>NC_134097.1:44342689-49342689 GCF_000715075.1 Nicotiana tabacum | reverse complement strand
TCTGTCCAAAAAAATAAAAAGAATCTTGTCATGTGCGAGAAAAATACATCAGAAAAGGAAAAGGTTTATTGGGTTTGGCAGTAGAGATTCATTACCTTAGCGGAAGTGCGTGAAGGATCGGAGCCTTGAGTTGATTGAGAAGGCATAAAACCTCCGCCAGAAAATGAGTCCAATTGACTGCCTCCGAACATTTTTTCGATTCTTTCTTTACTTTACTCTCTCAAAAAGGGAAATAGATTAAGTTGGGTGTTTTGTTGACAGAGGAATTTATTCTATATTGTAACCCTATAAAAATGTTGAAGAATTTTCCCGCCATTTTTTGCAACTTTTCCCGCTAATAAACCGAAGGGGTTTGCATAACATGTATTCTCTTTTTATAAATTATTTAAACGGTACCCACTTAGTAGTAAATTAATAATATTCAAACAAAAAAAAAACTAAGGAACATTATAAAAGTTGCGTCCAATATAGATCGTGTGATTTGCTACCATAATTTCTAGTTTTTCAATGCAGTAGCTTTATTCAAAAATCCAAAACTTGTTGTTGATCATCAAAAACACTTCAGATTTAATTTACAGATGTAGTGTGAGTATTATTTATGTATTTATTTATCAATATTTCTGTAGTTGATCGAGCTTTCATCAAGCACTTTAGATTTTGCATTATTTTTGTGGTTGATCGAGCTTTATATTATAATTAATTAGAATCAGATTCTTTTTTTTGAAGTTTAACAATTTAAAAAAAAAAACTTCACGAAAAAAATAAAATTTAGTAACTTTATGTTACTTAAAATTAGTTAGAAATCATATTTAGTTGTCTGATATTTGAAACTTTAGATTTTATAACTTGTAGAGCCTCAAATATTTTGAAAGCTTAAGATTTCATAATAAAATCAGCTTCAACAAACAACCAATTGTTTCCAGAAAAATTTCAAATGAATGAGTCTGAAGTTCTAAAATTTTAGAAGCTAACTTTAGCCATTTTAGTCTGACATAAACTAGTTTTGTTTTACTTACAATTGGTTAGAAATCATATTTAGTTGTCTAAAATTTGAAACTTCAGATTTCATAACTTACAGAATCTCAAAACATCTTGAAAACTTCAAATTTAATAATTAAAATCGTGTGAAATTTTAAAAAAATTTGAAGAAGTAACAATCACTTTTTCAATGAGTCTGAAGTTTCAAATTAGAAACTAACTGCATCGTTTTTTATCTGAAGTGAAAAACACTTCAAATATGATATCTTTTTTGTGTTTTACTATAATGATTTGATCTGTCGTTTTGAGTACTAGCTTCACTTTCTGTATTTCAAAAAATTTCATAGCTTTTTTTGATTATTTATCACTTGCGTGCATGGTCCGTGCCTATCTTCGAAAAATTCAAATGTGACTTTTTAACGAAAAGGGTGATTTTTTACTTTGAAAATTGCTAGAATTGACCACAGTCAATGTTTTTGGTTAACAACCTTGGATCGGTGTTTTGATGATTCACGTAGGTTTGCATGATGATTTTTGACCTGTACGCATGTTTGGTTGGGTCCTCGGGTGACCCGAAGTCGTTTTGGCGCTTTATGTGAAAAGTTAGAAAAATTGAGAACTTTGAAAAATCTTGAGTTTTGATGATTGATTATTGATTTTAAATGTTATTTTGATGATTGAGCTTGCGAGCGAGTTTGTATGGTGTTATTACACTTGTGTGAATGTACTAATTGGAGTCTGAGGGACTCGGGTAAGTTTCAGGTAGGGTGCAAACTGATTTTGCATAACTGTTAGGTTGCTAGTGTTGTTGATCTGCAAATCTCGCATTTGAGAGATTCTGATCGCAAATGCGAGTCTCGCATTTGCGATGCTGGAGGGGATTGGGGAGCTTCGCATTTGTGATGAGAGGTGGATTTCGCAATTGCTGTCTATTAGTTGCATTTGCGACCTTGGAGAAATTAGGACAGCTTCACTTTTGTGAAGTCAATTCTGCATTTGCGATTGGTCCCATGTTCGCATTTGCGACAACAAAAGAGCTGAGGCATGGGGTCTGCAATTGCGATACCTGCGGCTAGGTAAAATATGGAGATTTCAGGACTTAGCTCATTTTACACTAATTTTTAGACCTAGACTCAATAGAGGCGATTTTTAGAGAGCAATTTCTTCCCAGCTTCATAGGTTAGTAACTTTAACTTATTTTCATGAATTTTCACTTTTAAATATGAGATTTCATATATTAGAAATTAGGGTTTGAGTAGAAATTAGAGATTTTATAAAATTGAGATTTATATCTCAAATTGAGGTCGGATTTCGAAACAAATTACATATTCGGACTAGGGATGAATGGGTTTGATCTTAATTTTAAATTTTGACTACGTGGACTTGGGTTACTTTTTTAATTATATTAAAGAACCTTTACCATTCATGGGTAATCTTTAAAGTTTGTTTTGACTTGTTTGAACAATAATTGACTAAATTCGGGTGGTTTAGATACTTGTTCCAAAGGAAAAGTCGTGTTGAATTGTCGATTTTGTTCCGGAAAGAAGTAAGTATCTTGCCTAGCTTTGCTGAGGAAATTTTCCTAATAAATGATATTATTTGCGACATGCGACGGTGATACATATACGAGGTAACGAGCGTATATGCATGTGCTAGTTTTTCATACTCGGGGAGGGGGAATTATATGCTTCTTCGTGCTTTGTTGAACTTGGTGATCCCTTGAATTATGCTTCACTTAATTATGTGACTGGTGAATTTAATTAACTGTGTTAGAAATCATGTTAGAATGTATGGCATCTTAAAAGGATTTAATATGTTGTTTTGAGATTGTTTACGCATTTAACTCGTCCGTAGTATCATGAACACACATCTATACATGTTATTGTCATATTACTTGAGCTTATTTATCTGTAGTAAGAGATGATGATTAGGGCCTTAGGACAATGTTTGGCACGGTGGGTATTTTCGTGCGGTTGATATGATGTTGGCACAAAAAGTATTTTCGTGCGGCTTGAAACAAGATTGGCCTTTTGGTTGTTTCCGTACAAAAAGAAAGGAAGTTGTTATTATTACTCATTTGTTAGACATATACATGCGCTCTATCTTGGTTCTCATCTATGTCTTTTGTTTTGTATGTTACTTTCACACTTGTGTTTTTTTATGTAGTTTGCCTCTATGTTTCCTATTTTGTCTGTTACTATTGTCGCGCCCCCTTTTCCCTCGCGGGGTCCGGGTTTCGACATTCATGGGGGAACAACTCGTTTTCTTTTGGGAATTGGGTATTTGAAGAGTCGCCACCTAACGGATTAAGGTGCGTTTGGGCACCTAGAGCGATTAACTCATGTGACTAGTTTGCATTACCAGGAAGTGACTTAAGAGTTGCCACCTAATGGATTAAGGTGCGTTAGGGCACCCCTCGCAGTCCACAATTGTGGGTCCCAGTCGAACTTAAACTATGAGAATTAGTCAATTAACAAGTAAGCATGTATTTGCAAATAAAGTAGTTTTCCCCATCTTAATGTATATATGATCAAGGAAGTTCAGATAATGAGGGTAAACGGAGGTTTGGACAGCTTACACATGTATATATAAAGAAAGGGGAGTTTTAGATAATTTAAACACATATAGGAATTGGGAAAGGGAGTCCTAAGTTGATTAGCCTACAGGATCAATCTATGCAATGCCCCGGTAATCCTCCTCAACTAGAGGGGCTACACGTGACATTAGCGCACAGGTCATCATATCCTTTACTACCCATTACCCTCCTCTTAATGGTTATATAAGCGAGTTTGATTAACGACCTCTAAGCGTGCTACTACCTGTCCCTTCCTTGTGGTCCTGGAGGAGCTTAGGACCTCTAAATCGGGGCAGTTCTAAACAAACCTAAGGTATTTAAAAGGCAAAAATCTAGGCGACAAACAAAATAACATATAGGACAAGCAAATCGGGAAAAGGCAGTTAAAAGGCTCATGTTTACCTCCGCATGTATATAGGCAAATAGATAGCACGTCTCAAACAACTGATTTTGAAGAAGTTCAAAAAGCCTAGGAATATGATATCTAGATGAATGTTACAGATACAGGATATGCAACGTTTGTTTTAAGGGAAGTGGCAGAATCCTAACCAGTTTGCCTACTAGTTTTATAGCCTGTTAAGCCTAGATAATTTCACACATAAACATGACTGGATTTCACAGTAATTTAATGGCCTAAGGCTTGCCTAGGCGTGTGTCTATATGCAGTCATAATCTAGGAATTAATTAAGCAACTTGAAGTTAGTTAATCCTATAGGCATGCTGATCTAAGTGACAATGACTGATTTTAGGCATGTTGACAGTAGGACGTGATATCTATGTGTTTGGACTATTTTTAAACCCTTTTGTAGACAACTATTGATTTGATCGAAATAAACATGGTTCAAACAGATGCAACTAGAGTTCCTAGAAAATATGGTATCTAATCCATACAGGAGATGACTACTTTTATTAAGGCGGGATTATTAACTTAATAGCAGGATCTCTAAGTGAAAATACTAATGCAAAATCAAAGCTGGAATAGAGATATATGACATGCAATATGCTGAAGCAATAAACGTGAATACCCTAAGAACGGGATGTTTAGTGTGCATGTTTAACATGGTTTGAATGCAAATAGACATACCAGTCCTAGAACATGATTTCTAGTGTAGATTTGCGTAATGTAAAGCCTAAAAACATGATTTCTACCCAGCATTACCCCACAATACCATACAACTACCCTCCCGTTTCACTAGTTACCCCAATATATGTTTACAAATAATTATTACAAACCAGGATTGAATAAATTACATAAATTCAATAGAAATTAAGCTGTAGGGAGCCTGATGCAGGCCCAAAGCAAACCTGGGGTACCATGCCTTCAGTAGTCTCAAATAATGTTGTATTCTGGGTCGGGTCCGGGGCCTAAATGGGCCAAACGGGCCGGGCCAAATGGGCCTAGGCTTGGCGGTCCCGGGCCTCACGGTCCCGGGCTTCGTGGGCTCAACGGGTGGAACCAGCCCGTGACGGGCCTAAGCCCATATGGTCCTGGGCTAAACGGGTCGGGCTCGTAGGCTTAGCGAGCCTAACGGGCTTTTTAATTTCCGGGCTTTTTTTTTTGTTTAAGGCAATTTCTTGTAAACCATATCATGGCTATATAAATAATATGTATGTAATATATATGTAGAAATCTAATTATTAAAGTGCTTGACGAAAAAGTAAAATAACAAAACAATAGTAAAACTAAATTGCCATGCATAATAAATTAATAAGAAAGTACAACATGAAGCATAAATACGTCTAATAATTTTAAAATAACACAAATTGTTGAAATATCTTAAAGACGAATTTGCGGATAAATACCATCAACACAATACGTTATATGCCTCCTTAAAATGCCTGTGGTACACCCTGAACAAAAATTTAAGACTCTTCCACAGTTCTTGCATTTTAATATTTGACCTTTTTCATTTTCTTCAAGCACTTCATAGTAGTGCGAAACAAATAAGCGCACTTTTTCCGAACGAGGCATGATGTAACTTGAAAATTAAGATTGAGACTTGAAGTCTTGAAAATTGGAGATTGAGAGAAATTTAGATTGAGAAATGAGTATTGAGTATTGAAATGAAGAAGAGGGAGGGGGGTATTTATAGTGTTAGAGAAGGTTAGTTTTGTAAATTGAAAAAAAACCCGGCTATTTGTGCAATATGGCTGTTGGTGGTCATTGGGGGTGGGGTCCTCATTTTGAATTTTGAAAAATCTTGTTTTGTAGTATATATAGTATACTAGTATAGTATATAATATATATATATATATATATAGTATACTAGTATAGTATACTATATATAGTATGTTATGTATATATATTTCCAAATATAATTTCTTATAATGTTTTGTAGTATATATATATAGATTTTCTTGTAGTATATATTGTATGTTATGTATATATATTATCTTATAAATTTACCTTATATATTTTCTTGTAGTATATATTATATGTTATGTATATATATATATCCTTTTTTTTCTTGTAGTATATATTGTATGTTATGTATATATATTACCTTATATATTTTCTTGTAGTATATATTGTATGTTATGTATATATATTATAGCTTATAAATAATTGCAAGTTAAAGACAAAAAAATATTGCAAAAGTATATTCAAGGGCATGTCTTATAATTTTTATTACCAAAAATGGTATATCTTTCTTAGTCTTCCTCCCCCCAATGGAATGACCACAACAAGGTACTAATACCACCATTAAAAGGGAAAAAAACTAAAAGAAGATATGCCAAAAAGTACAAGGTACACCATAATCTACATTGTATCTCTAACAAATTTTATAAATCCTTCAAGGTTCGGAGGAGGCTGCGTTGGTGGTGGTGGAAGAGAAGCTTGTTCATCACCACTTCCGGGCGAAGCAGCATCCTCCGCAAGTTCTGTCATCATTTCTTCATAAGCTTCATCTACCGCCGGTTGTGATTCCACAATTCCAAAGTTTCTTCTTTTCAAGTGGATCCAATCTTTGAACAGTACAGATTTTTCCAAGCTCTCCCTCATTGACGCTCTATGATCACCTATTTGAAGTCTTGCTTGACTGAAAGCGCTTTCTGATGCAAGTATGCAACAATTGAAGCTTGAATAGATAAAATATCCCGAGCCATCCTTGCAAGAACCGGAAAATATTTTTCCCTTGCCTTCCACCATTCCAAAAGATCAAAAGTGCCGTCTGGATTCTCCTTTTCAAGTCCCTGCGACAAATAAACTTGAAGCTCATTTAGATGTGAAGTTTCATCATAATTATCACCTTGAGAACCCCTGAACTCCGTCCAAGATTTAAGTGCTTTTAAGCCCGCAGCTCTTTTAGACGATTGTGAACTAGACGAAGTAGGGGTTGGAACATTTGGCCTAGCATGCTCTAAACTTTCGTACATATAATTTCATCTAGTCGGGCAAGCTTTATGAACCTTTCTTTCTCTAAGGCCATATTCATCACATTTTTTAAAATATTCTCTTAGTCTACTTCTACGGTTTGAATAAAAAAGCCAATTAAGAGCCATTCTAACCTTTTCAATTTCTAAATTTAAAATTCGCATACCATCACCGACAATTAAATGATAAATATGACAAATACATCTAACATGAAATATATTCCTAAATGCGGGATTTAGTGTTGTTGTAAGTATGCCTATAACACTAGTGTTACTAGAAGCATTATCCATAGAAATTGCCATTATTTTATCTCTAAAGCAAAAATATCTACAAATATCTGCAACAGTGTTAGCTATAAACTTACCTGTGTGACATGAATTAATTATTCTATACGCAATAATGCGTTTTTGCATTGTCCACTCCTCATCTATCCAATGACTTGTAACAGTTAGACAATCACAATCATTACCACTTCTACCAATATCAGTAGTAATAGAAATCCGATTACTTATATGAGTAAATAAATACCGCAAATATTGTTCATATTCATGTTTATATTTATAAATATCGCTCTTAACTGTTGCGCGAGGCCAACCTTTATAAGTAGGATTAAAAACTCTTCTAATATAATGCACCCAATTAGGATTAGAGGGAAAAGAATAGGGTAAGCACATAACGGTAACCATCTTTGCTAATTCTTCACGATCTCTATTTGGATCGTAATATAAAATACCTCCGGTCACAGTGTTAATTCCTGGTTGAACTAGATTTGAACCTGTACTAGGGTTAACATCAGAATCTACATGTGTTCCCTCTAGCTGCGCTTTCATTTGTAAATATCTAGCTTTATCTCTAGGGTGTGTTTTTATGTGCCTAGTCAAACTACCCGTGTCGCTACGGTCTCCAGTATATTTATGCGCCAGTAATTTCCCACATGTTTTACACTTAGCCTTATTTTGTTCTCTTACTTGAGTAAAAAAATTCCAAACTAATGATGTTTCTAGGCGTTTAGGAGGTTGTCTATTAAAACTAGGGGTTTCTACAAGTGGGTCGGGCGGTACATCAGTTGGGTTATTAAAAGGACTAGTAGGTGTATCATCTAAATCCGGTTGGGTTTCATCTTCATCCTCATTTTCAAAGATAGTTTCATTAGGATAAAGAGCATTCATAGTTTCATCATCTAAATTTTCACCTGGTGCAACATTGTGGCAAAATTGACTATCGGAAAATTGAAAACAGGGGTTATCACTATCAAGAATAATAGGAGTAGCAGGACGTCTACCAGGTCTGGGTCGGGGAGCCGGGGGAAGGGTAGTAGGTTGGTCACTACTTTCACCAATTTTAGCTTTACCCTTACCACCAAAAATATTTTTCAAAGAAAATGCCATATTAATTTTAATTATACTAAATAAAACTAACAAAACTATAATATTAAAACTTAAGAGTTGGAACGCGTTTACCGAATTGCCGAACAACTTCTTGAAAATTGAAAATCGTTGAAGACTTGAATACTTCAATTCACCAACTTCACAATTTTTCACGAAATTTCAACAATAAAATAAGCAATTATAGTAGAGAGATTGAGAGAGATTGATGAATTGGTGAGTAAAAATGAAAGAATGAGGGGGTATTTATAGTTGAGAATTGGGAAAAAATATAATTATATAAAGTTTGGAGGCCAAATGACTATTTTTTAAACTTCCAAATAGTCAAAATTGCAGCCCAACAGCTATAATTTTAATTTTTGACCGTTGCTACTTTTTTTTTTTAAAAAAAAAGTAGTCGTTAGGCCCGGTAAGACCAGCCCAGGCCCGCCAACCGGCCCCGAGCTTAGCGGTCCCGGGCTCGTGGACTTTTTTACCATACCCGGCCCGCCACAGGCTTTTTGCACCATTAGGGACCGGCCCACCAGGACCGTTTAGCCCGTTAGGACTGCGGGCCCGGTCTGATTCCGGTCCCAGCCCGGCCCACCGTACAATATTGAGACTCTCAAATGCCCAAGATTTCATTGCCACATTTGTGTCCAAGTGTGTCAGAGTTCCCTCAAGGATCCTAGGTAGTGCTCACACCCAAGCTTTCTCAAATAAAGACTGATTATATGCAGTGTGGAAGAACCAGCCCTGATATGCCAGAGTAAGTACATACCAGAGAGGCGAGACTTAATAACCTAAGAGTAAGTGAGAGTGCTTGACATAATTTTGAAAAGGTTTTGGTAAACAGTATAAAGAGGACTCTTAGGAGTGAGAGATTTTCTGAAAACCAGAACTAGTTTGGTGGTAAAACAACTTGAGAAAAGTATGAAAACACTTTGAAATCATAACATAAATCATAGAACAACCAGATTCAGAAACACTTGGCAAACAGATTCCACACAGGGAGAGAGGGGTTGAGGACACATAGAATATACCTTGGTGTATAGTGGAGCACATAAGCAACTAGTTGCACAAAATTCTCAAGAGTTTGTAGAATTAATAAGTTAGTTACAAGGGTAGGTGATTGAGACATAGAGCAGAGATTACAGCAAAGAAATGTTGAGAACACATAAACCTTGGACATGACCAAACACACAAATAGAGTTGCCTTGAGAGACTAGATGACTTAGCATGATCTCATTAGTAAAGCAGAGTAGGCAAGGACTTAAATGAACAGGCTAGGCAAACATCACACAAGCACTCATAATTTAGAGATGATAATCACATATAGAACAAAACAGGGTGAGGCATGCTAGATAAAGTAGTAGACAGGTCATTAGACATACTAATCACAGATTGAACAAAACAAGGTTCAGACATGCTTGGTGAAACAGTAAATAGGCAATGTAGTTTGGACATGCTAATGAGCAAACAAGATTGAGATATGCTAGGTAAAGCAGCAGACATACAATTATCACATATTGAACAAGACGGGATTGGGCATGTTAAACAAAGCAGTAAATAAGAATAAGAATATAACTCACAATTGATGAACTAGGGCACATAAGGTTTAGATTTCAAAAATTAATCAGGGGCATACCAGCTAGGAAGAAGAATACAAAATGTAGAGCAAAGGTTGTGTAATGGTTAGCCTGGCTTTCAGCCGGCTAGGCCAAGGAATATCACAAGTAACAGAGAAGAACAGAGAGAGCTTTTAGAGCGTAAGTGCAGTGGTGAACTAATGTTTGTGTCCAGAAGTGAGAATAAAGGAGAGTATATATAGTAGTTAGGAATTAAACAGAATAAGGTAAAAGATCAATTGTTCAGCAATTAGGAAGATTTACAGAATCAATCATGCATAAAATCAATAAGGTCTCCCCTAATTAAGGGGTAATCAACCAACGGTAAAAGGCAGGACATTATTTAAGGAAAGAAAATCGAGTAAAACTTAAGCACATAATGGGCAATTAGGGGTAAATAACAGGGGTTTAATTAAGAAAATCATTTTAAGGAATCTGTAAGTATCATAGTTGATTCTAATAAGGTAAGAAAAATAATTAGAAGGTGTAAAAATAGGGAAATAATCAAAATCAACACATAGGTCTTAATAGAGCAAATCAGTGAGTCAAATTCAAACAAATTATACTGATTTAAGGGAGAATAATATAGGTTTCCATGAATAAACAAGTAGGACAAGTATAAACACATAGAATCAGTCGAGAATCGAATCATAAACTCTAATAGAAACATATTAGGGTAAAGATTGCAAGATATAGAATTAAGCTAAAGGAAAATCATAAGAATCAAAACATAGAACAAAAACGGTGCACGAGTAATACGGTCAAACTCAGAATCAAAGCAAAAAATATCAAAAAATGGGGTTTCAGCATAAACTAGTTAGGGTTGAGGCAAACTCAACATAAACGGTCAAAAGCACATAAGAATAAAGGATCAAACATCCAAAGTCAGAAAATGTTCTGGAGAAAAGGATTTTCAGGAAACTCTAATTTAAGAAAAATGGAAATCCACTCGTAAAACCAGAAGATTTTCATTAAAAATAAGTGAAATAAGTTCAATCCATCTCAGATCTATACAGATCTGAGAAGTTCAAAGAACGAAATTAGGGTTTTAAGAAATAATACAGAGATGGAGACATAAGCTTAGAACTCCATAAGTTCAAGATAAAAATAAGAAATTCTTACTCGAAATCGAACCGGAATGGCCTGAAACAGGCGAGAAAGAACCAAAGGCGTAAGCGGACTAACCCTGGTCCCTTGAGGACCTTAGAGACGGAAGTACCCAGCATAGTAGACACCATTAGAGGCCTGGGGTGGTGAGAAACCACCATGGATGGCGGTGGATGAGTGACGGCGAGGGTGAGTTATGGTTAAGATTAGAGAGCATTTGAGATGAGGAGAAGTGGTTGATAACGGGTGAGAGGAGAGAAATGAGAGGGTGTAAGGGGGTCATTAGGGTTTAATTATGGTAGGAAGGTTGTGGGCCGTTGATAAAAAATGATCAACGACCAGGATCCAACAAGAACTGGGTTGGGTAGGCAAGGGGTTTGGACTTAGGGTCTTTTGGGCTGACTTATAAGGGTATTTGGGCTGGTAGATTTTAGGTTAAAATTGAAATAAAAGAGGCTATTTGTTAAATACCCTAAACAATTGATTAAAATAATTTTTAAAATAACTACTAATTATAAAAAATGAACTTCATGCATAGAAATGTTTTAAATATAGTTATTTAGTATTTAATAATACAAAGGACTATTTTTTGGTAAAGTAATAAAAAAAATATACGCATGGGCTATAGTTGCAAAGTTATTCAATTATAGCCAAAAGGTGCCAAATTGGCTATTTATGAAATAGTTTGGACTCAATAAGACCATAATAGTAATATTTAATCAAGACATGTTCTAAATTCATTTGTGATGCAATTTTACAATTATTTATTAAAGGTAAAATACTAAACAAATTAATTTAACAAATGCAGAAATTGTGGAAAAATACCAACTGTTGCTAATGCATGATTTTAAAGATATATATGCATTTTAAAACAAGTATAGGAAAAAATTGGGTATCAACAACTATCATAGCTTTGTTCCTAACTTATATGTTATCGTTTACATCTAAGCTTTTACTTGAGTTACTACTGCTACATGTCCTTACCTAATTCATGTCTTTACTTGTTACTAGTCTTTATATGTTACATGCACTTAATTGTTACGTGCTTTACTTATTAGATGCTTTAACCCATTATGTGTCTTCGTTTACTACGTGCATTCCCTTACTATATGCCTTTACTTGCTACATGTCTCTACTTTACATAATTTCACTTATTAAATGCTTATATTTGATACCTATTTGACTTGTCTTTTCCTTATATACTGTTGTTACCGTTCAAAGAATGTATCTGGTTTGGAGTAAAGATTCTGATATTTGTTTTTCCTGGTTATAGATATATGCAATGATTCTGTTGATTTTCACTTTGTGTCATGATAACATGATACGTTTGATCCTCTCTCTAAGCAATTCACAATGGAACTAAGCAAATACATTCCTCTTGCTTGTGCTTTCCTTTCAAGTTTAAAATATTTTTTCTCATAAAACCTTGAATTTTAGAGATGAGGTTATTGAATAAGTGATTTAATATTCTTATGATATTTTATAGAATATACGAGTATAATAAGGTGAAAATTGAATAAATAAATTAATTGATTGTTACACCCCCATGTTTTCGTACATGAGAGTACGTTGTAAGTTAATTGATGCATGCTTAGAAACGAGATCGTCTTTGAAGGTACATAAAGTAATTTAATCATGTTACCTTAGATGTTACAAATCGTTAAGATAATGGCTAGCAAGTACCAAGAGGGTTGAAAGTCTTAGAAACTAAACAAATTGAAGAAAATAAGTTTCGTCGAATGTCGACAAATTGGGCATATAATAACATGTATTTTGGGGTGATACTAGGGTGCTTAACATGACAAGGTAGTTATGTTATAAGTTATTTTAGTCGTATGATAGTCGTATTACGTGGTGAAGTCAAGCGAGTTGTGGAACAAAAGCTGGCAAAGGTCATCACAAGTTAGATTCATAAATGTGCTGAAAATTAGGTCAAATTTGCTAAGATTTTCTCCCAATGTACTTGAAATTATGGGATGATCCACCTACCCAATTGAATATCTATGAGTATAGTTTCTATCGCATTCAACCGTTCATCGATACGATATCTGAGTAGAGAGATATTCATGTTTTCGTGATACTGCACAAGCAGCTCTCAATGGGACCCGCTTAAGCAGTGGATGACACTTGAACATTTTAAAGGGGTTGGACGGCTCATTTTTTGGTCGTTTTTGAGCAAGCACAGTTCCTATTTCCTAAACTCTCTCAACACTTTCCTAACAGTTCTCCAAGGTTCCAAGTTGAATCCAAGGTGGTTTTACCTAAACCTAGCCTCAAAAGTTAACCTAAGTGAAGAAGAGAGTCTCTATGGTGTTGTGATGTATTTAAGGGTGCTTGTAAGCTAAGGGAAGCTTTGATACGAGTTTGTTTACATTATTTAAGGTATGTATAACACCCTATTTCTTGGGATTAAGCTTATCTATATGTTGGTTAAGTTATTTGGATGAAGAATTACAAGATAGAACTTGAAGTTGTATAAGAAGTAGTTGTCTCTTACTGGACTGGAGTTGTGGATATGACTTTATATGGCTGAAAACAATGGGGAATAGCTTGGTTATAATGTTCTTATTGTTATTATATCGAATATGTTGATGATGTTATAAATAGGAGAAAAAACAGTCACACAATACCTAGAAGTTGTCCATGTTATTGTGATATCTTCTTGGATTGTTTGATATTACTTTTATGATAGATATAAGGTTGGAATGTCATATCAATATATATATGTTTATATGCTGAACCCGTTTATGGTGTTGTAAGTGTTACATCCCGTACTTTTCTACATTGGATTTGTCATAGATAATTGACATAAGTTCAATGACAAGAGTATTTTTGAGGTTATAAGTGCTTATGATATTTATAATAAGTGATAGGTAAAGTCGTGAAGATGAGAGGGTAAACGAGTTGACGAAAATGAGGTTGGTCGAAATTTAACATTTGGAGATGAAATATGGTTCAAGCTATAATATACCGTATTTATGGACTAGTAATATACCACATGACTATGATAGTAAAGATGTACTAAGTGTGTTAAAAGTAAGTAGTATTTTAAGTAATTTGAGATAATTCTTAATTATTTAGATAATTGGTTAATTATTGATTAGTGGGAGATTGAAAAATTAATTAAAGAATTTGTGGATAACCTTAATTAAGTTATTGGATAAGCTTAATAAGCCAAAAACGTGACAGCAACTCAAAGCCAATTTACTGACTCTTTACTTGCATTGTTAGGTGGCATTTTAAGAGATATTTGGTGGCTAAAGTAAGCCTTATTAAGTGGGGACCACATCCATATATAAGCATCTCAAATTTAAGAGTCATGAATAAAGTAACGTGAGTCATTCTATTATGCATCTGCATATATCACACAAGCAACAAAGATCTTTTACAATTCAAAGCAACGTGAGATTTTGCAATTCTAAGGGAGTACGGTGCAACCTTTCTCAAGAATATCATACGGATTTTCCCCTACTTTGATCCACTGTTATATGTTTTTTGCACAAGACATGTGCTAGAGGGATTGTCAGGAGAATCGGCTCATGTATGTTAAAGCTATCCCTTCTTTCTTTTGGCATGATCCAAGTAACGATACATAAACATAATGCTATTTCATAAGTGTTTCTACTCTTAGCAGTTAAGGATGTCTATGTTATTCATTTTTGTAAAGTGATATTCAAGCATGTCTAAGTATGTATCTAGTTCCTTATTGAGGTATTTGATAAAGATGTTAATGTTGATAGTGGTATTATATGCATCATTATTTACCACCGAGCTACGGCTGGTCGGACAGTCATGCATTCACCACCGATCTACGGCCGGTTGGGCAGTTATACATTTACCATCGAGCTACGGTCGGTCGGGCAACCATGCATTTACTACCGCGCTACGGCTGGTTGGGTAGTTATACATTTACCACCGAGCTACAACCGGTCAGGCAGTCATGCATTTACCACCGTGCTACAGCCGGTTGGGCAGTTATACATTTACCACCGAGCTATGACCGGTCGGGCAGTCATGCATTTACCACAGCACTACGGCCGGTCAGACAGTTACTACTGATCAGTTGGGCAGTCATGCATTATACGATATGGATAATAGTCTCAAAGGGAAGCATTATATATATATGTATACTAAGTAAGTAAGGATATACGGTGGCACTTCAGAGATTTAGGTTGATTCTTATACGTCTTTAATTAAAATTGACTTATTGTTATGTTTCAGTTCTGCCTTACATACTCAGTACATTATTCATACTGACGTCCTTTTTGTAGGGACGCTGCATTCATGCCTGCACGTATAGATAATCATTTTGATGAGCTGTCATAGTAGACGGGATTGGCATTCAGCGAATGATCAGTAAGACCACCTCATTCGGAGTGCAGCCAAGTCTATGAGTCATCGTGTCAGAGTTTTGCTACAGACTTATTGGTAGTCCGGTACCCTGTCCCATTTGATATCAAATAATCTAGAGGCTTTGTAGATAGAGGTTCATTTTGTATAGTATGTCAGAGGCCTTGAAGGCCCATATGTATTCATGTTTTACGAAAAATGGCTCAGTGATACAATATTTTCCACATATAGTTGTACATTATGAGTTGTGGCCATGTGGGCCCATAATAGTTACAAAAGGAATGAGTCCATCTAATTCGACCTATGTATGTTATAGTTTTGGTCGAACGATCATGAGTTACAAAGTGGTTCGCTCGGGCCAGCATGGCACCGGGTGCCAGCCACGCCTCCCCAGGTTTGGGGTGTAACAAAGTGGTATCAGAGCGGGTTGTGTCCTAGGAAGTCTAAAAAGCCGTGCCTAGTAGAGTCTCACTTATGAGTGTGTTGTGTGCCACATTTATAATTGAGAGGCTATAAGGCATTTAGGAAATATTACCCTTCTTTTGTTTTTAGAACGTGCCATAGAGCTGAATCATAAGAAGTCAGTATAAAGCTTTCGCCAGATTTTGTATGCACCAGAGGTGCAAGTATTACAACAGAGCTTTAAGGTGTAATTTCCACCCATGTGTAAGGGAGGTTATGAAAGAAACAGAAGATACGATGTGATATTGAAAGGTAAGTAAGATAAAGGTGAAGAAGATACGAGATACACAAGTACAAAAGGTTGTGAATAGTCTAGATTTCAGATAGAGGTTGGGTTTTAGTTTAGTTTACAAAGGAGACCCTAGTGAAAATTTTGTAAATCTATAAGAATTAACATTCGAGGACGAATATTTCTAAAGGGGGGAAAGATGTTACATCCCGTACTTTTCTACATTGGATTTGTCATAGATAATTAAGTTCAATGACAAAACTATTTTTGAGGTTATAAGTGCTTATGATATTTATAATAAGTGATAAGTAAAGTCGCGAAGATGAGAGGGTAAACGTGTCGAAGAAAATGAGGTTGGTCGAAGTTTGACATTTGGAGATGAAATACGACTCAAGCTATAATACCCCGTATTTATGGACTAGTAATATATCACATGACTATGATAGTAAAGATGTATTAAGTGTGTTAAAAGTAAGTCGTATTTTAAGTAATTTGAGGTAATTCTTAAGTATGTGGATAATTGGTTAATTATTGGCTAGTGAGAGATTAACAAGGGAATTTATAGATAAGCTTAATAAGCCAAAAAAGTGGCAGCAACTCAAAGCCAATCTGGTGATTCTTTACTTGCATTATTAGATGGCATTTTAAGAGATATTTGGTGGCTAAAGTAAGCCTTATTAAGTGGGGCCCACATCCATATATAAGACATCTCAAATTTAAGAGTCATGAATAAAGTAACGTGAGTCATTCTAATATGTATCTGCATATATCACATAAGCAACGAAGATCTTCAACAATTTAAATCAATGTGATATTTTGCAATTCTAAGGGAGTACGATGCAACCTTTCTCAAGAATATCATATGGATTTTCCCTACTTTGATCCACCGTTACATGTTTTTCACAAAAGACATGTGTTAGAGGGATTGTCTGGAGAATCGGCTCAGGTATGTTAAGTCTATCCCTTCTTTCTTTTGGCATGATCCAAGTAACGATACGTAAACGTAATGCTATTTCACAAGTGTTTCTACTCTTAGCAGTTAAGGATGTCTATGTTATTCATTTTTGTAAAGTGATATTCAAGCATGTCAAAGTATGTATCTAGTTCTCTATTGACGTATTTGGTAAATATGTTAATATTTATAATGGTATTATATGCATCATTATTTACCACCGATCTACGGCCGATCGGGCAGTCATGCATTTACCACTGAGCTACGGCCGGTTGGGCAGTTATACATTTACCACCGAGCTACGGCTGATCGGCAGTCATGCATTTACCATCGTGCTACAGCCGGTTGGGCAATTACACATTTACCACCGAGCTATGGCCGGTCGGGTAGTTATGCATTTACAACCCTGCTACGGCCGGTTGGGTAGTTACACATTTACCACCGACATACGGCCGGTCGGGCAGTCATGCATTTACCATCGCGCTACGGTCGTTTGGGCAGTCATACATCATACGATATGGATAATAGTCTTAAAGTGAAGCATTGTATATATAAGTATAATAAATATGCATATATGGTGGCACTTCAGAGATTCAAGTTGATTCTTATACGTCTTTAATTAATGTTAACTTATTGTTATATTTCAGTTCTGCCCTACATACTTAGTACATTATTCGTACTGACGTCCTTTTGTTGGGGACACTGCATTCATGTCTGCATGTATAGATAATCAGTTTGACGAGCCCTCATAATAGACGAGATTGACATTCAACAAATGATCAGTGAGACTCCACCTCATTCGGAGTGCAGTCGAGTCTATGAGTCATCGTGTCAAAGTTTTGCTACAGACTTATGGGTAGGCTGGTACCTTGTCCCATTTGATATCAAATAATCTTGGAGGCTTTGTAGACAGAGGTTCATTTTGTATAGTATGTCAGAGGCCATGACGGCCCACATGTATTCATGTTTTAAGAAAAATGGCTTAGTGATATAGTGTTTACCACTTACAACTGTACATTATGAGTTGTGGCCATATGGTCCCATAATAGTTACAAAAGGAATGCGTCCAGCTAACTCGACTTTTGTATGTTCTAGTTTTGGTCGAACGATCATGAGTTATAGAATGGTTCGCTCGGGCCAGAACGGCACCGGGTGCCAGCCACGGCTCCCAGGTTTGGGGCGTGACAGTAAGTACGGGGGAGATGGGAAAAAAAGTTGGGATTTGATTCCAATCCAAGCTTTCTGCTCGTGGTGTTAAATAGTTGCTTTGTTGGTGATATTTGTGTACTTGTTGTTGTGTAGATTAATTGGTGTTGTTAGACTGTTGGGTATGTTGTGGTGCTGAAGGTATATTGTTGAAGGTATGTGTTCTTATTGTTTTGATGGACTTAGGGGAAGCAAGGAAAACAGGGGAGATGTTGTTTGTTTTAATATAAAATAAGCTTGTCATTTGTTGTACAATAGTTGCATCATTTGTAGCTTAACGATAGTATTATTATCGTTGTTGTAGATTAAAGTGATACAAGACGAGTTCAACGTAGTCTTGGACATACTATGATAAGGTATGTTAAGGATGTCCCTTCTTCCACTTTGGTATGATCAATATGATACAAATGAAACTAGCAAACGCATAACTTTCACAAATGACTCTATTCTTAAAAATACTAGGGGTGCCTATGTTCTTGATTCTCCATGTGTCCTATTATTATATCGTTTGTTCATGGGTCTCAGAAAATACATAAGTTGATAAAGTTTATTTCATGATATTAACCGAAGGCATATTGAACTTAATACATTCCGAGATATCTTATCGACTTACTTCCTTATGCATTACATTCATTTATACATGTACATTGACCCATTACCAGATGACGTTATATATGTGTATATTTTATGTATATGGCATATGAAAAAAGATTACGACGTTATATATGCACCACCACCTGATCAGTTGATATACGTTGATGATTTCCCCAACTAAGGCTGATATGATATGACATGATACCCCCAGAGGCTTGAGGATGTTATGTACGCATATACCCATGCATGATATGGAATTTATACGCATATACATGTTGCTATAAAGGTTTCATGATGCACCGAGTTATTTAGACTTACAAGTCGAGTCCTTTACTCCATGTTTCTTTCATGTCTTTTATATACTGATTTCATGCATTGCATACTCGGTACTTTATTTGTACCGACGTCCCTTTTGCCTTGGGACACTGCGTTTCATACCCGCATGTCCCGATAGACAGGTTGACAGTTCTCCTAGTAGGCTATCAGTTCAGTGAAAGGTGTTGGTGCACTCTACTAGCTCCAGAGTTGCTTATTTGATCAGTATGCTTTGGACATGTATTGATTGGTATGACGGGGCCCTGTCCCGGCCTTTATGACATTTATGCACTGTTAGAGACTTGTAGACATATGCCATGTATATGGATGATTGTATGGCCTTGTCGGCCTATGTTTTGAGTGTACAAATAATCATTTCGGTTCTTATAGGCCCGCATGTTACATGTATAAGTTTGTATACCATGTTGAGTCGTCCTATATCGAGTATCCTCTTATGTTTAATTTTGGTTATCTCATGACGACCTTTACAGCTTATTTACCCATGATAGTATGATAAGAAGGATAAGCTACGTTGGTACTCGGTTGAGTTAGGCACCAGGTGTCCGTCGCGGTCTTTCGATTTGGATCGTAACATTGATGCGGGTCAATTTAATTGATAATAGAATTTCTTTTTTCGAAGCTCGATATGGGGTGATAAAAAATCTATTTAATTTTTATTTTTATTTTGAAGTATACAAGTTTGATCATACTTATGGGACGTGGAAAGATGCTAACTTATTTGATTGATAGGATACTTTCAATCTCAATTCTACGGCAAAAGATCAGTACATAACAACGTGGAAGATCTATTTCAAATTGCTTTACAGATTACCCGTGTACTTTAGACTAAGCCGAACGTATAGTTTTTCTCCTCTTACTCATCTTTACCAAGCAAATTGTTATAATAATTTTTTAGTTTTTGCTTATTAACTTTGCTGTTATATCAAATGTATGGAATAGTGAAAACTTGCTTTATTTTACGCATAGGTCCAAAAAATTCTAGGAAGAAACAGATTTATTATCATTTAATTTTTTTAAAAACTCTTTTCAGTTTTCCTATTTCTAATTTTTTTTTGTCTTGATTCTATTTCCTTTTAATCCTCATTACTCTTTAAATTCTCTTCAAATGGGTTAAGTAAATATGTTTCTTTTCAACACTCTAATTTTTTTTCCAGCAATCCGCTAGGCAAGCGCCTATGGCTATTTTTTTATTAATAATAAAAAAATAACAGAAAATACAACAATTAGGAACAGTACAAATAAGGGGGACAATAGCACCGATATTGTTACCAATATGTCTTGGCTATATAATCACTCCTCTGCGCCTCACATTGCGTTATGATGGCAGCCTCATGTAGAGGATTCATGGTGTAGCTACCGGCAAAGTCTCACGAGGCATATAATCTCATAGCCGTGTGGATATTTTTCCAAAGGCATAGGACAAAGGCAACTCAAACCGGGCTAAACCTTACCTTACTTATCCTATTGAGGCAATGAAAAGGCCTCACCTACTAGCACGCATGTAAAAAATAAGAACTGGAGAGTACCAAATATTCAATGATCATCACAGAGTTTATAACATACTCTGTGATGATATTTCAAATGAGAATACTAATAAAGTGGTATAATAGAATGAAGTACAAATTTGGTTCATGTCCCTTCTTTTCCAAACATGTAAAATCTTCAATTTACAGTTCTTTGTTGTTTTCCTCAACCGTGTTCAAAAAGTATTCAAAAATCATCATTTCTTTTTTGAACGGTTGGACCTCGTTGAGGTAGTTAGGGCAGCCTTCTTTTGTTTGGCAACTCTCATTGGAGGTCGCCTAACATTTAAAAAATCACTGACCTTGTCGTCCCAACTATTTTTCCTTGTATGTGCCTTTTTTATTTTTCCACTATGCATAGGTGATAGGTCACCTTTTCTTGATGCCTCTGCCCGGCATTGATTTAAGATATCATCTTCCTCCCCTTCTTCATATATATCTCTACCTACCAAAATTGGATTTGGCATGTGTTGAGAAACAACTTGAGTCATCAATGTATTTCCAGCTTATGCAGGAACCATATTTGTCGTACTTTGTTGTTGTTTTTGTGATTTGTTCCTGCTCACATTCCCACGACCAGTGCGAGAGACTGTATGACTTAAAGAACGTAGAGGAGCAGTACTTACAATTGCATCCAGTAGTTGTCTCTTATCAACCGAAATAATTGGAGTAGTTGTTGTGAGTTGCTGCTGCCCAGAATTTGGTTTTGTTGCTGCTGTGCGATCACCAGTATGCATACTAGTTGAGGTGTGCAGATCATTTTGTTGCTGCTGCATTTTAAGTGTTGGTGTAATCACAATTTGACTTGTATTAACACCTGGAGTGGTCTGCTTGGCACATGTTTACGCAGCGCTAACCAACCTTCTAGCTGCTGCATCTGGCATAACAGCAGTAGGAGAATTTCTGGGGATGAAAATAGGAGCATGAATGTTCAATTTGGTCGTGGGACTTGATGTTGTTGCCTCATGAGGTTTTGGCTTTACTGTAGGGTCGATCTCCTCACTTGCACTCTCCTGATCAACCTCCTGCTCACCTTCTTCAGAAGAATAGCCAGCAAACCCATCACCCCAATCCTCTTCATCCTCCTCCTCTCGTTGTTCACGCCACAACTTAGAATTGATAGCCATTTCCTTTACCTTTTGTTGGATAACCTCATTGTTGTTCCCAGTTGACAGGACAAGCTGCCCAGATTCACCTTTGAGCTCCCCAAAAGACTCTACTGACTGAGAAGGGACATCAAACACGGATGTGTTCAAAGTCACCATTGGTTGTTTAACCAATGTGGTGTTCATTACCATTTCTGCCTGGGCCTGTTTGATAATGTTTTCCACTTGGGAACTGGAAAAAAGAATCGTAAGAGTGCTGGACCTTGGTACAAGCTCGCCCTTTGACACTTCTACTACACTGCTATTTATAGCATTTTGTCGCTCTCCGGAAAGAACCATCATTTAAGGATATGAACCATCATTTAAGGAAAGAGCTATCAATTGGGACTATTTGTTGGTTAAAAGAACCATCATTTAAGGATATTGTGTTCCCAATCTTCTCATGGTAGTCATTCACGTTGGCTAGTGCATTGAAAGGATTCACACAATTTCTCAAAATCTGCTCAACCTGAATCATTTTTTTTCTATTTGGAGTGCCTTTTTTGCTGGAAACCGTTGTCCAGTTATTCTTACTAATTTGCTACCCAGCTTCCTTTGTATCTTGTCCAGCATCAGTAGGTGTTGAAACAATTTCAGCTAGAACTAAAACAGCAGTAGATACATCTACAGGAGTTGTACCTGCTGCTGTTGATTTCTCAACTGGTTCAACCAGTGCAGCAACACGATCAACAGTTGTTTTCAATGCAGTAGTAGACTCCGAATGTGCACCTACACCACTATGTCCTTCCCCTGCTACCTTTAGTTGGTTATTAGCAATGTTAGCCATCCAAAAACTCCTATTGCATATTATTTTGTGTAGAAGTTCCTTGGTTTTCCTGTTGCCCAACCATATACCTTTCTTTCTGCACGTTACCTATTGGTTTTTCAGCAAAATTAACAAATACAGCTGTAGTTTTAGGAGCCCCAACCAAATGTCGATCCCCCGATGCAGTCAATACAACAGTAGACTCCAACGTTGAACATATAGCAACTGCTTCAATTCCAGATTGCACAACATGTCCTACTACTACATCTGTTGCATTATTTGTGGCCTTGGTTTCTCGATCAGCAGTAGTATTAGCCATCCCCGCAACTGAGACTTGAAGTTGTTTAGTTTGTACATTCACCACTTTATACCCTGTTGAAGCTGCATATTCCAACTCCATAACATTTACATGATTTACCTCAATAGTAGTTTCCACACCAGTTTTTTTTGAAGTAACAACTCGATCATTACTATTTTCCAGAGTCCTAGCAGTATGTTTCAAAGGAGCTGTAGGTTTCAAAGCTCCAGTATTAGCTTGTACACCTGCAACTGAATTTTTCATATTCACAGCCTTACAGGCCGTAGAATCAGCACACTCCAAGGCCTCAGTACTTACATGTTCCTGCCCCTCCTCATTCACAATAATAGCTTTGTATCCTGCTGTATTATCAGCTTGTTCACCTGTACCATTAATAGGTCGATCACCACCCGCTACTGTCCCTATACTACTGCCATTCCCTCGATCTTTGAACACCTTATTTCCTGCTTCTACAGACATAGCTTGAGATATCCTAGCTAAGGCACGATCGACAGGAACAATAGCGACACTCTTTGAGATCCCAGAATTGCTGAGAATCTGTGCACCATCAGGGATATTAACATCAGTTTTTTCTACTTGCACAACACCTCTAACACCTGTTGCATCTGCCCTTTTACTCAAATCATCACACACCTGCTGCCTAGCATTCTTATCATTTTCTGATCCTTCTATAAGTTGTTGCCCAGCTCTCTTAGCATTCAAAAAATCTCTTGCATCACCCTGCAATTTTTCAACTATTTGATGCTCATTATCATCACAAACACGAGCTGCTTGAACTGCCTTTCCTTTTAAGCCCCGACATTGATTTTCTTCGTGTCATTGATGCTTACAATGGCCGCAATACGAAGGCAAATTATCATAGATAATTTCCTAGTAATCCTCAACAATCTTACCAGTTTTAACATCAAGATATTGAAGCCTGATCTTTTCAGGAAGTTTGTCAAGTAAATCAATGATAACCTTGACTCTTGCCGTGCTAGGACGAGATCTAACTTGTGTTGCCTTATCAATTGCGATTGGTTTTCCAATAGCAGCCACAATGGACAATAAAGGCTTACGAGCAAACAGTTCAGGCGACAAATTCGGCAAAGAAATCCAAATAGCCACCTTCGAAGTTTCCTAGTTTGGATTATATCCAACACTCCATAGGAAAACTCTATATTGATGCTCCCTTCCATTATGTTGAAAATAGTTTACAGCTCTTGCCAAACAAGCAACATAATCTTCATATTGATCACAACGAATTAAAATTTGTCGTGGAGCCAAAGAACCGAACAAGCAATTACCTTTGATACCAAAGATTTTTGGCAGAATACTCTTTAATATCTGTAAATTTGGTGCGTCGCTGGACAGTTTTATCATCACTGCTTGATGTAATCCTTCCTCCTTTGCAAATTCTTCACGTTCATCCATGGAAAATTGAATCGTAGGAACTTTGAGTTTGGATTCTACTCTCCCACAGCCTTTGGCTGGGGAGAGACGTTGGCTGCCATGGAAGGGCTCTATTACGCAAAAGTTTCAACACTACATCGCACAGAAAAGAAGAAGCTGCCCAGATACACTATTTTGCTACAGTAATGGACGAACCAATTTGTAGATCTGTAACAATTGGCTAGGGATTTGAGGGTGAAACCAATTGGGGATTGTGCGCAAAGAGAAAATGAATCTTTTGATACCAAGTTTGCGAAAATCCACTGCTAGATTCCGAAGTTATGGCCGATGAATAGTAACGGATTTACTATTCACCCTTCTTCCTAGAGAGAAGGAAGAGTTCCTTCCTTTGTATTATTAACCATCAACAACACTCTATTTCTTTTCTCAAAATTCTTTTTTTTTTGTTAATTTCCATTCATAATACTACGATAGTTTTTTTTTTTTTTTTTTTTTTGCATTTGGTGTTAAGAGAGAAAAAGAGCAGACGAAACCAAAATCAGTTACAGTCAAAAGAAGCGAAAAAAAAGAATAAAACCTCTATCACCGTCGTCTTAAAGCTTGACATGCATTATGAAGTTTGTTCCAACAAACGTTATATTCAATTTTGTCATTTGGGATGTAACTAACAAGACATTAATCAGACATTGACAATTTGTAGACTGTTTAAATTAACATATAATGTATTAATCTAAGAAAGTAACATGCTATAATAAGTTACCATTGACTATACACTACAGTTATTAGTTGCTAATTTATGTGTAATTTTATTGATGTTTATGAGACTTTTTAAATTCATTGATATTTTAAGACTAACTAGATTTACTAGTAAAGTAATATAAATGGGCCAAGAGCCTTAATTTTTTATTGTACACATGACCGGTAATGTATTGAATCATACCAAATAGTAGTAAAAATAACACGATATAGTCAATTTTCGGACTGGTCGTTCAAAAATAGCTAGCATTTACCAAGTCAATAAAAAATAGTCACTATTTTGCTGTAATAGAGACCGGTGCAACATAATATACTGGAGTTCAGTGCACCTGTGTATGAACTCCAGTATATTATGCTGGACCGATATACTTTGCTGGCTCAAGTATAATATACTGGAGACTGGAGCACCGGTGCTCCAAACTCCAATATATTATGCTGGACCGGTATACTTGCTGGAACTCCATTATATTATGCTGGAGTTCCAGCATACTTATCCTGGAACTCCAGTATAATATGCTGGAGTTCAAGTACACTTATGCTGGAACTCTAGCATAATATACTGGCGTATTTTTCGGGTTTTGAACATTGTTTTCGCTCAAATTTATTTTTACATGAAAAATGGCTAAATTTCGATTAATCTTGAAAATGGGTTATTTTTAAAGGACTAGTAGTAAATCTGATTATTTTTGAATTTCTCCCAAATAGTATGGTAAAATGCAAAACCAACAAATGCAAAACCAACAATTCATAGAGTGGTACACAGATACCACCCTAGTCAAGTAACGTCGTTAAATGTTAATCTAATCCAACGGTGAGTAAGCCACCGGACTTTCACAGTAGCCAAGGTAATAATTCCTCATTTTAAGCCTCCCCCCTTGCAAAATTTTACTCCAATTTCCAAAAGCCCAAAAATCCTTTGGCGCCAATTCGCCTCTCTTTTTTCCCCTCTTCCCTTCTCCCACTTCTTTCCAACAATCGGAAATGCAGCGGCAGAAATCTATGCTTTCCTTCCTCAAGAGACCTTCATCGGAGGACCAAAGCTCCGGCAATAACAAACTCAAACTTCCAAATCAAAATGCAGTCCCTCTTACCAAAAATATTCCGGACATTTTGGGAACTGAAACTCCTCCTGAGAAGCTGCCACGTCAGGTTCTCCCCTTCAACAGCGGCCATGATGGAAATAAGTCTTCTGCTTTCTCTTCTATTAGGCACAAGTTTATCAGAGAAAAACCACGCATTGATCGGTATCTCTTAATTTCGAGATGTTCTTATTTTTTTAATGAAATTTCATTGCTTACAATTTTAAATATCGGTATCTATTACTGCATGGTCTTATTCATACTTACTATACTGTAAATTGCACTTTATTACTATACTGTCAAAAATAAATTACGTTATTACTACTAACTTACTGCTATTCGGAACTTACATTTGATACTACTATAGTCCATTACCAATCCAGTTTATGTTAAAGGTGGTGTAGCTATGTTCAGTTGTTGCTCACTGCTCCGTTGCAATTTTGACCTGCTATGTTACAGTTGAAGGTGTTAGCACTAGTACAAAGTCTTAATTATTCCCTTTCTCTACTTTATTAGAGCTACTCTCTCTCACACATGGCTTTGTTTCCTACTATTTTGTAAATTGGCTTTTTCTTTTTAATTGATATAAGCCTTGTCAAAATTATGTGAATTTGCTGACTTGGTGTATTCCTTTTTGTTGCTCCTTTGCCATTGAAATAGAGGGTTTACATTTTAAACTATTATGTCCCATTAGCAACCATGTTTATGTTAAAGGTGGTGTGGTTAAGTTTTACTGTTCTATCTTTTTTAGGTGTCGCAATAAGCATGGTGTTAGAGTTTGGTTCTGTTTCTTTTCTTCTTGTGGGTGATCGAATGCTCACTGCTTCCTTGCTTATTTTGATGGCTATTTATTATGTACAGTTGAAATGTTAACCGCCTTTTGGTTATATTGTGTGCACAGAATATTCATACTGTCTTGCGACATGATGTGTGATATTAACTACTTTTTGATATTGTGTACAGGGATCTAGCGAAGAATGATTCTTTTGGGATCCCCTCTCTTTGTACAAAAAATGAAGGATCAGAAACACTGGGGAATCCTTCTGTTTCCTTGCGGTTAGGCTCTAATAGAAGTTCTGTTAGTTCTAATCGAAATAGTAATCAAGAGGGTAAAGGATCAGTATCTCTTATACAAGGTGATGATCATGGTTTTGGGCCGGAAACACCAAGTATGCAACCTTTTGTACCTGGGTTAAAAAGAGTCCAAGATGACATGCGTACCTCAGGGGATAGGAGTGATTGCTCTTCATTGAACACAAGCAAGAGGATTAAGAGTCTTGAGGGTTTGAATATTGGAAGGAAGAACCTTGAAGCAGAGTTTGAAATGACTAGCAAGTTTGAGTGGCTTCATCCATCTCAAATCAAGGATGCGAATGGTAGAATGGCAGGGGACTCACTCTATGACAAGCGGACACTGTTTATTCCTCCTGATGCGTTGAGAAAAATGTCTGCTTCTCAGAAGCAGTATTGGGATGTCAAATGCAAATACATGGACATTCTGCTTTTCTTTAAAGTGGTTAGTTCTACTTTACCATCTTGTATATTCTCCCTTCCAGCCGCTTTGTGTCATCAATTTACTGGAAAAAGTGACTTTGCACCGTAATCGTATGCCAGTTCATTCTTTTTCTTTCTAGTGCAACAAGCTTTTGAGCTATGAGCTTTTGCTTTTAGACAGTTTAACATGCTGATTGTACTTCATCATATTTAATAAATTGGGCTATTAGACAACTGGAAAGAGTAACGATCCAGATGGCTAGGCTTGTGAATATTGAGTAGCTGGATTACCTAAAGGCTTCTACATGGAACTTGGAAAATAACCATGTTTTACCTAATAACGTACATTCTTCTGTATCATTATGATAGGATTTGGTAACACTTGTTACATTCCTTGGACTATATCCTTGGAAAAAATTTGAAGTTTTAAATCCATTAGGGAAATTCTATTTCTTGTTCTTTTGATATCTTTTGTTATATATGAGTGGACAGTTATGCACTGCACAGTCATATTTACTGAATAATATACAATTCTTTGCTTCTCTAATATTTATGTCATGCATTAGTTTGTTCCGGATAATTGTTTGGATAAGGTTTGTTTTAGGTTTAATATTTGCATAAGTATTGTTTCACATATGTATTTCGGTATCAATTTATTAGAATGAGGAAAATGTTTGTAAAATTTTCACAAAACACTTTCCTGTTTTTGACAAAAACTTCCCTGGTTATTTTTTGTGTGTGTGTGTGTGTGGGGGGGGGGGGGGACCTTCAGACAGTGTCTTAAGAGTATCCTCTTATTAATTGTGCCATTGGCAAGGATTACCCAAAAATCCATGTTTTAGGTATCATGAATTTGGTAGTGACCACTTGATAATAATCTTTTAAGTTTGTTCTTCATGTAGAATCCACGGAAAGTAAACTTTTTTGAACTATTAGAACACAGAAGCCGTGGTTTTGTTTTTTCATTTTTTTTTCTAAAGTTTTGATCCAAACTCTAAATATTTGACTCACTGTATTCTTTGTAGAAGATCCATCTCAATTTACTCTAAGGTTAATTTTCTAACAAGATATTGCTAGATGGTATAGCTTCTAGGATTTTTCTAGGAAATGCAGATTGTTTTCTTGTTCTTTCTCTTGCTGTAATTTTATCCGTTAAGCATTGCTTTGTTTTCTTGGCTTTCAAGTTTCTCGATCTACAATTTTAGGTCTTCTCTTTTTCTGTAGGTTATATATATGTATCATACATTTCTCCAGGTCTCTGTTTACCTTGTAAAAAGAGTGACAGTATGAAATCTTATCGTGGAAAGAGTTCCTAATTTACTAAACTGTTGCCTCTTGCTGTTAGTTATCTGATGCACGTTTCTTTTTCCTCTGCGTTATTTGCTGCAGAAAAGTTACTTTACTATTTTGAAAATCTTTGTTTTCACATATTAAGAGTATTAACCATACTACTGAGATATCCTGATTTAAACTTTGAATACCATAAAATACCAGGTTTTTGGATAACACACTGCTTAAATGGAAGTTACAAGGTTTTCAGGGTCGTGCTATTAAGATTGGACAGATAATTTTCTTGCGATGTTGGTTTCTTAAATTTAAAGACATTAATTGCTGAAAATTTATTATTAGATGGTTAGCAACAGTGTTATGAAGAGCGTGAAGCCAGAAAAAGCGACAAGCCCCTTTTCGCTTAAAGCAAGAAGCGAGAAGCGAAGCGCCCGCTTTTTTGAAGTGAAGCGGAATTTATAAAAAAAATATTAAAATAAATAGTGCATAGACAACACATGTAACTGTAAGCAAATGTTCAATACTTCAATGTAAAAACTAAAAACTAAAGAGTAGTATCAATTAAAGCACAAAATGAGCATCCTATTCTTCTACAAGATTGTCAAATTCTTGTATTCCACTATCATTATTATATTGCTCATCATCTTCTTCAACTTCTTCTTCATCAACTAGGGACAAAGAAAAAATTGGGCAGCATTTCGCTGTAATTTATCACTGAAACAGTGAAAGAAAAAGAAGAAGAAGAAGAACTAAAGGGGAAAAAAAATTTGCCAGCATTTCGCTGCTATTTTGGGATTGAAACAGTGAAAGAAGAAGAAGAAGGAGGAGGCGGAAGCAGATATCACATACCTGGGCTTGACCTTGATGAACTTGAGGTTGAAAAGTGCAGAAAATGGAACCCTAGTCGCCTGTTGTTCTCTGTTGAAAAGTGCTGATCGATGGTCTTTTAAAAAAAGAGAGCGCCCTTAATATGTAGAAGCGCTCGCTTCTGTCGCTACTGTCGCTTTTACGCTTCTCGCTTTATTTTGCAGAAGCCATTGCTTTATTGAACCTGCTACCCTTCGCATCACAGACGCGCCCAAGGCCTCGCTTCGCGCTCGTTTTTAACAACACTGGTTAGCAATGACCTTACTATTGATAGGACCTATTGGAAAAAAGAGGCCTCACTATTGATAGCATAAGTAAATATTTGTTAGATGTTGTGGATTTTCCAGCCAATAATATGGGAGGATTACTTGTGAAAACCTTTGGGATACGCCTATTTGTTTGTCGTTGCTGGCTTAGACAATGCATGTTTGAATCGTTCTATACATTTTGCAATTCCTTTTGGAGAAGAACAAGGAATGAAATGAGTATTTGGAATGTAATCTGGATCTACTGCTAATAGTTAAAGGGCAATTTAGGTGAAGATACTTGGACAATAAGTGCTAGGATACCCTATATATGGTTAGACGTGAGGAAAAGAAAATATTTGCTTTCATTGAAGTTATGGTTTGTCTTTGTTTGATTTTCAATTCTGCAGTAAATGTATTCTTTTATTTTCTTTCATTTCGAAAAAATCATGCACAAGGCTTCTTATCTGATATAGTTTTCTCTAAAATATTAATGCTTTAAAAGGGAAAATTTTATGAGCTGTATGAGCTAGATGCTGAAATTGGTCACAAGGAGCTCGATTGGAAAATGACACAAAGTGGCGTGGGAAAATGTAGACAGGTATGCTATAAGTAAGTCACTTGGGATATCTGAAAAGGTAGTTTTGGTAATTTTCGGTCTAGTTTAATCTTCTGAATCTGATCCATAGACTTATTTTCTTGCTTTTCTGTCAGGTTGGCATATCTGAAAGTGGGATAGATGAAGCTGTTCAGAAGCTCCTAGCGCGAGGGTAAGAGTTAGAAGTCTCATTATTTCTTCCTATCTGTCCAAGCCATGGTGGATAGAGTTACTTGGAGGTAGCAAGATATAGTCGAGGTGTGCACAAGCTGGCCGAAACACCACGGTTATAAAAAAAGAGTTAGAAGTTTCATTTTCCAGATATGTATCTTTTATCAAGGAAACAGGCTAAAAGCTTTTGCTGCTGGCGATTTCCAATTTCCTACTTTCTAATGACTGTACGAGTTTATCAGTAATTGGAATTTCTGATTTGCTTCATCTTAATCATTTTTTAACAGTTCATTACTATGTCACCTTTTCTCTGCATGGCTTATGACTCATGTTAGTAGCAATTTGCAACTGACCACCTTGTTGGTAATACTTGTTTAGTATCTTATTAGGTATCTTTTCATTTATCTTGAGTTTATCTAACTACTTTGAAGGTACAAAGTAGGACGGATGGAACAGTTGGAAACATCTGAGCAAGCAAAATCTAGAGGCTCTACTTCTGTAAGTGCAGCATGAATTTTGTGAAAGCATGAAGGCATTGACTTAACCTAGTTCTTTAAAAACAGTTGTAATGCTTGCTTTCAAGTCGTTGAGTTAACCTAGTTCTTTAAAAACAGTTGTAATGCTTAGGGCTGTGTGAGGTTAGTGATGGTCCTTTAACTGTTCTAAATGTGATAATAAACAACATAAGATACATAGAAGCAATTAATGCTTTGAAAAATTCTGGATACATATATATAGTTTGGTTGAGCATTCATAAATTACCTAGTTCTTTAAAAATATTTGCAGCGCTTAGGGCTATGTGAGGTTAGTGATAGTCATTTAACTGTTATAAATGTGATAATAAAGCAACAGAAGATAAATAGAAGCAATTAATGCTTCGAAAAATTCTGGATGTATACATTTTTATGAATCTTTTTGTTGGGCACTCATAAATTTCTTCTGCATCTCTAAAATGAGCACTATCAACTCTTTGTTCATCATGGCATTGAGTGATTTGATGATGAGAATATTGGTTTCAGGTTATTCGCAGAAAACTAGTTCATGTACTCACTCCTTCTACCACAAGTGAGGGTAATATTGGGCCTGATGCAGTTCATCTTCTTGCAGTTAAGGAGGTTAGCAGCTTTTTATATAAATTGAGGCCATTGGCATGATACAGTTCTGTTAATTCTACATGCCAGTAGAGTTATCTATTATATGAGCAGAACAATGCTTCATGCAATCTTATGCTGCTTCTGTTCTCTCCCCAAATTTTTAAGAAAAAGCTTTAAAATTTTTAGTGTCCATATGGTCATCTTTGTGCTACAAAATGAGACTTCAAACTGAGGCAGAGGATTTATTGGCTTCTTGCACTGTTACATCTAGACTTGCAATGAGCAAGAGAATGGTTCAACCGCTTTTGGCTTTGCTTTTGTCGATTGTGCTGCTCTGAAAGTTTGGGTTGGTTCCATAAGTGATGATGCATCTTGTGCAGCTTTGGGGGCTTTGCTGATGCAAGTACGACACTTTAAGATCTAATATCTTTCTTTGAGTAACTTAATAGAAGATCTAGTATCTTTCTTTGAGTAACTTAACAAATATGCGATTCGTTTGCTTGATTATTTTATGTTGCTCTGTCGCATCTGTAGGTGTCACCGAAGGAAGTTATACACAATGCTAGGGGTAAAGCTTTTTTTAAATTAGACTTTGGAAGGATTATTTTTGTTCTTTGGAAATAAATATATTGAGTCTGACTTCCTCGTCTCGCACTTCTATTTTAACAGGTTTGTCAAAGGATGCTCAAAAAGCTCTGAAAAAATACTCATTAACAGGTGATATTTGCTTGTTTCTTAAATTGTTGCTTACTGTATCATGAAATGGCTGTGATTGTGATAATTCTCTCCTGATTATCCAAGGCATTATGTCCTGCCTTCATGTCACAAAGCTGTTTCTTTGTTCGGGCAGTTCAGTGTGAAAGCCTGGATCTTCATATTGTTCCATTTAACTTTTTCCCTGAAAGCCATGTATGGTGGTCTTTATTTGGCCATTATTTATAGTAAGTTGCGACAAATTCTCTAAAGAAGATGAGTTTTGCAAAATATTATAATTCTTAAGTGGTCATTAGTGGGACCTGCAGTATTGTTTTTTCTGTAGTTGGAATGAGATTAGTTAGCAGTGAGCAACTTTAATGCTATAACTAAGGTCTTGTATTGCCTATGAGATATGACCTGGTGGAGAGAAATTGAGAAAGGATAACTTTCTTAGTTTGTTTGAGAGACTGTCCACTTTTGTCAAGTTTTGCCGAGTGATATCATTGTGGGACATGTTGTCCTCTTTTCTAGAATTTATAGAGAGGAATAACATTAGACCTGCCCCCTTTCTTCACACACTGTTTCTTCTGACAGTAATTGTGATATATAGAAGATTAAAGGTTCTTTTCTGTTATCATCCGATTGTGTTTCATGGAAAGAAGATTCACGAGCCCAAAGGAATTATAACAGATTGTTGTTTCAATCATTTCCACCCAAAATGGTTGAAGATTTAAAGCCAATTGTCACCTTTTTTCTAGAAAATCCATAGACAAGAAATCACACTCTCGTCTTCGTGTACATTTCATTCTCTCGAGCTTATCTGCTCCTAAGTTGAACTAATCTATTCATTCTTCTTTGCAATTTCTTGTTTCTCTTCTTTCTTTAACTTGCACATTTTAGGGGAATTTGCTAGCTGAGAGTAGCTCATCATCCAATTTCTCTATCAATAGTTTCAGCTGCTTTAAAGTTTTACCCCTTTTGCTTTTCTTGAGATAAATAACAATATTACAAGCCCTGGTAGTGTTCAACGAGAAGAAAAGTTGCTAAGAAGGCCCAAATTGATCCTTATCAAAAAAACAAAAGAAGGCCCAATTTGGTACTGTTGTGATAAGGTTTGTATAGTGCATGCAGTATTATTCCAAGCCTCCGCTGTCATAGTTAATACTTAAAATTAAAATACACCACTGTCATGATCACAAATCCAGGTCTTCAGTAAGTCGTCTATCTTAGGATGTACATGCTTCTTGGACAGCATCATTGGCACACGCAAGTTGCAGCTAGTCTATCTTATGGTTCTCAATGTGCACTAATCTTGAATGTTCATCCATTTCCATCTGATTAAAGCATGTTTTATAATGGGAAGCATGTTTTATAATGGGCCCATGTTTTCTTTTTGTTTCATATTAAATATATAAATGTCACAAAGGACATGCATAAAGGGGCAGTCACTAGTAGGAGATACAAAGGAGTTTTTCCATAACTGTGGGTTTACACCCGGGATCAGCATTGAGCCTCTACTTGTTTAACCTAGTTGTTGAATAGCTAACCACACAATACAAGATGAGATCCCATGGTATACTATTCGCTAATGATAATGTGCTAATTGACGAAAACGACAAGGGTGTCAACCGAAAGCTTGAACTATAGAGAAGTGAACTAGTGAGTAAGGGTTTTAGGATAAGTAGAAGTAAGACTGAATATATGCGCTGCAAGTTTAGTCAGCACAAGAAGAGTGAAGTTGTTGTGAGATTAGACGGGATTGTGATTCATAAACGTAAACTATTCAGATACTACATTTGTTTTTCCAGCCTCCGGGAGAATTTGAATGATATATGAAGATGTTACACATAGAACCAAAATTGGATGGTTGAAATAGAAATGGATGGAGCTGTCACTTTCTTAGATCTCTTGATGAGTATCCTTTGTCCAATTAGGTCCTGCAGTGCCACTCCTGTCCCCAGTCCAGCCAGGTGCTGATTTTGTTGATCCTGCAGAAGTGAAAAATTTCCTTGACTTGAAAGGTTACTTTAAAGGATCTTGTAATAAGTGGGACCACACCTTTGATGGAGTAACGAGCCATGATGTTGCTTTATGTGCTCTTGGGAGTCTTGTCAATCATTTAGAGCGATTGATGGTAAGTCTCAGAACCGTGACCTATCTTCTGTATGCAATATTTAATGGTATTATTTTGGTGATTGTTTCATTCTGTCATTAACAGTTAGATGAGGTCTTACGTAATGGCGATATTCTATCATATGAAGTCTATAGGGGTTGCCTCAAAATGGATGGACAAACACTTGTCAATCTTGAGATCTTCAACAATAATGCCGATGGGAGTCCATCAGGCAAGTACAATATTTTGTCAAATCAAGCTTTGTACTCATTCTAAGGGGCAATTGTGGCAATTATATTTTCTTCTATTCTAACTGTGAGTGATTATTTATTGTTTTCAGGTACTTTATACAAGTATCTTGACAATTGTGTTACTTCACCTGGGAAGCGGCTTTTGAGAAATTGGGTTTGTCATCCCCTCAAAGATGTGGAGAAAATCAACCATAGGCTTGATGTGATTGACAGACTTGTTGAAAATTCAGAGGCTACATTATCCGCTGCTCAATATCTTCGCAAGCTTCCAGATTTGGATAGGTTGTTTGGACGGGTTAAGGCTAGCATTCAATCTTCTGAAGCACTCCTACTGCCCTTGATTGGTGCCAAAATATTGAAGCAGCGAGTAAGTCCTGTTTGACATCTCAATTTGGTTTGCTTAGTCTTGGTGCAGTTATGTGCCAAAAGATGCTCTCACTACCTGAATTACTAGTTTGTGTGGTTACACCACAATAGTTCAATCTGCTTCCAGTAAGAAAGACTAGCCAATATAGTAGCTGAGCATCTATTTCCATTTTCACACCTTTTTTACTTACCAGACGAATAATAGACTATCTCGTTATTGCGCATTGGATGACATTGTGTGTCATTTTCACACCTTTCCTACTTCCTAGACAAATGAGCTATACGCAGAATAGTTATTGATTGTTCTATTCAGATGGTAGTTTCCGGTTAAATTTTATTTCAAGGGGTTGTTTGTTACTCTGATGGTTGTTTATTACTCTGATGGTTGTTTGTCCAAGAACCACTATTCTAAATCATCAATCAACAATGCGTTAATTCCAGACTAGCTTAGTCAGCCGTATGGATTCTCTATATTCATTCGCTCTTTTTTGATCCCATTTCATGGAAAAAATAAATAAGTCATTTCTTAAGATAAAATTGCGGGTTCCACAAAACTAGAGGTTCTCTAGATCTCCCAATTATTCTTGCATTGACGCACAAGTCTTTGACTATACCGAAAAGAATCTTGGCAAACACATGACCTAAGTTAACAACAATGATTATCCTTTGTTTATATCGTGTTGAGTTCTTAGCTAAGTCTGCAGTCATTCTGAGAGACTGTAGGTCAACAACAACAACGAACCCAGTGTAATCCCATAAATGGGGTCTGGGGAGGGTAGTGTGTACGCAGACCTTACCCCTACCTTATAAAGATAGAGAGGCTGTTTCCGATAGACCCTCGGCTCTGAGAGACTGTAGGTCCTTTGTGACAATTTTCGTTCATGTGTATTTAGGTCTGCCTCGTCTACATTTACATCTTCAATCATGATAGTGTTGCACCTATAGACTGTCATATTTGGAGGTCATCATGACACAGTCAAACCTCTCATTTTATCCTCTTTATGCTCTACTTACACCCTCTATCAGATATATTCTATTTTTTTATCTTGTCCAATATTGTGTTGACCATGCATTAACTTTAACATTCACATTTCTGTGACACTTTGTACATGTGTTGGACCTTAGAGGCCCAACGTTCCCTCCTATATGATATTGTCATCTCATAATTGTAGTATAGTTGTGCTTTTGCTTTATTAGGTATCTTCTTTTCCTGTTCCTGCTGTGCACTTTTACAGCTCTCCTTGATTTCAGCTGTCGTAATTTAGATCAATGTGATGTCTCATCTATCATGCCATTCTCCTGAAAAACTGAGCCTTCATATAATTTGTCTGCATTTGGGCACCACTGTTTCACCCTCATTTTTCCTATAGGGGTAAAAATTGCTCTCTGTGTGTGTGTATGTATATATATATATATAAAATCCATTACTTATACTTATTTTAAACCTCTTACTCTCTAGAGGGCTTCAGGTTGAGCTTTTGGCTGACTCCTTGTGTCTCTCACTAGCTTCTTCAATTTAAAACAATATTATGTGCAAATAACACGAAATATGGACCTTCATCCTGTATATTATTTTATCGGTTAGAATCCATAATTAATTTACAACTAGTAGGGGCTCAACGGGTAACTTCTCTATATCCTTCCAGTTTTCCCACTCTTCTACCTACTCTTAGTTGCATATCCTTTATGGTGTTTATATGTTTGATAATTTCTTTGTATCCAAGCATCCACCAAATGACTTTTCTTGGCACTTTTCCTGGTTCAATGGATATCCTTTTTCCTCCACCTACAGATTTCCATAGATCTTCTTAGCTAAGGTAGGAGGCAATTTTGTTGTTACCTTTAAAAATTCTCAAATTTATTCATTTGCTCCAACTGCTAATTTCTTTGGTCTAGCCGTGCTTTACCTCAAATTATCCAAATCATCTTATGCCCCATTTATTTTCATGCTGTGGGCATATTTTCTTTCCTGACTATTATAATGAAAGTGTTTCCTAAATGACCTTTTGGTACTTGAAACTGGAAAAAGTTCATAATCCTATTAAATGTCCTACCACAGCCGTGGGTGGTAATATATAATGACAAAATTATTGACTACAGCAAGTGTCTTCATTTTCACTTCTACTTTTTCTTCTTCTTGCTCTACATTCGTAAGCTAATAATGAAGTTGCTCTAACTATTTCTTCTTTGAGCATTACCTGAGTTTTTTTTGCAAGCCCAATGATGTAGGTAGGTATCTAATTGCTTACTTCTCTTTTTAATGTTGGAAATCCAAAAATTCATATGCTTCTTTACAACGACTATTTATTTATGTTGGACGTGCTTTTGCACGACTCATTTCATAGTACTTTTGTTCTCCATGAAGAATTTTCTGGTTCAGCCCATGGGAATGACCTTTCAGCTCTATTGATGTAGTATATAACCTCTGTTTCACTCAAGGTTTTCTTCTTATTACTACAGGTTAAAGTGTTTGGGTTGCTTGTTAAAGGGCTACGGATTGGGCTAGATTTGTTAAGGTTGTTGCAGAAGGAACATCTGACCTCTTCCTTGGCTAAAGTGGTATCCTTGCCTGTTCTAGATGGTGACGATGGGCTTGATAAGTTCCTCGGCCAATTTGAAGCGGCAATCAAGAGTGACTTCCCCAATTTTCAGGTTTGTGATACAAGATTCTTTTGGCTCTTTTCTTGTCAAGATTGTTTTGGACCATTATATTCGACCTCTTTAATATTCAAATTGATGGGAGTGTGCTCGTTATTTTTTCATCTATATTTTCATCTTTTTAAAGTATCAGAGAAATCCCCTGCAGGCTTCTGGTCCGACTCTAGTTGGCGTACAGGTTCAACACTCACGGGGAGTATGGGCCGCCCTTACCCTCTTAAAAAAAGAAAAAAGAAAAAAGAAAAAAGGAAAAAGAGAAGAATGTGCTTGCTAGTTGATTGTCTAATCATGTGTGTTAGAGTCTGGCCATTAATCCAGTCACAGTTTTCCTAAATCTGCATTTTCAAGTTTTTCCGATTGTGCTTGAAGGAACTGTTACATTGGCAGTCCTTTATTGTTTGGAAAGAATCAGGTGTTTGAGGACTTAGGGAAACATAGTGTAAGATTGACCCTTATATCTGCTTTTACTCAGTAGTTCCCAACTTTATTTCTTGTTTTCTATAATCAAATAGTTTGTGCTTGATTTTTAAATCGTTTCTTGATTGGAGACATGTTATGGACTCGTTAGGTTCTCTTTAGGGTGTACATATAACAGTGCTGCTTTGATGTAAACACATCATTTTGGTACTGTAAACAACTGCTTCCTTTCCCCACAGCTGGACACAACCTCTACATCCCCCTCCCCCTCCCTTCCCTCCCCCTCCCCGCTTCCAAAAGAGAAAAAAGAAGTAACAAGTTTACCTATCAGGTCATCGATGCAGCTACCTCATTCATCCCTGTGTCATGATCTCGTACTTCAGTTTGATGCTTAGCAATAGTTGTATGCATTATAAACCTAATTATACTAACGGTTTCAGTATGTCCCTTTGTGAACCTTCTGTTTTACTAAACCTCATCTCATCCTGCAGAGGGCTGTGTCAGTAATTCCTTTTTCCTGTGCTGTGACAGGATCATAATGCTACTGATTTTGATGCTGAAACACTATCCATTTTGATGGAGTTATTTGTTGAGAAGGCTACTGAGTGGTCTCAAGTCATTTATGCCATAAGTTGTGTTGATGTGTTAAGATCATTTTCCATTACTGCAAAATTTTCCTCTGGAATTATGTGTAGACCAGTGATCTTGCCTCTTTCAAAGCCAACAAATTTCTGTAGAGAGACTGGTGGGCCAATACTAAACATCAAGGGGCTTTGGCATCCATATGCTCTTGCTGAAAGTGGGGGACTGCCTGTTCCTAATGATCTCCATCTTGGAGGGAATACGAATATCTGCCATCCTCGTACTTTACTGTTGACTGGACCAAATATGGGAGGAAAGTCAACTCTTTTACGTGCCACTTGTCTGGCCGTCATAATGGCTCAGGTTCATTCTTCTCTATGTTTGGAAGAGATCATACATTCATTTAGATGGTACTTGGCTTCTGGAGTTTAAAGATATCAATTTCACTGCAGTTGGGTTGCTATGTGCCTGGAGAAATATGTGTGCTTTCACTTGTGGACATCATCTTTACACGTCTTGGAGCAACTGATCGAATCATGACTGGTGAAAGTAAGTTTTAATCAAAAGAGAGCTTATTATTTGAACTATCTTCCTCCCCTCTTTACCTCCTTTTTACTATCTATGTAGTCTTTCATTCTTCGGAAAAGTCTAGACCACTGTCAGAAAGGAATAAAAGTCAGAAAGATAAAAGAGAAGAGGAAAAGGGCAATTTAGTTTGGACCGGAAGAGGCCTATAATTGACTTCTTTTGGGATATTCAAGTGATAGTCTTCACTGTAGTGACTATGCTTGTGGAATATCTTATTATCATAACAATGATAAAAGAGTGCCTGGACTTTTCTACTTGACATAAGAATAGCACAAATTGAACCATCGTTGTTGATGTTCTTTACAATCATCATCATTATCATAACGAGCACTGAATATTTTAGCACTTGGACTATATGAATTTGATTACTTCAGGCTTCAGCTATGATGCAACAGGTGGACTTCTTGTGAGAAATATAGTTCCTGCTTTATCACATTCTTTAGGTATGAGTCGAAGTCCATAGCAGTGGACTTGGCTTGGACAGTAAACTTCTTCACTCTCGGAATAAAGATGAATTTTAGATCAATGGCAGCAGATATTTGTGGTTTCACAATTTCTGTCCTCTTCTTAGTGCATTACAAAGAAAAATTGACCATGTGTAAAGCTCAAAGCAGAAACATCTATGCCCCACATGCATTTTAAAAATTAATTTTCATTTTCACAGGTATTCATTCTTATTTTTACTTTTTACAGGTACCTTCTTTATTGAGTGCACAGAAACCGCGTCAGTTCTTCAAAATGCTACATGCAATTCCCTTGTTCTTCTGGATGAATTGGGCAGAGGAACAAGCACTTTTGATGGATATGCTATTGCATATGCTGTAAGTTCCCCATTATTTTCTTTTATTGTATGATTTGATTAGCTGCATGCAAGAGTTCTGTTTTCTTGATAGACAGATTCTGGGAGTCTTTTTGCATTAGTTTACATGATGCTTGATCTGTCTTTCCCAGTCAACTGGTGTAATGCCATGATAAGTGCCTAAAGTGTAATACACAATTATAGTTTAACAGCTTTCTAGTACAATACATCGAGCTTCGTTGAGTTACTCGGGCAAAGTATTACCTAAAGACGTGGCATGACATACCATATTACTTTATCTGAAATTACTGAAGCATTTTTTTGCCATCTGAATTATCTTTTTATGCATGTGACCTGTTCCTAAGGTATAAGATCACAAGATAAAGAATGGAGCTATTGTAGCTAAGAAATTGAGCAAAACTTGTTGGGGCTCGGCCAATGCCTTTAAGGTTACTATGCGTTATTGAAAGGGAATCTTGCTTGTCTTTTGAGTCATTTTGGTCATGGCATCTTTGGTTTTGTTCCATACATTCAAGCTGTGAGGTGAAGTTTTTGACAAGTTACAAGTTCTGTCCAGGTATTCCGACACCTTATAGAGACGGTGAACTGCCGCTTACTGTTTGCCACACATTATCATCCACTCTCTAAAGAGTTTGCTTCTCATCCTAATGTGACATTACAACACATGGCCTGCTCTTTCAAGTTGAAATCTCAAAGTTCATCTCCAACAGAGCAAGAGCTGGTGTTCCTTTACCGTCTAGCCTCTGGAGCATGCCCAGAGAGCTATGGAATGCAAGTAGCACTCATGGCTGGAATCCCGAAAATTGTGGTTGAATCCGCATCCAATGCAGGGCAAGTCATGAAGAAAATGATCGGAGAAAGTTTTAGGTCATGTGAACAAAGAGCTTGCTTTTCAACACTGCACGAAGAATGGTTCAAGACACTTCTAGGAATCTCAAAGACAGATGGTGAAGTTAACGATGACCTATTTGATACATTGTATTGCTTGTGGCATGAACTAAAGCTGATAGATCCACTAGCTGAAGATGTTAGTCTCTGAGTTATCTTGTATATTCGTGAAACTCTTCAGTGGGAAATGCCGATGAAATTATGATACTAACTGGAAGGTAGGAAAGTTATTGTTGAAGTTTGTATTTCTTTTTTTTTTTTGGTCGAGAGAAGTTTGTAGTATATTGTCTGTTCTATAAGAGTAGCAAGGTTAGTAAATTTTTTGCTTTATGGAAAGAGGCAAGAGAAACTGCAATGTTGTAAAATTGTCCTTTACTCCAAGAGAATCTTTGCCGTTATAGTTGCTTGATGAAGAGTTAATATGGAGTGAATAAAATGTTAACAAATTAATTGAACATAGTCATCCTTCAATTGTTATTGCTTCCAGCACTAGGCAAGTAACAGAGAATAACTTTGCCTATACCTATTTATCATTAATATAAACAATGATGACTCATTGAAATACTGGTTGATAAGCATATTAATGAAGGTGTCAAAGACCTGTTTTTTGATTTGACAGTCGCTTCTCGTCATCAGAACGTAGCAACCCAAAGAGGCAAAGACCAATAGAGTCCTCTTAGATCATCTAGAGGAATGGAAACTGTGTCGCGATGAGAATTCTAAAAAAGTACTATATCTGAAAGGAATTTCAAAAACTCTTATGCGATCGTAAAGGAAAGAAAGATGTTTATAAAATTAATTAAACAAAATATTACATTTGAAACGGTAAATTAGTAACATACCAATTTGCTTACACTAATGACAAATAGGTTAAAAATTTACTACAAAGAAATTAAAATAAGGGCGGTACGCATAATATAATTAATCATAAGGGAGATTAGTGTTACAAAGCCAAATCTAGAGGGAGCTTGGAGTTATCCTTTCTATTATTTAATGTCTAATAATTAATCAGACCTTTAAGGATCAAGCTTATTCTGGCTAGAAATATTAATCTGTCTATACTATATTAAAAACACGATGATCCTTAGCGAGATATCGTTTTCTTTTTTTACCCCTCAAAAATAGATTTCACAATCTTTGAAATCATCAAGAGTTTTCGTTATTAAATCTTTTCTTACTAAACTAGGTAGAAAGTACTAAATAAATAGGACATTAAAGTCAATTATAATTTTACCTTATATTGAAAACAATTCGTTCATAACATATTTGCTTATTATATGTTGGCATACAAATTAGGTACACACATAAAATTGATAAAGCAATTCAAAGTTCCATTCAATATACACGTTTCTTTCAAAATAAATATTTAAACTATTGTATGTATGTGAACTTATATTATTATTTTCTTGAAAAATATACTTCTGACGAGCGCAAAACACACACTTAAATATGCTCGCTAATCGAAGATTATCAACAATTGAGATTTATACGATTAAGCACTAAAATTAACTAAAAGTCTAAAGTTATTGACTAGTGACAATCGTAACAATGAGTAAGCAAAGAAGGTTATTAGTGGGAGAAAATAGGGTTTTGATGGAATAGGTGCGAGATAATTATTTGGGATCTAACTCTAGATAACTAACTTCTAATGTTCAAGTGAATCTCTCGAATTCACTCAATTATTAGTTCAAGCGTTCTGCAGAAACTCCTCTCTCGATTAAGTCTCAACCTTACAAGATGAACCAATTTAAACTCAGTGAAGATATGCAAGAATGCGTAGTGGATTGGTCTTTAAGAGAACCTCACTCGATTATCCTCCTAACTATGTTTAATCAATGATTCAACTAGCCTCTTTCGAATACTAAGAAGAATTAATGAACTCAACCGACAATAATGCAAAGATATCACAAGTTATGCCTCTCTCGATCACATAAACAAGTGAATATAGATGCAACAATTAAATCATTCAAAACGATTCAATACATAAAACTAGAGTTATAATCCACTAAAAATCATCAATACACCAAATCCATCAAACCCTAAAGAGAACTACTCCATAACCATGGAGCAATTCATCACAAATATATTTAAAGTATAGGAAAATATAAAATGATCCAAACTTGGGTCTTAAGTGAGAAATGAATAATGAATTCCTTGTGCTCGTGTTCTTCCAACTCCTCCTTAGCCTCCTTAGGTCTAAAATATGTCAAAAGTCCATAAAATAACGTTTTTCCATGTATTTACACCAAGTAGGGTCGTGCCCAGATGAAACCACCTTCTTCTAGCCGAAATAGGACAATTACTATGGAAAAACTACACAGGCACGTTGTATGGGTCGACGCACCATGCGGGCCAGCAGTGGAGATCTTAAGAGGCTTGACACTTTTGCAACATGCAGCTTTCATACAGTCGCGGTGCCCCACGCGCCGCAGCTATAGGGTTTTCTCAGAGTACGACTTTTTGCTTGCGTTTTGACGTCCATACTTGGTCCTCGACCCCCGAATACGATCCCGGCTTGATCCCCTGGGCTTTTACTCAGACTTCAAATCTCCAAATAGCTTGAATTAACTCCACAACATCTACATAGCTCAAAATCACTCCTAGAAGGAACAAAACACACAATAAATGCAAAACACTGCCAATTAATGCTCAACACAAGTATAGTGCAATGAATTAGAGTGCAATAAGTGACTAAAATACGTAACTATAGCCTACCATCAACTTTTATTATTAAAATGTAGCCCATATTTGACTATCCATAACTTTAATCTATTTTGACCATATAAAAATTACACGTAGTATGAAAATTTTAAAGGCCAAACTTTGTAATAATGCAGGAGAAAATGTATAACATGTATTACAGATGAGTTGCCATTTCTTTTTTCTTTTTAAAAAATATTCTGTCACGACCCAAAATCTCACCAAGTCGTGATAGCACCTAATCCAACCTGCTAGGTAAGCCAAGCAATGAATAATATAACTCAAATGAAAGATCATTAATAACATGAAACAAGATAGCTGAATTTGATATAATTTTTCCACGGATTGGTAGTACAAGTCAAGAGCCATTAAAATTTAGGTTTACAAATTTGGTACAAAAATAAATACAATATCCACTTGGCAGATACACGAAGAGAAGTAAAAATTCTAAACTACCTAGAACAAGTGGTAGTTATATCCGAGAAATAGTTACATCTTCAATTCCAGCTTCTGCCATCCACAACAGCTCAACTCCAAGGTCTACATGCAAGGTGCAGGAGCATAGTATGAGTACAACCGACCCTATGTACTTAGTAAGTATCCTGACTAACCTTAGTAAAATAGTGACGAGGTCTCAGGTCAAGGATACTCACTATATAACACCTGTACAACTCATAACATATACGTATACCCAACAACAGTATCGAAGTCTAAACATGAAATACAGTACCATCAAACAGTGCACATAGAGAGGATGTACGTAAGTCTCTTAACAATTCAACGTATAAAGAAGATATGCATTTGATATCAGATAACACATCAATAATTGCATATATAGAAGATATGCACAAGTACTGTTATAGTTAAACTACTCGACATATGGAGAAGATATGCGTATAACATTATTAAATCCTCAAGCTTGCATATGGAGAAGATATGCGTATAACATTATTAAATCCTCAAGCTTGCATATAGAGAAGATATGCGTAAAATATCAAATGATCCTTCCACAGTTGCATATAAAGAAAATATGCATGAAATTTCAGATAGTCCGTCAACAGTTGTGTATAGAAAAGATATGCTTGGAATATCAGATAATCCATCAACAATTGCATATAGAGAAGATATCCATGACTAAACAAGTCAAGTTACACGGATCCATATATAGAAGATATGCAGAAAAATCATGTATACATCCAAGGAGTTTGCAAATAGAGAAGAGATGCAAAGTCCAACCAATGAACATTTTACCATGTTTCACGTCAACCAAAAACCCGTCGGTTTCTACAACCCGCATGTACACCATCAAGAGAGAAATATGATAGGCTGACCTTCGGGGGATGAATCCTTATCCACACCATGCATGGACAACTCACGTGCCGTGCGGACAACTCACGTGCCATAACCATAATGGCGCACGGATAACTCACGTGCTGTCAATCCAATCCATCACAAAAAAACATATACAAAAGTACATGTATACCCTCAACGAATATCAAATTACGTACTCATGGATTGACAAATAATATGATACAGTTTATGCTTGTGCGAAGTATTTTATAACAACTCAAGTTAAGCGGGTACGCCATACAACAAAAAATATTATGCTTAACATGGAATCAACTCCTACACATGATCTCTAGCATGATTCACGGAGTTCATGTAGTCATACAAATATGTAGAGCATGATATCAAGAATCACACTATCCAAATCAAGGCGTAGTACAACCTAAAAACTATTCTGGTAAAAATCATACATAGCAACCATATATACGCTCGTCACCTCGCATATACGTCGCTTTTAATACATTTTAATTAGGCAAATAAAGTCATATCCTAAGGGTTATTTCCTCAGCAAGATTATACAAGATACTTACCTCAGACAAGCCAGATCAATACTCTAAAAATGCCTTTCCATGCGAATCGACCTTTGAAAGGCCCGAATCTAGTAAAAAAACAACAACTCAATAATACCAAACAAAGCCATAGGAAACAATCCCAAACAATACAACTTCGATCTTCATGCAAATACATAAAGTCAACCCAAAAGTTAACCCGACCCGCACCCCAAAACCCGAAAAAACTCACAAATCTCGAACATCCATTCTAATACGAGTCTAAATATACAAGTTTTATCCAAAATCAACTCCAAATCAGGGTTTAAATCTCCATTTTTCACTTTAGAAAAGTTTTGCCAAAACCCCTAAAATACACTTTCTTATCCTTCAAGCCAAAATCCTTTTTTCTTCTTTAAGATTCCTTGATTTAGAGCCAAAATTAATGATAGATTTATGCTATAATCATAAATTCGAGTTAGGTTTACTTACCCTAATGAATTAGGTGAAAACTTCCTAAAAAGTCACCTCTTCTTGAGCTCTAAAACTTTGTGAGAAAAAGTAACTAAATCTCGGAATAAGTAAAAAAAATAATATAACAGTTGTCCCAGCCCGAATTAGTTGCTAGACGATCCTGAAACTCACATTTGATAAGCCCAACATAATTCTTGCAATATTACACCCAATATAGCCTTTTGAATCACCCAATTTGACCTTAAAATAAGGGATATATGATGTTTTGAAGTTTTAAAGGAAGTCTAAAAATTTCAAGGACAGAACCTGTATTTTCGGAATTATTCACTAGAAAATCAGCAATTGCAAAATCCCCCTTTTAGCACCCAAGACTCATTCAGAACCTGCCGAACATAAACCATATATGCATTTCAATCATAAAACACGCTACAAACATGCTCGCGTACCCAAAACACCGAAAAGAGATCGTCTTGACCCGATATCGACCGTGGTCAAACTCTAAATCCTTAACTTAACTAGTCTCTCAGTCAATGATCCAAAATATACCCGAGCCTCTCGGGACCCCATCTACCAAAAAGTACAAATACATTATTCAAACTTATCCAAAGGCTCAAAACACCCACGGGAATATCACTATAAAGAATTGAGGCTCACAGAATAGAATTTTTCTTAAGTTGTTAAATCTTCATTCTTTCAAAAGAGTGCCCGAATAACACTTACACGCTTTGGATTACTTCCAAACATTGCACACAACTTCAATTCAACTATAATATGTCTCGGAACACCAACTGGAGTCCAATAACATTAAAGTTAACTCTTGGTCAAACTTATGAACTCTTAAGTTCTTTTTTTTTACCCGCCCTTCATTTATACAGCTATTCTTAAAAAAGTCTTCCATACATATTACAACATGATTTGGGATTGTTTTAACCAACTAAATATAACAATTTTTGTATCAGTCCTGAATCTCTTATAAAAAATTAATCAGAACTTTAAAGTTATTATATCTGCTCCAATGAAAGAGTAATAACCAATTTAGTAGACAAAACTTAGATGTTGCAGTGAATCCAGACCTTGGCTATTGACTGTAATAATCTTTTTAGCTGCTGGAACTCAAAGCAACTGAGAGGAGGACCTTACCAAGCTTTGCTAAAAGTAAACAAATGGGACCAAACGTGCTGGCCTTAATATGATCACCACACATCCCTGAGATATCTTCCATCCATTTGGAGTTTCTTCACAATAGCCTCAGCTTTGGTTGAGTCGACCTTATCCTGCTCCTGGACTATGGTATGGAGCGTACGATGTACATCCCTGGCCATCCCTTTCGCATCCCCACATACATATAGATATCCCTCCTGGGATATTAAACTCCAAACATGGGAAGCCTTTTCCAGCATTTTATGTTGAACATACTCTTTCTGGGGTCCTTCCCTTGAAAATGCAATAATCAGCTCTGATATTACACCTTGATCCACAAAACTCAGAAGCTCCTCCTCATAAATAAAATCCATTCTACGATTCCTACAACCAAAAAACAACAAAGCAAGACCAAGTTGAGCCCCATCTTCCTTCAATGCTGCTCTTTCTTGCAGGAATCCCCTAAATGGTGCCAAACCAGTACCAGGTCCTACCATGACAATTGGAACTGAAGGGTCAACCGGTAACTTGAAATTAGATGGCCTAATGCAGATTGGAGCAGAGCTGCAATTTTGACTTTTTTCCAATGGAACTGCATTCTTCATCCAAGTCGAACACACTCCTTTGTGAATTCGGCCAGTGGGAGTTGGACCATAGACTAGTGCACAGGTCACATGGATTATAGCAGGAGAAAATCGAGGAGATGACGAGATTGAATAGTAACGAGGCTGTAAACGAGGGGCAACCGCTGCAAAAAATACACCTAGGGGAGGCTTTGCCGAAGGGAACTCAGCCATTACTTCAAGAAGACTTCTTTGACTTGCAACAACCCATGCAGAATACTCATCCTTGCCCTGTGGAGATGCCAAGAACTTGAGCTTTTCTGCTTCACTAGGTTCAGCTGCATGGGCAACCAATGCAACCAAAGTAGCCTTCCGCGGAGGATTCAGAAGATCTGCAAAACGTGCAAGTGCAGCACGCAGTGTGCAAGGACCAGGGAAAGGTGGGGGCAACGAGCCTCCAAGAGCTGTACCGTCCTCCTTGTCAGTATGAATAGAGAATATTAAGTCTAATGACTGCCCGAGCAATCTCGCAGCTTCCTCAACAATTTCTTCAGGATTTTCAGCATAAACACCCACAATATCTCCTGTTTCATAGGAAATCCCAGTGCCAAATATATCAAACTCCAAGTGTATACATGAGCGATCAGATTCGGGTGTGTGAAGCTCCCTTTGAACAACAACATTTACTTGGCATGGATGATGGATGTCATACAAGGTATTTCCATTAGCCATGCTGGCATGCTTATCATCATGACTCGCAGCGGTATCATGGATAACCAAACGATATTCAGGAATTGCAGCTGTATATGGAGTGGCTGCAGAATTTGCATCATCCTCATCTCTAAGTATTTGATCTAATTCAGGCCACAGTTGTTCTCGCCAGGCAGCAAAATCATCTTCAATGCACTGATCATCATCACCAAGGCCAACAAGCACAATACGTTTTGCACCTTGTTCACTTAATTGTTCATCTATCACCTTCCCAATCTTGTTAAAATGTTCATATTGGCGATTACCCAAGCCAAAAACTCCATAGGTAAGGTGCTGCAGCCACGTGCCCCGTTCTTGTCCCTCAGTGAACCACTTGTAAAACCTTGCAGCATTATCAGTGGGCTCGCCATCCCCATAGGTTGCCACCATGAAAAATGCTACTATTTCTTTCTTTAGTTTCTCCTTATACAGATCATCATCGGCAGCATAATCATCCATGTCCATAACTTTTACTACTGCCTTCTCATATCTTGCTTTTATCTCCTCTGATAAAGCCTTGGCAAAACCCTCAGCAGTACCAGTTTGAGTACCGAAAAATACGGTGACCTTAACTTTTCCAGGTTCCAGCTCAATCTCCTCCTCCGGCTCCACGTGTAAGGACTTGGGGAACATGATAGGCTTCACTTCTTTACTCCGATCACTTGATCTCTTCAAAAACAACACCACTAACCCAACGATGACAGCAAACGACATCGTCAGTAGCACCAACACCGTATCGCTCCCCAACGACACTCCTAACTCCGATTCAATCGATCTCACCAGCTCCGAACTCGACTCCATACTTGTAGGGTTTTTAATGGAGGAGGACGGCGGAGGAGACGGAGGAGGAAGAGCTCTTAAGTTCTTCAAATTGCCCACTTTTGACAAACAATGTCGAGTTCTTCTAGGAACTTCCAAAACCAAATTCAAACATATGTACAAGTCCAAAATCACTATACAAACCTATCAGAACCATCAAAACCCGATTCTGAGTCCGTTTTCAAAAAGTCAAACCTTGGTTAGCTCTTCCAAATTAAATCTTCCAAATTGAGAGTCATTCTTCCAAATCTATCTAGAACCACTCAAAAATAAAAATTGACCATAAACACAAGTCATAATACGTCATATGAAGCTACTCAAAGTCTCAAACCACCGAATGGAGCGCTAAAGCTCAAAACTACTGGGCGGGTCGTTACATCTTCTAACAAATGATAGCTCCCTATATTGTTTTTATAAATAAAGGTCTTTGTTATAATATATTAATTGAATATTAGTCATTTTAGAATTATATTTTCACTTTTTTTGTAGGATCTAAGCCAATCTCCTACAATTTATATTGATTTGAAAGAATGATTTTTATTTTAGAAGCTTTTAGTTGGAAGAGTTGATCAAGTATGACTTTTTGCGTATTTGATCTTGGATCGATGTTTTAATGGTTCCGTTAGGTCCTCATGGTGATTTTAGACTTAGACGTATGCCCAAAATTGAATTCGAAAGTTTCTAGGTTGGTTTGGCATATTTTGGCGAAAGTTAGCAATTTGAAGGTTTAAAAATATCCTATATTTGACCATGGTTTAACTTTATGGTTATCGGATTCGAATCTTAGTTTTGGGACTTGGAATAAGTTTGTTTTATCATTTGGAACTTGTCGGCAAAGTTTGGCGTCATTCCGAATTGGTTCGATAGGAATCAAACGTGTGGTTGTATTTTTTAGAAGTTCTTGAGTTTCATGGTGATTTCCATATATATTGGTGTTCGATCCGTGGTTTCATATATTATTTCGGTGATCCAAGATCGCGGGGGAGTTTGTATGATGTTTATGTACTTGTATGGATGTTTGGCGAGGAGCCTCGGGTGCTCGAACGATTTTTAGATGCATTTCAGAGTATTTTTGCTGGATTTTTGGTTGATGTTGTAGGTCTCGCAAACGAGAGAATTTTTTTCGCATTTTTAGACCTTGCATTTGCGAGGAGGGACTGTATTTTTGAGGTGATTAGGGCTGGAGAGTTTGCATTTGTGATATCACTAATCGCATTTGCAGACTCACTGATCGCATTTTCGATAATGGCAGACCTTGCTTTTGCGAGGTTATAGTCATATTTGCGGCATTGCCTGGGTTGGTCAGCTTCCACATTTGCGAGTCAAGGGTCGCATTTGCGATGTTTGCATTTGCAAACTCAAGGTCGCAAATGCGACATCCGTAGCTTGTTTATAGCTGGGTATTTCGGGACTTAGCTTCATTATAATATTTTTGAGCCCTAGACTCGGTGGGAGGCGATTTTGAGGAGAGATTTCATACCAAACTATTGCGTAAGTATTTTTGATTATATAACATGATTATTTATGAGATTTAACATGTAAATCATGAGATTTAAAGAGATTTTTTTGGGGATTTTGACTATATTTTGAAATCTTGGGTTCGAGCTGTTGAGAAAGGTTTGGTTGTGATATTTGAGTAACATGTTCGTTATTTATTTTAGTAGGATTATTTTACTATTTCTCGTATTTATTCTTGTTACTTTTGTTTTTGTTATTTCTCTTACTTATTAACTATATAGGTTTATATAGTAGGTGTCTTATCTGTGCCTCATTACTACCTCATCGAGGTTATGATTGACACTTACTGAGTACATTGCATCGGTTGTACTCATGCATATTCAGGCGCTGGTATCAATGGAGTCCCTAGAGGTGCTTAGCTTGGATACTTAGGAGACTTGAGGTAGTGTCATATATCCGATCGTAGACTCTGGAGTCACCTTAATTATCTATACTACTGTTTATTTGTATAAGACAATATTGTATTATTTCAAACTTTGTATTTAGCACTCTTTAGAACTCATGTACTCAGTGATACCAGTCTCGGGGAGTTATGTAGATAGTTGTGATGGTTTTAGACTTAATATTTGATTTAGGAGCTTTCACTCTTTATTTATGATATTATGCTATTAAACGTTTAGTTTTGCTTCTTTTATTATTGTTAAGTGTTGGCTTGCCTAGCAAGTGGTGTTAGGCGCCATCACAACCCGTTGGTTGTGATTTTGGGTTGTGACAAGTTAGTATTAAAGATCTAGGTTCCAAGGGTCTCACGAGTCATGAGTAAGTTTGGTAGAGTCTTGAGGATCGGTATGGAGATGTTTATACTTATCTTCGAGAGGCTATAAGGCTTTTAGGAAGCTTCCCTTTCTTTTCATTCCTTATCGTGCGGTTGATCTGTCTGAAAATTTGAATTTCTCTTTTTCTATTCTCTCACAAATGGTGAAGACACGTTCAACTACAATAACGGATGGCAGAAAGCTAATACCTCCGGCCAGAGCCAGGAAAAGTGGGCCCCGACGTAGATCTAGGCACCAACTAAAGGCCACCTAGTTGCACCTATTGATGGAGCATCCACTGAAGCTCGTGCATGCCCGAAGGCAGTATTATCAAACCACCCGTGGACCGAGAGGTGGATCTATTGATGAGCAAGTTGAGGTACCAGTACCAGATCACATTCCAGAGGGACTTAGCTTGTTTATGCACCAGCTCTTTAGGAGCCCACAATCAAGATAGTGAGCTTTATTGATAGTATGGTCCAGGATAGAGTTGTCCCTATGGCCTCAAAAAGTTCTCAGACAGATGGAGGAGTTTAGACCCCAGTGACTTCCGACGCTGAAGCTGAGCATGTGATTAGGCCTGCGATGTCTGCTAATGAGCAAAATGTGATGACCCGATTGGTCGTCTTAAGAATTAACGCCCCGATCCCCTATTAACTGCTTTCCCCAAGTTTATTTCTGCTATTTTGAGTTGCCGGGATGTTGGATTTTAAGTTTCGGAGAGTTTTGGGATACTTAGTCCCTAAATGAGAGCTTAAGTGTTGGAAAGTTGACCGTAGTTGGAACAATGTAAAGACGGCCTCGGAAATCCGATGGTTCTGTTAGCTCCGTTGGGTGATTTTGGGTTTAGGGGCATGTTCGGATGGTGATTTGGAGGTCCGTAGGTAATTTAGGCTTGAAATGCCGAAGGTTGGATTTTTGGAGTTTCTGGTTCGATAGTGAGATTTTGATCCCGAGGGTCGAAATGGAATTCCGAAAGTTGGAGTAGCTCTGTAGGGTTGAATGTTACGTGTGTGCAAAATTTTAGGTCATTCGGACGAGGGTTGATAGACTTTTTGATGGAAAGCATATTTTGAGAAATTTGGAGTTCTTAGGCTTAAATCCTTGGTTAATTCGAGGTTTCGACGTTGTTTTAGGTGTTTTAAGGATTGGTACAAGTTTGAATAAGGTTTTAGGATATGTTGATGCCTTTGGTTGAGGTCCAGGGGGCCTCGGGGTGATTTCGGAGGGTTAACGAGAAAATTTAGAAAATGTTGTAGTTGCTCTATTTTTGCTGCTTCTGGTATTTTCGCATCTGCGGTTTGGGGACCGCAGATGCGGCGCCGCAGAAGCGGTTGAGGGACCGTAGAAGCGGATTTTTGCCTTTACTTCAGGTTCCGCAGATGCGGAAGTCACACCGCAGAAGCGATGTCGTATCTGCGAAAAGGTAATCGCAAATGCTGTTTCTGGTATTTAAATGAAAGTCGCAGATGCGACGTAGTTTTCACAGAAGCGGGACCGCAGATGCGGTCCCAGGGTCGCAAATGCAGAAATCGCTGGGCAGAACATATAAATAGTTACCTTCACGAATTTGAGGGATGCTTTCACCATTTTCATCCGGGTTTGAAGCTTTTAAGAGAGATTTTTGAGAAAAACAAAGGGGAATTACCTGGAGGTAACATCCTTGACTTCATAACTCATTTTTATGTGATTAAAGACCTAATTAGTGGTGAGAAATTCGGGAAAATGGGTAATTAAGGCTTGAGTTTAAGAGGCCTTTAAATGAGGATTTGAGGGGTCATTTGGACTCTGATTTCAGTGTTCTTATTATGTATAGACTCGTGAGAGTACTAGGTTTCTGAAAATATAAATTTCACCCGATTCCGAGATATGGGCCCGAGGGGCATTTTGGTCATTTTACATAATTTCGCATATTAACTTAGAATTTAATTGTAGAATCAGTTACTTGAAGTGTTATTTACATTATGCGATTGAATTGAATAGATTTGGGCCATTTGGAGTCGAGTACTCATGGCAAGAGCGTGGTTTCAGGTTGACTTTGAGCCGGTTCGAGGTTAGTGGCTTGTCTAACCTTGTGTGGGGGACCTTCCCCTTAGGATTGGTATATTTGGTAACTGAATTGCCTTGTGCGTGAGGTGACGAGCGCGCACTTGTGCAAATTGTTGTAAACCCGATTTTCTTAAAGTATTCATTAGCATGTTTCTTTTCCTGCTTTTATTACTTGCACTGTTAAGCCTGTTGTTAGCTTCGAAAAGCATGTCTAAGTGATTTAATTACTTTAATTGTTCAATCTGTTTACCTGACCTTTGTGCAGCATGCTAGGCTAAAATTATCTGTTGCCTTAATATGAAATTCCCTTCACTGAATATTTTCTTGTGGTCGCTGTGTATTTACATTGGGACTACAGATGTGGGATTTCGGTAGCTCCCCCTTGTCTGTTTACTTTGGGACTGCAGGTTAGATTCCTGATAGACCCCCCTACACATTTACTTTGGGACTGCGGGTTAGATTCCCGATAGATCCCCCTGCACAGTTATATGGAACTACGGGAATGCATCCGGTGAATTCCCCCAGTATTGGGTATTTATATTTGGGGACTACGGATCGAGATTTCCGGTAGATCCCCTACGCATTGATAGTTGGACTACGGGACGGGATCCCGGGAGATCCTTCAGACATATATATGATGGACTACGAGACGGTATCCCGGGAGATCCACTAGATAGTTGTAATTGGGATCATAGGATGGTATCCTGGAAGGTGCCCTAGTTGTTATCTCTGTGTTGAGCTGTATTTCTTTTCGTGGTTTGTTTATCCCTGTTCTAGTTGTTGTGGGTTCTTTCAATTCTATGTTATTTCTTACCGTTGCACTTATTTATACTGTTTTATTCCATACTGTTAACCCTTATATTGTATTTAACCTCAATAGGGCCCTGACCATCCTCGTCACTACCCGACCGAGGTTAGGCTTGGCACTTACTAAGTACCGCTGTGGTGTACTCATGCCTATTCTGCTCATGTTTTTCATGTGCAGATCCAGGTACCGCTGATCAGGTTTACTATCCTTGAGGGAGGCGACCACTCTAGAGACTTCGTGGTACATCTGCCGCATCCCCAGACCGAGAAGTCCCTTTCTATTCCTGCTTTTAGTATTTAGCCCTTCTGTACCTTCCTGTTCTTATTAGACATTCCGGAGTTAGAGCTATGTAGTATTGATCTTAGCTTGTGATTCATGGGTTTCCGGGTCTTGGTTTTATGTTTGGTATTGAGAGTTAAACATGGTGTATGCCGAGCGGCACATTTAAACACTATTACTACTTTATTTCTATTTTAAATTGTTTACTTCCGCAAATTTTGGTTTTTCTTCCGCAAATTAGGATTACCTAGTCGTAGAGATAAGGTTCCGTCATGATGGTTCACGTAGGGCGAACCGGGGTCATGACACAAAAGAGGATGGACAAGTATCAAAAATTGTTCCCTTCTCATTTCATCGGTATGCCTCTAGAGGACACCGAGAGTTCTTTGACCGATGTTATGAGATCTTGTGCAATTTGGGACTGGTTGAGTACAATGGGATGGACTTCACTATTTTCCAGATGTAGCATTTGGCAAAAAGGTGGTGGCAAACGTTTGAGTTGGATAGACCAGAAATTGGACTCAATTTTTACAGCTTTTCTTGGAGAAGTTCATTCTGCTCACTTACAGAGATGAAATACTCAATTAGTTTGATCATCTTTAGCAGGGTGGTAAAACAATCACCCGGTATGAGACAAGATTTAATGATTTGTCTCATCACAACAATCATGATCCCTACTGAGAGGAAAAACATGCTGTTGCACCCTATTTTGCACGAGTCAAAACAAGATTCAACTAGTGGTTTCCCTGTTGATGATAAAAGAGAGTCGCCACTTAATATTTAAAGGTATACTAGGGTACCTATTCAATTGTTAAGATCACTATCCTATTGGTTTGCTAACCGGTATCATTTGGGTAATGGTTCTTATTTTTCTAGGGGAAGATGTTTGGCACCCTCTAGAATCTACATAAGGTAGCTCCATAGGACTTAGACTAGGTTTGGGGAATTAAATGTCTACATATTACTTAGTTAGTGCTTAAAAGTGTATGGCTTACCTTATATTATGCTTTGTAAACTTATCAATTTTGAAAGAGAAGTAGTACATATACCTTGGAAAAGTGTAGGTTTTATTTTAAAGAAAAGCCTTTGAAAACGTCTATACAATTGAAAGAGTGTTTAGGGAAAATGGATTTATAACACTTACTAATAAAATGGGTTTAGGTTTAGAACTTTTGACTTTCGAAACAAAACGACTATTTGTGTAAAGTAAAGATTATTAGGGAAATGAGGTTCAGATATACCTTGGAAATTGGTTTCAAATCTTATACTCAAATTTGAAGAAGAATTGTTTGAAAGATCCTTGGTTTGCGACAATGTTTGCTTGATTTGTAGAAAAAGGCCTGACTTTGGAAATTATTTTCCGATTTTCAGTTTTCTTCTTGTTTTAGAAAGAGAGGCTGTTGACTTTGCAAATATGTTTTAATTCCCAAAAGCTTCATGAAAATTGTTAGTAAGAGTAAGAGTGAGAACTGAATAATAAAAGTGATTAACAAATTAGAATTATTTATTACTAAGTTACAGTACTTCTTTTATCTTTACCTACGTTTTTAGGGCTTGCCTAGGTTATCAATGTAACTTAAAGAGATAAAATAATACATTCAATCAAATATCATCAGTGTTGTATACATATAAGAACAACATCAACTTACAAGAGCGATAGAGGAAAGGAAATGGACTCATGGTAGCAGCTCTGATGACTCCAAGTTCAGGCTAGAAGTTGGGCCTGAGTTCTTTGAGAACTCGGCAGGCCCAATTCAGACACATATATAAAAATAAGAAGAAACCCATTAGACATCTGGTCCAATACAACACTTAAATGCAAATAACATCAATGTAAGGCCCAAGACAGAACTATAACATGCATTAATTAAGAATGTAAGTGAAATTAATGTAAAGTCAAATAGAGTAAAGCAATTTACAATGAAGCCTTTTCTTCCATTTAACACTAAACATAAGGAGATTAGAAAATATCAATAATTAAAGGCTAAAGGTAAAATTCCATTCATGGCCAAGACACCCTTTGGATCCCTGACACTTCAAAGTTCATAAGAGTCTCAAGGACCCCGAGCAGTACTTGTGTCAGGGAGAGTATCTCAACCACGATCTAAATTTTACTCCTAAATACCCTTAAATACTCACACTTACTCTTCCATACTGGTTTAAATGCTAATGAGGCACTCAATATAAATTCCAATATAACATAACAATGACACAAAAACACGTACATTTTTTGTAGATAATTGCTCAGAATACTAGAGATAGCACCAAGGGAGATCATAGCTCACACACAAGCATGTAATATACTGTCATATACTTTTAACAGGCTCAAGAGTACTCAATGAAATCAGTTATAGGTGCATACAAGTAATGAGAACATCAACATGCCAATACAGGAACTCAGAATAATCAAGCCATGTAATATGAGGGGATAGAGGAGATATCATGTTTATTAACCTTGCTGGACCCATTGATAGGTGATAAGTTGGTGTTTTACCAACGTATTATGTCTTTAAGCTTAGATATTTGCTATGTTTGAGTGATAAAATCATATGTTTAATGTCATTTACTTCTATATTACAGGTTCTATGTGATTTAGAAGTGATCTTGAAGAAACCAAGTGAAAACGAGTAAAAAAAAAAGCTAAAAAGAAGAACATCTGAAAAATGGCCTCAGATGTCACAATTGCAACATAGACCTGGGAAATACGAACAAAGGAGTCGTCGCAAATGCGAGAAAAGGCTTCGCAAATGCGAAGTCAAGCCAGTCAAGCTATGTTCGCAAATGCGAAGAAGGACTTCACAAATGCAAAGTCAAACCAGACAGTCAACCTTTGCAAATGCAAAGTCTTGATCACAAATGTGAAGGTCAACAGGAAAGTAAATGTTCGCAAATGCGAACTTTGGTTTGCAAATGCGAAGATCGCGCTTCAGCTCTGGGTACTTCTGTAATTTCATATATTTTGGCCCCAAACAATTTAATACCCGACTTAGCTCATTTGTAAAATATCTTTGGCATATCTTTGGCGTAGTTTCAATCCTTAGACTAGAGAAAAACAAATTTTGGAAGCTACGGTTCTTGCACACACTTGGGTCTTGAAGATTTGAAGCTTTTGGTTGAGAATTTCTTACCCATTTATGTTCATTTCTTCATTTTCTTGCTTTGTATTGTATATCTAAGTGTCTAATATTTATTCCAATACTTGAATCTTGTTTATGGGAATATTCATGTTTAAAGTGTGGATTAAATATCTTATTGTGCTTATGTATTGAATGAGTTTTATTTATTGTGAAGTGAGTTATTGTATCTTTAATTATTCTTGTTCTTTAATGTTTCCAAAGGGATTAGCTAACCCTAGTATTTGCTCATTAACTTCAAATTAATTTTGGAAAAGATTATTTGGGGTTGGAAAAGATTAAATAACAAGAAATTGAGGCTTTAACTCTCATTTTATAGATTCTAACTAGGGATAGGATTGAACTACTTGTAGTCATAATCGGGTGTGCTTAATCTCTTAATTGTTTTAGGGATAATTCAATTAGAAAGTCTTGTTAGTCTTCGAAAGAAGCTAGTATAGAATTATTACCCGAGGCAAATTAACATAAACTCGCTCATGTTTGTAAAATCATGAAATACATTTGATCATTACTTGAGTGTAATTCCCCGTGTATCCACACTTATAGCAATTGATCATTTTATTTGATTTCTAGGTTAGTTTACATTTTTGCATTTAGTTATGAATATTTTCAAAAACCATTCTAAGTGTTTGGTATTGCATAATAAGTGATAATTCTACTTACAAGCCTAGTCGCCTACATATTGTTCTTTGTGGGATTTGACCCCGACTCATAGTTGGGTAAATTATATCGCATGCGACCGTATCCATTTACTTTTTAGTAGTGGAATTGGATGTCATCAAAATTGGTGCCATTGCCAGGGAATAATTTGGCGTATTTAGGTTGTTTGAGAAACAAGCGTAAGTGTTTTGGTCCAAACTTGTGAATATCGGTGTAATTATCTTTCTTACCTTGGTCTATTTTTCTTGTTTGTTTCTTGTTTATTTTCTTATTTTTTTGAAAAATGGCATCATATAATGAAGATTGGTCGGATGGTAGTTGTTTATACTTTGATAATCCTTGTCCTTATTGTGGAGGACCACACTCGTGGCAAAATTATTTAAATTCTCCCGGGGGGCGGATTGTGCGCATAATCTCAAACCCATGAGTATTTGTGATAAGTGTGGTCGGCAAAATGTTCATTGGGATAATTGTGCTTATTTGTCCTTCCCTTCCCCATTGCCCCGCTATGATGATTCTACTTTTTGTGATAAAAATTATAGGAATAGGGAGGTGGAAGAAATTGAGCATGGTCAAAATGGAGAGTTCAAGCTCATGTTATAATGCCTACTTGAAGGAGGAAACAAAGAGCAAAGTGCCTTGGAGGAGCTTTTGGAAAATAGTCTCCAAAATGACTTGACGCTTGAAAGGTTGAACTTACAAATGGGAGAAATGATTGAAGCTTTAGAGGTCCAAAAAGCCTCAAAAGTGAATGATAGCCAAGAACCTTCCTTAGAGGTTGAAGCCGAAAATTCTTCTTTGGCACTTGATCCAAATCAAGAAGAACTCTCAAATGCTCAAAATAAGAGGATAATGCTTATGTTGGAGGCCATTCTTGAAAATGAAGAGAAACACAACTTTGCATTCGAGGACTTGAAGCAAGTCTTGACTCAAAATGATGAGAATATCCACACTTTGGAAGATCAAATGAAAATATTGGTTGAGGCTCACTATGCCCACCAACTTGAGAGTGTGGAAAGAGGTCAAGAAGAGTCCGACTTCGAGAAAGAAAGTGAGATTTATTTTGAGGAATCAAGAATTGAACATCCGCCAACTGACTCCATGCTTGTTAGTGATGCCGAGAAAAATATGGAATTAGAGTCAACCGGTGTAACTGAAAATATGGTTGAGATTGACTCTAGTCCGGGGGAAAAAGAGGATGTCAAAATCCGGGAAGAATTGTACTTTGGAGGTTTGATGTCACATTTCAAGCATTTTTCAACATTTGAATTATGTGGTGATATGGGAATTGAACTACACGAGTCAATCAGGGATTGTGAGGAGGAAAGACAAAGGCCATACATCTTACAATTTGAGGTAACAAGAAGGAAAAATGACATTCCTCACATGAGAGCCAAGAAATGCGAAACGAAAAAAATTAAAGTTTGGCTTGATCATCAACTTACCACCCCAACCGCTCGTGGTCACAAGCTTGATTCCAAGTTGGGTGTCCAATTCATATCGTCCAAGTGGTGAGAAAAGTGGTAAAGTTTATCCGCGTTGTGCCACGACGTTAAATGCGACGCTTGGTAGGAGGCAACCCATCGTTTTTAAATTTTTTTGGTCATTTTTGATTTTTTTAGAATAGCTTAGTATATTATTTTTCACTAATCTGCCAAGTTTTAGAATTTTTTGAGTTGATTTGAGCTGGTCGGAGTGGTCCGAAGAGCCAAAACTAGTAGCTGCTGAAATTATAGAAGCAATGTTCACATTTGTGAATTTGAGACCTTTGTAATATCGAGGAAAGTGTAACATTTGCGACCACTGTTGAAACTTCAAAGTTTGCAATTGCGAAAAGCGGGTCACAAATGCGACATCAGAGGGCTTAAACGGGTATGTGTTTCATTTTGAACAAAACTTAGAAAATTTGAGGCTCTTTAAAAGATACACGACCTTCATCTTCATCACTCTCCTAACTCTCAAAGTCCACAATTTTTCACTCCTAATTGCAAGCATCAAGGTATGAAGGCTCAATATTTGTGCTCTTACTGTCTATTACTTCGTCTTCTTCTCTCCATGTGCTACCAAATACTAGGGCTTAACTAAAATTTCCTTTTCTGTGCAAAAAATAGTTTGGAAACAACAGAAACTGTGTTTTCATTTCTGGGTGAGGTTGGTTGAGAGTGTGAGCCTATTTCTTTGCTTGAAAAATGGGGAAGTCTGAGTACCCATGGCTTTGTGAAAATAGAAGTTATTGTGTGTGCTTTCTATGTGATTGATGAAAGGACCAAATGAGATTCTTGGCTAAATCATTGAATTTTTTTTCAATTCATGGTTGTGTGTGAAGTCTATTGCATGATTTTGTGCTTAAAATTGATTGGGTTATCTAAAAGTTTGCTTTTGTTCAAAACGTTTTTTGGGGCTTGGGACTGTTCTCTCAGAGAAGATTGACTGGGGATGACGAGATCGAAATTGCGAAGGCCTCTTCGCATTTGCGAAGAGGTGGTCGCAATTGCGAAAACTCTCAACTCTAGCCACCTTCACAATTGCGATCTCTTGGGTTTCTTGTTGCCTTCGCAATTGCGAAGAATTGACCACAATTGCTAACTCTGTTGCCTTCGCAATTGCGAAGAAAATGTCACAATTGCGCCATTAGAGAGTTGTGAGTTACAGACTTGAAATCCTAAAATATTTTTTAAGGATGGGTTTTGACTGTCCAATCATTTCTTGACCATATTTGAATCATTTTGCAATGTTTTTATAGCCATACCATGTTTTCACTTCAATCCTTTATTTACAGGTATCGTAAGCTGAAAATGAGCTCTAACTCTAATGAATCCCGAATGACAACCCTTTGGATGCAGAGGAGAATTATGACCAACACCGGTTCTTGTCATTGGAATTCTAGGAACGGTACTACACTGAGCTGATTTCAAAGAAAGTTCTACCGGAAAGGGGTATAACGCTGGATAAAGTCCTGGAACGTCTTCTCGAGTTCCATCAGAGGCTTGTATACATGGGATGGAACTATTTTACGCCTTAACCTTGCAGAGCCAATGAGCAATGCGTGAGGAAATTCTATGAGAATCTTCCAGCCATCAGGTTAAAGAAGCCAAAGATGAGGATTCGCGGCAAAATGGCACATTTCGAAGCTGAAGCTGTGAACCAAGTCTATCATCTGCATGACCATGACATGGCCCCATTCCGTGTAAAAGATTGTGCCTCAGGAGAGTGGTTGGTCTCAAAATTGTGCCCGGGTGTAGATGTTCTATGGGCATCTGTGAAGAGAGGGATCACATCCAAAGAATTCACTACCAAAGCAAAAATATGGCTGGCTATCATATGCAGTCACATCTCCCCTGCAGGGAATGTATGAAATGTACTAGTGACGAGAGCTTAAATGATAGCCTCCGTTCTTGATGGTATTCGGCTCAACGTGGGTGAAATTTTCATAAGTGACCTGAGGGAGTATCTGACTCTTGGGGGTCAATCACTGATGTTTCCATCTCTCATCACCAAGCTGTGCCAACTTGCTGGAGTTCAGGAGGCTCCGGGAGACAACTGGATTGATCCAGAAAAGCCTATTCAACCATTGAAGAAAAGAGAAAAGCGCGGCGCCGTCAAGAGCAAAAAGAGAAAGTTGGGATCTTCTTCTCAAACTGATTAGGGTAGCCAACCATCATATTTTGAAGGAGGACCATTTGCTATGCTTTCTGAGTAAATGTGACAGATTCGTGACCTAGTAGTTGGCATTCCACAGGTACCTGGGGAAACATCTGAGGGACCCGCTGTATTAATTTCAATGAAAGAGTTTCAAAATTATCTTGATGATTAAAATAAGCAGGGGGATCACCTTAAGAAGCTGGAGAAGGCATACACTGATTTGGCCACGGTGCACAGTAATTTGAGCAGTTCTCATGACAAACTAGCAAATGCACATACCAAGTTGAAGAAAAGGGAGAAGAAGAGAGATAAATTCTTCACCTGCATGTTGAAGGGTGTGAAGGGGTTGTGGAAAGTTACAAAGCTTCAAGACCCAATGCCATCGACCGATCCGGAAGATGATGATGATGCTCCAGTTCATTGGTCCGAGGAAGAAGAAAGGGAGGAAGATATGACTGAGTCCGACAGCGAGTCGAGCACTTGATGTAGTATTCAGGGAGCACTTTCCACCATTTTACTATATTTTGTTTAGTTGCATTGGGGAAATTGCAACATTTCTAGTTGGGGGTGGCTTCGTGTATAACTGTTGATCTTGTATAACTGTGGATAACTGTGAATATGGTAGATTGGTATTTTTTTTGTTTTCATGTGATGTGTTATATTAGTATGTTTACCATCTTCTTGAATTTTTGTTTTTATATATAGTATGTTTTATTGACCTGATGTTCATTAGCTTCTTAATTCTTTTTAAAATAGTATGTTTTATTTTGGTGGCGATATACTTGGTTTTCTTTATACCACGGTTCTTTTTCAGAGGATGCCATTTTTTTTTTGCTCTTAACGGTGCCGCCCTCTCTTTTTTCTTCAATGGTAGAATAGGCTTTTCCGGATCAATCCAGTTGTCTCCCAGAGCCTCCTGAACTCTAGCAAGTTAGCATAGCTCGGTGATGAGAGATGGGAACATCAGTGATTGACCCCCAAGAGTCAGAGGTTTGGGACTGTTCTCTGAGAGAAGATTGGCTGGGGACGACGCGATCACAATTGCGATGGCCTATTTGCATTTGCAAGCTTTGCATTTGAGAAGAGGTGGTAACTCTCAGCTCTAGCCACCTTCGCAATTGCGACGAATTTATCGCAATTTCAATCTCTTGGGTTTCTTGTTGCCTTCACAATTGCAAAAAATTGACCGCAGTTGCGAACTCTGTTGCCTTCGCAATCGCGAAGAAAATGTTGCAATTGCGCCATCAGAGAGCTGTGAGTTACAGACTTGAAATCCTGAATTTTTCTCTAAGGCTGGGTTTCGACTGTCCAATCATTTCTTGACCATATTTGAATAATTTTGCAATGTTTTTCATAGCCATACTATGTTTTCACTCCAATCCTTTGTTTATAGGTACCTAAGTTGAAAATGAGCTCTAACTCCGACGAATCCCCGAATGACAATCCTTTGGAAGAGGAGGATAACTATGACCAACATCGGTTCTTATCATTGGAATGCCAGGAACGATACTATGCTGAGCTGATTTCAAAGAAAGTTCTACCAAATCGGAACGTCTTCTCGAGTTCCATTAGAGGCTTGTAGGCATGGGATGGAACTGTTTTGCCCTTTAACCTTGCAGATCCAATGACCAATGGGTGAGGGAATTCTATGCAAATCTTCCATCTATCATATTAAAGAAGCCAAAGATGAGGATTCGCAGCAAAATGGTACATTTCAAAGATGAAGTTGCGAACCAAGTCTATCATCTGCATGACCATAATATGTCCCAATTTCGTGCAAAAGATTGTGCCTCAGGAGAGGGTTAGTCTCTAAATTGTGCCCGGGTGTAGATGTTCCATGGACAGTTGAGAAGAGAGGGATCACATCCAAAGAATTCACTACCGAAGCAAAAATATGGCTGAACATCATATGCAATCACATCTCCCCTGTAGGGAATGTATGGAATGTACCAGCGACGAGACCTTAAATGATAGTTTCCATTCTTGATGGTATTTGGCTCAATGTGGGTGAAATGTTCATAAGTGAACTGATGGAGTATCTGACTCTTAGGGGTCAATCACTGATATTCCCATCTCTTATCACTGAGTTGTGCCAACTTGCTGGAGTTCAGGAGGCTTCGGGAGACAACTGGATTGATCCGGAAAAGCCTATTCAACCATTGAAGAAAAGAGAAGAGCGCGGCGCCGTCAAGAGCAAAAAGAGAAAGTTGGGATCTTATTCTCAAACCGATTAGGGTAGAAAACCATCATCTTCTGAAGGAGGGCCATTTGCTATGCTTTCTAAGGAAATGCGGCTGATTCGTGACCTAGTAGTTGGCCTTCCACAGGGACCTGGGGAAACATCTGAGGGACCGGCTACATACATTTCAAAGAAAGAGTTTCAAAATTATCTTGATGATCATAAGAAGCAGGGGATCACCTTAAGAAGCTGGAGAAGGCATACACTAATTTGGCCATGGCGCACAGTAATTTGAGTAGTTCTCAATACAAACTGGCAAATGCACATACCAAGATGAAGAAAAGGGAGAAGAAGAGAGAAAAATTATTCACCCGCGTGTGGAAGGGTGTGAAGGGATTGTGGAAAGTTCCAAAGCCTCAAGACCCAATGCTATCGACCTAGCCGGAAGATGATGATGATGCTCCAGTTCATTGGTCCGAGGAAGAAGAAGGAGATGAGGATGTGACTGAGTCGGATAGCGAGGCGAGCACTTGATGCAGTATTCATGGAGCACTTTCCACCATTTACTCTATTTTGTTTAGTTGCATTGGGAAATTGCAACATTTCTAGTTGGGGGTAGCTTCGTGTATAACTGTTGATCTTGTATAACTGTGGATAACTGTGGATATGGTAGATTGGTATTTTGTTTGTTTTCATGTGGTGTGTTATATTAGTATGTTTACCAGCTTCTTGAATTTTTGTTTTTATATATAGTATGTGTGAGCACGTGATTTTTGCCCTATATGAATTACTCCAACAAATTTAAAACAAAATAATTTCTTTCAGCGTTTGCAATTTTGTTGGATTTCGTGACATTTTCTGTTAATTATTTGCATTTGTCTGTGCACGTTTATTTTATTTAATTCAGGGAAAATACAAAAAATATGTTGCATCTGCATTTAGGATTTAATTTTATATTTTTAGAGTAATTAGCAAATTAGTTTGTTTTATAAAAAATGAAAATCACAAAAATTAATTCATTTTGCATTTTTACTTTTTAATTTTGAATTGTGTAATTTTTCTTTAAATTTAGGATTTAATTAATTATTGTAAATACCATGATGAGTGATTAATCTAATTGGGTAGGTTAATTTAGTTAAAAATTATTGTTAATTAAGTTAGGGTTTATATTAATTTTGGGAAAAGAAAAAGAATTGTGAAATTGAAAAAGAAAAGGAAAGAAATAAGAAGACCTAAATCTGGGCTCAAACCCAATCCAACCCTCCCAGCCCAAATAATAATCATCCAATACCCGGCCCAAACCCATGTTTTGACCCGGTCGGTTTCCCCCCAGTACCATACGATGCCGTTTCATTAAGATTGATCTAGGCCATTGATATTGCTTGATCCAATGGATCAGAACTGGGGGAAGGTTTAATATATATATGTCCAAACGCTACCCTACCCCCCGGTCTCATCGTCCCAACACACCCCAGAAAATCCCTCGTCGCCTCCGCCCTGAACCGCCCGCCGGAAATTGTCTCCGCCGGCGGTGTCGGTCCAATCGCTGTCAGATTAACACCATAGATTCCCCTCCTCCTTCTCTTTCCAAGCCTCCAAATCCCCACCCTCAAATCCTAACCCAACCTCTCGAATCTTGAATCAAAAGGAATGACCAAAACCCTAACGCTTCCAATCAACCCCAAATTAACACCACATAGCCACCATGACCCTCTCATATCAAATCCTCACTCCGTTTCCCTCGAACCTTGCCGGAGCTGCTCGAATCCTAAATCTGAGATCGACCCCTGAAGTCCAGAAATCATTTCTTTATCGGACCTAGTACATGCATGGTCCTAAAGCACTGTTCGTCGAGTCTTGAAGTTCGGATTCAAACGATTGACCTTAGCTTTGTTAGGGCTTTTTATCTCCGATGGATTTCGAATCTGAATCGGTAAGCTCCTTTCTTCTCTTGCCTTCTCTTCTTTTTTTTGCTGTCTTGTTCTCTTCCTCCTTCCCCTTTTTCTTTAGCTTAGTCTAGTTCGGCTGAAACTCTATTAATCTTTCGAGTTTGAATTGGTCTTCCGTTCATTGTCCTTCTCTTATTCATATCTCTCGTTTAGTCGCCTAGTTAAATTAGGGGTATTTTAATGATTTGGCTAATTTCTTTCTTATTTGCGTATAATGATCAGTTGACTAGTGTAGGTTTTAATTATTGAAATCTTTCAAGTGTTTGCCTTCTGTTTGTTAACTGATTTGATTTAGTTTGGGCTTTGAAGCCATTGCAAACCTCACCCCAAAGGGGTTGATTTGGGTCATTGGGTCAGAATTTAGCCCAAAATTTGGTTTAAGTATCGGGCCAGTCTGACCCAGTTGGTTTCCTAGAGTAAATTAATAGGGCATTCGGGGATAGTTTAGGAAATGGAGGAAGGGGAATCTTTTGTAACAAGAAGGGGAAGCTTCTAGGAATCTGGGGTGGGGGCTGTTTTGGTAATTGGTTAATCACGTTAAGGGTAATTCAGCAAAAAAGGAAAATCAGGTAAGGATTAGTTAGCAAAAAGCAAAATTAAAAAAAGGACTGAATGGCAAAAAACATTTCCTTAGGTCTGCCCTATTTGCTTGCCTATAAAGGCATCTTTTCCTTGCCATTCAAGGTAGAGGGGAGAGAACTAAGAAACTCAGAAAAAGAGAATAGCTAAAATTTGAAAAAAAAGTCACTGTTCCATTGAATACATTTCTGATTTTGTTTGAATTCCAACTTGCTTAAGGCAATCTTTGGTTCAATGGGTGTATGAGATGGTTTGAACTTGTTCTTCTTTTAAAGTCTGGGGTTGAGTTCTGGGTCAAGGTTACTCTTTCATTGGTTATTCTTGAGCTGGTTTCACTGTCCTACTGTTTGAATTTGGGACTCTGTTCTGTCGCTGCTGCCTACTGATCCTTACTCCTTCTTGTTTTCCCCTTGTTCCCTGGTACTCATTCGACCTCAAATGACATGTTGAAATGGAAATGAGAATGTTGATGATACCATGTTATATGGTAGATTATTTCTGATTATTAGGTTCTGTACTCATGTGACCCTTGTTAATTAACTTGTGGTTATTTACCTCGTCCAGATTTTGGTTTAGGCGTTTGAACAAATTCATTGCATGTTACTGTATTTTGATAGCTGATTTGAATGGTTGTAATACTTTAATAAAGCCCCTGTTTAGTTTCAATGTTGATTAGTAGTAATTATGACTTTAAGATGCATAAGATTGGCTGTTCTTTGAGCATGAAGTATGCTATGTTACAATACAGGAAAATCTCTTACTTGATTTAAGTGAAATAGCCTGTGTTTGTTTTCTTTTCAAGGTTTAGAGTTAGGCAGCTCCAAGTCCATTGGTGACTTTAAATTGTTGATTAGTAATAAATGAAGTCTTTCTGAAACTTTAAAGTGTTTTCTTCTTGCTGGAAATTCGAATTGGTGGCTTTCAATGATGAAACGACTTGCATGTGAGATGTTGATAATCAGGAATTGTAACTTCATTTCAGCATGTATGTTAGCATCCGGAATGTGTTTTGCATTGGCTTAAGGTCATTAGTGTTTGTTCAAACTCTAAATCTCCATAACAATGTATTTTACTTCAAGTATTAGTTTTAGATCTTGAAATTGGGCTGCCAACGTTGGCCCAGTTGTGATTGATTTCACCTTCTGCAATTAGATTATCGATCTGGGCTTCAGGATTGAGCCCAATTGTCTCTCGTGCTGGGCGGCCAGTCGTTGGGCTACGGCCATGTCCAAGCCCTTCAACAATCTAGCATCGGTTTTGTCTATTGCTAGCTCATTAGGTATTAAAGTTTAACTCAAACATTGGCTAAAAAATGAGTAAACCTCCCTTATGTCCTTTAATCAATTACCTACTCTCATTAATTAGTTAAGGTGTGCCATCCCAAATGAAATGACAATTGCATGGCCTTCGTGTAACCGATTATATTTTAATCCTTAGAATTCGAGGCGTGCCATTTAGCAAATTTTCCATGGCCCTCATAAAGTTAAAAACGCGTAGTTGCTTTAGGGCGCATTATTTAATAATTTTACTTTCTTAAACTCGGGTGCGCATTTCATGTGACCCAAATCAATCTTAAAACGTTGTATAAAAGATGTTTAGGATTGCGGGTGCATTTCATGTGGCGCGATCCAAAGACGTGTTTTAAACGACGTTCAATCTTCTTTAAAAAATAATTAAAAGTTGTTAAGGGTTTAAAATCTGCACATAGGTTCATAATTGCTTAAAATCAGATAATTAAGCCAATTATAACAGTCGAGCAACCGTGCTAGAACCACAGAACTCGGGAATGCCTAACACCTTCTCGCGGGTTAACAAAATTCCTTACCCGGATTTTCGGTTCGCGGACTGTTAAACAGAGTCATATTTTCCTCGATTCGGGATTCAACCAGTGACTTGGGACACCATAAATCTCCCAAGTAGCGACTCTGAATCTTTTAACAATAAATTCTGTTTCGATTGTCCTTTAATTGGAAAAACTCCTTTATATTATAGCCCTTTACGGGGTGTAGGTAAAAAGGAGGTGTGACAGCTCTGGTGACTCTGCTGGGGATCGAACCCAGAATCTTTGGTTCAGGGTTCAAGAATTCGAGCTTAGAATAATTGTTATAGTTGGCTTTATCCATTATCTGATTTTGTTACATTATTTGGGCCTTATGTGCTAATAGATTACTTTTACCGCTTTGATATCCCGTGAACTGTATATAAATTGTTGCGAAATCCCCCTTCTCTCTGAGTCCTCTAAATCATGAAGAAGTGTGCACTTCGTGTGACTTCTTTTCTGTTAGAGTCATATTCCAAATTTAGAACGAGGTTCAGACAAGTTGCAAAGCCGGTGAAGCTTCTGTATTCCCGGTACGCTGCCCCCCCCGGCTCGAGCTGTCCGCTCGGGTAAGCCAGGTATAGAACAATAAACCCTAGGTTTTAAACCTAGTATAACAAGACCTCATCCCGGATCCCTAGTAGGAACGTTTGTTTACATCATGTGCATTTTGACTTTGGAGACTCAACACAGGGGTTGGGTCTGTCTAGGACAGGTGCACCCGAAACAAAAAGACCATCCTGATGCATCCTAGTTGCTACTTGTGCATTTATTTGCTTCGGACTTGCATATTGACTGGCTTATGAATATTGAGAAAAGTCGAGGAAAGAGAAATAGCAGTATGAGGGGTAAAAAGAGTTAATCGCCTGTTCTGAAAAACCAATGTCCTCCATCAACCGCAACCCCCTTGCTATTCTCTCTGCCTTCTTTCTAGGAAGAGAAGGAATAGTAATTTCATCATCATTTTCCGGTCATAACTCCGGCATCCGGTGGTGGAACTAACCAAACTTGGTGTCAAAAGATACATAATTTCCTTACGAATAATACCCAATTGGTTTCAACTCCAGATCTATAGTCAATTTTTTTAGATCTTAATTTCATTTTCACGAGTTACTGTAGCAGACAGTGTTATTCATTCAATTTTAGCGATTCAGCTAATTCCAGCGCTACTTTTCAGCACAACAACTTGTTTTGATAACGTGAAAGTGTTCTCTTCTCTTCTAAGATTGGTTTGAATTCTAAGCTTCATTTTAAATTGAAATTACTGTTTTTTACAATTTGGACTGTGAAATTGGATTCACAGCCATAAGCAGTAAGTAACGTGAAGCTAATTCGAATTACAGTAGCATCGTTTTCTTGCAAAGCTGCTGCACCTTTGTCATGTAATTAAAGTGCTAAAGAATTACAACTGTAATGAACACACAAGCAGGTGGCCAGCCACCATTTATGGCTGCGCTGCCTACCCAACCTCCTCCAAACATTGCACAAACATTAGAGAACACAAATAACAACAAACAACTGATGGATTACTCCAAAATTTTGAAACCTTGCACTTTAAATGCTGCAATGCATAAGCAACAGGAAGTTGATCCAATTCCCATTCGTCCATCTACAATATTGAATGGAGAGCATGTTATTCAGTTCACAGAAGCAAAAGTAGAAAGGATGGATATCATCGAAGGATTACAATATGCAATAGTTGGTAAATGTTCTTATGGCAGCCCAGAAATTCAACAACTGCGTAAGCTAATACCAATTCAATGCGGAATTAAAGGTGAGTGTAACATTGGATTTCTAAGGGATAGGCACATTTTGATTAGAATGACGTTAAGGCAGGACTATCTTCATTTCTTATCAAAAACTCATTACATAAAGGACAGGGATGACTATCAATATCAGCTTAGGCCATTGATTTACGACTCAAAGTTTAGAGCAGATGAAGAAACACCCAAGGCAATGGCTTGGATTTCATTCCCAGGTCTATTGCCAACCTTTTTTGTGAAGGAATGTCTATTTTCTCTAGCTACAGCAGTTGGTAAACCTATGCATCTAGACATGGCAACAATTAATAAAACTAGACCTAGTTGTGCTAGGGTGAAGGTACTAGTTGATCTACTTGCATATTTGCCTAAAAAGGTGAGGATGGACATATTCAATGAAGCTAATGGAACAACAAGAACTGAATGGATGAGAATTCAATATGACATGCTGCCTAAATATTGCAGATATTGTAAACTTCAAAGGCATGATCAATTTGAATGTTGGAGGATACACCCTGAACTATATGTGGAGAAGGAGAATGCTAACCAAGCAGATACAGCTAAGAAGCAGGACATAGGTAACTCACAGCCTATAATGATTTTATCTAGTGGAAAGGTCGTGGGTAATGTGAATGTTACAGCAAAAGAGCAATGGAAGGAAGTGAAGGACAACAAAGTTAGAAATGTAGTAAATCAAAATACTAGTCTCAATAATAATGGAATGGAGATGGCACCAGCTAAGAAACTTGAAAACAATAAGAACAAGGAGGGTACAAGCACTGTAGATAGACAAGCAGAAGCACAAAGCAACAGTGGTAAGGAATTGGTGGCAGTAGACAATGAAGATAATGATCATGTTCAAGTAGCTAACAAGTTTGCAATATTACAAGGGATGGATGAAGAGGAAGAACCTGTTAATCAATTGGCAATGGTGGCAGCTAATGCAGCAACAAACAGTCCAACAGTTCATAACCAAGCATCTACAAAGCAAAAACCAAAACATATGGTCAATAATGAGGGAAAGCTAAATCCAGCAGCACAAGCTTTTCATCTTAACTCATCGGGGATTGGTTCGACTAATGGTCTAGTCAATAGAAATGAGGCATCAAAAGCAAAAAACGATACTGCACAATGGGTAGAAAGAAGTTTCAAGGATAAAACAGGAGATGGAATAGTGAAGATCAATACATCATGCCAGGAAATCCCATCACAAGATACATTAGTGAACAAGGAACTTAATAAAACTCCAAATTCTCAAGCAGAAGGGTCAAAATTGTCTACATTTAAAGAAAGAGTGCAACGCTGTGGAGGCAGGCTATGGGATGCACAAAGGGAATACGATTCAGAGGAGAACGAAGTACCACTAGGAGCACAAGCTGATGAGGAACCAAATGAGAAGGACAAAGAAGAAGATGAGCAAAGTGTAAATGAGCAAAGTGTAAATGGAGAGCTCCATGCCAATGACAACAATACAACTGGTAATTTTTTAATAATGGGAAGATCAGAAATTGTTGAGCACAACAATAATTATCAGATAGCAGAAGTCACAGAAATTAGAAACTATGAAGGAAGAGGCCCCAAGGTAAGAGATCCTGGAGGAACAGAAGACGATAAACTTCAGAAATCACAAGAAGACCCACAAGGACACAACACAATAGAGAAGGAGAAACATCCAAAACAAAAAATAGAAATAGTAAATGTTACTGTTACATTGGAGAAAAAGCAGTTGCAGCTGTTAAAACGAGGAGAAGAGAAGGCCTTGGTCCCTAAAAAGAATGCATTTGGAGCTACATCAGGAGGGAAGGAAGACAATGAAGAAGGAGAAGAACCTGGTAGATCAGGATACGACATGGATCACGAATCAACTACCCAACACCTTATGAATGCTGCAAGGAAAGGTGACTTATCACCTACGCAAGTGGAAAAGGCAAAATCAGCAGCAAAAGGTAAGAAGAAGCAACAAAAAGATAATTTTGCAACCCCAAAACCTGGGGTGCACACAAGGAGAACACTAACTAAATCAAACAATCAGTGATGAATGCTCTCATTTGGAATATAAGGTCAGTCAACACACAGCATGCCTTTGAAAGGTTGACAAAAATGCACAGGCAAAATCACTATGAATTTGTAGGATTAATGGAGCCAAAGCAACAAGCAAAAAAACTGGAAAGGTACAGAAACAAGATAGGACTTGCACAAGCAATTTCAAATGTTTCCAACAAGATCTGGGGTTTTATAGATGAGGTATTCGAGGTAACTATTATGTACAATATGGTGCAACAATTAACACTACGATTGTTTCATACTGAATCGCATGTGGAGTTTGTCCTAACATTGATATATGCTAAATGTGATGCAATTGGGAGGATAGAATTATGGGATTCATTATATGCAATGACAAGGGATATGGATGCACCATGGCTTGTAGGAGGAGATTTCAATGTAATATGGGACGGAGAAGAGAAGTTTGGTGGGTTACCTGTGTCATTGAGTGAAATTGATGATTTTCGACACTGCGTCAACACTTGCAATCTCTTCGACCTTCGATTTAAAGGTAGCATATTTACATGGTGGAATGGGAGAGCAGAGGAAGACTGTATATTCAAAAGGCTAGATAGATGCTTGGCCAATCTTCAGTTCCAACAAACATTTCCAGGAATAGAGGTGCAACATTTGTCAAAGACTGGTTCCGATCATAGTCCAATGTATCTGAAGTGTGATATTGAGACTCCACCAATAAAAAACCCTTTTAAGTTCTTGAATTTTTAGGTGGAACATGCAACTTTTAAAGATGGGGTGAAAGAGAATTGGACTGCTGATTTCAGTGCAAATCCTTATATTCTTTTTAATCACAAGTTAAAAAAATTAAAGAAGGCCCTTTCATTATGGAGTAAGGCTACATTTGGAGATATTTTCCAAAAGATAGCAAGCATGGAGGAGGTAGTGATGGTTCATGAAGCAGAATTTGAATCAAATCCTACAGGGATGAACAGGGAAAGGCTACAAAAGGTTCAGGCAGAATTGATCAGATGTCTTGCACTAGAGGAGAAATATTGGAAACAAAAGGCAGGCATGACTTGGTTCAAGGAAGGGGATAGGAACACTAAGTTCTTCACGCACAAGTGAGAGGTAGGAGAAAAAGACTTCAGCTTAACAGAATTCAAAATAGTGGAGGAACCTGGATTGAAGAAGAACAAAAAAATTGCAGAAGAGGCTATCAAATTCTACGAGGAACAGTTCACAGAAGCAACTACTCTTTCATCATTTGATATCGTAGAGCATGTTCCTAATCTGATTAACACTGAGCAGAATGCAGAATTGATTAAGCAACCAACAAAAGAGGAGGTTAAAGTGGCAGTACTCGGACTTAATGGTGATAGTGCTGGGGGGCCAGATGGTATGACAAGCAAATTCTATCATTCTTGTTGGGACATAATAGGGGATGACCTGTATGACATGGTGAGGGCTCTTTTCAATGGTCAGGAGCTACCCAAGTGTGTAACACACACCAACCTAGTTTTGCTACCAAAGAAAAAAGAAGTTACCACTTTTTCTGATTTAAGACCAATAAGCCTCAGTAACTTTTCAAATAAGGTTATATCGAGGGTGGTACATGAAAGGCTAGTGAAATTTCTCCCAAGTCTGATATCGGAGGAACAGTCAGGTTTTGTTAAGGGTAGGAATATTGTAGAAAACATCCTTCTAACTCAGGAGATAGTGACCGACATTAGGCTTAGAACTAAGGCTGGACCTAATGTCATCCTGAAGCTAGATATGACCAAAGCTTATGATAGATTATCTTGGCTATTCCTAACCAAGGTACTGAGAAAGATGGGATTCATAGAAAGGTTGATAGGGATTGTCTTTGGATTAGTTTCAAACAATTGGTATTCTATTCTAATCAATAGTCAAGCTCATGGGTTCTTTAAAGTCCTCAAGGGGAGTAAAACAAGGTGATCCTGTATCTCCAACTTTGTTTATATTGGCAGCAGAAGCATTATCTAGGGGTCTCAATGCACTACATACTAACCTGTATTTTTGTGGATTTGGGATGCCAAAGTGGAGTCCAAAGATCAATCATTTGGCATATGCAGATGACATGATTATTTTCTCATCCTCAGATGAAACATCTCTGATGCTGATTATGCAAGTGCTGAATGCATATGAAGCTGCATCTGGGCAGCTTGTTAACAAGACCAAATCAGCTGTGTACCTGTATCATTTAACAGACATGGAAGTGGTCAGCAAGGTGGAAAGGATCACATGCATTCATAGGAATGATTTTCCTATCATATATCTAGGTTGTCCTATATTTTATGCAAGGAGAAAGCTAGAATACTATCAGCCCCTAATTACTAAGGTAATGGACAAACTGCAATCATGGCAGGGTAAGTTATTATCAGTAGGGGGCAGGGCAGTTCTCATATCCCATGTACTGCAAAGCATGCCTATGCATCTATTATCAGCTGTAAACCCTCCAAATTATGTGATAAATAGGTTGCACAAATTGTTTGCTCAGTTTTTCTGGAGCAGCTCTGTAGGAGGAACTAGTAGGCATTGGGCTTCATGGAATACCTTATGCATGCCAGTTGAGGAAGGAGGAATAGGTTTCAGGTCACTGCATGATGTAGCAAAGGCATTATTCAACAAGTTGTGGTGGAATTTCAGAACAAAACCAAGCCTATGGAGCTCTTTCGTATGTCAGAAATACTGTAAAAAATTGAATTCTGTAATTGTTCCATGGAAAAGGGGGTCTCACATTTGGAGAAAAATGTTGGAATGCAGAGCTCTGATTAAACATCAAATCTTTTGGCAAACAAAAAAGGGATCCTCACTATTTTGGTTTGAAAACTGGACAGGTCTTGGGGCACTATATTTTTTAGTTCCTTAGGACTTTGCCATTGATGAAACTGTACATAATGTACATGATGTTACCTTAGATGGTGAGGGGGATGTGGACAGGCTATTTGAAATGCTTCCTGAAAACTTAGCAATACACATTCTGGAGAAAATCAAACCACCTTCACCTCAGCAGGTTCTTGACATGCCTTGTTGGATGCTGGAAACAAGAGGATATTTCAGTGTTAAGTCAGCATGGGAGTATACGAGAAGAAGAGACGAACCAAGAACAGCTTATAGGATGATTTGGGTAAAGGGACAACCTTTTAAAATAGCATTTTTCATGTGGAAAGTGTGGAAAACAAAGCTACCTTTAGATGATTTCTTGAAAAGGGTAGGCTACTGCATGCCATCAAAATGTTGGTGTTGTGTACAGCCTGACGAGGAATCTCTTCAGCACTTGTTTTTTAGATCAGAAACTGCAAGGACAACTTGGAAGTATTTTCTATCGAGGGCAGGAATAGCTGTGGAGGGATTAACATTGCACCAAGCAATCACAAAATGTTGGACTGCAAATGTGTGCTTAAGGCTCAAACCAATAATGCAAGCACTCCCCTTATGTGTAGTCTGGGAACTTTGGAAAAGAAGAAATAGTATGAAGTATGGTGATGCTGTGAAAACTAGCAGGGCGATTTATCAAGTTTCATCAAATCTCCAAGCATTGGTGAAAGTGAGAAAGCCTGGGATGGATATGGTACCTCACAAATGGCAAGATCTATTAGCTATGATGGAAAATTTCACTCCTAAACTTAAGGTTACCAAAGTCATGTGGGAATTTCCAAGTGCAGGATGGCTAAAAGTTAATACGGATGTGCATCGAGGGGAAATCCAGGCAGGAGCTCAATAGGTTTTTGTATAAGAGATGAAAATGGTGACATAGTCAAGTCAGTAGGGAAGGAGATTGAGGAGACAACAAACACAGTAGCTGAAGCGAAGGCCATGGTAGAAGCACTAAGGTTCTGCAGATTTCATCAATACTCTCATGTATGGCTTCAAACTGACTCAATGTTATTAAAAAAGATAATGGATGGGATCTGGAAACCACCATGGATCATATCTGAGCAGGTAGAGGAAATTATGCAACTAATGAATGGGGGCAATTACACAGTTACTCATATTCATAGGGAGGGCAACAAGCTGGTAGATCACTTGGCTAATTATGCTTTAGATCATGGAGAAATAGAATGCCAACAATTCTGGCATCTAGATGCACATGGAAGGAGGTTAGTTAATGAAGATAAGCTGCAATGTCCAAGTCTAAGGGTGAAGGTGGACAGGAGATAAGAAGCAAAGATAAAAGGAAGAGCAGGAGCCATGTCAACTTAATCGACCAATATATTCAAATCCTAAGGAGGAGGATATAATGGTTGGTATTTCTAACTATCTTTTCTCTCGTGCATGTGCCATTACGAGTATATTATCATATGCTTTCAGAAAGCCAATGGGCAATGACTTGGGAATGTCTTGTTTTCCATCAAGACAAAAGGAACAACAGGGATCGAGGAGTCATCGTTGGAAGCAAAATTTGAGTTTTTTTTGTAAGCACGCGTCCAACAGCTTGAGAGAATATGAAGGCATGCGCATTGGGATAACAAAACTGGATGTAATCAGAGACATGGAATACACGCATGCTTCTAGCATTACTATATGAATGAATGCTTCAAGATGTTTGGGTCCTGGAGATTACTCGGTCGACGAGCTACAACAATTGGGAGGACAGTTTAAATTCCAACAGGGATGCATGCCTGTTTTCGAAAGGATTTGCACACTGGCATACACATGGGAAAGAAGGCATGCGCATGTGGATTCGACAACAAAAAAAAAATGGGACATGCATTTGCTCGTAGTTCATTCTTTGGAAATGCAATGGAAAAGTTTGCAGCACATGGAAAGGACATCAAGACATTAGCATGATGCTGGTTATTTTTTGGAAATACAAACTCATGTTTCAAAAAGAGCAAAAGCATGTGAAGCATGAGTTCAAATACCAAATAATGAAGTTGATAATGCAGACAAGCACATTGTAGGCATGTGCATTACATTGGGTGCAAATGCCAAGGACCTTGGCCCCCTCAATAGTGGGGGAATCTCAAGGGGACATCACATGATCAAGTGTGGGAATCAGATGCTACAGATGCTGGTTATTTTTTGGAAATACAAAAGTATCAAAAGGAGCAAAAGCATGTGAAGCATGGGTTCAAATACCAAACAATGAAGTTGGTGGAGTCGACGTGAAGTTGCTGAAAAGGGTCTATTCACGAAAATCAAATTTAACTCTAGAACTGGGACGCTTTGGACTGGAGATACAACGTCGACATGGACTCACTTGGACTGTTTTGACAACTACAAAGTTTTAGTAGGCATAATGTGATATCAATTGGAGTATTATGCTCAATTTTGATAATACGTTACATTAGAGTGCAAAGTCTATTTCCTTTCATTGAAGGAAGACAATGATAATTTCCTAATTATTGTATTTTCTTTTCTATTTTTAATAAAAAACTAGCCCTAGGCGCTTGCCTAATGGATTGAAAAAAAAAGAAAAACCATTGTCCAAATAGTGTCGAAACTCTGCCGAATTTTCAAGAAAATGAAAAGGGAAAGAAAAGAAAACAAAAAGAAAAGAGAAGGCTTTTGTTTTCAAAATAGCCTGTTTTATTTTAATGAGAGAAAAAATGTTTTTGTTTTCAGAAATGGCTTTATTTATAAAAAAAGAAGAAGAGAGACTCTTGTTTTCAAAATAGTTTGTCTTATTTGCCCGGAATACGCCAGTTTGATTCTCATAGGGTGTGAGATACGTAGGCAACCCTCATTAGGTCCAACTTCCTTTTGCGAAAATAGCCAGAAATGTTTTTACTTTAATTTGAAAATAATTAGGGTGATGCCATTCTCGTTAGAAATAACCGAATGTCCCTAAAAGGGCGTCGGAAGGCTGTTTTTGCCAGAATAACCACTTTTTGTCACTTTCAAAGGTTTTGGCCGGTTAGCTGACACAACCTTAAAATATTCGTTTTGAAGTGCTGAAAGGCCGTGTTGGCAAGGCCGGATGTTTTGTGGAAAATTTTGAAAACGGTCTTTTCTCTTAAGTCAAAATGAGTCATAATTTTCTTTTAATTAAAATTACATTAATAAATGTGCAGGATGAGCAGAAATCAAAATGAACCTTTCTCAGTCCGTGAAGAGATCCCTTTGGAGCTACATATGTGGTGGCATGATTTGGGGGATGATAGCAGGAAAGTTGTGACAAAAGCATTGGGCGGTCTTATTGGGCTTTTGAAGGTTAAGCCTAGAAAAGATGTGATTGAGGCCTTGATACCGTTTTGGGACCCAGCACATAATGTGTTCCACTTTGCGGATTTCGAGTTAACTCTTACGCTGGAAGAGATAGCAGGCTATGCCGGGTTCGAAGGGAATCTCAGAAGTCAGTACCCGGTAGCACCAAGAACAGTGACCCCTCACAAATTTTTGGACTTGTTAAGCATCAGCCGGGACATCCGAGACAGAAATTTGGCCAAAGGATTTTGTACCTTCTACTTTCTGTATCGACGTTACGGGAATCCCCACAGCTTCGAAATGCCTGATACCGGTCTTACTCACGCTGGAAATCAAGACAAGTGGGAAGCTCGGAGAGGATTAGCTTTCATAGTGGCGTTCCTGGGTATTTTGGTTTGCCCGAGAAAAGACGGGAACATAGAGATGGGGCTAGTAGGGATAGCTGACTTTATGATGAAAAAGGAAAATGGGACTATAGTGCCGTTGATCTTGGCAGAAATTTACCGATCTCTTACTCGTTGTCGAGAAGGAGCAAAGTTCTTTGAAGGGTGCAATATGCTGTTACAAATATGGATAGAGGAACATCTTTGCCACCGTCCCGGATACTTGAATTGCGGTATGACTGGCCTCGAGTGCATCAAAAAACATGAAAAGCGAGTAGAGGGTTATGAATTTCCAGATGGTACGAAAGCATGGCATGCTCATCTGAGATCTTTGACCGCAAATAAGATCGAATGGACATTTGGTTGGCTTTCGGTTAGTGAAGTAATCTATATGTCGGCTGAGGTGTGTTTTTTGCTGTTGATGGGTCTACGGAGTATCTAGACTTATGCTCCGCACAGAGTCTTACGTCAGTTAGGCCGATACCAGACCATCCCGCACAATGAAGATCTGAGTCAGCAAGTCATTGAGTTAATGCCAAAAGCGGCCTTCCCAGAAGAAAAAGTGCGTCGGGTTTGGCATCAGTGCAGATTCTTAGGGCCTAACACTCAAGTACGAGACCTATCCATAGGCGAGGTGGAGCCCAGTTATATTTCTTGGTATGGTAAAAGATCCCGAGTTCAACATGAGCCTGACAGTCCCGCAAAGAGACCCCATGTACAGCAATACACCGACGGAGCTCAGGTGCAATGGGACTAGCTGACCAAAGAAAACGAGTATAGGGCTACCATAAGCAAATTGGAAAAGCAAGTCAGAGAACTTCAATTCGAGAATAGCTTGCAAGTGGCGGCGGGCGAAGGAGAAAAGAAAAAGCTAGCCAAAGAAAATGAGGCCCTTCGAGCTCAAATTCAGAAATTGAAAGTAGCGGCAAAAAATCCAGTCCGAAGTGATAGAGATGAAAAGCTCATAGCTAACCTAAGGCAGGAAGTAAGTGACTATAGTTTCGATTTGAACAAAGCAGAAAGTGAACTAGCCAAGGCTCAAAATAAATTGGCTAAAAACGCATATGAACGGGTATGCCTGGTTAAGCAGTTGAGAGAAAGGTACGACGATGAGGTCGCAGGGTTAAAGAAAAGGGTCATCGCCACGGAAAACAAAATGATCAAACAGGCCAAAGACTTCAAAGTTGAAAGGGAACATTGTTATCCAACATTGGCGCAATTAGAAATAAATTTGCAACAACTTCAGGAGCAAAATCATGTGGCTGAGCAAACTTTGGAAGCCAGGTCCCAACAGATTGGGCGTTTGTTACAAGAAAAAGGCGTCATAAGAGAGAGAATTAGAAACATTGCTGACTACATCATTATGAAGTGCCATATCTGTGAGGATATGACTCGCACTACCTTCTTTGCAGCAGTAATGACATTTGTCAAACAGATAATGAGCGACTTGGATCGACTCCAAAGGGAGCTTGCATATAGGCCCGTGACGAGACCAAATGATGTCCCGCGGGCACCAGGAGCATTGATGTATTCATGATTTGTTCGTTTGAGTCTGCATTTCCCTTTCATTAGCGTCTGTCAGTCATGTTGAGTTTGTATCTTCTTTCTGCTAGAGTTTGGCAAATGGTTTTCGAGTCTGTATTTTCTGCTGTTGATGTCTATTTTTAGAGTCTGTATTCCATCTTTGCGTCGAAATATGTTAGTCTTTTGGAAGTTATTAATTTTGAGTTTTGTAATGGAAGCATTTGTTTTTTATGAAAACAGAAAATCCCAAAAAATGTTTTATTTTGCACTTATCCCCAAGAACTACGCTTGGTCTAATTCATGCGGGGTCATGATACGTAGGCAATCTCCATAGGATTCGACCGTAACCAAATAAAAGAGAGAAATAAAGAGCGGAAAAAACAAGAGAGAGAAAGAAAATAAGAGGGAAAACAAGAGAGTAAAGAAAAGAAAAGAGCGGAGAAACAAAAGAGAGAGAAAATAAGAAATAAGAGAGAGTAAAAACAAAGAGAGAACATAGGCAGGAATGAAAGGAAAGGAAAGAAAAGAAAAGAAAAGGGGATGTTTGCAATTAAAAGAAAGAAAAGGCCGGGATGACGCATGCAGCCGATCAAATGCATAGTAGAGACGGTTAACTATTTAGGTGCATTCATGTCCAATGTGCGGTTACCAATCTGTTAAAGCCTAATCACTAACAAGGTTGGTGTTTGATGTATTAAGTCCAGGCAGGTGGTTAGTTGACTGGCATTCTGGCAACTCACTCCTACAACACCCGATCAAAAGACAGGCTGAATATGGTCGACCAGGAACCGGAAACAAGTATTGTCGACCTATCGAAAGAGGTGGAAGAAATGGATGTTAATGCGATGAGGGAAGAAATGTATAAGCTGAAGCAGCAGATGGCTGAAATGTACCAAGCTTGGGCAAAGGGGCATCCACCACCGGTTTATCCCGCCAATCCTGCTTATATCCCACCATCAGCCCAACCTCCGGAGCCTCCCACTGTGAATTCATCTCCAGCCTTTCCCCTCTACCAACAATGCCATGGCGCCACTTCCCATACTTCTCAAGCTCCACCACCCAAACAAGTCCCATACCCTCCTCCACCAATTACACTTGTTTTTGTGGCACCTCCACCTGCTACATTACACCGATCTTCCAGTGAACCCTTGTTCCAAACTCACGACAACCAGTTCTATCCCCCTGAACCCACCTTCAAAGTTCCAGAATCATATCCTTACACCCCTCATCTTGATCTCCCGGCAGAGACCGAGAAACCGCCCAAAAATCCCGAGCATGAAGAGATGATTAGGAAGGTCAAAAACTTAGAACAGTCGTTCCGACATATAAGGGGGTTGGGAGGGCAAGTAAGTGTGGCCTATAAGGATTTATGTCTGTTCCCAGATGTTCAGTTACCAGTGGGGTTCAAAATGCCCAAGTTTGATTTGTACGATGGGCATGGTGACCCAGTAGCACACTTAAGAGGATTTTGTAGCAAAATGAGAGGAGCAGGTGGAAGAGATGAATTGCTAATGGCGTATTTCAACCAAAGTTTGAGTGGGTCGGTGCTAGAATGGTACACTAGACAAGATCATAGCAGGTGGTACACATGGGACGATTTGGCCCAAGCCTTCGCCTGTCATTTTCAGTATAATCTTGAAATTATCCCAGACCGTCTGTCATTGACAAAGATTGAGAAGAAGCCCGGTGAGAGTTTCCAAGAATATGGGTTCCGTTGGAGAGAGCAAGCAGTGAGGGTTGACCCCCTGATGAAAGAGAGTGAGATGGTTGATTATTTCTTGCAGGCTTTGGAGCCCACTTATTTTGGTCATTTGGTGTCAGCAGTGGGCAAGTCCTTTAATGAAGTTGTGAAAATGGGAAGCATGGTTGAGGAGGGACTCAAGTTCAATAAGATCATGAGTTATTCAGCAATCAAAGCAACCACCCAAGCCATTCAAAATGGTACTGGGGGTGTACTCGGAAAGAAGAAGAAAGAGGATATTGCAACGATCGAGTCAGCAGCTTGGGATGGATCCAAGAACCTTCCACCGTTCTATAACCACCCTCGACCCTATCCCCAAACATACCCGCACACTCCATATAGCCCGCCACAACACTACTACCCACCGCCAGATCCCCATTTTTCTATCTATCACGCACAAGCCTATACCCAACCTTCCGCTCACGCACAATGGCATGCGCCAGCTCCACAGAGTCCCTACCAAGCTCCACAAAATACCTATCCACCCCAAAAGCCTACAGAAATCCTCCTGGAACAGGTTTTCGGCCCAATCAAGCTTTTAAGAATGAGAGGTTGCATAAGCAGAAGACTTTTACTCCATTAGGAGAATCCTATACTAGTCTATTCCATAGACTGAGACAGTTGGGCATGTTGAATCCGATCGAAGCCAAACTGCCGAATCCCCTTCCCAAAAATATTGATCGCTCGGTGAGTTGTTAGTAATTTTTAGGGGCCCCAGGCCATGACACAAAGAAATGCTGGAAACTGAAAATAGCTGTACAAGAGCTCATTGATACTCATCGGATTGAGGTTCAGGCCCTAGAAGCACCAAATATCAACCAAAATCCGCTGCCAGCTCACCATGAGACCCATATGATTGAGTTGATACATAAGGGAGGGGAAGCTAAGAAACCCTCACAGACGGTGATGATGATCCGCTCCAGTGAAACCAGTTCAAAGGAAAAGGTAACCAGTGGGAAATCAGTGGTCCAGTTGAAAGGGGTAGACAATAAGCCAGCTGTGGTAGCCGGGAAAGGGTCGTCAAGCGCTGTCACAGTGAAACCAGAGAAAGCTAAAGTGGTGGTACCAGGGGTTACAAGTAAACCTGTTGTGGTCGTGAAGGGTGCTTGCATAGAGCCTATTATTATAAAACCAGTAACTCAGCTTCCAGTGATCAACATCAAGGTGGTCCCGTGGAATTATGAACGAGTGACAGTAACTTAGCAGGGGAAAGAGGTTAAAGAAGAAGTGTGTGAGACTCATGGTTTGACTCGATCGGGGAGATGCTTTGCCTCCGAAGAGTTGAGAAAAGCTAAGACCTAAAAAGATAATCCAGTGTTGGTGAAGAAAGTGGTGACTGAGGAAGAAGCAGAAGAATTTCTGAGAAAGATGAAAGTGCAAGACTATTCCATTGTGGAGTAGTTAAGGAAGACACCAGCTCAGATCTCGCTCTTGTCATTATTAATCCATTCAGATGAACACCGTCGTGCTTTGATGAAGATCTTAAACGAAGCCCACGTTCCTAACAAAATCTCAATAAACCACTTGGAAAAGATAGCTAACAAGATATTTGAGGTAAACAGAGTCACTTTTTCTGATGATGAGTTGCCCGTGGAGGGTACCGAGCACAATAGAGCCCTCTATCTAACGGTGAAATGCGAAGATTCCGTGGTTACTCGGGTACTGGTTGACAACGGGTCTAGCACGAACATCTGTCCTCTCTCCACATTGAACAAGCTGCAAGTGGAGGATGATAGAATTCACAAGAACAATATTTGCGTTCGAGGATTCGACGGTGGAGGGAAAGATTCAGTCGGGGACACAGTGCTTGAGCTCGCAATAGGGCCAGTTGAATTTACTATGGAATTCTAGGTGCTCGATGTGGCTGTTTTGTACAATCTGCTGTTGGAACGACCCTAGATCCATGCTGCCAAAGCAGTCCCGTCTACTCTGCATCAAATGGTCAAGTTTTAATGGGATCGACATGAAATTGTTGTACATGGCAAAGATAATTTGTGTGTGCCCAATGGTGCCATTATTCCGTTCGTAGAGGTTGACGATAGCAAGGGACCATGGGTTTATAAGGTTTTCGACACAGTATCGGTAGAGAAAATTCTGGAAGGAAAGTGCGCTCCAACTCTAAAGATGGCTGCTGCATCAGTCATGGTAGCTGTTGAAATGTTGAAAAACGGTTTCGTACCGGGCAAGGGTTTGGGTGCATCTCTGCAAGGTATTGTGCAGCTAGTTTCTCTTCCAAGAAATCTTGATACTTTTGGCCTGGGGTTCAAGCCTACCGTTGCAGATGTGAGAAGAGCTAGAAAAATGAAGTAGAAAGCATGGGCATTGCCAAAGCTGATCCCGCGTCTGTCCAGATCATTCGTCAGGCCGGGTATCAGGAAGCAACTATTGTCAAAAGTTCCTGGATCACTGATTGGTGCCGATGGAGACTTGGAGAAGGGGTTCGAAAGGTTATTCGCCGAGGTTAACATGGTTCAGGCTGGGGAAGGGTCCAGCAGGGCAGATGTGCAATTCGTGGGACCACGTGCAAAAGTCAACAACTGGAAAGCTACTCCTCTTCCTACCCGGAGGGAGTCTTGGTAGTGGGTTTTGATTTTCTTTTGTTGTCTGGATTATTCCAGGGTCTATAATTCAGATATTATGTTCCGTCCAGTTGGATATGTTAAAACTCTGTTATCTTTATATTCAATGAAATGCAATTGTTCCTTTTCCTTCATTTCTTCTAATTTTATTTTGTTTTCTTCTTTTGTACAGTTCTTTTTATGCTGATATCAATGACATGAAATGCATGAGGAATCTTCGGCCCAGTTTTAAAAGCCAATCTGACTCTGAAATAATAATACAAGAAATTGAGTGTGATGACGAGTTGGAATTTGATGATGATGAGGCCTATGAAGAAATTAGTAAGGAACTAAGTCATTTTGAGGAAAATCCCAAACCTAATTTGAACGATATAGAAGCGGTTAATCTAGGGGACCAAGAAAATGCCCGTGAAACTAAAATAAGTGTCCATCTGGAACCTCAACTCAAGGAGGAGATAATCAAAGCACTGTTCGAATACAAAGACGTTTTTGCATGGTCCTATGACTACATGCCGGGTCTAAGCACTGATTTAGTGGTTCACAAGTTGCCTACTAACCCGACATTCCCTCTTGTCAAACAGAAGCTGAGAAAGTTCAAAACGGATATGAGTATAAAGATCAAAGAAGAGGTCACCAAGCAGTTCGATGTGAAAGTTATTCGGGTCACGCCATATCCCACCTGGTTAGCCAATGTTGTGCCTATGCCAAAGAAGGATGGCAAGACCAGGGTGTGCGTTGATTATCAGGATCTCAATAAAGCAAGTCCGAAGGATAATTTTCCCCTGCCAAACATCCATATATTGATTGACAATTGTGCCAAACATGAGATTGGTTCTTTTGTGGATTGTTACGCAGGTTATCATCAGATCTTGATGGACGAGGAAGATGCAAAAAAGATAACATTCATCATGCCGTGGGGAACGTACTGCTATCGAGTCATGCCATTCAGTTTGAAAAATGCTGGGGCAACCTACATGAGGGTAATGTCAACAATATTCCATGATATGATACACCAGGAAATCGAGGTGTACGTGGATGATGTGATCGTGAAGTCTAGAAAGCAGTCTGACCATGTCAGGGATCTGAAGAAGTTCTTCCGAAGGCTTCACAGGTACAATCTCAAGCTTAATCCTGTAAAGTGTGCTTTTGGGGTGCCGTCTGAAAAGTTGTTGGGGTTCGTAGTCAGCCGCCTGGGCATTGAATTGGACCCATCGAAAATCAAGGCCATCCATGAATTGCCACCTCCGAAGAACAAGACCGAGGTGATGAGTTTGTTGGGGAGATTGAATTATATCAGCAGGTTCATCGCTCAGCTCACGACAACTTGTGAGCCTATCTTCAAGCTGTTAAAGAAAGACGCTGCAGTCAAGTGGACAGATGAATGTCAGGAGGCGTTTGATAAGATAAAGAGGTATTTGTCAAATCCACCCGTGTTGGTCCCGCCAGAACCAGGGCGACCTTTGATTCTATATTTGACGGTATTGGACAATTCATTCAGCTTTGTATTGGGTCAACATGATATCACTGGCAGGAAGGAGCAGGCCATCTATTACCTCAGCAAGAAATTCACGTCGTACGAGGTTAAGTATATTCATCTTGAGAGGACATGTTGCACCCTGACTTGGGTGGCACAGAAGCTGAAACATTATTTGTCATCTTACACTACCTATCTCATATCTCGCTTTGATCCATTGAAGTATATCTTTCAGAAGCCTATGCCCACAGGGAGGCTTGCAAAGTGGCAGATCCTTCTCACAAAGTTTGACATTGTCTATGTGACTCGAACTGCAATGAAAGCACAGGCCTTGGCGGACCATTTGGCCGAGAACCCGGTTGATGAAGATTATGAACCTTTGAAAACTTATTTCCCTGATGAAGAGGTGATGCACATTGATGAGTTGGAACAAGTCGAGAAGCCTGGATGGAAACTTTTCTTTGATGGAGCCGCAAACATGAAGGGCATAGGGATAGGAGCAGTACTTATTTCTGAAACAGGGCAGCACTACCCTGTTACGGCTCAACTTCATTTTTACTGTACCAACAACATGGCTGAGTACGAGGCATGTATTCTGGGTTTAAGGTTAGCTGTGGATATGGGTGTCCAGGAAGTCTTGGTCTTGGGTGACTCAGACCTCCTGGTGCACCAAATTCAGGGAGAATGGGAAACACGAGATTTGAAACTCATACCATACAGACAATGTTTGCATGATCTTTGTCAACGGTTTCAGTCGATAGAATTCAGGCATATCCCAAGGATCCATAATGAAGTTGCCGATGCTTTGGCTACTCTGGCATCAATGTTACATCATCCAGATAAAGCTTATGTGGACCCTCTGCAGATTCAGGTCCGCGATCAACATGCTTACTGTAATATGGTAGGAGAAGAACTTGATGGGGAGCCATGGTTTCACGATATCAAAGAATACCTCTAGATGGGGGTATATCCGGTACAGGCCACAGGTGATCAGAAAAGAACAATTCGGCGATTGGCAAGTGGATTTTTCTTCAGTGGAGGGGTATTGTACAAAAGAACTCCAGATCTGGGATTGTTAAGATGCATAGATGGAAGACAGGCCACAACAATTATGACTGAGGTACACTCCGGAGTTTGTGGACCGCATATGAGTGGGTACATTCTGGCAAAGACGATTTTTCGAGCAGGTTATTACTGGCTCACTATGGAGCGGGATTGCATCAGTTTTGTGCGTAAATGTCATCAGTGCCAAGTGCATGGAGATTTGATTCATTCTCCACCATCTGAATTACATACAATGTCTGTACCATGGCCCTTTGTTGCTTGGGGCATGGATGTCATTGGGCCAATCGAGCCAGCAACATCAAACAAACACAGGTTTATTCTGGTAGCCATTGATTATTTCAACAAGTGGGTTGAAGCGAAAACTTTCAAATCTGTGACCAAGAAAGCAGTGGTCGATTTTGTGCATTCAAATATCATCTGTCGGTTTGGAATTCCGAAGGTAATCATTACGGACAATGGTGCTAATCTCAACAGTCATCTGATGATGGAGACATGTCAGCAGTTTAAGATTATACATCGCAATTCCACCCCATATCGCCCTAAGGCGAATGGAGCAGTCGAGGCAGCCAACAAGAATATAAAGAAGATACTTCAAAAAATGGTGGAAGGTTCTAGGCAGTGGCACGAGAAGCTACCGTTTGCATTGCTGGGTTATCGTACTACTGTCCATACTTCAGTAGGAGCCACTCCTTATTTGTTGGTGTATGGCACGGAGGTAGTAATACCCACAGAAATTGAAATCCCATCCCTTCGGATTGTCGCTGAGGCAGAAATTGATGACGTTAAATGGGTCAAAACCCGTTTGGAGCAATTAAGTCTGATTGATGAAAAAAGATTGGCATCAATATGTCACGGCCAATTGTACCAACAGAGAATGGCGAGGGCATATAACAAGAAGGTACGCCCACAGAAGTTTGAAGTGGGTCAGTTAGTGTTGAGACGTATTTTGCCTCATCAGGCTGAAGCAAAAGGAAAGTTCGCCCCAAACTAGTAGGGACCATTTGTTGTATCCAGAGTATTGTCCAATGGTGTGTTGTATTTGACAGATATAGTAGGGAAATGTGTAGAAATGACTATCAATTCCGATGTAATCAAAAGATACTATGTATGATTTCTTCCTTTGATTGTACTTGTTTGTATTTGGCATATTTTGAAGATTGAAATGACGAAGGCGTTTTGTTCTGCTATCTAAACACTTTATCCTTTGTTACCCCCTTTTGAGCCTTATTTATTTTCTCTCATACCCCTCTTTCGGAATCAATAGCGAATATCAGAAACACAAGTATGAAAGAGAAAGAAAAGGAAAGAAAAAGAGGAAAGCAAAAGAAGAAAAAAAGAATAAAAGAAGAAAAAAAAGAGAAAAAAAGAGAAAGAGAAAAGCAAGAGAGAAAAAAAAGAGAAGAGAAGAAGAAAGAGAAAAAGAAAAATCACAACAACTAAGTAATTCCTATGTCATGAACTACGTTCGACCTGATTCCTTTTAAGGATACGTAGGCAGCCTCACGGTTCGGTCCCATCAAAACAAAATCCAAAAGTCCCCATGCAAGATACTGGGGCAGAAGTTGTGGTTGTTGTGAGAAACCTGATTCCAAAAGTTGTAATTTTAACCCATTTGTATTGTTTTGAGCCTTTTATACCCTTTCTTTCTAACCCTATCTAGAAGCCTACATTACGGTCCAAAGAAAGACCTTCTGATCAGTCTTTGAGAAATGCCAAGTCGAGCAGGTAAATGTAATTCATGTTAGGGGCAACACTCTAGTTCAAGCAGGAAAAATAAAAATGAGAGAGTCTTATTGGTGAAAACCTTCACAAGCACCGTAAGGCGACGAGAGTTGAGAGAAATAAAAATGAGAGAGTCCTATTGGTGAAAACCTTCACAGGCACCGTAAGGCGATGAGATTTGAGAGAAATAAAAATGAGAGAGTCTTATTGGTGAAAACCTTCATAGGCACCGTAAGGTGACGAGAGTTGAGAGAAAAATAAGAGAGTCTTATTGGTGAAAACCCTCACGGGCACCGTAAGGCGAAAGTGAGTTAGAGATGAACGAATGAAAGAGTCCTGCTGGTGAAAACCTTTCAAGGCACCGCATGATGAACAAGGTCAAGGTTTGGGTAAGGTAATCAAGTCATGGAAATTCTGGGGCAACGAAGTACGACAACTGAAAGTTGATTGGTTGGACAGATTGGGCCGATTAATCCGAAATGCATGTCATGATCATTGGTACCAGCTGTTCCACTCAGATAAGTTTCTTTTTCTTTTTCCTTTTGTAGCAGTCATCTGGTTTTGGATTCTTCTTATCCTTAACCCGCAAAGTCATTGCATTTCATTTTCTTTTGGGTATTTATCTAAAGATGTTTCAATGTCAGTCTTGTCCAAATCAAGTGAAAAGGATTTCAAAGCTCACTACCAACTTCCAAAATTGCAAAGCACGGAGTGGTCAAAGCATACTAAGAATAACATGATGTAAGAGAGGGGTACAAGGAATCACCGGATGTTTCATCGGTAGAATGGATTGGTAATGTCATGGGAGATGCAAAGGTTCAGATAAAAGGTCAGAGGTAAAACAACAACATGGGTATAGAACACTCGGTTCGTCAAAGGTCATGGGGTGTGAGAGTCAGTTAGAAAGTCAAAGCGGTTCAGGGCCAGTTCGGAGAAGCCAGTCAGAACAAAACAGTGCAACAGAAAGATCTTCAGCAAGAATGTCATCAACTAACCACCACTTTAAACTGACAAAATTTTCTTTGATTGAAACAGGGGCAGAAAATTCATTTGATTCAGAGAAACTCTCTGTAGGGGAAAAGAGCAAGCACCAAAACAGGTTTGACCGTAAACTTTCAGGACCCTCCTGGAAAATGGGACCTAGTTTTAATGTTCAAAAATAGCATAATCTAGCATAAATGCATCCCAAAGGAATATAAGTTGGCTTAGAAGTGTGCATGTTCGAGATAACATTCAATTAGAAGTTTCCAGGACCCTCCTGAATAATGGGACTTAGTTTAAGAGTTCAATTAGATAACAACATTTTGCATAAAGTCTGCTGTAGGGTAGTATAATTTAGCCATAAAAGGTGTCACTCTTAAGATAAAATTGGACTTTTGATTTTCAGGACCCTCATGGATAATGGAGAGTAGTTTAAAGATCCTCTTAGATAGCAAGATTTAGCAGAAGTCACACTTGTAGAAGATATAACTTAGATTTTAAATTGTCGTTTAGTTAAGAGTTGTCAGGACCCCCCTTAATAAGGGGGACCTAGCTTTCAAATCTTTAGTAATACTTGGTAATATGATTTAATTTTACAATCACATCTGTCCCCAGCGACCAAATTGGGGAAGAAAATTTTCTTTGTTTTTGTCTATTTTGTTGAAGTCAGGAGCCCGCCTGGAGAGCAGGGAATACATTTCAAGTCAGAAGTCAGGAGCCCGCCTGAAGAGCAGGGAATACTTTCAAGTTGAAGTCAGGAGCCCGCTTGGAGAACAAGGGAGTACAGTTTAAGTTTAAGTTTTTAAATTCTTTGCTTTGTTTATTTTGAAGTCAAGAGCTCGCCTGGAGAACAAGGGAATACATTTCAAGTTGAAGTCAGGAGCCCGCCTGGAGAGCAGGGAATACTTTCAAATGCAGCAGTCAGGAGCCCGCCTGGAGAGCAGGGAATACTTTCAAGCGCAACAGTCAGGAGCCCGCCTGGAGAACAAGGGAGTACAATTTAAATTTAGCTTTCAAATTCTTTGTTTTGGCTATTTTAAAGTCAGGAGCCCGCCTGGAGAACATGAAATATTTTCAAATGCAGCAGTCAGGAGCCCGCCTGGAAAGCAAGGAATATTTTCAAGCGTAGCAGTCAGGAGCCCGCCTGGAGAACAAGGGAGTACAATTTAAATTTAGCTTTCAAATTCTTTGTTTTGTCTATTTTGAAGTTAGGAGCCCGCCTGGAGAGCAAGGAATACATTTCAAGTTAGCAGTCAGGAGCCCGCCTGGAGAGCAGGGAATACATTTCAAGTCAACAGTCAGGAGCCCGCCTGGATAGCATGGGAATACATTCACATTTTGAAGTCAGGAGCCCGCCTAGATAACATGGAAATACGTATCAAGTTCAGCGGTCAGGCACCCACCTGAAGAAGGGGAAGACATATCAACTTACAATTCAAAGGGACAACAAATGGATATCACTGAGAGAATAGAGGACAACAAGGCAACAAGAAACACAAGAGCAAGTTTGAAGATCTAGATAGGATTTTGTAAAACATAGTTCATAGTCTAGTCTAGTTTCTTTTATTTTTGACATGGTGTAATAAGGGGTTCAGTAAGCAGCAACAACAACAGTGAAAGCCCAACTTCATGGTAGTCCCAACTACCAGACATTCCTGAACTACACTGACCTGATTCCTTTTTAGACAAGGATATGTAGACAACCTCGGAAGCAGGGTGCGGTCAAATCTTTCAAAAATGCTTCCCACGGAGTATTCAAACAGGAAAAAATCGCCCGTATCCGCTCACTTATATAGGGGCAGCTGTGAGCACGTGATTTTTGCCCTATATGAATTACTCCAAAAAATTCAAAACAAAATAATTTCTTTCAGCGTTTGCAATTTTGTTGGATTTCGTGACATTTTCTGTTAATTATTTGCATTTGTCTGTGCACGTTTATTTTATTTAATTCAGGGAAAATACAAAAAATATGTTGCATCTGCATTTAGGATTTAATTTTATATTTTTAGAGTAATTAGCAAATTAGTTTGTTTTATAAAAAATGAAAATCACAAAAATAATTCATTTTGCATTTTTACTTTTTAATTTTGAATTGTGTAATTTTTCTTTAAATTTAAGATTTAATTAATTATTGTAAATACCATGATGAGTGATTAATCTAATTGGGTAGGTTAATTTAGTTAAAAATTATTGTTAATTAAGTTAGGGTTTATTTTAATTTTGGGAAAAGAAAAAGAATTGTGAAATTGAAAAAGAAAAGGAAAGAAATAAGAAGCCCTAAATCTGGGCTCAAACCCAATCCAACCGTCCCAGCCCAAATAATAATCATCCAATACCCGGCCCAAACCCATGTTTTGACCCGGTCGGTTCCCCCTAGTACCATACGACGCCGTTTCATTAAGAGTGATCTGGGCCGTTGATATTGCCTGATCCAACGGATCAGAACTGGGGGAAGGTTTAATATATATATGTCCAAACGCTACCCTACCCCCCGGTCTCATCGTCCCAACACACCCCAGAAAATCCCTCGTCGCCTCCGCCCTGAACCGCCCGCCGGAAATCGTCTCCGTCGGTGGCGTCGGTCCAATCACTGTCATATTAACACCATAGATTCCCCTCCTCCTTCTCTTTCCAAGCCTCCAAATCCCCACCCTCAAATCCTAACCCAACCTCTCGAATCTTGAATCGAAAGGAATGACCAAAACCCTAACGCTTCCAATCAACCCCAAATTAACACCACATAGCCACCATGACCCCCTCATGCCAAATCCTTATTCCGTTTCCCTCGAACCTTGCCGGAGCTGCTCGAATCCTAAATCTGAGATCGACCCCTGAAGTCCAGAAATCATTTCTTTATCGGACCTGGTACATGCATGGTCCTAAAGCACTGTTCGTCGAGTCTTGAAGTTCGGATTCAAACGATTGACCTTAGCTTTGTTAGGGCTTTTTGTCTTCGATGGATTTCGAGTCTGAATCGGTAAGATCCTTTCTTCTCTTGCCTTCTCTTTTTTTTGCTGTCTTGTTCTCTTCCTCCTTCCCCTTTTTCTTTAGCTTAGTCTAGTTCGGCTGAAACTCGATTAATCTTTCGAGTTTGAATTGGTCTTCTGTTCATTGTCCTTCTCTTCTTCATATCTACCGTTTAGTCTCCTAGTTAAATTAGGGTTATTTTATTGATTTGGCTAATTTCTTTCTTATTTGCGTATAATGATCAGTTGACTAGTGTAGGTTTTAATTATTGAAATCTTTCAAGTGTTTGCCTTCTATTTGTTGACTGATTTGATTTAGTTTGGGCTTTGAAGCCATTGCAAACCTCACCCCAAAGGGGTTGATTTGGGTCATTGGGTTAGAATTTAGCCAAAATTTGGTTTAAGTATCGGGCTAGCCTGACCCAGTTGGTTTCATAGAGTAAATTAACAGGGCATTCGGGGGCAGTTTAGGAAATGGGGGAAGGGGAATCTTATGTAACAAGAAGGGGAAGCTTCTAGGAAGCTAGGGTGGGGGCTGTTTTGGTAATTGGTTAATCACGTTAAGGGTAATTCAGCAAAAAAGGAAAATCAGGTAAGGATTAGTTAGCAAAAAGCAAAATTAAAAAAGGACCGAATGGCAAAAAATAATTCCTTGGGTCTGCCCTATTAGCTTGCCTATAAAGGAATCTTTTCCTTGCCATTCAAGGCAGAGGGGAGAGAACTAAGAAACTCATAAAAAAAGAATAGCTAAAATTTGAAAAAAAAAGTCACTGTTCCATTGAATACATTTCTGATTTTGTTTGAATTCCAACTTGCTTAAGGCAATCTTTGGTTCAGTGGGTGTATGAGATGGTTTGAACTTGTTCTTCTTTTAAAGTTTGGGGTTGAGTTCTAGGTCAAGGTTACTCTTTCATTGGTTATTCTTGAGCTGGTTTCACTGTCCTACTATTTGAATCTGGGACTCTATTCTGTCGCTGCTGCCTACAAATCCTTACTCCTTCTTGCTTTCCCCTTGTTCCCAGTTACTCATTCGACCTCAAATGACATGTTGAAATGTAAATGGGAATGTTGATGATACCATGTTTTACAACAGTCTATTTCTGATTATTAGGTTCTATACTCATGTTAGCCTTGTTAATTAACTTGTGGTTATTTACCTCGTCCAGATTTTGGTTTAGGCGTTTGAACAAATTCATTGCATGTTACTGTATTTTGATAGATGATTCGAATGGTTGTAATTCCCTATTAAAGCCCCTGTTTAGTTTCAATGTTGATTAGTAGTAATTCTGACTTTAAGATGCATAAGATTGGCTGTTCTTTGAGCATGAAGTATGCTATGTTACAATACAGGAAAATCTCTTACTTAATTTAGGTGAAACCAGCCTGTGTTTGTTTTCTTTTCAAGGTTTAGAGTTAGGCAGCTCCAAGTCTATTGGTGACTTTAAATTGTTGATTAGTAATAAATGAAGTCTTTCTGAAACTTTAAAGTGTTTTTTTCTTGCTGGAAATTCAAATTGGTGGCTTTCAATGATGAAACGACCTGCATGTGAGCTGTTGATAATCAGGAACTGTAACTTCATTTCAGCATGTATGTTAGCATCCAGAATGTGTTTTGCATTGGCTTAAGGTCGTTGGTGTTTGTTCAAACTCTAAATCTCCATAACAATGTATTTTACTTCAAGTATTAGTTTTAGATCTTGAAATTGGGCTGCCAACGTTGGCCCAGTTGTGATCGATTTCACCTTCTGCAATTAGATTACCGATCTGGGCTTCAGGATTGAGCCCATTTGTCTCTCGTGCTGGGCGGCCAGTTGTTGGGCTACGGCCATGTCCAAGCCCTTCAACAATCTAGCATCGGTTTTGTCTATTGCTAGCTCATTAGTTATTAAAGTTTAACTCAAACATTGGCTAAAAAATGAGTAGACCTCCCTTATGTCCTTTAATCAATTACCTACGCTCATTAATTTGTTAAGGTGTGCCGTGCCAAACGAAATCACAATTGCATGGCCTTCGTGTAACTGATTATATTTTAATCCTTAGAATTCGAGGTGTGCCATTTAGTGAATTTTCCATGGCCCTCATAAAGTTAAAAATGCGTAGTTGCTTTAGGGCGCGTTATTTAATAATTTTACTTTCTTAAACTCGGGTGCGCATTTCATGTGACCCAAATCAATCTTAAAACGTTGAATAAAATATGTTTAGGATTGCAGGTGCATTCCATGTGGCGCGATCTAAAGACGTGTTTTAAACGACATTCAATCTTCTTTAAAAAATAATTAAAAGCGGTTAAGGGTTTAAAATCTGCACATAGGTTCATAATTGCTTAAAATCAGATAATTAAGCCAATTATAATAGTCGAGCGACCGTGCTAGAACCACGGAACTCGGGAATGCCTAACACCTTCTCCCGGGTTAACAGAATTCCTTACTCGGATTTCCGGTTCACAGACTATTAAACAAAGTCATATTTTTCTCGATTCGGGATTCAACCGGTGACTTGGGACACCATAAATCTCCCAAGTGGCGACTCTGAATATTTTAACAATAAATCCCGTTTCGATTGTCCTTTAATTGGAAAAACTCCTTTATATTATAGCCCTTTACAGGGTGTAGGTAAAAAGGAGGTGTGATAGTATGTTTTATTGACTTGATGTTCATTAGCTTCTTAATATTTTTTAAATAGTATATTTTATTTGGTGGAGATATCCTTGGTTTTCTTTGTACTATGGTTCTTTTTCAGAGGATGCCTATTTTCCTTTTTTTGCTCTTAACTGTGCCGCCCTCACCTTTTTTATTCAATGGTAGAATAGGCTTTTCCGGATCAATCCAGTTGTCTCCCAGAGCCTCCTGAACTCCAGCAAGTTGGCATAGCTCGGTGATGAGATATGGGGACATTAGTGATTGACCCCCAAGAGTCATAGGCTTGGGACTGTTCTTTGAGAGAAAATTGGCTGGGGATGACGAGATCGCAATTGCGATGGCCTATTTGCATTTGCGAGCTTCACATTTGGGAAGAGCTGGTCACAATTGCGAAAACTCTCAGCTCTAGACATCTTCGCAATTGCGAAGATTTTATCACAATTGTGATCTCTTGGGTTTCTTGTTGCCTTCGCAATTGTGAAGAATTGACCGTAATTGTGAACTCTGTTGCCTTCACAATTGCGATGAAAATGTCGCAATTGTGCCATCAGAGAGCTGTGAGTTACAGACTTGAAATCCTGAAATTTTTTCTAAGGCTGGGTTTCAACTGTCCAATAATTTCTTGACCATATTTGAAACATTTTGCAATGTTTTTCATAGCTATAGCATGTTTTCACTCCAATCCTTTGTTTACAGGTACAGTAAGCTGAAAATGAGCTCTAACTCTGACGAACCCCAAAATGACAACCCTTTGGAGAGGAGAACTATGACCAACACCGGTTCTTGTTATTGGAATGCCAGGAACGGTACTATGCTGAGCTGATTTCAAAGAAAGTGCTACCAGATCGGAATTGTTTTGCCCTTTAAAACATGTAGAGCCAATGAGCAATGTGTGAGGGAATTCTATGCCAATATTCCATCCATTAGGTTAAAGAAGCAAAGATGAGGATTCGCGGCAAAATGGTACATTTCGGAGCTAAAGCTATGAACCAAGTCTATCATCTGCATGATGATGACATGGACCCATTCCGTGCAAAAGATTGTGCCTCAGGTGAGTGGTTGGTCTCAAAATTGTGCCCGGGTGTAGATGTTCCATGGAAGCTCAGCAAAGAGGGATCACATCCAAAGAATTTACTACCGAAGCAAAAATATGGCTGGCCATCATATGTAGTCGCATCTCCCCTGCAGGGAATATATGGAATGTACCAGTGATGAGAGCTCAAATGATAGCCTCCATTCTTGATGGTATTCGGCTAAATGTGGTTGAAATTTTCATAAGTGAATTGAGGGAGTATTTGACTCTTGGGGGTCAATCATTGATATTCCCATCTCTCATCATCAAGTTGTGCCAACTTGCTGGAGTTTAGGAGGCTCCGGGAGACAACTGGATTGATCCGAAAAAGCCTATTCAATCATTGAAGAAAAATAGGAGAGGGAGGTGCCATCAAGAGAAAAAAGAGAAAGTTGGGATCTTCTTCTCAGACCAATCAAGCTAGCCAACCATCATCTTCTGAAGGAGGAGCATTTTCTATGCTTTCTGAGGAAATGCGGCAGATTCGCGACCTAGTAGCTGGCCATCATCTTTTTGAATTTTTGTTTTTATATATAGTATGTTTTATTGACTTGATGTTTATTAGCTTCTTAATTTTTTTTAAATAGTATGTTTTATTTTGGTGGCGATATCCTTGGTTTTCTTTATACCATAGTTCTTTTTTCGAGGATGCCAATTTTCTTTTTGAACCGGGTATTTGTTAGTAAATTTTTGCCGATTTTTCCTGATGATGGATATCTAGGCGACTTTCTTAAGGGAATTAGTCTTGTTGTTTAGATATATTTTTGCTAATTTAGGAAGAATAAGTGGTTTGAGTTGGGGTTTGTGCCCATTGGCCAATTTGTGGCTTGCTTGGTACCAACATGATTTAAAACTCAGCATATGAATTCTTGATCTTTGAAAAAGAAAAATGATTGAAGTAAAGATCATTTTTATGACTTTTAGACTCAATTTTTGGCTCTTTGTTTCACTAAATAGCTTCTTATGCTATATGTAACTTCTTTGAGTCATGGTTTCAATTGGATTTTGAATTTATATTCCACTTGAGTGTTCATGTGCCATATGTGGTGAGATTTATTGTGAGTTCTTTTGCATCATTTGTAGTCTCGAACTTTCCCGAAATGTGCTTCAAGGTGAAATCCTACACTAACTTGGTTTGAAAAATGATATTAGGCCTTCCTTGGACCGCTATTGTGCCTTAAATTTCCTACCCTTGCATATTTTCCCTAGTCAACCCATTTTGAGCCTTTAATCATTTTCGTTGGCAATCATGTTACAAGCTTTAACCCTTCGTTCTTTATTGATTTATCTTTTGACACCCTACCTCCTAAGTACTTTGAAAGAATAAACATAGGCTAAAAATCTATGTTTGGGGGTGAAGGTTGGGAAAACTGTGATGTGAAAGTTGCTTAAAAGTGAAAGGTGATAAAAAAAAGAAGAGAAATAGAGTAATATTTGAAAAAAAAAGAGAAAAAAGAAGGAAAATAAGGAATTAAATGGAATACTAGGTGATAAAAAAATGAAGAAAAGGTGAAAAAGTTCTTGAAGGAAGTGTACTTTTATTGTGAAAAATTGTAGTGCTTAGGGAGTTTTTGAGTCACTCTAACCAAAATTATGCCCTACCTTAACCAAAAGCCTAAACTACAATCCTTTAAGTCCTAATTGATTTTGAACCAAGTTTGTCTACATTAGTGGAGAAATACATGAAGGGCAAGCCTATGGTACTACTTGTGTGCATTTGAACATCTTTGTGAGAGAGAGTTATTTCTTTCATTTGATATCCCATTTATGTTTTGAATTGAAATTTATGAGTGTGGGATTCTCTCTTAAGTGTGAGGGAACATGAGATTTGAGTTGTGAATTTAATCCCATTTTCAATTGGAGGTAATGAACAAAGGAAGTTAATTGTGATAAAGAGGCAAATTTTGAAGCTTTAGTGTCATGACTTGATTGCTCTTTGGTTTGCATAGTGTTTGTGCACTTGAATTGTAATAAAATTCATGTGAAGTGTTTGGTAATTCATATGCTTTGGGTTAATTGTTGGTAACAAATGAAGTCATATGTTTGTGCTTACAGTAGACCTTTTTGACTTGGCATGATGTTGATGTACTAATGAGTTAAATACTTGGAAGGAGGTTTTGTCGCTTTCATTGCTTGAGGAAAAGCAATAGTTTAAGTTTGGGGGTTTGATAAGTTGGTATTTTACCAACTTATCATGTCTTTAAGCTTAGATTTTTGCTATGTTTGAGTGATAAAATCATGTGTTTAATGTCGTTTACTTATATATTACAGGTTCTATGTGATTTAGAAGATCTTGAAGAAACCAAGTGAAAATGAGTCAAAAAGAAGTTGAAAAGAAGAACATTTGGAAAATGGCCTCAGATTTTGCAATTGCGACATAGACCTAGGAAATGCGAACAAAGCATTCGTCGTAAATGCGAGAAAAGGCTTCACAAATGTGAAATCCAACCAGTCAAGCTATGTTCGCAAATGCGAAGAAGGACTTCGCAAATGCAAAGTCTAACTAGGCAGTCAACCTTCGCAAATGCGAAGTCTTGATTGTAAATGCGAAGGTCAACATGAAAGTCAATGTTTGCAAATGCAAACTTTGGTTTGCAAATGCGAAGATCGCGCTTCCGCTCTGGGTACTTCTGTAAATTCACATTGTTTGGCCCCAAACCATTTAATACCCGACTTAGATCATTTGTAAAATGTCTTTGGCTTATTTTCAGTCCTTAGACTAGAGAAAAACAAGTTTTGAAAGCTAGGGTTCTTGCACACACTTGGGTCTTGAAGATTTGTAGATTTTGGTTGAGAATTTCTTACCCATTTATGTTTATTTCTTCATTTCCTTGCTTTGTATTGTATATCTAAGTGTATAGTATTTATTCCAACATTTGAATCTCTTTTATGGGAATATTCATGTTTAAAGTGTGGATTAATATCTTATTGTGCTTATGTATTGAACGATTTTTATTTATTATGAAGTGAGTTATTGTTTCTTTAATTATTCTTGTTCTTTAATGTTTCCATAGGGATTAGCTAACCCTAGGACTTGCCCATTAACTTCAAATTAATTTTGGAAAAGATTATTTGGGGTTGGGAAATATTAATTAACAAGAACTTGAGGCTTTAGCCCTCATTTTATAGATTCTACCTAGGGATAAGATTGAACTACTTGTAGCCATAATCGGGTGTGCTTAATCTCTTAATTATTTTAGGAATAGTTCAATTAGGAAGTCTTGTTTGTCTTCAAAAGAAGCTAATATAGAATTATTACCCGAGCCTAATTAACATAAACTCACTCATATTTGTAAAATCATGAAATACATTGGATCATTACTTGAGTGTAATTCCCCGTGTATCCACACTTGTAGCCATTGATCATTTTACTTGCTTTCTAGGTTAGTTTACATTTTAGCATTTAGTTATAAATATTTTCAAAAACCATTCTAAGTGTTTAGTATTGCAAAACAAGTGATAATTCTCTTACACGCCTAATCGCCAACATATTGTTCTCTGTGAGATTCGATCCCGACTCATAGTTGGGTAAATTATATTGCATGCGACTGTATCCATTTACTTTTTAGTAGTGGATTTGAACGCCATCAGTAGGTTCGCACTTATAAGAATTCTCAACTGCAGTCATATAATTAGCCATGTCTACACTTAATAAAAGTCTACACATAGATTAGCAATTCACTTGTCACTAAGTATAAGGGTTAACAGTCCACTTCAGAATCTTTTAAGACAGGGATAAGCAAATAAATTTGTCTACACTTATTCAAGTGATATGATCTCTAGAGAAATCTCTCATTCATTCTAGGCTCATTCGAAGTTAAATACACATTCTGACACTCAAACAAGGCAGACAAGCATCAGTGAATCTCTCGTAAGTTTATAAGGGGATTGATGATAGGCTATAATTACGTATTTTAGTCCCTTATCACACCCTAATTTACTGCACTTTAATTGAGTTTGAGCTTTAATTGCTAGTGTTTTGCTCTAATAGCGTGTTTTATGCCTTGTAGAAGCGATTCCGAGTTATGTAGATATTTTGAAATGAATTCGAGCTATTTGGAGCTTTGAAGTCTGAGTAAAAGCTTAAAGGATTAAGCCAGGATTGCGTTCGGGGGTCGAGAACCACGTCTGGACTTAAAAAATGAAGCAAAAAGGCAGACTCTAAGAGAACTACATTCGTGTGATGCGTGGCGCGGTGCGTGGGGCTCCGTGCCTATACAATTTCTGCTGCTGTCAATTTTGCACGCTCCCTGATAAACCCCTTAAGCACACCGCGTGGCGTGTTGCCCCATGTGGAGCGCCTGTGCAATTGTTACAGAGCCGGAATCCTATGAAAAGGTGTTTTATTCTGGGCCCGAGCCTACTTGGTATAAATACATGTAAAAACGTTATTTTTGGGGCTTTTGACATACCTTAGACCTAGGGAGACTATTTTGGAAAGAGAGAAGATGTTAGGAACATTCTTTGGAGGAGAAAATCATCGAGTTCTTCACTATTTCATCTTTTCTTTGTAATTTGTTTGTGCAGAATATTTGGAAAATTGTTGCTATGAACATGAGTGGATAAGCACTCTAATTTCTAGGGCTGTGGTTGACATGATTATTAACTTTATTAATTACATTTTCGTTAATTCGGATTATCATCTTGTGGTTGTTTCTTTAATTCTAGTTTTAACTTGTGAATTGTTGTAGCTACCAATTCACCCTACTATCTTTGCTATGCTTGGAAAAGCCGTGTTAAGATTAGAGTAGAATTAAAGTGAGCTTGTTTTTGATCCCGTGGCTCGGGGAAAGATTTCGCGGTTAGGATAGGAATATACCTAACAGTCTTGCTTAGTTAAATACCGTATTGTATTCGTTCATGATAGACTCAATACCATAGGAATATAGGATTGATATATTATGGACAAGCGAGTAGTATTGTGGGAACATGCTATTCATACAAATGATCCGATTAATTAGCAACCATACATAATCTGGATTAACAAGTGTGATTATTGAACTTAAAAGGATTGATAAACCAACCACAACCCTGAAATCTTTACCTCATCTGAATTAAAATTTCATTATACACATTTGCATTCTTAATAAATTAGTTGTTACTTGTTTAATTTCCGCACTAATAGATTAATAGAAAAACATCACTCTTGATTATCTTGGACAATTAACCGATTTTAGTTTGCTTAGTTAAAGACTGATCTAAGTCTCTGTGGGTTCGACATCCGACTTTCTAGTCACTTTATACTTGACGGCCACATATTGCTTTGTCTTCTTAGTGGGAAAAAACTTTATTAAGAATTTCCTTGCTAGATCATCCCAAGTGTGGTTTGAGTTCGCGGGCTCCTTTTGCAACCATTCCTTAGCTTCCCCCAACAGTGAAAAGGGAAACAATCTCAGCCTGACATAGTCCTTGGAAATGTTCGGATAATTGTAAGTATCCGTGATTTCCAAAAAATTCTGAATGTGCCTCTGCGGGTCTTCATGAGATAGACCTACATATTGCCCAATGGATTGAATCAGCTGTACCATGTACTGTTTAAGCTCAAAGTGACCAGTGATATCAGGCTTCACAATAGCCTAAGTCATATTAGCAAGATTTGGCCTTGCAGATTCTATCACCGGACGCCCTCCATTACCTGCCATCACTGTTGGCTGTGGTTAAACTAAAATGTCCAACTCTCTTTCTGTTATATTTCTAGCTTCGACTTCCCTCATCACTCCGTGAAATGTTCGTTCGATTTCAGGATCAAGAGGAAGGAGATTGTTTGCGCTTCTACTCCTCCGCATACAAGAGAAGAGCCTGCGTTATCACAAATAAAGCAAACTAAAAATTAAAACTTGAAAAAATATCAAATAAAAGCTTAACTTAAATAAACAATCAATAACAAAGTCCCCGACAACAACGCCAAAAACTTGTTGGTTCCCCAAGTACACGCAAGTATACGTCGCCGTCAAGTAATAAAGTGACTCAAAAGTCGGATGTCGAACAAACATAGACTTAGATCAATCGTTAACTAAGAAAACTAAAATCGGTTAATTACCCAAGATAATCAAGAGTGATGTTTTTCTATTGATCTACTAGTGCGGAAATTAAACAAGTAACAACTAATTTATCAAGAATGCAAATGTGTATGATGAGACTTTAATTCAGAGTAGGTGAAGATTCCAGGGTTGTGGTTGGTTTATCAATCCTATTAAGTTGAATAATCACACTTGTTAATCCAGATTATCTACGGTTGCTAATTAACCAGATCGCTTATATGAATAGCATGTTCCCATAATACTACTCGCCTGTCCACAATATATCAATCCTATATTCCTATGGTATTAAGTCTATCATGATCGAATATGATACAGTATTTAACTAAGCAAGACTGTTAGGTATATTCCTATCCTAACCGCAAAATCTTTCCCCAAGTCACGGGTTCAGAAACAAGCTCTCTTTAATTCTACTCTACTCTAAACACGACTTTCCAAAGCATAGCATAGATAGTAGGGTGAATTGGTAGCTACAACAATTCACAAGTTAAAACTAGAATTAAAGAAACAACCACAAGATTATAATCTGAATTAACGAAGATATAGTTAATAAACGTTAATAATAATGCCAACCACAACCTTAGAAATTAGAGTGCTTATACACTTATGTTTGTAGCAATAATTTTTCAAGTATTTTGCATAAACAAATTACAAAGAAAAGATGAAAGAGTGAAGAACTCGATGATTTTCTCCTCCAAAGAATGTTCCCAACGTCTTCTCTCCTTCCAAAATAGTCTCCCTAGGTCTAAGGTATGTCAAAATTCCAAAAAATAATGTTTTTACATGTATTTATACCAAGTAGGGTCGGGCCCAGATGAAAACACCTTTTCCTACGCAAAATAAGATTCCAGCTCTATAAAAATTACACAAGCGCACCGCATGGGACGACGCGCCATGTGGTGTGCTTGTCTGGTTTATCTGGGAGCGTACAAAATTGACAGCAGTAGAAATTGTACAGGCTCAGCATCCCACGTGCCGCACCAGTGTAGTTCTCTCAATGTCTGCCTTTTTGCTTCGTTTTTTAAGTCCACGTGGTTCTCGACTCCCGAACGCGATCCCGACTTAATCCTTTAGGCTTTTACTTAGACTTCAAAGCTCCAAATAGATCGAATTTGTTCCATAACATCTACATAGCCCGAAATCACTCCTACAAGGCATAAAATATGTAATTAGTGCAAAACACTAGATATTAAAGCTCAAACATAATTAAAGTGAAGTAAATTAGAGTGCGATAAGCGACTAAAATACGTAATTATAGCTTATCATCACGCATTACAGTTAACTTATATGAACTTAACAAAATTATGTGATATCAGGGGCACAGACATGAGCATGTAAGGCATGCAGAACTTGTTCAAGAACAAGCTGAGTGTAGAAATCCCAAAGATAGCATCCAAACACATACATAGGACATTCTTACAGGATCACAACATGACCAACATGGTTGAGTATTAGATTTCAAACTTACAATATCACTATGTATAAGTATAGATAAAGACAATGAAAGCATTGTATTAAAGATCTGTTATATAGGTTAAGTACGGAGTCTTAGTCATGACACTAACACAAAAGATGAAACTCAACACCATAGATATATCTTAACCAGGTTCTATAGCTTAAGCTAAATATGAAGCACCTTCAGAATACACACAAGGGTAAGTACAAAGATCCAATTAGTTTAGAACATGTTTATATAATGGGATCCCAGATATTATTACACTGTCATAAGGATCACAGAAGCATATAATAAGAAGGAAGGAATTCATTCAAATGATGTGAGCATGATATACCCAAGCTAAGAGTCACAACGTTGTCTTTATCATTAAAGTATTCATATCCATTTAGATTAGTTTATCAAGTAAGTCATTTCAAAAATACAAATAACACTAAGACAAATTAGTATAGCATACATGAGAGCCACAATAGCACATTAGGGAAGTCTAAAGTTAAGATAACTACATGAAATCATTTGAAGTTCTTTTTTAATCATAGAAACTCAACAATACAAAGATTACTCAAAGACATATTTAAGATTACAAGAGTAATTGATTAGTACATGATCTTGTTTTTAGATTGTTAAAGAAACATATAACTCTAAAGTTTGATAATCAATCATGAACTGAAAACAAATACATAGAGACAATAACTATAACTTATCACAAGTAAGGTCAATTAACATAAAATAACAGAATAAGCATGATTTCAATTAGATGATTGAAAGAGAAGAAAGGTCAAGGTTCACTGACCTTCTTTTGAGCGGCAAACCAAATGAGAGTCTTTCTTAGTCATTTAAGAATCAAAACTCAAACTTCAATCAGTGTGGGCTCGGAACCGGAAGGAAATCAAAAACTCACTAGGGAACCCTAGCTTCGATTTTGCTACTCGAAATTTTAAGTGTAGTAAATGATATTTCTGTAGTTAGGTCGATGCTTTTTCTTGTTGTTGAGAGCATTAAAGCGCCCCTTTTATGGTAGAATTCAATGATTTGAGGTTCAATAAAATTTAAATTATATAGTGGAAGATGACGATAGTCGAGTGATGCTAGCAAAGCTGGTGAAATTAGAGGAATACAGAGGGGAAAAGTAGTAGTGATTTTACCTGAGCACGAGGGTGGAGTGAGTCGACCGTTGATGGCAATGACCCACCGGACAAAGTTCGAAAACTCAGAGGTCACTACGTTTGTTCTCTGGGTACAAAATCTTCATGATGAAACCCTATAGAAGCTCCTCATATGCTTCGATTTGAAAGAATATAAGAGAGCTCAGAAGATTTGAGGTTTCACTTTTTGGGTCTATGGTTTCAGAATTAGGCCTTTGGAATTTCATCGGTGGAAATGGAAAGAAAATAGCAGGTTTCATAGTACAGAGCAAGATGGATGGCCATGCATGCTTGATTCAAAAGAATGAAGAAGAAATCATAATATTTGTCTCTTTGAGCCTATGGTTTCACAATTGAGAATTATGAATCTAGTGATGAAAACGGAAAGACAACAACAAGATTCATGGATGTAGGGAGGCAAATCGAGTGTTTGTGGTTTGATTTTATCACCTTGCACTAATTTGTGCAAGGATTTGGGACTGATGGAGGTTGAAAGGATGAGAGAAAAGAGAGAGGTTTAGGAAATGGGGGGAGGGGGGGCATAGTTTAAAGAGATAAATTATTAGGGTTAGGGGTAGTTGGGTTGGTCTCGTGGGTTTAAACTCAGAGATGTGATCTAGGTCGTTGGATCGTTTGATCAACGACACTGATTAATCAAGACTTATGAGTTTAAAGAAATTATTCTGAGAAAATGCGGGAACTGTTGGATCTGTGTGATCCAACGACTGAGATAATATTTAATGGTAGGTTAAAAATAAAAGAGAAAATAGGAAAAAATATGGACCGTCGATGGTTTGGATCGACAACCTAGATTGTTTGTGTTTTTTTGTGAGTGGGAGTGATAGGTGATGTGACACGAGTTCATTGGCTCAATGGAGGTGGCCTGGCTCGCCAAGGTGGAATGGAAGGGGTGGACCTGGACCGGGTCAAATGGCTTTGGGCCATTGTTTTTGGGCTGAAATTAATTTAACAAATAGACGCGTTGTATTTAATTGTGCAATTGCAATTGTAGCCTTTTAGTCTTTAACCTTTTAAAAATTAATTTAAAATAAACTTATATATTTTTAGCAAAATGTAATAAGAATTATAGTTATCAAATACACTACTAATTACTGTTATTATTTAGCTAATTATTAAATATATTATTTTCCTATTTACTACACTGATTCCAAATTTATTTTGAAATGGTGGGCTATTTTATCAAAATTTAGAAATAGCCCTATTAAATTAATTATAAATCTATGTAATAAATATAAAGTTATGTTAATAATCAAAAACTAGTAAGAGTAAAAGTAATATACTTTATAATTATGCAATACTAAATTATTAGTTTAACACCACTAATTACTTAGTTTATATAAAAATAAGTATTTATTAACCAGAAAATATTTTCAACATACTTGTTGAAAATTATTAAGTGCAAGTAAATTAATTATAAAAATAAGGTCAAAATTGATCGTCAGCATCTGCCCCTCTTTGACTGGATACGAACAAAAAGTTTTTGGGCAAAGAAATCGAACCAAGACCAATTTTGACCCAATTTTAGGCATACATTGCAGGAATGACATATGGGTTTAAGGAAGATTATGAGTTGTAGAATTAGAGAAGGAGTTAAGGAAGACTTTAGGCGGGGGGGGGGGGGGGAGATTTTGGAGAATTGGACCGAATTCTAGCCTTGATTGCTTACATACCTCGGGCTTAACGAGGATCAGGCCTCATATAGTTCTGGAATGATGATTTGGAAAGGCGATGATTGCAGGAATTGCCCCAGTATTGTATTATAATGATACTACAAGACAAAAGATTTTGGTACCCACGATGACTCTGAATTGCGGCTTGATTCGAAAGATTTGATGAATTAGGGTTCCTCTTATCGTATTTGAGTTTGCGTTTGGGTCCTAGGCCCGCTTATGAGTTTTTTGTCTCTCATAGCATTGTAGCTTAGTTTGCTGCTTAGAAGAAGTTCCACGTCGGAATGTTTGGTCCTACAAAAACAAAACATACACATACCCATATATCGTAATGCAGATATGTTAAGATGTAATGTAAATGATGCAGGAATGATGAAGACTGGCTACTGGCTAGCCGTATTTGGGATCAAGATGATGGGATACTTGAATTTGACTCGATTGTTAGCCGGGTTGTGTACCGTTTCACAGTTGTCGAAGCATTAAGTCTCCTCACAATGGGAGTATCTCCATGCAATGGGGTTAATTGACTTGTAACGTAGAATGTATCTCCACATGATGGGAGTATCTCCACGCAATAGGAGTAATTGCATTGAAATGTAAAGTATCTCCGCACGATGAGAGTTTCTGACTTGAAAAATGTAAAATACCTGTAAGCTGCATGAGCAAAATGTCAAAACATAAAATAAAGAAATAAGGAGCATGCCCAAGAGATACTCTTGAGTGTAAAACTAATTGCGGCCATCGATCGGCTGAACGTATGGTGGGATTGGATGACTATCTATTTGTAATCTCCAATATGGTAGAGTAGCGGTGCGAAACTCTCCAATTGGCAAAGCAGACATTTTGCTATACATAGGGATTTGATTGGCAAAGCCGACAGCTCAATTTGTACAGGGCGCTCCGATTGATTGAGCTGACGGTTTGCTATATACATGGCTCTGGTTGGCGGGGCCAATGATTTGCTATATACAAAGTGCTCCGCTTGGTTGACCATACAGTTTGCTATATACATGGATCCGATTGGCGGGGCTAGCGGCTTGCTATATACGAAGTGCTCCGCTTGGTTGAGCAGACGATTTTCTATTTATAATATGTTTCGATCGCATCGAAGGGCTGGTTCCAGAACACCTACAAAGAATTTGGGAGTTAGTCTTCAGTCATATGAGGAAATAAATTAAATAATGAAGGAGAGATGATAGTTGTGAGAGAGTAGCAGATCTGTCATTGCTCCTAGCGTGCCTCAGCGTTTCCTTGTATCCTGTCGATCCTGCGCTCAAAGAAAGATTCTTAGCAGGGGTGTTGCTTTGTGTTGACCGTAGTCCTGGCTTTTCCCAAAGTCTGGTGGGATTATGCCGCAAAGTTCGGTAGGTGGAATGATAGTTTTTAGAAATATATTTTTGAAAATCATCCTTTTTATGGCAAATGCCATCGTTCTAGATTATGATTTGTTTAGAAATTCCCTCAGATGTGAACACTAGTTCTAGAGGACTCTAACCCCTTGATGTCGATTCCTGGAGGTGCCCTTGATGATGTGGCTTCATGCTGTCGTGATTGCGTCCTAATCTAAATGAATGTGTTACAAAGATTTTTCTAAGGTTATGATCGAACCTTTTCAAGTTGCCTACGTATCCAAAATGAAATTAGGTCCGAACGTAGTTCTTGGGTAATGATAAAGAAATTATGATGATGACCGAGCCTGACTCAGGAAGCCTACGTATCCAAATGGAATCAGGTCAAAATGAATCGATTATAATAGATGCAAAATAATGGGATTGAAAATGAAGTGGTTGAGTCTAACTCAAACTGCCTACGTATAAAAATGGAATCAGGCCAAAACATAGTTTAATTACAATGTATGCTTGAATTCGATGAGGATTGCCTACGGTATTCGTGTCGACGGAAATTAAGTCGTAGCGTCATTTCAAATACATACAAAATGATATTTAGATTTTCTATTATAAAAGAAGAGGGAGAGAGAGAGACCAGACCCTACATGGGTTGCCTACGTATCCCACCATGGGAAGTCAGGTTGCGCGTAGTTTTTTTACAATCAAAATCTAACTCTAGTGTCTTCAAATATAGTATCTCTTGATTGCATTTGAATTGATGGGCTTTGTGCTGAATCTTCTATCCATTTCTACTAAGATCAGAGTAGCTCCCGACAATACTCGATGGATCACATAAAGCCCATATCAATTTGGCGCGAGCTTTTCCTTGGCTTCTTCTTGATGAGGGAATATCTTCTTCAAAACCAACTATCCCAATGTAAATTGCTCAGGTTTCACCTTCTTGTTAAATTCACTGGCCATCCTATTTTGATACAACTGACCATGGCACACTGCGTCCATTTTCTTCTCATCAATGAGCATGAGTTGCTCTTTCCTAATCTGTATCCAGTCCTCCTAGTAGGCTATCAGCTCAGTGAAGGTGTTGGTGCACTCCACTTGCTCCGGAGTTGCCTATTTGGTCAGTATGCTTTGGATATGTATTGATTGGTATGGCGGGGCCCTGTCCCGACCTTTATGATTTTATGTACTCTTAGAGGCTTGTAGACAGATGTCAGGTGTATGGATACTTGTATGGCCTTGTCGGCCTATGTTTTGAGTTTACAAATGGTCATGTCGGCCTTATAGGCCCGTATGTCACATGTATAAGTTTGTATATCATGTTGGGTCATCATATGTTGAGTATTCCCTTATGTTTTATTCTTGTTATCTCATGACGGTTTTTTTGGCTCATTTACCCATGATAGTATGATAATAAAGATATGTTATATTGGTACTCGGTTGAGTAAGGCATCGGGTGCCCATCGCGGCCCCTTCAGTTTGGGTAGTGACAATATGCTTGGTCACTTCTTCTTTTACCCTCAAGCTCAAATCTGGCTTGAACTTTCTGGGTTTTTGTTTGACTGGCGGTTTGTCAGGATCGGTGAGCAATTGATGTGAGACAATGTCGGTGCTCAATTCGGGATGTCATCTTATGACCATGCAAATATGTCGATATATTGTCGGAGGAGCTCGATTAGTTCCTCTTTCTTCTCAGCTTCTAAATAGATGCTGATTCGAGTTTCTTTAACATCTTCTTCACTTCCCAAGTTGATTACTTATGTCTCTTCAAGGTAAGGTTTTATTGGCTTTCCAACTGCTCGATCTCTTGCGGGAGATTATTTGGCATCACGCTTTCATCGTATTCCTCATAGTCTGGATCATTTTTCTCAAGGTTTCGTTACATGTCATAATCACAGAACTCGGGTTTTTATCGGTTTGAATACTGAAAAGAAAAACTAAGTATAAATGAAGCGATAAATAAGTTTGTAATGATTTTAAGAAAGCAATTCTTTTATTTCATCAAAAGGGGAACGTCCAAGTGTTCAAAGAGGCAATTGGCAAAAGAGTACATGCACGGTTCAGGCCTCAATTGACCGTGCATTGTTTTCTTCAAAATTACAAATATTCCACACAACCATGACTCCCCGCGAACCAGAGATGGGCTGGTGGTCCAACTCTGCAAGTCCTCTCCTGGTTCGGCATCCTGAATGGTCAGTGTCTTGATATCAAATTTTTCACAACATTCCTCGATCATGGTCAAAAATAGCCTTCCCATTCCATCAATGATGTCGTCCTCTGGTGTTGAGCTCTGAACTGGACCCGAAACACACTCTAGCACAAAGGCCTTCTTCCCAAAGCCACCGGTGTAAGACTTTCTAGTTGGAGTCTGATACCATAAGCCGGCTCTACCCTTCTGTCCCCTTGGCTCAATCGACTCTTTTATCCCATCTGACCGGGCTCTCAATCCAGTCCCTAGTCGATACCCATACTTCATCATTTCTTTCATATCCATCTTTCATTTGTATGGTGACTACACACCGAGATTCTTCTCAGTTTTCTCTATCTCTGTGGTCTGTATGATCTTGACCGCATGAAATGTGACCCTATCCAATCCTTCTATGAATGGGACTGCATGTTCAAGATAAGCTGACTGGCTCCATTCATCATGAATTACAATCTCTTGGCAACCCCAATCGAATTTCATACACTGTGAAGGGTGGACGAAACTGACCCTACTATACGTATCCAAGGTGTCCCCAGCAATAGGCTGCATGAGGATGAAATATTGATTACTTGGAACTGTATTGGGAATGCAACTGGTCCAATTTGCAGAGCTAGGTAGATCTCTCCAGTGACATCTTTCTATGACCCATCAAAAGCTCACTCTCACATGGATTTCTTTCACTCCTCTCAATGAATACCCAACTCTCGTAGAGTAGAGAGCGGGCATATATTGACTCTGAATCCTCCATCATCAAGTACTTGGGACACCACTTTATCCCCACACTTGACTATAATATGTAGGGCTCTGTTATGACCCACACCATCTATTGAAAGTTCATCTCTTCGAAAGGTGATCATGTTTGCCTCGACCATCTTCCCAATGGTTGCTTCCAATGCCTCGCTAGTAGTGTTTCTCGACATGCTCACTCCACTTAATACCTTTATCAAGGCATCTTTATGACTATCAGAACTGGTTAGAAGATCCATGATCGATATATGTGAAGGAGTCTTCTTCAATTCCTCTTCTGCAGAGTTTTCTTTAGTTGACATCTTCTTTCAAAATTTTGTGGCCTCTGCATTTGTTATATTACTCCTCTTAATTTGTTCTCTTCCTGGATTTCCTCGGTTTACCTCCTCTGGAGAATAACACCTTCCTGACCTGGTCATTCCATGAGCTGTTGCAGAATCTGTTATCTTGCCTTTCCCTTTCTGCTGGTACGTCCTTGGGACTGTCTTATATTCCCGAACCTCCTCATTCCTGATAGCGGCAATGGACTATCGCTGGTATGTCTAGACCATCACTGGTGGTTTTTATTGTACGATGATCAACATAGTTCTTTAGGGTGAAACCCTTTCAGCCCTAGTGTTCCCTATCGTGACGATATTGCCTTTCAAGTATTACTCTTTATCCAGAGCAATCATATTAGCTCCTTGGTTCCTATGGTTTGACAGTGGGTTACGATTCACATTTGGCGGAGCTGGGGTGCACTAAATGGCTCCACTTTTGGTAGACATATTCTCCATCCTGAAGTAATCCTCAGTATCATGCCTCGATACACCTGAATGGTAGACACACCATTTGGTTGCATCAAAGTATTTGGAAGGATGATCAGGAATCCTACCTTCTAGTGGATATATCAAGCCATCTCTCCTCAACCTTTCAAAAAATTGAGCCAAAGGTTCAACAATCTGGGTATAGTTTCTGGGACCTCTTTCTTCAAAATTTGGGAGAGGTTAGGGTGCATAGGTGGGTCAATTCTGATGGGTGGTGGTATGAACTAGAGCGTATGGTCGTGGTGGATTTGGATTGATATGGGCACGAGGTGGGTTATATTAAGGTTGGGGATTATAGTATGGTTGAGTGTTGTATACTGGAGCATAGGCAGTTGGTATGGAGAATGGGTATTCAGAGAGTAAGAGTTGTTTCCGTGAGGTGAACTGTACTGGTAATAGGGAACAATTGTTGACACTTCTTTCTTTTTCATCTTTTTGTTGCTTATTGAACTAGACTGACCTGCTTTGCTAGCTGCTTGCAAAGAGGCCATGGATTGTATCTTTCCCGACTTAATCCCTTCCTTAAAAAAGTCTCCCATCTTAACAAGTTCATAGAACTTCTGCACCACCATGCCCATCATCTTTTCGAAGTAGATTCCTTCCTTGAGCCTTGATGAAGTATTTAGTCAGCTCATTGTCATCTAACATGGGTTGCGCTCTGGCAGCCTCCGACCTCTATCGACGTGGATACTCTTCAAATGACTCTAAAAATTTCTTCTGCAGGTTTACCAGGGCGAACCTATATGGAGTAATTTCTATGTTAAACCAGAAACAGTTCATGAAGTTTTCTACCATATCTTGCCATTCTCTCTAGTTTTTGGGATCCTGGCGGGTGTATCAATTAAGTGCCTCTCTTGTCAAACTCCTTATAAATAGCTTCATCCTCAACTTCTCATTCCTCCCTACTCCAACCAGTTTATCGCAATAGGCTATCAAGTGTGCATGGGGACCACCTGTCCCATCAAAGATGTCAAATTTCGGAGGCTTGTACCTTACTGGCATGTCCACATCAGGGTGTATACACAAATCCTTGTAACCTAGGCTCTCGCTCCCTCAAACGACTGTCACACCTCCTTTTTACTACCCCGAGAGGGGAGTATACGGGAGTTTTTCCAATTTAAGTGACAATCGAAATGAGATTTATTATTATTAAATTCAGAGTCGCCACTTGAGATAATTTATGGTGTCCCAAGTCACCGGTTTAAAATCCCGAATCGAGGAAGATGACTCTATTTACGGTCTGCGAACACAAAAATCCGGGTAAGGAATTCTGTTAACGCAGGAGAAGGTGTTAGGCATTCCCGAGTTCCGTAGTTCTAGCACAGTCGCTTTGATCATACTTGGCTTAAACAAATTGTTTGATTACTGATTTTAGAACCTATGTGCATTTGCCTCTTTTAATTAAGAAATTATCTTGAAACGGGTCACGAGTACGTGTATCCATTTGTTTGGCATGTCAGAAATCATGTCACGCGAACGTGTCCACAATTAATAACGCTTTATTATTATTAAGAAAATTTTTTAGCCGAAGTTGCACGAACGCATACTTCAGTTTTGTTTTTAGAATCGTAATTATGTCACGCGAACGTGTCCACAATCACAATGATATATTAAACGTGCCTAAAGCACACTACTAATATCATTTTTAATATCTAAGACATAAGATTAATACGAGGGCCATGGGTGATTAAATTGGATGGCACACCTCGATCTATTTTTAAGAAACTATATTTAATTAAAGCGGACTATTAATAACAATTTATTATTATGAGAAAGTTAGTCGAAGTTGCGCGGACGCATACTCCAGTTTGGTTTTTCTAAAATCGTAATTATGTCACGCGAACGTGTACACAATCGCGATGATTCAATTAATCTATATTAAGACAAGAACGCGAATTTAATCCCAATTCTACTTTACCTCATCTAAAATCCAAGTCCAATTTCCTCACGTTTTGAAAGCTAACTCCCACAAATACGGTATTGTGAAGCCTTAAACTATGAAGCCTTAAGCAATTACCTCTTAATAAAGTGATGAAACATGGAATCAACAACTTAATTTTAACATCAAAACCCATCTAGAACAATTTTCTTCTAAACAACATGCAAACAAAATCATTAACAGAGCAAATATTATTAAGATAAACAAAAACAGAACAATAATACATAGCAACTCATAAGATCAATGCACAGAGCAATCGACGATTAACGAGGCTAGCAAAACACAAGCATGACATTGATCGAAGAGAAATAAATAGCAGAAATGGAGAAATAAACCTCAAATAAGTCCGAAATTCAATTGTTTGACAGCTTTGAAACACAAAACGAGAAGACCGCAAACTAGATTTCAACCGGAAAACCTCAAACGAAAGCAGCGAAACGCAACCTTCGACCTCAAATGATGCCTCAATCAGATGAACACGCTCTAACCTCGAACAAGAATGGTAAACTCGAACCAATGAAACTCAGACAAATCCCATAATGAGACGGAAATAAAAATCAGAAAGAAGACCATTGAGACTTATTTTTTTGTTCAACTTTCTGGTATCTCCACACTCTGTTTTGTTCCTTTTTTGGTTCTTTTGTTCTTGTATGTGTGTGTGTTAATGAGAGATGAGGGAACTAGGTCGCTGGTCCGTTTGGATTGGTTGCTGGCGGTGGAGTGGCGGCGAACAACATGGTGGAGCTGCTGTTTTTGTCAGTGATGGAACATGAAGATGAAAGGGAGCGGTCTCAATTTTGTTCAAGAACAGTAGCTCATGGAGTTGTTGCTTTTTGCTTCAGACGAAACCATTGAAAATGGCATAAGAAGAAGAAGAAGATACTCGATCGAGGGGGTGGGGTTCTCTGAAAGCGGCGCTCTGGCTTTAGGATATCTTTCAGATCTTTTTTCCTTAGGCCCCCCGAGCGTTAGGTGTTAGCTTGTGTGTATATATATAGGTCTAGGTTAGTTTGATTTTCATAAAGTGTATTATGGCTGATTCTTGTCTCTTAGGTCGTAGGGTCTAGGAAATTAGGTCTTGTTTGTTTTATATGGTTTTTAGGTTAGGGTTATGGGCCTAGGAATTATGGGCTAGGTCCGAAAATTAGGCTTAAAAATGGGTTGTTTGAGCCCAAATTTTATTCTTTCTCTGTGAACAAGACTAAAAATACTACATCATTTACTAATTAATCCTACTTAAGTAAAAATAACTATTAAAATAAGACTGACCGTTAAAACAAAACTATTTTTGATTTTTTTCAAGATTAAAAATGACTACAAAACTACAAAACATTAATGAAATTATTTTTATGTAATTTTCATTTTCTTATAATAAAATAAAGTAAAAGAGTCAAAGTTAGTTGAAATAATGATATTAGGCCTAAATTAAATATTTACATGCTAAAATATAAAAAATCTTAGGGAGGGTCAAAAATCACATGTGTACAGCTGCCCCTATTTGACTCGAAATGCGAAGAGTTTTCAGACAAAGAACGACTAGACATGTTTTTTGACCCGACCCTTATTTAGAGAGACCAAAAACTAAGGGAAAAGAGAATGTGACCGAGTCCTGGCATCTGAGCTGCCTACATATCCTTGGCTATAAAGGAATCGGGCAACGTGTAGTTCAAAAGTAGAAACAATGATGGAGTATACTGGGGTGGAGAGCAGGTCGAGGTGCCATTCCACCGAGGTTCCGGTCCGCGGTCCTATTATTACATCAAAAATCAAAAATTGAAAACGACTAACTAAACCTATCAACTATGAGTTACAAGATTCCTATCTATAAGTCTTCTGAAGCTTGATCTTGAGTCTTGAATGGTTCTTCATGCAGAATTTAGATTCGAACCTTGATGCTTGTTAGCTGCAGGTGCTAGTTCTATCTTCTTAAGCTTTTCGGATCAAAACCGGACACACCATGCTTGTGACTTCAGTCATGTCTTGAGCAGCTCACATCTTTCATCAACTTCTACATTTGGATTCACTTCTTGCCTTTCTCTTTTTTTTTATTCTGGATTGTGACTAACGTCCGCTGATCATCTCAGACTGTTGACTCGCATTCTTGCTGCGAGCTTCTTTTATTGATGACTTGAATTGCATTCTAAAGTAAATTCCCTTATTCTCCAGGTGGCGCCTGATTGCCTACATTTGAACTGTATTCCCTTGCTCTCCAGGTGGGCGCCTGATTACCAAAACTTGAATTGTATTCCCTTTGTTACTTTAAAATGTTTTCCCTTGAAATCTATGCTGTCTTCCTTTGAAACTTGAACTGCTTTCCTTGTTCTCCAGGTGGGTGCCTGATTGCCAAAACTTGAACTGTATTCCCTTTCTCTCCAGGTGGGCGCCTGATTGCCAAAACTGTAACTGTATTCCCTTGCTCTCCAGGTAGGCGCCTGATTGCCAAAACTGTAACTGTATTCCCTTGCTCTCTAGGTGGGCGCCTGATTGCCAAGACTTTAACTATATTCCATTGCTCTCCAGGTGGGCGCCTGATTGCCAAAACTATAACTGTATTCCCTTGCTCTCTAGATGGGGGCCTGATTGCCAAAACTTTAACTGTATTCCTTTGCTCTCCATGTGGGCGCCTGATTGCCGAAACTATAATTGTATTCCCTTGCTCTCCAGGTGAATGCCTGATTGCCAAAACTTTAACTGTATTCCCTTGCTCTCTAGGTGGTGCCTGATTGACAAGACTTTAACTATACTCCCATGCTCTCCAGGTGGGCGCCTGATTGCCAAAACATTAATTGTACTCCCTTGCTCTCCAGGTGGGCACCTGATTGCCAATACTTTCAACTGTTTTTCCTTGAAACTTGAGCTATTTTCCCTTGTTCTTCTAGGTAGGCACCTGATTGCTGAGCTTGACCCACTTTCCTTTGAACTTGGGCCATCTTCTCTTTGTTCTCCAAGTGGGCACCTGATTGCTGAACCTCGAACTACTTCCTCTTGTGACCGCTTTTCCTTTGAACTGTCTTCCCTTGTTTCTCCAGGTGGGTGCCTGATTTCAACAAAACAGACAAAAAAACAAAAAAACTTTTCTGCCCCAGTTTGGTAGCTGGGGACATCTATAAGCGTTAATTGAATTCTGTTACCCAATATCTCTAAGAATTTAAAAGCGAGGCCCCATTATCCAGGAGGGTCCTAGAAGCTTACTGTCGATCCTATCTGGCACCTGCTTTCCTCACGGAGGGTTTCTCCAGAATAAACGAAATTTCCTGCCCCTGTTTCAATCAAAGAAAACTTATGAGTTCAAACATGGTGGTTGGTTTGCGGCCTTGACTTTGAGGCCGATTGCTCCTTCACTTCCCATGATAACTGCGATTTCAACTTGAAAGATCTTGCCTGTTTATTGACTGACCACTTTCTCTGTCACCCTTATCACGGAAAATACCTCTGATCCGTACAAACCCAATACCATTTATCTGTTGTATTGTGCTCATGTATTGACATATACTGAACCTTTGTGTTTCACATGAATCGCAAAGCACGTCACTTGACACCCACTCAGTGCGTATGCTGTTTTTCCTGGCTTAAACCACTTTGATGTGCTAGCCAGATCCCGTTTTGTGCAATTAGAAAGCTGGTGGCAAATTTTGAAGTCATTTCTCACTTGTTTTGACCAAACAGACTCAGGAAGAGGAAGTAAACAAGACAAAAGGAATAGAGCAAAGGACGATGGAAAGAGATGATTCCTAACAAGAAAACTACAAAGTAGGAACTTATCAGATGTGGATACCAACTCTAATGACCATGGCATGCACCCTTGGATTAAGTGGCCTAATCTGTCAAACAAGTCTAATGTTCAACTCTTGTTGTACCTCTTCGCCGTGAAACGGGGCTTCAATGCTCCGATTATCCTATTTGATTCACAATCCTTATTCGACTTGTAGTGCCCGAAGGGTTTTCACCATCAAGCCTCTCTCATTTTGTTCTTTCTCTCAACTTACCGTCGCCTTATGGTGCATGTGAAGGTTTTCACCAATAAGACTCTCTCATTTTTTTCTTTTTTTCTTCTTTCCTCTGATTTTGTAGATGACAAGGCATTGACCATAGTAAAAACATCATACGCTCCTGGCATGGCTAACTCGACACTCTCAAAGATTATCTGGGAGGTCTTTTTGGACTGTACTATGGCTTTTGGACAGGGTTAGAAAGGAAAGATATCACAAAGGATCAAAACAACTAAGATAATAAGGTTAATTTATTTATAACTTTTGGAATCCATTTTAAAAACTTTGCCCCAATTCTGAAACAAGGGAATTTGACTCTTTTTTTCTTCTTTTTGAGATGGAATTTCTAAGAAAGACCGCCCCACTCTTGACTTCGTGGTTATGAAATATTTTATTTGGTATGACCGAACCGTAAGGCTGCCTACGTATCTTGTGGTGACAAGAATCAGGTCAAACATAGTTCACACTAATTCTTGTTTTTTTGCTCTTTTCTTTTCTTTCTTTTTTTTGTTCTTTTCGTTTTTTCTTTTTCTCTCTTTTTTTCTTTTTGATTTTTTTTTGATTGATTTTTTTTGGATTGAACTTTCTAAAACAAACCTTATAGGGGCATGATTTTTGTATATATATTTTTTAATGGCTCTAACTTGATTTCAAAAGAGGTGAGGTCAAAGAAATCAACATAGGCTCAAAGGGGTGTCAAAGGGTATAAAGTGTTTGGGTAGCTGAAAGAGGGCCTCCCAATCCCTGAAAGTGCCAAGTACAACACATGCAACTTGAGGATAAAAATTGAAGATCATGCACAATATTTCTTTTGCGGCTTCGACATTGATATCATTGATATGCCTTCCACTTTTCTTTAGCACCTTGTCAAGTACAGAACCCTCATTGGGTGATTTCCTCTTCACAATGGATATCCTCCGTCAATTCGGAGAAAACTTTCTTGACTTTATCTTGTAACTTGAGATGCACTTGAACTCAAAGATGCTTGCTTCAAATTATCCGGGATGCACTCTTTTTTAACGAATTTTTGTCACCCTATTAACTTCCCAAATTATCTGCCCCAGTTTCACATGGTTCGGGCTTCAAATGATCTCAAAATGTCCAAATCTGTACTTATTTCCCTCAAGTGTCCCTATCATCTTCAAAATTGCTTCATTGCTTTATGACTAAACTAACTTTTAAGACCATGCCTAGAATTATGCGTGCATGTTATGTCACTAGAGCCAGCATGAAAAGAACTATAAAATAAGAAGAGAACTAAACAAAAAATGACTAGAAATAACAGAAAATAGAAAATTGCACTCTACAGACGGTGACAAGGTTTGAACAACAAAACAAGCAAAATAAACTAGGGTTACAATCCTGAAACAAACCTAGACAACACTAAATGAGTTACTACGACTAAACGAACTAGGCAAAATAAAAGGATAGAAGGGTTTGAGTCCAAGACAATATCCAGATTACAATCCTGAAATAAACCGAACAACAGAAATGACAACAAAATAAACCACCAGAACTCCTCCCTGACTAGCCAAGAAAAGAGTGTCTTTCCAACCACAAAGCTCAATATCTTAGCCACTGAGTTCCACATCAATATCACCAAGACCATTACCAACTTCAATATCATTAACTTTAATCAGCAAGTTCCCAAGGGATTTGCATCCCCCCTGTCACTGTCCTTGATCACAATTATCCCTTCTTGAATTATTCTTTCTATTTCCTTTTTCAAAGCACGACAATCTTCGATGCTATGCCCTTGGACATTGGAGTGGTGCATGCACTATACAGTAGGATCAAAATCTTTTACATATGGGTCCGGAGTATAGCCGAGGAGCGGCTCAATCAGGCCAGAGTGTTTTAACTTTTCAAATAGGCTTGTATAGGATTCTCCAATTTGCGGGAAACTATTTCATTGCCTTTGTTTCCCTCCATGCCCCAGTTTTCTAGGGTTTTTAGATGCTCGAAATGTTGTGAAGGCAAAAATGCATTATGCGGTGCTGGCGCTCTCCATGAGGAATGACCTAGTGGTTGGATAGATGGCCAAACATTGTTTGAAGGATAATATTAGGGTGGATTATGTGGAGCTCGGGGATGTTCATGGGGTTGGTATTGAGGCTGAAAGTGTTTAGCAGGAATGCCTACTGGATCCTGTTGTTGGCGAGGTTCAGCAACATCTTTTCTATCAATGGGAGGACTGTCCCGAACAACTTGTTCGTTCCATCTGAACAAAATTCCCTAAAACCTTCCTTGAGTTTCTTTTCCATCTAAGATAGGGAGGAGCGGTCTGGGACAATATCTATATTGTACTGAAAGTGTCGCACAAAATCTTGAGCCATGTCATCCCATGTATGACACTTACCGACATCTTGACGAGTATGCCATTCCAAAGCTGCCCCAGTCAGGCTCTCACTGAAATACGCCATCAGAAACTCATCTTTCCCGCCAACACTTCTCATTTTACTACAATAACCCCTAAGATGGGCTACTGGATCTTCACACCCGTCGTACAAATTAAACTTTGGTATCTTAAACCTTTTCAGCTTTCTGGATATCTCATCTTGCTCCACTGTCTTAGCAGACTTTTTATTTTCACCGGGAGGCTCAAAATGAGGAGCATGAGAGTATGGAACCGAGACCTTGAAAGTTGGTTCTGGAGCGCGCATCGAAGATTTTAAACACAGTTTTGCTAGAGGATCGAGGAAAGGTAGTAGGTGGATGAGCTACAAAAATATTAGTGGTTGAAGGAGCGGGATATGAGGTAGTTCTGGGGGGTGAAGTGTGAAAAGGTTGTGGTGAGATATCTTGGACTTGTGACAGTGGCAGAATGGTGACAAGGCTTTCAGTGTAGTTGGTGGGAACTGATTGTGGAAGACGCCCGCTAATCCAGGCTTGGTATATTTCGGCCATCTGTCCTTTCAACCTTAAGACCTCTTCTTTCAACTCAGATTCTGATTCAACAATTCCTTTAGACGGATCAATGACCCTTGTCTCCCACTCTTTGCTAGCCATGGCTACCTTGCTATTTGACCTTGTGTTGTATGGATGAGTTACTTAAAAACCACAAACCAACCACCCTTCTGCTAAATGAAGATAACAAAAGGAACAAAATGTGGATATCTTGTTAGCATTAGGGCATTTAACAACTAAAAATATCACATAGCGTGCAATGTACCTAGCAACATTTAACGGTTCTAGAATGACTTCTAGGGTCACAAGGTTACTTGGCATCATCCCTGTCGCACCTACTTTTTGCCGCCCCGTGAGGGAGCGTAGGGAGTTTTCTCCAATTGAAGGACAGTCGAAACGGAATTTGTTTATTTGTTTCAGAGTCGCCACCTGGGAATTTTAAAGCGTCCCAAGTCACCAGTTTTAATCCCTGAATCGAGGAGAATATGACTCTGTTTGTTATTCTGCGAACCAGAAATCCTGAGTAAGGAATTCTGTTAATCCGGAAGAAGGTGTTAGGCATTTCCGAATTCCGTGGTTCTAGCACGGTCGCTTAACTGTTCTTATTCTTGGCTTAATTATCTTGATTTACTAAATACCCTTTTTCTTGTTACCTGATTTTATTACCGCTTTCGTTTAGATTGTTTACAAATTAAAGATTTTCTTGAAACGAATCACGCGTACGTATATTCGCCTTGTCTATTTTTATAAACGTAAAGAATCGTGTCACGCATACGTGTACACAATAAGATTGACAATATTTTTTTTTATTAAAATATCATACGTTCGAAATTTAAAATAAAATTAAGAACATCGTCACCCTTATATTTAAACAGTGAACTGCACATCTCGGGTTATATGAAATTATTTTAACATCCTCGGAGAAATCCCTTTTATTAAATATTCGCTCGAAGTTGCGCGAACGCATAATCCGAATTGCTTTTAGAAATATAATCAGGTTACGCGAACGTATCCCTAATCACAAATATATTCTTGATGGTAATATAAATTTGTTTACAAATTATTTATTACATCCATATTATTTTTATGTGAAAAATCATGAGAAATCCCTATTTGAGATGCCCTTAAATTCTTTGAAAAGAATTCACAATTATTGAGTGTTGACCGCAAATTATATTTTTTCGCGTATAAATTATATTCCTCCAAGCCATTCGAATTTAAGGAGTAAAAATGAACAATGTGATTAAACTACCATTTATAGTGAATACAATATTTGCCTACTCAAATAAACAACATGTGAATTACGTATAAATATTGGGAAAGAATTGATGTAAGAAAGGAAATGATATTTTCCAAGAATTTTCATTATTCTATTTGAGGTGAATACTATTTTTTATATTTTTTTTAAAAAAATTGTTATAATCTACAAACCTAATTATCTTCTATATTACTTGTTTTTAATCCAAAGTTGTAATCATTTGGTTAATTTGTTTACGATGGTAGATAGGCATCAAGTTGGTAAAAAAAATTATTATTCGAATCGATTCAATAAAATTGCATTACATGCAACATAGATGTACGCCTGAACCGTTCATAATATTCTAACATCGTAACGAGCAATATCAACTCACCTTACTCATATGATTATATATATACCCGTCATCATGCCATATATGAACATATAACTTATATCAATCTAAACAAAATCATATTTTACACAAGATATACTAATAATGTAATTTCTTGATACTTCCATTCTACTTTACATTTAGCTAAAAATATTACGGGATGTAATTAATGGCCCATTTTTATGCCATATTCCCTATTTTGACAATTCAAATATAACTATACTAATGAGATTTCGAAATGGATAACATTATTACAAAACTTTTATACGAATTTCAAAATAAGACAATTAACTTATAGCCATCGTGTCGAACTCACTACTAGTCAACCAACATGAAACAAAGCTGAAATTTAAACTAACGAACTTAAATGAATAAAAGACAGAATTACAATTCGAGCTTCATTTATTTGTCATGTTGAAAGCTTTGCATGACATGAGTTTACAGATATGTACCTGGAAATGAAGGTAGAAGAAGTAGATTTCAGCAGTAGCAGCAGTAACAAAATCAGCAGAATACCAGTATTTCCATAGATTTGAGCAATAATACAGAACCCGAGAACCCAGACACAACGTAGAATGACTCTTTAAGAAATTTCAGACTTTAAACTCAACAATGGGATTTGAACAAATCCAGACAGATAAAACACAATATTTTTGATTTTTCAAGACTTAAGAGAAGGCAAACTGACAATTTCAATCTCAGAAATTCAACCTTAACACTAGCCTCTATTGTAGAAATCTGTTTTTTCCTGCTTCTGATTTTTTTTTATTTCTGTTTTCTTTCTTTTCTTGAATCAGATTTCTATTTTCTGCTTCTGTGTGTGTTTTCCTCTCTTAAAAATCAGATCTGGTTTTTTTCTTCTTTAATAATCTGATCCTCAGTTCTTTTCTATCTTAAAATCAGATCTCCTTTAAAATCTCAATGTAAAAAAAAATCTGGTTCCTCCCTCTTAAAAGCAGATATCAGTTTTCTTTCTTTTGAAATCTCTCTCTAAAATCTCATCTCCTTTAAAATCTGAGTCCCTGTATTTATACAGGTCTTCCCCTTTCCTTTTAGTGCTGCTTGGACCCCCTTCTTCTTTTAAAAATCAGAAATTCCCATTAAAAACTGCTTTTACTACTTTAAATCCCATTAAGTGATCTTTTCCTGATTTTCAGCATTCCCATTACCCTTTGTTTCCCATTATTACATTAAATTATATCCATTACACTCCACTATCAGCACACTACTATTATCAAATTACCCTCACTGTTTTATTCCTCAAATACCCCTGAAATCCTACTGTAATTACTGCTTTTAAACTACAATTCAGCATCTGATATAGAACAGACTTTATAATCTATTTAAGCAGCTATAACCAATCATATAATTAACCTCCTAATACAATTGTATCTAACCAACACTTTGTAAAAATTGAAATTAAACCTAATCATCACAATAACATTACACTGAACAACAGAACAATTTAAACTGAATTTCCATCATTGAACTAAGATCAAACAAACACAGGAGCATTGTCAATATACTGACAATGCCCTGAAACTTGATGTTCAGAAATCAACATACCCACAACATTCATTTTGACAGACTTATTGAAATATAAACAAGGATGATTTAACTGACGAGTATTAATTAAACTGATTATTTACAACAATTGTCAACAAACAACCGATAAACAGATTATTTCAAACAGCATTTTTAGAAACAGGATTCTATAATATAACTACTCGACGAACTTAATCGAGTCGATTACTCACATTGTAAACAAACATAACCAACAGAAACAATTCACTTATTTGATTAAATATACGGGTATGAGACAGAATCACAGAATTTAAATAAACAAAAATGTGAAAAATAAATTACACAAGCTACTGAAACAGGTAACAATATACACATAGGATACAAAAAAGAAATAAGAAAAATACCTCTGAATCTTTAAATTTACACGGACTCAAGCTTGACTTTGAATTCAGACCTTTTTGAGGCTGAACAGACTTTATTCGAAGTATTCTCAATTGAGAATACCTCGATTAAAGTCTCTTAGACCTTAATCCCTTATTTAATTCGGGCAAATTCCATGTTTTCATTTTATTTTTTTAGGGTTTCTGAGTCTTGGATCTTAAATTCGAACACTTCTGGGCAGATTCGAAGGGAACCAAAGATGACACAAGGGTGAGAGAGGCCTAGGGGTCATTTGGTGTCAGTTTGGAATGAAACTGGGTGAGTTCATGTTTGGTTCGAACCTTCAAAAGAAGATTCGAAGAACTCTGAGGTGATTCGAGCCAAACCAACACCAGATCCATAGCTAGGGTAGTTAGGGGAAGCTACGGTGTTAATTTGGAGACCATCGGAGGTGTTTGAGTTTTCAGACCAACCTTCGATTTAAGATTCGAAGAGTTGAGGCCTGATTTGAAGGAAACTAATACTAGATCTGTGAAGAGGGGGTTGTGAGGAGTCGAGGGTGTTCAGGTGGTGACCGGCGGCGTTGTTGCCGCCGGGTTTCAGGCGATGGGGAATTAGGGCGGCTAGGGTTAGGGGTGTGATTCGGAGAAGATGATGAATAGTGGAGAGGGGGGGGGTGTTTAGTTAGGGAGCCGGGGTAGGGATTTGGATTTATATAGGGATGGGGTGGATTGATACTGACCGTTAGATCAGGCAGAATGAATGGCCAGGATCTATTCACTTAACCAAACGATGTCGTTTGGTTTAAGTTGGGGGGACGGGTTGAACCGGGTACTGGATCGGGTAAGGATCACGGGTTAGGTTTGTAGAATATCAGCCGTTGGATTGATTTAATCCAACGGCCCTTGATAAAACATGACCAAACGTCGTCGTTTGGTTTTGGTTGCATTGGACCGGACATGGGGTGTTTGGATTGGGCTGAGGGGGTTTGATTTGTTTTGGGCCTGCCTTTTCAATTAATTGGCCCAGTCCGTTTTTGCCTATTATTTTCCACTCTTTTTAATTTCCAATTTAATTATTAAAATCCTAATTAAAATTATAAAAACAAAAATTAACTTTACAAGACATTAATCAACCTTTAACAACTATTAACACATAGACAAAACATTAATCACACAGTGAAACATTTAAAATAGAATAAATGCATATTTTTTTGTGATTTTATTTTAATTAACTCTTAAATGCATAATTAAATCCTAATTATGCATGCAACATGTGTTTTTATTTTATTTTTCATTTTAACAAATAAAGTAGACATTTACGGACATAACACAAATATTTAATAAACGCCACTCAAATTCTAAAAATTGCACACTAAGCAAAAAATTGTTTTATCATTACTTTTTTTTTATTTTGTTTTGGAGTAATTTTCGTGAGGCAAAAATCACGTGCTCACAATCCCAATTTTGTTCATGTCAATCTTCTCTTTCTTTTATTTTCTAGCACTTGCTTGCTCATTTTTCTTCCTTTTTTTTTTCTAATTATTACTCTTTTCTTTCCTCTCATTTCTCACATCCCACAATTTTGCCTCTATTTTTTCTTTTTTTTTTCTTTTAATAAAAAAAAATGATTCAATCGAACCCTATGTAGGTTGCCTACGTATCATGATGTCATATGAATCAGATCTTTGCGTAGTTCTGATAGATCAGGAATAAAGAAAACAAACTAACGTTTTCTTCTTTTTTTCTTTTTTCTTTATTACCCTAAAGACGACTCTGATGAGAAAAGAGAAATAAAAGAAGTAAATCCCCCCCCCCTTTTTTTGAATTTCTAAACTTAATGTTCTATAACCTATTCTAAACTCAAACTTAACGAGCATATATTTTTTTTCTTTTTCTTTTTCTTTTTGAAACAAACACTATATGGGAAATTATTAAGGAAAAAAAATCGTAGAAGAGAAAAATATTTTTTTTTGATTTTTGATTTTTTTAGGAAGGAAATCTAAAGAATAAACCGAAGAAAAATATTTGATATCCCTGAAGAAAGATTTCGAAACGAGAAATGAACAAGATAAAAAATATTTTTGGATTTCAGTTTGATTACCTAAGGAAGAAACTTTAAAGACAAACAAATGATAAAGTATATTTTTTCCTCTTCTATGTACAATATCCTAAAGTTCCAGTAAAAATAAAAAGATTTTTTTTTTCATTAATTTTCCAAAGAAGAACCTCAGAAGATTTTTTTTTTTTTGGATTTTTGGAATTAATACCTTAAAGAAAACCTTTTAAAGAGGTACTAAAAGAAAATTCTCCTTTTTTTGAATTTTTAGTCTTAATGTACTAAAGGAGATATAAAAGCAATTTGTATTTTGAGTTCCAGATATTAATTTCCTAAGGAAAACCACAATTTTTTTTGAACTTCTAGAGTTAGTATTCTAAAGAAAACATCTAACAGAAATATAAAATGCAAAATCTTTTTTTTTTTCGGATTTTTTAGTTCTAACACACTTTTTCAAATACAAAATAGAAAGTACAATAACAAAAAACTCGACATTACTGTACAAAACCAGAAAGTAAAAGACGAACAAAAAATGAAAAACATACTCAAAACATAAAAATAAAAAAAAATCTCTTTAAGCAATTTCTGAATGAGCGATCCCGACTGGATGGTCCCGGGGTGTCTGTCATGCTCTATCTCCGATAAATAGACCCACACCTGTATTAGAAAATTAAGATAAAATAAAGTTAAAGACTTAGAACACTATGTGAGACAATAACACTCTCTATTGGATGCATGCGAGACATGATTGAGGCTATTTTTCTAAAATTAACCTATCTGGCTAAAAGTGGCTAGAAGTGCAAAATTTGGCTAAGACCCCGTAAAGCCAAGAATTAAGATTTACTAGGAAGACCGGACCCTATGTGGGTTGCCTACGTATCACGCCCCGAGAGATGAGAATCAGGTTCGCGTAGTTCGGACAGATTGGATACAGGCGAGAATAAAAATAAAAAAAATCTAATTTAGAGAAAATCTATTTTTTGTCCTTTTTTTTTAAAAAAAAAAATGATGAGACATGTGGACTCTTTTTGGATTTTCTTTTTTACCTCTTTCTTTTTTGATTTTTTGAAAATGATGGGAAAGTGCAATTTTTTTGGATTTTTCAAGTTTTCTTTTCTTTTCTTAACAAAAAAGTGACAGAAAACATAACTGGGCCCTACTTGCTTTATTTTCACACTTCACCCTCTTTTTTTTGCCCTCAATTATCATTGGTCTGCCAAATGACCCTTTTACCCTTGAAGATTGCAACATGTAGCACATAGGATGCATCAGGATGGTCTTTTATTTTTGGGTACACTTGTCCTAGACGGACCCAACCCCTGTGTTGAGTCCCCTAAGTCAAATGCACATGATGCAAACAAACGTTCCTACTAGGGATCCGGCATAAGGATATGTTATTCTAAGTTTAAACCTGGGGTAGTGTTCTTGACCTGGCTTACCCGAGCGGACAACTCGAGCCGAAGAGGGGGCAACATACCGGGAGCACTGAAGTTTACCCGGCCTTGTTACTGGCCCAGCCTCGTTCTATTTGGTATAACTTCTACAGAAAAAGTGGGCCACACGAACGTGTGCACCATTTTCAGAAGACTCAGAGGGGTTGCGTACGAAGATAGTTATATATAATTCAAATAATATTAAAGCGGTAAACAGATAGCAGTTAGCACAAAAGGTTCACAGAATACAGTAATATTAACAATAAATGAAGCCAAGTAAAAATCATATTAACAAGCTCGAATTCTTAAACCCTGAACCAGAGATTCTGGGTTCTTTTCCCCAGTGGAGTCGCTGGAGCTGTCACACCTCCTTTTTACTACCCCGAAAGAGGAGTATAGGGGAGTTTTGACTCTCTTACTACCCCCGAAAGTAAAAGAGTTAAAACTAATTAAAATATCGATATTAGGCCTAAACTAAATATTTTACGCTAAAATGGGTGAAATCTCGGGGAGGGTCAAAAATCACATGTCTACAGTGACCTGAAGGTTCTTTATTTGTTTCCTCAATGCTCGCAACTGTTCGGATACCAACGCTTCCTCTTTATACTTTGCTTTCCTCTCAATTTTAGCATATTAATCAATTTCATAAAGCAACCTGACCATAACGGGCACTGTGAAGGTGGGTTTTGAAGAGGCATATATGGGTGGAACATATCGCTAGTATGTAGCGGTATATGCCGCAGGTATATGCTAGTTTTGATTGTTGGCAGAGGTTACACCGTCACGAGGACGAGTATGAACTATGTTGGTAGCGATTGATGGGTTTTGTGGTGTCTGAACATAATTTGGTACATAAGGGGTATGTGTAGGAGGATTTGGTGGGTTTGCGGGGGTTACTAGGGGTATAATCTAGGTTGTAGTTACTGGCTCCAGGGTATTATTTGCTTGGAGGGGAGTTTAAGGAAAGTGATTCTAGTGAAGGAAGCGGGGTTGTGTTGGGAGCATCATCACGACCAGATTCGCCAATTCCCGAATGTGTTGTACCTTTTCTCTTAGTGATTCCATCTCTTGTGCCATCCTAGCAACATGTTCATCGTTTTGAGTATCATTCTTTTCTCCCGATTGCCCCAGGCAATCAGCTATCACCAAAGCATGTACAGTTGGGTCATCAGTCACAAACATCTTCCTTTTTGACCTTAGGTTGTAAGGTGGTTCAGCCAGTTTTTCCAATCAACACAAACCAACCTCTATTTCAGGGAATAATAATAAAGTAATGCAAAAAAAGAAAAGAAAAGAAAAGAAGCGTAGAAGTCAGTTTCACTGTTTGCACAACTATGAGCACATAGAGCAGGTAGTTCACATATTAAAGTAAGTGCGTTTCCAAATGTGTGAGGGACCTCTCTTTGCTGGAGGTGAGCCTATGTCGCGAATATTTGACAAGCAATCAGATTTGATACGTTTAGATCCGGAGCAAACTGTGGTTTTTTGTCCATTAATAATATTTGGATTGTAACAGGCAGGAGAAACGATTACAACATTGTTTTACAACATTCACAAGATTACATAGGCTTGAAGCTTGCCTTTAGGGAAATGAAAGGGTACAAGATAAAGGGCGTAGATAGGGAAGGAAAAGGGGAAATCAAACGACCGCTAGTAGCCATCCCTAGAATCATCTCCCATGTCTTCTTCCTCAGGTTCTTCTTCAGGGTCTTCCTCAAATTCTTCTTTTTCATCATCATTGTATTTGGGCTCTTCTTCAGGATCTTCTTCGGGTTCTATTTCTGATTCAGTTTGTATGTACTCAACCACCTGATCATCGTCCTCCGGAGGTGGCAGCATATGATCAACTGATTGTGGGACCACTTGGCGATGCATGGAGGTAGTCACAAGATAATGAGGTAAGATCTCGTGATATATTTGTAAGGCCGCTGCTGCATCTTCTAACCAGGCTATTCCTTCTCTGCTTGGTCAGGCTAGTTAATCCTCTTCATTGATCCAGAAAAAGTATTCTGGAGTGCACCACGAGTTTTGATCCATCGGCATCCTGATTAGGTCATTCCACTCATCTTATAGTTTCCTCACCCTTGGGATCGAGACCTGCCCATTGTATTCATTTTCGTACGGAGCCATTCTCGACCAAAGGGGTACATCTTGGATCATCCAAACTGCTTGAGAACTCATAGGTGGTGCATATGGCTAAATGCCTTCGAGTCCTATCAGTTATATGAAATACTTCTTGGGAGTCCTTAGAATTGCCCTGCAGCTCAACCACGAAGGTTTCCGATTTATCCATTCCCCAATTAAGTGCGTCTGCATTTCTCTCCATTCCTCTTGTCCATGCGGTGAGACCTAGTGCCTCATTCTTTCATTGTGACTCCGAATCATATTGCTAACACCTACAAAGTAGTCGTTAGTGGCCTCTCTTCTAAAGAAATGCTCCATGGCCCATATTTGAAGTAACAAATTGCAACCCTTGAAGAAATCATACCCTCTTGAGCAAGCAGATAAAACTCAGAGTGTTTTCGCCAATATCATGGGCACCAAGGTGACTTAAAGAATACCCCGGAATGTTTCCAAAACCACATGTAGCAAGTTGATGTTGATTCATCCTCTCCTTTAGGGGAAAACTAGTAGTCCTAGCAGCCCACAAAGAAGGTTATGGGGTAGAGACTTTCCCAGGTAGCTTGATCACACTGAAACTCCCCCATGTGCCATTCGTAGCTCTCTCGATGTCCAAACCTATCAAACAATTGGTCTAAGATTACCTAACCATCTTCAATGTTCCTCATACTCTGGCTGCCTGTTAAACCCAAGGCGTCGAGGAACTTGTAGCCATGCATAGTAATCGGCAACACTAGCTTTCTCCTGGTGAATGGCAACTCTGTGAAACCGGTGACTTCTTACAAGGTTTGCACTAACTCGCAATCAACAAATTTGAAAACCACTTTGGTAGGATCCCTGAATTCTATCAACAGCTTGGTGAGAAACCTTGTTGGTCTGGATATTCAGTAAGGCAAAAAATGTTCCTAAGTGCATCCTAATCTCGTCTCTATGCTCTCGGCGAATATTCTTCCACCATTATTTCAGCTTGTGCAGTGCTCCCATAACCATACTGATTTCAGGGATGTTGCGGTTGATTTCCAATCTAAAGAAGGGTACAAAAAGGGGTTTTAGTAGGTGTTTTCTCCGGATCATTAGCGTCTTGTCATGATTGGTTCTTCGTTCTACAAAGGCCATGTCATTGGGTGCATGACCCATTGACATTAAAGTGGCTTTCCTAATTGTGTGTCGATGCCAATTATCGACTCACCTAAGGTTTATGCAGCATGACCTATGTTTGCTAGGGTAGAGTATTTCCTAATTCTTGGAGTTGGACTGAATACTGCGAGACGTAATGTTAGTTGACCTGACAAAACTATTCTTTGAGACTAAAGAATTTTGAAAAAAGGTTCGGAGGGGTGAAAAGAAAACCCTTGCGTGCCATTGTGTGTGATAGTGTAGGGCCAAGACTCGATGGGAAAGAGTGTGATGACAATATATATAAAGCGGTAACAAATAGTGGGATAACAGTAATATCATTAAAGTAAGCAGATAAGTACATAATGAACAAGTAAGCACACATTTCACATGAAGCACAACTAAAATAGCATATAAACATTGCTAAATTCCATATCTAGTCTAAGTCTGCTAAGGTCAGAACCAAGTGTAAATTCTCCAGTAGAGTCGCCATGTTATTGCACCCCATTTTGCACGAGTTAAAACAAGATTCAACTAGTGGTTTCCCTGTTGATGATAAAAGAGAGTCGCCACCTAATATTTAAAGGTATACTAGGGTAACTATTCAATTGTTAAGATCATTATCCTATTGGTCTGTTAACTGGTGAGATTTGTGTAAGGGTTCTTATTCTTCTAAGGGAAAGGTGTTAGGCACCCCCTAGAATCTACTTAAGGTAGCTCCATAGGACTTAGACTAGGTTCACGGAATTAAAGGTCTATATCTTACTTAGTTAGTGCTTAAAAGTGTATGACTTACCTTATATTATGCTTTGAAAACTTATCAATTTTGAAAGAGTAGTATATATACCTTGGAAAAGTGTAGGTTTTATTTCAAAGAAAAGCCTTTGAAAACGTCTATACAATTGAAAGAGTGTTTAGAAACAATGGATCTATAACACTTACTTACTAATAAATGAGGTTAGGTTTAGAACTTTTGACTTCCGAAACAAAGTGGTTATTTTTGTAAATTAAAGATTATTAGGGAAATAGGGTTCAGATATACCTTGGAAATTGGTTTCAAATCTTATACTGAGATACAAAGAAGACTCGTTTGAAAGATACTTGGTTTGCGGCAATTTATGCTTGATTTGTGGAAAAAGGCTTGACTTTGGAAATTATTTTCTGATTTTTGGTTTTCTTCTTGTTTTAGAAAGAGAGGCTGTTGACTTTGCAAATCTATTTTTATTCCCAAAAGCTTCATGAAAGTTTTTAGTAAGAGTGAGAGTGAGAACTGAATAATAGAAGTGATTAACAAATTAGAATTATCTATTGCTAAGTGGTACTTCTTTTATCTTTACCTACGTTTTAGGGCTTGCCTAGGTTGTCAATGTAACTCAAAGAGATAAAAGAAAACATTCAATCAAATATCGTCAGTGTTGTATACATATAAGAACAACAAACTTATAAGAGCGATAGAGAAAAGGAAATGGACTCATGGTTTGGGCCTAAAGGAAATTAGGCCTAGCATACAACGAAACAAGCAACAACAACTCCAACAACTCCAGGTTCAGGCTAGAATTTGGGCCTGAGTTCTTTGAAAACTCGGCAGGCCCAATTTAGACACATGTATAAAGAAAAAGAAAGTCATTAGACATCTAGACCAATACAACACTTAAATGCAAGTAACATCAATGTAAGGCCCAAGATAGAAGTATAACAGGTATTAATTAAGAATGTAAATGAAATTAATGTAGAGTCAAATAGAGTAAAACAATCAACAATATAGCCTTTGCTTCCATTTAACACTAAATCTAAACAGATTAACAAATGTCAATAACTAAAGGCTTAAGGTAAAATTCCATTCATGGCCAAGACACCTTTTAGATCCCTAGCACTTCAAAGTTCACAAGGGTCTTAAGAACCCCGAACAGTGCTCGTGTTAGGGATAATATGTCAACCACGAACTAAATTTTACTCCTAAATATCCGTAACTACTCACACTTACTCTTCCCTACAGGTTTAAATGCTTATGAGGCACTCAATGTATATTTCAAGACAACATAACAATGACACAAGGACATGTACATTTCTTGTAGATAATTGTTCAGAATACTATAGATAGCACCAAGGGAGATCATAGCTCACACACAAGCATGTAACATACTGTCATATACTTTTAATAGGCTTAAGAGTACTCAATGAAATTAGCTACAGGTGCAGAAAAGTAATGAGAACATCAACATGCCAATACATGGACACAGAACAACCAAGCCATGTAGTATGAGGGGATAAAGGAGATATCATGTATATTAACCTTGCTAGTCCAACTGGCAGGTTCACACTTATAAGAATTCTCAACTGCAGTCAGATAAATTAGCCATGTCTACACTTAATGAAAGTCTACACATAGATTAGCACTTCACTTCTCACTAAGTATAGGGGTTAACAGTCCACTTTAGAATCCTTAAAGACAGGGATAAGCAAATAAATTTATCTATACTTAAACAAGTGATTGACCTCTGGAGAAATTTCTCATTCATTTTAGGCTCATTAGAAGTTAAATACACAGTCTTATACTCAAACAAGGCAGATAAGCATTAGAGGATCTCTCCTAAGTTTATAAGGGGATTATAGTTAACTTATATGAACTTAACAAAGTTATGTGATATCGGGGCATAAACATGAGCATTTAAGGAAAGCAGAACTCGTTCAAGAAAACTGAGTGCAGAAATCCCAAAGATAGCATTTAAACACATACCTATGACATTATTGCATCATCACAACATGACCAACATGGTTGAGTATCATGAGATCAAACTAATATTATCACTATGTATAAGTTCTAGAAAAAGACAATGAAAGCATTGTATTAAAGATATGTTATACAAGTTAAGTATGGAGTCTTAGGACTCTAACACAATAGATGAAACTCAACACCATAGGTATATGATAACCAGGTTCCATAGCTGTGATGACCCGATAGGTAATCTAGAGTTTTAAACCTTAATTTTATGTTACGAAACCTCAAATATCCCATTTTAACCTTCCTCGATTTGCATGCGCAGTCCGTGACTTTTTCTGGAAGGCTTTTATATTAAAAATTGACAAAATATGAAAATTTGCCTTAAAAATCTATTTGAGTTGACTTTGGTTAATGTTTTGAGAAAAAGGACCCGAATACGTGTTTTGATGGTCCCGGTACATCCGTATCATGATTTGGGACATAGAAGTATGCCCAGAATCGAATTTGGAGGCCCTTAGCTCGAGTTATCGCTTTTTTTTTTGTCAAAATTTGAAATTTAAAGAGTTTGAAAATTTGACCAAGGTTTGACTTTATTGCTACAAGCTCGAATTTTTGGTTCCAAAGCTTGGTATATGATCATTACTATATTTGTGAATTGTCTGCAAAATTTGGTAAAAAACAAAATTGGTTTGACGTGATTCAGACGTCCGGTTGTTGAAATAGAAGTTCTTGAGTTTCATGGAGGGTTTCATTTGATTTGGTGTTCGATTTGTAGTTTTAGGCATTATTTTGGTGTTTTTCTCATGCGAGTGAGTTCGTATGATGTTTTTGGACTTGTGTGCATGTTTGGTTTGGAGCTCCGAGGGCTTGGGTGAGTTTCTGATAGGCTACGGAAGGTTTTTGGATGCCCAACTATTTTTTGCAAATACAAATTAGTACAGAACAAGCATGGATGTATAGGCATGGAACACATAATGTTCAGTTTCAAATTTAAACTAGAGACATACCAGTTAAAGAAGAAGAATGCAGAATATAAAAATAGGTGCAACTCCACTATCTAGCTTTGGCTTTCAGCCGGCTAGGCCAATAGTTAGCACAAGTAGCAAAGAAAGAAGAGAGAGTTTGAACGTATGTGTGTATTCTAAACTGTGTTCATGTGTTAAGACTGTAGAAGAGAGTTATTTTTATAGTAGTTTGAAAACTGGTTAAAAATAAGGCAAAAATCAATTCTTCAGTAATTATAGAACTTAGTATAAAAACTTGGTTTGAATCTCCCTTTAATCAAGGGAGTCAGTGTAAACGGTAAAGAGCAGGTGGTAAGTAAGGAAAGAAATCATATACGGTTGGAGTATAACAAATAAGGAAAGATTTCAAAATAGTACCAGTATAGAGCAGGTAATTAAGGCTAGGTTCAGTGAGGTTTTAAACTAAGGAAACAATCAGTAAGAATTAATTAGCAATGCAGACAAGGCAAGGGAAAATTAATTAAGGCAAGTAACTAATCAAATTAAGTGGAAAGGTAGGAGTAGAGATTCAATAGCATAGAGTAGTCGATTAGGACCAAATTCATAAAGCCTTGATTAAGGACACAACTTAGTAGAAATAAGTATCATAGCAAATATGGTAAGGAAATCAGTCAGCTGAACAGACGGGGCAAAGCTTTTAGGGTTTTGAAAGAAAATTTTCAATCACCATCAATTAAGGAAACCAGAATCGATCAAAAGGAAGTCATGACTCTGCACTTTCAACATATAAATAGAGGAGGTCCACAAACGTAGCAAGAAAACATATTCGAAGCATAGTCACAGAAAGAAGAAAGAGATGAACAAACAAAGTGAGCATAGTCATACAGAAGCGACATAAGTAGGCTATGGATTCAGGAAAACATATTCGAAGTAAGGTAATCACAGGACTTCAAGTAAGTAGGCTAACACACAAAAACGAAGTAAAGAAAGCATGCTAACCCTCATAGAAGCAAAGTAAGGAAAATCATGCTAACATTCATAGAAACAAAGTAAAGAAAATATTAAAAAAATATGTCTTTTTAACAGAGTGAAGTTAAAAGCAGTAAGAGCACAAAATCGATCAAAATAAACAAGGGAAAAGGTGTTTAATCATAACGAAATCAGTTAGAACATGCGTACAAGAACTCCGAAAAACCCCAGTTTTAGAAAAGAATGACTAAAATCGAAATAGTTAGTTAAAATAGGAGATTTTTAAAGGAAAACACTCAATAATACTCGAATCACCTCAGATCTATAAAGATCTGAGAAGAATTGAACAGTAGCGAACTAGGGTTTTCAGAAAATAGTAGAGATGAAGAGAATCGGTTAAAAACTCATGGATTCAAACAAAAAAACAAGAGGAAATCCTTTTTTACAAACAAAAATGGCTGGAGATAGGCCAGTAAACAAGTTTTAAACCGGAGCATGTTGGCTTTCCTTGAGATCTTCTCAAGGACTCATGAAGCCGAAGAGCCATAAAGTATAGGAGACCAGAGATGGTCGGAGAAGGCACGAAAATACCATAGGAAGGAGGTTCTCGCCGGTGACGGTGAGTAGAGATACGATGAGTTGAGAGAGAATTTGGATATGAGAGAATTTGAGGGCGACTATCTATGAATTATGAGACTAGGGTTAGGGGTCGGGTGAAATTAAAAAGGAAAAAGGTGCATTTGAACCGTTGATCTGGGAGATACACGGTCGAGATTAAAAAAGGTATGTGGGTTCCGGTTTGGGTAAGGGTTAATATGGTATGTGTCGGGTGATTTGGGTGTGAAATTAGGCTGGAAAGGGTCCAATTTTGGCTATAATTGAAAGGCAAATTTGGCTGTTATTTAAATAACCAATTTTCATCCATTTAATTTATAAAAAATAATAGGTAATTTTTGGAAAATAAATTAAGGTGCAAAAATGATTTAAAATACATAATTAACAATTTAAAAATACAAGGTCCAATTTTATGCATATAGAAAATAATTAAATCTTGAAAGGGCTAATATTGCAATTATGTGCAATTTAGCTTTAAAAATATTAAATGTAATTATAAAAACATATAAAAAATTACGTTAGCCATATTTTGGCATAAATATAGAAATCCAATAGATGAATTATCAAAACAATAATTTTGGAAATAATTATTAGGGATTTTATGGATAAAAGGAGAGAAAATAAATCAATTTAAGACCTTAAAATTATGGAAAAAATAATAAAAACCTTGGACATGCATATATATGCTATTTTGAAGGTATTTTGCCTATTTAAAATATATAGAAAAAAATTGGGTATCAACATCTGCCCCTCTTTACCCGGAAAAGATGAAAGAGTTTTTAGGTAAAGAAATGATGGCCAATTTTGACCGAGCGAAACGGTTTCGGAAGACTTAGGCCGCACCCTGGCTTCTGAGTTACCTACATATCCCTGGTTTTACAGGAGTCAGGCCGTATGTAGTTCAGGATCCATCAGCAGAGTATACCAATGAAGCGATTTCAAGAACGGACATAACATCTAGGGCTTGGTGAGTGGACAGTTTACGAGAATGGTTAGGTTTGATATGGCTTGAGGGAACTGGAGCAGGATCGCTTCTGCTGGGATAGCCGGTTCTCACCGTTTTACCTGCAAATAGAAGCAATACAAGCGTATACTATGCATAAATTTAAACATGATGCAAATTCCCGTCGGACCATGAATGTTGTCTTTGGACGGTTAGGAATGGCATCCTTAGACCATGATGTCCTAGGCCATGGGTTGTTTGATGCAGGATTTGCAAGCCATGAAATGATGTTCTCGGGCTATGAGGATGGTGCCTCCGAACCATGACGCCTTTGAATAATGATATGCAAGAGATCGAAAGAGATCCTCAGGCCATGCCATGGTGTTCTCGGGCTATGAAGATGGTGCCTCTGAACGATGATGCCTTGGATGAATTGGTGATATTTCAGCCCCTGAAGGTTGTAGTAGTATGATGCGGACAAGACAGAGCTCAGTCTTGCAAATTGAAGGGCAAAGCTTAGCCCGTAAGAGAAGCTAGATAAATAGTGCTTGGGATAGCACTTAGTTTCGAAGAAAATTGGAGGTAGAGCTTAGCCTCAAAAGGCAGGAGAGTAGCCTTATGGAAATATGCGAATGCAGGTGGAGGTAGAGCTTAACCTTGTAAGGAAGAATAGTAGCCTTATGCAGATTGGAAAGCAGAATAATAGCCTTATACAATGCAAATGCAGATGGAGACAACGTTTAGTCTCGGAAGGAAGAATGATAGCCTTATGCAGATTGGAAGGCAGAATAGTAGCCTTATTCAATGTTGATGCAGATGAAGATAACGTTTAGTCTTGGAAGGCAAAAAGATAGCCTTATGCAGATTGGAAGGCAGAATAGTAGCCTTATGCAAATTGGAAGGCAGAATAATAGCCTTATGCAATGCAAATGCAGATAGAGATAACGTTTAGTCTCGGAAGGCAGAATGGTAGCCTTATGCAAGAAATAAGATAACAAATGATAGTAGAGTTTTCTTAGCTGATAGCAGATTGCAGCATTGTGACATACAGAACATCACTAGTGTGTGCTGATAGCAACGGTTCTGAGAATCGTGTTTTGAACAATGTTTGTCCCGTGGGCGTACATTATGTCTAATGATTTCTCAATCCTAGTGCCTGCATCCAAAGAAAAATCGTGAGTTTTGTAAGGGGGAAGGTCAGTTCGTATCCCCGCTGGCTTTTGCTTGACTCGTTCAACTTTGATCTGGTGATACCGTCTGTGTTATTGGGGTAGCGTTGCTAATCAAAACAATTTTGATAATAACATGCATGATTTTGTAAAAGTATGACATAAATTAAAAATGATTTTTAGATGAACCGAACTTTGACATAGTTCAGGACATTGCAACCTCTCCTGCTACGGATTTTAAGGGTCCTCCTCAAAATTCTGCCCCAGTTTGATGGGTTAACATTTCTGACTGTTGCTCGTGCGGCGATTGGCTGAAATTACTTCGAAATTTTGAGAGTCCTCCTCAAAATTCTGCCCGAGTTTCCAATTGTGGAGAGGGGAATGAAATTTTATTGAATTGTGACTGAACCCATAGGGCTGCCTACGTATCCCCTCTTAAATAAGAATCAGGGCAGGCGTAGTTCAATTACATCATATAAGGAAAGCAAAGAGATTACATATAGTAACGCTAGACTGCATCTGAATTGATCGGCTTTGGCCAGACTTCTGTCCATTTCTGCAAGTATGAGGGCTCCTCCTGTCAAAACCCGGTGAACCATGTATGGACCCTGCTAGTTGGGAGAGAACTTCCCTTTGGCTTCATCTTGATGCGGAAAATGTTTCTTTAACACCACCAGCCCCGGTGCGAACTGTCTTGGCTTGACTCTTTTGTTGAAGGCTCTGGACATTCTGTTCTGATAGAGTTAACCATAGCAAACTGCATTCATTCTCTTTCCGTCTATAAGGGCTAGTTGCTCATAATGACTTTTTACCCACTCTGCGTCGTCGAGCTCAGCTTCTTATATGATCTTTAGGGAAGGAATTTCTACCTAAGCGAGAATGACAGCCTCTATACCGTAAACTAGCATATAGGGGGTTGCCCCGGTTGATGTGCGGACTGTGGAACGATACCCTAGAAGAGCAAATGATAACTTCTCGTGCCACAGTCTGTGATTTTTTATCATTTTCCTCAATATTTTCTTGATATTCTTGTTGGTGGCTTCTACGGCTCCATTCATCTGAGGCTTGTAGGCTGTGGAATTCTTGTGTTGATCTTGAAAGTTTCGCACATAGCTTTCATCAAGTCGCTGTTGAGGTTGGAGCCATTATCAGTAAGGATTGACTCTGGAATTTTGAATCTACAAACAATGCTGTCGTAGACAAAGTCTGCCACGACTTTCTTAGTCACTTCTTTGTAAGATGATGCTTCAACCCATTTGGTGAAATAGTCAATGGATACTAGGATAAACCTGTGTCCGTTGGAAGCAGCAGGCTTGATTAGTCCAATAACGTCCATTCCCCAAGCAGCAAACACACAGTGAGCTTGTTGTTTTAAGTCGCTTGGAGGTACCTTTATTATGTCTGCATGTATCTGACAACGGTGGCATTTCTGGACATACTGGAAGCAGTCCGTTTCCATAATCATCCAAAAGTAACTAGCCCGGAGTATCTTCTTTGCTAAGACAAAACCATTCATATGTGGACCGCAGGTCCCAGCATGAATTTCCTCTAGTATCCTGGATGCTTCCTTTTCGTAGACACATCTTAATAATCCAAAATCGGGAGTCCTCCTATATAGGAGTCCCCCGCTGTGAAAGAAGTTGTTGGACAATCTCCGAAGTGTGCACTTCTAAGTAGGATTCGCAAGCTCCGGGTACTCTCCCTTTGCCAAATATTCCTTGATATCATGAAACCAAGGATTTTCGTCTGCTTCCTCTTCAACATGGGCACAGTAAGCTGGCTGATTATGGATTTTCTCCTAAATGGGATCGATGAAATTCTTGCCGGGATGCTGTATCATAGATGATAGGGTAGCCAATGCATTGGCGAACTCATTCTAGATTCTGGGAATATGCTGGAATTCCGTCTTCGTGAACCTCTTTCTCAATTCCTGTATGTGATGCAGGTACAGAAGTATCTTGGAGTTCTTTTTTGTCCATTCTCCTCGTACCTGATGTATAAGTAAGTCTGAATCTCCAATCACTAGCAGCTCTTGAACGTTCATGTCAATGACCATTTTGGGTCCTAAGATGCAGGCTTCATGCTCGGCCATATTGTTGGTGCAGGGGAACTTGAGTTTGGCAGACACTTGATAATGTTGTGGTTTCTGATATTAGGACTGCTCCTATGTCAACTCCTTTGAAGTTTGCTGCTCCATCGAAGAACATTCTCCAACCGTCATAGGATTCCCGCAATGTCTTCTCCTATGAATGATACCTTTTTCATCAGGAAAATACGTTTTCAGGGGTTCGTATCCTCCATCCACGGGGTTTTCAGCAAGGTGGTCTGGTAGGGCCTGTCCCTTGACCGCTTTCTGAGTTACGCAAACAATGTCGAACTCACTCAACCTGATTTGCCACTTGGCTAGCTTGCCGGTAGGCATGGGCTTCTGAAAGATGTACTTCAAGGGATCCATTCTCGATATGAGATATGTAGTATAGGCGCAGAAGTAATGTCTCAGCTTCTGAGCTACCCAAGTCAAAGCATAACAAGTGCATTCCAATAGAGAATACCGGGCCTCGTACGGGGTGACCTTCTTATTGAGATAATAAATGGCTTGTTCCTTCCTCCCTATTTCATCATGCTGCCCTAGAACGCAGCCGAAAGATCCATCTAACACTACAAGGTAGAGTAATAAGGGTCTACCTGGCTCAGACGGGATAAAACTGGTGGTGTTTATAGGTACTCTTTGATTTTGTCGAAGGTCTTTTGGCAGTCATCGGTCCATTTGGTGGCGGCGTCCTTCTTTAACATCTTAAAGATTGGCTCACAGATAACTGCAGACTGTGCTATGAATCGACTGATGTAGTTACGCCTTCCCAAGAAACTCATCACATCCTTCTTGTTCTTTGGCGGTGGTAGTTCTTGAATGGATTTGACTTTCGATGGATCCAGTTCTATTCCTCGGCGGCTCACAATAAACCCAAGCAATTTCCCAGCAGGAACCCCAAATGCACACTTTGTGGGGTTTAGTTTCAGTTTGTATCTCTACAGTCTACTGAAGAACTTCCTCAGATCTTCTATGTGGTCAGTGGCCTTCTTGGATTTGATAATAACATCATCCACATATACCTCTATCTCCTTATATATCATATCATGGAAGATGGTAGTCATGGCTCTCATGTAGGTGGCCCCTACATTCTTCAAGCCAAACAACATTATCTTGTAATAGTACACTCCCCACGGCGTAATGAAAGCCATTTTCTCATCATCTTCCTCATCCATCCAGATCTGATGATAACCAACAAAGCAATCTACGAATGACTGTAGCTTATGCTTGGCGCAATTGTCAATCAGGATATGTATATTTGGCAAAGAGAAGTTGTCTTTCAGACTGGCTCGGTTAAGATCCCGGTAGTCGACACGAACTCTGACCTTCCCATCCTTCTTTGGCACTGACACAATGTTGGCTAACCATGTCGGGTATTCTACTACTTTGAGAACCTTATCATTGATCTGCTTGGTGACTTCTTCCTTAATTTTGAAACTCATATCAGGCTTGAACTTTCTGAACTTTTGCTTTACCGGTGGACACATTGGATCAGTTGGCAGTTTGTGAGCCACAATAGATGTACTCAGACCAGTCATGTCATCATACGACCAGGCGAATATGTCCTCATACTCCTTTAGAAATTCTGTGTATTCTTTCTTCTCTGATGGTGATAGTTGAATGTTGATTCGCGTTTCCTTGACGTTTTCTGCATCTCCCAAGTTGACAATTTCGGTCTCGTCCAGGTTCGACTTAGGTCTGTTCTTAAAGTTCTCAACTTCTCTGACAATCTCGTCAGGTATGTCATCTTCTTCTGAAAACATGTCCGTTTGTTGCATTGTCTCATTGTATGTCACAGTCATTGATTCATCAAGACAAGTAATAGTAATGCTGTATTGGTAAAGCAAGGAGAGAAAATGGTAGCAATAAATATTAATTTATAAGAAAAATCAAAAATGCTTTTGATAAATTGAATAACTATTTTGAACATCAAAGATCTTATTGCGGGAATTGAAAAATGCGAAAAGAAAATCATTTAGTAAATAAAATAGTGAATAATGCTTGTTTTAGCCTTGCTACCCCGAGGCTCGTCCGATTTTGGTTGTTCTGATGGTCCAATTGTTGATATGTGCCCCTCTGCTCACAGCCTGTATGGAAGGGCCTTCCTCTCCCTCCTCCTCGAGAATAATGCAACAGTCCATATCACTGTCCTCTAGAAACAAGTTCTTCACTGCTGCAAAGTGCTTCTTCTTCATCTGACCCATAAATAATGTCGGCCTATTGGAAAGTCTGCTCCAGATGCAGTATTGGCTGCTCTAGTGGGTAGTAAGGACCGTGCCATAGTGGCGACCAGTTATTGAATTCTTTCCAGGTGTATTCATATCCCAAACCGAAGGTAGTGCCATGTTTCTTGAGTTTTATGGGTTTAGAAATTCCTTGGAGGTTCTTGCCGAGCCCTTTGCCAGGTTCGTACCCACTCCAACTCAGTATACTCTTGATTTTGCTATCACACCATTTGTCTTTGTTGATACCATTGACCCTCTCAATGTGGTGGTAAGTTTCTCCACCCAGCTTCCTTCTTCCTTCGATCACTGAAATGGTCTGGCGACTGTATATAGGGTTGATACCATCGCCGTAAATGATCACATCCTGGTGATTCCATTCAAACTTTACTGCCTAATGCAGCGTTAATGCTACGGCCCCAGTAGAATGAATCCATGGTCGTCCTAACAGCAAGTTGGTACATCTATTACCTAGAAATCGACCTCGAACCAGGTTGGTCCCATCTGCAGGCATAGACTAATCTCACCAATGGTGGACCTCTAAGAACTATCGAAGGCTTTCACATTGATTGCTCCATCCTTTATCTCATGCAGCCCTTTACCCAACTTCTTAAGTGTTACCAGCGAACAAATGTTAAGACTGGAACCTCCATCGATCAGGATTCTGGTGATGAAATAATCTTTGCATTTCACGGTGCTATGTAGTGCTTTGTTGTGCCCCAACCCTTCAGATGGCATCTCGTCCTCATAAAAGGTGATCTTATGGCTTTCCAGCACCTGTCCTACCATATTAGTCAATTCCCTGCTAGTGATGTTACTTGGTACGTACGCTTCATTTAGAACCTTTAACAAAGCATTCTTGTGCGTCTCAGAATTTTGCAACAAAGAGAGAATGGATATATGTGCCGGCATCTTGTTTAACTGGTCGATGACCGAATATTCCTTGGCCTGTATTTTCCTCCAAATGTCGTCCAGACCTGTCTCAATGAGGGGTGGCCGATTGGAGGCCTGCTTGCTTGATTCAGCTAGATGTTCAGGGGTATAGACTCTACCAGTTCTTGTCATACCATGTGCTGCGATAGTTTCTTCAATCCTGACCTTGCCTTTCCTTCTCGCCTCGGCTGTATAGTCCTAGGGTAAATCATTTGTATAGAATGGTGGCATGGTTGACATCACCACTAGGATTGACGTAGCTATCCTCACTCCGAATAGAACATGTGCCTTGGGTGGCAAGACTACAACCTCAAATGGTGCGGGTGCATTTGCCGGAGATGCGAATTCAACCTCAATTGATACCAGTTTATTTGCAGGTGGCGCTGTTTCAAACTCAAGAGGTATAGACATATTCACCTCAGCATTCTCAAATGGTAATTGTCGGTTTCTTCGGGTCATCACCTTCTGCGATCAACCCGATTGATCCCTTGGGATCCCAGTCATCTTTTACTTCAATCATATGGATACCTCCACCCTTATGGTCTCGCAGAGGGTTGTTGCAGATGTTTGGAATGGGTTCCTTTGCCACAATGATCTTGTTATCAATCAAAGACTATATCTTGTCTTTCAAGGAGCGACATTCATCAATGGTGTGCCCTTTCATGCCGGAGTGGTATACATAGGACATGTTTGGGTTAACCCACTAAGAAGGATTCTCAGGGGTGGCAGCAGGGATGGAGGTGACATAACCAGCAGCTTTGAGCTTCTCATACAGCTAGTTGATGGGTTCAGCGATGACTGTATATTGTTTTAGAGGTCTACGATCAAAATTACGTTGGGGTCTAGGGAAATTTTGGCGTGCAGGGGGTGATTGATAGTGGGATGGTTGAGCATTATAAGTTTGGTAGACATGAGCGGGTTGGGAGTATCCGAGTGAAGTAGGTTGATATGTAGGAGGTGGAGATGATTGATAAGTTGGTGGCGGAGCTTGGTATGAGGGTGCTTGGTAATTTGGGGTTGGCTAGTATGAGAGTGGAGGTGTTGGGTAAGCTTGGTATTTAAGGGGAGAGTTGGTCCTTTGTGCAATCATCACGGCCCTTACGTCCCTTTTCTTGTACACACCACCGGACTATAAAGCCTTATTTATAGCTTGCAAGGCCTCAAAATTTGTAACCATACCACTTTTAATACCTTATTCAATTCTCTCACCTAATTTGATAATGTCAGAGAACTTGTGGTTCTCAATCATCATCAGCCGTTCATAGTACTGCGAGTCCTAAGCTCGGACAAAGAACTTGTTCATTTGCTCCTCTTCTAAGGTGGGTCTGACCTTAGCAGCTTTGGACCTCCAGCGAGTAGCATACTCGCGAAATGTCTCCGTGGGCTTCTTCTTCAAATTCTAGATATAGAACACATCTGGTGCGTTCTCTATATTAAACCTGAATCTGTCCATAAAGTCAGATGCCATGCCTACCTAGCTTGACCACTTCTTGGTATCTTGGCTGATGTACCAAGATAATGCATCTCCTTTCAAACTCCTCATGAACAGCTTCACGCGGATCCTTTCATCCTTCCCTACTCCAACCAGCTTGTCGCAATATGTCCCCAGATCGACCCTTGGATCACCCGTACCATCAAACATTTTGAACTTAGGAGGTTTGTACCCCTCAGGCAGTTCGACATCAGGCTCTATGCAAAGGTCCTCATAGTTTAGCCCCTTGATTCCTTTGCTTCCCTCAACGCCCTGAATCCGGCTGGTCAATTTCTTAAGTTCCTTGGCCAAGTTCATGATAAGAAGATCCTTTTCATTAGACTCAGGTGTACATGCGATAGGTTGGGTAGAGTGTGGCATGATCTCCACGTAGATAGGAGTGTTATGGTGGCCTGGTGTATGGGTGTGGAAATGGTCGTTTGTGGAGTTCTGAGGTTCTAGGATGAGTAGTGAAGTGTTGTTTGGGGTATGGAAGGTGTTACATTGGGTCTTTGGTGGAGCATCATGATGATGAGGCGCATGATGATTCTGTAGTTTTGGGATATTTTGAGAAGGTATAGACTTTTGAGCGTTGGGGAAGTTGATATCTGGGGTGTTGAGGGAAAATGACAGGTTTGCCAGATTTTGAACCTGATCGAGCTCTTCCTAGAATTACAACAGTTTTTGTTCAAGCTGTGACACATTCTTGTTAGGAACCCGAATACCTTGGCCATTAGTGGCCTCTACACGTTCAGCTATGTTCTCCTTCCTAATGTTGTTTAAATATTCCATTTTATACTTGCCTTTGTTCTTGCCTTTAGAGGGACTAAGAAGAGGAGTGGGTGGAGGGCCCTTGGATCTTGTGAAATAAGATAATGATGCCAGAGTGCACGAATTAATCTTTGGGGAGGGGAATAATAAAAACAAAAATAAAACAAAAGGTAATTAAGTTAGTGAGGATTATAAAAATTATTGCAATATTTAAACACATAGTGTGGGAATGTAAGACATGTCCTAATTTGGGAACCTCTTTGTTCCCGAGGTAGGCCTAGCGACAAATATACTTGGAGAACTTTTAATGCTAAATGCCTCATTTTATTGATAAAGATAGGCGAATACCAAAACGATACTAAATAAGCAAGAAATAAAAGTCACTAATGACCATTGGCCTTATTACATCCATAAAGCGAAAAAGCAAATTCCTATCTATTTGGTCCCAGAAGGACCTTCCTCAGATTCGACATCCTTGGCTCCGTCGAACAGCTTCCCCAATTTGCGAAGTCCCAACAACAGGTATGCTTTGGCTAGATGTCCACCTTCGCTCCTTTCAGCCTTTTGACAGTCTTGAACCCTTTTGAGAAATTTTCCCTCTAGTTCTACTATGCCTCGCTCCAAGTATCCTAGCTTTTTGTTGGCACTGATAGCTATGTCTGTCCATTCCTCAATCAACTTCTTGTTGGACTTTTGTATCTCGCGGTGTTCTCTCTCGCGGTGTTCGCTCTCGCTTCTGTGACCTTGAACGGACCCTAGCTAGCCCAGACCATCCCAATTGTCTTCCAACCAACCAGAATAGAAAGGGGTACAACCGGCATGATATCTGTCTGGCTCGATGGTGTCTTTCTCCATTACGATCTTGCACTGCCATATGTGCTAGGCTTGGCACTTGTGGGTACTATCATCATTTTGGAAGTCAGCTCGATGATGGGTCATCTTGTCGACCATGGGTGTGACTTGCTTCCTACCTGCTTGCCTCATAACTCGAAGAGGGACGTAGGGTATGTTACTCTTAGACCAATCAGTATCAGGAAAGGTGTATCTATGGATCTGGTGATGAACTCCTCTGTCGGAAACTACTCGAACATCCATTGAACCTGTTCTTCAGTCAGATTATCAATGAGCTCAACCCATTCTTTGGCATTCTCAGGCTGAGCGAACATGTCAGGGATGTAATTCATTTCTTTTGGATAGTGGAAAGCGATGTGATCATCCTAGGCACTTCGATGAATTTCTTGTCAGTATTCGCCCTTTTGGAGATGTTCCATGAGCCAAAGGTGAAGTAATAGATTGCAGACTTCGAAGTGTCTCGCTCCTCGTTGACACTTTTCCAAGGCTCGGTATATGTCTGCAATGATCATGGGTACAATGCTGAATATCTGCTCACCAATCCCCTCCATTAGGTTCTTGATTAGCATAGCCATCCTAGTATGGATTCTCCCTTTCTTCATTGGAAATACGATCAGACCCAGGAAACAAAACATGAAGATGAATACCCTACGATAGATATGTCCCAAGGACGTGATGGCAAAATTGTCACGGTAGGTACGGTATGACTTGCTATGACCGTACGTTTCATACAGGTAGTTAAAAGGGATGTACGACTCCTTTAGGCATACCAATTCTGCATTCTTTTCAAACCCATCATTTTTAGGAAACCCTTGCCTATGCGGTTCTCAGGCATTAGCAAACCCAGGGTTTCCCACACTAGATCGGCCAGTCCTCCTATCTTCTCTAGCAAAGGTGTCATTTCGATGTTCCCAAAGCGGAACACGGCCCTTTCACAATCCCAAAATAAGGTAGCAGCTTCTATTATCATGTTGTTAGGCTGGATCTCCAGTAGAGATGGTAGATTACCCAGATATTTTCTTACGAGGGTTTTGTCACTGGAATGTAAATCTTCCCACCAACTTAGCAGTCTTGGGTGGATATTGGTGACCATGCCGAATCTGGGGACTTCATGCCTCATATTTCTGCAAGGCAAACAAGGTTAGGCCCTTACCCCCACCACACTCGACTATTTAATATCAACAATTAACATGAAACATTTAGTTCTCCAAATAAATGCATAGACGCGATGATGTCCGTTTGGGTTTAGGGAAACCTAGTGGACTTTTGGACAAAGCTATCTTAAAGGATCATTACGTGGACAACATAACTGACCAGTCTAGGTTTGACCATGATGCATGTGCAATTTAAATAGAGTAAGGTTTCTATGGGGTTTTAGACTGGTACCCTTGAGCGGACAACTCAAGGGGAAGGCACGGAACTGTCGACTGCACCGTTGATCGACTAGTTTTACCGCAAATAAGCCTTTCTGAATTTAGGGGGTAATGATATAGGAAGAGCACAACCACTCATCAAGCGTTGCTATAGTATTTGTTTGGCACGATTGGATTATGATGTTGAGCATGATTATTCAATAATTAAAAGCATGTTGACATGTATTTGCACGTTGAGAAAGCGATAAATACAGTAGTTTTATAATTTAAAGCAGTTATAAAGGAAGGAAACAGGAAAGATATGTCAGTTTTGCTTTTGAAGAAGAAATTAAATGCTTAAAGGAATTACACAAATAATTGCAAATAGGGAGGGTACAAATTTACAAAAAACGGTATGAAATGGTAAAAGCCTGAATATCCCCAGCAGAGTCTCCATGCTGTCGTGCCCCCTTTTTCTCGCGAAATCAGATTTATGACATTTTTGGTTGGGACAAATCTTTCCTTTTGGGAAAGGGGGTTTGCGTTTTTGAAGAGTCGCCACCTAACGATTTAAGGTGCGTTAGGGCACCTATAGGGTTCATTTATAACTACGTTTGGTAACTAGAGATAGGCTAAAGGGAAGGTGTTAGGCACCCCTCAAGATCCACTAGTGTGGTTCCCGGCCAAATAATTTTTGTGAATGTACAAGTAGCAAATAAACAAGTATGGCTCAAATAGTAGGGGATTTAAGTTTAAGAACACAGATGTTTGGAAAGCAGTTAATGAAAAATAGGATTTTTGAAAGAATTACAATCTAAGCATATTCACGAATGTAAATGAGTGTCCTAGGTTTGTTTATAATATGGATCACATCAATGCAATACCCGATATGACACTCCTCAAAGAGGGGCTACACGTGGTATTAACGCACCGGTTATCATATCCATATCTACCCTTTCCCACCCCGTGAAGTTAATTAAAGCGAGGGTTGGTCTCGACCCCTATTGCATGCTGTTACCCGTCCTTTCTTATAATCCTTGAGGAGTTTAGGATTTCTATCCTATGAGGGAGGTTCTAGGCAGACCCTCAGGTTTAAAGTCAAAATACTAGGCGACAAATAAGAACACATAGGACTGCATTTGGGGGGAGGGGGAAACACAGAAAATAGATAGAAGGCTCAGGTATACCTCCACAAGTAATGCATATAGACAGCACGACTCATACGCAGATGAGGTCTGAATTCAGATTCTAAGCATGATATCTAAGTGATAACAGCAGAGTCATACTTATGACATAACTCAAATAGGAAGTCCTAATCAAGTTTACCTACCAGTTGATAATTAAGCAGCATACATAAAGAGGCATGTTTCCAGTTTTGACAAATTTAGCACCTAAGGCTTGCCTAGGCATAAAATAATGTGCAACATTTATTAGAATTATAAAACAGTTATTTTACCTTTAGCATGCTGTTCTAAATGTTGCAAAGACATGCAGGGATTGTGACCAGTTTCACTTAAATAGGGTAATCAAACATGATACTGTTTTATATCCTTTTTCATGCATCGTAGTTTAACTAGGTGTAACTGAGTGAGTGTGAACGAGATCCTAAAGCAGGGTATCTAACGTGCACATATGAAAAATGCAGAATGATTGCAGAATCCCCAGAGCATGGTTTCTAAATGCCCAAAGAGTTACAACATGATTTCAAGGTGTGCAGGAGCAACTATTTCATGTTAATGCTGTTATTTAATCTAAGCAGGATTTCTAAGTGGTAAAGTGATGCCAAATGAGATGCTAAAACAGTAAACCTAAGAACATGGTATCTAATGCATGACATGCTTTGAATGTATTGATCTTACACATGGATTCTAATGCACATATAGGAAATGTAAACCTAAGACATGGTTTCTACCCATTGATGTTGATAACATATATAACTACCCTCCCCTTTCACTAGCCAACCCCAATACTTGTTTACAATAGATTATTACAGACCAATACTGAAATGAATTGCACAAGTAGAAAAGAAAAATAAAAGTTACACTATAGAGAGCCTGAAAACGGGCCTAGATTCTCAACACCTGATTAAGACTTCCTCTCGGAGTTATGTAATAAAATACCTCAAGTGCCAAGATTGTTCATAGCTTTTACTCATATCTGAGTGTGTCAGAGTTCCCTAAGGACCTCAAGGGATCTCGGGCAATGCTCACACCCAGATTTCATAGCCAAGACAGAGTAAGTGCAGTGTGGAAAGGCCAGCTTTCATGAGTCCAAGTTCAGAGAGAGCTCAAGGGTCCCAACGCAAGGCTCACACAAAAGGGGCAGAACTTAGTGGTTTAGGAGTAGAGTGAGAGTGCTTGACATAGTGATGAAAGACTTAGTAAAGCAGTTTAGAGGTGAAAAGTTTCAGAAATAGTTTTTAAAGATACTAGGAGTTATCAGTTTTGAAACTCGAACCAGTATCTTTAAAGGATGGAGCAATCAATGTGAAAACCTTTGATGGTTCTTAGAGGTCCACCATTGGTGAGATTAGTCTATGCCTGAAGATGGGACCAACCTGGTTCGAGGTCGATTTCCAGGTAATACATGAACCTGCAGATAGGTTTTAAAGATACTTGGAGTTAGTGTAAACGGTAAAGAGTAGGTGGATAGTAAGGAAAAAAATCATACACGGCTGGAGTATTACAAATAAGGAAAAATTTCAAAATAGTACCCGTAGAGAGCAGGTAATTAAGGCTAGGTTCAAAAAGTTTTAAACTAAGGAAACAATCAGTAAGAATTAAGTAGCAATGCAGACAAGACAAAGGAAAATTAATTAAGGCAAACAACTAATCAAATTAAGTGGAAAGGTAGGAGTCGAGATTCAGTAGCATAGAGTAGTCAATTAGGACCAAAATCATAAATCTTTGATTAACGACACAACTCAGTAGAAATAAGTATCATAGCAAATATGGTAAGGAAATCAGTCAGCTTAACAGACGGGGCAAAGCTTTTAGGGTTTTGAAAGAAAATTTTCAATCACCATCAATTAAGGAAACCAGAATCGATCAAAAGGGAGTCATGACTCTGCACTTTCAACATATAAATAGAGAAGGTCCATAGACGTAGCAAGAAAACATATTCGAAGCATAGTCATAGAAAGAAGCAAGAGATGAACAAACAAAGTGAGCATAGTTACACAGAAGCGACATAAGTAGGCTAGGGATTCAGGAAAACATATTCGAAGCAGGGTAATCACAGGACTTCAAGTAAGCAGGCTAACACATAGAAACGAAGTAAAGAAAGCATGCTAACCCTCATAGAAGCAAATTAAGGAAAATCATGCTAACATTCATAGAAACAAAGTAAAGAAAATCTTAAAAAAAATAGGGCTTTTAACAGAGTCAAGTTAAAAGCAGTAAGAGCATAAAATCGGTCAAAACAAACAAGGGAAAAGGCTTAATCATAACGAAATCAGTTAGAACATGCGTAAAAGAACTCCGGGAAACCCTAGTTTTAGAAAAGAATGACTAAAATCGAAATAGTTAGATAAAATAGGAGATTTTAAAGGAAAATGCTCAATAATACTTGAATCACCTCAGATCTATAAAGATCTGAGAAGAATCAAACAGTAGCGAACTAGGGTTTTCAGAAAATAGTAGAGATGAAGAGAATCATTTAAAAACTCATGGATTCAAATGAAAAAACAAGAGGAAATCCTTTCTTACAAACGAAAATGGCCAGAGATAGGCCAGTAAATGAGTTTCAAATCGGAGCAGGTTGGATTTCCTTGAGATCTTCTCAAGGACTCATGAAGTCGAAGAACTATGGAGTATAGAAGACCAGAGGTGGTCGGAGAAGACACGAAAACACCATAGGAAGGAGGTTCTCGCCGGTGATGGTGATTAGGGTTAGGGTGAGTTGAGAGAAAATTTGGAGTGAGAGAGTTTGAGGGCGGCTGTCTCTGAATTATGAGACTAGGGTTAGGGGTCGGGTGAAATAAAAAAGGAAAGGGTGCATTTGGACTATTGATCTGGGATATCCACGGTCGAGATTAAAAAGGGTAGGTGGGTTCCGGGTTTGGGTATGGGTCGGGTGATTCGGGTGTGAAATTGGGCTAGAAAGGGTCCAATTTTTGCTATAATTGAAAGCCAAATTTGGTTGTTATTTAAATAGCCAATTTTCCCCATTTAATTTATAAAAAATAATAGGTAATTTCCCCAAAATGATTTAAAATACATAATTAACAATTTAAAAATACAGGGTCCAATTTTATATGTTTACCGTGAAAATGGTAACAACAATTAATTTTGTAAATTAGATTCTAAAAATATGTGATTTATTCCCGAGCTAGATGTTAGAGCAGTTGATGCTAATAATATGAAGTTTGAAGATTAAATGCAAGCTAAAACGATATAATAATCAAACCGAAGGGCCTACTGCCCGAATACAGGTCCGGTCGATGAAGGACCTCGGGGTCGATGTCAAGATCGAGCTCAAGATATCGGGGATAGTCGGGGATGGGATAACAATTGAAGATATAATCAAACAAGGCTCTTTATGGCCAGTACTAAGGTATATGATGAAGAACGAGTAAGAACGCGATGAATATCGAGGTGGCCTCGGACTAGTGAGAACGAACAAGCTTAGAAAGAAAAGAGAGAGAGAGAGAGAGAGAGAGAGAGAGAGAGAGAGAGAGAGAAAGAGAGAGAGAGAGAGAGAGAGTGAGAGAGAGAGATTATTGCACTTGTGGAGAAAATGAAGCAAAATCAATCATCCCTACAAAGTAATGGGGATCCCCTTTATATATGAGGGGAATCCCTTATGGTATAAAACGTGCTAATTGTAAAGGTATGGAGATAGGTCAGCTAGACATGACATCTTGAAAAATAGGCCCCGGATAGCCCAACCATGTCAGGTTAAGCCGCGTGCCTTGGGAACTTCCCTCTTGCCTGTCATAGCTTGCAGTATCTGTTAGAATACGAGATCCTTCGGACCAATATATATATATATATATATATATATATATATATATATATATATCTGGCCACGCGTGTTGTTCTCGACCTTGGCTTCAAGCTTCGAGGGGAACGACTGCGAGATGGTGCTACGACGAGGGGAATCAGGCCCAAAGGTTCGCCGTATACAGATAGTCTCCGCTATTCTTAAAGTGAAGGCGATGAGAAATGATAAGAAACAGTTCTGACCCTTGATTCCTCTGGTGCCCTTTTGAACAGATACAAGGTATTAAGGCGCATTACATGCACTGTTCCTACAGATTTCGCCATCGATTGCGGCGGTTAGCTTCCTTTAATACGCCTAGGATGCTTTTATAAATACCTGTTTCTTCCTTTTTTGGGTTCCATCTTGCACCCAAAACCCTTAGTGAGGTCTATTTCCCCTCGTTCTCATTCTTTCTTAGGGACGCAATCCCCTTTTTCTTCTTTCCTCAGATTTCTCCAAGGATGGCGAATATTACCACTTTTGCTTCCCAGGAGGTTGCGGGCTCATCCTCTTTGCTTTTCTCTCGAGGTGAAGTGTCCACTCCCCCCGTGCTGAGGAGTGTGTTCCGGGACCCTTTGCGATGACCTCCGATTTTAGGGTCGAAAGACCCTCCTCGAAGTCAGGGCACCACGAGCCTGTAACTCGATACATTAGTTCTATAATGGACATCAAAAGAGAGAAGGCAAACTGTTGCTGGGGAGATACCATGCTCGTGGAGATCCCCACTCGGGATGAAGATATTACTACTCATAAAGCCATCTTTTTGAGTGTGTATACCTACCCATTCTCTTTGGGGCCGGTGGGGCTGTCCTCGCTCTTGATTGACCCTGTGATTCTTGACTTCTTTTGGAGTTATTAGGTGACTCTAGGTCAAGTCCACCCTTCATTCTGGCGCGTAGTTTATATGATCAGGCATTATTCGAGCATGATAGAAGGAATGCCTTTCACCCTGAACCACTTGATCCGGATGTATAGCCCTCGTCTGCTTCGCGGAGGCTTAGTCAAGCTTCGCCATCGAGCATCGAGGTCCCTTTTTGCTCCCACCAAGGAATTCTAGGATGATGCGTGGTTAAGCCGATTTGTCCGAGTGAGGACTTCTGATCTGATTCCAGCGAAAAAGATGTCGTTCCTTGAGAAATGGAACGCTGGGCGTAAGTAGACGTAGTGCCTTTGCCCTTTCTTGGCAACCTTTCTTCATACATTTGACTCTACCTTTTTTGTCTTTTTAGCCGCAGCGATTTACCCCGGTGCGGTGCCGGACCTTCAGGATTGTGTTGGTCGTTTGCACTCAATCTGCCCGTATACCGACCAAGGGATTTATCCCTATCCCGGTGGGAGGCTGGGGGCCCTGGTAAGTCTTGAGTCTTGATGCACCCGTGCATTTTGATGTAGCTTGGTATCAGTAGATTTCTCTATATCGTGCATTTTAACATCTGCATTTATGCAGGTCTGGGAGGAACGCTACTGGTAAGGGAGGTATCGTCAATTGGAGGGGACACTCAGATGCATGACGAGGAGAGGAAGAGGCAGGAGAGCCTACCGGTTGAGCTACCAGAGCACAAGAGGATTAGAATGGAGGATTCCAAGGTCGACCCACTGACCCCAATGTCGGGGGCGATGGGAAATCCTCATGCTGAGGGTGAGGGAGAAAGCAGGTTCCTAACACCCTGTGAAGAGCGTTTGGGGCCGATTGATCCTCGGGCCATGGGAATAGATGCTTCCGGATAGGAGTCTGATGCTGGCGCAACTTAGATTCGTGGTGGCGAGGCAATGGATGGGGCATCGAGCACTGACCTTAAACTGACAGGTGGCCGGAGTTCTCCTCGAACTGGGATGCCCTTGATAGGCAGTTTGGAGGGACCTTGAGCTGGGTCTCGGGATGAACAGAGGACAGAGATCCAGATTAACTCTGTTAGCCCGTTGGATATTGTTGATTCTCCAAAGGGGGATATCCTTCCCTCTTCCGGAATGCAAAAGGATTCTTGCGAGGAGATTTTCGTGGCGGGAGCACTGGTCAAAGGTGGAGACACACTCAGGAGACCGGCGATCATCCTTGAGGGTAGTTTCGAGGTCGACGCCTCATCTATTTTTGGCGAGATGGGCAGGCTTTGTGAGCGGGTAACTTCATCTAGCCTTGTTTTCTGCTTTGGGATGCTCCATCCTTTATCTTCTTAACTTTTTATGTGGTTTCAGGCCGAGGTGCTTTATAACCAGGCCCTCGCGCAGTTTTAGGATGAGGTGAGTCGTCGTGAGTGCGAGAAAGTTTTTTTCACCAAACATGTTATCTATCCCTTGCTTTTTCTATCATTTGAGCCCTTGTAAAATCTCGTCGCTTTTAACTCTTCGTGCCTCGATCTGTGCAGTTTGAGAAGGAAAACGCCCTGCTGAGAGGGGAGATTTGGGCCAGGGATGCTGAAATCTCCGAGCTTAGACAACGTGTAAGCGAGGTGTCTTCTGAAAGGGACAACCTCAAGGAGAAAATTAACTTGATAGAGCGCCAGCTTCAGGGCGCGAGGGAGGATAGCGTCAAGTATAAGAGCCTTCATTCTGAGTTGGTGGATGCATTGCTCCAGATCAAACTTGAGGCTGAGGCGCTTGTATCTTCGCATGGGGGAGGAGCGGTTGTCACAGATTCCTGCGTTGAGAAGGCGTTCGAGGGGGATGGCCCGAATTTGCCTCGAACTGTGAGTCATGCTTGGCCATTTTCCCGAGGGGTGACCATCAAGGGTGTATTGGAAGGCAGCTCAAGCGAGGTTAAAAATGGGGTGGATCCCCGGAGAGGGGGGATGTTGTCGAGAAAAGGCCATCGGGGGATCTGTAATCGCCTGGATGCAACCTTTGAGGCCGTTGGTTTAGTAATAAATTAGGATCTGTTATTTTTTCCTGTCGATCTCCCTGTTTGTTGTACAATACTTTTTAATTTGGCATTTGTATGCAGAGCATTCTGCGACTCTGTTTCCTTTTCTGTTTTGAATTCATCAATGATTAGCGAAAAACCATAGATCTGCAATATAGCCATATGGACCTTTTGGACTGGCTCGGGAGTTTGTCGCGTGGCTAGTTAACATGGGCTCCAATGTGAACTATCGTGAGAGATCTCATGCTTTTGCCCCGTCATCTTGTGTTGGGTTTTCGGTCCGGGTTTGTCCCGAGCCTCATTGATTTCTGCTTTCCCGTGCCCGCGCGATCGGGTGATGATGGTTCTTATCTTTTGCCCTTGGGCATTTTGCTGTTTCAACTATTTTGGGTCCAGTCCCTGAGTCGCATTGCGATTCGAGCTTCAATTGACCCTCAAGTTCTTTCCTGCCTGCATGGGCGGACGACGATGGCATTTTGTGCTTCGGGTCGAAGTGACCTTATAGGTGGGTGGCCGGAGGCTCACTGATAGTGGAATTTATGCCGTGCCCTTAGGCATGTTGTAGCTTGGCCATTTTAGGTTCAGTCTCCGAGTTTCTTTGCGACTCGAGCAACCCTGAAGTTCTTTCCTGCCTGCTTGGACGGACGACGATGGCCTTTTGTGCTTCGGGCCGAAGTGACCTTACAGGTAGGTGGACCGGAGGCTCACTCGACAGGCGATAGTGGCACTTATGCCGTGCCATTAGGCATGTTGCAATTTAACTATTTTGGGTCCCGTCTCGGAGTCGCATTATGATTCGATCTTTAATTGACCCTTAAGTATTTTCAGACCGACGATAATGCCTCTTATGATGTTTTTGTTGTCGAGACCTTTCTATATGTGGTCTAGAAGGTTGCATAGTTAACTATTTTGGATCTGGTCTCCGAATCGGGTTACGATTCGAGCTCCTTTTAATCCTCAAGTTATTGATTTTTTAGCTGGCGACAATGGCTCTTACACTGTTTTTGCCAGTGGGCTTTTTGTAGGCTTTGTTTTCCTTTTGTTAAGGTCTTTTGAAGGATTTTTGCCTGACCCGTCGTCGGTTTCGGAGAACCTCAATTTCAAGTCATTATCGGCGATGTTTGAGTACCTCGGAAGGTTCGTAGCTCATAGGCTGAGTAGGTCGAAGCCTAATGATTTGGAGCTGACATGGTCGAAGTTCGTTTTTGCCTGTTGAGGGAAGCCTGTTTTAACCGGTGTAAGCACGTGATTTTTGCCCAATATGAGAATTACTCCCAAAAAATCCAAAAATAAAATGATTTTTCTTTGGTGTGCAATTTTGTGATATTTTGAATAATTATTTGTATTTGTCTGTGCGTGTTTATTTGCTAAATTAATAAAAAATACAAAAATATGTCGCATTTTGCATGTAGGATTTAATTCTACAATTGTTAGTAATTAAATTTGTTTTACAAAAATTAAAAATTACAAAAATAGGCATCGTTTGCATTTTTAGCATTTAATATCCAAATATACAATTTTATGCTTAATTATTACTTAATTGTGCGTTAATTGTTATTGGGAGTTAATTTGCGCTTTTATAACTTAATTTAGTTCTTAATAATAAGTTAAGTATTTTTATAATTTAGTTTTAGAGAAATAAAAGAAGAAAAAAGAGCAAAAATAAAGAAAGTCGGAATTGGGCCTCTTCTTCGATTTCAAGCCACAGACCCAAAAAATGACCCAATCTTCCCTAACGACCCAGTCCATTTCGAACTGGGTCGACCCAGTCAAGTACCAACAACCCAACTCCCCCTCTTCATTTTCATTTTTTCATTTTTTACAAAACAAAAAACAAAACAAAAACAAAAACAAAGAAGAAGAAAACCCTAACACTAACTCACCCGCCCCCATCCCCTCTCTTCTTCTTCATCTTCCCCAAAGCTCCAAACCTTCCAACCATGGCTGCCCCTCTCTCATTCCCTTCATCCCCACGCCACACACACACAACCATGTCGACAACACACACACACACAACCACGGCGACGTAACACACACACATCCGCGGCTTCACCAACATGAACGACCATCCATGTTCGATTCCTCCATTGTCACTTCTGCTGAATCATCTGCTTCTTCTACTGCTGCTGCACGTCGAGCAGTTGGTTCGAAGCCACTCCGTCGCCACTGTTTCGTCGTCAACCAAGCAGACCACGCTGCTGCTTCTCCGTCGCAGCTGCTGCCCGAGTCCGCCATTGACGCAACCATTTTTGCTCCTTCACCTGCTGCTCGCAAACACTGCTGCCTCTTCGCCATGACCAGCACTGCTGCTCACGTTTTTGTTACTGTGCTGCTGCCATGATAGCGCCGCTGATACTGCTTCGACTTTCTTCTGCTGCTGCTCGCGTTTCATGGCCAGCTACGGGCTGCTTCATCTTCTCTTCGTCTTCGTCGTCATTTGTTCGAGCATTGGTCGAGGCTCGGACAGATTTGTTTACAATCAAAGTTCTTCGTTGATTCATCTCCGGTTAGTTGTTTTTGAGTTTTATTTTGTCCATATTTCATTTTTATATTTCTCGAAGTTAAAATCGTTAAATATTTGATTCTTGTTTTGTTCGTTGTTCATCGTTGAGATAATTTTCTAGTTTGTTCATGTGTTTTGTTGATTTTAATTTTCAGATTCAAATGGTAAATTAATTAATTTGTTTTTCATGTTTATTTCATGTTTGTTTTATTGTTTAGGTAAGATTTTGTTAGTTTAATGTTGGTGAGATACAAATTGAAGTTTAATTAATTGTTTCTTCAATTTGTTTCATGTGTTTATGTATTTTTAGAAATTGTTAATATTGTTAAGTTCAAGTTTAAGTTCATAATTGTTTCTTCGTCGATCTTGTTATTTGTCTAAAAAGAATTTAGTTGTGTTGAAGGAAATATATTGATTTAATCATTTAATCCGTCATGTTTGTTGTGTTAAAATAGACTCATTCATGTTCATACTTTGTTTGATTGTTCTTGAATCCGAAATTTGTATAGTTTGATTTCTTGTTTATGACTTATGATTATTTCTTGAATTTGTCTCATAATCTTGTTTAAGTTTAATATAGGAATTGTTTGTTGTAATGTTGTTGTAGTTGATTTTAAGTTCAATATTATTGAATTTAGAAATCTAAATATACTTGTTTGTTGTTGTTGTTGAATCCGAAAATAGGATTGTTTGTTGCTAAAATATTGTTCAATCAAATTTTAGTTGTTCTTTGTTGTTCAATTTGTGTTCATTTGATTTGTTGTTGAAATGTTGAAGAAATCATGTTCATGTGATTTGTTGTTGAAATGTTGAAGAAATCATGTTCATGAAATTTGTTGTTTAAACATTGTTAGAAATTAATCATATTGTCTATATTTTGGTTAAGTTTGATTAATTGATGTGTTATAGCTGATGGGTAGTTTGGTAATTTATAGTACTTTCGGGGGTAAAATAGTAATTTGCAATAGGGTCGGAGGGGTAGTTTAGGAATTGTACATTTTGTAATTGCTTATATGAAGCATGGGGGACAAAATGAAATGGGGTGGGTTGTGATATAGTTGTTTAATATAAAAGGGGGACAAGACAAAATTTAGTGGGGGGAATCTTGTATTATTTTATGTTAGGCATGAGAGACAAAATATAATGGGGTGGTGTGATATGTTTATTTAATGTAATGGGGATGAGTGGGAAGATAATGGGTTTGGTAGAGAAAAAATATTGATTTTAATTAATTGAAAGATTTATGGGATGAGTTATATATAGGAAGTCTTGAAATCAAATTTGAGAGACAGAGAGATACGAGAGAAAAAAAAACACAGATAAGAGAAACGAATCTGAAAGAAAAAATAAGAGAGAGAAAAAAGGTTGAACATTTAAGAGGGAGAAAATTCCGAAAAATATTTAAACTTTCAAAATAAAAACTAAAAAGAAAATATTCTGCTTTCTTTCATTGTTTGAAATCAGAATTAATTGTTGTTTCATCAAAGCTTGAAGCTTTTATTTTTAGGATTACTACTCCACCGGTCTGTTAATGGGTTGTTACTGTTGCTGGGCAGTTGTTGCTGTTGTACTGTTATTACTGCTGCTGATTCTCATCTTCATTTTCTTTTGCTTCCAATATCAGGTATATATTTTAGACTCATGTTGTGGAAAGCTTCAACATTGCCAAATAAATGAAGTTCGGAATTATAATTATGTCTTTTACTCGTTTAAATCTATTAGTTTAAATTTCAGTTTTGTTTCAGCTGGTTAATATAGTAGCTTACATTTGATGTGAGAACTGTTAGTTAATCATCCTTTTGAAATTCGCATAAGCTTTGTAATAATGTTATTTATTTCAGAATTTCATTAAGTATAGCTATATTCAAATTATAAGATAGGGAACATGGCAGAAAGCTAGCCATTAATTAAATCTTATGATATTGTTGGCTAAATATGGAATAGTATGGAAGTATCAAGAAACTACATTACTAGCATATTTTGTCACAAAAGTCCGATTTTATTTAAAGCTAGATTGATGAAAGTTGTATGTTGTTCGTACATGGCGTGATAACAGTTACATGTATAACCATAAATGAAAGGTGAGTTGATATAATTCGTTACGAGTTTAGAATATTAGGAATGGTTCAAACGTACAACTATATTGCATGTGATGCAATTTTATTGAATCAATTTGTATAATAATTCTCTTTCTTATCAACTTGATTCTTATCTACCATTGTAAACAAATTAACCAAACAATTATAACTTTGGAAAAACAAGTATATGAGAAGGATATGGGATTTATAAGCACGAATTGCAACATTTTATGTCAAGGATATGTAGAAATAGAGTTCGCATTAAATATAACAATGAAAATTCTTCAGAAACTATTAATTTGTTTATCAAATTAATTCTTTTTCCAATTTTATATGCGATTCAATTTTTGGATATATTAATGTTGTATCCACGATAAAAATGGTAGTATTTTTAGTTACATGTTGTTTGTTTCTTTTTCATATCATTAATTCTTTAAAATTTGAATAGTTTTGAGGTATATAATTCATACATGTAAAATATAACTCGCAGTCAACGCCTAATAAATTTTGAATTCTTTGTCAAGAAATTTGGTGGCATCCCAATCGATGATTCTCCATGACTCTTAGATTTAAAAATAGATGGATGCAATAAACATTTGTAGAGAATTTATATTACTGTCAAGAATATTTGCATAATTAGGGATGCGTTCGCGTGACTTGATTATACTTCTAAAGGCAATTCGGATTATGCGTTCGCGCAACTTCGAGCAAATTTTTAATAAAAAAAGATTCGTCGGAGGATCTTAAATTAATTTCATAAAACCCGAGATGTGCGGTTCACTACTTAATCATACAAAAAGTGCGAAAGTTCTTGATTTTATTTAAAACACAATTTCGAAAAAATATATATAATTATTTTATAATAAATATATTATCAATATCATTGTGTACACGTACGCGTGACACGATTTTTCACGTTAAAAAATATATAATATATAAAACGAATACACGTATGCGTGATTCGATTCGAAGAAGGGTCTTTAATTATAAACAATCTAAACAGAAGCGATAACAAAATCATGCAATAAAAAATATAAAATCGAGATAATTAAGCCAAGAATAAAAACAGTTAAGCGACCGTGCTAAAACCACGGAATTCGGAAATGCCTAAAACCTTCTTCCGGATTAACAGAATTCCTTACTCAGGATTTCTGGTTCGCAGAATAATAAACAGAGTCATATTCTCCTCGATTCAGGGATTAAAATTGGTGACTTGGGACGCCTTAAAATTCCCAAGTGGCGACTCTGAAACAAACAAACAAATCCCGTTTCGACTGTCCTTTAATTGGAGAAAAACTCCCTTTCACCCCTTGCGGGGCGGAAAAAGGAGGTGCGACAGCTCTGGCGACTAAAAGAACCAGAACCACTGGTTCAGGGTTCAAGAATTCGAGCTTAAAATAACTGTTATAGTTGGCTTTATTTATTATCTGATGTTTACATGATATATGCCCAATGTGCTAAATGATGCTTTTACCGCTTTAATATTATCTTAATTGTGTATATAAAACTGCTACGAAACCCTTCTTCTTTCTGAGTCTTCTGAATTTATGGTGTACACGTGCGCGTGACCCACCTTTCTATTAGAAGTCATACCAAATAAGACGAAGTTGGGACAAGTAACTAGGCCGGGTAGACTTTCGTGTTCCTGGTACGTTGCCCCCACTTCGGCTAAAGCTGTCCACTTGGGTAAGCCAGAGCTAGAACAATATGCCTCAGGTTTTTCACTTAGAATAACTCAGCTACATGCCGGATCCCTAGTAGGAACGTTTGTTTGCATCACGTGCATTTGACTTTGGAGGCTCAACACAGGGGTTGAGTCTGTCTAGGACAGGTGTACCAAAAAATGAAAATAACCATCCTGATGCATCTTACTTGCTGCTATTTGCGCATTTATTTTATTCGGACTTGTGTGTTGACTGATTTTTGAATATCAGGAATAATATTTTGAAATTGAAAAAAAAAGGAAATAGCGGTTAGGGAATTGATTGTTTATTTTTGAAAAAAAAAAACCAATGCCTAAATATTGTCAAAACTCTGCCGAAATTTCGAAAAAATGAAAAAAAATGTTTTATTAGTTTGTTTTACTAAAAAGCAAAGGAAAAATAAAAAAAAATAGAAGAAAAAAACAAAGTCGTTGTTCTGTCTTATTTTAAAAAAATATATATAAAAAAAAATATAAAAAGGAAAATAGTTTGTCTTCCCCTGAAAATGACAATGAAAAAAAGTCTTACTTTTAAAATAGTTTTTTTTATTCGTTTCTAAAAATGCCAAAATGAAAAGAGTCGTGCTTTGAGAGTGATTTTGTTATTTGTTGCTGAAAAAGAAAAAAAATCATGTTTTAAAATAGTTCGGTTAATTGGCCCGAACTACGCGGGTTTGATTCTCACCGGATGTGAGATACGTAGGCAACCCTCATCGGGTCCAACCCCCCCCCCTTTTTTCTAAAATAGCCAAAAACAAATAAATAAATAAATAAAAAAACATGTCAAAATTTTAATTTTTTGTCATAAATAAGTCACGCGATGTCCAACCTCCCCTTTTGCTAAAAAAAATAAAAAAAAATATGTCAAATTTTAATTTTGTCATAAAGAAGTCGGGTGACGCTGTTTTATCAAGACATAGCCGAATGTTCCCGAAAGGGACGCCGGAAGGCTGACTTTGCATAAACAACCACCTTTGGGTCATTTTTTAAAATTTGGTCCGGTTGACCCACACAGCCTTAAAAATCTTCGTCCCCGAGGCGTTGAAAGGCCGTGTTTGCAATATTGAGTTTTCTAATTTGAAAAATGATAAAAAGAGTCATAAAGAAGTCGGGTGACGCTGCTTTATCAAGACATAGCAGAATGTTCCCGAAAGGGACGCCGGAAGGCTGACTTTGCATAAACAACCACCTTTTGGGTCATGTTTAGGATTTTTGGTCTAGTTGACCCACACAGCCTTAAAAATCTTCGTCCCTGAGGTGCTGAAGGGCCGTGTTTGCAACACCAGGTTTTATTGTAATTTGAAAAAAAAAACCAAAAAATAAAGAGTCAACGGTCAGGTGAATACCGTTTGGATTTTTGGTCAAAATAAGCCAAGCCATCTTCGGCCGCGTCTTAAACCGTTCTTGCTAAAATAACCTCAGAGTATCTTTCAGTTGTCAAAGGGCTATTTTCGTAAAAGAATGGACAAGTTTGTAAAGTGTCAAAATAATCCTCCCCGGCCTCAAAATTCACGTGAGATTTGGAAGGGGCCACATTTGCAAAAATAGCCGTTTGGTTGCATTTGTCAAACGGGGAAAGGAAGCTGGCCTTTTTGTTTTAAGGTTATAAATCTTTAATTAGAATATGTGGGTTGTTTGATTTTTTAGTTTGTTTTAATATTTAAATAAAAAAATGATTAGTATTGTTTATCTTTTATTGGTCCGAACTACGCAAGGTCTGATTTATGCGGGGTCATGATACGTAGGCAATCTCCATAAGATTCGACCACCACTGAAAAAGAAAAAAAAGGGAAGAAAGAAAAATAAAGGAAAGCGCAAGTGCATCGCATCTCTGATAGAACGGTTTAACTGCTTAGGTGCATTGCATCTCTAATATATGATTATCTGTCAAATGCCCTGACACTAACGTGATGGCTTCCCTTTGCTGTGTTCATATATAGAAAAGTGGTTGGTTGTGGTAACTCCTCCCTGCAAAGCAAATGACACAGAACCTCAGAACAGGGTGGGTCGGTACTGATGACCGACAACAATTGGTCGAACAGAACAACAGGTTGGTAGAAGAAGTGAAAATGCTGAGACAACATGTGGCAGACATGTATCAGGCATGGATAACTGGGAAAGCACCACCCCCACCACCGCCAAGCTTTTCAAACTCTGGCATTACCCATCCCCCATACTCTCCATCCCAACCCACTTATGACAGCTTTCCTAGCTACCCGAGTAGCTCCATCACTCGTCCACGCTACTCCCCTCCCCAATGCTACTTCTCTCCACAAGATTCCCAAAGACGGGCTTCACTTTCCAAATACCCAGCTCCACAGAAGGCCTATCCACCCTCACAAGCCTACCGGAAGCCCCCTGGATCAGGTTTCCGGCCCAATCAAGCATTTAGTAACGAAAGGTTGCTGAAACAAGGAAAGGCTCTCACCCCTATCGGAGTATCTTATGCAAGTCTGTTTGAAAGGCTAAAGCATGCTGGCTTGATTGAGACACTCCCCGCATATACTCCAGATCCACATGCAAGAAACTTTGATCCGGCAGTGCGATGCGCGTACCACTCCAATGTCATAGGGCACAACATTGAGAGTTGTCGTAATTTGAAAAAGGAAGTAGAGAAAATGAACCAAGAAGGGCGGATTGTGATCGATAACAGTGACATGGAGCACTCGAACCCTATCGAGAACTTGTTGACGGAGGTTGATGATGTGGAAGCTGATAATGGTCTTGGCAATACTAATGCAAAGCTTAGTGGCTAAGATGCCAATTTTGATAAAATTGGAGGACGCTCCGTTCCTTGGTTAGCAAGAGAGAAGCTGTTGGTGGTTTATTTTGTTGTCATTTCTGTTGTCCGGATTATTCTTAGGGTTGTAATCCGAATATCGTCTTGTGTCAAACCTTCTTATCTTTCCATTTTGTCATAGCGGTTTGTTTAAGTTTTGTCCAGGCTATTTTGGGATATTATTTCGGTTTGTTTCGTTTGTTTTGTTATTCAAACCATTTCACCGGTAGTCTAATACAAAAGCCGGTCTTTTATTGTTTCCAGTCATCTTTTTGTTTAGTCTTTTTATCATTTTTGTTCAGCGCCGATTCTCGTGACATGACATGCGCACACAGTTTGGGCCTAATCTTAAAAGTTAATCATAAAACCCTCGGAAGGTAATCGAAGCATTTAAAGGAAATAAGAACGGTTTGAGATTACTTGAAGCCCGAGTCATGTGGAAAATCGTTAAATGCAAGATTCGCCAAATTGGCATGAGGGTCGTTCATGAGAATGAGAGTGTCGCCCAACAGTGCTTTAGAAATGACAATTGAAAAAGCAAGTGTTTAACATAATTGTCAAGTCCAACACCATCGGAAGAGACTATAAATCTATGATCAATTGTGTTGTTTGCACTTGGCATGTTTTGAAGACTGGAATGACGAAGGCATTTTGTTCTGCTACCTAAACACTTTATCCTTCGTTACCCCTTTTGAGCCTTATTTATTTTCTTTCATACCCCTCGTTCGGAATCAATAGCAACGACTAGGAAATACGAGCCTGGAAGGTAAAGAAAAAAAAATCAAAAAAAAAACGAAAAAAGGAAAAGAAAAGAAAAATGATAACAAAAAACAAAAGAAAGTCAGAAGAAAATAGAGGAATTGGGAACTACGTTTGACCTGATTCCTCAAAGAGGATACGTAGGCGCCTCACGGCTCGGTCATAGGGTGCATAGTGTGCATAGTGTGCATGGTGTGCATAGTGTAACAAAAAATTTAAAAAATATATATAATAATAAATAATCCCCAAGCAAGAAACTGGGGCAAAGGTTGCGCTTGTTGTAAACAAATATGATTTCGAAGGTTGCAATTTTGAACCCCAAATTTGATTTGTTTTTGAGCCTTTAATACCCTTTCTTTCTAAGCCTATCCAAAAAATCCACATTACGGTCCAAAGAAAGACCTTCTGACCAGTCTGCAAAAGATGCCAAGTCAGATAAATGAGAGTCTTACCGGTGAACATAACACTCTGTTCCACAACATAAAAGACTCTAATCTCCAGCAGAGAGAGTCATACCAACAACACTCCAAATCCCCAGTTGGAAAGTGATATAAATGCGAGAGTCTTATCGGTGAAAACCTTCACAGGCACCATAAGGCGATGAAAGCTGAGAGAAAAACCAAAATGAGAGAGACTTGATAGTGAAAACCTTTTGGGCACTACAAGTCGAATAAGATTGAGAATCAGATGGGGAATTGCCAATTGAAGGTCTTGAAAAATGATTGATGGCAGAGGATAGGCCACATGTGCATGTCATGACCATTAGAGTCGGTATTTGCGTTTGATAGGTTTTTATTTATAGTTTCTTTTATTAAAGAGTCATCTTTTTTCGTTGTCTTTTATTCTGTTTCCTTTTATCTTTTCCTTTCATAGAAATTTCCCCAGTAGAGTCTGTTTGGTCAGAACCAGTGGGAAATGACTTCAAAATAGGCCATCAGCTTTCCAAGATAAGATCTGACTAGTACATACAAATGGTATAGTCAGCAAGGAACAAGCGCAAGGCCAGTGTCAAGAAAGATATCTCCAGCAAAAGGAGATTGACAAAAGGATTGACGAGTGTCAAAAGGGATATCCTTGCAAAACCAAAGGTTATAAACCTCAAGGCCAAGGCCCATGAACACAGCAAGGAGAGCAATGAACATGATTTGGGAAATTCATGCGAGACTAAAAAGTCGGGGAAAAGCCAATTTCCGAGCTGTGCCACAAAAGAAGAGGGATATCCCCAGCGGAAAGGGATTATCCCCAGCAAATAATATCATCCCCAACAAGTTTTTTGGAACGCAGAGCAGGGAAGGAGAAAGGGATAAGCCATCTCAGCAGGCGTATCACAACCAACCACCACATTTCAAACTAACAAGTTTTGTTTTGAAACAGGTAAAAGAAATGGCATTGATGTCAGAAATGCATGCCATAAGGGAGACTGTCAAACTGGGGCAGAAAATTTTCCTTTCATTTAGAAAATTTTCTGGAAGTCAGGTACCCATTCGGGGTAGAATGAAAAATAACACCAGTCTCAAGGGAAGTGGTCTTTGAACCAGTGTTGCCCCAATATAATAAGTTTCAATGGAGAAGTTGTTCCCCAGCAGACATAACAAAGGGATGACACTTGTGCTCAGAAAAACAAAAGCCATTATCATCCCCAGCAGATTCCAGAAGAATGAAGCATCGATTTGAAGGGATAAAATTCCCCAGCAGTGTTATCCTCAACAACGTTATCCCAAGAAGATAACACTTTTATTCTCAACAGTGTTGAGAGAAAAAAAAGAGAAAAAAAATTGAAGGAGGGGAAGAAAGAAGGCTCCCATAGTGGTATTATCCCCAGCAAGCAAGAACAAAGCAGCACAAAGGAAAAAGAAAAGAAAAGAAGAAATTGCAAAGGTAAGTTTCTCAAATCATTGATCTTTACATTTTCCTCTTAGGATAAAAAGTCCTAATCTGATGAATTTCCCTCCCGATAAAATCTTGGTCCGATGGAATTTTTCCTCCCAAGATAAGAAATAAAATCTTGGTCTGATGAAATTTTTCTCCCAAGATAATATAATAAAATCTTAGTCGGATGAATCTTTCTCCTAAGATCACAACAAAATGGACCTAGTCTGACGATTTATCTCCTAGAGTCAAAATCTTGGTCTGATGAAATTTTTCTCCCAAGATAATATAATAAAATCTTAGTCCGATGAATCTTTCTCCTAAGATCACAACAAAATGGACCTAGTCTGACGATTTATCTCCTAGAGTCACAATCTTGGTCCGATGAAATTTTTCTCCCAAGATAATAATAATATCCAAATCTTAGTCTGATGAATCTTTCTCCTAAGATACTAAAAAAAAAAGTTTGAATTAAAAAAAATGGTTGAAGTCAGGAGCCCCAACCTAAAGAAAGGAATGGCGATGTATTGGTTGAAGTCAGGAGCCCGCCTGAAGAGAGGAATGACGATTATTTTCAAAGTTGTTGTTGAAGTCAGGAGCCCGCCTGAAGAGAGGAAAGGCATTTTTAAAAGTTGTTGAAATCTTGCCAACCTAAAGAAAGGAATGGCGATGTATTGGTTGAAGTCAGGAGCCCGCCTGAAGAGAGGAATGACGATTATTTTCAAAGTTGTTGTTGAAGTCAGGAGCCCGCCTGAAGAGAGGAAAGGCGTTTTTAAAAGTTGTTGAAATCTTGCCAACCTAAAGAAAGGAATGGCGATGTATTGGTTGAAGTCAGGAGCCCGCCTGAAGAGAGGAATGACGATTATTTTCAAAGTTGTTGTTGAAGTCAGGAGCCCGCCTGAAGAGAGGAAAGGCGTTTTTAAAAGTTGTTGAAATCTTGCCAACCTAAAGAAAGGAATGGCGATGTATTGGTTGAAGTCAGGAGCCCGCCTGAAGAGAGGAATGAAGATTATTTTCAAAGTTGTTGTTGAAGTCAGGAGCCCGCCTGAAGAGAGGAAAGACGTTTTTAAAAGTTGTTGAAATCTTGCCAACCTAAAGAAAGGAATGGCGATGTATTGGTTGAAGTCAGGAGCCCGCCTGAAGAGAGGAATGATGATTATTTTCAAAGTTGTTGTTGAAGTCAGGAGCCCGCCTGAAGAGAGGAAAGGCGTTTTTAAAAGTTATTGAAATCTTGCCAACCTAAAGAAAGGAATGGCAATGTATTGGTTGAAGTCAGGAGCCCGCCTGAAGAGAGGAATGACGATTATTTTCAAAGTTGTTGAAGTCAGGAGCCCGCCTGAAGAGAGGAAAGGCGTTTTTAAAAGTCGTTGAAATCTCGCCAACCTAAAGAAAGGAATGGCGATGTATTGGTTGAAGTCAGGAGCCCGCCTGAAGAGAGGAATGGCGATTTATTTTCAAAGTTGTTGTTGAAGTCAGGAGCCCGCCTGAAGAGAGGAAAGGCGTTTTTAAAAGTTGTTGAAATCTTGCCAACCTAAAGAAAGGAATGGCGATGTATTGGTTGAAGTCAGGAGCCCGCCTGAAGAGAGGAATGGCGATTATTTTCAAAGTTGTTGTTGAAGTCAGGAGCCCGCCTGAAGAGAGGAAAGGCGTTTTTAAAAGTTGTTGAAATCTCGCCAACCTAAAGAAAGGAATGGCGATGTATTGGTTGAAGTCAGGAGCCCGCCTGAAGAGAGGAATGGCGATTTATTTTCAAAGTTGTTGTTGAAGTCAGGAGCCCGCCTGAAGAGAGGAAAGGCGTTTTTAAAAGTTGTTGAAATCTTGCCAACCTAAAGAAAGGAATGGCGATGTATTGGTTGAAGTCAGGAGCCCGCCTGAAGAGAGGAATGGCGATTATTTTCAAAGTTGTTGTTGAAGTCAGGAGCCCGCCTGAAGAGAGGAAAGGCATTTTTAAAAGTTGTTGAAATCTTGCCAACCTAAAGAAAGGAATGGCGATGTATTGGTTGAAGTCAGGAGCCCGCCTGAAGAGAGGAATGGCGATTATTTTCAAAGTTGTTGTTGAAGTCAGGAGCCCGCCTGAAGAGAGGAATGACGTTTATTTCTAAAGTTGTTATTGATGTTGGGAGCCCGCCCAGATAACAGAGGCATACATTTCAGTCTTTACATTTCAAGCATTGAAGTTGGGAGCCCGCCCATATAACAGAGGCATACATTTTAGTTGTTGATGTTGGGAGCCCGCCCAGATAACAGAGGCATACATTTCAGTCTTTACATTTCAGTTGTTGAAGTTGGGAGCCCGCCCATAGAACAGAGGCATACATTCAGTCTTTACATTTCAAGCATTGAAGTTGGGAGCCCGCCCATATAACAGAGGCATACATTTCAGTCTTTATATTTCAAGCGTTGAAGTTGGGAGCCCGCCCAGATAATAGAGGCATACATTTCAAGTCTTTAATTTTCAAATATTGATGTTGGGAGCCCGCCCATAGAACAGAGGCATACATTTCAAGATCGAGTCAGAGGACAATAAAACAGAGGGTTACAATAGGAATCCCCAGCATGAAACAATAAAATTCCCCGGCACCGGGAAACAGAAGGTTGCAACAAGAGGTCACAATACAAACTCAAGTACATGTGTCACAAGAAGAAAAGCACCGGAAGAAATGCAAGCAGACAAGGAAGCAAGGCAACAAAAACAAATAGTACTCTAGCCTAACTTCTTGTTTTCTTTTAGGCACAGTGTAACAAGGAGATCGGTAAGCAGTGGTAATAACATGCAACAACAGTAACATTGCAGTCCCACGGTAGTCCCAGCTACCAAAACTTCCCGAACTACATTGATCTGATTCTTGTTTAGCCCAGGATATGTAGGAAACCTTTGAAGCAAAGGTTCGGTTAAATCTTTTTCAAAAAATGCTTCACACGGAGTACTCGGATGGGCAAAAATCGCTCGCTTTATCTTTGCACGAAAACCCTTCGTGTCTTCGGGCAAAGAGGGGCAGCTGTAAGCACGTGATTTTTGCCCAATATGAGAATTACTTCCAAAAAATCCAAAAATAAAATGATTTTTCTTTGGTGTGCAATTTTGTGATATTTTGTGATATTTTGAATAATTATTTGTATTTGTCTGTGCGTGTTTATTTGCTAAATTAATAAAAAATACAAAAATATGTCGCATTTTGCATGTAGGATTTAATTCTACAATTGTTAGTAATTAAATTTGTTTTACAAAAATTAAAAATTACAAAAATAGGCATCGTTTGCATTTTTAGCATTTAATATCCAAATATACAATTTTATGCTTAATTATTACTTAATTGTGCATTAATTGTTATTGGGAGTTAATTTGCGCTTTTATAACTTAATTTAGTTCTTAATAATAAGTTAAGTATTTTTATAATTTAGTTTTAGAGAAATAAAAGAAGAAAAGAGAGCAAAAATAAAGAAAGTCGGAATTGGGCCTCTTCTTCGATTTCAAGCCACAGGCCCAAAAAATGACCCAATCTTCCCAAACGACCCAGTCCATTTCGAACTGGGTCGACCCAGTCCAGTACCAACAACCCAACTCCCCCTCTTCATTTTCATTTTTTCATTTTTTACAAAACAAAAAACAAAACAAAAACAAAAACAAAGAAGAAGAAAACCCTAACACTAACTCACCCGCCCCCATCCCCTCTCTTCTTCTTCATCTTCCCCAAAGCTCCAAACCTTCCAACCATGGCTGCCCCTCTCTCATTCCCTTCATCCCCACGCCACACACACACAACCATGTCGACAACACACACACACACAACCACGGCGACGTAACACATACACATCCGCAGCTTCACCAACATGAACGACCATCCATGTTCGATTCCTCCATTGTCACTTCTGCTGAATCGTCTGCTTCTTCTACTGCTGCTGCACGTCGAGCAGTTGGTTCGAAGCCACTCCGTCGCCACTGCCTCGTCGTCAACCAAGCAGACCACGTTGCTGCTTCTCCGTCGCAGCTGCTGCCCGCGTTCGCCATTGACGCAACCATTTTTGCTCCTTCACCTGCTGCTCGCAAACACTGCTGCCTCTTCGCCATGACCAGCACTGCTGCTCACGTTTTTGTTACTGTGCTGCTGCCATGATAACGCCGCTGCTACTGCTTCGACTTTCTTCTGCTGCTGCTCGCGTTTCATGGCCAGCTACGGGCTGCTTCATCTTCTCTTCGTCTTCGTCGTCATTTGTTCGAGCTTTGGTTGAGGCTCGGACAGATTTGTTTACAATCAAAGTTCTTCATTTATTCATCTTCGGTTAGTTGTTTTTGAGTTTTATTTTGTCCATATTTCGTTTTTATATTTCTCGAAGTTAAAATCGTTAAATATTTGATTCTTGTTTTGTTCGTTGTTCATCGTTGAGATAATTTTCTAGTTTGTTCATGTGTTTTGTTGATTTTAATTTTCAGATTCAAATGGTAAATTAATTAATTTGTTTTTCATGTTTATTTCATGTTTGTTTTATTGTTTAGGTAAGATTTTGTTAGTTTAATGTTGGTGAGATACAAATTGAAGTTTAATTAATTGTTTCTTCAATTTGTTTCATGTGTTTATGTATTTTTAGAAATTGTTAATATTGTTAAGTTCAAGTTTAAGTTCATAATTGTTTCTTCGTCGATCTTGTTATTTGTCTAAAAAGAATTTAGTTGTGTTGAAGGAAATATATTGATTTAATCATTTAATCCGTCATGTTTGTTGTGTTAAAATAGACTCATTCATGTTCATACTTTGTTTGATTGTTCTTGAATCCGAAATTTGTATAGTTTGATTTCTTGTTTATGACTTATGATTATTTCTTGAATTTGTCTCATAATCTTGTTTAAGTTTAATATAGGAATTGTTTGTTGTAATGTTGTTGTAGTTGATTTTAAGTTCAATATTATTGAATTTAGAAATCTAAATATACTTGTTTGTTGTTGTTGTTGAATCCGAAAATAGGATTGTTTGTTGCTAAAATATTGTTCAATCAAATTTTAGTTGTTCTTTGTTGTTCAATTTGTGTTCATTTGATTTGTTGTTGAAATGTTGAAGAAATCATGTTCATGTGATTTGTTGTTGAAATGTTGAAGAAATCATGTTCATGAAATTTGTTGTTTAAACATTGTTAGAAATTAATCATATTGTCTATATTTTGGTTAAGTTTGATTAATTGATGTGTTATAGCTGATGGGTAGTTTGGTAATTTATAGTACTTTCGGGGGGTAAAATAGTAATTTGCAATAGGGTCGGAGGGGTAGTTTAGGAATTGTACATTTTGTAATTGCTTATATGAAGCATGGGGGACAAAATGAAATGGGGTGGGTTGTGATATAGTTGTTTAATATAAAAGGGGGACAAGACAAAATTTAGTGGGGGGAATCTTGTATTATTTTATGTTAGGCATGAGAGACAAAATATAATGGGGTGGTGTGATATGTTTATTTAATGTAATGGGGATGAGTGGGAAGATAATGGGTTTGGTAGAGAAAAAGTATTGATTTTAATTAATTGAAAGATTTATGGGATGAGTTATATATAGGAAGTCTTGAAATCAAATTTGAGAGACAGAGAGATACGAGAGAAAAAAAACACAGATAAGAGAAACGAATCTGAAAGAAAAAATAAGAGAGAGAGAAAAGGCTGAACATTTAAGAGGGAGAAAATTCCGAAAAATATTTAAACTTTCAAAATAAAAACTAAAAAAAAAATATTCTGCTTTCTTTCATTGTTTGAAATCAGAATTAATTGTTGTTTCATCAAAGCTTGAAGCTTTTATTTTTGGGATTACTACTCCACAGGTCTGTTACTGGGTTGTTACTGTTGCTGGGCAGTTGTTGCTGTTGTACTGTTATTACTGCTGCTGATTCTCATCTTCATTTTCTTTTGCTTCCAATATCAGGTATATATTTTAGACTCATGTTGTGGAAAGCTTCAACATTGCCAAATAAATGAAGTTCGGAATTATAATTATGTCTTTTACTCGTTTAAATCTATTAGTTTAAATTTCAGTTTTGTTTCAGCTGGTTAATATAGTAGCTTACATTTGATGTGAGAACTGTTAGTTAATCATCCTTTTGAAATTCGCATAAGCTTTGTAATAATGTTATTTATTTCAGAATTTCATTAAGTATAACTATATTCAAATTATAAGATAGAGAACATGGCAGAAAGCTAGCCATTAATTAAATCTTATGATATTGTTGGCTAAATATGGAATAGTGTGGAAGTATCAAGAAACTACATTACTAGCATATTTTGTCACAAAAGTCCGATTTTATTTAAAGCTAGATTGATGAAAGTTGTATGTTGTTCGTACATGGCGTGATAATAGTTACATGTATAACCATAAATGAAAGGTGAGTTGATATAATTCGTTACGAGTTTAGAATATTAGGAATGGTTCAAACGTACAACTATATTGCATGTGATACAATTTTATTGAATCAATTTGTATAATAGTTCTCTTTCTTATCAACTTGATTCTTATCTACCATTGTAAACAAATTAACCAAACAATTATAACTTTGGAAAAACAAGTATATGAGAAGGATATGGGATTTATAAGCACGAATTGCAACATTTTATGTCAAGGATATGTAGAAATAGAGTTCGCATTAAATATAACAATGAAAATTCTTCAGAAACTATTAATTTGTTTATCAAATTAATTCTTTTTCCAGTTTTATATGCGATTCGATTTTTGGATATATTAATGTTGTATCCACGATAAAAATGGTAGTATTTTTAGTTACATGTTGTTTGTTTCTTTTTCATATCATTAATTCTTTAAAATTTGAATAGTTTTGAGGTATATAATTCATACATGTAAAATATAACTCGCAGTCAACGCCTAATAAATTTTGAATTCTTTGTCAAGAAATTTGGTGGCATCCCAATCGGTGATTCTCCATGACTCTTACATTTAAAAATAGATGGATGCAATAAACATTTGTAGAGAATTTATATTACTGTCAAGAATATTTGCATAATTAGGGATGCGTTCGCGTGACTTGATTATACTTCTAAAGGCAATTCGGATTATGCGTTCGCGCAACTTCGAGCAAATTTTTAATAAAAAAAGATTCGTCAGAGGATCTTAAATTAATTTCATAAAACCCGAGATGTGCGGTTCACTACTTAATCATACAAAAAGTGCGAAAGTTCTTGATTTTATTTAAAACACAATTTCGAAAAAAAAAATATATAATTATTTTATAATAAATATATTATCAATATCATTGTGTACACGTATGCGTGACACGATTTTTCACATTAAAAAATATATAATATATAAAACGAATACACGTATGCGTGATTCGATTCGAAGAAGGGTCTTTAATTATAAACAATCTAAACAGAAGCGATAACAAAATAATGCAATAAAAAATGTAAAATCAAGATAATTAAGCCAAGAATAAAAACAGTTAAGAGACCGTGCTAGAACCACGGAATTCGGAAATGCCTAACACCTTCTTCCGGATTAACAGAATTCCTTACTCAGGATTTCTGGTTCGCAGAATAATAAACAGATTCATATTCTCCTCGATTCAGGGATTAAAATTGGTGACTTGGGACGCCTTAAAATTCCCAAGTGGCGACTCTGAAACAAACAAACAAATCCTGTTTCGACTGTCCTTTAATTGGAGAAAAACTCCCTTTCACCCCTCGCGGGGCGGAAAAAGGAGGTGCGACAACCGGTTCTTTCCAAAGTATATTCGAAGTAGTGGCCTACAATTTTTGTTTAGCGACAGTCGGGCGTCCTCGAGTCGCGTTAGTTTGGATGTATCAGCCATTTTGATCGTAGTCATATGTGTTTGGCCGTAGCTATTTTTTGATCCCGAGTGACAGTTTAGACATCTACACCGAGGGTATGCCCTTTCGGGATTCTTACAAATGCGACGTATAGCCTAAACTTCGGGAATTTCATGCTTGTTGAGGTCTTACAGTTTGTCATGCCTGTTGAGGTCTTACAGTTTGTCATGCCTATTAAGGTCTTACAGTTTTTGCAATGTAGAATAGATCTGGTTATGCCGAGTCTGCCCGCTAGGGGTCTTACAGTTTTGGGTTTTCCAGCGCATGGCGATTGGCGATGAATGACAGTCTCCGAGTCATCGAATTTGTTTAAGCGTGAAGATCGCTTTTCGTGAGCTCGGAGTTTCCTTTTAGGGGATTTATGTGCTCGGAGTTCCGACCCTGGGGTTGTGCGGGTGCTGAATTGCTGACGCCGAGTCTCCGAGTATCTCGGGATGCTGTTGGTGGAGAGGCCCCTATTGGGGGTATACTTGAGATTTCCTTGTCTGGAGAATAAGATGCTAAAAAGATATCATTTTATTGCTTGGTGTAGATATATGCTGTTTTGCTTTTGCGAGCTTGGCCCGATACGTTGTTCCCTATCGGAGCCTTGTTCGTCTTTTTCTCGAGGCGGGATCGACTGTAAAAGAAATCCGTAGGTTCCTTGAATCTTTCTAGGGAAATGTATGGACACCATCTCGTTAAAAACCTTGCTGGCAAAAACCCGTTTCGGGATGAAAAATTCAGTCGAAGGAAAAGAGTGCGACGTTTGCTCGAGGACATTTGTGGGGTTCCACATCCGGCTGCCCTAGTAGTAATACCGCCTAAGCATCGATACATTCTAGTTACTCAGAAGTTGTTCGCCCTCCATGGTACCAAGCTTATAGGATCCTTTGCCAACTATCCCAAGGACATAGTACGGTCCTTCCCAATTTTGGCCCAGCTTCCCTTTATTAGGGTTTCTGGTGTTGAGGGTAACCTTCCTTAGGACCAAGTCTCCGATTCCGAAGTATCGGAGATTCATTCTTCTATTGTAGTATCTTTCGATTTTCTGTTTCTGGGCAGCCATCCGAACCAGCGATGCTTCCCGTCTTTCGTCGAGCTGCTCGAGGGACGTTGTCATGACCTCATTGTTTGACCCCTCGCTAGTGTGTTGGAATCTGGAGCTCGGTTCTCCGGCCTCCACCGGTATCAGTGCCTCGGTGCCATATACTAGAGAGAAGGGTATCTCCCCGATGCTCGATTTTGGAGTTCGATATGCCTACATCACCTCGGGCAGCGTTTCTCTCCATTTTCCCTTGGCGTTTTCCAACTTCTTTTTTAAGTTTTGAATGATGGTTTTATTTGTAGATTCGGCTCGGCTGTTTGCACATGGGTGGTATGGCGTCGACAAGATTCTCTTGATATTGTTGTCTTCAAGGAACTGTGTTACCTTGCTCCAGATGAATTACCTCCCATTGTCGCATGTTATTTCGGACGGGATTCTGAACCGGCATATGATGTGTTCCCATATAAAATTGATGACTTCCTTTTCCCTTATTTTCTCGAAGGCATGCGCTTCCACCCACTTTGAGAAATAGTCAGTCATAAATAAAATGAATCTTGCCTTACTGGCGCAGTCGGCAAAGGGCCAACAATGTCCATCCCCCATTTTATAAATGGCCATGGTGATAAAACGGAATGCAATTGTTCCCCGGGTTGGTGGATTTAGGAGCTAACCACTAACACTTGTCGCATTTTCAGACGAATTCCCTGGTGTCTTTTTCCATGTTGTCCCAATAGTATCCTATTTTGATTACTTTCCGAACTAAGGAATCGGCCCCAGATTGATTTCCGCAGGTGCCTTCATGGATCTCCCGGCGCACGTAATCCGTGTCCCCCAGCCCCAAGAATATCGCTAGGGGACCATCAAAGGTTCTCATGTAAAGAGCCCCATTTTCGCCGAGTGAGAACTAGGTAGCTTTATTCTGTAGGGCTCTTGATTCTTTTGGATACGTGGTAGCTTTCCGTCTTTTAGATAATCGATGTATTTGTTTCTCCAGTCCCATGTCAGGCTGGTGGAGTTAATTTCCACGTGACCTTCCTCGACCACAAATTTAAATAGTTAAACGAAAGTTCTGGGGAGCAGGTCTTCCTCTTCGGCGGAAGATCCTAGGTTTGCGAGGGCGTAGACCTCGCAATTTTGCTCTCGAGGTATATGGACTAAGGTCCATTCTTTGAAGCGACGCAATGCGATTTGAATTTTGTCAAAATACCTTTGCATCCTGTCTTCTCGGGCTTAGTAGCTTCTGTTTACCTGGCTTAATACGAGGAGCGAGTCGCATTTTGCCTCGACAGTCTCGGCTCCTAATCTTTTGGCCAACTCTAAACTTGTAATCATCGCCTCATACTCGGCTTCATTGTTAGTTAGTTTTGTGGTTTTTATGGATTGTCTGATTATGCCGCCTACGGCGGCTTTAGGACTATACCGAGTTCGGACCCCCTTATATTTGTGGCACCATCTGTGAACAGGGTCCATACCCCAGAGGATGTGCCTGATTTCAATAAAAGCTCCTTTTCTACCTCGGGCACGAGGGTTGGCGAGAAGTCGGCCACAAAATCCACCAGGATTTGGGACTTGATGGCTGTCCGAGGTTGATGCTCGATGTCATACCCTCCGAGTTCGATGGCCCACTTGGCCAATCGACCCGATAAATTGGGTTTATGCAGTATACTCCAGAGGGGATAAAATGACAGGACGCAGATACAGTGACACTAGAAGTAAGGCTTCAGTTTGCGCGAGGTGCTTATTAGTGCGAGGGCCAATGTTTCCAGGTGGAGGTACCGGGTTTCAGTGTCCCCCAAGGTTCAGCTCATATAATAAATAGGAAATTGTGTACCTTGCTCTTCTCGGACCAGTATGCCGCTTACTGCTATTTTGGATACGACCAGGTATAGGTATAGCATTTCATCCTCCTTGGGTGTCAAAGGCGGGCTAGACATGTACCATTTCAGCTCTTCCAGGGCGTGTTGGCATTCTGGAGTCCATTCGAAGTTGTTCTTTCTTTTGATCAGGGCAAAAAAATGGTGGCTTTTGTATGCGATCTCGATATGAATCTGCCCAGGGCCGCGATCCGCCTCGTCAGCTGTTGAATGGCTTTTACATTGTTTACCACCGTAATCTCTTCGATGGCCTTTATTTTGTCGGGATTGATTTCGATCCCCCTGTTTGAGACCATGAAGCCCAGGAATTTGCCCGAACCTACTCCTAAGGCGCACTTCTTATGATTGAGCTTTATGTTGTAGCTTCTAAGGATGTCGAAGGTTTCCTGCAAATGGGTCAGATGGTCCTCTGCGCACATGGATTTGACTAGCATGTCATCAATATATACTTCCATTGATTTTCCTACTTGGTGCTCGAACATTTTGTTAACTAACCGTTGGTATGTTGCTCCCACATTTTTAGCCCGAAGAGCATTACGTTATAATAATATGTACCATATTTCGTGATCAATGAGGTCTTTTCCCTATCTCGGGGTTCATTTGGATTTGATTGTACCCCGAGTAGGCTTCAAGGAAAGTGAGGGTCTCATGGCCGGCTGTAACATCGATCAGGCGATCAATATTAGGCAATGGGAAGGAATCTTTTGGACATGCTTTGTTCTAGTCTTTATACTCTACGCACATCCTTAGCTTATTCCCCTTTTTTGGCACTACCACTATGTTAGCTAGCCATTCGGGATACTTTACCTCCCTGATGGATCCGATTTTAAGGAGCTTTGCCACTTCCCCTTTGATGAAGGCATGCTTCACCTCGGACTACGTTCTTTTTTTTGCTTCACGGGTTTGAATTTGGGGTCAACGCTTAGTCTATGGGAGTTTATTTCCGGTGGGATACCTGTCATATCTAAGTGGGACCAAACGAAACAGTCGATGTTATTACTAAGGAATTGAATAAACTCTGCCCTGAGTTCGGGGGTTAGCCCCGTTCCCAGGTATACCTTGCGATCTGGGAGGTGTTTGATCAAACTGGTTTGCTCCAGCTCTTCAACTGTTGACTTGGTCGCGTCGGATTCCTCGAGGGCAATGAAGGTTCGGGTACGAAGAAGTCTTCCTTGTCGTCTTCAAGGGTTAGCATTCTTCCCCCTCGTCCGGGGCCGGGCATGCGGGGGTTGGCGTCTCGTGGTGGACCGCAAACATTTCCCTTGTTGCCCGCTGTTCTCCTTGTATGGTCGTGATGCCATCCCTGGTGGGAAACCTTATCACATGGCGCAAGGTCAAGGGCACTACCCTTATGTTGTGTATCCAATGTCTGCCAAGTAAGCCGTTGTATCTCATGTCACCGTCGATGACCTGAAACTCGGTGTTATGGGTCATGCTAGACGTGTCGATCGAGAGAACGTTTTCTCCCTTCGTTTCTTCTCCGACCATGTTGAAACCGTGGAGGACCCGAGGGGTGGGAACAACTTGATTGAGCAACCCTAGCTGTTCTACTACTTCTGACCTGATTATGTTGACTGAGCTGCCTGGATCCACGAGCACCCGCTTTATTCTGATGTTGTTTGAGAGAAAAGAGATTACTAGCGCGTTGGTGTGCGGTTCCATCATGGCTTCGAGATCCTCCTCGCTGAATAAGAGAGTTTTTCCAGGTAAGCGCTCTCGGTCCGACCCCTCCTCTGTAGTGGACGTTCTCGCTCGTTTGGACACGGGTCCTCGGGGAATGTTGGCTCCCCCAATAATCATGTGGACATCAGCGTCTAGGTCGGTCGTGCCCTTTTCTCCGTCGCCTTTGAGGTTCTGGCTTCCTATTTCACTAGTCGAACCAGGTGCTTTGTCCTGAAAAAAGAGATCTTTGGGTGAGAAAAAACGTGAAAAAATAACGTGCATTTGTGCAATGGAACCAGCAAAGAAATAATCACTATTAGTTTTAGCCCCACGGTGGATGCCAAATTGTTTACCATGAAAATGGTAACAACAATTAAATTTGTAAATGGGATTCTAAAAATATGTGATCTATTCCCGAGCTAGTTGTTAGAGCAGTTGATGCTAATAATATGGAGTTTGAAGATTAAATGCAAGCTAAAACGAGATAATAATCAAACCAAAGGGCCTACTGCCCGGATAGAGGTCCGGTCAATGAAGGACCTCGGGGTCGATGTCAGGATCGAGCTCGAGCTATCGGGGATAGTTTGGGATGGGATAACAGTTGAAGATATAATCAAACAAGGCTCTTTATGGCCAATACTAAGGTATATGATGAAGAACGAGTAAGAACGTTATGAATATCGAGGTGGCCTTGCACCAGTGAGAACGGACAAGCTTAGAAAGAAAAGAGAGAGAGAGAGAGAGAGAGAGATATTATTGCACTTGTGGAGAAAATGGAGCAACATGAGTCGTCCATACAAAGTAATGGGGATCCCCTTTATATAAGAGGGGAATCCGTTATGGTACAGAATGTGCTAATTGTAAAGGTATGGAGATAGGACGGCTAGACATGACATCTTGAAAAATAGGCCCCGGATAGATCAACCATATTAGGTTAAGCCGCGTGCCTTGGGAACTTCCCTCTTGCCTGTCATAGCTTGATGTATCTGTCAGAATATATATATATATATATATATATATATATATATATATATATATATATATATATATATATATATATATATATATATATATATATATATATATATATATATATATATATATATATATATATATATATATATATATATATATATATATATATATATATATATATATGGTTCTATGGCGGGGAAATCAGGCCCCCGGATTCGCCGTATACGTTATGCATATAGAACACAATTAAATCTTAAAAGGGCTAATATTGCAATTATGTGCAATTTAGCTTTAAAATACTAAATATAATTATAAAAACATATAAAAAATTACCTTAGCCATATTTTGGCATAAATATAGAAATACAATAGATGAATTATCAAAACAATATTTTGAAAATAATTATTGGGGATTTTATGGATAAAAGGGGAGAAAATAAATCAATTTAAGACCTTAAAATTATGGAAAAATAATTAAAACCTTGGACATGCTTATATATGCATATATATGCTATTTTGAAGGTATTTTGCATATTTAAAATATATAGGAAAAAATTGGGTATCAACATGTGCACCAGCCTTGCTCAGGCAGTCGTAGTTTCTACCACAGCAGCTACTTCTTAGGCCGGGGGAGGCACTCAGACTCCCGCCGCCCGTACACCCGAGCAGGTTGTTCAGGGACTCCAGACACCAGAGGCACCACTAGCCCAGCCGGTTGCACCTGCTTAGGATTTTGTGGTTCCAGTTATGCCTGATGACGAGCAGCATCTGTGAGCACGTGATTTTTGCCTCATACAAATTACTCCAAAATAATTCCCCAAAAATTAGGTTTTGGCTTTGATTATTTGTTATTTTTAGGAATTATTGCGTGATTTTTCTGATTGTTTGCATATGTTTGTGTGCATATTTAATTTTATTAATGCATTAAAAATACAAAAAATATAGCATTTGCATCTAAGATTTGATTTTTTACATTTTTGGAATTAATTAATAATTAGGTATTTTACAAAAATGAAAATTCGCAAAAAATAACATATTTTGTATTTTGGTCAAATTGTGTGATTTTCTTTTAATTTAGTATTACATTATTTGTGATAATTCAGAACTTAAGAGATTGTTAAAAACAGAAACTTAAGGGTAATATTGGGGATTGTTTAACAAAAAAGGTATTCACCTAATTGAGAAGCTTCTCAATAGTGGTAGGGTTAGAATTACACTAGCTAGTTTAAGTGGACAATTAAGAAATAAAAAGCTGAAAATGATAATGGGAATGACACTAATTGATTAATTTAGAGAAAATAAGTTAGTGGGGATAATTAAAATAAAGGAAGGGACACTAGTAATGGGGATGACATTAATTGAGTGCCTATAAGAGTGGAATTCGGAAGGAGAATAAAAAAAGAGGGGGGCGGAGAGAGCGGTATACACTCGATATACACTCTGGACACACTGGATATACAGGGGCAGAGAGCTAAGAAAACTTGGAAGAGATTCTGAGAGAGGGAGACAAGAAAACATTCTGAAAATACTGGGAAAAAAACTGGAATTTACTGTTTCATTGATTTCTATTTTCTGGTTTTCAATTTCGAATTGGCTGAAACCATCTTCCATATACTGTTTCATTGAACTATCTGGGGTTAATAACTGGATTAAAACTGGGACTGTTTTGTTGCTGTTGGTGATTGCTGTTGTTTTTACTTCTGATCTCACCCCCTTTTGACTTTCATTTCCAGGTATTCCTTCATACCCTTTGCTAACAAATGAAGTGCCACAAGTTGGAACCAGATTGAATTTGTATACAGATTTGGATGTTCGAATTGGAATTTGAATAAGAGTCTTGTTTGAATGTTAAATTCTATTAGCTTCTGCTGTTTATACTTTTGTTTTCTTGTTATGATTCATGTGTTAAGTTGTCCAACTGTGCTCAAGGTATAGATTGTATACAACAATAGCTTCTGCTGAAATTTTGGCTATGTATGTATAGATTGCCTGGTCTTAACTGTAACCAATTGATGTTTCCATATAGTTTATGCCTTAGTTTAAAAGGGGATTATTGTTGATTGATATATATAAAGTTCTTATTCATGCCCCAACTCGGTTTTCTCCCCTCCTCAACGGTTAAAAAGATTACGAGAGATCACTGGTAGGTATGGCTTCAGGGATTCGATCCTGAAGTCCTTGCTTGCAGCCGGCATTGCCAAAATATTCAGGCCCTTCCGCTAATAAAATGGTTTAATAAAGCCTTGTTGTTTGGAAGGTACTTCTCAAGTACTTTAGTGTTAAATAATTAGGGTCTTAAAAAATGGAAATTTGAGGCAAGCCATAGTTAGACACTTAGTAACAAATGGCTCTTGTGTTAATTTCATAATGTAGAGGTAAAATAATAAATATTCCTAGAGAAACCTTTAGGGCCGTTTAAAATATTATCGTGATTGTGGACATGTTCGCGTGACATAATTACGAATTTTCAAAAATAAATTAAGGTCCGCGTCCGCGTGACTTTGACTAAGTTTTTTTTTCTTAAATAAATTAAGTGTTGTGAATTGCGTACACGTACGCGTGACATGACTCTTGACACGCCAAACCACACGAGTATACGTATGCGTAACTCGATAATTCTTTAAGTACGAGTAAATCACGTAATTAAAATCGGTAAAGGTAAAAATGCATGTAGTTTCTAAACACATAATCAAATAATTTAAGCCAAGTATAAATGGTTAAGCGACCGTGCTAGAACCACGGAATTCGGGAGTGCCTAACACCTTCTCCCGGGTTAACAGAATTCCTTACCCGGATTTCTGGTTCGCAGGCTACAATACAGAGTCAATCTTTTCCTCGATTTGGGATTCGAACCGGTGACTTGAGACACCATAAATTATCCCAAGTGGCGACTCTGAATCTTTAAATAAACGAATCCCGTTTCGATTGTCCTTTGATTTGGAAAAACTCCCTTATACACTCCTTCGGGTGTAGGTAAAAAAGGAGGTGTGACAGCTCTGGAGACTCTGCTGGGGATCAAACCCAGAATCTCTGGTTCAGAGTTCAAGAATTCGAGCTTAGAATAATTATTATATTTGTCTTTATTTATTATCTGGTTTTATTTACATGGTTGGGCCTAATGTGCTAAATGCTGCTTTTACCGCTTTGATATTTGGTTGGACTGTATATAAATTGTTACGAAACCCTCCTCTCTCTGAGTCTTCTAAATCATCTGGGAAGTGTGCACTTCGTGTGACTTCTTTTCTGTTAGAGTCATATCCCAATTTTAGAACGAGGTTCGGACAAGTTGCAAAGCTGGTGAAGCTTCTGTATTTACGGTACACTCCCCCCCCTCGGCTCGAGTTGTCCGCTCGGGTAAGCCAAGTCTAAAACAAACAAACCCAGGTTTTTAAACCTAGTATAACAATACCTCATGCCGGATCCCTAGTAGGAACGCTTGATTGCATCATGTGCATTTTGACTTTGGGGACTCAACACAGGGGTTGGGTCCGTCTAGGGCAGGTGTACCCAAAATAACAGACCATCTTGATGCATCCTATGTGCTACATGTTGCATTTCTTCGAGGGTAAAAGGGTCATTTGGCGGACTAATGATAGTTGAGGGCAAATGAAAAAAAAGAAAAAGAAACAAAAAGAGAGGGTGAAGTGTGAAGATAAAGCGAATGAGGCCTAATTATGTTTTCTGTTACATTTTGTTAAGAAAAAAGAAAAAAAAAAGAGAGCTTGGAAAATTCAAAAGATTTTTATACTTTTTCATCATTTTTCAAAAACCAAAAATCAAAAAAAGGGAAAAAGAAAATAAAAAAAAAGAGTTTACATGTTTCATCATTTTTTTCAAAAAAAAAGAGAAAAAAAATATATTTTCTCTAAATTAGTTGTTATTTTTACTTCTCGCCCGTATCCTATCAGCCCGAACTACGCGTACCTGATTCTCATCTCTCGGGGCGGGATACGTAGGCAACCCACATAGGGTTCGGTCTTCCTAGTAAATCTTAGGTTTTTGGCTTTGCGGGGTCTTAGCCAAATTTTGCACTTCTAGCCACCTTTTGGCCAAATAAGCCATTTTGCAAAAATAGCCTCAATCATGTCTTGCATGTGTCCAGTAGGGAGTGTTATTGTCTCACATAGTGTTGGTTTAAAATTTTCTCATAAAGGTGTGGATTTATTTACCGGAGTTTGAGCATGACAGACACCCCGTGACCATCCAGTCAGGATCGCTCAATCAGGAGTTGCTTAAGGAGATTTATTTTATTTTTATGTTTTGAGTCCGTTCTTCATTTTATGTCTGTCTTTTACTTCCTAGTTTTGTACAATAATGTCAAGTCTTTTGTTATTGTATTTTCTTCTTTATATTTGAAAAACATGTGTTGTAACTCAAAAATCCAGAAAAAGAGATATTGCATTTTATATTTCCGTTATAAGTTTTCTTTAGATTACTAATTCTAGAAATGGGAAAAAGAAAATTTTTTGAGGTTGTTTTTCCTTTAGGCAATCAATATCTAGGACTTAAAATGAATTGTTTTTATGTTTCCTTTAAGTATATTAGGACCAAAATTCCAAAACAAAAAGAGAATTTTCTTTTAGTACTTCTTTAAAAGCTTTATTTAAGGTGTTAATTCAAAATCTAAAAAGATTTTCTTTTGAGAAGTTTCTTTGGGAAATTAGTGAAAAATGAAAGAAAAAAAATTATTAGGATATTGTACATAGAAGAGAAAAAAAGACAACATATTTTACCTTTGATTTATTTTCGGAGTTTCTCTTTAAGGCAATCAAAATTGAAATCAAATTTTTTTTTTGCTTGTTTCGAAATCTTGCGTCAAGATATCAAATGAAAATTCAAAATATTTTTCTGTGGTTTATTCTTTAGATTTTCTTCCTAAAAAAAGAATAAAAAAAAATATATTTTTCTCTTCTACGATTTTCCCTTAATAATTCCCATAGAGTATTTGTTTCCAAAAGAGAGAAAAAATATGTGTTCGTTAAGCTTGAGTTTGGAATAGGTTATAAGACATTCAGTTCAGAAAATTCAAATTCTTTTAGTTCTTTTTCTCATCAGAGTAGTCATTAAGGTAAAAAAAATGTCAGTTTGTTTACTTTATTCCCGATCTTCCAGAATTACGCAAAGATCTGATTCATGCGGCGTCATGATACGTAGACAACCTACATAGGGTTCGATCGAATCATTTTATTTTTTTAAAAAGAAAAAAAAAGAAGGAAAAAAAGGGGAAAAAAGAAAAGAAAAAAAGGGTGAAATTATGGGACGTGAGAAATGAGAGGAAAGAAAAGAGTGATAATTAGAAAAAAAAAGAGGAAGGAAAATGATCAAGCAAGTGCTAGAAAAGCAAAGAAAAGGGAGTTGAAATGGACAAATTGGGATGATGCCAAGTGACTTTATGACCCTCGAAGTCATTCTAGAATCATTAATTGTTGCTAGGTGCATTGCACGCAATGTGATATTTTTGCTATTAAATGCCCTAACACTAACATGATAGCTTCATTTTGTTATATTCACAAAAGAAGGGTGGTTGGTTTGTGGTTCTTAAGGTAACTCATCCATTCAACACAAGGCCAAAGGGCAAGGTAGCCATGACTAGCAAAAATTTGGACACAAGAGTTGTTGATCCGTCAAGGGAGTTTGTGGAGTCAGAGTCTGAATTGAAAGAGGAGTTCCAAAGGGTAAAACAACAGATGGCAGAAATGTATCAGTCTTGGATCAGGGGGCATCCTCCACCTTCATTCCACACTAACTACACTAAAAACCCTGCAACTATCCCATCACTATCACAAGTCCAGGTTCCACTACTGTTGATATCTCCCCACAACCTTTTCACACTCCACCCCTCAAAAGCACATCATATCCCGCCCCTTTGACCACTCATGCTCTTGTAGTTCCTCCCCCAGCTAATTTTCCTCGATCCTCTAACAAGGTTGTGTTCAAAGTCCCTGATGCCCAACACTATGCACCAGAACCAACTTTCAAAGTCTCAGATTCATACTCTCTCGCTCCTCATTTTTGAGCCTCCCGGTGAAACTGAAAAGCTTGCTAAGACAGTGGAGCAAGATGAGATATCCAGGAAGGTGTAGAGCAGTCTTTAAGAAACATGCAAGGGATAGGGAGCCAGATGAGCGTGGCTTACAAAGACATGTGCTTGTTTCCTGATGTCCAACTACCTGATGGGTTTAAGATGCCAAAGTTCGATTTATATGACGGGTATGGAGATCCCATGGCCCATTTGAGAGGCTAATGCAGTAAGATGAGAGGCATTGGTGGGAAAGACAAATTATTGATGGCGTACTTCAGTCAAAGTCTGGGTGGGGCAGCTCTGGAGTGGTACACCCGCCAAGATGCTGGCAGGTGGTACACATGGGATGATATGGCTCAGGCATTTGCCAGGCACTTTCAGTACAATATAGAAATTGTCCCAGATCGCATGTCCCTCGCCAAGATACAAAAGAAGCCTAATGAAAGCTTTAGGGAATACGGGCTAAAATGGAGAGAGCAAGCTGCCAGAGTCTATCCTCCCATGGAAGTAAAAGAGATGGTCGAGTACTTTCTTCAAGCTCAAGAACCAACTTACTTTGGGCATTTGATTACGGCTGTGGGTAGGTCTTTTAATGATGTGGTAAAAATGGGAGAAATGGTAGAAGATGGGCTGAAGTCTAGCAAGATCATGAGTTATTCTGCTTTAAAAGCCACAACACAAGCAATTCAGAACGACACAGGAAGCTCGCTGGGTCAGAAGGAACACGATGATGTTGCCATGGTCGTTTCAGAGTCACGACATGGACCAAAGGGTACGCCTTACCAATATACCCAGCCTCAACTCCAACCCCAAACCTATCCCCGAGCTCCACATAATCCACCTCAGTATTATCCTCTGAACAATGTCTGGTCATTTGCCCAACCACCAGGTCACTCCCTATGGCGAGCGCCAGTACCGCATAATGCATTCTTGCCTTCACAACATTTTCGAGCACCCAACAACCCAATAAAATAGGGGCAGGGAAGTGAACAAAGGCAAAGAAATAGTTTCACGCCAATTGGGGAGTCCTACACAAGCTTATTTGAAAAGTTAAAGCATTCTGGCCTGATTGAGCTGCTCCTCGGCTATACTCCAGACCCATATGCAAAAGGCTTTGATCCTACTGTACGATGCATGTACCACTCTAATGTCCAAGGGCATAGCATTGAAGATTGTCATTCCTTGAAAAGGGAAATAGAAAGAATGATTCAATAAGGGGTAATTGTGATCAATGACAGTGACAGGGAGCACGCAAACCCTCTTGGGAACTTGTTGACTGAAGTTGATGATATTGAAGTTAGTAATGGTCTTGGCAATATTGATGAGGAACTCAGTGGCTAAGATGCCGTTCTTGGTAATTGGAAAGACGCTCCATTTCTTAGTCAGCCGGAGAGGAGTTTTGGTGGTTTATTTTGTTGTCATTTTTGTTGTCCGGGTTATTTTCAAGGTTGTAATCCAGATATTATCTTGTGACTCAAACCCTTCTATCCTTTTATTTTGCCTAGTTTGTTTAGTCGTAGTAGCTCGTTTAGTGTTGTCTAGGTTTGTTCCAAGGTTGTAACCCCGGTTTAGTCTGTTTGTTCTGTTGTTCAAACCCTTTCACCATCTGTCTAATACAATTTTCTGTTTTCTGTTATTTCTAGTCATTTTTGTTTAGTTCTCTTTTCCTTTTATAGTTATTTTCCTGTTAACTCTAGTGACATGACATGCACGCGTAATTCTCAGCCTGGTCTTAAAACGTTAATTTAGTCATGAAGCAATAAAACAATTTTGAAGATGATAGGGACATTTGAGGGAAATAAGTAAAGGCATTTTGAGATCATTTCAAGCCCGAATTGCGTGAAACTGGGGCAGATAGAACATAGAGAAACCCTATTGAAATGCATCCTGCCGCATTAGGTTGAAGCCAACGGTAAGTTTGCCCCAAATTGACAGGAGTCGTTCATGGTAATGAGAGTGAGAGTGTTGTCCAATGGTGCTTTGTAGTTAACAGATGTAGAAAGCGAATGCGTGGATATGGTTATCAAGTCTGGTACAATCAAAAGATGATACAAATGTTTTCCTTGGTTTGTTTAATTGTGTAGTTTGCACTTGACATGTTTTGGAGATTGGAATGACGAAGGCATTTTGTTCTGCTATCTAAACACTTTATCCTTCGTTACCCCTTTGAGCCTTATTTATTTTCTTTCATACCCCTCTTTCGAAATCAGTAGCAAAGATCAGAAACGCAAGCGTGAAAGATAAGTAAAGGAAAAAGAGAAAAGAAAAGAGAGAAAAGAAAAGAAAAAAGACAACAAAACAACAAAAAGTGAAAAAAGAGAAAAAAAAGAGAAAGAGGAAGAAAAAGGAAAGAAAAAAATACAACAACAAAGGAATTTCTATGTCATGAACTACATTCAACCTGATTCCTTTTAAGGATACGTAGGCAGCCTCACGGTTCGGTCTTATCAAAAGAAAATCCAAAAGTCCCCAAGCAAGAAACTAGGGCAGAAGTTGTGGTAGTTGTAAGAAATCTGATTCCGAAAGTTGTAATTTTGAACCCAATTGAGTTGTTTTGAGCCTTTTGATACCCTTTCTTCCTAACTCTATCCAAAAACCCACATTACGGTCCAAAGAAAGACCTTCCGACCAGTCTTCGAGACATGCCAAGTCGAGCAAGCAGAGGTGATTCATATGAAAGGCAACACTCTAGTTCAAGCAAAAAAAGGAGAGAATCTTATTGATGAAAACCCCCATGGGTACCGCAAGGCGATGAAAGCTGAGGGAAATAAAAAGTGAGAGAGTCTTATTGGTGAAAACCTTCACGGGCACCTTGAGACGACTGTAAGATGAGAGAAAAGAATAAAACGAGAGAGGCTTGATGGTGAAAACCCTCCGGGCACTACAAGCCGAATAAGGATTGTGAATCAGATTGGATAATCGGAGCATTGAAGCCCAGTTTCATGGTTTAAGGGTACAACAAGAGTTGAACATCATATTTGCTTCACAGAATAGGCCACAAGTGTATGTCATGGCCATTAGAGTTGGTATCCACATCTAATAGGTTTCTACTTTGTAGTTTTCTTGTTAGGAATAATCTCTTCCCTTTGTCCTATACTCTATGCCTTTTGTCTAGGTTACTCCCTCTCTTTGAGTCTGTTTGGTCAAAACAAGTGAGAAATGACTTTAAAATTTGCCACCAGCTTTCCAATTGCACAAAATGGGGTCTGGCTAGCACATCAAAGAATCACAAGTCAGGAAAAACAACAAGAGCACTAAGCTGGTAACAATCAACATACTTTGGGATCCTTGTGAAACACAAAGGTTTGGTACATATCATGTCATGGACAATGAAACGGGTGGATGGTACAAGGTGAAAAGATCAAAGGTATCTTCTATGGTAAGATTGACAAAAATGGTTAACCAGTGACAAGCGAGGTTTTCCAAGTAGAAATCAAAACTAGCATGGCAAGTGAAGGAGCAATAGACCTCAAGGCCAAGGCCAGTGGTTTAATTCAAACAGCATACGCACTGAGTGGGTGGCAATTGTCGTACTTTGAGATTCATGTGAAAACACAAGGGTTTGGTAAATGTCGGTTTATGAGCAATGCAATAGATAGAGGGTATTGGGTCTGAACGGAGAAGAGGTATTTTTTGTGATCTGGGTGATAGAGAAATTGGTTAGTCAATAAGCAAGCAACGTCTTTCAAGGTGAAATCAAAGTTATAATGGCAAGTGAAGGAGAAATCGTCGCAAAGTCAAGGCCACAAACCAACCACTATATTTAAACTCACAAGTTTTCTTTGTCTGAAACAGGGACAGAAGTTGTGTTCATATCAAAGCTGGGAAGCTTGAAATTTTCAGGTGTAATGCCCCAATTCTGCTTATGCAAAGGCTATTGAGAAGATCACACATAACCCCTAGGAGATGCACTTCCTAGTCTGGGTTTTCAAGTTATATTTTGTTGTAGGAGATGCACTTCCTAAACTGAGATTTTACCCTTTAGGAGACGCACTTCCTATTTTGGATCATATGAGTTTGAGTCACTGATGGTTTTACCTCTAGGAGATGCACTTCTTAGTCTAAGCCTTCCAAATTATATTTTGTTTTAGGAGACGCACTTCCTAAATTGATAGTTCATCCGTAGGAGACGCACTTTCTAGTTTGAGTCATTGATGTTTCACCCATAGGAGATGCACTTCTTAGTCTGGGTAGTTCAGGTTATATTTTTGTTTTAGGAGACACACTTCCTAAATTAAGATTTCACCCTTAGGAGACGCACTTCCTAGTCTGGGTAGTTCAAGTTATATTTTTGTTTTAGGAGACGCACTTCCTAAATTGAGATTTCACCCCCTAGGAGACGCGCTTCCTAGTCTGGGTAGTTCGGGTTGTATTGTTATTTTAGGAGACACACTTCCTAAATTGAGATTTTCTCCTAGGAGACGCACTTCCTAGTCTGGTTCATTTAAGTTCATTCGTGGGAGACACACTTGCTAGTTTGAGTCATTGAAGTTTCACCCCTAGGAGACGCACTTCCTAGTCTGGGTTTTTCAGATTATATTTTTGTTTTAAGAGACGCACTTTCTACATTGAGCTTTCCCCTAGGAGACGCAATTCCTGGTTCCACGCACTAAAGTTATACCCTTAGGAGACGCACTTCCTAGTCTGGGTTTTTTAGGATACACTTTTAGGAGACGCACTTCCTAGTTTGGATCGTATGAGTTTTAGTCACTGAAGTTCTCACCCCTAGGAGACGCACTTCCTAGTCTCGGTCATTTAAATCTATTCCTAGGAGACACACTTCCTAGTTTAAGTCATTAATGTTCCACCCCTAGAAGACGCACTTCCTAGTCTTGGTATTTCAAGTTATATTTTGATTTACAATATTGCTAACAACTCACAAATCTTCCTAGTGCAAACTGGGGGAAGAAAATTTTCTTTGTTTTGTCTATTTTGTTGCAATCAGGCACCCACCTTGAGAACAAGGGGAGACAACTCAAGTTTCTAGGGAAAGCAGTTTCGAAGGAAGGCAGTTCAAGTTTCAAGGGAAATGGTTCAAGGTGCAAGGAAAAATAGTGTCAAGTAACAAGAGAAGACGGTTCGAGTTCAACAGTCAGGCGTCCACCTGAAGAAAAGGAAAAGCATCTCAAGAATACCATTCAGGTCGGCCACAAAGGAACTTATGAGGAAGATACAAGTCAACAAGGCAACAACAGTCACAAGATCAAATTTCGAAATAAATATTTGTAAAGCATAGATTATAGCTTAGTCTAGCTTCTTCATTTTTGTCATGGTGTAATAAGGGGGTCAGTAGGCAGTATCAGCAGCAGCAACAGCAAAACCGCAGCTTCATGGTAGTCCCAGCCGCCAAAACTTCCCGAACTACATTGACCTGATTCATTTATAGCCAAGGATATATAGGAAACCTTTGAAGCAGAGGGTCGGTCAAATCTTTCAAAAAATACTTCCCACGGAGTGTTCAAACAGGCAAAAATCGCTCATATCCGCTCACTTTATCTTTACACGAAAACTCTTCGTGTTTTCGGACAAAGAGGGGCAGCTGTGAGCACATGATTTTTGCCTCATACGAATTACTCCAAAATAATTCCCCAAAAATTAGGTTTTGGCTTTTATTATTTGTTATTTTTAGGAATTATTGCGTGATGTTTCTGATTGTTTGCATATGTTTGTGTGCATGTTTAATTTTATTAATGCATTAAAAATACAAAAAAATATAGCATTTGCATTTAAGATTTGATTTTTTATATTTGTGGAATTAATTAATAATTAGGTGTTTTACAAAAATGAAAATTCGCAAAAAATAACATATTTTGTATTTTGGTCAAATTGTGTGATTTTCTTTTAATTTAGTATTGCATTATTTGTGATAATTCAAAACTTAAGAGATTGTTAAAAACAGAAATTTAAGGGTAATATTGGGGATTGTTTAACAAAAAGGGTATTCACCTAATTGAGAAGCTTCTCAATAGTGGTAGGGTTAGAATTACACTAGCTAGTTTAAGTGGACAATTAAGAAATAAAAAGCTGAAAATGATAATGAGAATGACACTAATTGATTAATTTAGAGAAAATAAGTTAGTGGGGATAATTAAAATAAAGGAAGGGACACTAGTAATGGGGATGACATTAATTGAGTGCCTATAAGAGGGGAATTCGGAAGGAGAAGAAAAAAAGAGGGGGGCGGAGAGAGCGGTATACACTCGATATACACTCTGGATATGGATATACACTGGCAGAAAGCTAATAAAACTTGGAAGAGATTCTGAGAGAGGGAGACAAGAAAACATTCTGAAAATACTGGAAAAAAACTGGAATTTACTATTTCATTGATTTCTATTTTCTGGTTTTCAATTTCGAATTGGCTGAAACCATCTTCCATATACTGTTTCATTGAACTATCTGGGGTTAATAGCTGGACTAAAACTGGGATTGTTTTGTTGCTGCTGGTGTTTGCTGTTGTTTTTACTTCTGATCTCACCCCCTTTTGACTTTCATTTCCAGGTATTCCTTCATATCCTTTGCTAACAAATGAAGTACCACAAGTTGGAACCAGCTTGAATTTGCATATAGATTTGGATGTTCGAATTGGAATTTGAATAAGAGTCTTGTTTGAATGTTAAATTCTATTAGCTTCTGCTGTTTATACTTTTGTTTTCTTGTTATGATTCATGTGTTAAGTTGTCCAACTGTGCTCAAGGTATAGATTGTATACAACAATAGCTTCTGCTGAAATTTTGGCTATGTATGTATAGATTGCCTGGTCTTAACTGTAACCAATTGATGTTTCCATATAGTTTATGCCTTAGTTTAAAAGGGGATTATTGTTGATTGATATATATAAAGTTCTTATTCATGCACCGACTCGTTTTTCTCCCCTCCTCAACGGTTAAAAAGATTATGAGAGATCACTGGAAGGTATGGCTTCAGGGATTTGATCCTGAAGTCCTTGCTTGCAGCCGGGCGTTGCCAAAATATTCAGGCCCTTCCGCTAATAAAATGGTTTAATAAAGCCTTGTTGTTTGGAAGGGACTTCTCAAGTACTTTAGTGTTAAATAATTAGGGTCTTAAAAAATGGAAATTTGAGGCAAGCCATAGTTAGACACTTAGTAACAAATGGCTTTTGTGTTAATTTCATAATGTAGAGGTAAAATAATAAATATTCCTAGAGAAACCTTTAGGGCCGTTTAAAATATTATCGTGATTGTGGACATGTTCGCGTGACATAATTATGAATTTTCAAAAATAAATTAAGGTCCACGTCCACGCGACTTTGACTAAGTTTTTTTTCTCTTAAATAAATTAAGTGTTGTGAATTGGGTACACGTACGCGTGACATGACTCTTGACACGCCAAACCACACGAGTATACGTATGCGTAACTCGATAATTATTTAAGTACGAGTAAATCACGTAATTAAAAGCGGTAAAGGTAAAAATGCATGTAGTTTCTAAACACATAATTAAATAATTTAAGCCAAGTATAAATGGTTAAGCGACCGTGCTAGAACCACGGAATTCGGGAGTGCCTAACACCTTCTCCCGGGTTAACAGAATTCCTTACCTGGATTTCTGGTTGGCAGGCTACAATACAGAGTCAATCTTTTCCTCGATTTGGGATTCGAACCGGTAACTTGGGACACCATAAATTATCCCAAGTGGCGACTCTGAATCTTTAAATAAACAAATCCCGTTTCGATTGTCCTTTGATTGGAAAAACTCCCTTATACACTCCTTCGGGTGTAGGTAAAAAGTAGGTGTGACAGCGTCGATTGGAAAGGTTCGGTAGACTTCAGCCTCCGACTTTCAGTGGTGCAGAGGGCAAGGATGCCCAAGGTTTCTTGGATAAGTGTCAGAGGATGTTGCGTACATCAGGTATTCTAGAGACTAGTGGGGTCTCATTTACTACTTTTCAGTTTTTTGAGGTTGCTTTCACTTGGTGAGAGGATTATGAGAGGCGTAGGCCTATTGGTGGACCTCCCATTACCTGGCATCAGTTCTCCATTCTCTTCCTAGATAAGTACGTACCGTACTCCCTAAGGGAGGAGCTGCACAGGGAGTTTTAGCAGCTGCGTCAGGAGGTGCTGTCCGTGACGCAGTATGAGACGAGGTTCTTCGAGTTGGCCCGTCATGCTATTTGGCTAGTTCCCACGAATAGGGCGAGGATCGGGAGGTTCGTTGATGGCCTCAACTATCAGCTACGAAGTTTTCTGACTAGAGAGAGAGTATCTGGCACTTATGAGGAGGTGGTTGACATTGCTAGAGAGATTGAGTCAGTTCGTCACCAAGAGCGAGAGGAGAGGGAGGCCAAGAGGCCTCGGGGATCTGGTAGTTTTAGAGGTTCTTCTTCGGGAGGCCAGTTTCAACATGGTAGAGGCCGTTCATTTAGGTATGCTCAGCCAGCCCATTCAGGTCACCGTGGTGGGTTATCTGGCCATGGTTCTCACAGTTCACATCAGGGTGACTCATCTCTCAGTGCCCTTCTAGCTCAGCGTTCGACTCACGCACCATCAGTTAGGGCTCATCTATGCCGAGTTCTTCTAGTGGGATCCCGGTGCGCGGGGCTTCCTTCAGTCCCCACTACCACTTGCTACGAGGGGTTGCTTCGGTGTGGAGATTTGGGTCATATCAAGAGGTTCTGTCCCCGTCGTACGGGAGGTTCATCCTAGCAGAGGAGTCAGCCTTCAGCTTTAGCACCAGTTACTTCTCCACCCGCTCAGTCAGCTCGGAGTGGAGGTCAGTTAGCTAGGGGTCGCCCTAGAGGGAAAGTTCGAACAAGGGGTGGTCAGTCCTTGTTTCTATTCCCTCCTAGCCAGACTAGATGCTATTGCCTCAGATGCTGTGATTACAGGTGTTATCTCAGTCTGCCACAGAGATGCCTCTATTTTATTTGATCCTGGTTCCACATTTTTTTATGTGTCATTATATTTTGCTCATTAATTAGATATGCCTCACGAGTCTCTTGTTTCCTCTATTCATGTATCTACTCCGGTGGGCGATACTATTATTGTGGACCATGTACATCGGTTGTATGTAGTGATTATTGGGGGTTTGGATACCCGAGTGGATCTCTTGTTACTTAGTTTGGTTTATTTTGATGTTATATTGGGCATGAATTGGTTATCTCCGTATCGTGCTACTAAGACAGTGACGTTGGCCATGCCGGGTGTGCCATGGATCGAGTGGCGAGGTTCGATTAATTATGTTCCCAGTAGGGCAATTTCATTCTTGAAGGCCCAGCATATGGTTGGGAAGGGTTGTCTTTCATACTTAGCATTTGTAAGGGATGTCGGTGCAGAGACTCCTAACATTGATTCTGTTCCAGTTGTGAGGGATTTTCCCGATGTGTTTCCTGCAGACCTGTCGGTCATGCCACCAGACAGCGATATTGATTTTGGTATTGATCTGGTGCCGGGAACTCAGCCCATTTTTATTCCACCATATCGTATGGCACTAGGGGAGCTGAAAGAGTTGAAGAAGCAGCTTCAGGAACTCCTTGATAAGGGGTTTATTCGCCTAGTGTTTCACCGTGGGGTGCTCTTATTCTATTTGTGAAGAAGAAGGATGACACTATGAGGATGTGCATTGATTATAGGCAGTTGAACAAGGTTACCATTAAGAACAAGTATCCCCTGCCTCACATTGATGATTTGTTTGACCAGCTTTAGGGAGCGAGGGTGTTCTCCAAGATTGATCTCCGTTCAGGTTATCACCAGTTGAAGATCAGGGACTCAGATATTCTTAAGACATCTTTCAGGACAAGATATGGTCATTATGAGTTCCTTATGATGTCTTTTGGGCTGACCAATGCCCCAACAACATTCATGCATTTGATGAACAATGTGTTCTGGCCTTATCTCGACTCATTTTTCATAGTATTCATTGATGATATTCTACTGTACTCGCATGGTCAGGAGGAGAACACGGAGCATTTGAGAGTGGTATTGCAGAGATTGAGGGAGGAGAAGCTTTATGCAAAGTTCTCCAAGTGTAAGTTTTGGCTTAGTTCAGTGGCTTTATTTGGGCACGTGGTGTCCGGCGAGGGGAGAAGATAGAGGCGGTTTAGAGTTGGCCCAAACCGTCCTCAGCCACAGAGATTCATAGCTTTCTTGGTTTGGCGGGGTATTACCGCCGGTTCATTCAGGGATTTTCATCTATAGTATCACCCTTGACCAAGTTGACTCAGAAGGGTGCTCCTTTTATGTGGTCGGATGAGTGTAAGGCAAGCTTTCAGAAGCTCAAGACTGCTTTGACCACGGCTCCAGTGTTAGTGTTGCCAACAGCTTCAGGTTATTATATCGTGTATTATTATGCTTCAAGAGTTGGTATTGGGTGTGTGTTGATGTAGGAGGGTAGAGTTATTTCTTATGCTTCTCGTCAGTTGAACCCCCATGAGAAGAACCACCTTGTTTATGATTTGGAGTTGGCTGCCATTGTTCATGCGTTGAAGATTTGGAGGATTTATTTGTATGGGGTGTCTTGTGTGGTGTTTTCCGATCATCGTAGCCTCCATCACTTGTTCAAGTAGAAGGATCTCAATTTGAGGCAACAGAGATGGTTAGAGCTGCTAAAGTACTATGATATTACTATTTTGTACCATTTGGGAAAGGCCAATGTGGTGGCCGATGCCTTGAGTACAAAGGCGGTGAATATGGGAAGTTTGTCATTTATTCCTGTTGGAGAGAGATGTCACGACCCAAACTGAAGGGCCATGACTAGCACCCGACCACACTTGCCGAGCACCAACGTACATTTCGTCTAACCTTCATTATTATCTTTTAAGGCTGACGAGATCAATATAAATGGTAGACCTAGATCATGGACAACCAGCAATAAAATATGATGGCATGAACATACATAGCAGGGGATGACCAGACAATCAAGAAACTACGTATAAGGTATGAGCTACCACGCTACTATGAAAGACTATACAACAAAAACTAGCCGACAAGGCATACCAAACTATACATGAGCCGACACCTGTCTATGAGCCTCTAAAAGAACATAAGTGTTGCAACATAGCCGGAACAGGGCCCCGACATACCCATAATGTCTATAACAAAAATTGCATACCAAGACCAAGGCAAGTCCGGAGAAGGGATCTCGCCAATCACCGCTGAACTGGACAGTCTACTGTGGTGGGGGAGCTGCACCTGCCTGTCTATCAGGACCTGCAGCACGACATGCAGCGTCCACAAATAAAAGGACGTCAGTACGAATAAAGTACTGAGTATGTAAGGCAAGGAACCATAAATACGATCAGTAATGTAAGCAAGGATAGAGAATATACAACCTGTAACATCTTAGCACCTCTGAGGGCTACTTACATGAAATGCATGATACATATGTATAAATACATAAACCTTTAAAGCATTCGCCTCTATGGGCATCATCATCATCATATCGTACCCGGCCATAATAGGCTCGGTAGAATTGTACACGGCCACGTAGAGCTCGGTAAAACCCAACTGATCAGTGGTTTCACAATAGGTGCCGTACCCGGCCAACTATAGCGTGGCTCGGTAGAGTAAAATAGATACATATATATAATGCATGCTCGACTCATGGAATCACATTCTAAACCTTTCGGAGTGACGTAAGGTCGGTATCCTCTGTACACGTTATTAGGACTAACTCTTCACTATGAACCTTATAAGAATCAGGAAGTACCAACAACATTGATAACATAAGACTAAGAGAAGCAACATTAACATCAATCGTTCCATAAGAGGGAAAACAATGTAAGTACTGCTAGCTTCTAAGAGTAGAGTATCTTGGAAGATCGTTCATTACATTATGTGCAATCGGAGTCATGCAAAAGAAGGAAAGGGATAGCCTCACATACCTTGTATATACTGCCCCAATCTCAAGCTATGCAATTGTCAAAACTCCTTAGTCTACAACAAGAGAAACGATACTATCGTTATCATTTAAGCGTCATAACTATTATGTATCGACCACAACCTATTTTACGATGAAACGGACAGCACCTCCCCTATATATATGACCTCACACCATTCAAAACAGTCACCAAACAGCCCAAACAACATCAATAATAAACATATTGAGCCTCCCAAAATAGTCCACACATAGCCTAATCACTCCATACATACGACGACCACCGTAGTCGTGTCAAACAACCTAGAAATGTTACGAATAACTATCAGCCCATAACCCTACAATATATATGGTGTTTCTCCACACCCTTCCTCCTCCAAAACTCCACAAGATAGTATTAAAATACGCAGCCCAACAACAACGCAAAACAGTCCACAAAACAATAACATTACTTCCAAGCCTTTCGATATATATTTCACAAGTTCTAGCTTCAATGGCTTAGCTGCAACTTGGATAATCTTAAATACATATAGAGTAAGAGGTTACTTACCTTTATACAGAAATAACAACTCCAATTTGACCTTAAATTTCCATGAAATATCCCTCCAATGCTGCCACAACAACAAAAAAGCAAAACTAGCGATCAATTAGTGTTTTTCGGCACTAGAATCACTTTAGAAGGCTTGAAATCACCTAAGATTGATATTAATAACATGAGGGAGTATTTACAGAACATAAACCCTTTAAAACAACCTCCCACACGAGCTGGAACGACACAAAAATGAGTAACAACAAGAAGAACAAGAGACTTACTAGCGCCACGGAATTCCCGACACTTGATTTGTGTTGTTTGCCCTTTTTTTGGGTCTTGAATCTTGAGAGAACCTTGAGAGGATGTTCTTAGGGTTCTAAGGTCTGAAAATAGTGAAAAGAAATGACTTAAAACGGGTTGGAGTCATCCTATATAGGCCCAAATATCTTAAACCGACTTAGTGGGCCCCATAGAGAGGTGCTTGGCGCAGTCTCGCGAAAACGCGAATATCTCTCTACTCCGAGATCGTATCGATGAACGGTTTAATGCGTTGGAAACTAGACTCCTAGATATTTAATTTGGTTGGTATATCACCCCTTAATTCCTTGTAAATTATGATAAAAGATTAGAAACATTTGACCCAATGTTTAAGTAAAATTATGAACCTAAGTTGCGACAACTTTTGTCGACTTTTGTTTCATAACTCGTTTGACTTCAAGACTTATGATACGGATATTATATGATTAAAATACCTTAATAAATGACCTCTTGAGTGTATTAAGCACCGCTAGATTACCTGAAAATACGAGTTACAACATCCTTGATTCGTTTAACTTCTAATACTGGTTAATCACCCTTATACACTCTTGTATCACTTAAGACCAATAGGATTGACTTCTTATCATCTAAAAGATAATTCCTTCTTGGATTTATGTTAACTAATATATGGCATGAACTAACACATGTGGATATGGGTTGTAACACCCTCCCCCTTAGGAACATTCGTCCTCGAATGTAAGGGTTTATGGGGAGTTTAAATCATCGTGGATTCCAATGGAAATTTCCGATCAATTTTCCCCTATAAAATGGTCACTAGCAAAACTTGCATGTAATTAAGCCCAACATATGGCTTCGCAAGGCTACACAAAGCATTATGCGTATTTACATTATCTACATATCACCATTTTGTATTAAGGAGGAGTATTCTCAAATTATTGCTTACCTCATAGAGCCGTTTCACCTTCCAATGTATCCTGTCTTCCACCAGCATCCTTGTTATCTTCATTCTGGAATAATTAAGGGTATTTAGACTTCATCTCCTCTTCTGCTTCCCATGTCATTTCTTCCATATTTTTGTTCCTCCATAATACTTTGACGAAAGCTACATCTTTTGTTCTCAGCTTGCGGACTTGCCGATCTAATATCGCCACTGGCACTTCTTCATATGATAGGTCCTCTGTAACTTGTACATCTTTGATAGGGACGACTCGAGAAGGGTCTCCAATACATTTTCTCAACATAGATACATGGAATACCGGGTGGACAAATTCCAATTCGGATGGCAATTCTAACTCATAAGCAACCTGTCCAATCCGTCGAAGAATTTTATACGGCCCGATATACCTTGGACTCAGCTTACCTTTCTTCCCAAAACGCATAATACCCTTCATTGGTGAGATCCTCAGGAAAACCCAATCACCAACCTCAAACTCTAGATCATGACGTCGGACATCAGAATAAGATTTTTGCCTGCTTTGTGCCGTCCTCAATCGCTCTTGTATCACTTTCACCTTCTCAATAGCTTGGTGAATCAAATCTGGCCCATATAATTCTGTTTCATCGACTTCGAACCATCCAACTGGTGATCTACATCTCCTCCCGTATAGTGCCTTGTATGCGGCCATTTTAATACTGGAATGGTAGCTATTGTTATAGGCGAATTCTATGAGTGGAAGATGATCATCCCAATTCCCCTTAAAATCTAGAACACATGCTCGTAGCATATCTTCCAGTGTCTGAATGGTACGTTCAGCCTGTCCGTCAGTCTGCGGATGAAATACAGTGCTGAGAATTACTTGTGTGCCTAAACCCTTCTGGAAAGACCTCCAAAAGTTAGCCGTAAATTGAGCTTCTCGGTCTGATATAATAGATATGGGAACACCATGAAGCCTAACAATCTCCTTGATATACAACTTTGCATAATCTTCAGCCGTGTAAGTTGTCTTCACTGGCAGAAAATGGGCACATTTTGTAAGTCGATCAATTATCACCCAGATGGAGTCAAACTTATGATAAGAGCGAGGTAATCCAATAATGAAGTCCATATTAATCACCTCTCACTTCCAGGTCGGAATCTCTATATTTTGAAGCAATCCACCGGGTTTCTGATGTTCAATCTTTACTTGTTGACAATTGGGACACTGGGCTACAAATTCTGCAATAGACTTCTTTATATTATCCCACCAATATTGCTCCTTGACATCATGATACATCTTTGTCGAGCCGGGATGGATGGAATATCGGGATTGATGAATCTCATTCATAATCTTCTCTCGCAACCCTGCCACATTAGGCACACACAATCGGCTCTGGTATCTCAGTGCCCCATTTTTTCCGATCCCAAAAGCCATACTTTTACACTGTTGAATGCTTTCTCTTAATCGTACTAAGATAGGATCTTCATATTGTCGTGCTTTTACCTCGGCTACCAAAGATGATTCTGATGTATTCTGTACAGTAACACCTCCGTCATCAGAGTCTAACAATCTGATTCTCATATTGGCTAGCTGATGAAGCTCTTTAATCAACCCCCATCTACCTGCCTCAATATGTACTAAGATTCCCATTGATTTACGGCTGAGAGCGTCTGCCACAACATTGGCTTTACCGGGATGATACAATATCTCGACGTCGTAGTCTTTCAATAATTCAAGCCACCTACGCTGCCTCAAATTCAACTCTTTCTGCTTGAAGATGTATTGTAAACTCTTGTGATCTGTGTAGATGTCAACATGGACGTCGTATAAGTAGTGCCGCCATATCTTCAAAGCATATATTACTGCAGCCAATTCCAAATCATGGGTTGGATAATTCTTTTCATGCTTCTTAAATTGTCTTGATGCATAAGCAATCACATTCCCACGCTGCATCAATACGCACCCCAAACCTATACCTGAGGCATCACAATATACCACATAACCTTCTGTTCCTTCAGGAAGAGTGAGCACTGGTGCAGATGTCAATCGATTCTTCAGCTCCTGAAAACTACGTTCACAAGTGTCAGACCACTGGAATTTGGTAGCTTTTTGTGTTAACTTAGTCAATGGTGATGATATAGAGGAAAATCCTTCTACAAACCGCCTATAATATCCTGCTAGCCCTAGGAAGCTACGGACTTCTGATGGTGTTGTAGGTCTCGGCCAATTCTTTACTGCATCGATCTTCTGAGTGTCGACACTAATACCCTCATCAGATATCACATGGCCAAGGAATGCTACTGAGTTCAGCCAGAATTCACATTTGGAGAGCTTAGCATATAACTTACGATCCTGAAGCGTCTGTAATACTATCCGCAAGTGGCCCGCATATTCCGTCTCCGAACGAGAATACACTAGAATGTCATCAATGAATACAATCACGAACACATCAAGATAGGGCCTGAATATAGTATTCATGAGATCCATAAAAGCTGCTGGGGCATTTGTTAGCCCGAACGACATCACCAAGAACTCAAAGTGCCCATATCTTGTCCGGAAGGCCGTCTTTGGAATATCCTTCTCCCTAACCCTCACCTGATGATATCCTGAACGTAAATCAATCTTAGAGAAATACTTGGCACCCTGGAGTTGGTCAAACAGGTCATCAATTCTTGGAAGTGGATACTTGTTCTTTATAGTAGACTTATTCAACTGTCGATAGTCGATACACATCTGTAACGACCCGTCTTTCTTCCGCACGAATAGGACTGGTGCACCCCAAGGTGAAGTGCTAGGCCTAATAAAGCCCTTATCTAGCAAGTCCTTCAACTGCACCTTCAACTCTCGCAACTCTGCCGGGGCCATTCTGTATGGAGGAATAGAGATTGATTGAGTGTCAGGCAACACATCAATGCTAAACTCAATCTCCCTTTCAGGAGGAAGGCCTGGGAGTTCATCTGGGAAAACATCTGGGAATTCGTTAACCACAGGGATTGATTGTAAAGTAGGCGGTTTCGCCTCCGCATCCCTAACGCGAACGAGATGATAAATGTAACCTTTTGAGATCATTTTCCTTGCCTTAAGATAGGAAATAAACCTACCTTTCGGTGTAGCAATGTTCCCTTTCCGTTCAATGATGGGTTCACCCGAAAATTGGAACCTAACCATCTTCGTACGACAGTCAACATTTGCATAGAATGAGGCCAACCAGTCCATTCCCATTATCACATCAAAATCAACCATTTCTAACTCAAATAAATTTGCCGAGGTTTGACGACTACAAATCATCACAGTGCAACCTCTATATACCCTTCTAGCAATCACAGAATCTCCTATCGGAGTAGATACCGCGAGGGGTTTACTTATCAATTCAGGTTCAATGCCAAACTTATTAGCCACAAAGGGTGTAACATATGATAATGTAGATCCCGGATCAATCAGCGCATATACATCATAAGAAAACACAGATATAATACCTGTAACAACATCTGGAGACGACTCGAGATCCTGTCGATCTACTAGAGCATAGGTTCGATTTTGAGCACCACTCGAACTCAGCACTGCACCTCTACCCCTACCACGACCTGTCGACTGCTGAAAACCCCGTGCTGGAGGTCGAACTGATGAGGAAGAACCAGACACAGATCCAGTCGGCTGAGCCATACCATCACCTCCTCTATTAGGACAATCCCGCATCATATGGCCAGGCTGCCCGCACGAATAGCATGCATCAGAACCTCGACGACACAGTCCAAAGTGGGCCTTGCCGCACTGATCACACTGTGGTGTTGGGGGTCTCATCTGACTAGTATCCCTGTGATGTTGCGAGCCAGATGCCCGCGAACTCTGACCTGGACCAGAATAGGATCGATCATATCGAGGCCTCTGAAACTGTGGAGGAGCACTAGCTACAGGTGGCGCCGAACTCCTCGAAAACTGTGGCCTGATGCGGCCTCTGAAGTCATCAGAATACCTTGCAAATCTCGCCCTCTTATGCTGGCCCCTATCCTGCTCCCTAACTGCCCTCTGCTGGCGCTTACGATCCTCTAGGGTCTGGGCATAAGCTTGAATACGGGAAATATCCATGCCCTCCACCAAGGAGGTTGTCGTACACTCATTTATCAGATGTGGTCCCAACCCATTCACGAACATATGCACCCTATCACTCATCTCGGCCACCATATGGGGAGCATACCTTGCCAAAGAATCAAACTGCATACTGTACTCTCGCACACTCATATTACCTTGTCTAAGGTTCAAGAACTTATCAGCTCTAGCTCGTCGTATCTCAACTGGCAAGTAGTGACGAAGAAAGGCCTCAGAAAATTCCTTCCACATAGCTGGAGGAGGGTTCGGACCCCTGGATCTCTCCCAACTATCATACCAGAGAACCGCTAAATCCCGTAGCCGATAAGAAGCCAACTCTACTGCCTCTGTATCACTAACATGCATAACCCGAAGTGTACGATGAACCTGGTCAATAAAAGTCTGTGGGTCCTCCTTGGGGTCTGATCCGGTAAACACTGGAGGGTCTAAATTAATAAAATCACGAACTCTTGTACTAACTGGTTTCTCAGCAGCACCTGTATTCTGCCTCTGAGCCTGAGCAGCTACCAAGCTAGTCAATAACTGCAAAGCACTCCGCATATCCTAGTTTGGAGTGCCAGACGGAGGAACTGGAGGTGCTGGGTGCCTTCTAATATCCTCTGGAGGAGATGGAGTAGATGAGGTATGAGAGGGCATCTCACTTTGAGCCTCACTTTGTCCTGCTCTAACTTGGGGCACCTGACTGGTACCCTCTCCCGCTGCTGTATCAAGCTGTCTACTAATCGTTTGCTTCCTAGTCGAAGGCATCACTGAAAAAAAACAAGGTGAATATTAGAGACGAACACTTACGACTCAACTCTACGCACGATCTAGATTCAGGAAGAAGGTAACAACCCTAGATGTCATGTAGCCTCCTGATTATAAATGTGGCGTGCTACACATCCATAATCAAGACTCTACTAGACACGGCTCATAGATAACCCTAGGACAGACTTGCTCTGATACCAAGTTTGTCACGACCCAAACTGAAGGGCCATGACTAGCACCCGACCATACTTGCCGAGCACCAACGTACATTTCATCTAACCTTCATTATTATCTTTTAAGGCTAACGAGATCAATATAAATGGTAGACCTAGATCATGGACAACCAGCAATAAAATATGACGGCATGAGCATACATAGCAGGGGATGACTAGACAATCAAGAAACTATGTATAAGGTATGAGCTACCACGCTACTATGAAAGACTATACAACAAAAACTAGCCGACAAGTCATACCAAACTATACATGAGTCGACACCTGTCTATGAGCCTCTAAAAGAACATAAGTGTTGCAACATAGCCGGAACAGGGCCCCGACATACCCATAATGTCTATAACAAAAATTGCATACCAAGACCAAGGCAAGTCCGGAGAAGGGATCTCGCCAATCACCGCTGAACTGGACAGTCTACTGTGGTGGGGGAGCTGCACCTGCCTGTCTATCAGGACCTGCAGCACGACATGCAGCGTCCACAAATAAAAGGACGTCAGTACGAATAAAGTACTGAGTATGTAAGGCAAGGAACCATAAATACGATCAGTAATGTAAGCAAGGATAGAGAATATACAACCTGTAACATCTTAGTACCTCTGAGGGCTACTTACATGAAATGCATGATACATATGTATAAATACATAAACCTTTAAAGCATTCGCCTCTGTGGGCATCATCATCATCATATCGTACCCGGCCATAATAGGCTCCGGTAGAATTGTACCCGGCCACGTGGAGCTCGGTAAAACCCAACTGATCAGTGGTTGCACAATAGGTGCCGTACCCGGCCAACTATAGCGTGGCTCGGTAGAGTAAAATAGATACATATATATAATGCATGCTCGACTCATGGAATCACATTCTAAACCTTTCGGAGTGACGTAAGGTCGGTATCCTCTGTACACGTTATTAGGACTAACTCTTCACTATGAACCTTATAAGAATCAGGAAGTACCAACAACATTGATAACATAAGACTAAGAGAAGCAACATTAACATCAATCGTTCCATAAGAGGGAAAACAATGTAAGTACTGCTAGCTTCTAAGAGTAGAGTATCTTGGAAGATCGTTCATTACATTATGTGCAATCGGAGTCATGCAAAAGAAGGAAAGGGATAGCCTCACATACCTTGTATATACTGCCCCAATCTCAAGCTATGCAATTGTCAAAACTCCTTAGTCTACAATAAGAGAAACGATACTATCGTTATCATTTAAGCATCATAACTATTATGTATCGACCACAACCTATTTTACGATGAAACGGACAACACCTCCCCTATATATATGACCTCACACCATTCAAAACAGTCACCAAACAGCCCAAACAACATCAATAATAAACATATTGAGCCTCCCAAAATAGTCCACACATAGCCTAATCACTCCATACATACGACGACCACCGTAGTCGTGTCAAACAACCTGGAAATGTTACGAATAACTATCAGCCCATAACCCTACATATATATGGTGTTTCTCCACACCCTTCCTCCTCCAAAACTCCACAAGATAGTAGTAAAATACGCAGCCCAACAACAACGCAAAACAGTCCACAAAACAATAACATTACTTCCAAGCCTTTCGATATATATTTCACAAGTTCTAGCTTCAATGGCTTAGCTGCAACTTGGATAATCTTAAATACATATAGAGTAAGAGGTTACTTACCTTTATACAGAAATAACAACTCCAATTTGACCTTAAATTTCCATGAAATATCCCTCCAATGCTGCCACAACAACAAAAAAGCGAAACTAGCGATCAATTAGTGTTTTTCGGCACTAGAATCACTTTAGAAGGCTTGAAATCACCTAGGATTGATATTAATAACATGAGGGAGTATTTACAGAACATAAACCCTTTAAAACAACCTCCCACACGAGCTGGAACGACACAAAAATGAGCAACAACAAGAAGAACAAGAGACTTACTAGCGCCACGGAATTCCCGACACTTGATTTGTGTTGTTTGCCCTTTTTTTGGGTCTTGAATCTTGAGAGAACCTTGAGAGGATGTTCTTAGGGTTATAAGGTCTGAAAATAGTGAAAAGAAATGACTTAAAACGGGTTGGAGTCATCCTATATAGGCCCAAATATCTTAAACCGACTTAGTGGGCCCCATAGAGAGGTGCTTGGCGCAGTCTCGCGAAAATGCAAATATCTCTCTACTCTGAGATCGTATCGATGAACGGTTTAATGCGTTGGAAACTAGACTCCTAGATATTTAATTTGGTTGGTAGATCACTCCTTAATTCCTTGTAAATTATGAGAAAAGATTAGAAACATTTGACCCAATGTTTAAGTAAAATTATGAACCTAAGTTGCGACAACTTTTGTCGACTTTTGTTTCATAACTCGTTTGACTTCAAGACTTATGATACGGATATTATATGATTAAAATACCTTAATAAATGAGCTCTTGAGTGTATTAAGCACCACTAGATTACCTGAAAATACGAGTTACAACATCCTTGATTCGTTTAACTTCTAATACTGGTTAATCACCCTTATACACTCTTGTATCACTTAAGACCAATAGGATTGACTTCTTATCATCTAAAAGATAATTCCTTCTTGGATTTATGTTAACTAATATATGGCATGAACTAACACATGTGGATATGGGTTGTAACAAGAGACCTCTTGCAGTTGATGTTCAGGCCTTGGCTAATCAGTTCGTGAGGTTGGATATTTCGGAGCCTAGTCGGATATTGGCTTGTGTGATTTCTCGGTCTTTCTTATTTGATCACATTAGAGAGCGTCAGTATGATGATCCTTATTTGCTTGTCCTTAAAGACAGAGTTCAGCATGACGACCCCAGAGATGTGACTATTGGTGATGATGGGGTATTGAGGATGCAGGGCCGGATATGTGCCCAATGTAGATGGGCTTCGGGAGTTGATTCTGGAGGAGGTCCATAGCTCACGGTATTCCATTCATCCGGGTGCCGCGAAGATATATTAGGATCTGAGACAACATTATTGGTGGAGGAGAATGAAGAAGGATATTGTGGAATTTGTAGCTCGGTGTCTCAATTGTCAGCAGGTGAAATATGAGCATCAGAGACCAGGTGCCTTGCTTCAGCAGATAGATATTCCAGAGTGGAAGTAGGAGCGTATCACCATGGACTTTGTAGTTGGGCTTCCATGGACTTTGAAGAAGTTCGATGCTATTTGGGTGATTGTGGATTGGTTGACCAAGTCTGTGCACTTCATTCCTGTGTGTACTACCTATTCTTCAGAGCGATTGACAGAGATCTATATCCGGGAGATTGTTCGTTTGCATGGTGTCCCAGTTTCCATCATTTCAGATAAGGGCACTCAGTTTACTTCGCAGTTTTGGAGAGCCATGCAGAGGGAGTTGGGTACTTAGGTAGAGTTGAGCACAACTTTTCACCCTCAGATGGGACAGTCCGAGTACACTATTCAGATATTGGAGGACATGTTGCGCGCGTGTGTCATTGATTTTGGAGGGTCATGGGATCAGTTTTTATCTCTCGCAGAGTTTGCTTACAACAGTAGTTACCAGTCGAGTATTCAAATGGCTCCATATGATGCTTTGTATGGGAGATGGTGTAGATCTCTAGTTGGTTGGTTTGAGCCGGGTGAGGCTAGGCTTTTAGGTACAGTCTTAGTGCAAGATGCTTTAGATAAGGTGAAGGTGATTTAGGAGAGGCTTCGTACAGCGCAGTCGAGACAAAAGACTTATGCTGACAGGAAGGTTTGGGATGTGTCCTACATGGTTGGGGAGAATGTTCTGCTGAAGGTTTCACCCATGAAGGGTGTTATGAGATTTGGGAAGAAGGGTAAATTGAGTCCTCGGTTCATTGGGCCTTTCGAGGCGCTTCGGAGGATTGGGGAGGTGGCTTATGAGCTTGCCTTGCCACCCAACTTATCGAGTGTGCATCCAGTATTTCATGTTTCTATGCTCCGGAAGTATATTGGTGATCCGTCTCATGTTTTTAATTTTAGCACGGTTCAGTTGGATGGTGATTTGACTTATGATGTGGAGCCAGTGGCTATTTTGGAGCATCAGGTTCGAAAGTTGAAGTCAAAGGATATAGCTTCAGTGAAAGTGCAGTGGAGAAGGCTACCTGGGAGACCGAGCGGGAGATGTGGAGCAGATATTCCCACCTATTTGAGGCTTCAGGTATGTCGGTCATTTCATGAGTTACCACTCCGTTTTCCCCATTTCTACTTCTTATTGTCTTGTTTAGCTGTATTATATGATATCGGGTTGATTGGTTCAGGTTTTGGTAAGGTTTGAAATACTTAGTCTCTTTTGAGTAAACTTAGGTTGAAAAAATCAACTGGATGTTGACTTATGTGACAAAGGGATCAGATGTGAATTTTGATGGTTCAGATAGCTTCGGGAGATGATTTAGGACTTAGGATTGTGATCAGAATGTGTTTTGGAGGTCCGTAGTAGATTTAGGCTTGATTTGGCAAAATTAGAATTTTGGCGTTTTCAAGTTGATAGGTGAGATTTTGATATAGGGGTCGGAATGGAATTCCGGGAGTTGCAGTAGGTCCGTTGTGTCATTTGGGATGTGTGTGCATTATTTCGGGTCATTTGGACATGATTTGATAGACTTTTTGATCAAAAGCGGAATTCGAAAGATTTTTGGAACCTTAGGCTTGAATCCGATGTTATTTTGTTGATTCAATGTTGTTTGAGGTGTTTTGAAGATTGGTACAAGTTTGGATAGTAGTATATGACCTGTTCATGCTTTTGATTGAGGTCTCGGGGCCTCGAGGTGATTTCGGATGGTTGACGGGAGGTTTGGAGTTGAGTTTGGTAGCTGAAATTTATTGTTGCTGTCATAACCGCACCTGCCGTTGGGAGGCCACAGGTGCGATGCCCGCAGAAGGGGAAGGCAAGCCACAGATACGGCCAAGAGGGAGGTCAAGCGGAGCTGCAGAAGCGCATATCTTGGCACACCTGCGATGGCGCAGGTGCGAGAGAGTGACCGCAAGTGCGGTCCTAAGGATTTTAAGTCACTTTCGCAGGTGCGCATCTGGGACCACAAGTGCAGGTCCGTAGGTGCGACCATCTAACCGCATGTGCGGTTTTGTTGGGTCAAAAACTATAAAAGATTTCCTTCGCGATTTTTGGCCATTTTTCTCAATATTTCATTCAGGGTGAAGCTTTTGGGAGCAATTTCAAGGGAGATTTTCAGAGGGATTCATTGAGGTAAGGTCCTTGGTTCCTATGCTCGTTATTATGGTGATATTTATCGTTGTTAGAATGAAATTTAAGGGAAAATCAGTGGAAAATTTGGGGGTTAGGGTTTGGTTAATTGGAGATCTTTGAGTGGTGATTTGAGGAGCAATTTGAGGTCCGATTTTGGTACTTTTGGTATGAATGAACTCGTGGCGGAATAAGGATTCTATTGATGTAAAATTTATAGAATTTCGAGATGTGGTCCCGGGGGTCGGGTTTGGCCAATTTCGGATATTGTGTTGTAATTTTGTTAAATTGGTATGGGTTTCACTTCTTTAGCATATATTGATGGTTATGAACTAATTTTGGTTAGATTCGAGGCAATCGGAGGCCGATTCGAGGAGAAAAGGTGTCGCGGGCTAGAGTTTTGGCTTGGATTGAGGTAAGTAATGCTTCCAACCTTGGTTCTATGGGTTCGAAACCCCGATTGATGTGTTCTATGATTATTATGAAGGTGACGCTATGCCAAGTGACGGGCGTGTGGGCGTGCACCGTGAAAAATGTGGCCTGGATCATTCCATAGCACAGCTTAGCTACTCTTTTATGTTGATATCTATGTTGTAATCATGTGATTAAGTTGATAAGCTGCAAATCATGTTAATTATCATGTCAAGGCTTCACGCCAACACTGTTGAGACCCGAGAGGTCGTTTCTTGCTATCATGTCATTAGATTCATGTATATTCTATACTTAATCCTGTTCATGCATATTATATCATGCATCAGTCTCGATTATTGCTATTTGACATATCATATCATTGTTCGGGCTTGTATTATGACACTTAGCCCAAGTGTATGAGACTGGAGAGTATTGACTGAGTGAGGCCAAGAGCCGAATATTGATTGACAGTATGGGATGAGGCTTCACGCTGCAAAAATGATATTGATCATGCCTTCACTGGCATTGATATAGTGGTTGGGCTTAGAGAAGCCCTTCCGGAGTCTTTAAACCCTAGTGAGCGCAGTAGATGATTATATTGAGGGATGGATCTTCCCTGGACATGGATCTTGTCCGAAGTACTATACCGGGAGATGGATCTTCTCCGAGACGCTGGATCGGCTTGTGTCCTTGGTACTGAATGATATATATATATATTCCAGGATGGATCTTCCCTAGGTCGGATGGCCATATATAGTACCGAGTGGTTGAGCACTTGTGAGTGGAGGTTGTGGAACATTGATCATGCTAGTTGTGCATTATAACATATATGAAATCTTTGAGTTTTGAACTCTTTACCGATCAGTTGCATCTGTTAATGTTGAGTTTTACTTGAACTGTAAGCATGTCTACATTTCTGTTCTGTTAATTGTTAATTTCCTGTTGAGGTTTGGTCCGTCACTACCTGTCAGTCATCAGGTTGGACTTATTACTTACTGAGTTGGTGTACTCATGTTACCCCCTACACCTTGTGTGCAGATCTAGGTGTATCTGGTCACGGTAGTGGTTGTTGATCTTCCTTGTGCGGACTTTCACCGGAAATTGCGAGGTAGCTTCTTGGCGACCGCAGTTCCACCTTCTCCTTCCCTATCTTCCTCTAGCCTTACTTATTGGATGTTTCAGACTATTCTAGATTTGTATTTCAGACTGTTGTATTAGTTTGCTCATGACTAGTGACACCCGAGGTCGGGGTTGTATTTCTTTCCGCTGTTTTGATACTTCTATCTTTTATTATTGGATTTCTAATTAAAAATTGATGTTTTCTAAAGTAAATAATTTAGGTAAAAAAAGAAATTGGAATAAGTGGTTGGCCTAGTTCCACGATAGGCGCCATCACAACCGGGTCAGATTTTGGGTCGTGACAGTTTTTGAAAGATTATTGTATCACTATTTTATCATCCAGGTAAGGCAAATGTGGTAGATGATACTATGAGTAGAAAGTATGGATAGTTTGGCATTTATTCCAGTTGAAGAGAGGCCTTTGGTTATGGATGTTCAGTCCTTGGCTAACAGATTATGAGATTCGATATTTTCGAGCCGAGTAGATTTCTTGCTTATGTTTCTATGCAGTCGTCCTTGTTTGAGTGCATCAAGGCTCGCCAGTATGATGATCCACACTTGTTGGTGCTTAAGGACATCGGGATGGTGGTAAGAAAATGGTTATTAGAGATGATGGTGTATTGCAACTTCAAGGTCGGATTTGTGTTCCTAATGTTTACGGTTTGAGGGAGTTGAGTTTTGAGGAAACTCACAGCTCGAGGTACTTTATTCATCCAGGTGGTTTGACTTAGAGGTTGGTTATACCAGGGTGAAGGTGGGAGCACATTTCCATGGATTTCGTGTTAGGATTACCACAGACTTTGAGGAAGTTTGATGCTATTTGGTTCATTGTAGACAGAATGACCAAATCTGCACATTTTGTTCCGGTGATGACTTCTTATACTTCAGAGAAGTTCGCTCAAATCTACACCAGAGAGATTGTCTATTTTTGTGGTGTGCCTGTTTCTATCATTTCAGACCTTGGTACTTAGTTCACATTGCAATTTTGAAGATCTGTTTAGCGAGAGTTGAGTATGTAGGTGGAGCTTACTATAGCATTCTACCTATAGACGGATGGACAGTACGAGCGAGCTATTCATATTTTGTAAGATACATTAAGGGCCTATATTATTTACTTCAGAGGCTATTGGGATAAATTCCTACCATTAGTGGAGTTTGCGTGTAACAGTAGCTACCTGTCCAGTATTCAGATGGCTCCATATGACACTTTATATAGTAGGCGGTGTTGTTCTCCTATTGGTTGATTCGAGCCTGGTGATGCTAGGATATTGGGTACGGATTTGGTTCGTGATACCTAAGATAAGGTGAAGTTAATTCAAGATCGTCTTTAAACAACACATAGTAGGTAGAAGAGTTATGCGAACAAGAAAGTCGGCGAGGACTTTTATGAAGGGCAAGAAGGTACTTCTAAAAGTTTCACCTATGAAGGGTGTGACAAGATTTGGGAAGAAGGGAAAGTTTAGCCTAGGTTGATTGGTCCGTTCGAGGTGTTAGAGAGGGTTTGTAAAGTTGCTTATTGGCTTGCATTGCCTCCCCACCTAGTGGGAATATATTCGGTATCCCACATTTTGATGCTTCAGAAGTATCATGAAGATAATTCGCATATTTTGGACTTCACCATGGTGCAACTTGATGAGAATTTGACTTATGAAGAAGATCCAATAGCTATTTTAGATAGGCAGGTCCAAAAGTTGAGATCTAAGGAGATTCCTTCTGTGAAAGTGCTTTGGAAAGGGTAACCAACTAAGGAAGCTACTTAGGAGTTCAAACCCGATATGAAGAGTAGATATCTGCATCTCTTTGCTAGTTCAAGTACATTTCTATGTCCATTTAAGGACGAACTTTTCTTTTAGAGGTGGAGAGTGTAATGACCCGATAGGTCGTTTGAGTTCTAGCGCTACGCTCTGTGATTTGAGACCTTACATAGCTTCATTTGATATTTTATGACTTGTGTGCATATTTCGTTTCGATTCTTGAAAGCATTAGATGTGTTATGGAAGAGATAATCAAATTCTAGAGTCTTAATATAGTTGGAATTGACCACGATCACCATTCTTGGTAAATAACCTCGGGTAGGTATTTTGATGATTTCAATGGGTTCATATGATTATTTTGGACTTATACGTGTGTTTTATTTGGGTCCCGGGTGACTTGAGGCCATTTCAGCGCTTTAATTTGAAATTTTAAAATTTGAACTTATAAACTTTTGAAATCTTTGGTTTTATGGTTGATTCTTGATATTTTGACTAGGGCCCGAGGGGTCCGATGAGGTGCAAATTGGTTGTGGACGAAGTTAAATTAGTGCTATTGGTGTGCTGAACATGTAGTTACCGCACCAGCGATAACTAGGTTCGCAGGTGACAGGTCACCCTTGTGTAGATTGGCTCGCATCTGCGAGGGAATGGGACAAGACAATGTGTTGCACCGCTGGCTCACTGGTACATAGGTGCAAGGCCATATCTGTGAGATGCAGGTTCACATCTATGGAGCTAGGGGCTCAGGCTGGGGTCGCGCCTGCGGGCTTTTTGTCGCGGATACGACTTCACATCTATGAAGCATAGGCTGCACGTAAGTATCTACAATGACACCTGTCACACCTGCGTGGGTACTTTTCATAGATGCAAACCAGCATCTCGTAGATGTGGCCTCGCACCTGTACATCAATGAATCACATGTGCGACACACTGTCTATTCCCTTTACCTCACAGATGCGAGCGAACCCGCATAGGGGAAACCTTGCACCTGCGAACCTGGTCATCGTAGGTGCGATAACTACAGGTTCAGCACACCACCAGCAGCAATTTACAAAGAACTTTGTCTAAAACATATCCGAACCTCACCCCAGCCCTCCGAGCCACAGTCCAAACATCCTAACAAATATATAAACCTTACACAAACTCTCTCGAAAGCTCGTAACATTAAAATGACATCAAAAATCAAGAATCAACCATCAAACCAAAAATTTCAAAAGTTCATAAGTTCAAATTTCCAAATTTCAACTAAGCGCCTCGGGTTACTCAGGACCCAAACCAAATATAGGCAGAAGTCCAAAACAATCACACAAACCTATCGAAATTGTCAAAATACTGATCCAATGTTGTTTACCAAGAATATTGAACGTGGTCAACTCCAACAACATTAGGACTCAAGAATTTGAGTATTTCTTCCATAACGCATCTAAACCTTTCAAAAATCAAAACAAATTATGCACACAAGTTAAAAAAACTCAAATGAAGCTATTCAAGGTCTTAAATCACGCAGACAGAGAACTAGAAGTCAAAAATGACCTATTGGGTCATTACATTCTCCACCTCTAAAAGAAACATTCATCCTCGAACAGACATATAAATGTAACTGAACTGGCAAAGAGATGTGAATATCTACTCCTCATATTGGGCTCGGACTCCAAGTAGCTTCCTCAACCGGTTGCCCTTTCCAAATCACTTTCACAGAAGGAATCTCCTTAGATCTCAACTTTCGGACCTGCCTATCTAAAATAGCTACTGACTTTTCTTTATAAGTTCAAATTTCCAATTTTCAATTACTAGCACCAAAATGGTCACGGATCACCCAGGAACCAAACAAAACATATGTGGAAATCCAGAATTATTATATGAACCTATCGAAATTATTAAAACATTGATCCAAGGTCGCTTACCAAGAATACTGACCGTGATCAACTCCAACAATATTAAGACTCTAGAATTTTAATATCGCTTCCATAACACATCAAAAACCTTTCAGAAATCATAACAAATTGTGCACACAAGTCATAAACATCAAATGAAGCTATTCTAAGTCTCAAATTATGGAACGGAGTGCTAGAACTCAAAATGACTTATCGGATCCTTGCAATATAAACAATAAGATACACAGTCTAAATAGAAGATAATAAGTATGTTTTCCCAGATCACATGATCAAAAGAATATACCAACTCACCAAATTCGCATGTAAAGGAGATATGCATCAATAACATTTATTTGAATGCTTCTAAAGGAGTTTAGCATGTCTATCCAATTGTCCAACAACATGTTAGCAAGTCTCACACATATGTGAAATACATCAAATAGCATTTTTAGATGATATGCATGAATACATGTAAAAATACATGAATACACGTAAAAGATTTACTTAAATAAATAAAGCTTCCATATTTATGTTCCAACTCATCAATCGGATCCCATATCATAAACAAACCAAAAACCCACTGGTTTATCACAATCCTATGCACACACAATCCAGGGTTAAATGGATTATCACATGAATCTAGAGGAATGGACCCAAATTCATACGCCTGAGCATTATAACTCCATAATTAATCATCAAACCCATACGGAGTGTCATATGATGTCATATTAATATTGAGTGCACGGAATAACCAAATTGTGCAATAATCATATCAATTTGCATTGAATGACATATTGTTCTATAATCTTATCAATCCGCACGGAATATCCTTTCGTGTCATAACCACAATCCATATCAAAGTAACATATATGGGAATATATTAATTTGTACAAGAGAGATAAATATACAAAGATATATTCATATGTACAAGAGAGATAAATATACAAAGATATATGCATACGTATAAGAGATAATCAATATGCATGGTGTATACATATGTATAATATATGACTATGTATACGCCACGTAATCCAACACAAAATAAAGAGTGTGAACTATATAACAATGTCTGTCTGACAGAAATAGATAGACTGAATAGATAAGTAGGGGGATTTCATGTAATGCGTATCGATCAAGTGAAGCAGCTCACCATGAAGTCTCTATAAGACCTACTCTGCGAGATGAATGCCGCTAACACCAGCCACAAAACTTGCACAAAATATACAGAAGTATAGTATGAGTACAAAGCCACGGTACTCAGTAAGTATCAAGTCTAGCCTCTAAGAAGTAGTGGCGAGGGCCTGACATCGACACTCACTAACAGTCAAATAATCAGGAGAAAGCAAAAACAATATACGGAGTAAAGCATGGTATCAAGAAATGAGTACGAAAGATCAAAACACAATTCATATGGAATTTAGGCATACTTCACAGACAAAAGAGATAAAATGAGATATCGACATCTCAATTATCAATAAAAAAGACATGATACATGTCAATGATATTTATATAAAGTTGCCTCATGAGTCAAACTATATATATGCATGCTTAGGATCCTTTCTCAATTCCTCACAACACATATCTATGTGCCTGACATAGGCCACGTGCCCAACAAGCACGAAAAATCTCGGGTGCTTACGTTCACTAGGCACAAGGTAATATGGGTAATCACCTGACTCCGGAGGGATAGATTCATATCCAAGCATTGATTATCTTACTATTTATGATCAATAATCAATATCCGTTCAAAGGATTCATAGTGCAAAAACCTCAACTTTCCACAACAACCAACTCTTCACTCATGCATATGTATATGAAAGAATACGATAAAGAAGCACCAGACATAGCAACATGAATGAGGATGAAAGCTCATAAGACTAAAAGATGGTTATGGCTAATCATGTAGTTCAATTTATCATAACTGTTCAATAAGCATTTAAGAGTGCTCAAGTCTAGTCATATTATATAAAATGAGTCAATTAGTCCATAGAAACTACCAAATCAGGGAGCAAATAAGGTAAGTATATAACTACGGATAAATAATAAAGCTCAACATGGTAAACCAATCCTTCAGGCCCAATTCAACAAGTCATAACTTAAGTATGCTTCTAAGAGCCCGTTTGGATTGGCTTAAAAAGTAGCTTTTAAGTATAAGTGCTTAAAATTACTTTTTAAGCGCCGAAACTGGTTTTATAAATAAGCAGTTACGTGTTTGGATAAAAGTGCTGGAGCTAAGAAAAAACTATTGAAGTGTTTGGTAAACAAGTGTTAGTAAGCATTTTTCTGTTAAAATTACTGAAATATCCTTAAAACTGTTAAACCTATAAAGAAGCTTATTACTATAATATTTTATTCTAAATAATATAAATACATAATAATTAATATTTTAATTTACTTTCAATTTATAAAACTAAAAGTAATATGAAGAAAGAAAACGAAAATTAAGACAATTTCGGTATGAAGAAAGCAAACAAAAATTATAATTAATATTTTAAAGAAAATTAGTAAAAAACAAAAAATGGGAGCAAACAAATCGTTATAATCTGGAGAATAATTGGAAAGAAAAAGAGTAAATGAAGAAAGTAGATGCTGCAATTTCGAGAGGAAGAAGACAACATCAATTAAGTTTTGTACTGAGGGGTAATTTTGAAATTAAGAAAAATTATAAGGGATAAGAATGTAATATCGTTGGTCAAATCAATATGGCTTTTAAGCCAATTTAGAAAAAGTTGGGTTTACCCAACTTGTTGGCTTTGGCTTTTTTAAGCCATTTGTCTAGTTGCCAAACACTTCCAAAAGTTAAAAAGAGCTTAAAAGCTGGTTTGACCAGTTTTTAAGCCCATCCAAACAGGCTCTAAATCATGATTATAAATTTTTATGTAGTCATAAAATCAATTTAAAACATGTATATATAATAGCTTCACATAATCCAAACAAGGCATACCTCAAGTCAACACTATCGGGTACGGTCATAATCTAGCTACGCATATAGCTCGTTACCTTGCATATACGTGGCTCCTAAATGGAGAAACAAGCAGCAAGCAAATCACCTATAGGAAGAATTCCCTCTTTCAAAGATAGACAAGAGATTTACCTCCTCCAATTAAGCTTAAATCAACCAACAACCACCTAACCATCAAAATCCAAGTCCAAACGACTCAAATTTAGTCAAATACAACTCAATAACATCAAATAAAGCCATAGGAAATAATTTCAAAAGATGAAGCTTTAATCTTTAATCAAATCTCCAAAAGTCAATAAAAGTCAACTCGAGTCCACATGGTCAAAACCTGAGTCAAGGGGGAGATCCCAAATACTCATAACCTCACGAGTCAAAATATTTTATTAGATTCAAAACCAAGTCCAAATCGACCCCCATATCCTCAAAATACACTCTCTTAAAGTTAAATCCAAGTAAAAATTTCTTACCTCTAATGTAGTAGTGGAATTGCTCTTCAAAATCTCCACCTCTCGAAGTCTAAGGTTCAAAATACGAGATAGTGGGCAAAATCTTGAATTAACTCACTTAAGTGGTCTGCCTATGCATACCCTTCGCGATCACGACCCAATGCTTCACAATCGCGAAGCACTAAAATTTTGCTGCCCAAATAACATTATACATGATCGCGTCTGTTGGCCAAAGAAAAAGGATAGTTTTGAAGAATGACAAAGGAACTCAGAAATGAACCAAGTCCATCACTGGTAAACATATGTATACGGCTAAAATCAGAGAGCTCGCTTTTGTGATTATTATGATATCCCGCAGCCCGTTTTTGAAAGGCTCGAGTCCAGTTCGAGGTTCAAACCTGAGGATCCTTTATGCTCGACCTCGGGGCAGAGTAAATCGACGGCTATGATGAACGAGTGGGAGATTCCAAAGGCATATAATTAAGGCTGACCAAGTCTATTAGGCTAGTTCAAGCATGTACCGTGGCATTAAATGGCTGTACCAGCCTTATATCTTTGTAATAAATGCACTTGTACTATGTTGGGATTCCCCCTGATATATAAAGGGGATCCTTGTCATTTTGTAAGATCTCTCTCATACTTACAACATTCAATACAAGAACATTCTCTATGCTTTCTAACTTAAACATATTCTCTTGATTTCATTACTTACATTTATTGCTTACATTTGTTGTGTTTTATTTATTGTTCTTCATTTATTGCTCATTATTGACCATAAAGAGCCTTCATTAAAGCTGTCAATACTGTTAGCCCTTTATTGGCTGCCCATAGCTCGGTATCGAATCCGACCTCGAGGCCACGAATAATCTGGCTCGAGGCCCCGATTCCCAGCCGCCCAGTTTGCTTAAACACACTATTTTCAAGTTCTTACCTTATTTCCTAATCTCACACTTAGCATCTATCACCTAACAACTAGCATAGAAACAGATCGCGTATTTTTAGAACCACAAAATCAAATCTAATTGTAATTACTATTTTCAAGGTAAACAGTTTGGCGGCCACCATAGGGCTAAAAATAATAGTGATTGTTTTTTTGCTGGTTTACTACATAATGCAAGTTATCTTTCACACCTTTTCTTGTCCAAGAATCTTTGATTTCACGTCAAAATGTCTAACTCAGTAAATGCATATGAAAACAACGGTTTTGAAGACCATGGAGAGAATGGCGTGGCCGTTCCAAGTATTGGTGTACAACCACAAAACCCCGAGGACGCACCAGAGCCAATCCCTGCGGATGTGGTCTCACGCGATGCCTAACGAGTCGATATAAGCTCCTAAACTAAAAGGAGCGTACGCCAAGGAGACCAACAAGAAGCTCAAAAAACCCCAGCTCGGGAGGAACAAGAGGTTGGCCTTCACGTTATTTTTGAAATGTTACAGGCACAACAGCTGACGATTGCTCAACTGCAAAGCCATCAAAAAACTCCAAGAACAGCAACACCGGAAACGACTCCTCAAGCCAAACAGGTACTGGAAAGATCGAGTAACTATGGGTCAGCAGTCGACCCCGCTATTATGAAGATGCTCAAGGACCTCACAAAGAGAATTGAATCAGGCGAAAAAATGATAGAAGCCAACGATAAGAAGGTAGAAACTTACAACTCCAGGGTCGATTAGATCCCGGGCGCGCCCCTGATCCTGAAGGGTGTCGATTGGAAGAGATTTGTACAAAAGCCATTCCGGTCAAATGCCACTCCAAATCCCATCCTAAAGAACTTCAGAATGCCCGACCTTCTGAAGTACAACGGAACCTCGGACCCCAAAAAGCACGTCACTGATTACACTTGTGCATTGAAGGGCAACGACCTGAGGGACGACGAGATCGAATCAGTCCTGCCAAAAATGTTTGGGGAAATACTCTCGAAAGGGGCCATGATATGGTATCACAACCTAGCTCCGAATTCAATAGACACATTTGTCATGCTGGCAGATTCTTTCAAAAAGGCACATGCCAGTGCCATCAAGGTGGCTACAAGGAAATCCTGTGTCTTCAAAATCAAACAAAGAGAAAAAGAGATGTTGCCGGAGTTCGTATCTCGCTTTCAAATTGAGAGAATGGAACTACTACCAGTCTACTATGACTGGGCTGTACAAGCCTTCATCCAAGGCTTGAACAAACGGAGCTCGGTGGCTTCGAAGTAGCTGAAGCAAAATTTGGTTGAATACCCCGTCGTAACTTGGTCGGATGTCCGCAACCGATACCAGTCGAAGATCAGGGTCGAAGATGACCAACTACGAGCCCCTTTGGGCTCGGTATATCCAAGCAGACTCCTGGAAAAGGAGCCAAAACCAAATAAGGAAAGGTATCAACCATACACCGAAGATAGGAGAAATGCCCCAAGGCGTAACATACCCCGAAATGATCGAAGAACAGATCGAGGTCAGAGCCCTCGGGGACTCGTGAGCAGAGTCAGATGCAACAGACATACAGGACCGACAGAGGCACCCCGCTTGTCGGAGTATAACTTCAACGTTGACATCTCACACATCGTATCTGCCATCAGTAAAATTAGAGATACCAAGTGGCCAAGACTTGTACTGTCAGATCCATCGCAGAGGAAGCCCAACTTAGTGTGCAAATTTTATGGCACACACGGTCATAGGACCGAGGAATGTAGACAGCTCCGAGAGGAAGTATCCCGGCTGCTCAGCAAAGGGCACCTCCAAGAGTTCCTTAGCGACTGAGCCAAAATAATTTCCAGGAAAGATAGGCAAACAAGAAGAACGAAACAAATGAACCACAACATGTCATCCACATGATCATGGGAGGAATCGACGTCCTACAAGAACCCACTATTAGACGAACAAAAATATCCATCACTAGGGAAAAGTGGACTCGAGGTTACATACCCGAGGATGCTCTCACATTCAGCGACGAGAACATTGAGACCCTGTATCAGCCTTATAAGGATGCATTGGTAATTTTTTTTTCTTGTGAATACATTTCAAATTAAATGTGTACTTGTGGATCCAGGTAGCTCAGACAACATTATCAGGTCAAGGGTCGTGGAGCAGCTCGGACTGCTTGACCAGATTGTGCCCGCCTCTCGAGTCCTCAACGGATTCAATATGGCGAGCGAGACAACCAAAGGAGAAATCACCCTTCCCGTCAACATGGCTGAAACAACCCAAAATGCCAAATTCCATGTCATCGATGGAGACATGAGGTACAACGCCTTGCTCGGAAGACCATGGATACACTACATGAGAGCAGTACAATCAACCCTTCATCAAATGATGAAGTTTCCGACAAAGGACGGAATAAAAACTGTGCACGGAGAACAACACGTAGCAAGAGAGATGTTTGTGGTGCATGACGTAACACCGGCATCAACGCCTTCATCATCGAAGGAGCCACAAGATAAGCAAATGGTGAAATAGCAATCACAAGACACATTCTAGGCTATACCCAAATAAAACAAGCAAAGGACCATGCCGCGTCCTCGGAGCAAACGTTGGAAACATATCGAGGCTCGAAGCGTCATCGCCGCTAAGGTATGACCATCTCCCTTTGTATTTACATCTTACACTAACCTTTGTGCAGATGTCCGATTACAACAGTCGAAGCACTGTCCAGCTCAAAGACCTTAAGGTTTCAAATCATACGTTGCACTCTTTTTCTTCGATCGGGTTTTATCCCAAGAAGGGTTTTATCAACAAGGTTTTTAACGAGGCAACATCCATGTGCTACCTAAGGAGAATTTTGCAACATGTTCAAGGCTTCTATTCAATCAACCTCGAACACTGGGGGGCATTCCCCCACAAGATCACCTTCTCGAATAAGCCTACATGAGCCAAAAAGGGTCTCAATAGGAAAATGATGTATCGGGCCAAACGGTCGAATGAACCATGTCCGCATAGAATAATTGAGCCCTTGACAGCAAAAACATGTATGCTTGTATCAAGTAATCAAAGAATATCTTCTCCTCCATCAAAATGCTTTACACTTCAAAGAAGTATGCTACTTTAACAAGAAATAGCTTCAGAGCCAGAAAATTTCCCGAACACTCGGGGACTGACGCCAAAAACTCGAGGCCATATGACCTCCGGGTCGGATACTTCGAACTCGTAAGTCCACAATGAGGCAATGCCAAGTTTACAAGGAACGACTCCAGAAGCCAAGAAACTATCGATGACTCGAGGAATGTCGCTGACTGTCACCCCCATCGATTTGCCTATAAGACCCCATGCGGGCAACCTCGGGCTCATATGACCTTCATAAGGTAAAACCAAATCTGTAAGACCTCAAGCAAGGCATGAATTATACTTGTACCAAGTAGCCAAATCTGTAAGACTTCAAGCAAGGCATGAACTATACTTGTACCAAGTTACTAATCTGTAAGGCGTCAAGCAAGGTATGAACCATACTTGTACCAAGTAACTTCTCTATAAGACCTCAAAGTCAGGCATGTTAAAATTTGTAAGACCTTACAAAAGGCGTAATCCCGATCTTAAAGTTAAGGCTATATATCCGAACTTGTAAGACCCCTAAAAAGGCATACCCTCGATATAGATGCCGAAACTACTTCACTTAGGGACTAAAAGGCTCCGGCCAAACACAATGACTATAGTCACAAAGCTGTACCAGCCAAACTAATGCGACTCGGGGACGCCCGATCGGCGCAATAAAATCACAGGCTTTCAATTACTTCGAAAAAAACTTCGAAAAGAACCGGTTAATCAGGCTACCCTCGGCATAAGCAAAAGAGCTTCGATCGTATCAGCTTCAAACAATAGGCTTCAAAACAATTCAGTCGTCGAGCGAAACCTCCTGAGGTGCTCAATTACCGCTACCTAATGGCTCACAATCGAGGTTCTTATCGAATTGTCGAAGAGTCGGGCGAACATAAAAACTTCAAAAAAGTCTTTAGCGAGGGAAAATAAATCCTATATAAGAGGTCGTACCAATCTAATGCGTAAAAGACGCTATCGCCAACTTAAAATTAAAGGTCGTACCGACCCAATGCGTAAGAGCCACTGTCGCCAGCTTAAAATTAAAGGTCGTACCGACCCAATGCGTAAGAGCCACTGTCTCCAGCTTAAAATTAAAGGTCGTACTGACCCAATGCATAAGAGCCTAAGGGCCAGCTTAAAAACTTAAGTGTCAATGAGCTCGAGTCAAAATCCGACTCAGAGACCGAGCCCAAAATAGTTAACTAAAATCGCCCAAAGGCAAATGCATAAGAACCCAGACGCCAGCCTATATTAGAGGTCGTACGGACCCAACGCATAAGAGCCTACGAGCCATCCCAACAAGCCTCAGGGCTGAATTACAAATCGAACGGTTCCTTTATATATACGCATGTATGAAATAATGCGAGGCCACATTTACAAAGTTCTCTAATAACACTATACAAAGAATCAAATAGAAAAAAGCCTAGACTATTTCACTGCGGCCCATCGGCCTCTTCTCCACTATCTTCGGCATCATACAAGAGGAATTTGGCATCATACTCATCTGCCCTGGCCTGCGCTATCTCTTCCAAGAGATCGAAGCCCCTAGCGTGAATCTCTTCGAGTTTTTCCCTCCGAGATTTGCACTGGGAATATTCATTGCTTCTACTCTCTCGATCGGAAGCACCTCTCAACTTTGCTCAAACCTCAGCAGTGTCTTTTAAATAGATGACCACTTTCTTGTTGCCCTTAGCCCGAATCTCTTTAGCTTCAGATCGGGCGTTCACAACATCGGCCTTCATCTCCAAAAGTTCGGATTCGAGCCTTGCAATCCTTCTCGTCTGAACCAAGCTATTCTCACAGGCATTTCGGAGCTACACCTCGAGGGTAGAGACCTTGGCCAAAGTATTCTTCTTGGGCGCAACATGGGCATCTATCTGAGCCCTTAGCTTGTTACACTCATACTTGGCCTGGCCAACCTCACCCCAAAGTCGTTCAAGATCCTCTGTCTTGCTCTGCAACTAAAATATCGAAACATTAGTCTCCGAGTATAGAATAAGAAGCATGCACTCCCTCGAAGCAAAGGTTACCTGTTTCTCAAGGTGGCTTTCGTAGTTCAGGCTCCGATTCGCCTCGTACCGTAGGTATACCAACTCATCTCCCCTCTTATTACAAAGAATCCTAAGTGATTTCTCCAAATCCAATGCTTTCCTCAACTTGTCTTCGCGGTGGAGTAGCTCAGAGTTGAGCTTGTCGAAGGCCTATAAAAAGGAAGCTCAATAAGAAAGTGGGAGTACAAAATTGAAAAACTAATATAATCGGCCAAAACTCACCACAAAACAGAGCCGTTGAGTCTCCTCGAAGGTCGAACGTACATCTACCGGCCTGGTCTTATCAGCTCTAGTAGAACTGCTGTCAATTGGAATGTGACCGTTCGAGGCCTCGCTTGATCTGGGCGGCCCTTGGTTTCGAACACCCTTCGAAGTACCTTCAACGGGAAGAGAATGCTTATCACTCAAAGTACCTTCGACGGGAAAAGAAGACGATACAAAGGAAGAGCCACTTTTCCAAGGCTAGGAGCCTTGGATGCCACAAGATCAGCAGATACATCTTCTTTAGGCCTCCGGGCACGAGTTATCTCGCTATGAGCACCTCTGCCCTGCGAGGACTTCTTCCGTTTGTTATTATTCCTTGGTCTCGAGGCAGACGACCCCTCCTCCTCTCCGAGGGAGCACGATCTCACCTCAAGAAATTCTCCAATGCTTGTGGTGACGGAGTCAGTACACACAGAGTACCCTCCAAAGAAAGCAAACCACACAGCATGTATAGTGGTGTTTTGCCTCCCATCTACCCTTGGATGGGTCTCGCCACTTATACCCGTCATAGGTCGAGTAGGAGGCCAGCTTCCAAGACCAATCCGTCTTGTCGGAGACCTCGTATGGCATCCACCAGGTTGCTGCAAAAAGAAAAAGAAAGTGTCTTCACAGAATCCGTCTCCACCATGAGCAAAAATAATAAGAGCACGAGCATACCACTTACGTGTGAAATTCCATTTCTCAGGAAATGGAAAGAACTCTGCGGGGATAATATCGACAGTACGTACTCGGACGAAATGACTCATCCACCCTCGGTCCCTATCTTCTTCATCATCAACAACGAAGGGCCTGGTGGATTGGCATCGCAAAGCTATCAAGCCTCGGCAATGAAAGTGTTGGTACAATCTGATGAGATGGCTAAGGGTGAACTTGATCCCAGCTTCTTCCATAAAGAACCTCATCATTGGCGCTATTCTCCAGAACAACGGGTGAACCTGTGCTAGGGTGGCCTGATATCTTCAACATAAGTCAAACATGACTCTATCGAGAGGGCCCAATGCGAAGGGGTACGTGTATACGTTCAAAAACCCCTCTGTATGAGCTGTGATGTTCTCTTCCGGAGAGGGTACCTACAGTACCATCATTTCTCCCCATCGGAAGTCTCTCCTCACTGCCTCAAGGCGTTTCTCTTCTATTGACGAAGTAAACCTTGATGCATGATCCCGATGGCCCTTGACATTGCGAGGCATCTCTAGCAAAAGGTCCTTCATCGAGACAAAGCATCTTGAGATTGGCTCACCAAGCGCCGGTGGTGTACTACCGATTGACCGGGAAGAAGAATCGGGACCCTCCTCTTCTTGCAAAATGGATTTAGGCGTAGCAGCCATGGCTATACTTAAACAAGAGAAGTAAGACAAAAACTCACGCAAAAACCTTGAATTAAAATGACGGAAAAGCTAACACAAGGAAGAAGAACTCTATGAAAAGGGATAGCGGTTCAAAGTAGCGAAATCCTTAGAAAAGAAGGAAATAAACTCATATATAGAGCAAGCGGCGACTGTCCGTCTACCCTACAAGGCCAATTAATTCTGACTTGGCCGTTATCACTTTCGGGGAGATGTACGGGCAGGATCACCTTGATCATTTCATGACCACGTCGTACGATTAACACTGGCGCACGATGTTCGAGGGATCAAAAACCCCCTCATCAACCTGGCATCGAGATAGTACCTGATCTCGAGGATCTTTGTCAAAATGAAAATAGGCTCTAAGGAGCCATGAATCTCACTCTAGGCCTCGGGATGGTGCCCTATCTCGAGGATCTCTATCAAAATGGAAATAAGCTCTAAGGAGCCATCAATATCACTCTATGCCTCGAGATGGTGCCCTATCTCGAGGATCTCTGTCAAAATGAAAAGTAAGCTCTAAGGAGCTATTCATATAAACCTAACATCGAGATGGTACCCTATCTCGAGGGTTTGTACTATTACAAATGCGGGTCATCCACCCGATTCTTTGGCCCTCGAGATACCTGAGCTCGAGCTAGTTCTCACTCGAGAATTACAAATAAAGCCTTAGAGCTATTTTCGCCTTCAGATCAAGTTATATGCCCCCTCGATTACTCAAGTTCAGGGGTCATCCGAGTCCGGGCGTATCCTCATCTAGGGTCTATCAATAACGCCTTAGGGCTATCTTCACTCTAAGTTAAAATCAAGTTTGTTAGGCCGCCCGAGCTCGAGCTAACTTTCACTCGAGGACTGTTTGTGAAAATCTTAAGGGCTATATTTATTCTCAGGCATTTGAGCAAATTCTCCCTCAAGGACTATTAACAGGGCCTAAAAGGCTAAATTTTGTTCTAAAATTCAAAGCCCTATTCTCACTCAACTCGAAGTCGGGGGTTTCGACGGCCTAAGTTTGTATCAATTCAATCTGGGCTCAGTCCGAGGAACGGCAAAGGGTTCCACCGAATATCATATTAGCTAATCAGGAACCGAGGGAATACCTGGGCCCGGGCCCGGTATTCAGACTGATCGGTAGAGTCATGTGCTCAGATTCTTCACAAATGCAAATAAAGGGAAATCCAACATAAATCAGAGACAAATTGAAGAAACATCTTCGTATTAATAAGCGATGATTACAAAAAGCCCATGAAGGGTCCTTGCACATGATTACAAAATCCCACGGATGGTCCTTACACAGAAACAAATAAGCAAAAAATAAATGCTAAAAGTCTAATCTACTCTGGGGGGTACATCCTCGGAAGCAATATCTTCGAGAACCATTTCCTCGGGGGCCTCATCTCTATCTTCCAAATGGTATCTTCAAGTATTAATAAGAAGCAAAAAACGATGAAGAAGAAGCAGAAACAGATAACGAAGTAGAAAAAGATGAACAAGTGGCTGGGTGAAAAATTGGCGAGTATGGGTCTCGCCAGCACTAATATTGGGAAGCCACTTCTTGAGATATCGCACCGGTGTGGGATGAAAAAGTTAGTAGATGGAACCACCCCACTTCACGGAAAGCAAAAGGAGTGAAACGCCACACCAAGTGCAAGTTAAGAGAGGTGAGCGGCAGTCTACGGTCCACATATCCTCTGATACGAAGATAATTTGAGATTGGGCTCTCATTATTTCGGGCCAACAACAACAACAACAACAACAAACCAGTGTGATCCCACTCAGTAGGGGAAAGCTCCAACAAAGTGCCACAATATAACTGGTGAGAACACTGCCGTGTCACCCTACGGTCATAGGCTTCAACCATGGGAAATAGAGTTGAATGAGGATGAAGAGAAGAAAGGAGTTAAAGGATGTTGTAGAATGACTGAATGAAGTCTTGATTCAAGGAATCTTCCATTTATAGAAATATGGCAGTGTAACCGACAGCGCGATCAATGCCTTTGGGAAATGTATCGAAAGGCGCAATAAATGCTTTTTGGGGAGACGGATCGGCAGTGATATTATTGCTTTGAGAAAATAAACTGGCGCTACATTGAATGCTTTTGGAAAGATGTACCAATGGGATGTCTCGATTATCACAAAGGCTTACATCATAAGCATGATGTCACCACAAGAGGCTCAAGGAGATCGGTATCAAAACCGTTTCTTGTCATTTTCATAAGAAACACGGGAACTATCTGTATATGGCTAAAATCGGAGAGCCCAATTTTGTGATTATTATGATATCCCGCAGCCCGTTTTTGAAAGGCTTGAGGTCCAGTTCGAGGTTCAGACCCGAGGATCCTTTATACTCGACCTCGGGGCAGAGTAAATCGACGGCTATGATAAACGAGTAGGAGATTCCAAAGGCACATGATTAAGGCTGACCAAGTCTATTAGGCTAGTTCAAGCCCGTACCGTGGCATTAAATGGTTGTACCTGCCATATATCTTTGTAATAAATGCACTTGTACTTGTTGGGATTCTCCCTGATATATAAAGGGGATCCTTTTCATTTTGTAATATCTCTCTCATACTTACAACATTCAATACAAGAACATTCTCTCTGCTTTCTAACTTAAACATAATCTCTTGATTTCATAACATACATTTATTGCTTACATTTGTTGTGTTCTATTTATTGTTCTTCATTTATTGCTCATTATTGACCATAAAGAGCCTTCATCAAAGCTCTCAATACTGTTAGCCCTTCATTGGCTGTCCATATCTCGGTATCGAATCCAACCTCGAGGCCCAATAATCAGGCTCGAGGCCCCGATTCTCAGCCGCTCAATTTTCTTAAACACAATATTTTTGAGTTCTTACCTTATTTCCTAATCTCACACTTAGCATCTATCACCTAACAACTAGCATAAAAATAGATCACGTATTTTTAGAACCACAAAATCAAATCTAATTATAATTACCATTTTCAAGGTAAACAACATAGACACAGGCAGACTCAACGCACGTGACATGCACATGCATGGGATAAAATGTATTCTGGTATAATGGATATTTCCTGATCGAAAAGATTGCATAAATGATAAGGAGAAGGAAACCTTACTCAAAGAGAACTTTGTCCAAGATAAAAAAGGATTTAGTAGTTGAGATTAATTAGAACTCTTCCATTAAGAAAGAGTAGTATTAGAACTCTAATTATTTCTTCATCTACTAACTCTATATATGGCAGAATGTTCTCATTTTACAGGTACGCACATAAGCAGAAGTAAAATGTGAATTGAGAGAAAAATAGCAAGGTGATTTTGCAAGCCGTTCGTGTATGATTCAAGTGTGCAAACCCGAAGCTACATGAACCAGATAGAAGAACTAGTTACAAGTGTTTGTCTTTTATTCTAGTTCAATTATAGTAGGTGTTTTCATATTTACCTTTCAGCGTTATCTAGAGCAAATTGTAATAGGTACTCAGAGTTTTAAAGTTAGAGTTAACTTCAAATTGTCGCAGCAGTTAGAGGTTGTTTGCCACAATGGTATTAGAGTTAGTCCTAGGTTTACAAAAATGTTTTTGTAAATGCAGTTTTTAGCTCGGTAATTTGGTGAAGAGTTTGGGTAAATCCTACTTGAAAGTAGGTCTTAGTTTTTTCACCTTTTGAGCCAGGTTTTTTCCATGTAAAATACTTTTATTGTTTACTTTCCGCATTTACTATTTCTGCATTAGTAGGTTAAGGAACACTTAGTGTCACACCTCCTTTTTCTACCCAAAAGGGGGTAGGGGAGTTTTTCCAATTAAAGTGACAATAATCGGAACATGATTATTTATTTATTCAGAGTCGTCACTTGGGATAATTTTATGGTGTCCCAAGTCACCGGTTTATTTTAAATTCCAAATCGAGGAAATTGACTCTTATTTATGGTCTGCAAACACAGAAGACCAGGTAAGGAATTCTTTTAACTCGGGAGAAGGTGTTAGGCATTACCGGATTCCGTGGTTCTATCACGGTCGCTTAACTATTAATAATTGGCCTAATTATCTGATTAATAAACATTTTAAAAACCTATTGTGCATTTTTAACTTTTATAACTGCTTTATTTATTATGCTTTTAGTTGTTATGGAATTTATTTGAATGAGTCGCGATGTAGTGCACCCATTTGTTTTTGTACATATTGCTAATCGCATCACATGAAATTCACCCACGATTTACAACATGTTTATTTTTATTATTATTCGTTATGATCGGGTCACATGAAATGCACACCCGAATGAGATTTATGTATCGTGACCATGCCACAAGAACCGTATCCATAGTCACGATGATTTATTCATTAATCGCGCCTAAAGCAAGCTACGATGTTCATATGTTATTTTCCTAAACTACTTTGAGTCCATCTTAAACTACCACTAATATAATATGAAAATCAAGTTAACATCTTAAACTCTATATTCAGTCCATAGACTCCATACCATCACATAAGATGGAACAAAGACAATTATTTTAATTGGCTGTGCTATTTTTGTCAAAAGGCACATTAACTCTCAATATCATTCTATTATTCATCTATACTCTTTCATTATTAAATTTAAGCGATTAACACCTTCTAAGAGCAAGCAGAAAAATAAAAAAAAACTAAATAGAAAATGCAGCCAATCACTAAAAACACTGAAACAAAAGGAAAGTCACATCATTTGATCCTCTATGATGACGTAGTCGTGGTATTCCTGGGGTACCATAATTACTATCCTTTTGCATTGTCTCAATATCAGATCCTTACTCCACTACTAATGCATTAATACTTGCATCCACCATTGTTTGGCTCTAACTGCAGGGCCTTCTTAAAGCTTTCAGCTCATGAGAATTTAGTAAAAAAGATGTCCATTCCTCCACAGTACTAACATTTTTTTCAAAAGATGAAGAAGAAGCTGCTATGATTACTGATATATTCTGTTCCGTACAACTCTATGGGGTTGTTTTTTCAAAACTCACTCTCTCAAGTATTTTTCAGAAGGAGAAGAAGAAAGTTGGTGAGTATGATGATTGAAGAAGGTTTTTAGAGTGAAATTCAATATATGTACGCTTTTATGGGGCTGGTTTTTGAAAACTTATTACACTCAAGAAAGAAAAGCAACAAAATAAAAAATCTCTGAAACTAAAAATGAAATATGTAATATTATGTGTAACAGCTGGGTCAGGATTTTGATTCTTTTGTTCAATACTGCTACTCATCAATGGTGTGTGTGTGTAGGTGATTTCGAGAGGTCTAGGTTGGGGTTCTACTGAAGAAGAAGCAGGAATGGCTCCTAGGTAGGGGGAAATTGGGGGTGTAGCTATTTTTGGTCTTATATAGGTCTTGTTGTTTTTTTTAATCAAGAAGATGAAGCTTAGGGTCCTTCTTTGAGGTTATGCGGCTATGCCCCTCTTTTTTGTGGAAAAATCTGATCTCTAATGTAGAAAAGGGGTCAAATTAGGTCTTAGGGTTAGGTTAGTGGGTATTGGGCTAAGGGTAATTGGGCTTGGATTTAGGAAATTGGGTTAGACCATGTCTTTTGGGTTTGAATCTAGGCTAAGAAGACCAAATAATGCAATGTATCTATAAAGTGTAAAAAAAACTCTTAATTAAATAGCTAATATAAAACTAAAACTAAAAGCGAAACTAATTTTTGTATATTTTTAATTTTATGAAAGGTAGATAAACCAAAAGTAACTAAATAAAATATCAATTAGCTAAATAAGAGAAAATATTTTTGTAATTTTTATTTTTGTAATAAAATAAAGTAAAAGAGTCAAAACTATTTAGAATAGTGATACTAAACCTAAACTAAATATTTTATGCTAAAATGTGTAAAATCTTGGGGAGGGTAAAAATTTGCATGTCTAGCTGCCCCTCTTTGACTTGAAACGCGAAGAGTTTTCAGACAAATAACGATGAGACAGGTTTTTTGACCCGACCCTTATTTAGAGAGACCAAAAACTAAAAGAAAAAAGAATGTGACTGAGCCCTGGTATCTGAGCTACCTACATATCCTTGGCTATAAAGGAATCAGGCCACATATAGTTCAGACGTGAGTGAAGTGATGGAGTATACCGAGGTGGAGAGCCGATCAAGGTGCCGCCAAGGATCCGGTTCGCGGTCCCGTTATTACATCAGAATCAAAATCTAAAAGAACTAAACAAACCTATCAGCTAAGAATTACAAGATTCCTATCTATAAGTCTCCAAAAGCTTGATCTTGAGAATTGGTTGGTTCTTCATGCGGACTCTGATCTGAATCTTGATGCTTATTAGCTGTAGGTGCTGGTTCTTTCCTTTTTCAACTTCTTGGATCAATGGCGGGACATTCAAAGCTTGTGATTTCAACCACATCTTGAGCAGTCCACATCTTTTCTCCGCTTCTGTACTTTAAGTTCACTTTTTTTTTTCTTTTTCTTTTTCTTCTTTTTTCTTTTATTCTGGATTGAGACTCATTCTTTTGATCGTCTCGAACCATGTGCCTCGAGGTAAAACCTGATCAGACACCAAAACAAATAAACGAACGAAATTTTTCTGCCCCAATTTTCACTAGGAAAATTTCGTGAGTTATTGTAACAAAATTATAAACTACTTCTTATTGAAAGCAATAAAAGGTCGGGATTGTGTATTCTTGGGAAAAAGAGATTAGGGAGTGGAGACCATATATCTAAAATGAAATCAATTAGGGATTTGAGACCCTATTGTTGGAAAATCATCAACTAGTGAGTGTTGACCCTATGTTGGCATCAGGTTATGCTGGCATTAACTAGGGAGTGGTGACCCTATGTTGGCATCAACTAGGGAGTGGTGACCCTATGTTGGCATCAGGTTATGCTGGCATCAACTAGGGAGTGGAAACCCTGTGTTGGCATCAACTAGGGAGTGGTGACCCTATGTTGAAAAAGGAGACTAGGGAATTGCATACTTTATGCTAAACTAGGGAGTGGTGACACTATGTTGGCATCAGGTTATGCTGGCATCAACTAGGGAGTGGAGACCCTATATTGGCATCAACTAGAGAGTGGTGACCCTATGTTGGCATCAGGTTATGCTGGCATCAACTAAGGAGCTGAGACCCTATGTTGGAAAGTGAAACTACTGAATTGGGTACTAATGCTAAAATGAACCAAGAAGGATTTTTTGGTTTTTTCTTTTTCTTTTTCCTTTTTTTAAATAAAAGTCATCATTTTTTTTCTTTTGAGAAAATCATTCTTTTAAACAAATGTCACGACCCCAGTTCGCCCTCCGTGAACTATTGTGACGACACCTAATCTCTACGACTAGGTAAGCCTAACAAATGCGGAAATAAACAAATTTGCGGAAGAAATAATTAAAAACCAAAATTACAAAATGAAACAATATTTAAGATGCCGCTCGGCATATACAATACAAACTCTCTAACTAACAACATTTCCCAAAACCCGGAATCTCATGAAATCACAACCTTTTGAATGCCTACAAGTATCTAACTCCAGAATGTCTAACAAAAGAAAATACAGAAGGGCTAATACTTAAAGAGAGAATAGAAAGAGACTCCTCGGCCTGCGGACGCGGCAGATATACCTCGAAATCTCTGGAAAAGTCGCCTAGTCTCAATGGTGATAGGACTGAGTCGAAGTACTTGGATCTGTACATGAAAAAACATACGCAGAAAAGGCATGAGTACACCACAACAGTACTCAGTAAGTGCCAAGCCTAACCTCGGTCGGGTAGTGACGAGGAAAGTTAGGGCCCTACTGAGGTTAAATAAAATATAGGGTATAACAGTATAGAATGAGACGGTATCACTAAGTGCAACAATAAGAAATAACACAAAATGGAAAGAACAACAACAACTATAACAAAGAATAAATAATCACGGACAAGAGTACAACTCAACTCAGAGATAGCAACTGGGAATCTACCAGGATACCGTCCTGTAGTCCTAATATACATATCCAGTGGATCTCCCGGGATACCGTCTCATAGTCCAACTCATAGTGCGCGGGGATCTACTGGAATCCCCATCCGTAGTCCCAAATGTAAATACTCAGTACTGGGGGAATCTACCGGGTGCAGTCCCGTAGTTCCTATATAAAAGTGAAGGGGGATCTCCAGGAATCCACATCCGTAGTCCCAAAGTAAACATACAGGGGGAGCTCCCAGGATACCGTCCTGTAGTCTCAAAGTAAACACACAGCAACAACACAAAGAATAGACAGTTCAATTCAAATCCAAACCAAGGTAAAAAAGGTATTTCTAGCCTAGCATGTTGCACATTGTCCAATAAGGCAATTTGAGCAAGTAAAGCAATTAAGTCAACTAGACATGAGCATCCGAAACACACCCGAGACCTCTGGAACCTCAACCAAACATGCCAACCAATCCTAAAACATCATTCAAACTTGTTCCAACCTTCAGAAAGCTTAAAATAACATCAAAACATCAATTTAACATCGGATTCAAGCCTAAGAACTCCAAAAACTCTCAAATTTTGCTTTCGATCAAAAGTCTATCAAACCTCGTTCGAATGACCTGAAATTTTGCAAGCACATCACATTCAACACTACAGAGCTACTCCAACTTCCGGAATTCCATTCCGACCTTTATATCAAAATCTCACTATCGAACCGGAAACTTCAAAAATTTAACTTTCGGCATTTCAAGCCTAAATTAGCTATGGACCTCCAAAACACAATCCGAACACGCCCCTAAGCCCGAAATCATCCAACGGAGCTAACGGAACCGACGGAATTTCATTCTGAGGTCATCTTTACACTGCTCCGACTATGGTCCAAATTCTATAGCTTAAGCTCTTATTTAGGAACTAAGTGTCCCAAAACACTCCGAAACTCAAAACCAAACATCCCGGCGAATCAAAATAGCAGAAACACACACAGGGAAAGTAGTTAATAGGGGATCAGGGCGTAAATTCTAAGAACATTACATCGTCTTACACTTAAACATTCGTTCGTCCTCGAACGAGCATAGATACATACCTGAAGTAGTGAAGAGATTAGGGTAACTGATGCACATTTCTTGCTTGGTCTCCCAAGTCGCCTCCTCGACCAGCTCACTCCACCACTGAGCCTTTACTGATGCAATGTTCTTTGACCTCAGTTTTCGAACCTACATATCTAATATCGCCACTGGCTCCTCAACATAAGATAGATCCTTGTCCAACTGGACTGAAATAAAATCCAACACGTGTGATAGATCACCGTGATACCTCCGAAGCATAGAAACATGAAATACCGGATGAACCCCTGCCAAGCTGGGAGGTAAGGCAAGCTCATAAGCAACCTCCCCAACACGCCTCAATATCTCAAAAGGGCCAATAAACCTCAGACTCAACTTCCCTTTCTTCCCAAATCTCATAAAGCCCTTCATAGACGAAACCCGAAGCAAAACCCGCTCTCCAACTATATAGGAAATATCACAAACCTTCTAGTCTGCGTAACTCTTCTGTCTGGACTGGGCTGTACGAAGTCTATCCTAAATCACCTTAACCTTATCCAAAGCATCCTAAACCAAGTCTGTTCCCAATAATCTAGCCTTACCCAACTCAAACCAACCCATCGGGGATCTACACCGCCTACCATATAAAGCCTCATACGGTGCTATTTGAATGCTGGACTGATAATTGTTGTTGTAGGCAAACTCCGCCAATGGCAAGAACTGATCCCAAGACCCTCCAAACTCAATCACACACGCACAGAGCATATCCTCAAGAATCTAAATAGTGCGCTCGGACTGTCCGTCCATCTAAGAGTGAAATGTTGTACTCAACTCCATCCAAGTACCTAACTCATGCTGTATGGCCCTCCAGAACCGTGATGTGAAGTGAGTACCTCTATCTGAAATTATGGAAACTGGATTACCATGCAGCCTAACAATCTCCCAGATATAAATCTCCGCCAGACGCTCCGAAGAATAGGTGTACACACAGAAATGAAATGCGCGGACTTCGTCAGCCAATCTACAATCACCCAAATGGCATCGAACTTCCTCAAAGTCCGTGGGAGCCCAACTACAAAGTCCATGGTGATTCACTCCCACTTCCACTCTGGAATCTCTATCTACTGAACCAACCCACCCGGTCTCTGGTTCTCATACTTCAGCTACTGACAATTGAGGTACCGAGCTACAAACCCAATTATATCTGTCTTCATCTGCCTCCACCAATAGTGCTGCCTCAAATCCTGGTATATCTTCGCGGCACCCGGATGAATGGAGTACCGCAAACTGTGGGCCTCCTCTAGAATCTACTCCCGAAGCCCATCAATATTGGGCACACAAATCCGACCCTGCATCCTCAATACTCCATCATCACCAATAGTCACATCTCTGGCATCACCGTACTGAACCTTGTCCTTGAGGACAAGCAAATGAGGGTCATTAAACTGATACTCCCTGATACGATCGAATAATGAAGACCGAGAAACCACGCAAGCTAAAACCTGACTGGGCTCCGAAAGATCCAATCTCACAAACTGGCTGGCTAAGGCCTGAACATCCATTGCCATGGGCCTCTCCGCTGCTGGTAAATAAGCCAAACTCCCCAAACTCTCTGCCCGGCGACTCAAAGCATCAGCCACCACATTAGCCTTGCCCGGGTGATACAAAATAGTGATATCATAGTCCTTCAGCAGCTCTAACTACCTCCTCTGGCACAAATTAACATCCTTCTGCTTGAACAGATGCTGCAAACTCCAGTAATCAGTATAAATCTCACAAGGAACACCATATAAATAATGACGCCAGATCGTCAAGGCGTGAACAATAGCAGCTAACTCGAGATCGTGGACATGATAATTCTTCTCATGTACCTTCAACTGTCTGGACGCGTAGGAAATCACCCTACCATCCCGCATCAATACCGCTCCAAGGCCAATCCTTAAGGCATCACAATAGACAGTATAAGACCCTGAACCAGTAGGCACTATCAAAACTAGGGCTGTGGTCAAAGCTTTCTTGAGCTTCTGAAAGCTCGCCTTACACTCTTCCGTCCACTGGAACGGAGCACCCTCCTAGGTCAGTCTGGTCATAGGTGCTGCAATAGATGAAAATCCCTCAACAAATTGACGGTAATAACCTGCCAAGCCAAGAAAACTGCGGATCTCTATAGCTGAGGATGGTCTGGGCCAACTCTGCACTGCTTCCGGTTTCTTCGGATCCACCTGAATGCCCTCACTCGATACCACGTGGCCTAAGAATGCCACAAAATCCAACCAAAACTCACATTTCGAGAACTTAGCATATAACTTCTTCTCTCTCAAAGTCTGAAGCACAGTCCTCAGGTGTTTCTCATGATCTTCCCGACTGCAGAAATATACCATAATGTCATCAATAAAGATAATGATGAATGAGTCAAGATATGGCTGGAACACGCTGTGCATCAAATGCATAAAGGCTGCTGGGGCATTGGTCATCCCAAATGACATAACAAGGAACTCGTAATGACCATACCGAGTCCTGAAAGCAGTCTTCAGGATATCTGGCTCCCGAATCTTCAACTGATGGTAACCTGAGCGCAAGTTAATCTTAGAAAACACTCGTGCGCCCTGAAGCTGGTCAAATAGATCATCAATACGAGGCAAAGGATAATGGTTCTTCACTATAACTTTGTTCAACTGGCAATAATCAATACACATACGCATAGAACTATCCTTTTCCTTCACAAACAAGACAGGAGCACCCCAAGGTAATACACTAGGCCGAATGAAACCCTTATCAAGCAATTCCTGTAACTGATCCTTGAACTCCTTCAACTTAGGAGGAGCCATACGATACAGAGGAATAGAAATGGGTTGAGATCCTAGCAATAGATCAATGCCAAAATCAATATCTCTATCGGTCGGCATGCCCGAAAGGTCAGCTGGAAACACATCAAAAAATCCCGTACTACTGAGACTGAATCAACTAAAGGGGTATCAATATTGATATCTCTCACATAAGCTAGATTCGCATCACACCCCTTCTCAACCATACATTGAACCTTAAGGAAAGAAATACCTCTACTGGGAGTGTGATCTAAAGCACCCCTCCACTTAACACGCAGTACACCTGGCATAACTAGTGTCATGGTTTTGGTTTGACAATCAAGAATAGCATAATGGGGAGACAACCAGTCCATGCCCAACATAATATCAAAATCTACCATGCTGAGCAACAATAAATCAGCTTTGGTCTCAAAACCACTAAGAACAACCAAACACGATCGATAAACACGGTCCACAACAAGAGAATCTCCCACAGGAGTAGACACATAAACAGGGGAACTCAAAGAATCTCGAGGTACCCAAATGCAGAGTAAAATAAGAAGACACATAAGAATAAATAGAACCGATGCATCTCGGTGACAAACCAGTACAATACATGTGATGATAGAATCAGAGGCAGCAACCTCGGTACGGGTAGGAAGGGCATAGTATCTGTCCTGGTCTCCCCCTCTAGGGTGACCTCTACCTCCTCGACCTCCACCTCTAGTTGGTTGAGCAGGTGAGGTAGAAACTGGAGCTGTAACCATACCCTAAGAACTCTACGGGGCACGCTGTGGTTGAGAAGTCTGTAGAGGTGCACCCATCCTAAGTCTGGGGAAATACCTCACCATATGACGTGTATCATCACACTCAAAACAAGCTCTAGGAGGATGTGGAGGCTTTGACTGGCTCGGGCTAGGTCTGCTGGACTGACCACTAAAAGCACCCCGCGTAGGAGGTGCACTAGATACTGGAGGTGCATAATAAGGCTCCTGAGGCCTAGGAGGAGCTGCAATACCATTGGCTACTAGGAGAGCTGAATGAATAGGGCGACTCACATAACCCCTACCATGATGACCTGAGCTGGGGCACGGGCACCAGAATAATGGCTCGACTCTCGAGACCTTTTCGCCTCCCTCTCCTCTCTATCCCGAGCATGCATACCCTCAATCCTCCTAGCAATGCTCACCACCTGCTGATAAGAAATATCCATCTCCAACTCACGAGCCATTCTAGACCTAATGTTGGGAATAAGCCCCTTAATAAACCAGCGAACCCTCTCACGAACAGTAGAAACCAAAGCTGGTGCATGTCTAGCCATGCTAGTGTAGCGGACAGCATACTCTGAGACAGTCATAGCACCCTAGCGCAAATGCTCAAACTCTGCGCGCCATGCGTCCTTGAGGATCTAAGGAATATACTCTCTCAGGAACATATCTGAAAACTGAGTCCAATTAAGGGAAGCTGCCTCATCCAGACTGTCTAACTCATAAATGCACCACCACTAACAAGCGGCTCCTCGAAGCTGGAAAGCAGTGAAGGAAACCCCGCTCGATCCCGATATACCCATGGTACGGAGGATACGGTAGCACTCCTCTAGAAAGCATGAAGAATACGATAGCACTCATCTAGGAATCCCAGAGCATCATCAGATGCTAGACTATTGCATACCAGAGGCTTGTACTTCTTGAACCTCTCAAGCCTCAGTTGCTCATCCTCGGAAACCGCTGCCCTGTCCTCGGGCTAATCTCGGACTGTAGGCGGTACAGGAATAATCTCTGGAAACTGATCAACATGCACTTGCTGCTCAGGAGTGCGGGCAGTGGGAGTCTGTGCTCCTCCCTCGGCCTGAGATGTGGTTGTAGCAAAGGGAAGCAACCCTCCCTAAGCCAAAGTGGTGTACATGCTCATGAACTATGCCAGAGTCTTCTAAAGTGCTGGAGTAGTAGTAGCAGTAGGCGTATCAGGTGCTTGGACTCCGGCTAGAACTGCTGGTGATACCTCGATGGCAGCTCGCGCGGGTGCTTTAGCTGCACCGCATGCGCGTCCTCGGCCTCTACTCATGCCCCGGCCTCTGACGACTGCAGTAGGGGGTGTGGGTGCCTGATTATCTCTAGTAGCATGTGTCCTCACCATCTGTGAGAGAATAGAAGACAAAAGTTTAGAATTGTGATATCAAAAATCTCGCACGACAAGGAAATCAAATGAAGTGGAACTTTCCTAACAGTTACATAGCCTCTCGTATATAAGTACAGACGTCTCCGTACCGATCTGCGAGACTCTAATAAATCAGCTTGTGATTCATGACTCCTATGAACCTAGAGCTCTGATACCAACTTGTCACGACCCTAGTTCACCCTCCGTGAACTATCGTGATGACACCTAGTGTCTACGACTAGGTAAGCCTAACAAATGCGGAAATAAATAAATTTGCGAAAGAAATAATTAAAAACCAAAATAACAAAATGAAATAGTGTTTAAAATGTTGCTCGGCATATACAATACAAACTCTCGAACTAACAACATTTCCCAAAACTCGGAATCTCATGAAATCACAAGCTTTTGAATGCCTACAAGTATCTAACTCCAGAATTCCTACAAGTATCTAACAAAAGAAAATACAGAAGGGCTAATACTTAAAGAGAGAATAGAAAGGGACTCCTCGGCCTGCGGACGCGATAGATATACCTCTAACTCAAGAGACTTTTACTCTGCATCAACCCTGATTGTTTCAGACCCAGTACCATTTATTTTTGTGGCTCAATCAGCCTTGTCCCAACTGGAGATCTTTGCTTAGGTGACCTTTTCTGATATCTTGAATGGCTTCTTACTTTTGAGCAATTTGTTTGACAGAGAGAGTCACAACTGGGTATGCATCATTTGCATGATGTGCACACTTCATAGCCCTTGTTCAGTATTACAGAGAGTCCCTGATTAACTTTGAGGTTATCTTGCTTGCAACAAGTAGGCTGACAAGAGTCTTTTTGGGGGAAAACATTTACATGAATCCTCAAGGCATGTTGACAGAAACAACTGAGTGTGCTGGCCAAATTTACTTGGTGCAACTGAAAAGCTGGTAGCAGATTTTGAAATCTTTTCTTGCTTGTTTTGACAAGGACAGACTCAGAGTGAAGGACACAAATGATGCAAAGAAATAATATTAATAAGAAATGTCCCCGTCGGGAAGGATAGAAGGAGGGGTTTTTTTTTCTCTCTTTTTATTTTTTTATTTTTTAATAACTAGCTTTAATGAACCATGACATGCATTTTGGACTTAATAGTTGATCTATCAAATTGACCTAATATTTCCTTTTACCATTCCTATGACCTTCGAAGTCAGGCTTGTTTGTGCCAATTCTTTGCATCAACTTCACGACTCGCTTTTGACTAGTGGTTCCCCAAGGGATTTTCACCAATAAGTTTCTCTCATTTATTTATCTCTGCTTACCGCCGCCTTACAGTGTCCGTAAGGGCTTTCACTAGTAAGACTATCTCATTTTTCTTTTTCTTTTCTTTCCCTTTTTTTTGTGAGCAACTTAACAGTGTTCTATGTCGTGTGGCAACCATTGCTCATTGCATGTTTCTCTTGGCATTCTTGAAGACATATCGGGAGGTCTTTATTTGGAAGGTTTTGGATAGAGTTGGACAGAAGGGTCGGTATGAAGGCTCAAAGTAGACTCAAAATGAAGGGTTGTAGACTTACAACTCTTGGAATCGACTCTTTCAAAAGTAAAATAAAATCGTTCCCCCAGTATTAGATACTGGGGATTTTTGGAATTTTTTTTCTTTTTTTTTTTGAATTCTTATTTGGTTGGACCGAACCGTGAGGCTACCTACGTATCCTTTTTTTTAAGGAATCAGGTCAAACGTAGTTCAAACATCTGACCTAACAATTTTTCATCTTTCTTTCTGTATCTCCTTTTTTTCTTTTTCTTTTTTGTGTTTTCTTTTTTTCCAAGTTGCCCCAGCTTCTGTTTTCCGAGGGCATGGACCTTTGACTTTTTTTTTTCACTTGAACTTTCTAAGAGTTACCCTAGTTTGTACTCTTTAGGCATGAATTTTATTTTCTTTATTTTTTTATTTCCATTTTTATCGGACTTTTTACTCTAAACTTGATTCCAAAAGAGGGTGGTCAAAGAAAATAACACAGGCACAAAAGGGGTAACAAAGAATCTAAAGTGTTTGGATAGCAGAAAAAGAGCCTCCCAGCCTCGAGAACGCCAAACATAGTATCTTTTCGCGATCACAGTATTGACGAACATGTCTGTCTTCTTGGTGTGTCGTGGTCACAAGACACTTTCCATCCCTTACTATCAAACTTTCCAACAAACTTCAATTGTTTCTTTCTCAACCCGATCTTTACAATGATTTTAAAGGTAAAGATCCTTAACCTCCACGGGTATAACTATTCTAATTTCACTTGAATTTTACCTAGACTTAACTCCATGGCATTTCAACTTTTTTTCATCCTCAAAAGTGTCTTTTTCTCAGTTATCCAATTCAAACTTAAATCAATTTTCTAAGATCTGGCCAAAAATTCCGCATGCATGCATGCCGCTAAAACTAGCATGAAAAGAATTATGCACAAAATGGTCACAAAGTGACTGACCGCTTTTTATTGAATAAAGGATAGCAGGATCTGATCACAAAAAGAAGAAGAAAAGATGAAAAAAATAAGCTACCATGGCTAAAAGAGGAGTGACTTTCCAGTTACTAAGCGACATCTTAGCCACACATTCACACATCAGCCTTACTATGAAATTTAACCATTTTGATTGTTTTGGATTCACACTCAAATTTTGACAATCATCTCGAACAGGCCATGTCCTATTGCTCAAATCTGGTAAATTCAACCCCACATTTGCCTCCATTTTTGATTATTTCGCCAAATTGCCTGCTTGCTTTTTCATGACCTTGTATCAACAATAATGGTGCTTGTTCCATTGGTTGACAAGATGCTTTTATTTTCGAGAGATCTTGGGTGGTTTTTGTGACTCACCATTGCAAATCAACAAACCGACCACCTTTGACTAGCTTTTATTTCAAAACAACAAGCATGTTAGAATAAACACTCTCTTTCTTTTTTTTTTCTTTTTCTCTTTTTTGTTTTTTTTTCTTTTCTCTCTTTTTTTCATGCTATTTTTAACCATTCGATCGAACATGATGTGGGTTGCCTACGTATCATGCGCTACATGAATCAGATCTTTGCATAGCTCGGGAAGATTAGGAATAAAGTAAATAAACTAACTCTTTTTTGAATTTTTAATTTCCGAAAGAAAGACTCATAAAGAAGAAAGAAAATATTTTTTGATTTCGATTTGTTTGTTTTTTTCCATGGAATTTCTAGAGAAATAAAAAGAAAAAGGCTTCTAAAGAAGAAAGAAAACATTTTTTTTTGAATTTCATTTTTTTTTAAATTTCGAAAGAAAAACTTCTAAAGAAGAAAGAATATATTTTTGAAATTTTGGGCTTTTATTTTGAATTTATGAAAGAAACACTTCTAAAGAGAAAAGAAAATATTTTTGAATTTTCTTTTTAATTTTTGAAAGAAGAATGGAAATATTTTTGGATTTATTATTTTTTTTTCAAAATTTTTGAAAAAAATACTTCTAAATAAGAAAGAAAATTATTTTTTGGATTTTTTTGATTTTTTTTGTTTTTTTGAATTTTGGGAGAAAGATTTCTAAAAAAGGTAGAAAAATATTTTTTTTTTTTGGATTTTGATTTGATTTTCTTTTCGAATGAAAGATTTCTAAAATGAAAGAAAATACTTTTAGTTTTAAATTTTTTTATTTTGGATTTTCTAAAGAAGGAATTAAAGAATTTTTTTTGAATTTTTGAAAATTGGGGCCGGAACCGATGAGGTTTGCCTACGTATCTCACATCTGGTGAGAATCAGACCCGCTTAGTTCGTCCCGTTTTGTCATAACTAGGAAAATATGATATTGACTTATTTTTAAATGACTTTTCCTCTTCTTTTTTCAAAATTTCGGCAGAGTTTCAGGATTATTCTAATACCTACCTCTCATTCCCTTTTTTTTGATTTTCTTTTTTTTCCTCTTTTTTTTTTCATTTTATTTCCCTATTCTAGAAGTCAGTCAACATGCAAGCCAAAACAGACAGATACACAAGTATCACGTAAGATGCATCAGGATGGTCTTTTAACTTGGGTACACCTGTCCTAGATGGACCCAACCCCTGTGTTGACTCCCCAAAGTCAAATGCAGGTGATGCAAACAAACGTTACTACTAGGGATCCGGCATGAGGCTATGTTATTCTAGGTTTAAAACCTGGGTGTATTGTTCTAGACCTAGCTTACTCGGGCGGACAACTCGAGTCGAGGAGGGGGCACCGTACCAGGAATACAGAAGCTTCGCCGGCTTTGCATATCCGAACCTCGTTCTTGTCACGATCCGGATTTTTCCCACACTCGGGAGTCGTGATGGCGCCTACTCATGAAAGCTAGGCAAGCCGCGTAATATAGAATCACTAACTCTTTTATTTAGACTTTTTAACAAATTAAATTAACATAAGATTAACAATGAAATATTAACGATAAATAAATACATGCGAAAGACTTAATCTGATAACTTAGCCAAAACCAATACGGCAATACCAACATACATCTCTACCCGGAATCCAGTGTCACAATATCACGAACTGTCTACGAATACTACATACAAATGTTTGAAAAGAAAATTACAATCTGTCACGGAAGTAATGAAAATAGAATACATATAAAGATAGAAGAGAACGTCGGGACTGCGGACGCTTGGAGGACTACCTCGCGATCTCTAACTAGACTGAAGGCAGCCACCCAATGCTACGGTCCAAAAGCTGCCGCTCCGGGATCTGCACATAGTGCAGAGTGTAGTATCAGCACAACCGACCCCATGTGCTGGTAAGTGCCTGGCCTAACCAGTAGACTACCAAATAAACCTGTGAAGTTATATAATATGCAGCGGAAAATAAAATAGGAATAAACAAGTAAAGATGGGAAGGCGTACATGATGTGGGGGAATATCATTACCAACAGTAAATTAAGGGAAAAACATAAGAACAATTTAGAATTTACAGCAAAACAATAAGGAACTCGTAACCAATCTATGAACACTTCGTATTATCAATTGTTGTAGCGTGCAACCCGATCCCAAAACCTAATAACTCTATTTCCGCGTGCAACCCGATCCATATCATTTATCACTGTTGCGGCGTGCAACCCGATCCAATTATATTATTGTTGCGGCGTGCAACCTGATCCAAATATAATACCCGGTCTAAATATAATATTGTTGCGACGTGCAACCCGATCCAAATATAATATTGTTGCGGCGCGCAACTCGATCCACATATACAGTTCAACAACAATCACAACAAGAGTCCCGGCAAGGGATCAATAAAGAAATAACACTATCCTGGCAAGGGAATCGACGGTATAAGTAAATACGTCCCGGCAAGGGAAAATCAGCTATAACCAAACTTGTTTCAACATCTAACTACCTCAACTAGCACCAATACTCAATCATAAGTAATTTACACCAGGATAATCATAATCCTTGTTCAACTCAGAGAATCAACAACTTAGGCATTCGTAGTATTTATTCAGAACACAACAATTTCAATTTAACACTCACGGCCATGCTTGACACCAACATATAGATACTCGTCAACATACCTATACGTCGTACTCAACAAGTAACATGTAGCAAATAGGACTCAACTCCTAATCCCTCAAGCTAAGGTTAGACCAAACACTTACCTCGAACTTCCATGGCCAACTCAAGCCTCAAACACCGCTTTTCCTTTTGAATTTGACTCCAAATCAATTGTATCTAGACATAATCGACTTATTAACATCAATAAATGATAAACAATCAATTCCATTGCTTAATTATAGGTTTTCTATCATTTTCCCCAAAAAGTCAAAAATCGACCCCGGGCCCGCTTGATCAAAACACGAGGTTCGGATGAAAATAAGATCACACATTCACCTACGAGCCCGAATATGTAATTAGCTCCAAAATCCGACCCTAAAATGAGGTCTAAATCCCAATTATGCAAAAAGCCCTAACTCTACCAAAATACCTAATTTTCTACCCTTAAGAACATGATTTAGGCCTAGAAATCTAATGGGTATTAATGGAAATTGAAGAAAATGAGTCTAAGATTACATACCTATGAATTTGTGGTGAAGTTCTCGTTCAAAAATTGCCCAATTTGGTGTTTGGAAGAAGAAGTTATGAATTTTTGGTTAAATCCCGTTTTGGCTTCTGTTTTAAAATAACTGGACAGACCTTCATCGCGTTCGCAATGCGTCTGTCGCGTTCGCGATGGGTCAGTCCAATTAACCATCGCATTCACATTCACAGGCTCGCGTTCGCGGAACTTTGACTCCTCGAACCTTCGCGTTTGCGGGACAGTGGCCGCGTTTGCGTAGAACAAAAATGTGAATCCCTCCCCCAGGCCATTAGCCAACGCGTTCGCGAAGGGTAGTCCCCCCACAGCCTCGCGTTTGCGTCCCAAGCTCCGCATTCGCAAAGAATTAATTGGAACCTGAGGAAAATGCCTTACGCATTCTCGAGTGGGACCACGCGAACGCGAAGAACAAAACCTTTGTGCATTGAGACAGCAAAAACCTGCAACTTTTTCCAAGTTCAAAACCTTCCGAAACTCACCCGAGCCCTCGGGGCTCCAAACCAAACATGCATACTAACTCAAAAACATCATATGAACTTATCCATGCGATCAAATAGCCAAAATAACCTCTTAAACAACGAATTTAGCATAGAAATCTAAGAAAATCTCAAAACTTTCAAAGTATGAATTTTTCACAACTACGAGTCCGAATTACCTCAAACGATTTCCGTTTCTTACCAATTTTCACGGACTTATCTTAAATCACATATAAGACTTGTACCAAGCTCCGGAACCAAAACTCATAAATAATTCCAAACAACAAATTTCTTTAAAAATTCATTTCTCGGGCTTGGGACCTCGGAATTCGATTCCGGGCATACACCCAAGTCCCATATTTTCCTACGAACCCTCCGGGACCGTCAAATCACGGGTCCGGGTCCGTTTACCCAAAATGTTGACCGAAGTTAACTTAAATCCATTTTACAGTCAAAATTCATCATTTTTCACAGATTTTCACATAATGGCTTTCCAGATACGCGCCCGGACTGCACACGCAAATCAAGGTTATGCCAAAAGAGGTTTTTAAGGCCTCCGAATGCAGGATTTATTTTAAACAATTGATGACCTTTTGGGTCATCACATTCTCCACCTCTAAAACAATTGTTCGTCCTCGAACGGGCATAAGAAGGAAGTACCTGAGTCGGGGAAAAGATGGGGATAACGGCTCCGCATATCAGACTCGGACTCCCAGGTCAATCAGCCTGACCTCTCCACTGAACATGAACAGAAGGAAAACTCTTCAATCTCAACTGATTAACCTGCCGGTCTAGAATAGCTACCAGCTCCTCCTCATAAGACAAGTCCTTGTCCAACTGGACAGTGCTGAAATCTAACACGTGGGATGGATTGCCCTGATATTTTTGAAGCATGGACATATGAAACACTGGATGCACGGCTGATAAGCTTGGTGGCAATGCAAGTCTGTAAGTCACCTATCCCACTCGATCAAGAATCTCAAACGGGCCAATGAACCTAGGGCTAAGCTTGCCCTTCTTCCCAAATCTCATCATGCCCTTTATAGGTGATACCCGAAGAAATACCCGCTCACCGACCATGGATGCCAAATCTCAAACCTTACGGTAGGCATAACTCTTTTGCCTGGATTGAGTTGTACGAAGCCTATCCTGAATGATCCTGACCTTGTCCAAGGCATCTTGTACTAGATTTGTACCCACAACCGAGCCTCCCCCGGCTCGAACCATCCAACCGGCGACCGACACCGCCTAACAGACAAAACCTCATAAGGAGCCATCTGGATACTCGACTGGTAGCTATTGCTATAGGCAAACTCTGCTAAAGGCAAAAACTGATCCCACGAGCCTCCAAAGTCAATGACACAAGCTCAGAGCATATCCTCCAAAATCTAAATAGTCCGCTCGGACTGCCCCTATATCAGAGGATGAAATGATGTGCTCAACTCAACCCGTGTGCACAACTCTCGCTAAACCACTCTCCAAAAATGTGAGGTAAACTGCATACCTCAATCCGAAATGATACACTCGGGCACACCATGAAGACGAACTATCTCCCGGATATAGATCTCAGCTAACCTCTCGGAAGAATAGGAGACTGCCACAAGAATGAAATGTGCTGACTTGGTCAGCCTATCAACAATAACCCATACTGTGTCGAACTTCCTCTAAGTCCGTGGGAGTCCAACAACGAAGTCCATAGTGATCCGCTCCCACTTCCACTCGGGAAGCGCAATCCTCTGAAACAAACTACCAAGCCTCTAATGTTCATACTTAACCTGCTGATAGTTGAAACACCGAGCCACATACACAATGATATCCTTCTTCATTCTTCTCCACAATAATGCTGCCACAAATCCTGATACATCATCGTGGTGCCCAGATGAATAGAGTACCGGGAATTATGGGCCTACTCTAAAATCAACTCTTGAAGCCCATCCACATTAGGCACACAAACTCGACCCTGCAATCTCAAAACTCCATCATATCCTAAAGTAACCTGCTTGGCACCTCCGTGCTGTACCGTGTCTCTAAGGACGCACAAATGAGGATCATCATACTGCCGATCTCAGATACGGTCCAATAGAGAAGAACGAGCGACTGTGCAAGCTAACACACGGTTGGGCTCAGAAAGATCCAACCTCACGAACTGATTGGCCAAGGCCTGAACATCCAAAGCAAACGGTCTATCACCAACTGGAATATAAGCAAGACTACCTATACTGGCTGACTTCCTACTCAAAGCATCGGCCACCATATTGGCCTTTCCCGGATAATATAAGATGGTTATATCATAGTCCTTTAATATCTCCAACCACCTCCTCTGCCTCAAATTTAGCTCTTTCTGCTTGAACAAATACTGTAGACTCTTGTGATCCGTGAACACCTCACATGCCATGCCATACAGATAATGCCTCCAAATCTTCAATGTGTGAACAATGGCTGCTAACTCCAAATCATGAACTGGATAGTTCTTATCATGAATCTTCAACTGCCACGAAGCATAATCAATGACCTTGCCATCCTGCATCAACACCGCACCAAGTCCAATACGAGATATATCACAATAAACTGTATATGGCCTTGAACCTGTGGGAAAAACCAACACCGGTGTCGTAGTCAAAGCTGTCTTGAGCTTTTGAAAGCTCTCCTCACACTCGTCCAACCACCTGAACTGGGCACCCTTCTGGGTCAACCTAGTCATCGGGGCTGCGATAGATGAAAACCCCTCCACAAACCGACAATAGTAGCCTGTCAATCCCATGAAACTCCAGATCTCTGTAGCTGATGCTGGTCTAGGCCAATTCTTGACTGCCTCAATCTTTTTTGGATCAACTTGAATACCCTCTGCTGATACAACATGACCCAAGAATGCAACTGAACTCAACCAGAACTCACACTTTGAAAACTTAGCATACAACTGACTCTCCCTCAGAGTCTAAAGAACCACTCTAAGATGTTGCTCGTCCTCTTCCCGGCTGTGGGAATAAATCAAAATATCATCAATGAATTATCACGAACGAATCCAAGTAAGGCCTGAACACTCAGTTCATCAAATCCATAAAAGTTGTTGGGGCATTTGTCAACCCGAATGACATCACCAAGAACTCATAATGCCCATATCGAGGGCGGAAAGTTGTCTTAGGGACATCAGATGCCCTAATCCTCAACTAATGGTAACCAGATCTCAAGTCAATCTTCAAAAATACCTTGGCACCCTGAAGCTGATCAAACAAATCATCAATCCTCGACAACAGATACTTATTCTTGATTATACCCTTGTGCAACTGCCGATAATCAATACACATTCTCATTGATTCGTCCTTCTTCTTAACAAACAACACCGGCGCACCCCAAGGCGAAACACTAGGTCTGATGAAACCTTTTTCAAGCAACTCTTGCAACTGCTTCTTCAACTCTTTCAACTTAGGCAGGGCCATATGACACGTCGGGATAAAAATGGGTTGAGTTCCCGGAGCCAGATCAATGCAGAAGTCAATATCTCTATCGGGTGGCATACCCGGCAGGTCTAAAGAAAATACCTCAGGAACTCACGAACAACAGGCACAAAGTCAATAGAAGGAACCTTGACACTAGAATCACGAACATATGACAAATAGGCCAAACACCCCTTCTCGACCATACGCTGAGCCTTAACATAAGAGATTACACTACGGGTAGAATGACCAAGAGTCCCTATCCACTCTAAATAAGGTAAACCCGGCAAGGCTAAAGTCACAATCTTGGCATGACAGTCCAAGATAGTATGGTAAGGTGATAACCAGTCCATCCCCAATATGACATCAAAATCAGCCATGTCCAGAAGTAACAAATCTGCATGAGTCTCAAGACCCCCAATCACAACTATACAAGAACGATGGACTCAATCTACCACAATAGAATCACCCACTAGTGTAGACACAAATATAGGAGCACTCAAAGAACCACTAGGCATGACCAGATACGGTGCAAAATAAGATGACACACAGGAGTATGTAGACCTTGGATCAAATAAAATTGAAGCATCTCTGCCATAAACTAGAAAAGTACTTGTGATAACCGCATTGGAAGCCTCAGCCTCAGGCCTGGCTGGAATAGCATAACATCGAGGTTGGGCCCCACCACCCTGGACTACATCTCTAGGATGTCCTGCAGCTGACTGGCCTCCACCTCTAGCGGTCCGAGCTCCACCTCTAACACCTCTACCTCCACCTCTAGTAACTCTACCCCCACCCCTAGCTGGCAGAGCGAGCTGTGGAATACCTGGCGCCTGAACTATAGCATGAGAACCCTGCTGCTATGACTGAGTACCCACCAATCTCGGACAAGCCCTCCGGATATGACCATACTTAACGCACTCATAGCATCCACTTGAATGCTGGCGACTTAAATGACCACCCCAAAAACTCTAGAGCGGTGGTGCACTGATAGGAGCTGGTGGTGTACTGTAGGGCTGCTGATCAGAATACTGCATGTGAGAACCACGACCACCTGAAGCACCATGAGAAACCTGAAGGGCTTACTAAAATAGCCTAGGAGGATGGCCTCTACCATATGAATCTCTGCCTCTAGACGAGGTACCACTGAATTGGCCTGAATGATGAGGCCTCTTGTCAGACCCCTGACCACCTCCCTGCGGTAGAACCATCTCAACTCTCCTGGCCACATTGGCCGCCTCTTGGAAAGAAATCTCACTCCCAGTCTCCTTGGCCATCTGAAGTCGAATAGGCTGGATAATTCCCTCAATGAACCTCTTCACCCTCTCTCTCTCTCTCGGTAGGAAGTATGATAAGAGCATGACGGGCCAAGTTGATGAATCTGGTCTCATACTGAGTAACAGTCATAGAACCCTACTGAAGACGCTCAAACTGCCTCCGATAGATCTCTCTCTAAGTGATAGGGAAAAACTTCTCCAGAAATAGCTTAGTAAACTCCTCCTAAGTCAAGGCTGGTGATCCGACTGGTCTAGCCAAACAATAATCTCTCCACCAAGTCTTAGCTGATCCAGATAAGCGAAAAGTAGAAAAATCGACCCCATTGGTCTCTACTATCCCCATGTTCCTGAGAACCTCATGACAGCTGTCTAGATAATCCTGGGGATCCTCAGAAGATGCACTGCTGAAAGTAGTAGTGAATTGCTTGGTGAACCTGTCCAATATCTACAAAGCATCGGCAGACATAGCTGCTCCATCACCGGTCTGAGCTACCACACCCGGCTGAACTGCTCCAACTGGCTGAGCTATTGGAGTCTGAAACTGGGGAGCCATCTGCTCCGGAGTGCGAGTAGCTGGAGTCTGAGCTCCTCACCCAGCCTTAGAGACGGCTGGTGCTACAGGAAGCAAGCTTGCCCGGGTAACACTCTTCATAAGTCCCACTAAACGGTCCAGAGCATCCTGGAGTACTGGGGTAGCAATAAACCCCTCTAGGACCTGAGTTGGGACCACCGGAACTGTCTGGGCCGGAACTTCGTTATCAAAGTCAACCTGAGGTTCCGTCGCTGGTGCTGTTACTCTGGGCTAAGCTCTGCCCCTACCTCGGCCTCTAGCACGGCCTCGGCCTCGCCCTCTACCCCTCGTGGGAACTGCTGCTGCGGGATCTGTCTGCCGATCGGTGAATGAGGAAGCGCGTGTTCTTGCCATCTGTGAAAGAACAACGTAAAATTCAATTAGCATCGAGAAACCAAACCGCACAATAGGAAAGAATAAATATGAAGTTTTTCCTAACTCTGTAGCCTCTGGGGGGATAAATACAGATGTCTCCATACCGATCCCTCATACTCTACTAAGCTTGTTCGTGAATTGTGAGACCTATGTAACCTAGGATCTGATACTAACTTGTCACGACCCGGATTTTTCCCACCCTTGGGAGTCGTTATGGCGCCTACTCGTGAAAGCTAGGCAAGCCGCGTAATATAGAATCACTAACTCTTTTATTTAGCCTTTTTAACAAATTAAATTAATATATGATTAACAATTAAATATTAATGACAAATAAATACATGTGAAAGACTTAATCTGATAACTTAGCCAAAACCAATACGGCAATACCAACATACATGTCTACCAGGAATTCGGTGTCACAATATCACGAACTGTCTACGAATACTACGTAAAAATGTCTGAAAAGAAAAGTACAATCTTTCTCGGAAGTAATGAAAACAGAATACATATCTACATCGGGATCTCTAAGTGGACTAAAGGTAGCCACCCAATGTTACGGTCCAAAAGCTACCGCTCCAGGATCTGCACAGAGTGCAGAGTGTAGTATCAGCACAACCAACCCCATGTGCTAGTAAGTGCCTGGCCTAACCCCGGCGAAGTAGTGACAAGGATGGGACCGGACTACCAAATAAACCTGTGCAGTTATATAATATGCAGCGGAAATTAAAACAGGAATAAACAAGTAAAGATGGGAGGGGGTACATGCTATGGGGGAATATCATTACCAATAATAAATTAAGGGAAAAACATAAGAACAATTTAGAATTTACAGCAAAACAATAAGGAACTCATAACCAATTTATGAACACTTCGTATTATAAATTGTTGCGGCGCTCAACCCGATCCCAAAACATAATAACTCTATTGTGACATGTAAAACTATTTAGAATAGCGATACTAAACCTAAATTAAATATTTTACGTTAAAATGTGTAAAATCTTGGGAGGGTCAAAAATTACATGTCTACACTTATAAGAACCAGGTCCTTCCATAATCAGTTAAGCGAAAAATTAGTCACCACACAAATCACCCCGCCCCCTCTTGTGTGGTATTAAAGTGTAAAATATCAATTGGTATCAGAGCAGGTTATCCTTGAAGAGGCTAACACCTTAGAAAAATATGAAGTTGAGTCCACCACCTGGAAATTGAGAAGGACAATCCATTGCTAGGCCTCCACTCTTTAATGGCCAGTACTACTTTTGGTGGAAAAACAGGATAAGAGATCACATCATCGGAGAAGACAATGAGCTATGGGATATTGTCACTGATGGTCCTATGGATAGCATGAAGAACAATGCTGAAGGAGTAGATGTGCCAAAAATAAGAGCTGACTGCAATGCTGTGGATTTGAGGAAATGGGAAAAGAATGCTAAAGCCAAGAAATGGCTTGTGTGTGGACTTGGTCTAAACGAGTACAGTAGAATTCAATGTTGTACCACTGCTAAGGAAATCTGGGACACTCTGCAAGTGGCTCATGAAGGAAATCCTCAAGTGAAGAGGTCAAGAGGAATACTGTTGTATTCTCAATATGAGAATTTCACCATGAACGAAGGTGAAACCATCCAGATGTTTACAAGGTTCACCACACTAACAAATGAACTTAAGTCTCTTGGAAGGGTAATTCTTGAAGAGGACAAAGTTGAGAAAATTTTGACAAGGGTTCTGCCAGTCACTTTGGAAAGCAAAATCACTATCATTCAGGAATCAAAGAACATTGCCACTCTTAAGTTGGACGAGCTAATTGGAAATCTTACTGCTTATGAACTTAGAAGGCAAACCATGAAGATGGACGTACCCAAGAAGGAAAGGAGCCTGACACTCAGAATCACTGAAGGCGCTGATCTAGAAGAGGATAAAATGGATATGATCACAAAGGACTTCAAAAGGTATCTAATGAGAGGAAAGGGTTCCTCAAGAGGTGCAAGCTTCAACAAACCAAGAGTTCCTGAAAAATAAACTAACGAGGGCTGCTACAAGTGTGCGAAGACTGATCGCCACATCAAAAACTATCCTCAGTGGGAAATTGAATGGAAGAAGTAAAGGGCTGAACGAAGGAATAGGAAGAAGGAATAGGTTCAACCCAAGAAGAACAAAGGATTTATAAGGGCTATGGCTGCTGCCTGGGATGAAAGTTCAGATGAAGATTCAGAGGATGAAGATGGAGATGAACAAGCACTTATGGTCATTGGAGAATCTGATAAGGAATCTGAGGTAAGTATAATTCATCTCAAAGACAAGATTAAGAAACCAGGCTCTTGAACTGAAATTTAGGGCCACTGAAAGTGATAGTAAAAATGTTGAGCTAAAGAACCAGGCTCTTGAACTTGACACACTATTCTAGAGCTTAGATCTTAAAATTTGAAACTGAAATTAGGAACAGGTAAAAAGAAAGTTGATCACACACATATGACTTTAGAAGAAAATTTAGGAAAAATGAAATATGAGTTGTACAAAAGAGATGAGCAGATAAGGGTCCTAAAGGAGGATCTAAGTAAGGTTAAGCACGAGCTAGACAAAAACTGTAAATGGAATAGGTCCTCTAAAGCGCTTTCATGGCTACAAGAACACCATAATAGCAATAAGAGAGGACTTGGATATGGGACCCCTACATTTAAGTGGGATCCCAAAAGCGAGTATATCACACTTCCTGAGAATAAAATCTGCACAACTATGGTAATACTGGTCACTATAAAAGTAACTGCAAAACAAAAGGCTAGTCCAAAGAATAAAACATTTGTTCAAGAAAAAAATAGGTTGCCAAGATTGGCTAAAAAGAATCTAATTCACCCTTTTGCCTATAGAAAAGGACCCAAACTAGTTTGGTTTCCTAAGACTAACCCCTGATTTTCTTTTGCAGGTCCAAGTGAAGGGGAGAGTTCAAATATGGTATATGGATAGTGGTTGCTCAAAGCATATGATAGGAAGCAAGAACTAGTTCCTTTCACTTGAGGACATCAAAGGAGGTAATGTCTCCTTTGGAAATGGTAAGAAAGGTAAGATCATTGGAGTTGGAAAGGTAGGTAAGACTGACTCACACTCCATTGAGAATGTATACTTGATAGATGGCTTGAAATACAACCTAATCAGTGTATCACAACTGTGTGATAGAGGTAACTTGGTGGCATTCACCTCAACCAAATGCTTTGTGATAAATCTTACCATTGACAAGATTGTTTTGCAGGAAAAAAGAGTAAACAACATATACATTGTAGATATGTCCACTCTTTCAGAAAATGAACTCACTTGCTTAAATGTATTTGACAATGATCCCCTCCTTTGGCACAAGAAACTTGGACATGCAAGTCTGAGTCAACTCAAAAAATTAGTCTTCAAGGACTTGGTGATAGGGTTAGCTAACATCAAGTTTAAGGAAGACAAAGTTTGTGAGGCTTGTGCAATGGGGAAGTAGGTAATATCCTCTTTTAAATGCAAGAAATTGGTAAGCACAACCCGGTCGATGGAACTGGTCCATATGGATCTCTGTGGTCCAATGATAACTTTAAGAAGAGGTGGTAAAAGATATGTGATAGTGCTTGTTGATGATTACTCTAGGTTTACCTGGACATTGTCTTTAACATCTAAAGATAAAGAATTTGACATATTTACTTCTTTTGTTATAAAACTCAGAAACAACTAGGTAATCAACTTGCATCAATTAGGTCTGATCATGGAACTAAATTTGAAAATGCTAAGTTTGCTGAATTTTGTGATATGCATGGCATAGATCATAATTTTTCTGCTCCTAGGACTCCACAACAAAATTGAGTAGTTGAAAGAAAGAATAGGACACTTGAAGATATGGCTAGGACTATGCTTCTTTCTAGTAAACTGCTCCATAGTTTCTGGGCAGAAGTTGTAAATATTGCATGCCACATCATCAATAGGTGTATGACTAGACCTCTGGTAGAGAAGACTCTCTATGAGTTACTTAAAGGGCGAAAACCAAATATATCCCATCTTAGGGCATTTGGATGTAATTGTTTTGTGCACAACAATGGTAAAGACTCCCTAGGTAAGTTTGATCCCAGAAGTGATGAGGTATTCTTGGGATATTCTTCACATAGCAAAGCTTATGAAGTGTACAACAAAAGAACTATGTGTGTAGAAGAAAGTGTACACATGGTTTTTGATAAAACTAACATTCTTTCTGAGAGACAAGAACATGAAGATGAAGCTATTGGGCTGGTAAAAAGTTTAAATGAAATCACAGCCCAAGCTAAAGCTGCACCAGAAGAAGGAACAGGTGATGGAACAAGTTCTTCTATATAGGGCAACCTGACAGGGGGAGCTGAACAAAGAGGAACTTAATCAATACCTCAATAGAACATGTCCCTGAGCCTGTTCCTCAGCAACAAATCATTGGAGAAACATCAAGAGGAAACCAGTTAGTTGTGAAACCTTACAAGTATCAAAATTCTCATCCCATTGAGAACATAATTACTGATCAAACTTCTGGAATTAAAACTAGATCTTCATTAAAGAATCTTTGTGCTTTTTATGCTTTCTTATCTCTTATTGAACCTAAAAATGTTGCTGAGGCTTTGCAGGATGCAGACTGGCTAAATGCAATGCAAGATGAACTCAACTAGTTTGAAAGGAGTCAAGTTTGGCATCTGGTTCCAAGACCCAAGGACAGATAAGTAATTGGGACAAAATGGATCTTCAGAAACAAACTTGATGAAGATGGAACTATTAAAAGGAACAAGGCAAGATTGGTTGTTCAAGGCTATAGCCATGAAGAGGGCATAGACTATGATGAGACCTTTGCTCCGGCTGCAAGGTTGGAAGCAATAAGACTCCTCATAGCCTTTGCTGCTTACATGGAATTTACTCTTCACCAGATGGACATCAAGAGTGCCTTCCTCAATGGCTATTTAAAGGAAGAAGTGTTTGTCAAGCAACCTCCAGGGTTAGAAATCAAGGAGTGCCCTGATCATGTTTACAGACTTGATAAGGCATTCTATGGACTCAAGTAGGCTCCTAGAGCATGGTATGAAAGATTATCAAAATTTCTGCTTGAACATGGTTATAAGAGAGGTAATATCGATAACACTCTTTTCTTGAAGGAAAATGGTAAAGATCTTCTAGTAGTACAGATATATGTTGATGACATAATTTTTGGAGCAACCACTGAAAAACTAAGTAAAGAATTTGCTAAACTAATGGGGAGTAAATTTCAAATGAGTATGATGGATGAGCTTAATTTCTTTTTAGGCTTACAAATTAAACAAAACTCTAATGGAACTATGATCTATCAACAGAAATATGTGAAGGGGTTGCTTAAAAAGTTTAAAATGGAAGAATCAAAAGAAATCGATACTCCTATTGCAACAGCCATAAAATTAGATTATAGGGGGGTGATTGGTTCACTTTTGTATCTTAGTGCTAGCAGACCTCACATTGTTTTCAGCGTAGGTCTTTGTGCTCAATTTCAAGAAAATCCAAAGGAATTCCACTTGACTGCTGTTAAGAGAATATTGAGATACTTGAAAGGCACCACTGACCTTTACCTTTGGTATCCAAAAGGTAGTAATTTTAACCTAGTGGAATATGCTGACGCTGATTATGTAGGTTTCCTTGTAGACAGGAAGAGCACCTCAGGTATGACACACTTTCTTGGTTCATGTCTTGTGTCATGGGCTACTAAAAAGCAAAACTCAGTGGCTTTATCTACTGCTGAGGCTGAGTAAGCTGTTGTTGCTTCACGTTGTGCTCAATTTCTGTGGATCAAACACTAATTGATGTATTTTGGAATTGATGTTGGTTGCATCCCTATTTTTTTGGGATAACACTAATGCCATTAGCATGACAAAGAACCCGATTCATCATAAGAGAACTGAGCACATAGATGTTAGGCACCATTTTTTGAAGGACAACTATGAGAAAGGCTTGATCAGTGTAGAGTTTTGTGGTACTGATAAGTAGATTGCTGACATCTTTACAAAAGCACTGAGTAGAGAGCACTTTGAAAGGAACATGTTAGAATTAGGGATGATTAAGATCACCTAATGGAACCAATTCAGAATGCACAACTAAAAAAAAAGGAAAATAAAAAATGAAAAAAAAAATTGGTTAGAAAATCTGGAACTTGTGTAAATAACTAGATTAATTTTTGCTCAGTCTCATACTGTAAAAAGTATACTCATGTGTATGACTCACTGGTCTCTAATGAAATTTTCTCTATTTTGACAAATTGACCCATGATCAAGAGGATTCTCAGTGAAGAACCTGGTTCATCAGTGCTGGTTCAACTGAATAACGAGGTATGCTTTCTGCACTCTGCACAATTTGAAATATTAATATTTAAATCATGAGCAGAGTCCTACCCAAGTCCAAAATCTTAAAAAGCCTATCCACTTAAGTTTGAACCAGTTCCATTTTCAATAAGAATCCTCACCGTGTCAAAATACCTAGATTCTAGGAAAGCCTAACCGATCATTCAAACTAAAATTTCAGGATGATTAGACTTCTATTTGACTGCTAAAAGCTGTTATTGTGTATTAATTGGCCTCCTCCTTTAAATCCCTCATCATCATCCCTGCTACTCACACATAATTTTTGATAACCGTCAAACCTTTCTCTCCTCTCTTCACCTTCAAAACTAAATCAAGTCATCCCCCTCCTTACAAAATCAAGAAAAATGACTAACCCTCAAGATAATCCCGGTCACCTACTCCACCTACCCTTCCTCTTCTTCCACTACCCCTCAACCTAGAACTACCCTTCTGCCTAGGAGAAGGCGAGTAAAAATGCTTGCTCGAAAAATTGTGGCTACAGGTGTGCTTTCAAGGAAATTAAACGCATAGTTACAGGCTAGTCAAGCCCAAGAACCCCAAAATTATGACGACTCTTTCAAGCCTGCTGTTGATACCCAATTTTTCTTCACATATTTTAACCACATATATATACTTTCAAAATAGTACATATGCAGTTATAAGCATGCATAAGTATTTTTTATAATTTTTCCACAGTTTTAAGAGCTCCAAATCAATTTATTTCTTCTCTTTTTATTATATAAATATCCAATAACTATCCTTAAAATTACTTTTGTGATGATTTAACCATACAAATTCATTATTTATGCCAAATTGCACATCTTTGCAATAATAGCCCTTATTAATGTATAATTATATTGTTTATGCATAAAATGATCTTTTATATTTTTAAAATGTTAAGTAACTACTTTTAATCATTCTAGTACAAAAAATGTTTTTGCTACTCATTTATTATTTTTCATAAATTATTTAGTTATCAAAAGTGGCTATTTAAAATCTGGCCCTATTGTATTTCAATTTTGGTCTTAATTTAAACCAATACCCAGCCCAATTTTAAACCTAGAATATGCCCAACCCAATTTTAAACCCAAAATATACCCAGCCCAATACCCATCTGCCCCAACCCAATACCCGGGCAAATCATGGCCATTGATCATTGTGATCAACGATCCAAATTGACCCTTGCCTAAAATAAACCAAATGACCCCCCCAAACACTCTCATTTCCCACCGTCCGCGGCCCTAAAATCCATCTCTTCTCTCAAATGCTCTCAAACCTAACCCAAAATATACCCAGATTTGACATTCTTTGTTTAGTTTTTGAGTACTGGTGTATTGACTATGTTCTTGCCTTGGTTCTTGTGATTTCTCTTTAGCCATTTGAATGTCTCGTGGTTTTCTTATCCTAATATGCCTCTAATGAGTTTCTTAGTTCAACTCTTTTACTGGTTCTATATGTTTGTGTTCATTCTGACTATTCATGTTAAGAACTATATCTTTCTCTTTAAATCAGTGTCATTTTCTTGATTTACCAATTTGTTTCGTGTCGAATCCTGACTATTCATTTTTTACCTTATTTTTGTCTACGAAACTTGCTGACTCTTTACGTGATTTTCTCTTTGATTGAACCCTTGATTATTCTGAAGTTTTTATTTCCTGGTTTGATTTGAACTCTTTTACTTAACAAAACTTTTGATTCTTACTCCGCGGCAAAATCAGAGGACTTGATTTCTTGTTGTCAAGTCACTTCGGAACAATGCCTCTAGACCCCGAGGACAGGAGGCCACAACCGAGTTCCCAACCTCGGGGCTCGTCGAGGCTCGACTTAGAGAAAATGGAGATCGAAGCCAGGACGAAAGGGGGAGCTTCTAAGGCACACGGCTAGGCCTGACAGGGCCGGCCTATACAGAGCCTATGCTGAGGCATCGCGTCAAGTCATCCCATCTCCATATTTTGCGATTAATTTCCACGTACTTGTAGGCGAGTTCCCCTCCTATATAAAGGGGATTCACACTACCTTGTAACGGACTGATGTTGCTCTATTTTCTCTACAAGTGCAATAATATCTCTCTCTCTTTTCTTTCTAAGCTTGTTCGTTCTCACTGGTCCGAGGCCACCTCGATATTCATCGTGTTCTTACTTGTTCTTCATCATATACCTTAGTATTGGCTATAAAGATCCTTGTTTGATTATATCTTCAACTGTTATCCCATCCCCGACTATCCCCGATAGCTCGAGCTCGATCCTGACATCGACCCCGAGGTCCTTCATCAACCGGACCTGTATCCGGGAAGCATGCCCTTCGGTTTGATTATTATCTCGTTTTAGCTTGCATTTAACCTTCAAACTCCATATTATTAGCATCAACTGCTCTAACAACTAGCTCGGGAATAGATCACATATTTTTAGAATCTCATTTACAAATTTAATTGTTGTTACCATTTTCACGGTAAACAACATCTCTACTCAGTTTGATTGAACTTCTTGCCTTAATTAGTTTTCCCTTGCCTTATTTATTATCTTTCTGATTCTTACTGATTATTTCCTTAACTGAAACTCTTGTTCATTCACCCCTACTTACCTATTTTGTACTTAAGTCGTACTCGATTTCCTTCCTTAAGTATCTGTCCTGCTTTTACCGTTGATTTGATTATCCCTTGATTAAGGGGAAGACTTGCTGATTTACATGTGTGATTGATTCCATGAATTTCTCTAATTGCTACTTAATTGATCCCTTACCTTATTTTGTTTAATTCTTGATTACTATATAAACTCTCTCCTATTCGCACTTCTGACATGAACGAACAATAGTTAAAAAACAATCACTTTACACTTTAAAAGGCTCTCACACTCTCTCTCTCTACTCTCTCTCTCTGCTCTCTTTGCTACTTGTGGTCCCTGTTATTCTAGCCGGCTGCAAGCCAAGGATGGAAACTGCATAATACCTTACTCACAATCTTGTATTTTCTTTCTTTAACTAGGTATGCTTCTGATTAATTTTTAAGAATCAAAACCTATGAGTTTACTTACTGCTTTAGTTCATATGGACTGAGTTTATTCGTGCTCATGTTTATTGCTTACCCAGCATGCCTAATACTGCCTATTCAAATCTATGACCAACATGTTTCCACTCTACTTGTTTGTTTGATATTTTGTTTGACATGTCTACATATGTAACTGGCCTGTTTGACTGACTTCTGTGTATATAGCATGCCTAGACTCTGCCTTTGTGTAATTATCATGCCCTCACCTGTATTTGCATGTTCTTCCTCACTCCTGCTAAGTTAATTACACTCCCTAGAATGGATTCAACATGTTTCTGTTGTGATCTTTGCTGCATGACCTGCATTCTACCTACTAGTTCTATAGAGCCCCCTCAAAACTCTATGCAACTTATTGTCTATATGCTTCATTAAGGTGTACTCTCTATGTTCCCAATCCCTCTTCCCTTTGTGTGAAAGCTGCTTGCCAAAGTTACTTCCTAAAGCTTGTTTGTTCTCTGTCTTGTGTTATGATTGCAAAATTGCTTCTTTATACTTTCCCTCAAACTGTTTTATCACTAATGGTTCTCAGAAGTTCTTTTCAGTCCTAAATCCTTTCTATTAAACTCTTTCAAACCATTATGCACTTCCACTTACTCTTATAATACTTGGTCCTACCCCTATGATCATGTGTACTGCCTTGAGATCATTGAGATCTCTTTGAACTCTGGCATGTCAGAGTTGACACTTCCACACTGCACAATAATCAATTGTTATTTGAGAAAGGTCTAGGTGTGAGCATTGCCCGGGATCCTAGAGGTCCTTAGGGAACTCTGACACACCTAGACATGAAATGGGCTATGAAACTTTGGGCATTTGAGACTACTGGAGGCTTGGAAATCCTTTGGGCCTACTTCAGGCTCCCTATAGCTTAATGTCTATTCTGTTTATGTAATTCATTCAATTTTTTGCTCTGTAATAATTGTTGTAAACAAACAGTAGGGTGATTAGTGAAAAGAGAGGGTAGTTATATATTGTGGGTAAATTTGGGTAGATACCATACTTATAGGGTCCATGTTGATTCAAATGTGTTTATAGATAACATGCCTATAGGATCTGTTTTAAAATGAGTTTTGTTTGCTTTACTTCCACATAATTAGAAGTCATGCCTATAGGATCTAAATCAGTTTTTAATAGCTAGATACCATGCCTATAGGAGTAAAAATCAGCTTTAATAGAAATCATGCCTATATGGGTTTCACTTTGGTTAAATAAATGATGTTTGTTTCACCTTGTTCTCAAGTAGAAATCATGCCTATAGGACTTAAAACCAGTTTAGTTAGAAAAACAGTTTAGTTCACGCATGTTATTCAAAATTGGTTTAATTAACTAATCTGTCCACTTCTTTAATAAGTTTCAACGCTGCCTTAAATAATATTTCTCGAAAGCATGCCTATAGAATCCAAACTGTCGTCTAAAACTGTTTGTTGTTTAGTTACATTCTTAATCAATAATAGATATCATGCTCCTAGGAAATCACTGTTATAAGCCTAGGCAAGCCTATAGTGGCGATTAAAATTCTGTAAACTATAAATCTGCGCCTTGTTATTTGAGACTGCTCACACTCAACAAGTTTAAAAGAATCAGTAGGCAAGTAGGATTCAGTTCTTTGACACTTTGGTCCTAATTCAATACTACGTAATCTCTTCTCACCTAGATATCATGTTCTAAGTTTTTCTCTTAAATACTTGAAATTGTTGTTTGAGACGTACACTTACTTGTTATGTTTGTGGAGGTGAATGTGAGCCTTTAATTGTTCTCTTTAAATGCAGTCCTAATTGTTTTTGACTGACGCCTAGACTTTTATCCTTTAAAAACCTTAGGATGGTCTAAAACTACCTAAATTAGAGGCCCTAAATACCTCCAAGGCCACGAGGAAGGGACGGGTAGTGCACGCATAGGATATCTTTCAAGGTTGCTAGAACAATTTAGGCTATGACCAAGGGGAGGGAATTGGGTAGTAAGGAATATGATGACTATGCGCTAATGTCACGTGTAGCCCCTCGTTGAGGAGTGTTTACCAGGCATTGTGTGGGTATGATCCTGTAGGCTAACCAACCTAGGACCCCTCTTTCCCAACTCCCGTTGTTTAAATAAATTTACTTTTCTTTATATATGTGCAACTTATTCAAACCTTTTCCCTTGTTACATTACTTGAATCATACATATGCTTAGAATGTTAAAACATGCCTTTTACTTGCAAGTACGTGTTAAAACTGTTTATGTGTTAAAATGACTAGTTCACATAGTTTAAGTTTGGTCGGGACCCACCATTGTGGACTGCAGGGTGCCTAACACCTTTCCCTCAAGGTTATTTCGAGCCCTTACCCTAGATCTCTGGTAATGCAAACTAGTCCATGATTTAATTGCTCAAGGTGCCCTAATGCACCATAATCCGTTAGATGGCGACTCTTCAAATACCCAATTCCCAAAAGGAAACGAGTTATTTCCCCCATGAATGTCGAAACCCGGACTTCCCCGTCAAAAAGGGAAAAAAAGGGCGCGGCAACATGGTGACTCTGCTGGAGATATTTTTAGGCTCTTACCATAACGAACTTATCTTTTGTGAATTAGTCCAAGCATGCTCTATCTCACGTACCATTTCCCCTTATTTGAATTTAACTGTCTATTTTCAAGCATTTATGATTTCTTTATTCCTGAAACTGACTTGTCTCCTTATTTTCTTTTTCTGTAACTGTCTCATCAATTATTTAAATATTGTATTTATTATTTTCTTACGTGCAAATACTTGACAGCATGCTCTTTACTGTTGTATAAAATCATGCTCAATATCATACATCACTCGTGCGTAATTAATCCTATAGCAATGCTTGATAAGTGTTTGCGCTCTTCCAATATATCACCATTTAAATTCGGAAAGGCGTATTTATGGTAAAACTAGTCGATCAGCGGTGCGTTCGACGGTTCCGTGCCTTTCCCCCTCAAGTTGTCCGCTTGAGGGTCCCAGTCTAGACCTATATAGCAACCTACTCTGATTAAATTGTACATGAATCATGGTCAAACCTAGCTGGGTTAATATGTTGTCCACATAAAAACCCTTTAAGACAAGCCTTGTCCAAAGTCCATCGGGTTTTCCATAATCCCAACGGACATAACCACAATTATGTGCATTAATTTGGAGAAATAAGTTCCAATATGCTAATCATTACTGTATAAATAGATGAACCTGGAGGGGAAAAGGGCCGAACTCTCTTTATTTTGCAGAAAATGAGGCACGAGGTCCCCAAATTCAGTATGGTTAGCACACCCTCACTTTTGCTAGATTGGTGGAGGGATCTTCCTTCATGTGACCAAAACCATGTGAAACGAGTCCTAGGAAACTTGCCTTCTTTGATGGACCTTCAGCTCAAAAAATGTTGATCGAGGCTGCAACTATGTTTTGGGACAAAGAAAGGGCAGTGTTTTGATTTGGGAACATAGAAATGACACCCCTTCTAGAAGAAATAGGAGAATTTGTTGGGTTACCTTGGGATAGTCCTAATCTGTTGGCAGCTGAAAATCGCACTGTTAGGGGATTTTAGAAGATGGTAGGGCTGAAGAAGAATGACAACTTGAAATGCCTAAAGGACTCCTACATACCTTTTGAGTTCCTTTATGAAAGATACAGTCACAACAGTTCTTACCGCCTTATTGATGATGAGTTCTCAATCACTTCTTTAGGTTGGATTCATCGTAGGGTCTTCGTGTTTATTATGTGTTTCTTGGGCATGTTGGTATTCCCAATCCAAAGGGACAGGATCCATACTAGGCTGTCCATGGGGACCAAAACTCTGATGGACGGGATCGAAGGAGAGACATACAATATCATCCCTATGATCGTTGCAGATATGTACCGGGCTTTGGAGCGATGTCAGAAGGGGTTCAGGTTCTTCAAGGGTTGCAACTTGTTGCTACAAGTCTGGTTGTTAGAACATCTCCAAAAGGGACAATAATGTCAAGAATTTCTGCGAAGGTTGTGGAATGATCATATAGCCTTCCATCATCCTAAAAGAATGAACTATATTCCAGACATGTTTGCTCAGCCAGAGGACACTGCAGGATGGGTACAACTTTTCAAAAATTTGACTGAGGATCAAGTCCAGTGGATGTTCGAGTGGTTCCCTACTGATGAATTCATCATTAGATCCGGGGATTTTTTGCACTTGGTGTTGATCGGGTTGAGGGGTATATACCCTTACGCTCCTCTCAGGTTTATAAGACAACCAGGCAGGAAACAAATCATACCCCGGGTCGCTAAAATGTGTCACTTCAGAGCAAATTTCCAAGGTGATGCCATCCCGTATAAGATTGAAACGCATTATATATGGACCTTAAAGATTATTGTGGAGAAGGATACTATTGAGCCGGACCGATATAACGCGGGCCACTCATACCTTTACCCTTAATGTTTGGAGGACAACATAACTGGGATCGTTAATCCACAGGTCGGGCCAAGAAACAGGGTTATAGACGAGGTTGCAGAAGCTGAGGTGAAGTACAACAAGCTATGGAAAAGAGTTCGAGAGTCTAAAGCCGAGCATATGGCACTGCACAAGGCTGATATGGAGATGATTAATGAATGAAAAGAAAGAGCTGTTAAATCCAGTGAGAGGCTGGAATACCTAGAATACAGTTTAATCGAGTTGGAAGGGAAGATGAGAAAAAGGGTCACTAACTGCCAGAATGTTGAAAGGATGGAAGGAGGGCATTTTGCAAGGGCATTCCTACTGTTGAACCTACACGAGATGGAAGAATTGATTAACAAGAGCATCCAGTCCGGAAAGGGTCCTTCTGGGACCAAGTAGATTAGATTTATTTGCTTTCCTTTCAAATGTAATAAGGCCAAGAGCCGGTAGTGACATTGTCTTATTTAGTTTTGTTTTGGTTCGTTTACTTTTATGTTAATGAAATGAGGCAATTATTGGCACTAAATTTCTCCAAATTTATTTTTCTCTAGGCTTACCTCAGGCACAAAGAGTCTCCCAAATTAGGACATGAATTTACATTGCTGCAATATGTGTTTAAATATTGCAAACATTTCAGAATCCTTACTGACTTATTTACCTTTTGTTTTTCTTTATTTCTTCATTCCCATCCCCTAAAGTTGGTTTGCTCATACTGGCATCGTCAGTATATCACACCAAATTTAGAGGCCCTCCACCTCCTCCTCATCCAAGCAATAGAAAAGGCAAAGGAAAAGTAAAAATGGAAGATTTAAGTGGTATTCAAAAGGATAATGCTGATAACGCATAAGCTTCAGATGGTCGGAGTACTCCGGCACCAAATGATCTAGTCTTGAGATTGGAACAAAAGATATTAGAGCTACAAGGAGAGCTTGAGCAGGTCCGCAACTTGGCAAACTTGTCACTAACCCTAAATGTCCTCGACATCAACCAACAAAACACAAAGAACCCAGCACCTCCCCAAAAAACACCAAGCCAACATCCGCAAAACCCTCCTGCACTGCATCAATACGCAACCCCACCCCAAAATCTCAATACGCTACCAATACCAACTAACCAATTCATTACCCGCCAACCGCTACTTATCATACTCCCCAAAATACCCCACAACCCATTCCTGACCCTCAAAACTCTACAAATGACAACCATTACACCCATGCATCGGGCACTCACCAAAACAACCCCATATACATGGAAACCATGCCTCACTCTATCCAACCAATCCCCTATACCGCAGAATTCTTCGAGAAGGACATGCTTATTAAAAACATGGTTGAAGAACTTAAGAAGTTGACAAACCGAGTTCAAGGTGTCGAAGGCGGCAAAGGAATAAAGGGTTTGAACTATGAAGACCTATGCATACAGCCAGATGTAGAACTGCCGAAGGGATACAAACCTCCCAAGTTCGAGATGTTTGCTGGTACAGGTGATCCCAGGGTTCATCTGAGGACCTATTGTAACAAGCTTGTTGGGTTCGAGAAAGACAAAAGGATCCGAATGAAACTCTTTATGAGGAGTCTTACTGGAGATGCTTTGTCCTGGTATATCAGCCAAGATCCCAAAAAATGGTCTAATTAGGTGAGTATGGCATCGGATTTCATGGACCGATTCAGGTTCAATACAAAGAACACACTAGACATTTTCTACATCCAGAATCTTAAGAAGAAACCCACCGAATCCTTCCGCGAGTATGCTACTCGTTAGAGGTCGGAAGCAACGAAGGTCAGGCCATCTTTGGACAAGAAACAAATGAACAAGTTCTTCGTCAGAGTACAGGATCTGTAGTGGTTATTGAAAACCATAAATTCTCCGATATCAGCAAGTTTGGGGAATGAATTGAGGAAGGTATCAAAAGCGGGATGGTAACGAATTTTGAGCATTACAGGCCACCAATAAGGCATTACAATCGGGTGGCATATTAAAAAAAAGAGACGTTGGGGCAGTAATGTTAGCTGAAGTTTTAAATGCCAATACCACACAAGATGGGGGGTGATTTGTGTGGTACCCAATTTTTGATCTAGAAGAACCAGGTTCTTCTAGGTGTTCTAACTACTACTATTTGCGGAATTAAAAGTACATAAAATAAAGAACACGGAGATTTTTACGTGGAAAATACCTGGCTCAAAAGGTGAAAAAACCACGACCTACTACTCAGTAGGATTTTCCCAAACTTCCACTAAAATCACTGAGCCAAAGTAGCATTTACAAAAACTCTTTGTAAACCTAAGGATTAACTCTAATCCCATTGTAGCACACAGCCTCAACTGTTGCGATAACTTCAATTTATCTTATAACTTGAACAATCAAAGTACCTAATACAATTGTTTCTATGAAAGCTTGAAAGGTACAACTTTAAACCACCTACTAAAATTGAACTAGAATAAGAAAAACACAATTGAACTGGTTCTTCTATCTCGTTCAAGTAGCTTCAGGAGTGCACACTCAATTTCACATAAATTGCTTGCAAAATCGCCTTGCTCTTTTGCTTTTAATTTAGTTCAACTTCTGTGTTTGTGCAATACCTGTAAAAGAGATCAATCACTGCCATTTAATAGGTTAGTAATCAGAGTTTAATTGGGACTCAATTGCTGATCTTCTATCGTAGTTGAGTCCTTGAATATCTCAAACTCCAACACTATCTTTTATCCGGATTGTGTTCTCTTCAAATAAGGAGACCTTCTCCCCTTATCCAATATGCAACCTTTTCTATCAGATGAGGAGATATTGTTGATGACTTATCTTTTTCATGCTCATCTCCTTCACGTGCATCTCACATGTTTAGATCAAGATTGTGCTTCACAAGATGGACCTGGTCCATGACTGAGTTCATTTGTCATTCTTCAAAACTTTACCTGTTCCTGGGCCAACAAATTCCCCCTTTTTGATGATAACAAACTCTGTTCTTTTTACTGATCAAAGAATCTGTAAGAACTCAGCTTAACCATCAACACTAAACTTAGAAACTTTACTTATCATTAAGGACCAGGTTAATAAGGTTACAAATATCACTTATTTCAGAATAATTTGTATAAAGCACAATATCTCTTCCCCCTTTTGGCATCATCAAAAAGTTGCATACATAGTGTGAATCCCAGATATTAATAAGTACTCATGGCCACTAGGGCAACTGCAAGTGCAATCATGGTGCAATCATCAATAGTCAAACAAACATATTTAATCAAGGTCAGAATAATCATTGAACAAGAGAAAACAGCAGTTGTCATTGATAGAGATATGTTTCCACAAACAAACCACAAAAAGAAAGAAAAACATTCAAACCATGAGCAAAAACAGAAAAATCCCTAATCTGGGTCACTGGGGTTACTAGAACTAGTTCAGGAATCAGAAACTAGGAGTCCTAAGGCTTGGAGGAACTGGAGGGTTGAGTTTGGAGAAGACTCAGCATATTCTGAAGAATTTCATCATTCTTTTTCTTTTCTTTTGCAAGCTCAATTCTGAGACCATCCCTCTCAGCTTCCACTTCACCCACACGAGCCTGGAGCTTAGAAATTTCAGCGTCCTTAGTAGCACACTCCTGAACAAAGTTCTAACTATGCTGTTGATGGATGTTCCCAGAGATGAACCAGGTTCAACTGGGATGGCATTGACTGGATAGTCACAAGCAAGAAGAGTTTTGACTCCAAAGTGTTCTTTGCTTGAGGCCATTTCCCATTTCTTTAGGGGCACATTAAGCTTGTCCAGAACTGTGGTCAGAATGAATCCATAAAGAGTAGCATGAGCCTTGGAACCATTGATGACCCTGTCTACCAATTTGACTATGAGTGCAGGCCAGTTGATTTGGTTTCCCCTCTCAAGGCATTCCATAAGCACCAGATCCATGTAGTTGGCAGTGTGTCGTCTCTCCTGTCTTGGCAATAAGCATTTGTTTACAAACTCAAACACCACTTTATGCTAAGGTCTCATCTCACTCTTCTGCACAGCTTTGGCTTCATTTACATCCTCTGAATCACAGAATCTTTTGGTGATTTCAAGGGCAATGGGGAGGGAGTCCAGGCATGGCCACCTTTTCCTGTTATAGTCATCAAACCCTTCAGAGGGTATATCCAGAATCTTTCCCAGTTTCACAGCATCAAACTACACTTGAACTCCCTTCAACTGGCTACTGACAACTCCATCCTTAACAGCAGCATTTGCCATGAATTCAATCAACTCATTTCTAGCTAGCCTACCTTCCATCTGAAGGATCATGTCCTTCCATCCCTGAGCAACCAAAGAGTCTACTAATCTCATTATCCCTGGTTCCACCAGGTCCGTAAATAATCTACCTTTTAAGATTTTTCTTCTGCCAAAAATGGCAAGCTTATCCTATTCCTTCTCAGATTCATCTTCTTCTTCTTCTTCTCCACTCCAATCATCATCATCAGAAACTTTGGTTTGTTTAGCTTTCACTGCAGATCTTGTCCTCTTGGCAAGTGAGGGTTTAGCAGCTACAAGTACAGAGGAAGACTTCTTGGAGGAAGTCTTGGGTTTCTTAGGCTTGGGTGTAGGAACCTCCACTGTTGTGCCCCTCTTTTGATGGACCAGTTCCATCTCTTCTTCCTCAATAGCTTATGAGGATTCTGCAACCTTTCCCTTTCCTTTGTCCATTTTCTTTTTCTTGCTTTCCTCTAAAGCCTTTTGTAGATCAGTTCACTTTATTTTACCCTGCTTCTTGTGGCTCTACCCCGAGGCACTGAAGAGGCCGTAGGTGTTTGGGATGAGGCTTTTATTTTCTTGGATGGCTTGGGAACATTTGGGGCTTTTGGTGTGGTAGCTTTGCGTTTCTATGGGTCATAACTTGCCCCAATCTTTTTCAGTAGATCAGCTAGGGTCTCTTCAGTAGATGAAACGGGTTCATCTCTCCTTTTCCTCAGATGAACCAACCCCTCAGCAGCCTCCCCAGACCCACTTCCCCCTGACTTCATGCCACCCTTTTCTAACCTCTCTTGTGCAACTCCACATATAGCATGAACTGCTCCCTTCCCATTTCCCCTCTCTTCACCACATGCACCCTCTCTCTCTTTTTCTTTTTTAGACTTCTTTTTACCTCCACACCTACTCGTCTCAGCCAACTTAACATCTTCAGTCTCAGAGCTAGAATCAGAATTTTGAGCTAGGCTTTCTTTCACTTGGCTAGCTTTCAACCTTTTGTTTGAAACCTTCCTTAGAGCACCAGATGCTACAGTTTTTCGGGCAAGCATTTTCTGCCTTCGAAACCTAGGTTTTGGAGATTCACTGGGTGGAGTAGATGAGAATAAATTTGAGGGAGATGGTGGTGGAGGAGTGCCAGGATGATCTTGTGGGTTAGACATGATTCTTTGTTTCTTGAGAAAATTTGGGAATTTTGGAGAAGAGGGCAATTAGGATTGAAGATGAATTTTTTTGACGGTTTTAGAATTTTGAAGAGGGATGGAGATATGATGTGTATTTAAAGAGAATTAGACATTAATTAGGTAATGACAGCTTTTTCATGGGTCAAATAGAAGTCTCATCAAACTGAAATTCCAGCATTTTAATGATAGATTTGGCTTCCCTAAATTTTTGGCAAAAATTATGATTTTAGAGTTCTGGAGGGACGGAACTGGTTCAATGCTCAACGGATAGAATTTTCTAGGAATTTGACAAGTATAGGACTTCTGCTCATGATTGAATTATTAATCTTTCTAATTGTGCAGAGTATAAAAAACATACCTGAGCTTTCATATGAACCCATACTAATGAACCGGATTCTTCATATAGAACTCTCTTGAACATGCTTCAAATGCCATAATAGAGAAAATACTGTAAGAGATCAGTGAGTCATATATACACATGTCATAGGAGTATACTGATTAAAGTATGAAACTGAGTAAGAATTAATCTAGATATTTACACAAAGTTAGAATGATTCCTAGCCAAAAATATTCATTGTATTCTGAGATGGGCCTATTAGGTGATCTTAATCATCCCTACTTCCAACCTATTCCTCTCAAAGTTTTCTATACTCAGTGCTTTAGTGAAGATGTCAGCAATTTGCTTATCAGTAGCACAGAATTCTATGGAGATCAGACCTTTCTCATAGTTGTCTCTTAAGAAATGGTGCCTAACATCTATGTGCTTAGTTCTTTTATGATGAACAGGGTTCTTTGTCATACTTATAGCACTAGTGTTATCACAGAATATAGGAATGCAACCAACTTCAATACCAAAGTCTACTAGTTGTTGTTTGATCCATAACAATTGAGCACAACAAGAGGCAGCAACAACATACTCAGCTTTAGCAGTAGATAAGGCCACTGAGTTTTGCTTTTTGGTAGCCCATGACACAAGACATGAACCAAGTAAGTGGTCCATACCTGAGGTGCTCTTCCTATCCACTAGGAAACCTGCATAATCAGCATCAGCATATCCTACTAGATTGAAATTACTACCTTTAGGGTACCAAAGACACAAATCAGTAGTGCCTTTCAAATATCTCAGTATCCTCTTGACAACAGTCAAGTGAGACTCCTTTAAATTTGCCTGAAAACAAGCACAAAGCCCTACACTAAAAACAATGTCAGGTCTACTTGCAGTAGGATACAAGAGTGAACCAATCATACCCCTATACAACTTTTGATCAACTGATGAACCAGGTTCATCAATGTCTAATTTAGTGGCAGTTGCAATGGGTGTGCCTATTTCTTTTTATTCTTCCATTTTAAACTTTTTGATAAGCTCTTTTGCATACTTCTGCCGATGGATCATGATTTCATTAGGACTTTGTTTGATCTGCAAGCCTAAGAAGAAGTTAAGCTCACCCATCATACTCATTTCAAACTTACTCCCCATTAATTTTGCAAAGTCCTTACTTAGCTTATCAGTGGTTGCCCCAAAGATTATGTTATCAACATATATTTGTACAACAAGGAGATCCTTACCTTTTTCCCTTAAGAATAAGGTACTATCAATTTTACCTCTTTTGTAACCATGTTCCAATAGGAATTTGGACAATCATTCATACCATGCTCTTGGGGCCTGCTTGAGTCCATAGAGAGCCTTGTCTAACTTGTACACATGCTCAGGATATTTCTTGCTCTCAAACCCTGGAGGTTGTTTCCCAAACACTTCTTCCTTTAGATAGCCATTTAGGAAGGCACTTTTGACATCCATCTGATGAAGAGTGAATTCCATGTGTGCTGCAAAGGCTATGAGGAGTCTAATTGCTTCTAGACTTGCAATTGGAGCAAAAGTCTTGTGAGCACGTGATTTTTGCCCTATATGAATTATTCCAACAAATTCAAAACAAAATAATTTCTTTTTATTATTTGGAATTTTTGTGGATTTTGTGGCATTTTCTGTTAAATATTTGCATTTGTCTGTGCATTTCATTTTGTTTGATTAATGAAAAATACAAAAATACGCTGCATTTGCATTTAGGATTTAATTTTTGTAGTTTTGAATTAATTAGTAATTTAGTGTTTTATAAAAATGAGAAATCACAAAAAATAGTTCATTGTTGCACTTTAATTGTAATTTTTCGAATTTTTGTTGATTTACTTTAGTTTGGCATTTAATTAGTGGTGGTGAGCATTATTTAGAGTTAATTAATTCAATTTGATAGGATAATTTGATTAGGAATTAATTTAGGTCTTATTTTTAATTTTTAATTTGATTTTATTTTAAAAAAAAGAAATTAGAAAAGAAAAAAAAAGAAAAATCAAAAGAAAGAAAAATCAAAAGAGTTGGAAGAAGACCCAAATTTGGGCTGCCCTCAGTTGATATAAGCAGGCCCAAAATCCTTTCCCCTTACTCGTTCAAATCAGCCCAAACCCGTGTCCAACCCAGTCGGTTTTCCCCCTCAACCAAACGACGTCGTTTCAGCTCCTTTCATCTGGACCGTTGAATTGATCTGATCGAACGGATCAGAACTGGGGAGGTGAGAATATTTATATGTCCAAACGTCGCCCCACCCCCTTTCATTCCATCCCGTTCAGCCCTCCCCTAAAACTCTCACCAATAAGCCCTTAGGCCCCCGCCCCCTTTTTCCACCGCTCCAAGCCGGTGGCGCCACCGTGAACTGCCACCAAACTTACACCCCAAGACCCCTTTCATATCCTCTTCCCAAATCCCTAACCGGTATCCTTCGAATCCCACTGGTTTTTCTCGAATGTTAGATCAAAGATTAGACCAAAACTCGACCTTTCCCAATCAATCCCAAATTAACACCCTAAGACCCCCACGACCCCATCATGTCGAATCTAGAAGTCTCTTCCCTCGAATCTCCCCAGAGCTGTTCGAATCTCAAATTAGAGAAAAACCCTAGTTCCACAAATCCAACGGGGGTTTTTTTACAGTTCTAGACCATAATGGCCTTTAATCGTGTGTTTTCACACGAAAACACCCGATTAAAGACTGTTCTTGTCAAGAAAGTGACGGAGGCTCTTAAGCTGTTCCAAGTTTGTATGTGCCTTTAGGTATTTCCTTGGTTTTCTTTCATTTTTTCTTCTTTTATTGTCATCTGTTTCTTCCTTTTCTTCTGGACTTCTTAGTGTTTTAAAATCGTCCTTTTTTTCCTATGCATGATTAGTTTAAAGAAGCTTTTCGTTTTTAGTTAGTTGGTTTAAATAGTCTGTTTCAACAGTCAATAATGTTAGTTCAATAATTGGATAAAGAAAAAAGAGGCTCGAATTGTTTCTGTTTGTTTCATGTTAATTCAGAAACATTAGATTGATTGTGTTTGGGCTGGAGGTTTATACCTTTCAGTCCGGTTTTGGGCTGGTTGTCTAATGGATTCAACCCAGGGTCAATTTGAACCATAGCCCATTTGAGTACAATGTAAATTTCAGGGGTTGTAAGGATAGTTTGGGTAGTCTAGGTTGGGGAATCTTTTCATAACAGAATTGGGAAGCTTCTAGGAAGCTGGGGAGGGGGACTGCCTAACCAGTTGAAATTCGAACCAAGGGTAGTTAAACAAAAAGGAAAATTGGATAAGGGCTCCTAAGCTAAAAGAAAAATCTGAAAAGGACTAAAATAAAAACTGAACCCTTAAGGCTGCCTTGTTTCTTGCCTATAAAGGCATCATTTTCTTGCCTTTCAAGGCATACCTAAGAGACTAAAAAGAGATAAAAATCCAGAAAAATAGAAACGGCGAAAAAAAAAATCTACTGTTTCATTGAATTCCAGTGATTTTCTGATTTTTTTTCAAACGTCTGAAAACAGTAGTTCCTCATTGTGGGATTCAAAAGGGTTTAAGTTTGGGTTTATGAAATGCTGGTTTAAAGTCTGCTGGATTACAGCTTAATTGAAACTAGTTTCGACATGCTATGTATCATTTTGATTTAAAACTGGTTTTCATTGTTACACTGCTGATGTGAGTTGAAGCTTTGACCCTTAATCATCTCTCTTCTTTTGTTTTGACTGCCGTATCCAGGTATTCCCTTCACACCATGAATGAGAAATGAAGTTCTGGCTAAACTATGATGTTGTTTATGAATTCAAGTTGAGGAAGTCGATCAATGCTAACACTCTGTTACCTATTGGCTATATGACCTTATCTTACTTTGGTTTGATGTCCATTTTTTATTTATTTTAGCTTCTTAAGTGTAATCATTCATGTCACCTATTCTGTTTTAAGTATTGGATTTGAGTTTGTTTGAGCATAGTTGCTTCAGGGACTGTTTTAAACCTTTAAATGGTATTGTTCAAGGCTATTAAGCCTGCTATATTGTGGATATTGAAGTGGACTCATGTGTGTTGAAGTTGTTAATGAACATTATGCTTGAAAATAGCACTTCTTAGCTTCAGATTGATTGTGCGTTCAACTAGTAGTGATTTTCTTATGTTTTCTGTTTTTGCTTCTTAAGCTTTAGAGTTGTTTGGAAAACTCAAGTTTACTAGGTATTGAATTTGCTGGTTTAATGCAAGCTTTTCTAGAGACTAGAAGACTGTTATGGCTAATGGTGTCTGTTTTTTTTGCTCTCAGCTTATCATTTCAATTCTTAAAGGTTGGGATGGGTTTAGTCGAAAAGGTTGATTACTTAGTTCAGAAATTGAAGTTTCGTTATTGCTATCTTAATTGGTGCAATTTGTTGAACTCTTATGCTAATGGAGTAAAATTGAATTGATTCACTCCTATTACGTAATGCATTATTCCAATAATGGATTGAAGTGGTATTTGAGAACAGGCGTTGGTTCTTAATTTCTGCTAATAATTTTTTGCACCTCAACTTGAGCGATAGAATGAACTCCAATTTGGATATATTTATAATACATTGATTAGTAGTTGTCTGTAATAATTCAAGATGGGAAAGAGCTGGTGTTACACTAAATACAGCTCTAGCATATAGAAACGGTAGGACATAATGAGTCCGGAATATTGATTTACTTTATTAACTTAAGTGAATTATAGCTAAATGAATAAAAAAATCAAGGGCACTCTCTCTGTGTGTTTGTGCTAATTTTGTACACGTGATTTTAATTAGTTGTTGACTGATTGACTTATCAATGCCTCTCTTTTGGAGCAATATTTTGGTTTAGATTTAATAATATTTACTGTGATGTGAGGAGAATGCCGAGGACGTTTTTTTAGTCTTATATTTTGGTATATTTGAAAAGTTTGTCTTTGTTGTAGGGAACTGATTAACACCAATAATTTATGGCCCTCCAAATGTAGTTAAAATTCCCTTTTAAAGTTGGAGGTCGAGGTGTGCCGTGCCGAACAAAAGTCTTCAAATACATGGCCCTCGTTTAATTAGTATTTTGAGCCTTAGAATTCGAGGCGCTCCATTTAGCGAATTTCCATGGTCCTCGCAAAATCGCAAACGTGTATTTGCTTTAGATGCGTAATTAAATTACCTTCCAAAACTCGGGTGCGCATTTCATGTGACCCAAATCCAAATCCTAAAACGTTGAATAAAATGTGTTTCGGATTGCGGGTGCATTTCATGTGGCGCGATCCAAAGGCACGTTTTAAACGACGTTCAATCTTCTTTAAAAAATCAATTAAAAGCGGTTAAAAGTTAAAATGCACATAGGTTAAAAGTGTTTTTAAATCAGATAATTAAGCCAAATATAACAATTAAGTGATCGTGCTAGAACCACAGAACTTGGGAATGCCTAATACCTTCTCCCGGGTTAACAGAATTCCTTACTCGGATTTCTGGTTCGCGGATTGTTAAACAGAGTCATATTTTCCTCGATTCGGGATTCCACTGGTGACTAGGGACACCATAAATCATCCCAAGTGGCAACTCTGAATCTTTAAATAAATAAATCCCTTTTCGGTTTTCCTTTAATTGGAAAAACTCCTTTATATACTCCTTCTCGGGGTGTGTAAGTAGAAAAAGGAGGTGTGACAGCTCTGGCGACTCTGCTGGGGACCGAACCCAGAATCTCTAGTTCAGGGTTCAAGAATTCGAGCTTAGAATAATTGTTATAGTTGGCTTTATCCATTATCTTATTTTGTTACATGATTTGGGCCTAATGTGCTAAGTGTTGCTTTTACCGCTTTGATATTCTGTGAACTGTATATAAACTGCTACGAAACCCTTCTTCTCTCTAAATCATGAAGAAGTGCACACTTCCTGTGACTTCTTTTCTGTTAGAGTCATATTTCAAATTTAGAACGAGGTTCGGACAAGTTGCAAAGCCGGTGAAGCTTCTGTATTCTCGGTACGCTGCCCCCCCTCCCCCTCCCCCCTCCCCCCGGCTCGAGTTGTCCGCTCGGGTAAGACAGGTCTAGAACAATACGCCTAGGTTTTTAAACCTAGTATAACAATACCTCATGTCAGATCCCTAGTAGGAACGTTTGTTTGCATCATGTGCATTTTGACTTTGGAGACTCAACACAGGGGTTGGGTCTGTCTAGGACAGTTGCACCCGAAACAAAAAGACAATCCTGATGCATCTTACTTGCTACTTGTGCATTTATTTGCTTCGAACTTGCATGCTGACTGGCTTATGAATATCGGGAAAAGTCGAGAAAAGAGAAATAACAGTATAAGGGGTAAAAAGGGTTAATTGGCTGCTCTGAAAAACCAATGTCCAAATAGTGTCGAAACTCTGCCGAATTTTCGAGAAAATGAAAAGGGAAAGAAAAGGAAAAAAAAAGAAAAGAGAAGGCTCTTGTTTTCAAAATAGCCTGTTTTATTTTAATGAAAGAAAAAAAATTGTTTTCAAAAATGGCTTTATTTATAAAATGAAAAAAAGGACTCTTGTTTTCAAAATAGTTCGTCTTATTTGCCCGAACTACGCTAGTTTGATTCTCACAAGGTGTGAGATACGTAGGCAACCCCCATCGGGTCCAACTTCCTTTTTGTAAAAATATCCCAATAGCACAAAAATTTTACTTTAATTTGAAAATAATTAGGGTAATGCCATTCTTGTCAGAAATAGCCGAATGTCACTAAAAGGGCGCCGGAAGGCTGTTTTTGCAAGAACAACCACTTTTTATCACTTTCAAAGGTTTTGACTGGTCAGCCGACACAACCTTAAAATCTTCGTTTACGAAGTGCTGAAAGGCCGTATTAGCAAGGCCGGATGTTTTGTGGAAAATTTTGAAAACGGTCTTTTCTCTTAAGTCAAAATGAGTCATAGTTTTCTTTTAATTAAAATCACCTTAATAAATGTGCAGGATGAGCACAAATCAAAATGAACCTTTCTCAGTCCGTGCAGAGATCCCTTTGGAGCTACATATGTGGTGGCATGATTTGGGGGGCGACAGCAGGAAAGTTGTGACAAAAGCACTGGGCGGTCTTATTGGGCTTTTGAAGGTCAAGCCCAAAAAAGACGTGATTGAGGCCTTGATACCGTTTTGGGACCCAGCACATAATGTGTTCCACTTCGCTGATTTCGAGTTAACTCCTACACTAGAAGAGATAGCAGACTATGCCGGTTCCGAAGGGAATCTCAGAAGTCAATACCCGGTAGCACCAAGGACAGTGACCCCTCACAAATTTTTGGACTTGTTAAGCATCTGTCGGGACATCCGAAATGGAAATCTGGCCAAAGGATTTTGTACTTTCTACTTTCTGTACCGATGATACGGGAATCCCCGTGGCTTCGAAACACCAGATACTGGTCTTACTCATGCTAGGAATCAAGACAAGTGGGAAGCTCGGAGAGGATTAACTTTCATAGTGGCGTTCCTGGGTATTTTGGTTTGCCCGAGAAAAGACGGGAACATAGAGATGGGGTTAGTAGGGATAGTTGACTTTATGATGAAAAAGGCAAATGGGACTATAGTGTCGTTGATCTTGGCAGAAATTTACTGAGCTCTTACTCGTTGTCGAGAAGGAGCAAAGTTCTTTGAAGGGTGCAATATGCTGTTACAAATATGGATGGAGGAACACCTTTGCCACCGTCCCGGATACTTGAATTGTGGTATAACTGGCCTCGAGTGCATTGAAAAACACGAAAAGCGAGTAAAGGGTTATGAGTTTCCAGATGGTACAGAAGCATGGCATGCTCATTTGAGATCTTTGACTGCAAATAAGATCGAATGGACATTTGGTTGGCTCTCAATCGATGAAGTAATCTATATGTCGACTGAGGTGTGTTTTTTGCTGTTGATGGGTCTTCAGAGTATCCAGCCTTATGCTCCGCACAGAGTCCTACATCAGTTAGGCCGATACCAGACCATCCCACACCATGAAGATTTGAGTGGGAAAGTCATTGAGTTAATGCCAAAAGCTACCTTCCTAGAAGGAAAAGTGCATCGGGTTTGGCATCAGTGCAGATTCTTAGAGCCTAACTCTCAAGTACGAGACCTATCCATAGGCGAGGTAGAGCCCGGTTATATTGCTTGGTATGGTAAAAGATCCCGAGTTCATCATAGCCTGACAGGCCCGCAAAGAGACCCCATGTCCAGCAATTCACCGACGGAGCTCAAGTGCAATAGGACTGGCTAACCAAAGAAAACGAGTGCAGGGCTACCATAAGCAAGTTGGAAAAGCAAGTCAGAGAACTTCAATTCGAGAATAGCTTGCAAGTGGCGGAGGATGAAGGAGAAAAGAAAAAACTGGCCAAAGAAAATGAGGCCCTTCGAGCTCAAATTTAGAAAATGAAAGTAGCGGCAAAAAATCTAGCCTGAAGCGACAGAGATGAAAAACTCATAGCTAACCTGAGGCAGAAAGTGAGTGACTGTAGTTTCGATTTGAACAAAGCAGAAAGTGAACTAGCCAAGGCTAAAAAATAATTGGCTAAAAACGCAGATGAACGGGTACGCCTGGTTAAGCAGTTGAGAGAAAGGTACGACGATGAGGTCGCAGGGTTGAAGAAAAGGGTCATCGCTACGGAAAACAAAATGATCAAGAAGGCAAAAGACTTCAAGGTTGAAAGGGAACATTTTTATACGGCATTGGCGCAATTAGAAATAGATTTGAAACAACTTTAGGATCAAAATCATCGGCTAAGCAAACTTTGGAGGCCAGGGCCCAGTAGATCGGGTGTTTATTACAAGAAAAGGGCGTCATAAGAGAGAGAATCAGAAACATCGCTGACTACATCATAATGAAGTGCCAGATCTGTGAGGATATGACTCGCACTACCTTCTTCGCAGCAGTGATGACATTTGTCAAGCAGATAATGAACGACTTGGACCGACATCAAAGGGAGCTTGCGTATAGGCCCGCGGCGAGACCGAATGATGTCCCGCGGGCACCAGGAGCATTGACGTATTCGTGATTTTTCGTTTAAGTCTGTATCTCCTTTTCTGTTAGAGTTTGTAAGTCATGTTGAGTTTGCATTTTCTTTTTGTTTTTGAGTCTGTATTTTCTTTTGTTGGAGCATGATAATCTATTTTCGGATATTCCTTGCTCTCAAATCCTAGAGGTTGTTTCAATAACACTTCTTCCTTCAGATAGCCATTTAGGAAGGCACTTTTGGCATCCATCTGATGAAGAGTGAATTCCATGTGTGATGCAAAGGCTATGAGGAGTCTAATTGCTTCTAGTCTTGCAATTGGAGCAAAAGTCTCATCATAATCTATGCCTTCCTCTTGACTATAACCTTGGACCACCAGTCTTGCCTTGTTTCTTGTAACTGTTCCATCTTCATCAAGTTTGTTTCTGAAGACCCACTTTGTACCAATGACTGATCTGTCCTTGGGTCTTGGAACTAAATGCCAAAATTAACTTCTCTCAAACTGATTGAGTTCATCTTGCATTGCAATTACCCAATCTGCATCCTGCAAAGCCTCAACAACATTTTTAGGTTCAATAAGAGATAGAAAGGCATCAAATGCACACAGATTCTTTAATTGTGATCTAGTTTTGACTCCAGATGTTGGATCAGTGATAATGTTCTCAATAGGATGAGAACTTTAATACTTGTAAGGTTTCACAACCAACTGGTTTCTACTAGATGTTTCTCCGATATTCTGTTGCTGAGGAACAGAGTCATGAACAGGTTCCTTTAAGTGATTTATTTCAATTCTTCTTTGATTAGTTCCCCCGGTCAGGTTGCTCTAGATGGAAGAACCTATTCCATCACATGTTCCTTCTGTTGGTGCCACTTTGACTTATGCTGAGCCTTCAGTTAAGTCCTTTACCAATCCAATGGCTTCATCTTCATGTTCCTGTCTCTCAGAAAGAATGTTAGTTTCATCAAATACTACATGTACAATTTCTTCTACACACAAAGTTCTTTTATTGAACACTTTATATGATTTGCTATGTGAAGAATATCCCAAGAATACTCCCTTATCACTTCTGGGATCAAACTTACCTAGGGAGCCTTTTCCATTATTGTGCACAAAGCACTTGCAACCAAATGCCCTAAGATGGGATATATTTGGTTTTCTCCCTTTAATTAACTCATAGGGAGTCTTCTCTATAAGAGGTCTAGTCATGTACCTATTGATAATGTATCATGCAGTGTTTACAGCCTCTGCCCAGAAGCTATGAGGCAGTTTACTAGAAAGAAGCATAGTCCTAGCCATGTCTTCAAGAGTCCTAATCTTTCTTTCAACTACTCCATTTTGTTGAGGTGTCCTAGGGGCAGAGAAGTTATGATCTATACCATTTTCATCACAAAATTCAGCAAACTTAGCATTCTCAAATTCAAATCCGTGATCAGACCTAATTGATGCAAGTTGATTTCCTAATTGTTTCTGAGTTTTTCTAACAAAGGCAGTAAACATGTCAAATGCTTCATCTTTAGATGTTAGAAATAGTACCCAGGTAAATCTAGAATAGTCATCAACAAGTACCATTACATACTTCTTTCCACATCTGCTCATGGTTCTCATTGGACCACATGGATCCATATGGACTAGTTCCAACGACTTGGTTGTGCTTACCATTTTCTTGCTTTTGAAAGATGATCTTACCTGCTTCCCTCTTGCACAAGACTCACAAACTTTGTCTTCCTTGAACTTGATGTTAGGTAACCTTATCACCAAGTCCTTAGAGACCAATTTGTTTAGCTAATTCAGACTGGCATGACCAAATCTTTTGCGCCACATGAGGGGATCATTATCCAGCACACTTAGGCAGGTTAGTTTATTTTCTAAGAGAGTGGACAAATCTACAATGTAAATATTGTTAACTCTTTTTCCCTGCAAAATAATCTTGTCAGTGGTAAGATTAATCACAAAGCATTTAGTAGAGGTGAATGTTACAAGGTTACCTCTGTCACACAGTTGTGACACACTGATAAGGCTGTATTTCAAGCCATCTATCAAGTAGACATTCTCAATGGAGTGAGAGTATGTCTTACCTACTTTCCAACCCCAATGATCTCACCTTTTTTCCCATTTCCAAAGGAGACATTGCTTCTCTTTAAGTCCTTAAGTGAAAGGAACTGGTTCTTGCTTCCTGTCATATGTTTTGAGTAGCCACTATCCATGTACCATATTTGGCTGCCTCCCTTCACTTGGACCTACAAAAAGAAATCAGGGGTTAGTCTTAGGAACCCAAACTAGTTTGGGTCCCTTTCTATGGGCAAAGGGATAAATCAGATTCCTTCTAGCCCACCCAGGCAGCCTAATTTTATTTTTTTTTGAACAAAAGTTTTGTTCTCCTGATTAGCCTTTTCTTTTGCATTACATTCATATTTATAATGGCCAATCTTGCCACAATGTGTGAAAATTTTGTTTTCAGGAAGAGTGAGGTACTTGCTTTTAGGATCCCACTTAGGTGCTTGAGTCCCATAACCAAGTCCTCTTTTGTTGCTACTGTGATGTTTGTGTAGCCAAGAGAGTGCATCAAAAGCCTTGTTCCATTTGCAAGTTCTGTCTAGTTCATGTTTTACCTTCCCTAGATCTTCTTTTAATACTCTTATCTGCTCATCTTTCATGTACAGCTCATCCTTCATTTTTCCTAAGTTTTCTTCTAGGGTGAGATGAGTATGATCAGCTTTCTTCTTTCCTGTTCCTAGTTTCAGTTTTAAGTTCTCAGACCTAAGTTCTAGGACACTAGTGTCAAGTTCAAGAACCTGGTTCTTCAACTCAGTATTTTCACTTTCACTCTTATTAGCCCTAGACTCTAGATTTTTGCACTTGGCTTTTAGGATCATACATTCCCTAGACAGTTCTTTTTGTTAATTATGTCAGACTCATCAATGAAATCCAGCAATAGCTCAGACAACCTTTCTTTAGATAGGAATTTAATCTTGTCTTTGAGATGAAGAATACTTACCTCTTGTTCATCATCTGATTCTCCGATGGCCATAAGAGCTTGTTCATCTCCAGCTTCATCTTCTGAGTCCTCATCTGATGTTTTTCCCTAGGTAGTAACCATAGCCTTTGTTGATCCTTTGTTCCTTTTTGGTTGAACCTGTTCCTTCTTCCTGCTCCTTCGTTCAGCCATTTCCTTCTTCCACTCAATTTCCCATTGAGGGCAGTTCTTGATCATGTGATCAGTCTTACCACACTTGTAGCAGCCCTTATTGGTCTGTTTTTCAGGAGCCCTTGGTTTGTTGAAGGTTGTACCTCTTGAAGAACCCTTTCCTCTCATCAGGTACTTTTTGAAATCTCTAGTGATCATAGTCATTTCATCATCCTCCAGATCTGAACCTTCAGCAATTCTGAGAGCCAGACTTTTTTCCTTCTTGGGTACATCCATTTTCATGGTTTGCCTTTTCAGTTCATAGGCAGTAAGGTTTCCAATTAGTTCATCCAGCTTGAGGGTAGCAATGTTCTTTGATTCCTGAATAGCAGTGATTTTGCTTTCCCAAGAGACTGGCAAAACCCTTGTCAAAATATTCTCAACTTTGTCTTCTTCAAGAATAATCCTTCCAAGAGATTTAAGTTAATTTGTCAGTGTGGTGAACCTTGTATACATCTCTTGGATGGTTTCTCCTTCCTTCATGGTGAAGTTCTCATACTGAGAGTACAGCAGTGTTCCTCTAGACCTCTTCACTTGAGGTGTTCCTTCATGAGCCACTTGCAAAGTGTCCCAGATTTCCTTAGCAGTAGTACAACTTTGAATTCTACTGTACTCATCTGGACCTAGTCCACACACAAGCCATTTCTTGGCCTTGGCATTTTTCTCCCACTTCTTCAGGTCTTCAGCTGTGCAGTCAGCCCTTGTCTTTGGCATATCCACTCCTTCAGCATTCTTCTTTGTAGTTGCTAGAGGACCATCAGTGACTATGTCCTAGAGTTCATAGTCTTCTCCTATGATGTGATCCCTCATCCTGTTCTTCCACCAAGAATAGTACTGACCATTGAAAAGTGGACGCCTAGCAGTGGATTGCCCTTCCCAGTTCCCAGGCGGTGCACTCATGTTGATCTTTTTGTAAGGTGTTAGACTCTTCAAGGATAAACCGCTCTGATACCAATTGAAGTTTTAAGCGTCAATACCACACAAGAGGGGGGTGATTTGTGTGGTACCCAATTTTTGATCTAGAAGAATCAGGTTCTTCTAGGTGTTCTAACTACTACTGTTTGCGGAATTAAAAGTACATAAAATAAATAACATAGAGATTTTTACGTGGAAAACACCTGGCTCAAAAGGTAAAAAACCACAACCTACTACTCAGTAGGATTTTCGCAATCTTCCACTAAAATCACTGAGCCAAAGCAGCATTTACAAAAACTCTTTGTAAACCTAAGGATTAACTCTAATCCCATTGTAGCACACAGTCTCAACTGTTGTGCCAACTTCAAATTAGCTTATAACTTGAATATTCAAAGTACCTAATACAATTGCTTCTATGAAAGCTGGAAAGGTACAACTTTAAACCACCTACTACAATTGAACTAGAATAAGAAAAACACAATGGAACTGGTTCTTCTATCTCGTTCAAGTAGCTTTAGGAGTGCACACTCAATTTCATATAAATTGCTTGCAAAATCCCCTTGCTCTTTTGCTTTCAGTTTAGTTCAACTTCTGTGTTTGTGCAATACCTATAAAAGAGATCAATCACTGTCATTTAATAAGTTAGTAATCAGAGTTTGATTGGGACTCAATTGCTGATCTTCTATCGTAGTTGAGTCCTTGAAGATCTCAAACTCCAACACTATCTTTTATCCGGATTGTGTTCTCTTCATATAAGGAGACCTTCTCCCCTTATCCAATATGCAACTTTTTCGATCAGATCAGGAGATATAATTGATGACTTATCTTCTTCACGCTCATCTCTTTCACGTGCATCTCACATGTTTAGATCAAGACCGTGCTTCATAAGATGGACCTGGTCCATGACTGAGTTCATTTGTCATTCTTTAAAACTTTACCTGTTCCTGGGCCAACATTAGCTCAAGGCCCAAAATCTCCACTTACATATCAAACACCTCCACCCACATATCAGAAACCTTCACCCATATATCAGACACCTCTACCCACATACCAAGCATCACAGCCCACATACCAAGCACCACCACCCACATATCAACCTTCATCTCCCAGATATTCTCAATCAGCCACTGCCTATCATACCTATAATTTCCAACCATCCCATTTCCAATCACCTCCAACTCGCCAAAACTTTCTAATACCACGACCTAAATTTGACCGCAAACCACCCAGACAATACACCGCTATTGCTGAACCCATCGACCAACTGTATGAAAGGTTGAAAGACGTTGGTTATGTCACCTCCATTCCTGCTGTGGCATTAGAGAATCCATCCCAATGGGTCAATCCAAACAAAACTTGTGCGTACCATTCCGGTATGAAGGGGCACACCACTGATGAGTGCCGAACATTGAAAGATAAAATCTAGATGCTAATTGACAACAAGGTCATATAGGGAAAGAAAGTTGTACCCAATGTCCGTAATAACCCTCTCCCTGATCATAAAGGTGGTGGGGTACATGTGATAGAGATGAACGAAGAATGGGACCTTGAGGGGTCGATTGGGCTTATTTGGGAGGGTGATGACTTTAAACCCTCATCACAATTACTCCTATTGTAGTACAGACTCAGTCACCAATTGAGGTTGAGGTAGCTGTATCGGTTCCATTTGAGGTAGAGGTGGCTCCGTCTATGGACACCCCCGCTCTGTTTGAGGTAGAAGTGGTCACACCTTTTATAGTGACAATATCAACCACACCTCCTTTCCACTCAAAAACAATACCTTGGGACTACGTTGCCGAAGCTCAGTGGAAAGGGAAGTCAAAGGTAGAAGAATCTGATGCTGCACAGGGAATGACTAGGACCGAAAGAGTCTATACACCTGAACACTTGGGAGGACCAAGTAAGGACGCCACTACCAAGCAGCCTATCATTGAAATAGGGCCAGATGACCTTTGGAGGAAAATACAAGCAAACGAGTATTCCGTCATTGACCATTTGAAAAAAACCCCAACTCAGATATCCATCCTATCACTGTTGCAAAATTCAGAGGCGCATAAGAATGCTTTAATAAAGGTGTTGAGTGAAGCTTATGTACCCAACAACATCACCGGCAGAGAGATGGCCAATATGGTAGGGCAAGTACTAGAAAGTCATAAGATCACCTTCCACGAAGATGAGCTACCACCTGAGGGGTTAAATCACAATCGAGCATTGCATATCACGGTGCAATTTGAAGACAAATTAATTGTCAAGGTCTTGGTTGACGGAGGTTGAAGCCTCAATATTTGTCCGTTGGACACTCTGAAAAGGTTGGACAAAGGCTTTCATGAAATACGGGCAGGGAACATGAATGTGAAAGCTTTCAATGGATCTCAAAGGGTCACGATCGAGGAAATTAACCTTTGTCTACAGATGGGGCCAACTTGGTTCGATGTTGAATCTCAAGTGCTCGACATACCTGCCTCATACAATATTCTATTAGGCCGACCTTGGATCTATGCCGCTGGGGCTGTGGCATCCACACTACATTAAGTCGTGAAATTTGAATGGAATCATCAGGAGATGATCATTCACGGAGATGGGAGTAACCCCATTTACACTAGTCAAACCATCCCGGTTATTGGACATAGAAGAAGGCTAGGAGGGGAAACCTATCATTACATTGAACGTGTCAATGCCGTCAAGAGAGATGCATGGTGGATCAATAAAATAGAGAGCATACTGGCATGGTCTGAGTATGAACCCGGCAAAGGGCTGGGGAAGAATCTTCATGGTATCACTAAACCAATACGGCTGAAGGGTCATGGTACTACCTTTGGGCTCGGATATCAGTACACATGGCAAGAATATAATTATTGGTCGCCTCTATGGCACAGACAGTATTACCCTCTTAAGCAACCAATGCCACATCTGGATCAAGCTTTTCACCAAGATGACACAATATGGGGAACTGCAGAAGAGGAAGCATTAGTTGGGCTGAAGAATCTGTTCTTGGAAGAAGAAGACATGGACTATAGTGCCATAATCGAGGAGGAGGATGAGGAAGAAGGCCTCACTATTTAGACTGTGGAGAAGAGAGCTATTCTCAAGAACTGGACCGCCACACCGTTCCGAGCACGCCGAGTCCCTGGGTAGCTTGGCAGATTTTACTTCTATAGTCATTCTAGGCATTTAAGATTTTCAGTAATTTTGTTTTAAAGACTTACTTGTTTTAAAAATAAATGCTCGATTCATCGAGCCGCACTTGTCTGGATGTTGTTTAATTTTAATCAAATGCATTTGCTCTTTGTTACTCATTACTATTTTCTACATTTTTTCTTTCTACAGCGTTATTATTACTTTTCCTGATGAACTGGTGACTGTGACATGTAATGAGGCAACGCAACATGAGAATAGTGATTCAGATGAAGAAGATGAGATACCCGAGGAAGTTGTCAGGGAAGTTGAAAACTTTGAGAATAAGCCTAAGTCCAATCTAGACGAAACCGAAGTAGTAAACTTAGGGGACATCGAGATTGTCAAGGAGATTCGCATCAGCATTCACTTGCCACCAATAGAGAAGGAAGAGTACATTCATTTCTTAAAAGAATAAAAGGACATTTTTGCATGGTCATATGATGATATGACCGGTTTGAGCACGTCCATAGTAGCTCACAACTTGCCTACTAATCCCATATGTCTACCAGTAAAGCAGAAACTCCGAAAATTGAACTACGCTTGACCTGATTCCAGTTTAAGAGGGGAAACATAGGTAGCCTTATGGGTTCGATCATATCATACACAGCGAAGAAACATTCTACTCTTGTTTGCTATCTGCTATTTGCATGAGGCTAATCCTTGCCTCCACATCCTTGCATGAGGCTAATCCTTTCCTCCCCACTTGCATGACGCTAATACTTGCCTCCCACTTGCATGAGGCTAATCCCTTCCTCCATCTTCGTATGAGGCTAATCCCTGCCTCCCTATCTGCATGAGGCTAATCCCTGCCTCCCCATCTGCATGAGGCTAATCCTTGCCTTCATATCTACATGAGGCTAATCCTTGCCTCCACATCCTTGCATGAAGCTAATCCTTGCCTCCATATCTTCATGAGGCTAATCATTGCCTCCCCACTTGCATGAGGCTAATCCTTGACTCCCCACTTGCATGAGGCTAATCCCTGCCTTCATACCTGCATGAGGCTAATCCCTGCCTCCATACCTACATGAGGCTAATCCTTGCCTCCATATTTGCATGAGGCTAATCCTTGTCTCCCCACTTGCATGAGTCTAATCCTTGCCTCCGTACCTGCATGAGGCTAATCCCTGCCTCCATACCTGCATGAGGCTAATCCCTGCCTCTATATCTGCATGAGGTTAATCTCTACCTCCATACTGCATGAGGCTAATCCCTGCCTCCATACCTGCTTGAGGATAATCCTTGCCTCCATACCTGCATGAGTCTAATCCCTACCTCCATATTTGCATGAGGCTAATCCTTGCCTTCATATCTGCATGAGGCTAATCCATGCCTCCATACTGCATGAGGCTAATCCCTGCCTCCATATTCACACGGGACTAAGCATTGTCCCTCTTTGCATAAATATTGCCCTATTTCTAGTACTATTTATTTGCTTTTCATTCGGGCTAAGCTTTGCCCTTCATTTCACAAGACTAAGCATTGTCTTGGTAGCATCATATTATTGCATCTCATGTGCTGAAATATCGCCAACTTATCCAAAGGCTTCATAGTCTAAAAGGCAACATCCTCAGAGTCGGAAGACACCATACCATGGCCTAAGGATCTTTAAAATTTCCATATCATTATTCAAAGGAGTCATGGTTCGGAGGCACCATCTTCATGGCCCGAGAACACCATTTCATGGCCTGCGAATCCCTAACTAAACAACTCATGACCCAGGATATCAGGGTCTGAGGATGTCATCCTTAACCGTCTGAAGGCAACTTTCATAGTTCAAAGGGAATGTGAATCATGTTTAAATTTTAGCACAAATACATGTTCGTAGCATCCCTTTATCTGTAGGTGGCCAGCAAGCAACCGCTATCCTAGCAGGAGCGCCCTTGCTCCAGTTCCTTCAAGTTACCTCAAACCTTAACCGTTCACCATAACCGCTCTTGCATCTCGTGTTCGTTCTTGCAATGACTTCATCGGTATATTCCGCCAACGAATCCAGAACTACACATGGCCCGATTCCTATAAAACCAAGGATATGTAGGCAACTTAAGACCGGAGTCCGGCCTCTATCTTTCAAAAATACCCCATTTGGTCAAAATTGGTCATCATTTCTTTACCCGAAAACTCTTTCATCCTTCCCGGGTAAAGAGGGGCAGTTGTTGATACCCAATATTTCCTCACATATTTATATATATATATATATATATATATATACTTTCAAAATAGTACATATGCATTTATAAGCATGCATAAGTATTTTTTATAATTTTTCCACAGTTTTAAGAGCTCCAAATCAATTTATTTCTTCTCTTCTTATTATATAAATTTCCAATAATTACCCTTAAAATTACTTTTGTGATGATTTAGCTATACAAATTCATTATTTATGCCAACATAGTGTTTAAATATTTTTGTGTACTTTTCGTAATTATATTTGCATTTTTAAACTAAATTGCACATCTTTGCAATAATAGTCTGTACTAATGTATAATTACATTGTTTATGCATAAAATGGTCTTATATATTTTTAAAATGTTAAATAACTACTTTTAATCATTTTAGTACACAAAAAATATTTTTGGTACTCATTTATTATTTTTCATAAATTATTTAGTTATCAAAAGTGGCTATTTAAAATCTGGCCCTATGGTATTTCAATTTTGGTCTTAATTTAACCCAATACCTAGCCCAATTTTAAACCCAAAATATACCCAGCCCAATTGTAAACCCAAAATATACCCAGCCCAATACCCATCTGCCCCAACCCAATACCCAGGCAAATCCTGGCCATTGATCATTGTGATCAACAATCCAGATTGACCCTTGCCTCAAATAAACCTAATGAACCCCCTAAACCCTCTCATTTCCCACCATCTGCCACCTTGAAATCCCTCTCCTCTCTCAAATGCTCTCAAACCTAACCCTAATCGGACCTTCGCATCACTCATCTATGGCTATCTATGGTGGTTCCTCACCACCCCCAAGCCTCTAGTAGCCTCTCTTATACTGGTATCACCATCTTCAGGGTCCTCAAGGGACCAGGGTTAGTTTGTTTGCATCTATGGCCATTTCTCGCCTGTTTCCGCCTGTCCTGCTTTGATTTCAAGTGAGATATTCCTATATCTATGGGTTTCTAGGTTTGATTCTTCATCTCTGTAATTGTTCTTCTCAAAACCCTAATTTCTCTTCTGAATTTCTTAGATCTGTATAGATCTGAGATGGTTAAGACCTATTTCATATGAGTTTTACAAGAGCCTTTTGGTTTTTACAAGAATCGTGTGATTTTCGAATGATTTTTCATTTTTTCTAAACTAGGGTTTCCGAAAATTTCTTTTCCAAAATGTTTGATGATTCTTGAGTGTTTGATCTTCTGCTTCTTATGTGTTTTGACTGATTTCATAAGTTTGCTACAACCTTAACTCGTTTATACTAAAAGCCCTAATTTTTGACATTCTTTGTTTGGTTTCTGAGTACTGGTGTGTTGACTGTGTTCTTGTCGTGGTTCTTGTGATTTCTCTTTAGCCACTTGAATGGCTCATGGTTTTCTTATCCTAATATGCCTCTACTGAGTTTCTTAGTTCAACTCTTTACTGGTTTTATATGTTTGTGTTCATTCTGACTATTCATGTTAAGACCTATATCTTTCTCCTTAAATCAGTGTCATTTTCTTGATTTACCAATTTGTTTCGTGTTGAATCCTGACTATTCATTTCTTACCTTATTTTATCTACGAAACTTGCTGACTCTTTACATGATTTTCTCTTTGATTGAACCCTTGATTATTCTGAAGTTTTTATTTCCTGGTTTGATTTGAACTCATTTCCTTAACAAAACTTTTGATTCTTACCTCTCTACTCGGTTTGATTGAACTTCTTTCCTTAATTAGTTTTCCCTTGCCTTATTTATTATCTTGCTGATTCTTACTGATTGTTTCCTTAACTAAAACTCTTGTTCATTCACCCCTAATTACCTACTTTGTACTTAAGCCGTACTCGATTTTCTTCCTTAAGTATATGTCCTGCTTTTACTGTTGATTTGATTATCCCTTGATTAAGGGGAAGACTTGGTGATTTACATGTTTGATTGATTCCATGAATTTATCTAATTGGTACTTCATTGATCCTTTACCTTATTTTGTTTAATTCTTGATTACTATATAAACTCCCTCCTACTCTCACTTTTGAAATGAACGAACAATAGTTCAAAAACTATCACTTTACACTCTAAAAGGCTCTCTCTCTCTCTCTCTCTCTCTCTCTCTCTCTCTCTCTACTCTCTCTGCTCTCTCTCTCTACTCTCTTTTCTACTTGTGATCCCTATTATTCTAGCCGTCTGCAAGCCAAGGCTAGAAACTGCACAATACCTTGCTCACAATCTTGTGTTTTCTTTCTTTAACTAGGTATGCTTCTGATTAATTTTTAAGAACCAAAACCTATATGTTTACTTACTGTTTTAGTTCATATGGCCTGAATTATTCATGCTCCTGTTTACTGCTTACCCAGCATGCCTAATACTGCCTATTCAAATCTATGACCAGCATGTTTCCACTCTACTTGTTTGTTTGATATTTTGTTTGACATGTCTACATATGTAACTGGCCTGTTTGATTGATTTCTGTTTATATAGCATGCCTTAACCTGTTAATACTTTCCTAGCACCTAAGTCTTTGCATGTTCTGGCTCACTCCTACTAAGTTAATTACTCTCCCTAGAATGGCTTCAATATGTTTCTGTTGTGATCTTTGCTGCATGACCTGCATTCTACCTACTAGTTCTATAGAACCCCCTCTATGTATCTTGTTGTCTGTGTGCTTTATGATTCATTAAGGTGTACTCTCTATGTTCCCAATCCCTCTTCCCTTTGTGTGAAAGCTGGTTGACAAAGTTACTTCCTAAAGCTTGTTTGTTCTCTATCGTGTGTTATGATTGCAAAATTGCTTCTTTATACTTTCCCTCAAACTGTTTTATCACTAATGGTTCTCAGAAGTCCTTTTCAGTCCTAAAACCTTTCTATTAAACTGTTTCAAACCATTATGCAATTCCACTTACTCTTAGAATACTAGGTCCTGCCCCTCTAATATGTGTACTGCCTTGAGATCTTTGAGATCTCTTTGAACTCTAGCATATCAAGGCTGGCATTTCCACACTGCACAATAATCAGTTGTTATTTGAGAAAGGTCTAGGTGTGAGCACTGCCCGGGATCCTTAAGATCATTAGGGAACTTTGACACACTAGACATGAAATGGGCTATGAAACTTTGGGCATTTGAGACTACTGGAGGCTTGGAAATCATTTGGCTTACTTTCGGCTCCCTATAGCTTAATTTCTATTCTGTTTATGTAATTCATTCAATTTCTTGGTTTGTAATAATTATTGTAAACAAACAGTGGGGTGATTAGTAAAAAGGGAGGGTAGTTATATATTGTGGATAAATTTGGGTATATACCATGTTTATAAGGTCCATGTTGATTCAAATGTGTTTATAGATAATATGCCTATAGGATCTGTTTTAAAATGAGTTCTGTATGCTTTACTTCCACACAATTAGAAGTCATGCCTATAAGATCTAAATCAGTTTCTAATAGCTAGATACCATGCCTATAAGAGTTAAAATCAGCTTTAATAGAAATCATGCCGATAGGGGTTTCACTTTGGTTAAATGAATGGTGTTTGTTTCAACTTATGCTCAATTAGAAATCACGCCTATAGGACTTATAATCAATTTAGTTAGAAAAACAATTTAATTCACGCGTGTTTGTGCCTAATTTCTTCCATATCACCCTCTATTAGAGAGCAGACTATTCTGAATTGGTTTAATTAACAAATCTGTCCACTTCTTTAATAAGTTTTAACCCTGCCTTAAATAATATTGCTAGAAAGCATGCCTATAGGATCCAAACTGCCGTCTAAAACTATTTGTTGTTTAGTTACATTCTTAATCAATAATAGATATCATGCTCCTAGGACATCACTGTTATATGCCTAGGCAAGCCTGTAGGGCAATTAAAATTCTGCAAAATATAAATATGCGCCTTGTTATTTGAGACTGCTCACACTCAACCGGTTTAAAAGAATCAGTAGGCAAGTAGGATCTAACTCTTTGACACTTTGGTCCTAATTCAATACTGCATAATCTCTACTCACCTAGATATCATGTTCTAAGGTTTTCTCTTAAATACTTGAAACTGTTGTTTGAGACATGCACTTACTTGTTATGTTTGTGGAGGTGAATGTGGGCCTTTAATTGTTCTCTTTAAATGTAGTCCTAATTGTTTTTGATTGACGCCTAGACTTTTATCCTTTAAAATCTTAGGATGGTCTAGAACTACCTAAATTAGAGGCCCTAAATACCTCTAAGACCATGAGGAAGGGACGGGTAGTGCACGCATAGGATATCTTTAAAGGTTGCTAGAACGCTTTAGGCTATGACCAAAGGGGGGAATTGGGTAGTAAGGAATATGATGACTACGCGCTAATGTCATGTGTAGCCCCTCGTTGAGGAGTGTTTACCAGGAATCGTGTGGGTATGATCTTGTAGGCTAACCAACCTAGGACCCCTGTTTCCCAACTTCCATTGTTTAAATAAATTTACTTTTCTTTATATATGTGCAACTTGTTCAAACCTTTTCCCTTATTCCATTACTTGAATCATACATGTGCTTAGAATGTCAAAACATGCCTTTTACTTGCAAGTACGTGTTAAAACTGTTTATGTGTTGAAATAACTAATTCACATAGTTTAAGTTCGGTCGGGACCCACCATGAGGGGTGCCTAACACTTTCCCCTCAATGTTATTTCGAGCCCTTAGCCTAGATCCCTGGTAATGCAAACTAGTCCATGAGTTAATTGCTCAAGGTGCCCTAACGCACCATAATCCGTTAGGTGGCGACTCTTCAAATACCCAATTCCCAAAAGGAAATGAGTTATTTCCCCCATGAATGTCGAAACCTGGACTTACCCATCAAAAAGGGAAAAAAAGGGGCACGACATCTACAACTGAGGGGGAAGGAACTTGGTCTTCCGATGCTGAGCAGGTAACATCTTTGCAAAACCCTTCTACTGAGGTCTCTCTGATTTGGCCGAAAATTTGGAAAATAAATTTATATTGGTTGGGTGTGTGGTTCATGTGAAAATTCTTGAGACAAGAAGGAGAGGAGGTAAAAATAAAATAGAAAAAGAAAAGGAGAGTGAGGGAGTACAGGGTGATGAGAGGGGAAAAGGGAAAGAAGTGGCTAATTCTTCACCCACCTCCGAAACTGTTAAAATAGCTATCTGTGGAGCTGAGCCAGAAAAGGTGGAAGAAAGTAGCAAGAATGCAGAGGGAAGTGGATCGGGAGAAGCCACTGAAGGGCTAGTGAATCTTGAAAATCAAGAAGATGAACCTGGTTCATCTGTTGAGGAAAGACCAGTTGATCTATTGAAAAAGATAGGTGACAGTTACAAACCCAAGAAGACACGAACCATTAAAGCAACGACCCCTGGCACAGCTAGAGCCAATAAGAAAATGAAGGAAGCTCTTTCTGAAACTTCTTAAATTCCTCTCCCAAAATAAAGAACTACAAGGAGCAAGTTAAAGCAAAGTGAGGAGGAGTTGCAGAGGGCTTTACCGGAGAATAAAAAGAAAAGAGTGGAAAAGGGGAAAGAAAAAGTGGTTGAGCCTGTTGAGGCTGTTGAAGTGGATGAGATGGACCCGGTCCATCAAGGTGAACAGGTAACTATTGAGGTCAAGGTTCAGACACCTAAGCCCAAGAAAGCCAAGACTTCCTCAAAGAAGTCTTCATCTTTATCTAAGTCTGTTGAACCCTCTACCTTGGTTAAATGGACCAGGTCTGTAGTGAAAGCCAAGCAAGTGAAAATTACTGAAGAAGAAAAATGGAGTGGTGAAGAGGAGGATGAATCTGATAATGAAAAGGACAAGATGGCCAAGTTTGCGAAACAAAATCTCTTGAAGGGCAGACTATTGAAGGACTTGGAGGAAGAAGGGATGGTTCTACAGCTTGAAATGCTAGAGGTACATGGGTGGAAGGACATGGTCCTTCAGTTAGATGGAAGACTGGAAAGGAATGAGATGGTTGAATTCATGGCTAATGCTGAAGTAAAGGATGACAGAGTCACCAGCCTAGTGAAAGTGGTTCAAATTTCCTTTGATGCAAAAGAGCTGGGTGAAATCTTTGGTATAATGTCTGAAGGTTATGATCATTATACAAGGTAGAAATGGCCAAGTATGGACTCTCTTCCTACTGCCCTGCCCATAACTAGGAAATTCTGTGATAATTAAGAAGAAAGTGAGCCCAGGGCTATTTATAAGAGTGAAATAAAGCCACCCCACAAGGTGTTGTTTGAATTCGTCAACAAATGTGTGTTGCCTAGGCAGGAAAGAAGGCATATTGCCAACTATATGGATTTTGTTTTGTTGGAATGTCTGGATAATAGGCGGCATATCAACTGGCCTAGGTTTATAATTAAGCTTCTAGATCAGGTTATCAATGGCTCAAAGTCCCATGATATGGCTTCATTCTCACTATTATTCTTGCTCATTGTAAGGTGTCACTGAAGAAGTGTGAGATGGCCACAAGCAAAGACCATTTTGGAATCAATAATCTTCCTTCTTGTGATTATAAGATCAATACCATTCCCAATGAACTTGGCTCATCTAAAAAGACACATATCAATAGCAAGGTTAGAGCCCTAGTGCAGGAGAGTAGGGCAAAGGATGCTGAGATAGCAAGGTTGAAGACTCGAACTGCCTATGAACTTAGAAGGCAAACCATTAAGATAGATGCACCCAAAAAGGAAAGGAGCCTGGCACTCAAAATCACTGAAGGCGCTGATCTAGAAGAGGATGAAATGGTTATGATCACATAGGACTTCAAGAAGTATCTAATGAGAGGAAAGGGTTCCTCAAAAGGTGAAAGCTACAACAAACCAAGGTTTCCTGAAAAACAAACCAACAAGGGCTACTACAAGTGTGGGAACACTGATCATCACATCAAAAACTGTCTTCAGTGGGAAATTTAATGGAAGATGGAAAGGGCTGAACGAAGGAATAGGAATAAGGAACATGTTCATCCCAAGAAGAACAAAAGCTATGGTTGTTGCATGGGGAGAAAGTTCAGATGAAGATTCAGAGGATGAAGATGGAGATGAACAAGCATTTATGGCCATTGGAGAATCTGATGAGGAATATGAGGTAAGTATAATTCATCTCAAAGACAAGATTAAGTTTTTGTCTAAAGAAAGTCTATCTGAGTTACTTATGGATTTTATTGATGAATCTGAGGTCATAAATAATGAAAAGGAACAGCTGTCTAAGGAATGTGTGATTTTCAAAGCTAATAGCAAAAATCTGGAGCTTAGGGCTAGTGAAAGTGATAGTAAATATGTTGAGCTAAAGAACAAGGTTCTTTGAAAAACTTAGAAACAACTAGGTAATCAACTTGCATTATTAGGTCTAATCATGGAACTGAATTTGAAATTGCTAAGTTTGCTGAATTTTGTGATGTGCATGACATAGATCATAATTTTTCTGCTCCTAGGACTCCATAACAAAATGGAGTAGTTGAAAGAAAGAATAGGACACTTCAAGATATGGATAGGACTATGATTCCTTCTAGTAAACTTCCCCATAGATTCTGGGCAGAAGCTATAAATATTGCATGCTACATCATCAATAGGTGTATGACTAGACCTCTTGTAGAGAAGACTCCCTATGAGTTACTTAAAGGGAGAAACCAAATATATCCCATCTTAGGGCATTTGAATGTAAGTGTTTTGTGCACAACAACGGTAAAGACTCCCTAGGTAAGTTTGATCCCAGAAGTGATGAGAGAGTATTCTTGGGATATTCTTCACATAGCAAATCTTATAAAGTGTACAACAAAAGAAATGTGTGTAGAAGAAAGTGTACACGTGGTTTTTGATAAAACTAACATTCTTTCTGAGAGCAGGAATATGAAGATGAAACTATTGGGCTGGTAAGAAGTTTAAATGAAATCACAGCCCAGGCTGAAGCTGCACTAGAAGAAGGAACAGGTTCTTCTATACAGGGCAACCTGATAGGGAGAACTGAACAAAGAGGAACTGAATCAAATACCTCAATGGAACCTATCCATGAGCCTGTTCCTCATCAAAAAAACATTGGAGAAACATCAAGAGGAAACCAGTTGGTTGTGAAACCTTACAAGTATCAAAGTTCTCATCCCACTGAGAACATAATTATTGATCAAACTTCTAGAATTGAAACTAGATCTTCATTAAAGAATCTTTGTGCTTTTGATGCTTTCTTATCTCTTATTGAACCTAAAAATGTTGCTGATACTTTGCAGGAAGCAGTCTGGGTAAATGCAATGCAAGATGAACTAAACCAGTTTGAAAGGAGTCAAGTTTGGCATCTTGTTCCAAGACCCAAGGACAAATCAGTAATTGGCACAAAATGGGTGTTTAGAAACAAACTTGATGAACATGGAACTGTTATAAGGAACAAGGAAAGATTGGTAGTTCAAGGATATAGCCAAGAGGAGGGCATAGACTATGATGAGACCTTTGCTCCAATTGCAAGGTTAGAAGCAATAAGACTCCTCATAGCCTTTGCTACTTACATAGAATTTACTCTTTACCAGATGGACGTCAAGAGTGCCTTCCTCAATGGCTATTTAAAGGAAGAAGTGTTTGTCAAGCAACCTCCAGGGTTTGAAAGTAAGGAGTGTCCTGATCATGTATACAGACTTGATAAGGCACTCTATGGACTCAAGCAGGCTCCTAGAGCATGGTATGAAAGATTATCAAAATTTCAGCTTGAACGTGGTTACAAGATAGGTAAAATTGATAACACTCTTTTCTTGAAGGAAAAAGGTAAAGATCTTTTAGTAGTACAAATATATGTTGATGACATAATTTTTGGAGTAACCACTGAAAAACTAAGTAAGAAATTTTGCTAAACTAATGGGGAGTGAATTTGAAATGAGTATGATAGGTGAGCTTAATTTCTTTTTTGGCTTACAAATTAAAGAAAACTCAAATGGAACTATGATCCATTAGCAGAAATATATGAAGGAGTTGCTTAAAAAGTTTAAAATGGAATAATCAAAAGAAATCGATAGTCCTATTGCAATAGCCAGAAAATTATATATAGATGAACCTGGTTCATCTGTTGATCAGAAGTTGTATAGGGGGATGATTGGTTCACTTTTATATCTTACTGCTAGCAGACCTGACATTATTTTTAGTGTAGGTCTTTATGCTCGATTTCAAGCAAATCTAAAGGATTCCCACTTGACTACTCTCAAGAGAATATTAAGATACTTGAAAGGCACCACTAACCTTTGTCTTTGGTATCCAAAAGGTAGTAATTTTAACCTAGTGGGATATACTGACGTTGATTATGCAGGTTTCCTTGTAGACAAGAAGATCACCTCAGGTATGGCACACTTTCTTGGTTCATGTCTTGTGTCATGGTCTACTAAAAAGTAAAATTCAGTGGCCTTATCTACTACTGAGGCTAAGTATGTTGTCGCTACTTTATGTTGTGCTTAATTGCTATGGATCAAACAACAATTGATGGATTTTGGAATTAATATTGGTTGCATCCCTATTTTTTGTGATAACACTAGTGCCATTAGTATGACAAAGAACCCGGTTCATCATAAGAGAACTAAGCACATAGATGTTAGGCACCATTTTTTGAGGGACAACTATGAGAAAGGCTTGATCACTATAGAGTTTTATGCTACTGAAAAGCAGATTGCTGACATTTTTACAAAAGCACTAAGTAGAGAGCACTTTGAAAGGAACAGGTTAGAATTAGGGATGATTAAGATCACCTAATGGAACCTGTTCAGAATGCATAATTGAAAACAAAAAAGGAAAAATAAAAAATAAAAAAAATTGTTAGAAAATCTGGAACTTGTGTAAATAACTAGATTAATTTTTGCTCAGTCTCATACTGTAAAAAGTATACTCCTGTGTCATGTGTTAATATGACTCACTGGTCTCTAATGAAATTTTCTCTATTTTGGCAAATTGAGACATGATCAAAAGGATTCTCAGTGAAAAACCCGGTTCATGTGTTGGTTCATCTGAATAACGAGGTATATTTTCTGCTCTCTGCATTATTTGAAATATTAATATTTAAATCATGAGTAGAGTCCTACTCAAGTCGAAAATCTTCAAAAGCCTATCCAATTAAGTTTGAACCAGTTCTGTTTTCAACAAAAATCCTCACCGTGTCAAAATACCTAGATTCTAGGGAAGCTTAACCAATTACTCAAACTGAAATTTTAGGATGATTAGACTTCTGTTTGACTGCTAAAAGCTATCATTGTGTATTAATTTCCCTCCTTCTTTAAATCCCTCGTCATTATCGCAGCTACTCACTCATAATATCTGATAATCGTCGAACCTTTCTCTCTTCTCTTCACCTTCAAAATTAAATCAAGTCATCCCCTCCCTTACAGAATTAAGAAAAATGACTAACCCTCAAGATAATCCTGGTACACCTCCTCCACCTACCCCTTCCTCTTCTTCCACTACCCCTCAACCTAGCACTACCCCTCTACCTAGGAGAAGGCGAGTAAAAATGCTTGCACGAAAAACTGTGGCTACAGGTGTGCTTTTACGGAAATTAAACGCATACTTACAAGCTAGTCAAGCCCAAGAACCCCAAAATTCGGACGACTCTTTCAAGTTTGTAACTGAGGGGGAAGGAACTGAGTCTTTCAATTTTGAGCAGGTAACATCTGTGCAAAACCCTTCTACTGAGGTCATCTCTGATTTGGCCGAATATTTGGAAAATAGATTTATATTGGTTGGGTCTATGGTGGATGTGAAAATTCCTGAGATAGGAAGGAGAGGAGGTAAAAATAAAATAGAAAAAGAAAAGGAGAGTGAGGGAGTGCAAGGTGATGATAGGGGAAAAGGGAAAGAAGTGGCCGATTCTTCACCCACCTCTGAAACTGTTAAAATAGCTATCAGTGGAGCTGAGCCAGAAAAAGTGGAAGAAGGTAGCAAGAACACATGGGAAAGTGGATCGTGAAAAGCCGCTGAAAGGCTAGTGAATCTTGGAAATCAAGTAGATGACCTGGTTCATCTGTTGAGAAAAGACTGGTTGATCTATTGAAAAAGATAGGGGACAGTTACAACCCCAAGAAGACACGAACCCCTAAAGCCACGACCCCTGGCACAGCTAGAGCCAACAAGAAAAGGAAGGCAACTCTTTCTGAAACTTCTGAAGTTCCTCTCCCAAGAGGAAGAACTACAAGGAGCAAGTTAAAGCAAAGTGAGGAGGAGTTGCAGAGAACTTTAGCGGAGAATAAGAAGAAAAGAGTGGAAAAGGGAAAAGAAAAAGTGGTTGAGCCTGTTGAGTCTATTGAAGTGGAAGAGATGGACCTGATCCATCAAGGTGAACAAGTAACTGTTGAGGTGGAGGTTTAGACACCTAATCCCAGGAAAGTGAAGACTTCCTCAAAGAAGTCTTCATCTGTATCTAAGTCTACTGAACCCTCTACCTTGGCTAAACGGACCAGGTCTGCAGTGAAAGCCAAGCAATTGAAAATTACTAAAGAAGAAGAATGGAGTGGTGAAGAGGAGGATGCGCTTGATAATGAAAAGGACAAGTTGGACAAGTTTGGGAAACGAACTCTCTTGAAGGGAAAACTCCTGAAGGACTTGGAGGAAGAATGAATAGTTCTACTGCTTGAAAAGCTAGAGGTACAGGGGTGGAAGGACATGGTCCTTCAGTTAGATGGAAGACTGGCAAGGAATGAGATGGTTGAATTCATGGCTAATGCTGAGGTAAAAGATGGCAGAGTCACCATCAAAGGGGTTCAAATTTCCTTTGATGCAAAAGAGTTGGGTGAAATCCTTTGTATACCCTCTGAAGGTTATGATGATTATACAAGGCAGAAATGGCCAAGTTTGGACTCTCTTCCTATTTCCCTGGCCATAACTAGGAAATTCTGTGATAATGAAGAAGAAAGTGAGCCCATGGCTGTTTATAAGATTGAAATGATGCAGCCCCACAAGGTGTTGTTTGAATTCGTCAACAAATGCATGCTGCCTAGGCAAGAAAGAAGGCACATTGCCAACTACATGTATTTGGTTTTGATGGAATGTCTGGATAGTGGGTGGTAGATCAACTGGCCTAGCTTTATAATTAAGCTTCTAGATTGGGTTATAAATGGCTCCAAGGCCTATGCCATTCCTTATGGCTTCATTCTCACTACTATTCTTGCTCATTGTAAGGTGTCACTGAAGAAGTGTGATATGGCCAAAAGCAAAGACCATTTTGGAATTAATACTCTTCCTGCTTGTGATTATGAGATCAATGCCATTCCCAGTGAACCTGGCTCATCAAAAAAGACACCTATCAACAGCAAGGTCAGAGCCCTAGTGCAGGAGAGTGGGGCAAAGGATGTTGAGATAGCAAGGCTGAAGACTCGTTTCGCTGAGGTAGAATCTGAGAGGGATGCTCTCAGAACTGAGCTCACAAAGGAAAGAGAGAAGAATAATGGAATTCTTCAAGATATGTTGCATCTTCTCCAAGCCAAAACCCAAGCCCCCAATTCTTCCAAGCCTTAATTTCCTAGCCCTTGACTAGACCTTTCAGTGACCCAGATTCGGGATGTTTCTTTTTATTGCTCATGTTTTAAATGTTTTTGTTTCTTTTGGTGGATTTTGGCAGAATCATATTCTCTATCAATGAAGTTTGCTGCTTTTGCTATTATTGACTGTCTATATTTACTTGATAGTTTGAATTAGTAGTTGATTATTGATGATTAATCCATGAATGTATTTGCAGTTACCCCAGTGGCCATGAGTAGTTTTTAACATCTGGGAATCACATTTTTATGCAACTTTTTGATGGTGCCAAAAAGGGGAAAAGAAATTGTGTTGTGTACTCTGAAAAATGATGTTTATAACCTAATGAACCTGGTCCTTGATGATGAATGATAAAAAAATATTTCAAGAAAAGTGTTGGTGTTGAGCTAAGTTGAAACAGACCTAAGCTTATGGAAGCACAGAGTTTGTCATTATCAAAAAGAGGAATTTGTTGGCCCAAGAAAAAGGATTGTTTTGAAGAATGACAAAGGAACTCAGAAATGAACCAAGTCCATCACTAGTAGACATAGACACAGGCAGACTCAAGGCACGTGAGATTCACATGTAGGGAATAAATGTATTCTAGCATAATGGATATTCCTTGATCGAAAAGATTGCATAAATGATAAGGAGAAGAACTCCTTACTCAAAGAGAACATTATCCAAGATAAGAAAGGATTTAGTAGTTGTGATTAATTAGAACTCTTCCACCAAGGAAGATTAGCATTAGAATTCTAATTGTTTCTTCATCTACTAACTCTATATATGGCAGAATGTTCTCATTTTACAGGTACGCATATAAGCAGAAGTAAAACGTCAATTGAGAGCAAAATAGCAAGGCAGTTTTGCAAGCCGTTCATGTGTGATTCAAGTGTGCAAACCTAAAGCTACATGAACCAAATAGAAGAACTAGTTCCAAGTGTCTGTCTTTTATTCTAGTTCAATTGTACTAGATGTTTTCATATTGTAACTTTTAGCTTTATCTAGAGGCAATTATAATAGGTACTCAGAGCTTTCAAGTTAGAGTTAACTTGACGTTGTCGCAGCAGTTAGAAGTTGTTTGCCACAACGGGATTAGAGTTAGTCCTAGGTTTACAAAAATGTTTTTGTAAATGCAGTTTTTGGCTTACTGATTTAGTGAAGAGTTTGGGAAAATCTTACTGGGAAGTAGGTCATGGTTTTTTCACCTTTTGAGCTAGGTGTTTTCCATGTAAAATACTTGTGTTCTTTACTTTTCGCATTTACTATTTTTGCAATAGTAGGTTAAGGAACACTTAGAAGAACCAGGTCCTTCCATAATCAGTTTAAGCGAAAAAATGGTCACCATACAAATCACCCCCTCTTGTGTGGTATTGAAGGGTAAAACTTCAGCGTCTAACCCTCCACGAATGCGAAAGCCAATTAGCCAACTTCGCGAATGCGAGCCCCTCCTCGCGAATGCGAATACCAACGTTCCCCTAGCCAGGCTCCGACCCTATGCGAATGTGAATGCACCTTCGTGAACACGAACCAAAACCTCCTACTTGAGTCCACACCATCGTGAATGCAACTCTTTGCACGCGAACTAAAGCTCCTGCCCAGGCCAGTACACGAATGTGGTCTCCACGACATGAATGCGATGAGCAAAAGTCACCTGGCAGCTTCCCTTCTCCGCGATCGCGAGTCTTGCTCTGCAATCACGAAGCATCAACCTATATCAGAAAACCAGCAACTCCTAAAGAAAATAAAATGGTCTGAAACCATCCCGAAACACACATGTGCCCTAAGGATCCCATCCAATCATACAAATAAGTCCATACCTAATCCAAACTAATACAAGGGTTCGAAACACCATGAATAACATCATAACCAAGAATCGATGATCAAAAACCTTCTATTAAGTTTCAAACATTCCAACTTTGCCGAATGCGTCAGAATCACACTTGGACATTCCGGATCACAACCAAACTTTGCACACAAGTTTCAATCAAATAAATGAGCCTATTCAATATCACGGAACACCAATAGAAACCCTTTAACATCAAACTCAACTCCCGGACAAACCTATGAACCCTCCAAACCTTGAAATTGTCAACTTCTGGCAAATAGAGCTAAAAACTTCTAGGAACCTTCAAATCCAAATTCGAATATACGCCCAAGTTTAAAATCAACATTCGAACCTGCTGGGACTATCAAATCACCAACCCGAGGTCGTCTATTTAAAAGTCAAATCTTGGTCAATCCTTATAACTTAAGCTTCTAAAAAATAGATCTAAGTGTTTCAATCACTCTCAAACCTTCCCGAAATCAAACCAACCAACCCTGCAAGTCATAAATAACAAACAAACATACGGAAAGCATTAAATAGAGGAACAAGGCTTAAATACACAAAACGACCAACCAAGTCATTATATATTTCTAAGAGTAATGGTCAAATTTATGACAATTATAACATTCCGTTTTAGATTTGTCATACCTACTTCGATGCATTTAATGGAAGTATCCATGTCCTATTCCTTATCTTTGTCCACGACCACAAACTCTAAAGGGTAGGTGGCTTTTGTCTTCATTGTTGAAGTTGTTACTATTATTTCTTCCTCTTTCATGATTGCCACAGCCTCGGCCTCGGCCTCATTTTTTCTATTGATAACCCTTTTAACCTTCATAATCCTTAAAGGATGTCTAAATTTTAAGAAGTTGCTCCAGTGGTACTTCTTATCTCCTCCCAATCTTTTCTTTGTGGGCTTGTAAAGAACTCTCCAATTGCTCTACTGTCATAGAGTCTAGATCTTTAGACTGCTCAATAGCACACACTAAAATATTAAATCTAGGTGTTAAAGTGTGAAAGATATTTTCAACCGCACGGACATCTTTTATGTCTCCTTGTATTTTCTTAATTGATTCACAACATCCTTCACTTTTGAAGAATATACCAAAAAGCATTGGGATTTTTTTATTTGTAAAACTTCAAAATCCTTAGAGTTTGAAGTTTTACCTTCTTTATCAACTCCTTGGAGTCAATTTTTTGGAATCTTTCAAACTTCATTTGAGTTAGTAGCATCAGTCACCTTCTCAAGCGTGACATCATCCAAATATTTGTAGATGAGCGTGAGGATTTATTGACCTTCTTTCTTGTCTTTGCCAAGACATCTTTTTTATTTTGAGGCAGAGCTTTCTTATTATTGGGTTTTGCATACCTTTGTCTACAATTTTTCATATATCTTGAGAGCCAAAAATGGCTTTTTTATGTAGAAACTATTTCTCGTATTTTTTTGGAGAGACGGGGATACTGTAAAGACAATGTTAATTTTTTGTCATGGCTCTAATAATATGTTACTGGAAAATAATATCCTACCCGAAAATAATATTGACGGTAAATAACAAAAATAAGAGAGTAAGAACGATACTAAATCTTTTAATAAGGTAAATACAATATCCAAGAAAAACAATATAATATTACTATAATATGTAATTTGGTAATGTCAAGAGATTGCACCACCTTCAAAAGAAAATAGCCCTCTTTTAATTAAACACTTCACTATAATATCATTCTTAATCTTTATTTTCTTCGCATACTATTTTCTATTACTTTGTCTAACTCCCTATTGCTCTCTCGATTTTCGTGTGCTCAAATATGAAATCGAGCCTACTATTTATAAGAAGAGTTGCCGTTGTCTTCAGCCAATGACAACAAGTTTTGGCAAATTGCAACATCAAACCCAATTGCTAGATCCAAACCTGTTGCCGCCTAAAATTGCCACTTCTTTCACCAATCAGCTTTTTAATTTTTTTATACTTTATTTCTTAGCTATATGTGTTTTGGTTTACTGTTGGACGATGAACTAAACATAAGTTAACACTCAATAGTTACATGGAAACAGCAAAAGTGCATATTTTAATAAAGAAAATAATCAGATGGTGGAAGACTTGTATGCTAGTAACATTCGAACCAAAAGCAAGAAACATTGGGGCAAATCAATACTCTGTTTATTTCGCGGTTTCACAAAACAGCAGTAGAATTGCTGACTTTTTGCCATTTTGCCATATGCCATTGCCATATTTCCATGCAACTGCTATTTACAAGTTTCATTCCATTCTACCCCTGCTCAAATTTCATGTTTCTTCTATATGAGCTAAGAAAATTATTAAATTTGAATTTTGGTTGACTTTCAAACCCCTATCATGAACTGCTTATGTTTCTATCTATCTTTACACTTAGTGTATGGGGTACCACTACTAGAAATTCGGCAAAAATCGACCAACTATGGTCGAGAAAAAAAAACGGCCAAAAACCGATCAAAGTTGGTCGGTTTTTCAAAATATTTTTTTTTAATTTTTTTTTACGAAACCGACCAACTTTAGTTGGTTTTCTTTGGCGCAAAAATGCAGGAAACTATTTTTGAGTCCCGCGAAATTTATTTTTCAAGAAACCGACCAACTTTGGTCGGTTTTTGCAATTAAAATAAATAAAAATTAATATTAAAAAAACCGACCAACTTTGGTCGGTTATTTTCGTGCGAAAATACAATTAAAGAGTATAAATAAATAAAAAGACAATCTTAAAACAAAATGCACCAATGGCCTAGTGGTAGAATAGTATCCTGCCACAGTACACACCCCGGTTCGATTTCCAAACGGTGAATCTTTTGATTACATAATTAAAATACCGACCAACTTTGGTCGGTTTTTTTGCAATATTTTTTTTTTTTTTGAAATTAATTTACCGGCCAACTATGATCGGTAATTAGAGACCAAATTTGGTCGGTATACAAAAGCGACCACTAAAATAGCGACCAAGCCTGTTTGGACGGTTTTGATCGGTATTTTGCATAAACAGACCGACGTTGGTCGCTATTTGTGGTCGCTAAAACCCGGATTTCTAGTAGTGTATGAAGGAAAATGTTTTCCATGAAAAATCTTTTCAAGGAAAATGAGTGAATTTATGACTTATTTTCCCTTGTTTGATTTGTGAGCGGAAAATTTTTTCCAGAAAATATTTCTAGTGTTTGGTCGGGTTCGGGTATTTTAGTATTGACCCATTTGACATGGATGAAAAAATCAGGTGGCAATATTTAATTGAATATTTATTACACATCATATTTGTGTATATACACGCGCTATATTTTTTGCACTGGTATTTGAGCTTTTGTGTTAAAGTAGAACATAAGAAATAGAGTTAGAGGGCCAAAATGGAATATATAAAATAGAGTTGAAGGGCCAAAATGGAACAAGGCATAGATAGAGTACCAAAATGAAAAATGGTGCCAAGTTGAATGGGTTGTATATGTATTTGGCCAAAATATTTTTTAGGAACATATTTTTTTATGCTACTCTTCTCACTCACCCCCTTCCCCAAGTCCTCATGTGTCATGTGTTTTTTTTAGATCATGAAAAAAAAAATACTTTTTTATGTCATGAAAAGAAAAATACTCATTTGTTGAAAGGAAAAAAAATACTCTATCTATTACATAAAAAGAAAGTACCATTAATAGTATTTCTATTTAGGGTGGGGGTTGGGAGCGGGAGTGGGGGTGGGTGGGGGTTGGGGGTGGGTTGGTGGGGATGAGAAATAGGGTGGGGAATATTAAAAAAGAGTTTTGGAAAATGTTTTTATTTCTCTTAATAGGGAAAACATTTTTCTGCAATTGGAGGAAAATGAGTTCATAAGGAAAATGTTTTTCAAAACATTTAAGTCAACTGGAAAAATTGAAAAATATTTTCTTAGGTACCAAACACACCCTTAGTCTGAATTTGGAACAAGCTTAACTACGTAACAATATTTGTTTCATTGAAAATATGAGTGAAAAACATAAATGCGCGATATCCCTCATTGGAAGAGACAAGGAATACGAAGAGCTAAGTTGTAACATACTGGACAAGGTCAATGGTGATCAAGAAGACCCATCGCATAGGCTGGTGACCTCCATTGCACTTTGGAGGGATGCCCGCCCAAGGACGGCCCAAGTACCCGAGCTAACATCATAATTTGTGGCAGCTGGGGATTTCGTGTCCGCGGCACATGACATCTGTTGACAAGTTTATGCACACATCTTGATTTAATATAGTTTCTTTTTTGTTCCGCCTCATGGTCAGTTAAATTATCTGGATGTGGTTGGTGTCTATATACTCCTTAAAACTTAATGTGGAATCTTTTAAAGACTTTGTGATAAAAGGAATCTTTGTTAAACATCACAGTTCATTTCATTTGTTTACTTTTCTCCATGTTATTCTTACACTTCCAGTAGCCTAATGAACCAAATTCCACAGGAAGTAAAAAATAAACATAAAACACATACTCAAACATACAACTTTTGACAATTCAGATACTAGAAGGAAGTCCATAACGTAATTCATATGCGTCTCGAAGAAGAAGCAAGATTTGCTTTAATTTTCCAAGGATTCAAACAAAAATTCCTCCCTAAGACATCTCTTCTAAATTTAGAGAAGGGTAGCACTTTCTTTTTCGAGATAGAAGAGGATGAAGAAGAAGATGACAACAAAACTGAATCGCCGCGACGCCCTTGAATATCAATGCTTTCTAGCCTAAAGCTGAGTTCATTACTAACCCTGAATCCCTTTCCCTTTATCTTCTCATCACTACTTTTGATCATTCTCTTGCTATTCATAATCCCAAGCCAGATTTTCTGCCAACTAGAGCTCTTATTATTAGCTTCCTCTTGATCATGAAGAATGGAATTGGGTTTAGGCAGTGCCAAACTTTGCACCATGGGTGGAGGGCTAGGAGGTGGAATGACTTCATTTTGTGGTGGATCATGTATGGGAGTTCCTGGCTGCATTTCCCATTTGAAGGCAATTCCTTCTGTGCTTCGATAATATGAATGGGAAGATTGGTCTACTGTTGACATTCTTGATAGAATACTTCTATCATCATCTTCTTGTGAAAAAGCTCTCTTGTACATTTTGCTATGGGTCACATTTACATCCTCTTTATCCTGCAAAGCAAGTTGATTAAAAAACATATAAGGTAGCTAAATTTATATATATTGTCATAATAATAATGTCAAAAACAATTACTGCCAGATGTATAAGAAGTAAAACTCGTAGATTTATTACGATGTTTTTTTCTCTTATTTTTTACGACAATAGGAACGAGGCATAGGAGAAGAGAAAAGCAGGTCGAAGGGGAGATCTAGATGGGAAGTAATAAAGATTTGCCCACTTAGATCAACGTCAACCACTGTTTTTTCTTTGGTGCGGTGTTCAATATTTGTATTGAGCCCGACTAATCCAAATTCACACTACATAATGCCTATTAAAGGAAATTTTTTTATACTCTAACTCGAACCCATGACTTCTAGTTACGGGTAACAGAATCCTATCCATTCCACCACAATCCTTGATGGTAAAAATTTGGGATGCCTGTCACTAGCCAAAAGACCATAGAAGAGGCCATAGAAGCTGTTAATCATACTCTAGTCAACTGGCCATGGTTCATCAACCAAACATAATTTCCTATCTCCTTAAAACTCAAGAATAAATGGTATGATCCTATAGAACAGATCTTGTTCAAATAAGGTAAATATAAACTTATGACAGTAACATTTTTAAAAGGAAAGCTCAAACCACTCAACGAATTACTTACGAAGCAAAAGATTTTTTCGAGTTTAATAAAATATCGAGCTACTTTAAGTAGAGAGATCACAAAACATTTACAAAAATGCTTGTAGTTGTACCATTGAATATGGTCAACAGATATACCCTTCTTTAGTATGCTTCGCAAAGATATTGCATCAATTCACAAAGATTAAAGTTTCAGGAGGACTGAAATTTACAAAATGTGCCGTTTTTAGCTAAAAGAACAACCACACTATTAACTGCTGCACTGATCAACCTTATTAATGGTTTATATTTCTGTCTCTTCAATTAATTCGTATTCCCAAAACTAACGTTTCCTTTCATCTTCTAATCTAAATTGGAGAAGAACAAAAATACAATTTCAACTACATTTTTGTTATTACTTCTCCAAGCACGTAATTTAAAGTTTATTTTATTTTTAAAAATGAATTGAGAAGGAAGAAAATTAATAATAATAATAATAATAATAATAATAATAATTATTATTATTATTATTATTATTATTATTATTATTATTATTATAAACCAAAACAAATTCCGTCAAAATGGAAAATAAAACAGAATCAATTCTCCCAAAATCAAATAGATTTTTAAAGAACACAAATGCAAAAGCAAAACAAAGAACAAAGACAGCCAATTAGTGCTCATTCACAAATAGAAGAAGCATGACAGTTTAATTAAAAATATTTATATAATTAGTGTTGAATTTGGCAAAGTCCCACATCGTGGGTTAGCCATTTGGTTGGGAAATTTTCCCTATAAAAGAAGGCCTAATGTTTAGGATTTAAACACACCTCTCATTTGTCTTCTCATCTGTTTAAGGCATTTGTATCTTCTCTCTTTAGTATTATTTCACTTGTATTTTTGGAGTGGAATAAAATATTGGTTGTGTCCGAGAAGTAGGCAAAATTAGCCGAAACTCGTAAAAAAAAAAATTTACCCAACCTCGTAAATTCTGGTGTTTCCTTTATTGTTGTTTTATTGTCTTATTTATTATTTGGTGGTTGTCATAATTTTTGGTATAGTAGTTGTGACTTATTCACACTATATACATTTGGCTTCCGCAACAATTGGTATCAGAGTCAAGGTACTGTCTAAGTATGCTCTGTGGTTGCAGCATAGTCTGATCTTCCACATCAGAAAAGATTTATCTTGGTAACTGAGTCAAGGTTCTGTCTGTATGCTCTGTGGTTGCAGCTTAGTCTGATCTTCTACATCAGAAAGGAAATAATCTTGATTTATGTCGACAGCTATTAAATAATATTTGTGTCAAATATGGGAGACAATAAACAAGAAGAATCTACATCAAGTGTCAACAACACGTCATCATTGGCATCTTCGCTTATGACAAGAATTGTGTCAAATGCGAAATTTGCGGTAGAAATATTTGACGGGTCCGGACATTTTGGGATGTGGCAAGGCGAGGTTCTAGATGTCCTTTTTCAACAAGGGCTAGATCTGGCCATTGAAGAAAAGAAACCAGATGTTATTGGAGAAGAATATTGGAGAATTATCAACTGTGTTGCTTGCGGGTATCATTCGATCCTACCTTGCTAGAGAGCAGAAATGTCCATACACAAAGGAAACTTCTGCAAGTAAATTATGGAAAGCACTAGAGGATAAATTTTTGAAGAAAAATAGTCAAAATAAATTGTACATGAAGAAGAGACTGTTTCACTTCACCTATGTTCCTGGTACCACGATGAATGAACATATCACCAGTTTCAATAAGTTGGTCACAGATTTGCAAAATATGGATACAACTTATGATGATGGTGACTTGGTCTTGATGTTGTTGGCGTCACTTCCTGATGAGTACGAGCACCTTGAAACTACTCTACTCCATGGAAATGACGAAGTTTCTCTCAGAGAAGTTTGTTCGGCTTTGTACAGCTATGAACAAAGAAAACGAGAAAAACAGAAGGGCGAAGAAGGAGAAGCACTATTTGTGAGGGGTCGTCCTCAAAATAAAACGAGGACAAAGAAGGGAAGATCCAAGTCAAGATCCAGACCCAGCAAAGATGAATGTGCCTTTTGTCGAGAAAAAGGGCACTAGAAGAAAGACTGTTCGAAGTTGAAGAATAAGGCCAAATATAATAATGGAAAGGTCATTATGGATTCAAATGTAGCTGATTGTGATGATTCAGACTTCTCATTAGTTACAACAGAGTCATCAACATCATCAGACATATGGTTGATGGACTCGGCTTGTAGCTATCATATGTGTCCCAACAGGGACTGGTTCGTGGATTTTCAAGAAGGAGAATATGGAATTATTCACACAGCGGATAACAGCCATCTTACCTCATATGGGATTGGTTCAATACGATTAAGGAACCACGATGGAATGATCAGAACATTAACAGATGTTCGATATGTACCAGATTTGAAAAAGAATCTCATCTTTGTGGGAGCCCTTGAATCAAAAGGGTTCAAAATCATTGTAGAAAATGGAGTGATGAGAGTATGCTCCGGTGCACTAGTGGTAATGAAGGCTAATCGAAAGAATAATAATATGTACCGCTATCGTGACAGTACAGTTATTGGGATATCGACAGTGACATCCAGTGACGACAAAGAGGCAGAAGCAACCAAGCTATGGCACATGCGCTTGGGACATGCTGGAGGAAAATCCTTGAAAACTCTATCAGATCAAGGATTGTTAAAAGGAGTCAAGGCTTGCAACTTGGAGTTTTGTGAGCATTGTGTTAAAGGGAAACAGACAAGGGTTAAATTTGGTACATCGATCCATAATACTAAAGGCATTTTGGATTATGTACACTCTGATGTTTGGGGTCCTTCCAAAACACCTTCATTAGGTGGGAAGCACTATTTTGTAACCTTTGTTGATGATTTTTCCCGAAGAGTATGGGTGTATACAATGAAGAGCAAAGATGAAGTGTTGGGAATTTTTTTCAAATGGAAGACGATGGTGGAGAATCAAACAGGCAAGAGGATCAAGTGTATTCGCACAGACAATGGAGGTGAATACAAAAATGATCATTTCAATAAGGTCTGTGAAAATGATGGCATCGTCTGACACTTCACTGTTAGACATACACCACAACAGAATGGAGTGGCAGAACGTATGAACCGGACCTTGCTGGAGAAGGTACGGTGTATGTTGTCCAATGCTGGCTTGGGCAAAGAATTTTGGGCTGAGGCAGTTACATATGCATGTCACCTCATTAATCGCTTACCATCTGTTGCTATTGATGGCAAGACACCATTTGAAAAATGGTATGGAAAGCCTGCTGTAGATTATGACTCTTTGCACGTGTTTGGCTCAACTGCATATTATCATGTGACAGAGTCAAAATTGGATCCAAGGGCAAAGAAGGCTATTTTAATGGGAATTACTTCTGGAGTCAAAGGATATCGCTTATGGTGTCCTATGACAAAGAAAGTAATATTCAGCAGGGATGTTACCTTTGATGAATCTGCTATAGTAAATAAGGTAACAGAAGATACCAAACAAAATAAAGGTGCTTCTAAGCAGGTGGAGCTTGAGGGAAAATTTATTTTTCCTACACAAAAAGCAGAGGAGGAAACAAATGAAGATTACCCTATGGAAGGAGAGCCAGTAGAGGAGATTCCAACTCAGGAACCTCAACAACAACTTGAATCAATAGCAACCAGCAGGCCAAAAAGAACAATAACGAAACCTGTTCGTCTCATAGAGACGGTTGCTTGTGCAACCTCAATTGTAGCTGATGATGTTCCTACTACTTATAAAGACGCTGTCCAAAGTTCAGAAAAAGATAAGTGGAGGATTGCCATGAATGATGAAATACAGTCCCTTCATCAGAATCATACATGGAGATTGGCCAATCTCCCGAAGGGAAAGAAAGCAATTGGGTGCAAATGGGTATTTGCAAAGAATGAAGGATTTCCTAACCAAGTAGATGTTCGCTACAAAGCAAGATTGGTGGCCAAAGGATATGCTCAAAAGGAGGGAATTGATTACAATGAAGTGTTTTCTCTAGTTGTAAAACATTCCTCCATTAGAATTATGTTGGCTTTGGTAGCACAATTGGATTTGGAACTAGTTCAGATGGATGTAAAAACTGCGTTTTTATATGGAAACTTGGAGGAGGAAATCTACATGACTCAACCAGAAGGATTCAAAGTTGCTGGAAAAGAAAATATGGTATGCAAACTTCAAAAATCGTTGTACGGATTGAAACAATCTTCTAGACAATGGTACAAGCGATTTGACGAGTTTATGTTGCGGCAAGGGTACAAGAGAAGCAAATACGATCATTGTGTGTATTTGCACAAGCTTAAAGATGGTTCCTTTGTATATCTTCTCCTATATGTTGATGATATGTTGATAGCTTCCAAGAATTTGGAAGAAATTGATAAGTTGAAGATTCAACTGAAGAAGGAGTTCGAGATGAAAGATTTGGGTGAGGCAAAGAAAATTCTTGGCATGGAAATAATTAGAGATAGACGTTCAAAAAAACTCTGTTTATCTCAAAAGGAATATTTGAAGAGAGTACTTCAACGTTTTGGCATAGATGACAAGACTAAGCCAGTTAGTACTCCACTTGCTTCCCATTTTAAGCTAAGTACTACTATGTCGTCAATGGATGAAGCTGAACGAGAGTATATGTCAAAGGTACCATACGCAAATGTTGTTGGTAGCTTGATGTATGCAATGGTTTGCACAAGGCCTAACATTTCACAAGCTGTTGGAGTTATTAGCAGATATATGCATAATCCAGGGAAGGAGCATTGACAAGCTGTGAAGTGGATTCTACGGTATATTCATAATACTGTAGATGTCGGGTTAGTTTTTGAGCAGGAAGACAATCAGTCTGTAGTTGGATATTGTGACTCAGATTTTGCGGGTGATCTGGACAAACGAAGATCAACTACTGGTTATGTGTTTACTTTTGCAAAGGCACCAGTTAGTTGGAAGTCTACTTTGCAGTCAACAGTTGCTTTGTCTACAACAGAGGCAGAGTACATGGCTATTACAGAGGCTGTGAAGGAGGCAATTTGGCTTCAAGGATTGCTAAAGGAGCTTGGTGTTGAACAAAAAGGTATCACAATTTTTTGTGATAGTCAAAGTGCTATTCAATTAGCGAAGAACCAAGTTTATCATGCAAGGACGAAGCATATTGATGTTCGGTATCATTTCGTACGAGAAATCATAGAAGAAGGAGGAGTCACAGTGAAGAAAATTCATACTACGGAGAATCCTGCTGATATGCTGACAAAAGTGGTGACAGCGGTTAAGTTTCAACATTGTTTGGATTTGATCAACATTGTTGAACACTGAAGATTGAAGATGAAGACACAACCAAAATTTGTTATTGAGAGAAGATTGAAGATGTGGAATTTTGCCAAGGTGGAGATTTGTTGAATTTGGCAAAGTTCCACATCGGTGGGTTAGCCATTTGGTTGGGAAATTTTCCCTATAAAAGAAGGCCTAATGTTTAGGATTTAAACACACCTCTCATTTGCCTTCTCATCTGTTTAAGGCATTTGTATCTTCTCTCTTTAGTATTATTTCACTTGTATTTTTGGAGTGGAATAAAATATTGGTTGTTTCCGAGAAGTAGGCAAAATTAGCCGAACCTCGTAAAAATAAAATTAGCCGAACCTCGTAAATTCTGGTGTTTCCTTTATTGTTGTTTTATTGTCTTATTTATTATTTGGTGGCTGTCATAATTTTTGGTATAGTAGTTGTGACTTATTCACACTATATACATTTGGCTTCCGCAACAATTAGATCACTTAAGAGGCAATACAAATAACATTATATACTATTGATATCTTAAAATAAATGATAACTATCCGACTATAACATACTCTATTAAATTATACTGATAATAATATCAGTATACATAATTTAAATCATATCGTTAATATCACAGATCAAAACCATAGGATTCTATCTTGGAAATATGATTACAAATTGCTTAAATGCTAATTCATGAGAAATGAGAATTAAAACTCGTGGCTATTTTTTCCATGAAAATTGAACATTTTTTGCGTATATAGATATCAAGTAACTTCAATCCTAAGGGCCCCCTTATTATTCATTAGTGTTTGCACCTTATTATGGTAAGATTGCGAGGAAGATGCCCTACTTTTATCTCCATCCAGCCAACCTTTACTTATTAAGTTCTCTTTCCAGGAAAAGATTTAGTTACTTGTACTAATGATTTTTATACTACCAGTATAATATTTTTGCTTTTGTAGCATGTAGTTCGTCTTATTTGTAAGTTACTACTAGTCCCACCCTTTATTGATGATTACTTGATATTAGTAACCTGATATTATAAATATGTATCTTATAGTAAAAGTATATAAAGCTAAACTAGGAAAGGAAAATACTCTAAAAACATGAACAACAACAATAACAATAATAAACCCAGTATAATCTCACACGTGAGGTCTGGGGATAGTGTGTAGGTAAACCTTACCCCTACCTGGAAAGGTGCAGAAGCTGTTTCTGATAGACCATCGGCTCAAAAAAAGGTGGCAAGGAAAAAAAGGGAAGAAGAGGAAGAAAGAGGGGAAGAAAGAAAGAAGAGGGAGACAAAAGACAGTAAGGAAAAAGGGAAGAAAAAATAGCGTCAAATAATAACATTAGGGAACAACAATTTCCAGTAAAGTAAAAGGGGAGAAAAAGTAGCATAAAAAATATGAACAGTCTACTTAGAAAAATAGTTCACACAAAATGCAAAAGAAAATAAAATTAGGAGATTCTTGCAATAATACCAACCATTTCTGTGATATTATTCCATGGGCTGCAACCCTCCATCATATCCCTTCTTCTCCCTGAAGATTTTTCCCTCTCTTGCCTGTTTGAGGTATATGAATCTGTTGAAGATGAAGATGAGGACGATGAAGTCGAGTTCTTGAACGAACTGGCAACGAATTCTCCATCAGACTCAACAACATCAATTCCATGCATTAATTCAGAATTTTGATGAGATTTTCCAAAAGTTTTTAATTGATGCAATTTCTTAATCTTCTTCGAAAGCCAAACCTTCAAACTTTTCGATTCTTGAGGTTCATCATCATCAGTATTAATAAACCAAGGCTTGGGCAGCCCCAAGCTTTGAATTGAAGGTGGAGGGCTAAGTGGTGGAACGACATCTTCGTTTGGTGGATTCTTAGGAGTTCCAGGCTGCTTCTCCCATTGAAATGGAACCCCTTCAGCTCTTCTATAATAATAAATACGTGATGATTGTCCTACCGATGATTCTCGAGAAAGTATTTGACTGAATTGGAATCCATTATCGCCGTCATCTCTTGAATCCATTTTGTTAATGTTGTAATATAGAGCTTTTTATGACAAGGTCTCTATAATGTTTTAATGAGTTAAAAGTGGATGTTGGCAGTTTTATGCTCATTTAAGCATATATATAGGGAGGGACAGAAATTGAGGAAGAGTGGAGTGCGAGTAATTATCCTTATTCAAAGGCGAAAATAGAGAAGAATGCACATGATCCAGTTTTTTTAGAGTGTACGAAGGATACTTGATTAGTATTGAAACTTATGGGTATGAGCTAGGGTTTTGTACACATAAAAACCAAATCTCTAGTTTCCTTTTTTAACTGTAGGGGTAATGATCAGCCTAGGCAAGATTAGCGGGATGGTAATTAAGGGTTGGTTTAATGCTTGGAAAGCTTTTGCTTCGCGCGCGTGTCATTCCAAGCCCATATTACTTATATGGCATGATCTAATTCTCGATATTTGATATGTAATATATTTATTGATTTAGTATAAATATACGATGCGGATAAATAAAATTAACGTGCACCAAATTACTCCCAATAATTAGTGCCCTAAGTCAGGCAGCAGAGTGAAAAAGAAATCTTCCACCTTTACAATACAACTAGTATTAGTACCCGCGCGATGCGCGAAAAATATTACAGAATTTAAATTATGTTATGTGATCTAATTTGTTTGAGCACATTCTATCATATTGCTTGAATTAAATTCTAACTATCTTCTTGTTACCCAATGAAACATACCAATAAAAGAATCTTATGAAATTATAAAAAGATTCATATAATCACAAATAGCTTTTCGGTTCATTATTTTTCTTTATTACATAATCTACTATATTTAGTATTATTTCATTACGTTTTATTAGCTTGTCACTTTACTTAATTTTTTTTTCAATTGCTCGCCTATTAATATAACACAGATATATATTTTTCTTACTCCTAAAATTTTTCTTGAAACTTTTATTCTACTGTTCATCTTCAAAAGTCTAAAGTTATTAATTTTTTTTAAAACAAATTCAAATTATAAATATCAACAAATATGCAGTACTAATTATGAATTTGAATGTGTTCTTTACTATTAAGTTTTTTTTGTTTAATAATTATTATTATTATACTATATGCAATAAGCAAATAAAAAATTTCCACTCTCTTTTATGTTTAACATAAATTTCAAATTATGGGTATTATATTTAATTTACTTTCTTATAAGATAAATTCACACATTTTACTTAATATCTACTCTTGTGCTGGGAAGTTTTTCAGTATTTGATATTTTTGATTTTTACTTTGTCTATTAAGATTAAGATACGTGCTATTGTCCATTGTATATATGACTTTTCTCATCATAATTCAAAAAATACATTTTCACCTCAAATTCAAATATAGGTCTATCATTCTATATTTTTATATTTAATTTTTTAAAATTTTTGTCCTTTTGTTACTTGTTTATTATTATGATATTATTCTTACTTACAATTGTTATATTGCGACGTAATTTTTTAGGAGCTTGGATCTTGACTTAATGTTATTGATTATTATTTTTTTAGTAACTCCGAAAATTTTATTGGTCACATTTCTTGAATAGTTTATTAACAATATTTTATATAAGATATATTTAAAATTTACTATTTTGATTGGAAATTTTTCAATATTTGATATTTTTTATTTTTTGACTTTGTCTGTTAAGATTCCAATATATATATTTATCATAATTCAAAAAAGGTTTTGTCATCTGATATTTTTTATCATAATTCAAAAAAGGTTTTGTCATCTCAAATTCAAATAAGTCTTGTCCTTCTTCTTACATTATTCTTACTTAGAATTGTTACATTGCGATATAACTTTTATTAGCTTGCGCAGTAAATTCTTGTTATGTATTATTATTTTTTAATATTAAATAGATAAAATAGGTTTTTATTACTACAAAAATTTAAGTGTCCATAGGTTTTTATATAATTTAAATTTATCAATAATATTTTGTGTATTATTTTGTTACTTTATTTCATTTTTAAATCAAGTCAAAGTATAATATCCTCATACTATTTTTGTCCACCTTTTGTACATTTTATGTGATATCTTAATTAATTTTTCCCATTTAGAATTCTTCTATAGTCATAATATTACATTTTATACTAAATTGTGATTTCAAATTGGTCCAAAGTATAAACCGAAGTTCTGTTTATTTGATATAAATCTTTCATTTTTTTAATATTTGATATTTTTCTTATTGTACGCCATAGCAATTAAATTATTCTTTTCTTTTATCATTAATATAAAATATTTAACTTTAAACATAAATATTATCATACTAAATAATCTCTTAAAATTGTAATTTTTTGCTTTGAATTTTTTTATTGCCTAATATTTTTAGGTTTTTGGCTTTATCTATTAAAATTTGAGTTACGTGCTATTATAAAAATGTATAATTGTTCTCGTCATAACTCAAAAATACTTTCTGATTTCAAATTCAAATAAATCTTACTATTTAATTTTTTTTTTGTAACACGGTAAATAAAATTGTGGAAAGATATTATATAAGGAGTATTTTTTTATACAATGTATGTTTGAAAATTCAAATTACACAAAAAAATTATATATCACCTACCTCGTTTTAATGTGAATATATACCTTTAGTTCATTTTCTTTATATCTTGGGTCAAATACTTTTAAGCAACGTGATAGTCAATGTTTCAAAATAAAATATTTGAACAAACTATAATTCTAACTTTAATTAATAAACACAATGGCCGAATTTTAACTAAGAAAAATTGATAATGAATGCCAAAAATCAAGCATATTAATTCAAAATAAAAAGGTACAATTACATATTTATCGGAAATGTATATATATGATAGATATAGATTTAGATATGGATTAGATTTGTCTTAAATATATGTAGATTTTGTCTTAAAAGTGTCAAGTGTCATTTTCTCAATACACCACTTGACTTACTTTCATGCTTCACTATCCTCCTATTAATATAATGTAGATATAGATTATTATTATTATTATTATTATTACTTACATAAATCTAAAACATATAGCTTATTGCATATGTAGTTATTTCAAGCTTAAATTTCCGTTCTCCTTTATTTTCAATCGAAAATGTTGAGTTTTAATTTTATTTTTAAATTTTATGATCTATTTTTTTTACTGTAATTAATTTTATAAATATATTTATCTTAAATCGTAGATTTTGGAGGCAAAATTAAAAGAGTTATTGCGTTATCCATTGCTTAATATTGTCACACTATTTATGTGATTTTTTTTTAGCTTGCTACTTACTTCATACCTTTGTTCGCTATTTCCGTTATAACATATTATATATAGATGAATATGAGCTTTCTTTGTATTAAAATAAAATTTCCATTTATTTTTAATATTCATTTTATAGTATTTAAACTTATAAATATTATTTTGAGTATTAAGTATTTACTTGCTTTATTTTATTATTTAATGTAGCATTAACGAGAAAATTATATGGGTCGATAACTTTTTTTTTTATAACTCAAATTAAATCATTGTTTCCTTACATAATAACCCAGAACGTACAAAATCTTATAACCAAATTAAAATGATATGTAGTCAAAGACAATCTAATAACTATGTAAATTAAATTTGATCAAATCTTGTCTTAATCTTTATTAGATTTGTCTAAAATAGTTTTAGATTATGTCTTAAAAGTGCCAAGTGGCATTTTCTCAACATACCACTTGGCTTAACCTCGTGCTTCACTATCCTCCTTTTAATATAATATAGATATGAGGGTGTTTGGATTGACTTTTTGTTGGAACAATTGGATGATTATGGGGAATAAAAGGTTTAGCTTGACGAGTGTCAAGGATACTGTCCTTAAGGATATTTCGCCCACACCATGATGAATAAAATTAGACGTATCCCCCAGGATTCAACGAGCTTTTCTAGTATAAACTAGGAACAGAAACAACAAAGATTAATAAAGACTAGAAGAAAAGTTTTACTTTCTTCCGCCTTCAAAATGAACACAAACATATACTTATATATAGTCCAAATTGAACATCTGATTGAATGTAACGTTGCATATTAAAGTAATGTTATCAAAGTTAAGAAATATTTCCAATAAGAGACGTTACACAACTTTAGAGCAATAAAGTCGAAAACGTTTCAAATAGCAAATTGATTATCATAATAAATCAAACTTATTTTGATAGTCATAATCACTACTAGAATTCCTGTAAAAAGCGACCAAAGTTGGTTAGCCAAGAAAAGCGACCAAAGTTGGTCGCTAAAATGGTGAAAATAATAAAATAATGATTTTAAATACATTAGTGACCAAGGTTGGTCGCTACTTGGTAGAAAATTTCGTCAAACTGTTGATCGGACTGGTCAGACTTGCTTGGTCAAAGAAATACTCAGATTAGCGACCAACGTTGGTCGCTAAAGGGGACCCACTTATAAAATTTTAATAATTATAATATTATTTAAAAAAATTATAAAATATAAATAAATAAAATTTAAAATTAATGACCAAAGTTGGTCGCTAAATAAAGAGTAAACAGATAGAGACCAACTTTGGTCGCTAATTTGGGACCCAATTATAAAATTTTAATAATTATAATATTATTTAAAAAAATTATAAAATATAAATAAATATAATTCAAATTTAGCGACCAAAGTTGGTCGCTTAGTAAAATAGAGACCAACTTTGGTCGCTAATCTGGGATCCAGTTCTAACGTTTAACAATAATATTAATATTTTAAATATTATATGAAATATAAATAAATCTGATTTAAATTTAGCGACCAACGTTGGTCGCTAATTTAAAATTATGTTTAATTAACGACCAAAGTTGGTCACTTTTCAGGTCAACATTGGTCAAAATTAAAATCACTTTTGTATTTACTATCTAAATAATATAAATATAAGTCGGTAACACTTTTGTAATACAAGGGATGAATAGACTAAAATATACTCTAACATGCTATATATGCAGTTAAGCAGTACAACGAAGCGTGCGTGTGTGTCTATATATATATATATATATATAAGAACATGAAGCGCTCGGAACACAGGGACGGGTTCTTTTAGGTATTGATACACTTGTAAATTGATTCATCGACTTATAACCTACTCATATGCATGTATATATATTAACAATAAATTAAAACATCTCGACTTATATCAATTAATATATGTATATATATATATATATATATATATATATATATATATATATATAGCTTATATACTATATACTATATTATACTATATATATCGAATATACCTTGATATATAATACACTATACTATATATATAGTATAGTGTATTATATAATACACTATACTATACACTTAGTATATATAATACACTTAGTATATATATACTATACTATACTATGCACTAAGTATTAGTGCATTAGCTAATATTATATCGAATATAGCTTTTATATATATATTTATGTATGCATATATATATATATATATATATATCAATGATTTGTTACAATAAAAAATTAAAAAAATTAAAAAAAGGCAGCCCGGTGCACTAAGCGCCCACTATGAGCGGGGTCTGGGGAAGGGCCGAACCACAATGATTTGTTACACTAGCGTCACATTATAGGTCGTTATGTATATATATATATACACACTATATATACTATGCACTTAGTATATATAATAGACTGTTACGACCCGGATTTCCCACCTTAATGTATATAATACACTATACTATACACTTATTATATATAATACACGTAGTATATATAATAGACTATACTATATCTACATATATATACTATACACTTAGTATATATAATACACTATACTATATATATATATATATATAGTGTATTATATAATACACTATACTATACACTTAGTATATATAATAGACTTAATATATATAATAAAAAAAGAAGCATCTTTCCCTCTCTCTCTCTCTCTCTCTCTCTCTCTCTCTCATATATATATATATATATATATATATATATATATATATATATATATATATATATATATATATATATATATATACATATATAAATAAATAAATAAATATAAATAAATATATATATATATATATAGCTTAAATTGAATTAAAATCCTAAATTTATACTATATATATATATACACACACACACACACACACACTATACTATGCACTTAGTATATATACTAGACTATACTATACATTTAATTAGTATATATAATACACTTAGTATATATAATAGTATTATATATGTATATATATATATATATAGTTTAAATTGAATTAAAATCCTAAATTTATACTACATATGTACATAATTTTAAATTGAATTAAAATTAATTTATTTTTTTTAGAAATAGCGACCAACTTTGGTCACTATTTTGGTCAAAAAGTCAAAACTTATTTTGCTACCAAAATAGCGACCAAAGTTGGTCGTTATTTTTAATTTCAGTGTCAAAATCGGGTTTCCCCTCCCATTCTTTCAAAAAAATTCCCCAAAATCTCGATTTTCTCTCTCACACAGTGGCGCCACCCCCCTCCGACTCCCAGCAGCAGCGGCGCCACCCACGCCACCGACGACCACCAATGGCAGCAGCTCTACCGCCGGCGATCTCCATTCCCAAGGTATGTTTCTCTCTCCTTTTTTTATTTTTTTTCGAAATACACTGATTTCGTTTAATTTCTCCATGTTAGGGTTCAAATTAAAGTTATATATTATTTGTTCAATCATGTTAGGGTTCAAATTAATTTCTCCATGTTAGGGTTTAATTTCTCCATGTTAGGGTTCAAAGTTAGCTCAACCATGTTAGGGTTCAAAGGTATATATTATTTGTAATTTTTAGGGTTCTTATTAATACATTTAGTCCAAAATATTTAGTTTATCTACTAATTTGGGGAAAAAATTATCTGAAGAGAAGAAACCCTAAACCCTACTAATTCCAAAAAAAAATGGTCTCTCTCTCGAATAAATTTGAATTGCTAGCTCATTTTCTTGTAATTCTATAAGTTTAGAAAAAATAAATTAACTATTTAGGTAGACTAATTTATATATGGGGTTAAATTTCAATTTATGAAGCAACAACAAGAAGCATGGAGAAAGAATATTAAAAATACTAAATTTAAGCCTTCAAAGGACATGAAACATTTAAAATCATTAAGCTCGTTGCTTATTCATAAGTTCACTTTTACGAACTCTTTTAGTATTTATTGAGAAAACGTTTTGTAATTTATTATGTTTTTTGTGCAATCTTATTCATTGAGAACTGCTTACTATTTTATATTAACATATTTATATTAAAAGCATGAAGGCCTTTAGCGAAATGTTATACAAATAGAAATATAAGGTTATATTAAAGACTTTTAGAATATGAATTGGACTTTTAGTTAACTAAAAAAAGATTAGGATATGAATTAACTAAATTAATTTCCTCTTGTTTTATTTGTATAGATGGAACATCGTACTTGGATGTACAATAGGAATTATCCTAATCGACAGGGATTGAGGGAGGATTTTGTAGAAGGGGTGGATGACTTTATTATACATGCAATGTCACTTCCACCATAATTAACTGGAGGAGTAATTAGGTGCCCTTGTGTTAGGTGCGACTGTATGAAGTTTGGAAAACCGGCGGAAGTTAAGCATCATCTTTATAGAAGGGGGTTTATAGAAAATTACTTTGTGTGGACTAATCATGGAGAGATCGATGGTAGCCATGGGATATTTCATAACATGATTGTGAGTGAAAGTAGTAGGTCAGTGGAGAATACAAATTGTGATTCTAGAATTCATGATATGGTTGTGGATGCTTTTGGGATGCACTTAGGGGGTGAGCACAATAAAAATGTTGAACAAACTCCTAATGATGACGCAAAACGTTTTTATGAACAATTAGAGGAAGCTAGTCGTCCACTACGTAACGGAAGTCCGCACTCTGAGTTGTCTGTTGCAGTTAGATTACTAAATATGAAATCTGATTGGAATATTTCTCAAGGAGCCATGGACTCTTTCATTGACCTTATGCGTGAACTAGTTGACCGTGATATCGAATTACCTGTTGATTTCTATAAGGCAAAGAGATTAGTTTCTATGTTAGGACTTTCGTCAATGAGAATTGATTATTGTGAAGATGGTTACATGTTATATTATAAAGATGATGCAACTTTGGACAGTTGTAAATTTTGCGAAAAGCCTCGTTTCAAGAGGCTTTCTAGCGGGAATATGGTCGCTATCAAGTCGATGCCTTATTTACCTCTTATACCTAGGTTAAAGAGGTTATATGCGTCGATGAGTTCTGCTCCTCATATGAGATGGCACTTTGAAAATAGAAGACCATCTGGTGTTATGTGTCATCCTTCAGATGGAGAAGCTTGGAAGCACTTTGATAGGACATATCCAGATTTTGCTAGTGAACCAAGGAACATTCGATTAAGTCTGTGTATGGATGGCTTCACGCCTTTTTCTATATCTGCGACACCATATTCATGTTGGCATGCCTTTCTTACACCTTATAATCTTCCACCCGAGTTGTGTATGACTAGTCCATATATATATTCTTAAATTGTATTATCCCCGGTCCACGTAATCCGAAAAGTTTGATTGATGTATATTTGCAACCTTTGATTGATGAGCTAAAACAATTGTGGTACGATGGTGTTGAAACATATGACATATCAACCAAACAGAATTTCAATTTGCGTGCTAATTTAATGTGGGCAATTAACGATTTTCCTGCGTATGAAATGTTGTCTGGGTGGATGACTGTTGGGAAGCTAGCTTGTCCTTACTGCATGGAAAATAGTAAAGCGTTCACTTTGAAATATGGCCGAAGGCAATCATGGTTTGATTGTCATCGTCAATTCTTGCCTCCTGATCATGAGTTTAGAAGGATGAAAAATGCATTCAAAAAGAATAAAATGGAATATGATTTTCCACCTCCGATACTTTCAGGTGAGGAGATTTTGGAAAGGGTCCAGAACTTCAGTAAAGTTACTGAAGCTCCATCTTATAGATTCCCCGAATACGGTGTTACTCATAATTGGACGAAACAGAGTATATTTTGGGAGTTGCCTTATTGGAAGGATAATCTTCTCCGTCACAACCATGATGTCATGCATATTGAGAAGAACTATTTTGACAATTTGTTCAACACAGTGATGGATGTTAAAGGTAAGACAAAGGATAACCCGAAGGCTAGAATGGACTTACAAGAATATTGCAGGCAGCCTGAATTGTACTTGCAGACAGCAAACAATGGTAAGGTGTTCAAACCCAAAGCAAGTTACACATTCACTTTGGAGGAAAGACGGCAAATTTGTGATTGGGTAAGGAAATTGAAGATGCCTGAGGGTTATGCATCGAATTTTGGGAAAAAAGTTGATATGGAGGTAGGGAAGTTGAGCTATTTGAAAAGTCATGACTGTCATGTTTTCATGGAGACCTTAATGTCTATTGCATTTTGTGGTTTTCCTGAAAGAATCTGGAAACCCATCACAGAGATTAGTTTGTTTTTCAAAGACTTGTGTTCTTCCACATTAAGGGAAGAAAACCTACTCCGAATGGATCAGAACATTCGTGTAACTTCTACTAAGATGGAAAAGATATTTCCATGTGATTTTTTTTATGTGATGAAACACCTTCCAATTCACCTTGTACACGAGGCACGAGGGCCTGTTCAATGCAGATGGATGTATCCCTTTGAGAGGTAATATTATTGATGTAATTTTCTGTTTTATTTGAATGTTCTTGGCTAACCTGAAATTATGTAGGACAATTGGCAAATGCAAACAATTTGTTAAGCAGAGGAATAGGATTAAAGGATCTATATGCGAAGCTTATCTTGCAAAGGAAACTGCTTATTTTTGTTCTTATTATTTTGAGAGTAATGTGCCATGTGCTAGGAATAGGCCCAACAGGCACACGGTCGACCTTAAGAATGATCCATTATATCCGCCTATGTCCACATTCAATCAACCAGGCCGATGTTCTAAGGATGTTAGAAAGAGAAGTTTGAGTGATATGGAGTTCAAGTCAACTGCACTTCACGTGTTGCTAAATTGTCCCGAAGTTGTACCATTTCTCAAGTAAGTATTGATTTAGTAGTTATCAAAATATAAAAATTACTGTGATTACATCTCAATGCAACTACTAAAATTATTTGATGTGTCACAGTCACTTCGTGGGTCAATTTGGCCATGATGCTGTATATACGAGATTTGATACGTGGTTCAAATAATTTGTAAGTTTCTCCTTAAAATATTCTAACACTATGTAGGTAAACAATGTTTGGAAGTTATGCTAACTTATTAATTTTTTTAACAATATGTAGGTAAATGATCCAAATAATGGTGTAAATCAATTTTTGAAAGATATATCTTGGGGACCTAGGCTTGAGGTCACAACAATGTCTAAGTATGTTGTGAATGGTTATAAGTTTCATACAGAGGATTGCTCTAAAAATAAAAATAGCAACAACAGTGGAGTGTGGGTTCAAGGTGGTGATGGCAACCAAGATGGAGATATTGATTATTATGGTGTGCTCAAAGAAATAATAGAACTAGAATATACAGGTTGGCCATTTAAGAAATTGATACTCTTTAGATGCAAGTGGTTTGACCCACATCCAACAAGAGGTACAAGAGTACACAATCAATACAACATAATTGAGGTTAATCATACGAGGGAGTATGATCGCTATGATCCTTTCATAATTGCACATAATGTTAGGTAAGTATATTATGCTCCTTATCCATTGTGGCGGAATAAGTTCGATTGGTGGGTTGTAATAAAAACTAAGCCTATGGGTAGGGTGGAAGTCGAGAATGTGTTAGATGTTGCATATCAAAATGATATCTCCAGTGTTCACCAAATAGTGGACGAAGTTTTAGAAAATGATTTGGAACATCCTGAACACATATTGGAAGAAGTTGATATAAATGAAGTAATAATTATAGAAAACGAGGAAGAAGAATCAACTGATGAAGCTCAAACTAGTGAGGAAGAAGAATTCTCGGACGAGGAACTATACGTCGATGAGCTTTAAAAGTTGGTTTCTTTAATAACTCTCATTTATAGCTAGTTTCTTTATATGTTTCAATCTAAATATGTATTATATTATGCAGATGACAGGCAAGGGTCGAGGTAACAATGATCCTACTAATTCTCGGGGTCGAGAAAAGGCTAGGAAACCAAAGAGGAGGGTAGAAGATGATACTCAATCTTTGCCTCCAGAGATGCCTATGCCTATGCCTATGTCTTTGCCTCCACCCCAGGGCTATTTTGAGCTGCCACAACATCACTAGCCCTACACCTTCGTGCAGACACCAAGTCTTTCGTCACAGGGCCATAGGACTATACGTCCGACATACAGTCCAGCTGTCGCACGACCACGTGGATCGCAGCCATCTGCATCTTATGGATTGTATCAATCCATGTCACATCCATATGGATCACAGCCATCAGTGTCACAGCTACTCGGGTCACAGCTATCAGTGTCACGTTCACTTGCGGCCCATACAGCTATGTCGCAGTCACAGGGCTCGCAGTCACAGGGCTCGCAGCCATCTTCATCTGGGACTCCATCTATTTCAGGCCTTCGCCTGCGAGATACTAGCTCTGACCCCCTACACCTTCCACACATGTCTCTGATATACATGTTTCGGACGGTGATGCTGATGCTGACGAGGAGGTGCATTATGATTAATATGGCAGGATCATCATAGTCCCTGAGAGTGATGGGTAAGAGTTATTTGTTATTTTTACGTTTATTGTTTTGTACAGTTCTTACTAAGATATTAATGTGTTTTTTTAAATTGCAGGTTCATCCCTAGTAATATTACTACAAGGATAATCACCAAAGCCACCAGAAAGCTTTATGATGGCCCTTATGCAACTTGGAGTGATTTCCCATTCTCGCTGAAGGAGAAAATTTTCAATCAATTTAAGGTATAAATGTTCTTTTAAGCAGTACAATTATTTATATTTATGATATTTCCATCTAAATATGTATTATAGAATATAGCTTATATATATATACTTACACTATACTATGCACTAAGTATTACTGTATTAGCTAATATTATATCAAATATAACTTATGTATATCGAATATAGCTTTTATATATATATTCGATAAAAGCTTAGTGAATTAATACATAATTATTCAAAAGTTAAGTGCATTAATACTTAGCTTTTATTAGCTAATATTATATTCAATATAATATTAGCTAATGCACTAATACTTAGTACATAGTATATATATATATATATATATATATATATATATATATATATATATATATATTAGCTAATGCACTAATATACTATATACTATATTATAAGCAGTTAATGCACTTAACTTTTGAATAATTATTAGCTAATAAAAGTTAAGTATAATATATCGAATATAGCTTTTATGATATTTCCATCTAAATATGATATTTCCATATAATACTTAACCTTTGAAATACAGAGCAAGTGTGTATGGGAACACCACTATACCGTGGATGTGGCTGCAAATTTTCATCTCAAAGCTCGCAAGCGGTTGTCGCATTGTTTCTCCAAAGCTAGAAATTTGAACCAGAAGACTGGCTGGTTGCTTCAGAATTTATGGGAGGATTTGCAAAGGCAATGGCTTATCGCAGAGTTCTTAGAAGAGCGAAAAAGGAAAGAGAGCTCGTGCATCTGAGAAGGGAGGATCCTTGCACACTGGAGGTGCGATCAGCCTAGGGACAATAAAAAGAAGAATGGTACGTAATTGCTTAATGTATTTTAATTTTCAAAGTATCTATTCTGTTTATTAACTAAAATTTATGAGTTTTCAGGAAAAGAAGTTGGGGCGTCCGATGAACCAAGATGAGCTATTCAAGAAGACTCATATTGTAAAGAAGAAGAAAGAGACGGATCAAGAAAGGTGGGTCGAGGGCCGAGCCTCGACTGTACATGTAAGTTTTCACTTTTCATTAAGTATTTTGATTTACTTTTATATAAATTTTGAAATACTAATTCAATGTAATTTTTCTTATAGGGTCGCTTCACAGCTGAAGTGGAGGAATTCATACGCAGTCAGCCACCTAATGAGTCGGGCGAGCCAATCCAACCTTCGGACGAGAATGCTGAAAGAATGTGGACGCAGGCTGCTGGCGGTCCAAAATGGGGGAAGGTATACGGGCTTCCTACTAAGAAATTTCATCTATATAAGTGTGGAATGCAAGGAATAGGGACTTCCTCGCAAGCCGAGCAACTTGATGGGGAGAGCATCTCCTCTATGCGGGAGACTATGACAAAGCTCACATCCGAGCTAGAAGCCGCCAAGGAAAGAGAAAAGCTTAGAGATGCTCAGTACATTGGCATGCAAGAGCAGATCAAATCTCTCCTAGCTTCTGGTAGTTTTCCGATTCCCCGATCTCGTGAGTCATCGCCAGAGGTTCGCCTTCGTCGTGCTCGTTCCTCCTGTCCTCCCCGTGATCATTCTTCCCTTCCTAGACAAGTACACCCTTCTGGATACCGTCTTGGTGATGAAAGTTCATCAGACGGTGATGATAATGATGTACAAAACAATCCTTGACTTTTATACACTTTTAACTAGACAAATACAATCGGTTTTCGAATGGGCTTGTAATAACAGTTAACTTAGTTTGGTTATCTTAATGTGTTAGTTCTATTGAACTTTATAGTTTGTTAGTTTTAATGTTGTTGTTGTTGTTTATTGTTGTTGTTGCTTTTTATTGTTGTTGTTATTGTTGTTGGCATAAAATGCCTATTTAGGAATTATGGTAAGCTGGCAGGTGCTATAGCTGCCTAAATAGGCAGTTTCTACCAAAAATATACCAAGAAAAGCGACCAACTTTGGTCGCTAGTTGGTCGCTTTTCCCTTACAAAATAATAATTTTCTGGGCAATAGCGACGTTGGTCGCTATTTAACCCAGACTTCTCAAAAGCGACCAACTTTGGTCGCTATTCTATTTAAAAAAAACATTTTCTGGAAATATAGCGACCAAAGTTGGTCGCTTATAATTAAAAAAAAATTAATTCTTGACGTTAGCGACCAACTTTGGTCTCTTATTTTAAAAAAAAATAAAAAATTTAATAATAAAGCGACCAACTTTGGTCGCTATTTTTCATATTTTAAAATATAATATTTTCTTTACAGACCAAAGTTGGTCGCTTTTTTATGATTAATAATAAATAAATAAAAACGTAATTTACATGTGGAGACCAACTTTGGTCGTCAAAATTATATTATTAAAATATTAAAGAGACCAAAGTTGGTCGCCATTTTCTTTACCCGGAATATTTGGTCCTTTTACCTTAGAGACCAAAGTTGGTCGCTAATTGGCGACCAACTTTGGTCCCTAAGGTAAAGGGACCAGCTTAATATCGACCAGGCTTGTTTGGTCGCATTTTGGTCGCTTTTGGTCAATAAGCGACCAACTTTGGTCGCTTTTCGTGGTCGCTTTTTTCCGAATTTCTAGTAGTGAATGATACTCATTCAAGGTTAGTAAAAATATTATATTCAAAGCTATTAAAATTTTCAATTATAGATAGTAAAATATATTCAATTAATTGGTATAATAAAGACTCATTAAGATAATATTAAAAGAATGGACCAAGACGTCAATTTGAATATTTCTTTTTGAGATATTAAAATTACTTTTTCCAACAATCCCCCACATAGCTCAAAAAGAATATCATAGAATAAAATTAAATAAAAAAATTATGGGTTTTCACAAATGAGCATAATGCGTTGAATCTGGTGTCTCATGGACTATGAACCAGACCTAGATAAAATAAGATTAAACTTATAGAACAATTGGTGAAGTTTAAAACTTCTATGAACCAAGAGTTCTTTTGTAAGTTTAGTGTCTTATATATCACATTATACCCCCACACACTTTGTTGTTTATCGCGGTTTTGCGTTAATAGGTCATGCACGCGCCTGATTTCATGAGTGCTCTAGAAATTTCGCCATAAATTTCATAGGAGCGACCTCACTCCACACTCATGTAGGTCCATCCATTAAGTGTATTATGCAGTACAATATACCACCTACAAAAGGCTATGGATTATTGGATTAAGAGTTTATAACTCAACCTCACATTCCTTGCAGTTGTACACATACATAATAGGAAGAGACATACTTTAATAGTGCACATTTGATCAACTAATGATTTGTTATTACCCATATGAACCTACTTTGTTATTACCCATATGAACTTAATTCATGGGATCTCCAATCACATAGGTTGGGTTACCATCATTGTTGATACATCTCAAATTAGCAAAAGTCTCAACCCCTCGATGTTTCACTTATAATCCAAAGGATCGGCCAAATCCTCTTTTGACTACACGTTATATGTATGAAAAAATTCTTGTCTCTAAGCAATTGCTTTATCACATTATATCTCAAGAGAATGTATCTACTCTTCCCATTGAAAGATTTAATTTTTTATGGTTATTGCGCATTGGCAATCACAATTCATCGACATAATTATTGTCGGTTTAACTCACCAAGGTTGCTTAATCAACCTCACTTCTAGGCAATTTTAATACCACAACACCTACCAAAAGGTAATCACACAATCACTATTGAGCTTTTCTCATCTGAATCAGAGATTCAATATTATCACTGTATCCTTCTAATACAGTGGATAATTCACATACAAAATACTAACTCATAGTATTTCTCAAGTAAGGCATAAAATCATCTCAAATGAAATGGAACTTGACTTCCATACAAATGCCTTTTAAAACATCTTTCAACACAGATATAAAAGCAACTTTAACTTCTACAGAAATATTTCAAATCAATAAGAGATGGGTCATAATTCAACAATTTCTTTACCCAAATGACTAAGAGATCCGAAGCAACATAACTTTCAAAGCAAGAAATACAACATATTTTTGATCTTCCAATACAAATTTTTGCCACAAAAAATCTAAATTTTGTAAGGCTTCAATGTTATAATTTTAATAAATAGTTTTTCTATTTTTTCCCTCTTCTTAGGATCAAGCTAGATAACTCAGGACACCATGGTCCCCCACATTTTCGAAAATTTCAAGTTAAGGAGATAACATTTTCACAACTCATAAAGAGTTCCACCAATTTATAGATAACAAGCTAATAATATAGCTTCACCCAATAAGTCACAAGAACACGAAACACGAAGGTCTTATCTTATCTATTATTTCTATCAAACTAATATGGAGGAGATTTATAAAATTAACACATTAATCATCATCTTCCCTTCCATCAAAAAGATCTGTCAAATTCTATTTGACATGAATGATTATCATGTATATTAAATTATTCACTCTTTCATAATTATTATAGAAGTAGCAAAGAACCTATACAACTTGGATGAAATCAATCATGCTTTAAACACACCAAATTCAAAACTCAAATTTATTGAAATTGAAGAATAAATTTAAACCCACTATCTTAGAGCTCTCAAGATTTTCAAAAATAGATAACAATAAAATTCTATATTTTTGTAGGTTTAGGCGCATTTAAATACTATAAAAAATGTACCTTAATTTTGTGGTGCAATTTACCTTCCATAATGCGATAATGCACAAAATTGAAATAGCAACTTGATTAACATTTCGTTGCTCACAAAAATAATTTTAATAAAGAGTGGTATTCTCCATAAGACCATTCTTGAAGTGTAGGTTCCATTTTCAGAATTAGAACAATAACTTGGACAACATCAAATTTGATTCTCCATAATAAAAAAATATGGAATTATCCTTAAGATTGTTGGAACAATTGGATGATTATGGAGAATAAAGGTTTAGCTTGGGGCGTGTCAAGGAGACTGTCCTTAAGGATATTTTGCCTACACCGTGATAAATAAAATTAGGCGTATCCCACAGAACTCAACAAGCTCTTCTAGTATAAACTAGGAACAGAAACAACAAAGATTAACAAAGACAACTCAGCACAATAGAAGAAAAGTTTTACTTTCTTCCACCTTCAAAGTGAATACAAACATATACTTATATATAGTCCAAATTGAACATCTGATTGAATGTAACGTTGCCTATTAAAGTAATGTTATCAAAGTTAAGAAATATTTCCAATAAGAGACGTTACACAACTTTAGAGCAATAAAGCCGAAAACGTTTCAAATAGCAAATTGATTATCATAATAAATCAAACTTATTTTGATAGCCATAATGATACTCATTCAAGTTAAGTAAAAATATTATATTCAAAGCTATTAAAATTTTCAGTTATAGATAGTAAAATATATTCAATTAATTGGTATAATAAAAACTCATTAAGATAATATTAAAAGAATGGACCAATTTGAGATATTAAAATTATTTTTTCCAACACTTTTAAGTTGGTCAAATAAGCTTTTAAACTTTTTTAGCATTTAGCAAAGTTAAAAAATGCTTAAAATAAGTTAAAAACTACTTAAAACAAGCCAAAAGCAATAAGTTGGGCAACCCCAACTTATTGTTTTTTGGCTTAAAAGTTATAAGTTGGGCAACCCAACTTATTTCTTTTGAAAAGCTACTTTTTTTAAGCCAATTCAAAGAGGCTTTATGAAGTACTCCCTTCTCCCCCATTTCTATGTGCATTGCGATTTCTTTATTAGTTTATTTACAAAGTAAGGACATAATTTAATTTAAACCTCTTATTCTACTCTTAACGTTATATTTTTATAGACAAGTATCATATTAGGGTGATGCATGTATAAGTTCAAAAGAATTATGAGGACTCTTAATATGAAATTGGAAGAGCAAGATGGGCTAGGGTTGACACAATTTAATTTGTGATCCCAATAGTGTCCCATTTTTATGGTTTATATAAGTTAGCTCCTATTTTTTAGCCGTTATTACATGAATCACTTTTTCTTTCTTATCCTTTGGCTACTAAGATCTTTCAGTTTGTCGGCTTCTCTCTTGCCTAATCATGTTTAAGTCTTTCTTTTTTCTTATGTTTGTGCTCAGTCAAATTACGTCACATAAACCAAAATAGATGAAATAGCAATTTTATCACTAAATTATCAATCAATATTTTTCTAAAGCAAAATAATAGATTGTTTGTTTAGTAACATTTCTATTATATATATTCAATTTGATATTTAACAAATCCAAGAGACGTAATAATGGTCTCTATTTCATATGCCTTTTGACTTCAAACTTTGAGATTATTGACATTAACTTCACAATGTATTAAAGTCACTTGGAACTAGACATTGTACTCTATTTTATCAAGTGAATCGCTTGTCAAAAAATTTGTAACTTGGACTACAAGAATGAAACCGGATTTCGGGAATACATATTAGAATGCATTAATATATGATTGTATTGAAGGTAATAGGAGAATGAAGATACTATTCTAAATTATATTTCTCTATTTTAGACATATTTCCATTTTTATTTGATATTTCCATGGAACTCTGTGGTTGCAAAAACCTTATTCCAAAAGCAGGTTTTTAACGCAATAACAAATTTTATTTCTAATGACATGCGTCTAGTTAATTCATAATTATTTGCATTTCGTATGTATACTGCACTTGTATAATTTTTTAAAATTAAAAATAACAATTATACCTCAGTCCAAAATAAGTTGGAGTTGGCTATATAAATTCTCACCGATCACGTTACTCCATTTAAACTTATCTCATGCCATATATTATGCATATATTTTCAACAAAAAAATTAAAAAATTCAATTCTACCTTAGAAACTCTTAAAATATCTTTATTGTGGGAGTATTGTTTTTCCTCGTTGTTACTGTGTTTATTTCAGGTAAGTAGGCTTCCTTTTTGTCATATATAAGCAACGAAATATTCTTTTATACTCAAGGTTACCTTTGGATGTCTCTTATCCATCTTAATATGGTTGATGCATGTGCAATTACTAAAATTCTAAGACAACCCTTTGTATTACTCTTGTCAATATATTCCCTTGTCCAAAATAATACCGTTTGTCTCTCCCTCTGAAACCCAAATAAAATTATGCTTAACTAACCTTTTAAAATAAAATTATCTTCGAACTTTTTCAATTTTGGTATTTTTATGCAACTCTTAAACATTAAGATATATTTTCAATAATAAATTCTTCAAATCCAGTTTAGTTGTGAAACTGATCAAATTGACACCAGAAAAGCAAAGCCAGCCTAGCTATTTGGGACAACGGAAAAGGACCCAATATACCCCTGTATTATTAGAAAAGATTTAAATGTACCTCTTGTTATACTTTAAGTTCATATATATCCCTGTTGTTATACTATTGATTCAAATATATCTCTTTTCCGCTAAGTTTATCCAAAGTGGACATCTAATACTACATGACACTGATATTCGATGAGGTGGATGTCACATGGCTTGCTGCCTCAGTGCCGCTAACCCATTTTGTCCATCCCTTCTATTTTTTTCTACCACTAAAATTTCCTTCCCCCTCCACCACTATTGCCACCATTAACATTACCATAAAAATATTGTATTTCAAATTTTAGTCTTTTATATATGGATTAGGGGTGCTGAGGTGGCATGCCATGTGACATCTACCTCATCAAATATCAATGTCACGTTGGATTGGATGTCCATCTCGGACAAACTTAACAGAAGAATGGTATATTTGAACCATATAATATGACAGGGGTATATTTGAATCCAAAATATAATAAAAGGTATATTTAAATATTTTCTTATAGTACATGGGTATATTTGACCCTTTGCCGTGGGGGCAAGATAATTGCTCAAAATTGGGACATAGGTTATGATTTGGATAACTTTTAAAAAAAATTAGTAGAGGCAATATGAAACGGCCAACTTACTATGATTAATTTGACTTTTTTTGGTTTTTGTATTCTGTTGAACTTTGAGTAACGTTCAATCGCTTGAAATAATGCTAAGTCTTGACCTATGCTTAAGGAACATTTTAATTGTGTTTGATTCATTGAATGTTTGCTTCTATATATGATATACAAGCTTGCGTTGACTTTTTAGGGTGTCACTTTTCTTTCAAGTGCCTTTTCCTAAAGGTACATTTTGGAAGATTGGAACGTAATATATTCCTCTTGCTGGAAAATTATAAGGAGGGAACTGGTTAAAAGTTCACTCGATTTTCACTCTTTTTTTTCCGGCTGAGTACACAATATATTTGGTGAGTGCCTTTTAAGTAACAAACTGGAACAATGCAATCTAATACTCCACCAACTTTTCAAGTTATGTGGCATAGTTTGATTAGGTAAGAATTTAAAAAATAAATATATGATAACCCTAGATATCTGGTCGAGATTGAAATTAAGATGATTTTCTGGTCGAGATTTTAAAGCATCTCCATAAGGAGTATATGATAACCCTAGATATCAAGTATACTGTTAAAAATGGTTATCCATCATTAATAGTAAATAATAATGTGGCTTTGAAGATGTGTATCAAATTGAAAGGGAAAAAATTCGGATGTGACAGTTTTTTTTCTTATATATTTCGGTCAAGGAAAACAATGCGTATGCGCGCTACTCGGCTATGATATCAGTTGTAATACCAAAGATAAAAATACAAAACATGAACTTGAAAGCAGCATCACACCGTGAAAATAAAGTTATTGATATGTTGACAACAGAAAAATTATAGGGTTATAGGAATATAGAAGCCAATGATAAGAATATAACTATCAATGCTTTACACAAAAAAAAAAAAAAAAAAAATAAAGTGGGTCAGGAAACCATACGTAATGTCATAAGATACTATGCAATCAACAATAATTTTCAATTCAAAGTTTGAAAATCGCGCTCGGGAAGGTGTGTATGAGATTTTAATTCTAGAAGGATATTGGTATAGTATAAGATTTTTATGTATATATGTTGTGGAATATTAAGTAATGTATTTGTTGATGTTGATTTGAATATTATGTCGAGTATTTTCAGTAAACACCTATTTGGATTTGAACAATTTTACCAACTCCTGATTCTATCACCAAAGATACTAGCTAATGATGCAATCCGATTTTGCTGATGTACTTTTCTTTGGCTTACTTTCAACAAGTTAACTGGTAATTTTTAACTTTTATAATTGTGATAGTATACCATTTGGTTAATTGGCATATATTAGAAATTAACTTTATACCTACATGATAAGAGGTACTTCATTGATGGCATCGATCAAAATTATTCTTGGGTTTTAAAGTATCAAGGTAAAACAAGTCCCATGTTTTCAAAGTTATAAGCTTCAACAAAGTTCACACATGCCCAGTTAATGAAAAATTTGATATGCGTCAGGCTACTTCAGCAGTAATGGCAAACTTGGTAAAACACAAGTATACTGATCCAAAGTCAATGTACACTGCTGGAAACATCCAATGCGACATGTTGAATAATTATGGCGTCACTATGAATGTCGCGACCCAAAATCCCTTTATGTTGTGATGGCGCCTAACGCACCAGCTAGGCAAGTCGAAACATGATTACGAAGACAGCAGAATAACAAAATTTATAGAAATAGCATAAGTCTGAGGTCTCAATACAATAAAATTGCTAATACAAAATAAATCCCAGAAACTGGTAAGTACGAAGTTATGAGCTTCTATAACGGAATACAAATCTGAAAGTGAACAATAAATACTATATCTGAACTGTAATAACAGTATGAAAGGAAAAGACAAGTCATCGCAACCAAAGATGCAGCTCTACTTGCCTCTAGCAGATAGTCCAACAAGCAAGCCCACTGCTGGTAACTGGTCCCCACACCTAGATCTGCGCAATTAAGTGCAAAGTGTAGTATGAGTACAACCGACCCAATATACTCAATAAGTATCATAAATAAACACGGCGAGGTAATAGAAACACAAATTATTGATGATGCTAGCTATCAGCTGTATAGTTTCCTCTTTAACACCGGTATAGAACAATAGTGGAATCAAATTATAAGTTCAGTGAGAAAACATCCGTGTGTGTAAGTGTACAGTTTTTCTCAAATACTCAGCTCAGTCAATATCTTGGCATATAGAGATGATATGCAGTTGAATTAGATAAATAATCAAGGATATTGCAAGTAAAGATAAAATGTTGTCACGACCCGAGTTCTCCCTCCATGAACTGTCGTGACGGCACCTAGTCTCTACGACTAGCTAAGCCTAACAATTTGCGGAAAAAAGAAATTTAAAAGTACAACCTAGCCATCCAACAGGTAAATATAGATAAAGTGTTTAAAAAGCCGTTCGGCATACACAATAATTATACTCTCGACCAATAATACACTCCCAAAATTCGGAATCTCATGAATTACAAGCTAAGAAAATAAAATACATAAAGTTTCAAACTCCAGAAGTCTAATAACAAGGAAATACAGGGAAAAAGCCTAAAACTAAAAGGAGAGTATAAAGGGACTTCTAGGTCTGCGGACGCGGCAGTTATACCTTGAAGTCTCTGAATCGCCTCGCTTCACAGATAGTATGGCCAAGCAGAAGAACCTGGATCTACACACGAAAAATATGTGCAGGAAAGGGTACACCACAGCGGTACCCAGTACGTGTCAAGCCTAACCTCGGTCAAATAGTGACGAGATTAGGTCAGGGCCCTGCTGGTTATATATATATGAAATGAGACAGTATAATTAAATTCTAACAGTCAATAAAGATGAAGTCACAAAAAGAAATAACTCAATACACAGAGATAGCAGCAGGGGATCTCCCAGGATAGCGTCCTGTAGTCCCAAACGTTAATGTGCGGAGGATCTCTCAAGATATCGTCCCGTAGTCCAAATCGTAAATATGCACGGGGATCTCCTGGAATACCGATCCGTAGTCCTAAAGTAAACAATGCATGGGGATCTCCCGGAATACCAATCTGTAGTCCCAAAATAAATACACAACAGTCTCAAGAAAGAATTCTACAATTTCTATTCAAGTTTGTATCGAGAAAACGGGAAATTTCAAATCTAAACATGCTACACAAAATCCAAGTAAGCAGTTAAAGCAGGTAAGACAGTTAAGTCACATAAGCATGATTTCATAAGCTAAATAGGAGGCTTCATATACTAGTATTGCTCAAATTAAAGAAACATAGATAGTTACTTAATGAAAACGAGTTTTTTTTTTCAACAATTAGCACATGGACGTACTCATCACCTCACGTACACAGCATTCATATAATAACAGTACCAAAATCCTAAGGGGAGTTCCCCCACACAAGGTTAGGCAAGCCACTTACCTCGAACCAGCTCAAAATCAATCCGATATCACGCTCTTACAACGAGTATCCAACTCCGTGTGGCCCAAATCTAATTAAATTAATATCATACCGTAAATACAACTACAAACAACTAATTTAGCTAATGAAATCGAAGCTAAGGCAAGAAAATAGAAAAATGTCCAAAAATCCTCCCCGGCCCACGTCTTGGAATCGGATAAAAGTCATAAATTACGAACACTCATTCACTCACGAGTCTAACCATACCAAGTTCACTCAAATCCGATACCAAAATCTCAATCAAAATCCCAAAATTAGGACTACGAACTTTTCTCAATTTTCCCAATTTTTCACCCTAAATCCAAAATTAGATGATGAATTCATGTTTAGATTAATGGGATATAATCAAAAAGAAGTTAGGAATCATTAACCACAAACTTCCTCTGAAAATCTCTTCAAATTTCGCCTTCTACCGAGCTCTCAATCCAATTTTTGAGTTATGAACTCAAACCCTTGATTTTGGAATTTAAATTCTACCCAGACGTGTTCTTCTTCGCGAACGTGAGACTACTATCACGAAAACGATGCACAAAAAACCACTGGCCAAATTTCCTCCTTCGCGAACGCGAGGGTCCACTCGCGAACGCGTAGCTTCAGCTCCAGGACCTTCGCGGACGCGACCCTAGACTCGCGAACGCGTAGAGCAATTTCCTGGTGTCCCCAGCTGCTCCGCCTTTCCACTTCGCGAACGTGCTCAGCTCCTCGTGTTCGTGATGCTTCCACTGGACAGCCTTCACAAATGCGAAGGCCAATAGTCTGCAACAGAAAAACCAGCAAATCTGTTGTACTCCTAAGTCCAAAAATGACCCGTTGAGCATCCGAAACATACCCGAGGCCCCCGAGACCTCCACCAAACATACCAACAAACCCTAAAATACTATACGAAATTAGTCGAGCCCTCAAATTGAACCCAAACAATGCTAAAATCACGAATCACCCTCCAATCCAAATTTAATGAACTTGAAATTTCAAAATCCTACAACTGATGCCGAACCCAACTAAACCACGTCCGATTAATCCCAAATTTTGCACACAAGTTATATTCAATACTACAGACCTATTCCAACTTCGTGAATCAGATTCCGACCCCGATATCAAAATATCAATACCGGTCCGAAAACATCAAAAATTCAACTTTTGGCATTTCAAGCCTAAATAAGCTATGGACCTCTAAAACACAATCCGGACACTCCCCTAAGCCCAAAATCACTCAACGGAGCTAACGAAACCAACAGAATTCCATTCCGGAGCTGTATTCATACTGTTCCAATTACGGTCCAAATTTTAAGGCTTAAGCTCTCATTTAGGGACTAAGTGTCCCAAAACACTCCGAAACTCAAAATGAATCATCCCGGCAAATCAAAATAGCAGAAGTAAACACGGGGAAAGCAGTTAATAGGGATTGGGGTGTAAATTCTCAAAATGACTGGCTAGGTCGTTACATCCTCCCCCTCTTAAAACATTCGTTCATCCTCAAACGAGCATAGAGACATACCTGAAGTGGTGAAAAAATGAGGATAACGGCTGCGCATATCCTGCTCGGTCTCCCAAGTCGCCTCCTCGATCGGCTGAACCTGCCACTGAACCTTTACTAATGCAATACTCTTTGATTTCAGCTTTCGAACCTGCCTGTCCAATATAGCCACTGGCATATCAACATAAGATAGTTCCTTATCCAGCTGGACTGAACTGAAATCCAACACGCGCGACGGATTACCGTGATACCTCCAGAGCATCGAAACATGAAATACCAGATGAACCCCTGCCAAGCTAGGAGGTAAGGCAAGCTCATAAGCAACCTCCCCAACACACCGCAATACCTCAAAGGGACCAATAAACCTCAGACTCAGTTTTCCCTTCTTCCCAAATCTCATAACGCCCTTCATAGGCAAAACCCAAAGCAAGATCTCCAAACATATAGGAAACATCACGAACCTTCTGGTCCGCATAACTCTTCTATCTGGACTAGGTTGTGCGGAGTCTATCCTGAATCACCTTAACCTTCTCCAAAGCGTCCTGAACCAAGTCTGTGCCCAATAATCTAGCCTCACCCGGCTCGAACCAACCCACCGAGGATCTTCACCGCCTACCATACAAAGCCTCATACAGCACCATCTGAATGCTGGACTGATAACTGTTGTTGTAGGCAAACTCTGCCAGTGGCAAGAACTGATGCCAAGAACCTCCAAACTCCATAACACACGCGCGGAGCATATCCTCAAGAATTTGAATAGTGAATTCGGACTGTCCGCCCGTCTGGGGGTGAAATGTTGTGCTCAACTCCACCCGAGTACACAACTCATGATGTACGGCCCTCCAGAACCATGATGTGAACTGAGTACCTCTATCTGAAATGATGGAAACTGGAATACCATGCAGACGAACATCTCCTGGATATAAATCTCCGCCAACCACTCAGAAAAATAGGTGGTACACACAGGAATGAAGTGTGCGGACTTGGTTAGTCGATCCACAATCACTCAAATGGCACCAAACTTTCTCAAAGTCCGTGGGCGTCCAACTACGAAGTCCATGGTGATTCGTTCCCACTTCCACTCTGGAATCTCTATCTGCTAAAGCAAGCCATCCAGTCTCTAGTGCTCATATTTCACCTGCTGACAATTGAGGCACTAAGCTACAAACCCAACTATATCTTTCTTCATCCGCCTCGACTAATAGTGCTGCCTCAAATCCTGGTACATCTTTGCGGCACCCGGATGGATGGAATACCTCGAACTGTGGGCCTCCTCTAGAATCAACTCCCAAAGCCCATCAACATTGGGTACACATATCCGACCACGCATCCTCAATACCCTGTCATCACCAATGGTCACATCTATTGCATCACCATGCAAAACCTTTTCCTTGAGGACAAGAAAATGTGGGTCATCATACTGACGCTCTCTTATACGATCAAACAAGGAAGACCGAGAAATCACACAAGCTAGAACCCGACTGGGCTCCGAAATATCCAACCTCACAATCTGGATGGCTAGGGCCTGAACATCCATCGCCATAGGCCTCTCTGCTGTTGGTAGATAAGCCGAACTCCCTAAACTCTCCGCCCGGCGACTCAAAGCATCGGCCACCACATTGGCCTTCCCCGGTGTTGATACCCAATTTTTCCCTATGTATTTCTTTTACATGCAAATACTTTCAAATATCATATACATACATATATAAGTATGCCCAAGTGTTTTAGTATTTTTTAAATTTTTTAAAAGATTATTTAATTGATTTATTGCTCAATAATTATCCCCAAAATTATCACTTTGGTGAATAACTTATTTTATTCTCATATTTATACCAAAATATAGGTAGGTTACTTTTCATATATTTTTACAAATTAATTTGGTATTTTAAAAGTTAAATTGCATATAATTGCAATTTTAGCCTGCTTTAAGATTTAATAGCATTTTATAAGTATGAAACCGGTTCCAATATTTTTTAATTAATATTTATATACTATTAACGAATCCAGTGCTTTTTTTACTGGTCTGTAATAATTTGTATAAAACTCATGGGATTTTAGTGAAAAGGGTAGGGGGTTACTTTTCATGCACAAAAGGGTAGAAATCATGTCTATAGGTTTAATTTCTACACTACGCAATTTCACACATAGAGACCATGCCTATAGGATTTAACTTCTAAACTTTTTGCAACTATGCATATAGATACCGTGCTCATAGGGGTTTACATTTCTGCACATAATGATACCATTAGGCAAACTGTAGGCTTAATTATAAAGTTGCATATAGATACCATGTTTGTAAGGCTCCTGTTAAAAAGTGTTAAAATCAGTTAACGTATAGAAAGCATGCCTGTAGGAACTTCGAGTCGGAACTGTCTCATTTGTTCAAAACAGCACCAACCGTTTAAATTAATATATACTTTGGTAAAACTGGCAGTCTTCTGTGATTTTCTGAACCTCGTAAGTTAACAAACATTTTCTAAACCAAACTAGCATTTTGTGAAACTCACTTTTTTTCTGATAAGGTTCGTGAAACTCTTTTTTTCCCAACTAGTCTGCATGTCTTCTGAAACTCCTTTCTTTTCTTTTAAATCTTTTTCAAAACAGTACATTCTTTTTTTGAAACTCGTTTCACTCTGATAAAAAACTGGTAACTCTTCATAACCAGTTCGCTTTTCAAAATCGTTAGTGCTATCCAACACATAGCTGAAAGTAGACTAGTCCTTAAGAACTGCATTCGAGCGAGCCTAATGCGGAATTCCTGTCTAAAAGTATGGGTTGAACCAGTCCGCTTATTGCTTTAATTTTAAAGACCAAACCAGTACATGCAAGACATGCTAAACTCTATGGCTTATCTGACTTAAGGAGGTTTACTTGAGCCTTACTTGCTTATCTGCTTCCCCTTTTACTTGCATTATGTGTTTTGATTGACGCCTAGTGTTTTGTCCTTTGAAAGCTCTCAAAAGGCCCCAAATCCCTTTCCCTTTAGGATTAGTAGTCCTAAATGCCTCCGGGACTGATAGGATTGAGACGGGTACTAGCATGTAATAAGTAACGAAACTTTCCGCGCTTTAATACCTTAACGGGGTGGGATGGGTAAAATATGGAGATGATGACCGATGCGCTAATATCACGTGCGACCCCTCTTTTTGAGGAGTGATTGTTGGGTATTGCATTGAAGTGATCCATATTAATCGTAAACCTAGGACCCCCCCCCCCCTTATTTGCTTTCATCTCTTCTCGTGAGACCATTCAAATCTTTTTTTTTTCATAAATTCCTGTCCTCTCTACTTACCTTCAAAAGTTTTCAACCTAATTGCAATGTTGTATGCAAGTCCTTATTTGAGCCTTGATTGTTTACTTGTAAAGTCAGAATTGTAACATGGCCGGGACCACACTAGTGGATCTTGAGGGGTGCCTAACACCTTCCCCTCGAGATAATTTCTAGCCCTTACCCGAACTCTGGTTTTTTCAACTCAAACCTTTCTTAAAGTGTCCTAATGCACTATAATCATTAGGTGGCGACTCTTCAAAATTCCAAAACCCAATTCTCAAAAGGGAATAGAGTTGTCCTCCCAAATGTCATATACCCGATTTTGACCCGTAGAAAAAGGGGGTGTCGACACCCGAGTGGTACAATATAGTTATGTCATAATCCTTAACCAGCTCTAATCACCTTCTTTGACGCAAATTAAGGTCATTCTGCTTGAACAGATGCTGCAAACTCTGGTGATCAGTGTAGATCTCACAAGGAACACCGTACAAATAATGACGCCAGATCTTCAAGGCGTGAACTAAGCAGCTAACTCGCGATCATGGATAGGATAATTCTTCTCATGCACTATTAGCTGTCGGGACGCGTAGGCAATCACCCTACTGTGAGCACATGATTTTTGCCCTACATGAATCACCCCCATAAATTCAAAACAAAATAATTTCTTTCAGTATTTGCAATTTTGTGGATTTTTATGGCATTTTTGCTAATTGTTCGCATTTGTCTGTGCATGTTTACAACTAAAACAAATAATACAAAAATACTTGGCATTTGCATTTAGGGTTTAATTTTAAATTTTAGGATTAATTAGAAAATTAATTATTTTATAAAATGGGAAAATCACAAAAAATAGTTTAATTTGCACTTTTAATTTTAGCTTTTTTGTTAATTTGTTTTTAATTAATTGTGTTAATTATCATTTTAGGTTTAATTAGTTTTTTTTAGTTCTAGGAATTAATTTTGATTTTAATTAAATTTTGAAAAAAAAAAGAAAAAAAAGGAATTTTGAATTGAATTGTTTTGAAATAGAAAAGAAAAGAGTGAAGAGATTTGGGCCAAATTCATTTTAAAACCCCCAGGCCTAAATGTTAAACCCCTGAACCCGGTCAAAATGCCCAGACCCAGCCTAAACCCTAGTCCCTACCCGGTCCATCTCCACACCCCACCAAACAACCCCGTTTTGTCTAAGTCCTGATCTGGGTCGTTGATTTCCCTTCATCCGATGGTCGAGAACTGAGGTGGAAATAATATATAATTGTCCTAACGACCCCTCCCCCACCCCCTCATCTCTCTTCAAACCCTAGAGACCGCCTGTCCCCGCCCTGAGTCGTCGTCTGCCGCCGTCGAAAATCGCCTACGGCGGCGGAGAGTCTCCAAACCACCCCAAAATTTACACTGTAGCTTCCTCTCCGCCTACATACCCCCAATCCACAACCATCTTCCCTCAAATATACTCAGAATCCCTCGAATTTGAGTTTGAAGTCGCGAACCCTAACGCCACCCTCATTCCCTCTGGCGGCGGCCGGTCACCAAACGACCCCAGATTGACACCACAGACCCACCATGTCACCCTTTCTCCAAATACCCAACCCATTACCCTCGAATCTCCCAGGAATTGCTCGAATCTCGGATCGAAGGGTCTCAGAGTCAATCCTGTTCGAAGTTTTGGGCCCAAATCGATCTTATTCGTGTATTTTTGATAAAAAGCACATGATTAATTTCGATTTGGGCCAGGAATCAAAGAGTCGGAGGCTCAGGGGTATTTTCCGGATTTCTTCACCAAAGTTCAGGGTACTAATCCTAGCTTCTTCTTCTTGTTGTTTTTGCCTTTATTGTCTATTCATTCGAATTTATTTTGTCTCTTTATTTTTGTTCTTTGTCCTGCTTTGCATATTATTGCTTATCTCTTCTGTTTTATGTGGCATCTATTAAGCTAGTGATAGAGTTAGTGCTAGTTTTCTTATTGATTAAAGTCAATTAGCTTTAGGTGTTAATGGATTTCTCCTTAGTTTAATTTTAGGTCCATTTTCTCTTTTATTCAGTCCCTCATATTGTGGACTTGGATTTGTTTGAATCAATTCTTAGAAGTCAGTAGGCCCAATAATGAAGTTATTTGGGTCTATTCAGACCCGTTAAGTTGGGTCATTTGGGCCCATATCCTTGTTTGGTAGCTTAGGTAAATAACTAGGGGTCGAGGGGTAGTTTGGGTAGTCTAATCTAGAGAATCTTTTCATAACTGAAATAGGAATGTTCTAGCAAGGATTTCTAGCCAATTTCAGGCTTTGGTTAGTTAACTTGGGTAGAAAGTCCATAACTAGAGGATATCTAGGCAAAAAGGAAAATTGCAAGAGGGCTAAAGTGCAAAATTAGAACCAAATATCTGCCCTACTTTGCTTGCCTATAAAGGCACATTAACTTGCCTTTCAAGAAAAGGGGGGAGGAGCTGAAAAACCCAAAAAAAAACTGCAGAATTCTATTGTTCCATTGAAGGCTTTTTTTCTGAAATGCTTGAAGGATTTGATTTCTGAAACAGCTGAAAACACAAAAAATATTCTACTATTCCATTACTTTTTCTGCTAGTTTCTGAAGCTTTTGATTCTGAAACAATTGTTGGGTATATCTAAAGTTTAGAAGATGGATTGAAGTTGGTTTTAAGGCATGATTTTATAGTTTCTGGGTTATATTCGAGTGAACATGTTCTAGTAGATTGGTTAAGTCTTGATTCTGTTTTTTTTTTAAAATCGATTCGCTGAATTGTTTCCCTGTTGCTGATCTTTGTTCGTGGCTGCTGGTAACCCTTATCCTCTATTCCTCATTTCCAGGTATTCTTCAGCTCTATGGCTGTCACTTGAAGTGTAACTTGAAGCAGTAATTGGAAAACATGAAATGAAAATGTGATTGTTTGTTTGGATTCTATTTGATCTTCTTTCAATTTTATGACTAGATTATAATAGCTTGGCATAAGTTGTTCCTGTGACTGTAATACAGTGCTCGAAATCAGTATTGGGATCATTGTTTTGTGTGTTGTATCTTCAAGTGTCCTTTCGAATTTGAGTTTGTATTGGTTAATAAATCAAATGTATTTTTTGTTTTGGTTTGTGTGAGTTAGTCTTTTGGCTTGGCAGGGACTCTATCATTTTAAATTGTTAGTTTGGTAACCGGACGTTTGAATAGATTATATTAAGCATGTGATAAAAGTTGAAGTCGTGTAGTTTTGTTTCCTTCTGTGATATAGTTTATGTTCGAGAATGGTTAAGGGTGAAAAGGTGTATCCAATTTGAGGATTATTAATGGTTTCCGGTTGATTTAGGATCAAGCATGTGTAGTTATGATTTGGTATGAAATTCTGAATAAAAAATCAGATTTGTAGCCTAGTCTGCTTGATTAAGGATCCATCGTCTGTTTTTTTAGTTGGCTTTAAAATGGTTTCTCAAAGATTAAGAGTTTGAATACAAATGTTTGAATGCCTGAATCACCTTGTGTTTCTATTAAATTAATCCACTCTCAACTATGGCACTGATGCATATATAAATAGGTCCATAAGTCTGAATTGTTCCCTTGAGGGCTCGATCCTGGAGCACAGTGGCTGGATACCCGTTACAGCTTGTTTGCATGTTCGAGTTGGGATCATTACGAGGCCCAGTTCCAAATCCTGCTTGTCCCTTCGTCGGGCCACTATTCCATTCGTATCAGCCCACAACCCTTTATATAAATGGATTATTTTCGTTCATTTCCTCATATAAGCCATGCTAGTTAGTTTCAAGGGAGCCTTTAACCATGTAGTATTAATTAATTATATTATTAACTAGTCGGGGCATGCCATATTAGATAACAAAAACAATTTATGGCCCTCGTGATTTAATGTAGAAACCTGTTGGCTAAGAATAATTCGAGTAGCACCATGCCAAACAAAATGATAATTGCATGGCCCTCGGTTTAATTAATCTTGTATTGGTCTCTTAATTAATTTTGTTATCCTTAGAACTTGAGGCGTTCCATTTAGTAAATTTCATGGCCCTCGCAAACTTGCAAACGCGAAATTGCTGTAGGCGCGTTAGTTTATTAATATTACTTTCTTAAACTTGGGTGTGCATTTCATGTGACCCAAATCAAATCTTAAAATGTTGAATAAAATATGTTTAGGATTTCGGGTGCATTTCATGTGGCGCGATCCAAAGACGTGTTTTAAACGACGTTCAAATCTTCTTTAAAATTGAATAAAAGCGATTATAAAAGTCAAAATTGCACCATAGGTTAAAACATGTATTAAAATTAGATAATTAAGCCAAATAGTAACAGTTGAGCGACCGTGCTAGAACCACGGAACTCGGGAATGCCTAACACCTTCTCTCGGGTTAACAAAATTCCTTACCCGGATTTTTAGTTCGAGGACTGTAATACAGAGTCAACCTTTTCCTCGACTCAGGATTTGAACCGGTGACTTGGGACACCATAAATTATCCCAAGTGGCGACTCTGAATCTTTAATTGCAATAATCCCGTTTCGATTGTCCTTTAATTGGAAAAACTTCCTTATACTATACCCTCCTGGGGGTGTAGGTAAAAAGGAGGTGTGACAGCTCTGGCGACTCTGCTGGGAAACAAACCCAGAATCTCTTGTTCAGGGTTCAAGAATTCGAGCTTAGAATAATTGTTATAGTTGGCTTTATCCATTATTTGATTTTGTTACATGATTTGGGCCTAATATGCTAATTGATTGCTTTTGCCGCTTTGATATTCCGTGAACTGTATATAAATTATTGCGAAATCCCTCTTCTCTCTAAGTCTTCTAAATTATGAAGAAGTGTGCACTTCGTGTGACATCTTTTCTATTAGAGTCATATTCCAAATTTAGAACGAGGTTCGGACAAGTTGCAAAGACGGCGAAGCTTCTGTATTCCCTATACGCTGCCCCCCCCCCGGCTCGAGCTGTCCGCTCGGGTAAGCTAGGTCTAGAACAATAAACCCCAGGATTTAAACCTAGTATAACAAGACCTCATGCCGGATCCCTAGTAGGAACGTTTGTTTGCATCATGTGCATTTTGACTTTGGAGACTCAACACAGGGGTTGGGTTTGTCTAGGACAGGTGCACTCGAAATAAAAAAGACCATCCTGATGCATCTTACTTGCTACTTGTGCATTTGTTTGCTTTGGATTTGCATGCTGACCGACTTTTGAATAAAAGGGAGAGAATTTGGAAAAGAAAATAGCAGTGTGAGGTAATTACCTGCGGTGAAAACCACTGTCCCTAAAAGTATACTGAAACTCTGCCGAAAAATAGGGGAATTTTGTGAATTTTAAAGACAAATAGGAAAAAATATCTTTTTGTTTTTGGGAAAAGAAAAAAAGAAGTTGGGTTCTTAAAATTTTTTCCGAACTATGCCAGTTTAATTCTCACAGGGTGTGAGATACGTAGGCAACCCCCATCAGGTCCAACTTCCTTTTTGCAAAAATAACACCAAAGAACAAAAAATTTACTTTAATTTGAAGATAATTAGGGTGACGCTATTCTTGTCAGAAATAGCCAAATGTCCCTAAAAGAGCGCCGGAAGGCTGTTTTTGCAAGAACAACCACTTTTAATCACTTTTAAAGGTTTTGGCTGGTTAGTCGACACAGCCTTAAAATCTTCATTTTCGAAGTGCTGAAAGGCCGTATCGGCGAAGCCAGATATTTGTGTGGAGATTTCGGAAAAAAGATGGTCATTTTTCTTGAGTCAAAACGAGTCATAGTTTCCTTTTAATTAAAATCACCTTAATAAATGTACAGGATGAGCACAATTCAAAATGAACCTTTCTCAGTCCGTGAAGAGATCCCTTTGGAGATACATATGTGGTGACATGATTTGGGGGAAGATAGCAGAAAGGCTATGACAAAAGCATTGGGTGGTCTTATCGGGCTCTTGAAGGTTAAGCCAAGAAAAGACGTGATTGAGGCCTTGATACCATTCTGGACCCAGCACATAATGTATTTCACTTTGCTGATTTCGAATTAACTCTTACACTGGAGGAGATAGCAGGATATGTCGGTTTCGAAGGGAATCTTAGAAGTAAATACCCGGTGGTACCGAGAACAGTAACCCCTCATAAATCTTTGGACTTGTTGAGCATCAGTCTCCATAGGATTCAACCATAACCAAAAGAAAAAAGAGAGGAAAAACAAGAGAGAAAAAGAAAGAAAATAAAGGAAAATAAGAGAAAGAAGCAATGGCAGAACAAGAGGGAAATGAGAGGGTAAAAACAAAGAAGAGCAAAGGCCAGAATGAAAAAAAAAGAGAAAAGAAGAAAAGAAAGAAAAGTCGGGATGACGCAAGCAACCGATCAAATGCATGATAGAAACGGTTAACTGCTTAGGTGTATTCATTCGATTACCAATTTGTTAAAACCCTAACCACTAACAAGGTTGTTGTTGATGTATTGAGTCCAGGCAGGTGGTTAGTGGATTGGCATTCTGGCAACTCACTCATACAACACCCGATCAAAAGACAAGCTGAATATGGCCAACCAAGAATCGAAGACAAGTATTTGTCACGACCCCAACCCCAGTCATGATGGCGCCCAACACACTGTTAGGCAAGCCCGACCATTCAACAATATTATCCCAAATTCTTATTCAGATTATAGATAAATATCTCAGAAAATTTACTAAGTCATTACATTCAAGTGTATAATTAATAATAAAATCTGTGAAAGTTCAATTAAAATACCACACCATAGCCCAATAGAATCCGGTGTCACGAATATGAGCCTCTAATACAGAATATCCACCTATTACAAGTCTGTCTAGGAAAAATGCGGAATAAAAGATAGAGATACAAGGGAGAGATCAAGGTTGCGAATGTCATGCAGCTACCTCAATACTCTCGGATATTGCTGTTCAGCTAAACAAATCCTCACTCAGCCTGTGGTGTACATGGATCTGCACGCAAGGTGTAGGGAGTAATGTGAGTACTCCGACCCAGTGAGTAATAAACATAAATAAAGGCTGAGAATAAGAAATCATGGAAAAATACAAAGTAAACTATAACTGACAGTTTAGAACAACAAATAGTGAAGCAACAAGTCAATTAAATCAGCGTACCAAATACTGAGACAGGTATAACCGATAAAAACAAATGCATGAGTGCAATGCAATGCATATGATGGTACACTCTAGTACCCACGGCGGCGTGCAGCCCGAGCCATCCATTTATTTATCATCGACGACGCTCACTGGGGGTGTGTACAGACTCCGGAGGGGCTCCTACAGCCCAAGCGCAATATCAAGCCATCTCGTGGCATCAAATCTAGGCCCTCGGCCTCATATCAATATCAGTATAATCACCCAGGCTCTCGGCCTCAATATCAATGTAATCAACCAGGCTCTTGGCCTCAATATCAATGTAATCAACCAGGCTCTTGGCCTCAATATCAATATAACACTGCTGCGGCGCGCAGCCCGATCCATGCTCAGTGCAGAAATCATCATAAGCCCCTTGGGCATTTGTAAAATAGTAGTTCTCAGCCCGGAATATCATTTGGAAATATCAAATCTTAGAAAGATGGGTGAGTTTGCAAAACAGTATTTAAAACCTTGGACTGAGGTCAAATGATATGCAAAATATGCGAAAGCAGTGATATCAATCCCTGAAGGATTCAAATAATTGGAAAGAAGCCCAAATGTAACAATTAAATCTAAGTAAGGATGATTCTCAATTTAGTTCGAGTAGAAAATACGGTACAAACATCTCTCGGGATGGACCAAGTCACAATCCCCAATGGTGCTCTACCCCACGTCCGTTATCCGGCGTGCAAGTCACCTCAATATAGCGTTACGATGTGAAATTCTGGGGTTTCAAACCCTCAGGACATCATTTACATCAATTACTCACCTCAAACCGGTTATTTCTTTAATTCGCGACGCCTTTGCCCCTCGAATTGGCCTCCATGTGCGTCGAATCTGCCCAAAATCACAACGAATATGTCACAAAATGCTAAGGAGACAATACCCAATCGAAAGCAATCGAAAAATACCAAAATTCACGAATTTGGAAAAACCCGAGCCCCGAGCCCACGTCTCGAAAATCAGAAAATTAACATCACCGGATTCCTTGTCTCGCCACGAGTCTATACATACCAAGAACTCCCAAATCCGAGTTCAAATGACCCATCAAATCCTAATTGTTTGGTTTCAAAATTCAAGCCCCAGTTCTTGATTTGTAGGCTTATATTTCATGAATCTCTAGGTGGAATTCACAATAAAAACGAGTTCTAAGTCCAAGAAACTTACCTCAAGTCGTTCCCCCTTGAATCCCTCTTTAATCTCCACCAAGAAGCTCTCAAAATGATCAACCATGGAGGAAAAATGACCCAAAATCGCGGATGAAGTGTTTTATAAACTCACTGCCCAGAAGTTTTCGGAAGTACTATTCACGCGTGCGGTTACTGTTCACACGCGTGGTCATTATTAGCCCACGTGGTTATTGTTCACGCGCGGGGGTTACTGTTCACGCTGCTAAAAAAATACAATAGCAGCCAAAGAAATTGCAGCACTTTTCTTTTCACTAAAATGGCTCTAACTCCATCATACAAACTCGGAATTCGATGATTCTTGTTCCTATGAGTCAAAAATAATAGTACGAACATAGACCTTCAATCAGAACTCAATTCGGAGCTCTTTTGCTCAGTTCAATACCCATTTTTCTCGTTAAACAATTAACTCATGTTTCGTGTCAAAAACTCAATCGCAACTTGATGAAATTAGACCAAACTTTCCAGATCACTCCTATAATTCATTATTTAAATTCTGGAAATCTCGAAATAAAATTTCGATCTCTAGAACTAAAAATGGACCTTTGGATCATTACATGCTTATGCTCAAACGACAAAAAGCTTCCAAAAACTCTTCCAAAACTTATCCGAGCCTCATGGGACCCCGACCAAACATGCCAACATAATTCATAACATTATTCAAACCTCTTCCAATCATCAAAATGCCTCAAACAACATCAAATTACCCAAAACTAATCGAATTCAAGCCTAATTTTTTTAAAAACTTCCGAAATACACTTTCGATCAAAAACCCGACCAAACCACGTCCGAATGACCTAAAATTTTGCACACTCATCCCAAATCACCTAACGAAGCTACAACAACTCTCAGAATTTTATTCCGACCCTTGGATCAAAATCTCACCGATCAACCGGAATTCGCCAAAATACTAACTTCGCCAATTCAAGCCTAATTCTACACCGGACCTCCAAAATTACTTACGATCAAACTCCTAAGTCACAAATCATCCCCCGAAGCTAACCGAATCATCAGAATTCAAATCCGATCCCTCTAACACATAAGTCAACGTCCGATTGACTTTTCCAATACAAACCTTCCTTAAAGAGACTAAGTGTCTCATTTCTTATCAGAACCACTCCAATTCAACTTGTCCACACAAGACATTGATAATTAAGCATAACAAAATAGGTAGTGGGGAAAATGGGGCGGTAACTCACGAGACGACGGGTCGGGTCATCACATCCTCCCCAACTTAAACAAACGCTCGTCCTCGAGCATACCTAGAGTTGTCCTACAAGTCAACCAATAGCTGCTCGACCTTACCAAGAATATACCCGTGGGTGATCCCACACTACCCTATCTCGCATAGGTCCGATAACACAACATAGCTGAAATTTCACAATCAATCTAGTCCATAAACCATAGAACAACATTGCACCTTCCGAAATCATACACAAGATTAGAACTTCACATCTATACTCAGAATAAGCCTGAACTAGCTGTAATAGATCATGCCTGCAACCTCGGGTGCAATTATATGATATACCAATAACTCAAACACATGCAGCGATAACTTCCATTCACAGCAGCTGCCCTTAACAACCAAATACCGATAGAAATCTCTTATTAGCCAAGGTCTCATTCCAACACTTTCATATACTGCCAACGGTAATCGAAACACGCAATAAACCATAATTATTGCTCAGATCAACCATTCATGAGGCCATTTCTCCTCTGGCAATTACCATAACAAATTTTTGAACCGAACCTCGATATTTACCCATCAAACATGCTGAAATCAAATCTTTTCGTATTCATTAATGACCCCAACGATCACTTCGAACCCAACACACCACTCTGTTGATATGACACATCAATACAGGCATAAGCCACAACTTGCATAATACGTGCACCAATAAGAAACGGTCCAAACACACTCGGATCATGAAAATGACTCAACTGAGAGAGCTGTACCTCAAACTCACCAGTACTGCCACAACACAAGGTTGAGACCCTGTCTCACATCATAGAAATAGGACACACAAATTTGACCCGCAATGTCATGTTTCCACACAGCTTTGCCGCAATGCGCGTTCCTATCCAAATACTACTCCATAGGAAACACCTCAAGTCACTATGCTTGAAATCGACAACCATGCTCAATTGATGTTTGGAGCCAAAGCAAATCATTACACCCATGGTGAAACAAATAACACACACCACGCAAACCTGATAGAACATAACCGGTACGTTATTCACCGAGCAACACTCAATTACTCATCCTGTTGGACTTCAACTACTACAACTCCTATCGGAGCCAGACGAACGGGTGCCCGACACCAAATTAATACCGAAATTAACAACCTCGCCTGGCGACATGCCTAGCCACAAGAAACGCATCCGAAAAGTCCCTCAACACCAAAACTGAATCAATGGTAGAAACCTCTGCGTTGACGTCTATCACGAATGCCCAATTAAGAAAGCAATCCTTCCCAATCGTCCGCTAGTCCTTTGAAATATAAACCACTCTGCTAGAACATAATCCAATGCACTTCATCACTCAACCCGTGGCATTTTCAGTATTGTCCGTAGCGCAATAGTTCAGAATCACTCAACACTAAGACAACCAGTCTGAATTCCGACATCACATCCAAAATCTAACATACCAACAAACAAAGATCCACGCGAGCCTCCAATTCCCGATTGCCGCTAAACTGTGCTGAATACACACGATCCACCACCACAACCTAGCTTGTACATGAGAACTCCCAGTCTCCAACTCCATATGGAACACAAATCATCATACCTGATTCCAGTTTCCACCATGCGAATACATGCACACCTTTGATACCCAATCATTCCACGACAGATACTCAAATTTTTTTTTTCTGTGCTACCAAGCAAACCCGAATACCACTAGTGGACCCACCAAGAACATGCCGCAATACTACCGAAATATCATCAGTTTAATCATATTACCTTTTTCTGAGACATATACTCTCATAAAATCACTTCCAATTAGCAATACCATTTCCTTAATCATCTAAAGATCATTCACCCTAATCATCTGAAGCTCATTTCTCTAATCACCTAAAGCTGCCCGTACCGCCTAAGAATGTTATGAATTTCCATTCAGCACGGAACTGTAACCTTACACGCGCAAATCTCAATCCTTCATGACATATCGCATATACCATATCATCCTAAAGGTAACATGAGGACTTCACCTCCCTTCCAAACCATGAACGTCTACGTACTCAACTAGTCAAGAACTTCTATTGATCCCATCTAGAAGAAAGAATCATTACACATCCCATGCTCTGCATGACATACATAGGTCTTGTTCAAATTCTTACAATACCGACACGACGAATGAGATCTGTATAAATTCATAACACTGCCGAATCAACAATTCATTGGGTCTATACTTCTGGCAAGAACTATCACCTCATTCTGAACCAAACAATGGTCTTAGCCCCTTTATTTATTTCATATACTTAGATTGCACTGATCTCAAATTCAATGATCCCGTCTCACCCATTACAAACTGCTCAGGCAATAAGCCACCCCAGACATAATCAAAAGCCCCATATGATGCCCCAATATGCCAATAGGTTACCAATTCGAACGCGATACAAAAAGAAAACAAACTCTAGAAGGAATTACCAATCACACGCACTAATACGGACCTTCCTTAGAAAACAGGAAGCAAGGCATACAAAATAGCATATAGAAAACTATACTCAACATCACACTGTTGCGGCATGCAACCCGATCCAGATAACATACCCATGGCGGCGTGCCACCTGATCCACACATATATCTCACATAAGGCGATGCACATCGAGCCAAATTTGCTCATTACAACAAAATACCGAGTATTGGTCGTAAGCATGCTAAGTGCATAATAATATCTCTGAGGGACATATAGCGTTATAAGCTACAAAACTCAAGCACAACTGAGGTGCGATGTACAGTCTGAATTTCAAGAGCCAAGATGCTCATATAACGTCATTCCTATGCGGATTCTCAACACATAGCAATTTCTCAAGCCATCTCACAACTTACGCGGCGCAATGTATCACTACACGAAATATCTGACAACGAAACATCAACCTAACTACTTCTCCATGAGGACCGCGTTACTAAAATGCACACATCTGGCCTGATATAGAGCCATTATTCACATTAAATCTATCCACCAACTTCAAGCTGATTCTGATCACACTGAACTAGTTTGATAACCTTTCAAAGGTCCATAATAACTCCCATTTTTCTCATAACACACAAGAACAACCATCACAATCGGAGTAATCCTCCCTAGTTCACAACCCAATATACCAAGTGCCCTCCAGGCATGAATCTTTAATTTAACGACACCATCACAAACTTCATACTTGGTTTACATCTTTAATCAATCAAGTGATCACATGCCACACTTATATAATCTTCCCGTGGGACATACTCCCACAACCTACCACAACAATATCTGGAGCGTACATCCAAACCACCGGTCGCACTAACGCTAAAGAGCGATCAAGAATTATTAACCAGGACGCAAAACCCTTTTTACAAAACACCAATCTTAAGTGACACTGAAGACAATACCAACTTACCATAAACATCGAAACTTATCTCCTGCTCATCCGAGCTCATGACATCTTGTCAAAAAATTTCCTTCACACGTGCCATTCTCGGCCCAATTTCCACAACTAGAACTGATTCACCAGCATGCATCAAATCAGAACTAACATAGTACATAACCGCACAATCCGCTAACCAATAGCAAGCTCCCCAACTTGGCTCAAAGCCATAGATCACAACACACTATACTCATAACGCATATACTCTATTGTTGCCTCAATACCATAGTGAGGTTAAACTCAAATCCTCTGTAAGCTTGTGTAAACACATTTCATCTAATACTTCAACTCTTTGGCAATCTCGCAATAGTTAAACTCACTATCTTAAGTGAACCAAAAATTTCAGACTTCAATACTTACAATTCATTTGCACATGAGATCTTCTGTCATTCACATGAGGATCACACCGCCTCAGCACACTTCGCGAGAGATAACCCACCTGTTTCGCCTCAATATAACATTTCTGTATACCTTCCACCGCCATAAGCATTACGCAGTCACTTGATCTTCCTGAGTCTGTACTCATACCGCAACATGAAATTTACTTCACTCCCAACTAGGAGTCCTGAAAAGATTCTTCACACGCCCATAACTCAGGCTATAACTTGAATCAAGATAAACTTCAAGCATCTACTAATTCTTCCATCATTCAACAGACCCCTTCTCGTCGCTTCCAATTCATATGGATACGCCTCGTAGTACTAACATACTCCTCACATAGCCACAACCGTCATTTCCACTAACGGTGACACTACCGAACATATAAGTTAAAAATACTTGTTCACACAATCAGCACCTCAGCGCTCCAGCCATAGGGAAAGATCCAACCTCAAGTCCTCCAGACCGGCCCACCATAAACTCACAAAAATAACACCTCGCCCCTCAATCGGGGAATCACAAACCATCGAGGCAAATTTGATACTAAGCGCTCATGCGCGCATACGAACGCGTGAAAGGAATTTCAAAAATTCCTTTTCAAGATGAATCAAGGACGCACGATAAGAATTCAAGAATGTGAAGTTTTCCTAAAGGTTCTGCAGCCTCTCGAGGATAAATACAGACGTCTCTGTACCGATCCGCGAGACTCTACTAAACCGGCTCATGACTCGCGAGACCAAGTAACCTAGGCTCTGATACCAACTTGTCACGACCCCAACCCCGGTCATGATGGCGCCCAACACACTGCTAGGCAAGCCCGACCATTCAACAACATTATCCCAAATTCTTATTCAGATTATAGATAAATATCACAGAGAATTTACTAAGTCATTACATTCAAGTGTATAATTAATAATAAAATCTGCGGAAGTTCAATTAAAATACCACACCATAGCCCAATAGAATCCGGTGTCACGAATATGAGCCTCTAATACAGAATATCCACCTATTACAAGTCTGTCTAGGAAAAATGCGGAATAAAAGATAGAGATACAGGGGAGAGATCAAGGCTGTGAATGCCATGCAGTTACCTCAATACTCCCGGATACTGTTGTTCAGCTAAACAAATCCTCATTCAGCCTGTGGTGTACCTGGATCTGCACGCAAGGTGCAGGGAGTAATGTGAGTACTCCGACACAGTGAGTAATAAACATAAATAAAGGCTGAGAATAAGAAATCATGGAAAAATACAAAGTAAACTATAACTGGCAGTTTAGAACAACAAATAGTGAAGCAACAAGTCAATTAAATCAGAGTACCAAATACTGAGATAGGTATAACCGGTAAAAATAAATGCATGAGTGCAATGCAATGCATATGATGGTACACTCTAGTACCCACTGCAGCGTGCAGCCCGAGCCATCCATTTATTTAGCGTCAACGATGCTCACTGGGGGTGTGTGCAGACTCCGGAAGGGCTCCTACAGCCCAAGCGCAATATCAAGCTATCTCGTGGCATCAAATCTAGGCCCTCAGCCTCATATCAATATCAGTATAATCACCCAGGCTCGCGGCCTCAATATCAATGTAATCAACCAGGCTCTCGGCCTCAATATTAATATAACACTACGGCGGCGCGCAACCCGATCCATGCTCAGTCCAGAAATCATCATAAGCCCCTTGGGTATTTGTAAAACAGAAGTTCTCAGCCCGAAATATCATTTAGAAATATCAAATCTTAGAAAGATGGCTGAGTTTGCAAAACAGTATTTAAAACCTTGGACTGAGGTCAAATGATATGCAAAATATGTAAAAGCAGTGATATCAATCCCTGAAGGATTCAAATAATTGGCAAGAAGCCCAAATGTAACAATTAAATCTAAGTAAGGATGATTCTCAATTTAGTTCAAATAGAAAACATGGTACAAACATCTCTCGGGACAGACTAAGTCACAATCCCCAATGGTGCTCTACCCCACGTCCGTTATCCGGCGTGCAAGTCACCTCAATATAGTGTTACGATGTGAAATTCCGAGGTTTCAAACCCTTAGGACATCATTTACATCAATTACTCACCTCAAACCGGCTATTTCTATAATTCGCGACGCATTTGCCCCTCGAACTGGCCTCCACGTGCGTCGAATCTGCCCAAAATCACAACGAATATGTCACAAAATGCTAAGGAGACAATACCCAATCGAAAGCAATTGAAAAATACCAAAATTCACGAATTTGGAAAAACCCGAGCCCCGAGCCCCGAGCCCACGTCTCGAAAAATCAGAAAATTAACATCACCGGATTCCTTGTCTCGCCACGAGTCTATACATACCAAGAACTCCCAAATCCGAGTTCAAATGACCCATCAAATCCTAATTGTTTGGTTTCAAAATTAAAGCCATAGTTCTTGATTTGTAGGCTTATATTTCATGAATCTCTAGGTGGAATTCACAATAAAAACGAGTTCTAAGTCCAAGAAACTTACCTCAAGTCGTTCCCCCTTGAATCCCTCTTTAATCTCCACCAAGAAGCTCTCAAAATGATCAACCATGGAGGAAAAATGACCCAAAATCGCGTGTTCACTGTTCACCCACGTGGTTACTGTTCACGCTGCTAAAAAAAATACAGCATTAGCCAAATAAATTGCAGCACTTTTCTTTTCACTAAAATGGCTCTAACTCCATCATACGAACTCAGAATTCGATGATTCTTGTTCCTATGAGTCAAAAATAATAGTACGAACATAGACCTTAAATCGGAACTCAATTCGGAGCTCTTTTGCTCAGTTCAATACCCATTTTTCTCGTTAAACAATTAACTCATGTTTCGTGTCAAAAACCCAATCACGACTTGATGAAATTAGACCAAACTTTCTAGATTACTCCTATAATTCATTATTTAAATTTTGGAAATCTCGAAATAAAATTTCGATCTCTAGAACTAAAAATGGACCTTTGGATCATTACATGCTTATGCTCAAACGGCAAAAATCTTCCAAAAACTCTTCCAAAACTTATCCGAGCCTCATAGGATCTCGACAAAACATGCCAACAAAATTCATAACATTATTTAAACCTCTTCCAATCATCAAAACACCTCAAACAACATCAAATTACCCAAAATTCATCGAATTCAAGCCTAATTTTTCTAAAAACTTCCGAAATACACTTTCGATCAAAAACCCGACCAAACCACGTCCGAATGACCTAAAATTTTGCACACACATCCCAAATCACCTAACGAAGCTACAGAAACTCTCGGAATTCCATTCCGACCCTTGGATCAAAATCTCACCTATCAACCGGAATTCGCCAAAAACCTAACTTCGCCAATTCAAGCCTAATTCTACACCGGACCTCCAAAATTACTTCCGATCACACTCCTAAGTCACAAATCATCCCTCGAAGCTAAACAAATCATCAGAATTCAAATTCGATCCATCTAACACTTAAGTTAACGTCTGGTTGACTTTTCCAACACAAACCTTCCTTAAAGAGACTAAGTGTCTCATTTCTTATCAGAACCACTCCAATTCAACTTGTCCACACAAGACATTGATAATTAAGCATAACAAAATAGGTAGTGGGAAAAATGGGGCAGTAACTCACGAGACGATAGGTCGGGTCGTCACAGTATTGTTGACCCGTCAAAAAAGGTGGAAGAGCTGGATGTTAATGCAATGAAGGAAGAGATGTATAAGTTAAAGCAGCAGATGGCTGAAATGTACCAAGCCTAGGCAAAGGGGCATCCACCACCGGTTTATCCCGACAAACCTACTTATAACCCACCATCAGCCCAACCTCCAGAACCTCCCACCGTGAACTCATCTTTAGCCTTTCCTCTCTACCAACAATGCTATGGTGCCACTTCCCATACTTCTCAAGATCCACCACCCAAACAAGTCCCACACCCTCCCCCACCAATCACACCTGTTTTTGTGGCACCTTCACCTGCTACATTACACCGTACTTCCAGTGAACCTCTGTTCCAAACTCACGACAACCAGTACTAACCCCCTATACCCACCTTCAAAGTTCCAGAACCATATTATTACACCCATCATCTTGATCTCCCGGCAGAGATCGAGAAGCCACCCAAAAATCTCGAGCATGAAGAGATGATCAGAAAACTCAAAAGCTTAGAACAATCATTCCGAGATATGAGGGGGTTGGGAGGTCAAGTAAGTGTGGCCTATAAGGATTTATGTCTGTTCCTAGATGTTCAGTTACCAGCAGGGTTCAAAATGCCCAAGTTTGATCTGTACGACGGGCATGGTGACCCAGTATCACACTTAAAAGGATTTTATAGCAAGATGAGAGGAGCAGGTGGAAGAGATGAATTGCTGATGGCATATTTCAGCCAAAGTCTAAGTGGATCGGCATTATAATGGTATACCAGACAAGATCACAGTAGGTGGTACACATGGGACGATTTGGCCCAAGCCTTTGCCTGCCATTTTCAGTACAACCTCAAAATTATCCCAGATCGTCTGTCATTAACAAAGATTGATAAGAAGCCCGGTGAGAGCTTCATGGAATATGGATTTCGTTGGAGAGAGCAAGCAGCGAGGGTTGACCCTCCGATGAAAGAAAGTGAGATGGTTGATTATTTCTTGCAGGCTTTGGAACCCACTTATTTTGGTCATTTGGTGTCACCAGTAGGTATGTCCTTTAATGAAGTTGTAAAAATGGGAGGCATGGCTGAGGAGGGACTCAAGTCCAACAAGATCATGAGTTATTCAGCAATCAAGGCGACCACCCAGGCCATTCAAAACGATACTGGGGGTGTACTCAGGAAAAAGAAGAAAGAGGACGTCGCTACAATTGAATCGGGAGCTTGGGTAGGATCCAGAAACATTCCACGTTACTACAACACGCCTCGACCCTACCACCAAACATACCCCCCACTCCATATAGTCCCCCACGATACTACTACCCACCGCTCGATCCCCATTTTGCCGTCCATCACACACAAACCTATATCCAACCTCCCGCTCACGCACAATGGCGTGCGCAGGCTCCACAAATTCCATACTTAGCTCTACAAAATGCCCATCCACCTCCAAGAGCCTACAGAAATTCCCCTGGAACAGGTTTCCAGCTAAATCAAGCCTTTAAGAATGAAAGGTTATAGAAACAAAAGACTTTCACTCCTTTGGGAGAATCATATGCTAGTCTATTCCATCGACTGAGACAGTTGGGCATGTTGAATCCGATCGAGGCTAAACTGCCGAATCCCCCTCCCAGAAATCTTGACCGCTCGGTGAGTTGTGAGTATTGTTCAGGGACCCCGGGTCACGACACAGAGAAATGCTGGAAATTGAAAATAGTTATTCAAGAGCTCATTGATACTAATCGGATTGAGGTCCAAGCTCCGGAGGCGCCCAATATCAATCAAAATCCCTTGCCAGCCCATCATGAAACAAATATGATTGAGATAGTGCATAAGGGAGGGAAGCCTAAGAAGCCTTCGCAAACCGTCATGATGATTCGGGCTAGTGAAGCCAGGCCATTTGAAAAGTCACCAAGTGAGAAGTCTGTGATCAAGTTGAATGGGGCAAATAATGAACCATCCGTAGAGATCAAGAAGGGGTCCTCAAGTGGTGTTGTAGGAAAACACCAAAGAGCAAAAGTGGTTGTGCCAGGAGTGACGAACAAGCCTGTGGTAATTGTGAGGGGCGCCCCCACAGATCCTGTCATTATCAAACTAGTAACTCAATTACCGATAGTCAACAGCAAGGCAGTCCCATGGAATTATGAACGAGTGACAGTGACTTACAAGGGGAAAGAGGTTAAAGAAGAAGTGTGTAAGACTCATGGTTTGACTCGATCGGGGAGATGCTTTGCCCCCGAAGAGTTGAGAAAAGCTAACACCTCAAAAGATAATCCAGTATTCGTAAAGAAAGCGGTGACCGAGGAAGAAGCAGAAGAATTTCTGAGAAAGATGAAAGTACATGACTATTCCATTGTGGAGCAGTTAAGGAAGACACCGGCTCAGATCTTGCTCCTGTCATTATTGATCCATTCCGACGAGCACCGTCGGGCTTTGATGAAGATCTTGAATGAGGCCCACGTTCCTGAAAAAATCTTAGTAAACCACTTGGAAAAGATAGCCAACAAGATATTTGAGGTAAACCGAGTCACGTTTTCTGATGATAAGTTGCCCGTGGAGGGCACTGAGCACAATAGATCCCTCTATCTGACCGTAAAATATGAAGATTCCGTGGTTACTCGGGTACTAGTTGACAATGGTTCCAGTGCAAACATTTGCCCTCTTTCCACTCTGAACAAGTTGAAGGTGGAAGATGAAAGAATTTACAAGAACAGTATCTGCGTTCGGGGATTCGATGGTGGAGGGAAAGATTCAGTCGGGGACATAGTGCTCGAGCTTACAATAGGGCTGGTTAAATTTACTATGGAATTCCAGGTGCTCAATGTGGCTGTTTCTTACAATCTATTGTTAGGTCGACCCTGGATTCATGCTGCCAAAGCGGTCCCGTCCACTCTGCATCAAATAGTTAAGTTTGAATGGGATAGACAGGAAATTGTTGTGCATGGCGAAGATAATTTGTGTGTTCCCAGTGATGTCATTATTCCATTCATAGAGTTTGAAGATGAACAGCGGCCGTGGGTCTATCAGGTTTTAGACACGGTAGCGGTAGAGAAAGTTCCTGAAGGGAAGTGCGTGCCGACTCCAAGGGTAGTTGCTGCATCAGTCATGGTAGCTGTTGAAATGTTGAAAAATGGTTTTGTGTCGGGCAAAGGTTTGGGTGCATCTCTGCAGGGTATCGTACAACCGGTTTCTCTTCCTAAGAACTTGGATACATTTGGTCTGGGGTTCAAGCCCACAGTCGCAGACATGAGAAGAGCCAGAATAATGAAACAGAGAGCATGGGCCCTTCCAAAGCCAGTCTGCGTCTTTCCCGGTCATTTGTCAGGCCTGGTACCAGAAAGCGCCCAGTGATGTCGGCTCCCATTTCGGTGGTTGATGTGGATGAAGATTTGATGGAAAGGTTCGAGAGGATATTCACCAATGTGAAGGTGCTGGAAGATGGAGAGGGTTCTAGCAAGGCGGATGTGCAATTTGTTGGGCCCGGTGCAAAGACTAACAATTGGGAAGCTACTCATATCCCCACTAGGAAGGAGTTTTGATAGTTTGCTTTGATTTTCTTTCAATTTATCTGGATTATTCCAGGGTTGTAATTCAGATTCTATGTTCCGTCCGTTTGGATTTATAAACCCCGTTGTCTTTAATTTCAATGAAATATAATTTCTCTTTTCCTTTCTTCCTGATAGTTTTATTTTTGCTTTCCTTTTTTCCTTGTACAGTTCTTTTTATGCTGGCTTCAATGATATGACATGCATGCGGAATCTCCGGCCCAGTCTTAAAAGCCAATCTAGTTCTGAAATAGTAATTCAAGAAATAGAGTGTGATGTTGAATTGGAATATGACGAGGATGAAGCCTTTGAAGAGATTAGTAAAGAATTAAGCCATTTTGAAGAAAAACCCAAGCCTAACCTGAGTGATACAGAAGCAATCAATTTAGGGGACCAAGATAATGTCTGGGAAACTAAAATAAGTGTCCATCTTGAACCACAACTCAGAGAGGTGATAATTAAAACATTGTTCGAGTATAAAGATGTTTTTGCATGGTCCTATGATGACATGCCAGGTCTAAGCACTGGTTTGGTGGTTCACAAATTGCCCATTGATCCGGCATTCCCCCCTGTCAAGCAGAAGCTGAGTAAATTTAAAACTGATATGAGTGTGAAAATCAAGGAAGAGGTCACCAAATAGTTCGATGCAAAGGTCATTCGGGTCATTCGATATCCCACTTGGTTAGCTAATATAGTGCCTATGCTGAAAAAGGATGGCAAGACCAGGGTGTGTGTTGATTATCTAAACCTCAACAAGGCAAGTCCCAAGGATAATTTCTCACTGTCGAACATCCATATATTGATTGATAATTGTGCCAAACATGAAATTGGTTCTTTTGTGGATTGTTATGCGGGTTACCACCAGATCTTAATGGATGAGGAGGACACAGAAAAGACAACATTCATCACGCCATGGGGAACGTACTACTATCGGGTCATGCCATTTGGTTTGAAAAATGTCGGGGAAACCTACATGAAGGCAATGACGACCATATTCCACGACATGATACACAGGGAGATCGAGGTTTATGTGGATGATGTGATTGTAAAGTCTAGAAAGCAGTCTGATCATGTCAGAGATCTGAGAAAGTTCTTCCAAAGGCTTCGCAGGTACAATATCAAGCTCAACCCTACAAAATACGTGTTTAGAGTTCCGTCTAGAAAGTTGTTGGGATTCATAGTCAGCCGACGAGGTATTGAATTAGACCCGTCAAAAATCAAAGCCATCCAGGAATTACCACCTCCAAAGAACAAGACTGAGGTGATGAATCTGTTAGGAAGATTGAATTACGTCAGCAGGTTTATTGCTCAGCTCACAACACCTTGTGAGCCTATCTTCAAACTATTAAAGAAAGATGCTACACTCAAGTGGACAGATGAATTCCAGGAAGCATTTGATAAGATAAAGGGGTACTTGTCAAACCCACCTATGTTGGTCCCACCAGAACCAGGGAGACCTTTGATTCTGTATTTGACAGTCTTGGACAATTCATTTGGATGTGTGTTGGGACAGCATGACATTACCGGAAGGAAGGAGCAGGCCATTTATTATCTCAGCAAGAAGTTCACAACTTACGAGGTTAAGTACACTCATCTTGAGAGAACGTGTTGCGCCCTCACTTGGGTGGCACAGAAGTTGAAGCACTATTTGTCATCTTACACTACTTACCTCATCTCTCGTTTGGATCCGTTAAAGTATATCTTTTAGAAGCTTATGCCCATAGGGAGGCTCGCAAAGTGGAAAATCTTGCTCACGGAATTTGACATCATCTATGTTACTCAAACTGCAATGAAAGCACAGGCCTTGGCGGACCATTTGGCCGAGAATCCGGTTGATGAAGATTATGAACCTTTGAAAACTTATTTCCTCGATGAAGAGGTGATGCACATTGATGAGTTGGAACAAGTTGAGAAGCCAGGATGGAAACTTTTCTTTGATGGGGCTGCAAACATGAAGGGCGTGGGGATAGGAGCGATACTTATTTCTGAAACAGGGCAGCACTACCCTGTTACGGCTCAGCTTCATTTTTACTGTACCAACAATATGGCTGAGTACGAGGCATGCATTCTGGGTTTGAGGTTAGCGGTGGATATGGGTGTCCAAGAAGTCTTGGTCTTGGGTGACTCGGACCTTCTGGTGCACCAGATTCAGGGAGAATGGGAAACACAGGATCTGAAACTTATACCGTACAGACAATGTTTGCATGATCTTTGTCAATGGTTTTAGTCAATAGAATTCAGGCATATCCCAAGGATCCATAATGAAGTTGCCGATGCTTTGGCTACTCTGCGTCAATGTTACATTATCCAGATAAGGCTTATGTGGACCCTTTGCAGATTCAGGTCCGTGATCAGCATGCTTACTGTAATATGGTGGAAGAAGAACTTGATGGGGATCCATGGTTCCATGATATTAAAGAATACATCAGGATGGGGGTATATCCGGTACAGGCCACAGGTGATCAGAAAAGAACAATTCGACGATTGGCAAGTGGATTTTTCTTTGGTAGAGGGGTATTGTACAAAAGAACACCAGATCTGGGATTGCTAAGATGCATAGATGCTATACAAGACACAGCTATCATGATTGAGGTACACTCCGGGGTTTGTGGACCGCACATGAGTGGGTATGTGCTGGCAAAGAAGATTCTCCGGGCAGATTATTAATGGCTCACTATGGAGCGAGATTGTATCAGTTTCGTGCGAAAATGTCATCAGTGCCAAGTGCATGGAGATTTGATTCATTCTCCACTATCTGAATTACTAACAATGTCTGCACCATGGCTTTTTGATGCTTGGGGAATGGATGTCATTGGACCAATCGAGCCAGCAGCATCCAATGGGCATAGGTTTATTCTGGTGGCCATCGATTATTTCACTAAGTGGGTAGAGGCTAAAACATTCAAGGCTGTAACCAAGAAGGCGGTGGTTGATTTTGTGCATTCAAATATCATTTTCCGGTTTGGTATACCGAAGGCTATTATTATAGACAATGCGGCTAATTTCAATAGTCATCTGATGAAAGAGGTATGTCAGCAGTTCAGGATTACATATCGCAATTTTACCCCATATCGCCCTAAGGCGAACGGAACAGTTGAGGTGGCCAACAAGAATATAAAGAAGATACTTCGAAAAATGGTGGAAGGTTCAAGGCAGTGGCATGAGAAGTTGTTGTTTTCATTGCTCGGTTATCGCACTATTGTTCGTATTTCAGTAGGGGCAACTCCTTATTTGTTGGTGTATGGCACCGAAGCAGTGACACCCGCAGAAGTGGAAATTCCATCCCTTCGAATTATCGCAGAGGCTGAGATCAATGATGATGAGTGGGTCAAAACCCGTCTGGAGCAATTACGTTTGATCGATGAAAAGAGACTGGCAGCAGTGTGTCATGGCCAGTTGTATCAACAGAGAATGGCAAGAGCATAAAATAAGAAGGTGCGTCCACGGAAGTTTGAAATGGGTCAGTTAGTATTGAAACGCATTCTTCCTCATCAGGTTAAAGCAAAAGGAAAGTTCGCCCCAAATTGGCAGGGGCCATTTGTTGTAACTAGAGTGTTGTCCAATAGCGCGTTATATTTGACAGATGTAGAAGGGTAATGTGTGGAGATGGCTATCAATTCTGATGCAGTCAAGAGATACTATGTATGATTTCTTTGTTTGATTGTACTTGTTTGTATTTGGCATGTCACGAATATTGGAATGACGAAGGCATTTTGTTCTGCTATCTAAACACTTTATCTCTTGTTACCTCTCTTGAGCCTTATTTGTATTCTTTCATACCCCTCTTTCAGAATCAGTAGCAAGGATCAGGAACACAAGCGTGAAAGATAAGTAAAGGAAAAGGAGAAAATAAAAGAACAAAAAGGGAGAGAAGAAAATTGAAAATCCAAAAAAAAAAGAAGGAAAGAAAAGAAAAGGAAAAAAGAAAGAGAAAGAAAAGAATGAAAAGAAAAAAAAGAAAGAAGAAAAACAACAAAAAGAGAAAAAGAAAGCAAAAAAGAGAAAGAAAAGAAAGAGAAAAAGAAAATCACAACAACAAAGTAATCTCTATGACATGAACTACGTTCGACCTGATTCCTTTTAAGGATACGTAGGCAGCCTCATAGTTCGGTCTCATCAAAATAAAAATCCAAAAGTCCCCAAGCAAGAAACTGGGGCAGAAGTTGTGGTTGTTGTAAGAAATCTAATTCCGAAAGTTGTAATTTTGAACCCATTCGAATGGTTTTGAGCCTTTTATACCCTTTCTTGCTAATCCCATCCAAAAGCCAAATTACGGTCCAAAGAAAGACCTTCCGATCAGTCTTCGAAAAATGCCAAGTCGAGCAGGTAGAGGTGATTCATATCAAGGGCAACACTTTGGTCCAAATAGGGAAAGAATCAAAAATGAGAGAGTCTTATCGGTGAAAACCCTCACGGGCACCATAAGGCGACGGGAGCTGAGAGGAATCAAAAATGAGAGAGTCTTATTGGTGAAAACCCTCACAGGCATCCTAAGGCGAAAGCGAGTTGAGAGATGAACAAATGAAAGAGGTCTGCTGGTGAAAACCTTTCAAGGCACCGCAGGATGAACAAGGTCAGGATTTGGGTGAAGAAATCAGGTTATGGAAATTCCGGGGCAATAAAGTATGGCAATTAAAAGTTGATTGGTTGGGAGGATTGGGTCGATTAATCCAAATTGCATGTCATGATCATCGGTGCCAGCTTCTCCACTCAGATAAGCCTCTTCTCTTTTCCTTTTCAGATAGTCTTCTAGTTTTGGATTTTCTTATCTTTAACTCTGAAAGTCATTGCACTTCATTTTTTCGGGTTTATTTCTCTAAGACGTTCCCCAATGTCAGTTATATTTAAGAAAATAAGAAGGAATTTCAAAGTTCACTACCAGCTTCAAGATCGCAAAGCACAGTGTGGCCAGAGCATACCAAAAATAGCATGGTGTAAGGTGGGATAAAGTGCCGGCAAAAGTTCCATCGGTAGAATGATTTAGTAATTTCATGGGAGATGCAGAGTTTCAGTTAAAGGGGTCAGAGATGTGAAACAACGATTTAGGTATAGAACACTCGGGTCATTTAAAGTCATGGGGTTTGAAAGTCAGTCAGACGGTTCAGGGCCAGTGCGGAGAAGACAGTCAAAACAAAATAATGCAATGGAAGGATCTTCAGCATGAATGCTATCAACTAACCACCATTTTAAACTAACAAAATGTTCTTTGATTGAAACAGGGGCAGAAAATTTCAATTGTTTCGGAGAAACCTTCCGTAGAGAAAGGCAGTCGCCAAACAGGTTTGACTTTTGATTTTCAGGACCCTCCTGGAGAATGAGACCTAATTTAAATGTTCAAAAATAGCATAATCTAGCATAAATGCATCCTAAAGGAATATAAGTTGGCTTAGAAGTTTGCATGTTCGAGATAGGATTCAATTAGGAGTTTTCAGGACCCTCCTGAATAATGGGACTTAGCTTTAAGATTTCGATTAGATAAAAATATTTAGCATAAATTCTGTTGTAGGGTAGTATAATTCAGCCATAAAAGTTGTCACTCTTAAGATAAAATTTGACCTTTGATTTTCAGGACCCTCCTGGATAATGGGAGTAGTTTAAAGACCCTCTTAGATAACAAGATTTAGCAAAAGTCACACCTTTAGAAGATATAATTTAGATTTAAGATTGTCATTTAATTAAGAGTTGTCAGGACCCCCCTGGATAATGGGACCTAGCTTTCAAATTCTTAGTAATACTTGGTAATATGATTTTGTTTTACGCTCATATCTGTACCCAGCCACCAAACTGGGGCAGAAAATTTTCTTTGTTTTTTGTCTATTTTGTTGAAGTCAGGAGCCCGCCTGGAGAGCAGGGAATACATTCAAGTCAGCAGTCAGGAGCCCGCCTGGAGAGCAGGGAATACATTTTAAATCAGCAGTCAGGCGCCCGCCTGGAGAGTAGGGAATACATTTCAAGTCAGCAATCAGGAGCCCGCCTGAAGAACAAAGGAGTATAATTCAAGTCAGCAATCAGGAGCCCGCCTGAAGAACAAGGGAATACAATTCAAAGTTTTAGCTTTCAAGTTCTTATTGATATTTGGTAATGTGATCCGTCTTACACTTACATTTGTGCCCAACCTCCAAACTGGAGCAGAAAATTTCTTTGTTTTATCTATCTCACTGAAGTCAGGAGCCCGCCTGGAGAGCAGGGAATACTGTCAAGTTTAGCAGTCAGGAGCCCGCCTGGAAAACAAGGGAGTACAATTCAAGTTTTAGCTTTCAAATTCTTTGCTTTATTTATTTTGAAGTCAGGAGCCCGCCTGGAGAGCAGGGAATTCATTCAAGTTTAGCAATCATGAGCCCCCTTGATAGCATGGGAATACATTCAAGTCGGAAGTCAGGAGCCCGCCTGGAGAGCAGGGAATACATTCAAGTTCAGCAGTCAGGAGCCCGCCTGGAGAGCATGGGATCTCATATCAAGTTCAGCAGTCAGGCATCCCCTTGGAGAAAGGAAAAATATCTCAGATTACAATTCAAGGCAGTAACCAATGGATTTCACCAGGAGAATATAAGTCAACAAGGCAACAAGAACCACAAGAGCAAGTTGAAGAGATAGATAGGATTTTTGTAATGCATAGATCATAGTCTAGCCTAGCTTCTTTTATTTTTGACATGGTGTAATAAGGGGGTTCAGTAAGCAGTAGCAGTAGTAGCAACAGTAGTGAAATCACAGCTTCATGGTAGTCCCAACTACCAGACATTCCTCAACTACCCTGAACCCGGTCAAAACGCCCAAACCCAGCACAAACCCTACTCCCTACCTAGTCCATCTCCACACCCCACCAAACGACCCTGTTTTGTCTAAGTCCTGATCTGGGTCATTGATTTCCCTTCATCCGACGGTCGAGAACTGAGGTGGAAACAATATATAACTGTCCTAACGACCCCTCCCCCACCCCCTCATCTCTCTTCAAACCCTAGAGACCGTATGTCCCTGCCCTGAGCCGCCGTCTGTCACCGCCGAAAATCCCCTACGGCGGCGGCGAGTCTCCAAACCACCCCAAATTTACACTGTAGCTTCCTATCCGCCTCCACATCCCCAATCCACAACCATCTTTCCTCAAATACACTCATAAACCCTCGAATTTGAGTTTGAAGTCGCGAACCCTAGTGCCGCCCTCATTCCCTCTGGCGGCGGCCGGCCACCAAATAACCCCATATTGACACCACAAACCCACCATGACACCCTTTCTCCAAATACCCAACCCATTACCTTCGAATCTCCCCGAAACCGCTTGAATCTCGGATCGAAGGGTCTCAAAGTCAATCCTGTTCGAAGTTTTGGGCCCAAATCGATCTTATTCGTGTATTTTTGATAAAAACCACATGATTAATTTCGATTTGGGCCAGGAATCAAAGAATTGGAGGCTAAAGTTCAGGGTACTAATCCCAGCTTCTTCTTCTTGTTGTTGTTTTTGCCTTTATTGTCTGTTCATTCGAATTTATTTTGTCTCTTTATTTTTGTTCTTTGTACTGCTTTGCATATTATTGCTTATCTCTTCTATTTTATGTGGAATCTATTAAGCTAGTGACAGAGTTAGTGCTAGTTTTCTTATTGATTAAAGTCAATTAGCTTTATGTGTTAATGGATTTCTCCTTAGTTTAATTTTAGGTCCATTTTCTCTTTTGTTCAGTCCCTCATATTGTGGACTTGGATTTGTTTGAATCAATTCTTAGAAGTCAGTAGGCCCAGTAATGAAGTCATTTGGGTCTATTCAGACCCGTTAAGTTGGGTCATTTGGGCCCAGATCCTTGTTTGGTAGCTTAGGTAAATAACTAGGGGTCGAGGGGTAGTTTGGGTAGTCTAAGCTAGAGAAACTTTTTATAACTGAAATAGGAATGTTCTAGCAAGGATTTCTAGCCAATTTCAGGCTTTGGTTAGTTAACTTGGGTAGAAAGTCCATAACTAGAGGATATCTAGGCAAAAAGGAAAATTGCAAGAGGGTTAAAGTGCAAAATTAGAACCAAATATCTGCCCTACTTTGCTTGCCTATAAAGGCACATTAACTTGCCTTTCAAGAAAAGGGGGAGGAGCTGAAAAACCCAGAAAAATAATCTGCAGAATTCTACTATTCCATTGAAGTTTTTTTTTTTTCTGAAATGCTTGAAGGTTTTGATTTCTGAAACAGCTGAAAACACAAAAAATATTCTATTGTTCCATTACTTTTTCTGCTAGTTTCTGAAGCTTTTGATTCTGAAACAATTGTTGGGTATATCTAAAGTTTAGAAGATGGATTGAAGCTGGTTTTAAGGCCTGATTTTATAGTTTCTGGGTTATATTCGAGTGAACATGTTCTAGTAGATTGGTTAAGCCTTGTTTCTGTTTTTATTTTTAAAATTGATTCGCCGAATTGTTTCTGTACTACTAATCTTTGTTCGTGGCTGTTGATAACCCTTAACCTCCATTCCTCATTTCCAGGTGTTTTTCAGCTCTATGGGTGCACTTGAAGTGTAACTTGAAGCAGAAATTGGAAAACATGAAATGGAAATGTGATTGTTTGTTTGGATTCTATTTGTTCTTCTTTCAATTTTATGACTAGATTATAATAGCTTGGTAGAAGTTGTTCCTGTGAATGTAATACAGTGCTTGAAATCAGTGTTGGGATCATTGTTTTGTGTGTTGTATCTTCAAGTGTCCCTTCGAATTTGAGTCTATATTGGTAAATAAATCAGATGTATGTTTTCTTTTGGTTTGTGTGAGTTAGTCTTTTGGCTTGGCAGAGACTCTATCATTTTAAATTGTTAGTTTGGTAACCAGACGTTTGAATAGATTATATTAAGCATGTGATAAAAGTTGAAGTCGTGTAGTTTTGTTTCCTTCTGTGATATAGTTTATGTTCGAGAATGGTTAAGGGTGAAAAGGTGTATCCAATTTGAAGATTGTTAATGGTTTCGGGTTGATTTAGGATCAAGCATGTGTAGTTATGATTTGGTATGAAATTCTGAATAAAAAATTAGATTTGTAGCCTAGTCTGCTTGATTAAGGATCCATCGTCTGTTTTTTTTAGTTGGCTTTAAAATGGTTTCTCAAAGATTAAGAGTTTGAATACAAATGTTTGAATGCCTGAATCACCTTGTGTTTCTATTAAATTAATCCACTCTCAACTATGTCACTGATGCATATATAAACGGGTCCATAAGTCTGAATTGTTCCCTTGAGGGCTCGATCCTGGAGCACAGCGGCTGGATACCCGTTACAGCTTGTTTGCATGTTCGAGTTGGGATCATTACGAGGCCCAGTTCCAAATCCTTCTTGTCCCTTCGCCGGGCCACTATTCCATTCGTATCAGCCCACAGCCCTTTATATAAATGGATTGTTTTCGTTCATTTCCTCATATAAGCCATGCTAGTTAGTTTCAAGGGAGCTTTTAACCATGTAGTATTAATTAATTATATTATTAACCAGTCGGGGCATGCCATATTAGACAACGAAAACAATTTATGGCCCTCGTGATTTAATGTAGAAACCTGTTGGCTAAGAATAATTCAAGGAGCGCCATGCCAAACAAAATGACAATTGCATGGCCCTCGGTTTAATTAATCTTGTATTGGTCCCTTAATTAGTTTTGATATCCTTAGAACTTGCGGCGTGCCATTTAGTAAATTTCATGGCCCTCGCAAAGTTGCAAATGCGAAATTATTGTAGGCGCGTTAGTTTAATAATATTACTTTCTTAAACTCGAGTGTGCATTTCATGTGACCCAAATCAAATCATAAAACGTTGAATAAAATATGTTTAGGATTGCGGGTGCACTTCATGTGGCGCAATCCAAAGACGTGTTTTAAACGACGTTCAAATCTTCTTTAAAATTGAATAAAAGCGGTTATAAAAGTCAAAATTGCACCATAGGTTAAAACATGTATTAAAATCGGATAATTAAGCCAAATAGTAACAGTTGAGTGACCGTGCTAGAACCACGGATCTCGGGAATGCCTAACACCTTCTCCCGGGTTAACAGAATTCTTTACCCGGATTTCTAGTTCGCGGACTGTAATACAGAGTCAACCTTTTCCTCGACTCAAGATTTGAACCGGTGACTTGGGACACCATAAATTATCCCAAGTGGCGACTCTGAATCTTCAATTGCAATAATCCCGTTTCGATTGTCCTTTCATTGGAAAAACTCCCTTATACTATACCCTTCCGGGGTGTAGGTAAAAAGGAGGTGTGACAGCTCTGGCGACTCTGCTGGGGAACAAACCCAGAATCTCTGGTTCAGGGTTCAAGAATTCGAGCTTAAATAATTGTTATAGTTGGCTTTATCCATTATTTGATTTTGTTACATGATTTGGGCCTAATGTACTAATTGATTGCTTTTACCGCTTTGATATTCCGTGAACTGTATATAAATTGTTGCGAAAACCCTCTTCTCTCTGAGTCTTCTAAATCATGAAGAAGTGTGCACTTCGTGTGACTTCTTTTCTGTTAGAGTCATATTCCAAATTTAGAACGAGGTTCGAACAAGTTGCAAAGTCGGCGAAGCTTCTGTATTCCCGGTACGCTCCCCCCCCCCCCGGCTCGAGCTGTCCGCTCGGGTAAGCTAGGTCTAGAACAATAAACCCCAGGATTTAAACCTAGTATAACAAGACCTTATGACGGATCCCTAGTAGGAACGTTTGTTTGCATCATGTGCATTTTGACTTTGGAGACTCAACACAGGGGTTGGGTCTATCTAGGACAAGTGCACCCGAAATAAAAAAGACCATCCTGATGCATCTTACTTGTTACTTGTGCATTTATTTGTTTCGGATTTGCATGCTGACCCGCTTTTGAATAAAAGGGAGAGAATTTGGAAAAGAAAATAGCAGTGTGAGGTAATTACCTGCGATGAAAACCACTGTCCCTAAAAGTATACTGAAACTCTGCCGAAAAATAGGGGAATTTTGTGAATTTTAAAGACAAATTGGAAAAAATATCTTTTTGTTTTTGGGAAAAGAAAAAAAGAAGTTGGGTTCTTAAAACATTTTCCGAACTACGCCAGTTTGATTCTCACAGGGTGTGAGATACGTAGGCAACCCTCATCGGGTCCAACTTCCTCTTTGCAAAAATAACACCAAAGAACAAAAATATTACTTTAATTTGAAGATAATTAGGGTGACTCCATTCTTGTCAGAAATAGCCAAATGTCCCTAAAAGGGCGCCAGAAGGCTGTTTTTGCAAGAACAACCACTTTTAGTCACTTTTAAAGGTTTTGGCTGGTTAGCCGACACAACCTTAAAATCTTCGTTTTCGAAGTGCTGAAAGGCCGTATTGGCGAAGCCGGATATTTTTGTGGAGATTTTGGAAAAAAGATGGTCATTTTCTTGAGTCAAAACGAGTCATAATTTCCTTTTAATTAAAATCACCTTAATAAATGTGCAGGATAAGCACAATTCAAAATGAACCTTTCTCAGTCCGTGAAGAGATCCCTTTGGAGCTACATATGTGGTGGCATGATTTAGGAGAAGATAGCAGAAAGGTTATGACAAAAGCATTGGGTGGTCTTATCGGGCTCTTGAAGGTTAAGCCAAGAAAAGACGTGATTGAGGCCTTGATACCATTCTGGGACCCAGCACATAATGTATTTCACTTTGCTGATTTCGAGTTAACTCTTACACTGGAGGAGATAGCAGGATATGTCGGTTTCGAAGGGAATCTTAGAAGTCAATACTCGGTGGCACCGAGAACAGTAACCCCTCATAAATTTTTGGAGTTGTTGAGCATCAGTCGTGACATTCGAGACGGAAATTTGGCCAAAGGATTCTGTACCTTCTACTTCCTATATCGACATTACGGGAATCCCCGTGGCTTCGAAATGCCAGATACCGGTCTTACTCAAGAGGGAAACCAAGACAAGTGGGAAGCTCGGAGAGGATTAGCTTTCATAGCAGCATTCTTGGGTATTTTGGTTTGCCCTAGAAAAGACGGGAACATAGAGTTGGGACTTGTAGGGATAGCTGATTTTATGATGAAAAAGGCAAATAGGACTATAGTGCCGCTGATCTTGGCGGAAATTTATCGAGCACTGACCCATTGTCGAGAAGGAGGGAAGTTCTTTGTAGGGTGCAATATGTTGTTACAACTATGGATGGAGGAACACATTTGCCACCGTCCCAGATACTTGAATTGTGGTATGACTGGCCTTGAATGCATCGAAAAACAAGAAAAACGGGTAGAGGGTTATGAGTTCCCGGACGGTACAGAAGCATGGCATGCTCATTTGAAATCTTTGACTGCAAATAAGATCGAATGGACATTCGGGTGGCTCTCGGTCGGTAAGGTAATCTACAAGTCGGCTGAGGAATGCTTTCTACCATTAATGGGTCTTCGGAGTATCCAGCCTTATGCTCCGCACAGAGTACGACGTCAGTTAGGCCGATACCAGACCATCCCACATAATGAATATTTGAGTCGGCAGGCTATTGAGTTAGAGCCAAAAGCTGCCTTCCTAGAAGAAAGAATGCGTCAGATTTGGCATCAGTGCAGATTCTTAGGGCCTAATACTCAAGTACGAGATCTATCTAGAGGCGAGGTAGAGCCTAATTATACTGCTTGGTATGGTAAAAGGTCTCAGGTTCAACATGAGCCCGAAAGGCCCACAAAAAGACCCCACGTCCAACAGTTCACTAACGTAGCACAAATGCAATGGGACTGGTTGGCCAAAGAAAACGAGTACAGGGCTACCATAAGCAAATTGGAGAAAAAAGTCAGGGACCTTCAGTTTGAAAATAGCTTGCAAGCCGCGGCGGACGGAGGAGAAAAGAAAAATCTAGCCATAGAAAATGAGGCCCTTCGAGCCCAGATTCAGAAAATGAAAATAGCGGCAGAAAACCCAGCCCGAAGTGCCAAAGGGATCTTGCATATAGGCCCGTGGCGAGACCGAATAATGTCCCGCGGGCACCAAGAGGATTGATGTATTCATGATTTTTCATTCGAGTCGGTATTTCCTTTCCGTTAGAGTCTGTCAGTTGTGTTGAGTTTGTATTTTCTTTTGCTGGAGTCTGTCAATTGGGTTCGAGTCTGTATTTTCTTTTATCAGAGTATGATAGTTTGTTTTGGAGTCTGTATTTCATCTTTTCATCAGCGTCTGTTATTTTCTTTTGGAATCCATTAGTGTTGAGTCTTTGTAATCAAAGCGTTTGCTTTTTATGAAATTGAAAATCCCAAAAATTGTTTTTTTACTTTCGTACTTATCTCCCAAAACTACGCTCGATCTGATTCATGCGGGGTCATGATACGTAGGCAGTCTCCATAGGATTCGAACATAACCAAAAGAAAAAAGAGAGGAAAAACAAAAGAGAAAAAGAAAGAAAAGAAAGGAAAAATAAGAGAAAGAAGCAATGGCAGAACAAGAGGGAAATGAGAGGGTAAAAACAAAGAAGAGCAAAGGCCAGAATGAAAAAAAAAAGAGAAAAGAAGAAAAGAAAGAAAAGTCGGGATGACACAAGCAGCCGATCAAATGCATAATAGAAACGGTTAACTGCTTAGGTGCATTCATTCGATTACCAATTTGTTAAAACCCTAACCACTAACAAGGTTGTTGTGATGTATTGAGTCCAGGCAGGTGGTTAGTGGATTGGCATTCTGGCAACTCACTCATACAACACTCGATCAAAAGATAGACTGAATATGGCCAACCAAGAACCAGAGACAAGTATTGTTGACCCATCAAAAGAGGTGGAAGAGCTAGATGTTAATACAATGAAGGAAGAGATGTATAAGTTAAAGCAGCAGATGGCTAAAATGTACCAAGTCTGGGCAAAGGGTTATCCACCACCGGTTTATCCCGCCAACCCTGCTTATATCCCACCATCAGCCCAACCTCCGGAACCTTCCACTGTGAACTCATCTCCAGCCTTTCCCCTCTACCAACAATGTTATGGCGCCACTTCTTATACTTTTCAAGATCCACCACCCAAACAAGTCCCACACCCTCCCCCACCAATCACACCTGTTTTTGTGGCACCTCCACCTGCTACATTACACTGTACTTCCAGTGAACCTCTGTTCCAAACTCACGACAACCAGTACTAACCCCATGTACCCACCTTCAAAGTTCCAGAACCATATTCTTACACCCCTCATCTTGATCTCCCGGCAGAGACCGAGAAGCCACCCAAAAATCCCGAGCATGAAGAGATGATCAGAAAAGTCAAAAGCTTAGAACAATGATTCCGAGATATGAGGGGGTTGGGAGGTCAAGTAAGTGTGGCCTATAAGGATTTATGTCTATACCCAGATGTTCAGTTACCAGCAGGGTTCAAAATGCCCAAGTTTGATCTGTACGACGGGCATGGTGACCCAGTAGCATACTTAAGAGGATTTTATAGCAAGATGAGAGGAACAGGTGGAAGAGTGAATTGCTGATGGCATATTTCAGCCAAAGTCTAAGTGGATTGGCATTAGAATGGTATACCAGACAAGATCACAGCAGGTGGTACACGTGGGACGATTTGGCCCAAACCTTTGCCTGCCATTTTCAGTACAACCTCAAAATTATCCCAGACCGTCTGTCATTGACAAAGATTGAGAAGAAGCTCGGTGAGAGCTTCAGAGAATATGGATTCCGTTGGAGAGACCAAGCAGCAAGGGTTGACCCTCTGATGAAAGAAAGTGAGATGGTTGCTTATTTCTTGCAGGCTTTGGAACCCACTTATTTTGGTCATTTGGTGTCAGCAGTAGGTAAGTCCTTTAATGAAGTTGTAAAAATGGGAGGCATGGTTGAGGAGGGACTTAATTCCAACAAGATAATGAGTTATTCAGCAATCAAGCCGACCACCCAGGCCATTCAAAACGGTACTGGGGGTGTACTCGAGAAAAAGAAGAAATAGGACATCGCTACAATTGAATCGGGAGCTTGGGTGGGATCTAGAAACATTCCATGTTACTACAACCTGCCTCGACCCTAACACCAAACTTACCCCCACACTCCATATAGTCCACCACAACGCTACTACTCACCGCCCGATCCCCATTTTGTCGTCCATCACGCATAAACTTATACCCAACCTCCCGCTCATGCACAATGGCGTGCGCCGGCTCCACAAAGTCCATACTTAGCTCTACAAAATGCCCATCCACCTCCAAGAGCCTACAAAATCCCCCTTGAACAGGTTTCCGGCCAAATCAAGCCTTTAAGAATGAAAGGTTGCAGAAACAGAAGACTTTCACTCCTTTGGGAGAATCATATACTAGTCTATTCCATCGACTAAGACAGTTGGGCATGTTGAATCCGATCGAGGCTAAACTACCGAATCCCCCTCCTAGAAATCTTGACCGCTCGGTGAGTTGTGAGTATTGTTCAGGGACCCCGGGTCACGACACAGAGAAATGATGGAAGTTGAAAACAGCTATCAAGAGCTCATTGATACTAATCGGATTGAGGTCCAAGCCCCGGAGACATTCAACATCAACCAGAACCTGTTGCCGGCCCATCATGAGACCAATATGATTGAGATAGTGCATAAGGGAGGGGAGCCTAAGAAGACTTCGCAAACCGTCATGATGATTCGGGCTAGTGAAGCCAAGCCATTTGAAAAGTCAACAAGTGAGAAGTTTGTGATCAAGTTGAATGGGGCAAATAATCAACCATCCGTGGAGGTCAAGAAGGGGTCCTCAAGTGACGTTGTAGGAAAACACCAAAGAGCAAAAGTGGTTGTGCCAGGAGTGACGAACAAGCCTGTGGTAATTGTGAAGGGAGCCCCCACAAATCCTGTCATTATCAAACTAGTAACTCAATTACCGATAGTCAACAGCAAGGCAGTCCCATGGAATTATGAACGAGTGACAGTGACTTACAAGGGGAAATAGGTTAAAGAAGAAGTGTGTGAGACTCATGGTTTGACTCGATCGGGGAGATGCTTTGCCCCCGAAGAGTTGAGAAAAGCTAAGTCCTCAAAAGATAATCTAGTGTTCGTAAAGAAAGTGGTGACCAAGGAAGAAGTAGAAGAATTTCTGAGAAAGATGAAAGTACATGACTATTCCATTGTGGAGCATTTAAGGAAGACACCGGCTCAGATCTCGCTCCTGTCATTATTGATCCATTCCGACGAGCATCGTCGGGCTTTGACGAAGATCTTGAACGAGGCCCACGTTCCTGACAAAACCTCAGTAAACCACTTGGAAAAGATAGCCAACAAGATATTTGAGGTAAACCGAGTTACTTTTTCTGATGATAAGTTGGCTGTGGAGGGGACTGAGAACAATAGAGCCCTTTATCTGACGGTGAAATGTGAAGATTCTGTGGTTACTCGGTTACTAGTTGACAATGGTTCCAGCGCAAAAATTTGCCCTCTTTCCACTCTGAACAAGTTGAAGGTGGATGATGAAAGAATTCACAAGAACAGTATCTGCATTTGGGGATTCGATGGTGGAGGGAAATATTCAGTCGGGGACATAGTGCTCGAGCTTACAATAGGGCCGGTTGAATTTACTATGGAATTCCAGGTGCTCGATGTCGCTGTTTCTTACAATCTGTTGTTAGGTCGACCCTGGATTCATGCTGCCAAAGCGGTCCCGTCCACTCTGCATCAAATGGTTAAGTTTGAATGGGATAGACAGGAAATTGTTGTACATGGCGAAGACAATTTGTTTGTTCCCAGTGATGCCATTATTCCATTCATAGAGTTTGAAGATGACAAGGGTCCGTGGGTCTATCAGGTTTTTGATGCGGTAGAGGTAGAGAATGTTCCTAAAGGGAAGTGCATGCCGACTCCAAGGGTAGCTGTTGCATCAGTCATGGTAGCTGTTGAAATGTTGAAAAATGGTTTTATGTCGGGCAAAGGTTTGGGTGCATCTCTGCAGGGTATCGTACAGCCGGTTTCTCTTCCTAAGAACTTGGATACATTTGGTCTGGGGTTCAAGCCCACAGTCACAGACATGAGAAGAGCCACAAAAATGAAACAGAGAGCATGGGCCCTTCCAAAGCCAGTCCGCGTCTTTCCCGATCATTTGTCAGGCCTGGTACCAGAAAGCGCCCAGTGATGTCGGCTCCTATTTCAGTGGTTGATGTGGATGAAGATTTGATGGAAAGGTTCGAGAGGATATTCGCCAATGTGAACGTGCTGGAAGATGGAGAGGGTTCTAGCAAGGCGGATGTGCAATTTGTTGGGCCTGATGCAAAGACTAACAATTGGGAAGCTACTCCTCTCCTCACTAGGAAGGAGTTTTGGTAGTTTGCTTTGATTTTCTTTCAATTTATCTGGATTATTCCAGGGTTGTAATTCAGATTCTATGTTCCGTCCATTTGTATGTATAAACCCCGTTGTCTTTAATTTCAATGAAATATAATTTCTCTTTTCCTCTCTTCCTGATAGTTTTATTTTTGCTTTCCTTTTTTCCTTGTACAGTTCTTTTTATGTTGGCTTCAATGATATGACATGCATGCGGAATCTCCGGCCCAGTCTTAAAAGCCAATCTAGTTATGAAATAGTAATTCAAGAAATAGAGTGTGATGTTGAATCGGAATATGATGAGGATGAAGCCTTTGAAGAGATTAGTAAAGAATTAAGCCATTTTGAAGAAAAACCCAAGCCTAACCTGAGTGATACAGAAGCAATCAATTTAGGGGACCAAGATAATGTCCGGGAAACTAAAATACGTGTCCATCTTGAACCACAACTCGGGTTCATTCGATATCCCACTTGGTTAGCTAATATAGTGCCTATGCTGAAAAAGGATGGCAAGACCAGGGTGTGTGTTGATTATCTAAACCTCAACAAGGCAAGTCCCAAGGATAATTTCTCACTGTCGAACATCCATATATTGATTGATAATTGTGCCAAACATGAAATTGGTTCTTTTGTGGATTGTTATGCGGGTTACCACCAGATCTTAATGGATGAGGAGGACACAGAAAAGACAACATTCATCACGCCATGGGGAACGTACTACTATCGGGTCATGCCATTTGGTTTGAAAAATGTCGGGGAAACCTACATGAAGGCAATGACGACCATATTCCACGACATGATACACAGGGAGATCGAGGTTTATGTGGATGATGTGATTGTAAAGTCTAGAAAGCAGTCTGATCATGTCAGAGATCTGAGAAAGTTCTTCCAAAGGCTTCGCAGGTACAATATCAAGCTCAACCCTACAAAATACGTGTTTAGAGTTCCGTCTGGAAAGTTGTTGGGATTCATAGTCAGCCGACGAGGTATTGAATTAGACCCGTCAAAAATCAAAGCCATCCAGGAATTACCACCTCCAAAGAATAAGACTGAGGTGATGAGTCTATTGGGAAGATTGAATTATGTCAGCCGGTTTATTGCTCAACTCACAACAACTTGTGAGCATATCTTCAAACTATTAGAGAAAGATGTTGCAGTCAAGTGGACATATGAATGTCAGGAAGCATTTGATAAGATAAAGGGGTACTTGTCAAACCCACCTGTGTTGGTCCCACCAGAACCAGGGAGACCTTTGATTCTGTATTTGACAGTCTTGGACAATTCATTTGGATGTGTGTTGGGACAGCATGACATTACCAGCAGGACGGAGCAGGACATTTATTATCTCAGTAACAATTTCACAACTTACGAGGTTTAGTACACTCATCTTGAGAGAACGTGTTGCGTCCTCACTTGGTTGGCACAGAAGTTGAAGCACTATTTGTCATCTTACACTACTTACCTCATCTCTCGTTTGGATCCGTTAAAGTATATCTTTCAGAAGCCTATGCCCACAGGGAGGTTCGCAAAGTGGCAAATCTTGATCACAGAATTTGACATCATCTATGTGACTCAAACTGCAATGAAAGCACAGGCCTTAGCGGACCATTTGGCCGAGAATCAAGTTGATGAAGATTATGAACCTTTGAAAACTTATTTCCCCGATGAAGAGGTGATGCACATTGATGAGTTGGAACAAGTTGAAAAGCTGGGATGGAAACTTTTCTTTGATGGGGATGCAAACATGAAGGGCGTGGGGATAGGAGCGGTACTTATTTCTGAAACAGGGCAGCACTACCCTGTTACGGCTCAGCTTCGTTTTTACTGTACCAAAAACATGGCTGAGTACGAGGCATGCATTCTAGGTTTGAGGTTAGCGGTGGATATAGGTGTCCAGGAAGTCTTGGTCTTGGGTGACTCGGACCTTTTGGTGCATCAGATTCAGGGAGAATGGGAAACACGGGATTTGAAACTCATACCGTACAGACAATATTTGCATGATCTTTGTCAACGGTTTCAGTCAATAGAATTCAGGCATATCCCAAGGATCCATAATGAAGTTGTCGATGCTTTGGCTACTCTGGCGTCAAAGTTACATCATCCAGATAAGGATTATGTGGACCCTTTGCAGATTCAGGTCTGTGATCAGCATGCTTACTGTAATATGGTGGAAGAAGAACTTGATGGGGAGCCATGGTTCCATGATATTAAAGAATACATTAGGATGGGGTATATCCGGTACAGGCCACAGGTGATCAGAAAAGAACAATTCGACGATTGGCAAGTGGATTTTTCTTCAGTGGAGGGGTGTTGTACAAAAGAACTCCACATCTGGATTGCTAAGATGCATAGATGCTAGACAGGCCACAGCTATCATGACTGAGGTACACTCCGGGGTTTGTGGACCACACATGAGTGGGTATGTGCTGGCAAAGAAGATTCTTCGGGTAGGTTATTATTGGCTCACTATGGAGCGAGACTGTATCAGTTTCGTGCAAAAATGTCATCAGTGTCAAGTGCATGGAGATTTGATTCATTCTCCACCATCTGAATTACATACAATGTCTGCACTATGGCCTTTTGTTGCTTGGGGAATGGATGTCATTGGACCAATCGAGCCAGCAGCATCCAATAGGCACAGGTTTATTCTAGTGGCCATCGATTATTTCACCAAGTGGGTAGAGGCTTAACATTCAAGGTTGTAACCAAGAAGGTGGTGGTTGATTTTGTGCGTTCAAATATCATATGCCGGTTTGGGATACCGAAGGTGATCATTACAGACAATGGGGCTAATCTCAATAGTCATCTGATGAAAGAGGTATGTCAGCAGTTCAGGATTACACATCGCAATTCTACCCCATACCGCCCTAAGGCGAACAGAGCAGCTATGGCGGCCAACAAGAATATAAAGAAGATACTTCGAAAAATGGTGGAAGGTTCTAGGTAGTGGCATGAGAAGTTGCCGTTTTCATTGCTCGGTTATCGCACTACTATCTGTACTTCAGTAGGGGCAACTCCTTATTTGTTGGTGTATGGCACCGAAGCAGTGACACCCGCAGAAGTGGAAATTCCATCCCTTCGAATTATCGCAGAGGCTGAGATCAATGATGATGAGTGGGTCAAAACCCGTCTGGAGCAATTACGTTTGATCGATGAAAAGAGACTGGCAGCAGTGTGTCATGGCCAGTTGTATCAACAGATAATGGCAAGAGCATACAATAAGAAGGTGCGTCCACGGAAGTTTGAAGTGGGTCAGTTAGTATTGAAACGCATTCTTCCTCATCAGGTTGAAGCAAAAGGAAAGTTCACCCCAAATTGGCAGGGGCCATTTGTTGTAGCTAGAGTGTTGTCCAATGGCGCATTATATTTGACAGATGTAGAAGGGAAATGTGTGGATATGGCTATCAATTCTGATGCAGTCAAGAGATACTATGTATGATTTATTTGTTTGATTGTACTTGTTTGTATTTGGCATGTCACGAATATTGGAATGATGAAGGCATTTTGTTCTGCTATCTAAACACTTTATCCCTTGCCACCCCTCTTGAGCCTTATTTGTTTTCTTTCATACCCCTCTTTCGAAATCAGTAGCAAAGATCAGGAACACAAGCGTGAAAGATAAGTAAAGGAAAAGGAGAAAAGAAAAGAACAAAAAGGGAGAGAAGAAAATTGAAAATCAAAAAAAAAAGGAAAGAAAAGAAAAGGAAAAAAAGAAAGAGAAAGAAAAGAATGGAAAAAAAAAAGAAGAAAAACAACAAAAAGAGAAAAAGAAAGCAAAAAAGAGAAAGAAAAGAAAGAGAAAAAGAAAATCACAACAACAAAGTAATCTCTATGACATGAACTACGTTCGACCTGATTCCTTTTAAGGATACGTAGGCAGCCTCATGTTTCGGTCTCATCAAAATAAAAATCCAAAAGTTCCCAAGCAAGAAACTAGGGCAGAAGTTGTGGTTGTTGTAAGAAATCTGATTCCAAAAGTTGTAATTTTGAACCCATTCGAATGGTTTTGAGCCTTTTATACCCTTTCTTGCTAATCCCATCCAAAAGCCACATTACGGTCCAAAGAAAGACCTTTCGATCAGTCTTCGAGAAATTCCAAATCGAGCAGGTAGAGGTGATTCATATCAAGGGCAACACTTTGGTCCAAATAGGGAAAGAAGCAAAAATTAGAGAGTCTTATTGGTGAAAACCCTCACGGGCACCATAAGGCGATGGGAGTTGAGAAGAATCAAAAATGAGAGAGTCTTATTGGTGAAAACCCTCACGGGCACCATAAGGCGAAAGCGAGTTGAGAGATGAACAAATGAAAGAGGTCTGCTGGTGAAAACCTTTCAAGACACCGCAGGATGAATAAGGTCAGGATTTGGGTGAAGAAATCAGGTTATGGAAATTCTGGGACAACAAAGTATGGCAATTGAAAGTTGATTGGTTAGGCGGATTGGGCCAATTAATCAAAATTGCATGTCATAATCATCGGTGCCAGCTGCTCCACTCAGATAAGCCTCTTCTCTTTTCCTTTTCAGATAGTCTTCCAATTTTGGATTTTCTTATCTTTAACTCTGAAAGTCATTGCATTTCATTTCTTTCAGGTTTATTTCTATAAGACGTTCCCCAATGTCAGTTATATTTAAGCAAATAAGAAGGAATTTCAAAGTTCACTATCATCTTCAAGATCGCAAAGCACAGTGTGGCCAAAGCATACCAAAAATAGCATGGTGTAAAGAGGGATAAAGTGCCGGCAAAAGTTCCATCGGCAGAATGATTTAATAATTTCATGGGAGATGCAGAGTTTCAGTTAAAGGGGTCAGAGGTGTGAAACAACGATTTGGGTATAGAACACTTGGGTCATTTAAAGTCATGGGGTTTGAAAGTCAGTCAGACGGTTCAGGGCCAATGCGGAGAGACAGTCAAAACAAAACAATGCAGTGGAAGGATATTCAGCATGAATGCCATCAACTAACCACCATTTTAAACTGGCAAAATGTTCTTTGATTGAAACAGGGGCAGAAAATTTCAATTGTTTCGGAGAAACCTTCCGTAGAGAAAGGCAGTCGCCAAACAGGTTTGACTTTTGATTTTCAGGACCCTCTTGGAAAATGGGACCTAGTTTAAATGTTCAAAAATAGCATAATCTAGCATAAATGCATCCTAAAGGAATATAAGTTGGCTTAGAAGTTTGCATGTTCGAGATAGGATTCAATTAGGAATTTTCAAAACCCTCCTAAATAATGGGACTTAGCTTTAAGATTTCGATTAGATAACAACATTTAGCGTAAATTCTGTTGTAGGGTAGTATAATTCAGCCATAAAAGTTGTCACTCTTAAGATAAAAGTTGACCTTTGATTTTCATGACCCTCCTGGATAATGGGAGTAGTTTAAAGACCCTCTTAGATAACAAGATTTAGCAAAAGTCACACCTTTAAAATATATAACTTAGATTTAAAATTGTCATTTAATTAAGAGTTGTCAGGACCCCCTGGATAATAAGACCTAGCTTTCAAATTCTTAGTAATACTTGGTAATATGATTTTGTTTTACACTCACATCTGTACCCAGCCACCAAACTGGGGCAGAAAATTTTCTTTGTTTTTCGTCTATTTTGTTGAAGTCAGGAGCCCGACTGGAGAGCAGGGAATACATTCAAGTCAGCAGTCAGGAGCCCGCCTGGAGAGCAGGGAATACATTTTAAATCAGCAGTCAGGCGCCCGCCTGGAGAGTAGGGAATACATTTCAAGTTAGCAGTCAGGAGCCCGTCTGAAGAGCAGGGACTACATTTCAAGTCAGCAATCAGGAGCCCGCCTTAAGAACAAGGGAGTACAATTCAAAGTTTTATCTTTCAAGTTCTTATTGATATTTGGTAATGTGATCCATCTTACACTTACATCTGTGCCCAACCTCCAAACTGGGGCAGAAAATTTCTTTGTTTATCTATCTCATTGATGTCAGGAGGCTGCCTAGAGAGCAGGGAATACTGTCAAGTTTAGCAGTCAGGAGCCCTCCTGGAAAACAAGGGAGTACAATTCAACTTTTAGCTTTCAAATTCTTTGCTTTGTTTATTTTGAAGTCAGGAGACCGCCTGGAGAGCAGGGAATGCATTCAAGTTTAGAAATCAGGAGCCCCCTGGATAGCATGGGAATACATTCAAGTCGGAAGTCAGGAGCCCGCCTGGAGAGCAGGGAATACATTTAAGTTCAGCAATCAGTAGCCCGCCTAGAGAGCATGGGAGCTCATATCAAGTTCAGCAGTCAGGCATCCCCCTGGAGAAAGGGAAAACATCTCAGATTACAATTCAAGGCGGTAACAAATGGATTTCACCAGGAGAATATAAGTCAACAAGGCAACAAGAACCACAAGAGCAAGTTGAAGAGATAGATAGGATTTTTGTAATGCATAGATCATAGTCTAGCCTAGCTTCTTTTATTTTTGACATGGTGTAATAAGGGGGTTCTGTAAGCAGTAACAACAGCAGTGAAATCACAGCTTCATGGTAGTCCCAGCTTTATGGTAGTCCCAGCTACCAGACATTCCTGAACTACACTGACCTGATTCCTTTTTAGTCAACTCTTTCAAAAATGCTTCCCACGGAGTATTCAAACGGGCAAAAATCGCTTGTATCCGCTCACTTATCTTTGCGCGAAAACTCTACGTGTTTTCGAGTAAAGAGGGGCAGCTGTGAGCACATGATTTTTGCCATATATGAATCACTCTCATAAATTCAAAACAAAATAATTTCTTTCAGTATTTGCAATTTTGTGGATTTTTGTGGCATTTTTGCTAATTGTTCACATTTGTCTGTGCATGTTTATTTAACTAAAACAAATAATACAAAATACTTGGCATTTGCATTTACGGTTTAATTTTACATTTTAGGATTTTAGAAAATTAATTGTTTTATAAAATGGGAAAATCACAAAAAATAGTTTAATTTGCACTTTTAATTTTAGCTTTTTTGTTAATTTTTTTTTAATTAATTGTGTTAATTATCATTTTAGGTTTAATTAGTTTTTTTAGTTCTAGGAATTAATTTTGATTTTAATTAAATTTTGAAAAAAAAGAAGAGAAAAAGAAAAAAAAAAGGAATTTTGAATTGAATTGTTTTGAAATAGAAAAGAAAAGAGTGAAGAGATTTGGGCCAAATTCTTTTTAAAACCCCCATGCCCAAATGTTAAACCCCTGAACCCGGTCAAAACGCCCAGACCCATCCCAAACCCTACTCCCTACCTGGTCCATCTCCATACCCCACCAAACGACCCCGTTTTGTCAAAGTCCTGATCTGAGTCGTTGATTTCCCTTCATCCGGCAGTCGAGAACTGAGGTGGAAATAATATATAACTGTCCTAACAACCCCTCCCCCACCCCCTCATCTCTCTTCAAACCCTAGAGACCGCCTGTTCCCGTCCTGAGCCGCCGTCTGTCGTCGCCGAAAATCGCCTACGGCGGCGGCGAGTCTCCAAACCACCCCAAATTTACACCGTAGATTCCTTTCCGCCTCCATATCCCCAATACACAATCATCTTTCCTCAAATACACTCATAATCCCTCGAATTTGAGTTTGAAGTCGCGAACCCTAGCGCCGTCCTCATTCCCTCTGGCGGCGGCCGGCCACCAAATGACCCCAGATTGACACCACAGACCCACCATGACACCCTTTCTCCAAATACCCAACCCATTACCCTCAAATCTCCCTGGAACCACTCGAATCTCGGATCGAAGGGTCTCAGAGTCAATCTTGTTCGAAGTTTTGGGCCCATATCGATCTTATTCGTGTATTTTTGATAAAAAGCACATGATTAATTTCGATTTGGGCCAGGAATCAAAGAGTCGGAGGCTCAGGGGTATTTTCCGGATTTCTTCACCAAAGTTCAGGGTACTAATCCCAGCTTCTTCTTCTTGTTGTTGTTTTTGCCTTTATTGTCTATTCATTCGAATTTATTTTGTCTCTTTATTTTTATTCTTTGTCCTGCTTTGCATATTATTGCTTATCTCTTCTGTTTTATGTGGCATCTATTAAGCTAGTGATAGAGTTAGTGCTAGTTTTCTTATTTATTAAAGTCAATTAGCTTTAGGTGTTAATGGATTTCTCCTTAGTTTAATTTTAGGTCCATTTTCTCTTTTGTTCAGTCCCTCATATTGTGGACTTGGATTTGTTTGAATCAATTCTTAGAAGTCAGTAGGTCCAGTAATGAAGTCATTTGGGTCTATTCAGACCCGTTGAGTTGGGTCATTTGGGCCCAGATCCTTGTTTGGTAGCTTAGGTAAATAACTAGGGGTCGAGGGGTAGTTTGGGTAGTCTAAGCTAGAGAATCTTTTCATAACTGAAATAGGAATGTTCTTGCAAGGATTTCTAGAGAATTTCAGGCTTTGGTTAGTTAACTTGGGTAGAAAGTCCATAACTAGAGGATATCTAGGCAAAAGGAAAATTGCAAGAAGGCTAAAGTGCAAAATTAAAACCAAATATCTTCCCTACTTTGTTTGCCTATAAAGGCACATTGAGGAGCTGAAAACCCCAAAAAAAACCTGCAGAATTCTACTATTCCATTGAAGTTTTTTTTTCTGAAATGCTTGAAGGTTTTGATTTCTGAAACAGCTGAAAACACAAAAAATATTCTATTGTTCCATTACTTTTTCTGCTAGTTTCTGAAGCTTTTGATTCTGAAACAATTGTTGGGTATATCTAAAGTTTAGAAGATGGATTAAAGCTGGTTTTAAGGCCTGATTTTATAGTTTCTGGGTTATATTCGAGTAAACATGTTCTAGTAGATTAGTTAAGCCTTGTTTCTGGGTTTTTTTTAAATCGATTCGCTGAATTGTTTCCTTGCTGCTGATCTTTGTTCATGGCTGCTGGTAACCCTTAACCTCTATTCCTCATTTCCAGGTATTTTTCAGCTCTATGGATGTCACTTGAAGTGTAACTTGAAGCAGAAATTGGAAAACATGAAATGGAAATGTGATTGTTTGTTTGGATTCTATTTGTTCTTCTTTCAATTTTATGACTAGATTATAATAGCTTGGCATAAGTTGTTCCTGTGACTGTAATACAGTGCTTGAAATCAGTGTTGGGATCATTGTTTTGTGTGTTGTATCTTCAAGTGTCCCTTCGAAGTTGAGTCTGTATTGGTTAATAAATCAGATGTATGTTTTCTTTTGGTTTGTGTGATTTAGTCTTTTGGCTTGGCAGGGACTCTATCATTTTAAATTGTTAGTTTGGTAACCGGACGTTTGAATAGATTATATTAAGCATGTGATAAAAGTTGAAGTCATATAGTTTTGTTTCCTTCTGTGATATAGTTTATGTTCGAGAATGGTTAAGGGTGAAAAGGTGTATCCAATTTGAAGATTGTTAATGGTTTCCGGTTGATTTAGGATCAAGCATGTGTAGTTATGATTTGGTATGAAATTCTGAATAAAAAATCAGATTTGTAGCCTAGTCTGCTTGATTAAGGATCCATCGTCTGTTTTTTTTAGTTGGCTTTAAAATGGTTTATCAAAGATTAAGAGTTTGAATACAAATGTTTGAATGCCTGAATCACCTTGTGTTTTTATTAAATTAATCCACTCTCAACTATGGCACTGATGCATATATAAACGGGTCCATAAGTCTGAATTGTTCCCTTGAGGGCTCGATCCTGGAGCACAACGGCTGGATACCCGTTACAGCTTGTTTGCATGTTCGAGTTGGGATCATTACGAGACCCAGTTCCAAATCCTATTTGTCCCTTAGTCGGGCCACTATTCCATTCGTATCAGCCCACAGCCCTTTATATAAATGGATTGTTTTCGTTCATTTCCTCATGTAAGCCATGCTAGTTAGTTTCAAGGGAGCCTTTAACCATGTAGTATTAATTAATTATATTATTAACCAATCGGGGCATGCCATATTAGACAACAAAAATAATTTATGGCCCTCGTGATTTAATGTAGAAACCTGTTGGCTAAGAATAATTCGAGGAGCGCCATGCCAAACAAAATGACAATTGCATGGCCCTCGGTTTAATAATCTTGTATTGGTCCCTTAATTAGTTTTGATATCCTTAGAACTTGAGGCGTGTCATTTAGTAAATTTCATGGCCCTCGCAAAGTTGCAAACACGAAATTGCTGTAGGCGCGTTAGTTTAATAATATTACTTTCTTAAACTCGGGTGTGCATTTCATGTGACCCAAATCAAATCATAAAACGTTGAATAAAATATGTTTAGGATTGCGGGTGCATTTCATGTGGCACTATCCAAAGACGTATTTTAAACGACGTTCAAATCTTCTTTAAAATTGAATAAAAGCGGTTATAAAAGTCAAAATTGCACCATAGGTTAAAACATGTATTAAAATCGGATAATTAAGCCAAATAGTAACAGTTGAGCGACCGTGCTAGAACCACGGAACTCGGGAATGCCTAACACCTTCTCCCGGGTTAACAGAATTCCTTACCCGGATTTCTAGTTCGCGTACTGTAATATAGAGTCAACCTTTTCCTCGACTCGGGATTTGAACCAGTGACTTGGGACACCATAAATTATCCCAAGTGGCGACTCTGAATCTTTAATTGCAATAATCTCGTTTCGATTGTCCTTTAATTGGAAAAACTCCCTTATACTATACCCTTCCGGGGGTGTAGGTAAAAAGGAGGTGTGACACCTACTGTCCTGCATCAACACTGCCCCAAGGCCAATCCTCGAGGCATCACAATGACAGTATAAAACCCTGAACTTATAGGCAATATCAATACTAGGGCTATAGTCAAAGCTGTTTTGAGCTTCTGAAAGATCTCCTCACACTTTTCCGTCCACCTGAACGGACTACCCTTCTGGGTTATCCTGGTCATAGGTGCTTCAATAGATGAAGATCCCTCAATAAATCGGCAGTAGTAACCCGCCAAGCCAAGAAAACTACGGATCTCTGTAGCTGAGGATGGCCTGGGACAACTCTGCACTGCTTCCACTTTCTTCGGATCACCTTAATCCCTTCACTCGATACCACGTGACCCAAAAATGCCACAGAATCCAACCAGAACTCACATTTTGAGAACTTTGCATATAATTTCTTTTCTCTCAAAGTTTGAAGCACTATCCTCAGGTGTTGCTCATGATCTTCCTGACTTCGGGAGTATACCAGAATGTCATCAATAAAGACAATAACGAACGAGTCAAGATATGGTCGGAATATACTGTACATCAAATGCATAAATGGTGCTGGGGAATTTGTCAGCCCAAATGACATAACAAGGAGCTTGTAATGACCATACTGAGTCCTGAAAACAGTCTTCGGGATATCTGGCTTCTGAATCTTCAACTAATGATAACCTGAACGCAAGGCAATCTTAGAAAACACTCGAGCACCCTGTAACTGATCAAACAGGTTGTCAATACTAGGCAAAGGATATCGGTTCTTCACTGTAACTTTGTTCAACTGGAGATAATCGATGCACATACGCATAGAACTATCCTTTTTCTTTACAAACAGGACAGGAGCACCCCAGGGTGACACACTGGGCCGAATAAATCTCTTATCAAGCAATTCCTATAACTGCTCCTTCAACTCAGGAGGAGCCATACAATAAGGAGGAATAGAAATAGGCTGAGTGCCCGGCAACAGATCAATGCTGAAATCAATATCTCTATCGGGTGGCATTGGAAGATCAGCTGGAAACACATCAGGAAAATCCCTCACTGCTGGGACTGAATCAACTGTAGGGGTATCAATACTGATATCTCTCACATAGGCTAGATACGTATCACACCCCTTCTCAACCATTCGCTGAGCCTTAAAAAATAAAATAACTCTACTGGGAGTGTGATCTAAAGTACCCCTCCACTCTACTCGCGGTACACCTGGCATAGCCAGCATCATGGTTTTGGCGTGACAATAAAGAATAGCATAATGGGGCAACAACTAGTCCATGCCCAAGATAACATCAAAATCTACCATGTTGAGCAGTAATAAATCAGTTCTTGTCTCAAAACAACTAAGATCAATCAAACATGACTGATAAATGTGGTCCACAATAAGAGAATCTCCCACAGGAGTAGAAACATAAACAGGGGAACTCAAGGAATCCCGAGACATGCCCAAATAAGAATAAGAGGACATATAAGAATAAGTGGAGCCTAGATCGAATCGAACTAATGCATCCCTATGACAGACTGGAACAATACTTGTGATGACAGAATCGGAGGCAACAAACTTGGTATGGGAAGGAAGGGCATAGTATCTGGCCTGACCTCTCTCTCTAGGACGACCCCTACCACCTCGACCTCCACCTCGGGTTGGCTGAGCAGGTGGGGTGGCAGCTAGTGCTGTAATCATAGCTTGAGGACCTGGTGGAGCACACTGTGGTTGAGAAGGATGTGGAGGTGCACCCCTCCTAAGTCTAGGGCAATCCCTCACCATATGGCGTATGTCACCACACTCAAAACAAGCTCTAGAAGTGCGTGGCAGTTGTGACTGGCTCGGGCCAAGTCTGCTGGACTGACCACTGAAAGCACCCCGTGCAGGAGGTGCACTAGATACTAGAGGTGCATAATAAGGCTCCTGCGGTCTAGGAGGAGCTGGAACACCAATGGCTGCTGGAAGAGATGAATGAATGAGGCGACTCATATAACCCCTACCATGACGAACTGCACCTGGGGCACGGGCACCAGAATAATGGCCTGACTCTCGAGACCTCTTAACCTCCCTCTCCTCTCTATCCCGAGCATGCATACCCTCTACTCTCCTAGCAATGCTCACCACCTGCTAATAAGAAATATCTATCTCTAACTCCCGAGCCATGCTAGACCTGATGCTAGGAATGAGTCCCTCAATAAACTAGGCAAACTCTCTCACGAACTGTAGAAACCAAGGCCGGTACATGTCTAGCCAAGTCGGTGAAGCGGGCAGCATACTCCGAAACAGTCATAGTACCCTGGTGCAAATGCTCAAACTCTGCACGCCATGCGTCCCTAAGGCTCTGAGGAACAAACTCCCTCAAGAAAATATCTGAAAACTGCGTCTATGTAAGGGAAGCTGCCTCATCCGAACTTTCCAAATCAAAAGTACGCCACCACTAATAGGCTACTCCTCGAAGCTGGAAGGTAGTGAAAGAAACCCCAGCCGATCCCCATATACCCATAGTACGGAGGATACAGTAGCACTCCTCTAGAAATACCAAAGCACCATCTGATGCTAGAGTACTAAATGTAGGAGGATTGTACTACTTGAACCTCCCAAGCCTCCGCTGCTCATCCTCTGAAGCTGCTGGCCTATCCTCGGGCTAAAATGGGGCTACAGGCGGTACCGGTATAACCTCTTGGATCTGATCAACCTAAACTTGCTGCTCTGGAGTGCCGGCGGGAAGAGTCTGTACTCCTTATAAGGAAAAGTAACAAGGAAAAGTAATATGAAATGAGACAGTATAATTAAATTCTAACAGTCAATAAGGATGAAGTCACAGAAAGAAATAACTCAATACACAGAGATAGCAGCAGGAGATCTCCCAGGATAGCGTCCCGTAGTCCCAAACGTAAATGTGCAGAGGATCTCCCGGGATATCGTCCCGTAGTCCAAATCGTAAATATGCAGGGGGATCTCCCGGAATACCGATCCATAGTCCTAAAGTAAATGCACAACAGTATCAAGAAAGAATTCTACAATTTCTATTCATGTTCGTATCGGGCAAACAGGAAATTTCTAATCTAAACATGCTACACAAAATCCAAGTAAGCAGGCAAGATAGTTAATTAATAAAAATGGGGTTTTTCAACAATTAGCACATGTACGCACTCGTCACCTCACGTACACAACATTCCTATAACAACAGTACCAAAATCCTAAGGGGAGTTCCCCTACACAAGGTTAGGCAAGCCACTTACCTCAAACAAGCTAAAAATCAATCTAATATCATGTTCTTGCCACGAGTATCCAACTCCGGGTGGCCCAAATCTAATCAAATTAATATCATAACGAAAATACAACTACAAACAACTAATTTAGCTAATGAAATCGAAGTTAAGGCAAGAAATAAAAAAACTCCCAAAAATCCTCCCCGGGCCCACGTCTCAGAATCAAGTAAAAATCATAAATTACGAACGCCCATTCACTTACGAGTATAACCATACCAAATTCACTCAAATTCGATACCAAAATCTCGATCAAAATCCCAAAATTAGGCCTAAGAACTTTTCTCAATTTTCCCTAATTTTCACCCTAAATCCGAAATTAGATAATGAATTCATGTTTAGATTAATGGGATATAATCAAAAAGGAGTTAGGAATCATTACCCACAAACTTCCTCCAAAAATCTCTCCAAATTCTGCCTCCTACCGAGTTCTCAATCCAATTTTTGAGTTATGAACTAAAACCCTCGATTTTAGAATTTAAATTCTGCGCATACGCGTTCTTCTTCGCGAACGCGAGACTACTATCACGAATGCGATGCACAAAATCCACTGGCCAAATTTTCTTCTTCACGACCACAAGGGTCCACTAGCGAACGCATAGCTTCAGCTTCAAGACCTTCGCGAATGCGTAGAGCAATTTCATGGGGTCCCCAGCTGCTCCGCCTTTCCTTTTCATGAACATGCTCAGCTCCTCGTTTTCGCAATGCTTCCACTAGCCAGCCTTCTCGAACGCGATCTCCCCTTCGCGAACGCGAAGGACCAATAGTCTACAACAGAAAAACCAGTAAATCTGTTGTACTCCTAAGTCCAAAAATGACCCGTTGAGCATCTGAAATACACCCGAGGCCCCGGGACTTCAATCAAACATACCAACCAACCCTAAAATACCATACAAACTTAGTCAAGCCCTCAAATCACACCAAACAATGCTAAAATCACGAATCACCCTCCAATCCAAACTTAATGAACTTGAAATTTACAAATCCTACAACCGATGTCGAACCCAATCAAACCACGTTCGATTGACCCAAAATTTTGCACACAAGTCATATTCAACACTACGGACCTATTTCAACTTTCGGAATTGGATTCCGACCCCGATATCAAAGTTTCACTACCGGTTCGAAAACTTCAAAAGTTTTACTTTCGGCATTTCAAGCCTAAATAAGCTACGGACCTCCAAAACACAATCCAGACACGCTCCTAAGCTTAAAATCACTCAACAGAGTTAACGGAACTGATGGAATTCCATTCCAAAGCTATCTTCACATTGTTCCGACTACGATCCAAATTCTAAGTCTTAAGCTATCATTTAGGGACTAAGTGTCCCAAAACACTCCGAAACTCAAAACGAATCATCCTGGCAAATCAAAATAGAAGAAATAAACACGGTAAAAGCAGTTAATAGGGGATTAGGGCATAAATTCTCAAAACAACAAGCTGGGTCGTTACAAATGCAAATTTTAAACAAACACTAGCCATATTTGCGCAACTTTTCCATATCCGTACCAAACTGCTAATCAGTTCCTCAATAACTGCATGGACACCATCAAGAGAGAAACATGAGAGGGTGACCCTAGAGGATGGATCCATATACACACTGCATAGACTACTTGGTATTGCTTGAGAAGGGTGCGCATTTTAGAAGGGGCACTAAGTTTTGACTTACAAATGCTTATTGGTATTGCAGTACTCGCCTGGTTGATCGACTGCTGACATCTAGATTTTCTCTATGTGGCATGGAAGAATTATAGAAGTGTTTCTCATGGGGATGATTATGTATGATAGATGCATTAGTCATTCGAGTGACAGAGTTGGGATCGGCTATGGTGATTCGTGTGTTCTATGGATTAGGAGACTGGGAGGTCTTAGAAACAGATTGTTTCGGGGTTACGGACTGTGAAGATGTGGCCAAAATTAGCTAGATGGTAGTACGTGATATGGTTAGGTCATTGTGGACTTTTGGAGGGCCATTTATCCATTAAGAGATGACCGGAGTCGATTTGGGGGCCTATTGGTAGGCCCGAGGAGGATGTGTATTTTACACCGGGTCAGATTTGTTGACTCAACACCGTTATTGTTGAAGGGTGTGTCATTCGGTTAGATTTAAGCTTGAGTATGTTTTGATATGTTCTATGTGCTACTATTCTATGCTGCGATAAGTCGTAATTTGTAGGTTATATGCACACATAATGTGGTTCTATTTGGTCCTTGTAGCGGAATTCGAGCTAGATGATTATTGGGGTGTTGAATGGTTGATTGCGCCTTGGTTATGGTCCTTTTGGGGTGTGGTATATTGTGTTATTCGCCTCTCCATGGCTATGGCTTTGTGTTACGTGATGCCGAATTGCATGTGGCTATTGATTTTGAGCAGTGTCGCTTGAGGAATTTCATATAGACCGGTGTTTGGATAGGTTACGCATTGCAGCGGGGCTATGTTGTGATATGATCCTTAGTGTTAGATTCGTGTGTCTTGGTTAGATTTGTGTGTCTTGGTTCTACTATGTATGATAGGCTTATAGCATTACGGTTATGGTGGTGCTTGTTGAAATTGCAGAACAGTTCTCTCATTTGAGTCATTTTCCATTTTTGGGTGCATTTGAATTGTTGCATATTGGTGCACGGATTGCACGATTTATGGCTTAAGGTTGTATTGTTATGGCAGGTTAGTAGGATGGTTGTATTTGATGATATGGACTTGTTGGACCTAGCGTGGATGCTATTGGATTTGATTACGGTAGGTATGAAGGAATAATATCAGAAGGAAGCTTAGGATTTGGCTTTGGTTCTTGTCGAACGAGAGAGGGCTCCATGACTTGTTGATCTAATGAGTGGTTATGAGTTTCTGTATGTTTCTTTCATCATCAGTAGTGTACAAAGGTTTTGAATGAGGTTTTACTTGATATGAGGTTTATTATCGGTATTGGATTTGTTTTTAGCAGCTACAGTAGTTAGAAGTTATTGCTATGAGCATCTGAGTTATGTGGTATACCATGTGATTACATCTTGGACTATGGTTATGGCTTGATACAGCTTGTTCAGACTTCTATAATGTGTAGATGGGAGACTCGAGTCTTATAGGAAATTTCGGATGTTGGAAATTAGATTTTGAGGTTTACGGACTAAGGTTGAAGTAATGATCTTCAGTTATGTTATGTTGTCGGGCCTATATGGAATAAGTTGATGCGGAATCAACCCCGGGTATGTTCATGGTAAGGTTACACAGCGTTTTGATGGCTTTGGAATGACTCCTGGCACATTCGAGGACGAACGCATGTTTAAGTGGGGGAGAATGTAACGACCTGACCAATCATTTTGAGCATTTTCACTTCGCTCGGTGGTTTGAGGGCATGAGTAGCTCTGTATGATGTATTTTGACTTGTGTGTATCGTCAGTTTTGGTTTTTCAAATGTTTCGGAATTAGTTTGGAAGAATAAATTTCATGTTTGAAGCTTTAAGTTGGAAGAGTTGACCAAGTTTGACTTTTTAGTATTTGACCTCGATTTAGAGTTTTGATGGTTCTGCTAGGTCCGGATGGTGAGTTAGGACTCGGGCGCATGTTCGGATTTGCATTTGGATATTTCTAGAAGGTTTCGGCGCTAATTGGCAAAAGTTGGAAATTTGAAGGTTTGCAATGTTCATAAGTTTGACCAAAAGTTGACTTTGATGATACCAGGTTCGGATTGTGGTTCTGGGAATTGGAAGAGTTTTGTTATATCATTTGGGACTTGTGTGCAAAATTTGAGTTCATTCCAGATTGATTTGATATGTTTCGGCACAAGTTTTGGAAGTTGAAAAATTCAAAGTTCATTAAGTTCGATTTGAGATGCGATTCGTGGTTTTTGATATTGTTATGTGTGATTTGAGGCCTCGAGTAGGTCCATTTTATGTTATGGGACTTGTTGGGATATTCATACGGGGTTCTCAGGGGCTCGGGCATGTTTCGAATTGATTTCGGACCATATTTCTTCATGTTTTCATTGTTGGTTTCTGCTAGCTTTTGATGCCTCGATTATACTTCGCGATTGCGAAGATGGGGATGCGATCACGTAGAGGAAATCTAGAGCTGAGCACTTTCCTCATCATGGTCGTGACTTGAAGAACGTGTTCCCGTAGTTAGGAGAGCTTGAGAACCGCGTTCATAGATGAGGAATTGTTGTCGCGTAGTGCTGAGATTGGGCAGCTGATAGTTGGAGAATTCTTCAATGCGATCGCGTTATATGGGTCACATTCGCAGAGCTTTGACATCTGTGGTCATCGCGTTCGCGTGCTAGTATAGCAAACGCGTATTGCATTTTGGTGGCAGTGGCTTTTGTTCTTCGCGAATGCGAAGGTTGTTTCGCGATCACATAGAGTATTTGTGGGGCAGTGCATTTTTCTTCTTCATGATCGCGATGGTATTTCCGCGATCGCGATTCATTAATTCGTCCAATCATTATAAGTACTATAATTTTGGGGGTTTCGGTCATTTTTAACATATTTGGAGCTATGGGGCTCGGATTGACGTAATATTTAGGCGATTTTCACCATATGGATTGGGTAAGTGTTCTCTACTCTGTATTGATTATATTTCATGAATCTATCTTCATTTTTGGCAATTGGTTGATGATTTCAAAAGAGAAATTGGGGATTTTGTCTAAAATGTCATAAAGTGAATTTTTGAGTTTTGAGCATCGATTCAGAATCGGATTTGAGTGAAACTAATATGGTTGGACTCGTAATTGAATGGGTTATCGGATTTTGTAAGTTTTGTCATGTTCTGAGGTGCGGGCCCAGGTTTAACTTTTTAGTTGGCTTTGGGTTTTTAATTAAAGATTCTACCTTTATCGATTGGGTTTGTTTCCTTTGGAATTTTTGATGTTCCTGAGTTGTTTTTGGCCAGTTTCGAGCCATTCGGAGGACGTTACGCACGGGATGGCGTTTCTAGTGTATTGTTTGGCTTGCTCAGTATTGGATTCAACTTGTTCGAGGTAAGTAACACTTTGCTGAGGGTATGAACCCCTGAATATATATGTTATGTGTTTGGTGTTTAGGTGCCACACATGCTAGGTGATAGGCATGTGGGCGTGCACCGTGTGAATTATGACTCAATTGATTTTGTGGTACTGTGTAGTTGTAACGACCCGGTCGGTCATTTTGAGTGTTGTAGCCATGTTCCCCTATTTACTGCTTATTCTATGCTCAATTATCGTTATGTGACTTGTCGGAGTAGTTGGTTCGGTTCGGGGATGTTTTGGAATAAGTTAAGACACTTAGTCTCAAGGTTGGAAGCTTAAGTTGAAAAGGTTGACCGGATGTTGACTTATGTGTAAATGGCTCCAGAATGGAGTTTTGATGGTTCTGAAAGCTTCGTTGGATATTTTGGACTTAGGAGTGTGTTCGGATAGTGATTTGGAGGTCCGTAGTTGATTTTGGCTTGAAATGGCGAAAGTTGAAAAATTAGAAATTTTGGAAATTGAAAAGTTTGACCGAGAGTTGACTTTGTGGTTATCGGGCTCGGATATTAGTTCTATAATTTGGAACAGGTCCATTGTGTCATTTATGACTTGTGTGCAAAATTTTAGGTCAATCGGACTTGATTTGATAGGTTTCGACATCGATTGTAGAAGTTGAAATTTCTTAGTTTTAATTAGGTTTGAATTGGGGTGCAATTCGTGTTTCTGATGTTGTTTAATGTGATATGAGGCCTCGACTAAGTTCGTACTATGTTTTAGAGCTTGTCGGTATATTTGGTTGAGGTCCCAGGGCCTCGGGTTGGTTTCGGATAGTTAACGGATCGATTTGGCTTAAGTGTTATGTTGAGGTGCTGTAGATCTGGTGTCATCTGTAGGTGCGGAGCCGCAAAAGCGACTAAGTTTGCGCAGGTGCAAAAAGGAGGAAGGTCACTAGGAGTCGCAGGAGCAGAAAAGTTTCTGCATATGCGGGTGCGCATCTGCACGAAGTCGACCGCAGAAGCGGATTTGGGCAGGCAATACGGGAGTCGCAGAAGCGAGGAATGGTTCGCAGATGCGAAGCTGGGACCGCATGTGTGTTTGGTCGGCTATTAAGTGAATTTCGCAAAAGCGAGTTTTTCTCCGCAAAAGCGGGAGCGCAGGTGCGAGCCCAGGCTCCGCAGGTACGGAAATGCCTGGGCAGTGTTTAAAACTCGAGGGTTTCATGATTTTAATCATTTTGGAATTTGCAAACTCAAACTAAGGGCATTTTTTAGAGGTATTTCGAAGGGTTTCTTGAGGTAAGTTACCTTTGATCATTTTTATGCAATAATATTATTTCTCGATTGAATTTTTCACCTAGTTTGTGTGTTTTTGAGGTGGAATTTTGGGAGTTTTAAGCTAGGGATTGGAGAGTTAAATTTGGGGATTTGAGTGCCAATTTGGTGTCAGAATTTGGTAAATTTTGTATGGTTGGCTCGTGGTTGAATAAGTGTTCGAATTTTGTAACTTTTGTTGGATTCCGAGACGTGGGCCCGGAGTTGACTTTTGAGTTGACTTCTTGACTTTTGATTAAGAATTTAGCATTTTCATATGGGATTGATTCCTATACCTTGATTTGATTGTATCAAATTATTTGTGGCTAGATTCGAGGCATTCGGAGGTCGATTTGCAAGGCAAGGGCTTGTTGGAGTAGAGATTTGCATGGTTTGAGGTAAGTAACACCTCTAAACTTGGTTCTGCGGTTATGAATCCCTGAAATTACATGCTATGTGATGGTGTTGAGGTGACTCGCATGCTAGGTGACAGGTGTGTGGGCGTGCACCATAGTAATTGTGATTTAGTTAATTTCGTGGAACCGTGTAGCTATCTTATCTGAATATTATTACTGTAACCTATAAGTTAAAGCACTTGAGCTGTGATTTAGGTTAGAAATTATATTTAGGTGTTGGAGCTATTGGGACCCACAATGGTCGTTCTTTGTTGTTAACTCATTTGCTTAATTGCAGTTATGTACTCAGACGCATTCATCATTGCATATCATATCTCAGTCTTTGTTATCATATATTATCACATCATGTATTAATGATTTGGGCTGCTTAGCATTAGTGTTATGAGCCTGAGAGACTGGAGAGATTGGTAACTGAGTGAGGCCGAGGGCCTATTTGTAAGTGATATTTTTGGGATCGGGTTGCACGCTGCAGCAGGCTTTATTAATTTATGTCATGATTGGCTTATTATAGCGCTTGGGCTGAATATGCCCCTTCGAAATCTGAACACCCACAGTGAGCGTAGTTGCTATTGATTCATGATGGGATCGGGTTGCACGCCACAGTAGGATTTATTAGTATTAGGATGGATATACTTTGTATAGTGATGAGTAATTGAGTGTGATGAGTGAGAATTGAGATAGTCAGGTTGAGTACTCTGAGAGTGTGAGTACGTGAGGCTTCCATTGTATTGCATCATGGCATGTAGATATAAAGATGTCATATTTCTCATATCATTCAGACTTGACATATTTTATCTGTTGAGTTTAACTGTTAAACTTGGAAGCATGCCTACATTCCTGTACTGGTACCTGCAGATTATGAGTTTCTTTGAGATAGTATTATCATATGTTCTGTAAATTTCTATACTGTTTAATTCTGTACCTGGACCGTGATGTTCGGACTTGTTACTGCTTTTAGTCCAAAGGTTAGACTTGTAACTTATTGAGTTGGTTGCACTCACGCTACACCCTGCATTTCGTGTGCAGATCCAAGCATTTTCGGGCATGGTGGTTGCTAGTCTCGGAGTTTCAGCCATTCGGAGATTATCGAGGTAGCTACTTTGGTGTCCGCAGAGCTTGACTCTCCTCCCCAATCTCTCAGTTTTACTTATTTTGTTCTGCTTTCTTAGACAGTGCATCAAACTATGTTATTGTATAGATGCTCATGTACTCAGTAACACCTGGGTTTTGGGAAAATTCTGTATTGAGATGTGACGTTTTCATTCAATTTTATGTGACTTTTACTTACTTAAGCTTATTTCCATATATTTTAAATTTCAAGATGTTGGTATGTGTGAGTTGTTGGATTACCTAATATCATGATAGGCGTCATCACGACACTTGGGATTTTGGGTCGTGATAGTAGTGACCTAATCTTGTTTCTATCTATGAAATTTGTACGTGCTAGAGTAATTGAGCTTTGATCCATGTTAGAAATTATGTTAAGGTTATATGCTATCCTGTTGGGACCCACTGAGGTCATTTCTGGTCTTGAGTTATTTGCTTAAATTGTAATTACATACTCAGTCATACTCATTCATTGCATATCATATCTCAGTCTCTGATATCATTTGTCACACATAATATTATCATTGTTTGTGCCGATTAGCATGAGATTTGTAAGACCGAGAGACTGGAGAGATTGATAATTGAGTGAGGCCAAAGGGCCTGATTGTGAGTATGTTTATGGGATCGGGATGCACACCGCAACATGCTTTATTGATTCATGCCATGATTGGCTTATATTAGCGTTTGGGCAGGATCCACCCCTCTTAAGTCTAACTTACCAGCAGTGAGCGCAGGTACCTACTGAGTACGAGTATTGAGTGCGAGTGCTGAGTGATTGGGAGGACTAAGCGAGTTGATACTCCGAGAGTATGCATATGGTTTTATCAACTGTGTTGCATTACAGTTGACATCCATACATGGTATGTAGGCATTGAGATGCATTTTCTCATGCGATACAGCATTGTGACATTCATGACTTCACATACACATTGACATGTAGGCATAGAGATGTACTTTCCTCATGCCACCTGATAATGAAACATCTTACCTGTTGTTGAAAGTTTTTGGGAAAAATCACAATTTTCATATTTACTCATATTTTGGTAATTTCGATGAAAGATTTGGGTTTTTAATGTTATACTTGAAAAGAATGCCTATTTTCTAGAACTATGAATGAGCTAAGCATTATATCGTTGAGTTATTACTTGTACTGCTTTAGTTATATTATTATGAGTTGTTCCTGGCTGTTGGTGTTGGACTTCTGACCTTTATCCAAGCTCGTCACTACTTTCAACCTAAGTTTAGGTTTGTTACTTATTGAATACATGGGGTCAGTTGTACTCATACTACACTTTTTCACCTTGCATGGAGACTCTGGATGTTGATGTTGCTGTGTATGGCAGGAGCTGGTATTGAAGATGTACCTGCGTTCCGGTCCTAGCTGCCTCTTGTTCTTAGTAGCTTTAGAATTATTAATTTGTTCATGTATATTTCAAACAGATAATGTATTTATTTTATTCCAGCTTTGTAAACTCTAAATCTTAGAAACTCTTGATTTGTACTACCAGTCCTTGGGAATTCTTTGTATAGAAATTCAGTTATAATATCATTTCATTTATCAGTAAATCTCATTGAATTGGATTGTTGTTAATTGTCGTACCTAGGGGGTTGGGATTAGGTGTCATCACTACTAGATAGATTTTGGGTCGTGACATGAGTATATCACATGATATCTAATAGAGCAAATTTATTAGTATATGACTATCTTCTATATTCCAATAAACTAAGCAGGCGTGTCTATTAGATGAACTACCTCTTAAAAAGTAAATACTAACATATATAAAAGTTTGAATACAAAATAAATATCTTTGAAGTGGATATGAGATAATTTTCTGACGAATACCAGATTCTGAAAGCTTTTTCTTTTTTTAGACGCCAAATCAGTTTGAGAAGCATTAATTTCTTGTTTCTTACCACTTTGAAAAACATCGATTTCCCGTTCCGTAGCACTTTAAAACGCGTTCTTCTCAAACTAATAGGTTCAGATCCATCTAATTTAGCTGTAGAACCATTTGCTAAAGAGGTTTCTCCATTTATGGCTGCTTGGAGCCTTTTTCATATATGAATCAACCATTCTTACCCATTGTTCTGAATGATCTTTGTCGTACATAGTAATTTTAGAATCTTGTGATGATATAATTGAATAAAAAGGTCATGGGCGCTTAAGGCTATGCTTTCTACCCATACACTTTTCTCCAAATTAAAGCTTATCAATAAGCTTTACATTTTAAAACTTTAGCGGTGAGCAAAGAAAACTCAAAACTGACAAAGAATTAAAAGAAAAAATTCACACAATGCTCTGTGGCAATGAAGGATACATTGAAAAGTTGCAAAAAAATGGGAAAAACTGAAACCCATGTCGTGAGGGAAAGGAGAAGAAGGTGGGGCAAGCAGGCAATAATGTCACGACACTAAAATACCAGTCGTGATGGCTCCTATCACATTACTAGGCAAGCCAACCCAAACATTTAATCATAACCATTTTTCCTTATAATAAGCCATTTTCTAACACAGGTTTAAATACCAAATTTTCATAATAAGTGTTTAAAACAACAAGATATATGTGAAAGTCAAATAAACATGAAACAACACAGCCCCAAATATCTGGTGTCACGAATCTAGAGCCTCAAATACATGACTGACTGTCTAATACATCATAAGTCTAGAAAATACGGAAAAGAACAAGATAGGAATGAGAAACAGGGCTGCGGACGCCATGCAACAACCTTGCAATCTCCGACAAACTCTGGATCAGCTGAGGACCCTCACTCTGCCGCTCGGGCACCTGGATCTGCACACAAGGTGCAGGGAGTAGCGTGAGTATGCCAACTCAGTAAGTAACTAGAGTAAATAAGGTCTGAAAGCAGTGACGAGAAATTAAAAATCATATAAATGAATAGACAGTAGAATAACATATCAAATTTTACAGTTTAAAACCAGTTTCGTCGTAAAATCATCAATTTCAGTTTAAATACTTGAAATCATATACTTAGTAGTTTTTCCAACAAAGACTTATTTTAAAAGAAGAGTGAAATCGGTGGAAATATCATAACTGGCCCCTCGGGCAATGTATCACTCAGAATATGGCCTCTCGGGCAGTCTCTCAGTCACTCGTGACTCAACTCTCATCACTCAGTACTCACTCTCAGCACTTAGGCTCATTAATATCTCATAATAACAGAAATCATAGCAACCGATGCGGCGTGCAGCCCGATCCATAGTTTATAGTCGACTACGCTCACTGGGGTGTACAGACTCCGGAGGGGTCCTACAGCCCAAGCACCATATCGCTGCGGCACGTAGCTCGATCCAATATATATCACTGTGGCGTGCAGCCCGATCCATATAACTATCATTGCGGCGTGCAGCCCGATCCATAACTCATACATATATAAATACCCTCACCATTAGGTTCTCAACCTCTCTCAGTCATTAACCTCACAGCCTCTCAGGCACAACAGTAAAAATTAGGGAACTCAGTCCAAATAGTCCTCACATTTAGAAATAGAGTGATAAAACTAGTTCTAAACATTTAAGCAGGTAAAACATGACTGAGGATATGCTTTTAACAAGTAGAGTGAGGAAAAACAGTAAAAATGCCCCTAAGGGTCTCAACAGGTCGGCACAAGGCCCCAAACATGGCATACAACCCATAATATAGTATAAATGACTAAAGTACAGAATATCATAAGGTTCCAAATCAAATACGCGGCTTAACAGTCGCTATGGGATGGACCAAGTCACAATCCCTACCGGTGCACGCCCACACGTTCGTCACCTAGCATGTGCGTCACCGCATTTATCAAAACAAGTCAAATACTAGGGTGTTGTACCATTATTTTCTGATTTACAATGGTTACTTACCTCAAACCGGTGAAAATACTACTCCGCGACGCCTTTGCCCCTCGAATCGACCTCCACTCGTGTCGAATCTATCCAAAATCAGAATCACAGCATCAAAATATGCTAAGGGAACGAAGCTCAAGTGAAAACAATCAAATAATACCAAAAATCCCCAAATTGGCCAAACCCGACCCCCGGGCCCATGTCTTGAAACTAGATAAAAATCAAATCAATGGAATCCTTATCCTCCCACGAGTCTATACATACCAAGAACATTGAAATCGGAGTCCAAATGACCCCTCAAATTCTCATTTTAAAGTCTCTTAATCTCAAGCCCTAATTCCTAAATTTTAGGTTTAGATTCCATGATTTATTAGGTAGATTGCACATTAGAATCGAGTTTTAAGTCCAAAATTCTTACCTCCAAGTGATTACCCTTGAATTCCTCTTCAATCCCCTTCAAAAAGCTCCAAAACCGACCAACAATGGAAGAAATAAACCCCTAATTCGCGGACAAGATGACTATTTAAACCTTCTGTCCAGGTCTGAAATCCTTCATCGCAATCGCGGGACATTGTTCGCGATCGCGAAGCACAAGTTCTCAACACCCAAAATTAACCATATGCGAACGCATAAAATCCCACGCAAATGCGATGCTCAGGCATCTTACACTACACAATCGCGGACTGGCTACTGCATTCGCAAAGAACAAACTCCAAGCCAAGACCCCTGGTCCACTTAACTTTACGCAAACGCAACCTTCTCCACACGTTCGCGATCAACAATACCTCCAACTTATGCGATCGCATCCCCAACTTTGCGAATGCACTGAGCAAATTGGACTGCCCCCAAAACAGCTCTACGTGATCGCAAGACCCCCTACGCGATCGGGAAGAGGAAAAACTCTACAATAGCTGAAACCCAAATCTGCAACTTTTCTTTAACTTAAAATGATCCGTTCAACCCTCCGAAACTCACCCGAGGCCCCCGGGACCTCAACCAAAGACACCAACATATCCCAAAACCTTATTCAAACTTGTATCAATCTTAAAAACACCTCAAACAACATCAAATCAACCAAAACACATCGGATTCAAGCCTAAGTTTCCCAAATCTTCTGAATTCTGCTTTTGATCAAAAACCCAACCAAACCACGTTCGAATGGCCTGAAATTTTGCGCACACATCCCAAATGACACAACGGAACTACTGCAACTCTCGAAATCCCATTCCGACCCGTATATCAAAATCTCACCTACCAACCAGAAATCGCCAAAAATCCAATTTCGCCAATTCAAGCCTAAATCTACTTTGGACCTCCAAAACTCATTCCGATCACGATCCTAAGTCCAAAATCACCTCCTGAAGCTAACCGAACCATCGAAATTCACATCTGAGCCCTCTAACACATAAGTCAACATCTGGTTGACTTTTCCAACTTAACCTTCCTCAAAAGAGACTAAGTGTCTCAAACCTTACCAAATCCTTTCTGAACCCTAACCAATCAACCCAGTCACATGTAGAAACATTACACAAAGCAATAAGAAGTAGAAATGGGAAAAATGGAGTGGTAACTCATGAGATAACTGGCAGGGTCGTCACATCCTCCTCAACTTAAACAAATGTTCATCCTCGAACGAGTCAAGAAACGTACCTGAAGCCTCAAATAGGTGAGGATATCTGCTCCGCATCTCCCGCTCGGTCTCCTAGGTAGCCTCCTCCACGGGCCGACCTCTCTACTGCACTTTCACTGAAGCTAGATACTTTGACCTCAACTTTCGAACTTGACGACCCAAAATAGCTACTGGCTCTACATCATAAATCAAATCATAATCCAACTGAACCGTGTTGAGATCTAGAACATGAGACGGATCCCCAATATACTTCTGGAGCATAGAAACATGAAATACCGGATGTACACTCGACAAGCTGGGTGGCAAAGAAAGCTCATAAGCCATCTCCCCAATCCTCCGAAGCACCTCAAAAGGCCCAATGAACCGATGACTCAATTTACCCTTCTTCCCAAATCTCATAACACCCTTCATGGGCAAAACCTTCAACAGAACCTTCTCGCCAACCATGTAGGACATATCTCGAACCTTCCTGTCAGCATAACTCTTCTTCCTCGATTGTGCTGTACGAAGCCTCTCCTGAATTACCTTCACCTTTTCTAAGGCATCCTGTACCAAGTCTGTCCCTAATAGCCTAGCCTCACCGGGATCGAACCAACCAACTGGAGATCTACACCGCCTCCCATACAAAGCCTCATACGAAGCCATATGAATACTTGACTGGTAGCTGTTGTTATAAGAAAACACTGCAAGTGGTTCAAACTGATCCCATGACCTTCCGAAATCAATGACACAAGCACGTAACATGTCCTCCAATATCTGAATGGTGCGCTCAGACTGCCCGTCCGTCTGAGGGTGAAAAGATGTGCTCAACTCAACCTGAGTACCCAACTCTCGCTGCACGGACCTCCAAAACTACAAAGTAAATTGAGTGCCTCTATCTGAGATGATGGAAACTGGGACACCATGCAAACGAACAATCTCCCGGATATAGATCTCTGCCAACCCCTCTGAAAAATAAGTAGTACACACAGGAATGAAGTGCGCAGACTTGGTCAGCTGATCCACAATCACCCAAATAGCATCGAACTTCTTCAAAGTTCATGGAAGTCCAACTACAAAGTCCATAGTGATCCTCTCCCACTTCCACTCGGGAATATCCATCTGCTGAAGCAAGCCACCCGGTCTCTGATGCTCATAATTCACCTGCTGACAATTGAGACACCGAGCTACAAATCCCACAATGTCTTTCTTCATTCTTCTCCACCAATAATGCTGCCTCAAATCCTGGTACATCTTCGCAGCAACTGGATGAATAGAATACCGTGAGCTATGGGCCTCCTCTAGAATCAACTCTGAAGCCTATCCACATTGGGCACACAAATCCAGCCTTGTATCCTCAACACCCCATCATCACCGATGGTCACATCTCTGGCATCATCTTGCTGAACTTTGTCCTTAAGGACAAGAAAATGCGGATCATCATATTGGCGCTCTCTGATGCGATCATATAAGGGAGACCGAGAAATCACACAGGCCAATACCCAACTGGGCTCCGAAATATCTAACCTCACGAACCGATTGGCCAATGCCTGAACATCAACTGCAAGAGGTCTCTCCCCAACTAAAATATATGCCAAACTCCCCATACTCACCGCCTTTCGGCTCAAAGCATTGGACACCACATTGGCCATCCCCGAATGGTACAATATTGTGATATCATAATCCTTAAGCAACTCCAACCACCTCTGCTGCCTCAAATTGAGATCCTTCTGCTTGAACAAGTGCTGGAGGCTACGATGATCCTCACAAGACACACCATACAAGTAATGCCTCCAAATCTTCAACGCGTGAACTATGGCAGCCAACTCCAAATCATGAATAGGGTAGTTCTTCTCATGGGGCTTCAACTGACGAGAAGCATAAGGAATAATTCTACCATCCTGCATCAATACACAACCAATGTCAACTCTCTAAGCATCACAATACACGGTATATGAACCTGAAGCTGATGGCAAAACTAATATTGGAGTTGTGGTCAAAGCTGTCTTGAGCTTCTAAAAGCTCTCCTCACACTTATCCGACCATACAAATGAAGCACTCTTCTGAGTCAACTTGGTCAAGGGCGATGCGATAGATGAGAACCCCTAAACAAACCGGCAATAATAGCCTGCCAAACCAAGAAAGCTGCGAATCTTTGTGGCTGAGGACAGTCTGGGTCAACTCTGAACTGCCTTTATCTTCTTCGGATAACCTAAATACCCTCGCTGGGCACCACGTGCCCCAAGAAAGCCACTGAACTGAGCCAAAACTCACACTTGGAGAATTTTGCATAAAACTTCTCCTCCCTCAATCTCTGCAACACAACTCTCAAATGCTCTGTGTGCTCCTCCTGACTACATGAATACACCAGAATATCATCAATGAAGACTATGACAAACGAATTGAGATAAGGCTGAAACACGTTGTTAATCAAATGCATGAACGCTACTAGGGCATTAGTCAGCCCAAAATACATTACCAAGAACTCATAATGACCATATCGGGTCCTGAAAACTGTCTTAAGAATATCTGAGTCCCTGATCTTCAACTGGTGATAACCCGAACGGAGATCAATTTTGGAGAACACCCTCGCTCCCTAAAGCTGGTTGAATAAATCATCAATGCGAGGCAAAGGATATGTATTCTTAATTGTTACCTTGTTCAATTGCCTATAATCAATGTACATCCTCATAGTTCCATCGTTCTTCTTCACAAATAGAACTGGCACACCCCAAGGTGAAACACTAGGCCGAATGAACCCCTTATCAAGGAGTTCCTAAAGCTGCTCCTTTAACTCTTTCAACGTCGTTGGTGCCATACGATACGGCGGAATAGAAATGGGATGAGTGCCCGGCACCAAGTCAATACCAAAATCAATATCCCTGTCCAGTGGCATGCCCGGCAGGTCTACAAGAAACACATCGATAAAATCCCTCACAACTGGGACAGAATCAATACTGGGAGTCTCCGCACCAACATCCCTCACAAAGTCTAGATACGAAAGACAACCCTTCCCAACCATACGCTGGGCTTTCAAGAATGAGATCACTCTACTGGGAACATAATCAGTCAAACCTCGCCACTCAATTCGTGGCACACCCGGTATAGCCAATGTGACTGTCTTGGCATGGCAGTCCAGAACAGCACAACATGGAGATAGCTAATCCTTGCCCAAAATGACATCGAAATCCACCATACACAATAATAAAAGATCCACTCGGGTCTCCAGAATCCCAATAGTCACCACACACGATCGGTACATATGATCTACAATAATAGTATCGCCCACTGGAGTAGATACATGAACAGGTGAAACAAGAGACTCACAGGGCGTATCTAGATAACGGGCAAAGTATGATGACACATAAGAAAAGGTGGAACCAGGGTCAAATAATATAGAGGCATCTCTGTGGCAGACCGAAACAATACCTGAAATCACGGCATCTGAAGTAGCAGCACCTGGTCTACCTGAGAAGGACAGAAACGAGCCTGACCACCACCTAATCGACCTCCCCCTCTAGGGCGACCCCTAGCTAACTGACCTCCACCCCTAGCTGGCTGGGCGGGTGGTGAAGTAACTAGAGCAGAAGTCGAGGGCTGACCCCTCTGCTGAGACGGACTATCATGAAGATGAGGACACTGCCTCCTCATATGCCCAAACTCTCCACACTCATAACAACTCCCTGGTGCTGGAGATGGGGACTGAAGGAAACCCTTGGCACCAGAATGACCAGTAGAAGGACCTGGCATGGAAGAACCCTAAACTGATGGAGCATGGGACGAACTCTAGGCTAGAAGGTCACTGAATGATGAATGGTCCTAATGAGAACTGTGAGATCCATGACCCGATGATGCCCCACGATAACCTGGGAGAGCTGATTGAGCCTTCCTGAATGGACGGCCTCTGCCCTACTGGAACTGAACCCTCGAAGGAGCACTACTAAAGCTACCAGATCCTCGAGGCCTCTTGTCCTCCCTCTCCTCTCGCTCCTGGTGGAGAACCGACTCAATCTCACGGGCGATGTCAATAACCTCCTTGAAAGTAGAACTTATCACCCTCTCCCTAGTCATGAGAATCTGAAGCTGATATGTGAGGCCATCAACAAACCTCATAATCCTCTCTCGAACTGTGGGAACCAACCAAACTGCATGATGGGCTAACTCAGAGAACCGCATCTCATACTGCGTCATAGTCATCTCTCCCTGACGCAACTGCTTAAACTGCCTGCACAACTCCTATCGGCGAGACTATGGCCTATACTTCTCCAGAAAGTGAACAGAGAACTGCTGCCAGGTAAGGGGCACTGCACCAACAGGCCTACGCCTCTCATATGCCTCCCACCAAGTAAAGGCAGCCCCAGAAAACTGAAAGGTGGTAAAAGCCACACCACTGGTCTCTAGAATCCCTATTGTACGAAGCATCCTCTGGCACTTATCCAAGAAACCATGGGCATCCTCGCCCTCTGCACCGCTGAAAGTCGGAGACTAGAGTCTAACAAACCTCTCTAGTCGACGCTGCTCGTCGTCCGGCATAACTGGTACCACAAACTCCTAAGCTGGTGCAACCAGCTGGGCTGGAGGTGCCCCCCGTGTCTAAAGTCCCTGCACAACCTGCTCAGGTGTGCAAGAAACGGGAGTCTAGGTGCCTCCCCCGGCCAGAGAAGTAGTTGAGGCCATAGTAACTGAGACCGCCTGAGCCAAACCGGTACACACTGATAAGATCTGAGCTAAATCCTCCTGAAGGCCTAGAATCACAATAGGCACAGCTAGTGCCTGAGATGGTGCTGCTGTAGCGTCCACAACTGGGACCTAATCCTGAACTAGGGCAGTTGGTGGATCTGCATGTGCTACCCTAGCTGCTTTGCCCCTACCACGGCCTCAACCGCGTCGTCGGCCTCTAGTGGCCCCAACTGGTGGTACTGGTGGTCGTCCATCCTGACCGGTAGCGCGTGTCCTCACCATCTGTGAGAGAATAGAATAATAGAAGTTTAGTACTCGGATCAACAAATTCGCACGACAAGAATTTCAAGAATATGAAGTTTTTCCTAAAGGTTCTGCAGCCTCTCGAGGATAAATATAGACGTCTCCGTACCGATCTGCGAGACTCTACTAAACCTGCTTATGACTTGTGAGACCTATGTAACCTAGGCTCTGATACAAACTTTTCACGACCCCAAAATACCAGTCGTGATGGCGCCTATCACATTACTAGGCAAGCCAACCCAAACATTTAATCACAACCATTTTCCTTATAATAAGTCATTTTCTAACACAAGTTTAAATACCAAATTTTCATAATAAGTAGTTAAAACAACAGAATATATGCGGAAGTCAAATAAACATGAAACTACATAGCCCCAAATATCTGGTATCACGAGTCTAGAGCCTTTAATACATGACTGACTGTCCTATACATCATAAGTCTAGAAAATGCAGAAAAGAACAAGATAGGAATGAGAAAATAGGGTTGCGGACGCCATGCAACTACCTTGCAATATCCGGTAAACTTTGGATCAGTTGAGGACCCTCACTATGGCGCTCGGGCACCTAGATCTGCACACAAGGTGCAGGGAGTAGTATGAGTATGTCGACTCAATAAGTAACTAGAGTAAATAAGGTCTAAAAGCAGTGATGAGCAGTTAAAAATCATATAAATGAATAGACAGCAGAATAACAGATCAAATTTTACAGTTTAAAACCAGTTTTGTCGTAAAATCATCAATTTCAATTTAAAAACTTGAAATCATATACTTAGCAATTTTTCCAACAAAGGCTTATTTTAAAAGAAGAGTGAAATCTGTGGAAATAGCATAACTGGGCCCCTCGGGCAATGTATCACTCAGAATATGGCCTCTTGGGCAGCCTATTAGTCACTCGTGACTCAACTCTTGTCACTCAGTACTCACTCTCAACACTTAGGCTCATTAATATCTCATAATAACAGAAATCATAGCAACTGCTGCGGTGTGCAGCCTGATCCGTAGTTTATAGTCGACTACGCTCACTGGGGGTGTACAGACTCCGGAGGGGCTCCTACAGTCCAAGCGTTATAATCCTACGGCGCGTAGCCCGATCCAATATATATATCGCTACGGCGTGCAGCCGGATCCATATAAGTATCGATGCGATGTGCAGCCCGATGCATAACTCATACATATATAAATACCCTCACCATTAGGTTCTCAACCTCTCTCAGTCATTAACCTCTCAGGCACAATAGTAGAAATTAGGGACTCAGTCCAAACCATCCTCACATTTAAAAGTAGAGTGATAAAACTAGTTTTAAGCACTTAAGCAGGTAAAACATGACTGAGGATATGCTTTTAACAAGTAGAGTAAGGAAAAATAGTAAAAATGTCCCTAAGGGTCTCAACAGGTCGGCACAAGGCCTCAAACATGGCATACAGCCCATAATATAGTATAAATGACTAAAGTACGGAATATCATAAGGTTCCAAATCAAATACGCGGCTTAATAGTCGCTGCGGGACGGACCAAGTCACAATCCCTACCCGTTCAATCCCACACGCTCATCACCTAGCATGTGCGTCATCGCATTTATCAAAACAAGTCAAATACTGGAGTTTTGTACCTTCAGTTCCACATTTACAATGGTTACTTACCTCAAACCTGTAAAAATACTACTCCACGACACCTTTGCCCATCGAATTGACCTCCACTCGCATCGAATCTATCCAAAATCAGAACACAACGTCAAAATATGCTAAAGAAATGAAGCCCAAGCAAAACAATCAAATAATACCAAAAATTCCGAAATTGGCCAAACCCGACCCTCGGGCCCATGTCTCGAAACTCAATAAAAATTACATCACCAGAATCTTTATCCTCCCACGAGTCCATACATACCAAGAACATTGAAATCGGAGTCCAAATAGCCCCTCAAGTTCTCATTTTAAAGTCTCTTAATCTCAAGCCCTAATTCCTAAATTTTAGGCTTAGATTACATGATATTTAGGTAAATTTCACATTAGAATCGAGTTTTAAGTCCAAAATTCTTACTTCCAAGTGATTCCCTTTGAATTCCTCTTCAATCCCTTCAAAAAGCTCCCAAAACGACCAACGATGGAAGAAATAAACACCTAATTTGTGGACAAGACGACTATTTAAACCTTCTGTCCAGGCATGAAATCCTTCATCGCGATCGCGGGACATCGTTCGCGATCGCGAAGCACAAATTCTCAGCACCCAAAATTCACCCTATGCGAACGCGTAAAATCCCACGCGAAGGTGATGCTCAGGCATCTTACACTACGCGATCGCAGACTGGCTACTGCGCTCGCAAAGAACAAACTCCAAGCCAAGACCCTTGGTCCACTTAACTCCACACGAACGCGACCTTCTCCACACGTTCGCGATCAACAATATCTCCACCTTATGCGATCGCATCCCAGCTTCGCGAACGCACTGAGCAAACTGGACTTCCCCCACAACAACTCTACGTGATCGCGAGACCCCCTACGCGAACGCTCTGAGCAAACTGGACTGCCCCCACAACAGCTCTAAGCGACGCGAAACCCCCTACGCGATCGCGAAGAGGAAAAACTCTGCAACAGCTAAAACCAAAATTTGCAACTTTTCTTTAACTTAAAATGATCTGTTCAACCCTCCGAAACACACCCGAGGCCCCCGGGACCTCAACCAAAGGTACCAACATATCCCAAAACCTTATTCAAACTTGTACCAATCTTTAAAACACCTCAAACAACATCAAATCAACCAAAACACATCGGAGTCAAGCCTAAGTTTCCAAAATCTTTTGAATTCCGCTTTTGATCAAAAACCCAACCAAACCACGTTCGAATGGCCTGAAATTTTGCACACACATCCCAAATGACACAAAAGAACTACTACAACTCTCGAAATCTCATTCCGACCCCTATATCAAAATCTCACCTACTAACCGGAAATCGCCAAAAATCCAATTTCGTCAATTCAAGCCTAAATCTATTCTGGACCTCTAAAACTCATTCTGATCACGCTGTTAAGTCCCAAATAACCTCCTGAAGCTAACCGAACTATTGGAACTCACATCCGAACCCTCTAACACATAAGTCAACATCTAGTTGACTTTTCTAACTTAACCTTCCTCAAAAGAGACTAAGTGTCTCAAACCTTACAAAATCATTTCCGAACCCTAACCAATCAATCTGATCACATGTAGAACCATTATACAAAGCAATAAGAAGCAGAAATGGAGAAAACGGAGCGGTAACTCATGAGACGACTGGCCGGGTCGTCACAAATAAACTATTAAATTGGGGAAAATTAGATCATCTTTAAAAAAAAGGGAAGCATTTTAGTCTTTAAGTTTCTAATTGGGGCTCTAAGTGTCCTTTTCTCAAGACTTTATTGCATGGTTGCCCCCTCTCTTTCTTGTTCAGGCTCCACCTAAAGCCCTCGACCTTTTTACTTTCTTTTGTTTGTTTTTTTAATTTTTTAGTTTTTCATTTTTTGTCTTTTTCACTTTTTCTATTATTACTTTATGTTTTTCTTTTTAATAAAATTTTGCAATTTTTTTCATTTTTTATTTTTTTTCTTTTACCTAGTTATTTTTTTGTTCTAATCCCTCACTATTTTTCTTTTTTTTGTCTTAATTTTCTTATTTCCGGTAAAATTTCTTCATCCAAAATATGTCATTCTTTTTTCACTTTTTTTTATTTTTCTTTTATTTTTTTCATTGTTGTCATGACCCAAACCGATGGGCCGCAACGGGCACTCGATACTTTACTCAATCGAGTACCAACGTAATGTATCTTTCTTATTACAGCATCATATACACGTGACATACGGGCCTAATAGGCCAACATAATCCTTTATAAACTCAAAACATAGACCGACAAGGCCGTACCATCTTTCACATGCAAGTCATATGTCTACAAGCCTCTAAGAGTACATGAATATCATAAAGGTCGGGACAGAGTCCCACCATACTAAACAATATACGTCTAAATCATACTAACCAAACATCCAACTTCGAAGCAAACGGAGCTCACCAACATCTTTCACTGAGCTGATAGCCTACTTGGAGGGCTCTCGACCTGTCTATCGGGACCTGCAGGCATGAAATGCAGCATCCCCAGGCAAAAGGGACGTCAGTACGAATAATGTACCGAGTATGTAAGGCACATAAATAAGTACATAAGAGACATGGAAGAAATATATAGTACATGACTCAACCTGTAAGTATGAATAACTTTATAAATCATAAATTACTTTTAGCGTCATGCATATGCGTATGAATGTCATGTCGTGCATAGATACATGTTTCATAACATCATCAGCCTCTGAGGGCATCCCATCATATCATATCGGCCACTGTGGGCAAAATCATCATCGTATACCAGCTGATCAGGTGGTGGTGCGTATATAACGCCATAATCTTTCCCATATCCCATATACATATATATATATAATATCATCAAGCCTCTGAGGGCATCCGATCATATCGTCTCGGCCAATGTGGGCAACATCATCAACATATACCAGCTAATCAGGTGGTGGTGCGTATATAACACCGTAACCTTTTCCCATCTTCCATATACATATATTTAGAAATATGCGTACGCATATATAACATCATCTGATCATGGGTCAATGCACATGAATGCAATGCATGAAAAGTACGTTAATAAAATCTTTCGGAGCTTCATAAGACCATTTTGCCTTTGAGTAATATCATAAAGTAAACTCTTTTTAACTTTCGTATTTTTCTGAGACCCATGAATAGATGATAAAATATTATGACACACGGAAATTCAAGAACATAGAAATACTTTTATGAATAGAGTCATTCATGGAATTTGTACATTTGCACGTTTCGTTCGTATCGTATGGATTATGCCAAAAGAAAGAAGAAATAGCCTTAACATACCTGGAGTAGGAAACTTTGTATAATATTCTTGGAAAAGGTTGCACTATACTCCCTTAAAATCGCAAAATTTGTGCTATTAAATGTAAAATAGGTGGCAATGAATTGGTTCATCAAGAAACGGTCTTTGGTTGCAATGCCATTTTTTGTATCAAAGTGTAGAGGGATTCCAGCTGCTTGAACTTGTATAAATTTTCAGTTGGTTTACTATAGGAAGGATTGATATTCAGGTTGTGAACATCGAAAGCTTGAAGAGAGGTAAATTAGGCGAAAGCAGCTTCTCACTATCATGGATACAAGTTTTGGTCTTGAAAATAATAAAAGGGAAATGGCTTGTTAGGTTGCCACCTATTAAAAAGGACTATGAGTCATAAATTATGATTAAGAGTCATATGATTTGTGTAGTGGCTTGCTGCCAAGTTTTTATTGGGGTGGAAATTATTAATCTTTATCCACTTATTAGTTAATTAGGTAATGTCTCGTTATTCGGTAATTAACCAATTACCCGCATAATTTAAAAATTATCACAAATTACTTAAAATTCTATTTATTTTCAAAATACTTCATATATACTTTATATATTATACTACCGTGGTCATATGGTACCTTGCATGGTACTAGTCCATAAATACCGAGTATTTTAGCTCGGACCGCATTTTATCCCAAAATACCAAACTTCGACAAAATTCGTTTTCTTTGAATTGCTCCCCCTTTCACCTTCATGAATTTACTAATCACTTGTGAAATAGCATAATCCTTATAATCCCCAAATAATCTTTTCCTTGGACTGATGTCAATTACCTTACGACAAATTTAACGTAAAATATTGTAGGGTGCAACATCGTCATAACTTATTACTGTGAAATGTAACATCACCGTAATGTAATACTACAGGGTGCAACACTGTCGTAACTTATTACTGCGAAATGTAATATCACTGTAATGTAATACTATCGGGTACAACACCGTCGTAACTTAATACTACAAGACGTAACATCAATCGTAATATATTACTGCAGAGGGTAACACCATCGTAACATATTATTGCAGAGTATAACATCGTCATAATATAATATTGCAGGACGTAATATTGACGTAATATTGTGGGGCGTAATAATTGTCTTGTGTTGTTTTCCCAAAAAATTCTTTCGTCAAAACTTTTCTCACTATTTTTTTGTTCTTTTTAGTTAAATAATTGAATCCTAAAATTTATATTAGGTCACTTTCTACATAATTCACTTTGAGAGTTACCTTGTCACTTTTTAAATTATATTTTTGAAACTTTTTCTATTTTATATTATAGATTGTTTTCTTTTATAATCCCCAAAAATCTTTAGGGTTTTTTGATAAAACATTATTTTGACATTTCAAAATACAAGTCTTTTATATATATATATATATATATATATATATATATATATATATATATATATATATATATACCATTTATATATTAGTAACCATAGCATATGTAATGATCCGACCGGTCGTTTTGAGTAGTTTAGCTTTGTTCCCCTATTTATTGCCTCCTCTATGTTCAATAGTGGTTATGTAACCTGTCGTGGTAGTTGGTTTAATTTCGGGTGAGTTTCGAAGTGAATTGGGACACTTAGTCTCAGGGTTGAAACCTTAAGTTGGAAGAGTTAACCGGAGTTTGACTTTTATGTAGACGACTCCAGAATGAAGTTTTGATGGTCCTGATAGCTTCGTATGATGATTTTGGACTTAGGGAATATGTCTGGATGTTGATTTGGAGGTCCGTAGGCTGATTTGGTGCTTTTGGCGAAAGTTGGAAAGTTAAAGACTTAGAAGGTTGATAGGTTTGACCGGGGTCGACTTTATTGAGATAGGGTCCGCATTGTGATTTCGGGAGTTGGTATGGTCTGTTGTTCATTTGGTACTTGCATGCAAAAATTTGAGCGCATTCAGAGTTGGTTTGATATGATTCATTGTTAGTTTTAAAAGTTGAATGTTCATTGATTCAATAGGCTTGAATTGGGGTGCGATTCGTAGATGTGATTGTTTGATGTGATTTAGGGTCTCGAGTAGGTTTGTATTGTGTTTTGGGACTTGATGATATGTTGGACGGGATCCCGGGGGTCTCGGGTGTGATTCAGGTTGAGTTCGGACTCATTTGGAGACTTGGACGATTTTATGCCTACTCAAGTCTGGTGCATTTGCACCTACGCAATTTGGCCGTAGGTGCTGCACCGCAGAAGCGGCTCACTGGCCACAGATGCTAGATTTGGGCTGGGAAGCTGGGTCCACAAGTGCGGTCAGGTTCCACAGAAGCGGACACGAAGAAAAGTGTGACGGTCCACAAAAGCGGAAGCGCATATGAACGTTTTGTCCGCAGAAGCAGAATTTCTTGATCTTTAGTGGAAGCCGCATCTGCAATATATTTTCCGCAGATACGGAGTCCCAGAAGCGACCAATTGTCTGCATAAGCGAAAATCATCGGGCAGAAAAGGGTGGAATCGAGGGTTTTGTTTCATTTTCTACATTTTGAGTTAGAGAGCTCGGTTTTGAGCGATTTTGGAGGGGATTTTCAAGGATTGGATTGGGGTAAGTGTTTTTGACTCGATTTTGTTCATTAGTCATGATTCCATCATTGCTTTTATCATTTAATTAATGATTTGAGTTGGATAAATTGGGGATTTTGTAAAAACTTTCCTAAGTTATAAATTGAGGATTTGAAGGTCGATTTAAGGTTAGAATTCGATAATTTTAGTATGGTTGGACTCGTATTGGAATGGATGTTTAAATTTTTTAAGTTTGATTGGGTTCCAAGGTGCGGGGCAGGGTTGAATTTTTTATTTTCTTTAAAGATTGCAATTTTATTATCCGGAATCGTTTTCTATGATTTGTATTTATGGAATTAAGTTATTTTGGTTAGATTCGAGCTGTCCGGAGTGGGATTTTCATGGAAAAGTCGTACTAGTGGGTTGATTTAAATTGTTTGAGGTAAGTATCTTGCCTAACTTTGTGTGGGGGAACTATCCCTTAATTGTCTTTGTTATCTCTCTTGTCATGTTAACTTTCTTATTGTCAGGTTATTCTTATTTGAAGTTGTTGATTAATGAGATATCTTTTCTTGTTGAGTAATTATCACTCATTTTGTTATTATTGAGATTCTTATTCGTATTGTAGTTGAACAGTGGGTTATATGTTGTGGTAACTTCGGTATTGATTTTGGCAAGTTGTGGCATGTGGGCACTTGTGGTGCGAATTGTTATTGTATTTTGATATTGATGCGCATGTGGCGGTATAAGGATAGGGGTTAATGTGCATGCGGTGGTATAAGGTAGGATTTATGTGCGTGTTGCTAGTAACGAAATTACTTGAAGCCCCGCGGTGACATAAGTGTGTAGCTATTTTTGGGAAAAATATTTTCAAAAATATCTAAATATAAGGCTCACGCGGCGGTATAAGGAAAGGTTGTGATTTTGAATTGTAAAATGTGGATACGAGGAGGTACCTCGGTTGTGATTCTTGTTGTACATTCTATATTAAAGAGGCTTGTTGGTTGAACAGTTTTGTTATCTCTTTATTTGCCTTACTTGTATTTGTCCGTATTGATTTCTTGTTGTTCTTATCATGTGTTCACTCTTTGTTGTCTTTATTGTTTTAAATCTCGTAGTTAGTTTACATTATTGAATTGCTTTATAGTTTATTTCCTCGTCTTCCATTATTTTCTTATACTATACCTTGTTCAGTTTCTCTTATCCTAGTAAGTATCTTGGCCTGGCCTCGTCACTACTCTACCGAGGTTAGGCTTGATACTTACTGGGTACCGCTGTGGTATACTCATAATACGCTTCTACATATTTTTGTGCAGATCCAGGTACTTTAGCTCAGGCTAGGCATCAGTGATTTGATCATACATTTCGGAGACTTCAAGGTATACCTACTTAGCTCGCAGGCCTCAGAGATACATTTTGTCTTTACTTTTACTACTGTTTACTCTTTATTTAGATAGCGTTGTACTAGGAATTTTCAGTATATTTCTGTAGAGCTTATGACTCAATTCCACCGATTTTGGAAATTTTGTCACAGATGTTCTGTTTTGGAGTTACTATATCGAATTATCTTATTATCTTGGTAATTAGTTATGTTAAGCTATCAATGAATGTTCGGTTTACCTAGTCTTAGAGACTAGGTTCCATCACGACATCCTAAGTTGGAAAATTGGGATCGTGACGGCATACCATGATTCAACTGTAATCATGTTATACTACACAATATACCAAGAATATTGTGAACAACATTTAGCATACTAGTTAATCACGGTATACTGTCACGGCCCAAAAATTCCTCCGAAGGAGTCGTGATGGCACCTAGTCTCTAAACTAGGTAAGTCTAACAATAACTGAGATAACAGTGATATTTGCTAACTTTAAATTAAATAACTCTTAACAAATTCTGATTCCCAAAATCGGAGGTACAAGTCACAAGCCTTTCTAAGAGTAGTTATACAAAATAAATACATTACTATTCCGAAACAAAAGGAACAAATAGAAATAAGTACAAATGAAGGTGAATCCGATCGAGGCCTGCGAACGCTGCAGTAGGTTTACCTTGAGTCTCCACTGCAATGACCCGCACAGCTACTACCGATCAAAATACCTGGATCTGTACACAAAAATGTACAGAAGTATAGCATGAGCACACCACAGCGGTGCCCAGTAAGTATCAAGACTAACCTCGGTAGGATAGTGACGAGAGACAGTCCAGACATCTACTGGTCAAATAAATTGAACAGGATATGATAATAAATTATCAACCTAAAGATGACAAAGTAATATCAACAGCAGATAAAGAACAACTATAATCAGTAAAACAATAAGGGAAGCACGGATAGGAACGAAAGATAACCAAGCAAATTAACACCAACATAATTGGAACACAGACAAGTAAAAATGTACTCAAATAAGGAAGGCGATGTCAGCTCAATAAATCATATCATTTCTGATGCACAATTTCAGCCATCTCAAACTCGATGTCTCATATCATAACCTCAATTACCCAACCTTTAGCACACCTGGCACCTTGTGCCCACATATTTCTATCTCACTTTGCACAACAACGTTCTCATGATACTCAGTTCATAAGGTCCATAACCAATGCAATTAAGATGTCAAAGAGTCTCATTTACATAACATAAAATAGAGTACAGCTTCTAAACCAATTAGGAACTCAGCAAGAAAAGATGAAGTTATTTTTAGAAATCATTTGGATAAAGAAAGTACCATTTTCAATTAAAGTATAACATCGAATGAATTATTACCTTTAACAAGGGATTTATTAAATTAACTTAGTAGAAAATCTATTTTTAAATAAAATACAACCTCAGACGATTTAAGAAAATTTAATTGAGTAACTAATTGAATTGAAGATTAAACAATTATTGAAATTTGAAGTATTGAAATATATATATATATAAATACGGCGAAGTGTTGAAAACACTATGGGGTTCCATCACAAAGGATCACAGCGGTAAAGGAATCTGAACAGTTAAAACACTTTAATTGGTAACAACAAATAAATATAGCAAACAGAAAGTGCACAGCATCATCCTTCATGCTTTTACTCTCGTTCTCACCATAAGAATAACTATTCACTTTTATTCTTTCTTGTTGCGGCGTGCAACCCGATTCCAATCATATAATACTGTTGCGGAGGCCCATGATAACTACACCGACAACCACAACAATTTGGATACATAGCATATATTCACGGGGTCATAGAGGAATTCGCTATTAAGAGATAACAATACGATAATGGGAACAATCACTTCAATTAAGGCAAATAAGGGCCAAGTAACAAGTAAGGGGTTTAAAGAAAGCTAACAACATCGTATGGAGCATATAGAGGTAAATTAAGCAATTAGAAAATTCAATCATGACGAAATACTTCCCACATAATGAACATAAGGACCTAAAACCCTAAAGGCCAGTTTTCCACAAATAAGTTCGAGCACACACTCGTCACCTCGCATGCACGGACTACAATTAGCATAGAAGACTCAAATCCTAAGGGGAAGTCCCCCCCCCACAAGGTTAGGCAAGATACTTACCTCAATCCGGCCAATTCAATACTCAATTTAGCTTTTCCTTTACCAATTCATCAACGTTTGGCTCAATCTAGCCAAAAACGACTTGAATATATCAAACAATGGAAGAGAAAACAATTCCAATGAACAAAACTATGATTCTTATACAATTTGCAAAAAGGTCAACAAAAGTCAACTCCCCGGACCCGCGCCTCGAAACCCGACAAAATTTACAAAAACTGAACACTCATTCCGCTACGAGTTCACCCATACAAAAATTATCAAATTCTGATACCATTTGGTCCTTCAGATCATCATTTTATATTTTTGAAAGAAATTACAAATTTTTTCCAAATTTTATCCCAAATTACGAATCAAATGATGAATTCAATGATATATTCATGTATTTTAGCCAAATCCGAGTTAGAATCACTTACCCCGATGAATTTCTTGAAAAATCTTCGAAAAATCGCCAAGTTCCGAGCTCTCTAGGTCAAAATATGAAATAAAACTCTAAATCTCGTATTTATAGTGCCCCTCTCGGATTCCCATCACCGCTGACCGCGGTAAAACCACCGCTGACCGCACTTCTGGTAGTTGCACAGGCAGGTCTTAGTATTTTGGCCATGACTTTCTCTACAGATGCCCAAATTATGATTTCTTTACCTTTATGGAAATTAGACACGAAGGGCTACAACTTTTAGTTTTGAATAATTTCAAAATTCCTTGTAGATAAAAAGATATAGGCTTCCGAAGTCAGACCAACGAACCTGCAGATTCTTCATGACCGCGGTCGCGGACCATTTTTCGCTACAGCGGAAATTCCACCACTGCAGTGAAATATCACCGCTGACAGCGGTCCTTTTGGTTGCTGGGGTCCCCCCCCCCCCAAAGATCCGGAACAACTTCCGAGTGCTGAAATGTCCGAACTCGCTCAAAATTCACCCTGAAGCTCATCCGAGGCCCCTAGGAGCTCAACCAAATGTAGCAACACATCCCATAACATCATACGACTTAGCTCCACTCGCAAATCCCTTCAAACAATGCTAAAACCATGAATCAGATGCTCAAACACATGAAAATTACTATGAACTTCAAGAACCTCTAGAATTGCAACCAAGCATTCGAACCGTATCAAATCAACTCCAAACGACACCAAATTTTGCAAGCAAGTCCCAAATGACATAACGGAGCTGTTCCAACTATCAGAATCACATTCCGACCTTGATAACACAAAAGTCAACTATGGGTCAAACCTCTCCATTTTTCAAACTTCAGTTTTTCCAACTTTCATCGAAATGCCTCAAATTATCCTACGGGCCTCCAAATCCAAATCCGAACACACGCCCAAGTCCAAAATTACCATACGAAGCTACTGACATCATCCAAAACTCATTCCAGAACCGTTTACTCAAAAGTCAAATTCCGGTCAAATTCTCTCCGCTTAAGCTTCCAGAACTATATTCCTTCTTTCCAATTCGACTCCGATTCATCTGGAAACTGAATCCAACCATGCACACAAGTCGATATACATAATGTGAAGCTACTCGTGACCTTAAACTGGCAAACCGAACGCAGTTGCTCAAAACGACCAGTCGGGTCGTTACATATACCATAATTCAATAATAATCAATTGTAATCATCGTACACTATACAATATACCAAGAATATTATGACTACCATTTAACATACCAGTGATCACAGCATACTATGATTCATGTAATCGTGGTATACTACATAGTATAGAATATTGTGAATACTATTTAATATACCATGATTCAACAGTAATCAAAGTATAAGAATATTGAGAATATCATTTAATATACTTAAACAAATATACAAAAATAATGGTACATTAAGGTATAGTATACCAAAAATATTGAACATACTAATTGACATACTCAAATAAAGTATATCATGATTCAACAATAATCATGATATATTTTATATTATACGAAGAATGTTGGGAATACCATTTAACATACCAGTAATCCCCGATATACCATAATTCAACAGTAATACCATGTAGTATACCAAGAATATTAGAAATACCATTTGATCATATTATACCATAATTCAACAGTATATATTATATACTACGCAACTGGTATATTGTGAATATCATTTAAAAGTATTAGCAATTAAAGTATACCATGACTATAATCATTTTGTTCATGGTAATTATTTCCAATCACCTTCACCTAAATAGTATACTACTCCCTCTGTCTCAATTCATGTCATACTTTTCTTTTTAGTCTATTCCAAAAAGAATGTTATACTTCTTTATTTATAAATAATTAGATAATTTATAAATTATTTTACACCACAAGTTTTACAAGCTTTCCTTTCTTTCATACATTCTGTGCCGAGCCAACAATGCCAAATAAATTGGGACGATGAAGTATTTCTTAAATATAAACCTAAATCAGGAGTACACTACTATGCTAAATAGTATACTTTTGTGAATATATACTTAATCGAAAATATACTGGTAAATTAATAGTATATTATTTATTGAATATGTCCTATAATATTTATTAAATGTGTCCAACGTTATACCAAATATACACCTTATATAAATGACTTCTTTTAGTAAACGATAAATTTAAGACGGAGGGATTAAAATGGAGTGGAAGAGAGTAAACATGTAGAAAAACAACTAAATATAATATTGACACATAATGTAAAAAAAAGTTCAAGAAGCTTGATATTTGTTAATAACTCCAAACTCTCTTTTCTTTTAGGAAACTACCAGTTGTGTCCGCCTATAAATAATTTATTACAAAAATTGGTAAATTCATAAAATATTATTAATTTAACCAAATTCTACCAATATTAGCCAATTACCTATTTGTAGGCAATAAAATATCAAATTTTTGCTTTCTTTTGAGTGAGTGTTATTAAAATAGATTGGGTACATTTAAGGAGTTTGAATCTCAGTTTTGGGATGATTTGGTGGAATTTTGAGGTAGTTTGAATTGAAAATCCAACGTAGAAGATGAACATGAAAAAATGATGAAATGTGTATCACATATGTATCACATGTATATCTATGTGTAAGATACATACATGATACATGTTTGATACATGTGTCACAGAAGAATATTTTAACTACGAATTTTGATACCAAACCAGTCCAAATCACCTCCAATCTTGCTCAATTTTGTATATTGCCTTATCTATGTGTTTTCAATAAATTCCAACCATACCCATTGAAAAATTTCTTTTAGCCCTATTTTTAAATATTTTATATCATTGGTAATGAATTTTGACTCCAAACTAATCTAACTCGCCTTCAAACTTCGTCGTATTTTGCATATTACCTTATCTATGCGTTTTCAATGAATCGCAACAATACCCAAAAAGAAAATCTTTTTTTATTTATGTTTTTTGAATGTTATATATCATTGGTAATTTTTTAGATTATTTTTGGTAACATGACTAAAATCGCTAGTTATTGGTAAATAGTGTCTTTCTTTGATACATTCCCATGAGATTCCCTTTTCTTTTTACTTTGCACAAGTTTCGATGTATCTCTCTTCACTAAGATAGATATTCCAAAAGAAAAAAGGGTCATATTTGTCGTTTTACTATCGAAAATAAACTACAGAAGCTAGCACTAATTAGTAATTACCGTCCATACAAATTGACCGTTGTTCTCAGTCAATGTCGTTCGATGATGTCCGGATTTTGCTTGAATTCCTCTTCGCCTTCATAGCTTTGGGGGAAGCGACAATAATTATGAATTTAAGGAGCAGCGAGGTGTGATTATTTTCGGCCGCAAGGGCATTTCTGTCCAAGTCCCAAATTATTCCTCTTCATTCAATTGCTTGTTAAACATTCCCAAGTCCTCCTTCACCCCACAAAAAATAATTGTTTTTAGAAATATCTATCCATGAACCTGATGGTCCATCGCCCGCCCGCACCGGCAAATCTACTTTTTCTAGTAAGTTTTGATTTTACGATTATTCTCTTTCTTTTTATTTTTTAATTTATATACTGGAGTAACTTTTTTAGAGCTTCATTTCTCCTCGCTATCCTCGGTATAATATGGTGGCATAATATTGCACCCATCCGCAAATTAATAAGACCATTAGGTATTATGGAAATGACACCAGGTAGTCACTTTTAAGCATGTTGTTTAAAATATATTCACAGTTTACAATGTATTTAAAGATTACTCAATTTCGCTCAAACTTCAGGACACGACGTCCTAGAATTTAAACCACAAAGTTCAAACTTCAGGATATCATGTCCTAAAGTTCGAAAATTATGTCTAAAATTCGAATCTTATATCCTAAATTTTAAATTAGTAGTTCAGAAATTCAGGACAATTTCAAATTAGCAGCTCAAAAATTCAAGACACTAAGTTTCAGGATACCTCATTTGTTTTTGTAAGATTACGTCTGAATCTGAATACACATCTGAATATCAAGATGTGTATTAAGATTAAGACATCTGAATCTGAATACACATCTGAATATTAAGATGCGTATTAAGATCTGAATACTAAATGATTAAGACTGTTTGATTTTTAACATCTGAATGTATAAAATTTATCTTTATTTGAAAATTAATAAACATAAAATTTAAACGAAATACTAATTAATCTAATCTATCAGTAAAATATATATATATATATATATATATATATATATATATATATATATATATATATATATATATATATATATATATATATATAAAATATGGCGAGGTGGTGATGGCTAGCGGTGGTGCTTGTGAATGCCGACTAGAGGCGGTAGTTAGTGGTAGGTTTGGTTCAGGGGCGTATACACCTTGTACTATGCGGTGTCACGGGACACCGCTTCGTCGAATTTTTTTATTAGTTATGTATAAGAAAAGTTAAAATATTAGGGATAAATATAGAAAATGACACCGCTTACAACTACAATAAGTTATTTATTTGTTCATTTCTTCAAATTGTGACACCGCTTATGAAAAATCTTGCATATGCCACTGGTTTGGTTGATGATTGTGGTTCAGGGTAGTAGCTAGTGGTGATTAGTAGTGGTGACGATTATGATTGAGAATGGTGGTGGTGAGTGGTGATAGTTAATAATGACGGATGATGGTGGTAGTTGTGATCGAGGAAGGTGGTGATGGGTGGTGATAGTTAATAATAATGTGCAGTGCCGGTTATAGTTGTTGATGGTGATGGGGTGGTTAGTTGTGGTAGTTTAGGTGGATGAGTGTTGTTTGTGTTTGAGAATGATGGTGGTGGGAGTGGTGCAGAAGGTGGGTGATGGTAGTCGATTATGAAAGCGGCTATGATTGAGGATGATGGTGGTCGCATGGTGGTAGTTGATAATGGTAGGCAACGGCGACAATTAATAATGAATATGGATGATAACATCTTAATGAAATTAAGTCTCTCATGGATCTTAATCATACAGACCTATTCAGACTCATTAAGTAGTTGTGAAGTAAAAAAATAAACACACTTAATAATTAAGATCTGGATAATTAAAATTCAGACTTTAAAAATAAACGCACTTGATGTTTGAGATCTAAATTATTAATATTGAGACCTCCATTAACTGCAAACAAATGAGGATGAATTGGCTAATCTTTAAATACATTATAAATTATGCATATATTTTAAATAGCGCGCTTAAAAGTGACTATTGTTGCACTTCGCATTTAGGTATTTAGAATATATTTCATGTGTAAATCCAACAGATTTTTAAAAAAAAAAAAATCTAAACATTTTCTGATATATCAAAGATGGATTTTGGCATTGGTTCAACAGATTTGAATAATCATAGTTTTTTTCTTTCAGCAATAGTCAAAAGTTTGTAGACGTAGTTTTGCAGTCACAAATAGCTCTGCACTAGCCAAAAAGTGCGAGTCCTATTAGATATCATCGTAAATCAACATATTGCTCACAGTTTAAAGAAGTTAATTGATCTTTTTGCTATTAATAATACTTTTAGATTACAAATTCATGAACTTCTGATGTCTTAAGAGGAAGCTACTACTCACACCATCTTTAAATAGTAATATTTTTCAAGAAATAAAATTCTTACAAGAGAGTGGCACACTCAGTGAGCATAACTTTAAAGTTTCTATTTTAAACCTAAAATGTTAAGATATCAACGAGAAACATTATTAATTTGAAGAGCTTATTCAAGAAAATATTTTTTTATAGAAGTGATAAATAATGCGCTGAAAATTAGGAGAATGAAGTGCAGATGTGAAACTGATTATGAAGACAAAGTTCCGGAGAGATTAAGATAATTACTCTCAGAGATTGGGGCGTCACATATTAGTAAGCTAGGCTGAATTAGCATCTGGAAACAAAAAGAATATCATCATCTATATCACGTACACAATATTACACGGACGAATTGCCAACTACAAATGACATTATCCTACTGTTCCATCAAAGTATCCAACATAATGATCATGAAGTAAACATACATTTACCTGCCTTGGTGATAGCAGTTCATTAGCATCACCAAATATTTCTCCTATTATCAACATTAAGAAGGATTAAGGTCACATCCAGAGTTAAGCTCATCTAAAGTTGGAAAATTCACAGCCCCTGTAAGCAAAAGAAAAGAACAAACAGTCGGTTACTACTAACTAAAATTGCAAAGCAGGCAATCCTTCAATATTATCTATCATATTCACATCATTTTCAACACAGGAAACCAAAATTATAAGAAAGACAATGGCTTAACAGATAAGCTTACTTCGAAAATGGAAAACAAGCATGTAACATACTCCCCATTGATTAGCAGACTATGCAGCTTGGTACTTCAGCTATTATCAGACAACTAAAATCTAACATCACTGTTAGCGGAAACGTAAAAGAAAAAACACAAGATTTAACGTGGTTCGGATCAAAATAATCCTACGTCCACCAGAGAACAGTTGCCTTTTTAATATTAACAAAGGAAGGGGAGAGTTCCCAATTACACTTAAGAGAATTTCTCTCTTAACTCTCTACTCACTACAATGTGTTGTATTATTTTTGGGATGGTTTCTACAAATGAAGGAGTGCATCTATTTATAGAGGTAAAGACCTCCTCTTGATGTCATTGGTGACATCAAACTACCTCCTCTTGATGTCATGGGTGACATCAAAGGAGGAAGCTTCCTCCTAGCATCCACACCAACTCTTTCCACCAACTCTTTCAATTGACATGCCATTGTTGACTAAACATAAACCAACACCTTCAATCTCCACCTTGGTTTGCGTTTCGAGCGTGCGTGTGAACAACTCTGGCCAAAACTTCTAAGCTTACTGGGCAACCCCGTTGTAAGAAACAAGAAGAATCAAACCATTGTTGAACATACCACCTCCACCTAACAATTGTTCTCTTCGGAGTTGCATCAGTTGATGCACACCCCCGCCAAGTCCTTGCAATGTGCAAACTTAGCGAGTGGGACTATCTTGGTCAACATATCTGCAGCATTATCGTCTGTGATAACCTTCACGACCTTGATAGTTCCCTCTTCAACATCTCGAATAAAATAAAATCTGACATCAATGTATTTAGTGCGCTCATGAAATCTCTGATTTTTCATTAGATGAATAGCACTCTGACTATCACATCTAAGAGTTGATTCCAGCTGAACCAAACTCAATTCCGCTACTAAATCTTTCAACCAGATAGCTTCCTTCACCGCCTCCGCTGCTGCCATGTATTCTGCTTCTGTCGTAGACAAAGCGGCAATCGACTGCAGAGTCGACTTCCAACTAACGGCACTGCCAACGAGGGTAAAGATGTATCCAGCTGTGGACCTTCTTCTGTCAAGATCTCCTGCATAGTCAGAATCTACATAACCGAGAATTGAAATACCTCCACCACTTTTTCGAAAAGTCAGACCAACACCAGAAGCTCCTTTGAGATATCTCAATATCCACTTGACAGCTTCCCAATGCCTCTTTCCTGGGCTGGACATGTATCTACTTACCACACTTACAGATTGAGCAATATCTGGACGTGTGCATACCATAGCATACATAATGCTACCAACTGCACTGGCATAAGGAATCTTTGACATATGCTCCACCTCATCCTCGGACTGAGGCATTTGTAACTCTGAAAGTTTAAAATGAGGAGCTAATGGTGTACTTACAGGCTTGCACGTATGCATATTGAATCTCTTGAGAACCCTTTCAATATACCTCTTCTGAGAAAGATGTACAACACCGTCTTCTCTTGAAATCTCCATACCAAGGATTTTCTTTGCAGCTCCTAAATCCTTCATGTCAAATTCCTTACTCAACAGTTTTTTCAAAGCATTTATCTCTGTAATGTTGTTAGCAGCAATAAGCATATCATCAACATACAACAGTAAATAAATCATTGAGTTACCAGACATCTTCTTGTGATACACACAGCTATCAAATGCACTCCTTGAGAATTCATGTGTAGTCATGAATGCATCAAACCTCTTGTACCACTGTCTAGGGGATTGCTTCAAACCATACAAAGACTTCTTTAGTTGGCATACGTGATTTTCTTTTCCCTCAGCTAGGAAACCTTCAGGCTGATCTATATAGATTGTCTCTTCTAGATCACCGTGTAAGAAAGTAGTTTTGACATCAAGCTGTTGAAGCTCCAAGTCAAATTGGGCAACCAATGCTAGTAGCACGCGAATTGAGCTATGTTTCACGACTGGAAAGAAAATCTCATTGTAGTCAATTCCCTCCTTCTGACTGAATCCTTTTACAACCAATCTCGCCTTGAACCTAGCATTTTCCACTTCAGGAATTCCCTCTTTCTTTCGGTAGACCCACTTGCATCCAACTGTCCTCTTCCCTTTTGTCTTTTCACTAAGACCCATGTCTGATTCTTGTGAAGAGACTCCATCTCTTCAGTCATGGCTAACCGCCATTGTACAGCATCCTTGCAAGAAGTTGCTTCAATATACGAGGAGGGCTCCAGATCCTTAATCTCTTCTTGTGCAGCTACGAACGCATATGCAATCAAGTTTGCTTGATCTATAAGGCATTCCGGTTCTCGTGTCTGTCTCTTCTCCCTCCCCTTTGCAATTGTGTATGGTTCATTGACAACAAGTTCTTCAAGGTCTACATCTTCTGACTCATCTTTAACCTGAGTCTCTTGATCCTTTTCCTTGGCAAGCTCCACCGAAAGCTCCACCTGCTCGTCGTTCTTGTTTCCTGAAAACTCCACGGAAACTTTACGGAGATCAAGTATAGAGGATTCATCAAAGGTGCATCTCTACTAACTATAAATTTGAGTAAAGACAAACACCAAAGTTTGTACCCTTTTACTCCATCCACATACCCTACGAATATGGCCTTCTTAGCCCTTGGTTCAAGCTTTCCTTCATTAACGTGATAATAAGCTGGACACCCAAATATTCGTAAGTATGAATAGTTAGAGGGTTCACCTGACCATACCTCATTCGGAGTCTTAAAGTCAATTGCCGATGCTGGAGATCGATTGACAATATGAGCAGCAGTGTGAACTGCTTCAGCCCAAAATACTTTGGACATTTTGGCTTGTAGGAGCATACAACGAGCCTTTTCAAGAAGAGTTCTGTTCATTCTCTCGGCAACTCCATTCTGTTGTGGGGTATGTCTGACAGTCCTATGTCTTGAGATCCCATGAACCTTGCAGAATTCATTAAACTCTTCATTGCAAAACTCCAAGCCATTGTCTGTGCGAAGATACTTGATTTTCCGCTCCATTTGATTTTCAACCAAAATCTTCCACTCTTTAAATGCTTCAAAAGCATCACTTTTTGCCTTCAAAAAATGCACCCAAATCTTTCGTGAGAAATCATCAATAAAAGTGAGAAGATACCTCTTTTTGCCCTTCGATGGAAGTTTAGAGGGACCCCATAAATCTGAATGGATGTAGTCTAGCACTCCTCTTGTCTTGTGTTTGCCAGTGCTGAAGCTGACCTTCTTTTGCTTCCCTAGAACGCAGTGCTCACAGAAGTCAAGTGTGTTGATCTTCTCACCTTCCAAAAGGTTACGATTGCTCAACATCTCCAGTCCACGTGCGCTCATATGACCCAGTCTCATGTGCCATAGTCTTGCCTTGTCATCATTAGATAACTGCACTGTAGATGCATTTGCAGAGCCAACAATGGTGCTTCCGGCCAATGTGTAAAGGCCGTTCTCTAGCTTGCCTTTCAGCATGACTAAAGAACCTTTAGTCACCTTTATAGTTCCTGCTTCGCTCATGTACCTGTAGCCTTGTTCATCCAGAGTACTCAGGGAGATCAAATTCTTCTTACGATCAGGAACATGACGGACTTGTGTAATAGTCCTCACGACTTCATCATGGCAGCGAACCCGAACTGAACCAATGCCAACTATTGCACAAGTTGCATATTGCCCATTACTACGGTTCCTCCACTTTTCTCATAGCTGCTAAACCAGTCTTTTCGGAATGTCATATGCAGAGTGCAAGCAGAGTCTAACACCCATTTGTTTCCATAACTACTATTATTATTACACGATGTTGTTAGTACATAATCATTATCAAAATCATGTACCTATTCAACTGTGGATGCACTCGCCTTTTCCTTGGACTTTGACATTGGGCAGTCTCGTTCAAAGTGCCCCTTCTTGCCATAACCCCAACACTCTGTATTCTTCTTGTTCACACGAGACTTTGATCTGTGCTTTGATTTGCTCTTTCCCTGTTGGCTAGTCCGGCCTCTCACAAAGAGCCCACTTGCCTGGTCATCTCTATCTCCTTCAATGTGCCTCCGCACATCACTAGAGTTAAGTGTCTGCCGCACTTGCTCAAGCTTGATAGGCTCCTTGCTATACATCATTGAATTCTCAATATCACGATATCCTGAAGTCAATGAAAATAGCAAAGCACATGCAAGCGTCTCCTCCTCCTTTTTAATTCCTGCAATCTGTAAGTCCATGACAAGTTTATTGAACGCATCTAAATGATCTTGTAACGAAGTACCTGACCCCATCTTAAATGTGTGAAGACGCCGTTGTAACATCCTTGTTGTCACTGATCGGTCTTGGTATAGCCCTTCTAGCTTTTCCCATAACTGTTTGGCCGTCTCTTCGGCACCAGTACTCACTTCACAAAGCACGTTAGGTGCAAGGGATAGTTGGATTGCACTCAATGCATCCCCTTCAATCTTCTCCTTGTCGGGAGTTGATATATCCTTAGGATACTTTCCGTCAATAGCATGGATTGAACCTTCCCTCCGCAGTAACGCCATCATCTGGATCTTCCAGATATTGAAGTTGTTGCGTCCACTGAATCTATCAATTTCAAACTTCATGGAACTCATCTTTGCTTGTTCTTCCTCCTTGGATCGTTAATGAATCATGTTGCTCTGATACCAATTGTTAGCGGAAACGTAAAAGAAAGAACACAAGATTTAACGTGGTTCGGATCAAAATAATCCTACGTCCACCAGAGAACAGTTGCCTTTTTAATATTAACAAAGGAAGGGGAGAGTTCCCAATTACACTTAAGAGAATTTCTCTCTTAACTCTCTACTCACTACAATGTGTTGTATTATTTTTGGGATGGTTTCTACAAATGAAGGAGTGCATCTATTTATAGAGGTAAAGACCTCCTCTTGATGTCATTGGTATTGGTGACATCAAACTACCTCCTCTTGATGTCATGGGTGACATCAAATGAGGAAGTTTCCTCCTAGCATCCACACCAACTCTTTCCACCAACTCTTCCAATTGGCATGTCATTGTTGACTAAACATAAACCAACACCTTCAATCACTAACGCATACTCTGCAGTCCCATGATTTGATTAGTTGAAGGTAGAGGTGCAAACGTTGAACCATTAGTTTTATCAAAGATTACTTCACTTATTTAGAGAGGTAATGGAAAAGGCTCCATTTATGGGGGATCCAAATCCAACGCATAATTGTGAGTGTATCGAGATTCGACTCCTTTGCACTAAATTTCTTGCAGTAGAAATAAAACACGTACCATCGAATAGACACTCACAAAGTTTATTCCAGAGATACTCTCTGCGAATCACAGCTTAGGGTTATTAATTGATCACAGAAGATCACAGGCTGTTTTGTACGATTGTACAATGTTTCCAGCATTTTCTTCCCTCCCCTAAACTTTTCACATATTCACTTATATGGCCACATATGATTTTAAAAACATAGCACTTCCTCTGGCAGAATGTCCTTGTGAGTTTCCTTCTTTACTAGTTATCCTCAATTAAATCCTAACTTTATAACACTACAAAATCACATACTGATTTTCCTTACAAAAACGAACTACAACTTTTCTAGGTGAGGATCCTAAAATACAGTATAGCTTTTAAGGTGTTTACTTTGTTCTTTCTTCTTCTACCTCACTTCTATGTGATTTATACACATATCCACAACAACTTAGCAGCCTTGATTTGAAGAGTCCTAAATCCCAACCAAACCTCCACAATCCAAATGAACCACAAAGTTGCATCAAGACTTTATGATCTTACCACTAACTGCACCCAGGAAGTCCTGGATTGGCAATGGCCTTCCATTGCCAATTTTCTTTAGGATCAAAATGACTCCCATGAGATGTCACATGCCCCAACTCCTTCCTAGTACTTTTTCCTTGTCACATGCTAACAAGGTAAATTAACAAACCAAATTCCAATACCATACATCCAAATTCTTATACGTGCATTCGTACAATCTCTCTCTCACATACACATATATATATGACTATTTTAGTCTCTAGTTTCATTGTGACCATAAGTCCATAACCATGTTCAGTTTAAAGACAGCAATTCACAAATAAAAACACAATTAGCATTGCAATAGCTAAAACAGTCATTGACATGAGAAGCTAAAGCAAAATTTCACTGTTGATACCTCAGTTGGGCTCGAAATGAGTAGGTCCCTCTCAGAATTCATATGGCCACTCAATCGCCTGCAATTTTACGGATGCATATGAGATGAAAGGTTCAAACATTAGCTATTCCATCCCATCCACTTGTGCAACCCCCCCCCCCCTCCCTCTTCTTATACATTGTAGGATATGTGCATGAGCTCTTGCCTTTTTTATTTTTTTATGAAGAGGATATGTGCATGAGCTCTTGGCTTTTTCTTTTTTCTTTTTTAGTTTTTATTTGTATTATTTTTTTTTATAAGTGACATGTGCATGGCTCTTGGTATTGTGCAGAGAAATGGAGAGTATTCCTCTGTTTCCCCTATTCCCTATTTTTGAGTGCAGGGAGGGAAGATCTGCCCCAATATGGAGTACCTTGGCTTCTCAGACTTGGTAAGATGTTTGGACATAATCGATGCCTGCAAATTAAGTGTCAAATTTTGTTCCAAAGTTCAGCAAGATTTGTCATATAAAACGGACAAGAGCATACAAAAGTTCAGTTGCGAAGATGCTCAAATTTAAAGAAATAAATTTTATTGTCATAGCAATAGTCTATCAATTTTCAGGAATTTAACAAAATCCTTTGAAGCATTTGTTTCCAAATTTTATTTTTATTTTTGCATTGTTTTACAACTTAATCCAGGGTATCAGACTTCAAAGTTAACTGTTCAGTATTCTATCACAGAAAACAATTTTGACCAATTGTACACTAAAAGTATATCATGTGGTTGCATGCTAAATTTGGATGACCTAATGATAGTAGGCCATGCCACAGATGAATTCTCCTTTTTCCAATTTTACTTCCTATTGTTTCTCTTTTATTATCACCTCAGGCTTCCACTAAGCCTAAAGAATAACTACATTGAAGATTTCAAAGATAAATGAAATTCAAAAATGGTGGTCAACAGAATCAAAGTTGTGACGACAGAAAATTATGTTGCTCAATGGAAAGAAAAGCAAAAGTAAAGGCCTTTCAAGAAAGTAAATAAACCGTTTTTAATAGGTAAGAAAGTAAATAAATAAAGGCAACTGGGACCTAAATCCACCATTTCTTGAACTCAATTCGGGTTTGCCGTTAAAAGTTCTATCCAAAAAAGCAACAGTCAGAGAAAAAATTTCCATCTCAATATTTTTAAGGTAGGCTAGCATATAAAAGCACCATTTATATAGCCAGATCACTGGTAATCCAGCGCCAGGTCCATTGTTTATTTAATAATGAAATTTCAGCACCACTAGTAATTTTAAGACTGCTAGGTTGGTAATAAGAGCATAAACATCAGTCATACTACATTAATATAATTAAAAAGCACCCCAATACAAGATTGCATATATCTTGGCTCTTACTGACATCAAAAGATTCGATTGGGTGATGGCACAACAAAAAGTTTGCAAGTGCTACCTGTTCTAATCATGCAACAAGCGGTAATGTACAGTTTCCAAATTCTAGTTGAACTCCTACCCTCTAATGGTATAAAAAGAGTACCTGCTCTTGGATTATGCTCCTGGCCTCAACAAGCTGAGCTTCTAGCTCAAGCTCTCTCTCTGTTACTTCTGAGGAAACTTCTGCGCCCTTTTGTGCATCTTGTAGTTGACCCATTCGCTCCTTCAAAATTCAACAAAGATATACAATGACTATCGCAGGTACATGCAACACTTGATATTTGTCATATAAACAAAGATAGGAACATGAAGCAAAATACCTCTATGCATAATCACCTACTTTACCTTGATAGAAGCCATCTTGTTTCGCAGACTTTCCTCAATTTGATCCCGAGCCATGTGGAGAGGCAGATCAAAAACGTCCTGAAGGATTACAAACTCTTGGCTTACTTCGTCATTAACCAGGTATGACATCCTATGAGAAATAACCCATCTGATTAGTCTCTTAAAAAGATTAGCCACATACCGTTCTGCCACCTAACGCAGACTGCAAGTGATCTGCATCTAGCCTGTCATTGCTTGTTGCTGACTGCCTAGAAGAACCATTTGGGGCATTTAAGAACTCACGCATGTCACCCTACCAATAGGAAGGTCAGTCACATTCTCGATAAAAGCATTGCTTCAAAAGCAGGTATCACACATGAAGAAAATTAGTATGATCAGCCACTGATCAATACACAAGGCTGTGAATTAATTGGAGCTGACTGCCTAGAAGACCCATTTGAGGCATTTCATTACTCACTCATGGACATGTCAGCCTATAGCAAATAGGAAGGTCAGTCACATTCCAATTAAAGCATTGCTTCAAAAGTATGTATTACAAGTGAAGAAAATTTGTATAGTTCATCCGTAGATCAATATACAAGGTTGTGTGACAAACAGATTTCTTCTGTACTGTCATGCTTGTAGACTTTCCCTTCTCTTTTGTTCTATTTTCCCCAAATATTGACATAAATAATAAACTAGGAGTAACATAAGAAGAAGCTGAAGGAAAATGAATCCATATTTTAAGTGAACAAACAGTAAGTATGCAGTAAAGTCCGAAAAAACTTCCACAGACACTATAGTGTCACAGGCACTCATTAAAACCGCACTCAACAAAAAAATATTGATCTGCTTATTTTTTATTTTCTTGGATGAGCTGCAACAAATATATCCAAAAACAATTAAGAAAAAAGAAAGAAGTACTAGAACCCATTGACATAAGATAAAACTATCAAAAAGAGGTTGTTCTCAGATTTCAGAGCATTCAGTTCTAACCAAATATGCCAAGCAAAAGCTAAAGGAAGACAAGTGTACATTTTTAAAGAGAGTGGTTTTAGGGTGTTTCAAATAAAAGTTCCTTCACTAGCAAGACACACAGATCTTCAAGAAACTACAATTGTCCAAACAGGTTTTCTTTTTGCACGAACACTTTCTCCAAAAACTTTTTTCTAAAAGTTGTCCAAAGGGGATCCAAAAGCACCTTTCCCTCCATGTTTCTTTAGGCAATTGTTTTATCTGTCTTCTACTACTACAAATTTCCATGTTTTATCAAAATTTGGTCATTCAACACAACGCAATAGACAAAACTCTTAACAGAAAGATCATGCTGACCTGCAACCTTATTCCCTCAACAACTCTTGAGGTTATATGCCTACTGAAGTACTGATTATATTCCATGTATGGACGCCTGGGCAAACTGACTAAGAAGAGCACATGTATTTTTTGGATTTAACTTTACCTCATAAAGGATGAGCACAACATGCGGAAAGAGGAAGATGCTTAATTAATTACTAGTTGGAGTGTGCTATATGAATAATCTCCAAACTAAAGGAGGCTAGACTTTCTAGATATTTTCTGTCTGTACTTTTGAGATATTTAGGAGGCATTCCAAAGAGAGATTACTTAAAAAGATTAAGAAGAATAATTTTGAAAAAGGTGGTTCGGTTAGAACTTTTCCAAGGAACTTTTAAAATTCTCTTTTGGGTGAAGAAGTGCCTAGGGGCACTTGTAGACCTGAAAAATCTTCTTCCCTCACTTAACAAACAAACTTTAATCTGAAAAAAACTTATTTAGAGAACTTTTCTAAAGAAATTGTCCGAGTAGCTTTAATTACTAAAAAAGAGATGCTAAATGGAAACACTGGTCATTTTTCTTGAGCCGAGGGTCTATCGGAAGAAGCCTCTCTACCTTCCCTGGGTAAGGGAAAGGTCTGCGTACACACTACCCTCCCCATATCCTACTTGTGAGATTCCACTGGGTTTTTTGTTGTTATTGTTGTTGTAAATGTAAACACCGAATCACTGTTATGGCTATTGCTTGTACCTGCATTGATCGCAATAATGCCCTCAAATCGGCATTTTCAGCAGCTAGTTCTTGATTTTTTGCTTCATAAGCATCCACCTGTGAATATACACAATTATAAGTTTAGCCTGGAGAAGCTGAAAGAGTTTAACCAAGTCCATTCACCACTTACAATCTTCTTGTAGAAGTCATTGTCAGCCTTCTTCCCATTCCATGTCCCACGTTGACGCCCTTCTTTCTATAGAAACATACGAACAAAACTGTTAAATCTCGGAATAACCATGGGTAAAAGAACTGCTAAAAATTAATGCTACCTGAAGTAAATTCATTATTTCCATGCCTGATCTGGATTCCTTCTTTTTCTCCATCAACACTTGATTTAGCCTCTCCTGAAAATAGCACAACCCATCCATAAAACTTTAATACTTAATAAGTTGGAAATACCCGTAATATAGCTATACATATAATTGAAAGAAAACAAAGATGAAAAAACTCACTTGCAACTTTATATACTCCTTTTCCTTTTTCTTCATTTCATATATCTGCTGAGTTCTGACTTGCTATTTCAAAAATAAAAATACAGCATAAATGAGACCAGTTGTGAGAAACAGTACATCGCTACAAGCAGTATAAATAAATAGTAGCCAACCTGATTACCAAGAACCATCCTCTGAAACTCATCTCTTTCCTTCTGCAATTTGTCAATTTGTGCCTTCAAAGCTGCTGTAGCTTTAGCTTCCTAAACATATTTTTGTATAAAGTCAGCCAACTGTACATCTAGACTCCTTAGTTTAAGAAAAGGTAGACTTTCACACCTCTCTAGTAATTGTAGCTATCTCTCTATCTTTGGCTTGTATTTGAGATTCCAGCCTCTCCACTTTGGCCTCTAATCTTGATATGTCTGATAACAGCCTTTAGATAGAAGAAAACGTAACAATTACTGGACATCTTGCTCACTTTTGAAAAACATCATGATAATTGGAAACCACCCACAGTGGCGGAGCCCGGAATTTCGCTAAGGGGGCTCAAAATGAATATATATGTGTAAAAAGTGTATTTCTTCACCTATATAAGAAGTATAAACAGTATATTTTTTCGACAAAAGGGTGTTCAACTGACCACCCTTCAGTCTATGTCACTTCACCATTGCCCACAAGTAGAATAATTACCGCAATAGTTAAGGACTAGGATTTGGAACTTTATTCTTCTTGTATTCAAGATAATCCAAATTAAATGGTACTTACAAGGTACACCATGAGAAATGTAAGTGTCTTTTGTAATTTAAGGTCTTCCTAGTAATAGGAAGTATTTGGGTCCTTGTCAGCTTTGCTTATACGTCCACCAATTGAATTGATCATTTTAAACTCCCCTAATTCACTATGAGGAGTCCATTCAACAGTCAAAATGTTCTACTTGAGAGCTCAAACGCATTATATCCAAGGCTGAGAAAAGGAAAGAAGTAACTTTGACTTTTTTCATAGAACATAAGCATACAGGCTGGAATCAAGAAGAGTTGCATTCGAACAACAAAAGATTTGATTTGAGGGAACAAAGATTCGTTAAGGACACCAACGCCTTTTTACTGAGATAATATAAAAGGTTGGAAATAACAAAAGAAGTCAGAAACCTATAACTCAATGTTTCTGAGATGTTACAAGAAAAAGCCAAACAGATTTTGAAGGAAGTCGTAACTTAATAGTTTCCAGTTCAGTATTGCAAGTAACATCTAAAAACACTTACACCAATAACTGCAAACTACTTTAAAACAAGCATCAATCTCTTAAATGGCTTTCGTCCTTCCATTCGAACTATCATTTATAAGAGAGACAATCAAAGAAAACCTATGAAAAAATAACAAAATTTGTGACCACACAATCAGTCTTCACCAATCTCAAAGAACTACTTCAAAAGTCTAGAATACCGTTGTCTCTGCTCATTTGCAGACACTCTGAATTCAATATCCCTCTGCCTCTGCTGCAATAGTGCATATACACAGTTGCAAGTCCTTGCTATAGAAACCTATCAAATGAGAAATCAGTCAGTATTACACACATATAGAAAAGTAGAATACACAGTTGGTCCTAATATATGTGACGTATTTCTATACATCTCACAATGTTCAGCATTATTCCACTAATAATATCAATAATACAACTTTGAAGAGTGTCTCGCGAAGCATTCGTTTCCTTAGAGTGAGTTGGTTTTGACTGACAAGTTCCAACCAAACTTTCATTGGTCAATATTATGAATGGGAAACTATTCAAATGTGATCTCTTTTCCGAATAATAATTTTTTCCACTAGAACTATCATAATACACAAATTGAAATTTGGATGATATCAAGTGGTGTTAGATCATTTAAATAATTTAGGACCGAGTTATTAGCACTTGCACCCACTCACTACCGTTGCCTAAGAAACAGTACCTCAATAAAAATGAATATTTTGAAGCTGAACGTCTTTATAGTTTTATCAGTTGCAATATTCAGTTTTTCACTATCATAGTTTGATCAGTCAACTTTACTATCTTTATTTTAATGACGGTTGTGTCCGGGCCAGCTTGTGTGCCGGGTACTTTCTACCTCCCATCAGTACAGATATCAGGTAACTCTACCCACCAAGCAATCAACTTCACTATCTCAATTGAATTTTCCCTTCAACGTGTCCAACCCTAACCCTAACAGCATGGTTAATAAAGTAATGGCTAGCATTTTCAGTAAGCCCTAACATAACAACCCAACCCCTACCCCGGTGCTCCCCACAGGCAAACTGTAAATTTTCCTTAAAATACAATGAGAAAAACAAAATAAACGGAAAAAAAATAAGAATAAAAGAAGAACTAAGAAATGGTCGTACAGGGTCATGGGCAAAGAGATCGAGGGAAGCAGGGAATCCAAAGGTGACCAGAGTTTGGTTGAGATACTTAGCACAGTGCTCCAAATTGTTTATATCTGCAAAATTATACTCACTGCAAATATACAAAAACACAAATCACTACATTTTACAAATCAAAACCCTAAATGTGTTTTTTTAGAAAGAAGAATTGGTCTTGTCTATTACCTGATTCCCATGCCGCTAGGAGGAGTAGATGTGCGCTGCAGAAAAATTATAGAGTAAGAAATATAGTTAAGAGTGCGTTGAACTTAGAAACACAAAATGAAATGAGAGAGAAGAGGGAAATGGGGATTAAAATACTCTGAGATCGAAATCATTGTCTGTAGGAGGCATGTTCGTGAGGGATTTTAGAAATGGCTATCTTCAGAAAACTCCAAAGGGAATAGATCTGAATGTTGGCCAAATTTCAAATTGAGTATTAAAAGTGCAGGAGTATTCGCTTTTGTTGTCATTAACTCATTCTCATTTTTGTTTCACTTTTTCTTCAGTATCCTCTTCGCTCACAGTAGTGGCACTCCACACTCTCGAAATTGGGGAAGTAGTATAATTGACACGACCAGCGGGTATGACGGGTCGGTTTGTAAGGTGAACTTTGCTTTCACTAGCAAGTACGTGCCTCCTTATTCTTTTTTTTTTTTTTTTTGAGTTTCAGAAATTTCCAAGTGAAAACAATTTCTCGCTTTGACTGTACTTAAATGTGAAAATTTAACCAAAAACAATCAAAAAAATGTAGGAAAAATGAAACTAACCGATATTTGTTTTGCAGATGACATAATAATGTGTTGCAGGGATAATCGAATGTTTATTCAACTGATGATTAAGGTATTTGAATATTATTCAACAGTTTCAGTCCTCAAAACAAATATGGAGAAAAACTCTTTATATATAATAGGGGTGGATCAACAATTCAAGGATCAAATTCTTCCTGAAATGCATTTTGTACTTGGTGAGATACCTTTCAAATACCTTGGTGTTCCATTATCATCCAAGAAAATAACAATTCAACAATGCATGTCGCTGGTGGAGAGAATGATTGCCAGGATTAGATGTTGGACCACCAAATTTCTTTCATATAGTGGCAGAGTACAGCTAATCAAGAGTGTCCTGTTCGAGATACAAACATACTGATCACAAGTATTTTTGATACCAAGGAAGATGATGCAGCAAATAACAAGTGTATGTAGAACATTCTTGTGGACTGGACAATGTGCAACATCAAGAAAAGCATTAGTGGCATGGGAGAGGCTGTGTATGCCAAAATCAGCAGGGGGTTTGAACATCATTGAGTTTCAGACATGGAATAAAGCAGCCATGTCTAAACTGTTTTGGGTTATCACAGCTAAGAAAGACACCTTGTGGGTTCAATGGATTCACAACTTTTACATAAAAAGAAGAGATATTAGTGAGATGGAGACACCCAAACAAGCATGCTGGCTTGTTAGGAAAATATTCGATGCAAGGAAATGGTATCGGAACAATGATCTTTACACAGAGCTACAACAATTCACTCATGCTGATAAGTTCATAATCAAGAAGGCATTTATGCATCTGATCCCTCAATATCCTAAAGTCATGTGGAAAAGCCTCAATATGGGACCATGTCTTGTGCTAAAGTATCAGTTTATACTTTGGCTTGCACTACGGAAGGGATTCACTACAGTTGATAGATTGGCTAAATGGGGAATACAAGTTTCTAGGAATTGTGTATTATGCATGTCTGATACTGAAGAAACACATTCACATCTATTTTTTGAATGTGAATATTCAAGGCAGTTATGGAGCTCCTTCTTACGTTGGACAAGAGAGTGCAGTCAAGTAAGAAGCTGGGAGGAGGAAGTTGAAAGGTTAACGACCAAAAGATGCAACAACAAAGCCCATGCAGAGGTCCTAAGATGGTTACTAGCTGCGACTGTTTATCATATTTGGAGTGAACGAAATGCTAGAAGATTTCAAGAATAGCAACAAGATCACATTCTAAGATTAAGAGAGAATGTCATTCAACCGCATAAGAAAGGACAACATAGAAGCAGTTGGAAAAAGCTATTAAATAGTTTAAACTCATACCCAAACCAAATATAGGCCTATATTGTAATAGATGCTAGAGGAAAGGAGGAAGTATTTAAAAAGTTACAAAGAACATGGCTACTTCTAGAGTCAACAATGAACTGGTGATGTATATATCATACTTGATTAAATAAAAATTTATTGTTTGACCCAAAAAAAATCAAAAAAAATCAAAAACAAATTTAAGGGGTAATTTCAAAGGCCTCCCTTCATATTTGGTTTTGTAACACTTACGTCCCATATGATGATATTACACTTCTCTCTTAGTTTGAATTCTTTAAAATATTTATAATTATTATTAATTCAAAATGATTACAATATACTAGTGAAGATAGCTGATGGTGAGCGCATACCCAAGTGCAGTGGTCGAACTTTGTTTAATCTTATATGTGATAATGGAATGGAGTTTAGTATAATTACACAATTTCTCTAAAATGTTCCGTTAAAGGTCTTTAATGATTAATGGCAGACATAAAATATCATATTAAGAATATTGAATAATGTCATTAACTATTACCATTGCATCACATATTTCTTCCACCTAATTGATCTTTAAATTAAGATTAAAAAAAAGACCTTTCAAAAATAGATAAATGAAGTAGGAAATGATGCAGAAGAAAGAAAAAACATTACCCAACTTTTGGTGATCCCATCACATTGAAATAATTTGGTAAAACCTATTAAGTATTTACCATAACCAACCAAACAAATAAATTTATAAACTAAGAGCATCCATCGCTTTGGCCACCTTCTAAGAAGGGTGCTTAAGCTATTGAATCTCTAATAGAGTCTTCAACCCCACCTCACTAGTTATAAAATTTTTGGACTAAATATTGACACTTCCTAGCTTTTCTGGGTTCCCTATGTTTCTCAAGTCGCACCTTAATATCCCTTTGTATCTCGCTATTACAAGCTTTGTATTTACGCTTGTTTGCCTAAACACTTTCCAACTCCTAACTTGCCATGTATAGTATACCATGCCTCCCTAGATAGTAGTAACAACTTCTTTTTTGAATTGTTTCCATCTTTTATTCTTTATCCATTGTAAACACAACTTTGCAGCACTTCAGATATCCATTTGTAGCCTGCAAACAAATGCTTGCTCGTTTTCTTTATCCCCTCATCACATTAGCAACATTCTTCATTATCTACATGTATATTTATTTTTTGCATTCTTTCCTTTGTAAGTAGTCTATCTTGATAAGCTAGCCGGATCATTATTCTCTATCGAGGTAACAAAATTGAGCCATATTAAGTCAGCTTCTTCCACTTAGTAAGAGGCCCCAACATATATCTGCATGTTACTGAGTAAATACCTGATGATGTCAATCGATATTTTACACCTTGGCACCAGTTCTCCTCCTTCCATTTAGCGAGTTCAATTTTTTCAGTACCAACTACAATCCTGCACTGGTGTATGATGTCATATATCAGTTGTCCCTCTCTATATATTGTATGCACCCATTTCACCCAAAGCACATCTTTTTTGGTTGTCAATTGTCACACAACTTCCCAACAGAAAATCATGTTCCATAGCTTACATCCTTAAATGTTCAGGCCATCATATTGCTTAGGAGTACACACTTTTTTCCAAGAGACTAGTGTCACTTTTTTTCTCCCCATCGCTACCCCACAAATAATTCCTACACTTTTGATCAATTTCTTTCAACACACTTTGAGGTAGAATAAAAGCGGCACCCCAAAAATTGTATACAGAGAATAAGACTGCATTGATGATTTGTAGTCTTCCTGCATATGAGAGTTGTTCATTAGTTGGGGTATCCTGATCTATTAGGGTTTTCTCAATTTTTAGGATTCTACGTTGAAGGTCAGAGAACTAAGGATAGGCTTTAGCTTGGCGGATCACGAAGTTTCATAGCGAAAGTTCTAGGGATCTCATAAGGTTTAAACAAATGGATTGAAGAAGTTGAGGTTTCTGCTGGTTTAAAACTAGTATATGCTGAAGGTGATTTTGTAACTAAATATTCACCAAGAGATTGTAAATATTTATTTGTATAATTATTTCATTCAAATATATTTTTAATATCTTTGCCAGTAATAGCTTCATTTTTGTTTTTTAATTTGAAAGAATTAGCTACTACAGAAATATTTGCATAACTTGTTGAAAATACTTGTGCTGGAGGAAGTTGTGAGATGACTTCCTCTCCGGAGGTTTTCCAAATTTTCGAAACGTTAATTGACTTACAAAAAGGAAAACTTAATTGGTGATATTCAGCATAAGCTTCAAACCATTCAAAGAAATTAATTTGTTCTTTTATAAAGTTTAAAGACTCATAGTAAATGCTTTGGTGATTTTTTCTTTCGTCTCCTTGAAAATTCTAGAAAACCCAAGTTCTTTTCAAAATATTTTCTTGTGAATAAAAATTTGCTCGAAGTTTTTCTTTATCAATTTGAAAATCTTTTTCTAAAACTCCTAATTCAGCACCTAAAGCTGAGTAAGTTGGAGATTGAGGTTGTTCATAACTAACTTCTGTTGGAGGGGCTGTTTTTGCAGAATATTTGGCTTGTGGGATCCTAGATTCAAAATTAACAGTTTCAATCCTAGAAGGAAAGGAAGATATTAAATGTCTTCTAGACTGTGTCGAAGAGGAAGAGACAGAGACTCTTTGGCTAAGGGACCTTTGAAAGGAAATGGTTACAGATCCGCTAGAATATTATTGGACCAGAGAGACCGTAGTATTTTCTGGTTTCTCAGCTTAAGTAGCATCTTGTAGTAACCAGTTTTGTGGTAGAGAAACTTGGTTCCAAGAAATGAGTTTTGGTATTGACAGATGAGATCTTTGTTGTTCTGTTTTGAAAAGAACAATTTCACCTTTATGAATGGTTTTCATGGCTCCAGTATTAAAGGCTGAACTCATGTCTTTATACTGTATTCTGCAAATAATTACTACTGGTAAGGATCCAATTTTGATTTTATAATTTGTTGTTTTAACATTGAGAGTTAAAGAATCTAAGATATTTCTGTCTCTAAGAGATATTGTAATATTAGGAAAACAATCAAAGTAAATTGGACCGCTACAAAGTGTTACAGCCCATATTTTGTACGTAAAAGTACGCCATAAAAATTGATGAAAGCTCGGAAATGAGATGTTACATCCCCCATTTTCGTACGTTAAAGTTTTGTCATAAGTTAACCGAAGTAAGCTCGGGAATGAGATTATTTTGAGACTATAAGCATTATGCTATTTCAAACAAGTGATGAGTAAATTCGTGAAGGTGAGAGGGTAAACAAATCGAAGAAAATAAATTTCATCAAAGTTTGACATTTTTAGATAAAATACGGTCCAAGCTACAATACCCCGTATTTATGAGCTAGTGCCATACAAGGTACCACATGACATGATAGCAAGATGTATAAAGTGTGTTAAAAGTGAGTAGTATTTTAAGTAATTTGAGATAATTCTTAATTATATGGGTAATTAATTAATTATTGAATTTGTGGATAAATATTTAAATGAGATTTGTTGGATAATTATAAGGGGGCAACATCCACGTGGGATTTTGAAAAGTTGGCAGCAAGTTGCTATCTAGTCATATGCTTAAGGAGGTGGTGGCTTATTTATAGGATTTTGTGGCTTAGTCACCATATAAGTGGGCCCCACACCCCCTAAGATTAAAAGAACCCCTCTAAATCACTTAAGGGAGATACATATATCTCTAATGTAAGGAAGAATGCTTCAGCAAACTCATACAGGTGATAACAATGTGATTTTCTATCAAATCCATACAAGACTGCTTAGTAACGTGAGAATTGCGATTCTAACGGAGCACGGTACAATCTTTCTCAAGAATATCACACAGTTTTTTCTCTACTTTGATCCATCGTTACGTATTTTATCACAATTGACGTGTATTAGTGGGATTGTCAAGAAAATCGGATCATGTATGTTAAGGCTATCCCTTCTTTCTTTTTGGCATGATCCACACGATATAAACGAAATGAGCAAATGCACAACTTCCATAAATAACTCTATTCATAGAAGTATTAGAGGTGCCTATGTTCTTGAATTTCCATGTGTCTTATTATTACATCTTCTATTCATGGGTCTTAGAAAAATACGTAAGTTGAAAAAAGTTTACTTTATGATATTTCTCTAAGTCATAATGGTCTTATGACATTCCAAGAGATTTTATTGACGTACTTCTCATGCATTGCATTCATTTATACATGTACATTGACCCATGACTAGATGACGTCATATACGTATATATATGTATATGGGATATGGGAAGTGGTTACAGTGTTATATACGCACCACCACCTGATCAACTAGTATACATTGATGATTTTTTCCATAGTGGCCGAGATGATATGATGGGATGCCCTCATAGGTTTGATAATGTTATGAACACATGTACCTATGCATGACATGAAATTCATATGCATATGCATGGCACTATAAGTATTTCATGATTTATTGAGCTATCCAAACTTACAGGTTGAGTCATTTACTCCATGTTTTTTCCATGTCTTTTATATACTTATTTATATGACTTACATACTCGGTACATTATTCGTACTGATGTCCTTTTGTAGGGGACGATGCATTCATGCCTGCAGGTATAGACAATCAGTTTGACGATCCCTCATAGTAGACGAGGTTAGCATTCAGCGAAGGATCGATAAGACTCCACCTCATTCGGAGTGCAGCCGAGTCCATGAGTCATCGTGTCAAAATTTTACTACAGACTTATGGGTAGGTCGGTACCCTGTCCCATTTGATGTCAAATACTCTTAGAGGCTTTGTAGACAGAGGTTCATTTTGTACAGCATGTCAGAGGCCTTGACGGCCCATATGTATTCATATATTAAGAAAGATGGATCATTGATACAGTACTTTCCCACTTATAGTTATACATTATGAGTTGTGGCCATGTTGGCCCAATTACCAATGATAGTACGATAAGAAATATAAGTTACGTTGGTACTCGGTTGAGTAAGGTACTAGGTGCCCATCATGACCCTTCGGTTTGGATCGTGACAGAAGTGGTATTAGAGCAATTTTGTCCTAGGAAATCTACAAGTCGTGTCTAGTAGAATCTTGTTTGTAGGTGTATTGTGCACCACACTTATAAGCAGGAGGCTACATGGCATTTAGGACTGTCACTCTTTCTTCTTACTCTAAATCGTGTGGTACAACTTAGTTGTAAGAACTCAATTTTCTAAACTTTGTCTTATTCATAATACGACGATGCAAAGCGGTTGGTAAGGGATTGAATGTGGCTGTGGAAGAGTTGAGTCAGAGGAACTAGATTTTGCATCATGCTTAGGATGAGTAAATGTAAGGTCTCCAGAAGATCATGTGTGTACTGAAAGGTGTAAGCTTCTTGATAAGGATCCCAAAGGCAAGAATATCTATCCACTCTTATGGTAAAAAGCAATGAAATAGAAGGTACAAGTTTCAATAAGTAAAAGAAGCAAGGTGAAGAAGGGTAAGAGGTACCTAGTTAGTAGAGATGAACATTATCTACAATTCAGGAAGAGAGAGATATAAGCATTTTGAGTTACCTTCAATAGTTATGCCTTAGGGGGCTAACGGGTATAGTTAAGAGAGGGACGAGATATAAGGATCCAGCTGGGGTTAGGGTAACTCAAATTAGTTAATGGATTGCTTGCGTTAGTTGACATTTCCGAAGAATATTGCGAATGTGCTAATATATCTCCTCGTGAGACACCCAGATGGTGCACTATAAAATAGTATAGAAAGATATGAGTACTACAAAGACAGGCATTAGAATCTTGGAATGGATAAATATTACCTTAGTGTGGCTCTCGTCATTAGTAGAGAGAGAATGTTAGGCAACCCAAAGAGCCAGTAAATGGAGCAAGGGGAGCTAAAAGCATAAGAATGTCTTGTTGAAGTTTTTGAAATAAGGTGATAGACATAAATGTTAGCGGGAAAGAAGAAGAGAGTTAATGATGCATTATGAGTAAGGTGTGATACATGGATGACCGCAGTAGATAAAAAGAATGACAGTATTACAGAGTCTATAGTCAAGGGAAGGAAAAGACAAGAGGTGACAGGCCTTGAGGCAACAAAAGAGTATAGGTCATAAAGTCACATCCTCATTTCAAGAAATAAGTTCGTGACTCTAACGTGATTCCCAGAAGGAAAAGTTAGACTCCGAAGTAATAGAAATCAATATAGATTGGTGAAAAAGATAAATTAGACATGAATTATGGACTGAGTGGTTTGATAACGGTCGACATCATGAGAATTTCATATTGCGTTTCGGCGATAATAGAATGGACAACAGAAAAAGATTCATGAGAAATTTAGAGGATGGTTATTCAGGAAGACCCTTCCCTAAAGCAAGCAAGGTGAGCAAAGTTAAGCTTAAGAGACTGTATGTGCCAGTTACACTAAGTTTCACCCTCGTGAGTAAGGAATTTTGTTATCCTTGGTACAGAAGGATTACCGCAAGGCGAGTAAGGGTCATCGATGATGTGAAAAGACGCCCAAGATGAAAACGTAAAACATCTATAGGTAGATCCTCATGGCTCCAACTCTTAGTACTCCCCTAAATGGGGGAATATGAAGTGATGTGGCATTAAGTCGGAATTAAGTGGTTCTAGTAATTATGGAATGATAAAGGAAAAATACGATAAAAATGAGAAAGGGATGGGATTGCACTTATTCAAATCCTACAGATATGCTATGATTCCAGAATATTATGTAAACACAATGTCAAGGAAAGGAAGTAAGGGTTCCTGTCGGGATGTTATTGATAAATAAGGAGCTAGTGCGAAAGGTAAGTTAAGACAAAGGAAATAACCCAAGAAATATTACGTGGAATATTGATATGAGAATGGGTCAACAAGTAGTTGGTAGTTGATTTAGGAAGAGCCTAGTTATGGCGAGACAGGAGTTTACAGAAGAATCAACAAATCATGCAAGATAAACATAGTAAAACCTAATATAGTGAATTCAGCCTCGCAGTAATCTCATTGTAATACTTGAGAAATATTCAGCTAGGAGTTGAGATAGTTAAAGGTACCTATGAAAGTTAAGGGAATAAAAGAGAGTACCACTGGGAAGACAGTCAAAATATCTGTTCAGAAGCAACCCTACAAGCACATGGGCATGGAGGTAAGTAATTATGGATAATTATAAGCAAGGAAGGACATCAAAAATTCCATCTAGTATGTTGGGTAATAAGATCGCTGCTTTACAAGAGTCAGAGGGTCCTCCCTAAGTACTACAATGAAAGACTAGCTGAGAAAATGAGGAAGAAGGCTTCAACATAAGCACAGTGACCGAAAGAGGATATGGTCTTGTAACAACATTCTCACAACAACACCGTATGCACTCCATAAGAACCTATTGTGGCTAATGAACGGGTAGAAGAAAAAATCAAAAGATGATATTCAATATGGGTTGTATGGAATTCCAATATGTGCGGCACTAAGATAAGCCTAGTATTCAGGTAACAAGTGGCAGAACGACTAGGAAAAGTAATTGCTTACATTTAGAGAAAGCTGAGAAGGAACGAAAGGAATTATTTGATCAATGATCCAGAGTTAATTACGTTATTAGCGCACTTAAGATTTCAGAGTATTATCCATGCAGCATATATGTTGACAATCATACAACTGTAGAAGACTCCGATATAAGTTAAAAGAAAGAATTGAGTCCAGGTCATAGACAAAGAATTGAATTGTTAGAAGATTGTATCATGGATATTCCATAGCGTCAAGGCTAAAAGTAATAAATAATACTATGAGTCGCAGATCGGGAGATAACTTAAGCCTACATAAAGCTGATCAAAAGGAGGAGGAAACTAAAGAGATACATCAACGAAGTAAATCAAGAATCTAATTATTAGACCCAGAAGCAGGATTACTCTTAGATATCAAAGGTACAAGAGAGATAGTACAGTAGCCATTTTCTATAATGGCTCTACGATAAAGCTAGTTAGAAGAAGTACCAGCCTCATAAGAAGTAAGTATAAAGTTCTCATCGAATTGTGTGTACACTAGAAGTGCAAATATTATAATAGAGCTTCAAGTTGTGGATGTGAATTATACCTATATGGAAGGGAGGTCATGAAAGAGATAGAAGATGTGATGTGATATTTTAAGGTAAGTAAGGTAAAGGTGAACAACGTATGAGATACTCAAACATAGAAGGTTTTGAATAGTCCATACCGCGGATAGAAGGCTAGAAGCACGGGGATCAGTATCCAAGAATGATAGCGTCCTCCTCAAAGGCATATCTTCCAGTCGATGATTTCTAGGTATCGAGAGGTCCAGTTAAGAGAGTAAAGAAGAGTTAGAGATTATGTGATGTCTCGCTTGATGTTCTAAAATAACACAAGTAAATCTGTGGTGCAGGCAAGTTGTAGGAAGGTTGCGAGTAGTATAAATAGATATGTATAGGTCGTAAGCTAAATTATGGTAAAACGACAAGGTTTTAGGAAGACATGAGTAAGGATAAGAAAGGACAAGGCAGACCTCAGTAATGATAAATCGAGGTAAGAGTTATGGTATAGTATGACCTACTTAGATGCAGTATAGTCATGTAGATAGATAACCGGGCCTATGAAATAAGATATAGCAATATTCGTAAGTTCGACAAAGTACCGAGCGAAGAACCTCAGTATACCTACAGATGCCCAAAGGGACATCTTGTCAAGTTCTGTATATGTTTAAAAAGTGAGGCCTAGAGATGGGCTAAAAACTGGAGGAAAAAAGAGAGAAGAGTCGCATAGGTGCACTTATCGGGAAAAAAGTTGTACAGGCTGCATGATAGAAGGTAGCAATAGTTAAGAGATTGGAAGGATTCCGACTACAAGTCGTAGTGTGTGAAAGAGGCCTAAAGGGGGGAATGCCCTGGCCTTTGGATTTATTCACAGAACAGTCTCCTAGATAGCAAGAACAATATTAAAACCATTCATAAGAGCTATCCGGTTATAAGACCGATAAGTGTATCAGTGAACATTCGAGGACGAATGTTCCAAAGGGGGGAATGATGTTACACCCCATGTTTTCGTACGTGAAAGTACGCCATAAAAATTGATGAGATGTTACATCCCACATTTTTGGTATGTTAAAGTTTTGACATAAGTTAATCGACTTAAGCTCGAGAATGAGATTGTTTTGAAATTATAAGCATTATGCTATTTCAAGCAAGTGATGAGTAAATTCGTGAAGGTGAGAAGGTAAGCAATCAAAGAAAATGAATTTCATCGAAGTTTGACATTTTGAGATAAAATACGGTTCAAGCTACAATACCCCGTATTTATGGACTAGTGTCATACAAGGTACCACATGACCATGATAGCAAGATGTATAAAGTGTGTTAAAAGTGAGTAGTATTTTAAGTAATTTGAGATAATTCTTAATTATATGGGTAATTGGTTAATTATTGGATTTGTGGATAAATATTTAAGCGAGATTTGTTGGATAATTATAAGGGGGTAACATCCACGTGGGATTTTGGAAAGTTGGCAGCAAGTTGCCATTTAGTCATATGCTTAACGAGGTGGTGGCTTATTTAGAGGTTTTGTGGCTTAGACACCACATAAGTGGGGCCCAAAATCCCTAAGATTAAAAGACCCCCTCTAAATCACTTAAGGGAGATACATATATCTCTAATGTAAGGAAGAATGCTTCAGCAAACTCATACAGTTGATAGCAACGTGATTTGCTATAAAATTTATACAAGACTACTTAGTAACATGAGAATTGCAATTCTAACAGAGCACGGTACAATCTTTCTCAAGAATATCATACAGTTTTCCCTATTTTGATCTGTCGTTACATGTTTTATCACAATTGACATGTATTAGAGGAATTGTCAAGAAAATTGGATCTTGTATGTTAAGGCTATCCCTTCTTTCCTTTTGGCATGATCCACACAATATAAACGAAACGAGCAAATGCACAACTTTCATAAATAACTCTATTCATAAAAGTATTAGAGGTGCCTATGTTCTTGAATCTCATGTGTCTTATTATTACATCTTCTGTTCATGGGTCTCAGAAAAATACATAAGTTGAAAAAAGTTTACTTCAGCATATTACTCTAAGGCATAATGGTCTTATGATATTCCGAGAGATTTTATTGACGTACTTCTCATGCATTGCATTAATTTATACATGTACATTGACCCATGACCAGATGGCTTCATATATGCGTATATATGTATATATATGTATATGGGATATGGGAAATGGTTACAACGTTATATACGCACCACCAGCTGATTAGCTAGTATACGTTGATGATTGTTTTCACAGTGGCCGAGATGATATGATGGGATGCCCTCAGAGGCTTGATGATGTTATGAACACATGTACATATGCACGACATGACATTCATACGCATTTGCATGATACTATTAGTATTTCATGATTTACAGAGCTATTCAGACTTATAGGTTGAGTCATTTACTCCATGTTTTTTCCATGTCTTTTATATACTTTTTTATGTGCCTTACATAATCGATACATTATTCGTACTAACGTCCTTTTGTTGGGGATGCTGCATTCATGCTTGCAGGTATATGCAATCTGTTTGACGTGCCCTCATAGTAGACGAGGTTAGCATTCAGCGAAGGATTGGTAAGACTCCACCTCATTCGGAGTGTAGCCGAGTCCATGAGTCATCGTGTCAGAATTTTGCTACCGACTTATGGGTAGGCCGATACCTTGTCCCATTTGATGTCAAATACTCTTAGAGGCTTTATAGACAGAGGTTCATTTTGTACAGCATGGCAGAGGCCTTGACGACCCGTATGTAATCGTGTTTTAAGAAAGATGGATTACTGATACAGTGCTTTCCCACTTATAGTTATACATTACGAGTTGTGGCCATATTGGCCCATTTACCAACTATATTACGATAAGTAAGATATGTTAAGTTGGTACTCGATTGAGTAAGGCACCGGGTGCCCGTCGTGACCCTTTGGTTTGGGTAATCATTGAAGACTAAAAATCTAGAATCTCTAAGACAGAGGAGTAGAGATGTGTCTTGACCTTCTCTAGATAGAGGTCTAGCTGCAATCTGTACTAAATCAAAATGGATATTTTGCCTATATTTTCTATAGACTTGGAGTTTAAAAGTTTGATTTCCTCATGATCTGATTCAAGATGAATGGTTTGATCTTCCTTACTTGAATTGGAATCTTAAGCAACTCAAGTCCGATCTTCACTGATCTGAGACGACCCTCTGTTCAAGTACCCCTTCTTCTGCTCGAGCCTCGGCAGAGCCTTTTTGATCTCATTCGTATTCTCGGGTTCGGGGAGCTCCGACAGGGGGACTTGAGTCTCAGCAGAACCTTCCCTTTTCTTCTCTCTCCTTTCCCTTATCTCTCGGGTCTCAACCGAATTTGCTCCATTTTGCTCAGTTTGGGAGCGGAGGTACCCAATTGTAGAAATATGGTAATCACTGGTTAAGGGCCATCATGAAGACTTGTAAATTGTGGAATGTGGATGTTTAGAGATCTTCCAGTCATCTATTGATTGATGCAAGTCAGAAAAGCTAATTTCTTTTTTGAGTTTGGGATTGGAGGAGGATGATGAGGAGGAAGATGAATAAGTTGGAGAAGAGAAGGAATATTTAGATGGGGAAGAGAATGAGTGGAAGAAAGCTATGACTTAGATCTACAAGTAATTACAACAAAAATAACAATGATAACTTTAATGCTTCCTGTTCTTCGTTCAAGAGATTATTGGGTTCCATAAGGATAATATTCAAGTTCTTAACTTAATATTATGTCGAAAATTTAGATCTAAAAATGAAATCTGTGGATACATGTCTTCTCTTATATATAATAATTAAATCTAATTATTTCTTAAGAAGTTGTTCTTTAGGATGACTCAAAGGTTATAAATAACCATCACAAGCCAACTGAGCAATATTATATCCACTTTTCTGAGGAAAACTGCTTACAAAACAGATCCGGAAGGATCACAATGCCAACCTTAAGAGATCTTCTTAAAAAAGTATAAGTTTAAGAAAGATATATAAAAGAACTCATATATCTAGATCTAAGTTTGATCTATCAATAACACATAAAAGCAAGTTAAAAATAAGAATAATAATCCTTACTTCCCCCATGGCTCTGATACCAAGGGGACCAGAAGCGAAACACCTAAAAGATTAGGGGAAAAATAAATAAATAAATGTAAGGATAAAAAGCAAATAACAATAAGATAATTAAACCTACAGAAGATACAGTTGGAGTGCAAATAAATAAATTTATGGGGTAGAGCCGACCATGTAAATAAAATGCGATAAAGTAAATTACATTCATTGTTGTTACTGATATTCTTGTACCCATTGTGGTGGTGGAGCCATGGGCTATTATTGTGAAAACATTGATATTATAGATTATTGGCAAATTATGATATATGGGCGCTTGTGGTGCGAGTTGTTATTGTAATATGATATTGATGCACATGCGACGGTATAAGGCTTGGGGTTTGATGTGCATGTGGCGGTATAAGGTGGGACTTATGTGCATGTTTCTTGTAGGGGAACTATGTGAAGCCACGTGGCATCATAAGGTAGGCTAAAATGCGTGTAGCTATTTCGGGTAAACTGTTTTCAAAATTTATTTCAAATGTAAGGCTCACGCGTGGGTATAAGGCAAGATTATGATTGAGATTGTGAATTGTGAATTGTGAATACGAGGCGGTACCTCAGTTGTGATTCTTGATTTATACGAGGCGGTACCTCAGTGGTGATTCTTATTGTACATGAGGCGATACCTCGTTGTGATTCTTGCTGTTTATTTCCTTATCGTTCTAACAGTTGTTGTCCGTGTATGATCATTGTGGTTCTTTTTAGTTGGTTCTTTTATGCTATTTCCATGCTTAAATTTCCAGTATTAGTTCATGCTATTATCTTAACTTATATTATTTATTTCTCCGCTTTCTATTATTTATCTTTATTATATTTCATACTGCTTATCTATATCCTAGTAGGTGTATCGACCTGACCTCGTCACTACTCTACTGAGGTTAGGCTTGATACTTACTCGGTGCCATTGTGGTGTACTCATACTACGCTTTTGCACATTTTTGTGCAGATACAAGTACGTCTGCTCGTGCCGGCCATTAGAGATCATTTGTAGCTGCTTTACGGAGACTTCAAGTTATGCATGCTCGACGTCCGCAAGCCTAAGAGTCACCTTCCTTGATTTTACTACTATTGTATTTCTTTTCCTTCAGACATTAATGTATTAGATATTCTAGTTTTATTCTATAGAGCTTGTGACTCAGTTCCACCGAATTTGGGGGAGCGTATTGTTGAGATTATGTTTTGTATCGAAAGGTCATATTAGTTATTCAGCTTATTTTAGTATTTTGATAATTGTTCTGCCAAGTTATTATTATTTGTTAGGCTTACCTAGTCGTAGAGACTAGGAGCCATCACGACATCTTACAGAGGGAAATTGGGGTCGGACAAGTTGGTATTAGATCTCTAAGTTCATAGGCGTTACGAGTCATAAACAGGTTTAGTAGAGTCTTGCAGATCGGTATGGAGTCGTCTATACTTATCTTCGAGAGGCTACATAACTATTTGGAAACTTCACTTCTTTGATTCCTTATCATGTGAATTGGTTGACTTGGAAAACTGAATCTTTGACTTTCTATTCTCTCACAGATGGTGAGGATACGCACTACTGGATCCAACGATCAGATACATGTGCCCCCTGCTAGAGCTGCGAGAGGCCGGGGTCGGGGCAGAGGCCAAAGGCCGAGAAGGGGCATGTGGTGCAACCAGAGCACATGCCAGAGCTGCGACAAAGGAGCCACCAGTAGCTCTAGTCGGGGGACAGGCACCCGAGGCGCCTATTTCCACCCCAGCACTTCAGGAGACCCTCGCACAATTTTTGAGCATGTTCGGCATATTAGCTCAAGCGAGGTTGATTCCACTTGCACCAGCCATATCTCAGGATGGCGGAGGAGCACAAACTCTTGCGGCCCGCACCCTAGAGCAGCAGGTTCAGATTGATCATATCTCAGAGGTTATCCTAGTACTGCATGTTTCTCTGATTTAGCTCGTGGTTAGGGCAGCAGCATTTGAGGAGAAGCAACTTAGGCTAGAGAGGTTCAAGAAGTACCACCCTCATACTTTCAGTGGTTTGGCTTTAGAGGATACACACGATTTTCTTGAGGAGTACGATGGGTATTGTAGATATGAGTGGGGTTGATTTTACTACCTTCATGCCATCAAGTGCGGCATATTAGTGGTGCCGAGTGTACGAGGAGGGTAGCCCAGCCAAGGCAGCTTCACTTACTTGAACTCGATTTTCAGAGTTATTCTTGAGGGAGTTTGTTCCCCAGACCCTTCGGGATGCATAACACTTAGAGTTTGAGCAGTTGTGCCAGGGTACTATGACAATGTCAGCATATGTTGTCTGATTCAATGATTTGTCCAAAGATGCACCTTCCTTGGTTTCTATCGTCAGAGAGCGAGTCCATCGGTTTGCCGAGAAAATTATGGTATTATATTCAACATGGCTAGGGAGTTAGAGATAGATACTCCATATCAGCAGGTGGTTGATATTGCACGGAGGTTGGAGGGCATGCGAGGCTGTGAGAGAGATGATAGAGAGTCCAAGAGGCCTCGTGGTACATAAGGATTTAGTAGTGGTCATGTTGCAGCTACAACCCGTCATGGTAGAGGCTATGTAAGTCGTCCAGTTCATATAGCGCTTCCACCTTCTAGTGGTGCTCCGGTTGTACCGAGGTTTCAAGTTGTAGCTACAACCCATGATGGTAGAGGCTATGGAAGCCATTCAGTTCATTTAGCGCTTCCAGCTTCTAGTTGTGCTCCGGTTGTACCGAGGTCTTAGGTTGCTCACTTTGCTCAGCCACTTTCTAGTGCACCTCCTACATAGGGTGCCTTCAGCGGTCAGTCCAGCCGACCAGGCCCGAACCAGTCCCAGTAGCCACACCCACCGAGAGCTTGCTTTGAGTGTAGTGATACCCGCCACATGGTTAGAGACTGCCCCAGACTTAGGAGGGGTGCACCTCCACAGGCCACTCAGGCTCCACATATTCAGTCAGGCCGACAAGCTTCTCAGGCCATGATTGCTGCTCCACCCACACAGCCAGCTAGGGGTGGGGGACGACTGGGTAGAGGTCGCCTTAGAGGGGGAGTCCAGGCCAGATTCTATGATTTTTCGGGTAAGACGGATGTAGTTGCTTCAGACTTAGTCATCACATGTATGGTTTCGGTTTGCCATAAAGATGCATCGGTCTTATTTGATCTGGGATCAACTTATTCATATGTGTCATCTTACTTTGCTCCATATTTGGATATATCTCGTGATTCCTTGAGTTCTCTTGTTTATGTGTCCATGCCTGTGGGAGATTCTATTATTGTGTACCGTTTGTATTGGTCGTGTTTAGTTATCATTGGTGGTTTTGAGACCAGAGTTTATCTATTGTTACTTAGTATGGTAGACTTTGATGTTATCTTGGGCATGGACTGGTTGCCACCCTATCATGTTATTCTAGATTGTCATGCCAAGAACGTGACATTAGCTATGCCAGGTTTACCACGGTTAGAGTGGAGGAGTGCGTTGGATTATGTTCCTAGCAGGGTTGTGTCATTTTTAAAGGCTCATCGGATGGTTAAGAAGGGGTGTGATGCTTATCTAGCCTTTGTGAGAGATATTAATGTTGATGCTCCTATCGTTTAGTCAGTTCCGATAGTGAGAGACTTTCCAGATGTTTTCTCAGTAGATCTTCCGGACATGCTGCCAGATAGGGATATCGATTTTGATATTGACTTGTTGCTGGGCACTCAGCCCATTCTATTCTACTATATCGGATGGCCCCAATGGAGCTGAGAGAGTTAAAGGAGCAATTGTAGGATTTACTTGATAAGGGTTTCATTCGGTCTAGTGTGTCACAGTAGGGTGCTCCGGTCTTGTTTGCGAAGAAGAAGGATGGTTCTATGGGAATATGTATCGATTATCAGCAGTTGAACAGGGTTACAGTGAGGAACATGTATCCTTTGCCATGCATTGATGACTTATTTGATCAGCTATCGGGTGCTAGGGTGTTCTCAAATATTGATTTACACTCAGGTGATAAGCTGAACATTCGGGATTCGGATATTCCGAAGACTACCTTTAGGACTCGGTATGGTCATTAAGAGTTCCTTGAAATGTCATTTGGGTTGACCAACACCCCAGCAACATTTATGCACCTGATGAACAATGTATTCCAGCCTTATCTTGATTTATTCATCATTATGTTTATTGACGATATCTTGGTATACTCCCGTAGTCAGGAAGATCATGATCAGCAGTTGAGGATCGTGCTCCACACCTTAAGAAAGAAGAAGTTGTATGCAAAATTTTCCAAGTGTGAATTCTGGGTTGATTTGGTGGCGTTTTTGGGTCATGTGGTGTCGAGTGAGGGGATCAAGGTAGATTCGAAGAAGATTGACGCAGCGTAGAGTTGGCCCAGACCGTCTTTAGCTACTGAAATCCGGAGTTTCCTTGGTTTGGCTGGGGTATTATCATTGTTTCGTAGGGGGTTTCTCATCTATTGTTGCACATATAACCAGATTGACCCAGAAAGGTGCCCATTCAAATGGTCCAAAGAGTGTGAGGCAAGCTTTCAAAAGCTTAAGACTACTTTGACTACAGCCCCAGTGTTGGTGTTACCTACGGGTTCGGGGTCATATACTATGTATTGTGATGCGTCACGTGTTGGCCTTGGCACGATGTTGATGCAAGATAGTACGGTGATTGCCTACGCATCTAGATAGCTAAAGACCCATGAGAAGAATTATCCAGTCCACGTTTTGGAGTTGGTAGCCATTGTACATGCATTGAAGATCTGGCGGCATTACTTCTACTTTTATACCCCATTTTTTCGTACGCGAGAGTACGCCGCACGTCAGTTGATGTAAGCTAAGAAATGAGACTATATTTGAAAGTACATAAAGTAAGTTAATCATGTTACCTTGGAGGTTACAAATCTTTAATATCATGGATAACAACTAGTAAGAGGGTTGAAAGACTTAGAAGCTAAACAAATTGAAGAAAATAAATTTCGTTGAGTGTCGAGAAATTGGGAATGTTATAACATGTACTTTTGGGATGAAACTGATGGGGTCCAAGCCTGCACTACTATTGAGTAGCAAGGATGTTCGATGCAGTTTTAACCAACAAGGTCGGGATCGAATCCACAGGGAGTTAATTTGTTTGGAGTTAGGTTTATATCCAAGTAGAGATTGTCGCACCTCCTTTTCACCGCACCCGCGAGGCGCGTGGGGGAGTTTTCTCCAATTAAAGGACAGTCGAAATAGGATTTATTTAATTATTTAAGAGTCGCCACCTGGGAATTTTAAGGCGTCCCAAGTCACCAATTTTAATCCCTGAATCGAGGAGAATATGACTCTGTTTATTATTCTGCGAACCAGAAATCCTGAGTAAGGATTTCTGTTAATCCGGAAGAAGGTGTTAGGCTCTGAAGGGTGATAGTAGTGTTGGGACGAATCATGCTGGCAAGCTGATTGGCGAGGTCGTTGTTGATTATAGTAAAGCGGTGAACCTCTGGGTCCCGGCCAAATTCCTGAATCAACTACGACTGCTTCCTCCCTCTTCTTTCTTCCGATTCCTCCTACCCCGCCTTGAATAGATTGAGTAGTTGCCTTAATTGCTGAATAGCTCATGATTTTATTTGTCTTGAGGCCTTCTTCCACCATACCTCCTATCTTTACTACCTCGTTGAATGATTTTCCAACCGCTGAAACCAAGTGGGCATAGTAAGTTGGTTCCAAGGCTTGGAGGAAGTAGTCTACCATTTCGCTCTCCTTCATAGGAGGATCCACTCTTGCTGCCTGTTCTCTCCACCGAAAACCATACTCTCTGAAACTTTCATTGTGTTTCTTCTCAAATTTGGTCAAAGATAATCGATCTGGGATGATTTCCAGATTGTATTGGAAATGGTATGCGAATGCCTGTGCCAGGTCATCCCAGGTGTACCATCTTCCATGGTCCTGGCGTGTATACCACTCCAAAGCTGATCCGCTTAGACTTTGACTGAAGTAAGCCATCAATAATTCATCCTTTCCTCCAGCTCCTCGCATCTTGCTACAGAAACCCCTTAAGTGGGCTACTGGGTCGCCGTGCCCGCTGTATAGGTCAAATTTGGGCATCTTGAAGCCAACTGGCAATTGTACATTGGGGAATAAGCATAAATCTTTGTATGCTACACTGACTTGCCCACCTAATCCCCGCATGTCTCGGAACGATTGTTCTAGACTTTTGACCTTCCTGAACATCTCTTCTTGTTCAACATTTTTGGCTGGCTTGTCAATTTCGGTTGGGAGATCAAACCGATGAGCAGTTGAATTGATTTCAGAGGCTTTAAAGGTGGGCTCCGGGGGGTAATATTGGTTGTCTTGGGCCTGGAATGTAGGCTCACTAGGAGATTTGTGAAATGTAGCAGGGGGAGGTGCTACGAAAATAGGAGTCATAGGTGGAGGAAAGTACGGAACTGGTTTTGGAGGTGGAGACTGTGGTGTCTGAGAGGTGGTGCCTCGGTAGTGCTGATAAATGGGGAAACTTGGGGATAATTCAGTGGTGATATTATCCTGAGTTTGGGTCATTGATGGAGCAAGGTTATTTGGGTAAGATGGGGGTAACTGTCCTGTAGACCAAGCTTGGTACATCTCAGCCATTTGCTGTTTGAGCTTAAACATCTCTTCTTTCATTTTCCCGACATCCATCTCTTCTATCTCCATACCTGTGTCAACATCTGGGATAGACATACTTTCGGGTATTGGTCCTTTTGATCTTGTGTGATAGTGATAATATGCCAGTATACTCTTTAGAGAAACTAACTGCTTGAATTCTGAAAATGAACAAACTTGTTAGTTGTGAGAGTTTAACACATATATAATCACACGTTGAGATGCAACGCTTCTAGACAAATAATCCCTTTCTATTATGCATTTGCTCGGCTGCTTGTGTCGTCCCAACTTTCTTGAAATTTATTGTCATTCACTTTTATTTATTATATATATCTTTTATCGTGGTGGTCGAATCTTAGAGATTGCCTACGTATCATGTTCTTACATGAATCAGACCTTGCGTAGTTCGGACCATAGGCAATCACTTTTATTTATTACACAAAGATGGAATTACATTTGAAAACTTTAAGAAAATGGCTTGAAAACACACACTTAAATAAAAGATACAATTCTTAACATCTCACAACGTGCCCCACTTTCCACTTTTGTTTGTCAAATATTGGATTATCTGCTCAATGTGGGGCTTGACCCGGATGGCCTCCCAGCGTTCGATACATCCTTTCCAACTCCATTGCTAGATGACGAGCAAAAGTGGGAGCATGCTCTGTAAACCTTTCATAATCCATTCCTTGGCAGTTTACATAACTTTGAGATGTGAAGACTGCCAGGTCGTGGATTTGTGCCCTGAAACCTTAGAGACGTTGGTCTTGGTCTTGCAATTGCTACTGACGAGTGGTGGCTATATCTCTGACACGGTTTTCACGATCCAGAGCTGATTCTAACAGAGCTCGGAGTCTGGCCTGCTCTAATCTTGCTTGCGATCTTTCCCTGTCGAGGTCTGCTTGTTGATGTTCTCTGTTGCATCTTCTTGCCTCTTCTAGTTGTGCACGAAGCTGGTCTTCTGATCGCATCCAGTAATCTTTTTCCTTCTTGAATTGTGCCTTGTCTTTTTCTGATTGCCTATCTTGGCGTTCCTTGTTAGATCTGGCTTCTTCGTTTAATTGTTGGATCCTTTCTTTTGCCTTGCTCAATTCCCTTTCATTTTCCGCAAGAATGGAATCATAATCTTGTATTTTTTCAAAGAGATTGGCGATGGTTTTTTGATCCTTCCAGCTCCTCTTTGGCGTTTCAGAAACTCTTTTCATTTTTTGGAATCGAGCATGAAGATTTTCATTCTCACAAGCTAGACTCTTTTTCTCGCCTTCGGCTTCTTGTGCTTGCAAATCTTTCTCCAAACTGAGGCTTCTTAAATTTTCTTTTAGGGCATGGATAGTTGCTTTGTACCCTTTTTCTTTTTCTCCCCAGATCAACCGCTCTTTGATTTTATCATTGAAGTTTTGAACATGGGGTCTTTTTGTTGGCCTTTTTAGCTCAGGTTCTGGTACATTATCCGCGCGAGACCGTTTTTCGAACCACCTTGCATATCCAGGATTCATCTCACCCTTTGTAGCGTCTAGGAATTGAGTATCGCTTTTCAAGTATCGGCACCCATTCTACATCTGCTGAAGTAAAGCTTCGGGGATAGTGGCTTCTGGGTGTAATTCGATTACTTGCATACTCAAATCTTCATCATCAGGAACTATTTGATATCTCCCTAGTTGCCTTAGGACTCTTAGTGGTGCATATGGCTGAATGCTTCTCAATCCCAATAGTAGTAGATAACTATTTGAGGTTGACATATGTATTGCTTCTCTCATCGGGAGCCATCCCAGAGTCCATTCAACTTGATTTGCCGTTAAAGCCTTTAGATGAGATACCCATGCTTCTATCCCTTCTGGAGCTTGATAATTTTTTGTTCTTTCCTCATAGCTCTCAATGCAATTAGCTTTGTTTGACCCATACTGTATGATCTTGGGTTGTTGTTGGAGATGTTCAATCACCCACATTTGCAACAAAATTTTGCATCCTTCGAAGACTTTTGCTCCTGATTTGCATAAAGTCAAAGCCCGATAAATATCTGATAGAATGATGGGGACAAGGGTGTGATTTTCTCTAGTGGTGAGGATTTGCACAACTTTTGCGGTGCGAATATCAATTGTTCGCTCTTTATTTGGGAAGACCATGACTCCTAGAAAAGCCACCATGAAAGCAAATCGACGGTGCATCTGCCAAGTGTCTTTGTTTTGTTTATTAGTAAGGCCTTTTTCATGAATTTCGAACCCATCTGACTTTCCAAACCTGGAATACAAAAAGTTGAAGGAACAACATCCATTGATGACATTGCTTTTCCTGATTTGACTGCTGATGTTCAGAAGACCGAAGAATCGATGTATTGAAGGAGCCTTTGTGAATATCAAGCTTTGATTTCTTAAACTTCCGTCAAAACCAGCATATCCAGCTATCTCCTCTAATGTAGGAGTAAGCTCGAAGTCAGAGAAACGAAAAACATTGTGAGCAGGGTCCCAAAAAGTTACTAATGCCGCAATCAGATCATCACGGGGTTTAACTTTCATAATGTCCGTGAGATTTCCCAAATGCCTGACGACCCATTTTTGACCGTCTTCGCCTAAATCATACCACCATATTTGAAGCTGACATAGAAATTCTTCCGTACTTGTGGATGAGGGGCTTTGTGTGGTGCTCATTTTGTATCTGAAATTTAATTTTGATAAAGTCAAAATTCATTTTTGAAAATTTATACTAAAAAAAATAAATAATTTTCGATTTTTTTTTATTATTAAATACCTTTATTTCAAGATTTAAAACTTTTTTCGAAATTTAAAACAACCAATTTTATTCCTCTCTTCTTACCATGATTTCATTTAAACTGGTCAACAAGCATGTTCGAGGCAAATGAATGCACAAGTAGCAAGTAGGATGCATCATGATGGTCTTTTTATTTCGGGTTCACCTGTCCTAGACAGACCCAACCCCTGTGTTGAGTCTCCAAGGCCAAATGTGTATGATGCAAATAGACGTTCCTACTAGGGATCCGGTACATGACTGAGTTATTCTAAGTGTAAAACCTTAGGTTGATTGTTCTAAACCTGGCTTACCCAAACGGACAGTTTGAGCCGAAGCGGGGGCAACGTACCGGGAGCACGAAAGTCTGCCCGGCCTAGTTACTTGTCCCAACTCCGTCTTATTTGGTATGACTCTAACAGAAAGGTGGGTCACGCGCACGTGTACACCATAAATTCAGAAGACTCAGAAAGAAGGGGGTTTCGTAGCAGTTGTATATATTCACAATTCAAATAATATTAAAGTGGTAAACAACAACATTTAGCATATTAGCATATAAACAGTTGAAAATCTCATAGTAAATAAAGCCAATTAACACAGATATTTTAAGCTCGAATTCTTTAAACCCTGAACCAGAGATTCTGGGTTCGTTCCCCAGCAGAGTCGCCAGAGCTGTCGCACCTCCTTTTCACCGCACCCGCGAGGCGCGTGGGGGAATTTTCTCCAATTAAAGGACAGTCAAAACAGGATTTATTTAATTATTTAAGAGTCGCCACCTGGGAATTTTAAGGCGTCCCAAGTCACCAATTTTAATCCCTGAATCGAGGAGAATATGACTCTGTTTATTATTCTGCGAACCAGAAATCCTGAGTAAGGAATTCTGTTAATCCGGAAGAAGGTGTTAGGCATTTCTGAATTCCGTGGTTCTAGCACGGTCGCTTAACTGTTTTTATTATTGGCTTAATTATCTTGATTTTTATTAAATATATTGATGTTACATGATTTTACTACCGCTTATACTTATTGTGATTGAAAACCCTTCTTTGATTCGAATTACGCGTACGTATATTCGTGTTATAAATTTAAAAATGCGGAATTGTGTCACGCGTACGTGTACACAATAACTTTTGATAATATATTTATTAAGCAATCATTTTTTCGAGATTGTGCTGAATCAAGAATATTTGTTTTTCTTAAATATTGAACCGCACATCACGGATTTTTATGAAATTAATTTAACGCCTTTGGAAAAATCCTTTTATTAAATATTCGCTCGAAATTGCGCGTACGCATAATCCGAATTTTGCTTTTAAAAATATAATCAGGGTACGCGAACGTATCCCTAATTGCGCGAAATATTTGCAATGATATTAGGGATTTTTCCATAAATTGTTTATTATATTACGAGAAATCTTCATTTAAGATATCCTTTAATTCTTGAAAAAAAGAATTCACAATTTATTGAATGTTGCCCGTTGATTATGATTTCCGAGTATTAATGTTTATCCCAAGACTACTCAAATTCTCGGTGAAAGAATAAAAGTTTGATTTTTAGCAAATACAACATATATATGTATGCCAAAGGATAAATTGTATATGAAAATAACAAATTCTTATTTCTAATTACCATTGATAAAAGTGTGGCAATTGGTGCTTATACATCTCGTTTCATTATCAAATACTCGCTTTTGATCTAATAAGCCTAATTATTTGGTCAATTTGTTTTATGAAGGTAAATAGGCATCGAGTTTATAGGAAAGGAGTTATTATACAAGTTACTTCAACAAAGTTACCTTACATGCAACCTAACTGTTTGGCGTAAACATTCATAACGTTTTAACGTCATGACGAGCTATACCAACTTACTTTACTCATATGATTATACCTGTCATCATACCATATAATAACTTATACCAATCTAAACAAAATCATATTTGTTACAAGATATTCTACTAATGTAACTTCTTAATCTTTACATTTAGCTAACGGTATTATGGGATGTAATCAATGGCCCATTTTTATGCCTTACTCCCTGTTTTGACAATTCACATATACCTATACCAATGAGATTTCGGAATGGCTAACATTATTACAAAACTTTATATGAATTTCAAAATAAGACAATTTAACTCATAGCTATCAAATTGAATTCACTACTAGTTAACTAACATAAAAAAATGAAATTTAAACTAATGAATTCGGACAATTGAAAAATAGAATTTCAATTCAAGCTTCATTGATGAGTCATGTTGAATCTCTTTCCAACTTAAAATTTAAAAGACATGTACCTGAAAATGAAGGTGGAAGGAATAAATTTCAGCAGTAGCAGCAATAACAAACTCAGCCCCAAATACCAGTATTCCCACAGATTTAAACAATAATAAGATCCGAAGAAAACAGATGCACAGTACAGTTACTTTTTAAAAGACACTTCAGATGTTAACTGAATCAGTGGAACCAAGTAAGGTTGAACAGATTCAACAAAAGAACAATATTTCAGATTTCAATTTCTTTTCAGTTTCAAATTCCCATTTTTTTTTTGATTTTTCTGTTTCTGCTGCTGTATATCTGTGTGTGTGTGTGACTGTTCTTTTTGTTCCTTTTCTGTTTCTTCTTCCTCTCCTAAAATCTCTCAAACTCTCTTCTTCTGAAAACTGATCTCTCCTTCTGAAAACTGATTTCCCTCTCTCTGAAAACTGATTTTTTCTTCTCTTCGTAAAGTCTATTTTTTAAACTCTCTCTAAGCTCTCTTTTCTCTGAAAAAGTCCCCCTAAGGTCTGTCCAGCTCCTGTATTTATACAGGGCTGGTTGCACCCTTTTAATGCTGGATGGACCCTTTATCCCTTTTAAAAATCAGAAAGTTTTTCCATTAAAACTACTTTTTAATACTTTATATGATCCTAACCTGATTTTCAGCAGCCCCATTATCCCTTGTTTCCCATTAGTATCTTAAACTATAGCCACTAACATTACATTATAATACACTAGCACTAACACCCTGTTTTTACTGTTTCATTCCCAGAAATGCCCCTGAAATCCTGATGTTATTACTGAAAAATCAGAACCTACTGCAAAACAGATTCTAAAATCTGTGTAAACTTAATTATCCTTCTGATTTACAGCTATAACCAATCCTATTAACCTCCTAACACAATTGTATTTGACCAACTTTGTAAACTTGAATTCAAACTTGACATTACAGCAATATTACACTGAATTCAGAACTAACATCATAACAACATATTACTGAAATTATCATAACAATTCAGACTGGACTTAACATTGAACCAAAATCAAACACACACAGGATCATTGTCAATACTGACAATGCCCTGAAACTTTAATGTTCAGACAATAACATATATACAACACTTATTTTGACAGATTCATATAAACCAGGATGATTTAACTGACGAGTATTAGTTAAAAATGATTATCTACAATATCTGTCAACAAACAGTGCATAAATAGAAACAGATTGTTTCAATCAGTATTATCATGAATGAGAATTCATAATATAACTAATCGACGAACTTAATCGAGTCGATTACACACATTGTAACTAAGCACAATCAACAGAAACAATTCACATTTAAAATCAAGTAGACGGGTAGGAGACAGTATGATAATAAAAGATGGGAAAATTACACAGACTAAAACAAACACAAAAATACATGTATAATACACAAAATAAATAGAAAAAATACCTTTGAATCTTCAATTTTATTCCGACTCGAACTCAACTTGGATTTCGGATTTTTTGTTTGAAATCAAACTGACCTTAGTCGAAGTATTTTCCACTGAAAATACTTCGACTAAGGTCGATTAAACCTCAATCTTCATTTAATATGAACGGAATCCAAAAGTTTGGTATTTTTTAGGGTTTCAGGTTCTTGGATCTTAAATCCGATCATTTCCGGGCAGATTCGAAGGGAACCAAACATGATACAAGGGTGAGGGTAGCCTAGGGGTCATTTGGTGTTAGTTTGAAATGGATCTGAGTTTGTTCTTGTTTGGTCCGAATCTTCAAAAGAAGATTCGAGAAGTTCAGAACTGATTCGAGCCAAACTAATTTCAGTTCCATACTCAGGATGACTAGGGGAAGCTATGGTGTCGACTAGGTGCTGTTTGGTTTAGATCTGAACTTGGCTCGAATCTTCAAATGAAGATTCGAGAACCTTTAGGGAGATTCGAACTAAGCAGATAACATATTTGAATAGAGGGTGTTCAGGGGGTTCTGGGATGTTAAGTTGGTGACCGGCGGCGTTGATGCCGCCGGGTTTCAGGCGATGGGGAATAGGGGCGGCTAGGGTTAAGGGGGGGGGGTCTGAGGAAGGTGACGATGAACAGTAGAGAGGGTGGGTTTAGTTAGGGGGCCGGGGTAGGGGTCTGGAACTTATATAGGGGAGGGGTGGATTGATCTTGACCATTAGATCAATCAGAATGAGCGGCCCGGATTTATTCACTTAACCAAATGGTGTCGTTTGGTTTTAGTCAGGGAAAGGGTCAGCCCGGGTTAGAAATGGATCAGGTTTGAGTGAGTATTTTAAGACCGTGAGATCAAAATGAATGAACGGTTCAGATCTAGTTGCCCTAAACGTCGTCGTTTTGTTTATGCACGGGCTGAACTGGACCGTTTGATTGCAATGAATCAACGGCTCTGATTGGAAATACCTCATGCGACGTCGTTTAATCTGGTTTGAATTGGACCGGACAGGGTATGCTGGATTGGGCTGTGGGGGTGAGTTAAAATGGTTTGGGCCTGATTGTTTTGTTTAAGAATTGGCCCAGATCCGTTTTACCCACTTAATTTCTACTTCTTTTAATTTCCTAATTAAATTCCTAAAAATTATAAAAAATAAAATTATCCTTGCAAAGATAAATTACCTATTAATGCATGGACAAAACATTAATCACACATTGGAATATTAAAACTAGAACAAACACATATTTTTGTGATTTTATTTTTTTCGAATCAATTATTAAATGCATAATCAAATCCTAGATATGCATGCAACATATATTTTTATTTTATTTTTCATTTTGTTATGACAAAGTAAACATTTACGGACATAACACAAATATTTAACACCACGCAAATTCAAAAATTACACAGTAAAAGAAATTTATTTTATTTTTTGATTTATTTTGGAGTAGTTTTCGTAAGGCAAAAATCACGTGCTCACAGAGATGCGGGTTTTGCTCTTAATTGTAATTCCACAAATGGTTGGTTTGTTTTCTGCTTCTACTTCTATTCTATATCATGCAGTATTTGAAATTAGGTACAATATTTTTGTTTTTGATTTTCAAAGGTTTAAAGGGACTAGGGTAGTGACTTCTACCTAGGTGGATATCTAACGGTTAGCAAGAAGCTAGGACAATCATGTGATTAATTAGGGTCATAATATAGCTATCATACCCGGGTGATCACTCTATAGCTCTCGGTAGTTTGAGTGATCTTGCCTAATTTGACTTTCTCAAGTCCAAATGGGTATTCATGCAATACACGTGATATTAGCTCAAGTTGGGTATTATTATCTCTAGGTTTAACCCTTTAATTGGGGCTATATATTTCTTGAGTTCACCCAAATTCCTTGTTTGCCTAGTTTTCCTATACTTAGTCCCTCTTTCTCAAGTAGAGACTAAGTCATAAAGGAATAAATCAGTGTTTGCACCTACTAATTCAATAGTTCTAGCAAGAACTAGGCTAAATACTACTAACCCATACACATTCAAGCCCTAAAATTCAAGACCCATCAAATACCCATACTAGGATTGGGTCACAAACCTAGCTATGGGTTTAGCTACTCATGGAAATAACAGAAATCATAGATGAAATAAAGATAAAATCCATAATCAAAAGATGAAAAGCTAATGTTAAAAGTTGAATCTAATACAAAATTGCCCAAAATGGAACTTGCAGCCGTCTCACATGCTCAGCAAAAGCAAATCATAACCTAAAAATGTCAAAAAGATCTATTTATACTAAGCTAAAAATTTTGGACAAAAATACCCTTGCGAAGGTTTCGTGACCGTGTATTTTGACTGTGGCCGCACTTTTGCTTTTGCGACCATGTAATTTTGATCGCAGTCTGCCCTTTCTTCACATCTGGATCTGGGTTGAACCTTGCTTCGCGAACCGTGTACTTTTCATCGCGTCTGCGTGAGAGACTTCCGCGGCCACATAATTTAAACGCGGACCACCCTTCTCACTTTTGCATCACTTGTGAACTCTCTGAATCTTGGAAACTGCGGTCCGCAGAATTCCAATCATGGCCGCAGTGGTACTTTCACGGCTGCCTCTTTATTACGCGGTCTGCGTTCATATTTTTGGCCAAAAACAACCTCTCTGATTCTCTATTTCGCGAGCCGCGTAATTATGACAGCATCTGCGTTGATACTTTCACGGCCGCACTTTTTTGTCGCGGTCCGCGTTCCACAGCTTTCGGCCCACTCTTGGTCTTTGTTCAAGTTTTGACTCCTTTATTAGTTGATCATGGTTATTTTGGCTCATTGGGAACAATCCGTACAAGCAAGCATATTACATCAGTTTTCGAGATTACCTTTATGCATTTTAAGCCCAAAACGCAAGTAAAAGAAATCAAGTAATGGTTAAAATCCCCACCTATCAACTCCCCCAAACTTAAACGTTTGCTTGCTCTCAAGCAAATAAGGTAATTCCCACCTCCACTAAAACAAAATAGCAGGATATTTCAGCTGCCCTAATGTGAATCAATCATGCATCAATTGGGACTAACAATTACCCTCAACACAAATGAATTATCAACAACACAAAACCTTTTGAGTACCATAGTTCTAATGCGACGCTAGAGCATCAAGAGTTGACTGAATTCACCAAGGAAGTTCGCTCTATTACGTAGGTCATTGTGAAATCCAACTCTTCCTCCTCTACTCTCCATAAGCAAATCTCACTTTGGATTGTAGCACTCAAAACAAGGATTGTGGAGAAGTATGCTCATCTCTCTCAAGGGAATGTCACAAGTCCGGCTCTAAGTACCATAAGTTTTCCCCTTATGTAAATTACCACTAATGTAAGCTCACTCAACTCGAAATCATATAGCGCTTTTATGGGAATGTAATGAAGGCTTTTGGATCAAGGTAGGACTTATTGGTATATGATGGTTTCATTTTTCCTTAAGCACTCCATTTTCTCATTTCGGCTCACACTTTCTTGACTCTTTAAGTGATTTTCTTCTTCCTTAGGGGAACTAGAGAGACACACTACCACTCTTTCTTGCTCATGATGATTATTTTTTTCCTTTTCTAATCATTCCATGCTTTTTATCGTTGCGTTCATTGAATCCCTTCAATTTTCTATCTTATTCACTTTCTTTTTGACTTTTTGGCTTTTCTTTCTTTTGTTTTGCCTTCCTTTTCTTCATTTTGTATCTTTTATCACTTTCACATTCCTCGTCTCTCCCCAAAACTTATGCTTTTGCCAATTGTGAATGCTAAGGAAAGATCGGGTGCCAAGAGAGGGTCATTATAGAACGGATAAAGGCTTGTATCATGGTTATTGAAAGAAAAAGGGCTTCGGCTCAACGGGGTTGATTAGGGATATCATATTTGGTAGGCTATGGATACTTTCAAGTTTTAAATTGGATCAAGGAGAGCCTATAATCATTTCTCAAGTTGAGCTACACTTAGAATTTCACCTAGACAAACATTCAGGGCAAGTTCTAGACTTATTGGCACGGGACTTGGACTTGCAATTCAATACCTCACCTCACAAGCTGTTGGATTGTTAAAGAGAATAAAGTCGAGGGCCCACATCAATCCTATCTAAGATTGAGCTTCACAAATGGCTCCAAGAAGCCACTTGATGATTGTTTAGTCAACACAAGAGTCTAAAGGTCACAACTAGAACAATTATTTGCCAATCAACTTGTTTCTAACCATAAGGTTGAAGGTAAATGTGCTAGGCCCAAGTGAAGCCTGCTTGAGACACTTTTATTCATTACTACTATTTACACCAAAACATAAAGAAAAACAGACTCAATCCCTTAAGAAGGTTGACACGCCATCCATCGTCAGGAAGAGCCACCCGGTTCACAAAACATCAACATTTGGAAAGAACCGTGGCGTTAAGAAAACCAAAGGCTTATTATTCTCATAAAACATAAAAAGAAGCTAACAACTTAAAAAAAAGGAAACTGCTAAAGGAAATAAGAAGCTATGAATTAAAATTACGAAAGAAGTTATGAAGTAAACTATGTAAGTCAAACTAAATATATACAACTTGAAGTAAAGCAAATATATACATAAATAAAAATGAATATGTACATCAAATGGTAAAAATATAGACATACCAAAATGTGAAAGTAACGAATATATACATACCAAAAGTAAAAAATAAAGAGAAGTAATGATAAAGAAAATAGTATCATGGTTATTACATACCAATGTCACCAAATCATCACCAATCAAAATAGACCACCCCCCAATAAGAGATAGCATTGTCCTCAATGCTAATATCAAAATAAGATTAGGGAAAGGGTTAGAGAGTAAAGAAAACTCCCTATGTGGTTTGCATCGGGCCTGGCACATGAGTGGGGTCCTCGGACTGCATAGGATCAGTAACTCCCTCCGGGTCCTCTAACCGGATCTCCAAATCCTGTGACTGGGGGACCACGGGGTTGCGGAGCATCTAAATCATCTCCTCAGCACTATGTGTAGTGGTAGCTGGCTCCTCAAACTGGCCAGCTGCTGGTGCCTCATGCTCTGTAGCCTGTGCTGCTGCGACTTACTCCCCCATGAGCAAATATAGTGGGATGTCTCCAGCAGAAGTAAACCTCTCTACATCCTTCTTCAGTTGCTCCACTACCTCCTTTGAGGCCCGAGTCTTCTTCATCTTCTTAATTTTCTTGCCCAGATCCTTGATGGCCTTACCCTGTGTATCCAAAGTCTTCAGGATCGTCTTTTGGTTGTCCTGGAGCTTCTTCTGGTTGTCCAGAAGCTCTTTCAATGAATCCTCCACTGATGGAGGTGCTTGAAGCTGTGCTGGGGCTGACTATGCTGCTACTGCACTGGATAAGATAGTTAGCTTTGATGTAGCTGCCTGCATCCAGTTGTTGATGCTGGATAAAGTTTGAGAAACCCGTAGTGAAGTCTGAGGGTAAGTGGAAGATGAGGGCACAAATAATGGCACTGTGACGGATGGCCCGGATGAAGGAGGAGGCATGGAAGCTGAAGGACCCCCTACTGTGGAAGGCTCTGACCCGGAAGTCACTACCCTAGGCTCTTTAGACTAGCCAGTGGAGATAGCGGCTTTAGCCTTTGCTTTAGGGTTGTCCGGTCCTTGGAGGCTGTACCAGGAGAGGGGCTTTTTAGGCTTTGTCTTTGTGTGATAATGCTTCTTCTCAACTCCTTGGTCCTCGAAATACATGGTGAGGAAGTTGGGGTAGGGGTAGGATCTTTATTCCTTTCCAACTGCCTTTGTGATATGATAAGTACATGAGGTTCCCCACATTGATAGGATACCCCACCATGATGGAGGCTATCAAGACTGCCTAGGTGAGTGGGAGGACATTATCATGCTGACATGGGTCAAGCCAGCTGGATACAAATGTGGACCACCCTTTGGCTTCAAAGCTGAGGGTGTTTCTGGCTATTGGGACTCCAGCTATGAGCCATGCCGGTGTCGTCCCTGGGGCTAATATCTCCGCTAAACATGGATGGCTTGCTTCATCTAGTGCCAGCTACTCCAAGTATTGCACGACTTCCACATCCTCAAAACTGGAATACTTGTTCAATGTGTGGCCATCAAGCTGGATCTTCAAGTTCCGGACCTTTGTCATAGTGGTGCCCTTTTTGATGTGGGCAATGTTTGCATAGAACTCTTTGACAAGATATTCATTTACATCCAGAACTTTGCTGGTGAAGAATTTCCACCCTATTCTCAAGATTGTGGGGAAGAAGGTCTCTCTCTATGAACTGTCTCTCAAGGGTGAGAGACCTTGGGGCCACCATTCTCGGAACTTCGTATAAGCTATTTCGCTCACAAATCTATCGGCCCACACCTTGGCCTTTCTGGACCTGCCAACCCCCCAACATTGGTGTCACCCCCTCTCTAGCCATCCGGGACATCGTCATCATCAATAGTAATAGGGGCAGCTGGTAAGACCGAAGTTGTAGCAGGTGGGGAAGATAGTGCTGAAGCCTCACTACCTTCCTCTGAGCCATCAGACGACTCAGAAGAGGAGGTAGGTTCATCAACTAGATGGAATTTCCCCTAGAATTGTGTCAGGACATGTGTGGCATAAAGTCTCTTTCTGAAGCTTCCTGGGGAAGGGACATACTCACTGGTGTCAGAATGGTCTGCTGCTTTATCTGCAGCTTTGATGGAGGCTTAACTTTCCAATCGGCTTTTGCACTGCTAGGGGTATCTTAGTCTTTCCTTTACCCCTGCCTTGGGAGGGTTCTGCCTCCCTTTAGATGTATCACCTCTGCATCTGGAATAAACCATTATCTGCAACATACAAGCAGTGAAATATAGTCAGAAAAGGGTTTCAAGGATGTGTTAAACAAAACACAGATAAAATGCAACACTGCTTCTTAGAGCAGGGCACCGCAGACCGCGTAAAAGTGAGAGAGACCGTGAAATGCCCATCGCGGATTACGGAAAAGTGAACGCGGCTACGAAGAGGTCAAATTTAGACTAGTTACTCTCTGATCTTGGACAAACACAGACAGTAAAAAATTAGACACGGCTGCGAATGATCAACCGTAGACCGCAAAAAGGTGTATGTGGTCGCGAAAGCAATTAATAGATTCTATAAAGTTCAAAGGTACGGACCGCGAGAACTTAAACGCGGCCACGAAGGACCAGCTGCGGACCGCGTAAAAGTAACCGCTGCCGCGAATTTATATTAATACTCAGTAATTAAAAGCTAGGGTATCGCGGACCACAAAAAACTGAATGCGGCCGCCTACCCTACCGCGGACAGCAAAAAACTGAATGCGGCTACCTACCCTACCGCGGACCGCGGAAAATTGACCGCCGCCACAAAATTCAAACGCAATTGGTACTGATGAATGCTGACAACTAGGGTTTTCACTAAGTGTTCAAAAATTAGTTCAATTAACCATGCAAAGTTATTAACCCTATCCCCCATTAGGCATATAAACACTACCCACATGTATTTAAGCATCAATTAATTTTAGATTATAGCGTGCATCTAACCCTAACTTAAAAGAAACAAAATTAAAACAAGGAGAAAAGAAAAGAAAAAGATAAAATCAAATCATGGAATTGAACATACCAGTTGTAAAGTTTTAGTAGGAAATGAACTCTTGATTAGAATGAGATGAAATTGAGAGCTAGAAGAGATGAACAATACTTTTGGGTGCTATGAAAAGTTGGGTATCGTAAAGTGTAAAATGTTCAAGGAACCCCTATTTATACTTAGGCACTATGGAACCCACCACCTTACCTAAGCGCGGCCGCAAAATTCTATCGTGGTCCGCGCTTTATTACCTTATGTAGAGCAGCTTCAAGCACCTGGGTGCGATCCGCGAAATATTGATCGTGACTGCCAAATTATCTCGGTCCGAAAATGTGAACACGGCCGCGAATCATGAAGGGGCTGTGATAGATCAACTTCAGAGAGAAGTTGGCATTTTTCGTAAACCAGCTACGCGGTCCGCGTCAAAGTTATGCGGCAATGAAGTGCTCACGCGGTCCGCAAAATTTTAGGCGCAGTCCGCAAACTTTTTCCCCCTTAGCCAACTTTTTGCCTTGTCAATTTCCTGCACTGCATAACCAATTCCTACACACACTTTACAACCAATTAGTTCAAAACAATGCCTAATCTAAGAAGAAAATCAAAAGAAAGAAAAATACATAGGTTGCCTCCCATGAAGCGCATGATTTAATGTCGCGGCACGACGCATGTTACCATCATTCACTTGAAATGAATCAACACCACAATATGGATATCATCAACCTTACTAAGGTAGTGCTTCACTCGATGCCCATTGACTCTTAAGATCTCACTATTCTTGTTTTTCAAATCTAGAGCACCAAAATGAGTTACATGCACCACTTCAAAGGTACCGCTCCATTTTGACTTTAGCTTTCCCGGAAACATCCGTAACCGAGAGTTGAATAAGAGAATAAGGTCACATTCTTTGAATTTATTGTTCCGGGTATACTTATCATGTAGGTACTTATCTTGTCCTTGTACAATGACGAACTGGAGTAAGCATGGAACCGGAACTCATCAAGTTCATTCAATTGCTCCACCCGAAGATTGGCAGCTACATCCCACTCTAAGTTCAACTTCTTCAAGGCTCACATGGCCTTATGCTCTAATTCCACCGGGAGGTGACATGCTTTCCCAAACACCAACTGATATGGAGACATACCAATTGGACTCTTGTAAGCTGTTCTATAGGCCCATAAAGCATTGCCAAGTTTCCTTGACTAATCAGTCCTGTTTGCATTGACAGTCTTGGATATAATACTCTTGATCTCCCTGTTGGAGACCTCAACCTGTCCACTTGCCTGGGGGTGATAGGGGGTTGACACATGTGAGTGACACCATACTTGGAGAGTAAAGTGTCAAAGGCTTTGTTACAAAAATGTGAACCCCCGTCACTAATGATAGCCCTTGGGGTGCCGAACCTTATGAATATGTTTTTCTTCAAGAAGGCCACCACACTCCGTGCTTCATTGTTAGGCAAAGACACAACTTCAACCCACTTGGAGACATAATCCACAGCAATAAGAATATAAGTGTTCCCACATGAACTCACAAATGGACCCATAAAGTCGATACCCCACACATCAAAAATGTCAATATCAAGGATGGTAGTGAGAGGAATCTCATTCTTCTTGGAAATCCCACCAGCTCTTTGGAAATCATCACACCGCTTAACTAGCTCGCTAGCAATAGAATCCATAGCTTAGGAACTTTGTAGCAGTTCTTGCCCCACCATGGTGACCACCATAAGGCGAGGCATGGCAAGTTTCAAGAATACCCAATTTCTCTTCTTCTGGAACGCATCTCCAGATAACACCATTGGTGCAAATTTTGAAAAGATAAGGCTCGTCCTAATAATAATCCAAGCAATCTCGTTTGAGCTTATTTCTTTGGTTTGAAGAGAACTAATTCGGGACAATTCCACTCATAAGATAGTTAGCCACATCGGCAAACCAAGGCATCCCAGTCAAAGACATAGAAAGGAGTTGTTCATCCCGAAACGAATCATTGATCTCAAGGCCATCATGGGGCCTCCCCTACTCTTCTAAATGGTACAAGTGGTCTGACACTTGATTCTCACTCCCCTTTTGGTCTATGATTTCAAGATCAAACTCTTGTAGAAGAATTACTAATCAATCTAGCCTTTGAGTCCTTCTTACTCATCAAATACCGAAGCATCGCGTGATCGGTGTGAACAATCACTTTGGTACCCATGAGGTACGGGTGGAACTTTTCCATAGCAAAGAGAATGGCCAAGAGTTCTTTCTCAATCACCGTATAGTTGACTTAGGCATCATTCATGGTCTTACTAGAATAGTAGACCGGATGGAATATCTTGTTAATTCTTTGCCCCAATACAGCTCCTACCGCCACATCGCTAGCATTACGCATGAGCTCAAATGGTAAGCTCTAATTTGGTGCGGTAATGATGGGAGTGGTAGCCAACCTATACTTGAGTAGCTAAAAATCCTTCATGCAATCATCATTGAACATAAATTTTGCATCTTTTCCAACTACTTGTACAAAGGGTTCACCACCTTTGAGAAATCCTTGATGAACCGATGGTAAAAACCTGCATACCCTAAAAAGCTCCTCACTCCATTGATGGAAGTAGGAGGAGGGAGTTTTGATATCACTTCAATTTTTGCTTTATCCACTTTAATACCATTCTTGGAGATCTTATGGCCGAGGACAATGCCTTCCTCTACCATAAAGTGACACGTCTCCCAATTAAGCACCAAGTTGGTCTCTTCACATCATGCCAAGACTTTATCAAGATTACCCAAACACTCATCCAAATAATCCCCCACAACAGATAAATCATCCATGAACACCTCGAGGAATTCCTCTACCATATCCATGAATATTGCCATCATACACCGCTGAAAAGTAGCTGGTGCATTACATAGACCAAACGACATCCTTGAGAATGCAAATGTGCCATATGGACAAGTGGATGTGGTCTTCTCTTGGTCTTTAGGTACAATAAGAATCTGGTTATATCCAGAATACCCATCCAAGAAGTAATAATAAGCACGCCTGGCTAACCTATCCAACATTTGATCAAGGAATGGAGGCGGAAAATGGTCTTTCTGAGTCACTTTTTTGAGCTTCCTATAATCCATGAATACCCTCCAACCGGTGACAGTTTTTGTGGGGATCAACTTATTGTTGTCATTTGTAATCACAGTCATGCCCCCTTCTTTGGGAAACATTGTACCGGCGAAGTCCATGAACTATCAGAAATGGGGTAGTCAACCCCAGCATCCAACCACTTGATGACCTCTTTCTTGACAACCTCTTACATGGCCTCATTCAACCTTCTATGATGTTCCACGGAGGGTTTTGCATCCTCCTCCAATATGATTTTATGCATACAAAAGGCGAGGATTATACCCCGAATATATGCCAATGTCCAACCTATTGCTTTCTTCCTCCTTTGGAGCACTGCAAGGGTGGCATCTACCTGCAAGTTAGTTAAGCACGAGGAAAGACTAACACGTAAAGTGGAACAAGGGCCCAAGAACTTCACACCTAAGGTGTGAAGGCAAAGGTTTCAACTCCAATCTGGGAGGCTCCTCAATTGAGGGCTTTGTTGGTGGAGCCTTCTGGTTCTCAAGGTCCAAGGAAAGTTTCTGGGGCTCATATGTATAGGAACTCATTCCTTGCAAAGCATTGACATATTCAACCAACCCTTACTTCTCATCCACATCATAATTCAACAACACAGCTTCCAAAGGTTCTTCTACATTAATCACAACACTTGTATCTTCAACAATCACCTCGGTCACAAGATCCACAAACGAACACACGTCATTACTATTAGGCTGCCTCACTGACTTGCAAATATGGAACACGACTTTTTATCACCCACCCGGAAGGTGAGCTCCCCTGCTTCCACATAAACTAAGGCCTTCCCTGTAGCTAGGAAAGGTCTTCCCAATATGATCGATACCTCGTAGTCAACCTTACAGTCAAGTATCACAAAATCTGCGGGAAGTATGAACTTGTCGATCAAAACTAGCACATCATCGATTATCCCCATCCTATCCGACATTTGCAATCTCATGGATATGGGACTTGGTTGACCAATCCCTAATGTCTTGAACACAGAATATGGCATCAAGTTAATGCTTGCCCTCAAATCACACAAAGCTTTGGCAAAATCGGCACTACCAATAGCGCACAGAATTGTAAATGCACCGGGGTTTTCTAACTTTGGAGCCATGGAGTGCACAATAGAACTCACTTGATGTGTCATTTTGATCGTTTCACAATTCATTTATCTCTTCTTTGTTACCAAGTCCTTCATAAACTTGGCATATCCCTGCATTTGTTCTAGAGCTTCAACCAAAGGCACATTTATGGAAAAACTTTTCATCATATCAATAAATTTCTTGAACTGGTTCTCATTGTTTTATTTTGCTAGAGTTTGAGGATATGGTGGAGGAGGCCTTGGCAAAGGAGCCTTGGTTTTGGGCACTACCATTTCCGGTATGTCTATCACGTGTTTCCTAGACGGGTTCACATCATTTTATGTCTCCTCCACGTTGTCTTCAATGTCTATCCTCACTTCATCATTCACAATATCATCATTCACTTGCACATCATTGCTTTGCTCATCATCATCATCTTGCACCAACACATCATCAGTCACAACTTTTTTTGGATTAAAGGTACTAGTAACTCCACCTCTACCACTTCTTGTAGTCACCGCCATAGCATGGCCCTTATTGTTCCCACCATTTGGGTTTACTACCGTATTACTTGGTAGTTACCACTTAGGGCGAGTATTCAAAGATTGAGAAATTTGTCCAAGTTGGACTTCCAAGTTGTAGGTAGAAGTATTGTGGGAGGCCAATTGGGCATCCGAGTCGGTGTTTTTCTTTATCATTTTCTCAAACATTGTCTCAATCTGTCCCATCTCATGAGCTAGGACCTTGTGATGGATATGGAGGCAGGTTATTTGGTTGTTAATACATTGGAGGCCTTTGAAAGCCCGGCCCCCGATTCCCTTGATTATTGTTGTTCCAACCCCCTTGATTACTATTGCCTCCCCAATTACTTTTATTGTTGCCACCCCAATTTTCTTGGTTTCCTTGGTTGCCCCAATTTTGATTGTTGTTCCCCCATTTACTTTGGTTGTTGTTGTTGCCACTATTCCAATTTCCTTGTTCACCTTGATTTCCCCAATTTCCTTGTGATCTCCATTTTTGTTGATTCAGAGCATTGCCCAGTTGACCCTCATAATTGTTCACATATTGAACCTCTTCACTTTGATCATCATATGCATCATCTTGATTGTGCCCGCTACCACTTTGCTCAAATTGGTCCGGATTATTTTGAACTTGTTGACCTCGTTGCCTTCTCTTATTGATCATCATATTCACTCCTTCCATAGCATTCACTTGTTTTGGCCCTTGAACTTGTTGCAACTGAGCTTTGTCCAATTGGTTCATGGTACTAGTCAACTCGGTTATTGCTTAGCCATGGTCGTGGAGCTCTTTGTGTAGGTGAATAACATTAGGATCACCTTGTGGCAGATCAGCTCGACTTTGCCACGCCGAAGAGGTATTTTCCATATCATCAATTATTTCACACGCTTTGGCATATGGCGTGTTCATGAAGTTTCCCTCGACGAGTTCGTTAACCATACATTGGTTTGTTATGTTGATGCCATGGTAGAATGTTTGTTGGATCATGGCTTCGATCATATTATTATTCGTACATTCTTTAACCATTGTCCGATACCTTTTGCCAAATCTCATGAAGCGGTTCATTTGACTCTTGTTTAAAAGCAAGGATCTCATCTCTTAATGTCTCCATATGTCCTGGAGAAAAGAACTTTGTGATGAACTTCTCGGCCAACTCATCCCAAGTGGTGATGGAATGGTTGGGAAACCTTTCTAGCCAATCCAAAGCCTTTCCCCTTACAGAAAATGGGAAAAGCCTTAACCGCAATGCGTCCTCGGAGATATTAGTTTGTTTGCTCCCCCAGCACGTATCAACAAAACCTTTGAGATGCTTGTAGGCATTTTAGTGTGGAGCTTCGGTGAAGAAACCCCTCTGTTCCAAGAGTGTAAGCATGACATTGGTTATTTGAAAGTTTCCCGCCCTAATCTGGGGTGGGACTATAGCACTTACATAGCCTTCGTTGGGCAACGCCCGGTGTGCTACCCTTGCTGGAGGTGGGGGAGGGTTTGGAATATTATCATGAGGTGGTCAGCCGCTCCTTTGTGGTTGAGGTTTGGGTTGAATCTCATCCACATGATCATCATATACCTCCTCCTCCAATGGCAAATTTTTCGAAGGCATCATTATTAGGAGCCATTTGGTACCTAAAAGCAATTCACAAACAAATTAGAAAAACCGAAGGAAATAAAAACAAAAACACACAAATACTCGAATATATAGCTAAAAACGTCTAACTCCCCAGCAACGACGCCAAATATTGATTGCATCCAAGCCTGCACTACTATTGAGTAGCAAGGATGGTCGATGCAGTTTTACCCAACAAAGTCGGGATCAAATCCACAGGGAGTTAATTTGTTTTGAAGTTGGGTTTATATCCAAGTAGAGATGCGGGTTTTGCTCTTAATTGCACTTCCACAAATGGTTGGTTTGTTTTCTACTTCTATTTCTATTCTATAGCATGCAGTATTTGAAAGTAAGTACAATGTTTTTGTTGTTGATTTTCAAAAGTTTAAAGGGACTAGGGTAGTGACTTCTACCTAGGTGGATATCTAACGGGTAGTAAGAATCTAGGACAATCGTGTGATTAATTGGGGTCGTAATATAGCTATCACACCCGGGTGCTCACTCTATACCTCTCGGTAGTTTGAGTGATTTTGCCCAATTTGGCTTTATCAAGTCCAAATGGGTATTCATGCAATACAAGTGATATTAGCTCAAAACGGATATTACTATCTCTAGGTTTAACCCTTTTGTTGGGGCTATCAATTTCTTGTGTTCACCCCAGTTTCTTGTTAGCCTAGTTTTCCTAGACTTATTCCATCTTTCTCAAGTAGAGACTAAGTCATAAAGGCATAAATCAGTGTTTGCAACCATCAATTCATTAGTTCGAGCAAGAACTAGGCTAAATACTACTAACACATACACATTCAAGCCCTAAAATTCAAGACCCATCAAATACCCACACTAGGTTTGGGTCACAACCCTAGCTATGGGTTAGCTACTCAAGGAAATAATAGAAATCAAAGATAAAATAAAGATAAAATCCATAATACTAGATTAAAAGATGAAAAGCTAATGTTAAAAGTTAAATCTAATACAAAATTGCTCAAAATGGAATTTGCAGCCATCTCACGTGCTCAGCAAAAAGAAAACTTAACCTAAAAATGTCAAAAAGATCTATTTATACTAAGCTGAAATTTTCGGATAAAAATACCCTTGCGGAGGTTTCGCGGCTGCGTAATTTTGACCGCGGCCGCACTCTTTCTTTCGCTGCCGCGTAATTCTGATCGCGGTCTGCGTTTCTTCATATCTGGGCCTGGGTTGAACCTTGTTTCGCAGACCGCGTTCCTTCCACCACGTACGCGTGAGAGACTTTCGCGGCTGCGTATTCTAAACGCGAACCGCCCTTCTCACTTTTGCATCACTTGTGAACTTTCTGAATCTTGGAAATCGCGGTCCTTGGAATTCTAATCATGGCCGCAATGGTACTTTCGCGGTCGCCTCTTTCTGACGCGGTCTTTGTTCATATTTGTGGCCAAAAACAACCTCTCTAATTCTCCATTTCGCGAGCTGCGTAATTATGACTGCTTCTGCATTGATACTTTCGAGGCCGCACTTTTCTATCACGGTCCTCGTTGCACATCTCTTGGCCTAGTCTTTCTTTGTTCAAGTTTTGACTCCTTTATGAGTTTATCATGGCTATTTTGGCTCATTGTGAACAATCCCTGCAAGAAAGCATATTACATCAGTTTTCGGGATTACCTTTACGCATTTTAAGCCAAAAACGCAATTAAAAGAAAGTAAATAATGGTTAAAATCCCTCTTATTAGAGACTAGGGTGCTTAACATGATAAGGAGGTTATGTTATGAGTTATTATAGTTGTATGATAGTCGTATGTTGAGTTTAAAGTCAAGCAAGTTGTGAAACAAAAGTTAGCAAGGGTCATCATAAGTTACATTCATAAATTTGCTGAAAATTAGGTCAAATCTAGCTGAGCTTTTCTTCCAATTTACTTTGAATTATGGGATGATCCACCTACCAAATTGAATATCTATGAGTCTAGTTTTTAACATATTAAATCATTTGTTGATACGACATCGTATTAGAGAGATATTCGCATTTTCGCGAGACTGCACAAGCAGCTCCCAATGGGACCCACTTAGGCAGTGGTCGACCTACTTCACTTTAAAAATGATTTGGACGATCTTTATTTCTCATTTTTCAACCCAACCTCGTCCCTACACTCCTACTAACCCTCCTAAACAAATACCATAACGTTTGAAGTGATTCCAAAGTGATTAAACCATATTTCAATATCAAAAATTAATTCTAGTGAAGAACAACACCTCTCTGAGGTTGTGTTGTCATTGAGGATAATTGTGTGTTGTTTTTGGCTGAAATTTCAAGTTTTTGCTACTGCAAAAGGTGAGTATAATAGCCTACTAATTATGCTTAAGCTTTCTTGTATGTTGGTTAAGTTTTTAGGATGATAAACTACAAGATAATACTTGGATTAACTTGAGATGTTGTTCTTGATGGATTGATTTGAAAGTTGCTCTTATGAACTTTAAATGGCTGGAAATTATGGAAAATAAGTTGGCTATGATATTTTTAGTATTATTATGTTGGTTTACATGTCAATCTTGTAGAGGAAATTGGTAACTAGAAAAGAAAATTGCTATAAAGCACTTGGAAGTTGTCCACAGTGATATTATCTTGTGTTAGGCTATTTTGGGTAACGTTGAAATAGAGTAAAAGATTGGAAATCATTTAAAAGGTATTGATTATTATACTGGATATATTACTAAGTTCAAGAATGAATGATAATGGGGTTGAAGGGTGTTAAAGGGATTCAATCCGAGCTTGTCGCTCGTTGTGATATGTTGAGGACTTGTTAATGAAATATTTTGTACCCTATTGTTGATGTTGTTCTTATTGTATTGATCTAGTTGTTGTTGTTTATGGTATATGGTATTGGAGGAGACCCTTGTTATAGGGGATATGTTGCCCAAATTTACATAAACGAGCTACTAGTTTAAGTTGCGAACTTAGCCTTTACTCAGCACTGATTTTTAATCTCCTTATGATATGGTAGATTGAGTTGAGTTGTTTGAAGAATTTATTGGAAGGTATTAAGGACTCAACGGAGTTAAGATATGTTAAGGCTATCCTTTCTTTCCTTTTGGCATGATTCATATGATACAAACGAAATGAGAAAATACGGAACTTTTACAAATGAATCTATTATTAGAAGTACTAGTATGTTCTTGATTCCCCACGTGTCCTATTATTATATCATCTCTTCATGGGTCTAAAAAATACTTAATTTGATAAAGTTTATTTTATGATATTACCCGAAGGCATATTGATCCTATGACGTCCCGAGAGAACTTATTGACTTACTTCTTATGCATTGCATTCATTTATACATATACATTGACCCATGACCAGATGATGTTATATACGCGTATTTTATATGTATATGGGGTATGGGTAAAGTTTATGATGTTATATATGTACCACCACCTAATCAACTATTAATTGATGATTTCGCCCACATAGGCCGAGATGATATGATGGAATGCCTTCAGAGGCTTGATGATGTTATTTACGCATATACCTATGCATGATATGATATTTATATGCATATGCATGACATTATAAATATTTCATGATTCATAGAGCTATTCAGACTTATAGGTTGAGTTCTTTACTTCATATTTCTTTCATGTATTTTTTAGACTGCTTTTATACATTACATACTCGGTACTTTATTTGTACTGACGTCCCTTTTACTAGGGACGCTGCGTTTTATGCTTGTAGGTCCCGATAGACAAGTTGACAGTCCTCCTAGTAGGCTACCAGCTCAGCGGAAGGTGTTGGTGCATTCCACTTGCTCCGGAGTTGCTTATTTGGTCAGTATGATTTGGACATGTATTGATTGGTATAGCGGGGCCTTGTCCTGACTTTTATGATGTTCATGTACTCTTAGAGGCTTGTAGATAGAGGTCATGTATATGGATACTTGTATGGCCTTGTCGGCCTATGGTTTGAGTGTACAAATGATCATGTCGGTCTTATAGGCCCGTATGTCACATGTTTAAGTTTGTATATCATGTTGGGTCATCCTATGTCGAGTATTCCCTTATGTTTAATTTTGGCTATCTTATGACGTTATTTTTGGCTCATTTACTCATGATATTATGATAAGAAAGATACATTATGTTGGTACTAGGTTGCGGGCACCGGGTGCCCGTCGCAGCCCTTCAATTATGGTCATGACATGTACGGTGTTCTTTGTGAGGTCTTTACAGACCACCAAAGTCTACAACATCTGTTCAAACAGAAAGATCTTAACTTGCGGTAGAGGAGGTGGTTAGAGTCGCTTAATGACTATGTTATCACCATTCTATATCATCCCGAAAATGCCAATATGCTGGACGATGCCTTGAGTCGAAGGGTGGAGAGTTTGGGTAGTTTAGCATATCCACCGGCAGCAGAGAGGCTATTAGCATTGGAGGTTCAGGCCTTAGCCAACCAGTTTGTTAGATTGGATGTTTCGGAGCCCAGTTGAGTTCTTGCTTGTATGGTTTCTCGATCTTCTCTATATGATCGTATCAGAGAGCGTCAGTATGAGAACCCCCATTTTCTTGTCCTCAAACTTACGGCTCAGCATGGCAATGCCAAGGAGGTTACTATTAGAGATGACGGTGTGTTGCGGATGTGGGGCCGACTATGTGTGCCCAATGTGGATGGGTTGCATGAATTTATTCTTCAGGAGGCCCACAGTTTGCGGTACTCTATTCATCCGGGTGCTGCTAAGATAAATCATGACTTGAGGCAGCACTATTGGTGGAGAAGGATGAAGAAGGACATAGTGGAGTATGTAGCTCGGTGCCTAAATTATCAGCAGGTGAAGTATGAGCATCAACGGCTGGGTGGTTTGCTTCAACGACTTGAGATTCCTGAGCGAAAATAAGAGTGTGTTACCATGGACTTTGTTGTTGGGCGTCTATGGACTCAGAAGAAGTTTGACGCGGTATGGGAGCTTGTGGACAGGTTGACCAAGTGGGCTCATTTCATTCCGGTAGTGACTACCTATTCTTTAGAGTAGCTGGCTCAGGTGTATATCCGCGAGATTGTCCGATTTCATGGAGTACCGATATCCATCATCTCTGACAAGGGTACGCAGATCACATCGCATTTCTGGAGAGCTGTACAGCGTGAGCTAGGCACATGGGTTGAGTTGAGTATAAAATTTCACCCTCAGACGGATGGACAGTTCGAGCGCACTATTCAAATATTGAGGATATGCTTTGTGCTTGTGTTATGGATTTCAGGGGTGCTTGCGATCAGTTCCTACCACTTATAGAGTTTCTTACAACCACAACTACCAATTGAGCATTCAGATGGCTCCCTATAAGGCTCTATATGGGAGATGGTGTCATTCTCCAGTTGGGTGGTTTGAGCCGGGAGAGGCTAAGTTAATAGGCACAGATTTGGTTCGAGATGTCTTGGAGAAGGTCAAGATGATCCAGGATCGGCTTCGTACAACCCAATCTAGACAGAAGAGTTATGCGGATCGGAAGGTTTGTGATGCTGCATTCATGGTTGAAGAGCGAGTCTTGCACCGAATTTCACCCGTGAAGGGTGTGATGAGGTTCAAGATGAAGGGAAAGTTGAACCCTAGGTATATCGGACCTTTTGAGATCCTTAAGAGGATTAGAGAGATAGCCTACAAGCTTGCCTTCCCACCTAGTTTATATGCGGTTCATCCGGTGTTCAATGTCTCTATGCTCCGAAAGTATTACAGCGATCCGTCTCATGTTTTAGACTTCAGCACAATCCAATTGGATGAGGATTTGACTTGTATTGAGGAGCATGTGGCTATCTTGGACCGACAAGTCCGGAAGTTGAGATCAAAGGATATTGCTTCAGTGAAGGTTCAATGGAGGGGTTATCCGGTCGAGGAGGCGACCTAGGAGACCAAGCACGACATATGGAGTTGTTATCCGCATCTATTCATCTCTTTAGGTATGTCCTTATGCACGTTCGAGGACGAATATTTGTTTTAAGAGATGGAGAATGTAACAAACTGATCGATTGTTTTGTCTAATTATGCCCTGTTACCCCTTTTATTGCTTCACATATGTGTGTTTATACTTGCGGGGCCGGTTAGTTTCGTTCCGTGAAGCTTTCGGGTTGATTTGGACCCTTGATTCTTGGCTTAGAAGTTTAAATTAGAAAATGTTGACAAAACTTTGACTTTTGTGAAAACGATCCCAGAACTGTGTTTTTATGACTCCGATAGCTTCGTATCATAATTTCAGACTTGGACGTATGCCCGGAATTGATTTTGCAAGTCCGTAGATTGATTTATGTTAATTTACCGAAATTTGGTAATTTGAAGCTAAAAAGTTTGAACGTACGTTGACATTTATATATAGAGTTCGGAATTTGATTTTTGGGACTTGGAATAAGTCCGTTATGATATTTAGAACTTGTCTGCAAAATTTGGTGTCGTTTAGAGTTGATTTGATATGGTTCGGACATTTAGTTGTAATTCTAGAAATTCTTGAAAATTTCTTTGAAATTCATGCGTTTTAGAGTTCAATTCGTAGTTTTAGATGTTATTTTTGTTTTTTGATAGAATGAGCAAGTTTGTATGATATTTTTAGACTTGTGTGGATGTTTGGTTTGGAGCCCCGAGGGCTCGGATGAGTTTCGAATATGTTCCGGAGAGTTTTGGACGAAAATTGCAGAAATCAGGTGTCTGGTGCTCTGGTGTCGCAATTGAAACACCAGGCTCGCAAATGCGAAGGTGACCGTAAGGGGAAGATGTCGCAAATGTGACCTCCCTTCTCATTTGCGAAGGAAGCAGAATTTGAGCAGAACTTGCAGTTGCGAACATTTGTTCGCTTTTGCGATGTTTCCAGCTTCGAAATTACGAAACCTTTCTCGCAAATGTGATGATGTATAAGGCTGCTAGGGTTCGCAAATGTGATCCCTAGTCCGCAATTGCGAGTATTCGCAAATGCGAACCCTGTGTCGCAAATGCGACATCTGCAGCTGGTTAAAGGGATGGGAGACAGGGTTTTTGAACTAATTCTCTCATTTCTCAACCCTAGACTCGGTAGGGGGCAATTTAGAGAGGGGATTTTCGCCTACAACCCTTGGGTAATTGATTATAATCTATTTCTAATCATATTCCATCAACATATCTTCGATTTTAACATCAAAATCATGTGAATCAAAGCGAAAATTTGTTAAAATTTGTCAAGTTTCTAAAAAAATAAGAAATTGAGTTTTGAGAGTCAATTTGGACTCGAATTTTGAAACTAATTTGTCATGGGTAGACGGAATATACCATTGGACCCCGGTTTTGACTGGACGAGCTCCAGGTTAACTTTTGTTGACTTTTTGGAAAAAGTGTAAAGATCTTAGCTTTATCTATTGCAATTGAATTCCCTAGCATTATTTGATAATATTAAGTCGATTTTGTTTATATTTGAGCCGTGTAGAGGCAGAGTTTAAGGGAGAAGCAATTTCTGAGTGTTGAATTAGCCTAGTAGAGGTAAGTGTCTTGCCTAACTTTGTATGGGGGAACTACCCTCTAGGATTGGTATTGGTTGATTTAATTGTGCTAAGTGAAATCCTTGTATGCAAGGTGACAAGTGGGTACACGTGTTTTACGTGGTATTTGACCGATTTAGGCTACTTAGACTATTTTCATGCTTTAATTGAAATGTCATATCTTGTTCTAAGTTCTCTTAGTCAATCTATTCTTATTTGTGTTAGTCTACCTTATATGCCTTGAATGATTTTGTTAACACTTGTTCTACCTTCTAATTGATAACTTACGCTCATGTTTTAGTTGAACTTGTTGCCTCTTTTATTGTTATATGCCATATCTTCATTGTTGATTATCATTATTTGAAGTCATTATACATGTTATCTCTTGCATTGTTGATTATCATCAATTGAAGTCACTATTTCATATTACCTCTTTCATTATTGATTACCATTATTTGAAGTTATTGTTCATGTTATCTCTTTCCTTGTTGAATTCCATTATTTGAAGTCATTGTTACATGTTATCTCTTCCATTGTGAGTTATTCTTATTTAATATCGTGGTTATACATTGTCTCTCATTGTTGAGTTATTGGTATTGAAATGTTGAAAGCCGTTATCACGTTGAAGTGAAATTGTTATTGTTGAAACATCTTTCTTTTGAGCATTTACATTCATTACTGTTGTTGATATTCTTGTACCTATTGTGGTGGAACCGCGGGCTATTGTGGTGGAAATATTGATATTGTGGATTGTTGGCAAATTGTGATATATGGGCACTTATGGTGCGAGTTATTATTGTAATGTGATATTGACGCGCATGCAGCAGTATAAGACTTGGGGTTGATGTGCATGCGGCGATATAAGGTGGGACTTATGTGCATGTTGCTTGTAGGGGAACTACGTGAAGCCACGCAACGTCATAAAATGGGCTAAAGTGCATGTAGCTATTTTAGGAAAACTGTTTTCACGCAGCGGTATAAGAAAAGATTGTGATCGAGATTGTGAATTGTGAATACGAGGTGGTACCTCGATTGTGATTCTTGATTTATATGATCCGGTACGTCGACGGAGATTCTTATTGTACATGAGGCGGTACCTTGTTGTGATTCTTGCTGTTTATTTACTTATCGTTCTAATAGTTGTTGTCCGTGTATGATTATTGTGGTTCTCTTTAGTTGGTACTTTTATGATATATTCGTGCTTAAATTTCTGGTATTAGTTCATGCTATTATCTTAGCTCATATAAGTTATTTCTTCACTTTTCATTATTTATCTTTATTACATTTTCATACTGCTTATTTATATCCTAATAGGTGTCTCGACCTGGCCTCGTCACTATTCTACTGAGGTTAGGCTTGATACTTACTGGGTACTGTTGTGGTGTACTCATACTATGTTTTTGTACGTTTTTGTGCAGATCCAGGTACATCCTCTCGTGCCGGCCATTAGAGATCATTTGTAGATGTCTTACGGAGACTTCAAGGTATTCATGCTCGGCGTCCACATGCCTCAGAATCAACTTCCTTGCTTTTACTACTGTTGTATTTCTTTTCCTTCAGACAATAATGTATTAGATATTCTAGTTTTATTCTATAGAGCTTGTGACTCAGTTCCACCGATTTTAGGGGAGCATATTGTTGATATTATGTTTTGTATCGGAAGGTCATATCAATTATTCAACTTGTTTTAGTATTTTGATAATTGTTCTGCCAAGTTATTATTATTTGTTCGCTTACCTAGTCGTAGAGACTAGGTGTCATCACGATATCCTACAAAGGGAAATTGGGGTCGTGACAGGTCCACAAATGCGGAAATCACTAGTAGATTTTTATATATCGAGGGTTGAATTATTTTTATCACATTTGAGTTTGGGAGCTCGGATTTGGGTGATTTTGGAGGAGATGTTCATTATTTGGATTGGGGTAAGTATTTTCAACTCGGATTTTCATTTTGATTTTGGTTAAAGATTTGGCCTTTATTATTTGGGATTGTTTTGTATGGCGTTATTTGATATTTTTGAGTTGCTTTTGGCTAGTTTCGAGCCGCTCGGAGGTCGATTCGCCCGGGATAGCGTTGCTAGAGCATTGTTTTGGCTTGTTCGAGGTAACTAACATATTTAAAGTTGGATTTAGGGGTAATTATCCCTGGGAACTATGATACTTGAGATGTGTTGGGATGACGCACGTGCTAGGTGACGGGCGTGTATGCGTGCATCGGGGTATTCATGATCAGGGTAGCCCTTAGGCTATTATATGCTTTGTTTTGCTATCATGCTTCTTTGATATCATGCTTTCTCCATTTGTATGACTACGTGAGTTATTATTCATGCTAGAAATCTTGTCTAGGCTATCTCATTAATTATTTGAGTCATGATAGGCTATTTTACCACGTTGAGCTATTTGTCTTAGCAGTAGTCATACTGTTCAGCCATAATATTTATATTCGCATGTTATACCTCTTTCTTTGTGCACTTTTGATATGTTGTCTCACATGTTATTGACGTCCTTGCACGTGACATGAGTTTGAGCTATATTTGTGGCACATTGTGATATGTCGTATTGTGTAATTGGATTATGTTTCTGTGAGATGTTGGCATATGAGACATGAGCGGATTGATGACTGATGTGGGCCATAGAGCCGTGTTGACTGATAGTGAGGTGACGCTTGCGTCGTGGCCCCGTATTGGGCTGAGTGTTATTGATATTGAGGTGACGCATATGCCAGGTCCCAAATTAGGCTAAGTGGTATTATTTAGAGATGACGCATGCACCAAGGCCCATGCTAGGCTATGTGTTATTGATTAGAGCTTGGGAAAGGATCCATCCCTCGGAGTCTGATATTCACATTGAGTGCAGGCATATATATATATATGTACTTTAGTGAGGTGCATTTGTACCAGACACCCGTAGAGTGCTAAGTGTGATTGTGTATATGATGATGGTGAGGGGCATTTGTGTCAGGCACCGTGAGCATGCTGAGTGTGAGTATACTAGATGGCTTCGCTTGATGTTATTGACTTCACATGTATATTTATCATGTAGACATAAAGATGTATTTTTCTCATGCTAGATGGTAATATGGTGCCATTGACTTGACATGTATATTTGATATGTAGACACATAGATATCTTTTCCTCGTGCTAGATGGTAAATAAAATATTTTACTTGTTGTTGTTACGATGAAAATTGTCTTGATAAATTCATGTTTCAGTGATTTCGATGGTAAGATTTGGGGGCTTTGACTGTTATACTTAAAAAGCATGCCTATTTTTTTCATATTTGTGAACGAGTTGAATATGGTATCTCTTGAAATGTTTTATTTTACTGTCATCATTATATCATGTGTTGTTATTGATCATTGGTGCTGGACACTGACCTTCTTCCGAGCTCGCTACTGCTTTCAGCCTGAGGTTATGTTTGTTGCTTATTAAGTACATGTGATCGATTGTACTCATATTACACTTCTACACCTTGCATGCAGATCTTGGAGTTGATGCTGTTGTGTATGACGGGAGATAACATTGAAGATGTACCTGCCTTTTGGACATTGCTACCACTTGTCCTTAGTAGTTTTAGATTCGACTCTGTTTATGTATGTTCCAAACAGATGTTGTATTTAATTTCATACTAGATTTGTAAATCTAAGTCTTAGGAGCACATGACTTGTAATACTATTACTTGGGATAATGTATGGGAACTCAGTATTTCACTTAAAGATTTTCTTAATATTTTAATTAGAATTGAGTAACTGTTGTTTGGCTTAGCTAGCGAATTGGGTTAGGTGCCATCACGACCAGGTGAATTTTAGGTCATAACAATAATTAAGTGATTTGAATGTTCACACTAATTTTTACCCTATGAAGTTAAATTCAATAAGTTGATTTACCTTTTAAAAGATCACCTAATTACATTTACAAGTATAATGAGATAAGAAAAACATAAATAAAATATAAAAAGCAATTTAAATTGGGTTGCCTGAGTCAGATGTTACTAAGGCTTGTTATGCTTTGGGCCGAATCTAATGCAACTTCCGTGACTTGCGAGCCTTTTCTTAAAGAAATTTTTAGAAACCACTATATTATTGATTATTAGCTTGCTATAGCTATCATTTACTAAATTACTTCCTATAGCTATGTTTTCAGTTATTATAGGTTGTATTCGATGTATTTTTGCTACTGTATTCATGAATACAGTAACAAAACTTGACGAAAAACAGGGGAGTCCAACTAAGCAGAGAATGTATTCGACTGTATTCGCGAGCTGTATTCGTTAATACAGTAACGAAATTTGCGGAAAAAAGGTCTTTAGCTGTTTAAAAACGGTAAATGAATCAATTAACGGGATAGACTCATAATATAACTCAACAAACTCAATTATAACACACAAAATTTATTTTTTCAATTATAGAAAAGATTCTCAACCTAAAAACACCCCAAAAATAGAGCAATCTTCAGAGATTCAATCCATCCTTTCTCTTTTTAGTTGTATCCTTACTAAAATATTTTTTAGTGGTATCTTTACAAATAGATTTATATATTGAAATTATATAATTACATTGAATAAAGTTAAATGCATAAAAATACATTGAATACATGAAGTATAGCAGGTCATCTATAGTACAAAAATATATGAATACATACTGCAGATAAGTTTGAATACATATATACATCTGAATACATAAATTATATTAATTAAAAAACATATGAATACATTCATTGAATACAACGAGACATTGAATGCAATGAAATGCATGGAATACAGCGAGACATTGAATACAATGAAATGCATGGAATACAACGAGATACATTGAAATACAATAAAAAAAGACAGTGAATACAATGAAATACAACGAGATACATTGAAATACAATGATTAAGTAACAGATTCTTCAAGTTCCTTAGTCCCAAACTCCGTCCCCAATCCACCGATATCCAGGTCGCCGTTGTCGCGCCCCTTTTTCCCTCTTCACATTGGAAAATCGGGTTTATGACATTTTTGGGTATGGGACAACTCATTCCTTTTGGGAAAGGGGTTTGCATTTTGAAGAGTCATCACCTAATGATTTAAGGTGCATTAGAACACCTATAGGGTTCATTTCTAAGTTTGTTTGATAAAGAGAGATAGGGTAAGGGCCTGAAATTATCCTAAGAGGAAGGTGTTAGGCACCCCTCAGTACCACTAGTATGGTTCCCGGCCAGACAGTTTTGTGAATTTGTACAGTTAGCAAATAGACAAGTATAAGATCAAATAGTAGGGGATTTAAATTTAAACACATAAGAGTTTGAAAACAATCATTAAAAGGCGAATATTAAAAAAGGAGTTACAGTTTTACAAATACTTGAGAATATTAAAATGAGGGGGGTCCTAGGTTTGTTTATAATATGGATCACATCAATGTGATACCCGGTATGACACTCCTCAGAAGAGGGGATACACGTGGTATTAGCGCACCGGTCATCATATCCATATCTACCCTTTCTACCCCGCTAGGGTATTAAAGCGCGGATTAGTCTCGACCTCTATTGCATGCTATTACCCGTCCCATTCCTATCAGTCCCGAAGGAATTTAGGACTACTATTCCTATAAGAGCGAGGATTTTAGACCGACTCTTAGGTTTTAAAGGTAAAAGGCTAAGGTGACAGACAAAAACATGTAGGTTTGCATTTAAAGGGGTTTAATTAAGAAAAGAAATCAGTTTGGGGACAGATTGATTATTGCCATATAAAGGGGAAGTAAAAGCATGAAGTAAGTAATCAAGTCTAAGTACAAAGTGCTTAGTTTTGGGAAGGGATTCGGCAAGGTAAAACATCACAGTAAAGGAAAGGAATTAATTAATTTTAAACAGATGAGTAAAAATTAGGGCTCGTAAGAAACCTTTAACAATTAGTTGAAAGATCGAGGGAATCAAGATCAATCAAGAAAGGAACATGATTCTGCACTTCACCATATAAATAACAAGAGATGAACAAGCATGCAGAGTTAAACACGTTGACAAAAGAAGCAACACAAACATACAGTAGTAGTAGGGGTAAGCTAGGGTTCAGTAGCAAGAAAATATTCGAAGCACAGTAGTCAGCTATGTCAAGTAGTCACATAGAATCAACAGTGAAGAAGAACATAGTAACAGGTAAAGAGAGTCAGAAACAAGTAAAGGTCTCACAGTAATAAGTGAGGCAAAACTTTTAAGAAGTTAAGGCTTCAACAGTAGCCGAATTTAAGAGATGATAAGAACTCAAAATCAGATGAGTCAAACAAGGAAAAGATAGTCAGAAACAAAGAACTTAATCGAACAAGTACACCTTTAAACAAACAGTTTTAGAACTCGGATAAGACCAAAAAAGGAACTAGGGTTTTTAACATGCTGAAATAGATAGAAGAACAATATAAGCAAATCGTTTTAAACATAGCAAAATCACAAATAACATTAAAATCAGAGAAGAGATCTTTTGAAAAACTTAAAGGAAAACCCTAATCGTCGAAAAATGAAGAATCGTTTTGAAAGAAAAGTTGAATAACCTTCGAGAAAACACTTAAGAAGTTCGTAGTAAACACAGATCTAAGATAGATCTGAAGAAAATTGAAAGATCTTAAAGATTAGGGTTTCGAAAAACCTAGAAAAGGTGAGAAAGACCCTGAAAGTTACCGATCTAACCAGGAAAGTCAAGGATCTGCCTTGAAAGGCCATGAACAGAAGTCGAGCAAGGACTGGACCAAATTCCTTCGAGGTCTGGCCATGAAACCACAGAAACAAACACTCAGGAGCCATAGGAGGCCAATACACATCTCAAATGGCCATGAGAGGCCATGGATTAGGCAGGAGTTAAGGCGAATTAGGGTGAAATTAGATGGCGGCGGCTAGAGTTCATGTGGGATTGCAGAGAGAATTGAGAGGGAAGGGATTCAGAGGCGGCGGGTGGTGGAAAATGAATTAGGTTTAGGGTTCGTTCAGGGTTAAAATGGTAAGGGTGAATGCTAGCCGTTGATATGAGGGATCAACGACCTGGATTAAAGAGGGTAGGTATGGGATCCGGGTTGGGCCGGTTAAACTGGGTTAGAGGCCGGGTTTAAATGAAATTGGGCCGGGGAAATTGGGTCAGATATGGGGTCACATTTAGGTTACAATTTAAATGCAATTGGTCTATTATTTAAATAGCCAATTTTCCCCTTTGAAATTTATAAAAAATAGTAAATAAATTGTGGAAATAAATTGAAAGAACTAAAATAATTTATAATATACAATTAAGAATTTAAAAATGCAGGGCTTAATTTTTATGAATATAAAAGACAATTAAATCTTAAAATGGCTAATATTGCAATTATATGCAATTAGCTTTATAAAATACTAAAAAGATTGTAAAAATTACATTAGCTATATTTTAGCATAAATGTAAAGATTCAATAAATGAATCATCAAAAATAATAATTTTGGACATAATTATTGGGATTTTATGGATGAAAAAGGGAAATAAATTGATTTAAAAAACTTTAAAAATTATGAAAAATAATAAAACACTTGGATATGCTTACATATGTATACATATGCCATTTTGAAGTTATTTTGCATATTAAAAATATATAGGGAAAAATTGGGTATCAACAGCTGCCCCTCTTTACCAGGGAAGGATGAAAGAGTTGTCGGGTAAAGATATGATGGCCAATTTTGACCGAGCGAAACGGTTTGAAGAGGTTTAGGCCACACCCAGACTTTTGAGTTGCCTACATACCCCTGGTTTTACAGGAATCAGGCCATATGTAGTTCAAGATTCATCGGCGGAGTATACCGATGAAGCAATTTCAAAGATGGATGCAATATCCAGGGCGGGGCGAGTGGACGGCTTGTGGGGATGGTTAAGGTTTGATATGGCTGCGGGAACTAGAGTGGGATTGCTCCTTCCGGGATGGCCGTTGCTCGCCGATTTACCTGCAATGAAACAATACAAGCGTATTCTGTGCATAAATTTAGACATAATGCAAATTCCCGTCGGACCATGAATGTTGTCTTTGGATGGTTAGGATGACGTCCTTAGACCATGACGTCCCAGGACATGAAGCGTATGATAAAGGATTCGTAGGCCATGAAATGATGCTCTCGGGCTATGAGGATGGTGCCTCCGAACCATGATGCCTTTGAATAATGATATGCAAAAGATTGAAAGGGATCCTCAAGCCATGACATGGTGTTCTCGGGCTATGAAGATGGTGCCTCCAAATGATAACGCCTTTGGATAATTTGGCGATCTTTCAGCCCATGAGATGCAGTATGAAGCAATCTTTCAGCCCCTGAGATGTAGTAATATGATGCGGACAAGACAGAGCTTAGTCTTGCGATTTGAAGGGCAGAGCTTAGCCCGTAAGAGAAATGAAATAAATGATGCTTGAGATAGTGCTTAGTTTCGAAGAAAATTGGAGGCAAAGCTTAGCCTCGGAAGGCAGAATGATAGCCTTGTGCAAAGGTGTGAATGCAGATGGAGGTAGAGCTTAACCTCGGAAAGCAGAATGGTAGCCTTATGCAATGTATGATGCAGATGGAGATAGTGTTTAGTCTCGGAAGGCAGAAAGGTAGCCTTATGCAATGCAGATGCAGAAGGAGGTAGAGCTTAACCTCGGAAGGAAGAATAGTAGCCTTATGCAAGAGTACAGATGGAGACGGCGTTGAGTCTTGGAAGGCAGAAAGGTAGCTTTATGCAATGCAAATGCAGAAGGAGGTAGAGCTTAACCTCGAAAGGCAGAATAGTAGTCTTATGCAATGCAGATGGAGATAGCGTTTAGTTTCGGAAGGCAGAATGGTAGCCTTATGCAATGCAGGATGCAGATAGAGACAGTGTTTAGTCTCGGAAGGCAGAAAGGTAGCCTTATGCAGCAATGCAAATAACGAGTGATAGTAGAGTTTTCTTAGCGAATAGCAGATTGCGATATCGTGATTACTGAGAGCATTGTGATAGACGAAGCATCACTGGCATGTGCGGATATCAAATGTTGGTAAGTGCGACGGTTCGAAGAGCTGTATTTCTGAATAATGTTTGTCCCATGAGTGTATAGTATGCTTGATGATATCGCAATCCAAGTGCCAACATCCAAAGAAAAATCGTGAGTTTTGTACATGGGGGAGGTTGGTTCGTATCCCCGGTGGTTTTGCTTGACCTGCTCGGCTTTAATCTGGTGATACTGTCTGTATCATTGGGGTAGCGTTGCTAAAAAAAGAAATTTCAATAATAAACATGCATGATTTCGTAAAAATATGACATAAGTATATAATTAAGATAGCTTTTCAGATGAACCGATGACTGCGACGTAGCTCGGGATATTGCAACCTTTCCAGCTACGGAATTTTGAGGGTCCCCCTCAAAATTCTGCCCCAGTTTAATAGGTTGATGCTTCTGACTGTTGCTTGCGACGATCGACTGAAATTACTTCGGAATTTTGAGGGTCCTCCTCATAATTCTGCCCCAGTTTCCAACTGCGGGGAGAAATGAAAATTTTATTGAGTTATGACCGAACCCATAGGGTTGCCTACATATCCCCTCTTAAACGGGAATCAGGTTAGGTGTAGTTCAATTTACATCATTTATAGGGGAAGCATAAAGATTACACATAGTAACGCTTGACTGCATCCGAATTAATCGGCTTTGGCCAGACTTCTCCATCTATTTTTGCGAGTATAAGGGATCCTCCTGTCAGAACCCGGTGAACCATGTATGGACCCTACCAGTTGGGAGAGAACTTTCCTTTGGTTTCATCTTGATGCGAAAAGATTTTCTTTAACACTAGCTGTCCCGGTATGAATTGTCTTGGATTGACTCTTTTGTTGAAGGCTCTAGACATTCTATTCTGATAGAGTTGACCATGGAAGACTGCGTTCATTCTCTTTCCATCTATAAAGGGCTAATTGCTCATAACGACTTTTTACCCACTCTACGTCGTCGAGCTCAACTTCTTGTATGATCCTTAGGGAATGAATTTCTACTTCAGCGGGAATGACAACCTCTGTACCATAAACCAACATATAGGGGGTTGCCCCGGTTGATGGGCGGACTGTGGTGCGATACCCCAATAAAGTAAATGATAACTTTTCGTGCCACTGTTTATGCTTCTCTATCACTTTCCTCAATATCTTCTTGATATTCTTATTGGCAGCTTCTATGACTCCATTCATTTGAGGCCTGTAGGCTGTGGAATTCTTGTGTCTGATCTTGAAAGTTTCACACATAGCTTTCATCAAGTTGTTGTTGAGGTTGGAGCCATTATAAGTAATGATTGATTCTGGAATCCCGAATCGGCAAATAATGTAGTCGTGAACAAAGTCTGCCACGACTTTCTTAGTTACTGCTCTGTAAGATGCTACTTCTACCCACTTGGTGAAATAGTCGATGGCTACTAAGATAAACCTGTGTCCATTGGAGGTGGCAGGCTCGATTGGTCCAATAACATCCATCCTCCAAGCGGCGGAAGGCCATGGTGAGCTCGTTGTATTAAGCTCATTTGGAGGTACCTTTATCATGTCTGCATGTATCTGACAACGGTGGCATTTTCGGACATATTGGATGTAGTCCGTTTCCATAGTCATCCAAAAGTAACCAGCCCGGAGTATCTTCTTTGCTAAGACAAAACCGTTCATATATGGACCGCAGGTCCCAACATGAATTTCCTCTAGTAACTTGGATCCTTCCTTTGCGTCGACACACCTTAGTAATCCCAGATCAGGAGTCCTCCTGTACAGGATTTTTTTGTTGTAAAAGAAATTGTTGGACAATCTCCGAAGTGTGCATTTCTGAGTAGGATTCGCAAGCTCTGGGTACTCTCCTCTTGCCAAATATTCCTTGATATCATGAAACCAAGGCTTTCCATCTGCTTCCTCTTCGACATGGACACAATAAGCTAGCTGATCATGGATCTTTACTGGAAAGGGATCAATGAAATTCTTGTCCAGATGTTGTATCATCGATGATAGGGTAGCCAATGCATCGACAAACTCATTCTGGACTCTGGGAACATGTTGGAACTCCGTCTTTGTGAACCTCTTTCTCAATTCTTGTACATGATGCAAATACGGGAGTATCTTGGAGTTCTTGGTTGCCCATTCTTCTCGCATCTGATGTATAAGTAGGTCTGAATCTCCAATCACTAGCAACTCTTGAATGTTCATGTCGATGGCCATTTTAAGCCCTAAGATGCAAGCTTCATATTCGGCCATGTTGTTGGTGCACGAGAATTTGAGTTTGGCGGACACCGAATAATGCTGACCGGTTTTTGATACTAGGACTGCTCCTATACCGACTCATTTGAAATTTGTTGCTCCATCGAAGAACGTTCTCCAATCATCATAGGATTCTGCAATGTCTTCTCCTATGAATGATACATTTTCATCAGGAAAATACGTTTTCAGGGGTTCGTATTCTCCATCCATGAAATTTTCAGCAAGGTGGTCTGCCAGTGCTTGTCCCTTGACCGCTTTCTGAGTTACATAAACAATGTCGAACTCCATCAACAGGATTTGCCACTTGGCTAGCTTGCCAGTGGGCGTGGGCTTATGAAAGATGCACTTCAAGGATCCATCCTTGATATGAGATATGTAGTATAGGCACAGAAGTAGTGCCTCAGCTTCTGAGCTACCCAAATCAAAGCATAACAGGTGCACTCTAATAGAGAATACCGGGCCTTGTACGGGTTGAACTTCTTACTGAGGTAATAAATGGCTGCTCCTTCCTTCCCGTTTTATCGTGCTGCCCTAGAACGCAACCAAAAGCTCCATCCAATACTGCAAGGTAGAGTAATAAGGGTCTACCTGGCTCGGGCGGGACCAAGACTGGTGGTGTTGACAGGTACTCCTTGATTTTATGGAAGGTCCTTTGGCAGTCATTAGTCCATTTGGTAGCGGCATCCTTCTTCAACATCTTAAAGATTGGCTCACAAATAACCGTAGACTGTGCTATGAATCGGCTGATGTAATTGAGCCTTCCCAAGAACCTCATCACATCTTTCTTTTTCTTTGGCGATGGTAGTTCTTTAATAGCTTTGACTTTTGATGGATCCAATTCTATTCCTCGGTGACTCACAATAAACCCAAGCAATTTTCCAGCAGGAACCCCAAATGCGCACTTCGCAGGATTCAGTTTCAGGTTGTACCTTCATAATCTATTGAAGAACTTCCTCAAATCTTCCATATGATCAGTGGCCTTCTTAAACTTGATGATGACATCATCTATATATACCCCAATCTCCTTGTGTATCATATCATGGAAAATGATAGTCATGGCCCTCATGTAGGTGGCCCCTGCATTCTTCAGGCCGAACGACATCATCTTGTAACAGAACATTCCCTACGGCGTAATGAAAGCCGTTTTCTCAACATCTTCTTCATCCATCTAGATCTGATGATAACTAGCGATACAATCCACAAATGACTGCAGCTCATGCTTGGCGCAATTGTCAATCAAGATGTGTATGTTAGGCAAAAGGGAAGTCATCTTTCGGACTGGCCCTATTGAGATCCCGGTAGTCGACGCAGACTCTAACCTTCCCATCCTTCTTTGCACTGGCACAATGTTGGCTAACCATGTCGGGTATTCTACTACCCTGAGAACCTTAGCTTTGACCTGCTTGGTGACTTCTTCCTTGATTTTTAGACTCATATCAAGCTTGAACTTTCTGAGTTTTTGTTTCACCGGTGGACATGTCGGATCGGTTGACAGTTTGTGAGCCACAATAGACGTACTTAGACCAGTCATATCATCATACGACCAGGCGAATATGTCCTCATATTCCTTTAGAAATTCTGTGTATTCTTTCTTTTTTGACGGCGATAGGTGAACGCTGATGCGTGTTTCCTTGACGTTTCTGTATCTCCCAAGTTGACAATTTCGGTCTCATCCAGGTTGGACTTATGTCTGTTCTCAAAGTTCTCAACTTCTTTGACAATCTCTTCAGGTATGCCATCTTCCTCTGAATCAATGTCCGTTTGTTGCGTTGCCTCATTGCATGTCACAGTCGTTGGTTCATCAAGACAAGTAATAGTAATGCTGTATAAGTAAAGTAATGAGAGAAAACAATAGTAATAAGTGTTAATTCATAAGAAAAGTCAAAATGCTTTGATAAATTGCATAACTGTTTTGAACATTGAAGATCTTATTGCGGGAATTGAAAATGCGAAAAGAAAATCATTTAGTAAAAACAATGGATAATGCTTGTTTTAGCCTTGCTACTTCGAGGCTCATCGGGCTTTGGTTGTCCTGATGGTCCAATTATTGAGATGTGCACCTCTGCTCATAGCCTGTATGGAAGGGCCTTGTGAAATAAGATGATGATGCCAGAGTATACGAACTAACCTTTGGGGAGGGGAATAATAAAAGAAAACAAAATAAAAACAAAAAGGTAATCAAGTCAGTGAGGATTATAAAAAGTATTGCAATATTTAAACACATAGTGCGGGAATGTAAATCGTGTCCTAAGTTGGGAACTTCTTTGTGCCTGAGGTAGGCCTAGCGACAAATTGATTTGGAGAACTTAGAATGTTAAATGCCTCATTTTATTGATAAAGATAGGCGAATCCCAAAACGACATTAAATAAACAAGAAATAAAAGTCACTAATGGTCATTGGCCTTATTACATTCATAAAGCGAAAAAGTAAATTCCTATCTATTTGGTCCTAGAAGGACCTTCCTCAGGTTGAATGCTCTCGTTAATCAAATCCTCCAGTTCGCGTAGGTTCACCAGTAAAAATGCCTTTGCCAGGTGTTCTTCTTCGTTTCCCTCAGCGTTCTGGCAGTCGGTGACTCTCTTCCTCACTTTTCCTTCCAATTCCAGCAGACTGTATTCCAGATATTCCAACTCTTTGCTAGCTTTGGCGGCCCTCTCTTTCCACTTATTGATTTGGTCATTTGATGGAAGACTCCTCCACCAGTATAGCAAGAGTGGGGGCGTGCTAACTATACCGAAGCTGGGGACCTCGTTCTTCATTTCTGCAAAACAAAGGGTTAAGACCATACCCCCACCGGACTCGACTATTTAATATCAACAATTAGCATGAAGTATTTAGTTCTCTAAATAAATGCACAGAATGTGATGATGTCCGTTTTGGTTTAGGGAAACCCAGTGGACTTTTGGACAAGGCTATCTTAAAGGATCATTATGTGGACAACATAACTGACCCGACTAGGTTTGACCATGATGTATGTACAATTTAAACAGAGTAAGGTTTCTATGGGGTTTTAGACTGGTACCCTTGAGCGGACAACTCAAGGGGAAGGCACGGAACTGTCGACTGCACCGCTGATCAACTAGTTTTACCGCAAATATGTCGTTCCGAATTTAGGGGGTAATGATATAGGAAGAGTGCAACCACTTATTAACAGCGTTGCTATAGTATTTGTTTGGCACGAGTGGAGTATAATGTCGAGCATAATTATACAATAATTAAAAACATGTTGACATGTATTTGCATGTTAAGAAAGCAATAAATACAGTAGTTTATAATTTAAAGTGGCAATAAAGGAAAGAAACAAGGAAGACATGTCAGTTTTGCATTAAATGCTTAAAGAAATTTAAATAAGTAATTGCACATAAGGGAGGTACAAATTCACAAGAACAATCTGAAATGGTAAAAGCCTAAAAATTCCCAGCAGAGTCGTCATGCTGTCGCACCCCCTTTTTCCCTCTTCACATCGGAAAATCAGGTTTATGACATTTTTGGGTATGGGACAACTCATTCCTTTTGGGAACAGGGTTTGCATTTTGAAGAGTCGCCACCTAATGATTTAAGGTGCATTAGGACAACTATAGGGTTCATTTCTAAGTTTGTTTGATAACCAGAGAGAGGGTAGGGGCTTGAAATTATCCTAAGAGGAAGGTGTTAGGTACCCCTCAGGATCCACTAGTATGGTTCCCGGCCAAACAGTTTTGTGAATTTGTACAGTTAGCAAATAGACAAGTATATGCTCAAATAGTAGGGGATTTAAGTTTAAACATATAAGAGTTTGAAAACAATCATTAAAAGGCGAATTTTAAAAAAAAGAGTTACAGTTTTACAAATACTTGAGAATATAAAATGGAGGGGGGGTCCTAGGTTTGTTTATAATATGGATCACATCAATGCAATACCCGGTATGACACTTCTCAGAAGAGGGGATACCCGTGGTATTAGCGTACCGGTCATCATATCCATATCTACCCTTTCTACCCCGCTAGGGTATTAAAGCGCGGATTAGTCTCGACCTCTATTGTATGCTATTACCCGCCCCATTCCTATCAGTCCCGAAGGAATTTAGGCCTACTATTCCTATAAGAGGGAGGATTTTAGACCGACTCTTAGGTTTTAAAGGTAAAAGGCTAAGGTGACAGACAAAAACATGTAGGTTTGCATTTAAAGGGGAAACACATAAACAATTAAGAGGCTCATATATACCTCCGCAGACAATGCATATAAATAGCATGACTTAAACACAGTTAGGGTCAGAATTTAAAGTACTAAGGCAGGGTGTTTTAATTGTTGAAGCAGACCAATTTATTACATAACTCAAATAAGAAGTCTGAATCAGGCCTGCTTGCTGGTTGTAGCAGTGCTAATTAAACAAAGGCGAGTTCAGTTTTATCATTACTTTATAAGGCTTGCCTAGGCGCAGTAATGAGCATGATGTCTATTACTAATTAAGAATGTAGTAAAACAGTAAACAATTCGAAACTAGTGATTTGGATCCTATATGCATGCTTTCTAACCGTATTAATTTAAAAGAGTAGGTTATTTAAACTGATTCAAAACTGTACGAGTCAAACCGATTTTTTAACTAAACTGGTTTTAGATCCTATAGACATGATCTTTATTATAGCTTATTTTAATTCCTACAGACATGATATCTAAGTATTAAAGGCTGATTTTGGTCCTATGGGCATGGTATCTAATTTAACATGAAGTGAAGCAGGCAGGATTCATTTAATCACAGCGAAATTCCTATAGGCATGATTTCTATAAAAAATTGATTTTGATCTCATAGGCATGACATATAATTTCAAAGCTGATTTTAACCTTGTAGGCATGATGTCTGATTATAGCCATTCAGACCCTATAGGCATGGTATCTAAGTGTCGAAGTAAAACATGCAGAATTTATTAAACAGATCCTACAAGCATGTTATCTACCCTTCTAATAGCCAAAACATGCATAATCACCCCATCTCATTTCATTAGCCAACCCCAATATTTGTTACAAATTATTACAGACCAAAAATGACTGAATTACATCAGAAAAGTGCAAAAAATAAGAAGTCACAACCATAGGAAGCCTGATTCTTGACTTCCTCTCTGAGTTATGGAATAAACTACCTCAAATGCCAATATTTTTTCAAAGCCTTTCTCAGACCTGAGTGTGTCAAAGTTCCCTAAGGGCCTCAAGGGACCTCGGGCAGTGCTTACACCTAGGTTTGCATAACCAGACAGAAATGAGTGCAGTGTGGAAGGGCCAGCCCTTATGTGTCCAAGTTTAGAGGGAGCTCAAGGGTCCCAAGGCAAGGCTCACACAAGAGGGGCAGAACCTAGGTTCTAAGAATATAGTGGAAGTGCAGAATACAGAGATTTATTTAAACTGAGTTGAAAATAGAAAGTGGTAAGGGTGATTTGGAAACAGTAGTAGTAAAGCTCAAACTACACAGAATCAGTAGTTACACAAAGGGGTCAAAGGGGTAAAAGGGGTCAAGGGGTTTTGGGAATACATTGTTTGTAAGCACATGACCCAGCAAAGGTCTGGTTTGGTCATGCACATCAATAGGATATGCTGGCATGCCCACAAACCAATTAAAGGAACACAAGCACATAGAGGGGATATGGGGTTTGGGATTCATACACATAGGAGAGCATTAATTTAAAAGGGGAAGGGAATATATTTCAGCATGCTAGTAATGTAACTTGACTACAGAAACATAAGCAGAAGTAGACAAGAATGAGAGAAGTTGGAACAATTAAAGAAACATGTTGTTGTTGATGCTTGAAAATTAACTAGGAAATACCAGTAGAGAAGCAAAGTGCAAAAAGTAAGCAAAATTCCATAGTCTAGCCTTGGCTTTCAGCTGACTAGACAAAGCAGTAACACAAGTAGTAATAGAGAAAAGAGAGAAAGTTTTGAGTGTAAGTGTGTGTTTTTGAACTCAAATTGTTCGTCTTTGAAAGAAGAGGGGGTGGGTATTTATAATTTTGAAAACGAGGGAAGAAGAGGTAAAGTCTTAAACACAAACATGAAAATAATCACAATCATAATCAATTAACACAAGTAATTCCCTTTAATTAAGGAATCATTGTTTAACGGGTAGTAATAGGTTTAATTAGGAAAGAAATCAGTTTGGGGACAAATTGATTATTGCCATATAAGGGGGCCGTAAAAGCATGAAGTAAATAATCAAGTCTAAGTACAAAGTGCTTAGTTTTAGGAAGGGATTCAACAAGGTAAAACATCACAATAAAGGAAAGAAATCAATTAATTTTAAACAGATGAGTAAAAATTAGGGCTCGTAAGAAAATCTTTTACAATTAGTCGGAAGATCGAGGGAATCAAGATCAATCAAGAAAGGAACATGATTCTGCACTTCACCATATAAATAGCAAGAGATGAACACGCATGCAGAGTTAAACACGTTGACAAAAGAAGCAATACAAACATACAGTAGTAGTAGGGGTAAGCTAGGGTTCAGTAGCAAGAAAATATTCGAAGCATAGTAGTCAGGTAGGTCAAGTAGTCACATAGAATCAACAGTGAAGAAGAACATAGTAATAGGTAAAGAGAGTTAGAAACAAGTAAATTTCTCACAGTAACAAGTGAGGCAAAACTTTTAAGAAGTTAGGGCTTCAACAGTAGTCGAATTTAAGAGATGATAAGAACTCAAAATCAGATGAGTCGAACAAGGAAAAGGGAGTCAGAAACAAAGAGCTTAATCGAACAAATACACCTTTAAACAAATAGTTTCAGAACTCGGATAAGACCAAAAAAGGAACTAGGGTTTTTAACAAGCTGAAATAGATAGAAGAACAACATGAGCAAATCGTTTTAAACATAGCAAAATCACAAACAACATTAAAATCAGAGAAGAGATCTTTTGAAAAACTTAAAAGAAAACTCTAATCGTCGAAAAATGAAGAGTCGTTTTGTAAGAAAAGTTGAAGAACATTCGAGAAAACACTTAATAAGTTCGTAGTAAACACAGATCTAAGATAGATATGAAGAAAATTGAAAGATCTTAAAGATTAGGGTTTCGTAAAACCTAGAAAAGGTGAGAAAGACCTTGAAAGTTACCGATCTAACAAAGTTAAGGATCTGCCTTGAAAGACCATGAATGGTTGGAGAAAGGTCATGGATGGCCGGAGAAAGGCCATGAACAGAAGTCGAGCAAGGACTGGACCAGATTCCTTCGAGGTCTGGCCATGAAACCATAGAAACAAACATCCAGGAGCCATATGAGGCCGATACGCATCTCAAATGGCCATGAGAGGCCATGGATTAGGCAAGGGTTAAGGCGGATTAGGGTGAAATTAGATGGCGGCGACTAGGGTTCATGTGGGGTTATAGAGAGAATTGAGAGGGAAGAGATTCATAGGCGGCGGATGGTGGAAAATGAATTAGGTTTAGGGGTTGTTCAGGGTTAAAAATGGTAAGGGTGAATGCTGGTCATTGATCTGAAGGATCAACGGCCTGGATTAAAGAGGGTAGGTAGGAGATCCGGGTTGGGCCGGTTAAACTGGGTTAGGGGTCGAGTTTAAATGAAATTGGGCCGGGGAAATTGGGTCTGATTTGGGGTCAGATTTAGGCTACAATTTAAATGCAATTGGGCTATTATTTAAATAGCCAATTTTCCACTTTGGAATTTATAAAAAATAGTAAATAAATTCTGGAAACAAATTGAAAGCACTAAAATGATTTATAATATACAATTAATAATTTAAAAATGCAGGGCTTAATTTTTATGAATATAAAACACAATTAAATCTTAAAAGGCTAATATTGCAATTATATTCAATTAGCTTTATAAAATACTAAATAAGATTGTAAAAATATGTAATAATTACATTAGCCATATTTTGGCATAAATATAAAGATTCAATAAATGAATCATCAAAAATAATAATTTTGGACATAATTATTGGGATTTTATGGATGAAAAAGGGAAATAAATTGATTTAAAAAACTTTAAAAATTATGAAAATAATAATAAAACACTTGGATATGCTTACATATGCATACATATGCCATTTTGAAGTTATTTTGCATATTGAAATTATATAGGGAAAAAATGAGTATCAACAGCCGCCATGTGGGACGTCGTCGTCGATTAAATGAATACAGTTATTGATAACGGAATTAAAAAAAATATGCAGGGGACCTAGCATCCAACGCACAAGGTGCCATTGACTCTATGAGGCAATTAATGGCAAATTCTCGGTCCTATGCAGTTCGTCTCCTCAAAAGCTCAATAAACCTCTGCAGAAAAAATATGAAGACGACTTTGAGGGATCATCAAGTATTGGTCTAAATAGCATGGAGAGACAAAACATGGGAAGACAACTTTGAGCCGGAGGAGGGGGTTAGGGGTGACACAACAAGGAAGGAGGGAAGTGGTCACCAGCCGGATCAGTCGTTGGCGAAACACATGCCCTGCTAGGGTTTCTAAAAGCAGGGAAAGAAAAAATCGAGGGAAAAAAAGAAGAAAGAGGAAAGAGAAAGGAGGAGAGAGGGAGAGAAAAAAATAATACACGATCTATTTAATGGCTTAAAGGTAGGAAGTGTCCATAAATAGATATTTTGTTATAAAAATTAAAAGGTAGCTATAGGAGATAATTTTTTAAAAGGATATTTATTTATAATAAATAAGGTATCAACCTTTACTATAGGAGGTAAAATTTCTTTTTCTTATCATGTCCAGCAGTGTAGTGGATTGTTTGCATCGTATAGCCTTCTTTGAGGTCACTATTTAAATTATATTCAAGTTAGCTTTAGTTTTTTGAATCAAAGTGACAAAATGTTGAATCTAAGTGAATCATGGCAGCAAGGCCACTGCATTGCAGTAAGCCTATATTTCGCCTTTAGAGGAGTTACATAATTATCTTTTTGCAAACAAATTTAGTGTAAGGGACATGATTTAAGTAGTGATCTCAAAAAAGGCCATTTGTGAAAATGCCCCACGTGTAGTCCATAGTGACTCGTCACTCAAAGGACATTGCATAAAAATCTAAGACTATAATTATGAACTCACAAGATATGTTATGAAGTATACAGCAAGTGAAAGATTTATAAGAACATACATTATCATTCAGAAACCCGTTAGCTAACAGCCCATGCTTTTCATGAGATTTACTTGCTATTTATAAGCTATTCTGATGCTCAAAACTTACTTGGAAAAAAGAACAATCCACGGTATTTTCTCGGAAAATTTTCAACTACAAGATTCATAAGAGTTTATTATAGAAATTACAACTAGTTTTGATATTACAAATTATGCAACTAAAAGCTCTAAGACAATAAATACTTACCTAAAAAGCTCCAAAGACACAATAATTAATTACCCAATTATAAGGAGATTCCTTATAATTCATGATAAATGAATTAAATGCATATCAAAACACAATAATTACTTTCCTAAGCTCCAAGACAATTAGTTATATACCACTATACTATATACTCTTTCCTTCTCAAATTATTTGTCATTTTTTCTCTTTTGCACGTCCCTTAAGAAGCATTAATTAAGAGGAGGGTTGGATTATTTTACTCTTATTTATGACTTAAGATATAGTCCCTCTTTATTTAGTATTTACTCTATTTTGTGTTATCTTCATCTTCAAGAATAATTATTGTTACGGGTAAAATGAATAAAATATAATTTATTTTGTCTTGGACTTCTAAAATGACAAATAATTTGAGACAACTATTTTTAGAAAACACAACATATAATATGAGACGGAAGGAGTATAATATATACTAGAAGATGTGATATATATATATTACTACTACATATATTATAAATATAAATGAACAAGGGTGTACGAACACTGCTATAGGCTGTTGTACAAAATGCTATAGGAGTTGTATTTTCAAGGTTTACCAGTTTATTCTAAAGGTGTTAATCGGGCCGGGCTGACCCGCTAACAACCCGGTTCAACCCGGTCCAGCCCGGTCCAGCCTGTTACTGTGCATATGTGTACGGGTTGGGACGGGGGGCGGGGGGCGGGCTAGTAACGTTAAGTTTTCGCCAAACGGGTACCCGAACCCGCCACAACCCGTTAAGGGATTAACGTGTTCTTAACGGGCCTCAGCCCGCAAACCCGCCTAAATTTGGTATTTTATTTATATTTTAGCCTCCCCCCTTTATAATTTGTAAATTGCAATTGAGTCCTTTTAAAAAACTACAAATACCCCCTTTCTTTTTCATTATTCCTCACAATTATCTCTCAATTCTCTCTAATTATCTCTCAATTCTCTCTTGATAATATTCTCAATTGCTCATTATTTCAAGCTTTCAAGTTTCAACTTACAAGTTTCATACTTTCATTACAAAAGTATTATTATCATAAATTTCTAATTCAATTATTCAAGTGAAGTGTGGCATTAATTATCAAGTTATCAAATATCAATTGAAGATTTGAAGTTTGAGTTTCTACTTTCTCGTTTCTATATCAAATTTAGTGCGACATTCGGAATCCCGGTACACTCGTTCCATCCCTTTCTCTTTATTATTTAGAATTATTATTTGAATTTTTTGTTCCTAAGATGTTGTTATAAATATAGAATGCCTATAACTGAAGTTGCTAATTCTCATTGTACCGATCTTAACCGTCCGTTAACATCTAAAAATTGGGATGTCATTCATGATGTTGTACAATTTTTACAAAAATTTTATGTGGCTACACTTGAGTTTTCTGGAGCTTATTATCCTACTATTGTAAATGGTTTAGTTCACATTGCTGAAATTTCTCTTTTACTACATAAGTTGAAGGCGAAAGAGGGATATACTAATGTTGTTGAAACCATGCTAGATAAGTTTAAAAAATATTTCTTCCCAATTCCCCCTATTTACCTAATTGGTGCTATTTTAAACCCTACTATCAAAATGATAAAGTGTCGCCAATTAATCAGTGCTTTATATACTTATATGGATATTGGACCAACTGAAACTCCTGATACTGAGACTTGTATTTCTGATCTGCACAAACATTTACAAATTTTGTATAATTATTATGCTAACATTGTTGATGCTTCTTCGGTTGTAGATGCAAATATTCCTTCAAGTAATACTTCAACATCTGGAACAAATTTGGAAGATGATGATAATGTTCAAGATTATTTGATTTGGTCTACACTAGGAGAGCATCAACAAACCAGTAGCCGGAATATTGATGAACTCCAATTCTACTTGCAAAAGTCACCGGAGCCCCTCACAAAGGATTTTTTACCTCTGAGTTGGTGGAGGAGCAACGCAAATCAGTTTCCTATTCTTTCGGCCATGGCTCGAGACGTTCTAAATGTGCCTATTTCAACAGTCGCATCAGAGAGCGCATTTAGCCAAGCAAGACAGCAGTTAGGAGATACCCGTCATTCATTGGACAGCAACGCTTTGGAAGTTCTAGTGTGCTTCAGAGATTGGATTAGATCAGAACGACGAAATCAAGGGCGCGACGAGGTAGATGAAGAGGAAGACCAAGAAATTGGAGATATAATGGTTTATGATACCGATTATAATACCGGAAACCAAGCACCTCACATTGACATGGAAGAGCTTACAAAGATAATGCAAAACATTTGATTTACTATTACTTCTTTTTTTAAAAAAGAACTTGCAAATTAATTAGAAGTACTATATATTATTCAATAAAAATATCAAAGTTACTTAAATATTGTGAATTTTTTATATTGCATAATGTCTTATACTCTTATTCAATATTTTTTATATAGACTTATGCATTTATGTTAATATGTTTTATGTTTTAGACTTTTAGTTTGCAAATTTTAGACTTTTAGTTTGTTCTTTTAATTCTAACCCTTAAAAAATCAATTCTAATCTTTAATTTTAACCCTTAAAAGTTTGAAAACACTTAAATACTTAACTATCAATAACATTGAAAAAGAAAAATATAAGATAGTTAAAAAAAAAAAACGAAAGCCCGATCCGCCCGAGCCCGCTAGGCCCGAACCCGTACGGGCCCTATAGGACCCAAAAAATCCCAGCCCGCCAGCAGCCCGTTAACTTCAGCCCACTAACAACCCGCCCGTAACCCTAACGGGCTGACCATTTTTGTGTCCAGCCCGTCCCAGCCCGTCCCAGCCCGTCCGATAAACACCTTTAGTTTATTCTCATATTTTCTTGACACGTGTACGGTCTTTGGATCCAAGTGGACAGCCGTCTTCCACTCCCACTTCATTTTCCGTACTCCTCCTCACAAATTCACATTGTGTAGCACTGCTCCGCTTTCCGTATACGGTGCTGCCAAAATTTGGGTTTCTCTTCCATTTCTCAATTCAATTGCTTTGCTGGTAAGTATCGTAGTCTTCTAAAGGTAGCTTTTCTGAGCATATTTTTTATTTGTGTGTTTGTTTTAGATTTCCTTTCTTTCTCTTATTCCGAAGAACCCTCTTTCCATTTTACACAGGTTTAGCCATTATTGCGTCAATGACAGAGTTGTATTCTCACTGTATGGAGACCTGAGAAGGGCTCGATTTCAATTTCTTAAGGGATTTAGTTCAATTTATATTCCATTAATGTTCGTTCCTTTATTACCGACTCCCAAAGAAGGTACCAAATCTGCTTAGGGCTATTCAAGAAATTCCTGTGCCTCTGGCTCTTATGTTAACTGATTCTACTCATGCATTTGAAGAATATGGACAAGAGAGAAAGTAAGTTTCCATCTTGAATAACTATTTCTACTCTTCTAGCTGAACTCTCTGCATTTACCATTAGAATCAAAAACTGTAGTAACGAAAAGGAAAATTTGATAATTTTTTCATTCCATTCCTTTTTTCCATAGGTATTTTATAACTTAAAAGATCTATCATCCATCAATCCAAAGGCCCATTTGTTGGGAATAAACCCTGTAAAAATAATATTTACGGTATTAGTGATAAATGCGGACCACTAAGTTATGGTAAATCAGCAAGAATAAAAATGCAGCAAAAATGACACCAAGATTTTACGTGTAAACTCTTCTGAATAAGGGAAAAAACCACGGCAAAGAAGAGCAACTGATATCACTATAACGAAGAATTTTACATTGTGTAGTAACGAGCACAAATACTCCTAAGACCACTACACCCTCAAAAGAAAAAAAATACTTTTTTGCTTTTTCCACCTCACTACAATATCTCTCACACTCTATTTTTCTTCACAGGCTATTTTTTTTATAGTTTATGGAATACCTTGCTCTCTATCTTTCACTCAGATGTGTTGTACTCAGATGTGTTGTCTGAGATTTTTTTTGGTGTGTAAGAAATGAGAGCCAAAGCTCTCCTTTTATAAGCAGAACCTCACTCCCTCACGCCTACTACATTTTACATTTTTCTCTCATGCAGATTTGCTATGCCTACCAATCTTGACATTTTTTCTTATGCAGCCTACCATATTTGATAGTGCAAAAGAAAAGATGGTGGCTGCCAATCAAAGAAAGAAAATTATCTTCCTTGATTTATGGGATGGACCCCACAAATCTCCCCCTCCAGTCCCATTCACCTGAAGGAGGTAACACCGGAGATTCTAGTTTGAGCGCATGCCGACAAGTTCTTTGCAAAGCTCGAACTTGTCTCTTGGTACTACCTTGGTCAACATATCTGCAGGATTTTCACTCGTGTGAATCTTTTTGACTTGAAGTGATTCGTTCTCCACTTGCTCACGAATCCAATGATATCTGACGTCGATGTGTTTTGTTCTCGCATGGTACATGGAGTTTTTGCTCATGTCTATTGCACTCTAATTGTCGTAATAGACAACATACTCCATCTGTCGCAATCCAAGTTCTTGAAGAAATCTTTTGATCCATATCATCTCCTTGCCAGTTTCAGCAGCCGCAATATACTCCGCTTTAGTTGTACATAGTGCGACACACTTTTGCAACTTCGATTGCCATGATATAGCTCCCCTGAAAAAGTAAACAAATATCCAGTAGTGGGTTTTCTGTCACCTGCCATATCAGAATCTGTATAGCCCTTCAGAATTGGATTTGATCCTCCAAAACTTAAGTATTCATGTGAGCTTCCTCTTAGATACTTGAGTATCCATTTTACAACTTTCCAATGCTCTTTTCCTGGATTTTCGAGAAATCTGCTAACAACACCGACTGCAGGAGCAATATCTGGTCGAGTACATACCATTGCATACATCAAACTTCCGACAGCAGAGGAATAAGGAATCTTGGCCATTCTCTCTTTTTCCTCCGTTGTTGTAGGACACATCTTCTTGCTCAACTTCAGATGACCAGGAAGGGGTGTGCGAACCAACTTAACACTTTTCATATTGAAGCGCTCCAGTACACGTTCTATGTACTTCTCCTGTGACAAGTAAAGCTTTCTTTCGTTTCTCGAACGAGTAATTCTCATGCCCAAAATCTGCTTAGCATGACCCAAGTCTTTTATTGCAAAAGACTTATTCAACTGTTTTTTCAACTCGTCAATCTTGGAAGCATTCCTGCCCACAATCAACATATCATCCACATATAGCAAGAGAATAATAAAGTCATCAGAAAATCTTTATACAAACACACAGTGATCTGAAGAAGTCTTCTTGTAGCCTTGCTCCCCCATAATAGACTCAAACTTCTTGTACCACTGTCTGGGAGCTTGCTTCAATCCATATAGACTCTTCTTAAGTTTGCAAATAAGATTTTCTTTACCTTTTGCCTTGAAGCCCTCAGGTTGTTCCATATAAATCTCCTCTTCTAAGTCACCGTGAAGAAAAACAGTCTTCACATCCATCTGCTCAATCTCCAAATCAAGACTGGTAGTCAAACCAAGAACTGTCCGAATGGAGGACATTTTCACGACAGTAGAAAATATTTTGTCAAAGTCAATACCTTTCCTTTGACCAAATCCCTTGACAAACAATCTAGCTTTGTATCTGGGCTTCAAACTATGTTCTTCAGCTTTAACTTTAAACACCCACTTATTCTTCAAAGCTCGCATGCCCTTAGGCAATTTCACCAACTCATAAGTATGGTTCTCATGCAGAGATTTCATCTCATCTTGCATGGCTTCAATCCATTGATCCTTGTGCTCATCTTCTATGGCCTCCGCATAACATTCAGGTTCTCCCCCATCAGTGAGTAATACATACTCATTGGGTGAATAATAGGAGGAAGGAGTACGAGGTCTAGAGGACCTCTTGAGTGGAATATCTAACTCGTCCACAGCTTCGTGAGTAAGAGCATTTACCTCATCAGCATTAGCATTGTTATCACCATCACCATCAATATACTGATCTGAAATATGGTTCTGGGCATAACCATCATCATTGAGCCCACCAACGTCATCCGCATTTGTATGAGGAATTTGATCAAGATTAACTAAACCTTCAGAACTTGGAGATTTTAGCTTCTCCGCTTTGTTAATATCTTCAATGGTTTGATCCTCCATGAAGATAACATCACGGCTTCTCACGACCTTCTTTTCAATTGGATTATATAGCCTGTAACCAAACTCATCAAGGCCATAACCAATGAAGATGCACTGCCTTGTCTTGGCAGTTAATTTTGACCTCTTATCTTTAGGTACATGTACAAAAGCTTTGCAACCAAACACCTTCAAGTGGTCATAGGAAACATTCTTGCCATACTAAACTCTGTTTGGAACATCACTTTGCAAAGCAACCATAGTGGATAGATTAATAACATGTGCGACGGTCAACAAAGCCTCACCCCAAAAGGAATTAGGCAACTTTGCTTCAAAAAGCAAACATCTGACTCTTTCCATGAAGGTTCTGTTCATCCTTTCTGCTAAACCATTAAGCTGAGGAGTCTTAGGAGGAGTCTTTTGGTGTCTGATACCCTGTTGCTTGCAGTATTCGTCAAATGGTCCACAATATTCACCACCGTTATCGGTACGAATACACTTCAGCTTCTTTCCGGTTTCTCTTTCAACTGAAGCCTGAAACTGCTTAAAGACACCCAACACGTGGTCTTTAGTCTTCAAGATGTAGCTCCAAAGTTTCCTCGAGCAATCATCAATAAATGTAGCAAAATAAAGTGCACCACCCAAAGTCCTTGTCTTTATTGGACCACATAAATCTAAATGCACCAACTCAAGCAACTCTGTCTTTCTTGAAGGAGGATGAGACCGGAACAAAACTCTTTTTTGTTTTCCAGCCAAGCAGTGCTCACATTTTTCTAATTTTGCACTTTCAAAATTTGACAACAATTTCTTCTTGGCCAGAACATTTAGTCCTTTCTCGCTAATGTGGCTAAGCCTCTTATGCCATAACGTTGATGAGTTATTGCTCTCAACGACATTCACCATATCAACACAAGTAGAGGCCGTAGTCCAGTATAGACCACGACGTTTTCCCCACGAGCCACAATCATGGAACCCTTAGTGAGTTTCCACTTTCCAGCACCATTGGTACTAACATATCCCTCATCATCCAAAACCACCAACAGAGATCAAGTGCAAACGAACATCAGGTGCATGCTTTACATTGTTTAAAACTAGTTTAGTTCCAATACTAGTTTCCAAACAAATCGTTCCAACACCAGTCACCCTAGATACAGTCTCATTACCCATACTCAAAGTTTCAAAGTCACCCTAAGTATAGGATGAGAAAAATTCCTTCCTTGATGTCACATGAGATGCGACACCATTGTCTATAACCCAACTTGACTCATCACAAACAATATTTATCATATTTGCATCAAGGACAGTAACAAGATCTTCTGTAGTGACGTTGGCCACAAGATTGCCATCTTCTTTCTGTTCTTCCTTGTCTCTATTCTCCTTTTTCAAAATCCGGCAAAACTTCTTTGTGTGCCCTTTCTTCCCGCAATGATAGCACTCAATATCTTTAAGTCTGCTTCTGGATTTGCTTCTATTATGTTCTCTATTTTGAGAACCCCGATTCTTGCTTCTCCCCCTAGAGTCAGTCACCAAGACATCTGATGAGGAGGAATCATGAGATTTTCTTCTCATCTCTTTATTTAAAAGGCTGCTCTTGGCAAGATCCATAGAGATCGCACCATCTAGAGCAGAATTTGATAATGAAGTTCTAAGAACTTCCCAAGAATCTGGTAGGGAACCAAGTAGAAACAGGCCTTGAATTTTTACATTAAATTTAATGCCCATAGCAGATAACTGGTTCATGATCCCCTGAAAATTATTCAGATGATCTGTCATCGCGGAACCATCATGGTATTTTAAACTCAACAATTGCGTTATTAGAAACATTTTGCTGTTTCCAGTTTTCCGAGCATACAGACTTTCAAGGTGCTCCCATAAGGTCCGAGCATGTGTTTTCCCAAAAATATGGTTTAAAACATTATCGTCAACCCACTATCTAATAAAGCCGCAAACCTGCCTGTGTAATAAATTTCACTCTTCATCTGATTTATTATCAGGCTTTATAGTGGCGAAGAGAGGTTGATGAAAATTCTTGACATAGAGCAAATCTTCCATTTTGCCCTTCCAATTGGCATAGTTTATGCCATTCAAAGTAACCATTCTACTAGTGTCGGCTTCCATCGTTTATCACAAATACAAATACTATTTATTATGAGACTAAAGTAATTCTTTTCTGATGTGGAAATTCAGAATGTGCTGCAACCACAGAGCATACTCAGACAGAATCTTGGCTCTGATACCATTTGTTGGGAATAAATCCCGTAAAAATAATATTTACGGTATTAGTGATAAATGCGGACCACTAAGTTATGGTTAAATCAGCAAGAATAAAAATGCAGCAAAAATGACACCAAGATTTTACGCGGAAACCCTTTTGAATAAGGGAAAAAATCACGGCCAAGAAGTGCAACTGATATCACTGTAGCGAAGAATTTTACACTGTGTAGTAACAAGTACAAATACTCCTAAGACCACTACACCCTCAAAAGAAAAAATACTCTTTTGCTTTTTCCACCTCACTACAATATCTCTCACACTCTATTTTTCTTCACAGACTATTTTCTTATAGTCTATGGAATACTTTGCTCTCTATCTTTCACTCAGATGTCACGCCTACTACATTTTACATTTTTCTCTCTTGCAGATTTGCTATGCCTACCAATCTTGACGTTTTTTCTTATGCAACCTACCATATTTGATAGTGCAAAAGAAAAGATGGTGGCTTCCAATCAAAGGAAGAAAATTATCTTCCTTGATTTATGGGATGGACCCCACATCATTCAGTGCCATTTGATTGGTTTTCCTCTATTGTACTTCTTTCTTCATTTTATTTTTCTATGATGTCGTCTCATCTCTACCCTGTAAAATGGTAAGGTTCCTCGTAGCCTTCAATAACCCGTCTCGAAGATGTAAAGATGAATGGCTGAATTTGACAACCTTAAATAATGTTATTTGCTCCAGAGCGATCTTGAGGAACTTTTTAGTAAAAAGTTAATCCATTTTGAAGCATTATGCTTAACTTTGAAGTCTTATTTAGTTTAGTTCATTTGATTTGTTATTTTCTTTCAAATTCATCTTTTCTCCTCTTTTTCTCTATTTGGATTTTTTGAGCATCTGTTTTTGTAATTTTGCAGAACTCATGCAGATAGAATACTGTGAAACTGCCTTCATTCATCTTCTAGGGCCGTTACAGTTTTTAAAAATCTTCTTTTGCTAGGCAGTTTATTTCCCAACTGGTTATAGAAACTTCTGCACCAGAAAAAAGTTTGAGCCTGAATACCATTGTGATGCTTCTAAGTAATGCCTTTTGGATACATCCAGTAATTTATGGTTTGAAACTATTAACATACTCAGGGCTTGTATACTCTTAATGGAAATAACTTATGATCTTCTCTTGCTTGTATTCGACATATATTACTATTCTCCCAATGATGCTTTTTATCTTGCATGTTGCTAATTCTTTTATTCCTAGCTATTGACACCAGGTAACTATAACATGGCTATCTTAGACACAAAAAAAATGGTAGCAGCTGAGGTTAGTATAATGTATACTTCTACCACTTCAAGATTTTTTATAATGTAGTTTGATAAAATTAATTATTGTATTCGCACAAGATTCTTCTATTATTCCTTTTAACTATACTGTTTTGTAGACCAAATTCTATTTGTCAGAATATCAGGCATTACTCATAGTCTCATGTGTCATTTTTCTCTTACTGGCACATATGCAATTTGTTTGAAACCGAAACTTTTGAAATATTTGGTGTCTCTAATCCACAACTCAACAGCTTAACTTGTTCGTACTTCATTCTTTTCACCAATATTCAGTATACAAATCTAAGTTTGTTCTGCCTGCAGGGGTGTGTTGAATCTTATTGTCCAACAATATAGAGATATTTCAGTCCTTGATATTCTTGACTTATTTGCGGTAAACTTCAAAATGTTTCAAGAAACTTGACAAATTTCCTTCTACTTTGTTCCCAGTATCGTAATAATGAAACTTGTAAAATGGCGTAAAATGGTAACATTAGCGTTTCTTGGTGCAGTAGAAATTTATGTTCTGCCCGGCCAGTTTCGTCTTTAAATAAATTTGTCTCTAGAGATATTGTTTGTTTTTATTCATTGTTTTAGCTTGATCTCAAAGTAAAAGCTCTTGGCAGGTGGATCATTATGGATTAGATTCTTGGTTACTTGTGACCAAAAGAGTTTCTATGCTACTGTTTGGGATATTTTTTTAACTTAACAATTAATGAAACTAGAAGCATCTCACTTGGATTAGCAATAACATAAGGCCTTCATGTTTTTGTATTTCGTCATTAGAAAATATCTGCTAACTTCGTGGTATAACAATATAAATATATTTTTTTATGCTGGGAAGCAAAGTATTTATATATTCTAAAACTTAACTGATTTTTCCTATTGATAACCATATCTGGAACTTACTATTGGATATGTAGGTGATTTTTCACTTTAATTTGTAGTTCAGTAAATTCATTTTATGTTTAGTTTGATTAATAGTTCATGCTTTAAAGCTCTTTGGAGATGACTGACGCCTTATGCTTTTAAGTTCTACTATTTGATGTAGTAGCATCTTTAGGTCTTCCCAATGGAACAAGAAGTACAATGAAGCTACACCTATGCCCAATGGAGAAGTCATACATTTGTTGTTGCAAATTTATGCAAAATATGTTCTTATTTTACATATCAATCTCCAAAAATAACTTAGAATTGAATCATTTCCAATGACTAGGAAACATCAGATGTTAAATTCTATATTATGGTCACATAAGTGCCTCAATTGCAAGGCCTGCAACTGAAGACAGACAAGAGTAATCCAAAATTCATGCTCATTTAGAATTGAGGAAATGTTCTCATGAGGTTCTTAGTAGAAACATAATTCAGTTTTACTCTGTTGTTGTGAAATGTCAAGCGTGAAACTTGTCGTAGACGTTCAACACTACATCATCCAGAATATGTTTTCTCCCCCTCTAATATTTATCGCCAGGAAGCACAAGGAAGTGCATCAGTACAAAGAATTGGACGAAGACCTAGATAGCCATACCATTTAGTAGTATTTTGTTGGGTTTACGGAAAGGGAATGTAGTTGACTGTATTAAGATGTGTTATGTTCACATTTTTTTGCATAAAGAATTATTTGAGCTCTTTGAAAGTAGAGCTTGTTTTCTACGCATGTATAGCACTTGCTTAGTGCTTTCTTGAAATAAAATGACATATACATGTATAGCACTTGCTTAGTGCTTTCTTGAAATAATTTTTATGCATAAAGATGTTTTCTTTTCTCTTTCCAACATATTATGTAATTTTTACGCAGAAAGATGTGTTCTTTTATCTTTTCCAACATATAATACAGTAATTATATATATATATATATATATATATATTTGTATGACCAAGTATATTATTATATTCATATATTAAGTATATATTATATATTATGGGGTAGAATTGTAAGTGACTTTTCTGGTAGCAGAAAAGCTCTTCTCTATTATGTATGACGTTATATATTATTCCTTTAGCCAAAAATTCATGTATCGTTAGTCTCGTAATTGATGTAATACTTGATCATGAAAGTTTTATAGGACCTAGGAATTTTTGTATAATTAAAATGGACGGTACAATTTTACTAATCAAATTCAGATATTAATTGAAAATAGCTGGGTGAGAGAATCTGGAGATATATAAGGATATCCTTTAGGTGAGAAAATTTCAAGAGAGATATATTAGGGATAAAAGTTGTAGATTTTAAAATAAGTCGTATGTATGTAATTTTCTAAAAGTAGTTACTATAACTTACTAAAATAAGTTTTAAACGAATTGCATTCCGTGTAAATTCCTCTATTTTCTCACTGGTAAAAGTTCCTTATAAAGATTATGTATTTTAAGTACTAATTCAGCTCATGATATTGCTTAGGGTCAATTTTTTTTGGGTGGAGTACTTTATCTGATTTTTCCACAGAAGGGTAGTCACTCATATGAGAAAAATTATTGGACACGATTCGCTGAATTAGTTGACCATATTTAAAAGTTTGTTACGAATAGAATTCTATTTAGAGTGAATGTCTATGTTATAGAGAGTTTTACGTTGTGACTAAGTCATTTTTCCCCTATAAATAGAGGGGTCTTACCTCATTGTAAATCATCCCAAAATATCAATAAGAATTACTCTCTCTTTCTCTGTAATATTGTTCTTTGTTTTATCACACGTTATCGGCACTAGACTCTAATCAATTGAGTAGAAGCTTTGGGATTGAGCATAATGATTGTCAATTGTTCCATGAACTTCCTTCATGATTAAATTCTGGATTTAAGGTAAGTATTTTACTTTTCTCTTTCAAATTCTTGACATTCTATAATTTGATTTTAAATACAAGCAAAGACGATAAATTTTGATTGCAACTCTAATGGAGTTTGAAAGAAGTTATAACCACCCAAAGTGGTAAAATTTCTATGCCTTGCCATGATTAAATTCATGTATGATTGTGGGCAAAGAATTGAAAACCCGTCCCATTAAATTTGCTCCATTCTCATTCCCTTAAGAAAATGTGATAAGTCTGAAAGAAGACAAAATTATTATTATGAATGTGTCAATGGATGTGGACGTGGCAATGGACGAAATTATAATTGTCATCATTATGGTAATGAGAACAATAAGGATTCTCAAAATAATCCTTCACTCTGTGAAAGTAATATTTGTCATCGATTTGACATGAGATTTTATAAACCACATATAGATGATTATTGTCCATTCATGATGTGAATGTGACAACATCTAATTTATGAATACATATTCATTCTTGGAAGAATATGAACGTGCTAGTGGTAGTGAATATACCACACTTACCTCTAGAGGGAGGTTTGAGATGAAATAAGAAAATAATGTCATTATTATGGCATGAATGATCACTGGTCACGTACTTATTGTACGCCAAAATATTATGGCAATGTGATTATTAAAAGACAATGATAATGCAAGAAACAGATCTTGCATATAATTTGACCATGACCACAATGGTATAACTTTTTCTTTAAAAGAGATATTCATCACATGGATGTTGATGAATCTGTGGTAGTACAAAATTAATTGAGAGCTCTGGAAGAGCCAATTATTACTATTTTTGAGGAATGCAATTGATTATCATGTCAATTTATTGTGTTGTAGTAAGTCTCAAAGAAACTTATTTAGTTTCCAAAGTACATGCGAAAGCGGTTGATTATATTGAGACTATAAATAAAGGAAAGATTTAATATCTTCTATTACTACAACTTGTAGCGAGATAATATGTATGTGAAAAGCTACCCGCTTTATTCTCCAGTTTGTACTACACAAATAAAAGAACATCACACTAAAGTGGATGTTTATTGATATAAAAACCCATATCATAATAAACTTGGTGTTTATCGACAATTGCACACGTCATGCTGTAAACCTGAACTTTATCGATATTGATAATTTATTCAGTTGGCATAATTGGTTTGGCCATATCAATTTAAGTATGATGTGCAAAAATAATAGAGAATTCACATGGGTAAATATTAAAGAACTATAAAGTACTTTACGAATTCTCTTATATTGCTTGTTCTCGTTAATTAATTGACCAACTAAAATTGGGATTGAATCCCATGAATGCTGGAAATATCAAAAGTGAATATGGGCCCGTTCACCTGCCATGTATACCACATAAGATGCATCTATGGGATGGTTACATGTGCGGTTATTATTAACCCGCAACTTGGTGTTTGCGAGGTAATTTGCTCAATAATTTAATTTAGAGCATAATTTCCAGATTTTCTATCCAAGATAGTTTATCTTGATAAGTTGGGTTACATCACAGTTGGTTTAGCAAAATGATTTATTGAGTGCCTCCACTTAATAGCTAAACTATTTCTTATGAGAACAAAGTTATATATATCAATTTGATATATGTTATATACGAAAGCATTCTCCCCTCACAAGTGGATCAGGGTCAGGAACCAAATAATTTCATCTTATTATTATTGATGTGCGGTGTATATTTTCATTAACACCATAATGCACAAAGATGGATTTCCAAAGTTGAGGAAGCAAGTTAGTTTTTCTAACATGAGGGGGAGACAAGACACAGCAGTTGAGAAAAAAGTTACATGGAATGAATTATTATTTATACATATAGATCCTCGAATAGGATAATATGAACCTGAAGTTCATAAAAGGATAATTCATTTGTAGTATATTGCAAAGCATGCCAGACGCATTTGCTGACCCAAAGAAAGTAACTATATTTTCATTGCAAATACTCATATTAAGTCCTAGAAGGACAAAGTCTATGGTACGCTTAAAGCGTATAGACAAATCGATTTCAAATAGAACTTCTTGATAAAGAAGATGAGCAAATGATCAAAATGATCATAATAAAGGAGGCAAGTGATCTAGAAGATCACATGACATAACACTTCATAAAGTCTCATGAGAGATTCAGGTACCTGAATATATGAATGAAGAGATCTCTATGTTATGTCTTTATGAAAAAATATTGGAATCGATATAAAATGTTTGTCGACGACATCTATCATAGCGCTAAGTATAGATGAGGATCTTAAGTCTATCGAATATAGACACAAAAATATTGGCCAAATGGAAGAGACACAATTCGAATAGAATTGGTTTCATATAAAAGACATATAATTTTGTCTATGTTATTCAAATACTTGAAAGTATAAAGTCAATGGTATATGCAATCAGTTTTCGATATCTTATATGTCTAGCCTGACATGAAAACTTGATATACATCTAAAGTCTCTTTAGATGGCTTATATGACTTAACTTATATGACAATCCATGAAGGATTTAAGTTGCTTAAAGCATATACAATTCTTGATCATTAAGTACCACTTTCTCAGTGCAATTTGTGCACATTTGTATCTTGCTATAACTATAAGCATGATAATGTGATAGCGAGGATTTTCAAGGTGCAATATATTCATTGGAGTTAATATGGCTGATTTATTCACCAAAACTCTGCCGACGTCAACCTTCAAGAAGCTAGTGTACAAGATCGGGATGCGAAGGCTCAAGGATGTGAATTGATGCTCTCATCAGGGGGAGTTAATGCGCGTTGCACTCTTTTTCCCTTACAAGGTTTTGTCCCACTGAGTTTTCCTTGAAAGTTTTTTAACGAGGCAACCAAAATGCATATTATTAGAGATGTGTACTCTTTTTCCTTTTCTAGAATATTTTTCTTATTGGGTTTTATTTTAGTTAAGATTTTAATGAGGCACATTACTTATCGAGTAGACATTCAAGGGGGAGTGTTATGAATAGAATTCTATTTAGAGTGAATGTCTATCTTGTAGAGAGTTTTACTTTGTGGCTAAGTCATTTTTTCCCTATAAATAGAGGGGTCTTACCCCATTGTAAATCATCCCAAAATATCAATAAGAATTACTCTCTCTTTCTCTGTAATATTGTTCTTCTACTTTTATTGTTTCATAACACGTTATCAGCACAAGACTATAACCAATGAAGTAGAGGGAGATTGTTTTAATTTGTAGATATCATGGGTTAAACACAAAATGTCACGACACAAAATTCTCAATTTCGAAACCGTGATGGCATCTATCATCTACTTGCTAGGCAAGCCGATGTTATTAGATTAATTAACCAGTCTTTAACAATTATTACAGAGTGATGATAAACAACAATTAATAAACTCATAATTTAACATAGTGGTAGTATAGATAACGTAATGCTAACTACTCCCAGAAATTCGGAATCATAAGTATTTGAGCAACTAGAATACTACATATACGGTTTGAGACAAAGTACGACTATTTGAAACTAAATATACAACAAACTGGATAAAGAAGGGGCCTTCAGGTCTACAGACGCCGTGAAACTATACATCAAGTCTCCAATGCAGCTAAATCCGAGCAGAGACACCACTATACGCCGTTGGGATCAACACCAATATCTGGACAAGAAGTGCAAAAGTGTAGCATGAGTACAACCAACCCAATGTACTCCATAGGTGTCAAGCCTAAACCCGACGAGGTAGTGACGGGGCTATGACAAGACACTTACGTAAATCCTGAATGAATATAAACATAAAACAACAAAGTAACAAGTAAGATAATTAAATATTAATTGGGATCGGACACATAAAAAGGGGTGTACGATAAGAACGACAAGTACAAACTCACTGAATAACCTTTTTATGAAAAACAATAATAATACAACCAATTAAATCACCAATCCGAAAACCAAAAAATCAATGAAGTCAACAGTGGCACGGCATCGCCCTTTGTGCTTTTTCTCTCGGCCTCACCATGTAATTCCATAAATGAAATGGCACGGGACCACCCTTTGTGCTTTTACTCTCAACCTCACATGATGTGATAAATGATAATAAGCAATCAGATCCACGTCATCACCCTTCGTGCTTTAATCCTCATGATCTCTCAAATGAATGCTACTGTATGCAAATAAGATACAACAACACCCTTCTTGCTTTTCACTCTTCCTTACCAAGCAACAACATTAATCCAAAATAGCAAAATAAGGCGGGAAGCTATTTCACCTCAAATTTAATGAAATGATAATTCATCTCAACTTTCAAAATACAAACAACTCCAAAATAATCAATAGATAAGAAGGTGAATAATTAAGGAAGTAATAATCTAACTACGACATGAAAAACATAGTTATGGAAACAACATAGTACGATAAAATAATTTTTAGCTGCGTGCTTTAACCCAATAACACCATATATATACTCGTCACCTTACACATATGTCATTCTCATACAAAATTCACGTAGAAAATAGACCAACAAGTTCTAATCCCTCAAGTCAAAGTTAACCACGACACTTACCTCACTCCGCAACCAAGTCAATGCTCAACCATGACCTTTTCTTTAGAATTAGCCTTCAAATCAGTCAAATATAGTTCAAATAATTCAAAATGGGCGTTAGAAACTATCCACGAGCGTAAAAGATTGAATATGTAATGAGTTTGAAAAAAAGTTAACGAAAGTCAACTTTGGCCTCGCTTGGTCAAAACTCGAGATTCGAACCAAAACTCAATTACACATTCACCCCCGAGCCAAATTATGTAAATTCGACCTCAATTTGAGGTCTAAAGCTAAATTTTACAAAGTTTTCAATTTCTACCCAAATTCTTAATTTCTACCGCAAAAACAAAATCCTAGATTAGAGGTTAAAATCATTGGGTGTTCATGGACATATAACAAAACATGTTAAAATTTACTAACCAATGAATTAGAGTTGAAAAACATCTTCAAAATCGCCTCTAGGTCGAGCTCTAACTTCATAATGGTGAAAAATGGTTCAAATCCCGATTTTCAGCTATTTTAATACTTAGGCGTCAGGTGTTCTACGTGTTGACGAAGCACCTGATGCGTCCGCGAAGAGCAGCAGCCAAATGGCAACCCCCACATGCATTCACATTCGCGATCCAGTGTTAGCGTTCATGAAGAGGAACCGCCTGACCTGCCCCCAGATCCCACAAAGCTACGCGTTCGCGAAGGGTAAAACCCCATCTATTTCGCGTTCGCGTAGAATAACCAGACCCTATCCCAAATTTCCCGGTCGTGATCGCGAAGTAAAATGCACCAGGCACTAGAAACTATTGAAAATCAGCAGCCTTTTAAGTCTAAAATGGTTTGTAGCCTATCCGGCACTCACCCGAGCCCTTCGGACTCCAAACCAAATATGTACACAAGTGTAATAACATCATACAAACTCGCTCTATGATCAAAACACTAAAATAACACCTAGAATTACGAATGAGACATCAAAATGAATGAAATTTCATAGAAAGCTCAAGAACCTTTAGAATTACAACTAAGCGCCTGAATCCTATCAAACAAACTCCGAATTGCACCAAATTTTGCAGACAAGTTTCAAATAGGAAAACAGACCTATACCAAGTTCCAAAATCAAAATCTGAACTCGATAGTAATAAAGTCAACCTTCAGTCAAATCTAGGAAGTTTCCAAACTTCCAAATTTCTTCGGCAAAACATGCCAAATCAACATAGGGACCTGCGAATTCAATTTCAGGCATACGCCCAAGTTTAAAATCACAATAGGACATGCCGAAATTGTCAAAACACCGATCCGGGGTCATTTATATGAAATGTTGACCGTAGTCAACTCAAGTTATTTTAAAAGCCAAAAATTATATTTTCTTCAAAATTTCACCTAAAAACTTTTCGAAAAGACCCCGACTCCGCAAACAAATAAAAAAACATTAAATAAAGCTAATAGGGGTCTCGAAACACGGAAATAAGGGATAATACTCAAAATGATCTATCAGGTCGTCACATTCTCCACCTCTAATTGAAACGTTCTTCCTCGAACAGAGACAGAAAATTATCTGAATTGGTGAAAAGGTGTGGGTATTTACTCCGCATATCTGACTCAGACTCCCACGTTGCTGCATCGATTGACTGACCTCTCCATTGTGCTTTCACAGATGAAAACTCCTAGATCTCAACTTTCGAACCTGCCAGGCTAGAATAGCCACCGGCTCCTCTTCATAGGCTAGATTCTCATCAAGATGAACCTTGCTGAAGTCCAAAACATGCGAGCTTTCATCAGGGTACTTCCAAATCATGGAAACATGGAATACCGGATGTACTCTTGATAGGCTAGGAGGCAATGCAAGCTTATAGGAAACTTCCCCAACTCTCTCTAAGATATCAAATGGCCAATAAACCTCGGTCTCAACTTTCCTTTCCTTCCAAACCTCATCACGCCATTCATAGGCGACACTTGGAGAAGAACCTTCTTACCTACCATATAAGCTACATCACTAACCCTTCCGGTCTGCATAACTCTTATTTCTGGACTGAGCTATATGAAACCGATCCGGTATCAACTTATACTTCTCCATAGCATCACATACCAATTTGGTGCCAAATAACCTAGCCTCTTCGGGCTCAAACTAACTGATCAACGAACGACATCACCTTCCATATAAGGCCTTATACGGCGCCATCTGAATACTCGACTAGTAATTATTGTTGTAGGCGAAATCTGCAAGAGGTAAGGACTGGTCCCATGAACCTCCGAAATCCATAACAGAAGCACGCTCCATGATCTAAATAGTGCGCTTGGGATATCCATTCCTTTGCGGATGAAACGCTATGCTCAGCTCAACCCGCATGCCTAACGCACGCTGCACGACTCTTCAGAAATGTGATATAAACTGCGTGCCTCGATCATAAATGATGGAAATAGACATGTCATGTAGGTGGATAATATCTTGAATGTAAACCTGAGCCAACCGCTCTGAAGAATAAGAAGTCGCCACCGGAATAAAGTGTGCGGACTTAGTCAACCGGTCCACAATAACCCAGATTGCATCATATTTCTTCAAGGTCCGTGGCAGCCTACCATGAAATCCATAGTGATGCGCTCCCACTTCCACTCTGGTATCTCTAATCTCTAAGTCAATCCACCCGATTTTTGATATTAATACTTCACCTGTTGATAATTCAAACAACGGGATACATAAGCAACGATGTCTTTCTTTATTCTTCAAGTCACAGTACATCTTCGTGACACCTAGGTGAATAGAATAACACAAATTGTGTGCCTCCTCAAGAATAAATTCTCTTAACCCATAAATATTTGGAATACAAATCCGGCCGTGAAGCCACATAACATCATCATTTTCAATCACAACCTCCTTGGCGCAACCTCGCTGCACCGTATCCTTCAACACCAATAAGTGAGGATCATCAAACTGGCGAGCCTTGATACGCTCCAACAATGAAAATTGTGTACAACACAAGCAAGAAGACAGATGGGCTTCGAAACATTTAATCTCATATAACAGTTGGCTAAAGCCTAAAGATCCATGGCTAGTGGCCTCTCAGCTACCGATAAATATGCCAAACTACACATGCTCTCTGCCTTCCTACTCAATGCATCGGCCACTATATTAGCCTTCCCAGATGATATAATATGGTGATATCATAGTCATTTAGCAACTCTAGCCATATACACTGTCGTAAATTAAGGTCTTTCTGTTTGAACAGGTGCTGGAGACTCCGATGATTGGTATAGACTTCACAATGAATGTCGTACAGATAGTGCCTCCAAATCTTCAACGCATGAACAATGGATGTCATTTCTAAGTCATGAACAAGGTAATTCTTCTCATGATCCTTCAACTGTTGAGACACATAGGAAATCACCCTACCATCCTGCATCAATATCGCGCCAAGCCCAATACGTGATGCATCATAATACACGGTGTAAGATCCCGAACACGTAGGCAATGCCAACACTAGGGTTGTAGACAAAGTAGTCTTGAGCTTCTAAAAGCTCAGCTCACACTCGTCGAACCATATGAAAAGAGCACCCTTCTGAGTCAACTTGGTCAATGGGGCTGAGATAGATGAAAACCCATCCACGAACCAGCGATAATAACTTTCCAAACCTTGGAAGCTCCGAATAACTATAGCTAAAGTTGGTCTAGTCTAGTTCTGAACTTCCTTAATCTTTTTAGGATTCACCTTAATGCCCTCCAAAGATACAACATGGAACAAAAAGGCAACCGAGTCTAACCAGAACTCATACTTTGAAAACTTGGCATATAACTGACTATCCTCAAGGTCTAAAGTACGACTCGAAGATGCTACTCATGCTTCTCTCGACTGTGGAAGTAAACCAAAATATTATCAATGAAGACGATCATAAAAGAATCCAAATAGGGTTTGGACATCCAGTTCGTCAAATCCATAAATGTTGCTGGGGCATTAATCAAATCAAATGACATTACTAATAAGTCATAGTGACTATATGACTATACTATGTCTGAAAAGCTATCTTAGGGACATCTGATGCCCTTATCTTTAACTGATAGTAGCCAGGTCTCAATTTAATCTTCAAAAACACTTTGTCACCCTGGAGCTGATCAAATGAGTCATAAATCCAAGGAAAAGAATATTTGTTCTGGATAGTGACTTTGTTCAATTGTCGATAATCTATACATATCCTCATCATTCCATCTTTCTTTGTCAAAAACAACACTAGTTCACTCCAAGGCGAGACACTAGGTCTAATGAATCCATTGTCAAGCAAATCCTGCAACTGCCCCTTTAATTCTTTCAACTCAATTGTGGGCATACTGCGTGGTACGGTAGAAATAGGCTGAGCGCCAGGAACCAGATCAATACAAAAGTCAATATCTCTGTCGGGTTACATCCCTGACAGATCTATAGGAAACACTTCTAGGAACTCGCGCACAACTGATATTGAATCTATGAAAGGAACCTCTTCATTAGGATCACGTATATAGCCTAAATATGCTAGATACCCCTTCTCAACCATACTTCGAGCCTTCACATAAGAAATGATCCTGCTAGTAGAATGGCTAGAAATGCCTCTCTACTCTAATCGAGGCAACCCCGGCATGGCTAATGTCTCAGTCTTGGCATGACAATCCAAAATAGTGTGATAAGGTGATAACCAATATATGCCCAATATAACATCAAAGTCTACAATATCACGAAGTAGGAGATCTACCCTAGTCTCATAGCTCACCATAGAAATCGCACACTATAAACACGATTTACTATAATAGAATCTCCCACAGGCATGGACACATAGACATGAGCAATCAAAGAATCATGAGGCATAACCAGATATGAAGCAAAATAGGATGACACATATGAATAAGTAGATCCTAGATCAGGCCTATGGCAAACAGAAACAATACCTATGATGACGACATTAGATGACTCTATATCAGGCCTAGATGAAAATACATAAAAATGGGGTTGCGCCCCATCACTCTAACCTCTACCTCTCAGACAACCTCTAGCTAGCTGGCCTCCATCTCTAATGGCCTGACCTCCACTACTAATGGCCTGATCTCTACCTCTAGCAGTCTGACCCCCCTCTAGCTAGCTGAGCGGGTGGTGGAGCAACCCGTGCTAAAACCACAACACGAGAATCCTGTTGTGGCATGCTGCCCTGTGACTTAGGGCAGAACCTCGTGACATGCCTCGAATCTCCACAAGTATAACAAGTACTCGGCTACTGTGACTGCTGACCCTGGAACTAACCCTTTCGACCTAAATAATCACTATGATAACTTTGGATCAGAGGTGCACTAATAAGAGCTAAATGTGCGGTGTAGGCTAGCTGTGCAAGATAAGATCCATAAGAACCACGACTATCCGAATACCGTGGGATGCCTGAAGCATTGACTAAATCGACATGGAAGGATGTCCTCTACCAAATGAACCCCTGCCTCCAAAAAAGGCACCATTGAAACCATTAAAGTGACGAGGCCTCTTCTCAGATACCGCCTCCCTATCCTGACCACAAATCATTTCGATCCGTTTAGCAATCTTTACTACCCTCTGGAAAGAAATATCGTCCCCGGTTTCCTTGGCCATCTATAGCCTGATACCAAAAGCAAGACCATCAACGAATCTCCTCACTCTCTCCCTTTCAGTAGGAAACAATATGAATGCATGACGAGCTAAATCCATGAATCTAGTATCATATTGGGTAACAACAATGCTACCCTACTGGAGGCGCTCAAACTGCCTGCGGTACTCATCTCTCATAGTAAAAGGAATGAACTTCTCCAAAAATAGCTAGCAAAAACGGATCCCAATTGAGTGGCGGTGAACCTGCTGGTCTGCCCCGCTTATAATCCTGCCACCACCTCTTAGCGGAACCGATCATATGAAATACTACAAAGTTGACTCCATTGGACTCCATGATACCCATATTGCGGAACACCTCGTGGCAACGACAATGAAATCCTATGGGTACTTAGAAGGTGTGCCACCAAAGCAAGTAGGAAATAACTTTGTGAACTTATCCAATCTCATCAATCCCTTTGAAAAAAATGTGGGCCTCTTCCAGTCTGTTTAGCAACAATAGGTTGAGCCACTCCTACTAGCAGAACTCTCGTATGACATTTGTGAGCCATCTGCTATGGTGTGTGAGTAGCGGCGGTCTGTGCTCCTTCCCTAGCCTAAGAGATACTTGGTGCTACTGGAAATGTATTTGTCTGGGCCACGCTCTCCATAAGGTCCACTAAGCGAACTAGAGCATCCTGAAGTATCGGGGTAGTAATAAACCCCTTTGAGACCTGAGCTGGTCCAACTGGCATGGTCTAAACATGAACCTTCTCCTCCTGCTCGATCTGAGGCTCCGGAATAGGTGTTGCTACACGTGCTCTAGGGTGAGCTCTACCTCTGCCTCTTATCTCTTGCTTGACCCCGGCCCCCGCCTCTACCAGTGGTAGCGGCAGCAACCTGGGGTTCCGCTCTTGACCTGCCATAGATGCCGTGCATGTCCTCACCATCTGAGAGAGAATAAGAATTGAACGATTCAAACTTCAGTGATAGAATAAAATTGCACAATAGAGAAAGAAGAAGCAAAATTTTCATAAAGCTTTATAGCCTCTCAAAGATAAGTACAAACTTCTTAGTACCGATCCTCCAGACTCTACTAAGCTTGATCATGACTTGTGAGACCTAGGCAATCTAGTGCTCTGAAGCCAACTTGTCATGACCCGGAATTCCCAACCTCAGGATCGTGATGTCACCTAACATCTACTTGTATACCTCTAAGTCTCCAATTCAGCTTAATCGAAGCAGAGACACCACTAGACGCTGCTGGGACAAACACCAGTATCTGCACAAGAAGTGCACAAGTGTAGCATGAGTACAACCGACCCAATATACTCCGTAAGTGTCGAGCCTAACCCTGACGAGGTAGTGACGAGGCTAAGATAAGACACCTACATAAATCTTGAATGAATATATAGATAAAGCAGCAAAATAATAAGTAAGACAATTAAATATTAATTGGGAGCGGACACATAGAAGGGGGTACGATAAGAACGACAAGTAAAAACTCACTGAATAACCTTTTTTATGAAAAAATAGTAATGCAACCAATTAAATCATCAATCTGGAAACAAAGAAATCAATGAAGTCAACAGTGGCACGGCATCGCCCTTTGTGCTTTTTCTCTCGGCCTCACCATGTAATTCCATAAATGAAATGGCACGGGACCACCCTTTGTGCTTTTACTCTCAACCTCACATGATGTGATAAATAATAATAAGTAATCAAATGCTTGGCATCACCTTTTGTGCTTTAATCCTCACAATCTCTCAAATGAATGATATCGTATGCAAATAAGGCACGACAATACCCTTCGTGCTTTTCACTCTTCCTCACCAAGCAATAACAATAATCCAAAATAGCAAAACAAGGCGGGTAGATATTTCACCTCTAACTTAGTGAAATGATAATTCAACTCAACATTCAAAATTCCAACAACTCCAAAATAATCAATAGATAAGAAGGTGAGCAATTAAGGAAGTAATAATCTAACTACGACATGAAAAACATAGTCATGAAAACAACATAGTACAATACAACAATTTTTACTCGCATGCTTTAATTCAATAAAAACATATATATGCTCGTCACCTTACATATACACCGTTCCCACACATAATTCATGTAGCAAATAGACCAACAAGTCCTAATCCCTAAGCCAAAGTTAACAATGACACTTACCTTACTCCGTAACCAAATCAATGCTCGATGCTATTCCTTTAGAATTAGCCTCCAAACCAATCAAATCAAGCCAAATATAGTTTAAATAATTCAAAATAGGCTTTAGAAACTACCCACGAGAAAAAAAGATTCAATCTTTAATGTGTTGAGAAAAAGTCAACAAAAGTCAACCCTAGACCCGCTTGGTCAAAACCTAAGATTTGGACCAAAATAAAATTACCTATTCACCTCCGAGCCCGATTATGTAATTTGCTTCGAAATCCGACCTCAATTTGAGGTCTAAATCTCAATTTGACAAAATTTCCAATTTCTTCCCAAATCCCTAATTTATATCCTGAAAAATCCTAGATTAAAGTTTAAAATCAATGGGTGTTTATAAAAATTTAAGATAAAAAGTTAAAATTTACTAACTAATGAATTAGGGATGAAAAACCTCTACAAAATAGCCCCTAGGCCGAGATTTAACTTCAAAATGGTGAAAAATGGTTAAAATCCCGACTTTCAGCTATTTTAATACCTGAGGGTCAGGTACTTCGCGATCGTGAATCACCTGTTGCGTTTGCAGAGAGAGGCGGTTAGAGGGTCTTCCTGTTCGTGAACTAGGATCTACGTTCGCGAAGAGGAACCACTTGACTTGCACCCAAATCCCACAAAGCTATGCATTCGCAGGAAGCCTGTCGCACTCATGAAGGGTAAACCCTCCTCTACTTCGCGTTCGCGACCAGGTCTTCGCGTTCGCAAAGAATAACCATCCCCCAGCCCAAATTTCCCCTTCAGGATCGCTAGAAAAGCTTCGCGATCGCGAAGCACAACGCACCAGACACCAGAAACTGTTGAAAGCCAGCAACCTCTTAAGTTTAAAATGGTCTGTAGCCTACCTGACACTCAGCCGAGCCCCTCGGGCTTTAAATCAAACATGCACAAAAAGTGTAATAACATCATACGAACTCATTCGCGCCATCCAAACACCAAAATAACACTTATGAATCAGACATCAAAATGCATGGAACTTCAAAGAAAAATCAAGAATCTCGAGAATTACAACTAAGCGTCCGAATTATATCAGACCAATTCCAAATATCACCTAATTTTGCAGACAAGTTTCAAATAGCAAATAGACATATTCCAAGTCCCAAAATAAAAATCCAAACCCGATAGCCATAAAGCCAACCTACGGTCAAACCTAAGAAGTTTCCAAACTTTCAAATTGCTAACTTTCGGCAAATAAGTCAAATCAATCTAGGGACCTCTGAATTTAATTTCGTGTGTACGCTCAAGTCTAAAATGATAATAAGACCTACTGAAATCGTCAAAATATCGATCCGGGGTCATTTACACAAAATATTGACCGTAGTCAACTCAAGTTATTTTTAAAGCCAAATCATATTTTCTTCAAAATTTCACGTAAAAGCTTTTCGACAAAAGATATGTACTGTGCACACAATCAAGAAACATCAAATGAAGCTAATAGGGATCTTGAAATATGGAAATAAAGGTTAGTACTCAAAACAACCTATCAGATCGTCACACATAAAAAATATTTTTATTCGATAGCGATGAGATTTGAACTCATAATCTTTGCATGCTCAAATATAATATTGAACTGTATGATAATTTCATCTAAAAGGGTTGAATTGTTGATATTAATCATTAAAATACAACTAACCAAACAACCACTACATAAAAAACCAGTAGTATTATACATTGTTTGGTTGGTTTTTTACGAAAAAAATTCTTGGTGTAAAATCCAACATAACTAAAACAATGTTTAGTTGGTTTTTTTCTTCATACATAATATCGTATAAACAAATAATAAAATTTATATAATATTTTATGCGGGGTAGAATGTAAAATAAGAATACAAGTACATATATAATTATAAACCTCAATCACTCTTCAGAAAGGGTGATAGTTGTCTATGCTTGTACTGTAAGGTTATTCCGAGCGAGAATCTCTCGTCCCAACATAGGCTCTTGATTCTATAATTAGAGATTAAGGGGGAGAGGAAAAAGAGACATGTATATGGTCAACTTAGGATCAAGTGGGGAGCCTTCATTAAGGACAAAACATAGGAGTTGGGAATAAGTTGCTAGTTATGGGGGCTTGGAGGGGCAGTGGGGACGCGAATAGTATGTGGACCATGACAGCAAGTTGCGTTCGGGAAGCTGCTAGAGAGGTATTAGGGGTTTCGAAAGGTCATTCGGGAGGTCACAAAGGGGATTGGTGGTGGAATAGTGAGGTCCAAAGTAAAGTTGAAGCAAAAAAGCAGCATACATGAATCTGGTGGAGAACAAGGACAAGGAGGAAAAGATTGCTAATAGGGAGGGGTATAAGAAGGCAAGGGCGGAGGCAAAGCTAGCAGTTACGACGGCTAAGACTGTAGCGTTTGAACGTCTGTATGAAGAATTGGGAGCCAAAGCGGGGATAAAAAGTTGTACAAGCTTTCCAAGGTGAGAGAGTGGAAGGCCCGTAACTTGGGCCAAGTGAAGTGCATTAAGGATGAGGAAGGAAAAGTATTGGTGGAAGAGATACTTATTAGACGAAGATGACAAACATATTTCCATAAACTCTTGAACGAAGAAGGTATAAGAGCATTGTGCTAGGTGAGTTGGAGCACGCCGTGAGTCATCGAGATTTTGGATATTTTAAGCGTATTAAGGATGAAGAGGTTATGGAGGCTATGCCTAAGATGAGCAGGGGTAGAGCGACCGGGCCAGAGAAATTCTGGTTGAATTTTAGAAGTACGCAAACTGGGAAACTGTGGAGTAGCTTACTAAGTTGTTTAATATCATTTTTAGGACGAAATAGATGCCCGAAGAATGGAGGTGGAGTACAAGATTCTGTTGTATAAGAACAAGGGTGATATCTAAAAATGCAATAACTATAGGGGTATCAAGCTACTAAGCCATACTATAAAAGTTTGGGAGAGGATGGTGGAAGCGAGGGGGAGGCGAAGTGTGTCTATTTTCGAGAATAAATTTAGATTTATGCTAGGGCGTTCAACTATGGAAGCTACTCACCTCGTTAGGAGACTGGTGGAGAAGTATAAAGAGAGAAAGAGGGACCTGTACATAGTGTTCATGGATTTTGAAAAAACATATGATAAAGTCTTGAGGGAGGTTTTATGGAGATGTTTGGAAGCTAGAGGTGTTCCAATAGCTTACATTAGGGTGATTAAGACATGTATAATAAATCTAAGACTCGGGTAAGGATGACATGTGGGGACTCGGAACACTTTTTAGTTGAGTTGGGTTTGCATCAGGGATCGGCTCTTAACCTTTTTTTATTTGCCTTGGCAATGGATGTTTGACGAACCACATTCAAAGGGAGGTGCCATGATGCATATTATTCGCTGATAACATAGTACTAATTGACAAGACGCGACGTTGGGTTAGCGCGAGGCAGGAGGTTTGGAGACAAACCCTAGAGTCGAAAGCTTTCAAGTTGAGAAGGAACAAGACGGAACACTTGGAGTGCAAGTTCAGTGATATGACTCATGAAATGGATATGGACGTGAGACTTGATCCACAAGTCATCCCCAAGAGAGCTAGTTTTAAGTACCTTGGGTCAATAATCTATGATAATGGGGAGATTGATGATGATGTCATACATCGTATTGGAACATGGTGGATGAAATGGAAGTTAGCATCTAGTGTGTTATGTGACAAGAATGTACCTCTGCGACTTAACAGTAAGTTCTACAAAGTGGTGGTCAGACCAACTATGTTGTATGTGGCAGAGTGTTGGCCTGTCAAGAAATCTCACGTCCAGAAGATGAAAGTGGTAAAAATGAGAATGTTGAGATGGATCTATGGGCATACCAGGAGAGATAAGATTATGAATGAAGATATTAGGGACATGGTGAGAGTGGTCTTTGTGGAGGACAAGATTCGAGAAGTGAGGTTAAGATGGTTCAGGCATGTGAAGAGAAGGGACACAACTGCCCAGTGAGGAGATGCGAGAGGTTGGCTATGGGGAATATGCGGAGAGGTAGAGGTAAGCCAAAGAAGTCATGGCGGAAAGTGATTAGGTAGGACATGGTGCAACTCCAGCTAACCGCGGACATGACATTTGATAGGAGGGTGTGGAGGTTAAGGATTATGGTTGAAGGTTAGTAGGTTGCTGAGCGTTCGTCTTTTCCTTACCGGAAATATTCGTATTGCTTTTGCATTCCTTTAGGCTTACTTTTTTTTTTTTTACTATATGTTGTTCTGTTTCTTACTTCTATACACATTATTGTCTTTTTCGCTTCGATTTATCTAATTTTGTGTTGTTGATACTGTTTGCTGCAAATGCTCTTTCCTCATATTTTTTTGTGGCGATGGTCTATCAAAAACAACTTCTCTATCTTTACAAAATGTAGAGATAAGGTTTGCGTACATCCTACCCTCCCAGACCCCACTTGTGAGTTTCTCGCTGGGTATGTTGTATTGTTGTTGAATACATGATCAAAATAAGAAATGACAAAAAACCCTTTATCGTTTTACAATTTAGATCACTTTCCTTTTCTAAAGCAACGTGTACTCTCTGAATTAGATATCTTTTCTAGGTTAAAATTGCTTGTGTCCTATGCGTGCTCGGTTACAACCTTCCAGTAAGCACTTGAAGTACTAGCATACATCAATTTCGAATATCAGGTTGTATAACACAAAAAGTTCTACTGGAGTTAAACAATGATTTCTAACAATATCATATCAATTTCAAAAAGAGAAAATATGTATTTTAAATTATAGAATATGTATAAATTTTGGGCTAATACAGAAAACCAAAACTCAAAAGGAATTAATTCCTATAATATGTATTAATTCAGGTTCTTGGTCCAGATTGATTTGCCGGCGTCTTTACTAGACTTGTTTGCTGCCAAGCTTCTTCATATGCGTTCTATATGTGTGTGGTCTTAATATCATAATAACACAACACATAGAGTATTCTGTTGGGAAGTGGTGGTGGTGGTGGGGGGGGGGGGGGCTAATGAAATAATGGTATATATGTCGTTATCCCTTGTTAATTCATTGAGCTTTATTTTCAGTCACGCTGCACAAGATTTTCGTTTGATGAATTGACATGACCTCGAAGTAAAAATACGTGGCTTGACTTTAAACACATATATCTTAAACCCACTTTTCTTTCAAAATTGCGGCATGCTCGGCTGAAGGAGTAGCAGCAGAAAACACTTGGTCCTCGATCTTTAGGTTGTTTTTAGACTTGTCGGTCAGCATTGTCCTCATAATATGGTATGCCGTTTTATGATTGGTAACATATTGTACTCCCTCGTTTCAAGTTAGATAATGTAATTTGATTTGTCATAATTTTTTTTTTTTAATTTTTTTAGAAAAATATGTATCTTAAAAGTTTAAGGTCAAAATTTTTATGGGTTCATGATATTGGGTAGAAATAACAACAGGAAGTCACTTTTAAGCATGCTATTTAAAATATATTAATAATTTATAATGAATTTAAAAATTAGCCAATTTCGCTCAAACTTCAGGACATGACAACCTAAAGTTTAGACCTCAACATTCAAACTTCTAGACATCGTGTTCTAAAGTTCGAAAATTGTGCCATGAAATTCGAATTTTATATTCTGAATTTTAAATTACTAGTTCAGAAATTTAGGAAACTTAGTCTTGAATTTCAAATTAGCAGCTCAAAAATTCAGGACACTAAGTCATGAATTTCCAAATTAAGGATACTCAGTCCTAAAGTTTGGGTGAATTGGCTAATCTCTAAATACATCGTAAATTGTGGATATATTTTAAATAGCAGCTTAAAAGTGACTATTGCTGCATTTCGCCTAATATTTGTGTAACTATAAAAACTTCTCATTAAAGGTAAAGTGTGAAAAATAAAAAGTTTAAACTTAAATTGCTTCTAAATATAAAAATGTGTCATTTTTTTTGAAACAAACTAATAAGTAAAGTGTGTCGAGTCCGAAACTGAAATGATGCCAAAATTGGCATAAAATACGTTTTTACAGTTAAAAAAAAGTTACATTTCTACATAAAATGCAGTATAATACTGTGTTTTACTTTAACGGGAAATTAGCCGTTAAAGTTAAACGCTGCGTTTTATTAAAAAATTAATTTTTAATGTAAAACCTTGTATTATACCACGTTTTACTAACTTTGTCTGCATTTGCAGTTTTGCACCATGCTATTTTCCTTTGCTCTTAATTCCAACCTTTTATATATGGGTCCCACAATTTCCCCTAGAATTTGGTGCACAACTTTCTTAAACATAAAAGAGTTTTAACGGTAAAAAAAAATGTTGATCCAGGTATCTACTTATTTCTTTGTTTTTATTTTATTATTTTATTATGTTTTGTTTCTTATTTGTTATTGCAACAATACTTTTTTATTTCTCATGTTTTAGATTTTTGATTTCCCGGAAATATTTCTCCATTCTATAGTAGTGAAATGAGGTCCATCAGTAGAATTATTAGCCAAGTGAGGTGTGCTAATTACTTAAATAGTCATCTAACAAGATATAAGAACAAAATAATAAAAATACTGTCATATTTTTTGTAACAATATAATCAATAATATGATACCCATTATTCTAGAAAATAACTCTAGCGTGAGACTACCTAATTATGCTTTGTTTGATAGTGTTGTGCATTTTTAGTGGGTGTTTGGACATAAGAATTGTAAAATTTCAAAAAAGTTAAAAAGAAATTCATGTGAAAATGATATTTGAAAATTAGAGTTGTGTTTGGACATGAATTAATTTTGGGTTGTTTTTGAATTTTTGTGAGTGATTTGAGTAAATTTTTTGAAAAATAGCTTTTTTACAATTTTTCAAATTTTCGGAAAATTTCAAAATTCATCTTCAAATGAAAATAAGAATTTTATAGATAAATATTCGAAATTAAGAATTTTATAGATAAATATTGATTTCGAAAAAAAAGTGAAAATTTTTCTAGAAAATATTGATTTGAATAAAACGATGCAGCTTTCTAGAATTTTAATACATTAAGTTTACGGAACACTTCGAATTAAATAATGATATGATTTCTCCTGTAATTGCTAACTTCTAAGGACCATTTGAACTTGCTCGCTAGTTACAAGTCATTAATCACTTAAAAATAATATCGTGGATATTACAATTATAAATCATTACTATTTTTCATAGGTAAGCATGCTGATTTTTTCGAATTTTTTTTTTTCACTTTTTTTCGAAATCAATATTTGGCCATAAATTTTTCAATTTTCACTTGAAGATGAATTTTGAATTTTTTTAAAAATTTGAAAAACTCCAAAAAGTTGTTTTTCAAAATTCACTTAGATCACTCACAAAACGTTCAAAATAACCCAAAAAATCATACTCATGTTCAAACACAACTCTAATTTTCAAATACTATTTTCACTTAAAAAAATTTAGACTTTTTTTTGGAATTTTACAATTCTTATGTCCAAACGCCCAGAAAGTAATAGTAATACCAAAATAAATTAGGGAATTACTTTTTTAATATATTTTTAATATTAAATATATTTCATATATATATTTAATATTAAATATATATGATTAATCAACATTTTTTTACTGTTGAAACTCCTTTGTGTTTAAGAAAGTTGTGCACCAAATTCTAGGGAAAATTGTGGGACCCATGTATAAAAATTTGGAATTAAGAGCAAAGGAAAATAGCATGGTGCAAAAATGCAAATGCAGACAAAGTTAGTAAAACGTTCTATAATACAACGTTCTATAATACAACGTTTTACATTAAAAATTATTTTTTTTAATAAAACGCAATATAATACTGCGTTTAACTTTAACGGCTAACTTTCTGTTAAAGTAAAACGCAGTATTATATTGCGTTTTATGTAGAAATATAATTTTTTTTAACTGTAAAAAACGTATTTTATGCCAATTTTGGCATCATTTCAATTTCGGACTCAAAGTGTGTCATTTAAATTTTAATAGAGAGAGTATACTGTAATTTCCTCGCCTTCGTGGTCAACCTGACTCAATTATTGAGACGACAAATTTGTTAAGTCTTGTATGCAGAAAACACACTACTCACTTTTCTTTTATGCTAACATTGAATAAAATATAATACTCCTCTTGTTTCAATTTGTTTGAATATTTTCGAAGTCGAGGGTGAATTTACTAATTTTTTAATGTGAATTCAAATGTAGAATTTTTTAAAAAATTTTGAAATAAATTTTAAATATTTAAAAATTATATGAAAAATATTATGTGTCATCATCGTCAACAATTCAAAATATCTAAAATTATTTGCAAAAAATATGGTAAGAAAATCTTTTTTGACTATCCAAAATAGTAGTGCACCTGGTATATTCAATGTTGTGGACTGAAATGCGACAATTGGAGTCTATCTAATAAAACAAGTCTCACGTGTTAAATAAAACTGAGACTGATTAGTGCACCTGAATATCTCCCTAAAAATCAAGTTGTTGACAGAGTCACTACCTTTTATATGCTTCATTGTTCTGGGAGAGATAAAAAGAAATATAATACTTTCATAATTTAGAAATAATTTAATTTTATGTGTCATATATTCTATTTTAGTTTGTCTCCAAAAAATGACTACTTCCTTGTCTAGAAATAATTTAATTTTAAAATTTTCATTTTACTCTCAATGATTTATAACTGCTACACAAATATATATCACTCGTAGACCACAAGTTTTCTTTCTTAAATTCAACCAAACACCACCACTTTGGGATGGAGGGAGTACACTTTTTCATCTCCGTAATCTAAAGGATAATTGGTGTACTTTCCTCATGTTCATAATTAATTTCACCAAATTTTTAGGATGTCAATATATAAATGGGTTTATTGTAGAGAACACACGTACCCTTTTATTTTATGTCACTCTTCAAAGTTTTATATGGAAATGGGACACTCAGATTCCATTCGATTCAACATGTCTCATATAGTCATATGTAAAATATGAGAGTGAGATAACTAGGTCTACATTCATTTCTCCCTAAAATACAGTTCTCGACAATGTGTGTACCTTTTATAATATGCTTCGTTGTGTTATCTTGAGAGAAAATAAAGACAGAAAAAGAATGAAATATCTAATGTAAAGACGATGTAAGGTTGAGGTGGGACTAAGTGTTGGTTATGGTGATCAAGTTAGATGCCGCTCGCGCGGTGAAAGAGGAGGAGGAGGAAAAAGAAAGGGAAGGTCAAAAGCAAAAAAGAAAAAAAGAGCAAAGTGTCCTAGGCTTTTTCTTTTATAGACACAAATATACATTACACATATATGTAAATGTATTTGAAAGAAAGTACGCATTTGAAAACCATAACTTTTAATTAGCTATACTGATGGGAAAAAGGTCCTCAAAACTATTCAAGTTTTAGGCTTAATACATTAAAAAAAGCCTCTAATCTTGGAATCATTTGAATCTTCTAGACCTAAAACTGTGGAGGCATTTCTATCACAACCTGAAGTGCCAGGTGAAAGAGCATGTTACAACTCGCGGTTGACGCGTGAGAGCAAAACAAAGTGAAAATATAGTGCTGGGTGATAGATTGGAGGATAGATTTATTCGCAGCCAAATGCAACATTTTAAATGATAAATAGCAAAAGCCATTTTCGCTATATGGTATGCCATTTTATATTATAGGACTGCAGGACTGGTCATAAATGGTAGGAGTATGCTTTTTCAACTCTATAATCTCAAAAGGCTTCACAATGTTGAATGTAATGTTTTCGTATTCGTATTAGTCAGCCTAACACAATTATTGAGATGACAAATTTGTTCCAAGTCTTGGGAGAAACACTACCTTTTGTTTATGCAACATCTAATAAAATACACAACATATTCAAAGTTGTGTACTGAATTACGACAAGTCTATCTGATACAAAGTCATTGCATACCTTTTATATGATTCATATTCCTGGAGAGAGAATAGAAAGGAATACTGTGGCAAATCGCTATCCATGAACTTTGTTTATCCTAAAAAAACGGATAACATTTGAATTTATACATGGTTTTAAGGATATGCGGATTAATTTAATATAAATAATTAATAGCATTAGATTAAACAGATAAAAGATATAATAAATTGCCAAACCAATAGTGAGAGTGATCCCGGACTCAGTAATGACTTAATAAAATGCCTGTCTTCGATCTCGGGCTCACAATAGTGGAGAACTGATAAACAGAAGTAAGAACATAGAATAATAGGATTTTTACCTTGATATGCATATTACCATGCCCCTAATGAATAGTTAGACTCCCCTTTATATAGTAGGGGAGTTTTCCCTAAGTAAAATCCTAAAAAAGGGTAAAAAAATTTCATCTTGCTAATCACTGATCCGTTGCTGATACGAGCCGAGATTTACGCCATGACATCTGGTTGGGCACGGGTATCAGAACCCTTTGTTAATCGTGTAAGAATGTCTGGTAATGCTCTCAGAAGTTTTATTCGAATCGGACATGGGGGGCGTGGCCCCGATTCTTCCGAGGGCAGGTGTTTTGTCCGAACCTCGACACGAGGGGCTCCTTGCCCTGATTCCGATTCCTTACGGTCACGTCTCTACTATGTTTGCTTCAATCGAGGTGTCCAACGGGCTCGGTTTCACCCGTATACAGATAGTCCCCTCCTTTCTTAGAGAGTAGGTTTACTGAAACGATGAGAAACGACATAGGCACTTCGATTCCTTCTTCAATACGCCGTGACAGAAATGACAAAGAATCTGAAACGTCCCTTCAGTCGTGTCATTCTGACTTCGAACACTTGGTAGCCATCGGCGAGTCATACCTGAATGCGAAACAACGTAGAATATCTATAAATACATTCATCCTTTGTTCATTTTTTTACCTTTTGACTAAGCTTCTACCTTCGGTTTTCAGGCTATCACTACCCTTCTTCATACTCTCATATTTTTACCTCCGTTCTTCAGGATTTCTCAGTAAGTTACAAGTTTTTAGTTAGTCTTCACCTAAATCAGTGAGCTTGACTCTTCATCTTTCAACCATTTTTCATATTTTTCAAGCCTTTTTTAGATAACAATGGCTAAAACTTCCAAATCTATTCCTCAACAAGTCGCTTATTCTTCTTCCGAACCGACCACTGATATCGAGGAGGTCACTCCCAATGTAGTCGTCCTCGAGACGTCCGCTCCTAGTGCGACTACTAATGAACCGACTCCTGAGCCTCCATTGAAAATGTTCAGCCCCGGGGATTGTTCGATTGCCGATGACTTTAAGGTTGAAAAACCCTCGTCGGTGTAGGGCCGGGGTGAGGTGGCATCAAGATATATATGCTCTATCACTGAATATGTCCTTTTCGTGGTCCGAAAGGACTACAACTAGGTAAGTATAGACGTAGTAGTCCCCCGGCCTGAGAACTCCATTGCTACCCATGTGAAGGGGTATCTAAGTGTTTACACTTATCCCTTCACACTGGGCCTGGTGGACCTAGTATTCTGGACTTTTATAAGAGGTACGAAGTATGCCTCGATCATATCCATCCGTCGCAGTGGAGGATCGTGATCCTCCTTCGACCAAATCCCATCGGTTCACCATCCATCACTTACTCCGCCTATACAGTCCCCAAATCTTCTGAGGGGGGACTAATAAAACTTGTACGCCGGGCCAGCAAAGCCCCATTCTCGAGTATTGATGAGGATCAGAACCGGGGTTGGCAGGGAAGTTTCGTTTGAGTGAAGACCGAAGACTTGATTCCCCTCGAGTTCATGCCATTCTTAGAGAAGTGGAATGTATCTCGTAAGTACAACTTTCCTTTAGATGTTAATTTTATGTTTATCTCCTTTTTCCTCACTATTACTGGTGGTGGTGGAGCACTTGCTCGAGCCCCAAAGGCCGTTCCTCGGTTCAAGGAATCGATCGAGGGAATTTGTTCATAGATGCCTTATTCCGAGTGCATATGGCATGTACTCCTGAAGGGCCGATGGGAGTCCCATTCTCATGGTAAGATTTCCCTCCCGAATAAGTCACATCAGGCTCATTTTTTTGCATTATATTCTCGTTTCCTCTGTCTTATTTTTGCAGGTTTGCCTAAGACCACTAATCGTAGTCGTTTAGAAGGAAACGAGGACATGCCCTAGTCCTCCGCTTTAGGGCAGGTGGGGGATGCAATAGGGCAAAAGAAGAAGAAGAAAAGAAAAGCTTCGGGCTCCCCAAGCTCGCGGTGAAGTCCAAAAAGATATTGGCTCGTAGCCCAAAGAAAGGCTCTGATTCCCAAGCACGAGACTCGAACTCACTTCTTTGGCTCAAGGACAAGCCCGAGGAAGATTTTTTTGTGGCCCATGGGTCGACCCACCGAAGAGTAGGCCACAACCAAGGGGGAGACGATAGAGGCCGATCTCCCTCAGGTTCGGGAGACGAGGTTTGAGACCTCTTGGAATGCCGGCTCTACTCCGCTCGGTGTAATAGAGATCTCAGGTTTCCTTCACACACAAAATCCATGCTTGAGGAGGCCCGAGTGGTAAAGGAGTGGTCTCACGAAGGGGCTCATGGTGCAGACGATCCCCTTCATTCTTTTTTCGATGGTATGGATTCAGCCATTTTAGAAGACTTTTTTGGGTTGGGTGACCTGGAAGTGCCGAATAAGGATCCGTCTGCAAAAGTCAGTGGGCCCAAAATTAATCAACCAATTTCCCGCCCCAAGTATGGATCCCGGCCGCAAGAGGTCGATAATCATCACCGTCCTGGAAGATGCCCGGGTTCTTTTATCTCCCCTGGGAGTGGCGAGCTATCTCCGATGCCTGGTGATTGAAGAGGACCAGGCGAAGATGAATGAGGTGGATGTGTCATGCCTTTTCAATGAGGCGCAACATGCAGTGAATCGGGTAAGGCATCACTAAGACCCTTCGAGCCTTTACTTAGGTTTTTATACTTCTAATGCTTTTTAATCCTTTTGTATTCCTCTGCACTTAACCACAAGAGCTTCCTTCGGTACCGGGCCTAGGTGAACCATCTCAAGCTCGAGGTTAAGGAACTTGCCCAGAAAAGGGACATGTACAAGATTCTTAGTAAGTATAACTAAGGGGCCATCAAGGGTCTTCAGGCCGGCCTGGATGAGGCTTAGAAGGAGGTTTGAACCTGAGGCGGGAGCATGCCGATTTGGATGAACATGTAAATATTTTTGAAGTTAGAAATGAGGACTTAGCCACGGGGACTAATGACCAAACCTCGCAGGTTCAGCAGAAGATTTACCGGATAAACCAGCTTCGAGTTGAAATGAATGAGGTCCAGGCCATTATCGACGGTTGGAAGAGAAAAATGGACCGGTTGGCCTCGGAGAAGGAAACCGCCCAGGCACAGTTGGCATCGGTAGAGGTTCAACTTTGGGTGGCGAAAGAGAAAGCTGATAAGCGGTCCCAGCAAAATGATGAACTCTGAGCGCAACTGATCTTGGCTCTAGCAAAGTGGGATGCCCTCGACAAAGAATGTGAAGCCATAAATGCTCGGATGCACCTAACCTCCATAGATGGTGGCCCAGTATACGGCTGATGTCAAAGCAACCGAGGCCCGCCTGAAGACCATTATCGAGTACATGAGGCAGTTATCTCGAAGGGAGGCCCTCGAAGAGATCCATGTCCGAGGCTTCGACCTATCTGCCGAGATTGAGGAAGCAAAAAGACTTGAGAACAAGGCCAAGAAGCTTGCTGATCCTGAAGGTGAAGAGGGCTCCAAGGACTCTAAAGAATACGAAGGCCCCAACGACGCTGGTGATGGGTCGGGTTCCAGTGAAGATCAGGCATAGATGCCTTAGGTTTATTTTTGTTTTGGTTTTTTGTATCATGTACATGTATTTTGTTGAGGCCGTTTTTGTTTGGATTTTGTAAAGATATCCCGAAATATATGGTAAATGCAACTATTCTAACATCTTTTTATGACTTCTAACCTTGCAAACATTTCTAATGCCTTGTCATAAGATATAATGTAGTAACAAGTCAGTTGTTTTTCGAGGTTTTGAAAACTCAAAGTGACATGAATGATTTGGAAATGTTCAGAAATGCTTAGGTATTCTTAGACGATGCTTTTTCCGAGGGTAACCCTCTGGCAGGTCTTGAATTTTTTTTGAATGTCTTATGTTTCGATAACGGGCTTCGGATGTCTCCGAACTATTTATAGGGTGGCCATATACCTTTAAGTTTAGGCATTGCCTAATAGGCTTTGTGCCTTCGAGTTTCGATAACCCAAGCTGTTAGAGTCTTAGTCGGACGACAATACCTGAGTGGAGGTAGCCCTTTCAGTTCGCACCATTTTTAGGGTGGCTGTAGCCCTTTAAGCTTAGGAACTGCCTAATATGCTTTGTGCCTTCGGGTTTTGCAAACCCAAGCCATCCGAGTTTGTCTCGGAAGACAGTCCCCAAGTGGGGGTAGCCCTTGGGCTCGATACTTTTAAGGAACAAAAATGTGTATCAGCAAGGTAGAAACTTTCTTTAATTTCTGTGTGTAACATACAAGATTGTAAGCGTGGAAAAGCTCGTATTATGACTGAGGTGGTCTATGCGGGCACAATTCATTTGATCGTTTGGCCCTTACCGTAAATCCTATCCACCAAGCCGAGGTTGTTCAAGCACAAATTTTCCTCCCTTGCTAACATTCTTAAGCCGAGGGTGATAGACCCCGGTATTCAAGGTTGATCTTCAAGAGGGCTCGGATATTATTGACGTGACCATCGACTCCGATTTAAAACCGATATTCAACTCTAAGTTAGCACGATCCATTGTTGCCTCGATAAAAACCTTGCCGAAAAACCCTTTTGGGACAAAACCGATTCAAGGAAAAATAGTGCAACACATTCTTTCAGACCTAACAGCTACATCCTCCTTTGGTTGTTACCTGCAGGTGTTAGTCCAATTTGCACTGTATAATAAAGAAAATGAATGGGTCACTTTTCAGATGTTTGGTAGCTGTGCACTATTCCCTACTTTGAGTTTGTATGAACCTTTACCAGTAATCCCAATGACTCGATATGGACCTTCCCAATTCGGTCCCAACTTCCCTTCGTTCGGGTTCCGGGTGTTCAGTGTCATCTTTCTTAACACTAAGTCCCCGATATTGAAGTGTTGGAGGTTGTCTCTTCGATTGTAATATCTTTGTATTCGCTATTTCTAGGTAGCCAATCGGACAAGGGCGACCTCACGTCTCTTATCCAATAGTTCCAAGATTTTGGTCATGGCCTCACCGTTTGATTCTTCGATCGCACATCGAAAACTAAGACTTGGTTCTCCTACCTCGACCGGTATTAGTGCTTCGGCACCGTAGACCAACGAAAACAAGGTGGCCTCGGTACTAGATTTTGATGTCGTACGGTATGCCCACAAGACTTCGGGCATTTCCCTTTGGCGTCAGTCAACCTTTTCTTAAGGATTTGGAGTATGGTCTTGTTTGTAGATTCCGCCTTCCCACTAGGGTGATAGGATGTTGACAAGATCCTTTTGATCTTATAGTCCTAAAAAAATTTGCTTACCTTGATGCCAATGAACTGCTTCCCGTTATCACACATGATCTCAGCCGGTATCCCAAACCGACATATTATATGGTCCCAAATAAAATCAATAACTTCTTTTACTCGGACTTTCTCGAACGCCTGAGCTTCAACCTATTTAGAAAAATAGCTAGTCATAAATAGTATAAATTGAGCCTTATCGGGTGCCCACTGCAGGGGACTGACAATGTCCATTCCCCATTTAATGAACGACCAAGGTGAGAAGACCGAGTGTAGTAGCTCCCTAGGCTGATGGATCATAGGTGCATATCTCTGACAACCGTCACATCTTCGTATAAAGTCCCTTGCATCTTTCTCCATGTCAGTCTAATAATAGCCGACCCTAATTATCCTCCGAACCAAAGACTCAGCCCCCAAATGGTTTCCGCAAGTTCCCTCGTGAACTTCTCTCAGAACGTATTCAGTGTCTCCCGGTCCCAAGCATACGACGAGTGGGCCGTCGAATGTTATTCTATACAAAGTACCCTCTGATAAGCTAAACATGCCCGCCTTCGTGCGCAGATCCCTTGATTCTTTAGGATTCGATGGGAACTTCCCGGTCTTAAAGTAATCTATATACCTATTTCTCCAGTCCCAAGTCAAATTGTTTGAGTTTATCTCAGCATGTCCTTCCTCCACTACCGATTTCATAAGTTGAATAATCGTTCCTGAGCTAAAATCATCGTCATCAACCGATGACCCCAAGTTAGCCAGAGCATCAACTTCACTATTTTGATCTCGGGGTATATGCTGTAGGGTCTGCATTTTGACCCCAAGTTAGCCAGAGAATCGATGTTGCATTATCTATAATTTGTCCAAGTACCTCTGCATTCGTTCTTCTTTTACTTCGAACGTCCCATTGAATTGATTTACAACAAGGAGAGAGTCGCACTTAGCCGACTACTTCGGCCCCTAGGCTTTTAGCCAGTTCGAGATCTGCAATCATGGCCTCATATTCGGCCTCATTATTAGTTAACTTTACAATTCTAATAGACTACCTAACTACATTACCCGTAGGCGACTTCAGTATGATGCCGAGTTCGGACCCCTTTGTGTTCGAGGCACCATCCGTAGAGAGGATCCATATTCTCGAGGAAGTCCCCGAGGTTATCGATAAGTCCTTTTTGACTTCGGGTATTAAGGCCAGCGTGAAGTCGGCCACAAAGTCTGCCAAAATTTGAGATTTGATGGCGATCTAGGGGCGGTATTCGATATCGTACCCGCTAATTTCTATGGTCCATTTGGCTAATCATCTCGAGAGCTCGGGTTTGAGCATTATGTTTCTTAACTGGTAAGAAGATACAACGCATATGGGATGGCATTGAAACTATGGCTTCAACTTTCTGGAGGCGCTTAGCAAATCCAGCGCCAATTTTTCTAGGTGAGGGTACCTTTTTGGCCTCGCCTAGGGTTCTACTAACATAGTAGATAGGAAATTGCGTAGCTTCCTCTTCTCGAACTAAAGACTCCACTTACTTCTATCTCAGATACCACAAAGTACAGGTACAACCGCTCGTCTGTCTTCGAAGTATGGAGAAAAAGCAGACTCGACAGGTACCGTTTGAGTTCTTTCAAAGCCTGCTGGCACTCCGGGGTCCATGAAAAGTTATTCTTTTTCTTCAATAATGAGAAAAATCGATGACTGTTATCGGAGGATCTTGATATGAACCGGCCCAGGGCGGTTATACACCCGGTTAACCTCCGAACGACCTTGATATTAGCCACCACGGTGAAGTCCTCTAGAGCATTGATTTTTCGGGATTGATCTCGATCACTTGGTTAGATATCATGAATCCGAGGAACTTTCCGGGTCATACCCCGAATGCGCATTTCTCCGGGTTCATCTTTATATTGTATTTCTTCAATATGCTGAAGGTTTCCTGCAAATGTTTCAAATGGTCCTGTGCTCGCAGGGACTTAACTAACATGTCATCAACGTAAACCTCCATAGATTTTCATATTTGTTCTTCGAACATTCCGTTTACTAGGTCTTGATAGGTGGCACCAGTGTTTTTTAGTCTGAACAACATTACGTTATAAGAATAGGTGCCCAATTTAGTGATAAAGAAAGTTTTTTCTTGATCACCCGTGTCCATCTGGATTTGGTTGTACCCGGAATATGCGTCGAGAAAACTGAGTATCTCATGCCCGGGCATTGCATTGATTATGTGATCGATGTTAGGTAAAGGAAAAGAGTACTTGGGGCACGCCTTGTTTAAGTCCATGTAATCGACACACATTCTTAACTTATTTCCTTTTTTAGGTACTATTACTACGTTACCCAACCAATCCGGGTACATAACTTCCTGAATGGAACCTATTTTAAGGAGTTTGGATACCTCATCTTTGATGAATGGATTCTTTACTTCGGACTGTGGCCTCTATTTCTTATTTAACCGGGTGGAACTTCAGGTCCAAGCTTAGGTTATGAGTGGTTACTTCTGGTGGGATCCCTGTCATATCTAAATGGGACCAAGCAAAACAATTCACATTAGCTATAAGATTTTTTATGTGTATTTTCCTGAGCTCGGGAGCCAGCCCCGTGCCCAGGTATACCTTTTGATTGGGCAGGTGTACGATCAACAAGAGTTGTTCTAGCTCCTCGATTGTTGACTTATTGGCATCAAAATCATCAGAGGCTATGAATGACCTAGGAACTCCGTAATCATCATCATCAACTGTCTCTTGCTTCTTTAGTTTGGTCGGTGATGTCGGTGATTTCTAGTTAGATTCTTCCTTCCTAACCGATTCCGAGTTCTTCGATGTCGGGAGTGCAGATATCAGGGTCGCCTTATCGACCGCGAACATTTCTTTTGTGGCCGGCTGTTCTCTATAAACTATCTTGATCCCTCCCAGTGTGGGGAGTTTTAATGCCTGGTGCAGTGTCGGGTTATGGACCTCATGTTGTGAATCCACAGCCTTCCGAATAGAGCATTATATCTCATATCTCCTTCGATCAAATAGAACTTCGTTTCCTGAATGGTCCTGGCGGTGTTTATTGGCAGGGTTATCTCGCCTTTTGTAGATGCACAAGCCATGTTGAATCAGTTTAAAATTCGGGCTGCATGTACTATTTGGTCTTGTAGACCTAACTGTTCCACGACCCTTGATCTGATGATATTGGCTGAGCTACCTGGATCAATTAACACACGCTTAACTCTAGATTTATTTATGAGTACAGATATTACCAGTGCATCATTATGTGGTTGCACGATGCCTTCAGTGTCCTCGTCATTAAAAGATATGGTTCCCCCCGATATATAATCTCGAGTCCGTTTTTCCCTTGTAATGGACACCTTACTGCGATTTAGCATCGGCCCCTGGGGGACATTGACTCCATCAATGATCATATTAATGACGTGCTGGGGTTCCTCTTGCTCGGTCTGCTTGTTCGAGTCCCTATTCTTGAAGTGATTTTTTCTCGATCACTTAGAAATTCTCGGAGGTGTCCGTTATTGAATAACCAGGCTACTTCTTCTCTTAATTGTTGGTAGTTTTCGGTTCTATAGACGTGAGTGCCATGATACTTATACATTAGGCTGGGGTCCCTTTGGACAAGATTGGACTGCAATGGTTGAGGCCATTTGGTATCTTTGATGCGTCTAATGGTGGATAAGATGCTAGCAGCATCGATACTAAAATTGTATCCCGATAATCTCAGTGCCTCCCTGGCCCCGAGTGGCCTGTCAAAACTGCTCTTGCTCATGAGTCCCCAACTATTGTAGCCTCGATCATTCCTTTTTTCACTTATCTCAGGGTTGAGTCCGCACCCATTACCCCTTCAATCTCCATTATAGGGTTGATATCGATCTCTGTTCGATCTTTCTTCGTGATCGATGACTCTTTTGTATTTGTCACTAGTTCTGACGGGATACACGGACCCCGAAGGGGCCCCGAGCTGATCATCTTTGACCCCAATTTTTGATTGGCACCTGTTATGGACGTTGGCCCAAGTTACCTCTGGGTATTCTATCAAATTCTGTTTCAACTACTGCGAAGCCAATGAGATTTGGGGATTAAATCCTTGGGTAAATGCATGAACGGCCCAATCATCCGCGACCAAAGACAAATCCATCCGTTCCATTTGAAACCTCGAAATGAATTCCTTTAGCATCTCGTTATCTCTTTGCTTTACTTTTAAAAGGTTTGACTTCCAGGTTTCGACCTTGATGGTCCCAGCGTATGCCTTTACAAAGGCATCTGTAAGCATAATAAATGAATCAATAGAATTAGGGGTAAGTTGTGATACCATAATATAGCTCTTTTTGACAAGGTTTCTCCTATCTTTTTCAGCAGAACTGATTGGATTTCATCATCTTCTAAGTCGTCCCCCTTGATGGCACACATGTAGGAGGTAACATGGTCATTTGGATCAGTTGTTCCATTGTATTTAGAAAATCGGGGCATACGGAAGTTCTTCAGGATTAGTTTCGGAGCTGCGCTCGGAGGGAAAAGGCTTTTAGAAAAATTTCTTGGACTCCAAGCCCTTCAGTATCGGTAGTTCTCCTGGGATTTGCTTAACCCTGGAGTTATAGGTCTCCAGTTTTTTATCGTTGGGTTCGATATTCTTTGCCCCCGATTCCACCCACTTTGTTAGTTCCTCGAGCATCTATATTATTTCGGGGTTGACGCGGATTCAGCTTCACCCAGCCTTTCCGAGGTTCATTCATTTCTTCGTGTGTTCTCCCAAATTCTGGGAGTCTGGCTTTGATTTTGTAACTGGGATATTGCCACCTATTAGGCTTGTAACATTTCAAAAATCACCCGCAAATTGATCACATTGCCTTCACCATCGTGCGTACCACTGGCTACTGACCTGGCTCCTCCATGAATAATATTTTTTGGGTCAGTGGGAAAGTTAGCGTCGATAGCCACATGGGAGTTGGCATCGATTGGGTCTGCGACCGGGACTCCTTAGGGTTAGCAGGGGGAGCCTCGTTGCTGGGCACTATATTGTTGTTCTTGCCATCATGGCCAAACTCAGCATCAACGTTCAAGTGAGCAGATTGAGAGATTGAGAGTTTGACATTCTTAAATTTACCTGAAATTAAAATCTCAAAGAACAAGAGTAAAGTAGAGTGTGTTATGGAAATTTGTACCAAATTACCACTATTATCCTTAGCCCCACGGCGGGGGCCAAACTGTTTACCCTAAAAATGGATATAACTGAATTATATGTAGTTTTAAGGATATGCGTATTAATTCAATACAAATGATTAATAGCATTAGATTAAACAGATAAAAACGTAATAAATTGCCAAACCAATTGTGAGAGTGATCGCGGACTCAGTAATGGCTTAATGAAATGCCTGCCTTCGATCTCGGGCTCACAATAGTGGAGAATTGATGAACATGAGCAAGAATAGAGAACAATAATATATTGCCTTGATATGCATATTACCATGTCCCTAATGAATAGTTAGACTCCCCTTTATATAGTAGGGGAGTTTCACCCTAAGTACAATTCTAAAAAATGGTAAAATTCTTTCTTCTTACTAATCACTGATCCATCGCTGATACAAGCCGAGATTTATGCCATGAAATCTGGTTGGGCACGGGTATCACGACCCTTTTTTAGTCATGTACGATTGTCTAGTAATGCTCTCCGAAGTTTTGGGATTTGAATCAAATCTGGGGGGTGTGGCCCCGATTCTTTCGAGGGTAGGTGTTTTGCCCGAACCTTGACACAAGGGGTTCCTCGCTCTGATTTCGATTCCTTACAGTCACATCCCTGCTACGTTTGCTTCACTAAGAACCAAGGTATCCAAATCGGTGTCCATGAATATATTAATAATGGAAGAAGCAAATGCTATGTAACTCAACACAAAGACTAGAGGAACAAAGAAAAGAAAACAGTAAGGTCAAAATAGCAAACTAGAGAGAAAGAGATAGGGTTTTCATTCATGACATGTGCCTTTATAATGCTGAATCTAATAAAATTAATATACAAGCAAAATAGTCAACTAGCTAGATGGGGTTACTGGAAATTAACTATAAGAGCAGCACTAAACTATAAATGCTTCAAACTTAATTCATCTGATCTTGCACTCCTTAACATAATAAATGTACTGCTTTGCAGGGGTGTAGGCAGAGTGCAGGACGCGGGTTCAGCCGAACCCATTAGCTTTTGTTCAAATTATGTATTTATCTTAAGAAATCCATTAAATATGTACAACTTATTAATTTAGAACTCAGTAACTTAAAAGGATTACAATCCCGAACCCATAAAGTTCAAATCCTGACCCCCGCCTCTGCTGCTTTAGGAGCTCAAGGTACCACCGTTTGTTACCAAAACAGTACGTAAATACAGCAAGTGGAACTTCAAACACATTCTAAACCCAATTATGTTTAAAATAATGTGGGACGTTTTTTACCTTCGGCAGAAGAGCAGAAGAAACACTGTCATAAAATCTTATTCTTTGTTACCTTTTTGCCTGTATGTTGTGTTGCATTAGAAGAGTAACTTCATGTGACGTCACGATTATAATTCCCAGCATCCACTTAAGGGTCGTGGCGAGATTAATGCATAACATAAAATATCATTCATGATCATTTGAAAACAATATATTAGATAACCTTATGCACAAAAACCTAAATATTTCAATGTTCACCGCATTTATGTGATGTACATCCAAAGCATATAAGAATTTGCACTCAACTTGTTTGACCAAAAGATGTCAAAACCTTTATGGGATAATCAATTATGATGAGTAGAGAAAAATCTTAGCCAAGCATAATCAACTTCAGACCTTGAAATGCATTGCGCGATGATGAATAACACAATAGAAGGAACACTTTTATTATTCTCAATGTTACAATCCTATCTTTGATAGGAAGAATGAAATCACTGTTTACCTCCTTCAGAAGAGGAAATTGATAGAGAAGAAACAATTCCGAAGCCAAAAAGCCCCCTTTTTTGAGCATCCTCCATTTATATATAGTTCTCTGAACTTTACTGTGTTCTTTGACCAACTTGTTCTTCACGTGACGATCTAGACGTCGTTACTCGAGTACCATTTATACTCAGCATTCATCATCGATGATTGGGCTGAGGTTGGTCGTGGTATTTCTCGTCATTTCGCCACTCAGGCAAAACCCCAGCTTGGTCGTCTACTGTGGTCAAATTTTGACCCATACAGTTAGTCCCTCCGTACGTCGAGGTCTTCTCTTGGCGGGCTCGGCGGAAGGACTTTGTAGATTCGAAGGCTAGGAAAAAATTTGACTGTTCATTCCTTGGACGAGGTCCTTAATTCGAGGTGATGGCGCAACGCTTCAGCGATGTCTTTGTTTCATCGCGTCTATCCGGATTTGAAATGTTGTAGTGATTTGAAGTGCCATTTACGGTTCTGCCACTATGACACACGTTTCCTAGGGATTGAACCATTTCATGCCTTATCAACGCTAATTGACGACTCTTGGGTTTCACGCTTTGGGAATTCATATCCCTATAAATAGGGGAAAAACATCAATTCACTGCATACTTTCCTGGTTTATTAAAAGGGTTTTGCGAATTTCCTTCTTCCCCGATACTTCAGATTTTTTATTCTCTCTTGTTGGTCAGAAATTGGCATTTTTGTCTTCCCTCTTACTTCCTTTGATCGTTTATTCTATTCGATTGAGTCAAATGGCTGATTCTTCTTCCCGTGCTGACGATCTTGCCGCAGTTCTGGCGCCAGAAAATGATGTTCTTGTTCTCGGTGGGGTTGAAGTAGTAGAGGATGAAGAAGTTCCAACAGCAGCCGAAATATTACCTCGTCCCGGGAAGCCGTGGACCGATTTCAATAGCCCCATCGGAGAAGAATCAGAACCTATTCCCTCTGTTATGAATGAGGCGACGATTGCGGAGCTGATGGCTAGGTGGGGGATTCCGCACCACATCGAGATGCTGCTGGCGGTGGGAGATGATATCATTCATTTCGACCGCCCAGGATATTGCATGTTCTACACATATCCTTTTATTGTCGGGTATACATGATAACTAGGGATTTTGATACATTTTATGCTCCGTCATGCTTAAATTTTGATTAGAGATATGTACAAAATAGTCCCAAAAGGCTCACAAGTTGTGCTTGATTGCAGGTTTGATCAACAAGGTAACAAGATGTCAAAGATCAGCTCAAAAAGGAGTGAAACTTGCACAAGTACCAAGACAAGACAAAGCTCAAGCTAAACAGGGCCAGTGAGACCGCACACCATTCTGTGCGGTTCGCACAAGTGAAGTTCAGAGAGGCTGCTATTCAGGCACAAAGGCAATGTGGCCGCAAGGGGTTTTGTGCATTCCGCATTGGGATAAATGCAGCCGCACTCGATTTAGTGCGGTCCGCAGAGCCAAGGTTCAGAGAGTTGCTAGTTCCAAGTTTAAAGCCCAATGCGGTTCGCGCTCCATTTTATGCGGACCGTACTAGAAGCCACCACGGCCGCACTCGATTCTGTGCGGTCTGCATTGCCCAAGTTCAGAGAGCCGTTTATTCAAGTTCAGAGCCCTAGTGCGGCCGCACTAACCCCACAAGGGTATTTTTGTCCAGATTGTTCAGCTTAGTATGAATAGTTTCTTTTCCCATTTTAGGTCATCAGAGAGTTTGTACTGAAGGCTGCGCTTGTGACTTCAATATATTTAGCTGTTTTGAGTAATTTTAGCTTTATTTCAACATTGAATCTTCAAGTTTAATTTAGCAATTAATTAATATGAGTTTTTCTTCATCTATTTCTTTGTTTTCTTCTCTAATTATGAGTAGCTAGACCCATAAGCTAGGGTTGTGGCTCAACCCTAGCGCGAGTAATTGATGGGTCTTGTGTTTTAGGGCTTGATTGATTATGGGTGTTTGATATTTGGACTAATTTCATGTTTAATTGCTGAATTAGTGGTTGCAAACACTAGTTTGTGTTTAGTTGACTTTGGCTCTTCTTGAGAAAGAGAGCCCAAGTCTCTGAAATTGGTCCAACAAGGAATTGGGGCGTACTCAAGAGATTGATAACCTCAATTAGAGGGTTAAACCTAGAGATAGTAATATCCGACTTGAACCTTGATTGCTTGTGCAAACTTGCATACCCAATTGGTCTTGAGAAAGTCAATTCGGGCAACATCACTCGAAATACCGAGAGGTGTAGGGTGAGTAGAATCGTGCAATGGTTATATCATACTCCCCAAATGAGACAATCATGCCTTAGACTCAAGTATCTGTCAATTGACCACCTAGGCGAAAATCACTACCCTAGTGCCTTTTAATCATTTGAACAACTCACAATAGTTTAATCTTAGCTTATTTTAGTTTAATTGATCATTGTAGTTCTATACAATTAGAAGTAAATCAAAACCTAAAATGTTTAGAAGTGCAATCAAGAGCAAATACACAACTCCACTTTAGATAGACACCCGACTCCAACTTCTAGCTCCCTGTGGAAATCGATCCCGACCTTAATCGGGTAAAAGCTGCTTCGACCTCTCTCGCTACTCAATAGTAGTTCAAGGTTGGCCTCGATCAATACACTTCCTCTCCCTTCCTTGGTAGTAGATTTTTGCCATTTTTACAGGGTGTGTCCGGCTCAACTTTTGTCGTATCTGTATAAACTGTTCCTTATGCTGCTTAAGTTCGTAGAGCTTGTCGGTCGGGAGATCACTCTGAAACACATGCTTGACATTTTTTTCCCTCAACTCATTCGTGGAACGATGATTCACATGTGCCATCGAGGGACGAAGAGTCTGGTGGTGAAGATGGACGATAAAGCCAACCGTCGTTTTTGTGAAAACTACTTCTATGTGCGGACCTAGCATCTTGTGGCGGATTCTGCAGGGTTCCCCGAGAGATGGAAATTTGCACGTAGGTTTGCATCTTTTGTCGAAATAATAGTCGACCACTTTTCTTTGGGTGGTTATTGTACTATTTTTGCTTTTGCAGCTGCGAGATTACCCCCTGCGCCTGTTGATGATATCCGTGAATGGGTGAATTCCATTCTTTCTCATATGGAAGGAGTTCGCGAATGGTCGTCCTTCTATGAGAAATATGGACGTAAGCCCCTTACTGGTAAGTAGTAGCCGCAATTTCTGTTTTCCACTTTACAATTTGGCTTTGTTTCTTATACAACTTTTATCGTCATTAGGGAGAGTGCGGAGGGCGAGGGCTCCTCCGCTTGCATTCGCCAACCGACGTCTTCCGCTTCTCCCGTACCAAGGTCTGATGTCCAACCTACGGCGAGGGCTGCTCAAGTTGGATCTATGGCCGCAGCCGTATGCTCTGAAACTGTTCCTCAATCTGGGGCTCCGACCCTATTTCCTGCTCGACGGGGCAGTTGTCGTGCCCCCCTTTTTCTCTAAAAAAGAGAAATCAGGTTTGTGACATTTGGGAGGACAACACGTTCCCTTTTGGGAATTGAGTTTTGGAATTTGGAGAGTCGCCACCTAATGACTAAGTGCATTAGGACACTAAGAAGGGTTTGAGTTTAAAGAACCAGAGTTTGGGTAAGCGCTAGAAATTATCTCGAGGGGAAAGTGTTAGGCACCCCTCAAGATCCACTAGTGTGGTTCCCGACCATGTTACAATTGTGATCACATAATCAAATAAGCAATTAAGGGCTCAAGTAAGAAGGGATTCACATACAACATTGCAAGTAAGTTGAAAGTTTGAAGAAAGAAGAAATTTTAAGGAAATAGCTTGGACAATAAAAACAAGTTAAAAGGAAAGGGGGTCCTAGGTTTACAAACAATATTGATCACATCAATGCAATACCCGGTAATCACTCCTCAGAAGAGGGGTTACACGTGGTATTAGCGTACCGGTCATCATATCCATGTCTACCCTTTCCCACCCCATTAAGGTATTAAGCGCGGAATAATATCGTTGCTTATTGCATGCTAGTACCCATCCCAATCCTATTAGTCCCGGAGGCATTTATGACTACTAGTCCTAAAGGGAAGGGGGATTTGGCTTTTCAGAGCTTTAAAAGAATAAAATTCTAGGGCGACAATCAAAACATATAAGGCAGGTATGGGAGAACACATAACAGTTAAAGGGCTCAAACAAGCCTCCTCATTTAAAGAAACAAATTGTTTAGCATGACTTACAAATACTGGTTATGGTCTGAATTAACTTAAAGCGTAGGATAGGCTGATTCATCACATATTTCTCAAAGGAGGAGTCCGAATTAGCCTTCCCTGGTTGTAATTTATCAAAGACTGATGCAGTTAATTAATTACCTAATGGTTTGCCTAAGTGAAACTTATAGGCCTGGTATCTAACAATGCTTACTCTGATTTTTAAAGAAGATTTACTGATTATAAAAAACGAAAGTTCTGCAGATTTTAGACGACATTGTGACTGATTTTAAACTCGCAGATAAAATAAGATAATCAGATTCAAAGGGTTACTCCTATAGGCATGATTTCTAAGCGTTGTTGATTTTTAAGACGATTAAGAAAGTGCAGGAATCCTATAGACATGGTATCTAGGATGCATTTATTATTACTTAACCTATAACTGTTTGCCTAATGATAGATGTAAAATGCGGAAGTGCCGAAGGCCTATAGTCATGATTTCTATATGCGAAGTGCAGAAACTTATAAGCAGGATTTCTATAATATGCAGAAGTGCAGAAACCTATAGACAGGATTTCTAATGCAAAAGTGCAGAAACTATAGGCAGGATTTCTATATGAAAATGCAAAAGTGCAGAAATTGTAAATAGTAATGCCTATGAGCATGCTGTCTACCCTTGGCATACATAATCGACCCTCCCCTTTTCACTAGAACCCCATAAGTTATTACAACATATTACAGACTAGAATGAATCAAGAAAAGTAAAATTACATTAGAAATTTAAGCTACAACCAAGGAGCCTAATTCAGACTCATGGTCTAACAATATGAGATGAACCAACTTCCAGGAACAGATTTCCAAAGCCTTCTCTTATTTGGGATGTGTCAAAGTTCCCTAAGAGCCTCGAGTACATCATACATATTTAACACTAAGCATAGACAACACAGTGGACAAGATTATAGAAGCTATAAAATAAATACATTGGGATGAGGCTGAAAACTAAATTAGAACATACCATTTTCAGGAAAACAAGAAAGTAAAAGCTAAAATCTTGTAAACCAAATTGCAAGGAAACAGTACAAAAGATCTCAGAAAAGAGCAGAGTGTTGAATTGAGAGTGAAGTGTAAGAGTATTGAGATTGAAGGTGTGAAGTAAGTAATGTGTAAAAGTGTTGAACTCAAGGTGTCTAAGTGCAGAAGGGTCGTGCCCCTTTTATAGTGCAGAAAACAGGTAAGAAAGGGTAAGGGAATAGTTTTGAAATCAATTACATAAGGTCTCCCTTTAATTAAGGGATTCTGATTTCAAACGGGCAGAATAAATAAGGAAAGAATTTGATCAAAAATCTTTTCCAAAGCAGTACAAGAAGGGTAAATGCACAGAAACTTATTTAAGGAAAGAGTTTGATAGCAACACGGTTTGTGCAAATAAGGAAAGACAATCAATCAACATCCAGTAAAAAATTGAAATTGAGTTTTGGTATGAATGAATCCAACCAGAAAAGGTGAAGAAATGTTTAATTAAAGAAAATCAGTAACAATCAATCGAACCTTATTAAAAGAAATTCTGAATCAATCATAAATTGGCAAAACCTTTTTGAAGGAAGAATTCTTCATATATAAAGCATACGGACATGTCAAACAATCAAGAACTGTCATGTTAATTAGAAAGATCTAGTATAGAAAAGTTCAGAGTCAAAAACAAAGAAATTCAAGTTCAGTACATAGACTCAAAATGAGTGTGAGAAAGCCCAGAGTTCCAAAGTAAAACCCTAGTCCGAACACCAGATCAAAACTCGCCCAAAACCCCCAAATCCTAGGGTTTCCAACTCGAGTAAGATACGAAAAGGCGGAGGCAAGTAATTGAAACATGCTCAGGGATCTCTTTCAGAGACTTATGAGAAAAAGAAGCAGATATAATAACCAGTTCGAGTCAAACATAGTGAAGAATCTTATTTGAAGCATAAAGAACATGTTTTAAGAAAAGCTTGGAACTTAAACAGGTTCAGAAGAGAAAAGAGGTAGCATAGCACTTAAGAGAAAGTAGATGAAACATGTTTAGAAAGAACTCAAACAAAGTCCAGAAGAAGGCAAATAAGAACAAAGAGCTTAGTAGAAAATACAGTAAAGGGACACAGGGTTAAACGGACGTATAAGATAAACGTGTGAAAGCATGATATAGAAACCAGTAGAAGAAAGAACGGAGCACAATAGAATAATATGCATAATAAAGCAAATATAAGAACACAGGAGAATGACATGCGAGGTAGAAAAGAGAACATGAAAACATAGCATAGGCAGATTCACACAAAGAAAAGAAGAAGAGGAGTCAGAAAACATTTTAAAACATTTTTCAGAAACCCTAAATCGAAGAGAAACAAATTTTGAAAGAAAAGATTGGGAAAAACGTTTTAAAACTCCAGTAGAACACAGATATAGCATGGATCTAAGAAAACAACCAGAGAAAAACCTCGAATAACCCTAGAAAATGAGAAAGGCTTGGAAGAAAGTCCGATCTTGAGTCGGATGAGTTAGAACCAGACTCGAAATGCTTTGGATGTGCCGGAGCAAGGCCAGAAAGGCCTCAAAACCTTGGATCTGAGAAGATATGAATGAACACCATTGAGTTCAGACCTCAAAACATCGAACCCCAAACCTTTAAGAGTGAAGGGAGGTGAGTACAGGCCGTCAATGGCCTGAGAAGCCATGGATTCCGGTGAGGTTGTGGTTGAAAGAGGGTGAGAGAGGCTAAGGTTTCAGGAACCTTCAAGAGAGTTTGAGAGAGGGAGAGTATTCAAAGGCGGCTGATAGAATGAAATGGGGGGGATTAGGGTAGGGTTAGGTGAATTAAAAAGGAAATGGGCAATCGTGGCAGTTGATCAAAAGGATCAACGACCTGGATTAAAATAAAACCGGGCGGGTTGGATAAATGGGTAATGGGTTAGGTTAAACCGAAATTGGGTCAATTTTAGGCTAAAATTTAAATGTAAACGGGGCTACAATTGAAACAAATTGGGGCTATATATTAAATAGCCAGTTTTTCCTTTTTATTTTATAAAAAATAGTAAAATAATTTTAAAAGCAAATTAAAAGTACTAGGTCAGTTAATAATACATCAATATTAATTTAAAAATACCGAAACCAATTTTATAATTATAAAAATATTATTAATCGTAAACTAGGCTAAAATTGTAATTATATGCAATTTATTATTTTAAATACCAAATAAATTTGTAAAAATATAAAAAAATTATATTAACTATATTTTGGTATAAATATGAGAATAAAATAAATTATTCACCAAAATGGATGATTTTGGGAATAATTATGGATTTTGTACTGCTAAAATAGATAATAAATAGATTTTAAAATCTTTAAAAATTAGAAAAAAAATACAAAGCTCTTGGGCATGATATTTTGAAAGTATTTTGTATAAAAATATATAGGAAAAAATTGGGTATCAACAGCTGCCCCTCTTTACCCGTGAAGGCTGAAAGAGTTGTCGGGTAAAGATATGATGGCCAATTTTGACCGAATGAAACGATTTGAAGAATTTTGACCGAGCTCTAGTTCCTGAGCTGCCTACATATCCCTGGTCTTACAGGAATCAGTCCATATGTAGTTCAGGATCCATCGGTGGAATATGCCGATAGAGATTTCGGAAGACGGACGCGATGTTCAGGTTGAGAAGGATGGTTGGTGTCTGATAAGCTGCGGTAACTGGAGCGAGATCGCTCCTGCTGAGACGGTCGTTGCCAGCCAATTTACCTGCAAATGAGCATATATTGTGCATAAATTTAAATGTGATGCAAGTTCCCATTGGACCATGAATGTTGTCTTTGGACGGTTGGGATGACGTTCTCGGACCATGACGTCCTGGGCCAGAAAGCATATGATAAAGGATTCGCAGGCTATGAAATGATGTTCTCGGGCTATGAGAATGATTCCTCCGAACTATGATACCTTTGAACAATGATATGTAAGAGATAAAATGGGGTCCTCAGGCCATGGCATGGCGTTCTCGGGCTATGCAAATGGTGCCTCCGAACAATGACGCCTTTGGACAATTTGGCAATCTTTCAGCCCATGAAATGCAGAAGGTGGCAATATTTCAGTTGATGCAAGACGTAAATAAAGGTGGCGATATTTCAGTCGATGCAAGACGTAAATAAAGGTGGCGATATTTCAGCCATGCAGGATGGATAAAGTGGCGATATTTCAGCCATGCAGGATGGAGACAGTGCTTAGTCTCGGAAGGCAGAATAGTAGCCTTATGCAATGTAGAGAAATGCAGGATGGAGATAGTGCTTAGTCTTGGAAGGCAGAACAGTAGCCTTATGCAATACAGAGAAATGCAGATGGAGATAATGCTTAGTCTCGGAAGGCAGAAAGGTAGCCTTATGCAATGCAGGAAATGCAGATGGAGGTAGAGCTTAACCTCGGAAGGCAGAAAGGTAGCCTTATGCAATGCAGAGAAATGCAGGATAGAGACAGTGCTTTGTCTTGGAAGGCAGAAAGGTAGCCTTATGAAATGCAGAGAAATGTAGGATGGAGACAATGCTTGGTCTCGGAAGGCAGAAAGGTAGCCTTATGCAATGCAAGAAATGCAGATGGAGGTAGAGCTTAACCTCGGAAGGCAGAAAGGTAGCCTTATGCAATGCAAAGAAATACAGATGGAGACAATGCTTAGTCTCGGAAGACAAAAAGGTAGCCTTATGCAATGCAGAGAAATGCAGATGGAGACAATGCTTAGTCTCGAAAGGCAGAAAGGTAGCCTTATGCAATGCAGAGAAATGCAGATCGAGACAATGCTTAGTCTCGGAAGGCAGAAATGTAGCCTTATGCAAAGAGTAAAAAGGGCAAAATGATGACAGAATTTTCTTAGCTGATAGCGGATCGAGATATTGCGACTGTTGGGGATTCTGTGTTTGCTGGGAGCACTGCGTGAGAATAGCAACTGTGAGTAAGTGCCACGGTTCTGAGAGTTATATTTCTGAGCAATGTGAGTCTCATGCGTGTATAGTATATTTGATGATTTTGCAACTCAAGTGCCCGCATTCAAAGAAAAATCATGAGTTTTGTAAAGAGGGGAGGTTAGTTCATATTCCCGCTGGCTCTGCTTGACCTGCTCAGCTCCGTTCCGATGATATTGGGCGTATCATTGGGATAGCGTTGCTAAACAAAGCAACTTTGGTAATAGACATGCATAATTTAGTAAAGAAATGTGACAATAAATACATAATTAAGAATAGTTTTCTTTAGATGAACTGACGACTGCGACGTGGTCCAAGATACTGCAACTTCTCTTGCTCTAGAATTTTGAGGGTCCTCCTCAAAATTCTGCCCCAGTTTACTAGGTTGCTGCTTCCGATGGCTGCTTGCGTCGAATGGCTGAAATCACTTCAGAATTTTGAGGGTCCTCCTCAAAATTCTGCCCTAGTTTCCAATAGCGGGGAGAAATGAAAATTTTATTGAATTATGACCGAAGCCATAGAGCTGCCTACATATCCCCTCTTAAATGGGAATCAAGTCAGGCGTAGTTCAAATTACATCATACAGGAAATCATAAGAGTTACACATAGTATCGCTTCACTGCATCTGAATTGATCGGCTTCGGCCAAACTTCACCGTCCATTTCTGCAAGTATGAGGGATCCTCCGGTGAGGACTCGGTGAACCATGTATGGACCCTGCCAGTTGGGAGAGAACTTCCCTTTGGCTTCCTCTTGATGTGGGAAAAGCTTCTTTAACACCAGCTGCCCCGGTGTAAACTGTCTCGGCTTGACTCTTTTGTTTAAGGCTCTAGTCATTCTATTCTAATAGAGCTGACCATGGAAAATTGCGTTCATTCTCTTTCCGTCTATAAGAGCTAGCTGCTCGACTCTTTACCCATTCTGCATCGTCAAGTTCTACTTCCTGTATGATTCTTAAGGAGGGAATTTCTACCTCGGCTGGAATGACTACTTCTGTACCATAAACCAACATATAGGGAGTTGCCCCGATTGATGTGCGGACTGTGGTGCGGTATTCCAACAAGGCAAATGATAACTTCTCATGCCACTGCTTATGCTTTTCTATCATCTTCCTTAGTATCTTCTTGATATTCTTATTGGTGGCTTTTACAGCTCCGTTCATCTAAGGTCTGTAAGTTGTAGAATTCTTGTGTTTGATCTTGAAGGTTTCACATATGGCTTTCATCAGGTCGCTATTGAGATTAGAACCATTATTAGTGATGATTGACTCCGAAATTCCAAACCGACAAACAATACGGTCGCGGACAAAATCTACTACCACTTTCTTAGTCACTGCTTTGTACGATGCTGCTTCAACCCATTATGTGAAATAATCAATTGCCACTAGAATGAACCTGTTCCCGTTTGATGCGGCAGACTCGGTAGGTCCGATAACATCCATTCCCCAAGCGGCGAACGGCCATGGCGAGCTTGTTGCAGTAACCTCGTTTGGAGGCACCCTTATCATGTCTGCATGTATCTGACAACGATGGCATTTTCGGACATATTGGATGCAGTCCGTTTCGATAGTCATCCAGAAAATAACCAGCTCGGAGTATTTTCTTGGCTAAGACAAAGCCGTTCATATGCGGACCGCAGGTCCCTGCATGAATTTCTTCCAATAGCCTGGATGCGTCCTTTGCGTCGACACACCTTAGTAACCCCAAATCAGGAGTCCTCCTATACAGGATTCCTCCGCTATGAAAGAAGTTGTTAGATAATCTCCAAAGTGTGCATTTCTGAGTAGGATTTGTGAGTTCTAGATATTCTCCTTTCGTCAAATATTCCTTGATATCATGAAACCGAGGTTTTCCGTCCGACATGAGTGCAGTAAGCTGGTTGATCATAGATCTTTACCGGAATAGGATTAATGAAGTTCTTGTCTGGGTGCTGTATCATGGACGATAGGGTAGCCAATGCATCGGCAAACTCATTCTGAACTCTGGGAACATGTTGGAACTCTGTCTTTGTGAACCTCTTCCTCAATTCCTGTACATGATGCAAGTAAGGGAGTATCATAGAGTTCTTGGTTGCCCATTCTTCTCGGACCTGATGTATAAGCTGGTCTGAATCTCCGATCACTAGCAATTCCTAAATGTTCATGTCAATGGCCATCTTGAGCCCTAAGATGCAGGCTTCGTACTCGGCCATGTTGTTGGTGCACGGGAACCTAAGCTTGGCAGACACCGGATAATGCTGGTCGGTTTCTGATACTAGGATCGCTCCTATGCCAATTTCTTTGAAGTTTGCTGCTCTGTCGAAAAACATTCTCCAACCATCATAGGATTCTGCAATATCTCCCCCTATAAAAGATACCTCTTTATCAGGAAAATACGTCTTTAGAGGCTCGTATTCTCCATCCACAGGATTTTCAGCAAGATGATCTGCCAGTGCTTGTCCTTTGATTGCCTTCTAAGTCACGTAAACAATGTCGAATTCACTCAACAGGATTTGCCACTTGGCTAGCTTACCAGTGGGCATGGGCTTCTGAAAGATGTACTTCAAAGGATCCATTCTTGATATGAGGTTAGTGGTATAGGCGCATAAATAGTGTCTCAACTTCTGAGCTACCCAAGTCAAAGCACAACAGGTGCATTCCAATAGAGAATATCGGGCCTCGTACGGGGTGAACTTCTTGCTGAGATAATAGATGGCCTGCTCCTTTCTTCCCATTTCATCATGCTACCCTAGAACACAACTGAAAGCTCCATCCAATACTACAAGGTAGAGTAATAGAGGTCTACCTGGCTCGGGCAGGACCAAAATTGGCAGCGTTGATAGGTATTCCTTGATTCTGTTGAAGGCTTTCTGGCAATCATCAGTCCATTTAGTAGCGGCGTCCTTCTTCAACATCTTAAAGATTGGCTCACAAATGATAGTGGATTGAGCTATAAACCGGCTGATGTAGTTAAGTCTTCCCAAGAAACTCATAACCTCTTTCTTGTTCTTCGGTGGTGGCAATTCTTGGATGGATTTGACCTTTGACAGATCCAGTTCTACTCCTCGGCGACTCACAATGAACCCAAGTAGTTTTCCGGTAGGAACCCCGAATGCACATTTGGCGGGATTCAGTTTCAAGTTGTACCTTCTTAGTCTGTTGAAGAACTTCCTCAGATCTTCTATGTGGTCATTGGCTCTCTTGGATTTGATGATGACGTCGTCTACATATACCTCGATCTCTTTGTGTATCATGTCATGAAAAATAGCAGTGATGGCCCTCATGTAGGTGGCTCCAGCATTCTTTAACCCGAACGACATTATCTTGTAACAATACATCCCCCACGGCGTAATGAAAGCTGTTTTCTCCGCATTTTCCTCATCAATCCATATCTGATGATATCCGGCAAAACAATCAACGAACGACTATAGTTCATGCTTGGCGCAGTTGTCAATTAGAATGTGTATGTTCGGCAAGAGGAAGTCGTCTTTCAGACTGGCCCAGTTAAGATCCTGGTAGTCGACACAGACTCTAACCTTCCCGTCCTTCTTCGGCACTGGCACAATATTGGCTAACCATGTTGGATACTCTACTACCCTGAGAACCTTGGCTTTGACTTGCTTGGTGACTTCTTCCTTGATTTTCAAACTTATGTGAGGTTTGAACTTCCTGAGCTTCTATTTTACTGGTGGACATGTCGGATCGGTCGACAGTTTGTGAGCTACAATAGATGTACTAAGACCGGTCATGTCATCGTAAAACCAGGCGAATATGTCCTCATATTCCCTTAGAAATTCCGTGTACTCTTTCTTTTCTGATGGTGACAGATGAACACTGATGCGCATTTCTTTGACATTTTCTGCATCTCCCAGGTTGACAATCTCAGTTTTGTCTAGGTTAGACTTAGGTCTGTTCTCAAAATCCTCAACCTCTTTAACAACCTCTTCTGGCATATCATCTTCTTCTGAGTCTATATCCGTTTGTTGCGTTGTCTCGTCACACGTGATAATCGTCGGTCCATCAATATAAGTAATAGTAATGCTGCGTAAAATAAAGTAAACGATAAAAAGTAATAAGAGCAAGATTTATAGGAAACTGAAATGCTTTGATAAATTTCATAATTGTTTTGAGCATTGGAGCTCTTATTTCTATATTAAAAATGTGGAAATAAAGTCAATTAGCGAAAAATAAAGATAATGCATGGTGCTTTGTTCAGCCTTGCTACCCCAAAACTTTTCGGGCCCTGGTAGTTCTAATGGACCAATTGTTGAGGCGTGCTCCTCGGCTCACAACTTGTATAGAAGGGCCTTCCCCCCTCCTCCTCAAAAATGACACCACAATCCATATTTTCATCTTCCAAAAACAAATTTCTCATCGCCGCCAGTGCTTCCTCTTCTCCCAACCCATATGTGACATTGGCTGGCTGGAAAGTCTGCTACAAGCGAGGTATCAGATGCTCTAGTGGGTAGTAAGGACTGCGCCATGGTGGCGACCAGTGGTTGAACTCCTCCCAAGTGTATTCATATCCCAAACCGAAAGTGGTACTGTGTTTCTTCAACTTGATAGGCTTAGCGATTCCTTGGAGATTCTTGTCAAGTCCCTTGCCAGGTTGGTATCCACACCAATTTAGTATACTTTCAATTTTGTTATCCCACCATTTATCCTTGTCCATGGCGTTGACTCACTCAATATGATGGTAGGTTTCTCCTCCTATCTTCCTTCTTCCTCCGATTGCTGGGATGTTCTGGCGACTATATATGGAATTGCTACCGTCGCCATGAATAATTACCTCTTGGTAATTCCACTCGAATTTTATTGCTTGATGTAGGGTTGATGCTACAGCCCCAACAACATGGATCCAGGGTCGTCCCAATAGTAGGTTGTAAGATGCTGGGACGTCTATCACTTGAAAGTCAATGTCGAACTAGGTCGGTCCCATTTGTAGACACAAACTGATTTCCCCAATAGTGGACCTTTGGGATCTATCGAAAGCTTTGACATTGATGGCTCCATCCTTGATCTCGTGCAGGTTCTTTCCCAATGTTCTGAGGGTCACCAATGCACAAATATTGAGGCTAGACCCTCCGTCAATCAGGATTCTGGTAATGAAATAATCTTCGCACTGCACAGTGATGTGAAATACCTTGTTGCGGCTTAGCCCTTCAGGTGGCAGCTCATCTTTGTGGAAAGTGATTTTGTGACTCTCCAATACTTTCCCTACCATGTTTGCCATTTCTCCTCCAGTTATGTTGCTGGGTACATATGCCTCGCTCAGCACCTTCAATAAGGCGTCATGTGCTTCAGAACTTTGTAGCAGAGCCAAGATAGAGATCTGGGCCGGTATTTTGTTCAACTGATCAATGACCGAATACTCTTTGGCTTGTATCTTTCTCCAGAGATCATCAAGCCGAGTTTCAGTGATGGTTGGTCGTCCAAAGGCCTGCTTACTGGACTCCGCTAAATGTTCTAGGGTATAAACCCTGCCGGTTCTTGTTATTCCTTGTGCTGTAATTGCTTCTCCAGATTTGGTTTTCCCTTTCCTTCTTGCCTCGGTGGTGTAATACCATGGTATGGCCTTAGTATGGAATGGTGCTATGGCTGTCATGGCCACTGGAATGGGTACCTTTGCCTTGGATGGTAACACAACCACTTCAAATGGTATAGGTGTCTTTGGAGACCCAAACTCGACCTCAATAGGTCCTGGCGTCTTTGCAGAAGAAGGTGCTTCGAACTCAAGTGGTATGGATATGTTTACTTCAGCGTTTTTAGAAGGCTGGATCTGGACCACAATTGGATTAAGTGTGACCGTTGGTTTCTTTGGCTCATCACCTTCAGCGATCAATCCGATCGACCCTTTGGGGTCCTAATAGTCCTCTATCTCAATCATGTGAATGCTCCCACCCTTGTGGTCAGGCAGAGGGTTGTTGCGGACATTCAGAGCTGGCTCCTTTTCTATGATGATCTTGTTGTCAATCAAAGCTTGGATCTTATCCTTCAGAGAGCGGCACTCATCAATGGTATGCCCCTTCATGCTGGAATGGTATGCACAGGTTTTGTTTGGGTTGACCTACTAGGAGGGGTTTTCGGGGTTTACAGCAGGGATACAGGTGATGTAACCAGCAGCTTTGAGCCTTTCTTATAGCTGGTCGATAGGTTCGGCAATGGCGGTATACTATTTAGGGGGTCTGGGGTCAAAGTTTGGTCGGGGTCTAGGAAAGTTTTGGCGGGTGGGAGGTGATTGATAGTGAGAGGGTTGAGTATTGTAGGTTTGGTAGACATGTGCGGGTTGGGAATATCTGGGTGAAGTGGGCTGATATGTGAGAGGTGGAGGTGATTGGTAAGTAGGTGGTGGAGTTTGGTAAGAAGGCGAGGGTGCTTGGTAATTTGGGGTAGGTTGATATGTGAGTGGAGGTATTGAGTAGGTTTGGTATTCGATTGGGGATTTTGATCTCTGTGCAACCATCACGGCGCTCACGTCCCTTTTCTTGGACGTGCTACCAGACTGTAGAGCCTTGTTGGTGGCCTGCAAAGCTTCAAAGTTAGTGACCATACCGCTTTTGATACCTTCCTCGATCATTTACCCTAGCTTGATGATGTCAAAAAATTTCTGGCTCTCAATCAGCATTAACCTTTCGTAGTACTGTGGGTCTTGAGCTCAGATGAAAAACCTGTTCATTTGTTCTTCTTCTAAAGCTGGTCTGACCTTAGCAGCTTTTGATCTCCAACGAGTAGCATACTCACGGAATGTCTCCGTGGGTTTCTTCTTTAAGTTCTGGATGTAGAACACATCTGGTGCATTTTCCGCGTTGAACCTGAACCTGTCCACGAAAATCGGATGCCATACTTACCTAATTCGACCACTTCTTCGGGTCTTGGTTGATGTTCCAAGATAGAGCGTCTCCTTTCAAACTTCTCATAAAGAGCTTCATGTGAATCTTGTCATCCCTTCCTACTTCGACCCGCTTGTCGCAGTACATCCTCAAATGGACTCTGGGATCCCCTGTGCCATCAAACATCTCGAACTTGGGAGGTTTGTACCCCTCAGGAAGTTTGACATCGGTCTGAATGCAAAGGTCCTCGTAATTCAGTCCCTCAATCCCCTTGCTTCCATCGACACCCTGAACTCGGCTAGTCAGCTTCTTAAGTTCCGCAACCAGATTCCTGATAAGAGAGTCTTTGTCATCAGACTCAGGTGTGCTTGAAATAGGTTGGGTATAGTGTGGTGTGGTTTCCACATAGATGGGGGTTTGTGGGGATGATCATTTGTGGAGTTTAGTGGTTTAGGAATGAGTAGTGGGGTGTTGTTTGAAGTGTGGCATGTGCTGCAGTGGTGATGAGGAGCGGTTTGGTTTTATGATTTCGGGATGCTTTGTGGAGGTGTGGGGTTTTGAGTGTTGGTAAAGTTGACATTTGGGGTGGTGAGGGAAAATGACAAATTTGCCAAGTTTCAAACTTGGTCCAGTTCTTCCTGAAACTTCAATAACTTCTGTTCGAGCTGGGAGGCACTTTCCTTGGAAACCTGAATACCCTGAGGAATCTCTAACCTTTTAACTGAGTTCTCCTTTCTGATGTTGCTCAAATCTTCCATCTTTCCTTTGTTCTTGTTTCTGATAGGACTCGTAGGAGGAGGAGGTGGAGGGCACTTAGATCTTGTGGAGTATGATGACGATGCCAAAGTGCACGAACTAACCTTTGGGGAGGGGAATAAACAAAAGGTAAAAACAAAAAGGTAGCAAGTTAGTGCGGATTATGAGAAGAAAACGTTGCGGTATTTAAACACATAGTGCAAGAATATGAATCGTGTCCTACTTTGGGAGCCTCTTTGTTCCCGAGGTAGGCCTATCGACAAGTTGATTTGGAGAACTTATAATGCTAAAGGCCTCATTTTATTGATAAAAATAAGACGAATCCCAAAACGACACTAAAATAGCAGAAAATAAAATGCCACTAATGGCCGTTGGCCTTATTACATTTTTAAAAGACTCCTAACTACTTGGTCCTAGAAGGACCTTCCCCAAACTCAACATCTTTAGCTCCATCAAATAGCTTCACCAGCTCACGCAGTCCCAACAGCAAATAGGCTCTAGCCAAGTGTCCACCCTCATTTCCTTCAGCATTCTGGCAGTCCTCAATCCTCTAGATGAACTTCCTTTCCAATTCCACTAAACCCCGCTCTAAATACCCTAGTCGCTTGTTGGCGCTGACAGCCATATCCTTCCATTCTTCAATCAACTTTTCATGGGCTTCTTGAATTTCCCGGTGCTCACTCTCGCATTCCTGAATCCTTTTGCGCAATTGGTTGTACATGACCTGTGCTTCAGCCTTTTCATTGATGATTCTATGACCTCGAACAAACCAGGTTTGGCCCAGACCATTGTGATTATCCTCCTGCCAACCTGAATAGTATGGGGTGCAGCCAGCATGGTATCTGTCTGGCTCGATAGTATCTCTTCCCATGATGATCTTGCAATGCCACATATGCTGAACTTGGTACTTATAAGGACTATCATTGCTTGGAAGTCAGCCCGGAAGTGACTCATCTTATCGACCCTTGGTATAACCTATTTCCTACCAGCCTATCTCATGACCCGGAGGGGGACATAAGGGTAGGTTCCTCTTAAACTGATCAGTATCAGAAACGGTGCGTCCCTGGACTGGGCGATGAACTCGTCAGTAGGGAACCATTCGAACATCCATTGTATTTGATCCTCAATCATATTTTCAAACAACTCTACCCATCCTTTGGCATCTTCTGGCTGAGCAAACATGTCGGGCATGTAGTTCATTTGTCTTGGTTGATGGAAGGCTATATGATCATCCCAGTCTCTACGCTGAATCTCCTGCCGATATTCACCCCTTTGAAGATGCTCCATGAGCCAGAGTTGGAGTAGCAAGTTGCAGCCCTCGAAGTGTGGGGATCCTTGTTGACACTTTTCTAGGGCTCGGTACATCTCTGCAATAATCATGGGCACTATGCTAAATGGTCGCCCGCCAATTCCCTCCATTAAGGTATTAGGGTATTAAACTTGTACCCTTGAGCGGACAACTCAAGAGAGAAAGGCACGGAACCGTCGACTACACCGTTGATCGACTGGTTTTACCACAAATACGCCTTTGCCAAATTTAGGGGGTAATGATATCGGAAGGGCGCAACCACTCATTATAAGCATTGATGTGGTATTTTGTTTGGCACGAGTGGAATATGATGTTGAATATGCAGTTACAAGTTGTCATGTATTTGCACGTTCATAAAGTAATGATTATAAAAATTGCTCGTAACTGCAATAGTATTGAAGGAAAGCGGTAAAAGAAAGCATTAAAGAAAAGAAATAAAGAGCCAAGTCAGTTTCGCAATAGAAGAGAAATAAAGACATTAAATAAAGGCAATAAAGAAGTAGTAAAGTCACAAATAACATGAAATGGTAAAAGCCTAAAAGAAATATCCCCAGTAGAGTCGCCACGCTATCGTGCCCCCCTTTTCTCTAAAAAAGAGCGATCGGGCTTGTGACATTTGGGAGGACAACTCGTTCCCTTTTGGGAATTGGGTTTTGGAATTTGAAGAGTCGCCACCTAATAATTAAGTGCATTAGGACACTAAGAAGGGTTTGAGTTTGAAGAACCAGAGTTTGGGTAAGGGCTAGAAATTATCTCGAGGGGAAGGTGTTAGGCACCCCTCAAGATCCACTAGTGTGGTTCCCGGCCATGTTACAATTGTGACTTCACATAATCAAATAAACAATTAAGGGCTCAAGTAACAACATTGCAAGTAAGTTGAACGTTTGAAGAAAGCAGAAATTTTAAGGAAATACCTCGGACAATAAAAACAAGTTAAAAGGAAAGGGGGTCCTAGGTTTACAAATAATATGGATCACATCAATGCAATACCCGGTAATCACTCCTCAGAAGAGGGGTTACACGTGGTATTAGCGCACCGGTCATCATATCCATGTCTACCCTTTCCCACCTTGTTAAGGTATTAAGCGCGGAATAATATCGTTACTTATTGCATGCTAGTACCCGTCCCAATCCTATTAGTACCGGAGGCATTTGGGACTACTAGTCCTAGAGGAAGGGGGATTTGGCTTTTCAGAGTTTTAAAAGAATAAAATTCTAGGGCGACAATCAAAACATATAAGGCAGGTATGGGAGAGCACGTAACAGTTAAAGGGCTCAAACAAGCCTCCTCATTTAAAGAAACAAATTGTTTAGCATAACTTACAAATACTGGTTATGGTCTGAATTAACTTAAAGCGTAGGATAGGCTGATTCATCACATATTTCTCAAAGGAGGAGTCCGAATTAGCCTTCCCTGGTTGTAATTTATCAAAGACTGATGCAGTTAATTAATTACCTAATGGTTTGCCTAAGTGAAACTTATAGGCCTGGTATCTAACAATGCTTACTCTGATTTTTAAAGAAGATTTACTGATTATAGAAAACGAAAGTTCTGCAGATTTTAGACGACATTGTGACTGATTTTAAACTCGCAGATAAAATAAGAGAATCAGATTCAAAGGGTTACTCCTATAGGCATGATTTCTAAGCGTTGTTGATTTTTAAGACGATTAAGAAAGTGCAGGAATCCTATAGACATGGTATCTAGGATGCATTTATTATTACTTAACCTATAACTGTTTGCCTAATGATAGATGTAAAATGCGGAAGTGCCGAAGGCCTATAGTCATGATTTCTATATGCGAAGTGCAGAAACTTATAAGCAGGATTTCTATAATATGCAGAAGTGCAGAAACCTATAGACAAGATTTCTAATGCAAAAGTGCAGAAACTATAGGCAGGATTTCTATATGAAAATGCAAAAGTGCAGAAATTGTAAATAGTAATGCCTATGAGCATGTTGTCTACCCTTGGCATACATAATCGACCCTCCCCTTTTCACTAGAACCCCATAAGTTATTACAACATATTACAGACTAGAATGAATCAAGAAAAGTAAAATTACATTAGAAATTTAAGCTACAACCAAGGAGCCTAATTCAGACTCATGGTCTAACAATATGAGATGAACCAACTTCCAGGAACAGATTTCCAAAGCCTTCTCTTATTTGGGATGTGTCAAAGTTCCCTAAGAGCCTCGAGTACATCATACATATTTAACACTAAGCATAGACAACACAGTGGACAAGATTATAGAAGCTATAAAATAAACACATTGGGATGAGGCTGAAAACTAAATTAGAACATACCATTTTCAGGAAAACAAGAAAGTAAAAGCTGAAATCTTGTAAACCAAATTGCAAGGAAACAGTACAAAAGATCTCAGAAAAGAGCAGAGTGTTGAATTGAGAGTGAAGTGTAAGAGTATTGAGATTGAAGGTGTGAAGTAAGTAATGTGTAAAAGTGTTGAACTCAAGGTGTCTAAGTGCAGAAGGGTCGTGCCCCTTTTATAGTGCAGAAAACAGGTAAGAAAGGGTAAGGGAATAGTTTTGAAATCAATTACATAAGGTCTCCCTTTAATTAAGGGATTCTGATTTCAAACGGGCAGAATAAATAAGGAAAGAATTTGATCAAAAATCTTTTCCAAAGCAGTACAAGAAGGGTAAATACATAGAAACTTATTTAAGGAAAGAGTTTGATAGCAACACGTTTTGTGCAAATAAGGAAAGACAATCAATCAACAGCCAGTAAAAATCAGAAATTGAGTTTTGGTATGAATGAATCCAACCAGAAAAGGTGAAGAAAGGTTTAATTAAAGAAAATCAGTAACAATCAATCGAACCTTATTAAAAGGAATTCTGAATCAATCACAAATTGGCAAAACCTTTTTTGAAGGAAGAATTCTTCATATATAAAGCATACAGACATGTCAAACAAGAAAGAACTGTCATGCTAATTAGAAAGATCTAGTATAGAAAAGTTCAGAGTCATAAACAAAGAAATTCAAGTTCAGTACATAGACTCAAAATGAGTCTGAGTAAGCCCAGAGTTCCAAAGTAAAACCCTAGTCCGAACACCAGATCAAAACTCGCCCAAAAACCCCAAATCCTAGGGTTTCCAACTCGAGTAAGATACAAAGAGGAGGAGGCAAGTAATTGAAACATGCTCAGGGATCTCTTTCAGAGACTTATGAGAAAAACAAGCAGATACAATAACAAGTTCGAGGCAAACATAGTGAAGAAACTGATCTGAAGCATAAAGAACATGTTTTAAGAAAAACTTGGAACTTAAACAGGTTCAGAAGAGAAAAGAGGTAGCATAACACTTAAGAGAAAAGTAGATGAAACATGTTTAGAAAGAACTCAAACAAAGTCTAGAAGAAGGCAAATAAGAACTAAGAGCTTAGTAGAAAATACAGTAAAGGGACACAGGGTTAAATGAACACATAAGATAAACGTGTGAAAGCATGATATAGAAACCAGTAGAAGAAAGAACGGAGCACAGTAGAGGAATATGCATAATAAAGCAAACATAAGAACACAGGAGAAGGACATGCAAGGTAGAAAAGAGAACATAAAAACAAAGCATAGGCAGATTCACACAAAGAAAAGAAGAAGAGGAATCAAAAAATATTTTAAAACTTTTTTCAAAAAACCTAAATCGAAGAGAAACAAATTTTGAAAGAAAAGATTGGGGAAAACGTTTTAAAACTCCAGTAGAACACATATATAGCATGGATCTAAGAAAACAACCAGAGAAAAACCTCGAATAGCTAGGGTTTCAGAGAAACCCTTGAAAATGAGAAAGGCTTGGAAGAAAGTCCGATCTTGAGTCAGATGAGTTAGAACCAGGCTCGAAATGCTTTGGATGTGCCGGGGCAAGGCTAGAAAGGCCTCAAAACCATGGATATGAGAAAATCTGAATGGACACTGTTGAGTCCAGACCTCAAAACATCGAACCCCAAACCTTTAAGAGTGAAGGGAGGTGAGTACAGGCTGTCAATGGCCTGAGAAGCCATGGATTCCGGTGAGGTTGTGGTTGAAAGGGGGTGAGAGAGGCTAGGGTTTCAGGAACCTTTGAGAGAGTTTGAGAGAGGGAGAGTATTCAAAGGCGGCTGACAGAACGAAATGGGGGGATTAGAGTAGGGTTAGGTGAATTAAAAAGGAAATGGGCAATCGTGGCCGTTGATCAAAAGGATCAACGAACTGGATTAAAAGAAAACCGGGCGGGTTGGATAAATGGGTAAAGGGGTTGGGTTAAATCAGAATTGGGTTAGTCCAATTTGGATTCAGAATTGGGTCAATTTTAGGCTAAAATTTAAATGTAAACGAGGCTACAATTGAAACAAATTGGGGCTATATATTAAATAGCCAGTTTTCTCTTTTATTTTATAAAAAATAGTAAAAATGATTTTTAAAGCAAATTAAAAGTATTGGGTCAGTTAATAATACATCAATATTAATTTTAAAATACTGCAACCTGTTTTATAATTATAAAAATATTATTAATCGTAAACTTGGATAAAATTGCAATTATATGCAATTTATTCTTTTAAGGCTGAATACATATAGAGACAACTAAAGTTGGCACGATTTTTTATTTAGACACCTAAACTCAAGGGTGTTCCTATTGAGTACTTATACTACCCGAAACTTATTCCTATTAAGCACTTCTTGCTGAGTTGGCACATAAAGTGAGTTTCAACCAATATAGGAGTTTGAAGACCCAAATAAATAAATTTTTTATTTTTTTATTTCCTTATTCTTCTCTCTCAAAAACAAAACAGATCTGAGGCAGTCCCCATCTCTTCACTGCCGAAATCCAGCGAGAGAAACCGGTGGCCTCATCCTCTCCAAAAAACTAATGATCCCCCTCTTCTTCTTCAACCATAAGAAAACAGCTACACCCCATCTCCTCATCTCCAGCCGCAACCCAGGCTGCTCTAAGAGATTTTCGGCCACCACGCTGCCGCTCGACTTCATCGCCGGTAGCTAGCGACCCATTTCCAAGACCATAGCTGCCAGAACTCCAAACCAACCCAGAAAGAGAAAAGCAACAAGTGTTGAACAAGCAACCAAATCTTGAAGTGTTGAACCTAAGCAACCAAATCGAATCCTTTTATTCACTGATTCTGTTGTAAACCAAATAGCAACTAAGAATGATTACTTACGTTCAAAATACAGCTAATGAATATTATACAGCTAAGAAGCACTACTATTCTTATTAGGTGGCGTTTGACAGGCTTAATTTTTATAGAAAAAATAATTATGCACGTATTGTTTTCTCCAAAATACAGGAACCGTCATTTTTATTCTAATGGGATCGGAAAAAGAAATAGAGCAAAGCAGAGGAAGAAGAAGAGAGTAAAACTGAAATGGGTCCAAGTTCTTCATTTCAAATTGAAACACCATTAATGAGGTCTTTAAAAATCTTGAAGGTTTAAAATGGGCTACTTGATTTTTTGAAAGTTTGGAAAATTAATATTTAGGTTGTCTTCGGGTCGTCGTGGGATATCTTTAGCTGAAGTTATAATAAATTTGGAGGAGTTTCTCTTAAAATTTTGGATTAAAATCGTGCTTGGAACAAGAACACACATGAAAATAGTGAAGAACACACATGAACATATAGTGAAGATGCTGACTTAAGTAGTGTTTTTAGGTTTTTTCCTTTTTTTTACTCAAATAATATATGTCCTTCTTTTATTCGTCATTCGCCACGTCAGTAGCGAGTGCATTGCAGAAACTTTGTAAGTTTGGCTGATTTTCAAAGAAGTGCTCCCCTTTTTGTTTCGATCAAAACCTCCCCGAGAGAGCCCAATCGGGACAACACCTGGGTGAGGAGAAGGAACACGACTTGGGGGACGTCCCTTTCCAGAAGTTGAGATGTCTGTGATGGGTGGCATTCAAGTTATTTTGTAATAGTTCCTTCCAGTTGGAATGCTTCTTTGCTCGCTTTTCCATGCGATGCTTGTGTTCCTGTTTAAGCAAACAACATAAGGTAAACCAAAATGAGATTTTTCTTACTTCGATCCAATGATTCGATGAACGAGGGTAGACTTATGGCATTGTTCACTCTGCTTGGCATTTAAGTGTTTGACGGAATGGAGATTTATGGATTTGGTAGCCGTATTCAGCTCTGTTTTCTCCCCCCTTTTTTGATGCCCTACCCCACGTGGGTTTGGTTTATCTTATCTAACTCATGGGCCATCCAGTGTGTGGGAGGGGAGAATGTTAAAATAGGGCTAGATGCCTCCAATTTTCTATAGGATCGCGCAGCAGGTGCCGTCTCCTCTTGTGAGTGTTGCGTGGATATTGATTGTAACTTCTGCTTTCATGTAGAATCAAGATCTAGATTAGCACGTGAGGTATACCTACCATTCTTTCTGGTGGGTGTTTGTGTTTCACCGGTTTTGGACCTGAAGGAGACTAGGAAATTTGGCTAAGAAATCCCCACAAACGGTGCCAAATTGTTTGACCAAAAGATGTCAAAACCTTTATGGGCTAATCAATTATGATGAGGAGAGGAAAATCTTAGCTAAGCATAATCAACTTCAAACCTTGAAATGCATTGAGCGATGATGAATAACACAATAGAAGGAACATTTTTATTATTCTCGATGTTACAATCCTATGTTTGATAGGAAGAATGAAATCACTGTTTGCCTCCTTCAGAAGAGGAAATTGATAGAGAGAAAAAGTTTCAAAGAAAAAGTTCCCCCTTTTTCGAGCATCCCCCTTCTATATATAGTTCTCAGAACTTTACTGTGTTCTTTGACCAACGTGTTCTTCACGTGACGATCTAGACGTCGTTACTCAAGTACTGTTCTTACTCTGCATTCATCATCGATGATTGGGCTGAGGTTGGTCGTGGTATTTCTTGTCATTTCGCCACTCAGGTGAGACCCCAGCTTGATCATCTACTGTGGTCAGATTTTGACCCATACACAACTCGTATCAACATTATCACTTATATCTAATGCACAATAAAGCTTATAACAATATGCACAAAATCCCAAATATCAACATTTTCTGATGCGTGGATAAAACATACAACAATATGCATAAAGGTAAATTGTTTAATTTTTAAACATTGGTTTCTAAAATCCTGAGTGCACTACCTTGGAATCCACCTACAAGTGACTCGTGAGGGAGAGTCCATTCCCACACACGTGAGACATAAATAGCACCATGCTGGTAATGAAAATCGGAGACATGAATCCCCTTGCTCGATAAAGTTGAATAAAGGCCTAAGTTTCCATCTAGCATTAAAAACGATCACATTTGATATTCGAGGACAAATCAATGGCCCTAAGAGGGAAAGAATGTACTGCACGTAAAATTTTGGCATAAAAGGCATTTTAATCTTTGAGTAGCTCTATTTAATTATCGCAAGTTAAGTGGAATGGTTTTATAAAGCCCCACTAGTATAAACAGTACTATGTGCACAATATCAAAACTCTGTGCAGCATGCTGAGTGAAATTCCTACTTCTTCCTTGACTTGTACTTAGTCTAAATTGTAGGGCTTCCGTGTTGTAGTTGAAATTCTATTGTTTGAGTTGCATATGTACTTTGGGACTACGGAACGGTATTTCGGGAGATCCACCTGTATTGCATATTTACTTTGGGACTACGGAATGGTATTCGGGGAGATCCCCCTGCACATTTACATTTGGGGACTATGGGACGATATCCTAGGAGATCCCCTGTTGTTATCTCTGTGTTCTGCACTATTGTATTTCAATGATTCTATTCCTCTTAGATTTCCATATTTATTTTTACTATGATATCTCATTCTGTCTTATTTCATTATATTTATACCGGTAGGACTCTAACCTGATCTTGTCACTACTCGACCGAGGTTAGGCTTGGCACTTACTCAGTATCGTTGTGGTGTACTCATGCCCTTTCTTGCACATGTTTTTTGTGTGCAGATCTAGGTTCATCTTACCAGCCTCATCGCTAGTTGTCGTTGCTGCTCCTTATTGGAGACTTCAAGACACATATGCCCACGCCCGCAGATCCTCGGAGTCCCCCTCTATTTTCCCTATGTTCATTTTCCTTCTTTCTATAGAAATGATGTATAGAATAGTTAAGACTCCTTAGTAGCTTGTGACTTGCGATATTCTGGGTTTTGGGAATGGTTTCGTACTTTCCAGAGGTGATAATTGTATATACCGAGTGGAATTTAGTTTCTCATTAGATATTTGTTATTATTAGTAGTTAATGTTCATGTTTTTATTTTCTTTTTCGCAAGGTGTTAGGCTTACCTAGTCGTAGAGACTAGGTGCCGTCACGACAACTCACGGAGGGAGAAATTTGGTCGTGAAAAGTTGGTATTAGAGCTCTAGGTTCATAGGAGTCGTGAGTCATAAGCCGGTTTAAAGTCTCACGGATCGGTACAGAGATATCTGTACTTATCTTCGGGATGCTATGGAACTGTTAGGAAATTCCACTTCATTTGATTCATTGTCGTGCGAGATTGTTGACTTTGAAATTCTAAACTTCTGTCTTTTATTCTCTCATAGATGATGAGGACACGTGCAACTGGAGATGACCAGGCACCCGCGCCCCCTACTAGAGCTGCCAGAGGCCGGGGCAGAGGCCTAGGATGCACACGTGGTGCAACCAGAGCACCCGAGCTAGCTGCTATAGAGGAGCCACCAATAGCTCCAGTCGGAGCACAGGCACCTGATACGCCTACTACTACTACACCAGCTCTTCAGGAGACCCTTGCACAGTTTATGAGCATGTACATCACTCTAGCTTAGGCAGGGTTGATTCCTCTTGCTGCAGCCAAATCTCAGGCCTGAGGAGGAGCCCAGACTCTTGCCGTCCACACCCTAGAGCAGTGGGTTCAGGCTGATTATATTTCAGAGGTTATACTGGTACCACTTGTAGCCCCAGTTTAGCCCGAGGGGAGGGAAGCAGCTTCATAGGAGGAGCATCATAGGCTCGAGAGGTACAAAAAGTATGACCCTCCTATATTTAGTGTTTTAGAATAAGAGGATGCTTAGGGATTTTTGGAGGCGTGCCACCGTATCCTCCACACTATGGGCATAGCAGAGTCGAATGGGATTTCTTTCACTGCGTTTTAGCTTCGAAGAGCAGCCTATCAGTAGTGGTGTGCTTATGATTTGGACAGTCCGACTGAGGCAGCTTCCCTTACATGGACTCGGTTCTTAGACATGTTTTTGAGAGAGTATGTCCCTCAAAGTCTTAGGTATGCATGGTGCGTAGAGTTTGAGCAGTTGCGCTAGGGTGCTATGAGTATTTCTGACTATGCGCTCCATTTCAGTGACTTGGATAGACATGCACCGGCCTTGGTTTCTATAGTTCGGGAGAGGGTTCGCTGGTTTATTGAGGGATTTATTCCTAGAATCAGGACTAGCATGGCCCGAGAGTTAGAGATGGATAACCAGTATTAGCAGGTGGTGAGTATTGATAGGAGAGTGGAGGGCATGCTTGCTCGAGATAGGGATGAGAGAGAGGCCAAGAGGTCTCGAGAGTCGGGCCATTACTCTGGTGCATGTGCCCCAGCTGCAACTCATTATGGTAGGGGCTATGTCAGTCGCCCCATTCATTCAGCTCTTCCAGCCGCTAGTGGTATTCCAGCTCCTCCTAAACCTCAGGAGCTTTGTTATGCACCTCCAGTATCTAGTGTGCCTCCTGCATGGGGTGCTTTTAGCGGTTAGTCCAGCAGACCTGACCCGAGCTAGCCAAAGCCACCATGTACTCCTAGAGCTTGTTCTATGTGTGTCGACAGTCGTCATGTGGTGAGGGATTGCCCCAAACTTAGGAAAAGTGCACCTCCACAGACTTCTCAGCCACATCGTGCTCAAAAGGGTTCCCAGGTAATGATTACGGCACTAGTTGCCACTCCACCTGCTCATCCAGCTCGGGGTGGAGATCGGGGAGGTAGAGGTCGCCCTAGAGGGGGAGGCCATGCCAGATATTATGCCCTTACTGCTCATACAGAGGCCATTGCTTTCGATTCTATCATTACAGGTATTATTCCTGTCTGTCATAGAGATGCATCGGTTCTATTCGATCTAGGATCCACTTACTCTTATGTGTCATCTTATTTTCCTCACATTTGGGCGTATCTCGGGATTCTTTGAGTTCCCCAATTTACGTGTCTACTCTTGTGGGAGATTCTCTTGTTGTGGACCGCGTGCATCAGTCGTGTTTGATTACTCTTAGTGGTTTTGAGACCAAAGTTGATTTATGATTGCTCAGCATGGTAAATTTTGATGTTATCTTGGGCATGGACTGGTTGTCACCCCATTATGATATTCTTGATTGTCACACAAAGACCGTGACGCTAGTTATGCCAGGTTTACCGTGATTAGAGTGGAGGGTTACCTTAGACTACACTCCCAACAGAGTTATTTCATTTCTTAAAGCTAAACGAATGGTTGAGAAGGGTTTTGACACGTATCTAGACTATGTGAGAGATGTCAGTATTGATACCCCTATAGTTAAGTCAGTCCGAGTTTTGAGGGATTTCCCTGATGTGTTTCCAGGTGATCTTCCAAGCATGCCGCCCCACAGAGATATTGATTTTAGCATTGATTTGTTACTGGTCACTCAGCCCATCTCCATTCCTCCTTATCGTATGGCCCCTCCTGAATTGAAGGAGTTGAAGGAATAGTTACAGGAATTGCTTGATAAGGGCTTCATTCGGCCTAGTGTGTCACCTTAGGGTGCTCTTGTCTTGTTTATGAAGAAAAAGGATGGTTCTATGCGTATGTGCATTGATTATCGCCTGTTGAACAAAGTTACAGTGAAGAACCGGTATCCTTTTCCTCATATTAATGAACTATTTGATCAGTTACAGGGTGCCAGGGTGTTTTCCGAGATTGATTTGCGTTCAGGTTATCATCAGTTGAAGATTCGGGAGCAGTAAAATCCCTAAGACTGCTTTCAGGACTCGGTATGATCATTACGAGTTCCTTGTGATGTCATATAGGTTGACCAACGCCCCAATAGAATTTATGCATTTGATGCACAGTGTATTTCGGCCTTATCTTAATACATTCATCATTGTCTTTATTGACAACAATCTGGTGTACTCCCGAAGTCAGGAGGATCATGAGAAGCACCTGGGGACTGTGCTTTAGACCTTGAGAGAGAAGAAATTATATGCAAAGTTCTCAAAATGTGAGTTCTGGTTGGATTCCGTGGCATTTTTGGGTCACGTGGTGTTGAGTAAAGGGATCAAGGTGGATCCGAAGAAAGTGGAAGCGATGCAGAGTGGGCCCAGACCATCCTCAGCTATAGAGATCCGGAGCTTTATCAGTCTAGAGGGTTATTACCGTCAATTTGTTGAGGGGTTCTCATCTATTGCAGCACCTATGACCAGGCTAACCCTAGAAGGGTGCACCGTTCAGGTGGACGGAAGAGTGTGGGGAGATCTTCCAAAAGCTCAAGACAACTTTGAATATAGCCCCAATATTGATATTGCCTACAGGTTCGAGGTCTTAAATAGTTTATTGTGATGCGTCACGAGTTGTCCTCGGAGCAGTGTTGATGTAGGACCGTAGGGTGATAGCCTACACGTCTAGATAGCTGAAGGTGCATGAAAAGAACTATCATGTCCACAACCTTGAGTTAGCTGCTATTGTTCATGCCTTGAAGATTTGGAGGCACTATTTGTATGGTGTCCCTTGTGAGATCTACACTGATCATCGGAGTTTGCAGCATATGTTCAAGCAGAAGGATCTTAATTTGTATCAGGGGAGGTGGTTATAGCTGCTTAAAGATTATGATATCACTATTTTGTACCACCCTTGGAAGGCCAATGTAGTGGCCGATGCTTTGAGTCACCGGGCAGAGAGTTTGGGGAGTTTAGCATATCTACTAGCAACAGAAAGGCCCACGGCGTTGGATGTTCAGGCCTTAGCCAGCCAGTTTGTAAGATTGGATATTTCCGAGCCGAGTCGAATGCTGGCTTGTGTGGTCTCTCGATCTTCCCTTTATGATCGTATCAGGGAGCGTTAGTATGATGACCCCCATCTGCTTGTCCTTAAGGACACGGTTCAGCACGGTGATGCTAAGGAGGTCACTATTAGGGATGATGGTGCATTAAGAATGTAGGGCAATCTATGTGTGCCTAGTGTGGATCGGTTGCGTGAGTTGATTCTTCAGGAGGCTCATAGCTCGCAGTACTCCATTCATTCGGGTGTCGCAAAAATGTATCAGGACTTGAGGCAACATTATTGGTGGAGTAGGATGAAGAAAGACATATTGGAATATGTTTCTCGGTGTCTAAATTCCCAGCAGGTGAATTATGAGCATCAGTGGCCAGGTGGATTGCTTCAAAAGTTAGAGATTCCAGAGTGGAAATGGGAGCGAATCACTATGGATTTCATTATTGGACTCCCACGGACTCAGCGAAAGCTTGATGCAGTATGGGTGATTGTGGATAGGCTGACCAAGTTAGCTCATTTCCTTCATGTGATGACCACTTATTCTTCCGAGCAGCTGGCTCAAGTTTATATTCGCGAGATTGATAGACTTCATGGAGTGCCGGTATCTATCACCTTTGACCAGGGTACGTAGTTTATGTCACGGATCTGGAGAGCCATACAGCGTGAGTTGGGTACTCGGGTGGAGTTGAGCACAACATTTCACCATCAGACGGACGGACAGTTCGAGTGCACTATTCAAATTCTTGAGGATATGCTCCTTACGTGTGTGATGGAGTTTAGAGGTTCTTGGGATCAGTTCTTGCCACTTGCGGAGTTTGCCTAAAACAACAATTATCAGTCCAGCATTCAGATGGCACCGTATGAGGCTCTGTATGGTAGGCAGTGTCTGTCCCCAGTGGGTTGGTTCGAGCCGGGCGAGGCCAAATTATTGGGTACGGACTTGGTTCGGGATGCCTTGGAGAAGGTTAAGGTGATTCAGGATAGACTTCGCATAGCCTAGTCGAGACAGAAGATTTATGCGGCCCGGAAGGTTCGCAATGTTGCATCCATGGTTGGAGAGCGGGTCTTGCTTTGGGTTTCACCTATGAAGGGCATTATGAGGTTCAGAAAGAGGGGCAAGTTGAGCCCAAGGTTTATTGGACCCTTCGAGGTGTTGCAGCGAGTTGGGGAGGTTGCTTATAAGCTTGCCTTACCTCCCATCCTAGTGGGTGTTCATGCAGTATTTCATGTTTCGATGCTCTGGAGGTATCATGGCGATCCGTCTCACGAGTTAGATTTTAGCTTAGTCCAGTTGGACAAGGATCTATCTTATGTTGATGAGCCAGTGGCTATTTTGGACAGACAGGTTCGGAAGCTGAGGTCAAAGAACATTGCATCGGTAAAGGTTCAGTGAGGGGGTTAGTCAGTCGAGGAGTCGACTTGGGAGACTGATCAGGATATGCGTAGCCGTTATCTTCATCTTTTCACCACTTCAAGCATGTCTCTATGCTCGTTCGAGGACGAACGAATGTTTTAAGGGGGAGGATGTAACGGCTCAACTGGTCATTTTGAGAGTTATAGCCCCGATCACCTATTAACTACTTTTCCTGTGTCTATTTATGCTATTGTGACTCACCGGGAGGTTTCGTTTTGGTTTTTGGAAGTGTTTTGAGACACTTAATCCCTAAATGGAGGCTTAAGTCTTAGAATTTGGACCGTAGTCAAAATGTGTGAAGATAACTCCGGAATGGAGTTCTGTTGATTCCGTTAGCTTTGTTGAGTAATTTTAGGCTTAGGGGCGTGTCCGGATTGTGTTTTGAAGGTCCGTAGCTCATTTAGGCTTGAAATGGCGAAAATCGAATTTTTGGAGATTTGGACCGGTGGTGGAATTTTTGATATCGGGGTCGGCTTTCGATTCCGGAAGTTGGAGTAGGTCCGTAATTTTGAATATGACTTGTGTGAAAAATTTGGGGACAATCGGACGTGGTTTGATAGGTTTCGGCATCAGTTGCCAAATTTGGAAAATTCTAAGTTATTTAAGTTGAATCGGAGAATGATTTGTGATTTTAGCGTTGTTTGAAGGCTCGACTAAGTTCTTATGTTTGGTTGAGGTCCCGGGGGCCTCGGGTGAGTTTCGGGTGTTTAACGGATTGGTTTGACACTTAGGAAAATGGATGAAGTTGTTATGTCTAGTGTAACTGCACCTGCGCACTCTAGGCCGCAGGTGCGGAGCCGCAAAAGCGGTTTTGGATACGCAGATGCAGAAATAGGCCTTTTCTAGCTGGGTCGTAGGTGCGGTGAGGGGTCCGCAGAAGCGGAAGCGCACAAGCGGTTGGGGACCACATGAGCGGGCTTGTAGATGTGGTCTCAGCCCATTTAAGTTGATTTCTCACCTGCGATGGTTCTTCTGCAGGTGTGGAGTTGCAGATGCGAGTAAGTAACTGCATGTGCGGTTTAACTGGCAGAAAAAGGGCAAAATCGAGGTTTTGAGTTCATTCTTCATTTTTGGACTTGAGAGCTCAGATTTTGGCGATTCTTTGAAGGATTTTTAGAGGGAGTTATTGGTTAATGATTCCTAACTCATTTTTTGTTTTTTTTTCATTAATCCATTGTTGATTTCACCTTTTAATTAGAGCTTTGAGTTGGAAATTGGGGAAAATTTGGGAAAAGTTCTTAGGCCGAATTTTGGGATTTTGATCGAGATTTTGGTATCAGATTTGAGTAAATTTGGTATGGTTAGACTAGTGAGTGAATGGGTGTTTGTAATTTGTGACTTTCCCGATTCCGAGACGTAGGCCCAAGGAGGCTTTTTGGGCGATTTTTCCAATTTCTTGCCTTAGCTTTGATTTCATTAGCTAGATTACTTTCTTGTAGTTATATTTATGTTATATAATTGGGTTTGGCTAGATTTGGGCCATTCGGAGTCGGATATTCGTGGAAAGAGCATTCTGACGGAATGATTTGAGTTTGGTTCGAGGTAAGTGGATTGCCTAACCTTGTGTGGGAGAACTCCCCTTAGGATTTGGTACTGTTTGATATATGAGCGTCGTGTACGTGAGGTGACGAGTGCGTACACGGGCTATTTGTTGAAAAACTCCATTTTCATTAAGTAAAATATATATTTTCCTTTAACTGAGCCACACAAGCATATGTAACTATCCTGTTTAGTTTAGAACAACATGTCTACGTGTCTTAATTGCTTATCTAAACTCTGTGCAGCATGCTCAGTGAATTTCCTGCTTCTTCCTTGACTTGTACTTAGTCTAAATTGTAGGGATTCCGTGTTGTAGTTGAAATTCTATTGTTTGAGTTGCATATTTACTTAGGGACTACAGAACGGTATTCTGGGAGATCCCCCTGTACTGCATATTTACTTTGGGACTACGAAACGGTATTCCAGGAGATCCCCTTGTACTGCATATTTACTTTGGGACTACAGAACGGTATTCCAAGAGATCCCCATGTACTGCATATTTAATTTAGGACTACAAAACGGTATTCTGGGAGATCCCCAGCACTGCAGATTTACTTTGGGACTAAGGAACGGTATTCCGGGCGATCCCCATGCACATTTACTTTTGGGACTATGGGATGGTATCCTGGGAGATCCTCTGTTGTTATCTCTGTGTTCTGCACTGTTGTCTTTCAATGATTCTATTCCTCTTATATTTCCGTCTTTATTTTACTATGATATCTCATTCTGTCTTATTTCATTATATTTATACCAGTAGGGCTCTGACCTGATCTCGTCACTACTCGACCGAGGTTAGGCTTGGCACTTACTTGGTACCGTTGTGGTGTACTCATGCCCTTCCCTGCACATGTTTTTCGTGTGCAGATCTAGGTTCATCTTACCAGCCTCATCGCTAGTTGCAGTCGCTGCTGCTTATTGGAGACTTCAAGGTACATCTACCCGCGCTCGCAAAACCTCAGAGTCCCCCTCTATTTTCCCTATGTTCATGTTCCTTCTTTCTATAGAAATGATGTATAGAACAATTAAGACTCCTTAGTAGCTTCTGACTTAAGCTAGGTTTTGGGAATGGTTTCGTACTTTCCAGAGGTGATAATTATATATACCGAGTGGCATTCAGTTGCTTATTAGATATTTGTTATTATTAGTAGTTAATTTTTATGTTTTTGTTTTCTTTTTCGCAAGGTGTTAGGCTTACCCAGTCGTAGAGACTAGGTACCGTCACGACAACTCACGGAGGGGGAAATTGGGTCGTGACATATTGCTTCTTCTATATTTGTTTATTGTTATGTGGCTTGCCGGGGTGGTTGGTTTGGTTCCGGAGATGTTTTAGAATGAATTGGGACACTTAGTTCCAAGGTTGGAAGCCTGAGTTGAACGGATGTTGCCTTATGTGTAAATGACCCCGAAATGAAGTTTTGATGGTTCTGATAACTCCGTAAGGTATTTTTGGACTTAGGAGTGTTTCCGAATATTGATTTGGAGGTCTGTAGATGATTTCTGCTTGAATTGGCAAAAGCTGGAAAAGTTAAAGTTTGAAGAGTTGAGAAGTTTGACCGAGAGTTGACTTTTTTTATCGGGCTCGGATTTTGGTTCTAGAAATTAGGATAGGCCCGCTATGTCATTTGTGACTTGTGTGCAAAATTTGAGGTCAATCGAAGTTGGTTTGATAGGTTTCGGTATCGATTGTAGAAGTTGGAAATCCATTAGTGTCAATAGGCTTGAATTGGGGTGCGATTCTTATTTTTGATGTTATATGATGTGGTTTGAGGCCTCGACTAAGTTCGTATGATGTTTTAGGATGGGTTAGTATGTTTTGATGGGTTCCCCGGGGCCTCGGGAGTGATTCAGATTGAAATTGGATCAAGAATTGGACTTATGAAATTTTTGTGGGTAGATGTTTTGGTGTAACCACACCTGCGAGATTTTGGCTGCATGTGCGGAGCCGCAAAAGTTGTCAATGGAGGTGCAGATGTGAGTATTGGAGAGAAGACCTGGGAACGCAGGTGCGGAAGGAAGCTCGCAAAAACAAAAATAGGCAAGAGGCAGTGGATTCGCAGAAGCGGAATGACTCCACAGTCGCGGAAGCTCAGGTGCGGGGGTGAGCCCGCAAAAGTGGCCCCGCATGTGCAAGGATAGGACCGCAGGTGAGATAGGTCATTTCGCAGGTGCTGACTTTTAACCGCAAAAGCGGATAAGTGGACCGCAGAAGCGGAACCACTAGTAGAATGTATAAAGTCGAGTGTTAGAGTAATTTCTTCATTTTTAGACTTTAGGAGCTCAAATTGAGGCAATTTTTGAAGGAATTTTCACTATATTTCAAGAGGTAAGCAACTTTTGGTCATTTTTATCAAATAATATTGAATACCCATTGAATTTCTCCCATAGATTTGGTATTTTTGAGGTGAAATTTTGAGATTTTCGACCCATATATTGGAGAGCAAAATTTGGGGATTTGAGTGCCGATTTGAAGTTGTTTTTGTTGTTGAGTTATTTGCTTAAATTGTAGTTATGTACTCACTCACATTCATTATTTGCATATCATATCTTAGTCTCTGTTATAATTTATTGTTACATCCTATATCATTGTTTGGGTTGCTTGGCATGAGATTTATGAGCCCGAAACTGAGTGAGGCCGAGGGCCTGATTGTGAGTGATATTTATGGGATCAGGCTACACGCTGCAGCATGCTATTGATTTATGATGGGATCAGACTACGTGCTGCAGTATGCCATGAGCCTAAACTGTTGAACTTGAAAGCCTGTCTACTTTTTTGTACTGTGTACAACCGATTATGAGATTTTCTCTAAGTTATTCCTGTCATATCTGCATTGTTATTATCTGGATTTGGAATGTACCTATCTAAGCTCGTCACTGCTTTCAGTCCAAGGTTAGTCTTGTTACTTATTGAGTATATTGGGTCGGTTATACTCATACTACACTCTGCACTTCGTGTGCAGATTCAGGTACATCTAGACGCGGTAGTTGCTAGACTTGGAGTATTACCTGCTTGGAGACTTTTAAGGTAGATGCTTTGGCATCCGCAGACCTCGGCTCTCCTTCTTTTCAGTTTATTTAGCAATGTTCTATCTTTTCAGACAGATGTATTAGAAGTTTTGATTATGTCGGCATTTAGTAGCTCATGTACTCGGTGACACTCAAATTTTGGAGATTTTGTATTTGAGTCGTAGTTATTCCTTTCTGTTATCTATGGGACTTTCCACTATTAAACTCAATATATCATGCTTTAAATTAAAATTCATTGTTATTTTGTGATTGGCGGCTTGCCTAGTACTGTGATAGGCACTATCACGACATGTTGAGTATTGGGTCGTGACAAGTTAGTATCAGAGCCTAGGTTACATGGGCCTCACGAGTCATGAGAAGGTTTAGTAGAGTTTTGCGGAACGGTACAGAGATGTCTGTACTTATCTTTGAGAGGCTACCGAACCATTAGGAAAATCTTACTTTCTTGTGTCCTTGTCGTGCAGATTTGTTGATTTTAGAAACTAAACTTTTGTTACTCTATTCTCTCACAGATGGTGAGGACACGTGTTACTGGATCGGGCGGATCTAGTACCACCAGCTAGGTCCAAAGAGGCCAGGGCCGCGGTAGAGGTCGAGGTGAAGCTCGAACAACAGCTAGAGCATCACCTTTAGAGCAACCAATTGCTCCAGCTTAGGAGCAGATACTAGATGTGTTGAGCCGGTGGGACCCGCTCAAGCACCAGCTGTGGCTGTTGTGATTCCAAGCCTTTAGGAGGCTTTGGACCCGATATTGACTATATCCACTAACCTTGCTCAGGTGGTTTCAGTTCAGGCCGCACTAGCTACTTCTCAAGCTGGGAGAGGTGTTCAGACTCCCGCTGCCCTACTCCAGAGCATGTGGTTCAGGGATTTTAGATACCAAGGGTGCTACCGGCCCAATCGGCTACAATTGCTCAGGACCAGGTGGGTCCACCTATGAGTGATGAGGAGAAAAAAAGGCTAGAGCATTTTGGGAGGCTCAGGCCTCCAAAATTTAGTGGGGCTGAGTCAGAGGATGCTTAGGACTTCCTAGACAGGTGCCAGCGGATTCTTTGCATGATGGGTATTTTAGAGACAAATGGAGTCTCATTTACTACTTTTCAGCTGTCGGGTGCAACCTTCAGATGGTGTGAGGCCTATGAATTGAGCAGACCAGCTGGCGCTGCACCACTTACGTGGCATGAGTTCTCAATTCTCTTCTTGGAGAAGTTTGTTCCACAAACCCGTAGGGAGGAGTTGCGTAGGCATTTTAAGCACCTACACTAAGAGGGTATGCCTGTGACCCAATACGAGATAAGATTTTTAGATTTGGCTCATCACACGATCTAGTTGGCCACAGAGAGGGAAATGATTAGGAGGTTCATTGATGGCCTCAACTATGGACTGGGTTTTGTCATGACTCGAGAGATTGTATCAGGTGCTAGGTTCTACGAGGTGGTTGATATTTCTTGGCGACTAGAGCAGGTCCGTAGTCAGGAGCGTGAGGAGAGGGAGGCCAAGAGGCCTTGTGGTTCGGGTGGTTTCAGCGGTGTTTCTTCTGGGGGTAGACCCATCACAGCAGGGGTCGTCCTTATAGGCCCGCTCAGATAGCTCGTTCGGTTTATTGTGGTGCATGAGTTAGACATGGTTCCTATAGTTGGTTCAGTCATCTCTCAATTCCCTCCCAGCTCAAAGTTCATCTCGTGCTCCAAGAGTTCAGGGTTCATCTATACTAGGTTCTTCTAGTAGTTACTCTAGTTCTCGGGGTCCGATTTAGTCTCCACCACCATTGGCGTATCAAAGTTGCTTCGAGTGCAGGGAGTTTGGACATGTTTGGAGGAAGTGTCCTCGTTGTTTTGGAGGTCTAATTCAACATAAAGGTTAGCTTATGACTTCCGCACTAGTTACTTCACCACCCACTCAGCCAGCTCGAGATAGGGCTTAGACAGCTAGAGGTCGCCCTAGAGGGGGAGGCCGATCAGGTGGCGGTCAGGCTTGATGCTATGCTTTCCCTGTCAGGCTAGAGGTTGTTTCTTTAGACACAGGGATCAGAGGTATTGTCTCAGTATGCCATAGGGATGCTTCTATATTATTTGACCCCGGTTCCACTTATTCATATGTATCACCATATTTTGCTCGTTATTTGGATATGCCCCGTGAGTCCTTAGTTTCGCCTGTTCATGTATCTAGGCCGGTGGGTGATTTTATTATTGTGAAATATGTATATCGATCGTGTGTGGTAACCGTTGCGGGATTGGAGACGAGGGTTGATCTCTTATTGCTTAGTATGGTTGATTTTCACGTGATTCTGGGAATGGATTGATTGTCCCAATGTCATGCTATTCTATATTGTCACACTAAGACCATGACGTTAGTGATGCCGGAGTTACCTAGGATCAAGTGGAGAGGTTCTCTAAACTATGTTCCCAATAGGGTCATATCATAGCTGAAGGCCCAACGGATGGTTAGGAAGGGGTGTTTGTAATATTTGGCTTTTGTAAGGGATGTTGGTGCTGATATACCTACCATTGATTCTGTTCCAATAGTGCAAGACTTTTTGGATGTATTTCCTACTGACCTGCCTCGTATGCCACCCGACATGGACATTGATTTTGGTATTGACTTGGTGTCGGCCACTCAGCCAATTTCTATTCCTCGGTATCATATGGCACCATCAGAGTTGAAGGAATTGAAAGAGGAACTTCAGGAGCTTCTTGACAAGGGGTTCATTAGGCCTAGTGTATCGCCTTGGGGTGCACCGGTTTTGTTTGTGAAGAAGGATGGTACCATGCGGATAAGCATTGACTATAGGCAGTTGAATAAAATTTTAATTAAGAACAAGTATCCTTTGTCGCGCATTGATGACTTATTTGACAAGATTTAAGGAGCTAGAGTGTTCTCTAAGATTGATTTAAGTTATGGGAATCACTAGTTGAAGATTCGAGACTCGGATAATCTGAAGACGGCATCCAAGACCCGCTATGGTCACTATGAGTTTCTTGTGATGTCTTTTGGGCTGACCAATGCACCAGCAACATTCATGCATTTGATGAACAGTGTGTTCCAGCTATATCGTGATTCGTTTGTCATAGTATTTATTGATGATATCCTGGTGTACTCACGTAGACAGGAGGAGCATGCACAACACTTGGGTATTGTATTGCAGAGGCTGAGGGAGAAGAAACTTTATGCTAAGTTCTCCAAGTGTGAGTTTTGGCTTAGTTCGGTGGCATTTTTGGGGCACGTGGTGTCTAGTGAAGAGATCAAGGTGGATCCGAAAAAGATTGAGATGGTTTAGGGTTGGCCCAGACAGCTTCAGCTACTGAGATTCAGAGTTTTCTCAGCTTGGCCAGATATTATTGCCGCTCTGTGGAGGGTTTCTCGTCTATTGCAGCTCCTTTGACCAGATTGACCTAGAAGGGTGCTCCATTCAGGTGGTCTGATGGGTGTGAGGAGAACTTTCAGAAGCTCAAGACTGCCCTGACCACAGTTCCAGTTCTAGTTTGCCTTCAGCCTTGGGTTCTTATATAGTTTATTGTAATTCTTTTTGGACTAGTATTAGGTGTGTATTGATGCAGGAGGGTAGAGTGATTGTTTATGTTTCACGCCAGTTGAAGCCTCATGAGACGAACTACCTCATTCATGATTTAGAGTTGGTAGCTATCATTCATGCATTCAATATTTAGAGGCATTATCTCTACGGCGTGTCTTGTGAGGTATTTACATATCATCGGAACCTTCAGCACTTGTTCAAGAAAATATATCTAAATTTGAGGCCGCGGAGGTGGTTGGAGCTGTTAAAAGACTATGATATTACCATTTTGTATTATCCCGGAAGGCCAATGTGGTGGCCGATGCATTAAGTAGAAAGGCGGTGAGTATGACTAGCCTTGCATATATTCATGTTGGCGAGAGACTACTTGCATCAGTTGTTCAGGCCTTGTCCAATCAGTTTGTGAGGTTAGATATCTTGGAGCCTAGTCGGGTTCTATCTTGTGTGGTTTCTCGGTCTTCTTTATATGATCGCATCATAGAGCATTAGTATGACGATCCTATTTGCTTGTCCTAAAGGACACGGTTCAGCACAGTGATGCCAAGGAGGTTTCTATTGGGTATGATGGGGTGTTGCGACTGTAGAGTCAAATTTGTGTGCCCAATATGGATGGGCTATGTGAGTTGATTCTTGAGGAGGCCCACAGTTCGCGGTATTTCATTTATCCGGGTGCCGCAAAGATGTATCAGGACTTGATGCAGCACTATTGGTGGAGGAGAATGAGGAAAGATATAATGGAGTTTGTAGCTTGGTGCTTAAACTGTCAGCAGGTGATGTACGAGCATCAGAAGCCAGGCAGTTTGCTTCAGAGGCTTGAGATTCCTGAGTGGAAATGGGAGCATATCACTATGGACTTTATAGTAGGGCTCCCGTGGACTTTGAAGAAGTTTGATACTATTTGGGTGATTATGGACCGGTTGACTAAGTACACATATTTCATTCTAGTTGCGACTACCTATTCTTTTGAGCAGTTGGCTGAGATCTATATTCGCAAGATTGTTCGCCTTTATGGTGTGCCGGTGTTCATTATTTTAGATTGGGGCATGCAGTTCACATCGCAGTTTTGGAGAGCAGTGCAGCAAGAGTTAGGCACACAGGTTGAGTTGAGTAAAGCATTCCACCCTCATACATCCAAGCGTACCATTCCGATATTAGAGGATACGCTACGCGCTTGTGTCATGGATTTCGGGGGTTCTTGGGATTAGTGCCTACAACAACAGCTACCAATCGAGTATTCAAATGGCTTCATATGAGGCCTTGTGTGGGAGGTGATATCAATCTCTGGTTGGTTGGTTTAAGCCGGGTGAGGCTAGGCTATTTGGTACTGACTTGGTTCAGGTTGCTTTGGAAAAAGGTTAAGTTAATTCAGGATCAGCTTCGCACAGCATAGTCTAGACATAAGAGTTATGCTGGTTGGAAGGTTCGTGATGTTGCTTACATGGTGGGAGAGAAGGTATTACTCAGAGTTTCACCCATGAAGGGTGTTATGAGGTTCAGGAAGAAGGGCAAGTTGATCCCTCAGTATATTAGTCCCTTTGAGGTGCTTGAAAGGATTGGAGAGATGGACTACAAGCTTGCATTGCCACCTAGTCTATCGAGTTCATCCTTGTTTCATGTATCCATGCTCAGGAAGTATTCTGGCAATCCATCTCATGTTTCGGACTTCAACACAGTTCAGTTAGATGGGGATTTGACTTATGATGTGGCGTTGGTGGGCATTTTGGATCGGCAGATTTGAAAGTTGAGGTCAAAGAATATAGCTTCAGTGAAAGTATAGAAGAGAGGTCAGCCAGTCAAGGATGCTACTTGGGAGACCGAGCGGGAGATCCAGAGTAGATATCCAAACCTATTTGAGACCCCATGTATGATTTTAGACCCATTTGGGGATGAACATTTGTTTAAGAGGGGGAGAATGTAAACAACCCGGCCGATCATTTTGATTATTATTGCCTCGTTCTCCAATTTATTGCTTATTCGATGTTCTTTTGTTGTTATGTGACTTTCCGGGGTGGTTGGTTTGGTTCCGAGGATGTTTCGGAATGAATTGGGACATTTAGTCCCAATAATGGAAGCCTAAGTTGAAAGAGTTTACCGGATGTTGAATTATGTGTAAATTGTATGCAGCGAAATTAGAAGACTTGATTTCTCACTGTCGGGACATTTCGGAAGCATACCCCAGGACCCGAGGGTGGGAGGCCGCCACCAAGTTCCTCACCTCGGGGCTCGTCAGAGCCCAACTCGGAGGAAACGAAGACCGAAGCCAGGACGGAGGGGGAAGCCCCCAAGGCACATGGCTACATTTGACAGACCCGGCCTATCTAGAGCCTATCATGAGGCATCACGTCAAACCATCCCATCTCCGTACTTTGTGTTTAATCTCTATATATTTGTACCATACCATGTTCCCTCGCCTATATAAGGAGAACCCATACCACTTTGTAAAGGGCTGATGTTGCTCCATTTCTCCACTAAAGCAATAATATCTCTCTCTCTTTCTCCTATTTTGTTCATTCTCACTGGCTCGACGCCGCTTTAACATCTATTGTCTTCTTACTTATTTCATGCTATATTGCGCAACTTTGGCCGTAAAGAGCCTTGCTTGATCATATCCTTAATTATTATCCTATTCCCGATTGCCCCGATAGCTCGAGCTCAATTCGAGTCGTGACCCCGAGGTCCTTATCGATCGGCTTTGCATCCGAGCAACAGGCCCCTTCGGTTTGATTACCTTCTTGTTTTAGCTCGCATTTCATCGTTAAGCTTCACATTCTTAGCATCAACTTCTCTAACAACTAGCTCGGGAATAGATCACGTATTTTTAGAATCCCATTTACAAATTTAATTGTTGTTACCATTTTCACGGTAAATAGTTTGGCACCCAATGTGGGGCTGAAAATAATAATGATTATTTTTTTGCTAGTTTCGTCACACAAACGCACATTATCTTTCACACTTTTTCTTGCCCAAGATCTTTTAATTTCAGGTTAATGTCCGGCTCGGTAAGCGAAACCGAGAATGACTACCCCGAAAACCACGGCGAAAATAGTATGGCTTCTCCAAAGGTTGGCGCTACACTGCGGGACCCAGATAACACATTTTGATCGATTCAAGCGGACGCGGGCTTGCAAGGCACGCAACAGGTTGACGAAGCCTCGCGCACCAATGACAGCATACAGCGCATTGACCGACAGGGAGCTCAAAAATCCCCGGCCTGGGTAGAACAGGAAGTTAATCTTCATGTTATTTTTGAAATGTTACAGGCACGACAGTTGGCTATCACTCAGCTGCAAAGTCGCCCGGAGACTCCCAACGCAGTAGCGCCGGAGATACCTCCTTACGCCGAGCTGGTACCCGAGAGATCAAGTAACGACGGATCGGTAACCGACCCCGCCACAGTGAGGATGCTTGGGAATCTCTTCGAAAGGATCGAATCAGGTTTGTGGAAGCTCTTACAGCAACCGTCTCTCGAGGAAACAGTCCCATAACTCGCTTCACAAAAATCCGGAATGCCGAAACCCCCTAGGTGCGACAGGACCTCAAATCCCTACGGGCGCACCACCACTTACGTGAGCTCATTCAAAGACAGCGACCTCCAAGATGATGAGTTCGAGCCCGTCTCGTTGAGGAAGTTTGAAGAAACTCTCTCGGAAGAAACCATGACGTCGCGCCACCGCCTGGCACCAGACCTCACAGACTCGCTTACCATACCAACGTGGTCCTCCGTGGAAGCATGCGCCGACGCCATCAAAGCAGTACTGAGATGGCCCGATACACCTGAGGCCAAACGAAGAAGAAATGAAATACCGTGGGAAGCCGCACCCCAGTCCCTGATAGGACGAATGAGATCGCTCCCGGTTTCGGATGATCGGGCAACACAGGCCTTCACTAGAGGCCTGAACGAAGCATACTCGATGACTCAAGGACATTTCAAGCGAAGACTGATCAGATACCCAGCCGAGGTCTGGTTGGATTCCCACACCTGGCACTGTCCACGAATCGGGGCCGTGGACAACCGTCCAGGAACCTCCTCGGGTTCGGTATACCCAAGCAGACTCCCGAAAATGAAGCTGATGCCAAACAGATAGAGGTATCATCCATGCACTGCGAATGGAAGGAATAACTCGAGATGCAACCTACCTCGCAATAATAGGGAAATAGCTCGAGGACAGCACCCTTGAGGAACCTCCAATGGAACCAGATTCAACAAGGCACACCTAGTAGGGAAACCCCGCCTAGCCGAGTATGATTTCAGCATTGCTATACCAAACATCATGATCACCATAAGCGAAACCGAGAATGCCAACTATGGCCCAACACAAAAACCGTAGGGCACGCGAGGTCACCGGCTCAAAAGAATGACAATTGTGCTATTCAATAAAGATCACCACCAAGTATCATCGAGCGGTCAGGCTCGGATCCAGCTCCAAGGGAGGAAGGAGATCGGGAAAAATGAAGCTGACAAGCCACGACATATTGCCACGACAGTAAAGGGGCTGCGGCACCCTTCAAAGATCCATAAAATGCAGAGTGAAAAGGCTCATCGCCGGGGAAAGATGGGTCCGGGGAATATACCCAAAGGACACCCTTTCATCCAAGGAAAGGGACGCCGAGACTTTGCCTCGGCCTCGTATTAACGCGATTGGTAACCCTCTCCCTCATTTGACCTATTTCAAATAAAACATGTGTTCATAAGTGCAGATGGTTCGATCAATTATACCGACGATGTCAGGCCAAAGCTAATGGGGCGGTTTGCACTAACGAACCAAATCACTCCCACACCTCGAATCTTTGATGGATTCGAGACGCCAATCACCACAACAATCAGGAAGGTCGCTCCCTCTATACAACCCGTCTGAGCTCGGGCTGGAACGCCGAGCCTGCGAAACACAGACGTTTCATTCAAATGACAACGGGCACACTGCCCGGAGGCAACTTCAACCACACTCCACCTAAGGGATGAAACTCCACGACAGAGGTAGGACTAAAGTATTCGACAAGGAGCACGTGACGAGAGGAAATCCCTTACCATATGACCCATCGCCGGCATCAATGCCTCCGCCCTTGAAGGGATCAAAGGGTGAGCAGAACCCCATCTTCGGCCAAGCTTGGTTGAACATAGTAGAAGACTGTATTAAGGGCTCGCGCCTCGAAATGGCAAAAACATACCAGACCTCAAAATGTTGCCTACACATCCCGCATCAGGGAAGAACTACTCCGCTCCCTTGTTGTTTCTTTTCTTTTGCTAACCTATATGCCGGCAGTCAGCCAAGGCATTCATAAGTTCTAATTCCACTCGGAGATCCAAGGCCTCTACGGGGCCTTCTATGCTCTCTTTCCTCGACCAGACTTCCAACCTAAAGAGGGTCCCGCCAGCAAGATTATTAGCAGAGCAACACACCCCCCAGAAGAGGATCCGACAAAATCGCGGGCCTTTTTTCTACAGTCAGACGACGCGTGATGGCCTTCCTTTAAGGACACTTCCCCTCGGAAGGGCCAATAAATAGCAGGCTAAGTTTCAAAACGGAATCATGTAAATGGATCCGATGATAAAAGGAGCCGCACCCACGCGGGCCGAGCTCACAGCAACGAGACGACATGTATTTACAGCCTATATTTACGCCAAGCAATAAAGAATATCTTTTCGGCATTTCATACTTCGAAAAAGGCTATTTCGGCATATTCCTAGCAAAGGCCTCTCCGTTAAATACGTCCCGAGATACTCGGAGACTTATTCAACGCCCACACGGCCCTAGGGTCGGAACCTCGGGCTCACAAAGCCCTCACAATGCAACTCTGAGTTCACGAGAAGTGGTCTTCAAGCTTAAACAAACTCGATGACTCGGAGACTATCGCCAATCGCCGAGCATTGGAAAATTTGAAACTATAGGACCCCTAGCGGGCAGACTCGGCATAACCAAATCTATTCTACATCATACAAACTGTAAGACCTCAATAGGCATGACAAGCTGTAAGACCTCAATAGGCATGACAAACTGTAAGACCTCAACAGGCATAAAAACCCCGAAGTTTAGGCTATACATTGCATTTATAAGAATCTCTAAAAGGCATACCCTCGGTGTAGACACCAAAACTATCATTTGGGATAAAAAATGGCTACGGCCAAACACACATGACTACGGTCAAAATGGCTGATACAGCCAAAATAACGCGACTCGGGGACACTCGATTGTCGCTAAAATCATAGGCCACTAATTCGAATATACTTCGGAAAGAACCAGTTAAAACAGGCTTCCCTCAATAGGCAAAAACGAGCTCAGACCACGTCGGCTCCAAACCGCAAGAATGTCGATCTACTCGACCTACGAGCTATGAACCTTACGAGGTGCTCGAAACATTGCCGACAACGACTTGAAATCGAGGTTCCTCTGAAACCGATGACGGGTTAGGCAAAATACTCTAAAAAGACCTTAACAAGCGGAAACAAAGCCTACAAAAAATCCCACGGGCAAAAACAACGTAAGAGCCATTGTCTCTAGCTAAGCAAGCCTACGGGCCTCATATTGAAAGGTCTCTATGACCAAACAACGTAAGAGCCATCGTTGCCAGCTAAAAAATTTTGACAACTTGAGGATTAAAATGAGCTCGAATCATAACCTGATTCGGACACCGGATCCAAAATAGTTAACTATGCAAGCCTTTGGGCCACATACTAAAAGGTCTCAACGACCACATAAGTGCCACTATCACCAGCCTGGAAATTGAGGAAATTTAAGGGTCAATTACAGCTCGAATCGCAACGCGATTCGAAGAGTGGACCCGAAAACTGCAATATGCCTAAGGGCATGAGTGCCACTATCGCCAGCCAGGAAATCAAGGAAGTTTAAGGGTCGATTATAGCTCGAACTGCAACGCGACTCGAAGACTGGACCCAAAAACTGCAATACACTTAAGGGCACGACATAAGTGCCACTTCGCCGGCCGAGTAAACCACCAGGCCACGCGCCCGTAAGGTCACTTCGATCCAGAGCATAAAGGGCCATCATCATCCGCCCATGCAGGTAAGAAAGAGCTTGAGGGTTAATTGAAGCTCGAGTCATAATGCGACTCAAAAACTGGACCCAAAACAATTGGAACGGTAAAATGCCCGAGGGTAAGAGATAAAAACGATTACTACCTGCCTACACGGGCACACAAAATTCGAGGACAAGAAGGCTCGAGCCGGAGCCCAACTCGGAGACTAAACCTAAACAGCCGGGCCAAGCACGGAGGCCCCAGCACCTGCTCGCGCCAAGGATCGCACTTAAGAGCCCCCGGGTCTGTCCGATCCGTTCCGGACCTATGAGGACCTCGCCAAATACCAAAACTAGCCTGCCTGATCGAAAGAAACAACAGAAAAAAGGTACAGAAGAAATAAAGCCTCAAGTTTCTTCTTATATATTACATGCGCAAAAAATGCAGTCTCCATCTACAGGCATACCCTACGTATATCAGAGGCAAAGCGACAAAATGGCAAAAATTAAAGCGACATAATGGCAAAATCTAAAGCGACAAAATGGCAAAGTCTATACTCTGCACTAAAGGGCTACAGCTTGTCAAATTCGCCCTCCACAACGTCAACAAGAAATAACCGAGCATCACGCTCGTCCGCCCTTGCTCGAGCCAATTCCTCCGAGAGGACGAAGCCCCTTGCACCGACCTCCTCGAATACCTCTCTTCGGGATCTACAACGAGCATATTCCTTGATCCTCTTCCCCTAGTCGAGGGCTCACTTCAGCTCGGCTTGGGTATCAACGACATCCTTCATACGAATTGCCATCTCACAATCAGCCTTGGTTCGGCTTAGTGCCGCTTCTGCCCGGGCATCAATTATCTCGGCTCTGACCATTGAGAGATCAGATTCGAGTTTCCCAATCATATCTATCACACCTCCTTTTTACCTGCACCCGCAGGGGCGTAGGGGAGTTTTTTCCAATTAAAGGACAACCGAAACGGGATTTATTATTTAATTCAGAGTCGCCACTTGGGAGATTTATGGTGTCACAAGTCACCGGTTGAATCCCAAATTGAGGAAAAGATTGACTCTGTATTACAGTCCGCGAACCAGAAATTAGGATAAGGAATTTTGTTAACCGGGGAGAAGGTGTGCAAATTTTGACTCTTTCCCGCTTTTATTGTTGTTATTTTAAGAGAGAATTGCAACGTCGTAAAAACACGTCTCGAACCACGTCACATCAATGAACCCGTGGTTATTGACACATTTCGACTCCGTTGAGATTTGGATTTGGGTCACATAAATGTGCACCCGAGTTTAAGAAAGTAATTTATTTAAAGCGCGCCTAAAGTGACTAGCGTGTTATTATTTTGAGGAAAGTCGTGAAATTCATTAGACGGTCCGTCCCGAAATCTAAAATATTTTAATGCAATATTTACTGAGGGTCCCACAACTTCTGCGTTTTATTGGCGAGGCTCGTCTTATTTATTATTTAAAGGCTAATCCTAAAATGACTATTATTCTTCTATTTATTTGTCTTTAAAGAAATAAAAGGGGGCCCCAATTAGTTAATATTAGAAAATCCTATAGTCTATCAATTGAAAATTAGTAGACCAAATGCCATTTCAACTTTAGGTCCAAAGAACCCAATCCATATGCTGGATCGAGTTTTGAACTACACGACTCGGTTATTTGATTCTGCTAACATTCATAAGTTAACTGATTCAAATTCAAGTAGACTATTGATATTAACCATTAACATGCAATTACTTGTTCCAGCGTCAAAATAGTAAGCTTAACGAACAAAGGAGAGGACATCACTAACTAGCATGTTGGGCTATTTTTTAAAAAAATGTATTTAACCTGAAATTGGAATAAGCACCACATGTTGACTTCTGGATTAATTGTAGGTCCAAACAATACTGATATTTGATTTTTAACTCAATGTTAACTGAAATCAGTACTAAACTATACTAAGTCTACAACTAATGTACATGAATTAATAGTTTAACAGTCCTAATTAGGTACAAACTTCACAGTCCACATTTTATTGAGTTATAGATCAAATTGGACTATACAACTACTTATCATCTATGTCTACTGAGCTATAGATACAACATCAAATAATTAAGGGCCCGAGCACTTCCATTTCATGTTTACATCTCCAGGGCTACATCAAATTGAGCTTAGTTGTATACCTGGATTGGAGTGAACAGAAGAATAAAGAGGAAGTCAGCAGCAGTACAGCACAGCAAACAACAACAACAGCAAATACCACCAGCAGACAGCAAATTGGAATTCAGAAACAGCTCCAAACCCAGTTTCAAATCGGAAAAACACTTGACCATAGCTCATAACCAGTTGTGAAACCAAACAGAAAACAACAAATAACTCCGGGCAACTAATTGGACCTCAAACTCAACAAGAAAACCAACCAGTGAACCTCAAACACTCCAGTAAACAGGCTTGAAACTGGAAACAAGCTCTCCAATCTTTAAGACTTAGAAACTGATTTTCAGGACCCTCTCTAATTGATTAAAGACTCTCAAAAGTGATCTCTGAAACTTGAAGCAGAGAATTTTAAAACTGTTTATGATTCTTAGGGAGCTGGACTATTAGCTGAGATTTTGACAAGTTAATTAAGGTACTCCAACAGTAAAACTCTCTCCCCTCTCTTCCTTCAGGTCTTCTTCTCTATGTTCTCTCCAAAAAAATCCCCCCCTCATTCTAAGGTCTGCCCTGTTTTTATATCCTAAGACAGACCCCTTTTCCAGCCTATTTTAACACTTAAATCATTAAGAAATGTGTTTCTTCTATCACATTCCTTGATAGCCACTACTAAGTGTCTAATTTCATTGTGTAATTCAAAGGTGCATGGGCAACGCTATATTTTAATCAATTCCTTTTAAGCCTCCACATACCATTATGTTTTGTTCCCCACTAATTATTAAACAAATGCATTATTTTAATGGTACGCTAGTGCTTAGCGGACAAAACACTCAGACTACCCATTTCTTCAAGTTTTTAATTCCCAAATTACCCCCCTGAACTTACTGAAATTATTGTCCTACCCAATCCCCTTTCAATCTGCACCCAAAACCTATCGGCTATAACTCATTCCCTAATCAAATAACTAAGCTGATTCCTAATTGATCACCAAACTACAGCAGCTATAACCAATTTAATTCAAATTCACTTAGCAGTTCAAACTTAGAACTCAGATTAGATCAAATGGTATCCAAATGAAGGCCACCGAATCAGGACAAAACATATTTGAACATAACCAGGTTAAACTTCCAACCATGATTGACACATTACGTGGGAATAACTAACTATATTCACAACTCTAAACTAAACAAAATGAATGAAATACTGTAACATACTGGACGAAAATAAACTGAATTTATATGTAAAATGATGAACAACAAAAACAAGGAGCCAAATATCACAGAAAATGAGACCATTAGAACTAGTAATACTAGTAACCAATTACAAGACTAGACACAGTTTTTGTATAGGAACATTACGGACACTGACTTTTACAACCAAACTAAAAGACAAACACACTCAATCGATTCGACATATGCCAATCAACTACATGAGAAAGAAAAAAGAAAAACTGGACCAAAAAAAAGGTCCGAAAGAGAAGAGAGAAATAAATCGAAAAGATGATGAAATACACCGAAGCTTAAGCAGATAAACAACAACAAAAATAGAAAAGAAAAAGAAGAAAAATACCTCAAAATTACAGGCCAAACCCAATCCGTTTCAGTCTGAACTTTGTCTTGAAATTTTGAAGCCAAAACGGACCTTAATCGAGTGTTCTCGACTGAGAACACTCGACTAAAGTCGGTCAAAACCTCAAATTTTTAACTCCATACACAGCCTGAAGTTTGGTTCTTTTAGGGTTTGCCTTTGATTTGAAATTTGAAAGTCTCTAACAAGATTCGGATAGAACTAGGGTGGGCTTTGGGACGAGGGTAGCTAGGTGGTTCAATGGTGTAACTTTGGGACTGGTTGGGTAGATTTAGGGTTTTGCTCGAATCTTTGATTGAAGATTCGAAACAAACCGGGATGATTCGAGGTAAAAGGGGTAGGGATTTGTGTTGAGGGTGGTTAGAAGGTTCAGGGGTGTGAATTTGAGGGTTATCGAACCTCAGGCCACCGGGTTTTCAGGCGAAGGGAACGAGGGCGGCTAGGGTTTGGTGGGTCGTTTGGTTCGTCTCTGAAAGAGACAACCGGGGGGTATAGCTTAGGGGGCGTGGGGTGAGGCTTTTGGGAATGTATAGTGGGGTGGAGATTTGATCTTGGCCGTTGGATCATTCACGATCAACGGCCTTGATTACTTCACTAAGGAGGAACGGTGTCGTTTGGGTTTCAACTGAGGATTGGGTTGATCCGGGGACAAGGGGGTCGGGTAATGAAAATGGCTATGGTCCGTTGGATCAACTTAAATTGATGGCCCTAATCAAAGTATGTCCAAATGACGTCGTTTGGTTCTGGTAGGGGCGGACCGGTTGGGGAACGGGTTTTGGGCTGATTTGGGGCGGGTATTGGTGTATTGGGTAAGAACTAGGCTGTGGCCAATTTGGCCCAGTCTTGTTTCCGTTTCCTTCTTTTCTTTTATTTCCTAATTAATAAAACTAAAATTCTAAATTAACTTATAAACCAATTAAAAAAAATACTAATTAATTCCTAATAACAATTATCACACCATTAAATACCAACTACAATAAAATCACACAATTGGAGATTAAATGCTAAAAAATGCCAAGTACATATTTTTTGTGATTTTCATTCTCGCAAATCCAATTTTTTTTTAATTAATTCCTAATTGTAAAATTAAATCCTAAATGCAAATGCAACACATATTTTTGTATTTTTCTTAAATAAAGTAAAAAATAAACATGCATAGACAAATACAAATAAATCACAAGCAACACAAAACTATCTTATTTTGAATTTTGGGAGTAGTTTTTGTGGGCAAAAATCACGTGCTCACAGCTGCCCCTCTTTGTTCGGAAACATGAAGAGTTTTCGTGCAAAGATAAAGTGAGCAGATACGAGCGATTTTTTCCCGTTAGGCTACTCCGTGTGAAGCATTTTTGAAAGATTTGACCGAACCTCTGCTTCAAAGGTTTCCTACATATCCCTGGCTAAAAGGGAATCAGGTCAATGTAGTTCGGGAAGTTTTGGTAGCTGGGACTACCATGAAGCTGTGGTTTTACTGTTACTGTTGTTGTTGCTGCTGCTATCTATTTACTGACCTCCTTATTACACCATGCTAAAAAAATAAGAAGCTAGACTAAACTTAGGAATTACAAAATCTTATCTAGATCTTCAGTCGTGCTCTTGTGTCTCTTGTTGCTTTGATGTCTTGCTGACTGGTGTTTTCTCTAACATTTCTTTCTTTCTGTATTGACTCGTAGTCTTCTCTTGATTGTCGAATTTGAACTGCTTATTTCCTTCTTGTGAGCTTCGAATTATTTTTCCTTCGAAGCTTGGATTGCCTTCTTCTGACTAGTGTTGCCTTCCTCCCAACTTTTGAACTTTACTTTATGCTGGGGATCTTTGTTTCAACCCTCCGCTCTCCGGGCGGGCTCCTGACTTCTGCTATGACTTAACAAGATAATACCTCCATTCTCCAGGCGGGCTCCTGACTTCAATAAACCTTAAAATATAACACCTCCATTCTCCAGGCGGGCTCCTGACTTCAACAACTTCTTAAAAATATAACACCTCCATTCTCCAGGCGGGCTCCTGACTTCAACTACTTCTTAAAAATATAATACCTCCATTCTCTAGGCGGGCTCCTGAATTCAACAGCAACTTAAAAATATAACACCTCCATTCTCCAGGCGGGCTCCTGACTCCAACAACTTCTTAAAAATATAACATACCTCCATTCTCCAGGCGGGCTCCTGACTTCGACTATAACTTGAAAATATAACAACCTCCATTCTCCAGGCGGGCTCCTGACTTCAACTACTTCTTAAAATATAATACCTCCATTCTCCAGGCAGGCTCCTGACTTCAACTACTTTTTAAAATATAACACCTCCATTCTCCAGGCGGGCTCCTGACTTCGACTATAACTTAAAGATATAACACCTCCATTCTCCAGGCGGGCTCCTGACTTCAACAACTTCTTACAAATATAACACCTCCATTCTCCAGGCGGGCTCCTGACTTCAACTACTTTTTTAGAATATAACACCTCCATTCTCCAGATGGGCTCCTGACTTCGACTATAACTTAAAGATATAACACCTCTATTCTCCAGGCGGGCTCCTGACTTCAACAACAATATAATACCTCCATTCTCCAGGAGGGCTCCTGACTTCAACTACTTTTTTAAAATACAACACCTCCATTCTCCAGGCGGGCTCCTGACTTCAACAACTTCTTAAAAATATAACACCTCCATTCTCCAGGCGGGCTCCTGACTTCAACAACTTCTTAAAATGTAACACCTCCATTCTCCAGGCGGGCTCCTGACTTCAACAACTTCTTAAAAATATAACACCTCTATTCTCCAGGCGGGCTCCTGACTTCAACAACTTCTTAAAACATAACACCTCCATTCTCCAGGCGGGCTCCTGACTTCAACAACTTCTTAGAAATACGTTCTATTGTCGTTGTTCCTTCCTGCCTACGGAACCATTTTCCTTCTAACTTGAATAATCTTCTTTCAGAACTGCTTCCCTCAAAACTGGTGTTTCATTCCTCTGAAAACTGTTGGGGGATAACACTGGTGTTTCATTCAAAAATATGTTATTCTCCTCCTTCAAAGACTAATTCCCTTCAAGCTCGTGTTTTCCCTCCTCTAGAACTACTTCCCTTAAGACTTGTGTTATCTTCCTCCCAAAATTGCTTTCTTTAAAACTTGTATTGCCTTCTTCCGAAACTGTTGGGGATACCGCTTCCCTCAAAACTTGTGTTAGACTTCCAGAAAATTTTCGAAATGAAAGAAAATTTTCTGCCCTAGTTTGACAATCTTTCTTATGTCATGTCTTTCCGTCATCAATAACATTTCCTGTCCCTGCTTCCAATCAAAGAAAATTTGTTAGTTTAAAACGTGAGGGACGTTCTTGCTGGGGATGGTTTTCCCTTTTCTTTTTCCAAGCTCTGCGTTGTTCGACTATCTTGAAACTTGGCTGATAACTTTCGACCTTCTTGATGCTTCTGTATTCACCAACTTCTCAACCATTGTTTTCAACTTTTACTCCATACTTTCCACGACATCTTAGAGTAATCCATCATTTGGTCTTATAATGACATCTTTCCCATCCCATCACATTATCCTCGCATGTCTTATCCCCATTTACCTTGCACCATATTGGCAACTGGTAGTTAGCTCTGAAAATCCTTCTTAAAAACAAACTACTATTGATCAAAAGAAATGGAAAGTGGTGACTTCGAAAGATAGAACAAGAAAAATCTTTCTGAACAATTGTTTGAAGAGAAAATAACTTATCTGAATGGTATAACCGATCCCAATGGTCATGTCGTGCATTTTTGGATTAATCAACCCAATCTGTTTACATCAATCAATCTTCCTGATATCCCTACTTTGTATTTCAAAGGTCCCGCAACCCATCTTCTTTTTGCCGAAACAACATCTTTATTCTGCTTGATGTCTCGACGGATCCTTTCCATCAAGCTTATCTCATTTTCCCCCCTTTTAATTCCTTGTCGCCTTATAGTGCCCTTCGAGGGGTTTTCACTAATAAGACTTTCTCGTTTCTCTCAACTCCTGTCGCCTTATGGTGCCTGTAAAGGTTTTCACCGATAAGACTCTCTCATTTTAATTCTCTCAACTTCCGTTGCCTTATGGTGCCTGTGAAGGTTTTCACCAATAAGACTCTCTCATTTTCATCATTTTCCCTGCTTGGACCAGAGTATTACCCTGATATGAATCACTTCTGTTTGTTCGACTTGTCATCTCTCGAAAAACTGATCAGAAGGTCTTTCTTTGGACCGTAATGTGGGCTTTTGGATGGGATTAGAAAGAGAGGGTATCAAAGGCTCAAAATAATTTGACATGGGTTTAAGATTACAACTTTTGGAATCACATTTCTCATTACAAATACAACCTCTGCCCCAGTTTCTTGCTTGGGGATCTTCCGACTTTTATTTTACTATGACCGAGCCGTAAAGCTGCCTACGTACCCTTAACAGGGATCAGGTCAAACGTAGTTCACACTTGAATTTCCTTGTTGTTATATTTTTTTCACTTCTTTTCTTTTCTTTCTTTTTCTCTCTTTTTGTTATTGATTCCAAAAGAGGGGTGTGGAAGAAATAAATAAGGCTCAAAAAAGGAGAACAAAGGGTAAAGTGTTTAGATAGTAGAACAAATTGCCTTCGTCATTTCACTCTTCGAAATAATGCCAAATACAAACAATCAACAATTATACCAAAGAAATCATACATAATATCTTTTTACTGCATCAGAATTGATAGCCATGTCTATGCATTTTCCTTCGACATCTGTTAAATATAAATCACCATTGGACAATACTCTGGTTACAATGAATGGCCCTTGCCAATTCGGGGCGAACTTGCCTTTTGCTTCGGCCTGATGTGGAAGGATGCGTTTCAGCACTTGCTGGCCCACCTCAAACTTCCAGGGACGCACCTTTTTGTTGTATGCTCTTGCCATCCTCTTTTGATATAACTGGACATGACACACAGCTGCCAATCTTTTTTCATCAATAAAGTTCAACTGCTCCAAACGGGTTTTGACCCACTAATCATCATCAATATCAGCCTCAGCGACAATCTGAAGGGACAGGATTTCAACTTCCGCAGGTATTACGGCTTCAGTTCCATATACCAACAAATAAGGAGTTGCCCTTACTGAAGTACGGACAGTAGTGCGATAACCCAGCAATGCAAATGGTAATTTTTCATGTCATTGCCTAGAACCTTCTACCATTTTCCGAAGTATCTTTTTTATGTTTTTGTTGGCTGCCTCAACTGCTCCAATCGCCTTGGGACGATATGGGGTAGAATTGCGGTGTGTAATCTTAAACTGTTGACATACCTCTTTCATCAAATTGCTGTTAAGATTAGCACTGTTATCTGTGATGATCACCTTCGGGATTCCAAATCGACAGATGATATGTGAGTGAACAAAATCGACCACCGCTTTCTTGGTCACAGACTTGAAAGTTTTGGCCTCAACCCATTTGGTGAAATAATCAATGTTTACCAGAATGAACCTATGCCCGTTGGATGCTGCCGGCTCAATTGGTCCAATGATATCCATGCCCCAAGCGACGAAGGTCCATGGCGCTGACATTGTGTGCAATTCCAATGGCGGAGAATGAATCAAATCTCCGTGTATCTGGCACTGATGACATTTGCGCACAAAACTAATACAATCTCGCTCCATGGTGAGCCAATAATAACCTGCTCGGAGAATTTTCTTTGCCAACACATATACGCTCATATGTGGTCCGCAGACTCCTGAATGTACTTCGGACATGACAGACGTAGCTTGTCTAGCATCTATGCATCTTAACAATCCCAGGTCTAGTGTTCTTTTATACGAAACTCCTCCACTCAAGAAAAATCCGCTTGCCAATCATCGAATTGTTCTCTTTTGATCTCCCGTGGCTTGCACTGGGTATATTCCCATTCTGATGTATTCCTTGATATCATGGAACCACGGTTCGCCATCCAATTCTTCTACAATCATGTTTCAGTAAGCATGATGATCCCGTACTTGAATGTGCAAAGGATCGACATAGGCTTTGTTCGGATGGTACAGCATTGACGCTAGGGTAGCCAAAGCATCGGCGACTTCATTATGGACCCTTGGAATATGCCTAAACTCCACTGATCTAAACCGTTGACAAAGACCATGCAAGCATTGTCGGTATGGTATGAGCTTCAGACCTCGCGTTTCCCATTCTCCTTGAATTTGGTGCACCAGAAGATCCGAGTCTCCCAAGACCAGAACTTCTCGGACATTCATGTCTGCAGCTAGCCTTAAACCCAAAATGCATGCCTCGTATTCAGCCATATTGTTGGTGCAATAAAATCGAAGTTGAGCCGTAACAGGGTAGTGATGCCCTGTTTCAGAAATAAGCACAACTCCTATTCCGACTCCTTTCATGTTAGCAGCCCCATCAAAGAAATGTTTCTAACCTGGTTTCTCGGCCTGTTCTAGTTCATCAATGTGCATCACCTCTTCATCGAGAAAATAAGTCCTCAGTGGCTCATACTCTTCATCGACCGAGTTCTCGGCCAATGCTTGGGCTTTCATCGCAGTCCGAGTTACATAGATTATGTCAAACTCTGTGAGTAAAATCTGCCATTTTTCAAGTCTTCCTGTCGACATAGGCTTTTGAAAGATATACTTCAACGGATCCAAATGCGAAATGAGGTAGGTAGTGTAGGATGACAAGTAATGTTTCAATTTCTGTGCCACCCAAGTTAGGGCGCAACATGTCCTTTCCAGGTGAGTGTACTTAACCTCATAAGCTGTGAACTTCTTGCTAAGATAATAAATAGCTTGTTCTTTCCTGCCGGTGACGTCATGCTGCCCTAATACACAACCAAATGAATTTTCAAAAACTGTCAAGTAAAGAATCAAAGGTCTCCCTGGTTCTGGCGGAACCAGCATAGGTGGGTTTGTCAAGTAACCTTTTATCTTATCAAATGCTTCTTGACACTCATCAGTCCACTTGATCGCGGTGTCCTTCTTCAACAACTTGAAAATAGGCTCACAAGTTGTCGTAAGCTGAGCAATAAACCTGCTGATGTAGTTCAGCCTTCCTAACAGACTCATCATTTTAGTCTTGTTCCTCGGAGGGGGCAATTCTTGTATGGCTTTGATCTTTGATGGGTCCAACTCGATGCCTCGCTGGCTGACTATGAATCCCAACAGTTTTCCGGATGGCACACCAAATGCACACTTGGCGGGGTTAAGCTTGAGGTTATACTTGCGAAGCCTCTGGAAGAATTTTCTCAAATCCTCGACGTGGTCGGCTTGATGTTTTGATTTTATGATCACATCATCTACATATACCTCAATCTTCTTGTGTATCATATCATGAAACACAGTAGTCATCGCTCTCATATAAGTTGCCCCAGCATTCATCAACCCAAAGGGCATTACTCGGTAGCAATAAGTTCCCCATGGCGTGATGAAGGCTGTCTTTTCCGCATCTTCCTCGTCCATAAAATCTGATGATACCCGGCATAGCAATCCACAAAATATCCAATCTCACGCTTGGCACAATTGTCAATCAGAATGTGGATATTGGGCGGAGGGAAGTTATCCTTCGGACTTGCCTTGTTTAGATTGCGGTAATCGACGCATACTCTGATCTTGCCATCCTTCTTCGGCACAGGCACAACATTAGCCAACCAAACAGGATATCGGGTGACCCAGATAACCTTTGCATCCAACTGTTTGGTAACTTCTTCTTTAATCTTCATACTCATATCAGTTTTGAATTTCCTCAACTTTTGCTTGACAGGAAGGAATGCTGGATCAGTGGGCAGTTTGTGGACCATTAAATCAGTGCTTAAACCTGGCATGTCGTCATATGACCATGCAAAAACATATTTGTACTCGATGAGTTCTTTGATTAACTCCTCCCTGATTTTTGGCTCAAGGTGGACACTTATTTTAGTCTCTCGGACATTGTCTGTGTCCCCTAAATTGACGGCTTCTGTGTCATTCAAATTGGGTTTGGGTTTTTCTTCGAAGTGAATTAACTCCTTACTAATCTCTTCGAAGGCTTCATCCTCATTATCATATTTTGATTCGTAATCCCAATCTACTTCTTGAACTAACATTTTGGGATCAGATTGATTTTTAAGACTGGGCTGAGGATTCCTTATGCATGCCATGTCATTAGAACCAGCGTAAAAAGAACTGTATAGAAAAGAAAACAAAACAAAAGGAAAACCATCAGGAATGATGAAGAAAGGGAAATTGTATTTCATTGATTGATAAAAGATAACAAGGTTTGCACACTCAAACAGACTGAAAAAATGAAATCTGGATTACAACCCTAGAATAATCTGTACAAACTTAAAAGAAAATCAGAGCAAACTACCAAGACTCCTTCCGAGTAGGGAGAGGAGTAGCCTTTCAATTATTAAGCTTTGTTTTTGGCCCGACAAATTGCACTTCCGCGTTGCTAGAACCCTCTCCAATTTTCACCATGTTCACACTAGCGAACAACTTCTCAAATCTTTCAATCAACTCCTTGTCAGGATTAATCACAGAACTGGGAATTGCTGTCACTGAGCGACTCATTGTACCGGACTTGACAAATGATCTGGAAAGACGTGGGACCGGCTTTGGAAGGACCCATGCCCTCTGTTTCAATTTCCTGGCTCTTTTTATATCTGCGGCTGTGGGCTTGAATCCTAGACCAAATGTTCCCAAGTTTTCAGGAAGAGACACAGGCTGTATGATGCCGTGCAACGCTGATCCCAAGCCCTTTCCTGGTACAAAACCATTCTTCAACATTTCATACGCTACCATGACTGAGGCAACGTTTATCTTTTGATTCGGGATACATTTCCCCTCTGGAACTTTCTTGACTGACATTGCGTCAGAAACTTGGTAAACCCATGGTCCCTTGACATCTTCCACTTCAATGAATGGCACAATGGTGTTGTTGTGAGCGCACAAATTATCTTCGCCATGCACCACTATTTCCTGTCTGTCCCATTCAAATTTGACCATCTGATGGAATGTTGATGGTACTGCTTTAGCGGCGTGAATCCACGGTCTCCCTAATAGCAAATTGTAGGAAACAGCTATATCCAGCACTTGGAATTCCATTGTGAATTCTACTGGACCTATGGTCAACTCCAACATTATGTCCCCGACTGAGTCTTTGCCTCTGCCGTCAAATCCCCGCACACAGATACTATTCTTATGGATCCTCTCCTCTTCTACTTTCAGCTTGCTTAGAGTGGAGAGAGGACAGATGTTTGCACTTGAACCATTGTCAACCAATACCCAGGTAACCACGGCGTCCTCGCATTTCACTGTCAAGTAAATGGCTTTGTTATGCTCAGTACCCTCTACCGATAATTCATCATCGGAAAAAGTGACTCTGTTTACTTTAAAAATCTTGTTGGCTATCTTTTCTAGATGGTTTACTGAGATCTTCTCGGGAACATGGGCCTCATTCAGGATTTTCATCAGGGATTGGCAATGTTCATCTGAATGGATTAGCAATGAGAGTAACGAGATCTGAGAGGGCGTTTTCCTCAACTGCTCTACAACAGAATAGCCATGCACTTTTATTTTCCTCAAAAATTCCTCTGCCTCTTCTTTAGTTACCGCTTTATTTACCAGCATTGGATTATCTTTAGCTCTTCTTAATTCCTCGGGAGCGAAATACCTTCCTGAGCGAGTCAAACCTTGCGCTTCACAAACTTCTTCTTTGACTTATTTCCCCTTGTAAATCACCGTCATCCGTTCATAATTCCAAGGAACAGCCTTGCTGTTGATTACTGGAAGCTGAGTTACTGGTTTTATAATAACAGGCTCTGTGCGAGCACCCTTCACGACCACAACAGGTTTACTTGCGACCCCTGGCACTGCCACTTTAACTTTCTCTGGTTTCACTGCAACAATGTTTGACGACCCTCTCTCGGCTACCACAGCTGGCTTATCATCTACCCCTCTCAACTGGACCACTGATTTCCCACTGATTAATTTTTCATTTGAGCTGGTTTCCCTGGAACGGATCATCATTACCGTCTGCGAGGGCTTCCTGGGCTCCCCCTCTTTGTGTATCAACTCAATCATATGTGTCTCCTGGTGAGTTGGCAGTGGGTTCTGATTGATATTTGGTGCCTCTGGGGCTTGAACCTCGATCCGATGAGTATCGATAATCTCTTGCACAACTGTTTTTAATTTCCAAAACTTCTCTGTATCATGCCCAAGGACCCCTGAACAGTACTCACAACTCACCGAGTGGTCAAGATTTCTAGGGGGGGATGTAGAACTTTAGGCTCAATTGGATTCAACATGCCCAACTGCCTCAATCTGTGGAAAAAACTGGTATATGATTCCCCCAGTGGAGTGAAAGTCTTTAGCTTCTGTGACCTCTCATTCTTGAGGGCTGGGTTTGGTCGGAAACCTGTCTCGGGGGGATTTCGTAGGCCCTTGGGGGTGGATATGTTTTTTGTGGAGCTAGGTATGGATTTTATGGAGCCGGCGTATGCCACTGTGCGTGTGCCGGGGTTTGGGTATAGGCTTGTGCATGATAGACGGAAAAATAGGGATCTGGCGGTGGGTAGTAGTGCTGTGGAGGGCTATATGAAGTGTGAGGGTAATTTTGGTGGTAGGGTCTTGATTGGCTATAGTAGGGTGACGGGCCTCTAAATCCGAACCAGGCTCCGGACTCAACAGTCATGACATCTTCTTTCTTCTTCTTCCCAAGTACACCCTCAGTGCCGCTTTGAATGGCCTGGGTGGTTGCCTTGATCGCTGAATAACTCATGAACTTGTTGGACTTAAGCCCCTCCTCGACCATGCCTCCCATTTTTACAACCTCATTAAAAGATTTGCCAATTTCGGACACTATATGACCAAAGTAGGTCGGCTCCAAAGCCTGCAAAAAGAAATCAACCATCTCGCTCTCTTTCAATGGGGGATCTACCCTTGCTGCTTGCTCCCTCCACCGGAAACCATATTCTCTAAAGCTTTCACTGTGCTTCTTTTCCAGTTTGGTCAGGGACAGTCGGTCCGGAATGATCTCAAGATTATATTGAAAGAGACAAGCGAATGCTTGGGCCAAATCGTCCCATGTGTACCACCTGCTATGATCTTGTCTGGTGTACCATTCTAACGCCGATCCACTTAAACTTTGGCTGAAATACGCCATCAGTAATTCATCTCTTCCGCCTGCTCCCCTCATCTTGCTACAAAAACCTCTCAGATGAGCCACCGGATCACTGTGTCCATTGTACAAGTCGAATTTGGGCATTTTGAACCCTGCTGGTAGTTGTACATTTGGGAACAAATACAGGTCTTTGTAAGCTACACTCATCTGACCTCCTAACCCTCTCATATCCCTGAAGGATTGCTCTATGCTTTTCATTTTTCTGAACATCTCTTCCTGTTCAGGATTTCTGGCCGGTTTTTCTGCTTTCCCCGGTAGGTCAGAATGTGGATCATGTGGATAGGCTTCAGGCGCTTTGAACGTAAGCTTTGGGGGATAATATTGGTTGTCCTACGCTTGGAACACAGGTTCACTCGGGGATTTATGGAGTGAAGCTAGTGGAGATGCCACAAAGACAGGAGTGATTGGCGGAGGAGGGTATAGAATTGATTTTGGTGGTGGAGCTTGTGGCGTATGAGAAGTAGTTCCATGGTAGTACTGATAAATGGGAAAACCTGGATTGGTGGCGGGATGATCCTGAGACTGAGCTAATGGTGGGGTAAAAGTCGGGTTGGCTGGGTAAGACGGTGGGGATTGCCCTTGGGACCAGGCCTAGTACATTTCGGCCATCTGTTGCTTAAGCTTGAACATCTCCTCTTTCATTTTATTGATGTCCAACTCCTCTACCTCAACACTAGTGTCGACCTCTGGGATAGACATGATTTCTGGTATTGGTCCCTTTGATCTGGTTTGGTAATGATAATGTGCCAGTATCCTCTAAATAAACTAACTGCTTGAATTCTCTGGACAACAACAACTTTGTTAGTTTAAGAGTTTAACACATATGCAATTACACGTTGGGATGCAATGCACCTAGGCAATTAACCATTTTCTATCATGTATTTGCTTCGGTTGTGTGCGTCATTCCGGCCTCTCATAATTGTGCCCCTTCTTTTAAGCTTCCTTTATTCTATCCTTCTTTATTTATTTTTCATTTTCCCCTTTTTCTTTTTTAGTGGTGGTCGAATCCTATAGAGATTGCCTACGTATAATGTCCCCGCATGAATCAGACCGTGCATAGTTCTGTCAGATAAGCGTGCAAGTAAATAAAACATTTTTGGGTTTTTTAGCTTTTATAAAAACTGCTTCGATTACAAAGACTCAATATCAACAAATTTCAAAAGACTAACAGACTCTGACGCAAAGACGACAAACAGACTCCGAAATTAAGCTATCATACTCTAAAGAAATACAGACTCAAAACAGAAAGAAAATACAAACCTAACATGACTCACAGACTCTGACAGAAAAGGAAATACAAATTCAAACGGAAAATCATGAGTACACCAATGCTCCTGGTTTCCGTGGGACATCATTCGGTCTCGCCACGGGCCTATATGCAAGATCCCTTTGAAGTCGGTCTAAGTTGTTCATTATTTGTTTAACAAAGGTCATCACCGCTGCAAAGAATGTCGTGCGAGTCATATCCTCACAAATGTGGCACTTCATAACAATGTAGTCAGCGATGTTTCTAATTCTCTCTCTTATGATGCCCTTTCTTGTAACAAACGCCCAATCTGCTGGGCCCTGGCCTCCAAAGTTTGCTTGGCTGCATAGTTTTGTTCCTGAAGTTGTTGCAAGTCTATTTCTAACTGCGCCAACGTCATGTAACAGTGTTCCCTTTCAACCTTGAAGTCTTTTGCCTGCTTGATCATTTTGTTTCTCGTGGCGATAACCCTTTTCTTCAACCCCACGACCTCATCGTCTTACTTTTCTCTCAACTGCTTAACCAGGCATACCCGTTCGTCTACATTTTTAGCCAATTGTTTTTTGGCCCCGGCCAATTCACTTTCTACTTTGTTCAAATAGAAACTATAGTTACTCACTTTCTGCCTTAGGTTAGCCACGAACTTTTCATCTCTGTTACCTCGGACTGGATTTTCTGCCGCTACTTTCAGTTTCTGAATTTGAGATCGGAGGGTCTCATTTTCTTTGGCTAGCCTTTTCTTTTCACCCTTATCCGCCGCTGCTTGTAAGCTATTCGCGAATTGAAGGTCTTTGACTTGCTTTTCCAGCTTTCCTATTGTGGCCCTGTACTCGTTTTCTTTGGCCAACCAAGCCTACGGTTCTTGCGATGCCTCGACGAATTCCTGAATGTGTGGTTTTTTGGCCGGTCTTTCTGATTCGGCCCTTGCAGCGTTCTTCTTTCTATACCAGGCAAGGTAGGCAGGTGAGACCTCGCCTTTAGATAGGTTCTGCACTCGGGTGCTTGCCGTCAAATACTGGCACTCGTTCCAAACAGAACGAACTGTTTCTTCGTGAAATTGGCCATCGGAACTAATCTCAACCGCGTGGATACTGAGATCTTCATCTGGATGCATCACCTAACACCTTCTTAATTGTCTCATCACTCGGTAGGGAGCGTAAGGATGAATACCTCGAAGACCCATTAGGAGGAAGTAAGGACCTGTGGCGGGTATATACATAATTTCTTCAACAGGAAGCCAACCTAGTGTCCATTCTATTTGTCCCGTAATGATGGCGCGAAGGCGGGCTATCCATTCTCCAAACCCCTCCGGTAACTTGAACCCTGAAACCCTTGTGTTGAATTCTTCAATGCAGCTTTTCTCTGCGGATCCATAACTCATATACTGAGGGTGGTGGCACAAGTGCTCGATCATCCATATTTGTAATAGCAAATTTCATCCCTCAAAGAAGTCTGCCCCAGCTTTACAAGCTGTGAGAGCTCGGTATATCTTAGACACTTTCATAGGGGCGAGAGTGCTCTTGGCGTTGGTAACCAGGACCTTGACGACTCCAGCCACCCGCAAATCGATATTCCCATCTTTTAGGGGAAACACCACAAGGCCTAAGAATGCTACCATGAAAGCGAAATGCATGTGCTCGTCCCATTTTGTTCGGTTCCCTTTACTGCAAACCCCGCTTTCTGGATCATTGAACCCTCCTACATGCCCGTACTTCTGGTATATAAAACGTAGAGTGGAAAAAACCCCTTCCAACTCGGAATATGGGATTACCTTTCTTATCTTTAGCAAATCCATGAATTTGTGAGAGTTAACGGCCCTTGGAGCGATCAGATACTTATGCCTCAAACCTGCAGTACTTTTCATATAACCTGCTATCTCTTCCAAGGTCGGGGTGAGTTCAAAATCCGAGAAGTGAAATACGTTATGGGCCGGGTCCCAGAACGTAACCAAAGCCTTTATGATGTCTCCTTTAGGTCTGATCCTTAATAACCCGGTGAGACCCCCCAAATGTAGATTGACCTTATCCTACTCTGACTTGCCCAGATCTTCCCACCACATATGCAACTCCAAAGGGATTTTGTTCATAACTGTTACCGGCAAATTCTGACTCGTGCTCATTCTGCATGTTTATTGGGGTGTTTAAAATTTAAGACTTATTTGACTCACAATAAAATTAACACACATTTTTTCAAAAATAAAATAAAAACCCAATTTCGCGAATACAGCCTTTCAGCACTTCGAGAACGAAGATTTTAAGGCTGTGTTGGCTCACTGGTGAAAACCTTGCAAAAAAAAATGACCACAGGTGGCCGTTCTTGCAAAACGACCTTCTGGCGCCCTTTTTAAGGACATTCGGCTATTTCTAACAAGAATGGCATCACCCTAACTATTTTTCAAATAAAAGTAAAATTTTGTTCTTTTGGTTATTTTGGCAAAAAGGAAGTTGGACCCGATGAGGGTTGCCAACGTATATCACACCCTGTGAGAATTAAACTGGCGTAGTTCGGGCAAAGGAAATAAACTAATTTGGAAAACAAAACTTCTTTCTTTTGTTTTTTTCAAGTAAATCACACTAAAAACATTTTATTTTTTTTCATTTTCTCAAAATTTTGGCAGAGTTTCGACGCTATTTGGGCACTGGTTTTTTCTAAAAATAGGTAATTATCTCTCTACATTGTTGTTCCCATATTTTCAGAAGCCGGTCAGCATGCAAATTTGAAGCGAATAAATGCGTAAAACAAATAGGATGCAGCAGGATGGTCATTTCATTTCAGGTTGCTTGTCCTAGACGGACCCAACCCCTGTGTTGAGTCCCCTAAGTAAAAAAAATGCATATGATGCACACAAACGTTCCTACTAGGGATCCAGCATGAGGTTTTGTTATACTAGGTTTAATGCCTGGGTGTATTGTTCTAGACCTGGCTTACCCGAGCGGACAACTCGAGCCGAGGATGGGAGCTGTGTACTGGTAACCAAAAGATCATCCGATTTTGCAACGCCTCCGAATCCTCGTTCTATTTTGGGATATGACACTAAGAGAAAGAAGTCACGACCAGCGTGCACTCCTCAGGAGAGAGAAGAGAGGGGTTACGTAGCAGTTTATATATACAGTTCAAATAATATCAAAGCGGTAAAAGCAACATTTAGCACATTAAGCCCAAACAGGTAATAAAATCAGATAATAAATAAAGTCAATTATAACAATTATTCTAAGCTCGAATTCTTGAACCCTGAACCAGAGATTCTGGGTGTTGTCCCCAGCAGAGTCACCAGAGCTGTCACACCTCCTTTTTACCTGCGCCCGCAGGGGCGTAGGGGAGTTTTTTCCAATTAAAGGACAATCGAAACGGGATTTATTATTTAATTCAGAGTCTCCACTTGGGAGATTTATGGTGTCCCAAGTCACCGGTTGAATCCCAAATCGAGGAAAAGATTGACTCTGTATTACAGTCCGCGAACCAGAAATTCGGATAAGGAATTCTGTTAACCCGGGAGAAGGTGTTAGGCATTCCCGAGTTCCGTGGTTCTAGCACGGTCGTTCAAATGTCATATTCAGCTTATTTATCTGATTTTAATACATGTTGGACCGGTGTGCAAATTTTGACTCTTTCCCGCTTTTATTGTTGTTATTTTAAGAGAGAATTGCAACGTCGTGAAAACACGTCTCGAACCATGTCACATCAATGCACCCATGATTATTGACACATTTCGACTCCGTTGAGATTTGGATTTGGGTCATATAAATGTGCACCCGAGTTTAAGAAAGTAATTTATTGAAAGCGCGCCTAAAGTGACTAGCACGTTATTATTTTGAGGAAAGCCGTGAAATTCATTAGACGGTCTGTCCCGAAATCTAAAATATTTTAATGTAATATTTACTGAGGGTCTCGCAACTTCTGCGTTTTATTGGGCGAGGCTCATCTTATTTATTATTTAAAGGCTAATCCTAAAATGACTATTATTCTTCTATTTATTTGTCTTTAAAGAAATAAAAGGGGGCCCCAATTAGTTAATATTAGAAAATCCTATAGTCTATCAATTGAAAATTAGTAGACCAAATGCCATTTCAACTTTAGGTCCAAAGAACCCAATCCATATGCTGGATCGAGTTTTGAACTACACGACTCGGTTATTTGATTCTGCTAACATTCATAAGTTAACTGATTCAAATTCAAGTAGACTATTGATATTAACCATTAACATGCAATTACTTGTTCCAGCGTCGAAATAGTGAGCTTAACGAACAAAGGAGAGGACATCAATAACTACCATGTTGGGCTATTTTTTTTTAAAAACGCGTTTAACCTGAAATTGGAATAAGCACCACATGTTGACTTCTGGATTAATTGTAGGTCCAAACAATACTGATATTCAATTTTTAACTCAATGTTAACTGAAATCAGTACTAAACTATACTAAGTCTACAACTAATGTACACGAATTAACAGTTTAAACAGTCCTAATTAGGTACAAACTTCACAGTCCACATTTTATTGAGTTATAGATCAAATTGGACTATACAACTACTTATCATCTATGTCTACTGAGCTACAGATACAACATCAAATAATTAAGGTCCCGAGCACTTCCATTTCATGTTTACATCTCCAGGGCTACATCAAATTGAGCTTAGTTGTATACCTGGTGTTACACCCCAAGTTTTCATACGTGAGAGTACGTCGTAAGTCATTGATGTAAGCTCGGAAATGAGATTATATTTGGAAGAAAATAAAGTAAGTTAATCATGTTACCTTGTAGGTTACAAATATTTAATATCATGAATAACGAGTACCAAGAGGGTTGGAAATCTTAGAAGCTAAACCAATTGAAGAAAATAAGTTTTGTCGAAAGTCGACAAGTTTCGAATGTTATAAAATGTACTTTGGGGTGAGACTAGGGTTATTAACATGATAAGGAGGTTATTTTATGAGTTATTTTAGTCGTATGATATTCATTTTCTACATTTTGAAGGCAAGCAAGTTGTGGAACAAGAGTTGGCAAAGGTCATCACAAGTTACATTCATAAATTTGCTGAAATTTAGGTCAAATGTATCTGAGAATTTATCCAAATATACTTGGAATCATGGGGTTTTCTACCTATCAAATTGAAGGTCTATGAGTCTAGTTTCTAACTTACTAAACCTTTCATCAATACGACATCGGAATAGAGAGATATTCGTATTTTCGCAAGACCGCGCAAGTAGCTCCCAATGGGACCCACTTAGGCGGTGGTTGACCTACTTCAATTTATAAACGATTTGGACGCCTATTTTTGCTCATTTTTCAACTACAATTCGTCTCCAAACCTCTCCTAACCCTCCTAAACATATACCACAAGGGTTTGAAGTGATTCCAAAGTGATTACACCATATTTCAACATCAAAACTTAGTTCTAGTGAAGAACAACACCTCTTTGAGGTTGTGTTGTCATTGGGGATTGTTGTGGGCTGTATTTGGATGAAATTCCAAGATGTTGCTGCTGTCTAAGGTGAGTATAACAGCCTACTAATTGTTCTTAAGCTTGCTTGTATGTTGGTTAAGTTGTTAGGATGATAAACTACAAGATAATACTTAGATTAGCTTAAGTCACCTCTATGGTGTTGTATTGCTATTAAGGGTTGTTGTAAACTGAATATAACTTGGATTTTGACTTGAAGTTACTGTATAAGGTATGTATATTGTGATCTTGCTTGTGCCTAAGGTTATCTTGATGTTGATTAAGTTAAATGGATGGGCTAGACATGAACTAGTGAATAAAGTTGCTAATTGAGGATAGTTGAAGTTGTGGATTATTTTCGTTGTTATAAATATATGATATAAGGCTGGAATCATTGATTAATGACTTCATTATCATGTTAATGATACTTTTATGTTGAAGTAAGAAGTCTATAAGGATTGATAAGGGGTATACGGATTCCAATCGGAGCTTGCCGCTCGTCGTAATGTAGTTGTGACTTGTTGTTGTTATATGGTGTCTTGATATTGATAATTATGTATTGATGAATTGCTCTAGTAATTGTTGTTGGTATATGGTATTGGAGGAGGCCCTTGTTACAAGGGAGATGCTGCCAAAATTTACGTAAACGAGCTACTAGCTTAAGTTATAGACTTAGCCTTTGCTCAGCACTGATTTTGAATCTCCTTATACTATGATAGATTGAGTTGACTTGTTTGAAGAGTTGCTTGGAAGGGATTAGGGACTCAACGGGTTTAAGGTATGTTAAGGCACTTTCTTCTTTCTTTTGGCATGATCTAAAGTGAAATGAATACGCTACTTCATAACGGATCTACTCCTAGCAACTAAGGTTGTCCATGTTGTTCTTTTCTTATAAAATTATTCTAAGCAAGTGTGTATGATCCTTGAATCCTACTAAGGTTCATATTGAGGGTATGGATGTCCATAGTGCTCTTAAGTCACTCCAAAAGGTTTAGAAGGTGATTCCATGAGTCTAGCATGCATTATATATAGTATCTATTTTACTCTACCGAGCCGCTCTATAGTCGGCCGGGTACGACACCTATTGTGAAACCACTGATCAGTTGGGTTTACCGAGCTCCACGTGGCCGGGTACGATTCTACCGAACCTTATGATGGTCGGGTACGCTTTTACTAATGGTCATGTCGGCCTTATAGGCCCGTATGTCACATATATTAGTTTGTATATCATGTTGGGTCTTCATATGTTGAGTATTCCCTTATGTTTTATTCTTGTTATCTCATGACGGGTTTTCTAGCTCATTTACTCATGATAACATGATAAGAAAGATATGTTACGTTGGTACTCGGTTGAGTAAGGCACCGGGTGCCCGTCGCGGCCCTTCGATTTGGGTCGTGACAGAAGTGGTATCAGAGCTGTTCTGTCCTAGGGAGTCTACAAGTCGTGTCTAGTAGAGTCTTGTTTATGGGTGTGTTGTGCACCAAATTATAAGCAGGAGGCTACAGGGCATTTAGGTCTGTCACTCTTTCTTCTTACTCTAGATCGTGCAGTAGAGCTCAGTTGTAAGAATTCAAACTCCTAAATTCGACTTTAGTCGTAATACAATGATACCTACATCCACAACGACAGTTGGTAAGAGATTGCATGTGGATGTGGAAGAGTTGAGTCAGAGGAACTCGATTTCACATCATGCTTATGATAAGTAAATGTGAGGTCTTCAACAGATCATGTGTGTACTAAGATGTGTATGCTTCTTAATAAGTAGCCTTAAGGCAAGGATATCTATTCACGAATATGGTGAAAATCTATGAGGAATTCAGAAGCTAGATACAAGTTTTAACAAGTAAAAGAAATAAGGTGAAGAGGGGTATGAGGCACCCAAATAATGAAGATTATCAATATTTTCAAATCAGACAGAGAAATATAAGCATTTTGGTATCTTCATCAATGACAGAGGTAAGTACAATTGGCCACACCTATCTCAGTTATGTTCTATGGGAGTTAACAGATATTATTTAAGAGAAAGATGGGATATCAGGATCTTGTTGGAGTTAGAGTAACCCAAAAATTGTGGATAAGTTGTTATCATTAACTAACATTTCCGAAAGATGGTGCAAATGTGGTAATAGATCTCCTTCTACGACACCCAGATGGTGAACTCTAGAGTAGTACAATCAGATACAAATACTGGAATATTCAAAAATTTTCAGAAGATAGGCAGTGGGATCCTAGAAGGGACAAATATTTACCTTAGTATGACTCTAGCCCCGAGTAAAAAAAAGAATGTTAGGCATTCCCAAGAGCCAGTGAGATGAAGCTAGGGGAGCTTATAGAGAAAGAACTTTTTGTTGAAGTTTTCAGAATAAAGTGATCGACAAAAAAAATATTATCCGAAGAATAAGAAGAAAATAAATAAAGCATCATGAGTAAGATGTGATATAGGGGTGATAACAGTAAATCAAAATATGACACGATGACAGAGTCTATAGTCAAAGTGAAGGAAAATACAAGAGGTGACAAGCCTTAAGGCAATAAAAGAGTATAAGCCATAAAGTCATATTCTTATTTCGAGAAATGAGATGGTGACTTCAACGTGATTATCAGGAGGAAAGGTTAGACCCCAGAGTAATAAAAATCAGTATGGGCTGGTGAACAAGATAAAACCAAACATGAATTAGGTACCGGAGGATTTGATAATGGTCGACATCGTGAGAATTTCAAAGATCGTGCTCCAACAATAATAGAATAGACAACATACGAATAACCTTTAAAGGCCATTTAGGAAGTCGCTTACCTAAAGCAATAACTCTGAGCAGAGTTAATCTTAAGGGACTAAGTGTGCCAGTTACAGTAGGTGTCACCTTCGTGCGTAAGAAATTTAGTTATCCCTGGTACAGAAGGTTACCATAAGGTGATTAAGGTTCATTGATAATGTGAAAAGACGCCGAATATGAAAAGGTAAAACAACTATAGGTAGATCGTCGTAGTACTAAATCTTAGTACTCCCCTGAAGGGGGGAATATGGTGTGATATGGTATTAAGTCGGAGTTAAGCGGTTCAGTTAACTATGAAATGGTAAAGAAAGAATGTGGTAAAAAGGAGAAAGGGATGATGTTGCATTTATTCAGTTCCTACAGATATGTTGCGACTCCAGAACCTTATACATGCACGACACCGGAGAGAGGCAGTAAAAGTTTCCGGCCAGGATGTTATTGATAAATAAGTGTGAATGGACACTTAATACATCAGGAGCTAGTGGCGAGAGATAAGTTAAGACAAAGGATATATCCCAAGAGGGATTATGCAGAATATATATATATATATATATATATATATATATGAGAATGGACCAACGAGTAATTAGTAGTTGATTCAGGAAGAGCCCAGTTATGGCTAGACAAGAGGTCACAAATAAATCAATAGATCATGCAAGATAAATGTAGTGAATCGCAGCATAGTGAATTCAGTCTCGCAAATATGACGTCATAAACCTTGAGAAATGCTCAGATAGGAGTTGGGGTATTTAAAGGTATTGTATAAGTATTACGGGAATAATGGAGGGTGCCACTAAGGAGATAATCAAAATCTGATTTTACAAGTAATCCTACGAGCACAACGGCATGGAGGTATGTAAGTAAGGATGTTTGTAGGCGAGTAAGAATATCAAAAATTCCTTCGAGTATACAGTATAACAAGATCACAACTTTACAAGATCCAAAAGGTCTCCTAAGTACTACCACGAAAGACTAGCTGAGGAAATAAGGAAGAAGGTTTCCACCTAAGCATAGTGAGCTAAAGAGTAAATGATCCTGTAACAACAGTCTCACTACAATATTGTATACACTCCATAAGAAAGTGGCACCTATCATGGCTAATGAATGGTAAAAAAGGAAAAAAAAACATCAAAGGTGATACTTGAGAGCATACGAGTTACAGGGAATTCCAGTGTTCGTGGGCACTATGATAAGCCAAGTATCCATGTAGCAAGTGGCAGAACGACCATAAAAAGTACTTATTTACATTTAAAGACAACTGAGAATGCGCAAAAGGGAATCTAAGGTGCTAGCAAGTTAAAGGAAGGTTCTGAGTAGTATAAATAGATCGGTGTAGGTCCTAAGGTAAAGTATTGTAGAGCAACAAGGTTTTAGGTTGATAGGAGTAAGGATATGAAAAGGTGAGTGAGAAGGTGACGAGAATATGTATGTCCTCGGGATTAAACCCATCAAAACAAGGGAGCTGATGATTTACATATGTAATAAAAAGCTTGGTACAACCTGAATGAACATAGAGGAGTCTGAGACTAGGTACATTTGAAAGAGATGGAATGCTTCCCTGGCAGTAGAATAAGGGTCTAATTGTGATAGATAAGAGGATGATACTTAGGCCTTTGATTGAGTAATGATTTAACGAGAAAGGGATTTCATTAATTGCACGGGATTAGAATACCCCCATAAGATGAATCGCGTTGGGATGTAATGAAATACGATTATTGAAGTATAGTATTATCCCTAGGTGGATCAGGAAAATCACTTCATATGTTCCCCGATAAGATGTGAGCCCTAGTGATAGTGTATTACGTAAGAGGTTGCAAGTTGTCAGTGATAGATTATAGATCAACATTAAGGTGAATAAACAATAGATGGGTACAAGTTCCAAAGTTCGAGATGAGATTTGTTTGTTATTCTTAGATGAATAATAATGAGGAAGCACTAAAGGACTTAGATTTATACATATAGGATAAGCAGCGAGAGAGTAACCTGGAGTTGGATAGCAAACCTCGGTAATAATAAACCGAAGTAAGCTTTATGGTATAGTATAACCTACCTAGATGTAGTAAATCCATAAGGATAGATATACATGGCTATGAAACAAGAGATAGAAATAGTCTTAAGTTCGATAGAGTACCAAGCGAAAGACATCAGTACACCAATAGATGCCTAGAGGGACAGCTTGTCATAATTCTGTATATGTTCATAAAGTGAGGCTTAGAGAATGGCTAAAAGATGGAGGAAAAAGAGAATACGACTCGCTAGGCGCTCATACAAGGACACAGTCATACATACTGCATGACATAAGGTAGCAAATGTAACGATGTTGGAAGAATTCCGACCATATGTCATGGCGTGACAAAGAGGCCTAAAAGAGGGGAATGCCCAAGCGTTTAGATTTATTCACAAAAAAGTGGATTAGATGAAAAGATGAGCATTAAAGTATTCATAAGAGATATAGATAATGAAACTGATAAGCGCATCAATCAACATTCGAGGACGAATGTTCCAAAGGGGGGAATGATGTTACACCCCAAGTTTTCATACGTGAGAGTACGTCGTAAGTCATTGATGTAAGCTCGGAAATGAGATTCTATTTGGAAGCAAATAAAGTAAGTTAATCATGTTACCTTGGAGGTTACAAATATTTAAGATCATGAATAACGAGTACCAAGAGGGTTGGAAATCTTAGAAGCTAAACCAATTGAAGAAAATAAGTTTCGTCGAAAGTCGACAAGTTTCGAATGTTATAACATGTACTTTGGGGTGAGACTAGGGTTATTAACATGATAAGGAGGTTATTCTATGAGTTATTTTAGTCGTATGATATTCATTTTCTACATTTTGAAGGCAAGCAAGTTGTGGAACAAGAGTTGGCAAAGGTCATCACAAGTTACATTCATAAATTTGCTGAAATTTAGGTCAAATGTATCTGAGAATTTCTCCAAATATACTTGGAATAATGGGGTGTTCTACCTACCAAATTGAAGGTCTACGAGTCTAGTTTCTAACTCATTAAACCGTTTGTCAATACGACATCGGAGTAGAGAGATATTCGCGTTTTCGCGAGACCGCGCAAGCAGCTCCCAATGGGACCCACTTAGGAGGTGGTTGACCTACTTCAATTTATAAACGATTTGGACGCCTATTTTTGCTCATTTTTCAATTCAAATTCATCTCCAAACCTCTCCTAACCCTCCTAAACATATACCACAAGGGTTTGAAGTGATTCCAAAGTGATTACACCATATTTCAACATCAAAACTTAGTTCTAGTGAAGAACAACACCTCTTTGAGGTTGTGTTGTCATTGAGGATTGTTGTGGGCTGTATTTGGATGAAATTCCAAGTTGTTGCTGCTGTATAAGGTGAGTATAACAGCCTACTAATTGTGCTTAAGCTTGCTTGTATGTTGGTTAAGTTGTTAGGATGATAAACTACAAGATAATACTTGGATTAGCTTAAGTCACTTCTATGGTGTTGTATTGCTATTAAGGGTTGTTGTAAACTGAATATAACTTGGATTTTTACTTGAAGTTACTGTATAAGGTATGTATATTGTGATCTTGCTTGTGCCTAAGGTTATCTTGATGTTGATTAAGTTAAATGGATGGGCTAGACATGAACTAGTGAATAAAGTTGCTAATTGAGGATAGTTGAAGTTGTGGATTATTTTCGTTGTTATAAATATATGGTATAAGGCTGGAATCATTGATTAATGACTTCATTATCATGTGAATGATACTTTTATGTTGAAGTAAGAAGTCTATAAGGATTGATAAGGGGTATACGGATTCCAATCGGAGCTTGCCGCTCGTCGTAATGTAGTTGCGACTTGTTGTTGTTATATGGTGTCTTGAAATTGATAATTATGTATTGATGAATTGCTCTGGTAATTGTTGTTGGTATATGGTATTGGAGGAGGCCCTTGTTACAAGGGAAATGCTGCCAAAATTTACGTAACACTAGCTTAAGTTATAGACTTAGCCTTTGCTCAGCACTGATTTTGAATCTCCTTATACTATGATAGATTGAGTTGACTTGTTTGAAGAGTTGCTTGGAAGGGATTAGGGACTCAACGGGTTTAAGGTATGTTAAGGCACTTTCTTCTTTCTTTTGGCATGATCTAAAGTGAAATGAATATGCTACTTCATAACGGATCTACTCCTAGCAACTAAGGTTGTCCATGTTGTTCTTTTCTTATAAAATTATTCTAAGCAAGTGTGTATGATCCTTGAATCCTACTCAGGTTCATATTGAGGGTATGGATGTCCATAGTGCTCTTAAGTCACTCCAAAAGGTTTAGAAGGTGATTCCATGAGTCTAGCATGCATTATATATAGTATCTATTTTACTCTACCGAGCCGCTCTATAGTCGGCCGGGTACGGCACCTATTGTGCAACCACTGATCAGTTGGGTTTACCGAGCTCCACGTGGCCGGGTACGATTCTACCGAACCTTATGATGGTCGGGTACGCTTTTACCGAGTCCTCTTTGAGGCCGGGTACGATATGATGATGATGATGCCCACAGAGGCGAATGTTTTAAAAAGTTTATGTATATATATGTATTATGCATTTCATATTAGTAACCCTCAGAGGCACTCAGATGTTACAGGTTGTATCTCCTTTATATCTCTCTTTACATTACTGTTCTTGTTTAAGCTTTCCTGCCTAACATACTCGGTACTTTATTCGTACTGACGTCCCTTTTGCCTGGGGACGCTGCATTTCATGCCCGCAGGTCTCGATTGATAGGTTGACAGTCCTCCTAGTAGGCTATCAGCTCAGCGAAGGTGTTGGTGCACTCCACTTGCTCCGAAGTTGCCTATTTGGTCAGTATGCTTTGGATATGTATCGATTGGTGTGGAGGGGCCCTGTCCCGACCTTTATAATTTTATATACTCTTAGAGGCTTGTAGACAGATGTCAGGTGTATGGATAATTGTATGGCCTTGTCGGCCTATGTTTCGAGTTTACTAATGGTCATGTCGGCCTTATAGGCCCGTATGTCACATATATTAGTTTGTATATCATGTTGGGTCTACACATGTTGAGTATTCCCTTATGTTTTATTCTTGTTATCTCATGACGGATTTTCTAGCTCATTTACTCATGATAACATGATAAGAAAGATATGTTACGTTTGTACTCGGTTGAGTAAGGCGCCAAGTGCCCGTCGTGGCCCTTCGGTTTGGGTCGTGACACCTGGATTGGAGTGAACAGAAGAATAAAGAGGAAGTCAGCAGCAGTACAACACAAAAAACAACAACAGCAGCAAATACCACCAGCAGACAGCAAATTGGAATTCAGAAACAACTCCAAACCCAGTTTCAAATCAGAAAAACACTTGACCACAACTCATAACCAGTTGTGAAACCAAACAGCAAACAACAAATAACTCCGGGCAACTAATTGGACTTCAAACTCAACAAGAAAACCAACCAGTGAACCTCAAATCTATGAAACTTTAAGCCTTAGAAAACAGTCTATGAAACTGGAAACAAGCTCTCCAATCTTTATGCCTTAGAAACTGATTTTCAGGACCCTCTCTAACTGATTAAAGACTCTCAAAAGTGATCTATGAAGCTTGAAGTAGAGAATTTTAAAACTGTTTATGATTCTTAGGGAGCTGGACTATTGGCTGAGATTTTGACAAGTTAATTAAGGTACTCCAACAGTAAAACTCTCTCCCCTCTCTTCCTTCAGGTCTTCTTCTCTATGTTCTCTCCAAAAAATCCCCCCCCCCCCTCATTCTAAGGTCTACCCCATTTTTATATCCTAAGATAGACCCCTTTTCCAGCTTGTTTTAATACTTAAATCATTAAGAAATGTGTTTCTTCCATCACATTCCCTGACAGCCATTACTAAGTGTCTAATTTCATTGTTTAATTCAAAGGTGTATGGGCAATGCTATATTTTAATCAATTCCTTTTAAGCCTCCACATACCATTATGTTTTGTTCCCTACTAATTATTAAACAAATGCATTATTTTAATGGTACGCTAGTGCTTAGCGGACAGAACACTCAGACTACCCATTTCTTCAAGTTTTCAATTCCCAAATTACCCCCTGAACTTACTGAAATTATTGTCCTACCCAATCCCTTTTCAATCTACACCCAAAACCTATCGGCTATAACTCATTCCCTAATCAAATAACTAAGCTGATTCCTAATTGATCACCAAACTACAGCAGCTATAACCAATTTAATTCAAATTCACTTAGCAGTTCAAACTTAGAACTCAGATTAGATCAAATGGTATCCAAATGAAGGCCACCGAATCAGGACTAAACATATTTGAACCTAACCAGGTTAAACTTCCAACCATGATTGACACATTACGTGGGAATAACTAACTATATTCACAACTCTAAAGTAAACAAAATGAATGAAATACTGTAACATACTGGACGAAAATAAACTAAATTTATATGTAAAATGATGAACAACAAAAACAAGGAGCCAAACATCACAGAAAATGAGACCATTTGAACTAGTAATACTAGTAACCAATTACAAGACTAGACACAATTTTTGTACAGGAACATTACGGACACTGACTTTTACAACCAAACTAAAATACAAACACACTCAATCGATTTGACATATGCCAATCAACCACATGAGAAAAAAAAAACTGGACCAGAAAAAAGGTCCGAAAGAGAAGAGAGAAATAAATCGAAAAGATGATGAAATACACCGAAGCTTAAGCAAATAAACAACAACAAAAATAGAAAAGAAAAAGAAGAAAAATACCTCAAAATTACAGGCCAAACCCAATCCGTTTCAGTCTGAACTTCATCTTGAAACTTTGAAGCCAAAACGGACCTTAATCGAGTGTTCTCGACTGAGAACACTCGACTAAAGTCGGTCAAAACCTCAAATTTTTAACTCCATACACAGCCTGAAGTTTGGTTCTTTTAGGGTTTGCCTTTGATTTGAAATTTGAAAGTCTCTAACAAGATTCGAGCAGAACTGGGGTGGGCTTTGGGACGAGGGTAGCTAGGTGGTTCAATGGTGTAACTTTGGGACTGGTTGGGTAGATTTAGGGTTTTGCTCGAATCTTCGATTGAAGATTCGAAATAAACCGGGATGATTCGAGGTAAAAGCGTTAGGGATTTGTGTTGAGGGTGGTTAGAAGGTTCAGAGGTGTGAATTTGAGGGTCATCAGACCTCAGGCCGCCGGGTTTTCAGGCGAAGGGAACGAGGGCGGCTAGGGTTTGGTGGGTCGTTTGGTTCGTCTCTGAAAGAGACAACCGGGGGGTATGGCTTAGGGGGCGTGGGGTGAGGCTTTTGGGAATATATAGTGGGGTGTGGATTTGATCTTGGTCATTGGATCATTCACGATCAACAGCCTTGATCACTTCACTAAGGAGGAACGGTGTCGTTTGGGTTTCAACTGGGGATTGGGTCGATCCGGGGACAAGGGGGTCGGGTAATGAAAATGGCTATGGTCCGTTGAATCAAATTAAATCGACGGCCCTAATCAAAGTATGTCCAAACGACGTTGTTTGGTTCTGGTAGGGGCGGACCGATTGGGGAACGGGTTTTTGGCTGATTTGGGGCGGGTATTGGTGTATTGGGTAAGAACTGGGTTGTGGCCAATTTGGCCCAGTCCAGTTTCCTTTTCCTTCTTTTCTTTTATTTCCTAATTAATAAAACTAAAATTCTAAATTAACTTATAAACCAATTAAAAAAATACTAATTAATTCCTAATAACAATTATCACACCATTAAATACCAACTACAATAAAATCACACAATTGGAGATTAAATGCTAAAAAATGCCAAGTACATATTTTTTGTGATTTTCATTCTCGCAAATCCAAATATTGTTTAATTAATTCCTAATTGTAAAATTAAATCCTAAATGCACATGCAACACATATTTTTGTATTTTTCTTAATTAAAGTAAAAAATAAACATGCATAGACAAATACAAATAAATCTCAAGCAATACAAAACTATCTTATTTTGAATTTTGGGAGTAGTTCTTGTAGGGTAAAAATCACGTGCTCACAATATCCACTTGAACTTTGGCGTTGTCATGAGTCAAACGGAGTTGGACCTCGAAGGCAGGGACCTTAGTCAAGGCACTCATCTCCTCCAAAGTTCGAACCTGTACTTGAGCTTTTAGCTCCCCGCAAGCAACTCTGACACAGTTGACGCCGCCTTTGAGGTAATCCAAGGCCTCCACCTTTCACTGCAGCTGATACAGCAAAAGGGGTTAGCCTTAAGGTTAGAAAGGAGCGAAGCACGTACTACAGAAAGTTGCCTGCTCCATCAAATAGCTCTCATAGTTTGAGCTCCGATACGCCTCATATCGCCAATGCTGCAGCTCAACTTCCTTCTCCTCGCTAAAGAGCCTAAGGGATTCGCCCTCATCCAGAATTTTCTGAAGCTTGGCCCCTTGACAGAGCAACTTAGACCTAAGCCTATCACAGGCCTGCACAAGGAAGGTTCAATAAAGGGAGGAGGGCACGGGGCACAGAGAAACTGTACATGAACTCACCACAACGTGAAGCCGACGGACTTCCTCAAAGTCGGAACACACTCCTGTTGATCTTGCCCCTGCGGCCCCAAAAGAACCAACCTCGGTCATGGCGTATTCGCTCAAAGGAACTTCTGGCCGAGAATCAGGTGCTCTAGTAGCAGCGGACCCAGGCGACGCCCCTTCCTTGGAAATGTGAGCCCGACCAGCACCACTAAAGGCTCCATCACACCGCGGGTGCCCCATCCCAAGGAAGGGGAAAATATTACCTGGAGTATACGAAGGCAAGGCAAAGGCAGTATACACACATACCTTGGTATTGCGCTCCCCATCCGGTATGAAGTACAGCTCGCCACCTGCGCTCGTCACAGGATGAATGGGTCACCAGCTTCTGGACCCAGCTAGGAAGATCATGGACCTCACCCGGCGTCCACGAAATTGCTGCAACAAGGGAGACAACATTATTACTTAGCTGATTTTCGCTATAGGCAAAATCTGAAAAAGCGCCAAATGCCTCGCTCACGTACATAATTCCACCCTTTGGGAAATGGAAAAAACTCCACAGGGATAATGTCAGTCGTTCGGACCCAGATAAACCAACTGGCCCACTCTCGATCCCCACTTTTCCTCATTATCAATAACAAAGGGCGTGGACGAGCGACATCTCAGAGTTAGCTAGCCTCGACGATGAAAGGACCGATATAGCCTAACAAGGTGATCAAGCGTGAATTCAAGCCCGGCCTTCTCCGTGAAGAACCTCATCATCAACGATGTTTGCCAAAATGATGGATGAATCTGTGCCAGGGTAACCCGATACTTCAAGCAAAAATCAAGCACGACCCTATCAGGGGGGCCAAATGCGAAAGGGTATAGATATACGCTCAAGAATCCATCGGTGTAGTCCACAATGCCCTCATCTGGGGAAAGCACCTGCGGTGTTATCCCCTCGCTCCACCCATAGTATCTCATCGCCATCTCTAGGTGTTCCTCTCTTATCAAGGACGCCGTTTCCAGAGCGAACTCCCTCGGTTCCTAAGCACCAGGAGCAGCACTCCACGTCCCCTACCGGATCGGCCTCGAAGTGGTTTCCATGAGTATGGTGAAACTAACAGGTCAAAGCAAGCACGCGCACCAACACTTTTTGTGCCTAAAGAGATGAAGTACCCTATGCCAAAGCAGAAAGGCGGCTATCTAAAAATAGTGAAGTCTTGTGAAAAAGCCAAAGCCGCCCCACATATATGCGAGAAACAGCGATGATTCGACTTCCCGAGGCAGGCCCCAAGAAGCCAACACCCTATATATAGATTGACGGGTCAATACCCGATCCAGAAAGCATCTTTCAATAAGGATTCAAGACTCGACGGGTCGTTCATATTATCTCCGAGCTCAAGATAGCACTCTACGTCAAGAACCCTTGGCCCAAAGAAGTCGGACTTCGAGAAGCTTTAAATGCCAACACTTGACGCAAGGCAAGTACCTGGTCTCGTGATCCCCTCTTTCTGAAAAGAGGAATAAACACAAGAAGCTCCAATCGTGAAAGCTCCACGAAGGTCCGAGGAAGCGCTAGAATACAGGCAAACTCCTCAGCAGAAGTCTATCCTATACATTCTAAAGGGGATATCTACATCAAGATCAATAGTGGCCCCGGGTACTGAAGATGACCTTCATCCAGGGTAACATTCCCGAAGGCCCCAGAATTTGACGCATGATCTCCATACAACTCGGAGGGCCTCGATAGCCCGGACCAATCAGATCAATCCAAGATTGGTCCGAAGTACGATGATGGGTTCGGATGAGAGTTATGCCGATCAGCAGAAGACCGAGATGGATGCCCGCGCCCGCGCCCAATATCAACAGCCAGCAAACAAAAGAAAGCATTCAAAGGGCCCCGAAGGGAATAAGAGCATACAGAAACAAAGCAAATTCGAAAGCAAAAATCAACGGGGTATATTCTTATTCATAAAAGTTTGTGTACAAGCAGCCCTCGAGGGGTAGTTACATACAACTTGCAAAAGCCTACAGGAGTCTACGCCCAAAGCGGAGGAATGGAAGCATGTACATGCGATGAAACCCGACGCCGCCCTTGAGAGTCCATATCCGGTATTAGCATCCTCGGGTGCCGCACCTTCGAGCACATATCCTCGAGGGTGACTCTTTAGATCTCCACCTCCCATAGGTTCTCAGCTCAATCCCCCGAGGGATCCACGCCGGAGAAGATAAAGAAGAGGAAATTGAGGGGACGCAGAGGAGGCAGAGAAAAGATACATGGCCCACCGAAGCCAAAGGTTGAAGATTCGACGGGCCCTAGCCTCAGTGGCTGGTAGTGCCACTTTATCCCTTGGGAAAGAAAAAGCCCTAGGGATAAAGTGCCATACCAGGCCAGGGTAGGAGAGTGAGCAGCGGTGCATAATCCGAACAGCTATCTACATAAGGGAGAAACTGACTCTCCGTCCATCATCACCTTGGCCCAGCAGCAGCAGCAGCAAAAGCCAGCATATCGATGATCGCAACAATAGCAGAACGACACGTTTATGTTAGACGAAGGGAAGTCCCGGCAGAAGGCCACAACACATTCTAAGGAAACTCCTTCAAACGGCCTTAAGGTCAAGAGCCCCTAGCATGATATTCAGGGGTGAAAGAAGATGATAAGAAGGGAAAGGCAAGCGAGCCAACAGAAGCACTGGGATAGGAAAGCAAAGCCAAGGTACCCCCATTTATAGGAGATTACGACACGGTCATCTAGGCTTTGGAAGGCTGACCAACAGACGCAGTTAATGCATCCATGGAAAATCAAGCCGATGGCGGTACCTTCACCTTGAAAAATGAGAATCGGGAGTGCAATGAATGAAGTTGAAAAGCACGAGCCCATGGATGTCCAATCACCACAAAGTTCAGGCCAAGAGTCGCATCATCGGTACGTCGTCACCGAAAGAAGCTCAAGGAGTCAAGTGTCAGAATCATTTCCCATCTCTTCTATGGGAAACGCGGAGACTATATGTATGCGGCGAAATCAGAATACTTGATTTCTCGTTGTCGGGACATTTCAGAAGCATGCCTCGGGACCCCAGGGGCGGGAGGCCGCGACCAAGTTCCCGACCTCGGGGCTCGTCGGAGCCTGACTCAGAGGAAATGAAGACCGAAGCCAGGACGGAGGGGGAAGCCCTCAAGGCACATGGCTACGTCTGACAGGCCCGACCTATCCAGAGCCTATGCTGAGGCATCACGTCAAACCATCCCATCTCCATACTTTGTGTTTAATCTCCACATATTTGTACCATACCATGTTCCCTTGCCTATATAAGGGGAACCCATACCACTTTGTAAAGGGTTGTTGTTGCTCCATTTCTCCACTAAAGCAATAATATCTCTCTCTCTTTCTCCTATTTTGTTCGTTCTCACTGGCTCGAGGCCGCTTTAACATCTATTGTCTTCTTACTTATTTCATGCTATATTGCGCAACTTTGGCCGTAAAGAGCCTTTCTTGATCGTATCCTTAATTGTTATCCTATTCCCGGTTTCCCCCGATAGCTCGAGCTCGATTCGAGTCCTGACCCCGAGGTCCTTATCGACCGGCTTTGCATCTGGGCAACAGGCCCCGTCGGTTTGATTAATGTCTTGTTTTAGCTTGCATTTCATTGTTAATCTTCACGTTCTTAGCATCAACTGCTCTAACAACTAGCTCGGAAATAGATCACGTATTTTTAGAATCCCATTTACAAATTTAATTGTTGTTACAATTTTAACGGTAAACATAAATGACCCTGGAATGGAGTTTTGATGGTTACGATAGCTTAGTATGGTGATTTTAGACTTAGGAGAGTGTCCGAATATTGATTTGGAGGTTCGTAGATGATTTTGGCTTGAACTAACGAAAGTTGGAAAAGTTGAAGTTTGGAGAGTTGAGAAGTTTGACTGAGAGTTGACTTTGTTATTACCAGGCTTGGATTTTGGATTCGGAAGCTAGGATAGGTCTGTTGTGTCATTTATGAATTGTGTGCAAAATTTAAGGTCAATCGGAGTTGGTTTTATAGGTTTCGGCATCGGTCGTAGAAGTTAGAATTCATTAGTTTTTATTAGGATTGAATTGGGGTGCGATTCGTATTTTTTATATTGTTTGATATGATTTGAGGCCTCGACTAAGTTCGTATCATGTTTTAGAACTGGTTGGTATCTTAGGTTGAGGTCCCCGGGGCCTCGGGTGAGTTTCGGGTTGATTGCGGATTGAATTTGGCCTCGCAAAGATGCAGATTTTCAGCTGTTCTGGTGTAACTGCACATGCAAGATTTTGGCCGCAGATGCAAATATTAGAGAGGAGGCTTGGGAGAGAAGGTGCGTAAGGAAGTCCGAAGAAGCGGATGCGCTTCTACGCAAGAAGGGTCGTAGAAGTAGAAACGGATAGGAGGCAGTGGAGTCGCAGAAGCAAAAGGACTGTGCAGGCGCGGAAGCGCAAGTGCAGGGGTGAGCTTGCAGAAGCGGTCCCATAGGTGTGAAGATAGGACCGCATGTGCGATAGGTCAGGGGTCTAGTGTTTTTCTACAGGTGCAGACTTTTAACCGCAAAAGCAGAAGCGGATAAGTGGACTGCAGAAGTGGAACCACTGGCAGAATGTATAAAGTCGAGGGTTAGAGTAATTTCTTCATTTTTATACTTTGGGAGCTCGGATTGCGGCGATTTTTGAAGGGGTTTCACTAGATTTCAATAGGTAAGCAACTTTTGGCCGTTTTTATATAATAATATTGAATACCTATTGAATTTCCCCCATAGATTTGGTGTTTTTGAGGTGAAATTTGTTTTGACCCATGTATTGGAGAGTCGGATTTGGGGATTTGAGGTTGGAATTGGGTTATTTTGGTATGGTTGGACTCGTTATTGAATGGGTATTCAGATTTTGTAAATTTTTTGGATTTCGAGACGGGGCCACTGTTGACTTTTTGACTTTGGTTAAAGAACTTAGTTTTATTGTATGGAATCAATTCCTACAGCTTGTAGTTTATGGCTAGATTCGAGTCGTTCGGAGGCCGATTTGCGAGGCAGGGGCTTGTTGGAGTAGAGATTTGTGCGGTTTGAGGTAACACTTCTAAACTTCATACGTAAGGTATGAATCCCTGAACTACGTGTTATGTGGTTGATGTTGAGGTAACGCACATGTTAGGTGACGGGTATGTGGGCATGTACCTTAATAATTGTGACTCAGTTGATTCCATAGAGTTGTGTAGATACCCAATCTTGTTGTTATTAATGTAATATCCATGTGTTATAGAAATTGAGCTGTGATCCATGTTAGAAGTCATGTTTAGGCTATATGTTGGTACTGTTGGGACCCATAGAGGTCGTTTATGATGTTGAGTTATTTGCTTACATTGTAGTTATGTACTCAATCACATTCATCATTTGCATATTATATCTTAGTATCTATTATTATTTATTATTACATCCTGTATTATTGTTTGGACTAATTGGCATGAGATTTGTAAGCTGGAGAGACTGGAGAGATTGATGACTGAGTGAGGCCGAGGGCCTGATTGTGAGTGATATTTATGAGATCGGGCTATACGTCGCAGCAGGCTATTGATTTATGATGGGATCAGACTGCACGCTGCAGTATGCCATGTTGGCTTATATTAGGGCTTGGGCAAGATCCGCCCCTCTGGAGTCTGACATACCAGCAGTGAACGCATGTACCGTTGAGTGCTAAGTGTGAGTGCCGAGGCGAGTGCTGAGTGATTGAGAGTGTTGAGTGATTAGGAATACTGAGTGATTGGGAGTGTTGAGTGATTGAGTGTGCTAAGAGAGGTTGAATACTGAGAGAATAAGTATATGAGTTTATAAATGTGTTGCATTACAGATGACATACATATTCGACGTATAATCGTAGAGATGAGATATTCATCATGTTAGCTATACTTGGCATATTTTACCAGTATTGAGCCTAACCTGTTGAACTTGAAAGCGTGTCTACTTTTCTGTACTATGTACAAACGATTACGAGATTTTCTCCGAGTTATTATTGTCATTTTCAAGTCATATCTGTATTGTTATTATCTGGACTTGGATTGTACCTATCTAAGCTCGTCATTGCTTTCAGCCCAAGGTTTGTCTATTACTTATTGAGTACATTGGGCTGGTTGTACTCATACTACACTCTGCACTTCGTGTGCAGATCCAGTTACATTTGGACCCGGTGGTTGCTAGACTTGGAACATTACCTGCTTGGAGACTTTTGAGGTAGCTGCTTTGGCATCCGCAGACCTCCGCTCTCCTTCTTTTCAGTTTATTTAACATTGTTCTATCTTTTCTGACAATTGTATTAGAAGTGACTGCGTTGGCATTTAGTAACTCATGTACTCGATGACACCTGAATTTTGGGAATTTTGTATTTGAGTCGCAGTTATTCCTTTTGGTTATCTGTGTCACTTTTCACTATTAAACTCAATATATCATGCTTTAAATTAAAATGCATAGTTATTGTTACACCCCACAATATTACGTCAATATTACTTCCCGCAGTGTTATATTATGATGATGTTACGTCTAGCAGTATTATATTATGATGATGTTACGTCTTGTAGTATTACATTACGATGATGTTACGCTTCGCAGTATTAAATTATGACGATGTTGCACCCTGTAGTATTGTACATTGAATTTGTCGTAAGATAATTGACATCAGTCCAAGGAAAAGATTATTTGGAGATTATAAGGATTATGCTATTTCAAACAAGTGATGGGTAAATTCGTGAAGGTGGGGGGAGAAGCAAGTCAAAGAAAATGAATTTTCGTCGAAGTTTGACATTTTGGGATAAAATACGGTCCGAGCTAAATACCTGGTATATATGGACTAGTACCATACAAGGTACCATATGGCTATGATAGTAAGGTATATAAAGTGTATTAAAAGTGAATAATATTTTGAGTAAATTGAGGTAATTCTTAATTATGTGAGTAATTGGTTAATTATTGGATTTGTGAATAAATATTTAAGTGAAATTTGTTGGATAATTATAAGGGGACAACTATACATGTGGGGGTATGTAAGTGTGACAACAAATTTCCACCTAATCAAGCCTAAAGGAGGTGGTGGCACTATTTACATCAATATCTCATTTTTGGGTGTAAAGATGCTAATTAAGAAGGCCTTTCTTGGTTCACAAAGTGAAAAGGCATATATGGATGAAAGCTTAATCAAAAGTCACACACAATATTGGCAATGTGATTCAGCAACTTCAAAGGAAAGATTCATAACTTATGATCAAATTCAAAGGAAATTTCAGCAACTTATTCAAAATATTGTCCACGTGATTTTGCTACAAAAATCATACGAGACTACGTAATGTTATAGCAACGGGATCTTGCGATTCTAAGGGAATACGGTGCAATATTTCTCAAGAATATCATACAGATTCTTCCCTACTGCGGTCCTCCGTTACGTGTTTTCGCAAAAAGAGGATCGGTTCAGGTATGTTAAGGCTATCCCTTCTTTCTTTTTGGCATGATCTATATGACACAAATGAAACGAGCAAATGCGCAATTTCCATAAATGACTCTATTCATAAAAATGCTAGAGATGCTTATGTTCTTGATTCTCCATGTGTCATATTATTCTATCATCTATTCATGCGTCTCAGAAAAATATGTAAGTTGAAAAAGTTTACTTCATCATATTATTCAAAGGCAGAATGGTCTTATAACACTCCGAAAAGATTTTATTGACGTACTTTCCCATGCATTGCATTCATTTATACATGTACATTGACCCATGACCAGATGGAGTTATATACGCATATATATATGGGATATGGGATATAAGAAAAGGTTACGGCGTTATATACACATCACCACCTGATCAGCTGGTATACATTGATGATTTGCCCACAGTGGCCGAGATGATATAATGGGATGCCCTCGGAGGCTTGATGTTGTTATGAACACATATACCTATGCATGGTATGACATTTATACGCATATGCATGATATTATAAAAAATAAAATGATTCACAGAGCTATGCAAACGTACATGTCGAGTCTTTTACTCCATATTTCTTGCATGTCTATTATTTACTGATTTTCATTCCTTACATACTCGGTACATTATTTGTACTGACGTCCCTTTTGCCTGGGGACACTGAGTTTCATGCTCGTAGGTCCCGATAGACAGGTCGAGAGCCCACCAAGTAGGCTATCAGCTCATCGAAAAATGTTGGTGCCCTCTAGTTGCTTCGAATTTGCTTGTTTGGTTAGTATGATTTAGATGTGTATTGTCTGGTATGGCGGGACTCTGTCCCGACCTTTATAAAAATTATGTATTCTTAGAGGATTGTAGACAGATGCCATGTACCTAAAAGATTGTATGGCCTTGTCGGCCTATGTCCAGTGTACGAGTGGTTATTTTGGCCTTATAGGCTCGTATGTCTTATGTATAAGTTGGTATCACATGTTATATTCTACTTATGTCTCGACAGCCTTCCGGCTCAGTTATTTATGATAGTATGACATGAAAATATACATTATGTTGGTACTCAGTTGAGTAAGGTACCGATGCCCGTCGCGACCCATCAGTTTGGATCGTGATAGTTATTTTATGATTGTCGGCTTGCCTAGTACTGTAATAGGTACCATCACGACATGTTGAGTTTTGGGTCGTGACAGGAAGACTTGGCATACAATGAGCTAACAATGGGGCTAATCTCAATGCTCCTTGGACCTCCCTTCCAGAACTCCAAGTCTTGTGGCGCACGCCCATTGCGAGGCTTCGTGATCTGACGCCAAGTTAAGGAGGTGTTGATGACTAAACCTCATTCCATTTCAATTTTTCACCATATTTGGTCACTTCCACCATTCTAATGCCCTCTGATTGTACAGTATACAAGATATTACACGGCCCAAAATCCAACTAGTTGTAATGGCACCTAACCTAACCCGCTAGGTAAACCAAATATCCATAAACACAATCCAAATGAAATTAACATGAAATAAAGGATGAAATAAATGAATTTTTATACAATAAACCAAAGACTGGTAGTACAAGTCACGAGCCACTAAGACTTAAAATTTCAAACTAATAGGAAAAATGATACAACATCTGTTTGAAATGTATATAAACAGAATCTCAAATCTAGAACTACCAAGAATTAGTGGTAGTGATAACTAGAATGCAGGTACATCTTCAAAGCCAGCTCCCGCCATTCATAGCAACATCAACTCCAAGATCTGTACGTAAGGTGCAGAAGCATAGTATGAGTATAATCAAACCCATGTACTCAATAAGTATCTTAACTAACCTCAGAAGGAAACAGAAGCAAGAATCATAAATGATACTCGTTATCACCTGTACAGTTCATAATTTCAACAAGTATAGAACAGATACATGATCAAATCAGGAAATCTTAGGTAAACCATCTTGGTGCACACAATTCTTTGTTTTAAAGTGTTCTACTCAGTCAACAATCCAGCATATACAAAAGATATGCAAGTAAATCAGGTAAATAGTCAAGAAAATTGCAAGTAAAGGTGAAGTGAAATAACCACATATTAGTCCCTTGTGACGTGCAACCCGATCCAAATAATAATACGCCATTAAAGCCTGTTGCAGCATGCGACCCGATCCAATAATTGTAACCAGCTCTCCCAGAGCTCACATCAACCAGAAACCCCTCGGTTTCTCACAATTCGCGTGTACACCATCAAGACAGAAACATAAGAGGGTGATCCTAAGGGGATGGGTCCTTATCCATACACTGCACAGACAACTCACATGCTAATAATCTCAACCACACGGACAAATCACGTATTTCACGGACAACTCACATGCTATAGTATCAATATCTTGATCCGCACGGGCAACTCATGTGCTAATATCCCGATCTGCTAGGCGTGGTCATATGCACAATATCATAATCCTCCTAGCATGGTTACAGGCATAACAACACAATCCGCCCGGCATGATCATATGCACAACAACATAATCTGCCCGGCATGGTCATAGGCATAACAACACACTCTGCCCGGCATGATCATAGGCATAACAACACACTTCGCCCGGTGTGGTTACATGCATAACAACATAATCCGCCCGGCGTGGTCACATGCATCCAGTCCAAATCATATCACACAGAAGCAAGTATACAACACATGTACATGATGAATAAATTTTAGATTTCATGCTTTTGGACTGGCATAATAACATGCCAAAGTGTAGGCATGTAAAATGTGTGCTATCATAGCTCAAATCGGCAATTTAATCACAGAAATAGCAATTACCAAATTTATTCAGGGAAATAGCCTCTTCGTAACTCAAAAATAACTCAAATAGTTCATAATGATGTCACAAATATGAGAAACATTATAGCTTTAAGCTTAAAAGTCAATTCTAGACATATCATAGCTTAAGCACTACTCCGAGCATGGATAAATACTATGGTGCTCGCACATGGGCTCAAACCCCACACATATGTGAAGCCATACCACGTACCTAACACAAATAACTCCGGCAACTAGTGCCTCAACCAAGTCTAGATAAGATACTTACCTCAAGCAAGCCAAATCAACTAACAAGCAAGCAAAACAATACTCTATAAGTTCCATCCCGCACAAATCGACCTTCAAACGGCTCGAAACAATCCAAAAGTAACTCAAAAACATCAAATAATGCCCAATGAAACAAACCCAATAAAGGTTGAATCTCTATCAAATACTCAAAGGCAACCAAAGCGTCAAAACTGGGCCCACACCTCAGAACCTGACAAAACTTACAAATTATGATAACCCATTCAATTGCGAGTCCAACCATACTAATTTCAATCAAATCCGACTCTATATCAAAGTTCAAAACTCAAAAATGCACTTTAGAAAAGTTTATACAAACCCCCCCCCCCCCCCAATTTCTCTTTCAAAATCACCAATTAATTACCAAAAATGGAAGATGGAATCACGAAATATAATCAAAACATAGTAAAAAATACTTACCCTATTCCATGTGGTGAAAATCGCTTCCAAAAGCGCCCAAATGCGAGCTCCATAACTCAAAATATGATAAAATGACCAAGACCTTGAGAAATAGAGTACTTTATAATTATTAAACAGAAGTACTCATCGCGATCGCGGGATTACGTACACGATCGCGAAGAACAAACGCCTCTGACACAAAATTGCCTTACGTGTTCGCGACAAAACTCACACGATCGCAATACACACAGCTTCCAAAGATACGCGAATGTGAAATATAACACGTGAACGCGAAGAAGAGACCCCTAGCTCCGAGCAAACAAGCGCGAATGTGATCCATCAATGCAAATGCGAAGCTCCAGTGCAACGGCTTCCGCAAATGTCACCCATTACTCGCAAACGCAAAGAGATAAAACTACCCGGTTTAAATTTCCACTACGCAATCGCATCCTGCCCTCCGCGATCAGGAATGACACCAGCAACATAAACATGGAGAAAAATGGTTTGAAATTAATCCGACACACGTCTGAGCCCCTCCGAACACCGTCTGAACATACCAACAAGTTAAAAAATATAACATGGACCTACTTGAGGCTTCAAATCACACATAATAACATTAAAGTGACGAATCGCACCAAGAATCAAACTTGAAGAACTTTTGAACTTTCAACTTCTAAAACATTTGCCGAACCATATCAAATCAACTCGGAATGACCTCAAATTTTGCACACAAGTTCCAAATGACATAATGAACCTATTACAACTCCCAAAAAAATAATTTGAACCCGTTATCATCAAAGTCAACTCTCGGTCAAACTTATGAACATTCGAAACCTTTAAATTTCCAACTTTCCCAAATAGTGCTGAAACCTTCTAGGCATATCCAAATGCAAATCCGGGCATATGCCCTAGTCAAAAATCACTATCTAGATATAACGGAACCATCAAAACTCCGTTTTGAGGTCAAATACACAAAAGTCAAACTTGGTCAACTCTTCCAACTTAAAACTTCCTAGTTTAGAATCATTCTTCCAAATCAATCCTAAAACACTTGAAAACCAAAACCGATAATTCACACAAGTCATAACACATCATATGAAGCTACTCAAGACTTCAAACAACTGAACATAATGCAAATTCTCAAAATGACGGGTTGGGTCGTTACATTCTCCCCACTTGAACATACATTCGTCCTCGAACATGCCAAGAGTCGTTCCAAAGCCATCAAATCATTGTGTAAACTCACCATGAACAAACCCAAGGTTTGATACCACGTCATCCTAATCCATATAGGCCTGACAACACAACATAGGTGAAGATCCTTACTTCAACCTTAGTCCATAAACCTTAGAACCTAGCTTCCAACATCTAGAATTCATTACAAGACCCGAGTCACGTATCTACATACTGTATAAGTCTAAATAAGCTTGTTTCAAAGCCATAACCATAACCTAAGATGTAATCACATGATATATCATATAACTCGCATACTCATAGTAATAATTTTCAATCACAGTAGCTATTCAAAAACAAATCCAGTACCGGTAATAAACCTCATATCAAATAAAACATCGTCCAAAACCTTTATACACTGCCAATGATGAAAGAATCACGCAGAAACTCATAACCACTCATAAGATCAACAAGGCATGTAGGGCTCTCTCTCGTCCGACAAGAATCATATCCAAATTCTAAGCTGATCAGTGACATTATACAACATTAATAACAACAATCCAATATAATCCCTGGGGTTTGGGGAGGGTAGTGTGTACACAGACCTTACCCCTACCATGGGGTAGAGAGGCTGTTTCCGATAGACCCTCGGCTCCCTCCTTCCAAGAACTCTTCACCTTGATAGTACTCATTCCAGTCCAATAACATCATCCTATCAAATACAGTTACTCTACTGACACGCCACACCAGTACCACCTCAAGCCAAAAACCGTGCAATCCGTGCGCCCATAAGCAATATCTCAAATGTACCCAAAAAATGGAAAATGACTCAAATGATAGAACCATTCCGTAAGCTCAATAGATACCACTATAACACAATGCTATGAACCCATCACACAGAGTATAACCAAGACACACGAATCTAACACGAAGGACCATATCACAATATAACTCTGCTGCAATACGTGACCCCATCCAAACACTGGTCCACATGAAATACCTCGAGTCTTAATGGTCAAAATCAACAACCACACGCAATTCAACATCAAAAACATGAAGTGCATGACTATAACCATGAAGAAATGAATAACACAATATACTACAACCCGAAAAAACCATAACCAAGGTGCGATCAGTCATTCAACACCCCAAGAGCCATCTCACTTGAATTCCACTACAAGACCCAAATAGAACTGCATCATGTGTGCATATAACCAATAGATCACAACTCATCTTAGAATAGAAGAGTAACACATAGAACATATCAGAACACGAACAGCTCAACTCTAGCTGAATGACACACCCATCAATAATAATAGTGCTGATTCAACAAATCCGACCCGGTGTAGAGTACACATCCTCATTGGGCCTACCAATGGGCCCCAAATCAACTCCGATCATTCATAAATAGATAAATAACCCTTCAAAAATCCATAATGACCTAACCATAATACATAATATTAGTTGTCTAACTTTGGCCATATCTTCATAGTCCGTAACCAAGGAAAAATTCACCTCTAAGAACGCCTGGTCTCCAAATTCCTAGAATACCGGAATCACCATATCTGATCCCAACTCATCCACTCAAGTGACTGGCACATACTTTATACACAATCATTACACGAGAAATACTTCCAAAGTTCTTCCATGCCACATAGCAAAATCTGAACATTAGTAGTCGATCAACCAGGCGAGTACTGCACTACCAATGAAGCAGTTGTAAACCAAAACACAAGGCGCCTTCTGAAATGTGCACCCTTCTCAGGTAGTACCAAATAGTACTAGCATTCATTTAACATCTTAGACCAACCATACTGTCTAAAATTCATGACCTTCCTTTCAAAACTGAACTGCAACCTAGTACATGCAAACCTCAATCCCACACAACGCCCCGTATCTATCATGCCATTATATGAAAAAACGAGAACCCCGGTATCAACTTTGAGTCATAAGTAGAATTCATACTCGATTAGTCAGAAGCCTTCCACTTGATTCCATCCAGAAAAAAATTACAATACACAACATACTCCTCATGCTGGTAGAAAATATCCATCCCAAGTCGTGGTAGGAAAAATCGAGAACTCTAGAAACCCATTTGCACATAACCAAGCCATTAGAACTGAATTCCTCTAACTCAACCAAGTCATGTAGGTTTCCAAAACTCAAGAATATTGCCACAAAACACCGGTAAAGCATCACCACATCATCAGAACCAAAAGAACCGATTATTTCCATTACCATACCGATCTATTTCTCCGAGTTCTTTCCAAATTAGCCTAAAATTGACACTTCTCCTTGACCTAACACTATAATCCTTACCCAAAGCTTACCATAAGAGATCCTAGTATGAAACCACATCGTCCTAAACCTCATAAGCCACTGTATTCCCATTTAAAATCTCAAAATATCACATCCGAGATACCCACTATGAAGAGACCTTATGTGTATCTAAAACTATTTCCCTTACCTTTCTGATACTGAAATGTAGGATCCATAATGATCTAGAAATACCGCGAGCCCCAACATCCTCCGATGCAAATATCAGGTCTTAGCCACTCAAAAATTCGGAATTCCTCTAATACCACATATAAATCTTGAACCCATTATAACTTCACGAGAGTCATCCACCCTATTCTAATCTCAAATGCACCGCCCAAACAAGTCGAATAATATGTGCATCATCATCACACCTACACCCAAAGAAGTAACCTCATCTTAACACAACCGAGTAAATACCTACTCCATGCACACTGCATCATTCATAAATGACCAACCCAAACCATTTCATGATTTCCATATACCCATAAAGTGTAATACATCATGTATCTAGAAATTTCTTTACTCTATTCATCATCGATATCAACCTCTGCAAGTCATAACTGATCCACAATATGCCTCAGACCAAAACTAATACAATGTATAACTATGTAATCTAATCGTCAATAGCAAGCTCCCCTACTCGGCTCAAAGCCATAGAACTAACATCTGATAACCCACAATACCTTTGCTTTACAGATGCCACGATCATGCACCGAAATTCAGCTAAATCCTTCATGAACTCATATACCACTAATCATATAATACCTCAACTCATCCGATAAACTCACGTTCATCCTCGTGACAATCGAGCCAACTTCCTCAAGAGATCCAAACTCAAATCGCAACACATATAACCCATTGGTAGAAAGAAACTCTCCACATAATCATCACAAGAATCACACACCCTCAGAACATTCCGTAGGAGATAACCCTCATGCTTAGCCTCAAACTGACATCTCTCTATGCCCTTCCACGACCACAACTACTATGCACTCACTTAATGTTCCCGAGTCTGTACTCGTCAACAAGACATGAAAATCTACTTCGTTCCACAAATGAACAACATGAAAGAATCTCTCAAGACACTCATAACTCAAGATTTTATAACACATCCACAGAAATCGAGCATTTATAGTCCTTTCTCATCCTAAGCAAAATCTTCCCGTCATATCTGAACACATCCCACAGTCACATCATATATATCATATAGCTATCCAACCATCTACCGAGCCATAAATACCACTTTTAGGGACACCACCGGACATATGAGTCCAACAAGTGCATACTCGCACAACTAAAACCACCGATCCCAAGCTACGGTCAAAACCCGGCCTCAAGTCCTCCATACTGGTCCATTATCATAACATAGAAAATACATCTCGCATCTCATCCAGGGAACCACAAGCCATCGATGCACAACTAATACCAAACGCTCAACATAACACATGAGTGAGTGGAAAGAATTCAAAGAGATACGCTTCAAGCTGAATCAATGTCGCACGTTACAGTAAGAAAGATGGCAAGTTTATCCTAAATGCCATGTAGACTCTCAAAGATAGGTATGGACGTCATCATACCAATCCGCAAGACTCTACTAGACACTTGCTCATGACTTATAGAACCTATGAACCTAGAGCTCTGATACCAACTTGTCACGATCCAAAATTCTACTAGTCGTGATAGCACCTAACCCAACCTGTTAGGTAAGACAAATATCCATAAACACAATCCAAATGAAATTAACATGAAATAAATAATAAATAAACTGAATTCTTATACAATAACCCAAGGACTGGTAGTACAGGTCACGAGCCACTAAGACTTAGAGTTTTAAACTGATAGGAAAAATAATACAACATCTGTTTGAAATATACATAAATAGAATCTAAATCTAAAACTACCAAGAACTAGTGGTAGCGATAACTGGAACGCTGGTACATTTTTAAAGCTAGCTCCCTCCATTCACATCAACATTAGCTCCAAGATCTGCACGCAAGGTGCAAAAGTGTAGTATGAGTACAATCGACCCCATGTACTCAATAATTATCCTAACTAACCTCGTCAAGGTAATAAAAACAAGAATCATAAATGATACTTGTTATCACCTCTACAGTTCATAATTTCAACAAGTATAGAACAAATACGTGATCAAATCAGGAAATCTCAGGTAAAACTATCTTGGTGCTCACAATTCTTTGTTTTAAAGTGTTCTGTTAAGTCAACAATTCAACATATAAGGAAGACATGCAAGTAAGTCAGGTAAACAGTCAAGGAAATTGTAAGTAAAAATGAAATGCAATAATCACATATCAGTCTGTTGTGGCGTGCAACCCGATCCAAATAACAATAGGCCAATAAGGCCTGTTGCGGCATGCAACCCGATCGAATAATAGTAACCAGCTCTCCTTGAGTTCGCATCAACCAGAAACCCATCGATTTCTCACAATCCGCGTGTACACCATCAAGAGAGAAACATGAGAGGGTGACCCTTGGGGATAGATCCTTATCCACACGCTGCAGGAATAACTCATGTATTGCATGGATACCTCACATGATAATAATATCAACCGCACGGACAACTCACGTGCTGCATGGACAATTCACATGCTATATTATTAATATCTGGATCCGCACGGAAAACTCGCGTACTACACGGACAACTCGCGTGCTAATATCCTAATTCGTCAGGCGTGGTCACATGCATAATATCATGATCCACCTAGCATGGTCATAGACATATAACACAATTCGCCCAGCATGGTCATAGGCATATAACACGATTCGCCCAGCATGGTCACAAGTATAACAACATAATCTGTGTGGCGTGGTCACAAACATCCAATCCAAATCATATCACACAGAAGCAAGTATACAACACATGTATATGACGAATAAATATCAGATTTAATGCTTCTGGACTAGTATATTAACATATTAAAGTGTAGGCATATGCAATGTGTGCTATCATATGCACATGGGCTCAAACCCCACACATATGCGCACTCATAACAAGTAGCTATCACAAATAACTCCGGCAACTAGTGCCTAACCCAAGTCTAGATAGGATACTTACCTCAAGTAAACCAAATCAACTACCGAGCAAGCCAAACAATACTTTATAAGTTCCATCCCGCACAAATTGACCTCCGAACGGCTCGAAACTAGCCTAAAGTAACTCAAAATATCAAATAATGCCCTATGAAACAAACCCAATCGACAAAGATCGAATCTTTAATCAAATGCTTAACGTCAACCAAAAAATCAAACCTGTGTCCGTACCTTAGAACCCGATAAAACTTATAAATTCTGACAACACACTCAATTAGAGTTCAACCATACTAATTTCACTCAAATCCGACTCCAAATCAATGTTCAAAACTCAAAAATTTACTTTAGGAAAGTTTAAACAAAACACCCTCTTTCTCTTTCAAAATCACCAATTAATTACCAAAAATCTGAGATGGAATCGCGAAATATAATCAAAACTAAGTCAAAAATACTAATCCCAGTCCATGCGGTGAAAATCGCCTCAAAAATCGCCCAAATTCGAGCTCCATAGCTCAAAATATGATAAAATGACCAAGACCTTTGAAATAGAGTACTTTATAATCACTGTACAACAGTTCACATCGTGATCGCGGGATTACCTATGCGGTCGCGAAGAACAAACGCCTCTGACACGAAATTGCCTTACGCGTTCGCGATACACACAGCTGCCAACGGTATGCGAACGCGAAACATAACACACGAACGCGAAGAAGAGACCCTCAGCTCCCAGCAAACCAGCGCGAACGCGAACCTTCAATGTGAACGCTAAGCTCCAGTCCCACAACTTCCGTCAATGTTACCCATTACTCGCGAATGGGAAAAGATAAAACAACCCGGTCTAAATTTTCTCTACACGATCGCGTCCTGTCCTTCGTGAATGATACCAGCAATAATAGAAACCAGCAACATAAACATGGAGAAAAATGGTCTGAAATTAATCCGAGACATGTCTGAGCCCCTTCGGACCCCGTCCGAACATACCGACAAGTTCTAAAATACAACAGACCTACTCAAGGCTTCAAATCACACGTAATAATATCAAAACAACGAATCGCATCTCGAATCAAAGTTGAAGAACTTTTGAACTTTCAACTTCCAAAACTCGTGTCGAACCATATCAAATCAACTCGGAATGACCTCAAATATTGCACAAAAGTTCCGAATGACATAACGAACCTATTCCAACTCTCGAACAATAATTCGAACCCGATATCATCAAAGTCAACTCTCGGTCAAACTTATGAACATTCCAAATCTTCAAATTTCCAACATTTGCTAAATAGTGCCGAAACCTTCTAGAAACATTCAAATGCAAATTCAGGTATACGCCCGAGTCCAAAATCACTATTCGGACCCAACAGAACCATCAAAACTCCGTTCCGAGGTCAAATACACAAAAGTCAAACTTGATCAACTGTTCCAACTTAAAGCTTCCTAGTTGAGAATCATTCTTCCAAATCAATCCTGAAATACCTGAAAACCAAAACCGGCAATTCAAACAAGTCATAATACATCATATGAAGCTACTCAAGACTTCAAACAGTTGAACATAATACAAATGCTCAAAACGACCGGTCGGATCATTACATATATCATCTCCCAATTATCTTACTACCGTCGTGTCGACCTGTACACACTTTATGATCACTTTAAAAAAATATATTATACCTGTATTTAGTCATAATTAAGGTTAAAATATATGGGCCTTTACAAGCAAGTTTGATTTACATTGTTAGAACTTCATGAGATTGACTCTATAGATGAAAAGGTATTCATGCTTGGTGTAAGCACCATATTACTTTGATATCGTTAAATGTTAAACTGAGATGGAAATATATATTAGCCAATTATTATTATGATTATTAAAAGATATAAGTATGTCGGTACATACATGTATAGTATCGAGTGATTTGGCATAAATGCATACATAGTTACTTTAAATTCGTTATTTTATTCATGTTTTGATTTCTTCCTACTCCAAACCATCTGGGTTAACAAACCGGTTTTCTAGGTCTGCGCTCTTGATTACTCTTTATTGAGAAATTTGTTTAACTAATAAATAAATAAGAAATAGTGGGAGTTTTAATTTTAGTTTCCTTCCAAAAGGTCTACCTAAAGGAGCGGGCTGGTAACTGGTAAGGGGCGTTTAATAGTCAAATATGACATACGCATACGCCACCAACATAAAATTTGTACCAATAGTCTTTCATCAAAATAAGAAAAGGACCGAAAAGGGCATTTCAGAAATCTCGACTTCAAAAAGGAAATTCATTTTTACCCACCAAAACATACCAAAAAATGGTACAATATAATACTTAACCATAGTTAATACGTAGTGTCTGTGTTAGGTGGGTTGACCAGTCTGGGTTGGTGGGCGTTGCCTGTTTGGCCGTCCCCTTTCTCTCTTCTTTCCTTCATTCATTCATCACTCCCTTTCAGCTCCTCCATATATTGCTCTCCCCTCTCATTTTAATTTCCTCAGCAAGTCTCTCCAAACCTAACCAAATTCACCAGCCAAAAAACTCTCAGTTCTAAACCAAAAGCTTTTACTTTGTCATTCTTTTTTCCCTCGTTTTCATCGCCTTCTCTCCAGTTTTGTCACCTGTTGAATCATCAGAGTTAATCTCATCAACTGGGTAATTAACGCTACCCAGTTGAGCAAAATTCACATAGAGTTCAAATTTTCCACTTTCAGTTTGGATTCTTGATTACATAGAAAAAATGGATTCTACATCAGAGAAACTTTCTCCTTTTGATTTTATGGCGGCGATCTTTAAAGGTGGAAAGATATTCGATCAACTGAACTCATCATCAGATTCTGGCGACTCAAGTTCTCCTGCTTCGTTGGCAGCTCTGCTGATGGAGAACAAAGATTTAATGATGATGTTGACAACCTCGGTTGCTGTCTTGATCGGATGTGCAGTTGTCTTGATGTGGCGGCGCTCCTCAACTTCTGCTAAGAAGGTGGTAGAGCCGCCCAAGTTGGTGGTTCCTAAGTCGGTTATTGAACCTGAAGAAATTGATGATGGCAAGAAGAAAGTTACCATCTTTTTTGGTACCCAGACTGGTACTGCTGAAGGCTTTGCTAAGGTTTGTCATTAACTAAAATATTTACAGATTTAAAAACTGTTCCATGATTATTTATTGGAACACTTATATATTCTCTCCATCCAAATTTAAACTCCTGGACTTTTGAAAGGTGTGATCTAAAACAGCCATATACATTTGGGTGTTGATAAGTAAATTAGGAAGTTTAAAGTTAAATCATTTGGAAATATAGAAATATGTCATTCTTACCAAAATGGGAAATTAGGATTATTCTAGACATTTACATATCATTTGCAATCCTGTTGTTGGAGGCCACAATTATCTGATAGTGTAAAAAACAATATAAGTTAAAGTGATAGAATAAATGTTAGTAATTGTTTTTTTGTGGATTTGGTGGTCATGATTTTTGAGCTATAAAATCTGTCAAATGGAGTAATCATATTCCATAAAGTCAAAGTCTAAAAAAGTTTCCAACTTTTAAACATGTGAATTGACAAAAAGTGGTGTACGAATATACGAGGAAGGTAATTTTGTCATCTCAGCAGATGATTTGCAAATAAAGGTGACTTTTGTGGTGTTGTTGATGGTCATGAGGACTACTAAGTGATTTTAATGGATTTGTATAGGCACTTGCCGAGGAAGCCAAGGCCAGATATGATAAGGCTACCTTTAAAGTGATTGATATGGTGAGTTCTTATTTCTGATATGTTTTCTCTATAAGTGTGATATATAAAGTGAAGCTATTGATTATGAGAATACTGATTCACTGTTTCTGATTGCTTAAATATCAATTCTAGGATGATTATGCGGCTGATGATGATGACTATGAAGAGAAATTGAAGAAAGAAACATTGGCATTCTTTTTCTTGGCCACGTATGTTGGAAATTTCGAATTTGAATAATTACATGCGCAATGATCTATTTGTATTTGCCATATATGAAAACTTGCATATATGCAAATGATGTTACTAACTTGGTTAATGGTTGGTTGGTTATAGATATGGAGATGGTGAGCCAACTGATAATGCTGCCAGATTCTATAAATGGTTTGTCGAGGTAAATGTAATAGATTGATCAAGTAATCTATCATTTTTTGCGTTTGAGTTCGTAGCATCTCAGCTTAATTGTTGTACTGTTATTCTCTGAAGGGAAAAGAGAGGGGTGACTACTTTAAAAATCTTCAGTATGGAGTATTTGGCCTTGGTAACAGACAGTACGAGCATTTCAACAAGGTATGAGATTTCAGTGTTCTTGCACTGATTCCTGTTCCTATATTTCCCGAAATACATTGGAAAAAAAAACTAATATGTGAGCTTTTTGCTAATGTGTTCTTCTTTGTTCTCTTTATTGGTTGACAGATTGCAAAAGTGGTGGATGACCTTCTCGCTGAGCAAGGTAGTATTCTCTTTTTATTGTAAACTTTGTTGTTTTCTGAATATGAAATATTGGATAACTGTTCTCTAGATGGATATCATTCACATGACGCTGTTCTGTATAATTAGCACAGTAACTTGAGCCTTTTAGTTTCAGCTTAGTTTATATTTAAATCACTTGCAGTAGAGCATGCTATTCACTCAATCTTAGTTTGAGTATTTTGATTGTAGAAAGGCCGTTTTTAAAAATAGCATGGTAAATAGAAAGACCTCCTTAAATTCAGAAATTAAAGTGTGGTGTAGAGGAAACCTATCGCATTGGGTTCTAGAATAATAGCTTGGTTCTCCTTTCTTACATGCATTTGTATAAACTACAGGCGGGCAGAGGCTTGTTCCTGTGGGTCTTGGAGATGATGACCAATGCATTGAAGATGATTTTGCTGCATGGTATGTTTACAATAACTTATATTATTATGAAAGTAGTTCCCTTTTGTATTCTCAATATTTGTATGCTCATACCAAAAGCCTACATCATGTGAATGCTTTAGGCGTGAATTAGTGTGGCCTGAATTGGATAAGTTTCTTCTGGATGGGGATGATGCAACTGCTGCAACTCCATATACCGCTGCAGTTTTGGAATATAGGGTTGTTACCCATGAAAAGCCTAACAACGACTTGAGTAACACAAATGGTCATGCAAATGGACATGCAATCATTGATGCTCAACATCCCTGCATGTAAGAAGCTAACATCTCGCTCTTCCTACGTTCTACGTCTTTGGATTTCAAATTCTGTATTATTCTTTCTTCAGTTCTAATCTTGCCTCTATGTACCTCCGTGTCTGCAGAGCTAATGTTGCTGTGAAGAAGGAGCTTCATACTCCTGCTTCTGATCGTTCTTGCACTCATTTGGAGTTTGACATTTCTGGAACTGGAGTTGTGTAAGTCGTCTGTTAAGTCATTCAACATTTGATGCTTTTTTTATTCTTTGCTCAAGAACTCTCTCTCTCTCTCTAATATATATATATATATTGCATGTGGTTATTTGAAGCCAAGTGATACTGTTGTCATTGAAATTGGTTGTGGTCATGTTCTCTAAAATTGTTCTTGTGTTTCTCAGTTATGAAACTGGTGATCATGTCGGTGTGTACTGTGAAAATTTGATTGAAACCGTAGAGGAAGCTGAAAGGTTACTAAACATATCACCTGACACTTTCTTTTCCATTCACACTGATAAAGAAGATGGCACACCACTGGGCGGAAGCTCATTGCCGTCTCCCTTCCCTCCTTGCACTTTAAGAACAGCATTGACTCTGTATGCTGATCTTTTGAGTTCTCCTAAAAAGGTAACTTGTTTTCTGATCTTGAATTTCCTTGTCTTCTTCTGTGGGCTATGAAGTACTCATGTTTAATTGCATATCTTGCAGTCTGCTTTACTTGCTTTAGCGGCATGTGCTTCTGATCCAAATGAAGCTAATCGATTAAGAAATCTTGCATCACCGGCTGGAAAGGTGTGGACTTGTTGCATTGTACTTTGACTTAGTAGAGCTTAGGTTCATTATTCTCATGTCTCTGTGTAACTTGTTTCTTCAGGAAGAATATGCTCAGTGGATGGTTGCAAGTCAGAGAAGCCTTCTTGAAGTCATGGCTGAATTTCCTTCAGCCAAGCCTTCACTTGGGGTTTTCTTTGCTTCTGTTGCTCCTCGCCTACAACCGAGATTCTACTCTATCTCATCATCTCATAGGTTAGTAACATCTTGCAGTTCTTTCAAATTTAGAAAGTAAAATGTTGGAGGGCTTGTTCAATATATCCTGGAAGTGGCACAATGTAGGATGGGAATGACATGAATTAACCACAAAGGCTAAACTTTTAACACTTCCTTATCAAAAAAGAATGGCTAACCTTTTAACATTAGTATCCCATAATGGGCAGCAAAAATGAGGATTGAAGACATTGTTTTAGAGATTGTCATTGGAGAATTATGTTCCTAGTTTCTTGGAGGTTTTCTTTTATTCGTTGAACATAGTAGGAGGCACTTTCGGCAATATCAGACATACTGTTGCCTGACATAACACACCCTCCTGATGTTTTTTCTGCCATTTTCTGTTATTTTTGTACTACCTTCTGGAAATGAAAGATTGCTTCTACTTCTTTCCGTCTATTTGATTTGACAATTCAGGAAACATAACCTTATGATCTACATTTACTTGCAGGATGGCGCCATCTAGAATTCATGTTACTTGTGCACTGGTTTACGACAAAATGCCAACCGGACGAGTTCACAAGGGTGTCTGCTCAACATGGATGAAGGTATTTACTAAATGAAGTCTGAACTGTTGTGACATATTCAAATAAATTATAAGGACCCACTTGACTGGTTTTACCATGGTGCATTTAGCCAGACGGAGACTTTTGTCTTCTTGCCGCTTTTAGCTTAGTTTATTAGGAGTTACTAACTCGACTATTCAGTGATCCATTCATTTCTTTTGAAATTTCTTAGACTGTTCTATGTTAAAGGAAATGTAGCTTTTGTTCTCATTCTATTTTCTTTTGGTTCCTCTTTCAGAATGCTGTTCCTCTAGAAGAAAGCCTTTCCTGCAGTACAGCACCTATTTTTGTTCGGCAATCAAACTTCAAACTGCCAGCTGATAACAAGGTTCCAATCATAATGATCGGCCCTGGTACTGGGTTGGCACCATTCAGGGGTTTCCTCCAGGTTAGATTCAAACCATCAGAGACTGATCTAAGTGTGAGTCCTTGAAATGCAAAGCATTTGACCCTTCTGTTATCTTTTCAGGAAAGATTAGCTTTTAAGAAAGAAGGAGCTGAGCTTGGTCCTGCAGTGTTATTTTTTGGATGCAGGAACCGCCAAATGGTTAGTTTTTGAACTGGTTATGGATATCAGCGCAATTTCACCCACATAAGCACAGATGTTTGCTACTATAATTTATGTCTGCACTACATCCATTCAACTCATCTGTTCGTATTTACAGGACTACATCTATCAAGAAGAGTTGGACAATTTCCTTGAGGCCGGTGCACTTTCTGAGCTAGTAGTTGCTTTCTCTCGTGAAGGACCTAACAAAGAATACGTGCAACATAAAATGTCAGAGAAGGTATGCAGCTCATTCACCCTTTTGGTACTGGTGCAAATAGAAGTTATCTTATGCCAATGATTGTTTTGAGATATGTCACCTAACTATATTCTGGTGTCTAGGCTGCGGATATCTGGAACATGATTTCTCAGGGAGGATACGTATATGTCTGCGGTGATGCAAAAGGCATGGCTAGGGACGTTCATCGGGCTCTTCACACTATTGCCCAGGATCAGGTAAAACTTCTCAATAACATAGTACTATTTTCTGGCTGTGGTCTTTATTCTGAGACGTGAATGGGCTGTATGTTCGGCTACCTAATCCACCTCTCCTTATTTAATTCCATTAGTCATTTGTCTTTTCTGTTGGAGGGTTTTTGACTTGTCGAAATATTTCATCACCACTAATGACCCAGACCAATTCAATGTACTTTACTGGCGTACCACTTTAAAAGACACAATTATAAGTAGTTTATCACGGGCTGTGGTGGCAGGGCCTCCTTATAGGGGTTTTTGACAATGTTATTTGGTTTCTCCCTACCAACAAACGAATGCTACACCCCTCACCTAAAGATACCAAAGATTTTGACAAAAAGAAAATGAAAGAAGCAAATTAAACAGAAGAGGAAACGTAAAGAACGTCTTTTGGACGTGCACAAGCTGTTGCAAAACCTTTGCTTAGATTGAGCTGACAACTTGGCTTTACTTTATCTCAGGGATCGCTCGACAGCTCCAAGGCTGAGGCCTTGGTGAAGAACTTGCAAATAACTGGAAGATATCTGCGTGATGTGTGGTGATCGTCTCTATATTATATTATGCAAGCCAATTGTGATTAGCGAAATATATAGGAAGGCAACGTGCAAAGAACAATCAGCCTTTCAACAGGGAAAAGAAGTGTACGAACTGTCGACACAGCTTTTCCGATTGTATGATTTTTGATGAAGAATTTTTTGATGAAGAATTTTTTGGTTCATGTTAATTTATATACAAGAATGTAAGGCAAATAATTACGTTAGTATTAAGTTTAGGCAATGTATATCGAGAGCTTGTAATCTCCCTATTGAACCAGCAAAATGGTTCAGACAACACTGTATGCTGTTGATTAATTGGTTTAAGACCATCTCGTTTTATACAAGTTTCAACTCTTAGTCATCGGCAATCTTAAATTACCTATGAACATCTGAAGAAGAAAAGTCAAAGTTCCGTGCCTTATGGATTACATTAATGGACTACAAAATAACAAAAAAATCGTGAAACGTCTCTATTTTGTGATTGGTTTGTCGTGTTATACAAGGAGTCATTTTCTCACAGGAGCAGTGTACGTGGGGATAAGATAAAAGAATAAAAACAAATATAAAAAGTAAAAAGCTCAATATATATTTTATTTTCATTTTCAAATAACAGTTTCAAATGTAGAACCAAAATAAAATCAAAATATTCTACTGCCATATACTAGTATGGAGTAATTATTTCCCCCTGAGGATTAAAGATTAATATAATTGACTTTATTATAAATACATAGATTTGGAGACAAAAAAGTCTTGTATTAGCAGGATGCATGTTGAGGCCGACTTGGCAAAGATTGGCATGTGCATCACTACGTGGCTCAAGAGTCGTGTTTTCGTGTAACTAATAAACTAAATAAGTTAAATATTATAGTACAAACCGAACATATAAATGAAAGCAGTAAAAATTTATATACAAGATGCATAAATTTATATACAAGATGCATAAATTTATATAAAAGATGCAAGTCGGCCTAAAGTGTGTTAAGCAGTTTGCAGTTAATTACATTATTTTAATTTATTACAGAAAGAGTTAGTACTTATTTATTTGCAGCATACATGTTGCCACCGAGTTGGCAAAAAGTGTGGACTTAATTAGTCGCGTCCAATACATCGCCATCTAAGTTGTACAGAAATGAATGACTTCTCGGATCTAAATACTTTTAGATTCTGTAAAGTATATACACAGACAACGTAGGCTATGATTTTCACCACACTTTGAAACTAACAACCCCACGTAAAGAAAGTCTCAAATGGTTTATGACCACAGAAAAAAGGAAAAAGCTCAAATAATTAATTGTGTGTAAGAATAAATATAAGGAGTAGAGGGTAGTTGAGATACAAATAAATGGAAGGTTAGGTAAGAAAGGACTGGTTGCTGGTAGACATCAGATGTCATCCATCCAACTATTTGTGAATTGCACACTTTCATCATTACATAAATAATGCTGAAAATAATCAATACTATTATTTAAGTACATTCACTTTTTTAAAATACTTATTTGTAAAATTTTACTAGTGCTAGGTTTAGAATTATTTTGTTGATTTTGATCTCTTCAGACATTACCGTGGAAAAGGCAGTTTTACTGTGTTGCTCTCGAAAATCAAAGTCGCACTTAGCTAGCATAAAAAAAATTGAAATAAAATAAATGTTGAAAGTTGAAGTTGTGTTTGGACATATATTCTATGTAAAGAAAAAGTTAAAGTTTTGTGAATTAAAAAAAAGGGAGAATTACACATAAGTACAATTCACACACATATATTCAATTTTGCAAAGTTGTAGGTAAAAAATAATAGGCTAATATTCAATATCCAACTCCAAATATGTTCTGAATATCACTATTCAATTAAAAAAAATTCAAGCTTCTAATCCAGTCTTTGAATCAGTAATTGTGACTCAAATATTAGTTTAACAAACCAAATCCATTTGGATGGTGAGAATTAGATTTTAAAGATAATCCACGATTGTTGAACAAGCTTAAATACATGAGTTTAAATTTTGAATCCGATTTTGTGAGAAATTTAGAGTGAGTGTTGTTTACACTTGTTAGAAATAGTATAAAAATACAAAAATTGAAGTTATTTAATGGACTAGTTTTGAACAAGAATTACAACTGAAAATCATGAAAAAATTATAATGTATAATAGTGTATAAGAGGTGTTTATATACGCATATACACTATTATACAACATTATACACTATTATACACTATTATACAAAAACTCACCTCGTCTTCTTCCTTGAGGCTTTCTGAAATTTAACACAAATGTAGCACAAATCTACTGAAATTACTTCATATTTAAGGTTTTAACTCCTCTTGATATTTTCAATTAATTGGAACAAAACTCAATACAAACAACTAACAAGCTTTAAAAACCCAAATCTCTTCTTTAACTCAAAGATTAAAAAAGAAAAATTAAAAGACTAAATCGTGAAGAGTCTCAAAAATATTCTTAGTTTTTGTAGTAAACTTTTCTTGTCGTAGCATAAAATGAAATGAAGAACTTGACCAACTAAATTTAACTCTATAGCTATTAGAAGCAGTTGTAAGAAAACAGATTTTGAAACAGTGGTTGTCAGTTGATACTTTTGATAGTGTTTTCAAAATATGTAAAAAACGCGGGTCATTTTTTGTTATAATACGAAGTTAGGTGTATTTTCTAGTAATTCTTTCAAAAAAAAAATCATGCTTTTGGGAACATGAAATAAATATCAAAGTTTTTAAAAAATTGATCATATTTCATGAACAAATAATATTTTTAAATTATGTTTTTTTTAAAAAAATAACAGCAAATATTATGGTCAAACGAGAGCTTAAATTTTGTTACATAATTGCTTTTGGAAAAAGTGTTAAAAGAAGGAAATTTTAGCTGTATCACATTTAGGGGAATAAGAAAATTTTCATAAAGCACTATCTTTTAGTAGTAATTAGCCATCTATAGATACCATTTACTATATTACGGATTATAGATACCTTTTATGTGGTTATAAGATGTATTTAATATATTTAAGCTATTGTATTCATGAATACAGTAGCAAAAATAGGCGTGAATCAGGGAAGTCCAGTTAATCAGTGTCGCACCTCCTTTTTCCGCCCCCGCGAGGGTGCAAGGGAGTTTTCTCCAATTAAAGGACAGTCGAAACGGGATTTGTTTGTTTGTTTCAGAGTCGCCACCTGGGAATTTTAAGGCGCAAGTCACCGGTTTTAATCCCTGAATCGAGGAGAATATGACTCTATCTATTTAACAGTCTGCGCACCAGAAATCCGGATAAGGAATTCTGTTAACCCGGGAGAAGGTGTTAGGCATTCCCGAGTTCCGTGGTTCTAGCACGGTCGCTCAACTGTTATATTCGGCTTGATTATTTTGATTTTGTAAAATACATTTTTATTGCATGATTTTATTGTTACCGCTTCTATTTATATTTAAAGACCATTCTTTGAATCGAATCACGCGTACGTATATTCGTGTTATAAATTATATTTTTTAAAAACATGCAGAGTTGTGTCACGCGCACGTGTACACAATAATATAGATAATATTTTTATTATAATAATTATTTTCGAAATTATACTTTAATAAAATCAAGAACATTCGCCCTTTTTGTATAATTAAGTAGTGAACCTCACATCTCGGGTTTTTATGAAATTAATAATGATATTCTCCGAGGAATCCCTTTTATTAAATATTCGATCGAAGTTGCGCGAATGCATAATCCGAATTGCTTTTAGAAATATAATCAGGTTACGCGAACGTATCCCTAATCACAAAAATATTCTTGATAAGGTTCTCCAAATTGTTATTATGTGTTGACCGCGAGCCTTGTTTTACACATATGAATCATATACCTTAAATTTTAAAGAATTAATGACGTGAAAAAGAAAACAGACAATATGTATCTAAAACTAACATTTTTTCGTGGATAAAATATTTGGATGTCCATAAATCGAATCGTGTATAAAATTGGGAAAGAACTTAAAAAGTAAACAAATTAATAGTTTCCGCAGAATCTTCATTGTTTCATTTAAGGCGAACTCCTCTTCTATATATTTTTTACATAAAATGCCACGATTCGTTTATAAATCCTATGTCCTTCTCATGTATTTGTTTTAGTCCAAAGTTGCAATGGTTTGGTTAATGTTTGCAATGGAAGATAAGAGTCAAGTTGATAAGAAAGAGAACTATTATACAATTGATTCAATAAAATTACATCACATGCAATATAGTTGTACGTTTGAACCATTCCTAATATTGTATCAACTCACCTTCCATATGATTATATATATACTCATCATCATGCCATATATGAACATACAACTTATATCAATCTAAACCAAAATCAGATTTTTTACAAGATATACTAATAATGTAATTTCTTGATACTTCCATTCTACTTTACATTTAGCTAACAATATTACGGGATGTAATTAATGGCCCATTTTATGCCATGTTCCCTACCTTGATATTTCAATCATGACTTCACTTAATGAAAATTCCGAAATAGATGATATTATTACAACACTTAAACGAATTTTAAGAAGTAACAATTATCTTATATTCATTACGCCAAACGTACTACTATATTAATCAACTGAAACAAAAACCAAATTTTTAACTAATGAACTTGAACGAATGGAAAACAGAATTATAATTCCCGAACTTCATTAATTTGTCATGTTGAAACTTTTCGTGACATGAATTTACAGATATGTACCTGATATTGGAAGCAAAAGAAAAATGAAGATGAGAATCAGCAGCAGTAATAACAGTACAACAGCAACAACTGCCCAACAACAGTAACAACCCAGTAACAGACCGGTGGAGTAGTAATCCCAAAAACAAAAGCTTTAAGCTTTAAATGAAACAACAACTATTAATACTAATTTCAAACAAAGAAAGAAAGCAGTAGATTTTTTAGTTTTATTTTTATTTTGAAAGCTTAAATATTTTTCGAAATTTTTCTCTCTTCTATTCTCTGTCCGTTTTTTCTCTCTATCTGTGTGTGTATTTTTTCTCGTATCTCTCTCTGTATTCTGTTCTCTCTGTCTTGTGTTCAAGACTTCTTCTTATAACCCATCCCATAAACCTTTCAATTAATTAAAATCCATACTTTTTCTCTACCCAACCCATTATCTTTCCACTCATCCCCATTACATTAAATAAACATATCACACCACCCCATTATATTTTGTCCCCCATGCTTCATTTAAAATAATGCAAGATTCCCCCTTTAAATTAAATCTTGTCCCCCTTTATATTAAACAACTATATCACAACCCACCCCATTTCATTTTGTCCCCCATGCTTCAAATAAACAATTACAAAATGTACAATTCCTAAACTACCCCTCACGACCTTACTGAAATTACCAAACTACCCCTGAACGTACTACAAATTACCAAACTACCCATCAGCTATAACACATCATTTAATCAAACATAACCAAAATATAGACAATATGATTAATTTCTAACAATGTTCAAACAACAAATTTCATGAACATGATTTCTTCAACATTTCAACAACAAAGCACATGAACATGATTTCAACAACATTTCAACAACAAATCACATGAACACAAATTGAACAACAAAGAAAAACTAAAATTTGATTGAACAATATTTTAGCAACAAACAATCCTATTTTCGGATTCAACAACAACAAACAATTATATTTAGATTTCTAAATTCAATAATATTGAACTTAAAATCAACTATTCTAACAACATTACAACAAACAATTCCTATAAACAAGATTATGAGACAAATTCAAGAAATAATCATAAATGATAAACAAAAAATCAAACTATACACATTTCGGATTCAAGATCAAACAAACATAATATGAACATGAATTAAATCTAAAAATAAAAACGATGGATTCAAATGATTAAAACCAACATACTTCCCTTATTACAACTAAATTCTTTTAGGCAAATGACAAATCAAAAACCTAAGAAGAAACAATTATGAACTTAAGCTTGAACTTAACAATATTAACAATTTCCGGAAAATACATAAAATACATGAAACAAATTGAAGAAACAATTAATTAAACTTCAATTTGTATCTAACTAATATTAAACTAACAAATATTCATTTAAACAATAATACAAACATGAAATAAACATGAAAACAACTAATTAAACTTCTATTTTGAAATCTGAAAATTAATTTTAACAAAGCACATGAACATGAAAACTAGAAAAATGATTTCAACGATAAACAACGAACAAAACAAGAATCAAATATTTAACGATTTTAACTTTTAGAAATATAAAAATGAAATATGGACAAAATAAAACTCAAAAACAACTAACCGGAGATGAATCAACGAAGAACTTTGATTGTAAACAAATCTGTCCGAGCCTCGACCAAAGCTCGAACAAATGACGACGAAGACGAAGAGAAGATGAAGCAGCCCGTAGCTACTGCCGCGACGAGCAGCAGCAGCAGTCCGTCCAACACCTGCTGTGACGAGCAGCAGCAGCACTACGTAGGAAGCAGAAGCAACGGCGGAGGAAGGAGGAGAATAAACGGCGATAGGCGTGTTTGGATGACGGCGTGTTTGCTGAAACGCAGCTGCGCGAGCAGCAGCAGTTCGGTCATGTTTGGTTGAAACAGAAGCAGCAGCGACATGGATGACGACGAAAACATGAAGAAGAAGAAGCAGCTGAACGCAACAAGAAGGAGAAGCAGCTGAATGCAGTAGGGGAAGCCATGGATGAGCTCAAACTCGACGATGACGAAGCTTGACGGAGGAGGGCAACTATGGAGTTGTTGGTGCGTGTGTGCGTGAGTGACGGGGTGAGGGGCGTTCGTGGGGGAGGCTGGTCGACGTTGCAGGCTGGGGTTTGTGGGGGGGGGGGGCAGCCATGGGAGCTTGAGAAACTTGGAGAAGAAGAAGAAGATAGGAAAGGGGGGTGGCGGATTGGTTAGGTTTTTTTAGGGTTTTCTTCTCTTTTTTTTTTGTTTTGTGTTGTTTGTAAGATAGTAGGATGTTGGGTTATGGACTGGGTCGACCCAGTTCAAAATGGACTGGGTCGTAGGGAAGATTGGGCCATTTTTTGGGCCTATGACTTGAAATCGAAGAAGAGGCCCAATTCCGACTTTCTTTATATTTTCGCTCTTTTTTCTTCTTTTATTTCTCTAAAACTAAATTATAAAAATACTTAAACTATTATTAAGAATTAAATTAAGTTATAAAAGCGCAAATTAACTCCCAATAACAATTAACGCACAATTAAGTAATAATTAAGCATAAAATTGTATATTTGGACATTAAATGCTAAAAATGCAAACGATGCCTATTTTTGTAATTTTTAATTTTTGTAAAACAAATTTAATTACTAACAACTGTAGAATTAAATCCTACATGCAAAATGCGACATATTTTTGTATTTTTTATTAATTTATCAAATAAACACGCACAGACAAATACAAATAATTATTCAAAATATCACAAAATTGCACACCAAAGAAAAATCATTTTATTTTTGGATTTTTTGGGAGTAATTCTCATATTGGGCAAAAATCACGTGCTTACAATCAGTTGTTGTATTCGAGTGTATTCATGGAGTGAAACATGGGATTACAACTGGATAGATTATTGTATTCGACTGTATTCACGGCACGAAACAGGGGATTACACTGTTTTTAAAACGGAAAGTGAATCAATTAACATAATAGACTCATAATATAACTCAACAAACTCAATTATAACACACAAATTTTGTATTTTTAGTTATAAAAAAGATTCTCAACCGAAAAACACCCCAAAAACATAGCAATCTTCAGAGAAATTATATAATACATCTGAATACATAAATTATATTAATTAGAAAAAACTTATGAATACATTCATGGCATATAGCGAGACAGTGAATACAATGAAATACATAGAATATAGCGGGATACATTGAAATACAATGAGAAAAAAATAGTGAATGAAATACATGGAATACAACGAGACACATCGAATTACAATGAAAAAAAAGACAATGAATACAATGAAATACATGAAAAAACATTGAAATATATTAATTGAAAATCAAGTTGCTCAGCCCTAAACTCCATCGTCTTTGTTCAAGAACAAACTAATCAGATTATATGTCGGCGGCTGCTGTTCAAGAATCAGTTTAATGTCGCCGACTGCTGTTATTGGTGAGAATCTTGAACATAGCAATCTTCAAGAATCAGTGCATCTATTATAATGGGATGGGGGCTTTGCACAAGAATTAGTTTTGACTGATAATTAATATATCTACAAATCAAGGAAATAAGGGACAGAGAAAGGGAGAGAGGAGAAAATCAATTTTATTAGCATAAAGATTGTTGGTGAGAATCTTGAACAAAGTAATCTTCAAGAATCAGTGCATCTGTTATAACAGGATGGGGGCTTTGCACACAAATAAGTTTAGTGTCGGCGACCATTTTTCTTCTTGATTGCCCATAGAACCTTTTTGTGGTACAACTTGGAATGAGAAAGTTTTCCCACTCCACGAATCAGCTCTGGATTGAGGGGACTCTTTGTTGCGGCCATTGGTGAAAGTTGATCGGAGGAAGAGATTTGAAATTTTAGTGGGATGGGGGAAGAGAATGGGATGTATCAAAGTAGAGAGAGAAAAAAAATAGTGTAACTGATTAGCGTATTTAGTGGTTTAGGGCTAGGAGGTAACCAAAATTAAATATTTTGCTATAAACGTTAAAAGATATCTATAGAATATAATTTTTTTAAATGGTATTTATTTAAAATAAATATGGTGTTAACCTTTAGCAAAGGAGGTAAAAATTCCAAAAATATTTACTCGGTTTAATTCCTATATTCAGTTGTTACTCGGTTTACCATTAATTGCTTTTTTTTATTCACTCTAATAGTCTAATTAGTCCTTATCTTCCCATCATCTTCTCTTTTCCCCCCTTCTTCTCTTTGTTTCTGCTCCATCCCCTAGGATCATATCTCACCTCCATTGAAATCATCAAATGCTATTTTCTCCGTTCCAATTTATGTGAATTTATTTAATTGGGCGCGAAATTTAAGAAAAAATGAAGATTTTTGAAATTTGTGGTCCTAAACAAGTCAAGAAGGGACCCAAAGTATTTGTGTGGTTATAAAAGCTTCTTATTAAGGGTAAAATTGTAAGTTTAAGCTAAATTATTGCCAAATTTAGAAAAGAGTCATTCTTTTTTAAACGGATCAAAAAGGAAATATGTTCACATAAACTGGAACAGAAGAGTATATGTTAATAACCCCATGAACTGATTCATCATTATCAAGCAAAACAAAGGGTTTTACAACTTTTGACACCAAGTACAGTGTTAAGTAGACCGATCTCTATTATATTAATATTTATTTATACCTTGATGGTTATTGGTAAAAGTTGAATACCAAAACCTCTAATTTGGAATAGAACAACTCATATCACTGGAGGACAACCTTTGATAGAATAATGTATCCTCCGTTATTATACTTTTCTACTTTAGAAAGATTTGGACATCAGTGTTTAACACTGAATTATGATTACATATTAGTTTAAAAATAAATATGTGAACATTGAATGATTAAAAATTAGTTTAAAAATAAATGTGCGGGATTAGCAGGAGTTTAAAACCTGGGACCACTCTAGAAAAGTCTAGAAATTTCTCACAGAACCAGTGTGGCGTGGGAAAACAGGGGCCTCACCGACAAATTGTGGCAGTTTTTGCAAAACGTGTACACAATTAGTCTTTTCCTAAAAAAGTAAAGAATGCCAACTAGGTTAAGTTATGCAGTGCACGTATCATATACGTAATATAGCTAAGTAAATTAGATGAAGTACTTTCCTATTTAGTTTGTTCTAAAATAAATAATATATTTTTAAATTTGAAAATAATTTAATTTTAAATTTTTTATTTTACTCATTTTACCCTTAATGACAAGCTTTTATAACCACACAAATGTCATGGCCCCACAAACCTTTTACCCCTTAATCTTTTAAGATCAGAAGTTTCAAAAGTATTCTTTTTCTTTTTCCCCATTGGACTTGACTTGTTTTTCGAGAATAATACTTAAACTTTGCGGGGATCTTATGACCCCCCTATATTTGTTCAAAATGAAATAAATACCATCTTTTATGACCAATTTCGAATACAAGGAATGTTGTATGTTTCATGCACCAATAATAAATTGCCACGTAATTTTTTCCTTTCCAGTGTTATTTTTATTTTCTATTTTCTATTTTTTATTGTCTTCGCCGCAACATTTCCTCGATCATGGCCACGAACAATCTTCTCATCCCTTCGATGATATCATCTTCCGGTGGTGGGCTCTGACCCAAGCCCGGAACATGCTCTGGTACAAAAACATTTTCCTATGGTTACCATTATAGGTCCTTCAAGTTGTAGGCAGATATCCTAAGTCGACGATACCTTTCTTCCTTTTAGGTTGAATTGGTTCTGTTATCCCATATCATCGGGCTCCCAGCCCAGTCCCTGGTTGATATCCATACTTTATTATTTCTCGCATTTCCATGTTCGACCTATACGGTGATTGCATACTATGATATTGTTCATTCTTCTCCATTTCTATTGCTTGCATTATCCTTATCTGCAAGCGACCCCATCCAATCTTTATATAAAAGGAACCACATGATCCAAGTAAGTTTATTGGCGCCACTCCTCATGTATCACGATCTCTTAGAAATCCTACTCAAATTTCATACACTAATGGAGAGTGGAAGGAAATGTCCCTGCCATATGTATCCAGGGCCTTCCTAGTAGCAGATTGTATGAAGACGAAATATCCATTACATGAAACAATATCGGGAACTCAACTTGTCCAATCTGCAAGGCTAAGTAGATTTCTCCGTTGACATCCTTCTACGGCCCATCGAAAACCCTTACTCTCACATGACTCTCTTTCACTTCCCTCAAATAAATGCCTAGTTCCCGTAGAGTAGAGAATGGTCAAATGTTTACTCCAGATCCCCCATCGACCAGTACTCGAGATATGACTTTGTCTCCACACTTGACTATAACATGCAGAGCCTTGTTGTGATCCATCCCCTCCACAAGAAGTTCATCTCTCCGTAAGGAAATTTTGTTTGCCTCAACCATTTTCCTAATAGTTGCTACCAGCACCTCACTAGTGGTATTGCTTGGCATGCTTACCCCGCTTAGCACTTTTACCAGAGCATCTTGTGACTGTCGGAGCTCATCGACAAATTCATAATTGATATGTGGGCAGGGGTCTTGCTCAAGTGTTCTACTACGGAGTATTCTTTAATATGTATCCTTCTCCAAAACTCTACTGCCTCTTGTGCATTTTGTGTTTCTCCTTTAATTCTTCTCCCTACTCGGATTCCCTCGATTCACCTCTTTTGGAGCGTAACACATTCCTGACCTACTCATCCCATGAGCAGCTGCGGTGTCTGTCATCTTGCCCTTTGCCTTCAACTGATAATTCCAGGGAGCTATTTTATATTCTCGACTCCCCTCGTCTCTAACGGCGGTGGTGGGCTATTGTGGGTATGTCTGAACCATCACGAGAAGTTTAAGCTACATAGTGGTTAACGAAGTTGCCCGAGGTGGTGTTCTTGTAGCTTCGACATTCCCAATAGTAATGATATTTCCGTTCAAGTCATAGTCCTCGTCCAATATGATCATGTTGGATCCTTGGTTTTTGTGGTTTGATAGTGGGTTACAGTTTACATTTGGTAGGGCTGGGGTGCATTGGATAGCTCTGCTCTTAATCAATAATTCGATCTCATTCTTCAATCTATAACAATCCACGGTGTCATACCCAGGAACTCCTGAATGATAGGCATATCATTAGCTCACATCGAAATATTTGAAGGGTTAGTCGGGTTGTCCCTTCCACTGGGTATATTAGTCTGTCTCTTCTCAACCTTTCGAACAATTAAGCTAAAGGCTCGACAAGTGGGATAAAGTTTCTGGGATTCTTTTCTTCAAAGTTTGGGCATGGCATCGGTGCATTGGTAGGTCTGTTTTGGTGGGTGGTGGTTTGAACGGGAGAATATAATCGTGGCGGGTTTGGAGGTATATCGGCTCAGGCTGGTTGCAGTGAGGTTGAGCATTGTAGTATGGTTGAGTGTTATATACAGGGGAATAAGTGGATTGATGTAGAGGATGAATGGTTTTGGGGTAGGAGTTGGTTTGGTGAGAAGGACTCGACTGATAGTTGGGGACAATTGTCGTTACTTCCTCTTTCTTTTTCTTCCCACTGCCAATAAAAAAGAATTGTATAGCCTTGCTAGCAGCTTGTAGTGCGGCCATTGACTGTATCTTACTTGACTTGACCTTCTCCCAAGAAATCTCTCATTTTGACCAGCTCAGGAATTTTTGACCCATCATCTTTTCGAAATAGATCCCTTCTTGAGCGCGGATAAAATACTTAGTAAGCTCGTTATCATCCAACATGGTTGTGCCTTAGCAGCTTCTAATCTCTAGCGAAGAGCATATTCTTGAAATGATTCAGAGGGCTTCTTCTGTAGATTCACCAAAGCGAATTTGTCCGGGTGATCTAAGTGTTAAATCTGAAGTGATTCATAAAACCTTCAACCATGTCCTGCCACTCCCTCCAATTCCTAGGGTCTTGTCTCGTGTATCATGTAAGCTCTTCTTTAGTCAGACTCCATATAAATAGTTTCATTCTTAACTTTTCGTTTCTCCCCAGTTTGACCAAATTGTCACAGTATGCTTAAGTGAGTGTTGGGGTTGCTTGTCCCATAAAAAATATCAAACTTTGGCGGTTTGTACCCTGTGGGCATGTCAACATCAAGATGTATGCATAGGTTCTCATAATCCAAGCTCTCTCCTTCGAGCAACTTAGAGGTTCTTCATTTGTTTTCTCAATGCTCATAGTTGTTCCGACACTGACTCCTCTTCTTTGCATTTTGCACTCTCTCCATTTTGGCATATTGGTCTATCTCATAGGGCACTATGGCCATGACGGGCGTGGTAAAGGTGGGTTCAAAGGAGGTATATACTGGTGGAACATGCCGCTCATGTGTGGCGGTGCGTGCCGCATGTATATATTGTGTATGGGTTTTGGTAAAAGTGACGTTGCCACGAGGAGGGGTGTGAACAAAATTGGTGGTGGCTGGTCGATTTTGTGATGCTTTGACATAGTTTGGAACATAGGGTGTGTGTATGGGATGGTTTGGTGGATTTGTGGTGTTACTAGAGGTATGACTTGAGTGTTAAGGAAGGAAAATGGTCAGGGATTGAATCTATGGAAGTGAAGAGGGGTGGTTGCGGAAGCGTTGTCATGGCCAGCTGAGGCAGCTCCGCATTTGATGTACTTCTTCTCTCAATGACTCCATCTCCTATTCCATTCGGGCAACATGTTCGTCATTTCGGGTATTATCCTTTCCCCTGATCTCCCTGGGTTGTCGGCTACCACTAGAGTGTTTGCGGCTGATTCGTCTGTTGTAGTCATCTTCCTCTTGGATCTCAAATTTTACGATAGCTCGGCCAATTTATACACCAACACAAATAAACCTCTATTTTGTAGATAAATAAAACGATAAAGCAAGAAAATAAAAAAAAGTAGAAGTCAGTTTCCGGTATTGCATAAATATAAGTAGATAGAGCAGTTAATTCACGTATTCAGACAAGCATGTTTTCTAAGATACGTACGGACTTCTCTTTGCCGGAGGTAGGCCTATATCACGAGTGGTTAACAAATAAACAGATTTTGACACATTCGGATCCGAAGCAAACTTTAATTTCATTGATATAATTTGTGTATTACAATAAGGCTTCATCACTAATGCATGATGGGGACAGTTGTTAATGGCTACAACATGGTTGTCAAAGGTTTACAAAAGATTGTATGTTCTTATAGATTTCCCATAGGGAATGAAAAGATACAAGAAAGGGAAATCAACCAATGACTAAATAATTATACCTGGAGTCTCCTCCTAAGCTTTCTTCTTCCGGCTCTTCCTCGGGGTCCTCTTCAACCTCCTCCTCATACTCATCATTGTTGTACTCTAGTTCCTCCTCTGGTTCTATCTCCTACTTGATCTGTATGTACTCAATTACTTGGTTATCATCATCCGGCGGTGGCAGCACGTGGTCGACTGATCCCGACACTACCTGTCGATGCATGGCAGTGGTGGCGAGATAGTGGGGCAGGATCTTGTGGTATATTTGCAAAGCTGCTGCTGACTCCTCCAACCCGGTTAATCCCTCTCTACTCGGCCTAGCCAACTCTTCTTCTTTGTTGATTCATACAAAGTACCCAGGCATGCATCAGGGATTTTGTCCCATTTCCGTTGTGATCAAATCGTTACACTATCTTGGAACCTCCTTACCCTTGGGATCGGAATCTACCCGTTGTAATCATCATCATACAAATCTATCCTTGAATAGAGAGGCACGTCTTGAATCAGACCAAATTGCCTTAAAACCCTCAAAGGTGAGTACCACTAAATCCCTTCTAATCCTACCAACACGATGAAGTACTTCCCGGGGCTTCTCAAGATTGCCCTGCCACTCAACCACGGAAGTTTCTAATTGATAAATTCTCTACTTAGATTGGTCAACAATTCTCGCCGCTCCTCCTGGCCATGCGGTGTAGTCCAAAGCCTCATCCTTTAATTATGGATGCGGATCATGTTATTGATGCCAACAAACTAGTCAATGGTTGCCTCCCTCTGGAAGAAGTGCTCTGTAGCCCATATCTCTAGTAAATGGTTTCAGCCTCTAAGGAAATCATATCCTCTTGAACATGCCGATAGTGATTGAAATGTCTCTACCAATATCATAGGAACGAGGGTGGCCTGCAAATTTGCTTGAAAGGTTTCCAAAATAAGGGGCATCAAGTTGATATTGATTCATCCCTTTCTTTGTGGGAAAACCAACATTCCCAATAGTGTTAGAGAAAAGGTTAAGGGGCGGAGGCTCTCCCATGCTTCTTGATCATACTGGAATTCCTTAAGATGCCACTCATAGCTCTCCCGGAGCCCGAATTTTTCACATAGCTGATCCAAACTCACCCATCCATCTTCGACGTTTCTCAAATTTCAGCCCGGATGTTCATCAAGGCAGTTAGTACTCCCAGGTGTGTTCTGATCTTGTTCCCGTGCTCCCGCAGAATGTTCCTCCACCACTGCTTTAATTTGTGAGGTGCACCCATGACCATGTTAATCTCAGGGACGTTGCGGTTGATTTCCATCTAAAGGGGTGAAAAGATTTGGTAAGTATTTTCTCCGGATCATTAATGTCTTTTCTGAATTGGTTCGCCGTTCCACATAAAGCATATCGTTGGTTGCATAACCCGTTGACATTGAGGTGGATTTTCTAATTGTGAATCAATACCAAAGATTGACCCACCTAAGCTTTATGCAGCATGACTTATGTTTGCTAAGAGTATATTGTTTCCTAATTTTGGAGTTCAATAGGAAAGATGTGATGATAGTGTATAAAGTAGTAACAGATGATTGTGGTAAAGCAATAATATAAATAAATCGGTAAGCATGTATTAACATGTTGTAAAGTGTAAGCAAGTACAGTAAAACGAGTAAACATATATTTGCAATTTAAGCATGATTAAAGCAAAATATAACAAAACATCCTCAAAGTTCAAGTCTAGCTTAAGTCTGCTAAGATCAGAACCTAAAGGTAAAGCTCCCAGCAGAGTCGCCATGTTGTTGCATCCTATTTTGCACTAGTCAAAACAAAATACAACTAATGTTTCTTCTAAAGTTGATAAAAGACATTTGCCACCTAATATATTAAGGTATATCATGGTACCTTTAGGTTTGTGAGATTATTATCCTAATGGTCTGCTAACCAGTGAGATTTGGGTAAGGGTTCTAGTTATTCTACAAGAAAGGTGTTAGACACCCCTCAAAATCTACCTGAGATAGCTCCTTAGGCTTAGGCCAGGTTTGGGGAAAGAAATGTCTATATCCTGCTTAGTTAGTGTTTAAAGTCTGTGAAAATATTCTAAGTCTTATCTGAAAATTCACTATTTTTAAGAAGGTTGTGTATACAAAAAGTAGTAAGCTGTTTTTGAGTTTATAAGTAGGAAATCATCCTTAAAAATATATCTATATTTATTGGGTTGAAGACTAGACATGCTTTTGTCTTCGAGGAAAATCTTGTGTTTAAAAATTCTTTATTTTGAAAGAAGTTGAGCGCGTGTTAACAGAAAATGTGGTTACTTATTTGTAACTTAGTAGAGTAAGAAGCTAAAATATTCCTTAAGTTGAGTATGTCTTATTTGCAAATCAATTTCAGCGGGAACCTTGTATTTTAAAACTCGTTGAGGTCCATCAGTTCACAAACTTGGCTGTGTTTGATTTTTACTTCTTGAAAACAACTTCTCCAATTGATTTGCAATTTGCTTTCTTCAAAGAGAGTTCACTTTCGTTTTTGAATCTGCCAAGTTTTAAAACTTACTGAAAATCGTTAGTGATAACAAGATAAGGCCTTTTTGTTTGTTGAAAAGATAAGTTTTGAATTAATGGTGATGAAACATTAAGGGAACTATACGAGCAGGATTTCTAATTTAACTTTTACCTATGAGCCTCGATTTGCCTATATTCCTACACAATTAAAGTATCAAAATTATCCAATAACAAAGTTAGTCATTCAGAGATATACACATATAAAACGACAAACAACAGTGAATATTGTTTAAGATAAAGGAAAGAAAGAAGCTGGACTCTTGATGTGCGCCAGCTGATAGCCAGGCCCAGCAAGATGCACACAAGTTGCAAACTCATCACGAATGACCCAAATGTAGAAAATGGACTTGAGCTCCAAATGGGCTCAACAAGACCAATTTGAATTCATGCATATAAAGAAAAGAGAATAATTAGTATATACCCATGTGAGGCAGAAATAAAACAATATCATGATATGCATAAAAGATAAAAAATACAGTAGAGTCATTTTCTATTTTTGAGTTAATCCTATGAGGATTAATAAGAGTTGATGACTAAAGACTTAGCGTAAATCCTTATTTATGGTTATAATCCCTCTTTGTGAACCTTTGACACTTCAGATTTCACAAGGGTCTCCCGGACCCCGAGTAGTGCTTGTGTCAAGGAGCGTTGTCATAACCGCAGAATAAGTTTTTACATCCAAATACCCTTAGACACCCATTAGTAATCTTATCAAAGGTTTTAACACAAATAAATGGATCAACATAGTAATTTCACATTGCCAAGATAAACAGTAGGTGTAAGAGTCGTGGTAAACCTTATCAAGGTTCAAACACACAAAACTCAACATCTTTGAATAGGATGATGTAGTTCATCATAAGAGCATAGAGAGCAACCCAGGGCACAATATTGATTAAGGAAAATTCATATCAAAGCATAGGGAACTACAGTAGGCATGGAGTCACTGTTGGAACATAATCAGAGAAGATCACAGAGCACAGGTAATAGACCTGCTTTATTACTCATGTCTTTAAGCTCAGGAGTGTTCACAAGCATGTATTATACAGAGATGAGCACATGTGTTTGTTTTATTGGCTCTACTTTAAGTTTAATGTTTCAGAGTTTTCTTATATATGTAGGTTCAGGTCATAAAAGTTTCTCAGATGCTTCTAAAGCCTCAGCATAGTTAAGAGCAGGCATATATCTTATCATTTTAATATTTAGACTGATTATTCCATTTAGAATTCCTTAAGGGGCATGCCAACTAGTTAGGTTATCAGAAACATCAACCTAAATGGAAGAGTTAGTCTTGATATTGTTTAATCCAAATGACAGAATATCTACATGAAAGAACACATAAGTCATCAGACTTCCCAGTTATCAGACTCCATCAGCTTTAGGCTAAGTACTCTGTAGGTAGTGATAATAACATGCACAAGACTATGGGTGATGGCATTCACTTCAACATATAATAAAAACAGATTACAATAGTCTAACATGTAGACAGGTCTACTAGCAAGGTATATCAACAAAACTCAAAACATGATTTGTATACAAGTTATCATGATAGACATATATGATTCAGTTATATTCAGTTCTAAGAACATGCCTCCTAACATACTAACATGGTCCATTATATGGTTTCTTTTATTTCCAACCATCCTAAGAAGCACACAAAATCACTCTATCACAGTAGTATGAATAGGCCGCTAACTAGAGCCTAAGCCAACATGAGGATATGGGCAATGACACAATCATATTCCTAGGACTAAGGCAAAACATCATAGCAGTAGTGTTGGGCAAGTATTAATAGTTTTTTCAAGAGAGAAGTTTAAAAGGGTCTTATCTTATTTCATTTTGGTCTTCATGATAATATACACAGAACCAATTACTTGACCAACAGATCATATACAACATTATCAGCATAGTATTTCATTTAATTAATCATGAAGCTTTAATAGGGTTTAAGAGTAACAGCTATACATGGATCACTGAATATGCAGAACATGCATGTTATCAACTACCAATTTATCAGCTAAGGTCCTTAAAGTAAACAGGTTAAATACAAGACATGAAATATAAGGAAATCCCTTCCCTACACCAAGACATGGCTACAAAATGTCACAAACAAGGTGGTCAAGTTAACCTCATTATTGGGGGATCAATAAACATATCTCAACTAGCTTAGCTAACATGGTAATGCTCATACGACTATCGTTTAACTAACAGGGGTGGGTCACACAAAATCAACGTAGAGGTTAACTCAACTAGTCATTGAGACTTAACCATAAGAATATCACTTAGTGTAGGATCATTTTTACTAATCAAATCATGTAAGGTAGGATTCAATTGCACAGATTCGATAACAACATCAATACAACAGATCTCAATCAGAAAATTCCTAATTTAACATTGAAAATAGCATGCAAAGGCATGACATAACAAATACAGCTTTACATCATTAGTATCTAACATGAACAATAAGAGAACCAACTTGGAAACTAATTAATTCAAGGTGAAGAAAGGGGGTCAGTATGCACTGACCTTTTGCATAGCAGTAAACCAAGAAAATATTGATTCTTAGCTGTTTGAAACCATAAACTCACAACAGTCCACTTAAACCAATTGAACTCGCCGAGAGATGAAAGATGAAAAGCAGAAGTTAGAGAAGAAACTACTGAAACCTAGATTTAGCTGAAGAAACTTGAACTTTTGATTTGTGTTGAAGTTACAAGTGGTCCAGCGGCCCAACACAAAGCTGAAGGCCCAACTTGAAATACTTAGTTGTATATATAAGTTAACTTACAAGTGTAGCCTCTTTGATAGAGATATCCATTCTTTATTAGTTATATATAAAGTACATAGTTCTAGAAGATTCAGAAAGATTTCTCTGTAAGAAACATATCAGAAATAAGAGTTCATTTTTCTCTCTCTTTGTGAATAGGGTTCACCCATTTATTTCATCAAATTACTCCGATCCTTGCGCGTAACATGGTATCAGAGCCCGGATTTGGGTGAATCGGAGCATCGGCCGTCGTCCGATGTTACCCTTGACGGACAATTTTGAAGTTTTTTTTGGTTTCCCAGTGTAGAGTTTGGTGACGTTTGTGGTTGTTACCGATTAACTCTTAGTTCTACAAATTCAAAGGTATTGCTCCTTCGATTTGCTGGAGAAAGCTGCTGATTTGGTGGAGAAAGCGGGTACTTTCTTCAATTTTGCTATCAATTTTTGTTGTTCAATTTGAATTTGAAACCCTTGTTTCTCAAATTTGCTATGGCTCAATTAGAAACCTCATCTGATACTTCTACTTCTACCTTACCTAATAATTCGATTACTGTTGAGCCCTCAAACCCACTGTACCTCTATCCAACTGACAACCCTGGTACTATCATCATTGCCGATCGATTAAATGGTATGGGATATGGAAGTTGGAGAAGGGGAATGCTGATCGGTTTGTCGTGTAAGAATAAGCTCGGCATAATCAATGGGACTATTTCCAAACCTAATGTTGCATCTCCATTCTATGAGCCTTGGTGTCGATGTAACGACATGGTAATTGCTTGGATACTGAATAGTTTGGAAGCTGAAATTAGGGAAAGTGCTATGTATACAAAGTCAGCTGCAAAGTTATGGAAGGACATTGAGAAACGATATGGACAGCCCAATGGGAGCAAAGTGTATCAGATCCGTAAGGCTCTATCATCTATTTCTCTAAGGAGCTTCGAATATTGCTTCCTACTTTTCCAGAATTAAGAAGTTGTGGGATGAGCTAGAATATTCCATAACATATCCTGATTGTGTGTGTGGATGTAAAGAGGCGTTCAAAAATTGAAAGAAGATCAGAAGCTTCATCAGTTCCTTATGTGTTTGAACGACAATTATTCTACCATCAGGAGGAACATTCTGGCCATGAAACCTCTTAAGACATAGACATTGCGTATGCTATGCTGGTTAATGATGAAAGTCAATGTGGGGCACAAGCTTTAGTTCCATCTTTCTCTTCCGAGTCTGCTTCTTTCTCCACTAGTGTTCAGAAACCATATACTGGTTCTTCCCCTGTTGGCATCTAGAAAACTTATTCACAAAAGGTTAATTTCGATTCTAAAAGGGCAAGTGTCATATGCAAGTACTGCAAAAAGCCTAGCCACACCATAAAAAAATGTTACAAACTTCATGGGTATCCTAACACTTTTCAGAACACTGTCCAGTCCAATAGGTTTAAGAAGCCTGCTGGTTATGCTCATGTTTTAGAGGCTTAGAGTTTGGGACCAACAGATGGGTGTGCTTCTGATAATAAGATTAAACACTTTGATTCTAAGAACCATGGTTTCATAAAGGAACAATATGAACACTTGCTGAACATGTTTCAACAGTTCAAGGTCTCTCATGATGCTACTGCCTCTGGATCTGCCAACTTTGCAGGTTCGGTACATTGTGTTGATACTAGAAATTGTTGTGTATTTGCTTGCAACCTTTCTCGCTTAGTTGATATCCTTGGATAATAGATTCAGGTGCTACAAATCATATGACTCCTAAAAAATCTCTCTTAATAAATATTAAACCACTAGCAATCCCTTACCTTGTCATCCTTCCCAATGGTTATAAGGTAAAGGTAACTTGTTCTGGCACACTTCCTTTATCTAATGACTTGATTTTGAAAAATGCTTTACTTGTACCTTATTTCCAGTACAATTTAGTTTCCCTACATCAGCTCCTATTACAACTTCGTTGTAATGCTTTATTTTTTGCCTATGATTGTGTCTTACAGGGCCTTTCTCTGAAGAGGCCACTAGTTCTTGGTAAAATCTCAAATGGACTTTATCTGCTACAATCCACTCCTACCTCAATTTTTGCTACTTCAATTGGTAAAGCTGTCAACGCTATGACTGCTGACTCTACTACTTCTTCATCTTGTTTTGCTCCTGTCAACACTGTAAATACCATTGATGCTAATACAACTGTTTCTACTTCTGTACCTTCTACAAATGATTCTGTACCTGAAAACACTGTAGATACCATTGATGCTAATAAAACTGTTTCTACTTCTGTGCCTTCTACAAATGATTCTGTTCCTGTTTTTAGTTTTGATATGTTTTGGCATCTTCGACTTGGTCACATGCCTTTCCATAATATGAAGTCTATTACTCATATTAAGGATAAACTATCTAAGAAACAGTCTTTTGTTTGTGAAGTTTGTCCAATGGCTAGGAAGCAAAGACTTCCCTTCCCTGATAATTCCATTAAGACTACCAAGCCTTTTTAACTTGTCCATGTGGATTTATGGGGTCCGTACCACACACCAACATACAATGGTTTTAGGTATTTTTTGACCATTGTAGATGACTTTACTAGGGCTACTTGGATTCATTTGTTGTCTACCAAGTCTAATTCTTTTACTTTGGTAAAATCCTTCATATTTCTAGTCCAAAATCAGTTCCATTCTTTTGTCAAGACACTCAAGTCTGATAATGCTTTTGAGTTAGGATCTAGTGCTGAAGCCACCTCTTTCTTCTCTAATCAGGGAATCATTCACCAAACCTCCTGTCCACATACTCCTCAACAGAATGGAGTTGTGGAAAGAAAACACAAACATTTGTTAGAAACAGCTAGATCCTTACTTTTTTAGTCTAAACTTCCACTAAAATATTGGGGGGAATATGTACTTGTCACATCTCCTTTTTCCTACTCCGGGAAGGGTATTAAGGGAGTTTTTTCCACTTAAAATGACAATCGAAACGGGATTATTTTATTTAAAATTCAAAGTCGCCACTTGGGATAATTTATGGTGTCCCAAGTCACCGGTTCAAATCCCGAATCGAGGAAAAGATTGACTCTGTTTTACAGTCCGCAAACACAGAAATTCGGATAAGGAATTCTGTTAACCCGGGAGAAGGTGTTAGGCATTCCCAGGTTCCGTGGTTCTAGCACGGTCTCTCAACTATTATTAGTGGCCTATTATCTGATTTTAATACATGTTTTAACATATGGTTCAATTTTAACTTTATAACCGCTTTTATTTAATTATATTTTTTTAGGAATATTTCAACGTCACGCAAAACGCGTCTTGAACCACGTCACATAAATGCACCCGCAGTCCGCAACACATTTTATCTAACGTTGTTGAGATTTGGATTTGGGTCACACAAATGCGCACCCGAATTTAGGATAGCAGTTTTTAGAATAGCGCGCCTAAAGCAATTACGCACTTTCAACTTTGCGAGGGCCATGGAAATTCAACTAAATGGCACGCCTCAATTTATTTCAAAGGAAATGCATTCAATTAAAAGAACTACAGATATTCATATTTAAAATTAATTAGGTATCACAATTACGCTACGGGAACCGTACCCATAACACGATGATTTCACGATCCATTAGCCATTTTCAATATTACATACTTTATTAAATAAACCCGATTCCCACGACCCAACTAACAAATGACCAACACATTTGCAATTCAATCGGAGAACCAACATGATAACAAAAGTTCAGTAACACTTAGTAGGGAGATTGTTGGAAAACTACCATTATGACATAAGGGATAATGCAAAATAAAGAAAATAAAAAAATCAGTTCTTCTCTAAGTAGAGACAAATGCGTGATAAGAAATACCTAACCTTGTGGAAGTTAAAAACCAAATCCAGTTCACAGACGTTGCTGAAGAAGTGATCCAAAATTTCGACAAAACAAGTGGATGCTCTCAAGATAAGCTAACTGGCAAGATTGAAGGGCAATTCCTTCAAAGACTCCCTATTGATTACAACTAAGCAGCAACAGCTTCATTGCTGAATGCATTGCGACAAAATTTAGCTCGTCAACTGATCTACAATCAGTGGCAAGATGTCCGACTGTAGAATTTCCAATCCGCAAAATCTGTCCGAGAAACAGCAGCAAATCCAGACAAGAATCACGAACTTAAAACTCTACCGGCATGTCGCGTGCATCAGCTCCAAACGAATCTCGCACACGAGCTCCGAAATGGACTCAAATTAACGAAACTCCAGCAGCAAAAATGAGGCTTAGGAACTGAAATTATTTTCCAATTAATAGAACTTCAACAACTATGACAAACTGAAAATCGAACCTTTCATTTGATGAAATTTTAAGTAGTACACGGACAGGAATCGAGCAAACGCTACAACCAAAACTCGAAACAACAATCAAACTCAAACAGGATCACGAACAGCACTGCGGACGACACCTCGAACTCGATCGAACTCCATGTATGAAAACTCAAAACATTAGACGAAGGTGATTCTTTGTTTTTGCTTTCACGATTTTTTACTCTCTCTTTGTTTTTACCAGATCTTCTCACATGTATGTGTGTGCGTTTCTAAGTAGTAAAGAGGTGTGAAAAGACACACAAGGGTCACCCTAGAGTCAGGGAGCTAGTGACGAGGTCATTTGATTTCAGGAGGCAGTTCAGGGGTCTGGTTCGCCTGGTGGGTGTAGAAGAAGATAGAACAACGATTTCTGGTGGGGAAGCCGCTGTGTCTAGCTGAAGAGAGGGGTCCTGAAGGTGTGAGCTCTAGTCAGTTGTTATTGGAATGAAGAAGGAGCTCCAACGAAGGGGTCGTTTTTGGGTGGTATTGAAGACGATGTTAGGGGGGGTCCTATTTTTCGTTCAGAAAAAGCCATGGATGGTTGCTTGAAGAAGATGATGAACGAGAGGGCAGGGTCCTGTTTATTGGAAAGCGGCGGAATTTTTTAGGAGTCTTCCCCTGATTCCCAGATTTTAGGCCTATTTTTTGGTGTATTTTTCGGCTCTAGGGTCTTATAGGTTCTAGGTTTACATTTTGTGTATTTTGCCAATTAGTCTTTAGGTCTTTTGTTTTAAGTCCTTAGGGTCTTTTTATTTATTTTTTGTTCCAAAGAAGAGTCTAGAAGGGTCCCTAGGATTGACTTAATGGGTATTGGGCATTGGGCCAAGAATTGGGCTCTAAAACTCTTAAAATTGTGGTCTAACACCTTAATTGACTCCTTTTAAAATAAGATAAAAATACTACACAATGCCAAAGCTAATCCTAATTAATTAAACTAAACATGAAACTATTTTTGTGTTTTTGAAATTATATAAAGATAAAAACAAGGTACTATTTTTGTATTTTTTTAAATTTATGAAAAATACATAAACTAAAATATTTTTTTTTGTAATTTTCATTTTTCTTGTAATAAAATAAAGTAAACGAGTAAAAATTAGTTGAAATAGCTATATTATGCCTAAATTAAATATTTACATGCTAAAATATAAAATTTTTGGGGAGGGTCAAAAATCACATGTCTACAGCTGCCCCTCTTTGATTGGGAACACGAAGAGTTTTCAGACAAAGAACGACTAGACAGGTTTTTTGACCCGACCCTTATTTGGGAGAGACTAAAACTGAGAAAAGGGGAATGTGACCGAGTCCTGGTATCTGAGCTGCCTACATATCCTTGGCTATAAAGGAATCAGGCCACGTGTAGTTCAGAGGTGAGTGAGATGATGGAGTATGCCGAGGTGGAGAGCCAGTCGAGGTGCCGTTCCACCGAGGTTCCGGTGCGCGGTCCTGTTATTACATCAAAAATCAAAATATGAAAAAGACTAGCTAAGCCTATCAACTATGAGTTACAAGATTCTTATCTATAAGTCTTCTGAAGCTTGATCTTGAGCCTTGAATGATTCTTCAAGCAGACTTTGGATTTGAACCTTGACGCTTGCTAGTTGCAGGTTCTAGCTCGTTCTTCTTCAGATTTTCGGATCAAGACAGGACATGTAGTACTTGTGACCTCAACCATGTCTTGAGAAGCTCATATCTTTCATCAACTTCTGCATTTGGATTAACTTCTTGCCTTTCTCTTTTTTTCTTTATTGTGACTAATTTCTGTTGATCAGCTTGGACTGTTGACTCGCATTCTTGCCGCGAGCTTCTTTTGTTGTTAACTTGAATTGTAATCTGAGATGCTTTCCCTTTTCTTCAGGTGAATGTCTGATTGCTGAACTCGAATTATAATCTGAGATGCTTTCCTTTTCTCTAGGTGGACGCCTGATTACCGACACTTAAATTGTTTCCCTTCCCTAAAACTGGTGTTGTTCTCCCTTGCTCTCTAGGTGATCGCCTGATAGCCAAAATTTTATATGTATTCCCCTACTTTCCAGGTGGGTTCCTGATTGCCAAAACTTTGACTGTATTCCCGTGCTCTTCAGGTGTGCGCCTGATTGCTGAACCTGATTGCTGAACTTGAACTGTATTCCCGTGCTCTCCAGGTGGGCGCCTGGTTGCTGAACTTGAATTGTATTCCCATGCTCTCCAGGTGGGCGCCTGATTGCTGAACTTGAACTGTATTCCCGTGCTCTCCAGGTGGGCGCCTGATTTACGAACTTGAACTGTATTCCTGTGCTCTCCAGGTGTCTGATTGCTGAACTTGAACTGTATTCCCGTGCTCTCCAGGTAGGCGCCTGACTGCTGAACTTGAACTGTATTCCCGTGCTCTCCAGGTGGGCGCCTGACTGCTGAACTTGAACTGTATTCCTGTGCTCTCTAGGTGGGCACCTGATTTCTGAACTTGAATTATATTCCCATGCTCTCCAGGTGGGCGCCTGATTGCTGAACTTGAACTATATTCCTGTGCTCTCCAGGTGGGCGCCTGATTGCTGAACTTGAACTGTATTCCCGTGCTCTCCAAGTGAGCGCCTGACTGCTGAACTTGAACTATATTCCCGTGCTCTCCAGGTGGGCGCCTGATTGCTAAACTTGAATTGTATTCCCATGCTCTCCAGGTGGGCGCCTGATTGCTGAACTTGAACTGTATTCCCGTGCTCTCTACGTGGGCGCCTGATTGCTGAACTTGAACTGTATTCCCGTGCTCTCCAGGTGGGCGCCTGATTGCTGAATTTGAATTGTATTCCCGTGCTCTCCAGGTGGGCGCCTGATTGCTGAACTTGAATTGACCCCTCTGAAACTGCTGCTTGTGAACCTGATTACAACAAAACAAACAAACAAAAGAAATTTTTCTTCCCCAGTTTGATATCGGGAACATGTGTGAGTGTTAATGAATCATAGTACCCAAAGGCTCTAAGAATTTAAAAGCTAAATCCCATTATCCAGGTGGGTCCTGAAAATCTAAAATTAAATCTCATCTTAAAGTGACAACGTCAAGGCTAAATTCTATTTCCTAAAGGTAAAACTTACGCTAAATCTTATTATCTATGAAAGTCTTAAAAACTTAAAACTAGATCCCATTATCGAAGAGGGTCCTGAGAACTTTAGTTTAATCCCATTATCCAGGAGGGTTCTGAAAACTCCTAGTTAAATGACAGTTTTAAAAGCTGAATTATGTTTTCTAAAGGTATGACTTCCGCTAAATCTTGTTATCTAAGAAGGTCTTACAACTACATCCCATTATCCAGGAGGGTCCTGAAAACCAAAACTCAAGTCTTATCTTAAGAGTGACAACTTTTACGACTGAATTATACTTCCCTATGACAGAACTCTTACGGCTGAATTATACTTCCCTACAACAGATCTTACGCTAAATCTTGTTATCTAATGGAAATCTTAAAATTAGGTCCCATTATCCATGAGGGTCCTGAAAACTCCTAATTGAATCATATCTCATGCGTGCAAACTTTAAAGCCAACTTATATTCTTTTGGGGTACACTTATGCTGGATCTTGCTACTCATGACTGTTTTGAATTTTAAATTAGATTCCATTTTCCAGGAGGGTCCTGAGAATTTACGGTAAAACCTATCTGGTGCTTGCTTTTCCTTATGGAGGGTTTCTCCGAAGCAAACGAAATTTTTTGCCCCTGTTTCACATCAAAGAAAAATGTTGTCAGTTTAAAAATATGGTGGTTGTTTTGTGGCCTTGACTTTGAGGGCGGTTGCTCATTCACTTTCCATGATAACTTTGATTTCCACTCGAAGACCTTGCTTGTTTATTGACTAACCACTTTCTCTGTCGCCCTTATCACAGAAAATACCTCTTCTCCATTCAGACCCAATATCCTGCATCTGTTGCATTGCTCATGAACTGACATTTACCAAACCGTTGAGTCTCACATGAATCTCAAAGCACGACAATTGCCACCCACTCATTGCGTATGCTGTTCCTTCTTAACTTAAACCCCTGGCCCTGGCCTTGAGGTCTATTGCTCCCTCACTTGCCATGATAACTTTGATTTCTACTCGGAAGACCTTGCTTGTCACTAGTTAACCACTTTCTTTGTCAATCTTATCACAAAAATACCTTTGATCCGTTCACCTAACACCCTCCATCTGTTGCATTGTTCATGAATTGATATATACCAAACCTTTGTATTTCACACGGATCCCAAAGCATGTTGATTGTTACCAACTCAGTGCGCTTGCTATTCTTTCCTGACTTATGCCACTTTGATGTGCTAGCCAGATCTCGTTTTGTGTAATTGAAAAGCTGGTGGCAAATTTTGAAGTCATTTCTCACTTGTTCTGACCAAACAGACTCAGGAAGAGGAAGTAAATAAGACAAAAGGAATAGAGTAAAGGACAATGGAAAGAGATGATTCCTAACAAGAAAACTATAAAGTAGAAACCTATCAGATGTTGATACCAACTCTAATGACCATGACATGCACCTGTGGCCTATTCTGTCAAGCAAGCCTGATGTTCAACTCTTGTTGTACCTTTAAACCATGAAACTGGGCTTCAATGCTCCGGTTATCCAATCTGATTCACAAAATGAGAGAGACTTAATGGTGAAAAAAGACTCTCTCATTTTTGATTTCTCTCAACTTTCATTGCCTTACGATGCCCGTGAGGGTTTTCACCAATAAGACTCTCTCATTTTTCATTTTCCTTGTTTGGACCGGAGTGTTGCCCCTGATATGATTCACCTTTACTCTCTTGACTTGGCATCTCTCGAAGACTGATCGGAAGGTCTTTCTTTGGACCGTAATGTGGGCTTTTGGATAGGGTTAGAAAGAAAGAGTATCAAAAGGCTCAAAACAATTCAAATGGGTTCAAGATTACAACTTTCGGAATCAGATTTCTTACAACAATCACAACTTCTGGGTAGGCAGCCTTAAAAGGAATAAGGTCGAACGTAGTTCATGTCATAGGAATTACTTTGTTTGTTGTGATTTTTCTTTTCTTTTTCTTTCTCTTCTTTTCTTCTTTTTGTTTTTCTTTTTGTTGTTTTTTCCTCTCTTTATTTTTCTTTTCTTTTCATTCTTTTCTTTCTCTCTTCATTCTTTTCTTTCTCTTTTCATTCTTTTCTTTCTCTTTTTCTCTTTGTCCTTTACTTACATTTTGCACTTGCGTTTCTGAACTTTACTACTGATTCCAAAAGAGGGGTATAAAAAAGAAATAAATAAGGCTCAAAAAGGGTAACAAAAGATAAAGTGTTTAGATAGTAGAACAAAATGCCTTCGTCATTCCAATCTTCAAAACATGCCAAGTACAAACAAACACAACTTAACCAAAGAAATCATACATAATATCTTTTGACGCATCAGAATTGATAGCCATTTCTACAAATTTGCCTTCTACATCTGTTAAATACAAAGCACCATTGGACAATACTCTCACTCTCATTACTACGAACGACCCCTTGCAAATTTGGGGCGAACTTGCCTTTAGCTTCGACCCGATGCAGCAGGATGCATTTCAATAGGGTTTCTTTATGTGCTATCTGCCCCAGTTTCACACAATTCGGGCTTGAAGTGATCTCAAAATGCCTTTGCTTATTTCCCCTCGCATATCCCTACATCTTCAAAATTGCTTCATTGCTTCCTGACTAAATTGACTTTTAAAATCAGGCTGAGAATTATGCGTGCATGTCATGTCACTAGAGTTAACAGGAAAAGAACTATAAAAAAAGAGAACTAAACAAAAATGACTAGCAGTTACAGAAAACAGAAAATTGCATGAGACAGCTGGTGAAAGGATTTGAACAACAAAACAAGCAAACTAAACTGGGGTTACAAACCTATAACAAACCTAGACAACACTAAACGAGCTGCTATGACTAAACAACTAGGCAAAATAAAAGGATAGAAGGGTTTGAGTCACAAGACAATATCTGAATTACAACCCTAGAAATACCCGGACAACAGAAATGACAACAAAATAAACTACCAAAACTCCTCCCTGGCTAACCAAGAAAAGAGCGTCTTTCCAATCACCAAACTCAGCATCTTAGCCACTGACTTCTGCATCAACAATACTAGGACCTTCACAAGTCTCCATCACATTGTTCGTAACAAATTGCTTTTGGGTTCCCTGTGCCTTCTCGTTCTTAGGATCAACCTCTGATAGCGCTAAAAGCTTCGTAGCGTGTGGACCTCTGAGGATCTCAGAAGAATTCTCATATTCTATTTCAAAATAAATCATACCCACCATATGCGTCTCATTACGCACAGGTGATGGCCCTTGGCTAGTGTCACCTACATCAATGAGCTTCTGAATTGCTTTCTTCAGATGCCAACACTTCTCTATGTCATGCCCCGGGGCATCTGAGTAATATGCGCACCTTTGAGAAAAATCAAGCTTCTTTGGAAGAGGGTTTGACATTTTTATCTGAATCGACTTCAACATGTCCAATTTCCTTAGCCTTTGGAACAGACTGGCATATGACTATCCCAATGGAGTGAAGGTTTTCTTTCTCTGCAACCTCTCGTTCTTAAATGCTTGATTGGGCCGGAAACCTAACACAGGAGGGTTTCAGTAGACTCGTGGGGGCAGATAAGATATTTGGGGAAGTGGTGTGGGCCATCGCGGGCCTTGTGAGTGTGGAGCATATGGCGGTGCATTGTGGACAGGGTACTGGGAAAGTGATGTACGACTTTGGAAGTTCTGTGGAGAGAAGTAGCATTGGGGAGGGTCATCTGGTGCACAAGGATATCCACGGGGACGATGTCAAGGCTGGAAGTGTTGAGCAGGAAGGCCCATCGGATCATCTTTTCTATTTCTCTTTCTTCCACCCAAACTTACTAGGATGTTCTGATGTCTTTTGTAGTATCTTTCAATGCCGAATAACTCATGATTTTGCCTGAATTGATTCCCTCTTCTACCATCTCCCCCCTTTTTAACACATCATTGAAAGGCTTACCCAAGGCCGGGATCAAATGACTGAAGTAGGTGGGCCCCTAGGCTTGTAGGAAAAGCTCAACCATTTCTTTTTCACCAATCAGGGTACTGACTTGAGCAACTTGCTCCCTCCATCTAAGCCCAAACTCCCTAAAGCTTTCCTCCGGCTTCTTTTCCATTTTAGGTATGGAGGAGCGGTCTAGGGTAACGCCTGATTTGTATTGAAAGTATCGAACAAAATCTTGAGCCATGTCACCCAATGTAGGCCACTTACCGACATCTTGACGATTATGCGATTCCAAAGCTGCCCCAGTCAAGCTCTTACTGAAATAGGCCATCAACAAGTCATCTTTCTCTCCAACACTTCTCATTTCACTACAATAAACCCTCAGGTGGGCTACCGGATCTCCATACCCATCATACAAGTTAAATTTTGGCACTTTAAACCCCGCGGGCAGGCGAACATCAGGGGACACAGACAATTCTTTGTAAGACATGTTACCCTGGCCTCCCATTCCTTGCTTGTTCTTTAAGGACTGTTCTATGCCTTTCAGCTTCCTGAATATCTCATATCGTCCTTCTTTTCTTGTGACTTTTTCATGTTCAGTATGAAGCTCATCCCGAGGGCTCTTCTTGTATGAGTCAGGAACCTTGTGGGCAACATCTGCGGGGTAGTATTGGGCATCATGAGCTTTGAGTGAATATTCATTGTTGGGAATAAAGGATATGACAAGAGGGCAATTTTAGGGAGAGGTAATTGGAGGATGAGTGATGGAGCTACTAGGACGGTTGGGAAAACTGTGATAAACGAGTGGATTTGGAGAATATGGGGGATCATCCGGCGCTATGACCGGAGTTTGGGTAAGGGTAACATCTAAGAAGCTAAATGGTGGCGGGGGTGGTGCCTTCCCAGTCATCTAGGCCTGATACATGTCCGTCATGTGTTGTCTTAACATCCTTACCTCATTAGCCAAACCAGTGTCCTGTTCAACCAACTACTTTCGGGCACCAGTATCAATCAACCTAATTTTGTTGTTGTCCGCCATTGCCTTTTGACCTTATGTTGTGGAGAGGAGTTACTACTTCGAGAACCACAAACCAACCACCTTTCTGAAATGAAGATATCAAAAGGAACAAAATGGAGTCATCCCGTTAGCGTTAAGGCATTTAACAGAAAAAATATCACATTGCGTGCAATGCACCTAGCAACAATTAATGGTTTTAGAATGACTTCGAGGGTCGTAAGGTCACTTGGCATCATCCCAATTTGTTCATTTCAATCATCCCTTTTCTTTGATTTTCTAGCACTTGCTTGATCATTTTTCCTTCCTCTTTTTCTAATTTCACTCTTTTCTTTCCTCTCATTTCTCACATCCCACAATTTCATCTTTTTTTTTTCTCTTTTTTTTTCTTTTTCCTTTTTTTCTTTTCTTTTAACAGTAAAAAAATGATTCGATCGAACCCTATGTAGGTTGCCTACGTATCATGACGCCGCATGAATCAGATCTTTGCATAGTTCTAGAAGAACAGGAATAAAGTAAACAAAATAACGTTCTTTTTTCTTTTCTCTTTTTTTTTACCTTAAGGACTATTCTTATAAGAAAAGAGGAATAAAAGAAGTAAATCTTTTTTTTTTTGAATTTTCTAGACTTAATGTTCTATAACCTATTGCAAACTCAAGCTTAACGAGCATATATTTTTTCTTTTTTTTCTTTTTTGAAACAAACACTCTATGGGAAATTATTAAGGAAAAACCCTAAAAGAGAAAAAAAATATTTTTTGATTCTTTTTTTCTTAGGAAGAAGATCGAAAGAATAAACCATAGAAAAATATTTTGAATTTTCATTTGATATCCTGATGCAGGATTTTGAAACAAGCAATGAAAAAGATAAAACAACATGTTTTTGGATTTCAATTTGATTGCTTAAAGGAAGAAACTTTAAACAAAAGATAAAGTATATTCTTTTTTCTTCTATGTACAATATCCTGAAGTTCTTGGGAAAATAAAAGAATATTTTTTTTTCATTAATTTCCCAAAGAAGAACCTCAAAAGAAAATCTTTTTGGATTTTTGAGATTAATGCCTTAAAGAAAACTTTTAAAAAGGTACTAAAAGGAATTTTTTTTTGAATTTTGGTCCTAATATAGTAAAGGAAATATAAAAATAATTTTTATTTAAGTCCTAGATATTAATTGCCTAAAGGAAAAACCACCTCCAAAATACTTTTTTTTTTCATTCCAACAATTAGTATCCTAAAGAAAATTCCTAACGGAAATATAAAACGCAATTTCTTTTTGGAGTTTTGATTCATTACACACCCTTTTAAATGCAAAATAGAAAGTACAATAGTAATAATAAAACTCGACATTACTATACAAAACTAAAAGGTAAAAGACGACATAAAATAAAAAAAAACACACTCGAAACATAAAAAGAAAAGAAAATCTTCTTTTAATCCACTCCTGAATGAGCGATCCTGACTAGATATCCTGGGGCTCTGTCATGCTCAAACTCCGATAAGTAAATCCATGCCTGTATGAGAAAATTAAAACCAAATAGGTTAAAGACCTAGAGCGCTATGTGAGACAATAACCCTTCCTGTTGGAAACATGCGAGACATGATTTAGGCTATTTTTGCAAAATGACTTATTTGGCCAAAAGATGGCTAGAAGTACAAAATTTGGCTAAGACCCCGCAAAGCCATGAACCTAAGATTTACTAGGAAAACCGGACCCTATGTGGGTTGCCTACGTATCACGCCTCGAAATTTAATACCTTTGGAAGGGTATTAAGAGAGTTTTTTCCAACTTAAAGTGACAATCAAAACGGAATTATTTTATTTAAAATTTAAAGTCGCCACTTGGGATAATTTATGGTGTCCCAAGTCACCGGTTCAAATCCCGAATCGAGGAAAAGATTGACTCTCTTTTACAGTCTGCGAACACAGAAATCCGGGTAAGGAATTCTGTTAACCCGGGAGAAGGTGTTAGGTATTCCCAGGTTCCGTGGTTCTAGCACGGTCGCTCAACTGTTATTATTGGCCTATTATCTAATTTTAATATATGTTTTAACCTATGGTTCAATTTTAACTTTATAACCGCTTTCATTTAATAATATTTTTTAGGAAGATTTCAACGTCATGCAAAACGCGTCTTGAACCACGTCACCTAAATGCACCCGCAGTCCGCAACACATTTTATCTAACATTGTTGAGATTTGGATTTGGGTCACATAAATGCGTACCCGAGTTTAGGAAAGTAGTTTTTAGAATAGCGTGCCTAAAGCAATTACACACTTTCAACTTTGCGAGGTCCATGAAAATTCAACTAAATGGCATGCCTCAATTTATTTCAAAGGAAATGCATTCAATTAAAAGAACTACGGATATTCATATTTAAAACTAATTAGGTATCACAACTACGTTACGGGAACCGTACCCATAACACGATGATTTCACGCTCCATTAGCCATTTTTAATATTACATACTTTATTAAAAAAACCCGATTCCCACGACCCAACTAGCAATTGACCAACACATTTGCAATTCAATAGGAGAACCAACATGATAACAAAAGTTCAGTAGCACTTAACAAGGAGATTGTTGGAAAACTACCATTATGACATAAGGGATAATGCAAAATAAAGTACCAAATCCAGTTCACAGACGTTGCTGATAAGAAAGAATCAGTCCTTCTCTAAGTAGCGACAAATGCGTGATAAGAAATACCTAACCTTGTGGAAGTTAAAAACCAAATCCAGTTCACAGATGTTGCTGAATAAGTGATCCAAAATTTCAACAAAACAAGTGGATGCTCTCCAGATAAGCTTACTGGCAAGATTGAAGGGCAATTCCTTCAAAGACTCCCTATTGATTACGACTAAGCAGCAACAGCTTCATTGCTGAATGCATTGCGACAGAATTTAGCTCGTCAACTGCTCTACAATCAGTGGCAAGATGTCCGACTGCAGAATTTCCAATCCGCAAAATCTGTCCGAGAAACAACAGCAAATCCGAACAAGAATCACAAACTTAAAACATGACCAGCATCTCGCGCGTGTCAGCTCCAAATGAATCTCGCACACGAGCTTTGAAATGGACTCAAATTAACAAAACTCTAGCAGAAAAAATGAGGCTTAAGAACTGAAATTATTTTCCAATTAATAGAATTTCAACAACTATGACAAACTGAAAATCGAACCTTTCATTTGATGAAATTTTCAATAGTACACGGACAGGAATCGAGCAAACGCTACAACCAAAACTCGAAACAACAATCAAACTCAAACAGGATCACGAACAGCACTGCAGACGACACCTCGAACTCGATTGAACTCCATGTTTGAAAACTCGAAACATTAGACGAAGATGATTCTTTGTTTTTGCTTTCACGATTTTCTACTCTCTCTTTGTTTTTACCAGATCTTCTCCCATGTATGTGTGTACATTTATGAGTAGTAAAGAGATGTGAAAAGACACACAGGGGTCACCCTAGAGTCAGGGAGCTAGTGACGAGGTCATTTGATTTCAGGAGGCAGTTCAGGGGTCTGGTTCGCCTGGTGGGTGTAGAAAAAGATAGAACAACAATTTCTGGTGGAGAAGCCGCTGTGTCTAGCTGAAGAGAGGGGTCCTGAAGGTGTAAGCTCTGGTCTGTTGTTATTGTAATGAAGAAGGAGCTCCAACGAAGGGGTCATTTTTGGGTGGTATTGAAGACGATGTCAGGGCGGTCCTATTTTTCGTTCAGAAAAAGCCATGGATGGCTGCTTGAAGAAGATGATGAACAAGAGGGCAGGGTCCTATATATTGGAAAGCGGTGGAATATTTTAGGAGTCATCCCCTGATTCTTATATTTTAGGCCTATTTTTTGGTGTATTTTTCAGCTCTAGGGTCTTATAGGTCTATAGTCTAGGTTTACATTTTGTGTATTTTGCCAATTTGTCCTTAGGTCTTTTGTGTTAAGTCCTTAGGGTTTTTTTATTTATTTTTTGTTCCAAAGAAGAGTCTATAAGGGTTCCTAGGGTTGGCTTAATGGGTATTGGGTATTGGGCCAAGAATTGAGCTCTAAAACTCTTAAAATTGTGGTCTAACACCTTAATTGACTCCTTTTAAAATAAGATAGAAATACTACACAATGCTAAAGTTAATCTTAATTAATTAAACTAAACATGAAACTATTTTTTTGTTTTCGAAATTATATAAAGATAAAAATAAGGTACTATTTTTGTATTTTTTTAAATTTATGAAAAATACATAAACTAAAATATTTTTTTGTAATTTTCATTTTTCTTGTAATAAAATAAAGTAAAAGATTAAAAATTAGTTGAAATAGCTATATTATGCCTAAATTAAATATTTACATGCTAAAATATAAAATTTTTGGGGAGGGTCAAAAATCACATGTCTACAGTACTTACTGCTACTTATTTGATCAATAGGTTTCCCTCACCTCTTTTAAACCATAAAACACCCTTTGAGCTACTTTTTGGTATTCCGCATGTATACTCTCACCTTAGAGTTTTTGGTTGTCTATGCTTTGCTGCTGTGCCTAAGCCATATAGTGATAAATTTCATTCAAGGACTGTTTCTTGGATATGGCATGACTAAAAAGGCCTTTAAGTTGTTGAATCTGACCAAACATAATGTTTTCTTTTCTAGAGATGTTCAATTTCATGAGTCTGTTTTCCCTTATTCCTCTCCCTCTCCCTCTCCTACTTGGCTTTTCCCTTCTACTACGCATATATATGCTGATTTCTCTGCTCCCTCTCCTCAATCTCACTCTCCTCAAGCTACCTCTGCTCCAGTTTCTGCTTCTACCTCTTCTCCATCTGTTCCTGTTGTTTCTGTACCTTTGAGGAGGTCATCTAGACCTACCAATCCCCCATCTTTTTTCAAAGATTATGTTTGTACCAATGTTTCTGTTTCTAAGGATACTAACTTTGTTCCTGAAGGTTGCTTGCCTGAACCACAATTCTATTATCAGGCAGTTTCTAATCTTGCCTAGCAGAATGCTATGATGAAAGAGTTTCAAGCATTGGAGGCTAACAATACCTGGACAATTATTTGCCTCCGGGTAAGAAAGCTATATCTTCTAAGTGGGTTTATAAGATCAAAAAGAGAGCCGATGGTAGTGTAGAGAGATATAAAGCTAGGTTGGTGATAAGGGGGGACACTCAACAGGAAGGTATAGATTTTACTGAAACTTTTTCCCCAGTTGTGAAACTCACCACCATTAAGTGTTTGCTGAGTGTTGCTGTTAAAAGACACTGACCTATTTTCCAACTGGATGTCAATAATGCATTTTTGCATGGTGATTTAGAGGACGAGGTATATATAAAAGTTCCTCTTGGGCTGCAAGTTTCTGCTTCTTTTTCCACTCTAGTTTGTAAGCTTAACAAGTCTCTTTATGGACTTAGACAAGCTTCCCGGCAGTGGTATGCCAAGCTGTCCACCGCCTTGTAATCTAGAGGTTATGTTTCTAGCAAAAATGATTATTCCTTGTTTGTTAAAGAGTGTGGGTCTTCTCTTACCATTGTAGTCGTATATGCGGATGACATTCTTTTAACCGGTGATGATCTGTCTGAAATACAAGCCTTAAAGCAATTTCTGGATAATCAATTCAAAATTAAAGACCTAGGGGAGGCTCATTACTTCCTGGGACTACAAATCATCAAGCAGTCTCAAGGTCTCCTTGTCACTCAAAAAAAGTTTCTCTTGGATTTACTTGCTGACTTCAATTGTCTTCATGTTACTTCTGTGGTATCTCCTTTGGATGCTCATTTCAAACTCTCTGCTGATTCTGATGATATTCTTCCTGACCCTTCTTTGTTCAGAAAGTTAGTTGGGAAATTAAATTTCCTTCAACACACTCGCCCTAACATTTCTTATAGTGTGCAACACCTTAGTCAATTCATGGCATAACTGAGAGTCCCACATTTTGAGGCAGCTTTGCATGTGTTGCGGTACCTTGTTGGTACACCTGATTTGGGGCTTTTGTTTAATGATTCTCCTTCTATTGCCTTGACTGGTTATTGTGATTCTGATTGGGCAAGTTGCTCTATTTCAAGGAAGTCTGTTAGTGGCTATGTTTTATTATTGGGTCGGTGTCCTATATCTTGGAAGTCAAAGAAACAAGCCACTATTGCTCTATCTTCTGCTGAAGCAGAATACAGAGCCCTCCGACAGTTGGTTGCTGAGATCGTTTGGATTGTTAGATTACTTGGAGAGTTTGGGGTCTCTTCTCTGTCTCCTGTTCCTGTCTTTTGTGATAATCATTCTGCCATACATATTGCTCCAAATCCTGTATTTTATGAATGCACTAACCATATTGAAATAGATTGTCACTTTGTGCGTGAGCAGCTTCACTCTGGTCTCATCAGTTTGCATGCTATTTCCTCTACTTCTCAATTGGCTAATGTGTTTACTGATAAGTAGGATTTTAACATGTTTTATACCCATACTTACCTGCGCTTTGAGTGTAATTTGCTACAAAATAGTCCCAAAATGCTTACAGATTGCGCTTGATTGCAGATTTGAGCTATAAAGTGACAAATCGTCAAAGATCGGCTCAAATCAGAGTGAAACCTGCTCAAGTGTCAAAGATCATTAAAGTAAGGACATTCAGAACTTCATGCGGACCACATCATCATGTCATGCGGCCGCACCATAGGAGTTCAGAGACTATGAAACTACAAGTCAAGCTCATGCGGTCGCATCCCACTTCATGCGGCCCGCGTCTCACTCATGCGGCCGCACAATCTTGCTACGCGGTCGCATCCAAAAACGTTCAGAGAGTGTCATATTCCAGAAGCAAACCACGCGACCGCATCCCACTTCATGTGGCCCGCGTCCCTCTCCATGCGGACGCACTCTATGGTCACGCGGTTCGCGTCCAAGAAGTTCAAAGAAGCTGCCAAACTATTCATGTGGCCGCACAAAAACTTTGTGCGGTCCGCGTCAGTCTTCATGCGGCCGCATTCCATCTTTGTGCGGTCCGCATCACCATATTCAGAGAGCAAGATTCAGAGGTCAAGCAACCCAGTGCAGCCGCGTGCCAACTTTGTGCGGTCCGTACTAACCCCGCAGGGGCATTTTTGTCCAGTTTTTCCAGCCCACTATAAATAGAACATTTTACCATTTTTAGGTCAAGTTTGGTACATCTGATAGCTGTTGCACTCGTGAGACTTATGTTTTGGCCTATCTTGGCCATTTTTAGCTTAGTTTCATCATAGATTATTGTAGTTTAACATTAGCAATTAATTAATATGGTTGTTTCATCTTCTATTTCTTCAGTTTCTTCTTTAATTATGTCTAGCTAAATCCATTAGCTAGGGTTGTGGCTCAACCCTAGTGTGGGTAATTAATAGGTGTTGCTTCTTAATGATAGATTGATATTTGGTGTTTGTTATTTGGGTTAATTTTATGGTTTAATTAAGGATTGATGGTTGCAAACATTGATTCTAGCTTAGTGGGTCTTGACTCTTCTTGAGAAAGAGAGTCTATGATCCCAAAGTTGACCCAACAAGGAATTGGGGTGGACCCATGAGAAATGGTAGTCCCAATTAACGGGTTAAACCTCGAGAGAGTAATCACCCTACTTGAACCCTAGTTGCTTGGTCTAATTGGCCTATCCAATTGGTCTCTCGAGAGTCAATTAGGAAAAATCGCTCTCACTACCGAGAGGTGTGAGAGTGGGTATAGTTGTGCAACGGTTATAACATTGATTCCAAATCTGTCAATCTATTATTAGTTGTCTCTACCCGTTAGTAAACCGCCTAGGTGATGCCACGACCCTAGTGCCATTCTCTACATTAATCACAACTTAGAACATCCCTCTTTAGCATAAATTAGCCTAAATTTGTAGTTGATAATAGTAGTTATTAAACAAAAACCCCAAAAACTTTTAGAAGTACAATTAGGAGCAAGCACGCATTCCTAGTCTGAACAAATACACAAATCCATTCCATGATCCCTGTGGAAATTGACCCCGATACCACTATTCTGGTAAAAGTCTTAGCGCCCGCTCTTCCTACCGTTGTGTGAGGTTGAGTTTGCTGTGATCACTTTTTGGCGCCGTTGCCGGGGAGCTTACGGTGTTTACTATTTGTGTAGCTAGTTTTGTGTTCTGCTTCTCTTGCCTTCTTGTTTACTAATTTTGTTTGTGTCGATCAATCAGGTACAATGACTCTTAATGCAAATGACCCTCTCGGCAATGTGATAGCGGGGGAGGAGGTAGAGGACCTAGAACAAGATGAGGTCTTACCTCAAGTTCCACGGAGGGGACGACATGTCAATATAAATGCAAATGAGAACAACAATATTCCAGACCCTCCTCTGGCACCAACGAGAGTGGCTCCCAGAGTTTTACCAAATCAAGGATACGCCAGTGCTATTGTTCCTCCCCGAATCCGGGCTGGGAACTTTCAAATCACAAATGTTATGCTGACCTTGCTCGAGCAGAGAGGTTATTTCATGGGTGCCTCTGATCAAAATGCCTACAAGCACTTGAAGGGGTTCATGGATACATGTTGGGGTAGCAAGCAGACAAACGTGTCCGAGGATGCGTTGAGATTGAGGCTTTTCCTGTTTTCTCTTCAGGGTAAAACATTGGATTGGTTAGAAAGGCTCCCCAATCATTCTATTACAATATGGGATGAATTGGCGGACAAATTTATTACCAAGTTCTTCTCTCCAAGTCATATGGCAGCTCTTTGGGATGAAATTCTAGCTTTCAAGCAAGAGCCGATGGAACCTTTGCATGAGATATGGGAAAGATATAGAACAATGGTGAAAGAGTGCCCTAATAACGATATGACCGAGGCTATGATTCAACAAACCTTTTATCGAGGCATCAACACCACAAATCAATGCATCGTGAACCAATTGGCCGGAGGGAACTTTATGAAACTTTCTTACCAAGAGGCATGTGATGTACTGGATGAAATGGCCGATACCTCTTCGGCATGGCAAAGCCGAGCAAACGTGCCCCAAGGTTACCCCACGGTCATCCATTTGCACAAGGAATTGCACGATCATGGCCAAGCTATTGCTGAGCTTACAACAACTATGAATCAATTGTCAAAGGAACAATTGCAACAAGTCCAAAACCCGTGCCAAGTCAACACAATGGAAGGTGTTTCTATGTTGAAAAGAAGGCAAAGAGGACAACAACCTCAAGGTAATTGTGAACAATATGACAACAACAATGATGGTGGTGGTTACTCAAATGAGTGCTATGATGATCAAAGCGAAGAAGTCCAATATGTCAACAACTATCAAGGGAATAGAGGTAACTCTTCAAATCAACAATGGCGTCTTCAAGGTAATTGGGGCAATCAACAACAAGGCGGAGGTAATTGGAATAACAACAACCAAAACAACAATTGGGGTAATCAAGGCAACCAAGGAAATTGGCATGGTAGTAACAATAATTGGGGCAACAACAACAATCAAGGAGGGTGGAACAATAACGGGAACCAAGGCAACCGGGGGCAAGGTTTTCAAAGGCCCCCCATGTACCAACAACCGAACAATCCACCCCCCTTTCCTTCTCAAGGTCCGAGTTCGTCCAGAAGCGAGATGGGGAGAATTGAAAGCATGTTCGAGCAAATGATGAAAAAGAACCAAGATTCCGAGGCCCAATTAGCTTCGCATAACACATCTATCCAGAACTTGGAAGTGCAATTAGGCCAAATCTCTCAGTCTTTAAATACTCGCCCAAAGGGTGCTCTACCAAGTGATACGGTAGTAAACCCCAAGGGTGGGCACAATAATCATGTGATGGCAGTGACAACGCGAAGTGGAAGAGGCGGTGATGTGCATGCCTCAAGAGGAAACCAAGTTATGGTGGATGAAGATGAGTTACGAGATAATGAAATGCCTTTGGTGGTTGAAGATGTAGTTGAACCAAGTGTGAGAGATGATGTGCGGATTGATGTTCATGAGGTTGAGGAGGAAACACAAGAGGCCGTGAACCCGTCTAGGGAACACGTGATTGATATGCCCGAGCCGGTGGTGCCCAAAGCCCAAGCACCCTTACCTCGACCTCCTCCGCCCTATCCTCAATGGTTGGCCAAGCAAAAGGGTGACAACCAATTTAAGAAATTCATTGAGATGATGAAGAGTTTGACTATCAACGTGCCTTTGGTGGAGGCACTCGAGCAAATGCCGGGGTACGCAAAGTTCATGAAAGAGTTTGTTACAAAAAAGAGATCAATGGAGTGTGAGACAATCAAGATGACCCATCAAGTGAGCGCAATTGTGCATTCTATGGCTCCGAAACTTGAGGACCCTGGTGCATTCACTATCCCATGTACCATTGGAAGTGCCGACTTTGCAAAAGCCCTTTGTGACTTGGGGGCAAGTATCTATTTAATGCCATATTCGGCCTTCAAGACCTTGGGAATCGGACAACCGCGTCCAACTTCTATGAGGCTTCAAATGGCGGACCGGTCAATGAAGCGGCCTTTGGGGATTATTGATAATGTCCTTGTTCGTGTTGATAAGTTCATATTGCGGCCGATTTCGTTATTTTGGATTGTGAGGTGGATTTTGAGGTGCCAATTATCCTTGGAAGACCTTTCCTATCTACTGGGAAGGCTTTGGTAGATGTCGAGGCGGGAGAGTTGACCTTCCGAGTTGGTGATGAAAAGGTGGTGTTCCATGTGTGCAAATCTATGAGGCAACCGAATAGCACCGATGTGTGCTCGTTTGTTGACATTGTCACGACGGTGATAGTAGATGACACAAGCGCAATGGTGAATGTTGAGGACTCACTTGAAGACGTGCTCTTGAACATGGATGTTGATGATGATGCTGGGAGAGTTGAATGTGTAAACGCTTTGCATGGTATGGGCTCGTATTCTTATGAGCCTAGGAAGTTATCCTTGGATCTTGAGAATTGCAAAACTCCCCCAACCAAGCCATCTATTGAGGAGCCGCCGGTGTTGGAGTTGAAACCACTTCCTTCTCACCTCAGGTATGAATACTTGGGCCCTAATTTCACTTTGCCTGTTATTCTTTCATCTTGCTTGACTAACGTGCAGGTTGACGCCACTTTGGCGGTTCTACAAAAGCGCAAGAGGTCGATCGGATGGACATTGACGGATATTCGGGGTATAAGCCCCGCCTTTTGCATGCATAAGATCATATTGGAGGAGGATGTGAGGCCCTCACTTGAACACCAAAGGTGACTCAACGAAGCTATGCAAGAAGTGGTCAAGAAGGAAGTTATCAAGTGGCTTGACGCCGGTGTGGTGTATAGTATTTTTGGCAGCTCATGGACTTCTCCGGTGCAATGCATACAGAAGAAGGGCGGGATGACTATGGTAACCAATTCTAACAATGAGTTGATTCCTACTCAGACGGTGACAGGATGGAGAGTTTGTATGGACTATAGAAAGCTTAACAAGGTGACTCGAAAGGATCATTTCCCGTTGCCGTTCCTCGACCAAATGCTTGATCGTCTTGTGGGTCAGTCATTCTATTACTTTTTAGATGGGTATTCGGGGTACAATCATATTCTCATCGCCCCAGAAGATCAGGAAAAGACGACCTTTACTTGTCCCTACGGCACATTCGCATTTTCGAGGATGCCGTTTGGATTGTGTACTGCCCCAGCGACCTTTCAACGATGTATGATGGAAATTTTCACCGACATGGTGGAAGATATATTGGAGGTCTTTATGGATTATTTTAGCGTGGTGGGGGACTCCTTTGAAGAATGCTTGACAAATTTGGATCGTGTGTTGACCCGATGTGAAGATACAAACCTAGTTCTCAATTGGGAAAATGCCATTTTATGGTAGAAGAGGGTATTGTATTGGGTCATAAGATTTCGAAGAGAGGTATTGAAGTTGAAAAAGCCAAGATTGAAGTCATTTCAAGGTTACCTCCCCCTACTTCTGTCAAAGGGGTGAGGAGCTTTTCGGGGCACGCGGGTTTCTACCGAAGGTTCATCAAAGATTTCTCTAAGGTAGTTAACCCGTTGTGCAAGTTGTTAGAGAAGGAGGCCAAGTTTGTCTTTGATGAGAAATGCATGGAGGCGTTCGAGCTTCTAAAACACAAGTTGACAACTACTCCTATCATTACCGCACCCAAATGGAGCTTGCCATTTGAGCTCATGTGTGACGCTAGTGATGTTGCGGTAGGGGCGGTCTTGGGCCAAAGGATAAACAAGATGTTCCATCCGGTGTACTACTCAAGCAAGACGATGAATAAAGCTCAAAGAAACTATACAGTCACCAAGAAGGAGTTGCTAGCTATTGTGTTTGCCATGGAAAAGTTCCAACCATACCTTATGGGGGCCAAAGTGATTATCCATACCGATCATGCCGTCCTTAGGTATTTGATGACCAAGAAAGATTCAAAAGAAAGGCTGATGAGATGGGTGCTACTTCTTCAAGAGTTTGATCTAGAAATTGTGGACCAGAAAGGAAGTGAAAATCAAGTGGCGGACCACTTGTTCCGCTTGGAGGAAGAGGGGAGGCCTTCTGACGGCCTTGAAATCAATGATGCGTTCCCGGATGAACAACTCCTTGCGGTATCTATGCATGATATGCCGTGGTTTGCCGATATGGAAAATTATCTTGTGACCGGTATAATCCCGTATGAGCTCTCTTCTAACCAAAGGAAGAAGCTCAAGCGGGATAGTTTGGATTATTATTAGGATGAGCCATATTTGTTCAAGATTTTCACCGATGGTGTGATTCGCTGATGTGTCCCAGAAGAAGAACAATTGAGTTTTTTGGAGGCTTGTCATTCCTCTCCCTATGCTGGCCATCATGGCGGGGTGAGGACAGCTTCTAAGGTGATTAGTTGCGGTTTCTATTGGCCCTCCTTGTTTAAAGATGCCGATGATTTTGTCAAGAGATGTGATGAATGCCAACGAGCCGGTGGGATTTCTAAAAAGGATGAGATGCCTCTCAACACAATTCTAGAGGTGGACATTTTTGATGTGTGGGGTATCGACTTTATGGGGCCATTCGTGAGTTCTTGTGGGAACACCTATATCTTGGTAGCGGTTGATTATGTGTCGAAATGGGTCGAAGCCATCGCTTTCCCAACAATGAAGCTCGAAGTGTGGTGGCGTTCTTGAAAAAGAGTATCTTCACAAGGTTTGGCACTCCACGTGCTATCATTAGTGATAGTGGTTCTCATTTTTGTAACCGGGCTTTTGATTCATTGCTTGCCAAGTATGGTGTAAATCACAAGGTGACCACTCCTTATCATCCTCAAGCGAGTGGCCAAGTTGAGGTTTCCAACCGAGAGATCAAGAGTATTTTTTCCAAAACTGTCAATGCCAATAGGACCGATTGGTCGAAGAAACTAGATGATGCTCTTTGGGCCTATCACACAACTTACAAGACCCCGATTGGTATGTCTCCATACCGGTTGGTGTTTGGGAAAGATTGTCATCTTCCGGTGGAATTGGAGCATAAGTCTATGTGGGCCTTGAGAAAATTGAACTTAGAATGGGATGTCGCTGCGAATCTCCGGGTTGAGCAACTCAATGAGCTAGACGAGTTTAGATTTCATGCCTACTCCAGCGCGTCCTTGTACAAGGACAAGATGAAGTACCTTCACGATAAGTATGCCCGAGGGAAGGAATTCAAAGTTGGTGACATGGTTCTTCTTTTCAACTCCCGGTTGAGGTTATTCCCGGGAAAGCTTAAGTCTAAGTGGAGTGGTCCATTTGAAGTTGTTGGTGTAACCCCATTTGGAGCTATTGATCTCAAAAACAAAAATGGTGAAGTTTTCCGGGTCAATGGGCATCGTGTCAAGCATTACTTGAGAAAGTTTGATGACACCCCCGTGGTGGAACTCATTCATTTGAAGTGACTTTGATGGTAACATGCGTCGTGCCGCGACGTTAAATCAGGCGCTTCTTGGGAGGCTACCAATGTCTTTTTTCTTTCTTTTTTGATTTCTGTTGTAGATTAGGATTTTTGAGCTAATGGTTTGTGAGATGTTGCAGGAATTGTGATTGAACCAGTGCAAAACAACTGTGCAAAAAGTGCACAGTCTCTGAACAGTGACCGTGAAGCCGCAATCTCACTTTGTGCGGTCCGCATCGGCCAAAGAAAAATATTGCCAAGTCTCTGAACTGTGTTCACGCGGCCGCGTCCCACTTTGTGCGGCCCGCATGGTTCTCATGTGGCCGCATCCCGTCTCATGCGGTCCGCGCGCCTTCGCTGCAGCTACAGGTAAATGGTAAAGTCTCAGTGCGGCCCACGGTCGTGTTTATGCGGCCGCACTGGACGGTAAGTGATGTGCCCCACTGTGTTTCCTATAAATAGACCATTAGTATCTTCATTAGAACTTTTCACCAAAATTAACCCCTGAGCCCTAAAAGTTACTGTTCACATTCAGAGACCCCTCTTAGTGTTAATATCAAGAGTATTTCTTCGCTTTCCTGGTAACATATCTCTCACATTAGTCTTTAATTAGTATTAATTTAAACTTTATACATGTTCTCCTAGTCATAACTTCTTCGTTTTTCTTTTTTGTTCTTCATCGTTTCATGATTAAGATAGTTTTATATTGTTCTTGTTCTTCTTTGAAATGATGGGCATGTTATAAATGAGTAGGGACAAAGTAGGATGCTAAAACGTGAAAGATTTGAGTTTTTTGTAAAACCCTAATTGCCCCTGTAATTAAAGCCCAGTGCGGCCGCACCCCCTAATTATGCGGTCCGCATGCCTTTTACGCGGCCGCATCATTCTGTTATGCGGTCCGCGTAAACCTTGAACCTAAAGGTTGATTATCCCAGTGCGGCCGCATGCCCAGTTTATGCGGTCCGCGCCATGCCCCACGCGGCCGCATCCCATGTTTGCACAGTCCGCGGGGGTGAGGTTCAGAGGGCACCAATTTTTAATAGTATGGCCAATGCGGCCGCATGACCAATTTGTGCGGACCGCGTTAGCCCCCACGCGGCCGCATCCTCTGTTCATGCAGTCCGCATAGTTCCTAATCAGAGGGGGTTCATTTCCTAACTTGGTCAGTGTGGTCCGCATGCCTTGTTTGTGTGGTCCGAACTGCTATCACCTGTTCTCTGTATATGTTTATGTTCTGTACTTACACTCTGCAATTTCCTGAACTAACAAAGATAGAATTATTTGTTTGCAGGAAATGGTTAAACAACGAGGGCATGGAGCTAAACAACCTGGACGAGGAGCTGACCCCTCCCGGGTAGGTAAAGCAAAATTGAAGAAACTCACTCCCCAACCAAAGCTAAAAACAAGAAAGCAGGTGATGAGTGATGAAGAGCATTCGGGGAGTGAGTACCTCCCCCCCCAGGATGTCTCAGCTGATTTAGGGAAAGCCCCCGCAGGCCCAGCTAAAGCTCCAACTGTTATACAACATGAGTCATTTGAGGGCTCAGAAGCAGGCAGTGCCAAATACTCCACCTCCCCCACAGCTTCATAATTCGGGGAGGGTGCAGAAGATAAAAACAAGAGTGGTAAGGAGGTCCCGGATAGTGGGGTACTTAGAGTTGGGGGAATTGAAAGAACTAGAAACCCAGTTGTATGGCAGGATAGATTTGTCAGCGAGGTGGCCTTTCATAAATTCCGGGAAGTGTGGCCCAAGAAGAAGGTGATTCTAGAAAGAAGAGTAGTCACCCAGGATTTGTTACCCTACCTTCCCCGAGCCCATGAACAATTTCTTACTAGAGTGGGGTGGGATTTCTTTAAAGATGAGCTGGTCGATGCAAATGAACATATGGTGAAGGAATTCTACAACAATGTGGCCCACACAAAAGAAGGGTCAACTGCAACCAAAGTGCGGGATAAGAAGATAGTGTTCTCGGGAGAGGCGTTGAACGAATATTTGGGTTTCAATGAGGAGGATGACTCTCTGTACAGAGAGAAGTTAGCATTGAAAGAGGAAGCTCGTCCTTGGGTGGCACAGTTCTTAGCTCAGCCGGGTACTATTCTGGAGTGGATTCAGGTGGGGAAGAAAATACTGCGAAAGGACCTCAATTTTGAGGCGAGAGGATGGTTAACTTTTGTAAACAACAGGTTGGACCCGTCGTCCCATGACCAGACCATTCCAATCGCCTGAGCAGTTCTCATTGCATCCATCATGGTAGGTTTCCCCATCAATGTGGGGAATGTTATGTACAGTGTGATCACATCTATTGGCATTGATACTGACAGAAACTACCCCTACCCGAACACCCTAACAATGAACTTTGAAGATGCAAAGGAGAAAAAAATACCCTTTTGATGTTGGAGTCCGGCCGGCATCCCCGTTCTCATGGTTTAATATTCAGGGGCCGGACAACCCGAAGGGGGATAAGAAGGGAAAAACATCCACCCATGCCCCGACTGGCCAGTTTGAGGAGCCAGTTGCGGTAAAGGCTTCTATTGAGCCACCTACTCCTGCTGCCACTACTATTCCGGACATCCCATCCTCCTCTGCAGGTCCCAGTTCTTCAACTGGCCCAGTGGTTCCCACATCCAAATCCAACCCCTTCACGGCCCAGCAGTTAGCAAAGACATTGGCCAGTTTGAACAACTGGATGTCAGTCTCGACATCCAAGTTGTCCACTTTGGCTACCACAGTTGTGGCCCAGTTTGTTCCAGCCACAGTTGAGATTCCTCAGTCCATTGAGGAGACATTGAAGACACTCCTGGCCAACCAGGAGAAGATTTTGGCTACTCAGGCTGCCTTGACAAAGGCAGTTGATGCACAGGGCAAAGCTCTAAAGGAGCTTGCCAGAGAACACAAGAAGATGAGAAAATCCCGGGCATCTAAGGAAAAGGTGAAGGAGCTCCGAGCTGAGGTTGACAAGCTAAAGCAGACCAGCTGCCTTTAGACTTTCTCTTTGATGAGTCCGCACCTCCACCAGCAGTAGTTATACCGGAGCCACAGTAGGAGGAGGAGCCTAGGCACCCAAGGAAGAAGAGGAAGCTTCCTAGCACTGAGGGTGTTGTGATAGAGGTAGCAAAGTTTCAGAAGGACACTTTCAGTGCCCCACCAGATGTTCAGCCGGTCCATGACCCGGGCCCTATCCCAGCAGCAGAGCAGCAGCAAGCCGGGGACCAGTCTGAGGTTCCCGCCAGTACAGAGGACCAGGGGACCACTGATCAGCCCATGACGACGGATCAGGCTTGAGGAGCTACTCTATATCCTTTCTCTGTGTAAATGCTTATTTTGGTAGTTGGCATTGGGGACAATGCCAGCTTTTATTCGTGGGGGTGCGCCCTACTATTTTGTATTTTGATGGTTGATACATTTGAGATGACTTTATATTTGACTCTTAGCTTATGTTGCTAGTTGATAGTTGGCCTGTACATAACTTTTCATTCTAGTTACTTTTCTACTTTATTTACATATTCATTCCCCCCGTTGTATATTTTACTCCCCTATTGTACATAATCATTCGATTTTTCTATTTTCGTTAAAATTTTTCGTTTTTAGTTTCATAGCAGGCTCGTACCCTTTTTGTTTTGTGTTGGCGTTTGCAATAAGCCCTTGGTTTTCTTAATGCCACGGTTCTTTCCAAGGTTAGAGTGTTGTGCGAACCGGGTGGCTCTTCCCAATGAGAGATAGCGTGACAACCTTCTTAAGGGTTTGAGTCAGTTTTTTTAGATTTTCAAGTTTTGCAGTCAAAGGTACCTCAAGCAAAGCTTCACTTGGGCCTAACACATTTGCCTTTGATCCCATGGTCAAAGACATAATGTTGTGCTTAGGATGGTGAAAGTCATGGCCTTGAGACTCTTGTGTTGACCAAATAGTCAGCATGTGGTCATATTGGACCATTGTGCGCTTGAATCATAACTAAGGTCGTTGTGGGCCCTCGACTTGATATCTTTAGCAATCCTTGAGAGTGTGTGGTGAAAATTCGATTTACGAGGCCAAGTCCCGAGCCGATGGTCTAGAACTTGCCTCGAATGTTTGTTGAGGCGAAATCCTAGGTGAAATTTGGCTTGAGAAGTGATTGTAGGCTCTCCTTGATCCAAAATGCTAAGATTGAACAATTCCATGACCTACCAATGAAATGATCCCTAGTTAACCCTTTTGAGCCTTGAACCTTCTTCTTTCAAGAACCAAAGCTACAAGCCTATACCCGTTCTTAATGATACCCTCTCTTGGCACCCAAATCTTCCCTTGAGTAGATGGCAAATATCTAAGTTTGGGGGGAGACAAGAAAGGAAACAATGTGGTAAAAGGTACAAAAGCAAAAAGAAAAGAAAGGTAATGAAAAAAAAAGAAAAGAAAAGACAAAAAGAAAGACATAATTGAATAAGGTCAAAAAGGGGATTCAAAGAAAACAAAAGTGAAAAAGGGTATGGAAAAAGTAGAAAAAGGAGAAATGTGTTGAATTGCATAAGAAAGGGTGATAATGTGTCTCTCTAACCCCTTGAAAAAGAAGTGAATACTCAAATGAGTCAAGAAAGTGTGCCAAAATGAATCAAAAGAAGTGCTTAAGGGAAGATTGAACCCACTTGAATAAAAATATGTCCTACCCTTACCCAAAAGCCTTCACAATGACTCCACAAAAGCCCTACATGATTTTGAGTTGAAGGGAACCTACATTAGTGGATACTTACATAAGGGGCAAACATATGGTACTTAGAGCCGGACTTGTGGCCTCTTCCTTGAGAGAGATGAGTGAAAATTCATCAACCTCGGTTTGTGTGTCAATACTTTAAAAGGTGAGGTTCACTTAGGGAGAGTTGAGGATGTGTGAGTTTGGGTTCCACAATGGCCAAAGTAATTGAGAAAAGTTCTTTGATGAAATATGTCAACTCTTGATGCTCTTGAGTCACACTCGATCCACAAGTTTTCAAAGTTTAAATGTGTTAATGATGCATTCACATTGAGGGCAATTGTTAGTCCCAATTGATGCTTGTTGAGGTTACTTTAGGATAAGCTGAAATTGCTTGGATGTTACCTTTGAGGGGTGGGTCTTGTTTTGTTTGCTTGAGGACAAGCAAAGGTTTAAGTTTGGGGGAGTTGATAAGTAGGATTTTAACATGTTTTATACCCATACTTGCCTGTGCTTTGAGTGTAATTTGCTACAAAATAGTTCCAAAATGCTTACAAATTGCGCTTAATTGCAGGTTTGAGCTATAAAGTGACAAATCATCAAAGATCGGCTCAAATCGGAGTGAAACCTGCTCAAGTGTCAAAGATCATTAAAGTAAGGACATTCAGAACTTCATGCGGACCGCACCATCATGTCATGCGGCCGCACCATAGGAGTTTAGAGACTGTGAAACTACAAGTCAAGCTCATGTGGCCACGTCCTACTTCATGCGGCCCGCATCTCACTCATGCGGCCGCACAATATTGCTATGCGCTCGCGTCCAAAAAAGTTCAGAGAGTGTCATATTCTAAAAGCAAACCACGCGGCCGCATCCCACTTCATGCGGCCCGCGTCCCTCTCCATGCGGCCGCACTCTATGGTCACGCGTTCCGCATCCAAGAAGTTCAGAGAAGCTGCCAAACTATTCATGCGGCCGTACAACAACTTTGTGCGGTCCGCGTCAGTCTTCATGCGGCCGTATTCCATCTTTGTGCGGTCCGCATTACCATCTTCAGAGAGCAAGATTCAGAGGTCAAGCAACCCAGTGCGGCCGCATGCCAACTTTTTACGGTTCGCACTAACCCCGCAGGGGCATTTTTGTCCAGTTTTTCCAGCCCACTATAAATAGAACATTTTACCATTTTTAGGTCAAGTTTGGTACATCTGATAGCTGCTGCACTCGTGAGACTTATGTTTTGGCCTATCTTGAGCATTTTTAGCTTAGTTTCATCATAGATTATTGTAGTTTAACATTAGCAATTAATTAATATGGTTGTTTCATCTTCTATTTCTTCAGTTTCTTCTTTAATTATGTCTAGCTAAATCTATTAGCTAGTGTTGTGGCTCAACCCTAGTGTGAGTAATTAATGGGTGTTGCTTCTTCATGATAGATTGATATTAGGTGTTTGTTATTTGGGTTAATTTTATGGTTTAATTAAGGATTGATGGTTGCAAACATTGATTCTAGCTTAGTGGGTCTTGACTCTTCTTGAGAAAGAGAGTCTATGATCCCAAAGTTGACCCAACAAGGAATTGGGGTGGACCCATGAGAAATGGTAGTCCCAATTAACGGGTTAAACCTCGAAAGAGTAATCACCCTACTTGAACCCTAGTTGCTTTGTCTAATTGGCCTACCCAATTGGCCTCGAGAGAGTCAATTGGGCAAAATCGCTCTCACTACCGAGAGGTGTGAGAGTGGGTATAGTTGTGCAACGTTTATAACATTGATCCCAAATCTGTCAATCTATTATTAGTAGTCTCTACCCGTTAGTTAACCACCTAGGTGATTCCACGACCCTAGTGCCTTTCTCTATATTAATCACAACTTAGAACATCCCTCTTTAGCATAAATTAGCCTAAATTTGTAGTTGATAATAGTAGTTATTAAACAAAAACCCCAAAAACTTTTAGAAGTACAATTAGGAGCAAGCACGCATTCCTAGTCTGAACAAATACGCAACTCCATTCCAAGCTCCCTGTGGAAATTGACCCCGATACCACTATTCGGGTAAAAGTCTTAGCGCCCGCTCTTCCTACCGTTGTGTGAGGTTGAGTTTGCTGCGATCATCGAACCACCACCGCGAGTAGACCCTATCCAAGCTTGGTCTGGTTCCCCATTCCAGCTTGCTGGGGGGTGTTGAAGTTACAAGTGGTCCAGCGGCCCAACACAAAACTGAAGGCCCAACTTGAAATACTTAGTTGTACATATAAATTAACTTACAAGTGTAACCACTTTCTTTGATAGAGATAGCCATTCTTTATTAGTTATATACAAAGTACATAGTTCTAGAAGATTCAGAAAGATTTCTCTGTAAGAAACATATCAGAAATAAGAGTTTATTTTTCTCTCTCTTCATGAATAGGGTTCACCCCTTTATTTCATAAAATTACTTCGATCCTTGCGCGTAACAATTTGTTAGTGTATATGTGAGTGGTGACGAGTGTGTATTGATATCTATCAATGTCTACTAGAATATGTTAGGTGAAAGTATTTAAGGCCATATTTATAGCGGCCTTCAATGCCTTTAGGCTTTCGGTAGATTCAAATTAGATAGTGGAAGATGACAAAAGGTGGATGATGATAGCAAGGCACATGCAATAAGAGAAAAATAGAGGGGAAAGTCGTCAAAGAGCTTTACTTGGACGCGAGAGTGGAGGAATCGATTGTTGAATGTGAGGACCCATAGGACAAAGCTCTAATGTCCAGAGGTCACTGCATTTAACCTCTAAATACGAATAATAATGATGGTAGTCGAACATGCATGCTCCGATTTGAAAGATGAGGGAAGAATACATGAATTTTAGTAGCATGATTTTAAGTCTAGGATTTAATTTGGGGATTTCGAATTTCAGTAATGAAAATGGAAATAAACCGGCTGGATTTTGTGGATTCTTGGACAAAATGGATGATTTAGGATTGAATTTTATGATCTTGCACAAAATTGTGTCAGGTTTTTGGTGATTGATGGGTTGATGGATGAGAGAAAGGAGAGGAAATGGGGAAAGAGGGCGGCTGATGGTGTGGCTGAAATGATTAGGGTTAGACTATATTTTAGATTTAAAGTGGATGGATGAAGGGGAACCTTGGATCATTATGGTCAACGGCTCCGATATTTTGAGGTAAAATGGTTTATTATGAAAAAAATGATGACCGTTGGATTTCTTTGATCCAACGGGGGAGATAAATCAATGAAGGATATTAAAATAAAAGAAAACAAATTTGGTTTAAACATGGACCATTGATTATTTGGATCAACTGACCAAATGAGATGTGCTTCTCATTTGAGTGTGGATGAGAGGTGAAGTGGCACGATGTCATTGGCTCAGAGGAGATGACATGGATTGCAAACACGGAATAGAGAATGTGGGCCAGTATCGGGTCAGGGATGATTGGGCCTGTGTATTGGGCTAGATTAGAATTTAAAACATGGCTACATTGAATTTAATTAATCAATTGCAACCATAACCTTTTGAGCTTTTTAACCCTTTAAAATCAACTTAATTAATCTTTATTAAATACAATATAATTATCAAATATATTATTGATTACTGTAATTAATTAGTTGATAATCATAATACTTCACTTACTGAATTACAAAACTAATATTTATTAATTATGTAAATAAGGCAATATAATTAAAGACTAATTCATTAAATTAATTATAAATTTTTTTTAGTAAGATATAAAGGTTATTTTAATAGTTCAAAATAGTAATTTATAAATATTCAATACCAAATTTCTATTAATTCAACATCGTTAATTATTATTACCTATTATATTTTAAGAAAATAAAACAACAACAACAATCCAGTAAAATCCCACAAGTGGGGTCTGGGGAGGGTAGTGTGTACACAGACCTTACCCCTACCCCGAAAGAGTAGTGAGGATGTTTTCTAAAGACCCTCGGCTCAAGAGAATATAAAGACAAAAGGAGACGATATTAATTCACCACAAAAATCATAGGGAAAATAGGAACATAAAATGCAGAGCAAAAAAAAAAAAAGGTAAGACACGACATTGCCACTAGCTATCTTAGACAAAAATCCTACCAAACTAGGGTCACAAAGGTGCAAAGTAAGGCAAGACTCAACTACCTCCTAGCCTACAACCGTAATACTTGACCTCCACAAATTTCTATCAAGTGTCATGTTCTTGGAAATTTGAAGCCTCACCATATCCTGCCTGATCACCTCTCCCCAAGACTTCTTAGGCCTCCCTCTACCTCTTCTCGTGCTCTCCACAACTAGTCTCTCACACCGGCTTACTGGAGCATCTGAGCTTCTCCTTTGTACATGCATGAACAATCTGAGCCTATCTTCTCGCATCTTGTCATCAATGGGAGCCACGTGCACCTTCTCCCGAATATCATCATTCCTAATCTTATCCATCCTAGTATGCCCGCTTACTAAAGACTCAATGGGAGCCATGCTTATTAAAGACTCAACTAGCCAGACTCCTCCTAAGGTTGGTCAGTCGTCAAACACTCCATTACAGTCATCCCTAACCACTACAAACCCTAATTCATTGCAAAACTATACACAACTTCTACAACCTAAAGCATTAAATGCTCCCATGCAAACTCTATCCCGCGTTCCTATCAAACCAGTAGAATATCTACACGGGGAACCAACTATCAAGTGGAAGCCTCAAAATCCTTCCCCCTTGGTTGAGTTGGCTTATGCCCGAATCCATATTTACGGACGAAGAGCGGGATATTGGCTATGAGAGAGAGACAGAGCGAGTCCTTGTTTTTCACCTCCGCCTCCCGACGCTACTGACCCCTACCGGGACCTTTTTTCCGTATTCGCTACAAGACTAAAGACTGAAGTTAAGCAATCTATAGTAAAACAAGGACTACCATTAGTAGTTCTAAGAAAATTTTCATATGGGAAGCCTGATATTCAAGAACTGTGTAAGGTGATTCCAATTAAATGTAAATTAAAAGGTTCATGCTCGATTGGTTTAATTGAAGATGCACATGTCCTTATTAAGTTGTCTTTGATGGAGGACTACATTGACTTGCTCCAAACCTGCATTTTACTTGAAGTTTCAAGGAGACATGTGGCAGATGAGATGTACTAAGTGGAGTCCTTGGTGGAAGCTGGAAGAGGAAACACCCATAGCTATCGCTTGGATCACGTTTCATGATCTGCCTCCTAACTCTTTTGGTAAGGAGTTTGTTTTCTTGTTATTAGAGCTGTGGGTAAGCCATTACATCTTGATATAGCTACAAAAATGGCACAAGACCAAGCTGTGTAAGGTAAAAATTGAGGTGAACTTATTAGCTAATCTACCATAAATAATTAAGATTATAGAAAAAGAAGATGAAAATGGCCCGAAAGAATCGAAGTGGATTAATATTAAATATGATTACATGCTTAAGTATTGAAAAAACTTGTAAAAAACAAGGGCATAATGAACAGGAGTGCTGGATCATTCATCCCGAGCTTCACAAGAAGTTAGAGGAGGTTGTTGATGATAATTTCAAGGGAAAGGAAGTTGTGGGAACATCTGCTAATACGACTAAGGTGTTGTCTAGTGGAAAGGACCTTGGTAAGCCAATTCCTAATCAATCTTGGTAGGTGCATACGGTGAAATCGGAGGGCCCAATTCCTCATCGTCGAGGCACCTTAGATGATCGTCTCGAAGGCTCGAGGCTACAAGGTTACGATCGAGTTTCCTCTCTCGAGGTTTGTCGACGCTCGACCTGGGGACAATTTTGACCACGATTGTGATAGAAATGGGGAGTTCCCAAAGCACATGGCTAGGGCTGACAGAGCCTAGTGGACTGCCCTAGCTCTGAATCAGGGTGTCATCTAGCTGTCCCATCTCTGCTTCTTTGTCATTAATGTATTTTGTACTATGTTGGGATTACCCTCCTATATAAAAAGGATCCTTGTCATTTTGTAAACCCCTGTTGCTTCAGTTACTCCACACGAAATATACAAGAATATTCTCTTTGCTCTCTAACATATTCTCTTGATATTATTGCTTCCATTTATTATCTTTATTATTGTTCATCATTTATTGCTTATCATTGGCCATAAATAGCCTTCGTTGATTTCATTATAACTGTTAGCCATACTTCGACCGCCTTCGATAGCTCCCAGCCGAGCTCCGGAATTGACCTCAAGGCCCCCGAATCGACAAGCTCGAGGCCCCGATTGTTAACCTATCGGTTTGACTATCACCTTACTCCTAACTCTAATCTTGTTTCTAAGTCTCACACATAGCATCATTTGCTTAACAATTAGCATAAAAATAGATCACGTATATTTAGAGTCCCATAATCAAAATTAATTGTTATTACCATTTTTACGGTAAATAGTTTGGCGCCTACTGTGGGGCTAAAAATAATAGTAATTATTTTCTTGCTGGTTTTACTACATAACACAAGTTATCTTTCATGCTTTTTCTTGTCCAAGATCTTCGATTTCAGGTCGAAATGTCTAACTCAGTGAATGGAGGTGAAAACAATAATCTTGAGGACCACGGAGAAAATGGTGTGAGTGTTCCAGGTGTTGGTGAGCCACCATGAAACCCTGGAAATGCACTAGAACTAATACCCGTGGACGCAGTCTCGCACAACACCTAACACATCGACATAAGTTCCCACACTAACAGGAGCGTGCACCTAGGAGATCAACAAGAAGCTCAGAAAACCCCAACTAAGGAAGAACGAGAGGTTAGCCTTCATATTATTTTTGAAATGTTGCAGGCACAACAGATGGCTATTGCTCAGCTGCAAAGCCACTAGAAAACTCCTAGCATAGTAGCATCAGGGACAACTCCCCTGGCCAAACAGGTACTAGAGAGATCGAGCAATAGCGGGTCAATAGCCGATCCTATCGTCGTAAAGATGCTCGAAGACCTCACCAGAAGGATCGAATCGATCGAGAAAATGATAGAAGCCAACGAAAAAAGGTCGAGACCTACAACTCCAGGGTCGATCAAATTTTGGGCGCACCCCCGATCCTAAAAGGGGTAGATTCGAAGAAGTTCATACAAAGGCCATTCCTAGAGGAGGCAGTTCCAAAACCTATCCCAAAGAACTTCAGAATGCCAGAACTTTTTAAATATAACGGTACCTCGGACCCTAATGAGCATGTTATCGCTTACACCTGCGCAGTAAAGGGTAACGACTTGAAGGACGACGAGATCGAGTTCGTCCTACTGAATTTTTTTGGAAAAAACACTTTCTAAAGGGGCGATGATGTGGTATCATAACTTGGCCCCAAATTCCATAGACTCATTTGCCATGCTGGCAGATTCCTTCATAAAGGCGCATGCTGGGGCCATCAAGGTGGCCACAAGGAAATTCAACATCTTCAAAATCAAGCAAAGGGAGAACGAGATGCTATGAGAATTTGTATCTTGCTTTCAAATAGAACGAATGGAACTACCACCAGTCTCTGATGACTGGGCGGTACATGCCTTCACTTAAGGTCTGAATGAGCGAAGCTCGGTGGCTTCGAAGCAGCAGAAAGATAATCTGGTCGAATATCCCATCGTGACCTATTCGGACGTCCACAACCGATACTAGTAGAAAATCAAGGTCGAATATGACCAACTGGGAGCCCCCTCGATCTCAGTATTCCCAAGCAGGCTCCCGACGAAAGAGCCAAAGCCAAACCAAGAAAGTGTAAGGCCCCGGAAAATTTTGCTAAGTAATCTAGGATTTCGTGGAGCCACGTAGGTTAATTATAATATTTTATGTACTATTAACATGGTGGGCATCAATTGGATTTGGTAAATAAGTGTACAAGTCTTATGATAAGTAATTTGGGGCCCAAGGAAAGGCCTTCATAATAGGCTAAGATTCCAATTGAGTTTGCGTAAGACCACACTTTGAACAAGCATATCTAAATATGTATAAGGATTTATTTAATGAACAACCAATCAAATAGAAGTTCTTTGAGTCTAGTTTCCAATGCTTCAAACCGTTTATCATTTGGACACTCCTACACAAAGTTATGATCAAATTACCAAAGGCTGGAAAAATGCAATCCTGTGTCGAATCTGCGATCGCAAATCTATCGCAAATTGGGCCAGTGTTACCCAGTTTTACCTATTTTTATAACCCGACCCCATTTTAATATATAGGCTTTGGGGTTCATTTTTGGGTCATTTTCTACTGATTTTAGAGAGAGATGAGAGCATATAGAGAGATAAAGGAGGGGCCTAACTTCATAATCATCCAAATCTTGCTCAAGTCTTCAAGAATCAAGGAAGATAACCATAGATTGTCCTCCATTAGGGTAAGTCCTACTTCCAAAACTTCATGCAATAGGTTAAAGGTTTAAGTATGTTGTGGGGGTTAGAAATAGGCCATGCATGCGAGACTAAGTGTTAGTATGTTATGTTAAAGAACTAATATGGGTAGTTCTTGTTAAAATTGGTTAAGGGTGGAAGGAATTGCCATTTCTAAACCTTGAAGTCTACTTCACATGTTAGGTGTTTGATGAAATTCCTAAGAGAGTTACACCATGGATAATCTTCCTAATTATAAATCGATTTCCGCTATCTCCTTATAGATTGTTATTACTAGAGGTGTTGGTGTATTGTAGAGATTTAAGGAAAGCTCCATTGAGGTATGTACGGCTAAAACCCCGTCTTTTAGAAATTGAGCTTCATCGGTGTTTATGTGAATATGGTAAGATTAAAGTTAAATTGTTGTATTGATTGTTGTTTCACATGAATTTGGGGTTGCGACCTTATATACGTGAAAGATGTGTCTCAATATGATCAATGTGCTATTGTTGATAACTCGAAAGGGGAAAAAGATATGAATTATGTATTGAAATGCTTTTACCTTAAATTTAGATTGAAGTTGCATTGTTGTGCCATCTACGTGAGGTCTTATCTATGCTTACAATTTAAATTTCTCTTGTGTGCACCTACTGTCCTAATGACAAAACTAATATTGAAATTGGGAATGATGTAAATTGTGGCCTAGTGCCAAGAATGATGTGATACATTGTGGCCCCAAGAGCCTATGAAATGATATATGTGAAACAAAGTAATTAATGTGAAGGGAATAATGCCTTGGAAAGGTGGCCTAGTCGATCCGGCCGAGATCGAAATCCGTCCAAGATAGCAGTGGTATTGTGAATAAATTCCGGAAAGGAAAATGAGATTGTGATTGAAGTAACTGCCTCAAACGAGGCGACCTAGCCGATCGGGTCGAGATCGGACTCCGCTCAAGATAGCGGTGGTATTGTGAACAAATTAATGAATAGTGTGGAATGCCCCAAACTAAAAGCTATGGGAAAATGATGTGAAAGTTGTATGATTCTTTTATTTGATAATGTGGTGATCATTAAAATTTTTGAGTTATACTTGTGATTTCTTGTTCTTGTATAAAAGTTCTTTCTAAGTAGATGGTGTTTAGTTATACATACTAGTGCTATTCGATGGCACTAACGTCCCTTTTTCCGGGGGCACTACGTCTTTAAATGGATGTAGGTGTTTTTATAACAAGCAGTGTTGGTCGTAGCTAGTGCCGCATCATCCTTTCAGCTGACTTGGTGAGCCCCACTTCATTTCGGGGTCATGTTTTATCTGTTCATCATGTACTTTGTATTTGAGGTATAGATGGAGCCTTGTTACCGATATTTAGAGTTTCCGTAGACAGGTTATGGATAGTGTCGGGTATTGGAATTAAAGTAGAAATATTAATGTTTGGCAAAGATTTATAAAAACTTGTAATATTTTGATAATTATGTTTTAAGCTGCTAATGGAAATAAAATGGAAGTTGGTAATGAAATACTTACTAAGTATGATTAATGGAGTCCATATCCTATTTATTCATGAATTAGTTTGGGCAGGATGAAACCTAACAGTCTTGCTCAGTCGGGTTCACTCGGTTGAGCGTCGGTCGTGCTCCTCGATTTTTGGGGCGTGACAAACTTGGTATCAGCACTTAAGGTTTTAAGTGTCCTAGGATGTCTCGGAGCCATGTCTAGTAGAGTACTTTTTATCGGTGTGTAGTCGACCACATCTATAAGTTGGAGGCTATTCGGATATTTAGGAATTTCACCCTTCCTTGATACTCTAATCGTGTAATAGAGCTCAAGTTAGGGTGTTAGTTTTCTCTCCAAGCCTTACTCTCAAAATGAGTAATCATGATACCATAATACGCGAATTTGAAGTTATGAGAGGGTAGTGATCCCACCATTGAGTTCGAGTGGATTGCCCAACGACTTGTTAGGAGAATGTATTGAGCTGTGGAGGGACTGGTAGAACCTATCGCTGCCCTTATTCCTATTAATCTCATTGCACCACCATATAATGTAGTATACTGGTATGTTACCGACGTGTGTTAGGGATGTGGAGTCGAGGGGCATCGATTAAGTTATTGCTCTATCAACCTAAAGTCACCAAGTAAGTCACTCCCTAGAACATCATTATGAACAACACAAAAATTTCACTCATTGCATGTGTACATCCTTATTGAAGAATTCTCATAAACATGGTCTTAACAAGGTGTTGAATAACAAAACATTGCATGTATCAACTCTTGAACGAGATGCATTATTCGTGAATCCACTCTATTAAAAATCCTCTTATCTACATTCTCGTGGAATTAAGTTCTATAATTGTGTCCTTGAATGGAGTTATGACTCTTGGATTAGCACTTCCGACTTGATTTCTTAAATTCTCAACAAGGGACTATATTCGATAAATTTCTTACAAAATCCTTTTATGGAAAACGTCCGCTCATTTGTGCCTATGCATGCACCATCATAAAGTTTACCTATGTGGTGTCAAGTTCCATGTAAAACATCCCAGTGTTGCGATCCTTCTCGAGTCACTCTTTTACTCAATTGTATATATGGATTATATGGTTTGAACAGTCAATCTACTCTCTTGCGAGTATCATCATAAAACCTTTTCACTGTCTAGTAACATAAGAGCATAACTTAACATCTATCACATGAGTGCATGTCAATCGAAATGGTCACCATGTGCATAAAGTCTCTCTAAAAATTGAGATCCTCATATCCCCGTCATAGGAAGATCTTGTGTCGCCATCTTAGTATAACTTTCGTGTCCACTTGGGACATCCCGCAGTAAGTAGCTCACTTGGTCCTAGTATTGTGGTTTCTCGTGGCGTGGTCGTATATTGCAGTTCGGGGTTAATATAGCAGAAGTATGTCCAACTTATAATAAATGTTTATTTTCTCTTAACATCTCCACAACACGTGTTAATTGTGTTCTTTAGTTAGTAAATTCGTTGTGCTAGTTTCCCAACACTTGTTCGATAACCATGAGAGAACATATCCTTCTATGTGTCATTGTAACACTTCCTTTCTCGTAAGGACCCTTACTGGGATCTCCATCAAGACCAAGCGCACCTTTGGAGGTTATCTTATCGTAGCACAACGTCTGTTTCTCTTGTCTTTTTATCTTCTTTTATTAGTATTTAGGTATTCCTCAAGTCCAAACCCATGGAGAACTTATTATGAACATCTGCAAATCATCCATGATCATTTTACACTATCTCGTTGGGTTCCTACCTCACTTCAAGTTCATCAAGGGTTGATAGCATGCCACAATTGATGAGATTGAATAATCTCCTTTCGATAATGGATTATCTACACATGTGCTAGTCCACGATCTGTTTATCAGTCTAACTCGCGCCTTTTGGTTTTGGGTTGACCAAGGAGCAATACACCTAGTAACACATTCGTATGCCAAAACATTTCTCTCAGTCAAGTCTTACAGCGTCTCACAATTTGGCTGGTAATAGTTGGTTATGTAGAAGTGTGCTATAGTGCTTCATTGTGAAATAGAGTTGCTAAACATAACTGGATTTTTGAATTCTGGAGCTATATATCACGTGACTACATACATAGATCTTCTTTAAAAAATGTAGCTTCTCGTAACCGCTTTATATTATCACCTTTCCTAGTAGTTTCAATGTAAAGGTCACTTTTATAAGCTCTCTCACTTTCTTTTCATTTGTCGTGCATCATGCGTTGTTTACCCGTAATCTTTAATACGATATTATCTCAATGTCTTGACTAGTTATCCAACTATATGATCTTATTTAATTAACCTTACCTTTATGTACTCTACAAGCGCCATGAGAGTGGGCAAATTTCCCCCTTTTTCTACAGACTTTTAATGTCTTCAACTCTGTTTAAGCTTATCGATTCCAAGTGGTGCTCTTAGTTGTGCTTCCTTACTATCCATTTTCATCTAGTAACTCTCCTCGTGAATCTAATTTTATGCCTTATGGCATAAAGGGTCGGGGTATGTTCCTTTTTTATTATAAAAAGATATTGCTCGCACTCCTTATGAGAATTTCTCCTAAACAATTATCTACCTGCTCTACTTGTCCATTTGACTAGATAACTTAGGTTATTCTTTTCCGATAAGTGCATCAAGACTTCTTACCCTTTCATAATTATTCATACGGTCACTTCGAGGCCTTATTCTATACCAGCTCGTAATGATTTTAAGTACTTTCTTGCCATTGTTGATGTATCTCTAAGACTACGAGGGCTTGTCTTATGGGTTTCAAAAGTAATGATTTGCCTAAAAGTGCAAGAATAAATTGCCATGATTTCAAACCAAAGTGTGTCCCCTTTTCAGAAAAGTCAGGAATGGGTCGGATTTGAAGAGGTTATGTGGCTCTCTGCTCACTCGGCTTCTAGGAGTATTGACAATGTCATTGTCATGTATGGGAATTTTGCTACCTCTAGCATTCCACCACCTTAGGAAGGGTTAGATTGTTCGAATTATGATAATCTCATAAGTAGATGACTTATTTTCCATCCTCATGTGCTTGTGGCATAAAGTCCTTGTGTCGCTTAATGTTAGGAGTGAAATCAAATTCCACGTATTTCATTTGTGGCCTAAATCACACCCATGTTGCAAGAGTCTTACCATTTGAGCTCAACTACTTACCTTACACTCAGGGACACAACTGGTGCATCCTACTTGATCACCTCTTTAAAAATCCCAAGTTCACATACATGGTATCCACCTTATCTAAGAATATTAGTTACCACTATGCTTCATCTATCTGATAATTGATGTAGTCACCTGGATTAAACCATGTTAGCCTAATTAATAGAAATCCTCGTGTCTCTTAGTATGTAACCTTATGAAATACTCTGCTCAGCGCATAAATGGATTCCTGAATAATTCCATCCTAATCTTGAACTCTGTTACTCCTTACTGTATTAGATCTATTTGGTATTGAAGTTTCAAACATGTCAAAGTCATCCTGTGATCACATATATTCAGTAGGTAATTTTATGGTCAATTTATTATAGCACATGTTAGAGTAATCGTGAAGGTCACCACGAGTTTAGTTTAGGTGTTTGCATAGAGATTTAGAATTCAGGAGGGTGAACCGGTTATACTCAAAATTCTCCCCTATAGAGGTTATGTGAGTTAATGATGAAGGGTACGTAAGCGCATTTCCCATTAGGTCGCACTAGGAGTATGATGTTTCCCTATAGTTGTTCCTCATAAATTTGTGTTTTCATATGTCTATGTATAGGAAGGTAGGTGGAGATCATTTGTGTATCATCCTGGTGAAAATTATTGAAGGTGAATGTTAATAGATAGTTAGCTTATGTGAGGTATCTAGCTATCATCCTTGTTAGATAAGTTTGGAGGTTGGGGTTATTTCCGTGAATGTGTTATGGAAGAGCCTATAAGCATAAAAGGCCACCTTGAAGGCCAAGAGTATTGTGGAAATAAGGTATTTTCTCTTGATTGTATAATAGTTGGTTTTGATTTGAAAAGTACCTTCTAAGTTTTATGATTTAAAAATGTGCAGTCCATGTCCAGGTCTCATCATGATAATGTAGTGCTTGTAATGCTGAGGTTCATGTTATTAATATATACATTGTGGTGCTTTGTCGAGTTATGGATGAGTTTTAGGATGGTTTTGGGTGATTCTCTAACAGGTGGATAGGTCTAGTTACAAAGGAGATGCTGCCGAAATTTCTGAAAAATTTGGGAGTAAGTCAAAATTTAGGGACTTTAGGTAGGGTAGAAAAGAGATATATTGTGTTAGGTATTTGGGTCAGGCTCTACTTCTCGTTCAAGGACGAATGATCCTGGGGGGGGAGAGTGTAAGACCCCGGAAAATTTCGCTAAGTAATCTAGGATTTCGTGGTGCCACGTAGGCTAATTATAATATTTTATGTACTATTAATATGGTGGGCATCAATTGGATTTGGTAAATAAGTGTACAAGTTTTATGGTAAGTAATTTGGGGCCCAAGGAAAGGCCTTCATAATAGGCTAAGATTCCAACTGAGTTTGCACAAGACCACATTTTGAACAAGCATATATAAATATGTATAAGATTTTATTTGATGAAAAATCGATCAAATGAAAGGTCTTTGAGTCTAATTTCCAACGCTTCAAACCGTTCGTTATTTGGACACTCCTACACAAAGTTATGATCAAATTACCAAAGGCTGAAAAAATGCGATCTTGTGTCGAATCTGCGATCGCAAATCTGTCGCAAATTGGGCCAGTGTTGCCCAGTTTTGGGCACCTATTTTGCCGTGCATTCTACGGCCCACATTCTTATTTTGTGGTCCATTCTGCGATCGCAGACCCAGTTTCAAAGGGTTATCTTTCCTATTTTTATAACCCGATCCCATTTTAATATATAGCTTTGGGGTTCATTTTCTATTGATTTTAGAGAGAGATGAGAGCATATAGAGAGATAAAGGAGGGGCCTAACTTCATAATCATCCAATTCTTGCTCAAGTCTTCAAGAATCAAGGAAGATAACCATAGATTGTCCTCCATCCGGGTAAGTCCTAATTCCAAAACTTCATGCAATAGGTTCAATGATCAAATATGTTGTGAGGTTAGGAAAAGGCCATGCATGTGAGACTAAGTTGTAGTATGTTATGTTAAAGAACTAATATGGGTAGTTCTTGTTAAAATTGGTTAAGGGAGGAAGGAATTGCCATTTCTAAACCTTGAAGTCTACTTCACATGTTAGGTGTTTGAAGAAATTCCTAAGAGAGTTACACCATGGATAATCTTCCTAATTATTAATCGATTTCCGCTATCTCCTTATAGATTATTATTACTAGAGGTGTTGGTGTATTGTAGATATTTAAGAAAAGCTCCATTGAGGTATGTATGGCTAAAACCCCATCTTTTAGAAATTGAGCTTCATCGGTGTTTGTGTGAATATGGTACGATTAAAGTTGAATTGTTGTATTGATTGTTGTTTCACATGAATTTGGGGTTGCGACCTTATATGCGTGAAAGATGTGTCTCAATATGATCAATGTGCTATTCTTGATAACTCGAAAGGGGCAAAAGATATGAATTATGTATTGAAATGCTTAGACCTTAAATTTAGATTGAAGTTGCATTGTTGTGCCATCTACGTGAGGTCTTATCTATGCTTACAATTTAAATTTCTCTTATGTGCACCTACTGTCCTAATGGAAAAGCTAATATTGAAATTGGGAACGATGTAAAATGCGGCCTAGTGCCAAGAATGATGTGATAAGTTGTGGACCCAAGAGCCTATGAAATGATATATGTGAAACGAAGTGATTAATGCGAAGGGAACAATGCCTTGGAAAGGCGGCCTAGCCGATCGGGCCGAGATCGGACACCACCCAAGATAGCAGTGGTATTTTGAATAAATTTCGGAAAGGAAAATACAATTGTGATTGAAGTAAATACCTCAAACGAGGCAACCTAGCCGATCGGGTCGACATCAGACTCCGCTCAAGATAGCGGTGGTATTGTGAACAAATGAATGAATAATGTGGAATGCCCTAAACTAAAAGCTATGGGAAAATGATGTGAAAGTTGTATGATTCTTTTATTTGATAATGTGGTGATCATTTAATGTTTTGAGTTATACTTGTGATTTCTTATTCTTGTATGAAAGTTCTTTCTAAGTAGATGATGTTTAGTTATACATACTAGTGTTATTCGATGGCACTAATGTCCCTTTTGCCAGGGGCACTACGTCTTTAAATGGATGTAGGTGTTTCTATAGCAGGCGGTGTTGGTCGCAGTTAGTGTCGCATCATCCTTTCAGCTGACTTGGTGAGCCCCACTTCATTTTGGGGTCCTGTTTCATCTGTTCATCATGTACTTTGTATTTGAGGTATAGCCGGAGCCTTGTTACCGATATTTCCATATTATATTACTCTTCTGTTATGTTTAGAGGCTCCGTAGACAGGTTGTGGGTAGTGTGTGAATTCCACAACACTCATGGCCACAGGATCGAGGATTGCCACCAGCTCCGAGAAGAGGTAGCCTGGCTACTTAACAAAGGTCATCTCCAGGAATTCCTCAGCGACTGAGCCAAAAATCAGTTCTGCGAAAGAGAGGCGGCCAAGAAGAACGAAATGAATGAGCCGCAATATGTCATCCACATGATCTTGGGAGTCATCGATGCCCCACAGGAACCCGTGATGAGAAGGACGAAAATATCCATCACTAGAGAAAAGTGAACCCGAGGGTACATACCCGAGGATTCCCTCACATTCAGCGAAGAGGACATTGAGACCTTGTCTCAAACTCACAATGATGCACTGGTAATCGCTTTCCTCATAAATACATTTCAAATAAAATGTGTACTCGTGGACCCAGGTAGATCGACCAACATTATCAGGTCGAGGGTAATAGAGCAACTTGGACTGCTTGACCAAATCGTGCCCGCCACTCGAGTCCTCAACGGATTCAACATGGCAAGTGAAACAATGAAAGGAGAAATCACCCTCCCAGTCAATGTGGCCAACACAACCCAAAACGTCAAATTCTATGTCATCGAAGGAGACATGAGGTACAACGCCTTGTTCGGACGGCCGTGGATACACTGTATGAGAGAAGTACCATCCACCCTCCACCAAATGATGAAGTTCCCAACAAAGGACGGGATTAAAACCGTCTACGGGGAACAACATACGGTGAAAGAAATGTTAGCGGTGCATGATGTGGTGCCGACACCAATACCTCCACCCGCAAAGGAGCCAAAGGGTAATCAAATTACATCTTCGGTTAAGCCCAATTAAACAAAGAAAAGGACTATACCACGTCCTTATCACAAGTGACTGAGACATATCGGACCTCGAAACATTGTCGGCATATCCCACACTAAGGTATAACCATCTCCCTTTTCATTTTATATTTCACACTAACCCTTATGCAGGTGCCCGACCGAAGCAGTCAAAGCGCTAACCCAACCCGAAGAACTTAAGGTTTTAAATCATCCGTTGCACCCTTTTCCTTCGACCGAGTTTTTATCCCAAAAAGGGTTTTACCGATAAGGTTTTTAATGAGGCAACATCCACATGCTACCTAAGGAAGGCTTGACAAGTGTTCAAGGCTTCTTTTTCAATCAACCTTGAACACTGGGGGGCATCCCCCGGGAGGTCATCCACTCGGAAAAGCCAAGAAACGCCAAACAGGGTCTCAATAGGAAAACGATGTACTAGACCAAACTGTCGAACAAACAGTGTCCGTAAAGTTAGGACCCTGGCGGCAAAAACATGTACACTTGTACCAAGTAATCGAAGAATATCTTTTATCAAAGCATCTCACACTCCAAAAGGGACTCAACATTTTCGCAAAAACATCTCATCCGTAGAAAACGTCCCGAACACTCGGGGAATGGCGTCAACAATTCAACACCTGAACGACCTTAGGGTCGGTCCAAACTCGTAAGCCTTTAACGAGGCAACATGAAAATCACGAAACATCTCCAAGGCCGAAAGTGTCCCGAACACTCGGGGACTAGCGTCAAAATTTCAAAAATTGCACAACCTCAGGGTCGGAATCTTCGAAATTGTAAGCCCTCAAGGCAATACCATGTTCGTAGGTAATGACTCCTGAGCCAAAATACCTTCGAAGACTTGGGGACTGTTGTCAATCACCATTAATTAAAAAACCCGAGGCCATAAGACCCCAAGCGGACAGACTCGGTCTCGTAAGGCCTATATAAGGCGGCAACGGTATCTGTAAGACCTCAAGCAAAGCATGAACCATACTTGTACCAAGTATCTAAAAACTGTAAGACCTTAAAGGCATGAAAATTTTGTAAGACCTTACTAAAGGCATAAACACGATCTCAAAGTTAAGGATATATATCAAACTTGTAAACCCCTAAAAGGCATACCCTCGATATAGACACCTAAACTACTTCACTCGGGATAAAATATGGCTCTATTCAAGCACAAATAACTATGGTCATAAGGCTGTACCAGCCAAACTAACATGACTCGGGGACGCCCGACCGTTGCTACAAAATCACAGGCCTTCAATTACTTCAAATCTTCTTCGAAAAGAACCGGTTAAACAGACTACCCTCGACATAGGAAAAAGAGCTTTGACCATGTCAACTCCAAATCATGGGCTTCGAGGTACTCAACCTCCAAGTCAAACCTCCCGAGGTGCTCGATCATCGCCACAAAATGACTCGTAATAGAGGTTTTTATTCAACCATTGAAGAGTCAAGCAAAAATTATTTCAAAAAGTCCTTAATGAATGAAAAATAAAGCCAAATAAAAGGTCGCTTCGACCCAAGGCGTAAGAGCCATTATTTCCAACCCACGCTAAAAGGCCGCATCGGCCCAAAGCGTAAGAGCCATTGTCGCCAGCCCATACTAAAAGGCCATCGGCTCAAGGCGTAAGAGCCATTGTCGTCAAGCCACACAAATTTGAAAACATGAGGGTCGAATGAGCTCGAGTCGAAACCCGATTTGGAGATTGAACCCAAAACAGTTAACTAAAAATTCCCCAGGGCAAAAGCATAAGAGCTCGAACGCCAGTTTACACTGAAAGGTCGCTTTGACCCAAGGTGTAGGAGCCATTGTCTCCAGCCTGTGCAAACATAAAAACTTAAGGGTTAGATGGGCTCTAGTCAAAACCCGACTCGGAGACTAACTCAAAACAGCTGATCAAAACATGTCTAAAAACAAAAGCATAAGAGCTCAAACGCAGCTTATACTAAAGGCTCGCACCAGCCGAGTACATTAAAACCTACGGGCTGGCCAGATGAGCCCCAGGGCCATATCACGAATCTAAGGATTCCTACCAACTCAAGGACACGTTCACCTGGCCAAATTTGAGACAAAGAGATACATAAGAAATAAAGCCGCAAGGTTTTCTTTTATACACATATATGAAAAAACGCAATCTCCATCTACAAAAATGCTTTGAAAATGCTATATACCCCCAGGGAGCTATGCCTGCCGGCCTCGTCTTTGCTTTCTTTGGCGTCGGATAGAACTAATCGACCATCACGCTCGTCCGCCCTCGCTCGTGCCACCTCTTCTGAGAGGGCGAAACCCCTAGCACGGATCTCCTCGAGGGTCTTTCTTCAAGACTTGCAATGAGCATATTCTTCGATCTTCTCTTTGCGGTCGATGATCCTTCTTAGCTCAGCTTGAGCATCGGTAGCGTCATTTAAATAGATCGCCATCTCTTAGTCAGCCTTAGTTCCGCTCATTACGATTTTAGCCCGGGCATCAACGATCTCAACCCTGACCTTCGAAAGCTCAGACTCGAGCTTCGTAATCACATCTATTTGAACCAAAGCGTTATCACAAGCTAAGCGAAGTTGAGCCTCAAAAGTGGGAACTTTAGCAGAGAACCCTTCCCTTCTAAAACCTGAGCCTCCGTTCGAGCTTTTAGCTCATCATGCTCACGCTTGGCTCGGCCAACTTCATCCCGAAGGCGCTCCAGGGCCTCTGTCGTTTTCTGCAACTGAAATAAATAAAGCGTTAGCCTCAAAAGTTAGAAGGCGTAATGCACGCTCACCCGAGATAGAAAATTACCTGCTCCTCCAAGTAGTTCTCATAATTCAAGCTCTGGCTCACCTCACACCGCAAGTGTACCAACTTGACTTCCTTTTCATCGCAAAGGAGCCTAAGGGATCTCTTATCATCCAGAGCTTTCCGTAGCCTGGCTTCACGACGAAGCAGCCCGAACTTAAGCTTGTCGAAGGCTTGCAAAAGAAAACTCAATAAGGAAGGGAAGGCGCGAAGCTCGAAGGGACCGTGTCGAAACTCACCACGAAGTGAAGCTGCTGGGCTTCCTCGAAGGACGAACACACATCTGCCAACCTAGTTCCCTCAGCTATGAAAGGGTCGACTCCGGTCGAGGCACGGTAGCTCGGTGTATGTGACCCCGGGTTTCTAGTATCCCTCGAAGTACTATCGACAAAAAAAGAAGGCGACAGCAACGGGGAAACCATCTTTCCAAAACCAGGAACCACGGACGTGACAGGCTCGAACGATGCTTCCGTTCTGAAACCTCGATCCTGTTTTGCCTTGCTTTGAGCGCCATCACCCTATAAAAGCATCTCTCGTTTATTGTTATCATTCTTTAGCGCAGAAACTAGCAACCCTTCCCCCTCTCCAGAGAAGTGCGACCTCGCTTTGTAAGGCTCTCCAATGCCTACAATAGCAAGGTTAATACGCATAAAGGGAAAATGCCTCTTCAAATGAAGAAAGGGAAAGGAAAAAATAGCACAACACGCACCATGATGTTTTGCTTCCCATCTGCCCCAGGACAAAGCTCGCCACTTACTCTTATTACGGGTCGAGTGGATCACAACTTCCGAACCCAATTCGGCATATCAAGAACGTTTTCGGGTGCCCATGAAATCGCTGTAGAAAAAAAAAGAAGGCGCGGTCATGAAACCAGTTTTCGCCATAGGCAAAACTGAGAAGGCATGGAATGAACCACTTACGTGTATAGTTCCATTCCTCAGGGAATGGCATAAGCTCCACGAGGATAATGTCAGTGGTCCGCACTCGAACAAAGCGACTCATCCACTCCCGGTCTCCATCTTCCTCATCATCAATAACGAAGGGCATGGTCGATCGGCATCACAAGGTTAGTATACCTCGATGGTGAAAGGGCCGGTTCAACCTAATAAGATGACTGAGCATAAGTTCAAGCACCGCCTTCTCCGCGAAAAATCTCATCATCAACACTGTTCGCCAAAATGAGGGGTGGATCTGCTCAAGGTAACCTGATACTTTAAATAGAAGTCGAGCACAACCTTTTCAAGGAGCCCAGTGTAAAAGGATACGTGTACACATTCAAAAATTCATCGGCACGATCCGTAATGCCCTCATCTGGGGAAAATGTTTGTAACACTACTTTTTCCCCCCATCCGCAGTCTTTTCTCACTAACTCAAGGTGCTCTTCTCCTATCAAAGAAGTAATCTTCAAGCTATACCCTCGTTGGTCCTGAATGCCGGAGGCGGAACTCTCCCCTCTCTGCCGAACAGACCCTAATGTAGCAGTTATGGCTAAGGCAAAATTAGAGAACTAAAGAAGGAATCTATGCAAGTACGTTAGTACTGAAGTAATGAAAGGCTGAACAAATAAAAAGAAGGGTAGCTACTTAAATGGTGAGATCTCCAAAGGGGCAAAAATGACCCTATATATGAAAAAAACGGTGGCGATCCGCCTGCCTAAAAGGCCAACGACATTATCGTCAGTCCCAAGGTGGTACCCGACCTCGAGGACCTCCATAAAAAAGAGTTAGTCTCTAAAAGGCCAACAACATCATTGCTAGTCCAGAGGTGGTACCCGACCTCGAGGTCCTCCATAAAAAAGAAGTTAGGCTCTAAAAGGCCAACAACATCATCGCCAGTCCCGAGGTGGTACCCAACCTCGAGGACCTCCATCAAAAAAAGTTAGGCTTTAAAAGGCCAACGCCATCATCGCCAGTCCCGAGGTGGTGCCCGACCTCGAGGACCTCCGTCAAAAAGAAGTTAGGCTCTATAAAGCCAACAACATTGTCACAAGTCTAGAGGTGGTACCCGACCTCGAGGACCTCCATCAGAAAAAGGCTTGGCTTCAGGAATCCAATGACATCATTACAAGTCTCAAGGTGGTACCCGACCCCGGGTACTTTCGTCAAATAGGAGTTAGGCTCCAAGGAAATAAGCATTTAAGCTCCACCCACTTGAGCTTGGTCCCGGGGTGCCATCTAAATTTAGTTAAACCCTCTTTCGGGATCTATCTATAGTGCCTCAAGGCTATCTACGCTAAGTTCAAAGCAAGTTTCCAGACGGCCCGAGTTTGAACAAACCTCCACTCGGGGACTACTCTTGAAAGCTCAAAGGCAGTCCCTATCCTCAGGCCTCCGAGCAAAATTCCCCTCAAAGATTACCGCGAGGTGTAAATGATAAATCACGGCCTCAAAACTCAAAACATTACTTTCCTTCAACTCAAAGTAAGGGTCCCGATGACCCGAGTTTATCGGCCCAGTCCAAGCTCGATCCAAGGGACTACAAAGGGTTCCGCGAGAAGCCGTATTAATCAATCAAAGGTTAGAAAAAATAGTCGCATCTGGGTTCGATATTGGCACTAGCCGATAGAGTAACACATTCAGAGTCTCCATAAGTGCAAATGAAAGGAGATATAGCAAGAATCGAAGATAAACTTGGGAAAACGTATTTGTATTCAGAAAACACTTGATTGCTAAAGCCCTCAAGGGGTCCTAACATATGATTACAAAAGCCTACGAGAGGTGCTTACACAGAAACAAAGAAGCAAAAAAGTACACATATAGTAAAAGCCTAGAGCATGGTCTACTCTCAAAGGTGCATCCTCGACAGCAGCATCTTCAAGCAGCATCTCCTCGGGCAAGCGTCCTTGAGGGCAATATCTCCAAAACGCCATCCCTTTAGGAGTTTTATCTTGATCCTTCAGAATCGGATCTTCAAAAGGGGAGATAACAAAGAGGAAAGTGGTGGAGGAGAGCAAAATGACATAGAAGAAGCAGGAAGGAATGAAGAACTGGCTGGGTGAAAAATCTGGCTAGTATGGACATCGCCAGCACTACTATTGCGAAGCCACTTCTTGAGAGCGGTGCAGGATGCAACAGTTAGTAGATAGTACCAGCTCACTCCATGGAAAGTAAAAGAAGTGAGGCACCGCACCGGATAGTTGGGGGAGGTGAGCAGTGGTGTAGAGTCCGAACACCCCCTTGATCAGCAGTATAGAGTCCAAATATTTCCCCAAACCAGGATAAATCAGCTCCCTACTTCATTGTCCCGAGCCAACAACAACAATAATAACAACAATGAAATGGTGTAATCTCGCCCGACTGAAGAAAGTCCAGGAGATAGGCCGTGGCATGGCTGATAGAAATGCCGCCGTACAATCTTGAGGCCATGGGCCTCAAACATGGTGAACGACAATGGATAAGGATAGTAAGAAGAGAAGAATGGATAGATATGGGAAGATACTTGGATGAAAGGTTGATCCCAGGAGGCTCCCATTTATAGGAAGGGTGATAGCGTAACCGACAATGCCATTATTGTCTTCAAAAGACGTAAAGACAGGCACATTTATTGTGTCCTTGGAAGCTGAACCATCCGCAACATTATACCTTTGAAGAATGAGAAACCGTAATGCTTTGAATGATTCTAGAGAAGTGAAACGACGGGACATTTTAGTTATCACGGAGGTTTGCGTCATCGCTATTACATCATCACGGGAAGTCCGGAGAGTCGGATGTCAAAATCATTTCTTATCTCTCCTCTTTAAGAAATGCGAGGACTATCTGTATACGGTGAAATCGGAGGGTCCAATTCCTCATCATCGAGGCACCTCAGATGATCGTCTCGAAGGCTCAAGGCTACAAGGAGTTTCCTCTCTCGAGGTTGGTAGACGCTCGACCTGGGGACAATGTTGACCATGATTGTGATAGAAATGGGGAGTTCCCAAAGCACATGGCTATGGCTGACAAAGCCTAGTGGACTGCCCTAGCTCTGAATCAGGGTGTCATCTAGCTGCCCCATCTCTGCTTCTTTGTCATTAATGTATTTTGTACTATGTTGGGATTCCCCTCCTATATAAAGGGGATCCTTGTCATTTTGTAAACCCCTGTTGCTTCAGTTACTCCACACGAAATATACAAGAACATTCTCTTTGCTCTCTAACATATTTTCTTGGTATTATTGCTTCCATTTATTATCTTCATTATTGTTCATCATTTATTGCTTATCATTGGCTATAAATAGCCTTCGTTGATTTCATTATAACTGTTAGGCATACTTCGACCGCCTTCGATAACTCCCCGCCGAGCTCCGGAATTGACCTCGAGGCCCCGATTGTTAACCTATCGGTTTGATTATCACCTTACTCCTAACTCTTATCTCGTTTCTAAGTCTCACACATAGCATCATCTGCTTAACAACTAGCATAAAAATAGATCATGTATTTTTAGAGTCCCATAATCAAATTTAATTATTATTACCATTTTCACGGTAAACAGTAGGAATGGATGCGAAGAAGGCAAAAAAATACCAAATAGATAAGCGAGGTCATACAATTGAGAATACACAGGTGAAGGGAAAGAACAATGGTCATGTGGTGACCACAAGCAACATGTTTGATGCATTGGGAGTTGAAGAAGCTGACCAACCTACTTTGATGATAACTAATTGCAAGGGAAAAGGGAATAGCAATGAGAAAATCAATAGGCTGCGTGGGGATGAATCCAAGAAGGTACAAGAGAAGGAGCAGCTAAGGAATGTTGAAAATTCCAGCTCAAATCCAAGGAAAGCTGGGACTACTATAGCGGCTAATCATATCAATGCTAATCCTAGTTCTACAGGGATTAGGGTTGAGGAAAGGAAAGAACCCAGAACAAGATTGAAGAGCCCTAATCCTCATGGTACTGGGACTGGAGAATGAGCTAATAAAGAGAGAACAATTGACTGGGTTCAAAGAAGATTTTGCACGACAAAGGAAGCACCCAATGTTACACTTAACCATTCAGGCCAGAAGATATCTTCTCAAACTGTAGAGAAGTCACCAAGGCAATACAGTCAACTAGAGCTACCAAGGAAACTAAGACTCTATGGAGTGATGAGGTACATGCTTTGGAGGACAATGTAGAGGCAAACATGAGTACAAGAATACAAGAGCAAACATGCAACACACAAATCAACCACACATGCATAATTGAAAATCTTGCTACAATAAACCCTAGTGTACATGAAACTAGGGTTGGCAATATAAAAATTACTACAATTCAACATGGGAATAAACCAATTGGAGTAGGTGCAATGTCATTTGAAGAAGATAGAAACATGGAGGATATAACAGGGGAAGATATAGGGATGGAGAAAGGCAATGGAAAAGTAAACCCTAGGAAAACTATCGAGGTTTCTGGCCTAGATTCAGGTGATCCAGTGGAAGTTTTATGTGGTGGACAGGTTGGTGATGTTTAAATAATGTTTCAGAAGATACAATAAGATCGAGTGATCAAACGGTTGGTGGCATGCCCTCAGATTTCAATGGAACAATAAATCCTGTAGTGTAGCTACATTAAACTGTAGATTGGGTAATGTGTATGAGCTTCAATTTAAGGTGATGCAGGAGGCTTTGGGAGCTATACAGTATAATGCTAGTGTGATAGAGGAGGCAAACGTGATGTATAAATAGCAAAATGATCAGGCTATAGTACCAAAGGCAGTAGGAGTCATGGAACCAATTTCATTCGCTTGTGCATCAGGAACTGAGCAAACTCTTTAGTTCAATGTTCCTTTGAAGACTCCTATTCGGACTTCACATGACCTAGTGACACGCAATGCGGCTCCTGTGGTGATTGATAAAGCCTTAATGGAATAGCAACAATATGAGGATGAAGGAGAGCTGGAAATTTTAAACAAGTAGCAAGGGAGGATGAGCTATCTCCTAGAGCTAGTGCTAAGGTAGGTAAGAAAAGTAAGAAGTAGGCAGAAAATAAGGAAGCACCACAACCTACAAGAGTAATGCCAAGAAGGGCACTGTCACAAACTAAATGATGACCAAAAAACTAATTTGGAATATAAAGTCTGTAAATACACAACATACCTTTTCTAGGGTGATCAAAATGCAAAGAGAGCATATTTTTTTTGTCATTGCATTGATGGAACCATTTCAGAATCAAAGATACATACAAAGGTACAGAAGAAGATTGAATATAGAAGTTGCTTTATCAAATATTAATGGGAAGATCTGGCTATTTTTTATGCTAATGTAAAAGGGGAATTTATCATGGATACTGCACAACACGGTATCGTTAAGGTGTTTCATCATGATATTGGATAATATGTTATGATTACTTTTGTGTATGCAAAACGCTCAACCCTTTAGAGGTTGGAATTTTGGGATAATTTATACTATCTTGCAAGTGACATAGATATACCTTGGATGGTAGGTGGAGACTTTAATGTGGCACTTCATGAAGATGAAAAGATGGTGATCTTCCCGTGTACCCTCCAGAATATGAAGACTTTGCCTTTTGTATCAATTCACGTGGATTATTTTATCTAGGTTACAAAGGGAGTTCATTCACTTGGTAGAATAGAAGACCTAATGCTGAATGTATCTCTAAGAGAATTAGGATTTTGGTAAATCTTCCTTTTCAGAATTTGTTTCCTACTATTGAGATTGAGCATTTGATAAGAACTGGATCTGATCATGCCCCTTTGTTCTTGAGTTATGGAGAACAAGCTACAAACTATGTGAAACCATTTAGGTTTATCGACTTGTGGACCAAACATAAGACTCTTAAAGAGGTGGTGAGGCAGAATTGGCAAACAGAATTCATTGGTGATCCTTTTCTTATGTTCAAGCACAAGTTGAAGATTTTGAAGGCTGCATTGTCCAAATGGAGTAAAGTCAATTTTGGCGACATCTTCAAGCAGTTGGCAATCTTGGAGGACATTGTAAAGGTGAATGAAATGCTGTTTGAAGAGGAACCAATAATAGCTAATAGAATAGTTCTTCAACATGCCCACATAGAATTGAAGAAGTATTTGAGTATTGAGGAGAAGTATTGGAAGCAAAAAGCTGGGATGACTTGGTTTGTTGAGGGTGATATAAATACTAGCTTCTTTCAAAATCATATGAATGGCAAAAGGAAGAAGCTGCAACTGCAGAGGATCCAAAATGGATATGGGAACTGGATTGATGATCAAGTTCAATTGGTTGCTGCTGTTGTGGACTTCTATCAGAATCAATTTACCAAAGAAGGTGATCCTACAGATTTTGCTTTGTTTGACAATGTGCCTTCCATGATGACTGTAGAGAAGAATATATATATTTGTGTAGATATCCAAAACTAGAAGAGGTCAAGGGGGAAGTTTTTGAGCTGAGTGGAGATAGTGCCAGTGGTCCAGATGGATTTACTAGAAAAATTTATCAAGACTGCTGGGAGATTATTGGATTTGATACACACAACATTGTACTACATTTTTATGGAGGTGCTACACTGTCTAAGTCCGTCATACACACTAATTTGGTGATGTTGCCTAAGAAACCTATGGTGCAAATATTTTCTGACCTTAGACCAATAAGTTTGAGAAACTTCATCAACAAGGTGGTATCCAGGGTGCTACATGATAGACTGGAGAAGTTCTTGTCTGCCTTGATATCTCCTAATCAATCTGGACTTGTGAAGGTTAAGAGTATCTTTGAAAATATCCTTCTCACACAGGAGATAGTCACATATATAAGACTTAGAGCTAAGCCAACTAATGTGGTGATTGAGCCGAACATGGCTAAGGCCAATGATAGGGTCTCTTAGAAGTATTTGCTACATGTTTTAAGGAATATGGGGTTTGCAGAACATTTCATCAATATGGTATAGAACTTGATATCAAATAATTGGTATTCAGTGTTGGTGAATGGTCAAGCTTAAGGATTCTTCAAGTCTATAAGAAGGGTGAATAAAGGTGATCCACTATCTCCTGCATATTCATATTATCAACAGAAGTACTATCTAGATCCTTGAACAAGCTATTTGAGGACAAAGCCTTCATAGGATTTGGTATGCCTAAGTACTCTGAATCTTTGTATCATTTGGCATATGCTGATGACTCTATCATCTTTGCCTTAGCTCAACCAGAATCTTTGAAGAAGGTGATGACAATTTTGGGGAGTTATGAGAGTATTTATGGACAGTTGATCAACAAAGCTAAGCTGTTTGCAAGGTTCTTTTGAAGTATAAAGGAGGGAGGCAGAAGTAGGCATTGGGCATCCTAGCAAAAATTGTGTCTGCCTAAGGAAGAGGGTGGATTAGGGTTCAGATATCTTCATGACGTTTCTAGATCTTTTATTTGATAAGCATTGGTAGAGATTCAGAACAACCAAATCACTGTGGTCTAACTTCATGTGGACTAAGTACTGCAAGAAAGATATTCTTATAGTAGTGCAGTTTAGGGCAAGGTCTCATGTGTGGAGGCAGATGCTTAATGTAAGGGAAAATATAGAGCATGAGATACTGTGGGAGATGAAAAGTGGTACAACAAATGTATGGCGTGAAATCTGAGCAGGTTTAGGGGCAGTATACAACTTGGTACCACCTGATTTTCATATCAATGAGGAACTGGGAGAGGTAGCAGAATTGAGGTAAGAAGACAGCTGGAATGAAGAGCTGATTGACCAGACTTTCTCTGAAGATATAACTGAACATATGATACAAAAGGTGCACTTTGAAGGAAGCTCTAGTTAATGGGATAAACCTTTGTGGAAACCTACTACATTAGGTAAGTTCACATTGAGTAGTGCTTGGCATATAGTGAAACATAGAGCACAACCTAATCCAGAATACAAGCATATGTGGATTAAGGTGTTGCGATTTAAGATTGCATTCTTTCTTTGGAGGCTATGGAGGGGGAAAACTGGCTACTGATGATTTATGGATAAGGCAAGTATACATATATGTTTCTAGTTGTTGGTGTTGTCAACATACACAAGAGGAAACCTTTGAGCATTTGTTCTTGACAGGTACAACTACTATTAGGGTTTGGAAGACATTTATGAATGATGTAGGAATAAATTTTCAATTGATACAAGCACATCAGGTTATTAGGGCATGGTGAAATGATTCATGCGGTTCAAAACTGAAGCCATTATTCCAGGAAGTCCCAGAAGTTGTAACTTGGGAGCCGTGGAAGATGAGAAACACAAACATGAATGAAGGTTCAGTGTCAATGAATAGGGTAATACATGAGATCAACAAGACACTATATTTCTTGGAAAAGTTTAGATATAGTTGGCTTAGTCATATTCCATATCTTCGTTCAGACATGATAATGTTCTTTGAGAAAAATATAGGCCAATGATTGTAACAAAAAGAGTGACATGGCAATTGCCTTATACTAGCTGGTACAAGTGTAATACTAATGGGGCATCAAGAGGTAATCCAGGTCCCAGTTCTATTGGCATTTGTATGAGTAATTGACAAGCGCAAAACACACAATTAAATATGCTCGCTAGTCGAATATAGTATAATATAATGTCGTATCCACATGGATTGGAGTTAAACAGTATTTTCATAGTTTATAGCTTGATTGCTATCCAAGATGATCTATAATTGATATTTATGTGATTAAAACTAAAATTAACTAAGAGTCTAAACTATTGACTAGTGACAATAGACACAAGTAATGAGCAAAGAAGGTTATCAATGGGAGAAGATAGGGTTTTGATAGGATAGCTGTAAGACAAATATTTGGGATCTAACTCTAGATAATTCACTTTTAATGTTCAAGTGAGTCTCTCAAATTTACTCAATTATTAGTTCAACCGTTTAGTAGAAACTCCTCTCTCGATTAAGTCTCAACCTCACAAGATAAACCAATTTAAGCACGTGAAGATATGCAAGAATTCGATTGGCCTTTAGGAGAACCTCTCTCGATTATCCTCATAATTAGGTTTAATCAACAATTCAACTAGCCTCTTCCGATTACTAAAAGAATTAATGAAACTCAACCAATAATATAATGCAATGATATCACAAGTTATGCCTCTCTCGATTACATGAACAAGTGAATATGGATGCAATAGTTAACTCATCCAAAATGATTCAATACATAAAACTAGAGTTATAATCCACTAAAAAATATCAATACACCAAATCCATCAAAACCTAAAGGGAACTACTTCGTAGATATGGAACAATTCATCACAAATATATTAAAATGACGGGAAAACATAAAATGATCCAAACTCGGGTCTTGAGTAATGATTGAATGTTGAAATCCTTGTGCTTTTGCTTCTCTAACTATTCATTAGCCTCCTTAAGTCTAAGATGTGCCAAAAGTCCAGACAATATCATTTTTCCATGTATTTATACCAAGTAGGGTCGGACCTAGGCAAAAACACTTTTTCCTACGCGAAATAGGACAATTACTCTGTAAAATTTGCCCAGGCGCGCTGCATGGGCTGACACGCCACGCAGGGTGCTTGTGAAGTTTATCAGGGAGCATCACAATTGACATCAGCCGAAAAATGGGCAGCCGCAGTGCCCCACTCGCCGCTCCATGTGCGGCGACTGTGTTATTTTCTCAGAGTCCGGCTTTTTCTTGACTTTTTGATATCCAGATGTGGTTCTTGACACTCGAACGCGATTCTTTCTTAATCCCTTGGGCTTTTACTCAGACTTCAAAACTCCAAATAGCTTGAATTCATTTCATAACATTTAAATCACTCGAAATCACTTCTACAAGGCATAAAATATATAATTAGTGCAAGAATTAGAGTACAGTAAGTGACTAAAACACGTAATTATAACCTACCATAAAAAATGGAGAAGGTGATTTGGTGTATGCAAAGACACACCAACTAGAGGAAACAACTACAGTGTGGCTGAGGTAAAGGCAATTGAAGAAGGACTATCTTATTGTGTTGCTCATAACCTACACCTTCTCATTTTAGAGACAGATTACCGGGGTATGAATAAGATTATTGAAGGAGAATGTGATCCTCCATGGTGCATTGGGGCTGAAGTTAAGAGGATCAAGGAGATGAAGGAGAATTTTAATATGCTGTTTCAATATATCTTAAGGGATGGAAACACAATGGCTGATTATTTAACTAACCTTTTATTTTTTTTTTGCAGGTACAATTCAATATCATTCATTCTCTGAACTAACAAGTGCAGGAAGGAGTTTAATTAACCTTGAAAAATCTCAAACTCCTTAACTTACGGTTAGGATTGCAAAAATAAAAGCTCTAGATTGATGTCTCTTTATAAAGATCACAGCCTACTTGTTCCACTTGTTGCTGGATTTTCAACGTGCTTTATAGGTGACTTACTAGTGGTATTAACATGGCTACATGCTCATTCTAGTGGCGTCTTAAAGACACATGGAACAGGTAAGCTAAGCAGGCATTACACTTTAACACATGTAAGTTCAAATGGTTACAGGAAATTGCTAGGGCAAGCTTGGTCGGTCTTATGGTTTACAAATGGCTTCAAGGATGGATTACTAAGTTGCAATTGCATTCTACATTGTGGGTGCAACAATTGGTACATTATTAGAAATCATGGATTACCAATGCAGGATCTTACTGTTTGGTTTGGATCTACTTGTGGCTGTAGCTATATTGTCACTACCCAAACTGGAGGGCCATGACTAGCACCCGACCATACTTGCCGAGCACCAATGTACATTTTATCTAATCTTTTTTTATTATCTTTTAGGGTTGACGAGATCAATATAAATGGTAGACATGGATCATGGACAACCAAAAATAAAATATGATGGCATGAACATACATAGCAGGGGATGACCAGACAATAAAGAAACTACATATAAGGTACGAGCGACCACGCTACCATGAAAGACTATACAACAAAAACCAGCCGACAAGGCATACCAAACTATACATGAGTCGACATTTGTCTATGAGCCTCTAAATGAACATAAGTGCTTCAACATAGCGGGAACAGGGCCCCGACATACCCATATTGTCTATAAGAAAAATGCATACCAAGACCACGGCAAGTCCGGAGAAGGGATCTCGCTAATCTCCGCTGAACTAGACAACCTACTGTGGTGGGGGAGCTGCACCTGCCCGTCTATTAAGGCCTGCAGCACGACATGCAGCGTCCACAAACAAAAGGACGTTAGTACAGATAAAGTACTAAGTATGTAAGGCAGGGAACCATAAATACAAACAGTAACGTAAGCAGGGATAAAGAATATACAACCTGGAACATCTGAGTACCTCTGAGGGCTACTGACATGAAATGCATGATACATATGTATGTATACATAAACTTTTAAAACATACGCCTCTGTGGGCATCATCATCATCATATCGTACCCAGCCATAATAGGCTCGGTAAAAACGTACCCGACCGTCATAAGGCTCGGTAGAATTGTACCCGGCAACGTGGAGCTCGGTCAAACCCTACTGATCAGTGGTTGCACAATATGTGCCGTACCCGACCGACTATAGCGTGGCTCGGTAGAGTAAAATAAATACCTATATATAATGCATGCTCAACTCATGGAATCACATTCTAAACCTTTCGTAGTGACATAAGGTTGGTATCCTCTGTACACGTTATTAGGACCAACTCTTCATTACGAACCTTATAAGAATCAAGAAGTACCAACAACATTGATAACATAAGAATAAGAGAAGCAACATTAACATCAATCGTTCCATAAGAGGGAAAGCAATGTAAGTACTGCAGCTTCTAAGAGTAGAGTATCTTTGGAAGCTCGTTCATTACATTATGTACAATCGGAGTCATGCAAAAGAAGAAAAGGTATAGCCTCACATACCTTGTATATATTTCCCCAATCACAAGCAATGAAATTGTCACAACTCCTTAGTCTACGATAAGAGAAACGATACTATCGTTAGCATTTAAGCGTCATAACTATTATGTATCGACCACAACCTATTTTACGTTAAAACAGACAGCACCTCCCCTATATATATGACTTCACACCATTCAAAACAATCACCAAAAATCCCAAACAACATCAATAATAAACATATTGATCCTCCCAAAACAGTCCACGCACAACCTAATTACATCATACATACGACGACCACCGTAGTCGTATCAAACGACCCGAAAATGTTACGAATAACTATCAGACCACAACCCTACATACATATGGTGTTTCTCCACACCCTTCCACCTCCAAAACTCCACAAAATAGTAGTAAAACACGCAGCCCAATAGTAACACAAAACAATCCACAAAACAGTCCGCTACAAGTGAATAACTCGAACTCACGGCTTTCCATCACCGTCCCGTGAGTTCTTACATGTATAGAACGAATTACCATGAATTTACAGCATAGAAAAATGTATGAAAGATGGAATTAACTTACCTTACTTGTTGGATAACTCAACCCTTCCCTTGGTTCTTCAAACTCTAGGTTTTACCTTCAAATATAACTTGAAAGAGAGGGAAAATCGATTAGGGTTTGTGTGGGATTTTTGGGGAGGAGTTGCAGGGGTTAACTTTGGTTTTGAGGGTCTAAAATATGGATGAAATAACTGAGTTCATAACCCCTTAAAAGTCCTCTCTTGGCCGACTTAGGTCTTTTAATTTTGTCCTATCATTTTGGCAAGTAGGTGATGCACCTACTTGTCATCTAGCAATCTGCGCAGGCTTGCGAAAATATGAATATCTCTATACTCCGAGATCGTATTGACAAACGGTTTAATGTGTTGGAAACTAGACTCACAAATATTTAATTTGGTGGGTATAGCACCCCATAATTCCTTGTAAATTAGGAGAAAAGCTTAGAAATATTTAACCTAATGTTTAAGTAAAATTATGAACCTAAGTTGCGACAACGTTTGTCGACTTTTGTTTCATAACTCGTTTGACTTCAAGACTTATGATACGGATATTATATGATTCAAACACCTTAATAAATGACCTTGAGTGTATTAAGAACCTCTAGGTTTACCTGAAAATATGAGTTACAACATCCTTGATTCGTTTAACTTCTAATACTTGTTAATCACCCTTATACACCCTTGTATCACTTAAGACCAATAGGATTAACTTCTTATCATTTCAAAGGTAATTCCTTCTTGGATTTATGTTAACTAATATATGGTATGAACTAACGCGTGTGGATATGGGTTGTAACACCCTTCCCCCCTTAGGAACATTCGTCCTTGAATGTAAAGGTTCATGGGAAGTTTAAATCATCGTGGATTCCAGCCAAGTTTCTCCCATAAATAGAGGACAAACTTGCAAGTGGTTAACTCAACGTATGGCCTTACAAGAGTATGCAAAGCATTATGGACATGTACATTATCTGCATATCGCCATTTTGTATTAAGGAAGAGTATTCTCAAGTTATTTCTTACCTCATAGAGCCATTTCACCTTCCAATGTATCATGTGTTCCACCAGCATCCTTGTTATCTTCATTCTGGAATAGGTACGAGTATTTAGACTTCATCTCCTCTTCTGCTTCCCATGTTATTTCTTCTATATTCTTGTTCCTCCACAATACTTTGATGGAAGCTACATCTTTTGTTCTCAGCTTGAGGACTTGTCGATCTAATATAGCCACTGGCACTTCGTCATATGATAGGTCCTCTATAACCTGTACATCTTTGATAGGGACGACTCGAGAAGGGTCTCCAATACATTTCCTCAACATAGATACATGGAATACCGGGTGGACAAATTCCAATTCGGATGGCAATTCTAACTCATAAGTAACCTGTCCAATCTGTCGAAGAATTATATACGGACCGATATACCTTGGACTCAGCTTACCTTTCTTCCCAAAATGCATAATACCCTTCATTGGTAAGATCCTCAAGAAAACCCAATCACCAACCTCAAACTCCAGATCATGACGTCGAACATCGGAATAAGATTTTTGCCTGTTTTGTGCCATCCTCAATCGCTCCTGTATCACTTTCACCTTCTCAATAGCTTGGTGAATCAAATATGGCCCATTTAATTCTGTTTCACCGACTTCGAACCATCCAACTGGTGATCTACATCTTCTCCCGTATAGTGCCTCATATGGGGCCATTTTAATACTGGAATGGTAGCTATTATTGTAGGCGAATTCTATGAGTGGAAGATGGTCATCCCAATTTCCCTTAAAATCTAGAACACATGCTCGTAGCATATCTTCCAGTGTTTGAATGGTACGTTCAGCCTGTCCGTCAATTTGCGGATGAAATGCAGTGCTGAGATTCACTTGTGTGCCTAAACCCTTCTGAAAAGATCTCCAAAAGTTAGCTGTAAATTGAGATCCTCGGTCTGATATAATAGATACCGGTACACCATGAAGCCTAACAATCTCCTTGATATACAACTTCGCATAATCTTCAGCTGTGTAAGTTGTCTTAACTGGCAGAAAATGGTCACATTTTGTAAGTCGATCAATTATCACTCAAATGGAGTCAAACTTATGATAAGAGCGAGGTAATCCAATAATGAAGTCCATATTAATCACCTCCCATTTCCAGGTCAGAATCTCTATATTCTGAAGCAATCCACCGGGTTTCTGATGTTCTATCTTTACTTGTTGACAATTGGGACACTGGGCTACAAATTCTGCAATAGACTTCTTCATGTTATCCCACCAATACTGCTCCTTGACATCATGATACATCTTTGTCGAGCCGAGATGGATGGAATATCGGGATTGATGAATCTCATTCATAATCTTCTCTCGCAACCCTGCCACATTAGGCACACATAATCGGCCCTGGTATCTCAGTGCCCCATCTCTTCCGATCTCAAAATACATACTTTTACACTGCTGAATGCTATCTCTTAATCGTACTAAGATAGGATCTTCATATTGCCGTGATTTTACCTCGGCTACCAAAGATGATTCTGATGTATTCTGTACAGTAACACCTCCGTCATCAGAGTCTAACAATCTGATTCTCATATTGGCTAGCTGATGAATCTCTTTAGTCAACCCCCATCTACCTACCTCAATATGTACCAAGCTTCCCATTGATTTACGGCTGAGAGCGTCTGCCACAACATTAGCTTTACCGGGATGATACAATATCTCAACGTCGTAGTCTTTCAGTAATTCAAGCCACCTACGCTGCCTCAAATTCAACTCTTTCTGCTTGAAGATGTATTGTAAACTCTTGTGATCTCTGTAGATGTCAACATGGACGCCGTATAAGTAGTGCCGCCATATCTTCAAAGCATATATTACTGCATCCAATTCCAAATCATGGGTTGGATAATTATTTTCATGCTTCTTCAATTGTCTTGAGGCATAAGCAATCACCTTTCCACGCTGCATCAATACGCACCCCAAACTTATACTTGAGGCATCACAATATACCACATAACCTTCTGTTCCTTTAGGGAGAGTGAGCACTGGTGCGGATGTCAATCGATTCTTCAGCTCCTGAAAACTACATTCACAAGTGTCAGACCACCGGAACTTGGTAGCTTTCTGTGTTAACTTAGTCAATGGTGATGATATAAGGGAAAACCCTTCTACAAACCGCCTATAATATCCTGCTAGCCCTAGGAAGTTGCGGACTTCTGATGGTGTTGTAGGTCTCAGCCAATTCTTTACTGCATCGATCTTCTGAGTGTCGACACTAATACCCTCGTCAGATATCACATGGCCAAGGAACGCTACTGAGTTCAGCAAAAATTTACATTTGGAGAGCTTAACATATAACTTACGATCCTGAAGTGTCTGTAATACTATCCGCAAGTGACCCACATGTTCCGCCTCCGAACGCAAATATACTAGAATGTCATCAATGAATACAATCACGAACACATCAAGATAGGTCCTAAATATAGTATTCATGAGATCCATAAAAGTTGCTGGGGCATTTGTTAGCCCGAACGACATCACCAAGAACTCAAAGTGCCCGTATCTTGTCCAGAAAGCCGTCTTTGGAATATCCTTCTCCTTAACCCTCACCTGATGATACCCTGAACGTAAATCAATCTTGGAGAAATACTTAGCACCCTGGAGTTGGTCAAACAGGTCATCAATTCTTGGAAGTGGATACTTGTTCTTTATAGTAAACTTATTCAACTATCGATAGTCGATACACATCCGTAACGACCCGTCTTTCTTCCGCACGAATAGGACTGGTGCACCCCAAGGTGAAGTGCTAGGTCTAATGAAGCCCTTATCCAGCAAGTCCTTCAACTGCACCTTCAACTCTCGCAACTCTGCCGGGGCCATTCTGTATGGAGGGATAGAGATCGGTTGAGTGTCAGGCAACACATCAATGCTAAACTCAATCTCCCTTTTAGGAGGAAGGCCTAGGAGTTCATCTGGGAAAACATCTGGGAATTCGTTGACCACGGGGATTGATTGTAAAGTAGGCGGTTTCGCCTCCGCATCCCTAATGCGAACGAAATGATAAATGTAACCTTTTGAGATCATTTTCCTTGGCTTAATATAGGAAATAAACCAACCTTTTGGTGTAGCAATATTCCCTTTCCATTCAATGATGGGTTCACCAGGAAATTGAAACCTAACCATCTTCGTACGACAGTCAACATTTGCATAGCATGAGGCCAACCAGTCCATTCCCATTATCACATCAAAATCAACCATTTCTAACTCAAATAAATTTGCCGAGGTTTGACGACTAAGAATCATCACAGTGCAACCTCTATATACACTTCTAGCAATCATAAAATCTCCTATCGGAGTAGATACCGCAAGAGGTTTACTTATCAATTCAGGTTCAATGCCAAACTTATTAGCCACAAAGGGTGTAACATATGATAATGTAGATCCCGGATCAATCAGTGCATATACATCATAAGAAAACACAGATAATATACCTGTAACAACATCTGGAGACAACTCGAGATCCTATCAACCTACTAGAGCATAGGTTCGATTTTGACCACCACTCAAACTCGGCATTGCACCTCTTCCTCTACCACGACCTATCGACTGTTGAAAACCCCGTGCTGGAGGTCGAACTGATGAGGAAGAAGCAGACACAGATCCAGTTGGATGAGCCATACCATAACCTCCCTTGTTAGGACAATCTCACATCATATGGCCAGGCTGTCCGCAAGAAAAACATGCATCAGAACCTCGATGGCACAGTCCAAAGTGGGCCTTGCCGCACTGATTATAACGTGGTGTTGTGGGTCTCGTCTGACTAGTATCCCTGTGATGTTGTGAGCCTGATGCCTGCGAACTCTAACCTGGACCAGAATGGGTAAATCAATCATATCGAGGCCTCTGAAATTGTGGAGGAGCACTAGCTACAGGTGGCGCCGAACTCCTCGAAGACTGGAGCCTAACGCTGCCTCTAAAGTCATTAGAATACCTTGCAAATCTCGCCCGCTTATGCTGGCCCCTATCCTGCTCCCTATGTGCCATTTGCTGGTGCTTACAATCCTCTAGGGTCTGGGCATAAGCCTGAATACGGGAAATATCCATGCCCTCTACCAAGGAGGCTGTCGTGCACTCATTTATCAGATATGGACCCAATCCGTTCATGAACAAATGCACCCTATCACTCATCTCGGCCACCATATGGGGAGCATACCTTGCTAAAGAATTGAACTGCATACTGTACTCTCGCACACTCATATTACCTTATCTAAGGTTCAAGAACTTATCAGCTCTAGCTCGTCGTATCTCAACTGGCAAGTAGTGATGAAGAAAGGCCTCAGAAAGTTCCTTCCACATAGCTGGAGGAGCGTTCAGACCCCTGAATCTCTCCCAACTATCATACCAGAGAGCCACTAAATCCCGTAGCCGATAAAAAGCCAACTCTACTGCCTCTGTATCACTAACATGTATAACCCGCAGTGTACGATGAACCTGGTCAATAAAAGTCTGCGGGTCCTCCTTGGGGTCTGATCCGGTAAACACTGGAGGGTCTAAATTAATAAAATCACGAACTCTCGTACTAACTGGTTTATCAGCAGCACCTGTATTCTGCCTCTGAGCCTGAGCAGCTACCAAGCTAGTCAATAATTGCAAAGCACTCCGCATATCCTGGTATGTAGTGCTAGACGGAGGAACTGGAGGTGCTGGGTGCCTCCTAATATCCTCTGGAGGAGACAGGGTAGATGAGGTATGAGACGACATCTCACTATGAGCCTCACTTTGGCCTGCTCTGGCTTGGGGCACCTGACTGGTACCCTCTCCCACAGCTGTATCAAGCCGTCTACTAATTATTTGCTTCCTAGTCGAAGGCATTGCTGAAAAAAAACAAGGTGAATATTAGAGACAAACACTTACGACTCAACTCTACGCACGATCTAGATTCAGGAAGAAGGTTACAACCCTAGATTTCATATAGCCTCCTAATTATAAATGTGGCGCACTACACATCTATAATCAAGACTCTACTAGACACAGCTCATAAACAATCCCTAAGACAAACTTGCTCTGATACCAAGTTTGTCACGACCCAAACTGGAGGGCCATGACTAGCACCCGGCCATACTTGCCGAGCACCAACGTACATTTTATCTAACCCCTTTTTATTATCTTTTAGGGTTGATGAGATCAATATAAATGGTAGACATGGATCATGGAAAACTAACAATAAAATATGATGGCATGAACATACATAGCAGGGGATGACCAGACAATCAAGAAACTACATATAAGGTACGAGCTACCATGCTACCATGAAATACTATACAACAAAAACCAGCCGACAAGGCATACTCAAACTATACATGAGTCGACAATTGTCTATGAGCCTCTAAATGAACATAAGTGCTGCAACATAGCCGGAACAGGGCCCCGACATATTCATAATGTCTATAACAAAAATGCATACCAAGACCACGACAAGTCCAGAGAAGGAATCTCACCAATCACTGCTAAACTGGACAACCTACTGTGGTGGGGGAGCTGCACCTGCCTATCTATTAGGGCCTGCAACATGACATGCAGCGTCCACAAACAAAAGGACATCAGTACGAATAAAGTACTAAGTATGTAAGGCAGGGAACCATAAATACGAACAGTAATGTAAGCAGGGATAGAGAATATACAACCTGGAACATCTGAGTACCTCTAAGGGCTACTGACATGAAATGCATGATACATATGTATGTATACATAAACTTTTAAAACATACGCCTCTGTGGGCATCATCATCATCATATCGTACCCAGCCATAATAGGCTCGGTAAAAACGTACCCGGCCGTCATAAGGCTCGGTAGAATGGTACCCGGCAACGTGGAGCTCGGTAAAACCCTACTGATCAGTGGTTGAACAATATATGCTGTACCCGGCCAACTATAGCATGGCTCGGTAGAGTAAAATAGATACCTATATATAATGCATGCTCGACTCATGGAATCACATTCTAAACCTTTCGGAGTGACGTAAGGTCGGTATCCTCTGTACACGTTATTAGGACCAACTCTTCATTACGACCCTTATAAGAATCAAGAAGTACCATCAACATTGATAACATAAGAATAAGAGAAGCAACATTAACATCAATCGTTCCATAAAAGGGAAAGCAATGTAAGTACTACTAGCTTCTAAGAGTAGAGTATCTTTGGAAGCTCGTTCATTACATTATGTACAATCGGAGTCGTGAAAAAGAAGAAAAGGGATAGCCTCACATACCTTGTATATACTGCCCCAATCACAAGCTATGCAATTTTCACAACTCCTTAGTCTACAATAAGAGAAACGATACTATCGTTATCATTTAATTGTCATAACTATTATGTATCGACCACAACCTATTTTACGTTGAAACAGACAACACCTCCCCTATATATATGACTTCACACCATTCAAAACAATCACCAAACATCCCAAACAACATCAATAATAAAAATATTGAGCCTCCCAAAATAGTCCACGCACAACCTAATTACATCATACATACGACGACCACCGTAGTCGTGTCAAACGACCCGGAAATGTTACGAATAACTATCAGCCCACAACCCTACATATATATGGTATTTATCCACACCCTTCCACCTCCAAAACTCCACAAAATAGTAGTAAAACATGCAGATCAATAGCAACACAAAACAGTCCACAAAACAGTCCGCTACAAGTGAATAACTCGAACTCACGACTTCCGATCACCGTCCCGTGAGTTCTTACATGTATAGAACGAATTACCATGAATTTCACAGCAGAGAAAAATGTATGAAAGATGGAAGTAACTTACCTTACTTGTTGGATAACTCAGCCCTTCCCTTGGTTCTTCAAACTCTAGGTTTTACCTTCAAATAGAACTTGAAAGAGAGGGAAAATCGATTAGGGTTTGTGTGGGATTTTTGGGGAGGAGTTGCAGGGGTTAACTTTGGTTTTGAGGGTCTGAAATATGGATGAAATAACTGAGTTAATAACCCCTTAAAAGTCCTGTCTTGTCCGACTTAGGTCTTTTAAATTTGTCCTATCATTTTGGTAAGTAGGTGATGCACCTACTTGTCATCTACCAATCTGCGCAGGCTTGCGAAAATATGAATATCTCTATACTCCAAGATCTTATTGACAAGAGATTTAATGCGTTGGAAACTAGACTCATATATCTTTAATTTGGTGGGTATATCACCCCGTAATTCATTTTAAATTATGAGAAAAACTTATAAACATTTTACCTAATGTTTAAGTAAAATTATGAACCTAAGTTGCGACAACGTTTGTCGACTTTTGTTTCATAACTCGTTTGACTTCAAGACTTATGATACGAATATTATATGATTCAAATACCTTAATACATGACCTTTTGAGTGTATTAAAAACCTCTAGGTTTACCTGAAAATACGAGTTACAATATCCTTGATTCGTTTAACTTCTAATACTTGTTAATCACCCTTATACACCCTTGTATCACTTAAGACCAATAGGATTAACTTCTTATCATCTCAAAGGTAATTCCTTCTTGGATTTATGTTAACTAATATATGGCATGAACTAACGCATGTGGATATGGGTTGTAACATATATATTATTATACCATTGTCCAGTGGTATTAGCATGGTTACATTCTCAATCTAGAGATGGTATGACAATGTATGGTATGGTAAATGCAGGTAAGATATTGAGTACTATACTGTTCTCCATACCTCCTTAGGGTACAATCATGGATTCGTTGAGTTGCATAGGTACTATACTGCTTAGGCTTCTTCATAAGGATATCTACTATTTTATACACTGTTTCCACGCAATGTTTAGGTCAGCTAGCTTCTACAGTTTCACATACATGGAGGAATTCAGAAGTGCTGCTATGTTGGATACTTGGACAACTTCAGAATTTGGTGTTGTAGACTGGAGATTCAAACTTGCTTTATCCTATGGAGTGCAAAACTTGATGCCTGGTGAGAGTGTTAGAGGTGCTATATTTAGGTTTTGCCCTTGGTTTGTGGATACAAACAACATCATACATTGGAGGCTGTCTCATCTATTCTTTGTAATAGTTAACATAAACTTGTTATCTAGTAGTATATTCTCTTCTTTAAGTTTTGGTTTTAGACAACTTATAATTTTTGGACCCTTCTTTTTGGATTGTTATATATATATTAACCACTAGGCAACATACCTAGTGGTATATTTGCTAAAAAATAAATTTTAAGGTGCGTTGGGACACCTATTTGCGATTGACTCTTATTTAACTAGTCAATGTCACAAAAGATCGAGTGACATTTCAAATTACCTCGAAGAGAAGGTATTAGACTTTCTTTGAGATCTGTTTACCTTGAAAATGATAATTACAATTAGATTTGATTTTGTGGTTCTAAAAATACGTGATTTATTTTTATGCTAGTTGTTAGGCAATAGATTCTAAGTGTGAGCTAAGAAAGTAAGATAAGAGCTTGAAGGTAGTATGCTATGCAAACTGAATGGTCGAGAATCGCGGCCTCGATCTGGCCTACACTAGGCCTCGAGGTCGAGCTAATGAGCTTAACTGGGACGATCGATGAAAGAATAACAGTTTCAAGGGCCTCAATAGTGGCTCTTTATGATCAATGATGAGTAATAAATGAAAAACGATCAATGAAGCACAATAAATTTGAGCAATAAATCAAAGTAAAGGCAATGGAGAATGTTTTTATTAGAGAGCATAGAATGTTCTTGTTCTTGTATTAAATATCATGTGTGCAAAAAATTGCAAATGTCCCCTTTATAGAGGAGAGGGAATTCCAATATAGTACATATTCATTTATTACAAAGATTTGCAGCTGGTACAACTATTTAACATCATGGTACATAGTTGCACTATTCTTGTAGACCTGGTCAATCATAATCACGCGCCGTGGGAATTTCCCGCATTTCCATGGTAGCTTCAGATCTACACTACCCCGAGATCGAGCATAGGGAACCCTTAGGGTCGAACCTCAAGCTGTGCCCCGGCCTTATGAAGACGGGCTATGGAATGTCATAATGAACATAAAATCAGACTCTCTGATTTTAGCTGTATATAGATAGTCCGCGCATTTCTTAGAATAGAATTTTTACAACCCATATTTTCGTATGTGGAAGTACGCCAGAAAGAAATTGATGAAAGCTCGGAAATGAGATGTTACATCTCGTATTTTCGGACATTAAAGTTTCACCGTAAGTTTATCGACGCATGCTCGGGAATGAGCTTATTTTGAGGTTACAAATATTATGCTATCGCAAATAAGTAATGAGTAAATTCGTGAAGGTGAGAGAGTAAGCAAATAAAAAAAAAATAAATTTCGTCGAAATTTGGCATTTTGGGATAAAAAATGGTCCAAGCTAAAATACCTAATATTTATGGACTAGTACCATACAAAGTTTATTAAAAGTAAGTGGTATTTTATGTAATTTGAGATAATTCTTAATTATGTGGGTAATTGGTTAATTATTGGACTGGTGGAGATTAATGGATTGATTAAGAAAAAAGGGTGGATAATTGGATAAGCGAGGGGGGACTCACGTGGCAGCCACCATTTAATCCATAAATGACTATTCAAGTCATAACAGAATGTGGCAAGTTGAAATGTGATCAGCTGGTATACGTTGATGATTTGCCCATAATAGACGGGATGATATGATGGGATGCCCTCAAAGGCTTGATGAAGTTATGAACACATATACCTATGCATGGTATGTCATTTATACATATATGCATGGCATTTTAAATATTAAAGTATTTTACAGAGCTATTCATATTTACATGTCGAGTCTTTTATTCCATGTTTCTCTCATGTCTATTGTTTGCTGATTTTCATTCCTTACATACTCGGTACATTATTTGTACTGACGTCCGTTTTGCCTGGGGATGCTGCGTTTCATGATCGCAGGTCCTGATAGACAGGTCGAGAGTCCTCCAAGTAGGCTATCAGCTCAGCGGAAGATGTTGGTGCGCTCCATTTGCTCTGGATTTGCTTATTTGGTCAGTTGATTAGCACATGCATTGATTGGTATGGTGGGGTTCTATCCCAACCTTTATGATATTATATATTCTTAGAGGCTTGTAGACATATGTCATGTATATGGGTTCTTGTATGTCCTTGACGGCCTATGTTTTGAGTATATAAAGGATCATGCCAGACTTATAGGCCTGTATGCCATATGTATAAGTTTGGATTACATGTTAAGTCATCCAACATCGAGTATTTTCCCCATGTTCTATTCTACTTATCTCACGATAGCCTCTCTGGATCATTTACCTATGATAGTCTAATGCAAAAGCTACATTACGTAGGTACTCGGTTAAGTAAGGTACCAAGTGCCCGTTGCTACCCATCGTTTTAGGTCATGACAAAAGTGGTATCAAAGCAGTTCTATCCTAGGGATTCTACAAGCCGTGTCTAGTAGAGTGTTGCTTATGGGTGTGTCGTACACCACACTTATAAGCAGGAGGCTACATAGAATTTAGGATTGTCACTCTTTCTTCTTACTCTAGATCGTGTCATATAGCTCAATTGTAAGAACTCAATTTCCTAACTCTATCTTATTCATAATAGGACAATGCCTACATCCAGAAAGGCGGTTGGTAAGAGATATAGCTGTGGAAGAGTTAAGTAAGAGGAAATCAATTTTTGCATCATGCTTATGATGGATAAATTTGAGGTACTCAGCAGATCATGTGTGTACTAAGACATATAAGTTTCTTGATAAGGATCCCTAAGGCAAGAATGTCTATCCACTCTTACGGTAAAAAGGAATAAGAGAATCAGAAGGTAGACACAAATTTCAGCAAGTAAAAGAAGCAGGGTGAAGAAGAGTACGAGGTACCCAGTTAATGAGGATTAACAGTATTTACAATTCAAGAAGAGAAATATAAGCATTTCGAGATACCTTCAATTGTAACATAGGTATGTACAATTAGTGACACCCATCTCAATTATGCTCCATGGGAGCTAACAGAAATAGTTAAGAGAAGGACGAATATTAGGAACCGGCTGGGGTTAAGGTAACCCAAGGATTGCTTGCATTAGTTGACATTTCCGAAGGATATTGTAAATGTACTAACAAAATCTCCTTGTGAGACACTTAGATGGTACACTCAGAAATAATATAGCTAGATATGAGTACTATAAAGATAGGCACTAGAAGGCTTGAAAGGATAAATATTACCTTAGTATGTCTCCCCTCCCTAGTAAAGAAAGAATGTTAGGCAACCCGAAGAGCCAGTAGATGGAGCAAGAGGAGCTAAAAGCAAAAGAATGTCCTGTGGAAATTTTCAAAATAAAGTGTTAGACAGAAATGTTAGCAGAAAATGAGAAGAGAGTTAATGAAGCGTTATGAGTAAGATATGATGCATGGATGACAACCGGGAAAAAAATGAATGATGGTATTATAGGATATATAGTCAAGTGAAGGAAAAGATGAGAGGAGCCAAGTCTTGAGACAACAAAACAGTATAGGCCATAAAGTTATATCCTCATTTCAAGAAATAAGTTCGTGACTCCAATGCGACTACTAGAAGGGAGAGTTAATCCCCAGAATAATAGAGATCGGTATGGGCTGGCGAACAAGATGAAGTAAATATATGAGAATTTCATATTTCGTACTGGCAATAATAGAATGGGCAACGGAAGAAGATTCATGAGAAATTCAGAGAATGGTCACTCAGGAAGACGCTTCTAGTAAACATTAAGCTTAAGAGATTGTATGTGCCAGTTATCGTAATTGTCACCTCGCGAGTAAGAAATTTCGTTATCCTTAGTACAGAAGGATTACTGAAAGGAGAGTAAGGGTCATCGATGATGTGAAAGTACGCCAAAAACGAAGAGGTAGAATATCTATAGGCAGATTGTCGTAGATCCAACTTTTAGTACTCCTCTAAAGAGGGGAATATGGCACGGCGTGACATTACGTCAGAATTAAGTGGTTCTAGTAATTATGGAATGATAAAGGAAGAATGCGATAAAATGAAAAAGGGATGAGATCGCACTTATTCAAAGCCTACAGATATGCTACGATACCAGAGCATTATGCAAACACGATGTTAGGAAGAGGAAGTAAGGGTTCTTGCCCAAGATATTATTGATTAATAAGAAGCCAGTGTGAGAGGTAAGTTATGACAAAAGAAATGACCCAAGAAAGATTACGCGGAATATTGATATGGGAATGGGCCAACAAGAAATTAGTAGTTGATTCAAGAAGAGCCTATCTATGGCTAGACAAGAAAATACTGACAAATTAACAGATCATGTAAGAAAAACATAGGGAACCCCAATATGGGGAATTCAGCCTCACAGTTATGACATCGTGATTCTTGAAAAATATCCATATAGGAGTTGAGGAAGTTAAAAAGGTACCGTACGAGTGTTGCGGAAATAAAAGAAAATGCCACCATGAAGACAGTCAAAATATTAGTTCAGGAGTAGTGCTACAAGCACAAGGGCATGAAGATACATAACTACAAGTAATTATAGGTGAGGAAGAACCCCAAAAATTACTTCAGGCATATGATGTGATAAGCTCGCAGCCTTACAAGAGTCAGAGGATCCCCCCTAAGTACACCATGAAAGACTAGTTGAGAAAATAAGGAAGAAGACTTCAACCAAAGCACAACGACCTAAAGAGGAAATGGTCATGTGACAACAGTCTCACAACAACATTGGAAGCACTCCAAAGGAAAGTGGAACCTACCATGGCTAATGAACAGGAAGTAAAATTAAAAGTAATATTCGAGATCATATGAGTTGCATGAAAATTTTGGCATGTGTGGGCACTAAGATAAGCTAAGTATGGACGCAACATGGGGGCATAAAGACTAGAAAAGTAATAGCTTACCTTGAAAGAAAGCTAAGATGGAACGAAAGAAATTATTCGATCAATGATCCAATGTTAGTTACGTTATGAACGCACTTAAGGGTTCAGAGTTTTATACATGCAACATATATAGCCGTAGAAGATTCTGGTATACACTAAAAGAAAGAATTGAGCCCAGGTCATAGACGAAGGATTAAATTATTAAAGGATTGTATCATGGATATTCCTCAGCGTCCATACACGGCTAAACAGAATAATTAATACCATGAACCCCAGAGCAGGAGATAATTTAAGCCGACATAAAGGCCAATCAGAAGAAGGAGGAAACTATAGAGTTACATCAACGAAGTAAATCAAGAATTCAGTTATTGAACCCAGAGATTATAGAAATCGTGATTGAGAATATTGCAGAATTACTCTTAATATCAAAGGTACAAGAGAGATATTACAACAACCATATTCTATAACAGTCTACGATAAACTTAGTTAGAAGAAGTACTATCCTCATAAGAAGTCAGTATGAAGCTCCTACAAAATTGTGTATGCCCAGAGGTGCAAGTATTATAATAGAGCTTCAAGTTGAGAATGTGAATTATGCCTATGTGGAAGGGAGGTAATGAAAGAGATAGAAGATACAATGTAAGATTTTAAGGGAAGAAAGGTAAAGGAGAACAACATACAAGATACCCAAATGCAGAAGGTCGTGAATAGTCCATACTGCGGATAAAAGGCTAGAAGCGCGGGGCTCCAATATCCAGCAATGATAGCAACGTCGTTAGTGGAATACTTCATAACCTATGGTTTCTAAGTAACGAAAGGTCTAATAAGAGAGTAAAAGACGAGTTAGAGACGATGCAGTGTCTCGCTTGATGTTTCAAAAAATGCATGGGAATAGATCGCAAGCTAAAATATGGTAGGTTTTAGGAAGACATAAATAAGTATAAGAAAGGGTGAGTGAGAAGGTGATGAGAAGGGATAAGTCCTCAAGATTAAACCCATGAAAACAAGAGAGCTAATTGTTTCTTTAAGTTGTAGAAAGCTAAGTACAGCCGAATGAACTCAAAGGATTCTAAGACTGGTAGCATTTAGAAGAGATGGAATGCCGCCCTGGTAATAGAATGAGGGTGTAATTATGACAAAACTGGATTTGAAGAAGAAAAGGAAGGATTTCATGAATTGTACAGGATTAAAATACCCACATAAGGTGAATCCCATTGGGATGCTATAAGACATGATTATGAAAGCTTGGTATCGCCCTAGGCGGATCAGTCTAATCATTTCAGATATTTCCCGATAAGACGTGAGCCCTAGCGACAATATTACATAGGGGGTCAAGTTATCGATATTAAGGTGAATTAATAATGGATGGATAAAAGTTACAAATATGAGATGGGATTAGACCATCATTCTTAAGATGAATAGTAATGAAGAAACGTTAAAGGATTTAGCTTTATGCATATAAGATAAGCAATAAGAGTAACCTGGAGTTCGGTAGCAGACCTCAGTAACAATAAATCAAGGTATGAATTTTGGTATAGTATGGCCTACTTAGATGTAGTAAAGCTAATGACGCTAGAGGGACAACTTGACATAATTTTGTACATGTTCACAAAGTGAAGCCTAGAGATTGGCTAAAAGCTGGAAGAGAAGAGAAGAGTCAGGCGCACATACAAAGTTAGAGTTGTAAAGGCTACATGATAGAAGGTAGCAACAATTACGAGATTATAAGGATTCCGACTACAAGTCGTGGTATCAGAAAGAGGCTTAAAGGGGGGGAATGCCCTGGCCTTTGGGATTCATTAACAGAACAGTCGCCTAGATGACAAGACGAGTACTAAAGTATTCACAAGACCTATGGGTTATGAGAATGATAAGAGCATCAGTCAACATTAGAAGACGAATGTTCCAAAGGGGGGAATGATATTATGCCCCACAATATTAGAAGTACGCCAGAAATAAATTGATTAAAGCTCCTAAATGAGATGTTACATCTCGCATTTTCGGAAGTTAAAGTTTCATCGTAAATTTACCGATGCAATCTCGGGAATGAGATTATTTTGAGGTTACAAATATTATGCTACCTCAAACAAGTAATGAGTAAATTCGTGAAGGTGAGAGGGTAAGCAAACTAAAAAAATAAATTTCGTTGAAATTTGGCATTTTGGGATAAAAAATGGCCCAAGCTAAAATACCTGATATTTATAGACTAGTACCATACAAGGTACCATATGGCTATGATAATAAGGTGTATAAAGTGCATTAAAAGTAAGTAGTATTTTATGTAATTTGAGATAATTCTTAATTATGTGGGTAATTAATTAATTATTGACTGGTGAGGGAATTAATGGATTGATTAAGAAAAAATGGTGAATAATTGGATAAGTGAGGGGGGACTCACGTGGCAGCCCCCCATTTAATCCATAAATGACTCTTCAAGTCATAACAGAACGTGGCGAGTTGAAATGTGAAGTTGGCAAATTCTTAAGAAAGTAGGAACATATACATTTATTAATGAAAGGCCATATCAACTCTTAAGAACATAAAGGTCTTATATCCATTCTTAAGAATATGAGAATTGGGCATAAAAGTGTTATATTCATTCTTAAGAATATGAGAATTGGGCATAAAAGTCTCATATATCGGAACGTGAGAATTGGGAAATTATAAGGGAGTATGGTGCAATCTTTCTCAAGACAATCATACAGATTTTCCCCTACTTTGATCCGCCATTACGTGTTTTGTCACAATTAACGTGGGTTAGCAGGATTTTCAAGATAATTGACTCAGCTATATTAAGGCTATCCCTTCTTTCTTTTGGCATGATCTATACGACACAAGCAAAACGATCAAATGCACAATTTTCATAAATTACTCTATTCAAAGAAATACTAGAAATGTTTATGTTCTTGATTCCCCATGTGTCATATTATTCTATCATATACTCATGGGTCTCAGAAAAACATGTAACTTAAAAAAAAGTTTTCATGATATTAATCAAACGTATAATGGTCTTATGACACTCTGAAAGATTTTATTGATGTACTTTTCATGCATTGCGTTCACGTACATTGACCCATGACTAGATGGTGTTATATATGCATATATATGTATCTATATGTATATGGTACATGGGAAAAGGTTATGGCATTATATACGCACCACCACCTGATCAGCTGGTATACGTTGATGATTTGCCCATAGTAGCCAAGATAATATGATGGGATACCCTTAGAGGATTGATGAAGTTATAAATAGATACACCCATGCATGGTATGACATTTATAAGTATATGCATGACCTTTTAAATATTAAAGGATTTTACAGAGTTATTCAGATTTTCATGTCGAGTCTTTTACTCCATGTTTCTCTCATGTCTATTGTTTGCTGATTTTCATTCCTTACATACTCGGTACATTATTTGTACTGACATCGCTTTTGCCTGGGGACGCCGTGTTTCATGCCCACAGGTCCTGATACACAGGCCGAGAGTCCTCCAAGTAGGCTATCAGCTCAGCAGAAGATGTTGGTGCGCTTCATATGCTCCAGAGTTGCTTATTTGGTCAGTATGGTTAGCACATGCATTGATTGGTATGGCGGGTCTCTGTCCCGACCTTTATGATATTATATTTTTTTAGATGCTTGTAGACAGATGTCATGTATACGGATTCTTGTGTGGCCTTGTCGGCCTATGTTTTGAGTATATAAAGGATCATGCCGGACTTATAGGCTCGTACGCCATATGTATAGGTTTGGATTACATGTTGGGTTATCTAATGTCGAGTATTTTCCCCATGTTTTATTCTACTTATCTCACGATAGCCTCTCTGGCTCATTTACCTGTGATAGTATAATGCGAAAGATACGTTACGCAGGTACTCGTTTAAGTAAGGTACCGGGTGCCCGTTGCGGCCCATCGATTTGGGTCGTGACAAGAATGATATGAAACAATTTTGACATCGATTTCCTAGAGCCTCTCACGATGACATCATGCTCACGACGTAAGCTTTCATGAGGACTGAAACATCCCATCAGTTCATCTTCCCAGAAACATTCAGTACACTAAAGGTTTATTTTCCAAAAGCGGTGATATCGTCGCCGATCCATTTCCCAAAAAGCATTGGTTGTGCCGTTGGTTACATTACTCCCTTTCTATAAATGGGAGGTTACTTGAAACAAAATTCCACCCAATCATTCCTCAACAACCTTTAACCCTTTTCTTCTCTTCATCCTTATCCAAACTTTAAATTCCATGGTTCAAGTCCGTGACCGTAAGGTCACACGCCATCGGTTTTGCCAGTTATGATATGGCTCTTTTTAAAGCTTTTCCCCGCTGAGTGTGATCGTACTAATATTTTGTTGTTGTTGTTGTTGTTGGCCCAAAATAATGAGAGTGGGGCTTCAAATTATTCCCGTATCAGAGGATATGTGGACCATGAACTGCTGCTCATCTTTCTTAAGCTTAACCTTAACCTGGTGTGGCGCTTCACTCCTTTTGCTTTCCATGGAGTGAGGTGCCTCTAACTACTAACTTTTGCACCCCATACCGATGCAATGTCTCAAGAAGTGGATTTTCGATAGTAGTGCTGGCGAGACCCATACTCGCCAAAATTTTCACCTAGACACAATTTCCCCTGCCTGTTGAGAGATTTTTCTCTTTGATAAGCTACAACATCTTCCTTATCTGTTGCGATTTTGGAGGAGTTTCTCGAAGACATCATTCTAAAGATCGAAATGGGATCCCAAGGAAATGTTTCTCGCAGATGTCGCTCCCGAGGATGTACCTCCGAAAATAGATTAGGCTTTTAGGTTGTTGTTTTATGCTTCTTTTTTTTTCTGTGTAAGGACCCCTTATTGGCTTTTGTAATCATCTTTTATAAATATGAAAATTTTTTCGATTTTCCTTTGGCTTGTGCTAAACTTCCATTTTACTTTTGATCGGTTTGAATATTGGACCCGGACATCGCAATCCCTTCAGTTCTCGATTGGTTAATATGATCTTTCCTGAGATTCTTTGTCATCCCTCAGACTAAGTCTGGATTGATCTAGTACAAACTTAGTTCGCAGGGACTTCTGAGTTTGAGTTAAGCGAGAGCAGGGTCTCGGTTTTCTTTGAAATAGAGCTTATCCCTTTTAGGCCTTGTCGCTAGTCGTTGAGTGAAAGTTTACTTGATCGTCTAAAAATAAAGATAGCCCTTAGACTTTCACAAATAGTCTCCGAGTAAGAGTTTGCCTGAACTTGGGTGGCCTCGAAAACATGCTTTGAACTTAATATGAAGATAGCCATAAGGTGTTATAGATAGTCCCTGTGCGAGGATACACTCGAACTCGGGTGGCCCCTAGCTAAAGTAATCGAGAGAGCATTTAAATTGAACTAAAGGCGAAGATAACCCTGAGGCTTTGTTAATAACCCTTGAGTGAGAACTGACTCGGACTCGGGTAGCTCGTGGGCCAGAGAATTGGGTGAATGACCTGCACATGTAATAGCAGATATACTCGTGATCGGGTACCATCTCGAGGCTAGATTGATATTGATGGCTCCTTAGAGCCCATAGTTATAGTAATAGAGATCCTCGAGATCGGGAACCGTCTCGAGGCTAGATTGATGCTGATAGCTCCTTAGAGCACAATTTTATATTGATAGAGATCCTTCAGATCGAGAACAATCTCGAGGCTAGATTGGTATTGATAGGTCCTTAGAGCCTATCGTTATGGTAACAGAGATCCTCGAGATTGGGTACCATCTCGATGCTAGGTTGATATGGGAATCTTTGACCCCGTGAACATTGTACGACAGTGTCATTCGTATGACACATTCATGAAATTACAGAGATGATCCCGCCGGTACACTTCCCCAAAAGTGATATGGCATAGTCAGAATTAATTGGTCTTTAGAGTAGGAGGACAGTCGCCGCTTGCGCTATATATGAGTTTGCTTTCCCCTTATTTGAGGATTCCGCTACTTTGAGCAGCTATCCTTTTTATAGAGTTCTCCTTCCTTGCATCAGCTCTTTTATCATTTTAATTCAAAGCTTCCACCTAAGTTTTCATTTCCCTTCTCTTGTTTCACCATAGTTATGGGTGCTACTCCCAAACCCACTCACCAAGAAGAGGAGAGTTCTGCCTCTTCTTCCCGCTCGGTCGGTGGTACACCGCCTGCGTTCGGCGAGCTAACCTCGAGGTGTTTTGTCTCGAGGAGGGACTTTTCGTTAGAGAGGCCTCCCAATGTTCAGGGCCATTGGGAGCATGCATCAAGGTTCATTTATCAATAGGAGAGGGACACCTTGAGGCAGTGAGGAGAGACTGCGGATGGGGAGAAAAGAAGGTACTGCAGGTACCTTCCTTGGAAGAGAACATCATGGCTCATGTAGAGGGGTTTTTGAGCATATACACGTACCCCTTTACATTGGCCCTCCTTGATGGAGTCGTGCTAGACTTCTATCGAAGATATCGGGCTAACCTGGCACATGTTCACCCGTTGTTCTGGAGGATAGTATTGATGATGAGGTTCTTTGTGGAGGAAGCCGGACTTGAATTCACCCTTATCCATCTCATCAGATTGTACCAACCCTTTCATTATCGAGGCTTGATAACTTTATGATGTCGATCCACCAGGACCTTGTTTCCGATAAAGAAGAAGATGGGGACCGAGGGTGGATGAGTCGATTTGTCCGAGTGCGGACTGCCGATATTATCCCCATGGAGTTCCTGCCATTTCTTGAGAAAATGGAATTTCACACATAAGTGGTACACTTGTGTTTTTATCATTTTTGTTGATAGTGGAGGCAGACTCCGTAAATATATTTTCCTTTTCTTTCGTACAACAATCTCCTGGATGCCATACGATGTCCCCGAACTGGCGGATTAGACTTGGAAGCTGGCAACTCGCTCGACCTATGATGAACTCAAGTGGCGAGACCTGTCAAAGGGTAGATGGGAGGAAAAACACCACAGTACGTGCTGTGTGGTGTATTTTCTTTGAAAGGTACTTTCTTTTATGTGTATTAACTCCGTCACCGCAACCATTGGAGAATTTTCTGAGATGAGACCGTGCCCCTCAGAGAGGAGGAAGGATGTCGGTTTCGGGGCCGAGGAATAATAACAAATGGAAGGAAGCCTTGAAGGGTGAAGGTGCTCATAGAGAGGCAAGCCCTGCCCGAAGGCTCAAAGAAGATGTATCAGCCGAGCCTGCAGCACCCGAGGCTTCTAGCCTCGGGATAATGATTCATCCTTTGTCGTCGTCTTCTTTTCCCGTCGAAGGGACTTCGAGGGATAAAAATTTTCTGCCGCTGTCTTCTTCACCCATCGAATGTACTTCGAGGGATACAATTTTTTTGCCGCTATCTTCTTCTCCCGTCGAAGGTACTTCAAGGGATACAAATTTTCTACCGCCGTCTTCTTCTTATGTCGAAGGTACTTTGAGGGATGTTCGAGGCCAGGGGCCGCCTAAAATAAGCAGGGTCTCGAGTTATCATATCCATATTGAGAGTAGTTAGATTGGGGTCGATAAGACCAGACCAGTAGACGTACGTTCAACCTTTGAGGAGGCTCATCGGCTCTGTTCTGTGGTGAATTTTGGTTGACTTCGTTGGTTTTTCGGTTTTGCATTTTCATTTTCTCCTTGAGCTTCATTTTCATAAGCCTAAGCTCAAGTTCGAGCTACTTCGCTGTGAAGATAGATTGTGGAAGGCTTTGAACGGCGAGAAATCCCTCAGGCTCCTTTGTGATAAAAGGGCAAAGGAGTTGATACGCCTTCTGTACGAGATGAATCGAAGTCTGAACTACGAAGGCCGCCTCAAGAAATGGGTAACCTTTGTTTCGAGAGGATGCATATTTCTTCTTCTACCCTCGGAGACTAATATTTTGACACTTCAGTTGCAGAGTAAGATGGAGGACCTGGAACGCCTTTGGGGCGAAGTCGACTATGCCAAGTACGAGTGTAATGAGCTAAAGGATCAAATAGATGCCCAAGTTGCAGCGAAGAAGAATGCTTTGGCCAAGGCTTTTGCCCTCGAGGTGTAGCTTCAGAATGCTCGTGAAAACATCTTGGTCCAGACGAGTAGGATTGCAAAGCTCGAGTCTGACCTTTTGAAGATGAAGGCTGAGATCATGGACTCCTGGGTTGAAGCTAAAGAGATTCAGGCTAAGGCTGATAAGAAAATGGTCGTCTATTTGAAAGATGCTGCCAACGCTCGAGCTGAGTTGAGAGGGGCTTTCGATCGGGAGAGTAGAAGCAATGAATATGACCGGTGCAAATCCCGAAGGGAAACCTTAGAGGAGATCCACACTAGGGGTTTTGATATCTTAGAAGAGATAGATCAGGCCAATACGGATGAATACGATGCCAAGTTCCTCGCATCCGATGCCGAAGATAATGAGGAAGAGGCTGATGGGGCCGCAGTCCCTGAGGGGAAGGTAAGCTAGGCCTTTCCTTTCTGATTTTGCGTATAATACTCTTAGAGAACATTGCAAATGAAGCTTTGTATTTTTTCACATATATATATAAAAAGAAGCCTTTCGGTTTTCCCCTTTCATGAATTTCTCTTTGCTTGTGTGTGTCTTTCTTTGTCTTGTATTTTGACATTTATCAATTATTAGCCAGATGAATTGGCCTTCGAGGAAAAAAAAACCTTAGTTTTACAAATTGGACTTGAGGCTTGCTAGGCTGGCTCGTAGGCTCTTACGCATTTGCCCTTAGGCATTTTTTAGTTAACTGTTTTGGGCTCAATTCTCAAGTCGGGTTTCGATTCGAGCTCATCGACCCTTAAGTTTTTGAATTTTAAGCTGGCTCTTAGGCTTTTACACGTTGGGTCAGTATGACCTCTAATATAGGCTAGTGCTTAGGCTCTTACGCGGTGGTCGGTTCGACCTCCAATATGGCTTTATTTTTCCCTCGTTAAAGAATTTTTGAAATTTTTGTGTTTGTCCGGCTCTTCGACGGTTTGATAAGAACCTCGATTGTGAGCCGTTATGTGATGATAAAAGAGCACCTCGGTAGGTTTCACTCGATGACTGAATTGTCTCGAAGCCTTTTTATTATTTAGAGCTGATATGATCGAAGCTCCTTTGCTTATGCCGAGGGTAGCCTGATTGACCGGTTCTTTTCAAAGTATCTTTGAAGTAATTAAAGGCCTGTGATTTTATGGCGACGGTCGGGCATCCCCAAGTCGCGTTAGTTTGGCCGGAGCCTTATGATCATAGTCATTGTGTTTGGCCATAGCCTTATAGTCCCCGAGTGATGTAGCATTGGCGTTTATATCGAGGGTATACCTTTTTAGGGGTCTTACAAGTTCGAATATATAACCTTGACTTTAAGATCAGGATTTTGCCTTTTGTAAGGTCTTATAAATTTGAACATGCCTTACTTGAGGTCTTACAAATATGTTACTTGGTACAAGTATAATTCATGCCTTGATTAAGGTCTTATAGGTTTGGTATTTCCTTATGTAGGTCTTTCGGGCTCGAGGTTGCCCACTTGGGGTCTTACGGCCTCGAATTTTTCATAGCTCGATGAGGTGACAATCGGCGATAGTCCCCGGGACATCGAGAGTTTTTGGCTCTGGAGCCGTTCTTTGTTGTTGCCTCATTGAGGGCTTATGAGCTCGAAGTATCTAGCACAGAGGTCTTATGGCTTCAAATTTTTGATGTTAGTTCTTGAGTATTCGGGAAATTTCTGGCCCTGAAGCCATTTCTTGTGAGAATAGAAAACTTCTTTGAAGCGCAAAGTGTCTTGAATTTTGATGGTAAGAAATCAAAAAAATATTCCTCGATTACTTGGTACAAGTATACACAGTTTTTGCCATTGAGGGTTTGATCATTCTATGCGGACATGCAAGTATACGTAGTTTTCATTGTCGAGGGTTCAATCATTCTATACGGACACAGTTCTTTCGATCGTTTTGCCCGATACATCATTTTTCTATTGGGACCCTCTTTAGCTCGTCTTGATTTTTTCAGGGAGATGATCTCCCAGGGGGATGTCCCCCAGTATTTGAGGTTGGTCGAAGAGAAGCCTTGAATACTTATTAAGTTCTCCTTAGGTAACATATAGATGTTGCCTCATTAAAAATCTTGCCGCTAAAACCCTTCTTGGGATAAAATCCGATCGAAGGAAAAGAGTGCAACACATGCTTTAAAACATAAGTTCTTCAAGCTGGAAGGTGCTTCGATTCTTCTTAACCGGACGCCTACACAAAGGTTAGTGCAAGATGTAAATAAAAAGGGAGACAGTTATACCTTAGTCGTGACGACGTTCAAGCCTCGATATGATTCCACCGCTAGCCCCGGGGACACGGTACGGTCCTTCACTTATTTACTCGGGTGCAGCCGAGCATGTAGCTTATAATTTCTACTTCGCTATTTGCTTATCCTTTGGATCTTTCGATGTTAAAGGTGTCGATGTTGGTGCCACATCGTGCATCGCGAACATATCTCTCACTACATACTGCTCCCCGTATACCATTTTTATTCCGTTCTTCATTTAAAACTTCATCATTTGATGAAGGGTTGATGGTACTGCTCTCATGCAGTGTATCCATGGTCTTCCGAGCAAGGCATTGTATCTTATGTATCATTCGATGACATGAAACTTGACGTTTTGGGTTGTGCCGGCCACGTTGACCCGGATGGTGATTTCCCTTTTCGTTGTCTTGCTCTCCATGTTGAATCCGTTGAGGACTCAAGAGGCGGGCACGATCTGGTCGAGATGTTCGAGCTACTCCACCACCCTCGACCTGATAATGTTGGCCGAGCTACCTGGATCCACAAGCATACGTTTAATTTGAAATGTATTCACAAGAAAAGAAACTACCAATGCATAGTTATGAGGCTGAGATAGGGCCTCGATGTCCTCATTGCTGAATGTGAGAGCGTCCTTAGGTAAGTAACCTTGAGTTCGATTTTCCCTGGTAATGGATATTTTTGTTCGTTTGACAATGGCTTCCTGTTGGATGTCGACTCCTACAACAATCATGTGGATGACATGTGGCTCTTCTGTTTCATTTTTCCTATTCGCCTCTCTTTCCCGAAATTGATTTTTGGCTCGGTCGCTGAGGAACTCTCGGAGGTGCCCTTTGTTAAGTAGTTGGGCTACTTCTTCGCGGAATTGTCTTCAATCTTCGGTCCTATGACCGTGTGAGCCGTGAAATTCGCACATTAGGTTAGGATTCCTTTGCGACGGGTTTGATAGTATGGGTCTTGGCCACCTTGTGTCTTTAACTTTACCTATAGCTGATACGATGTTCGAAACATCGACGTTGAAGTTGTACTCAGATAACCGGGGTGCCTCAGTCGGCCCTGTGTATTTGTCAAATTTGGCTCTGCTCACTAGTCCCCGAGGATTCTGACCTCGATCTTCCCTTCAGTCGTTTCGGGGTATGTTACGCCTTGGGGCGTTTCTTTGATCTTCAGTGTATGGTTGGTACCTTTCCTTGTTCGACTTTGGCTCCTTTGCCAGAAGCCTGCTAGGATATACTAAGCTCGAGGGGGCTCCCAGTTGGTCGTCCTCGACCCTAAACTTTGATTGATACCGATTGTGGACATCCGCCCAAGTGATGGCGGGATGTTGAACCAAGTTTTGCTTTAGCTGCTTTGAAGCTAACGAGCTTTATTCATTCAAACCTTGGGTGAAGGCCTGCACTGCCCAGTCATCGGAGACTAGTGGTAACTCCATTCGCTTCATTTAAAAGAGAGATAAAAACTTCCGCAACATCGCATTTTCTCTCTGTTTGATTTTGAATATATTAGACTTCCTTGTAATAACCTTGATAGCACCGGCACGTGCCTTTATAAAAGAATCTGCCAGCATGGCGAATGAGTCTATCGAATTCAGGGATAGGTAGTGATACCACATCATGGCCCCTTTTGAAAGTGTTTCCCCGAATTTCTTCAACAGGATGAATTCAATTTTGTCGTCCTTCAGGTCATTTCCCTTTACGGCACAAGTTTAAGCAATGACGTGCTCGTTGGGATCCGAGGTTTCGTTGTACTTTGGGAGATCGGCATTATTAATTTCTTCGGGATGGGCTTCGGAGCCGCACTTGATGGGAATGGCTTTTGTATGAATTTCTTGGAATCAACACCCTTTAGGATTTGGGGTGCGCCCGAGATCTGATCGAACCTTGAATTCTAGGTCTCCCACCTTTTTATCATTAGCTTCTATCTTATTTTCACCCGATTCAATCCTCTTTGTGAAGTCCTCGAGCATCTTCATAATAGCGGGGCCGACTGCTGGCCTGTTGTTGCTTGATCTTTCCGGTACCTGTTCGTCTCGAGGAGCCATTTTCAGTGCTGCTGTGCTTGGAGTTTTTTGGTGGCTTTGCAGTTGAGTAATCGCCAGCTGTTGTGCCTGCAACATCTCAAAAATGACATGAAGGCTAACCTCTTGTTCCTCCCGAGCCGGGGTTTTCTGAACTTCTTGTTGGTTTCTTGGCGTATACTCCTGTTAGTGTGGGAGCTTATATCGGCGTGTTGGGCATTGCGTGAGACCACATCCACGGGGATTGGATCTGGTGCATCCTTAGGGTGTCGCAGTGGTACACAGACTCCTAGAACAACTACACCATTCTCTCCATAGTCCTCAGGACCGTTGTTTTCATGTGCATTTACTGAGTTAGACATTTTGACCTAAAATCAAAGATTCTTGGGCAAGAAAAAGTGTAAAGAATAACTTGTTTCAGTAAACCAATAGAAAAACAATCACTATTATTTTTAGCCCCATGGTGGGTGCTAAACTGTTTACCTTAAAAATGGTAATTACAATTAGATTTGATTTTATGGTTCTAAAAATATGTGATTTATTTTTATGCTAGTTTTTAGGAAATAAATTTTAAGTGTGAGCTCTTGGTACAATTCTAAATACAGTAAGAAATTCTATGATTGACTAATTAATCGGACTTTTCTTGATACGTGTCGAGATTTGCGCCGTGATCTTTGCTGGATCGCGGATATTTCGTCTTTCTATTATTCGACCTAGTAAGCTTTCCTCGAACTCCATCTTATTCAATCTCGATCTTGGCCGATCTCAATTTTGGTCAGTCTCGATCTTAATCGGTCTCAGGGTCTCGAGCTTAATCGGTCACAGGGTCTCGAGCTTGATAACCCAACTCTGCACCATAGCTTGATATAAATCGAAGTCGATCCTTAATTTATCATGCTCCAGCCTTGATAAATCGCACAAAAAGGGCAAGCCCGATTTTGACTGTATACACACATATTAGCAAATAGGAAACAACACAACAAAACACATAAAAATGCATGACACACACACAAAGATGTCATACCACAACAAAAACATCATCAATAATACACCCCAGGCAATCACATATCACCCCCACTTAGCCACTCTTATCTCGCCGCGTGCGCAACAATAAAGTAAAGACGAGCCTTGTCTTGCCACACATGCATTAACAATTATCCCACCTTGTCTTGCCACATGCGCAAACCATATATATATCTTGCCTTTTCTTGTTGCATGTTCAATATCAAGAATAACAATAATATGGCAGATACCTCGTGCAAACACACCAACAGTCCGCTCAACAAGTGCACGTGTGCCAAAATCACAACATCACAACATACCAACAATTGTCATAAAGGAATAAACTCAAAATATTCCAATGCAGTACATAAGGACAATCAATAAGGAAAAGCAGATTGGTATTCTACATATAGCATGAATTTAGCTAACCCAAATAGCAACAATTTCACAAACGCCAAACCTTGACCAATATATATATATATATATATATATATATATATATATATATATATATATATATATATATATATATATATATATATATATATAACCTGCCTTTTCTTGCCGCATTTTCAATATCAAGAATAACAATAATACGTCAGATACCTCGTGCAAACACCCCAACAGTCCGCTTAACAAGTGCACGTGTATCAAAATCACAACAACACGACATACCAACAATTGTCATAAAGGCATAAACTCAAGATCTTCCAACGTAGTGCCCAAGGACAATCAATAAGGAAAAGCAGATTGGTATTCTACATATAATATGAATTCAGCTAACCCAAATAGCAACAATTTCACAAACGCCAAACCTGACCAATTAAGGGAATAAAATCCTAAAACATGGTCTCCAACATGGAATAAAACTCAATTAATCATCCATAATAGGAAACACGAAGGCAAGAAGAGCAACCTCAGATCATATTCGGTCAAAGTCACACATACGATTGTGTACACACTTGTCACCTCGGGTACACATCGTTTCACACATATCACAATTGAGGAAATAAGCCAATTCCTAAGAGGTAATTTTCCGTCACAAGGTTTGGAAAGATACTTACCTTGAAAAATGCTTTTCCTCTAAATTCACCTCCACTCAGCTAAAATTTAACCAAAAATGACTTAATATTATCAAACAATGCAAGAGAAACCAATTTCAATTAATAAAGTTAAGATCTTTATACATTTTCCCTAAATCAACAGAAGTCAACCCTAGGTTCGCCCATTCAAAACCCGAGTAGATGGGTAGATCTAGAATACCCATAGCCCCACGAGTCCAAATTTGTGTTTGGCTTTCCAATGCGAGTCCAATTCAACTCTCAAATTTTAAATTTTTATTTTTCAAAATGTAGTAAAAAATCCCACAAATATCTCTTCAAATATCTGATTTAGATGTTAATCTCTTCAAAATTGAGTTGAAATCACTTATGAAATGACTTTGTATGAAAATCCTCTTCTAAAATCGCCTCTCATCGAGTCTAGAGCTCAAAATGTGATAAAATGACACTAAGTCCCGAAATCCCTTCCTTAATAACAGATGCACATGTCGCATGAACAACTATGAAAATGTCGTAAAAGCGACAAAAAATTCACAAATGCGAACCCAGGCACCTTCGCAGAAGGACATCATTGTTGCAAATGCAGTAACCCCCTACCCAGATGGCCATCGCAAATGTGATCAAGTAGTTCACAAATGCGAACTCCCCATCCCCCAACTTACTTAGCAAAATCTAGAAGAATCTCGCAAATGCGGTGGTCGAAAATGCGACCAACTCCTTGCAAATGCGAGAACAGTACACCAACAAACTAAACCTTGCATAAAACTCCCCAGAACGCATCTAAAACTCACCCGATCCCCCGGGGCTCAACACACAACATCCACACAAGTGCATAAACATCATATGTAATCATTCGTGCGATTAAAACACCAAAATAACATCCGGAACCATGAATCGGACACCAAACCACATGAAAATTACAATGAAACTCAAGAAGTACTAGAAACACAACCATGTGTCTGATTTCTATAAAACCAGCTCGGAATGACACCAATTTTTGCAGATAAGTTCCCAATGATAAAAAGGACCTATTCCAACTTCCGAAACCAAAATTCGACCCCGATAGACATAAAGTCAAAACATGGTCAAACTTAGGAAAATTCTGAACCTTTAAATTGCCAACTTTCGCTAAGAAGTGCCAAATCAACCTAGGAACCTCCGAATCCAATTTTTGACATATGCCTAAGTCCAAAATGTCCATCCAGACCTAATGGAACCATAAAAAATTCGATCCAAGATCAAATACACAAAAGTCAAACTTGATAATCTCTTCAAACTTAAAGCTTCTAAAATGAGAATCATACTTCCAAATCAATCCCGAATAGCTCGAAAATAGAAACCGACCATACACACAAATCACAATAAATCATATGAATCTACTCAAGATCTCAAACCACCAAACGGAACGCTAAATTTCAAAAGGACCGGTCTTGTCCTTATATTCTCCTTCTATTAAACAAATGTTCCTCGAATGCGGCAAGAGTTATTCCAAAGTCATCAAACCATTGTATAAACTTACCATAAACATATACACGAGTGATCCTACATCTCTCCCAATCGACATAAGCCCAACAACACCATCTCAATTGAAGATTATTCATTCCTCCCATACCGATAAGCCTTAGAACCAAATTTTGACATCCAAGCATCCACCAAAGACCCGATTCTCACCTAAACACTATGTCAATATCACACACCAAAAATAGTGGGATGTGATCGACGCTCAACCGAGTAAACCTGACTGAGAAAGCCTGTTAGATTTCATTCTACCCAACCTAGTTCATGAATAAGGAGGGAATGTTATCCTGTTTTATCAAAACACTAAGCAATCTTCCATTAGAAACTTCCATTTAATTTTTCGTAATGACTTCATTCATAGTTTTCAAAATATTACAAGTTTACAAGTTTAATGAAAAGCATGGTTGTCAAATACTAACATTTCTAGTCCTGAATCCCAACATCAACCACCACCCACAAATAGTATACGGAGCCTCTAAATACAATAGAAGAGAAATAGGGAAATACCGGCAATAAAGCTCGGGATATACCTCAAAACGTGATGAGAAAATGAACAAAAGATACATGACATGACCCCGGGATGGAGTGGGGCTCACCAAATCTACTGGGAAGAGAATACCGCTATCATTGGCTGAGGCCGCTCGCTGTGGAACCACCTGTATCATAAAACGATACAGCGCCCCCGGTAAAAGGGACGTTAGTGCCGTCGAATAGCACTAGTATGTAAAGCTAAAAGTCCTCTTTCAAAATAAAATGTCCATATAAGTAGAGACATTACATAGAAATAGCAAGTCATAATCAACAATATCCACATAACCAATTGAAACATAACAGTTTTCAAGTAAGAAAATAGTATATGTATATTTTTGGTCGGGAGATCACTAGCACCGATATTACCACTGTCTTTGTTAGCACGGAGTCCGATCACACCCGATCGTCTAGGCCATCTCCCTACGTACAATGTGGTTTGACATTATGATGCGAAAGAAAGTTGTCACAAGAGTAGTACCACCATGTGCGCAACATATAGTCTGATCTGCACTCGATCAGCTAGACCGCCTTCCCACATATGTCGTGTGGGTTGGCTTTTTCTTTTCCAATTCACAGGTATTAGTTTCATCCCACTTTGGGGGAATAGTCACAATTTCACCAATATTTCAATTTCATCCCAAATCATACTCCACTCCTACACCGGCACATGTAGTTTCTGGGTTGGGCATTATGACCCACCCTTCCTCGGTCTTGCTAAAGATACTCCCAAAAATATTTTTGATTCAATTTAATATTGCACATAGTTGTAGTATAAATACAAGTATACGAATATAGCATAAATACAACCATGCTTACCTCAATACCTTTCACACTTTATAGTTTTTATTAATGTCCTCAATCTCTCTCGATAACAGAATTTCCTTGGCCCTTTGGGCCTTTCACAAGATTCATCTTTTTCATGGCACGAAGGCCGCATTTGGTTTTCCACATTTTCATCCCTTTATTTCCAAGGATCACCAACCAATATCAATGTACCAGATATTCCGGGAATCATATATTTTCAAATTCAATAAAAATAGAATAATCAAACATAAGGGATTCTTCCCAAAGAGGGACATGCCAACCAACAATTTAGATACACATTGGAGTTATAAGAAACAATCAATTATGGGCATGGTTCGGGTACAAGACCTTTAGGCCATTATTTTTTTGAAGTTAGTTCCTAACAGTTGGGTCGAGGCTTATTTCATAATTGTTTCACATTTTCTCATTTGATTCATTTCCAAACATCTTTACAGTTCATCAACAAATAGACATATTCAATCAAGGCATTTAGTACACATAAGAGCAACTAGGAGCATTAAACAGATCAAATTCTTCGCACCCAATTAGTATACTAACCTTCATTTAAAATGTGATTGAAGGCTGTACAATTTTGGTAGGCAAACCACGCTTAAAATTACAAAAACAATATGGAATTCACTTCCGAGAGAGAAATTTTAACCTACATACCTCGATTGAGCTTTCCTTAAGTCCTACTATACTCCGAGACTCTTAGCAACGTCAATCTTTTAGGAACATAACAAATCGAACCACAAATTAGAGAGGTGATCATAGTTTTAGCTCGTTTGAATATAGTCTCGAACACTAAGTGTGCATTATGATTTTAAAAGCATTTTGTGAAAGATCCTACCATCCCTCATCCCATCCTTAGCTCAAGACCTCACCAAATACTTTTAAGAACTCATGCATGCAAGATATCCACTTCTATCCTCATCAATTACCCTTCTAATGGTCTATCATAGTTAGATCTAGTAATTAAGAGCTTGGGTTATAGAACCTTACCTTTTAGGAAGAAGACCTAGGTGCCTTTCTTGACAAATCTTCAAGGTTTAATCAGGATCTTAGGAGAAAGGTTGATAAAGAACCCCCTTCTCCCTCTAGCACCCCCTCTCTCTAAATGCATCGGAAAATAGGCCTAAAATGAAGGGTAGCATATATTATATTGACATGGGGTCGGGTCAGGAAATTAGGAATTTGGAGCCCCAGAATAGATCTACGATTGCATAATTGGCATGCGGCCCGCTAAAAGGGACCGTGAAATGGCTCCCAAAACATAAACTAACTGCCCGGGTATGCGATAAGAATGTGGTCCGCATACCTGTTCTGCGGTCACATAATGCACCGCAGAGCTGCCACTCGCAAAATTCAAAGGAGATTATGCGATGACTATGCGTCCTGCATATTGATATGCGATCGCATAATTGGCCGCATAGTTGACCTCAAAATTAACCATCAAACTACCTTACTCTACGGTGACTATGCGGTACGCATAGCTATTATGAGACTGCATAATGGACCACAGAAACACACTCTTTTGAAAAACATTTTTCCTTAATTTTTTAATGCATAGTTCAATCAAAAGGTCCGAACCGCGGCGAGAATTTTACGAATTTCTAACACATATTCCTAACTTGGCACTACGAGAAATCGAGTTTTTGAGCAAAATTTTTCACGGGGCCTTACATCCTCCCCCACTTAAGATCATTCGTCCTCGAATGAGGATCATGGCTCGCCCCAAACACCCCAACAGGACTTATTTTCTTCCTCACATACCTCAAGCTCCAAAATTTCACATGCCCCTCAATTATGCATAACAATATACTTATCAAGTGATTTTCCTGCTCTTCCCTAATCAATATATTCAACTACTTATAGTAGCCTACCGAGAACTGAGAACTAACTTGTTCATATTAAACCCTCAAACCAGAATAAGCACTAGACATCATCAATGGCAAAAACAGAACTGAATCTAGAAGTCAAAGGGTAGACGCCATCTTCTAAGAAAAGCCTAATACATTATCATCCTCTTTCTCTTCCACACAAGATTTATAACCCGTTACCACCAGCCCAGTTGGTGTACCAACACCGCAACCCTTGCCACAGCCTCAACACTACTCTTCCTTCTACTAACAACATCAACAACAACAATTGGCTCCACACCTTGGTGGTGCCCCTTTATATTGGATTCGACTCTTCATTCACACCCCATAAATTCCAAATTTGACTAACTCCTTAAATTTCTAGAATAGAGCTTCCTTTGTAACTGAGCCTATACACCAATTAGAGAACCTCAGAAGCAGAATTTAACAATACATCTGTAACTAAGCAACTAGTACAATATACCAATAACACAGATTTTCCACACATCTAACATTTCATTGTCAAAGACAATACCTGCACATGAGCTGCACATATTTAGGGCGTAATGCACAGAAAGCACCCCTCGAATCACGACCATATGATATACAATTAAGCAAATAATATTTTCCCTTCCACGACTCTCAACCTGCTTTAGTCCCGGATTGCGATTATCTACTCCCTATAAGCCGACTATCCATTAATTACACCTTCAACAATTCTCACCGGAATGATATACCAAAGATTCCCAATTACCTTCTTAGACATGGATACATGGAACATCGGAACCATGGAGGGAAACGATACGATAGGGGGGGGACATCATACTCATAACTTGACCCATCTTTTCCAAGGTTCCATAACTTCTAGAGTGCACTACACCTACTTTACCCTTAGGGACAATTCGCATAGCATATTCCTAAAGGGAACCTTGAGAACAGCCTGCTTACTTTCTTTAACTCTATATCTTTATGCCGGACACCCGAGTTGAACACTTGGCGACCTTTAACCATTATTCTGTGAGGGGCTAGAATAAATACGACCATAGAGTTCCTACCCAATACGATTAACCATGGAATGACGCTACCTTTTGACATGCTTGAACCCATAGCCTTAATAGATTTACCATAAATAGGAACAACGAGGTTCGAGATTGGACTGGAAATATTTCAAGAATCCATCAATGTAGATGTGTTGAGCAGGGTGTCTTATGAGGTTATATTATTTTAGGAAACATGAAGCTTACTATGGATAATGTTGGAAAGATTAATCATTGCGATGAAATCATTGGTTTGAAACAATGAGGCATAGAGTTTAGATAACACATCGGCAATAGAAATCTTTTACGGAGGAATATTCAAGTACGTGCCACCAGTCGTCTCCTGGAGTGTAGGAAATATCAATTTATCAAGAATGAGAATACTCTAGCACGATGAATGAGATAGGGGTTTCAGAATATGAAGTCGAATTACTTTCTTAATATTAATTGACACAAGGAATCTGCGCCACAAGCCCATGAGAATGAAATAGAAGTTAAACACTTGTGAGATTACTATAATTCAAACCGCTCAACCCTTGCTGATAGTTGATCCTATACGAGAGTACTAAGGATACGATAATTTGTCTTTCAAATTAATATGATATATGCCAAACCCGTGACATCAAGTATGAACCTCTTACGATAAAATCCACATTGCTAGGACTTCTCAATAGTGGGGGGGGAATCATGTGCTGGTTGGAGAGGGAATTAACTTCTTCCTATGAGATTCACATAGTTCTGCTATCATAATCCTCAGGTTGCGATACAGGGCCACTTCACGGGCAACTTCAATACCAAGAACAAAGTGAGCTACTTATTGCGGAACGATTTAAGTGAGCACGAAAATCATATTACAATGGGCAAAGAAAAGATCTCCTTGTGGCGGATTTGTGAAAACCTCAAATTTCTCAGAAACTTATACAGACAAACAATCTACTCAACTGGTATGCATACATATGATAGGAGTTGAGATAGGCTCTCATGTTACCAGATAGTGAAAATACATTATGATAATATTGACGAAGGAGCAAAGTGATCGTTTGAACCATAGAAACCATCTACATCGGGGAGAAAAGAGTGACTCAAGAAGGATCACAACACCGGGCTGCTTTACATTGAATTTGGCACCACATAGGAAAATTTTACGACGGTTCATGTATAAGCACAAGTGAGTAGATGTTATCCATTTGAAAACGACCTATAAGAAATTTATCAGATGTAGTTTCTTGGTGAGGGTCTAGGAAAGAAAGTGGAAATAGTTACCCTCGGATTCCGACTCAATTCAGGAAATCATCATGGGACTCAATTCCTCATGAGCCCACGAGTAAGATAATTGAAATAAAGAGGCTCCACGAATAATGCATCTTGCTCAAAGAGTAGATACACATAATGGATCATAAGGTTGCCCTGACTCTATCCCAAATCCCATAGCAATGTAAAGATTGACTTATGACAAAGCGAAACCGGAATCAATTAGAGCATATACACCACGATATTGAAAAGTCAATATACCTGTAACCATACCCGGAAAAGCCTCCGACCTTTGATGCCTCTTTATAGCATAGAACCTGTTGGGCCCTCTCGAGCTCTAAATACTACCCCCGACTGCTCCATGTCCTGAAGGCGCTATAGATGAAGTAGCTGTAGAACTGGCTGGCTGCGCCACACCCCTGCCCATGATCTAGCGAGATAAATGACAATATCTTTGAAGGTGACCTGACATACCACACTTGTAGCATACATTGGTACCATAGCGACATACTCCCGGATGACATTTCCCACATTTCATATAACGAGGACGAGGTCCACTAAACTGACTCGCCCCATTGACCTGATACTCACCATTTTTGCATACATTATAAATTTCCCCCTTATCCTTCCTCCAAGCTTCCAATGCGGGAGTACCAATTCCAGTATTGGTTTGCTATGCGGTCCCTTGGAATTGCCCTGATCTACCACCCCAAACACGTTGCTGGGCATACTCACAACACGTTGTCAAATATTCCTTCCCAAATACTAGGCAGGCCAGGATAGGTGTACCCAACCTAGGGCATTTATTCTTCTTGTTCCCTCTCTTTCCACAACCGTAACATATCTCGAGAGTCATCCAACATCTCCCCAAGTGACGCTTCTTGCAAACTGAACAATCCAACTCATTAGCACCAACAACCCTCTGGTGGTGCGGTGACATTGGCAAGGACAAGGACACTTCCCTTAGCAATAAGTTCTTCCAACCCTTCTACGACTTGGCGCATCCTGCCTACGAACTCATGCGCAATCTCCCCCAAATTCAATGGCGGGGTTATTCCTTCCTTGCTGCTTCGGACTTGTGGATTATTTATCTGGAAAATGGGACATAACAAGGAAATTATATCTCTACCTTGAGCTCTATGGCACGATCCAGAATATCAAAGAAGGGTGGAATTCCTAAATATCCAAATAGCCGCCAACTTATAGATGTGGCCGACAACACACCGATAAGAAGGGCTCTATTAGACACGGCTCCGAGACATCCTAGGACACTTTAAAACCTTAGGCTCTGATACCAAGTTTGTCATGCCCTAAAAATCATGGGATGCGACCGGTGCTCAACCGAATAAACCCGACTGAGCAAGCCTGTTAGATTTCATTCTACCCAACCTAGTTCATGAATAGGGAGGGAATGTTATCCCATTTTATCAAAACACTAAGCAATCTTCCATTAGAAACTTCCATTTCATTTTCCGTAATGACTTCATTCATAGTTTTCAAAATATTACAAGTTTACAAGTTTAATGAAAAGCATGCTTGTCAAATACTAACATTTCTAGTCCTGAAACCCAACATCAACCACCATCCATAAATAGTATACGGAGCCTCTAAATATAATAGAAGAGAAATAGGGAAATACAGGCAATAAGGCTCGAGATATACCTCAAAACGTGATGAGAAAATGAACAAAAGATACATGACATGACCCCGGGATGGAGTGGGGCTCACCAAGTCTGCTGGGAAGAGAATACCGCTATCACTGGCCAATGCCGCTCGCTGTGGAACCACCTGTATCATAAAATGATACAGCGCCCTCGGAAAAAGGGATGTTAGTGGCGTCGAATAGCACTAGTATGTAAGGCTAAAAGTCCTCTTCCAAAATAAAATGTCCATATAAGTAGAGACATTACATAGAAATAGCAAGTCATAATCAACAATATCCACATAACCAATTGAAACATAACGGTTTTCAAGTAAGAAAATAGTATATGTATATTTTTGATTGGGAGATCACTAGCACCGATATTACCACCATCTTTGTTTGCACGGAGTCCGATCATGCCCGATCGGCTAGGCCATCTCCCTAGGACAATGTGGTTTGACATTATGATGCGAAAGAAAGTTGTCACAAGAGTAGTACCACCATGTGCGCAACATGGAGTCTGATCTCCACCCGATCGGCTAGACCGCATTCCCACATATGTCGTGTGGGTTGGCTTTTTCTTTTCCAATTCACAGGTATTAGTTTCATCCCACTTTGGGGGAATAGTCACAATTTCACCAATATTTTAATTTCATCCCAAATCATACTCCACTCCTACACTGGCACGTGTAGTTTCAAGTGCGGGCATTATGACCCACCCTTCCTCGGTCTTACTAATGATACTCCCAAAAACATTTTCGATTCAATTTAATATTGCACATAGTTGTAGTATAAATACAAGTATACGAATATAGTATAAATACAACCATGCTTACGTCAATAACTTTCACACTTGATAGTTTTTATTAATGTCCTCAATCTCTCTCGATAACAGAATTTCCTTGGCCCTTTAGGCCTTTCACAAGATTGATCTTTTTCATGGCACGAAGTCCGCATTTGGTTTTCCACATTTTCATCATTTTATTTCCAAGGATCACCAATCAATATCAATGTACCAACTATTCCGGGAATCATATATTTTTGAATTCAATAGAAATAGAATCATCAAACATAAGGGATTCTTCTCAAAGAGGGACATGCCAACCAACAATTTAGATACACATTGGAGTTATAAGCAACAATCACTTATGGGCATGGTTCGGGTACAAGACCTTTAGGCCATTCTATTTTTGTAGTTAGTTCCTAACAGTTGGGTCGAGGCTTATTTCATAATTATTTCACATTTTCTCATTTTGATTCGTTTCCAAACATCTTTACAGTTCATCAACAAATAGACACAATTAATCAAGGTATTTAGTACACATAAGAGCAAGTAGGAGCATTAAACAGATCGCATTCTTATCACCCAATTAGTATACTAACCTTCATTTAAAATGTGACACAAGGCTATACAATTTTTGTAGGCAAACCACACTTAAACTTACAAAAACAATATGGAATTCACTTCCGAGAGAGAAAGTTTAGCCTACATACCTCGATTGAGCTTTCCTTAAGTCCTACTATACTCCGAGACTCTTAGCAACGCCAATCTTTTAGGAACATGTTAAATTGAACCACAATTTAGAGAGGTGATCATAGTTGTAGCTCGTTTGAGCATATTCTCGAACACCAAGTGTATGCTTTTAAAACCATTTTGTGAAAGATCCTACCATCCCTCATCCCATCCTTAGCTCTAGACCTCACCAAATACTTTTAAGAACTCATGCATGCAAGATATCCACTTCTATCCTCATCAATTACCCTTATAATGGTCTATCTAGTTATATCTAGTAATTAAGCACTTGGGTTATAAAACCTTACCTTTTAGGAAGAAGACCTAGGTGCCTTTCTTGACAAATCTTCAAGGTTTAAGCAGGATCTTAGGAGAAATGTTGATGAAGAACCCCCCTTCTCCCTCTAGGATTCTCTCTCTCTCTCTCTATCTCTCTCTCTCTCTCTCTCTCTCTCTTTAAATGCATCAGAAAATGGGCCTAAAATGAAGGGTAGCATATAATATATCGACATGGGGTATGGTCAGAAAATTAGAAATTTGGAGCCCCGGTACTCCTAACTTGGCATTACGAGATCTCGTGTTTTTGAGCTAAAGTTTTCATGGGGCCTTACAGTCAACATCAACCAGCTACAATAACTCATGCATACATCCACAAGATATGATCATACGGCGTAACATATCACTCATATGCCCATGGCAACTACTTTAACCTTAATAGCTGCCCAACACCAAACGCCACCTGACACATACATCGCAATCTTAACCCAACAAGCACAACTCAAATATAACTAATGATCGAAACAAAAACACATGAGAGAACTATCAAACCAGCCCAACAATTACCACTCCCCATCAGTACCATACTATGAATCCATCCATTAAGGAAGAAGCAAAAACACACGCAACAACCACAACGAATGTCATCCTAACATAACCCCATCACGACATGTAGTCTAGTCCAACATATTGATCCACCTAAAAACATGAGGATTCCATCCTCAACATAGAATCACAAGTACGATAAACATCATATCAACCAAAAACCTTTCAATAACTCAATCCCGTAGAACAAAACCACAACATGTAACAAACTCCCAGAGCTGTAGTGCACCACAATCAAAAGTCATGGCCAGACCACCTAGAAATTACATCAAAACCCACCTTATAAAGTAACAAAAAGTCCACCCTAATCTTATAACCATTAATAGTGACCAAACCATAATGATAGACATGACCTACCACCGGAGGACCCCAAACATGTGTAGATATATAAACAGACAAGAGTCACGAAACTTGTCCATATATGAAACAAGATATGATGACTTACACCAATAAATAGGACCCGATTCAAATAAAACTGATGCATCTCTATGAAAAAATAGAACAATACCTTTAACGATATCATTTGGTGAAACAGCCTCAGTCCTACCCAAGAAAGCATAACAACGGGCCTAGCCTCCCCTTCCTCTACCAGCATGTCCCCCACCTCTAGATGGTTGTGCAGGTGGAGTAGCTTCTAGAGTAGAACCCATAGCCTGAGTACTCTACTGGGGAACACCTTCCCGAAGTTTGGGACAATCTCTCAGCATGTGCCTGATATCCCTACACTCAAAGCAATCTCTGTGCTGACGTGGCTTTTGAAGTTATTTGGAATGAGCGCTCTGGGACCCATTGATAACTGGAGCACCACGCAAAGCCTAAAGTGTAGACTAAACTATCTAACCAATAAAACCTCTACCATGATGCGCCCTGCCCCCAAATTAGGGATTAGTAGATCCTCCAAGTCTACGAGGCTTTATATCCTCCCTATCCTCCCTCTATAGATAGCGGATGTAGTCCATCCTCCTAGCGATCTCCACAACATGATGAAATAGAGAATTAGTCTCCAACTCCCATAACATCCCAAGTTTGGAAACCATAACCGAGTCCCTCAATGAATCTGTGGACCCTCTCTATAATAGTAGAAACCAAAGCAGGTTCATGACAAGATAGCTCACTAAACCTCATAGCATACTCGAACAGAGTCATAGTCCCTTGGTGCAACTACTCAAACTTAGTGCGCAACGCATCCCTGAGGGTCTGTGGAATGAACGCCCTTAATAAAATAGATCAGTTAACTGAGCCCAAGTAAGTGGAGCAGTGTCAGCTGGCCCGCTCTCCTTATAAGCCTGTCACCATTTATATGCTGGTCTCATAAGCTAGAAAGTGGTAAGACAGACCCCACTCAACTACACTATGCCCATAGTGCATAGAATACAGTGATAGTGGTTTAGAAAACCATATGCATCCTCAGAAGTTGCGCCACTAAAAGTAGGAGGAAAATAGTTCTTTAACCTCTCCAACCTTTTCTACTCCTCCTCTGACGCTGCTGGCCTAAACATAGGCTGAACCACAATCACCAGTTGTACCAGCATCACACCCAGAGTCTGATCAACATGATCCCACTGCTCTAGAATACAAGTAGTGGGAGTCTGAGCTCCTCCTCCAGCTTGAGAAGTAGTTGGTGCAAGTGGGATCAAACCCTACTGAGCCAAGGTACCAAACATTCCCATAAAGTGCGCTAAAGCCTCCTGAAGTCCAGGGGTAGCAACAGGCGCCTCGGGTGCCTTCCCCCCAACCGCAGCTAGTGGTGGCTGCTCCGCTGCTACTCTGGCAGGTGCTCTAGCTATAACATGTGCTTCTCCTTGGCCTCTACCTCTGTCCCATCCCCTAGAAATACTGGCCTTGGGAGCAGCATCATCAGTAAATGCATGTCGTTTCTTCACCTCTTTGAGAGAATAGAAGGATAAAGGCTCTAACTCCGAAATCAATAAATCTACACGATAAGAAATGGAAGAAGTGAAGTTTTCTAATAGTTCTGTAGCCTCTCAAAGATAAGTATAGACGTCTCCGTACTGATCCACAAGACCCTACTAAACTTGCTCATGCCTCGGAGAACCTATGAACCAAGAGCTCTAATACCAACTTGTTACGACCCAAAATTCAACTTAAGGATCGTGATGGAACCTAGCCTTTAAAACTAAGTAAGCCAATCACTTACAACATTTAAACCAATTAAACATGATATTATGAAGCAAAATTTAATATAAATGTGGAAACAAAGGTGATAGAAGCCAACATGACTATAATCACAACAAATTTCGAAGACTAGGTAGTACAAAGTCACGAACTCTATTGAATACATGGAGATAACTTAGATAAAATACTATTATGTAAGAAAAGGACTCCAATGGATTGTGATGATCAAGAAGCTCAACCTTGAATCCTCACGATCAAGAAGCTCTCACTACCTGAATATGCTAGCTCCAATACCTGGATCTGCACAAAAAAGTGTATAAGTGTAGTATGAGTACACCACAACTAGTACCCAGTAAGTATTAAGAATAACCTTGGTGGAGTAGTGACGAGGTTCAAGTGAAGACATTCACTAGTCAAATAACCTATGCAATAATACCGAAAATAGGCATAAGGAATAATAGCAGAAAGCAATAATTGTAATCTCATCAAATTGAGTGATAACCATGTAGAACAAATGAATGTCCTGTTCTGACAATAAGTCATCAAATAGAAATACACAAGGCACCTCGTTCCCACATTATCAATCACACTCACATGAAAAAGACCTCGTACTACCATATAAGTCATACTCTCATGACAAAGTCCTCGTGCCTTAATATATACCAAAACCGCATGGCAAAGATCTTATGCCAAAAATATATACCACAATCACACTACTCATGCCACAAGGTATATCGCAACCGCATGGCAAACACCTTGTGCCATAACATATACCACAACCGCACGGCAAAGACCTCGTGTAACACGTATATCGTGCCCACGTTAGTTACTAATAACATGTTCAAGAGAGATTATTAAGAGTCAAATAAGGTAATGCATGATAACAACTTCCTTTTATTTCAATCCATTATGTCACCAACAACTCAACAGAATATGAGATTACAACTCCACATAGGTGAATTTAACTTGGCAACCAAATAATCAAGTAAAGACAGAGACACAAATTAGCACATTGGAAACAACGCAACAAAACATGTAAAAATGCATGACACAAACAAAGAATTCATACCACCAGACAAACATCATCAATAATACGCCCCCAGACCATCACATATCACCCCCACGTCACCACCATTGTCTCACTGCGTGCGCAACAATAAAGTGAAGGCCCGCTTTGTCTCGCCACACGTGTATCAACAATTATCTCACTTTGTGTCGCTACATGCGCATACCTGATATATATATATATATATATATATAGCCCTCCTTGTCTCACTGCATGTGTAATATCAACAATAACAATAACATGGCAGAAACCTTGTGCAAACACCCCAAAAGTACGCACAACAAGTTTACGTATTCCAAAATCACAACAACATAACATACCGATAATTGTCATCGAGAAACTCAAATATACCAACGTAGTGCACAAGGACAATCAAAAAGGGAAAAGATCTCTAACATGGAATACGGAATCAAGTAATCATCTACAATTGGAAACATGTAGTGTAGAGATCTAACAATCAAAACAAGGCAATAAGAGCAGCCTCGGGTCATATCTGGTCAAAGTCACAGATACAACCATATATACACCTGTTTATCTTCAAAATGGTAATTACAATTAGATCTGATTTTGTGGTTCTAATTATATGTGATTTATTTTAATGCTAGTAGTATGAGCAACAAAAGTAAAGTAAGAGTAAGAGGTAGTGTGGTTATTTTAACTGAATAGCGGTGTCTCGGACTGGCCTAAGTTGGGCTTCGAAGCTGTGCTAATGAGCTTGACTGGGGATGATCGATGAAGGACTAACAATCCTGGGCCTTGATGATGTCTCTTTATGATCAATGATGAGTAATAAATGAAGAACAATAAATAAAACACAATAAATGTAAACAATAAATCAAAGGAAAAATAATGGAGAATGCTTAAGTTAGAGAGCAGAGAATGTTCTTGTTCTTTTATTGAAAAATTATATTTTTACAAAATGACAAGGGTCCCCTTTATATAGGAGGGGGAATCCCAATGTTATATCTCGCGTTTTCGTACGTTAAAAGTTTCGTCTTCAGTTAATTGTCCTAGACTCGGGATAAGATCATCTTAACGTTAACGTACTTACGCTATTTATAAAAAGCGATGAATAAGTACTTTGAAGGATAAAGGGGTACACGGATTAACGAAAACGAGTTTTGTTGAAAGTGGATAATTTGGAATAAAATAAGGGTCGAGCGATAATACTCGATAATTATGAACTAGTACCATGCAAGGTACCATGTGACCACATTAGTATAATATATAAAGGATATATGAAATATTTTTAAAAATAAATAAAATTTTAAGTAATTTGGGGCAAGTTTTAAATTATGCGGGTGGTTGGTTAATTACCGGTAACGGGACATTACCCGGTTAACTAATAAGTGGATAAAAATTATTAAAATACCACCCCACCCCACGTGGCAAAAGCCATAACATTGAGAAATGACTTAAGTAAGTCATTATTGCCAAATGACTAAGATTGGAAGATGACTAAGATATAGGTAACATAATAAAGTCTTAGCAAAATAAGACTTGGAATTAATCTTGGAAATTGAGAAGCAATTCAAAGACTCAATCTGCATTGGACTTCATTTCAAAAGACGTTGAAAGCAGAAGCTTTCCATTTTCAAACAACATTTGCAATTCTAAAACTAAAAAAAACGTGAGAGAGGCAGAACAATATTCGTTCAATAAATTCAACTTCTTAACGAATATTTCGATTAAGATCTTCAGAGAGCAGTCAGACTCCGTTTCAAAATTTAGTCCATATAAATCCAGGAACATGTATGTTAAGGCCCTCCGTTCTTTCTTTTGGCATGGTCCAAATTATATTGAAGAAACGAGCAAATACACAATTTTTTATAAATTACTCTATTTATAGAAATAATAGGGGTGTCTATATTCTTGATTCCCCATGAGAATTATTATTATTTTCTGTTCATGGGTCTCAGAATACTACGCAGTTGGAAAAGTTTATCCGGAAGGAAATATCGAGAGTTTTACGTATTTTTTATGCTTTTTACTCATTTATACATGTGCATTGACCCATGATCAGATGATGTTATATACGCGTATATATGTAAATATATGTATATGGGATATGGGAAAAGGTTACGGTGTTATATACATACCACCACCTGATCAGCTGGTATATGATGATGATGTTGCCCACAAAGGCTGAAATATAATTCAAACGGTGTTATATATGCGTATATATGTATGTATATGTATATGGGATATGGGAAGAGGTTATGGCATTATATATGCACCACCACCTGATCAGCTGGTATATGTTGATGATGTTGCCCACAGTGGCCGAGACGATATGACAGGATGCCCTCAGTGGCTTGATGATATTATGTACACCCATACTTATGCATGGAATGACATTTACACGTATGTGCATGACGGTATAAACGTTTTAGAATTTACAAAATTATTCAGATTTAAAGATATGTTTCAATATTCCACGTTTCCTCTATGTCTTTTATGCACTAATTTTCATGCCTTACATACTCAATACATTTTTCGTGCTGACGTCTATTTCACGGGGCCTGCGTTTCATGCCCGTAGGTGCAGGTAAGAAAGCTGACGGTCCCCTGATCATCGAGAGTTGGCGTGCTCTATTTGATCTAGACACGCCCCATGACCCATTGGCCGCGCCCCATGGCGGCCTAGCAAGCCTCACAATTCCTAGTGCCATGGTCGGCCCCGTGGTCTTGGCTGCGCCAAGTGACAAGTGCGCATGCGCCTCTGTCGCCCCACCGATGCCTCTCGCCAGCGCCCAATGGCTGGCCAATGATAACAGCGCCGCGTGCCCTGATAATGCCGCACACACATATTCTGATGCCTCGCCAACGCCCAGTTGCAAGCCCATTCCAGCAGCGCCTCGCGCACAGACCCTGGTGCGAAGCGCCAGCGCCCAGCCTCAGGCCAACACAGCAAGTGTCGCGCGCGCCCACAGCACCGCGAGCGCAGACCCGACCCGCAAGACAAAGTTGCTGCCATCGGACTTAGTTCTACATTGTAATCAACTAATTCCTTTTCATTGTAATTATAGGCTAGTTTACATCATTTTCATTCTGTGTGCTTCTACAGCTTTATTAGGACTAGTCTTGCAACTTTGTTAATTTTTTTAAGCATTATTAGGCGGGATCAAACAATCAAACATTTTCAGCAATCAATTTTCTGTACTGGTATCTCTCCCCCTCGACACCGCATCTTTTGCAATCAGCATTTCATTCATCAATAAAATCATCATCATTCAAAACCCAATTCTCTCTCAGCTTCCGCAATTGCTCGTGACATTGGTTTTCCCGCACGACACTGACAATCTAGTCTAGCGTGGGGAGGGGACCTCATTGGCGGATAGCAACCGCACTGACATCAGTTGCTTATTCTTACGTTGCCCTTCCAAAGAACATCAGGAAGGCTTTGCGTAACAGTTGGTATCAGAGCCTAGGCTCGACATCGGACGAGGGAAAACATTTGCCATCATCACCATTTCTGACCATGGTGAATCATGGGGAGCGTCTAGCATCCCTAGAAGAGACAGTTGACCGATTACGACCCATCGTGGATACGGTGCCAGATCAAAACAACAACCTAGTGCAAAGGTTGGACGACCTGGACCGCCGAATGCGGCAGGCAGAAAATGACATTGCAAACATCAGTCGTGACTCTGACGATGACCGACAAACGACAACCATCAAAACTGCCAATATTCATGGAAAATTGGAGGACCTCCAACAGGAGCGTGCCGACGATTTAGCCCATCGGCAACAAGAGGCAGACAGACTAAATGCCATGCAGTAAATCATAGACGACTTGACAGACAAGCTCAATGTTGTCAATGCTGCCCTATAGAGCCTATTTCGAGGAGGCGACAACCGCATCAGGGGTGCAACAAACCTCACCCCCATTCCACAAAAGCTTAAGATACCGGAGCCAAAGCCATATGACGAATCCCGGGATGCTAAAGAAGTGGAAAACTTCATCTTCGACATCGAACAATACTTCGATGCCGTGGGCCATTTGGAAGAATCCAAAAAGGTAGCGACTGTTGCCATGTATCTTCAGGGCGATTCCAAACTTTGGTGGCGGGTCAAATACGAAACCATCAAGGCCGGTGAAGATACTCTCCAGATATGGGATGAATTGAAGGTATCCATACGCCTGCAGTTCTTCCCCGAAAATGTGGAATACAATGTAAGGAGAAAGCTATGGGAACTCCGCCACACCAAATCAGTGCGGGAGTACGTGTGCGAATTCTCCACACTCATGCTAAACATACGCGACATGGGGGACAAAGACAAACTCTTCGCATTCATAGAAGGTTTGAAACCTCATGCCCGTATGGAACTACAGAGACAACGGGTAGACACCCTGCCCAAGGCCATTCAAGCTGTAGAATGCCTTGGCGATTATCATTTGGAACTCAGAACGACAGGCCCCAGCCGTCTGTCTAAGGGGGATTCAACGGGAACCATCCCAGCAATGGTGGCCCAAGCAAAAGTGGGGGAGATCGGAGTGCATCCAAAACTAAGACTCCTCCCTCCAACAGCAACAGTGCTGCATCCATCAACAACAATCAGGGGAGAAAGCCTCCCTCAGAATGTCGTCATTGCGGTGGGGCACATTGGAACAATGAATGCCCAAACATAAAGGTCAATGCTCATCAGACTGTCGAGGATGAGTCAGACGCATCAGATACATTAGAAGAAGACCAGGTAGGCGCCTTCAATGCAATTGTTGGCTCTATCCCGCATGCCTTAGCGGGGAGCAGTGCATGTCCTCCTAAGAAAATCTCAGTCCCGATCACCAAGAAAGGTAAGGAAAAGATGGACGAGAGACCTCCTAAAAAAGCGAGGACCCTAATGTTCATCGAATTGAAAGTGAACGGCAAGCCCCTTCATGCATTGATAGACACGAGTGCCACCCACAACTACTTGTCGTCAACTCAAGTAGAGCGCCTGGGTCTTGTTGTCCAAAAGAGCAAAGGCCGCGTCAAGGCTATCAACTCACCACCCCAGAAATTGGGTGGAACAACTACAAATGTCCCAGTGAAACTTGGCCCATACAAAGGAAGCATTGGCCTGCACATCGCAATCATAGATGACTTCGACATCATAGTGGGTTTGGAGTTCATGAGGCAAACCAACACCATACCGGTACCATATGCCAACATGCTCCTGATGATAGGAGGAAATGGGGCCAAGCCCTGCACCATACCATGCTTTCCCATAAAGATGGCCACTGAAAACATCTCGGCCATGAAGTTGGAGAAGGTAGTCAACAGACATGAACCCCTGGTTTCGGCTACCCTTCGCAGCAACAATCAACCATCAGGTCATCGGCCTCAAGAGACTGGTGATGCTCCTCAGCGTGTGAAGACTAGTCAGCCATGCCACAAGGACAAGTGAGATCACTCATCACAGAAAGGACCCTCGCAGCCATTACATGTCCCTCAGAGAACATGGGAAAGTGTTTCCCTCAGATTCATCACGGGATTGCCCCAAGTCGGTAATCTTGCATACATCATGGTTGTCATAGATCAGTTTTCAAACTATGCAACCTTCATAGCAACCCCGCAAAATGCATCAGCAGAAGATTCAACTCGACTCTTCTTCTCGCATATTGTCAAACATTAGGGCCTGCCCAAAGACATTGTTAGTAGGCACGACTAACGCTTCACTAGAAACTTTTGGACCCATCTCTTCAGGTGTTTTGGGTCAACATTGAGTGACAACTCAGACATCCATCCACCATCGGATGTCCAGACAGACCGGTTCGATGACATGCTGGAGGAATATCTCCGCAACTTTGCAACCGGATCACAGAAGCATTGGGTAAAGCTCTTGGATGCTGCTCAACTGTGTTTCAATTCTCAAAAGAGCCATCATACAAACAAAAGCACTTTTGAAATTGTTACCGGACATCAACCGCTTCTCCCGCAAACGGTGAATGCATTAACCATGCAAAAATCTCCTCGAGCTGCCAACTTCTCGAGCGAATGGGAGCGCAACATGGGGATAGTGCAGAGCTATCTCGTCAAATCCCAAGAGCGGGCAAAAAGGTTAATCGAACAAAAGCTTTGCTTTGCCCAACATCAAACAGGGAATAAAGTAATGCCATGCATCCCAAAGCGATACTTGTTTGCAGAGAGGACCCATGACCCTCGCCTGCAACAAAAATACATCGGGCCCCTGCCCATCGAAAAACATATTGGGAAGTCCACATACCAGGTGAAAACTCCATCCCGGTGGAAGATCCATCCAGTCTTCCATGTCAGCCGCATGAAATCATTGCGTTGCTATAACAGCAAGCTCACAGAACAGAGGGGCACAAAACTCCTATCCAACAACCACCAGAAGCATCATCATCATCATCATCATCATCATCATCATCATAAGGCTCCGAGGACAGTGCCAACTCAGGTGGGGGAGAATGTCATGGGCTACTTTCTAGACACGCCCCATGAACCCTTGGTCGCGCCCCATGGCGGCCTAGCAAGCCTCACAATGCCTAGCACCATGGTCAGCCCCGTGGTCTTGGGTGCGCCAAGTGACAAGCGCACATGCGCCTTTGTCACCCCACCGATGCCTCTCGCCAGCGCCCAGTGGCTGGCCAATGACAACAGCACCGCACGCCCTGACAATGCCGCGCGTGCAGATCTTGATGCCTCGCCAGCACCCAGCTGCAGGCCCATTCCAGCAGCGTCTCGCGCATAGACCCTGATGCCAAGTGCCAGCACACAACCTCAGGTCAACACAGCAAGTGACGCGCGCGCCCATAGCACCGCGTGCGCAGACCCTAACCCGCAAGACAAAGTTGCTGCCATCAGACTTAGTTCTACATTGTAATAAACTAAGTCCTTTTCATTGTAATTATAGGCTAGTTTACATCATTTTCATTCAGTGTGCTTCTACAGCTTTATTAGGACTAGTCTTGCAACTTTGGTTTATTTTTTTTAAGCATTATTAGGCGGGATCAAGCAATCAAATATTTTCAGCAATCAATTTTATGTACTGGTGTCTTTCCCCCTCGACACCGCATCTTTTGTAATAAGCATTTCATTCATCAATAAAATCATCATCATTCAAAACCCAATTCTCTCTCAGCTTTCGCAATTGCTCGTGACATTGGTTTTCCCGCACGACACTAACAATCTAGTCTAGCGTGCAGAGGGGACCTCATTGGCAGACAACAACCGCACTGACATCGGTTTCCTAGCCTTACGTTGGCCTTCCAAAGAACATCAGGAAGGCATTGCGTAACAATATGTATGTATATGTATATGGGATATGGGAAGAGGTTATGGCATTATATATGCACCACCACCTGATCAACTGGTATATGTTGATGATGTTGCCCACAGTGGCCAAGACGATATGACGGGATGCCCTCAGTGGCTTGATGATATTATGTACACCCATACCTATGCATGGCATAACATTTACATGCATGTGCATGACGGTATAAACGTTTTAGAATTTACAAAATTATTCAGATTTAAAGATATGTTTCAATATTCCACGTTTCCTCTATGTCTTTTATTTACTAATTTACATTCCTTTCATACTCAGTACATTTTTCGTACTGACGTCTATTTCACGGGGCCTGCGTTTCATGCCCGTAGGTGCAGGTAGGAAAGCTGACGGTCCCCCTTCTTAGGATCCCTGATCATCGAGAGTTGGCATGCTCCATTTGATCCGGAGTTTCTTTATATATATCTTTTGATTTTGGTATGATACGTTTGTATATATATATGTATATGGGTATGACATGGCTCAGTCCTGTCTTTGTACAGTTATGTTTCTATTAGAGGTCTGTAGACAGTATGTCTAGTTGGGTTATATGTGGCCTTGTCGGCTTTCAGTTTTGGATGTATAGTTGTCTATAGCAGCCTTGTCGGCTCGCCCACTGTATTTTGCACGTATACGTACATACACCTTGAAGGCAGGTTTCCTTCTTATATGTTAATTTCATAATGCAGCAAATGTTATTCAGGTTCATATCTTAGACACATGCTTAGGGATTTTTGATAGGTAGGACTTAGGCACCCGTCGCAGCCCATCGGTTTGGGTCGTGATAAAAGTGGTATTAGAGCAGTTCTATCCTAGGGTTGTCTGTTGACCGTGTCTAGTTCAGTCTTGTTTATGGGTGTGTCGTGCCCCACACTTATAAACAGGAGGCTACATGACATATAGGATGTTATCCTCTCTTTTTATCTAAGATCATGCAATAAAAAATTCATGTTCCTAACGATACGTTATATTTTCAACAATGCCTCCAAAAAGTACGGCTGCCTAGAAGGGAAAGTCTGTGGTTGTGAGACTACTAGTCGAGCGCCACGAGTTACCAGGGCTCGGGGAGAATCTCATGGTGAGGTTCTATCTCAGACTTCACATACCCCGCCTTTTCCAGAAGAGCTCCGAAGGGCACCAGCTCCAGCGCTCGCCTCTGTACATTCAACACCTCAGCCGGATGCGCCGGGTTAGGAGATGATAGATGCTATTCAGTTATTGACCCTATTAGTAGCCGCACAGGCTCGGCGTTAGGAAACAGGTATTGTTCACGCACATAGGACTATGAGTGCGAGGGTTTGTGACTTTATTAATTTAGACCCTCCAGTATTCACTGGAGCAGACCCGAATGAGGACCCTTAGGCATAGATTGATAAAGTGCAGAGGACGTTATGGGTAATGAAGGCCACTGTGACTGATTTAGTTGAGCTAGCTTGCTATAGACTCCGAGATGTTGTAGTTAATTGGTACAAGTCTTGGGAATTGTCTAGAGGTGAGAATGCCCATCCAGCGATATGGAAGGAGTTTACAGAAGCTTTTCTTCGTCATTATCTGCCACCAGAGCTTAGGCGAGCCAGATTTTATAGGTTCTTGACCCTTCAGCAGGGAAACATGAGTGTTCGGGAGTACAATCTTCAGTTTGATTTGTTGGCTAGGTATGCTCCTACTATTATATCTAAAATGGAGGATCGGGTTCACCGGTTCGTGACGGGATTAGAGCCTCACTTGCTTAATGATTGTATGTCAGTTTCACTTCATCCAGACATGGATATTTCTCGTATTCAGGCACATGCTCAAGGTGTAGAGGAGCATAAATAGAAACAGAGGGCCGATCGGGAGCATGATAGAGCCCAAAATAAGAGAGCGAGGTCTTCGGGTCCTTCTGGTGAGTTTCGAAGTGTTCAAAGGCAGCAGTATTCGAGATATCCATCCCAGCCTTCAGCTAGCGCGCCCCCTCAGTTTGGCGGTAAGAGATTTGATCATTCTACATATTCACGGCCTGGTCAAAAATTTAGGGCCTCGGGTTCTCAGCATAGGGGTGAGTCAAATCAGATGAGGCAACCCTTGCCACGATGTACTCAATGTGGTAAGCAACATACCGAGTTGTGTCGTATGAGATTAAGTGTTTGTTATACTTGTGGTTATCTGGGCCACGTTTTGAGGGATTGTCCAGTGAGAGGTGATGGAAGCATAGCTCAGCCAGCATGATCTATAGCTGGATCTTCATTATCAGTACGCCCCCCTGGGCAAGGCCCCCAAGCACCAATGAGTCGTGGTAGAGGCAGAGGTGGAGCATCTAGCTCGAGCAACCCTCAGAACCGCATTTATGCGTTGGCAGGACGACATGACCAAGAGTCATCGCCTGATGTTGTTACAGGTATATTATCAGTCTCATCTTATGATGTATATGCACTGATTGATCCAGGTTCCACCTTATCATATGTTACTCCGTTGGTTGCTAGTAAGTTTGAAATAAAACCTAAATTGGTTAAACCTTTTGAGGTGTCTACATCTGTTGGGGACTCGGTAATGGCTAAGAAGGTATATAGGGGTTGTATAATAATAGTTCATGGTTGACCTACCATAGAAGACTTAATCGAGTTAGAGATGGTAGAATTTGATGTTATAATGGGTATGGATTGGTTGGCTTCTTATCATGCCAACGTTGATTGTAGATCAAAGATAGTCTGATTTCAATTTCCAAGGGAGCCTATTTTGGAGTGGAAAGGTAACACAGCATCGCCAAGAGGTAGATTTATTTCCTGTCTCAAGGCAAGGAAGATGATTACAAAGGGTTGTATTTATCACTTAGTTCGGGTTCATGATGTGGAAGTAGAGTCATCAACCATTCAGTCCATCCCTGTGGTAAATGAGTTTCCAGATATCTTCCCTGATGAACTTCCGGGTTTCCCGCCAGAGCGAGAAATTGAGTTTTCTATTGACCTATTACCAGATACTTACCAAATATCTATTCCTCCCTATAGAATGGCCCCCGCAGAGCTGAAAGAGTTGAAAGAACAACTAAAGGACTTGCTTGAAAAAGGTTTTATTAGACCTAGTACGTCACCATGGGGAGCACCCGTGTTGTTTGTAAGGAAGAAAGATGGTTCCTTACGAATGTGTATTGATTATAGGCAACTGAATAAGGTGATGATCGAGAATAAGTACCCACTCCCGAGGATTGACGACTTATTTGATCTGTTGCAAGGTGCCAAGTGCCTTTCAAAGATAGACTTGAGGTCCGAGTACCATCAAGTAAGGGTTAAGGATGAAGATATTCCGAATACAACATTCATGACTAGATATGGGCACTTTGAGTTTCGGGTTATGTCGTTCAGTCTAACCAATGCCCCAACAGTATTCATGGATTTGATGAACCATGTGTTCAGGCCTTTCTTAGATCTGTTTGTAATTGTATTTATTGACGATATATTGGTATATTCTCGTTTAGAGGATGAGCATGCTAGTCATCTGCGTACTGTGCTCAGAGTTCTACAAGAAAGGAAGTTGTATGCAAAATTTTCTAAGTGTAAATTCTTGTTGAACTCTGTAACTTTCCTTGGGCATATCATTTCGGGTGAAGGCATCCAGGTGGATACACAATATATTGCGACAGTAAAGACTTGGCCTAGGCCCACAACACCGACGGAGGTTCGCAACTTTCTTGGTTTGGCAGGTTATTACAGGAGATTTGTGGAAGAATTTTGCTTCCCTTTCAGCACCTTTACCAAAGTTGACTCAGAAGGGAGCAAAGTTTCAATGGACTGATGCTTGTGAACAGAGTTTCCAGGTATTAAAGGACAGGTTAACTTTAGCACCGGTTCTAATGCTCCTAGAAGGGACCGATGGTTATGTTATCTATTGTGTCGCTTCAGGCGTTGGATTGGGTTGTGTGCTGATGCAATATGGTAAGTTTGTGGCTTATGCTTCTAGACAACTAAGAAAGCACGAGAAGTACTACCCGACCCATGATTTAAATTTAGTTGCGGTGATTCATGCACTAAAGATGTGGAAGCACTACCTGTATGGCATTCATGTTGACATCTATACGGATCATAAGAGCCTCTAGTACATCTTCAAGCAAAAGGAATTGAATCTTCATCAAAGGAGATGGTTGGAGCTACTTAAAGACTATGACGTTGATATTTTATACCATCCGGGGAAGGCAAACGTAGTAGCTGACGCCCTCAGCTGTAGATCTATGGGTAGTTTGTCGTATTTACGGCCAGAAAAGAGGGGAATAGCCTATGAGGTTTATCAGCTAGCTAGTCTTGGAGTTCGGTTACTGGACTCAGATGAAATTGGAATTACTCTTCAGGATACGACAACATCCTCTTTAGTAACTGGAGTATAGGAACGTCAGTACGAGGATCCTGTGCTCGTTCATTATAGAGATACCACTCTTCAAAAGGAGAAGACACCATTTGAAATTACCGAAGATGGGGTTCTCAGATATAAAGGGCGATTATGTGTGACTAATGTTGCAGGGCTGTGTCGGCAGGTTATGGGAGAAACTCACTATTTCCGTTATTTTATCCATCCAAGAGCGACAAAGATGTATCATGACATCAGGGAAATATATTGGTGGGACGGAATGAAAAAGGATATAGCAGAATTTGTTGCTCAATGCCCTAATTGTCAGCAGGTTAAGATTGAGCATCAAAATACAGGTGGATTATTGCAGGCTATGGAGATTCCGACTTGGAAATGGGAAAAATAATCAATATGGACTTCATCATAGGCTTACTTCGTACCCAGCATAAGTTTGATTTGATATGGGTGATTGTTGATAGGCTCACAAAGTCAGTCCATTTTCTGCCCGTTAGAACTACATATTCCTCAAAAGATTATGCGAGGCTTTATATCAAGGAGATAGTACGACTGCATGGTGTCCCTGTATCTATTATCTCGGATAGAGGAGCTCAATTTACAGATAACTTCTGGAGGTCCTTCCAAAAGGGATTGGAGACTCAAGTAAGTATTAGTATAACATTTCATCCCCAGACAGACGGACAAGCTGAGCGTACTATTCAAACACTGGAGGATATGTTACGACCTTGTGTAATAGACTTCAAAGGTAGTTGGGATGATCATCTGCTGCTTATTGAGTTCGCGTACAATAATAGCTACCATTCCAGCAATCAGATGACTCCATACGAAGCTCTTTACGGATGAAATTGTAGGTCGCCTATAGGATGGTTCAACATTGGAGAATCTGGATTACACGGGCCATACTTAGTTCAGTAAGCTATAGAAAAAGTAAAGTTGATTCGGGATCGACTGTTGATAGCTCAGAGTCATCAAAAATCATATTCTGACATACGACGACGAGATTTAGAGTTCAAGGTTGATGATTGGGTATTCTTAAAGGTATCGCCTATGAAGGGTGTGATGACGTTTGGCAAGAAAGGAAAACTTAGCCCACGGTATATTGAACCTTATAGGATCATTCGGAGAGTGGGCCGAGTAGCTTATAAGTTAGAATTGCCCTCAGAATTGGAGTCTGTCCATCCAGTGTTTCACGTATCTATGTTAGAAAGTGCATTGGCGATCCTACCCGAGTAGTGCCCATGGATGATGTATAGATTACAGAGAACTTATCATACAAGAAAATTCTGATTGCCATCCTAGACCGACAAATCCGCAAGCTGCGGAATAAGGAGGTAGCCTCCGTGAAAGTGCTTTTGAGAAACAACAAAGTGGAAGAGATGACTCGAGGAAAACATGAAGTCTAGATATCCCTACTTATTTTCTCCTCCAAAGAAGGGTCCGACTGAGACGTCATAATTATAAGGTACGTGTATAAATTATTATGTTGATTACTGTCATTGGTTATGTGAGGCCATTGTTGTTATTGATAATTGTGATCCGGTGTGGTGTTGGATTATTAAGCTTCTATGAGGAGAATTGGTAGTGGTGTTGTTACAAAGGCGACCTTGCCAAAGTTATGCATATTACAGGGAGTTGAACATTCGAGGATGAATGTTTCCAAGGGGGAAAGAATGTTACATCTCACATTTTCGTACGTTAAAAGTTTCGTCTTCGGTTAACTGACGTAGAATCGGGGATGAGATCATCTTGACATTAACGTATTAACAAGCAATAAATAAGTGTTATGAGGGATAAAGGGGTACGCAGATTTACGAAAACGAGTTTCGTTGAAAGTGGACAATTTGGAATAAAATACGGGTCGAGCGATAATACCCGAAAATTATAAACTAGTACCATGCAAGGTACCATGTGACCACAGTAGTATAATATATAAAGTATATATGAAGTATTTTAAAAATAAATAGAATTTTAAGTAATTTGGGGTAATTTTTAAATTATGCGGGTAGTTGGTTAATTACCGGGTAACGGAACATTACCCGGTTAACTAATAAGTGGATAAAAATTATTAAAATTCTACCCCACCCTACGTGGCAAAAAGCCACAACATTGAGAGATGACTATGTAAGTCATTATTTCCAAATGGCTAAGATTGGAAGATGACTAAGATATAGGTTACATAATAAAGTCTTAGCAAAATAAGACTTGGAATTAATCTTACAAATTTAGAAGCAATTCAAAGACTCAATCTGCATTGGACTTCATTTCAAAAGGCGTTGAAAGCAGAAGTTTCCATTTTCAAACACCATTTTCAATTCAATAAAAAAAACGTGAGAAAGGCAGAACAATATTCGTTCAATATTCAACTTCTTAGCGAATATTTCGATTATCTTCAGAGAGCAGTCAGACTTCGTTTCAAAATTTCGTCCATATTTTGCAGAAGCAGATTCATTCAAATAAATTCAGGAACAGGTATGTTAAGGCCCTCCATTCTTTCTTTTGGCATGGTCTAAATTATACTGAAGAAACGAGCAAATACACAGTTTTCTATAAATTACTCTATTCATAGAGATAGTAGGAGTGTCTATATTCTTGATTCCCCATGAGAATTATTATTATCTTCTGTTCATGGGTCTTAGAATACTACGCAGTTGGAAAAGTTTATCCGGAAGGAAATATCGAGATTATTACGTATTTTTCATGCATTTACTCATTTATACATGTGCATTGACCATGACCAGATGGTGTTATATACGTGTATATATATGTATATGGGATATGGGAAAAGGTTACGGCGTTATATACGCACAACCACCTCATCAGCTGGTATATGATGATGATGTTGCCCACAGTGGCTGAAATATGATTCAAATGGCTTTATATACGCGTATATATGTATGTATATGTATATGGGATATGAGAAGAAGTTACAGTGTTATATACGCACCACCACCTGATCAGTTGGTATATGTTAATGATGTTGCCCACAGTGGTCGAGACGATATGATGGGATGCCCTCAATGGCTTGATGATATTATGTACACCCATACCTATGCATGGCATGAAATTTACATGCACGTGCATGACATTATAAACGTTTCAGAATTTACAAAGTTATTCAGATTTAAAGATGTGTTTCAGTATTCCATATTTCATCTATGTCTTTTATGTACTAATTTCCATGCCTTACATACTTAGTACATTTTTCGTACTGACGCCCTATTTCACGGGGCCTGCGTTTCATGCCCGCAGGTGCAGGTAGGTAAGCTGACGGTCCCCCTTCTTAGGATCCCTGATCAGCGAGAGTTGGCGTGCTCCATTTGATATGGAGCTGCTTTTGATCTGGTACCATACGTTTGTATATATATATATATGGGTATGACGTGGCTCAGTCCCGTCTTTGTACAGTTATGTTTCTGTTAGAGGTCTATAGACAGTATGTCTAGTTGGGTTGTATGTGGCCTTATCGGCTTTCAGTTTTGGATGTATAATTGTCTATAGTAGCCTTGCCAGCTCGCCCACTATATTTTGCACGTATACGTACAAACGCCTTGAAGGTAGGTTTCCTTCTTGTATGTTAATTTCGTAATGTAGTAGATGTTATTCATGTATACGTATATACGCGTTTTGGGAATTACCCGCTTGTCTGAGGTAGCTACCGATTTGCACTGCCCCGAGGTCGATCTAGGGAACCCTTGGGGTCGAACCTCGAGTGGTGCCTCGAGCCTTTTGGATACATGCTATGGAAGTACCTCGAGGGCACGTTCCAAATTCTCTTTCGTGCTCCTTGAGGATGGGCATGAAATGCTACAAAACCCCTAAAGTCGAACTCTTCCGATTTTGGTCGTATACAGATAGTCTATGCGTTTCTTAGAATGAAATGATAAGGAACGATCTTAACCTCGACTTTCTCGAACATCACGTGATGACGTCATGCTCATGTCGTAAATGTTCGAAGTGACTGGAATGTTCTATCGGTCTCTCTCCCTAGAAGCATTTGATATGCATTGATTGCGCCGTTGATACGTTTTCCAAAGGCATTGATTGTGCTGTTGATACATTTTCAAAAGGCATTGATTGCACCGTCAGTTATGCTACCATCCCTCTATAAATAGGGGATTACTTGAGCCGAGATTTTACCCAGTCTTTCTTTTATAGCCTTTAGCCCTTTCCCTTATTTTCATCTTCCTCCAAACTCCTATTTCTATGGTTCAAGCTTGTGACCGTAAGGTCATACGACAGTAGCTTTGTCGGTTATGCCATGTCCTCTTCACAAAGCTTTTTTCCACTGAGTAGGATTATACTGGGTTGTTATTGTTGTTGTTGTTGGCCCGAGATAATAAGAGAGAGGCCTCAAATTCTTCCCGCATCAGAAGATATATGGACTGCAACTTGGTATGGCGCCTCATTCCTTTTACTTTCCATGGAGTGATGTGGCATCATCTACTAACTTTTGCATCCCACACCGGTGCAATGTCTCAAGAAGTGGCTTCACAATAGTAGTGCTGACGAGACACATGCTCTCTAGATTTTCCACCAAAGCCACAATTTTCCTTGCGTGTTAAAAGCTTTTGCTCTTTGACAGGCTATAGCCCATATTTTATCTATTGCTACTTCGGAGGAGATTCTAGGAGACGTCTCTCTGAAGACCAAAATAGGGTCCCCGAGGAAACAGTTCTCGCAGATGTCGCTCTCGAGGATATACCTTCGAAAGTAGATTAGGCTTTTTAGTTGTTATTTTTTGCTTCTCTGTTTCTGTGTAAGGACCCCTCGTGGGCATTTGTAATCATCTTTTATTAATACAAAAGTTTCTTTGATTTGCCTTTGACTTGTGCTGAACTTCCATTTTACCTTCGATTGGTTTGAATACCAGACCCAAACATCGTAAACCCATTTGGTTTTTGATTGGTTAATATGATATTTCTCAAAATTCTTTGTCACCCCTCGGACAAAGTCTGGATTGATATGGTACAAACTTAGGTTGTCGGGTCCTATGAGTTTGAGTTGATTGAGAGCAGGGTCTCAATTCTCTTTGCAATAAAGCTTAGCCTTTTTAAGCCTCATTGGTAGTCCTCGAGTGAGAGTTTGCTTGATCATCTGAAAACAAAGATAGTCCTTAAGTGTAATAGATAGTCCCTGAGCGAGGATACACTCGAACTCGGGTGGCCCTTGGGCTTAATAGTCGAGCGAGCATCTAATCGAACTCGAAATAAAGTGGCCCTGAGGCTTTATGAATAGTCCCCGAGCGAGAACTGGCTCGAACTCTAGTAGCCAGGGGGCTAATTAATCGAGTGAATGGCTACTTTCTCTATAGGCGAACAGTCATCGCTTGCTCTTTATATGTATTTGCTTTCTTCTCATTTGAGGATTCTGCTACTTTGAGAAATTATCCTTTTTATAGAGCTCTTCTTCCTCGCGTCAGTTTTTTCACCATTTTAATTGAAGGCTTTTCGCCTTAGTTTTCATTTCTCTTTTCTTGTTTCACCATAGTTATGGCGGCCAAACTCAAATCCGTTCACCAAGAAGAGGAGAGTTCAGCCTCTGCTTCCCGCTCGGTCGGTGGTACACCATCGGCGTCCGGTGAGCTGACCTCAATGTGCTTTGTCTCGAGGAGGGACTTTACGCTAGTGAGACCTCCCAATGTTTAGGGCCATTGGGATCATTCATCGAGGTTCATCTTGGTAATAGGAGAGGAACACCTCGAGGTAGTTAGGAGAGACTGCATATGGGGAGAAAAGGCGGTGCTGCAGGTACCTTCCCTGGAAGAGAGCATCATGGCTCATGTAGAGGGGTTTTTGAACGTATACACGTTCCCCTTTACATTGGGCCCTCTCGATAGAGTTATGATCTAGTTTTGTAGAAGATATCAGGTTACCCTAGCATAGGTTCACCAGTCGTTTTGGAGGATAGTGTTGATGATAAGGTTCTTTGCAAATAAGGTCGGGCTCGAGTTCACCCTTAGCCATCTTATTAGATTGCACCGACCCTTGCGTTATGGAGGCCTAATTACTCTATGACGTCAATCCACCCAACTCTTTGTTGCTAGTAATAAAGAAGATGGGGACCGAGGGTGCGATGAGTCGATTTGTCCGAGTACGGACTGTTGACATTATCCCTGTAGAGTTCCTGCCATTTCTTGAGAAATGGAATTTCACACGTAAGTGGTACACTTATGTTTTTATCACTTTTGTTTATGGTGGAGGCAGACTCCGCAAAGAGGTTTTCCTTCTATTTTCTATAGCAATCCCGTGGCTGCCACCGAGGTCCCCGACCTAGTGGATTGGACTCAGAAACTGGCAGCTTGCTCGATATACGATGAACGTAAGTGGCGAGATTTGTCCAAGGGTATATGAAAGGCAAAACACCACAGTACGTGTTATGTGGTTTATTTTTCTTTAAAAGGTACTTTCTTTTATGTGTATTAACTCCGTCACCACAGGCATTGAAGAATTTTCTGAGATGAGACCATGCTCCCTCGGAGAGGAGGTACGATCATCAGCTTCGGGGCTGAGGAATGATAACAAACAGTAGGAGTCCCCAAAGGACGAGGGTGCTCATAGTGAGGCAAGCCTTGCTCGGAGGCTCAAAGAAGATGTATCGGCTGAGCTTGCAGCACCTGAGGCTTCTAGCCTCGGTAAAATGGTTCCTCCTTTGCCACCATCTTCTATTCCCGTCGAAGTTATTTCGAAGGCTAAAAATTTTTTGCTGCCATCTTCTTCTCCTGTCGAAGGTACTTCGAGGGATATGGATTTTTTGCCGCCATCTTCTCCCCCCGTCGAAGGTACTTCGAGGGATACAAGTTTTCTATCACCGTCTTCTTCCCTTGTCAAAGGTACTTCAAGGTCAGGGGCCATCTTAATCAAGAGGGGTCTTGAGCGATCATATCCCCATTGAGAGTGGTTCAACTGGGGCCGATGAGACCAAGCTAGTATATGTACGGTCAACTTTTGAGGAGGCTCCGCGGCTTTGTTCTATTGTGAGTTTTGGTTGACTTTGTTGGTTTTTCAGTTTTGCATTCTCATTTCTTACTAAGCCTCTTTTTCATAGGCCTTTGACAGGCTCAAGTCTGAGCTACTCCGCCATGTAGCTAGGTTGCGAAAAGTCTTGGACGGGGAGAAATCCCTCACGCTTCTTTGTGATAAAAGGGGAAGGGAGTTGATACACCTTCGGTACGAGATGAATCGAATCCTGAACTATGAAGGCCGCCTCGAGAGGCAGATAACCTTTGATTCGAGGGGATGCATGTTTCTCCTTCCATTCTTGGAGATTAACTTGATACTTTAGTTGCAGAGAAAGACGAGGCACCTGAACGCCTTTTGGGGCAAAGTTGGTCAGGCCAGGTATGAGTGTAATGAGCTAAGGTCTCAGATAGATGCCCAAGTTGCAGCCAAGAAGAATGGTTTGGCTTAGGCTTCTACCCTCGAGGTGCAACTCTGGAATGCTCGTGAAAATAGCTCGGTTCAGACGAGTAGGATTGTATGGCTTGAGTTTGACCTTTTGAAGATGAAGGCCGAGGTCATGGATGCCGGGGCTGAAGCTGAAGAGATTCGAGCTAAGGCTGATAAGAAAGTGGGCGTCTATTTAAAAGATGATGCCGATGCTCGAGCTAAGTTGAGAGGGGCTTCCGATCAGGATAGCAGAAGCAATGAATATGCCCAGTTCAAATCTTGAAGGGAAGCCCTCGAGGAGATCCACGCTAGGGGCTTTGATCTCTCGGAAGAGATAGAGAAGGCCAAGGCGGATGAATACGATGCCATGTTCCTCGTATCTGATGCCGAAGATACTGAGGGAGAGGACGATGGGGATGCAGTTCCCGAGGGGAAAGTAGACTAGGCTTTTCCTTTCTGATTCTACGTATAATGCTCTTAAAGAACATTGTAAATGGAGCTTTGCATTATTTCACATATACATATAAAAAGAAGCCTTTCAGTTTTCCCCTTTCATGAATTTTTCTTTGTTTTTTTAGGAATAAACTCTGGCATTTGTTGATAATTGGTTCAAAATTTTGGACCTCAAATTAAACCCTCAGGTTCTTGCTACTACTGAGGGATTAGCAATGGTCACAAGTTGATCGTTTGGGGCTTAGTCCCCTAGTCAAGTTTCGACTTGAGTTCATCGACCTTTAGGTCTAAAATCGGCCCTAAGGCTATTCGAGCTGGCCCTTAGGCTCTTTACGTGTTGGGTCGGTACGACCTCTAGTCGACCCTAATGCTCTTTTATGCTTGCCCTTGGGCTCTTTACGTGTTGGGTCGGTACGAACTCTAGTCAGCCTTGAGGCTCTTTTGAGTTGGCCCTTAGACTCTTACGCATTGAGTCGGTACGACCTCTAATATAGGCTGGTGCTTAGACTCTTACGCATTGGGTTGGTATGACCTCTAATATAGGTTGGCGCTTAGGCTCTTACGTGTTGGGTCAATATAACCTCTAATATAGGTTGGCGCTTAGGCTCTTACGTGTTGGGTCAATACGACCTCTAATATAGGCTGGCACTTAGGCTCTTACATGTTGGGTCGGTATGACATCTAATATAGGCTTTATTTTTCCCTCGTTAAAGACTTTTTTGACGTTTTTGTGTTCGTTCGACTCTTCGACGGTTCGATAAGAACTTCTATTGTGAGCCGTTATGTAACAATAAATGAGCACCTCGAGAGGTTTCATTCGATGGCTGAATTGTTTCAAAGCCTTTTTACTGTTTGGAGCTGATATGATCTAAGATCTTTTGCTTATGCTGAGTGTATCCTGATTAACCAGTTATTTTCGTAGTATTTTCGAAGTAATTGAAGGCCAATGATTTTATAGCGATGGTCGGGTGTCCCTGAGTCGCGTTAGTTTGGCTGGAGCCTTATGACCATAGTCATTGTGTTTGGCCGTAGCCTTTTAGTCCCCGAGTGAGGTAGCCTTAGCGTTTATATCGAGGGTATGCCTATTTAGGGGTCTTACAAGTTTGAATATATAGCCTTGACTTTAAGATCAGAATTATGCCTTTTGTAAGGTCTTATAAATTTGAATATGCTTTGTTTGAGGTCTTACAGATTCTTTAGTTACTTGGCACAAGTATAATTCATGCCTTGCTTGAGGTCTTATAGGCTTGGTATTGCCTTATGGAGATCTTATGAGCTCGAGGTTGCCTCATAGAGGTCTTGCATTTTCTTGCATTTCCACATGGAGCGCTTTTGGGCCCGAGGTTGCCCGCTTTGTGTTTTATGGGCTCGAGCTTTTGGTAGCTCGATGGGATGATAGTCGATGACAGTCCCCGAGACATCGAACGTTTTTGGCTCTGGAGCCGTTCTTTGTAAACTTGATGTTGCCTCATTGAGGGCTTATGAGCTCGAAGTTTCTGGCTCGGAGGTCTTACGGCTTCGAGTTTTTTATGTCAGTTCACTAGTGTTCGGGAAATTTCTGGACCTGGGGTCGTTTCTTGTAAAAATAGCAAACTTCTTTGAAGCACAAAGCGTTTTGATGGTAAAAGATACTCTTTTGATTACTTGGTAAAAGTATACATGTTTTTGTCGTTGGGGGTTCAATTATTCTATGCGGACACGGTTCATTTGACCATTTGGCCCGATACATCATTTTTCTATCGAGACCTTCTTTGGCTTATATTGATTTCTCCGGGGATGTGATCTCCCGGGGGGATGCTCCCCTAGTATTCGATGTTGATTGAAGAGGAACCTTGAATACTTGTTAAGTTCTCCTTGGGTAGCATGTAGATGTTGCCTCGTTAAAAACCTTGCCGATAAAATCCTTCTTGGGATAAAATCCGATCGAAGGAAAAGAGTGCAACGCATGCTTTAAAACCTAAGGTCTTCAAGCTAGTAGTTGCTTCGATTTTTCTAACCAGACACCTACACACGGGTTAGTGTAATAAGTAAATAAAAAAGGGAGACAGTTATACCTTAGTATTGATGGCATTTCGAGCCTCGATACGCTTCAACTGCTTGCTCCGGGGATGAGGTACGGTCCTTTGCTCATTCACTCAAGTGCAGCCGAGAACGTAGCTTGTGATCACTACTTTGCTGCTTGCTTATCTTTTGGTTCCTTCGATACTAAAGGTGTCGATGCTGGTGTAACATCATGCACCGTGAACATCTATCTTGCTGCATGCTGCTCCCCGTATACCATTTTTATTCCGTCCTTCATTGGAAACTTCATCATTTGATGTAGGGTTTATGGTACTGCTCTCATGCAGTGTATTCATGGCTTTCCGAGCAAGGCACTGTACCTCATGTCTCCTTCGATGACATGAAACTTGACGTTTTGGGTTATGCCGGCCACGTTGGCCATAAGGGTGATCTCCCCTTTCGTTGTCTCACTCGCCATGTTGAATTTGTTAAGGATTCGAGAGGCGAGCACGATCTGGTCTAGCAGTCCGAGCTGCCCCACCACCCTCGACCTGATAGTGTTGGTCGAGCTACTTGGATCCACAAGCACACGTTTAGTTTGAAATGTATTCACAAGAAAGGAAATTACCAATGCATCGTTATGAGGATGAGAAAAGACCTCAATGTCCTCTTTGCTGAATGCGAGAGCATCCTAGGTTATGTAACCTCTAGTTCGTTTTTCCCTGGTGATGGATATTTTTTTTCGTTTACCAATGGGTTCCTATGGGATGTCGATTCCTCCAACTATCATGTGTATGACATGTTGTGGCTCTTCTGTTTCATTTTTCTTGTTCGCCTCTCTTTCCCGGAATTGATTTTTGGCTCGTTCGCTGAGGAGCTCTCGATGGTACACTTTGTTGATTAATCGGGCTACTTCTTCTCGGAGCTGTCTGCACTCTTTGGTCATATGACCGTGTGTGCCGTGAAATTCGCACACTAGGTTAGGGTTCCTTTGCGACGAATCTGATAGTATGGGCTTTGGCAACTTGGTGTCATTGATTTTACCTATGGCTGATACGATGTCCGAAACATCAATATTGAAGTTGTACTCGGATAGTCAGGGTGCCTCCATTGGTCCTGCGTGTCTCTCGAATACGGCTCTGATCACGAGTCCCCGAGGATTCTTACCTCTATCTATCCTTCGGTTGTTTCGGGCTATATTATGCCTTGGGGTGTTTCTTCGATTTTCAGTGTATGGTTGGTACCTATCCTTGTTCGGTTTTGATTCCTTTGCCAGGAGCCTTCTAGGATATACTGAGCCCGAGGGGGCTCCTAGTTGGTCTTCCTCGACCCTAATCTTTGATTGATACCATTTGTGGACATCTGCCCAAGTCACGGTGGGATATTTAACAAAGTTTTGATTTAGCTGCTTCGAAGCTATCGAGCTTCATTTGTTCAAACCTTAGGTGAAGGCCTGTACTGCCCAGTCATCGGAGACTGGTGGTAATTCCATTCGCTCCATTTGAAAGCAAGATACAAACTCCCGTATCATCTCATTTTCTCTCTGTTTGATTTTGAAGATGTTAGATTTCCTTGTAGCAACCTTGATGGCACCGGCATGTGCCTTTATAAAAGAATCTGCCAGCATGGCAAATAAGTTTATCGAATTTGGGGATAGGTTGTGATACCACATCATGGCCCCTTTTGAAAGGGTTTGTTCGAATTTTTTTAATAGGATGGATTCAATCTCATCGTCCTTTTGTCATTTCCCTTTACAACACAAGTGTAAGCAGTAATGTGCTCGTTGGGGTCTGAGGTTCTGTTGTACTTCGGGAGATCGGGCATTCTGAATTTCTTTGGGATGGGCTTTGGAGCAGCACTCGATGGGAATGGATTTTGTACAAATTTCTTTGAATCCACACCCTTCAGCATCGGGGGTGCGCCCGGAATCTGATCGACCCCTGAATTGTAGGCCTCCACCTTTTTGTCATTGGCTTCTATCTTCTTTTCGCCCGATTCAATCCTCTTTGTGAGATGCTCGTGCAACTTCATAATAGCAGCGTCCGCTGTTGGCCTATTGTTGTTCGATCTTTCCGGTACCTATTCGGCTCGATGATCCATTTCCGGTGCTGCTGTGATTAGAGTTTTTTGGTGGCTTTGCAGTTGAGAAATCGCCAGCTGTTGTGCCTGCAACATCTCAAAAATGACGTGAAGGCTAACCTTTCATTCCTCCCGAGCTGGGGTTCTCTGAGCTTCTTGTTGGTTTTCCTGGCATATACTTCTGTTAGTGTGGGAGCTTATATTGACTTGTTGGGCATTGCGTGAGACCACATCCACGGGAATTGGCTCAGGTGTATCCTCAGGGTTTTGCAGTGGTACACCAACGCCTGGAACAACTACACCATTCTCTCCATGGTCCTTAGGACCGTTGTTTTCATGTGCACTCATTAAGTTAGACATTTTGACCTGAAATTAAAGATTCTTGGGCAAGAAAAAGTGTGAAGTATAACTTTTGTTTTCAATAAACCAGTACGAAAACAATCACTATTATTTTTAGCCCCACGATGGACGCCAAACTATTTACCTTGAAAATAGTAATTACAATTAGATTTGATTTTGTGGTTCTAAAAATACGTGATTTATTTTAATGCTAGTATTAGGCAATAGATGCTAAGTATGATCAATGAAAGTAAAGTAAGAGTAAGAAGCAATGTGATTATTTAAACCGAACGGGTGCGAATCAGGTCTCGGACTGGCCTAAGTTAGGCCTCGAAGTTGAGCTAATGATCTTGACTGGGGATGATCGATGAAGGACTAACAATCCTAAGGACCTTGTTGATGTCTCTTTATGGTCAATGATGATTAATAAATGAAGAATAATTAATAAAACACAATAAATGTAAGCAATAAACCAAAGGAAAGACAATGGAGAATGTTTAAGTTAGAGAGCAGAGAATGTTATTGTTCTTGTATTGAAAAATCATATTTTTATAAAATAACAAGGGTCCCCTTTATATAGGAGGAGAGGGAATCACAAAATAGTACATATGCATTTATTACAAAGATAAACAGCTGGTACAACTATTTAATATCACGGTACAGACTTGTACTATTCTTGCCAACCTGGTCAGCTTTAGCCACGTGCCTTTTGGGAATTACCTGTTTGTATGAGGCAACTGCTGATTTGCACTGCCCCGAGGTTGAGCATAGGGAATCCTAGGGGTCGAACCTCGAGCGATGCCTCGAGCCGTCTGGAGACGGGCTATGGAAACCTCGGGGACATGCTCCAAATTCTCCTTCGAGCTCCTCGAGGATGGGCAAGAAATGCTACGAAAACCCTAAAGTCGAACTCTTCTGATTTTGTCCGTATACAACACTCTTCACCTCGGGTACACGTTGTTCACATATATTACAATTGAGTAAATACGCCAGTTCCTAAGGGGCAATTCCCTCACACAAGGTTAGGCAAGATACTTACCTCGAAAGCCCTTTGATTGATACGCTAAAAATGTTTTCCTCTAAAATTCACCCCCGCTCAGCTCAAATCTAATAAAAAATGACTTAATATCATCAAACACTGCAAGATAAATGAATTTCAATTAATAAAGTTAAGATCTTTAGCCATTTCACAAAAAAAAATCAACAGAAGTGTACCCTAGATCTGCCCGGTCAAAACCCGAGTGGAAGGGTAGATATTGACTACCCATAGCCCCACGAATCCATATATGTATTTGGTTTTCAAATGTGAGCCCAATTCAACTCTCAAATCTCAAATTTTTATTTGGTCAAAAAATAGTCAAAAATTTCTCTTCAAATCTCATGATTTAGATGTTAAATCTCATAAATAATCATGTTATATAATCAAAGTAGAGTTAAAGTCACTTACCCAATAACATTGTATGAAAATCCCTCCTAAAATTCCCCACCACCAAGTATAGGGCTCAAAATATGATAAAATAAGACAGTCGCAAAATCACCTCCATAATACCAGCTGTAAAAGTTGCACTCGCGACCTGGGGTTCGAAAACGCAGGCCACCGCAAATGCGAAAAAGTCATCACAAAAGCGGCTCATGATAAACTATGAAGATGTTGTAAAAGTGACATAAAATTCACAAATGCAAACACAAACACCTTCGCAAAAGCGACAACATTGTCGCAAATGTGGTACCCCTCCTGTCCTGGTACCCATCGCAAATGTGATCAAATAGTTCGCGAATACAAACTCCCCAACCCCCCATTCCACTTTGAAAAATCAAGAAGAATATCACAAATTTTGTGGTAGCAAATGCGGCCATCTCCTCGCAAATGCAAGAACAGCGCACCAGGAAAATTGTATCTTGTATGAAACTTTGCGGAACGCGTCTGAAACTCACTCGAGCTCCCGGGACTCCACACCAAAAATCCAAAATGGAGCATAAATATCATGCGAACTCGCTCGTGCGATAGAAACACCAAGATAACATATGGAACCATGAATTGGATAACAAAGCACATGAAAATTACAATGAAACTCAAGAATTTCTAGAAACACAACCATGCGTCCGATTCCTACCAAACCAACTCGGAATGACACAAAATTTTGCAGACAAGTTCCAAATGACAAAACAAACTTATTCCAAGTCTCGAAACCAAAATCTAAACTGGATAGCTATAAATTCAAATCGTGGTCATACTAAACCTTTAAATTGACAACTTTCTCCAAAAAGTGCCAAATCAACCTAGGAACATCTGAATCTAATTCCCAGTATATACCTAAGTTAAATCAATTCGATTACGAAGAACAAAAAACTTTTACATATGTGTCGGGCACCAAAATATTACCATAACTAGATGAGTAGCAACGAGATGTCATGGAAAAAGGAAGTGAATCTTTGATTGATTGATTCTACAACTAGTTTTGGGAGAAGGCGGCTAGGGTTTACAGAGGGGAAGGAGAGAAGAGAGGACTGCGAGGTATCCATGGGGAGAGGTAAAAGTTTTAGGGTCTATGTCATGACCCATATTCACCTACATTATATCATGCCGTAAGTTAGTCGACGCAAATGGAGAAGAGATTATCTTTGAGATGATAAGAAGTTAATCATATTGGTCTTAAATGATACAAGGGTGTATAAGAGTGGTTAGCAAGTATTAGAAATTAAATGAATCAAGGATGTTGTAACCCGTATTTTTAGTAAAACTAGAGGTGCTTAATATTGTCAAGAGGTCGTGTTTTAAGGTATTTGAATCATATAATATCCATATCATAAGTCTTGAAGTCAAACGAGTTATGAAATAAAAGTCGAGAAAAGTTGTCACAACTTATGTTCATAATTTTACTAAAGTTTGGTGGTTTTAGCCTTGTATGCATGTTTGTTGGGCTCCTGGGTGACCCGAGGCCATTTCGGCGCTTACTGTGAAAACATGAAATTTGAAGTTATGAGCTTTTAAATCTTTAAGTTTTGATGCTTGATTTTTGATAAAAGATAATATTTTTATGTTTTGAGCTTACGAGCGAGTTCGTAAGATATAATTTTAGTAGTATGGATGTTTGGATTAGAGGCTAAGGGGCTCAGGTGAGTTTTGGATGAGTTCCAGACTTATTTATTGAGAATTGAGTGTGTTGGTGCTTCATACATCGCAATTGTGATGGTCTGTTCACAAATGCGAGCCTCGAATTTGTGAGAGATAGCTTGTATTTGCCATGCAGATGGAACAGGGGCAGCTTTACATTCAGCTCGCATTTACGACTGCCGCAATTGCGATACTTGTGTTACAATTGCAAGATCTACGGCTCATGGAATGGTTCGCATTTGTGATCAAATGTTCTCTTTTGCGAACATCGCATTCGCGAATAGGAGTTCACAATTGCGATACCTGCAGCACGGTAAGAAGCAAGGGTTTCAGGATTTAGCTCATTTTATTCCATCTTTGAGGCATAGACACAACATTAAGGCAATTTTGCTAATGGTTGAGCATGTGGGTAGAACTAGTTATTTATGTCTTGTTGCTTCATGTAATATGTTTTTCATGCTTTACATATATTTTAATACTCTTCGACTATTTTCATTCAAGCTAGTATTATTGGACTTGTTAGGATATCGAGTAATAAGGCTGTCGAGCTGTTGATTTGGCTATTGGTGCAAAGTGATGATTCTTTCCAATATGACAAGCTATGTTCAATCTCTCTTCCTAATATAGTTTGTTCTTCTCACCTTGCTTGGTATTGCTTTACATGTTTATTATTTGGAGAGGATGACTGAGTTGCATGAAGGGTGCTTCTGTTTGTGTGAGGAAGAGTAATTGTGCACCAAATGATGTTTCCGTGATTTCCTTTTATATTGATACCATTGCACGAAGGATGCCACCATGCTTGAAAGGAAGAGTGAATGTGCACGAATGGTATTTCCATGCTTGCAATTATGCTTTACTTATGAAGTTGTTAGTAAAAGCACGAAGGGTGATGTCATCACATTAGTGTGATATCTTTCATTCCTTATTTTACAATGACTGAGGTTTTGTGTAATGACACGAAATCCCACAAAAGGTAGTGACGGTGCCTAACTCGCCCTCTAGGCAAGCCAACACAATAACAAACAAAACTCCAAAGAACATAAATTAACCTTAACAAAATACCCAATTAAGCAAATAGAATAATCCCAAATCTGGTAATCAAAGATAGAATATCCAAGCCAGGGTCCAAACACGACAACAATTGTGAACATCATCCAAAATCGGATGTCACAATCAGCACAACCATCTAATGAGAGTATGAGAAATCATTTGATTACACCATCCGTCTGAATCAATCAAGTAGAGCAGTGTATACGGTCAAAACCAGGCTCGTATATTGCATGACTGATCGAGATCGAAACCTGATGGATTGAAGATTGACCCCGGATTCCATCGAACCAAAGTACAAAGTCAAAACACGCGTCTTCAAGATCTTCAAGCCCTTGACTCTGGAATCGACCCAAACTTCAAATAAGCTCGAAGAAGCATCACCAGATCTAATAAAGGATGGCCAAAATATCCGACCAGTCGGATTTCACGACGAAAATCTTGGCATGTATTAACGAGAGACCGATTAATTAGCAAATCATAAGATAGGCCAGTCTAAAACATGACTTGTTTATTATATAAAGGGGGTCTGACTCTTTGTAATACACATTTGTAACATGTATCCAATAGCAATAAACTGTTATTTCTAGTTCTTATTATTTTGTTATTATGTTCTCGATTGAGGCATTTCTTGACTCGAGAGTGACCAATCTACAAGGCTAATATTGTTCAATTTTTATGGTTTGCATTCACTTTTCTATCATTGATTTCAATATTAAATTGTTTTCTCACTTTGTATCAAGTTAAATCACGTATCCTTAAAACCGCGTATAAATTCAATTGTTATCCGTTTTTTAGGGTAAGCATTTTGGCGCCCACCGTGGGGATAAGGATAATAGTAGTTATTTGATACGAATTTCCATAACACACACTATTTTCACTTGTTCTTTGAAGTGTCTTTCATTTCAAGCTTAAACTCAAAATGCCAAACTCACAATTAGCAGCTATACCTACTGACAATGAGTCCAGTCACCGTGGTGAAAATAATAACATAGTGCCCGATAACGAGATACCACCCATTGATCCCGTCAAAATTCTAATTGAGGACCTATTGGACGCTAATTCGTATGTGGATATCGACACAAGTCTCCCTACTGACTCGGAGTATAGCATCCATGGTGTAGCTCGATCAACGACACGGAAAACTCAAAACCATGAAGGAGACGGGGTCAATCTATGGATGATCTTCGAAATGTTGTAGGCTCAACGAGCGACAATAGCTTAGTTACAAAACCAGAGCCTCATACCAGCAGGATCGAGCCCAACCAATCTCGTGAGATCACTTGTAGGGAGGAACTAGTCGCGGAAAGGTCGAATGGGAACACGTCGGGTAACAGCCCCAAAATTATAAAAATGCAAAACGAATAGAATCAGGGAAAAAGAAAATTGAAGCAAACGACAAAAAGGTGGTAACCTAAAATTCTAGGGTCAACCAGATCCTGGGAGTTCCTCCAATATTGAAAGGTTTAGATTCCAAGAAGTTTGTGTAGAAGCCTTTCCCTTCGAGCACGTTGCTTCATACACTTGCGCCATCAAAGGAAATAACTTGGAGGATGATGAAATCGAGTCTGTCTTACTGAAGAAATTTGGAGAAACCTTGTCGAAGGGAGCCATGATATGGTATCATAACTTACCCCCTAATTCTATTGACTTATTTCCTATGCTTGCAGACTCTTTTGTAAAGGCACATGCTGGAGCTATCAAGGTCTAAACCAGGAAATCGGACCTCTTCAAAGTGAGGCAAAAGGATAATGAAATGATCAGAGAGTTTGTATCTCGATTTCAAATGGAACGGATGGACTTGACACCAGTCGCGAATGATTGGGTTGTTCAAGCTTTTACCCAAGGACTCAATGTTCGAAGTTCGGTGGCTTCACAGCAATTGAAGCAAAATTTGATAGAATATCCAGCTGTCACTTGGGTTGATGTGCATAACCGATATCAATCGAAGATTAGAGTCAAAAATGATCAACCGGGGGCTCCTTCCAGGTCCGTTTATCCTGTTAGACCCATTGGCAGAGTCAAGAGAGATATTGATCGTGAACCAAGGTTTAACATGGATCGACATTAGCCGTACAGTGAAGATCGAAAAAGAAATGAGTCTAGACAGAGTTCAATACGAAATGAAAGAAGAAATGACCGAGGCTTAAGTAATTGAGGACTCATGAGAAAGAATGGTTTCGACTGGCCTATCGAACCCAAAGAAGCACCAAGGTTGTCAGAATTCAACTTTAACATAGATTCTACTGCTATCATATCGGCAATTTGACGCATCAAAGATTCCAATGCCTCAACCTCTACAATTTGACCCAGCCCAAAGGGACCCAAACCAAATGTGGAAATATCATGGCAATCACGGCCATAAAACAGAAGATTGCTGATAATTGAGGGAGGAGGTAGCTCGTTATTCAACAACGGGCATCTTCGAGAATTCTTGAGTGACCGAGCCAAGAATCATTTTAGAAATAGGGACTCCAATAAACAAACCGAGCAAGAAGAGCCTCAACACATCATTCACATGATCACCGGAGGGGTCGATATTCCTCAAGGTTCGATGTTAAAGCGCACCAAAGTATCCATCACGAGGAAGAAATGGACACGAGGTTACATACCATAAGGAACTTTGTCTTTCAACGATGAGGACACAGAAGGAATCATGCAGCCCATAAGGATGCACTATTAATATCTGTACTCATTGATAAATCTAAAGCTAAACGTGTGTTAAATGATCTAGGTAGCTCGACCAACATCATGTGGTCGAGGGTCGTAGAACAACTTGGCCTACAGGACCAAATCGTGTCTGCAGCCGGAGTGTTAAACAAATTCAATATGGCTTGTTAAAATACTAAGGGAGAAATAACATTACGAGTAAATGCCACCAGAACCATCCATGAAACCAAGTATTATGTGATCGAATGGGACATGAGGTACAACGCCCTGTTCGGGAGACCATGGATCCACAACATGAGGGTAGTGCCCTCGACCCTTCACTAGGTGTTAAAATTCCCAACACCAGAGGGGATTAAAATGATCTACGGGGAACAACCGGTCGCAAAAGAAATGTTTGCAGTTGAAGAAGTGATTCCGGTATCAACACTGACGACATCGAAGTAGCCAAGTTTGAACACAAAGCAGGAGACTAAATAGTAATTATCGACACTAGCCAAGACCTAATCGGATAGACGGGGAACTGACGAAAATGACGATTACGGGGTTCCCAGATTATTTATGGTACTCGATGATTCTGATGCTACAAAATCTACGGTCAAAGAGATGGAGCAAGTCACATTGATCGATCGTATACCAAATCGGAAGGTATACTTGGGCATGGGGTTAACCTCCGAGCTCAGGAAAAAACTTATTCAATTTCTCATAGCTAACATAAATTGTTTTACTTTGTCCTATCTCGACATGATAGGATCCCTCCGGAGATCACCACTCACAAACTAAGCATATGCTCGAAATTCCATCCGATCAAGCATAAAAGGAGACCCTAGTCCAAGATCTAACTTGCTTCCATCAAGGACGAGGTAACCAAACTCCTTAAAATAGGGTCCATTCGGAAACTCAAATACCTGGAATTGTTAACAAACATAATAGTAGTCCCTAAAGAGGGAACAAACTTAGAATGCGTGTAGATTATAAAGATTTAAATAAGTCATGTTTCAAGGACTCTTTCCCTTTGCCTAACATCGATCGCATGATCGATGCTACAGCCGACTACGAGATCCTCAATTTTCTCGATGCCTACTACGGGTATAACCAAATACGAATGAACCCATATGATTAGGTGTCCCACCTCCTTTTTACCACCCGAGGGGGATATAGGAGTTTTTCCAATTTAAGTGACATTATTCGAAATGAGATTATTTATTTATTAGAGTCACCACTTGGGATAGTTTATTTGGTGTCCCAAGTCACCGGTTTATTTTAAAATCCCAAATCGAGGAAATTCGACTTTTATTATAAAAGTCTGTGAACCAGAAATTCTAGATAAGGAATTCTGTTAACCCGGGAGAAGGTGTTATGCATTCCCGGGTTCCGTGGTTCTAGCACGGTCGCTTAAACTATTAAAATTGGCCTATTATCTGATTTATTACATGTTTTAGCCTATGGTGCCTTTTTAACTTATTAACCGCTTTTGGTTATTTCAAAACACTTTTAGGAAGATTCAACGTTATTTAAAACATGCCTTGAACCACGCTACATGAAATGCACCCGCGATTCGCGACACGTTCTATTTAACGTTGTTAGGAATTGAAATTGGGTCACATGAAATGTACACCCGAATTTAGTAATTAAAAGAAAATCAATTTAAAGAATGCGCCTAAAGCAAGCTACGATGATTCAAATTAATAACAAAGTTTGCGAGGGCTATGGAAAATTCAATAGATGGCACGCCTCGATTTTTAAAGAATTAGTATTAATCATATGAGGGACATGGACTTAGGGATTTTATTTGGCATGTCACGCCTCAAATTATTCTATACGATTTCTTTGTCTAATCTTTGAGGGCCATAAATTATTGGTTTTACGGATATGGCACACCCTAAACTAATTAAAGAGTCCTATTTAATTACAAGAATTAAAGACAATTTGAGTTCTATCCATATTAAAATCAATATGCATTGCTACGAGCAACCCATGTAAAATACTATAATGGCCAAACATTTGGAGGGGAAACGAGTCTAAGCTTGCAATAACACAAACGACATTTTAAAGGGGAATTGAGTTCATGATGAGGCCCCAAAACCAAACGGGATCGGCCAAGGGACTAACTGGGCCAGCCTCAAGGCCCAATTGCATGACTGGCTGCAAAAGCTTGAACAAATGATAGCCAGAACATCTTGAGTTCAGGTGATGCCTCAAACGAAAATTTCCAGAGAAAATGAATCAACTACACCAAACTGAAAGGCCTATCTTGAGACTGGGCTGCTCGATTTGGGCCTATGTTAAATACCATTCGAGGCCCAATAGCCATGTTGCCTCAAGACAGCCCAAGTCTTTTTGCACACTTTTAACAAAAACTGCTGCAAAATCATAATACTATTATGAGAGTATAGAATTTAATGTTATAACAACTCATACACAATTGATCTCATTGTTGAAACATAACAAAATTCGATTTTAAAAACCAAACACTAACGTGATTTCAAAATATACACATACATTTACTAACATGGATTTAAACCTGTCCAATTCCAGCCCTCTAAACATGACTATTTACTGATTTTTATGCCTAACATGTTAAAATATTCAGATACCTAAATTCATATGTCAGCCCTTACAAACCACAATTCAACACTTTCCCAAAATCACACTTAAAGTGTTATACAGACTTAGATCTTGGACATTTGCAATCTGGATCTTACTAGTGAATAAGGATTGATGCTAACATTGAATTACAACTAAAAACATCTACTATCAAACTAATTAATACATGTAATATTGAACTAAAGAAGACGAAATCTGTACGGGAAATCTATTTTCATTCAAAACACATTGAAGCTCTGACTTCACTTAGCACTTTCAAAGTTTGAAACACACCTGAAACAAACAAAAATAACCAGTAATTCAGCAAGGAACTAGCAATCAATAGCAGATCTTAAAACAACAACCAACAATAGCTCAACAGTCAGCTTTTCATGTTTTGGAACCCAGAAATGAACAACAACAATCTACTCTAGCTTTAAAACCCAAGAAATATCAATAACCATCTGCAATAAAACAGTAGATGATTGTTTTTTGTATTTTTTCTTTCTTTCTAATTTTGAAACTTATATCAGTGTATATAACTTCAGCCGTTTTCTCACTTTTTCAGGTTCTAATCTCTGCCTAACAAATGCAGGAAATGGCCCTTTTATAGACAAGTTCTAGGGCTGCCAAATTGTTTTTAAGCTTTACCAATTGCCCCTTCCCCAATTTTCATTTTATTCATTTTGACCCTGATTTTCTAGCATGAACCCTAACCCCACCTTCCTGTAAGTTTCCCAAGCAATTTGTGAAAGATTTCCCTGCCCAATTTTTCTAAACTAACCTTTGAACTCCTTAAAATTACCTTCAACCCCAGCTGGGCTCGAAACCCTTTAAACAAACTAAAAATCCCAAAGACCTCCACAACCCCTTAGGCCTTAATGCTGATGGGCATGTCTGCGTGCAAGGCAGGCCCCAAACCAAATAGAGCCCAAATCAAAACCAATTTCTGAAAGACGAAGAAAGAAAAAAGAAACAAAACAATAATAATTCTGACTAAATGAATCCAGATATATCAACTCATTTGGCCCAAGAAATGTAACAACACTAAAACAAAGGAATTAGAACCAATTATTAAAGAATTATACTGATTTAAAGGCCTAACAAAACTAAGCCCTGTTAAGACACCCAATTAGACAGATAAGTGACTTCTGAGATAGAGCACAAAGAAAAGAAAACTAAGAATCTTCATTTTTAAAGAAAAATAGAAGAAGATAAAGAAAAGAAGGGGAACGAATATACCGAAAAAGGGACCAAGAAAGATAGAAATACCTAATACCCGGCGGATAGACGACTTAGGCTAGGCAAATCTTTGCTCTTCCGATTTAAACCAAAATGAGTGTTAATCGACTGTTCTTATTAGAACAACCAACTAACACTCGTTTCAGGCCCAAATTGTCTTCAAAGATGGGAGAACATGAACCCATGCCCTTGCATGATGAGTTAAGGATGGGAACAGATTTAGGGTTTTGTTTTTAGATCTGAACTTAAGGGCGACTGGTGGAGATTTTAGGGGAATTGACACCAGCATGGTGTTTAAGGTATTATGGGGAGTATATGGTTAAGTTTTTGTGGGGTTTGGAGCTTTACCGCCGCCAATGGCGAATTTCGGTGGGTGGCGGGTGGTGGTGAGAGATGGGGTGTGAGAGAGGCGAAGAAAGGATCTAGGTTAGTCTAAAATATTTTGAACAATTTTAAATAAAACGGAGACAGTTTCAGGGCCATCGGATGAACTAAAATGAAGGGCTAGGATTTACTTAAACTTTCGAACTCAAAACGACGTAGTTTTGTCTCCATACGACGTCGTTTGAATCGTCTTGATGCCTCAAGGTTTTGGACCGGGTGGGGATCGATTTTGTGCCTGAATTGGGGAAGATTCTGGGCGGGTTTTCAATTAAATGGCCTAATTTCAAGATTTTAGCGCAAAATCACAATTTCCTTTCTTTTTGTTTTTTCCTTATGGTAAATGTTTTCTTTTTCTTTTCAATTAATTAAAACCTAAATTAATTTACACAATTATGCTAATAACTCAACAAGATAATTATAAGAATTAATTAACTCCTAAATTAAAAGAAGAACTTCAAATTTAAGATTAAACGGCTAAAATGCAAAGTGAGTCATTTTTGTGATTTTTTATTTTTATAAAACAACTAATTTACTAATTAACCTAAAAATGTAAAAATAAATCCTAAATGCAAATACAAAGTATTTTTGTATTTTCATGATTTAAATAAAAATTAAATATGCACAGAAAAATGCAAATAATTAAGAAAATTCTACGAATTTCCTAAAATGGCAAATAATTAAAAGAAAAATCTATTTCCTTGGGATTCTATAGGAGTATTTCATATAGGGAAAAAATCACATCCTCATTGCTACCCCTCTTTGCTCGGAAACACGGTGGATTTTCGGGCAAAGATAAAATGAGCAATTATGAGGGATTTTTGTCCGTTTGAAACTCTATGAGAACATTTTTTTTTTGGAAAGAGCCTGACTGAACCTTGCTTTAGAGGTTGCCTGCATATCCTTGGCTATAAAGGAATCAGGTCAGTGTAGTTCTGGAAGATTTGGTAGCTGGGACTACTAAGAAGCTGTGATTTCACTGTTGTTGTTGCTGCTACTACTTCCTGGATTTCTTATTACACCAAAATAAAAGATGAAAAGCTAAACTAGCTAATCTTATCAACTACGAGTTACAAGATTCCTATCTATAAATCTTCTGAAGCTTGATCTTGAGTCTTGGCTGGTTCTTCCTGCGGGCTCTGATCTAAATCTTGATGCTCGTTAGCTGTAGCTGCCAATTCATTCTTCTTCAGCTTTTTCAGATCAAGGCGAGACTTGGAAAGCTTATGACTTTAATCAACTTTTGAGTAGTCTGCATCTTTTCTCCGCTTCTGCGCCTTGAGTTCAACATCTTTTTCTTGTTTCTTCTTTTCTTTTATTTGGATTGAGATTTCTTCTTTTGGTCATCTCGAACCTTGTGCCTCACGGTGAAAACCTGTTTAGGTACCAAAGCAAACAAATGAATGAAATATTTCTGCCCCAGTTTTCACTAGGAAAACTTCGTGAGTTATTTATAAGAAAATCTAAACTATTTCTTTATTGAAAGCAATAAAATCAGAATAGTGTATCCATGGGAAAAAAAGATTAGGGAGTGGAGCCCTATATCTATAATGAAATCAACTAGGGAGTGGAGACCCTATGTTGGAAAGGAAGACTAGGGAGAGAATACCCTATATCTAAAAAGAAAAGCATACTAGGGAGTGGAGACCCTATTTCTAAAATAAAATCAACTAGGGAGTGGAGACCCTATGTTGGAAAAGCAGACTAGGGAGTGGATACCCTTATGCCTAAAATAAAATCAACTAGGGAGTGGAGACACTATGTTGGAAAAGTGACTAGGGAGTGGAGACCCTATGTCTAAAATAAAATCAACTAGGGAGTGGAGACCCTATGTTGGAAAGGCGACTAGGGAGTATAGACCCTATGTCTAAAAATAAACTCAACTAGGGAGTGGAGACCCTATGTTGGAAAGACGACTACGAAATGGAGACCCTATGTCTAAAATAAAAACTCAACTAAGGAGTGGAGACCCTATGTTGGAAAGGCGACTAGGGAATAGAGACCCTACGTCTAAAATAAAACTCAACCAGGGAGTGGAGACCCTATGTTGGAAAGGCGACTAGGGATGGAGACCATATGTCTAAAATAAACTCAACTAGGGAGTGGAGACCCTACATTGGAAAGGCGATTAGGGAATGGAGATCCTATGTCTAAAATAAAACTCAACTAGGGAGTGAAGACCCTATGTTGGAAAAGCGACTAGGGAGTGGAGACCCTATGTCTAAAATAAACTCAACTAGGGAGTGGAGACCCTATGTTGGAAAAGCGACTAGGGAGTGGAGACCCTATGTCTAAAAATAATACTCAACTAGGGAGTAGAGACCCTATGTTGGAAAGGCGGCAAGGGAGTAGAGACCCTATGTAAAAAATAAACTCAACTAGGGAGTGGATACCCTATGTTGGAAAAAGCGACAAGGGAGTGGAGACCCTATGTGTAAAATAAACTCAACTAGGGAGTGAAGACCTATGTTTGAAAGGCGACTAAGGAGTGGAGACCCTATGTCTAAAAATAAATCAACTAAGGAGAGGAGACCCTATGTTAGAAAAGGCAACTCGGGAGTGGAGACCCTATGTCTAAAATAAAACTCAACTAGGGAGTCGAGACCCTATGTAGGAAAAGGTGACTAGGGAGTGGAGATCCTATGCTTAAAATTAAATCAACTAGGGAGTGGAGACCTTATGTAGGACGGGCAACTAGGGAGTGGAGACCCTATCTCTAAAAATAAACTCAACTAGGGAGTGGAGACCCTATGTTGGAAAGGAAACTAAGGAGTGGAGACCCTATGTCTAAAATGAAATCAACTAGGGAGTGGAGACCATATGTTGGAAATGTGACTAGGGAGTGGAGACCCTATGTCTAAAATAAACTCAACTAGGGAGTGGAGACCCTATGTTGGAAAGGCGACTAGAGAGTGGAGACCCAATGTCTAAAATTAAATCAACTAGGGAGTGGAGACCCTATGTTGGAAAAGCACAAAAATGGAGATTGGGGATCCTAGGCTACCATTTTTTTTTTTTTGAATTTTCTTGTTATCACTTTTTTGTTTTTTTTTTCAATAAGTTTCTTCCTTTATTTCAATGAATGAGTAAATGCGGGAAAGCGTTTGGAGGGGACTTCCCTTTCTGGATCGTTGCTGCAAAGCTATTTTTAGCATTTGCGCAGTGTCTTTTGGTCACACCTGCTTCTTGCAAGGTTGCTTTGGATTGCACCTATTTCATGTTTTCAAACAAAGAACAATTGTTAGTTTGAAACGGTGGTTGGTTTTGTGGACTTGATTGTTTTAATCACTTGATCTTGGCCCAACTCTTTCAATGAACATCTTTGTCGCCTGCTGGCTTTCTGGAGATCGATCTCTCTTCTAAAACCGAGGACCTCAACTTTCCAAAATTTCACATGACAGCTCACTCGTGTGGGACTTTGGAGTTTTCATCTTATTCTACCTTTATGAGCACTTGACTTTTGATTTCTTTTATTTTCAATAATTTTGACTTCGGAGCATCGGCCATCATGGCCAGTCGGGATCGAGTTGATGCACCCGCTGAGGGTGGGTGCTTTTCTTTGGATTTGGCTTTTGTTAAGCAAAACCCTGTAAAACCAATCTTGCCACCTTTTCTTTGTATTAGTTTCGGAGAAGAATTAAACCAAAAGGGATTTAAAGAAAAGTAAACAAAGGACATGAAACTGAATTTAAAGAGAAGCGTGCCTTTCGAGGAAGGAAAGAAGGACTTATCTGGGGTGCATGCAGACTTCAATAGACATGACATGCTTCTTGGACTGGATACCTGATCTGCACGACTATCCTACTTCTCCTAAACCCATCATAATCCATATCTCGAAACCAAGGAACCTTGCCAGAACTCTTTCAGTGCCAATGGTTGCAAGGGATTCTCTCTTTTCGATCAATGGTGCCCTTTGCGGGTTTTCGCCAATGGACCTCTCTCATTTTTCTTCTTACCGTCGCCTTATAGTGCTCTTTGCGAGTTTTCACTAACAAAACTCTCTCATTTTTCAATTTCTCTACTTACCATCGCCTTGCAGTGCCCGTAGATTTTCACCAATAAGACTCTCTCATTTTATTTCTCTCATCTTGATTGCATCAGATCCATACAACTGTGTCCTCTGTTGTCACGCCCCAACATCGGGAGGCACAATCGGCGCTCAATCGAGTGATCCCAACTAAGCAAGCCTTATCAAATACTACCTACCTAGCTCAATATGAATAAGGACACCATGCTTACGTTTATTTAACCAAGGGAAGATAGTGCATCCCACATTACTAGTTCATTTTAAATAACCACATCAAACCATAAATGAGTTCTGAGGTTCCATACATTTATACTTTAGAGAAACGGGAATTAGAATTTACAACATAGTTATTACACCCATCCGACACCCGCACATGACCCACACATATGTCTACGAAGCCTTTAAGGATGTAAAAGACAAGTATGACAATGTCGGCAACAAGGCCCCGGCTATACCTCAAAAGTGAAGTCCACAACACAAAGATATACAATATATCCACTTGAAGGAGAAAGGGGCTAACCAAGATCTTGAGAAGAGGGATGTTTCACTACACACGACTGGCACTATCCACTATGGAGCCACTTACATACTAGTGCTATTCAATGACACTAACGTCCCTTTTGTCGGGGGCATTGCATCCCACATTACTAGTTCATTTTAAATCACCACATCAAACCATAAATGAGTTCTGAGGTTCCATACATTTATACTTTAGAGAAACGGGAATTAGAATTTACTACATAGTTATTACACTCATCTGACACCCGCACATGACCCACATATATGTATACGAAGCCTCTGAGGATGTAAAAGACAAGTATGACAATGCCGGCAACAAGGCCCCGGCTATACCTTAAAAGTGAAAGTCCACAACACAAAGATATACAATATAGCCCCTTGAAGGAGAAAGGGGCTCAACAAGATCTTGAGAAGAGGGATGCTTCTCTACACACGACTGTCACTATCCACTATGGAGCCACCTACATACTAGTGCTATTCGATGGCACTATCGTCCCTTTTGCCGAGGGCATTGCATCCCACATTACTAGTTCATTTTAAATCAGCACATCAAACCATAAATGATTTCTGAGGTTCCATACATTTACACTTTAGAGAAACGGGAATTAGAATTTACAACATACTTATTACACCCATCCGACACCCGCACATAACCCACACATATGTCTACGAAGCCTCTAAGGATGTAAAAGACAAATATGACAATGCCGACAACAAGGCCCCGGCTATACCTCAAAAGTGAAAGTCCACAACACAAAGATATACAATATAGCCCCTTGAAGGAGAAAGGGGCTAACCAAGATCTTGAGAAGAGGGATGTTTCACTACACACGACTGGCACTATCCACTATGGAGCCACTTACATACTAGTGCTATTCAATGACACTAACGTCCCTTTTGTCGGGGGCATTGCATCCCACATTACTAGTTCATTTTAAATCACCACATCAAACCATAAATGAGTTCTGAGGTTCCATACATTTATACTTTAGAGAAACGGGAATTAGAATTTACAACATAGTTATTACACCCATCTGACACCCGCACATGACCCACATATATATCTACGAAGCCTCTGAGGATGTAAAAGACAAGTATGACAATGCCGGCAACAAGGCCCCGGCTATACCTTAAAAGTGAAAGTCCACAACACAAAGATATACAATATAGCCCCTTGAAGGAGAAAGGGGCTCACCAAGATCTTGAGAAGAGGGATGCTTCTCTACACACGACTGTCACTATCCACTATGGAGCCACCTACATACTAGTGCTATTCGATGGCACTAACGTCCCTTTTGTCGGGGGCGTTACATCCCACATTACTAGTTCATTTTAAATCACCACATCAAACCATAAATGATTTCTGAGGTTCCATACATTTACACTTTAGAGAAACGGGAATTAGAATTTACAACATAGTTAGTACACCCATCCAACACCAGCACATGACCCACACTTATGTCTACGAAGCCTCTAAGGATGTAAAAGACAAGTATGACAATGCCGGCAATAAGGCCCCAGTATACCTCAAAAGTTAAAGTCCACAACACAAAGATATGCAATGTAGCCCCTTGAAGGAGAAAGGGGCTAACCAAGATCTTGAGAAGAGGGATGTTTCACTACACACGACTGGCACTATCCACTATGGAGCCACTTACATACTAGTGCTATTCAATGACACTAACGTCCCTTTTGTCGGGGGCATTGCATCCCACATTACTAGTTCATTTTAAATCACCACATCAAACCATAAATGAGTTCTGAGGTTCCATACATTTATACTTTAGAGAAACGGGAATTAGAATTTACAACATAGTTATTACACCCATCTGACACCCGCACATGACCCACATATATATCTACGAAGCCTCTGAGGATGTAAAAGACAAGTATGACAATGCCGGCAACAAGGCCCCGGCTATACCTTAAAAGTGAAAGTCCACAACACAAAGATATACAATATAGCCCCTTGAAGGAGAAAGGGGCTCACCAAGATCTTGAGAAGAGGGATGCTTCTCTACACACGACTGTCACTATCCACTATGGAGCCACCTACATACTAGTGCTATTCGATGGCACTAACGTCCCTTTTGCCGGGGGCGTTGCATCCCACATTACTAGTTCATTTTAAATCACCACATCAAACCATAAATGATTTCTGAGGTTCCATACATTTACACTTTAGAGAAACGGGAATTAGAATTTACAACATAGTTAGTACACCCATCCAACACCCGCACATGACCCACACTTATGTCTACGAAGCCTCTAAGGATGTAAAAGACAAGTATGACAATGCCGGCAATAAGGCCCCAGTATACCTCAAAAGTTAAAGTCCACAACACAAAGATATGCAATGTAGCCCCTTGAAGGAGAAAGGGAACAAAGATATACAATATAGCCCTTTGAAGGAGAAAAGGGCCCACCAAGATCTTGAGAAGAGGGATGCTTCGCTACACACGACCGGCACTATCCGCTATGGAGCCACCTACATTCATTAAAAAAAATATAGCGCCCCCATCAAAAGGGACGTTAGTGCCATCGAATAGCACTAGTATGTATAACTAAACACCATCAAATTAGAAAGAACTTTCATGCACAAATAAGGAAAATCACAAGTATCACTCCAAAGCTTTAAACGGTCACAACATTATCAACTTGAAAGAATTACACAACATTCACATCATGTTTCCATAGCCTTTAGTTGGGCGTTTCATGCTGTTCCACATCGTTCACATTACCACCGCTATCTTGAGCGGAGTCCGATCTCGACCCGATCGGCTAGGCCGTCTCCTGGAGATGTTACCAATTTTTATTCACACTTTCCAGTTTCAATCATCAATGCATAACCGCCATGTGCATATGTCATGGCATCCGATCATGGCCCGATCGGCTAGGCCGCCTCACCAAGGTGTTACCCTTTTCCATTAGTCATCTCAATCCAATCTTTGGTTACACATATATTAGTTTACCGGCAGTTGGGGCCACAATTTTCACATTCCACAATTCATATTTTACATTGTTCCCATTTTCAACATTAGGTTTGTAATTCAAGAGAGGATAGCACACAAGAGCAAATAAGGTTGTAGGAGTAGATGATACTTCATGTAAATGGCACAACAACTCACTTCAATTTCAATCTAAGGTTTAAATATTTTGATACATGATTCATAGTCCTTGCACCTTTTAAAATTATCAAGAATAGCATATTGATCAATTTGAGACACAGTTTCCACACATATGAGGTTGCATCACCAAGTCAAGTGAAATAGCCATCAATACAACAATTCAATTTAATCTTACCGTACTCACACAACCAACGATGAAGCTCAATTTTTAAAAGACGGGGTGTTAGCCATACATACCTCAATAAAGCTTTTCTTATTCCTTAGGAAATTCCAGAACTTTTAGCACTTCGATCTATTGTGTAAGAATTACAAATTAAACTGAGAATTAGAGACGAGATTGAGATTATAGCTTGTTTTGAGCATACTATCAAACACTAAAGGTGCATTGTGATCTTAGGCCCTTTCTGAGAGAAATTTCTATAATTCTATACCCCAATTGCTTTATTTTTAGTTCACTACCTCCCAACACTCTAAGGTTTGATATGCATGCAAGAAATCCACTCTTATACAAATGAATTACCTCACTAATGACCCCCCTTATAGCTAAGTATAAAAATACGAGCTGAGGTAATGAAGCCTTACCTCTTGGGATGAGAGTTTGGGTCCCTCACTTGATTATCTTCAATGATTTACCAAGGATTCATGGAGTAATTTGATGATAAGCACACTCCCTCTCTTAAACCCCTCTCTCTCACTCTAGAAATATCAGGAAATAGGCTCAAAATGAGCTATTACACCGAATATAACGATAGGGGGTTGAATTTAAAATTTAGAAAATTGGAGCCCCGAGTCAGATCTAAGATCGCCTTTTGCGATCGCGAAATCGACATGCGGTCTGCATAATGGACCGCAAAAACACTCCCCAAACCTGAACACATTGTCTGGCTATGCGGCAGAAATGCGGTCTGCATACCCGTTCTGCGGTCGTATAATGCACCGCAGAATTGCCCCTTACAAAATATAAAGGGAATTATGTGATGACTATGCGGTCCGCATATTGGTTATGTGATAGCATAATCAACCACATAGTTGACCTCAAATTGACCAACACACTAGCTCAAATTGCAGCGACTATGAGGTCCGCATACCTGATATGCGACCGCATTCTTGACCGCATAATCGCATTTTTTTGGAAAATATTATTTCTTGACTTTTTAGAGCATAGATCAGTCAAAAAGGTCCGAACATCGGCGAGCTTGCGAGCCGCGAAGAATTTTATGCATCACTAACACATGATCCTAAGTTCCACTACGAGCTTTTGGGTTTAGAGTGAAAATTTTCATGGGGCCTCACATCTGCTTTTGAACATCTTTTACCGATTGATCGGAAGGACTTGAACAAGGTTTGCATAAAAAGAAATTGGATTGAATTACAACTTTGGAAAGGTTCAGGCGGGATCCTCACTGACCCATTTTAACATCTGCCCCAGTTTCACTTTTGAGGAATTTGGATTTTTATTTTGGTACGACTGAACCCCAGAGAGAGGCTGCCTACCTATCCTTTCGGAATCAAGTCGAACGTAGTTCAGGAAAACATTTTGTTTTGTTATTTTGTTGTTTTACTGTTTCTTTTGTTTTGATTTCTTTTCTTTTTCTTTTTCTTTTTCTTTTTTTTACAACCGTTTTCAGGTTCCAAAGAGGGTACTAAAAGAAAGGTAACTGGCTCAAAGAGTTATCAAAGGATTGGAGTGTTTGGGGTAGTGAGAATACGCCTCAAAACGAGTTGCCCCACTTCAAAGTTCCTAGGCTGTACTTTCTTGTTGTAGCCACGAGCCATTCTTTGTTGATACAACTGTCAGTGGTAGACTGTGGCCATTTGCTTTTCATCGATCAGGGTTAACTATTCCAGACGAGTTTTGACCCACTCACTGTCCTCAATTTCAGCTTCAACAATGATTGAAAGGGATGGAATTTCAACCTCTACGGGTATCACGGCTTCAGTATCGTAAACTAATAGGTATGGGGTTGGTCTGACTGATATGCGCACAGTTGTGTGATATCCCAACAATGCAAATGGCAACTTTTCATGCCATTGCCTGGAACTTTGGATCATCTTTCTCAGAATCTTCTTGATGTTCTTATTTGCTGCTTCAACGACACCATTAGCTTTGGGCCGATATGGGGTAGAGTTCCGATGTGTGATCTTGAATTGTTCGCATATCTCTCTCATCAAATGACTATTCAAGTTCGCAACATTATCCGTAATAATAGTTGCAGGAATACCAAAATGACAGATGATATTGGAGTGCACGAAGTCTACCACTGCTTTCTTGGTGACATTTTTGAGAGTAATTGCTTCAATCCACTTTGTGAAGTAATCAATGGCAACCAATATGAATCTATACCCGTTTGAAGCTTTTGGCTCAATCGGCCCAATGACGGCCATACCCTAGGTAACGAATGGTCACAACCCTGACATAAGATGTAGTTCTTTAGGTGGTGCATGAATCAGATCACCGTGCACTTGACACTGATGACATTTCCGGACAAAACTGAAGCAATCTTTTTCATAGTCATCCAATAATAGCCTGCTCGAAGGATCTTCTTTGCCAGGATGTATCCATTCATGTGGGGTCCACATACCCCTGCGTGCACTTCATACATGATTCTTCCTGCCTCTTCGCATCCACACATCTTAGCAAGTTGAGATCTGGAGTCCTTTTATATAAGACCTCACCGCTCAAGAAGACACCGCCGACAAGCCTTCTAATGGTTATTTTTTTTATTTCCATTGGCCTGCTCGGGATATTCTTTCATTTTCAGAAACCTCTTGATATCGTGATACTATGGCTGAACATTTGGTTCCACCTCAACCATATTGTAGTAACCATGCCTTTCTTGAATTTGGATTTCCAACGGGTCGATGTGGAGATTGTCTGGATACGGCAACATCGAATCCAAAGTAGCGAGTGCATCGGCTAACTCATTGTGAAAGCAAGGAATGTACCAGAACTCGACTGACTTGAAAAACTTGCTAAGGTCTTCCACACATTTCCTGTATAGAATAAGCTTGACATCCCGAGTTTCCCATTCACCCCGAGCTTGTCGGATAATCAAGTCCGAATCTCCCATGATTAACAGTTCTTCCACATCTTGGTCGATTGCCATATTCATACCCATATTGCAGGATTCATACTCAGCAATGTTATTTGTGCAGAAAAACTAAAGTCGGGTTGTGGCCGGATAGTGCTGATTAGTGGGTGAGATCAAAATTGCCCCAATTCCAACGCCTTTTGCGTTCACAGCTCCATCGAAGAACATTTTACAAGCATTTGTGTCTTCTGATGTTACCTCAACTGAATTCACCTCTTCGTCCAGGAAGTAAGTACTCAAGGGTTGATATTCATCATCGACGGGGTTTTCAGCTTGGTGATCTGCAATAGCCTGGGCTTTCATTTCCGTGCGGGTAACATAGACTATGTCGAATTCAGTGAGCAAGATCTGTCATTTTGCTAACCTCCCTGTGGGCATCGGCTTCTAGAATATGTACTTCAAAGGGTCCGGTCTGGTGATGAGATAAGTGGTGTAGGCCAACAAGTAATGCCTAAGCTTTTGAGCGATCCAAGTTAGAGCGCAGCAAGTCCTTTCCAACAAAGTGTATTTGGCTTCATAATTGGTGAACTTCTTGCTCAGGTAGTAAGTTCCCTGCTCTCTCCTCCCAGTCACATCATGTTTCCCGAGGACATATCCGAAGGAATTCTCCAAGACTGTCAAATACAAAACAAAGGCCTCCCAGGTTCAGGTGAGACCAAGACTGGCGGGTTCGATAGATATTCTTTGATTTTGTTAAAGGCTTCTTGACACTCATCCGTCCATTTAATCGTTGCATCTTTCATTAACAGCTTGAAGATGGGCTCACATGTGGAAGTCAACTGAGCAATGAATCAGCTAATGTAGTTCAACATTCCCAGCAGGCTCATAACCTCTTTCTTGGTTCTTGGAAGAGGCAAATCCCGAATAGACTTTATCTTTGTTGGATCTAGCTCGATGCCCCTCCGACCGATTATAAATCCCAAGAGTTTGCCAGACGGAACCCCAAATGACCATTTGGTCAGATTTAGCTTCAAATCATACTTACGCAGCCGCTCAAAGAACTTTCTCAGATCCCGAACATGGTCATCCTATGTTCTGGATTTGATGATCACATTGTCCACATACACCTTGATTTCTTGGTGCATCATGTCATGAAAGATGGCAGTCATGGCCCTCATATAAGTTGCCCTGGCATTTTTCAAACCAAAAGGAATGACCCTGTAATAATAGGTGACCCAGGGTGTGGTGAAAGCTGTCTTTTCCGCATCCTCTTCATACATCAACACCTGATGATATCCTGCATAACAATCCATGAAAGACTGTATTTCATGTTTGGCATAGTTATCAACAAGGATGTGAGTTTGGCAAAGGGAAATTGTCGTTGGGACTTGCTTTGTTCAGATTTCGGTAGTCAACACACACTCGAGTCTTCCAATCTTTCTTTGGCACGGGAACCATATTAGCTAACCAGGTGGTGTATCGGACCACTCGGATAACTCCCGCCTTCAACTGTTTCATGACCTCTTCTTTAATCTTGTCATTGATATTAGTTTTGAACTTCCTCTATTTTTGCTAGACAGGGGGATAATTGGGGTATGTCGGCAACTTATGGACCACCAAATCGACACTTAATCTTGGCATGTCATCATAAGACCAAGCAAATACAACTTTGAATTCAAACAAAAGTTGGATCAATGCGTCCCTAGTTTTTTCATCTGTGTGAATGCTTATCTTAGTTTCTTGGACTTCTTCAGAACTACTCAAATTAACCGGCTCGGTTTCATTTAAGTTTGGCTTAGATTTATTCTCAAATTGCTGCAATTCTCGATTTATTTCCCTAAAATCCTCTTCTTCATCATATTCCGGTTCTTGATTCATTATTTCACAATGAGACAACGTGTTTGGATTTGGGCATGAAGTCCACAAGCATGTCATGTTATTTAAAGCTGCATTATTAGAACTAAAAGAAGAAATAATAAAAAGTGACAAAAATTAGAAAGAATAAAGAGAGATGAACGATGAAATATTTATTTCATTGAATTGAATTTTGAAGATAACAGGGTTTACATTGGAATTTAATGACAATAAACTAAAAGAAACATCTGAGTTACACCCTGAAATAAATCGTGATGCATAAAAGGTGCCAAGACTGGACTACCGGGATTCCCGCCTGACTGGGAATGGAGTAGCCTTCCAGTTTTGCAACTTGGCATTGGGCCCCATGTGTAGCACCTCAGTGCTGCTCGAGCCTTCTCCTAGCTGAACCATGTGGGTTTCATACAACATTTGCCTCATGGCTCCACATATGTCCTCAATTTCCACGGCCGTGAAGGCCTCATCTTCTTCTTCTTCATTGTACTTGGGCCTGACGAAGGTTCTGCAGAGATGCGCGCGGAACCGGCTGAGGTAAAACCCAACCATTTCTCTTTCATTTGTTTGCACATGTCACATCAGCTTTTGTGTCATAAAAACCCACACCAAAGAACTTCTTTTTGGCAGGTAGAGTGATAGGTTCTGTGATACCTTGCAATAATGCCCCGAGTCCTTTCCCAGGCTTATAACCATGCTTGATCATTTTAGCAGCAACTATGATGGATGCATTTGACAGAAAAGCCTGAGGACAAGGGCTTCCCTCTACATATTAATCTGCGACTACCACCTCGAAAGCTTGATAAAATATGTATTTGCTACCTTCCCTGGCTTCGAGACATAGGACTGATGGGTCCTAGTAAATCGACCGCTCGTATTCCCCATGAACCACAATTTCCTATTCTTCATATTCAAATTTCACCATCTGGTAGAGAGTGGAAGGTACGACCCCTGACGCGTGAATCCAAGGTCTTCACAAGAGGAAATTAAAAGAACTGTCCATGTCTAGGACCTGAAAAGTCACTTCGTAATCCATAGGACCAATAGTCAAAATCAAATCGATCTCGCCTATGGTGTCTCTCTTGATGCCATCAAAGGCATGCAAACAGACATTGTTGGGCCTGATTCTCTCAGTCCCGATCTCCATTCTTTGTAAAGTTGAGAGAGGGCATATATCAACTCCATATCCACCATCCAGCATAGCGCCCTTCACATAGTACCCCTCACACTTAACTATCTGATGGAGGGCTTTGTTGTGGGCAACCCCTTCCTGGGGAAAATCATTTTTGCTAAAGGAAATTTGATTGACTGCAAAGAATCTTTCTGCCATCCTCTCCAGTTGTTCAACAGTGGTTTCAATTGTAACATAAGCTTCGTTGAGGGTTTTTATCAACACTTTTTGATGCTCGGTTGACCTCACCAGCAGGGACAGGAGTGAAATCTGTGAAGGAGACTTCCGAAGTTGGTCTATTACCTCATAGTCCACAGTTTTCATTTTTCGGAAGAACTCTTCTACTTCTTCGGCACTAACTGGCTTTTTGATCGGGAAGCATTTTTGCTTGGGATTGTTTACTTCTCCCACAGAAAGGTATTTTTTAGATGGGTTAGTTTCATTTGCTTCTCCTAGGACATCTTTTCCCTTGTAGGTTACTACCGCCTTGTTGTAATTCCATGGGACGATAGTAGGATCTATCATGGGCCTCTACGGTGCACGACCAATAACCACGGGCTCATTCAGCCTTGGTGTAATTACTGGCCCCCGTACCACATAGGCCCCTTTAGGCACGTACATCTTAGACCCCTTGTTCAGCTCAAATATTCTTGGAGGGCTCAATGTCATTTTTTCTTTCCTATGACCTCGGGGAACATAAAGAATGACATCCTTTGGGGGTACTGCCCCAGTTTTGGTTTCCACTACCTTTTCTGTATTTTGAGGGGTGGGTTTACTCTTCTTCTCCCCCTTGTCTTGTTTTGCAGCAACTTTTAGATTTTTCTCGACATCAGCGATAGCAATTGTGTCTTCCAAAGCAAGATCAAACTCCTTATCTTCGCAAATAATTCCAATAATCGGCTCGTTGTTGTGAGTTGGTAATGGGTTATTGGTCACATTAGGAATTTCTTCATCCTTTAACACTATCCGTTTTTGCTCTATGAGATTTTCAACAGCCCTTTCAAGGTCCAACAGTCTTCAGTATCATGCCCTTCCGCTCCCGAATGGTAAGCACATCGAGTACCGGCTCTATAGGAGGGCTACTCTGGATTTTGCCTGGTTTGGGGTGCGGGTTGCAATAAACCCATTTGGACCAATTTAGGGAAAAGGCTAGAGTATTACTCACCAATAGGCATGGAGTTTGTTCTCCTGGGTGGCTCACGAGCATGGACATTGTAGGGGAAGTTATTTTGTGGAGGTCGGGGATTATATACTGAGCTTGGTGAGGATGGTTGTTTCTAGGAAATGGAGCTCGGTTTTGGTTGAAATGTTATTGTGGCCTAGCATATGGCTGGGCGTTCATTACTGCGTACGGCTAAGGATCCATAACATAGGCCATATCTTGATGAGGATAATAATGTTGTGGGTTGCTTGGATGGAAGTAATTTCTGGGTGGACGGGGGTTTCTCGGACCTGAAGCTGCCATTGCCACTTCTTCCTTCTTCTTCCTGTTCGCTACACCTCCGGTCCCGCTTTGAATTGCTTGGGATGTAGCCCTTATGGAATATTGACTCAATATGCACCTTAGTTTCAGTCCATTCTCGACCATCTCACCAATCTTGATGGCCTCAACAAACGATTTCCCCATTGTAGACATCATATTCTGAAAGTAGTCGGCCTCTTGGGCTTGAAGAAAAACACTCACCATTTCTGTTTCATCCATCGGGGGCTTTACCTTGGCTGCTTGTTCACACCATTTAACAGCGTATTCTCGGAAACTTTCCGATGACTTCCTTCTTAAGGTTCGAAAACGAATTCCTGTCAGGAGCTATGTCTATGTTATACTGAAATTGCCTGACAAAATCCCGAGCTAGATCATCCCAAATATGCCAATGAGATATATCCTGATCCATTTACCACTCAGATGTGATGCCAACTAGACTCTCTCCGAAATAGGCCATTAGGAGCTCTTCTTTTCTACTAGCCCCTCACAATTGATTGCAGTACCTTTTGAGATGGGCTATGGGATCCCCATGCCTGTCATACTTTTCGAACTTTGGGGTCTTGAAACCTAAGGGTAAATTCACATGTGGGAACATACACAGATCATCGTAGGATAGGCTCTTTTGTCCGCTCAAACCCTGTATATTCTTAAGGCTCTGCTCCATGCTCCTCATTTTTTGGGTAATTTCCTCTTGCTCGGGGTTCTTGGTAGTTTTCTCCTGTCCCGTGGTAAACTCATACCGGGGTTGTTGAAGGTAAGAATTGGTGCTGAACTGGGTAGGTTCTGATGGAAAAGATGGTACTTGGAAAGTGAACGATGATGGATCAAAGCTTGGCCTGGGTAAAGTGGGTTGCACCGCAGCCGAGGTTAGTGGCGCGGTAAATATGTTGGAGGCCACTCCCGAAACCACTTGGGGGAGAACCTCAGAAGGTGTTCCGGTGAAATGAGCTAAGATGGTGGGGTATCCAAGTGGGTTATTTGGGTAATTTATCGGAACATTGGAATTTCCACTTGCCTTGGGAAGTAACTCGGGAAAAACAGGTATGGCACTCGGAGGCTCTCTACCATTGGACCAGGCGTCCCACATCTCCAGCACACGGAGGCGCAGTGCCCTATTCTCTTCAGTAACTGCTGACTCGGAGGTTGGGATAACAGATAGCGGGCTATCCTCCGGGATAGGAACTGTTGGCAGCTGACTTTCCAACGACATTTCAACACTGCCCTTTGATCTTGTGAAGTACGGGTGTGAAGCCAGGTTACCACAAACCAACTACCTTAAAAATAGAACCTATACTCAACAGTAGACAACAAAACAGTTAGTTTGAAGCAATTAACACATAGGTAATCGCACATTGGGGGTGTGATGCACCTATACAGTTAAGTGTGTTTCTACATGTTTTGCAACGATTGAATGCCTCATCACGGCTTTTGTGCATCTCCTCAATTTTCCTTTATTGCTCTTTTTGCACTCTCATTTTCTCTCTTTTTGGTTTTTTTTTGGCTTTCTCCTTTCTACATTCCTCTTTTATTTGAGTCATTTACAAAATCATGACCGGATCCGATGAGGATTGCCTACGTATCATGGCGTCGCATGAATCAAATCATCACGTAGTTCAAGAAATAAATGCAAAAAATAAGGAAATAATTTTTGGGATTTTCCAATTTTCATTAATAGAAACTCCACTTTCTCTATTAAAAAAGACTCCATCATACTCTTTCTAGGAATTTAAAACTTCAAACAGACTTGAAACATATTTTAAAACTAAAAACTGAAATACAGACTCAAAAATGAAAATCAAGAGTACATAACTGCTTCTACTCCAGGGGCCCGTGGGATATCAGTCGGTCTTGCCACGGGCCTGCGTGCAAGTTCCCCTTGAAGACGCTCCAGGTCACTCATTATTTGACGATCAAAGGTCATTATTGCAGCAAAGAAAGTGGTTCTAGTCATGTCTTCACATTCATGGCACTTCATAATGCTGTAATCAGCAATTGCTCTAGCCCTCTCCCTGATGATACCCTTTTCTTGGAGAAAACGTCCGATTTGCTGAGACCTAGCTTCTAGCACTTGGGTGTCATGATGGTTTTGACTATGCAACTATTGTATATCTTCCTCTAGCTGGGACATCAATGCGTAGAAACGTTCCCTTTCGGCTTTAAAGTTCTTAGCTTGTTTGGCCATCTCATTTTCAAAGGTAGTTAGCTTGTAATACATACGGAGACACTTAAAATTGGCACAATCTTTCGCTTAGACACTTAAATTAGGTATTTTTCCAATTAGACACGTTTCTTAGGCAATTTTCATACCAATTAGACACAAAACTATGATATGGCAAAGAAAGTGTTTCTCAGTCTCCTTGAGCGCGTGAATGAAATAAACATGGCATTTTTCAATTAATTAAATATTAAAAATGCATTTGACCACAAAAAACCATATTTTCACTAAATCCACCCACCCACTCACCCACCCACCCAAAAAACAAACTGTGTTCCATCATCTTCTCTATTTTTCCACCATATCAGCTCCTCCACTATCTTAAACCTTCCTCCTCCGTAATAATACTCCAATAAGTCATCTTCTCCTCATAAATTACCTAGCAGCAATCATTTTTCATTTATCATCACCAGCCCCCAATTCCAAAATCCCACAAAAACGTCTCCTCCAACCACCATAATATTTCATTGCCATAACACCAAAAAGTAAATAAAGCTGCAGGAAAAAAATCATCAAGCAGAACTATCAATCTCAAACAAAGACAACTAAAAAGTGGTGAACAAATGAGACCAATATCCTAATAAATAGAATAAAATTACTTGGCCATTGTTATGTAATTTTGATGTTTTTGCGGAAATTCTTGGCTTCATTAAGGAGTTTGATAATGGGTTTTATGAACATTAGGCTTTCGAGTTTGGATATGTGTAGACATGTGATTTTTGACCCTCCCCAAGATTTTTTATATATTAGCGTAAAATATTTAATTTAGGCATAATATAGATATTTTAAGTAATTTTGATTCTTTTACTCTATTTTATTACAAGAAAACAAAATCACAAAAATAGGTTCATTTATGTTTTGTAGTTATTTTTTATTAAAACAAATCTTAAAAATATATACAACAATAGTATCGTATTTTTATTTTAATGTGATATTTTGAAAATACCAAAAATAGATTTGCTTTAATGGTTAGTTTTATTTTAATAATTAGTTGAATAGTAGGAATAATTAACAAATGGGCGCGTATTTTTAATCTCATTCGCGGCAAAAAAATAGAGCTTGGGCTCGAGCAACCCATCTTTAGGCCTAATTTTGGACCTAGCCCACAATTACCAAGCCCATAATTCCTAGGACCATACCTTCTAACCTAAAACCCTACAACCTAGACTCTACACTATAAAAAGAAGGCTAAGACTAAAGAAAGGGGCGACGCCTAAAAATCTGCAGAAGGAGCGGTTGATTTTCAGAAAGGAAACGACCCCCCACCCCCGTCTCCGTCTTCTCCGAACGACCCCCGTTAGTCATCTTCTTCAGCAGCACAAACCAGCTACACAACCCCAACCTCCCTGTCTTGCGTCCTCTTCAGACTGAAGTAACGCCATTGAAGACCCGAGAATAGACCCCTTCATCTTCTCCACCTTTCAAATCCCTCACCCTTAAAAGCGAAACCAGCCATGAAAATAACTTCAAAACCAGTTGTGTAAGCTCACCATTTTCGCCATCAAAGCAACGTGAAACAGCCCGAAACAACTCCAAAATCATGAGCTACTGTCATGGAGTTTGCTGGGTCCGTTTTCTGGTTTAGTTTGAATTTTCCGGCGAGTTTCGATTGCTGGGTCCGTTTTCTGGTTTAGTTTGAATTTAGAGTCGAGAAAAACAAAACAGTATTTCGAGGTCGTGTTTGTCATTCTGAGTTCGTCGAGGTTCGAAGGTTCCTATTCTTCGTCCTTTGTTTCATTTCGTGTATTTCTTATAATTATGGGTCAATGTGAAGATTTGTGTGAATTCTTGTTGCTTGTGATATGTTGATTAGGAATCTCTACTCTTAATTAAAATTATTTTGATCGTTTGAGCTAATTCACCAACTCGTTTGATGCAAAAATTGAGATAGAACTGTTATATTCATTTGTTGGTGGCCATCTTTAAAACATGTATTAATTCTTAAAAAGAGTGTTCGGCCATTTGTACTTATAGCTTTGTCTCTTTTTCTTATGATTTTGAAGGATCGAAATTGGTGCTAACTTTCAGTAGGCTTGTTTGTGGCGTTTGAATTGTCTAAAAGGATGTCGTTGAGGGGTGTTGTCTTTTGGTTCACAATGTTCTCTGGTTATTATAAAGTGGGTGATTTTGTCAGACGCCTCTTCCTCTTTTGATCAACTGGTTTGCATTTGTTCTTTGAATTTTGACACAAAAGCACATAAGGCTTATGTTATATAAAGGTTCCTCTGTTTGGCGTAAGCACTCAGGAGATGAACTTATCATACTGGCCTCGTAGTTAATTTGTCATTTTTTGGATTTCCTAGTCTATTAGAGTTGATGTGAAGCTAGTTTGGACTATCATTGGAGTTGACTTCTCTTTTCTCTTCTAAATCTTAAAGGCTGTAATTTAGTCCTTAATTGAATGAATCGTGTGTCCTTTCAAAGATAATTGAAGTTTCTACAATAAGCTATCTCACTAACATAAAGATCTCTTGTCGTTGAATTTGGATGCTTGGCTTCTATGGTAAAAATGGGTTGAGGTGTGGCATATTAGCCAAATGAATAGTTTATGGCCCTCACGAGCTAGTTTAGAAACCTTTTGGTTAGAATAAACTGAGGGGTGCCGTGCCAAACAAAATCTCAAATGCATGGCCCTCATTTAATTAACATGTGAATCCTTTGAAATCGAGCCGTTCCGTTTAGTTGAATTTCCATGGCCCTCACAAATTTACAAAAATGCGTAGTTACTTTAGGCGCTATTTTAAAATTTACTTTCCTTAAACTCGGGTGTGCATTGATGCGACCCAAATCCAAATCTCGATGAAGTCGAAATATGTTGACAATCACGGGCGCATTGATTGCGACGGGGTTCGATACGCGTTTTCACGACGTCGCAATTCTTATAAAATAAATAATGATAGAAAAGAGGTTCACAAATTGAGACGATCCTCACCGAACAAAAATAAATAAATGTGGGGCCCTCAATAAATGGTTATTAAAAATGATTAGAATTTGGGAGGGCCATTTAGCGAACTTCGCGGCTTTCCCTAAAGATAACAACGCGTTAGACCCTTTAGGAGCGTTTTTAATAAAATTACTTTCTTAAACTCGGGTGCGCATTGATGCGACCCAAGTCCAAATCTCAACGGAGTTGGAATGTGTCAATAACCACGGGTGCATTGATGTGACGTGGTTCGAGACACATTTTCACGACGTTGCAACTCTCGTTAAAAATAATGAAAAAAGCGGTTTATAAATAAAAGCACATAGGCTAGCATGTATCAAAATCAGATAAAATTAAATACAACAGTTAAGCGACCATGCTAGAACCACGGAACTCGGGAATGCCTAACACCTTCTCTCGGGTTAACAGAATTCCTTACTCGGATTTCTGGTTCGCGGACTGCAACAGAGTCATATTTTTCCTAGGTTCGGGGCTCAACCGGTGACTTGGGACACCATTAATCTCCCAAGTGGCGACTCTGAATAATTAATAATTAAATCCCGTTCCGATTGTCCTTTAATTGGAAAAACTCCTTTACGCCCTTTCCGGGATGTAGGAAAAATGAGGTGTGACAGCTCTGGTGACTCTGTTGGGGACTGAACTCAGAATCTCTAGTTCAGGGTTCAGAATTCGAGCTTAGATAAATTGTTGTATTTAATTGTATCTGATTTTCCTACATGTTTTGTGTTGAATATGCTAAATGTTACCGCTTTGATATTATCTGAATTGTATATAAACTGTGCCGACACCCTTCTCTCTTCACCTCTGGGGATGTGCTTACTGGTTGAGACTCCCTATTCTGTTAGTGTCATACCTTGAAATAAGAAAGAGGCCGGACAAGTTATGAAGCCAGATGGCCTTTTGGTTCCCGGTAAGTTTCCCCCTCCTCGACTCGAGTTGTCTGCTCGGGTACACAGTCTAGAACACCGACCCAGGTTTTGAACATAGAATAACGTGACTTCATATCGGATCCCTAGTAGGAACGCTTATTTGCATCCCGTTGCATTTGACTTAGGGGACTCAACACAGAGGTTGGGTCTGTCTAGGACTAACAACCTTAAATGAAAAGACCATCTTGATACATCCTACTTGCTCTGTACATATATTTGTTTCGAACCTGCATGTTGACCGGTTTCTGAATCTCGGGAATGATGGAAAATTGAGAAAAAAAAAGAGAAAAGAGAAAAAAAAGAAATATCAGTTAGGGAGTTAATTGATTATTTTAGAAATAAAAATCAATGACCAATTACTGGCGAAACTCTGCCGAAATTTTGAAGAAATAAAAAAAAAGGAAAATATTTTATTTTGTTTTACTAAAAAAAAGCAAAGAAAAATAGAAAAAAAGAGTCTTTTAATTTTGGAAAGTTGGTTGTTGAAAAAGAAAGGGATAATAAGAGTCTTTGTTTTAGTTTGAAAAACATAAGTTGTTTCATTATTTGTTGAAAAAGGAAAGGAAAAAAGAGTCTTTTATTTTTAGTTTGGAAAAATAGGTTGTTTTATTGTCTGTGGAAAATGAAAAAGAAAAAAGAGTCTGTTATTTTTAGCTTGGAAAAATAAATTGTTTTATTTGTTGAAAAGAAAAAGAAAAAAAAAAGGAGTCTTGTTTCTAAAAATAGTTTTTATTCGCTTATGAAATGCCAAAAATAAAAATGGAAAAGAGTCATGTTTTAAAATAGTTCGGTTAATTCGCCCGAACTACGCCTGGTCTGATTCGTGCGGGGTCACGATACGTAGGCAACCCCCATCGGGTCCAACATCCCCTTTAAAAATAGCCAAAATGTCAAAAAAAATATAATAATAATTTTAATTTTCGTTATAAATAAGTCGGGTGATGCCGTTTTTGTCAAAATAGCCAAATGTTCCCGAACGGTACGCCAGAAGGCTGATTTTGCATAAACAGCCACCTTTGGTCATGTTTTGATTTTTGACCCTCACAGCCTTAAAATCTTCGCCCCCAAGGTGCTGAAAGGCCGTGTTTGCAATACCGGGTCATTTATTTTAATTTGAAAAACAAGAAAAAAAGTCAGTGGTCAAGTGAATACCGTTTGGATTTTGGGTCAAAGTTGGCATATAGGGGAATGAATCTGTCATTTTGTTTTTGCGTTTGTATTTCTTTTAACTAGAGTATATGGATCGTTTGATTTTCGAGTCTGTATTTCATCGTTAAGTTGGTCAGTTTTGTCGTTATTATGAAAATGGAAAATTCCAAAAATATTTTATTGTCATTTACCTTTTATTTGCACGAACTACGCCTGGTCTGATTCGTGCGGGGTCACGATACGTAGGCAATCCACATAGGATTCGACCACAAAAAAAAAGAAAAAAAAAAGAAGAATTGAATAAAAAAATGGAAAAGATGTTGTTAATAATAAGGATCGACCCAATCCATTCTAACATGTTTTGTTTTGAATTGTAAAGAAAGTTGAGGTGGTCGGTTTTGGTAAGCTGGAAACACAAGATCCAAGGAAAATGATAACTGACATCGAAACTGTTACGAGTGCTCAAGAGACTCAGGGTCAGAGGATTCAACAAGGGTCTACTGTGGTTGAGGAAAATAGAACACTGAAACAACAAATGACCAAAATGCGTCAAGCCTGGGCCAATGGCCAAGGACAGTCTTGTCACGAGTCACGATTTGCTACACGGCAAGAACAACACCACTCTCCCGAGTACCACTCGTACTCGTTTGAGCTTCGTGTAAACATCGAGAAGCCTGCACGAAAGAGAGTACAGGAAGAAATAACCCAAAGAGTGAAAAGATTAGAACAACGGTTGAAAAACATGCAAGCAATGGCAGGTCAAAAGAGCATTGCCTTCAAGGTTCCCCGATGTCCACTTGCCTCCTGGTTTCAAGGTTCCCAAATTTGAAAAGTACAATGGACATGGAGACCCCATAGCCCACCTGAAAAGGTATTGCAACCAATTGAGAGGTGTGGGAAGAAATGAGGAATTGCTTATAGCTTATTTTGGGGAAAGCCTCACGGGAGTAGCATCTGAATGGTTTTTGGATCAGGACACATCTTGCTGGTACATCTGGGATGACATGGCACGAGCCTTTGTCAAACAGTTTCAATACAACATCGACATCGGCCCAGACCGCATTTCCCTTTCTAACTAAAAAAGAAACCAACTGAAAGTTTCAGGGAATATGCCATCAAATGGAGAGAGCAGACAGCTAGAGCTAAGCCACCCATGGATGACCACGAGTTAATCACTGTCTTTCTACAGGCTCAAAAGCCAGATTATTTTCAATACATGACGTCTGTAGTGGGTAAATCCTTCCCGGAAGCAATCAAAATGGGAGAATGGTGGAGAACGGTCTTAATACAGGCAGAATTATAAGTCAAACAGCTCTCAAAGCTGTAGCTCAAGTTGTCCAAATTGAATCTGGTAATACGACTGAGAGGGATGAAGAAATCATGGTGATATCAGGGTTGAGAAGAGGTCCTAGGAGAACATCTCGAAGGTATGTGCAGCCTCATCAGGTTTTTCATGACCCCCTTAAGCATTACTATCCACCTCCGAACCCCCCATACTCTGTTGATCCATCCCAGTATGTTGCCCAGCCACCAAATCACCCAAGAAAGCGAGCACGAGTATCACAAAATCTCTACCAGCCTCCGCAAAATTTTCAATTACCTTGTAACCCACATCCAAGCCAGGGGTATAGAAGGGAACAAAAGTTGAAAGATAGTTTTACACCAATAGGAGAGTCCTACGCAAGCTTATTTGAGAAGTTAAAACAATATGGCATGATTGCACCTATTCCTCCAAATCAGGTGGACCGACGTGCGAGAAGCTTTGACTCATCTAAAAGGTGTGAATACCACTCTAATGCTCTGGTGAACAATGTGGAAAATTGTCGGGATTTAAAAAGAGAAATAGAAAGGATGATCCGGGAAAATTTGATTCAAGACAGTGGCACCTAGAATATCACGTTGCATCCCTTACATGAGGAGGCACACTTGGTGGGGATGATGCCCGGTGACATAAGGTATGAGAATCCTCGTGGGAACTTGTTGACTGAAGTTGAAGTTACTGACGCAGATAGTGGTCATGTCAATATGGATGCAAAGCTTAGTGGCTAGGATGTCGTGCTTGGTAATTGGAAAGACGCTCCATTCCCAAGTCAGCCGGGGAGGAGCTTTGGTGGTCCATTTTGCTGTCATTTCTGTTGTCCGGGTTATTTGCAGGGTTGTAATCCAGATATTGTCTTGTGATCAAACCCTCTTATTCTTTCATTTTTGTCTAGCTTGTTTAGTCGTAGTGGTTCGTTTAAGTGTTGTCCATGGATGTTTCAAGTTCATTCTAGGGTTGTACTCCAGTTTGTTTGCTTGTTTTGTTATTCGAGTTATTTCATCGTTGTCTAAATGTAAAATTCCGGTCTTTTGTTACTTCCAATCATTGTTCTTCGTTTAGTTCTTTTCTATCCTTTTGTTTTATCTTTTGTCTAATGCTGGTTCTAGTGCCATGACATGCATGCATAATTCTTAGTCGGATCTTTAAAAGCTATGTTAGTCGGGAAGCAAGGAAACAATTTTTGAAAACGATAAGGGCACTTGAGGGAATAAGCACAGAGTGGAACGTTTTGAGATTGTTTGACGCCCGAACCATGTGAAACTAGGGCAGATAGAACATAAAGAAATCCTAAAGGCAAGTTTTCCAAATTGACGGGGGGCTGTTCGTGGTAATGAGAGTGAGGGTGTTGTTCAATGGGGCTTGGTAATTAACAAATGTCAAAGGCGAATGTGTGGATATGGTTATCAAGTCTAGTACAATTAAGAGATGTTACAAATGTTTTCCTTGGTCTATTTAATTGTGTAGTTTGCACTTGACATGTTTTGAAGATTGGAATGATGAAGGCATTTTGTTCTGCTATCTAAACACCTTATCCTTCGTTACCCCTCTGAGCTTTGTTTATTTTCTTTCATACCCCTTGTTCGGAATCAGTAGCAAAGATCAGAAACACAAGCGTGAAAGATAAGCAAAGGAAAAGAAGAAAAAAAAAGAATGAAAAGGGAGAGAAGAAAAATGAAATTGAAAAAAAAGAAGAGAAAAGAAAAAAAAAAAGAGAAAAAAGAGGAAAAAGAAGAAGAAAAACAACAAAAGAGGAAAAGGAAGAAAGAAAAGAAAAGGAAAGAGAAAGAGAAGATAAAAATCACAACAATAGAGCAATTCCTATGTCGTGAACTACGTTTGACTTGATCCCGAAAGGGTACGTAGGCAGCCTCTCTGAGGTTCAGTCATACCAAAACAAAAATCCAAAAGTTCCCAAGCAAGAAACTGGGGCAGAAATTGTGGTTGTTGTGAGAAGTTGGATTCCGAAAGTTGTAATTTTAACCCATTTTGAAATTGTTTTGAGCATTTTATACCCTTTCTTTCTAACCCATCCAAAAGCCTACATTACGGTCCAAAGAAAGACCTTCTGATCAGTCTTTGAGAAATGCCAAGTCAAGCAGGTAAGGTAATTCCTGTCAGGGGCAACACTCCGGTCCAAACAAGGAAAATGAAAATGAGAGAATCTTATTGATGAAAATCCTCATGGGTATCGCAAAGTGATGAAAGCTGAGAGAAATAAAAAATGAGAGAGTCTTATTGGTGAAAACCTTCACGGGCACCTTGAGGCGATAGTAAGTTGAGAGAAAGAACGAAATGAGAGAGGTTTGATGGTGAAAACCCTTAAGGGCACTACAAGTCAAATAGGGAATGCGAATCAAATTGGATAAGCGGAGCAATGAAGCCCAGTTTCACGGCAAAAAGGAACAACAAGAGATGAACATTAGATTTGCTTAACAGAATAGGTCGCAGGTGCATGTCAAGGTCATTAGAGTCGGTATCCACATCCGATAGGTTTCTACTGTGTAGTTTTCTTGTTAGGAATCATCTCTTTCTATTGTCCTTTACTCTGTTCCTTTTGTTTTGTTTATTTCCCCTTTCTGAGTCTTTTGGTCGTAACAAGTGAGGAATGACTTCAAAATTGGCCACCAGCTTTCCAATTGCACAAAATGGGGTCACAAGTCAGGAAAAATAACAAGAGCACTGAGCTGGTTATAATCAACATACTTTGGGATCCTTATGAAACACAAAGTTTGGTAGATGTCGGTTCAGGAATAATGCAACAGATAGAGGGTATTGGGATTGAACGGGGAAAAAGGGTATTTTAGTGACATAGATGACGGGGAAAGTGGTTAATCAGTAAACATGCAAGACCTTCAAGAAGAATTAGTTGTCACAGAAAACATATGGGGTCAGATAAGAAGACTAGAAGTAATAATTGAGAGATAGTCGTCAAGAAGGGCGGAAGTTATCAGCCAAGTTTCAAAGATGGTCGGACAACGCAAAACATGGAAAGGAGAAAAGGAAAGCCATCTCAGCGGGAGTACCACAACCAACCACCGCACTTTTAAATTGACAGAATTTTCTTTGATTTGAAACAGGGGCATGGAAATGTTATTGATGGAAGAAAGATATGCTACATGGGGATTATCAAACTGGGGCAGAAAATTTCTGTCGTGTTGAAAATTTTCTTGAAGTCGGGTACCCATCTGAAGAACATGAAGGTCAATACAAGTGTTTTTAAAAATAGAAAAAGGGAAGTAGTTTGCAGGAAAGAAACACTAGTTCTAAGAAAAGTAATTTTTTGAGGAATGAAATACTAGTTTTTAGGGAAGTGGTTTTTTTTTAAGGAGGACAACACCAGTTTTTAGGGAAGCAGTTCTGAAGGAAGATAATTCAAGTTAGTGGGTAGGTAAAACAAATTTCTAAGGAAAGTGGTTAAAAGATAAAAATCTTAGTCTGTTGAATTTTTTACCTAAGATAAAGAAATCTTAGTCTATTGAATCTTTCACCCAAGATAAAGAAATCTTAGTCTGTTGAATTTTTCACCTAAGATAAAAATCTTAGTCTGATGAATCTTTCACCTAAGATAAATGCAAAAGTTGGAAAAACGAAAGGAAGGCATAATTTGGGAAAAGATAAAGGCAGAAGTTGGAAAAGAAAGGAGGGCATAATTTAGATAAAAGCAGAATTTGGAAAAAATAAGGGAAGGCAGAATTTGAGGAAAAACAAAGGAAGGCATAATTTGAAGAAGGGGAAGACAAAAGTCGAAAAAAAGAAAGGAATGCATAATTTGGAAAAAGATGAAGGCAAAATTTGAGGAGAAAGAAAGGAAGGCATAATTTAAAGAAGGGGAAGGCAGACGCCGAAAAAAGGGAAGGAAGGCATAATTTGGGAACAAGAAAGGAAGGCAGAATTTGAAAAGAATGGAAGTTGGAATTTGGAAAATTAAGAAAGTTGGGATCCCAAAAATGGACCTAGTCTGATGAATTATCGCCTAGAGTCAAAATCGCAGTCCGATGAATCTTCCTCCTGAGATCACACAAAAATGGACCTAGGCTGATGAATTATCTTCTAGAGTCACAATCTTAGTCTGTTGAATCTTTCTCCTAAGATGAAAATCTTAGTCTGATGAATTTTTCACCTAAGATAAAGATAAATCTTAGTCTGTTGAATCTTTCTCCTAAGATGAAAATCTTAGTCTGATGAATTTTTCACCTAAGATAAAGATAAATCTTAGTCTGTTGAATCTTTCTCCTAAGATGAAAGTCTTAGTCTGATGAATTTTTCACCTAAGATAGAGATAAAAATCTTAGTCTGTTGAATCTTTCTCCTGAGATGGAAATCTTAGTCTAATGAATTTTTTACCTAAGATAAAGATAAATCTTAGTCTGTTGAATCTTTCTTCTAAGATGAAAATCTTAGTCTGATGAATTTTTCACCTAAGATAGAGATAAAAATCTTAGTCTGTTGAATCTTTCTCCTAAGATGGAAATCTTACTCAGATGAATTTTTCACCTAAGATAAAGATAAATCTTAGTCAGTCGAATCTTTCACCTAAGATGAAAATCTTAGTCTGATGAATTTTTTCACCTAAGATAAATTCTAAATTTTAAGATACATTTTAGTCTTTAAATTTTTAAAAAAGTTGCATTCCAGTCTTATCACAATTCAAGTTTTGGTTCTTATTAGTATGTGGTAACAAACAACCAGTTTTCCAAACTAGGGCAGAAAGTTTTCTTTGTTTTGTCTACTTTTGTGAAGTCAGGAGCCCGCCTGAATAATGGAGGAATACATTCATATTTTAAGCAATCAGGAGCCCGCCTGAAGAACAGAGGTGATACAATTCAAATTTTAGTTTTCAATCGATTTTTTTGTCTTCTTGAAGTCAGGAGCCCTCCTAAAGAACAGAGGCATACAATTCAAGTTTCAGAAGTCAGGAGTCCGCCTGGAGAATAGAGACATACAATTCAAGTTTCGGAAATAAGGAGCCCGCCTGTATAACAGAGGATCCCGCCTGGATAATAGAGGAATACATTTCAATTTCAAGTTCAGCAGTTAGGAGCCCGCCTGCATAACAGAGGAATACATTCAATTTCAAGTTCAGTAGTCAGGAACCCGCCTGGAAAGCAGGGAATACATTTCAAGTTAGCGGTCAGGGAGCCCCGCCTGGAGAATAAGGTCAGTTTTTACTTTAGTCAAGCTTAGTTTACAGTTTTCCTAGTCTATTCTTTAGTTTAATTTCATCATTGCATTAATAATAAAGGTGGTTTACAATTTTGCTAACAACTCACAAATCTTCCTAGTGCAAACTAGGGCAGAAAATTTCTTTGTTTTGTCTATTATGTTGTAATCAGGCGCCCACCTGGAGAACAAGGGAAAACAACTCAAGTTTCTAGGGAAAACAGTTTCGAAGGAAGACAGTTCGAGTTTCAGGGAAAATGGTTCAAAGTGTAAGGGAAAATAGTGTCAAGTAACAAGGGAAGACAGTTCAAGTTCAGCAATCAGGCGCCCATCTGGAAAAAAAAGGGAATTCAATTCAGAAGTTGATGAAGGATGTCAGCTGCTCAAGACATGGCCGAGGTCACAAGCGCTACATGTCCGGTCCTGACCCAAAAGCTTTAGAAGAACGAGCTAGCACCTGTAGCTAACAAGTGTCAAGGTTCAAATCTAAAGTCTGCATGAAGAACCATTTAAGACTCAAGATCAAGCTTCAGAAGACTTATAGATAGGAATCTTGTAGCTCGTAGTCGATAGGCTTAGCTAGTCTTTTTCATCTTTTGATTTTTGATGTAATAACAGGGACCGCAGACCGGAACCTCAATGGAACGGCACCTCGACCGGATCTCCACCTCGGCATACTCCGTCATCTCACTCATTTCTGAACTACACGTGGCCTGATTCCTTTATAGCCAAGGATATGTAGGCAGCCCAGATACCAGGGCTCGGTCACACTCCCTTCTCTCTTAGTCTCAATCTCTTCAAATAATGGTCGAGTCAAAAACCTGTCTAGTCAGTCTTTGTCTGAAAACTCTGTACGTTTCCAGTCAAAGAGGGGCAGCTGTAGATATGTGATTTTTGACCCTCCTCAAGATTTTTTATATATTAGCGTAAAATATTTAATTTAGGCATAATATAGATATTTTAAGTAATTTTGACTCTTTTACTCTATTTTATTACAAGAAAACAAAATTATAAAAATAGGTTCATTTATGTTTTGTAGTCACTTTTAATTAAAAAAAAATCTTAAAAATATATACAACAATAGTATCGTATTTTTATTTTAATGTGATATTTTGAAAATACCAAAAATAGATTTGTTTTAATGGTTAGTTTTATTTAAATAATTATTTGAATAGTAGGAATAATTAACAAATGGGCGCGTATTTTTAATCTCATTCGCGGCAAAAGAATAGAGCTTGGGCTCGAGCAACCCATCTTTAGGCCTAATTTTGGACCTAGCCCACAATTGCCAAGCCCATAATTCCTAGGCCCATACCCCTTAACCTAAAACCCTACCACTAACCTAGACCTATATATATGAAACAAAGCCTAAAGAAAAAAAGGAGGAAAAAAAAGAAAAAGAAAAAGAAAAAAGCTGACCAAAAGGCAGCGCCGCTTTCTCTAAAAATACCGTCTTCTCCGAACGACCCCCGTTAGTCATCTTCTTCAGCAGCACAAACCAACTACACAACCCCAACCTCCCTGTCTTGCGTCCTCTTCAGACTGAAGTAACGCCATTGAAGACCCGAGAACAGACCCCCTTCATCTTCTCCACCTTTCAAATCCCTCACCCTTAAAAGCGAAACCAACCATTAAAATAGCTTCAAAACCAGTTGTGTAAGCTCACCATTTTCGCCATCAAAGCAACGCGAAACAGCCCGAAACAACTCCAAAATCATGAGCTACTGCCATGGAGTTCGCTGGGTCCGTTTTCTGGTTTAGTTTGAATTTTCCGGCGAGTTTCGATTGCGATTCGGAGTCGAGAAAAACAAAAAAGTATTTCGAGGTCGTGTTTGTCATTCTGAATTCGTCGAGGTTCGAAGGTTCCTATTCTTCGTCCTTTGTTTCATTTCGTGTATTTCTTATAATTATGGGTCAATGTGAAGATTTGTGTGAATTCTTGTTGCTTGAGATATGTTGAGGAGGAATCTCTACTCTTAATTAAAATTATTTTGATCGTTTAAGCTAATTCACCAACTCGTTTGATGCAAAAATTGAGATAGAACTATTATATTCATTTGTTGGTGGCCATGTTTAAAACTGGTATTAATTCTTAAAAAGAGTGTTCGGCCATTTGTACTTATAGCTTTGTCTCTTTTTCTTATGAACTTGAAGGATTGAAATTGGTGCTAACTTTCAGTAGGCTTGTTTGTGGCGTTTGAATTGTCTAAAAGGATGTCGTTGAGGGGTGTTGTCTTTTGGTTCACAATGTTCTCTGGTTATTGTAAAGTGGGTGATTTTGTCAGACGCCTCTTCCTCTTTTGATCCACTGGTTTGCATTTGTTCTTTGAATTTTGACACAAAAGCACATAAGGCTTATGTTATATAAAGGTTCCTCTGTTTGGCGTAAGCACTCAGGAGATGAACTTATCATACTGGCCTCGTAGTTAATTTGTCATTTTTTGGATTTCCTAGTCTATTAGAGTTGATGTGAAGCTAGTTTGGACTATCATTGGAGTTGACTTCTCTTTTCTCTTCTAAAGCTTAAAGGCTAGAATTTAGTCCTTAATTGAATGAATCGTGTGTCCTTTAAAAGACAATTGAAGTTTCTGCAATAAGCCATCTCACTAACATAAAGATCTCTTGTCGTTGAATTTGGATGCTTGGCTTGGTTCTATGGTAAAAATGGGTTGAGGTGTGGCATATTAGCCAAATGAATAGTTTATGGCGCTCATGAGCTAGTTTAGAAACCTTTTGGTTAGAATAAATTGAGGGGTTCCGTGCCAAACAAAATCTCAAATGCATGGCCCTCATTTAATTAACATATGAATCCTTAGAAATCGAGGCGTTCCGTTTAGTTGAATTTCCATGGCCCTCACAAATTTACAAAAACACGTAGTTACTTTAGGCGCGTATTTAAAATTTACTTTCCTTAAACTCGGGTGTGCATTGATGTGACCCAAATCCAAATCTCGATGAAGTCAAAATATGTTGACAATCACGGGCGCATTGATTGCGACGGGGTTCGATACGTGTTTTCATGACGTCGCAATTCTTATAAAATAAATAATGATAGAAAAGAGGTTCACAAATTGAGACGATCCTCACCGAACAAAAATAAATAAATGTGGGGCCCTCAATAAATGGTTATTAAAAATGATTAGAATTTGGGAGGGCCATTTAGCGAACTTCGCGGCTTTCCCTAAAGATAACAACGCGTTAAACCCTTTAGGAGAATTTTTAATAAAATTACTTTCTTAAACTCTGGTGCGCATTGATGCGGCCCAAGTCCAAATCTCAACGGAGTTGGAATGTGTCAATAACCACGGGTGCATTGATGTGACGTGGTTCGAGACACATTTTCACGACGTTGCAACTCTCGTTAAAAATAATGATAAAAGTGGTTTATAAATAAAAGCACATAGGCTAGCATGTATCAAAATCAGAAAAAATTAAATACAACAGTTAAGCGACCATGCTAGATCCATGGAACTCGGGAATGCCTAATAGCTTCTCTCGGGTTAACAGAATTCCTTACTCGGATTTCTGGTTCGCGGACTGTAACAGAGTCATATTTTTCCTCGGTTCGGGGCTCAACCGGTGACTTGGGACACCATTAATCTCCCAAGTGGTGACTCTGAATAATTAATAATTAAATCTCGTTCCGATTGTCCTTTAATTGGAAAAAGTCCTTTACGCCCTTTCCGGGGTGTAGGAAAAAGGAGGTGTGACAATATGTTTGACGCCTCTTGCCAGACGAGATCAGACGACAAAAATTAGACAACGAAGAGGGAGCAGGGGTGATGTCGGCGACGAGATTGGAGACATCGGCGGGTGGGGGAACGTTGCGGGTGGGGGGCGAAGGGGGGGTATTTGTATTTTAGTAGAAATAACACTATATAGCTGAGGTGGATAGTGAGGTGGACAAAAAAATGATGTGGCACGATTTATAATGGATACTTTTTCCACGTAGACGGAGATTGCAGAACACGCGCTTGGTTAATTAATAAGCCAGCAAAAAACGTGTCTAATTGGTATGAGAATTTCCTAAGAAACGTGTTTCATTGGAAAGAGGCCTAGTTTAAGTGTCTAAGTGAAAGATTGTGCCAACTTTAGGTGTCTCCATATGTATTATGTCTTTCTTCAAATATGTGACTGTTCCCTCATATTTCCTTTTCAACTATCACACAAACTCTGCACGTCCCTCTGTGTTCTTTGTCAGCTGTGCTCGTGCTCTGGCTAGATTAACCTTGGATTTTTCTAAGTCATCCTGATACTCAGATACTTTCCTTTTAAGAACTCTTATAAGCCTTTCATCTGCTCGGCTTCTCTCCTGACTCTCAACAGCTATTTTCATTTTTTGGATTTGGGCTCGAAGGGCTTTGTTTTCTTGAGCCAGCTTCTTCTTTTCCCCTTCATCGGCAGCAGCTTGTACACTATTGTCAAATTTTAGATCCATGATTTGTCCGTCCAATTTGCTTATCTTGTCCTTGTAGCTTGCCTCTTTCGCCAACCAATCCCATTGCTCTCATGAATCATCAGTGAATTGCTAGACGTGCGGTCTTTTAGCACGTCGTTCGGACTCCCGAGGGACTTGAAACCTTTTACCAAACCAAGTTATGTAATTAGGGTCTAACTCGCCTTTAGATAGATTCCGCACCCGAGTCTTTCGCTCTAGAAATCTACACTAATTCCAATTCTAACGAACTTTTCCTTCTGGGAATACAGCTTTTGGACCCAATCCGATGACATGTCGGCTTAGATCTTTGTCATGTGCGATAGTTTGAAACCTGCCTAGTTGGTGCAGCACCCTGTGAGGAGCATATGGATGAATGCTCCGGAGACCCATAAAGAGAAGATAACACACCTTGGCTGACATGTAAATGACTTCGGTGACAGGGAGCCAACCGAAAGTCCACTCAATTTTGTCCGAAATTAAGGAACTTAAATGCGCAAACCAAGCCTCTGTACCTTCTGAAAATTCACAACCCACCACTCGGTTTTCATACTATTTAATGCAATTCAGACCAATCATGCGTAGTTCATGTACCCCAAGCGGTGACAAATATGTTCTTGTATCCAAAGTTGTAGGAGCAAGTTATAGCCCTAGAAGAATTTTCCCCCTTCTCGGCAGATGGTTAAAGCTCGGTAAATCTCCACTAAGATCATTGGAACAAGGGTGCCATTATCTTTTTTAATCATGACGTCGACCATTCCTACAAGACCCAATTCTATGTTTCCATCTTTTCTTGGGCAGATTATGACACCCATGAATGCCACTACAAAAGCCAAACCCCGCCATGCCTCCCATTTATCTTTGTTTCCTACATGAGTTAGGCCACTATCCGATGTGTCAAAACTGTGGGGATTGCCATAGCGCTGGTACAAAAAGTGGAATGTACAAAACCCTTCGGATAGATTTCCATCTTAAACCTCCTGACTGATGCTCAGCCGATCTAGAAACTTGTGAAGAGTCACTGTTCTTGGCACCACCGGGTGCCGACATCTAAGATTCCCACTAAGATCGGCATAACTCGCAATTTCCTCTATCGTGGGGGTGATCTAAAAATCAAAAAAGTGAAATACATTATGCGTCGGGTCCCAGAAAGGTATAAAAGCCTAAATCACATCCAACCTCGATTTGATTTTCAGAAGTCCAACAAGACCGCCCAAAACTTTTACCACAGTCTCTCTGCTGACTTTTCCTAAGTCGTTCCACCACATATGGAGCTGTAATGGGATTTCCTCAAGAACTGTAAATGGTTCATTTTCATTTGTGCTCATCCTGCACATTTATTAGGGTGATTGGTTACGAAATCATAATTTATTTTGACTGAAGAGAAAGTTATCAATCAAAAAAATCTTTTTTTTTTCAAAATTTTCATTTCAAAATAAAAACTCGGCTTTGCAAATACGGCCCTTCAGCACTTCAGGAAAGAAGATTTTAGGGCTGTGTTTGCTAATCTGCCATTAATTTGAAAAATAAACCATAGGTGACTGTTCTTGCAAAAACAACCTTCCGGCACCCTTTTGGGGATATTTTGGCTATTTAGACATGAATGGCATCACCTAATTTATTTATGACTAAACAATTTTTTTTTGTTCTTTTTGGGCTATTTTTACAAAAAATGGAGTTGGACCCGGTGAGGGTTTCTCCATTATTCATAAGCCAGTCAACATGCAAGCCGGAACAAATAAATGCACAAGTAGCAAGTAAAATACATCATGATGGTCTTTTCACTGGTACACCTGTCCTAAACAGACCCAACCCCTGTGTTGAGTCTCCAAAGTCAAATTCACGTGATGCAAACAAGCGTTCCTACTAGGGATTCGTCATGAGGCTTTGTTATACTAGGTTTAAAACCCGGGAGTATTGTTCTAGACCTGGCTTACCCGAGCGGACAGCTCGAGCCAAGAGGGTAGCGTACTGGGAGTACAGAAGCTTCACCGGCTTTGCAACTTGTCCGAACCTCGTTATAAATTTGGGATATGACTCTAACAGAAAAGAAGTTATACGAAGTGCACACTTCCCAGATGATTTAGAAGACTCAGAGAGAGGAGGGTTTCGTAGTAATATATATACAGTCCAAATAATATCAAAGCGGTAAAAAGCGGCATTTAGCACATTAGACTCTACATGTAAAAATCAGATAAAAACAAGCCAACTATAATATTTATTCTAAGCTCGAATTCTTGAACCCGGAACCGAAGTTCTGGGTTTGGATCCCAACATAGTTGCCCGAGCTATCACACCTTTTTTTTACCACCCGAGGGGGATATTGGAGATTTTCCAATTTAAGTGACATTATTTGAAATGAGATTATTCATTTATCAGAGTCTCCGCTTGGGATAGTTTATTTGGTGTCCCAAGTCACCAGTTTATTTTAAAATCCCAAATAGAGGAAATTCGAATTTTATTTTAAAAGTCTGCGAACCAGAAATTCCAGATAAGGAATTCTGTTAACCTGGGAGAAGGTGTTAGGCATTTCCGGGTTTCTGGTTCTAGCACGGTCGCTTAAACTATTAAAATTGGCCTATTATCTGATTTATTACATGTTTTAGCCTATGGTGCCTTTTTAACTTATTAACCACTTTTGGTTATTTTTGCTTTTAGAAAGATTCAACGTTATTTAAAACATGTCTTGAACCACGCCACATGAAATGCACCCGCGATTCACGACACGTTCTATTTAACGTTGTTAGGAATTGAAATTGGGTCACATGAAATGTACACCAGAATTTAGTAATTAAAAGAAAATCAATTTAAAGAACACGCCTAAAGCAAGCTACGATGATTCAAATTAATAACAAAGTTTGTGAGGGCCATGGAAAATTCAATAGATGGCACGCTTCGTTTTTTTAAAGAATTAGTATTAATCATATGAGGGTCATGGACTTAGGGGTTTTATTTAGCATGGCACGCCTCAAATTATTCTATAAGATTTCTTGATTTAATCTTTGAGGGCCATAAATTATAGGTTTTATGGATATGGCACACCCTAATCTAATTAAAGAGTCCTATTGAATTAAAAGAATTAAAGACAATTTGAGCTCTATCCATATTAAAATCAATACGCATTGCTACGAGCAGCCCATATAAAATACTATAATGGCCTAATGTTTGGAAGGGGAAACGAGTATAAGCTTGCAACAACACAAACGACATATCAAAGGGTAATTGGGCTCATGATGAGGCCCCAACACCAAACGGGATCGGCCAAGAGCCTAACTGGGCCAGCCTCAAGGCCCAATTGCACGACTAGCTGCAAAAGCTTGAACAAATGATAGCCAGAACATCTTGAGTTTAGGTGATGCCTCAAATGAAAATTCCCAGAGAAAATGAATCAACTACACCAAACTGAAAGGCCTATCTTGAGACTGGGCTGCCCAATTTGGGCCTATGTTAAATACCATTCGACGACCAACAACCATGTTGCCTCAGGACAGCCCAAGTCTTTTTGCACACTTTTAACACAGACTGATGCAAAATCATAATACTATTCTCAAAGTACATAATTTAATGTTATAACAACTTATACACAATTAATCTCATTGTTGAAACATAATAAAATTCGATTTTAAAAACCAAACACTAACGTGATTTCAAAATATACACATACATTTACTAACATAGATTCAGACCTGTCCAATTCCAGCCATCTAAACATGACTATTTACTGATTTTTATGCCAAACATGTTAAAATATTCAGCTACCTAAACTCATATGGTATCCCTTACAAACCACAATTCAACACAGTCCCAAAATCACACATTCAAAGTGTTATACAGACTTAGATCTTGGATATTTGCATTCTAAATCTTACCAGGGAATAATGATTGATGCTAACATTGAATTACATCTAAAATCATCTACTATCAAACTAATTAATACATGTAATATTGAACTAAAGAAGACGAAATCTAGAAGGGAAATCTATTTTCATTCAAAACACATTGAAGCTCTGACTTCATTTAGCACTTTTAAAGTTCGAAACATACCTGAAACAAACAAAAATAACCAGTAATTCAGCAAGGAACTAGCAATCAACATCAGATCTTAAAACAACAACCAACAACAGCTCAACAGTCAGCTTTCATGTTTTGGAACCCAGAAATGAACAACAACAATCTACTCTAGCTTTAAAACCCAAGAAATACCAATAACCAGCTGTAATAGAACTGTAGATGATTTTTTTTGTATTTTTTCTTTCTTTCTAATTTTGGTACTTATACCAATATATATAACTTCAGTCGTTTTCTCACTTTTTTAGGTTCTAATATCTGCCTAACAAATGCAGAAAATGGCCCTTTTATAGACAAGTTCTAGGGCAGACAAATTGATTTTAAGCTTTACCAATTGCTCCTTCCCCAATTTTTACTTTGTTCATTTTAGACCCTGATTTTCTAGCCTGTTTGTTAAACTAAACCCCAACCTCGCCGTCCTGGAAGTTTCCCAGGCAGTTTGTGAAAGATTCCCCTACCCAATTTTTCTAAACTAACCTTTGAACTCCTCCCAATTACCTTCAACCCCAGCTGAGCTCGAAACCCTTTAAACAAGCTGAAAATCCCAAAGACCCCACAACCCCTTGGGCCTTAATGCTGATGGGCCTGTCTGCATGCAAGGAAGGCCCCAAACCAAATGGAGCCCAAATCAAAACCAATTTCTGAAAGAAGAGAAAGAAAAGAGAAACAAAAAAGCAATAATTCTGACTAAATGAATCGGGATATATCAACTCATTTGGCCCCAAGAAACGTAACAACACTAAAACAAAGGAATTAGAACTAATTATTAAAGAATTGTACTGATTTAAAGGCATAGCAACACTAAACCCTGTTTAGACACCCAATTAGACAAACAAATGACTTCTGAGATAGAGCACAAAGAAAAGAAAACTAATAACCTTCATTTTTGAAAGAAAAGGAGAAGAAGATAAAGAAAAGAAGGGCAATAGATAAATAAAAAAAGGGACCAAGAAAGATAGAAATATCTAATCCCCAGCAGATAGACGACATAGGCTAGGCAAACCCCGACTCTTTCGATTTAAACCAAATTGAGTGTTAATCGACTGTTCTTGTGAGAATAACCGACTAACACTCGTTTCAGGCCCAAATTGTCTTCAAAGATTGGAGAACATGAACCCAAGCTCTTGTATGATGAGCTAAGGACGGGAACTGATTTAGGTTTTGTTTTTAGACCTGAAATTAAGGGCGACTGGTGGAGATTTTGGGGAAATTGACACCAACATGTGTTTGAGGGATTATGGGGAGTGTATGGTTAATTTTTTATAGGGTTTGGAGCTTCACCGTCGCCAATGGCGAATTCCGGTGGGCGGCGGGTGGTGGTGAGAGATGGTATTTGAGAGAGACGAAGACAGGATCTAGGTTAGTCTGAAATGTTTTGGACAATTTTAAATAAAATGGAGACAGTTGCAGGGCCATCAGATGAACTAAATTGAATGGTTGGGATTGACTTAAACTTTCGAACTCAAAATAATGTAGTTTTGGCTCCATACTACGCGTTTGAATCGTCTTGATACGTGAAGGTTTTGGACTGGGTGGGGATCGATTTTGGGCCTGAATTGGGGAAGATTCTGGGTGGGTTTTCAATTAAATGGCCCAATTTCAAGGTTTTAGAGCACATTCACAATTTCCTTTCTTTTTGTTTTTTCCTTTTTGTAAATGTTTTATTTTTCTTTTCAATTAATTAAAACCAAAATTAATTTACACAATTATATTAATAACTCAACATGATAATTATAAGAATTAATTAACTGCTACATTAAAAGAAGAACTACAAATTTAAGATTAAACGGCTAAAATGCAAAGTGAGTCCTTTTTTGTGATTTTTCATTTTTATAAAACAACTAATTTACTAATTAACCTAAAAATATAAAAATAAATCCTAAATGCAAATGCAGAGTATTTTTGTATTTTCATGATTTAAATAAAAATTAAACATTCACAGAAAAATACAAATAAATAAGAAAATTCTACGAAATTCCTAAAATATCTAATAATTAAAAAAAAATCTATTTCCTTGGGATTCTGTAGAAGTATTTCATATAAGGCAAAAATCACATGCTCACATTAGGAAAAGAACTCCTTCATCACTAAGTATGGCACATACTGCTATAACGTAATATCATTTGGATTAAAAAATGTTGGTGCACTTAGCAATGCCTAGTAAACCAGATGTTCGAAGAACAAATAGGGAAATCCATGGAAGTTTACATTGATGATATGTTAGTTATATCCCTGCGAGCAGAGGGCCATTTAAAGCATTTGCAGGAAACCTTCAGTATATTGAAGAAATACAACATGAAGTTGAATCTGGAAAAATGTGCTTTCGGAATCAGATCAGGTAAATTTCTCGGGTTCATGGTATCCAACCAAGGAATCGAGATCAACCCCAACAAGATCAAAACAATCGAGGATATCATGGTAGTAGACAACGTGAAGGTCGTGCAAAAGCTAACCAGGCACATTGCCGCCCTAGGGCGATTCATCTCGAGGTCCTCCGATAAGAGTCACCGATTTTTCTTGTTACTAAAGAAAAAAAACAACTTCACATGGACCCCGGAATGTCAAAGGGCCTTGGAAGAACTAAAGCGATATCTATCGAGCACACCACTGCTCCACACATAAAAGGCAGGCGAACAACTATACTTATAATTAGCAGTATCGGAGATAATGGTAAGTGGAGTCCTATTTCGGGAAGAACAAGGTGCACAATTTCCAATTTATTACGTTAGCAGGACCTTAGATGAGGCCGAAACTAGATATCCTCACTTAAAAAAATTGGTGCTCGCTTTGCAAAGAGCCTGTAGGAAACTAAAACTGTATTTTATGGACCATCCTATATGTGTTGTGACAACTTACCCATTCTAAAATATAATGCATTAACCCAAACTCTCAGGACGATTATCCAAATGGACCGTAGAAATAAGCGGGTACGATATTGAGTATCAACCTTGGATAGCCATTAAGTCTCAAATTTTGGCAGATTTCATGGCTGAATTTACGCCGGCCCTAACCCAAGGTCAAAAGAGAGTTGTTAGTAAACTAGGGGTAGTCTTCGGGAATCTGGACCCTCTTTATGGACGGTGCCTCAAACGTAAAGGGGTCCGGACTTGGCATCATATTGAAGCCACCAACAGGAAATGTAGTTAGACAATCCATTAGAACTGTAAAATTGACTAACAAAGTGTTGGCCCAGGAACAGGTAAAATTTTGAAGAATGACAAATAAACTCAGTCATGGACCAGGTCCATCATGTGAAGCACATTCATGATCAACCTATACATGTGAGATGCACGTCAAGGAGATAAGTCCCACTAATCAAGCAGCAATATCTCCTGATCTGATCGAAAAGGTTGCATATTGGATAAGGGGAGAAAGTCTCCTTATATGAAGAGAACATAATCCAGATAAAGAGAGTGTTAGAGTTTGATATCAACAAGGACTCAACTATGATAGAAGATCAGAAATTGAATCCCAATCAAACTCTGATTTCTAACCTATTAAATAATAGTTCTTGTTCTCTTTTATAGGGTGGCACAAATGTAGAAGTTAAACTAAATTGAAAGCAAAAGAGCAAGGCGATTTTGCAAGCAATTTATGTAAGATTTGAGTGTGCACTCTTGAAGCTACTTGAACGAGATAGAAGAACTGATTCCATTGTATTTTTTCTTATTCTAGTTCAATTGTAGTAGGTGGTTCAAAGTTGTACCTTTCCAGCTTTCATAGAAGCAATTGTATTAGGTATTTTGAGAGTTCAAGTTATATGCTAACTTGAAGTTGTCACAACAGTTGAGGTTGTGTGCTACAACGGGATTAGAGTTAATCCTTAGGTTTACAAAAGAGTTTTGTAAATGCTATTTTGGCTCAGTGATTTTAGTGGAAGTTTGGAAAAATCCTACTGAGTAGTAGGTTATGGTTTTTTTAATTTTTGAGCCAGGTGTTTTCCACGTAAAATCTTTGTGTTCTTTATTTTATGTACTTTTAATTCCGCAAACAGTAGTAGTTAGAACACCTAGAAGAATCTGGTTCTTCTAGATCGAAAATTGGGTACCACACAAATCAACCCCCCTCTTGTGTGGTATTGATGCTTAAAACATCAATTGGTGTCAGAGAGGGTTATCCTTGAAGAGGCTAACACCTTAGGAAAAGATCAACATGAGTGCACAACCTAGGAACTGGGAAGGGCAATCCACTGTCAGGACTCCACTTTTCAATGGTCAGTACTATTCTTGGTGGAAGAACATGATGAGGGATCACATCATAGGAGAAGACTATGAACTCTGGTACATAGTCACTGATGGTCCTCTAGAAACTACAAAGAAGAATGCTGAAGGAGTGGATGTGCCAAAGACAAGGGCTGACTACACTACTGAAGACCTAAAGAAGTGGGAGAAAAATGCCAAGGCCAAGAAATGGCTTGTGTGTGGACTAGGTCTAGATGAGTACTGTAGAATTCAAAGATGTACTACTGTTAAGGAAATCTGGGATACCTTGAAAGTGGATCATGAAGGAACACCTCAAGTGAAGAGGTCCAGAGGAACACTGTTGTACTCCCATTATGAGAACTTCACCATGAAGGAAGGAGAAACCAACCAAGAGATGTATACAAGGTTCACCACACTGATAAATGAACTTAAATATCTTGGAAGGATTATTCTTGAGGAAGAAAAAGTTGAGAAGATTTTGACAAGGGTTCTGCCAGTCTCTTGGGAAAGCAAAATCACTGCTATTCAGGAATCAAAGAACATTTCTACCCTCAAGCTAGATGAACTAATTGGAAACCTCACTACCTATGAACTAAGAAGGCAAACCATGAAAATGGATGCACCCAAGAAGGAAAGAAGTCTGGCTCTCAGAATTGATGAAGGTTCAGATCTGGTTGATGATGAAATGACTATGATCACTAGAAATTTTAAAAAGTACCTGATGAGAGGAAAGGGTTCTTCAAAAGGTACAACCTTCAATAAACCAAGGACTCCTAAGAAACAGATCAATGAGGGTTGCTACAAGTATGGTAAGATTGATCACATGATCAATAACTGCCCCCAATGGGAAAATGAGTAGAAGAAGGAAAGGGCTGAACGAAGGAGCAGGAAGAAGGAACAGGTCCAACCAAAAAGGGAACAAATGATCAACAAATGCTATGATTGCTGCCTGGGGAGAAACATCAGATGAGGACTCAGAAGATGAAGCTGGAGATGAACAAGCTCTTATGGCCATCGGAGAATCAGATGATAAACAAAAGGTAAGTATTCTTCATCTCAAAGACAAGATTAAATTCCTGTCTAAAGAAAGGTTGTCTAAACTTTTGATGGATTTCATTGATGAGTTTAAAATAATTAACAATGAAAACAAAGAGCTGTCTAGGGAATGTATGATCCTAAAGCCAAGTGCAAAAATCTAAAGTCTAGGGCTAATGAGAGTAAAAGTGAAAATACTGAGTTGAAGAACCAGGTTCTTGAACTTGAGACTAGTGTCCTAGAACATAGGTCTGAGAACTTAAAACTGAAACTAGGAATAGGAAATAAGAAAGCTGACCACACTCATCTCACCCTAGAAGAAAACTTAGGAAAAATGAAGGATGAGCTATATAGGAAAGATGAGCAGATAAGAGTATTGAAAGAAGATCTAGGGAAGGTAAAACATGAACTAGACAGAACTTGCAAAGGAAACAAGGCTTCTGATGCACTCTCCTAGCTACACGAACATCACAGTAGCAACAAAAGAGGACTTGGTTATGCGACTCAAGCACCTAAGTGGGATCCTAAAAGCAAGTACTTCACTTTTCCCGAAAACAAAATTTGCACACATTGTGGCAAGACTGGTCATTACAAAAACGAATGTAATGCAAAAGAAAAGGCTAGTCAAAAGAACAAAACTTTTGTTCAAAGAACAAATAGGCGGCCTGGGTGGGCTAGAAGGAATCTGATTTATCCCTTTGCCCATAAAAAGGGACCCAAACTAGTTTGGGTTCCTAAGACTAACCCCCGATTTCTTTTTGCAGGTCCAAGTGAAGGGAAGCAACCAAATATGGTACATGGATAGTGGCTGCTCAAAACATATGACTGGAAGCAAGAACCAGTTCCTTTCTCTTGAGAACTTAAAGGGAGTCAATGTCTCCTTTGGAAATGGGAAGAAAGGTGAGATCATCGGGGTTGGAAAGGTGGGTAAGACAGACTCTTACTCTATTGAGAATGTCTACTTGATAGATGGCTTGAAATATAGCCTGATCAGTGTGTCACAATTGTGTGACAGAGGTAATCTTGTAGCATTCACCTCCACAAAATGCTTTGTGATTAATCTTACCACTAATAAGATTGTTTTGAAGGGAAAGAGAGTTAACATACATTGTAGATTTGTCCACTCTCTCAGAAAATGAACTAACTTGTCTAAGTGTGATGGATAATGATTCCCTCCTATGGCACAAAAGACTTTCTCATGCCAGTTTAAATCAGCTTAACAAATTAGTCTCCAAGGACTTGGTGATAGGGTTACCTAACATCAAGTTCAAGGAAGACAAGGTCTGTGAGGCCTGTGCAAGGGGGAACAAGGTAAGATCATCCTTCAAAAGCAAGAAAATGGTAAGCACAACCAAGTCGTTGGAACTGGTCCATATGGATCTCTGTGGTCCAATGAGAACCATGAGCAAAGGTGGAAAGAAATATGTAATGGTGCTTGTTGATGATTATTCTAGATTTACCTGGGTTCTATTTCTAACTACTAAAGATGAATCATTTGACATGTTTATTGCTTTTGTTAGAAAAACTCAGAAATAATTAGAAAATCAACTTGCATCCATTAGGTCTAATCATGGAACTAAATTTGAAAATGCTAAGTTTGCTGAATTCTGTGATGAAAATGGTATAGATCATAATTTCTCTGACCCTAGGACTCCTCAACAAAATGGAGTAGTCGAAAGAAAGAATATGACTCTTGAAGACATGGCTAGGACTATGCTTCTCTCTAGTAAGATGCCCCATAGCTTCTGGGCAGACACTATAAACACTGCATGTTACATTACCAATAGATGCATGACTAGACCTCTTATAGAGAAGAATCCCTATGAGTTACTTAAAGGGAGAAAACCAAATATATCCCATCTCAAAGTATTTGGATGTAAGTGCTTTGTGCATAATAATGGAAAGGACTCCCTAGGTAAGTTTGATCCCAGAAGTGATGAAGGAGTATTCTTGGGATATTCTTCACATAGCAAAGCATATAAAGTGTTCAATAAAAGAACTTTGTGTGTAGAAGAAAGTGTACATATAGTATTTGATGAAACTAACATTCTTTCTAAGAGACAGGAACAAGAAGATGAAGCCATTGGGTTGGTAAAGGACTTGACTGAAGCCTCAACACAAGTCAAAGTGGCTTCAAAAGAAGGAGCAGGTGATGGAATAGGTTCGTCCATCCAGGGAAACCTGATAGGGGGAACTAATCAAGGAAGAGTTGAAATAAATCCCCTAAAAGAACCTGGTCATGACCCTGTTCCTCAGCAACAAAACATAGGAGAAATATATAGCAGAAACCAGTTGGTTGTGAAACCTTATAAGTATCAAAGTTCTCATCATATTGAGAACATTATCACTAATCCAATATCTGGAGTCAAAACTAGATCACAATTAATGAATCTGTGTGCTTTTGATGCCTTTTTATCTCTTATTGAGCCTTAAAATGTTATTGAGGCTTTGCAGGATGCAGATTGGGTGAATGCAATGCAAGATGAACTCAATCAGTTCGAGAGAAGTCAAGTTTGGCATCTAGTTCCAAGACCCAAGCATAGACCAGTTATTGGCACAAAATGGGTCTTCAAAAACAAACTTGATGAAGATGGAACCGTTACAAGAAACAAGGCAAGACTGGTGGTCCAAGGTTACAGCCAAGAGAAAGGCATAGATTATGATGAGACTTTTGCGCCAGTTGCAAGACTAGAGGCAATAAGACTCCTCGTAGACTTTGCAGTATACATGGAATTCACTCTTTATTAGATGAATGTCAAAAGTGCCTTCCTAAATAGTTACCTGAAAGAAGAAGTGTTTGTAAAACAACCTCCAGGGTTTGAGAGTAAAGAATGTCCTGATCATGTGTACAAGTTAGACAAAGCTCTCTATGGACTCAAGCAGGCCCCAAGAGCATGGTATGAACGACTGTCCAAATTCCTACTGGAGCATGGTTACAAAAGAGGTAAAATTGACAGTACCTTATTCTTAAGGGAAAAAGGTAAGGATCTCCTTGTGGTACAAATATATGTTGATGACATAATCTTTGGGGCCACCACTGATAAGCTAAGTAAGGACTTTGCAAAATTAATGGGGAGTGAGTTTGAAATGAGTATGATGGGTGATTTTAAATTCTTCTTAGGCTTGCAGATCAAACAAAGTCCTAATGGAACCATGATCCATCAGCAGAAGTATGCAAAAGAGCTTATCAAAAAGTTTAAAATGGAAGAATCAAAAGAAATAGACACACCCATTGAAACTACCACTAAATTAGACATTGATTAACTTGGTTCATCAGTTGATCAAACGTTATATAGGGGTATGATCTGTTCACTCCTGTATCTTACTACCAGCAGACCTGACATTGTTTTCAGTGTAGGGCTTTGTGCCCTTTTTTAGGCAAATCCAAAGAAGTCTCACTTGACTACTGTCAAGAGGATACTAAGATATCAGAAAGGCACCACTGATCTGTGTCTTTGGTACCCCAAAGGTAGTAATTTCAATCTAGTAGGATATGCTAATGCTGATTATGCAGGTTTCCTAGTGGATAGGAAAAGCACCTCAGGTATGACACACTTCCTTGGTTCATGTCTAGTGTCATGGGCTACTAAAAGCAAAATTTAGTGGCCTTATCTACTGTTAAAGATGAGTATGTTGTTGCTGCCTCTTGTTGTGCTCAATTGTTATGGATCAAACAACAGCTGGTAGATTTTGGCATTGAAGTTTGTTGCATTCCTATATTCTGTGATAACACTAGTGCTATAAGTATGACAAAGAACCATGTTCATCATAAGAGGACTAAGCACATAGATGTTAGGCACCACTTCTTAAGAGATAACTTTGAGAAAGGTTTGATCTCCATAGAATTATGTGCTACTAATAAGCAAATTGCTGACATCTTTACTAAAGCACTAAGTAGAGAAAACTTTGAGAGGAACAGAGTTGGAATTAGGGATGATTAAGATCACCTAATAGGTCTAGCTCAGAATGCACAATGAAATATATATATATATATATATATATATATATATATATATATATATATATATATATATATATATATATATATGGGTAGGAAAACTAACTGTGTGTAAATATCTAGATTAATTTATACTCAGCTTCATACTTTAATTAGTATATCCTGTGCCATGTGTTTATATGATTCACTGATCTATTGCAAAAAAATTCTCTATTATGGCATTTGAGGCATGTTCAAGAGAGTTTAAAATGAAGAACCTGGTTCATCAGTATGATTTCATATGAAAGTTCAGGTATATTTTCTATACTCTACACAATTAGAAAGACTAATAATTCAATCATGAGCAGAAGTCCTATACTTGTCAAATTCCTAGAAAATTATATTTGTTAAGCATTGAACCAGTTTCGTTCATCTAGAACTCTACACCGTAAATTTTGCCTAATGTCTAGGGAAGCCAAATCTATCATTAAAAGTCTAGAATTTCAGTTTTATTAGACTTCTAATTAACCTCTAAAAACGTTGTTGTTACCTATTAATTGTCTAATTCTCTTTAAAATACACATCACTTCTCCATCCTTTATCATAATTCCAAAACCGTCAAAAATACTTCTTCACTTCCAATTTCCCTCCTCTCCAAAATTCCCAAATTCGCTCAAGAAATCAACAACCATGTCTAACCCACAAGATCATCCTGGAACCCTTTCACCACCTTCTCCCTCAAATTCATCCTCATCTACTCCACCCAATGAATCTCCAAAACCTATGTTTCGAAGGCAGAAAATGCTTGCACGAAAAACTATAGCATTTGGGGCTCTAAGAAAGGTTTTAAACGAAAGGTTGAAAGCTAGCCAAGTGAAATAAAGCCAGCTCAAAATTCTAATTCTAGCTCTGAGACTGAATCTTTTCAATCAACGACTGAGGGAGATGGACATGGGTCTTCTGACTCTAAGAAGACTCAAGAATTTCCTACTGTGGTAGGTTCATCTGTTATTGAAAACTTAGAAACTAGGTTTGTTCTAGTTGGACCCAGTAGGGATGTTAAGCTGGCTGAGACAAGTAGGAGTGAAGGTAAAAAGAAGTCTGAAAAAGAAAAAGAGAGAGAGGGTACATATGGTGAAGGGAGGGGAAATGGGAAGGGAGCGGTTCTTGCAATATGTGGGGTTGCACAAGAGAGGTTAGAAGAGAGTGGCATGAAGTCAAGGGGAAGTGGGTCTGGAGAGGCTGCTGAGGGGTTGGTTCATCTGAGCAAAAAGAGAGATGAACCTGTTTCATCTACTGAAGAGACCCTAACAGATCTACTAAGAAATATTGGGGCAAGTTATGATCCAAACAAAAGCAAAGCTACTACACCAAAAGCCTCAAATGTTCCCAAGCCATCCAAGAAAAGAAAAGCCTCATCCCAAACACCTACTGGCTCTTCAGTGCCTAGGGGTAGAGCTCCAAGAAGCAGGGTAAAACAAAGTGAAACTAATCTACAAAAGGCTTTAGAAAAAAGCAAGAAAAAGAAAATGGACAAAGGAAAGGGGAAGATTGCAGAATCCTCAGTGGTTGTTGAGGAAGAGGAGATGGAACTGGTCCATTAGGAAAGGGATACATCACTGAAGGTTCCTACACCCAAGCCTAAGAAACCCAAGACTTCCTCCACGAAGTCTTCCTCTGTGCCTGTAGTCTGCTGAACCCTCACCAGTCAAGAAGACAAGATCTGCAGTGAAAGCTAAACAAGCAAAAGTTTCAGATGATGAAGAGTGGAGTGGAGAAGAAGAAGAAGAAGAGGAGTCTGAGAAGGAACAGGACAAGTTTGTCATCTTTGGCAGGAGAATTTTTTTGAAAGGTAGATTGTTGAAGGACCTGGTGGAACCAGGGATGATGAGGATGGTTGACTCTTTAACTGCTCAAGGTTGGAAGGACATGGTCCTTTAGATGGATGAGAGACTAGCCAGAAATGAACTAATTGAGTTCATGGCTAATGCTGTTGTTAAGTATGGGGTTGTCGGTAGCTTGGTGAAGGGAGTCCCAGTGCAATTTGATGCTGCAAAACTAGGAGAAATTCTGGATATACCCTCTGAAGGGTTTGATGACTACACTAGGTAAAGGTGGCCATGCCTGGACTCCCTACCTACTGATCTTGAGATCACCAAGAGGTTATGTGATTCAGAGGATGCGAATAAAGCTAGGGCTGTGCAGAAAAGTGAGATGAGGCCTGACCACAAGGTTGTGTTTGAGTTTGTCAACAAGTACCTACTGCCTAGATAAGAGAGAAGACATACTGCAAACTACATGGACCTGGTTCTTATGGAGTGCCTTGAGAGAGGAAAGCAAATCAACTGGCATGCCCTCTTTGTCAAATTACTAAACAGGGTCATCAATGGCTCCAAGGCTCATACTACTCCATATGGCTTCATACTGACCATAGTTCTGGACAGGCTGAAAGTACCTTTGAAGAAATGGGAAATGGCCTTAAGCAAAGAACACTTTGGCATCAAAACTCTTCTTGGTTGTGACTATCCAGTCAATGCCATCCCAGTTGAACCTGATTCATCTCTGAAGACACATATCAACATCAAGGTTAGGACTTTGGTTCAGGAATATGCTGCTAAGGATGCTGAAATTGCTAGGCTCCAGGCTCGTGTGGTTGAAGTGGAAGCTGAGAGGGATGGTCTTAGAATTGAGCTTGCAAAAGAAAAGGAGAAGAATGATGGAATTCTTCAGAATATGCTGAGTCTTCTCCAAACTCAACCTCCAAGCCTTAGGACTCCTAGTTTCTGTCTCCTGAACTAGTTCTAGTACCCCCCCCCCCCCAGTGACCCAGATTAGGGATTTTTCTGTTTTTGCTCATGGTTTGAATATTTTTCTTTCTTTTTGTGGTTTGTTTGTAAAAACATATCTCTATCAATAAAAACTGTTGTTCTCTCTTGTTCAATGATTATTCTGACCTTGATAATTTAAATATTTTCGTTTGATTACTAATGATTGCACCATGATTGCACTTGCAATTGCCCCAATAGCCATGAGTACTTATTAAAATCTGGAATTCACACTTTGTATGCAACTTTTCGATGATGCCAAAAGGGGGAAAATTGTGTGCTTTATACAAAGATATTGTGCTGAAATAAGTGATATCTATAACCTAATTAACCTGGTCCTTGATGATAAGTAATTTTCTAAGTTCAGTAAGCTGAGTTCTTACAGGTTCTTTGATCAGTAAAAAGCACAGAGTTTGTCATCTTCAAAAAGGGGGAATTTGTTGGCCCAGAAAGAGGTAAAGTTTTGAAGAATGACAAATGAACTCAGTCATAGACCAGGTCCATCATGTGAAACACAATCATGATCAACCTATACATGTGAGATGCACGTAAAGGAGATAAGTCCAACTGATCAAGCAACAATATCTCCTAATCTGATCGAAAAGGTTGCATATTGGATAAGGGGAGAAAGTCTCTTTATATGAAGAGAACACAATCTGGATAAAGAGAGTGTTAGAGTTTGATATCGTCAAGGACTCAACTACGATAGAAGATCAGAAATTGAATCCCAATCAAACTCTGATTTCTAACCTATTAAATAACAGTGATTGTTCTCTTTTGTAGGGTGGCGTAAACGCAGAAGTTAAACTAAATTGAAAGCAAAAGAGCAAGACGATTTTGCAAGCAATTTATGTAAAATTTGAGTGTGCACTCTTGAAGCTACTTAAACGAGATAGAAAACCAGTTCCATTGTATTTTTTCTTATTCTAGTTCAATTGTAGTAGGTGGTTCAAAGTTGTACCTTTCCAGCTTTCATAGAAGCAATTGTATTAGGTACTTTGAGAGTTCAAGTTATAGGCTAACTTGAAGTTGTCGCAACAATTGAGGCTGTGTGCTAAAATGAGATTAGAGTTAATCCTTAGGTTTACAAAAGAGTTTTGTAAATGCCGTTTTGGCTCAGTGATTTTAGTGAATGTTTAGGAAAATCCTACTGAGTAGTAGATCGTAGTTTTTTCACCTTTTGAGCCTGGTGTTTTCTACGTAAAATCTCTGTGTTCTTTATTTTATGTACTTTTAATTACGCAAACAATAGTAGTTAGAACACCTAGAAGAATCTGGTTCTTCTAGATCGAAAATTGGGTACCACACAAATCACCCCCCCCCTCTTGTGTGGTATTGACGCTTAAAACATCACAAAGAGACCGAATGTAAGGCCATGATTACAGATCTCGAACTGGCCAAAGGCTTGGGGAGAGGTGATCGAAGCTAAGTGTGACTCCCTCCTTATGGTAAACCAAGTTAATGGAACATTCGAAGTCAGAGAAGAACGAATGCAAAGGTACCTAGATAAGTTGCATGTAACATTATATCAGTTCAAAGAGTGGACTTTGCAGCAATACCTCGAGATCAAAATAGCGAGGCTGATGCCCTTGTAAACTTAGGGTCGTTTGTCGAAGACGACGAGCTCAACTTGGGGGCAGTCGTATAGCTCATGAGATCTGTAGTAGAAGAAGGTCATGCCAAAAGGAACTTCACAAGCCTAACTTGCGATTGGAGAAATAAATACATTGAGTATTTGAATACTTGTAAACTGCCCTCAAATCCAAAAGAATCGATGGCCCTGCGTACAAAGGTAGCCCGATTCACCTTGTCCGAAGACGGAACCTTGTTTAGAAGAATGTTCGATGGCCCACTAGCAATATGTTTGGAACCAGGAGATACCAAGTACGTTCTAAGGGATGTTCACGAGGGGCACCTGTAGAAATCATTCGGGCACCTAATCATTGCTTCGTAAGGTAATTAGAGCTAGCTATTACTGGATCGACATGGAAAAATATGCGGAGGAGTTCCTATGAAAATGTGATGAATGTCAAATACATGCTCTGATGATTCACCGACCAGGGCAATTGTTGCATTCGATCCTGTTACCATTGTGAGCACGTGATTTTTGCCCCACATGAATTACTCCAAAAGAATTCCCAAAATTAGATCTTTTCTTTAATTATGTGTTATGCTAGGAATTACTGTATGATTTTCCTGATTGTTTGCATATTTTTGTGCATATTAAATTTTATTAATGCATTGAAAAACACAAGAAAAATATATAACATCTGCATTTAGGATTTCATTTTTTCATTTTTTAGATTAATTAAGTAAATTTTTGTTTTACAAAAAAAAGGAAAAACAAATCACAAAAAATAACGTATTTTTCGCATTTTTAGTGTTTAATGTCGAATTATGTGTTTTTCTTTTTAATTTGGTTTTTAATCAATTGTGGTGTTGATATTAATCATTTGAATTTGTAGGATAATTTTATTAGGAATTAATTTTTAGCTTTAAATTAAAAGAAAAATTAAAAAAATATAAAAAGAAGAGGGAAATGAAAAGAAACAAGAAAAGAAGCAAATTTTGGGCCAATTCTTCAAGTCCAAAGGAATTTCCGCCACAATCTAGCCCAAAACCGGTCTATCACCATACTAGACCAAACGACACCGTTTTGAAGACCTTCAATCTGGGCTGTCAAATTGGTTTGATCCAACGGCCCAGAATCTTTCCCATTAACCTGAACCCGACCCGTCCACCCCAATACCCGGTCTGCCCAGCATCCATGTAACCAAAACGACCCCGTTTTCCATTAATGATTTAATTAGAGCCGTTGGATTCCAATCATCCAACGACCCTAATTAAACCATTGATTTAATATACCCAAACCATCAGACCCCCTACCCCCAAATCAGAACCCCCCCTCATTCGTCTCTCACCTCTCTTTATAGACACCCCTGTCTCACCGCCTCACTCCGCCGACTTCCGCCCACCGAAAATTGCCTCACGGCGGTTCCGGTGGTCCAATCACTTCCAAATTTACACCACATATTCCTCTCACCCTCCTCTTTCCAAACCTCAACACAGTTACCCTCGAATCTCTCTCAATCGTCTCGTCTCGGCGCTGGAGTGGTACACCGCAGGATCACAGAAGGTGGTATACATGGGATGATTTGGCGCAAGCATTCGCTTGTCACTTCTAATACAATCTTGAGATCGTTCCAGATCGACTGTACTTGACAAAACTGGAGAAAAAGCACAGTGAAAGTTTCAGAGAGTATGGTTTCCGATGGAGAGGGCAGGCAGCAAGAGTAGACCCTCCAATGAAAGAAAGTGACATGGTGGATTATTTCCTACATGCCTTAGAACCTACTTACTATGGCCATCTGGTCTCAGCTATTGGAAAATCCTTCAATGAAGTAGGGAAGATGGGAGGTATGGTAGAAGAGTAAGTTGAATAAAATCATGAGCTATTTGGCTATTAAGGCGACTACTCAGGCTATTCAGGTCGGCACAGGAAGAATTGGGAAAAAGAAGAGAGAAGACATAGCAATGGTTGATTCAGGAACTTGGTTCGGACCCATAGGCTCATCTCACCACTATAATCAGCCTCGACCCCACCACCAAAGTTAGCCTCATAGCCCATATAATCCACCCCAACAATATTACCCCCCACCAGAACCTCATTTTTCTGTACACCATGCCCAAACATACAACCAACCTCCTACCCATGCGCAATGGCGTGCGCCCATTCCCCAAAACACTTATCCACCCCCACGATCCTACTGAAACCCTCCTGGACCAAGTTTCTGGCCTAATCAAGCATTTAAGGATGAAAGGTTGCAGAAAAAGAAAACCTTTACTCCATTGGGAGAGTCATATACTGGTTTATTCCACAGACAAAGAAAACTGGACATGCTGAGGCCGATACAGTCCAAATTGCCAAATCCTCCCCCGAAAAATCTTGATTATTCCGTAAGCTGTGAGTATTGTTCTGGTACTCCAGGTCATGACACTGAGAAGTGCTAGCACTTAAAAAGTGCTATCTAGGAGCTTATTGATACCAATCGGATTGAAGTTCAAGCTCCCGAGGCGCCCAATATCAACCGCAATCCGATGCCAGCCCATCAGGAGGCAAATATGATTGAAATAGTGCATGAGGGAGGGGAGCCCAGGAAGCCGTCACAGACCATCATGATGATTCGGTCCAGTGGGGTCAAGATAGTTGAACAATCAACAAGTGAGAAATCAGTGCTCAAATCAAGCGAAAGGAGTAGTAAACCATCCGTAAAAGTTAAGAAGGGGTCTTCGAGTGATGTTGCAGCAAAGCAAGAAAGGATGAAAGTGGTTGTACCAGGAGTGGCAAGCAAAGTTGTCGTAATCATGGAGCGCGCCCGCACAGATCATGTCATTATCAAGCCAGTAACCTAGTTACCAATAGTCAATAGCAGGTCTATTCCATGGAATTACGAACGGGTGATAGTGACTTATAAAGGGAAAGAAATCAAAGAAGAAGTTTGTGAAACCCAGGGTTTGACTCGCTCGGGAAGATGTTTTGCCCCCGAGGTGTTGAGAAAAGCTAAGATCTCCAAAGATAACCCAGTGCTGGTAAAGAAAGTTGTAACTGATGAAGAGGCAGAGGAATTCTTGAGGAAGATGAAGGTGCAGGACTATTCTATCGTGGAACAATTAAGGAAGACGCCTGCTCAAATTTCACTATTGTCATTGTTAATCCACTCAGACGAGCACCGTCAAGCTTTAATGAAAATCTTGAATGAGGCTAACGTTCCCGATAAAATCACCTTAAACCATCTGGAAAAGATAGCCAACAAGATCTTTGAAGTGAACAGAGTCACTTTTTCAAATGATGAATTGCCCGTAGAGGGTACTGAGCATAACAGAGCCCTTTACCTTACGGTGAAATGTGAGAACTCCGTGGTTACCCGGGTATTGGTCGATAATGGTTCCAGTGCGAACATCTGCCCTCTCTCCACTCTTAGTAAGTTGAAAGTGAAAGATGAGAGAATTCATAAGAACAGTATCTGTGTCCGGGGATGTGATGGCGAAGGCAAAGATTCAGTTGGGGATATAATGCTAGAGCTGATGATAGGTCCAGTTGAGTTCACAATGGAATTCCAGGTGCTGGATATAGCTGTTTCCTACAATATGCTGTTAGGTTGACCGTGGATTCACACTGCTAAAGCAGTCCCATCAACATTACACCAGGTGGTCAAATTTGAATGGGATAGACAAGAAATAATTGTGCATGACGAAAATAGTTTATGCGCTCACAACAATGCCATTATACCGGTCATTGAAGTGGAAGATGACAAGGGACCGTGGGTCTACCAGGTTTTTGACACGATGGTAGAGAAAGTTCCAGAGGGGAAATACATTCCAAATCCAAAGATAACCACGCATCAGTCATGCTGGCCTTTGAGATGTTGAAGAATGGTTTTGTACTTGGTAAAGATTTGGGCTCATCTTTGCAACTCATTATATAGCCGGTGTCTCTTCCGGATAACTTGGGAACATTTGATCTGGGATTCAAGCCCACTGCCGTAGACATAAGAAGAGCCAGAAAGTTAAAACAGAGGGCATGGGTCTTTCCAAAGCCAGTCCCACGTCTCTCCAGATCATTTGTCAAGTCTGGTACCAGAAAACAACCGGTAACAACAATTCCCATTCCTGTGATTGATCTTGATAAGGAGTTAATTGAAAGATTTGAGAAGTTGTTCGACGGTGTGAACATGGTGGAAAGTAGTGAAGGTTATAGTAACGCAGAAATTCAATTCGTCAGGCCAAAAACAAAGCTTAATAATTGGAAAGCCACTCCTCTCCCCACTCGAAAGGAGTCTTGGTAGTTTATTTTGATTTTCCTTCAGTTTGTCTGGGTTATTCCAGGTTGTAATCTAGATTTTTATCTTTCAGTCTGTTTGAATATGCAAACCTTGTTATCTTTTATCATTCAATGAAATGCAATTTCCATTTCTTCATCATTCCTGATAGTTTCCCTTTTGTTTTTCTTTTCTTTTCTATACAGTTCTTTTTACGCTGGTTCTAATTACATGACATGCATGAGGAATCCTCAGCCCAGTCTTAAAAATCAATCTGATTCTGAAAAAATAAATCAAAAAGTAGAGTGTGATGACGAATCAGAATATGATGAGGACGAGGCCTTTGAAGAAATTAGTAAGGAATTAAATCATTTTGAAGGAAAACCCAAACCCAACCTGAATAATACAGAAGCCATCAATTTAGGGGACGCAGATAATATCAGAGAGACTAAAATAAGCGTCCACCTTGAACCAAAGATTAGGGAAGAGATGATCAAAGCCCTGATTGAATACAAAGATATTTTTGCATGGTCATACGATGACATGCCAGGTTTAAGCATTGATTTAGTGGTCCACAAGTTACCCACTTACCCGACATTCCCTCCCGTCAAGCAAAAATTGAGAAAGTTCAAAACTGATATGAGTGTGAAGATTAATGAAGAAATTACTAAGCAGTTGGATGCAAAGGTCATTCGGGTCACACGATATCCCGTTTGGTTAGCTAATGTTGTGCCAGTACCAAAAAAGGACGGCAAGATCAGAGTATGCGTTGATTACTGCAATCTCAACAAAGGAAGTCCAAAGGATAATTTCCCACTACCCAACATCCACATTTTGATCGATAATTGCACCAAGCATGATATTGGATCTTTTGTGGATTGCTATGTAGGGTATCATCAGATTTTAATGGATGAAGAAGATGCGGAAAATATGACATTCATCACGCCATGGGGAACTTATTGTTACCGAGTAATGCCATTTGGTTTGATAAACGCTGGGGCAAGTTACATGAGGGCAATGACTACTGTGTTCCATGATATGATACACAAGGAGATTGATTTGTACGTAGATGATGTAATCATAAAGTCGAAGCAGCAAGCCGACCACGTCGGAGATTTGAGGAAATTTTTCCAGAGGCTTCGCAGGTACAACCTCAAGATTTGACAGTCCTGGAAAATTCATTTGGTCGTGTATTGGGTCAGCATGATATCACTGACAGGAAGGAACAGTCCATCTACTATCGTAGCAAGAAGTTCACAGCTTATGAGGTTAAGTACACTCACCTGGAAAGAACATGTTGCGCCCTAACTTGGGTAGCACAGAAATTGAAACATTATTTGTCATCCTACACTACTTACCTCATTTCGCACTTGGATCCGTTGAACTATATCTTTCAAAAACCTATGCCCACAGGAAGACTTCAGAAGTGGCAGATTTTGCTCACGGAGTTTGACATCATCTATATGACTCGGACCGCGATGAAATCCCAGGCATTGGTCGATCATTTGTCCGAGAACCCAGTAAATGAAGAGTACGAGCCATTGAGAACTTATTTTCCTGATGAAGAGGTGATGCACATTGACGAACTAGAGAATATTGAAAAACCAGGTTGGAAACTTTTCTTTGATGGGGCTGCCAACATGAAAGGAGTTGGAATAGGGGTTGTGCTTATTTCTGAAACAGGGCATCACTATCCTGTTACGGCTCAACTTCGTTTCTATTGTACCAACAATATGGCTAAGTACGAGGCATGCATTTTGGTTTTAAGGCTAGCTGCAGACATGGATGTCTAAGAAGTCTTGGTCTTGGGAGACTCGGATCTTCTGGTGCACCAGATTCAAGGAGAATGGGAAACACGGGATTTAAAGCTCATACCATACCGACAATGTTTGCATGATCTTTGTCAACGGTTTTGATCAGTAGAGTTCAGGAATATTCCAACGGTCCATAATGAGGTGGTCGATGCTTTGGCTACCTTGGCATCAATGTTGCACCATCCGGATAAAGCTTATGTCGATCCTCTACATATTCAAGTCAGAGATCAGCATGTTTACTGTAACATGGTGGAAGAAGAACTTGATGGTGAATTGTGGTTTCATGATATCAGGGAGTACATCAGAATGGGGGTATATCCGGTGCAAGCCACGGGGGATCAAAAGAGAACAATTCGACGATTGGCAAGTGGATTTTTCTTCAGTGGAGGAGTTTTGTATAAAAGAACTCTAGATCTTGGATTGTTGAGATGCATAGATGCTAAACAAGCCACGGCTGTCATGACCGAAGTACATTCTGGAGTCTGCGGACCGCATATGAGGGGATATGTGCTGATAAAGAAAATTCTCCGAGCAGGTTATTATTAGCTCACTATGGAGCGAGATTGTATCAGTTTTGTGCGCAAATATCATCAATGCTAGGTACATGGAGATTTAACTCATTCTCCACCATCGGAATTGCACACAATGTCGGCACCATGGCCTTTTGTTGCTTGGGGCATGGATTTCATTGGACCAATTGAACCAGTAGTATCCAACGGGCACAGGTTCATTCTGGTGGCCATTGATTATTTCACCAAGTGGGTTGAGGCTTAAACTCTCAAGTCTGTGACCAAGAAAGCAGTGGTCGATTTCGTTCAGTCAAATATCATCTGTCGATTTGGGATGCCAAAGGTGATCGTCACACATAATGGTGCTAATTTTAACAGTAACTTGATGAAAGAGGTATGTCAACAATTTAAGATTACGCATCGCAATTCCACCCCATATCGCCCAAGGCGAATGGAGCAGTCGAGGAAGCCAACAAGAACATAAAGAAGATACTTCGGAAAATGGTGGAAGGTTCCAAGCAATGGCATGAAAGGTTACCATTCTCATTGTTGGGTTATCGCACTATTGTTCGCACTTCAGTGGGTGAAACTCCTTACTTGTTGGTATATGGCACTGAAGCAGTGATACCTTCGGAAGTTGAAATCGCATCCCTTCGAATTGTTGCTGAGGCCGAGATTGAGGATGATGAGTGGGTCAAAACCCGTTTGGAGCAGTTAAGTTTGATCGATTAGAAGAGATTGGCAGCAGTGTGTCATGGGCAGTTATATAAAAAGAGAATGGCAAGAGCGTACAACAAAAAGATGCGTCCCTGAAAGTTTGAAGTGGGTCAGCAAGTATTAAAGCGCATCCTTCCACACCAGGTCGAAGCGAAGGGCAAGTTCGCCCCAAATTGGCAAGGGTCGTTCATTGTAACAAGATTGTTGTCCAATAGTGATTTGTATCTAACAGATATCGAAGGCAAATGTGTAGACATAACTATCAATTCTGATGCAGTCAAGAGATATTATGTATGATTTTTTTGGTTCAATTGTTGATTGTTTGTACTTGGTATTGTTTCGTAGATTGGAATGACGAAGGCAATTTGTTCTGCTATCTAAACACTCTACACTTTGCTTCCCCTTTTCAGCCTTATTTATTTTATTTCATACCCCTCTTTTGGAATCAATAACAAAAAATAGAGAAAAGAAATAAAAGAAAAAAAGAAAAGAAGCGAAAAGAGAAAGTATAAGAAAACAAAGAAATTCAGGTGTGAACTACATTTGACTTGATTCCTGTTAAGGATACGTAGGTAGCCTCATGGCTCGGTCATATCATATCAAAATAAAAATCAAAAATACCCAAGCAAGAAACTGGGGTAGAAGTTGTGATTGTGGTAAGAAATCAGATTCCAAAAGTTGTAATTTTGACCCATTTAAGTTGCTTTGAATCTTTTTGATGCCCTTTTCTTTCCAAACATATCCAAAGATCCCACATTACCGTCCAAAGAAAGATCTCCCGATAAGTCTTCGAGAGATGCCAAGTCAAGAAAGTAAAGAGGATTCATATCAGGGGCAACACTCCAGTTTAAGCAAGAGAAATCAAAAAATGAGAGAGTCTTATTGGTGAAAACCCTCGTGGGCACCATGAGGCGACGAAAGCTGAGAGAAAGTAAAAATGAGAGAGTCTTATTGGTGAAAATCTTCACGAGAACCATGAGACAACAAGGAATTGAGGAATGAACAAATGAGAGAGGTTTGTCGGTGAAAACCCTTCAGGGCACTGCAAGCCGAACAAGGTCTGTAAGCTGGCGGAAAGTAAACATCGGGTTGCGGAGATCTTGGAGCACAAAGTAAAATAATTGGAAAAGTGATTGGTTAAATAGACTGGGTTGATTAATCCAAAATGCATACCATGATTATTGGTGCCAGTTACTCCATTCAGATAAGTTTCTTTTCTCTCTCCAACAGTCATCCAAATTTGGATTTTCTTCTTTATTCTTAATTCTCAAAATCGTCGCATTTCATTGCTGTTAATTTTACTCCTCTAAATCTCTTCCAAGGTTAGCCTTGTTTCAACAAATAAGAAGGAATTTCAAAGTTTACTACCAGTTTCAAAATTGCACAAAGAAAAATGCGGCTAGGACATGCCAGAGATAGTGTGATGAAAAGTGAGACATAGAGTGTAATCAAAAGTTAAATCGGTGAAATGGTTCAGCAATGTCGCAGGAGATGCAATGGTCAGAAATGAAAAACAACAGTTGGGGTGTAGAGCACTCAGATCATCCAGGGTACTGGGGTTAAGGATCAATAAGAAGGTCAAACAGTTCTCGACCGGCTCAAGGCAACCAATCAAAGAAAAGCATGGCAAAGGAAGAATCACCTTCAGCAAGAATGCCACAACTAACCACCACATTTTAAACTGACAAGATTTTCTTTGATTTGAAACAGGGGCAAATATGGCGTTTGTTTCGTAGAAACCCTCCGTAAGGAAAGCAAGTACCAAGCAGGTTTGATCGCAAAGTTCTCAGGACCCTCCTGGAAAATGGGACTTAGTTTAAAATTCAAAATAATCATGAGTAGCAGAATCTAGCATAAATGTACCCCAAAGGAATATAAGCGGAACTTCGAAGTTTGCATGCTTGAGGTAGGATTCACTAGAAATTTTCAGGACCCTCCTGAATAATGGGACCTAGCTAAAAGAATTCCATTAGATAACAAGATTTAGCGTAAGTTCTACTGTAAGGGAGTATAATTTAGCCCTAAAAAATGTCACTCTTAAGATAAAACTTGATTTTGATTTTCAGGACCCTCCTGGATAATGGGATGAGTTTTAAGACTGCCTTAGATAACAAGATTCAACAGAAGTCATACCTTTAGAAGATATAATATAGCTTTGAAACATGCATTTTACTAGAAGTTTTCAGGACCCTCCTGGATAATGGGTTCTTGCTTTCAAATTGTTATAGATATTTGGTACCATGATTCAATTAACACTCACGATATGCCTGGCTACCAAACTGGGACAGAAAATTTTCTTTTGTTTTGTCTATTTTGTGGAAGTCAGGTGCCCATCTGAAAAACAGAGAAGAACAGCACTAGTTTCAAAGAATAGAAAGCAGTTCATACCCAAGCAATCAGGCACCCACCGAGAGAAACAAGGGAGGACAAGTCAATGAAAAGTAGTTTCAAGAAAAAGACAGTTCAAGTCAAGCAACCAGGCGCCCACCTGGAGAGCAAGGGAATACAATTCAAGGTTCAATAATCAGGCGCCCACCTGGAGAGCAAGGAAATACAATTCAAGTGTTGGTAATTAGGAGCCTGCCTGGAGAACGAAGGGAAGAAGCAATTCAAGTGTTGGTAATCAGGAGCCCTCCTAGAGAACGAAGGGAAGAAGTAGTTTAAGTGTGGGTAATCAGGAGCCCACCTGGAGAACGAAGCGAAACAGTTAAAATGTTGGGAATCAGGAGCCCTCCTGGAGAACGAAGGGAAGAAGAAATTCAAGTTCGACACTCAGGAGCTCTCCTGGGGAACAGAGGGAAGGTAACAATGGTCAAAGGAAGACAGTTCAAGTTTTAAGGGAAAAACAATTCGAGTTTCATAGGAAAGGAACACAATTCAAGTATTGGCAATCAGGAACCCACCTGAAGAACCAAGGAAAGGCAATAGAAGTCAAAGGAAGATGGTTAAGGGCTCAACAATCAGATACCCGCCTGAAAAAACAAAAGGAAAGCACTTCAGAATACCATTCAATACATGCAATAAAGGAATCTCGCTTGAAGAATACAAGTCAAACAAGCAACAGGAATCACAAGATCAAGTTTGAGAATAAGTCTTTGTAATGCATAGATCATAGCTTAGTCTAGCTTCTTTTATTTTGTCACGATGTGATAAGGAGGTCAGTGAGCAGTAGCAGCAACAGTAACAGTGAAATCACAGTTTCATGGTAGTCCCAGTTACCGAAACTTCCCGAACTACACTGACCTGATTCCTATATAGCCAAGGATATATAGAAAACCTTTGAAGTAGAGGTTCGGTCAAATCTTTCAAAAATGCTTTCCCCGGAGTATTCAAACGGGCAAAAAATTACTCGCATCCGCTCACTTTATCTTTGCACGAAAACTCTTCATGTTTTCGGACAAAGAGGGGCAGCTGTGAGCACGTGATTTTTGCCCCACGTGAATTACTCCAAAAGAATTCCCAAAATTAGATATTTTCTTTAATTATATGTTATGCTAGGAATTACTGTATTATTTTCCTAATTGCTTGCATATTTTTGTGCATATTGAATTTTATTATTACATCGAAAAATACAAGAAAAATATATAACATCTGCATTTAAGATTTCATTTTTACATTTTTTAGATTAATTAAGTAAATTGTTGTTTTACAAAAAAAAATGAAAAAAATCACAAAAAAATAATGTATTTTTTGCATTTTTAGTGTTTAATGTCGAATTATGTGATTTTCTTTTTAATTTGGTTTTTAATCAATTGTGGTGTTGATATTAATCATTTGCATTTGTAGGATAATTTTATTAGGAATTAATTTTTAGCTTTAAGTTAAAAGGAAAATTAAAAATATATATATAAAAAGAAGAGGGAAATGAAAAAAGACAAGAAAAGAAGCAAATTTTGGGTCAATTCTTCAAGCCCAAAGGAATTTCCGCCACAATGCAGCCCAAATCCAGCCAAAACCAGTGTGTCACCATACTAGACCAAACGACACCGTTTTGAAGACCTTCAATCTGGGCCGTCGAATTGGTTTGATCTAACGGCCCAGAATCTCACCCATTAACCCGACCCCAACCCGTCCACCCCAATACCTAGTCCGCCCAGCACCCATGTAACCAAAACGACCCCGTTTTCCATTAATGATTTAATTAGAGCCGTTGGATTCCAATCATCCAACGACCCTAATTAAACCATTGATTTAATATACCCAAACCATCAGACACCCTAACAACAAATCAGAACCCCCCTCCCCTCTCATTCGTCTCTCACCTCTCTTCAGAGACACCCCTATCTCACCGCCTCACTCCGCCTACCGGAAATTGCCTCATGACGGTTCCGGTGGTCCAATCACTTCTAACTTTACACCACAGGTTCCTCTCACCCTCCTCTTTCCAAACCTCAATACAGTTACCCTCGAATCTCTCTCAATCGTCTCAAATCTTGAATCAATTGTTGAACCTTAAAAATCACAAAAAATCCGAAATCGAGATTTCAGTGATGATTAAGGTCTGGTTTGGCTTTATTCATGTGTTCTTGATAAGAACACACGGTTAAGGTCAAACTTGGCCTAAATTTGAAGACATGAAGATGTTTCAGTTTATTTGTTTTTCGATCCTTTCTTTTAGGCACTTTTTCTTTTCTTATTGTTATCTTTTCTTCATTTTTTCGTTCGTTTTACTATCTTTTGCCTCTTTCTCTTCTTCGTGATTTCTTTTTTATTTTCCAGTTTCCTTAGAGCCATTTTTGATATGTATGTTTGATTAAGTTTTTTTTAGTAAGCATGATTCTATTTGTTGTATTAGATTTTGTTCGAGTTTATTTGTTTCTACTTTTCTTTAAGCCCAGAACCTTACAAGTCCTTATGACTCTGTAGGTCATTTAGGCCAATAAGTTTGTTTGATGATTTGAACTTGGGTCTGGAATTAGAAGCCCAAGAAAGGGGATTCTACTTGGGATGTATAGACCCATGACCATTTAATTTAGGTCAATTAGGCTCATGTCTGTTTGTTTTAAGAAATAAATGGGGATTTTTAAGGGGTAGTTGGAGAAATGTTCAACAAAAAAAGTGTTTACCAAACATTAGGAAGCTTCTATAATGGTAGGGTTTAGGAAATGCACTAACTGAATTAATTAAAAAGCACTAAACTAGTGTAGATAATTTAAAAATAGAAAAGTTGAATTGATAATGGGAATGGCACTAATTGAATGCCTATTTAAGGACTGGAAAATACAGATCTTGAGGGGGGGGGGGGGGCTAAGAAGAGGAAAAAAGAAACAGAGGAGAACAAGAGAGAATTTTAGTGATATAAAATCCAGAAAAAGAAACGGATAGGAGTTTCACTGTTCCGTTGAATCTTCTTTTCCTTTCTTGGTCAATTTCTGATGTTTTCAAGTCTTGACATATTTTCTGACTTATTTTGAGAGTTCATATAGAGTGATATTGAGTTTTGGAAGAGTTTTCTGCTTCGAGTTGTTAAGAATCACTATTCCATTGAATTTTCAAGCTGGTTTTAGTGTTTCAATCGATAAATTTGGGCTGTTCTGTTGCTATTTATTGCTTTCACCTCTTTTCCTTTTGCAATTTCCAGGTATACCTTCTAAACTTGTCATGGAATTGAATTATGACTAGCATGCATGAGGATCTGGGAATTCAAGTTGAAGTTTGAATGGACTCTGATGCAATTACTGTTATTTACTGCTATTTCATGTGAATGAATGCTTCAATCGAGTAGTAGTTCAATTTCTAGTTTATGTGGGGGTATAGGTTCATGCTAATAGCTTATGGTAGTTCAGTTATTCAGATTTAGTGTGTAATTTCAGAATAATGGAACGTTGTAATAGCATTTGAACTCTATTTACATGAACGGACTGTTTTAATCCTTTAAATGGTATTGTTTAAGGCACGTCAAGCCTGCTGTGTGTGAATCTGAAAAATGGACTAACATGTGTTCAATTTGTTAATGAACAATAAGCCTTAAAATAGCATCTCTTAACTTCAAATTTATTGTGTGTTCAACTAGTAGTGATCTTCCTCTATTCTCTATTTCTTTTCTTTTCAAGCTTTAGTGTTGGTTGGAAAATTCAAGTTTTACTAGAAGTTGAATCTGTTAGTTTAGTACAAATTTTTTAAAGACTAGAGGACTGATATGGCTAATGGCATTTTTTTTACTCTTTTCTTGTCACCTTGATTTTGAAAGTTTGGAATGTGTTTAGTCGAGAAGGTTGCTTGCTTAGTTCAGAAATTGATGTTTCATTATTGCCATCTTAAGTGGTGTAAATATATGGATACTTAGTATAGTTGAGCATGTGTATTTGTTTAAAAATAAAGTTTGGCTTGTTTAGATGTGCAAAGGTTTCTATTATAGGCTAAAATCAAAAGTGCATGGATCACTATGGTATGAGTCTCACACTTTAATTGACGTAAATGTTGTTTGAATAATTCTATATAATGAAATTTACAATAATTATTCACTCTCATATATAAATGTCATCCTATGTCAAATGAGATTTAAAATGTCAGTGTATGAATTTAACATAGCCCTATGCAAGATTGTTCATGTTGTTTTGTTTATTTTACCCATATGATTTTTCTTTTTGATTTTTTTTTGGTTAGGCTTCTTACTGTATTTGGAAGGTTTTAATTCTTAAACATATTTCAATATGCATGTCATTTGATTAATAGTAGTTTTTAGATTTATAAAAAAATGTTCAAGCTAGTTGGATGGAAAAGAAGCATCTTTGTTCTGTATCAAATTTCAAACTAGCAAGGTTTCGAACAATAGAAAAGGAAGAAAGAATGGAGGGCTCTTATTTGGGAATTAACATGGTTTCATTTAGTATATTGATATGAGAGTGTCTCGTGTGAATTTTTCATTAAGGTTGTTAACGTGATTAGCTTGGCAATTGAAAATATTTTCCGTCTTGATAATAATATGTCTTATAGGCGAATTTTGAGAAGCAAACCTTACACTTCCCCGCAAGGAATCCCATAATATTGGAGCCTACGCCTTTAATCTTGAATCTTAAGAGTGAACGATCTGACAAAAATCCGCAGTTTGCTTTATTTTGCTTTAGCTTACTTTATTGAGGCATTCCATGCCAAGTAAAATCTTAAAATACATATCCCTCGCTTGTTTAGTATTTTAAATCCTTAGAATCAAGGCGTGCCATCTAGTGAAATTTCCATGGTCCTCGCAAAGTTGCAAATACATAGTTGCCTTAGGCACATTATTTTAATACTTAACTTCCCTAAACTCGGGTGTGCATTTCATGTGACCTAAATCCAAATCATAACAATGTTAAATAAAATATATCACGGATCGCGGGTGCATTTCATGCGGCGTGATCCAAATACGTGTTTTGTATAACATTGAAATCTTCCTAAAATTGAATAAAAGCGGTTTTAAAGTAAAAATGCACATAGGTTTAAAAGTGTTTTAAAATCAGATAATTATGCCAATAAGAACAGTTGAGCGATCGTGCTAGAACCACGGAATACGGGAATGCCTAAAACCTTCTCCCGGGTTAATAGAATTCGTTCCCCGGATTTCTATGTTCGCGGACTGTAAAACAGAGTCAATCTTTCCTCGAATCGGGATTTAAAACTGGTGACTTGGGACACCATAAATAATCCCAAGTGGCGACTCTGAATTTTTAAAATAAAATAATCCTTTTTCGATTGTCACTTAAATTGGAAAAAACTCCCTTGTACCCTTACGGGGGTGTAGTAAAAAGGAGGTGTGACAACCATGACCATTGATGAAGTGGGGAATGGACATCGTCGTCCCTCTTCCATAGGCACCAGAAAAGGCTCAATTTATCTTATTTATGACTGATTATATTTCTAAGTTGGTGGAAGCACATGCGTATGAGAAGTTCAGGGAGAAGGAAGTCACCGACTTCATTTGGGACCACATTATATGTCAGTTAGGAATGCCATTTGAAATCATATGTGACAACGTCAAACAATTTATCGGTAGCAAAATGACCAAGTTTCTCGAAGATCATAAGATCAAAAGAATCTTATCGACACCTTATAACCCTAGCGGGAACGGATAAGCGGAATCGACCAACAAAACCATAATTTAAAACCTTAAGAAAAGTTTAGCCAACGCCAAAGGAAAACGGAAGGAAATCCTACCCGGAGTCCTACGGGCATATCGTACGAACTCGAAGTCCATGACCGGGGCCACTCCATTTTCATTGGTTTATGGTGCCGAAAGCTCTAATGCTGGTCGAAGTCGGAGAGCCAAGTATCAGATTCTAATATGCAACAAAGGAATCAAATGATGAGGCATGAATATGAGGTTGGGACTGTTGGATGAAAGGCGCGAAGCCGCCCTTGTTTGGTTGGCTGCCCAAAAATAATGGATTGAGAGGTATTAAAATCGAAGGTCAAACCTTAGATAATTCAATATTGGGGACTTAGTACTAAGGAAGGCCACACTGAACACCCGGAATTCGAACGAAGGGAAGTTAGGTCCTAACTAGGAAGGACCGTACCAAATTCTCGAGGTCACCGCGAATGGATCCTATAAGCTCGGAACGATGAACAAAGATGAACTACCGAGCAATTAGAATGTAACACACCTAAACTGATACTACTACTAAGGTATGACCCCATTTTGTTCTTTTATTTATATTTTGAACTAACACTTATGGTGACTGACACTGATCCGTACAATGTTTTAGGGCTGAAATACGTGTTGCACTCTTTTCCCGTGAACTGGTTTTGTCCCATTTTGCGGCAAGGTTTTTAATAAGGAAACAGTGGATCATGCTAACTTAGAATGGAAGACCGATCATGAATCGGTGTTAATAATCACATCAATTGTATCTGATGCTTCTCCCTATGATCAACCTCAAATACTGGGGGGGGCATTACCCTCGAATATAAACTTTAGCAAGGAAATTACTTCGTGATGGAAAGGTCTCGGTAGGTAGGATTTATTGTAAGGTCCAAACGGTCAAACAAACCATGCCCGTAAAAGATTTCTCGAGCCCTAGCACAAAGCATGTACGCATGTATAATAGTTTTACATAAGAATAAAGAGAGGTATATTCCTTGCAATCGCCTTGTCTTTCAAAATATTTCTTATTTACATATATTAAGGAATTCCCTACTTCCGATACCCTAAAGGTAATGATCCCAAGGGTTAACTTAACATGAGATCGAACAGTTACTCTCTCACTCGGGGACTGCCATCCGAAAACAAACTAGAACGGTTCAAGTTATTAGACATCGGGGCATAAGACCTATTAGGAAAGCCCAAATTTTAAAGGCCACGGCCATACTCACTCGGGGACTATTATCTTAGGCAAGCCTGTATAACTCGGGAAAGCGAGCCCACTGGGTGAGACCCGAACTAAAAGGCTACGGCCACATTAATACAGCTCGGAGACGTCCGAAACCCGTAATAAAAGCAAGGCCTTCAAAAGAAAATTTTCATAACCAGTTCTAAGGCCTACCCTTGGCGAACTACAATATCAGCTACTTACTTTGGGCAGAAATGTTTGGTAACACCGAACCCCCAAAATTCCTTAAAACTGATTAATGAAAAGGCAAAGTTTGTTTGAACCATTGTACATGACCTGATTATTTTGTGCTAAGGCATTTTTTATCATTGTAAATATAAAAAAGAAAGAAAAGAGAAAAATTCGAAAGCCGATAAAGGGAAAGAATGCCATATATATATTCATAACAAAAATTACAAGGGCCAAACAGTCCGATAAAACTTTTACAAAGGTTAAACGACCTCAACAAAAATACAAAAAACAAAAATACAAAGAGCCTAAGTGGCCTAATCTTTGTCGGGGGCTACCTCGTCACCCTCAAGATCCTCGCTATCCTCGGACTCGCCCAAGTATTTGAGTTCCTCGTCATCTTCGGGATAGGCCAATTTGGTGGCCTCAACTTCGAGCTCTTTGGCATTCTCAATTTCAGCTGATAGGCCGAAGCCCCGAGCATGTATTTCCTCAAGGGCCTCCCTTTGAGAATGCCACTTAGAATGCCCGGTAACTTCTTTTGCTCAAACATGAGCCACCTCGGCATCAGCCTTATAAATGGCCACCATCTCCTTGGCATCAGCTTTGACCACTTCAGCTTCCGACCTGGCCGTCTCATGCTCATTTGTTAGATATTCTCGATCAGAGATAGCCGAATTCAGCTGCGACAGAAGTTCCTCGATATTTTTGGCCTGTAACGAAGTCCTTTCCTACATATTTTGGAGCTGAAACTCTGCCAAAGCTAGTTGTGCTTGGGCAAACTCTTTTTCCGAGGCCAGGCGGTCCATGTTGCCTTTCCACTCTTCGGCCTCACCCTTCGCGTCCACCTCTTTCTAGAGTTGTCCGATCTTGTCAATGTTTTATTGGACCTGCGTTCGGACCTTTAGTCACCATGTCTAATTCATCGTCGCTAACTGCAAAAATGCTTCTTACTTGCTTGGCCAGGTCTGTATGCTCTTTCCGGGACACCTCCAACTCAGCCCGGAGGCCCTTAGCCTCCTCTTCTCTTTGTTCACTGAGTAGCTTGTAAGTGTTTTTTTTCTCAGTGATCCCTCGGACCTTAGCCTCATATTGGTCCATATCTTCCCGATGGTAAAGAAACATCTCATGGTGAAGTACTGAGGCAGGAGTACTGAGGCTTGCAATCACAGAGAAAGTAGTTGTGATCACCTATAGACTAATCTAATTATAAGCCAAAAACAATGAAGAAGTGTCTGAAGTTACCCGATTTAATGCTTGTTGAGCTTCATTGAAAAGGCAGGGCGCCTCAACCTTGTTCATCTTGGCTTGATCCTCCTCGATAACCAGGCACCGAAGGTAATTGGTCACCCCCACGTGGGCAGAAAGAACCGAAGCATCTTCCGGGATGGATATGACGACTGACCACTTCCGGTCAGGATTCAAACTCGCGGCTTGGAACCAGTTGACTAATTTCGGGCTCGATGCAAGTCCACTCATCCCCGATGATGAACTTTGCTTCGGCACCGGTATATCACCCAACCCGGTGATGTTCTCAATAGCAGTAGAGTCTATTCCATCAAAGAAGTTTTGAAAGGAGTCTACCTCGCCTTATGGCTCTTCAAGTGATCATTCTTTCAGTGCCTGAGCATCGGCGATCATAGTATCAATGAATAATGGAAAACCGGAGAGGTATATCACTCCGGGTATGCCCTTCGGAGAATTATCCGCTTTCCGAGAAGAGCTGGTTATGACCTCGTTATCAGCCTCCCTACCTCGAGGCAAAGCGGCCTCGCCTCCTTCCGGTTTGGAAGCTATGGCTAGATAACCCTCACCGACCTCCCCGTGTCGAGGTAGTCTAGTTTCGGCTCTTACCAATTCGGGCGCTCTTCCTACCTCAATCCCTGACCGCACACGGGCCAAGAGAGTTCTTTTTCTTTTTCTTCTGACTCATCCCTCAAACAATGGAGTGAGTCCAAAGAGGGCGCCCGAGCACTGGTGCTACCTTTAGTTTTACGCACCAGGCTTTTTTGTTCTTTTTTTTTTCAAGTTCGGAGAACTCGGGGCACTCTTCCTTTTCTTCTCATCACCCTGCCTCAAAGTAGGGGACTCATAAGGAACATCCTCGTCACCAAATGGAGTCCTCATAGCAACATCCTTGGGGAGACCTGCAAAAGAAAATGGAACAAATGACAATTCAACAGCACGAGGAATAAATAAAATATTATTAGCTCAAAGAAACAAGATTACCATGGGGCCTCCCACCGGCCCTTGGATAGTTTTCACCATGCGCTCTCAGAGTATGGTTTCTGTGACACGAGGTCCTTGACCTACTCCTTGAGTCGAGGAACTGCAGTTGGCATCCGAGAAACTGCTGCTCCAAAAATCGTCGATAAGAAGGGAGGAAAAAGGGAAAATGATAAACAAAATCTTTGAGGCAATGCTATACTTACGTTTCATGTAACATTTTTCAGGAAATGGCATGTCCTTGAGCAGGATCAAATTTGAGGTTTTCACTCAAACGAATCAGCCCAACTAGCATCGCTCCCGATCCTTGCCTATACTCGAGAATGGGGCCTTACTGGACTAACGGGCAAGTTTTATTAATCCCTCTCGATAGAGTCGGGGACTATACAGGCGTATGAGATGATCGAGGGTGAAGGTACACCCCTCGATGTTTTTTACAAAGAAGCGGAGGAGAATTTTTATCCTCCAGAAAGAGGGATGAATTTGACCGAGGATTACCTCGTACCTCTTACAAAAAGCAATGATGACTAGGTCTAAGGGGCCCAACGTGAAGGGGTAAGTATAAACACTTAAAAAAAACCTCCACGTGGGTGGTGATCGCTTCCGCAAGCGCAGGCGCCACCGTATGCCTATCAGCCCAGTTACAATACTCCTTGACCTTGGAGAGGAGACTGTCGGTGATTGAACATATGTATCTCGAGACCATCTTGCATCGACCTGGTATCGAGGAAGTTTTTTCGACCTTGAAATCAACACCGATCGAGCACTCACCAGAACATTCACTTCAAGGTGAGGTTCCACCGTTGGTTCCTCACCGGCCAGCCTCAATAAAGAGGCGGTTTCCTTTTGTGGAACTGTCATAGAAGTCTTCGCCATTTTTCTTTTGAATAAAGATGAAGAACAGGAGGTTAAAAGGTTATATTTAATATTTTGGAGTGAAGCCAAGCAAAAAGTACTTGCAAGAACCTCAAGAAATCTGGTATTAGTTTTAAAGAGTGCAAAGGGTTTTTAAGAACAAGAGTGGAAGAGATTTAAGCGTAGTGTTTGAATGAGTGGAGGAAGGAGTATTTTTAGTTTTGAAATGACAGTTCAAAATCTGTAGTGGCTAACCAATGACTGACGCACATTTAATGCCACTAAGACATGACTAATGAGACTTTTTGTTTATTTTTGTCGTTTCTGACGCAAAGTATCGAGATCAGGATCTGGAGCTCATATCGTTTCTCGTCGTTTGCACTCCGAAAAACGAGGGGACTATCAGTAGACGATTTAAAATTGTGGCTCATATATTGCATGACTGATCAAGACCGATACGTGATGGATTGAAGATCCACCCCTGATTCCATCAAACCAATGTACGAAGTCAGAACATAAGTATTCATGATCTTCGAGCCCATGACTCTGAAATCGACCCCAACTTCAAATAAGCTCAAAGAAGCAACATCGAATCTAATAACAGAAGGCCAAAATTTGCAACCGGTCGGATATCACGGCGAGAATCTTGGCATGTATCAATAAGAGACCGATTAATTAGCAAATTGTGAGATTTCTTACTTTTTATAGAATTGTATCTAAAGCAGGACTCACCTACTATATAAAGGGGCTCTGACTCTTTGTAATACACATTGTAACACGCATCCAAAAGCAATACACTCTTATTTCTAGTTCATATTATCTTGTTATTATGTTCTCGATTGAGGCATTTCTTGACTCGAGGATGACTAATCTACAAGGTTAACACTGTTCAATTTGTGTGGTTTGCATTCACTTTTCTATCACCGATTTCAACATCAAACGGTTTTCTCACTTTGTATCAAGTTAAATCGTGTATCCTTAAAACCGCATATAAATTCAATTGTTATCCATTTTTAGGATAAAAAGGCAGCTAACCACGAAGTGTCCACATCTCCACCTATTGTCCTAGATGAATATCGCTCACACCAGCCTTAAAACCTGCACGAAATATGCATAAGCGCAGAATGAGTACAAACTACGATACCTAGTTAGTATCAAGTCTAGTCTCGAAGAAGTAGTGGTGAGGGGTCGACTCCGACACTCACTAGCAGTCAAATAAGCAGGTGAGAGAATAATCCAACAGAAACCTAGACATGATATCATCAACAAGCATAAAAGCGCAAAATACAATTCATACGAAATTTATGCATGCTTTTCAAATAATCGGAATCAAATTAAATAACAGTTATCTCAATTCTCGAGTCGAACTGATACCAGTCAACAATACTTACTTCAATTCATAGCATGAGTCTACAAAATGTAAATATGCATGCTCAAGATCCTTTTTTCAATAACTCACAGCATAATCCATGTGCCTAACACATGCCACGAGTCCAACAAGCACGAAAAAAGTCACAGGTTCCTACACTCACAAGGCCCAAGGTAACATGGGTAATCACACTACTTCGGAGGGAGAGATTCATAATTCAAGCATTGAACATTTTATATTTAACGATCATCCATCAAATGTTGTGGCGCGCAAACCGATCTAAATCATAACACCATCAATCCAATAATCAGTACCAATATATGCTCAAGTGCTAGTCTAAGATCTTCAACTTTCATCAACAACCACTTTCCACTCATGAATATGTGTAGGAAACGATATAATAAGAGGCACAATACATTATTATAAGAATGTGGATGAAATCTCAAATGGTTAAGTGATAGTTATGGCAAATAATATAATTCATTATAACGGCTCAATGAGCTATCTAGCATGTTTTTAGCTTAATCATATTATTTTAATGAGCTAATTAGGCCATAGAAACTATAGAAATTATGGAGCAAGTAAAGCAAGTATATGACTTATGAATTTATAATAAAGTCCAACATGGCACTATAACCATCATGTAAAATCAACAAGTCATAATTTAGGTATGCTCCTAATTCATAAACGAAAATTATCACGTAGTCAACGAATCAATTTGAACATGGGTAGGATATTGGTCGTGCTGTAAATGGTAATGATTATTTGACTGTTACATGCCATCAAGCTGTAAATACACATATACGCTCGTCACCTCAAATATACGTGGATCTTAAATCATGATTTATGTAGAATCAAGTCACCTATGGGGAGAATTCCTATTACAAGGATAGACAAGAGATTTACCTCTGCCCGACAACCTCAAATCAAGCACAAATTGCCTAATTGTCAAAATTCAACTCCAAATGATCCAAATCTAGTAAAAAATAACTCAATAACAACAAATAAAGCCATAGGTAATAACCGAAAACAATAGAGCTCGATCTTTATACAAATATACAAAGTCAACCAAAAACGTCAACATGGCCCATATCCTGGAACTCGACAAAACTCATAAATCTCGAACACCCATTCTAATATGAGTCCAAATATATAAGTTTCATTTAAAATCAATTCCAAGTCGGGATTCGAATCTTATTATTTGCTTTCCAAAAGTTTTGCCAAAAATCCCCAAATTTTACTTTAAAATCCAAGCTTTTAGGTGTAGAAATATATGGAAAAATCATGGTATAAAGTCAAATACAAGTGAAAATTGATTACCTTTAAAGTAGTAGTGAACATTCTCTCCAAAATCACCACCTATCAAAGTCTAGGGTTCAACATGTATTCGGCAAAATCAGAGGACTTAATTTCTCACTATTAAGCCATTTCGGAAGAATGCCTCGAGACCCCAAGGACATGGAGCTGCGACCGAGTCTCCTCCCTCGGGGCTCGTCGAGGCCCGACTCGAAGAAGATGAAGGTTGAGGGTAGAACGGAAAGGGAAGTTCCCAAAGAACACGGCTAAGTTTGACAGAGTCGGCCTATCTAGAGCCTATGCCAAAGCATCACATCTAGCCGTCCCATCTCCATACTTTACAATTAATGAATGTTGTACTATAACCGGGTTCCCCTCCTATATAAAGGGAACCAACGCTACTTTGTAAGGGGTTGATGTTGCTTTAACTATTCTCCTCTAGATCAATAATATCTCTTTCTTTCTCTTTTCTCTGTAAATTGCTCGTTCTTATTGGCTCGAGGCCACTCGTAGCGTTTATAGCTTTCATACTTGTTCTTCCTTTATTGTTTGGTATTAGCCATAAAGAGCCTTGTTTGATCACATCCCAACTATTATCCCACTCCCGACTACCCCCGATAGCTCGAGATCGAGCCAAGGTATCGACCTCGGGGTCCTCCATCGACCAGTCTGAAGCCAGGGCAGCAAGCCCCTCGGTTTGATTACTGCCCCATTTTAGCTTGTATTTTATCGTTAAACTTCATATTCTTAGCACCATATGCTCTAAAAACTAGCATAAAAATGGATCACGTATTTTTAGAATCCCATTTACAAATTTATTTGTTGTTACCATTTTCACGGTAAATAGTTTGGCGCCCACCGTGGGCTAAAAATAATAGTGATTATTTTCTCGATGGTTTCATTACAAAAAACGCAAGTTATCTTTCACACTTTTTGTTATCCAAGATCTCTTGATTTCAGGTCAAAATGTTTGGCTCGGTAAACAGAGTCGAGAATGACAACCTCAAAAACCTAGGAGAAAATGGTATGGATGTTCCAGTCGTTGACGCGCCACCGCGGAACCCCGATAACGCACCTAGATCGATTCCAGCAGATGCGGTTTCACAAGACGCGTAGCGGGCCGACAAAACCTCGCGCACTGAAGGAAGCGTACAACATGGCGACCAACAGGATGCCCAAAAGACCCCAGCCCGGCAAGAACAAGAAGATTGTTTTCATGTTATTTTTGAAATGTTTCAGGTACAACAGTCGGCCATCGCTCGATTACAAAGCCATCCAAAAACTCCCAGCACAGCAGCGTCGGAAATAGCTCTCCTCGCCAAGTAAGTACCCGAGAGATCGAGCAACAACGAATCGGTCACAGACCTCGCCATAGCAAAGATGCTTGGGGATCTCTCCAAAAGAATCGAATCAAATTCGTGGAATTTCGTGCAATGGTCGTCCCACGAGGAAGCAGCCCCGGAACCCATTTCAAAGAAGCCTAGAATTCCAGAACCCCCTAAGTACAATGGGACCTCAGATCCCAACAAACACATCACCACCTATACGTGCGAGGCAAAAGGCAACGACCCAAAAGATGATGAGATTGAGCCTGTCTTATTGAAGAGGTTCGGGGAAACACTCTCAAAAGGAACCATGATGTTTCATCATAACCTAGCACCCGATCCCATAAACTCGTCTACCGTACCCGTAGATTCCTCCATAAAGGCACGCGTCGATGCCAGAAAAAAAGATGAGAAAGATTGCGGCATCCAGGATCGAGGAAAGGGAGAATGAAATGCTACGGGGATTCACACCTCATCCCCCGATGGAACAAACGGGATTATCCCCAGTCCCAGATGACTGGGCAACACAGGCCTTCACTCGAAGCCTAAACAAACTGAGCGCGACGATTTTAGGGTAGTTCAAACAAAACTTGATCAGGTACCCAGTCAAGACCTGGTCGGGTGCCTACACTCGGCATCATTTGCAAATCAGGGTCGTGGACGACCATCTGGGAGCCTCCTCGAGCTCAGCTTACTCAAACAGGCTCATGGAAAAGAAACCAATGCCAAACAGAAGGACGTACCACCGTGCACCGCAGACAGGAAAAACGCCCCGAGATGCAATCTACCTCGCAACGATAGAAGAATGGCTTGAGAACAATATCCTCAAGGAATCCACAACAAAGCCAGATTCGACAAGGACGCATGGTCAGCAAGGGTGCCTCGCCCATCAGAATACAATTTCCACATTGGTATACCAAACATCGCGTTTGTCGTAGGCGAAATCAAGGACGTCAAATGGCTCGGACCAACTCGACCGAATTTCTCTCAAAGGAATCGCAGCCTGACGCGGGAACTACATAGCAAGTGCGGCCTCGACGCCGACGATAACAATTATCTCCAAAGGAAAAACGCCAAGCCGCTCAACAAAAATCACTGCCAAGAACTAATGAGCGACCAAATTCGAGTTCAGTCCCAGTGCGGAAGGCGGCCAGGAGAAACGAAGCAAATGGGCCACAACACATTACCACGATAATGGAGGAGCGACGATCTTTTCTAAGAACTTGTAAAAGGGAAAGCAAAATTTCTCGCCACTGGAGAAAGGCAGATTTGGGGATATACCCCCAAGGATGCCCTTACATTCAGCAAAGAGGGTACCAATACCTCATCTCGACCTCGCAATGATGTACTGGTAACCTTCATCCTCACTCGATCCATTTTAAATAAATCATGGGCATATAAGTGTAGGTGGATCGATCAACACTGACGAGCCAAGGATGATGGGGCGGCTCAGACCGCCAAGTCAAAACACAACCACCTCGCGAATCTTTGACAAATTCCAAACGGCAATCGCTACGACAAGGAGATAGACCATTTTCTCAGTATGGCATGATTGGCCCAGACGAGAACACCGAGTTCCATATCATCAAAGGAGGCGCAAGGCATGGACGCCTTAACCAGACGATCACGGGCGTATCACCCGAGGACAGGTCCTCCCCCACTTCGCCAAAAGGAGGAAATCCCATACAAGGGACGGAATTAAAACTATCGACATGAAGCGATACGCGACAAAGGGAAATCCCACATCACATGACGCATCGCCGATACCAATATCTCCACTCTCAAAAGAGTCAAAGGGTAAGTGAACCATATCATTGGCCAAGCCCGATTGAACATAGCGGGGGGCTGTACTAGAATCCACACCCCAAAACAGCAGGAATATACCAAACCTCGGAACATCACCTAAACATCCCGCGATAAAGAAAAAACTACCTCCCTCCTTCATTATTTTTAACTAGACCTGTATGCAGACACCGGGTTAGGGCATTTGGAAGTTCTAACTGTACCCGGAGACCTCAAGGCCTTAACAGAAATCGACGCGCTCTTTATCCTCGGCCGGACTTCCGCCACAAAGAGGGTCTCGCCAGCAAGGTACTTAGCAGAGCAATGAACCCTTGAGGAGGATCCAACAAGATAACAGCCCTTCTTCTGCAATCAAACAATGAAGGACAACCCCCCCCCCCCCCCTTAAAGGCGCCGTCTGCTCGAAAGGGCCGGGGAACGGTAGACTGAGCCTCAATAGGGAATCATGTACCAGACCAAATGGTACAAGGAGCCACACCCGCGTGGGCCGAGCTCACAACAACGAGACGATATGTATTTACGCCAAGCAATAAAAGAATATCTTTCAGCATCTCACACTCCAAGAAAGGGAATTTCAGCATACTCTCGGTAGGGATCCCTCCACCAAATGCGTCTCGAAATACTCAGAGACTTAGCGTCAATAATTTGGCACCCGCACGACCCCAGGGTCAGAACTCCGGGCTCATAAGCCGCAACAAGGTAACTCCAAGCTCACGAATAACGGCCTTCGAGCCAAAGCAAACTCGATGACTCGGAGACTGTCTCCAATCGCCGTACACTGGAAAACCTGAGGCTTTAAAACCCTCGGTGTAGACGCTTAAACTATCACTCAGGATCAAAAATGGCTCCGGGCAAACACATATGTCTATGATTAAAACGGCTGCACCAGCCAAATTAACGCGACTCGGGGACGCCCAACTGTTGCTAACAAAATCGCAGGCCATTACTTTGAATATACTTCGAAAAGAACCGGTTAAAACAGGCCTCCCTCAACAGGCAAATGGGCTTCGACCATGTCAGCTCCAAAAACACAAGGCTTCGAGCTACTCAGCCTACGAGCTAAGAACCCTATGAGGTGCTCGAACATTGCCGCTAACGACTTAAAATCGAGGTTCTTCCAAAACCGACAACGGGTCAAGTAAAATCATTTCAAAAAGATCTTAACGAATGGAAAACGAAGCCTACAAAATGCCTATGGGCAAAAGTGCAAGAGCTATTATCGCTAGCCAAACGAGCCTCTGGGTCGCACACTAAACGGTCTCAATGATCAAACAGCGTAAGAGCCACTGTCGCCAGCCTAAAAATTGAAAAATTGAGGATTAAAATAAGCTCGAGTCGTAACTCGATTCGGAGATCGGATCCAAAATAGTTAACTACAAAATGCCCATGGGCAAAAGTGTAAGAACCATTGTCGCTAGCCGAACAAGCTTCTGGGCCACACACTTAAAAGGTCGCTTCAACCTGAAGCACAAGGGCCATCGTTACCCACCCATACAGGCACGAAAAAACTTGAGGGTCAATTAAAGCTCGAATCACAACGCGACTCGGGGACCGGACCCGTGATAGTTGAAAAACAAATGCCCAAGGGCAACGAATAAGGACAATCACCATCCGCCCATGTAGGTGCGGGAGATTGGAGGTCAGGTAAGCTCGAATCAGGGCCCAACTCGGAGACTAGGCCTAAAAAACTGGGCACAGCGCAAAGTCCCTGACGCCCACTCACGTCAGAAAGCACACTTAAGAGCCTCCGGGATTATCTAGTAAACTCTAGATCCACAAGGCTCCTGCCAGACACCAAAACCAGCCTGCCTGGTCGAAAGCAATGAAGAAAGAGATACAAAAAAGATAAAACTTCAAGTTTTCTCTTAATTACATACGCAAAAGGCGCGCTCTCCATCTACAAACACAATCTACAAATATCAAATACAAAATGAAAAAGCGGTGAAATTTACGCTCTGCTCCAAAAGGCTACAGCCTACCAACCCAGATTCACTCTCTGTGATGTAAGAAAGGAGGAACTGAGCATTGCGTTCGTTCGCCCTAGCTCAAGCCAACTCCTCCGAGAGAATAAAGCCTCTAGCGCCGATCTCCTCGAGTACTTCTCTTCGGGATCTGCAACGAACATATTCCTCGATCCTCTTCTCACAATCGAGTACCCGCTTCAACTTGGCTTGGGCATCAATGGCATCCTTCATATGAATCGCCATTCCTGATCAGCCTTAGTTTGACTTAATGCTGCTTCAGCTCGGGCATCGATTATCTCAGCCCGGATCATTGATAGATAGAATTCGAGCTTCCCGATCATATCCGCTTGAACTGTAGCATTGTCACGAGCCAAGCGGAGTTGGGCCTCGAAGGCAGGGACCTTGGCCAAGGCTCCTCTCTCCTCTAAAGCTTGAGCTTGCACCTGAGCCCTCAGTTCATCGCAAGCATTCCTGACGCGGTTGGCTTCGCCCTTAAGGTACTCCCAGGCCTTCATCTTTTTCTGCAGCTAAGATAGGCAAATGGGTTAACCTTAAGAGTCAAAAAGAGCGAAGCGTGTACTACAGAAGGTTACCTGCTCCATCAAATAGCTCTCGTAATTCGAGCTCCAACACGCCTTATATCACCAGTGCATCAACTCAACCTCTTTCTCCTCGCTAAAAATCCTAAGGGACTCACACTCGTCCAGATCTTTCCGAAGCCTAGCCCCATCACGGAGCAGCTCAGACTTGAGCCTATCAAAGGCTTGCGAAAGAAAAACTCGATAAAGAAAGGAAGACGCGAAATACGGAAGGACTGCGCCGAAACTCACCATGAAGTGAAGCTGGCGGACTTCCTCGAAGGCAGAGCACACTCCTGTATATCCTTCCCCTTCGGCCCCGGAAGAACCTAGTCCGGGCAAAGAATATTTTCTCGGAGGAACCACTGTTCTAGAATCAAACACTCCGGGAATAGCAGGCTCTGGCAATGTCCTCTCCTAGAAGACACGGGCCCGTTGAGACCCATTTAAAGCTCCATCACACTGCAGGTGCAAATCCTATTTATTACCATCATCCCTCAACTCGAAGGCCGGCAACTCCTTCGCCTCTCCGGTGGAGCACAGCCTCGCCCCAAGGAATCGCCTGATACCTACAACTTCAAAGCCGGTACAAAAAGGAGATGGAAATGTCATCTCAAATATACGAAGGCTATAGTAGGAGAAGCATACGTGCATACCCTGTTATTTCACTCCCCATCTATCACGGAACACAGCTCGCCATCTATGCTCATCGCAGGTTGAATGGGCCGCCAACCTCCGGACTCAGCCGGGCAGATCAAGAACTTCGCCCGGCGTCCATGAAGTTGCTGTAAAATAGGAAAAGACACGATTATCCAACTGGATTTTACTATAAGCAAATCAAAAGGAGCACAAGACACCCCACTCACGTGCGTAATTCCATCCCTCTAGAAATGGCAAGAGCTCCACGGGGATAATGTCAGTCGTCCGGACCCGGACGAATCGACTGACCCACTCTTGGTCCCCATATTTTCCGCCATCGACAACAAAGGGTGTAGATGAATGGCACCGCAAGGTTAAAAGGCCTTGGTGATGAAATGGCCGGTACAGCCTGACGAGGTGGCTGAGTGTGAATTCAAACCCAACTTTCTCCGCAAAGAACCTCATCATCAGCACCACTCGCCAAAACGACGTATGTATCTGTGCCAAAGTAACCCGATATTTCAAGCTGAAATCAAGCACAACCCTGTCAAGGTGGCCAAATGAGAAGGGATATAGGTATACGTTCAAAAATCCATCAGCAAAGTCTATAATGCTCTCATCCGGGGAAAGCACCTACAGCGCTATCCCCTCGCTCCATCCGTAGTATCCATGTACAATAGCTCTCGAGGGGTCCTTACATATAATTATAAAAGCCTACAGAGATCTCTACACAAACACAGAGGAACAGAAGGATGTACATGTGATGAAACCCGAGAGCCCGGTCCATACTCGAAGGTCCATCTCCGGTATCAGCATCCACGAGCACCACCCCCTCGAGCGCATATCCTCGAGGGCGATTCCTTCGACTGCCACCTCATCTGGGTTCCCAGCTCAATCCCCTAGGGGGTTCCTTCCAAGGGAGAAGATGAGGAGGAGGAAAAGGAGGGGATGCAAAGAAGGCAGAGAAAAGAGACATGGCCCGCCAAAGCCAAAGGTTGAAGATTCGGCGGGCCCCAGCCTCAATGGCCGATAGTTCCATTTTATCCATTGGGAAAGGAAAAACCCAAGGGATGAAGTGACACAGCAGGCCTAGGTAAGAGAGTGAGGAGCAGTGCATAGTTGGAATGACTCTCTATAAAAGGGGAAAACCGACTCCCCGTCCGTCATCGTCTCGGGCCAACGACAACAGCGATGACAAACATAAAACCGATCGCAACAGTTACAGGACAGAATGGTCATGCTCGACAAAGGGAAGCTCTGGCAACATGCCACAGCACAGCCTACAGGAGCTTTGCCGAACGGCCTTAAGGTCATGAGCCCCAAACATAGTGTTCAAGTATAGAGGAAGATGATAAGAAGAAATGGGCAAATGAGCCAACGAAGGTACTAGGATAGAAAAAACAACGCCAAGGCACCCCCATTTATAGGGGGTAATGACATGGCCATCGAGGTTTTGGAAGATTGACCGGCGTACGCAGTTACTGTGTTCTTGAGGAATCGAATCAACGGCGATACATTCACCTTGAAGAACGGGAATCGACAGTGCATTGAATAATGTCAAAATGCACAAGTCCATGGGATACCCCGGTAAGCTCGCTCCACAAAAGCTCGAGGAGTCAGGTGTCAGGATCATTTACCATCGCTCCATTCTGGAAAACGCGGAGACTATCTGTATGCGGCAAAATCAGTGGACTTAATTTCTCGCTATTAAGCCATTTCGGAAGAATGCCTCAAGACCCCAAGGATATGGATCTACGACAGAGTCCCCTCCCTCGGGGCTCGTCGAGGCCCGACTCGAAGAAGACGAAGGTCGAGGCTAGAACGGAAGGGGAAGATCCCAAGGCACACGGCTAAGTCTAACAGTGTCGGTCTATCCAGAGCCTATGCGAAGCATCGTGTCTAGCCGTCCCATCTCCATACTTTACAATTAATGCATGTTGTACTATAACCGGATTCCCCTCCTATATAAAGGGAACCTTCACCACCTTGTAAGGGGCTGCTGTTGCTCCAACCATTCTACACTAGATCAATAATATCTCTCTCTCTCTCTCTCTCTTTCTCTCTAACTTGCTCGTTCTTATTTGCTCGAGACCACTCTTAGCGTTTATAGCTTTCATACTTGTTCTTCATTTATTGTTTGATATTGGACATAAAGAGCTTTGTTTGATCACATCCCAACTGTTATCCCACTCCGGACTACCCCCGATAGCTCGAGATCGAGCCAAGGTATCGACCTCGAGGTCCTCCATCGGCCAGTCTGAAGCCAGGGCAGCAAGCCCTTCAGTTTGATTACTATCCCGTTTTAGCTTGTATTTTATCGTTAAACTTTATATTCTTAGCACCATAACAACTAGAATAAAAATAGATCACGTATTTTTTGAATCCCATTTACAAATTTAGTTGTTGTTACCATTTTCATGGTAAACACAACATATGATAGAATGGGAAAAATGCCAAAATAGTATTATTAAGTGGATTGTGCAGTTATACACTTCGTGATTGTGGGGCCTCTTTCGCAATCGTGAAGTCCTAGTTCATGTCCATCTTCAGCCCTTAATCACAAACGCGTGACTCCAATTTGCGCACGTAAAGTAATGTCATACCTAGCCTACAAAAATGTGAGCCTCGCTCTGCAAACGCAAAGACAACTACACTGCCAGGCCACGCACCAATGTGACGTGATGCTTCAACATGACACACCCATCATGAACGCGAAGAGTAAAAGTCCCCTTGCCAGCTCCCCTTCTCCATGAACGTGAGACAAGCTCCGCGATCGCGAACACTATTATACACTAGAAAACCGGCAACCCAAAACAAAGAAAAAATGATCAGAAATCACCCGGAAACACACTCGAAACACACTCGAACCCCCCGGTACCCCATCCAATAATTCCAACAAATCCCAATACCTTATCTAAACATGTTTGAATGCTCTAATGGCCAATTCAAGCTTATGAATGATTCAAACATTTCAAACTCATATTTAACCACGTTTAACCAACTCGGAATGATTTCAAATTTTGAACACAAGTTCCAAATGGCATACCGAACCTATTCTGACTCCCGGAAAAAAAACAATCCAAACTTCATAGGCTCAAAGCCAATTCCCGGTCAAACCTATGAACCTTCCAATCCTTCAAATTTCCAACGTTCGCCAAATAGAGCCAAATAAACCTAGAATCCTCCAAATCCAAATCCGGATATATGCCCAAGTCCAAAATCACCATGCAAACCTATTAAAACCCTCAAAATAAAAATCTAAGGTCGTCTAAACAAAAGCCAAACATCAGTAAACTCTTACAACTTAAGCTTTTAAAATGAGACTAAGTGTTTCAAATCCATCTCAAATCTTCTTGTAACTAAACCAACCATCCCCGCAAGTCATAAAACAACAAACACATACAGAAGAATTATCAAATAAGTAAACGGGTCTCATATACACAAAACAACTGGTCGGGTTGTTATATCCTCCTCCTCTTAAAAAAATAGGCATCCTCGAACGGGTCTAGAATCATACATGAGTGCCAAAAAGATGAGGATATCTACTCCTCATGTCATGCTTGATATCCCAAGTTGCCTCATCAACCGGACGACCTCTCCACTGAACCTTCACTGATGCAATGTTCTTCAAGCTCAGTTTCTAAAATTGCGTATCCAAAATGGCCATCGGCTCTTATTCATAAGCAAAGTTTTCATCCAACTGCACCAAGCCGATCCACATATGATTGATCTTTATGATACTTCATAAGCATGGATACATGGAACACATGTTGAACTCCTGACAAGCTGTGTGACAAATCAAGTTTGTAAGCAATCTCACCAATCCTCTATAATACCTCAAAAGGAAAAATATATTGAGGAATAAGCTTGCTCTTCCTCCCAAACCCCATCAGGCCCTTCATAAGTGAAACTCTGAGAAGAACCTTCTTACCCTCGATGAAAGCCATATCACGAACCTTCCTATCAATATAACTCCTTTTCCTAGACTTTGATATGTGAAGGCTCTATTAAATCAATTTCACCTTCTCCAAAGCATAACGAAGCCAATCGATTCCCAACAAAATAGCCTTCCCAAACTCAAACCAACCAAGTGGACAACGATATCACCTCTCATATAAGGAGTTTTATAGATCCATCTAGATACCTAACTTGTAGTTGTTGTGTGCAAACTCTGATAACAGCCAAAACTGATACCACTGGCCACCAAAGTCAATAACAAAGGCCCTCAACATATCCTCCAAAATTGGAATGGTCTGCTCTGTCCATCTGTTTGACGGTGAAATGTTGTCCTCGGCTCTACAGGAATGCCCAACACACAGCACGGCTCTCCAGAAATTCGATGTGAGCTGAATGCCACAATTTGAGATATTGATAGACACTGGCACACCATGCAAACCGATAATATCTTAGCCTACTGCTTTGATGTGTAAGAAGTCATGACCAAAATAAAATGCACAGACTTGGTTAGTTTGTCCACTTGACCTCTAAAGAAATCCACCTAATCTATGATGCTCATACTTGACCTGTTGATAATTCAAACATCGTGCAAAATGACCCATAATTTCCTTCTTCATCCTCAACCAACAATAATGCTTATTCAAATTGTGGTACATCTTTGTAGCACCTAGATGAATAGAATACCGCGAATTATGAGCCTCCTAAAGAATCAAATCTCTCAAGCAATTGTCTCTAAAGCTACAATACCCCATCATCATCAACAGTCACCTTCTTAGCCCAACCCAGTCATCAATATCTCCAGCCTCTCGGGCTCACAAATCTCATGCCAATCAGCCCAAACAATGATAAGATGATGTGACAACAAAGGATAATAGAGACTGAGATATGATATGCGAATGAATGAATATAACCTAGTATGCAACTGCAATTTTAAAAAATAACTCAACAACAGAGATGACCTCAGTGGGTCCCAACAGAATAAGCATATAGCCTAAACATGATTTCTAACATGATTCACAGCTCAATTTCTCTAACACGTAGAAATTTCATGGATAGAAAAAAGATTAGGTAATTACACAATATTATAGAATCAATCAAGTCATAATTCACATGGTGCACACCGACACGCCCTTCACCTAACATGTGTGTCACCTCAACACAAAATACATAACACGTATGTTCAAGGATTCACAACCTCAAAACCGAGTTTAGAAGTGTTACTTACATCGAACAAACTGAATCCAATATCGAGCAAGCCAAAGAATACTCTAGAAATGTCATCTCACGCATACCAATCTCTGAAAGTCTCGAAACTAGCCAAAAGCAACTCAAGAATATCAAATAATTCCAAAGGAAACAAACTCAATCGATAAATGTCGAATCTTTAATCAAAATCCTAAAGTCAACCAAAAACTCAACAAAAGTCGACATCGGGCCCGCCTTAGATTCTGCATCCAAGCTTACTCGAGTGAATCTCGAACTAATACAAGCTCACACAAATGAAAAACTGACTCAATCAAAGTCCGATAGCTCAACAAATTCACCAAAATATCGCTCTTAGGTGTTCATAACCCAAGAGTCCAACCCACACTAGTTGGGGGTATCTTCCGAAATACTGCTCCAAAACTCGCTAAATTCGAGTATGTTGTTCTCCTAATATAGGAGAACAAACCCTAAAAGTAATTCAAAAATAAATACCCCCTAACGCATTTTAAATTTTTCAAACTTAGGACATAACCCTAGGTCTTGATTTAATGAATCAAATGTGTTCTCAATTAAAATCATGAATTGAAGCTTAAACCAAGGTAATGAATCAAAGGGAAATATTTAGATTATGGTTTAAACTTTTCCCCATGGAAGAAACTTGAAGAACATCCTTGGATTCTCCCAATCCCAAACTTTCAAGATGAGAAAAACTCCAACAATATTAATAGCCAAAAAAGCCTAGTTGTTCTGCCTCGTTTCTTGTTCCAAACAATCCTGAAACTCGCTTTTGATTCCTCCAATAGATTCCTCATAAAATTCCAGTCAAGCTAGACTTTTGAATTACTCCATTTGACGTTATAATGAAGGAGATATGTTGGTTTCAATATTTGGAAATAGTGCAGATTTTTAAATAAGAATTCGGTGGTAATTTCGTAATTAACCTGAAAAATCTAGCAACCCAATTTGTAATAAAATGACCATAATTATTCATACGATTTCGAAACTTGATGATTTAAGTTTCTATGGTTCCAAAAACATGATATGGATATAATGGTTTAGTCGAAACACAAATTAAAAATTGTATGCTCAATATGGCAACCTATATGATCAATTCGATGTCGAAACCGAAAACAATCACCATATAACCCAAACTTATCCAAAACTCATAGAGATTTAACCAAACTTTGTGGACATGTCCAAAATCATCATACAAACTTATTAGAATATTAAAACCTGATTCAGAGTCCGTTTACCCAAAAGTAAAACCTTGGTCAACTCTTCTAACTTAAAGCTTCTAAAACGAGAATCATTCTTCCAAATCAATCTCGAACCGCTTGAAAATCGTAACCAACCACACACGCAACTCATAATACATAATATGAAGCTACTCAAAGTCTCAAATCATATAATGGAACGCTAATGCTCAAAACGACTGGTCGGGTCGTTACATTCTCCTCCTACTTAAATATATGTTCATTTAGAACGAATCAAGAGTCGTTCCAAAGCCATCAAATCGTCATATATTCTCAGCATACTCATAACCATGTGTGATACCCCATCACCCCAATCTATATGAGCCCAGCCACACCACTTAACCTTAGTCCATAAACCTTTAAACCTAAATCCCCAACATTCGAAACTCATTATATGACCTAATTCTTGCATCTGTGCACTGCCATAACTCTGAAAAAGCTGTATCAATCCATAACCATATCTCAAAACATAATCACATGATATATCACATAACTCAAATAATCATAGCAATAACTTTCGACTGTAATAGCTACACGATAACCAACCCGGCACCGGTAACAAACCTCATACAACTAAAATATTATTCTGAATCTTTGTACACTGCCACTGATGAACGAAACATACAGAAACATATAACCACCCATCAGATTAACAAGTCATGGAGCTCTCTTACCCGATAAGAACCATAGCCAAAATCTAACCCGACTAGTGATACAATTCTTGCAAACATACCTTAATCAAATCCAATAGCACTCCTTTTAGGCCCAATAACCTCACCTCATCCAGTAAAAGCTACTCGACCGACCTGTCACATAAATCCTACCTAGATCCACATACTATGCAGCATGTGCACCAATAAAGAATAAGTCAAATATACCCAATGACGGAAAGAGAATGAAAATGAAGTAACCATCCTTCCAACTCAACTGATACCACCACGAAGCGAAATGTTATCAATCCACCACACAAGGGGAAACATAACACACGAAATAAGCACAAAGGATCATATCCTAGCATAACGCCGCTGCGATGCATGACCCAATCCGAAAGCCGATCTATATGAAATAAGCCACAATTCTCAAAATCAATAACCACATGCAATTCAACATCAAGTACATAAAGTTCATGACCATAACCATGTAGAAGCAAATAACGCAATATACCACAGCTTGAAAAGACATTAAGCAAGGCGCAATCAACCATTCAACACCCCAATAACCATTTCGCTCGAATTTCGCTATAAGGCCCAAACATAACCACATTCGGTGTGCATATAACCAACAAATCACAACCCCTCGTAGAATAGAAGAGTAACACATAGAACATAATAGAAAATGATCAAGCTCAACTCTAATCGAATGACACACCTTTCAGCCATAATGGTGCTGAGTCAATAAATCCGACTCGATGTAGAATACACATCCTCATTGGGCCTACAAATGGGCCTCCAAATCAACTCTGGTCATCCCCAAATGGATAAATGGCCCTCCAAAAGTTCACAATGACCTAACCATAGCACGTACTACCATCTAGCTAACTTTGACCACATCTTCACAGTCCGTAACCTTGAAACAATCTACTTCTGAGAACTCTCAGTCTCCAAATCCATAGAACACATGAATCACCATAGTCGATCCTAACTCCACCACCCGAATGAATAACATATATCTCATACATAATAATTCCCATGAGAAATACTTCTATAATTCTTCCATGCCACATATCAAAATCTGAACATTAGTAGTCGATCAACGAGGCTAGTACCGCAATACCAATGAAGCATCCATAAGTCAAAACACAGTGCGCCTTCTAAAATGTGCACCTTTCACAGGCAATAACAAGTAGTAACAACATTTATCTAGTCATATGAAATCATCCATCTAGTCTAAGAATCATGACCTTCCCTTAAAAATTGAACTGTGACCTTGCACATACAAATCTCAATCCCACACAAAACACCGCATCTATCATGCCATCATATGAAAATCTCATAATCAACTCTAAGTCACCAGCAGAATACATACCCGATCAGTCAAAAACCTTCCATTTGATCCCATCCAGGAGAAAATCACAATATGCAACATGCTCCTCACGCCGGTAGGAAATATCCATCTCCAACCATGGTAGAAACCATCGAGAACTCTTCGAACTCATTTGCACACAACCAAGCCATCAGAACTGAATCTCTCTAACTCAACCAAGCCATACAGGTCACCAAACCCAAGAGTAATGCCGCAAAACACTAGTATAGACTCACCACATCACAAGTACCCAAAGAAATGATCATATTTGTTACGATGTTGATCCAACCTACTATTAAACTGTCATATTTCTCTGAGTTCCTTCCGCATTATCCTTAATTTGACACTTCTCCTTGCTAGAACACCACGACCCTTACCCAAAGATCACCACAAGAGATCCTAGCATAATGCCACACCACCCTAAGGCCTATAAGCCGTTGTATTCCCTTTTAAGTTCCCCAAAAGTACCACAACCGAGATACCCACTCTGAAGAGGCCTTCTGTGAATCTAAATTCGTTTTATTCACCTTCATGATACTGAAATATAAAATCCATAATGATATATAAATACCACGAGTCTTGACAGCATCCAATGTAAATCTTAGATTCTAGCCATATATAAATCCAAAAAGTCTCAATTGCTACATATAAATCTAGAATCCATTAGAACCTTCTCAAAATTCATCCACTCTGCTTAAATCTCAATTGCACCACCAAAATGGGTTGAACGACCTATGCCCCATTAGCATGACAACACCCAAAAAGTAACCCCACAATAATGTGACCGAGTAAATTCCTACTCTATGCGCACTACATCCTTCATGAATAACAACTCAATCATTACATGATTCCCATATATCCATAAAGTGTAATACACCATGCATCCAAAAATTTCCTTGCTTAAGTCATCCTCAAAACCAGCCTCTGCAAGTTATAACTGATCCACAAGTATGCCTTAGACTGAAACCAACACAACACGCAACCATGCAATCAAATCGTCGATAGCAGACTCCTCTACTTGGCTCAAAGCCATAGATCAAAACACTCGATAACTCAAAATGCCCATACTCTATTAATGTCATATTACCACAGTGAGATTAAACTAAATCCTTTATAAGCTCATGTAACTCCAACCATATAATACATCAAATCATTTGCTAAGCTCGCATTCATCCTCGTGATGATCAGGTCAACTTTCTTAACAAATCTAAACACAAATTGCAACACCTATACCCACTAGTAGAAAAGAAAGCCCCCCACAAAACATCATAAGGATCACACATACGTAGATTACCCCACAGTTGATAACCTACCTGATTAGCCTCAAACTGGCATCTCTCTATGCCATTCCACAACCACAACTACTATGCAATCACGTAATCTTCCTGAGTCTGAACTCATCAACAAGACATGAAAATCTACTTTGTTCCACAAATGAAATAAGATGAAAGAATTTCTCAAAAACCTTTATAACTCAAGACTGTATAACACATCCACAATAATCGAGCATCCAAGAGTCTTTTTCACATCTCAAGCAAACTCTTCCCCTCACATTCAAACCTTCTAAACACATCGCGCAGTCATATCCTACTCATCATATAGCCATCCAACCACTCACCAAGCCACCAGTCACACTCATTGGGACACCAATGGACATAAAAGTCCAAAACCAAATGCTCACACAACTAAAAATACCGAGTCTAGGTTGTGGTCCAAACCGAGCCTCAAGTCCTCCAGATTGGCCCATCACCAAAACACATAACAAGCATCTCGCACCTCATCTATAGAATCCACAAGCTATCGATTACAACTGATACTGAGTGCTCACATGCGCATAAGAGTGAGTAAAAGGAATTCAAAGAGATACGCTTCAAGTTGAATCAATATCGCATGATAAGGAAAGAAAGATGGGAAGTTTATCCTAAATGTCATGTAGCCTCTCGAAGATAGGTATGGACGTCATCATATCGATCTGTAAAACTCTACTACACACTTGCTCATGACTAGTAGAACCTATGAACCTACAGCTCTAATACCACTTTGTCACGACCCAAATTCAACTAGTCATGATGACACCTAACCCAACCCACTAGGTAAGCCAATTAACAATAAAAGATAATATAATGATAATGATAAGAGTCAAAAATGAAATAAATGAATTATATACAATTCCCCAAGGACTGTTAGTAAAAATCATGAGCTTCTAGACTTAGAGATTACAAAGTTCATATGAAATAAATACATCATCTGCTCGATATGTACATAAATAGATTAATAAATCTAAAACTACCAAGAACAAGAGGCAACTATAACCGGAATGCAGATAAATCTTCAATGCCAGCTCCCTCCACTCGCAGCTACATAAGCTCCAAAATCTGTACACAAGGTGCAGAAGTGTAGTATGAGTACAACCGATCTATGTACCCAATAAGTAAACACCTAACCTTAGGTTTTAAGCATTGACGAGCTTGGATAGCGGTTAGAGACCAAAACCAATAGCTAAGAATAGCTCATAATAATATAATAAAAGCAACACAAGTAATAACACAAACATATGATTCTCAGCTCGTTCACAGTTACGGAAAAATAGGCATGATTTTCAAGTATATTAGTAATACCCAAATCTTTCACCGAAATTACCAAATATGAGTAAATCAGAAAACTATGATTTTTTCCAAATACTTTCAACAACAGATAAGATATTTCATTCTCAAATGGCATTAGGAAAGTACATCTATATGCCTACATATCAATGTGCATGCGAAATCATAAATGCCATAAAATTGTGTAGCATGATGAAATTCATCTCTATGCATGTATGTCAAGTATGTGTGTCAAATGTAATGCATCACAGTGATGAACTCATGTACTGACACTCTCAAAGTACTCAATCTCACTGTCTCCCACTCACACTCATCACATTCAATCACTTAGCACACTCTTTAGTAATTGTATAGTACATGCGCTCACTACTGGTATGTCAAACTCTGGAGGGGTGAATCCATGCCTAAGAGCTAATATAAGCCAACATGGCCTGCTGCAGCATGCAGCTCGATCCCATTATGAATCAATAAAACCTGTTGTGGCGTGCAGCCCGATCCCATCAATAATAATAAAACTTATAAGGCATGTTGCAGTGTGCAGTCTAATCCACATAATAACAATATATATACAAGCAATATTTCCTAATGTGGCATGCAGCCCGATCCACAATATATGTCACAATATTACTCTCAGGACCCAACTCAATCATCAATCTCTCCAGCCTCTCGGGCTCATAAATCTCATGTCAATCAGTCCAAACAATGATAACAAAATGTGACAAAATAGCATAACAGAGACTGAGATATGATATGTGAATGAATGAATATGACTGAGTATGTAACTGCAACTTAAGAAAATAACTCAACAACAGAGATAACCTCAATGGGTCCCAACAAAATAAGCATATAGCCTAAACATGGTTTCTAACATGATTCAGACCTCTATTCTTTTAACACGTAGAAATTTCATGGGTAGAAACATGATTAGGTAACTACACAATATCACAGAATCAACCAAGTAATAATTCACACGGTGCACGGCTGTCACCTAGCATAAGCATCACCTAAACACCAAACATATAAAACGTATGTTCAAGGATTCATACCCTCAGCATCAAGTTTATAAGTGTTGCATACCTCGAACAAGCCGAATCCAATACCTACCAAACCAAACAATACTCTAGAAATGCCATCCTGTGCGTACCGACCTCCGAACGGCTAAAAAATAGCAAAAAGCAACTCAATAATATCAAATAATACCAAAGGAAACAAACACAATTGATAAAGGTCGAATCTTTAATAAAAAGCCCAAAGTCAACTAAAAAGTAAACAAAAGTTAATATCGGGCCCGCCTTGGATTCCCAATCCAAGCTTACCCGAGCGAAGCTTGAACCAATACAAGCTCACTCAAAAAACAATGACTCAATCGGAGTTTGATAGCTCAACTAATTCGCCAAAATATCACTCTTGGGTTTCATAACCGAGGAGTCCAACCCACACTAATATGGTCTCATATCTCCAAAAATACTCCTCCAAAACTCGCCAAATTCGAGTATGTACTCGCCAAATTCGAGTATGTTGTTCTCCTAATATAGGAGAAATTAATGCCTCTAACTTATTTTCAACTTTTAAAATTTAGGACATATCCCTATGTCTTGATTTAAAGTACTAAAGGCGTTTTCAATTAAAATCATGAATTAAAGCTTAAACCAAGGGAATAAATCAAACGCAAATACTTAGTATATGGTTTAGACCTTACCCCATAAAAAAAACTTGAAGAACATCCTTGAATTCTCACAATCCCAAACTTTCAAGTTGAGAAAAACTCCAACAATATTAGTAGTAAAAAATGCCAAGTTGTTCAGCCTTCACTCTTGTTCCAAACGATCCTGAAACTCGCTTTTGATGCCTCAAATAGCTTCTTTGTGAAATTTAAATAAAGTTAAGCTTTTGAATTACTTCATTTGACGTTATAATAAAGGAGATATGTTGGTTTCAATATTTGAAAATAGTGCAGATTTTTAAATACGAATCCAATGGTAATTTCGTAATTAATCTAAAAAATTAGCAACCCAATTGTTAATAAAATGACCAATATTCCTCATAAAATGTAAAAAATTGATGATTTCAGTTGTTATGTTTCCAAAATTATGATACGGATATAATGGTTTAGTCAAAACACGAATTAAAAGTCGTCTGCTCATGATGGTAACCTTTTATGCTCAAGTCAATGTCGAAACTGAAAACAATCACCATACAACCCAAACTTATTGAAAACTCATCGGAATTTAATCAAACATTATGAACATGTTCAAAATAATCATACAAACTTATTGGAATAAAAAAAACCCGATTCTGAATCTGTTTACCCAAAAGTCAAACCTTGGTCAAATCTTCCAACTTAAAGCTTCTAAAACGAGAATCATTCTTCCAAATCAATCCCGACCACTCAAAAATCAAAACCAACCATACACTCAAGTCATAATACATAATATGAAGCTATTCAAAGTTTCAAAACATCGAATAAAATGCTAAAACTCAAAACAACTGGCTTGGTTACACGCATAGGTCAAAGCATCAATAAAACTGACCGTCTTAGCCATAGCCTCACGAAACATAGGTGCAACAATGAAACCTTCCGGCTGCTGAATGTGCACTAGAGCCATAATATGCTTGTCTATGATCTGCTCCACTACCTACTCCGTAGGTGGGCTTGCTGCCACTACCCTGGCCTGACCACGAGCCCCGGTTGATTACCCACCCCTAGCTGTTGTAGTATGGCATGTAGTAGAGGCCTTGGCCCTACCCCGGTCTGTGCCTCTCTCGATCGCAACTGTTGTACTGCTCCTGCATCCTCTACTACTCCAGACATGTGAATCCTCATCATCTATAAGAGAATAGATTAGAAGAATTTAGATTCGAGTCAATAATTAATGAACGGTGAAGAATCAAGAAAAGGAAGATTCGTAAATCCATATAGCCTATCGAAGATAATAACCTGACACGACACAAAATCCCACCAAAGATCGTGATAGCGCCTCACTCGCTCGCTAGTCAATCCAACACAATAACAATTAAAATTCTAAAGCAGATAAATCAACCTGAACAAGATAGCAAATATAATAAAGAAACAAAATAATCCCAATTTTGATAATCATAAAGAGAATATCCAAGATAGGGTCTAAATACGGTTACAACTGCTAACATCGCCCAAAGTGGGATGTCACAATCATCACAAGCATCTAATGAGTGTATGAGAAATTATTTGAATACATTGCCTATCTGAATAAAATAGATAGACATAAGATGAAAGTAGGAAAGGGGACTTAATGTGTTGCGTATTGATAGAGTAGAGAAGCTCACCACGAAGTCTCCATGGATCCACCTACTGTCACGGATAAATAGCACTCGCACCAGCCTCCGAACCTGCACGAAATGTGCAGAAGCGTAGTAGAGTACAAACCATAGTACCTAGTAAGTATCAAGTCTAGCATCGAAGAAATAGTAGTGAGGGATCGACTCTGACACTTATTAGAAGTCAAATAAGTAGGTGAGAGAATAATCCAACAGAAAGCTAGACATGATATCTTCAACAAGTATAAAAGCGCAAAATACAACTCATACAAATTAAGGCATGCTTTTCAAATAACCTGAGTCAAATAAAATAATAGTTATCTTAATTCTCGAGGGGATTTGATACCTGTCAATAATACTACTTCAATTCATAGCATGGGTCTAAACAAATATAAATATGCACGCTCGGAATCATTTTCTCAAAAACTCACAGCAAAATTTATGTGCCTGACACATGCCATGTGTCCAACAAGCACTAAAAGAATCACAGGTACTTACACTCACAGGGCCTAAGGTAACATGGGTAATCAGCTGACTCCGAGGGATGAATCAATAATCCAAGAATCGATCATTTTATATTTAATGATGATCAATCAACTGTTGCGGCACGCAATCCGATCAAAATCATAACACCATCAGTCTAATAATCAATACCAATATCCGCTCAAGTGCCCGTAGTGCTAAGATCCTCAACTTTCATCAATGCATATGTGAAAGAAATGATATAATAAAGGGGCACAATACATGATAATAAGAAAACAGATAAAAACGCAAATGTCTAAGTGATAGCTACGAAAAATCACATAACTCATTTTAACATAATGACTCAATAAGCTATCTAGTATGTTTCTAACTTAATATCATATTATTTTCATGAGCTAATTAAGCCAAAGAAACCATAGAAATTATGGAGCAAGTAAAGCAGTATATGAATTATGAAATAATAAAGTCAGACATGTCACTATGACCTTCATGTCAAATCAACAAGTCATAACCTAGGCATTCTTCTAATTCATGAATAAAAATTATCATGTAGTCATAGATCAATTTGAACACAGGTAGCAACTTCACATAATTAGATAAAGCACAATTCAAATAAAAAATGTCGGGTATTATTCAATACCTAGCTATGGATATATGCACATCACCTCGCATATACGTGTCTCCTAAATCATAAAAAGTAACAATCAAGTTACCTACGGGGAGAATTCCCTCTTACAAGAATAGATAAGAGACTTACCTCTGCAGGGCAATAAAGCACAAATTGCCTAACCGTTCAAATTCAACTCCAAATGATCCAAAGCTAGTTAAAACAATACAATAACATCAAATTCATATGAAACAACCTTATATAATAAAGCATCGATCTTTATACAAATACAAAAAGTGAATCAAAAAGTCAACCCCGCCGAACCCCGGAACCAGACAAACTCACAAATCAAAAAATCTCATTCCTATACGAGTCCAAATACATAAATTTTATTCAAAACTAACTCCAAATTGAGGTTCATCTCAATTATTCGCTTTCTAAAATTTTGCCAAAAACCTCAATATTTCACTTTAAAATCCAAACTATTAGGTATTGAAATCCATGGAACAATCATGATATAAAGTCAAATCATAGTGAAAATTACTTAACTATAAAGTAGTAGTAAACTTGCACTCCAAAATCTCCACTCTTGATTTCTAGGATTCAAAATATGATAGAATGGGTAAAATTTCGAAATTATATCATTAAGAGCATTGTCCAGTTATATACTTCATTATCACGGGGCCTCTTTCACGATCACGAAGGCCAAATTTCTATCTAGCTTATGCCATTCAGTGCAAACGCGAGACTCCAATCACGAATGTGAAGTACTGGCCTACCTAGCCTACACGAATGCGAAGTCAACTCCACTGTCATGCGCCACACCAATGCGAACACGCCTCTCCACACGCGAATATGATGCTTCAGCTCCCTTTCTGTCCGTGAATGCGGCACACCCATCACGAACGGAGAGTAAAAATCCCCCTGCCAACTTCCCTTCTCCGCGATCACGAGACAAGCTCTGCGATTGTTAAGCATTGCTACACACTAGAAAATCAGCAATCTAAACTCAAGAAGAAATTATCTGAAACCACTTGAAAATACACCCGAGCCCCCAGGACCCGTCCAATTATTCAAACAAATTCGAAACCGTATCCAAACTTATCTGAGTTCTCCAAACACCACGAGTAACATCAAAACCAAGAATCGACGGCCGATTCAAGCTTAATGAACTATTCAAACTTCCAAAGTCCAAACTCATGCCGAATTGCGTCTACCAACTCGGAATAATCTCAAATTTTGCACATAAGTTTCAAATGGCGTAACGAACCTATTCCAACATTTGAAATAATAATTCAAACTAGATAGTCGCAAAGATAACTTCCGGTCAAACCTATGAACCTTCCAAATCTTCAAATTTTCAACTTTCGCCAAAAAGAGTCAAATCAATTTAGGGACCTCCAAATATATATTCGGACATACAACCTAGTCCAAATTTACCATGCGAACCTATTGGTACCCCTCAAACTATGAATCTGATATCTTCTACACAAAAGTCAAACATCGGTCAATTCTGAACACTTAAACTTCTAAAATAAGATTAAGTGTCTTAAATCCCTCTTAAACCTTCCCCTAACCACATCATTCATCTCCTAAAGTCATAAAATAATAAACACATATAGAAGAAGCATCAAAAAGGGAAATATAGCTCAAATACGCAAAACAACTGCCCGGGTCACCCATTTTGGCTATGTTTTCTGGTGGTTATTCTTTTGAGGCTTATTGGAGTTGCAGGTGGAAGTATAAAATTGTGGTTTACCATAGTTGTTTCTCCGTTTATCATTTCGTCATTTATCTCTCTGCCTTTATATTTTAGTTATCTATCTCATATTATTTATCTTATCATCTTACTTGTTAGCGTGTCCGTCTTCCTGTTGCTATATCTCTCGTTAATTTTTTGATACTTAACTATACAAATTAATATGTAGTTGTATTAGGCTTTTCACTATCTCGTCGGGTTAGGTTCAATTTTTATAGAGTATATTAGATCGGTTGTATTCATACTATACTTATGCACTTCTTGTGCAGATTTTGATGCGGATCCTAGTAGCATCCAGTGAAGGGCATAGCTTGGTGATTAGGGAGACTTGAGGTAGTGATGTTTTTCGTCTGTGGACTCCAAAGTCACGTTCGCTCTTATTATTGTTTTTCTCGTAACAAACAGTATTGCATTTCATTTTTGACCTTAAATATAGTATTTTTAGCATCTCATGTACTATGTGACACCAAATCTTGGAAGGTTGTATAGAAGGTGTATGGTTTACACTTATTCACGTATATTTTTTAGTTTATTCCATATTTTATGTTGTTATCTGTTTGACTAGTTCTTTATTTATCGTTAAGCGTTAGTTTGCCTAGCAAGCAGTGTTAGGCACCACCATGATCTCATTGGTTAGAGTTTTGGGTTGTGATAATTTTAGAGCTGATGACTCTGTACTACCTGATTTTGAATATTTGGCATTATTGTATATTTGTATTGGCTTGTAGGCTTTCAACACGCGAGTGTCAATGCTATCACAATGGTCCGAGATTTTATTAACCTCTGCGCCTACTAAAGTTTAGCACTTTTTCACTCACAAATGCAAGTCGAAAGAACAATTCGGATGCTTGAAGATATGTTGTGATGACGTTGTGTAATTGATTTTGGGCAATTTGACTGAACATCTTCCATATTTGGGCTAGGAAATGGGCTGACAGAGAAAGGCCTGGAACTAAAATTAAGCTCAGTACTACTTTTTAGGACTGTATTTGAAGCGTTTAGGACAGTTTGTTAGGGCAATGTTTTTAACACTAAGGGGTCGTTTGGTAGGGTGTATAAAATAGTGCAGAATAAGGTGTATTAGTAATGCATGAATTAGTAATGCAAGCATTAGTTATGCAGATATTATTTAGTATCTACTGTTTGGTATAGTGTATTAAAATTATAATGCATTGCATAATTTTTTGAAAACATAATTGTGTACAAAAATGCCCTCCATATTCTTTAGCTTTAAGGGACTTTAAGGACAATTATGTCTTTAACCATACTAATGCATGCATTAATAGTCTTGGTATTACTAATGTCATGGTTTTCTATGTACTACTTATACATAGGATAATACCAAATATAATGTGTATTAGTTATACACGGGTTAAAAAAATGTATCAAACAATATATTAATAATGCATAGAGCTAATGCTTGCATTATTTTTTCTAATACCTCTTGCCAAACAACCCCTAAAGATTCGTGCCTGATTCCATCTTTAGTTCACTATACTTTTTCATTTCTCCTTTCTTGTCCTGCAATATTTTCATATCTCCTTCCAATAGAGAAAAGGAAAAAAATGATAATTTATTATTATGCACAAAACACAAAGAGAGTGAAGTAAGATCAACGTTGTTTTTTCCAATATAAAATTTGATTAAAAAGACATGATATATTCAAAGTAGCGAATCCATCGCCTACTGCAGCGCGGTCGTCTCCACAGCCCATGCAAATTTCAATTTACAAGACTCGTTTCATATTCTTTCTCATCATACCACATTTAATTTTCTGCTACATGAATATTTACTAGTGTGAATTGAATTACTTTTATACATTATGCACTGATAATATAAAAGAAAACTTTATACTATATATCATGTCACTTAAAAATACTTAATTTGTAATTAGTAATTAAAAAAAATATGACAGATGACACATTATAACATATTAAAATACATTGATAGTTAAGAATATTTTTACGCTGTCAGTTAAATCAATTTAATTATGCCATCAGCTTCCTTTCAGTTTACGCAATTTCTCAGCATCCCCATAATTCTTTAAAAGATGTAGGATGAACTGCCTCTAAACCCTAAAGCACCTATTAAGTAATAATTGCTGAAGGACAAAAAGGCTCACACCAACTTTCGCAGCCAGAAGCAAACATCCCCTAGTTTCTTTCACACTCCATTCTAGTCTAGTATGCATGTTAGAAGCGAGTTGTTACGATGCAACTGGAAAACGTAACTAAAAGTAGTTGGAAAAATTAACATGTTGGCACTTATTGATTGCAATCTCTACGAACTTAGTCCTAAATGTTTGACTTTGTTTAACAGATACTTCCAACATTTCACATTTATCTTTAAATGCTCCTCAACCTTATTGTGAAGATTTACAAAACGAATATTCTAAGTTGGAATTTGTTAAATGATAATTGGTAAAAAGGTATTTATTGAAATTTGGTGATCTTTTGCATATATATATATATATATCTAAGCTTTGTATGAAAATTTTTAGGTTTAAATGGACCCGTATGTATGGGTCCAAATTTGATCGACCACGACCTACAGCGAGTACGATAAACGATCGACCACCTACGAGTCGACGCCTAGAGGGATACGACCCTATGGTAAAAGGAGAGACATTACGGTATCAACAGTAGAATCAGCACATTAGGAGACCTACGGAATATTCCTTAGATATTTCTTAACTTGTCGTTCCTGCGATTGGAGGAAACTCCTCAGTATATAAGAGGGATGAAAGCCTTGTAAAGGGGGGATGCACACTTTGTAAAAGTCACCAACCTTGAATGAAAAAGATTATTTACAATTCTCTTCTCTCTACTATTATCATCCTAGAGTTTATTATCTTCAGCTACGATTTACCCCTTCTTCATTGATTGATTTGTTCAAAAAGGTTTTATTATCTTTTGAGTCAAACAAATTTGGTGCCGTCTGTGGGGATTTCCATAGCTGAAATCATAGTTCTCATCTAGGTTATTCAAAGTGACGATTACTGTTCTTCAAATCCCATAAAAACCAACAATAACTGAGAAAGAAGCGAGGCTGAAGATGATAGCAGATGTCTCAAACAATCTCCTGAATTCCCTCAACGAAATACCGAGAATACAACACCAGGGGTTACACCGGAGGGGGAGATCTCACCTTCTCCACACGGGGATCTAACGGTTTTGCGCGAAAGGGGAGCCTCCAAGTCCGCGGCGGGAGAAACACCACCAGCACTCAAAAAGCTGCTAGAGGAATGGTTGACAAGTGCTCTGAGCAACATGCTCGATAAACCCCCTCAAGGAAATGTCGAAGACTTACCACCTAAAGAAATCGCAGCTACCATTGGCGAACCAAGAATCACAAACGGGCAACACCCGCACTGTCATTGATGCAGGTAGCGATGCGCTCATAGCCATCTTAAAGAAAATGGAAGAGATGGAAAATGAGAACAAGACGTTCCGTGATCAAATGAAGGAGCATCAGGAAAAAGTTGACAAAATACCAGGTGCCCCCAAGCTATTACCAAAACGCGATGTGGGCAGATTCGTCGAACAGCCATACAGCGACGGAGTGCTCCTTATCCTATCCCAAAAACCTTCAAAATGCCGCCATACTTGAAAATATATGACGGGACCACGGACCCAGAGGATTATCTAATCCATTATGTTACTGCGGTGAAAGGCAACGATCTATCAAAGGAACAGGTATCGTCTATGCTGCTAAAAAAGTTCGGTAAAACTTTGACAGGGGAGCACTAACATGGTACTCCCAGCTACCGGCACGATCAATATCAACGTTTCAAGAGATGGCGGATAAATTCGCCACTGCTCATGTAGGGGCAAAGAAGGCTGAAGCTAGGGTCAATGATATCTTTATCGTTAGGCAAATGACGGGCGAGGGACTTCGAGACTTCTTGGCCCGATTCAACAGAGTAAGGATGAGCCTTCCAAACGTGTCAGAAGGGAAGGCAATGGCAGCCTTTCAAAATGGATTAAACAGGAACGGATCAAAGGCAACCAAAATATTACTCAGCAGACTCATGGAGTACCCTCCCACCATATGGGATGAAATCTATAACACCTATTGCGCCAAAGTAAGAGCAGGCGAGGACAATCTGAATGGCCCGATTCACCGATTAACGTCAGTTCAGACCGAGGCAAGGAGAGATCGACGTAACGACGGATGAAGAGATCAACCCCCATGCTTCAACCGAGAAGGGCATCAACCCTATGTTCGAACATCCAACCCGCCCCCTCCAAGACATCCGGATGCCGTGTCACGGCACACCGCACCCCTCCAAAACAAGGAGGTATGCCTCCCACGTTATCTGCTCATAACTTTTGTGTTTCCCCTTCAGAGATAGTGTACGCATTGGAAAAGCTGGGCACGAAGGTGCAGTGGCCATAAAAAAATGAAATCGGACTCAAGCACCAGGATGTCAAACGTCCTCTGTGAATTCCATCAAGAAAGAGGACACAAGATCGAAGATTGCATAGGCCTGCGATAGGAAATAGTTAGGATGTTGAACCAGGGGTACCTGAAAGAACTGTTCAGCAATAAAGGAAGGGCCAACTTTGCTAGAGGACGCGATCTATCTCAGGGACCACCAAAGCCCTTGTCGCCAGCACGTACCATACAGATGATTATTGGCGGTGGAGACGACGCGGTAATCAACCACGTGAAGTTCACCACCACCCATAAAATTAAATGGATGGTCACCCACAAACGGTATGATGACCTCGAAGACAGTATCATCTTTGATAAGCTCCCGCAAGACAAAAAAGAAGCCAAAAAACTCCGGGTGCAGGCAGCCCGATATAGCCTAGTAAATCATGATCTCTACAGGAGAACATTCGGTGGCCCCCTAGCCAAATGTCTTGGACCACATCAAACAAGGCGAGTACTAGAAGAAGCACATGAGGGGCACTGCGGCGCCCACACGGGAAATCGCACCCTCATTCGATGCCTCATTCGCACCGGTTACTGGCCTACCATGAAAAAAGAAGCCACGGACTACGTCCGAAGGTGCGAGCAATGTCAAAAGTACGCCCCTATGATACATCAAGAAGGATAACTCCTCCATTCCGTCACTTTGCCATGGCCACTCATAAAATGGGGAATGGACATAGTCGGCCCTCTCCAAGCAGGGCGAGGTAAGGTACGTTTCCTTTTGGTTTTAACTGACTACTTCTCTAAATGGGTGGAAGCAGGTGCATACACTCAGATACGTGAACAAGAGGTCATCGCCTTTATATGGAAAAATATTATATGCTGTTTCGGCATCACCAAGGAAATCAGCTGCGACAATGGACCTCAGTTCGTCGGAAAAAGAACAACTGAATTCTTCAAAAAATGGCACATTAAACGGATACTCTCCATGCCGTATCTTCCTGCCGCAACCGGCCAAGCTGAGTCCTCCAACAAAGTTATACTAAACATATTGAAAAAGAAGCTCGAGGAAGCTAAAGGGTTATGGCCCGAACTACTACCTGAAGTATTATGGGCATACCGTACTACGCCAAAATCCAGTACGGGAGAAGCGCCATACTCACTGGTCTACGGGACCGAGGTAGTCATACCCATTGAGGTCGGGGAACCCAGCTTGAGATACTCCAATGAGAGCGGGGCAGATAACGACGAAATTAGGCTACAAGACCTAGATGAAGTCGAAGAACAAAGAGACATGGCCCACATAAGAATGGCTGTCCAAAAATAGCAAGTAGAAAGATACTACAATAAGAAAGCCAAAGTGCGATCACTCAAAGTTGGCGACTACGTACTCAAGGCCAAAACACAGGCATCAAAAGATCCAAATGAAGGAAAATTAGGAACAAACTGGGATGGACCATACAAAATCATAGCAGCAGCAAACAAAGGGGCATTCCAACTAGAAATAAATGGAGGGAAAACTACTCCAAAACAACTGGAACATCGCCCACCTCAAGTACATCCACTTCTAAAAGGCGTCACCTAAGTCGTACTCTTTTTCCCTCACCCGGGTTTTGTCCCTATCGGGTTTTCTCGGAGAGGTTTTTAACAAGCGGCAAAGGGGACGCCCTATGGATCGAGATATTGTTCATTACCTCAGCACGCCGATGTGATCTCTGGGTCGATGTAATGAAGGGACTACATACAGATAATCCAATCTCCATTGTATGAACAGAATCCAATCTCCATTGTATGAATAGAATCTAATCTCCATTGTAAGAAATTCAATCCCAATGGCCAAGGCCATCGACAAAACATGAGTTCTACCTTGTTCAGATAGGTCTCCATTAATCTACAAGCAACGTCTTCCTAAGGGAAACATGATGGGATACTACTTCGACGACAGTCGAAGCAACATACTAGTGGCCAAGGCCATCGACAAAACACAAGTTCGACTTCGTTCAAATCACGACGAGCTACTTCGTCGACAGTCAAAACAACATCCTAATGGCCAAGGCCATCGACAAAACATGAGTTCGACCTCTTTCAGATAGGTCTCCATTAATCGACAAACGACTTCTTCCTACGGGAATCACGACGGGATACTACTTCAACGACAGTCGAAGCAACATCATAATGGCCAAGGCCAACGACAAAACACGAGTTCGACCTTGTTCAAATCATGACGGGTTACTTCAACGACAGTCGAAGCAACATCCTAATGGCCAAGGCCATGGACAAAACATGAGTTCGACCTAGTTCAAGCAGGTCTCCATTAATCGACAAGCGATGTCTTCCTACGTGAATCATGACAGGATACTACTTTGACGACAGTCGAAGCAACATCCTAATGGCCAAGGCCATAGACAAAACATGAGTTCGACCTCATTCGAACCACGATGGGCTACTTTAACAACAGTCGAAGCAATATCCTAATTGCCAAGGCCATCGACAAAATATGAGTTTGACCTCGTTCAAACAGGTCTCCATTAATCGACAAGCGACGTCTTCCTACGGGAATCACGATAGGATACTACTTCAACGACAGTCGAAGAAACATCACAATGGACAAGGCCATCGACAAAACACGAGTTCGACCTCGTTCGAACCATGACGGGCTACTTCAACGACAGTCAAAGCAACATCCTAATAGCCAAGGCCATGGACAAAACATGAGTTTGACCTCGTTCAAGCAGGTCTCCATTAATCGACAAGCGACGTCTTCCTACGGGAATCACGTCGGGATACTACTTCGACGACAGTCGAAGCAACATCCTAATGGCCAAAGCCATCGACAAAACATGAGTTCGACCTCGTTCAAATAGGTCTCCATTAATCGACAAGCGACGTCTTCCTACGGGAATCACGACGGGATACTACTTCGATGATAGTCAAAGCAACATCCCAATGGCCAAGGCCATCGACAAAACACGAGTTTGACCTCGTTCGAACCACGACGCGATACTACTTCGATGATAATCGAAGCAACATTCTAATGGCCAAGGCCATCGACGAAAATATTAGTTCGACTTCGGTCGAACAACGATGGGATTCTACTTCGACAATAATCGAAGCAACATCCCAATAGGCACGGGCGCGAATGTCATGCAATAAACAAGAGAGAAAATGACAAACAAACAAACCGATGAAAGTAAAGTTTACATTGCAACAAAATATCATTTACATTTGCCCCTACGAACAGGCCCTAGTACGGCCCGTGCCAAAAAATTCCTAAGCAAAAAGTGAAATATAAACCAAGACTACACATCATCCTCAGCGGGGTAAGAATCTTCATACCGCGAATCCAAAGCAAGGTGATTCACGTCATCAGAATTGACACCTTCCCCGTCAGGAGTGAGGGGGTCGTATCCACATGAGTCACGGGCTGCACGCGCTTCGGCATGCACCGCCTGAACCTCCACCTCCGTTGCCCTACCCTCGGCGTGAAAAGCCTTATACACATCGAGCCGAGCCTCTACATGGACCCCAACTCATACAAGCGATGAGGCGAGCCCTGATCGGCTGAGGCACGAGACGTGGAAGGCTGAGAATGTTGATTTGCCTCCTCCGCCCTCAGCGAAGCCATTTGCCCTCGCAATGCGGCCAACTCCGCCTCCAGCTCCCTAACACGACCTTCAAGCCCTAAAATTTGACGATCGGAGGCTTCCCTCTCCCCAGTAATTTCCGACCTAGAAAAAAGGGAAGGCATCCTCTAAAGATACCGACTTATAAATAGCGGATGCCAACTTACCAGCATTGGCGTTCAACTCGCCCTTGAGCCCGTCGACCTCCACTGCCTTAGCATTTAGCTCAGCGGTCAAGCCGGCCACCTTCAACTATAAGTCAGTGTTCTCAGCCATTACTCCCCTGACTCAACTCGAGCTCGTCCTCCTTCACCTTAAAGAAGGTCTCCAGTTCGCTATTACGGGCGATAGCCCTCACAAGCTCCTCGTCCCTCTCCTTCAGCTCCTCTATCCTATGCTCCAATTGGTCCTCCCGCTACTTAAGACCCTCGCGAAACACCTGGAATTCAGGATCCTGATGATAAATGTCAGACATCGCCAGATGTTTAGCACGATACTGATGATATTTCGATGACATCTTTTTATAGAGGCCCGTCCTTTTCCGTTCACAACGTTCTCTCTCCACCTCTAGGACGAGGGTCTGACAAAAGAGAAGGGCAGAGTTAGAAAACAAAATACACAACGTAGATTGTCACACCAACTCCACGACAAAAAGAGAAGAAAATGGAACCTACCTGCAAGGCCATATCAACGACCTTCTGAGGTAACTCTGCGTCGCTCATCGCTCCAAGCGTCTTGCTTCCATGAGCGACACATAAAGGAGAAAGGGCCGACGCAACCTGCTCACTGTTCAGCAGCAAGTTGTAGCTTTCCAGGACTACCACATCGGTAGGACCCGTCCATCCTCACCTCCACATGGGTATGACGACCCAAAAATTCACTAACGTCCTCCGGGGCAATATCCGAACCTGAGCCATCACCCTCGACACGAGGTTCTCCAGTATTGAATGATGCGCCATCTTCAATGGACCACACTGAATTGGCTCCTGGGCCAACTCCCTCAACTCGGGGAGACCTCCCCGACAAAATGGTGTCGACCATGAATACGGACACCAGGACTATCCGAGATGGGCATCAGTATCCACGCCCTTTCCCAGCTCAAACCTTCTCTTTTTCCTCTCTAACAGCTCGTCACCGTTAGAAGATTCATCAACGAGATGTGAGGTCGGTGCCAATGAGGCTTCTTCCCTCATGGACACAGTTCGAGACAAATCTCCCTATTGAGGAATTTGAGGACGGTCTTCCCCAACAGACTCGCACAAAATGAATCGTGTGTCCGCAGTAGGAATGGCTTGTCTAAAAGCAGGAATTGGCGCCCTCCGCCTAGAAGATCCCCGACCTGTCATCACAAAGGTTCATATAGTTAAGTAGGGTCGCATGGCCTATGAGGTAGTAGAGTAAACGTTTACCTGAGGAAACCCTAGGGCCATAACGTTGCATGAAGGTAGACTAAGTCTGAGTTTCTTTCGCATGGTGCAACAGGCGAGCGACCCAGTTTTTGAGACCCGCGATGGGGCGGGGTGGATGACCCATAACTGTAGAACGACGAGTGAGTAAAAGTTACAATAATTATAGAAAACAGGGGGATATAATGAACGTCAATTCTTAAAAGTTCTATTTCGTCGCTCCAGAAATCCGGCGGGGTCAGAAACGATGTGTTCGGCCTTGATAAAGAAGTACATGTGCCAAAACGTACGGCTCGCCCGGTCATCCGTTTCGACCACCAGCCCTTTTGTACCACGAAGTCTTAAATGCACCATGGTACCCCTAAGGAAACCAGACGTGAATAAGTGCAAAAGATGATGGACGGAGACATCACATTCTGCCAACTCTGCATACTTAGTCAGTAACAGAAGCACCTTGAGCGTGTACAGCGAAAGCTGAGCCAGGAAAACCTGATAAAATCTACAGAATTCTTCCGCTAGGGGGAAGAGAGGAAGGGTGTAGCCGATCACAAAAGGATATTCGTAGAAAGCACAGTACCCGGGCCTGTGGACGTCAACGTAATCTTCCCCCGCCAGAATGATCTTTACGTGGGCAGGAATACCATACTTTATGCGGAGGGCATCAAGGTGAGCCTTCTTTGTCTTAGAAAGTACGGGGTTTCAAGTAGGGGGCGGATCTTTGAGGAAGTCACTCCAGGATAGGGGATGTCTCGGTAGTAGCGCCTCCACTGTGAAAGGGTTGTCACCTTCTTCTATCTCCACCTCTCCGCTGCCGGAAAGAGGTACTGTGGTTGACGGAGAGACTTCAGGAACCTCTTCATTAGTACGACGAGACCTTGGCATGGTTTCGTTTAAAAGGAGTAGCTACACAAAGGGAGTGAAAGGGAAGAAGCTTCCGGCCAGGAATGAAAATGGGAACAAGAAGGTGTAAGAGCAAATGAAGAAGACTGAAGAGTTATCAAGGGAGAGTGGCTAAAGTTTTTCAAAAAATCAAACCCTTCATCTATTTATAGGGTTGGATGGTGCCAAAATCGAGGCGGCAGGTTTCAAATCAGCACAAGAATCAAAGCGCCAAACCGTCAGTCTTTGCCTCGAAAATCCGCATAATGATGACACATATAAAAGCTGACGCCACCCCTGGGTTGCGTGTACTCTTTGGTGCTCCGCCGAACATGATAGCCACTTCTAGTTGGCCACGTCATAACATCCCAACGGGTCAAATTCCTCTCAAGGAAGGCATAAAGTCCACTCATCGAGGATGCATCCGGTCGCGACCTCGACGAACGGAGGGACTAACTGTATCGGTCCAAATTTGATCGACCACGACCTACAGCGAGCATGACAAATGACTGAGCATCTACGAGTTGACACCTAGAGGGATACGACCCTATGGTAAAAGGAAAGACAATACAACATCGACAGTAGAATCGGCACATTAGGAGACCTAGGGAATATTCCTTAGATATTTCTTAACTTGTCGTTCCTGCGATTGGAAGAAACTCCTCAGTATATAAGAGGGAATGAAAGCCTTGTAAAGGGGGGATGCACACTTTGTATAAGTCACCAACCTAGAATGAAAAATATTATTTACAAATCTCTTCTCTCTACTATTATTATCCTAGAGTTTATTATCTTCAGCTACGATTTACCGCTTCTTTATTGATTGATTTGTTCAAAAAGGTTTTAATATCTTTTGAGTCCAACACCGTAATCGGCTAGCTACATCTGCCCCTCATCGTAGGAGAGGCGGACGTTCCTGGGGGGTTGATCTTCGCTGAAAATAGTAAATCAAGCATCATTGCGCGAGCCAACGCACGGACAAAAATCACATGGGAGCTCGTCCGTTTGGTATGCGTAAATACAAGGGCCAGACGTGGTGCCGGTTAGTCCTGACCAAAATTGGATTAGTTTATTAGACGGCCTTCTAACCACCTTAGGTCATATAAACACCCCACCGAAACATCTTGGCGAGGGGGTTATACATCTTTGGAGGCAAAGAACGTGCAAGGAGCAGAAATATACGGATTTGGCACTGAGTTCACATTTTTTTCTTCCATTATTTCTTGGCCGTACGTACATGAATTTTTTTTACTACAATCGTGAATACCATATAATGTGTGGCTTAAGTACTTTAGTTCTTGGGGTGTGGCTAACATGGTGATTGACGTTTATTGATTACTACTTTGTTAATACAAATTATCATCATTGGTTATTTCTTTAATTCTGGATTTAATTTGTGAATTATCTAGCCACCAATTTACCTAATATTTATGTAATGCATGGGGAAGCCATATTTAGATTAGAGTAAGATTTACCTAACAGTCTCACTCAGTTGAATGTCTCACTATATTCGTTCATGATAAATTCAATACCATAGGAATATAAGATTGATATATTGTGAATAGGTGGGTACTGTTACGGGAGCATACTATTCATATAAACAATCCGGTTAACTATCAATCACAAGTAATCAGATTGATGAATGTATTTACGAACTCAACAGGATTGATAAACTGATAATGTGGGGTCCATCTCATGATTTAAGGCCTTTGATAAAGACTTCTAAGTCTTTTTCTTTGAATTGGCAGCAACCGTTTCTGAATAGTAAACATTGAACAAAAAGAAGAAAAAATAGTATGCTGAGAGGAAAATGTCAAATATATTAGGCGTGAGAGAGTGAGGCTCCGCCTATAAAGGAGAGCTTCGGCTCTCATCTCCACACAACAATCTCATAGGAAAAATATATCTGAGTGTTAGAAAGAAAGAGTGTGGTTAATTTCACAGACAGAGTATAAGAAAATAGTCTGTGATAAAAATAGAGAGTGTGTGATATTATAGTGAGGTTGGAATATCAAAAGAGGGTTATTTTGTTTTGAGTGGTGTAGTGGACTTTGAAGTATTTTACTCGGACCTACAAAGTATAAAATTTCTTTCTATAGTGATATCAGTTGCTCCTCTCGGGGCTGTGGTTTTTTTCCTTTATTCAAAAGAGTTTCCACGTAAAAATCTTGGTGTTATTGTTACTCTTTTATTCTTGTTAATTATCGTATCTCAGTGCTGCATTATTATTCCGCTTTTATTAGCGTAAATATTATTTCTGTAGGGGGTTTATTCCCAACAACTGATATCAAAGCACATGTTCTGCTCGTTCACAGAAGTACTATTTAGTCCGTGGAAAGAAAATATCCGGAGTAAAGTACAAGGTAGCAAAATTTAACGGAGATATCGATTTCTCAATATGGTAAAGAATGATGAGGGATCTGCTCATCCAACAAGGATTACACAAGGTACTAGATGTTGATGCCAAAAAGCCTGATACCATAAAAGTTGAGGATTGGGCTGACTTGGATGAAATGGATGCTAGTGCAATCAGGTTGCACTTATCAGATGATATGGTAAATAACATCATTGATGAAGATACCGCATGTGCCATTTGGACAAGGTTGAAAAGCCTATACATGTCCAAAACACTAAAAAATAAATTGTACCTGAAGAAGCAACTATACACCCTACACATGGGTGAAGGTACAAATTTTTTGTCACATGTAATTATATTTAACGGACTAATCACATGCTCGCCAACTTCGGAGTGAAAGTCAAAGAAGAAAATAAAGCCATATTGTTATTGAACTCATTGCCATCTTCGTACGATAATTTGGCAACAACCATCATGCACGGTAAGACCAACATTGAGTTAAAAGTTGTCACATCAGCTCTTCTAAATAAGAAGATGAGAAAAAAGCCTGAAAATCAAGGACAGGCTCTCATCACAGAAGGTAGAGGCAAGAGTTATCAAAGGAGTTCGAGCAACTATGGTAGATCCAGAGCTCGTGGGAAGTCTAGGAACCAATCCAAATCAAGAGTCAGAAATTGTTACAATTGTGATCAACCAGGTCACTTCAAAAGAGATTGCCCAAATCCAAGGAAGGGCAAAGGTGAAACCAGTAGCCATAAGAATGACGACAACACAATCGCCATGGTGCAAAACAATGATAATGTTGTCCTCTTTATAAATGAGGACGATGAATGGATTCACTTGTCAGGTCCAGAGTCAGAATGGGTGGTTGATACAACAACATTTTACCATGTCACATTGGTAAGAGATCTTTTTTGCAGATATGTAGCAGGTGATTTCGGCACTATGAGAATGGATAACTCATGTTACTCAAAGAATTGTGGGGATTGGTGACATTTATATCACGACAAATGTCGGATGCACATTGGTTCTAAAGGACGTGCGGCATGTACCTGATTTGTGAATGAACTTGATCTCGGGAATTGCTTTAGATAGAGATAGATATGAGAACTATTTTGCAAATCAAAAGTGGAAACTAACCAAAAGGTTATTGGTGATTGCGAAAGGAGTTTCTCGTGGCACGATGTACAGGACAAATGCAAAAATATGCCGAGGTGAATTGAACGCTGTACAAGATGAGATTTCTGCAGATTTGTGGAACAAAAGAATGGGTCATATGAATAAGAAGGGATTGTAGATTCTTGCTGAGAAATCACTCATTATTATGCAAAAGGTACAACAGTAAAACCTTGTGAATACTGTTTATTTGGTAAGCAACATAGAGTCTCATTTCAGATATCGCCTGAAAGAAAATTGAATATTTTTGATTTAATATATTCTGATATTTGTGGTCTAATGAAAATTGAATCAATGAGTGGTAACAAATATTTTATTACTTTTATTGATGATGCTTCAAAAAAATTATGGGTTTATATTTTGAAAACCAAAGATCAGGTGTTTCAAGTTTTCTAGAAGTTTCATGCTTTGGTAGAATAGGATACGGGTCAAAAGCTAAAGCGTCTGCGAAGTGACAACGTAGGCGAATACACTTACTATTCAAGTCATGGGATCAGACATGAAAAGATAATTCCTGGAACCCCATAGCACAATGGCGTAGCTGAGAGGATGAATCGCACAATTGTGGAGAAGGTGAGAAGCATGCTCAGAATGGCTAAACTGCCTAAGTCATTCTGGGGTGAAGCAGTTCAGATAGCTTGTTACCTGATCAATAGGAGTCCATCAGTTCCATTGGCATTTGACATCCCAGAGAGAGTTTGTACCAGCAAGGAGATGTCCTACTCGCATCTGAAGGTGTTCGGTTGCAGAGCTTTTGCACATGTACCAAAAGAGCAAAAAACAAAACTGGATGATAAATATGTTCCCTCAATATTCATCGGATATGGAGATGAAGAGTTCGGATACAGATTGTCGAATCCTATAAAGAAGAAGGTCATTAGAAGCAGAGATGTAGTCTTCCGAGAAAGTAAAATTGGAACTGCTGATGATATATCAGAGAAGGCCAAGAATGGTATAATTCTAACCTTGTTACCATTCCTTCTTCTTCTAACTATCCTATAAGTGCAAAAAGTATGACCGACGAGGTTGCCTAGTAGGGGGAGCAACCTGATAAGGTTATTGAGTAGGAGGAGCAACTTGATGATGGTGTTGAGCAAGTGGAGCGCCCCACTCAGGAAGAAGAACAACCTTAACCTTTGAGGAGATCAAAAAGGCCAAGGGTAGAGTCATGCAGGTACCCTTCCACAGAATATGTCCTCATCAGTGATGAGGGGGAGCCAGAAAGTCTTAAGGAGGTGCTGTCCCATCCAGAAAAGAACCAGTGGATGAAAGCTATGCAAGAAGAGATGGAATCTCTACAGAAAAATGGCACGTACAAGCTGGTTGAACTTCCAAAGGGTAAAAGACCACTCAAATGTAAGTAGGTCTTTAAACTCAAGAAAGATAGAAATGAAAATATGGACAAATACAAAGCTTGATTGGTGGTTAATAGCTTCAAATAGAAGAAAGGTATTGATTTTGACAAAATTTTCTCAATGAAGTTGACAAAATTATCAAAATACATCAAAACTAGTTAAAAAGTACAAACCAATGAAGTAGGGATGGAAATTTCTTCAAAGTCCTGTTTAGTCCGAGGTCTAGGTTTCAAAAATGGTGTAGAATGACAAAATCCCAATTTAGAGTTTCTATTTAACCGGCTGTTAGGTTTTCTTCGTGTTCGCAAAGCACCTGCCGCGATTGCGAAGCACACAGGGCAGTTGGGCTTCCCTTTCGCGAGGTCCCAATCGTGCTCGCGAAGGCATCCCCAGCCAAGCCTCCGCATTCGCGGCCTGCTGGTCGCGTTCGCGATGAAGAACTCCCCTACCTTCCCCACAACCAACCCAAAGTTATGCGTTCTCGAGGGGTCTGTCACGTTCGCGAAGAGAAGTCCCCCCCCCCTAAGCAATCGCATTCAATCTCTCGCGTTCGCGAAGAGTAACTATCACCTCTCCCAAATTTTCCCTTCGCGATTGCAAAGTACTGAGCACTAGTAGAAAAACTAGCAATCTTACAAGTCCAAACATGGTCCGAAATCAATCCCAAACTCGCCTAAGCCCCTCGGGCTCAAAACCGAACATGCACACAAGTGTAATAACATCACATAAATTTGCTCGCTATCTCAAAACATCAAATAACAAGAATCAATCATCAAAACTCAAGATTTCAACCTGAAAACTCATTTTTTACAATCTTTCACATAATGCATCGAAACGAGCTCGGATCACCTCAGACCCCAACCAAACATGCGTACAAGTCCAAAAACATCATACGAACCTACTAGATTCGTCAAAATACCGATCCAAGGTCGTTAACCAAGAACATTGACCGTGGTCAACTCAAATTATTTTTAAAGCCAAAAATTATATTTTCTTTAAAATTTCACGTAAAAATTTTTCGAAAAAATAATGCGGACTACACACGCAAGTCATATAACATCAAATGAAGCTATGAGAGGTCTTGGATCACGAAAATGAGGACTATTACTCAAAACAACATATCGGGTCGTTACACTCGTCTTAGCCTCGTCACTACCTCGTCGGGGTTAGGCTCTACACTTACCGAGTACATTGGGTCGGTTCTAGTCATACTTCACTTCTCCACTTCTTGTGCAGATTAGGATGTTGGCACCAGGGAAATTCCAAGAGGCGCTTTGCGGATACTAGTAAGTGATTCGAGGTAGAGCTGCACCCCATTCACAGACCCTAGAGTCACTTTCCTATCTATACTGTACTGTTTCGATTTTATTTCGGACTGTGTTATCTTTCTTTTGAAAGCTTGTATTTAGCTGGATCTAGACGCTCATATACTTGTGACACCAGATCGTAGGGTGGTTTATGTTATGCTATTGACCGATTATCAGTTATTTATTATTTTTCTTTATTTTGTATTTTGTGTTATGTTGGCTTGTCTGGCATTCGGTGTCAGGCGCCATTATCCCGACGATTGGGATTTCGGATCGTGACATACTTATATAGTGCAAAATACCTAATACTCTCATTACTTATAAAAATCTAATCCTAGGGAGACAAATAGTAAGATAAGGAGAGTTGGTGCGACTATCCTCCTCACCGGTGTTGGGTGTGCCCTCCAAAATATTTTACTAAACACTTTAAAGGCCCCAAGCTCCAACTTTAATTATACTCCGTAAAAGTAATTTTCGGTCTAACCTAACCAATTTCTTTTGCAAAAAATGCAAAAAATCACATGATTTTTAAATGCACCTTTCTTATCTGTGATCTGTTTGTTTCAGGTCAAATCAGGTCCGAGAGGGACAAGTCGGTTTTTCCTCAAGAGGGGGACTGAGAGTTTTTTTCTTGTGAAAATTAATTATTTGTCATAAACAATTAATAATGCTTTGAAATCGGAAAAGGATAGCTCAAATTTAGGGCTGTCTGAGACCAGCAGCCGACATTTGTGCTCTCTCTCATCTATATAATTACAAACACTTAGACCGGCTTGAAGAATCATTAATTAAAGAAATGAAGAGTAGTGCTGATCCAAGTGTGATTCCAGCAGTGACAGTGGTATTGGAAGGGCGTTCAATATGCCAAAGGATAAGCCTTGAGAAGCATGGTAACTACAGAAGCCTTGCTAAAGCACTTAGGCAGATGTTTATAGATAGTGGTGACATTGAGTCATGTTGTTCATCATCTCTAGATTTTGATCTTTCAAATGCTCTTCCTGGTTACCTTATTGCTTATCAAGACATGGAAAATGACCTCCTCCTTGTTGGTGATCTCAACTGGAAGTAAGTAATTCTATAGTATTTGTCATTTTATTTACATAAGACATGACCCTTGACAGGAATTTGAGGAGGTCGAGCATTAAAATTGTAACTAAGGAGATAGAAGCTAGTATGATATTGTTTTCTTTTAGGCTGCTGGTGGCTCCAGTTATGTCATTAATACTTCATTAAGGTTGTAGGATAGACTGTAATATGTTTAGCGGCCCTTGTTGTGCCAAATTATTCCCTTGCGTCTGTAGTACTGTGCCTTTGTTATTCTCTCTATTTTTTGGTTATTGCATTGCTGGTGTTGTGTGTCTTGATTCCTTTGTTGTGGTACTGATACACTGTCTCTTTGGGTAAGGTCAGCATACACACTGCCTCTCTCAGACCCCACTTTCGAGATCTCATTGGGTGGTTGTTCTTGTTGTTGTATCTTTTTTAATCTTAGTGAGTGATATCAGTATAAAGGGTCGGAAGAGGAAAAGACCATTTGGCTAAGAGCAACAATCAATTGAAATGTTTCTTCCAACCTACGTGTCTTTCGTTACAAAATCTACTATTGTAGATTTGAAAACTTCAAAACAGAAACCAGACGATCCCCAAGCTACAGAAAAATTAAAGGTCTATGGGAAGTGAAAACGTTGAAGAATAATTGAATAAGGTTTAGCTTCAATATAAGTGACCACTTTGCCGTGGTATTTTTGAAAGTCTTTTCTTTTTAGACATGAAACTTTGATATTTCAGGAAGTCATAGATATGATTATTTTTTTCAATTCTCCAAAGCTAACATTATCTTTTGATAAAACCAACCAAAGATGTAAAGTTCTCTGGTAAGAGAAAAGTGTTGAAGCATAGTAGAACAAGATTTGACTTGTCGTCTACTATGTCATGACACAGTCAGAGGTCACAGTCAAGAGTACTTTCCTACCTCTAAGTGCTGCATATATTAAACCTCCGTTTCATTGAAATTATTACCTTTCTATTCCAGAACGATTGTTTACTTTAATTTCCAGAAGCATTTTCTGGTATTGCTTTCACTATTCTGAAATGAGCATTCAAAATTTATAAGAAGCTAATGATGTACTATAATCCTCATTGTTGTTCAGAGATTTCGTGAAGGTTGCTAAAAGAATCCGAATTTTGCCAGTGAAGCCGACCTCACGGAAGGGGAAAACGGAGAATATTTAATCATTTTTTTGTTTTCTTTTGCTTTTTCTTTCTTTCTTTTTTTATTTGCGGCATGTTGAATCATTATGTTTGGAATGTATCCCAAAAAATGCATTTAACCGAAGACATTTGTAATTTCTTTAGTATTATGTTTGTAGTTTTTTTGTAAGGAATGGTATGTCTCAGCACTCCAATTTTCTCTTTTGTTCAATTGAATGTTTAGCTCAATAGAGGGGGACAGATAGTTATTTATTTATTTAGATATTTAGAACGCCAGCTTCAGATTTTTGGTTAATGATTTAGGAATGTTATTATAAGTTAGAGGACATTCAAGATTGCACTTTAATCCAAAATGGTTGTCTTCGCGCCACGATCGTTCTTCTCTTTAATTTCCATGTCTATTCACCTAGTCTAACTTTTGCCACGACATTAAGTAATGGCTTAGCTCTATCACAATCCAAAATCCCACCCAGTCATGATGGCGCCTAAGCTAACCAATAAATAACACAGTCCAAGCAAAAAACATTGAATAAATTTTGAAATAAAAATGCAAAAATTTAATATATGATTCCCAAGGACTGATAGTATAAATCATTAGCGACTAAGAACAAGAATACAACTCTGGTTTGAGGAAAGATACGTCATCTATTTGCAATTTATATAAATAGAAATATAAGTCTTAAACTACCACGAACAAGTGGTAGCTTGTATGTGGAATGCTGGTACGTCTTCAACGCTAACTCAGCTCTAGAATCTGCACGCAAAATGTAAAAGTGTAGTATGAGTAGAAACGATCCCATATACTCAATAAACATCTTGACTAACCTCGGTGAAGTAATAGCGAGGTTTTTAAGTCAAAAGATAGTCACTTGATTAACTTGTGCGTTCATAAGCAAGAGCAAATTACAAGAAGGAAGACAAGTAACAATGAAAGAGTCAAATAAAAAAGGGACATGCATGTTACACAACATAACAACTTATCCATTATTAGTAAATCAAGTCCGGAAGGAGCAATATCTAAGAAACAAAATAAGCCATGTATACAACCCATAAAATTAAAAGAGTATGTTCATGATATCAAATTAAATGGCACGGCAACATTTTTTGCGCATTTATTTCATCATCACTAAGTATATGTATATATGTATGCCGAATCAAATGGAACTACAACACCCTTCATGCATTTATCTCATCCTTACCAAGCATATGTATAACAGTACCAACCAGGTAGAAGGCATATAAAAAACAGTAACAATAAAGTAGAAGATACAAAGATAACAGTAACAAAGAAGGTAGAAGTATATACAGATAAAGGTAACGATAAAGATAGAAGATATAGATGCAATAACAACAAATAAGTAAGAAGAATATAGATATCAATAACAAACAAGGTGGAAGATATAGACGAAATAACAATAAATAAGATAGAATGCATAAATATAAATATAACAAACAAGAAAGGAAGCATGGATGTAACAAATATAAACAAATAGAAGGCATAGATAGAATAATAACAATAAAGTAGAAGGGATAAAGGTGACAACAACAAACAAAATAGTAGGCATAGATGAAACCATAACAATCCAGGTAAAGGTATCAATACATACGTGAGGGAAAGACAACACAAATGTAATGCATGTCCCCCGTCCTCGCCTGTACGGAAACACCCTTTGTGCCATGAACTCTCATCATCACTTACACAGAGACACCCTTCGTGTCATATACTCGCATCCCTGCTTGGACAGAAACACCCTTCGTTTTTCAATAATAATAATAATAACATCAAAAAGTATGGAAATATCCTTTGAGCAAAAATCACTCTTCTTCACATGCACAGAAATACTCTTCGTGCAATTTTCTTCTCCTCACCAAGTACATATAAAATAATACCAAGCAAGGTAGAAAGCTAAATAACATCAACAAGAGTTTAAGCATAATACACAATATGAGAGATAATCAGAGCTTTTGCACCAATGGCGAGCAAATCTTTCAAGAATCATAATTTTCAAGTATCTCAACAAAACTTAAACACGATCTCCCGCATAAATATGGAACCAAAGTATTACCAGAATAACGGATATAGATATGTGTTCATCATATAGGTATTGCTACAGCCATATTAGGTACATCAACAATCTCAAAAATTAGTTCATCATATTTAATTAAGATGTAATAATCTAAAAACATGATCTCTACGATAGATATTCGAACTCAAGTAATCAATGAAATAAAGTAAGATGTAAGTCAAAAAGATCACAAGGTTCAACAGGAAGAATATAATCTACCGTAATCATGGATAAGCCTGGCACATGTATATACGCTCGTCACCTCGCACATGCATCACCCCCGCATGTAGCAAACAATATCATTTATTAGAAAGATTTCTCAACAAAGCTAGGCAAGACACTTACCTCATCTGGGCTAATCTTCAACCTCAAATCATTTCAAAATCTCTCTCTAGCCCTCCAATCATGCAAATCCAACCCAAACATCATCCAAGAAAGTGAAAAAATGCTATAGTAAGCTATCCCAATCAATAGAGCTTCGATCTTTGATAAATTGTCAAAAAATCAATAGAAGTCAACCCAGACGCACGTGCACGAAATATAGAACCAATACCAAATATCGATAACACATAACCTGCCCAGTCCAAATATGTGATTACATTTCAAATTCAAGTTCAAATCGGTACTTAAAATCCCAAAATATACTTTTTTATCTTGTAGACAAAAATTCCAAATTTCACTTTAAAAATTCGCATTTTATTTGTAGAAATTCATGGGGAATCAATATATATATAACCAAATTCAAGTAAAAATTACTTACCCACTAAGTAATAATAAAAATCTGCTAAAAAATTATATCTTCCTGAGCTCCAAAATTTTGTGAGAAAAAGTGACTAAATTCCGAAACAGGTAAAAAAATACATTAGATGTCCCAACTCGAGTCAGATGTTAGATGATCCCGAAAATTACTTTTTACAATCCCAACATAATTCTTGCACGATTCCTCCCAAAATGGCCTTTTAAATCACTCAATTTGGCCTAAATATGAGTGAGATATGATGCTTTGAAGTTTTGCAGGATGTCTGAAATTTATGGACGAACTTAGGGATATAACCACTATTTTTTCGAAATTGTTTAAGCAGAAATTCAGTAATTGCAAAATATTAATTTTAGCACGTTCACTCTTTCCTTCACATATGAATTTGAAGATTAATAAGGTTTTAGCACAACCAATCGGCCGACAGCACGTGATGAGGACAAACAGGTGAGTATATTTGTTCAAATTGTGCAAGTTTCCCCCTTTCCCATCCCCCCGCCCCATGTAGTGGTCGGTGCGGGAAACTTATTATCCAGTCGATGAAGATCCCGAAACGGAATCCCTAGTTCACAAGCCTGTTCCATAGCTAGCCCGGGTTGAACCATACTCCGTGGAAGCACACATTTTGGGGTAGACAAATCGATCAGGTCGAATAATCCATTACAGTTCTGATCCCTTTGGCACTTGGGGTAGTGACATATTTAGACTTGAAATAAAAAGGTAATACATCTTTTTTCTCTTTCATTCTAGAAGATAGAGCCACCTTTAGCTCACCCAAAATGCTCTTAAACCTCTTTAAGAACTCCTAAAATATTCAAGGTAAAATCAAGGTCAACCTCGTAGGATTTAGCGTACAGAATATTGTTACCATAAATGTATCCTCTGTCTACTTGTTATACTGATTTTGGAGATTCCCTGGAGGCGAAGATAGTCACCATAGAAGCGTAAGAATTCAGGAAGCGTAGGTAATTCTTCAAAACGGTATGTAAGGAAGTCTTCTTCCTTGGCATGACTTAATATAAACTCGACGAAGTCCCTCCCTAGTAGGGTACATATTTCAGCGGTTGGTTGTCACACTCCAATTCTCTGAAGTAGCTGTACAGAAGTTAATAGGTACCAAAGTATATATTCCATTTATTTTGGGTATAGTGGGGCCCCGTCCCGATCAACTTATGTGTCATAGTACTACTAGAGGCTTGAAGACTTGTGTCCAAATATATGTAAATATTGTTACGACTCGGTTGACACTACAAATGTTCATATATGAATATATTTAATGTTAAGTTTTTTTTCTACAGTTAATTATGAATATTTATTAATTTTGGTAACAATCTAGGAGGCCTGATCAGTTCATATTCATAATGAAATATTTAAGTATAATGGGACTTCGTGCATTATTTGCATGTTGCATCTCCCGAGGTTGGGGTGTGACAAACTTGCTATCAGAGCAAGTTTGTCCTAAGGAGTCTGCAAACTGTATCTAGTAGAGTCTTGTTCATAAGTATGACATGCACCATAGGCTAAGGATATTTAGGATGGATACCTTTGCTTTTGATCTAGATCATGCAATAGAGCTGAGTCGTAAGAGTTCACTTCTAATCTTCATCTTTTTTATGTTAATAGTGATGTCTACTACAAGATGACATGATGTCATTTAGAGAATAGATGAAGAGGGTGGTGAGGGTGCCAATCAGGTGCCACCTGTCAATATAGATCAACATGAACCTCGTGATGAGGTTGATATTCAGGTTTCAGGAACAACACTACTACCACCGGCTTGGCATAGAGAAACTGATGAACCCTCGATGCTTTCCTCGGTTGCTATTGATTAGGATTTAAATATGAGAATTGTTGTGCAGTTGTTAGCTCGATTAGTAGCCTGTCAGTCCCAACATCAGATCCCCGACACTTCAGATAGAGCAGTCAGCGCGAGAGTTCGAGATTTTATTAATTTATACCCCTCGGTATTCACGGGAACAGGTTCAAATAAGGATCATTATAACTTTTTAAATTAGATGTAGTGGACTTTACGAGTTATGCATAATACTGATATGGACTTCGTAGAGCTTGATTCTTATAGATTGTGGGATATTGTTGTGACTTGGTATGAAACTTAGGAACAATGTAGAGGGCCTCTTGCCCCACCAGCAGGATTGAGGGAGTTTTCTGAGGCATTTCAGCAGAAATATTTGCCTATTGAGATCCATCAGGCTACACAAGATAAGTTCTTACAGTTAGAGCAAGGTAATATGAGTGCTTGAGAGTATAGTATGTAGTTTAACTCCTTGGCTAGATATGCCCTTTCAGTTGTGGCTAACATGAGTGATAGAGTGCGTAAATTTGTGAGCAGTCTGGGACCACATTTGATTAACGAGTGTACCAGTGCTTCTATAAATCTGAACATGGATATTGTTCGTGTTCAAGACTATGCACAGAACATGTAGGATCAAAAGAGGTAGCAGCGAGCCGCCGAGAGCATGATCGGAGCCACCATAAGAGAACCCGATTCAGGGGTGATACGGAGAATCTTGAGATGGGTTTATAACTCCGATTCCTCGGCATCCATCTTATCTGGTGACTAGCGCACCACCACAATTCCAAGGCCAGCATCGTGATCAAACCACTTATTCCAGTTTGCATCAGAATTTCAGAGGACTGAGCTTGCAGTACAATGGAGACTCTAATAAGTGAGACCCCCAATGATGTATTATGGCCGATGTGGTAAGAACAATTTTGGGCCATGTTGATAACGTCCAAATCCACTACTAAAAAGTAAATGGACACGGTTGCATGGAATATAATATATCCTACTATGAGTCGGGGTCGAATCCCACAGAGAACAATGTGTATGCGATTATGAATGTAAGAGAATTATCACTTATCGTGCAATACCGAACACTTAGAATTTGGTATTGAAAATGTTTATACCTGAATGCGGAAATGTAAACTAACCTAGAAAGCAAGTAAAATTGTCAATGGCTACAAGGATGAATGCATTGGGAATTACACTCAAGTAACGATCCAATGTATTTCACGATTTTACAATTATGAGCGAGTTTATGTTAATTAGCTACGGATAATAATTATTAATTAGCTTCTTCCGAAGACTAACAAGAATTCCCAATTGAATTATCCCTAAAACAATTAAGAGATTAAGCACACTCGAAATGGCTGCAAGTAGTTCAATCCTATCCCTAGGTAGAATCTATAAAATGAGGGTTAACGCCTCAAGTTCTTGTTAATTAATCTTTTCCAACCCCAAATGGTCTTTTCCAAAATTAATTTGGAGTTAATGGGCGAGTCCTAGGGCTAGCTAATCCCTTTAGAAACATTAAAGAATAAGAATAATTAAAGAAACAATAACTCACTTCATAAAAGGATAAAAATCATTCAATACATAAGCACAACAAGATATTTAATCCACACTTTAAATATGAATATTTCCATAAACAAGATTCAAGTGTTGGATAAAATACTACACACTTAGATATACAATACAAAACAACGAAATGAAGAAATAAACATAAATGGGTAAGAAATCCTTAACCACAAGATTGAAATCTTCAAAACCAAAGTGTGTGTGCAAACCCTAGCTTCCAAAACTTGTTCTCTCTAGTTATAAGAACTGACAATAAGCCAAAGATATCCAAAATATCTGCAAGGATGACTATAAAAATGGTTTGGGGTTGAGAACATGTGAAATCTCTGAATTGCCCAGGTCTGATGCCCGTTGACCGCATCTGCGGATGAATTCTCGCAGATGCGGATACCTTATCACAGAAGCGGGAGGTTGAAGTATTCCTGAAACCGCAGATGCGGGCTCCAAAAGCGCAGATGCGCTACCGCAGAAGCGGGAAATGACTCGCAGATGCGCTTCCTGGCAAAAAGCCCAGCTCGCAGATGCGTTTCCAATCCGGCAGATGCGGGGTCACTTCTGCCACGACTTTTCCGCAGATGCAGAATCACTGGAGAGTTTTGCATTGTTTTCACCCTCTTTTGCTCAATTCCACTTCAATTCAATTCAAATCACTTCATAGCATCATTTACCTGAAAATCTAACAATACACACCATAAATGACCTCATATTATAGTTAAAGGACATAAAAGCTAAAGAAAAGAGACTAGAATGAGTGGTAAAATCACCACTCATCAACACCCCCAACTTAAAGCTTTTGCTTGTCCTCAAGAAAATCAAAACCAACACTGCAATGAGGATTTACCATTTAAAACATAAGTGGTATTGCTATTATTTACAAATCACATTCTCCAATTAAACATCATACTTATGGATTTGGTTGGTACTAATAATTAAGATCAAGTATGTGTATCTTTCCCGAATGACTTCTTTATTTAAAAACAACTTCAAGAATGTGCAAGGGAGTTCCAAAATAATCAAGTGACAAGAATAAGCCTCAAGAAGTGACTCAAAAGCACTAGTCCACTACATATGCTCAACTTACTCAATTTCACCAATCCTTCCTAATTCATGTGGCCTCACAAGAAAGAAAGTCCCACAATCACTATATTTACAATACAACATAAGGGATAAATTTACAAAGACACTCACTCTCACAAAGAATTTCAAGTGTTACAATATCTCATACCATAAGCTTGCACTTATATTAATTCATCACCTATTCAAGAGCATTCAATTAGAGGTCCCATAAGGACTTTTTAAGCTTGTAATGTAGGTTTAGGGAAGAGTTGGATAAGCATTTGGATACAAGTGACTTCACCCTCCTTTGAACACTACCGACATTTGTCTTTCTTTTTGCACTTTGTTTCTTTTCAAACCACATAGTCTCATTGGCATCTAGTTACCAACATAGAACTACCTTAAATACCTCTCTAATTTTCTTCAAGGCTCCATATTTATATACATACATATATTTCTCTTTTTTTATATACATATTTTTATTTTGGAGCTTGAATACTTTGATATGAACACTTTGAGGTATATGTTCCTACACTCAATGTACAACCTTACCAATTTCCACTTTGACACCACACCCCCAACTTAGGCTTTTAGCCTCATTCTCAATGTTCAGGGAGGGACGGGTTCAAATGAGGGAATTATTTTACAAAAGGGGAAAGGTCTGTAATGAGGTGGCCAAAGAAAAGGTTAAATGCTCAAATAGGGTACTAGTGGTATTATTTATGCAATGGTAGGCTTGAAAGACTAAAGAAGTTTTGCAAATAACACAAAGAATACCTAAGATCATCCCTCGAACCAACATATTATCATTAGTGTTGAAAGACCAACCGGGCAAGTTCTAGATGATTGAAGTAAACACAAGATTTATTTGTACAAACACTAACACACATGGCACATGAATTAATCAAGATGGATCAATTTCATTTTCTAATAAGAGCATCTAGAGCAATATTATTCAAACTAGTGGGCAAAGAGTCACTAAAAGAGGCAAAAATTTATCACAAAAATTATTCTTCACCATGCAACTTACTTGTTTTAGTTCAAAACCAAAATTTGAAGGGGTATTCTTAATTCACATTTCACACAGAAGAGACTACTTTTATTAGTACCAAATAATCCAAAAGTCTCCTCCTAGCAAAACAAGACTAATTCCCTTAAGAAAGTTGTCACGCCATCTATCATAGGGAAAAGTCACCCGGTTCACTTCAAAAATGTTCCTTGGGAAGGAACAATAGCATGAAGAAAACCCAAAGAAATAATAAAATAATAAAAAAAAAAAACTCATAGAACAAAACTACTAAAAAGGATACTAAAATAAAAGCGACTAATACAAACAAAAACAAGCTACTAAAGAACCTAAATAACGAAAGAAAGATAAAAATAGACTAATCACAACAAGCTCAGCAAGAGCACCTGCTACACAAAATAGCCCGACAAGGGCACACAATATCCAAAACAACAAAGTAAACCCGACAAGGGCACACAATATCCATAGCAACAAAATCAGCCCGGCAATGGCACGCAATATCATAACATGAATATAGTATACTCTTGCAGCCACCCCCAACTAAAACATTTGCAGTGTCCTCACTGCACAATATCAAAAAAAGCATAAATAGTTTGAGGGTCTCCTTGAGGTCTGCATCAGACTAGCAGACTGTGGGAGGACGGCTGATCAATGCTGTGCTGAACTCGTGGCCTCGTCATCATCAGTCTTATCATCATCACCATCACCACCATCACCAGCAGCCTCTGACATGAAGGAATATTCCTCGCTATCATCTTTGTCTGCCACTGGTATCTTCTTTCCTGAGTTTCCCCATTTGAAGATGGCCTTTATGACTCTCCACATTTTTATCATGAACTTTCTCTTCTTCTTGTTCTTCTTCTTCTCCTTCTCGAAGTCTGACTGGATATCTGCATGAGCCTTGGCCAAGTTGCCATAGGCTGTCTCAAGTCTGGTCACTGATGCTGCCATCTTCTCATGAGAATCTTTCTGACTCTTCTGCGCATCTACGTAACTCTTCATTTCTTCCTTGGAGAAGTATGAGGGCCCAGGCTGGGATGATGAAGGCCCACTCGGAAGCTGTGACACTAACTCCCGGATAGATGCAAGCTCGGAGTTTAGCACCCCAAATGGTCCCTCAGGTGCAGCTGCCTCTGAAGATGACTCTGAACCAGCAGCCATGGTGGTGACCTTCCTTTTCTTGCTCTTGACTGCACTACCCTCTCCTGTCACTCTCAGTGGATGAAAAGGTTTATCAGCTGGTAGCCATCGATCGGTGCTACGCACCTCAACCTCTGCTCTCGTGCATACCTGTGTGATCAATGAAGGGAACATCATCCCTGCATCATTGTCCCGCAAATACTCCCTCATCTCCTGCAGGATATAGTACCCGACATTCACAAGAATGCCGTCCAGGATGCATGCAATGATCAATGCCCTGGTGTAGGAGACATCTGAGACATTTCCGCAAGGACACACCCTGTTGCATAGGATGTACAACCACATTTTTGCTTCAGCTGTGAAGTCAATTAACCTCAAACCTTTTATCCTGTTTCCCCATTTGGCTCTCATTCTTGGAGGGTAGAGATTGGAGCCTGCCATTCCCCATTGTCATATTGATCTTTCTCTTGCACCAGCTCAATTGGATAGTTATGAATCCCAAGAGTGTCATTTATTTGTTCTATACCAAGCCTTACCAATTTTCCTCTGATGATGAGTTGTGGGTTGGCAAAGTCTGTGCGTTTAAGGTTGGCATAGAATTCACGTACCCACTCCTCATTAGCTTTGTATGGAGTGGGAATGAAGCATGACCATCCGGATGTAGGGAGACGGGCATAGAAATATGGGAGCTTCTCGGCCAATTTTTCTTCGTTAATCCCCTTTTCAAGCACTATCCTTTTGTTGACGAGGTTGTTATAATATCTACGTTGACAGTCAGCCGACATGAAACATGATTCATCAAACGGTTCCGCAACCTCCTTCTCAATTTCATGTTGTGTTGGGGCATTTTCGCTCATGTTTGGGTCCATTTTACCTCCAAGTACCTTCATAAAATCAAAACAAAGTCATTTGGGCAATATAATCATGTTAAGCAAGTTAAAACACTGCAATTAGGCCAAATAATTAACTTGAACGGGCCCGGGAAGGCCATGTTGCAAAGCCACTGAAATTGGCAATTCTGCCCAGTTTTCGCATCTGCGAAACAGTAACCGCAGGAGCAGTTCTGCTTCTGCGGAATTTCAACCGCATCTGCGGTTTTTCTCTTCTTGGCCAAAGCCGCACCTATGGAAAAACCATCGCGGGTGCGAGACCGCATATGCGGTAGAATTTCCGCATCTGCAGTACTCGTGAAAATGTTCAACAACCCATTTTTTTTTGACTCTTAAACCCAATGTTGGCACCTAATTTATACTCAAGACTTCTAAATTAGTGCACTACATAAAATTCTAATTTTATTGAGACCGATTTTGTGGTACTTAGCAAGAAATTTTGTTTTAAGCATTTTGTCAAACACCTTGCAAGTAGTTTAAAATGGCCTCTTATTTACACAATTTGGGTACTCAGACTTCCCACAAATTTGTTTCATGATATACAGCACACACAAATGCACTATCAACCAATTTTCCTCAACCTATTTTCACACAAATCAGAGGGCAATGGGGAAATAGGGGACATGGCCACTGTTAGGGCTAAGAAAATAAGAAGGGCAAAAGAGAAGACAAAGGGAGAGAGAAGTATATGAGAACTAAGAGAAAATACCTGAGTCTCATGTGAGTGCAGTAGAATTCACAAGCAATGGATTTTTTGGAGTATGTTAGAGATGGGGGAGTTAAGGGCTGGGGGAGAAAATTGCAGAATATACTTGTGAGGGAATAAGACTTCTATTTTTTTTTTTAATTTAAGACCTGCTCGATTTCCGCATCTGCAGTATTTCACCATATCTGCGGCGATGCTTATGCAGCCAGTAGCACACTTCTACGGAAACTGATGCTTCTGTAGTCATAGAACCGCTTCTATGTGACCACATTTGAGGTAAAAAATCCACAGATGCAGTTACACCAGAAGATTGATGCATAGATTTTCCAGCTACTGGTTTTGGCCCTTCGAATCACTCCGACCTGTACAAATCAACTCCAAAAAATCTAAAACTTGGTAGATTAGTCACAAATAGTATTCTAAGCTATTCTAAAAAAGAAAATTTCGAAAATGACTAAACAATTTTGAAAAACAATGGGTTGCCTCCCACCAAGCGTCGCATTTAACGTCGTGGCATGACGCAACTCAACTTTACCACTTTTCTCGCCACTTGGACGATATTAACCGGGCACCTAGCTTGGAATCAAGCTTGTGACCACGAGGGATGGAGGGTGGCAAGTTGATGATCAAGCCAAGCTTTAAATTCTTCATTTTGCACTTCTTGGCTTTCATGTGAGGGATGTCATTTTGCCTTCTTGTTCCCTCAAATTATAAAGATGTATGGTTGTTGCCTTTCCTCCTTGCAATCCCTCATTGACTCGTGTAGTTCAATTCCCATATCACCACATAATTCCAATGTTGAAAAATGCTTGGAATGTGACTTCAAACCTCCAACTTGCAATTTTTCTCGGATTTTGACATCCTCTTCTTCCCCCGGACTAGAGCCAATCCCAACCAAATTTTTATTTACACCGGTTGACTCTAATTCCATGTTTTTCTTGGCATCACTAACAATCATGGAGTCGGTGGACAGATGTTCAATTCTTAATTCCTCGAAGTGAAGCTCACTTTCTTCCTCGGAATTGGACTCTTCTTGGATTCCTTCCACACTCTCAAGTTGGTGGGCATAGTGATCCTCAACCAATCTTTTCATTTGCTCTTCCAAAGTGTGGATATGTTCATCATTGTAAGTCAAGCCTTTTTTCAAGTCCTCGAGTGCAAAGTTGTGTTTCTCCTCATTTTCAAGAATGGTCTCCAACATGAGCATTATCTTCTCATTTTGAGCATTTGAGAGTTCTTCTTGGTTTTGATCGAGTGCCAAGGAAGGATTTTTGGCTTCCACATCTAAGGAAAATTCTTGGCTCTCATTAACTTCCGAGGATTTTTGGACCTCTAAAGCTTCAAGCATTTCTCCCATTTGCGAGTGCAACCTTGCTAGTGCCAAGTCATTTTGGAGACTATTCTCCAAAAGCTCCTCCAAGGCACTTTGTTCTTTGTTTCCTCCTTCAAGTAGGCACTCCAACATGAGCTTGAACTCTCCATTTCGGCCATGCTCAACTTCTTCCACTTCCATAGCCCTAAAATTTTCATCACAAAAAGTAGAATCATCAAAGTGGGGGCTTGGGGAAGGGAAGGACAAATAAGCACAATCATCCCAACGACCATTTTGAAAACCACACTTATCACAAATACTCCACTCATGGGTTTGAGATTGTGCGCACAATCCACCCCCGAGAGAATTCAAACAATTTTTCCACGAGTGTGGTCCTCCACAATAAGGACAAGGGTCATCAAAGTATGAACAACTACCATCCGACCAATTTTCATTAAATGATGCCATTTTTCAAAACTAAGAAAACAAACAAGAAAAATAGACCAAGGTAAGAAAAATAATTACACAAATATTCACAAGTTTGGACTAAAGCACTTACGCTTATTTCTCAAACAACCTAAATTACGCCGAATTGTTACCCGGCAGCGGCGCCAATTTTGATGTGTCCAAATCTACTACTAAAAAGTAAATGGACACGATTGCATGCAATATAATATACCCAACTATGAGTCAGGATCAAATCCCACAGAGAATAATGTGTAGGCGATTAGGAATGTAAGATAATTATCACTTATCGTGCAATGTCAAACACTTATAATTTGGTTTTGAAAATGTTTATACCTAAAAGCGGAAATGTAAACTAACCTAGAAAGCAAGTAAAATGATAATTGGCTACAAGGATGAATGCATTGGGAATTACACTCAAGTAACGATCCAATGTATTTCACAATTTTACAAATATGAGCGAGTTTATGTTAATTAGCCACGGATAATAATTCTTAATTAGCTTCTTCCGAAGACTAACAAGAATTCCCAATTGAATTATCCCTAAAACAATTAAGAGATTAAGCACACTCGAAATGGCTGCAAGTAGTTCAATCCTATCCCTAGGTAGAATCTATAAAATGAGGGTTAACGCCTCAAGTTCTTGTTAATTAATCTTTTCCAAACCCAAATTATCTTTTCCAAAATTAATTCGGAGTTAATGGGCGAGTCCTAGGGCTAGATAATCCCTTTGGAAACATTAAAGAATAAAAATAATTAAAGAAACAATAACTCACTTCATAAAAGGATAAAAATCATTCAATACATAAGCACAACAAGGTATTTAATCCACACTTTAAATATGAATATTTTCATAAACAAGATTCAAGTGTTAGATAAAATACTACACACTTAGATATACAATACAAAGCAACGAAATGAAGAAATAAACATAAATGGGTAAGAAATCCTTAACCACAAGCTTGAAATCTTCAAAACCAAAGTATGTGTGCAAACCCTAGCTTCCAAAACTTGTTCTCTCTAGTTATAAGAACTGACAATAATCCAAAGATATCCAAAATATCTGCAAGGATGAGTATAAAAATGGTTTGGGGTTGAGAACATGTGAAATCCCTGAAATGCCCAGGTCTGATGCCCGTTGACCACATATGCGGATGAATTCCTGCAGATGCAGTTTTGCAGATGCGGATACCTTATCGCAGAAGTGGGAGGTTGAAGTATGCCTAAAACCGCAGATGCGGGCTCTAAAAGCGCAGATGCACTACCGCAGAAGCAGAAAATGACTCGCAGATGAGATTTCTGACAAAAAGCCCAACTTCGCAGATACGTTTCCAATCCCGTAGATGCGGGGTCGCTTCTGCGACTACTTTTCCATAGATGCGGAATCACTGGAGAGTTTTGCATTCTTTTCATCGTCTTTTGCTTAATTCCACTTCAATTCAATTCAAATCACTTCATAGCATCATTTACCTGAAAATCTAACAATACACACCATAAATGACCTCATATTATAGTTAAAAGACATAAAAGCTAAAGCAAAGAGACTAGAATGAGTGGTAAAATCACCACTCATCACATGTCACCAAGTTTGAGATTTATGTTATTCGTGTGGATAACTCGACCACATCATGCGTTTTTGTCCGGTGAAAGGTGGGAGCAGTATTATGCGATAATAAATTTAGTAGCCGTTTCTTCTTCATCGGCATGTCCCCATGATCAAGGTATGAAACCAGCAGTATAAGGAGGTCGAGGTAGAGGTGGAGTGTCTAGCCCTGGTGGGAAACAAAATCGCATTTATGCATTATCAGCTCAATAGGACCTAGAGTCATCCCCGGATGTGGTTACATGTATACTATCTGTATTCTCTAATAATGTGTATGATTCGATAGATGCAGGTTCTACTTTGTGATACATTACTCCATTTATTGCTAGTAAATGTGGTAAGAACCAAAATTGTTACGTCAGTCATTTGAGGTGTCTATACCCCTAAGTGAATCTGTGATAGTTAGGCAGGTACATCGCAATTTTTGAAGCAATGATTTATGATCATCACACAATAGCTGATTTGAATGAACTGGAAATGGTACAATTTAATGTTATTAAGGGAATGGATTGGTTGGCTTCTTTTTATGCTAATATGGATTGTCAGACGAAAGTCATTCATTTTAACATCCTAGAGGGTCCCGTTATCGAATGGAAGGGAAATGTTGCAGCATCTAAGGGGAAGTTTATTTCTTACCTTAAGGCTCGAAAGATGATCTCGAAAGGATGTATCAATCATTTGGCGTGAGTGTAGGAGGTGGAGACAAAACCCTCAACCCTTCGATCGGTCCTGATTTTAATTAATTTCCCGATGTAATTTCTTATGAGCTCCCAAGTATCCCTCTCGATAGGGAGATCAAATTCGCTATCGATGTGGTTCCACACACAACCGACTATTCCTCCGTACAGAATGGCTCCTATGGAATTGAAGGAATTGAATGTTCAGTTGAAGGATCTTCTAGATAAGGGATTTATCTAGCCAAGAACTTCCTCGTGGGGTGCCCACGTGTTATTTGTTCGAAAGAAAGGCGGTTCATTGAGGATGTGTACTAATTACTGGCAGCTGAACAAAGTAACCATTAAGAACAAGTATTCGCTTTCAAGGATTGATGATTTGCTTGTTCAATTGCAAAGCGCCAAGTATTTTTAAAGATTCATCTCTGATCTACGTATCATCAGCTAAGATTCAAAAATGAATATGTTCCGAAGATAGCTTTACAAACCAAATATGGCCACTATAAATTTATCGTTATGTCTTTTGGCCAAACTAATACACCAGCAGCTTTTATGTATCTAATGAATCGAGTGTTCAAGCCATTTTTGTATATCTTTATGATCGTTATAGATGATATTTTGGTGTATTATCGATTTGAAGCTAAGCACACAGAACATTTGCGGTGTTACACGCACTCTAGGATAGTAAGTTGTCTGCTAAGTTTTCCAAGTGCGAGTTTTGGTTGAAATGTAGTGGCTTTTCTTGGGCATATAGTATTGGATGAGGGAATCAAAGTTGATAATCAAAAGATCAAGGCAGTTAAGAACTGGCCAAGTCTCACAACTCCTATGGAGGTACGTGGCTTCTTGGGCTTAACTGGTTACTATCAAAGGTTTGTAAAAATTTCTCTTCCATTGTTGATCCCTTAACAAAGTAGACACATAAGGCAGCTAAATTCCAGTGGATCGATACTTGTGAAAGAAGTTTCCAAAAGTTAAAGAATATGCTAACTTTAACTCCAATTTTAGGTATTCATGAAGGATCAGAAGATTATGTTATATATTGTGATGCTTCTAGAGTGGGATTGTGTAATGTTTTGATGCAACATGGTAGAGTTGTTGCCTATTCCTCAAGACAACTAAGAAAGTATGAGCAAAATTACCCAACTCATGACTTTGAGTTACTAGCTATTATATTTGCTTTGAAAATATGGCATCACTATCTATATGGAGTTCATGTTGACATTTTACAGATCATAATAGCTTGTAATACATGTTCAAGCAAAAAGATTTTAATTTGAGACATTGGAGGTGGCTCAAATTATTAAAGGACTATGATGTTAATATTATATACCACCCGCGAAGGCAAATTGATGGCTGACGCGTTAAGTCAGAAGTCCATGGGTAATCTACAACATGTGAAAATAACAAACTGGAGATGACTAAAGACTTGTATTGGTTGGATAATTTTAGTGTATGATTTCTTGACATCGGCGATGGAGGAGCCATAGTTTAAAATATTGTCGAACCCTCGTTAGTGGTTGAAGTGAAGGCATCACAATTTGATGATCCAACCTTGATAAATAAAAGAGAAAGTATTCCCTTTTAGAAGCAGAAAGTGTTCGAACTATCCGAGGATGGATTCCTTAGATATAAGAGTCGGTTATGTGTGCCCGATGTCGGAGGGCTTTGAGGACAGGTCATGGAAGAGGTTCACTAGACCCGGTATTCTTTTCATCCAAGATCAACTAAGATGTATCATGATATTCGACAGTTATACTGGTGGAATGATATGAAGAGGAGCATTGTTGAATATGTCGTTTAGTTCCCAAATTACCAGCAAGTTAAATTTGTACATCAGATGCTAGGAGGATTGCTTCAGAATACGGAAATTTTGACCTAGAATGGGAGATAATCGATATGGACTTTATAACGGAATTACCAAGTTCTTGCCGAAAGTTGGATTCCATATGGGATATTATGTGTAGGCTCACCAAGTAAGCTCATTTCTGTCATGCCCCAAACTCAGGGAGCGGGACCGACAACTCAACAAAGTCACAATTAAAAATAAGTACTCACTTCCCAAGATAGATGATTTGTTTGATAAATTACAGGGTGCTAAGTACTTTTCCAAAATTGATTTACGGTTCAGGTATCACCAATTGAAGATTAGGGAGAAGAATATTTCAAAAACGCCTTTCAGGACTCGGTATGGGCACTTTGAATTTCTGGTAATGTCTTTTGGGCTAACAAATGCCCCGGAAGATTTCATGGATCTTATGAATCGAGTCTTCAAGCCTTTTATTTACTCCTCTGTGATAGTTTTCATTGACGATATTCTTCTATATTTATGAAGTTGAGAGGACCATGTCGATCATCTCAAGGCAGTTCTGCAAATCTTCAGCAACACCAATTTTATGCGAAGTTTTTGAAATGTGAATTTTGTCTTGAATCTATCACATTTTTGGGGCATGTCGTCTCCAACAGAGGAATTAAGGTTGGTCCTTAGAAGATTGCGTGCAGTGAAGAATTGGCTTAGACCTACAACTCCAACAGAGATTCGCAGTTTCTCGGGTTTGGCCGGGTATTACAGAAAATTTGTGGAGGGGTTCTCTACTCTCGCCTATCCGTTGACTAAATTGACATAGAAAGCGGTTAAATTCCAATGGTTGGATGCATGTGAAAGGAGCTTCCAAGAATAGAAATCAAAATTGACTACGACACCGGTGTTGACTCTACCAGAGGGTACAAATGGGTTCGTGATATATTTTGATGCTTCCAGGATTGGGCTTGGGTGTGTATTGATGCAACATGACAAGGTTATAGCTTATAATTCTAGCAACTCAAAAATCATGAAAAGAACTATCCAACACATGACTTAGAACTTGCGGCGGTGGTGTTTGCATTGCAGCTTTGGCGTCACTATGTATATGGGGTCCACGTGGATATATTCATGGAACATAAGAGCCTTCAATATATTTTCAAATAGAAGGAATTGAATTTGAGGTTGAGAAGATAGCTGGAGTTACTCAAAGATTACGACATTGATATTTTATATCACCTAGGAAAAGCCAATGTTGTGGCGGATGCTCTTAGCCAGAAATCTATGGGTAGTTTGGCTCACTTGGAGGTATGTCGAAGGTCGTTAGCTAGGAAGATTCACCAGTTAGCTAGTTTGGGAGTTCGTCTTGCGGTCTCTAATGAAGGAGGGGTAATTATGCAATATAGGGCTGAATCATCGCTTGTGACGGAGGTCAAAGAGAAGCAATACAATGATCTAATGTTTTTCAAAAACACAAGACCACAACTTTTTCTCTTAGGATGGATGATGGTACACTACGGTACCAAGGGCGATTATGTGTTCCAAATGTAGATGGTCTTCGAGAAAGAATCATGGCTGAAGCTCACACTTCCAGGTATTCCGTGCACCCAGGTTCCACGAAGATGTACCATGGTCTTAAAGAACTCTACTGGTGGAATGATATGAAGAGGAATGTAGCGGACTTTGTAGCAAAATGTCCAAATTTTTAGCAGGTGAAGGTCGAGCATCAAAGGCCTGGTGGGTTGGCGCAGAGCATAGAGATTCTAATGTGGAAGTGGGAAATGATTAACATGGACTTTGTGATAGGAATACTACGCACTCCATGCAAGTTTGACTCAATTTGGGTGATTATGGACCGACTCACAAAATCAGCACACTTCTTGCCAGTTAAATCTATCGACACAATGGAATAGTATGCTCAATTGTATATCAAGGAAATAGTCAGATTGCATGGCACTCTAGGTTCTATCATTTCAGATCATGGAGATCAGTTCACAACCAACTTTTGGAAGAAAGTTCAGCAAGGTTTGGGTACTCAGGTGAATCTTAGTACAACCTTACATCCACAAACCGACGGGCAGGCAGAGCGGACCATTCAGACGCTTGAGGATATATTGTGTGCCTGTGTTCTGGACTTTAAGGGTAGCTGGGATGATCATTTCCTACCCATAGAGTTTTCTTACAACAACAGCTCTCATGCTAGTATTCAGATGGCACCATTCGAGGCGTTATATGGCAGAGGACGTAGATCTCCTGCTGAGTGGTTTGAGATTGGGGAAGCTGAGTTGATAGGGCTAGACCTCGTGCATCAAGCTATGGAAAAGGTTAAGACTTTAATGAGTGGTTGAAAACTGCTCAGAGTCGTCAAAAATCCTATTTGGATGTTCATCGCAGAGATTTGGAGTTCAAAGAAGATGACTGGGTATTCTTGAAGGTTTCCCCCAAGAAGGGTATAATGTGGTTTGGAAAGAAAGTGAAATTGAGTCCGAGGTATGCTGGGCCGTACAGAATCATTCATAGGATTGGTCAGGTGGCATACAATCTTGAGTTACCACCTAAGATGTCATTGGTGCACCCGGTATTCCATGTGTCTATATTGAAGAATGTAGTTGGAGATCCGTTGGCTATTGTGCCAGTTGAGACTATAGAGGTTAATAAAGAACTGCCATATGAAGAAATTTTAGTTTCCATTCTTGATAGGCAAGTCCGAAAGTTGAGGAATAAAGAAATTGCCTCCGTAAAGGTGTTATGGAGAAACCAGCATGTTAAAGAAGCTACTTGGGAAGCCAAGGAAGAAATGAAAAAGAAGTACCTTCATTTGTTTGAATAGCTATGTAATAGTTTCTATGAAGTTACTTCCTATGAATTCTGTATCACTTGTTCAGTTGATGTAAAAGCATTCCTTTTTGGTTATATGTTTATTGTAAGGGACATGGTTTGTGTTGTTATGAGTTATATTACGTCATTGAATTATGTATATGTTTTCAGGATGTGTTTATAGGGCTCTCTGATAGGTGGATAGGCCCGGTTACAGGGGAAACTCTAGCGAAATGTCTCGAGGGCCTGGGTTTCCTGAATTGCCCCCTCAGAAAATGTAGGGAGGGTCCGTGAATCGCCAATTTCTATTGCTTCAAGAAAATCACTTGGGGCGTTCTCTTCATTTCGAAGGTCCTCGGAGCCAGCCCCTTCAGGAATACACACCGATTACTCATTTCGCGGGAGGCATCTTTAGTCTCCGATGATTCGAGGACTTTGCTCGAGCCCTCTTCTAAGATGTCCTTGGTTCGAGGCTGAATCGCTTCAACACTCACCGACTCAGCAGCCTTTGGGCCCTCGGTGGTTTTCTTTAGCCGAGAAACCCGCTCGGAGCCGTCGTCTTCATCTTTTTGTTCTTCCTTTCTTAGTCGTTCAGCTACATCATCAGGCAAAGGGACGGTGTCATTCTTTGGTTTACGAGCCTTACTTTTCTTGGGCTGCAGGTCCTTGGAGTTCAAGACCCTTTTTCTTTTTTTATCCTTGGCCGGTTTCGGGGCTGGGGGCGAAACCTCCTCCTCCTCGGATGGGGCCTCATGACAACATCTTGTCCGAGGCCTATATGAAAGGAAGTCAAGTAAGTATGAAAAGAAACATTTTAGTGAAAAATCATCAAATATGTGAAATGGGCTTACCATGATTTTTGGCGTTCTTTCAGCCTATTGCCAAATCACGCCATGAGCGCTCAGCGTACAAAGAGGTCTAGGCCAGGTCCTAAACCCAGCTCTCGAGGTTAGGAATTACACCGGGCATCCAAGAGACCTCTATATCATAGAAAGGGATGCCGATGAGAATAACAAAGCAAACAAAACAATAAATGGAAGCTATTTGTGGGATTGTACTTATGCTTCATATTCCATTTCTTGGAAAATGGCATCTTCTCGGCCTGGATTAAGTCGGAAATCTTCACTCGAACGAACCAGCCCATCCATCCTCAATCCTTGTCCTCATATATGCTCGAGAAAAACACCTTGGTAGCCCGACACTAAAGTCTTATTAACCCATCTCGATAGAGATGGGGGCTGTACAACCTGATGAGATTGTCGAGGGTGAAAGACATTCCCTCGACTTTGCTCGCAAAGAATCGAAGCAAAATAACAATCCGCTAAAAAGAGTGATGGATTTGAACTAAGGTTAATTTATATTGACGTCAAAAATAGATGATGACAGGATCGAAAGGGCCCAGCATAAAAGGGTAAGTGTAAATACTTAGAAACCCTTCCACATGTAGTGATGTCTTCTTCGAGGGTCGGAATCATCACCACTTTGTCTTCCCAATGGCAGTCTTCCTTTACCTACTTAAGGGCATTCTCAGTTATCGAGCATATATATATATATCTCGACATTGGCTCGCATTGACTAGGGACCGACGAAGTTTTCTCGACATTGAAGTCGAAAGTAAGGACACACCCCCCAGGAACGCACTCCTCAAGGCGTGGTGCCACCTGTATTTTATTTTCAGCCGACCACAATGAAAAATCTTTTTCCTTTGGAGGAGCGGTTTTCAACGTTTTTGTCATTTTTGTGTGAGTTTGAAGAGAAATGGAGACAATAGGACTTGGTATTTGAGAGGAGATTAACAACAAGCCCTGGGAATTCTGAAGAAATGAGGGATTTAAGAGGTGTAAAAGCTTAAGATATTAGATGAAAGTGAAAGTAAAGATTAAATAAATGAGAGAGGGGGCCTATTTAAGGGATTCACACCGATGGTTCAAAGGCACTGGTGGCCGACCACCAACTAACGCTCATTAATAACTTGGGGAACTGTACCGATGGGATGTTTTAGCCACATCCGCCGCTTACATTACGAGGATGATGTCATGACAGGACACAGTACAAAATCGAAGGCTCAATTCATTTCTTCTCATTACATTCCAAGAAACGAGGGGACTATCTGTATACGGTTAAAACCGGGCCTACCCGATTCTACTATTTGATCTAGACCAGGGAGTTGTATCGAAGGTCGGCCTCACAGTGGATCAGATCGAAGCACGAGGTCAAGGTACCGAGTTTGACAATCGAGGTACCTGTCAAGATTGATCCAGTAGCAATCGAGACCAAATAGGGTAGACTTCAAGGAAAGCGCAATAACAGAAAAAGCGAGATATCCGTGACTTGTCGAAGATCATGATGAAAATCTCAGAACAGATCAAATCAAGGGCGGTTGTTTAGGCTAATCAAGGGATTTACTTCCGTAATAAGAGTTGTACCATATATAGGTTTCCTCTACTGTATAAAGAGTGTTCTAATCATTTTGTATACACCTTACATTCACACATATCAAAGCAATATAATACATTCGGTCTAGCTTATATTATTGTTCATCAGTTTGCTTATTTCTTATCTATTCGGGTACTGATCAGTTCGAGGGCACTTAAGTTCGAAGGCTAGATTATATTTCAACACTGGTTTGCTTTATCTCATTGTTAATCATTACTACTAATTTTAACATTTATTAATTGGTATTAGGTTAAATCACGTATCCTCAAAACTACATTATAAGTTTAATTATTATCCAATTTTAAGGGTAAACACAGAGTGAGGCAGTCTTTTGGACCCTTTTTATGTCATTTTCGTGGCCCATTATGCAACGGCAAAACCATTTCTCGGGATACACTTTGATCGCACATAATTCCTTGAGATTTTTCAGATATATTTCTAAAATAGATCAAAGTTGATAAGAATTCCAGAACGTTTTAAAGTTTAAGGGAGCTCAATCGAGCTATGCATGGCTAAAACCCTTTCTTCTTAGAATTGAATCCCATGGTGTTCATGCAATCAGTGTAAGTCGCAAATTAATTGTTATGGAAATTGCTATTCCGAATGTGCTTGTGTTGAAGAATATATGTGCAATATGTATTCCCATGCCTCAATCATGATATGTTATCACTTGAGAATATGTTCAAAATATGAAGTGTGTGTCACAAAATGTTAAGACTCCAAGTCAAGTTTGAACGAATCTTCTTATGCTCAATTGTGGGAGTAGTCTCTATGTGCCTTAGATTCTAAATTGCTCACATGTGAAAACAAATTCTTGAATGAAAAGCCTTCTTTTTTTGTTTACCGCGAAAATGGTAATAATAATTAAATTTGATTTTGTGGTTCTAAAAATACGTGATCTATTTTTATGCGAGTTGTTAAGCAGTTGATGCTATGTGAAAGACTTAGAAACGAGATAAGAGCTTGAGAGCAAGGTGATAACCAAGCCGAATGGCTATTAATCGGGGCCTAGAGCTTGCCTATTCGAGGGCCTCAGGGTCGAGTCTGAAGCTTGGATGGGAGCTATCGAAGGTGGTCGATGGAAACTAACAGTTATAAATAAATCAATGACGGATCTTTATGGCCAATAATAAGTAATAAATGAAGCATAATAAGTAGTACATAATGAATATAGGCAATAAATGAAGCAATAAGATCAAGAGAATATGTTAGAGAGCAGAGAGAATGTTCTTGTATATTTAGTATTGAGCATCAGATGTTTACAAAATGACAAGGATCCCCTTTATATATGAGGGGGAATCCCAACATAGTACAAATAAATTTATTACAAAGATATGGAGATGAGACAACTAATTACTGCCATGATGCGGGCTTAGACTAGCCTGACAGACTTTGTCGGCTCTAGATACACGCCTTGGGAACTCCCCACTTTCTCTCTATAACCGTCGGTCCGTACTGCTCCGAGGTTGAGCGTTGATGGCCTTCGAGGGATGAAACTCGACCGTGCTTTTGAGCCTTCGAGATGTCGTAATGATTGGACCCTTTGATTTTACCGTATATAGATAGTCCCCGCATTTTTTAGAGTAGAACGATAAGAAACGACCTTGATAACCATCTTTCCAAATTTCTCGCGAGAATGTTAGACTGATGATGTCATACTTATGACATAAGCCTATGTGACAACCGAGGTGTCCTGCTGACTTGTCTTTACAGCTCCATTCAATGTATTGCCGATTCTTGTCCTTCTAAGCGATAATATCACTGCCGATTCAGTTCCAAAAATACATTAATTACGTCTGTCGATACGTCTTTCAAAGGGTATTGATTGTGCCTGCCGGTTACTCCGCCCTTTCTTTATAAATGGGAGCTTTCTAGAACCAATTCTTTATTCAAATATTCTCTAATTAGCCTTTCGCCCTTCTCTTCTCCTCACCCTCATCCATCGTTATCCCTTATGTTTGAGGCCCCCGACCTTAAGGTTACATGGCGGCGTTCTCTTCAGCCACGCCATGGCCTTTTTCCTTGGCTTTCCCTTGTCGAGTAAGATTACACTAACTTGTTGTTGTTGTTGTTATTATTACTGCTGTCGTTGTTGGCTCGAGATGATGAGATAGAGGGGCCGATTTCTTCTTACTTGGGAATGTATTTGGACTCTACACCGCTGCTAATGAGGGTGTTTGGACTATACACCATTGCTCACCTTCTTACCCCGACCTGGTGTGGCACCTTCATACTTTTTGCTTTTTGTAGGGTGAAGTGGCACCTTTGGCTGGTAACTTGCACGGCACAATGTCCCAAGAAGTTGACTCAAATTAGCCGTGCAGGTAAGGACGACACTTGCCAAGTCTTCTATAGTGCCGTGATCTTCTTGGCCTGGTAGAGCTTTTGCTCTTTGGCAGGCTATGGCTTTTTTTCATCTTTTTCTGCTTCTTCACTTTCCTCTTCTTCATCTCTCCCTTAGAGATACCATTTTGGAGGAACGAGATGATACCCCCGAGGAGGTGATGCTAGAAGATACTGCCGCCGAGGATATACCCCCGAGAATAGATTAGACTCTAGGCTTTTCTTATATATGTACCTTTTTGCTTCTTTGTTTTTGTGTAAGGACCCCTCGTGGGATGTTTTAATCATATGTATGGACCCTTCGTGGGCTTTATTAATCATGTGCTTATGAATACAAAGATTTTTCTTCAATTTGCCTCTGAATTATGCTATATTTCTTTTTATCTATGTTTATGGAGAATTTGAATGCATGACTCCACCAATTGGTGCGAGTATTGAGCCCGGGGTGTGAGCATTTACCCTGGCTCTTGATTGATTAACTCGATTCCCCGTAAAAACCTTTGCCGTACCTTGGACCGAGCCCAGATTGGTTTGATAAGGTGGGGTCGTCGGTATCCCCGACTTCGAGTTGAATGGGAGTAGGGTTTTGAAATTCAGTACGGGACATAGCCTATTAGATCCCGCGATAGTCTTCGATGGGGGGATTTCCTCGGATGCCCAAGAATAAAGGTAGCCTTTAGGCTTTCAGGAGCAGTCCTTGAGTGGGGTTTCACTCAAGATCGGGCTATGTGGAGACTTGTTTTGAACTCAGAGTAGATAGCCTTAAGGCGTTGCAGATAGATCTCGGACGAGGGCTTACCCGAGTTTAGATGGTACCTCAAGGCCATGCCCATATGAGTAGAGTTTTAGCGCTTGTTTTCTCCTTGAGAGAAACCCTCTAGATCGGGTACAATCTCGGGACTTGCAATGATGCCGATTGCTTCCTGGAGCCTTTCTTCTTTTTGGTAGAGGTCTTCGAGATCGGGTACCATCTTAGGACTTTTAATGATGCTAATGGCTTCCTGGAGCCTATCTTCTTTTTGGTGGAGGTCTTTGAGATTGGGTACAATCTTGGGACTTGGTTGGTGCGGGGTCTTCAACCCCGAAACATCGTATGGTGGTGTCGATTGTATGATACGGTTACGAAGTGACCGAGGTGATTCTGCAGGCATATCTTTCCAAAGCGATAAAAGCTTTAGCCAATATTTTTAATCAGCCTTTGAGGCGGGCATGTGGTTGCCGCTTTTCCCATATATAGGGTTGTCTTCGCCATTTTGGAGATTCCGCTATTCTGTGTAGTTATACTCTTTCATAGAGTTCTCCTTTCTTGTGCCAATTTTACTTTAACTCAAAGCTTTCGCCCAAGTATTCATTTCCCCTTTCTTCATTTTATTATAGCCATGGCTGCTACGTTAGGGTCCGCTCGGCAAGGAGAAGGGAGCTCCACCTCTAGGCACTTTGTTTCGGGAGGGAACCTCTCGTCAGAAAAAACTCCCAACGCTCGAGGTTGCTGGGAGTATGCCTCGAAATTTATTTCTTTAATAGGAGAGGAGCACCTTGAGTTGGTGAGGAAGGACTGTGGATAGGGAAAAAAGGTAGCATTGCAGGTACCTTCCCTGGAGGAGAGCATCATGGACCATGCCAAGGGATTTTTGAACGTGTACATGTACTCCTTTATGCTGGGCCCCATTGATGGGTTTGTGCTCGACTTCTGTCGAAAGTACCAGGTTACCTTGGCACAGATTCACCCGTTATTTTGGCAGATAGTATTGATGATGAGGTTCTTTGCGGAAGACATAGGTCTTGAATTCACTCTTAGTCACCTCATCAGGCTATATCAGCCCTTTCATTTACGAGATCTGCTGACCCTGCAATGCCGATCCACTATTCCTTTCATTGTTGAAGATGAAGAAGACGGAGTTCGAGGATGGATGAGTCAGGATACGGACTTTCGATATTATTCCAGTGGAGTTTCTACCATTTCCTGAGAAATGGAATTTTACACGTAAGTGGTACACTCGTGCATTCTTAGTTTTGTTTATGGAGAAGGATAGCTTCATAAATGTGCCTTCATTTCTTTGTCTGCAATGATTTCGTGGATACCGGGCGATGTTCCTGATCTGTTGGATAGGGTTCGGAAGTTGGCGACCCACTCAACATACAATGAGCATAAGTGGAGAGCTTTATCTAAGGATAGGTGGGAGGCAAAACACCACGGTACATGCTGTGTGACTCTCTCCCCCCCTTTTCTCTCGGAAGAGTGTTTTTTCTTTCTGCGTACTAACTCTATCATCGTAGGCATTGGGGAGTTCCTCAAAGCGACGTCGTGCCCTTTAGGAGAGGGAGAAATATTGCTAGCTTACGGGCTAAAGAATGATAACAACAAGCAAGAAATGCCTTTGTAGGGCGACGATGCTCAAAGCAAGATGAACCCAGATCGGGGGCTCAAAGAGGATGCATTGACTGAGCCTACTTCACCTGCGATTTCTAGTTTTGGAAAGGCAGTTTCTCCTCCACTGCCGTCTTCCATTTTAGTCGAAGGTACTTCGAGGGATACTCAAAACCCGGGATTGTATACACCGAATGACTGTATCTTAATTGGGGTCGGCTCTTCTGGGGCTGAGGGAGCGAAACTAGTAGAGTTGCGCTCGACCTTCGAGGAAGCTCAGTGGATTCACTCTGTTGTGAGTTTTGGCACATGCCCTTTGAGTTTCGCGCCTTCGCTTTATTATTGAGTTTTTTTTTGAAGGCCTTTGACAAGCTTAAGCCTGAACTGCTTCGCAATGAGGCCAGGCTGTGGAAGGCTTGGATGGGGAGAAATCCCTTAGGCTCTGTTGTGACAAAAGGGAAGTCGAGTTGGCATGCTTACGGTATGAGGTGAGTCGGAGCTTGAATTATGAGATCTACGTGAAGGGGCAGGTAATTTTTGTTCCAAAAGAGTGTGTGTTCCTTCTTCTAGCTCCCGAGGCTCATGTTTTGTTTATTTCAGTTGCAGAAAAAGATGGAGGGTCTGGAGCGCCTTCAAAACGAAGTTGGCCGAGCCAAGCACGAGTATGATGAGTTAAAGGCTCAGGCGGACGCTCAGGCTTCGGTGGATAAGGGTTCTCTGGCTAAAGCCTCTGCCTTTGAGGTTCAACTTTACTTAGCTCGTGATAATAGCTTGGTTCGATAGATATGTTACAAAGCTCGAGTCTGAGCTTTTGAAGATAAAGGACGAAGTTGTGAATGCCCGGGCTGAAGCTATAATGAGCCGAACTAAGGCTGACTAGAAAGTGGCGGTCTATTTGAAGGATGCTTCCGATGCTCAAGCTGAGCTAAGAAGGACTCTTGACCGCGAGGGCAGGAGCAAGGAATATGCTCGGTTTAAGTCTCGAAGGGAAACCCTCGAGGAGATCCATGCTAGGGTATTTGACCTCTTAGAAGAGGTGAAGCGGGTGAGGGCGGATGAACGTGGCGCTAAGTCACTTCTGTCCGACGCCGAGGATAGCGAGGATGAGGCCGACGGGCCATAGTTCCCAAGGGGGAGGTAGATTTCCTTTTCTGATTCTGTACATAGTACTTTCGAAGTATGTTGTAAATGGAGCTTGTCTTTTTCTGCATATATGTATAAAAGGAAAGCTTCACGGTTTCATTTCTCCTGCATTTCCTTTTGCCTTGATTTTAGCCAAATAAACTAGTTTTAGAAGGAATCCTTAGATTCGTGGTACGGCCCTGAGGCTCAATAAGCTGGCCAGTAGGCTCTTACGAGCTTAGTCGATATGACCTTTTAGCATAAGCTGACGTTCGAGCTCTTATGCTTTTGCTCTTAGGCGTGTCTAGTCAACTGTTTGGGTTAGGTCTTCGAGTTGGGTATTGACTCAAGCTCATTTGACCCTCAAGTCTTTTGAATTGCAAGCTGGCCTTTAGTCACTTACGCACCTAGTTAGCTCGGCCTTCGATTTTAGTGTTGGCGACAGCTGTTCTTACGCGTTTGGTCGGTGCGACCTTCGATTTTAGCACTAGCGATAGTGGCTCTTATGCGTTTGGTCGGTGCGACCTTCAATTTTAGTGTTGGCGATAGTGGCTCGTAAACTTTTGCTCTTAGGCATATTTAGTTAACTGTTTTGGGTTCAGTCTCTGAATCGGGTTTCGACTCGAGCTCGTTCGACCCTCAAGTTTTTGAATTTCAAGATGGCCCTTAGGCTCTTACACGTTGGGTCGGTATGACCTTTTGTGTGGGCTGGCAACAGTTGCTCTTACGCCTTGGGTCGATGCGACCTTTTATGTGGGTTGGCGACAGTGGCTCTTATGCCTTGGGTCTATGCGACCTCTAATATAGGCTTTATTCTTCCGTTGATAAGGATTATTTGAAATGATGTTTTCCTAACTCTTCGATGGTTTAAAAAACCTCGATTGTGAGTCGTTATATGGTGGTGATCGAGCACCTCGGGAGGTTTGGCTCAATGGATGTGTATCTCGAAGCCTATATTTAGGAGTTGACATGGTCGAAGCTCTTTTTCCTATGTCGAGGATAGCCTATTTAATCGGTTCTTTTCGAAGTATATTCGAAGTAATTGAAGGCCTATGATTTTATAGCGACGGTCGGGCATCCCCGAGTCGCTTTTGTTTTGTTGGTACAGCCTTGTGACCGTAGTCATTTGTGTTTAGCTAGAGCCTTTCAGTCCCGAATGAAGTAGTTTCAGTGTCTATATAGAGGGTATGCCTTTTTAGGGGTCTTACAAGTTCGATATATAGTCTTAACTTTAAGATTGGGTTTATTCCTATAGTAATTTCTTACAAGTTTTACATGCCTTTGAGGTCTTACAGTTTTGGATACTTGGTACAAGTATGGTTCATGCCTTGCTTAAGGTCTTATAGATTTTGTTGTTGCCTTGTATAGGTCTTATGAGACCGAGGCTGCCCGCATGTGGTTTTACGGCCTCAAGCTTTGATAAGTTGATGGAGATGGCGATTGACGACAGTCCCCAAGTCATTGGGGTTTTCTTGGCTCGGGAGCCATTACTTGTAAACTTGGCATTGCCTCATCGAGGGCTTACTGTTTACTGTGAAAATGGTAACAACAATTAAATTTATAAATGGGATTCTAAAAATACGTGATCTATTTTTATGCTAGTTGTTAGAGCAGATAAAGTTAAGAATATGAAATTTAACGATAAGATACAAGCTAAAATGGGGCAATAATCAAAACCGAGAGGTTTGATATCCGGGCCTCTGACCGGTTGATGGAGGACCTCAAGGTCGATATCTAGCTCGAGTTTGAGGTATCGGGGGTAGTCAGGAATGGGATAACAGTTAAGATATGATTAAACAAGGTTCTTTTTGGCCAATACCAAGCAATAAATGGAAAACAAGTAAGAAAGCGATAAATACTAAAGTGGCCTCGAGCTAGAGAGAGCAAGTAAGTTAGAAAGAAGAGAGAGAGAGATAGAGATATTATTGCACTTGTGGAGAAATAGTTGGAGCAACATCAGCCCTTTATAAGGTAGTGTGGGTTCCCTTTATATAGGAGGGGAACCCGGCTATAGTACATGGGCATTAATTGTAAAGTATGGAGATGTGATGGCTAGACGCAATGCTTCGGCGTAGGCTCTGGATAGGCCGGCCCTATCAGACTTAGCCGTGTGCCTAGGAAACTTCCCCTTTTGTTCTAGCCTCGTCCTACGCCTTCTTCGAGTCGAGCCCCGAAGAGCCCCGAAAGAAGGGACTCGATCGTGGCTACACGTCCCCGGGGTGTCAAGGCATTCTTCCGAAGTGGCTCGATAGCAAGAAATCGAGTCCTCTAATTTCGCTGCATACAAATAGTCTCCGCGTTTCCCAGAATGAAGCGATGAGAAATGATTCTGACTCATGATGCCTTGAGCTTCTTATGGTGACATTACACCAATGATGCAACCTGTGGCACGAGCTTTGTGACAACCGGGGAGCTCCTTGGACTTGTGCATTTTAACATCATTTAATCTGCTGTCGATTCCCGTTCTCCAAGGTGAGTGTACCACCATCGATTCAATTCTTCAAGAGTGCAGTAATTGCATCTGTCGTTCAATCTTCCAGAGCCTCGATGACCGTGTCGTTACCCCCTATAAATGGGGGTGCCGTGGCACTAATTTTTCTATCCCAATACCTCCGTTGTCTTATTTGCCCATTTCTTATTATCGTCTTCCTCCATTCTTGAACATCATGTTTGGGTCTCATGGCCTCAAGGCTGTTCGCCAGAGCTCCCGCAGACTGTGTTGTGGTCCATTACCGGAGCTTCCTTTTGTCAAGCATGATCATGCTGTCCTGTCGCCGCTGTGGTCGTTTTTATGTTTGCTGCTATTTTCTCGAGATGATGACATATGAGGGTCAACTTTACTTGCTCGCATAAAGCTCTTCGGATTACATACCGCTGCTCAAAAGGGGGATCGGATTATACACCGCTGCTCACCTTCATACCCCGGCTCGACATGGTGCTCTGACCCGAGCTGGGGGCTTGCATGACTAGATGTTCCAAGAAGTGGGCCTAAGTAGCCATGAAAGTGGGACCGAGACTTGTTTGGTCCGCTGTCTCTCTAAGGTTCTCTTGGCCAGCGAGGGTCCTCGAGCTTTGTAGATCTATGGCATTTTTCCATCCCTCCCTTTTTCTCACCCCATCCTTTGGGGATATCAGTGTGGAGGGCCGAGATGAGGCATCCGAGGATGTGTCGTCCGGAGGCGCCTGTTATAGGAGGCGGACCTTCGAAGGTGGACCGGTCTCCAGGCTATTACTTTGCGTGTGCATCCTTTTGTTTCTTTCTTTATGCGTAGAGATCCTCTGTAGGCTTTTGTAATTGTATGTAAGGACCCCTCGAGGGCCGTTGTACATTGATTTTTATGAATATGAATATACTTCCTTGACTTCTGTTTTCGATTCTTCCCTTCTATTGAATGCTCTCGTGCCTTCGAGGCCTTTGAATGTTTTCCTTTGTTGTTGACCACTTATATCTAACTCGGATGCGAGCGTTCTTTCGGATCCTCTACTAATTGACATGGATATTTTTCGAGCCCATCTTCGTGCCTCGGAACAATCCTCAATCGATCCGATAAGTTCGGGCTGTCAAGCCCTCCGAGTTGCATGGAGATAATATGCTGAGTTTTTGGAGCTTTCAAGAATGGTAACCTGAGTGAAGGTTAGCTTTGGGTACCTGGGGGTCTCTTTTGAACTTGATGCAGATATCCTTTTAAAGCGTAGGAGATAGGCTTCTGTTGAGGGGTTGTCTATACTCAGGCGCTGCCTCAAGCCTTCCTGGAGCCTTTGTAATCAAAGCTTCGCAAGCTTATTTTTCTTTTTAGGAAAGGAAGCCATGAGATCAGGTACCACCTTGGGTCGAGCGATGGCTTTGAAAGCTTCCTGAAGCCCGAATTCTTTTTTGGCGGAGATCTTCGAGTTCGGATGCTGCCTTGAAATTGGAGACAATATGGCTGACTGCTTGAGGCCTGGCTTCTCGTCGATGGATGCCTCTGGGATCGGGTATCACCCCATCAATCCGTATCAAGGCTGTTGCATTTCTGGGGCTCGCTTCAGATAGCTGAATCATCGCTGTTTCCCGCATATATGTGGGGAGGCTTCGTCTTCTTCAAAAGGCCTCATTATTTTAGATAGCTACCCTTCCGCCTTGGTATATGGTTCTTCATTTCTTCAGGTGCAAAAAGTGTTGGCGCACGTTCTTGCTTTAGTCTGTCAATTCTACCATAGTCATGAAAACTACTTCGGGGCCGACTCGGCAGGGAGTGGGGAGTGCCACTCCCGGTGCTCAAGATCCGCGAGAATTTGCTCTGAAGACCGTGTCTTTAATAAAAATGGAACATCTGGAGATGGTGAGGAGATACTGCGGATGGAGCGAGGGGATAACACTGCAGGTGCTTTTCTCGGATGAGAGTATTACGGACTCTACTGATGGATTCTTGAGTGTATACCTATATCCCTTCGCATTTGGCCCCCTTGATAGGGTCGTGCTTGATTTTTGCTTGAAGTATCGGGTTACTTTGGCGAGTGTTGTTGATGATGAGGTCCTTTGCGGAGAAGGCTGGGCATGAATTCACGCTTAGTCACCTCACCAGGCTATACCGACCCTTTAATTACCGAGGTTTGCTAACCCTACAGTGCCGTTCGTCCATGCCCTTTGTTGTCGATGACGGAGAAGATAGGGATCGAGAGTGAGCCAGTTGGTTCGTCCGGGTCTGGACGGCCGACATTATCCCATAGAGCTTATGCCATTTCCCGAGGGATGGAATTATGCACGTGAGTGGAGTGTCTGGTGCTTCCTCAGATTTTTCTTATTGTGAAAATCAATTGAGTAATTGTGCTTCTCCCCTTTTGTAGCAACTTTATGGATACCGGGCAAAGTTCTCGACCTGCCCGACTGGGTCTGGAGGTTGGTGACCCATTCAATCGGCGATGAGCATAGGTGGTGAGATGTATCCCACATCAGATGGGAAGCGAGATACCAAGGTATGCGCGTACGCTGCCTTTAGCTTGGCCTTCGTATATTTGAGATGACATTTTCCCTTTCTTTTGTATCAGCTTTGCCGTTGTAGCTACCAGACGGTTCCTTGGGATGAGGTAGTGCTCTTCCGAAGATAGGAAGAGTCGTCGGCCTCCGAGCTGAGGGACGATGGCGATAAATAGGATTTGCACCCGTAGTGTGGTGGAGCTTTTAATGGGGCTCAACGGGCTCGTATCTTCGAGGAGAAGGCATCACCCAAGCCTTCTATTCCCGAAGTGTTTGATTCCAGGATGGTGGTTCCCTCGAGTGAATATGCTTTGCCCGAAGTTGGTTCTCTCGGGGATGGAGGGGCAGGACAAACAAGAGTGTACTCTGCCTTCGAGGAAGTCTACTGGCTTCACTTCATGGAGAGTTTTGGCGTAGTCATCCCGGCATTGTGCGTCTTCCATTCTTTATCGATTTCTTCTTTTGCAGGCCTTTGATAGGCTTAGGTCTTTTACTATTCCGCCAAGGGGCCAGGCTTCGGGTAGCTTTAGACGAGGGTGAGTCCTTTAATCTCTTTAGCGAAGAGAAGGAGGTTGAGTTGATGCATTAGCGATATGAGGCGTATCGGAGCTCGAATTACGAGAGCTACTTGATGGAGCAGGTAACCTTTCGTAGTGTGCGCTTTGTTCCTTTTGACCCTTAAGGTTAACCCTTTTTCCCATCTCAGCTGCACAAAAAGACAGAGGCCTTAGAGTACCTTAAGGACAAAGTCGACCGCGTCAGGAATGCTTGCGGTGAACTAAGGGCTTAGGTGAAAGCTCAAGCTTTATAGGATAAAGGCGCCTTGGCCGAGGTTCCCGCCTTCGAGGTCCAACTCCGTTTGGCTCATGACAGTGCTTCATTTCAAGCAGATATGATCGCGAAGCTCTAGACCGATCTCTCAAAGGTCAAGGCTGAGATAACTAATTTTTGGGCTGAAGTGTTATTGAGTCAAACCAGGGCTGTTCAGAAGATGACGATTCATGTGAAAGACACTGCTGACGCCCAGGCTGAGTTGAAGCGGGCCCTCAATCATGATAAGAGGATCGAAGAATATGTTCGTTGTAGATCCCGCAGAGAGGTACCTGAAGAGGTCACCGCTAGGGGCTTTGTTCTCTCGGAGGAATTGGCTCGAGCGAGGGCAGATAAGCATGATGCTCGGTTACTTCTTGCTGACATCACGGATAGCAAATTTGGGATCGACAGGCCGTAGCCTTTGGAGCGGACGTAGATTCTGTCATTTTTCAATTTTGTATTTGATATCTGCAGAACATGTTTGTAGATGGAGATCGCGTCTTTTGCGTATATAAAATAAGAGAGAAATTTGAAGCTTTATCTCCTTTGTATCTCCTTCCACATTGCTTTTGACCAGTCGGGCTGGTTTTAGTGTTTGGTGGGAGCCTCGTGGGTCCGGAGCTAATTAGGCAGGCCCGGAGGCCTTTAACTGCGACTTTTGTCGTGAGTAGGAGTTAGGGCCTCTACGCTTTGCCCAACTATTTTAGGCTTAGTCTGTGAGCTCGGCCTTGACTCGAGCTTTACCAGACCTCCAATCTCCTATGCTTGCATGAGTGGATGATAATTTGTTTTTATTTCTCACCCTTGGGAATTTGTTGTTTCAACTATTTTGGGTTCAGTTAACGTGACTCGATCTTTTATTGACCCTTAAGTTTTTTGATTTTTCAAGCTGGCGACAGTGGCTCTTACGCTGTTTGGTCGTTGAGACCTTTTGATAGGTGACTCGGAGGCTTGCATAGTTAACTATTTTGGATCTGGTCTCTGAATCGGGTTGTGACTCGAGCTCATTTTAATCCTCAAGTTGTCAATTTTTATGCTGGCGACAATGGCTATTACGCTGTTTGGTCATTGAGACCTTTTGATATGTGGCCCAGAGGCTTGCTTGGCTGGCGATAATGGCTCTTATGCTTTTGCCTGTGGGCTTTTTGTAGGCTTTGTTTTCCTCTCGTTAAAGTCTTTTTTAGATGATTTTGCCTGACCCATCGTCAATTCTTGAAGAACCTCGATTTCAAGTTGTTATCAGCGATCTTTGAGCACCTCGGAAGATTTTTACCTCGTAGACCGAGTAGATCGACGCCTTGTGATTTGGAGCTGATATGGTCGAAGCTCATTTTGCCTATTGAGGGAAGCCTATTTTAACCGGTTCTTTCTCAAGTATATTCGAAGTAGTGGCCTGTTATTTTGTTTAGTGACGGTCGGGGGTCCCCGAGTCGTGTTAATTTGGCTGGATTAGCCATTTTGACCGTAGTCATATATGTTTGGCTGGAGCCATTTTTGATCCCGAGTGATAGTTTAGGCGTCTACACTGAGGTTATGCCCTTTCGGAATTCTTACAAATGTGACGTATAGCCTAAACTTCGTGATTTTGAGTTTTATGCCTGTTGAGGTCTTATAGTTTGTCATGCCTGTTGAGGTCTTACAGTTTTATCATGTATGTTGAGGTATTACAGATTGTGTTACTATGTAGAATAGATCTGGTTATACCGAGTTTGACTGTTTGGGGTCTTACAGTTTAGGGTTTTCCAGTGTCGATTGATGACAGTCTCCGTGTCATCGAGTTTTCTTGGGCTCAGAAGCCGCTATTCGTGAGCTCGAAGTTGCCTTGCTAGGGCTTTGTGAGCCCGAAGTTCCGACCTTGGGGTCGTGCGGGCGCCAAATTGTTGACGCTAAGTCTCCTAGTATTTCGGGATGCATTCGGTGGAGGGTCCCTGCCGAGAGTACATTGTGATTTCCATGATTGGACTATCAGATGCTGAAAGATATTCTTTTATTGCTTGGCGGAAACACATATCGTTTCATTGTTGTGAGCTCGGCCCGCACGGGCGCGGCTCCTCGGACTATTTGGTACGGTACATGATTCCCTATTGAAACTCAGTCTGCTATTCCCCAGCCCTTCCGAGGGGATGGTGCCCTCAAAAGAAGATCATCTCTTGTCATTTGACTATAGAAGAAGGCCTGTGATCTTGTCGGATCCTCCTCTGGGGGTACGTTGCTCCGCTAATAACCTTGCTGGCGAGACCCTGTTCGGGGCAGAAGTCCGACCGAGGGGAAAGAGCACAACAAGTTCTGTCAAGGCCTTGGGATCTCCGGGTGGAGTTAGAACTTCTGAATGTCTTGGCCAATTGTCTGCATACAGGTTAGTGAAAAAATAACAAAGGAGTGAAGTAGTTCTTCCTTACTGCGAGATATGTAGGCGATGTTTTGAGATTTGGTATGTTCCTACCATTTCAGGGTGTGGGCCCTAGTATAGCCCTACGCTGTGTTTAATCAGGCTTGGCCGAAGATGTGGTTTTCTTACCCTTTGATCCTTTCGAGGGTAGAGGTATTGATGCCAGCGATGCGTCATGTAATAAGGAATTTCCCCTTGTCATGTATTTCTCCCTGCCGACAGTTTTAATTCCGCCCCTTGCATGGGATTTAATTCTTTTGGCGAAGTGGGGTCGACACTGTCTCCAGGCGGTGTGCCCGTAGCCATCTGAATACGACGTCCGTGCTTTGCACCATCTTTGACGGTATAGAACTCAACATTCTGGTCCGATCTAGACGGGTTGTATCGAGAGAATGGTCTTCCTACTTGTTGTAGTGATCGCCATTTGGAATCCCTCAAAGATACGAGATGCGGGCACTATTTAGTTTGTCTGTCTGAGTCTCCCTATTGAACTTAGTCCGACATCGTTGGTATGTTGATCGAACCACCTGAATTCATGAGCATATGTTTTATTTGAAATGGATCAAACGAGGGAGAAGGTTACCAATGCGTCAGTGTGAGGCCGGGGCGAGGTCTCACTGTCTTTTTCGCTGGATGTAAGGGTGCCCTCTGGAATATATCCCTGGACCCACTTTTCCCTGGTGATGAACATTTTTACTCTCCCTTCTATGAGTTCTCGGAGTGTGTCACGTTCCTCCGCTATCGTGGCGATACGTTGTGGCTCATTTGCTTCGCTCTTCCCGGTCGCCTTCCTCACTCGGGGCTGAGTTCGAGCCTGGTTGCTCGATAGTACTCGGCGGCGATTTTCATTGAGTAGCACGGCTGTTTTCCTCCTAAAGTGGTGGCCATTTTCGATCGTGTGGTCGTGCGCGCCATGCAGTTCCTGCGTCAAGTTGTGATTTCTTTGAGCGGGATTCGGTCGAATAGGTCTGAGTCGTTTGGTGTCCCTGGTTTCGTTTATGGTGAACACAATGTTTGGTATAGTAATGTTGAAATCGTACTCCGATGGGCGTGGTACCCTTGCCGGCCGTGCCTCGTCGAATCTGGCTTTGCTGAAGATGCCTCAATCATTCCTCGACCTTCTTGTCATTAGCTTCTATCTTCTTCTCGCCCGATTTGATCCTCCTCGTGAGGTCCTCGAGCATCTTTACAATGGCAGGATCGGATGCCGACCCGTTGTTGCTTGACATCTCCCGTACCTGATCGGCTGGGGGAGCTGTCCCTGGTGCTACCATGCTAGGAGTCTTCTGGTGACTTTGCAGCTGAGCAATCGCTAGTTGTTGTGCCTGTAACATTTCAAAATTAACGTGAAGGCTAAACTCCCGTTCTTTCCTAGTTGGGGTTTTCTGAGGTTCTTGTTAGTATCCTTGGTGCACGCTCCTGTTAGTGTGGGAGCTTATATCAACGTGTTGGGCGTCGCGTGAGACAGCGTCCACGTGAATTGGCTCTGGTGCGTTTTCAGGGTTTCGTGGTGGTACACCAACACCTGGAACATCCACACCATTTTCTCCATGGTTCTCAAGATTGTTGTTCACCGAATCAGACATTTTGACTTAAAATCAAAGATCTTGGTCAAGAAAAAGTGTGAAAGAGAACTTGCGTTACGTAGTAAAACCAGCAAGAATATAATCACTATTATTTTTAGCCCCACGGTGGGCGCCAAACTTTTTACCGTGAAAATGGTTATAACAATTAAATTTGATCTTGTGGTTCTAAAAATACGTGATCTATTTTCATGCGAGTTGTTAGGTAGTTGATGCTATGTGAAAGACTTAGAAACGAGATAAGAGCTTGAGAGCAAGGTGATAACCTAGCCAAATGGCTGTTAATCGCGGCCTCAAGCTTGCCTATTTTAGGGCCTCAAGGTCGAGTCTAAAGCTCGGCTGGGAGCTATCGAAGGTGGTCGATGGAGACTAGCAGTTATAAATAAATCAATGACGGATCTTTATGGCCAATAATAAGTAATAAATGAAGAACAATAAATAGCACACAATGAATATAAGCAATAAATGAAGCAATAAGATTAAGAGAATATGTTAGAGACCAGAGAGAATATTCTTGTATATTTAGTATTGAGCATCAGGTGTTTACAAAATGACAAGGATCCCCTTTATATATGAGGGGAAATCCAACATAGTACAAATACATTTATTACAAAGATATGGAGATGGGACAGCTAATTAATGCCATGATGCGGGCTTAGACTAGCCTGATAGACTTTGTTGGCTCTAACTACACGCCTTGGGAACTTACCACTTTCTCTATGTAGCCATTTGTTCGTACTGCTCCGAGATCGAGCGTCAATGGCCCTCGAGGGATGAAACTCGTCCGTTCTTTTAAGCCTTCGAGATATCGTAACGATGGAAAATTGGGCCCTCCGATTTTACCATATACATTATTGTTGACGATTATAATGTTGGGATGTGGAAAGAACTTGAATTATGAAACGCAGCCAAAAGCCAAGTATGAAATGAGATGATTGATAGAAAAGGGTAATGTCTTGTGCAAGACGGCCTAGCCAATCGTGCCGTGATTGGACGACATGCTGCTCACATGGTAGTAACTGTGCTGGAAATGATAATTGAAATTGTGGATATGTTTGATGTCTCAAATGAGGTGACCTAGCCGATCGGGTCGAGATCAGACTTCGTGTAAGGACACAGTGATATTGTGGGTTGTAGCATATCGGCACTAAAGATTTTCCAACCCAATAAGATGGAAATTGACATGAGAACTTATTTCATCCTTATTTGATGTTTTAAGTATTGTTTGAAGCTCTTATTGAACTCATGATTGCCCCCCCCCCCAATTTATTATTCCATATATTGAGATGGTATTTTAGCTTTACATACTAGTACTATTCGACGGTACTAACATCCCTTTTGCCAGAGGTGCTGCATCTTTAAATGGATGCAGGTGGTTCTATAGCAGACAGTGTTGATCAGTGATAATGGTACATCCTCCTCCCAGCAGTCTTGGTGAGCCCCATTTCATTTTAGGGTTATGCATCTTTTGTTCCTTATGTATTGTACTTGAGGTATAGCCGGGGCCTTTTGCCGCACTTTTGTTGTACTCTTTTGTATCTATTAGAGGCTTTAAAGACATAGTGTAGGTTGTACATGGGTGTTGGGAAAGTCAAACAAAATATTTTGTATTTTAATCACTTATTCCACTTCAAACTATAATTAATGTGAGTATTTTGAGACTTTTTGTGACGACTCGGCCAGTCGTCTCATGAGTTACCGCTCCGTTTCCCCCATTATGCTTTTTATTGCTTTGTCTATCGGTTCTATATGTGATCGGGTTGGTTGGCTCGGGTTCAAAAAGGATTTGGTAAGGTTTGAGACACTTAGTCTCTTTTGAGGAAGCTTAAGTTGGAAAAGTCAACTGGATGTTGACTTATGTGTTAGAGGGATCGGATGTGAATTTCAATGGTTCGGATAGCTTCGGGAGGTGATTTGGGACTTAGGAGCATGATCAGAATGAGTTTTGGAGGTTCGGAGTAAATTTAAGCTTGAATTGGCGAAGTTGATATTTTGGCGATTTTTGGTTGGTGAACCGCACCTGCGATGGTGCAGGTGCGGCTGGTGCATCGCAGATGCGATTTTGTCCGTTTAAGTGAATAACCGCATAAGTGGCTCTTGGACCACAAAAGCGGTACCGCAGATGCAGTGGATTGACCGCAGATACGAAAATGCCTGGGTCAGAATGTATATATTTCTTCCTTCGTGATTTTCAGAGGGTTTCACCATTTTTAAACATGAGTTCTAGATTTTTGGGCGATTTTGAAGAGAGAATTCAAGGAGACATCAGTGAGGTAATGATTTTGGACCTAAAACTCGTTACTATGGTATTATTTCACGGATTAGAGATATAATTAATGGAATTTAAGGGTTAAAATTGGGGAAAACTAGGGCTTGGTATTGGAGACCTAGACTTGAGGATTTGAGGGACCATTTGTGGTTGGATTTTGGTACTTTTGATATAGATAAACTCGTAGGGAGATAAGGAATCTATTGATATAAAATTTATCAAATTCCGAGACGTGGGCCCGAGGTCGGGTTTTGGTAATTTCGGGATTTATGTTGTAAATTGATTATTTTCGCTTGGGCTTCGTTTCCTTAGCATATTTTGACGTTGTGATTTTGATTTGGGATAGATTCGACTCAAGTGGAGGCCGATTCGAGGGGCAAAGACGTCACGGGCTAGAGATTTGACCGGATTGAGGTGAGTAATGATTGTAAATGATGTCCTGAAGGTATGGAACACCGGATTTGCACATCGTTATGCTATATTGAGGTGAGGCACACGCTTGATGACGAGTGTGAGGTTGTGCACTATTGGGGATTGTGACTTAGTCCATCCTAAATGATTATTTTACCGCGTATTTGACTGAAATCTATTTGCTATCATCATGATTTGGGCTGAATGCCATATTTAGGCCTCGTACCAAATATTTGAACCCTTCGGGGATTTTTATTGATATTTCCTCACTATTTTGACTTTATACTTGTACTCTGGCATGCTATGATCTACTGTTTTTATAACTCAGCCATGTTTACTCCATTTTAATATATTAAATAATATTTTGGGCTAAGCATCATATTTTACTGTTGCCCGAGTGGCTTATGTGATTTTGACTGAGTAAGGCTGAGGGCCTGTGTTGTGAGGATATTTTTGGGCCGGGATGCACGCCGCAGCGGTGATACACTGATTATGATTATGAGGCCAAGGGCCTAAGCTTTGTACGCCATGAGGTGGCTTGTTGATATGAGGCCGAGATCCTAGTAATGATGCCACGAGATGGTTTGATATTGCACTTGGGTTGTAAGGGGCCCCTCCAGGAGTCTGCACACCCCCAGTGAGTGCGGTTACCCATTGTGATGTGAGATATAGCCCGAGGGGTTGGTATTGTTCTGAGATATTGCCCGAGGGGCGGATTTGTTGACATTGTGCCCGAGAGGCGAACCTTTATGTGTTTATCTTTCTTGTTTGTCTATCATTTACCTGTTTAATTGTTGAAAAGGTATTTCATGAAGTTTCAACTGAACTTAAATGATTTTACATAGCCTATGTTACATAGGTCTCACGAGTCATGAGCAGGTTTAATAGAGCCTCGTGGATTTGCACGGAGACGTCTGTATTTATCCTCGAGAGGCTGCAAAACCTTTAGGAAAGACTTCATATTCTTGAAATTCTTGTCGTGCGAATTTGTTTATCCGAGTACTAAACTTCTGACATTCTTTCTCTCACAGATGGTGAGGACGCGCGCTATCAGTCAGGATGGATAACCACCAGTACCACCAGCTGTGGCCACTAGAGGCCAAGGACGCGGCCGTGGTCATGGTAGGGGAAGAGGTGTGGCCCGCACAACAGCTCTGACAGCACCTGTAGATGCACCAGCCGCCCCAATTAAGGATCAGGTCTTAGTTATGGACGCTCAAGCAGCACCAGCTCAGGCACTAGCTGTGCCCATTGTGATTTTGGGTCTTCAAGAGGCCTTGGATCAGATTCTATTAGTTTGTACTGGCCTAGCTCAGGCGGTCTCAGCTACTAGCTATTTTAGGTCGTCAGGTTCGAAAGTTGAGGTCAAAGGATATAGCTTTAGTGAAAGTGTAGTGGAGAGGTCGGCCCGTGGAGGAGGCTACTTGGGAGACCGAGCGGGAGATGCAGAGAAGATATCCTCACCTGTTTGAGGCTTCAGGTATGTTTCTTGACTCGTTCTAGGACGAACGTTTGTTTATGTTGGGGAGGATGTAACGACCCGACCAGTTGTCTCATGAGTTACCACCTAGTTTCCCCTATTTCTACTTCTTATTTCTTTGTCTATCAGTTCTATATGTAATCAGGTTGGTTGGCTCGGGTTCGGAAAGGATTTGGTAAGGTTTGACACACTTAGTCTCTTTTGAGGAATCTTAAGTTGGAAAAGTCAGCCGGATGTTGACTTATATGTTAGAGGGTTTGGATGTGAGTTTCGATGGTTCGGATAGCTTCGGGAGATGATTTGAGAGTTAGGAGCATGATCGGAATGAGTTTTGGAGGTTCAGAGTAGATTTAGGTTTGAATTGGCGTAGTTTATATTTTGGCGATATCCGGTTGGTAGGTGAGATTTTGATATATGGCTCAAAATGGAATTCTGAGAGTTGCAGTAGTTCTGTGGTGTCATTTGGGATGTATGTGAAAAATTTCAGGTCATTCGGACGTAGTTTTGGTTGGGTTTTAGATCAAAATTGGAATTCGGAAGATTTTGGAAATGTAGGCTTTAATCCGATGTGTTTTAGTTGATTCGATGTTGTTTGAGGTGTTTTGAAGATTGGTACAAGTTTGAATAAGGTTATGTGTTATGTTTGTGCTTTTTGTTGAGGTCTCGGGGGCCTCGGGGTGATTTCAGATGGTTGACAGAGAGTTTGGAATTTTTTAAGAAGCTGCAGATTTTCTGCTTCTGTTATTTCCATACCTGTGGATTGGGGACCAAAGGTGCGATGTCGCACATGCAAGGTAGAAGGTCACAGAAGCGGAAGTAGGTGAGGTAGGTTGTGACGGCAGAAGTGGTTGGGTAACCGCACCTGCAGTGGCGCAGGTGCGGAGATAGCATCGCAGATGCGGAAAGTTGGGAATAAGTGAAAAACCGCAAATGCGGTGGATTGCCCGCAAAAGTGAAAATGCCTGGGTCAGAAAGTAGAAAAAAGGTTCCCTTCGCGATTTTGAGTGGGTTTTCACCATATTTCATTCGGGAGAAAGCTTTGGAGAGCTAATTGAAGAGGGAATTCAAGAGGGTTTCATGGAGGTAAGATTTTTGGACCCTAAACTTGTTTCTATGATGAATTTTAGCATTTGTAAGCTTGAAATCCATGGAAAATCAGTAGCAAAAATGGGTAATTAGGGCTTGAGATTAATAGACCTTTGAGTGGGGATTTGGGGGGCCATTTGAGATCCGATTTTGATGTTCTTGATGTGTATAGACTCGTGGAAGGATGAGTATTATATTGATGTGATTTTTGTTGGATTTCGAGATGTGGGCCCCGGGGCCGGGTTAGAGCAATTTCGGGATTTTTGATGTAAATTGGATAATTTCGAGTGGGCTTCATTCCCTTAGCATATTTTAATGATTATGTACTGATTATGGCTAGATTTGGAGCATCCAGAGGTTGATTCGTGTGAGCAAAGGCATCACGAGTTAGAGTTTGGACCAGATTGAGGTGAGTAGTGATTATAAATGATGTTCTGAGGGTATGAAACCCCGGATTTGCATATCGTTGTGCTATATTGAGGTGACGCACAAACTTGATGACGAGCGTGGGGTCATGCACTATTGGTGATTGTGACTTAGTCCGTCTCGAATGATTATTTTACCACATATTTGACTGAAATCTGTTTGCTATCATCATGATTTGGGTTGAATGTCATATTTGGGCCTCGTGCCAACTAATTGAACCCTTAAGCGATTTTTATTGATATTTCCTCACTGTTTTGACTTTATACTTGTACTCAGTTATGCTATGATCTACTGTTTTCATAACTCAGCCATGTTTACTCCGCTTTAATATATTAAATAATATTTTGGACTGAGCATCATGTTTTATTATTGCCCAAGTGGCTTATGTGATTTTGACTGAGTAAGGCCGAGGGCCTGTGTTGTGAGAATACTTTTGGGTCGGGCTGCATGCCGCAGCGGTGATACACTAATTATGATTATGAGGCCGAGGGCCTAAGTTTTGTAAGCCACGAGGTGGCTTGTTGATATGAGGCCGAGAGCCTAGTGATGATACCACGAGATGACTTGATATTGTTCTTGGGCCATAAGGGGCCCCTCCAGGAGTCTGCACACCCCCAGTGAGCGTGGGTACCCATTGTGATGTGAGATATAGCCCGATGGGCTGGTATTGTTCTGAGATATTGCCCGAGGGGCGGATTTGTTGACATTGTGCCCAAGGGGCAAACCCTTATGTGTTGATCTTTCTTATTTGTCTGTCAATTACCTGTTTAATTGTTGAAAAGGTATTTCCTGAAGTTTAAACTAAACTAAAATGATTTTTCACATATCTTTACGGATTCACTATTTTACTGGCTTTTACTGCTTCATTATAGCCTGTAATGTGCCTTACGTGATTTCATATTTCTCAATCTTTATTTATGGTTATTACTCACTGAGTTGGAGTACTCACATTACTCCCTGCACCCTGTGTGCAGATCCAGGCTTTGTTGATCCTGCTACCGAGAGTTGAGAGCTCCCGGCAGACTTTAGAGTTCACGAGGTGGCTGCTTGGCGTTCGCAGTCCCATGTTTCTCCCATTTATCTCCTTTCCTTTCTCTTATTATTGACTTTGTAATAGCTTTGTAGACTTTTTTAGACTTGTGTTAGAATTGATAGATGCTCATGACTAGTGACACCCCGGTATTAGGCTGTGTTGGGTTGTATTCTGCAAATTGTTTTGTATTGTCACTGCTTACTTTTGGATTTATATCATGTTTAAGACTAAATTCTTATTGTTTAATTGTTTAAAACTGGTTTTGAAATGTGTCGGCTGGCCTTGTCCTCACGAGAGGCACCATCACGACCGGGTCCGCGTTTGGGGTTGTGACACTTTTAAATGATGTACTAATGAAAACGAATTATTGTTGTATACATGATCTTCCCACTATTTAATTGATGAAATATGTCTTGTCTTTAATCATGAGTAGGTTGGGTAGAAAGAATCTAATAGGCTTGCCCGGTCAGGTTTATCGGTTGAGCGACGGTCACGCTCCCCGAGTTTGGGGCGTGATGTAGTCAATACACATATGTAGACACCCATCTTTCTTTCTTATAAAGAGAATTGGTGCGCCCCAAGGCGACACACTCGTTTGGATAAAACCCTTCTCTAACAAATCTTTCAATTACTCCTTTAGCTCCTTCAATTCTGTCGGTGCCATTCGGTAAGATGTAATAGATATAGGTTGCGTGCCTAGCATTACGTCAATCCCAAAATCAATCTCCATGTCTGGCGGAATCCCAGGGAGCTCATCTGGAAAGACATCCAAAAATTCATTCACAACTGGAACAGACTCAAGCGTAGGTGCCTCAGCATCGGTGTCCGCGACCTGGACCAAATGATAAATACACCCTTTATTAATCATTTTTGTGGCCTTAAGGTAAGAAATGAATGTAACTTTTGGCACCACCTTATCTCCCCATCCATTCAACAATTGCCCCATTAGAAAATTCAAGCCTCATAGTTCTAGTTCGACAATCGAGCTTGGTAAAACATGAATAAAGCCAATCCATCCCTATTATTATATCAAAATCAACCATCCCTAGTTCTATGAGATCAGCTATGGTATCCTGACAAAACATAGTGAAAACACAATCCCTATAAACTCGCGCGGCCTTAATAGACTTAACGACTTGAGTAGATACAAAGAACAACTCATGAAAGTTGTCTGATTCTATCCCGAATTCCATAGCAACATAAGGGGTAACGTAGGACAAAGTGGAACCGGGATCAATAAGAGCATACAAATCATGATATTGGATAGTCAGAATACCGGTGACAACATCTGGAGAAGCCTCTGTACTCTAGATACCACTCAAAGCAAAGAAACGGCTAGGTCCTCCCAAACTCGGTGCACCCCCTTAGCTGCACCACGCCCTGCGGGTGCTAGAGTGTCTCGATCTAAAGAGGATGCTGAGGATGTAGCAGCTGCAAGACTGGATGGTTGTGTTGTGCCCCTCTCCGCACCCTGGCAGGATGAACGACACTCTCTTTGAATATGACCCCTCAATCCGCACTCGTAGCATATGGGTAGGCCCATGTAGCGAATCCCCAAGTGCATCTTCCCACACCTAGAGTATGGGGGCCTCCGCTGCTGGCAGAATCTCCCTCCTGACTGACCCTACTGGTGGGGTCCCATGCTACCTTGATTGGGCCTGAAATGACTCCCCTACTACTGACTGACCCTTGCTGGCGGTGCACTGGCTGAAGACTGAGCAAATGATGGGGATGGTCCTGATGACCCTCCCCTAAAATCTTATTTTCCCCCACCAAATGACTCTCCGAAGTTGCTCGCGGATCGGGCCTTACTACTACCCTCTCGCTCCATCTTGTTCTTCAACTTACGATTTTTGGTTGCTTGAGAAATGCTACCATCTTCCCATAGTTCATATCAAAATTCAAGGCAGCTGTAGAAGCCTCATTAATAACCAGAGAACTAAGGCCATGAACAAACTGGTACACCCTGGCCTCCATAGTGGGAAACATATGAATAGCATAATTGGACAGGCGCGCGAACTCCATGTGGTACTCCTACAAACTCTTGCTACTTTGCTTTAGATTCTAAAACTCAGTTGCATGAGCTGCCTTTGTCTCGGCAGGTAGGAAATGATCCAGGAAGGCTTCATCAAACTCACTTGCTGGAGGGCTACCCTTCTCACGGGAGTCATCCCACAACTCAAACCAAAAATAGGCCACCCCTTTTAGGCGGTAGGCGGCCAACTCTACTCCCTCTGTCTCAAAAGCACGCATAACTCTAAGAGTCTTATGCATCTCATTAATGAAGTCCTGTGGGTCCTCCTTGGGATTAGCACCTGTGAACACTAGAGGATCTAACTGAAGGAACCTATTCACCCTATAACTAGCAGAATCCCCTTGTTGGCTAGAAGAAGTAGGCGCAGCATTTGATCTCTGATACTGCGAATCCACTATCTAAGCCAACATCTATATGGCTCTCCTAAGATCCCCATTAGAAATACCAGAACCAGAAGCTGGGGATGGAGGTGGAATCAGAATATCAGTTGGAGGGATCGTTGCACCTTTAGTAGGTATAAGAACTAGTGCAGTCTGTTCAACTGTAGTAGAATCATGTAGTGTAGTAGTCGGGGGAATATCCTCACCCCTCGGGTACTCACCCACATCATCGAGTAAAGAATCAACAGCCACCCTGGGGTGGCATTGGCTCTTTGGCCAATTCCTTCTTTCTTCTTAGGTGTCATTTACTAAAAGTTATAGCAATGCACAAGTTAGAGGAGGAACAATTTCACAACTAGCTCTATCACACGATATAGAACATCAAAGAAGGGTATTATTCCTAAATGTTCAAGTAGCCCCCTAATTATAGATGTAGTCGGCAACATACCGATAAGAAGGGCTTTACTAGACACAACTCTGAGACATCCTAGGACACTTTAAAATTTTAGGCTCTGATACCAAGTGTTTCACACCCCAAACCCGGGGAGCTCAACTGAGTGAACCCGACTGAGCAATCCTATTAGATTCTTTCTACCTAACTCATTCATAATTAAAAAGAAGACGTATTTCATTAATTAAACAGTGGGGAGATCCTGTATACAACACTAATTTATTTTAATTAGTTACATCATTTTAAAGTCTCAAAATACACACATTAATCATAGTTTGAAGTGGAACACCTATATACAACCCACATAGTGTCTACGGAGCCTCTAAAGATACAAAAGAGAGTAAAGATGGTGCCGGCAACAAGGCCTCAGCTATACCTCAAAAGTGACTACAATATAAATAAAAGGTACAATACATGACCCCGAAATGAAATGGGGCTCACCGAGTCCGCTGAGAAGAGGATGCAACACTATTTGTGATCAACATTATCTGCTATGGAACCACCTGCATCCATTTAAAGATGCAGCGCCCCCTACAAAAGGGACGTTAGTACTGTCGAATAGTACTACTATGTAAATCTAAAACACCATCAAAATATAAGGAACAATAATACAAGGGGGAGGAAATAGTCATGAGTTCAATAAGAACTTCAAACAATACTTAAAACATCAAGTAAGGATCACATAAGTTCTCAAGTCAATTCCTATCTTATTGGGTTGGGAAGTCTTTAGTGCCGATATGCCACAATCCACGATACCACCGTGTTCTTACACGACGTCCGATATCGACCTGATCGGCTAGGTCACCTCATTGGAGACATCAACCATATATACAATTTCACTTATCATTTCCAACACAGTTTCCACCATGTGTGAGGCATGGCATCCGATCACGGCCCGATCGGTTAGGCCGTCTTGCATAAAACATTATCATTTTCTATCAATCATCTCATTTCATACTTGGCTCTTGGCCGTATTTCATAATTCAAGTTCTTTTTCACATCCCAACATTATAATCGTCAACAATAACAACAACAAGGCTTTTCATTTAAGACTTTGTTTTCACATGTAAGCAATTTAGAATCTAAGGCACATAGAGACTTCTCACACAATTGAGCATAACAAACTTCATTCAAACATGACTTGGAGTCTTAACATTTTATGACACACAGTCCATACTTTGAACATATTCTTATCTGTTAACATATCATGATTGAGGCATGGGAATACATATTGCACATATATTCTTCAACACAAGCACATTCGGGATAGCAATTTCTATAACGATTAATTTGGGACTTACACCGATTACATAATCACCATGGGATTCAATTCTAAGAAGAGGGGGTTTTAGCCATACATACCTCGATTGAGCTCCCTTAAACTTTAAGACATTCCAGAATTCTTATCAACTTCAATCTATTTTAGAAATATAGCAAGTTGAACCAAAAATTAGAAAGGTGATCATGGTTTTAGTTCATTTGTGCATTTTATCAACCACTTAGTGTGCATTTAGGTTTCAAGGTCCCTTTTTATGGAAGATTTCATCATCCCACAACCCATTAATCATCATTTTTAGCTCATAATATCCTTACACCCTTTTTTAATACATGCATGCAAGATGGACAACTCATATATCCATGAATTATCTTGTTAATTGCCCATTCTAATTAAATTTCAAAATTAAGAGTTAGGGTGATAGAATCTTACCTCTTAGAATGAAGACCTAGTGAATTTTCCCTTGTTAATCTTCAATGGTGGAGAAAGAATTGTAGAACAAATGGTTGAGAAACCCTCCCTCTCTCTAAGGCACTCTCTCTAAGGCGCACTCTCTCTCTCTCTCTCTCTCTCTCTCTCTATCTCTCTCAACGATACCATATTTTTGTAAAAAAAATGGTCTACAACACTTAGATAACGAGATTGGGTCGGTTATAAAATTAGAGAAATAGGAGCCCTGACATAGATTTGCGGTCGCATATGCTTCTGCAGTCCGCAAAGTGGGCCGCATAATTGTCCCTCCGGAATAGTTTACCGTGAAAATGGTAACAAAAATTAAATTTGTAAATGGGATTTTAAAAATGTGTGATCTATTTTATGATAGTTGTTTCGAGTATTTGATGCTAAAAATGTGAAGTTTAATGATGAAATGCAAGCTAAAACGAGGCAGTGACCAAACCGATAGGTTTGATGCTCAGGTGCAGGACTGGTCGATGGGGGACCTCGGGGTCGACGTCTGGGTCGAGCTCGAGCTATCGAGGGCAGTCGGGAATGGGATAACAATTAAGATATGATTAAAATGAGGCTCTTAATGGCCAATACCAAGCGATATAATGAAGAACAAGTAAGAAAGTGATAAATATTTAAGTTGCCTTGGGCCAGTGAGAACGAGCAAGTTAGAAAGAAGAGAGAGAGAGAGATATTATTGCACTTGTGGAGAAATAGTTGGAGCAACATCAGCCGTGGCTTACAAAGTGATGGGGATCCCATTTATATAGGAGGGGAATCCATTATAATACAAAACGTGTTAACCATAAAGGTATAGAGATAGGATGCCTAGATGTGACATCTTGAATAAAGGCCCCGGATAGGCCAACCTTGTCAGGTTAAGCCGCGTGCCTTGGGAACTCCCCCCTTGCCTACTGTAGACCGATGTATTTGTCGGAATGTGATACCTTTCGGACCGATATTTGTTAAACCTCGAGGATGAGTCTCGACCTTGGCTTTGAGCTTCGAGGGGTATGACTGTGAGACGGCCCTTTGACGGGGAAATCGGGCCCCCGAATTCGCCGTATACAGATAGTCTCCATGTTTCTTAGAGTGAAGGTGACAAGAAATGATAAGAAATGGTTCTGAACTCCTGCTTCCTCTAGTGACCTTGAGAACAGATACGAGATGTTGAGGCACACTATGTGCACCGTTCCTGCAGATTTCAGCATTGACTACAGCAGTTGGCTTCCTTCAATTTACCCATGGGGCTTTTATAAATACTCACCTTTTCCTTTCTAGATTCCATCTCATGTTCAAAACCCTTAGCGAGGTATGTTTTCCCTCGTTCTCGCTCTTTTTCAGGGAGCAACCCCCCTTTTCTTCTTCCCTCAGATTTTCTCAAGGATGACGAATATTTCCACTTCTGCTTCCTAGAAGTTTGCGGGCTCATCTTTTCATTTTTCTCTCAAGTCGAAGTGGCCACTCACCCCGCCCTTCCATGTTGAAGAGTGCATCCCGAGACCCTTTGTGATGACCTCTAATTTTAGGGTCAAGAGAGTGAATGGTGACTGTTGCTAGGGAGATACTGTGCTCGTGGAGATTTCTGTTCGGGATGAAGACATTACAGTTCATACGGCTAGATTTCTGAGTGTGTACATCTACCCATTCACTTTGGGGATAGTGGGGCAATCCTCGCCCCCGATCGACCCTGTGATTCTCGGCTTCTGTCGGAGTTACTAGGTAACTCTTGGTCAAGTTCATCCTTCGTTCTGGCGTGTGGTTTATATGATGAGGCATTACTCGAGCATGATAGAGGGAATGCCCTTCACCCTAAACCATTTGATCTGGATGTATAGTCCTCGTCTCCTTCACGGGGGCTTAATAAAGCTTCGTTGTCGAGCCCCGATATCCCTTTCTACATCCACCGAGGAGTTCGGGGATGATGGATGGTTAAGACGATTCATCCGAGTGAGGACGTCTGACCTGATTCCAGTGGAAAAGATGCCATTCTCCGAGAAGTGGAACGTCGAGCGTAAGTAAACATGGTGCCTTTGCCCCTTCTTGGTGATTTTTCCTTATGCGTCTAACTTTTCTTTTCTAGTCTTTTTAAACGTAGTAATCTATCCTGGCGTGGTGTCGTATCTCCAAGTATGGGTTGGTCATTTGCACTCAATCTGCCCGTATACCGATCGAGCGTGGCGGGATTTATCCCGAGCTCGGTGGGAAGCCGAAAACCATGGTAAGCCTTGAGCCTTGATGCATCCATGTATTTTGACGTAGCTTGCTGTTAGTAGCTTTCTCCATCCCGTGCATTTAACCTCTGCACCTATGCAGGTCTGGGAGGAATCCCACTGATGAGGGAGGTGTCGTCCGTTGGAGGGGACACTCTGATGCTTGACGAGGAAAAAAAGGCAGGAAAGCCTATTGGTTGAGCCACCGGAGCCCAAGAGGGTCAGGGTGGAGGATTCCAAGGTTGACCCATCGGTTCCAACCTTCGAGTCAACTGGAAATCATCGTGCTGAAGGTGAGGGAGAAAGCAGCTTCTCGGCACCCCTCAAAGAGCGTTTGGGATCGATTGATCCTCGGGTCGTGGGGATAGATGCTTTCGAACAGGAGTCTGATGCTGGCGCGGCTCAGCTTTGTGGCAGCCAGGCAATGGATGGGGTATCAAGCACTGTCCTTGAATTGGCAGGTGGATGGAGTCCTCCTCAAACCGGGATGCCCTTGGCAAGCAGTTTGGAGGGGCCTCGATTTGGGACCCGGGATGAATAGAGGAAGGAGATTTCGGCTGACCCCGTTAGCCCGTTGGTTATTGTTGATTATCCAAAAGGGAGATCCTTCCATCTTTCGGAATGCAAGACAAGCCTCGCAAGGAGCCTTCTGTGGCAGGAGCACTGATCAAAGGCAGATACGCACTCGAGTGGCCGACGATCATTCTTGAGGGTAGTTCCGAGGTCAATGCCTCATTTATTTTTGGTGAGATAGGTAGGCTTTGTGAGCGGGTAGCTTTAGCTAGCCTTGTCTTCTGCTTCGGGCTGCTCTGGTCTTTATTTAACTTTTATATGTCGTTTTAGGCCAAAACGCTTTATAACCAAGCTCTCGCCCAGTATCAGGACGAGGTGAGCCGTCGTGAACGTGAGAAAGCCTATTTCACCGAACAGGTTATTCATCCCCTATTTTTACTATCATTTGAGACCTTGTGAAATTCCATCGGTTTTATCTCCTTGGGCCCCGATTTGGTGCAGTTTGAAAAGGAGAACGCCCTGTTGAGAGGGGTGCTTCGGGCTAGAGATGTTGAAATCTTTGAGCTTAGTCGGAATGTGAATGAGGTGGCTTCCGAGAGGGACAACCTAAGAGGGAGAGTTACCTCGATTGAGTGTCAGCTCCAGGACGCGAAGGAGGATAGTGGCAAGTTTAAGAGCCACCATTCCGAGATGGTGGCTGCATTGTTTTGGATCAAAGTTGAGGCCGAGGCGCTTGTATCTTTGCATGGGGAAGGAGCGGTCATCGCAGATTCTTGTGTTGAGAGAGCGTTCGAGGGGGCTGGCCCAGTTTTACCTCGAGCCGTGGATCGTGCTTGGCCGGGCTCCCGAAGGCTAACCATCAAGGGCATATTGGAAGGTAGCTCGAGCGGTGTTAAAATAGTGGTGGATCACCGGAGAGAGGGGATGCAATTGAGAAAGGGCCGTCGGGGGATTCATAATTGCCTGGATGCAATGTTTGAGGTCGCCGGTTCGACAATAGATTAGGATATGTTGTTTTTTCATATTGATCTCCCTGTTTATATATAGTACTTTTATTTTGGCATATGCATAAGGAGAATCTCGTGGCTTTGTTTCCCTTATTCCCTTTCTGCTCTGAATTTGGCAAGGATTGGCGAAAGAACCTTAGACCCACGATATAGCTCTGTGGCCCGTTTAGGGTGGTTCGGAGATTGTCATGCGGCTGGTCGATGCGCCCTCTAATGTGAACTGCCTTGAGGGGTCTTGCGCTTTTGCCCAACCGTTTTGCGTTGAGTTTTCGAGCTGGGTTTATCCCGAGCCTTATTGATTTTCGCTATCTTATGCCTGCGTGGTCAGGTGATGATGGTTCTTATCCCTTGCCCTTGGGCATTTGTATTTGACTTGTTTTGGGTTCAGTCTCCTATCGTGTTGAGACTCGAGCTTTAATTAACCCTCAAGCTTTTTGTTCCCGCATGGGAAGAGGGCCATGGCTCTTGCACCATGGGTCGAAGCGACCTTTTGAGTGTGTGGCCCGGAGGCTTATTTGTCTGGCAAAAATGGCTCTTATGTTTTTGCCTGTAGGCATTTTGTAGTTTAATCCTCAAGTTTTCAATTTCTACACTGGCAATAGTGGCTCTTATGCAATTTTTGGCCGTTGAGACCTTTTAGTGTGTGGCCCGGAGGCTTATTTGGCTGGCAACAATGGCTCTTATGCTTTTGCCCATAGGCATTTTGTAGGCTTTGTATTCCTCTCGTTAAGCTATTTTTGAAATAATTTTGCCTGACCCGTCATTTGTTTGGGAAGAACCTTGATTTCAAGTCGTTAGTGATGATATTTGAGCACCTTAGAAGGTTTTTAGCTCGAAGGCCGAGTAGATCAATGCCTTGTAATTTGGAGCTGACATGGTCGAAGCTTGTTTTTGCCTGTTGAGGGAAGCCTGTTTTAACCGGTTCATTCCGAAGTATATTCGAAGTGATGTCCTGCGATTTTGTTTTAGCGACGTTTGGGCATCCCCGTGTCACGTTAATTTGGCTGGATCAGCCGTTCTGACCGTAGTCATATGTGTTTGGCCGGAGCCATTTTTGGTTACGAGAGATAGCTTAGGTGTCTATACCGAGGTTATGCCCTTTCGGGATTCTTACAAATGCGACGTATAGCCTAAACTTTGGGATTTTGAGTTTCATGCCTGTTGAGGTCTTACAGTCTTATCATGCCTCTTGAGGTCTTACAATTTTATCATGCCTCTTGATGTCTTACAGTTTGTCATGCCTGTTGAGGTCTTACAGTTTGTCATGCCTATTGAGATCTTACAGTTTTATCATGCATGTTGAGGTCTTACAGTTTGTGTTGCTATGTAGAATAGACCTGGTTATACCGAGTCTACCCGCTCGGGGTCTTACGGCCTCAGCTTTTCCAGTGTAAGGCAATTGGCGACAGTCTCCGAGTCATCGAATTTGCTTAGGCTCGAAAGACATTATTCGTGAGATTGGAGTTACCTTGCTGGGGCTTTATGATCCCGGAGTTCCGACCCTAGGGCCGTGTGGGTACCAAATTATTGATGCTAAGTCTTCAGGTATTTCGGGATGCATTTGGTGGACTGGCCCTTGCCGTGAGCATGTTGAAAAATCCCCTTTTCTAAAGTACGAGATGCCGAAAGATATTCTTTACTGCTTGGCGTAAATACATGATGTTTTGTTGTTGCGAGCTCGGCCCGCGCGGGCACGGCTCCTCGGACCGTTCGATCCGGTACATTTTTTCCTATCAAAGCCTCGTTCATCATTTTCCCGGGGTAGGGCTGATTGCAAAGGAAGTTTTGTATGCTCTTTGAATCCTTCTTGGGAAGTGCGTGGACGTCGCCTTGTTAAAAATATTGCCGGCAAAAACCCGTTTTGGGATAAAAAAACCCAGTCGAAGGAAAAGAGTGCGATGTTTGCTCGAGGATATTTGTGGGGTTTCACAACCGGACATCCTAGTAGTAAGCTTAACCATCAATACATTCTAGTTACTCGGAAGCTGCTCTCCCTCCATGGTGCCAAACTTATAGGATCCTTTGCCAACTATCCCAAGGATACGGTACGACCATTCCTAACTCTTGCCCACCTTCCCTTTATTAGGGTTTCGGGTGTTGAGAGTAACCTTCCTTAGGACCAAGTCTCCGATTCCGAATTATCGGATATTTGTTCTTCTATTGTAGTATCTTTAGATTTTCTGCTTCTGGGTAGCCATCCGAACCAGCGAGGCTTCCCGTCTTTCGTCGAGCAGCTCGAGGGCCGTTGCCATGGCTTCATTGTTCGATCACTCATTAGTGTGCCGAAATCTGACACTTAGTTCGCCGACCTCCACTAGTATCAGCACTTTGGTGCCATATACTATAGAGAAGGGTGTCTTCCCGGTGCTTGATTTTTGAGTTGTCCGATATGCCCACAGCACCTCGGGCAGCGTTTCTCTCTATTTTCCCTTGGCACTTTCCAAATTCTTTTTCATGTTTTGAATGATGGTTTTATTCATAGATTCGGCTTGGCCGTTCGCACACGGGTGGTATGGCATTGACAAGATTCTCTTGATTTTGTTGTCTTCAAGGAACTATGTTACCTTGCTCCAGATGAATTGCATCCCGTTGTCAAATGTTATTTCGGACGAGATCCCAAACCGACATATGATGTGTTCCCATATAAAATTGATGACTTACTTCTCTCTTATTTTCTCGAAGGCCTGCGCTTCCACCCATTTTGAGAAGTTATCAGTCATAAACTGAATGAATCTAGCCTTACCTGGCGCCGTTGGCAAAGGGCTGACGATGTCCATCCCCCACTTCATGAATTGCCATGGTGATAAAATGGAATGCAGTTGTTTGCCGGGTTGGTGGATTATGGGAGCAAACCTCTGACACTTGTCGCATTTTCGGACGAATTCCCTGGCGTCTTTTTCCATGTTGTCCCAATAGTATCCCGCTCTAATTACCTTTTGGACTAAGGAGTCGGCCCCGAAGTGATTTCCGTAGGTGCCCTCATGGATCTCTCGGAGCACATAATATGTGTCGCCCGGTACCAAGCATATCGCCAGAGGGCCATCAAAAGTTCTTCTGTAGAGAGCCCTATTTTCGTCGAGTAAGTATCGGGCCGCTTTGGTTCGCAAGGCCCTCGATTTGTTTGGATCTGTGGGTAGCTTCCCGTCCTTCAAATAAACGATGTATTTGTTTCTCCAATCCCATGTCAGGTTGGTGGAGTTAATTTCCACGTGACCTTCCTCGACCACAAATTTGAACAGTTGGATGACAGTACCAGGGAGCAGGTCTTCTTCTTTAGCGGAAGATCCCAGGTTTGCAAAGGCATCAGCCTCGTTATTCTGCTCTCAGGATACATGGACTAAGGTCCATTCTTTGAAGTAGCATAATGTGATTTCGATTTTGTCCAAATACCTTTGCATCCTGTCTTCTCGGGCTTCGTAGCTTTCGTTCACTTGGCTTAACACGAGGAGCGAATCGCATTTTGCCTCGACAGTCTCTGCTCCCAAACTTTTGTCCAACTCTAAGCCTGCAATCATAGCCTCATACTCGGCTTCATGGTTAGTTAGCTTTGCGGTTTTAATGGATTGCCTAATTATGCCGCCGACGGGTGGCTTTAGGACTATACCGAGTTCGGATACTTTTACGTTTGTGGCACCATCTGTGAATAGGGTCCATACCCTGGAGGACGTGCCTGATTTTAATAAAAGCTCCTTCTCTACCTCGGGCATGAGGGATAGCGAGAAATCAGCCATGAAATCCGCCAGGATTTGGGACTTGATGGCCGTCCGAGGTTGATACTCGATATCATACCCCCCGAGCCCCGAGTTCAATGGCCCATTTGGCTAATCGACCCGATAACTCAGGTTTATGCAGTACACTCAGGAGGGGATATGTCGACATGATGCAGATGTGGTGGCACTGAAAGTAAGGCTTCAACTTGCGCGAGACGCTTATCAGTGGGAGAACCAATTTTTCCAGATGGAGGTACCGAGTTTCGGCGTCCCCTAAGGTTTGACTTACATAATAAATAGGGAATTGCGTACCTTGCTCTTCTTGAACCAGTACGCTGCATACCGCTATTTCGGACACAGCCAGGTATAGGTAGAACGTTTCATCCTCCTTGGGTGTGTGCAGCAAATGTGGGCTAGATAGGTACCGTTTCAGTTCTTCTAGGGTATGTTAGCATTCTGGAGTCCATTCGAAGTTGTTCTTCCTTTTGACTAGGGCAAATAAATGGTGACTTTTGTCTGATGATCTTGATATGAATCTGCCCAGGGCCGCGATCCACCCTTTCAGTCGTTGAACGGCCTTTTTGTTGTTCACCACCATGATCTCTTCGATGTCCCTTATTTTGTCTAGGTTGAACACAATTTCCCTGTTTGAAACCATGAAGCCCAGAAATTTGCTCGAGCCTACTCCGAAGGCACACTTCTTAGGATTGAGCTTCATGTTGTAGCTTCTGAGGATGTTGAAAGTTTCCTGCAAATGGGTCAGATGGTTCTCTACGTGCAGGGATTTGACTAGCATATCATCAATATATACCTCCATTGATTTACCTACTTGATGCTCTAACATTTTATTAACTAGGCGTTGGTACGTTGCTCCCGAATTATTTTGCCCGAAGGGCATTACGTTATAGCAATATGTGCCGTATTTCGTGATGAATGAGGTCTTTTCCCTGTCTACCCCGAGTACATCGAGGAAAGTGAGGGTCTCGTAGTCGGCCGTAGCATCAATCAGGCGATCGATATTAGGCAATGAGAAGGAATCTTTGGGGCACACTTTGTTCAAATCTTTATAGTCTACGCACATCCTTAGCTTGTTCCCATATTTTGGCACTACCACTACGTTAGCTAGTCATTCGGGATACTTTACCTCCCTAATGGATCTGATTTTAAGAAATTTTGGTACTTTCTCTTTGATGAAGACATGTTTTACATCGGACTGCGGCCTTCTCTTTTGCTTCACGGGTTTGAATTTGGGGTCAACTCTTAGCTTGTGGGAGGTTATTTCAGGTGGGATACCTATCATATCTAAGTGGGACAAGGCGAAACAGTCGATATTGTTACTAAGGAATTGAATAAACCCTGTCCTGAGTTCGGGGGTCAGCCCCATTCCCAGGTATACCTTACGATCTGGGAGGTGCTTGATCAAAACGGTCTGCTCTAGCTCTTAGACTATTGACTTGGTCGCATCCGATTCCTTGAGGGTGACAAAGGTTCGGGAGGTGAAGAAGTATTCCTCGTTGTCTTCAAGGGTTTGCATGCTTCCCTCCTCGTCCGAGGCCGGGCATATAGGGGTTGGCGTCTCGTGGTGGACCGCGAACATTTCCCTCGCTGCTTGATGTTCTCCATGTATGGTCGTGATGCCATCCCTTGTGGGAAACCTTATCACCTGGTGCAATGTCGAGGGCACCGCCCTTATGTTGTGTATCCAAGGCCTACCAAGTAGGGCGTTGTATCTCACTTTGTCGTCGACGACCTGAAACTCGGTGTTCTGTATTGTACCAGATGTGTTGATCGGGAGGGTGATCTCCCCTTTTGTTTCTTCTCCGATCATGTTGAAGCCGTGGAGGACTCGAGGGGTGGGAACAACTTGATTGAGCAGCCCCAACTATTCTACTACTTCTGACCTGATTATGTTGGCCGAGATACCTGGATCCACGAGCACGCGCTTTATCCTGGTGTTGTTTGAGAGAAATGAGATTACTAGCGCATCATTGTGCGGTTCCATCATAACCTCGAGATCCTCTTCGCTGAATATGAGGGTTTCTTCAGGTAAGCATTTTCGGTACGGTCCATCTTCTGTAGCGGATGTTCTCGTTCGTTGGGACACTGGTCATCGGGGAACGTTGGTTTCCCCAATAATCATGTGGACACTATGTTGGAGAACCTTCCCTTCCACCCGGGTTGAACCTGATGGTGTACTGACCTCTAGGTCGGTCGTGCCCTTTTCTCCGTTGCTTTTGAGGTTCCGGCTTCCCATTTTACTAGCCGAGCCAGGCGCTCTATCCTGAAAGTGAAGATTTTGGGCAAGTAAAAGTGTGAAAGATAACTTGCGTTTTTGCAATAAAACCAACAAGAAAATAATCACTATTATTTTTAGCCCCACGGTGGGCGCTAAACTGTTTACCGTGAAAATAGTAACAACAATTAAATTTGTAAATGGGATTCTAAAAATACGTGATCTATTTTATGCTAGTTGTTTAGAGCAGTTGATGCTAAAAATGTGAAGTTTAATGATGAAATGCAAGCTAAAACAAGGCAGTGATCAAACCGAAAGGTTTGATGCCCGGTTGCAGGACTAATCGATGGGGACCTCGGGGTCGACGTCTGGGTCGAGTTCGAGCTATCGGGGTAGTTGGGAATGAGATAACAGTTAAGATATGATTAAAATGAGGCTCTTCGTGGCCAATACCAAGCGATATAATGAAGAACAAGTAAGAAAGCGATAAATATTAAAATGGCCTTGGGCCAGTGAGAACGAGCAAGTTAAAAAGAAGAGAGAGAGATATTATTGCACTTGTGGAGAAATAGTTGGAGCAACATTAGTCGGTGCTTACAAAGTGATGGGGATCCCCTTTATATAGGAGGGGAATCCATTATAATACAAAACGTGTTAACCATAAAGGTATGGAGATAGGATGGCAAGACGTGACATCTTGAAAATAGGCCCCGGATAGGCCAACCTTGTCAGGTTAAGCCGCGTGCCTTGGGAACTCCCCCTTTGCCTGTTGTAGCCCGCTGTATTTGTTGGAATGTGATACCCTTTAGACCGATATCTATCAAACCTCGGGATGGGTCTCGAACTTGGCTTCGAGCTTTGAGGGGCATGACCACAAGATGGCCCTATGACGGGGAAATCGGGCCCCCAGATTCGCCGTATACAGGAACTGACATTTTCTGCTTCAGTCTGCGGTCCGCAGACCTGTTTTACGGTCGCATAATGCGCCGCCGAACATATATCTGAAAAACCTCAAGGAATGATGTGCGATCAAAGTGCAGGCCGTGAAAAGGTTATGTGGTCGCATAATGAGCCGCAAAAATGACATCAAAAATGGCCCAAAAGACTGCCTCACTCTGCGGACATTCTACGGCTCGTAGAGTTATTCTGCGTCCGCGTAGTGGGCCGTAGAAATGCCTTTTTCCACCAACATTTTCCTTTAACTCCTTAATGTTCTATTCAACCCAAAAGTACGAACCGCGATCTCGCAAGCTCACTGTGAAGAATCTCTACAATCTTTAACACATAATCCTAACTTGGCACCCTGAAATTCAGGGTTTTTAGGTAAAATTTTAAGGGGCCTTACAATGTCTTACCTATAAGGACAACACTTTTGGCCAAAGATTATGCTAAATTATATATCAAGTAGTTCGACTTCATGGAGTTCCAATTTCTATTACCTCGGATAGAGGTGCCCAGTTTACAGCCAAATTTTTGAGAACTTTTTAAAAGAGTGGGTACAAAAATCAGCCTTAGCATAGCTTTCCATCCACAAAAGAATGACCAAGCCGAGCGAACCATTCAGATGGTCGAGGACATGTTACGAGCTTATGTTTTCATTTCAAAGTAAGTTAGGAAGATCATCTGTCGCTCATCGAATTTGCTTACAACAATAACTGCCATGCTAGCATTCGGATGGAACCATATGAAGAACTATATGGACGGAAATGCAAATCTCTTATCAGTTGGTTTGAGGTTGGTAAAACAAAATTATTAGGTCATAACTTTGTGCAACAGGTTATAGAGAAGCTGAAACTGATTCAAGATAGATTACTGACCGCCCATAGCAGACAGAAATTCTACTCGAATAACTGACGACGAGATTTAGAGTTTGTTGTGGGAGAATGGGTGCGTGTCGCCTATGAAGGGCATCATGAGGTTTGGGAAGAAGAGGCAAACTTATCCCCCGATATATCAGACCATATTAGATTATTCACAAAATTGTCCAATTATCCTACAAGCTTGAGTTGCCCCCAGAATTGGGAGCAGTGCTCCAGTATTCCATGTATCTATGCTTCGTAAGTGTTTGGGTGATCCATCTCGTATTACCACTATTGAAGATATCCAAGTCACAAAGGACCTATCTTATTAAGAGATTCTGGTGTCTATCCTAGATCTTCAAGTTTGCAAGTTGCGAACAAAAGAAGTGGCTTCAATTAAGGTACTCTGGAGGAACAATAATGTAGAAGAAATGACATGGTAGGCTAAAGAGGAGTTGAAATCTAGATACCCTCATTTGTTCCATATTACGAGAGACAATTTTGAGGGTATTATAGTAGGCACAACCCAAGATACAACGAAAGATGATTGGAGAATTTTGCAAAAGTGACTACGATCCAACTTTCGAGGACGAATGTTCTATAGGGGGATGATGTTACATACCACCCTTCCATTCACAAATGAAGTTGATGATTAATAAGGTTTTAGCATAACTAGTTAGCCGACAACATGCTATGAGGACAAAGGGTGATTACATTTGATTAAATTGCCCCCTCCCCCCCGGTGTAGTGGCTGGTGCGAGGCGACCCATTTGGCATGTGGGGCGAAGTAATTTCTAAACCTGATATAAAAATTCAATGCAACTTTCTGCCTTTCATTCTAGAAGATATCTTCAACTTTAACTCACCCAAAATGATCTTAAACCTTATTAAGAACTCCTACATGATTAAAGGTTAAATCAAAGGAGAACCTAGTAGGATTTAGCGTATATAATCTTATGACTATCATTGTATCCTCTGTCTTCTTGTTATATTGATTTTGAAGATTCCCTGGAGGCAGAGATAATCACCATAGAAGCATAAGAATTTAGGAAGCGTAGGTAATTCTTTAAAAACGTATGTAAGGCAATCTTTTCCTTGACATGACTTGATATAAGCGCTTCTTTCTATGTTGGACGCCTGGATTGGTTTAAGTCTTTCTTGAAACATTGTTCATGTTCTTGAATGTTCTTTACCGGTGTTATTTTCTTGTCCACTCTAAGATTTTCTGGGGTGATATCTTGAGGTTGTGAATTGAAGTTCATTCTAAGTCTACCTTTAATATCTCTTGTAATTGACCTTGCATTTTACTTTTATATATGTGCATCTATTTTACTTAATCGAGCCCCCAATGAGGTCGAGTACATAATGATATGTTAGGTGATATACCGAGCCCCTATGAGGAAAGGTACATAAATGATGTGATATAAAACATTACTGAGTCCTCTTGAGATCAAGTACATCGAGTCTGTTGAGATCGGGTACCACCGAGACCTCCTTAGGTCGGGTACGATGTAATAAAAGCATGAGACTTTACTGAGTCCTCTATAAGGCCGGGTACGACATGAGATGACATACCCAAAAAAGAGCGGAATAATATTATATTATATGTAATTCCTAGTCCCATTGAGTGGCTTAACCATTACAAATCTTGTACACATTCATGATTCATAGTTACTGCAGTGCATGCCCCCAGTGGCTTATCGTCGGTGTTGAGGTTGAAATTGTGTATTCATAACTCTTATGCTATGTTTCGGTTGACATACGTTAGAGCTTTATATACTCAGTAAATTTTTCGTACCAATTTCCCTTTATTTTGGGTGTTGTATAAATACCCACAAGTACAGATAGACTCGGTGAAGCCCCTCCCCAGTAAGGTGCATATTTCAGCGGTTGGTTGTCGCATTCCACTTCTTCGGAGTAGCTATATAAAAGTCAATAGGTACCGAAGTATATATTGTAGTTATTTTGGGTATGGTGGGGCCATGTCCCCACCAAGTTATGTGCCATAGTACTCCTAGAGGATTGCATACTAATATCCAAATATATGTAAATATTGTTACAACTCGATTGAGGCGGATGTTCATATATGTGTATATTCAATGTTAAGGTTTCTTCTATAGTCAATTATGAACATTTATTAATTTTGGTAACATACTGGAGGCCTGATCAGCCCATATTCATAAAGAAATATTTAAGTATAAAATGTTGGTTCGCACGGGCCTTCGGACATTATATGCCGGTTGCATCTCCCGAGGTTGGGGTGTGACAATAAAGCATGCTACGAACCTTATCGCGTACTCAAAATACCGAAAAGAGGTCATCTTGACTCGATGTTGACCACAGTTAAACTCCAAATCCTAACTTAATTAGTCTCATAACCAGTAACCCAAAACACACTAGGGCCCCTCGTGACCTCTTCCAATCAAACCGAGATGTATGAATACATTATCTAAATTTAACCAAAGGCTCAAAACACCCATGGTGACATCACAATAAATAATCGATCCTCAAACCCAATAGAATTTGTCTTAGATTGTTAAATCTTCATTCTTTTAAAAGGGTGTCTGAATCACACTTAGACACTTTGAATTACTTCCAAACATTGCACACAAGTTCAATTCAATAATATAGACCTATCCAAAGTTTTAAAACACTAATTGGAATCCAATAAAATCAAAGTCAACTCTCGATCAAACTTATGAACTCTCTTCTTCAAATTGCCAACTTTTGACAAATTAGTGTTTCAAAACTTTGCAAACTCATCATACTGACCCCATGAATGATTCCATGTCACCTCAAATCTATATATGCCTATTAACACAATCCTGACTGAGAATTCTTCCTACAACCTTAGGCGTTAAGCCTTAGGACTAAATTTAACTATCTGAAACTCTCTCCAAAGACCGTTTCTTGTATATATATACATTGTATCAATCTCAACAAGTTGTATCAAGCAATAAATATACTCCTAAGATGTACGCACACGATATGCCCCATAGCTCATATACTCATAGCAATATCTTCATACCACAATAGTTGCTCCTTACCAAACCTGGTATCAGTAATTTGCTTCATATCAAATAAAACCATTTACCAAACTTTTGTAACACTCATTGATGAAAGAAATGTTTCATAACACATACCCATAAATTAACAACAAGAAGTCATGGAGTTCTCTCGTTCGGTAAGAACCATTGCCAAATTGTGTGCTAACTAATGAAATTCTTCTTCCAAACATACCCTATCAAAATACAATCACAATAATTACATATCCAATAAACTTGTCTCACCCAGTACAAGAAGCTGAATAGACAAGTCACACTAAAGGACACATGGAATCTCACATAACATGGTCCGTACACCAAATAAGAAATAACTTAGATATGAAAAATAATAATAAAAGGATTTGATAAGGGAGCTATCAAGCAAGTTTAATAGGTAGGGCAAAATAAATCATATTTATGAACCATTACTACAAAAGAGAAGCAAAATACATGAAATAAGTATAATGAATCGCATCTGATCATAATATCGTTGCAGCATGCAATCCGATTCCACGTACTACCATTGCGGTATACAATCTAATCCAGTCATATTAATCCACATAAGTGTTCCATGGATCAAACATATAATCACCAAGCACACGTGCATCAAAATCAAGCATAGTAGAGCGCATATATATATAACTATATGGAGATGAATAGGAATTTACACTACAAAAAAGGTAAGAACGAATAAGGTACAATTAACAAATCAACAACTAAGAGCCATCTTGCTCATATAACACCACAAGGCTGGAATAGGACCACAACATGTGTGTGAATAATCAAGTAGTCTCACAACCCATCATAAAATAAGAGAGTAATACATGAAACAGATCATGACATGAATAATATCACTTCCCCTCGATGACACACTATATCAAAAGCTGGTTGAGTAAGAAAATCTCATCCAATATGGAATATAACATTCTTATTAATACTACCAATAGGACCCTAAACCGATTCATATTATCCAAAAATAAGTAAATAACCTTCCAAAAATTCACAGCGACCTATCCATGACACATACAATCAGTTGCTGAAGCCTTAACACACTTTCACTATCCGCAACCAAAAGAACATTCTGCCTCTGGGAACATCCACTCTCTAAACCTACAAAAATAGAATCCATAACTGATCTCCAACTCTCCCACTTAAATAACTGATGTGTCACACATACACAATCACCTCATGAAAAACACTCCTAAATATTTCACGCCATATGGCAAAATGTGAACATTGATAGTCACCAACCATATGATTCATGTAATACTAGTCAAGTATCCTCAAATCAATCACAATGAATCTTCCACATCACACACCTCCCCTTCTGATACAAGATAGTGCTAGCATACTCTTAAGTATCTGAAATATCTCATGTTGTCTAGAACTTATTGACCTTCCTTTCAAAACGAAACTACAACCTTTTCCCTTCAATCCCAATGCCTCGCGCAGATCTCCGCATCTACCATGATACAATACAAAGATGCAAAATCTCATCATCAATTCTGAATCACAAGTAGGATAAATACTCCATCAACCACAAACCGTCAACTTAACTCAATCCAGGAGAATATCACAACACACAATAAACCTTCCATACCTGCAAAAGACATCAACCTTGAGCCGTGATCAAAATATCGTGAATATTTTGAGACATGTTAGCACATAGCCAATCCATCCAAACTGAATCCATCTGAATCAACAAAGTCAAGTAGACTGCCAAACCTAAAAGTAACTCAAACTGAAATGCTCGCACCTTCTATGATTCCGAAGCTGTTTCTTTCATCTCTCTAATAATGTCATGTAGAATTAATAATAATATATAAATACTATAAGTCTCGGCATCATTCAAGGCAAATCTCAAATCCTTAGCCACACAACGAAAATTGGAAAATCCTTATGCACCACCTCTTGGGACTTAAACCCGCTAGAATCTTTCTCAAGCGTCACTCACTCTGACCAAGTCCCAAATGCATAGAAAACATGCCGAAAACCTAGCGCTTTGCTAGCATATGAATACTCTGAAAGAAGCAACCAAGAACTTCCTTCCTCCTGCACACTACATCTACAAAGGAATATCAAACCTGAGCCACTCCTCTACCTCCGTATATCCATAAGGTGTATTACATCATGTATCCAGTAAATTCATTGCCCAAACCATTCTTGATGACATCCTTCTCGAACCATATCCAATCCACAAGGGCATCATAGTCTAGTAATTACAATAACACATGCCCAAATGACCCGTTCATTGATGGTAGACTACCCCACTTGGCTTGGAGCCATAAATACATATCATCTAATAACCCACAATACCCTTCATTCTTAACTTGTCATGACCTCGCATTGTTATCCAGCTGAATCCCCTCATAAGCTCACATAGCACTAGCTAAAAAACACACTTCGATCATCTGCTGAGTGCATACGCATCCTCCTAATAGTCAATCTAACTTCCTCAAGTACTCCTAAATGATAGTATATGCATTACACTAGGCAGAAAGAAAACTCTTCATAGAAGTCTCATAAGAATCACATAACCTCAAACCTTTTTGCATGAGATAACCCACCTGCTAGCCTCAAAATTGACATCTTCCTATGACCTTAGTATGGTCACAACCACTAAGCAATTACATAAATTTTCCTGAGTATACACTCGCTAACAAGTTATGAGAATCCACTTCATTCTACAAATGAACAACTGAAAGATCCACCGGCACGTCTATATCTTAAGTCTATACTACACAACGAAATGATAATTAAGAACACATATCCCCTCACATCCTATCCGCAACATCACAAGTCGTCAGTGCACCATTAATACCGAGTACGTAACAATCTCACTTGAATCAAAGAGAAATAAACCAATATTTAGGCCTCAAGCTGGAAAAAAGTCGCTTGATTAAGAAAGAAATAAGGGATGTTTCCCAGATGCCTTGTAGTCTCTCGAAGATAAGTATGGACATCATTATACCGATCCTCACGACTCTACTAGACACTTTCTCATGACTCGTTGAACCTATGAACCTAGAGCTTTGATACCAACTTTTCATGACACAAAATTCCACCAAGTCGTGATGACACCTAGCGCAACCTGCTATGTAAGCAAACCAATAAGTAACATAGTCTAAGCCAAAAATATTTAATAAATTTTGAAATAAAAATGCAAGCATTTAATATACTAGTTCCAAGGATTGGTAGTACACATCATGAGCGGCTAAGAATAAGAAAACAAATATGATTTGAGGAAAGATACGTCAATTGTGTAAAATTTACATAAAAAATATATTAAGTCCGAAACTACCGCAAACAAATGGTAGCTTGTATGTGGAACATTGGTACGTCTTCAATGCTAGGCCTCGTCTCCCATAGCAACTCAGCTCTAGAATCTTCATGCAAGATGTAGAAGTGTAGTATAAGTTCAACCGACCTCAAAAGATACTCACTTCATATAATTTCTGCAGTTCATAAGCAAGAGCAAATAACATGGAAGAAGACAAGTAGCAATGAAAGAGTCAAATAAAGAAGGGACATGCATGTTACACAATATAACAACCCAACCATTCTCAGAAAATCAAGTCAGCGAGGAAGGAGTGGGAGTTGGAAACAATATAAGCCATGTATACAACCCACGAAATTAGAATATGTTCATGATATCAAATCAAATAGCACGACAACAACCTTCCTATATTTCTCACATCCTCACTGAGCATATATATGTATGTATGTGGAATTCGATGGTACGGAAACACCCTTCGTGGATTTATCTCATCCTAATAAAGCATAAGTATAACACTACCAACTAGGTAGAAGGCATATAACTAGCAGTAACAACAAAGTAGAAGGTACACGGATAACAGTAACAAATAAGGTAGAAGCATAGAGATAACGGTAATGGTCAAGGTAGAAGGCATAGATACTATAATAGCAAATAAGGTAGAAGAATACAAATATTAATAACAAACAAGGTAGAAGGTATAGACGAAACAACAACAAACGAGATAGAAGGCATAGATGTAAAAATAACAAATAAGAAAGGGAGCATAGATGTAACGATAATAAACAAATCGAAGGCATTGATATAACAATAACAATAAAGTAGAAAGCATAGATGTGACAACAACAAATATGATAGCAGGCATAGATGAAACGATAATAATCCAAGTAAAGACATAAATACGTATGTGAGAGAAAGACAACCAATGTAATGCATGTCCCTCATCCTCGCCAGCACGGAAACACCTATCGTGCCATAACCTCACGATAACATACAAGAATAACGATATAAATAAAACGTAGGCAATCCTCATCGGATCCGGTCACATTTTTAACTGCAAATAATAATAATAATAATAATAATAATAATAATAATAATAATAATAATAATAATAATAATAATAATAAAAATAATATCAAGAAGCATGAAAATACCCTTATGCAAAAATCACACTTTCTTATATGCATGAAAACATTTTCATGCAATTCACTCCTCCTCACAAAGAATATATAAAACAATGCCAAGCAAGTCCGAAAGAATAAATAACATCAACAAGAGTAATTAAACACATTACACCAAGTGAGAGTTATTTACAGCTTTTGCACCAATAAGCGAGACAATATTTCAAGAATCGTGTTGATCAAGTATATTAACAAAACTTAAACATGATCTCCAGCATAAATATGAAACCCAAGTATCACCAGGATAATAGATATAGATATGTGTTCATAACATAGGTAATGCTACGGCTGAATTAGTTACATTAACAATGTCAAAAATTATTTCGTCATATTCAATTAAGATGTAATAAGCTAAAACATGACGTCAAGCATGGATATTTGTACTCATGTTATCGTAGAAATCAAGCTAGGCAAGACACTTACCTCATCCGGGCTAGTCTTCAATTTGAAATCGCGTCAAAATCTCTCGCTTTTAAGGAAGTCAAACAATACAATAGGAAGCGATCCCAATTAATAAAGTTTCGTTATTTTGATGAATCCACAAAAAGTCAAGAAAAGTTAACCCGAGCTCGCATGTCCTAAGTCCAAAACCAATACCAAATCTCGATAATCCATAACCTGCCGAGTCCAAATATATGACTTTCCAAATATGAGTTCAAATTGGTGTTCAAAGTCCCAAAATGTACTTTCTTAGCTTGTAGGGGGGAAATCCCAAATTTTACTTTAAAAATCTATGTTTTAAGTTTAGAAATTCATGAGGAATTAACATATAGCCAAATTCAAGTAGAAATTACTTACCCACAAAGTAATAATAAAAATCTCCTAAAATATTGCCTCTTCCCGAGCTCCAAAACATTGTGTGAAAAAAGCGACTAAATTTCGAAATAAGTAAAAAAATGCAGCAGTTGTTCCAGCCCCAATCAGATGCTAGATGATCCCGAAAATTACCTTGACCAGCCCAATAAAATCCTTGCGAGATTCGCCATCCTTGATGTCCTTTTGAATCACCCGATTTTATCTTTAAATGAGTGAGATATGATGTTTTGATGTTTCGAAAGAAGTCTGAAGTTTACGGACGAATTTAGGGACATAATAGGTATTTTCGGAATTATTGCACCGGATAATTCAACAATTACAACTAAGGTGGAATTTAAGTGGTGGCAAGTTTATAAACAAACATATAAACTAGTTATGACCAAAACAAATATATATATATATATATATATATATATATATATATATATATATTGTATATCTAGCTATATTAAGACAGAAAGTGTGCCTGACTTCATACAAAATATTTCGAGCAAATCAAAACTTTAAAGTAGACACTGAAGTGCAATGGAGCATAATCTACTAAAGATCTAAAAAGGTGAACATCGCTCTCTTTTTAACTTATAAATTTTATATTATATATGATTCACTATAACAATCTCAAACAAGAGAATAATACTGATAAAGTCTAACAAAGTAGGCATAGATAAGATAATACAAGTGTGGAAATGCAAATACAAATCCCCCAAGAATTGATGTTACCGAGTCATTAGCTCTAAGACAACTAAATACAATGATTTGAATTATTATCTGAGACAAGAAAATAGTAGATAAATAGATAGGATGAAATCTAATGGCACCACGATCTAGCTCAAGCAGCTCACCACGACGTCTCTACGCAAGTACGCAACTCCTATGCTCCCTCCTAAACGGTGCTGGTGCTAGGATCTAATCTGTAAGAAAATATACAAACGTACAGTATGAGTACACCAATACGTATCCGGTAAATATCAGTAACCATCCCTCAACGAAGTTGTGTCAATGATAGTCAAAAACACATCAATTAAACTGTACAATTCAATTATACAATAGTAATATAAAGAAACATCACTGAAACAGCAGAAATATGATATACAAAATAGCAACATTGATAATAAATGCATCAATAATAGTGCCACATCACAAATGCATGATGAAAACTCAAACTTTATAATCAACTAGCATTCCTCATGTCCTAACACTCCCCGTGTCGAACAAACCTATGAGCACACTGCCGGTGGAATTTTAGTGTTCAGTGACTCTACAGGGACGGATCTAAATCCTTACACATTATCAAAAATGTACAACTCACATGTGTATCATATAAGTTGTATGGACAACTGATCACGTGCTATAAACATAGCAAAATGTGTGTCTAATATGCAAATCAGTATGCATGAGATTAGTGTATGACTACTAAATAAAGCATATAATTCGACATACATGTATCATTTTTTATAAAACTACCTTGTGAAGAGAAGCCTATAACACTATACTAGTATGAGAAGATGAATAAAAAGATAACTATTACTAGTGTATGACTAATGTAACGATCCGACCGGTCGTTTTACTTTCTAGAATCCCGCTTCCTAAATAAGACTCTCTGTATGTGCTTTTACTATTTTATGACTTGTAGGAATGGTTAGTTCGGAATTAGAAAGAGTTCAGATTGAAATCGGAATATTTGGTTCCATGGTTTGGCTCTAAAAGGTTAAGTTTGACTTCGGTCAACATTTTAAGTAAATGACCTTAGAATCGGGATTTGACGGTTCCAATAGGTTTGTATGATAATTTCGGACATAGACGTATGTTCGGATCGGATTTTGGATGACCCGGGAGCGTTTCGGCACATAATAGTGAAAGTTGGCTCTTTGAAGCTTTTAAAGTCCTTTAAATTTGGTTTGGATTAGGTTTTGGTGTTATCGAGGTCCAAATGGGTTTCCGAGATCGAGAATATCCGTAATGTTATTAAAGACTTTCACTCAAAATTTGGCGTCATTTCGAGTCGTTTAAGTATGTTTCGGCACGTTCAGAGTAAGTTGAAGAACTTAAAGTTCATATTTCTTTATTTCAATTGCTTTAGGGAGTGATTCTTAGTTTTGATGTTGTTTTGTGCATTTCGGGAGTTTGAGCGAGTCCGTTTTATGATTCAAAACTTGTTGGTATATTCGTGCAGGGCCCTGGGAGCCCCTTGGTGTTAAACGGGCGAGGCTCGGATCAAGTTTTGGCTTAAGGAGAATACTGAAGCTTTCAGCTTCAGGTGTAAACGCACCGGTGCTTGGCTAGCTGATCGGTGCCAAACCTACACCACTACAAAATGGCAAGAGTGGTCGATGCAGCTTTTACCCGAGATGGTCGGGATCGAATCCACAAGGAGCTAGATTGATTGGGATTTGGATTCCTATCTAAACTAGTAGTGCGTAGTGCTCTTAATTACTCTTCCAATCATAATTGTTCGTTTGTTACTTCTAATTTTATACTAATGTGATGCTAAATTAAACTAAGAGTAAAAGCTTGTAAGGTTTTCTAAATAGTTAAAGAGGCACTAGGGAAGTGACTTTATCCTAGGCGAATACTTGACGAGATCTAAAGCCTAAGGCAAAGTTGTTATGTTGGGGATTGCGATATAGCCAATGCACGAGACTAGTAACTCTATAACTCTCGGTAGCTTGAGTGACTTTGTCCTAATTGACTTTCTCAAGATCAATTGGGTGTCGAAATTGTGAAAGCAATATAGGCTCAAGTCGGGTATTACTATCTTTAGTTTTAACCATTTAATTGGGGATATCAATCTCTTGAATACACCCCAATTCCTTGTTGGACTAATTTTCCTAGACTCAAGCTAGTTTTATCAAGAAGAACCCAAGTCAAAAAGACACAAATTAGTGTTTGCAACCACTAATTCAACATGGAAAACACAAATCAGTCTAAATATCAACTACCCATAAACATCTAAACCGTAGAACAAAAGACCTATCATTTACCCACACTAGGGTTGAGCCACAACCCTAGCTAATGGGTCTAGCTACTCATAATAATGGAAGAAAATAGGTAATTAGATGAAGAATAACCCATATAATATGTTTACAAGCTAAGAATTAAAGATTCAATGTTGAACTAGCCACAAAATTACTCAAAATAGGTCAAAAACAGCCTTCACGTGCTCAGCTACGAATTAGATTCCCTAAAAATCTGAAAAAGAACTATTTATTCAAGGCTGAATTTTCTGGACAAAAATACCACTGACGGAGGTACCGCAGACTATAGAAAATGCACCGCGGCCGCTGTGAGGTTTTTTGGCTTTAATTCTAAGTCACTGAATCTGGCCACCGTGGACCGCATAAAATGCATCGCGGCCGCGATGGCTTCATTGCGGTCCGCACAAAACGGATCGCGGACCGCAATGGCTTTCATCTTCAAAACTCCCAGCTCTCTGAATCCCCTCTCCACGGGCCGTATAAAATGGATTGCGGCCGCAAGAGGCTATTGCGGCCGCAAGAAATCCTCCGCGGACCGCATTGCTTGAAGCTACCAAAAGTGCACCTCTCTTAACTTATCCACCGTGGACCGCACTAAATGGACTGCGGCCACGGTGGGTCTTTTGCAACTGCAGTGGATTTTATGCTGCAGCAGTGCCTTGACTTCTTCTTGGTACTTGTGCAGGTTTTACTCCTTTTTGAGCTGGCTTTGACTACTTGTTATTTTTTGACCAAACCCTATAAACAAGCACAACATGTAATCCATTGGGACTATTTGTATACATTTTAATCCTAAACTTAAGTAAAAAGGAGTGTAAAATGAACTAGAATCCCTAGTTATCAACTCCTCCAAACTTAAGCTTTTGCTTGTCCTCAAGCAACTAAAAATAAGTCTCATCTCCTTAAGAGTAAAACCAATAAAATTCAGCTAACCTAAAATGACCTCATCTAGCATCAATTGGGACTAACAATTTCCTTCAATTCAAATGAATCATTAACAACATTTAACCTTTTAAGCACCATGGATTTAGTGCGACACAAGAGCATCAAGAGTTGACTCAACTCATCAAGGAAACTCTTTATACTACTTTGGTCTTTGTGGAACCCAAACTCATACATCCTCAACTTTCCGTAAGCAACCTCACTTTTAGGTTGTAGCACTCAGAACGAGGATTGTGGAAAATACACTCATCTCTCTCAAAGAAAGGTCACAAGTCCGACTCTAAGTACCATAAGCTTGCCCCTTATGTGAGTCACCACTAATATAAGTTTCATTCAACTCAAGATCATCTAGGGCTTTTGTGGAGATATAGTGAAGGCTTTTGGTTCATGGTAGGAAATATTTGGTCAAAGTAGGTTCCATCTTCCCTTAATCATTTCATTTCTTCATTTTGGCACACATTCTCTTGACTTTTTGAATCATTTACTTCTTTCTTAGGGGTTAAAGAGACACACTATCACTCTTTCTTGTTCATTTCAAACCTTTTTCTCCTTTCTAAAATTTTCACACCTTTCATCTCTTTACTTTTATTGAATCACTTCATTTCTTCTACAATGTTCATTCTTTTTGACTTTTTGATTTTCTTTCTTTTTCTTTGCCTTTCTTTTTCTTCATTTTGTACCTTTTACTACTTTGTTGCATTCCTCGTATCTCCCCCAAACTTATGCTTTTGCCTTGTGCTAAGAAAAAATCGGGTGCCAAGAGAGGGTCTTTTTAGAATGAGTAAAGGCTTGTATCATGATCTTCGAAAGAAAAAGGGTCGTGGCTCAAAAGGGTTGACTAGGGATATTATTGTTTACCGTAAAAATGGTATCAACAATTAAATTTTTAAATGGGATTCTAAAAATACCTGATCTGTTCTCAAACTAGTTGTTAGAGAAGATGACGCTAAGAATATGAAGTTTAATGATGAAATTCAAGCTAAGGATGGGGTGATAACCAAACCTAAAGGCTTACTGTCCGGACATGTTTAACTGAAGGGATACAGGCTAAAACAGGTAGTTGAACGAACCGAGAGAACCTGCTATCCGGGTGTAAGACTGGCCGATGAGGGACTTCCGGGCCGATGTGTGTGTCAAGCTCGAGCTATCTGGGGCATTCCGAAATGGGATAACAGTTAGATTATGATCAAACAAAGCTTCTATATGGCCAAAACCAGACGATAAATAAAGAACAAATAAGAAGGAAATAAATGCTAAATGCCCTCGAGCAAATGAGAGCAAGCGAGTTTAGAGAGAAGAAAGAGAGAGAGAGATATTATTGCACTTGAGTAGAATAGTTGGAGCTCTGCTTTACAAGGTGTTAGCGACTCCCCTTTTATATAAAGGTGGAGCCCAAACTTAGTGCAAGATACGTTGCGTGATAAAAGAAATGAGATGTGACAACTGGCTAGCTTTATGATGTATGCACAGGCTGATGTCGAGCCGCTCGAATAGACCTGATCGACCCCGAATGCATTCCTTGGGAGATTCATGCGTTCGTCGGGACTTCGATCGACATTAACCTTGGCAGGGCATCGGCCGATCTTGAGGGAAGTGACTGGCTCGAGATCCCGGGCTCCCAAGATCACCCTTCGAAGCATTTGGTAAAGGAGAAATCAGCCACCCAGATTTCACCATACACAGATAGTCTCCGCATTTCTTAGAGGTAAGTGATAAGAAATGATTTTGACACCCCACTTCTCAGTCTCCCAAAACGACGTCGTGCTGACAGTGTAGCCCCCCTTTTACAAGATTCGAGGCGCATTTCCTTTCCACTTCTCCTGGATCACCCGAAATGTCGCGACTCTTCGTCCTTCAGAGTTATGTCATTGCTATCAGTTCAGCTTCTATGAATCCATTGATTGCGCCTACTGTTAAGCTTTTCTAGGGCGGTAATGGCATCGTTGATTACTTTTTCCTCCCTATAAATGGGGCTTCTTGTGGTTAGCTTCTTATTTAAACTTCATTTGATACCCATATTTTCTTGCTTTCCTGTTTCTTAAGTCTCTGCCATCTCATCATGTTTGAGGCCCGTGGCCTTAAGATATTACGCCATGTGCGCCTTGGCCCAACTCTCGATCCCTTTTTGGTTGGACGAAGTTGTGCCATTGTGATGCTATTGTTGTTGTTATTGTTGTTGTTTGTGGATATTGTTGCTGGGCCGAGGCAATAAGGCGGAGGGCCGATTTCCTCCGACCCCCAGGAGATACTTTGGATTATGCACTGCTACTCAAGAGGGGGCTCGGATTATACACCGCTGCTCACCCTTCTTCCTCGGCTCGATGTGTTACTCCCCTTTTGGATTCCTGGGGGGTGTGACGGCAATCTCTGCTAGCTGTTGCCTCCCGGGCCGATGCAACATCTCAAGAAGTGGCTTTGAAATGGTAGTACTGGTGGAGTTTGTACTAGCCAAATTTTTTACCCAACCACTTCTTGTCTTCTTCCGGCTTCTCCTTCGTCATTTTGCTCTTCTCCCCCGCCTTCCTCTTCTATAACCTTTCTTTTGAAGATACCATTCTGGGACGATTAGGATGAGGTCCCTGAGGAGATTGGATTTGGAAGATATTGTCTTTGAGGTCATACGCCTGAGAGGATGATGACGGAGATGCATCATTTCAGGGAATAGGCTAGATCCTTAAGCTCTTGTTGTATGCATACAACCCCAACTCTAGAAGCAGTAGGAAGTCCCCAAGCTGAAGGCGAGGGGAAAAATAATTTCCCGGTAGTATCCAAGGGAGGGGAAAACCGGATCGACCCTTGTGTCGTAGAGATGGTGGCTCCCGAGTCGGAGCTTAGTGTTGTCGTGGTCCAAACTCGGGCTGAAGAGACCATCGAGGAGGTATTGGGTAATGTTCCTGAGCCAGCCGATGGCCAAAATATTCATCAAGCTGAGGCACATTTGGTAAGCGGTTCAGAGGAACCCGATTCAGAGGCCCTTCAGAGGCAAGAGACAACCTCGATTGATCTAGCTGGTGTTATTGTCGTGAGTGATTCTCCTCCAAGAACGACGTTACCTCCTGAGGAAATGCAAGATGCCCGGTATAAGGAACCTTCTAATGTGGGGGTGCCCATCGGAGTAAGAGACACGTTTGAAAGGCCTTTAGCCACTCTTGAGAAAATTCCGGAGCTCGATGTGTCACTCGTCTTCAGTGAGATGAACAGGCTTTGTGAGCAAGTAGTTTTTGTAAATTCTGCCTGTTTTCCTGATCTTTGTCTTTCTAACTTTTCTATTTCATGGCTCTAGGCTAGGGCTCTTTATAATCAAACCTTCACCCGGTTTTAAGCTGAGGTGACTCGTCACGAGCATGAAAGGACTCATCTTGTTGAACACGTTACCTAGCTTCCATTTGATTTTGTCTAAATGTTTGCCATATCTTAGCATTCTGACATCTTTGATCTGATTCCTGTAGTTTGAGGAGAAAAATGCCCTGTTGAGGGAGGAGATCCGAGCCACAGACTCTGAAATTCTCGAACTTAAACGGAACGTAAGAAAGTTGATTTTTGAGAGGGATACCCTCCAGAAAAAGATGGCCTTAGTCAGGCACCAGCTTCATGACGTGAGGGCAGATAGTGACAAGTATAGAGGTCTCCATACTGATTTAGTTGTTGTACTATCCGGGATTAAAACTAAAGTGAGGTGCTTATATCTTTATACAACGAGTAAGTCTTTGCAATAAATGCTCAAGACGGGAGAGTGCCCGAGGAGGCCGAATTGAAATTGACTCAAGCCGTAGAGCATGATTTGTTAGAATCTCGGAGGAAGACTCTCGAGGATATACACGCGGGGGTATTGATTTGTCTATCGAGCCCGAAAGGGTAAAGACCCTAGAGAAGAAGGTTGCTACCATGTTTGCTTCTAGAGGTGCGTCGGGTAGTGGCTTTGGACCTCTTTGAGGCCTGATTTCAAAATAAATTATATATTTCAGTTCGTGGGTTAATGGGTAATCAGGTTTTGGTTCAAACCTCGGGTTTTGACCATGTGGGCCCGGGGTCGATTTTTGACTTTTTGGGGAAATCATTGAAAAACCTATTTTCATGCATTAGAATTGATTCATTTAGCATTTATTGATATCGTTAAGTAAATTGTGGCTAGATACAAGCGAATTGGTGGTGGAAAAAAGAGGTAAAGCGATAGTTGAGGCGTGAATTGTGTTCGTGGCATTGAGGTAAGTGTTTGGTCTAACCTTAGCTTGAGATATTATGAGTTGTGTCTTATTTGTTATGTGTTAATTGTTGAGTATGACGTATAGGCATGGTGACGAGTATCTATACTTTGGTGTCAAGCATGCCCGTGAGTCTTATGCTCGGATTAACGTGACTCCGTTTCATATTGTTCATGCTTTATATGATGATTTTTATTGTTGAACAAGGCTTGTGGAAGTTTTATTGGTAATTGAACATGATAGAGCATTGGCTCAAGTTAAGAATTGAGTTGTGAAGTAAATGTGGAAAAGAGAAGAGGTTTATGATATTGTCTCCCTTACCGGGATGTTATTGCTTTTGATATTATCTCCTTGCTGGGAACTCATGATATTGCTTCCCTTGCCGGGATATTGTTGTTATGATATTGTTCCCTTGCCAGGATTTTATTGTGATATTATTGATTCTCTTGCCCGAATTGTTTTGTGATTGTTGCTTGGGTGAGGAAGAGTTTAAAGCACGAAGGGTGATATCGTGCATGATTTTGAGAGTGTTAATGCACGAAGGGTGATGTCGTGCCAATATTGTGAGGTAAAAGCACGACGGGTGATGTCGTGCCACACGATGTACAATGTCGTGCCATGATATGAGTGATAATGCATGAAGGATAACTCTGTGACATGATTATGTAAGGTAAAAGCACGAAGGGTGATGCCGTGTCGATTATATCGATTCTTATGGTGAGGATGAGAGTAAAAGCACGAAGGGTGATGTCGTGCACTTATCTTTGAATTATGATTCTTGTTGATAATTGAATTATGGTGTTCTTTACATTTATCTGTTGTTTTTCTGTTGTTACTTGTTGTTTCCTCGCATCATGTTTTCCATTCTATCCTTAATTGTAAATTTCTGCCTTTCCTTTTTTCGATGTATATGATTTAACTGCACAGGTTTATTTAGTAGTCTTGTCCTAGCCTCGTCACTACTTTGCCGAGGTTAGGCTAGGAACTTACCAGCACATGGGGTTGGTTGTGCTGATCCCTGTGCTGCAACTTTTGGACCACATTGAGGTTGCTACCTTTAGTCGATCAGGCGACCCGAGGTAGTCCTGCAGGCGTCTGTAGGCCTTGGCATCTCCTTATATCCTTCCATATTGTTTCTTTTATGTATTTTGGAATTAGCTTTGTATTTATCTTTCAAACCCCTATTTGTAGTATTCTTAGACAGTCTGTGAGATTGTGACACCAATTCTGGGTAGTTTTTATTTTTGGATATGTATCAGCATTATTATTAAGTTGTTATATTTCATTCTTTCGCTTTATTATTTTTGATGTTTATACAATGTTAACTCACAACTGCTAAAGGATTAAAAATGGAAAACAGTAAATAATTGTAATGATTGGCTTGCCTAGCTTTCACTAGTAGGTGCCATCACGACTCTCGAGGGTGGAAAATCCGGGTCGTGACAGGATCTCATGCCTAGGGAACTTTCTTCTTACCCTCGATAACCACCGGCTCATGCTGTATCGAGGTTGAGTGTGAATAACCTTCGATGCTGAAACTTCGAGGTCAAACTTTCGAGCTGCACCCCCAGGTCTTCGAGGCCTTTTTTAAAGCTAAGGGAGAGATGCGATGATCGTGAAATCAGGCCTCCCGATTTCACCCATATATAATTCTCTAAGATCGACTTGAGATTGGGGTACCATCAGTTGAAGATTCGGGACTCGGATGTTCCGAAGACTACTTTTCAGAATAGATACGACCATTATGAATTTCTAATGATATCCTTCAGCTTGACTAATGCCCCAACGACATTTATGGATTTGATGAACAAGGTGTTTAGGCCATACATTAATTCATTTGTCATTGTCTTCATTGATGACATTTTGATCTACTCGCGTAGCATGGAGGAGCACGAGCAGCATTTGAGAGTGGTGCTTCAGACCTTGCAGGAATAGAAGCTATATGCTAAGTTCTCCAAGTGTGAGTTTTGGCTAGATTCTGTAGCATTCTTAGGGCATGTGGTATCAGGAGAGGGTATTAAGGTGTATCCCAAGAAGATCGAGGTAGCTCAGAGTTGGCCTTATCCTACTACGGCGACTGAGATCAAGAGCTTCTTGGGGTTAGCAGGTCATTATCGCCAGTTTGTAGAGAACTTCTCATCTATTGCAACATCTTTTACTAGGTTGACCTTGAAGGGTGCTTTGTTCTGTTGGTACGATGATTGTGAGGCGAGATTTCAGAAGCTCAAGACAGCCTTGACTACTGCACCGATTCTAGTGTTGCCTTCTGGCTCAGGAATGTATATTGTGTATTGTGATGCTTCACGCGTTGGTTTGGGTTGTGTATTGATACAGGAGGGGCGAGTTATTGCATATACTTCATGTCAGCTGAAGCCCAATGAGAATAATTACCCTATGGAGCTGGCCGCGATTGTTCATGCTATTAAGATCTGGAGGCGTTATCTTTATGGAGTGTTCTACAAGATTTAAAGTGACATCGCAGCTTGCAGAATTTGTTCAAGCGAAAGGATCTCAATTTTAGGCAACGGAGATGGCTCGAGTTACTAAAGTATTATGATATTACCATTCTTTATTATCCGGGCAAGGTGAATGTAGTTGCAGATACCTTGAGCAGAAAGGCAGAGAGTATGGGTAGCTTGGCATTCATTTCAGTAGAGGAGATACCACTAGCTTTGGACATCACTCCTTGGCTAACAGACTTGTGAGGTTGGATATTTTAGAGCCTAGCCGAGTTCTTGCATGTGTTGTTGCCCAATCTTCACTACTGGAGCAGATCAAGGCTCGACAGTTTGATGATCTGCACTTGTTGGTTCGCAGATAGATGGTTCTATAGGGTGGTGCAAAGTAGGTCACTATCGGTGATGATGGTGTTCTGCGACTCCAGAGTCGTCTATATGTTCCTAATGTCAATGGCTTGAGGGAGAGGATTCTAGATGAAGCATAGGGTTCTCGGTATTATGTACATCTAGGTGTTACGAAGATGTATCGCGACCTGAGGAAGCATTATTGGTGGTGATGGATGAAGAAGGACATAGTTGAGTATATTGCGAGGTGTATAAATTGCTAGTAGGTTAAGTATGAGCATCATAGGCTAGGTGGCCTACTCCAGCAGATGACTATACCTGAGTGGAAGTGGGAGTGCATTGCTATGGACTTCGTTGTTGGGTTTTCGTGGACCTTGCGAAAGCTTGATGCAATTTGATTCATTGTCGATAGGTGACCAAGTCGGCACACTTCATTCCGGTTGTGACTATGTATACTTCAGAGAGGTTGGCCCAGATTTATATTCAAGAGATAGTCTGGTTGCATGGTGTGTCTATTTCCATCATATCTGATAGAGGCCCTCAGTTCACTTTGCATTACTGGAGAGTAGTACAGAGTGATTTTGGGACCCTCTTAGAGCTTAGCACATCATTTCATCCAAAGTCAGATGGGCAATCGGAGCGGACAATTCAAATCTTGGAGGACATGCTCAGAGCATATGTGATTGACTTTGGAGGGCAGTGGGATCGATTCTTGCCTTTGGCCGAGTTTACTTAGAATAACAGTTATCAGTCCAGCATCGCGATGGCTCCATTTGAGGCTTTATATGGTCGGCGATGTCGTTCTCTCATCGGATGGTTTGAGCCCGGCGAGACTAAGTTATATGGTACTGATTTGGTGAAGGATGCCTTGGAAAAGGTACAGTTGATTCAAGAGAGACTTCACATAGAACAATCCAGACAGAAAAGTTACACGGATCAGAAGTGGCATGATTTATCATTTATGGTGGGCGAGAAGGTTCTCTCAAAAGTCTTGCCAATGAAGGGTATCATGAGGTTCAGAAGAAGGGAAAGTTGAGCAAAAGGTTTATAGGCCCATTTGAGGTGTTGAGGCGAGTAAGGGAGGTTGCTTATGAGCTTGGTTTGCCTCCCAGTCTACCAGGAGTTCAATCGGTTTTCCACGTGTCTATGCTTTGGAAGTATAATGCCGACATGTCACATGTATTAAACTTCAACACGATTCAGTTAGATGAGAGCCTAGGTTACGAGGATGATCCTTTTGCCATTATTGATAGGAAGGTTCGCCAGTTGATGTCCAAGAGGATTTCCGCAGTAAAGGTTCAGTGAAGAGGCCAACCAATCGAGGAGGTGACTTGGGAATCCAAGGAGAACATGCGGAGCAGATATCCACACTTATTCAGCACTCCAGGTATGATTCTAGACCCGTTCGAGGACGAACGTTTGTTTAAGAGGTGGAGAATGTAACGACCCGACCGTTCGTTTTGCTTTATAGAACCCCGCTCCCCTAAATAAGACTCCCCGTGTATTCCTTTACTATTTTATGTCTTTCGGTATTTGGAAGAGTTCAGGTTGAAGTCAGAACATTTGATTCCATGGTTTGGCTTTAAAAGGCTAAGTTTGACTTCGGTCAACATTTTGAGTAAACGACCTCGAAATTGATATTTGACCATTTCAATAGGTTCGTATGATGATTTTGGACCTGGGCGTATGTTCGGATCCGGTTTTAGATAACCCGGGAGAGTTTCAGCGCCTAATAGTGAAAGTTGTCTCTTTGAAGGTTTTAAAGTTCTTTAAATTTGGTTTGAAGTAGGTTTTTTGTTACACCCCATATTTTCATACGTAAATGTACGCCATAAGCAAATTGATGAAAGCTCGGAAATGAGATATTACATCCAGCATTTTTGTATGTTAAAGTTTTATCATAAGTTAATCAACGTAAGTTCGGGAATGGGATTGTTTTGAGATTATAAGCATTATGTTATTTCAAACAAGTGATAAGTAAATTTGTGAAGTTGAGAGGGTAAGCAAACCGAAGAAAATGAATTTCATCGAAGTTTGACATTTTGGGATAAAATACGGCCCAAACTAAAATATCTGGTATTTATGGACTAGTACCATACAAGGTACCACAGGACCATGATAGTAGGGTACAAAAAGTGTGTTAAAAGCGAGAAGTATTTTTAAGTAATTTGAGATGATTCTTAACTATGTGGGCATTTATCCATGTGTAAGTAGCTAGAATGATAATCACTACTTACTAAGGGGACGTGGATACACCTAAAGAAGGGGTTATCTTATCATTAGCTAGCCGGAGGCCTGTGAACACATTTGACCAAAAGTGTAACACCTTGTGTGATCAAAAGTTTCCACGTACTCATATCATTTTTTAAGACAAATTGAAACTAGTTGCATTTCTCTACTACTACTAGAATATTAGTATAACTCATCTAATTGAAAAAGGGGATGATGCTTGAGAATTGCTTGACCAGCAAAGAAAGTAACGATCTTAAGCAAAACAATTTAATACGAAATTATACTGCGTAATAGCAATAGGATTTTGTGATTCTAAGGGAGTACGGTGCAATCTTTCTCAAGAATATCGTACGGATTTTTTCCTACTTCGATTCGACATTACGTGTTGTTTCAAGTGACGTATGTTAGAGGGATTTTCAAGAGAATCGGCTCAGATATGCTAAGGCTTTCCCTTCTTTTCTTTTGGCATGATCTATACGACACAAACGAAACAAAAAAAATGCACAACTTCTATAAAATGACTCTATTCATAGAAGTATTAGAGGTGCCTATGTTCTTGAATTCCCATGTGTCCTATTATTTTATCATCTGTTCATGGGTCTCAGAAAAATATGTAAGTTGAAAAAGTTTACTTCATGATATTAATCAAAGGCATAATGGTCTTATGACACTCCGAAAGATTTTATTAATGTACTTCTCATACATTCTATTCATGTACATTTAACCATGACCAAATGGCATTATATACGCGAATATGTGTATATTATATATATGGGATGGGAAAAGGTTATGGCATTATATATTCACCACCACCTGATCAGCTGGTATACGTTGATGATTTTGCCTATAGTGGCCGAGATAATATGATGGGGTGCCCTCAGAGGCTTGATAATGTTATGAACACATGTACCTATGCACGACATGATATTCATAAGCATATGCATGACACTATAAGTATTTCATGATTTACAGAGTTATCCTGACTGACAGGTTGAGTCATTTTCTCTATATTTCTTCCATGTCTTTTATGTATTTATTAATGTGCCTTACATACTCGGTACATTATTCGTACTAACTTTGCCTGGGGACTCTGCGTTTCATGCGCACAGGTCTCGATAGACAGGTTGAGAGTCCTACAAGTAAGCTATCAGCTTATTAGAAGATGTTGGTGCGCTGCATTTGCTCCGGAGTTGCTTATTTCGTCAGCATGATTTAGACACATATTGTTTGGTATGGCGGGGCCATGTCCCAACCATTATGATAAGTATGTACTCTTAGAGGCTTGTAGACAGATGTCATGTATTCGGATGTTTGTATGGCCTTGCTGGCCTATGTTTTGAGTTTATAAATGATCATGTTGGCCTTATAGGCCCGCCCGTATGTCACATGTATAAGTTTTTACAACAGGTTGGGTCGTCCTATATTGAGTATTCTCCTATGTTTATTCTGGTTAGCCCATGGTGGCGCGTTTGGCCCATTTGCCAATAAAAGTACAAAAAGAAAAATATCTTATGTTGGTACTCGGTTAAGTAAGATATCGGGTGCCCATTACTATCCATATGTTTGGGTCGTGACATTTTTGTGTTATCAAGGTCCAAATGGGATTCCGAGATCGGGAATAGTTCCATAATGTCATTTAAGACTTGCACGCAAAAGTTAGCATCATTCCGAGTAGTTTAAGTATGATTCGGCACGTTCGGAGTAAGTTGAAGAACTTAAAGTTCTTATTTTTTATTTCAATTGGTTTGGGGTGTGGTTTTTAGTTTTTATGTTTTTTTGTGCATACCGAGAGTTCGAGCGAGTCCGTTTTATGATTCCAAACTTGATACGTTCGAGCGGGGCCCCGGGTGTTAAACAGATGAGGCTTGGATCATGTTTTGGCTTAAGTAGAATGCTGAATCTTTCAGCTTCTGGTGTAAACGCACCTACGCATGGCCAGCTGCAGATGCGAGACACGAGCCACAGAAGTGGACTAGCAAGGGAGGCCAGTGACCACAGAAGCGGGCCAGAGACCGCACCTACGAAGGTAGCCATCGCAAAAGTGGCTCAAGCACAGAAGCGAGCCAGAGACCGCACCTGCGAAGGCAGCCATTGCAAAAGTGGCTCAAGCACAGAAGCGGCGCTTACGCTGCAGAAGCGGCCAAGGCACCGTAGGTGCGGAAATTGCTGAAGGAAAACCCCAATCTAATATGGGACTTAGGCATTTTGAGCTTATTTATTTCATTGTTTGGGCGAGTCTTGGAGCTCTTAGAGAGGGTATTTCACCTAACACTTTAAGTTATGAAATTTCTATACAATGGGAATTAAATACATAGTTTATGGGTAGATTTAACATGTAAATTAGTGAAAATCATATGTTTAGATGAAAAACCTAATGTTTTGGTAAAAATAAGATTTAACCACGAAAATAATTATGAAATTTAGTAAAAATCATATATTTGAATTCATGAGATTATGGGTAATAACTTTCTTCTAAAATTTTCGAAATACGGGCACTTGGGCCCGAGGGTAAATCTTAGGAATTCTTGAATTAAGGTTGGGTAATCACTTTAATAGTTAGGATATAAATTTTTGAACATGTATTGACTATTTTATTTAACATTTGACTAGTTTCGAGTCGTTTGGCACCGAATTGAGAATATAAGCACAATCTTGGATCGGAAAGTAAGCTTGAGACGATGTAAGTCTCTTTTCTAACCTTGTAAGAGGGAATTAACCCCATATGTGAATTGATTTAATATGTGCTTCTATTTGTGGGGGCTACGTATGCACAAGGTAACGAGTGTTCGTACGTAACTACTAATTATGCTTATGTCCGGGTAGTTTAGGACCCAAATCATGTGATACTTGTGATAATTGCACTCGACTTGCTAATTTAAATACTTAAACCATATCGGAACTTGTTAAAGGAATTATGAAAGGTCGAATTTCATTTACTTGATTTGTGGATGGGTTACTTGACCGTTAATGAGAATTGATGCTTACTTGAATATTAGCCTCTTAATAAATCTTTGAATCGGTTATTCATAAATTGTTTTCTCTTGTTGTGGAGCGGGCCGAATGCCTCGGTAATAGAATAGATGCATCTATGGTTCGTGCCATTTGATTCTCGATAGTGCACAGTTTATATATTTTATGTTGGATCGGGCCATACAACCTCGGCATAATTGTGTGTAATAATTCTTGGAGCCCAATTATAATTGTTGTTGCTTCATTGGCTTAAGAGATTAAATTGTTAAATGATAAAAATTAATATGGGATTTACTATTAGTGAAAGAATTATTTATCATTTCATGTTAATGAGTTTTCAGTTATATTTATGTAATCCATGCATAATTCTAACTTCGGTATTTTATTGTTAGCCCATAGTAAGTGTCAGAGTCGATCCATCGTTACTACTTCTTCAAGGTTAGACTACATACATACTGGGTACATGTTGTTTATGTACTCACGTTACACTTCAACACTAAATTTGCAGGATCTGAGGCAGGTGCATCTGGATACCAGTCCGGCGCGCATCCTTGATTTTCATGAGATTCTGTGGTGAGTTGCCTTCTGAGCCCGTTTTGTAGCTGTTGAAGTCTTTCTTTTGCTTTATTTTCTGTCTATTTCATTTCAGATAGTAGTGTAGTATTCTTTTGTATATTCTACTACTAGCTCATACACTTGTGACACCAGGTCTTGAAAAATTTATACTAGTATATACATTATGGTTTTGGGTTATTTCATATCTCACTTGTTTTTAAAAATGTTTACCTCTCATTTTTATTAAATTCTTACTTCCATTTATGCACAAACTAAAAATCAACTATTTTTCAAATATTAAAAGAACCAATCATGTGCCTAGTTCATTGTTGACTTGCCTAGCGGTACCGTTGGGAGCCATCACGGCCTATAGGACAATTTGGGTAGTGAAAAAATTGTATCAGAGCACTAGGTTCACGTAGGTCTCACAAGTAATGAATAGGCCTAATAGGGTCTTGCATATCGGTGCGGAGATCTCTGCACTTATCTTTGAGAGGCTATAGGGTGTTAGGAAACTACTCTTTCTTTATCTCCTATCGAGCAGTAGATGTTATACTAAGTATCTTTCTCTTATTATATCACAGGTGGTAGTAAGCGCACGTCGGATGTTCAAGACCTAAGAGGAACTGCTCCCTTTATTGCTAGAGGCCGAGGCAGAGGCCGGGGGAGGGCACCAGCCCCAGGTAGGGGATGAGGATGTCCCAGAGTTTCCCCAGCAATACCACGAGTGGATCCAGTGTAGAATCCAATTATTGAGGAGCAGGGAAATATTCCTGCAGCAGAGCCAGCCACGATAGATTTTATGTACAGCACCGGGCTTTCAGGAGGATAAGGGCCGTATGCTACGATTCATGGATACTATGACCTAGGCTGGTTTATTTCCAGCAGATCCAGCCACATCTCAGGCGGAAGGAAGAGCACAGACCCCTACAACTCAGGATCCTGGGCATGCAGCTGCTGCATATCAGACCCTGGGCACACTACCCGTGGGCGGGGCTTAGCCTGTGGCAGCACTCATTCCTGAGCCCAAACCAACTGCAGCTGGTAAGCCGCAAAAGCTATTGGGAAGATGGAAAAGGCTACACCCCTTGTATTCGGGGGTGAGCGACATGAGATTCCCCAGGACTTCATTAATCGGTTCATAGACAGACTGCACAACATGAGGATATTAGAGTCCCACAAGATAGATTTTACTACTTTCCAGCTGGAGGGCAGGGCCTGTAGATGGTGGCAGTCTCATCTTCTTGGCAGACCACCAGGTTCTCCTTCCCTGACTTGGGATCAGTTTACATGCCTTTTCATGGACATGTATATTCCACCCTCCCAGAGGTAAGAGTTGAGATTCTAGTTTGAGCAGCTCCAGTAGGATCAGATGTCAGTCACCGATTATAATGCGAGATTCTTTGAGTTGTCTCGCCATGCACTTATGATACTTCCTACTGAGGCGGAGAGAGTGCGGAGGTTTGTTGCGGGATTGTACTCCAATATTCAGGCCACTATGGCCCGAAAGGTTGAGATAGGTACTTCTTATCAGCTAGCTGAGAGGATTGAGGGTTACTGTCAGAGGGGTCGAGAGAAGATGTCGCGGGACAAGCAGTTCCTTTATTCTCGAGAGTTTATAGGTGCCCCGAATGGGGGTAGAAGAGTTCATGAGGTGTCAGCCTAGCAGGCCCCCATATCCAGCATTGTCGCCTCCTCGGGGTGCTCCAGTTCGATCTTATTTCAGCGCCATGCCAAAGAGTTCCTACCGCCCACCAGCTATTCAGGGTTCTTCTAGTGGGTATTCAGGCCATCAGGGTCAGGATTCAGTTTAGCAGCCCTTCGTACCGAGAGCTTGCTTCGAGTGTGGGGATTTCAGCCACATGCAGATATTCTGCCCTAAGCTTCGGGTCATGGAAGTGCAGCAGGGTTCTCAGCCTATGACTACAACACTAATAGTCGCACCAGTCATCGGGCCTTCTAGAGGCGGAGGGCAGGTGCGTAGGGGCCGTCCTAGAGATGGAGGATAGGCAAGTAGAGGCCAAAGTGGTGGCGCTCCAGCTAGGTTCTCTGCTTTTTTGGCCAGACCAGATGCAGTGGTCTTAGATGCCATGATCACATGTATTATTTCTTTTTGTGGTAGGGATGCTTCGGTATTATTTGATCCTAGGTCTACCTATTCATATGTGTCATCTATGTTTGCTCATTTCCTGGATATTCCTCGTGAGTCCTTGGGCACTCCTACTGCTTGATATGAACGACTTTGAGGTTATCCTAGGCATGGACTGGTTACCTCCATATCACGCTATCCATGATTGATATGCCAATACTGTTACCTTGGCAATGCTAGAGTTGCCTAGATTGGAGTGGAAAGGGTCGTCTGTCAGTGCATCTAGTCAGGTTATCTCTTTTATGAAAGCTCGACACATGGTCGGGATGGGTTGTTTGGCTTATCTAGCTTATGTTCGTGATACTACTATAGAGACTCCGACGATTGATTCAGTGCCCATAGTCCGGGAGTTCTCCGATGTGTTTCCTTCGGACCTTTCAGACATGCCACCAGATCATGATATCGATTTTTGTATTGATTTAGCTCTAGGTACACAACCTATATCTATCCCACCGTATCATATGGCTCCGAAAGAGTTGAATGAGTTGAAGGAACATCTTGAGGAGTTCCTAGAAATGGATTTCATCAAACCAAGTGTGTCACCTTGGGGTGCACCAGTGTTATTTGTGAAGAAGAAAGATGGGACTATGTGTATGTGCATTGATTACGGCCAGTTGAACAAATTTACCATTAAGAACAAGTACTCTTTACCGCATATTGATGATTTGTGTGACCAGTTGCAGGGTGATAGGGTGTTCTCTAAGAACCACTTTAGATCGGGGTACCATCAATTGAAGATTGATGTACCGGAGAATTTCGGCACATTTAATACAAATTGCTTAGATTTTAGCTTGTTTTAGATGCAATTATCTTTTATACTTATGTAATTTTAGTGTTTTTGCATTGTATGAGGTTTAAGGACTTAAGAGCATGGAAATGAAATTAAAAAGCTACAAAAAGACAAGAAAAAAGCAAAATGCATCGCAAATGTGGAAATACGGACAGCAAATACAACATGCGGGCCGCATAATGCTCAAGGGAATCGCAAACCACAACAGATTTTGGAGCATCTTGTCTGATTTTGGAGCTACAATCTAGGGCTTTTTTATACCTCTCTTTTGGAAGATTTTGAAGGAAGAATCTTGCACTTTGTAAGCTTTATGGCATTATATATTCTCATCATTTTGTATTTTATTATGTGTAGCTAACTTTAAATACTAAGGTTGTGGACCCTAAATGGGTGTTATGTTAATGGGTGTTTAACAATGAATATATGTATAATGGTTGGTTGATATTTACTTACTTCTCATTCTTCATTTTTTGTTGGTGGTTGCAAACAGTAACAAGTGCCATTAAATTCTTACTTTGTTTGGGAAAGTGGGTTAGAATTTGGTAGAAGTAAATATCAAAGCAAGGCTTTAAGCCTTGTTTAATAGTACCGCTTGGGAATAAGTGGGTTTTATTTGGCATATATTGATTGTTCTTAATTGCAACTCTTTTACATTTTGGAAAATCATAAAGAGGAAATACTATCCAACTATTGGAAAATATTGGGTAGTCATTTAGAAATCATTAGCATATCAAAAGAACCTTCCATTAGAAATATATCATATTAACACCGATAGCATTACATTTCATTGAAGGGGACACAACCTTGGTTGCTTTAATCAAATTATTTACATTCTCAACATTACAATTAGTTATTTCTTCAAACCAAAATAATTTCATACTCTTGTTACCATTAACCGAATAGGATTACGACTTTAGTCAAGTAACACACTATTTGAGTAACCTTTTCACACCTATTCCCTGTGGAATTCGACCCCAACCTTGTTGGGTTATTATATGTGACACTGACCGCCTTACACTATTTAATTAAAGTGTAATTTGAGCGCATCAAATTTTGGCGCCGTTGTCTGGGAATACGGTTTTGAAATTACTAATTAGTGTATGCTTTACTTTACGTCTTAGTCTATTCCATCACACTTTGCTTGTTTTGCTTGGTGTTGATAGGAAAACATGGCCGAATATAAAGAAGAAATGGAGGCAGAAATGGAAGAAAATCCTCTTGCGGACATAGATGAGTACATTTAGGATACAAATGCTTTTGTACCTCCGGTCGTTGGCGCTGAAACTTTCAAGGTGGAACATGGTTTAATCCTTATGCTCAAAGCGGAAGGGTTTTTCAAGAATTCTACTAATTATAATCCGACACAACATCTTAGAAACTTCTTGGGTGTGTGTGTGATGCATAAGTAGAACAATGTCTCTGATGATGCCCTAAGGTTGAGGTGCTTCAAGTACTCACTAGCCGGGAATGCAAGGAAATGACTTCAAAATATGCCAACAAACTCCATTCATTTTTGGCCTAAACTTGTCCAGGCATTCTTAGCTAAATGGTTCCCGCAAAGTAAGAAGTTTGAGCTCCGAGATAAAATTTTCTTTTTCAAGAAAGTACCGGGAGAACATCTATATGAGGCATAGGATCGGTTCAAGTTATGTTTGGTGAGGTCTCCCAACCATGATTTTCCGGATTCTATCTTGTTGGAAAAATTCTACATGGGCTTGGATCCTATGAACCAATCTACAGCCAAGAATGCAGCTAATGGATCTTTCATGGAAAAATCATTTGCAAGGGTCACACAAATACTTGACAAAATGGCAAAGCATAATCAAGCATGGCACTCAGAGGATGCCACAGATGGAATTGCATATGGATCTCCTTCCTTGACCACCATGATCAAGGAAAACCAAGAGAGAGATCAAGTGATTTTAGGGCTTGCCACAAATGTCAATGTGTTGACAAATATGTTCACAGAAAACCAAACGAAGAAAGTAAATATGGTGGAGGATGTGCAACCCATATCAAATGAAGACTTTGAGGAGGCAAACTATGTCAACAACTCTCAAGGAGGTTACCAAAGGCAACAATACCAAGGTCAAGGACAACAAAATCAATGGAGGCCTCACCTGCAAGGGCAAGGCAACCAACAGTGGCGAAATGACCAAGGCTACTCAAATCAAGGTAATTGGAACAACAAAAACAACTTCTCAAATTGGAGTTCAAACCCTTATGTTTCTCCAAAAGGTCAATATTCAAATCAAGGTTCCTCAAGTGAGTCTAAGTTGGAAGGCATGCTTGAACAACTATTTTAAAATCAAGAGAAGTCTGACACTTCTATGAGGAACATGACCGAGCTTGTTGGTTCTCATACCGCATCCATTCAAAAATTGGAGATGCAAATGAGAGGCCTCTCTAGGGAACAAAATCCAAAGCAAAAAGGGACACTTCCAAGTGACACAATTGCGAACCCCAAGGATAGTGGGAGTCGTCCAACTTCTCATGTCATGGAAATTACTACTCGGAGTGGAAAGCTACTACAAGGAGGTAGTGAACAAGTGGTTGAAGTGGATGAGTCCGAACATGAAGTTGAGGTTGAAGAGCCAAGTGTTGTTGAAGTTGAAAAGGTTCCGGAAGAGTTGAAAGTGCAAGACGAAAACCAGGAAGAGGTGAAGGAAAAGGTAAAAGAGACACCAAAAACTCTACCACCTATTCCTAGACCTACTCCTCCATTCCCTCAAAGACTTGCTAGGAAGGTTGATGATAGCAAACTCGAAAAGTTCTATGACATCCTCAAGCAATTATCGGTGAATATTCCATTTGTGGAAGCATTTCAAGAGATGTCGGGTTTTGCTAAATATTTAAAAGACTTGATTACCAAGAAGAGAATCGCCAAAAATGAAGTGGTGAATGTAACTCACCGGGTTAGTTCCATCATTGCAACATCCACCGTTCAAAAGAAAGAAGATCCGAGAGATTTCACCATTCCTTGTACTATTAGGGCACATGATTTTGCAAGAGCCTTTGTGATAATGGGGCTAGCATCAACTTGATGCCTCTTTCCATTTACAAGCAAGCAGGGTTAGGTATGGCAAGGCCCACAAGTATGAGATTGGAAATGGCCGATCATTCCATAAAGAGACCGGTGGGAATTGTTGATGATGTGCTTGTTAAAGTGGGAAAGTTTCATTTACCTACCGATTTCGTAATCCTTGATTGTGTGGTTGACAAAGAGATCCATATCATTTTGGGGAGACCATTCCTAGCCACAGGAAGAGCACTAATGGGTTCGGAACAAAATGAGATCAAATTTCGGGTGAATGATGAAGAGGTTACATTCCAAGAAAGCAAGGGTATGAAACTACCACATGAATATGAGATCATCTCGATGATTGATGTTGTTGATGATGTGGAAGATGCGGCTAAAATTATTATGGAAGAACAATGCCTCGGTGAGGCGTTGACGGCTATTTTGGTGAAGTTTGATGGTTAAGATATGGAATCGGTAAATGAATTGCAGGGGCTTGGGTCCTACACTTATGCTCCGGCAAACCTCTCTCTTGATTTGGAGAATAGAGTCACTCCTCCCGCAAAGCCTTCTATTATTGAGCCACCGCAACTAGAGCTCAAACCACTTCCACCACACTTGAGGTATAAACTTCTTGGCTCAAATGATACTTTACCGGTAATCATTTCTTCTTTGTTGAATGATGTGCAAGTAGAACAATTGTTGGAAGTCTTGAAGGAGCATAGGCAAGCTATTGGATGGACAATTGCGGACATCCGAGGGACCCTCCCCCCTCCCGGAATTTGTGAACAGAAGATCCAATTGGAGAGTGAGACGAAACCAAGTGTGGAACATCAACGATGGTTGAACCCGTCCATAAAAGAGGTGGTAAAGAAAGAAATCATCAAGTGGTTGGATGTCAAGGTAGTCTACCCCATTGCTGATAGTTTTTGGGTGAGCTTGGTGCAATGTGTGCTGAAAAAGGGATGCATGACCGTGATTGAAAATGATAAAAATGAGCTCATCCTAACAAGAATGGTGATCGAATGGAGGATCTGTATGGATTATTGGAAGCTCAACAGTGCCACATGCAAAGACGATTTCCCTATGCCTTTTGTTGATCAAATGCTTGATTGGCTAGCGGGAAGGTCATTCTATTGCTTTCTTAATGGATATTCCGGTTACAACCTAATCAACATCGCATTGGAGGAACAAGAGAAGACAACATTCACTTGTCCTTATGGAACTTTTGCTTTTAGCCGGATACCGTTTGGTTTGTGCAACGCTCCGGCCACTTTTCAAAGATGCATGATGTCCATTCTCCGACATGGTGGAGGATTTTCTAGAGGTTTTCATGGACAACTTTTTGGTGGTAGGTGAGTCTTTTGACCATTGTCTAAATAATCTTAGACAAGTGCTTAAGAGATGTGAGGAGACCAACTTTGTGCTCAACTGGGAGAAATGCCACTTCATGGTGGATGAAGACCTTGTATTGGGGTATAAAATTTCAAAACATTGCATAGAGGTTGACCGGGCAAAGAACGAGATCATTTACAAGATTCATCCACCTACTTCCTTTAAAGGTGTCCGAAGTTTCTTGGGGCATGCCGGGTTCTATAGGCGTTTTATCAAGGATTTTTCCAAGATTGCAAATCCTATGTGCAAACTCCTTGAGAAAGATGTAAAATTTGTGTTTGACAAGAAATTCCTCAAATCCTTTGAGTAATTGAAGCTAAAGCTCACCACGGCACCTTTTATTGTCACACCCGTTTGGTCTTTTCCATTCGAGCTCATATGTGATGCTAGTGATACAGCTATTGGAGCAATGCTTGGCCAACGTCACAACAAGGTTCTCCACCCTGTCTATTATGCAAGCAAGACACTCAATTGAATGCAAATGAATTACACAGTGACTGAGCAACAACTTCTTGCCATTATCTATGCCTTTGAGAAATTCCGGGCTTATTTGTTGGGATCCATGGTGATAGTGTACACAGATCATGCTGCTCTTTGCTATCTCATGGCAAAGAAAGATACAAAGCCTAGATTAATTTTGTGGGTCTTGTTGTTGCAAGAATTTGACTTTGAGGTCAAGGATCGGAAGGGAACTCAAAATCAAGTAGTGGATCACTTATCAAGTCTTGAAGAGGCAGGGAGGCCAAAGGGAGATCTTGAAATCAACGATGCATTCCTGGATGAACACATATTGGCACTATCTAGCACTTTTGCTCCTTAGTATGCCGATATTGCTAACTATCTAGTTAGTGACCTTATCCCGGATGGATTGGAATCCTATCAAAAGAAGAAGTTTTTGAGAGACTGTCGACAATACTATTGGGAGGAGCCATTATTGTTTCGTGTTTGTGCTGACAATATTATTAGAAGGTGTGTTCTGGAAGAAGAGATTACGCTAATTCTAAAGGCATGCCACACTCACCGGTTGGGGGTCACCATGGGGAAATCGAACGGCGGCTAAGGTGATTGAATGTGGTTATTATTGGTCGTTGATCTATCATGATGCCAATCAAATGGTCAAAGCTTGTGACCAATGCCAAAGGCAAGGATCAATCTCCAAGAGGCATGAAATGCCAATGCACTTTGTGATGGAGATAGAAATGTTTGACGTGTGGGGAATTGATTTTATGGGTCCATTAGTAAACTCTTGTGGGATAAAACATATCTTGGTGGTTGTGGACTATGTGTCCAAATGGGTTGAAGCAATTGCCTTACCAAACAACGAGGCAAAGAGTGTGACCGTATTCTTGAAAAAAAACATAGTCACTCGGTTTGGCACTCCTAGAGCCATTCTTAGTGATGGTGGGTCTCATTTCTATAACAAGGCTTTCATGGGGCTACTAGAGAAATATGGCGTCAAGCATAAGGTGGCCACACCATATTATCCCCAATCAAGTGGTCAAGTTGAGGTTTCCAACTAGGAGATAAAGAGCCTTCTAGCAAAGACTGTTAATGCAAATAGGACCGATTGGTCAAGGAATCTAGATGACGCATTGTGGGTGTACCGCATGGCTTACAAAACTCCTATTGGCACTTCACCTTATCTGTTAGTATTCGGCAAAGCTTGTCACCTACCCGTAGAACTGGAACACAAAGCCATGTGGGCTCTGAAGAGGTTGAACTTAGACTGGGCTAAATCTGCAAATTTGAGGTTAACACAACTCAATAAAATGGACTAATTTCGTTTCCATGCATATGAAAGTGCAACTGTGTATAAAGAAACGATGAAGTTCGTCCACCACAAAAAGATCTTGAAGAGGGAGTTCAAGTCGGGTGACTTGGTTTTGCTCTTTAACTCAAGGCTCAAATTGTTTTCGGGCAAGCTCAAATTGAAATGGTCCAGTCCGTTCTAGGTGGTTAATGTCTCCCCTTTTGAAGCTGTGGAACTAGAATCAGAGGATGGGTTCCGCACCTTCAAAGTGAACGGTCAGCGAGTCAAGCACTACTTCGGCATAGATGGAGAAAAACACTTGGTGGAGTAGTTGGCTCTCAAGGATGGTCCATGCCCGACCAATGAGTGAATCTAAAGAAAAACCAACTTCATCGTGCCGCGACATTAAATCAAGCGCTTCATGGGAGGCAACCCATGTGTCGTAACACCCTTTTTTTTCTTTAAATTTTAATTTTTGTTAGATAGATCTAATTGAGCAATTTAAAGTGAGTGTTAGTGCGAAGGGGATTCATAAGTTCATAACACAGGGTAAAATTACGTTTGAAAGGGAAGAAAAGTCGCCATGTGAAGTCTGCTACACATATGCATTCACATTTAAGCTATGCGGACCGCATTGTGGTCGCAAACCTAGATAGTGTGTTTGGCAAATTTGGTGGTAAGAATGATGCGAAGAGGTGCACTTTGCAGACCACATTTCAGTTATGCGATCACATAGTGCACCGTATTTGGCCCTCATGCAATTCAAAATTGAACCCACCGCATAACACTTATGCGGTCGCATAATGTGTTATGTGGTGACTTACCCATCGCAAATCGCCCAGGTAAGTTCCTCGCCTCTCTTCCGCATTTCAAACACGCCCAAAACAAAACAAAAGAAATCATTTTTTTATCAGAAGAAACGAAAAAAAAAGAAACAGAATGAAAAACAAAAGAGAAGGGAAAAATGGCTAGTTGAATCTAAGCAAGTAAGAAACCACCTGAGAATTCATCTCCCAAGTGTGCTCGTACATCTATCACTAGTATGTACTTCCTTTCTCGCTTTGTTCCATGTAAAATGTTAGTTTAAATTGTATTGTGTTTTTCTATTTTGTGTTTCCTCTAGTTTGTTCATTATTCCTCTGTGTAGTTGGGACTCTGTTCATATTCCTTTGTGATTTTGGTTAGGTAGTATGTTGGGTAGTAAAAATTCGGTCCGCCATTGTTGAGGGTTAAGTTCAAACGTTGGGAGCAATGAGTTTTGCGGATCGCATACTCAAATTGCGGTCCGCATTTTTACCGCAAAAGCAAACCCTAGCTGGTTGAAGAAGATGACAAAATACGGCGACTTTGTGATCGCATAATTGATATGCGGACCGCAAAGTCACCGCATACTGAGACAGTTAACCCAATTTTATAACATGCTGTTTACGGCCAATTTGCGATCGCATATCCAACTTTGCGGTGGATTTTGTGATCGTATTTTTTGATTCTATTTTCTGAGCATTTAAGTATGTGATGGTTATGCGAACCGCATAATGGTTATGCAACCGCATAATCCATCACATAGTTATATCATTTCATAAGTCTGAGAAGTGCGACAAGTTTGCGGTACGCATAGTGGTTATGCGACCGCATAACCTGTCGCATACTTAAATTTTTTTTAGTTTTTCTGTTTTCTTTTCACTGTTGCTTACCATGTCGCTCATATTTCACTTCTGTGCAGATATGGCGCCCAAGAAACATACAGTCTCAACCTAGAAAAGGGCATCCACTAGTCATCAAACTCAACAAGCAAAACGTTCACGACCGGACCCTACTTCTACACTTCCATCCTAGTCTGATGAGGAGGAGTCCTTGCCCTCAATTGACCTATTGTTACACCCCGCAATAATTACGTCAATATTACGTTCCGCAGTATTATATTACGACAATGTTACGCTATGCAGTAATATATTACGATGGTATTACGTCCTGCAGTATTAAGTTACGACAATGTTCTATCCAGCAGTATTACATTACGGTAATGTTGCACTTTGCAATAAGAAGTTACGACAGTGTTGCACCCTGCAGTATTTTACGTTGAATTTATCTTAAGGTAATTGACATCAGTCCAAGGAAAAAATTATTTGGGGATTATAAGGATTATGCTATGTCACAAGTGATTAGTAAATTCATGAAGGTGAAAGGGGGAGCAAGTCTAATAAAATAAATTTTGTCAAAGTTTTGCATTTTGGGATAAAATACGGCCCGAGCTAAAATACCTGGTATTTATGGGCTAGTGCCATACAAGGTACTATATGGCCATGATAGTAAGGTGTACAAGGTATGTTAAAAGAGAGTAGTATTTAATTAAGTTGAGACAATGTTTAAATTATTCGGGTAATTGGTTAATTACCGGGTGACGGGATATTACCTAGTTAATTAATAAGTGGTGATAGATTATTGGAAGTCTTGGATAAGATAATCTTGCCAAAAATGTGGCAACTATTAAATTAACGAAACTAAGTGACTAAGTAATTAACTATCCTAGGTGGTTACCTATAGTGTATTTGAATTAAACAACTAAATGTGTTGTTGTCCAATTCATTTTGGGATAATGGCAGTAGCGTTAATATTCCAATTAGCAAAAAAAATTTTCCTTCTTACTCTGAAAGATTAAAAGACTAACTTTGATAAAAGGATAACGTTAGAAGTCATGAGCTTCTTTCCAAAGCATTTCATTCAAATTCAAGAAACGCAGAAGCTTAATTCTCGTTCAAGTCAAAAACAAATCCGTTCAAAAGTTATAAGAATCAAAAGAAAAAATTGTGTTCAATCAACGAAGGTTTTTCAACAAAATACTATACGGAGTATTCCCTACTCCAGATATGTTAAGGCTATCCCTTCTTTCTTATTGGCATGGTCCAAATTATACTGAAGAAACGAGCAAATACACAATTTCTATAAAGTATTCTATTCATAGAAACAGTAGGGGTATCTATATTCTTGATTTCCCATGAGAATTATTATTATCTTCTGTTCATGGGTCTCAGAACAATACACAGTTGGAAAAGTTTATTTGGAAGGAATATCGAGATTATTATGTATTTTTCATGCATTTCACTCATTTATACATGTGCATTGACCTATGACCAGATGACGTTATTCGTGTATATATGTAAATATATATATATATATATGGGATATGGGAAAAGGTTATGGTGTTATATACGCACCACCATCTGATCAGCTGGTATATGATGATGATGTTGCCCACAGTGACTAAAATATGATTCAAACGGCATTGTATACGCATATATATATAATTCAAACGGCGTTATATACGTGTATATATGTATTTATATATATATGTATATGGGATATGGGAAAAGGTTATGGCGTTATATACGCACCATCACCTGATCAGCTAGTATACGATGATGATTTTGCCCATAGGGGCTGATATGATATGATGGGATGCCCTAATAGGCTGATGATGTTATGAAACATGTACCTATACACGACATGACATTCATACGCATATGCATGACGCTAAAAGTAATTTATGATTTACAAAGTTATTCAGACATAAAGGTTTAGTCATGTACTCTATATTTCTTCTATGTCTCTTATGTATTTATTTATGTGCCTTACATACTTGGTACATTATTCGTACTGACATCCCTTTTGCCTGGGGACACTACGTTTCATGCCCGCAAGTCCCGATAGACAGGTTGAGAGCCCTCCAAGTAGGCTATCGGCTCAGTGGAAGATGTTGGTGTGCTCCATTTGCTTTAGAGTTGCTCGTTTGGTTAGTATAATTTAGACGTGTATTGTTTGGTAAGGCGGGATTCTGACCCGACCTTTATGACATTTATGTACTCTTAGAGGCTTGTAGACATATGTCGTGTACGTGAAAGATTGTACGGCCTTGTCGGCCTATGTTTTGAGTTTATAAATGATTATGTTGGCTTACTAGGCTCATATTTCATGTGTATATGATGATGTAATAAGAAAAATACATTGCGTTTGTGCTCGGTTGAGTAATGTACTGGGTGCCCGTCGCGGCCCATCGGTTTGGGTCATGACACCTACAAGCTGAGGTAAGAAGGAAATAAGGAGATGACTTCCAGCTCAGGTTTGGGGTGGAAGGGTCCAGGGAGCTATATAGAGAAGGGCTATCAAAATGGAAAATCCTAGCCAAAAAACAACTGAGTTTTAATGGGCTACAAGAGAAGTCCACCCACAAATGGGAGAACATCAAAGCAAGAAAATGGGAGTGCTTCACTGAGTTGCCTGATTGAATATAATGAAACTCTTGTCCGTGAGTTTTATGCCTCGTGTGGAGCCTCCAGGACTGCTCACCCCAAGTGCAATAGGATTTTATGTGACACTGTATTGGTTGGGGGGAAGAGTGTGTTCTGCAGTAGTGAAACAATCAATGAGTTTTACCCATAGCTGGAGCCCGGGCACAGCTGAGTATGCCGCCAAATGGGCAAACCGGGAGAATGAGCATAATTGGATAGCTTATGTGATAGCCAAGGGGACCCCTGCTTGGATCAACCCAGTGCACAAATATTCAAGGAGGATATCACATGAGAGGGTAGATTTTGTCTTAGCTATGTCACCTCTCGACTGATACCATCCATAAATGAGACTGACATAGGCATTGAGAAAGCTCTTCTCATTGCATGCATTATGGTGGGAATCAAGATTGATGTTGTGCTCTTATCTTCCGAGAGTTAGGGATTCAGGAAAAGTAGACAACCACTTCACTTCCATTCTTCTTGTTGATCACAGCCCTCTGTAAGGTTGGGAAAGTTCCTACCATGCCACACACTGACAAAGACATGGAAGGTGTTGAAGGATATTGATATCATGTGCATTAGTGATGTTGTTTCTCCCCTAGAGGTTCAGACTCAGGGTCCAGTTGATGCAGAGCCCTCATATTCCCAGACTCATGTGTCCCCTCAGGCTCCAGTTGCATCCACTTTCGATTCACAGCCCACCTCTCAGTCCATCATTGCTCAACCTTCTACTGGACTGCCAGCCATTTTAAGGCTTGGTTTCTTAGCTCAGCATGCTAATGCTAAGGTAGACTAGCTTATGAAGAACTTGTCCACCCTTATCAGACAGGCTTTGACTCCTATACAGTCCTCAGTGACAGCACTCCAACAATAACAAGCATCTTACAGGGATCGCTTGCAATAGCTTGAAGTGAGGGTTGAAAAGATAGAGCGGGGTGAAGTTAGTGACTTGCCAAAACTCCGGGAGGAAGTTGCCACTATTAATACTGAAATCCACAAAGTGCATATTTTGGAATTCGATCTATCATCCTTCCTGCCCAAGGAACGTGAGCAGGGAGCAGACACAGCAACACCTGGCCTGGATCTTGACTTCTCCACATTGATGACAGATATTGCACCTCCGACTGCCGGGGCTTCCCAGCCTCCAGCTCCCCCTACACATATTGATATTCCTTCTGAGGAGGATTCTGGGCTCTCTACAGAGTTCGAAGGTGAGGAGGCAGACGAGGGGGAGGATGATGAGGATTCATGGTCCACGAAGGATGATGGCCCTCAGGAGAAGGGCAAGAAGATTGCTGCCTCTACAGTTGAGGATGAAGAACAAGCAGCAATTCAGGTGGCGATAGCACATTCTCTAGCAGACACGGTCACCCCTGCAGATCCATCGACCACTCAGCCATCAGCGGGCGAGGCTAGCAGCTCACACATCCCAGTTCCAGTATTGGGTCAGCCAGAGATCCCTCCTCCATCAGTGGAGGTCACTCCTCACGTCGAGATCACATTAGTCCCAGCTTTATCATCAGAGTGTGACCCCACCGTCATTCGGCCGACTTTCGACTCCCATAGCACTTAGTGCGCCTTAGGGAGCCCTAAACTCCACTTTACATTCCTATGCATTGGGGACAATGCATGCTTTTTAGTTGGGGGTGAAAGAGTGTTTGTATATATTTTTGTGAACCCAACTGTTGTACATGTTTATGCTTTTGTGCTATATAAACAAACTTCTATATTTATTTGTGTTTTGTGATTCTGTATATATTGGTGTTTCGTAGTTGTAATACCTAAGTTATCTTTTTATATAAAAAACAACAAAAACAAAAATAAGTAGATAGTTGTATGTTCATCTTTTGTAATTAGCAATGAATTCCCCTTGGTTTTTCTTCGCCGGGTTCTTTTCCAAGGGTGTAATAGTAGAACCAAGGCAGTAGAATGAAACATTTTGACCGGTTTAGTGTAATTATTTAGTTTCAAGCATGTGTGCCTGTATATAGCCTATACCCTTTCATTAAGAAAAAAAAAAGAGAAATCAATTGTGTGAACTTGAGGCTCTCTCTTTGATTCCATGTCTACCTAGAGTTATACTTGTAAATATGATGAAAGCTTTGAGTTGCCAAGTGTTGACTCGAGGGCTTAAAACTATGTGAGCCAAACAGTTCGTGTGCCATGTGTGTGAGTCTTTGGGTAAATAATTCTTGTGTTTACTTCTGCCATCTATAACTTGCCTGGTTATTTTTTCGATGCTTATAATAATTATATTTGGTTGGAGATATGACCTTAGGCCGTCTTTGTGATTTTTGGAAAACTAGTTAGCCTTTCAAGCCACCCATTGTACAGATAGTATCACTAGTCACCCCGCTTGAGCCTTTAACCTTTTCTTTGGCGACCTCATTACAAACCTTTCCCTTTTGTAAAATAATTTCCTCTTTTGAACCCGTCCATCCTTGAACATTGAGAATGAGGCTAAAAACCTAAGTTGGGGGTGTGGTATCAAGCCGAAAATTGGCAAGGTTGTGCAATGAGTGAAGGAATGTGTACCTCAAGGTGTGAAACTACTCATGATCCAAAAGCAAATTTTGCAAGAGAAAAGAAAAAAAAAAGAGAATTGTAAGTATATATGCATATGTAGTCTTGAAGAGAATTAAAGAAGTAGTCAAGGTAGCTCAAATGATGGAAAAGTAGAAGCTAACGAGGCCTATGTAATTGATAAGAAGCAAAGAGCAACAAGAAAGAAAAATGTGAGTAGTGTTCAACGAGGGTATAGTCACTTGTACCCAAATGCTATCCGACCCTTCCCTAAACCTATATTACAAGCTTAAAAAGTCCTTATGGGATCTCCAGCCGAGCGTCTTAGAATAAAGCGATGAATTAAAATAAGGGCAAGCCTATGGTATGGTATGTTGTAACACTTGAAACTCTTTTTGAGAGTGAGTGTATTTGTTAATTCATCCCTTTTTGTTGTCATTGCAAATATTGTGAGTTTGGGACTTTCTTTCTAGTGAGGGAACATGAATTGTGAGGTTGGACAGAAGTTGAGTTTTTGAGTCAAATGCAAGTGCACTTAGCTGAGGGTAACATTTTGTCAAATTATTCGAGGCTCAAAGTTTCACAAGTTGATTGGTTTCTTTGTAAATATTGATGGTTTAGGAAGGGTAAAACAATCGAAAATGCATGCTTGTAGTACTAAAAATAGATTTTTTGTACGGTCGCATATTTAACCGGAAAGGGTATTTTTGTCCGATTTTTGTCCCGAGTTTTGACCCACTATAAATAGATTTATTGGGGTTTTATGGGGGCATCTTGTTGGATTTGGAGCTACAATCCAAGGCTTTATTATTCCTCTCTTTTGGAAGCTTTTGAAGGAAGAATCTTGTACTTTATAAGCTTTATGGCATTAAATATTCTCATCCTTTTGTATGCTAAATGGAAGATAAATTCAAGTAAGCTGTGATGTGATATCATGATTCTCTAAGTAATGTGTTCTATGATTTTTAGCTTCTGGAGTATAAATGAATATCATACGCATGTGGTTAACTTAAAATGACCTGGGAATGGGTTTCAGTCAATTTCAATCGTGGCTTCCACACCTAGCAATTGTAGGTTTAACTTTGATGATTATTCAATACCAAGTTTTCGAATCTGTGATGTTTAAATCCCTTTGTTTTGTTTAAGAAAGTTTGGACGTTTTTTTCGCTGTAGTCTAGGTTCGACGCGCGAAACCCATTGATACCCAACTTGTACATGATTGCTAAGTTGGGCTTCCTACATGGGCTCATTGAAATTAACTATGGAGATTCACTCTTTGCACCTTATGTGTTTAGTAAATTGTTGGGCCTCACGTCGGACCGGGCCCAGATGAGAATCAAATTGAAAGCTTTGGTTCATTTAAATTCATACATTAGATTTAGCTTAATCTAGGAATAGTTGACAGTCCCTTAAGTTTTTTATTTTTATGGCCCTTTATTAATTTCTTATGATTTAACTATAAAATAACAAATGTTCGTAGTTTGCCTTAGGCCCGTTTAATATACCACCGTGATTGTGTATAGGTTCACGTAACATAATTACGATTCTAAGAACTAATTCGGAGTATGCGTTCGTACAACTTCGGATAAATTTTTCTTAATAATAATAAAGTGTTATTAATTATGAACAAGTTCGCTTGACATGATTTTTGATGCGCCAAACAAACAGGTACACGTACGCGTGACCCGTTTCAAGATAATTTTCTTAACTTAAAAGCGGTAAAAGAATAATTGCACATGGTTTTTTTAAAAAATAAGTAGTTAAACAATTAAACGAAGTATAAATTGCTAAGCGACCGTGTTAAAACCACAGAACTCGGGAGTGCCTAACACCTTCTCATGGGTTAACAGAATTCCTTACCAGGATTTCTGTGTTCGCAGACCGTAATTAATAGTCAATTTCCCCGATTCGTAATTCTAAACCGGTGACTTGGGACACCATAAATTATTCCAAGTGGCGACTCTGAATTTTAATAAAAAATAATCTCGTTTCAATTGTCACTTTATGTTGGAAAAAACTCCCTTATACTCCTTTCTGGGGGTAGGAAGAAAGAGGTGTGACAGCTCTGGCGACTCTGCTTGGGACAAGAACCCAGAATCTCTGGTTCAGGATTCAAGAATTCGAGCTTGTTAATATGATTTTGCTTGGCTTTATTTATTGTTGATGTTACTGTATTTTGTGAACCTTTTGTGCTAATTGCTGCCTACTTACCGCTTTGATATTGTTTGAATTGTATATAACTGTCTTCTTACGCCACCCCTCTGAGTCTTCTGAAAATGGTGCACACATTCGTGTGGCCCGCTTTTTCTGTAGAAATTATACCAAATAGAACGAGGCTGGGCAATCAACAAGGTCGGGTAGACTTTAGTGCTCCTAATAGGTCGCCACCTCTTCGGCCCCAGTTGTTCGCCTGGGTACCCCCAAGTCTAGACCAAAACCCCAGGATTTAAACATAGAAAAACACAGCTTCACGCCTCCCTAGTAGGAATGTTTGTTTGCATCATGTGCATTTGACTTAGGGGACTCAACATAGGGGTTAGGTCCGTCTAGGACAGGTGTGCCTGAAATAACAGACTATCCTGAAGCATTCTATGTGCTATGTGAGCATTTATTTGTTTCGACTTGCATGCTGACCAGCTAAGGAAAATAAAGCGAAGAGAAAAACCAAAAGTGATATAGGGAAGAAATAAACCCCAGTTCTAAAAACCTGATATTTGAAACATCCCGAAACTCTGCCAAACTTTTTCGAAAAGAGTTATTCCAAAAAGAGTCAAACAATGTGTTCTTCCAAATGTGTCAAAGATGACCGAACTACGCAGGTCTGATTCTCACCGGATGTGGGATACGTAGGCAACCTACATAAGGTTCAGCCTTATTTTTCAAAAAAAAAAAAACAAGAAAGAGAGAGTCGGTGGTCAAGTGAATACAGTCTAGATTTTTGGTCAAAATAAGGTGATCTAGCTTTGACAATGTCTTAGACCGTTCTTTCCGAGATAGCCTTAGAGTATTTTTCAGTTGTTGAAAGACTATTTTCGTAAAATAACGGACGAGTTTGTGAAATTCGTGTGAAATTCGGAAGGGGCCACATTTGCAAAAACAATCATTTGGCTAAAATTGGCATATAGGGGAAGAAACCATGGTCCTTTGATTTGTTTTTTTTCTTCAGAAACCTATTTACAAAAAGGTCCCCTAGAGTCAACCCTAACCTTAACCTTCCACAAGAACAAATGAATACCATCCAGGATCCTCCAGAAGTGGTCAGGGAACAGGCTCAGTTGCACTTGCGTATGTGGTGGAATGATCTAGATGAAGATGGTGAGAAATGGGTGAAAAAGCAATTGGGTGCCCTTATAAACATTTTTGAGATTAAGCCACGGGAAGATCCAATCAAGGCTTTGGTAACTTTCTGGGATCCTGTCCACAATGTCTTTCATTTCTCGGACTTTTAGATCACCCCTACTTTGGGGGAAATGGTCGGGTACATTGAGTTTGGACGGGATTTGAGGAAGCAACAAGTTATATTTCCAAGAGCTCCGTCGGTGCAAAAGTTCTTTGACCTCCTGAATATTAGTAAACAGACTAATAAAGACCGCGTGAGCAACGAGTGTTGTGCTTTCCATCTATTATACTTCAGGTTCGGGCACTCTGCTGGTTTTGAAACGCATGAAAAGGGTTTGAGCAACAAACAAGATAAGGGCCTTTGGCAAATTCATCGTCGGTTCGCATTTATTGTGGCATTCTTGGGGGTCATGGTTTTTCCAAATGAGAAAGGGACAATGGATATTCGTATGGCTAGAATTGCACAAATCCTCACTACCAAGGAAGATCATACACTTGCCCCGTTGGTGCTGGCGGATATTTATTGGGCACTGACTTTATGCAAAGCAGGGGCTCAATTTTTTGAAGGTTGCAACATCCTTCTGCAAATGTGGTTGATCGAGCACCTTCACCATCATCCCAGATTCATGAGTTATGGTTCGAGCCCGGGTAACTTCATCACCAGCTACGAAGAGAGGGTACAGGATTACAACGCATCAGAAGGGTTTGAAGCATGGGTCTTCCACTTGAAAGTTCTCAACGCAGGTCAGATCGAGTGAACTATAGGATGGCTCCCAAGGACAGATGCCATATATATGACTGCTACCAAGGGCTACCTGAGGTTAATGGGTGTAAGAAGAATTCAGCCATATGCACCGCGGAGGGTCTTGAAGAAATTAGGAAGGTATCAGATTGTGCCCGAAGATGAAGATCTAAGCGCCCAGGTCATAGAGTTACATCCAGAAGCTGCATTGCCCGAGGCTGTAGTTCAGCATGATTGGAATAGCTGCCGGTATCTAAATATGGCACTCAGGTACCAGACATCGCCAAGAGGGAAGTAGATCCAAACTATAGTGCTTGGTTTGAGAAAATGTCTCGTGTAAATAACGAGCTAGAGCCCGAGAGGCCCGCCAAAAGGCCTCATGATCAAGCCTTTGATGATAAAATTCAGGAGAGATTAGCCTGGGGGAGAAGGAAAAGGAATATAAGGCCACCATCCATGATCTACAAGAAGAGTTGAGAAAAGTCACCTTCAACAATGATTTACATGCACAAGAGGCCGAGGGTGAGAGGAGAAGACTGGTGCGAGAAAATGAAGCTCTTAGAGCCCAGGTTCGACAGTTGAAAATTGAAGCCAAGAACCCAGGGCGAAGCAGGAAAGATGAAAGGCTTATTTATAACCTTACTCAAAAGGTACGTAACTATGAAGATGACCTGCAGAAAGCTGAGTCTGAACTAGAAAAAGCACAAGCGAGGTTGGCTAAAAGTGCCGAAAGGCGTGCAGAATTCATTCAACAGATGAAAGAAAGATATGAAAGAGGGGCCATAGGTTGGGAAAAGGCAATTGGCAACCTCGAGGTTGAAATGGCTAAACAAGCCAAAAATTTTAAGGCTGAAAGAAAACATTGTTACGCCTTGATGGAGCGGTTGGAAGAGGACTTGCGGCACTTGCAAGAATAAAACCACAATGCCACTCAGGTCTTAGTGGCTAGATCCCGTCAGATTGGCCGTTTATTGCAAGAGAAGGGTATTATGAGAGAGAGAGTTCAAAGGATTGTTGACTACATTACCATGAAGTGCAGTGTGTGTGAGGAGATGACGAGGTCCATGTTTTTTGCCACTGTAATGATCTTCGTCTGTTAGATAATGGAGGAACTCTATCGGCTCCAAGATGACATGGAAAGTAGGCCCGCTGCAAGACCGGTTGGTGTTCCTAGGGAAGGGTTGGAGGCACTGATGTATTTGTGATTTTTACTTGAGTCTGTAGTTTCTTTCTTCTAGAGTCCGTCATTTATTTTCGAGTCTGTGCTTTCTTTTTTTGATAGCTTATTTTGGAGTCTGTAGTTCGTCCTTTCATAAGAGTCTGTTAGTTTCTTTTGAGTCTATTAGTGTTGAGTCTTTGTAATCAAAGCGTTTGCTTTTTATGAAAATTGAAAATCCCAAAATATTTTGTTATTTATTTTACATTTATCTCTCACAGAACTACGCTTGGTCTGATTCATGCGGGGTTTGATACGTAGCCAATCTCCATAGGATTCGACCGTAACCCTAAGAGAAAGAAAGAAAAGGAAAAACAAGAGAGAAAAAGAAAAGAAAAAGAGAGGAAAATAAAAAAAACAAGAGAAAGAAACAAGAGCAAAACAAGAGGGAAATGAGATAATAAAAGCAAAAAGAAAGCAAAGGCAGGAGTGAAAGGACGAAAAAAAGGAAATGGAAATAAGGAAAAGCCGGAATGACACAAGCAACCGATCAAATGCATAATAGAGACAGTTAACTGCTTAGGTGTATTCACTCCTCAAATGTGTGGTTGCCTATCTGTTAAAGCCTTAATCACTAACAAGTTTGTTATTGATGAGATTCCAGTCAGGCAGGTGGTTAGTTTGATTGGCATTCTGGCAACTCACTCCTACAACACCCGGTCCAAAAACAAGCTGAGCATGGCCAACCAGGAACATAAGGCAAGTATTGTCGATACATCAAAAGAGGTAGAAGAATCAGAGGTTAATCTGAAAGATGAGTTGTATAAGCTGAAGCAGCAGATGGCTGAAATGTACCAAGCATGGGCAAAAGGGCACCCACCGCCAATTTACCCGGCCAACCCTGCTTTTATCCCGCCATTGGCTCAATCCTAGGAACCTCCCACTGTGAACTCATCTCCGTCCATTCCCCTCTACCAACAGTGTTATGGAGCCACTTCCCATACATCACAAGCTCCACCACCCAAACAAGTCCCGCACATTCCTCCAACAGTCACTCCTGTTTTTGTGGCACCTCTACCTGCTGCATTACACCGATCCACCAGTGAGCCTCTATTCCAGACGCACAACAACCAATATTACCCCCGGAGCCCACTTTCAAGATTCCCGAACCCTATTCCTACACTCCTCATTTTGACCTCCCTGCGGAAACTGAAAAACTATCTAAAAATCCCGAACAGGAGGAGATGTTCAAGAAAGTTAAAAGCCTGGAACAGTCATTCAGGGACATGCGGGGGTTGGGAGGTCAAGTAAGTGTGGCTTACAACGATCTATGTTTATTTCCAGATGTGCAATTGCTGGCAGTGTTTAAGATGCCCAAGTTTTATTTGTATGATGGGCACGGTGATCCAGTGGCACATTTGAGAGGTTTTTGTAGTTAAATGAGGGGAGCTGGCGGGAAAACGAGCTGCTAATGGCATATTTCAGTCATAGTCTGAGTGGATAAGCGCTAGAATGGTATACTCGGTAGGATCACGGAAGATGGTACACCTGGGATGATCTAGCCCACGCATTTGCTTGCCATTTCCAGTACAATCTCGAGATTATTCCGGATCGTCTGTCATTGACAAAACTTGAGAAAAAGCACAATGAAAGTTTTAGGGAATATGGTTTTAGGTGGAGAGAGCAGGCAACAAGGGTTGACCCTCCAATGAAAGAAAGTGAAATGGTGGATTATATTCTGCAGGCCTTAGAACCTACTTATTACGGTCATCTGGTATCAGTTGTAGGCAAGTCCTTCAATGAAGTGGGAAATATGGGCAGTATGGTAGAAGAAGGGCTCAAGACAAACAAAATCATGAGATACTCGGCTACTAAGGCAACCACCCAGGACATTCAAAGCGAAACTGGGGGAGTAATTGGAAAGAAGAAGAAATAGGATGTAGCAATGATTGATTCAGGAGCTTGGTTCGGACCCAGGGGTCCATCACATTACTATAACTAGCCTCGACCCCACCACCAAACCTACCCTCATACCCCATATAGCCTACCACAACACTACTACCCACCACCAGTCCCCCATTTTTCTGTCCACCATGCCCAAACATATAGCCAACCTCCGGACCATGCACAATGGCGTGTGCCAGTCCCACAAAATATATACTCAGCACCATAAAATGCCTATCCACCCCCAAGAGCATATAGAAACCCTCCTGGATCAGGTTTCTGGCCCAACCAAGCATTTAAGAACGAGAGGTTTGCAGAAGAAGAAAACCTTCACTCCATTAGGAGAATCCTATACCAGTTTGTTCCACAGGTTGAGACAATTGGGTATGCTGAGTCCGATCGAGCCGAATCTGCCAAATCCTTCCCCGAGGAATCTTAATCACTCTCTAAGTTGTGAATATTGTTCTAGTGCTCCAGGGCACGACACGGAGAAATACTGGCAATTGAAAACAGTTATTGAAGAGCTCATTGATACTAATCGGATTGAGGTCCAAGCTCCGGAGTCACCTAATATTAACCAGAACCCATTGACGACCCACTATGAGACAAATATGATTGAGATAGTGCATAAGGAAGGGGAGCCCAAGAAGCCTTCGCAAACTGTCATGATGATTCGGTCCAGTGAAGCCAGGCCATTTGAAAAGTCAACAAGTGAGAAGTCTGCGATCAAGTTGAATGGGGCAAATAGTGAACCATCTGTGGTGGTCAAGAAGGGGTCCTCAAGTGACGTTGTAGGGAAACATGAAAGAGCAAAAGTGGTTGTGCCAGGAGTGGAGAACAAGCCTGTTGTAATTGTGGAAGCTGCCCGCATAGACCCTGTCATTATCAAGCCGGTAACTCAATTACTAATAATCAATAGCAGGGTGGTCCCGTGGAATTATGAATGAGTGATAGTGACTTACAAGGGGAAAAAAGTTAAAGAAGAAGTTTGTGAGACCCATGGTTTGACTCGATTGGGGAGATGCTTTGCCCCCGAAGAATTGAGAAAATCTAAAAGCTCCAAAGAAAACCCAGTGCTAGTGAAGAAAGCTGTGACCGACGAAGAAGCAGAGGAATTCTCGAGAAAGATGAAAGTGCAGGACTATTCCATTGTGGAGCAGTTGAGGAAGACACCGGCTCAGATCTCACTATTGTCATTATTTATCCATTCAGACGAGCACCGTCGGGCTTTAATGAAGATCTTAAATTAGGCCCATGTTCCTGATAAAATCTCAGTAAACCACCTGGAAAATATAGCTAACAAGATATTTGAGGTAAACAGAGTCACTTATTCTGATGATGAGTTGCCCATGGAGGGCACTGAGCACAATAGAGTCCTTTATCTCACGGTGAAATACGAAGATTCTGTGGTTACTCGAGTACTGGTCGACAATAGTTCCAGTGCGAACATTTGCCCTCTCTCCACTTTGAACAAATTGAAGGTGGGTGATGAAAGAATTCACAAGAACAGTATCTGCATTCGGGGATTCGACGATGGATGGAAAGATTTAGTCGGGGACATAGTGCGTGAGCTTACAATAGGGCCTGTTGAATTTACCATGGAGATCCAGGTGCTCGATGTGGCTATTTCTTACAATCTGTTGTTGGGTCGGCCCTGGATTCATGCTGCAAAAGCGGTCTCGTCTACTCTACATCAAATGGTCAAGTTTGAATGGGATAGACAGGAAATTGTTGTGCACGGCGAGGATAATTTATGTGCCCACAGTGATGCCATTGTTCCGTTCATAGAGTTTGAAAACGACAAGGGGCTATGGGTTTATCAGGATTTTGACACGGTATCATTAGAGAAAATTCCATAAGGGAAGTGCATTCCAGCGCCGAGGGTAGCTGCAGCAGCAGTCATGGTAGCCGTTGAAATGTTAAAAAATGGTTTTGTACCAGGAGAGGGTTTGGGTGCATCTCTGCAAGGTATCGTACAGCCGGTGTCTCTCCCCAAAAACATGGATACATTTGATTTGGGATTCAAGCCCACAGTTGCGGACATAAAAAGAGCCAAAAAGCTGAAACAGAGGGCATGGGTCCTCCCAAAGACCATCCCACGTCTCTCCAGATCATTTGTCAGGCCCGGCGCCAAGAAACCCCAGCAACAACAGTTCCCAATCCTTTGGTTGGTCCTGATAAGGAGTTGCTTGAAAGGTTTGAGAAATTATTCGACGAGGTGAACATGGTGGCAGCTGGAGAGGGTTCTAGAAAGGCAGATGTGCAATTTGTTGGGCTCGGTGCAAATATTAACAATTGGGAAGCTACTCTTCTCCCTACCAGGAAGGAGTTTTGGTAGTTTTCTTTGATTTTCTTTCAGTTTATCTGGATTATTCCAGGGTTGTAATTCAGATTTTATGTTCCATCCATTTGGATGTATAAACCTTGTTATCTTTTAATTTCAATGAAATGTAATTTCCCTTTTCCTCATTCCTGACAATTTTATTTTTGTTTTCTTTTCTTTCTCGTACAGCTCTTCTTATGCTGGTTTCAATAACATGACATGCATGAGGAATCTTCGGCCCGGTCTTAAAATCCAATCTAATTCGGAAATAGTAATTCAAGAAATAGAGTGTGATAATGAATCAGAATACGATGAGGATGAGGCCTTTGAAGAGATTAGTAAAGAACTAAGCCATTTTGAAGAAAAACCCAAGCCTAACCTGAGTGATACATAAGCAATCAATTTAGGGGACCCAGACAATATCAAAGAAACTAAGATAAGTGTCCATCTTGAACCTCAACTCAGGGAGGAGATAATTAGAGCATTGGTTGAATACAATGATATTTTTTTCATGGTCATATGACGACATGCCAGGTTTAAGCACTGATTTGGTGGTTCACAAATTGCCCACTGACCCGGCATTCCCTCCTGTCAAGCAGAAACTGAGGAAATTTAAAACTGATATGAGTGTGAAGATCAAAGAAGATGTTACCAAGCAGTTCGATGCAAAAGTTATGCGGGTCACTCGGTATCCCACTTGGTTAGCCAATGTAGTACCTGTGCCAAAGAAGGATGGCAAGACCAAGGTATGTGTTGATTACCGTGATCTCAATAAGGCAAGTCCCAAGGACAACTTTTCACTGCCAAATATCCACATTCTGATTGATAATTGTGTCAAACAGGAGATTGGGTCTTTTGTGGATTGTTATACGGGCTATCATCAAATCCTAATGGATGAGGAAGATGCAGAGAAGATGACATTCATCACACCGTGGAGAACATACTGCTATAGGGTCATGCCTTTTGGTTTGAAAAATGCTGGGGAAACTTACATGAGGGCAATGACAACCATATTCCACGACATGATACATAGAGAGATCGAAATCTATGTGGATGATGTAATCATAAAGTCCAAAACGCAGTCTGATCATGTTAGAGACTTGTGAAAAATCTTCCAAAGGCTTCACAGGTACAATCTTAAGCTCAATCCTGCAAAATGTGCATTTGGTGTGCCATTTGGAAAATTGTTGGGATTCATAGTCAGTCGTCGAGGTATTGAATTGGACCTGTCAAGGATCAAAGCTATCCAAGAGTTGCCACCCCCAAGGAACAAGACTGAGGTGATTAGTCTATTGTGGAGATTGAATTACATCAGCAAGTTTATTGCTCAACTTACGACAACTTGTGAGCCTATCTTCAAACTGCTGAAGAAAGATGTCGCGGTCAAGTGGACAGATGAGTGTCAGGAAGCATTTGATAAGATAAAAGGGTACTTGTCAAACCCGCCTGTGTTGGTGCCACCAGAATAGGGGAGACCTTTGATTTTGTATTTGACGATCTTGGACAATTCCTTTAGATGTGTATTGGGTCAGCATGACATCACCGGTATGAAGGAGTAAGCCATCTATTATCTCAGCAAGAAGTTTATGTCTTACGAGGTTAAGTACACTCACCTTGAGAGGACATGTTGCACCCTAACTTGGGTAGCATATAAGTTGAAGCACTATTTGTCCTCTTACACTACTTACCTCATCTCTCGTTTGGATCCGTTGAAGTATATCTTTCAGAAGCTTATGCCTACAGGGAGGCTCGCAAAATGGCAGATCTTGCTCACAGAATTTGACATCGTCTATGTGACTAAGACTACGATGAAAGCCCAGGTATTGGCCGATCATTTGGCTGAGAACCCAGTGGATGAGGAATATGAGCCTTTGAAGACTTACTTCCCAGATAAAGTGGTCATGCACATTGATGAGTGGGGACCAATTGGGGAGCTAGGGTGGAAACTTTTCTTTGACGGAGCTGCTACCATAAAGGCGTTGGGATAGGAGCCGTACTTGTTTTTGAAACGGGGCATCACTACCCTGTTATCGCTCAACTTTGTTTATACTATACTAACAACATGGCTGGGTACGAGGCGTGCATCTTGGGTTTGAGGTTGGCTGTAGACATAGGTGTCCAAGAAGTGTTGGTCTTGGGAGACGCGGACCTTTTGGTGCACCAGATCCAAGGGGAATGGGAAACACGGGATTTAAAACTCATACCATACTAGCAATGTTTGCATTATCTTTGTCAGCGGTTTCGATCAGTAGAGTTCAAGCATATTCCAAGGATCTATAATGAGGTTGTCGATGTTTTGGCTACTCTGGCATCAATGTTACATCACCTAGATAAGGCTTATGTTGACCCTTTGCATATTCAGGTCCATGATCAGCATGTTTACTGTAATGTGGTGGAAGAAGAACTTGATAGTGAGCCTTGGTTTCATGATATCAAGGAGTATATTAGGATGGGGGTGTATCCAGTACAATCTAGAGGTGATCAAAAGAGAACAATTTGGCATTTGGCAAGCGGATTTTTCTTCAGTGGAGGGGTTCTGTACAAAAGGACTCCAGATCTTGGACTGTTGAGATGCATAGATGCTAAACAAGCCACAACTATCATGACCGAAGTGCATTCTGGATTTTGTGGACCGCACATGAGTGGGTATGTGCTGGCAAAGAAGATTCTCTGAGTAGGTTATTATTGGCTCACAATGGACCGAGATTGTATCACTTTCGTGCGCAAGTGTCATCGGTGCCAAGTGCACGGATATTTGATATGTTCCCCACCATCTGAATCGCATAGAATGTTTGCACCATGGCCCTTTGTTGCTTGGGGCATGGATGTCATTGGGCCAATCGAGCCAGTAGCATCCAATGGGCACAGGTTTATTCTATGGCCATTTATTATTTCACTAGGTGGTGGAAGCTAAAACTTTCAAGTCGGTGACCAAGAAAGCAGTGGTCAATTTTGTGAACTCAAACATGATTTGTCGGTTTGGGATCCCAAAGGTGATCATCACAGATAACAGGGCTAATCTCAACAGTCATTTGATGAAAGAGGTGTGTCAACAGTTTAAGATTACATATCACAATTCCACCCCATGCCGCCCCAAGGCGAATGGAGCAGTCGAGGCAGCCAACAAGAACATAAAGAAGATACTTCGGAAAATGATGGAAGGGTCCAGGCAATGGCATAAGAAGCTGCCTTTTGCATTGTAGGGTTATCGCACTATTGTTCGCACTTCAGTAGGGGCAACTCCTTATTCGTTTGTATATGGCACGGAAGCAGTGATACCCGCAGAAGTTGAACTTCCATCCCTTCGGATAGTTGCAGAAGCCAAAATTGACGATGATGAGTGGGTTAAAACCCGCTTGGAACAATTGAGTTTGATTAATGAGATAAGATTAGCAGCAGTGTGTCATGGCCAGTTGTATCAATAGAGAATGGCAAGAGAATATAATAAGAAGGTGCGTCCACGGAAGTTTGAAGTGGGTCAGTTAGTATTGAAACGCATTCTTCCTCATCAGGCTGAAGCAAAAGGCAAGTTTGCCCCAAACTGGCAGGGGCAGTTCATCGTGACAAGAGTGTTGTCCAATGGTGCTTTGTATTTAACAAATATAGAAGGCAAATGTGTACAAATGGCCATCAATTCCGATGCGGTCAAGAGATATTATATATGATTTCTTTGTTTAAATTGTAGTTGTCTGTACCTGGCATACTTGAAGATTGGAATGACGAAGGTATTTTGTTCTGCTATTTAAACACTTTATCCTTTATTATCCTTTGAGCCTTATTTATTTCTTTTTCATACCCCTCTTTTGGAATCAGTAGTAAAGTTCAGAAACGCAAGTGCAAAATGTAAGTAAAGGACAAAGAGAAAAAGAGAAAGAAAAGAATGAAAAGAGAAAGAAAAGAATGAAGAGAGAAAGGAAAAAATGAAAAGAAAAAAAAAGAAAAAGAGAGGAAAAAAACAACAAAAAGAAAAATAAAAAGAAGAAAAGAAGAGAAAGAAAAAGAAAAGAAAAATTGCAACAAACAAAGTAATTCCTATGACATGAACTACGTTCGACCTGATTCCTTTTAAAGGATACGTAGGCAGCCTCACAGTTCGGTCCCATCAAAATAAAATCTAAAAGTCCCCAAGCAAAGAAACTGGGGCAGAACTTGTGGTTGTTGCAAGAAATTTGATTCCAAAAGTTGTAATTTTGAACCCATTCGAATGGTTTTGAGCCTTTGATACCTTTCTTTCTAACCCCATCCATAAGCCCACACTACGGTCAAGTGGAGGTGATTTATATCAGGGGCAACACTTTGGTCCAGGTAGGAAAAAATAATGAAAATGAGAGAGTCTTATTGGTGAAAACTCTCATGGGCACCATAGGGCGACGGGGCCTGAGAGAAATCAAAACTGAGAGAGTCTTATTGGTGAAAACCCTCATGAGCACCGTAAGGCGAAAGTGAGTTGAGAGATGAACAAATGAGAGAGGTTTTCTGGTAAAAACCCTTCAGGGCGCCGCAGGCCGAGCAAGGTCAAGGTTTTGGCGAAGAAATCAGGTTGTGAAGTTTCGAGGCAATAAAGTATGGTAACTGAAAGTTGGTTGGTTGGACAGACTGGTCCGATTAATCCGAAATGCATCTCATGACCATTGGTGCCAGCTGCTCTACTCAAACAAGTTTTTTTTCTTTTTCCCTTTCAGTTAGTCTTCCGATTTTGGATTTTTCTTACCCTTCACTCTCCAAGTCATTGCATTTCATTTCTTTTGAGGTTTATTTCCCTATGTTGTTCCAATGTCAATTATGTTTAAGCAAATAAGAAGGAATTTCAAAGCTTACTACCAACTTCCAAAGGTGCACAAGTCATAGGGCGTTCAAGGCATTACCAAGACAGCATGATGTAAAGTGGGATATAAGAAATCACCAGAAGTTTCATCGGTGAAATAATTTGGCAATTTTAGGGGAGATGCAAAGGTTCAGATAAAGAGTTCAGAGGTGTAAAACAACAACATGGGTATATAACACTCGGGTCGTCAAAGGTCATGGGGTTTGAAAGTCAGATAGAAAGTCAAGTGGTTCAGAGCCAGTACAGGAAAGTAGGTCGAAATGAAACATGGAAGCAGAGAGACCTTCAGCAAGAATTCCATCAACTAACCACCATTCTAAACTGACAAGATTTTCCTTTGATTGAAATGGGGGCAGAAAATTCGTTTGTTTCGGAGGAACTCTCCGTAAGTGAAGAGCAAGCACTAATCAGGTTTGACTATAAACTCTCAGGACCCTCCTGGATAATGGGATTTAGTTTAAGTGTTCAGTACCCTCCTAGACAATGGGATTTAGTTCTATGACCTTCATAGAAAATAAGATTTAGCGTAAGTTTTACCTTTAGGAAATAGGATTTAGCTTTGAAGTTGTCACTCTTAAGGTGAGATTTATTTTGAAATTTTCAGGACCCTCCTGGAAAATGGGACCTAGTTTAAAATCTAAAACAATCATGAGTAGCATAAATGTACCCCAAAGGAATATAAGTTGGCTTCAAAGTTTGCGTGTCTAAGATAGGATTCAATTAGGAGTTCTCAGGACCCTCCTGAATAATGGGACCTAGCTTTAAGATTTCTATTAGATAACAAGGTTTAGCATAAGTTCTGTTGTAGGGTAATATAATTTAGCCGTAAAATTGTCACTCTTAAGATAAGACTTGATTTTGATTGTCAGGACCCTCCTAGATAATGGGACGTAGTTTAAAACTGTCTTGGATAACAAGATTTAGCATAAGACATACCTTCAGTAGATATAATTTAGATTTAAAATTATCGTTTAGTTAAGAGTTGTCAGGACCCTCCTGGATAATGGGGAGTAGTTTAAGCCCCTCTTAGATAACAAGAATTAGTGGAAGTCATACCTTTAAAAGATATAGCTTAGATTTAAAATTAACGTTTAGTCAAGAGTTGTCGGGGCCCTCCTGGATAATGGGACCTAGATTTCAAATTCTTAGTAATATTTGGTAACATGATTCAGTTTGACACTCACATATGTGCCAAGCTACCAGACTAGGGCAGAAAATTTTCTTTGTTTTGTCTATTTTTGTTGAAATCAGGTACCCACTTGGAGAACAGTGAGAATACATTTCAAGTTCAGCAATCAGGAGCCCGCCTGGAGAGCAGGGAATACATTCAAGTTCAACGGTCAGGAGCCCACCTGAAAAGCAGGGAATACATTTCAAGTCAGCAATCAGGAAGCCACCTAGAGAACAGGGGACTATAACTCAAGTTTTAGCTTTCAAGTTCTTATTCATATTTGGTAATGTGGTTCGTTTTACACTTACATATGTGCCCGGATACCCAAATTGGGGCAGAAAAATTTTCTTTATTTTCGTCTATTTTGTTGAAGTCAGGAGCCCGCCTGGAGAGCAGGGAATACATTTCAAGTTAGCAGTCAGGAGCCTGCCTGGAGAGCAGGGAATACATTTCAAGTTCAGCAATCAGGTGCCCACCTGGAGAACAAGGGGATACATTTCAAGTTCAGCAATCAGGCGCCCACCTAGAGAACAAAGGAATACATTTCATGTTCAGCAATCAGGCGCCCACCTGAAGAATAAGGGAATACATTTCAAGTTCAGCAATCAGGTGCCCACCTGGAGAACAAGGGGATACATTTCAAGTTCAGCAATCAGGCGCCCACCTGGAGAACAAGGGAATACATTTCAAGTTCAGCAATTAGGATCCCACTTGGAGAACAAGGGAATACATTCAAGTTCTAGCAATCAGGCGTCCACCTGGAGAAAGGGAAAACATCTCAGATTACAATTCAAGGCGGCAACAAAGGGATTCCACAGGGAGAATACGAGTCAACAAGGCAACAAGAACCAGAAGAGCAAGTTTGAAGATATAGATAGGATTTTGTAATGCATAGATCATAGTCTAGTCTAGCTTCTTTTTATTTTATCATGGTGTAATAAGGGGTTCAGTAAGCAGTAGCAGTAGCAGTAGCAACAGTGAAGTCACAACTTCATGGTAGTCCCAACTACCAAACATTCCTGAACTACACTGACCTGATTCCTTTTCAGTCAAGGATACGTAGGCAACCTCGGAAGTAGGGTGCGGTCAAATCTTTCAAAAATATTTCCCACGGAGTATTCAAACGGGCAAAAATCCTTCGTATCTGCTCACTTTATCTTTGCCCGAAAACTCTTCGTGTTTCCGAGCAAAGAGGGGCAGCTGTGAGCACATGATTTTTGCCCTATATGAATTACTGCCATAAATTCAAAATAAAATAATTTCTTTTTATTATTTGCAATTTTTGTGGATTTTGTGGCATTTTCTGATAATTGTTTGCATTTTGCCTATGCATTTTTATTTTTGTTTAATTAATGAAAAATACAAAAATATGTTGCATTTGCATTTAGGATTTTACTTTGCATTTTTAAAACTAATTAGCACATTAGTTGTTTATAAAAATGGAAAAATTAAAAGAATATAGTTTAATTTGCACTTTTAGTTTTAACTTTTGAATTTCGAGTAGTTTTCTTTTAATTTGCTTTCTTAATTAATTGTGATAAATATTATTTGTGTTTAATTAGTGTTTTGATAGGGTAATTAGGTTTTAGGATTTAATTTGGATTTTAATTTAATTTTGAAAAAAAGAAGAAAGAAAATAATTGTTGAAAAAAAATTGATTTGCAAATTGGAAAAATAAAAGGAGTGTAAAGACAGATTTGGGACAAATAAGTAGATTACCCAGGCCCAAGTCGTTCCCCCCCCCCCATACCCGTCCAAATTGGCCTAGACCCGATCCAGACCCCCTCCCCAAAAAACGACCCTGTTTAGTTTAAGCTTAATCTGAGCCGTTGAGATTACACAATCCAACGGCTCAGAAGTGAGGACCACTTGATATATATCTGTCCTAATGAGCCTAACCCCCCTCCCGCCTCCTTCATCGTCTCTCTCACCCCCTCTCTCTCGGAGCACCAGACTCCAAACCCTAGCCCCGTCCTAAAATCCTCCTCACCTCTGGTGGCGGCACCGGCTCCAAACACCACCAAAGTAACACCTCGTGACCCCCAAGATTCCCTCGTTCCAAATCCCCATTCCGTTTGCTTCGAATCCCCCTGGAACTTCTTGAATTTTAGATCGAAAGCGAATCCTAAAAAATCCAAAAGTCATTTTCTATGGAATTTGGTAGCATGCATGGTCATAGGGTGGTGTTTCGTCGAGTTTTGAAGTTCGGACTCATCAAGACTGATGTTGTTTAGTTTGTTCTTAACAAAGAACAATTGACCGATATTAGTTTTATTGAGTCCTTGTTTCCTTCTGGTGTCGAGGCTTGATTTGGTAAGTTCCTTTCCCTTTTTGTGTTTTCGTTCTCTGATTGTTTTATTATCATCCTCTTTCCCTTTCTTTAGTTTAGTTATCTTATAATAATGTGGCTGAAAATTCGATTCGCCTTCTGAGTTCACCCTGTTTTTTCAGCCTTCTAGGTTAACATAATTAGGTTTATTTGATAGCTTCATTCAATTTCACATGTTAGTTTAGGTCTTAGTCTTGTGAAGTCGTTTAGTTGTTTTCTTACATTTGTCACAATTTGCTCAGCCTGGTTCAATCCATTTTGCTGTTTGGGCTCTGAATCCATTTCAGAATTCATTCCAAGGGATTTGGTTTAGAGTATTGGGTCAGAATTGAGCCCATGTTTGGTTTAACCATTGGGCCAATGCGACCCATACGTGTTTGGTTTAAAATGGTAAATAACAGGGTCCCGAGGGATATTTTGGGAAGTGTAGGTAAGGGAATCTTTGGGTAACTGATTAGGAAGATGGGGAGGGGAGCATTTCTGAACTTCTCATTTTTTAACTAAGGTTCCCTAAGCATAAACAAAATTGGAAAACGGCCTAATTGCAAAGCTGAACTTTTTAAGGCTGCCATACTTCCTTGCCTATAAAGGCATGTTTTCTTGCCTTTCAAGGCAGAGATTGAGAGCTAAAAAATATATGGAAATTGAAACGACTGGCTTTTCAATCTGGATTTTCTGCATTATCTGTGGAAACGGAAAATTCTGCTTGTAATTTTGGGATTTCTGATTCTAATATGGCATAAAACTCTTGGGAATCTGTATTCTTCTTGCTGGGATAGAGAAATAGTTTGAGTAGTTGAGCTGGTTTTAAATTGGGTATTGGGAAATCGCTGTTCCATTGCTTTTCCCATTGATTTCTGCTGTTTCTTGCTCGGCTGCAGCTACTGCTTCTTCGCCTTTGTTTTCTCTGTCAATCTCCAGGTACTTTTCCTAAATTCTATTGGATGTAAGTCTCAATTTGAAGATGAAGTAAAAGTTGAAAGCATGGCTATAGATTCCCTTGTGTTCATTTCTACCTCTCCATGATGTCTGTGCTCTATACCACATGAGTTATTATGTATTTAATTAGATTTTTAAGTCTGTATTTGTTTAAGGACTGTTAAAACATTGTGTTTAGAAGTTCAGTCAAGTTTAATGTGTTTTAGATCTGTTAGCTCTAAATAGCATAAACCGTCGCGCTTGATAACAGTTCCATGGTTGAATCGATGTAGAAAGGCTAGGGGCAAACATTGATACTGGGATATTAGTAGAGTTCTGTGACTTGTTTAAATATGATGGTATTGTTTTGTTCATGAGAAGTATGGTGGGTGTATGTATCAGGTAATTAATGTTTTGTTTAAATTAGGTTTGAAGTTATATTTAGTGTACGGAGGATAAATTCAAGTAAGCTGTGATGTGATATCATGATTCTCTAAGTAATGTGTTCTATGATTTTTAGCTTCTGGGGTGTAAATGAATATCATACGCATGTGGTTAACTTAAATGACCTGGGAATGGGTTTCAGTCAATTTCAATCGTGGCTTCCACACCTAGCAATTGTAGGTTTAACTTTGATGATTATTCAATACCAAGTTTTCGGATCTGTGATCTTTAAATCCATTTGTTTTGTTTAAGAAAGTTTGGACGTTTTTTTGGCTGTAGTCTAGGTTCGACGCGCGAAACCCATTGATATCCAACTTGTACATAATTGCTAAGTTGGGCTTCCTACATGGGCTCATTGAAATTTGCTGTGGAGATTCACTCTTTGCAGCTTATGGGTTTAGTAAATTGTTGGGCCTCACGTCGGACCGGGCCCAGATGAGAAATAAATTGAAAGCTTTGGTTCATTTAAATTCATACATTAGATTCAGCTTAATCTAGGAATAGTTGCCAGTCCCTTAAGTTTTTTATTGGTAAGCCCTTTAGATAATTTGAGGCGAGCTATTAGCCAAGTCACAATTTATGGCCCTTTATTAATTTCTTATGATTTAACTATAAAATAACAAATGTTCGTAGTTTGATTTAGGCCCATTTAATATACAACCATGATTGTGTATACGTTCGCGTAACATAATTACGATTATAAAAACTAATTTGGAGTATGCGTTCGCGCAACTTCGGCTAAATTTTACTTAATAATAATAAAGTGTTATTAATTGTGGACACATTTGCATGACATGATTTTTGACGCGCCAAACAAATAGGTACACATATGCGTGACCCGTTTCAAGCTAATTTTCTTAACCTAAAAGCGGTAAAAAGATAATTGCACATGTTTTTTTTTTTAAAAATAAGTAGTTAAACAATTAAGTCAAGTATAAATTGCTAAGCGATCGTGTTAAAACCACGGAACTCTGGAGTGCCTAACACCTTCTCCCGGATTAACAGAATTCCTTACTCGGATTTCTGTGTTCGCAGACCGTAATTAATAGTCAATTTCCTCGATTCAGGATTCTAAACTGGTGACTTGGGACACCATAAATTATCCCAAGTGGCGACTCTGAATTTTAATAAAAAATAATCCCGTTTCGATTGTCACTTTAAGTTGGAAAAAACTCCCTTATACTCATTTTCGGGGGATAGGAAGAAGGAGGTGTGGTAGGGTTGAGCCACAACCCTAACTAATGGGTCTAGCTACTCATGATAATAGAAGAAAACTGATAAATAGGTGAAAAAAAACCCATAAGATTTAATTACAAGCTAATACTTGAATATTCAATGATAAAACTACTCTAAAATTACTCAAAATGGTTAAGAGCAGTCGTTCACGTGCTTAGCCCAAATTCAGATTACAACTGATGACCTAAAAATGGGAAAAGAAAGTGTTTACCGTGAAAATGGTAATAACAATTAAATTTTTATATGGGGCTCTAAAAATACGTGATCTATTTTTATGCTAGTTGTTAAATCGGTTGATGTAGATATATGAATATAAAAGATAAAACGCGATCTAGAATAGAGCTGTGATTAAATCGAGGGGCTTGATGTCCGGGCCTCAGGCTAGCCAATGAAGGGCCTCGAGGTCGACGCCAGGGCTGGGGCTCGAGCTATCGGGGATAATCGGGAAGGGTCTAACAGTTAGGATATAATTGGAAGAGGCTTTTTATGGCCAATATCAAGCAATAAATCAAGAACAAGCATGAAAGCAATAAATGAAAGGGGAAGTCTCGAGCGAGTAAGTTAGAGAGAAAGGAGAGAGAGAGTTGTTATTGATCTTGTGTAGAATAGTTGGAGCAACAGCAGTCCCTTAGAAAGTGGTGAGGATCCCCTTTAAATAGAAATGCAATCCCGCCAAAGTATAAAATACATTAATTGTAAAAGCATGGAGATGGGACGGCTAGACGTGACGCCTTAATACAGGCTTCGGGTAGGTCAGCTTTGTCAGACTTAGCCGTATGCCTTGGGAACCCCTTATTTTACTCTAGCCTCGATCTGTATCCTCTTTAAGTCAGACCTTGATGAGCTCCCGGGGGGGGGGAGGGGGGAACTCGGTCACAACTTCGCGTCCTCGGGGTCTTGAGGTGTTCTTCTGAAGTGACTCGATAGAAAGAAATTAGACCCCCTAATTTAACCGCATACAGATAGTCTCTGCGTTTCCCATAACGAAGCGATGGGAAACAATTATGATACCCAACTCCCCGGGCTTCCTGTGACGATTTCATATCGATGATGCAATCTATGGCGTGAATTTTCACGATAAGCAGGACATCCCATGGATTTGTCTTTTCGATGCCATTTAATGTACCGTCTATTCCCATTCTTCAAGAACACAGAAATTGTTCTCGCCAATCAGTCTTCCATTGGCCTCGATGACCGTGTCATTATCTCCTATAAATATGAGCATTTTAGCATTATTTTTATATCCAAATGTCTTTATTTGCTCATTCATCCCTTTCTCCTTGCCATCTTCCTCTTTTATTGATCACCATGTTTGGATTTAACGACCTTAAGGTTGTTTGGCAGCGTTCCGATAGGCCGTGTCGTGGCCTTTTGCCTAAGCTCCCCTTTGTCGAGCACGATTATACTGTTCTGTCGCTTCTGTTGCAGTTGTTACGTCTGTTGTCGCTATCCTTATTGGCTCGAGACGATGATATACGAGGGTCGACTTTCCTTGCTTTAGAAAGTCCTTCGGACTATATACTGCTACTTATAAGGGGGATCAGATTATACACCGTTGCTTACCTTCATACCCCAGCTCGACGTGGCGCTTTGCCCCGGGCTAGCAGCTTGCACGGCTCAATGTTCCAAGAAGTGGATTAAAAGTAGCCGTGCAAGCAAGGTCGATGTTCGCCAGGTCGGTTGTCTCTCCGAGGTTCTCTTGGCCAGTAAGAGTCCTCGACCTTTGGCGGGCTATGGCATTTTTTCATCCCTCCCTGCTTCTTGATATATCCTTTGGGGATATCAGTGCGGAAGGTTGGGATAAGGCTACTGAGGATGCATGCCCGGAGGCGTTGTTGCAGGAGGTTGACCTTCGAGAGTAGACTTGGCTCTAGGCTTTTACCACGTGTGTGCATCCCTTTAATTCTTTGTTTTTGTGTAAGGACCCCTTGCGGGCTTTTGTAATTGTTTGTAAGGATCCCTCGGGGGCCATTGTAAGCCAATATTTATGAAATAAAAAGACATCTTCTTTACTTCTACTTTTGATATTTGCCATATCCTTGTATATTCTTGTGCATTTGCTGGGATTTTGAATGTATGTCTCTGTTGACGATCATCAATATCCAACTCGGGTGCGAGCATTCTTTCCAATCTCTAGTTGATAGAAATGGCTCCTTTCCGAGCTCATCGTTGTTTCCCAGATCAAGCCTGAAGCAGTCTAATAAACCCGAGTCATCGGGACCCTCGAGCCTCGTGGAGATAGAGCACCGAACCTTGAAACTTTGAGAGTGACCTCTGAGTGAAAGTCAGCTACGGGTACCTGCGTATTTACTATGAACCTTGATGTAGATAACCTTTTAAGGCGTTGTAGATAGGTCTCTGAGGAGGGGTTACTCATATTTAGGCGACTTCTTGAGGTCAAGCCTCTATAGACGGAGCTCGAAGTGCTTCTTTTTCTCCTTGAGAGGAAACTTTGAGGTCGGGTACCACCTCCGAGCCCGTACCGAAGCCGTTGGCCTCCCGGGGCCTAACCTGGGTAGGCGAATCGTTGCTATTTCCCTACATATGTATGGGGATGCTCCCGCTTCTTGAAAGATCCCATTATTTCAGATAGCTATACATCCGCTTTGGCATCGAGTCCTTCGCTACCTTAAGCTCCAAAGTGTTTGTGTAGGTTCCCGCTTCAGTTTGCTAGTTCCACCATAGCCATGACTGCTACTTCAGGGTCTGCCCGGCAGAGAGGGGAGAGTTCCACTCCCAGTGCTCAGGATCCACGGGAGTTTACTCTGAAGACTATGTCTTTGATAAGAGAGGAGCCTCTGGAGATAGTGAGGAGAGACTACAGATGGGGTGAGGTGGCAGTGTTGCAGGCGCTTCCCCCGGATAAGGGTATTGCGGACCTCGCCGATGGATTCCTGAATGTGTACTTGTACCCTTTCACGTTGGGCCCCCTTGATAGGGTCGTGCTCAATTTCTGTTTAAAGTACCGGGTTACTTTGGCGTAGATACATCTGTCGTTTTAGTGAATAGTATTGATGATGAGGTTCTTTGCGGAGAAAGTAGGGCTTGAATTCATGCTCAATCACCTTGTCAGGCTGTATCAGCCCTTTCATCATTGAGGTCTGCTAACCTTGTGGTTCTATTCATCCACGCCCTTTGTTATTGATGATAAGGAATATGGAGATCACAAGTGGATTAGTTGATTTATCCGGGTTCGGATTACTGACGTTATCCCTGTGGAACTTATGCCATTCCCCGAGAAATGGAAGTACATGCGTGAGTGGAGCATCTCGTGCTTTCTTAGATTTGCTCACACTGAAAACTAGTTTATTGATCGTGTTTCCATCTTTTTTGCAGCAATTTCATGGGCACCGGGCGAAGTTCCCAATCTGCCTGGTTGGGTTCGGAAGCTGGTGACCCATTCGACTTGTGATGACCGTAGGTGGCGAACCTTATCCTTCGTGCATTTGGGAAGGCATTTTCCCCTTTTCATGCCCTAATCCTGCTGTCGTAGTTATTAGAGGGTCTCTAAGGACGAGGCTGCGTTACTCCGGATAGGGGGAGGAATTGTCAGCTTTTGAGCTGAAGGACATAAATGATAAACAGGACATGTATTTGTAGTGCGATGGAGCTTTCAGCAGGGCCAAACAAGGCCGAGTCTTTTAGGAGGGGACTTCGCCCGAACATTCTGTACCCATAGTTTTCGGCCTTGGAGAGGAAGTTCCCCCGAGTAATAATGCTTCGATTTAGGTTGGTTCTTCCAGGGCCAAGGGGGACTATATCAATAAAGGTATGTTCGGACTTCAAGGAAATCCGCCGAGTTCACTTCGCGGTGAGTTTTGGCACAGGCTTAGGTCTGAGCTGCTCTGTCATAGAGCTAGGCTCCGGAAAGCTCTGGATGAGGGTCGGTCCCTTAGGCTCCTTTGCAAGGAGAAGGAAGTTGAGTTGACACATTGGCGATATGAGGCGTACCGAAGCTCGAATTACGAGAGCTATTTGATGGAGCATGTAATTTTTCATGGTATGCGTTTTGCTTTTTAAACTTTTGGGTTAATATTTTTTCCTATCCTAGTTGCAGAAAAAGACAGAGGCTCTGGAGTGCCTTAGGAGTGAAGTCGACAGAATCAGGAATGATTGTGGCGAGCTAAGAGCTCAGGTGCAGGTTCAGGCTTCAGAGGAGAAGGGTGCCTTGGCTAGAGTTCCAGCATTTGAGGCCCAACTCCGCTTAGTTCGTGACAACACTTCAGTTTAAGCGGATATGATCACGAAGCTCGAGTCCGAACTTTCGAAGGTCTAAGCTGAGATTGTTAATGCTCGGGCTGAAGCAGCATTGAGCCAGACTAAGGCTGATCAGGAGATGGTAATTCATTTGAAGGATGCTACCGATGCCCAAGCCAAGTTGAAGATTGTCCTCGATCGTGAAGAGAAGATCGAAGAATATGTTAATTGCAGATCCTGAAGAAGGGTTCTTGAGGGGATCGGCGCCAGGGGTTTTGTTTGGCACGAGCGAGGGCGGATGAGCGCAAAGCTCGGTCATTCCTACTCGATGTTGAGGAGGGTGAAGATGAGGCCGGTAGGCCGTAGCCCTTAGGGGCGGGGCATAGACTCTGCCATCTTATTTGTGATATTTCCAAAGCGCATCTTATAAGGCCCAGTGAAATTTCTACTCAAAAACCCGAATCGCGTGGTGCCAGGTTAGGATCATGTGTTAGAAATTCATAAAATTCTTCGCTTGCCGCGGTTCAAACCCTTTATATTGATCTGTGCATTAAAAAGTTAAGAAATTATGTTTTCCGGAAAAGTGCATTTATGCGGTCCATTATGCGGTCGCATAATAGATATGCGGACCGCATAGTTGCCGCAGAGTCAGACAGTGTGATGGTTAATTTGAGGTCGACTATGTGGCCAATTATGCAATTGCATAATTGATATGCAGGCTGCATAGTCATCGCATAATCCCCTTGGAATTTTTGTGAGAAGCAGTACTGTGGTGCATTATGCGACCATAGAACAGGTATGCGGACCGCATTTGTGTCGCATACCCAGACAGTTTGTTCAGGTTTTTGGGACCATTTCTGCGGTCTATTTCGTGGGCCGCATGTCCATTATGGGATTGCATATGCGATCGCAAATTTCATCGGGGCTACTATTTTCTAACTTTTAAAACCCGACCCCATCCCATTAAAGATAGCCCATTAGACCCCTTTTATGTTATTTTGCTGCAACTAGAGTGAGAGAGGGAGTTCTAGAGAGAGAGGGTGATCTTCATCAAGTCCCCGCTCAATCCTTGCCTAAACCCTTGAAGATTATCAAGTAAAGCTGCTAGACCTTCACCCCAAGAGGTAAGAACTTGAGCCCTAACCTTTGGTTTCGAAATTCACACTAAAATGAGTAATTAGCTTGGGGGTTCATGGGAGTAAGAATGGATTTTCTTGCATGCATAAAAGATAATAGGTTATGGGGAGGTTGTGAACTAAAAGGATAGCAATTGGAGTGTAAAATGATAGAAATCTCTAACAAAAGGGTCCTATAATCACAATGCACACCTAGTGCTTGATAATGTGCTCAAATGAGCTAGAATCTTAATCATGTCTCTAATTCTTGGTTTAATTTGTAATTTTCATAAAATAGATTAAAGTTGCTAAGAGTCCCGAAATTTTTAAGAAATTAAGTAAAGCTTTATTGAAGTATGTGTGGCTAAAAACCCCTCCTATTAGAAATTGAGGTCTGTTGGTAAGTATATGTGCAAATGTGGTAAGCCCGAAAACTTGATCGATGTATTGATTGTTATTTTATATGAATTGGTTTTCAAATTGTAAATATATATATATACATGAAAGGTGTGCCTCATTGTGTGCAAAGTACTATTCTAGATATTTAATGATATGCAAAAGATATGAACCATGTGTTGAAATTTCCTAGACTTCACGTCAAGATTTAAAACAGAAATTGACATGCTAATCATGTGAAATCTTGCCTATGCATACAACTTGAATTGCTTTGTATGTGCCTATGATCATAAATTGCAAGGTTGACATTGAAAGTGGAAATGATGTGATAATTGTGGCCCTAAGTGCCAATGAACTGATATGATATATGTGAAATAAAGACTCAAATGAGATGATTAATGAGAAAGGAATAACTCCTAGGTAAGGCGGACTAGCTGATCGGGCCGTGATCGGACACCATGCCGCACACATGGTGGTAATATGCTGATATTGACTTCCGGAAAAGGGAAATGAGACGGTGATTGAGGTATATGTCTCAAATGAGGCAACCTAGCCGATCGGGCCGTGATCGGACTCCGCTCAAGATTGCGATGGTATTGAGAACAATGATGAATATATAAAATGCCCCAAACTAAAGTTATGGAAATCATGTGAAAGTTGTATGATTCTTTATTTGATGATGTGGGGTTCGGTTAAAGCTTTGATTGTCTCTTGTGATTTCCTTGAATTTCTGTATGATAGTTCTTTCTAATAAGATGGTGTAGTACTATTCCATGGTACTAACGCCCCTTTCGCCGGGGGCGCTACATTTTTAAATGAATGTAGGTGGCTCTATAGCGGACAGTATCGATCGTGCGTAGCAGAGTATCCTCCTCTCATAGTCATGGTGAGCCCTTTTTCCTTCAAGAGGTTATGTTGCACATCTTTTGTTGTAGATTTTCACTTTTGAGGTATAGTCGGGGCCTTGTTGCCGGCGCTGTCATAATTGTCTTTTATATCCTTAGATATCCTTAGAGGCTCTGTAGACGTTTGTGTGGGTTATGTACGGGTGTTGGATGGGTCTATGAACTAAGTTGTAATCCCAAACTCTGGTTTCTCTAAATCGTGACTGGATGTAATCTTGGAACTTAATTACGGTCTAAGGTTGTAATATGAAATGATCTATCAATGTTGAATGTAAATTCTTTCATATTGCCTAAGTAAACGAAAGCATGGTTCCCTTAATCATATTGAGTTGAGTAGAAAATGTTAAAAAGGCTTACTCAGTTGGGATCACTCGATTGAGTGTCGGTCGCGCCTCCCATGGTTGGGGAGTGACACATCTGTAGATTTAGGATACACTTTGTTGTGTATGTAAATAGAAGAGAACTTGATGCTTTATTTGTTATGTATCCTTTTCAGCTTCACTTCTGACCAGGTGGACTGGTTTCAGAGTTGGTGAGAATCCTTAGATTGGTAATATGGCTCTGGGGCTCATCAGGCATGCCTGGGGGCTCTTATGCCTTCGGTCAATGCGACCTTTAGTGTAAGCTAGTGTTAGAGCTCTTTTGCTTTTGCTCAACTGTTTTGGGTTTAATCTCCAAGTCGGGCTTTGACTCGAGCCCATTCGACCCTCAAGCTTTTATGCCTGCATGGGTGGGCGACAATGGCTATTTATGCCCTTCCCCTTGGCATTTGTATCTTAACTATTTTGGGTTCAGTCTCCGTGTCGTATTTCGACTCGGGCACAATTGACCCTTAAGTTCTATATTTTCGTGGGCTAGCGACAACGGCTCTTACGCCTTAGATCGAAGCGACCTTTTATGTATGTGATCCTGAGGCTCATGAAGCTGGTGACAATGGCTCTTACGATTTGCGCTTAGGCATGTATAGTTAACTATTTTGGATCTGGTCTCCGAATCGGGTTATGACTCAAGCTCACTTTGACCCTCAAGCTTTCAAATTTTTAAGTTAGCAACAATAGCTCTTACGTTTTTGGTCGTTGTGATCGTTTAGTGTGTGTGGCCCTGAGGCTCATTAGGTTGGTGACAATGGCTCTTACACTTTGCCCTTAGGCATATGTAGGCTTTGTTTTCCTCTCGTTAAGGACTTTTGAAATAATTTTCCTTAACCCATCGTCAGTTAGGGAATAACCTCGATTTCAAGTCATTTGCAGTGATGTTCGAGCACCTTAGAAGGTTTAGCTCGTAGGTTAAGTAGCTCGAAGCCTTGAGATTTGGAGCTAGCATGGTCGAAGCTCATTTGCCTGTCGAGGGTAGCCTGTTTAACCGGTTTTTTACGAAGTAGATTCGAAGTAATGGCCTTATGATTTTATAGCGACGGTCAGGCGTCCCCGAGCTGCATTAATTTGGCTGGTGCAGCCGTATTGATCGTAGTCATTTGTCTTTGGCCGTAGCCATTTTTGATTCCGAGTATGGTATTTTAGGCGTCTACGTCAAGGGTATGTCCTTTCATGAGTGTTACAAATGCGACATATAGCCTAAACATCGGGATCGAGTTTTATGCCTGTAGTAAGGTCTTACAAAATTTTCATGCATGTTAAGGTCTTACAGTTTTTTGATGCCTGTTGAGGTCTCACATTTTTTTCATGCTTGTTGAGGTCTTATAGTTTTTCATGCCTGCTGAGGTCTTACAGTTTTTTCATGCCTGTTAAGGTCTTACAGTTTTGTCATTTCCACATCAAATAGGTCTCGCTAGACCGAGTCTGCCCGCTCGAGGTTTTATGGCCTCGTGTTTTTAAGTGAATGGCGATTGGCGATAGTCTTCGAGTCATCGAGTTTGTTTAGGCTTAGGGGTCGTTACTCGCAAACTCGTTGTTTCCTCATTGAGGGCTTGCATTTTTTCGAGATTCCGACCCTGGGTCATGCGTTTTCCGAGTTTGTGATGCCAGTCTCCGAGTGTTCGGGACAATTTTCCCTTTTTGATATATTTCGTAATTTTCGTGTTGCCTCGTTAAGGGCTTAAAAATTTGGAGTCTCGACCCTGAGACCATGCAGGCATCGAGTAGTTGGCGCTAGTCTCCAAGTATTTTGGAACGTCCTCGGCGGAGGGATCCTCGTAGTGAAAATGCTGAATTTCCTTTGGAGTACGAGATGCTTTGGCGAAAGACATTTTTTGATTGTTTGACATAAGTACATGGTGTTTTGTTGCAGTGATTCTGGGTTATGTAGACACGGTTCATTTGACTGTTTGGCTCGGTAAATTGTTTTCTATTGGAACTTTGTTCGTCGTTTCCTCGCTCTTCCGAGCGGATGGCCTCTCAAAGGGGTGCCCTCAAGTGTTCGGGGTTGATTGAAAAAGAGTCCCTACAAGCTTGTCGGATCCTCCTTAGGTAGCGTGTTGCCCTATTAAGAACCTTGCCGGCGAAACCCTCTTCGGGACAAAAGCTCGGCCGAAGGGAAAGAGTGCAACAGATGACATTAAGGCCTTGGGATCTTCGAGTTGAGTTAACACTTTCTACTGCCCTGACAGGGTGCCTGCATATGGGTTAGCATAAAATAACAAAAGAGTGACGTGGTCTTACCTTATCACGGGGTGCGCAGGCGATGTTCCGAGACCTGATATGTCCCTGTTGTTTGGAGCGAGGTCTTTGTACGGCCCTCCGCTGTGTTTACTCGGTCTTATACGAAGACATAGTTTGATTACCCTTTGACTCTTTTGAAAGTGGAGATATTGGTGTCGGCGCTACTTTATGCAACGCGAACACTTCCCTTGCCGCGTGTTGCTCCCCGTTGACAGTTTTAATTCTGCCCTTTGCTGAGGATTTCATCATTTGGCGAAGAGGGGACGGTACCGCCTCCATGCGGTACGTCCGCGGCCGTCCGAATAAGGCATTTATACCTCGAATCTCCTTTGATGACATGGAACTTGCCATTTTGGTCTGCACCATCCATGTTGATTGAGAGAATGGTCTCTCCTCTCATTGTTTCGATTGTCGTATTGAATCTGCTAAGGATTTGAGAGCCGGGCATGATTTGGCCTGGCAGTCCGAGCTGCCCTATCACCATCGACCCGATAATGTTGGTCGAGCCACCTGAATTTACGAGCACATGTTTTATTTGAAATGAACAAATGAGGAAGAAAGTTACTAGTGCGTTGTTATGAGGTTGGGGCGAGGTTTCGGAGCCTTCCTTGTCAAATGCGAGGGCATCTTTGGTTACGTGTCCCCTGGTCCATTTTTCTTCTGTGATTGATATTTTTTCCTCCTCTTCACAAGTTTCTGGAGAGTGTCAGTGCTCCTCCAATATCATGGTAATATGTCACGGCCCATTTGATTTGTTCTTCTTGGATGTCTTTCTTTCTCAGAACTGAACTTGAGCTCGATTGCTCAAAAATCCTCGGCGGTGACTTTCATTAGGTAGCTTGGTTGTTTCCTTGCAGAGTTGGTGGGATTCTTTGGTGTTATGGCTGTGCGTATTATGAAGTTCACATACCATGTTGTGATTACTTCGAGAAGGATCCGACTGGATAGGCCTGGGCCATTTGGTGTTCTGGTTTTGCTGATCGTGAACACGATGTCCGATAAAGCGACGTTAGAGTTATATTCTAGTAGGTGAGGTTCCCCCGTTGGTCTAGCATCTCCGTCGAACCTAGCTCTATTGATGAGCCCTCGAGGATATTATCCTTGATCCATTCTCCGACCGTTGCAAGGTAGGTTGCATCTCGGGCCATTTCTCCTATATTCGTCGTACGGCTGGTATCTTTCTTTGTTTGGTTTCAGTTTCTTTGCTAGGAACCTACTTGGGTATACTGAGCCCGAGGGGGCTCCCAGCTAGTTGTCCTCGACCCTGATTTGCGACTGGTACCGGTTGTGGGCGTCTGACCAGGTCGTAGCTGGATATTCGATCAAGTTTTGTTTCAACTATTCCGAAGCCACCGAGCTTCGTTCATTCAGTCCTTGAGTGAAGACTTGCACCGCCCAGTCATCGGAGACCGGGGGTAGTTGCAGTCATTCCGTTTGGAAACGAGATACGAAATTCTCGTAGCATTTCATTCTCTCTCTACTTAATCTTGAAAACATCGGACTTCCTTGTTGATACTTTGATGGCACCGGTGTGTGCCCTTATGAAGGAATATGCTAGCATGGAAAATGAATCTATGGGGTTGGGAGCTAGGTTGTGATGCCACATAATGGCCCCCTTCAAGAGCGTTTCTCCAAACTTCTTCAGTAAGACGGACTCGATCACGTCGTCCTTTATGTCATTGCCCTTTACCGTGCACGTATGGGCAGTGACATGTTCATTGGGATGTGAGGTCCCATTATATTTTAGGAGTCTGAACTTCTTTAGAATGGGTCTCGGATCCGCTTCCTCTAGGAACGGCCGTTGTACGAACTTCTTTGAATCTACACCCTTCAAGACAGGGGGTGCGCTCGGGATTTGGTCGACACTAAAATTATAGGTTTCGACCTTCTTGTTGTTGGCTGCTATCATTTTCTTGCCTGACTCGATCCTTTTGGTGAGGTCTTCGAGCATTTTCATGATGGCAGGGTCGGCTATCAATTCATTGATGCTCGATCTCTCCGGTACCTGTTTGGCCAGGGAGGATAGTTTTCGGTGCTACTACGCTGGGAGTATTCAGGTGGCTTTACAACTGAGCGATAGCCAATTGTTGTGCCTGCAACATTTCAAAAATAACTTGAAGACTAACTTCTTGTTCTTCCCGGGCTGGGGGTTTTTTGGGCTTCATGTTGGTCGCCATGTCGCATGCTCCCGTCGGTGTGTGAGGTTTTGTCGACTTGCTGCGTGTCTTGAGAATCCACGTCTGCTGGAATCGGTCCAGGTGCCTTATCGGGGTTCTGCGATGGTGCGCCAACAATTGGAAAAGACACACCATTTTCTCCGTGGTTTTCGAGGTTGTCGTTCTTGACTCTATTTACTGAGCAAGAAATTTTGACCTGAAATCGAAGATCTTGGACAAGAAAAAGTGTGAAAGATAACTTGTGTTGTGCAATGAAACCAGCAAGAAAATAATCACTATTATTTTTAGCCCCACGGTGGCGCCAAACTGTTTACCGTGAAAATGGTAATAACAATTAAATTTTATGTGGGACTCTAAAAATACGTGATCTATTTTTATGCTAGTTGTTAGAACGGTTGATGCTAGATATATGAAGATAAAAGATAAAATGCGAGCTAGAATAGAGTTGTGAGCAAATCGAGGGGCTTGCTGTCCGGGCCTCGGGCTAGCCGAGAGCTATCGGGGATAACCGGGAAGGAGCTAACAGTCAGGATATAATTGGAAGAGGCTCTTTATGGCCAATATCAAGCAATAAATGAAGAACAAGCATGAACGCAATAAATGAAAGGGGCAGTCTCGAGCGAGTAAGTTAGAGAGAAAGGAGAGAGAGAGTTGTTATTGATCTTGTGTAGAATAGTTGGAGCAACAGCAGTCCCTTAGAAAGTGGTGAGGATCCCCTTTATATAGAAAGGCAATCCCGCCAAAGTATAAAATACATTAATTGTAAAAGCATGGAGATGGGACGGCTAGACGTGACGCCTTAATACAGGCTTCGGGTAGGTCAGCTTTGTCAGACTTAGCCGTATGCCTTGGGAACCCCTTATTTTACTCTAGCCTCGATCTGTATCCTCTTTAAGTCAGACCTTGATGAGCTCCGGGGGGGACTCAGTCACAACTTCACGTCCTCGGGGTCTCGAGGTGTTCTTCTAAAGTGACTCGATAGCAAGAAATTAGACCCTCTGATTTCGCCGCATACATAAAGTATTTATACGAGGCTGAATTTTATGGACAAAAAATACCCCTGCAAGGGTAGTGCAGTCCGCACAAAATTGAGTGCGGCCGTGGTGAGGCTTCTTGGCTTTAAATCTCTGCTCTCTGAACTTGTCCACCGCAGACCGCACAAAAGGCACCACGGTTGCAGTGGCTTCTATTGCGGTCCACACAAAAAGGACCACAGACCGCATTGGCATTAATTCTCCAAAGTCCCAACTCTCTGAACTCTTTCGTTGCGGACTACACAATTTTGATTGCAGCTGCGGTGCGGCCATTGCGGTCCGCACAAAATGCTTTATGGCCGCAATGCTTGATTTCCAAAATATGCACTCTCTGAATCTCCTCACTGCGGACCACACCAAATGAAATGCGGTCGCAGTGGACCTGTTTCACTATGCTTGGACTTGTTCTTGGTACTTGTGCATGTTTCACTCCTATTTGAGCCGGTTTTGACTAATTATCACCTTTTTGACCAAACCCTGCAAACAAGTACAACATGTAAGCCTTTGGAACTATTTTGTACACATTTTTAATCAAAACTCAGGTAAGAAGGAGTGTAAAATGAACTATAATCCCTAGTTATCATGTTTCTCCATGATGAGCATGAACATGAAGTATTCCAATGATCCGGGAACTTACGACCTTAAATGCAATGTTAAACATGTCGTTTTGAGTTTATCGATGGTCATATGCATAATGATGTGTTATGAAATGCATAGGTGTATAATATAATATGTGGTCCTATGGGCGGTCTATAAAACTCATAGGTGTATTGTGTATGGAATCCTATGGACGGTCTATGAAACACATATGTGTATTCTATATGGAAACCTATGGACCGTATATGAAATTCATAGGTGTATTATATATGTGAATGCTATGGACGGGCTATGAAACGCATAGATGTATAATATAATATATGATCCTATGGGTGGTCTATGAAACACATAGGTGTATGGTATATGGAATCCTATGGACGGTCTATGAAACGCATAGGTGTATTGTATAGGTGATCCTATGGACGGTCTATGAAATGTATAAGTGTATTGTATAGGTGATATTATACTATGGACAGTCCATGAAATGCATAGGTGTATGATATGGATGAACACTATAGACAGTCTATGAAACGTATAGATGCATAATGTGCATAGTAAGAGAGGGCTATGGACGGTCTAGTAAGACGCATAGCAAACACGAACATAGGGGCCACTTTCATTGGCCTGGTTTTCACATGTTGTCACATTTACATTATATTTTATATCCCACGCATAATTCATATGGCTCAATTGATCCCAAAAGAAGTTCAAAATTTGTAAGTATAATAAGACTTGAAATGTCATTCTATGGGATGTTTTGTAGTTTCTTGATATACTTTATTTGCCTCTTATTTGAGTTACCGTATTTTCATATGTTGTTTTGTTTGCCTTACATACGAGTAATATTCCACATGTACTAACATCTCTTTCGTCGGGGTGCTGGATCCTTTAATGGCTGCATGTATACTTCTATAGGATGATATGGATCTTTGATAGGGATCGTCTTCACTACTCAACTTATGGTGAGCCCGCTACAATTCTAATAGGTGTTTGAGTCTAGTTCATTTTATGTACTTAGGTATGTATTGTCATAGAAGCTCTATGTACACTATGGGTCATGAAATTAAAGTTTTGAGTTTTGTCGTGTATTTACGTTCGCAGTATTTATAGTTTTTTATAAAGCTATGTATCCATCATGAGAATATTTTTAGGCCATTGAGCTAAATTTATCCAAGTTAAAAGTCAATATCTAATTATGTATTGGTAAATCATGCATGAGTATGATGAGAGGTTGATGTAACGTTGGCTTGCTCGACTGGGCTTACTCGATTGAGCGTCGGTCGCGCTCCTAGAGGTCGGGGTGTGACATATATATATATATATATATATCTTTCTTTCGACACCAAGCTTATTCGGAATAGCCAATTCATAATGAACAACTCGTGACTTACAAGAACATTGTGGGATTCAATTATAAGAGAGAAGTATAGTTAACATACCTTGTTTGAGCTTCCTTGATTTACTAAAATGTTTCGGAAATCTTAGAAACTTCGATCTATATGGAAATATAACAAGTTCGAACAGAAATTAGGAAGAAGTCCATGGGTGCGGCTCATTTGAGAAATTTAACAAACACTATATGGACATTAGGATCTCAAGGTCATCCTATGGTAGATTTCTTCATCCCACAACCCATGGTCTACCCATTAGAACTCAAAATTCTTCCCACAAACCTTGATAGTACATGCATGCATAAATAACGCTCTTACACCCAAGAATCACACCCCCCATTAACCATCTTCTACCCCAAGCTCAAAATTGAAACTAGGGTATGGAACCTTACCTCTTAGATAAAGACCTTGTGAGTTTTTCCTTGTGAATTCTCCAACTCTTGAGCAAGGATTGATGAGCAATTAGCTTAGGGACTTCACTACTCACTCTATGGCACTTCCTTTTTCTAGAAATATCCGATTTCTACTTTACAAATGGTTCTTAACGTCTATATATCAAAATAGGGTTGGGTTATAAAAACCAGAAAATGGACCCTCCAAACATAGCTTTGCAGCCACATAGTGGACCATGGAATGGATATGCGGTCCGCAAAAATGGGCCGCAAAAGTGATGCCAAGAAAACAGGGTTGCTCGGGTCAGGTTGTGGCAGGTCCACGGTCCGCAGACCAGTTCTACGGTCGCATAATGCGCCACAGAGTTATCCTTCGAAAATATTTGTACTGGATTGATTATGTGGCCTGGGAAAATATTATGCGGTCGCATATTGGACATCAAAACAACCCACCAAAATTCACCATTTTTCTGTTGCACTATGCGCCGATCTGTGGCCCGCAAAGTGATTCTGTGGCCTCATAGTGGACCATAGAAATACCCTACTCTGCAAAAAAAAATTTCAACTCCCTAACGTATTGTTCAACCCAAAAGTTCGTACTTCAATCGTCAAACTCATAAGTCTCCCTAGGCAGCACGAAATCCCAGGTTCTACGTAAAATTTTACGGGGCCTTACATCAAGTGTGGAATAGTAGAATCAGTGAGAGTGAGAGATTAATAGCAGTAGTTTGGTGATAATTCATTAAGACATCGAGGGTAATGGGAAAGGGGGGTTTATATAATTGTAGAAATTGAATGAACAAATAAGGAAATATAATCAATCAAACACAAATAAGGAAAGAGAAACATGCAAAAATCAATTCAGAATCGATTAAGGAGAAAATCGGGTAAACTCTAGTTCATGATGGATAACAAAATAGTCGAAGAATCTCACTGAATCGGACTTATATAACCTTATTATGGATGCATATAGAAGAAACACCGTCCAGATCTTGAAGATATAAAGACGATTGTACTTTATTAAAGACCCGGTACTTGCCAAAGATAGGCAAGTACTAGGTGATACAATAACCATGTAAGTAACAAAGAGATCGAGCATATATGGAAGGAAAATCATGGAGAGATTCCATATTAGGGTTGGAGTTGGAGAGGATAAGGGTGGCGGATGCTACGGTATCTCAAAAGATTGAAGGGGAGAGTTGAGAGTGTTTTTTTTTTACCAATCCACTAGGCAATCTCCTAGGGCTAGATTTTATATATGTAAAGAAAATCATACAAGTGTTTGGGGGTGGCAGTTCGGAGGGAAATGGTGTTAGGATTTGGTTTTGGATAATTAAAGATGAGAGATGGGCTTTGGGCCATTGATATCTGAGATCAACGGATGAGATGAAAGAGAGAGTTAGGCGGATCGTTTAAAATGGGTCACGGCCGGGTTAAATGAAGAGGTCATTTGGTTTGGGTTGCGTAAGGGTTAAATGAAACAAGTTAAGTTCCTTAGGCCTGCTTTGGTCCGAAATTAGCCCTATATTGGGCTACAAATTACATATGCAAAATTTGTTTCAAATAATTTATAAAAAGTAATTAATAAATAATAAAAATATTCTTTATGCAGTAAAATGATTGAAAAGAATAACTTAACATTATAAAAATATTAAAATACTATTTTAGCATAAATAATGTAATAAATATAATTATATATAGAATATAAATTATTATTGCAAAAATTGTGTAAATAGTTAAAAAATGTAATTATATGAAATAAAGTAAAAATATTATAAAACACATACGTGGGTATAAATAATAAATTTGGATGATTAAGGCATCACAAAATGCTTTAAAAGGATAATTAATAAAGATTTTAACAATTTAAATACAAGGAAATCAATTTTAAAGCTTAAAAATTATGGAAAATTAAATATTATACTTATCTGACTTTTGTAAATTGAGTAATAATGAAATATTATGTTTCAAAAGTATAAATAATATTTTATAAAATATGAGGATAAAATTGGGTATCAATGGTTGCCCCTCTTTACCTAGGAATGATGAAAGAGTTGTCGGGTAAAGAAAATGATGAACAATTTTGTTCAAAATGAATGAGAATGATGTGTTTTTAAAAAAAATGGGGTTGATGGAGTTGTTATAAGGATGCCTATATATTTCGAGGAATGATCTTTTGTATATGATGGTGTCATTAGTAACGGATAATTCTATGGTGGATCTATGAATGTCGATTTAAATGTTACGGATATTCAAGATGAACGTTGGGGTGGTTATGAGATAAAGAGTAAATAATTGATGACTATCAGTTACGTTTGAGGTAATCAAAGGATGTGAACATTGTGAACGGAGACTGAAGCAAGAATTGCTCCCGTTTGTAGAACGGTTACCTACTGAGTTACCTGCAAAACTTAAAACACGATGAACGCGAACATATAGGGTTAGTGTGGAAATTTAAACATGATATAAATTCCCTTTGGACTATAAGAGTTGTCTTTGCACGATGAGAATGATGTCCTTAGATTATAATGTCCTAGGCCATAAAGCGTATGATAAGGGATTCGCAGGCCATGAAATGGTGTCCTCCAGCTGTAGACATATGATTTTTGACCCTCCCCAAGATTTTTTATATTTTAGCATGTAGATATTTAATTTAGGCCTAATATCGCTATTTCAACTAATTTTGACTCTTTTACCTTATTTTATTACAAGAAAATAAAAATTACAAAAATATTTTATTTTATGTACCTTTCATTTGTAATCTTAAAAAATACCAAAAATAGTTTTGTTTTAACGGTCAGTCTTATTTTAACAGTTATTTTACTTAAGTAGGACTAATTAATAAATGAGGTCATATTTTAGTCTTGTTCGAAGAGAAAGAATAAAATTTGGACTCAAACGACCCATTTTTAGGCTTAATTTTCGGATCTAGCCCATAATTTCTAGGCCCATACCCCCTAACCTAAAAACCCTATAAAACAAACAAAGCCTAAAATCTGAAAAGGGGAGCGAACCGAACAAAAAGAAGCATCAACGAAAATACAAAAAAAGACCTATAAATCATACACTGACCTAGACCCTACAACAGAGGAGCGCCACAAAATCTGGAGCTTTTGGTTTTTGCCATCTAATTAAATGCTAATAACGCCTAAGACCTAAAAGGGTTTCAACCGTCGAACACTATAGAGAGACTTGGAGTTCATCTTCATCACACCAAGCAGCCATAGTCAAGCTCCATAAAACACCCCAAAATCCTAGTCAAAACCCACCTAAAATCTAGTGAAATTCTAACGTGTAAACACAATCGAAAAACCCATGTGAAACGTTACTATTTCAGCCGCATAACCGCCAGATCTCTCACCAGCTTCGTCCACACTGTCGTCATCTCCCATCTCTCGTCCATTGCTGCTTCAACCTGAAACTAGCACCTAAACCACCCTTTAACGCCACGAAACAGTCCCAAGGTCTTTGAAAAATCCAAGTAGTCGTTGAGGTGGTCGTCGTCCGAGGTTCCGTTGATGAAGTCGATGATGTTTGGTTATAGTTCTAACGATTTGCTGTATAAGTTGGAGGAGGATTGTTATCATCATGTCAAATATGTACTTTGGTTTGCAATACTACAAGTTCTCTTCCTTGTGTTTATTTTATCTCATATTCATTTTACTTGTTTGGTGAAAGATCTTGATTAATTTTTTCTTCTCTGAATTGGTTTTGTTCATGTAATTCGCATGGTATGGGTGTTTCATCTTTTATTTTGTCTGTATGGTGGCTTTGAGGAGTGGACGAAATACTCCTAGCTAGGTTGAACAAACGTAAAAGGGACTATCACATGACTGCCATTCATTTTCGTACAGTTTTAGTACTAATCAATAATTTTTACACTATAGGACTTCCTCATTGAATGGATTTAACTATTTGTCGTTAAGTTAGGAAAAGAATTCTTTTTGGTTGAGTAATAGTAAGTACTACCGTTAGTGAATTATCTTTTTTCTAGTTTTAATCCTTTGTCCATTGTGGTAAATCAATCATCTTTGAAGGAAGTGTATAATTTACTTTACAAGGGACAATTTTCACAGAGCTGTAGTACAAAGTTGGCTCGAGAATAAAAAACATATTTTGCAACCTTGTTTTTTAATCTAATCACTCTTTAATTTACCGTTGTTTTTGATATGTGTATATAAGTAACATAGAGTAAATAATGTTTGTAGTTTGCTTTAGGCGCATTAATTATATAATTATCATGGCTACTACTTAAATCCGGGGGTACATTTCATGTGGCCCCGGTCTAATTTCCAACAAGGTTAAATAGAACGTGTCGTGAATCACGGGTGCATTTCATGTAGCGTGGCTTGCGATATGTTTTAAATAACCTTGAATTAATTTCATTAAATAATTAAAAGCGGCTAAAAGGTTTAAAAATGCACATAGGTTTATAACATGTGACAAATCAAGATAATTAGGCTAATAAAAATATATGAAGGACCGTGCTAGAACCACGAAACCCGGGAATGCCTAACACCTTCTCCCGGGTTAACAGAATTCCTTACCCGAATTTCTGTGTTCGCAGACCATAATAGGTCAACCTTCCTCGATTCGGGATTTAATCGGTAACTTGGGACACCATAAATTATCCCAAGTGGCGACTCTGAATTTTGAATAAATAATCTCTTTTCAAATAATGTCACTTTAATTGAAAAAACTCCCTTATATACGCCATCGGGGTGGTAAAAAGGAGGTGTGATAGCTCTGGCGACTCTGCTGGGGAAAGTAACCCAGAATCTTCAGTTCAGGGTTCAAGAATTTGAGCTTGGAATAAGTGTTATATTTGGCTTTATTTATTATCTGGTTTTATTACATGTTTGGGCCTAATGTGCTAAATGTTGCTTTTTACCGCTTTGATATTGTTTGGACTATATATAAATTGTTACGAAACCCTCCTCTCTATGAGTCTTCTAAATCATCTGGGAAGTGTGCACTTCGTGTGACTTCTCCTCTGTTAGAGTCATATCCCAATTTTAGAACGAGGTTCGGACAAGTTGCAAAGCCGGTGAAACTTCTGTATTCCCGGTACGCTGCCCCCCTCGGCTCGAGCTGTTCGCTCGGGTAAGCTAGGTCTAGAACAAATAAACCCAGGTTTTTAAACCTAGAATAACATAGTCTCATGCCGAATCCCTAGTAGGAACATTTTTTCCATCAGTTTGACTTGGGGGACTCAACACAAGGATTGGGTTTGTCTAGGACAGCTGTACCCAAAATAACAGACCATCTTGATGCATCCTATATGCTACATGTTGCATTTCTTCAAGGGTAAAAGGGTCATTTGGTGGACCAATGATAATTGAGGGCGAATGAAAAAAAAGAAAAAAAGAGAGAGGGTGAAGTGTAAAAATAAAGCAAGTAGGGCCCAATTATGTTTTTTGTCAAATTTTTTGTTTAAAACAAACATGAAAATTCAAAAAAAAGATTTTGCACTTTTTTCATCATTTTTTGAAAATCAATAATAAAACAAAAGAGGAAAACAAAATCCAAAAAGAGTTTACATGTTTCATCATTTTTCAGAAAAGACAAAAAAAATATATTTTCTCTAAAGTAGTTGTTTTTTTAATTCTTGCCCGTATCCAATCTGCCCGAACTACGCATACCTGATTTCTCATCTTTCGGGGCGTGATACGTAGGCAACCCACATAGGGTTCGGTCTTCCTAGTAAATCTTAGGCTCTTGGCTTTGTGGGGTCATAGCCAAATTTTGCACTTCTAGCCACTTTTTGGCCAAATAAGCCATTTTGCAAATATAGCCTCAATTATGTCTTGCATGTGTCTAATAGGGAGTGTTATTGTCTCACCTAGTGTTGGTTTGAGTTTTTTTCATACAGGTGTGGATCTACTTACCGGGGTTTGAGCATGGCAGACACCTCGTGATCATCCAGTCAGGATCGCTCATTCAGGAGTTGCTTAAGGAGATTTGTTTTAGTTTTTATGTTTTGAGTTTGTTCTTCATTTTATGTCGTCTTTTACTTTTTAGTTTTGTACAGTAACATCGAGTCTTTTGTTATTGTACTTTCTACTTTATATTTGAAAAAGTGTGTTGTAACTCAAAAATCCAAAAAAAAAGAAAGAGGTTTTGCGTTTTATATTTCTGTTAGAAGTTTTCTTCATAATACTAATTCTTTTAAGGTGATTTTCCTTTAGGAAATTAATATCTATAACTCAAAATAAAAATTGCTATTATATTTCCTTTTAGTACATTAAGACTAAAAATTCAAAAAAGAGAGAATTTTCTTTTAGTACCACTTTAAAAGTTTTCTTTAAGATTTTAGTTCCAAAAAATCCAAAAAGATTTTCTTTGGAGGTGCTTCTTTGGGAAATTGATGAAAAATAAAAATAAAAAACTTTTTCTTATTTTCATTAGAACTTTAGGATATTGTACATAGAATAAAAAAAACATACTTTTTCTTTGGTTTATTTTCAGATTTTCTTCCTTAGGTAATCAAAAATTCAAATCCAAAAACAGCTTTTATCTTTTTCATTTCTTGTTTCGAAATCTTTTCTTCAGGATATCAAGTGAAAATTCAAAATATTTTTCTTTGGTTTATTCTTTAGATTTCCTTCCCAAAAAAAAAGAATCAAAAATATTTTTCTCTTGTTGGGTTTTTTCCTTAATAATTTCCAAAAGAGTATTTGTTTCAAAAAGAAAAAAAAGACATGCTCGTTAAGCTTGAGTTTAGAGTAGGTTATAGAACATTCATTATAGAAAATAAAAAAAAAGATTTGCTTCTTTTGTTTCTTTTTTCTCATCAGAGTAGTCATTAAGATAGAAAGAAAAAAAAAATAAAAAAAAAAAGAGAACGTCAGTTTGTTTACTCTATTCCCGATCTTCCCGAACTACGCAAAGATCTGATTCATGTGGTGTCAAGATACGTAGGCAACCTACATAGTGTTCGATAGAATCATTGTTTTTATTATTAAAAGAAAAAGAAAAGAAAAAAGAAAAAAATGAAAAAAGAAGGGAAAAAAGGGTGAAATTATGGGATGTGAGAAATGAGAGGAAAGAAAACAGTAATAATTAGAAATAAAAAAGGAAGGAAAATGAGCAAACAAGTGCTAGAAAAGGTAAGAAAAGAGAAGATTGAAATGAACAAATTGGGATGATGCCAAGTGACCTTTTGACCCTCGAAATCATTCTAGAACCGTTGATTGTTGCTAGGTGCATTGCACGCAATGTCATATTTTTAGCTGTTAAATGCTCTAATTCTAACGTGATGACCCCATTTTGTTCCTTTTGTTATCTTCATTAAGCAGAAGGGTGATTGGTTTGTTGTTTTTAAGGTAACTCATCCATATAATACAAGGTCATAGAGCAAGGTAGTCATAGCTGGCAAAGAGTGGGACACAGGTGTTACTGATCCGTCTAAGGAGATTGATGAATCAAAATCTGAGTTGAAAGAAGAGATCCTAAGGTTGAAAGGACATATGACTGAAATGTACCAAGCCTGAATTAGTGGGCGTCATCCACCATCAGTTCCCGCTAACTACAATGAAAGCCTTGTCACCATTCCACCACTATCACAAGTCCAGGATATCTCCCAACCACCTTTTAACACTCCACCCCCTAGAACCACCTCATATCCCGCTCCTTTGACCACTCATTTTTTTGTAGATCATCCACATGATATCTTTCCTAGATCCTCTAGCGAGATTGTGTTCAAAATCCCCGATGCCTAACACTATGCTCCAGAACCAATTTTCAAGGTCTCAGGTCCATACTCTTACGCTCCTCATTTTGAGTCTCCCGGTGAGACTACAAAGCCTGCTAAGACAGTGGAGCAAGATGAGATATCCAGAAAGCTGAAAGGGTTTAAGATACCAAAGTTTAATTTGTATGATGGGCAAAGAGATCCAGTAGCCCACCTGAGGGGTTATTGCAGTGAAATGAGAAGTGTTGACGGGAAAGATGAGTTGTTGATGTCATATTTCAGTAAGAGCCTGACTGGGGCAGCTTTGGAATGGCATACTCGTCAAGATGTTAGTAAATGGCATATATGGGATGACATAGCTCAAGATTTTGTATGACACTTTCAGTACAATATAGACATTATCCCAGACTGCTCCTCCCTGTCTTAAATGGAAAAGAAACCCAAGGAAAGTTTTAAGGAATTTGGTTCAGATAGAACGAACAAGTTGCTCGGGACAGTCCTCCCATTGATAGAAAAGATGTTGCTAAGCCCCGCCAACGACAGGATCTAGTGGGCATTTGTGCCAAATGCTTTCAGCCTCAATACTGACCCGATGAATATCCCCGTGCTCCACATAATTCACCCCAGTATTTTCCTCCGAACAACGTCCGGTCATCTGTCCAACCACTGGGTTATTCCTCATGGCGAGCGCCAACACCGCATAATGCACTTTTGCCTTCACAGCATTTTCGAGCATCCAACAATCCTAGAAAACTGGGGCATGGAGTGAAACAAAGGCAAAGAAATAGTTTCACGCTAATCAGAGAATCCTATACAAGCCTATTTGAAATGTTAACACACTCTGGCCTGATTGAGCCGCTCCTCGGCTATACTCCGGACCCATATGCAAAAGGTTTTGATCCTACATTATGGTGCATGTACCACTCTAACGTCCAAGGTCGTAGCATCGAAGATTTTCATGCTTTGAAAAACGAAATAGAAAGAATGATTCAAGAAGGGATAATTGTGATCAAGGAAAGTGACACCCAGCATATCGCGCATAATCCTTTACATGCACATGATGATACACACTTTGTGGGGATGATGCGTTGTGACAGGGAGCATGAGAATTCTCTTGGGAAATTGCTGACTAAAGTTAATGATATTAAAATTGGTAATGGTCTTGGTAATATTGATGTGGAACTTAGTGGCTAAGATGCCAAGCTTGGAAATTGGAAAGACGCTCTTTTCTTGGCTAGCCCAGGGAGGAGTTCTGGTGGTTTATTTGTTGTCAATTAAATACAACAATTTATCTAAGCTCGAATTATGAACCCTGAACCAGAGATTCTGGGTTCGATGTCCCCAGCAGAGTCGCCAGAGCTGTCACACCTCCTTTTTCCGCCCCCGCGAGGGTACAAGGGAGTTTTTTCCGATTAAAGGACAATCGAAACGGGATTTATTTATTTATTTCAGAGTCGCCACTTGGGAGATTTAGGGTGTCCCAAGTCACCAATTTTAATCCCGAATCGAGGAAAAGAATGACTCTGTATTACAGTCTGCACACCAGAAATCCGGATAAGGAATTCTGTTAACCCAGGAGAAGGTGTTAGGCATTCCCGAGTTCCGTGGTTCTAGCACGGTCGCTTAACTGTTGTAATGGCTAAAATATCTGATTTTAATACATGTTCAAAAAAAACTATAGTGCAATTTTAACTTTTAACCGCTTTTATTGTTATTATTATATTTTAAAGAGTGTGAACATCGTTTAAAAATATGTCTTTGGATTGCGTTACATAAAATGCATCCACGATCCGGAACATATTTTTATTCAATGTTTTGGGATTTGGATTTGGGTCGCATAAATGCGTACCCGTATTTAAGAATGTATTATTATTATATCGCGCCTAAAGCGATTAGCGCTTTATTACTTTGGGGAAGGCCGTGAAATTTGCTAAATGGTCCATCCCGAAGTTTAAGTAATCAATTGAATTTTTATCGAGGCCCCCGCAATTTGTGTGTTTTATTTAGCGAGGCTCGTCTCATTTATTTTAAATGGACAAATCTTAAAGCGACTACATTTTGCTATTTAAAATTAGTCTCTAAAATCAATAAAGAAAATCCTAATTAATTACATTATTTATTTATTTATTATTATTATTAAGAAAACATGACATGCTAATTGCTTGATTAATACAAATATTGATGAAAAAGGAATTTTATTCTTAATTTCGAAATTATAAATAAAATAAAAGCTCAACAACTAATATCCAAAAGAATCAAATATAGCTAGATTAAAACTCAGCATTGTTAAAAAAAATTATTGAGATTAATTATTCACAACCATTTGAAACTTGATTTAACCATAATTACTAAAGCTTATTAGAAAGTTTGTTAGACTTAAACGTTCTTCTAGTCTTGCTTGAACTCAAGTCATGCCTTAATGCCTAATTTACGAAGTTTTAATTTAAATTCATGTCTTAGCTAAATTTAGCTAGTTATTCATGATTAACCTACTGTTGATAATCTTGAAACCTTCATAACTAGTGAATTAACCTGTTTTGCCGAACTGATTCATTAAAGACTAACTTAAGTTATTTTTTTTATTCCAGTTATTATTTAGTAATACATGGAATTGCTTAAATATAATCAACAAAATGAAACAAAGAAAAACGAAATTAAAACTTCAGAATTTCATTCTTCATATGTATTCATGCTTCATATTTCGGATTACAATAACCAGCTTTTCAGTTGTGTACCTGATATTGGAAGCAAGAAAAAAATGAAGATGAGAATCAGTAACAGTAAGAACAGTATAGCACAGCAGCAACAACCCAGCAACAGTACCAACCCAGGAAAAGAGTTTGCAAACCAGTAGAGCAGTAATCCCAAAAACAAAAGCTTCAAGCTTTGATAAAACAACAATTAATTCTGATTTCAAACAATAAAAGAAAGCAGAATATTTTTTTAGTTTTTTTTTTTTTTGAAAGTTTAAATATTTTTCGGAATTTTCTCTCTTAAATGTTCAGCCCTTTTTTTCTCTCTTATTTTCAGATTCGTTTCTCTCTCGTTCTTATTATCTGTCTGTGTATTTTCTTCTCCTCTTTTGATTTCAAGACTTCACATATATAACTCATCCCATAAACCTTTCAATTAATTAAAATCAATACTTTTTCTCTACCCAACCCATTATCTTCCCACTCATCCCCATTACACTAAATAAACATATCACACCACCCCATTTCATTTTGTCCTCCATGCCTAACATAAAATAATGCAAGATTCCCCCTTTAAATTAAATCTTGTCCCCCCTTTATATTAAATAACCATATCACAACCCACCCCATTTTATTTTGTCCCCCATGCTTCAAATAAACAATTACAAAATGTACAATTCCTAAACTACCCCTCACGACCTTACTGAAATTACCAAACTACCCCTGAACGTACTACAAATTACCAAACTACCCATCAGCTATAACACATCAATTAATCAAACTTAACCAAAATATAGACAATATGATCAATTTCTAACAATGTTCTAACAACAATATGAACACGGATGAACATCATAACAACAATATCACATGAACACGATTTTAACAACATTTCAACAACAAATCACATGAACACAAATTGAACAACAAAGAACAACTAAAATTTGATTGAACAATATTTTAGCAACAAACAATCCTATTTTCGGATTCAACAACAACAACAAACAAAGTATGAAGATTTCTAAATTCAATCATATTGAACTTAAAATCAATTCAAACAACATTACAACAAATAATTCTTATATTAAACTTTAAACAAGATTATGAGAACAATTCAAGAAATAATCATAAATGGTAAACAAGAAATCAAACTATACAAAATTCGGATTCAAGATCATCCAAACAAAGTATGAACATGAATGAATCTATTTTAACACAACAAACATGACGGATTAAACGATTAAATCAATATATTCCTTTAACACAACTAAATTCTTTTTAGACAAATAACAAGATCGACGAATAAACAATTATGAATTTAAGCTTGAACTTAACAATATTAACAATTTCTAACAATACATAAACTCATGAAACAAATTGAAGAAATAGTTAATTAAATTTCAATTTGAATCTAACAAACATCAAACTAACAAATATACACTTAAACAATAATACAAACATGAAATGAATATGAAAACAACTAATTAAACTTCTATTTTAAAATCTAAATATTAATTTAACAAACAACATGAACATGAACAAAATCAAAAATCAAATATCTAACCATAGACATGAACAAAACAAACATTCGCCGATTTTAGATTCGAAAAAATATCAAAACAAAATACGGACAAAGTAAAATATAAAAAACTACTAACCGGATTGAAACGACGAATAACGACCAAACAAACAACGAACTTGACGATGAACTCACGACGTACAGGATCTTGACTCGACGAAAAACCCTCGACCAAACGAAGAAGACGGAGGGAAAGGAGCAGCAGCTCACAGCTGGCCATGGCAGCATCAAGCTTGCTCGTCCATGGCAGAAACGTGAGCAGCTCGACGTGAAGATGGAGGGGAAGAAGCAGCGTCGCGGCAGCATCAACATCGCGGCAGCAACAGCGGCGACCATGGCAGCAGCTGTCCGACGACGGGGACGACGGGGAGAAGAAGCAACATCGGCAGAACAGCGATGGGGAGGTTGACGATGAAGCAGCTGTCCGTCGAGGGGTGTTTGGACGTAAGGTTTGAGCTGGTCGACGAGCAAAACGCAGCAACAACGTTGCTCGTCAATGGCGGACGGTGGAGGGGTCTGGTTTTCCGGCGCTTGGACTGATCATTTGGAGGATGGTTGCCGGGCAGCCATGGTTGGGAGGGAGGTGAGCTTGAGGAAGAAGAAGAAGATAGGGAAGGGGGGGTGGCGGATTGTTTAGAAATTTTTTAGGGTTTTTGTCTTCTTTTTGTTTTGTTTTGTTTTGTAAAATGTAAGACAAAGGGGTTTGGGTCTTTTGGGTTATGGACTGGGTCGACCCAGTTCGAAATGGACTGGGTCGTAGGGAAGATTGGGCCATTTTTTGGGCCTGTGGCTTGAAATCGAAGAAGAGGCCCAATTCCGACTTTCTTTATATTTTCGCTCTCTTTTCTTCTTTTATTTTTCTAAAACTAAATTATAAAAATACTTAAACTATTATTAAGAACTAAATTAAGTTATAAAAGCGCAAATTAACTCCCAATAACAATTAACGCACAATTAAGTATTAATTAAGCATAAAATTGTATATTTGGACATTAAATGCTAAAAATGCAAACGATGCCTATTTTTGTAATTTTTAATTTTTGTAAAACAAATTCAATTACTAACAATTGTAGAATTAAATCCTACATGCAAAAATGTGACATATTTTTGTATTTTTTATTAATTTAGCAAATAAACATGCACAGACAAATGCAAATAATTATTCAAAATATCACAAAATATCACAAAATTACACACCAAAGAAAAATTATTTTATTTTTGGATATTTTGGGAGTAATTCTCATATTGGGCAAAAATTACGTGCTTACAGCTGCCCCTCTTTGCCCGGAGACACGAAGGGTTTTCGTGCAAAGATAAAGCGAGCGATTTTTGCCCATCCGAGTACTCCGTTGAAGCATTTTTTGAAAAAGATTTGACCGAACCTTTACTTCAAAGGTTTCCTACATATCCTGGGCTAAACAGGAATCAAGTCAATGTAGTTCGGGAAATTTTGGTAGCTGGGACTACCGTGGGACTGCATTGTCACTGTTGTTGCATGCTATTACTACTGCTTACCGATCTCCTTGTTACACCGTTCTTAAAAGAAAACAAGAAGCTAGGCAAGAGTACAATTTGTTTTTTGTTGCCTTGCTTCCTTGTCTGCTTGCATTTCTTCTTTTGACACATGTACTTGAGTTTGTACTGTGACCTCTTGTTGCAACCTTCTGTTTCCCGGTGCCAGGGAATTTTATTGTTTCCTGCTGGGGATTCCTATTGTAACCCTCTGTTTTATTGTCCTCTGACTTGATCTTGAAATGTATGCCTCTGTTATCTGGGCGGGCTCCCAACTTCAATACTTGAAAATTAAAGACTTGAAATGTATGCCTCTGTTATCTGGGCGGGCTCCCAAGCTCAATGCTTGAAATGTAAAGACTGCAATGTATGCCTCTGTTGTCTGGGCGGGCTCCCAACTTCGCCGCTTGAAATATAAAGACTGAAATGTATGCCTCTATTATCTGGGCGAGCTCCCAACTTCAATGCTTGAAATGTAAAGACTGAATGTATGCCTCTGTTCTATGGGCTGGCTCCCAACTTCAACAACTAAAATGTAAAGACTGAAATGTATGCCTCTGTTATCTGGGCGGGCTCCCCACATCAACAACAACTTTTAAAAATAAGCGTCATTCCTCTCTTCAGGCGGGCTCCTGACTTCAAATACACAACTTTTAAAATAAACGCCTTTCCTCTCTTCAGGCGGGCTCCTGACTTCAACAACAACTTTGAAAATAAATCGCCATTCCTCTCTTCAGGCGGGCTCCTGACTTCAACCAATACATCGCCATTCCTTTCTTTAGGTTGGCAAGATTTCAACAACTTTTAAAAACGTCTTTCCTCTCTTCAGGCGGGCTCCTGACTTCAACAACAACTTTGAAAATAATCGCCATTCCTCTCTTCAGGCGGGCTCCTGACTTCAACCAATACATCGCCATTCCTTTCTTTAGGTTGGCAAGATTTCAACAACTTTTAAAAACGCCTTTCCTCTCTTCAGGCGGGCTCCTGACTTCAACAACAACTTTGAAAATAATCGCCATTCCTCTCTTCAGGCGGGCTCCTGACTTCAACCAATACATCGCCATTCCTTTCTTTAGGTTGGCAAGATTTCAACAACTTTTAAAAACGCCTTTCCTCTCTTCAGGCGGGCTCCTGACTTCAACAACAACTTTGAATATAATCGCCATTCCTCTCTTCAGGCGGGCTCCTGACTTCAACCAATAAATCGCCATTCCTTTCTTTAGGTTGGCAAGATTTCAACAACTTTTAAAAACGCCTTTTCTCTCTTCAGGCGGGCTCCTGACTTCAACAACAACTTTGAAAATAATCGCCATTCCTCTCTTCAGGCGGGCTCCTGACTTCAACCAATAAATCGCCATTCTATTCTTCAGGGGGGGCTCCTGACTTCAACAACTTCTTTTTTTTTTTTAATTATCCTATGAGAAAATTCATCAGACTAGGATTTGATATCTTATCTTAGGAGAAAGATTCATCGGACTAAGATTTGATATCTTATCTTGGGAGAAAAATTTCATCAGACCAAGATTTTGACTCTAGGAGATAAATCGTCAGACTAGGTCCATTTTGTTATGATCTTAGGAGAAAGATTCATCTGACTAAGATTTTATTATATTATCTTGGGAGAAAAATTTCATCAGACCAAGATTGTATCGGGAAAGAAATTAATCAGACTAGGACTTTTTATCCTAGGAGAAAAATGTAAAGATCAATGATTTGAGACACTTACCTTTGCAATTTCTTCTTTTCTTTTCTTTTTCCTTTGCGCTGCTTTGTTCTTGCTTGCTGGGGATAATACCACTGCGGGAGTCTTCTTTCTTCCCCTCCCTCAAATTCAATTTTTTTTTAACACTGTTGGGGATATAAGTGTTATCTTTTTGGGATAACGTTGTTGAGGATAACGCTGTTGGGGAGTTTTATCCCTTCAAATCGATGCTTCATTCTTCTGGAAGCTGCTGGGGATGATAATGGCTTTTTGCTTTTCTGAGCACAAATGTCATCCCTTTGTTCTGTCTGCTGGGGAACAACTTCCTCCATTGAAACTTATTATATTGGGGCAACACTGGTTCAAAGACCACTTCCCTTGAGACTGGTGTTATTTTTTATTCTTCCTCATATGGGTACCTGACTTCCAGAAAATTTTCCAAATGAAAGGAAAATTTTCTGCCCCAGTTTTACAGTCTCCCTTATGGCATGCATTTCTGTCATCAATGCCATTTCCTTTACCTGTTTCAAAACAAAATTTGTTAGTTAGAAATGCGGTGGTTGGTTGTGATACGCCTACTAGGATGGCTTTTCCCTTTCTTCTTCCCTGCTCTGCGTTCCAAAACTTGTTGGGGATGATATTATTTGCTGGGGATAATCCTTTTCTGCTGGGGATATCCCTCCTCTTTTGTGGCATAGCTCGGAAACTGGTCTTTCCCCGACCTTTTAGTCTCGCATGAATTTCCCAAATCATGCTCATTGCTCTCCTTAATTTGTCCACAGGCCTTGGCCTTGAGGTTTATAACCTTTGATTTCGGCAAGGGTATCCCTCTTGACACTCGTTGACCCTTTTGTTGGGGATATCTATCTTGACACTGGCCTCGCGCTTGTTCCTTCCTGACTATACTACTTGGATGTACTAGTCAGATCTTATCTTGGAAAGCTGATGGCCTATTTTGAAGTCATTTCCCACTGGTTCTTACCAAACAGACTCTACTGGGGACATTTCTATGAAAGGAAAAGATGAAAAGGAACAGAATAAAGACAAATGAAAAGGTTGACTCTTTAACAAAAGAAACTATAAATAAAAACCTATCAAACGCAGACAACGACTCTAATGGTCATGACATGCACATGTGGCCTATCATCTTCCATCAATCATCTTTCAAGACCTTCAATTGTCAATTCCCCATCTGATTCTTAATCTTATTCGACTTGTAGTGCCCGAAGGGTTTTCACTATCAAGTCTCTCTCATTTTGGTTTTTCTCTCAGCTTTCATCGCCTTATGGTGTCCGTGAAGATTTTCACCGATAAGACTCTCTCATTTGTATTACTTTCCAGTTGGGGATTTGGAGTGTTGCCAGTATGACTCTCTCTGTTGGAGATTAGAGTCCTTTCTGCTGTGGAACAGAATGTTATGTTCGCCGGTAAGACTCTTCATTTGTCTGACTTGGCATCTTTTAAAGACTGATCAGAAGGTCTTTCTTTGGACCGTAATGTGAGTTTTTGGATAGGGCTAGAAAAAAAAGGGTATTAAAGGCTCAAAAATGCATTAATTTTTGGTTATTAGTTACAACCTTCGGAATTAGATTTATTTACAACAAATGCAACCTTTGCCCCAGTTTCTTGCTTGGGGACATTTTAATTTATGATTTTTTCATTTTTCAAAACTATGATCGAGCCGTGAAGCGCCTACGTATCCTCTTTGAGGAATCAGGTCAAACGTGGTTCCCAATTCCTCTTTTTTCATTTGACTTTCTTTTGTTTTTTTTTTATCATTTTTCTTTTCTTTTCTTTTTCGTTTTGTTGTTTTCTTTTCTTCTTTTTTTTTCTTTCTTTTTTCTTTTCTTTTTTTTTCATGTTTTCATGCCATGCTCGCGTTTTTTAGTCGTTTTTACTGATTCCGAACGAGGGGTATGAAAGAAAAATAAGTAAGGCTCAAGAGGGGTAACGAAGGATAAAGTGTTTAGGTAGCAGAACAAAATGCCTTCGTCATTCCAGTCTTCAAAACATGCCAAATGCAAACAACACAACAAACAATAGATTTATAGTCTCTTCCGACGGTGCTGGGCTTGACAATTATGTTAAACATTTGCTTTTCCCTTTGTTATTTCTAAAACATCGTTGGGCGACACTCTTATTATCATGAATGACCCTCACGCCAATTTGGAGAATCTTGATTTTAACGGTTTTCTTTGTGTTTAATTTGCCCCAGTTCCACATGACTCGGGCTTCAAATAATCCCAAACCGTTCTTATTTCCTTTAAATGGTCTGATCGCCTTTCCAGGGTTTTACGATTAACTTTTAAGGTTAAGCCTAAACTGTGTGCGCATGTCATGTCACTAGAATCGGCACTGAACAAAAAGGACCAAACAAAGAGATGACTGGAAATAAAGAAAGACCGGATTTTGTATTAGACTACCGGTGAAATGGTTTAAATAACAAAACAAACAAAACAATCCAGAACAAAATCCTAAAACAAACTGGACAAGACAATATCCGACTTATAACCCTAATAATCCAAACAACATAAATGTCAATAAAATAAGCCACCACAAGCTTCTCTCTTGTTAACCAAGGAACAGAGCGTCCTTCCACTTTACCAAGACTGGCATCTTAGCCACTGAGCTTTGCATCGATACTGTCAAGACCATTACCAGCTTCAATATCATCAACATCCGTTGGCAAGTTCTCGAGGGGGCTCGAGTGCACCATGTCACTGTTATTAATCACAACCCGCCCTTCTTGGATCATTTTCTCTACTTCCCTTCTCCAACTATGACAGCTCTCAATGTTGTGCCCTATGACATTGGAGTGGTAGGCGCATCGCGCTGCCGGATCAAAGCTCCTTGCAAGTGGATTTGGAGTACATGCGGGGAGTGGCTCAATCGAGCCAGCATGCTTTAGTCTTTCAAACAGACTTGCATAAGATACTCCGATAGGGGTGAGAGCCTTTCCTCGTTTCAGCAACCTTTCGTTCCTAAATGCTTGATTGGGCCGGAAACCTAATCCAGGGGGCTTCCGGTAGGCTTGTGAGGGTGGATAGGCCTTCTGTGGACCTAGGTATTTGGAAAGTGAAGCCCGTCTTTGGTAATCTCGTGGAGAGAAGTAGCATTGGGGAGGGGAGTAGCGTGAACGAGTGATGGAGCTACTCGGGTAGCTAGGAAAGCTGTCATAAGTGGGTTGGGATGGAGAGTATGGGGGATGGGTAATGCCAGAGTTTGAAAAGCTTGGCGGTGGTGGGGGTGGTGCTTTCCCAGTTATCCATGCCTGATACATGTCTGCCACATGTTGTCTCAGCATTTTCACTTCTTCTACCAACCCGTTGTTCTGTTCGACCAATTGTTGTCGGTCATCAGTACCGACCCACCCTGTTCTGAGGTTCTGTGTCATTTGCTTTGCAGGGAGGAGTTACCACAACCAACCACTTTTCTATATATGAACACAGCAAAGGGAAGCCATCACGTTAGTGTCAGGGCATTTGACAGATAATCATATATTAGAGATGCAATGCACCTAAGCAGTTAAACCGTTCTATCAGAGATGCAATGCACTTGCGCTTTCCTTTATTTTTCTTTCTTCCCTTTTTTTCTTTTTCAGTGGTGGTCGAATCTTATGGAGATTGCCTACGTATCATGACCCCGCATGAATCAGACCTTGCGTAGTTCGGACCAATAAAAGATAAATAATACTAAACATTTTTTTTTCAATTTAAAACAAACTGGGTTTCAAAAGTTTGAAGATGACCTACAAACTCGAAAATCAAACAAACCACCTATTCTAATCAAAAGATTTACAAACTCCAAAACAAATGGTCATCTTCCTTTCTCCGTTTGACAAATGCAACTAAACGGTTATTTTTGAAAATGTGGCCCCTTCCAAATTTTGAGGCCGGAGAGGATTATTTTACGACACTTTACAAACTTGTCCATTCTTTACGAAAATAGCCTTTCGACAACTGAAAGATACTCTAAAGCTATTTCGGCAAGAACGGTTTAAGACGCGGCTGAAGCTGGCTCGGCTTATTTTGACCCAAAATCCAAACGGTATTCACCTGACCGCTGACTCTTTTTTTTTTTTCAAATTACAATAAAAACCTGGTGTCGCAAACACGGCCATTCAGCACCTCGGGGACGAAGATATTTAAGGTTGTGTGGGTCAACTGGACCAAAATCCTAAACATGACCCAAAAGGTGGCTGTTTATGCAAAGTCAGCCTTCCGGCGTCCCTTTTCGGGAACATTCGGCTATGTCTTGATAAAACAGCATCACCTGATTTTTTTATGACTCTTTTTATCGTTTTTCAAATTAGAAAACTCAATATTGCAAACACGGCCTTTCAACGCTTCGGGGACGAAGATTCTTAAGGCTGTGTGGGTCAACCGGTCCAAATCTAAAAAAAATGACCCAAAGGTGGCTATTTATGCAAAGTCAGCCTTCCGGCGTCCCTTTCGGGAACATTCGGCTATGTCTTGATAAAACAGCGTCACCCGACTTCTTAGAAATTTGACATATATTTTTGCTATATTTTTTTTTTGTAAAAGGGGAAGTTGGACATCACCCGACTTATTTATGACAAAATTAAAATCTTGACATGTTTTTTTTGTTTGTTTTTTTTATTTGTTTTTGGCTTTTTTAGCAAAAGGGGGGTTGGACCCGATGAGGGTTGCCTACGTATCTCACATCCGGTGAGAATCAACCCCGCGTAGTTCGGGCCAGATTGGATACGGGTGAGAAATAAAAAAAATAACTAATTCAGAGAAAACATGTCTTTTTTTTCTTTTGCTTTTTCTTAAAAGGTGATGAAACATGTAAAATCTTTTGGATTTTCTTTTTCCCTTTTTTTTATTTTTGATTTTTCATAAATGATAAAAAGTGCAAAGAATTTTTTTTTTGAATTTTTCATTTTTTTTTAAATTTGTTTTTTTAGATAAAAATGTAACAAAACATAACCGGTCCCTATTTTCTTTATCATTGATCCACCAAATGACCCTTTTACCCTTGAAGGAATGCAACATGTAGCACATAGGATGCATCAAGATGGTCTTTTTCATTTCAGGTTGCTAGCCCTAGACAGACCCAACCCCTGTGTTGAGTCCCCTAAGTCAAATACAACATGATGCAAATAATCGTTCCTACTAGGGATCCAGCATGAAGTCATGTTATTTTATGTTCAAAACTTGAGTCGATGTTCTAGACTGTGTACCCGAGCGGACAACTCAAGTCGAGGAGGGGGCAACTTACCGGGAACCAAAAGGCCATCTGGCTTCGTAACTTGTCCGACCTCTTTCTTATTTCAGGGTATGACACTAACAGAATAGGGAGTCTCAACCAGTAAGCACATCCCCGGAGGTGAAGAGAGAAGGGTGTCGGCACAGTTTATATACAGTTCAGATAATATAAAAGCGGTAACATTTAGCACATTTAGCATAAAACATGTAGGAAAATCATATACAACTAAATACAACAATTTATCTAAGCTCGAATTCTGAACCCTGAACCAGAGATTCTGGGTAAGATTTCCCCAGCAGAGTCGCCAGAGCTGTCACACCTCCTTTTTCCGCCCCCCGCGAGGGTACAAGGGAGTTTTTTCCGATTAAAGGACAATCGAAACGGGATTTATTTATTTATTTCAGAGTCGCCACTTGGGAGATTTAGGGTGTCCCAAGTCATCAATTTTAATCCCGAATCGAGGAAAAGAATGACTCTGTATTACAGACTGCGCACCAAAAATTCGGATAAGGAATTCTGTTAACCCGGGAGAAGGTGTTAGGCATTCCCGAGTTCCGTGGTTCTAGCACGGTCGCTCAACTGTTGTAATGGCTAAAATATCTGATTTTAATACATGTTCAAAAAAAACTATAGTGCAATTTTAACTTTTAACCGCTTTTATTGTTATTATTATATTTTAAAGAGTGTGAACATCGTTTAAAAACATGTCTTTGGATTGCGTTACATAAAATGCATCCACGATCCGGAACATATTTTTATTCAATGTTTTGGGATTTGGATTTGGGTCGCATAAATGCGTACCCGTGTTTAAGAATGTATTATTATTATATCGCGCCTAAAGCGATTAGCGCTTTATTACTTTGGGGAAGGCCGTGAAATTTGCTAAATGGTCCATCCCGAAGTTTAAGTAATCAATTGAATTTTTATCGAGGCCCCCGCAATTTGTGTGTTTTATTTAGCGAGGCTCGTCTCATTTATTTTAAATGGACAAATCTTAAAGCGACTACATTTTGCTATTTAAAATTAGTCTCTAAAATGAATAAAGAAAATCCTAATTAATTACGTTTTTTATTTATTTATTATTATTATTAAGAAAACATGACATGATAATTGCTTGATTAATACAAATATTGATGAAAAAGTAATTTTATTCTTAATTTCGAAATTATAAATAAAATAAAAGCTCAACAACTAATATCCAAAAGAATCAAATATAGCTAGATTAAAACTCAGCATTGTTAAAAAATATTATTGAGATTAATTATTCACAACCATTTGAAACTTGATTTAACCATAATTACTAAAGCTTATTAGAAAGTTTGTTAGACTTAAACGTTCTTCTAGTCTTGCTTGAACTCAAGTCATGCCTTAATGCCTAATTTACGAAGTTTTAATTTAAATTCATGTCTTAGCTAAATTTAGCTAGTTATTCATGATTAACCTACTGTTGATAATCTTGAAACCTTCATAACTAGTGAATTAACCTGTTTTGCCGAACTGATTCATTAAAGACTAACTTAAGTTATTTTTTTTATTCCAGTTATTATTTAGTAATACATGGAATAGCTTAAATATAATCAAAAAAGGAAACAAAGAAAAACTAAATTAAAACATCAGAATTTCATTCTTCATATGTATTCATGCTTCATATTTCGGATTACAATAACCAGCTTTTCAGTTGTGTACCTGATATTGGAAGCAAGAAAAAAATGAAGATGAGAATCAGTAACAGTAATAACAGTATAGCACAGCAGCAACAACCCAGCAACAGTACCAACCCAGGAAAAGAGTTTGCAAACCAGTAGAGCAGTAATCCCAAAAACAAAAGCTTCAAACTTTGATGAAACAACAATTAATTCTGATTTCAAACAATAAAAGAAAGAAGAATATTTTTTTAGTTTTTTTTTTTTGAAAGTTTATATATTTTTCGGAATTTTCTCTCTTAAATGTTCAGCCCTTTTTTTCTCTCTTATTTTCAGATTCGTTTCTCTCTCGTTCTTATTATCTGTCTGTGTATTTTCTTCTCCTCTTTTGATTTCAAGACTTCACATATATAACTCATCCCATAAACCTTTCAATTAATTAAAATCAATACTTTTTCTCTACCCAACCCATTATCTTCCCACTCATCCCCATTACACTAAATAAACATATCACACCACCCCATTTCATTTTGTCCTCCATGCCTAACATAAAATAATGCAAGATTCCCCCTTTAAATTAAATCTTGTCCCCCCTTTATATTAAATAACCATATCACAACCCACCCCATTTTATTTTGTCCCTCATGCTTCAAATAAACAATTACAAAATGTACAATTCCTAAACTACCCCTCACGACCTTACTGAAATTACCAAACTACCCCTGAACGTACTACAAATTACCAAACTACCCATCAGCTATAACACATCAATTAATCAAACTTAACCAAAATATAGACAATATGATCAATTTCTAACAATGTTCTAACAACAATATGAACACGGATGAACATCATAACAACAATATCACATGAACACGATTTTAACAACATTTCAACAACAAATCACATGAACACAAATTGAACAACAAAGAACAACTAAAATTTGATTGAACAATATTTTAGCAACAAACAATCCTATTTTCGGATTCAACAACAACAACAAACAAAGTATGAAGATTTCTATATTCAATCATATTGAACTTAAAATCAACTCTAACAACATTACAACAAACAATTCTTATATTAAACTTTAAATAAGATTATGAGAACAATTCAAGAAATAATCATAAATGGTAAACAAGAAATCAAACTATACAAAATTCGGATTCAAGATCATCCAAACAAAGTATGAACATGAATGAATCTATTTTAACATAACAAACATGACGGATTAAACGATTAAATCAATATATTCCTTTAACACAACTAAATTCTTTTTAGACAAATAACAAGATCGATGAATAAACAATTATGAACTTAAGCTTGAACTTAACAATATTAACAATTTCTAACAATACATAAACTCATGAAACAAATTGAAGAAATAGTTAATTAAATTTCAATTTGAATCTAACAAACATCAAACTAACAAATATTCACTTAAACAATAATACAAACATAAAATGAATATGAAAACAACTAATTAAACTTCTATTTTGAAATCTGAAAATTAATTTAACAAAACAACATGAACATGAACAAAACCAAAAATCAAATATCTAACCATAGACATGAACAAAACAAACATTCGCTGATTTTAGATTCGAAAAAATATCAAAACAAAATACGGACAAAGTAAAATTCAAAAACTACTAACCGGATTGAAACGACGAATAACGACCAAACAAACAACGAACTTGACGATGAACTCACGACGTACAGGATCTTGACTCGACGAAAAACCCTCGACCAAACGAAGAAGACGGAGGGAAAGGAGCAGCAGCTCGCAGCTGGCCATGGCAGCATCAAGCTTGCTCGTCCATGGCAGAAACGTGAGCAGCGGTGACGAGCAGCTCGACGTGAAGATGGAGGAGAAGAAGCAGCGTCGCGGCAGCATCAACATCGCGGCAGCAACAGCGGCGACCATGGCAGCAGCTGTCCGACGACGGGGATGACGGGGAGAAGAAGAAACATCGGCAGAACAGCGATAGGGAGGTTGACGATGAAGCAGCTGTCCGTCGAGGGGTGTTTGGACGTAAGGTTTGAGCTGGTCGACGAGCAAAATGCAGCAACAACGTTGCTCGTCAATGGCGGACGGTGGAGGGGTCTGGTTTTCCGGCGCTTGGACTGATCATTTAGAGGATGGTTGCCGGGCAGCCATGGTTGGGAGGGAGGTGAGCTTGAGGAAGAAGAAGAAGATAGGGGAGGGGGGGCGGATGGTTTAGACTTTTAGGGTTTTTGTCTTATTTTTGTTTTGTTTTGTTTTGTAAAATGTAAGACAAAGGGGTTTGGGTCTTTTGGGTTATGGACTGGGTCGACCCAGTTTGAAATGGACTGGGTCGTAGGGAAGATTGGGCCATTGTTTGGGCCTGTGGCTTGAAATCGAAGAAGAGGCCCAATTCCGACTTTCTTTATATTTTCGCTCTCTTTTCTTCTTTTATTTTTCTAAAACTAAATTATAAAAATACTTAAACTATTATAAAGAACTAAATTAAGTTATAAAAGTGCAAATTAACTCCCAATAACAATTAACGCACAATTAAGTATTAATTAAGCATAAAATTGTATATTTGGACATTAAATGCTAAAAATGCAAACGATGCCTATTTTTGTAATTTTTAATTTTTGTAAAACAAATTCAATTACTAACAATTGTAGAATTAAATCCTACATGCAAAAATGCGACATATTTTTGTATTTTTTATTAATTTAGCAAATAAACATGCACAGACAAATGCAAATAATTATTCAAAATATCACAAAATATCACAAAATTACACACCAAAGAAAAATCATTTTATTTTTGGATTTTTTGGGAGTAATTCTCATATTGGGCAAAAATCACGTGCTTACACCCCTTTTAGTGTTATTTAGGTTTTTCTAGGGTCGTAACCCCAGTGTGTTTTGTTTGTTTTGTTGTTCGAACCCGTTCACCGTCTGTCTAATGCAATTTTCTATTTCCTGTTATTTCTAGTCATTTTGTTTAGTCTTCTTTTTCTTTTATAGTTATTTTCTTGCCACTTCTAGTGGCATGAAATGCACGCATAATTCTCAGCCTGGTTTTAAATGTTAGTTTAGTCATGAAGCAATGAAGCAATTTTGAAGATGATAGGAACACTTGAGGGCAGTAAGTACAGATTTGGACATTTTGAGATCATTTGAAGCCCGAACCATGTGAAACTGGGGCAGATAATTTGGGAAGTTTATAGGGTGACAAGAATTCATTAAAGGAGAGTGCATCCCGGACGATTTGAAGTAAGCAACTTTGACTTCAAGTGCATCTCAAGTTACAAGATAAAGTCAAGGAAGTTTTCTCCGAATTGACAGATGATATCCATTGTGAAGAGGGAATCACCCAACAAGGGTTCTGTAGTTGACAAGGTGCTAAAGAAAAGTGGAAGGCATAGCAGTGATATCAATGCCGAAGTCGCAAAAGAAATATTGTGCATGATCTTCAATTTTCATTTCAAGTTTCATGTGTTGTACTTGGCATTTTCAGGGATTAAGAGGCCCTCTTTCAACTGCCCAAACACTTATACCATTTGATACCTTTTTGAGCCTGTACTAATTTCTTTGACCTCCCCTCTTTTGGAATCAAGTTAGAGTCATACGGAAAAAAAAAGTTTATGTCCCCATAGGTTTATTTTAAAAGGTTCATTCCAAAAAGGAAAATTCAAAAAAAAAAGAAGAGAAAAAAGGGGGAAAGGAAAAAAAAAAGAAAAGAAAAAAAAAAAGAAAAAGAAAAGAAAATAAAAATAAAAATAGCAACAACAAACGTATCTTTGTGAACTACGTTTGACCTGATTCTTGTCACCACAAGATACATAGGCAACCTTATGGTTCTGTCATACCAAATAAAATATTTCATAGTCTCACGAAGTTAAGAGTGGGGTGGTTTTTCTTAGAATCAAATTCTCTTGTTTTAGAAATTGGGGCAATGTTTTGAAATGGATTCCAAAAGTTGTAAATAAATTAACCCCGCTGTCTTAGTTATTTTAGCCTTTATAATATCTTTTCTTTCTACCCCTTTCCAAAAGCCATATTACAGTCCAAAAAAGACCTCCCGGATAATCTTTGAGAGTGCTGAGTTTAGACATGCCAAGGGTATATGATGTTTTTACCATGGTTAATGCCTTGTCATATGCAGAATCAGTGGAAATACGAAGAAAAGAACAAAATGAGAGAGTCTTATTGATGAAAACCTTCACATGCACCATAATGCGATGGTGAGTTGAGAGAAAGAACAAAATGAGAGAGGCTTGATGGTGAAAACCCTTCGGGCACTACAAGTCGAATAAGGATCGTGAATCAGATTGGATAATCGGAGCATTGAAGCTCAGTTTCACGGTTTAGGGGGTATAACAAGAGTTGAACATCAGACTTGCTTGATAGATTAGGCCACAGGTGCTTGTCATGGTTATTAGAGTTGTTATCCACATATGATAAGTTTCTACTTTGTAGTTTTCTTGTTAGGAATCATCTCTTTCCATTGTCCTTTACTCTGTTCCTTTTATCTTGTTTACTTCCTTCCTGAGTCTGTTTGGTCAGAACAAGTGACAAAAGACTTCAAAATTTGCCACCAGCTTTCTAGTTGCACAAAATGGGATCTGGCTAACACATCAAAGTGGCATAAGTCAGGAAAGAACAGCGTGCGCACTGAGTTGGAAACAATCAACATCCTTCGGGATTCATGTGGAATACAAAGGTTTGGTATATGTCAATTCATGAACAATGCAACAGATAGAGGATCTTGGGTGAACGGTTCAAAGATATTTTCTGTAATAAGGTTGACTGAGAAAGTGGTTAACTAGTGTCAAGCAAGGTCTTCCAAGCAAAAATCAAAGTTATCGTGGCAAGTGATGGAGCAATAGACTTCAAGGCCAAGGCCAGTGGGTTAAGGCAGGAAAGAAGAACATGCACGTTGAGTGGGTGGCAATTGACATGCTTTGGGATTCATGTGAAACACAAAGGTTCATTATATGTCAAGGCATGAGCACAATGCGACAGATGAATGGTATTGGGTTTGAACGGATCATAGGTATTTTCCGTGATAAGGGTGATAGAGAAAGTGGTCAGTCAATAAACAGGCAAGGTCTTTCGAGTTGAAATCGAAGTTATCACGGGAAGTGAAGGAGCAATCGCCCTCAAAGTCAAGGCCACAAACCAGCCACCATATTGATAAACTCACAAGTTTTCTTTGTTTGAAACAGGGACGAAAATTGTGTCCAAATCAAAGCTTGGAAGTTTTGAATTTTTTTCAATTGTCATGTCCAAATTTTGTCAGCACAAAGGCGGTTTGAGAAGGGGAAAGAAAAATTTGTTTGATCTGCAAGAACTCTCCATGAGGAAAAGTATGGTTCAGGGGCAAGAAATTTTGTTCGTTCTATAGAGATTCTCCAGGAAGAAAGCATGGCTCAGGTAAGTTCATTCTTGGCTTTTCAGGACCCTCCTGGATAATGGGATTTAATTTAAAATTCAGGATTCTCCTGGATAATGGGATTTAATTTTAAAAGTTTTTAGGACCCTCTTGCATAATGGGACCTATTAAATTGCAAGACCCTCATAGATAACAAGATTTAGCGTAATTTCTACCTTTAGGAAATATAATTAAGCTTTAAAGTTGTCGCTCTTAAGATGAGATTTAATTTCATGTTTTCAGGACCCTCCTGGATAATGAGAGTTAGCTTTTAAATTCTTAGAGATTTTGGGTGACATGATTCGATTAACACTCACAGATGCGCCCAAATGCCAAACTGGGGCAGAAAGATTTCTTTTGTTTTATCTGTTTTGTTGCAATCAGGTGCCCACCTGGAGAACAAGGGAAGACGGCACACGTTCAAAGGAAAAAGGGTCAAGCTCAGCAATCAGGTGCCCACCTAGAGAAAAAGAGAAAATGATTCAAGCTTCAGGGGAAAACGGTTTCAAGTAACAAGAGGAGATGGTAAAGTCCAGCAATCAGGCGCCCACCCGAAAAATAGGGGAAAGCAACTCAAGCTTCAAAGGAGAACGGTGCAAGTTCAGCAATCAGGCGCCCACCTGGGGAGCAAGGGAAAATGGTGCAAGTTTCAAGAGAAAATAGTTCAAGCGTCGAAAATCAGGAGCCCACCTGGAGAACAAAGGGAAAGCAGTTCAAGTGTTGGAAATCGGGAACCCACCTGGAGAACAAAGGGAAAGCAATTCAATTGTTGGAAATCAGGAGCCACCTGGAGAACAAAGGGAAAGCAATTCAAGTGATGGTAATCAGGCGCCCCCCTGGAGAACAAAGGGAAGTAGTTCAAGTTTCGAGGAGAAATAGTTCAAGTGATGGAAAACAAGAGCCCACCTGGAGAACAAAGGGAAGCAGTTCAAGTTTCAAAAAAACAGTGCAAATATTGGTAATCAGGAGCCCACCTGGAAAACAAAGGGAAAACAATTCAAGCGTTGGTAATCAGGAGTCCACCTAGAGAACAAAGGGAAGCAGTTCAAGTTTCGAGGAAAAACCGTGTAAATGTTGGTAATCAGGAGCCCAGCTAGAGAACAAAGGGAAAGCAGCAATGTTCAAAGGAAGACAGTTCAAGTTCAGCAAATCAGGAGCCCACCTAGAGAACAAAGGGAAAACGAGTCAAGGGAAAAGCAGTACAAGTGTTGGAAATCAGGAGCCCACCTGGAGAACAAAGGGAAAACAACAATGTTCAAAGGAAGATGGTTCAATTTCAGCAATCAGGCACCCACCTAGAAAACAAAGGGAAAACAATTCAAGTTTTAGAGGGGAGGAATACAATTCAAATATTGGTAATCAGGCGCCCACCTAGAGAACAAGGAGAAGGCATTCCAAGTTCGAAGGACGACAGTTCGAGTATTGGCAATCAGTCACCTACATAGAGAATAAGGGAATTCACTTTAGAATACAATTCAAGTCAGCAACAAAAGAAGTTCGCGGCAAGAATGCGAGTCAACAGTCTGAGGTGATCAACAGAAGTTAGTCACAATCCAGAATTAAAAAACAAAAAAAGGCAAGAAGTGAATCCAAATGCAGAAGTTGATAAAAGATGTGAGCTTACCTGCAGTTAGCAAGCGTCAAGGTTCAAATCTAAAGTCTGCATGAAGAACCATTCAAGACTCAAGATCAAGCTTCAGAAGACTTATAGATAGGAATCTTGTAACTCGTAGTTGACGGGCTTAGTTAGTAATTTTTATTTTTTTTGATTTTGATGTAATAAAAGGACCACAGACCGGAACCTCGGCGGAACGGCACCTCGACCGGCTCTCCACCTCAGTATACTCCATCACTGTTTCTACTTCTGAACTACACGTGGCCTGATTCCTTTATAGCTCAGGATATGTAGGCATCTCATATACCAAGGCTCGGCCACATTCTCCTTTCTTTTAGATTTTGGTCTCTTTAAATAAGGGTCGGGCCAAAAACCTGTCTAGTCATTCTTTGTCTGAAAACTCTTCGCGTTTCTAGTCAAAGAGGGGCAACACCCATGAGGATGATTCCTCTGGACTATGAGGCATAAGGTCTTCAGGCTATGAGGATGATGCCTTCAAGCTATGACGCCTCCGTACAATGTGACGATGTTCGGTGCATGAAATACAAAGATGTGATGATATCAATCATTTGATAGAGGGAATAGGTGATGCTTATTTGTATGCGAGAACGAGACAAGGCAGCACTTAGCCTTGTATGTGATGAGGGCAGTGCTTAGCCCTATCCAGAGAAAGCCAGTGTTTTAGCCTTATGCAATAATGGAGGCAGTGCTTAGCCTTACGCAAATGTAACAGAGACAGTGCTTAGTCTCATACAAAGAAAGACAACATTTAGCCTTATGTAATAATAGAGGCAATGCTTAGCCTCATGCAATGTAACGGAGATAGTGCTTAGTCTCATGCAAGGAATGACAGCTCTTAGCCTTATGCAATAATAGAGGCAATTCTTAGCCTCATGCAATGTGATGGAGACAATGCTTAGTCTCATGGAAGGAAAGACAGTGCTTAGACTTATGCAATAGTGGAGGCAATTTTTAACCTCGTGCAATGAATGGGGGCAGTGCTTAGTCTTATACAAGGAAAGGTACCATTTAGCCTTATGCAATAGTGGAGGCAATGCTTAGCCTCATGCAATGAATGAGGGTAGCGCTTAGCCCTATGTAGAGAAAGGCAATCCTTAGCCTTATGCAATGATGAGGGTAGTACTTAAGCCTTATGCAATGAATGAGGGCACTGCTTACCCTTATGCAGAGAAAGACAGTGTTTAGCCTTATGCAATGATGATAGTAGTGGTTAGCCCTATGCAATAATGGAGGCAGTGTTTAACCTCATGCACAGAAAGGTGGAGATTAAATATGAGAAAAAAGTGATTCTTAGTTTGACGCATTCATACTAGGCGATATATGTTGGTGAAGCTTGTGATCTCGTTGTATATTTGTGGACATGCTTGTCATGTCCATTATGCCTGCATCCAAAGGAAAATCGTGAATATTTGGGGAAAGCTTGGTCCGTCCCTTGGATTCCTCAATTCGCCTTTGCTCCATGTCTTGATGCCTTGTTCGAGTCACCCTGGGTAACATTTGGCTACTAGAGAAAATGAAGTTTCAAAAATATGCATTTGTGATAAATTATTTGTAAAACTGTAGTTGTTCGAAATATTTGATGATGTATAAAACAAATAATTTTGTTGAATCGGAGACTGTGACACATTCGAGATATTGCAACTTTCTCAACTTAGAATTTTGAGGACCCTCCTCAAAATTCTGCCCCAGCTTAAATACATACTATTGGAAATACTTTACAAAACTCGAAATCTTTCCCCGGTTCCTGGCCGTGGAGGGGGAATCAAGTTAGATCAAAAGAAAGTGCAAACATTATCTTAAACATAATATCTATTGACTGCATCCAAATTGATAGGTTTTAGCCATATTTCTCCACCCATATCTGCAAGTATAAGCACTCCTCCTGTTAGTACTAGGTGAACCATGTAAGGGCCTTTCCAGTTAGATGAGAATTTCACTTTTGCTTTGTCCTGATATGGGAAGATCCATTTCAACACCAATTGTCCCGGTGTGAATTGCCTCGATCTAACCTTTTTGTTGGAAGCCCTTGCCATTATATTCTGGTAGATATGACTGTGACACACTACTTTCATCCTCTTACCGTCAATGAGAACCAGTTGCTCATACCAGCTTTGTATCCATTCTACATCGCTTAGCTCGGCCTCTTGTATGATTTCTAGGGAAGGAATCTCTATCTCGGCAGGTATAACAGCTTCAATACCGTAGATCAGTAGATAGGGGTTGCCCTTATTGACGTACGAACTGTGGTGCGGTACCCGAGCAAAGCAAATGGTAGCTTCTCATTCCATTGCTTGTAGTTGTCCACCATCTTCCTTAATATCTTTTTGATGTTCTTGTTGGTGGCTTCCGCAGCTCCATTCATTTGCAGCATGTATGCCGTAGAATTTTGGTTCTTGATCTTGAATGTTTCACACATGGCTTTCATCAGATCACTACTGAAATTTGGTGGTGTTGTCAGTACTAATTGACTCAGGTACTCTGAAAGGACAAACAATATGATCTCGAACAAAATCTGTTAGGACCTTCTTAGTTAAAGCTTTATAGGAAGCGGTTTCGACCTATTTTGTGAAGTAATCTATAGCCATCAAAGTGAACCTGCTTCTGTTTGAAGTAGCTAGTTCAATTGGTTCGATTTCATCCATGCCCCAGGTGGAGAAGGGCAAGGGTGAATGGATTACATTGAGTTTTTTAGGTGGCACCCATATGATATCAGCATGTACCTGGCATTGGTGGCACTTCGGTACATACTTGACGCAATCTGTCTCCATAGTCATCCAGAAATACCTTTTGCCCTTAATATCTTCTTCGCCAGAACAAATCTGTTCATGTGAGGTCTACAGGTTCTGTTGTATGTTTCTTCGAGCAAGCTAGACTCCTCCCTGGCATCAACACACTGTGGCAATACCAATCAAGAGTTATTTTATACAGAATTCCTTCGCTCTGAAAGAAGTTGTTGGCCAATCTTTGAAGCGTACGCTTGTGAGTGTGTGTAGCATTTTCTGGGTATTCTCCATTCTCTAGATACTCCTTCATATCGTGAAACCATGGCTTTCCGTCAAAATCTTCTTCAACATGAGCACAATAAGCTGGCTTCTTATGAATCTCTATCGGGATAAGATCAATGAAATTCTTGTCTGGATGTTGTATCATTGAAGACAAGGTAGCTAATGCATCTACAAACTCGTTCTAAATCCTCGAAACGTATTTGAATTCTATTTTTGTGAACCTCTTAATCAGGTCTTGTACACAATGCAAGTATGGCAACATTTTAGTATTCTTGGCAACCCATTATGCAATTACTTGGTGTACCGACAGATCTGAATCTCTGATTACCAGTAACTCCTGAATATTCATGTCGATGGCCAATCTGAGTCCCAAGATGCAAGCCTCATATTTTTCCATATTGTTGGTACCTGGGAACCTGAACTTGGAAGATGTCGGATAATGTCGACCGGTTCTTGATACTAAAATAGCTTCGATGCCCACTCCCTTGAAGTTTTATGCTCGGTCAAAAAACATCCTCCAACCATTATATGCTTCTACAATATCTTCCCCCACAAACGACATTTCCTCATCAAGAAAATACGTCTTCCCATCTACGGGGTTCTATGCCAGGTGATCATCCAAAGCTTTCCCTTTGACCGCCTTCTGAGTCACATAGATGATGTCTAACTAACTTAGCAATATCTGCCATTTTTGCTAGCTTACCATAGATATGGGTTTTTGAAAGATGTATTTCAGTAGATTCATCCTCGATATGAGATAGTTAGTGTATGGGCAGAAGTAATGCCTCAATTTATGGGCTATCTATGTCAAGGCACGACAAGTGCGCTCCAACAAAGTGTACCGGGCCTCGTAAGGTGTGAACTTCTTACTCAGATAGTATATTGCCTACTCTTTTTTCCGATTTCATCATATTGCCCCAGGACGCAACCAAGGATACATCCAACATGGATAGGTACAGCAATAAAGGCCTTCCAGATTCTGGTGGGACCAATACAGGCAGCTTAGACAAGTACCTCTTGATCTTGTCAAAAGTCTTTTGACATTCTTCTATCTAGCTGTAGCATCTTTCCTTAGCATTTTTAAAATCGGCTCACATATAACCATTCACTGTGCTATAAAACGACTTATATAATTGAGGCGTCCATGCAAACTCATCATATCCTTCTTGTTCTTTGGCGATGGCAAGTCCTACTAGCTTTGATTTTTGACAGGTCTAGCTCAATACCATGGTGGTTGATGATGAATCATAGTAACTTCCCAGATGGGACTCTGAAATCACATTTTGCAGGATTTACCTTCAGAATGTACTTCCAAAATTAGTAGAAAAACTTCCTCAGGTCTGCTATGTAATCTGAATTCCTTTTAGACTTGATGATGATGTCATCCACGTATACTTCTATTTCTTTGTATATCATATCATGGTAAAGGATAGTCATGGCCCTCATATAAGTATCCCATCGCTCTTCAAATCAAATGGCATCATTTTGTAATAATATATCCCCCGTGGCGTCATGAATGCTGTTTGTTCGGCATCCTCTTCGTCCATCCAGATCTGGTGATATCCAACGAAGCAATCCACGAAGGATTGGAGTTCATACTTGGTGCAGTTGTTAATCAGTATGTGTATGTTGGGCAACAGGAAATCATCCTTAGGACTTGCTCTATGCAAATATCAATAGTCAACGCACACTCCGACTTTTCTATCCTTCTTTGAAACTGGCACAATGTTTGCTAGCCTGGTTGGGTACTCGACCACTCGAAGGACCTTGGCTTTTATTTGCTTGGTAACCTCTTCCTTATCTTCATACTCATATCTGGTTTGAATTTCTTGATCTTCTGTTTTACCGGCGGACACATGGGGTTGATAGGTAGGTTGTGGGCAACTATGGATGTGCTTAACCGAGTCATGTCATCGTAGTACCATGCGAAAATATCCTCATATTCCTTTAGAAACGTGATGTACTCTTCCTTTTCCTATGGCGAAAGAAGAATGCTAATGTGAGTTTCTTTGACTGTTTCAGAATCCACTAAGTTAACTTCCTCGGTTTCTTCCAAATTGGACTTTGGTTTGTTCTACAAATTCTCTACCTCTTTGATAATTTCTTCAAGTATTATATCATCTTCAAAATCTTCCGAATCACTTTCCTTATATTGCATTGTCTTATTGCATGTACAATCGTAGGTTCATCAGGATATGTAATAATTACGCTGAAAAGAATGCAGAAAGATAATAATAAATAAACAAAAAGCAATAATGCATTAATAAAACTTAACATTATGAACAAGTATGACTCGATGGCTCGAGTATTATTTCAAAAACAAAACACTGAAAATGTCTTAAATGCCCAATAATAATTTTAAAATAAATCATGCTAATTCTGCCAAGGCTACCCAAGTACTTGGCGATCCCGGGATAGTGTAGCAGTCTAGTTCTTGAAAACAACTCTTTCTCCCACTGTCTAAATGGTAAGGTCTTCCTCTTCTTCCTCCTCCTCCTCCTCTAAAATTGCACTGCAGTCCATATCTTCCTCATCCAGAAGCAGTTTCCTCATACCGGCCAAAACCTCGTCTTCTTCAGATCCCCAAATCATATCAGTTTGGTGGAATTTCTGGTGCAACGGTGATATGGGTTGTTCCAATGGATAGTAAGAGGCACGCCATGGCGGTGTCAAATCATGGTATTCTTGCACAGTATATTCTTACCCGAGACCAAAGGTTGTTCCATGATATTGTGGTCATGTTGGCTCCATGATCCCTTGAAGATTTGGGCCAAGACCTTTGCCTGGTTCATACCCCAACCATATCAGTATGCTCTCTATCTTATTGCTCCACCATCGACCCTTCTCAATTTCTTTTACTCGCTCAATGTGATGGTATGTTTCTCCTTCCAATTTCCTCATATTCTCGATAACTGGCATAGTCTGGTTGTGTAGATAGGATTACTTCTATCTCCATAAATATCATCTCTTGATGATTCCACTCGAACTTCACGAACTGGTGTAGAGTATAAGCAACTGCCCCAAGTACGTGTATCCATAGTCGTTCCAATAACAAGTTGTAGGTGGTGGATACATCTAGCCTTGGAATTCAATGTCGAACCAGGTTGGGCCCAACTGCATAGCAAGGTTGATTTATCTGATAGTAGCTCTATTAGATCCATCGAACGCCTTCACATTCATGCTTCCCATCCATATATCATGCAGGCCTTTACCCAGTCTTTCAAAGTACTTAGTGGGAATATTTTCATGCTCGAACCCCTATCTATCAGAACCCTAGCAATGAACTTGTCTTCATATTGCACAGTGATATGCAATGCTTTATTGTGACTCAACCCTTCTTGCGGTAGCTCGTCTTCGTGGAAACTAATCTTGTGACTCTCTAGTACCTGCCCTACCAAATTATCCATCTCCCCACTGGTGATATCGGTGGGCACATAAGCTTTACTTAATACCTTCATCGAGGCATTCTTGTGCGCATCTGAATTTCGCAACAGTGACAAGATGGATATCTGGGCGGGAGTCTTGTTCATATGATCAACAATAAAGTATTCCCTTTCCTCTACCTTCCTCTAAAGATCATCAGTGCATGTCTCAACGATAGGTGGCTTAGATGTGGTCTCTTTACTTGTTCTTCCAAGATTCTCAAGTGTATAAACTCTGACAGTTCTGGTCATTCCTTGTGCAACACATATCTCTTCCATCTTGGATTTTCATTTTCTTTTCGCCTCCGCCACATAACCCATGGGACAGCATCATATTTAGAAGAAGGTGTTGGATCTACCATCATAGTGAAAGGTGTAGCTACTTTGACCTTAAACGGTGTCTAGGTTAGCACCACAATCGGTGAGAGGGTGACAGGAGATGTTTTGGGAGCATCTCCCTCTCGAATAAGTCACCCTCTCGAATAAGTACAATAGCTCCCTCCTGATCCCCATCTTCATCAGTTTCTATCACATTCACTTCCTAGCCCCTATGATCAGAAAGAGGGTTATTACAGACATTTAGCATGACCACTTTTGCTTGTATAACTTTTCTATCAATTAGTGTCTGAATCTTGTCCTTCAACATGTGGCATTCCTCAATGGTATGATCCTTCACGCTTGAATGGTAGGAACAAGTTTTCTTGGGGTTAACCTATTAGGAAGGGTTTTCAACAGCAACAGCAGGAATGGGGGTGACGTAACCAGTGGCGTTTAGTCTCTCATATAGTTGGGCTATGCATTCAGCGATAGGGGTGTATTGCCTGGGAGCTCTGCGGTAAAAGTTTGGTCGTGGTTTTGGGTAGTTTCGGTGGGTAGAAGAAGGTGAATGGTAATATGCAAGTTGGGTATTATAGACATGGTAAGTGGTGTCATGGTATTAGTATTTTGGAGGTGAGGGTTGATATGTGGGTGGAGTTATTTGGTATGTAAAGGGATACTTAGGGCCCTTGGCTACCATCACGACACCCACTTCTTTCTTCTTTGAGATACTTCATAATTGCAAGGTTTTGTTGATGTCTTGCAATGCCTCAAAGTTGGTCACCATTCCACTCTTGATTCCTTCTTCTATCATTTTCCCTAACTTGATGATTCTGAGAACTTGTGATTTTCTACAACCATCAATCTTTCGTAATACTGCAGATCCTGAGCTCTGACAAAGAACTTGTTCATTTGTTCTTCCTCAAGTGGTGGCCTCACCTTAATGGCCTCTAATCTCCAACGAATAGTATACTTGAGGAAGGTTTCTGTCGGCTTCTTCTTGAGGTTCTGGATATAGAAAATGTCTGGCGCATTCTCTATTTTAAACCTAAATCTATCCATGAAATCAGATGCCATGCTCGCCCAATTTTCTCACTTCTCTATTTTGTGTGCTTTTTGTTTTTACAAAAACCACTACACTAGGAAAGAGTATAACAACTAAGCTAAAATATCACATAAATTCACCCAAATAATCTCGTCACTCCACACTTAAAATTATGCAATATCCTCAATGCATAAAATAAATAAAAAGAGGGTAAAAGAGACTCCCGGTTAGGTCAAAGGCCGAAGCATTAGCAGCTCAGACTTCTCTCAGACATGGTCCTTTGTGTCGGCACCCCATACTTAGTTTCAACCATTTGGCTCAATTTTGCATACTTTCAATGGCTATGCTTCCCATGCTTGTAATTCTACTGAATAAAAACAAACACTACAAAAAAACTAAATAAATAAATAAAGAAAACAATAAAGTTGGGTTGCCTCCCAACAAGTGCTTTATTTAACATCGCGGCATGATGCCATCACCTTCACCACTTTTCCTTCTACTTTGAGGATAGGAAATGCACCCCCAATTTTGCATCAATTTTCTGTCACGTTCCTGGGGCGATGGTACAAATACAAAAGAACCAAGTAAATAATATCGCATCTTGCACTTCTTAGTTTTTAAGTGAGGGGTGTCATGTTTTTTCTTGGTATCGCAAATTTTATAATATAAACACTTTGTTCCCCATCCATTGACTCCTTCATATACTCGAATGGATCAATTCTCGTGTCACCAACCAAACACAATATTGAAAAATGATTAGAATGAGGGCCAATACACTCCAACTCTAAAAATGCTTTACTTTTAACATTTACCCTTTTGCATACTTCCTCAACCTTAGCATCAGTAATAATATTTTGGTCGAATGGTTAGAACTCCTCTTTCTGCTCCATAAGCTGGCCAGTATCCACAATAATTTGTTGTTTGGCATTAGACGCCTCAACCTTTTTATTCTATTGAGCCTGGTAGTCATGGACATCTAAGACAAATTGTTCTATCTCTTGCCTAAGCTCAATTCTTCCTACTATCAGCTGTTCTGTCATGTTTGAAAGACCATTAAGAAAAATTCATGAAATTTCATAATTTGAGCTTGTTCCTCTAGCGATGATTGGCTCACTATATCAACTTCTTCAACTTTTACCTCTTGTAGGAACTCACTCTCTCCGTCAAGTTGAGGTTCTTCTTGAAAATTGGCCATTAATTCTCCCATTCTATCCTGCAATACTTTGATTGTTAAGCAGTTTTTTTTAATTTCATCATTTTGCTCAATTATTTGTCTCACTGTGTCCATAATACAAGAAACGCGTTCCACATCCTCCACTTCAATGCTCCTATCAAACTCACAAACATTATTAGAAAATTCATAATAAGAGCTTGGAGAAAGATAATAAGAATTAGGACAACCATCCCAATGGTCACCTTGACTACCATACACATTACAAATATTCCATGCAAAAGATTGAGATGGTGCACCCAACTCGCTCCCGAAAATAGTCTTACAATTTTGCCACAAGTACGGTCCTCCACAATATGGACAAGGATCACCAAACTAAGAATAACCAATATTCAACCAATTCTCATTACATGATGCCATGTCAACAAATATAATAAGATATTAAACTAAGCTAAAATTAAAAAAAACGTGAATAGGAAAATGAAAAAATCCAATTTAGTAAAATTGTTAATTTCTAAGTCCCCGACAACACCACCAAAAACTTATTGCTCCCAAATGCACTCGTAACTATACGTGATCGTACAAGTAATATAGGATTGTAAGTCCAGGTATCATACCCACAAGATCTTGTGATTAACTATTTACTAAATTAAACTAAGGCAATTAATAAGCAAAAGAGATTTTCTAAAGTGTGAATATTTAACTAAAACTAATCTAGAGTAGCAAACTAAACAATTACAGAAAACAAGTCAGCAATCTTAAAGATGAATTCAATGGGAGAGACTATTCCAGAGTTATGGGTTAACAATCATGTTTAGTCTTTCACTTAAGTTATCTAATTAATTTATCTGCTTTACTGATTGACAGAGTTAATATTACTTGTAGTCTTCTCCCGAAGTACTACTCGCCTATTCAAGTTAACCTAACGCATGTATTCCAATGGAATTAGTATTAAAAAGAAAATATTAAAAATCTCTGTATAGTAATCAAGCAAAGAGATTAGGTGTATCCCTATAATAACCGCAAATCTGTTCCCGATACTCAGGTTTAAGATCCAGCTCTACACTATCTTATATGCAATCTAAAATTTTCTCTTCTGAGTTCAATCCAACATTCGTAGATAGTATTCAATTGGTGATAAAGCAACCAAATAATTAAGCATAAGATTGAATAAATAAACCAATATGATGATAAAATAACAAGAACAATCCAAGCTTCAAACTACAATGTTCATGTAGCACCACACAACTTTAGAACTAATAAACCATGAGATTAAATGAAAAGAAGAGAAGAAAAACTAGTTTGAAACCTCCTCCAAGAATGGTTTATGTTCTCCGCTCCAAAGTGGCATGTTCTCCTCCAAAAAAATATGTTAGATCACGTCCAACTTAGATTTAGAACTCCTTTTATATGAGCTGGAACTGTGTAGGGACGAAATAACCATGTCCAAGGAAAAATAGGAAAAATTCCACAAAGCAGGGTCTAGGCCAGCGCGTCAAGCGCTGGAACCAGTGACGATTTGCAATTTCAATTCCAATTCCTTGCTTTTAATTGCATTTTCCTTTTCATTTGTCTTATATGGGGGACAAACACCAATGGGTGTCCCGCCTTTGCCTCCTTATTTTATATTCTTTTATTTTTCTTTCGCGTTTTATTCAATTTTGCTCCAAATCTCTTGATCTTCATATCAATTTATTTTTACACAGTTAAAATATAATATTAGGCATAAAGTAATATAATTAATACTCAAAAGATAATTAAAAATATTAGAATGTGAGGCAATAATGGTTAAATATATATACATTTTTTGCCGAACATCAGTTATGTTTTAATATTGAGATTGTTGTATACGGTCGAAATCAAGCTTTCCTATGACATGGTAGGTCGGGCTCGGAACATGGCAACAAAAGGACCGAAGATCGACTCCAAATCCCACCGGACTAGAACCCGGGGTTAGAACGTCAACCCTTGAGAATATTGGGCCCGTAATTCCAGAACCGACCTAACCTTGAACGAGCTCGAAGTAATATTATTCGCATTACCAACATAAGACCGAAATATCCATGACCGGTCGGATGTTACGGCGAAAATCTTGGCACGTATCAATAAGGAACCGACAATCAGTAAATCAAGAGATTTTTACCTTTTAAAGAAATTGTACCTAAGGTAGGAATCCTCTACTAGATAAAGGTGGTTGACAATTCATTTCACATATTGTAACACGCATTCAGAAGCAAATACACTGTTATTTTCCTTTAAGCTTTTGTTCAATGGTATCTTGATATCGATCAAAGTGCATCTTGTTCTAAGGTGGCTAACCCCCCAAGGCTGTAACTGTTCAATTCATGTGGTTTATATTTACTTTATCATTGTTTATTTCAATTGCAATTTAATTTATCACTTTGTGTCAATTTAATCTATGTATCCTTAAAACTACATACAAATTTATTTATTATCCGATATTGAGGGTAAACAGTTTGGCATCCACCGTGGGGCTAAGCATAATAGTGGTTATCTGATACAAATTCCATAACACAAACTACTTTACTCTTGTTCTTTGAAGTGTCTCTAATTTCAGGTTAAAACTTAAAAAATGACGAACTCTCAATTAGCCCCTGCATGTTGACAATGAGTCCAGTCATCATGGTAAAAATAATAACATAGTGCCCAATAATAAGGTATCGCCCGTTGATCTCATCGAAATTCCAGTCGCGGACCCATTTGACGCTAACTCGCATATGGCTATAGACACACATTTGCCCACCGACTCCGAGAATAGCATATGTGGTGGAACCCGACCGGTAGCTCAAAATACACAAAACAATGGAGGAGACGGGATCAATTTGTGAATGATCTTCGAAATGTTACCAGCTCAACAGGCGGTGATAGCTCAGTTACAGAACCAAAGCGGCGCACCGAGGAGAATTAAACCTGATCCGTCCCGAGAAGTCATCCGCAGGGACGAACCAATTGCAGAGAGGTCGAATAAAAATGAATCGGGGACTAACCTCGAGATCATAAAAATGCTCGAGGATCTGACAAAACAGGTAGAAACATGGGATAGGAAAATCAAAGCAAATGACAAAAAGGTAGAAACTTACGATTCTAGGGTCGACCAAATCCCTCCCTAAAAATTTTCGCATGCCCGAGATTCCTAAGTACAACGGAGCGACCGACCAAAATAAGCATGTTACCTCCTACACATGCACCATCAAAGGGAACGACTTAGAGGATGATGGGATCAGGTGTGTCTTGTTGAAGAAATTCGGAGAAACTCTATCAAATGGAGCTAGGATATATTATCACAAATTACCTCCTAATTCTATTGACTAATTTGCTATGCTTGCAGGCTCTTTCGTGAAAGCACATGCCGTACCTATCAAGGTTGAAACCAGCAAGTCGGATCTTTGCAAAGTACGACAAAAGGATAATGAGACGCTTAAAGAGTTCGTGTCCCGATTTCAAATGGAACGGATGTATCTGCCACCGGTCGCTGATGATTGAGTCATTCAAACTTTTACCCAGGGACTTAACGTACATTCGAAGCTTAATGGCTTCACAGCAGTTGAAGCAAAATCTGATAGAATATTCGGTGGTTACTTGGGCCGATGTGCATAATCGATATCAATCAAAAATCATGGTCGAAGATGATCAATTTGGGGACCCTTCGGGGTTCGTTTATCCCATCAAACCCACCGACAGATTCAAAAGAGATATTGACCGTGAACCAAGGTCAAACAGGGATCGATACCAGACGTACAATGGAGACCGAAGAAGTAGTGGGTTCGGGCAGAATTCTGTGCGAATGAAAGGATAAGTGATCGAGGTCAGGGCAACCAGAGACTCATAAACAAGAACGGTTTCGACGGGCATATTGGGACTAAGGAGCATCAAGGTTATCAGAATACAACTTTAACATTGATGATAGCGTAATTATATCAGCTATCGAACGCATCAAGGACATCAAATGGCTCGACCTCTTCAATCTGATCCAACCCAATAGGATCTTAACCAGATGTGCAAATATCATGGCACTCACGGACATAGAATAGAGGATTGCCGACATATGAGAGAGGAAGTAGCCCGGTTATTCAACAATGGGCACCTTGAGAGAATTCCTGAGCGACCGAGCCAAAAACCATTTCAGGAATAGGGATTCCATCAAGCAGACCAAACAAAAAGAACTTCAACATGTCATTAATATGATCATCAGTGGGGCCGATGTCCCTCAAGGGCCAATGTTGAAGCGTACCAAAGTATCCATCATGAATGAAAAACGGACCCGAGACTACATACCAGAAGGAACCTTGTCTTTCAATGGCGAGGATGCAGAAGGGATTGTGTAGCCCCACAATGATGCATTGGTAATATCTGTGATCATAAATAAATCTCAAGTTAAGCGTTTGATAATTGATCCCAGTAGCTTGTCCAAAAAGATCAAATTGTGCATGCAGTCCTAGTTCTAAACGGATTCAACATGGCATGTGAAACCACTAAGGGGGAAATAATGTTACCGGTAAATGCCACCGGGACCATCTAGGAAGCCATGTTTTATGTGATCGAAGGAGACATGAGGTACATCGCTCTGTTTGGGAAGCCATAGATCCACAATATGAGGGTAGTGCCCTCGACTTTGCACCATGTGTTAAATTTCCCAACACCAAGAGGGATTAAATAATCTATGGAGAGCAACCAGTCGCAAAGGAAATGTTTGCGATTGAAGAGGGGATTCTGATATCCGCACTTACAATGACAAAGGGGCCAAGTTCAGCCATAAAGAAAGGAGATGAATAGCAATTACCGACACCAGCCCCAACCCAACCAGAGAAATAGGGGACTGATGAATATGACGACTACGGGGTCCCCAGGTTTTTATAGCCCCTGATAATTCTGATGCCACTAAATATACGGTCGAGGAGCTGGAACAGGTCATATTGATCGATTATCTACCTGATCAAAAGGTATACATGGACACGGGGTTAATTCCCGAGCTCAGAAAAAACTCATTCAATTTCTTATAGCTAACACAGATTGTTTCGCTTGGTCCCACATTGATATGACATGGATCCTGTCGGAGATAACCACTCACAAGGTAAGCCTGGACCCAAAATTCCTTCCGGTCAAGTAGAAGAGGAGACCCCACTTCGAGATCAAACATGCTTTAATCAAGGACGAAGTATCGGAACTCCTTAAAATAGGGTCCATTTTGGAGGTTAAATAACCGGATTGGTTAAAAACATAGTGGTAATCCCTAAAAGGGGGAATAAATATAGAATGTGTGTAGACTATATGGATTTGAATAAGGCATGTCCCAAGAACCCTTCCCTTTTCCCAACATCGATCACACGATCGATGCCATGGCCATGATATCCTCAATTTTCTCGACGCCTACTCTAGGTACAGCCAAATATGGATGAACCTGGATGATCAAGAAAAAACCTCCTTCGTCACTAAGTACGGCACATACTGCGATAATGTGATACCACTTATTAATGCCTACTAAACTGGTTGTTCGAGGAATAAATAGAAAAATCAATACAGGTTTACATTGACGATATATTAGTTAAGTCCCTATAAGTAGAGGACCATTTACAACATTTGCAAGAAATCTTCAGCATATTGAAGAAGTATAATATGAAGTTGAACCTGGAGAAATGTGCATTTGGAGTCGAATCAAGTAAATTCCTCGGATTCATGGCATCCAACTGGGGAATCGAGATCAACCCCGACAAGATCAAAGCCATTGAATATATCATGGTTGTGGACAACATAAATGCTGTGCACCGGATGCATAGCCGTCCTATGGCGATTCATCTCGAGGTCCTCCGATAAGAGCCACCGATTCTTCTTACTACTGAAAAAAAAGAAGAAGAAGAAGAAGAAGAAGAAGAAGAAGAAGAAGAAGAAGAAGAAGAAGAAGAAGAAGAAGAAGGAAGAAGAAGAAGAAGAAGAAGAAGAAGAAGAAGAAGAAGAAGAAGAAGAAGAAGAAGAAGAAGAAGAAGAAGAAGAAGAAGAAGAAGAAGAAGAAGAAGAAGAAGAAGAAGAAGAAGAAGAAGAAGAAGAAGAAGAAGAAGAAGAAGAAGAAGAAGAAGAAGAAGAACTTTTCATGGACCCTAGAGTGTCAACGGGCCTTGGAGGAGCTCAAGCGGTATCTATCGAGCCTACCACTACTTCACACACCGAAGACAGACAAATGACTATACTTGTACTTGGCAGTCTCGGAGATAGCGGCAAGTGGAGTCCTGGTCCGGGAAGACCAATGTACGCAATTTCCACTTTACTATGTTAGCAGGACTCTAGGTGAGGCCGAAACTAGGTAAGCTTGGGGACCTCTTCGGGGATCTGGACCCTCCATACAAATGACGCCTCGAACGCAAAAGGGTAAGGACTTTGCATCGTATTGAAGCCACCAACAGGCAATGTAGTTATACAATCTATTAGGACTATGAAATTGACTAACAACGAGGCCGAATATGAGTCCATGATTACATGTCTTGAACTAGCCAAAAGCTTGGGAGCGGAGGTGATCGAAGCTAAGTGTGACTCCCTCCTCGTGGTGAACCAAGTTAATGGGACATTCGAGGTCAGAGAAGAACGAATGCAAAGGTACCTGGACAAGTTGCAGGTGACATTACATTGGTTCAAGAAATGGACTTTGCAACACGTACCTCGGTACCAAAACAGCGAGGCGGATGCCCTTGCCCACTTAAGGGTCGTCGGTCGAGGATGACGAGCTCAACTCGGGGGTAGTCATACAACTCGTGAGATTGGTAGTGGAAGAGGGTCACATCGATATAAACTCTACAAGCTTAACTTGGGAATGGAGAAATAAATATATAGAATATCTAAATACTGGAAAACTACCCTCGAATCCAAAAGAATCGAGGGACCTACAAAAAAAGGAAGCCCGATTTGATTTATACGAAGATGGAACCCTATTCAGAAGAACATTTGATGGCCCGCTCGCAATATGTCTAGGGCCAGAAGATACCGAGTACATCCTATGGGAAATCCACGAAGGCACCTACGGAAATCATTCAGGCACTAAATCGTTGCTTAGAAAAATAATCAGAGCTGGCTACTACTGGATCGATATGGAAAAGGACGCAAAGGAGTTCGTACAAAATGTGATGAGTGTCAAAGAAATGCTCTAATGATTCATTAACCCAAGCAGCTGATGTATTCAGTTTTGTCACCATAGTGGTTCGTGAAGTGGGGAATGGACATCGTTGGCCCTCCATAGCACCCGGTAAGGCTGAATTTATGTTGTTTATGACTGACAATTTTTCTAAGTGGGTGGAAGACCAGTCATACATGAAGGTTAGGGAGAAGGAATTCATCGATTTCATTTGGGACCACATCATTTGCTGGTTTGGAATGCCGACCGAGATCGTGTTAGACAACTGAAAATAATTCATCGGTAGCAAAGTAAACAAGTTTCTTGAAGACCATAATAACAAAAGGATCCTATCAACACTCTCACCCTAGTAGGAACGGACAAGCATAATCTACCAACAAGACCATATCCAAAACGTCAAAAAGAGGTTAACCAACGCCAAAGCAAAATGGAAGGAAATCTTGCTTGAAGTCCTATGGGCGTACTATAGGACCTCGAAGTCCAGTACCGAGGCCACCCTATTCTCGCTGGTTTATGGCGCCGAAGCTCTAATACCGATCGAAGTCAGAAAACTAAGTCTCAGGTTTCGATACGCAACCAAGGAATCGAATGACGAGGCTATAAGTACGAGCCTGGAGCTATTTGATGAAAGGCGTCAAGATGCACTTGTCCGATGGCCACCCAAAAACAGTGGATCGAGAGATATTACAATCGAAGAGCCAACCTTCGACAATTCAATGTCGGGGACTTAGTGTTAAGAAGGGTCACATTAAGAACCTGGAATCCCAATGAGGGAAAGCTGGGTCTGAATTGGGAAGGGCCATATCAAAGTATCGAGATCACCGAAAAAGGTTCGTACAAACTTGGAGCAACGAATGGTGAACGGCTACCGAATAACTGCAACGTAACTCAACTGAAGTGATACTACTGCTAAAGGTATGACCCCATTCATTCCTCTTACTTATTTTTGAACTAATACTTGTAGGTAACTAACAAGGAATGGTGCAATTTTTAGGCCTGAAAGCACGTGTTGCACTCTTTTTCCCTTGATCCCAAATGGATTTTCCAGCAAGGTTTTTAGCGAGGCAACAGTGGATCATGCTAAATTAGGATTGAAGGTCGATCATGAAATGGTCTTGGAGATCACATCAACAGTATTTGAGGCTTCTCTATGATCAACCTCGGACATTGGGGGAATTATCCTCGGATAACGACTTTAGCAAGGACAGGGACTTTGTGATTGAACGGTCTTGGATCGATCAATAGGATTTAGTATAAGGGCTAAACATCAATTGAAATGTGCCCCCATAGACTGCTCGAGCCCTAGGACAAATCTTGTGCACATGTATAACTACTACGCACAAAAATAAAAAGAATTTTCTATTATTTACCTTGAAAATGGTAACTACAATTATATTTGATTTTGTGGTTCTAAAAATATGTGATTGGTTTCAATACAAGTTGTTAGGTAGTAGATGTTAAGTGTGAGTAAAGAAAATAGGAAAAGCAAACCAATAGGGTTACAAGGCTGGGCCTCGAGCTGGCTGGAGCAGGGTCTCGAGGTCTAGACGGGGCTAATAGCAATGAACAATTGATGAAGAATCAAAGATAATGAGCAATAAATGATGAACAATAAATGAACAATGAAGGAATAAGCAATAAATGTGAAAAATAATTGTGTTAGAAAAGAGCAGAGAATGTTGTATTGTATTCAATAAGTTATGTAATGATCTGAATCCCTTTACAAGATGATAAGGGTCCCCTTTATATAGGAGGGGTGGAAAATGCTATTGGTACAGCTGTATAATGGCTTAGTACTAACTTGTCTTATTCTTATAAGCCCTATCAATTCCGATCAAGTGCCCTTAGGAATTTCTCGCTTTTCCATGATTGTCGTCGATTTTCGTGCTGCCTCGAGGTATGCCATGATGAGTCCTCGGTATACCTTCTCGAGGCGGGTGCCTCAGGGACGATCCCTAGATCGTGCTCCGAGCCTATCGAGGCCGGGCTCGGAGTATCATAGAAGCCTCAAAATTGGCCTTCCTTGATTTTGACCGTATATAGATAGTCCTCGCGTTCCTCGGAATGAAATAACAAGGAATGATTTGAATTCTACAACTCGTCAATACCTCTATCATTACACTAATTATGTCATGTGAGCAGTTAATGTGACAAAGAAGGGATGTTCAAAAGTCACGTTCGCACGGCTCTTGAGAAGCCCCGAATTGATTACGACGGTCAGTCGTCATTTGGCTTTTTCCAATGCGCGCTACTGGCCCCTATAAATACTCCAATCCTTGTTTCCTTACTCTTCATCATATCTCCAAACTTTCAACAGATCTTCTCACTTCTTTCTTGTGTTTTTCTCCCATCCAGCTTTTCTCTTTTCCTCTGAGATCTCTCAGTAAAAATGGCGAAAACCTCTAGAACTGTTCCCACGATGACAAAGCTTCTTCATCTTCACGGTCGTCTAAGGATAAGACCATAGTACCTCCTTGCCTTGAAGAGTACATCCCCGTACTCTGTAAAACATCCTCCGATTTCATGATTGACAAGCCTTCTTCGAAACTGAGGTGATGCGAACCCATGTCCCGGTATAGTAGCCTGATAACCGACATTGGGAAGGTGAAAACGAATTGCCGCTGGGGAGAGGCGATGCAAGTAGAGATTCCTTCCTGGGAGGAAGATGTAACGAGACACAAACCCGGTTTTCTTAGCATATATACATATCCTTTTGCCCTAGGTCCGGTAGAACTATCCTTCCCATTGATAGACCCCGTAATCCTTCATTTATATGGACAGTACCAGGTGACGCTCGGTCAAATTCATCCATCATTCTGGCGTGTTGTCTACATGACTAGGCACTTTGCAAACATGGCTGAGGGGTACCTTTTACCCTTGACCATCTGATTAGGATGTACAGCCCTCGACTATATCGAGGCGGCCTGATTAAGCTTCAGCATTAGGCTCCGAATGCTTTCTTTCTTGTACCAATGAAGGCAAGGATAGGGGTGGATGAGTCGCTTTATCCGAGTTAGGACTTCGGATCTAATTCCTGCTGAAAGGATTCCATTCCCCGAGGAATGGAACATGAATCATAAGTGAATATGTCAATTAAATATTTTTTCTTTCCTTTGGACCATTTTCCCTCTTGAACTAACTTCCTTCGTTGATACAGCTTTTGAGTGGTACCCTAGTGCGGTCAAGGATCTCTTGGGCTGGGTTCGCCAGCTCAATTCGACTTACCCGTATTCTAAGCGCATATAGCGCGACCTGGCCAAGGACCGATGGGAAGCTAAAAACCACAGTGAGGTTTCTCTTCTACCATACTTGAGCTCGTTACAGAAGGTACACCTTAACCATATTCTCAACTTTCGTAACTGCCTTTTGCATTTGTGCAAGCCTAGGAGATGCCTCTTTGATGAGGGAGGACTCCTCTGGGGAGGCGAATACCTCAAGTCTTGCCAAGGAGAAGAAGAGAAAAAGAAAATCTCTGACTAAGTCCTCGAAACCGAAGAAGGTGAAAGCTTAAAAGCCTAAGGATGATTCAACGGCCCTAAATTCGGAAGAACCAGAGAGTCCCCGAGCCGGCGGCGAAGAGAAAGATGACTCCCCACTAGCACCTGGGGAAAAGGAAGCGCTTCTACTTTGGATCTTGATAAGGCAATGGATGTTGGGCCGAAGGCTTCTAAACCAAGAGTTGCTGATGTTATCCCACCTCGGGCCAAAGAGGATCTCGAATGTGATGTCTCTAAGCCGATCGATGGCCAAAACATATACCGAGTCGAGAGGCGCTCTGTAGATGAGTTAGGGGGCCCTAACCCTGAAGTTCCCTAGAGGCAAGAGAAAGCCCCGATCGATCAAACCGGGGTTATCGACGTGGGTGATTCTCCGTCGGGCCCGGCATCCTTTCTGAGGGAGATACAGGATGCCTAAAATAGAGAGATTTCTGATATGGGGGCGTTCCTCAGGGAGAACGACGTATTTGAAGGATTCTTCGTTGGGGCTGAAGAAAATCCTGAGCATAACACCTCGCTCATTTTCGAGGAAGCCGAGGGGTTACGTAAATAGGTAATCTTTTGCCAACTCTGCTTTGAGCTTCGATCCCCATCTTCCTGATTTTGTTTTTCCATGCTTTTAGGCTATAGCTCTTTACAATCAGGCTTTAGCTAAGTCCCAAACTTAGTCGACCCGCTATGAGGAAGAGTGTGGGAGGCTCTCATCAGAGGCCGGCAAGCTCAAGGCTCTTTTTACCAAAAATGCAGAATAAAAAAATCACCTTCGGGCTCGTTTTGAGACGGTGTCTCGAGAGCGGACCAATCTTGCTAAGCAGGTAATACAATCTTCGTGTGTTTTTATTTCATCGCTTGTTCGACCTTGGCATTTAACAACTTTGGGTTGATCTTTGCAGCTTGAGAAGAAAGATGCCCTGATGAGGGAGGGGCTCAGAGGCAGGGATATTGAGATTCTCGGACTTGAGCAACGTGTAGACGAGATAGCCTCCGAGAGAGATACCCTCTAGGGGAAGTTGACTTCAGTTGAGCATTGCCTTCAGGAGGCGAAAGCGGATAGTGGTAAGTATAAGGATCTCCATGTTGAGTCAGTTGTCGCGCTATCCGCAGCCAAGATCGAAGTCAATGCGCTCATGTCCTTGTACCAAAAAGATGTTGCTACTGCAAATGCTCGGGCCAGGAAGGTCTCTGAAGATGCCGAGTTTGAACTGACTCGAGCTCTGTAACGTTCCCGATTAGGATCTCGGAGACAGGCTCTCGAGGATGTATATACAGGGGGCATTGATTTGTCTGCTGAGATCGAGAGGGTGAGGGCACTAGAGGAAGAATCGGCAGCTCTGCTTTCTTCTGATGATGGTTCAGCCAGTAGTTCGGCCAGCAAGTCTAAGGAAGATGAAGGTGAAGATGAAGTCCCCGAGGAGGAGGTCGTTGATATGCCAAGGGTCGAGGGTCAAGCCGTTGAAGGCACAACTTTTGAGGGAGCTTCATCCGGTCAAGTGACCTCGGCAGTAGATTAGGCTTTTATTGACCCCTTCTTCTTTGTGTAAGGGCTCTAGGCGTGAGCCTTGTAAATATGTCTTTTATAAATATAAGAATTTCTTTATTTTGCCTTTGATTTGTGTTGAATCCGAGTGTATGACTCTAACGATCAGCCCTGGCACTGGGGCCGGAACATAATAAACCCTTAGGTTTTTAAATGATTAGTTATGACGCTTCTTAAAGTTCTCTGTTATCCATTGGACTAAGCTTCTAATGTGAACTTAGACCACTGGGTTTTCCAAGTCTGAGTTGAGTGGGAGCCGGGTCTCGATTTTTGGAATAAAACTGGCCCTTTTAGGCTTCGTTGATAGTCCTCGAGTGAGAATTTTCTCTAACTCAAGTAGCCTTTGGGCTCGGCAACCAGGTGAGTGTTTGCTTGCTTATTCTAAAATAATGATAGCTTTTAGGCCTTTACCAATAACCACCGAGTGAGGACTTACTCGAACTCGGGCAGCCTTTGGGCTTATTAGTCGAGTGAGAGTTTGCTCGAACTTGAAGTAAAGATAACCCCAAGGCTTTATGAATAGTCCCCGAGTGAGAACTGGCTCGAATTTAGGTATCCCTTGGGTTTAATAGTCGAGTGAGCATTTGCTTGAACTCGAAGAAATGATAGCGTAGAGGCTTTATGAATAGTCCCCGATTGAGACTTGCTCGAACTCGGGTAGACCTTGGGCTCTTTAGGCTGGCCCTTAGGCTCTTACGCATTGGCCCTTAGGCTTTTTAGGCTGACCCTTAGGCTCTTACGCGTTGGCCCTTAGGCTCTTTTTAGATTGGGTCGATGCGACCACTAATACAGCTATAATTTTCCCCTCATTTTGGCTAAAGACTTTTGAAGTTTTGATTATGCTTTGGCATGCTTTATGTTCGTCCGACTCTTCGATGGTATTTACAGTGAAAATGGTAATAACAATTAAATTTGTAAATGGGACTCTAAAAATACATGATCTATTTTTATGCTAGTTGTTAACGTATTTGATGCTAGGCGTATAAAGTTTAATGATTAAATACAAGTTAAAACGGGGCAGTAATCAAATCGAGGGGCTTGCTACCCAAGCTTCGGACTGGTCGATGAAAGGCCTTGAGGTCGATACCCGGCTCGAGCTCAAGCTATTGGGTCTAACCAGGAAGGGGATAACAGTCGAGATATAATTAAAGAAGGCTCTTTATGGCCAATATCAAGCAGTAAATGAAGAACAAGTATGAAAGCAATAAATGAAAAAAATAGCCTCGGGTGAGTAAGTTAGAGAGAGAGAAAGAGAATTATTATTGATCTTGTGTAGAGTAATTGGAGAGAGATACAGCAACCCTTTACAAAGTGGTGAGGATCCCCTTTATATAGGAGGGGAATCCTGTCATAGTACAAAATACATTAATTGTAAAAGCATGGAGATGGGATGGCTAGACGCGACACCTCGATACAGACGCTGGGTAGGTCGGCTCTTTCAGACTTAGTCGTGTGCCTTGGGAATTCCCCATTTTGCTCTAGCCTCTATCTAGGTCCTCTCTAAGTCGGGCCTCGACGAGCTCCGAGGGAGGGAACTCGGTCACAGCTTCACGCACTCGAGGTCTCGAGGTGTTCTTCTGAAGTGACTTAATAGCAAGAAATTAGGCCCTATGATTTTTCCGCATACAGATAGTCTCTACGTTCATCTGAACGAAGTGATGGGAAACGATTCTGATACCCGACTCCACGAGCTTCCCGTGACGAAGTCATACTGATGACGAAATTCTATGGCGTGAGTTTTTACGATAACCGGGACATCCTATGGACTTGTCTTTTCGACATCATTCAATGCACTGTCGATTTCTATTCTCCAAGGTGAAAGTACCGTCGTCGATTCGGTTCTTCAAGAACACAGTAATTGCGTCCGTCGGTCAGCCTTTTGAAGGCCTCGATGACCGCATCATTACCTCCTATAAATGGGGGCGTTATGGCATTGTTTTTCTATCCAAATGTCTTCATCCACTCGTTTGCCATTTCTTCTTACCATCTTCCTTTATCGTTGATCATCATGTTTGGGTTTTCCGGCCTCGAGGCCATTTAGCAGAGCTCCTATAGATTGTATTGTGGCCTCTTGTTTGAGCTTCCCTTTGTCAAGCATGATTATGCCATTCTATCGTTGTTGTGGTTGCTATTACGTCTGTTGTTGTCCCTATTTGCTCGAGACGATGACATACGGGGAATCGATTCTCCCTTTTTTTAGAAAGTCATTCGGACTATGCACCGCTACTCACTCTCCTACCTTGGCCTGGCGTGGCACCTCATCCCTCGAGTTCTTTGTTTCTCGAGGGATAAAATGGCTCCACCAGTTGTTGAGGATGGGGCCCGCTGAATCTTCAACCTTTGGCTTCGGCGGGCTATGTCTCTTTTATCTGCCTCCTCTACATCCCGTCCTTTTCCTCTTCTTCATCTTTTCTCTTGATGAGGACTTCCCGCGGGAATGAGCTGGGAACCTAGAGGAAATGGTGGTCGAAGAAGTTGCCTTTGAGGATGCGAGCTCGAGGGGGTGGCGCTCGAGGATGCTGATACTGGAGATGGACCCTCGAGGATGGACTAGTTTCTTAGGTTTTTGCTATGGGTGTGTACCCCTTTGTTTCTTTGTTTCTGCATAAGGACCCCTTGCGGGATTTTGTAATTGTATGTAAGGACCCCCCGAGGTCCGTTGTAAGACAATATTTATGAAATATGAATACATCTTCTTTACTTCTGCTTTTGATTTTTGCCATGTTCTTGTATACTCTAGTGCATTTGCGTGGATTCTGGATGCATGCCTCTGTTGACGGCCGTCAATATTTTTTCCGATCTTTGTTCGACAGAAATGGCTCCTTTCCGAGCTCATCGTTGTTCCCGGGATCTAGCCTGAAGCGGTCCGGTAGACATGGATAATAGGGGTCCTCGAGCATCGTGGAGATAGAGCACCAAAGTGAAAGTCAACTTCGGGAACTTGGAGCTTTACTTTGAGCTTGACGTAGATAACCTTTTAAGGTATTTGTAGGCAGGTTTCTGAGGGAGGGGCTCTGCATACTTAGGTGACTTCCTGAGGTTGAGTCCTCGTAGACGGATCTCGAAGTGCTTATCTTTCTTCTAGAGGGAGAACATTGAGGTCGGGCATCACCTCGGAACTGGAGACGGTGTCACTAACTCTCTGGGGCCTAACTTCATCTGGACGGAGATCTTTGGGGTTGGGTACCACCTCGGAATCTGTACCAAGGTCGTTGGCCTCTCGGGGCTTATCCTGGGTAGGCGAATCGTTTTGTTTCCCCCATATACATGGGGAGGCTCTTGCTTCTTTAGAAGATCCAATCATTTTAGATAGTTATCCTTCCGCCTTGGCATCGAGTCCTTTGTTACGTTAAGCGCGAAAGTGTTGATGTGGATCCCCGCTTCAGTTTGCCAATTCTACCATAGTTATGACTGCTACTTCAGGGCCTGCCTGGCAGGGAGGGGAGAGTTCCACTCCCAGTGCTCAGTATCCGTGGGAGTTTACTCTGAACACTATGTCTTCAGTAGGAGAGGAACATCTGGAGATGGTGAGGAGAGACTGCGGATGGGGCAAGGGGTAGCGTTGTAGGTGCTTTCTCCGGATAAGGGTATTACGGACCCTGCTAATGGATTCCTGAACGTATACTTGTACTTTTTCACACTAGGCCCCCTTGATAGGGCCGTGCTTGATTTCTGCCTGAAGTATCGGGTTACTTTGGCGCAGATACATCTATCATTTTGGCGAGTAGTGCTGATGATGAGATTTTTGCGTAGAAGGTTGGGCTTGAATTCACGCTTAGTCACCTCGTCAGGCTATACCGGCTCTTTTATCATCGAGGCCTGCTAACCTTGTTGTGTCGTTCGTCCACGCCCTTCATTGTTGATGATGAGGAAGATGGGGATCGAGAGTGGGTCAGTCGATTCGTCCGGGTCCGGACTGTCACGACCCAAACCTGGGGAGGCATGGCTAGCACCCAGTGCGGCACTGGCCCGAGCGAACCCCTCGGCTACTATTTTTTCTTTGTAACTATCATGGGCCAACATGACCACAACTCGTAATGTATAACAATAGGTGGGCAACAATGTATTACTGAACTATTTTTCTTAAGACATGAATACATATGGGTCGTCAAGGCCTCTGACATATTGTACAAACTGAACCTCTGTCTACAAAGCTTCTAAGATTATTCGACATGAAATGGGACAGGGTACCGGCCTACCCATAAGTCTGTAGAAAAACTCTTACACGATGACTCATAGACTCAGCTCCACTCCGAATGAGGTGGAGTCTTACCGATCCTTCGCTGAATGCAAATCTCATTTACTGTGAGGGCTCGTCAAACTGATTGTCTATACCTGCAGGCATGAATGCAGCGTCCCCAACAAAAGAATGTCAGTACGAATAATGTATCGAATATGTAAGGCAGAGCTGAAACATAACAGTGAGTCAACATTAATTAAGGACATGGAACAAACATGGAGTAGATAATTCATCCTATAAGTATCGATAGATCTGTAAATCATGAAATATTTATAGTGCCATGCATATGCTTGTAAATGTCATGTTATACATAGGTCTGTATGTACATAACATCATCAAGCCTCTGAGGGCATCCCATCGTATCATCTCGGCCACTGTGGGCAAAATCATCAATGTATACCAACTGATCAAGTGGTGGTGCGTATATAACGCCGTAACCTTTTTCCATATCCCATATACATATATATACATATATACGCGTATATAACACCGTCTGAGTCATATTTCAGCCATTGTGGGCAACATCATCATCGTATACCAGCTGATCAGGTGGTGGTGTGTATATAACGCTGTAACCTTTTCCCATATATATATATATATATATATATATATATATATATATATATATATATATATATATATACACATGTATATAACGTCATCTAGTCATGGGTCAAAGTGCATGTATAAATGCATGAAATGCATATAAAATAAGTTAATAAAATCTGTCGGTATGTCATAAGACCATTATGCCTCTGATTAATATTATGAAATAAAATTTATCAACTTACGTATTTTCTGAGACCCATGAATATATGATAGAATAATATGACACATAGGGAATTAAGAACATAAGCATCTCTAGTATTTCTATGAATAGGATTCATTTATGAAAATTGCGTATTTGCTCTTTTTGTTCGTATCGTATAGATCATGCCAAAAAGAAAGAAGAGATAACTTTAACATACCTGAGTAGAAAGAAATTCACATGATATTCTTGAAACAAAATCTACACGGGCAAGAAGCGATCAGCTAAGCTACAACGCATGGTTATCCCCAATTCAAATAAGTAACTAATGTCAAAATCTATTTGAGGTACATACCACCACCACCACCCCCCTCCCTTTGAGGCCCACCCCCGGGACCAAAAATTTCCAAGATTTGGCCAACCCAGGTATCAGCGATAATTGAGCAGCTCTTTCCTAAATTGGTTCTTATATATGCAAGTATCCTAAATTCTTGATTATGTGTTTTTCAAGTACTATATATACATGCCAATGAATCTTGACACAGAGGCAGCAACTATAAACAAGAGAACACATAAAATCTGCATTATAAAGTGATAATCAAAACATTCCCAAGGCATTTTCACCATTCACTCATCACAAGATGATTGCAAAAAATTCCTACAAAAATTTCAAGTTTTCAACCTGTTTCTATATTTATGGACATATTATGTAATCAGCTTCAAATTTGGTTCTTTTCCTCTAGCGGCTTACTTTCTGTTATCCAAAATTATTAGCTAAATCGACAGACTAAACAATCATTTTAGTCAAAATCACACTAAGCACCATATCCAACTTTTTCAATCACTAGCTAGTCAGCTAATAATGTACAAAATATTCAAATAAAAATCAAAATATGGTGGATGTCTACTCTTCCTTCATAATCTTTCTCTCAAATGGTTAATGACATATTCAATGACATATTCCATGACATATTTTCTTCACTTTTCATGCCTATATAAAGGCTTTGTAATAGACAGAAAAATACACACAATTTAAGAAGAAAATCTCTTCCTTTCTCTCTATCTCTATTTCTTGTTCATGTTTTACTAAATTGTTTTTATTTCTTGTTCATGTTTTACTAAATTGCCTTTATTTCTTGTTCATATTTTACTAAATTGCCTTTATTTCTTGTTCATGTTTTACTAAATTGCTTTTATTTTATAACACGTTATCAGCACGAGTCTCTAACCAATTGTATATATATATCTACAAAAAATTTCCTACATCCAGAAATATTACAATTAGAAGCCATACATATCATCACATGATTAAATGTAAAGAGAAACTACATATGGTAAGTAATGAAATGTAAGAAGGTATGATTATCTTATACTTGTCATTCCGTTAAAATCTCATATGCACACAACTTCGTACTACACCTGTATTGTATAAGCACATATTAATATTACATCTTTTATATCACATGAATGGAATAAAATTTTCAAAGTTCTAAATGTTAAATCATAGTAGCAGTTAATTGTTGATATGATGCATGTCATGGTAACCAAGGATATTTTATATAAATTATCTTATACATATTTATGTGTTAACTATCTTCAATCTGTCCTGCCGCTTTTAACATTTTCTTTTACTTGGATGAATATTTTTTTCCTTTTGGATTTTTACACTTGCATATAGTACCAAAAAAAAGGAATAAAAAATAAAATAAAATTGGTCATACTGATTAAAAGCATAAATCATCTTGAAGAAAACAAGAAATACTTCACATCTTTATCTAGGTTGATTAATTACTTCTTTGAAGTTTGGAAAACAAACCAGCTATTGAGAAAGTATACTTCATAATTTATGGTTGTATCATTTGAAAGCAAACAATGATTAGTATGACTACTAGAAGAGGTATTTTTGAGTATCCATGACCTACTTGATGCTTGCTACTGACTTACCATTTTTAAGTATTTTATATGAATGATGCACAAGCTACAACTGGTAAGTTGTTACCTATAATATGACTTTTCAGGTAATATAAATGCTGAATTTATGTATTAGTACTATATATGTGTTGTTACCTATATGGTGTACTTTTGATAAATTTATTCACTAATTGCTTGGTTGAATTGAGTGAAGTAAAGTCATGGTGTTAAATCAAATCCAATAGGTAGGGTATACCCCGAAAATAACAATATTTTTTAGAGAGACTCAATAAATATTATGACAATGATTTTATGATCCTTTTAAACTCTAATAGAATTTAGAAGAAATATTCTGACTACAAACGATTGTATTTCATATAGATGCTACAAATAATTAATAAAGTTTTACGCTGATTTGAGATTTGTACACTTATTTAAGAAAATAAATTTGATTTGCTAAGTTGCAAATTAGTTGTGTATAATTTTCTTGGCATGTGATTGAAATTAATGCTTGAAAATGAATCTCAATATTGTTTAGCTTATTATGTCATTGATTAAGGATAAGACATCGGGATCAAGTCTTGATGCTCCATAATGATAAGAGTTGGGTTTGAATCCCAATTTATTATGGCCTAACATGTCTTTATATTGGTAAGACATTGGGTTTGGGTCCCAATGTACCATATTGATGATATAATGATCACTCAAGAAAAATAATATATTTTTCATGAAAAAGCATGGAAATTATCCTACTTAATTTGCTCCATTCTTGAAGTGAATGCGATAGCAGTGCATAATAAGTTTCAATGAAGACAAGTGATTGAACAATGAACGTGGGCGTTTCAAATATCAAAATAATAATAATCATCACTATGATTATAAAAGGAGAACAATAAGGGTTCTCAAAATAGTCCTTCAAAATGTGAAGGCAATGTTTACCATCAAATTGGTATGAAAATAATAAAGCACGTCGCTAATTATGATCCATTCCTTGAAGAGAATGTGACTTGTGATAAGCATTGAGAATGCAAACCCATTCCTAAAGTTGAATGTGGCAATATGTGATAAAAGCAATGAATAAAGACATACAATTCATGATTATATGAATACCACACAACTCACCTCTAAGGGAGGTTTGAGTAAAATAAAGAGAATAAATATTATTGTGTGGTTACATGAATATGTCGTTGGTCGCGTACATGTGATATGCCAAATATTATTTTGTCATGCCTTATAAAAGTTATTAAAGGCAAAATTAAAGCAAGAAATGATTTTGCTTATGATGATTTTGACCATGACAATTTATTATGATATAATTTTCTTCGTGAATGAGACATTTACCATATGAATGGTATGATAAAAGATCCTATAGTACAAAGTTGTTAAGAATTCGGAAAAACTAATTTGTTACTACCCGGATGAATAAACTTATTCATGACATTGATATTGTAAAGTCTCAAAAGAAACTTTTTGAGTTTCAAATATATAAGTCAAAGTGATTGGCATATTGAGACTATAAATGAAAGGAAGATTGAATATCTTCATATTTCTATAATCATACCGGGTAAATATGAAAGGTTACTCGATCTTCTTTCTATTTGTACTACACAAATATAAGCATGATGCTGGAATCATATGCTACAAGTAAACTAGAGGTTTACTAAAAAAATATTAATTGGCATGACCGGTTGACCATCTCGGTTCAATTATGATGCGAAAAATTAATTAAGAATTACATTGACATATATTGAAGAATAGAAGATTCTTCAAGAATTCTCTTGTGCTGCTTATTCTCATGATATACCAGTTAAAGGTTGGGATTGAATCCTTTGATTTCTGAAAGGAATAAAAGGTGATATATATATATGGGTCCAGTCACCTGCCATGTGGACCGTTTACTATTATATGATTTTAATATATGCATCTATTTTATGGTCACATGTGCATTGTTATCAACTTGCAGTTTGGTTTTTGCAAGATTGCTTGCTCAAATTATTAGAGCACAATTCCAGAATATAAATTATGATGATTTATCTTAATAATAATGGTTTAAATCCAAGTTGGTTTAGCAGAAATTGTATGCCTCCAATTCTAGTTAAATCATTGGTTATGAGAACAAAACTCCCAAAAACGAAATTTGGTATGAGATTTATTATTTAATATACAGCAGCACTTGTACGCATCTAGCCAAGTTATAAAAATTTCTCCCTATCACAATCGATTCAGGGTCAGGAACCAAATAATTTCTATATAGAAATATGGATGTGCTATATGATTTAATTATGCCACCAAAATGCACAAAGATGAGTTCCCAAAGATGGTTGGGAAATGTGTTGGTGATCCCAACATTAGGGGGAGAAAATGGGCAGCTGAGAAAGTGATACGTGAAATGAATTATTATGAATACATATAGATCCTCGTATAAGAAAATATAAACTTGAAGTTCAAGTGATAATTCATTTACAAATTATTGCCAGACGCATTTGCTGACCCAAAGCTAAATGTCATATTTCAGCTGCTAATGCTCCAAATAGAATAAAGTCCATGAGGGACAGAGTCTATAGCACGCATGAAGCGTAACAGACCAATCCGTTCCAAAGATAAAACTCCTTGAAGAAGGAGAGGGGCAAATATTCAAAATGGTCATAATAAGGAGGCAAGTGCCCTAGAAGAGCACCACGACATAACACTTCATAAAACCTCATGGGAGAGGCTCAGGTACCTGAAAATAATGAAATAAAGAGATCTAAATAAGTTATGTCTTTATTGGGTAATAATGGAACCGACATAAAATGATTGTCGACGATATTGTTAATATAATGTAGCACTCAATATGATTAATATTGACGAGGATCTTGAGATCAAATCTGCCATGAAATTTGGACGGATAAAAGATCGGTCAAATAAAAAATATGCAATGAAATTGACTTCACTTGAAAAATGTGAAGTTGGATGTATAGTCCAACACCTGAAAGTATAAAGTCAATTGAGGTATAAATGTGTTCTTGTGCGAAAGGTTCAAGTCGATTGACATAAAGACGACTTGTGGCACAAGAAAATTAGTAAATATCCTCACATTGATTATCTGGAGACATGTTCTCTTATAGTGGATATAGTCACTTCAGGATTTAATCTAGTAATATATGAAAAACTTGATATGAGTATAGTGGATATCATTGAAAGATTTAAATAGTCTTGGAACATATTAAGGTTTCCAAGAAATTTATTAAATAAAGCTTCAAAAAAATTTATACGGATTGAAACAATCAGGGCGCATGTGGTATAATCGCCCGAGAGAGTACTTGTTGAATGAAGGGTATAAGAATAATTCAATTTGTCCTTGTGTCCTTATAAAAGGATATGGATTTGAATTTGTTATAATCGCCATGTATGTTGATGATTCAAATATCATTAGAACTCTCGGAGAGCTTCCTAAAGCAGTAGACTGTTTAAAGAAAGAATTTGAAATGAAAGATCTTGGAAAGACAAAATTTTGTCTTGGTCTACAAATTGAATATATGAAAGATGGAATTTTTGTCCTTCAATCAGCATACACTAACAAGATTTTAAAGAGCTTCTATGTGGATAAAGCACATCCATTAAGTACCCCGATGGTTGTGAGATTACTCGATATAAATAAAGATCCACTCCGACCTCATGAAAATAATGAAGAGCTTCTTGGTCCTAAAGTACCATATTTTAATGCAATTGGTGCGCTAATATATCTTGCTAACACTACAAGACATGACATAACTTTTTCAGTTAATGTCTTAGCAAGATATAGCTCCGCTCAAGGAGAAATTGGAATGAAATCAAGCACATATTGCGTTATCCAAGGGGGATTACCGGTGTGGCTTATTTTATGGCAATGATTGCAATACCGATCTTGTTGGTTATGTCGATGTGGGGTATTTATCTGACACACACAAGGCTTGATCTCAAACATGTTATGTGTTTACATGTGTGGCACTGTCATATCTTGGTGATCGACTAAGCAATCAATCGTGGCTACTTCTTCTAATCATGCTGAGATAATTGTTATTCATGAAGCAAGTCGAGAATGCGTATGGTTGAGGTCTACTATACATCTTATTCAAGACAAATGTGGTTTGAAGTGTGACAAACTACCCACAGTTTTGTATGAAGAAAATACAACATGCATAGCCCAATTAAATGGAGGATTCATAAAGGAGTTAGGACAAAGTACATTTCACCTAAATTATTGTTCACACATGATTTTTAAAAAAATGGTGATATTAATGTGCAACGGATCCGTTCAAGTGATAATATGGCTGATTTGTTCACCAAATATCTATCGGCGTCAACCTTCAAGAAACTAGTGTACAAGATTGGGATACGAAGGCTCAACGATGTGAACTGATGATCTCATCAGGGGGAGTTAATACGCGTTGTACTCTTTTTCCCTTACAAGGTTTTGTCCCATTGGGTTTTCCTTGCAAGCTTTTTAACGAGGCAACCAAAAGGCGTATTTCTAAATATATGTACTCTTTTTCCTTCATTAGAATTTTTTTTCCCATAGGGTTTTTTTCTAATAAGGTTTTAACGAGGCACATTATTTATGGACATCCAAGGGGGAGTGTTATGATAAAAATCAAAATATGGTGGATGTCTACTCTTCCTCCATGATCTTTCTCTCAAATGGTTAATGACATATTCAATGACATATTTTCTATGTTCAATGACATATTCCATGACATAATTTATTCACTTTTCATGCCTATATAAAGGCTTTGTAATAGATAGGAAAATACACACAATTTAAGAAGAAAATCTCTTCCTTTCTCTCTATCTCTGTTTCTTGTTCATGTTTTACTAAATTGTCTTTATTTCTTGTTCATGTTTTACTAAATTGCCTTTATTTCTTGTTCATGTTTTACTAAATTGCTTTTATTTCATAACACAACAACTGGTAACATTTTTCAGAATATGTTGCTAAAGTATGATAGTCCCAAATTAGAGTAGCCAAATCAATGACGACTAAACCAACTCACTTATGTGCTCCATGCCATCCGTTAGCTCCATGAGTGGTCCAACTAATTCATCAAAGTTCCACCATAAACGGATCCTCAATCCACCAGTTCAACTACAAGGCCATACTAGAGGGAACCCTGGTCATAACCATGTAAAAGATTAGTCTTCTACTAACACATCTATAGATACCAACACAAATATGGAAAGCTAGTATTTGTGACACCACACTCCTCTTGTTGCCACCTAACCTAATAAGTTAAGAGTCATCAACTATAACCTATATTGCTGCCATGTAATTCCCTTGTTGGGAGAGTTTAATCTTTATCTAGTAATCTTTAATTAGTTAAGTTAATATCCCACTAAAAATTATTAATTACCCAATTATCCACATAATTAGAAGTTATCTAAAATTACTTAAAATACTACTCACTTTTAACACATTTTATATACCTTACTAACACGGTCATGTGGTACCATATAAAATAAATACATACACTATTATCTCATTAAAACGTCATGTAAAAATATATATATATTCTCAACTTATGCTTTTCCTAACCTCTTAAAAAGAGTACAAATATACGTACGCTTAATTCTTAAAATGGTAAAAAGATATCCTTCTTTTCTTGTGGGAAAATAATTTCTATCTTTAATAAAGAAAATCTCATAAACTTTCTTATATTATGTGAATAATATACCATATCCGAATATATTAAAATGCTAACTATCCAAAGTTGTCAAACGAATCAACTATAATCCATTTATTGGTTTAATGTCCACTTGTAAATACAAATCAGGTATTCCTCTATATATTCATCTAGCTTTGATCTGCTAAGCCCGAGGATGAACATAAGGAAACATATTTAGAGTTATAAATGATCAACGAAAATCCGTGAATGGTTAAAAAGAGAAAGCTTTGGATTTAAACTTTTAGTTTTTCTTAATGGTTGTAAAGCTAATAACTGAACATGGAACTTGGAGACTTTGTTTTTGTTGGATTCACGATTTATATCCTTACTCCTTATTTGGATTAGTGAAAACAATAAAAGAAATTTCAAATATTCTCAAACATTTATTCTAACTGAATCTACTTTTTTTTTTTTTTCTGTTGGGTGCAATTGCACATATATTTTACAAGAAGTACGAGTATGATCGTTATGACATTTTATAACACAAAGATTAAGAAGCAAATAACTTCTGCTGGTCAGATACATTGACTTTAATACCTTCAGATGCCTTTTGGAAATAAACTTCTACGGTAAGAATAAGTTTACCAGTAAATTTGTGTCCCCATAAAACTCAACATAGTAAATCTCTCCCTCCTAACCAGGAAACATATTTATAAGTTAAACTAATCTCTATGAAAATGTTTCATACAGAAAGGAAAAAAGCTAATAAAAAAATATATAGACATATCTGATTGACGGCCTATAGCATAGGAAGTAAAGCATACTTACTTTGATATTAGTAATGAGCGCTACGGATTACTACAAGACTACCATTATATATAGAAGGTTTAGGGATGAAATAAAAGAGGAATATTGGGAAGATTTATGGTACTGGAGAATGAATATTTTTCTTTTCTTTCTGCATCTTGATAATTGAAGGATGTCATGTGCACATCTGGAATGAGCTATAGTTGTAAAGTATTTAATTCTACATTCAATTTCTTAAATTTCACTTCCAGTGTTTTTTGCATTTCATTTAGAGTCCTCTATAACCTCACGGATTGTCTTAGTCCCTTCAAGCTCATATGGATTACTATGACTCATTCTATTATTAAAGTACGGGATGTAACACGGACGACTGACATTATCCCCGTGGAACTAATGCCATTTCCCGTGGAATGGAATTATGCGCGTGAGTGGCGTATCTCATGCTTTTTTAGGTTCGCTTATAGCGAAAACCAGTTTAGTAACTGTGTTTCCTCTTTTTCTGCAGCAACTTCGTGGGCGCCGGGCGAAGTTCCTGATTTGCCCAGCTGGGTCCGGAGGTTGGCGAGCCATTCGACTTGCGATGAGCATAGGTGGCGAGCTGTATCCCGGGGCAGACGGAAAGCGAAATACCAAGGTATGTGCATAAGCTACTTTTACCTTGGCCTTCATATATTTGAGATGATATTTTTCTCTTTTTATGTACTTACCTTGCCGTCGTAGGTATCAGATGGTCCCTATTGGCGGGGCTGTGCTCCTCCGGAGAGGGGGAGGAGCTGCCGGCTTCCGAGCCAAGGGACGATGGCGATAAACGGGATATGCACTCATAGTACGATGGAGCTTTTAGTGGGGCTAAACGGGTCCGTGTCTTTGAGGAAAAAACATCGCCCGAGCCTACTATTTCTGAAGTCTTCGGTTCCGAAGCAGTGGTTACTCCGAGTGATCATGATTCGACCGAGGTTGGTTCTTCCAAGGCCAAGGGAGCTGGACCAACAAGAGTGTGCTCAGCCATCGAGGAAGTCCGCTGGCTTCACTTCGTGGTGAGTTTCGGCATAGTCCATCCACATCTCATGTCTTCCATTCCTTATTGATATTTTCTTCTACGGGCCTTTGATAGGTTTAGGTCTGAGCTACTCTATCATGGGGCTAGGCTTCAGAAAGCTCTGGATAAGGGGAGGTCCCTTAGGCTCCTCTGTGAGGAGAAGGAGGTTGAGTTGATGCACTAGCGATATGGGTATACCGGAGCTCGAATTATGAGAGCTATTTGATAGAGCAGGTAACCTCTCGTAGTACGCATTTTACTTTTTTAACCCTTAAGGTTAATCTTTTTGCCTATCTCAGTTGCAGAAAAGGACGGAGGCTCTGGAGTACCTTAGGGGTGAAGCCGACCGCGTTAGGAATGACTGTGGCGAACTAAGAGCTCAGGTGCAGGCTCAAACTTCAGAGGAGAAGAGTGTCTTGGCTAAAGTTCCCATCCTCAAGGACCAACTCTACCTGGATCGTTACAACGCTTTAGTTCAAGGGATATGGTCACGAAGCTCGAGTCCGAACTCTCGAAGGTCAGGGCTCAAATTGTCGATGCTCGGGCTGAAGCAGCGTTGAGCCGTATCAAGGCTAATTAGGAGATGGCGATTCATTTAAAAGATGCCACTGATGCCCAAGCCAAGTTGAAGATGGCCCTCGATCGTGAAAAGAGGATCGAGGAATATGTCCATTGCAGATCCCGAAGAAAGGTACTTGAAGAGATCGGCGCCAGGGGTTTTGTTCTCCTGGAAGAGCTGGCTCGAGCGAGGGCGGACGAGCGTGATGCTTCGTCACTTCTTGCCGACACCGCGGAGAGTGAAGATGAGGCTGGTAGGCCATAGCTTCCTGAAGCAGGGCGTAGATTTTGCCATTTTGTATGTGATATTCGCAGAGCGTGTTTGTAGATGGAGAACGCACCTTTTGCGTATGTAAATAAAAGGAAGCCTGGAGCTTTATCTCTTATGTATCCCTTTTTGCTTCGCTTTTGACCAGGCAGGCTGGTTTCGGTGTTAGCGAGAATCCTTAGATTTGTAACACGGTTTCGGAGTTCATCAGGCAGGTCCGGAGGCTCTTATACGCTTGGGATGCGGCCTTTAGTGCAAGCTGGCGTTAGAGCTCTTACACTTTGTTCAATTGTTTTGGGTTTAGTCTCCGAGTTGGGTTCCGACTCGAGCCCATTCGACCCTCGAGCTTTTGCGTCTGCATGGCCAGGCGACAATGATTCTTACGCCTTGTTCTTGGGCATTTTTATTTTAACTATTTTGGGTTTAGTCTCCGAGTCGGGTTGCGACTCGAGCTTAATTGAACCTCAAGTCATTTTTTTGTGCCTATATGGGCGGATGAAAATGGCTCTTACGCCTTGCCTTTAGGCATTTGTATTTTAATGGGCTCAGTCTCCGAGTCGGGCTCCGACTCAAGCTCAATCCACCCTCAAGTTTTACGTTTGCATAGGATGGCGACAATGGCTCTTACGCCTTGGGTCGAAGCGACCTTTTAGGTATGTGACCCTGAGGCTCATAAAGCTGGTGACGGTGGCTCTTACGTTGTACCCTTAGGCATGCACAGTTAACTATTTTGGATTTGGTCTCCGAATTGGTTTACGACTCGAGCTCATTTTAATCCTCAAATTTTCAATTTTTAAGCTGGCAACAGTGGCTCTTACGCTTTTGGTCGTTGAGACCTTTTGGTGTTTGGCCCTGAGGCTCGTTTGGCTGGCGACAATGGCTCTTACTCTTTTGTTCGTGGGCATATGTAGGCTTTATTTTTCCCTCGTTAAGGTCTTTTTTGAAATAATCTTTCCTGACCCGTCGTCGGTTTGGGAAGAACCTCGATTTCAAGTCATTAGCGGCGATGTTCGAAAACCTCGGAAGGTTTAGCTCATAGGCTGAGTAGCTCAAAGCCTTGTGATTTGGATTTGACATGGTCGAAGCTTGTTTTCCTGTTGAGGGTAGCCTGTTTTAACCGGTTCTTTTCAAAGTAGATTTGAAGTAATGGCCTGTGATTTTGTTAGCGACGGTCGGGCGTCCTAGAGTCGCGTTAATTTGGCTGGTGCAGCCGTTTTGACCGTAGTCATATGTGTTTGGTCGGAGCCATTTTTGATCCCGAGTATGATAGTTTATGTGTCTGCATCGAGTGTATGCCCTTTTGGGAGTCTTACAAATGCGATACATAGCCTAAACATTGGGATTGAATTTTATGCCAGTAGTATGGTCTTACAAAATTTTCATGCCTATTGAGGTGTTACAGTTTTTCATGCCTATTGAGGTCTTACAGTTTTTTCATACCTGTTGAGGTCTTACAGTTTTTTCATGCCTGTTGAGGTCTTACAGTTTTTTGTTGTTACGTAAAATAGATCTTGCTAGATCGAGTTTGCCCGCTCGGGGTCTTACGGCCTCGGGTTTTCCAGTGAATGGCGATTGACGACAGTCTCGGAGTCATCAAGTTTTCTTAGGCTCAAAGGCCGTTACTCGTGATCTCAGAATTTCCCCGTTGTGGCCTCATGAGCACGGAGTTCCGACCCTGAGGTCGTATGGATGCCAAATTGTTGACGCTCAGTCTCCGAGTGTTTAGGAACATACTCGGTGGAGGGATCTTTGCCGCGAGTATACTGAATTTTCTTTTGGAGTACGAGATGCCTTTGGCTAAAGATATTCTTTGATTGCTTATTGTAAGTACATGTTGTTTCATTGTCGTAAGCTCGGCCTGCGCGGGCACGGCTCTTTTGACCATTTGGCCCGGTATATTGTTTCTTATTAGAACTTAGTCTGTTGTTCCCCGGCCATGCCGAGCGGACGACGGCTTCAAGGGGGTACCTTCCCATGTTCGGGGTTGATTGCAAGAGAAGTTTTGTGCGTTTGCTAAGTTTGTCGGATCATCCTTAAGAGGCACGTCGCTTTAGTAAGAACCTTGCTGGCGAGACCCTCTCAGGGTGGATGTTCGGCTGAGGGGAAAAAGTGCGATGGGTGCCATTAAGGCCTTGGGATCTTCGGATAGGGTTAACACTTTCGAACGCCCTAGCCGGGTGTCTGCATACAGGTTAGTGTAAAATAACAAAGGAGGGAGGTGGTCTTACCTTATCGCGGGGCGCGTAGGTGATGTTCCGAGGCCCGATATGCCCCTACCGTTTTGGAGCGAGGACTCTGTACAGCCCTCCGCTATGTTTAATCGGGCTTGGCTGAAGACATGGTTTGATTATCCTTTGACTCTTTCGAGAGTGGAGATATTGGTGTTGGCGATATGTTATGTGATGCAAACATTCCCCTTGTCTTGTGTTGCTCCCTGCCGACAGTTTTAATTTCATCCCTTGCAGAGGGTTTCATCCTTTGGCGAAGGGGGGACGGCACTGCCTTTACGCAATGCGTCTGTGGTCATCTGAATAAGGCGTTCATGCCTTGCACCTCCTTTGATGATACAGAACTTAGCGTTTCGATCTAGGCCAGCCGTGCTGACTGAGAGAATGGTCTTTCTTCACATTTTCTCGATTGCCGTGTGTAATCCGCCAAAGATTCGAGAGGCAAGCGTGACTTAGTCCGGTGGTCTGAGCCGCCCTATCATCCTCGGCCCGACGATGCTGATCAAGCCACCTGAACTCATGAGCACATGTTTTATTTGAAATGGATTGAATGGGGAAGAAGGTTACCACTGCGTTGGTATGAGGCTGAGACACTATCTTGGTGTCCTTTCTATTGAATGTGAGGGTATCCTTGGGAATACATCTCCGGATTCGCTTTTCTCTGGTGACGGGCATCTTTACCCTCCTCTTTATAAGTTCTTGGAGACTGTCATTGCTCCTCCACTATCATGGTAATATGTTATGGCCCACTCACTTCGTTCCTCTCGGCCGCCTTCATAACTCGGAACTGAACTTGAGCTCGATCGCTCGACAGTTCTCAGCGGTGATTTTTATTTAGCTTGGTTTTTTTCTTTCTGAGCTGGTGGCCATCTTCAGCCCTGTGATTGTGCGTATCATATAGTTCACACACCAGGCTGTGATTCCTCTGAGAGGGATTCGACTGAATAGGCCTGGGCCATTTGGCATCCCTGGTTTTGCTAATGGTGAACACAATGTCTGATACAGCGATGTTGAAATTGTATCCTGATGGGCGAGGTGCCCTCGCTGGCCTTGTGTCCCCGTCGAATCTAGATCTATTGATTATTCCTCAAGCATATTGTCCTTGATCCATTCTCCGATCGTAGCGATGTAGGTTGCGTATCGGGGCATTCCTCATGTCTGCGGCGTACGACCGGTATCTCCCCTTATTTGGCATCGATTTCTTTGCCAGGAGCCTGCTTGGGTAAACTGAGCCCGAGGGGGCTCCCAACTGGTCATCCACGACCCTGATTTGCGATTGGTGCCGGATGAGGACGCCCGGCCAGGTCTTGGCTGGATACCTGATCAAGTTCCGGACTTTGCTCGTTTAGGCTTTAAGTGAAGGCCTGCACCACCCGGTCGTCTGAGACCGGGGGTAGTTCCGTTCGTCCCATCTAGGAACAAGATGCAAATTCTAACAGCATTTTATTCTCCCTTTTGCTCAATCTCGGATGTGTTGGGCTTTCTTGTCGTTGCTTCGATGGCACCAGTGTGTGCCTTCATGAAGGAATCTGCCAGTATGGTAAGTAAGTTTATGGGGTTGGGATCTAGGATATGATGCTGCATCGTGGCCCCCTTCGAGAGCGTTTCTCCGAACCTCTTCAATAAGATGGGCTCGGTCTCATCGTCTCGTGTGTCATTGCCTTTCGCCGTGCACGTATATGCAGTGATGTGTTCGTTGGGACCTGAGGTCCCGTTGTACTTAGGGAGTTCCAGCATTCTGAACTTCGTTGGAATGGGTTTCGGGTCCGCCTTCTCGAGGAACGGCCTTTGCATGAACTTCTTTGAATCCACGCCCTTAAGGACCCAGGGCGCGCCTGGGATTTGATCGACTCTGAAGTTATAAGTTTTGACCTTCTTATCATTGGCTGCTATCATTTTCTTGCCTGACTCGATCCTTTTGGTGAGGTCCTCTAGAATTTTCACAATGACAGGATCGGCTACTGATTCATTGCTTCTTGACCTCTCTAGTACCTGTTCGGCCGGGGAAGTAGTTTCCGGTGCTACTGTGCTGGGGGTCTTCGGGTGGATTCTAACTGAGCAATAGCCAGTTGTTGTGCCTATAACATTTTAAAAATAACATGAAGACTAACCTCTTGTACTTCCCGAGTCGGGGTCTTCTGGGCTTCTTGTTGGTCACCATGTTGTATGCTTCTGTCGATATGTGAGGTTTCGTCGACCTGCTGCGCGTCGTGCGAACCCACATCCACTAGAATCGATCTAGGTGCATTATTGGGGTTCTGCAATGGCGCATCAACGACTGGAACATCCACACCATTTTCTCCGTGATTTTCAAGGTAGTCGTTCTCAACTCTATTTACCGAGCCAGATATTTTGACCTGAAATCAAGGAATCTTGGACAAGAAAAAGCATGAAAGATAACTTGCGTTTGTGTAATGAAACCAGCAAGAAAATAATCACTACTATTTTTAGCCCCGCGGTGGGCTCCAAACTGTTTACCGTGAAAATGGTAATAACAATTAAATTTGTAAATGGGAATCTAAAAATACGTGATCTATTTTTATGCTAGTTGTTAGAGTTGTTGATGCTAGGCGTATAAAATTTAACAACAAAATACAAGTTAAAATAAGGCAGTAATCAAACCGAGGGGCTTGCTACCCAGGCTTCGGACTAGTCGATGAAAGGCCTCGAGGTCGATACCCGGCTCGAGCTTGAGCTATCGGGGGTAACCGGGAAGGGTATAACAGTCGAGATATAATTAAAGAAGGCTCTTTATGTCCAATATCAAGCAGTAAATGAAGAACAAGTATGAAAGCAATAAATGAAAAGAGTAGCCTCGGGTGAGTAAGTTAGAGAGAAGAGAGAGAGAGAGAGAGAGAGAGAGATAGAGAGAGAGAGAATTATTATTGATCTTTTGTAGAGTAATTAGAGAGAGATACAGCAGCCCTTTACAGGCGATGGGACGGCTAGACGCAACACCTCAATACAGGCACTGGGTAGGCCGGCTCTGCCAGACTTAGCAGTGTGCCTTGGGAATTCCCCATTTTCTCTAGCCCCAATCTATGTCCTCTATAAGTCGGGCCTCGACGAGCTCTGAAGGAGGGAACTCGGTCACAGCTTCGCGCCCTCGGGGTCCCAAGGTGTTCTTCTAAAGTGACTTGATAGCAAGAAATTAGGCCCTCTGATTTCTCTGCATACAGACGACTCAAACGAGAACCTCGATTAAGAGTCGATATGTGACGATAGCCGAGTACCTCGAGAGGCTCGCTAAAAGGTTGAGTTTTTGAAACCTTTTCATCGAAGGCTGATTGTTTTTGAAGCCTTTTTATTGTTCGGAGCTGATATTATCGAAGCTCTTTTGCTTATCCCAAGGGTAGCCAGATTAACCGGTTCTTTTCGAAGTATTTGGAGGCCTTTAGTTTTATGGCGGCGATCGGACGTCTCCAAGCCGTGTTATTTTGGCTGGAGCCTTTTGATATGACTGTAGTCTTTTTGTTTGGCCGTAGCCTTTAATCCCCGGGTGCGGTGACCTTGGAGTCTATATCAAGGGTATGCCTTTTTAGGGGTCTTAAAAGTTCAAATATATAGCCTTGGCCTTCATATTGGGGTTATGCCTTTTTAAGGTTTTACAAATTTGAGTACGCCTTGTTGAGATCTTATAAGCTCGGTATTGCCTCATTTAGGTGTTATAGGTCTGGGCATGCCTTGTTGAGGTCTTATAGGTTCGATGTGGCATCAACAAGGTCTTACGAGCTCGAAATTGCCTTATTGAGGTCTTATGAATTCATGTTTTTGATGGCTTCGACGAGCTGACTGTTGATGACAGTCCCCGAGTGTTCGAGACTTTTTGGCCCTTGAGTCAGTTTCCATGAAAGTATTGAATTTCTTTGAGCGTTTTGATAAGCAAAGAGGCTTCCTCAATTATTTGATGTATGCGTACATGTTTTTTGCCTTCGGAGGCCCAATTATTCTACATGGACACGGTTCATTCGACCATTTGGCCCAATACATCATTCTTCTATCAAGGTCCTCCTAGGCTTAGTTTAAGTTCTTTGAAGAGGCGACCTCCCGGGGTGATGCCCCCCAGTATTTGAGGCAGATCGAAGTGAAGCCTTGAATACTTGATGAGTTCTCCTTAGGTATCATATGATGTTACCTCGTTAAAAAACCTCGCCAGAAAAACCCGTTCGGGATAAAATCTAATCTAAGGGAAAAAGAGCACAACTCATACTTTATAAACCAAGGTTTTTGAGCCGAAGGGTGCTTCGGCGTCTTTCATCGGAAACCTGTAAAAAATGAGTGTGAGTCGTAAAGCGAAAAAGGTAGGAGGTTATACCTCAGAAATAATAGCGTTTGAGCATCGATATGTTCCAATTTCTTGGAAGTTGTTTGCCTTCCATGGTGCCAAGTTTGTAGGATCCCTTGCCTACTATTCTGAGGACGTGGTATGGTCCTTCCCAGCTCGGGCCTAGCTTCCCTTCATTTGGGTTTCGAGTGTTCAGGGTGAATTTCCCTAGGACTAAGTCACCAATTCCGAAGAGTCAGAGGTTTGTTCTTATGTTATAATATCTCTTGAACCTCTATTTTTGGGAGGCCATTCGGACGAGTGCAGCCTCTCGCTTTTCACCTAGTTGTTCGAGAGCTATAGTCATGGCCTCGCTGTTCGAGTCCTCAGTGGCATGCCAAAATATGGCGATTGGTTTTCTGACCTCGACCCGTATCAGAGGCTCGGACCCGTATACCAAAGAGAACAGTGTCTCTCCAATGCTTGACTTTGAAATTGTTCAGTACGCCCATAGTACTTCGAGCAATACCTCTCTCCATTTCCCTCCGCATTTTCTAACCTCTTTTTCAAGTTTTGGATGATGGTCTTGTTTGTGGACTCGGTCTGTCCATTCGCACATGGGTGATAGGGCGTTAACAGGATTCTCTTGATCTTTTGATCTTCGAGGAATTTCATCACCTTGCTGCCTATGAACTATTTCCCATTATCACATGCAATCTCGGAAGGGTTCTCGAATCAGCATATGATGTGATCTCAGATGAAGTCGATGACTTCTTTTTCTCTTATCTTCTCGAAGGCCTGTGCTTCTACCCATTTCGAGAAATAGTCAGTCATAAATAGAATAAATCTGGATTTACCTGGTGTCATTAGTAAGGGGCCGACGATGTCCAATCCCCATTTCATGAACGGTCATAGTGATAAGATTGAATGTAGTTGTTCACCAGGTTGGTGAATCATCGGTGCAAACCTTTGGCATTTGTCACATCTTCGAACGAATTCCTTAATGTTCTTCTCCATGATGTCCCAATAGTAGCTTGCCCTGATCACCTTTAGAACTAAAGAATCGGTGTCGTAATGATTTCCACAAGTGCCCTTGTGGATTTCTCGAAACACATAATCGGTGTCTCTTGGTCCCAAGCATACTACAAGAGGACCTACGAAGGTCCTTCTATATAGTGTTCCATTCTCGTTGAGTGAAAATCGAGCTACTTTGGCTCGGAGGGCCTTTGTTTCCTTTGGACCCGTGGGCAACTCCCAGGTTTTCAAATAGTCGATATATTTATTCCTCTAATCCCACGTTAGACTTATCGAGTTGATCTCGGCATGGCCTTCATCGATCATCGATTTGGACAATTGTACAATAGCCCCTAGGAGTATGTCGTTTTCTTCGATGGACGACCCCAAGTTCGCGAGTGCATCGGCCTCACTATTCTGATCTCAAGGAATGTGGACCAGAGTCTATTCTTTGAAACGATGCAATATGACCTGAAGTTTGTCTAAGTATCTTTGCATCCTGTCTTCTCGAACCTTGAAGCTCCCATTCACTTGGTTAACTACTATGAGGGAGTAGCATTTTGCTTCGATGACTTCTGCTCCTAGGCTCTTGGCCAGCTCTAGACCTACAATCATAGACTCATAGTCGGCCTCGTTGTTAGTGAATTTCGGAGTTTTTATAAATTGCCTAATCACGCCGCCCGTAGGTGGTTTTAGAAGGATGCCGAGCTCGGACCCTTTACGTTCGAGGCATCGTCGGTGAATAAGGTCATACCCCCGATGATGTGCCCGTTTCTAGCAAGAGTTCTTTCTCTACCTCGGGCACGAGGCGGGTGTAAAATCAGCCACGAAATCTGCTAAAATTTGAGACTTAATAGCCGTTCGAGGTTGATACTCGATATCATACCCTCTGAGTTCGATGGTCCATTTGGCCAATCTGCCCGATAGTTCAGGCTTGTGCAAGATGTTTCGAAGGGGGTATGTTATTAAAACACATATATGATGGCATGGAAAATAAGGTTTTAATTTCCGAGATGCACTTATTAATGCAAGAGCTAATTTTTCTAAGTGGGGATACCTGGTTTTAGCATCTCCTAGAGTCCAACTTACGCAATAAACAGGGAATTGCGTACCTTGTTCTTCCCGAACCAACACACCACTTACCGCTACCTCAGATGCGTCCAGATATAAGTACAATATTTCCTATTCTTTTGGGGTGTGGAGCAAAGACGGGCTCGAGAGATACCGCTTTAGCTCCTCTAAAGCGTGCTGGCATTCCGGAGTCCATTCAAAGCTGTTTTTCTTTTTGAGCAAGGAGAAAAAATGATGACTCCGATCTGACGACCTTGAGATGAATCGGCCTAAGGCCGCTATCCACCTGGGCAGCCGTTGTACGACCTTCACATTGTTAACCACTGTGATTTCTTCAATGGCCTTGATTTTGTCGGGGTTAATCTCGATCCCCCTATTTGACACCATAAAGCCTACAAATTTTCCCGATCCTACTCCGAAGGCACATTTCTCTGGGTTGAGCTTCATGTTGTAACTTTTAAGGATATCAAATGTTTCTTGCAAATGAGTCAAATGGTCCTCTGCGCGTAGAGACTTAACTAGCATGTCATCAATGTAAACTTCCATAGATTGGCCAATTTGATGTTCGGATATCTTATTAACTAGGCGTTGGTACGTAGCTCCTAGTGTTTTTAGTCCAAAGGGCATTACGTTATAGCAGTATATACCATACTTCATGATGAATGAAGTCTTTTACATGTCCTTTCGGTTCATTTGAATTTGATTATACCCGGAATAGGTGTCGAGAAAAGTGAGGATCTCATGGTCGGTCGTGGCATCGATCAAGCGATCAATGTTGGGCAATGGGAATGAGTCTTTGGGGCATGCTTTATTCAAGTCTTTATAATCTACACACATTCTTAATTTGTTTCCTTTTTTGGGGAGCACTACTACGTTAGCCAACCATTCGGGGTATTTTACCTCCCTAACCGATCCTATTTTGAGGGGTTTTGTTACCTCGTCTTTGATGAACACGTGTTTTACCTCGGATTGACGCCTCCTTTTTTTTTTGCTTCACTGGTTTGAACCTGGGATCGACGCTTAGTCGATGGGTGGCTATTTCTGGTGGTATCCCTGTCATGTCTAAATGGGACCAAGCAAAGCAATCATTGTTGTTAACAAGAAATTGGATGAGTTTTTTCCTGAGTTCGGGGGTTAATCCCATTTCCCAGGTATACCTTTCAATCTGGAAGATACTTTATCAAAACGGCCTGCTTGAGTTCTTCGACCGTTGATTTTGTTGCATCCGATTCCTCGGGGGCAATAAAGGTCCGAGGAGTAAGGAAGTCTTCTTTGTCGTCTTTGTTTGAATGCTCACAGACCACCTGTTCCTCAGGGGTCAGCTCGTTTCCTGACCCGTCCTAGACGGGGGGAGTCGATGTTGGTGCTACGTCGTTTACCACGAACATCTCATTTGTTGCACGTTGTTCTCTGTACACTATTTTTATACCGTCTTTTGTTGGGAATTTCATCATCTGGTGAAGAGTTGACAGTACCGCCCTCTTATTGTGTATCCACGGTCTTCCAAGTAAGGAATTGTATCCCATGTCGCCTTCGATAACATGAAACTTGGTATGTTGAACTGTACAGGACACGATGACTGGGAGGATGACTTCTCCCTTCGTTGTCTCGCTTACCATGTTGAATCCATGGAGATTCGAGAGGTGGGTACAATCTAGTCGAGTAGTCTGAGCTGCTCCACCACCTTCAACCTGATTACGTTGGCCGAGCTACCTGGATCCACGAGCACACATTTAATTTGAATGTTATTCCAAAGAAAAGAAATTACCAGTGCATCATCATGCAGTTGGGACAAGGACTCGACGTCTTCTTCTCTAAATATAAGGGCGTCCTCGGGTATACAGCTCCGAGTTTGCATTTCTATTGCGATGGACACTCTGGCCCGTTTGAACATGGTCTCTGTATGATGTCGGTTCCTCCAATAATCATGTGAATGATGTACTGAGGTTCTTCCGGTCCATTCTTTCCAAGAAGCCCAATACCGCTGTTTTCGTGTGCATTTCCTGAGTTAGACATTTTTTAACCTGAAATCAAAGATCTTTAGACAAGAAAAGTGTGAAGGATAACTTGTGTTTTCAGAAAACTAGCACCAAAACAATCACTATTATTCTTAGCCCCACAGTGGGCGCCAAACTGTTTACCCTGAAAATGGTAACTACAATTATATTTGATTTTGTGGTTCTAAAAATACGTGATTTGTTTCAACAATAGTTGTTAGGCCGAAGATACTAAGTGTAAGTGAAGAAAACAAGAAATGCAAACCAATAGGGTCACAAGGTCGGGCCTCGAGCTGGCTGGAGCAGGGTCTCGAGGTCTAGACAGGGCTAATAGCAATGAACAATTGATGAAGAATCAAAGATAATGAGCGCCTCAGAGATGGCCTTTTACGGTTAATAATGAGCAATAAATGATGAACAATAAATGAACAATGAATGAATAAGCAATAAATGTGAAGAACAATTGTGTTAGCAAAGAGCAGAGAATGTTGTATTGTATTCAATATGTTGTGTAATGATCTGAATCCCTTTACAAGATGATAAGGGTCTCCTTTATATATGAGGGGTGGGAAATGCTATTGGTATAGCTATATAATGGCTCAGTACTAACTTGTCCTATGCTTGCAGGCCCTATCAGTTCCGATCACATGCCCTTGGGAATTTCCCGCTTTTCCATGATTGTCGTCGATTTTAGTGCTGCCTCGAGGTATGCCACGATGAGTCCTCGGTATACCTTCTCGAGGTGGGTGCTTCGAGGAAGAGCCCTAGATCGTGCTCCGAGCCTATCGAGACTGGACTCGGCATATCATAGAAGCCTCAAAATCGGCCTTCCTTAATTTTGACCGTATACATCTACCTTGCGGATAAATATCTTGTTTCTTAAAATTTTTCTTTAATCATTTCTTAAGGAATTTCCTACATCTGATCCCCTAAAGGTATCGAGCCCAATGGCCGCCCACCGGGGACTGCCGTCCAAAGAGAAACTCGGGCAGCCCGAGCTATCAAAGCCCGAGGGCACAAGATCTATTAGGCAGTATCCGAACTTTAAAGGATATGACCATCCCCACTCGGGGACTGTTATCTTAGGCAAGCCCGGATAACTCAGATAACAAGCCCACTAGGCAACACCTGAACTAAAAAGGCTACAACCATATTAACATGGCTCGAAGACGTCTGAAATTGATATAAAAAACAAGTCCATCTCAGCTCAGACCTAGTCGATACGATCAATCTTCCGGTGGACATGCTGATACCGACCATTAGTCACCGAGTCTAGATCATCATCATTAACCTCAAATATTTTTACCTGCTCGACCAGGTTAACATGCTCCTTCCGAACGGCCTCTAGCTCAGCTCGGAGGCTCTTAGCCTCCCCTTCACGTTGCTTGTAGAGAAGTTTGCAACTCTCTCTGTTCTCAGTGAGCCCTCGGACCCCGGCCTCAAGCTAGTTTATCTCATCCTAATATCAGATAAAAGTCTCATGATGAAGAATCGAGTCCTGCAAACACAAAGAAAAATGTTAGGATTATCTATAAATTAGCCTAAGTGCAAATCAAAAGTCATCGAGAGGTATATGAAGTTACCCTGTTTAGCACATGTTGTGCTTCGTTGAATAGGTAGGGCACGTCCACCTCATGCATCTTGGCTTGATCTTCTTCACTCACCAGACAGCAAAGGTAGCTAGCCACCACTATGGGGGCAGAGATGACCTGGACATCCTCTGGAATGGAAATGACGATCTATCGCTTCCGATCAGGATCCATACTCGGAGCTGGGAACCAGTTGATTAATTTCGGGCTTGAGGAAGGCCCTCTTGTTCCCTAAGATGGACTCTTCCTCGGCACCTCTAAGTCAACCAGTCCGGTGACGTCCTCTGTGGTGGTAGAATCCACACCATCAAAAAAGCCGCGAAAGGGGTCCTCCGCTTCGTGGGCCCCCTCTTGGGATGTTCTTTCACTGTCTGAGCAACGTTGCACAGACTCAATGAATGAAGGCGGCTCAGTGATTCTATCACACCGAATGCATCCTTAAGGGCTTTACCCATATCCCGGGTGGTCTCGACCACGGCCTCTTCGTCGGCTCTGTAGCTTGAGGTAGATCGGCCTCGCCTCTCTCTAGTTCGGAGGTCCCTTGTCCCTCAAACTGCGTGGACCACTAGTTCAGAGGCTTCTTCTTCTCTTTTAGATTCATCCCTTAGCCGTTAGAGTAAATTTGAGGACGGTGCTTTAGCGTTGGTACTTTCATTGGTCTTGCGCACCCGCTTTCTTTTTGTTCTCTTCTTCTCCGAGCTCGGAGAACTCGGATCCCTCTTTCTTTTCTTCTCTTCGGCCAGTCTCGGAGCACGGGACACGGTAGGTAAGTTCTCACCACCAGATGGAGGCCTCAGTACGACGTCCTTGGATAAACCTGCAAAGGAAATGAAACAAGTGAGAATTTAATGACACGAGAGGAACCCAAAAATTGCTTACTTAGGAAAGGAATCTTACAATGGGAACGGGCCTCCCAATGGCCATTCGAGAGTTTGTGCCACGAATGCTCGAAGTAGGGCATCTGACTCAACCCATCTCTCGAGTCGAGGAATAGCATTTGGAACCCGAGCAACGGCTGGACCATCATGAACATCAATGAGAAAAGGGGAAGTAAACATAAAAATCAACATTGGAAGGGAATTTCCACTTACGTTTTGTATTCCACTTCTCGGGAAACAACTTGCATTCCGCCGGGATCAGGTCTGAGGTCCTCACCAAATAAAACGGCCTTTCCAGCCTCGATCCTGATCCTCATTGATACTAAATAATGGGGTTTTGTTGTCCCGGCGCACAAGCTTTATCAATCCCCCTCAGAGTAGTCGGGGACTTTACAAGTGAAGCAGGTGGTCCACGGTGAACCGACAGCCATCGATTCTGCTCGCAAAGAACTGGAGGAGGATCACTACCTCCATATTGAAGGATGGATCTCACTGATGCACACCTCATACCTCTTGCAGAAGTCTATAATGACCGGGTCCAACGGTCCTAATGTGAAGGGATAAGTGTAAATACTCAGGTATCCCTCAACATGGGTGGTAATGGCCTCCTCAGGGTCACGAACCACTATCTTTCTTTCGGCCCAGTTGCAATCTATCCGAACTGTGGGGAAAACCTCTTCGGTAATGAAACAGATATACCTCGAGAAGTCTTCGCACCGACTCGGTATGGAAGAAGGTTTTTCAACCTTAAAAATATTATGTACTGAGCATCCTCCGGGGATGAACATTTTCAAAGGGGGTTCCTGTGCTGGTTCATCGACGACAGTAAGCGAAACAGTTTCTTCGGCCTTGGTAGCCGATCGTAAAGCAAAAGGTGTTTCTTTTTGGGCAACGATTTTCGAGGTTTTTGCCATTTCTTTGAAAAATAAAGGAAAAATAGAGGAAGAAAGGAAGTTGAAGGCTTGAGACGAAGATGTAAGAAAGTTCTTGCAAAAGATCCCAAATAAACCAGAGTGTAATTGCTAGAGAGTATCTAAATTTCAAAGATACGAGGGTAGAGCGTTTAGATGTGAAGTTAAAATGAATAAATGAGGAGGTATTTAGTTTTTTAACGGCGGTCGAGTCCAAGAGTGGCCGACCGGCAAGTGACAAGCATTTAATGTTGTCAAGACTTGACTAACGAGACGTTTCGTTTATTTTGTCGTTTCTGTCGCGGGGTATCGAGGTAAGAACCGGAAACTCATGTCGTTTCTCATCGTCTACTCTCCGAAAAACGAGGGGACTATCTGTATATGGTCGAAATCAAGCTCGCCTATGGCATGGTAGGTTGGGCTCGGAACTTGACAATAAAAGGACTGATGATCGACTCCAAATCCCACCAGGCTAGAACCCGGGGTCAGAACGTCAACCCTCGAGAACATTGGGCCCGTACTTCCGGAATCGACCCTAACCCTAAACGAGCTCAAAGTAATATTATTAGCATTACCAACAGAAGACCGAAATATCCGTGACCGGTCGGATGTTACAGCAAGAATCTCGACACGTATTAATAAGGAACTGGCGATCAGCAAATCAAGAGATTTTTACCTTTTATAAAAATTGTACTTAAAGTAGGACTCCTTTGTTATATAAAGGGTGTCTTACGATTCATTTGACATATTGTAACACGCACTCAGAAGCAATACACTATTATTTTTCTTTAAACTTTTGTTCAACAGTATCTTGATATCGATCAAAGTGCTGTTCAAAGATGGCTAACCCTCCCCCCCCCCTTCCGAGATTAAAACTGTCCAATTCGTGTGGTTTGAATTTACTTTATCATTGTTTATTTTAATTGTAACTTAATTTATCACTTTATGTCAATTTAATCTACGTATCCTTAAAACTACATACAAATTCAATTGTTATCGGATTAAACAATTGTCCAATGTCGGGAGGCATGATAAATGAGACAATTCCATCAATTGTTCTTGTATTGCATAAGTTGCACCTGGTTGAACTTTGATGGTTTAAGACAATTGCATAAGTTGTCGGGGACCTGTTAGATTGCTGCACATACAGACTAGAGGGTTATAAAAATAAGGGTTATCTGGATATATCAGGGGGTAATTTGCGCAAATAGGATCTTTCGATGCTACCATTTAGATTTTGATCCGATTAAGAAAAGTCTCGGATAAATTAACCTTAAGAAAAGTCTCGGATAAATTAACCTTCGCGTCAGAATTTAGAAATATGTTCCACGCAATCGCCAGGTTCTTAAGATGATCGTAGGTTTTGGTCAAAAATCCTTATGATTATGGTGATCCTCAGGATTTCTATGCTAATGATGATCACAAGAATAGGCATAAAATTTTGATCGATTACCAGAATTTTTCAGCACTGCGACTAAAATTTTTGGTGATCGTCGGGACTCCTAGTGCTTCAAAATTCTAGCGTTGGGTTAATTTTTTAAAAAACATTTAACGGGGTCAAAAAATAAAGGTGTTCCAAATATATTCACCCCACATATTTTTGCCAATAAAATTGAGCTGAAAGCAATGTATTTAATTAAATCTCAAAACTCGTCCTAAGCTCGCATATTCTATAGTTTTTTCTATGAAGAAAGGAAAACACATATATATGTAGATGCCGACACATATGTGTGTAGCTCTATATTTACATGCTTCTATTATCAAATCGGTGTCATAAGCTTCAAGCTCAAAACAAGGCACTATAGTAGTAAATTACACCACCGTTTGGGGGAACTTGAACTTCATACCTCACGATTTATGCTAATACCGATATGCTGGCAACCTAACCGGACCATTTGCAACAAAATGTCTCAAGTTTTCAACTACTAAATCCTCATGTGTCCTCACCTCGTTAGTTGTGCCTCAAATAAATTTTGATACTAACGATACGTATGTATAAACAATTTTATAATAAAAATGTAATCTTTAATATGAACAATTTGCAAAAACTTGCCAACCATACTAGCTAAAGCTGTGCATAGTAGAATTGTAACAATGGCATATCGAGTCTTGAAGCAACTCAAAATCATCGAAAGGGATAAAAGAAGTTCTAAACTAACTGCAGAATTCCAATACAAAATCTATACACTGACAGACCTACTTATCCAACTGTCCACCATGAACCTAAAAAGTCCAAATGAGAGCTCACCAATCAGATTTCTTTCTATTGTTAAAAAGATTTGTCCATAAAAATTTACGGATGTTTATTTGTGAAGAATTATGTACTTTTGTCTAGTCAAACCTCGATCGGAACAAAAAGGAAAAAGAATATCATTGGGTGAATGAAAGTGAATATACGCATATCTCATATTAAAAATCCTTTTATTGCTTCCTCCGTCAAATTCAGAAGGTTAAATTTGACGCTCGAGGTCAATATAACCCATTTTTACTATTTTAGAATAATAATTTTGGCCTTGATTTATTATTATTTAGAAAAATTACATGCACTTATTAAAATATGATACAAATACTATCAAATGAATAACCTCTCTTCCAAATGACTAAATACATTATGTTAAATTATTTTTATTTCAAGACTAACTCGGTTTTTCTAACTCTGCTATATCTTTAATATTAATTTGGTTTGGACACACGACAAAATAGTTAATTTTAACAATATGGATAGAGTAATTCATTATACCGGGATCCAACTCTCCTCCATTTTCTAGTCTCTCCATTTCTTCAAGTTCCTACTAGGATTTGAGATACTTTTCATGGTTAAAAATCAGTGGATGAAATTTAATTGAATAAATTAAAGCACTAATCATGATTAAAGTATTTAATTTATTCTTTTACCCATTTTCAAATAATATTTTTTGTCTCTTTTAGCAGTGAACTTCCTATAATTCTACGACCCTTTTCCCTCTATTTTTGCTTACTACTGCGATCTTATTCTTTGCTTCCTGAGATGTTACTTTATAACATGTTGCTTTATTCAAGCTGTTTATCTAAAGATTATCTATGTTCCTTCTCTCTTTCTTGTAGTTATTTTCTTTTAGTGAGTTAAAAAAAAATTCTTTTACTTCTACAAAATCTATATATTCTCGTTAAAAATGAGAAATAAATTATAATGGTTGCTAGATATTGAAATATTGAATTTTTTTCACTATTCTGAATATGCAAAATAACAGAGAAATGGAACTTGCAAATGGGTTTGTACCATTCTTTAATTTTTATTGTCAAATGTTGGAATTTACTTCTAATATTTCTCTTTCTTTTTTTTTCTTTTTAATGAGAAAGTAAGAAGATATTATAGAAGTGAAAAAATAATTAACTCACAAAAAGAAAACTACAACGAGCAAGAGAGAAAGAATCTTAGATAATGTGTTGCTATAATTATGGGGTTGCAAAAGATATTATTTGAGAATGAATAAAAGAAGGATATAATATTAATTATAGTTAGGGCTTTAATTTATTCAATTCAATCTTATCCATTAATTTTTATCTATAACAAGTGTTCAATCTAAGTAGGAATTTGGAGAAATGAAGAGACTAGAAAATGGTGGGGAGTTGGATCTATTACACACGTATACAAATCAATGAACTGAACATGAAACTTAATGGTCATTTGTTGGAATCATTGCCTGGGAATGGAAGTCCCATGATACCAATATCCAATCCTGACTCTCTACTGGCTTATTAAAAGTTAAGAACCATGCAACAACTCCACCAATTATTTCATATTGGATTAACAACAACCAGTATCTTTCCCTTAAAGATAATATAAGTAGGTACATATCATCCATAACGAACCACTCCACACATGGTTAATATCTAAGCCCAATATCTAAGCGGTTTAAAGTATTTAACGTTAAAAAAACAAATAGAAGGAGGAGCTCGTGAGTAGTGTGAAAAAGGAGAAAATGCTTATAAATTTTGATGTAATAGCCTAATTTTATTTTAGAATAATATTTCAATTTTGAATTGTTTAGCTTTTAAATTGTAATGATAAGATCGGTCGTTTTGAACTTTAGCATCTCTTTCGATAGTTTGAGACCTTGAGTAGATTCATATGATGCATTATGACTTGCATGTATGGTTGATTTCGGTGCTCGAGAGGTTTGGAATTGATTCAGAAGCTATAAGTTGGAGGAGTTGACCACGATTTGACTTTTGAATAAACTACCGCATAATCAGAATTTGATGATTTTAATAAGTTTGTATGGTGATGTTGGACTTTGGCGTATGTTCGGATTTGAATTTAGATGTTCCTACAAGGTTTTGGCTCTATTGATCGAAAGTTGGTATCGATAATAGACTTTGATGATATCGAACTCTAATTATTATTTCGGAACTTGAAATAGGTTTGTTTTCTTGTTTGAAACTTGTATGCGAAGTTTAGTTGTGATCCAGAATGTCTAAGTGTGACTCGAACGAGTTTGGCAAAATCGGATGTTTGAAAGTTAAGAGAATAATTTTGATCTTCGATTCGTGATTTTGATATTATTTGCAGTGATTTGATCCTTCGGATAAGTTTGAATATTATAGTTAGATTTGTTGATATGATTGGACGGGGTCCCAAGGGGCTTAGGTGCGATCCGGGGTTGTTTTGGACCATTATGTGTTTTGAAGCAGCTGAGTTGCTGGTATGTTGTAGTGCATCGCAATCGCGGAGCTAGTCTTGCGATCACGGAGAAGGATCTTGGCCAGCTGATATTTGTGCTTCGCGTTCGCGGTTCAGGGGTCGCATTCACGATATGTGTTTTGGGAGCTGGGAATCATGTTCTCCACGTTTTCATGGTTGCTTTCGCGTTCGTGTAGTGGTGGTATGCATGGGCTTCGCGTTTGCGGAGTTCGTATGGGTCTGCAAAGGAGTGGAGTCAGGCGGGAAGCTTGGTCATCATGTTCGTGTTGCTTCAGTCCCATTCGCGTTGAGTGGGGGAAGGTTGAGCTTCGCGATCGCGAAGGAGGATTTGAGCGGGAGGTAGACTTGTGTTTTGCAAACGCGAGGCTTATGCCATGCTCACGGAGGGTATTGCTTAACAAAGTACATAAGTGTAATATTTCGAGAATTTCACCCATTCTTTCATATTTTGATGCGCAGATTTGAAGAGGGTAGTTTTTTATGGAGATTTTCATACAAGGCAAGAGGATAGATGGTTTCTATTTATTTGTGATTGTATTTTAAAAATCTACATGAATTTCTATACCTAATACGTTAAATTTTAAAAAGAATTTGGAAATTTTTATCTACACTTTAAGAGAATGTGTTTTGAGGTTTTGACCATCGATTTGGACCCAAATTTAAAAACAAATTATGTATTTGGACTCGGCAGGTTATGGGTCATCAGATTTTGGTATTAATTTTGGATTTCGTCCATGCGAGTCTGGGTTGACTTTTGTTGACTTTTTGAAAATTCATCAAAGATCGAAGTTTTATTGTTTGTGATAGCTTTCTATAGCATTGTTTGTCTTTCTTGGATGATGTTGGGTTTGGATTTACGTGATTGGAGGGCTAGAATAAGGTTTTGACGCTATTTGAGATTGAAGTTAGCCCGAGAAGAGGTAAGTCTCTTGGCTAACCTTGTTAAAAGAGAAACCCCTAGGATTTGACTTGATTTCTATGTGTTTAAGGTATTAGGGATGTTGTATATACGGGGTGGCGAGCATAAATATACGGACCAAGTTTATACCATGTCCGGGATAGAATTGAGACACATTATGCATTGTTTTAATTATGTGCTCATCTTGATTCATGATTTGTTTAGCTTATATGATTATATTTGCTCTGTTATTCATGCTAGAGATCATGCCTAGATTTTGATTATTCATAAAGGCACGTGAGCTTATTCTTGCTATATTGATTTACTTGAATTATCTATTGTCAAATAGAAATTTCATGAGTAAATATCCGCATATTTATTATTAAGTCTTTGTGCATCTTTTATCTAATAATTCTTGGGCATATACAAATGTATTATATTTGGATACTTGATTTGGACTGATATTGTGGCCCAAAAGGTAAGGTCGTGCGGTTAAAATACAATTATGGCTCTGGAGATGATGAGTGAATATTTGAGTATAAGTGAACTATCAAGAATTTTTTGCTCTTAGATAAGGATCCGTCACTACGATGTTAGGTGATTGCCCATACTACTTTGGACCCAGTGAGGGTGGTTGCAACATCGATTGTGTATTGGATCAATACGTAAATTTTGTATCGTGTTTTAGTGATACATGAATTTTGTATCGGATTTCAGTGATACATAGATTGTGTATCGGGATACATAGATCTTGCATCGGTTATTAAAAAACACATAGGGTTTAACCGGTCGGATCCTCAGGAGCACATCACCACCTATATAATGGCGGAGAAGGGAAACGACTTAGCTCCGTACGAGATTGAGCCAGTCTTATTGAAGAAATTCGGGAGACCCTCCCGAAAGGGGCCCTGATATGGTATTCACTTTTTCTCGAGCACTCAATAGATTCCTTCGAGATGCTCGCAGATTCTTTTATCAAGGCCCATGCCGGGGCCAAGAAGGTACATGCCCGAAAGGCCGACATATTCATGATTGCGTAAGGAGAGTTTGAATTACTACGAGAGTTTGTGACCAAGTTTTAGAAAGAGAGGATGTTGCTACTGGTCGTGCCGGATGAATGGGTAGTGGAGGCATTTACTAAAGGGATGAAACCGAGGAGTTCTAACGCTTCCCAAAAATTGAAAGAAAATCTGCTCGAGTTCTAGGCAACAAAATGGGCAGATGTTCACAACTGCTACAAGTGGAAGATAAGAATTTAGGATGGCCAGCTCAGTTTCCCAGCATCAACCAAGGGTCGGGACTGAGAAAAGAATAAGGATAAGTTGAATAATTATTTTAACGCAGGTCGATTACTATCCTACGAAAGGGCGAAGGACGCGATAGAGGTTTCCAATCGGCGGACAGATTCGCTACTGATAGAAAAGCTGATCACGACCAGAATAATAGATTGCTGCAAGACAAAGAGATATAGGGATCTCGGGACTCCACCTACCCCAGGCTGTCCGAATACAATTTCAACATCAGCGTAATGGAACTGGTTTTGGCAATGAGAAACATTAAAGAGGCTTAGTTCCCGAGGTCGATGAGATCAACCCTAGTCAGAGTGATCCCAATCTATTGTTCAAGTATCACGTGACTATCGTCCATCGAACATGGGACTATCGACATCTGCGCAAGGAGGTGCCAAGATTGCTAAAAACGAACATCTTAGAGAATTCTTAAGTTACCAAGCTAAGAGCAACTATGGTCGCAACAAGGATAACACGAAACCTTCAAAATTAGGAGAAGATCCTCCATGTCTGACGATTAAAATGATTTTTGGGGGGTCGAGAGGGGGGACAAGATTAATGGCGTAACCTTTTCGGTAGCGAAAAAGACAAAGGTATTGGTGACCCCAGTAAAAGACTCCGGGAAGTTGCTGAGGACGACATTACCTTCTCGGAGGATGACATAGATGGACTTCTACTATCGCATAACGATGCCTTGACAATTTCTCTTAATGTTTTAGATTTTAAAATTAAACATATTTTGGTGGACCTAGGAAGTTTAGTGAATATTATCTAATGGAGAGTGCTGGAACAAGCCAAGCCGACCGAAAGTATCATTCTGGCCACAGAGCTCATCGTCGGGTTCAGTTTAGTAAGCGTAATGACTAGAAGAGAGATTCTGATGCCTACGAATGCCGAAGAGGTAATGAAACCAACCCTTTTTGAAGTAGTAGATGGCGATATGGGCTACAATATTATTCTTGGGAGACCATGGGTGCACGATATGAAGGTTTTGCCGTCAATATGCCATCAACTTCTCAAATTCCCAACTCCGGAGGGAATTAAACAAATAAGAGGAGACCAATCGGCGACAAGGGAGATGAAGGCGATCTCAGTTTCCAGTAGCAAAGGGAAGGAGCAAGCAACATAGCAATTACAGGAACTGACGCCTGCTCCCAAACAAAACGAAGACTACAAGGGGGAGGAGTCGTCGGACTCTTATCAGGTACTAAGATACTTCCAGGTATAAGAAAAAATGGACACGACAAAGTACATAGTAGAATAACTCGAGCAAGTCGCATTATTTGGGAAGTTCTTGGAGAGGAAGTTCCACTTGGAGACAGGACTATGCCTCGAGTTTAGGTCAGAATTTATTGAATTTCTTAAATTTAACGTTGACTGTTTTGCATGGTCGCATGAGGATATGACATTTGTTCTGCTAGAAGTAGTCGTGCACAAGTTAAGCTTGGATCCTAACATCCCTTCAGTAAGGTAGTGAAACCCATATTGCCGAGGTCAGAAATAAATTCATCAAAGAATAGGTAACTCGATTGGTTGATATCGGTTCAATCCAGGAGGTAAAGTATCCCGACTAGCTAGCTAATGTGGTAGAAGTACCAAAAAAGAATAACAAATTTCGGATCTAAATAAGGCGTGCCCAAAAGACTCATTCCCACTGCCGAACATTAATCAAATGATTGATGCGACAGCCAAGCATGAGTTGATAAGTTTCCTCGATGCTTATTCTGGGTATCAGGAAAAAACTTTGTTCATAACGAACTTCGGCACATATTTCTATAATGTGATGCCTTTCAGGCTTAAGAATGTCGGAACCACTTATCAGAGACCTGTAAACAAAATGCTTGAGAAAAAATAGGGGAAACTATGAAAGTTTACATAGATGATGTGCTAGTTAAGTCTTTAAAAACATGTGATCATCTTAAATACCTGCAAGAAACCTTTGACATCCTAAGGAAGCACAACATGAAGCTTAACCCTGAAACGTGTGCATTCGGAGTCAGTCCTTGTAAATTCTTAGGTTCCTGGTGTTGCAAAGAGGGATCGAAGTCAATCCCGATAAAATTAAAGCTATCGAGGACATCCCTGACCAACTATCAAACGTGAAGGAGGTTGAAATGTTAACAAGAAGACTGGACACATTAAGCATATTCATTTTTGAATCTTCGGAAAGATTTGATCTCTTCTTTTCACTTCTGAAAAGAAGAATAACTTCGAATGGACTCCAGAATGCCAGAAGGCTCTGAAAGATTTGAAAAGGTATTTATCGAGCCCTCTATTATTATCCAAACCGGAGGAAGGCAAGCAGTTGCTGATTTACTCACCGGTCTCAGAAGTAGAGGTAAGCACCCTTTTAGTCTGCGAAGAAGAAGGTACGAAATCTCCTATCTATTACATTAGTAAAATTTTAACAGGAAAGGAAATTCGCTACCCATATCTTGGGAAATTGGCCTTAGCTCTCGTAGTCGCCACTCAGAAGCATAAGCCTTATTTTGAATGTAATCTGATAGCCGTGGTGACAACCTTTCTCCTACGAATATCCTTCATAAACTTGAACTTTCATGTTGACTGGCCAAATGGGCAGTCGAAATGAGTGAATTTCACATATAGTATAAACCCAGGACTACGACCAAGTCACAAGATTTGGCCGACTTTGTGGTCGATTTTAGTCCTAGACTATCGCCTTTGGCCACCAAAGAAGGAGTGATTGTGTCGGAATCGACATTGGGAGTCTAGACCTTGTTCACGGATGGATCTTCTAACCTGTAAATGTCCGGGCTCGGTGTAGTATTAATTATGCCTTCAGGATAAACCATGAGGCAGACCATAAGAACTATTCCCTTAGCTAACAATGAGGCAGAGTATGAGGCCTCGATTGTAGGACTCAAGCTGGCCCGACGACTAGGCTCTGAGGTCATAGAAATCAAATGTGATTCCCAACTGGTAGTCAATAAGGTCTACGAAATCTTCGAAGCCAAAGCGGAACGCATATAACACTATGTGCTGAAAGTCCAGGATTTGCTCGCACAGTTCAGGGAATGTTCAAATTACCCATATCTCGAGGGAAGAAAATGCAGAAGCAAACACACAAGCCAATCTGGGCTAAACAAAGGGATTAGACTCTGCTACGGTCATGCAGCTTATGCATTCAATATTGAATATGGATGGCTATTATGAAGTAAACGCGACCAATTTGGTATGGGACGGGAAGAATGAGATCATTGACTATCTCAAACAGGGAAAACTACTTGAAGATCCCAAGGCATCATGGGCGCTATGCACTAAAGTAGCCCGATACTGCTACACGGGAGGTCAATTGTATAGAAAATATTTTCAAGGCCCGTTAGCCCGATGTTTAGGAGCCTCCGAAGCTAATTACGTCATAAGAGAAGTTCACAAAGGGATCTGAATTCCAGGGTGCGGACACCTTATTATTAAAGCTAATTAGGGCACGATACTATTGGCCCCGAATGGAGCAAGATAACAAGGCTTATGTTTAGAAATGCGATAAGTTTCAACGTCACGCACCGTTAGTGCATCAGACAGCAGAGTTATTGCACTCGGTTTTGTCACCCTGGTCATTCATGAAATGGGGGATAGACATAGTCGGTCTATTGCCACCCACTCCCTGTAAGGTAAGATTTCTTTTGATTTTTACTGACTACTTTTTAAGTGGGTTAAAGCAAGTCTTTACCAGAAAATTGGTGAGTGTAAAGTGGTAGATTTCCTGTGGGAGAACATTATTTGCAGGTTTGGGATACCAAAAGAGATAGCATGCGACAACGGGCCACAATTTATAGGTGCAAAGGTCACAAAATTCCTCGAAGATCAGAAAATCAAAAGAATCACATCACCATCATATTACCCGAGCGCAAATGGCCAAGCAGAATTGACAAACAAAGTGATTATTCAAAATCTCAAAAAGATATTGGAATAGCCAAAGGAAAATGGCTTGAGTGTTATGGGCCTACCGAACAATGGCCAAATCAAGCATGGGGGAGACACCTTTCTCTCTCATATATGGAGAAGAAGCCCTTATCTTGGTGGATGTAGGAAAACCTACCATTAGATACTTCTGAGAGGACTAAAAAGCAAACAAGGAAGCATTATTAGTTAGATTGAACCTACTCAACGAATATAGGGACTTGGCACACATAAGGATGGGGGCCCAAAAGCATAGAATGGAAAGAATTACAATCGAAGAGCTAATCTCCGTTATTTCAAAGTAGGAGACTTGGTTTTGAGGAAAGTAACTCAAAACACTTGGGAGCTCAATGCAGGGAAGCTAGGTCCAATGTGGGAAGGCCCTTACCAGGTTTTAGATTCACCGAAAAAGGATCATACGAATTGGAAAATCAAGATGAAGTAAAATTATTGAGCAACTAGAATGTGGCATACCTCAAAATATACTATTGTTGATGAACATCGCCTATACTAAAAGTATGTGCTGCACTATTTTTCCCTTCGTCCAGTTTTTGTTCCAATTGGGTTTTTCTCACAAGTTTTTTAATGAGGTAGCAACGAAACACATACTACCAAGAAAGTACTGTTAGCACAAATAAGACCTTTAAATGACAAGGCATGCAAGAAATGAGCCACTACGGGACGGTTAGATAGTCGTTTACTCGATAGCAAAGTTCCTACCGGGAAATAAAGCTTGCTATAAGGCCAAAGGTCATCTGATCGTTCATGAGTGCAAGTCACTTAGGGGTGGTTAGATAATTTTTGGCTCTATGGAAAAGTTCCTAACGGGAAGTGAAGCTTGTTATCAGATCAAAGATTATCCAACCATTCACTTTTCAAATGGAAAAATTTCCAGTATTCAAATTCGCATACTTCACATTCGAACACCTAGGGGAATGATATAAGAATACGGCAATATGACTGCCACGTAAACCGGGACTACGAAATTCGAGAACAAAGTTGTATCATCGGGACTAGGGACTATGCGGCCAGCCCCGTAGAAATAAGGTGTACAAATTAGCCACAAGTAATGGCAATTTATTTGAGCACAATGAATGAATAAACTAATTCATCCCTAGAATCTAGGAGAAGAGAAGCATCTGCGCCTACAGGAGAACTAGGTGGATCTGCCGCCGGATCGAGGTCTGGACCTTCATCATCATCCCCTTCAGGTTCTTCTTCAGTTCCCCAGAACTCAGAACCAGAACCAGAAGAGTCAGTAACATCAAGTTGGACCGAGAGACTCCTCAGTGCAGTTGACTCCAGCTCATTGGCCTTGGCAATCTCATCATTAAAGTCAATGACACCCGTTTTGGCATTTTCCAAGGTTTTTCTCCTCATGCTATACATAGCATGTGTTTTTTCAACAATGAGGAAAGTCACTCGGTGCTGAAATTCTTCCTTAAGCTGGTCAACCTTGGTCAAAAGTTTATTACGCTCGGATCTAGCGGTCTGAAGGCTAACGTCAAGAGATCACGGATAGTGGAGTTACAAACTTTATTGTGCTTCATGACCTTCCTATACTTCTCTTCCATACGTGCATACTTCTCCTCGGCACCAACAACCTTTTTAGCTTTGGAGTTCAAGGCTACCTCCAAATTATTTAATCTTTCAGCAGAAGCAACCTCCCTATCAGCAGTAGCAAGAACAACATTTTAGACCTCAGACCATTTTGCCTTGGCCTCTTGAAGTTGTACACTTAACAGGGCGGCTTCTTGGCCGAGGTAAGCACCTCTTGCTTGCTCTGGTACAATCGAGCTTCCAACTCAATGACCTCGGGAGCTTGTGCTTCCAAGTCCTAGATGTGAGCAGCAATTTGATCCCGCTTGGCCAACAGCTGATCCCGCTCGGAGGTGATTATTTCTTTATGAAGGATCAACTTTTGAAGGTGCTCGGAAGCAAGTAAGTTAGCCTGCAAACAAAAGTTCAAATCAAAGATATTGCCATGGAGAAACTAGAAGAAATAGTATAGGGAATAAATATCGTACCGCTGCTACGTTATGCATGGTATTGTTTACCATACATTCCCCCGAGAGAAAATGTATTTTATTCCTATATTTCTCTGAAGCCAGAGGATTCAGGTACTTGGAAAGTTCTACCGATCGGGAGCAAATGGCATTCGATAGAGACCGAGAAAGAGACGCTCCTCTTCCTTTGAGGATCTGCAGATGGGGGCGAATAGTTATGCCCTAATTCCCTATGGACTGGGGACTGGGGAAGAGGGACATCTTCCTCTTGGATGTCTGTGGCCAGTGAAGATGATGTAGCAGTTGCTGGTGGCAAAAGCAAGGTTGGCGAATAAGGAGATAAAGATGATGGCATTATGGGTTGAGAAGCAGCTGCAACAAAAGCAATGCTAGTTATTGGTTGCTTATAAACCTAAGATGGAAGATATCGGGTGCCCAGCCTCACGGTACTGGGAGCAGCAATTGGGACACAGAAGAGAGAGTTGGCATCTTCCACTACGTCACACTCCTAGAGCTCCTGGACATTGTCCTCGGTTGGTGTAACTAGCTCAACAGATTGAGCATTCTGTTGAGCTGACGAAGGTTGTCGTCTTCTATGTAGAGAAGCCTCTTCATCACTGGCTCCTCCATCATCATCGATCACCACAGTGTCTGTGGCTGGCTCAGGCGCGACTCTCTTTACCTTTTTATTTTTACCCTCGACCGTAAAGGAACGTCACCTTTTTGTTGCTTGTTCTTCGACCGGAGACTTTGAGAGGAAGCACTTGCACTAGAAGCAAGTCCGATGACACCCGTTCAAGCAAAGGCCTCCTATATAAACCTCGCCGCATCTGCGGGATCAGCCAAAACATCCTCCTCGGGGATGGTAACAGAGCTTTGCGAAAGACCTGACTTCAACAAAAAGAGAAGTTAGCCAGATTTTCTATGTGTAAGATAAAAATAAGATAAGTTCAGCTTACCATGATTTTTGGCCTTTCACCCGTATTTAAGGGCCAGTTCTTTCCACTGGAGGGTCTCAGGCGTGGCGACATCAAATTTTTTCTAGATCTACTGGTCCAAGCCCTCAACCCTTGGTGGTGTCCCCCGAGTTGCTGAAATAATGGAAAAAGGAGGATCAACAATAGCATGGAACAACCTTTAACCAATAAAAAGGACATACATTTAACTTACGTGTACAATTCCATGATTTAAGAAAGGATGGAGTTATGGTTGTGATGCTATCTCTAGTAGCAACTACAACGAACCGCTCCATCTATCCACGATCGTTGTCATTATCCATGTTGGTGAGCAGAGCACGGTGACCACGGTTGTTGAAGTTTATCATTCCCCCATGAAAAATCTTAGGGTAATAAAGGTTCATCAGTCGAGCCAGGGAGAGCTCTTCTGCCGTCTCATGGCATAGCTGCCGAAGGCAGGCTATCGTTCGCCGCACATAAGGGTTCACATATGCCAAGCAGACCTGATAATGGAAGCAAAATTTCAAGTTTACGGAGTCAAGTACCTTGCTCAATGGGAACTGGCCCAAAGTGAAGGGGTACGTGTAAACGTACGTAAACCCTACTCGGGGAAGGTTACTCGCTCCGCTTGATGGGGAACGATGATGTTCAAATCATGGTAACCGCAGTCTTCTTTCACAACATCGGTGCTAGAAGAACGGATGGAAGAAGGATACACACCAATGGCCCATGTGCGGGAGTTAACAGAAGGGAACTTCTCTTCGAAGTCCTTAGCCGTAGTAAGCTTTCTGGGGATAATGGTGCTCACCATAGAAGGATGAGCATCATCAGTGATTTCCTTGTTTTTTTGAAGAACTGAAGTTTTTGGAATAGGAGGTCATAGTTAGCAGAAGGAAGTAAGGGTTTCCTTGAAGAAGAAGGTTAAAGAAAGTTAAAAGCAAGAGTGAGTTGAGTATATAAAGTTTGAGAGAGTTTGTGAAATTGTGAAGTGCAAAAGAAAAAGATTGAAGCATATAAGTAAAGGAATAGGTGGCTAAAATCATAGTCGTGATTACCTCGAGAACCGACGAGAGTATTGCTGAATCGTGGGATGACTCGTGTTCGGGACATTAAAGGCAAAGAGACGTGCATTTAATCAAGCGTCAGAAACTTTTCAAAGGAGGTCAGAGAATTCTCTGCCAAGAAAGGTATCTGCACCAACTTCCCGGTGACACAAGGATGTGCCACCAGAAATCAGGGGACTATCTGTATAGGGCAAAATATGTTCATATTTTATACTTGCATAATAGAGCGACAGGTGAAACCAGAGATAGATGGAAAGCGAGACAGGTGTAAATCAAGTCCGGGGGCAGCAATCTCGTTTGTTCTCGAAGGGAATGTTGCTCATAAAAATAAATAAATGTCTGTCACCCGATAGCATTCAATGGAGAATATTCTGCAGTATTAAATACATAATCCGTTATAGAGAATATGACATTCATAGCCAGCTGTTAGTGGTTGAGATGGATGAGCGAGCATACCAGGTTAGATAGAATTAGAAATGAAGTTATCGGGGACAAGGTGGTACAAACTTATACTATATATTATTCAAAAGCTCAATAACATTTTATCTCTTGCTTATTAGTATTGCTATTACTGCCTTCGGAAGCTCTGCTCCTGGAACCAAGCTATTTGCTGTCTTATCTCGATTTCGACGCTAAGACTTGTATTTTTATAGATTTTTTTTTATCTTTTTGGGATCAAATTGATTTTCTTGTTTATAAACCACGTATAAATTCAACTGTATCATTTTACGAATAAACAATTTCGGGTTCAGTTGAACCAGGTACTAGAAGTCCAGGTACGCCCGCGTAACAATACACGTTGAATTGTGATTGTTTGGCCGTCGGAGAAATATATAGTAAGAGTTAGAAATTGAAATTCGTGTTTTTATGGAGTATTAAAATTTAACATAATAACATCTTGCATTTTCAGTGAACACATTGAGTGGTCCCAGTGATGAAGTGAAAAGAGCCAAATTCACGCCCCTCAGTCTTTAAATATTGCAACAAGAAACAGATAAAAAGGGCCATCCACTCCAAAGAGACAACCTCTCTAGGGAGAAACCCAGCAGGGATGTGGGGTGCTTGTTCTGAGAATATATCGACTCTACTCAATTCAATACCCCTTTATAATAAACACGTACTGCATTTATAGTCTTGTCCTCTTCTATGGTTCAAGTATCTCTCATCTGTACTTGTCTCCCTTAATTCTCTGAAATTTATCAGACACACATATTTCTAAATTTTTCTATAACAGAGGAGATGAGATACGTTCGTACAAGTAGCCTTAAGAGGCTGTTTTCTTTCGGAAGACACAGTTTTGATGGAGATTTTCCAATAGCTTGTGAAGAAAATAATACTACAAGTACCGCTATTGTTGCTGATACTGCTTCCCCCACAACACAGCCAACTCATAGGCCCACATGGAAATGTTTCTCTTATCAAGAAATTTTTCGTGCCACCAACGGTTTCGACTCAGGTTAGAGACCAATTTAGAATCTTGAGTCAGTATACATTTTACTTATGTATATCTAATTAGAGTTAAAAAAATGAATTAGTTGAATCGACAGATAGAACTCACCCTAGACTCGCCTCTGAATTCATAGCATTTTCTAATTAATGATTGAATGTTCAGAAAATATGGTTGGGAAAGGAGGGTATGCAGAAGTGTACAAAGGAGTATTAGATGATGGACAGGCAATAGCTGTAAAAATGCTGACAAAAGCCACCGATGATGAGAGAAAAGAGAAGGAATTTTTGACAGAAATTGGGACACTTGGTCACGTTTGCCATCCCAATGTGACATCATTGTTAGGTTGTTGTATTGAGAATGGGCTTTATCTCATTTTTCAGTTCTCTTCTAAAGGCTCTGTTGCTTCAATTCTCCATGGTAATGTTCTTTCCTGGTAATTTGAAAGATCTAGAGTTTTAATTTGTAATAACTCTTTTATTCATCTTTTGTCCCAGATGAGATATCACCCACTATGGACTGGGAAACAAGGAACAAAATTGCTCTTGGAACTGCAAAGGGTTTATATTACTTGCATAAATCTTGTCCTAGAAGAATAATTCACAGGGACATCAAGGCTTCAAACATTTTGTTGAGTGAGGAATATGAGCCACAGGTATCTTTGAGATATTGTTTCAAACTTCACTCAGAGCTGTGTTGCACTGTATGCCTAAATGGTTGTACCATAGTAGTAGTAACCGTTGGTTCATTAATTCTCTGTTGGTTGAATGACAGATATCAGATTTTGGGCTAGCAAAATGGCTTCCATCACAATGGACCCATCATTCCATTGTTCCAATTGAAGGGACTTTTGGGTACTTTCTTATGCTTAAATATCCTCTGCCATTTGGCAAAAACATAACAAATGGCTCCATTTTAAATGTCTAAATAAACTTTAATCTTATATCTCCAGGCACTTAGCACCAGAATATTTCATGCATGGAGTAGTTGATGAAAAGACAGATGTTTTTGCATTTGGTGTGTTCTGCTTGGAGCTCATTTCTGGGAAAAAACCAGTTGACAATTCCCATCAAAGCTTACACAGCTGGGTAAATCAGTAGCGCAATTTGTTGAAATATTTGCATTAATCTTGAATAAAGCAACAATATGTACTCACTTATTCAGTCTATATTATCAGTCTTTTAAGATTTTGGCACGATCGCTTAAGAAAAATATTTAATAGCTTTAATCACAAAAGTATATACCTAATATAACATTGCTTCCTCCTTAAATATCTCGCTTAATTAACACCCACCTATTGAAACAGTAAGAGTAGATCTCGGAAAAAAGTAAAACTGAATTCATGTTTTCTAAAACGTCGAAAATTTTAAAAGTTTTCCCTCATCTTTTTGCAAAAAGCCGCTCCAACGTGGTAAAGTCTCATCTTGTGTGTCGGCTGCAGTCACAAGTGTAACATTGAACTCTCAATATGTTCGAAGATCTTGAAATTATCTTCCAATTCAGGCGGGAACCCGCTAATTTGTGTTTAACAAATTTACTTTATCAAAACAACTAATATATAGATATAACAGCAAGTAATATTAGTACTTACTTTAGGTTTGATTTGTATTTTAATTTTTACAGGCAAAACCTCTTTTGAGCAGAGGAGTTATAGAAGAAGTAGTAGATCCAAGGCTAGAAGGGCGATTTGATTCTACACAACTTCATAAACTTGCTTTTGCTGCTTCACTTTGCATTCGTGCTTCTTCTATATGGCGGCCTACCATGAATGAGGTAAATAATACTTCTTTCTCTTTATTTTTATTTTTTTTGGCTTAAAGGTGAGGTATTATTATTATGCAGGAATTTAAAGAGAGTTATTTTTCTTTATAAGACTGATCTTATAAGCAGTCCCTAATACTTCTTTCTCTTGTATCTTTATGCAGTTAAGAGAAAAAGTTTAGTAGGATAACTCATACGTAATCTGTCAGAAGATTATATTAATAATAATAAAAGTGTTTTTTTAAGAAGATTATTCACCAAAAAGTGTTGAAATGCACTTGAAGATACAACTTACAAGGTCCAAATACAAAATGAAATAATTAGAGCATTGTCAATCATTGTTATTATTGGCTCAAACTTGTGGAAGTGGTAACGAATAGGTGACAATTTGCGAGTTTTTATTAAAGAAATATGAGTAATTAAAAAAAAAAAAAGCAAAACCCAAATACTTGCTATATTTTGTTGGAGCACGATTCCAAGTTATTATTAATCCTTTTAAGTATAATTTATTATTATAATGAGTAACTCCAATTATTATTACTCCATAGGATTCTCTTAATAATGTTGGAATATTATTCCAACTTGCATAAAGGTAAATACTTGGTAGTATTATTTTCTATTTTCTATTTGTCCTGTTCTACTAGATTGGCCAACTGAATCAATTCCGAGTTGTCTCAATCTTCCCATAGTATATACAATAATTCTTTCAAGAATGCATTATCCCTCTGTCTATATATATATATCTACCCACTTTTTAAAAAATGTTTGCCACATAAAGGAATTTTTGTGACAGATGGATTTGAATTTTTCAGCTGCTTATCATTTTCTTCTATGAGTGTAACCTAAGCATTCTTGTCATTTTTTTTAGGCAATTCACCTAAACACTGCAAACTTTGCTCACCTGCTTTAGGCTTTCCTGATAAGGACCTTAATACTTCCTCTATCTTAAACTTAATTTTATTAAATGTTCTTTGTAGTGAACAATATTTAAATTATTTTCAGTAATCTTAAAAAGCGAAATCTTAGAACATGCATTTTTTGAAATAATCTGAAGATTTTAGTGGGCGTCTGAACTTAAGAATTGTGAAGTTCCGGAAAAAAGTAAAAAAAAAAAATTCAAGTTAAAATGATATTTGGAGATTAGAATTTTATTCGGACATAAATATAATTTGGAAATGAAGTCCTAATTTTGAATTTTCTTTTTGGAGTTTTTCAAATTTCAAAAAAATTTATAATTAACTTCAAGTGAAATTTGAAATTTTCATGGCCAAATACTGATTTCGAAAAATGTGATAATTTCCCCCCAAAAAATGAATTTTCTTTTGTGGTCAAACAGACCATTAGTGGGCGTTTGGACATAAGAATTGTAAAACTCGGAAAAAATAATTTTTTTTACAATTGAAAATACTATTTAAAATTAGAGTTGTATTTGGACATGCATACAATTTGGAGATGTTTTTGAATTTTTATGAGTGATTTGAAATGAAAATTTTGAAAACAGTTTTTACGAATTTTAAATTTTTTGAAAAGTTCTGAAATTCAACTTAGTGAAATTCAAAATTTCACGGCCAATTACTAATTCCGAAAAAGGTGAAAATTCCGAAAAAAGTATAAAAAAAAAACAATGTAAAGTGAAAACATGTATATCTGAGATCAATTCATGCACGCAACAGAAACTCTCAAAGTTGACCGCGCCGAATGCATATTAAAGTAATATTCTAAGGGCATGATGACATCTTTGCAGTTAAATACAGAAACCATCAAATTTTTCTAGTAATATTTTTAGTAATCACTTTCCTGAGGCGTGCTGCAATTAATCTATGATATCTAGTCATTTTTGTCGTGTTGATGTGAAGCACTAATTTGTATTTCTTCGAAAACAATCAATTGATTGGTTTGTCTTACAAAACTATAGTCATTTATAGTTTAATTAAAAAGTTACCTATGGACCTTGACAATTGATTAGAAAGAGCATCCAGAGGTATGACAAATAACTGGCCGAAATCATATTTAATGTGGGTCCTTAAAATTTTTCACTAAATCAGTAGCTCTCTTTATCATAAAGATTAGACATCACTATATCAATTATTTGTCTGTTTTCGGCCTTCGAATCTTCCTTGGTTAAATTAATTTTATTCTTTATTTTTCCTTTCATTCATAGATCAGCACATTAGCGAGGCAGACTTTGCTACATTATTGTTGCTTATCTCTCAGCTTCATCTGACATATTTCTACTTATTTTTTGGCTTAAAATTATGAATCATTCAGTTAAACTAATTATCAATTTAATAATCTTCTAATGGAGCTGCTATAAGTACAAAACAATAAGAAGAACTTGACTTACAATAATGATTGAATTTTTTGGAAGATTTACTAAAATTCGTGACACAATAAAAGTAAAATTTACGTTATTGTTAGATATATGAAGTTCATCTCTTTGCCTTTGATCTAGAATATGCTTTCATGGGGGCCATGGTAGTATAATTCCGGGAAACTTGTTCATGATTTCAGGAAGGAATTCGTCTTCAAAGTCTTGAAATGTTCATAAATGGTGAGGTTTGTACAACTATTATTAACTCTAGTAAGAATACTAATTCACATATAATGGAAAACGGCTAAACTCAAAAAATATTATGTTTTCACAATTATGTGGTTTACTAATTTGAGTACAGAGTCTTTTATTTATTTATTTGTTTATGGGTTATAACCCAAAAAGCATTGAGATTTCAGATTTATTATAAATCTTAAACGCTAAGTTATAGTATCTGTGTTAAGCTATTGCTTTGGGTAATAATAATAGGTGTGGATTTAATTCTATTCATCCCCCTTTTCCCCTTCTACATTTTGGAAGTATTAAAAAGTTTAAATTTGGGTCTATTGGATTTGGTTTTGAAAATTTCGTTACTACATGATCAAATTATTTTGTTTTTCCGATATTTCTGAGATATAAAATCTCTTTGGTTTCCTTTTCAAGGAAGAAACAAAATGTAAAGCAAATATCATCTAGTGCATTTTTGTGTTTCATAGGTATTTTACACGATGTAGACCACTTTTTGTGCTTGTATAACTGTGGTATGACATTTTCATTTTGCTTATATAGTAATGCTTGTTTGATACTCATTCTTTATGTCATCAATTCATTTTGCTGTTTCATGTTAATGTGCTGTCCTTCTGATGACAGATTTTAGAGATAATATTGGGAGGCGAAGTTGATAAAGACAAATGGAAAATGCCAGATGAAGAAGAGGAAGAGCAAGAAGAGCTTTGGGGGTTTGAGGATCTTGAATGTGAATGTGATAGTTCCTTCTCAACTTCCCCACATGACACCTTCTAAACGTGAAGCTCATAAATCCAAATTCACATATTCAATATCACATATTAAATATGTTAGTGTTAGACTTTTATAGATAAAACTTAGGGGGGTAGTTTATTAGTCATATTACTCTCTAAATCTTAATTTTTTGAGGTTGAACTTCCATGTTTTAAATTTCGGATATATGCTTGTTCTTTTACAAAAAATCTGCATCAGTATCATCCACATGTAAATAAGACGTTTTGGAATAATTAATTTCATGGATACTGATGTATATCCATCTCAATTCTCAAGTATCCATGTAATTTAACCAAGCTCATTTGTCTTGGAAATGATTAATTACAATAAAAAGTTAAAGTTTTGGTGTTTGATGGAAGTTCAGTCTGGTTTATTAATATTTCAAATTAATAAACACACAAATTCGACTTCCTAATCCGATGAGATATAGATTACAACAATGACCAATAATTTTACTGATGAGCAATCAACTTTTATTTTATTGTTTTAAAGTCACTAAATATTTTTGTAATGAAAAAATTATTCAACTGTTGTCACGACCCAAAACACGACCCATCATGATGGTGCTTATTGATGATACTAGGCCAACCGACATTACCAAAACGCTTGCAACAATAACCAGAAATAAATTAAAACTTTTTAAAATATCTAAAATCTTTGTTATAAAACGGGGTGAACCCCAAAACATAAGTGCGGAAATAAAGCTCGACATCGGGATGTCACTAGTCATGAGCATCTAACATAGCCGACCCAAAAGTACCAAGACGTAATATAGTCTGGATTCCACAATACAGAAAATAAGGATAAATAGGGAAGAAGAAGGCAGAGTTGTGAATGCCGGCAGCTACCTCGCGATCTCCAACGACCAACTACGAGTACCATCAACAACCTCAGTGTCTGACAGTTCCTGGATCTACACACGAGGTACAGGGAGTAACGTGAGTACGCCAACTCAGTAAGTAACAATAATAGATAAGGAACTGAAGATAGTGACGAGCTACACAGTTTTAGTTCATTTCAATAATTTCAGAAAGGAAAATAGTCATGCCTCCCAAGTTCCAGTAATTCAAGTCAAGTCAGTTTATTTCAGGCAAGTTCAAGTAAAACCAGATAAGAATATCAGTTTTCAAAACATGGATATAAGGCAACTGTATGCATCAATAATGTAATCATATACTGCCTCTCAGGCAATCATCTCTCAGTCCTCCCAATCACTCCAACCTCATAATCACTCATTCCTCCCAGTCACTCATTCCTCACAATCACTCAGCACTCGCACTCAGTAGGTACCTGCGCTCACTGGGGGTGTGCAGACTCCGGAGGTGCTCCTTCAGCCCAAGCGCTATAGCAAGCCAATCATGGCATAAATCAATCAGGACCTCGGGCTCACTTAGTCATAAATCAATAAAACATGTTGCGGCGTGCAACCTGATCTCATAAATATCCTCACAATCAGGCACTAAGCCTCACTCAGTCATCAATCTCTCCAGCCTCTTGTGCTCTTAAAAATCAGGGAAAATTAGCCCAAACAACAATATCATGAAGTATCAGATAGAATACAGACATTGAGATATGATTTACGAGTAAAAACTATGATTGAGTACAAATAGCATTTAATAGGCAATTCAACATGTAACGCGGCCCTACGGGATCCAATAGTGCCAACATATAGCCTAAACATGATTTCTAATATGATTTACAGTCAATCTTTTATAACACATAGATAGCATAGAGCTAACAATATTTTGTTCAACTTTACAATTTCTATGGGACGGACCAAGTCATAATACCCCCGGTGCACGCCCACACACCCGTCACCTAACATGTGTGTCACCTCCAAATTAGTCATAAGACACAATGTCCGGTATTTCATACCCTCAAGACAAGATTTACAACTGTTATTTACCTCAATCCGAGCAAAATTCTACTCCGCTATGCCTTTGCCTCTCGAATCGACCTCCAACGTCTCAAATCTAGCTAAAAGTAATACAACACAATCAATATATGTCAAAGGAACCAATTCCACAAGAAAACTACTAAATTGGGCTCAAATCTCGAAATTAGCTCAAACCCGGCCCCCAGGCCTACGTCTCGAAATCCGACAAAAGTCACAAAACTAGAAAGTTCATTCACTCACGAGTCTAACCATACCAAATTTACTCATTTCCGACAACAAAATCCCCTTCAAAATCCCAAAATTCCATCTCAAGAACTCTTCCATTTTTTCCCCAAGTTTTCACCCTAATTCCCAATTTAGATGATAGAAATCAAGATACAATCATGGAATTTAACCAAAATCAAGTGAGGAACACTTACCCCAATCAAATCCCTGAAAATGCCTTCAAAGGTCGCCCTAATTCGTGGTCTCTGGCTTAAAATATGAAAAATAGGCTCAAACCCTCGATTTTTGAATATAACACTGCTTGCCCAAATTTTCTTCTTCATGAACGCGGTCAACGCCATGCGTTCGCGTTGAAAAAAAAGATGTTGACCAAAAATTCCTCCTTCGCGAACGTGAGGACCCTCTCGCGAACGCAAACCTTACACCGGTTGACCCTATGCGAATGCGGAACCCTCTTCGTGAACGCGTAGGCTTAAATGCATGAAGCTCCACCTAACCATTAACTCTACGCGAATGCCAGGTCCTGATCATGAACGTATAGCCCTAATATCCCATACCTTTGCGAATGCAGAAGCCACTTCGCGAACACGAAGAACAACCCAGCTGTCCTTCCCAGATTCCTTACATGAACGCGAGAGCCCCCTTGCAAACGCGATGAAGAAAAACTCTGCAACAAAATAACAGAAATCTGCCAACTTCTAAAGCCAAAAAAAATCCATTAACCACCCTAAACTCACTCGAGGCCTTCGGAACTTCAACCAAACATATCAAGTTATCCCATAACATCATATAAACTTAGTCGAACCTTCGAATCACTCAAAAGAACATCAAAACCTTTAGCAAGACCTTCGAATCACTCACGTATCTTTCTATTAGCATAACTCTTTTATCTTGACTGTGCTGTGCGAAATGGCTCCTGAATAACGTTCACATTGTCCAAAGCATCCTGAACAAAATCTGTACCCAAAAGTCTAGACTCACCTCGCTCAAACCAACCCACTGAGGATCTACATCACCTCCCATATAAAGCCTCATACGGAGCCATCTGAATGCTCGACTGGTAATAGTTGTTGTAGGCAAACTTTGCGAGAGGTAGAAACTGGTCCCATGAACCCCTAAAATCAATGACACAAGAGCATAACATGTCCTTCAGAATCTAAATGGTGCGCTCGGAGTGGTCGTCCATATGATGAAATGATGTGCTCAACTCAACATGAGTGCCCAACTCTCGCTGCACGGCTCTCAAAAACTGCGATGTAAACTGCATGCCTCTGTCTGAAATGATGGAAACTGGCACACTGTGAAGGCGAACAATCTCTATGATATAAATCTCCACCAACCGGTCTGAAGAATAGGTAGTACACATAGGAATGAAGTGCATGGACTTGGTCAGCCGATCCAGAATCACCCAAATAACATTGAACTTCCTCGAAGTCTGTGGGAGCCCAACTACAAAATCCATGGTGATCCGCTCCCACTTCCACTCTGGAATCTCTATCTACTGAAGCAAGCCACCCGATCTCTGATCCTCATATTTCACCTGCTGACAGTTAAGACACCGCGTTACAAACCCAACTATATTTTTATTCATTCTCCTCAGCTAATAGTGCATACATCTTTATGGCACTCGGATGGATGGAATACCGCAAACTATGTGCATTCTCTAAAACCAACTCCCATCCACATTGGGCACACATATCCGGCCCTGCATCCTCAATACCCCGTCATCACCAATAGTCACATCTCTGGCATCATCATGCAAAACCTTGTCCTTGAGGATAAGCAAATGAGGATCATCATACTGGCGCTCTCTGATACGATCAAACAAGGAAGACCAAGAAATCATGCAAGCTAGGACCCGACTGGGCTCCGAAATATCCAATCTCACAAATCGATTGGCCAAGGCCTGAACATCAACTGCAAGGGGTCTCTCACTAATAGGAAGGAATTCAAGACTACCCATACTCACTGCCTTTCTACTCAAGGCATCGGCCACCACATTGGCCTTTCCCGAATGGTACAAAATAGTAGTATCATAGTCCTTTAGCAGCTCTAACCATCTCCGCTGCCTCAAATTGATATTCTTCTACTTGAACAAATGCTGGAGGCTACGATGATCAATAAACACCTCACAAGACACACCTTAGAGATAATGCCTCCAAATCTTCAACGCGTGAACAATGGCAGCCAACTCCAAATCATGTACAGGATAGTTCTTCTCATGGGGCTTCAACTGATGAGAAGCATAAGTAATCACTATACCCTCTTGCATCAAAACACATCCAATACCTATTCGAGAAGCATCACAATATACTAAATATAAACCAGAAGTTGATGGCAGAACTAACACTGGAGTTGTCTTGAGCTTCTGAAAGCTAGTCTCACACTCATTCGACCACCTGAAAAGAGAACCCTTTTGGGTCAATTTGGTCAAGGGAGATGCAATAGAAGAGAAACACTACATGAACCGACGGTAATAACATGCCAAACCAAGAAAGCTACAAATCTCTGTGGCCGAGGATGGTCTGGGTCAACTCTAAACTGCCTCTATCTTCTTCGAATCAACCTGAATACCGTCACTGGACACCACGTGCCCCAAGAATCCACTAAATTGAGCCAAAACTCACACTTGGAGAACTTAGCATAAAGCTTATCCTCCTTCAATCGCTGCAACAGAATCCGCAAATGTTGGGCATGCTCCTCCTAGCTACAAGATTACACCAGGATATCATCAATGAATACATTAACAAATGAGTCGAGATAAGGCTGGAACACACTGTTCCTCAAATGGATGAACGCTGCTGGGGCATTCATCAGCCCAAAAGACATCACATGGAACTCATAATGACCATATCGGGTCCTAAAACTTTCTTAAGAATGTCCGAGTCCCTAATCTTTAACTGGTGATACCCTGACATGAGATCAATCTTGGAGAACGCCCTCGCTCCTGAAGCTAGTCAAATAGATAATCAATGCGCGACAAAGGATATTTGTTCTTGATTGTGACTTTGTTCAACTACCTATAATCAATGCACATTCTCATAGTGCCATCCTTCTTCTTCATAAATAGAATAGGTGCACCCCAAGGTGACTCACTAGGCCTAATAAATCCCTTCTCAAGGAGCTCCTGAAGCTGCTCCTTCAACTCAGTCGGTGTCATACAGTATGATAGAATAGAAATAGGCTGAGTGCCCAGCACTAAATCAATAAAGAAGTCAATATCCCTGTCCAGCGGCATGCCCGACAGGTCTGCAGGAAATGCATTCGGAAAATTGTGCACCACCGGAATAGAATCAATAATAGGGGTATCTGCACTGACACCTCGCACAAAATTCAAATAGGATAAACAACCCTTCCCAACCATCCGTTGGGCCTTCAAGTATGAAAACACCCTACTAGGGACATAATCTAAAGAACCTCGCAACTCAATCTGAGGCAACTCCGACATCGCCAATATTACAGTCTTAGTGTGGTAGCCTAAAATAACATGATAGGGAGACAACCAATCCATACCCAATATCCCATCAAAATCAATCATACTAAGTAGTAGATCCACTCTAGTCTCCAATCCCCCAATGGTCACTACACACGACCTATACACACGATCAACAATAATAGTATCTCTTATCGGAGTAGATACATGAATAGATAAAGCTAAAGACTCACGTGGCATATCCAAATAATGAGCAAAATACGAGGATACATATGAATAGGTGGAACCAGGGTCAAATAATACAGAGGCATCTCGGTGACATACTGAGATAATAACTGTGATCATTGTGTGTGAAGCAATGTCATTTGGTATAGCAGGAAGAGCATAGAAACGGGCCTGACCTCCACTTTATTGGCCTCCCTCTCTTGGGCGACCCCTAGCTGACTGAGCTCCACCCCGAGCTGACTGGGTGGGTGGTATAGCTACTGGTGCTGATGTCATCCTGACCCCTCTGCTATACTGGACCTCCTTGATGATGAGGACACTGCCTCCACATATGCCCAAACTCTCCACACTCAAAACAACTCTCTAGTGCTAGTTGTGGGGACTGAAGGGATCCCCGAGCACCGGGATAACTGGTAGAAGAAACTGCCATAGACGGGCCCTGAATCGATGGAGCACAGGACGAACTCTGAGCTAGAAGGGCATTGAGAGATCAGTGACATTGATGAGAACTGTGAAAACCATGGCAAGATGATGCACCATGGTGGGCTGGACAAGCCGTCTGAGCATGCTTGAAGGGACGACCCCTACCATGGTAAAACTGACCTCCAAAAGGAACACCACCAAAATTATCAGATCCACGAGGGCTCTTACCCTCCCTCTCTACACGATCCTAACGGTGAATCGACTCTATATCCCGAGCAATGTCGACAACCTCCTCAAAAGAAGCACTAGACACCCTTTCCCTAGTCATAAGAATCCGCAACTGATATGTGTGACCCTTATTTCTTGCAATGATAACAACCCAAGTTTGCTACTCTCTAGTTCTTTGTAATCAATTATTAATTGCTTTAATTTTAGTTTGTTAGTTTTAGTATTACTCATTCCAAATCAAGGTGTTGAACATCTTGAATAACATTTAACCCAGAAATTACTTGAATATCATATAAATTCAATCTCTGTGGAGATGATATTTTACGATACTATGTTTGACTAATGAGTATTAATTTCGTATTGTGTTTTGCGCTCGTCAAATTTTGTCACCGTTGCCGGTGATTGGCAATAAATAGTATTTAAAATATTTTTTGGTGCTAATTTAGGAACCAATTTTATTTTCTTGTATTCACGTTTATTTCTTGTGCAGTAACATGGTTGATTTCTCTAGCGTATGACTTGATCTTCTGCAAAGAAAGTGATACCATATGAACCGGAGATGGAAAAATGCTTCAGACAACTGAGAAAAGAGAGAGAACTCACAGTAAATTTCTTGGGGCAGTCTTCGACCCGAGAACACGTGGCTAAAAATGGTGATGATGGAGTTGATTTGGCTGCAAAAAAAAGAATCCTAACAACAAGAAGAAGCTGCACGGTCAGCTGCTGAAGTAGCTCTAGGAGATGATGAAACTGTTAATAGGGACGAGGACGAGGATTCAACTAGAACCAGCCTCTTGCAGAAGATGAATTTGAGAATGTTAGACCCAGGCATGGTCGATCATTAGAAGAGATATCCATAGCTTCTGCCAAAAGGACACATAAATAGTTTCGAGGTATGGGAGAGGTTTAATGAGATAGTTAGAAAATGTCAGCATAATGGAATTGAATTGTGGATGCAGCTCCAAGATTTTGGGATGGACTAACACCTACCTCTATGAGAACTCTAAGTAATGTAGTTGGAGATCCTCTTATGAAGAATACTCCTGAGGAGATTGTTGCGATTCTTGATGAGCTATATGAAGATAAAAACCAATGGCATGTTGAGGGAAACAAATGAATAAAAGCAGTTGGGATACATCAAGTGGAATCCAATATCTCAGTGCAGGATCAGCTTGATTCAATGGCAAAAAAGATCAAAAGGTTGAACTTATCTAAGGTCTAAAGTTAGCCACCATTAGTTAATTATTTTTGCAGTTTGGGCCACCCAACACATGAGTGTATGGCCTCAGCTGCAGATGAGGTGGTGAATGCTGTTGGAAGTTTTGACAAAAGAAAATATCAAGACGCAAACAATTCCAACTCCATGGGCCAAAGGCACCCTGGATTTTTGTGGAGTTCACCTGGTGGTAATTTGAATGCATGGGAATAGAATAATCCTATACCTCATGGACAAGGAGCTCCCGGATTTCAAAATCAGCAGAGTTTAGTAATACCAGCCTCAACAGTCTTATCAGTTTGGCAGGAAAGATCCAATAGGACCTTCATTATTAAAACAAAGGAGAGACTTGTAACTCATGACACGGTAATTCGGAACTTAGAGGAGTGGCCAAGTAGTTAAGGACCCCGTTGCAACTCAAAAGTGTGAATTAATTAAAAGACAAACGGAGACTGCAAAGGAGCAACAAAATAATGAAAATTAAGAAGGTGAAGTGAGGGTAGATCCATAGGAGGGTCTAAATAATAAGAGGAAGGTTAGGGCTTTGAAAAAGAAAAAGAAGGAAAATTCAATAATTGAGGAGATTGAGGAAGGCACATATATGCTGTGAATAGTACCACTGCCACTATTCACGTCTCATAACTCCGGAGTTCGGAAAGGTAACACCAAAACATAAGTCTCAAAAGAACCCCCTTCTCTTTGCGAACAATCCCCAGTTGGTTTCATTATCAAATAATCAACCAACTGCTACAAATCTGAATTTTTTCGTGAAAGTTACTGTAGCAGCGTCCCAGATTTGTGTTTTTGCTTCATCTTCATAAATGATGTCGTGTTGAGGCAGCCATGAATGTAGTATCCTCTCCCCAACCTTTGTATGTGGGAGAGATGATCAAAAACATCAATGAAACAACTCCTAATTACAATCCAAAACCTTCGTATGCTTCGCAACTTAAAACCAAGCAAGCTACAACAACTTCGCACAAGATAAACCTACTGCCTGTCACGTTTGAACATGGGGAACCAACTGTAGAATTCACCATAGATGAGGTTAAAGAGTTTACAATAGAAGAAGGACTGCATCAAGCAGTTGTGATGAAGTTTTCATACGGAAAACTAGATCTTCAAGAATTTCGTAAAATCTTTTCGTCGCAATTCGATGTTCAAGGTCGTTGTAATATTGGGCTTCTGGGTTTTCATCATCTCTTGATTAGATTTGACCTCCACAACGATTATGTTCAGTTCTTATCTAAATCAACTGGATATGTCAAGGCAAAAGGTGATGAATTCTTTTTTCGAACTTTTCCATGGACGTTAGGATTCAATCCGAAAGAGGAAACATCCATGGCTGTTGTGTGGATCTCGTTTCCAGGTTTGCCACCTAATTTCTTTGCGAAGAGGTCGTTATTGTCCATTGCTTCAGCTGTGGGTAAATCGCTTGCTGTTGATAAGGCAACACAAGATAGAACACGACCTAGTGCAGCGAGGGTGAAGGTTATACTTGATCTTTTGGATAAACATCCTAAAAAGATTAAGCTACTGATAGTGGACAAAATTTCAGGTAAAAGTATCGTACATTACCAGGAGGTAGTGTATGATAATCTTCCTACATATTGCACCTTTTGCAAGCATCAAGGACATGGTGAAAATGTTTGTCGAGTGAGGAACGAAAAAGAAGGAAAGGAGGTAAGGGCAGAGGAAGTGACATCTGGAAGTAATATGCCTGTTGTCGAGGTGAGCACTTTTGACAAGTTACAAGGTGATGCTAGGGACTACCTGAATGCCAAAAGAATGAATCAAAGAGCTATGGAAATAGCAGGTGATAAGCTGGGTGATGAAGCAGCAAACCAAAAAAATTTGGTCGAGCAACAAGTTTTGCAAAATGAAGGAGTTTTGGTGGCTACTGTTGGGCGAAAGGAAGTTGGTGATCGACCAGATGTGCAAGTGTTTGATTTAAATACTGATAATCAAGGGATATCAGTAGGTGATGTAGCAGGTCCGTTGAAACTACTGTCAGGACATGTTACAGGAGATGCTATAAAATCAACTGGTATATGTGCAAATATGATGGCTATTGTTGCATTAAAAAAAACTAGGGATCGAGCTATTGCATCTGTAGACCCAATGGAGAAATCAACTGGAATGGAGCAGGCTGCACCTAGGCTTGTGTATCCTACAGCTCGAACCAAAACTGATACAAAGAGCTTGCCAAGTTATGAATTGTTGAATGAGGAGGACCTAGCTGGGCTAAAGGTTAGTAATACAGGATCAGTCCCTAAAGGAGCTGGGAATTTTTATAATGCCCAAGAGCAGGCAGCAGGTGCATTGAATACAAATGGGAAATCTGAGGTTAGTGCATTGGGTACTGCATTTCTAAATAATGCTGAATTACCAGGTGCACGAGATGCTAAGTTGCTTTCTTCTAATGACGCAACTGTTGCATCAACTGTTGCAAACTTAATGGAAGCTGTTGATCGAGCTGGTGCGTCTGTGCAATTTAAATCTAAGGCAGGTGGTGATCGAGGTGATATGACACAGAATTCAGATGCTAATGCACCACATATTGTTACTGAAGGTGAGGTCCATATGTTAGACAGTAAAGTGTCAACTGCTGCAAGCCTAAATGGAGATCGAGCTGTTGCACCTGTTAAACCAGTGGTGAAATCACCGGTAGCAGGTGTTTTGGATGATGTTGTTAATATTGTATCAGGAGAAAAGCCAACAGACTATGTTGGGGCTACTGATGGGGTTAAGGAACAACAGATCGCGAGGAAAGCAGCAGCTCCAATAGCTACTTCTGGAGCTGCTAAACATAATGCTGCACTAGTTGATAAAGCTGAAAAACAAACAGCTCTTACAACTACTGTTGTGAAACAAACTGATGTGACAAAAATAACTGATAGGACTAATAGAGATGTAATTTCTGAGTGAAAGGCTAATGAAGATGTGAGGGCTGTTCCTTCAGGAGAAAAGGATGGTCATGAGGCTAAACATATGAACTCACCAGATGGAGGTGAAAAGCAGAACTCTGTAGTTGCTACCACTGCCCAGTTTTCAGGGAATCAAAATGCTGGTCAAAAGGGTATGATTTTGAAAATTAGAACTGCGGATATTTCTAATGATGGTAGGAGTAATAATATGAGCAAAAAGAATGAAGGTTGGAACATGGTAACATATAGAAAATCACCTACAAGGTAGGTGGACTCACAGAAACAACAGAAAACAGATGCTGGTCGAAATGCACCTAGCAGTGTTTCTAACACAAACGCCTTCGAGCTTCTTGCATCAGATGAAGATGGTGAACCTGATACAACAGTTCCAAATAAGGATATGATGTCCAAGCAAATAGTCACACTTGCCAGCACTGGAAAAAATGCACAGCACAATGAGAATTTGCCTATACATTGGGTTTTCGACAGCAGGTTGGGGAGGAACATCAAGGCAAATTTAAGGGGAATGGCAATCAAATCTAAGCTATGGACAGATCAACGCGAGTATGATGATGAGGAACTCTATGGTGATGCGTATGTTGGGAATTCGAGTGAAAAGGATGACCAAGAGAGTGAAGACGAAGGTGTGCTATCAGTAGGCTCACCATCAGTTCCTAAATTTGGCAGCTCCATGAAGGCAAATTCCAGCAGCAAACTCAATGCAAAAGCACAAGCATTTGTGCCAAAAACTGGAAAGCAAAAAAGTGCAGCTAGCACAGCAGGTACTTCTCTGATGCAAAATACAACAACAATTAGGCCTGGGCAGCTGCAGAATGTGGTGGAACAAAATGCAGCAACATCATTTTTCGAACAGCAGCAGCATCAATAGAATACAACATCTGACCAGCAATTGAAGGCAAGCAATCCTAGAGCAAAGACGATTGGGCAGCAGCAATTTGCAAACAACTCTGGAGTAATTTTGACTGGGAAGCAGCAAATTTTAACAACCACTTCAACTGCTATTTGTGGGGCTGAATCAGCACCAACACTAGAAGCTGGGCAGCAACAAATGGTCACAACCACTCCAGCTATTTCAGCAGAAGAAAGAAGACTCTTGGATGCAATAGTAAGTGCAAATCCTGTGAATTCTACATATAATAATGCTGGCAGCACTGGGCGTGCAAGTAGAAGCAGGAACAAATTGCAAACTGTAGAACAACCACGACACAAGGCAACATTGGTTAATCCACAGGAGGGAAACACTATGGTTCCACAAGGTTTTGATCAAAACATACCAAATCCGGTGATTGTGGGCTGAGATACATATGAAGAAGGTGAGGAAGATGATATTCTAAATCAATGCCGGGCAGAGGTAGCAAGAAAAGGGGATTTATCACCAATGCATAGTGGAAAAAGTAAGAAGTCTCGTACAAGGGATAAAAGTTGGGACAGCAAGGTGAATGAAGATACAAACGTAAGGCGACTTCCAATGAGAGTTTCCAAACAAAAACAGGCCATCCAAAATACATCTACAAAGTCCAATTGTTCAAAAAAGAAATGATGAATCTCGAACACATTTTGAATAGGGTTGATGAACAAGACAAAGAGGTACAACTTGAAGAAGTTACAGGTTTGGACAAGAAGGGACAAGATTTTAATTACTACTACATTCTATTTTATCATTTTATTAGTATAATCATTTGTAATATCATCATAGAGTATGTTATAAACTCTGTGATGATCATAGAATATTTGGTACTTTCAACTTCTTATTTTTTATATGCATGTTAGTAGGTGAGGTTTTTACGCCTCAATAGGATTAGTAAGGTAAGGTTTAGCCTGGTTTGTGTTGCCTTGGTCCTATGCCTTTGGAAAAATATCCACACGGCTATGAGATTATATGCCCTCATGAGACTGTGCCGGCAGCTACACCATGAATCCTCTACATGAGGCTGCCATCATAAGGCAATGTGAGGCGCAGAGGAGTGATTATATAGCCAAGACATATGGGTAATAATACCGGTGCTATTGTCCCCCTTATTTATACTTTTCCTAATTGTTGTATTTTTCCTTTATTTTATTAATAAAAAACTAGCCCTAGGCGCTTGCCTAGCGGATTGCCAAAAACAAAATATATATGCCTTCTCTACCTTTCTCTCAGAAGCAAAGAGAGAGAATTTGGATAAACAATTTGGGCATTTTCTAGAAGTGATCAAGCAAGTACATGTTAATCTACCTTTCACAGATGTACTTTCACAAATGCTAGTATATGCCAAGTTCCTAAAGGAGATATTGTTCAACAAGCAAAAAGTGAAAGAGGCTTTGGTTGTCAAGATCATAGAGCATTATAGTACGATTCTGCAAAATAAGTTCCCTAAGAAACGTGGAGATCTAGGGAGTTTTACCATACCATGTTCTCTAGGAAGTACCAAATTTGAAAAATCTTTATATGGTTCGGGTGCTTTTATTAATCTTATGCCCTTGTCTATTTTCAAGAAGTTTGTGAGAGAGAGGTGGGGAGGGGGCAATCCGATCTATAATGTGTCTTTCTAGCTGACGGATCAAACCATAATAATACCAGAACAAATAGTGAAAGATGTACTAGTTCGGGTGGATAAATTTGCGTTCCCTGTGGAGTTCATCATGGTGAACATAGAAGAGAATAAAGAGGTCCCTTTGATTTTTGGGAGACCCTTATTGGCTACTATTAAGTCTAAGTTTTAATGATGACAATTGTGCAAAGCTAAATCCTATCTACTTTGATTGCAGGAATCACGACACCACCATTGGCTTAAAAAAATGGAAACAAGATCGAAGAGAATTTGATGATGCTGAATCAAAGGAAGTCAATCCATCAAAAAGGAAACCAAATCTGTCTCGCTACCTCAGTCTCAATCAAAGGACATCGAGACTGTTTAACAAGGAAAAATATCAAGTGTAGCTCGAGAGTATCAGGCATCTCCTCAAAGGCTATATTAGAAGATTGACCAACCAAATCGAAGCTTTAAATCACTCCATGAAATGAGGACATGAAAAGAAAGTACATAAACGAATCCAGGCCATCTCTAGTGTAGGATTTGGAGGCATCCCTTAGGTCAAATCTCTTAGAGGATTTAGTACCTCAATCAAGATCAATGTGCAACGGCCCTCAAACTCTCGTATAAGAAGACTGCCAATTTCAAGAAGAAGATTCACGCAACTACGAGCATTGTCTTCTAAGTCTCTCTAGTTCTTAGCACAAACACTGTATTCTTGAGTTTACAAGTATCACAAAAGATAGGAAGAGTTGGAACACAAAAGATAATTGTGTCAACATCCATAAATCACAGTTGCTAAACATCGTTGGTGGTGAACGAACTAAAACCATCACTGTTGTAATTTTTTATCAAGATCTAAGAGAACTCTTGTGACCCAAGAGAAACTGGACATAAGTACCACATCGGTACCAAACCAGTATAAAAATTATTGTGTCTTGTTTAGATTTCAATTCGTTTGGTTCATCTCTACTTTATCTATTTGCTGTGCAAAACCTAGTCGACTAAACTTACAATTAGTGAACCAATTTTTAATAGACCATAATGCACTCCCCCCTCTTGTACTTTCAATTGGTATCAGATTATGACTCACAAACTTTGCTTAACAACTAGTGAGGAAAAGATCATGGGATCCAACACAGTCGTCGATGCATTATTTCAAGAAGGAACCTCTCACGTACGACCTCCATATTTCAACGGACAACACTTTTCTCATTGGAAAGTTCGTATGGAAACATACACATATCATATGACATCAAAGTTTGGCGTGTCATCAAAAAGGAAAATCTTCCAATTCCGCCAAAGAAAGATGAGAATGGTCAAGTCATAATATCATCTGATCTGCTTGACTTAGATGATTACACTAATGACCAAGCTAATGTCGTAACTGTGAATGCCAAAGCAAAAATCTACTGTATAATGCTATCAGTGGAGAAGATTATGAAAAGATTTCAAGCTGTGAAACTGCTAAGGAAATGTGGGATAAATTGGAGGTCACATATGAAAGAACTAACAAGGTAAAAGAAACAAGGATCAATCTTTTGGTTTGTGACTATGAACTATTTCAAATGAAAGATCGAGAATCAGTAGAGGAAATGTTCTTCAAGTTCAAGAAAATTCTTGGAGATCTAAAATCATTTGGTAGACCAATAAAGAGCGGAGAACATATCAGAAAAATTCTTAGAAGTCTTCCCACAATTTGGCAGCCCAAGGTTATTGCTCTGGAATATCAGGACTTTAACAAAATGTCCTATGATGAACTTAGAGGTGATCTAATAGCCTTTGAGAAAACTCACTTGGACAGACAAATTAAATAAGAAAAGAAAAAACATTTGCCTTTAAAGCAACTGTGCCTGAGCCAGAAAATGAAGAGGAAGAGGAAGGAGAAGAACATGATGAAAATATAGCCATGCTCTGCCAAGTTGTAACAAGCATGATGAGGAAGAACAGAAATAGCAGGAGAGGTATAAATCAAACTTTAGAAAAGGAAGGACGAATAATGAAAATGATAAAACTGATGGAAGATGCTATGAATGTGGAAAACATGGACACTTTTAAGCTGATTGTCGCGAACTGAAGAAGAATCTCAATAGGAACCTTCAAAAGAAGAAGTCCTTTGGAGCCTGGAGTGATGAAGAAAATTTGACCATGAAGAAATTGCAAATATATGTTTCATGACCATAAAAGAAGATAACAATGAGTATTTAGGAAAGCTTGGACTCATGGCAGACGAAGGAGCAGATAAGGAAGAAGACTCAGGTGAACTTGGTCTTATGGCAGACGGGGGAATCAGTGATGTACGTCTTCCTAAATGTCCCAACTATTATGAATTTCAAGAATTTGCTGATATTGCTCTTGTAGATATTGAAAGAGTTCTAAATGAACTCAGAAAAATTCAAAGAGAAAAGAAAGACTGGGCCTTGAGGCTGGAAGTTTGTGAAATTGAGCATGACTTGCTTTAAGATAAAGTTAATGAACTTCAACTTCAACTGAATGGATAACAAAAATCCACAAGTCATAGTTCTATCAAATTAAATCAAATTGCTTCTCATAATTCTTTAATTAGAACTAGAAACTCTTATGCATGCTCTTATTATGGTAAAAATGGTCACAACACTAACCAATGCAGGAACAGAATCAGAGCAGAAGGGGGCTCTGAAAATCCCAATAATCCATCATGTTTTTATTGTGGAAAACATGGTCACACTTCTAACCATTGCAGGTTCAAGGTCAACAGGAGATGGGTCTGGCGACCTAAACCCTTTAGTCAAGCTAACACTTAGAAATCTAACCATTCAAGACCCAAGTAGGCTTGGGTACCTAAAAATAAGTAATATTATTTTGAAGGAACACTGCAAGAAGAATCAAAAAGAAAAATGGTATCTTGACAGCACGTGTTCAATACATATGACTGGTGACAAACAATTATTCAAAATAGTCACCAAACTAGATGGAGGAAAAGTTTCCTTTTGAGATAAACCATAAGGAAATGTAATTGGAGTTGGAAAAGTTCCCCTAAGCTCAACATGTTATGTGGACGAAGTATACCTGGTTGATGAACTTTGTTACAATCTTCTCAGTATTAGTCAACTATGTGACAATGATTATAAGGTTCTTTTTAAGAAACATGACTGGTTTATAGAAGACGAATCATGTAAAGTTATTCTTTAGGTAATAGAGACACGAATATCTATACTATTAGTAATGTAGATAGCCTTGGTGATCAAATTTGTCTTACTTCTATGATTGATGATCCTTGGGTTTGGCATAGAAAACTTGGACATGCTAGCAACCATACTATTCAAAAACTTTTCAAAACTAGATCTTTCAAAAGATCATATTTGCGATACATGTCAACTAGGAAAACAAACTCGTTCATCTTTCAAAATCAAAAATATTGTTTCTACTACTAAACCTCTTCACCTATTGCATATGGATTTGTTTGGTCCAACTAGAACTGCTAGTATATGTGGTAGAAATATACTTTTGTTATTGTGGATGATTTTTCTTGATTTACGTGGGTTATTTTTCTAAGTCATAAAGATGAAGCTCTAAAGAATATTGAAGTTTTCTATAAGAAGGTTCAACGTGAAAGAGGATACTACATTTCCACTATCAGACATGATCACGGAGGAGAATTTGAAAGTAGATCTTTTGAAAACTTTTGCAATGACCAAGGAATCTCTCACAACTTCTCTTTGCCAAGGTTGCCTCAACAAAATGGAGTGGTAGAACGTAAAAATAGAACCTTATAGGATATGGCAAGAACCACGATTATGGAAAACTCTCTACCCCACCACTTTTGGGCTGAAGCTGTGATCACAACATGTCGTATTAATAAAAGGTGTTTGATTCGACCCATTCTTAAAAAGACTCCATATGAGCTATGGAATGATAAGAAACCCAACATTAGTTACTTTCACCCATTTGGATGCAAATGCTTTATTCACAATAACGAAAAGGACAATCTGGGTAAGTTTGATCCAAAAAGCAACGACAGTATACTTCTTGGATATTCTCCCTCAAGTAGAGCATATAGAGTTTACAATAAAAGAACCTTATGCATTGATGAATCAATTCATGTTGTTTTTATTGATACTGACCCTCGCTCAAGGAAGGAAAAACTTCTTGAAGATGAGGAAATTTCTATTGCCCCAAAGTCTGTTGTTATGGAAATGACTGTTAAATTGAGTCAACTAGTCAGCGAAATTAGTCAACTGAGGAGCACTTCCAGGATCTTCTTCGACAGAACAGTTGACTAATGAGGAAAGTGAACCAACCACAAACATCCCAAATGAGTGGAAAAGTGAACCTGGATATCCTCATAAATTCATTATCGGAAATCCACAGGAAGGAATCACTATCGGAAGATCTCAAAAAGATCAACTATCACATGACTCTAATTTCTCAACTTGAGCCAAAGAAAGTGGATAAAGTGCTGAGAGAGGTCAACTGGATCTATGAATATTTCGTGTAACTTGACCAATTTGAAAGAAACAAAGTGTGAAAACTGGTTCCAAAACCATCAAATGCTTCTATTGTAGGAACTAAATGGGTGTTATGAAATAAGTTGAATAAATCCGAACAAGTGGTATGAAATAAAGCATGGCTAGTTGCTCAAGGCTACTCTCAGCAAGAAGGAATCGACTACGATGAAACATTTGCACTTGTAGCAAGATTGGAATCTATTCGAATATTACTTGCCTTTGCTGCTCATAAAGGATTCAAACTATTTCAAATGGATGTAAAAAGTGCCTTTCTAAATGAATACATATCTGAAGAAGTTTATGTGAAGCAACCTCCTGGATTTGTAAATGATACCCTCCCAGATCATATATTCAAGTTGACTAAAGCTCTATACGGACTCAAGCAAGCTCCTCGAGCCTGGTATGAAAGATTAAGCTCCTTCTTTCTAATCAAGGTTTCAAACGAGGTAATATCGATACAACTCTATTTATTAAGCACTTAAATTCACGTAATCTTATTACTCAAATTTATGTTGACGATATTATTTTTGGAAGACCTAACTCTGTACTATGTGATTCACTCATACTATGAAAGAGAATTCGAAATGAAAATGATGGGAGAGCTAACTTTTGTTCTTGGATTGCAAATCAAATAGTCTCCCAAAGGAATCTTTATCAGCCAAACCAAGTACATCAAGGAACTTTTAAAGAAGTTTGGCATGGAGAATGCTAAGTCCATTGGGACTCCAATGAGTCCAACAACTACGCTTGATGAAGATAACAATGGAAAAAGTGTTGATACAACAATGTATAGAGGAATGATTAGATCTTTATTATATCTCAATGCTAATCGACCAAATATAATGTTCAGTGTGTGTAAATGTGTATGGTTTCAGTCAGATCCAAAGGAATCCCATCTTACTGCTGTTAAACGCATTATTAGATACCTTATGGGGACCCCTAAATTAGGATTATGGTATACTCACTCTAACAATTTTGTTTTAAAAGGTTTTTCAAATGCAGATTTTGTAGGTGATAAGATTGACAGGAAAAGTACTAGTGGCACATGCCAACTATTGGGAAATGTACTAGTTTCCTGGCATAGCAAGAAACAAAATTCTGTTGCCTTGTCAAGACTGAAGCAAAATATTTAGCTATTGGAAGTTGCTATACATAAGTTCTTTGGATCATGCTTCACATTCATCATTCTAGAGCAAAACATATAGAAATCAAGTATTATTTTACCCGTGATCATGTTGCTAAAGGTGATATTGTATTAGAATTCATTAGTACTGAATATCAACTTGCTGATATTTTTACAAAACTTCTTTTAGAAGAAAGATTTTGTTTACTACGAAAAACGATTGGCATTATATCTATTTTGTAAAGAAAATCTTTTGTATGTGTTTAAGATATTTTCTTTCCTTTCTTACGTGTGTTTAACTGTGGAAGCATATTTACTTTGATATAAGTGTAATTATTATACCTCTGTCAGAACCGCCAAAACATCTCCTCAGACGAGTCACTTCCTTCTGAATCCGCCCTTTCCTTTAACCAATGCAACCCTTCAACCTTCCAAATGCCTAGATAAGAACCCTCTTCTCTCCCTTTCATTCATCATTCTCTCCAAGAAGATTTCTTCACCATGCCGAAGAGAAATCTCTCATCATCCACTGCCACCAGATGAAGCAGACATTTTTAGAAAACCCACAATCTTAAAGAAACCGTAGACCTGAAATCTTCCATAGACTCAGATTTTCTCAAAACCGACAATGAAAGCAGTGAATCTTCGGAGGACCTTCCCATTATCCATAAAAAGTCAGGAAAGAGGCCCATGGAGCAAACCTCAAAAAGCCTGCATGCAAGAAAGGAAAAGTGGAGAGTATGGAATTTGGGCTAGAGGAAAAATTAATCTTCTATGGACCAAGTGAGAAATTATGGTTTGAGTCTTATATGTCAAAATCTAACCTTGAGTCTTACAAGTCAAAATTTATGGCTTATGGATGTTTTGTAAGTCTCTCTCTTAGAAAAATATGCACTGTGATGTGATTACTATTTTTTATTTTCAACCATACTCCTCTCTGTTCAATACTGTTGGGAACTCTGTGTATGAAGAACCTGTGAGAATGTTCTATGCTAATTTGTTTGTGAATGATAAAGATGACTTGGAATCCATGGTTTTAGGCACTCGAATTGTTCTTGACTCTTATCAATTTGAGAAGATTCTTTCCGCTATGTTTAAGGGGTACGATATTTTTGTGCAAAATTCCTGGCCAAAAAACTTTGAAGTTTCCTTAGAAGAGACAAAAGCCTCCTGTCTCATAATCCTCCCGACATTAGTCCCAAAAATCTAATGTTTGAACACCATGTTTTTTCCCACATGATAGCCACCATTTTACTCCTTAGAATCGGGTCTCTCAGCACCCTATCCACCAGAGATATATTTGATCTTTACTGTCCTATTAACAATAAAAGATTTGATTGGCTTGTATGAATTTGTCAGTATATGCTTGAGAGTATCAGGGATATATCCTCGTCTGCTGCTTGTCTACCATATGGTCTGCTTATCTCATATATTATTGAAGTTTTGAAGGTTGATTTGGTACCTTTTTCACCCAAGCATATTACCAGTACCTATGATAAGACAACCTTTTCTATGATGGGTTACACTTAAGTGATGATGGATGGGTCAAGCGCGCCAAAGTTGAAAGTATTCTAGTGTAGGTTGAAGCTCCCACCGAACCACTAGAGTCTCAGTAAACTGCCTATCAAATCTTCAGCAGATTCAGAAATATCTAGATGGGGTAAAACTCCTACTCATTGAGATAAAAGAACATGTGAACAACATCAGGGAAGTCATCAAGGAAATTGGTACAAATATGGCCAAGCTTAGGATAGATATAGGAGCCACACTGAGAAAAGGAACCAGGGCATTCAACTGCATGACATCAAAGATGAAAAAGCTCATCAATGATGTTGAAACCTCCTATGACTCCTTCTGCACCAAAGTGATCAACTCCCTCAAGTACTTCCTAAAGAGAAATTAAGGCGTGTTTGTGTGTTTTAAAAACAATTTTTGTGTGCTTGCTTTTGTTATGTGACTTATTTGTGCATTGGTCTGTATGAACCATCACTCTATGCCTCTGCTGAAGGCATTACTTTTTGATTGATGTCAAAGAGGGAGAACATACATTATGTTTAAACCGGGATACGAGCTGTAATGGAAGTTATATAAGGACGAGGCAGGCATCTCAAGTTATATGAAATGGAAGTATATTTGTTTTCCTCTCTTCTTATGGTCATCATCTATAAGGGGGAGATTGTTAAGTCTAAGTTTCAATGATAAATGGTGCAAAGCTAAATCCTATCTACTTTGATTGCAAGAATCAAGACAACACAAAGGGCTTCAACAAATGGAAACAAGATCAAAGAGAATTTGATGATGCTAAATCAAAGGAAGATAATCCATCAAAAAGAAACCAAATCCATCTCGCTATCTCAGTCTCAATCAAAGGACATTGAGACTGTCTAACAACAAAACATATCAAGTGCAGCTCGAGAATATCAGGCATCTCCTCAAAGGCTATATTAGAAGATTGACCAACCAAATCGAAGCCTTAAATCACTCCATGAAATGAGGACATGAAAAGGAAGCACATAAACGAATCCAACCCATCTCTTGTGCAGGATTCGGAGGCACCCCTGGGTCAAATCTCTTAGAGGATTCAGTGCCTCAATCAAGATCAATCTGCAATGGCCCTCAAACTCTTGTATAATAAGACTGCCAATTTCAAGAAGAAGATTCACGCAACTACGAGCATTGTCTTCTAAGTCTCTCTAGTTCTTAGCACAAACACTGTATTCTTGAGTTTACAAGTGTCACAAAAGATAGGAAGAGTTAGAACACAAAAGAGAGTTGTGTCAACATCCAGAAATCAATGTTGCTAAACATCGTTGGTGGTGAACGGACTAAAACCATCACTATTGTAATTCTTTATCAAGATCTAAGAGAACCCTTGTGACACAAGGGAAACTGGACGTAAGTACCCCACCAGTACCAAACTAGTATAAAAACTATTGTGTGTTGTTTATCTTTCAATTCGTTTGGTTCATCTCTACTTTATATGTTTGTTGTGTAAAGCCTAGTCGACTAAACTTACAATTGGTAAACCAATTTTTAATAGACCACAATTCACTCCCCCCCCCGTACTTTCAGCTACTGGTAAAGCTACACTAATATTCAAGAAAGGCAGCTCATGCTATGAATTAGGGAAGAAAGGGTGATATTCAAGTTAAAGGAAGTAATAGGAGCACCTAGGGAGGAGTCAGCTGCATATTCTGATTTTAAGGTGGATGTCCTAAAGGAGCTAGATGAAGAGGACAAGCATGAAAAGTGTAGGGCATGCCTGAAGAAGTCAAAGAAGAAAATCTCGATATGGTTGTGTGCACTAGGTCAGGCGCACAAAGTAGACCCCGACATTATTTCAGACCCAAACTAGAAATTCAGGAGAGTTGCCTTTACCTCTTGCTTTGTACTTGTGTGCCATGGGAACATTGCACAATTTAAATGTGAGGCAGAGATGTACATATGTATATATGTGTTTTTTTATTCTTCTTATCTTTGTGTATGTTTTCATTAGTTTTTTTCTTAAATAAACTGACTTTCCCGATGATGGATTTCCTCGACTGTCTTGTTAAGGTTAAAGTCGAAAAAAACGCAAAACAAAAATAAAAAATATTGAAAATACAAAAATATGTCTTTTGGTTTTTTTATTTTATTTTCTTAGATCGTGTAATGATTCTCCCTTAACTTTTCTTTGTGTCACGGTTCTTTTTCAAGGGTTTTTACTTGAATCAAGTGTAATTAATTTTTATTATTTTTGGGGTAGGAAATATTGTGTCGTTGTGCTAGTTGGAGGCAATTTTTCTTGAGTTTGTTGTGCCTTGAGTGCGGTGAGTGCATTAGTGTGATGCCTAGGCTCATCTCTTGACTCATGTATTGTAGTGACTTAAAATGTTTGATTTTGACTTTGCTTAACTGCTTTGACTAGAGAGTCGGGATAGATCTGGTCCTGAGTAAGTTATGTGCCATGGTGTGAGAAAGGGTTGTTGATATTTTGTACATGTCAGTTGATGTCTGGAAGTTGCTCCGTGTGTTTGCAAAGCAAAATAGTAGTCTTATTCGATTTACAAATTGATAGATACGTTCTTTATTAAGCCAGATATATACTTTTACCCACCTAATTAATTGTATCTTAATAAGCCCCTTTGAGCTTATAATTATATTTCTTTGGCAACTACATTATGGGCCTGACCCTTTGTTTGAATTGACTAATTGTTTGGACCTTTAACCTCTCTAGAGCACTTGAATTGTTATGAACTTGTTAAAAGCTAAGTGAAGGTATGATTGGGCTTTTGAGTGGAACCAGAGAAAAAAGAAGAAAGGTACACTGTTTTGAAAGAAAAAAAACAAGAAAATTGATTGAAAAAAAATCAAAACTCATAACGAAATTTGAAAAGAGTTGGTGTTTGTATATGAGAAAAATTGATTCCTTGCTAGTGGTAGCTCTTACTTTGTTTGTTCTTAAAGAATTGGGAGCTTGGTGTTAATATGTATGAAGATTGGGGTTTGGTTCAATACAAGTGTGGGTTTTGAGTTGTTATATATATGTATTAAAGTGCTTAGAAAGGTGTAGTCACTTTATCCAAATGTATCCTACCCGTCCCACAACTTATATTACAACCAAATTAAGTCATACTTAATCCTTGATTAATGATCATAATTTAGTGGAGTATTAGATTACGGGCAAGCCTATGATACATCTTCTGTGGCACATAAATTTTATTTTTGAGAGCGAGAAAATTCGTTCTATCTTGAGTTCCTAATTGTCCTTGAACTTTATTGTGTGTGGAACTACTCTCTATTGTTTGTGAGGACACATGATTTGCGAAAGAAAGATAATGTCTTTGGCCTTTATGTTAGAGTAAGTAAGCAGGTTTTGAAAAATATTTGGTGCTTTTGAGTTGAGTCTTGAGTCTAGGGTGTTATGATAGGGTGCTTAGTCTGCTTTAAATATTCTTGCCAAAATGAGTTAGGAAAGTTGTTTGATAAAAAAATCATCTCTATTTGAAGTGTAGTTTGTATTGCTCGAGGATGAGCAATATCTAAATGTGGGGTATTGAGGGTAGGCTAGGAATTCACGTTTTTTGCTACATTTTTCACTTTAATTGCTGCACTTTAATCATATTTGAGCCTATTGCTAGTACTTTACACTTATTACACGTTTTATGCTGTGTAAGATGCGACTTCGAGTTGAGAAGCAAGTTTGAGCTAAAATAGATGAATTGGAGCTTTGAATTCTGATTATAAGCCGAAGGAATTAAGTTGGGATCATGTTTGGGGTTTGAGGACTAAGTCTGGATCTCCAAAATTGAAAAACAATTATTACTCGGAGAAAAATAGACTACCGCACCACATGGCGCGCCACGGTAGTGTAAATTTCCTGAAGAGTGAAACAGTTAGCCCTTTGAACTTTTCCACTAATGTGGCTCATGGTGCACCGCATAGGGCGACACACTAGTACAAAATAGTGCCCAACTTTTCCCACTTTAGCTCAGAGAGGGTAGTTTCATTGGAGAGCATTGGAGAGCATTGGAGGCTTCAAGACATAGGATTTCATCATCCTTCCACTAATTCAATACACGAGTTTGGATTATGCTGGATTATTGTTTTCTCATTCTTTAATTCTATTTGTGATAACGTTTTCCATATCTATGCAGTAGTTTACCTAAGGGTTTGACATTACTTGGTGACTTAATTATTATCTATGGATTTGATTATTGTTTGATTGCTTGAACTTATTGCTTGAATTTGCTTGAATCGAATGATTCTTATTATGGCTAGATGAATGTTGAAAACTAAAATTATGCCCAAGGAATTTTGGGCCGAAGCTGTTTCTTGTGCAGCTTATTTGAACAACAGGTCTCCAACAAGGGTTAGAGATCAAACTCCTCAAGAAGAATGGAGTGAAAGAAAGCCAAGTGTTAGGCACTTGAGAATCTTTGGGAGCATAGCCTATGCTCATGTGCCACAGCAAGGGAGAGCGAAGCTTGATGATCGAAGTTCCAAGCATGTGTTTGTTGGCTATGATACGAGTTCAAAAGGTTACAAGTTATACAATCCAAGTAGCGGCAAAGTGTTGGTAAGTCGTGTCACACCTCCTTTTCGCGCGCCCGGCCCCGAAGGGTTAGATGCGCGGGTGGAGTTTTTCCAATTTAAGTGACAATATTCGAAATGAGATTATTTATTTAATTTAGAGTCGCCACTTGGGAAAGGTTTGGCTTTTGGTGTCCCAAGTCACCGGTTTATCTTGAATCCCAAATCGAGGAAAATATTCGACTTTTCCAGATGAAGTCTGCGAACCAGAAATTCTAAGTAAGGAATTCTGTTGACCCGAGGGAAGGTGTTAGGCACCCTCGAATCCCGTGGTTCTAACACGGTCGCTTAAATTGTTATAATGGCTAAATATCTGATTTAAATACATGTTATGACTTACGTGCTTAAATTTAAACCGCTTTTATTATTATCACTTATTTTTTATAGAATTGCAACGTCGTGAAAATGCATCTCGAACCACGTCACAATCAATGCACCCGTGATCGTCGACACATTTGGACTTCGTTGAGATTCGGATTTGGGTCACATCAATGTGCACCCGAATTTAAGAATGTGATTTAATTAAGCCGCGCCTACAGAGTCTAACGCGTTATTATCTTTGTAGAAGGCCATGAAATTTATTAAATGGCCTATCTTGAATTCTAAATAATTATCATGGTTATTTATTGAGGGCCCCGCAATTTTGCATCTTTATTTGGCGAGGCTCATCTCTATTTTAGAAAAGGATATCCTAAAATGGCTACATTTCTAATGCATTTGTCTCTAAAACTAGAAGAAAAGGTACATGCTAATTCAATTATAGGCTTTTGCCTAATCCGGATTTTTGTCAGTTTCTGATTAACTACTTATAAAGTAAAAACGTCATGCCTTGCGAGGATGTTTCAGTCGAACAAAAAGACTACATATGAGATTGAATGAGATGCAATACCTAATCCGAACATTTCTTGAGTTAAACTTAACTGAACTTATTTGGACTAGATTAAAGGATAATTGGCAAAGTAAAATACTTTAGTTTGGCAAGGAATCATGTACGAGCTAAACGAAATACAACACTTAATCCGAACACTTCTCGAGTTGAACTTAACTAAACTTATGTGGACTAGTCTTAACTAAACAAAAACTAAATGAAACAAGAACAGTATTGTATAAGGTCGAAATATACATGCTCCTACTGACAAACAACTACAGAGTTAAAATACAACAGGGTAAACTCAGTCAAATATCGATACATACTTTCGAACTGTTGAATCATAAACTAAATCAATTTTTACAGGCCTGTTAATGTACTATGAATATTACAACAAATACTTGAACTTCTTCAACCCTTTTTTCATTTCATGCTTTCCAACTGTTTTAATTACATCAATATGGGACTTGAAATGTGTACCTGGAAATACTGAAAATACAAAGGAGAAGAAGAAGAAGATATGGAAATCAGCAGCAGAAAGAAACAGGACTAGTAATAGCAGCAGGACAGGGCAGCAACAATAGTGAGCAGAATAGCAACAGCAACAAGAAACAGTAGAGTAGCAACCACAACTCACAAAACAATTGGAGTGAGATCAACCCCAACTAAACCAAACTTTCGAGTAGAACAAACAACAAACAAAGCAGACTCAGTTGTGAGAAAGCAATGTTGCACAGAACAGGTCCAGATTTAGTGAAGTCAGGAACAAAAGGGAAGGAAGCAACTTCTGGTTTGGTTTTGTCTGAGTTATCAGACAAAAATTCTTTTCTAGTTTTCTGTTTTCAAAAAATTGAACTCTCAGGTGTTCCCTCTTAGTATCTCTTTGTATGTCTTTCCAGTTCTCTCTTTCAAACTCTTCACTGTGTGTGTATATTTTCTTTTACAGCCCTCAAGGTTCAGTCCCCCTTTTCCCAATCTTTCTCTTCCCTCCCTTTCAATCAGATCTCCTCCTCCTTTTTATATGCCTTCCTTAACCCTTTTAACAACCTGTTTTTAGAGTGTCCCAGTACCCTCCCATGTGCCTTTAACCTTTTTCAGTTCCACTTTAGTTAATTAGGTATAAAAACCCAATCAACATTCCCTGGCAGATTTAACTTTTACAAGGTTTAAATACTTCTTTAAACTAAAGCAAAGTATGGGCATAGGATGTATCTGACAGCATATGCTGTCAAATTGTTTAAAACTTAAAAGCCTTCTTAATGCAGAAAAATAGGCTGTGCACAAGGCACATGAGGTGCACCAATGCACATGCTGTGCACGAGTGCACATGCCTTCCAATTCATAATTTAAACATAAACAATCCTTTTTACATTAACTGATCAATTCAAACAATCTATAAGTAAGCAAAACTGGTTCTTAATTGGCTCAGGGCAAATGTTCATCAGAAACAAATCGATTTACTTTGTTCAGACAGTTGAAACTAATTGACGACACATGTCGACTCGACTATATTAGCATTAACATACACAATCGTAGCCAAAAATCAGACATTTAAACAGTGTCGATACATGGTTCGAATTATACTGACTAAGCAGAAATACGCTCGAGGAGTCAACTAATCAGTCCAAACTTGAAAATCAGCTACTTGCACAACATTTATATACACATTATCAGAGCAAATGGAAAGACTCATCCAAACAAACAGAAGTTCAGGCAAATGGACGGGGCATAGTTGACAAAATTCAAAGACACAAAATCAAAGCATGAACAGACTTTAACACAATCAAATGGGCCAAAACAAATAAAGAAGAGAAAGAAACTCACCTTAAATCTTGAAAATCAAAACCTCAAACTCGGACAAACTTTCTTAAGGCTGAACGGACTTTAATCGAAGTGTTTCTCAAATGAGAAACACTTTGATTAAAGTCCATCAGACCTTAACCTCTTTGGTTTGAACCGGTTTGAACCAGTGACGAGGGACCTTGTGGTTTCAAAACTCAGATCTAATATTCGTGCTTCCCTGGTTAGATTCGGACCAAACCAAGTATGGTTTGGTCACGAGGAGGGTCCGGGGAGTGTCTGGTATGAAGCTGGGGTTGGTTGGTGTAGATCGAGTTTTGACTCGAATCTTCAAATGAAGATTCGAGGACCTGGGGGGTGATTCGAACCAAACGGTTAACAGGTCTATGTTCAGGGTGGTGAGGGGGTTCTATGGTGTTCATGGCGAGGTCACCGGCGTTCATGCCGCCGGTTTTCATGGTGAAGAGTGCAGGGGCGGCTCTAGGGTTTGGGGATTATGGTGAAGACGATGAAGGCTGGGGTTTGGATAGGGGGGCAGGGTAGTGTTAGGAGTTTATATAGTTAGTGAGCAAATGGATCCTGGCCGTTGGATGAGATGAGATGAAGGGCCAGGATCCTTTGGCTAAACAGGGACGACGTCGTTTCAAGGATAAAGGTTTGGGGTCGGTCCGGGTGAGACGGGTCGGGTTTGTTGGTGGGTTACGGGGGATTGATCTTGGCCGTTGATCAATCTGAGATCAACGGCCCAGATCATACTGGGCTAAAACGTCGTCGTTTGGATGTCCTGGGTATCAGGTGGTGTTGGACCGGGCAGGCCTGGGTTTTGGGCTGTTTGTTTGGGCCAATTTTGTTAAAATTGGCCCAAGTCCGGAAGGGATCCTTATATTATTTTTTTTATTATTATTTCTTTTTATTTATTTCCTTTTTCTTATTTATTTTAAAACAAAACTAAAAAAAATCAAATTAAAATTAAATACACACTCAATACAATTATTTGCACACGCACTAAAATATTTCAAAACAAGTAAAATTAAACAAAACAAAATCACGGACAAAGGTGCCTGTTTTATGCTTTTCTATTTAAACCATGTTACGGTTCAGATTATGCATGACACGTCACACATTTTTTGAATTTTGTTTTAATAAAGTAAATAAATAAAAATGGGCCGAAGTCACAAATAAATCAACAAGGCGCCGCACAAAAATCCCAAAAATTGTACAGCATGACCAATTTTATTCTTTTGGAGCGACTGTCGCGCACAACAAAAATCACGTGCTCACAGCTGCCCCTCTTTGTTCGGAAACACGAAGAGTTTTCGTGCAAAGATAAAGTGAGCGTGTATGAGCGATTTTTGCCTACGGACTACTCCGTACGAAGCATGTTTTTTAAAAGATCTGACCGAATCTTGCTTCAAAGATTTCCTACATATCCTGGGCTAAACAGGAATCAGGTCAAATGTAGTTCGGGAAGTTTTGGTAGCTGGGACTACCATGGGATTGCAATGATTGCTGCTACTGCTGTTGCTGTTGTCACTGCTATGTCACTGACCGCCTTATTACAACCAAACGAAAATTGGAAAATGAACTAACTACTTATATGCATGTCAACTGCTAGTTACAAAATTCCTATCTATGATTCTTTTACGACTTGATCTTGGGTCTTAGCTGATTCTGCTTGTAGACTCCGATCTGAATCTTGATGCTTGCGAGTTGTGGTGACTTGTTTAATCTCCGGGATACCGAATAAAATGTGACTGGCAGAGTTCAGGACCTTAGTCAAATGTTGGAGTCGATCTGCTTTCCCTTTACTCTGATATCTCGGGATATTTTCTTTTGTCTTTTTCTTCTTTGATTCCGAACTGGGATTTATCTCGTGGGTCATTTCGATCCATGTGGCTCGAGGTCGGACCTGCGGGAGAAAACAAACAAACGAACGAAATTTTCTGCCCCAGTTTCACTAGGAAAATTTTGTTAATTATTCACCAGGAAGTTCATAAAATTGATGAAAGAGGATATGCATGCTCAGTTCAGGGCTGGAGCCCTAACACCGGCTAGCTGGGGAGAGGTTCGGTTTGGGGTTTAAGACCCTAACGCCGAACAGAGGAAGAATTCAGTTTAGGGTTTAAAACCCTAATGCTGATTGCATGGAAAAGCTCAGTTTAGGGTTTAAAACCCTAATGCTGGCTGGAAGGAAAAGTTCAGTTTAGGGTTTAAAACCCTAATGCCGATTGCATGGAAAAGCTCAGTTTAGAGTTTAAAACTCTAATGCTGGCTGAAAGGAAAAAGTTCAGTTTAGGGTTTAAAACCCTAATACTGACTTAAAAGGAAAATTCAGTTTGGGGTTTAAAACCCTAATGCTGATTGCATGGAAAAAGCTCAGTTTAGAGTTTAAAACTCTAATGCTGGCTGAAAGGAAAAGTTCAGTTTAGGATTTAAAACCCTAATGCTGACTAAAAGGAAAATTCAGTTTGGGGTTTAAAACCCTAATGCTGATTGCATGGAAAAAGCTCAGTTTAGAGTTTAAAACTCTAAATGCTGGCTGGAAGGAAAAAGTTCAGTTTAGGGTTGAAAACCCTAATGCTGATTGCATGGAAAAGCTCAGTTTAGAGTTTAAAACTCTAATGTTGGCTGAAAAGGAAAAAGTTCAGTTTAGGGTTTAAAACCCTAATGCTGATTGCATGGAAAAGCTCAGTTTAAAGTTTAAAACTCTAATGTTGGCTGAAAAGAAAAAAGTTCAGTTTAGGGTTTAAAACCCTAATGCTGATTGCATGGAAAAGCTCAGTTTAGAGTTTAAAACTCTAATTCTGGCTGAAAGGAAAAAGTTCAGTTTAGGGTTTAAAACCCTAATGCTGATTGCATGGAAAAGCTCAGTTTAGAGTTTAAAACTCTAATACTGGCTGAAAGGAAAAAGTTCAGTTTAGGGTTTAAAACCCTAATGCTGACTAAAAGGAAAATTCAGTTTAGGGTTTAAAACCCTAATGCTGATTGCATGGAAAAGCTCAGTTTAGAGTTTAAAACTCTAATGCTGGCTGAAAAGGAAAAAGTTCAGTTTAGGGTTTAAAACCCTAATGCTGACTAAAAGGAAAATTCAGTTTAGGGTTTAAAACCCTAATGCTGATTGCATGGAAAAGCTCAGTTTAGAGTTTAAAACTCTAATGCTGGCTGAAAGGAAAAAGTTCAGTTTAGGGTTTAAAACCCTAATGCTGATTGCATGGAAAAGCTCAGTTTAGAGTTTAAAACTCTAATGCTGGCTGAAAGGAAAAAGTTCAGTTTAGGGTTTAAAACCCTAATGCTGATTGCATGGAAAAGCTCAGTTTAGAGTTTAAAACTCTAATGCTGGCTGAAAGGAAAAAGTTCAGTTTAGGGTTTAAAACCCTAATGCTAACTAAAAGGAAAATTCAGTTTAGGGTTTAAAACCCTAATGCTGATTGCATGGAAAAGCTCAGTTTAGAGTTTAAAACTCTAATGCTGGCTGAAAAGGAAAAAGTTCAGTTTAGGGTTTAAAACCCTAATGCTGACTAAAAGGAAAATTCAGTTTAGGGTTTAAAACCCTAATGCTGATTGCATGGAAAAGCTCAGTTTAGAGTTTAAAACTCTAATGCTGGCTAAAAGGAAAAAGTTCAGTTTAGGGTTTAAAACCCTAATGCTGATTGCATGGAAAAGCTCAGTTTAGAGTTTAAAACTCTAATGCTGGCTGAAAGGAAAAAGTTCAGTTTAGGGTTTAAAACCCTAATGCTGATTGCATGGAAAAGCTCAGTTTAGAGTTTAAAACTCTAATGCTGGCTGAAAGGAAAAAGTTCAGTTTAGGGTTTAAAACCCTAATGCTGATTGCATGGAAAAGCTCAGTTTAGAGTTTAAAACTCTAATGCTGGCTGAAAAGGAAAAAGTTCAGTTTAGGGTTTAAAACCCTAATGCTGATTGCATGGAAAAGCTCAGTTTAGAGTTTAAAACTCTAATGCTGGCTGAAAGGAAAAAGTTCAGTTTAGGGTTTAAAACCCTAATGCTGACTAAAAGGAAAATTCAGTTTAGGATTTAAAACCCTAATGCTGATTGCATGGAAAAGCTCGAGAATACTACACGATCTATTTTTGAGTTTTCTTGTTTCAATAGAAGATAAAAGGGAGTTTTGCGGGAACTTACCTTTTGAGTGAATTCCTTATTGCCAAAATGTTTCTTGTACCCGTGTACCTTCTTCTTTGGGCGACACCCGCTTCTTGCATGGTTGTCTTGGATCATTCCTGTTTCAACTTTTCAGACAAAGAAAAATTGTCAGTTCGGAAACGACGGTCGGTTCGGTGACCTTGATCGTTCCCAATTGCTTTGTTGCGTCTCTATTTCTGTTGCGAAGTCCCGCCATTGATTTGATTCGAATGGCGAAACCTTTAGACTGCTCAGGCTTGTATTTCCGGATTCTGTGATGATTTGCCTCGTAAGGCCTCTTTTTTTCTTTTTGTCCCATTTTGATTGAAGGTTCTCAACGGGGATTTTATTGGAGGTGTTCTGTGGGAACTTGTACAAAAGGAAGCTATGTGGGGGGAATATTTACAAAGTGGATTCTTTGTGCGGATTCTGTACAATGGGGTATGCTGGGTTTTTGTTTCAAAACGGGTTTCCCAGGGTTTGTTGGGGTAAGCTTGTTGGGGAATATTTACAAAAGGACTCGCTGGGGATGTGCTGATGAAATTCCAACGGGGATTTTTTTTTTTATACTGGGGAGACTTTGTGGGGAGATTGTACAAAAAGAGAAACTCTGTGGGGTTTTGTACAGGGGGAGACTCTGTGGGGACTTGTCCGAAGGTGGACTTGCTGGGGAAGATTTCAAGATTTCTCTCTTTCTTCTTTACTCCGGAACACCATCAAACGTCGTGATTCATCATGCTTGGGTAATCATATCAACGAGATGAGGTGTTTTCCTTCATGAGACGGGATTCCGTGCAAACAAACCTGCCACCTGTCCTTTCCGGTGTGTCCTGAACTCGGGGTTAAAATGCAAAAGGGGTTCGAAAAGAAACAAAGAAAGGGGAAAACAAATCAGAACAGGAATACCCTTTTCGGGATGAGAAAGACTTATCTGAGGAAGATAACGCTGGCTTTAAATGACATGACATGCTTTTTGGACTGGACGTCTGACCTTCTAAGAGCTTGCGTTTTCCTGAACCAGAACGGATCTGTGATTCCAAACTGGTGGCACTCTGCCGAAACTTTCTTGGGATGACGTCATTCTTTTTCGGTCAACAGCGCCCTTTGCAGGTTTTCGCCGGCTGACCTCTCTCATTTCTCTTCCTGTCATCGCTTGATAGCACTCTTTGCGAGTTTTTACTAAACAAGCTCTCTCATTTTGGTTTCTCTTCTCCCGTCGCCTCGTGGTGCCCGAAGGTTTTCACCGCCGAGACTCTCTCATTTTATTTCTCTCAATTCAGAGTGTGCCGGTTTCCATTTGTGATGCTTATTGGTTCCCCACCATATTCGGTAATTGATTTGAAGGCTTGTGCTTGGTAAAGAGAGGTAGATGATACTAACTTCTAAACTGCTCGACGTGCCCCAGTTTCAATTTCAGGATGAATGGGATTTTATTGTTGGTGTGACTGAACCTCAGGGAGAGGCTGCCTACGTATCCTTTCGGAATCAAGTCAAACATAGTTCAGGCCTCAATCAAATTTTGTTTTTGTTTTCTTTCTTTGTTTTTTTGTTTTTTTTCTTCTTTTTTTTTCTTTTTGTAGAGAGGATTGGGTAGTGTTTGGGGAGTAGTGGGGAATAAAACCTTCGCCATTTTCAAATGTGTCAGGACCACTGGAGTATGATTTAGACGTAGTACCTCTTGACTGCATCTGCATTTACTGCTGTATCGGGGTCATTTCCTTAGATATCACCTAAATACAATGCTCCTCGCGGCAGTATCTTCCTTACAATGTATGGGCCTTTCCAATTTGGGGCAAACTTTCCTTTTGCTTCTTCATGATGCGGCAGAATACGCCTCAGTACCAGCTGACCTACTTCGAAATTCCGGGGTCGGACTTTCTTGTTGTAAGCACGGGCCATCCTTCGTTGGTATAACTGTCCGTGACAAACTGCGGCCATTCGCTTTTCATCAATCAACGTCAATTGCTCCAATCGAGCCTTGACCCACTCGCTGTCTTCGATTTCTGCTTCGACAATAATTCGAAGCGAAGGAATTTCTACCTCTGCCGGTATTACAGCCTCGGTCCCATAAACCAAAAGATAAGGAGTCGCTCCCACCGATGTGCGTACCGTAGTGCGGTACCCCAATAATGCAAAAGGTAACTGCTCATGCCACTGTCGGGAACTTTGGATAGTCTTCCTCAAAATCTTCTTGATGTTTTTGTTTGCTGCTTCCACGGCACCATTGGCTTTCGGCCGATAGGGAGTGGAATTCCTGTGCGTTATATTGAATTGCTCGCATACATCTCCCATCAAGTGACTATTCAAGTTCGCTGCGTTATCTGTAATGATAGTCGTAGGAATACCGAAGCGACAGATAAGATTTGAGTGTACAAAATCCACCACAGCTTTCTTAGTGACCGACTTGAGAGTGACGGCTTCTACCCATTTTGTGAAGTAATCGATGGCAACCAGTATAAACCTGTGTCCATTCGAAGCCTTTGGTTCAATTGGTCCAATGACGTCCATGCCCCAGGCGACAAATGGCCATGGTGCGGACATGGGATGCAGTTCCGTGGGAGGTGCATGAATCAAATCACCGTGCACCTGACACTGATGACACTTCCGAACGAAACTAAAGCAATCCTTTTCCATGGTCATCCAGTAATAACCTGCTCGGAGGATTTTCTTCGCTAAGACATACCCGTTCATGTGAGGTCCGCACACACCTGCGTGTACTTCGTGCATGATCTTTCTCGCTTCCTCGATATCGACACATCTTAGGAGATTGAGGTCCGGAGTCCTCTTATATAACAATTCACCGCTCAAAAAGAAACCACTTGCATGTCGCCTAATGGTCCTCTTTTGATCTCCAGTAGCGTGCTCGGGGTATTCTTGCGTCTTCAAGAACCTCTTGATGTCATGGTACCAAGGCTGCGTATTTGATCCCGCCTCGATTACACTGCAGTAACCGTGTCTTTCCTTGATTTGGACTTCCAAAGGATCGACGTGGGCGTCGCCTGGGTAGGGTAGCATAGAAGCCAGAGTAGCAAGTGCATCTGCCAGTTCATTGTGACACCTCGGAATATACCTGAATTCTATTGAGTTAAAGCGCTTGCTGAGGTCCTCCACATGTTGTCGGTATGGGATAAGTTTGACATCCCGAGTTTCCCATTCGCCTTGAGCCTGCCGGATGTTCAGGTCAGAATCTCCCATAATCAGTAAGTTTTCGACATCCTGATCGATTGCCATATGCATGCCCATAATGCAGGCTTCATACTCAGCTGTATTGTTTGTGCAAAAGAAACGCAGTCTAGCTGTGGCGGGATAATGCTGACCGGAAGGCGAGATCAATATTGCCCCAATCCCCACACCCTTGGCGTTCACGGCTCCGTCAAAGAACATCTTCCAAACATGAACTTCTTCCGAGATTACTTCTACGGTGTTTACCTCTTCATCTGGAAAGTAAGTATCCAATGGCTGGTATTCCTCATCAACCGGATTTTCGGCCAAATGATCTGCTAACGCCTGGGCTTTCATGGCCGTGCGAGTGATATAAACTATGTCGAATTCCGTAAGCAAGATTTGCCATTTAGCCAGTCTCCCAGTAGGCATTGGTTTCTGAAATATATACTTTAAAGGATCCAACCTGCTTATGAGGAATGTAGTGTGGGCTTGGAGATAATGTCTCAGCTTTTGAGCAACCCATGTGAGAGCGCAGCATGTCCTTTCCAGCAGAGTGTATTTAGCCTCGTAGCCGGTGAATTTCTTGCTCAAGTAGTAGATTGCTTGCTCCTTCTTTCCGGTTATGTCGTGTTGCCCGAGGACGCAGCCGAAAGAGTTCTCCAAGACTGTTAGATACAAGAAAAGTGGCCTTCCCGGTTCTGGAGGGACCAAGACCGGGGGATTCGAAAGGTATTCTTTGACTTTATCAAAGGCTTCTTGACACTCAGTTGTCCACTTAATCGCCGCATCTTTCCTTAACAGCTTGAATATGGGCTCACACGTGCTTGTCAGCTGGCAAATAAACCGACTGATGTAGTTCAACCTGCCCAAAAGACTCATCACGTCTTTCTTTGTTCTTGGAGGAGGCAAATCTCTGATGGATTTTATCTTAGTTGGATCTAGCTCGATACCTCTCCTGCTTACGATGAAACCCAAAAGTTTGCCCGACGGAACTCCGAAAGCGCATTTGGCTAGATTTAGCTTCAAGTCATACTTCCTTAGCCTCTCGAAGAATTTCCTCAAGTCTTGGATGTGGTTATCCTGCGTCCTGGACTTGACTATTACATCGTCCACGTACACCTCTATTTCCTGATGCATCATGTCATGGAAAATGGCGGTCATGGCCCTCATGTAAGTAGCCCCAGCATTCTTTAGACCAAATGGCATGACCCGGTAACAGTAGGTGCCCCAAGGCATGGTGAAAGCAGTTTTCTCGGCGTCTTCTTCATCCATCAGTACGTGATAATACCCAGCATAACAATCTACGAAAGACTGTATCTCGTGTTTGGCAAAATTGTCAACGAGGATGTGGATGTTGGGCAGCGGGAAGTTATCTTTGGGACTTGCTCTGTTCAGATCTCGGTAATCTACACATACCCGAGTTTTCCCGTCCTTTTTCGGTACTGGAACCACATTCGCCAACCATGTTGTATATTGGACTACCCGGATCACTCCCGTTTTCAACTGTTTAGTGATCTCCTCCTTAATCTTGTCACTGACCTCAGTTTTGAACTTTCGTTGCTTTTGTTGAACTGGAGGACAATCGGGATGAATCGGCAATTTGTGAACCACTAGATCGACACCTAGTCCTGGCATGTCATCATATGACCAAGCAAACACGTCTTTAAATTCAAGAAGAAGTTGAATTATCGCCTCTCGCGTTTTCTTGTCCGTGTGAATGCTTATCTTGGTCTCCCGGATTTCTTCCGGGGTTCCTAAATTTACCGGTTCAGTGTCATTCAGATTTGGCTTAGGTTTATTCTCGAAATATTCCAACTCTCGGTTTATCTCCCTAAAAGCCTCTTCCGCATCATATTCTGGTTTTGGGTTCATTAATTCGCAGTTAAATAGCTCATTGTGATCTGGGCGTGAAGTCCGCAAGCATGTCATATTTAAAGCCGCATTATTAGGACTGAAAAGGAAGATAAGAGGAAAAGTAATAAAAATCAGAACAAAAGAAAGAATAGGAAAGCAATGATGATATTTTTTTTTTTGTATATTTTCTTTGGAAAGTTGGAGGACAACAACGTTTACAACTAGGAATTCAAAACAACGATTGAAAAGAAGAAAACGTTCAAGTTATGTCCCGGAGATAACTTGTGATACAGGAAAGGTGGCAGGGCATGTCTACCCGGACTTCTGTCTAGTCGGGAATGGCGTGGCCTCCCAGTTTTGAAGTTGGGCGTTCGGTCCCATGTACAGCATCTCAGCAGTGCTTGTGCCTTCACCTGGTTGAACCATGTGGACCTCGTAAAGCATTTCTCTCATTTCCCCACATATTTCCTCGATTTCCTCAGCTGTGAAGACCTCATCATCTTCTTCTTCAGCGTACCTTGGCCTGACGAAAGTCGCACGTAAATCCGGCAGTGGTTGAGGCAACTTCCAGCCCTCATTTCTCCTTTTCTTTGCCCATTTTTCGTCTGTTGGAGTAGGTTCGAAACCTAGTCCAAAAGGTTTCTTGATGACTGGTAAAGTAATGGGTTCTGCTATTCCCTGAAGGGTTCGTCCAAGTCCCTTCCCTGGTCTAAATCCGTGTCGGATCATCTCTTTGGCCACCATGATCGAAGCGTTAGACAAGAAAGGCTGGGGGCAAGGTACTCCCTCTTCGTGCTGCTCTGCCAGCACCACCTCGAAAGCTTGATAGACCGTATGTTCGCTCCCTTCTCTTGGTTCAAGATACGGGATGGATGGGTCCCGATAAATGGCGTGTTCGTCTTCTTGGTCTTCGTACTCGAACTTCACCATCTGGTGAAGAGTGGAAGGCACGGCTCCTGCCGCATGGATCCAAGGTCTACCAAGGAGAAAATTGTAGGATGTGTCCATGTCGATCACCTGGAAGGTTACTCGAAATTCGACTGGTCCTATGACCAACAACAGGTCTATTTCTCCCATGGTATCTCTCTTGATGCCGTCGAAAGCTCTTACGCAGACATTGTTGGGTCGGATTCTTCCGGTCTCAATTTCCATTCTTTGCAGCGTGGATAGCGGGCAAATGTCAACACCTGATCCTCCATCCAACATTACCCGCTTGACATAATAGTCTTCGCATTTAACTGTTAGATGCAGAGCCTTGTTGTGCGCCGCTCCTTCCGGGGGTAGATCATTCTTGCTGAAAGAGATTTGGTTGACGGCGAAGAATCTTTCTGTCATCCGCTCTAGTTGCTCCACCGAGGTTTCAACCGGTACATATGCTTCATTCAGGGTTTTCAGCAGGATCTTTTGATGCTCGGCTAACCTCATTAATAATGACAGCATGGATACTTGCTCAGGGTGCTTGCGCAGCTGATCTATCACTTCGTAATCCGGCATCTTCATTTGTTGGAAAAATACTTCCGCTTCTTCAACACTCACGGGCTTCTTTGGAGGGAAGTGCCTTTGTGTGGCGTTGTTCAGTTCTTGGGTATTTGAGTACCTTCCAATGAAAGTATTTTCTGGAAGTTCTCCCATGACCTCTTTTCCTTTGTACATTACCAAAGTCTTTTGATAATTCCACGGCACTGTGGACGGGTTGGTCATCCCCCGGACCACATAGGCCCCTTTTGGCACGTACATAGGTTTTGTCTTTTTGATCCCGGATTTCCGCGTCCTCTCAGCTTGACCTCGTGGTATGTAAAGAACTCCGTCCATTGCTGGTACCACTTTCTTCTCCACCTTCTTTTCAGGCTTGCTCTCTGCAACCTTGGCCTCCTCCCCCTTTTCTGATTTTTGGTATATTTCAGGCCTCTTCCCCGTGTCAACAATGGCGATTATGGCTTTCAAAGCAGGGTCGAACTCTTTGTCTTCACAAATCATGCCGATCAGCGGCCCATTATTGTGAGCGGGAAATGGATTGTTAGTCACATTTGGGATCTCTTCGTCCCTTAGCACTATTTTCCCCTGCTCTATCAAATTTTCGACCACTCTTTTCAATGACCAGCAGTCGTTTGTATCATGTCCCTCGGCCCCTGAATGATAGGCGCATCTGACTCCGGCTTTGTAAGAAGGAGATGTCGGGTTTTGCCTTATTTGAGGGATTGGTTGCAAGAAACCCAACTGGACTAGCTTAGGGAACAAAGTAGAGTATTGTTCACCGATGGGCGTGAAAGTCCGCCGTCGAGGTGGCTCCTGGGGGCGGTAGTTATTCTGCGGGGGTTGTGGGTTATAGTGGTTGCGGTAAGGAGGCTGATTTCTGGGCGGTGGAGTTGGGCCTCGGTTGGCTTGTTGTGGTGGATGGTTATAAGGTTGGGCATTCATGACCATATAAGGTTGATGAGCATATGCCACATTTGAGTGGGGGTAGTAGTGTTGTGGGGCCCTTTCCGGAAAATGGGGCCTGGGATGACGATACTCCCTTGCTTCAGAGGCTGCCATAGCCGTTTCTTCCTTCTTCTTCCCCCTTGTCGTTCCTCCAGACCCGCTTTGGACGGCCTGAGAGGTTGCCCTTATGGCTGCTTGACTCAAAATCCTTCCCGTTTTCAACCCATTTTCCACCATCTCTCCAATCTTGATCGCTTCCGCGAATGGCTTACCCATGACCGACATCATGTTTTGTAAATAGTCAGACTCTTGAGCCTGGAGAAAAGTAGTGACCATTTCCACTTCATCCATGGGAGGCTTCACTCTCGACGCCTGTTCACGCCACTTGATAGCATATTCTCTGAAGCTTTCCGAAGGTTTCTTCTTTAAATTCGACAGAGAGTTTCGGTCTGGCGCAATGTCGATGTTATACTGGAATTGTTTTACGAAATCTCTGGCGAGATCATCCCATATATGCCATCGGGACATTTCCTGATCCATATACCATTCCGAAGCTATCCCTACTAGACTTTCCCCAAAATACGCCATCAGCAGTTCTTCTTTTCCGCTGGCTCCCCGTAATTGGTTGCAGTATTTCTTAAGATGTGCGATGGGGTCACCGTGCCCATCGTATTTCTCGAACTTGGGGGTCTTGAAACCCGTTGGCAGGTGCACGTGAGGGAACATGCACAGGTCGGCGTAAGAGACGCTCTTTTGTCCGCTCAATCCTTGCATATTCTTCAAACTTTGTTCAAGGCTTCTCATTCTCTTGGCAATCTCATTTTGCTCTGCAATTCTGGGGTTCTGATCCTGTCTCGGTGCAAGCTCGCACTGAGGCGGTAGAGGATTAGTACTGGTAGCGAACCTAGTTGGTTCCATTGAGAACGATGGTGCTTGGAATGTAAAAGAGGATGAGTCAAAGCTTGGCTTGTACGTGGTGGGCTGTGCCGTAACCGGGCAAGGCGATGCAGTAAAGATGTTCAAGCTTGCATCAGTGGATGACATTCGGGGATGAGGCTCAGAGGGCGATCCAGCAGAGAAGGCTGAGGTGGCTGGGTACCCGAATGGGGTAGCAGGATAGTTTATGGGGACATTAGACGTTCCACTTGACCTGGAGAATAATTCAGGGAATCCGGGGACGACACTTGGCGGCTCTTTCCCATTATTCCAGTCGTCCAGCATTTCCAACATGCGGAGCCGTAGGATTCTATTTTCTTCCGCAGTCGCGGATTCAGGTGTGAGGACGGCTGAGATCGAGCTTTCCTCAGAAACAGGGATTGTTTGCAATGGAATTTCTGAAGACATTTCCACACTTCCTTTTGACCTGGTGAAGTAAGTGTGAGTACTGCTTCTGGTCCTAACAACAGGGTAGTCGAACACCTCTCCTTGACCTCGTGAAGTATGAGTGCGAGGCCAGACTTTCACCAAACCAACCGTCTTTCCAAAAACCCTGGAAAAATGCTCAATGACAAACGCACGGTTAATTTGCAGCAAATAACAGATAGTTAATCTCACGTTGGACATGATGCACCTATACAGTTAAGTGGATTACTATATGTTTGCTACGAGAGCATGCGTCATTCCGGCATTTTTCCTCTTATTAGTTTTTCCCTTTTTTTTCTTTTCTTTTCTTTTTCTCTTTTGTTTTCCTTTTATTTATTTATTTTTTTTTTCGTAGTAAAAGAAATGCGACCGGATCCGATGAGGATTGCCTACGTATCACGATGCCTACGTGAATCAGATCATTACGTAGTTCGAAAAACACAAATGAGCGTAAAAGAAACAACCTCTTTATTGTTGAAACGTTCTATTACAAGCTACATTTTGCAAAAGAAAGAGCAAACTTTGAAAATAAACCTAGACTCAAAATGGACTGAAAATCACCTTGATGAAAAAACAGGCAGAAAATGCTAAAATACAGATTTGACCTATGAATGCATTATGGTTTTAAAAATTGGTTTCCGCGGGGCATCGTTCGGCCTCGCCGCGGTCCTAGGCGTGAGATACCTCTCAAGTTGCTCCAGCTCGTGCATAGTCTGCTTGACATAAACCATTACTGCCGAGGGGAAGGTAACACTGGACATGTTCTCACATCGCAGACATCGTCTGGTGATGGCATGGGCAATGGCTTTGATTCTATCTCTGGTTTGCTTCTTTTCTATGAGTAGGCGTTTTATCTGATCGCTGCATATCTCGAATACTTGAATATACTGTATATGATGATGCTCCAATCGCCATACTTCCAACTTCATCTGGGCTATTGAGTCATACCAGTATCTGCTCTCAATTTGGAAATCCTTGGCCTGACTAGCTGCTTTGATCTCAAGTGTTGCCATCTCTCTCTTTATCTTAGCAACAGTCTTCTCGTGGTCTCCTTCCAATTGATTCAGGTATCTGCGATGCTTATCTGTTCTTGTATCCCACTGTGCTTTGAGCTCCGCTATGACGTTTTCAGATTTCTCCAAACCATCTCGCCACTCTCTGATCTCGCTTTTTAGCCTTTTTATCAGGTGCTCGTCTGATCGACGCCTTGGCTGTTTATCTGCATCCAACATTATCTGTTTGATCTGGGCTCTGAGTTTTTCATTTTCTTGAATCAACCTGTTCCGCTCTCCCAGATCGGTAGCAACTTGTACGTTGTGTTCATATTTCAAGTTTTCCACTTGTTGCTTTAGCCTGCTGATTTCGGCGCAATAGCCTCTTTCCTTTGCTAACCAATCCCAATGCCTTTGCGATGACTCGGTGAAATCCCGGATGTGGGGTCTCTTAGCTGGCCTTTCATGCTCGAGTTCCCTTCTATACCATGCAAAGTAACCTGGCGCCGTTTCTCCTTTGGCTCGATCCCGCACGCAAGTATCTGATTTCAAAAGTTGACCCTCATTCCAGATTTGGCGAATCTTTGCTTCTGGGAACTGTCCGTTAGGACTTATCTCAACTGTTTGAGCGCTAAGATCTTCCTCATGAGGTACTGTCTGGCATCTTCCGAATTGTCTTAAAACTCGGCCGGGTGCGTAAGGTTGAATGCTCTTAAGCCCCATCAGCAAGAAATGAGTTTTAGCCGCCGACATATATAAGATCTCATCAACAGGCAACCATCCCAACGTCCATTGTATTTGGCTGGCAGTAAGAGCTTGCAAGAACGAGGTCCATGCCAGGACTCCTTTGGGCCAAATGATCTCTTTGGTTCTCGTGTAAGATTCTTCTATGCGGGTCTTTTCCGGGGAACCATGGCTCAAAATCTCGGAATGATGGCAGAGGTGCTCGGTCATCCATATCTGTAGGAGCAAATTACAACCTTCGAAGAAATTTCCCCCAGCTTTACAAGCTGTGAGAGCTCGAAAGATGTCAGATACCACCATTGGCGCGAGAGTACTGTCACTTTGCGTGAGTAAAGTGCTGACGACACCAGATATCTTTAAATCGATGTTTCCATCTTTCCTCGGAAATACCAGAAGACCCAGGAACATTATCATGAACGCTACCCGCCTGTGCTCGTCCCACTTCTGACGAACTCCTTTGCTGCACGGTTTGTTAATTGGATTATTGAATCCCCCCTTGTGACCGTATCTATCATATATGAAGCATGGAGTACAAAATCCAGCTGCCAGATCCGGGTTGTGGACTGTTCTAGGTATCTTCAATGAATCTAGGAACCGATGTACCGTGACGACCCTTGGGGCGACCAAGTATTTTTCCCTAAACGGAAGTTCAGTATTCCCGATGTATCCGGCCATTTCTTCCAAAGTTGGGGTGAGCTCACAATCAGAGAAATGGAAAACATTGTGCGCCGGGTCCCAATAGGTAACCAAAGCTCTTATGATATCTCCCCGAGGCTGGATTTCCAATAGGCCCACAAGACCTTTCAGATATTTCTTAACCTCGTTTTGTCCTTCAACACCTAGATCATTCCACCATAGCCGTAACTTGACAGGGATTTTGGTCATTATTGAAAAATGTTCATTTTGCATCGTGCTCATCCTGCACATTTATTAAGGTGATTTTAACAAAACGACTTGACTCAAAATATTTTAAACAGAGGGGATCAAGTTTTGAACACGGCCTTTAAACACTTCGGGGGTGAAGAGTTTATGGCTGTGCGGGTCAACTGGACAAAAATGCTAAACAAGACCCAAAGGTGGCTGTTTATGCAAAGTCAGCCTTCCGGCGTCCCTTTCGGGAACATTCGGCTATTTATGATAAAACAACGTCACCTGACTTATTTACGACTCCTTTAAAAATTTGACACATCTTTTATTTATTTATTTACTGACTTTTGGCTATTTAGAAAAATGGGGTTGAACCCGACGAGGGTTGCCTACGTATCTCACATCCGGTGAGAATCAAACCGGCGTAGTTCGGGCTATCGTAAAATAGGAAAAATCGAATAAACCTAGAAATCAGGAATGCGTATTTTTTTTTACATTTCGAATAAACCTAGAAATCAGGAATGCGTATTTTTTTTTTATATTATTATATTTTTTTTTAGGAAAAATTTGGACTATTAGTCTGGAATTCATAAAAGGGGTACTACGAAAGAAACAACACATTTTTTGAATTATGAATTTTCGATTTTTTTTTTACTTTTAAAATAAATACCTTTTCTTTTTTTTTTTTATTTTGAAAGTGATAAAAGAAAATTTTTATATTTTTTTTTTAATAACTCTCAATAAACAAGACAGTTTTTTTTTAGAAAAATTCCGGCGAGGTTTTGACACTACTTGGACATTGGTTTTATTTTCCAAAAATAAGTAATTATCTCCCCTACGCTGCTATTTTCCCCCTTTTTTAGGAACCGGTCGACATGCGGAACCGAAGCAAATAAATGCACAACACAGATAGGAATGCAGCATGATGGTCTTTTCCATTTCAGGTTGCCTGTCCTAGACGGACCCAACCCCTGTGTTGAGTCCCCTAAGTCAAATGCAATATGATGCAAATAAGCGTTCCTACTTGGGATCCGGCATGAAGTTTCGTTATACTAGGTTTAAACCTTGGTATTTGTTCTAGACTGTGTACCCGAGCGGACAACTCGAGTCGAGGAGGGGGCTACGTACCGGGGACCCGCGAGATCGTCCGGCTTTGTAACTTGTCCGACCTCTTTCTTATTTCAGGTATTGACACTAACAGAATAGGGAGTCTCGACCAGCGAGCTTCTCCCCGGAGGTAAGAAAAGAAGGGTTTCGGCACAGTTTATATACAGTTCAGATAATATCAAAAGCGGTAAAAGACAACATTTAGCACTTTTATGCAAAACATGTAATAAAGATCAGATAATAAAGCCAAAATATAACAATTATTCTAAGCTCGAATTCTTGGACCCTGAACCAGTGGTTCTGGGTCATAATCCCCAGCAGAGTCGCCAGAGCTGTCACACCTCCTTTTCGCGCGCCCGGCCCCGAAGGGTTAGATGCGCGGGTGGAGTTTTTCCAATTTAAGTGACAATATTCGAAATGGGATTATTTATTTAATTTAGAGTCGCCACTTGGGAAAGGTTTGGCTTTTGGTGTCCCAAGTCACCGGTTTATCTTGAATCCCAAATCGAGGAAAATATTCGACTTTTCCAGATGAAGTCTGCGAACCAGAAATTCTAAGTAAGGAATTCTGTTGACCCGAGGGAAGGTGTTAGGCACCCTCGAATCCCGTGGTTCTAGCACGGTCGCTTAAATTGTTATAATGGCTAAATATCTGATTTAAATACATGTTATGACTTACGTGCTTAAATTTAAACCGCTTTTATTATTATCACTTATTTTTTTATAGAATTGCAACGTCGTGAAAATGCATCTCGAACCACGTCACAATCAATGCACCCGTGATCGTCGACACATTTGGACTTCGTTGAGATTCGGATTTGGGTCACATCAATGTGCACCCGAATTTAAGAATGTGATTTAATTAAGCCGCGCCTACAGAGTCTAACGCGTTATTATCTTTGTAGAAGGCCATGAAATTTATTAAATGGCCTATCTTGAATTCTAAATAATTATCATGGTTATTTATTGAGGGCCCCGCAATTTTGCATCTTTATTTGGCGAGGCTCATCTCTATTTTAGAAAAGGATATCCTAAAATGGCTACATTTCTAATGCATTTGTCTCTAAAACTAGAAGAAAAGGTACATGCTAATTCAATTATAGGCTTTTTCCTAATCCGGATTTTTGTCAGTTTCTGATTAACTACTTATAAAGTAAAAACGTCATGCCTTGCGAGGATGTTTCAGTCGAACAAAAAGACTACATATGAGATTGAATGAGATGCAATACCTAATCCGAACATTTCTTGAGTTAAACTTAACTGAACTTATTTGGACTAGATTAAAGGATAATTGGCAAAGTAAAATACTTTAGTTTGGCAAGGAATCATGTACGAGCTAAAGGAAATACAACACTTAATCCGAACACTTCTCGAGTTGAACTTAACTAAACTTATGTGGACTAGTCTTAACTAAACAAAAACTAAATGAAACAAGAACAGTATTGTATAAGGTCGAAATATACATGCTCCTACTGACAAACAACTACAGAGTTAAAATACAACAGGGTAAACTCAGTCAAATATCAACACATACTCTCGAACTGTTGAATCATAAACTAAATCAATTTTCACAGGCCTGTTAATGTACTATGAATATTACAACAAATACTTGAACTTCTTCAACCCTTTTTTCATTTCATGCTTTCCAACTATTTTAATTACATCAATATGGGACTTGAAATGTGTACCTGGAAATGCTGAAAATGCAAAGGAGAAGAAGAAGAAGATGTGGAAATCAGCAGCAGAAAGAAACAGGACTAGTAATAGCAGCAGGACAGGGCAGCAACAATAGTGAGCAGAATAGCAACAGCAACAAGAAACAGTAGAGTAGCAACCACAACTCACAAAACAATTGGAGTGAGATCAACCCCAACTAAACCAAACTTTCGAGTAGAACAAACAACAAACAAAGCAGACTCAGTTGTGAGAAAGCAATGTTGCACAGAACAGGTCCAGATTTAGTGAAGTCAGGAACAAAAGGGAAGGAAGCAACTTCTGGTTTGGTTTTGTCTGAGTTATCAGACAAAAATTCTTTTCTAGTTTTCTGTTTTCAAAAAATTGAACTCTCAGGTGTTCCCTCTTAGTATCTCTTTGTATGTCTTTCCAGTTCTCTCTTTCAAACTCTTCACTGTGTGTGTATATTTTCTTTTACAGCCCTCAAGGTTCAGTCCCCCTTTTTCCAATCTTTCTCTTCCCTCCCTTCCAATCAGATCTCCTCCTCCTTTTTATATGCCTTCCTTAACCCTTTTAACAGCCTGTTTTTAGAGTGTCCCAGTACCCTCCCATGTGCCTTTAACCTTTTTCAGTTCCACTTTAGTTAATTAGGTATAAAAACCCCATCAACATTCCCTGGCAGATTTAACTTTTACAAGGTTTAAATACTTCTTTAAACTAAAGCAAAGTATGGGCATAGGATGTATCTGACAGCATATGCTGTCAAATTGTTTAAAACTTAAAAGCCTTCTTAATGCAGAAAAACAGGCTGTGCACAAGGCACATGAGGTGCACCAATGCACATGCTGTGCACGAGTGCACATGCCTTCCAATTCAGAATTTAAACATAAACAATCCTTTTTACATTAACTGATCAATTCAAACAATCTATAAGTAAGCAAAACTGGTTCTTAATTGGCTCAGGGCAAATGTTCATCAGAAGCAAATCGATTTACTTTGTTCAGACAGTTGAAACTAATTGACGACACATGTCGACTCGACTATATTAGCATTAACATACACAATCGTAGCCAAAAATCAGACATTTAAACAGTGTCGATACATGGTTCGAATTATACTGACTAAGCAGAAATACACTCGAGGAGTCACTAGTCAGTCCAAACTTGAAAATCAGCTACTTGCACAACATTTATATACATTATCAGAGCAAATGGAAAGACTTATTCAAACAAACAGAAGTTCAGGCAAAAATGGACGGGGCACAGTTGACAAAATTCAAAGACACAAAATCAAAGCATGAATAGACTTTAACACAATCAAATGGGCCAAAACAAATAAAGAAGAGAAAGAAACTCACCTTAAATCTTGAAAAATCAAAACCTCAAACTCAAACTCGGACAAACTTTCTTAAGGCTGAACGGACTTTAATCGAAGTGTTTCTCAAATGAGAAACACTTTGATTAAAGTCCATCAGACCTTAACCTCTTTGGTTTGAACCGGTTTGAACCAGTGACGAGGGACCTTGTGGTTTCAAAACTCAGATCTAATATTCGTGCTTCCCTGGTTAGATTCGGACCAAACCAAGTATGGTTTGGTCACGAGGAGGGTCCGGGGAGTGTCTGGTATGAAGCTGGGGTTGTTTGGTGTAGATCGAGTTTTGACTCGAATCTTCAAATGAAGATTCGAGGACCTGGGGGTGATTCGAACCAAACGGTTAACAGGTCTATGTTCAGGGTGGTGAGGGGGTTCTATGGTGTTCATGGCGAGGTCACCGGCGTTCATGCCGCCGGTTTTCATGGTGGGGGATACAAGGGCGGCTCTAGGGTTTGAAGGGGATGAGGTTGAAGACGATGAAGGCTGGGGTTTGGATAGGGGGGGGGGGAGGGTAGTGTTAGGAGTTTATATAGTTAGTGAGCAAATGGATTTTGGCCGTTGGATGAGATGAGATGAAGGGCCAGGATCCTTTGGCTAAACAGGGACGACGTCGTTTCAAGGATAAAGGTTTGGGGTCGGTCCGGGTGAGACGGGTCGGGTTTGTTGGTGGGTTATGGGGGATTGATCTTGGCCGTTGATCAATCTGAGATCAACGGCCCAGATCATACTGGGCTAAAACGTCGTCGTTTGGATGTCCTGGGTATCAGGTGGTGTTGGACCGGGCAGGCCTGGGTTTTGGGCTGTTTGTTTGGGCCAATTTTGTTAAAATTGGCCCAAGTCCGGAAGGGATCCTTATATTATTTTTTTTATTATTATTTCTTTTTATTTATTTCCTTTTTCTTATTTATTTTAAAACAAAACTAAAAAAAATCAAATTAAAATTAAATACACACTCAATACAATTATTTGCACACGCACTAAAATATTTCAAAACAAGTAAAATTAAACAAAACAAAAATCACGGACAAAAGTGCCTGTTTTATGCTTTTCTATTTAAACCATGTTATGGTTCAGATTATGCATGACACGTCACACATTTTTTGAATTTTGTTTTAATAAAGTAAATAAATAAAAATGGGCCGAAGTCACAAATAAATCAACAAGGCGCCGCATAGAAATCCCAAAAAATTGTACAGCATGACCAATTTTATTCTTTTGGAGCGACTGTCGCGCACAACAAAAATCACGTGCTCACAAGTCGCGATGTTGAATTTATGAAGAATTGGCATGGAATTGGGTAGCTTAGGAAGAAACTTTATATGATTTTCTTCCATACTTTAGTGATGAACAGGACCAAAGACCATGGAACCTATGTAGGATACAACTCCACCTCCTTCTCCAACCAATGTTACATATCCTTCTTCTCAAGAAAGTTCAAATGAATAGCCGCAAGGACGAGGAGTATTCAAGAGCTCTATGAGGATATAAAATAAGTTACTAATTTTAATTTTTTATGTTGTCTCTTTGCTGAAAGTGAACCATTGAACTTTGATGAAGCTATTACAGACAACAACAGGTGGAGACAAGCCATGGAGGAAGAAATTAAGCCAATAGAGAGAAACAACACTTGGCAGTTAACAAACTCTTCCCAAGGGACAACAAACAATTGGAGTGAACTGGGTATATAAGACAAAAAAGAATGCTGATGGAGAAGTGGAGAGATATAAAGAACTACTTGTGGCTAAAGGCTACAAGCAAAGGAAAGGCATTGACTATGAAGAAGTCTATGCACCTGTTGCCCATATGGAAGCAATTCATTTGTTGATATCTTTGGTGGCACAAATGAAGTAGAAGATCCATCAACTAGACGTCAAGTCAGCCTTCATGAATGGCTATCTTTAAGAAGAAGTCTATGTTGAACAACCACTGTGATTTATGGTCAAAAACCATTAAGATAAAGTGTTGCGGTTGAAGAAAACTTTATATGGATTGAAGCATGCCCCACGAGCATGGAATAGTTGCATCGACATGTATTTTTAAGACAATGGGTTTATTCGTTGTTTCCATGAATATGCTCTTTATCTTAAAGTTCATACTAATACAGATATCTTGTTTGTTTGTCTCTATGTTGATGATTTTATTTTCAAAGGTAATAACCTATGTTTGTTTGAAGCTTTTAACAAAGATATGTCCCATGAATTCGAGATGACGGATGTAGGGCTCATGTGCCATACTACTTGGGCCAAGAAGTTAAGCACATGGAGGATGAAATTTTTATCTCTCAAGAAATCTATACAAAGATATATTGAAGAAGTTCAACATGCTCGATTGCAACCCTATGAACACACCAATGGAGAGTAGGACAAAATTGTCCAAGTTTGATGAAAGAGAAAAAGTGGATCCCACATTTTTCAAAAGTTTTGTGGGAATTTTGAGGTACTTGGCTTGTACCAGGCCAGATATACTCTTTGCAGTTGGAGTAGTAAGTCGCTTCATGGAAGCTCCTAAATCCACTCACTTGAAAGTCGCTAGAAGAATTCTTCGTTACCTAAAAGGTACGATTGATTTTGGGCTATTTACTCTTCTTCTAGTGATTTCAACCTTGTGGGATTTTGTGATAGTGATTATGTGAGAGATATTGATGATAGAAAAAGTACAACTAGTTTTGTATTTTTCTTGGTGATTCTGTTATTTCTTGGAGTTCAAAGAAACAATCAATTATTACTCTCTCGACTTGTGAAGCTAAATATGTAGAAACAACATCATGTACATGTCATGCTATTTGGCTGAGAAGATTATTGAAGGAGCTCAATTTACAATAGATTGAAGCAACGGAGATTTGTATTAACAGCAAATCCGCACAAGCACTCGCGAAGAGTCCAGTGTATCATGATCGAAGCAAGCATATAGATATAAGGTATCACTTTATCAGAGAATGTGTTGCCAAGAAGGAAGTCGAGCTCAAATATGTTAAGTCTCATGATCAAGCTACAGATATCTTTACAAAGCCTCTCGAGTTTGAAGATTTTCAGAGATTGAGATCAAGACTTGGAATGGAAAAAAAAAAATCAAAACTAAGGGATAGATTGTGGGGTCCATCCCATAAAAATAGGTATGTGCCTATGAAATAAAAGTTGGCTGGCAACTCTTTCTTGGAGCCAAAGTTTAGAAATAAGTGGAGGAGATTAATATATCTCCTGTAGCATTCTTGGAGGCTACATATTTTGCTCTTATAAAAGGAAGAGCTCTCTAACTTCTTCAAACACACCAAAAAAAGAGAGAAGTAACGAAAGTTAAAGAGAGTAATTCACAGATCGTAGTATGTGAGATAAAAGTGAATGTGAGTAATATTGTAGTAAGATATTAAAAATATTAAAATTGTAGTAGTCTCTTGATACTACTAATTTGTAATATTATAGTGGTAATATAGCTTCGCTCGGATATTTTATTTTACCCTATTAAATAATTTAGTGTCTTTGTTACTCTCTTGTGTTATTGTTATTTATCGTTGATATAATTCCTAGGCGGGATATTATTTTCCCAACAAAAACAAGCAGATATATCTTGTGGAGGAAAATAGTTTATATAACGCATGTAGAAAAAATTATTATCTTATCTTAGTTTAATTGTTTACAATAAGAATAAATACCAGTTACATATATAAAAAAGCTTCTTCGCCATGAAACACACCCATTACAATCTATACCCAGGTAATGCCACATTTTTTAAATTTCAATAAAACCACAAGATCAAGATCTACTGCAGACATTGAAATTATTTAGTTAATAATGTTACATTGGAGGTTACAAATATTTAAGATCATGAATAACAAGTACCAAGAGGGTTGGAAAGCTTAGAAGCTCAACGAATTGAAGAAAATAAGTTTTATCGCAAGTCGACAAGTTAGAAATATTATAACATGTAATTTTGGGGTGAGAATAGGGTGCTTAACATGATAAGGATTTTATGTTATGAGTTATTATATTCGTATTATAGTCGTGTGTTGAGTTTTGAAGTCAAGCGAGTTGTGAAACAAAAGTTGACGAAAGATCATCACAAGTTACATTCATAAATTTGTTGAAAACTAAGTCAAATGTAGAAGAGTTTTTCTACCAATATATATGGAATACAGGATGATCCACATATCAAACTAAAGATCTACAAGTTAAGTTTCCAACACATTAAATTGTTCGTCGATACAATATCGGAGTAGAGAGATATTCTAATTTTTGCGAGACTGCGCAAGTAGCTCCCTATGGGATCCACTTAGGCAGTTGAGATATCTTGATGTCACAACCCAAGTTCTCCCTCCGTGGACTGACGTGACAGCATCTAGTCTCTACAACTAGGTAAGCCTAACAATTTGCGAAAAAAAGGAATTTAAAAGTACAACTAGCCATCTAACAGGTAAATATAGGTAAAGTGTTTAAAATGCCGCTCGGCACATACAATAATAACACTTAAGACCAATAATAACATTCCCAAAATCCGGAATCTCATAAATCACAAACTAATGAAAATACATAGTGTTCTAACTCCAGAAGTCTAAACGAAAGTAACTAGAGAAGGTCTATAGCTAAAAGGGAGAATAAAGAGGACTCATCGGTCTGCGGACGCGGCAGATATACCTCGAAGTCTCTGAAATCGCCTCACCTCATTGATAGTATGGCTAAGCAGAAGAATCTGGATCTACACATGAAAAACATATGCAGGAAAGGGCATGAGTACACCACAACGGTACCCAGTAAGTGCCAAGACTAACCTCGGTCGAGTAGTGACGAGGAAGGTCAGGGCCCTACTGGTTATATACATTTAACAAGGTAAAACAGTATGAAATGTAACAGTATAATTAAAAATACTAACAGTTGATAAAGAATAAATTCGCAGAAAGAATATAACTCAGTACACAGAGATAGCAACAGGGGATCTCCCAGGATATCATCCCGTAGTCCCAAACGTAAATGTGCAGAGGATCTCCCGGGATATCATTCCGTAGTCCGAATCATAAATATGCAAAGGAATCTTCCGGAATACCAATCCGTAGTCCCAAAGTAAATATCCAGTACAGGGGGATCTCCCGGAATCTCGTCCCGTAGTCCTAATTATAAATGTGGGGATTTCCCCGAACACCGATCCACAGTCCCAAAGTAAACTTGCAAGGGGATCTCCCGAAATACCTATCCGTAGTCCCAAAGTAAATACACAACTGTCTTAAAAAGGAAATCTACATTTCTATTCGAGAATAAACAGGAATTTCTACTCTAAACATGCTGCACAGAATCCAAGTAAGTAGTTAAAGTAGGTAAGACAATTAGGTCATATAAGCATGCTTTTCCTAAGCTAAATAGGAGGCTTCAAGTACAAGTATTGCTCAATTAAAAGAAAACACATATATTTACTTAATGAAAATGGGGTTTTGAACAATTAGCACGTGTACTCATTCATCGCCTCACGTACACGGCACTCATATAACAATACTACCAAAATCCTAAGGGGAGTTTCCCCACACAAGGTTAGGCAAGCCACTTACCTCGAACCCGCTCAAATCAATCCGAAATCATGCTCTTGCCACGAGTATCTAACTCTGAGTGGGCCAAATCTAATCAAATAAATTTCATAATATATATATAACTACAAACAACGAGTTTAGCTAAAGGAATCGAAGCTAAGACATATAGAAAAATGCCCAAAAATCCTCCCCAGGCCCACGTCTCAGAATCGGGTAAAAGTTACCAATTTAGAACATCCATTCACTCACGAGAACAGTCGTCCAAAAATCACTCAATTCCGACAACTAGAACCCAATCAAAACCCAAAAACTTGGTTGGGGAAGTTTTCTCAATTCTTCCCAATTTTTCACCCCAAATCCGAAATTAAATGACAAAACTAAGCTTAGATTAATGGAATATAATAAAAAAGCATCGCAGGTGAGAAATCCGCTTACCCGGGCTGGGGCCGCATTTGTAGTCCCACATCTGCAATTTTCCAGCCGCATCTGCGGTCCCTGGAGCACAAGGCCAAACTCGCTTCTGCGGCTACCAAGATGTTTTTGTAGTGCCGCACCTGCGGTGCCATATACGCAAGTACGGTTATAGCAGGTTCAACAATATCAGCAATTGCTTAAGTCCAATTCAACTTCCATTAAGCATCCGAAACTCATCCGAAGCCCATAGGACCTCAACCAAACATACCAACCAATCCTAAAACATCATACGAACTCAGTCCAACTCTCAAATCGCATTAAAAAAATGCTAAAACCACGAATCACCCTCCAATCCAAGCTTAATGAACTTGAAATTTCAAGAATTCTACCATAGATGCCGAAACCAACCAAACCATGTCCGAATGACACCAAATTTTGCACACAAGTCACATTTAACACTACGGAGCTATTCTAACTTTCGGGATCGGATTCCGACCCCAATATCAAAATTTCACTATCGATCTGGAAACTTCAAAAATTCAACTTTTGGCATTTCAAGCCTAAATAAGCTACGAACCTCTAAAACACAATCCGAATGCGCCCATAAGCTCGAAATCACTCACGGAGCTAAGAAAATCGACAGAATTCCATTTCGAGGCCTTCTTTATACTGTTCTGACTATGGTCCAAATTCTATAGCTTAGGCTCTCATTGAGGGACTAAGTGTCCCAAAACACTCTGAAACTCAAAACGAATCTTCCCGGCAACTCGCAATAGCAGAAACAAACATAGTGAAAGTAGTTAACATCCACCCCCTCTTAAAACATTTGTTCGTCCTCGAACGAGCATAGAGACATACCTGAAGTGGTGAAAAGATGAGGGTAACGACTGCGTATATCCTGCTTAGTCTCCCAAGTTGCCTTCTCGACCGGCTGACCCCGCCATTGAACCTTCAATGATGCAATGTTTTACGACCTCGACTTTCAAACCTACCTATCCAATATTGCCACTGGCTCCTCAACATAGGATAGATCTTTGTCCAACTAAACTGAATTGAAATCCAACACGTGCGATGGATTGCCATGATACCTCTGAAGCATCAAAACATGAAATACCGAATAAAATCTTGCCAAGAAGCAACCTCCCCAACACGAAACAGTACCTCAAAAGGACCAATAAACCTTGGGCTCAACTTTCCCTTCTTCCCAAATCTCATAACGCCCTTCATAGGCGAAACCCAAAGCAAAACCCGCTCTCCAACAATAAATGAAATATCGCAAACCTTCCGGTCCGCATAACTCTTCTGTCTGGACTGGGCTGTGCGGAGTCTATGTTGAATTAACTTAACCTTCTCCAAAGCATCCTGAACCAAGTCTGTGCCCAATAATCTAGCCTCGCCTAGATTGAACCAACCCACCGGAGATCTACACCGCCTGCCATACAGAGCCTTATACGATGCCATCTGAATGCTAGACTGATAACTGTTGTTGTAGGCAAACTTAGCAAGTGGCAAGAACTTATCCCAAGAACCTCCAAACTCCATCACACACGTACGAAGCATATCCTCAAGAATCTGAATAGTGCGCTCACACTGTCTGTTCATATGAGGGTGAAATGTTGTGCTCAACTCCACTCGAGTACCCAACTCATGTTGTACGGCCCTCCAGAACTGTGATGTGAACTGAGTACCTCTATCTGAAATGATGGAAACTAGAATACCATGCAGACGAAAAATCTCCCGGATATAAACCTCCGCCAACCGCTCCAAAGAATAGGTGGTACACATAGGAATGAAGTGCGCGGACTTGGTTAGCCGATCCACAATCACCCAAATGGCATCGAACTTCCTTAAAGTCCGTGGGAGTCCAACTACGAAGTCCATGGTGATCCGCTCCCACTTTCACTCAAGAATATCTATCTGCTGAAGCAAGCCACCCGGTCTCTGGTGCTTATACTTCACTTGCTGAAAATTAAGGCACCGAGCTACAAACCCAACTATATCTTTCTACATCCACCTCCACCAATAGTGCTGCCTCAAATTCTGTTACATCTTCGTGGCACCCGGATGGATGGAATATCGCGAACTTTAGGCCTCCTCTAGAATCAACTCCCGAAGCCCATCAACATTGGGTACACATATTCGACCCTTCATCCTCAATACCCCGTCATAACCAATGGTCACATCTCTGGCATCACCATACACAATCTTGTCCTTAAGGACAAGCAAATGTGGGTCGTCATACTGACGCTCTCTGATACGATAAAACAAGGAAGACTAAGAAACCACACAAGCTAGGGCCCGACTGGGCTTCGAAATGTCCAACCTCACAAACTAGCAGGCAAGGACCTGAACATCCATCGCCATGGGCCTCTCTGCTGCTGGAAGATAAGCCAAACTCCCCAAACTCTCTGCCCGACGACTCAAAGCATCGGCCAACACATTGGCCTTCCCGGATGGTACAATATAGTGATGTCATAATCCTTAAGCAGCTCTAACCAGCTCCTTTGACGCAAATTAAGGTGCTTCTGCTTGAACAAATGTTGCAAACTCTGGTGATCACTGTAGATCTCACAAGGAACACCATACAAATAATGACGCTATATCTTCAAGACGTGAACAATAGCATCTAACTCGAGATCATGGACATGATAATTCTTCTCATGCACCTTCAGCTGTCTGGACGCGTAGGCAATCACCCTACCGTCCTGCATCAATTCCGCTCCAAGGCCAATCCTCGAGGCATCACAATAGACAGTATAAGACCCCGAACCTGTAGGCAATATCAATATTGGGATAAAGTTAAAATTTTATTGAGCTTCTGAAAGCTCTCCTCACACTCTTCTGTCCACCTGAACGGAGCACCCTTCTAGGTCAGCCTGGTCATAGGTGCTACAATAGATGAAAATCCCTCAACAAATTGACAGTAGTAATCCACCAAGCCAAGAAAACTACAGATCTCTGTAGTTGAGGATGGTCTAGGCCAACTCTGCACTGCTTCCACTTTCTTCGGATCCACCTTGATCCCTTCACTCGATACCACGTGACCCAAGAATGCCACGGAGACCAACTAGAACTCACATTTCCAGAACTTTGCATATAATTTCTTTTCTTTCAAAGTCTGAAGCCCTGTCATCAGGTGCTACTCATGATCTTCCTAACTCTAGGAGTATACCAAAATGTCATCAATAAAAACAATGACGAATGATCAAGATATGGTCAAAATATGTTGTGCATCAAATGCATAATTGTTGTTGGGGCATTTGTCAACCCAAAAGACATAAAAAGGAACTAGTAATGACCATACCGAGTCTTGAAAGCAGTCTTCGGGATATCTGGCTCCCGAATCTTTAACTGATGATAACCTGAATGCAAGTTAATCTTAGAAAACACTCGAGCACCCTATAACAAGGCAAACAAATCATCAATACGAGGCAAAGGATATCGGTTCTTCACCGTAACTTTGTTCAACTGGTGATAATCGATGCACATACGCATAGAACCATCCTTTTCTTCACAAATAGGACGGGAGGACCCCAAGATGATGCACTGGGTTGAATAAAACCCTTTTCAAGCAATTTCTATAACTGATCCTTCAACTCCTTAAGCTTAGGAGGAGCCATACGATAAGGAGGAATAGAAATGGGCTGAGTGCCCGGCAACAAATCAATGCCGAAATCAATATCTCTGTTAGGTGGCATACCCAAAAGATCAGCTGGAAACACATCAGGAAAATCCCTCACTACTAAGACTGAATCAACTATAGGGGTATCAATATTGATATCTCTCACATAGGATAGATACGCGTCATACCCCTTCTCAACCATTCACTAAGCTTTAATAAATGAAATAACTCTACTGGGAGTGTGATCTAAAGTACCCCTCCACTCTACTCACGGTACATCTGGCATAGCCAGCATCACGGTTTTGGCGTGACAATCAAGAATAGCATAGTGGGGCGACAACCAGTCCATGCCCTAGATAACATCAAAATCTACCATGCTAAGCAATAACAAATCGGCTCTGGTCTTAAAACACTAAGAACAATCAAACATGACCGATAAACGTGGTCCACAATAAGAGAATATCCCACATGAGTAGAAACATAAATAGGGGAACTCAAAAGATCCCGAGATATGCCCAAATACGGGGAAAAATAGGAGGACACATAAGAATAAGTGGAGCCTAGATCGAACAGAACTGATGCATCTCTATGACAAACCAGAACAATACTTGTGATAACAGAATCGGAGGCGATAACCTCAGTACAGGCAGGAAGGATATAGTATCTGGCCTGGCCTCCCTCTCTAGGGCGACCTCTACCTCCCCGACCTCCACCTCTAGCTGGTTGGGCAGGTGGGGTAGCAACAGGTGCTGTAATCACAACCTGAGGACCTGGTGGAGCACGCTGTGGCTGAGAAGGCTGTGGAGGTACAACCCTCTTAAGTCTAGGTCAATCCCTTACCATATGGCGAGTGTCACCACACTCAAAACAAGCTTTGGGAGAACGTGGCAGCTATGAATAGCTTGGGCTAGGTCTGTTGGACTGACCACTGAAAGAACACCGTGCAGGAGGCGCACTAGATACTGGAAGTGCATAAAAAGTCTCATGAGGTCTAGGAGGAGATGAAATACCACTGGTTGCTGGAAGAGCTGAATGAATGGGGCGACTCATATAACCCCTACCATGATGAACAACAGCTAGAGCATGGGCACCAGAATAATGGCCCGACTCTTGAGACCTCTTGGCCTCTCTCTCCTCTCTATCCCGAGCAAGAATTCCCTCTACTCTCCTAGCAATGCTCACCTCTTACTGATAAGTAACATCTATCTCAAACTACCAGTCCATGCTAGACTTGATGCTAGGAATGAGTCCCTCAATAAACCGGCAAACTCTCTCACGAACTATAGAAACCAAGGCCGGTGCATGTCTAGCCAAGTCAGTGAAGCGGACAACATACTTCGAAACAGTCATAGTACCCTGGCACAAATGCTAAAACTCTACGCGCCATGCATACTTGAGGCTCTAAGGAACAAAATCCCTAAAGAAGATATCTAAAAACTGGGTCCATGTAAGGGAAACTACCTTAGCTGGACTGTCCAACTCAAAAGTACGCCACCACTAATAGGCTGCTCCTCAAATCTGGAAGGCAGTGAAAGAAACCCCACTCGATCCTGATATACCCATAGTGCAGAGGATACAATAACACTCATCCAGAAATCTCAAACATCATATGATGCTAGACCACTGAATGTAGGAGGCTTGCACTTCTTGAACCTCTAAAGCCTCCGCTGCTCATCCTGTAAAGTTATTGCCCTGTCCTCGGCTGAACTGGGGATAATATCTGGGATCAGATCAACCTGGACCCACTACTCTAGGGTGTGAGCACCGGGAGTCTGTGCTCCTCCCTCGACCTGGGATGCGGTTGCAGCAAGGGGAAACCCTGCCTGAGCTAGAGTAGTGTACATGCTCACGAATTGTGCAAGGGTCTCTTGAAGAGCCGGAGTAGTAGTAGCAGTAGGCGTATCAGGTGCCTGGGCTCCGGTTGGAGCTGGTGGTGGCTCCTTTATAGTAGCTCGCATGGGTGCTCTGGCTGTACCGCATGCACGTCCTTGGCCTCTCCCCCGGCCCCGACCTCTGGCGGCTCTAGCAGGGGGTACGGGTGCTTGGTCATCTCCAGTAGCATGAGTCCTCACCATCTGTAAGAGAATAGAAGACAGAGGTATAGAGTTTTGATATCAAAAATCTCGCACGACAAGGAAATCAAATAAAGTGAAATTTTCCTAACAGTTACATAGCCTCTCGTAGATAAGTACAAATGTCTTCGTACCGATCCGTGAGACTCTAATAAACTACCTTATGATTCATGACTCCTATGAACCTAGAGCTCTAGTACCAACTTATCACGACCCAATTCCTCCCTCCGTGGACTGTCGTGATGGCACCTAGTCTCTATGACTAGGTAAGACTAACAATTTGCGGAAAAAAGGAATTTAAAAGTACAACTAGCCATCTGACAGAAAAATATAGGTAAAGTGTTTAAAATGCTGCTCGGCATATACAATAATAACACTCCCAAAACCTGGAATCTCATGAATCACAAACTAGAGAAAATACATAGTGTTCTAACTCTAGAAGTCTAAACGAAAATAATTACAGAAGGTCTATAGTTAAAAGGAGAATAGAGAGGGACTCCTCGGTCTGCAGACGCGAAAGACATACCTCGAAGTCACTGAAATCGCCTCACCTCACTGATAGTATGGCTGAGCAGAAGAACCTGGATCTGCACATGAAAAATATGTGCAGGAAAGGGCATGAGTACACCACAGCGGTACCCAGTAAGTGCCAATCCTAACCTCGATCGAGTAGTGACGAGGAAGGTCGGGGCCCTACTGGTTATATATATTTAACAAGTAAAATAGTATGAAATGTGACCTTATAATTAAAAATACTAACAGTCAATAAAGAATAAAATCGCAGAAAGAATATAACTCAGTACACAGAGATAGCAACAGAGGATCTCCCAGGATATCGTCCTGTAGTCCCAAATGTAAATGTGTAGAGGATCTCCCAGGATATCATCTCGTAGTCTGAATCATAAATATGCAGCGGAATCTCCCGGAATACCAATCCCTAGTCCCAAAGTAAATATCCAGTACAGGAGGATCTCCCGGGATCTCGTCCCGTACTCCCAATTATAAATGTGCAGGGGGATCTCCCAGAATACTGATTTGTAGTCCCAAAGTAAACATGTAGGGGGGTCTCCCGAAATACCAATCTGTAGTCCCAAAGTAAATACACAACAGTCTTAAGAAGGAAATCTACAGTTTTATTCGAGAACAAACAGGAATTTCTACTCTAAACATGCTGCAACATAATCCAAGTAAGCAGTTAAAGCAGGTAAGAGAATTAGGTCACATAAGCATGCTTTTCCTAAGCAACACAGGAGGCTTCAAGTACAAGTATTGCTCAATTAAAAGAAAACACAGATATTTACATAATGAAAATGGGGTTTTACAATAATTAGCACGTGTACGCACTTGTCACCTCACGTACAAGGCACTCATATAACAACAGTACCAAAATCCTAAGGGGAGTTTCCCCACACAAGGTTAGGCAAGCCACTTACCTCGAACTCCCTCAAATCAATCTGAAATCACGCACTTGCCACGAGTATCCAACTCCAAGTGGCCCAAATCTAATCAAATCAATTTCAAAATATAAATATAACTACAAACAACGAATTTTACTAAAGAAATCGAAGCTAAGGCAAGAAAATAGAAAAATGCCCAAAAATCCTCCCCAGGCTCATGTCTCGAAAACGGGTAAATGTTACCAATTTAGAACACCCATTCACTCATGAGAACACTCGTCCAAAAATCACCCAATTCCGACAACTTGAACCCAATCAAAACCCAAAAACTTGGTTGGGGAACTTTTCTCAATTCTTCCCAATTTTTCACCCCAAATCTGAAATTAAATGATAAAACTACGCTTAAATTAATGGAATATAATCAAAAGGGAGTTAGGAATAAATACCCACTGATCTTCTCTTCAAAAACCCCACAAAATCGCCTTCCACCGAGCTCCAATTTGATTTTTGAAGTTATGAATTTCAAACCCTCAATTTCTCTATTTCTGCCCAGCGAAATCCGCTTCTGTGGTCATAGGGCCGCTTCTTCGACCTCGCACCTACGGGAAAAGCATCGCAGGTGCGAAATCCACTTCTGCGATTTCCCAGGCGCATCTGGGGTCCCAGGAGCACAAGCCCAAACTCGCTTCTGCAGCTACCAAGCCGCTTTTGTGGTGCCGCACCTGCGGTCCCACATACACATATGCGGTTATAGCAGGTTCAGCAATATCAACAATTGCTTAAGTCCAATTCAACTTCCGTTAAGCATCCAAAACTCACCTGAGGCCCCCAGGACCTCAACCAAACATACCAACCAATCCTAAAAAATCATACGGACTCAGTCCAACTCACAAATTGCATCAAACAATGCTAAAACCACGAATCACCCTCTAATCCAAGCTTAATGAACTTGAAATCTCAAGAATTCAAACATCAATGCCGAAACCAACAAAACCATGTCCGAATGACCCCAAATTTTGCACACAAGTCACATTCAACAGAATCAGATTCCGACGCCGATATCAAAATTTCACTATCGATCCAGAAACATCAAAAATTCAACTTTCAGCATTTCAAGCCTATATAAGCTACGGACCTCCAAAACACAATCCGAACACTCCCTAAGCCCGAAATCACTCAACGGAGCTAGAGGAATCAACGGAATTCCATTTCAAGGGCGTCTTCACACTGTTCCGACTACGGTCCAAATTCTAAAACTTAAGCTTTCATTTAGGGACTAAGTGTCCCAAAACACTCTGAAACTCAAAATGAATCTTTCCAGCAACTCACAATAGCAGAAACAAACATGGAGAAAGCAGTTAATAGGGGATCAGGGTGTTAATTCTCAACGGACCTACTTCTATCTTGTAGGAATCTGTGTCTTTGTTATTGTAAATATAGAGTAGTTTTACTTCCTGTATTTTCATTATGTCTCTCTAGTTTCGTTATATCAAGTCCTGTAACTTTGATTTATATTTTTAAGCATTATTAGGGGGATCAAGTAGTCAAACTTTTAAGCAAGCAAACAATTCTCTGTATTGGTGTCTCTCCCCATCGACACCGTGTTGACTTTCTGTAATAATGCTTATTTATGCAATCAAGCTTTCTTTCATTTTTATTCCCTTTTATGTTCTCTCAATTACTCTTGACAATGGTTTTTTGGTACGGAATTGGTAGTCTCAACTAGCGTATGAAAGGTACCCCAGTTGGCGGATAGTAGTCACACGGACATCGGTTGCTTAGTCTTAATATCGCTCTTCCAAGACATCTGAAGAAGGCATCGCGTAATAGCTGGTATCAGAGCCTAGGCTCAACATCGGACGAGGGAACATATAACCATTACCACTATTTCTGACCATGGTGAATCATGGGGACCACATTGCGGCCCTTGAAGAGACGGTTAAAGTATTACGACCCATCATAAAAGAGGTACCTGATCTAAGGACCAACATGTGCAAAGGTTAGTCGACCTGGACCGGAGGATGCAATAGGCTGAAGGAGACATTGCAAACATCAATTGTGACTCTGTAGGAGGTCGGAAAATGGCAACGACATAGGTGCCAAAATTTTTAGTAAATTCGAGGGCCTCCAACAGGAGCGGACCAAGGATTTATCCTATTGGGTACAAGTGGCAGACACGGTGACTACCATGGAGAAAATAATAGACAACGTTTCAGGCTAGCTCAATATTTTCAACGCTGCATTAAAAGGCCTACTTCGAGGAGAAAGAAACCACATCAGGGGTGCTGTGAACCTCGCCCCTGTGCCACAAAAGCTGAAGATTCCTGAACCAAAGCCCTATAATGGGGCTAAAAATACCAAGGAAGTGGAGAACTTCATCTTCGACATCGAACATTACTTCGATGTCATGGGGGAGTTAGAAGAAGCAAAAAATGTAGCAACTACCACCATGTATCTTCACAGTGATGCTAAACTCTGGTGGTGGGTGAAATACGAAACCATCAAGGCTGGTGAAGATACTCTTGAGACAAAGGGAGACTTGAAGGCAGCCATATGCCTACAATTCTTCCCCGAAAATATTGAGTATAATGCACGAAGAAAGCTCCGGGAGCTCCGCTAGACCACGCTAGTCCAGGATTACGTGCGGGGATTCTCCACACTCATGATGAATATAGGGGATATGGGGGACAAAGACAACCTCTTAACTTTAATGGAAGGCTTGAAACCTTATGCCCATATGGAGCTGCAAAGACAAAGGCTAGACACTTTACCCAAGGCGATCCAAGAAGGGAATGCCTTGGGGACTACAAAATGAAAGCTTGGAAGGATAGGCCTCAAGCGCATGTCCGAGGAGGATACAAAAGGGGCCAGCCTAGCAATGGTGGCCCTAGCAGAAGTGGAGAAGATCGGAGTGCAACCAAATCTAAGACTCTTTTATCAAGCAACAATATTGTTGTGTCTCACAACAACGATCGGGGGGGTGGAATCCCCCTTCAGGATGTCGGCACTACGCCAGGCCGCATTAGAACAATGAATTCAATAAGCACAAATAAACGCCCATCAAACCTTTGATGATGGGACAGATGATGACATAGATGATGCTAATCAGACAGAACCAATAGGTGCTTCACTAGCACTTGTTTGTTCCTTTTCTAAGGCCTTAGCGGAAACTAGTGTTGTCATTCGTAAAAAGAAGGACTCATGACCAACCACTAAAAAAGGGAAAATAAAGGCGGAAGATGGGTCTCCTCTTAACCAAGAGAAAACCTTGATGTTTGTGGAAATGAAAGTTAATAGCAAGCCTATTCGGGCGATGACAGCCATGGGCGCTACTCATAATTACATAGCCTCAACTAAGGTGGAGTGCCTTGGTCTAGTTGTGGGAAAGGACAAAGGTCGTGTCAAGGCTATCAACTCACCACCTCATCTAGTGGGCGGAATAACCAAATGGGTGCTAGTGAAACTTGGTCCTTATGAAGGAAATTTCAACTTACGTGTGATGATCGATCACTTTGAGCTGATAGTTGGATTTGAATTCATAAGGCAAACAAACATCATTCTTGTACCTTATGTAGACATACTACTGATGATGGGAGAAAACAAGTATGAGCCCTTCATTATCCCATGCACAACCATAAAGATGGCCGCGGAGAGCATCTCGGCCTTGTAGTTAAAGAAGAGAGTCAAAAGACATGAACCTATGTTCCTGGCTACCCTCTGTATTGGAGATATTGAACACTCTTCGGATCCCATTATTTCACCCATGAAGGAGCTGCTAAAGTAGTTTGAAGACATCATGCCACATGACATGCCAAAAGCGAATCCCACCTAGGTGCATTATGGACCATGAGATTGAGTTGGTGCAGGTGTGAAGCCACCGCCCAGGCGCCTTATAGAGTGTCACAACCCAAACTCACCAAGCTTCGGAGACAGCTGATGGAAATTCTAGACACGGGGATCATTGTGCCCTCCAAGTCCCCTTATGGGCCCCTTATGCTATTCCAAAAGAAACATGATGGCACCTTACGACTCTGTGTAGATTATCAGGCCCTAAACAAAATGACCGTTAAGAACAAGTACCTTATACCGCTAATGGTAGATCTGTTCGATAGATTGGGTAGTGCTATAGTGTTCACCAAAAGAAACCTGAAGACAGGTTACTAGCAAGTCCGGATTGCTGAGGGAGATGGACATAAGATGACCAATGTGACAAGATATAGGTCGTACGACTTCCTGGTTATGCCATTCAGCTTGACTAATACTTCAGCCACATTTTGCACCCTGATGAACCAAGTCTTCCGAGAGTACATTGATGAATTCGTGGTGGTCTTTTTGGATGACATTGTGGTATATAGCCAAAACATTGGAGGAACACCAGGAGCACCTGTGGAAAGTCCTAGCTCGACTGCGGGAACACAAATTATATGTCAGGTTTTCTAAGTGCTCCTTTGCCCAAAAATAGATTGACTTCCTTGGAAATGACATCGGGGCATGGCGGATCAAGATGGATCAATAGAAGATTCATGTTGTCATAGATTAGCCACCGCCTAAGGGTATCCATTCCTTCAGTGCCTTCCTTAGCCTATGCAACTTTTATCAGTGGTTTGTGAAAAATTACTCTCTCATTGCAGTGTTGTTGACATAACTCTTAAAGAAATTCATGCCTTGGGATTGGAGTCCCAAGTGAGCGGAGGCCTTCAACGCATTGAAAGCAACTATGTCTAGTAGACCCATCTTGGCCCTTCCTTATATGGCCAAGCCGTTTGAAGTAAACATGGATGCCTCTGACTATGCCCTGGGCGGAGTCTCGCTACAAGAGGGCCATCCTGTTATGTACGAGAGCCAGAAGTTGAAGGATGCAGAACGATACTACGCCGCCCACAAAAAAGAATTATTGGCTATTGTCCACTACTTACGCCTTGGAGACACTATTTGTTAGGGACCCCATTCGTGGTCAAGATAGAAACCACGACTATTAGTCATTTGATGATCTAGCCAAAGCTAAATGTCTGACAGGCCAGGTGGCAGGAACTCCTAGCAAAATTTTACTTCAAACTGGAGCACCGAAGTGGGAAGACCAACCTAGTTACTGATACGTTAAGTCGAAGGGCTGAGCTAGAATCAGTGTGCCTACTCGCCACCCTAAGGGGGAGCAAAGTGGCACAACTATAAAAGACCATATACAAGATCTACTTACCAAGGATCCTACTGCACAATATTTGGTCGATTTGGTAGGACAGGGTAAGACTCTCTAATTCTATATGGAAGATGGGTTCCTAAAGGTGGGGATCTACGAAGGACTCTTCTAATTAAATGTCGTGATACTTTGTGGGACGTCTACCCAAGTGAAGAACACACCATTGTGATGTTGTACCGTGCTTATTATTGGCCTCAAATGGCTGATGATGTTACTTAGTATGTTAAGACTTTCCTAGTATGCCAAAAAGAGAAGTTGGGCCGCTTGACACAAGCAGAACTTTTGGAGCCATTTCCAAAGAGACCTTGTGAAATCGTGTCACTGGATTTCATCACTGAATTGCTCAAGGTCAGAGATCTTACAACTATCTTGGTTATGGTAGATTAGTTTTCTAAATACACTAGATTTATAGCAGCCCCAAAATATATATTAGCATAAGATACAACTCAACTCTTCTTCTCTCGTATTGTCAAATATTAAGGCCTGCCTAAAGATATCGTTAATGATCACAACTTTTACGTCACTTGGAACTTTTGGACCCAGCTCTTTAAGTGCCTCGTGTCCAAGTTGAGCCAGAGTTCAAGATTACATCTGAATGCCAAGATGGAGCGGTTCAACATGCTGGGGGAATAACTCCGCCATTTTGTTACTGGATCGCTGAAGAATTGAGTGAAGCTTGTGGATGTTGCTCAACTATGTTTCAATTCACAAAAGAGCTCTAGTACAAATAGAAGCGCTTTTGAAATTGTTACCGGACAGCAACCTCAACTCCTACACACTGTGAATGCCCCAAAACATATCAAAATATCCTCGCGTTGCTAGCTTCTTGGAGGAATGGAAGCGAAATTTGAAGATAGTGAGAAGCTATTTTGTCAAAGCCCAAAAGCGGATGAAAAGCATGTAGATCAAAATTGTCGCTTCGTTCAATACAAGGTAGGAGATAAAATGATGGTGAAAATCCCAAAGCGATACTTATTTGTAGGAGTCCATGACCCTCGCCTATTGCAAAAGTACATTGGACCCTATCCATTGAGAAGCGCATTGGGAAAAGTTGCAAATCGGGTGGATGCCCTAGCCTAGTAGAAGATTCATCCATTATTCCATGTCAGACTTCTGAAACCTTTTCGGGAGGACATGGAGGATTACTCTCAGAGACAATTCACAATACCCAGTATTCGAAGCCATAATTCAACTGGGAAAATGCGTGTAGACGATATTCTCAATGATCGAGTGATTCATGCTTCATGGAAACATCACCAAAGTTCTTGGTGAAATGGCGCGCTGTGATATAGAGGAGATAACTTGGGAGAGGGGAACAAACCTCAAAACCTACAAGAGCCTGATCGATGATTATCTTGAAAGTAAGGCACCAAGGACGTCCCCTACTCAGGTGGGGGAGAATGTCATGGGCGAGTTTCCAGTCGTGCCCCATGAACCCTTGGACGCGCCCCATGGCATCCTGGAAAGCCTCACAATGCCTAGCGTCATGGACGGCCACGTGGTCTTTGCCGCACCAAGTGACAAGCGCTCATGTTCATATGTCGCCCTAACGATAGCCCTCACCAGTGCCCAAACGTAGGCAAATTCCAACAGCGCCGCGTGCACACACTCTAATGCTAAAGATAAGGTTGCCGCCAACAGACTTCTACCTTGTAGGAATCTAAGTCCTTTTTATTATACATATAGAGTAGTTTTACTTCCTGTATTTCCATTATGTCTCTCTAGCTTAGTTATATTAAGTCTTATAACTTTAGTTTTTTTAACCATTATTAGGGGGGGATTAAGTAGTCAAACTTTCAAGCAAGCAAACGGTTCTCTGTATTGGTGTCTCTCCCCCTCGACATTGTGTTGCTTTTCTGTAATAGTTTTCATTAATGCAATTAAGCTTTCTTTCATTCTCATTCGTTTTCGTGTTCTCTCAATTGCTCTTGATATTGGTTTTCTGTATGGCACTGATAATCTCATCTAGTGTACGGAGGGCCTCAATTTGCGAATAGTAGCCATACAGATATCTGTTGCTTAGCTTTACTTCGTCCTCTTTTAGAAAGCAAAGCTACAACTCTTCAGACTAACCTAGAACTTAATTAAGGCCAACCTCTTTTCTAGGGATATCCCACTTCTCGGTCTAGCTTCACTAACCGTATTCACAACTTTCCCGATCTCGGAACCAAATCTACTTTCTCATCGGCATTCTCTAAATGAATTACGTTATGGTCTTGAATTCTCGATATATCATATGTAATGAATGATCGAGGTTGTCTTTTGGGAAGAGGTGGGTGGGATCTCAGGAAGGCGCCACATAATAGTAATTATATATTGAGATACGCGGAAAGGTTATGAAAAAGTTGGGGGGGAGGTTAAAATATCTTTTACATAAAATTAGAGATTGGTCATCTAAAGAGTAAAAGAGACATTACGTTTGTGTAGCATCTCCTGTCAATAAATGGATCTTGAGATAGGACAGGGGGGCATTTGTAATCTAAAATTGGAGGAGAATTTCATGTTTATACAAAATTCAAGGAAGAATATGACTTTCACCCTTAATTTCATAATAAGATCTTCTTTTAAATGATGAATTGAAATTAAAATTCATTTGGAGGAAAGCATGTTTACTTAAACAGGTATAGAATTTAAAAGATTCACTTATCACTTTTTGCATGATCACTGCTTTTTAACAAGTTCTTTTGCATGTTATCAAATGATTTTGAGTGCATTTTAAATACTACTCACTCCGTTTTAATTTATGTGAAGGTGTTCGAATTATTTATTTTTGTAAAGTAACTTTTTCATATGTATTTAAAATATTCTGAGTTATTAATTATTGTGATGTATAGTACTTTTTACGTAGTTTACAAATACATAAAGTTTTATTTTGAAAAGCTAAAGAAATTTATGTCCAAATGCATAATTAAAATTGAGAAGTTTAAATCTCGAAAAACGAAAAGTATCCCAAAGTTGGGACGTAGGGAGTACTAGCTTAAGAGGAACTTCAGTAAGAGTTTCATCTATTTAAAGAAAAATGAAGATTTATAGAGAATTTGAACAAATAGCTATATTGCTAGAGATAGGAAAATTCAAACCTTTGAAATGCGTTGATTATACTTGAGCTCCGTTCATTCTTCACTTTAAAGAAAGATACGTCCAAATGGACTTTAACGACGAGTTCTACTTTTCTTTCTTATTTTTTTTTAAATTCTTTGAGTAAGACTTAATGTAACATGTAGGAGTGGCAACTGGGCGGACGGGTCGGATATAGCTCAGATCAAAATGGGTAATGAAAAAATGGATAAATTATCCGACACGAACAATATTTAAAATGGATAAAAAACGGGTTAACTGACGAATAATATGAGTAACCATATCATCCATGACTTCTTATATAATCACTTTTGGGAGAATTCTTAGTCTCCCTAACTTGAGAAACCTCCAATTTGAGGCTTTACAAATGTAAAAGTTAGACCCATTGATTATCCATTGGATACTCATTGGAGATCCATTTTCTAAATGAATAATATGGTTCTTATCCATATTTGATCTGTTTTTTTAAAAAAGTTTATTATCCAACCCATTTTTTAATGGATGGTATAGGTGGTTAACTGTTTTCTTTTAACCATTTTGACTCCCTTAGAAATATGTAATAAATGATACTAATAGTTTGTCATGGACTAATTCTAAGTACATACGTAGCAGGAAAGAAATTCACCTTTTATTTAAGATGTTGCGGTAACAATTTTTGCTTTTCTTCCAAAAACGACATCAATATCATTATCATAGAAAGAAGAAACGGCAAAAACGATATCCTAACCACCTATAATATACTTCAAGAAGATATAAATATCCCCCTCTTTAAATATATTACCTCGCCTTAACATCCGTATGCATATTGCAAATGGCTTCTTTAGTTCCAACTTTTTTCCTTTTAGCTGCAGCTCTATCTTCGTTAACTTTTGCTTATGCTGCTAATAATAATAACAACAACAGCTGCCCTAATTATGAATACATTTTCCAAGTTGGCGATTCACTTGCAGATACTGGAAATCGATTCCGTATATCTAATGTAAAATCATCTTACCGTGCAGACCATTTTCCTTATGGGGAAAAGTTCTTTGGAAAACCCACTGGCAGATTCTCTAACAAGATTATATTACTATGTCTCTTAAGCTTCCCCTTCTCAACCCTTACATGGTCAAAGAAGCTAATTTTAGCCATGGAGTAAATTGCGCAGTAGGAGGAGCTACAGTTCTAAATGATCCTTTTTATGTAGCTAAAAATATTACCACGGCAAAAGACAACAGGCCTCTAAGATCTCAACTTCGTTGGTTGACAACTTACTTAAAAACTACGTCACACTAGACAAAAGTGTTCAAAAGTTCTTGGAAAATCTCTTTTTATGTTTGGTGAATTTGGAGGAAATGACTATTACCTAGCATTTTCAGAGGGAAAATCCATTGACGAAGCTAAAACTTTTGTCCCACACATAGTCAAGACCATAGTAAAGGCATTAGACAAGTGATCAGATACGGGGCAAAACGTATAGTTGTTCCAGGGAATTTTCCTCTGGGTTGCTTCCCCTACTACCTTACCATGTTCTCAAGCTTGGATTATGAAGATTATGATGAGTTTGGTTGTCTGAAAGCCTACAATGAGTTAGCCATGTATCACAATGATTATTTGGAGAGGGCTCTATCTATACTAAAACTTGAATATTCGAACGTTGCGATTAAATATATTGATTATTATTCTGCTGTGAAATCAATTCTGGAACGCCCCAGCTATTTTGGATTCAATAAGAAATCCATACTCAAAGCGTGCTGTGGAATAGGAGGTCAATATAATTATGACGATGATATTCTTGTGGAACATCTAAAGTCCAAGCTTGTTCTGATTCTGCAAAATATTTGCACTGGGATGGTGTACATCTTACAGAAAAAGCATATTATTATGTCGCAGAGCGCGTCATCAATGGCATCTCATCTAAAGAATTTCAATGTCTGCAGTAGATTTTGATCTCTGGACTTTATTGAAATTAAAAGGTTGTAGCATCACCTGGATATAGATTGTAAGTGGTGTGTTTTATATATGGTGAGAAGTGCTTTTATGTACTATGTACGTAACTGGTTTTTATCCTTGTTGTAAACCGTTAAATTAAGCAAAGATATAACAGTTGAAAAAAAATCAGCACGTTTCATTCATTTAGAAACTACACCTAGCTAATATTTACATTCTCATTTGGCTCATTGTCATGAATTCTTGTAGGCCTTACCAAACACAAAAATAGATTGTCAAAAAAAAAAAATTCTGACTTATGTCCTGTTATTGTTGAAAAGAAAAAGTAACTAGATGCATAACAAGTACATGAATTACCTAGTTGATACATTAGAAAATAAACTAAGATGCATGTATGATTTGATTATTGAACTAGGGAATAAGAGAAGTGTAGAATTAAACTACGATACATGTATCACATAGGTACATGTTTTTAGAATTTTATAAATACCTACGTACTATAGCCTTTTTGTGTAAGCAAGTTGAGTGAAATAAAGAAGAATCACCTCCTCATTTGTCTTCATGAGGCTTGAGAGATTGAGAGTTGATAATGTCACACCTCCTTTTAACGCGCCCGCCCCGAAGGGTTGAATGCGCGAGGGAGTTTTTCCAATTTAAGTGACAATATTCGAAATGAGATTATTTATTTAATTCAGAGTCGCCACTTGGGAAAGGTTTGGCTTTTGGTGTCCCAAGTCACCGGTTTATCTTGAATCCCAAATCGAGGAAAATATTCGACTTTCCAAATGAAGTCTGCGAACCAGAAATTCTAAGTAAGGAATTCTGTTGACCCGAGGGAAGGTGTTAGGCACCCTCGAATCCCGTGGTTCTAGCACGGTCGCTTGAATTGTTATAATGGCTAGATATCTGATTTATTACATGTTATTACTTATGTGCTTTCATTAAGTTTAAAACCGCTTTTATTATTATTTATTTTTTATGGAATTGCAACATTGTAAAAATGCATTTCGAACCATGTCACAATCAATGCGCCCATGGTTGTTAATACATTCCGACTCCGTTGAGATTTGGATTTGGGTCACATAAATGCGCACCCGAATTTAAGAAGGTAAGATTATTAAAATGCACGCCTGAAGCAATTATCGTATTATTATTTCCGGGTAAGGCCGTGGAATTTTGCTAAACGGCTCATCCCGAAGTCTAAGTAATTTTAATTAAACATTTATCGAGGGCCCCGCAATTTGTGTGTTTTATTTGGCGAGGCTCATCTCATTTATTTTTATCAGGATAATCCTAAAGTGCCTACATTTTCTATTAAAATTGTCTCTACAAAAATGAAAGAGAAAAGGTCTTAATTTATTTACATGCTTGAGTTGTTATAGTTGAGTTTCGAATATGATTCGTAAATTCTAAAAAATGATACAAGCAAAGCAGTCTATTGCCAATACGGGCACAGGCTCACGTATTACTACCTAATTATATTATACTAGGCATGTTCTCAGTTTGTCAAATTAAAAAAAAAACTTGGCGATCTAATTTTAATCCTAAAACAATTACATGCTGGAATTAACCAATATTATTTAACTAAACAATTTTCTTACAAGTTCCGAAATGGTCTATTCGTTTGATTTTTAACTTAGACGGAGTTACTACACCATTTATTTATTTACTTGGCAATCTAATTTTAATCTAAAACAATTACATGCTGGAATTAACCAATATTATTTAACTAAACAATTTTCTTACAAGTTCCGAAATGGTCTATACGTTTGATTTTTAACTTAGACAGAGTTACTACACCATTTATTTATTTACTTGGCAATCTAATTTTAATCCTAAAACAATTACATGCTGGAATTAACCAATATTATTTATCTAAGCAATTTTCTTACAAGTTCCGAAATGGTCTATTCGTTTGATCTTTAACTTAGACGGAGTTACTACACCATTTATTTATTTTTAAGCAATATATAGATAGTTCATCCGTTAAGCTATCGTTGGATGTTCCACTATATATACATTAAATAGCTACATGATTCCGATTTTTGTAAGCTAAATAATTTATATATACAAATAAAATTAAGAATATAATTCAAAATAAATTTAGAACTTCAATTCTTCATTTTTTGTATTCGTGCTTCCTGTTTCAGTTTACAATAATCAGCGTGTCAGTTGTGTACCTGATATTGGAAGCAAAAGAAAAGTGAGAGATTAGCAGAAATTCAGTAGCATACAACAACAGCAATCCCAGCAACTAGTAACAACCAGCGACGAGAAACTTAGTGACAGATTTTAAAATCAAGACAAAATCCGGAAACAACAACAACCAACGGACAGAAGCAAAGGGAAACTTTTTCAGATTTTTGAAAGACTAGTTAGTGTTTAACCCTTAATTTCTCAATCCGTATCTCAGAATATTTGGACTATATATCAGGTGTATATTCTTCTTCTTTTGAATTTCCAGAATGTTTTTCTTTTTGTTTTTCTAAAATCTTAGTATTTTTTTTTCGGAATTTTTTCTCTTAAATTTTTTCTCTCCCCCTAAATCTGATTCACGACCTCTCTATATATCCCCCAACCCATAAATCTTTTAATCAATTAAAATCAACCCATTTTCTCTACCAAACCTATTATCTTCCCACTCATCCCCATTACATTAAATAAACATATCACACCACCCCATTATATTTTGTCCCCCATGCCTAACATAAAATAATGCAAGATTCCCCCTTTAAATTAAATCTTGTCCCCCCTTTATATTAAACAAATATATCACAATCCACCCCATTTCATTTTGTCCCCCATGCTCCATATAAACAAATACAAAATGTATAATTCCTAAACTACCCCTCCGACCCTATTACAAATTACTATTTTACCCCCGAAAGTACTATGAATTTACCAAACTACCCATCAGCTATAACACATCAATTGATCAAACTTAACCAAAATATAGACAATATGATCAATTTCTAATAATGTTCAAACAACAATATGAACACGGATGAACATCATAACAACAATATCACATGAACACGATTTTAACAACATTTCAACAACAAATCACATGAACACAAATTGAACAACAAAGAACAACTAAAATTTGATTGAACAATATTTTAGCAACAAACAATCCTATTTTCGGATTCAACAACAACAACAAACAAAGTATGAAGATTTCTATATTCAATCATATTGAACTTAAAATCAACTCTAACAACATTACAACAAACAATTCTTATATTAAACTTTAAATAAGATTATGAGAACAATTCAAGAAATAATCATAAATGGTAAACAAGAAATCAAACTATACAAAATTCGGATTCAAGATCATCCAAACAAAGTATGAACATGAATGAATCTATTTTAACACAACAAACATGACGGATTAAACGATTAAATCAATATATTCCTTTAACACAACTAAATTCTTTTTAGACAAATAACAAGATCGACGAATAAACAATTATGAACTTAAGCTTGAACTTAACAATATTAACAATTTCTAACAATACATAAACTCATGAAACAAATTGAAGAAATAGTTAATTAAATTTCAATTTGAATCTAACAAACATCAAACTAACAAATATTCATTTAGACAATAATACAAACATGAAATGAATATGAAAACAACTAATTAAACTTCTATTATGAAATCTGAAAATTAATTTAACAAACAACATGAACAAACTAGAAAATTATTTTAACAACGAACAAACCAAACAAGAATTAAATCACTTATTGATTTTGGATCCGAAAATAACGAACAAAAATTACGGACAATAAATGAGATTCAAAAACCAACTAACCGGAAATGAATCAACGACGAACAATGAATGAACTCTAAATGAAACCAACGAAACTTTGACATAACGAAGAAGACGCAGAAGTTGACGCGGAATCAGCTGCCATGGAAGCGAGCGGTCGACGAAGGCAATGGCGGACTGCTTGGTGGAGCTGGGCAGCCATGGATGTCGAGCTCAAGCTCGAGTTTGACGAAAGACGAAGAAGATGAAGTGACGACGCAGAGATAGCTACGCGGACAACAGTAGCTATGGTTCTTGGGGTCGTTTGGTCATGACGAACTGTTTGTTGATGGTGTTTGGACGAGAGGGAGTGGGGTCAAAGGCAGCCATGGTTGTGCTTTGGAGTTTTGAGGAAGAAGAAAGAGAATGGGGGGGGATGCTTTAGGCATTTTTAGGGTTTTCTTACTTTTTTTTGTTTTATTTTGTTTGTACAATAATAGGGGTGTTGGGTTATGGACTGGGTCGACCCAGTTCAAAATGGACTGGGTCATAGGGAAGGTTGGGCCATTTTTTGGGCCTGTGTCTTGAAATCGAAGAAGAGGCCCAATTCCTACTTTCTTTATATTTTCGCTCTCTTTTCTTCTTTTATTTTCTAAAACTAAATTATAAAAATACTTAAACTATTATTAAGAACTAAATTAAGTTATAAAAGCGCAAATTAACTTCCAATAATAATTAACGCACAATTAAGTATTAATTAAGCATAAAATTATATATTTGGACATTAAATGCTAAAAATGCAAACGATGCCTATTTTTGTAATTTTTAATTTTTGTAAAACAAATTTAATTACTAACAATTGTAGAATTAAATCCTATATGCAAAATGCGACATATGTTTTGTATTTTTTATTAATTTAGCAAATAAACATGCACAGATAAAACAAATAATTATTCAAAATATCACAAAATTGCACACCAAGAAAAATTACTTTATTTTTGAATTTTTTGGGAGTAATTCTCATATAGGGCAAAAATCACGTGCTTACAGCTGCCCCTCTTTGCCCGGAGACACGAAGGGTTTTCGTGCAAAGATAAAGCGAGCGATTTTTGCCCATCCGAGTACTCCGTTGAAGCATTTTTTTGAAAAAGATTTGACCGAACCTTTGCTTCAAAGGTTTCCTATATATCCTGGGCTAAACAGGAATCAGGTCAATGTAGTTCGGGAAATTTTGGTAGCTGGGACTACCATGGGATTGCAATGCTTGCTGTTACTGCTGTTGCTGTTGCCACTACTGCTTTACTGACCTCCTTATTACAACCAAAGGAAATTGAAACTGAACTAACTACTTATGCCTGTCAACCGCTAGTTACAAGATTCCTATCTATAATTCTTTTGCAACTTGATCTTGGGTCTCAGCTAATTCTGCTTGTAGACTTCGATCCGAATCTTGATGCTCGCAAGTTGTAGGCGTTTGTTTTTTTCTGCAGTATTGAATGAAACGGGATTGGCGGAGCTCGGGAATTTGATCCAATTTTTGAGCGACCTGCCCTTTGTTTGTTCCAATATGTAGGAACATCTTTTTTTTTGTTCTTTTCTTTATTCTGGATTGAGACTCACCCCGTAGGTCGTCTCGATCCATGCACCTCAGGGTCAGACCTGCTGAGACAACAAAACAAACGAACGAAATTTCTGCCCCAGTTTCACTAGGAAAATTTCGTGAGTTAATTGTCATGAAAATTTACAGCACTGATGAGGGGATTGAAAAAAAAACCTAGTCTACAAAGCACAACTCAAGGATTGGAGCCCTAATGTCGCAAAAGGTAAAAATGCACAACTCAGGGATTGGATCCCTAATGTTGGCTAAAGGAAGGTTGCTCAACTCAGGGATTGGAGCCCTAATGTCGGCTAACAGAAAAAAAACGCTCAGTTCAGGAATTAGAGCCCTAATGCTGACCAAATAGAAACCTGTTCAACTTAAGGATCAGAGCTCTAAATTGGGAGAATTGCCAGGTTATGCTGGAAAGGGTCCACGGGTTATGCCGGGAAGATTCATCGGGTTATGCCGGAAAAGAGGTCCCTGGGTTATGCCAGGGAGGTCCACGGGTTATGCCGGAAAATTCAAAGAGGTCCCTAGGTTATGCCAGGGAGGTCCACGGGTTATGCCGGGGAAGTCATCGGGTTATGCCGGGAAAGGAAAAGAGTACTCGAGTTATGCCGGAAAATGGAGGAAGTCCTCGGGTTATGCCGGGGAAATTATCGGGTTATACCGAAAAAGGGAAAGAGGTCCCTGGGTTATGCCAGGGAGGTCCACGGGTTATGCCGGGAAATTCGAAGAGGTTCCTGGGTTATGCCAGGGGAATCATCGGGTTATTCCTAAAAAGGGAAAGAGGTCCTTGGGTTATGCCAGGGAGGTCCACGGGTTATGCCGAGAAAGGGACAGAGTCCTCGGGTTATGCCGGGGAAGTCATCGGGTTATGCCGGAAAAGGGAGAAAGTCCTCGGGTTATGCCGGAAAAGGGAGAAAGTCCTCGGGTTATGCCGGGGAAATTATCGGGTTATACCGAAAAAGCGAAAGAGGTCCCTGGGTTATGCCAGGGAGGTCCACGGGTTATGCCGGGAAAGGGACAGAGTCCTCGGGTTATGCCGGGGAAGTCATCGGGTTATGCCGGAAAAGGGAGAAAGTCCTTGGGTTATGCCGGGGAAATTATCGGGTTATACCGAAAAAGGGAAAGAGGTCCCTGTTTTATGCCAGGGAGGTCCACGGTTATGCCGGGAAAGGGACAGAGTCCTCGGGTTATGCCGGGGAAGTCATCGGGTTATGCCGGAAAAGGGAGAAAGTCCTCGGGTTATGCCGGGGAAATTATCGGGTTATACCGAAAAAGGGAAAGAGGTCCCTGTGTTATGCCAGGGAGGTCCACGGGTTATGCCGGGAAATTCAAAGAGGTTCCTGGGTTATGCCAGGGAAATCATCGGGTTATGCCGAAAAAGGGAAAGAGGTCCCTGGGTTATGCCAGGGAGGTCCACGGGTTTTGCCGGGGAATTCAAAGAGGTTCCTGGGTTATGCCAGGGAAATCATCGGGTTATGCCGAAGAAGGGAAAGAGGTCCCTGGGTTATGCTAGGGAGGTCCACGGGTTTTGCCGGGGAATTCAAAGAGGTTCCTGGGTTATGCCAGGGAAATCATCGGGTTATGCCGAAGAAGGAAAAGAGGTTCCTGGGTTATGCCAGGGAGGTCCACAGGTTATGCCAGGAAAGGGACAGAGTCCTCGGGTTATGCCGGGGAAATTATCGGGTTATACCAAAAAAGGGAAAGAGGTCCCTGGGTTATGCCCTTTTATTTATCAAAATGTATGAAAGAATTCTGGGTAAACTTCCTTTTGGTCGTTTTCTTGCTGCAAAGCTGTTTCAATGCTCGTGCACTTCATTTCTTTTTTGGGCTACACCTGCTTTTTGCACGGTTGCTTTGGATCGCACCTGTCTCAATTTTCATAAACAAAGAAAAATTGTCAGTTTGAAATTGTGGTCGGTTTTGTGGCCTTCATTGTTTTTCTTGGTCCCAAGCTTCATTTCTATTTGAGAAAATTCGCCATTGATTGGCTTCCAAGACAACCTCCTTTCAAACTGATAAGACTCAATATTTCAGGGTTTCACGCTAATTTGTGCGTGTACGGCTCTGTTTCTTCCGTCTCACTCTACTTGGGGATTTTGAGGTAATCAAACGCCATGATCAGTCGGGATTGGACTGACGCATCACTGAGGCCGGGTATGTTCTCCACCTCTTTTCCAAACAGAGCCCTGTGAAACCGGTCCTGCCACCTTTTCTTTCTAGCATGTTTTGGGGCTTAGGGTTAAACCGAAAAGGAATCCAAAGAAAAGTAAACAAAAAACGAGAAAAAATGAATTTAAAAACAGAAGCGTCTTTTTTTTTGGGAAAAGAAAGACTTATCTTGGCACATGCTGGCTTTAAATTGACATAACCTGCTTTTTGGACTGGATGCCTGACTCTCACGAACCTACATGGCGAACCAAACAGATCTATGTTTCCAAACCAGGGAACCTTGTCAGAACCTTCTGTGGTGAAATCCTCTTTCGGCCGATAGCGCTCTTTGCGAGTTTTCGCTAGCCGACCTCTCTCATTTCTCTTCTTATCGTCGCCTTATAGTGCTCGTCATGAGTTTTCACTAACAAGACTCTCTCATTTTGATTTCTCTGCTCGCCATCGCCTTATGGTGCCCATAGGTTTTCACCAATAAGACTCTCTCGTTTTGATTCTCTGCTCGCCATCGCCTTATGGTGCCCATAGGTTTTCACCAATAAGACTCTCTCATTTTGATTCTCTGCTCGCCATCGCCTTATGGTGCCCATAGGTTTTCACCAATAAGACTCTCTCGTTTTGATTCTCTGCTCGCCATCGCCTTATGGTGCCCATAGGTTTTCACCAATAAGACTCTCTCATTTTGATTCTCTCATCCTGACTGCGTCGGATCTGAGCAATTGCGTCCTTTGATTTTGAAGAAACTTTTGCCGATTGATCAGAAGGACTTGCAACAGGTTTGGGGTCAAAAGAACTTGGATCGAATTACAACTTTGGAACCGTCCAGGCGGGATTATCGCCGAATTATTATAATGTCTGCCCCAGTTTAAATTTTTTGGGGAGAATTATATTTTGGTTTTGGTGTGAATGAACCCCATAGAGAGGTTGCCTACGTATCCTTTCGGAATCAAGTCAAACGTAGTTCAAGAAATTTTGGTTTTTTTTTTTTTTTTTTTTAGAACTTCACTTCCGGGTTTCAAAGAGGGTAATGAAAGAAAGGTAAATGGCTCAAAAGGTTAGCAAAGGATTTGAGTGTTTGGGTAGCGGGAATGAAAGCCTTCGTCCTCTCAACTGTGCAAAAACATCGTCAGAGCAAGTTCAAACATAGTATCTTTTTACTGCATCCGCATTCACGGCAGTGTCGGGATCTTTTTCTTCAATATCACCTAGATATAATGCTCCCCTGGGCAATATCTTCCTAATGATGTATGGACCTTTCCAATTAGGAGCAAATTTTCCTTTCGCTTCCTGGTGATGTGGAAGAATGCGCCTTAACAGCAGTTGACCTACTTCAAAATTCCTGGGTCGCACTTTCTTGTTGTAAGCACGAGCCATTCTTTGTTGGTACAATTGCCCGTGACAAACCGCAGCCATTCGCTTTTCATCAATCAGCGTTAACTGTTCCAAACGAGTTTTGACCCAATCACTGTCTTCAATTTCAGCTTCAACAATGATCCGGAGAGAAGGGATTTCTACCTCTGCCGGTATTATAGCTTCGATCCCGTAAACCAACAAGTATGGGGTTGCCCCTATTGAGGTGCGTACTGTAGTGCGATATCCAAGTAGGGCGAAAGGTAACTGCTCATGCCATTGTCTGGAACTCTGGGTTATCTTCCTCAAAATCTTTTTGATGTTTTTGTTCGCTGCTTCAACAGCGCCGTTGGCTTTCGGCCGATAAGGAGTGGAATTCCTATGCGTTATTTTGAATTTTTCACACACATCCTCCATCAAATGACTATTCAGGTTTGCTGCATTATCTGTGATTATAGTTGCAGGAATACCGAAACGACAGATAAGATTTGAATGTATGAAATCCACCACGGCTTTCTTAGTGACTGATTTGAGAGTGACAGCCTCGACCCATTTTGTGAAGTAGTCGATAGCGACCAATATGAATCTGTGTCCATTTGAAGCTTTGGGCTCAATCGGACCAATGACATCCATACCCCAGGCAACAAATGGCCAAGGTGCAGACATGGGATGCAGTTCTGTGGGAGGTGCGTGAATCAGATCTCCATGCACCTGACATTGATGACACTTTCGAACGAAGCTGAAACAGTCCTTTTCCATGGTCATCCAATAATATCCGGCCCGCAAGATTTTCTTTGCCAAAACGTACCCGTTCATATGAGGTCCACATACCCCTGCATGTACTTCATGCATGATCCTGCCTGCTTCTTCGGCGTCAACACATCTTAATAAGTTGAGATCAGGGGTTCTTTTATACAATATCTCACCGCTCAAAAAGAATCCACTTGCCTGCCGCCTAATAGTTCTCTTCTGATCTCCAGTAGCATGTTCAGGGTATTCTTGTGTTTTCAAGAACCTCTTAACATCCTGGTACCATGGCTGGATACTTGGTCCTGCCTCGATGGCGTTGCAGTAACCATGTCTTTCCCTGATTTGGATTTCCAAGGGATCGATGTGGGCGTTGCCTGGATAAGGTAACATTGAAGCTAAAGTGGCAAGTGCATCGGCTAATTCATTGTGACATCGCGGGATATACCTGAACTCTACTGATCTGAACCGCTTGCTGAGATCCTCTACGTGTTGCCGGTAAGGAATAAGCTTGACATCTCGAGTTTCCCATTCACCCTGTGCTTGCCGGATAATCAAATCAGAATCCCCCATAATCATCAAATCCCCAACATCTTGATCAATCGCCATATTCATGCCCATAATGCAGGCTTCATATTCAGCTGTATTATTCGTGCAAAAAAACGAAGCCTAGCTGTAGCCGGATAATGTTGACCAGCAGGTGAGATCAAGATTGCCCCTATTCCTACACCTTTGGCATTTACGGCCCCATCAAAGAACATCTTCCAAACGTGAGCATTTTCCGAGACCACTTCTATGGTATTTATTTCTTCATCTGGAAAATAAGTACTCAATGGCTGGTATTCCTCATCAACCGGATTTTCGGCCAAATGATCTGCTAATGCCTGGGCTTTCATTGCCGTACGGGTGACATAGACTATGTCAAATTCAGTAAGCAAGATTTGCCACTTGGCCAGTCTTCCAGTAGGCATTGGTTTCTGAAATATATACTTCAAAGGATCCAGCCTGCTTATGAGGTGAGTAGTGTGAGTTTGAAGATAATGTCTCAATTTTTGGGCAACCCATGTTAAAGCACAACACGTTCTTTCCAACAGAGTGTACTTGGCCTCGTAGCCGGTAAATTTCTTGCTCAAGTAGTAGATCGCCTGCTCCTTCTTTCCGGTTATGTCATGTTGCCCGAGGACACAACCGAAAGAATTTTCCAAGACTGTCAGATACAAGAACAGGGGTCTCTCTGGCTCTGGCGGGACCAAAACTGGGGGGTTTAAAAGATATTCTTTGATCTTGTCAAAGGCTTCTTGACATTCAGCCGTCCATTTGATCACTGCATCATTCCTTAATAGCTTAAATATGGGCTCACACGTGCTAGTTAGCTGGGCAATGAATCGACTGATATAGTTTAACCTGCCCAACAGACTCATCACGTCTTTCTTCGTTCTTGGGGGAGGTAGATCTCTGATAGATTTTATCTTTGTTGGATCTAACTCTATACCTCTCCTGCTTACTATGAAACCCAAAAGCTTGCCTGATGGGACTCCGAAGGTGCATTTGGCCGGGTTCAGCTTCAAGTCGTACTTTCTCAGTCTCTCGAAGAATTTCCTCAAGTCTTGGATATGATTGTCTCGAGTCCTGGACTTGATTATCACGTCATCCACATACACCTCTATTTCTTGATGCATCATGTCATGAAAAATGGCAGTCATGGCTCTCATGTAAGTTGCCCCAGCATTCTTCAGACCGAATGGCATAACCCGATAACAGTAAGTGCCCCATGGTGTAGTGAATGCAGTCTTCTCAGCGTCTTCTTCATCCATCAACACCTGATGATATCCAACGTAACAATCTACGAAAGACTTGATCTCATGTTTGGCGCAATTATCAACAAGGATGTGGATGTTGGGCAATGGGAAATTGTCTTTGGGACTCGCTCTGTTCAAATCTCGATTATCCACACAGACCCGAGTTTTCCCATATTTTTTCGGCACTGGAACAACATTCGCTAACCACGTGGTGTACTGGATTACCCAAATTACTCCCGTTTTCAGCTGCTTGGTGATTTCTTCTTTAATCTTGTCACTGACATTAGTTTTGAACTTTCTTTGCTTTTGTTGAACTGGAAGACAATCAGGGTGAATTGGCAATTTATGCACCACTAGATCAACGCTTAATCCTGGCATGTAATCGTATGACCAAGCAAACACATCTTTAAATTCAACAAGGAGTTGAACTATCGCGTTTCGCGTTCTCTCGTCCGTGTGAATGCTTATTTTGGTCTCTCGGATTTCTTCAGGAGTTCCCAAATTAACTAGTTCGGTGTCATTCAGATTCGGCTTAGGTTTGTTCTCAAAGTGTTCCAATTCTCGATTTATTTCCTTAAAAGCCTCTTCTTCGTCGTATTCCATTTCTTGGTTCATTATTTCGCAGTTAGATCGCATGTTTGAATCCGGGCATGAAGTCCGCAAGCATGTCATGTTATTTAAAGCCGCATTATTAGAACTGAAAGAAATAAAACAGAAAAATAAAAAAATCAGAGAGAATAAATAAGATAAAAGATGAAATATTTATTTTATTTCATTGAATTTTGAAGATAATAGGGTTTACATCAGAATTTAAGGACAGGAAACTAAAAAGAAATCATTCGAGTTACACCCCAAAATAACTCGTGATGCAGAAAAGGTGGCAAGACTGGTCTACCAGGATTCCTGCTTGATCGGAAACGGAGTAGCCTTCCAGTTTTGCAATTTGGCATCGGGCCCCATATAAAGCACCTCAGCGGTGCTCGAGCCTTCTCCCAGCTGAACCATATGGGTTTCGTACATCATTTGCCTCATAACCTCACAGATTTCTTCAATTTCCTCGGTCGTGAAGGTCGCATCCTCTCTTTCTTCATTGTACTTGGGTTTGACGAATGTTTTGTAAAGATGGGGAATTGGCTGAGATAATACCCAACCATTGCTCTTCCGTTGGTTTGCCCACAATACGTTAGCTTCTTCGGCGTAAAAACCAATACCGAAGAACTTTTCGGCGGCAGGTAATGTAATAGGTTCGGTGATACCTTGCAATGATGCCCCGAGTCCCTTTCCCAGTTTATAACCATGCCTGATCATTTCCTTGGCAACCATAACTGACGTTTTTGAGAGAAAAGGTTGAGGGTAGGGGCTTCCTTCTTCGCATTGGTCTGCGACCACAACCTCGAAAACTTGATAGACTCTATGTTCACTACCCTCCTTATCTTCGAGGCATGGAACCGACGGGTCTCGATAAATTGAATTGTCATCCTCTCCATGGACTATAATCTCTTAATTTTCATGTACAAATTTTACCATCTGGTGGAGAGTAGAAGGTATGGCTTCCGTCGCATGAATCCAGGGCCTTCCTAGAAGGAAATTGTAAGAAGTATCCATATCTAGGACCTGAAAGGTCACCTCAAAATCCACAGGTCCAATAGTCAAAATCAAATCGATCTCGCCTAGGGTGTCCCTTTTGATGCCGTCAAAGGCACGAACACATACGTTGTTGGGCCTGATTCTCCCTGTTTCGATCTCCATTCTTTGCAGAGTCGAAAGGGGACAGATATCCACTCCGGACCCGCCATCCAGCATGACCCTCTTCACATAGTACCCTTCACATTTAACTGTTAGGTGGAGGGCCTTGTTGTGAGCGGCCCCTTCCGGGGGCAGATCATTTTTGCTGAAGGAAATTTGATTGATCATGAAAAATCTTTCTGCCATCCTCTCTAGCTGTTCCACGGTAGTTTCAATTGGGACGTAAGCTTCATTGAGGGTCTTGATCAACACTTTTTGATGCTCAGTTGAATTCATCAATAGAGACCACAACGAGACCTGAGCGGGAGAGTTTCGGAGTTGATCAATTATCTCGTAGTCTGCAGTTTTCATTTTCCTGAAAAACTCTTCCGCTTCCTCGGCGCTAACCGGTTTCTTGAGTGGGAAACGCTTCTTTGTAGAATCATTCAACTCCTCCAGGTTGAGGTATTTCTCAGTTGGGTTAGTTTCATTCACTTCTCCCAGGATTTCTTTTCCTTTGTAGGTTACTACCTCCTTGTTATAATTCCATGGGACGGTAGTAGGATCCGTCATGGGCCTCTGCAGCGCGCGTCCAATAATCACGGGCTCATTCAGCCTTGGTGAAATTATTGGCCCCCGTTCCGCATAGGTCCCTTTGGGCACATACATCTTAGATCCTTTGTTCAGCTCAAACCTTCTTGGAGGGCTCAATGTCACTTGTCCTTTCTTCGAACCTCGGGGGACATAAAGGACAGTATCTTTCGAGGGTACTACCTCAATTTTAGTTTTCACTGCTTTTTCTGTGTTTTGAGGGTGGTTTTTACTCTTCTTGTCCACCTTTTCTTGCTTTGCATACGTCTTGGGCTCTTTCTCAAAGTCGGCGATTGCAATGATGGCTTTCAAGACATGATCAAACTCTTTATCTTCGCAGATCATCCCAATAATCGGTCCATTGTTGTGAGTCGGTAACGGATTGTTGGTCACATTAGGAATGTCTTCGTCCTTTAACACTATTCGTTTTTGTTCTATGAGGTTTTCAACAACCCTTTTCAAAGTCCAACAGCTCTCAGTGTCATGTCCTTCCACTCCAGAATGATAGGCACATCGGGCACCAGGTTGGTAAGAGGGTGACTCTGGGTTTTGCCTATTTGGGGGTACAAGTTGTAACAAACCCATTTGGACCAATTTGGGGAAAAGGTTGGAATATGATTCACCAATAGGTGTGAAGTCCATTTTCCTGGGCGTCTCTCGAGTGCGGGCGTTGTAGGGGAGATTATTTTGTAGATGTCGGGGATTATACTGAGCTTGGTGAGGAGGTTAATTTCTTGGAAATTGAGCTCGTTTTTGGTGAAATTGTTGTTGTGGCCTAATATATGGTTGTGCATTCATTACAGTGTAGGGCTGAAGGTTCATAGCAAAGGCCGCATCTTGATGGGGGTAGTAGTGTTGCGGGGGTCTTTCAGAGAAATGAAATCTGGACGGATGGGGTTTTCTTACACTCGAAGTTGCCATTGTTGCTTCTTCCTTCTTCTTTCGGTTTGCTCCTCCTCCAGACCCGCCTTGGATTGCTTGGGAGGTAGCCCTTATAGCAGACTGACTTAAGATTCGCCCTATTTTTAAACCATTTTCCACCATTTCGCCGATTTTGATGGCTTCAGCAAATGGATTTCCCATTGCAGACATCATGTTTTGATAATAATCAGCCTCTTGAGCTTGAAGGAAAACGCTGACCATTTCTGTTTCATCCATGGGAGGTTTGACTCTGGATGCTTGTTCGCGCCATTTGACAGCATATTCTCGGAAGCTCTCCGAAGGCTTCTTCTTTAGATTTGACAATGAATTCCTGTCGGGGGCAATGTCGATGTTATATTGAAACTGCCTGACAAAATCCCTAGCCAAGTCGTCCCAAATGTGCCAATACCGGTCAAAGTTTCTCCAAAGTAAGCCATAAGAAGTTCTTCTTTTCCGCCCGCTCCCCGCAACTGGTTGCAGTACCTTTTGAGGTGGGCTATGGGGTCTCCATGCCCGTCATATTTCTCAAACTTTGGGGTTTTGAAACCCGAGGGCAGATGTACGTGTGGGAACATGCATAGGTCAGCGTAAGATACGCTTTTTTGCCCGCTCAGACCCTGTATATTTTTGAGAGTTTGCTCCATGCTTCTCATTTTTCTGGTCATTTCCTCTTGTTCAGGAGTTTTCTCGGCTTTCTCCTGTCCTGCGATAAACTCGTACCGAGACGGCTGAGGGTAAGCATTGGTAGTGAACTAACTAGGTTCCAATGGAAGAGGTGGTGCTTGAAATGTGAAGGATGATGAATCGAAGTTAGGCCTGGGTAAGACAGGTTGTGCCGTGGATGAACAAGGTGGAGCAGTGAATATGTTTGAAACCGCTCCGGAAGCTAACACCTGGGGGCGAGACTCAGAAGGTGTTCCAGTAAAGTAGGTTGAGATGGTAGGAAATCCCAATGGGGTATTTGGATAATTGGTGGGGATGTTGGAGGTCCCACTTGCCCTAGGAAAAAGCTCAGGGAATCCAGGGATCGCACTTGGTGGCTCTTTTCCATTGGCCCAGGCGTCCCACATTTCCATCATGCGGAGACGCAGAATCCTATTTTCCTCGACAGTTGATGACTCAGAAGTTGGGATGACTGAGATTGAACTTTCCTCCGAAATAGGAATCGTTGGCAGAGGAATTTCTGAAGACATTTCGACACTTCCCTTCGACCTTGTGAAATATGTATGAGCAATTCCTCTTGATTTAGCGAAGGGTGGTTGAACGTTTCCTTTTGATCTCGTGAAGTATGTATGAGAGGCCAGATTACCACAAAACCAAACCACTTTTCTAGGAACCTGAACTTATCAGCAAACATGATGGTTAGTGTAAAACAAATAACAGACAGGTAATCTCACATTGGGGTGTGATGCACCTATACAGTCAGGGGAGTTTCTACATGCTTGCAACAAAGACATGTGTCATTCCGGCTTCTCCTTAGGCTTTTCTTTTATTTATCACCATTTTTCTTTCTTTGCTTTTTTATTTTATTTTATTATTTGCAGTTAAAAATGTGACCGGATCCGATGAGGATTGCCTACGTATCACGATGCCGCGTGAATCAAATCTTGCGTAGTTCGGAATAGAGGAGTGTAAAAGAAGCACACATTTTATTACTTGAAGCAATCTATTACAACCAACATTTGAAAAAGGGGAAAATAAACAAACCTTGAAAACAAATGCAGACTCAAACAAACTAATGCACCCTGATGCGAAAAGACGGACAGAAGAGGCTAAGATACAGACTCGACCTATGAATACATCAAGGTTTCGAGAATTGGCGCCCGCGGGTCATTGTTCGGCCTTGCCGCGGTCTTAGGTGTGAGATCCCTTTCAAGTTGTTCCAACTCATGCATGGTTTGCTTGACATACACCATCACTGCCGAGAGAACGGTAATGGTGGTCATGTTTTCACACCGTAGACATCTTCTGATGATGGCATGGGCAATGGTCCTGATCTTATACCTGGTTCGCCTCTTCTCTTTGAGTAAGTGCTCTATTTGATCATTACGGGCTGTCATAACCCGAGAATCCTGGAGGCATTGATTTTGCCACTGCCGAATTTCTACTTCCATCTGGGCTAAAAGTTTGCGGCACTGTCTATTTTCAACTCCTAGGGTTCGGGTTTGCTCAAACGCTCTGTCCACCTTTTCCTTCAAATTGGCAATGGTTCGCTCGTGATCCCTTTCCAACTACTGTAAGTGCCGATTATGTTTTTCTGTCCTTCTTGCCCAGTGTGTCTCGAGCCCCGCTATGGTATTTTCTGACTCAGTCCGGCGCTCCCCAATTTCCGTCCTTAGAGCTTTTATCAATCGTTCATCCGACCGACTCCTTTGTTGGTTATCAGCATCTAACCTCATTTGTTTTATCCGGGCCTTGAGCATCTCGTTTTCCTGAGCCAACCTGTTCTTTTCTCCCAGATCAGTAGTAACTTGCACGTTGTGCTCATATTTTAGACCTTCCACTTGTTGCTTCAACTTGCTGATTTCGGTACGATAACCTCTTTCTTTTGCCAACCAATCCCACTGCTTTTGCGATGACTCGGCGAAATTCAAGATGTGGGGTCTTTTAGCCGGCCTTTCATGTTCGAGTTCTCTTCTGTACCATGCGAGGTAACCTGGTGCCATTTCACTTTTGGCCGGATCTTGCACACAAGTATCTGCTTTCAAATATTGACATTCATTCCAGATCTGGCGGATTTTTGCTTCAGGAAATTGTCCGTCAGGGCTTATCTCAATTATTTGAGCACTAAGATCTTCCTCGTGTGGCACTATCTGATATCTTCCGAGTTGTCTCAAGACTCGGCAGGGCGCGTAAGGTTGAATGTTCTTAAGTCCCATCAGTGGGAAATGAGTTCTAGTTGCTGGCATATACATGATCTCATCAACAGGCAACCATCCCAGTGTCCACTGTATTTGGCTGGCAGTAAGAGCTTGAAAGAATGAAGTTCATGCCATAACTCCTTTGGGTAGACTGAACTCTTTGGTTCTCGTGTAAAACTCTTCTATGCAAGTATTTTCCGGGGAACCATGGCTCAAAATTTTGGAACGATGGCAGAGGTGCTCGGTCATCCACATTTGTAGGAGCAAGTTACAACCTTCGAAGAAATTTCCCCCAGCTTTACAAGCTGTGAGAGCTCGAAAAATGTCAGATACCACCATAGGCGCGAAAGTACTGTCACTTTGTGTGAGCAAAGTACTGACGACCCCGGATATTTTCAGATCAATATTCCCATCTTTCCTCGGAAATACCATAAGGCCTAAAAATGTTATCATGAAAGCCACCCGTCTGTGCTTATCCCACTTCTGACGACTTCCTTTGCTGCATAGCTTGTTAATCGGATTGTTGAATCCTCCTACATGACCATACCTGTCGTATATGAAGCATGGATTACAGAAACCGGCGGCCAAATCTGGGTTATGGACCGTCCTGGATATTTTTAGTGAGTCTAGAAATCGATGCACCGTGACAGCTCTTGGGGCGACCAGGTATCTTTGCCTTAATGGAAGTTCAGCATTTCCGATGTACCCAGCCATTTCCTCCAGAGTTGGGGTGAGTTCAAAATCGGAGAAGTGGAAAACATTGTGCGCTGGGTCCTAGTAAGTGACCAAAGCTCTTATGATATTTCCCCGAGGCTGGATTTCCAGTAAACCCGTGAGACCTTTCAGATATTTCTTGACTTCACCTTGTCCTTCAAGACCTAGATCATTCCACCATAGCCGTAACTTGACAGGGATTTTAGTCATTATCGAAAAGTGCTCATTTTGCATTGTGCTCATCCTGCACATTTATTAAGGTGATTATGCCAACGAAAAACTATCTATTTTTTTTTTAAAAAAAGATTTTGTTTTCAAAATAATGGACTCGGTTTTCAAATGCGGCCTTTTAGTACTTCGGGAATGAAGATTTTAAGGCTGTGAGGATCAACCGGTCAAAAAATAAAAACGATGACCAAAGATGACCGTTTATGCAATGTCAGCCTTCCGCCGTCCCTTTCGGGAACATTCGGCTGTTTTTGACAACAAAAAATCACTTGATTTTTTTTTAGAATGGTGACACGACATTGGGAACATGGCCTCACAGAGCCTCGGGGACGAGGATTCCGAGACTGTTAGGCAAATTGATCAAATTTCAAAATGACAAAAATGGCTGTTTGTGCAAAGTCAGCCTTCCGGCGTCCCTTTCGGGAATATTCGGCTATTCTTGACAAAACAGCATCACCCTACTCATTTATGATGAAGTTTAAAAAAAAAAAAAATTCTGACATTTTGGCTATTTCTGAAAAAGGGAAGGTTGGACCCGATGAGGGTTGCCTACGTATCTCACACCCTGTGAGAATCAAACCGGCGTAGTTCGGTCAATCAGGCATAGAGTACAAATAAACTAAACTCCTTCTGACTACAATCTTTTAAAGGAAAAAAAGTATTTTTCTGGATTTTTTTTTATTTATAATTCGTTTTTTTTTTAAAAAAAGGAAATATTTATGAATTTTAAACTTCTTTTCACCTTTTTTTTTTAAATTCGAAAAATCTTTTTTTTTAAAACGGAACAAATATCCCTCTTTCTTTTTTTTTCTTTTTTTTTGAGTTTTGATTTTTCTCCCCTTTTTTACTTTTAGATAAATACCCGTTTTTGGATTTTGAAAGTGATTAAAAGGAATTTTTTTTATTTTTTTTTGTTTTTGTTTTTGTTTTTATATATAAATCAAACTAAAAGACAAATTTTGTTTTCACTTTGTTTTCTTTTTTTTAGAAAATTCCGGTGAGGTTTTGACACTACTTGGACATTGGTTTTATCTTTTCCAAAATAAGTAATTATCTCCCTACGCTGCTATTTTCTCTTTCCTTTTTTTTGATTTTTTTTAGAAACCGGTCAGCACGCAGATCTGAAGCAAATAAATGCGCCAACAAACGGGATGTAGCATGATAGTCTTTTCATTTCAGGTTGTCTGTCCTAGACGGACCCAACCCCTGTGTTGAGTCCCCTACGTCAAATGCAACATGATGCAAATAAGCGTTCCTACTAGGGATCCGGCATGAGGTTTCGTTATACTAGGTTTATAACCTGGGTATATGTTCTAGACTGTGTACTCGAGCGGACAACTCGAGTCGAGGAGGGGGCTACGTACCGGGGACCCGCGAGATCGTCCGGCTTTGTAACTTGTCCGGCCTCTTTCTTATTTCAGGTATTGACACTAACAGAATGGGGAGTCTCGACCAACGAGCTTCTCCCCGGAGGTAAGAAGAGAGGGGTTTCGGCACAGTTTATATACAGTTCAGATAATATCAAAGCGGTAAAAGACAACATTTAACACGTTATGCCAAAACATGTAATAAAGATCAGATGATAAAGCGAAATATAACAATTATTCTAAGCTCGAATTTCTTGAACCCTGAACCAGTGGTTCTGGGTTTTTCCCCAGCAGAGTCGCCAGAGCTGTCACACCTCCTTTTAACGCGCCCGCCCCGAAGGGTTGAATGCGCGAGGGAGTTTTTCCAATTTAAGTGACAATATTCGAAATGAGATTATTTATTTAATTCAGAGTCGCCACTTGGGAAAGGTTTGGCTTTTGGTGTCCCAAGTCACCGGTTTATCTTGAATCCCAAATTGAGGAAAATATTCGACTTTCCAAATGAAGTCTGCGAACCAGAAATTCTAAGTAAGGAATTCTGTTGACCCGAGGGAAGGTGTTAGGCACCCTCGAATCCCGTGGTTCTAGCACGGTCACTTGAATTGTTATAATGGCTAGATATCCGATTTATTACATGTTATTACTTATGTGCTTTCATTAAGTTTAAAACCGCTTTTATTATTATTTATTTTTTATGGAATTGCAACATTGTAAAAATGCATTTCGAACCATGTGACAATCAATGCGCCCATGGTTGTTAATACATTCCGACTCCGTTGAGATTTGGATTTGGGTCACATAAATGCGCACCCAAATTTAAGAAGGTAAGATTATTAAAATGCACGCCTGAAGCAATTATCGTATTATTATTTCCGGGTAAGGCCGTGGAATTTTGCTAAACGGCTCATCCCGAAGTCTAAGTAATTTTAATTAAACATTTATCGAGGGCCCCGCAATTTGTGCGTTTTATTTGGCGAGGCTCATCTCATTTATTTTTATCAGGATAATCCTAAAGTGCCTACATTTTCTATTAAAATTGTCTCTACAAAAATGAAAGAGAAAAGGTCTTAATTTATTTACATGCTTGAGTTGTTATAGTTGAGTTTCGAATATGATTCGTAAATTCTAAAAAATGATACAAGCAAAGCAGTCTATTGCCAATACGGGCACAGGCTCACGTATTACTACCTAATTATATTATACTAGGCATGTTCTCAGTTTGTCAAATTAAAAAAAAAACTTGGCGATCTAATTTTAATCCTAAAACAATTACATGCTGGAATTAACCAATATTATTTAACTAAACAATTTTCTTACAAGTTCCGAAATGGTCTATTCGTTTGATTTTTAACTTAGACGGAGTTACTACACCATTTATTTATTTACTTGGCAATCTAATTTTAATCTAAAACAATTACATGCTGGAATTAACCAATATTATTTAACTAAACAATTTTCTTACAAGTTCCGAAATGGTCTATACGTTTGATTTTTAACTTAGACAGAGTTACTACACCATTTATTTATTTACTTGGCAATCTAATTTTAATCCTAAAACAATTACATGCTGGAATTAACCAATATTATTTATCTAAGCAATTTTCTTACAAGTTCCGAAATGGTCTATTCGTTTGATCTTTAACTTAGACGGAGTTACTACACCATTTATTTATTTTTAAGCAATATATAGATAGTTCATCCGTTAAGCTATCGTTGGATGTTCCACTATATATACATTAAATAGCTACATGATTCCGATTTTTGTAAGCTAAATAATTTATATATACAAATAAAATTAAGAATATAATTCAAAATAAATTTAGAACTTCAATTCTTCATTTTTTGTATTCGTGCTTCCTGTTTCAGTTTACAATAATCAGCGTGTCAGTTGTGTACCTGATATTGGAAGCAAAAGAAAAGTGAGAGATTAGCAGAAATTCAGTAGCATACAACAACAGCAATCCCAGCAACTAGTAACAACCAGCGACGAGAAACTTAGTGACAGATTTTAAAATCAAGACAAAATCCGGAAACAACAACAACCAACGGACAGAAGCAAAGGGAAACTTTTTCAGATTTTTGAAAGACTAGTTAGTGTTTAACCCTTAATTTCTCAATCCGTATCTCAGAATATTTGGACTATATATCAGGTGTATATTCTTCTTCTTTTGAATTTCCAGAATGTTTTTCTTTTTGTTTTTCTAAAATCTTAGTATTTTTTTTTCGGAATTTTTTCTCTTAAATTTTTTCTCTCCCCCTAAATCTGATTCACGACCTCTCTATATATCCCCCAACCCATAAATCTTTTAATCAATTAAAATCAACCCATTTTCTCTACCAAACCTATTATCTTCCCACTCATCCCCATTACATTAAATAAACATATCACACCACCCCATTATATTTTGTCCCCCATGCCTAACATAAAATAATGCAAGATTCCCCCTTTAAATTAAATCTTGTCCCCCCTTTATATTAAACAAATATATCACAATCCACCCCATTTCATTTTGTCCCCCATGCTCCATATAAACAAATACAAAATGTATAATTCCTAAACTACCCCTCCGACCCTATTACAAATTACTATTTTACCCCCGAAAGTACTATGAATTTACCAAACTACCCATCAGCTATAACACATCAATTGATCAAACTTAACCAAAATATAGACAATATGATCAATTTCTAATAATGTTCAAACAACAATATGAACACGGATGAACATCATAACAACAATATCACATGAACACGATTTTAACAACATTTCAACAACAAATCACATGAACACAAATTGAACAACAAAGAACAACTAAAATTTGATTGAACAATATTTTAGCAACAAACAATCCTATTTTCGAATTCAACAACAACAACAAACAAAGTATGAAGATTTCTATATTCAATCATATTGAACTTAAAATCAACTCTAACAACATTACAACAAACAATTCTTATATTAAACTTTAAATAAGATTATGAGAACAATTCAAGAAATAATCATAAATGGTAAACAAGAAATCAAACTATACAAAATTCGGATTCAAGATCATCCAAACAAAGTATGAACATGAATGAATCTATTTTAACACAACAAACATGACGGATTAAACGATTAAATCAATATATTCCTTTAACACAACTAAATTCTTTTTAGACAAATAACAAGATCGACGAATAAACAATTATGAACTTAAGCTTGAACTTAACAATATTAACAATTTCTAACAATACATAAACTCATGAAACAAATTGAAGAAATAGTTAATTAAATTTCAATTTGAATCTAACAAACATCAAACTAACAAATATTCATTTAGACAATAATACAAACATGAAATGAATATGAAAACAACTAATTAAACTTCTATTATGAAATCTGAAAATTAATTTAACAAACAACATGAACAAACTAGAAAATTATTTTAACAACGAACAAACCAAACAAGAATTAAATCACTTATTGATTTTGGATCCGAAAATAACGAACAAAAATTACGGACAATAAATGAGATTCAAAAACCAACTAACCGGAAATGAATCAACGACGAACAATGAATGAACTCTAAATGAAACCAACGAAACTTTGACATAACGAAGAAGACGCAGAAGTTGACGCGGAATCAGCTGCCATGGAAGCGAGCGGTCGACGAAGGCAATGGCGGACTGCTTGGTGGAGCTGGGCAGCCATGGATGTCGAGCTCAAGCTCGAGTTTGACGAAAGACGAAGAAGATGAAGTGACGACGCAGAGATAGCTACGCGGACAACAGTAGCTATGGTTCTTGGGGTCGTTTGGTCATGACGAACTGTTTGTTGATGGTGTTTGGACGAGAGGGAGTGGGGTCAAAGGCAGCCATGGTTGTGCTTTGGAGTTTTGAGGAAGAAGAAAGAGAATGGGGGGGGATGCTTTAGGCATTTTTAGGGTTTTCTTACTTTTTTTTGTTTTATTTTGTTTGTACAATAATAGGGGTGTTGGGTTATGGACTGGGTCGACCCAGTTCAAAATGGACTGGGTCATAGGGAAGGTTGGGCCATTTTTTGGGCCTGTGTCTTGAAATCGAAGAAGAGGCCCAATTCCTACTTTCTTTATATTTTCGCTCTCTTTTCTTCTTTTATTTTCTAAAACTAAATTATAAAAATACTTAAACTATTATTAAGAACTAAATTAAGTTATAAAAGCGCAAATTAACTTCCAATAATAATTAACGCACAATTAAGTATTAATTAAGCATAAAATTATATATTTGGACATTAAATGCTAAAAATGCAAACGATGCCTATTTTTGTAATTTTTAATTTTTGTAAAACAAATTTAATTACTAACAATTGTAGAATTAAATCCTATATGCAAAATGCGACATATGTTTTGTATTTTTTATTAATTTAGCAAATAAACATGCACAGATAAAACAAATAATTATTCAAAATATCACAAAATTGCACACCAAGAAAAATTACTTTATTTTTGAATTTTTTGGGAGTAATTCTCATATAGGGCAAAAATCACGTGCTTACAGCTGCCCCTCTTTGCCCGGAGACACGAAGGGTTTTCGTGCAAAGATAAAGCGAGCGATTTTTGCCCATCCGAGTACTCCGTTGAAGCATTTTTTTGAAAAAGATTTGACCGAACCTTTGCTTCAAAGGTTTCCTATATATCCTGGGCTAAACAGGAATCAGGTCAATGTAGTTCGGGAAATTTTGGTAGCTGGGACTACCATGGGATTGCAATGCTTGCTGTTACTGCTGTTGCTGTTGCCACTACTGCTTTACTGACCTCCTTATTACAACCAAAGGAAATTGAAACTGAACTAACTACTTATGCCTGTCAACCGCTAGTTACAAGATTCCTATCTATAATTCTTTTGCAACTTGATCTTGGGTCTCAGCTAATTCTGCTTGTAGACTTCGATCCGAATCTTGATGCTCGCAAGTTGTAGGCGTTTGTTTTTTTCTGCAGTATTGAATGAAACGGGATTGGCGGAGCTCGGGAATTTGATCCAATTTTTGAGCGACCTGCCCTTTGTTTGTTCCAATATGTAGGAACATCTTTTTTTTTGTTCTTTTCTTTATTCTGGATTGAGACTCACCCCGTAGGTCGTCTCGATCCATGCACCTCAGGGTCAGACCTGCTGAGACAACAAAACAAACGAACGAAATTTCTGCCCCAGTTTCACTAGGAAAATTTCGTGAGTTAATTGTCATGAAAATTTACAGCACTGATGAGGGGATTGAAAAAAAAACCTAGTCTACAAAGCACAACTCAAGGATTGGAGCCCTAATGTCGCAAAAGGTAAAAATGCACAACTCAGGGATTGGATCCCTAATGTTGGCTAAAGGAAGGTTGCTCAACTCAGGGATTGGAGCCCTAATGTCGGCTAACAGAAAAAAAACGCTCAGTTCAGGAATTAGAGCCCTAATGCTGACCAAATAGAAACCTGTTCAACTTAAGGATCAGAGCTCTAAATTGGGAGAATTGCCAGGTTATGCTGGAAAGGGTCCACGGGTTATGCCGGGAAGATTCATCGGGTTATGCCGGAAAAGAGGTCCCTGGGTTATGCCAGGGAGGTCCACGGGTTATGCCGGAAAATTCAAAGAGGTCCCTAGGTTATGCCAGGGAGGTCCACGGGTTATGCCGGGGAAGTCATCGGGTTATGCCGGGAAAGGAAAAGAGTACTCGAGTTATGCCGGAAAATGGAGGAAGTCCTCGGGTTATGCCGGGGAAATTATCGGGTTATACCGAAAAAGGGAAAGAGGTCCCTGGGTTATGCCAGGGAGGTCCACGGGTTATGCCGGGAAATTCGAAGAGGTTCCTGGGTTATGCCAGGGGAATCATCGGGTTATTCCTAAAAAGGGAAAGAGGTCCTTGGGTTATGCCAGGGAGGTCCACGGGTTATGCCGAGAAAGGGACAGAGTCCTCGGGTTATGCCGGGGAAGTCATCGGGTTATGCCGGAAAAGGGAGAAAGTCCTCGGGTTATGCCGGAAAAGGGAGAAAGTCCTCGGGTTATGCCGGGGAAATTATCGGGTTATACCGAAAAAGCGAAAGAGGTCCCTGGGTTATGCCAGGGAGGTCCACGGGTTATGCCGGGAAAGGGACAGAGTCCTCGGGTTATGCCGGGGAAGTCATCGGGTTATGCCGGAAAAGGGAGAAAGTCCTTGGGTTATGCCGGGGAAATTATCGGGTTATACCGAAAAAGGGAAAGAGGTCCCTGTTTTATGCCAGGGAGGTCCACGGTTATGCCGGGAAAGGGACAGAGTCCTCGGGTTATGCCGGGGAAGTCATCGGGTTATGCCGGAAAAGGGAGAAAGTCCTCGGGTTATGCCGGGGAAATTATCGGGTTATACCGAAAAAGGGAAAGAGGTCCCTGGGTTATGCCAGGGAGGTCCACGGGTTATGCCGGGAAATTCAAAGAGGTTCCTGGGTTATGCCAGGGAAATCATCGGGTTATGCCGAAAAAGGGAAAGAGGTCCCTGGGTTATGCCAGGGAGGTCCACGGGTTTTGCCGGGGAATTCAAAGAGGTTCCTGGGTTATGCCAGGGAAATCATCGGGTTATGCCGAAGAAGGGAAAGAGGTCCCTGGGTTATGCTAGGGAGGTCCACGGGTTTTGCCGGGGAATTCAAAGAGGTTCCTGGGTTATGCCAGGGAAATCATCGGGTTATGCCGAAGAAGGAAAAGAGGTTCCTGGGTTATGCCAGGGAGGTCCACAGGTTATGCCAGGAAAGGGACAGAGTCCTCGGGTTATGCCGGGGAAATTATCGGGTTATACCAAAAAAGGGAAAGAGGTCCCTGGGTTATGCCCTTTTATTTATCAAAATGTATGAAAGAATTCTGGGTAAACTTCCTTTTGGTCGTTTTCTTGCTGCAAAGCTGTTTCAATGCTCGTGCACTTCATTTCTTTTTTGGGCTACACCTGCTTTTTGCACGGTTGCTTTGGATCGCACCTGTCTCAATTTTCATAAACAAAGAAAAATTGTCAGTTTGAAATTGTGGTCGGTTTTGTGGCCTTCATTGTTTTTCTTGGTCCCAAGCTTCATTTCTATTTGAGAAAATTCGCCATTGATTGGCTTCCAAGACAACCTCCTTTCAAACTGATAAGACTCAATATTTCAGGGTTTCACGCTAATTTGTGCGTGTACGGCTCTGTTTCTTCCGTCTCACTCTACTTGGGGATTTTGAGGTAATCAAACGCCATGATCAGTCGGGATTGGACTGACGCATCACTGAGGCCGGGTATGTTCTCCACCTCTTTTCCAAACAGAGCCCTGTGAAACCGGTCCTGCCACCTTTTCTTTCTAGCATGTTTTGGGGCTTAGGGTTAAACCGAAAAGGAATCCAAAGAAAAGTAAACAAAAAACGAGAAAAAATGAATTTAAAAACAGAAGCGTCTTTTTTTTTGGGAAAAGAAAGACTTATCTTGGCACATGCTGGCTTTAAATTGACATAACCTGCTTTTTGGACTGGATGCCTGACTCTCACGAACCTACATGGCGAACCAAACAGATCTATGTTTCCAAACCAGGGAACCTTGTCAGAACCTTCTGTGGTGAAATCCTCTTTCGGCCGATAGCGCTCTTTGCGAGTTTTCGCTAGCCGACCTCTCTCATTTCTCTTCTTATCGTCGCCTTATAGTGCTCGTCATGAGTTTTCACTAACAAGACTCTCTCATTTTGATTTCTCTGCTCGCCATCGCCTTATGGTGCCCATAGGTTTTCACCAATAAGACTCTCTCGTTTTGATTCTCTGCTCGCCATCGCCTTATGGTGCCCATAGGTTTTCACCAATAAGACTCTCTCATTTTGATTCTCTGCTCGCCATCGCCTTATGGTGCCCATAGGTTTTCACCAATAAGACTCTCTCGTTTTGATTCTCTGCTCGCCATCGCCTTATGGTGCCCATAGGTTTTCACCAATAAGACTCTCTCATTTTGATTCTCTCATCCTGACTGCGTCGGATCTGAGCAATTGCGTCCTTTGATTTTGAAGAAACTTTTACCGATTGATCAGAAGGACTTGCAACAGGTTTGGGGTCAAAAGAACTTGGATCGAATTACAACTTTGGAACCGTCCAGGCGGGATTATCGCCGAATTATTATAATGTCTGCCCCAGTTTAAATTTTTTGGGGAGAATTATATTTTGGTTTTGGTGTGAATGAACCCCATAGAGAGGTTGCCTACGTATCCTTTCGGAATCAAGTCAAACGTAGTTCAAGAAATTTTGGTTTTTTTTTTTTTTTTTTTTTTAGAACTTCACTTCCGGGTTTCAAAGAGGGTAATGAAAGAAAGGTAAATGGCTCAAAAGGTTAGCAAAGGATTTGAGTGTTTGGGTAGCGGGAATGAAAGCCTTCGTCCTCTCAACTGTGCAAAAACATCGTCAGAGCAAGTTCAAACATAGTATCTTTTTACTGCATCCGCATTCACGGCAGTGTCGGGATCTTTTTCTTCAATATCACCTAGATATAATGCTCCCCTGGGCAATATCTTCCTAATGATGTATGGACCTTTCCAATTAGGAGCAAATTTTCCTTTCGCTTCCTGGTGATGTGGAAGAATGCGCCTTAACAGCAGTTGACCTACTTCAAAATTCCTGGGTCGCACTTTCTTGTTGTAAGCACGAGCCATTCTTTGTTGGTACAATTGCCCGTGACAAACCGCAGCCATTCGCTTTTCATCAATCAGCGTTAACTGTTCCAAACGAGTTTTGACCCAATCACTGTCTTCAATTTCAGCTTCAACAATGATCCGGAGAGAAGGGATTTCTACCTCTGCCGGTATTACAGCTTCGATCCCGTAAACCAACAAGTATGGGGTTGCCCCTATTGAGGTGCGTACTGTAGTGCGATATCCAAGTAGGGCGAAAGGTAACTGCTCATGCCATTGTCTGGAACTCTGGGTTATCTTCCTCAAAATCTTTTTGATGTTTTTGTTCGCTGCTTCAACAGCGCCGTTGGCTTTCGGCCGATAAGGAGTGGAATTCCTATGCGTTATTTTGAATTTTTCACACACATCCTCCATCAAATGACTATTCAGGTTTGCTGCATTATCTGTGATTATAGTTGCAGGAATACCGAAACGACAGATAAGATTTGAATGTATGAAATCCACCACGGCTTTCTTAGTGACTGATTTGAGAGTGACAGCCTCGACCCATTTTGTGAAGTAGTCGATAGCGACCAATATGAATCTGTGTCCATTTGAAGCTTTGGGCTCAATCGGACCAATGACATCCATACCCCAGGCAACAAATGGCCAAGGTGCAGACATGGGATGCAGTTCTGTGGGAGGTGCGTGAATCAGATCTCCATGCACCTGACATTGATGACACTTTCGAACGAAGCTGAAACAGTCCTTTTCCATGGTCATCCAATAATATCCGGCCCGCAAGATTTTCTTTGCCAAAACGTACCCGTTCATATGAGGTCCACATACCCCTGCATGTACTTCATGCATGATCCTGCCTGCTTCTTCGGCGTCAACACATCTTAATAAGTTGAGATCAGGGGTTCTTTTATACAATATCTCACCGCTCAAAAAGAATCCACTTGCCTGCCGCCTAATAGTTCTCTTCTGATCTCCAGTAGCATGTTCAGGGTATTCTTGTGTTTTCAAGAACCTCTTAACATCCTGGTACCATGGCTGGATACTTGGTCCTGCCTCGATGGCGTTGCAGTAACCATGTCTTTCCCTGATTTGGATTTCCAAGGGATCGATGTGGGCGTTGCCTGGATAAGGTAACATTGAAGCTAAAGTGGCAAGTGCATCGGCTAATTCATTGTGACATCGCGGGATATACCTGAACTCTACTGATCTGAACCGCTTGCTGAGATCCTCTACGTGTTGCCGGTAAGGAATAAGCTTGACATCTCGAGTTTCCCATTCACCCTGTGCTTGCCGGATAATCAAATCAGAATCCCCCATAATCATCAAATCCCCAACATCTTGATCAATCGCCATATTCATGCCCATAATGCAGGCTTCATATTCAGCTGTATTATTCGTGCAAAAAAACGAAGCCTAGCTGTAGCCGGATAATGTTGACCAGCAGGTGAGATCAAGATTGCCCCTATTCCTACACCTTTGGCATTTACGGCCCCATCAAAGAACATCTTCCAAACGTGAGCATTTTCCGAGACCACTTCTATGGTATTTATTTCTTCATCTGGAAAATAAGTACTCAATGGCTGGTATTCCTCATCAACCGGATTTTCGGCCAAATGATCTGCTAATGCCTGGGCTTTCATTGCCGTACGGGTGACATAGACTATGTCAAATTCAGTAAGCAAGATTTGCCACTTGGCCAGTCTTCCAGTAGGCATTGGTTTCTGAAATATATACTTCAAAGGATCCAGCCTGCTTATGAGGTGAGTAGTGTGAGTTTGAAGATAATGTCTCAATTTTTGGGCAACCCATGTTAAAGCACAACACGTTCTTTCCAACAGAGTGTACTTGGCCTCGTAGCCGGTAAATTTCTTGCTCAAGTAGTAGATCGCCTGCTCCTTCTTTCCGGTTATGTCATGTTGCCCGAGGACACAACCGAAAGAATTTTCCAAGACTGTCAGATACAAGAACAGGGGTCTCTCTGGCTCTGGCGGGACCAAAACTGGGGGGTTTAAAAGATATTCTTTGATCTTGTCAAAGGCTTCTTGACATTCAGCCGTCCATTTGATCACTGCATCCTTCCTTAATAGCTTAAATATGGGCTCACACGTGCTAGTTAGCTGGGCAATGAATCGACTGATATAGTTTAACCTGCCCAACAGACTCATCACGTCTTTCTTCGTTCTTGGGGGAGGTAGATCTCTGATAGATTTTATCTTTGTTGGATCTAACTCTATACCTCTCCTGCTTACTATGAAACCCAAAAGCTTGCCTGATGGGACTCCGAAGGTGCATTTGGCCGGGTTCAGCTTCAAGTCGTACTTTCTCAGTCTCTCGAAGAATTTCCTCAAGTCTTGGATATGATTGTCTCGAGTCCTGGACTTGATTATCACGTCATCCACATACACCTCTATTTCTTGATGCATCATGTCATGAAAAATGGCAGTCATGGCTCTCATGTAAGTTGCCCCAGCATTCTTCAGACCGAATGGCATAACCCGATAACAGTAAGTGCCCCATGGTGTAGTGAATGCAGTCTTCTCAGCGTCTTCTTCATCCATCAACACCTGATGATATCCAACGTAACAATCTACGAAAGACTTGATCTCATGTTTGGCGCAATTATCAACAAGGATGTGGATGTTGGGCAATGGGAAATTGTCTTTGGGACTCGCTCTGTTCAAATCTCGATTATCCACACAGACCCGAGTTTTCCCATATTTTTTCGGCACTGGAACAACATTCGCTAACCACGTGGTGTACTGGATTACCCAAATTACTCCCGTTTTCAGCTGCTTGGTGATTTCTTCTTTAATCTTGTCACTGACATTAGTTTTGAACTTTCTTTGCTTTTGTTGAACTGGAAGACAATCAGGGTGAATTGGCAATTTATGCACCACTAGATCAACGCTTAATCCTGGCATGTAATCGTATGACCAAGCAAACACATCTTTAAATTCAACAAGGAGTTGAACTATCGCGTTTCGCGTTCTCTCGTCCGTGTGAATGCTTATTTTGGTCTCTCGGATTTCTTCAGGAGTTCCCAAATTAACTGGTTCGGTGTCATTCAGATTCGGCTTAGGTTTGTTCTCAAAGTGTTCCAATTCTCGATTTATTTCCTTAAAAGCCTCTTCTTCGTCGTATTCCATTTCTTGGTTCATTATTTCGCAGTTAGATCGCATGTTTGAATCCGGGCATGAAGTCCGCAAGCATGTCATGTTATTTAAAGCCGCATTATTAGAACTGAAAGAAATAAAACAGAAAAATAAAAAAATCAGAGAGAATAAATAAGATAAAAGATGAAATATTTATTTTATTTCATTGAATTTTGAAGATAATAGGGTTTACATCAGAATTTAAGGACAGGAAACTAAAAAGAAATCATTCGAGTTACACCCCAAAATAACTCGTGATGCAGAAAAGGTGGCAAGACTGGTCTACCAGGATTCCTGCTTGATCGGAAACGGAGTAGCCTTCCAGTTTTGCAATTTGGCATCGGGCCCCATATAAAGCACCTCAGCGGTGCTCGAGCCTTCTCCCAGCTGAACCATATGGGTTTCGTACATCATTTGCCTCATAACCTCACAGATTTCTTCAATTTCCTCGGTCGTGAAGGTCGCATCCTCTCTTTCTTCATTGTACTTGGGTTTGACGAATGTTTTGTAAAGATGGGGAATTGGCTGAGATAATACCCAACCATTGCTCTTCCGTTGGTTTGCCCACAATACGTTAGCTTCTTCGGCGTAAAAACCAATACCGAAGAACTTTTCGGCGGCAGGTAATGTAATAGGTTCGGTGATACCTTGCAATGATGCCCCGAGTCCCTTTCCCAGTTTATAACCATGCCTGATCATTTCCTTGGCAACCATAACTGACGTTTTTGAGAGAAAAGGTTGAGGGTAGGGGCTTCCTTCTTCGCATTGGTCTGCGACCACAACCTCGAAAACTTGATAGACTCTATGTTCACTACCCTCCTTATCTTCGAGGCATGGAACCGACGGGTCTCGATAAATTGAATTGTCATCCTCTCCATGGACTATAATCTCTTAATTTTCATGTACAAATTTTACCATCTGGTGGAGAGTAGAAGGTATGGCTTCCGTCGCATGAATCCAGGGCCTTCCTAGAAGGAAATTGTAAGAAGTATCCATATCTAGGACCTGAAAGGTCACCTCAAAATCCACAGGTCCAATAGTCAAAATCAAATCGATCTCGCCTAGGGTGTCCCTTTTGATGCCGTCAAAGGCACGAACACATACGTTGTTGGGCCTGATTCTCCCTGTTTCGATCTCCATTCTTTGCAGAGTCGAAAGGGGACAGATATCCACTCCGGACCCGCCATCCAGCATGACCCTCTTCACATAGTACCCTTCACATTTAACTGTTAGGTGGAGGGCCTTGTTGTGAGCGGCCCCTTCCGGGGGCAGATCATTTTTGCTGAAGGAAATTTGATTGATCATGAAAAATCTTTCTGCCATCCTCTCTAGCTGTTCCACGGTAGTTTCAATTGGGACGTAAGCTTCATTGAGGGTCTTGATCAACACTTTTTGATGCTCAGTTGAATTCATCAATAGAGACCACAACGAGACCTGAGCGGGAGAGTTTCGGAGTTGATCAATTATCTCGTAGTCTGCAGTTTTCATTTTCCTGAAAAACTCTTCCGCTTCCTCGGCGCTAACCGGTTTCTTGAGTGGGAAACGCTTCTTTGTAGAATCATTCAACTCCTCCAGGTTGAGGTATTTCTCAGTTGGGTTAGTTTCATTCACTTCTCCCAGGATTTCTTTTCCTTTGTAGGTTACTACCTCCTTGTTATAATTCCATGGGACGGTAGTAGGATCCGTCATGGGCCTCTGCGGCGCGCGTCCAATAATCACGGGCTCATTCAGCCTTGGTGAAATTATTGGCCCCCGTTCCGCATAGGTCCCTTTGGGCACATACATCTTAGATCCTTTGTTCAGCTCAAACCTTCTTGGAGGGCTCAATGTCACTTGTCCTTTCTTCGAACCTCGGGGGACATAAAGGACAGTATCTTTCGAGGGTACTACCTCAATTTTAGTTTTCACTGCTTTTTCTGTGTTTTGAGGGTGGTTTTTACTCTTCTTGTCCACCTTTTCTTGCTTTGCATACGTCTTGGGCTCTTTCTCAAAGTCGGCGATTGCAATGATGGCTTTCAAGACATGATCAAACTCTTTATCTTCGCAGATCATCCCAATAATCGGTCCATTGTTGTGAGTCGGTAACGGATTGTTGGTCACATTAGGAATGTCTTCGTCCTTTAACACTATTCGTTTTTGTTCTATGAGGTTTTCAACAACCCTTTTCAAAGTCCAACAGCTCTCAGTGTCATGTCCTTCCACTCTAGAATGATAGGCACATCGGGCACCAGGTTGGTAAGAGGGTGACTCTGGGTTTTGCCTATTTGGGGGTACAAGTTGTAACAAACCCATTTGGACCAATTTGGGGAAAAGGTTGGAATATGATTCACCAATAGGTGTGAAGTCCATTTTCCTGGGCGTCTCTCGAGTGCGGGCGTTGTAGGGGAGATTATTTTGTAGATGTCGGGGATTATACTGAGCTTGGTGAGGAGGTTAATTTCTTGGAAATTGAGCTCGTTTTTGGTGAAATTGTTGTTGTGGCCTAATATATGGTTGTGCATTCATTACAGTGTAGGGCTGAAGGTTCATAGCAAAGGCCGCATCTTGATGGGGGTAGTAGTGTTGCGGGGGTCTTTCAGAGAAATGAAATCTGGACGGATGGGGTTTTCTTACACTCGAAGTTGCCATTGTTGCTTCTTCCTTCTTCTTTCGGTTTGCTCCTCCTCCAGACCCGCCTTGGATTGCTTGGGAGGTAGCCCTTATAGCAGACTGACTTAAGATTCGCCCTATTTTTAAACCATTTTCCACCATTTCGCCGATTTTGATGGCTTCAGCAAATGGATTTCCCATTGCAGACATCATGTTTTGATAATAATCAGCCTCTTGAGCTTGAAGGAAAACGCTGACCATTTCTGTTTCATCCATGGGAGGTTTGACTCTGGATGCTTCTTCGCGCCATTTGACAGCATATTCTCGGAAGCTCTCCGAAGGCTTCTTCTTTAGATTTGACAATGAATTCCTGTCGGGGGCAATGTCGATGTTATATTGAAACTGCCTGACAAAATCCCTAGCCAAGTCGTCCCAAATGTGCCAATACCGGTCAAAGTTTCTCCAAAGTAAGCCATAAGAAGTTCTTCTTTTCCGCCCGCTCCCCGCAACTGGTTGCAGTACCTTTTGAGGTGGGCTATGGGGTCTCCATGCCCGTCATATTTCTCAAACTTTGGGGTTTTGAAACCCGAGGGCAGATGTACGTGTGGGAACATGCATAGGTCAGCGTAAGATACGCTTTTTTGCCCGCTCAGACCCTGTATATTTTTGAGAGTTTGCTCCATGCTTCTCATTTTTCTGGTCATTTCCTCTTGTTCAGGAGTTTTCTCGGCTTTCTCCTGTCCTGCGATAAACTCGTACCGAGACGGCTGAGGGTAAGCATTGGTAGTGAACTAACTAGGTTCCAATGGAAGAGGTGGTGCTTGAAATGTGAAGGATGATGAATCGAAGTTAGGCCTGGGTAAGACAGGTTGTGCCGTGGATGAACAAGGTGGAGCAGTGAATATGTTTGAAACCGCTCCGGAAGCTAACACCTGGGGGCGAGACTCAGAAGGTGTTCCAGTAAAGTAGGTTGAGATGGTAGGAAATCCCAATGGGGTATTTGGATAATTGGTGGGGATGTTGGAGGTCCCACTTGCCCTAGGAAAAAGCTCAGGGAATCCAGGGATCGCACTTGGTGGCTCTTTTCCATTGGCCCAGGCGTCCCACATTTCCATCATGCGGAGACGCAGAATCCTATTTTCCTCGACAGTTGATTACTCAGAAGTTGGGATGACTGAGATTGAACTTTCCTCCGAAATAGGAATCGTTGGCAGAGGAATTTCTGAAGACATTTCGACACTTCCCTTCGACCTTGTGAAATATGTATGAGCAATTCCTCTTGATTTAGCGAAGGGTGGTTGAACGTTTCCTTTTGATCTCGTGAAGTATGTATGAGAGGCCAGATTACCACAAAACCAAACCACTTTTCTAGGAACCTGAACTTATCAGCAAACATGATGGTTAGTGTAAAACAAATAACAGACAGGTAATCTCACATTGGGGTGTGATGCACCTATACAGTCAGGGGAGTTTCTACATGCTTGCAACAAAGACATGTGTCATTCCGGCTTCTCCTTAGGCTTTTCTTTTATTTATCACCATTTTTCTTTCTTTGCTTTTTTATTTTATTTTATTATTTGCAGTTAAAAATGTGACCGGATCCGATGAGGATTGCCTACGTATCACGATGCCGCGTGAATCAAATCTTGCGTAGTTCAGAATAGAGGAGTGTAAAAGAAGCACACATTTTATTACTTGAAGCAATCTATTACAACCAACATTTGAAAAAGGGGAAAATAAACAAACCTTGAAAACAAATGCAGACTCAAACAAACTAATGCACCCTGATGCGAAAAGACGGACAGAAGAGGCTAAGATACAGACTCGACCTATGAATACATCAAGGTTTCGAGAATTGGCGCCCGCGGGTCATTGTTCGGCCTTGCCGCGGTCTTAGGTGTGAGATCCCTTTCAAGTTGTTCCAACTCATGCATGGTTTGCTTGACATACACCATCACTGCCGAGAGAACGGTAATGGTGGTCATGTTTTCACACCGTAGACATCTTCTGATGATGGCATGGGCAATGGTCCTGATCTTATACCTGGTTCGCCTCTTCTCTTTGAGTAAGTGCTCTATTTGATCATTACGGGCTGTCATAACCCGAGAATCCTGGAGGCATTGATTTTGCCACTGCCGAATTTCTACTTCCATCTGGGCTAAAAGTTTGCGGCACTGTCTATTTTCAACTCCTAGGGTTCGGGTTTGCTCAAACGCTCTGTCCACCTTTTCCTTCAAATTGGCAATGGTTCGCTCGTGATCCCTTTCCAACTACTGTAAGTGCCGATTATGTTTTTCTGTCCTTCTTGCCCAGTGTGTCTCGAGCCCCGCTATGGTATTTTCTGACTCAGTCCGGCGCTCCCCAATTTCCGTCCTTAGAGCTTTTATCAATCGTTCATCCGACCGACTCCTTTGTTGGTTATCAGCATCTAACCTCATTTGTTTTATCCGGGCCTTGAGCATCTCGTTTTCCTGAGCCAACCTGTTCTTTTCTCCCAGATCAGTAGTAACTTGCACGTTGTGCTCATATTTTAGACCTTCCACTTGTTGCTTCAACTTGCTGATTTCGGTACGATAACCTCTTTCTTTTGCCAACCAATCCCACTACTTTTGCGATGACTCGGCGAAATTCAAGATGTGGGGTCTTTTAGCCGGCCTTTCATGTTCGAGTTCTCTTCTGTACCATGCGAGGTAACCTGGTGCCATTTCACTTTTGGCCGGATCTTGCACACAAGTATCTGCTTTCAAATATTGACATTCATTCCAGATCTGGCGGATTTTTGCTTCAGGAAATTGTCCGTCAGGGCTTATCTCAATTATTTGAGCACTAAGATCTTCCTCGTGTGGCACTATCTGATATCTTCCGAGTTGTCTCAAGACTCGGCAGGGCGCGTAAGGTTGAATGTTCTTAAGTCCCATCAGTGGGAAATGAGTTCTAGTTGCTGGCATATACATGATCTCATCAACAGGCAACCATCCCAGTGTCCACTGTATTTGGCTGGCAGTAAGAGCTTGAAAGAATGAAGTTCATGCCATAACTCCTTTGGGTAGACTGAACTCTTTGGTTCTCGTGTAAAACTCTTCTATGCAAGTATTTTCCGGGGAACCATGGCTCAAAATTTTGGAACGATGGCAGAGGTGCTCGGTCATCCACATTTGTAGGAGCAAGTTACAACCTTCGAAGAAATTTCCCCCAGCTTTACAAGCTGTGAGAGCTCGAAAAATGTCAGATACCACCATAGGCGCGAAAGTACTGTCACTTTGTGTGAGCAAAGTACTGACGACCCCGGATATTTTCAGATCAATATTCCCATCTTTCCTCGGAAATACCATAAGGCCTAAAAATGTTATCATGAAAGCCACCCGTCTGTGCTTATCCCACTTCTGACGACTTCCTTTGCTGCATAGCTTGTTAATCGGATTGTTGAATCCTCCTACATGACCATACCTGTCGTATATGAAGCATGGATTACAGAAACCGGCGGCCAAATCTGGGTTATGGACCGTCCTGGATATTTTTAGTGAGTCTAGAAATCGATGCACCGTGACAGCTCTTGGGGCGACCAGGTATCTTTGCCTTAATGGAAGTTCAGCATTTCCGATGTACCCAGCCATTTCCTCCAGAGTTGGGGTGAGTTCAAAATCGGAGAAGTGGAAAACATTGTGCGCTGGGTCCTAGTAAGTGACCAAAGCTCTTATGATATTTCCCCGAGGCTGGATTTCCAGTAAACCCGTGAGACCTTTCAGATATTTCTTGACTTCACCTTGTCCTTCAAGACCTAGATCATTCCACCATAGCCGTAACTTGACAGGGATTTTAGTCATTATCGAAAAGTGCTCATTTTGCATTGTGCTCATCCTGCACATTTATTAAGGTGATTATGCCAACGAAAAACTATCTATTTTTTTTTTAAAAAAAGATTTTGTTTTCAAAATAATGGACTCGGTTTTCAAATGCGGCCTTTTAGTACTTCGGGAATGAAGATTTTAAGGCTGTGAGGATCAACCGGTCAAAAAATAAAAACGATGACCAAAGATGACCGTTTATGCAATGTCAGCCTTCCGCCGTCCCTTTCGGGAACATTCGGCTGTTTTTGACAACAAAAAATCACTTGATTTTTTTTTAGAATGGTGACACGACATTGGGAACATGGCCTCACAGAGCCTCGGGGACGAGGATTCCGAGACTGTTAGGCAAATTGATCAAATTTCAAAATGACAAAAATGGCTGTTTGTGCAAAGTCAGCCTTCCGGCGTCCCTTTCGGGAATATTCGGCTATTCTTGACAAAACAGCATCACCCTACTCATTTATGATGAAGTTTAAAAAAAAAAAAAATTCTGACATTTTGGCTATTTCTGAAAAAGGGAAGGTTGGACCCGATGAGGGTTGCCTACGTATCTCACACCCTGTGAGAATCAAACCGGCGTAGTTCGGTCAATCAGGCATAGAGTACAAATAAACTAAACTCCTTCTGACTACAATCTTTTAAAGGAAAAAAAGTATTTTTCTGGATTTTTTTTTATTTATAATTCGTTTTTTTTTTAAAAAAAGGAAATATTTATGAATTTTAAACTTCTTTTCACCTTTTTTTTTTAAATTCGAAAAATCTTTTTTTTTAAAACGGAACAAATATCCCTCTTTCTTTTTTTTTCTTTTTTTTTGAGTTTTGATTTTTCTCCCCTTTTTTACTTTTAGATAAATACCCGTTTTTGGATTTTGAAAGTGATTAAAAGGAATTTTTTTTATTTTTTTTTGTTTTTGTTTTTGTTTTTATATATAAATCAAACTAAAAGACAAATTTTGTTTTCACTTTGTTTTCTTTTTTTTAGAAAATTCCGGTGAGGTTTTGACACTACTTGGACATTGGTTTTATCTTTTCCAAAATAAGTAATTATCTCCCTACGCTGCTATTTTCTCTTTCCTTTTTTTTGATTTTTTTTAGAAACCGGTCAGCACGCAGATCTGAAGCAAATAAATGCGCCAACAAACGGGATGTAGCATGATAGTCTTTTCATTTCAGGTTGTCTGTCCTAGACGGACCCAACCCCTGTGTTGAGTCCCCTACGTCAAATGCAACATGATGCAAATAAGCGTTCCTACTAGGGATCCGGCATGAGGTTTCGTTATACTAGGTTTATAACCTGGGTATATGTTCTAGACTGTGTACTCGAGCGGACAACTCGAGTCGAGGAGGGGGCTACGTACCGGGGACCCGCGAGATCGTCCGGCTTTGTAACTTGTCCGGCCTCTTTCTTATTTCAGGTATTGACACTAACAGAATGGGGAGTCTCGACCAACGAGCTTCTCCCCGGAGGTAAGAAGAGAGGGGTTTCGGCACAGTTTATATACAGTTCAGATAATATCAAAGCGGTAAAAGACAACATTTAACACGTTATGCCAAAACATGTAATAAAGATCAGATGATAAAGCGAAATATAACAATTATTCTAAGCTCGAATTTCTTGAACCCTGAACCAGTGGTTCTGGGTTTTTCCCCAGCAGAGTCGCCAGAGCTGTCACACCTCCTTTTAACGCGCCCGCCCCGAAGGGTTGAATGCGCGAGGGAGTTTTTCCAATTTAAGTGACAATATTCGAAATGAGATTATTTATTTAATTCAGAGTCGCCACTTGGGAAAGGTTTGGCTTTTGGTGTCCCAAGTCACCGGTTTATCTTGAATCCCAAATTGAGGAAAATATTCGACTTTCCAAATGAAGTCTGCGAACCAGAAATTCTAAGTAAGGAATTCTGTTGACCCGAGGGAAGGTGTTAGGCACCCTCGAATCCCGTGGTTCTAGCACGGTCACTTGAATTGTTATAATGGCTAGATATCTGATTTATTACATGTTATTACTTATTTGCTTTCATTAAGTTTAAAACCGCTTTTATTATTATTTATTTTTTATGGAATTGCAACATTGTAAAAATGCATTTCGAACCATGTGACAATCAATGCGCCCATGGTTGTTAATACATTCCGACTCCGTTGAGATTTGGATTTGGGTCACATAAATGCGCACCCAAATTTAAGAAGGTAAGATTATTAAAATGCACGCCTGAAGCAATTATCGTATTATTATTTCCGGGTAAGGCCGTGGAATTTTGCTAAACGGCTCATCCCGAAGTCTAAGTAATTTTAATTAAACATTTATCGAGGGCCCCGCAATTTGTGCGTTTTATTTGGCGAGGCTCATCTCATTTATTTTTATCAGGATAATCCTAAAGTGCCTACATTTTCTATTAAAATTGTCTCTACAAAAATGAAAGAGAAAAGGTCTTAATTTATTTACATGCTTGAGTTGTTATAGTTGAGTTTCGAATATGATTCGTAAATTCTAAAAAATGATACAAGCAAAGCAGTCTATTGCCAATACGGGCACAGGCTCACGTATTACTACCTAATTATATTATACTAGGCATGTTCTCAGTTTGTCAAATTAAAAAAAAAACTTGGCGATCTAATTTTAATCCTAAAACAATTACATGCTGGAATTAACCAATATTATTTAACTAAACAATTTTCTTACAAGTTCCGAAATGGTCTATTCGTTTGATTTTTAACTTAGACGGAGTTACTACACCATTTATTTATTTACTTGGCAATCTAATTTTAATCTAAAACAATTACATGCTGGAATTAACCAATATTATTTAACTAAACAATTTTCTTACAAGTTCCGAAATGGTCTATACGTTTGATTTTTAACTTAGACAGAGTTACTACACCATTTATTTATTTACTTGGCAATCTAATTTTAATCCTAAAACAATTACATGCTGGAATTAACCAATATTATTTATCTAAGCAATTTTCTTACAAGTTCCGAAATGGTCTATTCGTTTGATCTTTAACTTAGACGGAGTTACTACACCATTTATTTATTTTTAAGCAATATATAGATAGTTCATCCGTTAAGCTATCGTTGGATGTTCCACTATATATACATTAAATAGCTACATGATTCCGATTTTTGTAAGCTAAATAATTTATATATACAAATAAAATTAAGAATATAATTCAAAATAAATTTAGAACTTCAATTCTTCATTTTTTGTATTCGTGCTTCCTGTTTCAGTTTACAATAATCAGCGTGTCAGTTGTGTACCTGATATTGGAAGCAAAAGAAAAGTGAGAGATCAGCAGAAATTCAGTAGCATACAACAACAGCAATCCCAGCAACTAGTAACAACCAGCGACGAGAAACTTAGTGACAGATTTTAAAATCAAGACAAAATCCGGAAACAACAACAACCAACGGACAGAAGCAAAGGGAAACTTTTTCAGATTTTTGAAAGACTAGTTAGTGTTTAACCCTTAATTTCTCAATCCGTATCTCAGAATATTTGGACTATATATCAGGTGTATATTCTTCTTCTTTTGAATTTCCAGAATGTTTTTCTTTTTGTTTTTCTAAAATCTTAGTATTTTTTTTTCGGAATTTTTTCTCTTAAATTTTTTCTCTCCCCCTAAATCTGATTCAAGACCTCTCTATATATCCCCCAACCCATAAATCTTTTAATCAATTAAAATCAACCCATTTTCTCTACCAAACCTATTATCTTCCCACTCATCCCCATTACATTAAATAAACATATCACACCACCCCATTATATTTTGTCCCCCATGCCTAACATAAAATAATGCAAGATTCCCCCTTTAAATTAAATCTTGTCCCCCCTTTATATTAAACAAATATATCACAATCCACCCCATTTCATTTTGTCCCCCATGCTTCATATAAACAAATACAAAATATATAATTCCTAAACTACCCCTCCGACCCTATTACAAATTACTATTTTACCCCCGAAAGTACTATGAATTTACCAAACTACCCATCAGCCATAACACATCAATTAATCAAACTTAACCAAAATATAGACAATATGATCAATTTCTAATAATGTTCAAACAACAATATGAACACGGATGAACATCATAACAACAATATCACATGAACACGATTTTAACAACATTTCAACAACAAATCACATGAACACAAATTGAACAACAAAGAACAACTAAAATTTGATTGAACAATATTTTAGCAACAAACAATCCTATTTTCGGATTCAACAACAACAACAAACAAAGTATGAAGATTTCTAAATTCAATCATATTGAACTTAAAATCAACTCTAACAACATTACAACAAACAATTCTTATATTAAACTTTAAATAAGATTATGAGAACAATTCAAGAAATAATCATAAATGGTAAACAAGAAATCAAACTATACAAAATTCGGATTCAAGATCATCCAAACAAAGTATGAACATGAATGAATCTATTTTAACACAACAAACATGACGGATTAAACGATTAAATCAATATATTCCTTTAACACAACTAAATTCTTTTTAGACAAATAACAAGATCGACGAATAAACAATTATGAACTTAAGCTTGAACTTAACAATATTAACAATTTCTAACAATACATAAACTCATGAAACAAATTGAAGAAATAGTTAATTAAATTTCAATTTGAATCTAACAAACATCAAACTAACAAATATTCATTTAGACAATAATACAAACATGAAATGAATATGAAAACAACTAATTAAACTTCTATTATGAAATCTGAAAATTAATTTAACAAACAACATGAACAAACTAGAAAATTATTTTAACGACGAACAAACCAAACAAGAATTAAATCACTTATTGATTTTGGATCCGAAAATAACGAACAAAAATTACGGACAATAAATGAGATTCAAAAACCAACTAACCAGAAATGAATCAACGACGAACATTGAATGAACTCTAAATGAAACCAACGAAACTTTGACATAACGAAGAAGACGAAGCAAGAGCCGAAGCATGGAATCGTGAAGCAGCAGCGCCGGCAGCAACAACGACGACCCAGCTCCGGCGAACCAGCAACGGTAGCAGCAGCACGATGGAGGAGACATACCCAGCTGCCACGACGAGGCAGGAGAAGCAGCGGCGCCGGTGGTGTTTGATCGATGAAGTAGCAGCTGCGCCGGTGGGGTTTGATCGATGAAGTAGAAGCTGCGCCGGTGGGGTTTGGACGATGAAGCAACAGAAGTTGACGCGGAATCAGCTGCCATGGAAGCGAGCGGTCGACGAAGGCAATGGCGGACTGCTTGGTGGAGCTGGGCAGCCATGGATGTCGAGCTCAAGCTCGAGCTTGACGAAAGACGAAGAAAATGAAGTGACGACGCAGAGATAGCTACGCGGACAGCAGTAGCTATGGTTCTTGGGGTCGTTTGGTCATGACGAACTGTTTGTTGATGGTGTTTGGACGAGAGGGAGTGGGGTCAAAGGTAGCCATGGTTGTGCTTTGGAGTTTTGAGGAAGAAGAAGGAGAATGGGGGGGGATGCTTTAGGCATTTTTAGGGTTTTCTTACTTTTTTTTTGTTTTATTTTGTTTGTACAATAATAGGGGTGTTGGGTTATGGACTGGGTCGACCCAGTTCAAAATGGACTGGGTCATAGGGAAGGTTGGGCCATTTTTTGGGCCTGTGGCTTGAAATCGAAGAAGAGGCCCAATTCCTACTTTCTTTATATTTTAGCTCTCTTTTCTTCTTTTATTTTCTAAAACTAAATTATAAAAATACTTAAACTATTATTAAGAACTAAATTAAGTTATAAAAGCGCAAATTAACTCCCAATAACAATTAACGCACAATTAAGTATTAATTAAGCATAAAATTGTATATTTGGACATTAAATGCTAAAAATGCAAACGATGCCTATTTTTGTAATTTTTAATTTTTGTAAAACAAATTTAATTACTAACAATTGTAGAATTAAATCCTATATGCAAAATGCGACATAATTTTTGTATTTTTTATTAATTTAGCAAATAAACATGCACAGATAAAACAAATAATTATTCAAAATATCACAAAATTGCACACCAAGAAAAATTACTTTATTTTTGAATTTTTTGGGAGTAATTCTCATATAGGGCAAAAATCACGTGCTTACAGATAATATGCTAGAATTACATGTAATTGGATATGTTTTACCCCTACTTTGGTGTGTTTTCGGGTGTTATGAATGTTGAAAGATGACCAATTGAGCTTAATTGTTGAAGTTTATTATGTAGGAAAGAATAGAGGTGATTTGAGCAATAATGAAGCTAAAAGGCAATTTTTAAAGAAAAGAAAAATCGGACGAGGCAGTAAAGTAACTTCGAAAAGCACAGAAAAATTTGGAAAACACAACCAAGCCATGTGCGAAACACAACTATAGCACAAGGGAAAATTTGTCTGCATTTTATCTTGAGGGGCAACTTAGTCAATTGGCTTAGGGACATGATATAAAAGCTTCTAACCCTTATTTCAGCCACACGCTTGACCTGAGAAGGCAAAAAACACCATTGTTTAAACAAAGTTGAGCCAGAAAGATCTTCAAGTTCATTCAAGAAGACGAATCAAAGAGTTTTTCTCTCCTTTTCTATCTTTATTTCTATGAATATTGGTTTATGTATTTTTGAGTAGTATTATGAGTAGCTAAACCCGTCATCAAGGATTCATGGAACAAATTATTGGATGAATTCTTGAGTGCGTGTTGATATAATTGAGCCGTTTTTACTCTCTAATTGTTCAACTATATGCTTCTTGTGTTTAATTAAAAGGTCCTTGATTAATCGTGTCTAGTTTTCTTGTGTTGCTTGAGAGATAACACTTGATTAGATTGTTGTTGAACAAATCCATTTTCGAGTAAGTTAGGAGATTAATTACTTTGATTTAAAAGCGGGATTAGAGATAACAAAGCTTTGGCGTGATCTTTATGAGTTATACGAATTGTCAGCTAGAGTAATGCGAAAGAATACTTCTAGTAAATTATTGTAATTGATCGAAAGATAATTGTGATAAATAAGATATCATCATCTTTAGAGAGTGGTGCAAAGATATTATAGTTGGCGTGTTAAGAATTAATCCGACAATTGGGGAATCGTAAACCCTAGATCTTTTTATCCTTGATTCAACCTAATTCTTGCTAATTTATAGTTTTATTATTTTTTTCTTAGTTAAATAATTTTTGTTAATTCATAAATTAAGTCATAAACTCTAGAAGTCATATGAGCTTATCTTTAGTGATACTAGAAAGTTGTGGCAAATAGGTTAGTTCTCTATGGGATTCGACTTTGGAATCTTGAGCCGGATTATTTTTGCAGCGACCGCTTAGTCCTTTTTATAAGGTATAGTTGGGTGTGATCAAATTTTGGCGTCATTGCCTGGGAATTAATGGTGTTATTTGTTACAATTTGAAATAATTGCTAGAATTTTAGTTTAGATCAATTTTCCGTGGTGCTAAAAATATTTCCATTGAAATTCTCACGTTTGAATTCTTCTGAGCCTCAGGTGCATGCCTAAAAGCTCCTTGAGAAATGGTGAACTATTTGAAGGTATATTAGATCCCGAGAAGGTATTCAGGACATTGAATCGGGCTAATAAGAAGGGCAAACAGCTAAAACAGGACGAACAAATCGAAATTGAAATGGGTGACGTCGAGAGCGTCAATAAGAATAATATAAATAATCAAGTTGACCCAAACATTAGAGTGGTAGCACCCCTGGTGCCGGAGGCTGCTCTATATGATTGGGCGCAACCAACTGCTAACTATCTGGCAACTGCAATTGCAGTCCTTCCGATACAAGTAGAGACTTTTCAAGTTATAAACAACATGCTGCACTTGCTGCAGAACAATGGGTTGTTCCCCGGGTCTTATATCGAAGACCCACAGCAACATCTGAAGAATTTCCTATCCATTTGTGTCACTCAAAGGCAGCCTAATGTGACACCCGAAGCAATCAGATTGTTACTATTTCCATTCACAATGACTGGGGAGGCTCAAACTTGGCTGAATTCGCTCCCAATAAACTCCATGGCTACCTGGGAGGAACTAATCAAGCAGTTCTTAAACAAGTTCTATCCACCCAATAAGACTGCAAGGCAAATTTATGAGATATTGCATTCCAGGAAGAAAGCAACTGAAACTTTGCAAGAAATATGTTAGTGAAGTGTCCACACCATGGCATCCCGAATCAGATGCTAAGACAGAGATTTTATATGGGTTTGGCTAACAGTTTGAAGGCTAATGTAGATGCTTCAGCCGAGGTGCATTCTTGAGCAAATCATTCACCGAGTGTAAGATTCTTCTTGACAAGATGGCTCAAAATTCAGGTTGGATGACGATGGATACAACACTGACTCAAATAGTGCATTATGTTGCTCTTGACCCAAATAATATAAATGCAGAAAACATAGCCACTCTAATGAACCATATGAGTTTGCTCACAAAGAATATTGACAATATGGGCACGAAACAAGTTCATATTGTTGACACAACAAATGGAGGCCTATGCACTCTCTGCTTCAATGAGTCATATGTTTGCTCGTGGCATGGAGTGATAACTAGGGCTTCATAGAAGACATGAATTATGTAAATAATTTTGGGGGTCATAGGCCAGGTGGACAATAATAGGGACCTTAAAATCAGCAATACAAACCAGCCCAACAACAGTACAATACCAATCCTGTGGGAGCACGACCACCAGGATAAGTTGTGCCCTATCAAAGGCAACCGGGTTACAATCAGCAGCACTAACAACAGTTAGCTTACCAACTCCGGGTAGTACCTCTGGCCAATTGCCTTTTGATTCCTCCAGTCTTTTCTTCAAATTGTTGATAATGACTTTATTCGTTGATTCAGCTTGTCCATTACCCACCGGATGGTAAGTGTCGAGTTAATCCTTTTAATTTGCCAACTTTGAAAGAATTCTGTGATTTGTGCACCTATGCATTGAGGGCCATTATCGCATACGATCCCCTTTGGCATCCCAAATCGGCATATGATGTTTCTCCAGATGAAATTTATGACCTCCTTTTCTCGCACCTGTTTGAAGGCTCCTGGTTCTACCCACTTAGTAAAATAGTCAGTAAGTACTAACAAAAATCTTACCTTGCCTTTGGCTTGTGGTAGTGGACCTACAATATCTATCCCCCCACTTCATAAAAGGCAATGGTGCAATAATTGGATGTAACAATTCAGCTGGTCGATACATGTTGTTGTCATATCTTTGGCACTTGTCACATTTAGCCTTGAAGCTTTCCGCCTCTTCTTCCATTTTTGTCCAGTAATAACCAACTCAAATTATGGTTTTCACTAAAGATCTCCCTCCGACGTGATTTTCACAGTGTCCCTCATATATTTCTTTAATCACATATTCCGTTTGAGAAGGCCCGAGACATCTTGCTAGAGGACCACCGAATATTTTTCGATATAAATTGCCTTGATTTAAATAGTAATGAGCAGTTTTTTGGCGAAGTGCTTGAGCGTTTTTCTTATCTTCAGGTAGTATTCCATACTGCAAAAAATTGACAATCTCGTTTCTCCAATCCCAAGTTAGATTATTGTAATTTACCTCGTTTTTGTCTTGATCAAGCATTGAATGAAATAAATGTATCACGGAAGCGTTTTCTTTATTTGTTACTTCTACAGCGAATGCAAGATTAGCTAGAGCGTCTGCCTCGTCATTTTCTTCCCTTGGTATCTGCATGATTTTCCAAGTTTGGAATAGTCTAACCAAGTCCCATGCCTTTTCCAGGTATTATTGCATCCTTGTCTCTCTAGCCGTATAAGTCCCCTGCATTTGGTTAACAACGAGCTGCGAATCACTTTTGATTATGACCTACTCTATTCCGAGCTCTCATGCCAATTCTAAACCTGCAATCACAGTTTTATATTCTACCTCATTATTAGTGATTGGATGATATTTTATTGCTTGCCATATGGTTTCACCCGCAGGAGGTACCAGGACAATGCCTAGGCTTGCTCCTTTTACATTTGATGAACCGTCAGTAAATAAGGTCCAGGTACCTAGATTAGATTCGTTAAATATCTGCAATTCTTTTTCTGCCTCCAATTGAATCCCCTAGCTAAAATCTGCCACAAAATCTGCTAAAACTTGTGACTTTATTATAGCTATAGGTTGATATGTAATGTCATATTCGCTTAGTACTATAGCCCACTTGGCTAATCTATCCGATAACTCTTGTTTATGCAATATATTATGTAAGGGGCAGGCGGTTACTATAGAGATAGGATGACATTAGAAGTAAGGTCTTAATTTTCTTGATGCCATAATTAAAGCTAATGCAAGTTTCTCTAAATGAGGATATCGAGTCTCAACATCTAGCAAAGATTTGCTAACATAACAAATCGGAGATTGTTTACCTTGGTTTTCCCGAACCTATACGGCACTTACCGCTACTTCTGAAACTGCAAGGTAGATAAGTAATTTCTCCCTATTTTTCGGTTTGGCCAACAATGGTGAATTTGATAAGTATGCCTTTAAATTTTTAAGAGCTTGCTAACATTCTTCAGACCAATCAAATTGATTTTGTTTTTTTAAAGCTGAAAAGAATTTGAAGCACTTTTCTGATAACTTGGAAATAAACCTTCCCAAGGATGCTATTCTTCCTGTCAGCCGTTGTACTTCTATTTTGCTCGTAAGTAATGTGAGCACGTGATTTTTGCTTCACGAAAACTACTCCAAAAGAAATTAAAAAATAAAACAAAATTTTCTTGGTGTACAATTTTAGGATTTGCGTGGCATTTTTGGATAATTATTTGTGTTTTTGTCTGTGAATGTTTATCCTATTATAATTAATTGAAATAATAAAAAATATGTGGCATGTGCACTTAGGATTTTTATTTCTTACAATTAGGAATTAATTAAACCATAATTTGGTTTTAAAAGAAGGAAAATCACAAAAAATATGTAATTGTTGTAATTTTGTCATTTAAATGTGCCATTGTGTGATTTTATTTTTAATTAAATGTTTTAACTTGTGTGTTGTTTGTTGTTAAGGGTTAATTAATATTTTTGTAGATCAATTTTGTTTTACAATTTATTTCTAGAGTTGTTGTTAATTGTTAATTAAAAGAAGGAAAAGAAAAGAGTTAAAATAATTAGCTGAGTCAGACTGGGCCAGGCCAAAAATGCAATGCAATGACCCAGTCCATTATGCCTGATCTCTCAGATAGCCTAAACGACGCCGTTTAGGCGTCTTCAATCTGAGCCGCTGATCGAACAGATCAAACGGTCCAGTGCAGCCCTGGCTTGGTTTGAAATGACACCGTTTCAAGTGTTTAATCCGAGCCATCCATTTTCTTTGATCCAACAGCCTCAAGGCCTCACCACGACCTGATCCACTTCACCCCCAGGCCAACCCATTCACCAACTTAAACCGAACGACACTGTTCGGTTAAGTGAGTTGATCTAGGCCGTTGATCGTGCTTGATCCAATGGCCAAGATGAATCCCTCCCTCCACTATATAAGCCTAATACCCACCCCAGCCCCCCAAACCAAACACCCCCCTTTTCTTCCATGTTCATCGTTTCTCAACTCAGAGACGAACTAGGGCTAACCCTATCCGCCACCTTACCTCGTCGCCTGAAACCCGGAGGCATCAACGCCGCCGGCCACCACCTTAACACAATAAGACCATCTGACCATCCCCGTTCCAAATATGTTACTCGTTTGGTTCGAATCTTCCCCCATCTTCTCGAATCTTCATTTGAAGATTCGAGCCAAACGGAAACCTACACCAACCAACCCTAAATTCATACCAGGCAACCCCCAGAACTCCCTCATACCATAAATAACTTTGGTCCCGTTCGAATCCGGCTAGAAACACTCGAACCCCAAATCGAAACAAACAGAACCCTAGAAAAACTAAAACTGGTTTCTGTCCGAATTTTTAAGAGGTTTTGAGTGTTTAACTGACCTTAGTCGAAGTGTTCTCAGTTGAGAACACTCGATTAAGGTCCGTTTGACCTTAAAAGAAGTTCAAATTCGAGTCGATTCAAGTCCGTCTGTTCTTTGTTCTATCTAAGGTATTTTTCCTTTTTTTTCTTTTATTCTATTTTTCTGATGTTTTATGTGTCTGTTTATGTGTTTAGTATGGTTATATTAATTTTTCAGTTTTGTCAATTGTTATTTCCTTCGCCATCAGACCTTTTTATTTGGTCGATTTTGTTTCTGTTCTTTGTTGTGAGTAGTTATAGGCTGTGTAATCGATTCGAATAAGTTCGTCGATTAGTTGTTTTAAACCTCTGCTCTTGTCAATGCCGATTGAAATTGCCTGATTATCTATTTTTGTTATCAATTGTTGTAGGTAATCGGTAAATTAGTTCTCGTCGATTAATTCTTTCTTGTTTGTAAACCAATAAGCTCGTCAAATGTTTGTTGCGTATGGACACTTAGCTTAGGCTGACAATGAACCTGCATTCATGTTACCTGCATTCATGTGCATTTTGATTCAATTGTCAATTTCATTTTAACTAATTCTGTTGAGTTCTGTGTGGTGATTTTAATTCAGTTTATTTGTTTCAAATGGAATTCAACCTTAGCTTCAATTTAGCTGTCAATAAGTTTGGTTATAGCTGTTAGTCAGGTTTAGTTTCAAATCTTTGTTAGCTGGAACAGATTTCAGAATTAAAGGTTTTAATACAGTTGAATAATTGTATTAGGGGCAGTAATATTAAGGGGTTTTAGGGGTAATTTGGGAATGAAACAATTAGGATAATATTTTAATGTTAGTGTTTTGTTAGTGGGATATTGGTATCTTTAAATTAATACACTAATGGGGAACAAAAGGGAATGAGGGGCTGAAAATAAGGAAAAGTTTTCCTTAGTGGGATTTAAAGTGGAATAATTCAGATTTTTAGTGAAAAAGGGGGGCAAGGCAGTAAGGGGAAAGGGGGGCAGGTCTGTATAAGAGGGTAGAAGGAGGTCTATAGGAGGGGGACTGCATTCTGAAAGTTGGAAAAAATTGAAAAAAGAATAGCTATTTTCATTATTTGTCTGGTTTAGGATCTGAAATTAGAAAAAAAACTTTCTTCCTTTTACTTCTGCTCTATACTTGGGGAAGTATATAGTTGCTGGCTATTTGTGGCTACACTGCTAGTTGCCATTTTTGTTTGCTACTACTGCTGCTGCTGACTCTCTTCTTCTTCTTCTTCTTCTTCTTGTATTGACAATACCAGGTGCATGCTTCGAACTCCTTTGATGTAGTTCCTTGAGGTTCACAAAAAATGGAAATATTCATAGATTTGTGTTCATTAGTAGGCTGTTTGTTGTTTATAATTGGATGAATTGTTAGTCAGTTATACCTAGTCAAGATTGGCTATGTGTTTTGTATTATGTGAACAATGGAGACATACGGATTGCAATTAAGAGCTAACTAAACTGCTATGTTCATGTTGACATGCTTTTAATTTACAAATTTGAACTGCTAGGCTCATGTTGATATGCTATTAGTTTATAACTTTGAGCTACTAGGTTGTCAGTGTGCCTTACCTAAACATGATTTGAGCTAGAGTTTGTGGTTATAACTGTTGCACCAGTATTTTAGGAGTAAACTTACTTAAAGGATGATTTTGTGATTGTGGGCACTAGAACATATTCAGCCATTGGTTAGCGTATCTGTTTGTTGGTAGGCTTAAGGAAGAAATCAATTGTTATAAAGTTTTATTGGTCTTCTGGATTAGTTGGAAGTTTGATTCCTATTATGGCTCCACCTTGGTAACTGATTGAAATATGTTTGTGATTTATTGTTTACTGCTAATTGACAAAGGGTACACTCTATTGTTTTTTATGTATGTCTATACCATGTTCTTTCCTGGAGTCCGGGCAACAAAATTCATTAAAAGGAAATATAACAACCCATTTCTTCATGCTTGAATACTAGTTTGTTATTGTTATAAAAAAGGGCTTATGTCTAAAGCAACGAAAACAGAGGTGAAAGAACTTGAGATTTTGAATGACGTCATATAATATTTGTTTGGTTGTACTGATATTGGTTCTGAATTATTTTGTTAATGAGCCATTTCGATAATTGTTTAAGCCATAAGGCCATTATGAAATAAGGAATGTATAGCCTTGCAACTCAATTGGGCCAGCTGTCAGCCCAACGCCATTTCAGCTGAACACTTAGCTTCAATTTAACACAAACCCAATAGTTATTGAGTTTGAACATTAGCCTAAAAATAATTAGAATTCCTTTAAGCTCACCTTAATTAATCAGACTCTTTCAATTGGTTTGAGATGTGCCATATTAGCCAGGCCAACAATTATGGCCCTCCCTTAATTAGCTTTAATCCTTTAGAAATCAAGGTGTATCATCTTGTGAATTTTCCATGGTGCGCAAAGTTAAAAATGCGTAGTGGCTTTTAGGGCGATGTTTTAATAAAGTTATTTTCATAAACTTGGGTGCACATTTATGTGACCCAAATCCAAATCTCAACGAAGTCGAAATGTGTCGCTAATCACGGGTACATTGATTGTGACGTGATTCGAGATACATTTCCACGACGTTGCAAATTCCTTTTAAAAAATAATGAATGAGACGAGCCTTGACAAACAAAAGTACACAAGATGCGGGGCCCTCTATACGTGTTGGTAAAATTACTTAGACTTCGGGATGGACCGTTTAGCAAATTTTCGCGGTCCTATCCAAAATAATGATACGCTAGTCGCTTTAGGCGCGTATTTAATAATGTTATCTTCTTAAACTCGGGTACAAATTTATGTGACCCAAATCCAAATCTCAACAAAGTCGGAACATATCGAAAATTGCGGGTACATTTATGTGGCGCAATTCGAGATTCATTCTCACGACGTTGCAATTCTTTGAATAAATAATAAAAAAGCGGTAAAAAGTTAAAATTTGCACATAGGTTCAACATGTATTAAAATCAGATAAATAAGCCGAATATGATAGTTTAGCGACCGTGCTAGAACCACAGAACTCGGGAATGCCCAACACCTTCTCCCGGGTTAACAGAATTGCTTACTCGGATTTCTGGTTCGCGGACTGTAATACAGAGTCGATCTTTTCCTCGATTCGGGATTTAACCGGTGACTTGGGACACCATAAATCTCCCAAGTGTTGACTCTGAATCTTTAAATAAAATCCCGTTTTGATTTGTCCTTTAATTTGAAAAACTCCTTTACGCCCCTGCTGGCGCGGATAAAAAGGAGGTGTGACAGATCTGGCGACTCTGTTGGGGAGGTATCGAACCCAGAATCTCTGGTTCAGGGTTCAGAATTCGAGCTTAGATAAATTGTTATATTTGGCTTTATTCATTATCTGATTTTATTACATGTTTTGTCCTAATGTGCTAAATGTTGCTTTTACTGCTTTGATATTATCTGAACTGTAGATATAAACTGCTACGAAATCCCTTTCTTCTCTCTCGAGGAGTGCACGCTGGTCGTGACTTCTTTCTATTAGTGTCACATCCCAAAATAGAACGAGGATTCAGAGGAGTTGCAAAACCGGATGGTCTTTTGGTTACCGGTACGCAGTTCCTATCCTCGGCTCGAGTTGTCCGCTCGGGTAAGCCAGGTCTAGAACAAACACCCAGGATAAACCTAATATAACAAAACCTCATGCCGGATCCCTAGTAGGAACGCTTATTTGCATCATGTGCACTTGACTTAGGGGACTCAAAAGGGGTTGGGTCCGTCTAGGACAAACAACCTGAAATGAAAAGATCATCCTGCTGCATCCTGTTTGTTTTACGCATTTATTTGCCGCGGACTTGCACGCTGACCGGCTTCTGACAATACTGGAATATCGAAAAAGGAAAAAAAGAGAAAAAAAGGAAAAATGAAAAAATGTTTTTTTAGTGTAATTTATTTAAACAAGTTTCGTTGTTAGAATTAGTTTATTGTCGTGGCCCGAACTACGCTGGTTTGATTCTCACAGGATGTGAGATACGTAGGCAACCCTCATCGGGTCCAACCACATCTTTTGCAAAAATAGCCAAAAAAAATGTCAAATTTTTTAATCTCTCGTCATAAATAATTCGGGTGATTACATTCTTGTAAAAATAGCCGAATGTCCCTAAAAAGATGCTGGAAGGCTGTTTTTGCGAAAATAGCCACTTTTGGTCATTTTCAAGGTTTTGTCCGGTTGGTAAAACACAGCCTTTAAATCTTCTTCGAAGTGCTGAAAGGCCGTATTGACAAGACTAGAGTTTTATTTAAATGTGTGTCGATTTTAGTTTATTATTTCTTTGAGTCCAATGAGTGTTAATCACCCCAAACAAACATACAGAATGAGCCCGGGTCCAAGTTTGCCGGTAATAGTTAGGAGCAAGATCCCTTTGGAGTTGCGCTTGTGGTGGGAGGATTTGGAAAAGACAGAGCGAGATAAGATCAAACTACATATGGGAGGTCTCACCAGTTTGTTGAACGTCAGACCCAGATGTGACATCATAAAGGCTTTGGTTACATTTTGGGACCCGACCCACAATGTATTCCACTTCTCGGATTTTGAACTCACCCCAACCTTAGAAGAGGTAGCAGGTTATATGGACATTATTGAGGGGCTAAGACACAAATATCTGATTGCTCAAGAGCCGTCAATTCGCACAAGTTTATGGATCTACTGAAGATAAACAAGAGAGTCCCGTACTCTGAATTGGATAGGGTTTTTTCTACTCTGCAGTTCATATACCAGAGGTATGGGCATATAGGAGGGTTCGACGATCTGGAAAGCAGTGTTTGCAGCAAAGGGAATTGGGCAAAATGGGATGAACATAGGCGGTTCGCCTTCATAATAGCATTCTTGGGCATTGTGGTGTTTCCTCGGAAAGACAGAAATATTTATTTGAAGGTGGCTGGAGTCGTCAAGGTCCTAATTACCAACAATAAAAGCACGCTTGCCCCTATGATAGTGTCTGAGATATACCGAGCTCTCACAGCCTGTAAAGCCGGTGCAAATTTTTTCGAAGGATGCAATTTGTTATTGCAGATGTGGATGATCGAGCACTTGTGTCATCATCCTCAGTATATGAGCTATATATCTACAAACGAAGGTTGCATTGAAGGATATAACACGAGGGTTTCAAGGCTCAAATTGCCAGAAGGGTCTGAAGAATGGGTATCTTGCCTTCGCGCCATCACTACAGCACAAATAGGGTGGACATTGGGTTGGCTTCCTGTTGAAGAAATTGTGTACATGCCCGCCACGGGTCCTTACTTCCTCTTAATGGGACTCCGAGGCATTCAGCCTTATGTGCCTTACCGGGTGATGAGACAGTTAGGGAGGTGTCAGGTGGTACACCCAGATGAAGATCTCAGTGTTTATGCAATCGAGGTTAGCACCAACGACCAATTTCATGAAGAAGCCATTCGTTCTATATGGAATGAATGCCAGTATTTAACGGTAAACACTCGAGTGCGCGACCTATCCAGAGGTGAAGTCTCACCGGCTTATATTGCCTGGTACATGAAGAGATATGTTGTAAGAGATGAGCCAGAACGGCCAACAAAAAAACCTCACATTCAAGAATTCGTTGAGGCGTCACAAGAACCGTAGGACTGGTTGGCCAAAGAGTGCGAATACCGGGCCGAAATAGGCAAGCTGAAACAATAGATTAAGGATCTGAAATTTGAAAACAAGGTGCAAGTTGCTGCCGATGAGGGAGAGAAGAACAAATTAGCTCGGGAAAGCGAGATCCTCAAAGCTCAAATCCGGGTAATGGAAATAGCTTTCAAAAACCCGAAGAGAAACCGGGCTGATGAAAAGCTCATAAACGGTCTGAAGAAGAAAGTCCTCGAGTATCAAGAAGACCTGGAAAAATCTAAAGCTGGTCTAGCGAGAATCCAGGTGAAATGGACAAAGAAGGCAGAACAGCGAGCAAGGTCTATGCAAAAAATGAAGAGGGACTACGAAAGGAGCATCGCTCTATTAAGAGAAACAATATCCACTCTCGAAGAACGGATCTTCAGACAAGCTCGAGATGCCAGAGCAGATAGGAAGCACTGCTATGATCTAATGGCCCGAATGGAGAAACAGATGAATGAGTTTCAGCATCAACTCTTTTACAACGCGCAAATGCTGGGGACACGGAATCAACAAATAAAGCGATTGCTTATGGAAAGGGACAGAATCAGGGGAAGAATCGACGATATCGGGCACTACATCACCACAAAGTGCCTAGCTTGTGAGGATGTGTCCCGTACCACCTTCTTTGCTTCAATAATGATTTATGTCCACCAGATCATGAAAGATTTGAAAGATATGCAAAGGGGCCTTGCACCAAAACCCGCGGCGAGGCCAAACGACGCCCCGCGGGTGCCAAAATTCAAAACTCTGAAACAGTCATAGTTTGAGTCTGTATTTTCCTTGTCTTCAGAGTCTGTTGTCCGTTGGAGTTTGTATTTTACTTTTTGGCATAACAGTCTGTAGTATGTATCAAGTTTGTCAATTTCCTTTCAAAAATGTTTTGTCCTGTAATAAAACGTTTTTCTAAGTAAAGGTTGGAAAATCCAAAAATGGTGTCTTTATTTTCCGCACTTGTGGCAGAACTACGCCCGGTCTGATTCATGTGGGGACATGATACGTAGGCAATCCACATAAGATTCGACCATCACTAAAAAGAAAAAAGAAAAGGCATTGGTGAATAAAAGAAAGGAAAAAGGACATAAAAAGAGAGGGTAAGCCGGGATGACGCGTGCAATCAAAGCAAAAACATGTTAGAAATGGTTAAACTGCCTAGGAACATTGCGTTCCCCCAATATGAAATTGCAATATGTGTTAAACTCTAACGCTAACAAGTTTGTTGTTTATCCAGAGAAAGATTTTGAAACAGTTAGTTCGTTAGAACGTTCTGGCAGATTACCATTACCACACAAGATCTAAAGGGACCATTCCGAAAAGTATGTTTGGTTCGGACAAAAGTGTTGAAGAGGAAAAGACAGAGATGCAAATGATGAAGGAGGAAGTAGACAGGTTGAGACAAGAGATAACTGGGATGCACTTAGCCTGGGCTAAGGGACAAACATCACCAATACTTCCCCCTACTCCTACCCTCTCCGAACTCCGGAACACCTTTCTACTGGTCCATCAACAAGCTTCCCCATTGCCCAATACTATCAGGGGGAAACTTCCTATAATCCCCAAGCTCCACCACCCAAACAAAACCCTTCTCCACCAACTGTTCCTATTTTTGTGGCACCTCCACCCGCCACATTGCAAAAATCATCCGATGAACCAGTGTTTCAGGTTCACGACAACCAATACTATCCTCCCGAACTCACCTTCAAAGCACCCGAGCTATACACTTACGCCCCTCACCTTCAGCTCCCGGTGGAAACTGATAGGCCGATTAAGAATCCGGAGCAGGATGAAGTTCTTCGTAAAGTGAAAAGCCTGGAGCAGTCCTTCAGGAATATGCATGGATTGGGCAGCCAAGTTAGCGTGGCCTACAAAGATCTGTGTCCCTTCCCCGATGTTCAATTGTCGGCAGGTTTTAAGATGCCAAAGTTTGATCTATATGAGGGACATGGTGATCCCATGGCATATCTACGAGGTTTCTGTAGTAAGATGAGAGGGGCAGGTGGAAAGGATGAGTTGTTGATAGCTTATTTTGGTCAAAGTTTAAGCGGGTCCGCACTAGAATGGTACACGAGGCAGGATCCTAGCAGGTGGTATACCTGGGACGATCTAGCACAAGCATTTGCAGGTCACTTCCAGTATAACCTTGAGATCGTCCCTGACCGTCTCACCCTGTTGAAACTTGAGAAAAAGCTTGGAGAGAGATTCAGGGAATTCGAAATCCGTTGGAGAGAACAAGCAGAAAGAGTCGATCCACCAATGAGGGAAGGAGAAATGGTGGACTACTTCTTACAAACTTTGGAGCCAACTTACTTTGGTCACCTGATGACGTCAGTTGGTAAATCTTTCAACGAAGTAGTAAAAATGGGCGGTATGGTTGAAGAGGGACTCAGGTCCAACAAGATAATGAGTTATTTAGCAATCAAGGCCACAACTCAGGTTATCCAAAGCGACACGGGAGGTGGCTCGATAAAAAGAAGAGAGGAGGTCGCAACAGTTGAAGCAGGTACTTGGTCCAGATCAAGAGGTCCTTCCCCTCGCTACCAACCTAGAGACCATCACCTAAATTACCCACACACTCCATACAACCCTCCACAGCCCTATTATCCACCACAAGAACAACATTTCTCCATCCATCATGCCCAAACTTACACCCAGCCTCCGGATCGCCCACAATGGCGTGCGCCGTTTCCCCAGAATACATATCCACCTCCACAAAACACATACCCCCCTCCACAAAACACATATCCACCACCAAGAGCCTACAGGAATCCTACGGGGCCAGGCTTCCGTGGGAATCAGACTTTCAGGAACGAAAGGGTGCAGAGGTCGAGAACATTCACTCTGTTGGGAGAAACCTATACTATTATGTTCCACAAATTGAGGCAGTTAGGACTATTGAGTCCTGTTGAGCCCAAATTGTCAAATCCCCTGCCCAAAAATCTAGATCACTCGGTATGCTGTGAATATTGTTCGGGGGCTCCTGGGCATGATACTGAGAAGTGTTGGAAGTTGAAGACTGTCGTACAAGATCTTATTGACACGAATAGGATCGAGGTTCAGGCACTAGAGGCACCCAACATCAATGAGAACCCGCTGCCGATGCACCATGAGGCCCACATGATCGAACTAGTGCACGAAGGAGGGGAGCCCAAGAAACCTCACAAACGGCAATAATGATTCGTGCCAGTCCAAACGAAAAGCCAACCAGTGGAAAGGCAGCGGTGCAGTTGGGAAGGGTAGATGACAAGCCAATTGTGGTAATAGGGAAATGTGTGTCTGTTGTTGTGAAGAAGCCGGAGCCGGTCAAGGTAGTGCTGCAGGGAGAACCAAGCGCACTAGTGTTAGTTGTGAAGGCGGCCCGCGTAGAACCAGTTGTTATCAGGACAGTAATGCGGTTGCCGATAACAAGTGAGAAAGCTGTGCCATAGAGCTACAGTCAAGTGACGGTGATGTATAAGGGGAAGGAGGTTGTGGAACAAGTATGCGAGGCACAGGGGTTAACTCGTTTGGGAAGGTGTTTTGCTCCCGCAGAATTGAGAAGGGCCAATCCAATAACAATAAAGAAGCCAGTGACGGACGAAGAAGCGGAGGAGTTTTTGAAGAAGATGAAGGCGCAAGACTACTCCATTGTGGAGCAGTTAAGGAAGACCCCGACACAGATCTCATTGTTATCCTTGTTGATCCAGTCAGATGAGCATCGCCAGGTATTGATGAAAATCCTTAACGAAGCCCACGTTCAGGATAAGATCTCTGTGAACCATCTGGAGAAAATAGCAAACAAAATTTTTGAGGTCAACAGGGTCACTTTTTCAGACGATGAGTTGCCCGTGGAAGGTACAGAACATAATAGGGCCCTCTATTTGACTGTGAAGTGTGAAAACTCGGTAGTCACCCGAGTACTGATTGATAATGGCTCCAGTGCCAATATCTGTCCTTTGGCCACATTGAACAAACTGAATGTCGATAGTGACCGGATTCACAAGAACATCATCTGTGTTCGAGGATTTGATGGTGGTGGTACAGACACAGTGGGTGACATCATACTTGAGTTAACAATTGGTCCAGTCGAGTTCACCATGGAGTTTCAAGTGTTAGACGTGGCGGTGTCATATAATATTCTGTTGGGACGATCCTGTATCCACGCTGCCGAAGCAGTGCCTTCTACACTTCATCAGGTGGTCAAATTCGAAGGGGATCGACAAGAGATTGTGCTACAAGGGGATGATGGTACAGGCGCCGTTAGTGATGCCATTGTGCCCTTCATAGAAACCGACGATGACAAGGGCCCATAGGTTTACCAGGTTTTTGACGTAGTCTTAGTAGACAAAATTCCCGAGGGCGGGGGCCTTCCATTTCCCAGAATAGCAGCTGCAACCTTTATGATAGCCTCGGAAATGTTAAACAGTGGGTTTGTACCAGGAAAAGGTTTGGGGATTGATCTGCAGGGAATTGTCCAGCCAGTTTCTTTGCCCAAGAACCTAGATACTTTTGAGTTAGGATTCAAGCCTACCACAGCGGATGTAAAGCGGGCTCGCAAGTTGAAGAAAAGAGGCTGGGTCCTTTCCAAGCCAATTCCACGCCTGTCCAGATCTTTTGTCAGGCCGAGCATCAAAAAGCAATTGCTATCCAAAGTTCTCGGACCACTGATTGGGCCGGATGGAGATTTGAATGAAGACTTTGAAAGGTTGTTCGCTGATGTCAACATGATAGAAGCTGGAGAAGGTTCCAGTAAGGCAGACATACAGTTTGTAGGTCCTAGGGCCAATATCGACAATTGGATGGCTACTCCCCTTCCTACTCGGAGGGAGTCTTGGTAGTGGGCTTTGATTTTTCTTTCTTGTCTTTGGATTATTCCAGGGTTGTAATTCAGATTTATTTTTATTGTGTTCATCAAAGTGTGAAACCTTGTTATCCCGTAATTCAATAAAATAAAAAAGTTTCTTCTTCATTCCTTATTTTATTTTAATTTTGGTTTTCTTCTTTTCTTTTTCTGTACAGTTCTCTTCATACTGGTATTAATGACATGGAGTGCATAAGGAATTCTCAGCCCTGTCTTAAAAATCAATCTAATTCCGAAATGATAGTTCAAGAAGTAGATTGCGATTACGAATCAGAGTATGATGATGAGGATGAAGCATTCGAAGAAATTAGTAAAGAGTTAATTTACTTCGAAGAGAAACCCAAACCCAATCTGAATGACACAGAAGCCGTCAATTTAGGGGACACAGACAATATCCGAGAGACTAAAATAAGTGTCCACCTCGAGCCAAAAATCCGGGAAGAGTTAATCAAAACACTCATTGAGTGCAAAGATGTTTTTGCGTGGTCATATGACGACATGCCAGGGTTAAGCACTGATTTAGTGGTCCACAAATTGCCAACTGATCCAGCGTTCCCTCCCGTCAAGCAAAAGTTGAGGAAATTCAAAACTGATATGAGTGTAAAGATTAAAGAAGAGGTTACCAAACAGTTGGATGCAAAGGTTATCCGGGTCACCCGATATCCTGTTTGGTTGGCTAATGTCGTGCATGTGCCGAAGAAGGATGGCAAGATCAGAGTATGCGTCGATTACCGCAATCTCAACAAAGCAAGTCCGAAGGATAACTTCCCACTGCCCAATATCCATATTTTGATCGATAATTGCGCCAAGCGTGAGATCAGATCTTTTGTGGATTGCTATACCGGGTATCATCAGGTTCTAATGGATGAAGAAGATGCAGAAAAGACGGCGTTCATCATACCCTGGGGAACTTATTGCTACCGGGTAATGCCATTTGGTTTAAAGAATGCTGGGGCAACCTATATGAGGGCAATGACTACTGTGTTTCACGATATGATACACAAGGAGATTGAGGTATATGTAGATGATGTGATCATAAAATCAAAGCATCAATCTGACCACGTCAGGGATTTGAGGAAATTCTTCCAGAGGCTTCGCAGGTACAACCTCAAGCTCAACCCCGCCATGTGTGCATTTGGTGTTCCATCCGAAAAACTATTGAGATTCATAGTCAGTCGGCGAGGCATCGAGCTGGACCCATCAAAGATCAAAGCCATACAAGATTTTCCCCCTCCGAGGAACAAGACTGAAGTGATAAGTCTGTTAGGAAGGCTGAACTACATCAGCAGGTTTATTGCTCAGCTCACGACAACTTGTGAGCCTATTTTCAAGTTGTTGAGGAAGGACGCTACGATCAAGTGGACCGATGAGTGTCAAGAAGTGTTTGACAAGATAAAAGGTTACTTGACAAACCCACCTGTGCTGGTTCCGCCAGAACCAGGGAGGCCTTTGATTCTTTACTTGACAGTCTTGGAAAATTCATTTGGATGTGTACTGGGGCAGCATGACGTCACCGGCAGGAAAGAGCAGGCCATCTATTATCTTAGCAAGAAGTTCACAGCTTATGAAGTTAAGTACACTAACCTGGAAAGGACATGTTGCGCCTTAACTTGGGTGGCACAGAAGTTGAAACATTATTTGTCATCCTACACTACTTACCTCATTTCACGCTTGGATCCGTTGAAGTATATCTTTCAAAAGCCTATGCCGACAGGCAGACTAAAATGGCAGATTTTGCTCACAGAGTTTGACATAATCTATGTGACTCAGACTGCGATGAAAGCCCAAGCATTGGCCGATCATTTGGCCGAGAACCCGGTCGATGAAGAGTATGAGCCAATGAGGACTTATTTTCCCGATGAAGAGGTGATGCACATTGATGAACTAGAACAGGCCGAAAAACCAGGTTGGAAGCTCTTCTTTGATGGAGCCGCGAATGCGAAAGGAGTTGGAATAGGAGCCGTACTTATTTCTGAAACAGGACACCATTATCCTGTTACGGCTCAGCTACGTTTCTATTGTACCAATAACATGGCTAAATATGAGGCATGCATTTTGGGTTTAAGGTTAGCTGCAGATATGGATGTCCAGGACGTCTTGGTCTTGGGAGACTTGGACCTCCTGGTGCATCAGATTCAGGGTGAATGGGAAACACGGGATTTGAAGCTCATACCATATCGACAATGTTTGCACGATCTGAGCAAGCGATTTCGATCAGTGGAGTTCAGACACATCCCAAGAGTTCACAATGAGGTTGCCGATGCTTTGGCCACTTTAGCATCGATGTTGCACCACCCAGACAAAATTCATGTTGACCCGTTGCATATCCAGGTTCGTGATCAGCATGCTTATTGCAACATGATAGAGGAAGAAATGGATGGCGAGCCATGGTTCTATGATGTCAAGGAATACCTCAGGATGGGGATATACCCGGAGTAGGCCACCGGAGATCAAAAGAGAACCATTCGGTGATTGGCCAATGGATTTTTCCTCAGTGGAGGAGTGTTGTACAAAAGAACCCCAGATTTGGGATTGCTGAGATGTATAGATGCTAGTCAAGCCACGACAGTTATGACAGAGGTACATGCTGGAGTTTGTGGGCCGCATATGAGCGGATATGTATTGGCAAAGAAGATTGTTCGAGCAGGGTACTATTGGCTCACTATGGAGCGTGATTGTATCAGTTTCGTGTGGAAATGCCATCAGTGTCAGATACACGGAGATTTGATTCATTATCCGCCGACAGAATTGCATACAATGTCAGCACCATGGCCATTCGTTGCCTGGGGCATGGATGTCATTGGACCTATTGAGCCGGCAGCTACCAACGGTCATAGGTTCATTCTGGTGACCATCGACTATTTCACTAAGTGGGTTGAAGCTAAAACTTTCAAGTCGGTAACCAAGAAGGCAGTGGTAGATTTTGTTCACTCCCATATCATCTGTAGATTCGGAATCCCAAAGGTGATCATCACGGATAATGGTGCTAATCTTAACAGCAATTTGATGAAAGAGGTATGTCATCAGTTTAAGATTACACACCGTAAACCACACCATATTATCCCAAGGCGAATGGAGCAGTTGAGGCAGCCAACAAGAACATCAAGAAGATACTGAGGAAGATGGTAGAAGGATCCAGACAATGGCATAAAAAATTACCATTTCATTGTTAGGTTATCGCACTACTGTCCGTACTTTAGTAGGGGCAACTCCTTATTTGTTGGTATATGGAACTGAAGCAGTAATACCGGCGGAAGTTGAAATTCTATCCCTTCGGATTGTCGCTGAAGCTGAGATTGATGATGACGAGTGGGTCAAAACCCATTTGGAGCAGTTGAACTTGATTGATGAAAAGAGATTGGCAGCCGTGTGTCATGGCCAGTTATATCAAAAGAGAATGGCAAGAGCGTACAACAAAAAGGTGCGTCCCTGGAAGTTTGAAGTGGGCTAGCAAGTGCTGAAACGCATCCTCCCACATCAGGCTGAGGCAAAGGGCAAGTTCGCCCGAATTGGCAAGGGCCATTCGTTGTAACCAGAGTGTTGTCCAATGGTGCTTTATGTTTAACAGATATCGAAGGGAAATGTGTCGACATGGCTTTCAATTCTGACACAGTTAATAGATATTATGTATAATTTCTTTTAATTGTAATTGTCGTTTGTTTGTACTTGGCATTTATCGGAGAATGAAATGACGGAGGCAATTCTTTCTTCTATCCAAACACTTTAACCTTTGCTTCCCCTTTTGAGCCTTATTAATTCTTTCATACCCCTCTTTTGGAATCAGTAATGAAAATGAAAGAAAAAATAACGATAATAAAGACAAAAGAAAAGTCACAAGAAAAACAAAGGAAGTGGGAACTACGTTTGACATGATTCCTCAAAGAAGGATACATAGGCGCCTCACGGCTCGGTCATAGTGTAATTCAATGTAACATAGCGTAACAAAAAAATAAAAATCTCCAAGCAAGAAACTGGGGTAGAAGTTGTGTTTGTAATTTTGCAAAGGAAGTTTGATTCCAAGAGTTGTAATGTTTTACCCATCAAAATTATTTTGAACCTTTTGATACCCCTTTTCTTTTAGCCATACACAAAAACCCATATTGATGTCCAAAAAAGACCTCTCGATCAGCCTCCGAGAAGTGCCCAGGCTAGCAAATGGAAGTCAGTAATAACACTCTGATCCCCAGCATAGAGGAGGATCATAAACTGGAAATGAATTAATAGCCGGAAGAATCCCCAGCAGAGAGAGTCGTATAGGCAACACTCCAATCCCCAGCTGAAAAAATAAAATAAAATGAGAGAGTCTTATCGGTGAAAACCTTCACAGGCACCATAAGGCGACGGGAGTTGAGAGAAATAAAATGAGAGAGTCTTATCGGTGAAAACCTTCACAGGCACCATAAGGCAACGGGAGTTGAGAGAAATGAGAGAGTTTTATTAGTGAAAACCCCTCAAAGGGCACTATGAAGCGACAAGATAAGATTGGCGGAAAGGATCCGTCAAGGCATCAAGCAATGCAAAAGTGTTGATTTGGCAAAAAGAGTTAGGCGCCTGCATATCCCCCCAGCGAAATGAGGCCACCATAAAGATTGATTGATACAAATAGACTGGGTTGATTAATCCGGAATGAACGACATGATCATCGGGATCGGTTATTTCATTCAGATAAGTCCTTTTCATTTTTCTTCTCCCCAACATTTGTTCAGAAAGACTTCTTATTTTTCTATCTTTTGAAATCATCACTTTTTCATTTCTTGATTTAAAGACTTTACCTCCCCAGCAGTTTGTTTTGAAAAGGATTTTCAGAGCTTACTACCAGTTGCCAAAATGGTGCAAAGCAAAATGCGAATAGGATAGGCCAAAGATAAGGCGACAAAGTGAAAAGAAGTTTGTCGCAAGACCAAATGATGAATGGGTCTAAATCTGTGGAGAAAAACAAAAAGCAACCGTTAAAAGGTTATGAGGATCCCCAACAGATTTGCGAGATGCAGGAACAACTCCGACAGATTATCGACCAAGTTCCGTGATGGTCGGACAACACAGAGCGGGGAAGGAGGAGAAAAGAAAAACCATCCCCAGCAGGAATATCATCCCCAGCGAATAATATCATCCCCAACAAATTTTGTAATAAAATGCAAAGCAGGGAAAGGAAAAAGGAAAAACCATCCTCAGCAGGAGTGGCACGACCACTCACCACGTTTTAAACTAAGAAATTTTTCTTTGATTTGAAGCAGGGAAAGGAAATGTTATTGACAGCGGGAAGACATGGCCACAAAGAATATTATCAAACTGGGGTAGAAAATTTTCTCTTAATGCGAAAATTTTCTTGAAATCAGATACCCACTTGGGAAAGATGGAAGATAACATAAGTTTTGACGTAAGTGGAATCCCTAGCAGTTCACGGGAGAAGGCAATACAAGTTTTAAAGAAAGTAATCTTGGAAGAAGCAAGATAACCCAAGTTTTAAGGGTAGTGGTCTTTGAATCGGTATCATCCCCACCATTGTTAAAAGGAGGAAAGTAACTAGTCTTAAAGAAGGAAGATAATTCCCCAGTAGTGTTATCCCCGACAGGATTCAGAGAAGTGAGAACACCAGTTTGAGGGAAGTAATTGCTGAAGAAGTCAGAAGCCCGCCTGAAGAACGGAGGTTGTTTATTTTAAAAGTTGGAGAAGTCAGGAGCCCGCCTAGAGAATGGAGGTTGTTAAATTTTAAGAAGTCAGGAGCCCGCCTGAAGAACGGAGGTTGTTTATTTTAAAAGTTGGAGAAGTCAGGAGCCCGCCTGGAGAATAGAGGTTGTTAAATTGTAAGTTGGAGTCAGGAGCCTGCCTGTAGAACGGAGGTTGTTTATTTTAAAAGTTGGAGAAGTCAGGAGCCCGCCTGGAGAATGGAGGTTGTTAAATTTTAAGTTGGAGTCAGGAGCCCGCCTGTAGAACGGAGGTTGTTTATTTTAAAAGTTGGAGAAGCCAGGAGCCCGCCTGGAGAATGGAGGTTGTTAAATTTTAAGAAGTCAGGAGCCCGCCTGGAGAATGGAGGTTGTTAAATTTTAAGTTGGAGTCAGGAGCCCGCCTGTAGAATGGAGGTTGTTTATTTTAAAAGTTGAAGGAGTCAGGAGCCCGCCTGGAGAATGGAGGTTGTTAAATTTTAAGTTGGAGTCAGGAGCCCGCCTGGAGAATGGAGGTTGTTAAATTTTAAGTTGGAGTCAGGAGCACGCCTGTAGAACGGAGGTTGTTTATTTTAAAAGTTGAAGGAGTCAGGAGCCCGCCTGGAGAATGGAGGTTGTTAAATTTTAAGTCGGAGTTAGGAGCCCGCCTATAGAATGGAGGTTGTTGAAATTTTAAGTTGAAGAAGTCAGGAGCCCGTCTGTAGAACGGAGGTTGTTATATTTTTAAATTGTTGAAGAAGTCAGGAGCCCGCCTGGAGAATGGAGGTTGTGTCATCTTTCAAAAATCAAGTTGGAGTCAGGAGCCCGCCTGCAGAACAGAGGAATACATTTCAAGATCAAATCAGAAGTCAGTAATGCGGAGGGATATAACAAAAATCCCCAGCATAACAAGCTTTAATATAGGAAGCAGTGTCCCTAGCAGACATAACGAAATGATAAAACTTGTGTTCAGAAAAGCAAAAGGCCAGTGTCATCCCCAACAGTTTTCGGAAGAAAAGCACCAGAGGAAACACAAGCCGACAAGAAAGCAAGGCAACCAGAGCGAGTGCAAGATAGATAAGATTTTGTAATTCCTAGTTTAGTCTAGCCTCTTGTTTTCTTTTAAGCACAGTATAACAAGGAGATCGGTAAGCAGTAGTAACAACATGCAGCAGCAGTAACAACAAAATTGCAGTCCCATTGTAGTCCCAGCTACCAAAACTTCCCGAACTACATTAACCTGATTCTCTTTTAGCCAGGGATATGTAGGAAACCTTTGAAGCAAAGGTTCGGTTAAACCTTTTTAAAAAATGCTTCACACGGAGTATTCCAACGGGCAAAAATCGCTCGTATCCGCTCACTTTATCTTTGCACGAAAACTCTTTGTGTTTTCGGACAAAGAGGGGCAGCTGTGAACACGTGATTTTTGCTTCACGAAAACTACTCCAAAAGAAATTAAAAAATAAAACAAAATTTTCTTGGTGTACAATTTTAGGATTTGCGTGGCATTTTTGGATAATTATTTGTATTTTTGTCTGTGAATGTTTATCCTCTTATAATTAATTTAAATAATAAAAAATATGTGGCATGTGCACTTAGGATTTTTATTTCTTATAATTAGGAATTAATTAAACCATAATTTGGTTTTAAAAGAAGGAAAATCACAAAAAATGTGTAATTGTTGTAATTTTGTCATTTAAATGTACCATTGTGTGATTTTATTTTTAATTAAATGTTTTAACTTGTGTGTTGTTTGTTGTTAAGGGTTAATTAATATTTTTATAGATCAATTTTGTTTTACAATTTATTTCTATAGTTGTTGTTAATTGTTAATTAAAAGAAGGAAAAGAAAAGAGTTAAAATAATTAGTTGAGTCAGACTGGGCCAGGCCAAAATCAGGCCCAAAATGCAATGCAATGACCCAGACCATTATGCCTGATCTCTCAGATAGCCTAAACGACGCCGTTTAGGTGTCTTCAATCTGAGCCACTGATCGAACAGATCAAACGGTCTAGTGCAGCCCTGGCTTGGTTTAAAACGACACCGTTTCAAGTGCTTAATCCGAGCAATCCATTTTCTTTGATCCAACGGCCTCAAGGCCTCACCACGACTTGATCCACTTCACCCCCGGGCCAACCCATTCCCCAACTTAAACCAAACGACACCGTTCGGTTAAGTGAGTTGATTCAGGCCGTTGATCGTGCTTGATACAACGGCCAAGATCAGTCCCTCTCTCTACTATATAAGCATAATACCTACCCCAGCCCCCCAAACCAAACACCTCCCCTTTTATTCCCTGTTCATCGTCTCTCAACTCAGAGACGAACTAGGGCTAACCCTAGTTGCCACCTTACCCCGTCGCCTGAAACCCGGTGGTATCAACGCCGCCGGCCACCACCTTAACACCATAAGACCATCTGACCACCCCCGTTCCAAATATGTTACTCGTTTGGTTCGAATCTTCCCCCATCTTGTCGAATTTTCATTTGAAGATTCGAGCCAAACGGAAACCTACACCAACCAACCCCAAATTCATACCAGGCAACCCCCAGACCTCCCTCATACCATAAATAACTTTGGCCCCGTTGGAATCTGGCTAGAAACACTCAAACCCCAAATCGAAACAAACAGAACCATAGAAAAACCAAAACTGGTTTCTGTCCGAATTTTTAAGAGGTTTTGAGTGTTTAACTAACCTTAGTCGAAGTGTTATCAGCTGAGAACACTCGATTAAGGTCCGTTTGACCTCAAAAGAAGTTCAAATTCGAGTCGATCCACGTCCGTCTCTTCTTTGTTCTATCTAAGGTATTTTTCCTTTTTTTTTATTTTATTCTATTTTTGTGATGTTTTAAGTGTCTGTTTATGTGTTTAGTATAGTTATATTAATTTTTCAGTTTTGTCAATTGTTATTTCCTTCGCCATCAGACCTTTTTATTTGGTCGATTTTGTTTATGTTCTTTGTTGTGAGTAGTTATAGGCTGTGTAATCGATTCGAATAAGTTCGTCGATTAGTTGTTTTAAACCTCTGCTCTTGTCAATGCCGATTGAAATTGCCTGATTATCTATTTTTGTTATCAATTGTTGTAGGTAATCGGTAAATTAGTTCTCGTTGATTAATTCTTTCTTGTTTGTAAACCAATAAGCTCGTCAAATGATTGTTACGTATGGACACTTAGCTTCAGGGCATTGTCAATAGGCTGACAATGAACCTGCATTCATGTTACCTGCATTCATGTGCATTTTGATTCAATTGTCAATTTCATTTTAACTAATTCTGTTGAGTTCTGTGTGGTGATTTTAATTCAGTTTATTTGTTTCAAATGGAATTCAACCTTAGCTTCAATTTAGCTGTCAATAAGTTTGGTTATAGCTGTTAGTCAGGTTTAGTTTCAAATCTTTGTTAGCTGGAACAGATTTCAGAATTAAAGGTTTTAATATAGTTGAATAATTGTATTGGGGCAGTAATATTAAGGGGTTTCAAGGGTAATTTGGGAATGAAACAGTTAGGATAATATTTTAATGTTAGTGTTTTGTTAGTGGGATATTAGTATCTTTAAATTAATACACTAATGGGGAACAAAAGGTAATAGGGGGCTGAAAATAAGGAAAAGTTTTCCTTAGTGGAATTTAAAGTGGAATAATTCAGATTTTTAGTGAAAAAGGGGGGCAAGGCAGTAAGGGGAAAGGGGGGCAGGTCTGTATAAGAGGGTAGAAGGAGGTCTGTAGGTGGGGGTCTGAATTCTGAAAGTTGGAAAAAATTGAAAAAAGAATAGTTATTTTCATTATTTGTCTGGTTTAGGATCTGAAATTAGAAAAAAACTTTCTTCCTTTTACTTCTGCTCTATACTTGGGGAAGTATATAGTTGCTGGCAATTTGTGGCTACACTGCTGGTTGCCATTTCTGTTTGCTACTACTGCTGCTGCTGACTCTCTTCTTCTTCTTCTTCTTGTATTGACAATACCAGGTGCATGCTTCAAACTCCTTTGATGTAGTTCCTTGAGGTTCACAAAAAATGGAAATATTCATAGATTTGTGTTTATTAGTAGGCTGTCTGTTGTTTATAATTGGATGAATTGTTAGTCAGTTATACCTAGTCAATATTGGCTATATGTTTTGTATTATGTGAACAATGGAGACATACAGATTGCAATTAAGAGCTAACTAAACTGCTATGTTCATGTTGACATGCTTTTAATTTACAAATTTAAACTGCTAGGCTCATGTTGATATGCTATTATTTTCTAACTTTGAGCTACTAGGTTGTCAATGTGCCTTACCTAAACATGATTTGAGCTAGAGTTTGTGGTTATAACTGCTGCACCAGTATTTTAGGAGTAAACTTACTTAAAGGATGATTTTGTGATTGTTGGCACTAGAACGTATTCAGCCATTGGTTAGCGTATCTGTTTGTTGGTAGGCTTAAGCAAGAACTCAATTGTTATAAAGTTTTATTGGCCTTCTGGATTAGTTGGAAATTTGATTCCTATTATGGCTCCACCTTAGTGACTGATTGAAATATGTTTGTGATTTATTATTTACTGCTAATTGACAAAGGGTACACTCTATTATTTTTTTTTTATGTCTATACCATGTTCTTTCCAGGAGTCCGGGCAACAAAATTCATTAAAAGGAAATATAACAACCCATTTCTTCATGCTTGAATACTAGTTTGTTATTGTTATAAAAAAGGGCTTATGTCTAAAGCAACGAAAACAGAGGCGAACGAACTTGAGATTTTGAATGACGTCATATAATATTTGTTTGGTTGTGCTGATATTGGTTCTGAATTATTTTGTTAATGAGCCATTTCGATAATTGTTTAAGCCATAAGGCCATTATTAAATAAGGAATGTATAGCCTTGCAACTCATTTGGGCCAGCTGTCAGCCCAATGCCATTTCAGCTGAACGCTTAGCTTCAATTTAACACAAACCCAATAGTTATTAAGTTAGTTTGAACATTAGCCTAAAAATAATTAGAATTTCTTTAAGCTCACCTTAATTAATCAGACTCTTTCAATTGGTTTGAGATGTGCCATATTAGTCAGGCCAACAATTATGGCCCTCCCTTAATTAACTTTAATCCTTTAGAAATCAAGGTGTATCATCTAGTGTATTTTCCATGGTGCGCAAAGTTAAAAACGCGTAGTGGCTTTTTAGGGCGATGTTTTAATAAAGTTATTTTCATAAACTTGGGTGCACATTTATGTGACCCAAATCCAAATCTCAACGAAGTCGAAACGTGTCGCTAATCACGTGTACATTGATTGTGATGTGATTCGAGATACATTTCCACGACGTTGCAAATTCCTTTTAAAAAATAATAAATGAGACGAGTCTCGACAAACAAAAGTACACAAGCTGCGGGGCCCTCTATACGTGTTGGTAAAATTACTTAGACTTCGGGATGGACCGTTTAGCAAAATTTCGCGGTCCTATCCAAAATAATGATACGCTAGTCGCTTTAGGCGCGTATTTAATAATGTTATCTTCTTAAACTCGAGTGCACATTTATGTGACCCAATCCAAATCTCAACGAAGTCGGAACGTATCGAAAATTGCGGGTACATTTATCTGGCGCAATTCGAGATGCATTCTCACGACGTTGCAATTCTTTGAATAAATAATAATAAAGCGGTAAAAAGTTAAAATTTGAACATAGGTTCAACATGTATTTAAATCAGATAAATAAGCTGAAAATGATAGTTGAGCAACCGGTCTAGAACCACGGAACTCGGAAATACCCAACACCTTCTCCCGGGTTAACAGAATTCCTTACTCGAATTTCTGGTTCGCGGACTGTAATACAGAGTCGATCTTTTCCTCGATTCGGGATTTAACCGGTGACTTGGGACACCATAAATCTCCCAAGTGGCGACTCTGAATCTTTAAATAAAATCTCGTTTCGATTTGTCCTTTAATTAGAAAAACTCCTTTACGCTCCTGCTGGCGCGGATAAAAAAGAGGTGTGACAAGTATATCCGGAATTTCTTCAATAGCTCTAATTTGCGTGGGATTTACTTCAATGCGACGGTTAGAAATAAGAAATCCCAAGAACTTACTTGATGACACGCCAAATGCACATTTCTCCGGATTTAACTTCATGTTAGATTTTCGAAGAATCTGAAATGTATCTGTCAAGTGTTGAATATGATCCCCTACTTATTGTGATTTGACCAGCATATCATCTATATACACTTCCATGGTCATTCCTAGGTGCTCTTGAAATTATTTGGTCACTAGCCTTTGGTATGTGGCCCCAGTATTCTTTAATTCAAATGGCATAACTTTGTAACAGTAAGTCCCTCTGTCTGTGATGAAAGAAGTTTTTTCTTCATCTAGAGGATCCATTTTAATCTGATTATATCCTGAATAGGCATCTAAAAAACTTAATAATTCATGCCCTGCAGTAGCATTAATTAGTTGATCTATGTGCGGTAATGGAAAAGAATCTTTAGGGCAAGCTTTATTTAGATCAGTATATTCTACACAAACTCACCACTTACCATTCTTTTTGGGTAATACTACAGTATTAGCCAACTAATCTGCATATTTTACCTCGCGGACGGACCCGAATTTTAAAAGTTTTTGTACCTCATCTTGAATCACCTGATTCTTGAAGGAACCTTGCTTCCTTTTCTTTTGTTTGGCAGGTGTGTGTGTGATGGGTCTTCGTTTAATTTGTGGGTCATTACCTCCGGTGGTATACCTGTCATATCTGAATGGGACCAAACAAAACAATCTGCGTTAGCCTTTAAAAATTCAATCAACTTACGTTTCATCTCTGAACTGAGGTTGGTTCCAATGTAGACTTTTCTGTCCGGCCAGTGTACAAATAGTACCACAGCTTCCAGTTCCTCGATCGTTGTTTTGATATTTTCATTTTCTTCTGGTTTCTGAATAGTATCGGGCCTCGAGTCTACATCTGTTTGCCTATCTTCTGTTGAGGTTCATGTTGCTGCGTCCTCAACTGGATTTTGTGATTGCTATTTTTCATCACTCTTTGCATTTGAATCTGCCATGGAATGAATGCTTCGCGAAGCTTGCTGGTCACCACGAATTTGCTGTATTCCCCATTGTGATGGAAACTTGATAACTTGATGTAAGGTAGATGGAACAATGTCCATTTCGTGAATCCATAGTCTGCCGAGAGTCATATTGTAAGCCATATCAATTTCTACTACCTGAAATTTGGTATCTTTGACAACTCCTTCAGCGAATGTGGTAAGTATTATCTCCCCTTTTGTTATGACGCTCGAGTTGTCAAAACAAGACAAGGTGTGTGCCTTAGGTATCAACATATCTTCGGCTTGCATCTGGTTTACCACTCTTAACAGAATGATATTCACGGAACTACATGGATCAATCAAAACTTGTTTTACATTAGTGTCATGTACAAGTAAAGATATTACCAGTGCATTATTATGCGGGGTTAGCATGCCATCTGCTTCATCAAATGTAATACTATCTTCTTCCAAAACCTATAGAACCCGCTTCCCGTGTGTAACTGTAAGTTTTGACATTTTTTCTGCTGCCATGTATGTTACGCCATTGATCTCTTCTCCTCCACTTATGAAATTAACCGTCCTTTTTGCTGAAGGAGGTTTTGGTGGCTCCTCTCTATTCTTCATATATGCTTGCTTTCCTTTTTCACTAAACAGTTCAGTTAAATATCCATGTTTTAATAAATGTTCTACTTCACCTTGCAGCAATCTACAATCCATCATTTTGTGACCGTGATCGTTGCGAAACTCGTACCAAAAATCAGGATTTCGCCTGTTTGGGTTTGATCTCATTTCCTTTGGCCACTGTGCCTTGTCTCCCATACTCCTTAAAACAGCCACCAACTCGATGTGCTAACATTAAAACTATAACCGCCAATCTTTGCCTTCGAGCTTCTATCATCATCTCGTGTCTCCTGCATGTTTCGTTCTTTTCCGAACCTTCATGATGAACCTGACTCTCTATCTCTAGATCTATGATCATACCTTGGGTTTTCCTATTTTGAACGTGAGTCTCTTCCCGCTGGTCCCATGTAAGGCTCGTACCTATTTTTGCCAGACCTTTTTTCAGTTTCGGCTCGTCTTGAACTCGTCCTTTCATCTTTTTGAGACTGGATGATAGTATCTTCTTCTATCTGTAGCTTCGTGCTATATCTATTATAAACGTCATTCCAAGTTGTTGCTAGAAATTCTCGTAAAGTTTTCTTGAGTCTCCTCGTAGCTTCGAGCTTTTTTCATTTAGATTATTGGCAAAGGCCATAGCCGCCCAGTTATCAGGTACACGTGGAAACATCATCCTCTCTGAGCAGCTCCGTATCTCATTGTTTTATTTTGAAATGGTCCTCCATTTTTTTTCAACTTTTTGAGCTCCCAAGTGTTCTTTGATAAATGAATCTGCAAGCTCAGCAAAAGAATCTATAGAATTTTTGTGTAAAAGAGAATACCATGTTAATGCTCGCTTCGTGAGCGTTTCTCCAAATGTTTTGACTAGTACTGATTTAATTTCTTGCTTGGTCAAGTCGTTACCCTTTACACCAGTTGTAAATGCGGTTACATGATCCCGTGGGTCATTTGTTCCATCATATTTCGGAATATCGGGCATTTTGAATTTCTTTGGAATTGGCAAAGGAGCGACACTTGGATTCCAAGGTTGTTGAGAGTATTTGTTCATATCTATTCCCTTGATTACAGGTGGTACTTCAGGTATCTGCTCTATGCGATCGCTCTGGTCCTTGAGCGGTTTCTGTAAAGTTAGTACTAAATTCTGTAAATCAGAATTGACTGGGTTACCTGATGTCACGATCCGGATTTCTCACCCTCGGGAGTCGTGATGGCGCCTACTAATGTGAGCTAGGCAAGATAATCCTTTAACTACTTACTTCTTTACCCAATTATTTCTTTTTAACAAATATAAGGCGATAACCTGATAATAGCGGAAATCCAAATTTAAGCGGAAGACAACAATAAAATATATGAAATCTGTATCTATTACAAATACTTAAGCCTTGACCACCCAAAACCTGGTGTCACAGACGGTCTAAGATTGCTACATACAAAGTCAGAAGAAATAACAGTACATTGTTTCTGACTAAAAGGGAAATGAAACAGGAAATAGGGATAGAGGGAGACTCCTGCAGGACTACCTCGGGCCGCCTGATGAACCAGAATCAGCAATTCCACTACGGTCCGAAGTCTACAACACTGAGGTATGCACAAAAGAGTGCAGAGTGTAGTATCAGCACAACCGACCCCATGTGTTGGTAAGTGCCTAACCTAACCCCGACGAAGTAGTGACGAGGCTAGGACTAGACTACCAAATAAAAATGTGCAGTTATATTATATACAACAGAAAGTAAAGCAGGAATAAGCAAGTAAAGGTGGGAGGGGGAAACATGTTGCTGGGATATACCAGTATTAACAGTAAATCCAGAGAAACAATCTAAGGGCAGTTTAGAATTCATAACAAAACAAAAGAAATTAATATCCAAACAAAACACACTTGTATCAATAATTGTTGCGGCGCACAACCCGATCCCAATATAACGACACTGTTGCGGCGTGCAACCCGATCTATATCATTTATCATTGTTGCGGCATGCAACCTGATCCACATATAATATTGTTACGGCGTGAAACCCGATCCACATATAATATTATTGCGGCGTGCAACCCAATCCACATATAACATTCTTGTGGTGTGCAACCCGACCACATATAATATTTACAATTATAACAAGAGTCCCGACAAGGGATCAATAAGGTCTACACTATCCTGGCAAGGGATTTGACAGCATAAGTAATTACGTCCTGGCAAGGGAGAAACGGCTATAACCAAACTTGTTCTAATATCTAACTACCTCAGCTATAATCAAACTTTTTACAACATCTAACTACCTCAGCTATAACCAAACTTGTTCCAATATCTAATTACCTCAGCTATAATCAAACTTGTTACAACATCTAACTACCTCAGCTATAACCAAACTTGTTCCAATATCTAACTACCTCAGCTATAATCAAACTTGTTCCCCGAGAATAACCATAAGCCTTACCCAACACAAAGAATCAACAACCTAAGCATCCGTAATATCAACTAAGAACACAATGCAAGGGAACCACAACTCAACAATAGCCCGGCAAGGGGGCAACATAATGATCTCTTCTCTTTCTCACCTTTACTTCACAATTCACTTCACAACTCGAGCCAATGCTCTAGAGGTTCAATTATCACTTATACTTTCACAATTCGTTATACAACTTGAGCCAACGCTCCTCAATGTTCATAGGTCATAATTCTTTCCACAAACTTTACACAACAATAGAAACCTTCGCCAAGGCGTGAATAATACAACGATGTCATGAAAATCACAATATAAGACTCACGGTCATGCTCGACACCAACATATAGATACTCGTCACCATGCCTATACGCCGTACTAAACAAGCAACAAATATTGAATAGGACACAACTCCTAATCCCTCAGATAAGGTTAGACCAAACACTTACCTCGATGCCACGAACACAATTCGCATTTCAATTATAGCTTTACTCTTTGATTCCACCACCAATTCACTCGTATCTAGCCACAAGTTACTTAATTACATCAATAAATGCTAAATGAATCAACCCCAATGCATGAAAATGAGTTTTCCAAAGTTTTGCCCAAAAAAGTCAAAAATTGCCACCGGGCCCACATGATCAAAACCCGAGGTTCGAACCAAAACCTGATTACCCATTCCCCCACGGACCCAAATATATAATTGATTTGAAATCAGACCTCAAATTGAGGTCCAAATCCCTAATTTTTGAAAAACCTAGGTTCTACCCAAAACACCCAATTTCCCCCATGAAAATCATTGATTTTAAGTTGAAATCATGTTAAAATATATTAATGATTGAAGAAAACTAGTTAAAAATGACTTACAACTGATTTGGAGAAGAAGAAGCCTTTGAAAAATCGCCCTAGTGCGTTTATGTTTTGAGAGAATATGAAAAATGGGTTTAAAATCGTCTAAGTATAAAGTTACAGGTCGCAGGTATGGGAATTGCGAACCCCGACCTTACTGGCTTGGGAATTGCGAATGGAAGTTGGGAAATGCGAACTGGGAATTGCGAAGGGAGGTTGGGAAATGCGAACTGGGAATTGCGAAGGGAGGTTGGGAAATGCAAACTGGGAATTGCGAAGGCAGGCCTGCAATTCCTTAAGTCCAAAATTTTACCTCGCGGCCTATCCAAAACTCACCCGAGCCCTCGTGGATCCAACCCAAACATGCACACCACCCTAAAAATATCATACGGACTCGCTCGTGCATTCAAATCACTAAAATAACATCAACAACTATGAATTAAACCTCAAAATCAATAAAAATTTCCCAAAACTTCTTTAAACATCAAATTTTACATTTATGGTCCGAATCACGTCGAACGGATTCCGCTTCTTACCAAACTTCACAGAATTATCTTAAATCACATGTAAGACCTGTATCGGATGCTGGAACCAAAATACGGGCCTGATACTAATATGTTCTAATCAAAATTCATTTCCAAATCTTTTAAACAATTTTAGAAAATAATTTTCTTTAAAAATTCATTTCTCGGGCTTGGGACCTCGGAATTCGATTTCGAGCATATGCCCATGTCCCATATTTTCCTACGGACCCTTCGGGACTGTCAAATCATGGGTCCGGGTCCGTTTACCCAAAATATTGACCAAAGTCAAATTAATTCATTTTGTAGTCAAAACATATCATTTTTCACAGATTTTCACATATAAGCTTTCCGGCTATGCGCCCGGACTGCGCACGCAAATCGAATTGATGCTAAAAGAGATTTTTAAAGCTCAGAATGCAGAACTTTATTTAAAAACAAGTGATGACCTCTTGGGTCATCACACCTGAGCCTCTATTACGAGATTTGCTATGATTTCCTCCACTGCCTGAGTTAGCGAGTCCTGAGCTAGGAGTTTTCATGGTGTTGTTGTTTGGAGATGGTGTTGGTGGTGCAACACCTGGCAGCTGGTTAGCAAAAGCCTGAAGAGCATTACTGACCTGTTGGGAGATTAATATTTTCAAAGCTTCATCTATAGCTTGATTATTTTCGAACTGATCATTTGTATTTGATTCAGATCTATCAGGAGTCCCCTCTCGGGATTGTCGAGGAGAGTTTCATGGCGATAGAGCTCGAGTTCCTTCACCTTGTTGATTCTCCTAACGTTGTTGATTTTCTTGGTGTTGTAAATCTTGTTGATTGTTATCGTTGACATTCGACATGATTGTTTTGACAAGAGAGTCAATTTAGAAAGTAAAAGATTATCATATTTTCAGTAATGGAACCAATTTGTTTAACCAGAAAATAGGAATTTTGGTCAAAGCTTAATTTTAAAAGAACTCGGGTTACTGATAATCAAATAATGAAACAATAAAAAAAGAAGAATTGAATTGAAATGTAGCTGAGTAAGCAAAAAAAAGCAAAGTAAATCAGTGTATTTCAATAATAATTCGTGTCTCTTTACAAATGTTATTTTTCTCCTTTTATAGCTATGTCTGAGTACTACATTTCTTTCCTCTCATAATAGAGCCATAATGAGCAATTTAAGGTATTAATGTAACGTTATAATTAGCAATCATAACTGTTTTTTGAAGATTCTATAACGTTTTCCGTCATTGATGCTCATTAATAACAGATGATACGTATCTGTACTTTTTGCTAACTAGGTTCATTCTTCCGATGTCTCTTCAGGTTATCAAGAGATACGAGTAACCGGCCCTTCTTATTTTCTGGTATTCTTGCCCGTATCTGTCAAGGTCCACAACTCTTTGAATACTCTCTGCCAGTTGTCATACTTTCATTAATCCATGTATCCTGACATGTCAACACATAATTAAAATCAAACGTTAACGTGATTTTTCCCAATACAATGTTACAGTTTCTATCCCTTGTAACATGTTGGTCTATCATTCTATGGGAAAATTCTGATAATTCTCAATTTTTAGCTATTGTCTCATATCAGTCAATACCTCTTCTCAGTGTTTTCATTTAAAATCAAGCAGATATATCTTATGCAGGAAAATAATTTATATACCGCATGTAGAAAAAATTATTATCTTTATCTTGGTTTAATTGTTTACAACTAGAATAAATACCAGTTACATATATAAAAGAGCTTCTTCGCCATTAAACACACCCCTCACAATCTATACCCAGGTAATGCCACATTCTTTTAATTTCAATAAAACCCCAAGATCAAGATCGATCTACTGCAGACATTGAAATTCTTTAGCTAAGATGACACGGATGAGGTTCTCTGCGACATAATAATATGCTTCTTCTGTAAGATGGATGCCATCCCAATGCAAATATTTTGCAGAATCAGAGCGACTAGGAACTTCATATGTTCCACAAACTCTATCCTCGTTATAACTATATGGACCTCCAATTCCACAGCATGCTTTGAGTATTGATTTTTTATGGAATCCAAAATGGCCCGGGCATTCCAGAATTGATTTAAAAGTACCATAATTATCTCCATAATGAATAGCAACATCCGGATATTCAAGTTTTAGTATAGATAGAGCCCTCTCCAAATAATCATTGTGATACATGGCAAACTCATTGCAGGATTTCAAACATCCAAACTCATCGTAATCTTTATAATCCAAGCTTGAAAACTTAGTAAGGTAATAGGAGAAGCAACCAGTAGGATAAATCCCAGGAACAACTATACGCGTTGCCCATTATTTCATCACCTGTTTAATGCCTTTTACAATGGCTTTGGCTATATATGGGACATAAGTTTTAACTTCTTCAATGGATTTCCCCTGTGAAAATGCTTGGTAATAGTCATTTCCTCCAATTTCACCGAACATAAAAAGAGACTTTCCAAGAACTTTAGAACAATTTTGTAGAGTGTAACATGTGGCTTTTAGGTAGGTGGTCAACCAGCCAAGTTGAACTTTAAGTGACCTGTTGTAGGTAGGCATGCTAATATTTCTAGTTTCATAATAAGGGTTTCTTAATACTGTAGATCCTCCTACTGCGAAATTTACACCATGGCTAAATTTAGCTTCTTTTTGCAAGTAAGGTTTGAGAAGTCGAAGGTTAAGAGCCTTAGCAATATAGTCTATAGTAAGACGACCATCAGAAAATCAACCAGTAGGTTCACCAAAATAATTTCGACCATAAGGATAATGATCTGCACGGTAAGTTGTATTTGCATTCGTTAAGCGGACTAAGTTTCCTGTATCTGCAAGCGAATCGCCAACATGGAAAATGAATTCATAAGGACTAGTATTGGGGATTGTTGAGCTATTATTATTAGCAGCATAAGCAAAAGCTAAGAAAGATAGAGGTAGGAAAAAAGAAGGTAGAACTAAAGAAGCCATTTGGAATAGCATACCGATGCTAGATGCAAGGCGTAATATTTATATAGAAAGGATTAGGTACTGAGCTTTTCTCTTTATTTATTTACATTTTCAAAATCTTTTTCAAATGAAATGAAATTTTAGGTGGTTAGGATTTTCTTCCTTCTTTTTTCTTTTTCCCTTCTTTTCCTCATGATATTGATGGTATTCTAGAAAAAAAAACATAAATTGTTATCATTAGTGGCTGACCTATGTGTTATAATGAGGGTAACCGAAACACGTAAGTTTCGGCAAAAAACTTGTACCCTGAATAATTAATTTAAAGCACTTAGCACCCCAAATACTAAAAGCCTTTAGGAGGCACTGGTTGTGCTGAACACTATGCCCACATCGCGTAAAAATCCTGGGTCCATCTCTGGTTATCATTGTGCTTCAAATAAAACGAATAATTTTTTTTCTAACTTGAAAGCTTGTTAATTAGGTCTTATGTAGATATGCTCTAGTCCATAAAAAACTATTAGTATCATTCATTACTTATAACCATTTAGTAATTACTCAATGGGAAAAAAAGGTAAAGAAAAAAGAAACTAAAACTTGTCTCTAGAGTACTTTTTTAACTTAATTATCTTTCTTAAGATTGAACCATGAACGGAACTCAAGTTGCAAGGAACATATTCACCGCATTTCATAGTTCTGGATTTTCCTATCTCAAGCAATATATTGTAGGTAATTTTCATTTTCTAAAAGTAGATAAATTCCTACGAAGTTGTTCTTAAAAAGGAATTATAAAATTTTAGAATTCTTTATTTGATTTGACTGACAAAAACTTGTTAGAAAACAATGACAGGATCATGCAAGTGAAAAGTTAATCTTTTAAGTAATTAATTTTACCTTAATCCTAATTATGATCTCTTGTTTCAACCCAGTGAATCTGAAGAACAATAATATTATAGAAGGATGAAAATCAGATTCCTCCTTCAATTTTTTATAGAAAAATTAACACTCCCTCCAACTTGAAAAAATTGGTATCATATTAGTTCTTTTTTTTCCTTTTCATTTATATTATTAGAATCACCTATATATATAGCTTATCAAACAACATTTATGGAGTACAAAATGCAACTAAACGTCCCCTATAGCCATTGCAACATAAATAAATCTGGGCACTTTAGCCTTTATTTACTCTGAATTTCTCCCGAAACTTCCGTCTCAACCCCAGAAACTTTAAAACATGCACATAGAATCTCCAACAACTTAAAGCAACTCATTCACACATCATATGTAATGTCATGGGAGGCTTTCCAGCCCTGCCCCGTGACCCCTTGAATACGCCCCATAGCGTCTTGGCAAACCTTCCAACGCCTAGTGCCATGGACGGTTCTGTGGTCTAGGCCGCGCCAAGTGACAAACGTGCATGTGCCTATGTCACCCCATCGACAGCTTTCGCTGGCGCCCAGCCTGCGGCAGATGCCAACAGTGCCGTCACACAGACTCTGATGCAAAAGACAAGGTTGCCGCCAACGGACCTACTTCTATCTTGTAGGAATTTAAGTCTTTGTTATTGTAAATATAGAGTAGTTTTACTTCCTATATTTCCATTATGTCTCTCTAGTTTCGTTATATCAAGTCCTGTAACTTTGATTTATATTTTTTAAGCATTATTAGGGGAGATCAAGTAGTCAATCTTTCAAGCAAGCAAAATCTCTGTATTGGTGTCTCTCCCCATCGACATCGTGCTGCCTTTCTGTAATAGCTTTTATTAATGCAATCAAGCTTTTTTCATTCTCATTCCCTTTTTTGTTCTCTCAATTGCTCTTGACATTGGTTTTTTGGTACAGAATTGATAGTCTCAACTAGCGTATGAAAGGTACCCCAGTTGGCGGATAGTAATCAAACGAACATCGGTTGCTTAGTCTTAATATCTCTCTTCGAAGACATTTGAAGAAGGCATCACATAATAGCTGGTATCAGAGCCTAGGCTCAACATCGGACGAGGGAACATATAGCCATTACCACCATTTTTGTCCATGGTGAATCATGGGGACCACATTGCGGCCCTTGAAAAGACGGTTAACGTATTACGACCCATCGTGAAAGCGGTGCCTGTTCTAAGGACCAACCTGTGCAAAGGTTGGACGACCTGGACCGGAGGATGCGGTAGGCCGAAGGAGACATTGCAAACATCAATTGTGACTCTGAAGGAGGTCGGCAAACGGCAACGACATAGGCAGCCAAAATTTTTAGTAAATTCGAGGGCCTCCAACAGGAGTGGACCGAGGATTTATCCTATAGGGTACAAGTGGCAGACAGGGTGACTACCATGCAGAAAATAATAGACAAATTTTTAGGCCAACTCAATATTGTCAACGCTGCTTTAAAAGGCCTACTTCGAGGAGGCAGAAACCACATCGGGGGTGCTGTGAAACTCGCCCCTGTGCCACAAAAGCTGAAGATTCCTGAACCAAAGCCCTACAATAGTGCTCAAAATACCAAGGACGTAGAGAACTTCATCTTCGACATCGAACATTACTTCTATGTCATGGGGGAGTTAGAAGAAGCAAAAAATGTAGCAACTACTGCCATGTATCTTTAGGATGATGCTAAACTCTGGTGGTGGGTGAAATACGAAGCTATCAAGGCTGGTGAAGATACTCTTGAGACAGAAGGAGACTTAAAGGCAGCCATATGCCTACAATTATTCCCCGAAAAGGTTGAGTGTAATGCACGAAGAAAGCTCCGAGAGCTCCGCTAGACCACGCCAGTCTAGGATTACGTGCGGGGATTCTCCGCACTCATGCTGAATATACAGGATATGGGGGACAAAGACAAACTCTTAACATTCCTGGAAGGCTTGAAACCTTATGCCCGTATGGAGCTGCAAAGACAAAGGCTAGACACTTTACCCAAGGAGATCCAAGAAGCGGAATGCCTTGGGGACTACTAAGTGGAAGCTTGGAAGGATAGGCCTCAAGCGCATGTCCGAGGAGGACACAAAAGGGGCCAGCCTAGCAATGGTGGCCCTAGCAGAAGTGGAGAAGATCGGAGTGCAACCAAATATAAGACTCTTTTATCAAGCAACAATATTGTTGTGTCTCATAACAACGATGGGGAGAGGAATCCCCCTTCAGGATATCGGCACTACGCCAGGCCGCATTAGAACAATAATTCTATAAGCACAAATAAACGCCCATCAAACCATTGATGATGGGACAGATGATGACACAGATGATGCTAATCAGACAGAACCAATAGGTGCCTTCAATGCACTTGTTTGTTCCATTTCTGAGGCCTTAACGGGAACTAGTTTTGTAATTTGTAAAATGAAGGACTCATAACCAACCACTAAAAAAGGGAAAATGAAGGCGGAAGATGGGCCTCCTCTTAACCAAGAGAAGACCCTGATGTTCGTCGAAATGAAAGTTAATAGCAAGCCCATTCGGGTGATGACAGACATGGGCGCTACTCATAATTACTTAGCCTCAACTAAGGTGGAGAGCATTGGTCTAGTTGTGGGAAAGGACAAAGGTCATGTCAAGGCTATCAACTCACCACCTCAGCTAGTGGGTGGAATAGCCAAAGGAGTGGTAGTGAAACTTGGTCCTTATGAAGGAAATTTCAACTTACGTGTGATGATCGATCACTTTGAGCTGATAGTTGGATTTGAATTCATAAGGCAAACAAACATCATTCTTGTACCTTATGTAGACATGCTACTGATGATGGGAGAAAACAAGCCCGAGCCTTTCATTATCCCATGCACAACCATAAAGATGGCTGCGGAGAGCATCTCGGCCTTGTAGTTAAAGAAGGGAGTCAAAAGACATGAACCTACATTTCTGGCTACCCTCCGCATTGAAGATATTGAACACTCTTTGGATCCCATTATTGCACCCATGAAGGAGCTGCTAAAGGAGTTTGAAGACGTCATGCCATAAGACATGCCAAAGCGACTCCCACCTAGGCGCACTATGGACCATGAGATTGAGTTGGTGCGGGTGCGAAGCCACCGCCCAGGCACCTTATAGAGTGTCACAATCCAAACTCACCAAACTTCAGAGACAATTGATGGAAATTCTAGACATGGGGATCATTGTACCCTCCAAGTCCTCTTATGGGCCCACTGTGATATTCCAAAAGAAACATGATGGCACCCTACGACTCTGTGTAGATTATCGGGCCCTAAACAAAATCACCGTTAAGAACAAGTACCTTATACCGCTAATGGTAGATCTGTTCGATAGATTGGGTAGTGCTACAGTGTTTACCAAAAGAGACCTGAAGACAGGTTACTAGCAAGTCCGGATTGCTGAGGGAGATGAACACAAGATGACTAATGTGACAAGATATAGGTCGTACGACTTCCTGGTTATGCCATTCAGCTTGACTAATACTGCAGCCACATTTTGCAACATGATAAACCAAGTCTTCCGAGAGTACATTGATGAATTCCTAGTGGTCTATTTGGACGACATTGTCGTATATAGAAAAATATTGGAAGAACACCTGGAGCACCTATGGAAAGTCCTAGCTCGACTGCGGGAGCACGAATTATATGTCAGGTTTTCCAAGTGCTCCTTCGCCCAAAAATAGATTGACTTCCTCGAACATGACATCGAGGCATGGGTGATCAAGATGGATTAGTAGAAGATTCATGCCGTCACAGATTGGCCACAGCCTAAGGGTATCCATGCCTTGAGTGCCTTCTTTGGCCTATGCAACTTTTATCGGCGGTTTGTGAAAAATTACTCTCTCATTGCAGTGTTGTTGACATAACTCTTAAAGAAATTCACGCCTTGGGATTGGAGTTCTAAGCGAGCGGAGGCCTTCAATGCATTGAAAACAACTATGTCTAGTAGCCCCAGATTGGCCCTTCCTTATATGGCCAAGCCATTCGAAGTAAACACGGATGCCTCCGACTATGGTCTGGGCGGAGTCTCGCTAGAAGAGGGGCATCCTGTTACGTATGAGAGCTAGAAGTTGAAGGATGCAGAATGGTACTACGCCGCACACGAAAAAGAATTATTGGCTATTGTCCACTACTTATGCCTTGGAGTCACTATTTGTTAGAGACCCCAGACCTACGTCTCGAAATCCGATAAAAGTCATATCAATAGAATCCTCATCTTCTTACGAGTTCATACGTATCAAAAGTACCAAAATCCAACCACAAGCGACCCCTCAAATCCTAAATCCTAGGTCTCCAATTACAAGCCCTAGTTCTTCAATACTAGGCTTAAATTCCATGATTACTTAGGTAGAATTCACACAAGAATCAAGTATTGAGTTCAAAAATCTTACCTCCAGGTGTTATCTCTTGAATACCTCTTCAAATCCTCTTAAAAAGCTCCAAAATCGCCAAAAAATGGTGAAAGTTAGCCCCAAAATCTCAAACAAGACGACTATTTAAACATTCTGCCCATGCCTCATTTCCTTCTTCGTGAACGCGGTCAACGCCTCACGTTCACGAAGCAAAAAATAACATTGACCAAAAGTTCCTCTTGGCGACCGCGACCTGCCCATCGCGAATGCGATGCTTCCTCAGACAACTCTTCGCGAACGCACCCCTTCACCCGTAAAGCGATGAATAACTTGACCTCGAACCCAGCTGACCACTTTCCTCTACGCGAATGCGGAGCTTCACTCGCGAATGCGATGACCAAACACTCAACCTTTTGTGAACGCGGAGCTTTCCTCGCGAATGCGAAGGCTAAAATTCCAGCCTTCACTAACTAACCCTTCGCAAACGCAAAAGTCTAATTCTCTGCAACACTTCAGCTGTTTTTCTGCAATTCCAAATAACATGAAATAGTCGGATTAACCACCTAAAACTCACCCGAGGCCCCCGAGACCTCAACCAAACATGACAACATATCCCATAACCTCATTCAAACTTTCTCCAACCTTCGTAACGCTCAAAACAACATCAAAACACCCAATTCGCACCAGATTCAAGCCTAAGAATTCCAAATTCTTCTAAATTACTCTTTTGATCAAAAAGTCTACCAAACCTCATCTGAACAACCTGAAATTTTGTACACACGTCAAAAATGACACAACAGAGCTACTGCAATGTCCAGAATTTCATTCCGGACCCTATATCAAAATCTCACCTATCAACCGGAAAATGCCAAAATCTCAATTTCACCAATTCAAGCCTAAACCTTCCACGGTCTTCCAAAATGTATTCCGATCAAGCTCCTAAGTCCTAAATCACCTAACGGAGCTAACCAAATCATAAAAATTCCAATCCGAGGTCATCTACTAACAAGTCAAAACTTGGTCAAAACTTTCAAATTTTAAGCTTCAAATTGAGAATTGTTCTTCCAAATTCATTCTGATTACCCTTAAAACTAAAATCAATGATTTACATAAGTAATAATATCTCACATGGTTCTAGTCATACCCGAGAACTAGCAAGTGAAGTGCAAAATCTCAAAACAACCGGTCATGTCATTACATATACAATAAGAGTCATTGGTAAGAAGGAAAATGATAGCCTCACATACCTTGTATATACTGCCCAACCTAAAACTATGCAAATGTCACGACTCCTTAGTCTACAGTAAGAGATATGATACTATCGTTATCATTTAAGCGTCGTAACTTATTTATATCGACCGCGACCTATTTTACGATGAAATGGACAGCACCTCCCTTGTTTATATGACTTACCAAAATTCAAAACAATCACCAAACAACCCAAACAACATCAATAATAATCATATCAAGCGTACCAAAATAGTCCACCAACCAACAATATTACTAACACGCCTTTTGATAAATACCTCACAAGTTCTAGCTTCAACGACTTAGCTGCAACTTGGATAATCTTACAATGCTGCCACAAGAACAAAGAAGAGAAACTAGCAATTAATTCGGATTTTTCGGCACTAGAATCACTTTGGAAGACTTGAAATCACCTAGGGTTGATATTAAAAACTTGAGAGATTATTTTACCGAACATAGACCACTTAAAACAACCTGCCACTGGAACCACACCAAAAATTAGCAACAACAAGAAGAATAAGAAACATACTAGTGCCATGGGATTCCTGACACTTGATTAGTGTTGTTTGCTTGTTGTTTGGGACTTGGATCATGAAAGAACCTTGAGAGAGTGTTTTTAGGTGTTTAGAGTATTAAGAGAATGAAGAAAACTTAGTTAAAACAAGCTTAAGGTGTCTCATATATATCAATATATCTCAATCGTCTATGTGGGCCCATAGAGAGCTGCTTGTGCAGTTTTGCAAAAATGCGAATATCTCTTTACTTTGATGTGTTATTGACAAATGGTTTAATGAGTTACAAAATAGACTCATAGCTCTTAAATTTGGTGGGTAGATCACCCAGTAATTCCAAGTATACTAGGAGAAAAGCATAGTAACATTTGACCTAAAGTTTAAGTAACATTAAGAACGTAAATTGCGACATCTTTTGTCGACTTTTGTTTCATAACTCGTTTGAATTCAATACTTATGATACTGATATTATATAATTCAAATACCTTAAAACACAAACTCTTGAACATATTAAGAACATCTAGTTTTATCCGAAAAAACGAGTTACAACATCCTTGATTTGCTTAACTTCCAATACTTGTCAACCACTCTTATAAACTCTTGTATCATTTAAGACCAATAAAATTAACTTTTATCAATTCAAAGATAATATCTTCTCGGATTTATGTCGACTAACTTACAGCATGATCTAACGTACGCGAATGTGGGTTGTAACATATCATATAAAAGAAATCACATTCGTTCATTGTCTTTCATACTTGGTTTCATTTCATTGGCGCTCTTGGCTACATATATAAATCATCATTCTTTGTACTGTGGCTGCATTTCATAATTCTCACTTTCATTCTTTTACTTTACATGGGTTGTAATTCATTTAAAGACTCTTGTAATTCGTCCGAAAAAAACACCACTTCAGTTCATGAATGCATAAGGGCTTAGGACACATTGGAAACATTAAAAAACAAGTGCATGATGATCTCGACGAAACTATGGATTGAATTCATAATCGTTTGGTGATTCTATCATATTTGGCTATTTCCCAAGAAAGAGCATGATATGCATATAAAGCAATTGACACATGATTAGAGTAATTGGACATTCGATAAGTCAAGCATTTGTGATGATTTAGCACGATAAGGATGAGAATTTTGTCAAATCGCACTTCGAATTCATAAGAAGCTCATGGAACCCGAATATATAAGAAGAGTTTAGCCAACATGCCTCGCTTGAGCTTTCTTTAGATTACTAAAATGTTCTGAGACTTCTAGCTATTTCAATTTATTAAAGATATGAAAAAATTGTACCATAATTATGAAAGGGTTCATAGGTCCAGCTCATTCAGGAATTTCATCAAGCAGTAGGTGTGCAAATTTGACTATAAGGTTCTCTGATAAGATTTCCTTTACCCCACAACCAATATCATCCCACAATTTATCCCACGTAATTCAAAAACCTCTAAAACTATTGATACGTGCATGTCCTATCTCCTATTCCCCAGCCTACTTAGACCCGTAACAACCTATTATGAGCGATTGGGAACAAGGACTTACCCGGATAGGTGGTGGCCTAGTGAGTGATTTCCCTTGAATTTTCAAAATTGGGGCAAGAATTGATGAGCAATGTGGTTGAGGCTCCTTCCTCCCTCTCTAAGATACTCCTCTCACACTAAAACAACTGTTGAAGCTAGCCAAAATAACACCCAGTGTCATTTTATAAAAATGGGGTCGGGTAAAAATTTCCCAAAACTTAAGCCTCCGAACCGTGTCTGCGATCGCAGATCGAACCGTAAAAATGGTCCCAAAAATTGACCTGGCCTGATCAAGTCTGTGGTCTCTATGCGGTCCGTAGAAGAGTTATACGGTCATGTAACACACTGCGGAATCTCCCTGCGAAAATTTCTCATGCTAGTTCTACGATGGAGGTGCATCCCAGGGAATGGTTATCTGATCGCATAATGGGCCGCAAAATAACCTTCAAAAATTAAGTTTTCTCCTATTCCGTTCTGTGGTGGATCCAGGGTCCATGAAGCCGTTATGTAGTCGCACTGCATTGCACAACTCAAAAAAAGTCCATACCACAGCGAGCAAGATCGCCGCCAAAATGATCTACAATATACCAAAACTTTCGCCTACCTCAACACCTTAAAATCTCAAATTCATTGGCATAATTTTACAGGGCCTTGCATCCTCCCCCACTTAGGATCATTTGTCCTTGAATAAGGAATTAGAGTCTGCCTGAAACACCCAACATTAACTCATTTCTTCTCCCACACATCTCAAGCCCCAAATTTGGCTAACTCCTAAAATTTCAAATAATTTTGGCAGAGTTTTCCCTGTAGTTGGGGATATCTACCGATCAGAGATCCCCAGAAACTAGTCCTAAAAACATGACCATATCACAACAATGTATCACAACATGAAGACAACATCAACCATAATGTCATGGGCATCACATTACCAAAAATGGCCTTTCAGGATAAACTATACAATATTGAACATAACTTATAAAAAGTACATTTCTAATATCCTTTTAGAACAAAACTACTTAGTTACACAAACAAACGAGGGTATTTCCTTTTCATCTCTTCCTCAGTCTCCCAGGTGGCCTCTTCAACTTGTTGTTTTTGCCATAGCACTTTCACGGAGGCAATCTCTTTATTTCCCAGCTTTTGAACTTGTTTATCATGAATGGAAAGCTGGAATTTCTTCATAAGTCAATTCCTCATTAACATCTATAGTCTCAACCGGAACAATAAGCGACGGATCTCCAACCACCTTCTTCAACATGGATACATGAAACACCGGGTGTACTAAAGACATCTCTGGAGGTAGTTCTAGCCTGTAATCCACCTGACCAATCCCCTAAATGATTTTCTAAGGTCTGATATACCTATGACTTAATTTCCCTTTCTTATAACCTCCCAACACGTTAGCCTACCTCGGTACCATAAAACCTCAAGTTTATTCAAAAAACTTTTACGAGGCCCTACACCTATTTTCCCCTTTGATGCTTTCTGTGTGCTTAATTGTTGTTTTGTGACTTGCGGGGATGGATTGGTTTCGGGAAGATTTTGGATTGAAATTCAAGCTTAAGTTATAATGGTTGACTAAGGTTTGACTTTTGTGTTAACGACCACATATTTGTATTTTGATAGTTCTAATAGATTTGTATGGTGATTTTGGACTTTGGCATATGCTCGAAATTGAATTTGATGGTTCCTAGGATGATTTGTCTCTTTTTGCCGAAAGTTGGCAATTTGAAGTTAAAATTTTTATATGTTTTACCACGCATTGGCCTTATGGCTATCGTGTTTGGATTTTTGTTCTAACACTTGGAATAGGACCATTATTCTATTTATAACTTGGGTGCAAAGTTTCGTGTCACTCCGAGTTAGTTTGATAGGAATCAGAAGCTTGGATGTGAATATTGAAGTTCTTGAGTTTCAAAGCTTGCATGATGCATTTTGGTGTTCGATTCATAGTTTTATATGATATTTTGATGTTCAGAGCATGTGAGAAAGTTCATATGAGGTTTATATACTTGTGTAGACATTTGGCATTGGGCCCAAGGGGCTTGGATGACTTTCGAAAAAATTTCAAAGTGTTTTAGTTTACTTCAAATTTTTCTAGTGACTGCAGACCTTTCATTTACGAAGGTCTGCAGGAATTTGTAGTAACCATATTTGCGGTGGAATTATCCCATTTTCAAAGGGGGGGGGGGAATACTTAGGGACCTCACATTTACAAGGTAGCATGTCTGTCACGATCCAATTTACCCCCCGTAAGACGTCATGAGGGCACTTAGTCTCTACAACTAGGTAAGCCTAAATAATTACGGGAATAACAGGAACAGAAGTAAAACTCAAAACTAACTGCAACAATAATAAAATAACTGAAAACCATGTTGCTCGGCATATACAATAACCAACTCCTCAATACTACACAGTCTTCCTAATACCCGGAGCATCATGAGTCAGAACTACATAAGGGAAACTAGTGTCTCTATACATCAGGATCTAACAAAAGAAGTACATAAGATAATGGACAAATGAGAGAATAGAGTGGAATCCGAGGTCAATGGATGCGGCAAATATACCTTGAAGTCTCAAACTGTCGATGCTCACTGATGACGTGGATGGTAAGAAGTACCTGTATCTGCACACAAAAAACATGTGCAGAAGAGTAGCATGAGTACAACACAAACGGTACCCAGCAAGTGCCAAGCCTAACCTCGGTCGAGTAGTGACGAGGTCAGGCCAGGACCCTACTGGTTAATATATATAAAATAAGATAAAACAAAATATCGCAGTATAATAAAGACTGAAATTTAACTAGAAGTAAATCATAGAAACATAACTGTACAGTGAACGGAAATAAAACAGGGTATCTCCCGAGATACTGTCTTCTAGTCCTAGAAGTAAATGTGCAAGGGGATCTCCCAGGATACCGTCCCGTAGTCCCAAAGTAAATATGCATGGGGATCTTCCAGGATACCGTCCCATAGTCCCAAAGTATATATGCAGGGGGTCTCCCGGAATACCATTCCATAGTCCCAAAATAAATACGTAGCTCAGAAATGGAGGGAACATCTATAGCACGAAACCCTACAGTTTGGACTAAGTAAAAGTCAAGGAAGAAGTAGGAAATCTGCTAAGCATGGTGCACAAAGTTCAGATAATCATTTAAGACACATAGACATGCTATTCTAAGATAAACAGACTAATTACACATGCTAGTATAACTCAATTAAAGTGAAACAGGTTATTACTCAGTGAAAAAAGGAGTTTTACAAAAAATAGCACGCGTACGCTCTCAGCACTTCACGTATATTGAGCTCACATAACACAACCGTACCAAATCCTAAGGGGTTCCCCCACACAATCTTAGACAAGCCAGTTACCTTAAACAAAGCTCAATCAATCAGTAACAATGCCTTTTCCACGAATATCCGACTCCGAATGGCCTAAATCTAGCCAAAGCAATTACATATCATATATATACCTATAATAGACTACTCTAATTAATGAAATCGAGATTTTAATAAGAAATTCAAAAATCTCCCTAAGAAGCCTCCCCAGGCCCATGTCTAGAAATCGGGTAAAAGTCACAAAATATGAACACCATTCACTCACGTGTTTACTCGTACCAAAATTATCCAAATCCGATATCAAATTCTCATTCAAAACCCAAAATCTTAGTGTAAGAACTTTTTCCCATTTTCCCCAATTTTTCAACCCAAATCTAAAATTAAATGATGAAATTAATGATAGATTACTAGGATAGAACCAAAATCAAGTGTAGAATCATTATCTAATTGATGCCTCTATAAATCCCTCAAAATCTCGTCCAAATCCGAGCTCCCAAACGCAAGTTTTGATAAAAATGGCCAAACCTCATTTTTGAAACTTTATATTCTGCCCAGATAATTCCTTCTTCGCGAACGCGGTCAAACCCTCGCGTTCGCGTTGAACAAAAATCCACTGACCAAACTTTCCCCTTCACGAACGTGATAGACCACACGCTAACGCGTAGGTTCCACTATCTACTACTTCATGAACGCGGTCCACTCTATGCGAACGCATAGTACAAATCTTTAGGGTCCCCAGCTGCTCCACTTCCTCTACGCGAACGCGATGTCCTTCCCGCATTCACGATACACTGACAACCAAACCTTCGCGAACACGAATAACAACTTCAGTTGGCCTCCCGAATTACTTACGGGAATGCGAGGCCTCTCTCGTGAACGCGATGAAGAAAAGTCTACAACAGAAATACCCAAAAATCTGCTATCTTTCCATAGTCCAAAAATGGTTCGTTGAGCACCGAAACACACCCGAGTCCTCCGGGACCTCGACCAAATATACCAACAAGTCCTAAAACACTATTCGGACTTAGTCAAGCCCTCAAATCACATCAAACAATGCTAAAAATACGAATCACCCTCCAATCCAAACTTAATGAACAAGAAACTTCCAATTTCCACAATCGATGCCAAAACCTATCAAACCACATCCGATTGACCTAAAAGTTTTCACACAAGTCTTATTCAACATTTCGGTCGTACTCCAACTTCTGGAATTAGAATCCGACCTTGATATCAAAAAGTCCACTACCGGTCAAAATTTCCAAAAATTCAACTTTCGCCATTTCAATCCTAAATCAGCTACAAACCTCCAAATTACAATCCGGACACACCCCTAAGTCCAAAATAACCCAACAGAGCTTACAAAACCGACAAAACTCCATTCCGGGGTCGTCTTCACACAGTTTCAACTACGGTCAAAATCTTATGACTTGAGCTTCCGTTTAGGGACTAAGTGTACCAAAACATGCCGAAACCAAAAAACAAAACCTCCCGGCAAGTCACATAATCAGAAACAGACACGGGGAAAGCAGAAAATAAGGAATCTGGGCTATTACCCTCAAAACGACCGACCGGGTCGTTACATTCTCCCCCTCTTAAAATAATCGTTCATTCTCGAATGAGCATTGAGACATACCTGAAGTGGTGAAAAGACGAGGATACGGGCTGCTTATATCTGCTCAGTCTCCTAAGTCGCCTCCTCGACCGGCTGGCCCCTCCACTGAACCTTCACGGAAGCAATGTTCTTTGTCCTCAGTTTCCGAACCTGCCTGTCAAAAATAGCCACTAGCTCCTCAACATAAGATAGATCCTTATCCAACTAGACTGAGCTGAAATCCAAAACATGAGACGGATCAGCATGATACTTCCGCAGAATAGAAACATGGAATACAGGATGAACCCTTACTAGACTCGGAGGTATTGCAAGCTAATAAACAACATCCCCAACTTGTCGCAACACCTCAAATGGACCAATGAACCTTGGGCTCATCTTGCCTTTCATCCCAAATCTTATAACGCTTTTCATAGGCGAAACCCGAAGCAAGACTCGCTTTCCAACCATGAATGCAACGTCACAAACCTTCTGATCCGCATAACTCTTCTATGAAGCTTGAACTCATCCAAAACATCCTGAACCAAGTCTGTACCCAATAATCTAGCCTCGCCCGGCTTGAACCAACCCACTGGAGACCGACATTGCCTACCATACAGAGCTTTATATGGTGCCATCTGAATGCTGGACTAATAACTGTTTGTTGTAGGAAAACTCCACATGTGGCAAGAATTGATCCTAAGAATCTCCAAACTCTATCACACACACGGAGCATATCCTTAAGTATCTGAATAGTGCGCTCGGACTATCCGTCCGACTGAGGGTGAAATGGTGTGCTTAACTCCACCCGAGTACCTAACTCATATTGTTCAGCCCTCCAAAACTGTGATGTAAACTCCATAACCAGGTCAGAGATGATAGATACCGACACACCATGAAGTCTGACAATCTCGCAGATATAAACTCGAGCCAGCTGCTCGGAAGAATAAGTAGTCATCACAGGAATGAAATGAGCTGACTTGGTCAGCCTGTCCACAATCACCCAAACTACATCAAACTTCTGCAGAGTCTGTAGGAGTCCAACAATGAAATCCATAGTGATCCACTACCATTTCTACTCCGAAATCTCTAACTTTTGAAGCAATCCACCTGGTCGCTGATGTTATACTTCACCTGCTGGCAATTTAGGTACCGAGCTACATACTCCACTATGTCCTTCTTCATTCTACACAACCAATATTGCTGCCTCAAGCCCTGATACTTCTTCGTGTCCCCCTGATGAATGGAGTACCACGAACTATGAGCCTCCTAGAGAATCAACACACATAATCCGTCTACATTGGGCACACATAGCCTACCCTGCATCTTCAATGCACCATCATCTCCAATAGTAACCTCCTTAGCATCACCGTACTGAACCGTGTCCTTAAGGACAAGAAGATGGGGTCATCATACTGATGCTCCTTGATACGATCATAAAGAGAAGACTAAGAGACCACATAAGCCAAAACTCGACTTGGCTCAGAAATATCCAACCTAACAAATTTGTTGGCTAAGGCCTGAACATCCAGTGCCAATGGCCTCTCTGCTGCTGGCAAATATACTAAGCTCCCCAAACTCCCCGCCCTGCGGCTCAAGGAATCGGCACCATACTGGCCTTCCCCGGATGGTACACAATAGTGATATCATAATCCTTAAGCAGCTCTAAAAACCTCTATTGACACAAGTTAAGATCCTTCAGATTTTGTATACTCTGGTGGTCAGTATAGATCTCACAAGGGACACCGTACAAATAGTGCCTCCAAATCTTCAAGGCAAGAACAATAGGTACTAACTCAAGGTCATGGACAAGATAGTTCTTTTCATGCACCTTCAACTGTCTAGACGCATAGGCAATCACCCCGACGGTCCTGCATCAACACCACGCCGAGACCAATCTACGACGCATCACAATAAATACTATAAAACATATAGGCAATACCAATACCGGGGCTGTAGTCAAAGCTATCTTGAGCTTTTGAAAGCTCTCCTCACACTCCTCTGTCCACCTAAACGGAGCACCCTTTTCGGTCAGCCTGTTCATAGGTGCTGCAATAGATGTTAATCCTCAACAAATCAACAGTAATACCCTACCAAACCAAGGAAACTCCGGATCTCCGTAGCACAGGACAATCTAGGCCAACTCTGCATTGCTTCCACCTTCTTCTGATCCACCTTTATCCTTTCACTCGATACTACGTGACCCAAAAAGCCACGGAATCTAACCAGAACTCATATTTTGAGAATGTTGCACATAATTTCTTCTCTCTTAAGGTCTAAAGCACAGTCCTCAGGTGTTTCTCATGATCTTCCTGACTTCGAGAGTACACCAGAATGTCGTCAATAAACATAATGACGAAAGAGTCAAGATAGGGCCAAAATACACTGTGCATCAAATACATAAATATTGCTGAGGCATTGGTCAGCCCAATGACATCACAAGGAACTCGTAATGACCATACCTAGTCCTAAAAACAGTCTTCGGGATATCTGGCTCCCGAATCTTCAACTGATGATAGCCTGAACGCAAGTCAATCTTGGAAAACACTTTGGCACCCTGTAACTGATCAAATAAGTCATCAATATGAGGCAAAGGATACTTGTTCTTCACTGTAACTTTGTTCAACTGGCGATAATCAATGCACATACGCATAGAACCATCCTTTTTCTTCATAAACAAGACAGAAGCACCCCAAGGTGACGCACTGGGCCGGATGAAGCACTTATCAAGCAATTCTTCTAACTGTTCCTTGAACTCTTTCAAATCAGGAGGAGCCATACGATATGGAGGAATAGAGATGGGCTGAGTGCCCGGTAACAAATCAATAACAAAGTCGATATCTTTTTTAGGCGGCATGCTCGAAAGATCGGTTGGAAATACATTAGGAAAGTCCCTCACTACTGGAACTGACTCAACTGTAGGGGTATCAATACTGACATCTCTCATATAATCTAGATACGCGTCACATCCCTTATCAACCATTCTTTGAGATTTAAGAAATGAAATAACTCTATTGGGAGTATAATCTAAGGTACCCCTCCACTCTAACCGCGTTAAACCCGGCATAGCCAACATCACGGTCTTGGCGTGACAATCAAGAATATCATAATGGGGTGACAATAGTCCATGCCCAAGATAATATCAAAATCTACCATGCTGAGTAATAATAAGTCGACTCTAATATCAAAACCTCTAATAACAACCAAAAATGACTGATACACATAGTCAACAACAATAGAATCTCCCATGGGTGTAGACACATAAACAGGAGAACTCATAGAATCACGGGATACGCCCAAATACAGAGCAAAATAAGATGACACATAGGAATAAGTGGAGCTTGGATCAAATAGAACTGACACATCTATATGACAGGCCGCAACAATACATGTAATGATATAGCCGGAAGCAATTACCTCTGTATGAGCAGGAAGGGCATAGTATCTAGCCAGGCTTCCCTCTCTAAGGTGACCTCTACCTCTTCAACCTCCACCTCGAGCTGGCTGAGCAGGTGGAGTCGTAACTGATGCTGTAATCATAGCCTAAGGACCATGTGGAATACGATGTAGCTGAGAAGTCTATGGAGGTGCACCCCTCCTAAGTCTGGGGCAATTTCTCACCATATGGCGAATGTTGCCACACTCAAAACAAGCTCTGGGAGGGCGTGGCTCGCTTGAGCTAGGTCTTATAGACTGACCTGTAGAAACAGCCTGTGCAGGAGGTACACTAGATACTGGCGGTGCATAATAAGGCTCCTGAGGCCTAGAAGTAACCAGAATACCACTGGCGGTTGGAAGAGCTGAATGAACAGGGCAACTCATATAGCCCTAACAATGTCAAACTGCAGCTGGGGCACGAGCACCAGAATAAGAACCAGTCTCTCGAGACCTCTTGGCCTCTCTCTCCTCTCTCTCCCGAGCAAGCATGCCTTCCACTCTCCTAGCAATACTACCAACCCGCTAGTACAAAATATTCATCTCCAACTCCCAGGCCATGCTATTCCTAATGCTGGGATAGAGTCCCTCAACAAACCGATGGACCCTCTCTCGAACCATAGAAACCAAGACTGGCGCATGTTTAGCCAAATCAGTGGAACGAACTCCATACTTTGACACAGTCATAGAACCCTGGAGCAACTGCTCAAACTCGGCACGCCATGCATCTCTGTCTTTGGGGAACATACTCCCTCAAAAACATATCCGAGAACTGAATCCATGTAAGTGAAGCTTCCTCAGCCGAACTTTCCAGCTCCTAAGCACGACACCACTGATAGGTTGCTCCTCTAAGCTGAAACATTATACGGACGATACGGTGGAACTCCCTCAGAAAGCCTTGAGCATCCTCTGTCGCCAAACCATTGAAGGTAGGAGGGTGGTACTTCTTGTACCTCTCGAGCCTATGCTCCTCCTCCTCAGAAACTGCTGCCCTACCTCGGGGATGAACTGGGGCTACAAGTGGCACCAGTATAACCTCTAGAATATGATCGACCTGAACCCGCTGCTCTAGGGTAGGGCAGCGGGAGTCTGTGCTCCTCCCCGGACTGAAATATGACAGGAGCAAGAGGGATCAACCCTTCATGATCTAGAGTACTGAATATGCTCATGAACTTTTCAAGGGTCTCCTTAAGAGCTGGTGTACTAGTAGTAGGCATCTTAGGTGCCTCCGCTCCGACTGGAACTACTGGTGGCTCCTTTGTAGAAGCTCGTTTGGGTTCTCTAGCTACACCACGTAGACGTCCTTAGCATCTACCCCGACCCCAACTTCTAGTGGCTCTAGTAGGGGGCGTGGGTGCCGGTCATCTACGGTTGTACATGTCCTCACCATCTCTGAGAGAATAGAAGACAGAAGTTTAGAATTTTGAAGTCTAACAAATTTTTGCATGACAAGGAAATCAAAGAAGTGTAACTTTCCTAAAAGTTTCATAGTCTCCCGAAGATAAGTACTGACATCTCCATACAGTTTCGCGTGACTCTAAATAAACTGGCTTGTCGACACCTATGAACCTAGAGCTTTGATACTAGCTTGTCACGACCCAATTTACCCTCCGTAAGACGTCATGATATCACCTAGTCTCTACGACTAGGTAATCCTAAACAATTATGGGAATAACAAGTACAGAAGTAAAACTCACAACTAACTGCAACAATAATAACATAACTGAAAACCATGCCACTCGGCATGTACAATAACCAACTCCTTAGTACTACATAGTCTTGCCAAAACCTAGAATGTTATGTGTCACAACTATAGAAGGGAAACTAATATCTCTATACATCAGGGTCTAACAAAAGAATACAGAAGATAATGGACATATGGGAGAATAGAGGGGGACTCCAAGGTCGCAAGAAGAAGTACCTTGAAGTCTCCTAGAATCAGCAGCACGCACTAACCCCAAGCCTGATGGCTTATACCTGGATCTGCACACAAAAACATGTGCAGGAAAGGGCATGAGTACACCACAATAGTACCCAGTAAGTGCCAAGCCTAACCTCGGTCAAGTAGTGACGAGGTCAGGTCAAGGCCCTACCGGAGTAAATATAATAAATTATATATATATATAATAAGGCAGAACGAAATATAACAGTATAATAAAGACTGAAATATAATAAGAAGCAAAATCACAAAAATGTAACTGTACAGTGAACAAAAATAACAACATGGGATCTCCCGAGATACCGTCTCGTAGTCCCAAAAGTAAATGTGCAGGGGGATCTCCCAGGATACCATCCCATAGTCCCAAAGTAAATATGCAGGGGGCTCTCCTAGGATACCATCCCGTAGACCCAAAGAAAATATGCAGGGGGGGTCTCCCGGAATACCGTTTCATAGTCCCAAAATAAATACATAGCTTAGAAATGGTGATAACAACTATAACACAAAACCCTACAGTTTGGACTAAGTACAAGTCAAGGAAGAAGCAGGAAATCTACTAAGCATGGTGCACAGACTTCAGATAAACATTTCAGACACGTAAGCATGATATTCTAAGCTAAACGGACTAATTACACATGCTAGTATAACTTAATTAAAGTGAAACAAGTTATTACTCAGTGAAAAAATGGAGTTTTACAACAAATAGCCCGTGTACGCACTCGTCACTTCACGTACACATCGTTCACATAACACTACAGTACCAAATCCTAAGGGGTTCCCCCACACAAGATTAGGCAAGCCAATTACCTCGAACAAAGCTCAATCAATCGGTAACAATGACTTTTCCACAAATATCCGATTTCGAATGGCCCAAATCTATCCAAAAGAAATTACATATCATAAATATAACTATAATAGACTAATCTAATTAATGAAATCAAGATTTTAATAAGAAATTCGAAAATTTCCCTAATAAGCCTCCCCAGGCTCACGTCTCAGAATCAGGTAAAAGTCACAAAATATGAACACCATTCGCTCACGAGTTCACTCGTACCAAAATTATCTAAATTTGATATCAAAATCTCAATCAAATCCCAAAATCTTTGTATAAGAACTTCTTCCCTTTTTCCCAAATTTTCAACCCAAATTCAAAATTAAATGATGAAATTAATGATAGATTAGTGGGATATAACAAAAATTAAGTGTAGAATCAATACTCAATCAATGTATCTGTAACTCCTTCAAAATCTAATCCAAATCCAAGCTCCCAAACTCTCGCTTTTGAACTTTATATTCTTCCCAGATAATTCCTTCTTCGCAAACGAGGTGAAACCCTCGCATTCGCGTTGAAAAAAAATCCAAAGAACAAAATTTCCCCTTCGCAAATGCGACAGACCACATGCGAACGCATATGTTCCACTACCTACTGCTTCACGAATGTGGTCCACTCTACGCGAATGCGTAAAATAAATCTTTGGGGTCCCCTGCTGCTTCACTTCCTCTACGCGAACACGATGTCCTTCCCACATTCGTGATGCACTGGCATCCAAACCTTCACGAACATGTCCCTATCTTCATGAACGCAAAGAAAAACTTCAACTGGCCTGCCAGATACCTTGCGCAAATGTGAGACCTCTCTCGTGAACGGGATGAAGAAAAGTCTACAACAGAAATACCAAAAAATCTGCTATCTTTCAAAGTCTAAAAATGATCAATTGAGCATCCGAGACACACCCGAGGCCCTCGGGACCTCAACCATCTAAAACACGCTAAAAAAATAATCACCCTCCAATCCAATATTAATGAACTAGAAACTTCAAATTTCTATAACTGATGCCGAAAACTATCAAACCACAATCGATTGACCTCAAATTTTGCACATAAGAATATTCAAAATTATGTACCTATTCCTACTTTCGGAATTGAAATCTGACCCGATATCAAAAAGTCCACTATCGGTCAAAATCTCCAAAAAATTTGACTTTCGCCATTTAAAGCCTAAATCAGCTACAGAATTCCAAAACACAATCCGGGCATGCCCCTACTTCGAAAATCAGTCAACAGAGCTAACAGAACTGAAGGAACTCCATTCTGGAGTCGTCTTTACAAAGCTCCGACTACAGTCAAAATCATAAGTCTTAAGCTTCCATTTAGGGACTAAGTGTCCCAAAACACACCAAAACAAAAAAACAAAACCTCCCAGCAAGTCACATAAGCAGAAACAGATACAGGGAAAGTAGAAAATAGGGATTGAGGCTATTACTCTCAAAATGATCGGCCGAGTTACAATGTCACAATTGCGACATTGGAGGGGTAGCAGGTGACTTCACAATTGTGACGTCTGGAGTCGCATTTTTGGTATCTTTGGGGAAGACATGTTTCGCATTTGCTATCCTTGTGTCCCATTTTTGGTTGTTGCATTTGAAAACATCTAGTTACAAATGCTACATCTGCAGCCTCTTAATATCTGAGCATTTCGGGACTTACACATATTTTATCATATTTTGGGCCCTAAACTTACTGAGGGCTGATTTTGGAAGGAGATTTTCACACATAGCTATTGGATAAGTGATTTTAACTTAATTTTGGTATTATATCTTGATTTCTCATGCATGTTTACACCAAAATCATTGAGTTTGGAAGGAATTTCTGGGAACTTTTTACAATGTTTTAAAAAATGAAACTTTAGGATTTGATAGCTAATTTGGGCTCTATTTTGAAAACCAATAAGATATTAGGACTCGTGGGGATATGGATAGTCAGGATCTACCCCTTATCTCGAGCTTTGACTGTGCGGGAACGAGGTTGGCTTTTGTTGACTTTGTGGGAATTGGGTAAAGATTCGACCTTTATTGTTTGGAATTGATTCCTTTACAATTATTTGAATTATTTAGTCGATTTTGGCAAGATTTGAGCCAGAACTAGGTGAATTTTAAGGGAAAAGCATTTTTGGAGTATTGAATTGGCTTGATTGAGGTAAGTATCTTGCCTAACCATGTGTGGGGGAATGCCCCTTTGAATTTGCCTTATTTGTCTATTTGTGTTTTGTGAAAAGTGATGTCTATGCGAGGTAACGAGTGTGTACATGGGTGCTATGTGTGACTTGTGACCGAATTAGACCTTAGGCTATTAATATGCCTTAATTTGGGGATGTATTTTATATGAAATAGGCTTAATCACTTTGGGTCTAAGTGAACATGATCACTATAATTGTTTTAGCTTTAGTAATACCTTTTTTATTAAATACCCATCCACATTTTACTATTTTCATGCCCATGTTCACCTTGTTGATAATTGATGAACTTATATCCTTGACAAAATTTTGGAATTATTGCCTTATGATTATTGTGGCACATCTGGACATGTTGAGCAAACTGTTTGGGTGTTGGCACGAAGTTTTTGTCGTGCAATTTTGTTTATGATTATTTCATGAAGGGGAAATACAAGTGGATATTGTAATTATGTTAGGGCGGATCAATACGGGTCGCGATTATTATTGTTCCAAGGTGGAGCAATAGGAGTGGCTATTGTTATTGTGTCAAGGCTGAATGATAAGGCGGCTATTGTTATTGTGTCAGGGCGGAGCGATATGGGTAGCTATTGTTATTGTGCTAAAGCGAAGCGATGAGGGTGGCTATTGTTATTACGAAATATGGGCACGGAGTGCCATATGTGTTTCCATGGATGACTTGTTGTTGAATTTGAGCCCTTATTTGCCTTGAATTGTTATCACTACTTCACCGAGGTTAGTTTTGATACATACTGGGTATTAACTGTGATGTATTCATACTACACCTATACTTCTGCATATTTTTGTGGAGATCCGGGTGTTGGAGGCATCAGACCTAGGCAGTGAGAGCTTACATTGACAACGAGTTAAAGGTAGAGTTGCATTGACCATCACAATCCATTGGCGTCTTATCCTTACTTTGATAAAACAATATTGTATTTTAATATATTCTTATATATTCAATTAGAGCTCGTGAATCTGTACTATTTAGTGATGGGGATATATTTCCGTTTTGCCACTTTGGCTTGTAATTAATTCTATTTCCACTTTTACATTAATATTGGTATTACTATATCATGTTTTGTTGAATTAATATTGATAAGTGATAAGCTTACCTAGTCTTAGAGACCAGGTGCCAACACGAACCCTATGGTGGGATTTGGGTCGTGACAAGTTTGTATTAGAGCCTTAGGTTCATATGTTCTATGAGTCATGAGCATGTTTAGTTGTCTTGCGGATCAGTACGGAAACGTCTGTATTTATCTTCGTAAGGCTACCAAACTATTATGAAGCTTTACTTTCTTTCATTAATTATTGTGAGGATTTGTTTATTCCAAAGATTGAATTTTTACTCTTCTATTCTCTCACAGATGGTGAGGACATGTTCATCCGGATCTATTAAGCGGGGACCAACACACCTTGCTGGAGCTGTGAGAGGTCTGGTCGAGGTAGAGGCTGAGGTAGGGCACGTGCCGTAGCTAAGGAATCTGCTAGATTAGTAGCTATGGAGTCTCTAGTAGCTCTAGTAGAGGACTAGGCGCCCAACCATGTTGATCATGCACCTGAGTAGCTTATTGCTACACTGGGGCTCCAAGAAACTTTAGTGCACTTTATGAGTATGTTTGGGAGGTTGGCCCAAGCAGGGTCGGTTTTGGTTGCACCACCTACATAACACATTGGAGGAGGATCTCAGACTCACACCATCCATACACCAGAGATGCTTGCTCATGCTTATCAGACACCGGGTGTTGTACTGATGCAACCAGTATTTGCAGTTCAGCCCAAGGCACAACCAATTGTATCGACTGAGGAACAGAGAAATTTGGAGAGGTTTTAGAAGTTTCATCCTCCATAGTTCAGTGGAGGGGCTTCTGAGGATGCACAAGGTTTCTTGGATCAATTTCACCACATTCTGCGTACTATAGATTTGGTGGAGTCGAGTGGAGTTGATCATACTACTTTTCAGCTGACGGATTCAGCATATAGATGGTGGAACACTTATAAGGCACGTAAGCCAGGTAGTGTAGTACCACTTACATGGTCCTAGTTCTCCGATCTTTTCTTGAGTGGCTTTATTTTATAGAACCGCAGGGACGAGTTGCACAATGAGTTTGATCAGTTGCGCTAGGGGGAGTCTAACTATGTTTGAGTATGCTATGAGTTTTATAGAGTTATCTTGCCATGCAACCTTCCCTAGTTTCAATTGATAGAGAGAAAGTCGCTAGATTTATTGAGGGACTCATCTATAGCCTCTGATTTGTGATGGAATGGGAGTTGGAGATTTACACAACATTTTATTAGGTGCTGGAGATTTCTAGGAGGTTAGAGCGTATCTACAGTCAGGAGAGAAAGGATAGGGAGGTTAAGAAGCCTCGTGGTTCGGGAGGATTTAGTGGTTTTACTCTTCGACATAGACTCGTCATGGAAGAGGCTTTACCAGCCGACTAGTTCAGTACGTACTTCAAGTCACCCATAGTGCTCCAGCTATCTAGGGACCTGAAGGTAGTCATACCAAACAACTATTTTTTAGTGCACCTTCTACACGGGTTCCTACATCGGTTATTTCAGTTATTCAACGCAGACTCAGTACTAGTAGCCATGCCCGCAGAGGGTTTGTTTTTAGTGTGGTAATACTAGGCATATTATGAAAGATCGGCACAGACATTTGAGGGGTGGACTTCTGCAGAGTACTCAGGATATGGTTCCAGCTCCAGTTGCTACTCCACCTGCACAACTAGCTAGAGGCTAAGGTCAGGTGGGTAGAGGATGTCCTAGAGGGGGAGGCCGCACCTGTTATTATGCTTTCCCTAGTAGAACTGAGGTAGTTGCATCAGATGCAGTCATTAGAGGTATTATTCCGGTTTGTCATAGAGATGCATCAGTTTTATCCTACTTTACTTCATATTTGTTTATTTATCTATACTTGTTGGTGATTCTATTATGGTAGACCATGTTTATAGTTCTTGTTTTGTCACTATTGGGGGCTACAAGAATAGGTTGATCTTCTGTTGCTTAATACAGTTAAATCTTGAAGTGATTTTTGGCATTGATTGGTAATGACCGTATCTGGATATTCTCGATTATCATGCTTAGACTGTAATATTAGCTATGTCGGGTTGTCGAGGATGGAATGGAGGGGTTCCTTGAATCGTGTTCCTATTAGGGTGGTGTCTTTTTCGAAGTCTCAACGGATGGTTGAGAAGGGGTGCATAGCGTACTTAGCCTTTTTTTAGAGAAGTGAGTACTGATACTTCCATGTTTTAGTAAATTCCCATATTGTGGGAGATTTCATATGTGTTCCCTGCAAACCTATGGGGCATGCCACCCATTAGGGATATTGATTTTTGTATTAATTTGGTACAGGGCACTCAACCCATATCTATTCCAACGTATCGCATAGCTCTAGCTAATTTGAAATAATTAACAGAACATTTGCAGGAACTACTAGATAAGGTTTCATTAAGAAGAATGTTTTACCTTGGGGTGCTGTGGTCCTATTTGTGAAAAATAAGGACGGTTCTATGAGAATGTGTAGTTACTACATGCTATTGAACAAGATTACTATCAATAACATGTATCCACTATCACATATTGATGATTTATTTGATCAGTTTTAGGGTGCCAGGGAATTCACGAAGATTGACTTGAGAGCGGGGTACCATCAGTGAATATCAAGGATCCGACATTCCTAACTTGGCCTTCGGGAACCGTTATGAGCATTATGAATTCTTGGTGATGTCTTTGGTCACAACCCAAATCGATGGGCTACGAGGGCACCTGATGCCATTTACTTAACCGAGTACCAACATAACATATCTTTCTTATTGTACTTTCATTGGCAAAGGGTCCAAACGGGCCGTCATGGGCTAACCAGAATAAACATAGGGTAATACTCAATATATGATGACCCAACCTGATATAACAACTTATACATGTGATATACTGGCCTATAAGGCTAACATGATCATTTGTAAACTCAAAACATAGGCCGACAAGGCCATACAAGCATTCGTATACATGACATCTGTCTACAAGCCCCTAAGTATACACACTTAACATAAAGTCGGGATAGGGGCCCCTCCATACCACGCAATACACGTCTAAATAATACTGACCAAACAAGAAACTCCGGAGCAAATGGAGCGCACCAACATCTTCTACTGAGCTGATAGCCTACTTGGAGGACTCTCGACCTCTCAATCGGGACCTGCGGGCATGAAACGCAGCGTCCCCAGGAAAAAAGGATGCCAGTATGAATAATGTACCGAGTATGTAAGGAACATAAAAAAGTACATAAAGACATAGAAGAAATATAGAATAAATGACTCAACCTGTAAGTCTGGATAAATATGTAAATTATAAAATACTTATAGTGTCATGCATATGCGTATGAATGTCATGTCGTGCATAGGTACATGTGTTCATAACATCATCAAACCTCCGAGGGCATCCCATCGTATCATCTCGGCCACTGCGGGCAAAATTTTCAACGTATACTAGCTGATTAGGTGGTAGTGCGTATATAATGCTGTAACCTTCCAATTTCCCATATACATATAATATACATATATACGCGTATATAACGCCATTTGGTCTTGGGTCAATGTAGATGTATGAAATGAATGATAAGTACATCAATAAAATCTTTAGGAGTGTCATAAGACCATTATGCCTTTGATTAATATCATAAAATCAATTTACGTATTTTCTGAGACCCATGAACAAACGATAGAATAATAAAACTTGTGGGAAACCAAGAATATACGCATCTCTAGCATTTCTACGAATAGAGTAATTTATGAAAGTTGTGCATTTGCTCGTTTTGTTTGTGTCATATAGATAATGCAAAAAAGAATGAATGGATAGCCTTAACATACCTGAGTCGATTCTCTTGAGAAAGATTACACCGTACTCCCTTAATATTGCAAAATTTCACAATAGTAACATAAATCCAACGCCTACTAAGTGCTCCATCGTGGTAATTTGGTACTGGGGTAGGAAAATATTATGGTTTTCTTCAATTATGGTCTAATGTAAGTTCCTTATTGAAAGAACAATTAGGTTGCATCTGCTGGAAATTTTAAGAGACCAAAATGAAGCCAAAATATTCTCAAATCTTAAAGTGAGCTTGAATGGAATGTGGGCCCACTTCAAGTGGTGACTAACCACTATGATCTTCAAAATTTGACATCTTGCAAGACCTTTTAAGAGTTATATTATTGTTAGGGGGGATGCCACATTTTTGGATCCTTAAGCCTTATCGCCAAAGTCTTAATTATCAATTAATGGTTTATTTAACTAATTAACCAATAATCAACCAATTAACCATATAATTAAGAATTATCTCAACTTAGTTAAAATACTACTTACTTTTAATACACTTTACGTATCCTACTGTCGTGGTCGTGGATTACCTTGTGTGACAATTAGTCCATAAATGCCGAGTATTGAAGCTCGGACCGTATTTTATCTAAATCGACAACCTTCAATGAAACTTATTTTATTTGATTCGCTTACCCTTTATCCTTCACGGCACTTACTTATTGCCTGTTATAAATTGCATAAATGTCTGTAACCTCAAGATAATCTTATTCCCCAGTCTGTGTCGATTAACGGAAGATGAAACCATAATATACGAAAACGCGAGATGTAACATTGCCAAACTTCGACGGATCTCATTTTCTGAGCTTATATCAATTTACTTATGGTGTATTTCCATGTATGAAAACATGGGGTGTAACATCATTTCCCCCTTTGGAACATTCATCCTCGGTTGACTGTTGCACTTATCATTCTCATAACTCATAGCTCTTGCGAATACTTTAATATTATTCTTGCCATTTAGGAAAGTGTTCTTTGAATAAATTTAAAGGCCAGAGAATTCCCCCCTTTAGGCCTCTTTCCCGCACCACAGTCTGTGGTCGGAATTCTTCCAATCTCGTAACTCTTGCTACATTCTGTCATGCAGCCTGTACGACTCTTCTCTTCTCTTTCCTCTAGCTTTTAGCCAATATCTAAGCCCTACTTTGTAAGCATATACATATCTTGATAAGATGTTCCTCTAGGCATCTATAGATATACTGAAGTTCTTCGGTCGGTACTTTGTCGAACTTACAAATATTGCTATATCTCATTTTGTACTTTGTAACTTTTATCCATTCATTGTTCATTTACCTCAATGTTGATCTTCAATCTACCACTGATATCTTGAAACTTCTCACATAAAACATTGCTACTAGGGCTTATGTTGCATCGAGGAATATTCTAAGTGATTTTCCTGATCCACTTAGCGGCGATACTGAGCTTTCTATAACTTAGAGAAACCATCAGCTCTCTTGTTTTCATGGGCTTAATCCTAAGGACTTTATCCACTCTCATCATCTTCTCACTCGCCCTTTCTTATCCTTATCTTGTCTTCCTAAAACCTTGTCACTTTACCATACTTTATCTTACGACCTACACATATTCATTTAAACTACTCTCAACCTTTCTTCAACTTTCTTGCACCATAGATTTCCTTGCGTTATTTTGGAACATCAAGCGAGACATCACATCATCTTTAATTCTGCTTTACAGTCTCAACTAGATCCCTTGGTACCTAGAAACCATAGACTGGAAGATATGCCATTGACGACGCCACTATCATTCCTGGATACTGAATCTGAACGCTTCTAGCCCTTCATCTGAAGTATAGATTATTCACAACATTCTGAACCTGAGTATCTCGTACGTTATTCACCTTTAGCTTACTTACCTTACAATATCGCATCACACCTTCTATTTCTTTCGCGACCTCCCTTCCACATAGGTATACATTACATCCACGACTTGAACTTCTATTATAATACTTGCACCTCTTTACATGATTCGGTGAGAGCTTCACACTGACTTCTTATGAGGTTGGTACTCTTCTAACTGGCTTTATCATAGAGCCATTATAAAATATGGTTACTATACTATCTCTCTTGCACCTCTGATATTAAGAGTGATTCCGCAATGTTCTCAATCATAGTGTCTATAACATCCTGGGTCCAATAAGTAGACTCCTAAATTACTTAGTTGATGTAAATCTTTAGTTTCCTCTTCCTTTTGATCATCCTTTATGTAGGCTTAAGCTATATTTCGATCTGCGGCTCATGGTATTATTTATTACTTTAGCCCTTCATGGACGCTATGGAATATCCATGATTCAATCTTATAATGATTCAATCCTTTGTCTATGACCTGTACCCAATTTCTTCTTTTAGCATATACCAGAGTCTTCTATAGCTGATCATTAATAGAATATTTCCCTTTGTCCCATCTTAGCTTTCTTCAAACATAAGCAATTACTTTTCCTGGTCTTTTTGCCCCTTTTTGCGTGCATACGTAGGTTATTTGAGTTCTCACATATGCCGAAGTTTTTGTGCAACTCATATGGTCTCGAATATTACTTTTGGTTTTACTCCCCTCTCATTATCCATGGTAGGTACCACTTTTTTTTGGAGTGCATACAATTTTGTAGTGAGACTATTGTTACACAACCATTTCCTCTTTATGTCACTGTGCTTTGGTTGAAGCCTTCTTCCTTATTTCCTCAGCTAGTCTTTCATTGTAGTACTTGGGGAGGACCCTTCCTTTGACTCTTGTAAGGATGCGAGCTTATCACATCATATGCCTGATGGAATTTTTTGATGTTCTTCCTTGCCTATAATTACCTGTAGTTACTTATCTCTACGCCCTTGTGCTTGTAGGGTTACTTCTGAACTAATATTTCGACTGACTTCCCAATGGTACTCTCTTTTATTTTCGTAACACTCATACGGTATCTTTATCTACCCCAACTCCTATCCGAATATTTCTTAAGGACCACGATGTCATAACTGCGAGGCTGAATTCCCCATATTGGTGTTCCCTATATTTATCTTGCATGATCTATTGATTTGTTTGTATCCTCTTGTCTAGCCATAGCTAGGCCCTACTAACTACTTGTTGGCCCATTCCCGTATCAGTATTCCGCATAATCTTTCTTGGGTTATTTTCTTTGTCTTAACTTACCTCTCGCAATAGCTCCTTATTAATCAATAACATCTCGGGCAGGAACCCTTACTTCATCTCCTTGACGTCGTGTTTGCATAATGCTCTAGTATTGTTGCATATCTGTAGGCTTTCAATAAGTGCAATCTCATCCCTTTTTCATTTTATCGCATTCTTCCTTTACTATTCCATAATTACTAGAACCACTTAATTCTGACTTAATGCCATGTCGCTCCATATTCCCCCCTTTAGCAAAGTATTAATATTTAGTGCTACGACGATCTACCTATAGATGTTTTACCTCTTCATCATCGGCATCTTCTTACATTATGGATGACCCTTACTCGCCATGCGGTAATACTCTGTACCAAAGATAATGAAATTCCTTACTCGCGAGGGTGACACTTAATGTAACTGGCACTCATAGTCCCTTTAGGTTTACTTGTCTCACATTGCTTGTTTTAGGGAAGCGTCCTCCTAAATGACCATTTTCTGAATTTCTCATGAATCTTCTTATGTTGTCCATTCTATTATCACCGGAATGGAATCTGAAACTCTCATGATGCCGACTATTATCCAATAATTCAGTCCCAAATTCACATTTAGTTTATCTTGTTCACCAGCCCATACTGATTTCTATTATTCTGGGGTTTAACTTTTCCTTCCGGTAGTTGCGTTGGAGTCACGAACTTATTTCTCGAAGTGAGGATACAACTTTATGGCCTATACTCTTTTGTTGTCTCAAGGCCTGTCACCTCTCGTCTTTTGCTTCACTTGAATATAGACTCTGTAATACTATAATCTTTTTGGACCTACCGTTGTCATCCATGTATCACATCTTACTCTTAATGCTTCATTAGCTCTCTTCTTATTTCCTGTTAATATTTTTGTATATCACTTTATTCTGAAAACTTCAACAAGTTATTCTTTTTCTTTTAGCTCCCCTTTGCTCCATCCACTGGCTCTTTGGGTTGCCTAGCATTGCCTCTCTACTAGGGACGAGAGCCATACTATGATAATATTTATCCTTTCCGGGCTTCCACCGCCTATCGTTGTAGCACTCATATATAGTTGTACTATTTTATAGAGCCCTATCTAGGTGTCTCGCAGGGAGATTTATTAGCACATTTGCAATATCATATGGAAATGTCAATTAACAAAAATAATCCACCCATCATTTTGGGCCACTCTAACCCCAGCTAGATCCTGATATCCGTCTTTTTCTGATACTACTTCTGTTAGACCCCATGGGACATAAATGAGATGGATGTGGCCAATTATACGTACCTCTGTTATTGTTGAAAGTAACTCAAAAGGCTTATATTCCTCTGCTTGAATGGTAAGTACTGATAATCTTTACTAACTGGGTTCCTCGTACCCTGCTTTATCTTACTTCTTTTACTTGTTGAAACATGCATCTATCTTCTGAATCTCTCATTGCCTTTCACCATAGGTGTCACGACCCTAGTTCGCCCTCCGTGAACTGTCGTGATGGCGCCTAGTCTCTACGCCTAGGTAAGCCTAACAAACGCGAAAATAAATAGAAACTTGCAGAAATATAAATTAAAAGCCAAGAATAACCAATGAGAAATAGCAAATAGAATGTCGGTCGGCATATACAACTCAACATCTCAGAATTTCTAAAACACTATCCCAAAACCTGGAAAGTCATGGGAACACAAGCTGAAAGAAAGATAGTAAAATGTCTAACTCCGGAAATGTCTACATCAACAATATGATAAAAGTGCTAACACTACAAGATAGAATAAGGATGGAGACTCCTCGGTCTGCGGACGCGGCAGATATACCTCGAAGTCTCCAAAAGCTCTCACTGCCTCATGGATGGTAAGCCTGTGCAGAGGTACCTGGATCTGCACATGAAAAACATGCGCAGAAAGGGTATGAGTACACCACAGTGGTACTCAGTAAGTTCTAAGCCTAACCTCGATCGGGTAGTGATGAGGAAGATCAGGGTCTTTTTAAGGTTAATAAATAATAAAATGACAGGATAAATAAGCAGTAAAACTGAGAATCTATATTAAGGATCTACACAGTATAATAAGAGTGCAATAACGGAAATAGAGATAAAGACAAACTACAAGGAAATACCCCTCACAACAAGGATAATAATCGGGGATCTCTTAGTATCCCGAGGATCTCTTGGTATCCTCAATATAGGATCTCTCGGTATCCTTAATATGTGCTAGGAATCTCTTGGTATCCTGAGGATCTCTCGGTATCCTCAATATGTGCCAGGGATCTCTTAGTATCCCGAGGATCTCTTGGTATCCTCAATATGTTTCAGGGATGTATTAGTATCCCGAGGATCTCTCGATATCCTCAATATACGTTCCAGAGATCTCTTGGTATCCCGCACCTCAGTCCAGATCATGAATACATGTAGTGGATCTCCCGGGATGCTGTCCCGTAGTCCCAAATTTAAACATATAGTAGCAACACAAGAATATTCAATAACATGCAAATTTTGTACTAATAATTTTAGTCTAACATGCTTCACGAAATGCAGTTAAGGCAGTTTAAGCAAATAAGCAATTTAGTCATCTAAGCATGCCTTTCTAAACTAACACAAGCTAAGTTTACAAGTAGAATGAAACAGGAATGAAAGGAACTCATTTTAAATACTTAAAGTAAACCAGATTTTTCAACAATTAGCTCAAGTACGCACTCGTCTCCTCACGTACAAGGTATTTCTAGTACCAAATATCATATCCTAAGGGGAAATTAGGTAAAATGACCAAAACGCCCCTCGTGCTCCCTTCTTTGAATTGGGTAAAATTTACATTTTCAGGAACCTCGTACTCTCACGAGGCCAACCATACTAAAATTATCCAAATCCGATGTCAAACACCCAATCAAAACCCAATATCTTGGTCTAAGAACTTTTACCCCAATTTCTACCAAAATTCTGAAATTAATGGATGAATTTAAGTAAAGATTCATGTAGATTAGTCTAAACCGAGAAGGAATCACTTACCTAAGTCACCCAGGTGAAAATCCCTTCAAAAATTGTGATCTCCCGAGCTCCCATGTCCAGAATATGAATTATGGTCTAAACCCTCGATTTTGGGTTTTAAATTCTGCCCAGGAATTTCCTTAACCGCGATCGTGTAAGGCCAGTCGTGATCGCGAAGAGAAAAAATTTACGCGCCTTAGATTACTCTATGCGAACGCGGAACCCCATCCGCGAATGCGATTCTCAAACCCCCTCGACCTACGCGATCGCGGTTGACTCCACTCGACCACGTAGAGAAATGATTGACCAACCTCTGCCGCCTTATTTTCTTCTTCGCGAACACGGCCTAGCCCACACATTCACGATTCGACACTGCCCCAAATCTACTCATTAGCATCCCTCTTCACGCGAATGCGAAGAGTAAAATTCCCTCAGCCTCACCTAAGCCTTCGCGATCGCAATACTCTCCACGCGATCGCGTTGAAGAAATGTCTGCAACACCTGAACCTGAATTTCTACAACTTTTTAACAACTCAAAATGACCCGTTGAGCATCCAAAACGCACCCGAGGACCCCGGTACCTCATCCAAAGGCACCAACATATCCTAAAACATCATTCAAACTTTTACCAATCTTCAAAACGCTATAAACAACATCAAATTCCCCAAAATACATCGGAATCAAGCTTAAGTTTATAAAATCTTCTGAATTCCGATTTTGATCAAAAACCCAACCAAACCACCTCCGAATAACCTGAAATTTTGCACACACATCCCAAGTGACATGACAGAGGTACTGAAACTCTCGGAATTAATTCTGGCCCTCAGATCAAAATCTCACTATCAAACCGGAAACTTCCAAAATTCAACTTTCGGCATTTCAAGCCTAAATTAGCTACGAACCTCCAAAACACTATCCGAATATGCTCCTAACCCCAAAATCATCCTAGAGAGCTAACAGAGCCATTGTATTTCTATTCCAAGGCTATCTTCACACTGTTCCGACTATGATCAACTTTCTAACACTAAAGCTCTCATTTAGGGACCAAGTGTCCCAAAACTCTCCGAAACCCAAAACTGAACATCCCAACAAATCAAATTAGCAGAATTAAACTTGGGGAAAGTAGTTAATAGGGGATTGGGGCGTTAATTCTTAAGACAACCGACCAAGTCGTCACAATAGTAGTGGATAGATATTATTGCCTTAAGGATCCTTATCAAGAGGCTTACATATCTTAGTACACACATGATCTACTGAAGCCCTTACATTTACTCATCATAAACATCATGAAAAATTGATTTCCTCTGACTCAACTCTTCCATAGCCACATTCAATCTCTTACCAATTGTACGTATTGTCTTGTTACGAATGAAATAGAAGCTACGAGTTTGGATTCTTTTAAGTGAGCTCTACCACACGATTTAGAGTAAGAAGAAAGAGTGATAGTCCTAAATGCCCTGTAGCCTCCTGCTTATAAGTGTGGTGCACAACACACCTATAAACAAGATTTTACTAGACACGGCTTGTAGACTCCCTAGGACAGAACTGCTCTGACACCAATTTTGTCACGACCCAAATCGATGGGCTGCGAGGGCACCTGGTGCCATTTACTTAATCGAGTACCACCATAACATATCTTTCTTATTGTACTTTCATTGGCAAATGGGCCAAATGGACCGTCATGGGCTAACCAGAATAAACATAGGGGAATACTCAATATAGGACGACCCAACCTGATATAAAAACTTATACATGTGATATACTGGCCTATAAGGCTAACATGATCATTTGTAAACTCAAAACATAGGCCGACAAGGCCATACAAGCATTCGTATACATGACATCTGTCTACAAGCCCCTAAGTATACACACTTAACATAAAGTCGGGATAGGGCCCCGCCATACAAAACAATACACGTCCAAATCACACTGACCAAACAAGCAACTCCGGAGCAAATGGAGCGCATTAACATCTTCTGTTGAGTTGATAGCTTACTTGGAGGACTCTCGACCTGTCTATCGGGACCTGCGGGCATGAAACGCAGCGTCCCCAGGCAAAAGGGACATCAGTACGAATAATGTACCGAGTATGTAAGACACATAAATAAGTACATAAAAGACATGGAAGAAATATAGAATAAATGACTCAACCTGTAAGTCTGGATAACTCTGTAAATCATGAAATACTTATAGTGTTACACATATGTATATGAATGTCATGTCGTGCATAGGTACATGTGTTCATAACATCATCAAGCCTCTGAGGGCATCCCATCATATAATCTCAGCCACGTTGGGCAAAATCATCAACGTATGCCAACTGATCAGGTGGTGGTGCATATATAACGCCACAACCTTTTCCCATATCCCATATACATATAATATACATAAATACATGTGTATAATGCCATATGGTCATGGGTCAATGTACATGTATGCAATGCATGATAAGTACGTCAATAAAATCTTTCGGAGTGTCATAAGATTATTATGCCTTTGATTAATATCATAAAATCAATTTACGTATTTTCTGAGACCCATGAATAGACAATAGAATAATAAAACTTATGGGAAAACAAGAATATACGAATCTCTAGTATTTCTACGAATAGAGTAATTTATGGAAGTTGTGCATTTGCTCATTTGATTTGTGTCGTATAGATCCTGCCAAAAGAAAGAAGGGGGATAGCCCTAACATACCTGAGTTGATTCTCTTGAAAAATATTACATGATACTCCCTTAATATTGCAAAATTCACAATAGTAACATAAATCCAACACCTACTAAGTTCTCCATCGTGGTAATTTGGTACTGGGGTAGGAAAATATTATGGTTTTCTTCAATTATGGTCTAATGTAAGTTCCTTATGGAAAGAACAATTAGCTTGCATCTCCTAGAAATTTTAAGAGACCAAAATGAAGCCAAAATGGTCTCAAATCTTAAAGTGAGCTTGAATGGAATGTGGGCCCATTTCAATTGGTGACTAACCACTTTAATCTTCATAATTTGACATCTTGCAATACCTTTTAAGAGTCATATTATTTTTAGGGGGCTGCCACGTTTTTGGACCCTTAAGCCTTGTCCCCAAAGTCTTAATTATCTATTAATGATTTATTTAACTAATTAATCCCTCATTAACTAATTATCAACATATTACCCATATAAATAAGAATTATCTCAACTTACTTAAAATACTACTTACTTTTAATATACTTTACGTATCCTACTACCGTGGTCATGGGGTACCTTGTATGGCATTAGTCCATAAATGCCGAGTATTGAAGATGGGACCGTATTTTATCCAAATCGACAACCTTCAACGAAACTTATTTTATTTGATTCATTTACCCTTTATCCTTCAAGGCACTTACTTATTGCCTGTTATAAATAGCATAAATGCATGTAACCTCAAGATAATCTTATTCCCGAGTCTACGTCGATTAACAGAAAATGAAACCTTAACGTACGAAAACGCGAGATGTAACATTGCCAAACTTTGACGGTTCTCATTTTTTGAGCTTATATCAATTTATTTATTGTGTACTTCCATGTACAAAAACATGGGGTGTAACATCTTTTAGGCTGACCAATGCCCCAATAGATTTTACGCACTTGATGAACAACATCGTGTTTCAGCTTTATTTGGATTCCTTTGTTATTGTGTTCGTTGATGATATATTCCTGTATTCTTACAGCCAAAAGGAGCATGAGCAGCACTTGAAGATTGTGCTATAGATATTGAGGGAGAAAAAGCTACATGCTAATTTATCCAAGAGATAATTTTGGTTAGACTCGGTGGAATTCTTGGGTCACGTGATGTCCAGTTATAGGATTAAGGTGGATCCGATGAACGTTGAGGTAGTTCAGAGTTGGCCCAAACACTTTAGCGCTGCTGAGATTCGGAGAATCCCAGGGTTGGCTGGGTAATATCATCGTTTTGTGGAGGGGTTTTCACCTATTGTTGCCCTAATGACTAAGTTGACTCATAAGGGTACCCCATTCGGGTAGGTCTGACGAGTGTGAGGAGCATTCACAAGCAAAAGACTGCCCTGACTATAGCTCCAGTTCTGGTTTTGCCTTCAGGGTTGGGTTCATAAATAGTATACTATGATGCTTCATGGATTTGCATTAGGTATGTGTTCATGAAGGATAGTAGGGTGATTGCCTATACTTTACGTCAGTTGAAGCCCCATGAGAAGAACTACCCAATGCATAATTTAGAGTTAGCTGTGATTGTGCAAGATTTTTAAGGAATTACTTATATGGCATGTCTTGTGAGGTGTATATGGATCACCTGAGTCTTCAACACATATTCAAGAAGAAGGATTTTAACTTGAGGCAACGGAGGTGGTTGTAGCTATTAAAACACTATGATATCACCATTCTTTATCATCCTAGGAAGGCCAATGTGGTGGCCGACACCTTGAGTAGGAAGGCAGAGAGCATGGGGAGTCTTGCTTTCTTTCTAGCCATGGAAAGACTATTAGCTTTGGATGTTCAGGCTTTGGCCAACAGGTTTGCTAGTTTAGAAATTTCGGAGCCTAGCAGGGTTCTTGCTTGTGTTGTAACATAGTTGCCTTAGTTAAGCGCATCAACACAGTAAGTATGATGATCCACACTTAGTTGTCCTTACTAACACGATGCAACACAGTGATGCTAGGGAGGTGACAATTTGTGATGATGGGTATTAAGGCATCAAGATTGAATTTGTGTTCCTAATGTAGATGGCTTGAGAGTGTTGATTCTTGAGGAGGCTCATAGTTCACGATATTCCCTTCACTCGGGTGCTATGAAGATGTATCATGATTTGAAGCATCATTATTGGTGGAGAAAGATGAAGAAGGACATTACGGAGTATGTTGTAAGGTGTTTAAACTGTCAGCAGGTCGAGTATGAGCATAAGAGACCTAGAGGTTTGCTTCAGAGGCTTGATTTACCCGAGTGAAAGTGGGAGTGTATCACTATAGATTTTGGGGGTATGTTGCCACGGACCCTGAAGAGATTTGATGTTGTGTGAGTCATTATGTACAGACTGATCAAATCTGCACACTTCATTCCGGTAATGACTTCCTACTTTTCAGAGCAGCTGTCTCGGATTTATCTTAAAGAGATTGTTCACCGGCATGGTGTACTTGTGTTTGTTATCTCAAATTGAGGGATGCATTTTACATCACATTTTTTGAGGGCTATGTAGCAATAATTAGGCACACTGATCGAGTTGAGTATGACATTTCATCCCCAGACAGATGGCTAGTCAGAGCATAATTTTTACATCTTGAAGGACATGTTGCAAGCATGTGTCATTGATTTTGAACCAGTAGGATCAAGTTCTAACGCTAGAAGAGTTTGCCTACAACAATAGCTACTAGTTGAGAATCCAGATTCCTCCTTTTGAAGCCATATATGGGCCGTGATGTCATTCTCCGATTGGTTGGTTTGAGCCTGAGGAGGCTAGGTTGTTAGGCACTAATATAGTTCGTGATGCTTTGGAGAAAGTGAAATTTATTTAGGAGCGGCTTCATACAACATAGTCCAGGCAAAAGAGTTACGCTGATACGAAGGCTCATTATGTGGCATTCTTGGTGTTTAAGAGGGTTCTACTCAGAGTTTCACCCATAAAGGGTATGATGAGGTTTTGAAAGAGGAGAAAGTTGAGCCCTAGATATATTTTCCCTTTTAAGGTGTTGGAGAGTTGGTGAGGTGGCCTACAGACTTGCTTTGCCACCCTGCTTATCGAGAGTTCATCTAGTGTTTAATGTCTCTGTGCTTCGGAAATGCTATAGGGATCCGTCGAATGTGTTAGATTTGAGCTCGGTGAAGTTATACAAGGATTTGACTTATGTTTAGGAGCCGGTGACCATTTGGGACAGGAAGCTTTGAAAGTTGTGGTCGAAGAATATTACATTGGTGAAGGTTCAATGGGGAGATCAACTGGATAAATGATTGAAGGAAGAACAATAACCGTTCAAATCAACAAGTTACTCCAACATAGAATGTACAATAAGTATCACAACCGAGGTACCACCTCGAATTACATTTCACATCATAATCACAATCTTTCCTTATATCACTGCGTGAGCCTTGCATTTAGTTTTAGAAATCATTTTTCCCGAAATAGCTACACGTGTTTTAGCACCCTTATCTAGCTTCAAGTAATTCCCTTACTAGTAACACATGCATCAAGCCCACCTTATCTCACCGCAAGCGTATCAACCCCTATCCTTATACCACTACATGTGTATCAATATCACAATACAATGACAACTTGCACAACATGTGCCCATAATCCACAGCTTGCCAAAATTAACAATACCAATATTACCATAACAAACAGCCCATGGTTCAACCATAATGTATATAAGGATCTCAATAATAACAAGAATGAATGAGAATTACTCAAGAACAAAAGATATCTCAATAAACGATAACTTCAACCTCAATGTGATAATAGCTTTCATAGCTTCAATTTTAATAGATAAAATAAAGGTATCCCCACGAAAAGACCACAACCAATTCAATGGAATAATATAAACTTATGAAATAGTAACTTCGTCTAAATGCAAAAGGATAATTCAACACGAATAGACATCATGAAACAACAACATCAATTAAGAATGACAAATAGAGAGATAATAACATCAATTAAGGCATATAAGAGCATGTTTGATAATAAAAGATAAAGTATGTGATAACAACATCAAGTAAAGCATGTAAGAGCAATTTAACAATGGAATAGATAACATGATATTACAATTTCCAATTAAATGCGTGAAAGAGCCTACGAGTCTAAACCATTCTTTATTACCACATATAAGTCGTGCACACACTCATCACCTCATGTACACGTCTTTCACATGATCAAATAGTGCAATCAAACCCAAATCCTAAGGGGTAGTTTCCCCACAAAAAGTTAGGCATGATACTTGCCTCAATTGGGCCAAATTAATACTCAAAAATAGCTTTCTCTTTGAAATTCGCTTCCACACAGCTCAAATCTAACCAAAACGACTTAATAACATCAAATAGTTCAACAGAAATTAATTACAATTGATAAAGCTATGATCTTTACATATTTTCTAAAAAGTCAACCCCGAACCCACCCGGTCAAAAGCCGGGTACAAGGGTAGATTCCGACTACCCATAACCTCACGAGTCCAGATATGTGTTTTGTTTTTATATCCGAGTCCAAATCGACTCTCAAAACTCAAACATTCTTTTTTCAAATCTTTGACAAAAATCCCCAAATTTCCTCTTGGATTTTCATAAATTTGATGATAGATCTAAGATATAATCATGAAATATAGTTGCAAATTGATTAAAATAACTTAACCAATAGTTTGGTATGAAAACCTCTCCATAGAATCGCCTCCCACGGAGTCTACATCTCAAAAATTTATAAAATGAGGCTAAGTCCCGAAATACTCGGCTATAAACAAGCTGCAGATGTCGCATTTGTGACCTCGGGATGGCAAATGCAAACCCCACAAATAAGGAACCTCAATCGAAAAGCAAACATTGACTCAACTTGATGAAGTCGAAAATGCGACACAAATCTTGCAAATGAGAGAACAGGGATCTTCGCAAAATCGACAGGAAATGTTGCAAATGCGGTACCTCTTCTTCTAGCTACCATCACAAGTGCGATGGTATTGTTCCAAAATTCGAACCCACTATTCCCAGCCAAACAACGCAAAGGTGAGAAGGATCTTGCAAACGACGAGATGGAAAATGCGATAAAAACCTCACAAATGCAAGAACAGAACACCAGAACTAGCTGAACCTTCTACAAACTCCGAGGAACGTGCCCGAAACTCACCCGAGCCCTCGGCGCTCCTCACCAAATATCAACACAAATCTATAAACATAATACGAACTTGCACGGGTGATCAAACCATCAAAATAACACGTGAAACCATGAATCAGACCTCTAAAACACATAAAATTTATATGAAACTTAAGAACTTCTAAAACACAACCACGCGTCGGATACCTATCAAATCAACTCGGAATGACGCCAAACGTTATTGATAAGTTCCAAATAATATAGCGGACTTGTTTCATGTCCCAAAACTAATATCAGAACTCGATAGCCATAAAGTCAAACAATGGTCAAACTTAAAAAAATTTTAAACCTTTAAATTTCCAACTTCTGGAAAAACAAATCTAATCAACCTAGTAACCTCCGAATTCGATTCTGGACGTAGTGCCAAGTTCAAATCTACGTTACGAACCTATCGGAACCATCAAAATAACGATCGAGATTACATATACAAAAAGTCAAACTTGGTCAACTCTTCCATTTTTTAAGTTTCTAAAACGAGAATCATTCTTCCAAATCAATTCCGAACTGCTAGAAAACTGAAGCCAACCATACACTCAAGTCATAATACATAATGTGAAGCTACTCAAAGTCTCAAACCACTGAACGGAATGCTAAATCTCAAAACAACCGGTCGAGTTATTATAGTATATGAGGCCCACTAGTGTCACGACCCCAACCCCGAACCCGATCGTGATGGAACCTCTCGTGAAGACAAGGCCAGCCAATTAAACCAAATTCTCATTTTAAGCAGTTAATTAACATGAAAACAATATAATCATGATTTAATGATACTAAACAGCAGAAAAAATCGATAAAGGTGCGGAATATCCAACCCAACACAGCCCTAACCGGGGAGCCACAAGTCATGAGCATCTATGGACCCTGACACAAGTCTACTAAATCAAATATCTAGTACAACTCTTTGAAAGACATAGAAAATAATAAGATAGTAGAGACACGGGGGCTGCGGACGCCAACAAATACCTCGTAGTCTCCGAATACCGCCTGGAACTGGAGGAAACAGCACTCAGGAGCAGAACCTGCAACGCCTGAATCTGCACACACAGTGTAAGAAAACACGTAAAACACAAAGCATTCTATAATGAAGCAGTAAAACATCATTTGAATACAGTTAATCAATGAAAACCAAGTAAGATTTCCTTTCCATAGGTAAAAACAGGTAATTGACAGATAAATGATGTAAAGTGAACAAATAGAAATTTGCCCCTCGGGCGCAGTATCCACAAATCCGCCTCTCGGGCTATGTCTCAGTACAGTACCAGCCCCTCGGGCTCAATCTCATATCACAACTGGGTACCCGCGCTCACTAGGGGTGTACAGACTTCGGAGGGGCCCTTACGACCCAAGCTCTATAACAAGCCATTTCGTGGAATCAAATCTAGGCCCTCGTCCTCATATCAATCAAGCCACCTCGTGGCGTATAGGTATCTCAGGACCTCATCCTCAAATCAGTATCAGTGTTCCTCACAATATAGGCCCTCGGCCTTACTCAGTCAAAAAATCATCACAATCCCCTCAGCCTTACTCAGTCCAAAAATCATCACAAGCCCCTCGGGCATTAGTAAAACTATGTTTTCAGCCCAAACATCATTTAAAAATATCATTTAAGTCTTAAAACTGAGAAGGAATGGCTGAATAGTAAAATAGTGGAAATTATCAGGACTGAGTTCAAGTAATAAGTCAAAATAGTGAGGAAATAGTGAGGAAATACCCAAATGGTTCAAATAGTTGGCACGAAGCCCAAATATGTCATTCAGCCCAAGTCATAATGATAACAAATAAGTTTCAGTCAAATACGCGGTAAAATCATCAATCGGGACGGACCAAGTCACAATCCCCAATAGTATAAGACCTCACGCTCGTTATCAAGCGCGTCTCACCTCAATATATCACTACGATGTGCAAATCTGGGGTTTCAAACCCTCAGAGCATCATTTACAATCATTACATACCTCGAACCGACTAAATCTCTAGCTCGCGACGCCTTTGCCCCTTGAATCGGCCTCCACACGCGTCGAATCTTTCAAAATCAGAACGAATATGTCACAATATGCTAAGGGAACAAAGCCTAAGAAAAAACAATCGAAAAATACCAAAAATCCTGAAATTAGTAAAACCCGAGCCCCGGGCCCACTTCTCGAAACTCAGAAATTTTCACATCAACGGGTTCCTTATCTCGCCACGAGTTCATATATATCAAATGTTCTCAAATCCGGACTCAAATGGTCCTAGAATTCCCCAATCAAAAGTCCAAAATCCCAAGCCCTAGTTCTTCCATTTTTAGCATAAGTTTCCATGATTTTCTAGGTGGATTTCACAATGGAATCGAGTTTTAGGTCCGAAATTCTTACCTCCAATCGTTTCCCCTTGAATCCCTCTTCAATCTCCTTTAAAAATCTCTCAAAAAGACCAACTATGGAGGAAATGATCCCTAAAATCGCGGATGAAACGAATTAAAACATTCTGCCCAGGTATGACCTTCCTTCTTCGCGAAAGCGGTCAAAACCACGTGTTCGCGAAGCACAAACTCGTGCTGACCAAATTTTCCTCTATGCGAACACGTAACACCCATCGCGGACGCGATGCTTCTGCCTCCTACACCTTCGCGAACGCAATAACCCCTACGTGAACGCGATGAACAAATGACCTTCAGCCCATCTGACCCATCTTTCTCTACGCGATCACGAGTGCCTTCTCGCGAACGCGATGCATAGCTTCCCAGCCTTCCGCAAACGCGAACGCTTAATTATGGCCTTCCTTAATTCCTTCTACATGAATGCGAGGCCCCACTCGAGAACGCGAAGAGATAATTCTCTGCAACACTGAACCTGCTATTTCTGCAACATTCAAACTCCAAAAATGGTCCGAATGACCACCCGAAACTCACCTGAGACCCCCAGGACATCAACCAAAAGCACCAACACATCCTAAAACCTTATTCAAACTTGTTGCAATCATCAAAACACCTCAAACAACATTAAATCACCCAAAACACATCGGATTCAAGCCTAAGTTTTCTAAAATATTCTGAAATACGCTTTCGATCAAAAACCAAACCAAACCAAGTCCAAATGACCTGAAATTTTGCACACACATCCCAAATGGCACAACGAAGCTACTGAAACTCTCGGAATTCCATTCCGACCCTTATATCAAAATCTCACCTATCAATCGGAAATCGCCAAAATATCAACTTCGCCAATTCAAGCCTAATTCTACTCCGGACCTCCAAAACCCGTTCTGATCACACTCCTAAGTCATAAATCACCTCCCAAAGCTAACCGAACCATTGGAACTCACATCCGAGCCCTCTAACATATAAGTCAATATCCGGTTGACTTTTCCAACTTAAACCTTCTTAAAAGAGACTAAGTATCTCAAACCTTACCAAAATCATTCCTCACTCGGTCCAACCAACCCGATACTACAAAACACAGATAACGAAGCATAAAGAAGAAGAAATGAGGGAAGTGGAGCGGTAACTCATGAGACGACTGGCCTGGTCGTCACACCCTCCCCAACTTAAACAAACGTTCGTCCTCGAATGAGTCAAGAAACATACCTAAAGCCTCAAAGAGGTGAGGATATCTGCTCTGCATATCACGCTCGGCCTTCCAGGTAGCCTACTCTACGGGCCGACCTCTCCACTACACTTTCACTGAAGCTATATCCTTTGACCACAACTTCCGAACCTGACGGCCCAAAATAGCTACTGACTCCATATCAAAGGTCAAATCATCATCTGACTGAACTGTGTTGAAGTCCAAAACATGAGACGGGTGCCCAATATACTTCTGGAGCATAGAAACATGAAATACTGGATACACACTCGACAAGCTGGGTGGCAAGGCAAGCTCATAAGCCACCTCCCAATCCTCCGAAGCACCTCAAAAGGCCCAATGAACCGAGGACTCAATTTCCCTTTATTCCCAAATCTCATAACACCTTTTATGGGTGAAACCTTCAACATAACCTTCTCGCCAACCATGTAGGACACATCTCGAACCTTCCTATCACTGTCACACCTCCTTTTTCCGCGCCCGCGGGGCGCAGGGGAGTTTTTCCAATTAAAGGACAATCGAAGCGGGATTGGTTTAATTATTTCAAAGTCGCCACTTGGGAGATTTAGGGTGTCCCAAGTCACCGATTTTAATCCCGAATCGAGGAAAATAATGACCCTATATTACAGTTTGCGTACCAGAAATCCGGATAAGGAATTCTGTTAACCCGGGAGAAGGTGTTAGGCATTCCCGAGTTCCGTGGTTCTAGCACGGTCGCTCAACTGTTATATTCGGCTTGATGATCTGATTATATACAAGTGTGAACTTATATGCAAAATTTAACTTTTAACCGCTTTTATCATTTACTGTTTTTATCAAGAATTGCTACGTTGTGAAAATGTATCTCGAACTGCGTTACAATCAATGTACCCGTGGTCGTCGACACACTTTGACTCCGTTGAGATTTGGATTTGGGTCACATCAATGTGCACCCGAGTTTAAGGAAATTAAATTATTAAAGGCGCGCCTAAAGCGACTAGCGTATTTATTTTGGGTAGGACCGTGGAATTTTACTAAACGGTCCATCCCGAAGTCTAAATAATTTTTAAAACAAATATCTACTGAGGGCCCCGCAATTTGTATTTTTATTTGGCGAGGCTCATCTCATTCTATTTTTTTTTAAAATGAATTTGCAACGTCATGAACACGCATCTCGAACCACGTCACAATCAATGTACCCGTGATTAGAAACACATTTCGATTCCGTTGGGATTTGGATTTGGGTCACATCAATGTGCACCCGAGTTTACGAAGGTAAGATTTATTAAGGCGCGTCCTAAAAAGTCTAGCGTATTGTTATTTTAGGAAGGTTGTGAGATTTGCTAAACAACCCGTCCTAGAAGCTAAATGCTTTACTAGTATACATTTAACAAGGGCCCCGCATCTGCGTTTTGTTTATTTTTATCGAGGCTCATCTCGTTATTTTTAAAGGATATCCTATAGCAACTACGTTTCTTGTCGTGTTTGTCTCTATCAATTGAAAGCAGTAAATAGCCTTAGTTGATTATAAAACCGGATTTAAAGTGCTTTTACAGAATCATAAAACGTGACTGCACTTATGGACAACTAGCCGCAAATTATGGGCCCAAACCTGGCTCATGCGAGATGGCCAGACTTGGGCCCTGTTTTTCTGATACAGGCCTAACTGATTTTTCGATTTGGGCTCGGCCTTCCTGAGGTTGAGGCCTAGAACTGATTCTTTGTTCTTTATCAATTTATATGCGACAAACTAGCAAAAGGGGAAAGAACTTTAACTCATGTGGGTAGTTTACCTATTTTGGCCTACATTATAGAATGTACTACACCATCAGACTAAATCTAAAATACAATCTATTACCCTGGGAATGTTTTTCACCTAACAGCATACATTGATATACTGAGCATGTAGCCTACTTCTATTATACAAACGAAAATGTAACTATTTTATGACATTTAATGTAACAGTTCATGTATACATAAAAACAATCTGCAGGTCCTCTCTTTTGCATTCATGCTCAAACTCTCAGTTACATTGGTGGTATCAATTGTGTACCTGGAAAGGAAAGGAAAGGAAGAAGGAGAGTGATCAGTTGAGTAGTATGCAGTAATCACAGCATCAACAGATACACAGCAACAGCACAGCAACAAACCAACAACCAAGATTGTTTTCCACAGTCCACGAACAACCAACAATGATTCCCAGAATAAATGAAGCCAGCAAATAGTCGAGTGCCAAACCAATAATTCCAGACGAAGAGTAATGAACACCAGAAGTAAAAGAAGTTCAATGCAGCAAATACCAATCAGTTCAGCAACCAACAAACAGCTCAGTCACTGCAGACGACAGAACTTGGCCAAGACAGCTTGACCAATATGAATTCTTGTTCAACTTTCAGATGGTGTTTGGTTACAATCTATTTGGAAACTAACTTATGTTTTTCGGCTTTCTTTTGACTCACTAGACCTCTCTTCAGATTAAACTCTAGCTTTAAGACTGAAAATTTTCACTTTGTTTTTCTCTTTTTCTGAAGACTAAAAGTCCAGCCCTTTTTCAGTTCTCAAATGGCCTATTTATAAGCCAAAGTGACCAAGTGCAGCTAAGCTGCCCCCATGCTGCAACTTGCAGCCTGCCCCTACCCTGTTAAACCCATGCTTGAGCATCTCTTGATGCCAGCCCCTCTTGTTCCCCACGCCTGGTTTATTCTTTAATCAAGGATTATGGGCTTATTTTAGTATTCCTTTTAAACCCATACTCTTGTGTCTTGTCCCCCCATTGGCATTAGTTTAATCCTAATTTAGTACCCCATTTGTCAGCTCACTTAAACTAATTACTTCTGTTCTTTTTAACACCCCAGAATACCCCTGTCAACCTTGATTATTACTGCCCCTGCCTATTGCAGCATCATGGCATTTTTTGAACTGATGAAAGTTCGAACTCAAGACTGCCTGGGCTGAACCTTTTTCAGTCAGTTTTACAGTGCAAACAAACCATTTCAAACAATGCTGGGGCATACAGTCAGTGGCAAAGCTCAATTAGTCATGCGACATTATTAGCTCATTCGATTTATTAGTTATAGAAAGCTAATCGACGATATTTATCGAGTCGACTATACTAATTATAACAGGTAATAATCAATCGCTCACATAAACAATACGTTTAGGGACCTAAAGGGTATCGGACAATTTTTGTTCAATTACTGGGGCCTATATGAGTTAACTTATCTGCCGATTAAACTAATCGACGATCATGTTTATCACAGAACACATTCAAATTATACACAGAAAACAATTGACCAAATAAAAGGTCTTTACAAAGACGGAAGAAATTAAGAAAAGTATCAGAAAACACCGAACAAACACAACAGAACATGCTAACATACTTAACTAGCAGTTGAATAAAACAAAAAGGAAAAGAAAGCTTACCAAAAATGTCCAGACAAAACTGAACCAAATCTGACTCGACATTGACCCTTTGAGGCCGAACAAACTTTAATCAGGGTGTTCTCACATGAGAACACCTTGATTAAGGTCTATTAGACCTCAAACCCCCGTTAAGGATATCCGGATTCCCCATGTGCATGTGTTCTAAAGTCTGGATTTTCAGATCTGGATTTTTGGGAGTTGTGGGTAGATTCGGACCAAACCAAGCTTGGTTTGGTCACGAGGAAGGTCAGGGGGTGTCTGGTATGAAGATGGGGTGGTTTGGCATAGATCCGGGTTCGACTCAAATCTTCAAATGAAGATTCGAGACGAACGAAAGTGATTTGAGGCTAGGGAGTAACAGATCCATGTTCAGGAGAGTGAGGGGGTCTTAGGGTGTTCGGGAGGTGGCCACCGGCGTTCATGCCGCCGGGTTTTGGTGGAAGGGAAACTAGAGCGGCGTTAGGGTTTGGGGGTTTCAGGGTTCGGGGAAGGAGATGACTGAACGGGGGGTTCAGATAGGGGGTGCGGATAGGGGGTGCGGGGTAAAGGGTCAAGTTTATATATGGAAGGGGAAGAGAGATTGGAGCCGTTAGATCAAGTGATCTGAATGGCTTAGATCTATTGGTGGGTAACAGGACGGGGTCGTTTGGTATGGGAACGGGGTCGTTTTGGTTTAGGTGAGGGGTTGGGTTAAACCGGCTAAATAGGTCGGGTCATGAGGGAGCCAGGGACCGTTGGATCAATGAGGTTGGACGGCTCAGATCAACTTGCCTGAAACGACGTCGTTGAGGTGAGTTGGACAGCCTGATCTGGACCGTTCCTTTGAATCAGATCAACAGCTTCAAATGGGGACGCCGATACGACGTCGTTTGAGTCCGTGCTTGGGCAGGCTGGGTTTGGACTGGATCAGTACTTTGGTTTTGGGCCTTGTTTCGGGGCCCAAATCGGATTTTCCTTTTCTCCTCTTTTTTTTTTTTTTTTTCAATTTAAACAAAAATTCCTAAAACAATGTAAAAATTAAAATAAACCTACACACATATTGAGTGACACCCACAACGATAAACACACATAAATGGACAATAAAAAATAAAAATAAAAATAAAAAATGGTTAGATCACAGCTTAGAACGAACGATGCACACATACATATATTTTTTGAATTTTCTTTTAACGACAGGCATTTTGTATTTTTGTTTGGTAATGACTAGATGTAAAATGGACAGACCCATAAATGACTAACAACACATGTCACGGAAAACTCGAAAAATTGTACAGCGAAATCATTTGTCACTATTTTTATTTTCTTTTGGAGCGATTGCTCGTAAAGCAAAAATCACGTGCTTACAGCTGCCCCTCTTTGCCCGAAGACACGAAGGGTTTTCGCGCAAAGATAAAGCGAGCGATTTTTTTCCCGTCCGAATACTCCGTGTGAAGCATTTTTGAAGAAGATTTGACCGAACCTTTGCTTCAGAGGTTTCCTACATATCCTGGGCTGAACAGGAATCAGGTCAATGTAGTTCGGGAAATCTTTGGTAGCTGGGACTACCGTGTGACTGTAGTGTTTGCTATTGTTGTGCGCTGTTGTATGCTGCTGTAGGATGCTACGGCTCAACCGATCTCCCTATTACATTGCTCTAAAAGGAAAACAAGAAGCTAAGCTAAACTGAGGATCCTGAAATCTCATCCATCTTCAACTTGTTCTTGTTGCCTTGCTTTCTTGTCGGCTAACGCTTTCCTCCGATGCCTTTATCTTGTGACTTTGGGAGATGATGTTGGTCCTTTGCTGACGTTTGAATGCCAGTTTTCATCACTTTGCTTGATCCGCTGGGGATACGGCTTTCTTCTTTAAATCTTCCAATGGTTTCTTCAGTGGTATGTTTCTTCATCAGCATCGTCATACTGGGCATGCTACAACGTTCCCAAACTGCTTCTTTTGAGATGCGTTCCTTTTTCCTTTTGAATTGCGCGCTTGCCTTTGCAATCGTCTTCTTTTGGGGATTTTATTGTTTCCTGCTTGGGGATCTCTGTTGCAACCTTCCTTCTTCAGGTGGGGCTACTGATTCCGAACTCTAGAGCTAAAAGTATTCCCGCATTATACTGGTGGGCGACCTAGAACTTAAATGTATTCCCGCATTATATTGGTGGGCGACCTAGAACTTAAAAGTATTCCCGCATTATACTGGTGGGCGACCTAGAACTTAAAAGTATTCCCGCATTATACTGGTGGGTGACCTAGAACTTAAATGTATTCCCGCATTATACTGGTGGGCGACCTAGAACTTAATGTATTCCCGCATTATACTGGTGGGCGACCTAGAACTTAAATGTATTCCCGCATTATACTGGTGGGCGACCTAGAACTTAAATGTATTCCCGCATTATACTGGTGGGCGACCTAGAACTTAAATGTATTCCCGCATTATACTGGTGGGCGACCTAGAACTTAAATTTATTCCCGCATTATACTGGTGGGCGACCTAGAACTTAAATGTATTCCCGCATTATACTGGTGGGCGACCTAGAACTTAAAAGTATTCCCGCATTATACTGGTGGGCGACCTAGAACTTAAAAGTATTCCCGCATTATACTGGTGGGCGACCTAGAACTTAAAAGTATTCCCGCATTATACTGGTGGGCGACCTAGAACTTAAAAGTATTCCCGCATTATACTGGTGGGTGACCTAGAACTTAAAAGTATTCCCGCATTATACTGGTGGGCGACCTAGAACTTAAAAGTATTCCCGCATTATACTGGTGGGCGACCTAGAACTTAAAAGTATTCCCGCATTATACTGGTGGGCGACCTAGAACTTAAAAGTATTCCCGCATTATACTGGTGGGCGACCTAGAACTTAAAAGTATTCCCGCATTATACTGGTGGGCGACCTAGAACTTAAAAGTATTCCCGCATTATACTGGTGGGCGACCTAGAACTTAAAAGTATTCCCGCATTATACTGGTGGGTGACCTAGAACTTAAAAGTATTCCCGCATTATACTGGTGGGCGACCTAGAACTTAAAAGTATTCCCGCATTATACTGGTGGGCGACCTAGAACTTAAAAGTATTCCCGCATTATACTGGTGGGCGACCTAGAACTTAAAAGTATTCCCGCATTATACTGGTGGGCGACCTAGAAATTAAAAGTATTCCCGCATTATACTGGTGGGCGACCTAGAACTTAAAAGTATTCCCGCATTATACTGGTGGGCGACCTAGAACTTAAAAGTATTCCCGCATTATACTGGTGGGCGACCTAGAACTTAAAAGTATTCCCGCATTATACTGGTGGGCGACCTAGAACTTAAAAGTATTCCCGCATTATACTGGTGGGCGACCTAGAACTTAAAAGTATTCCCGCATTATACTGCTGGGGATTGGTTTTCAATTTATCCCCTTTTCTGCTTTCTCTTTAAACACATGATGTGGGAGTCTGCTTCTAACTCCCGAAACCACTCCCTTTTGGAGCTTACTTCTTCCAAAATTTCCGGGCATAATCCCTGCATTGTCTGGGACCGGCATTTAAGACTGTTTGTATTATCCTGCATTGGATGAATTCCCCTTTGGTTTCTGGTAGTAAGCTTTGAAAAATCCTTTCAAGACACATTTTAGGAAAAGAAATAAAAGATATGGAAAGGAGAAAATCTTTCTGAACCAATATTTTTTGTGGAAGGAGACAATCAAAAGAACTTATCTGGAGGACACAACTGGTCCCTGTGATCATGGCGTGCACCATAGATTCCCGACCCAGTCTATTTGTATCAATCGATTTGCCGGATGGTCTGACTTGCTGGGGATGATAAATGACTGTCCATGCTGTTGCAAATGTGGTAGCTTTTGTTGATTCGTCTTGTCGCCTCATAGTGCCCTTCGAGGGGTTTTCACTAATGAGACTCTCTCTTTTCTCTCATCTCCCGGCGCCTTATGGTGCATGTGAAGGTTTTCACCAATAAGACTCTCTCATTTCATATCCCTCATCTTACATCGCCTCTCGGTGCCTGTGAAGGTTTTCACCGATAAGACTCTCTCATTTTATTTCTTTCGAGGATTCGGGGTGTTGTAGATGCGACCCTCTCTTCCGGGGATTCTTTTGACTATCAACTCATTCCCAGTCTTACGATCCTCTTCTTTGCTGGGGATCAGTGTATTATTCTCGGCCTTATTTGCCGGATTTGGCATCTCTCGAACATTGATCGGGAGGTCTTTTGGATGTTGATGTTGGTTTTGGTGTGGGATTGAAGAAAGGCTACAAAAATGAAAACAATTTGAAGGGTGATGTGCTACAACTTTTGGAATCAAACCTTTGTTGGAACTTAAAACATAACCTCTGCCCCAGTTTTCTTGCTTGGGGAATTTATTTTTTACTCTTATGTTGTGCTATGTGCGTTACGCACGTTGTGCCTATTATGCACACTATGTACATTATGCATCCTATATTTACTATGATGCATACTATGACCGAGCCGTGAGGCGCCTACGTATCCTCTTTGAGGAATCAGGTCAAACGTAGTTCCCATCGGTTTTGTATTTCTTGTGATTTTATCTTCTTCTTTTTTTTCTTTTCATTATTTTCATGTCTTTTTCTTTTCTTTTTCTTTTTCTTTTCTTTTCTCTCTTTTTTTTTCATATCTTTCTCATTAGTGATTCCAAAGGAGGGGTATGAAAGAATAACTTAAGGCTCAAAGGGGGAAGCAAGGGTTAAACAGTGTTTGGATAGAAGAAAGAATTGCCTCTGTCATCTCATTATCCAACAAATTCCAAATACAAACAAATAAACCAAAAATTGCCATAATTAAAGAAATTACGCATAATATCCCTTGACTGCATCTGAATTGATAGCCATGTCGACACATCTACCCTCGACATCTGTCAAACACAAAGCGCCGTTGGACAATACTCTGGTCACGATATAAGGCCCTTGCCAATTTGGGGCGAATTTGCCTTTTGCCTCGACCTGATGTGGGAGGATCTTCTTTAATACCAGCTGCCCTACTTCAAACTTCCTGGGGCGCACCTTCTTATTATACGCTCTTGCCATTCTCTTCTGGTACAGCTGACCATGGCACACTGCTGCCAATCTTTTCTCATCTATCAGGCTCAACTGTTCCAATCGAGCTTTGACCCATTCATCATCATCAATCCCGGCTTCAGCGGTAATTCGGAGGGACGGAATTTCGACCTCCGCTGGTATCACGGCCTCAGTTCCATACACCAACAAATAAGGAGTTGTGCCTGTGGAAGTTCGGACGGTAGTGCGGTAACCCAACAAGGCAAAGGGTAATTTCTCGTGCCATTGTCTGGACCCTTCCGCCATTTTTCGCAGTATCTTCTTGATATTCTTATTGGCTGCTTCGACTGCTCCATTCGCCTTGGGACGATATGGGGTGGAATTGTGGTGTGTAATCTTGAATTGTTGGCATACCTCTTTCATCAGGCTGCTATTAAGATTCGCACCGTTATCCGTGATGATCACTTTTGGGATCCCAAATCTGCAGATGATATGGGAGTGAACAAAGTCCACCACTGCCTTCTTGGTTACCGATTTGAAGGTTTTAGCCTCAACCCATTTGGTGAAGTAATCAATGGTCACCAGGATGAACCTATGACCGTTGGATGCTGCCGGCTCGATGGGCCCAATGACATCCATGCCCCATGCCACAAACGGCCAAGGTGCTGACATCGTATGTAACTCTGTTGGCGGAGAATGAATCAAATCTCCATGTATCTGGCACTGATGGCATTTCCTCACAAAAGTGATTACAGTCATGTTCCATGGTGAGCCAATAACACCCTGTTCGAAGGATCTTTCTTGCCAATATATATCCGCTCATGTGTGGCCCACAAACTCCAGCATGTACCTCTGCCATAACTGTCGTTGCTTGACTGGCATCTATGCATCTCAACAATCCCAAATCCGGGGTTCTTTTGTACAATACTCCTCCACTGAGGAAGAAACCATTCGACAAACGCCGAAGGGCTCTTTTTTGGTCTCCAGAGGCATGTTCTGGATATATCCCCATCCTGAGGTATTCCTTGATATCATGAAACCAGGGTTCGCCATCTGCTTCTTCTTCTATGGCATTGCAGTAGGCGTGCTGATCACGGACCTGGATGTGTAGAGGATCAACATACATTTTGTCAGGGTGGTGCAACATTGATGCTAAGGTGGCTATGGCATCCGCAACCTCATTTTGAACTCTCGGGATGTGTTTGAACTTCACCGATCGAAATTGCTTGCTCAGATCATGCAAGCATTGTCAGTATGGTATGAGCTTTAGATCTCGTGTTTCCCATTCACCCTGAATTTGATGTACCAAGAGGTCCGAGTCTCCCAAGACCAAGACGTCTTGGACATCCATGTCAGCAGCCAAGCGCAGACCCAGAATGCAAGCCTCATACTCGGCCATATTGTTGGTGCAATAGAAGCGTAGTTGAGCCGTAACAGGATAATGCCGTCTTGTTTCAGAAATGAGTACTGCTCCTATTCCAACCCCTTTCGCGTTTGCAGCTCCATCGAAGAAAAGCTTCCAACCCGGTTCCTCAGGCAATTCCAACTCATTTGTATGCATTACCTCTTCGTCAGGAAAATACGGTCTTAAAGGCTCGTATTTTTCATCAACGGGATTCTCTGCCAAATGGTCTGCAAGCGCCTGGGCTTTCATGGCCGTCCTCGTCACATAGATGATATCAAACTCTGTGAGCAGAATTTGCCATTTTGCCAACCTTCCCGTGGGCATAGGTTTCTGAAAGATATACTTCAATGGGTCCAAGCGGGATATGAGATAAGTAGTATATGAAGACAGGTAGTGCTTCAACTTCTGAGCTACCCAAGTTAGGGCGCAGCACGTTTTCTCGAGTTGAGTGTACTTGACCTCATGCACTGTGAATTTCTTGCTAAGATAGTAGATGGCTTGCTCCTTCCTCCCTGTGTCGTCATGTTGCCCCAGTACACAACCAAATGAATTTTCCAAGACCGTCAGGTAAAGGATTAGGGGTTTCCCGGGCTTAGGTGGGACCAATATGGGTGGATTAGACAGATACCCTTTGATTTGGTCAAAAGCCTCCTGACATTCTGCCGTCCAACTTACCGCAGCATCCTTTTTCAACAGCCGAAATATGGGCTCGCAGGTTGCTGTGAGTTGAGCGATGAACCTGCTGATGTAATTGAGTCTACCCAGCAAACTCATTACCTCTGTTTTGTTCCTTGGCGGTGGCAAATCTCAGATGGATTCAATTTTGGACGGGTCTAACTCAATCCCCCGTCGACTGACGATGAATCCTAGCAACTTTCCTGATGGAACCCCGAATGCGCATTTGGCTGGGTTAAGCTTGATATCATACCTCCGGAGTCTTTGGAAAAATCTCCTTAGGTCTGCTACATAGTCCTCCTGACGCCAAGATTTGATGATCACATCATCGACGTACACCTCAATTTCCTTGTGTATCATGTCATGAAACACAGCAGTCATTGCTCGCATGTACGTTGCCCCAGCGTTCTTTAACCCGAACGGCATTACCCGATAGCAGTAGGTTCCCCATGGCGTAATAAACGCTGTCTTCTCAGCATCCTCTTCGTCCATTAGGATCTGATGATAACCCGCATAGCAATCCACAAAGGATCCGATCTCGCGCCCAGCGCAATTATCGATCAGGATATGAATGTTGGGTAACGGAAAATTGTCCTTGGGACTTGCTTTGTTGAGGTTGCGGTAGTCGACACATACCCTGATTTTTCCATCCTTCTTTGGGACTGGTACCACATTGGCCAACCACTCGGGATATCGAGTGACCCGAATGACCTTCGATTGCAACTGCTTAATCACTTCTTCTTTGATCTTTACACTCATTTCTGTTTTAAATTTCCTTAGTTTTTGCTTGACCGGAGGGTATGCCGGGTCAGTGGGTAGTTTGTGAACCACTAAATTGGTGCTTAATCCAGGCATATCATCATATGACCATGCAAAAACATCTTTGAATTCCCTGAGAGTTTTGATCAATTCTGCTCTGACATTCGACTCAATGTGGATACTAATTTTGGTCTCTTGGACGTTATCAGCGTCTCCTAAATTCACAGCCTCGGTGTCATTTAGGTTAGGCTTGGGTTTCTCTTCAAATTGGCACAGTTCTCTGTTTATTTCTTCGAAGGCTTCACCTTCGTCACATTCGGATTCATCGTCACAAACGACCTTTTGCATCATTGAGTCGGTTTCAGATTGATTTATTAGACTAGGTCGAAGATCCGCTGTGCATGCCATGTCATTAGAACCAGTAAAAAGAGAACTGTTCAGAAAGAAAAGAACAAAACAAGAAATTAAAATGGGACAAAAGAAAAGAACTTTATTAAATTTGCGGGATAAAAAGGGTTCACACATTTACAAAACGAAAGTAAAATTGGGATTACACCCTTGAATAATCCGATCAAACAAACAAACAAAAAAAACATTAATCAAAGCCTACTACCAAGACTCCCGTCGGACAGGAAGAGGAGTAATCGTCCAATTGTTGGTCTTGGCCTCAGGCCCCACAAATCGTATCTCTGCTCTGCTGGAACCTTCTCCAGCTTCCACCATACTGACATCCGCGAATAGCCTATCAAAACTCTGATTCAGGTCTTCATTTATACCGATCAAAGGTCCTCGGATCTTTGGGATCGCTGACCCCTTGGCACTTGCTTTAACAAAAGACCTTGAGAGGCGTGGCACTGGTTTAGGCAGAAACCAGACCCTCTTCTTCATTTTTCGCGCTTGCTTCCTATCTGCTGCGGTTGGTTTGAACCCCAACCCGAAAGTTTCCAGATTCTTAGGAAGGGAGACAGGTTGGACTATCCCTTGAAGTTCAACTCCCAGGCCTTTTCCCGGCACAAACCCATTACCCAGTATTTCTGATACCATCATGACTGTTGCGGCAGCTACCCTAGGGTGCGGGATGATTTCTCCTTCAGAAATTTTGTTGGCCGACCCTGTATCGAGAATCTGGTAGACCCAAGGACCTTTGTCATTAGCGGTCTCTATGAAAGGTACAATGGTTCCGCCCATGGTGCATGTTGTATCCTCGCCGTGCAACACGACCTCTTGTCTTTCCCACTCGAACTTCACTGTCTGATGTAGGGTGGAAGGCACCGCTTTAGCTGCATGAATCCAGGGTCGTCCTAACAGCAAGTTGTAAGATACCGTGGCGTCCAATACCTGGAATTCCATGGTAAACAGGACCGGACCAATGGTCAGTTCAAGCACAACATCACCCACAGTGGCTGTTCCGTTTCCGTCAAACCCCCGGACACAGATGCTATTCTCCCGGATTCTTCCACGGTCGATCTTTAACTGGTACAGGGTGGATAATGGACAAATATTGGCGCTTGAGCCGTTATCCACCAATACTCGAGTTACCACCGAGTCTTCACATTTGACAGCTAGGTATAGAGCTTTATTGTGCTCCGTTCCTTCCACCGGCAGGTCATCATCTGAGAATGTTACTCTGTTCACCTCGAAAATCTTGCTGGCAATGGTTTCCAGGTGGTTTACAGAAATCTCACTGGGTACATGGGCCTCGTTTAATATCTTTAACAGGGCCCGACGATGTTCCTCGGAATGGAGGAGTAATGACAATAGTGAGATCTGGGCCGGTGTTTTTCTCAGCTGCTCTACCACAGAATAGTCTTGTACTTTCATCTTCCTCAGAAATTCTTCAGCCTCTTCTTCGGATACTGGCTTCTTGGTTGCCACTGGGTTGGTTTTTCTTAGCTCCACCGGAGCAAAACATCGACCTGATCGAGTCAGCCCTTGCGCTTCACAACTGACTTCTTCCACCTGTTTTCCTTGGTACGTCACCACTGCCTTTTCATATTTCCAAGGCACCGCCCTGCTGTCAATCATTGGCAGTTGGACCACAGGCTTTATGGTCACCCGTTCTCTACATACCCCTTTCAACACGACTACCGGTGTGGGCAGGATCCCTGGTATTACCAACTTGCTTGGCTCGGGTTTGCTTGCTATGATGGACGGGCTCTTCCCCAATATCACTACCGGATTGACGTCTTCTCCCTGCGACTGTACACTTGTTCCTCCACTGGTTAAGACTTCTTTCGGGGCGGCTTGGATCATCATCACTGTTTGTGAGGGTTTTCTTAATTCTCCTCCCTCACACACCAACTCAATCATGTGAGTTTCGTGGTGCGCTGGCAGTGGGTTTTGGTTGATGTTAGGAGCCTCCGGTGTCTGGACCTCGATCTTATTGGTGTCAATAAGATCCTGTATGGCATGCCTTAACTTCCAGCACTTCTCGGTATCGTGCCCGAGCATCCCTGAACAGTATTCACAACTGATTGATCGATCTACATTCTGAGGTGGGGGATTTGGTTCCCGAGTCTGGACAGGACTAACCAAACCCAATTGCCGCAGCTTGTGGAACAAAGCAGTGTAGGTTTCTCCCAGCTCCGTGAAAGTTCTTTGCTTCCGCAACCTGTCATTTCTAGCATCTGGATTTCCCCGGAAGCCTGCCCCTGAAGGGTTTCTGTATGCCTTTGGCGGAGGGTAGGTGTTTTGTGGTGGTGCATATGTGTTCTGGGGAGCCGATGCGCGCCATTGCGGACGAACCGGAGGCTGAGTGTATACCTGGGCTTGGTGTACGGAACAATGTGGTTCTCGAGGTGGATAGAAATTTTGTGGTGGGTTGTATGGGTAGTTCGACCTGTGAGGCCTGGGTTGGTTGTAGTGCGGCCTGCCAGCCCTGGACCAACTGCCTTCCTCGATCGTGGCAACCTCTTCTTTCTTTCTTCTCAGCGCACCTCCCGTGCCGTTTTGAATAGCCTGGGTTGTGGCCTTGAGTGCCGAATAGTTCAAGATCTTGTCCGACCTCAAACCTTCTTCTATCATGACCCCTATTTTGACCACCTCGTTGAAAGATTTTCCAACCGTTGTCACCAAGTGACCAAAGTAGGTTGGATCCAATGTCTGCAAAAAATAGTCCACCATCTCTCCCTCTCTCATGGGAGGATCGACTCTAGCTGCTTGTTCTCTCCAGCGTAACCCGAACTCGCGAAAACTTTCCCCGGGTTTCTTCCCAGTTCTCAACAACGTGAGACGGTCAGGGACTATCTCCAGATTGTATTGGAAATGACCTGCAAAAGCCTGCGCCAGGTCATCCCACGTGTACCACCTGCTGAAATCCTGTCTGGTATACCATTCCACTGCAGATCCGCTCAGGCTTTGGCCGAAATAAGATATCAAAAGCTCGTCCTTGCCTCCTGCCCCTCTCATTTTGCTACAGAATCCCCGCAAATGTGCCATGGGATCACCGTGCCCTTCATATAAATCAAACTTGGGCATCTTGAACCCGGCTGGGAGTTGGACGTCTGGGAAAGGGCACAGATCTTTGTACGCCACGCTGACTTGATTGCCCAGCCCGTGCAAGTTCCTGAAGGATTGCTCCAGGCTTTTGAACTTTCTCAACACTTCATCCTGTTCAGGGGCCTTAGCTGGTTTTTCAGTCTCTGCCGGCACTTCCAAATGTGGATTGTAAGCTTGCGGCTCGGGTGCATGGAATGTAGGCTCAGGGGGATAGTATTGTGTATCGTGAGCCTGAAACAATGGCTCACTGGTCGTTCTTTGCAAAGGGGCTGATGTAGGTCCCACAAAAATGGGAATATTGGGTGTTGGGAGAGTTTGATGGGGTGGTGGAGCTTGGGAATCATGAGGGCTTCTTTCTTGATGATAGAGGGGATTTGGGCGGCTTGTGGAAGGGCCAGAGTGAGGGTACTCCGGCATGTGTCCCAGTGTTTCAGGACTCTTTTGTGTTTTAGCTAGGGCTAGTTGCATTGCATTCATTTCTAGTCCCATCCTTTCAATCTTTTCCATCGCTTCTTTTAACAACTGGCTCATCGGCCTTTCTTCCTCATTGCTATTCTCCGAAGTAGTCATGCTTGTTGCTACCGGTCCTTTGGATCTGGTTTGGTATGAATGTGTTGCCAGAATTCTTTAACAACTAACTGTCTGGTATCAGACAACAACAAACTTTGTTAGTGTTAGAGCTTAACAGATTTGATCATAACACATAGAGGATGCAATGCACCTAGGCAGTTAACCGTTTCTACATGCTTTGCTTCAAACCACATGCGTCATCCCGGTTTGTTCATTCGTCTCTTTTTAAAGTCTTTTGCGAAACCCCGCATTTTATTTTATTTACATTTTTTCTCTTTATTTATTAAAAGCAGTCGAATCTTATGGGGATTGCCTACGTATCCCGTCCCCGCGTGAATCAGACCAGGCGTAGTTCTGCCTTAAAGCACACAATTCTTGTGAAATCATTAAATTCATTCTCAAAATTTTGCTATTACAAATTACATCAAGCAAGGAATAGCAATAGTACAGACTCCACAGTTCTTAACCCGTTTTGACTAAAAGAAAGGAAATAAACATATGGAAAAACGACAAAGCCAAATAAACAGGACTCAACCAAAGATTAATTTTCCAACTTAGGGACCCGCGAGGCATCATTCGGCCTTTCCGCGGCCCTTGGTGTGAGGTCCCTCTGCAGGTTTTTCAACTCATTCATGATTCGGTGGACGCAACCCATGATGGAAACAAGGAGGGTCTTTCGAGGCTTTTGCTCGCATGCCAGGCATCTCATGTAGATGTAATGCCCAATCTCGTCGATCTTTCCCCGGATGTTATCCCTTTCTGTGAACAAATGCCTTATCTGTTGGTTCTTCAATCCCAGTGTTTGCGCATTGTTGGCAAGCTGATCCTGGAACATCTCCATTTGCCTTTCCATTCTGGTCATTGCATCGTAACATTGCCTTCTGTCGGCTTGGGCATCTCGTGTTTGCTTGAGGATCCTTTCTCGAAGAGAGGCATTCGTTTCCCTTAATGTCCCGACGCTCAGTTCATACTCCCTTATGACTCGTTGCAGGCGCTGCCTCCGAGCCATCGCACCTTTTGCCCACTTGGTTCGCAATTTTGCCGTGCTGGCCCTGGCTTTTTCCAAATCTTCCTGGCATTCCGCAACCTGATCCTTTAACCCTGCTATCAATCTTTTATCTGCCTGGCTTCTTAGCTGGCTATTAGCCTCTTTTTTCATTCTCTGGATCTGAGCTTTGAGGATCTCGCCTTCTCTGATTAACTGGTTCTTTTCTCCCTTATGGGCAGCAGACTGTAATTGGCACTCAAACTTCATATCCTGAACTTGTTGCTTCAGTTTGCCTGCTTTGACAAGATATTCCTGCTCTTTGGCCAACCAGCCCCACTGTTCTTGTGAAGATTTGGCAAATTCTTGCAGGTGAGGTCTTTTGGTTGGTCTTCCAGATGATGTCTCCCCTTTGTACCAGGCCTGATACCCGGGCGAAACTTCCCCTTTTGCCCGATTCATTACACAAGTATTTGCTTCTAAGTATTGACATTGGCTCCAAATTTGACGAACCCTTGCTTCAGGAAACTGGCCGTCGGGACTGATCTCGATTACCTGGATGCTCAGATCCTCGTCTTTCGGCACTATCTGATACCTCCCAAGTTGCCTTAAAACCCGATGTGGCGCGTATGGTTGAATGCTCTTAAGTCCCATTAAAAGAAAATGGGGCCTGGCTGCTGGCATGTATATGACTTCGTCGATCGGTAACCACCCTAGCGCCCACTGTATTTGACTGGCGTTGAGGGTATGGAAATATGAGGTCCATGCTTTGACTCCTTCTGGTAGGTAGGTTTCATCAACTCTGGTATAGAACTCCTCTATGCAGGTCTTTCCAGCGGATCCATGGCTCAGAAACTGGGCTCGGTGACATAGGTGTTCGGTCATCCATATTTGCAACAACAAATTGCAACCCTCGAAAAAGCTTCCTCCGGCTTTGCAAGAAGTGAGTGCCCGGAATATATCAGATACTATCATGGGCGCCAACGTACTATCACTCTGTGTGAGCAACGTACTGACGACCCCTGCTATCTTTATGTCAATATTCCCATCTTTTCTTGGGAATACTAGTAGTCCTAAGAAAGTTATCATGAAAGCAATCCGTCTATGTTCTTCCCACTTTTGGCGATTACCTTTGCTGCACAACTGGTTTTCTGGCTTGTCGAATCCTCCTATGTGACCATATCTTTGATATATGAAACTCATGCTGCAAAAACCTTTTGCCAAGTCAGGGTTATGAATTGTTCTGACTATCTTTAAGGAATCCAGGAACCGGTGTATTGCTACAGCTCTTGGAGCAATCAGATATTTGTGCCTCAAAGGAGTCTCAGCGTTGCCGATATACCCTGTTATTTCTTCTAAAGTTGGGGTAAGTTCAAAATCTGAGAAACGAAAGACATTGTGCGCAGTATCCCAGTGGGGGACTAGTGCCCTTATGATATCTCCTCGTGGCCTGATATCCAACAAACTCGTGAGGCCTTTCAGATACTTCTTGATTTCGTCATGCCCTTCTTTGCCCAAATCATTCCACCAGAGCCGCAATTGGAGGGGAATTTTATTCATGATTGAAAAGGGTTCATTCGGAATCGTGCTCATTCTGCACATTTATTAATAAGATTTTAACAAACGACACTTATCCTGATAAAAACAAAAATATATGCGATTTTTTGTGAATTTTGAATTTTCGTATATATATATAAAAACTTTCTAAAGAAGTCAATAACGGAAAATATTTTGGATTTTTGTTTCGAAAACTGGGAGCCTGAAAGGACTTTTCTAGACCTTTAGCAAGACAAATACTTTTGCCACAAATAAAGATATATATACATTTTGAAGTAAAGCAAAACTTTTGAATTTTTCATATATATATATATATATACATATATTTGCAACAAATAATAAAAGTAAAGACAACACAAGACTCTTTTTTATTATTATTTTCATAAAAAAACCATTTTAAAAATAAGATCTCTTTTTTTTTTAATTTTTATGACAAGACAAACTTTATATTTCTATTGATATTTTATTTTTTTGAAAAACAGAACAACGATTTTTTTTTCAAAATTTTGGCAGAGTTTTTGACAGTATTTGTTTTTTCTTTTTTTTCAACAATAAACAATCAATTCCTAACCGTTATTTCCCTTTTTTCACAATATTCCAAATATTCAAACACCGGTCAGCATGCGGGCATGGGACAAATAAGTGCACGGAAAACAATAGGATTCACCAGAATGGTCTTTTCATATCAGGTTGCTAGTCCTAGACGGACCCAACCCCTGTGTTGAGTCCCCTAAGTCATATGCAACATGATGCAAATAAGCGTTCCTACTAGGGATCCGGCATGAAGTCACGTTATTCTATGTTCAAAACCTGGGTCGGTGTTCTAGACAGTGTACCCGAGCGGACAACTCGAGTTGAGGAAGGAGCTCCTTTCCGGGAACCAAAAGGCCAGCCGGCTTAGAAACTTTCCGAGCCTCTTTTATTTAGGGTATGACACTAACAGAATAGGGAGTCTCAACCAGTGAGCACATCCCCGGAGGTAAGAAGAGAAAGGTTTCGGCGCAGTTTATATACAGTTCAAATAATATCAAAGCGGTACAAGCAGCATTTAGCACATTAGGCTCAGAACATGTAATAATCAGATAATAAATAAAGCCAAATAATAACAATTATTCTAAGCTCGAATTCTTAACCCTGAACCAGTGGTTCTGGGTATACAATTCCCCTTCCTATCACTGTCACACCTCCTTTTTCCGCGCCCGCGGGGCGCAGGGGAGTTTTTCCAATTAAAGGACAATCGAAGCGGGATTGGTTTAATTATTTCAAAGTCGCCACTTGGGAGATTTAGGGTGTCCCAAGTCACCGATTTTAATCCCGAATCGAGGAAAATAATGACCCTATATTACAGTTTGCGTACCAGAAATCCGGATAAGGAATTCTGTTAACCCGGGAGAAGGTGTTAGGCATTCCCGAGTTCCGTGGTTCTAGCACTGTCGCTCAACTGTTATATTCGGCTTGATGATCTGATTTTATACAAGTGTGAACTTATATGCAAAATTTAACTTTTAACCGCTTTTATCATTTACTGTTTTTATCAAGAATTGCAACGTTATGAAAATGTATCTCGAACTGCGTTACAATCAATGTACCCGTGGTCGTCGACACACTTTGACTCCGTTGAGATTTGGATTTGGGTCACATCAATGTGCACCCGAGTTTAAGGAAATTAAATTATTAAAGGCGCGCCTAAAGCGACTAGCGTATTTATTTTGGGTAGGACCGTGGAATTTTACTAAACGGTCCATCCCGAAGTCTAAATAATTTTTAAAACAAATATCTACTGAGGGCCCCGCAATTTGTATTTTTATTTGGCGAGGCTCATCTCATTCTATTTTTTTTTAAAATGAATTTGCAACGTCATGGACACGCATCTCGAACCACGTCACAATCAATGTACCCGTGATTAGAAACACATTTCGATTCCGTTGGGATTTGGATTTGGGTCACATCAATGTGCACCCGAGTTTACGAAGGTAAGATTTATTAAGGCGCGTCCTAAAAAGTCTAGCGTATTGTTATTTTAGGAAGGTTGTGAGATTTGCTAAACAACCCGTCCTGGAAGCTAAATGCTTTACTAATATACATTTAACAAGGGCCCCACATCTGCATTTTGTTTATTTTTATCGAGGCTCATCTCGTTGTTATTTTTAAAGGATATCCTATAGCAACTACGTTTCTTGTCGTGTTTGTCTCAATCAATTGAAAGCAGTAAATAGCCTTAGTTGATTATAAAACCGGATTTAAAGTGCTTTTACAGAATCATAAAACGTGACTGCACTTATGTACAACTAGCCGCAAATTATGGGCCCAAACCTGGCTCATGCGAGATGGCCAGACTTGGGCCCTGTTTTTCCGATACAGGCCTAACTGATTTTTCGATTTGGGCTCGGCCTTCCTGAGGTTGAGGCCTAGAACTGATTCTTTGTTCTTTATCAATTTATATATGACAAACTAGCAAAAGGGGAAAGAACTTTAACTCATGTGGGTAGTTTACCTATTTTGGCCTACATTATAGAATGTACTACACCATCAGACTAAGTCTAAAATACAATCTATTACCCTGGGAATGTTTTTCACCTAACAACATACATACATGACTATCATTCATTAACCTACATTGATATACTGAGCATGTAGGCTACTTCTATTATACAAACGAAAATGTAACTATTTTATGACATTTAATGTAACAGTTCATGTATACATAAAAACAATCTGCAGGTCCTCTCTTTTGCATTCATGCTCAAACTCTCAGTTACATTGGTGGTATCAATTGTGTACCTGGTAAGGAAAGGAAAGGAAGAAGGAAAGTGATCAGTTGAGTAGTATGCAGTAATCACAGCATCAACAGATACACAACAACAGCACAGCAACAAACCAACAACCAAGATTGTTTTCCACAGTCCACGAACAACCAACAATGATTCCCAGAATAAATGAAGCCAGCAAATAGTCGAGTGCCAAACCAATAATTCCAGACGAATAGTAATGAACACCAGAAGTAAAAGAAGTTCAATGCAGCAAATACCAATCAGTTCAGCAACCAACAAACAGCTCAGTCACTGCAGACGACAGAACTTGGCCAAGACAGCTTGACCAATATGAATTCTTGTTCAACTTTCAGATGGTATTTGGTTACAATCTATTTGGAAACTAACTTATGTTTTTCGGCTTTCTTTTGACTCACTAGACCTCTCTTCAGATTAAACTCTAGCTTTAAGACTGAAAAATTTCACTTTGTTTTTCTCTTTTTCTGAAGACTAAAAGTCCAGCCCTTTTTCAGTTCTCAAATGGATTATGGGCCCCTCTTGTTCCCCACGCCTGGTTTATTCTTTAATCAAGGATTATGGGCTTATTTTAGTATTCCTTTTAAACCCATACTCTTGTGTCTTGTCCCCCCATTGGCATTAGTTTAATCCTAATTTAGTACCCCATTTGTCAGCTCACTTAAACTAATTACTTCTGTTCTTTTTAACACCCCAGAATACCCCTGTCAACCTTGATTATTACTGCCCCTGCCTATTGCAGCATCATGGCATTTTTTGAACTGATGAAAGTTCGAACTCAAGACTGCCTGGGCTGAACCTTTTTCAGTCAGTTTTACAGTGCAAACAAACCATTTCAAACAATGCTGGGGCATACAGTCAGTGGCAAAGCTCAATTAGTCATGCAACATTATTAGCTCATTCGATTTATTAGTTATAGAAAGCTAATCGACGATATTTATCGAGTCGACTATACTAATTATAACAGGTAATAATCAATCGCTCACATAAACAATACGTTTAGAGACCTAAAGGGTATCAAACAATTTTTGTTCAATTACTGGGGCCTATATGAGTTAACTTATCTGCCGATTAAACTAATCGACGATCATGTTTATCACAGAACACATTCAAATTATACACAGAAAACAATTGACCAAATAAAAGGTCTTTACAAAGACGGAAGAAATTAAGAAAAGTATCAGAAAACACCGAACAAACACAACAGAACATGCTAACATACTTAACTAGCAGTTGAATAAAACAAAAAGGAAAAGAAAGCTTACCAAAAATGTCCAGACAAAACTGAACCAAATCTGACTCGACATTGACCCTTTGAGGCCGAACAAACTTTAATCAGGGTGTTCTCACATGAGAACACCTTGATTAAGGTCTATTAGACCTCAAACCCCCGTTAAGGATATCCGGATTCCCCATGTGCATGTGTTCTAAAGTCTGGATTTTCAGATCTGGATTTTTGGGAGTTGTGGGTAGATTCGGACCAAACCAAGCTTGGTTTGGTCACGAGGAAGGTCAGGGGGTGTCTGGTATGAAGATGGGGTGGTTTGGCATAGATCCGGGTTCGACTCAAATCTTCAAATGAAGATTCGAGACGAACGAAAGTGATTCGAGGCTAGGGAGTAACAGATCCATGTTCAGGAGAGTGAGGGGGTCTTAGGGTGTTCGGGAGGTGGCCACCGGCGTTCATGCCGCCGGGTTTTGGTGGAAGGGAAACTAGGGCGGCGTTAGGGTTTGGGGGTTTCAGGGTTCGGGGAAGGAGATGACTGAAGGGGGGGTTCGGATAGGGGGTGCGGGGTAAAGGGTCAAGTTTATTTATGGAAGGGGAAGAGAGATTGGAGCCGTTAGATCAAGTGATCTGAACGGCTTAGATCTATTGGTGGGTAACAGGACGGGGTCGTTTGGTATGGGAACGGGGTCGTTTTAGTTTAGGTGAGGGGTTGGGTTAAACCGGCTAACTAGGTCGGGTCATGAGGGAGCCAGGGACCGTTGGATCAATGAGGTTGGACGGCTCAGATCAACTTGCCTGAAATGGCGTCGTTGAGGTGAGTTGGACAGCCTGATCTGGACCGTTCCTTTGAATCAGATCAACGACTTCAAATGGGGACGCCGATACGACGTCGTTTGAGTCCGTGCTTGGGCAGGCTGGGTTTGGACTGGATCAGTACTTTGGTTTTGGGCCTTGTTTCGGGGCCCAAATCGGATTTTCCTTTTCTCCTCTTTTTTTTTTTCAATTTAAACAAAAATTCCTAAAACAATGTAAAAATTAAAATAAACCTACACACATATTGAGTGACACCCACAACGATAAACACACATAAATGGACAATAAAAAATAAAAATAAAAATAAAAAATGGTTAGATCACAGCTTAGAACGAACGATGCACACATACATATATTTTTTGAATTTTCTTTTAACGACAAGCATTTTGTATTTTTGTTTGGTAATGACTAGATGTAAAATGGACAGACCCATAAATGACTAACAACACATGTCACGGAAAACTTGAAAAATTGTACAGCGAAATCATTCGTCACTATTTTTATTTTCTTTTGGAGCGATTGCTCGTAAAGCAAAAATCACGTGCTTACAATCACATTAACTCTTTTGCCTTGACTACGCTGTACGAAGCCTCTCCTGAATCACCTTCACCTTTTTCCAAAGCATCCTGCAACAAATCAGTCCCCAATAGCATAGCCTCACCGGGCTCAAACTAACCAACTGGAGATCTACACCGTCTCCCATACAAAGTCTCATATGGAGCCATCTGAATACTCGACTTGTAATTGTTGTTGTATGCAAACTCCGCAAGCGGTAGAAACTCATCCCATGATCCTCCAAAATCAATGACACAAGCACGCAACATGTCCTCCAATATCTGAATAGTACGCTCGGACTGCCCATCCGTCTGAAGATGAAAAGTTGTGCTCAACTCCACCTGAGTACCCAACTCACTCTGCAATGATCTCCAAAACTGCGTGAGTACCTCTATCTGAAATGTTGGAAACTGGGACACTATGCAAACAAACAATCTCCCGGATATAAATCCATGCCAACCACTCTGAAGAATAGGTAGTACACACAGGAATGAAGTGCGCAGACTTGGTAAGCTGATCCACAATCACCCAAATAGCATTGAACGTTTTCAAAGTCCGTGGAAGTCCAACTACAAAGTCCATAGTGATCCTCTCCCACTTCCACTCAGGAATAACCATCTGCTGAAGCAAGCCACCCGGTCTCTGATGCTCATATTTCACCTGCTGGCAATTGAGACACCGAGATACAAATCCCACAATATCCTTCTTCATTCTTCTCCACCAATAGTGTTGTCTCAAATCCTGATACATCTTTGTGGCACTCGGATGAATGGAATACCGCGAGCTATGGGGCTCCTCCGGAATCAACTCCCGAGGCCCATCCACATTAGGCACACAAATCTGGCCCTACATCCTCAACACCCCATCATCACCGATGGTCACATCTCTGGCATCATCATGCTGAACTCTGTCCCTAAGGACAAGCAAATGCGGATCATCATATTGGTGCTCTCTGATGCGATCATATAAGGAAGACCAAGAAACCACACAAGACAACACCCGGCTGGGCTCCGAAATATCCAACCTCACGAACCGATTGGCTAAGGACTGAACATCAACTTCAAGAGGTCTCTCCCCAACTTGAATATATGCCAAACTCCCCATACTCACTTCCTTTCGGCTCAAAGCATCGGCCACCACATTGGCCTTTCTCGGATGGGAAGGGTAGATATGGATATGATGACCGGTGCGCTAATACCACGTGCAACCCCTCTTCTGAGGAGAGATTGCTGGGTATTGCATTGATGTGATCTACATTGTTTGTAAACCTAGGACCCCCCTTTCTTTTAACTTGTTTTATTGTCCGAACTATTTCTTCAAAATTTTTGCTTTCTTTATTCTCTTCAAACTTTCGATTTGCTTGCAACAATATGTGAAAATTCCCTTTATTTTGAGGCCCTTAATTGCTTGTTTGATTATGTGAAGTCACAATTATAACATGGCAGGGAACCACACTAGTGGATCTTGAGGGGTGCCTAACACCTTCCCCTTGAGATAATTTCTAGCCCTTACCCAAACTCTGGTTTTTCAAACTCAAACCCTTCTTGGTGTCCTAATGCACTTAATCATTAGGTGGCGACTCTTCAAGTTCCAAAACCCAATTCCCAAAAGGGAATGAGTTGTCCTCCCAAATGTCACAAGCCCTATTTCGCAAGAAAAAAGGGGGCGCGACATAGAGGCGACTCTGCTGGGGATTTTTCTTTTAGGCTTTTACCATTTCATGATATTCGTGACTTTACTGCTTCTTTATTGCCTTTATTTAATGTCTTTATTTCTCTTCTATTATAAAACCGACTTGGCTCCTTGTTTCTTTTCTTTAATGCTTTACTGCTTTCTTTTAATACTGTTATAATTATGAGCAGTTATTGTAGTCATTACTTTATGAACGTGCAAACACATGACAACTTGTTTAATTCTTGTAATTGCATATTCAACATCATATTCCACTCGTGCTAAACAAAACACCATAGCAACACTTATAATGAGTGGTTGCGCCCTTCCAATATCATTACCCCCTAAATTTGGCAAAGGCGTATTTGCGGTAAAACCAGTCGATCAACGGTGTAGTCGACGGTTATGTGCCTTTCCCTCTTGAGTTTTTCGCTCAAGAGTACCAGTCTAATACCCTATAGAAACCCTACTCTGTTTAAATGTGCATGCATCACTGTCAAACCTAGTCGAGTCAGTTATGCTCTCCGCATAATGACTCTTTAAGATAGCCTTGTCCGAAGTCCACTTGGTTTCCTTGACACCCAAACAGACATTACCACGTCTGTGCATTTATTTGGAGAACTAAATGCTGCTTATGCTAATTGTTGATATTTAATAGCCGAGTCTGTCAGAAGTATGGTCTCACCCTTTTGTTTTGCAAAAATGAATGACAAAGTTCACGACTTTGGTATGGTCAACATACCCTCACTCTTATTGACCTGGTGGAGGAGTCTTCCATCAAATGACCAAAAAAACGGGTAGAAAGAGAGGGTCACCAAAGCTAGCGAAACAGTTGGAATATCTGGAATACAGTCTGCTGGAATTAGAAGAAAAAGTGAGGAAGAGAGTCACCGACTACCAGAACGCTGAGGGAAACGAATGAGAACGCCTGATAAAGGCATTTTTACTAGAAAATTTGTGCGGGCTGGAGGATCTGATCAACGAAAACATCCAACCTGAAGAAGGTCCCTCTGGGACCAAGTAGTTAGGAGTCTTCTCTTTTGCTTTAAAAATGTAATAAGGCCAACGACCATTAGTAACATTTTATTTTTCTGCTATTTTAGTGTAATTTTGGGATTCACCTTATTTTTTATCAATAAAATGAGGCATTTAGCATTATAAGTTCTCCAAATTAACTTGTCGCTAGGCCTACGTCGGGCACAACGAGGCTCCCAAATTAGGATACGGTTCATATTCTTGCACTATGTGTTTAAATATTGCAACGTTTTCTTCTCAATACCCGCACTAACTTGCTACCTTTTTGGTTTTACCTTTTTTTTCCCCCCCCCCCCCAAGGTTAGTTCGTAAACTCTGGCATCATCATCATACTCCACAAGATCTAAGGGTCTTCCACCTCCTCCTCATTCGAGTCCTATCAGAAACAAGAACAAGGGAAAGATGGAAGATTTGAGCAACATCAGAAAAGAGAACTTAGTTGAAAGGGTAGAAGTTCCTTAGGGTATTCAGGTTTCCAAGGAAAGTGCCTCCCAGCTCGAACAGAAGTTATTGAGGTTTCAGGAAGAACTGGACCAAGTTCGGAACTTGGATAATTTTTCATTCTCCCTCACTACCCCAAATATCAACTTTTCCAACACTCAAAACCCCACACCTCCACAAAGCATCCAGAAACCACAAAACCAACCCATTTCCCATCACCACTGCAACACATGCCACACTTCAGACAATACCCCCACTACTCATTTCTGAACCGCTAAACTCCATAGACGATCATCCCCACAACACCCCCATATATGTGGAAACCACACCACACTATACTCAACCTATTTCAAGCACACCTGAGTCTGATGACAAAGACTCCATTATCAAGAATCTGACTGCGAAACTCAAGAGGCTGACTAGCAGAGTTCAGGGTATTGAAGGAAGCAACGGGATTGAGGGATTGAATTACGAAGACTTTTGCATTAAGCCAGATGTCGAACTGCCCGAAGGGTACAAACCTCCCAAGTTTGAGATGTTCGATGGCACCAGGATCCCAGAGTTCATTTGAGGACATACTGCGACAAGCTGGTCGGAGTAGGACAAGACGAAAAGGTTCGCATGAAACTCTTTATGAGAAGTCTGAAAGGAGATGTTTTGTCTAGGTACATCAACCAAGACCCTAAGAAGTGGCCAAATTGGGTATGTATGGCGTCCAATTTCATGGACAGGTTCAGGTTCAACGCGAAAAAAGCACCAGACATGTTCTACATCCAGAATTTAAAGAAGAAACCCTCGAAGACATTCCGCGAGTATGCTACTTGTTGGAGATCAGAAGCTGCTAAGGTCAGACCAGCTTTAGAAGAATAACAAATGAACAGGTTTTTCTTCCGAGCTCAAGACCCATAGTACTATGAAAGGTTAATGTTGATTGAATGCTAGAAATTTTCCGACATCATCATGCTAGGGGAAAGGATCGAGGAAGGTATCAAAAGTGGTATGGTCACTAACTTTGAAGCTTTGCAGGACACCAACAAGGCTCTACAGTTTGGTGGCATGTCCAAGAAAAGGGACGTGAGCTCCGTGATGGTTGCACAAAGAACAAAATCCCCAGTTGAATACCAAACCTACCCAATACCTCCACCCACATATCAACCCACCCCAAATTACCAAGCATCCTCGCCCTCTTACCAAACTCCACCACCTGCTTACCAATCACCTCCACCTCCCACATATCAGCCCACTTCACCTAGATATTCCCAACCTGCACATGTCTATCGAGCCTACAATACTCAACCCTCTCACTATCAACCACCTCCCACCCACCAAAACTTTCCTAGACCCCGACCAAACATCGACCGCAGACCCCCCAAACAGTATACCGCCATTGTCGAACCTATCAACTAGCTATATAAAAGACTCAAAGATTTTGGTTACATCACCCCTGTCCCTGCCGTAAAACCCAAATACCCCTCACAATGGGTCAACCCAAACAAAACCTGTGCATATCATTTCGGCATGAAGGGGCATACCATTGATGAGTGCCATTCTCTGAAGGATAAGATCCAAGCTTTGATTGACAACAAGATCAAGGAGACAGATCCGAATGTCCGCAATAACCCTTTGCCTAACCACAAGGGTGGAGGCATTCTTATGAATGAGTTAGAGGACGATTGGGACCCCAAAGGGTCGATCGGATTGATCGCTGAAGGTGACGAGCCGAAGAAACCAACAGTCACCCTTAACCCAATTGTGGTCCAGATACAACCTTCTAAAGACGCTAAAGTAAACATGTCCATACCATTTGGGTTCGAAGCACCTTCTTCTGGAAAGATGTCAAGACCTATTGAGGTCGAGTTTGGGTCTCCAAAGACACCTGTACCATTCGAAGTGGCTGTGTTACCATCCAGGGCAAAGGTACCCATTCTGATGGCCATGACAGCTTTAACACCATTCCATACGAAGGATATACCATGGGATTACATCACCGAGGCGAGAAGGAGAGAGAAAACCAGATCTAGAAAAGCAATTGCAGCACAGGGTATGATAAGAATCGGCAGGGTTTATACTCCAGAACATCTAACCGAGTCCAATAAGAAGGCCTCTAGACGACCAACCGTCACTGAAACTGGGCCTGACGATCTCTAGAGGAAGATACAAGCCAAAGAGTATTCGGTCATTGATCAGTTGAACAAAACACCAGCCCAGATCTCTATCTTGGCTCTACTACAAAGCTCTGACGTACATAAGGATGCCTTATTGAATGTGCTAAGCGAGGCATATGTACCCAGCAATATAACTGGTGGAGAAATGGAAAACATGGCAGGGCAAGTATTGGAGAGTCACAAAATCACTTACACGAAGATGAGCTGCCACCTGAAGGGCTAGGCCACAACAAGGCCCTGTACATCACCGTACAGTGTGAAGATCATTTCATCACCAGAGTCTTGATTGATGGAGGGTCCAGCCTCAATATTTGTCCATTGGTGACTCTCAGAACATTGGAAAAGAGCCTGCATGAGATCAAGGATGAAGCCATCAATGTCAAAGCTTTCGATGGATCCCAAAGGTCTACTATTGGGGAAATCAGTTTGTGTCTGCAAATGGGACCGACTTGGTTGGACGTTGATTTTCAAGTAATTAACCCTTTGCCTAACCACAAGGGTGGAGGCATTCTTATGATTGAGTTAGAGGACGATTGGGACACCAAAGGGTCGATCGGATTGATCGCTGAAGGTGACGAGCCGAAGAAACCAACAGTCACCATTAACCCAATTGTGGTCCAGATCCAGCCTTCTAAAGACGCTAAAGTAAACATGTCCATACCATTTGAGTTCGAAGCACCTTCTTCTGGAAAGATGTCAAGACCTATTGAGGTCGAGTTTGGGTCTCCAAAGACACATGTACCATCCGAAGTGGCTGTGTTACCATCCAGGGCAAAGGTACCCATTTCGATGGCCATGACAGCTGTAACACCGTTCCATACGAAGGATATACCATGGGATTACATCACCGAGGCGAGAAGGAAAGAGAAAAATAGATCTAGAAAAGTAATTGCAGCACAGGGTATGATAAGAATCGGCAGGGTTTATATTCCAGAACATCTAGCCGAGTCCAATAAGCAGGCCTCTAGACGACCAACCGTCACTGAAACTGGGCCTGACGATCTCTAGAGGAAGATACAAGCCAAAGAGTATTTGGTCATTGATCAGTTGAACAAAACACCAGCCCAGATCTCTATCTTGGCTCTACTACAAAGCTCTGACGTACATAAGGATGCCTTATTGAATGTGCTGAGCGAGGCATATGTACCCACCAATATAACTGGTGGAGAAATGGAAAACATGGTAGGGCAAGTATTGGAGAGTCACAAAATCACTTACACGAAGATGAGCTGCCACCTGAAGGGCTAGGCCACAACAAGGCCCTGTACATCACCGTACAGTGTGAAGATCATTTCATCACCAGAGTCTTGATTGATGGAGGGTCCAGCCTCAATATTTGTCCATTGGTGATTCTCAGAACATTAGAAAAGAGCCTGCATGAGATCAAGGATGAAGCCATCAATGTCAAAGCTTTCGATGGATTTCAAAGGTCTACTATTGGGGAAATCAGTTTGTGTCTGCAAATGGGACCGACTTGGTTGGACATTGATTTTCAAGTAATTGACGTCCCAGCATCTTACAACTTGCTATTGGGACGGCCTTGGATCCATGCCGCTGGGGCTGTAGCATCAACCCTACATCAAGCAGTGAAATTCGAGTAGAATCACCAAGAGGTAATTATTCATGGCAACAGTACCAATCCCATATATAGTCGCTAGACCATCCCAGCAATCGGAGGAAGAAGGAAGATAGGCGGAGAAACCTACCATCACATTGAGGGAGTCAACACCGTGGACAAGGACAAATGGTGGGATAACAAAATTGAAAGTATACTGAATTGGTGCGGCTACGAACCTGGCAGGGGACTTGGCAAGAATCTCCAAGGAATCTCTAAGCCTATCAAGTTGAAGAAACACGGTACCACTTTCGGTTTGGGATATGAATACACTTGGGAGGAATTCAACCACTGGTCGCCACCATGGAGCAGTCACTACTACCCACTGGAGCATCCAATACCATGCTTGGAACAGACTTTCCAGCCCACCAGTGTCATCTATGGGTAGGGAGAAGAGGAAGCACTGGCGGCGATGAGGAATTTATTTTTGGAAGATGATAATATGGACTGTTACGAGGAGGAGGGGGAGGAAAGCCCTTCTATAGAAGCTGTGAGTCGAGGAGCACGCCTCAACAATTGGTCCATCAGAACCACCAGGGCCCGAAAAGCTTCGGGGTAGCAAGGCTGAACAAAGCAACATGCATTATCTTTATTTTTTCGCTAATTGACTTTCTTTCTGCATTTTTAATATTGAAACAAAAGCTCCAATGTTCAAAACAATTATGAAATTTATCAAAGCATTTCAGTTTCTTATAAATCTTGCACTTATTACTTTTATCGTTTACTTTATTTACACAGCATTACTATTACTTATCTTGATGAACCGACGATTGTGACGTGTGACGAGAAAACGCAACAAACGGATATAGACTCAGAAGAAGATGATATACCAGAAGAGGTTGTTAAAGAGATTGAGGATTTTGAGAATAGACCTAAGTCTAACCTGGACGAAACTGAGATTGTCAACATGGGAGATGCAGAAAATGTCAAAGAAACACGAATCAACGTTCATCTATCACCATCAGAAAAGAAAGAGTACACGGAATTTCTAAGGGAATATGAGGACATATTCGCCTGGTCTTATGATGACATGACTGGTCTCAGTACATCTATTATAGCTCACAAACTGCTAACCAATCCGACATGTCCACCAGTAAAACAAAAGCTTAGGAAGTTCAAACCTGACATGAGTTTGAAAATCAAGGAAGAAGTCACCATGCAAGTCAAAGCCAAGGTTCTCAGGTTAGTGGAGTATACAACATGGTTAGCCAATATTGTGCCAGTGCCGAAGAAGGACAGGAAGGTTAGAGTCTGTGTCAACTATCGGGATCTCAACCGGGCCAGTCTCAAAGATGACTTCCCCTTGCCGAACATACACATTCAAATTGACAACTGCGCCAAGCATGAACTGCAGTTGTTCATTGATTGTTTTGCTGCGTATCATTAGATATGGATGGATGAGGAAGACACGGAGAAAACGACTTTCATTACACCGTGGGGGATGTATTGTTACAAAGTGATGCCGTTCGGGTTAAAGAAAGCTGGGGCCACCTACATGAGGGCCATGTCTACTATTTTCCATGACATGATACACAAAGAGATAGAGGTATATGTAGATGACGTCATCACCAAATCCAAGAGAGCCAAGGACAACATGGAAGATTTGAGGAAGTTCTTCAGCAGACTAAGAAGATACAACTTGAAGCTAAATCCCGCCAAATGTGCATTCGGGGTTCCTGCCGAAAAACTATTTGGGTTCATTGTGAGTCGTCGAGGAATAGAACTGGATCCGTCAAAGGTCAAAGCCGTCCAAGAATTGCCTCCACCAAAGAACAAGAAGGACGTGATGAGTTTCTTAGGGAGACTTAACTACATCAGCCGATTCATAGCACAATCTACAGTTATCTGTGAGCCAATCTTTAAGATGTTGAATAAGGACGCCGCTACCAAGTGGACTAATGATTGTCAAAAAGCTTTCGACAGAATCAAGGAATACCTGTCAACACCACCAGTTTTGGTCCCGCCCGAGCCGGGTAGACCTCTATTACTCTACCTCGCTGTATTGGATGGAGCTTTCGGTTGTGTTCAGGGGCAGCATGATGAAATGGGAAGAAAGGAGCAGGCCATCTATTATCTCAGCAAGAAGTTCACCCCGTACAAGGCCCGATATTCTCTATTAGAACACACTTGTTGTGCCCTGACTGTGGTAGCTCAGAAGTTGAGGCACTATTTCTATGCCTATACTACTAATCTCATATCAAGAATGGACCCTTTGAAGTACATCTTTTAGAAGACCATGCCCACTGGCAAGCTAGCCAAGTGGCAAATCCTGCTGAGTGAATTCGACATTGTTTATGTGACTCAAAAGGCAATCAAAAGTCAAGCACTGGTAGATCATCTTGCTGAGAACCCCGTTGATGGACAATACGAGCCTCTAAAGACATATTTTCCGGATGAAGAGGTATCTTTCATAGGGGAAGACATTGCAGAACACTATGATGGTTGGAGAATATTTTTCGACGGAGCAACAAACTTCAAAAGAATTGGCATAGGAGCGGTCCTAGTATCAGAAACCGGCCAGTATTATCCGGTGTCTACCACGCTCAGGTTCTTGTACACCAAAAACACCGCCGACTACGAAGCCTGCATCTTAGGGCTCAAGATGGACATTGACATAAACATTCAGGAATTGCTAGTGATCGGAGATTCATACCTGCTTATACATCAGGTCCAAGAAGAATGGGCAACCAAGAACTCCAAGATACTCCCTTATCTGCATCATGTATAGGAATTGAGGAACTGGTTCACAAAGACAGAGTTCCAACATGTTCCAAGAATTCAGAATGAGTTTGCCGATGCATTGGCTACCCTATTGTCCATGATACAGCACCCTGACAAGAATTTCTTTGATCCTATTCCGGTAAAGATCTATGATCAGCCAGCTTACTGCACTCATGTATAAGAAGAAGCAGATGGAAAACCTTGGTTTCATGATATCAAGGAATATTTGATGAAAGGAGAATATCCAGAACTCGCAAATCCTACTCAGATTATCTAACAACTTCTTTCATAGCGGAGGAACCCTGCATAGGAGGACTCCTAATTTGGGATTACTAAGGTGTGTCGACGCAAAGGAAGCCTCCAGGCTATTAGAGGAAATTCATGAAGGGACCTGCGGTCCGCATATGAACGGCTTTGTTTTAGCCAAGAAAATACTCTGAGCTGGTTATTTTTGGATGACTATGGAAACAGATTGCATCTAGTATGTCCGAAAATGCCATAGCTGTCAGATACATGCAGATATGATAAAGGTGCCTCCAAACGAGCTTACTACAACAAGCTCGCCATGATCGTTCGCCGCTTGGGGAATGGATGTTATCGGACCTATCAAGCCTGCCAAATCAAACAGACACAGGTTCATTCTAGTGGCAATTGATTATTTCACCAAATGGGTCAAAGCAGCATCATATACAACAAAGACTAAGAAAATGGTAGTAGATTTTGTCCGCGAACGTATTGTTTGTCGGTTCGGAATTCCGGAGTCAATCATTACTGATAATGGTTCCAATCTCAACAACGACCTGATAAAAGCCATGTGTGAAACCTTCAAGATCAAACACAAGAATTCTACAGCTTACAGACCTCGGATGAATGGAGCAATAGAAGCCGCCAATAAGAATATCAAGAAGATACTGAGAAAAATGATGGAAAAGCATATGTAGTGGCATGAGAAGTTATCATTTGCCTTGTTGGGATACCACACCACAGTCCGCACATCAGCCGGAGCAACTCCCTATATGTTGGTTTATGGTACAGAAGCAGTCATTCCCGCGGAGGTAGAAATTCCCTCCTTGAGAATCATACAGGAAGCAAAACTTGACGATGCAAAATGGGTAGAAACTCGATACGAGCAGCTAGCTCTTTAGACGGAAAGAGAATGAATGCAGTTTGCCACGGTCATCTCTATTAGAACAGAATGTCCAGAGCCTTCAACAAAAGAGTCAAGACGAGGCAGTTTACACCGGGACAACTGGTGATAAATAAGTTTTTCCCAATCAAGATGAGGCCAAAGGGAAGTTCTCCCCCAACTGGCAGGGTCCATACATGGTTCACCGGGTCCACACCGGAGGAGCCCTCATACTTGAAAAAATGTATGGGGAAATTTGACCGAAGCCGATCAATTCAGATGTAGTGAAGCGATACTATGTGTAACTATTATGCTTTCCTCATATGATGTAATTTGAACTATGCCTGACCTGATTCCCATTTAAGAGGGGATACGTAGGTATCCCTACGGGTTCGGTCATAATTCAATAAAATGTTCATTTCCCCACTATTGGAAACTAGGGCAAACTTTTGAGGAGGACCCTCAAAATTCCGAAGTGATTTCAGCCTTTCGACGCAAGCAGCCGTCGGAAGCAGCAACCCAGTAAACTGGGGAAGAATTTTCAGGAGGACCATCAAAATTCTGGAGCGAGAGAAGTTGCAGTATCTTAGACCACGTCGCAGTCATCACTTCATCTAAAGAAAACTATTCTTAATTATGTATTTGTTGTTACATTTCTTTACTAAATCATGCATGTCTGTTACCAAAGTTGCTTCGTTTAGAAATGCTACCCCAATGATACGCCCAATATCATCAGAACAGAGCCGAGTAGGTCAAGCAGAGCCAGCGAGAATACGAACTAACCTCTTGTCATTAGAAAACACACGATTTTCTTTCAACACAGGCACTTGAGTCGTAAAATCATCAAATATACAATGCATTGCTCAGAAATACAACTCTCGGAATCTTCGCACTTACCCACAACTGCTATCTGCACGTAGTGTCGCCCAGCAGACACAGTATCCCCAGCAATCTCAATATCGCAATCCGCTATCAGCTAAGAAAATTCTATTATCATTTTGCTCTTTTACTTCTTGCATAAGGCTACCTTTCTGCTTTTCAAGACTAAGCATTGTCTCCATCTGCATTTCCTGCATTGCATAAGGCTACCTTTCTGCCTTCCAAGACTAAGCATTGTCTCCATCTGCATTTCCCGCATTGCATAAGGCTACCTTTCTGCCTTCCAAGATTAAGCATTGTCTCAATCTGCATTTCTCTGCATTGCATAAGACTACCTTTCTGCCTTCCAAGACTAAGCATTGTCTCCATCCTGCATTTCTCTGCATTGCATAAGGCTACCTTTCTGCCTTCCGAGACTAAGCATTGTCTCCATCCTGCATTTCTCTGCATTGCATAAGGCTACCTTTCTGCCTTCCGAGACTAAGCATTGTCTCCATCCTGCATTTCTCTGCATTGCATAAGGCTACCTTTCTGCCTTCCGAGACTAAGCATTGTCTCCATCCTGCATTTCTCTGCATTGCATAAGGCTACCTTTCTGCCTTCCGAGACTAAGCATTGTCTCCATCTTGCATTTCCTTGCATTGCATAAGGCTACTTTTATGCCTTCCGAGGTTAAGCTCTACCTCCAGCCCGCATGGCTAAAATATCGCCACTTTATCCCTGTTGCATGTCTAAAATATTGCCACCTTTTATTTATGTCTTGCATCGGCTGAAATATCGCCATCTTTTATTTATGTCTTGTATCGGCTGAAATATCGCCACCTTCTGCATTTCATGGGCTGAAAGATTGCCAAATCATCCAAAGGCGTCATTGTTCTAAGGCACCATTTGCATAGCCCGAGAACGTCATGTCATGGCCTGAGGACCCCATTTTATCTCTTGCATATCATTATTCAAGGGCATCATAGTTTGGAGGCATCATTCTCATAGCCCGAGAATATCATTTCATAGCCTACGAATCCTTTATCATACGCTTCATGGCCCAGGACGTCATGGTCCGAGGACGTCATCCTAATTGTCCAAAGACAAAATTCATGGTCCAATGGGAACTTGCATCACGTGTAAATTTATGCACAATATATGCTCACTTGAAGGTAAACTGGCTAGCAACGACCGTCTCAGCAGGAGCGATCCCGCTCCAATTCCCGCAGCCTATCAGACTCTGACCATCCTTCTCAACCCGAACATCGCGTCCGCTCTTCGAAATCACCATCGGCATATTCCGCCAATGGATCCTGAACTACATACGACCTAATTTCTGTAAGACTAGGGATATGTAGGTAGCTCAAGAACCAGAGCTCGGTCAAAATTCTTCAAATCGTTTGGTCAAAATTGGCCATCATATCTTTACCCGGCAACTCTTTCATCCTTCCCGGGTAAAGAGGGGCAGTTATTGATACACAATTTTTTCCCTATGTAATTTTAGATAAAATACTTTCAAAATAGCATGCACATGCATATATAAGCATATCCAAGAGTTTTGGTATTTTTCCTAAGTTTTAAAGATTTTTTAAAATCAATTTATTGTCTATTTTAGCAGTACAAAATCCATAATTATTTCCAAAATCATCAATTTTGGTGAATAATTTATTTTATTCCCATATTTGTACCAAAATATAGCTAAGGTAATTTTTGCACATTTTTGTAAATTTATTTGTTATTTAAAAGATTAAATTGCATATAATTGCAATTATAACCTATTTTAAGATTAATAAAATTTAATAATTGTAAAATTTGTTCCAGTATTTTTAAATTAATGTTTATATATTATTAACTGGCTCAATGCTTTTAATTTATTTTTAAAATCATTTTTATTGTTTTTATAAAATAAAAGGGGAAAAATGGGCCATATAACATTTAGCCTTATTTCATTTCAATTACAGTATATTTACATTTCAATTTTAACCCTCAAATTGACCCAATCCTAACCCCCAGCTGGACTGGCCCAATTTCATCTTTTACCCCACCCATGACCCAATTAAAAAACCTGCCCGGTTCCCCTTTTGATCCAGGTCGTTGATCATTTTGATCAACAGCCATAATTCCCCTTTCCTTTTTAATTTCCCAGACACCCCTAACCCTAATCACTTTTACCTAACTAGCTGCCTGTGAGTCCCTTCATCTCTTAAACTCTCTTAAAGGTTCTTCAGAACCCTAGTTGACTTCCACCCTTTTCAACCGTTACTTCACCAGAATCCATGGATTCTCAAGCCATGTATGGCCTGTACTCACCAGTAAACCTAAGTTGTTCAATGATTTGAAGCCCAACTCTGATGGTTTTCTTTAGGTCCTGCTTAGATCTGCAGATCTATGGCTTCTCCGGCCATGCTCCGGCATATTCAAGCACTAGAAGCCTTTTCTGACCTCTCCGACTCGAGATCGGACCTTCTTCCAAGCCTTTCTCCTTTTTTAGGGTTTCTCTAAAACCCTAGCTATTCCAGGTTTTTCTCTGGTTGTTTTCTTAGATCCATGCTATATCTGTGTTCTTAAATGTTTTCCCCGATTTCCTTTCAAAAATTACTTCTCGTCGTTTTAGGGTTTCTGAAAAAGTTTCAAAATGTTTTGACTCTTCTTCTTCTTCTCTTCTTTGTGTGTATCTGCCTATGTTATGTTCTTATGTTTCCTTTTTATGCCTCGTATGATCTTCCCCTGTGTTCTTATGTTTGCCTTATTACGCATGTTTATCTATTGTGCTCCGTTCTTTCTTTTACTGGTTTCTATATCATGCTTTCACATGTTTTTTATGTGTTCATTTAGCTCTGTGTTCCTTTACTGTAATTTCTACTGAGCTCTTACTTCTTGTTTGCCTTCTTCTAGACTTTGTTTGAGTTCTTTCTAAACATGTTTCATCTGATGTTCTCTTAAGTGCCATGCTACCTCTTTTCTCTTCTGAACCTGTTTAAGTTCCAAGCTTTTCCTAAAACATGTTCTTTATGCTTCAAATCAGTTTCTTCACTATGTTTGCTTCGAACTTGTTATTGTATCTACTTGTTTTTCTCATAAGTCTCTGAAAGAGATCCCTGAGCATGTTTTAATTACTTGCCTCCTCCTCTTTGTACCTGACTCGAGTTGGAAACCCTAGGATTTGGGGTTTTTGGGCGAGTTTTCATCTAGTGGTCGGACTAGATTTCTACTTTAGAACCCTGGGTTTTCTCAGACTCGCTTTGAGTCTATGTACTGAACTGGAATTTCTTTGTTTATGACTCTGAACATTTCTATACTAGATCTTCCTAATTAGCATGATAGTTCTTTCTTGTTTGACATGTCTGTATGCTTTATATATGAAGAATTTTTCCTTCAAAAAAGGTTTTGCCAATTTGTGATTGATTCAGAATTTCTTTTAATAAGGTTCGATTGATTGTTACTGATTTCCTTTAATTAAACCTTTCTTTACCTTTTCCGGTTGGATTCATTCATACCAAAACTCAATTTCTGATTTTACTGGCTGTTGATTGATTGCCTTTCCTTATTTGCACAGACCGTGCGGCTATCAAACTCTTTCCTTAAATAGTTTCTATGCATTTTCCCTTCTTGTACTACTTTGAAAAAGATTTTAATCCAATTCTTTCCTTAATTGTCTTCTGCCCGTTTGAAATCAGAATCCCTTAACTGAAGGGAGATTCTGTATAATTGATTGCAAACTATTCCCTTACCTTTTCTTACTTGTTTTCTGAACTATAAAAGGGGCAGGACCCTTCTGCACTTAGGACTTTGAACCTTGAGTTCAACACTTTTACACATTACTTACTTCACATCTTCAATCTCAATACTCTTACACTTCACTCTCAATTTGACACTCTGCTCTCTTCTAAGATTTTTTGACTGTTTGCTTGCAATTTGGCTTTACAAGACTACTGCTTTTACTTTCTTGTTTCCCTGAAACTGGTATGTTCTAATTAAGTTTTCAGCCTCATCCCAATGTGTTTATTTTATAACTTCGATAATCCTGTCTACTGTGCTGTCTATGTTTAATGTTAGATATGTATGTTGTTCTCTTTGTACCTATTTTCTGCCATGAGTCCCTGTACACCTATTCCCCTCTATGTGTTTGAGTTAAAGTCCAAGGCATGGCAGTATCCAAATTGTTGCTCATGTCTAGGCTTGATCCTTTAAAGGATCCTAACTCCCAAACAATGTGGCCGACAGGCTGGTCGGGGTGTGCCGGCACTTCTAATTACTGGTATGACCACCAGCCTGTCTTGGTTTTTCCCTAAATCCCCTTCTGCACTAACACTCTCTCTTAGATTCTAAGTTTTGCCCCCCTCCTATGAGCCTTGCTTTGGGACCTTGAGTTCTCTCTGAACTTGGACATCTGAGGGCTGGCATTTCCACACTGCACTATCTTAATTCTGCAATATTTGGGTTGTAAGCACTGCCCGGAGACCACTCAAGGCTCTTAGGGAACTTTGAGACATCTCAAATAAGAGAAGGCTTTGGAAATCTGATCTTGGAATTTGGTTCACCTCACATTATTAGACTTTGAGTCTGAATTAGGCTCCTTAATTGTACCTTAATTTCTGATGTAATTTTACTTTTCTTAATTCATTTTGGTCTGTAATATGTTGTAATAACTTATGGGGTTCTAGTAAAAAGGGGAGGGTCACTTATGTATGCAAAGGGTAGACATCATGCTCATAAGCGTTACTATTCACAAGTTCTGCATTTCTGCATATCATATAGAAATCTTAGTTGTAGGCTTTTCTGTACTTCTGCATACATAGAGATCATGCTCATAGGTGTTACTATTTCTGCACTTCCGCATTTTATCAGAAACCCTGCCTATAAGTTTTTCTGCATTCATGCACGTCATATAGAAATCCTGCCTATAAGTTTTCTGCATCCACGCACGTCATATAGAAATCCTATCTATAGTTTATGCACTTCTTCATTTTTATCTATCATTAGGCAAACAGTCACAGGTTAAGTAATAATCAGTTTCATCCTAGATACCATGTCTATTGGACTCACTGCGTTTTTATAATCGTCTTAAAAACCAACAACGCCTAGAAAGCATGCTTATAGGAGCAACCTTTGAATCTGATTCACTTATTTCATCTGCAAGTTTAAAATCAGTTGCAATGTCGTATAAAATCTGCAGAACTTTCATTTTCTATAAGCAATAAGTCTTCTTTAAAATCAGAGTAATCATTGTTAGATACCATGCCTATAGGTTTTACCTAGGCAAACTATTAGGTAATTGATCAACTGCATCAGTCTTTGATAAATTACAACCAGGGAAGGCTAATTCAGACTCCTCATCTGGGAAATATGTGATGAATCAGCCTATCCTACGCTTTACTTTGATTTCAGACCATAACCAGTACTTGTAAGTCATGCTAGCTAATTTGTCTCTTTAAATGAGGAGGCCTGTTTGAGCCCTTTAAACTGTTATGTGTTCTTACCATACTTGCCCTATATGTTTTGATTGTCGCCTACGAATTTTATCCTTTTAAAACTCTGAAAAGCCAAATTTCCCTTCCTGTAGGACTAGTAGTCCCAAATGTCTTGGGGATGGATAGGATTGAGGCAGGTACTAGCATGAAATAAGTAACGACACCATCATGCGCTTTACTGCCTTAATGAGGTGGGAAGGGTAGATATGGATATGATGACCGGTGCGCTAATACCACGTGCAATCCCTCTTCTGAGGAGAGATTGTCGGGTATTGCATTGATGTGATCCATATTGTTTGTAAACCTAGGACCCCCCTTTCTTTTAACTTGTTTTATTGTCCGAACTATTTCTTCAAAATTTCTGCTTTCTTTATTCTCTGCAAACTTTCGATTTCTTGCAACAATATGTGAAAATTCCCTTTATTTTGAGTCCCTTAATTACTTGTTTGATTATGTGAAGTCACAATTGTAACATGGCCGGGAACCACACTAGTGGATCTTGAGGGCTGCCTAACACCTTCCCCTTGAGATAATTTCTAGCCCTTACCCAAACTCTGGTTTTTCAAACTCAAACCCTTCTTGGTGTCCTAATGCACTTAATCATTAGGTGGCGACTCTTCAAGTTCCAAAACCCAATTACCAAAAGGGAACGAGTTGTCCTCCCAAATATCACAAGCCCAATTTCGCGAGAAAAAAGGGAGCGCGACACAGAGTATTAAACTGGTACAAACCCATGTATATCTGCTCTAAATGAAATTGTTGACGAGTCCCTTGATATCAAATGCTTATTTTCCCTATTTGTTGAACTAGTAGATAGTTACAGTGTTTGTGCATATCTTCTCTATGTACCCTGATGGTCCTATATTTCATATTTAAATTCGATGATATTGTTGGGTACATTTATATGTTATTGAGTTGTACAGGTTATGTAAAGTGAATATTTTTGACCTAAAACATCGTCACTACGTTATCGAGGTTAGCCAGAATACTTATTTAGTCAGGGTTGGTAGTACTGATACTACTTCTGCACCTTGCGTACAGATCTTGCAGTTGAGTTGTTGTTGATCACGAATGATAGCATTGAAGTTGTAGTAGTGATTCATATTCAAGCTACCATTTATTCATGGTAGTTTAGGACTTTACTTCGATTTATGCATAACTCAAACAAATATTGTATTTATCCTTCGTACCATCTTTATTTGTAAATCAAAATCTTAGTGACTCATGACTTGTGCTACCAGTCCTTGGGATATTTGTATGGATTTTCATCTCCTTATTTATTATTTGTTGATGATCCTTCATTCAAGTTGTGCTATTGATTATTTGTCTTACCTAGTATGTTGGGTAGGGGAGGATTTACATCGGCACCGCTTCATGAATTTTTTTTACTACACGCACATATATATAATAAATAAGAAGTAAAACAAAACACAAACAAAATTTGTAAAAGTTACATCACTTGCAAGAAAGTAGCTCACTTGTACGATGGTTATTAGCTTCAGGTTATATTGAAGAGGTCACAAGTTCGAATTCCCTTTGCCTCTTGGTAATATTTATTTGACACTTCTACATAATTTAAAACTTTGCGTCTACTAATAATTTAAAACCTAGAATTGTAATAATGTACTTCAATTGTATATTGTTAATATGATTTGAAATGTCTTTTTATAGTATGATATATATTATAATAATCAGTAGCGGACCTAGGATTTTGCCCAAGCACATTCAGTCAAGACGAACATGTCTAATAATATAAGTGATGTTAAGTATGACAAGTAGAGTTTAATCATTTTATTATCCTTTTTTGTTCTTAATACAATCTCAAAATAAAGTCATTTTAAAGTTGGCACTCTAAAACTTTAACAAACCTTAAAATATTTTATGAAGGTTAAGAAAGATTATCTATCTCTATTTTATGAAATTTATCTACTTATTTTAACAAATTTTACTCCAAAATTTAATTTAACAAATATTTATTAACTCTAAGATATTTAAATACTTCTAGAGGTTTCATTTTTATTAATAAGAAATTTTTTTTTGCAGAGAAAAGAGATCAACAAAAGAAATAAAGTGAAATAGTAAAATGACATAAGAGTACTAAATTTGAAGGGTAAGATGATGCTTAATTTGAAACAAAGACTGTCTTAGCCTTCCATTGCGCACACTCCAGTCAAAGTACGGATTAAAAAATGCCCCAAATGTCATTCGATCACAACACCCCTCATGAATTTTAAACTGTCGCGACCCCAAAATCCCACCTTAAATAGTCATAATGACACCTAATCTCTAAGAATATATAAGCCTAACACATATTGAGAATATAACAAAAATAACGACTAAGATATTAAATTAAACTGATAAAATATCACAATGAAACCAAAATGGAACAATAATCATTAAATTTCCAAAACCGGTGGAATAGAGTCATAAGCTCTACTGAAATATAATAATAATATCTAATACAATACTGTTTGAAAACAAAGGAAATATTAGCATAAGATCTCTAGAAGGTGACTTCGAGGCATGCAAGCGTCAACCGGATATACTTTGAAGTCTCCACAATGTATGAGTTAACTCACTGGCGTACGACACGACCAAAACTACCTAGATCTACATAAAAATATACAGAAGCGTAGCATGAGTACAATATAATGGTACCCAGTAAATATCAAGCCTAACCTCGGTAGAGTAGTGACGAGACCAAATCAAGACACCTACTAGACATGAAAACCTGAACAAAATATTAATATAATCGAACAATGGAAAGTATGGAAATAAATGACAACAAACAGAATGATGATATATGGCTACCAACGAAATTTATGGCAATAAAGGGAAACAAGAGTGAACATATGATAAGAAAAACAAGTGATCCAATACAATCAAAATATCAGTGAAGCGAATGAAGGAAAACAATAACTGTTCAAATCCATAAGTGGTTTCAACATAAAATGTACAACTATGACCAACAACTACTTTCTATGACCAACATAAAATGTACAACTATGACCAACAACAACAACTATGAAAATCCATTTTATGTTGTACACTTGTTTCAACATAAAATGTACAACTATGACCAACAATAACTCTTCAAATTCTAGTGCGTAACATAAGCTTTACAATGAAAGAGATAACGTAAAATAGCAACTATGACCAAATGCATGACAATAACACAAGGATGAAAAAAATAGCATGTAACAACAACTACTAACGAATGCATATAAGATTAACATCGACAAAGAAAAGAAGAATATGTAAAAACAACTTCAATTAAAGCATGTAAGAATAAACTTGACAACGAAGGATAGAACAAATAACAACAGCTTCAATTAAATGCTTATGATTAACCTAAAAATCTGAACCAGCTAATTTTAACATATAAGCTCGGGTACACACTCCTCATCTCATGTACACATTTTCCGCATAATTCAAATAGTACAATCAACCAAATCCTAAGGGGTAGTTCCCCTATACAAAGTTAAGCAAGATACTTAACTCAATAGGCCAAATCAGCACTCAAAAATGTGTTTTACCTTAAAATTCGTCTTCGCACGACTCAAATTTGAGCATAAATGAATTAATATCATCAAACAATGCAAGAGAAATAAATTACGATTAATAAAGCTATGATCTTTATATAATTTCCCAAAAGTCAACCCCGTGCCTGCTCTGTCAAAATCTGTTCAAAGGGTAGATTTTGAAGAACCATAACCCCACGAGTCAATATATGTGATTCTTTTTAAATCTGAGTTCAATTTGACTCTCAAATCCCAAATTTTTATTTTTCAAAACATACACAAAATTTAACAAAATTTCTCAGAGATTCGCATGAATTTGATGTTAAATATCATATATAATCATGTAATACAATTGAAAATTGATCAAAATAACTTAAAAAAATAAGACTAAATTCTGTTATCTAGCCCTTATGCTCAGGTGCAGAAGCCACAATTGCGATCCTAGGTTCGCAAATGCGAAGAATAGCTCGCAAATGCGGCACCTGAGAAGACCGGGAAAATGTTGCAATTATGACATAGACCTCGCAAATATGAAGTCTGCCCTCTTTGCAAATGCGACCTATATGAAGTCTGCCCTCTTTGCAAATGCGACCTATCTAGCCTAAGCCTAAACTTCACAAATGTGATCAACGTATCTCAAGTGCGATACTTGAGGCCCCTCTGCAATGATCACAATTACGATGTTGGTATCGCAATTGCGATAACTAGAGGACCAGCACACCAACAAACATGAAACTAGCTCAAACCGATATGAATAAACATCTGAAACTCACCTGAGGCCTCGGGGATCCATACCAAACATCCACACAAGTATATAAATATCATACGGACTCACTCACGCGATCCAAACAGTAATATAACATCCAATACCATGAATCGTACATCTAAATGCATCAAATTCAATGGAAATTCAAAAACATCCATAATCACAACTGAGCATCCGAATCATATCAAATCAACTCTGAATTACACCAAAATTTGCAGACAAGTCTCATATAGCAAAATGGACCTATTCCAATGTGACGACCTGACCGGCAATTTTATTGATTATTTTTGTTCGGAGAAGCTTTCGGGTTAATTTGGACCCTTTGATTCTTGACTTAGAAGCCTAATGTTTTTATATTGACCAAACTTTGGCTTTTATGAAAATAATCTCGGAATGGTATTTTGATTGTTCCAATAACCTCGTATCATCCGTTTGGTTGATTTTTATTGTTTTGCCTAAATTTTGTAATTTGAAATTGAAAAGTTGGACCCTAGGTCGACTTTTAGCTATCAGAGATGTAATTTGGTTTTGGGTCTTAGAATAGGTTCGTTATGCTATTAAGAACTTTTATGCAAAATTTGGTATCATTTGAAGTTGAATTGATAGGATTTGGACGTTCAACTGCAATTCTAGAAGTTCTTGAAATTTACTATGAAATACATGCATTTTGGTGTCCGATTCGTAATTCTAGATATTATTTTCATGTTTTGATCGCGCGAGCAAGTTTGTATGATATTTTTATACTTGTGTGAATGTTTGTTCGGATGTGTTTCAGACATGTTTCAGAATAGTTTGAACTGTAAAACATGATCTAGTGTGTTGATGCTTCTGGTGTCGCATTTGCAAACACCGGGTTAGCAATTGCGAGCTTAGCAGGGGGTCTCAAGTATCGCAATTGTGATATTTGGGTCACAATTGAAAAGTAGCTCAGGTAGCTGTATAGTTTGCATTTCCGACTAAATTTTTGCATTTGCGAAGGGATAGGGTTCGCATTTGCGAATCCATTTGTCACATTGCGAAGTTCTTGTAGGCTCAGCAATAGCCGCAATTGCAAGGTATTTTTTGCAATTGTGAGGGTTTGTAGTTGCGAACCTAGTGTCGCAATTGAGATGCCTGCAACTGAATTAAATGTTAGAAAGTTGGGATTTAATATCATTTTAATCATATATTAGAAACCTAGACTTGGTAGGAGGTGATTTGGAGAGGAGATTTTCATCTACAAACATTGGGTAAGAGCCTGTAATAAATTTTCAACTATATTTCATGAATATATCTTAGATTTAACATCAAAATCATGTGAACCAAAGAGGAAAAATTGGGAAACGTTTTCAAATTTTTGAAAAAAGAAAAATTGAGTTTTGAGAGTCGACATAGATCCGAATTTTGAAACTAATCACATATATGGATTAGTGGGGTCATGGGTAGTCAGAATCTACCTTTGGACCCGGAGTTTGATAGGGCAAACCCTGTGTTGACTTTAGGGGAAATGTGTAAGGATCATAGCATTATCTATTGTAATTGTTTTCCCACGCATTGTTTGATGATATTAAGTCAAATTTTAAGGAAAAGACTATTTCCGAGGGTTGAGTTGGCTTAGTTAAGGTAAGTATCTTGCCTAATTTTGTGGGGAGAGGGGCTACCTATTAGGAATGGATTTGCTTGTGAAAATTGTGTTATGGGAAAGTCGTGTACGCAAGGTGATGAGTGGGTACACATGCTATATTTTGTATTTGACTGGTTTAGGATATTTTGACCCTTATCATTATTTTAATTGAATTGTCTTAACATGTAATATCTTTGATTGTTGAGACTACCTTTCATGTGCTAATCTACCCTTACATGCTTTATTTGATATTGTTAACACATTCTTTCACCTCTTATTTGCCAAGTTGCTCTTTCATGCCTTAGTTGAAGTTATTGTCTTCCTTGTGTTTTGTTACATCTTTAAATTGATGAATTACATGTAATTGATTGTATACGGTAAAATCAGAAGGTCCAATTCTCCATCGTTGTAATGTCCCGAAGGTTCGAAATCACGGTCGAGTTTCATCCCTCGAGGGCCACCAACGTTCGAACTCGAGACTGTATGAGACCGATAGTTATGGAAAGAAAGTCGGGAGTTCCCAAGGCGTGAAGCTAGAGCCGACAAAATCTGTCAGGCTAGTCTGAGCCCGTATCGTGGCATTAACTAGGTGTTCCATCTCTATATCTTTGTAATAAATACACTTGTACTATGTTGGGATTCTCCCTCTTATATAAAGGGGATCCTTTTCACTTAGTAAACATCCATTGCTCCATACTAAATATACTAGAACATTCTCTCTTCTCTCTAACACATTCTCTTGGTCTCGTTATCTCATTTATTGCTCATATTTACTGAGTTCTATTCATTGTTCATCATTTATTGCTTATTATTGGCCATAAAGAGCCATCTTTGATTTATTTATAACTGTTATTCCCCATCGACCACCCTCGATAGCTCCCGGCCGAGCCTCAGACTCGGCCCCAAGGCCCTCGAATAGGCAAGCTCGAGGCCCTGATTGACAATGACTCGGTTTGATTAACATCTTGTTTTTAAGCTCTTATCTTGTTTCTAAGTCTTTCACGTAGCATCAACTGCCTAACAACTAGCATAAAAATAGATCACGTATTTTTAAAACCACTAAATAAAATTTAGTTGTTATTACCATTTTTACGGTAAATAGTTTGGTGCCCACTTTGGGGCTAAAAATAACAGTGATTATTTTCTTGTTGGTTTAACTACATAACGCAAGATATCTTTCACACTTTTTCTTGCCCAAGATCTTTGATTTCAGATCAAAACGTTCGACTCAGTGAACAACAATCTTGAGAACCGCGGAAAAAATGGTTTAGATGTTCCAGGTGCTGGTGTACCACCACGAAACCCTGAGAACACACCAGAACTGATTCCTGTGGACGCGGTCTCATACGATGCTCAACACGTCGATGTAAGATCCCACACTTATAGGAGCGTGCACCAAGGAGACCGATAAGAAGCTCTTGAAACCCCAGCTAGGGAAGAACGGGAGGTTAGCCTTCACGTTATTTTTGAAATGTTACAGGCACAACAGCTAGCGATTGCTCAGCTGCAAGGTCACCAAAAAACTCCCAGCACAGTAGCACCGTGGACGACTCCCCCAGACGAGCGGGTACTGGAGAGATCAAGCAACAACGGGTCGTTAGCCGACCCCGCCATTTTAAAGATGATCGAGGACCTCACAAAGAGGATCAAATTGAGTGAGAAGAAGATAGAAGCCAACGACAAAAAGGTCGAGACCTACAATTCCAGGGTCGATCAAATCCCGGGGGCCCCCCGATCCTAAAAGGTGTGGATTCGAAAAAGTTCATACAAAGGTCGTTCCCAGAGGAAGTGGCTCCAGAACCCATTCCAATGAAGTTCAGAATTCCAGACCTTATGAAATACAATGGAACCTCAGACCCCAATGAGCACGTTACTGCCTACACATGTGCAGTAAAGGGTATCGACCTAAATGACGACGAGATCGAGTCCGCCTTGCTAAAGAAGTTCGAAGAAATGCTTTCGAAAGGGGCCATGACGTGGTATCACAACCTAACTCCTAACTCCATTAGACTCATTTGCCATGCTGGAAGATTCTTTCATAAAGGCGCATGCCATTGCTATCAAATTAGCAACAAGGAAGTCTGACGTCTTCAAGATCAAGCAGAGGGATAATGAGATGCTGCGAGAGTTCGTATCTCTCTTTCAAATGGAACAAATGGAACTACCACCAGTCTCCAACGACTGGTCAGTGCATGTCTTCACTCAAGGTCTGAATGAACAAAGCTCGGTGGCTTCAAGGCAGCTGAAACAGAACTTGGTCGAATATCCCGCCGCAACTTGGTCGAACGTTCATAATCGATATCAATCAAAAATTAGGGTCGAGGACGACCAACTAGGAGCCACCTCGGGCTCGGTATACCCAAGAAGGCTTCTGACAAAGGAGCCAAAGCCAAACAATGAAAGGTACCAGCCATACAGCGACGACAGGAGAAACTCCCCGAGGCGCAACATACCTCACAATGATTGAAGGATAGACCGATGCCAGAACCCTCGAGGATTCATCTGCAAAACTGCGTTCAATAGGTACACGCAGCCAACGGAGGCACCTCGCTTGTCAGAGTACAACTTCAACGTAGATATATCAGACATCATGTTCGCCACCAGTAAAATCAGAGACACCAGGTGGCCCAGGCCTATGCAATCAGATCTTTTGCAAAGCAATCATAACCTGGCTTGCAAGTTTCACAACACGCACGACCACATGACCGAGGATTGGCACCAGCTCCGAGAGGAAGTAGCTAGACTACTCAATAAAGGTAACCTCCTAGAATTCCTTAGCGATCGGGCCAAAAATCAGTTCCGGGAAAGAGAGATGGCCATAAAAAACGAAACAACTGAGTCACAACATGTCATCCACATGATCTTGGGAGGCATCGATGCCCCACAAGACCTCGTGATAAGAAGAACAAAAATATCCATCACCAGAGAAAAGCAAACTCGGGATTACATATCCGAGGATGCCCTCACATTCAGCGATGAGGACATCGAGACCTTGTCTCAGCCCCACAACGATGCACTGGTAATCTCTTTTCTTTTAAATACATTTCAGATTAAACGTGTGCTTGTGGATCCAGGTAGCTCGGCCAACATTATCAGGTCGAGGGTGGTAGAGAAGCTCGGACTGCTTAACAAAATCATGCCCGCCTCTCGAGTCCTCAACAGGTTCAACATGACGAGTGAAACAACAAAAAGAGAAATCATCCTTCCAGTCAACGTGGCCGGCATGACCCAAAATGCCAAATTCCATGTTATCGAGGGAGGTGTGAGGTACAACGCCTTGCATGGAATGCCATGGATACATTGCATGAGAGCAGCACCATCCACCCTCTATCAAATGATGAAATTTGCCACAAAAGATGGGATTAACATCGTCTACGGGGAATAACATGCAACGAGAGAAATGTTCGCAGTACAAAATGTGGCCACGACACCGGTACCTCCACCTTCGAAAGAGCTGAAGGATAAACAAACAGTAAAATAGCGATAACAAGCTAGACTCTCAGTTATTCCCGACTAAACAAACTAGGAGACCGTACCACGTCCTCATCATAAACAACTAAAACATATCAAGGCTCGAAGCATCGCCAACACATTCTACACTAAGGTATCACCGTTTCCATTCTCTTTCAATTATATTCTACACTGACTTGACTGCAGGTATCCGATCAAAATTTCCAAAGAACTCTCCAACTCGAAGGCCTTAGGTTTCAAAAGCATGCATTGCACTCTTTTCCTTCGACTGGGTTTTTATCCCAAAAAGGATTTTACCGGCGAGGTTTTTAACGAGGCAACATCTATATGTTGCCTAAGGAATATCCAACAAGTATTCAAGGCTTGTTTTTCAACCAACCTCAAAATATGGGGGCCATCCCCCGGGAAGGTCACCTACTAGAAGAAGTCAATATAAGCCAAAAGGGGGCTCAATAGGAAGGTAATGTACCTAGCCAAACGGTCGAGCAAACTGTGTCCACATAGAATAACCAAGCCCGCAACAACAAAAACATGTATACTTGTACCAAGTAATCAATGAATACTTCCCAAAAGCATTTTGCATTTCAAGGAAGATCGATGTTTTTGCAAAAAATGACTCCAAAGCCGAAAGGCGCCCCGAACGCTAGGCGATTGGCATCAACAACTCGAAACAATACGACCCCTGGGTCGTAGCTCCTAACTCTTAAGCCCTCGATGAGGCAACAACGAGATCACAAAGTAACTCTAGAGCCAAAAACGTCCCGAACACTCGGGGACTGGCATCGAAAACTCAATGCTACACGATCTCTGTGTCGAAAACTCAAAAATCATAATCCCTCAATGAGGCAACACCAAGTTCACTAGTAACGACTCCCGAGCCAAGAAACCCTCGATGACTTAGGGACTGTTGTCAATCACCATCTCCATCGACTTATCAAAATTCGAGGCCGTAAGGCCACATGCGGGCTGCCTCTTTCTCGCAAGACCTATATAAGGAAACAACAATATCTGTAAGACCCGAAGCAAGGCATGAACCATACTTGTACCAAGTATCCAAAACATTAAGACCTCAAATGCATGCAAAACTTGTAAGACCTTACTAAAGGCATGAACCCGTTCTCAAAGTTCCGCTATATATCGAACTTGTAAGACCCCTAAAAAGGCATACACTAGATATAAATGCCGAAACTACTTCACTCGGGACATAAAGGCTCCAGCCAAACACAAATGATCCGGTCACAAGGCTGTACCAGCCAAAACTAACGTGACTCGGGGACGCCCGACCATCGCTATAAATCACAGGCCTTCAATTACATTGAATATACATCGGAAAGAACCAGTTAAACAGGCTACCCTCGACATAGGCAAAAGAGTTTCGACCACATCAACTCCTAAACACTGGCTTTGAGATACTCAGCCTCCAAGCCAAAACCTCCCAAGATGCTCGATCATTGCCATATAACGACTCACAATCGAGGTTTTTTATTAAACCGTCGAAGATTTAGGCAAACACTATTTCAAAAAATCCTTATCGAGGGAAAAATAAAGCCTACATAAAAGGTCGCATCGACCTAAGGCGTAAGAGCCATTGTCACCAGCCCACATACACTAAAAGGTCGCATCGACCAAAAGTATAAGAGCTCAAATGTCCCAGCCCACATATATAAAAGGTCGCATCGACCCAAGGCATAAGAGCCACTGCCGCTAGCCCGCATATATAAAAGGTCGTACCGACCCAACACGTAAGAGCCTAAGGGCCAACTTGAAATTGAACACTTGAGGGTCGAATGTGCTCGAGTCTAAACCCGATTCGGAGACTAAATCCAAAACAGTTAACTGAATATGCCTAAGAACAAAAGTGTCAAAGCCCAAATGTCGGCTTACACTAAAGGGTCAAAGCCCAAATGCCAGCTTAGCTTGAGCATCGGTGGCATCCTTCAAATAGACCGCCACTTTCTGGTCAGCCTTAGTTCGGCTCATTACAGCTTCAGCATGGGTATCCACAACCTCAGCCTTTATCTTCAATAGCTCGGTCTCCAGCTTCGTAATAATTTCTGTTCGAACCAAGCTATTATCACGAGCTAAGCGAAGTTGAACCTGAAAGGCGGAAGCCTTAGCCAGAGCACCCTTCTCTGTTGAAGCTTGAGTGTCCGCCTGAGCCTTTAACTCATCATGCTTGTTCTTGGCTCGGCCAACCTCGTCGCGAAGGCACTCCAAGCCCTCTACTTTTTTCTGCAGCTAAAAGAAACGAAACATTAGCCTCTGAAGCTAGAAGGAGGAACGCACACTCGCTCGGAACAAAAACTACATGTTCCTTCAAGTAGCTCTCATAATATCGAGCTCCAGCTCGCCTCATACCGTAATTATAACAGCTCGGCTTCTCTTTAATCGCAAAGGAGACTAAAGGATTTCTCCTCATCCAGATCGTTCCAAAGCCTAGCCTCACGGCGAAGCAACTCAGACTTAAGCTTGTCGAAGGCCAGCAAAAGAAAACTAAGTAAGTAAGGGAAGGCGCGAAACTCGAAAGGCATGTGCCAAAAACTCACCACAGAGTGAAGCCGTTGTCCATCCTCGAAGGTCGAGTGCACATCTACTAACCTAGCTCCCTCAACTCCGAAAGATCAACCTCGGTCGAGGCACGATCGCTCGGTACATATGATCCCGGGTTTCGAGTATCCCTCGAAGTACCTCCAATGGAAAACCAAGACGACAACAGAGGATAAACAACCTCTCCAAAACCAGAAATCATGGGCGCGGCAGGCTCAGTCAATATTTTCACTCCAGGCCCCCAGTCCAGGTTCACCTTACTTCGAGCACCATTACCCTGCAAAGGTATCACTTGCTTATTGTTATCACTCTTTAGCCCGGAAGCTAGTGGTCCTTCTTTTCCCCCAAGAGGCACAGCCTCACCTCAGAAGGCTCCCCGATGTCTACAATAACAGGGTTAGTACACATAAAGAGAAAGTGCTCTTCCAACTAAAAGAAGGGAAGGGAAAAGATCGCAAAGCACATACCGTGGTATTTTACGTCCCGCCTATCCTTATATAAAACTCCTCAGTTACTCTAATTTTAAGTCGAGTGGGTCTCCAACTTCCGAACCCAATCAGGCAGACAGGGAACCTCACCCAGCATCCACAAAATTGCTGTCGGAAAAGAAAGAAAGGCAAATTTACACAGCACCCCTTCGCCATAATTGAAAAACTACGAAAGCACGAGTGTATCACTTCCGTGTATAATTCCATTTCTCTGGGAATGGCATAAAATCCATGGGGATAATATCAATGGTTCGTACTCGGATGAATCGACTCAGCCACTCCTGACCCTTGTCTTTCTCATCATCAACAACGAAAGGTGTGGTCGACCAGTATCGTAAGGTTAGCAGACCTTGATGATGAAAGGGTCAGTATAGCCTGATAAGATGGCTAAGCATAAATTCAAGCCCTGCCTTCTCCGTAAAGAACCTCACCATCAACAATTTCCGCCAAAATGACGGGTGAATCTAGGATAGGTTAACCTGATATTTTCGAAAGAAGTCGAGAACAACCCTATCAAGAGGGCCCAGCGTGAAAGGTTACATGAACACATTCATAAACCCCTTGGCACGGTCCGTAATACACTCATCTAGGGAAGGTACCTGTAGTACTACTTTTTCCCCCATCCACAGTCTTCCCATACCAATGTTTACCGTGAAAATGGTAACGACAATTAAATTTGTAATAAGATTCTAAAAATACGTGACTATTCTCTGGCTAGTTGTTAAGGCGTTTTGTGTTAAGAACATGTGATATAATGATAAAACATGAATTAAACCGAGGCAGTAAGCAAACCGAAGGGGCCTATTGCCCGAGCGCGGAGCAGATCGATGGAGGCCTCAGGTCCGAGGCTTGAGTCGAGATCGAGTTATCAGGGACAATCGGGGATAGGACGACAAACAGAAATATGATTAAGTAAGGCTCTTTACACCCTATATCGAGCTATGTAACGAAGAACAGATTAAGAGACAATGAATATAAGGGTGGCCTCGAGCCAGTACCGAATTATAAAAAGAACGATTAGATACAAATGATTTTAGACCAAGGAGAATGCACAGAGTAGAAAGAGAGAGAGAGAAGATGTTAATGCTTTCGTGGAGAAGTGGAGCTCTACCTTACAAGGTGTTAGTGACCCCCTTTTTATAGAAAAAGGGATGACCAAAATTAGTATGGAATTTTTGATATGACAAAAGGGATGAGACGTGACAGTCGGTTAGCTTTACGTCGTGTGAGAGCTGGCGTCTAACCGCTTGAATAGATCTGGTCGAACCAGGCTCATTCCTCGAGGGGCTCTTGTGTTCATCGGGCTTTTAGTAGATGTTCATTCTCGGCAAGGCATTGGCAGGTTTTAAGGGAGGCGACCGACCCAAGATCCTGTGCTTCCGGGGTCATTTTCTGAAGTATCACTTCGGGGGGGATGGGGAATAGGTTTCCCGGTTTTCACCGCACACAGATAGTCTTCGCGCTTCTAAAAGGGAAGTGATGAGAAACAGTATAAACACATTATTTCATGATCCTTGGTAGCTGTATCATGCCGATCGCACAAACCTCCTGTGACAGGTATCAAAGTACTTTGCCTTTTCGCTTCTTCGGGGCTACTCGAAAGGTTACGACCCTTGGAGTCATTGCTATTGATCCAGTTTCTATGAACACATTGATTTTGCCTGCCATTACATTTTTCGAGGGCGGTAATGGCGCCGTTGGTTGCTTTGCTCTCCCTATAAATGGGGCCTTTTGTGGCTACCTTTCTTACTCCCATGTTCTTTGATACCTATCTCTCCTTCCTGCTCTGCTACCTTGAAGTTCCACCATCTTGCCATGTTTGAGTCCCCAAGCTTCAAGATTTTATGCCATGTGTGCCCTGACTCCTTTTTTGATCTCTTTTTAATTGAACGAAATTGCACCGCTGTGATGCTGCTGCTGTCGCTATTAGCTCGGGCGATGAGGTAGAGGGTCGACTCCTTCCGACCTTGGGGGGTATTTCTTTTGTATTATGCACCGCTGCTCAAGAGGGGGCTCAGATAATACATCGCTGCTCACCCTTCTTCCTCGGCTCAGCGCGTTGCACCCCTTTTAGATTCCTAGGGGGTGCGGCGGTGGTTCCTGCTGGCCGTTGTCTCCCAGTCCGGGGCAACGTCTGAAGAAGTGGTCTGGCGGGTTTCTCTACAGCCTGACTTTTCACCCAGCCACTTCTTGTCTCCTTTCTCAACCTCTCTTCCTTTTGAAGATGCCATTCTAAGGAACCAAGGTGGGGTCCCTGAGGTCCTCTGACTTGGAAGATATTGTCTTTGAGGTCATACGCCCGATGAGACGATGACAAAGACGTCGCAGAAAAGTAGACTATACCCTTAGGTTTTTGTTGTATGCATATCTTCAGATTTTTTATTCGTGTAATGATCCGCTTGTGGGCTCTTGTAATCATATGTAAGGACTCCCCGAGGGCCGTTGTTTATGTATTTACCATGAACATGAATAAACCTTTTCAGACTTCTGCTTTCCTTGCTTTGCTTTGTTTTTGAATGTTCTCATGCTCTTTGAGGCTCTTTGAGTGCTTTATTTGACTTGCGGACTATCGACATCTAACTTGGGTGCGAGTATTCGCTCCGATAGGTCCGGGTTTTCGGGCCGTCCAAATTATTCGGAGATCATGCATTGAATTTCGGGACATTTGGGAATGTTATCCCAGATGAAGGTTGCCTTCGAGTATCCGGGCTCCTTATTGGTCTTTGATATAGATATCCCCTTTCCAGAATGTATAAGATTGACCATTGTTCGCGCTCGGGCACTCCCTCGAACCTTTGTGAAGCTTTTCGATTGATAAGATGGCTCTATATAGGGTTTCTTGTGTCCCGACCAAAAATGAGGACAGTAACATCAGGCTGCCAGATCTTTATCATAAAGGCGATTGTGATGTCTTTGAACTTTATGATGGCCTTCGAGAGGGGGCCGGACTGTGGGCTGGCGGGATTAAGAATATTGGAGGCTTTCCGAATGCAGCCTCTGGGCAGAGATCTGCTTGCGATTGGATCTCCCTGATCGATGCCCGGGGGGTTATTTTGTACGAGCGTTTGTCAAGGTGCAACTGCATCTGCTGGCCATCTTCCTTTGGAGGAGGCCTTTGTGCACCGACTTCGTGTTGGTGAAGGCATTGCTAGCCTTTGTGTGCCGACTTTGTATTGGTGAAGGCATTGTTGGCTTTTGTGCCGACTTTATGTTGGTGAAGGCGTTACTGGCCTTTATGTGCCAACTTTGTGTAAGTAAAGGCGTTGTTGGCCTTTATGTGCCGACTTTGTGTTGGTGAAGGCGTTGCTGGCCTTTAGGAGCTTTACTTTACTGTGATGGAGACTTCCGAGGCCGACTATCATACCGACGCAGGATACAACGTTGATGGTCAGTTTCCTTGGTTGCTTTTGCATCCTTGGGGGTCGACGGGACCTGCCTTTAATGGCTGCTTTACTTGGAGAAGGTGGAGACTGGGCTAAGGCGAGTCGTTCCTCCCTGGCGTTGGTGCCAGACGGTCCATTGGGGTGCGGATGTTCCCCCTCCCCAAGGCCGTACATCTCCAGGTGGACAACATCGATAATGTGATATGTGTTGTGACGGAGCCTTTCATTAAGCTGAGGCCGCTTTACGCTACTATGGAGAATGCATCGATTAAGCCGGGCGTTTCTGGATCATTTGATTCCCATGGACGGGCCCACAATATGTGTGCTAGGGACCCCCATCGTAGAGAAGTGGAGCTATGCCTTACAAGGTGTTAGTGACCACCTTTTTATAGAAAAAGGGATGCCCAAACTTAGTATGGAATCTTTTGACATGACAAAAGGGACGAGACGTGACAGTCCATTAGGTTTACGTCGTGTGAGGGCTGGCGTCGAACCGCTTGAATAGATCTGATCGACCCCAGGTGCATTTTCGAGGGGCTCTTGCGTTCGTTTGGCTTTTAGTAGATGTTTATTATCGGCAAGGCATCAGCGAGTTTTGAGGCAGGCAACCGACCCGAGATCCTATGCTTCTGGGTGGGGGGAGGGGTTCGGTTCCCCGGTTTTCACCGCACACAATGGTAACAACAATTAAATTTTATACATGGGGTTCTAAAAATACATGATCTATTCCCGAGCAAGTTGTTTAAGTACTTAATGCAAAGAATATGAAGTATAATAATGAAGAGGGAGCTAATACGAGGTAGTGATCAAACTAAAGGGGCCTGTCGCCCGAGCTCGGAGATGGTCGATGGGACCTCAAGGTCGATGCCTGGCTCAAGATCGAGCTATCGGGGGTATTTGGGGATGGGATAACAGTTAAAATATGATCAAGCAAGGCTCTTTATGGCCAACACCAAGTAATAAATGAAAAACAAGTATGAAAGTGATAAAGGCAAATGCCAAAGCTGTCTCAAGCGAGCAAGTTAGAGAGAAGAGAGAGAGAGAGAGAAGATATTATTGCTTTTGTGGAGAAGTGGAGCTCTGCCTTACAATGTGTTGGTGACCCCCCGTTTTATAGAAAGGGAACGCCCCAACTTGGTACAAAATATTTAATATAAAAAGGAGAATGATATGTGACAACCCGTTAGTTTTACGTCGTAAGCGGGCTGACGTCGAGCCGCTTGGATGGAATTGATCGACCCCAGATGCATTCTTTGGGGAATCCCTGCACTCGTTGGGGCCTCAGCCGGTGTTTATTCTTGGCAGGGCATCGATAGGTTTTGAGGGAGGTAACCGACCCTGGATCCCGTACCTACGGGTTCACTCTTCGAAGAATTATGTTAGAGGAGAATCGGTTGCCTGGTATTCACTGCACACAAATAGTCTCCACGTTTCCTGGAGGGAAGTGATAAGAAACAGTATAGACATATCATTCCCTGATCTTCTGAAGCGGTATCATGCCGATGGCGCAGCCTTCTTTGGACAGGTATCGAGGTACTTCGCCTTTCCGCTTCTTTCGAGGACTCCGAAATGTCACGATCCTTGGAGTCAAATCATTGCTATCAGTTCATCTTCTAAGGACGTATTGATTGTGCCTGCTGTTACGCTCTTCAAGGGCGGTAATGGTGTCGTCGGTTACTTTTCCTTCCTTATATATAAATGGGACTTTTCATTGATGGCTTTTTATCCAAATTTCCATTGACACCTATCTTTTCTTCCTTTCCTATTATCTTGAATTTCTGACATCTCGTCATGTTTGAAGCTCGTATCCTCAAGGTATTACGCCATGTGCATCGTGTCCATTTCTTATCTCTTTTCGGCTGGACAAAGTTGTGCCGCCGTGATGTTGTTGTTGTTGTTGTTGCTATTGTTGCTGTTGTTGCTGCTGCTGCAATCGTTTCTATCTCGAGGCGATGAGGCATAGGGCCGATTTCTCCCGACCCTGTCGGTATTTTTTGGACTATGCACCGTGGATCAGGAAGGGGCTCGGATTATACACTGCTACTCACCCTCCTCTTTTGGCTTGGCGTGTTACACCCCTTTTGGATTCTTGAGGGGTGTGGCAGTGGTTCCCACTGGCTGTTGCCTCCCGGGCTGGGGCAACATCTCAACAAGCGGCTTGGTGGGGTTGATACTAGCAGGTTTTACGACAACCGAATTTTTTACCCAGCCACTTCTTGTCTCCTTCCCTCAGCTAGCTTCCTTTTTAAGATTCCATTCTAAGGAATTGAGGTGAGGGCCCTAAGGGCCTCAGAATTTGAAGATATTGTATTTGAGGTCATATGCCCGAGGGGATGACAACAAAGATGTCGCACAAAAGTAGGCTAGACTCTTAGACTTTTGCTGTATGGATTTCTTTTCTTGCGTGATGATCCCTTTGTGAGCTTTTGTAATCATATGTAAGGACCCCTCAAGGGCTGTTGTTTATCCTTTTATTACTTCTGCTTCCCATACTTTTCTTTTGTATGCTCTCGTGCCCTTCGAGGCTCTTTGAATGCCCCCTCTATTCTTTTTGTTGACCGCTAATATCTGACTTAAATGCGAGCGTTCACCCTGATCTCCTAATGATCAACATGGATTTCCTCCACCGTCGTACTTCGGGCCAATCTCGGATCGTTCTAGTAGTTTCGGGCTGTTGGGGCCCTCCGAATTATTTGGACATCATGCATTGAAGTCCGGGGCCTTCGGGAAGGTTATCCCGGATGAAGGTCATCTTCGGGTACCCAAGGGTCCCTATTGGTCTTGATGTAGAGAACCTCTTTTTAGAGTATATAGGATTGACTGGTGCTGAGGAGTTTGCTTGTATTTGGGCGCTTCCTCGGGCCTTCGTGGAGCTTTTGATTGATAAAGTGTCTCCGCGTAGGGTTTTTTGTTTCCCATCCCAAAATAAGACCAGTGACATCGGACCGCCAGATACTTATCGCGAAGGCGTGGGTGGTGACTTTGGATTTTGCAGTGGCCCTTGAGGGGAGGCTTGACCGAGGGCTGGCAGGTTCAGGGACGTCGGTGGCTTCCCGAATGCAGTCTCTGGGCAGATGTCTGACTGCATTTGGATTATCCAGACCAATATCCGAGGATTGTTCTGTATGAGCATATGTCAAGATACAACTACATCTGCTAGCTGGCTTCCTTTGGCAAAGGCCTTTATGCGCTGACTTTGTGTTGGCGAAGGCATTGCTGGCCTTTTGGAGTGTTATTTTACTGTGATGGGGGCTCCCGAGTTTGACTATCATACCGGCGCCGGATATGATGCTGACGGCTGGTGTCTTTGGTTGATTTTGAATTTTTTGCCGTTTTCCTTACAATGTGAGGCTGCTCTCACTTCCTTGGGGGTCATCGGCACCTGCCTTTAATAGTTGCTTTATTTCGGGAAGGCAGAGACCGGGCTCGGGCGAATCGTTCCTCCCAAGCGTTGGTGCCACCCCTTCAAAACCTTCGTCACTTGTTTGAAAGGGTGAAAGGATGTCCTTTAGGCGGTACGTCCTGCACTTGCCGGCTTTATCTATGATTACGGCAAATTCAGCAGTCGTCCTTTCCTTTCTCTATTGCAGGCGTCATTAGCACGGATGTACAATCCCCGGGGGTTGTAGTTTTTCAGGGGAGCAATGATGATAGGGAGATATATGATGTGATAGAGCCTTTTTACCTAGGCGAGGCCGTTTTATGCCTCCGAGGGGAATGCATCGATTGAACCGGGTGTTTTCGGAGCCCTTGATTCTGGGGTGATGGGCCCCAAAATTATGGGGCTATTGGATGGAGCAGATGGCTTCCTTTAGTACGCACTCTGCCCCATTCTGCCCGTAGGGCTAACCCCCTTTATATCAGCTGCATAAAAAAGTGGAGGTTTCGGAGTACCTTAAGGGCGATTCAACTTCGTCAGAGCGGCTTGTAGGGAGCTAAGGGCCTAAGTGTAGGCTCAAGATTCTGAGGGGGTGAATATCTCAGACAAGGTCTTTGCCTTTCGAGGTCCAACTCCCTTTCTGGCACCGCCAAAGTTCAGCCGGGTATGACCAGGAAACTTCGAATTTTGATCTTCAAACCCGAGATAATTTAAGGCTTGGGCCGAGGTGACACTAAGCTGAACCAAGGCGGGTTAGGGGATGGTGACTCGTATGGAGGGTGCTATCGATGCCCAAGCCTAACAGCGGCGAGCTCTCGACCGAGAGAAGAGGATGGAGAGATCTGTTCATCGCAGGTCCCGAGGATAGGAACTAGAGTAGGTTGGTACAAAGGGCTTCTTTTTCTCGGAGGAATTGGCTTGAGCCAAGGGAATAACTGTGGTGCCTGGTAATTTATCGCTGAACCTGCGGAGGGCGATTTTTGATAAGTCGTATCCCTTTTTAGCGCAGAGTGTAGATTTCACTGTTTTTTGCTGCTTCGTTTCTCATATATGCGGAATATGCCTGCTGACTGAGGGTGTGCCGTTTTTGTGAATGCAATATATAAGAAGGAAATTTCAAAGCTTTGTTACTTTTGTACCTTTTTCTTTGTTTATTGCTTTTGACCGGGTGGGCTGGTTTTGATGTTCGGTGAGACCCTCGTAGGTCCGGAACTGATCGGGTAGATCAGGGGCTTTTAAGCATGATTTTTTATGCGAGCACGCGTCGGGGGATCCGTGCTTGGCCTTGCTTTTCAGGCTTGGTCTCTGAATCGGTCTCCGACTCAAACCTTCTTGTTTTTGAGCTTTTTGTGCTAGTTTGGGTAAGTAGTATTTGTTTTGATCTCTTTCCCTTGACCTTTTGCTGCCCTAAGTGTTTTGGGTTCAGTATTCGAGTCGTACTGCGACTCGAGCTTCAATTGATCCTTAGGATCTTTCCTGCCTGCATGGGAGGATGATGATGGCCCTTTGTGCTCTGGGTTCAAGTGATCTTGCGGGCGCGCTTCCTGGAGATTCAATCGGCTGATGACAGTATCATCTGAGTCATTCCCTTAGGCATATGGAAGTTTAACTATTTTGGGTCAAGACTCCAAGTCGTGTTGCGATTTGAGCTGTAATCGACCGTGGCGACAATGGCACTTATGTCGTGCCTTTAGGCATGTCGCAACATTTGGGTCCAGTCTCTAAGCCACATTGCGATTCGAGCTGTAATCGACCCGTAAATTTCCATGATTCCTTGGCTGGCGATAGTGGCATTCGTGTCGTGCCCTTAGGCACATCATAAATTCTGGGTCCAGTCTCCGAGTCGCATTGCGATTCAAGCTATAATTGACCCATAAATTTCCGTCAATCCCTGGTCGGTGAAAGTGGCATTTATGACGTTTGGTCGTTTGAGACCTGATAGTATGTGGACCGGAGGTTTTGCATAGTTAACTATTTTGGATCCGGTCTCCGAATCGGGTTACGATTCGAGCTCACTTTAATCCTCAAGTTGTCAAAATTTTTTAGCTAGCGACAATGGCTCTTACGCTGTTTGGTCATATAGACCTTTCAACATGTGGCTCGTAGGCTTGCTTTGCTAGGGACAGTGGCTCTTACGCTGTTTTTTGCCCGTGGGCTTTTTGTATGCTTTTGTGTACAGCGAAATCTGGAGAATCAATTTCCTGCTATTAAGGCCTATGCGGAATATCTAGACGGCATCTCGAGGCTGTGGGATCAGGATCGGGCTCTCTATCTCGAGGATCATCTGTGGTCCTATAGTGGCCCCGAGGCTCAGTGGTCCGTCTGCGATCCGGAAGGAATTACGAAGATGGGGGACTCCCGAAACGAGCATCTAGAGTTAATAGGCCCTGGCACCACGCCATGCCTAGCCGTCCCATTGATGTGCCGGAGAATTCCGGCACATTTCAATAATAATTTCTTAGATTTTAGCTTGTTTTAATGCAATTATCTCCGTTACTTATGTAGTTTTATTGTTTCTACAGTACATAAGGACTAAGAACCCAAGAACATGGAAATGGAAGCAAAAAGACAAGAAAAGAGCAAAATGTAGCAAAAATGCTGGTCTGCGATACACTATGCGATCGTAGATCAGACATGCGAGCCGCAGAATGCATGTCAAATCGCAGACAAAAGCAGAGATCTAGGTTAAATATCAAGTCAAGAATGCGGTCCATTATGCGACCGGAGAACCAACATGCTAGCCGCAGAGTGAACCGCAAACCAACCATGAAGGTCACTGAAGGACGAAGATGCGATGCAAAATACGATCGCATTTCTGTAATGCGATCCGCATAATTTTAATGGGAAGAAGACCTGTAAACTAGGGTTCCAGTCTGCGATGAGGATGTTCAAGATGCGGACCGCAAACGTGCTATGCGACAAGAATGCGATCGCATATCAGACCTGAAAGGGCATTTTTGTCCGTTTTCTGTCCCGATTTTGAGTCCACTATAAATAGTTTTATGATGTCTTTGTGGGCTCATCTTGTCTAGTCTTTAAACTACATTCCAAGACATTAATATTCCTCACTTTTCGAAGCTTTTGGGTGAAGATTCTCTACTTTTTAAGCTTTTATGACATTAAATACTCTTTGGTTTTTGTATTGTAGTATGAGTAGCTAACTTTAAATACTAAGGTTATGGACCCTTAAATGGGTGTTATGTTAATGGGTGTTTAACATTGAATATATATATATAATGGTTGGTTGATATTTATTTACTTCTCATTCTTCATTTATTGTTGGTGGTTGCAAACATTAACAAGTGCCATTAAATTCTTGCTTTGCTTGGAAAAGAGGGTTAGAATTAGGTAGAAGTAAATATCAAAGACTCAAGGCTTTAAACCTTGTTTAATAGAATCGCTTAGGAATAAGTGGGTTTTGTTTGGCGTATATTGATGGTTCTAAATTGCAACTCTTTTATATTTGGAAAAATTACAAAGAGGAAATACTACTCAACTATTGGGAAATATTGGGTAGTCACTTAGACATCATTTGCATAACAAAAGAACCTTCCATTAGAAATATATCATATTAACACCGATAAGCATTACACTCCATTAAAGGGGACACAACCTTAGTTTCTTTAATCAAATTAATTACTCTATAAATATTCCAATTAGTTGTTACTTCCAAACAAACTCAATTCATACTCTTGTTACTATAAAACCATTCTCTTGTTACTGTTAACCGAATAGAGATACGACTTTAGTCGGGCAACACACTATAAGAGTAACCTTTTCACACCTATTCCCCGTGGGATTCGACCCTAACCTTGTTGGGTTATAATATTTGACGCTGACCGCCTTACACTATTTATTAAAGTGTAATTTGAGCGTATCAAATTTTGGCGCCATTGCTGGGGAATACTGTTTTGAAATTATTATTTAGTGTGTACTTTACTTAACGTCTATTTCTATTCCATCACACTTTGCTTGCTTTGCTTGGTGTTGATAGGAAAACATGTCTGAATATGGTGATGATGCGGAGACAGAAATGGGAGAGAATCCTTTCACAGACATCAAGGAGTACATTGAGGATACTAACGCCGTTACCGCCAGCTGTTGGAGCTGTAACATTTAAAGTGGAACACGGTCTAATTCTGATGCTCAAGGTAGAAGGATTTTTCAGAAACTCCACAGATGATGATCCAACACAATACCTTAGGAATTTCTTCTGTATGTGTGCAATGCACAAACAAAACAATGTCTCTGACGATGCCCTAAGGTTGAGATGCTTCAAGTATTCTCTAGCTGTGGATGCGAGGAAATGGCTCCAGAATCTACCACCCAACTCTATCCATTCTTGGCCCGAACTTGTCCGGGCGTTTTTGTCCAAGTGGTTCCCGCAGAGCAAAAAGTCAGAGTTGCGGGATAAGATTTTCTTCTTCAAGCAGATACAGGGAGAGCAGTTTCATGAGGCATGGGATTGCTTCAAATTATACTTGGTGAGGTTTCCAAATCATGGTTTTCCGGATTCCATGTTGTTGGAAAATTTTTATATGGGTTTGGATCCCGTGAACCAAGCCATCGCCAAGAATGCAGCTGACGGATCTTTCATGGAAAAATCATTTGCAAGAGTGACACAAATCCTGGACAAAATGGCAAAGCACAACCAAGCATGGCATTCAGAGGATACTACCGGAGGAATATCATATGGCTCTCCTTCCTTGAGCAACTTAATCAAGGAAAATCAATAGAGGGATCAAGTGATTGCCGGGCTTGCAACAAATGTAAATGTGCTGACAAAGATGTTTACCGAGAATCAGACAAAGAAAGTGAATGCAGTAGAAGATGTCCAACCCATCTTAGATGAAAATATTGAGGAAGCAAATTATATCAACAACCCTCAAGGAGGGTATCAAAGGCAACCCTACCATGGTCAAGGGCAACAAAGCCAGTGGAGGCTAAACCCGCAAGGGCAAGGCAACCAACAATGGAGAAATGATCAAGGTAACTCGGATCAAGGAAATTGGAACAACAACAACAACTTTGCAAACCAGAGCTCCAACCCGTATGTTCCCCCAAAAGGTCATTATGCAAATCAAGGGTCGTCAAGTGAGTCAAAGTTAGAAAGCATGCTTGAAACAGTATTGCAAAACCAAGAAAAGTCTGACGCGTCCATGAGAAACATGACCGAAGTTGTTGGTTCTCACACCGCATCTATCCAAAAGTTAGAGATGCAAATGAGAGACCTTTCAAGAGAGCAAAACCCAAAGCAAAAAGGGCAACTTCCTAGTGATGCCATTGCGAACCCGAAGAGTGGTGGAAGTGGCTCAACTTCTCATGTCATGGCAATAACTACTAGAAGTGGGAAGGTTTTACAAGGTGACATTGAGCAAGAGGTTGTTGGGGAAGAAGCCAAACAAGAAGTTGAAGCAGAAAAGCAAGGGGTTGTTGAAGTTGAAAGGGTGTCGGAAAAAGAAAAGGTGCAAGAAGTGAACCAAGAAGGGGTGAAGGAAAAGGAGAAGGATACATCAAAAGCTCCACCTCCTATTCCTAGACCTCCTCCGCCTTTTCCTCAAAGACTTATTAGAAGGGTTGATGATAGAAAGCTTGACAAATTCTATGATATTCTAAAGCAATTGTCGGTGAACATTCCATTTTTGGAGGCTTTTCAAGAAATGCCGGGGTTTGCCAAATATTTGAAGGATTTGATCACCAAAAAGAGGACCACAAAGAATGAGGTGGTAAATATGACTCACCGGGTTAGCTCTATTATTGCCACAAGCCCTATCCAAAAGAAAGAGGACCCGGGAGCATTTGCTATTCCATGCACTATCGGGGAGCGTGACTTTGCAAAAGCCCTTTGTGACAATGGGTCTAGCATCAACTTGATGCCACTTGCCATCTACAAGCAAGCGGGATTAGGGATGCCGAGGCCAAAAAGCATGAGGTTACAAATGACCGATCGATCTATTAAGCGACCGGTAGGAATTGTTGATGATGTGATTGTGAAAGTTGGAAAATTCCATTTGCCTGCCGATTGTGTAATTCTTGACTGTGTTGTTTATAAAGAGATCCCTATCATCTTGGGGAGACCATTCCTAGCCACGGGAAGAGCACTCATAGATTCAGAGAAAAATGAAATTAAGTTCCGGGTGAATGATGAAGAAGTCACATTTCAAGTGAGCAAGTGTATGAAATTACCCCATGAGTATGAGAGCATTTCAGTGATAGATGTGGTTGATGAGGTTGAAGATGCCGTCGAATTGAAAATGGAAGAACAATGCCTTGGTGAGGCATTGGCGGCTATCTTGGTAAACTTTGATGGTGAGGACATGGATGGGTACATGGAGTCGGTAAATGCATTGGAGGGTTTTGGATCCTATACTTACACTCCGGCAAAGCTTTCTCTTGACTTGGAGAATAGGGCCACACCTCCTGCCAAGCCATCAATCATTGAGCCACCACAACTAGAGCTCAAGCCTCTCCCGACGCACTTAAGGTATAAATTTCTTGGCTCTAATGATACTTTACCCATAATCGTCGTCTTTGATAAATAATGTGCAGGTAAACCAATTGTTGGATGTCTTGAAAGAACATAGGCAAGCCATTGGATGGAACATTGCGGACATTCATGGAATCCTTGCGGGAATTTGTGAACATAAAATCCAATTAGAGAGCGAAACAAAGCCAAGTGTGGAACATCAAAGACGGTTGAACCCGTCGATGCAAGAGGTAGTAAAGAAGGAGATTATCAAGTGGTTGGATGCCGGGGTAGTTTACCCCATTGCCGACAGTTCGTGGGTGAGCCCAATACAATGTGTGCTAAAAAGGGGTGGCATGACCGTGATCGAAAATGAGAAGAATGAGCTCATTCCAATGCGAATTGTGACCGGATGGAGAGTTTGTATGGACTATCAGAAACTTAACAGTGCTACTTGCAAGGACCACTTCCCTATTCCTTTTATTGATCAAATTCTTGATAGCTAGTGGGGAGGTCATTTTATTGTTTCCTTGATGGTTACTCCAACTACAATCAAATCAACATCGCTTTGGAAGATCAAGAGAAAACTACTTTCACTTGCCCGTATGGCACTTTTGCTTTTAGCCGGATGCCATTTGGCTTGCGCAATGCTCCGGACACTTTCCAAAGGTGTGTGATGTCAATCTTCTCCGACATGGTTGAGGACTTTCTTGAAGTTTTCATGGATGATTTCTCGGTGGTTGGTGATTCGTTTGAGCACTGTCTTAACAATCTTATACAAGTGCTTAAGAGATGCGAAGAGACCAACCTTGTGCTAAATTGGGAGAAGTGTCACTTCATGGTTGACAAAGGCATTGTTCTTGGGCACAAAATTTCAAAGCATGGTATTGAAGTCGACCGGGCAAAGATTGAGATTATTTCTAAGCTTCCTCCACCGACCTCCGTGAAAAGTGTTAGAAGTTTTATAGGGCATACCGGGTTTTACAGGCACTTCTCAAGGACTTCTCCAAGATTGCTAACCCTATGTGCAAACTCCTCGAAAAGGATGCCAAGTTTGTGTTTGATGAGAACTATTTTAAAACTTTTGAGGAGTTAAAGCAAAGGCTCACCACGGCACCCATTATTGATCCGCCCGATTGGTAACTTCCTTTCGAGCTCATGTGTGACGCTAGTGGTGTAGCCATTGGAGCAATGCTTGGCCAACGTCACAACAAAGTTCTCCACCGGGTGTACTATGCAAGTAAAACTCTCAATGGGGCACAAATGAACTACACGGTAACTAAGCAAGAGCTTCTTGCTATTGTGTATGCTTTTGAAAAATTCCGGGCTTATTTGTTGGGGTCCAAGGTGGTTTTATACACTGATCATGCGGCTCTTCGATATCTCATGGCAAAGAAGGATGCAAAGCCTCCTAGAGCCATCCTCAGTGACGGTGGATCTCATTTTGTAACAAGGCATTCTCGGGGCTGCTTCAGAAGTATGGCGTAAAGCACAAGGTAGCCACACCTTATCATCTGCAGTCAAGTGGTTAAGTTGAGGTTTCCAACCGAGAGATCAAGAGCATTCTAGCAAAATCTGTGAACGCAAATAGGACCGACTGGTCAAGGAAGCTAGATGATGCATTGTGGGCATACCGCACGGCCAACAAAACCCCTATTGGTACTTCTCCTTATCGGCTAGTCTTTGGTAAAGCATGTAATCGACCAGTGGAATTGGAACACAAAGCTATGTAGGTGTTGAAAAGGCTAAACTTAGATTGGGCTGAAGCTGCAAATTTGAGGTTAACACAATTCAATGAAATGGAGGAATTCCTGTTCCATGCTTATGAAAGTGCAGCTGTGTGCAAAAAACGGATGAAGTTTGTCCATGACAAGAAGATCTTGAAAAGAGAGTTCAAGACGGGTGATTTGGTCTTGCTCTTTAACTCAAGGCTCAAATTTTTTCCGGGCAAGCTTAAATCAAAATGGTCCGCTCCATTCAAAGTGGTCAATGCCTCTCCTTATGGAGCGGTAGAATTAGAATTAACAGATGGGTCCCGGACATTCAAGGTAAATGGCAAACGCATCAAGCACTACTTGGGCATTGATGGAGAAAAACATTTGGTGGAGCAGCTGGATCTCAAAGATGGTCCATGCCCGACCATTGAGTGAAACCAAAGGAACATCAACTTCATCGTGTCGCGACGTTAAATCAAGCACTTCATGGGAGGCAACCCATGTGTGGTAACACTCTTTTGTTCTATGAATTTTTAGTTTTTGATAGATAGATTTATTTGAGCAATTTAAAGTGTGTGTCAGAATGTAGGGGGTTCAAAAGATCACAACAATTAGTACGAATGCATAAAAAGTGGAAGAAAAACCACTAGGTGAATTCTGCTACACAAATGCGGTCGCATTTTAGCTATGCGGACCGCACTCTGACCGCAAACCTAAACAGAGATTTGGGTTAAAATTGTAGTGGAAAATGCAATGAGGTGGTGCATTATGCGGTCCGCAATTAATTTATGCGACCGCATTTTGCACCACATTTGCCTCCCTTCAGCTTGGTCCTTAACCTCATCGCATAACACACATGCGGTCGCACTGTGTGTTATACAGTGTCCTATCCATCGCTGAATCGACAAGGTAAGTCCGCATAACCCTCTCGTCTATCACTCACTTAAAACAAAACAAAAAAAAGGAGGAGTAAAAAGAATACAGAAAAACAAAACAAAAAAAGGGGGAAGAACACGAACGGACTTCGAACCAAATCAAGCTCCAATTGTGTGCAACCAAAGGACTCCATTTGTCACACTCATTGTCCCAATCATCAAACTCTGCTGGTATGTACCTATTTCTCCCTCGTTTTATGTTTGATTTCCACTATAGGTTCATAGATTTTTCGTTTAAATCCTGTGCAAAAATGTGTTTATATGCTTGTGTAGTTACTTCTCTGTAGTGTAGATGCTTTTGGGTTGAAAATAATTTAGGTTACGGGGTTGAATGAAATAGGACCGCCATTGTTGAAAGCTTGGGTGACCTGTGTAGAAGAAGGCATCTGCGGCCCGCATTGTGAAAATGTGATCCGCATTTTGGCTTCACAACTAAACCCTAAATCTTCTGAAGAAGATGATGAAATGCAGTGTCTTTGCGATCGCAGATTTGACATGCGGACCGCAAATTCACCGCAAAGTGATATAGAGATTTCAGTTTTGAACCGTATAGCCATGTCAATTCTGCGATGGTTATGCCGTCCGCCTAGTGGTTATGTGACCAGATAACTCACCGCATAATGAGACCACTAGTTGAGAGTACAAGATATGCGACAAGTCTGCGGTCCGCATTATGGTTTTGCGATCGCAGACCAGATCGTATTTTCTTTATTGCTTTTGATTCATCTATATCTTCTCCGTATTATCAATGATGTCACTCACTTTTCACCATTGTGCAGATATGGGTCCAAAGAGACACTCATACTCTACATCAAAGAGGGCTTCCACCAGCAAGCAATTGCGGATAGAGGACAACGTACCGAGCCCTTCCCAGTCTGAGGCGAAGGAGCTCAGGCCCTCAATCAATATAGAGGCTGAAGAGAGAAGGAAACGAGGTGAAGATTTCTAGCTACGATTTGGGGTTGATGGGTCCAGGAAGGTATTTAGAAAATGGCTCACAAAGCGCAAAATCCTGGGCAAGAAACAATTGAGCTTGAACGGGCTCAAAGACAAATACCCACATATCCTGGAAAACATAAAAACACGGAGATGGGAGAACTTCACTGATCCACCCACGGAGTACAATGAAACCCTTGTGAGGGAATTCTATGCATCCTATGGGGCCTCCAGGACGAAATACAACAAACGCTACAAAGTTTTCACCAACCAAGTGCTTGTCCGTGGAAAGACTGTTTTCTGCAACATTGAGGCCCTTAATGAGTTCTACGTCAAAGGATGGAGAGCAGGCACAGCTGAGTACACTGAAAAATTCAAAAATAAGGAGAATGAATGTGGATGGATTGCCTCTGTGATAGCAAAAGGGAATCCCGCTTGGGTCGATCCTCAGTACAAGATATATAAGGAAGATCTCACGAGAGAGGGTCGTTACTGGCTCAGTTTTTTCACTTATCGGTTGGTACAACTCAAAATAAAACTGAAATAGCCATCGAGAAAGCCCTCTGATTGCTTGCATCATGACTGGTATCAAGAGAGATGTGGGAGCGTTGATCTTCCAAGAAATAGGGATCCAAGCAATGCAACATGCAACTTCACTTCCTTTCCCTTGCCTGATCACAGCTCTGTGTAAAGCTGTGAAAGTTCCCATCCTGCCAACTGATAAAACTGGAAAGGAAATGAGGGATATTGATATCATACGTATCATTGATATCTCTCGTATTATTGTTGTTTCTGCCCCATCGCAGGTTCATGTCCAAGATCTTATTGATCTATAGCACAGTGACTCCTCAGGTTACAGTGGCCCCACTTCTACTTCCGAGCCTGCTTCTCAATCCACCACTATCCAGCCTGCCATCACGATTCCTGTTGTCTCGAAGCTTGGTCTACTGGCTCAGCATGCCAATGCCAAAGTAGATCAGCTTTTGAAGACATTGCCAAATCTAATCAAACAAGCCCTGAAGCCCATGCAATCCTCAGTGACGGCCCTTCAACAGCAATAGTCAAAATATGAGGATCGTCTACAGCAACATGAGTTAAGGGTGGAGAAGATAGAGTGGGGTGAAGTTAGTGGGTTGCCTGGACGCAAGAAGGAGGTTGCTTCTATGAAGACCGAGCTCCAAAAGATGCAAAACTTGGAGTTCGATCTATCATCCCTCCTTCCCACAGATGGTGATCAGGTGACAGGCACAGCACGTCCGGACTTAGGTCTTGACTTTACTGCATTGATGACTGATACTGCCCCTCCTACTGCCGGAGCTTCCCAGCCTAAAGCCCCTCCAGCCCATATTCTGATCCATTCTGGGGAGGAGTCCGGAGGTTCTGGTAAATCAGAAGATGAGGAGGAAAATGGGAGCGAGGATGAGGAAAGTTCTGGATATTTAAGCGATGATGGCCCTCAGGATAAAGGAAAGCATATTGCGGATGCCTCTATCGAGGATGCTATTATTGAGGAGGCTGCTATTGCAGAAGTGGAACAAGTAGATATGCAAACAGCGATCCAGCGGTCTCTAGTAGAGATGGCCAGCCCTATAGCTCCATCAGTCACACCACCATCAGTGGGCGAGAGTAGCAGCTCACAGGCTCCAACACCAACTCCAGCTCCATCTCCAACTCCTGCTTTGGACCAGCCTGAGAGCATTACCCCATTAGGAGAGGTCACTCCTCAGACCGAGCTCTCATCGGTCCCAGCTTCCACATCAGAGGGTGACCCCTCCAGTTCTCAGCCAGCTACTGACTCCCATAGCACTTAGTGTGCCTCAGGGAGCCCCCCTCAAACTCATCTCTCTGTTTTTATGCATCGGGGACAATGCATGCTTTTAGTTGGGGGTGGAGGGTAGCATTGTAGATATTTTTGTGATATTGGAAACTGTTGTACATATGTATATCTTTATGTTATAATCAGACTCTTGTACTTATGTGTATTTTGTGTTCGGTATATATTAGTATGAATTCGGTACATGAGTTGTGTTATGAAATTCGTGATGATGTTAATATTAGTGTTTGTTTTGTGTTCATAGTAGCGTTGTGTAAATATGATACCGTTGTCCATATAAAAGAAAAACAACAAAAACAAGTAGATAGTGATTAGGAATCAATTCCTCTTGGTTTTTCTTCTCCTGGTTAAAGATGATACCGTTGTCCATATAAAAAAAACAACAAAAACAAGTAGATAGTGATTAGGAATAAATTCCTCTTGGTTTTTATTCTCCCGGTTCTTTTCAAAGGGTGTAATAGTAGAACCAGGATCGTAGAATGAATCATTTTGATCGGTTTGGTGTAATTGCCTAGTATCAAGCATGTGTGTCTGTACATAGCATATACCCTTCCACATATAAAAAAGAAAAAAAATTATTGTTTTTGTCGATTTTTCCCGATGATGGATAGATTGACAACTTTCTTAAGGTAATTAGTCTTTTTGATCAACTTTGTGAACTTGATGAAAGCCTTGAGTTATACATGTGTCTATGATGAGAGCCTTGAGTTGCCAAGTGTTGACTCGAAAGCGTCAAATTATGTGAATGAAATAGTTCGTGTACCATGTATGTGTGAGTTCTCTGTGTGTATATAACTCTCCTGTTTACTTTTATCATCTAGAACTTGTCTGGTTGGTCTTTCAATGCTAATGGTAGTATGTTTGGTTGGACGGATGATCTTAGGCATTCTTTGTCTTATTTGCTAGACCTCTGTAGCCTTTCAAGCTGACCTGTACATAAATAATATCACTAGTACCCAATTTGAGCCTTTAAGCCTTTTCTTTGGCCAACTCATTACAAACCTCTCCTTTTTTTGTAAAATAATCCCCTCTCTTGAACCCGTCTCTCCTTGAACATTGAGAACGAGGCTAAAAGCCTAAGTTGGGGGTGGTGTCGCAATGGAGATTGGTAATGTTGTACGTTGAGTTAGGACTACATGCCTCAAAAGTGTTTGTTTTAGATTATTCAAGCTCCAAAAGAGTAAAAAAAACAAGAGAAAGATTTGTGTACAAAAAAAAAATGTGTATGTATATAAATTATGGAGCCTTGAATAAAATTAGAAGAGGTATGTAAGGTGGTTCTATATTGGAAACTAGACGCAAATGAGGCTATGAGTGTTTGAAAAGAAACAAAGTAAAAAAAATGGAAAATTGTGAGTAGTGTTCAAGGAGTGTGAAGTCACTTGTACCAAAATGTCTATCCAACCCTTCCCGAAACCTACATTACAAGCTTGAAAAGTCCTTATGAGACCTCCAACCGAATATTCTTGAATAAGCGGTGAATTAAAATAAGGGCAAGCTTATGGTATGAAATGTTGTAACACTTGAAGTTCTTTCTGAGAGTGAGTGTATTTGTAAACTGTCTCTTTTTGTTGTCCTTGTAAATATTATGATTTTGGGAACTTCTTTCTAGTGAGGGTACATGAACTGTGGAGTTAAGCAAAAGTTGAGCTTTTGAGTCAAATGCAATTGCACTCAGCTGAGGGTAACATTTTGTCGCAATGTCTAAGGCTCAAGGTTAACAAGTTGATTAGTTTTCCTTGTATATATTATCAGTTCAGGAAGGGTAAAATAATTGTAGATGCATGCTTGAAGTACTTGCAATGAACACCACCCGTAGTCATTACCGTTTCATGTTTTGTAAATAAAGTCTAGAATAGGCTAAGTTTGTTTTAGTTGCTTGAGGACAAGCAAGAGTTTATGTTGGGGGTGTTGATGTACCGGAAAATTTCGGCACATTTCAATACTAATTGCTTAGATTTTAGCTTGTTTTAATGCAATTATCTCTGTTACTTATGTAGTTTTGTTGTTTCTACAGTACATAAGGACTGAGAACCCAAGAACGGGGAAATGGAAGCAAAAAGACAAGAAAAGAGCAAAATGTAGAAAAAATGTTGGTGTGCGATACACTATACGATCGCAGATCAAACATGCGAGCCGCAGAAAGCACGTCAAATCGCAGACAAAAGCAGAGATATGGGTTAAACCTCAAGTCATGAATGCGGTCCATTATGCGACCGCAGAAGCAACATGCTAGCCGCAGAGTGAGCCGCAAAACAACCATGAAGGTCACTAAAGGACGAAGATGCGATCGCATTTATGCAATGCGATCCGCATAATTGGAATGCGAAGAAGACCTATAAACTAGGGTTCCAGTCTGCGATGAGGATGTTCAAGATGTGGACCGCATACGTGCTCTGCGATAAAAATGCGATCGCATATCAGACCTGAAAGGGCATTTTTGTCCGTTTTCTGTCCTGGTTTTGAGTCCACTATAAATAGTTTTATGATGTCTTTGTGGGCTCATCTTGTCTAGTCTTTGAACTACATTCCAAGACATTAATATTCCTCACTTTAGGAAGCTTTTGGGTGAAGATTCTCTACTTTTTTAGCTTTTATGACATTAAATACTCTTTGGTTTTTGTATTGTAGTATGAGTAGCTAACTTTACATACTAAGGTTGTGGACCCTAAATGGATCTTATGTTAATGGGTGTTTAACATTGAATATATATAGAATGGTTGGTTGATATTTATTTTCTTCTCATTCTTCATTTATTGTTGGTGGTTGCAAACATTAACAAGTGCCATTAAATTCTTGCTTTGCTTGGGAAAATGGGTTAGAATTTGGTAGAAGTAAATATCAATGACTCAAGGCTTTAAATCTTGTTTAATAGAATCGCTTAGGAATAAGTGGATTTTACTTGGCATATATTGATGGTTATAAATTGCAACTCTTTTATATTTGGGCAAATTATAAAGAGGAAATACTACTCAACCATTGGGAAATATTGGGTAGTCACTTAGACATCATTAGCATATCAAAAGAACCTTCCATTAGAAATGTATCAAATTAACACCGATAAGCATTACACTCCATTAAAGGGGACACAACCTTGGTTTCTTTAATCTAATTAATTACTCTATAAATATTCCAATTAGTTGTTACTTCCAAACAAACTCAATTCATACTCTTGTTACTATAAAACCATTCTCTTGTTACTGTTAACTGAATAGAGATACGACATTAGTCGAGCAACACACTATAAGAGTAACCTTTTCACACCTATTCCCTGTGGGATTCGACCCCAACCTTGTTGGGTTATTATATTTGACACCGACTACCTTACACTATTTATTAAAGTGTAATTTGAGCGTATCACCCATCCCCATATCTTTACATTTAATGCATCATCTACCATGTCATGTTCCCCCGCCTATATAAGGGGGACCCATACCACTTTGTAAAGGACTGATGTTGCTCCATTTCTCCACAAGTGAAATAATATCTCTCTCCCCCCTCTCTCTCTCTCTCTTTTCTTCTAAGTCATTTGTTCTCATTGGCCCGAGGCCCTTTCGCATTTATCGCTTTCATATTTGTTCTTCGTTCATCTAGTTGTGCATTGGCCATAAAGAGCCTTATTTAATCATATTTTTTATTGTTATCCCTCCCCCAGTTGTACGCGATAGCTCGATCTCGATCCAGGCCTCGGCCCCGAGGCCTCCACCGATCTGCTTTATGCCCGGGCAACAGGCCCCTTTGGTTTGCTCACTGCTATGTCTTAGCTCGAATCTTATCTTTACACTTAGCATCTCTTTCATCAAATGCCCCCAAAATTAGCTCGAGAATAAGTATTTTTATAATCCCATTTACAAATTTAATTGTTGTTACCATTTTCACAGTAAATAGTTTGGCACCCACCATGGGGCTAAAAATAATAGTAATTATTTTCTTGCTGGTTTCGTCACACAAACATACGTTATCTTTTCACACTTTTCTTGTCCAAGATCTTTCGATTTCAGGTTAATGTCTGGCTTGGTAAGCAAAATCGAGAACGACTACCCCAAGAACCATGGTGAAATAAGTATGGTTGTTCCAACGGTTGACGCGACACCACAGGACCCCAATAATGAATCTGGGTTGATTCAAGCAGACTCGGCCTCGCGAGGCGTGCAATAGGTCAACGAAGTCTCACACACTGGTGATAGCATACAACTCGCTGACCAACGGAAAGCTCAAAAAATCCCGGCCCAGGCACGACAAATGGAGGGAGTGACCTAAGATGCAGCCTACTCCGCAATGGTAGGAAGATAGCCCAAGGGCAGCATCCTCGAGGAACCTCCAATGGAGCCAGGTTCAACAAGGCACAGCTGGTAAGGAAACCCCACCCAGTCGGGTGTGATTTCAGCACCGCTACACCAAACACCGTCATCACCATAAGCGAAGCCAGGATCTCCAGGCGGCCCTGACCCGTTCGACCAAAACCCTTGCAAACAAAATATGGCTCGGTGCAGGAACCACAGGGCGCACGAGGCCGCCAGCTCGGGAGAACGACGACCGTGCTATTCGACGGAGATTGCCACCAAGTATCATCGAGCGGTCAGGAAGGAAGGAGACCAGGAAAAATAAAGCCGACAAGCCACAACGTATTGCCACGGTAGAAAAAGGGTGACGACACCCTTCAAAAGTCTGAAAAATGCATAAAGAAAGTATCCACCACTGCGGCAGCGGATCCGGGAATATACCCGAAGAATACCCCTAAATTCAAAGGAAGGGACGCCGAGACTCCGCCTCAGCCTCGTATTAACGCGCTGGTAACCTTTCTTTTTCCTCATTTATCTTATTAAAAATGAAGCATGACTGTGAGTGCAGACGATTCAACCAATCACGCCAATGGCGTCGGGCCAAAGCCAACAGTGTAGTTCGGATCAACGAACCGAATCACTCCCACACTTCAAACCATTGATGGACTCCAGACGCCGGTCGCTACAACAATCAGCAAAGCAGCTTCCCTCTATACAACTCACTTGAGTTCAGACTAGGACGCCGAGCCCGCGAATTGCGGATGTTTTATTCGAATGACAACGGGTACACTACCCGGAGGCAATTTTGACCCCACTATGCCAAAAGGGATGGAACCCCCCGACAATGGTGGAACTTAGGCATTCAATGAAAAGCTACACGCAATGGGAGGAAATCCCTCACCGTACAACCAGCGCCAAACCTCAAAACGTTGCCTACGTATCCTGCAGCAAGGAAGAACTACTCCACTCCTTCGATTGTCCTTTCTCTTTTTACTAACCTACATGCAGGCAGTCATCTAAGGCATGCAAAAATCCTGAAGTCCACTCAGAAATCCGAGGCCCCTACGGGATCCACTAAGCTATCTTTCCTCAAACGGGTTTGCAACCCAAAGGTCTCACCAGCAAGATTATTAGAAGAGCAGCATGCCCTCCATAAAGGGGTACGACGAGATCGCTGGGCTTCCTCCTATAGTCGGGTGACGTGCAGCGATTTTCTCTTAAAGAGCTCCATCTCCTCAAAAAGAGCCAATAAATAGTGGGCTAGGTCTCGAAACAGAACCATACAAGCAGGTTAGACGATTGAAGGAGTCGAGCCCGTGCAGGCCGAGCTCATGACAACGAGGCAATATATACTTACAGCCTATATCTGCGCTAAGCAATAAAAAATATATTTTCGGAATTCCATCACAACCTATATCTACACCAAGCAATAAATAATATATTTTCAGCATTCCATCACGGCCTATATTTGCTCCAAGCAATAAAGGATATCTTTTTGACATTTCATGTTTCGATAAAGACTATTTCGACATATTCGCGGCAAATGCTTCTCTGTCAAATGGGTCCCGATATATTTGGAGATTTAATATAAGCAATTCGACAACTTGCACGACCTCAGGGTCGGAACTCCGGGCTCATCAAGCCCCTAGAAGGAAACTCCAACCTCGCGAGAAGCTGCCCTCAAGTTTAAACAAACTCGATGACTCGGAGGCTACTAGCAATCGCCATACAACTTGAAAAATCTGAAACTGTAAGACCCTAACGGGCAGGCTCGGTATAACCAGATATATTCTACAAACTATAAGACCTCAATAGGCATGACAATCTGTAAGACCTCAACAGGCATGACAAACTATAAGACCTCACCAGGCATGACAAACTGTAAGACCTCAACATGCATGACAAACTGTAAGACCTCAACGGGCATGACAAAATTGTAACACCTCAACATGCATGAAAATCCCAATAATTAGGCTACACGTTGCATTTGTAAGACTCCCTAAAGGGCATACCCTCGATGTAGACGCCTAAACAATCATTAAGGGATCAAAAATGGCTACTCCCAAACGCATACGACTACGGTCGAAACGACTGATACAACCCAAATAATGCTACTCGAGGACACCCGACTGTTACTAAAAATTCGCAGGCCATTACTTCGATATACTTCGGAAAGAACCGGTTAAAATAGGCTTCAATCTACGGGGAAAAAATGAGCTCCGACAATGTCGGCTCAAAAAAATGAAAAAGCGTCAATCTACTCGACCTACGAGCTATGAACCTTACGAGGTGCTTGAATCATCGCCAACAACGACTTGAAATTGAGGTTCCTCTAGAACCGACGACGAGTTAGGAAAAATACTACAAAAAGGCCTTAATGAGCGGATACAAAGCCTACACAAACCACGAGCAATAAAACAACGTAAGAGCCATTGTCACAAGCTAAGAAAGCCTACGGGACACATATTGAAATGTCTCTACGACTAGACAACGTAAGAGCCATTGTCGCAAGCTGAAAAATCTTGACAACTTGAGGATTAAAATGAGCTCGAATCGTAACCCGCTTCGGAGACCGGATCCAAAATAGTTAATTATGCAAGCCTATGAACCACATATTAAAAAGTGTCTATGACCAAGTGGCATAAGTACCACCATCACCGGAAATTCAATAAGAGCTAGGGTCGATTACAGCTCGAATCGCAACGCGATTCGGAGACTAGACACAAAAAATGTAATATTCCTAAAGGCACGACATAAATACAACCATCGCTGGAAACACAGTAAAATCTAAGGGTAGATTACAGCTCGAATCGCAACGCGACTCGAAGACTGGGCCCGAAGATTGTGATACGCCTACGGGCACGGCATAAGCAATACTGTTGCTAGGGTCTTCATGAAATGTAAGGGTCGATTACAGCTCGAATCGCAACGTGACTCAAGGTCTTGGCCCGAAGATTGCGGTATGCCTATGGGCATGGCACAAGTACTACTCTCGCCAGGGTCTCCATGAAATGTAAGGGCCAATTACAGCTCGAATCACAATGCGACTCGAAGACTTAGCCCATAGATAGTTGAAGCGCACAAGCCCAAGGGCGAATTCAGGATCAAATTGACTCGGTAAAAACACTAACGAGCAGAAAATCAGAAGATATAAGTTGCGGGGTTCCCCCTCTTATTATTACATATTGATGGCAAGGCGCAATCTCGGCCCGCGTGGTATAACGAAAGCAACATATACGCAACAAAGAAGACAGGGAATATTCTTTCCCCTTTTTTTCGGCAGCTACGGACCGGAGGTCTCCTCCTCATCTTCCTCATCATCGGATATCAAGAACTTGGCATCAAACTCCTCTCCTTTAGCTTGTTCGATCTCCTCTGAAAGATCAAAGCCTCTTGCATGAATCTCCTCGAGGGTCTCCCTCCGTGACCTGCACCTCTCGTACTCCCTACTTTTGTTTGCACGATCCAAGGCATTCTTCAGCTTGGCCCTACCAGTAGTAGCACTCCTTAAATGAGCTGCCATATCCTACCACGCACCGGTATTATTTATCACAACCTCGGCCCCGAACATTCACCACCTCAGTTTTCGCCCTTGATAGCTTGGATGAGATCATCGCGATCATCTTTGCCTGAGTAGAATAACTCGCACGAGCGGCCTGAATTTGCACCTCGAGAGCGGATGTTGTCGCCTGAGACCTCTCTTTTGCCTCGCAATGGTCACTAACACGCGCTTGCAGTTCCGTAAAGTCATGTTTGGCCCGGCCGACCTCGCCCCAAAGTTGTTACAACTCATCTGCCTTGTCCTTCAACTGAAACAGCAACACGTCAGAGACGGTAGTATAGAAAAGGGGAATACAGGCCAGCACGGAATGCAGGATACTTGTTTCTCCGGAGGGCTTCCCGTACGCGGCTTCGGTCCGCCCCACGCCGTAAAAATATGAGCTCATTAATTTACTTTGCCGCACAAAGAAGTTCGAGGGATCTTCCCATTTCTCGAGCCTCCCGCAACAGAGCCTCACAACGAAGTAGCGCAGTTTTAAGCCTATCAAAAGCCTGAAGAAGAAGAGCCGAGTGAGTAAAGGGAAGAGAATGGAGTGTGGGGCCAGAATAGCCCTACCACGGCCGAAAACATACCACGAGGCCGAGACGATGAGGCTCGCTGAGGGTCGAGGTGACCCCGGATGGTGCACCAATCTCGGAAGCTTACCGGCAAACCGAACCACTCCCCCTCAATCGCTGCGGAGAGGGCACCTCACCGTAGGCCTTCTCGCACCGGGGAACATCTTTCCTTTAGCCAATACTCCTTGACATTTAAGCCTGTAATATGTCCTCCTCCTTTGGGGAATCCAGTCTCGCTTCGAGTGAACTCCCAGCACGTGCGACAGAGAAATCGGGAGAGTCAACTAAAGGGAAACCATCCCCAAAAAAGAGGGGGAATGCCGGGCACATTACCATAGTGCTTCGCCTCCCATCTCCCTTTCGAAATATTTTGCCACCGGCACTTATTATGAACCCAGCTAGCTGCCAACTTACGAGACCATTAAGCTAAGTCAAGAACCTCGTCGAGCGACCAATGGTTTGTTGTAAACAAAGGATAGGAAGACATCATTATGGGGCCAACCTCATATGAAGAGAAAGACAGTGCGAACAAAGTACTTACGTGTGGAGTTCAATTTCTCGGGGAATGGTAAAAATTCTCTGGGGATAATGTCGGTCGTTCGGACTCGAACGAACCGATTCATCCACTCGCGGTCCTCATCCTCCTCGTTGCCGATCGAAGTAGCTCGAGTGGACCTACGCTGAAGAGCAACTAGGCCTCGATAATGCAATGGTCGGTATAACCTTATGAGGTGATTAAAGGTGAACTCTATCCCGGCCTTATCAGCAAAATATCTCATCTACTGCACTATCCTCCAGAAAAAGGGATGAACCTGCACCAACGTTACTTGATACCTTCTACAGAAATCATGCACGACCGGTCAGAGGTACCTGGCGCAAAAATGTGGGTATACACGCTCAAAAAACCCTCAACATACGTTTTGGCACTCTCCTCGGGGGAAGGTACTTGCAGAATCATTCCTTCCCCATACGCACTCTCTCCTAGTCACCCCAAGGTTCTCCTCCCTCACCGATAAGACAATCCTCGACACATGCTCCCGATGGCCTAGAACATTGGGAGGTTTCCCCGGCGTGGAGACCTTCTTCAAGGAAACACACTCCGGGTCTCGTTCCCCAGACATCAGTAGAAGGTCATTGGCGCCAACAAAAGGAGGAACACAGGAAGAGGTCCCATTCATCCGAGGATTAGATGTCGAACTAGCTGCCATGGCCATGACAGAACAAGGAGAAGAAGGGGAGGATCCAGGCAAAAACTTTCTGAAGCAAAGAAATGGAGCGACTAGCACAAAGCGCCAAGCTCTACAAAGGAGACAGGCTTAAAAAGAAACCGCAAAATTGCCGCTTGAAGGGCGGACAGATAAATATATAGAGGCCAGGCAACAACTGCTTAATTGCCCGAAGAAGGCCACTAAATTCTGGTCGCATTAAACATCATCTTCTCCTTAGGAAGTGCACCGACAGTGTTACACCCCATATTTTCGTACATGAAAATACGCCATAAATAAATTAATGAGAACCCGGAAGTGAGATGTCACGTCCCGGAGTATTACATTACGGTGATGTCACATTTTGCAATATTAAGTTACAACGATGTTGCACCCTGAAGTATTGTACGTTAAAGATTTCGTTTTCAGTTAACCGACGTAGAATCGGGAATGAGATCATCTTAATGTTAACGTACTTACGCTATTTATAACAAGCGATAAATAAGTGTTATGAAGGATAAAGGGGTACATAGATTAACGAAAACAAGTGCCGTTGGAAGTGGCCAATTTGGAATAAAATATGGGTCTAGCGATAATACCCGATAATTATGAACTAGTACCATGCAAGGTACCATATGACCATGGTAGTATAATATATAAGGTATATATGAAGTATTTTAAAAATAAATAGAATTTTAAGTAATTTATGATAATTTTTAAATTATGAGGGTAATTGATTAATTATCGGGTAATAAAACATTACCCAGTTAACTAATAAACGGACAAAATTTAGCGAAGTAACTCAAAGACACGTGGCAAAAAGCCACAATGGCTAAGAATGACTCTTAGTCATTCAAGCCATGTGGCTATTTGTAGTTCATTACATTATGTCTTATCAACAACACTTGTAACCAAGTCTTGCATATGGTTATAAGCTTTATTATTAAACATTCTAATTGTATGGTCATAGATAAAAAAAATATTTGCAAATCTATTTAAAAACCAAAAACGTGAAGTATAACCATTTTCCTTGTACAAATTCAACGTCTTAAGCCAACATTTCGATTAAAATTTCAGAAACCAGTCAGATTTCGTTTCAAAATTTCAAACGGAATTTTGTCCATATTTCGCAGAAGTAGATTCATTCAAATAATTCCAGGAACAGGTATGTTAAGGCTAAGCTCTTCTTTCATTTGGCATGATCTCATCATTACATTCACATCCCAGAATTTACGTATATTTGGCTAGTCTCGCTAATTGCGTATATTTTTCTAGTGTTGTAAGTTATAATATTCTCCTTATCGGGATTTTATATTCAGTTGAATATTTCCTTATTTCAATCAAGAGAGCAGAGAAGTTACATATATACAGTATTAAAAGTACTTTCATTACCATCGAGCTATAATCGATGGGCAGGCCCCTATTGGGCAACCTCTGATCAGATGGTAAGTTATATGACAATCCTACTGTGGCCGAGCGCATATGAGCAAGCCCAATTGGTCGAGATACAGAGCCTAGTATGGTCGAGTGCTTATGAGCAAGCCTACTACGACAGAGCAGATATATATATATATATACCGAGCCTTACAGGGCCGGACAACTATTTTACTTACTATATTAAGAGAATTGAGTCAATATCAGCAGGTAAGCATATCTTCAGATTATCTTTGACTTCCGGCTACTTGCAGTTATTATATTATCAGTTCAGTTTCAGCTTTCAGTATATTGCCTTACATACTCAGTACATTTTTTCGTACTGACGTCCCTTTTCTAGGGGTGCTGCATTTCATGTGTGCAGGTCAGACAGACAGACGAGTAGGCCTCTTCAATAAGTGTTGCCTGAGCTCAGCTTGATCGGTAAGCTCCATGACTTTCGGAGTTTTCGAGTCTAGAGCCTTATGTATATCTTGTATATATACGTATATATGTCATGAGTAGGTCGGAGAGCTATTCCGATCACAGTATATCCATCAATAGAGGCTTGTAGACATATCTTGTCAGTTAGTGCAATATGTTGGGCTTTCAGGCGTTGTATGTATATTTGGTTTTTCAGCTGTAATAAATATGACGGCCTTGTCAGCCAAGTTTTATATTGATATTTAGTCAGCATTTGCTATCGTCTTGCAATGTGGCCTATGGAAAAAAGTATTACATCATATGTTCCGAGTCACTTAGTTGCAATTTGGTACGCAAGGATAGGTAAGGCACTAGGTGCCGGTCTCTCTCCCCAGGTTAAGGGTGTCATAAAAGTGGTATCAGAGCAGTTCTGTCATAGGGAGTCTACAAGCCGTGTCTAGTAGAGTCTTGTTTATGGGTGTGTCGTGTACCACACTTATAAGCAGGAGGCTACAGGACATTTAGGATTGTCTCTCTTTCTTCTTATTCTAGATCGTGTGGTAGAGCTCACTTATAATAATCCAAGTTCTGAAATTCAATTTTATTCATAATAAGACGATACCTACATCCGGAAAGAAGGTTTTGAAAGAGAGATAGTTGTGGAAGAGTAGAGTCAGAGGAATTGAATTCTTGTATGATGCCTACGATAAATAAATGTGAGGTCTTCAGCAGATCATGAGTGTGCTGAAAGATATAAGCCTCTTGATAAGGGACCTTAAGGCAAGAATATTTATCCACCTTTATGGTAAAAGACAATGCTTTTAAGAAGTAAAAGAAACAAGGTGAAGAAGGGTATGAGGCACCCAGTTAATGAAGGTTATCAATGCTTATAATTGAGGTAGAGGAACATAAGCTTTTTGAGTTATATTCAACAGTAACAGAGGTATGTACAGTTGGTCTCACCTATTTCAGTTATGCCCTGTGGGGGCTAACGGGTATAGTTTAAGAAAAGGACGGAACATCAGGACCTGGCTGGGTTATAGTAAACCAAGATGGTGAATGGATTGTTTGTGTTAGTTGACATTTCCGAAGGATATTGCAAGTATGCTAGTAGATCTCTTTGTGAGACACCTAGATGGTGCACCCTAAAATATTAAAGCTAGATATGAGCACTAGAAGACTTGAAGGAATAAATATTATCTTAGTGTGGCTCCCGACCCAGTAAAGAAAGAATGCTAGGCAATTGAAAGACCCAAGGGATGGAGCAAGGGTATCCAAAGGCAAAAGAAAGATTTGTTCGAGTTTTTAGAATAAAGCAGTAGACATAGATAATTAGCAGGAGATGAGAATAGAGTAAATAATTATGAGTAAGATATGATACATGGATGTTAACGGTAGGTCAAAAAAAATGATGACAGTATTACAGAATTTACAGTCATGTGAGGGGAAAGACAAAAGATGACAGGCCTTGAGACAATGAAAGAATATAGGCCATAAAGTCATATCCTCACTTCAAGAAATAAGTTCGCAACTCTAACGCAATCACCAAATGGAAAAGTTAGACCCTAGAGTAATAGAAGCCAGTATGGATTGGCGAATAAGATAAACTAAACATGAAATAGGGATTGAGTGAGTTCATAATAGTCAGCATCACAAGAATTTCATATCGTATTCCGGCAATAATAGGACGGACAACAGAAGAAGGTTTATGAGAAATTTAGAGGATTTTCATTCAAGAAGACGCTTCCCTAAAGCAAGCAATGTTAGCAAAGTTAAGCTTAAGGGACTATATGTACCAATTACAGTAAGTGTCACCCTCGCGAGTAAAGGGATTTGTCATCCTTGGTAGAGAAGGAATGCCGCAAGCGAGTAAGGGTCGTTGATGACGTGAAAGAATATCAAAGATGAAGAAAAAAAACATCTGTAGGAAGGTCGTCATACCTCCAAGTCTTAGTACTCCTCTAAAGGAGCAAATATGGAATGATAAAGGAAGGATGCAATAAAAATGAAAAAGGAATTAGATTACACTTATTTATCTCCTACGTACATGCTGCAATTCCAGAACATTATGCCAACACGACGTCAATGAGAGGAAGTAAGGGTCCCTGCCCGAGATGTTATCAATAAAAAAGGAGTCAGTGCGAGGCATAAGTTAAGACAAAGGAAATATCCAAGAAAGATTTCGCGGAATATTGACATGAGAGTGGGCTAACGAGTAGTTAGTAGTTGATTCAGGAAGAGCCTAGTCATGACAAGACAAGAAGTTAAAGACAAATCAGCAGATCATGCCAGATAAATGTAGTAAACCCCAGCATGGTGAATTCAGCCCCACAGTTATGACACTTTAATACTTGAGATATATTCATATAGTAGTTGGAGAAGTTAAAAAGGTACTATATGAGTGTTACGGAAATAAAAGAGAGTTCCACTAGGAAGACAACCAAAATATCAGTTCAGAAGCAACCATACAAGCACAGGAACATGGAAGTAAGCAACTACAGATGATTATAGGCAAGTAAGGACATAAAAAAAGGGGTCCGTAATAAGCTCACAGCTTTACGAGAGTCAAGGGTTCTCCCTAAACACTACAATGAAAGACTAGTTGAGGAGATAAGAAAGAAGGCTTCAACCTAAGCACAACAACCTAGAGAGGAAATGGTCGTTTAACAACACTCTCGTGAGAACATTGTAAGCATCCCAAGGAAAGTGGCACTAAGATAAGCTAAGTAAGGATGCAACATGGGGAAGAAAGACCAGGAAAAGTAATTGCACACGTTTAAAGAAAGCTGAGATTGAATGAAAGGAGTATTCAATCAATGATCTTGAGTTACTACGTTATGGATACACTCAAAAATTTGTAGCATTATCTAGGATGACCAGGCAGCATATTTGATGATTATCATACAACCATAGAAGACTCCAATATAATTTAAAAGAAAGAATTGAGCCCAGGGCATAGACAAAGGATTGAATTATTAGAAGATTGCACCACGGATATCCCTCAATGCCTATGAAAGGCTAAAGTAATAACCAATACCATGAGCCACAAATCGGAAGATAGCTTAAGCCTACATAAAGGCTGATCAGAAGGAAGAGGAAACTAAAGAATTACATCACCTAAGTAAATCAGGAGTCTAATTATTGGACCTAGAAAAATTATAGAAGTGTGCTTGAGAACATGACAGAATCGCTCTTAATATTTGACGTTCAAGAGAAATAACACAACGACCATAATCTATAATAGCTCTACAAGGAAGTTAGTTAGAAGAAGTACCAGCCTCATATGAAGTCAGTACGAAGCTCCCACCAGATTGTGTATGCACCATAGGTGCGAGTATTATAATAGAGCTTCAAGTTATGGACGTGAATTACACCTAGGTGGAAGGGAGGTTATGAAATAGATAGAAGATACGATCAGAGATTAAGGTAATAAAGGTGAACAACGTACGAGATGCCTAAAGGCAGAAGATCGTGAATAGTCCATACTTCAGATAGAAGGCAATAAGAACGAGGACTCAATATCCAGGAATAATAGCGGCAGCGTCAGTAGCATATCTCCCAGCCTATGGTCTAGGTACCGAAACGCCAGATTATGAGAGTAAAGGATAGTTAGAGACGATGTGATGTCTCGCTTGATGTTCCAGAACAACATAAGGAAATATATAGTGCAAGCAAGTTGAAGCAAGGCCGTGGATAGAATAAATAGATATGTATAGATCCCAAGCTAAAGTGTAGCAGAGCAACAAAGTTTTAACAAAACATGAGTAAGGATGAGGAAAGGCAAGTGGAAGGGTGACGAGAACAGATAAGTCCTCGGGATTGAAACCCATGAAAACAAGAAAGCTAATGGTTTCTCTAAGTTATAGAAAGTTCAGTATAGCCTGAATGAATTCAAAGGAGTCTAAGACTAATAATATTCAGAAGAAATCGAATGTTGCCTTGTTAATAGAATGAAGGTGTAATTATTATAGAAGAAAAAAATAACGTTTAGGCCTTCGATTGAATAATGATCTGCCGAATAAAAGAAGGAGATCTCATGAATTGGACAGGATTAAAATACCCACGCAAGCTAAATCATATTAGGATACCATGAGATACGGTTATGAAAGCAGGGTATCGCCCTAGGTGGATCAATCTAATCATTCAGATGTTCCCCAATAAAATGTGAATCCTAGCAGCAATATTACATAAAAGGTTAAGTTATCAGGGGTAGATTATGGATTAAAATTGAGGTGAATCAATAATGGATAGATAAAAGTTATAAAGTATGAGAAGAGATTAGGTCGTCATTCTTAAGATGAACAGTAATATGAAAGCATTAGAGGACATAGATATATACGTATGGGATAAGCAATAAAAGTAACCTGGAATTTGGTAGCAGACCTCAGTAACGAGAAGTCGAGGTAAGAGTTATGGTATAGGATGACCTATGCAGATGCAGTAAAGTCATACGAATGGATAAATAAGATATAGAAATATTCGTAAGTTCGACAAAAAGTGAAGAACTTCATGATTGGTTAAAAACTGGAGAAAAAAGGAGAGGAGAGTCGCATAAGCACACTTATAAGGTCAGTATCGTAGAAGTTTCATGATGGGAGGTAGCAACAGTTATGAGATTGGAAGGAATTTGATCACAAGTCATGGCATGGGAAAGAGGCCTAAAAGGGGGGAATACCCTGGCCTTTGGACTTATTCGCAGAATAGTTGCCTAGATGGCAAGAGGACTACTAATGTATTCGCAAGAGCTATGGGATATGAGAACGATAAGTGCATTAGTCAACATTCGAGGACAAATGTTCCAAATGGGGGAATGATTTTACACCCCATATTTTCGTACATAAAAATATGCCATAAATAAATTAATGAGATCCCGGAAGTGAGATGTCACGTCCCACAGTATTACTTTACGGTGATGTCATGTTTTGCAATATTAAGTTACAACGATGTTGCACCTTGAAGTATTGTACGTTAAAGATTTTGTTTTCAGTTAACCGACGTAGAATCAGGAATGAGATCATCTTGACATTAACATACTTACATTATTTATAACAAGCGATAAATAAGTGTTATGAAGGATAAAGGGGTACACGGATTAACGAAAACAAGTTTCGTTGGAAGTGGCCAATTTGGAATAAAATATGGGTCGAGCGATAATACCCGATAATGGTGAACTAGTACCATGCAAGGTACCATATGACCACGGTAGTATAATATATAAGGTATATATGAAGTATTTTAAAAATAAATAGAATTTTAAGTAATTTATGATAATTTTTAAATTATGCAGGTAATTGGTTAATTATCGGATAACAAAACATTACCCAGTTAACTAACAAACGGACAAAATTTAGCTAAGTAACCCAAAGCCATGTGGCACAAAGCCACAATGGCTAAGAATGACTCTTAGTCATTCAATCCATGTGGCTATTTGTAGGGATTTCATTACATTAAGTCTTATCAACAAGACTTGTAACCAAGTCTTGCATATGGTTATAAGCTTTATTATTAAACATTCTAATTGTATGGTCATATATAAAACAACGTTTGCGAATCTGTTTAAAAACCAAAAATGTGAAGCAGAACCATTTTCGTTGAACAAATTCAACGTCTTAAGCCAACATTTTGATTAAAACTTCAGAAAGCAGTCAGATTTCGTTTCAAAATTTCAAACAGAATTTTGTCCATATTTTGCAGAAGCAGATTCGTTAAAATAATTTTAGGAACATGTATGTTAAGGCTAAGCTCTTCTTTCATTTCGCATGATCTCGTCATTACATTCACATCCCGGAATTTATGTATATTTTGCTAGTGTCGCAAATTGCGTATAATTTTCTAGTGTTGTAAGTTATAATATTCTCCTTATCGGGATTTTATATTTAGTTGAGTATTTCCTTATTTCAGTCAAGAGAGCAGAGAAGTTGCATATATATACTATTAAAAGTATTTTCATTACCATCGAGTTATAATCGATGGGCAGGCCCCTATTGGACAACCTCTGATCACACAGTAAGTTATATGACGATCCCACTGTGGCCGAGCGCATATGAGCGAGCCCAGTTGGTCGAGATATAGAGCCTAGTATGGCCGAGCGCTTATGAGCGAGCCTACTGCTACTACAGAGCGGATATATATATATGTATACCGAGCCTTATAGGGCCGGACAACTATTTTACTTACTATATTGAGAGAATTGAGTCAGTATCAGTAGGTAAGCATATCTTCAGATTATCTTTGACTTCCAGCTACTTGCGGTTATTATATTATCAGTTCAGTTTCAGCTTTCAGTATATTTCCTTACATACTCAGTACATTATTTCGTACTAACGTCCCTTTTCTGGGGGAGCTACATTTCATGCATGCAGGTCAGACAGATAGACGAGTAGGCCTCTTCAATAAGTGTTTCCCGAGGTTAGCTTGATCGGTAAGCTCCATGCCTATCGGATTGTTCGAGTCTAGAGCCTTATGTATATCTTGTATATATACGTATATATGTCACGAGTAGGTCGGAGAGCCGTTACGATCAAAATATATCCATCCGTAGAGGCTTATAGACATATCTTGTCAGTTAGTGTAGTATGTTGGGCTTTCAGGCCTTGTATGTATATTTGGTTTGTTTGCCAGCTTTAATAAATATGACAGCCTTGTCGGCCAAGTTTTATATTGATATCTAGTCAACATTCGCTGTCGTCTTGCAATGTGGCCCATGGCCAAAAGTATGACATCATATGTTCAGAGTCCCTTAGTTGCAAGTTGGTACGTAAGGATAGGTAAGGCACTAGGTGCCGGTCTCACCCCCAGGTTCAGGGCGTGACAGGCAGAACCATCATGGGCTCCCACACGACTCGTGAAATCAAGGGACCTCGGGAAACCCTCGAAGTCAAAAGTATCGGTTCAGAGGAGCCATCAACTCAACCTCGGGGTATGGCTAGCCTCGAGACCCCCGGTTCATCCCACAAGAAGGCACCATAGGGCCAACACCCGATGCTCGGAAGCAAAAGAAAAAAGGGGGAAAGGAAGAGGGAAAGCGACAAAAAGAACTAGCAGAATAAAAGTTCATTTCATGCATTAACAAAATGGGTAAACATTTTTTACACTAGCGGTATCCCGGGAGAGAAAGCACATAAAACAAAAAGAGTGAATACAATAAAGAAGCTTGGAGACTACTCCTCGCCACTATCATGTTCACCCCCGTCGGGGACAATCAAAAGCGCCAGCCTTGCCTCCGTCTTGCGAGCCTCCTCTAGATCGGCATGTAGCTCGAAGCCTTTGGCCTTGAGTTCTTCCAAGACCTCTTTCTTTGCCTTTGTTTTTGTGTGCTCGATAGCCCGGATCAGCTTCTGCTCGACCGCCAGAGATATGTTGCGAACCATTGCATGCGTTGAAGTCGCATCCTCCTTATAAGCAGCGGCATATCGCTCGGCCCCCAACTTATCCGCAGTAAAAGTAGTAATCTCCCAGCGAGTGTCCAAAAGAAGGCCGCGGGAGGTCGACAATTCACTGGCCACAGCCTCTCCCTACTCCTTCAGCCCGGAGATCTCCGTCTCCAACTGAGTAATCCGCGAGCTGCTCTGCACAACTTACAGCAAAAGGAAGGGCGATTGATATGAGAATAACGGAATATGTGTGGATTCTGAGTGAAAAAACAGGTGCAAGCAAGCACACTACATGAGCAGCAAGAGTGACCTTCTCCCAAAGAGCCACCTCCAAATAATCCCGAAGCTCCCCCAACTCTTTATCTCCTCGAGCGCCACGGGCCTATGAGTCTTGAAGTTTTGAAGCAATGGTGTCGCGCTCCTTCTCCCAGCCAGAAAGCCCCTCACAAAGCCGGAGGATGGCATGATCATACACCTCTTTACACTGCGACACAACGAAAAAATTAACAGATATGACAAATGATTCTCAATAACAAAAAGGAATATGCAAGAGAGAACTAGCACCTGCTGCAGGGACCTCCCCGCCTCTTTTAATGACACAAGAAATGTCAAGGTCATCCCCATCGGTCAAGCCATCAAAGATGTTGGTAGTAAAGCCTCCCTCTCTGAAAGGACTACCATTCGTGACACCGATCATCCCCTCGGTATCACTCAACTCCCGATGAGACCAGATATTTCTGAATAAGTTTGTTTGCGTCGCTAATCTCTCCGAATAATAGGTCATGTCCTTTGAAAGTCCCAAACTCCGAACCACCGGGACCAACGGTCCTGCTAATAGAAGCCACATCAAACCCGACCGCGTGACTCGAAATAACAGCAACATTCTCCTTGAGGAGCCCCGACTCTTTAGCCATGTTGGACCCGGCCATCCCGGACTCAACAGCCTCTGACTGAGGAATATGTGAATCTCTCACACTGGACATCGTCCTCCTCACTCGAACAAACCTGCTCATCCATCCCCGGTCCTTCCCCTCATCAACACTTGTGAAGAAATATTTTTTGGACCGATTTTAGAGCTTGATTAAGCCTTGATACAGCCACGGACGGTACAACCTGATCAAATGGCTGAGGGTAAAGACCTCACCTGTAACCCCTTCTGTAAAATGCCTGAGCATCAACACGATCCTCCAAAAGGACGGGTAAAGCTGACCGAGGGTCACCCGATATTGAGCGCAGAAGTCAATGATAACTGGGTCGATTTCCAAAGGAGGGGATCCGGCTGATTTACCAGGAACCAAGGTGAATGGGTAAGTGTACACATAGAGAAAGCCATCCTTAAAGTCAGTAATGTTGTCGCGGTAGTCAGGAATTTCTACCTCCACTGTCTTACCCCATCGGCAGTCCTCCTTCACTTTATCAACATTGGTCACGACGCTAACATATCAAGATACATTCTCACATCGACCCAGTGTGGACGAGGGAGTTTTTATGTTAAAATAATCTAATGTATCAATATCGGGAGGGATCCATTGCTCCAAAGTGGTAACCAATTTATTTTCCCCTACAGGGAGTCGGGACGACGACACAGTATCATCCCGTCGAGGGACCATCCTAGAAGTCCTGGTCGTATCAAATGGTAAAACCTTTTTCGTAAAGAGAAGGAATCCAATCTTTCTTCGAGTGAACTCCCAGCACTTGCGATAGAGAAATCGAGCGAGTCAACAAAAGGGAAACCATCACCAAAAAAGAGGGGGAACGCCGGGCACATACCATAGTGCTTCGCCTCCCATCTCCCTTTTGAAATATCTCGCCACCGACGCTTATCATGAACCCAGCTAGCTGCCAGCCTATGAGACCATTCAGCTAAGTCAGGAACCTCGTCGGGCGACCAATGGTTTGTTTAAGTAAAGGACTAGAAGACATCATTATGGGGCCAACCTCATATGAAGAGAAAGACAGTGCGAACAAAGTACTTATGCGCGGAGTTCTATTCCTCGGGGAATGGTAAAAATTCTCTGGGGATAATGTTGGTCGTCTGGACTCTAACGAACCGATTCATCCACCCGCAGATCTCATCCTCCTTACTACCGATCGAACGAGCTTGAGTGGACCTACATTGAAGATCAACTAGGCCCCGATAACGCAAAGGCCGGTATAACCTTATCAGGTGATTAAAGGTGAACTCTATCCCGGCCTTATCAGCAAAATATCTCATCGACTGCACTAGACTCCAGAAGAAGGGATGAACCTATGCCAACGTTACTTGATACCTTCTACAGAAATCAAGCACGGCCCGGTCCGGGGGACCCGGCACAAGAACGTGGGTATATACGCTCAAATAACCCTCAACGTACGTTTTGGCACTCTCCTCGGGGGAAGGTACTTGCAGAATCATGCCTTCCCCCGGTACGCACTCTCTCCTGATCGCCCCAAGGTTCTCCTCACTCACCGATGAGACAATCCTCGACATATGCTCCCGATGGCCCGGAACATTGGGAGGCTTCCCCGGCGTGGCGTCCTTCTTCGAGGCAAAACACTCTGGGTCTTGTTCCCTTGGGATCAGTAGAAGGCCGCTGGCGCCAACCAAAGGAGGAACACAGGAAGAGGTCCCCTTCGTCCGAGGATTATATGTCGAACAAGCTTCCATGGCTATGATGGAACAAGGAGAAGAAGGGGAGGATCCAGGCAAGAACTCTCATGAAGCAAAAAAATGGAGCGACTCGCACAAAGTGCCAGGCTCTACAAAGGAGATAGGCTTAAAAAGCAACTGCAAAATCGCCGCTTGAAGGGAGGAGAGAAAAATATATAGAAGCCAGGCAACAACTGCTTAATTGCCCAAAGAAGGCTAATAAATTCTGGTCACGTTAAACATCATCTTCTCCTTGGGAAGTGCACCGGTAGAACCATCTTGGGCTCCCACACGACTCATGAAATCAAGGGACCTCGAGAAACCCTCGACATCAAGAGTATCAGTTTAGAGGATCCATTGACTCAACCGCGGGGAATGGCTAGCCTCGGGACCCTCGATTCGTCCACAGGAAGGCACCAAAGGGCCGACGCCCGATTCTTGGAAGTAAAAGAAAAAAGGGGGAAAGGAAGAGCGAAAGCGACAAGAAGAACTAGCAGAATTAAAGTTCCTTTCATGCATTAATAAAAAGGGAAAACATTTTTTACACTATCGGTCTCCTGGGAGAGAAAGCACATAAAACAAAAAAAAGGGCTTGGAGACTACTCATCACCACTATCATGTTCACCCCCGTCAGGGACAATCAAAAGTGCTAGCCTTGCCTCCGTATCGCGAGCCTCCTCAATATAAGCAGATAGCTCGAAGCCTCTGGCCTCGAGTTCTTCCAAGACCTCTTTCTTCACCTTTGCTTTCCCGTGCTCGATAGCCCCGATCAACCTCTGCTCTGCCGCCAGAGATATGCCGTGAACCATTGCATGCGCTGAAGCCGCATCCTCCTTATAAGCAGCGGCATCTCGCTCGACCCCCGACTCAGCCACAGTCAAAGTAGTAATCTCCCGGCGAGTGTCCAAAAGAAGGCCCCGGGAGGTCGACAATTCACTAGCCAGAGCCTCACCCCGCTCTTTCAGTCGGAGATCTCCATCTCCAATTGGCTAATCCACGAGTTGCTCTACTCAACCTACAGCGAAAGGCAGGGCGATGGATATGAGAATAACGGAATATGTGTGGATTTTGTGTGAAAAAGCAGGTGCAAGCAAGGCAGAGTACCTGTTCAGCAAGAGTGACCTTCTCCCGAAGAGCCGCCTCCAAAGAAACCCGAAGCTCCCCCAACTCTTTATCTCCCCGAGCACCACGGGCCTCCAAGTCTTGAAGTTTCCAAGCAATGGTGTCGCGCTCCTTCTCCTGGACAGAAAGCTACTAACGAAGCCGGAGGATGGCGCGATCATACGCCTCTTTACACTGCGACAGAATGAAAAAAATAAGAGAGATGACAAATGATGCTCAAGAACAAAAAGGAATAGCAATGGAGAACTAGCACCTGCTTTAGGGACCTCTCTGCCTCTTTAACAGCACCAGAAACGTCAAGGTCAGCCCCGTCATTCAAGCCATCAAAGATGTTGGCAATAAAGCCTCCCTCTCTGAAAGGAGTACCATATGTGTCACCGATCATCCCCTCGGCATCCCTCAACTCTCTGGATGAGACTGGATATTTATGAATAAGATCGTTCGCATCGCCAATCTCTCTGAATAATAGCCCATGTCCTTGGAAAGTCTCAAACTTTGAACCACTAGGACCAACAGTCCTGCTAGTAGAAGCCACATCAAACTCGGCCGTGCGACTCTAAGTCACAGAGACATTCTCCTAGAGGACCCCTAAAACTTTAGCCCTTTCGGAGCTGGCCGTCGCGGACTCAGTAGCCTCCGACTAAGGCACATGTGAATCTCTCACACTGGAACTCGTCCTCATCACTTGAACGAACCTGCTCATCCATCCTCGGTCCTTCCCCTCATCAACACTTGTGAAGAAAGATTTTTTTGGACTGATTTCGGAGCATGATACTCGATACAGCCGCGGACGGTACAACCTGATCAAATGGCTAAGGGTAAAGACCTCACCGGTAACCCCTTCTATAAAATGCTTGAGCATAAACACAGTCCTCCAAAAGGATGGGTAAATCTTATCGAGGGTCACCCGATATTGAGTGCAAAAGTCAAGGATAACCGGTTCGATTTCCAAATGAGGGGATCCGACTGATTTACCAAGATCCAAGGTGAATGGGTAAGTGTACACATAGAGAAAGTCATCCTTAAAGTAAGTAATGTTGTTGCGGTAGTCAGGAATTTCTACCTCCACTGACTTACCCCATCGGCAGTCCTCCTTCACTTTGTCAACATCGGTTACGACGCAGACATATTGAGATACATGCTCAAATTGACCCGGTGTGGACGAGGGAGTTTCTAAGCTGAAATCATCCGACGTATCAGTATCGGGAGGGGTCCATTGCTCCAAACTGGAAACTGATTTTTTTCCCTCTCAGGCGGTTGGGACGACGATGCAGTATCATCCTGTCGAGGGACCGTCCTAGAAGCCCTGGCCATAGGAGATGGTAAAACCTTTTTCGTAAAAAGAAGGAAAAATGTAAAAGTGCCGAATTGCAAAATTCTGTGTTAAAAGCCTGAGAAAAGGATGAGGATGGGGAGTGTCTAGCAACCAGAACATTTATAGCAACTTCAGGGAAAGTAGAAGAGACGAACCCATAGCAGTTCATGAGTTTCTCGATTACCGCATTTGACGGCTGCCCCGTGCGGTTCCCTGGGACGTGGCATTTAATGCTCTTAGACGGTTGACGTCATGGAAATGATGGCCTCGAGATGATGATTCAACATCGTTTCCTATCACTCCAATCTAAGAAATGCAGAGGCTATCTATGTACGGCAAATCAGGAGAATCCATCTCCCGTCATTAAGGCCTGTTCGGAATATTGAGACGGCATCTCTAGGACGTGGGATCAGGATTAGGCTCTGTATCTCGAGGATCATCCATGGTCCTGTAGTGGCCCCGAGGCTCGGGGGTCCGTTCGCGATCCGGCAAGAATTACAAAGAAGCGGGACTCCCGAAACAAGCAGCTAGAATCAATAGGCCCTAGCACCACGCCATGCCTAGCCATACCATCCCCGTATTTTTACATTTAATACATCATGTACTATGCCGTGTTCCCCCGTCTATATAAGGGGAAACCATACCACTTTGTAAAGGACTGATGTTGCTCCATTTCTCCAGAAGTGCAATAATATCCCCCCCCCCCCTCTCTCTTTTTTTCTAAGTCATTTGTTCTCATTGGCCCGAGGCCCTTTTGCCTTCATAGCTTTCATATTTGTTCTTCACCCATCTAGCTGTGCAGTGCCTATAAAGAGCCTTATTTAATCGTATTTTTGCTTGTTATCCCTCCCCCAGCTGTCCTCTATAGCTCGATCTCGATCCAGGCCTCGACCCCAAGGCCTCCACCGATCTGCTCTACGCCCGAGCAACAGGCCCCTTCGATTTGCTCACTGCTATGTCTTAGCTCGAATCTTATCTTTAAACTTAGCATCTCTTGCATCAACTGCCCCCAAAACTAGCTCAGGAATAAATCACGTATTTTTAAATTCCCATTTACAAATTTAATTGCTGTTACCATTTTCATGGTAAACAGCTTTGTATCCGCTCGTTAAGGTCTTTTTATAGTATTTTTGCCTGACCCGTCGTCGGTTCCAAAGGAACCTCGATTTCAAGTCGTTATCAGCGATGTTTTGAGCACCTTGTAAGGTTCATAGCTTGTAGGTCGAGTAGATCGACACTCTTTCATATTTAGAGCCAACATTGTCGGAGCTCGCTTTTACCTGTAGAGGGAAGCCCATTTTAACCGGTTCTTTTCGAAGTATATTCGGAGTAGTGGCCTGCGATTTTTTAGCGATAGTCGGGTGTCCGCAACTCGCGTTATTTTGGCTGTATCAGCCATTTTGACCGTAGTCATATGCGTTTGGCCGTAGCTAGTTTTGATCCCTAGTGATAGTTTTAGGCGTCTACATCGAGGGTATGCCCTTTAGGGATTCTTAAAAATGCGATGTATAGCCCAAAACTTAGGGATTTTTCATGCCTTTTGAGGTCTTACAGTTTGTAGAACAGATCCGGTTATGCCAAGGTTGCCCGCTACATTCTTATAATTTTGGATTTTCCAATGCATGGTGATTGGCGACAATTTCCAAGTTATCGGGTTTGTTTAAGCTTGAATACCGTTTCTCGTGAACTTAGAGTTTGCATTGTAAGGGTTTGTGAGCCTGGAGTCCCAATCCTGGGGTTGTGTGGGCGCTGATTTGTTCAAGTCTCCGAGTATCTCGGGATGTATTTGGCGGAGAGTTTTTTGTCGAGAGTATACTGCGACTTTCTCCTTTTGGGAGATATTTTATTATCCTTTTGTGTAATACATGTGTTGTTGCACTGAGTTGACCTATTTTTTGTCGGGAGTGGCGATTTTCGTGTTTCCTTACTCTGAGAAGGAGCCTTTCTCTTTTTTCATGGTATTTTTCGATTACCCGATACAATAGTACATGCTTCCACTCTAGCGGGATCTAGTTATATCGTCCATTTGGCCATATACCTCGTCTCCCCGTAGGAACCTTTACTTTGGCATTTATCCACCTCCTTCGAATTAGGTGGGATCTAGGGGGAATGCCCCTCGCAGCTTGTGAGTTGGCCGTGAGGGTAGCTTCGATCAACTCTGCGGAGTTTTCCCCTTTAAGCAGCTTCGCAACCGTTGCCTCGTTAAAAACCTTCCAAGGAAAAAGCCTTCTTTTTTGGGATAAAAAACTCGGTCGAAGAAAAAAAAGTTCAATGGGCATGCTTTGAGGGTCTCGAGGTCTCCTAATAGTGCTAGTGTCCCGATATCTCGGGCTGGGTGCCTGCATGAGGGTCAAATCTCAATCTAAAATAAAACAAAAGAAATGGATGTTCATTGGTACGGGATAGGCTGGTGGCGCCTTGGAGTCGGCTTATTACGACCGTCCAAGGGCGGACCTGCAATGCAGATTTCTATTTCATCAAACCCGACTGGGGTTGAGACCTGATTCATCCGTTGTCTTTTTCAGGAGAGGAGGTACATGTGCTGGTAACATATCATGTATTGTGAAATTTTCCTCGCCGCGTGTTGTTCTCCATAGACGATTTTGATCCTATCCTTTGTTGGGAATTTTATCATCTGGTGGAGAGTGGATGGTACTGCTCTCATGCAGTGTATCCACGGTTGCCCAAACAAGGCGTTATACATCATATCTCCCTTGATGATATTTAATTTTGTGTTTTGTGTCGTGTCGGCCACGGTAATCGGAAGGACGACTTCTCCTTTCATCATTTCGCTCGCCATGTTGAACCCATTAAGAACCTGAGTGGCGGGCACGATCCTTTCAGTTAGTCCGAGCTGTTCTACTACCTTCGACCTGATAATGTTGGCTGAGCTACCTGGATCCACGAGTACACGTTTTAGCTGAAAAGAATTCACAAGAAAGGAGATTACCAGGGCGTCATTGTGGGGTTGAGACAGAGCTTCGGTATCTTCTTCGCTGAACGTGAAGGCATCTTCGGGGACATATCCCAGAGTTCGTTTTTCCCTGGTGATGGATATTTTTGTTTTCCTCATCATGGGTTCCTGCGGGGCATCGGTGCCCCCCATGATCATGTGGATGACGTGTTGTGGCTCACTTACCTCGTTTTTTTTGGTTGCCTCCCTGTCCCACAAATGATTTTTGGCCCGATCGCTAAGGAATTCCCGTAGGTGCCCTTTGTTGAGTAGTTGGGCCACTTCTTCTTGTAGTTGATGGCAATCCTCAGTGCTATGATCGTGCGTGTTGTGAAACTGGCACACTATGTTGTAATTTTTTTGCGAAGGGACTGACTGTATTGGTTTGGGCCACTTGGCATCCCTGATTTTTGCTGATAGCGAACACAATGTCCGATACGTCGACGCTGAAGTTATACTTTGATAAGTGGGGCACGTTTATCTACGCCATATTTCGGTCGAACCTGCTTCTGTTGACGAACCCCAGAGGGTCCTGTCCTCGATCTATCCTTCAATCAATGTTGGGCAGGTTGCGCCTTGGGGCATTCCTTTTGTCTTCGAGGAGAGTCTGTTTGGGTATACTGATCTCGAAGGGGCTCCCAGATGGTCATCCTCGGCCTTGATCTTTGACTGGTATCGGTTGTGAACGTCTGACCAAGTTACAGTCGGGTATTCGATTAGATTCAGCTCTAGTTATTTCGAATCCATCAAGCTTCGTTCGTTCAGGCCTTGGGTGAAGGCCTACACCGCCTAGTCATCGGAGACTGGCGGCAGCTCCATACGTTCCATCTGCAACTGGGACACGAATTCTCGTAACATCTCGTTCTCTCTCTAATTGATCTTGAAAACGTTGGATTTCCTTGTTGCCAACTTGATGGCTACGGCATGTTCTTTTATGAAGGAGTCTGCTAGCATGGAAAACGAATATATGGAGTTGGGAGCCAAGTTATGGTACCACATCATGGTCCCCTTTGAAAGTGTTTCTCCAAATTTTTTCAGCAACACAGACTCGATCTCGTCATTTTTTATGTTGTTGCCTTTTACTGCGCAAGTGTAAGCAGTGACATGTTTGTTAGGGTCGGAAGTGCCGTTGTACTTAGGGAGTTCCAGCATTCTGAACATTTTCGGGATGGGTTTTGGGGCCGCTTCCTTCGGGAACGACCTTTGAATAAACTTCTTTGAATCCAAACCTTTGAGGACTAGGGGCGCAACCGGGATCTTGTCGACCCTAGAGTTGTAAGTCTCGACATTTTTATCAGTGGCTTCATTCATTTTTCACCTAATTATTTCCTTTTGGTGAGGTCTTCGAGCATTTTTACGATGGCGGGGTCAGCCACTGATCCGTTGTTGCTCAACCTTTCGAGTACTCACTCGGCGGGAGGAGCCGTCTCTGGTGCCGTTGTGCTGGGGGTTATTGGGTGACTTTGTAGCTTAGCGATGGCTAGTTGTTGTGCCTGTAACATCTCAAAAATAACGATGAAGACTAACTTCATGTTCTTCTCGGGCCGGGGTTTTTTGTGCTTCCTATGGGTCGTTGTACCGTACGCTCCTGTCGGTGTGAGAAGTTTCATCGACATGTTGTGCGTCCTGTGAATCTGCGTCCGCTAGGATCGGTCCGAGAGCGATGTCAGGATTCCACGGAGGTGCTCCATCGGTCGGGACAACCACGCCATTTTCCCCATGATTTTCGAGGTTGTCGTTCTCAACTCTGTTTACCAAGCCGGACATTTTGGCCTGAAATTAAAGGTTCTTGGATAAGAAAAAGTGTGAAAGATAATGTGCATTTGTATGATGAAACCAGCAAAAAAATAATCACTATTATTTTTAGCCCCACGATGGGCGCCAAACTGTTTACCGTGAAAATGGTAACAATAATTAAATTTGTAAATGGGATTCTAAAAATACATGATCTATTCCCGAGCTAGTTTTTTAAGCAGTTGATTCTAAGAATATGAAGCATAATAATGAAGAGGGAGCTAATACGAGGCAGTGACTAAACGAGGAGAGAAAAATATATAGAAGCCAGGCAACAACTGCTTAATTGCCCAAAGAAGGCTAATAAATTCTGGTCACGTTAAACATCATCTTCTCCTTGGGAAGTGCACCGGTAGAACCATCTTGGGCTCCCACACGACTCATGAAATCAAGGGACCTCGAGAAACCCTCGACATCAAGAGTATCAGTTTAGAGGATCCATTGACTCAACCGCGGGGAATGGCTAGCCTCGGGACCCTCGATTCGTCCACAGGAAGGCACCAAAGGGCCGACGCCCGATTCTTGGAAGCAAAAGAAAAAAGGGGGAAAGGAAGAGCGAAAGCGACAAGAAGAACTAGCAGAATTAAAGTTCCTTTCATGCATTAATAAAAAGGGAAAACATTTTTTACACTATCGGTCTCCTGGGAGAGAAAGCACATAAAACAAAAAAAAGGCTTGGAGACTACTCATCACCACTATCATGTTCACCCCCGTCAGGGACAATCAAAAGTGCTAGCCTTGCCTCCGTATCGCGAGCCTCCTCAATATAAGCAGATAGCTCGAAGCCTCTGGCCTCGAGTTCTTCCAAGACCTCTTTCTTCACCTTTGCTTTCCCGTGCTCGATAGCCCCGATCAACCTCTGCTCTGCCGCCAGAGATATGCCGTGAACCATTGCATGCGCTGAAGCCGCATCCTCCTTATAAGCAGCGGCATCTCGCTCGACCCCCGACTCAGCCACAGTCAAAGTAGTAATCTCCCGGCGAGTGTCCAAAAGAAGGCCCCGGGAGGTCGACAATTCACTAGCCAGAGCCTCACCCCGCTCTTTCAGTCGGAGATCTCCATCTCCAATTGGCTAATCCACGAGTTGCTCTACTCAACCTACAGCGAAAGGCAGGGCGATGGATATGAGAATAACGGAATATGTGTGGATTCTGTGTGAAAAAGCAGGTGCAAGCAAGGCAGAGTACCTGTTCAGCAAGAGTGACCTTCTCCCGAAGAGCCGCCTCCAAAGAAACCCGAAGCTCCCCCAACTCTTTATCTCCCCGAGCACCACGGGCCTCCAAGTCTTGAAGTTTCCAAGCAATGGTGTCGCGCTCCTTCTCCTGGACAGAAAGCTACTAACGAAGCCGGAGGATGGCGCGATCATACGCCTCTTTACACTGCGACAGAATGAAAAAAATAAGAGAGATGACAAATGATGCTCAAGAACAAAAAGGAATAGCAATGGAGAACTAGCACCTGCTTTAGGGACCTCTCTGCCTCTTTAACAGCACCAGAAACGTCAAGGTCAGCCCCGTCATTCAAGCCATCAAAGATGTTGGCAATAAAGCCTCCCTCTCTGAAAGGAGTACCATATGTGTCACCGATCATCCCCTCGGCATCCCTCAACTCTCTGGATGAGACTGGATATTTATGAATAAGATCGTTCGCATCGCCAATCTCTCTGAATAATAGCCCATGTCCTTGGAAAGTCTCAAACTTTGAACCACTAGGACCAACAGTCCTGCTAGTAGAAGCCACATCAAACTCGGCCGTGCGACTCTAAGTCACAGAGACATTCTCCTAGAGGACCCCTAAAACTTTAGCCCTTTCGGAGCTGGCCGTCGCGGACTCAGTAGCCTCCGACTAAGGCACATGTGAATCTCTCACACTGGAACTCGTCCTCATCACTTGAACGAACCTGCTCATCCATCCTCGGTCCTTCCCCTCATCAACACTTGTGAAGAAAGATTTTTTTGGACTGATTTCGGAGCATGATACTCGATACAGCCGCGGAAGGTACAACCTGATCAAATGGCTAAGGGTAAAGACCTCACCGGTAACCCCTTCTATAAAATGCTTGAGCATAAACACAGTCCTCCAAAAGGATGGGTAAATCTTATCGAGGGTCACCCGATATTGAGTGCAAAAGTCAAGGATAACCGGTTCGATTTCCAAATGAGGGGATCCGACTGATTTACCAAGATCCAAGGTGAATGGGTAAGTGTACACATAGAGAAAGTCATCCTTAAAGTAAGTAATGTTGTTGCGGTAGTCAGGAATTTCTACCTCCACTGACTTACCCCATCGGCAGTCCTCCTTCACTTTGTCAACATCGGTTACGACGCAGACATATTGAGATACATGCTCAAATTGACCCGGTGTGGACGAGGGAGTTTCTAAGCTGAAATCATCCGACGTATCAGTATCGGGAGGGGTCCATTGCTCCAAACTGGAAACTGATTTTTTTCCCTCTCAGGCGGTTGGGACGACGATGCAGTATCATCCTGTCGAGGGACCGTCCTAGAAGCCCTGGCCATAGGAGATGGTAAAACCTTTTTCGTAAAAAGAAGGAAAAATGTAAAAGTGCCGAATTGCAAAATTCTGTGTTAAAAGCCTGAGAAAAGGATGAGGATGGGGAGTGTCTAGCAACCAGAACATTTATAGCAACTTCAGGGAAAGTAGAAGAGACGAACCCATAGCAGTTCATGAGTTTCTCGATTACCGCATTTGACGGCTGCCCCGTGCGGTTCCCTGGGACGTGGCATTTAATGCTCTTAGACGGTTGACGTCATGGAAATGATGGCCTCGAGATGATGATTCAACATCGTTTCCTATCACTCCAATCTAAGAAATGCAGAGGCTATCTATGTACGGCAAATCAGGAGAATCCATCTCCCGTCATTAAGGCCTGTTCGGAATATTGAGACGGCATCTCTAGGACGTGGGATCAGGATTAGGCTCTGTATCTCGAGGATCATCCATGGTCCTGTAGTGGCCCCGAGGCTCGGGGGTCCGTTCGCGATCCGGCAAGAATTACAAAGAAGCGGGACTCCCGAAACAAGCAGCTAGAATCAATAGGCCCTAGCACCACGCCATGCCTAGCCATACCATCCCCGTATTTTTACATTTAATACATCATGTACTATGCCGTGTTCCCCCGTCTATATAAGGGGAAACCATACCACTTTGTAAAGGACTGATGTTGCTCCATTTCTCCAGAAGTGCAATAATATCTCTCTCCCCCCCCCCCTCTCTCTTTTTTTCTAAGTCATTTGTTCTCATTGGCCCGAGGCCCTTTTGCCTTCATAGCTTTCATATTTGTTCTTCACCCATCTAGCTGTGCAGTGCCTATAAAGAGCCTTATTTAATCGTATTTTTGCTTGTTATCCCTCCCCCAGCTGTCCTCTATAGCTCGATCTCGATCCAGGCCTCGACCCCAAGGCCTCCACCGATCTGCTCTACGCCCGAGCAACAGGCCCCTTCGATTTGCTCACTGCTATGTCTTAGCTCGAATCTTATCTTTAAACTTAGCATCTCTTGCATCAACTGCCCCCAAAACTAGCTCAGGAATAAATCACGTATTTTTAAATTCCCATTTACAAATTTAATTGCTGTTACCATTTTCATGGTAAACAGCTTTGTATCCGCTCGTTAAGGTCTTTTTATAGTATTTTTGCCTGACCCGTCGTCGGTTCCAAAGGAACCTCGATTTCAAGTCGTTATCAGCGATGTTTTGTGCACCTTGTAAGGTTCATAGCTTGTAGGTCGAGTAGATCGACACTCTTTCATATTTAGAGCCAACATTGTCGGAGCTCGCTTTTACCTGTAGAGGGAAGCCCATTTTAACCGGTTCTTTTCGAAGTATATTCGGAGTAGTGGCCTGCGATTTTTTAGCGATAGTCGGGTGTCCGCAACTCGCGTTATTTTGGCTGTATCAGCCATTTTGACCGTAGTCATATGCGTTTGGCCGTAGCTAGTTTTGATCCCTAGTGATAGTTTTAGGCGTCTACATCGAGGGTATGCCCTTTAGGGATTCTTAAAAATGCGATGTATAGCCCAAAACTTAGGGATTTTTCATGCCTTTTGAGGTCTTACAGTTGGTAGAACAGATCCGGTTATGCCAAGGTTGCCCGCTACATTCTTATAATTTTGGATTTTCCAATGCATGGTGATTGGCGACAATTTCCAAGTTATCGGGTTTGTTTAAGCTTGAATACCGTTTCTCGTGAACTTAGAGTTTGCATTGTAAGGGTTTGTGAGCCTGGAGTCCCAATCCTGGGGTTGTGTGGGCGCTGATTTGTTCAAGTCTCCGAGTATCTCGGGATGTATTTGGTGGAGAGTTTTTTGTCGAGAGTATACTGCGACTTTCTCCTTTTGGGAGATATTTTATTATCCTTTTGTGTAATACATGTGTTGTTGCACTGAGTTGACCTATTGTTTGTCGGGCGTGGCGATTTTCGTGTTTCCTTACTCTGAGAAGGAGCCTTTCTCTTTTTTCATGGTATTTTTCGATTACCCGATACAATAGTACATGCTTCCACTCTAGTGGGATCTAGTTATATCGTCCATTTGGCCATATACCTCGTCTCCCCGTAGGAACCTTTACTTTGGCATTTATCCACCTCCTTCGAATTAGGTGGGATCTAGGGGGAATGCCCCTCGCAGCTTGTGAGTTGGCCGTGAGGGTAGCTTCGATCAACTCTGCGGAGTTTTCCCCTTTAAGCAGCTTCGCAACCGTTGCCTCGTTAAAAACCTTCCAAGGAAAAAGCCTTCTTTTTTGGGATAAAAAACTCGGTCGAAGAAAAAAAAGTTCAATGGGCATGCTTTGAGGGTCTCGAGGTCTCCTAATAGTGCTAGTGTCCCGATATCTCGGGCTGGGTGCCTGCATGAGGGTCAAATCTCAATCTAAAATAAAACAAAAGAAATGGATGTTCATTGGTACGGGATAGGCTGGTGGCGCCTTGGAGTCGGCTTATTACGACCGTCCAAGGGCGGACCTGCAATGCAGATTTCTATTTCATCAAACCCGACTGGGGTTGAGACCTGATTCATCCGTTGTCTTTTTCAGGAGAGGAGGTACATGTGCTGGTAACATATCATGTATTGTGAAATTTTCCTCGCCGCGTGTTGTTCTCCATAGACGATTTTGATCCTATCCTTTGTTGGGAATTTTATCATCTGGTGGAGAGTGGATGGTACTGCTCTCATGCAGTGTATCCACGGTTGCCCAAACAAGGCGTTATACATCATATCTCCCTTGATGATATTTAATTTTGTGTTTTGTGTCGTGTCGGCCACGGTAATCGGAAGGACGACTTCTCCTTTCATCATTTCGCTCGCCATGTTGAACCCATTAAGAACCTGAGTGGCGGGCACGATCCTTTCAGTTAGTCCGAGCTGTTCTACTACCTTCGACCTGATAATGTTGGCTGAGCTACCTGGATCCACGAGTACACGTTTTAGCTGAAAAGAATTCACAAGAAAGGAGATTACCAGGGCGTCATTGTGGGGTTGAGACAGAGTTTCGGTATCTTCTTCGCTGAACGTGAAGGCATCTTCGGGGACATATCCCAGAGTTCGTTTTTCCCTGGTGATGGATATTTTTGTTTTCCTCATCATGGGTTCCTGCGGGGCATCGGTGCCCCCCATGATCATGTGGATGACGTGTTGTGGCTCACTTACCTCGTTTTTTTTGGTTGCCTCCCTGTCCCACAAATGATTTTTGGCCCGATCGCTAAGGAATTCCCGTAGGTGCCCTTTGTTGAGTAGTTGGGCCACTTCTTCTTGTAGTTGATGGCAATCCTCAGTGCTATGATCGTGCGTGTTGTGAAACTGGCACACTATGTAGTAATTTTCTTGCGAAGGGACTGACTGTATTGGTTTGGGCCACTTGGCATCCCTGATTTTTGCTGATAGCGAACACAATGTCCGATACGTCGACGCTGAAGTTATACTTTGATAAGTGGGGCACGTTTATCTACGCCATATTTCGGTCGAACCTGCTTCTGTTGACGAACCCCAGAGGGTCCTGTCCTCGATCTATCCTTCAATCAATGTTGGGCAGGTTGCGCCTTGGGGCATTCCTTTTGTCTTCGAGGAGAGTCTGTTTGGGTATACTGATCTCGAAGGGGCTCCCAGATGGTCATCCTCGGCCTTGATCTTTGACTGGTATCGGTTGTGAACGTCTGACCAAGTTACAGTCGGGTATTCGATTAGATTCAGCTCTAGTTATTTCGAATCCATCAAGCTTCGTTCGTTCAGGCCTTGGGTGAAGGCCTACACCGCCTAGTCATCGGAGACTGGCGGCAGCTCCATACGTTCCATCTGCAACTGGGACACGAATTCTCGTAACATCTCGTTCTCTCTCTAATTGATCTTGAAAACGTTGGATTTCCTTGTTGCCAACTTGATGGCTACGGCATGTTCTTTTATGAAGGAGTCTGCTAGCATGGAAAACGAATATATGGAGTTGGGAGCCAAGTTATGGTACCACATCATGGTCCCCTTTGAAAGTGTTTCTCCAAATTTTTTCAGCAACACAGACTCGATCTCGTCATTTTTTATGTTGTTGCCTTTTACTGCGCAAGTGTAAGCAGTGACATGTTTGTTAGGGTCGGAAGTGCCGTTGTACTTAGGGAGTTCCAGCATTCTGAACATTTTCGGGATGGGTTTTGGGGCCGCTTCCTTCGGGAACGACCTTTGAATAAACTTCTTTGAATCCAAACCTTTGAGGACTAGGGGCGCAACCGGGATCTTGTCGACCCTAGAGTTGTAAGTCTCGACATTTTTATCAGTGGCTTCATTCATTTTTCACCTAATTATTTCCTTTTGGTGAGGTCTTCGAGCATTTTTACGATGGCGGGGTCAGCCACTGATCCGTTGTTGCTCAACCTTTCGAGTACTCACTCGGCGGGAGGAGCCGTCTCTGGTGCCGTTGTGCTGGGGGTTATTGGGTGACTTTGTAGCTTAGCGATGGCTAGTTGTTGTGCCTGTAACATCTCAAAAATAACATGAAGACTAACTTCATGTTCTTCTCGGGCCGGGGTTTTTTGTGCTTCCTATCGGTCGTTGTACCGTACGCTCCTGTCGGTGTGAGAAGTTTCATCGACATGTTGTGCGTCCTGTGAATCTGCGTCCGCTAGGATCGGTCCGAGAGCGATGTCAGGATTCCACGGAGGTGCTCCATCGGTCGGGACAACCACGCCATTTTCCCCATGATTTTCGAGGTTGTCGTTCTCAACTCTGTTTACCAAGCCGGACATTTTGGCCTGAAATTAAAGGTTCTTGGATAAGAAAAAGTGTGAAAGATAATGTGCATTTGTATGATGAAACCAGCAAAAAAATAATCACTATTATTTTTAGCCCCACGATGGGCGCCAAACTGTTTACCGTGAAAATGGTAACAATAATTAAATTTGTAAATGGGATTCTAAAAATACATGATCTATTCCCGAGCTAGTTTTTTAAGCAGTTGATTCTAAGAATATGAAGCATAATAATGAAGAGGGAGCTAATACGAGGCAGTGACTAAACGAGGAGAGAAAAATATATAGAAGCCAGGCAACAACTGCTTAATTGCCCAAAGAAGGCATTTAGACAATGGTATTAATGCCGAAAAAGCGAAAGGCCTAATGCAAGAAAAAGAAGGGTAACCACTCAGAATGGTGGAATCTCCAAAAGGGCAGAAACAACCCTATATGTGGAAAAGGCGGCGATGATCCACTTGCCTCAAAGGCCGATTAAAATGCTGGACGAAATTGCATTGAGAAGATGTGCCGGCGGGATCGTCTTTGCAACCGTGTCGTCCATTTGACGAACGTTGTACGTCGTTTTGGGGTGGGATATCCCCACACCAAATCAAGTCCTGATATGGTACACGATCTCGAAGACCTCCACCAAAAAGAAGTTAGGCTCAAGGAAGCCTTTGGCATCATCGCAAGTCCCGAGATGGTACCCGATCTCAAGGAACTCCACCAAAAAGAAGTTAGGCTCCAGGAACCCTTAGGCATCATCGCATGTCCCGAGATGGTACTCGATCTCGAGGACCTCCGTTAAAAATAAGTTAGGCTACATAAAGCCATTGGAATCATCGCTAGTCCCGAGATGGTACCCGATCTCGAAGATCTCTCCAAGGGGCCACCGATGTCATTACAAGACTTGAGACGGTATCCATTTTTGAAGGCTCCTCTCACGAAGAAAATAAGCACTTAACACTCCACTTGTATGGGCTTGGCCTCGGAGTACCATCTAAACTTGGGCACTCCCTTATCTGGGATCTATGTACAACGCCTTAAGACTATCTACACTAAGTTCAAGGCAAGTTTCCAGACGGCCCAGGTTTGAGCAAACCCCCACTCAAGGACCGTTCTCAAAATCCTAAAGGCAGTCTCCATTCTTGAGCTTCCGAGCGAATCCCCCCTCGAATATTATGGTAGGGCCTAAAAGCTAAGTCTCGATTTGGGGGTTCGAAGCCCTACTCTCATTTAACTCGAAGTCAAGGTCCCGCCGACCAAGTTTATCAGTCCAACCTGGGCTCGGTCCAAGGAACAGCAAAGTATTCTGAGGGGAAACATGTTAATTAATCAAAGGTTAGAAAAACAACTTACACCTGGGCTTGATATTTGCACCATCTGATGGAGTCATGCACTCAGATTCTACACAAGCATAGATAAAGTGAAAATGGTATACATCATAACCAAATTAAAGAAACATTTTTCATTCATAAACATTCTATTACAAAAGCCCACGAGGTGTGCTTACATATGATTACAAAAGCCCATGAGAGGTCCTTATACAGAAATAAAGAAGAAAAAGGTACATATGCAAGAAAAGCCTAGAGTCTATTCTCGGGGGTTCATCCTCGGCGGTAGTATCTTCGAGCACCATCCCCTCGGGTATACATCCTCGGCGGCAGTATCTTCGACCACCACCTCCTCGGGGGTCTCATCTCGGTCCTCTAGAATGGTATCTCCGGAGGCGATGATGAAGAAGAGGAAAGTGAAGAAGCAAAGAGGGATGAAAAAATTCCATAGCCCGCCAAAGAGCAAAGGCTTTCACTAGGCCAGGAAGATCATGGCCCTGTAGAAGATTTGGCGAGCATCGGCCTCACTTGCACGGCTACTTTGAGTCCACTTCTTAGGACATTGTGTCGTGCAAGCTACCGGCCAGAGGTACCACTTCACCCCATAGAAAGCAAAAGGGGTGAAGTGCCACACCAGGCCGGGTTAGGAAGGTGAGCAGCGGTGTATAGTCTGAGCACCCTCATGAGTAGTGGTGTATAGTCCAAATACCTTCCCAGGACGGAAGAGATCGACCTCCCTATCTCCTCGTCGATAGCAGTAACAACAACAACAACAAGAAGTTGATGTAATCTCGCTTGATAAGGAGGGGCCCCGGGAAAAGGACATGGTATAACTGATGAGAATGCCACCAGGAATCTCTGAGGCCACGGGCCTTAGAAATGGGAAATGAAATGGATGAGGATGGAGAGAAGAAATGGGAGAAAGGTTGATCAAAGAACACTTGAATAAGGAATTGGTTCCAGAAAGTCCCCCATTTATAGAGAAAGGGCAGAGTAGTCGGCAGGCATAGTCAATACTATTTTGAAAAATACAACCGATGACGCTATCAATGTCCTATAAAGACGTATCGGCAGGCGCGATTAATGCATTTTGGAAACTGAATCGGCGGTGATATTATCGCCTAGAAGGACGAGGATCGACTGTGCATTAAAAGACATTGAAAAGACAAGTCAGTGGGATGCCTCGGTTGCCATAAAAGCCTATGTCATGAGTATAACATCATCAGTGTAGCATTATCGCGGAAAATTTGGAAAGATATTTATCAATGTCGTTTCTTGTCGTTCTACTCTAAGAAACGCAAGGACTATATATATACGGTAAAATCGAAGGGTCCAATTCTCTATCGTTGTAATGTCTCGAAGGCTCAAAATCACGGTCGATCTTCATTCCTCGAGGGCCAGCAACGCTTGACCTCGAGACTGTATAAGACCGACGGTTATGGAAATAAAGTGGGAAATTCCCAAGGCGTGAAGCTATAGCTGATAAAATCTGTCAGGCTAGTCTGAGCTCGTGTCGTGGCATTAACTAGGTGTCCCATATCCATATATTTGTAAAAAATACAATTTTACTAAGTTGGGATTCCCCCTCTTATATAAAGGGGATCCTTGTCACTTTGTACAGATCTGTTACTCCACACTAAATATACTAGAACATTCTCTCTACTCCCTAACACATTCTCTTGGTCTCATTATCTCATTTATTGCTCATATTTATTGTGTTCTATTTATTGTTCTTCATTTATTGCTTATTATTGGCCATAAAGTGCCGTCTTTGATTTATTTATAACCGTCATTTCCCGTCGACCTCCCTCGATAGCTCCTAGCTGAGCCTTAGACTCGGCCCCGAGGACCTCGAATAGGCAAGCTCGAGGCCTTGATTGACAACGACTCGGTTTAATTAACATCTTGTTTTTAAGCTCTTATCTTGTTTCTAAGTCTTTCACGTAGCATCAACTACCTAGCAACTAGCATAAAAATAGATCACGTATTTTTAGAACCACTAAATAATATTTAATTATTATTATCATTTTTACGGTAAACATTAATGTTGCTATTTCTTGAAATATATTATTGTTGAGTTATTGGTGTTGAAGTTGAGGAAATCGTTATCCCTTTGAGGCGATTTTTTTTAATTGTTAAGATATCTTTCTTGTTGAGCAGTTCACTCTTATTCTATTATTGTTGAGATTCTCATACACAATGTGGTTGAGCCTTGGGCTATTGGTTGTGTAACCATTGATATTGTTTATTCTTTTGGAAAATTGCGACATATGGGCACTTATGATGTCAGTTGTGATTACATTGTGATATTGATACACATGCGGTGATATATGGATTGGGATTAATACGCATGCAGTTAAATAAGGTGGGCTTGATACGTGTGTTGCTAGTAGGGGAACTACTTGAAGCCATGCAGTATGATAAGGTTGGCTAAAACGTGGGTAGCTATTTCGGGAAATATGATTTTTAAAACTAAATGTAAGCTTCCCGCGGTGACACAAGGAAAGATTGTGATTGAGGTTGTGAAATATGAATGTGAGGCGATACCTTGGTTGTGATTCTTGTCTTCTACAAGGCAGTATCTCGGTTGTGATTCTTGTCTTATACGAGGTGGTACCTCGGTTGTGATTCTTAATTGTGCATCTCATGCTGGAAAAAGTTATTGCTTAGAACACTTCTTGTTGTTTTTATTCTTCTTGTTTTATCTGTTTTGCTTGTATCTGACTATTGTGGTTCTCTTTAATTGTTTCCTTTATTTTATCTCTACGCTTACAATTCTATCACTAGTCTATGTTATTAACTTATTTCTTATCATTTATTTCTCCGCCTTCTATTACTTCTCGTTATTATGTTTTTATTCTGTTATTATGTCCTAGTAGGTATCCTTATTATGTTTTTATTCTCGTTATTATGTTTTTAGGCTTGATAATTATCGGGTACTTTTGTGTTGTACTCATACTATGCTTCTGCATATCTTTTTGTGCAGATGCAGGTACGTCTACTCGTGTTGGACGTTAATGTCTAATTATAGATGCTATTTGGAGACTCCAAGGTATACCTGCTCGGCATCTTCAGGCCTCGGGGTAACCTTTCCTCTATCTTTCATTCTATTGTATTTCTTATTCAGACAGTGTTGTAGTAGATATTCCAGATTATTATGTAGTGCTTATGACTCAGTTTTGCCGATTATAGGAGAGATGTTGTGTAGAACTTATTTTCAGAGTTATTTGATTTTATCAATCTTGCTCTAGTATTTCTGTTGATTATTTTTGTTAAGTTATTATTAAACATTAGGTTTACCTAGTCTTAGAGACTAGTTTCCATCACAACATTCTAAGGTGGGAAATTGCGGTTGTGATAAGTTGGTATCAGAGCTCTAGGTTTGTCTACGGCGAAATCGGGGGGACCAATTTCTCATTGATAAGGTACTTCATGAGATCGTCTTGGAGGATCGAGGCCTCGGGCTGGGTACATCTCTCAAGATCTGTCGACACCCGGCTTGGGGATAATGTTGGCCGAGACCCCAACGAGCATAGGAGGCTTCCGAAGAATGCACCCATGGCCGGTTAAGTCTACCAGGCTAGTCTAACGTTGGTCTACGTCTACATCATGAAGCTAGTTAATTGTCCCATCCCGCTTCCTTTATCATTTAATGTATCTTGTACTATGTTTAGACTCCCCCTCTTATCAAAGGAGAATCATTGGCACTTTGTAAACGAGTTGCTCCAACTATTCTACACAAGATCAATAACATTTCTCTCTCTCTCTCTCTCTCTCTTTTCTCTCTAACTTAGTCGCTCGAGACTACCTCTTTCATTTATTGCTTTCATAATTATTCTTCATTTATTGCTTGATATTGGCAATGAAGAGTCTTTTTCAATTATATCCTGACTGTTAGCCCCTCCCCGATTATCCCCGATAGCTCGAGTCTAAGCCTAGGCATCAACATCGAGGCCCTTCATCGTCAAGCCTGAGGCCTGGATAGATAGCCCCTTGGTTTGATCATAACTCTGCTTTAGTTCGTATTTCGCCATTAAACTTCACATATCTAGCATCAACTGCTCTAGCAACTAGCATAAAAATAGATCACATATTTTTAGAGTCCCATCAAAAAGTTTAATTGTTATTACCATTTTCACGTTAAATAGTTTGGCGCCCACCATAGGACTAAAAATAATAGTGATTATTTTCTTGCTGGTTTTGTCACACAACGCAAGTTATCTTTCACACTTCTTCTTGTCCAAGATTTTCGATTTCAGGTCAGAATGTCTGGCTTAGTGAACGGAGTTGAGCTCAACAACCTTAAAGACCGAGGAGAAAACGGTATGGCTGTTCCAATTATTGGGGCGCCACCATAGAACCCCGACAATGTACCTGGACTGATTCCAGCGGACACGGGTTCATAAGACGAACAACAAGTCGGCGAAACCTCACACACTGATAGGAGCATACAACATGGCGACCAACAGGAAGCCCAAAGTACCCCAGCTCGGGAGGAACGGGAAGTTAGGCTTCATGTTATTTTCAAAATGTTGCAGCCCCAACATCTGGCTATCGCTCAGCTACAAAAGCCACCGGAAGACTCCCAGCACGGTAGTACCGGGGACAGCTCCCCCAGCCGAACAGGTACCTAAGAGACCGAGTAATAACGGATCGATAACCGACCCTGCAATAGGGCGAGACAATGATAGCAACCAACGATAAGAAGGTCGAGACCTATAACTCCAGGGTCGACCAGATCCCGGGCGCACCCCCGGTCCTCAAGGGTATGGATTCGAAGAAGTTTATACAAAGGTCATTCCCCGAAGAAGCGGCCCCGAATGAGCACATTACTGCATTTGTATAACAGGATTCCAAAAAAGTTCAGAATTTCGGAACTCCCTAAGTACAACAGGACCGTAGACCCCAAGGAGCACATTACTACCTACACTTGCGCCGTAAAGGGCAATGATATAAAGAATGAACGAGATCGAGTCCGTATTGCTGAAAAAATATGGGAAAACACTCTCGAAAGGGGACATGATGTGGTATCACAACTTGGCTCATAACTCTATAGATTTGTTCGCCATGCTAGCCGACTCCCTTGTAATGGCACATGCCGGTGCCATCAAAGTAGTGACGAGGAAGTCTGACGTTTTCAAAATCAAGCAAAGGGAGAACGAGATGCTGCGGGAATTCGTGTCTCGCTTTTAGATGGAATGGATGGAGAAACTGCCAGTCTCCGATGACTGGGCAGTGCAGGCCTTCACTCAAGGTCTGAACGAACGAAACTCGGTGGCTTCAAAATAGTTGAAACAGAATCTGATCGAGTACCCAGCTATGACCTGGTCAGACGTCCACAACTGGTACCAGCTGAGGATGACCAGTTGGGAGCCCTCTCATGCTCGGTATACCCAAGAAGTCTCCTCGCAAAGGAACCAAACAAAGAAATGTTTCAGTCATACATCGAAGATAGGAGGAACACCCCGAGGCATAACCTACATCCAATGATCGGAGAGTAGATCGAGGACAGGATCCTCAAGGGCTCATCAATAGATCTAGATTCGATAGGAACGTAGTGCCAACGGGTGTGCCTCACTTGTCAGAATACAACATCAATGTCGATGTGTCGGACATTGTGTTCACTATCGGTAAAATCAGAGACGCCAAGTGGCCCAAGCCTATATAGTTGGATCCTTCGAAAAGTAATTACAACTTAGAGTGAGAGTTTCACAACACGCACGGCCATAGGACCGAGGATTGCCATCAATTACAAGAGGAGGTAGCCCGACTACTCAATAAAGGGCATCTCCTAGAGTTCCTTAGTGATCGAGCCAAAAATCATTTCCGGGAAAAGAAAGTGATCAACAAGAACGAGGCAAACGCGCTGCAACACGTCATCCACATTATTATAGGAGGCTTCTATGCCCCGCAGGAACCATAATGAGAAGGACGAAAATATCTATTACCAGAGAAAAGCAGACCCGTGGATATATTCCGAGGATGCACTCACGTTCAGCGAAGAAGGCACCGAGACCTTATCTTAACCTCACAATGACGCAGTGGTAATTTCATTCATTGTAAATTCTTTTCAAATAAAACGTGTACTCATGGATCTAGGTACCTCGGCCAACATCATCCGGTCGAGGGTATAGAGAAGCTCGAACTGTTCGACCAAATCGTTCCCGCCACTCAAGTCCTCAACGGATTCAACATGGTAAGAGAAACAACGAAAGGAGAAATTGTCCTCCCCATCACCATGGCCGACATGACCCAAAATGCCAAATTCCATGTCATCGACGGAGACATGAGGTATAACGCCATATTCGGATGACCGTGGATACACTGCATGAGAGCGGTACCATCCACCCTTCACCAAATGATGAAATTTCTGACAAAAGACGAAATTAAAACCGTCTACAGGGAACAACATGCGGCAAGGGAAATATTCGCTGTGCAGGATATGGCATTGGCGCTCGCACCCCCGCCCTCGATCAAGCCCGATTAAACAAAATAAAGGACCGTACCGCATCCTCATCTCGAGTGATTGGAACATATCATTTCTCAGAACATCGCCGACGAATTTCTTAGCAAGGAATGAACATCTCCCTTTTAATTTCGTATTTTAGACTAACCTTCATGCAGGCGCCCAATCGAAGTGGTCAGAACGCTAACCCAGCTCGAATATCTTAAGGTTTTAAAGCATCTATTGCACTCTTTTCCTTCGATCGAGTTTTTATCCTGAAAAAGGTTTTTTACCGGCAAGGTTTTTAATGAGGCAACATCTGCATGCTACCTAAGGGAAACTCAACAAATGTTGGAGGCTTCTTTTGCAATCGACCCCGAACACTGAGTCCCCCCGGAAGCTACCCGCTCAACACCGAACGGGGTCCCTATAGGAAAATAATGTGACGGGCCAAACAGTCAAAAGAACCGTGTCCATATAGCTGGGCCTCCTACGGCAAATACATGTACACTTGTACCAGATAAATCGTAGAATATCTTCTGTCAAGGAATCTTTCACTCCAAAAGAGATCAACGCCTTCGCAAAAACAATTCCTCCATAGGAAAACGTCATGAACACTCGGGGACTGGCGTCAACAATTCAACACTTAAAATGACCCCCTGGTCGGGACTCCAAAATCATAAGCATTCAGGTAAGGCAAGGCAAAAAGCGTTGAACATCTCCAAAGCCAAAAGCACTTCGAGTACTCGAGGACTGGCATCAAAATCTCAAAAGAAAAGTGCACGACCCTAGGGTTGGGATCTCCAAAATCGTAAATCTCCGGTGAAGCAACGAGAAGTTTATGAAAAATGGCTCCCAAGTCAAGAAACTCTCGGCTACTCGGGGACTGCCGTCAAAGCGTCATTTCCATTGACTCATTAGAACACGAGGCCATAAGACCTCAACGGCATGAAAATTTTTTTAAGACCTCAATGGCATGAAAAATATGTAAGACCTCAACACGCATAAACAAGCGTGGAAAAAACTATAAGACCTCAACAGCCATGAAAAAACTGTAAGACTTCAACAGGCATGAAAAAACTATAAGACCTCAACAGGCATGAAAAAATTGTAAGACCTCAACGGGCATGAAAAAACTTTAAGACCTCAACAAGCATGAAAATTTAGTAAGACCTTACTATAGGCATAAAACTCGATCCCGAAGTTTAGGCTATATGTCGCATTTGTAAAACTCCCGAAACGGCATACCCTCGATGTAGACACTTAAACTACTATACTCTGGATCAAAAATGGATCCGGTCAAACACAAATGACTACGGTCAATACGGCTGCACCAGCCAAATTAACGCGACTCGGGGACGCCCGACCATCGCTATCAAAATCACAAGCCATTACTTTGAATCTACTTCAAAAAAAACCGGTTAAACAGGCTACCCTCGATAGGAAAATGACCTTCGACCATGTCAGCTCCAAATCACAAGGCTTTGAGCTACTCAGCCTATGAGCTAAACCTTCAGAGGTGGGAGAACAAATGACTTGAAATCGAGATTCTTCTTGAACCGACGACGGGTCAGGCAAAATTATTGCAAAAGGTCCTTAACAAGAGGAAAACAAAGCCTACATATGCCTAAGGGCAGAGCGTAAGAGCCATAGTCGACAGCCTAATGAGCCTTAGGGCCACACATACTAAATGGTCCCAACGACCAAAAGCGTAAGAGCAACTATCGCCAGCTTAAAAATTTGGCTTGAGAATCAAAGTGAGCTCGAGTGGTAACCCTATTTTGAGATCGGATCCAAAATAGATAACTATACACGCATAAGGGCATAGTGTAAGAGCCATCATCGCCAGCTTTATGAGCCTCAAGGCCACATACATAAAAGGTCGCTTCGACCCAAGGTGTAAAAACCGTTATCGCCAACCTACAAAAATACAAAACTTGAGGGTAAGTGAGCTCGAGTCGTAACCCGACTCGGAGACTGGACCCAAAATAGTTAAAATACAAATGCCCAGGGGCAAGGCGTAAGAGACATTGTTGCCCGCCTATGTAGACACAAAAGCTTGAAGGTCGAATAGGCTTGAGTCGAAGCCTGACTCGAAGACTGAACTCAAAACAGTTGGGAAAAAACATAAAAGCTCTAACACCAGCTTACACTAAAGGCCGCACCGACCGAACGCGTAAGATCCCTCGGGCCTACCAAATGAGCCCCGAAGCCATATCACGAATCTAATGATTCTCATCAACTCCGAAACCAATCCACCTGGTCAAAAGCAAAGCAGAAAGGGGTACATAAGAAGTAAAGGCTTCAAGTTTTCTTGTATTTGCATACACGAAAAAGTGTACTCTCCATCTATAAACACGCTCTGAAAAATCACATACAAGATGGAAAAGTCTATGCCCCGACCCTGAGGGCTACGACCTTCTAGCCTCATCTTTACTCTCCTCGAGATTGGACGGAAATGATCGGGCATCACACCCATCCGCCTTCACTCGCGCCAGCCCTCCCAGACGAACAAAACCCTTGGCGTCGATCTCCTCTAGAACCCTTCTTCGGGATCAGAAACAAGCATATTCTTTGATCCTCTCTTTGCGATCGAGGACTACATTAAACTCGGTGTGGGCATCGGTAGCATCCTTCAAATGAATTGTCGTCTCCTGGTTAGCCTTAGTCCGGCTCGGCACTGCTTCATCCCGAGAATCAACGATCTCAGCTCTGACCTTTGAAAGTTAGAAACTCGAGCTTCAAGATCATATCCATTTGAAATAAAGCATTTACACGAGCTAAGCGGAGTTAGGCCTCAAAGGCAGGAACTTTATCCAAGGCACCCTTCACCTCTAAAGCTTGAGCCCGCACCTGGGCTCTTAGGTCGCCACAGTCATCCCTGACTTGGTCGGCTTCACCTCTAAGGCGCTCCAGAGCCTCCGTCTTTTTCTGCAACTAGGATAGTAAAAATGTTAACCCAAAAGGTTAAAAAGCGAAATGCATACCCACCGGGATAAGAAATTACCTGCTCCATCAAATAGCTCTCGTAATTCGAGCTCTAGTACGCCTCATATCGCTAGTGTGTCAACTCAACTTTCTTCTCCTCGCAAAAGAACCCGAGGGACCTTCCCTTATCCAGAGTTTTCGGAGCCTAGCTCCACAACGAAGTAGTCCAGACTAAAGATTGTCGGATGCCTACAGACAAAAACTCAAGAGTGCTCTCAAGAGATCAAAATCAGCCCCCGCCCACGGGTCCCCGAGAAAATTTCTTCTCAAAGGTTAATACGGAACTCAATTGGTGAGTCATCACTCCGAGGCCCAAAACATTATTCTCATTATACGCGAGGTCAAGGTCCCGGTGGCCCGAGTCTATTGGCCTTATTCGGGTTCAATCCAAGGAATCTCAAAAGAGCCCGCGTGAAGCCATTTTCATCAACTGAAGGCCAAAAGGAATAATTGCATCCGGGTTTAGTATTAGCAACAACAAACAGGACTGTGCATTCGAAGTCTCCACAAACATAAAGGAATAAGACAAGTGTCAAAGGCAGAAGTCAAGAAATTATCTTTATATTCATAAATGTTTGCTTACAACAGCGCTCGAAGGGTCCTTACATATGATTACAAAAGCCCACAGGGGGATCCCTACACAGAAAAAAAGAAGCAGAAGGGTGTACATACAACAAAAGCCTAAGAATCTGGCCTATCCCCAAAAGTGCATCCTCAATGGCAACATCTTTGGTATCATCTCCTCAAGCGCACGACCTCAAAGACAATATCTTCCAAGCCCAATCCCCTCAGGAGTCCCATATCGACCCTCCCGGAATGGCATCTTTGAAAGGGAAGATATAGAAGAGGAAAGCGATGGAGAAGAACAAAGTGATGAAGGAGAAGCCGAAAGGAGACAAGAAGTGACTGGGTGAAAAATATGGCTAGTATGAACTCTGCCAGTATTACTATTATAAAGCCACTTCTTGAGACATTGACTCGGCATGGGAGGTGATAGTTAGTAGATAGTGCCGCCATACCCCAAGGAATCCAAAGGGGGTGTAATACGCCAAGCCGAGTCATGGGAGGTGAGCAACAGTGTATAATTTGAGCCCCCTCTTGAGCAGCGGTGTATAATCCAAATACTTCTTCGGGTCAGAGTAAATTGGTCCTCTACTTCATCGCCCCGAGCTAGAGGAGACGATAATAACAACAATAACAACAACAATAATGTAAAGGCAGCATAGCTTCGTTCGAGAAGAGATGGTCCGGGAGATAGGCCGTAGCACACCTGATGTCGGAGGATGCTTGGATGAATAACTAATCACAAAAGGCCCCATTTATAAAAGAGAATGTCAAAGTAACCGGCGGCACAATTATCGCCCTTGATAAACGTAACGACAGGCGCATTTAATGCATTTGTGGGAGTTGAATCAAAGGCGATATTATGACCATGAAGAACGAGAAATCACAACGCGTCAGATGGCCCTGTAAAAGCAAAACAATGAACTGTTTTGGTACTTATAGAGGCTTGCATCATCAGCACGACGTCATTATGGGAGCCCATACAGTGGGATGTCAAAATCGTTTCTTATCGCTTCTTTCTAAGGAATGCGGGGACTATCTATGTACGGCAAAATTGGGGGGACCAATTTCTCATTGATAAGTTACTTCAGGAGATCGCCTCGGAGGCTAGAGGCCTCAGGCCGGGTTCCTCCCCAAGATCTGTCGACACCTAGCCTGGGGATAGTGTTGGCCGAGACCCCGAGGAGCATAGGAGGCTTCCGAAGAATTCATCCAGGGCCGGTTAAGTCTACCGGGCTAGTCTAACACTGGTCTACGTCTACATCATGAAGCTAGTTAGATGTCCCATCTCGCTTCCTTTATCATTTAATGTATCTTGTACTATATTTAGATTACCTCTCTTATAAAAGGGGAATAATTGGCACTTTGTAAATGCGTTTCTCTAACTATTCCACCTAAGATCAATAACAACTCTCTCTCTCTCTCTCTCTTTTCTCTCTAACTTACCCGCTTGAGACTACCTCTTTAATTTACTGCTTTCATAATTATTCTTCATTTATTGCTTAATATTGGCCATGAAGATCCTCTTTCAATTATATCCTGACTGTTTACCCCTTCTCATTATCCCCGATAGCTCGAGTCCGAGCACAGGCGTCGACCTCGAGGCCCTTCATCAGCTAGCCGGAGGCCCGGATAGCTAGCCCCTCAGTTTGATCATAACTCTGCTTTAATTCGTATTTCGCTGTTAAACTTCACATATCTAGCATCAACTGCTCTAATAACTATCATAAAAATAGATCACATATTTTTAGAGTCCCATTAACAAATTTAATAGTTATTACCATTTTCACGATAAACAAGGTTCATAGGTGTTACAAGTCATAAGCAAGTTTTGTAGTGTCTTGCGGATTAGTACGAAGACGTCTGTACTTATCTTTGAGAGCATATGGAACTGTTAGGAAAACTCCACTTCTTTGATTTCTTATCATGCGAATTGGTTGACTTCAAAATATAAATCTTTGATTTTTTGTTCTCTCACAGATGGTGAGGAGACACATTGCTAGATTCGATTATCAGACATCCGCACCTCAACTAGAGCAGCGAGAGTCTACGGTCGGGGCAAAGGATAAGGAGGGGCATGTGATGCAGCTAGAGCACTTGCGCGAGCTACGATAGAGGATGCACCAGTAGCTACGATTTGGAGGTAGGCACCCGAGGCACCTGTTGCCATCCCTCCACTTCAGGAGACCCTTGCACAGTTCTTGAGCATATTTGGTGCTCTAGCTCCGGCGAGGTTGATTCCACTTGCACCAGCCCACTGCCTGTACTCCAAAGCAGCGGGTCTATGTTGATTCGGTCCTAGAGGTTATGCCAGCATATCCTATTGTTTCGGTTCAACCAGAGGTTAGGGTAGTAGCATCTAAGGAAGAGGAGCTTAGACTTGAGAGGTTCAAGAAGTATCATCCTCTTAATTTAAGTGGCTTAGCTTCAGAGGATGAACATGATTTTCTAGTAAAGTGCCATTGTATTCTCCGCACCATTGGTATTATGGAGGTTAGCAGAGTTGCTTTTACTACTTTCTAGTTGTCAGGAGCAGCGTATAAGTGGTGGCAGATTTACAAGGAGAGTAGCCCAGCCAATGCATCTTCATTTACATGGACTCAGTTTTCGGAGATGTTCTTGAGAGATTTTATTCCTAAGACCCTTCGAGATGCATGGCGCACGAAATTTGAGTAGTTATGCCAGGGTACTATGACATTGTCGGAGTATGCTATCCGCTTTAGTAATTTGTCCAGACATGCACATGTCTTGGTTTCTACAATTAGAGAGCGAGTCCATCGATCTATAGAGGGGCTCAACTACGGTATTAGACTCACCATGGCTCGAGAATTAGAGATAAACACTCTATATTAGCAGGTGGTAGAGATCGCACAGAAATTAGAGGGTGTGCGGGACCGTGAGAGAGAGGACAAGAAGGCTAAGAGACCGCGAGATTCAGGCGGACAGAGTGGTGCACGTGCCCTAGTTCCAGTACATCGAGGTAGAGGCTACGTGATCTGTCTAGTTCATTAAGCACTTCCAACTTCTAGTGGTGCTCCAGTTATTTCAAGGTCTCGAGTTTCACCCTTTGCTCAGCCACTTTCTAGTGCACCTCCTGGATGGGGAGCTTCAGCGGTCATTCTAGTTGACCAGGCATGGGCCATTCCCAACAGTTGCGCCCACCAAGAGCTTTCTTTGAGTGTGGTGATACACTTCATATGGTGATGGACTACCCCAGACTTAGGAGGGGTGCACCTTCGCAAACTACTCAGGCTCCACAGATTCAGTTAGGTCCATTGACTTCACAGGCGATTGTTGCTGCTCTAGTTGTTTCTCCACCCACACAAATAGCTAAGGGAGGGGACATGCAGGTATAGGTTGCCCTATAGGGGGAGGCAAGTCTAGATTCTATTCTTTTTGGGTAGGAAGGAGGTAGTCGCTTCAGACGTAGTCATCACATGTATGGTTCTTGTTTGTCATAGAGATGCATCAGTATTATTTGATCAGGTATCTACTTATTCATATGTGTCATCTTACTTTGCTCTGTATTTGGATATTTCTCTTGATTCTTTCAGTTATCCTATTTATCTGTCCATGCTCGTGGGAGATTCTATTGTTATGATCTATATGTATCGGTCTTGTTTATTTGTTTTATTGGTAGTTTTGACACCATAGTTGATCTATTAATTGCTCATTATAGTAGACTTTTATGTGATCTTGGGAATGGATTGGTTTTTTCCTATCACGCTATTCTAGACTGTCACACCATGACTGTGATATTCGCTATGCTAGGTTTGTCACGGTTAAAGTGGAGGAGTACATTCGATTATGTTCCTAGCAGGGTTGTGCCATTTCTAAGTGCTCGGAGGATGGTTAAGAATGGGTGTGATGCATATCTGGCCTTTGTGAGAGATGTGAGTGTTGATACTCCTACCATTGAGTCAGTTCCAGTAGTAAGAATTCCCAAATGTATTTCCAGCAGGTCTTTTGGGCATGCCGCCTTATAAGGATATCGATTTTGTTATTGACTTGTTATTGGGCAATCAGCCCATTTGTATTCCACCATATCGTATGGCCCAATAGAGTTGAAGGAGTTGAAGGAGATATTGCAAGAGTTTCTTGATAAGGGTTTTATTCGGCCTAGTGTGTCGCCTTGGGGTGTGTCGGTTTTGTTTGTGAAGAAGAAGGATGGAGCTATGTGTATGTGTATTGATTTTCGGTAGTTGTACAAGGTTACAGTGAAGAACATGTATCCTTAACCATGCATTGATGACTTATTTGATCAGATACATGGTGCCAGAGTATTCTCAAAGATTAATTTATAGTTGGCTCTCATCAACTGAAGATTTGAGATTCGGATATACCGAAGACTGTCTTTAGGACTAGGTATGGTCACTACGAGTTCCTTGTGATGTCATTTGGGCTTACTAACGTCCCAACAACATTTATATACATGATGAAGAGTGTGTTCCGGCCATATCTTGATTCATTCGTCATTGTCTTTATTGACGACATCGTTGGTGTATTCTCATAGTCAGAAGGATCATGAGCAGCATCTTAGGGTCGTGCTCCAGAGCTTGTGAGAGAAAAAGTTGTATGAAAAATTATCAAAGTGTGAATTTTGGCCTGATTCAGTGGCATTTTGGATCATGTGGTGTCGAGTGAGGGGATCAAGGTACATCCAAAACAGATTGAAGTCGTTTATAGTTGGCCCAGACTGTCTTCAGCTACTGAGATTCAGAGTTTCCTTTGTTTCGACGAGTGTGATCGTCGTTTTGTAGAGGGTTTCCCATCTATTACTACACCTATAACCAAATTAACCCAGAAGTGTGCTCCTTTCAGATGGTCTGAGGAGTGTGAGGCAAGCTTTCAAAAGCTCAAGACTGCTTTGACTACAACCACAGTGTTGGTGTTGCCTACGGGCTTGGCACGGTGTCGATGCAAAAGGTGATTGCCTATGCATCTTTGTAGTTGAAGGTCCATGAGAAGAATTATCTTGTCTATGACTTGGAATTGGCATCTATTGTTCATGCATTGAAGATTTGGCGGCACTATTTGTACGATGTCCCTTGTGAGGTCTATATCGACCATCGGAGTCTCCAGTATCTATTCAAACATCAAGATCTTAATTTGCGGCAGCGGAGATGGTTGGAGTTGCTTAAAAACTATAATATCACTATTCTATATCATCCCGGGAATTCCAATGTGGTCGTCGAAGCCTTGAGTCAAAAGCGGAGAGCTTGGGCAGTTTAGCATATCTACCAACAACAGAGAGGCCACTAGCCATGGATGTTCAAGCCTTGGCCAACCAGCTTATAAGATTGGATTTTTTCGAGCCTAGTCGAGTTCTTACTTGTATGGTTTCTCGGTCTTCTTTATATGATCGAATCAAAGAGAGTCAATGTGATGACCCACATTTTCTTGTCCTTAAGGACAATGTACATCACGACTATGCCAAAAGAGGTTTCTATTAGAGATGATGTATGTGTGCCTAATGTGGATGGGTTGCGTGAGATAATCCTTGAGGAGGCTCACAATTTGCGGTACTTCAGTCATCCGGGTGTCGCTAAGATGTCTCAGGATTTGAGGCAGCATTATTGGTGAAGGAGAATGAAGAAAGACATAGTGGAGTATGTAGCTCGATCCCTATATTGTCAGCAAGTGATGTATGCGCATCATTGGCCGGGTGGTTTACTTCAGAGACTTGAGATTCCCGAGTGGAAGAGGGAGTATGTTACCATGGACTTCGTTGTTGGGCTCCCATGGACTTAGAAGAATTTTGATGTTCTATGGGTATTTGTGGATAGGTTGACCAAGTCGGCTCATTTCAATATAGTGGTGACCACCTATTACAGAGCAGCTAGCTCATATCAATATTCGCGAGATTGTTCGACTTCATGGCGTACTGTTATCCATCATCTCTGACCAGGGCATACAGTTTACATCGTGTTTATGGAGAGTTGTGTAGCGTGAGTTAGGCACACTATTGAGTTGAGTACAACATTTTACACCCAGACAGATGGACTGTCCAAGCGAACCATTCAGATATTTGAGGATATGCTTCGTAACTGTGTTAGGGATTTCGGGGGTTCTTGGGATCAGTTCTTACCACTTGCGGAGTTTTCCTACAACAACAACCACCAATCGAGTATTTAGATGGCTTCTTACAAGGCCCTAGTTGGGAGACAATGTTGTTCTCTAGTTGGTTGGTTTGAGACGGGAGAGACTAGGTTGTTAGGCATAAATTTGGTTCAAGATGCCCTGGAGAAGGTCAAGTTGATTCAAGATCGGCTTCGTACAGTGCAGTCTAGACATAAGAGTTAAGCCAATCAAAGAGTTCGTGATGTTGCATTCATGATTGGAGAGCGAGTTTTGCTCTGGGTTTCACCCATGAAGGGTGTGATGAGGTCCGAGAAGAAGGGCAAGTTGAGACCTAGGTATATCGAACCTTTTAAGATCCTTGAGAGGATTGTTAATGTGGCCTATAAGCTTGCATGGCCACCTAGCTTATCTACAGTTCATCTGGTGTTCCATATTTCTATGCTCTAGAAGTATTATGGTGATTCATATCATGTTTTAGACTTTAGCTCAGTCCAATTGAACGAGGATTTGACTCATATTGAGGAGCTGATGGATATCTTGGACAAATATGTCCGGCAGTTGAGATCAAAGAACATTGCTTTATTGAACATCCAATATAGGGGTCATCCGGTCGAGGAGGCTACCTGGGAGACCGAGCACGACATGTGGAGTCGTTATCCTCATCTATTCATCATTTCAGGTATGTCCTTATGCACGTCTGAGGAAGAACGTTTGTTTTAAAAGAGGGAAAATGTGACGACCTGACGGTCATTTTGTGTAATTTTGCACCGTTACCCCTTTGGATTCTTCACACATGTGTGCTTATGGTTTTATGACTTATGGGATTGATTCATTTCGTTCCAGGAAGATTACGGTTTGATTTGGACCCTTTGATTTTTGAATTAGAAGCCTAAGTTGTTTATGTTGACTAAACTTTAAGTTTTGTAAAAACGATCCCGAAATGGTGTTTTGATGGTTTTGATAACTTTGTATCGTGATTTTGGACTTGCGCGTATGTCCGGGATCGAATTTGATGTCCATAGGTTGATTTGTGTTGTTTTTCCTAAATTTGGCAATTTGAAGTAGAAAAGTTTGATCGTAGGTTGACTTTTAGCTATCGGGACCCTAATTTGATTTTCGAACTTGTAATAGGTTCATTATGCAATTTAGAACTTGTCTGCAAAATTTGGTATAATTTGGAGTTGAATTGATAGGATTTGGATGCTTAGTTGCAATTCTATAATTTCTTGAAACTTACTTTGAAATTCATATATTTGGTGTTCAATTCGTACTTCAAGATGTTATTTTCATGTTTTGATCGTGCGAGCGAGTTTCTATGATTTTTTATACTTATGTGGATGTTTGGATTGGAGCCTTGAGGGCTTGGATGAGTTTTAGACATGTTTTAGGATGGTTTGAATTGAAAAACAGGATCTGGTGTGCTGATGCCTCTGGTGTCGCATTTGCAAACACCGGGTTTGCAATTGCGAGCTTCAAAGGGGGGTCTTAGGTATTGCAATTGCGATACCTGGCTCGCAATTGCGAAAGCTCATGTAGCTGGATAGTTCGTATTTGCAAATAAATTATCGCATTAGCGAAGGGACATGGTTCGCATTTGCGAAGTCCCTGTAGACTGGGCAGTCGCTGCAATTGCGAGGTATTCTTCCCAAATACGAACCCAGTATTGCAATTTGCAACATCTGCATCTAAAATTAAAATGTTAGAAAGTCGGGATTTCATATCATTCTATCATATTTTAGAACCTCAGTAGGAGGCGATTTAGAGAGGGGATTTTTATCTACAAACATTGGGTGTGTGATTTTAGTCAATTTTCAACTATATTTCATTTATATATCATAGATTTAACAACAAAATCATGTGAATCAAAGAGGGAAAATTGGGGTAAAATGTATTATTTTTTAAGTTTAATGACCATAAGATATCATATTCTGAAAAAATAAATTATAAAGACTTCGTTTGCTTTTTCTCACTCTCCTTTTTAGTTCCTTCCTATTCACCAAAATGCTCCTTATATACGGGGCTATTAATCTAGTAAAGATAATAAATTCCATTTGTTTTATATGAAACTCTTGTTATGCGAACTGTCTCAAATATTTCACAATATTGAATTTTCATACAACTTTCACAATTTTAAGATTTAACTGTTATTAAATTATTCAATTTTAAAATTTCATATGATTTATTCTTTACTAACTAACTATATAGTTATTATTTTATTTTTTTCATTATATTTGATATAATATATTTATACTGATAAATAAAAGACAAAACACATGTACTATCCACAAATGGACATGAGCAAGGATTATCCAGTCAGCTTATATAACAACTACAACATAAATCAAAAAGTCAGAAAATCCGAGATCGACAGAAGAATCCTCAGAAGGTCAGCTCAAAGTATTTGAAAGGAAGACAAACGTCCGGAGAATTTATAAATGATTGCAGAGTTCATGGATAAGAATTGCAGCAGATCAACAGACGCCGAAGTTCTAAAATTTTACATTTACTCTACGGTTATAGTTTTAACATTAAAACAACCGTTACAAATCATTTGAGTGGTCGGAATAAATGTGTGTAACTATAACACGAATTAAGAAAACATCAGCCTAGAATCTTTACTACAAAAGTTAACACTTGTTCATTTGTTATAATGGCCGATCGGTCGTTTTGAGAATTAGTGTTCCGTTTGGTGTCTTAAGGTCTCGGGCAACTCTGTATTGTGTATTATGACTTGACTGTGTGCTCGAGTACAGTTTTCGGATGATTCAGGATCAATTTGGAAGAACAATCATTGTTTTAGAAGCTTAAGTGAAAAGAGTTGACCCAAGTTTGATTTTTGTGTATTTGACCCCTAAACAGAGTTTTGATGGTTCCATTAGGTCCGAATGGTGATTTTGGACTTGGGCGTATTCTCAGATTTGCATTTAGATATTCCTAGAAGGTTTCGACACTAATTTGGGAAAGTTGGAAATTTAAAGTTCTGAAATGTTCATATACTTGACTGAGAGTTGGCCTTGATGATGTCGGGTTCGAAGTTTGGTTCCGGGAATTTGAATAGCTTCTTTCTGTCATCTGGGACTTGTGTGCAAAATTTGGGTTCATTCCGGGTTGATTTGATATGTTTCGGCATGAGTTTTAGAAGTTGAAAGATTTAAAAATTCATAAGTTCGATTCGAGGTGTGATTCGTAGTTTTGACGTAGATGATGTTATTTGAGGCCAAAAATAGGTCTGTGTTATGTTACATGGCTTTTTGGCATATTCGGACGTGGTCCCGAGTGGCTCGGATGAGTTTTGGACGGGTTCAGATTGTTTCAGACCATTTTGGTTATGCTGGTTGGTAGAGTATAATGACCCGGCCGGTCGTTTTATGAGTCACATCCCCGTTTCCCCCCATTTCTGTTTCTGCATGTGTTGTTCAGCTGTATTTCATCATATCGTGTTGGTTGGTTCGGGTTCGGAGTGGTTTTTGGAGTGGAATGAGACACTTAGTCTCTTATTTAGAAGCTTAAGTTAGAAAAGTCAACAAAATGTTGACTTATGTGTAGAAGATCTCGGATGTGAATTCTTATGGTTTGGATAGCTTTTTAGGTGATTTTGGACTTCGGAGCGTGTTCAGAAGGTAATTTGGAGGTCCATGGTATATTTAGCCTAGAATTGGCGAAATTGGAAACATGGCATTTTCCGGTCGGCAGTGAAAATCTTGATATCGGGGTCGGAATGGAATTCTGGAAATTGGAGTAGGTCCGTTATGTTATTTGTGATGTGTGTGCAAAATTTCAGGTCATTCGGGTGAGGTTTGATAGGTTTAAGCATCGTTTGCCGAATTCGGAAGTTTGGAAATCCTTAGGTTTGAACCTGAGGGTCATTTGGTGTTTTGATGTTGTTTTAAGTGTTCCGAATGTTGGAATAAGTTTGAATGGTGATATGTGACTTGTTGGCATGTTTGGTTGAGGTCCCGAGGGCCTCCGGTTGATTTTGGGAGATTGTCGTATCAAGGATGTGATTTGGGGAAGTGCTGAAGAATTTCTTTCAGCTATCATAATCGCACCTGCGGAGTGGGGACTGCAGGTGCGAGGCCCGTAGAAGCGCATAAGCAGCCGCAGATGCGGCCATATGTGAGAAGGGCGGGAGCCGCAGGTGCGTGCATGGGACCTAGGGCTGTTCATTCGGATAGGATATCCGAAATCCGAACCGATCCATTCAATTTTGGATTTCGAATTTCGGATTGTATTTATTAAAATTTCAATTTTCGGATTGAATTTAGATTGGTATATTTTTATCCGATCCAATCCGAAATCCGAAATTATTAGGGCATGTATAAATACTACACTTTAATTTCGAATAGTCAGTATTTCCTTTACATCAACCTCCAAGTTATTACCTTTAGAATTGCTAGATTTAGCTATACTGACACCATAATACTCTCATAATTTCATAAACATAAATTTTTCTTAATGTATTGCCTCTTTTACAAAGAAAATATACATATTAGTTTAACTTTGAGGCATAATAATACGCTTTGGAATCAGATCCAAATTTTAAAATCCGATCTGATCCGATATAATTCAGTTCATTTTCGAATTGCATTTTCTAGAATTTGAAATCCGAAATCCGAATCTGAAATGTGCTAAATCCGATCCGATCCATGCACGACCCTAATGGGACCGCACCTGCGAGATTGCAGATGCTGGATTTTGACTCAGAAGCGGTTTTCAAGGGTTAAGTGAAAACCTCACCTGCAATGGATTTTCCGCAAGTGTAGTGTCGCAGAAGCGACTTGTGGCCGGCAGATGCGGAAGTTCGGGGCAGAAAGTATATAAGTTCTCCTTCGCGAATTTCAGTCCATTCTTCGCCATTTTTGGACGAGTTTGGAGCTTAGAGCTGTGATTTCAAGAGGGAATCGAGGAGTATCAGCGAGGTAAGTTACTTGGGCCTTGTATTTTGTATTTGTGATGATTTTTCCACTATTTAATCATGAAATTAGTGGAGGATTTGGTGTGAAGTTGAAAGGTTAGGGCTTGAGTTTTGGAGAGCTTTGATTGGGGATTTGAGGGGCCATTTGAGGTCGGATTTTGATGATTTCGGTATGAATAGACTCAAGAGTGAAAGGAGTTTCTAGTTTTGCAGTTTTTATTGTATTCCAAGACGTGGGCCAGGGGGCGGGTTTGAGTCCAATTCGGGATTTTTGGTCTAATTTGATTATTTTCATGTGGAATTCATTCCTTTAGCGTATATTAATGACAATATACTGATTTTGGTTAGATTCGAAGCATTTGGAGGCCTAGTCAAGAGGCAAGGGCATCGCGATTTAGAGTGTTGTCCAGTTTGAGGTAAGTAATGATTGTAAATCTTGTCCTGAGAGTATGAAACCCCAGATTTCACATCTTTCACTATTTTGAGGTGACACACAAGCTAGATGACGAGCGTGAGGGCGTGCACCGTTGGGGATTGTGACTTGGTTCGTCCTGCAGCGACTATTAAGTTGCATATTTGACTGAAAACTATTTTATACTTATGTGCTTTGGAAAGTATTACTATATTTTGGGTTGAATGCCATATGTGGGCTTCATTCCAAGTTGTTGGACCTTTAAAGGCTTTTTAATACTATTTTTTTACTATTTTTGTTTAAGATCTATACTCAGTCATGCTATATTTTATTGATTTCATAACAAAGTCTTATTTACTCTGTTTTTGGTGCATAAAATGATATTTTGGGCTGAGCACCCTATTTTATTGATTTCCCAAGTGGCTTGAGAGGTTTCTGACTGAGTGAAGCCGAGGGCTTGTGTTGTGAGGATATCATAGTGTCGGGCATCGCGCCACAACATGTTATAATGATTTGTGATATATGAGAGGCCAAGGGCTTGATTTATCATGCCACGAGATGGCTTGTTATAGCACTTGGGCTGTAGGATCCCCTTCGGAGTCTGTACACCCCTAGTGAGAGCAGGTACCCTGAGAGAGTGATATGATGTTGCCCGAGGGGCTGTTCTTGATTTATGTTGTGCTTGAAGGGCTGATTATGAGTTATTGTGAGGTTTCCTGGGGGCTGATTTTGAGTGATGTTATGCCCAAGGGGCGATTTATGATACATGTTTTGCCTGAGGGGCTATTTATGACTTTCATCGCTTTTACTCTAAACTTTATTGAACCTCTGTTGAAATTGTTGTAAAAATATCTTCAAATGACTTGTACTGAGAATGGATTTTTAACGAGATGATTTAACTAGATTTTGTTTTGAAGGCAGGCTGAAGTTACTGTTATTTCACGATGTGAATTTATTTGTTTCTTACTGCTCAGTCTTTATTTACTTTTATTACTTACTGAGTTGGCGTACTCACATTACTCCCTATACCTTATGTGTAGATTCAAGAGTTGCTGGACGTGATAGCGAGCGCAGATCTTTCATCCGTCGCGGATATTCGGAGTCGGCAAGGTAGCCGCATGGCATTCGCAGCCTTACTCTTCTCCCTCTTTTCTTCCTTAGACTATATTAGTGTTTTCCAGACTATGATAGTCTTAGTTGTATTCATACAGTCCTTAGTAGATGCTCGTGACTTGTGACACCCCGATTTCGGGCCTTGTTCTTTCCGCACTTGTTATTTAGACTTATGCTATGGAATTTTATAAAATAATAGATTGAAACATCTTTATTATGAAATATAGATTTGTTTTCGGATTGTATCGGCTGGCCTAGTTTCATGATAGGCGCCATTGCGACCGGGTTGGTTGTGGGGTCGTGACAAGTTAGTATCTGAGCCTAGGTTACATAGGTCTCACGAGTCATGAGCGGGTTTAGTAGAGTCTTGCGGATCAGTACGGAGACGTTTGTGCTTATCTTCGAGAGGCTACAAAACCATTAGGAAAAGCTTCACATTCTTGAATTCTTGTCGTGCGAATCTGTTGATTCTAATATCTAAACTTCTATTATTCTATTCTCTCACAGATGGTGAGGACACGTGGTACCGGTCAGGACTGACGACCACCAGTACCACCAGTTGGGGCCACTAGAGGTCGAGGTCGTGGTCACGGTTAAGGCCATGGTAGGGGCAGGGGTATAGCCCGCACAGCAGCTAGGGCAGCACCTGCAGATCCACCAGCCACCCCAGTCCATGATCAGGTCCTAGTTGCAGACGCTACAGCAGGACCAGCTCAGGCACCGGTTGTGCCTATTGTTATCCCAGGCTTTCAGGAGGCCCTAGCCCAAATTCTATCAGTGTGTACTGGACTGGCTTAGGCGGTCTCAGTTACTACGGCCACAGCTACTTTTCAGGCCGGGGGAGGCACTCAGACTCCTGCCGCTCGCACACATGAGCAGGTTGTACAGGGACTTCAGACACCGGGGGCACCTCCAGCCCAGCCGGTTGCAACTGCTCAACACTATGTAGCTCCTGTTATGCCAGAGGACGAGCAGTGCAGATTGAAGAGGTCTGGGAGACTCCATCCTCTGTCATTTATTGGGGCTGAGAGTGAGGATGCACAAGGTTTCTTGGATAAGTGTTAGAGGATGCTTCAGACCGCAGGTATTCTGGAGACCAGTAGGGTCTCATTCACTACTTTCCAGTTCTCTAGGGCTACACTTAGTTGGTGGAAGGCTTACGAGAGGCATAAATCGGTTGGTGCAGCGCCCCTTTCTTGGCAGCAATTCTTCGTTCTCTTTTCGGAGAAGTTTGTACCTGAGTCTCGCCGAGAGGAGCTGCGCAGGCAGTTCGAGCAGCTTTGTCAGGGTGATATATCTGTTATATAGTATGATATACGGTTCTCTAAGTTGGCTCGTCATGCGGTATAATTTGTTCCCAAAGACCGCGAGAGGATTAAGAGGTTTATAGACGGCCTCAATTTTCAGCTTTGATTGCTTATGACTAGAGAGAGGGTATCTGGTGCAACTTTTGATGAGGTTGTTGACATAACTCGACAAATTGAGATGGTTCGTAATCAGGAGAGGGTTGAGAGGGAGTCCAAGAGGCCTCGTGGTCAGGGTGGATTCAGTGGTACTTCTCATGGGGGTCAGTTTCAGCACAGCAGAGGCTGTCCATTCATGCATGCTCAGTTAGTTCGCCCAGTTCATCATGGGGCATCATCGGGTTATGGTTCTTATGCCCTCCCAGCTCAGAGTTCGTCCCGTGCTCCATCAGTTCAGGGCTCTTCCATACTAGGTTCTTCTACTAGTCATCCCGGTGTTAGGGGTTCCATTCAGCCCACGTCTCCAGCACCAGGGGGTCTTTATGAGTGTGAAAAGTTAGGGAATATATGGAGACAGTGTCCTCATTGTCATGGGGGTCTGCCTCAGCAGAGGAGTCAGCCATCGACTTCAGCACCAGTTACTTCACCACCCACCCATCTAGCTAGAGTTGGAGGACAGTCAGCCAGGGGTCGCTCTAGAGGGAGGAGGTCGATCAGGTGGTGGTCAGGCCTGTTTCTATGCACTCCTAGCCAGACCAAATGCTATTGCTTCAGATGTTGTGATAACAGGTATTGTCTTAGTTTGCCACAGGGATGCCTCTGTGTTATTTGATACTGGTTCCACTTTTTCGTATGTGTCATTATATTTTGCTTGTTGTTTGGATACGCGCCTTGAGTCTCTTGTTTCATTTGTTCGTGTATCTACTCCAGTGGGCGATACTATTATTATGGACCACATATATCGGTCGTATGTGGTGATTATTGGGGATTTGGAGACCCCAGTAGACCTTCTGTCACTTTGTATAGTTGATTTTGATGTGATATTGGGAATGGATTAGTTATCTCCGTGTCGTTCTATTTTGGAATGCCATGCTAAGACATTAACGTTGGCTATGTTGGGTATGCCACAAATTGAGTGGCGAGGATCAACCAGATTATGTTCCCATTAGAGTGATTTCTTTTTTGAAGGCCCAGCAGATGGTTGGGAAGGGTTGTCTTTCTTATTTGGCCTTCGTGAGGGATGTTAGTGCAGAGACTCCTACCATTGATTCAGTCCCAGTATTGAGGGACTTTTCGGATGTGTTTCCTATAGACTTGTCGGGCATGCCGCCCAACAGGGATATTGACTTTGGTATTGACTTGGTGTTGGGCACTCAGCCCATTTCTATTCCTCCGTATCAGATGACACCCGTCGGAGTTGAAGTAGTTGAAGGAGAAACTTCAGGAACTCCTTGATAAAGGGTTTATTTGGCCTAGTGTGTCGCCTTGGGGTGCGCCTATTCTATTTGTGAAGAAGAAGAATGGCACGATGAGGATGTGCATTGATTACAGGCAGTTGAACAAATTCACGAACAAGAACAAGTATCCTTTTCCTCGTACTAATGATTTATTTGACCAGCTTCAGGGGGCGAGGTGTTCTCCAAGATTGATCTTAGGTCGGGGTATCACAAGTTGAATATCATGGACTCAAATATTCTTAAGACAACTTTCAGGACTCGCTATGGTCATTATGAGTTCCCTGTGATGTTTATTGGGCTAACCAATGCCCCAGCATCGTTCGTGCATCTGATGAATAGCTTGTTTTGGCCTTCTCTCGACTCGTTTGTTATTGTATTCATTGATGATATTCCGGTGTACTCGCGTAGTCAGGAGGAGCACATTGTGTATTTAAGAGTTGTATTGCAGTGGTTGAGGGAGGAGAAGCTTTATGCAAAGTTCTCCAAGTGTGAGTTTTGGCTCAGTTCAGTGGCTTTCTTGTGACACGTGGTGTCAAGTGAAGGTATCCAAGTTGATCTGAAGAAGATAGAGGTGGTTCAGAGTTGGCCCAAGTAGTCCTCAGCCACAGAGATTCACAACTTTCTTGGTTTGGTAGGTTATTACTATCGATTCGTTCAAGGATTTTCATCTATAGCATCACCATTGACCAAATTGACTCAAAAGGGTGCTCCTTTAAGGTGGTCGGATAAGTGTGAGGCGAGCTTTCAGACGCTCAAGACTGCCTTGACCACAACTCCAATGTTGGTTTTGCCATCAGCTTCAGGTTCATATATAGTATATTGTGATGCTTCTAGAGTTGGTATTGGGTGAGTGTTGATGCAGGAGGGTAGAGTGATTGCTTATGCTTCTCGTCAGTTGAAGCCACATAAGAAGAACTACCTTGTTCATGATTTGGAGTTGGCTGCCACTGTTCACGCATTGAAGATTTGGAGGCAATTTCTCTATGGTGTGTCTTGTGAGGTGTTTATTGATCATCGTAGCCTCCATCACTTGTTCAAGCAGAAGGATCTCAATTTGAGGCAGCGGAGGTGGTTGGAGCTGCTAAAGGATTATGATATTACTATTTTGTACCATCCGGGGAAAGCCAATGTGGTGGCCAATGCCTTGAGTAGAAAGGCGGTGAGTATGGGCAGTCTTGTACTTATTCCTGTTAGGGAGAGACCTCTTATAGTTGATGTTCAGGCCTTAGCCAATTGGTTTGTGAGGTTGGATATTTCGCGGCCCAGTCGGATCTTAGCTTGTGTGGTTTCTCGGTTTTCCTTATTTGATCACATCAGAGTGAGCCAATATGTGATAACTAAAGATTCTAGCCTATTTTATGCTTCTTTTTGCTTATGACTTGGATTAAAAGTGTGTGCAAGTATTCCCGAATGCTAAATTATTTTGCTTGTTTGCAGTGCTTGGTCAAAAAGACACAAGAAAGTCATAATGAGCTCATAAAGGAGTGAAACCTGCACAAGTTCAAAGCTGAGTCAAAAGGGCACTGATAGCGAAGAAATGGAAGCGGACGTGGAGTATCCACAACTGAGGCGGGCTTAATTACGCTCTCAGCGGTAGTAAAGTTCAGAGAGGCATTTTTTGAGCTTAAACAGTCACCGCTGCCATCGGTGAAATTGCGCGGCAGCGGTACCATCTGACGCGGCCACATTCTAATTCTCTCCCTCAGCAGAATTAAGAATCAGAGAACTAAGTTTTGAGCTCAAATTGAAAACTACTATCCGCGTACATATTTCGCGGCCGCAGTTGAAGGAGCGCTAAGGTGGTTGATTTTCCACTCCAAGCGGTCTTAAAGTTCAAACCATGTTCAGAAGAGAAGAACCATGGTCCGCGATTGCTTTTGCGCATCCGCGAAAGTCCAAGCACTGAGGCGACCCATTTTCCGCTATCAGCGAAATCTGTGTAGGGGCAATTTTTTCCGAAAAACTTAGCTGTGTATAAATAGTTCTCTTTCAGATTTTTAGGACATATGTTATTTTGTGGAGCACGTGAACAACCTCTTTTTGCTTTTTAGAGTAATTTTAGAACATCTTTAACAATTACTCTTAGATTTTACTCTTGTAATTACCTTTTATGGCTTATATTTCATCTCCATCTTTGATTTCTTCTTTGATTATGAGTAGTTAAACCCATTAGATAGGGTTGTGAACCAATCATAATGTGGGTATCTAACGGGTCTTCAATTTTAGGGCTTAAATGCTTATGGGTCAATGATATTTAGCTTGATTCATGCTTTAACTGTTAAATTGGTGGTTGCAAACACTGATTTGTGTCTTTTTGACTTAGGCTCTTCTTGAGAAAGAGATACTAAGTCTAGGAAATTCAGGATAATAAGGAATCAGGGTGCATTCAAAATATTGATAGCCCAAATTAAAGGGTTAAACCTAAAGATAGTGATACCCGACTTGAGTCAATTTTGCTTGCATTGTTTAAACACCCAATGGAGCTTGAGAAAACCAATTAGGGAAAAGTCACTCAAACTACCGAGAGGTATAGAGTGAGTAATTATGTGCAATGGTTATATCATGATACCATTTACAATAAGTTTTTCCTAAGTTTTAGACCTTATTAGATACTCACCTAGGTGTACGTTACTTCCCCAGTGCCTTTTTATCAATTGAGAAAACCCTTACAAAAATATCATACTTAGCTTATTTTCATTCTTAATTAGTGTTAAAAGTAGTATAGTAACCAAAACAAAGCATGATTGGAAGTGCAATTAGGAACATCGCACATAGCTAGATTGGATAGAAACCCAATTCCAAACTAATATTAGCTCTCTGTGGATTCGATCCCAACCTTTCGGGTAAAAGTTGCATCGACCACTCTTGCCATTATATAGTGGTATAGGGTTGGAGCCGATCACTTTTTGGCGCCGTTGCCGGGGAGCTAAACGGTTTTGGCTATTTATCTGACTAGTTTTGTGTCTTGTTTTTCTTTCCTTCTATTTTACTTACTTGTTTGAGTTAATCGATTCAGGTACAACATGGTAAGCCATGATCCTATCGAAAATTCTATCCTGGGGAGGAGGTAGATGATAATGGTTAAGATGAGGTACCTCTAGTACTTCAAGCTCAAAGAAGAGGCCACCAAGCCAATGACAATGTTCCAGACCCTCCCCCGCCTCCTCCAAGAGTCGCTCCTCGGGTGCTTACAAATGAAGGGTACGCAAGTGCAATTGTCCCACCTCGGATCCGGGCAGGCAATTTCCAAATTACGAATGTGATGCTGACTTTATTGGAGCAATGAGGGTACTTCACAGGCGCTCCCCATAAGATTGCATATAAACATCTTAAATGCTTTGTGGATACCTGTTGGGGAAGCAAACAGACAAATGTGTCGGAGGATGCATTGAGATTGAGATTGTTCCCTTTTTTACCTAGAGGGAAAGTTTTGGACTGGCTCGGAAGACTTCCCAACCATTCCATCACTACGTGGGATAAGTTGGCCGATAAGTTTAAAGCTATGTTTTTCTCGTCGGGGCATATGGAGACATTGAGAGATGAGATCTTGGCCTTAAAATAGGAACCTAATGAACCACTTCATGAGATCTAGGAGATGTATTGGACAATGGTGAAAGAATGTCCGAACAATGACATGACCGAAGCAATGATACAGCAAAGATTCTATTGTGGCATTAACACGACCAATCAGTGTGTAGTGAACCAGCTAGCAGGGGAAATTTTATGAACACACCTTATGTTCAGGCATGTGAGATATTTGATGAGATGGCAGATACTTCCTCAACTTTGAAAAGTCGAGTTAATGTGCCACAGGGTGATCCTACTGTTATTCAACTACACAAAGAGCGCCACGACCATGGCCAAGCAATAGCAGAGTTAACTAAAACAATGAACCAATCGGCAAAAACTCAATTGCAACAAGCTCAAGCGCCGAGACAAGTAAATGCTATGGAAGGTGTAAACATGTTGGTCAACAAGATACGGGAAAAGGGTCAACAAGGTCAAGGAAGTCCGGATCAATATGAGCAGGGTAGCAGTGGTTTCAACCAAGATGATGAGTATGATGAGAAAAGTGAAGAAGTTCAGTACGTGAAAAATTACCAAGGACAAAGGGGCAATTCTCCTAACCAACAATAGTGGAGATCCCAAGGAAACTAGGGGAATTAAAACCAACAGGGAAATAGCAACTGGGGAATCAACAATCAGAATTGGGGCAACCATAACAACCAGGGCAACTGGAGTGGCACCAACAATAATTGTGGAGGAAACAACAACCAATGGAGTTAGAATAATGGCAATCAAGCGAATCGGGGGCAAGGCTTTCAAATACCTTCGATGTATCAACAACCAAACAACCCGCCTCCATTTTTGTCCCAAGGTCCTAGCTCATCAAACAATGAGATGCCCAGTTGGCATCCCATAATACTTCAATCCTAAACTAGGAGGTTCAACTTTGCCATAGTTCGCAATCTTTGAATACTTGCCCTAAGGAGGCTCTACCTAGTGATACGATAGTAAACCAGAAGGGTGGGAACAATACCGCACATGCAATGGCAGTGATCACAAGAAGTAATAGAAGTGGTAAAGTAAATACCTCCAAGCAAAAGGAAGTAGTGAGTGATGAGGTTGAAATACATGATGATGTTGTTCCTATAGTTGATGCGCAAGTGAGTAAAGAGAATTTGAATGCTGAAGTGAGAATTGATATTCATGATAATGAGGTAGAGACTCAAAATGACGTGAACCCGTCTAGGGAACATGTAATAGACATACCGGAAATTGTAGTACCCAAGGCTAAGGCTCCCTTGCCACGACGTCCTCCACCTTACCTCAAAGACTTGCGAAGCAAATGAATGAAAAACAATTTAAGAAGTTTATTGAGATGATGAAAAGCTTGTCGATCAATGTTCCTTTAGTAGAAGCTCTTGAGCAAAGCCAGGTTATGCCAAGTTTATGAAAGACTTGGTGACTAAAAAGACATCATTGTATTGTGAGACCATCAAAATGACTCATCAAATAAGTGCAATTGTGCACTCGATGGCTCGAAAGCTTGAAGATCCCGACGCTTTCACCATTCCATGGACCATTGGGAGTGCGGATTTTGCAAAGGCATTGTGTGATTTAGGAGAAAATATAAATTTGATGCCTTACTCCGTTTTCAAAACTTTGGGTATTGGTCAATCGAGAGCTACTTCAATGAGATTGCAGATGGCGGATAGAACAATGAAAAGGCAGCTTAGTATTATTGATGATGTTTTTATCCGGGTGGACTAGTTTATTTTGCCTGCTGATTTTGTGATTCTGGATTACGAAGTTGACTATAAGGTGCCGATAATATTGGGAAGAGCTTTCCTTGCAACAGGGAAGGCATTGGTTGATGTGGAAGAAATGGAACTCAACTTACGGATGGGTGACAAAAACGTTATCTTTTATGTGTGCAAATCAATGAGGCATCTGAATAATACTGAAGTTTTCTCTTTTGTGGATCTTCTCACAGAGTTGATAGTTGATGATACTAGTGCCATGATAAATGTGGAGGATCCTTTTGAAGCGGTATTGTTGAACCTTGATGTGAACGAGGATAAAGGTAGTGTGGAGTGTGTCAATGCTTTGCACGGAATGGGTTCTTATTCCTATGAGCCTCGTAAGCTTTCTTTGGATCTTAAGAACAGAAAGACTCGACCAATAAAGCCCTCAACTAAGGAACCTCCCGTTTTGGAGTTGAAGCCTTTGCCTTCACACCTCAGGTATGAATTCTTGGTCCGTAGTTCAACTTTACCTGTTATTATTTCGTCTTGTCTTACTAACGTTCAGGTAGATGCGACACTGGAGGTGCTCCAAAGAAGGTAGAAGGCAATTGAATGGACTCTAGCTGACATTAGGGAAATAAGCCCCACCTTTTGCATGCACAAGATTATACTTGAAAATGATGCCAAACCCTCCATGGATCATCAAAGGAGGTTGAACGAGGCTATGCAAGAGGTTGTCAAAAAGGAGGTGATCAATTGGCTAGATGCAGAGGTTGTGTACTCCATCTCGGATAGTTCTTGGACTTCACTGGTGCAATATGTTCCGAAGAAGGTTGGTATGACTGTGGTCACCAATGAGAAAAATGAGTTGATTCCCACCAGGACTATCACCAGATGGACGGTATGCATGGACTACCAAAAGCTGAATAAAGTGACCCGCAAAGAACATTGTCCATTGCCCTTTCTTGACCATATGTTGGATAGACTTGCTGGGCATGCCTTTTACTGTATTTTTGATGGGTACTCAAGTTACAACCTGATTTTGAGTGCTCCAGAAGATCCGGAGAAAACCACCTTCACATGTCTGTATGGCACCTTTGCATTTTCTAGGATGCTATTAGGTTTGTGTAATGCACTGGCTACCTTTCATCGGTGTATTATGGATATATTTACCGACATGGTGGAGGACTTCTTGGAAGTGTTCATGGATGATTTCAATGTTGTGGGTGACTTCTTTGATGAGTGTTTGAACAATCTTGATAAAGTGCTAACCCGGCATTAAGAGACAAATCCTGTGCTTAACTGGGAAAATGCCACTTTATGGGCGAGGAGGGCATTGTCCTCGGCCATAAGATATCAAAGAACAACATAAAGGTGGACAAGGCGAATATTGAAGTGATTTCAATGCTTCCTACTCCTACTTCAGTCAAGAGGGTTAGGAGTTTTCTTAGTCATGCAGGGTTCTACCGAAGATTCATGAAAGACTTTTCTAAGGTAGTGAATCCTTTGTGCAAACTATTGGATAAGGATGCAAAGTCTGTGTTAAATGATGAATGCATGAAAGCTTTTGAACTTCTCAAGTACAAACGGGCAACCACTCCTATTATTACTGCACCCAATTGGAGCTTACCTTTTGAACTCATGTGTGATGCTAGTGATGTTGCGGTAGGAACGGTCTTGGGTCAAAGAGTAAACAAGATGTTTCACTCGGTGTATATACAAGCAAAACAATTAATGATGCTCAGGTAAATTACACGGTAAGAGAAAAAGCGTTACTAGCAATTGTGTTCGTAATGGAGAAGTTTAGGCTTTATCTCATGGGTGCCAAAGTGATAGTTCATACTGACCATGGAGCACTCTGCTACTTGATCACAAAGAAGGATTCTAAGGCTCGGTTTATGAGATGGGTTCTATTGCTTCAAGAGTTTGACCTTGATATTGTTGATCGAAATGGGTGTAAAAACCAAGTGGCGGACCACTTGTCCCGCTTGGAGGAGGAAGGGAGGCCCCGTGATGGCCTTGATATTAGTGATTCATCCCCTGATGAGCAACTCCTCTCTGTATCTGTGAATAGCATGCCTTGGTTTGCGGATGTTGCCAACAATCTTGTGACCGGCATTGTTCCGTGTGAGCTATTTTCTAACCAAAGGAAAAATCTTAAACGGGATAGCTTGGATTACTACTGGGATGAGCCTTATTTGTTCAAAATTTGTAATGATGGTGTGATCTGGAGATGTGTTCCGGAAGAGGAGAAAATGAGTATTCTGGATGCTTGTCATTCCTCTCCCTATGGTGGTCATCATGGTGGGGCGAGGACAGCTTCAAAGGTGCTTAGCTGTGGTTTTTATTGGCCTATATTGCACAAGGATGCAGGTGAGCTTGTGAAGAGATGTGATGAGTGTCAGAGAGCAGGTGGAATTTCAAAGAAGGATGAAATGCCTCTCACCACTATTCTTGAGGTTGACATATTTGACGTGTGGGGCATTGAATTCATGGAACCTTTTGTGAGTTCATGTGGCAACACATACATTCTGGTTGTCGTTGATTATGTTTCCAAATGGATTGAGGACGTGGCTTTACCCAACCACGAGGCCCGGAGTGCGGTGGCTTTTCTTAAAAAGAATATCTTTACTCGGTTCGGCACTCCTAGAGCAATCATCAGTGATGGAGGTTCTCATTTCTACAATAAGGCATTTGACCCTTTTCTTGCAAAGTATGGTGTCAATCACAAGGTTTCAACCCCTTACCATCCTCAGGCTAGTGGAAGTTGAGGTCTCCAATAGGGAGATAAAGAGTATACTGTCAAAGACTGTCAATGCAAATAGTACTGAATGGTCAAAGATACTGGATGATGCTTTATAGGCTTACAAGACTCCTTACAAAACTCCGATTGGTATGTCTCCGTACCGGTTGGTATTTGGGAAAGCTTTCCGTCTTCCGGTTGAGTTAGAGCAGAAGGCCATGTAGGCTTTGAAAAAGTTAAATCTTGAATGGGATGTTGCAGCAAATCTCCGGGTATAACAACTCAATGAGCTTGATGAGTTCCAGTTTCATGTCTATTCTAGCTCGTCTTTGTATAAGGACAAGATGAATTACTTACATGATAAGTATGCCAGTAGCAAGGAATTCAAGGAAGGTGACTTGGTTCTCTTATTTAACTCTCGGTTACGACTATTTCCATGAAAGCTCAAGTTAAAATGGAGTGGTCCTTTTGAGGTGGTGCTTGTAACTCCGTTTGGTTCTCTTGATTTCAAAAACAAATATGGAAAAATCTTCAGAATTAATAGGAACAGAGTGAAGCACTATCTTGGCAAGTTTGATGATAGCCATATGGTAATAATGATCCATCTCAAATGATTGATGGTAACCTGCGTCGTGCCGCGACATTAAATCAGGCGTTTCTTGGGAGGCAATCCATGTGTTTTTCTTCTTTTTGATATTCTTCTTAGTGTAGGATTTGTTTTGGACTAACTGGTTGTGAGATGTGTGTAGGAATGTTTGATGCAGTGCAGAACGAAGCTGAAAAAATTTCACAAGTCTGTAGTTGGACCGCTGACAAAGCTCCATTTTTTGCGGTTAGTGGTGGGTAGTTCGCGGAGGCGTAATTAGTAGCGGATGCGGGTTTGAAAAGTCTAAAATGAGAATTCTCTGAAGTTTCATCCGTGTTCGCGGAGGATTTTTCGCGGTCAGTGGTGCCTTTACGCGGTCGCGCCCCATTTTCCACTCACAGCGATAGTACTAAGCAAGAAGCCCTTATATAAGTCCAAAGCACAGACCGCAGTGAAATTCCATGACCGGGCCAGCTAAGTTCGGCGGGTCCCAGTGTATTTCGTATAAATAGACGGTCTTGAGACCTTTTATCCTTTTTGATCTCTGAACTGTCAAGCTTAATTTTTACTGTTCACCTAAGCCCTAATCCGCACAAACACAAAAATTAAAGTCCATTCTCATCACTCATCACACAACTGGTAATTTCATTTCACAATTGTTCTTTAATTTGTACTTGTTTTTCTTTTATTTGTTAGTTTTTATTTCTTCTTCCTATTTTTCTTTTAATTTTAACTTAGGATTCACTAGTGTTAGTTAAATGTTTCTTAAATAGTTAGGGATAATTAGTTAATACCTAGTTGGGGTTAATAATGTATGAGATATCCGTTAATGGCTATAAAAATTGAACCCTAAGTTACATAGTCATTTTTTGAATTCTGCGGCCGCGTATGTTTTTTCGCGGTCAGCGTTCATGTGCAAAATATGAGTTTGGGAAGTTTGAATACCGCGGACAGCAGTGGCAAAGTCCGCTGACGGAGGCCCTCTTTACTCGGCCGTGCTGCATTTTTCTTGGTAAGCGATACATATGTTCATAGAAGTTCACAAAATGGGTCCACGACCGCGGTTGTTTTTCCACGATCAGTGGTGCAAATTCTGCAGCCGCGCCCAAAATTCCGTGGTCAGTGGTTCTGTAGAATCATAGGACGGGTAGTCTGATACCTATGGCTCCGCGGTCGCGCCCCTTTTTCGCTCTCAGCGGTGTTAATTCCACAGTTGCGCTTCTTTTTATCCGCTGTCAGCGGTTCTAAGAGTTGTTACACCACTGTCAATTGTTCATTTGTTTTTCTTTACTGCTTCTTCTAGAACCAATACTAACAAGCTTTCACTGACTATGTATGCATATAATGGGTAAACCAAGAGGTGGCAGTGACAAACAAAAAGGGAAAGCAGAGTCCTCCCGGGGTAGTGGACGAGGACAAATCAAGTTAACCCTAGTAGTCCGGCAATCCATTGGGAAAATGCGGAAAGATATCATAGCTGCAGATATAGCTGCATCCCACTCCAAGGGCAGTGGTTATGTTCTCTCCCAAAACGCCTCAGAGGGTGACTCTATGCCCACTCATGTACCAGACTTCCCAAGGAGATTTCGATTGAGAGACATGCCTACACCCCCAGTTTCTCCTACTTCTTCTAAGTCGTCTGATGGCTCAACGGAGAGTAGTGAGTCCTCAGCACCAGCCTCTCCTAAAGCCTCCCCACATAGACTGAAGCCCATTGATGTAGATGTCGAGACACCGAATGACGGGAGAAGAGGTGACACCCAGACTAGAGGGTTGGAACAAACAAGAAACCTAGAGGTGTGGCAATAGAGATTCATCAATGAGCAAGCCTACCACAAATTTCGGGAGTGGTGGCCTCAGAGGTCACTCATACATGAGCGTCAATTTAAAGAGCGAGATCTTCTGCCCCATAACCCCAATGTGAAGCGAAAATTTGATGAAAGAGTGAAGTGGAAACACTTCACAAGTGGGCTGTCGAATGTTAATGAGCACCTATTAAAGGAATTTTATGCCAATGTCGACCACATAAAAAAGGGCACATTTGTGACTAAGGTGCGGAACCTGAAGATCAAGTTTGATGGAAAGACTCTAAACGACTATGTTGGATTCAATAATGAAGATGAGTCTTTGTACTTAGAGAAGGTGGCCATGGATGAGGCGGCACACCCGTGGTTAGCATCAATACTTGCTCTCTCGAGCACTACTCCAGCTTGGTTGATAGCGGGGGTACCTATCTACAAGAACACCCTGAACTTCGAGGCGAAGGGTTGGGAGACACTTGTGTGCAGCAGATTAGACCCCACTACTCATGACAGTGACATGCCGATTTACCATGTGATTATAGTGGCAGCCATTATGGCGGGGTACCCGATCAATGTCGGGAATATCATGTCCAAGGTGATCACCAGAGTGGTCAACAAAGATGAGAGATCCTACCCTTTCCCGGACTTCGTCACCGTGTACCTTGAGGATCAAGAGGTTGAGAAAAGGGATTTCGATATCAAGGTGAAAACCAAGAGGCCCTTCTCATGGTACAGTCTTCAAGGTCCAGGCAACCCCAAATCCAAGGGCAAAGCTACTAACTTTACTGGCTAGTCTGAAGAGCCAACAGTGTTGGTCACTGCTTCTGAGCCTCCCACAGCCATACCAGATCATTCTCTCGGACCTTCTACTTCCAGGCCTTCCTCAGTACCCTCCTAAGCAGCATACCCTTTGACTGCACATAGGCTGAACCAGAATCATCTCCAGCATCAACAACTGGATGCAGGCAACATCAAAGTTGTTTGTACTATCTAGCTTAATGGCAGCCTAGTCAATTCATACACAGCCCAGGTGTCAGCTTCAGTGGAGGAATATCTCAAGGAGCTTCTGCACAACCAGAAGAAGCTCCTAGACAACAAGAAGCTCATTATGGATGATCTGGCAGTGCAAGAAAAATCAATTAAGGAGCTGAGCAAGAAGACAAAGAAGTTGAAAAAGACTCGGGCCTCAAAGGAGTCACTGAAGATGTTGAGAGCACAGGTGGAAAAGATGAAATCAGCTGGTGACGAACCATTGGAGCTTTTATTAGAGGACCCCATCCCAGCAGCTCAGTCAGAGCAGGTACCGGAGCCGGAGGTTGAGGGAGAGCCTAGGAGAGGAGGATGATTCCCCAGGCTGATGACTTGGAGATTGTGTTGGAGTACCCTGAGGGAGGTGCCTCATTCTAGCCACAGTACCCTGAGGAAGGTGACGTAGGGACCCAGCCACAGGACCCCATGCAGACGGATGACCCATATGGAGTTTTCTTTACTCTCTACCACCATTTTGATTGCTATTAGCATTGAGGGCAATGCTAGTTTTTTTTTGGGGTGGTCCTATTTAGATGATTTGATAATTGGAGTGTAATTATGATACTGATTTTTCTTTATTGTTATTTTGCACTTTTGGTATGCATATAACTTTACCATTTATTTTTCACTTTTCGTTATTTTTCAATTTCGGTATTTATATAAAGTTACTTTTCCATGTATATATTCATTCACTCCTATGTATATTCGTCTTAATCCCCTATTGTACATATTCAGTTTACTTTCAGTATTTTACTTCATAACTTCTTTTGCAATTTTTCTTAATAGCATAGCTTCTTATTTCATTTAGTAGCTTCTTTTTTTTCAATTCGTAGCTTCTTATTTTTACAAGTTTTCGTAATCAATAAGCCTTTGGTTTTATTAATGCCACGGTTATTTCCAAATGCGGAGTCTATGTGAATCGGGTGGCTCTTCCCGATGATGGATGGCATGACAAAATTCTTAAGGGTTTGAGTCTGTTTTATTTTTGTTTTTGTGTAAATAGTAGCTAGTGAACAATAGTGCCTCAGGCAAAGCTTCACTTGGGCCTAACACATTTACCTTTGACCTTATGGTTAAAAACAATTTGGTGTGTATAGGATGGTGATGGTTGTAACCTTGAGACTCTTGTGTTGACTAATCAATCATCGAGTTGTTTCTTGAAACCATTTGTGTTGCGCAAATCTTAGCCAAGGTTGTTGTGGGCCCTCGACTCTGTCTCTTTAGCAAACCTATAGCTTGTGTGGTGAGGTATTGATTTGCAAGTCCAAGTCTCGTGCCAATAAATCTAGAACATGCCCTGAATGTTTGTCTAGGCTCTCTTTGATCTAAATTGAGACTTGAAAATCATCCATAACCCACCAAAAATGATATCTCTAGTCAACCTCGTTGAGCCATAGCCCTTATTCTTTCAAAAATCATGATACAAGCCTTTATCCCTTCTAAAATGATCCTCTCTTGGCACCCAATCTTTATTTAGCACAAATTGACAAAAGCATAAGTTTGGGGGAAAAGACGAGGAATGAGAAAGGGATAAAAGGTACAAAATAAAGAAAAGGTAATGCAAAAGAAAAAGAAAGAGAAGCCAAAAAGTCAAAAAAGAAAGTGAACAATGTAGAAGAAATGAAGGGATTCAATAAAAGCAAAGATGAAAGTCTTGGAAAGACTAGAAAGGAGAAAAAGGATTGACTTGAACAAGAAAGAATGACAATGTGTCTCTCTAGACCCTAAGGAAGAAGTAAATAACTCAAAGAGTCAAGAAAATGTGAGCCAAAATGAAGAAAATGAAGCACTTAAGGAAAGATTAAACTTTCAGAACAATATATCCTACCTTGAACCAAACTTCTTCATTCCACTCCCACAAAAACCATATATGATCTTGAGTTGAGTGAGCTTACATTAGTGGTGACTCACATAAGGGGCAAGCTTATGGTACTTAGTGTCGGACTTGTGACCTTCCTTTGAGAGAGACAGGTGTGTTTTCCACAATCCTCGTTCTGAGTGCTACAATCTAAAAGTGAGGTTTGCACATGGAGAGTAGAGGAGTATGAGTTTGGGTTCCACAATGACCAACATAGTAGAAAGAGTTTCCTTGATTAGTTGAGTCAACTCTTGATGCTTTTGTGCCGCACTAAAGTCATGGTGCTAAAAATGTTGTGTATTGTTAATAATGCATTTGAATTGGGGGGTAATTGCTAGTCCCAATTGATTCTTGATGAGGTTACTTTAGGACAGCTGAAATTTTCCTTTCTTTTATCTTGAGGAGATGGGAATTACTTTGTTTGCTTGAGGACAAGCAAAAACTTAAGTTTGGGGGAGTTGATAACTAGGGATTCTAGCCTATTTTATGCTCCTTTTTGCTTACGTTTTGGATTAAAAGTATGTGCAAATATTCCCGAAAGCTAACTTATTGTGCTTGTTTGCAATGTTTGGTCAAAAAGAGACAAGAAAGTCATAATCAGCTCATAAAGAAGTGAAACCTGCACAAGTTCAAAGCTGAATCAAAAGAGCGCTGACAGCGAAGAAATAGAAGCGGACGTGCAGGATCCACTGCTAAGGCGGGCTAAATTACGCTCTCAGCGGTAGTATAGTTTAGAGAGGCATTTTTAGCTTAACAAGTCACCACTGCCCACGGAGAAGTGCAGAGCAGCGGTACCATCTAACGCGGTTGCCGTCTAATTCTCGCCCTCAGTGGAACTAAGAATTAGAGAACTAAGTTTGGAGCTCAAATTGAAGACCACGGTCAACGTACATATTCCGCAGCTGCGGTTGAAGGAGCACTGAGGCGGTTGATTTTTCTCTCCCAGTGGGCTCAAAGCTTAGAAGAGAAGAACCATGGTCCACGCTTGCTTTTGCGCGGCCACGGAAGTCCAAGCGCTGAGGTGACCCATTTTCTGCTGTCAGCGGAATCTCTGTAGTGGCAATTGTTTCCGGAAAATTTAGCTGTGTATAAATAGCTCTTTTTCAGATTTTTAGGGCATATGTTATTTTGTGGAGCACGTAAACATCCTCCTTTTGCTTTTTAGAGTAATTTTTGAACATCTTTAACAATTACTCTTAGATTTTACTCTTGTAATTACCTTTTATGGCTTATATTTTATCTCCATCATTGATTTCTTCTTTGATTATGTGTAGCTAAACCCATTATCTAGGGTTGTGACCCAACCCTATTGTGGGTATTTAATGGGTCTTCAATTTTAGGGCTTAAATGTTTATGGGTCAATGATATTTAGCTTGATTCATTCTTTAATTCTTAAATTGGTGGTTGCAAACACTGACTTGTGCCTTTTTGACTTAGGCTCTTCTTGAGAAAGAGAAACCAAGTCTAGAAAATTCAGGCTAATAAGGAATTGGAGTGCATTCAAGAGATTGATAGCCCCAGTGAAAGGGTTAAACCTAGAGATAGTGATACCCAACTTGAACCAATTTTGCTTGCATTGTTTAAACACCCAATTGGGCTTGAGAAAGCCAATTAGTCCAAAGTCACTCAAACTCCCGAGAGGTATAGAGTGAGTAATTATGTGCAATGATTATATCATGATCCCAATTATAATAAAATTGCCCTATGTTTTAGACCCTATTAGATACTCACCTAGGTATAAGTCACTTCCCTACTGACTTTTTACCAATTGAGAAAACCCTTACAAAAATATTATACTTAGCTTATTTTCATTCTTAATTAGTGTTAAAAGTAGTATAGTAACCAAAACAAATCATGATTGGAAGTGCAATTAAGAACATCGCACATAGCTAGATTAGCTAGAAACCCAATTCCAAACTAATATTAGTGGTTACCGTGAAAATAGTAACAACAATTAAATTTGTAAATGGGACTCTAAAAATACGTGATATGTTTTTATGCTCGTTTTTAGAGCATTTGATGCTAGGCATATGAATTTTATCGACAAAAAACAAGTTAAAACGGGGCAGTAATCAAACCGAGGGGTTTGCTACCTGGGCTTCGGACTGAACGATGAAAGGCCTTGAGGTCGATACCCAGCTCGAGCTCGAGCTATTGGGGGTAACCGGGAAGGGGATAACAGTTACTATATAATTAAAGAAGGCTCTTTATGGACAATATCAAGCAATAGATGAAGAACAAGTATGAAAGTAATAAATAGAAAGAGTAGCCTCGAGCGAGTAAGTTAGAGAGAAGAGAGAGAGATATATTATTGATCTTGTGTAGAATGGTTGGAGCAACAACAACCCCTTACAAATTGGTGAGGATTCCCTTTATATAAGAGGGGAAGCCTATTATAGTACAACGTGCATTAATTATAAAAACATGGAGATGGGACGGCTAGACGCGACGCCTCGATATAGGCTCTAGGTAGGCCGGCTCTTCCAGACTTAGTACTGTGCCTTGGGAATTCCTCGATTTGATCTAGCCTCAATCTTCGTCTTCTTTGAGTTGGGCCTCGATGAGTTCCGATGGAGGGAACTCGGTCATAGCTTCGCACCCTCGGGGTCACGATGTGTTCTTCCAAAGTGACTCAATTACAAGAAATTAGGTCCTCTGATTTTGCCGCATACAGATAGCGTACGTGTTTCTCAGAACGAAGCGATGAGAAACGATTCTGATACCCGACTCATCGTGTTTCCCGTGATGATGTCATACTAATGACGCAATCTTGTGGTGCGAGTTTTTATGATAACTGGGACATCCCATGGACTTGTATTTTTTACATCATTCAATGCACTGTCCATTCCTATTCTCCAAGGTGAAGGTACCACCATCGATTTAGCTTTTCAAGAATATAGTAATTGCATCCATCAATCAATCTTCAAAAAGCCTCGATGACCTTGTCGTTATCTCCTATAAATGGGGCGTTCCGGCATAATTTTTCTATCCAAGTGTCTTCATTTGTTCATTCATCCCTTTCCCCTTGTCATCTTCCTCTATTGTTGATCAACATGTTTGGAGTTTATGGTCTAAAAGTCTCTTGGCAGCGATCCTATATGTTGTGTTGTGGCCTCTTTCCTGAGCTTTCCTTTGTTGCTCGAGATATATTGTTTTGTCGTCGCTGTCGTTGTTGTTGCGATTTTTATTGCTATCCTTATCGTCTCGAGATGACGACAGACGGGTAGTCGACTTTCCCCTTTTTTCAGAAAGTCATTTGAACTATGCACCACTGCTCACAAGGGGGCTCAGATTATACACCACTGCTCACCTTCATACCCTGGCTCGACGTGGCGCTTTGCCCTGGGCTGGCAGCTTGCATGGCTTAATGTTCCATGAAGTGGATTCAAAGTAGTCGTGCAAGCGAGGCCGATGCTCGCTAGGTCTGCTGTCTCTCCGAGGTTCTCTTGGCCAGTGAGGGTCATCGACCTTTGGTGGGGTATGGTGTTTTTTCATCCCTCCCTGCTTCTCGACCTACCTTTTGGGGATATTAGTGCGGAAGGCCGAGATAAGGCTTCTGAGGATGCGTGCTTGGAGGCGTTTGCTGCGGGAGTTGGACCTTCGAGAATATACTAGGCTCTAGGCTTTTACCACTATGGATGTATACCCCTTTGTTTCTTTGTATGGACCCCTTGCGGGCTTTTGTAATTGTATGTAAGGACCCCCCGAGGGCCGTTGTAAGCCAATATTTATGAAATAAGAAGACATCTTCTTTAGTTCTGCTTTTGATTTTTGCCATGTTCTTGTATATTCTTGTGCGTTTGCGGAGATTTTGTATGTATGCCTCTATTGACGATCGTCAATATTCTTTCCAGCCTTTGGTCGATAGAAATGGCTCCTTTTCGAGCTCATCATTGTTCTTGGGATCAAGCCTGAATCGTTCCGGTAAATTTGGATCATCGGGGCCCTCGAGCCTCGTGGAGATAGAGCAGTGAAGTGAAAGTTGACTTTGGGTGCTTGGAGATTTTACCTTGAGCTTTGATGCAGATAACCTTTTAAGGTGTTTGTAGGCAGGTTTCTGAGGAAGGGGATATTCGTACGTAGGTGACTTCCTGAGGTCGAGCCCCCGTAGACAGAGCTCGAAGTGCTTATTTTTCTTCTCGAGAGAGCCTTGAAGGTTGGGCACCACTTCGGAACTGGAGACGATGTCGCTGACCCTCTGTGGCATAACTCTTTCTTGATGGAGATCTCTGGGGTCAGGTACTACCTCGAGATCCGTACTGAGGTCGTTGACCTCCCGGGGCTTATCATGGGTAGGCGAATTGTTGTTGTCCCCACATATACATGGGGCGGCTCTTGAATCTGTGGAAGATCCCATTATTTTAGATAGATATCCTTTCGCCTAGGCATCGAGTCCTTTGTTACCTTAAGTGCAAAAGTGTTGGTGTAGATCCCTGCTTTAGTTTTCCAATTCTACCATAGTTATGATTGCTACTTCAGGGCCTACCTGGTAGGGAGAGGAGAGTTCCACTCCCAGTGCTCAGGATCTGCGGGTGTTTACTCTGAAGACTATGTCTTCGATAAGAGAGGAACATCTGGAGATGGTGAGAAGAGACTACGGATAGGGCGAGGGGGTATCTTTGATGGCGCTTCCCACGGATGAGGGTATTACGGACCCCACTGATGGATTCCTGAACATATACTTGTACCCTTTCGCACTAGGCCCCCTTGATAAGGTCGTGCTTGACTTCTGTTTGAAGTATCGGGTTACTTTTGCGCAGATACATCCATCGTTTTGGCAAGTAGTGCTAATTATGAGATTCTTTACAGAGAAGGCTAGGCTTGAATTCACGCTTAGTCACCTCGTCAGGCTGTACCGACCCTTTCATTATCGAGGCCTACTAGCCTTGTGGTGCCTTTCGTCCACGCCCTTTGTTGTTGATGATGAGGAAGATGGGGATCGAAAGTGGGTCAGTCGATTCGTCCGGGTCTGGACCACTGACATTATCCCCGTGGAGCTCATGCCATTTCTCGAGGGATGGAATTATACGCGTGAGTGTAGTGTCTCGTACCTTCTTAGATTCGCTTATAGTGAAAACCAGTTTAGTAATTGTGTCTCCTCCTTTCCTGTAGCAACTTCGTGGGCGCCGGACGAAGTTCCTAGTTTGCCTGGTCGGGTCCGGAGGTTGGCGACCCATTCGTCTTGCGATGAGCATAGGTGGCGAGCTGTGTCCTGGGGAAGATAGGAGGCGAAATATCAAGGTATGTGTGTATGCTGCCTTTACCTTGGTCTTCGTATATTTGAGATGACATTTTCCTCTTTCTTTTGTACTGGCTTTGCCGTCATAAGTATCAGAAGGTCCCCAGGGGCGAGGTTGTGCTCCTCTTGAGAGGAAGAGGAGTTGTCGCCTTCCGAGCCAAGGGATGATGGTGATAAACGGTATATGCACTCGCAGTGTGAGGGATCTTTTAGTAGGTCTAAATAGGTCCACATCTTCGAGGAGAAAACATCGCCCGAGCCTGCTGTTCCTGAAGTCTCTGGTTCAGGAGCAGTGGTTCCTGTGAGTGATCATGCGCCGACCGAGGTTGGTTCTTCCAGGGCTGAGGTGGTTGGACCAACAGGAGTGTGCTCGGCCTTCGAAGAAGTCTGCCGGCTTCACTTCGCGGTGAGTTTCGGCATAGTCTTTCCGCATCTCGTGTCTTCCCTTCCTTATCGAGTTTTTTTTCTGCAGGCCTTTAATTGGCTCAGGTCTGAGTTGCTCCATCATGGGGCTAGGATTCAGAAAGCCCTGGATGAGGGTAGGTCCATTAGGCTCCTCTGCGAGGAGAAGGAGATTAAGTTGATGGACTAGCGATATGAGGCATTCTAGAGCTCGGATTATGAGAGTTATTTGATGGAGTAGGTAAGCTCTTGTAGTACGCATTTTGCTTTTTTAGCCCTTAAGGTTAATCTTTTTGCCTATCTCAGTTGTAGAAAAAGACGCAGGCTCTGGAATACCTTAGGGGTGAAGCTAATAGAGTTAGGAATGATTGTGGAGAGCTAAGAGCTCAGGTGCAGGCTCAAGCTTCAGAGGAGAAGGGTGCCTTGGCTAATGTTCCCGCCTTCGAGGCCCAACTTTACTAGGCTCGTGATAAAGTTTCAGTTCAAGCGGATATGATCACAAAGCTCGAGTCCGAACTCTCGAAGGTTAGGGCTGAGATCGTTGATGCTCGGGCTGAAGCAGCATTGAGCCAGACCAAGGCTGATCAGGAGATGGCGATTCATTTGAAGGACGCTACTGATTCCCAAGATGAGTTGAAGAGGGCCCTCGATCGTGAAGATAGGATCGAGGAATATGTTCGTTGTATATCCCGAAGAGAGGTACTTGAAGAGATTGGCGCAAGGGGTTTTGTCCTCCCGGAAGAGCTAGCTTGAGTGAGGGCAGACGAGCGTGATGCCCGATCAATTCTGGCCGACGTCGCGGAGAGTGAACATGAGGCTGGTAGTCATAGCCACCTGAAGCGGGGAGTCAATTTTGCCATTTTGTATGTGATATTCACAGAGCACGTTTGTAGATGGAGAACGCACTTTTTGCAAATGTAAATAAAAGAAAGCCTGAAGCTTTATCTCTTATGTATCCCTTTCTTCTTTGCTTTTGACCAGGCGGACTGGTTTCGGAGTTGGCGAGAATCCTTAGATTCGTAACACGGTTCCGGAGCTCATCAGCCAGGCACGGAGGCTCTTTTACGCTCGGTAAAATATGGCTTTTAACGCAAGCTGGCATTAGAGCTCTTATGTTTTGCTTAGCTATTTTGGGTCTAGTCTCCGAGTCAGGTTTTGAATCAAGCCTACTTGACCTCCAATCTTTTGTGTCTGATTGGGCTGATGATAATGGCTCTTACACCTTGCCCTTGGGCATTTGTATTATAACTATTTTGGGTTCAGTCTCCGAGTTGGGTTGCGACTCAAGCTTAATTGACTCTCAAATTATTTTTTGTGATTGCATGGGTGGATGACAATGGCTCTTACACTTTGGGTCGAAGCGACCTTTTATGTTTGTGGCCCTGAGGCTTGTGGAGCTGGCGACGATGGCTCTTACGCTATGCCCTTAGGCATCTGTAGTTAACTATTTTGGATCCAGTATCTAAATCGGGTTATGGCTCGAGCTCATTTTAATCCTCAAGTTTTCAAATTTTAAGCTGGCGACGGTGGCTCATACGTTTTTGGTCGTTGCGACCTTTTAGTGTGTGGCCCAGAGGCTCATTTGGCTGGTGACTATGGCTCTTACCCTTTTGCCTTTAGGCATATGTAGGATTTGTTTTTCCCTCATTAAGGTCTTTTTTTAAAATAATTTTGCCTGACCCGTCATCGGTTGGGGAAGAACCAAGATTTTAAGTCGTTAGCAGTGATGTTCGAGCACCTCGAAAGGTTTAGCTCGTAGGCTGAGTAGCTCGAAGCCTTGTGATTTGGAGCTGACATGGTCGAAGCTTGTTTGCCTGTTGAGGGTAGCCTATTTTAACAGGTTCTTTTCGAAGTAGATTCGAAGTAATGGCCTGTGATTTTGTTAGCAACGGTCGGGCGTCCCCAAGTCGGGTTAATTTGGCTGGTGCAGCCATTTTCACCGTAGTCATATATGTTCGGCCGAAGACATTTTTGATCCCGAGTGTAGTAGTTTAGGCATCTACATTAAGGGTATGCCCTTTCGGGGGTCTTAGAAATGCGACATATAGCCTAAATTTCAGGATTGAGTTTTATGCATGTAGTAAGGTGTTACGAAATTTTTATGCCTGTTGAGGTCTTACAGTATTTTTATGCCTGTTGAGGTCTTGCAGTTTTTCATGCCTGTTGAGGTATTACAGTTTTTCATGCCTGTTGAGGTCTTACAGTTTTTTGTTATTATGTAAAATAGATCCGGCTAGACCGAGTCTACTTGCTCGAGATCTTACGGCCTCGGGTTTTTTAGTGAATGGCGATTGACAACAGCGTTTGATTCATCGAGTTTGCTTAGGCTCTAAGACTGTTAATCGTTAGGACGGAATTACCTCATTGGGGCCTTATGCATATGAAGCATGGGTTCAAATACCAAACAATGAAGTTGATAATGCCGACAAGCACATTGTAGGCATGTGCATTACATTGGGTGCAAATGCCAAGGACCTTGGCCCCCTCAATAGTGGGGGAATCTCAAGGGTACATCACATGATCAAGTATGGGAATCGGATGCTACAGTAACATCTTGCTACAGTTACGCTGCTATTGTACCGTATGCTACAGTGACGTGAAGTTGCTGAAAAGGGTCTATTCACGAAAATCAAATTTAACTCTAGAACTGGGACGCTTTGGACTGGAGATACAACGTCGACATGGACTCACTTGGGCTGTTTTGACAACTACAAAGTTTTAGTAGGCATAATGTGATATCAATTGGAGTATTATGCTCAATTTTGATAATAGGTTACATTAGAGTGCAAAGTCTATTTCCTTTCATTGAAGGAAGACAATGATAATTTCCTAATTATTGTGTTTTCTTTTCTATTTTTAAAAAAAAACTAGCCCTAGGCGCTTGCCTAGTGGATTGAAAAAAAAACTATTTTTCACCCTAAAAAAAAAGAATGGAGTTCCGACCCTGAGGTCATGTGGGTTCCTAATTGTTGACGCTAAGTCTTCGAGTATTTCGGGACGTGCTCGATGGAGGGATCCTTGTCGTGAGCATGCCGAACTTTTCTTTTTTTTGGGAATACGAGATGCTTTTGGCGAAAGATATTCTTTGATTGCTTGGTGTAAATACATGTTGTTTCGTTGCCGTGAGCTCGGCCTATATGGGCACAGCTCCTTTGACCATTTGGCCCGTTACATAATTTCCTATTGGAACTTAGTCTGTCATTCCCCGGCCCTTCCGAGCGGACAACGTCATCAGGGGGTGCCTTCCAACATTTGGGGTTGATTGCAAAAGAAGCCTTACGAGCTTGTCGAATCCTCCTTAGGAGGCACGTCACTCCGCTAAGAATCTTGCTTGCGAGACCCTCTTCGGAGCGGAAGTTTGGCCGAATGGAAAGAGTGCAACGGGTACCGTTAAGGACTTGGGATCTTCTAGTAGGGTTAACACTTCCGAATGCCCTGGCCGGGTGTCTCCATACAGGTTAGTGTAAAATAACGAAGGAAGGAGGTAGTTTTACCTTATCGTGGGGTACGCAGGCGATGTTTTGAGGTCCGATATGTCCCTGCTGTTTTGGAGGGAGGACTCTGTACAGCCCTACACTGTATTTTAATTGGTCTTGGCCGAAGACATGGTTTGATTACCCTTCAACTCTTTTGACAGTGGATATATTGGTGCCAGCGATATGTTACGTGACCCGAACATTCCTTTTGCCGTGTATTGCTCCCTGCTGACGGTTTTACTTCCGTCCCTTGCGGGGGATTTCATCCTTTGGCGAAGAGGGGATGGCAGTGCCTTCACGCAGCGCGTCCGCGGCCGTCTGAATAAGGCGTTCATGCCTTGCGCCTCCTTTGATGATATGGAACTTGGCGTTCCGCTCGGCGCCTGCCATACTAACTGAGAGAATTGTCTTTCTTCTTATCTTCCCGATCGCCGTGTGGAATCCGCCAGAGATTTGAGAGGCAAGCATGATTTTACACGGCAGTACGAGCCACCCTATCATCCTCGGCCCGACAATGTTGATCGAGCCACTAGAATTCATGAGCACATGTTTTATTTCAACTGGATCGAACGAGGAAGAAGGTTACCAGTGCATCAGTGTGAGGCTGAGACAAGGTCTCGGTGTCCTCTTTGCTGAATGTGACGGCGTCCTTTGGAATATATCCCCGGATGCACTTTTCTCTGGCGACGAACATTCTTACCCTCTTCTTTATAAGTTCTTGGAGAGTGTCAACGCTCCTCCACTATCACGGTAATACGTCGTTGCCCATTTGCTTTGTTCTTCTGGGCCACCTTCCTTACTCGTAACTGAACTTGAATCCGATCGCTCGACAGTTCTCGACAGTGATTTTTGTTGAGTGGCTTGGCTTTTTTCCTTCGGAGCTGGTGGCCATCTTCGGCCCCGTGGCCGTGCGTATTATATAGTTCACACACCAACCTGCGATTCCTCTGAGAAGGATTCGACAGAATAGGCCTGGGCCATTTGGCGTCCCTAGTTTTGTTGACGGTTACAGTGATGTTGAAATTGTATCCTGATGGGTGAGGTGCCCTCCTTGACCTTGTGTCCCCATTGAATCTGGCTCTGTTGAAGATTCCTCGAGGATATTGTCCTCGATCCATTCTCTGATTGTAGCGAGGTATGTTGTGTCTCGGGGGATTCTTCCTATCTACGGTGTATGGCCAGTATATCTCCTTGTTTCGCATCGGTTTCTTTTACATGAGCCTACTTGGGTATACTGAGCCTGAGGGGGATTCCGGCTGGTCATCCACGACCCCGATTTTTGAGTGGTGCCGGATATGGGAGTCCGACCAGGTCTTGGCTAGATACCCGATCAAGTTCTATTTCAACTGCCCTGAAATCATCGGGCTTTGTTCGTTTAGGCTTTGAGTGAAGGCTTGTACCTCCCGGTTGTCTGATACTAGGGGTAGTTCCGTTCGTTCCATCTAGGAACGAGATGCAAATTCTAGCAGCATTTCATTCTCCCTTTGCTCAATTTCGGACGTGTCGGGCTTTTTCGTCGTTTCTTCGATGGCACCAATATGTGCCTTCATGAAGTAATCTGCCAATATGGTAAGTGAGTTTATGGGGTCAGGAGCTAGGCTATGATGCCTTATTGTGGCAACCTTCGAGAGCGTTTCTCCGAACCTCTTCAATGAGATGGACTCGATCTCATCGTCTTGTGTGTCATTGCCTTTCACCGCGCACGTATAGGCAGTGATGTGCATGTTGGGATCTGAGGTCCCGTTGTACCTTGAGAGTCCTGTCATATCGAAATTTTGTCTAATGGGTTTTTGAGCCGCTTTCTCTGGGAACGTCCATTGCATAAACTTCCTGGAATCTACACCCTTTAGGATCGGGGGCACACCCGGGATTTGGTCGACTCTGAAGTTATAAGTTTTTCCTTCATATCTTTGGTTGCTATCATTTTCTTGCCTGAATCGAGCCTTTTGGCGAGGTCCTCTAGCACTTTCACGATGGCAGAATCGGCTACCAATTCGTTGTTACTTGACCTCTTCGGTACCTGTTCGGTCGGGGGAGTAGTTTCCGGTGCTACTATGCTGGGAGTCTTCGAATGGCTTTGCAACTAAGCGATAGCCAATTGTTGTGCCTGCAACATTTCAAAAAAATCATGAAGACTAACTTCCTGTACTTCCCGAGCTGGGGTCTTTTGGGCTTCCTATTGGTCGCCATGTTGTATGCTTTTGTCGGTGTGTGAGGTTTCGACGACCTACTACGCGTCTTGTGAACCCGCGTCCACTAGAATCGGTCCAGGTGCATTATCGGTGTTCTGCTGTGGCACGCCAATGACTGGAACAGCCACACCATTTTCTCCATGATTTTCAAGGTAGTCATTCTCAACTCTTTTTACCGAGCCAGACATTTTGACATAAAATCAAAAGATCTTGGACAAGAAAAATCATGAAAGATAACTTGCGTTTGTGTAATCAAACCAGCAAGAAAATAATCGCTATTATTTTTATCCCCATGGTGGGCGCTAAACTGTTTACCGTGAAAATGGTAACAACAATTAAATTTTTAAATGGGACTCTAAAAATACATGATCTATTTTTATGCTAGTTGTTAGAGCAGTTGATGCTAGGCGTATGAAGTTTAACGATGAAATATAAGTTAAAATGGGGCATTAATCAAACCGAGGGGCTTGCTACCCGGGCTTCAGACTAACCGATGAAGGCATCGAGGTCGATACCCGACTCGAGCTCGAGCTCTGGGGGGTAACCGAGAAGGGGATTTTAGTTAAGATATAGTTAAAGAAGGCTCTTTATGGCCAATATCAAGCAATATATGAAGAACAAGTATGAAAGTAACACATGGAAAGAGTAACCTCGAGCAAGTAAGTTAGAGAGAAAAGAGAGAGAGATATATATTATTGATCTTTTGTAGAATGGTTGGAGAAATAGCAACCCCTTACAAAGTGGTGAGGATTCCCTTTATATAGGCAGGGAATCCTATTATGGTACAACGTGCATTAATTATAAAAGTATGGAGATGGGACAATTAGACCCGATTCCTCGATATAGGCTCTGGGTAGGTTGGCTCTGTCAGACTTGGCCATGTGCATTGGGAATTCCCCGTTTTGCTCTAGCCTCGATCTTCGTCTTCTTTGAGTCAGGCCTCGACGAGCTTCAAGGGAGAGAACTCGGTCACAGCTTCGTGCCCTCGGGGTCTCGTGGTGTTCTTCGGAAGTGACTCGATAACAAGTAATTAGGCCCTCTAGTTTCGCCGCATACAATTAGCTCTTTGTGGATTCGATCATGATCTTTCGGGTAAAAGCTGCATCAACCACTCTTGCCATTCTATAGTGGTATAGGGTTGGAGCCGATCAGTATGATGATCCTGATTTGCTTGTTCTCAAGGACATAGTCCAGCACGACGATGCCAAAGATGTGACTATTGGTTATGATGGGGTATTGAGGATGTTGAGCCGAATATATGTGCCCAATGTAGATGGGCTTCGGGAGTTGATTCTGGAGGAGGCCCATAGCTCGCGGTATTTTATCCATCTGGGTGCCGCAAAGATGTATCAGGATTTGAGACAACACTACTGGTGGAGAAGAATGAAGAAATATATAGTGGTATTTGTAGCTCGGTGTCTCAATTGTCAGTAGGTGAAATATGCGAATCAGAGATCAGTTGGTTTGCTTGAGCAGATGGATATTCCATATTGGAAGTGGGAGCGGATTACCATAGATTTCGTAGTTGGACTCCCATGGACTTTGAGGAAGTTCGATGTTATTTGGGTGATTGTGGATTGGCTGTCCAAGTTCGTGCACTTCATTCCTATGTGTACTTCCTATTCTTCAGAGCGGTTAGTAGGGATTTGTATCCGAGAGATTGTTTGACTACATGGTGTCCCATTTTCCATCATTTCAGATAGAGGTGCCCAGTTTACATTGCAATTTTGGAGAGTCGTGTAGTGAGAGTTGGGTACTCAGGTTGAGTTGAGCACAACTTTTCACTCTTAGATGGATGGGCAGTCCGAGCGCACTATTCAGATATTGGAGGACAAGTTACGTGCTTGTGTCATTAATTTTGGGGGTTTATGGGATCGGTTTCTACCGCTCGTGGAGTTTGCATATAACAACAGTTATCAGCTGGGTATTCAGATGGCTCCATATGAGGCTTTATATGGGAGATGGTGTAGATCTCCAGTAGGTTGGTTTGAGCCGGGTGAGGCTAGACTTGGTGCAGGATGCTTTGGACAAGGTGAAAGTGATTCAGGAGCGGCTTCATATAGCGAGGTCGAGACAAAAGAGTTATGCTGGCAGGAAGGTTCGTGATGTGTCTTACATGGTTGGGGAGAAGGTTCTACTGAAGGTTTCACCCAAGAAGGGTGTCATGAGATTTGGAAAGAATGGTAAATTGAGCCCTCGGTTCATTGGGCCTTTTGAGGTGCTTCAAAGGATTCGGGAGGTGGCTTATGAGTTGGCTTTGCTACCTAGCTTGTCGAGTGTAACTCTGGTATTTGATGTTTCTATGCTCCAGAAGAAAATTGGTGATCCGTCTTATGTTTTAGATTTCATCGCGGTTCAGTTATATGGTGATTTGACTTATGATGTAGAGTCAGTGGCTATTTTTGGAGTGGCAAGTTCGAAAGTTGAGATCAAAGGATATAGGTTCAGTGAAAGTGTAGTGGAGAGGTCGGCCCGTGGAGGAGGCTACTTACGAGACTGAGCGGGAGATGCGAAGCAAATATCCACACCTGTTTGAGGCTTCAGGTATGTTTTTTGACTCGTTCGAGGGCGAACGTTAGTGTAAGAAGGGGAGGATGTAACAACCCGGACGGTCGTTTCATGAGTCACAGCCCCATTTCACCATTTCTACTACTTTATGTGTTGTTAAGCTATATTTCATCGTATCGTGTTAGTTGGTTCGGGTTCGGAGTGATTTTTGGAGGGCAATGAGATACTTAGTCTCCTATTTAGAAGCTTAAGTTAGAAAAGTCAACCGGATGATGACTTATGTGTAGAAGATCTCGGATGTGAATTCTGATGGTTCGGATAGCTTCGCTAGGTGATTTTGGACTTATGAGCATGTTCGAAAGGTAATTTGAGGTCCGTGGTAGATTTAGGCTTGAATTGGCAAAATTGGAAATTTGGTATTTTCTAGTCGGTAATGGAAATCTTGATATCGGGGTCGGAATGGAATTTCGGAAATTGGAGTAGGTTCGTTATGTCATTTATGACATGTGTGCAAAATATCATGTCAGTCAGGTGAGGTTTGATAGGTTTCGGCATCATTTGCGGAATACGGAAATTTGGAAATCCTTAGGTTTGAATCCGAGGGTGATTTGGTGTTTTGATGTTGTTTTGAGTGTTCTGAAGGTTGGAATAAGTTTGAATGGTGATATGTGACTTGTTGTCATGTTTGGTTGAGGTCTTGAGGGCCTCGGGTTGATTTTGGGAGGTTGTCGGATCAAGGATGGGATTTGAGGAAATGTTGAAGAATTTCCTTCAGCTATCATAACCGCACCTGCAGAGTAGGGACCGAAGCTGCGAGGCCCACAGAAGCGCATAAGTATTCACAGATGCGGAAATAGGTGAGAAGGGCAGGAGCCGCAGGTGCGTGCATGGGACCGCACCTACAAGATCGCAGATGCGGGATTTTGATCGCAGAAGCGATTTTCGAGGGTTAAGTTAAAACTGCACATGCGATCGATTTTCCATAGGTGCGGCGTAGCAGAAGAACCTTGTGGACCGCAGACGCGAAAGTTCTGGGCAAAAAGTATATATGTTCTCCTTCGCAAATTTCAGTCCATTCTTCACCATTTTTGGACGACTTTGGAGCTTAAAGCTGTGATTTCAAGAGGGAAACGAGGAGTATCACTGAGGTAAGTTACTTGGGCCTTGTATTTTGTGTTTGTGATGATTTATCTACTATTTAATCATTAAATTAGTGGAGGATTTGGGGTGAAGTTGAAGGGTTAGGGCTTGAGTTTTGGAGAGCTTTGATTGTGGTTTTGAGGGGTTATTTGAGGTCGAATTTTGATAATTTCGGTACGAATAGACTCGGGAGTGAAAGGCGTTTCTAGTTTTGCGATTTTTGTTGGATTCTGAGACGTGGTCCCGGGGGCCAAGTTTGAGTCCAATTCGGGATTTTTAGTATAAATTGATTGTTTTCATGTGGAATTCGTTCCTTTAGCGTATATTGATGATAATATACTGATTTTGGTTAGATTCGAAGCATTTGGAGGCCGAGTCGAGAGGCAAGGGCATCACGGGTTAGAGTTTTGTCCGGTTTAAGGTAAGTAATGATTGTAAATCTTGTCCTGAGGGTATGAAACCTCGAATTTCACATCTTTCACTATTTTGAGGTGATGCACACGCTAGATGACGAGCGTGGGAGCGTGCACCATTGGGGATTGTGACTTGGTCCGTCCCGCAGCGACTATTAAGTTCTGTATTTGACTAAAAACTATTTCATACTTATGTGCTTTGGAAAGTATTACTATGTTTTGGGCTGAATGCCATACTTGGGCCTTGTGCCAAGCTGTTGGACCCTTATGGGCTTTTTATTACTGTTTTCTCACTGTTTTGGTTTACGATCTGTACTCAGTCATGCTATATTTTACTGGTTTTATAGCTGTATCTTATTTACTCTGTTTTTGATGCGTAAAATGATATTTTGGACTGAGCACCCTATTTTATTGATAGCCCGAGTGGCTTGAGAGGTTTCTGACTGAGTGTGGCCGAGGGCCTGTGTTATGAGGATATCATGGGGTCGGGCTGCGCGTCGCAATATGTTGGACTGATTCGTAATATATGATAGGCCAAGAGCCTGATTTATTATGCAACGAGATGGCTTGTTATAGCGCTTGGGTTGTAGGAGCCCCTCTGGAGTTTGTACACCCCCAGTGGCACGGATACCCTGAGAGAGTGATATGATGTTGCACGAGGGGCTGTTCTTGATTCATGTTGTGCCTGAGGGGCTGATTACGAGTGATTGTGAGGTTGCCCGAGGGGCTGATTTTGAGTGATGTTATGCCCGAGGGGTGGTTTATGACACATGTTTTGCCCGAGGGGCTATTTATGAATTTCATCACTTTTACTCTAAACTTCATTGAACTTCTGTTGAAATTGTTGTAAAAATATCTTAAAATTATTTTTACTGAGAATGGTTTTTTAACGAGATGATTTGACTAGATTATGTTTTTAAGGCAGGTTGTACTTACTGTGATTTCATGACGTGGATTTATGTGTTTCTTAGTGCTCAGTCTTTATTTACTTTTATTACTTACTAAGTTGGAATACTCACATTACTCCATGCACCTAGTGTGCAGATCCAGGAGTTGTTTGACGTGATAGCAAGCAACGGTCTTTCATCTGTCGCAGATATTCGAAGCCGGCAAGGTAGTTGCATGGCGTTCGCAGCCGTACTCTTCTCCCTCTTATCTTCCTTAACTATATTAGTTTTTTCCAGATTGTGATAGTCTTAGTTGTATTCAGATAATTCTTAGTAGATGCTCGTGACTTGTGACACCTTGATGTCGGGCCTTGTTCTTTCCGCACTTGTTATGTAGACTTATGCTGTGAAATTTTATTAATTAATAGCTTGAAACATCTTTATTATGAAATATCGATTTGTTTGGGGATTGTATCGGCTGGCCTATTTTCGTGATAGGCGCCATTACGATCAGGTTGGTTGTGGGGTCGTGACAAGTGAGGTTCTGGTCCGCATCTATCAAGGGATGGTTGCAGATGTGAGCCTACAACTGCAGCATTTTGGTCGCAAAAGAGAAATTGGACTGTAAAGGGGACGTCCACAGAAGCGGAATGCTCAACACAGGAGTGCTTCTTTCATAGATACAAGAAGTGATGGGCCAAGTGTTTTCGCAGGTGCGCTTCTTGGCTAGCTAAAGCGACACCGCAAGTGCGATGGATGCCTCGTTGGTGCGAAATCTGGGTTGGCAAGTGAGGTCTGCAGATGCGAGATCTGACTCGCAAAATCGAGATGGGCAGGTGCGCAATTTTGTGCACAGATGTGGAAATGGCTAGGCATAATGCTTAAGTGTCGAGGATTCGATATTTTTGCCATTTTTAGAGCTTTATACTTCAGTTTTTGGGCAATTTTGGAGGGGTTCTTCACGAGTTTGATTTGGGTAAGTGTTCTTTATCCGAAATTGATTAATATTCATGATTCCGTATTACTTTATATCATTAAATTAGTGAATTGAATGGAAGAAAATGAAAAATATTGTAAAATCATTCAAAATGTAAAATGAGGATTTGAAGGGCGATTCGATATTGGAAGTTGATAATTTTTATATGGTTGGACTCGTACTAGAAAGAGTGTTTGGGTTTTGTGAATTTTATCGGGTACGTAGGTGCGGGCTTGGGGTTGACTTTTTAGTTTTAATTAAAGAACGAAGCTTTATTATCCGGAATTATTTTCTATGAGTTTTATTTATGATATTAAGTTATTTTGGCTAGATTTGAGCCATCCAGAGGTTGTTTCATTCAAGAATATCATTTTACAGTATCGGTCTATCTTCTTTGATGTAAGTATGTTGCCTAACTTTGTGGGGGGGGGGGGAACTACCCCTTGGGAATTGAGTCGTTTGTGCTATTTGTGTAATGTGAAAATCGTGTACGCGCGGTGACGAGGACGTACTCGGACTTATATGTGGAAATTCTATTGGTTTAAACTCTTAGGCATTTCTTATGTATTTAATTGGAAATTTTTGGCACTTGTCATATCCTTTATTCGCCATGTCTACTATTACATGCTTTATAGGAAGTTGTCGTTATATGTCACATTTCTTACTTGTCGAGCTTGCTCGTATATGCGATATTTGGACTTATTACCACTTTTACCATTACGTGATTTCTTTTATCGTTGAGTTTCCATTTCATGGAGATACTCTCACTATTGAGTTTATTCTTAAACAATTAATTGGAATTGAAGTTATCGAAAGGGATTAATATATTTTACTCGAAGTTGTGTTTAAACGAGGTGTTGTTTCTTGTTGAGTTACTTTTCCATTCATGTTATTTTTATTGAGATTCTATACACGTTGTGTTGAGACGTGGGCTTTTTATTGTGAAGTTACTGTTATCATGGAATCTTTGGAAAGGTTGTGGCCTACGGGCATTTGTGATATAAGTTAATTATGTTGTGTTGTTGTGATGATTGTACATGTGATTGTTGTGTGATTGGGTTGTTGTTATGCGGAGTATAAGGGTGTTACTTCATTGTTATTATCATATGGGATATAAGGGTGGCATCTCATTATTGTTGAATGTACGGAGCGATATGGATGGCCATTGTGTTATTGTTCGGACAGAGTGATAAGGGTGGTTATTACCCAGAGTGATACAGGTGTCTATTATACGGAGTGATAAGGGTGGCTAACAATATTGCCAGGGTGGAGTGATACGGGTGGCTATTATATGAAGTGATATGAGTGGCTATCATAGAGATAAGGGTAGAAAATGTCAGGGATGATGTGATATGGTTTGGAGACATCGTGTTGGTGAATTCCATGTGATGGTGTGACCTTCATTGTGTTTGTTATACCTTTTGCGTGGCTTGTATTGTTGTTTCGATGAGCTATTCAATGTCCTTGTTATTACTTACTGATTTGGGCTACAGTAATACACTCGCACAAGCATACACTATAGCATGCCACTTATACTAGCTTATGAATGTGAAAGTTGATATTTATTGATCATGCCCATGTATTATGGTATTATCCGTTTTCATGTTGCTATTGAGCTTGTGATTATGCCCGGCGAATTGTGATGCCGAGCTTGTGATTTATGTCGGGGGATTTATGATTGTGAGCCTGTGATTATGCCGGGCGATTTGTGATTGTGAACCTGTGATCATGCCAGGCGGATTGTGATTTTGGCATGTGAGTTGTCTATGCGGTTGCGATTTTGAGATGGGGGCACGAGGTGCCGTGAGTATATTATGGCAGTTTGAGACCCGGGACTTGTGACGATAATATGAGGTATCACAGAGTGATTCGTCGTGAAACTTGTATTATATAGCTTGATTAATTGGTTGTCTATTCTGTTCCTTATTTCGTTTTTAATGATGTCTTCCTGGTATTCTTATTGCTTCACTGCCTATATGCACATGTTGATTTTGTTGTCATTTACTGATTTATGCTTTCCATTATTAGCTTTATATTGCTCTAATGCGCAGGTTATGTTGTCTAGTAAGTGTATTGATTGTACCTCGTCACTACTCTACCAAGGTTAGTCTGATACTTACTGGGTATTGAACTTGGTGTACTTATACTACACTTCTGTATATTTTTGTGCAGAACCAGGTATTGAAGATAGCAGACTCGGGCGGAGTTAGCTTGTTAATCGCAAGGATTCGAGGTAGAGCTGCTGGGTCGTTGCATACCCTTATAGTTTTTTTCTTATATTGTATTGTCAGTTATCATTTGAACAGTATTGTATTTCGATTCTTAAGATCATTCTATGTATTCAGCTAGAGTTCGTGACTCTGTATTTACTAGTCTTGGGAGGTTTTTATGATTATTGCCGTGTAGGCTTATTTTCACTTTTGTTTCGGTATTTGTATTAGACACTATTCCAAATTAACATTAAAAAAACTAGCTTGAATTGCCATAGTAATCGAATTACATAGACTTAGAGACTAAGTATTATCACGATGCATGTGATGGGATGGGTCGTGTCATTTGTAAAGACAATAGATACTCTCTGAAATTACCACTATCACTGTTAATTATTCTATTATTCTTTCATATTTAGCCGTCTTTACGAACTCTTTGCACTCAAGCTCCGAGTACTAAGCCTAACAAGTGTTCATCAAATAATATCTATTTCTCTTCTTGCTTTACAATTAATCATTTTACTTTATATGTTACGGTAACCATTTAGCTATTTTACGAATTACATTTATTGCTTTTAGCCCTCAACTATATATTTAATTATTTTATCCTAAATAATAAATTGCGAGTTAAATAGCATAAATGTAACGACCCGATAGGTCGTTTTGAGCTTTTGAACTTTGTTCGCCAGTTCTCGGGCATGACTTGCCCCGTGTGATGGATTATGACTTATTTAAATCGTTGATTTTGATTTTCAGGGTAATCAGAATGAATTTGGAAGAACAGTTCTTAGTTTGAAGCTTTAAATTTGAAAAGTTTGACCAAGATTTGGCTTGTTGGTATAAGATCTCGGATCGGAATTTTTATGATTTGGTTAGCTCCGTTAGGTGATTTGGGACTTAGGAGCATGATTTGAATGCATTTTGGAAGTCCGTGGAAGGTTTAGGCTTGAATTGGCGAAATTGAGATTTTGGGCATTTTCGGGTTGATAGATGAGATTCTGATATAGGGGTCGGAATGGAATTCTGGAAGTTGCAGCAGCTCCGTTGTGTCATTTGTGACGTGTGTGCAAAATTTCAGGTCATTCGGACGTGGATTGGATGTGTTTTCGATCAAAAGCGTAATTCGGAAGATTTAGGAATTATTAGGGTTGAATTCGATGCAAATTTGGTGTTTTAATGCTAGTTTGAGCGTTCCGAAGGATCGAACAAGTTTGAATAATGTTATGGGATATGTTGGCATGTTTGGTTGAGGTCTCGAGTGCCTCGGGTGAGTTTCGGGTGGTCCATCGGGCCATTTTATGTTTTGAAAAGTTGTAGAAATTGCTAACCAGTGTTGCAGAGAAAATGGCCCTCGCGTTCGCGAAGGGTTAGCTGGTCAAGGCTGGAATTCAGCCTTTGCATTCGTGAGGCAGGCTCCGCGTTTGCGAAGGACTGTGTGATTGGTCATGGCGTTCACGTGCAGTGGACCGCATTCGCGTAAGAGAAATTGGGCAACTGAGCTTCAGGGTGTTTATTCATCGCGTTCGCGAGAGAGGTTACGCGTTCGTGAAGGTTTATTCTGTGGAAGCATCGCGTTCGCGAGTGGCAAGAAACGATTAAAAAGAAGGATTTTTGGTCAATGCTGGATTGTGCTTCGTGAACGCGAGGCTTTGACAGCGTTCGCGAAGAAGGTTTTTGATGCGTGGGCAGAAGGTTTAAATAGCCACTGTCCGCAATTTTGAGGCTATCTTTCACCATTTTTGGGTGATTTTGGAGCTTTTTAAGAGGATCTGAAGAGGGATTCAAGATATAACACCTGGAGGTAAGATTTGATCATGAAATATGTGAAAATTAAAGCCTAAAATTGAGAAATTAGGGTTTGACTTTGGAGAGTGTAAATTGGTAATTCGAAGGGGCAATTGAGGTCCGATTTTGATGTTCTTGCTATATATAGACTCGTGAGTGAAGGAGGATTTTTTTGATGTGATTTTTATAGGATTCAAAGACGTGGCCCTGGGGGTCGAGTTTGAGCAATTTCGGGATTTTTAATGTAAATTGGATATTTTTGAGTGGTATTTGTTCCCTTAGCATATTTTAATGGTTATGTACTGATTGTGGCTAGATTTGGAGCATTCGGAGGTTGATTCGTAGGGGCAAAAGCATCGTAGGCTAGAGTTTGGACAGGATCGAGGTGAGTAATGATTGTAAATGATGTTCTGAGGGTATAAAACCCCGGATTGCACATCATTGTGCTATATTGAGGTGACACACACGCTAGATGACGAGCGTGGGGTCGTGCACTGTTGGGGATTGTGACTTAGTCCATCCCGAATGACTGTTTTACTGCGTATTTGACCTCATAAGTTCTCTGCTCTTATTCAGCCACACGGGCTTGGGATTCCAATTCCTCATGTCAATATCCTTTAGGAGTGTATTATCACTCCGTACACTTTTGGATTTTTATAAAATTCCTAGTATAGGGGTCTTCTCATAGTGGTTTCACTCTCCTTTCATAACTTCTTGTCTCCTAGGAGAGACTTGCACTCTCATCATTAATCTCCTGGTCATGTCTCCCATATATCGCGTGCTTATATAACCAATTTTCTTTCACACCTTAGGATCATTTACATACTTCTCACACTACCCACACGTGCTATCCAAACTTACATATTACTTATCAATTCAATGTCTTTTTGGAGGTGGTAATCATTCTTAACACTTTTCTCGAATAAAGTATGCTTCTGGTACTATGTACATATCTCATATATTCGTACCATTCGTTCAACACGATACATGTGCCATCTCCTTAATATTCAGGCCTTTTCCCATTTGTCATTTCATATGACAACATTACTTGGAATAGACGAAAGATCATTTAAGCTTACCTTGAACCTTAAAGCACGTGTTAGAAGACAATCTCATAGTCAAGCTCTATCACACGATCAGGAGTGTTGAAGAAGGGTATCATTCCTAAAATGTCCATATAGCCTCCAACTTATAGATGTGGTCGACAACACACCGATAAGAAGGACTCTACTAGACACGGCTCCAAGACGTCCTATGATACTTTAAAACCTTAGGCTCTGATTCCAAGTTTGTCATGCCCCAACCTCGGGAGGCGTGACTGGTGCTCAATAGAGTGAACCCAACCGAGCAAGCCTTATCAACACTTTCTACCCAACTCAATATGAATAAAGAAACCATGCTTTCATCTATTTAGATAAGGATAGATAGTACGTTCACATTGTTAGTTCATTTTATATCACAACATAATACCGTAGTTAAGTTTCGAAGATTCCATACAGTTTCACTTTAGAGAAGCAAGAGTTAGAATTACAACATAGTTCGTAGACCCATCCTACACCCATACGTAACCCACACATATGTCTACGGAGCATCTAAGGATACAAAAGACAAGTATGACAATGCCGGCAACAAGGCTCCGGCAATACCTCAAAAGTGGAAGTCCACAACAAAAGGTGTACAATATAACCCCTTGAAGGAGAAAGGGGCTCACCAAGACTTTGAGAAGAGGGATGCTTCGCTACACACGATCGGCACTATCTGCTATGGAGCCACCTACATTCATTTAAAAAAATGTAGCGCCCCGGCAAAAGGGACGTTAGTACCATGGAATAGTACTAGTATGTATAACTAAACACCATCTATTTAGAAAGAACTTTTATACCAAACATAAGGAAATCAAAAATATAACTCAAAAGCTTCAAACGATCACAACATTATCAAGGTAAAAGAATCATACAATTTTCACATTTTGTTTCCATAGCCTTTAGTTTGGGGTACTTCATATTGTTCATCATTGTTCACAATATCACCGCTATCTTGAGTGGAATCCGATCTCTACCCGATCGGCTAGGTTGCCTCACTAGAGACATACACTCCAATCACAATATCATTTCCCTTTTTATCTGGTGTTCAGTATCAGCACAATACCACCATCTGTGCGGCATGGCGTCCGATCTCGGCCCGATCTGCTAGGCCGCCTTACCAAGGCATTTTCCTTTTCCATCAATCATCTCAGTTCAATCTTTGTTTCACATATGTCATTTCATAGGCACTTGGGGCCACAGCTATCACGTCATATATTTGGCACTAGGCCACATTTCATATCATTCCCAATTTTAGTATTAGATTTGTAATTTAGGATAATATGTGCACACAAGAGCAATTTAAATTGTGAGCATAGATAAGACTTCACATATATGGCACATTATATGCAGCTTCAATCTCAATTTAAGGTCTAAGCATTTAAATACACAATTCATGCCTTTTGCCCCTTTCAAGTTATCAAGATAGCACGTTGATCATGTTGAGACACCTCTTTCTGGCATATAAGGTTACAACACCAATTCATGTAGCATAACAATTGATGCAACCATTCAACTTTAATCTTACCGTATTCACACAAACATCGATGAAACTCGATTTCTAAAAGACCGGGTTTTAGCCATACATACCTTGTTTAAGCTTTCCTTAAGTTACTACGACGTTCTAGAAATTTTAGCAATCCCAATCTACTTGAGATATAACAAAATTGAACACAAATTAGGAAGGTATTCATAGTTTCAGCTCAGTTGAGCATTTTATAAAATACTAGTTGAGCATCTTGATTTCAAATCTCTTTTACAAGATTTCCTTCATTCCCCAACCCAATATTTACTTATTTATGTTCAAAAATCTTCCCACAAACCTAATTTGTACATGCATGTATACATAATACTATTACACCCAAGAATCATACCTCAATAGCCCATCTCACAATCCCTACAACACCAAGACAACCTAGGTTAGGCACCTATGGCTTCCAATCATTATCCCATGAGTTTCAATACCTAATTCATACTCATATTCCCATAATCTATCCTTATATGTAAGTCTAAGGGTGTAAGATTTACCTTTTGGAAGAAATCTTGCAAACCCTCCTTTGAGTTCTTGAAAGAATTTCTTGAAGATCTATGTGTTTTATGAGTAGATTTCATCAATACTAGTGTAGGAATGATGGAATTTCACACCAAGTTAATGGAGGTTGCTTACCTTGAAGATTGGGGGAGTTGAAGCTCTTGAGAGGGTGAAGGAAGACCCCAAAGTTCGGCTAAGATGAATGGGTAAAAATGAACCCCGAAATGAGTATATAATGCCTTGGGCGCCATAGGTGGCACTGGGCGGTGCCTGTGGCGCTGATTCTAGTATCTCAACAATTCCCGGCACCACGGCTAGCGTCCGGCACTACCCAGGATGCTGGCGATGGAAGAGACACGAAAACAGGCATAACTTTCTGTATACACCTCCAAATGACGAACGGTTTTTACGTATCGGAAACTAGACTCAAAGATGTTTCATTTGATTGGTTGTTCATCACACAACACCTTATATAAATGTAGATATGCTCATCCCAATTGAGGTCTTGTGCTTACGCAGTTACAACTTTAGTCTATTATGAAATTTTCCAACTTGGCTAAGACTTAGGCCTCTCATTAAACCCCAAATCACTTATAATATGACTTATACGCTTATTAACATATCCAATTGATATCAATTATATCATGATTCCTCATTTGCAAACAAAATAAAATAATTAGCCTACCTTGGCACCACAAAATCCTAAATTACTTAGCAAATTTTTCTGGGGCTTTACATATATGGATCGTGCTGCACTCCGCAGCGATATATCACTTGGACTGTAGGAGTCCCTCTGGAGTCTGCACACCCCCAGTGAGCACAGTCGACTATATATATGGATCAGGTTGCACGCCGCAAGATATATGGATCGGGCTGCACGCCGCAACGATTATTATATGGTACCTATTGAGCGTGAGTGCTGAATGTGAACGTTGATTGATAAGAGTTGAGTCATGAGCGACTGAGAGGCTTGCCCGAGGGGCTATATATACATGTATACGAGTGATTCTTTGCTTGAGGGGCCTGTCTATGAACTTCCTGGTTTCACTCCTCTGTAAAGTGAGTTTCTATTGAATATGTTGATTTAATTACTGCTTTCACTTATCTTTAGACCAAGCCTCTATTGAAAATGTTGAACAAATGCTTTAAACAACTTTCATTTAAACTAAAACTTTTAAGTTATGAAATGGTTAAGAATTTCTGTTTTGCCTAGGGGCTGTATACGAACTACGTTTTGCCCGAGGGGCCGATTATGATTTTCCTCACTTTCACTATAAATATTACTGAACTTCTACTAAAAACTGTTAGAAAGGCATTTTCAAAGGATTTTCCCTAAATGGGAGTTGAACGAGATGATTTGGTTTGAATCATGCTTTGGAAACATGCGGTATCCTCTGTGGTTCCATGATGTGGTTTATGTGATTTCTTACTGCTCAAACATTATTTACGTTTATTACTTACTGAGTTGGAGTACTCACATTACTCCCTGCACCTTGTGTGCAGATTCGGGTATTCTGGAACCCATTAATGGGTGTTGATTGCTCAGAGGCAGAGTCATCGGAGTTAGCAAGGTGGCTGCACTACGTTCGCAACACTGCTTTCCTTCCTCTTGTTTTTATTAGACTGTATTTAGTACATTTTTAGACTCCTATTATATTCAGACCTTAGTAGATGCTCGTGACTTGTGACACCCCGATGTCGGGCTTGTATATTATTTCTGCACTGTTCATTTAGTCTTATATTATGGAACATTTGTTTAAATTAAAGGATTAAACATGATTCTTATTGATAAATGGTTAAATTGGGAGTTGTGTCGGTTGGCCTAGTTTCACAATAGGCACCATCATGACAAGGTTGGTTTAGGGTCGTGACAATGTTAGTATTAGAGCCTAGGTTACATAGGTCTCACTAGTCATGAGCAGGTTTAGTAAAGTCTCGCGGATCGGTACGTAGACGTCTCTACTTATCCTTGGGAGGCTGCAGAACCTTTAGGAAAACTTCACATTCTTAAATTCTTATCATACGTCCTTGATTCAGCTTGAAATGTAACTCTTGAAATTCCTTCCACGCATTCGTATATGCGCATGAGCACTCAGTATCATGTATGCATCGATGGCTTGTGATTCCCTGATCGAGGGTAGAGGTGTGATTTTTGTGTGTGTTGATATTGGGCCAGTCTGGAGGACTTGAGGCCGAGTTTTGCCTATAACTTGAGCACTAAGGTGTTGATTGTGTGAGCATGTGCTTTTGGATTTGTACGTATGATAGTGTCCCTATTGGTGGGAGTGATGACACAATAGCTACGTGATGAGTATGATGTGACTGCAAGATGTGTGCATTTGTTTTGAACGGGACAAGAAGGGTCTACTTGGGGATAGTAAAGACTATCTGGTGCTTGGTTTCCTTTGTGATTTGATGTTTAGCTCGAGTTGTGGGCGGGTTGATGAACCTTTTCATGTTGCCTAGTTGGGAAGTGAAGTAAATTTCATGTTGTGATATGAGTTCAGACTCAGGAAGATTAAGTGACTGCGTAATGTTTATGACAGTGGAAGGGTATAAAGAGATATTAGTTTGAGGCGAATCAAGTGGGTTATCCTCTGCGGGTGTTCTGAAGTTTGTGCGATCCTTATGTTGTCTATTGGAAGATCTCATATACAAGTGAACTATCTGTGTTGCAATTTAAATTTGGGTCGCTTAAGAGAGTGGGCTTGACTGTTACGAGACTGAATCCAAGATTTGCATAAGGTTTGAAGTACTAGATGGTCTGTGTTGCACGAGGTTATGAGGGATTGCGTTTAATCTCACTATGGTATTATGGCAGTAATAGAGTATATGCATTATGAGTTATTATGTGTGTTTTGATCCAGCGCTTCGAGCCAAGTGGGGGAGTTGGCTATTGATTAGTTGATTGCTCGGTTATATGCTATATTGGTTTTAGTTTGTGGTGTATGGGTGAATCAGTTATGGCTTACGGAGATTGAAGCCGAGGATGGCTCGAGTAAAGGAAAATTTTGACAAAGGTTATGTTATGCTTCATAAGTGAATGAGAATCACGAAATGTCTTGAGTGGTTATTAGTAAAGGATGTGTGGTGCATTGAACAAGAGGTTGCTTTGTTGTAGGTGAGGTTACATTCTGCGGTGTCGGAGTGCTAATGAGGCACATGTTGTTTAGTTTATTTAATCAGCCTAATTGAGGTTTGAGTAGATTGAATGACTCTCGAGAATGGTTCTAATGAGTTCAAGATTTTACATGAAGTAATTGGAGGTTTTCAAGTTGTATATTTGGCTAGAAACTGACTTTTTCATTGGAAGGCGTCAAGACTCGTGGTATTTCTATATTGTCATGGGATTCTATATATCAATATCAGGAAGGTGAAGGAAACGACTTTTGGATCGCAGGAAAACCCTCCAGGGTAGTTATTTTTAATGTGGTGCTCTTGGAAATATTTAAGAAAGTATTCAGCGGCTTATGAGCTTTAGACGATGTGGTTTTATGCTTGAGTCTCATGTGGTGAGTCTGGGTTGAGGAACTGTGGTGTTATAGCAAGAAGAAGTATCAAGTTAAAGGTAAATCAGAAGGAACTTGGATAGATGGGATAGCTTGGTAGTAGGCCGGGTCGGCATGGTAAAGATATGATTAGTTCGTTGGGGTTCTTATGAGGTAAAGTGTATCTACAGGTGTTTCGTGGCAATGCTCTTAGGTTTTGATGGCTTGCGTAGCTTGGTTGAGTTAGAAGGGGTCAGCCCTGACGGTTTGGTTTTGTGTAAAGGGGATTCAGAGAGTTCTTGATGATTTCTACCACGGTTTGGAGGTGTATATTTTCTACTGGCATGAGGAGTGTATACGGTGAAATCGGAGGGTCCGATTTCTCTCTAGTAAGGTGTTCTCGGGGAGTCATATCGAGATCTCGAGGTTGTGGGGTTGCACTCGGGTTCTCTCCCTCGAGGTTCATTTATGCTCGACCCAATGATGATCCCAAGGGTGGGGAATTCCCGAGGTAAGCAGATAGCACCGACAGAGTCTAATATCATGTCTAGCCGTCCCATCTCCATATCATTACAATTAATGCATTCTGTACTATGTTGTATTTCCCCTCCTATATAAAGGGAATCCTCACCACTTTGTAGAGGGCTGCTATTGCTCCAACTATTCTACACAAGATCGATAACAATTCTCTTTCTCTTTTCTCTATAACTTACTCGATCGAGACTACCTCTTTCATTTATTGCTTTCATGCTTGTTCTTCATTTATTGCTTGATATTGGCCATAAAGAGCCTCTTCAAATTATATCCTAACTGTTTGCCCCTTCCCGGTTATTCCCGATAGCTCGAGCCCGAGCATAGGTGTCGACCTCGAGGCCCTTCATCGGCTAGCCTGAGGCCTAGATAGCTAGCCCCTCGTTTTGATTATCGACAAAATTACATAATAATGCACTCCATAAGTTGACCTTGCATTATTTTAGCCCAGTTACAAGTTTATAAATGTGTAGCTAAAGATCAATAAGCTTAGATTTGAATTTTTTTTCCAGATTTTTTATTCTCTATATCTTCAAGCGTGAAATATTTTCATTTTCCTTTTTCCTCAAGCTTCTACATACCTATCACAACTACGAAATTTCACAAACAGACGCGAGAAATCTAAAATCTCATCTTCTTTAATGCTAATCTTGTTAGTTTTTGAATATGATTTTATGAGAAATTTAGAGTGGGTATTGTTTGAACTGATTAAAATTAGTCTAAGTAGACTGTATACAAAGTTTGAAGTCATTTAGTGGAGATTTGAAATAGTCTTAATCAAGAATTGCAAGTAAAAATCGTACAAATAATTCGTCAGAGATGCTTATACACTTTTATACAAAGAGGTATATTATATATATAGTTGTATAAAAGTGTATTAAAATGTATAAGCACAGTAGTGAAAATGTTAGTGATACACCATGTATATAGGTGAAGAAGAAGAAGAAGAAGAAGAAATGTGAGAAATCCACCAAATACCTGTAAATAATGTATCAACCTTGTATAAAATAATGTATAAGAGGTGTTCATACACTATTATACATTTCTTATACAATATTATAAACTATTATACACTATTATACAAATGAATCCTATTAATGAAGCTTCGTTGGTTCTTCTTCTTCTTGGGCATCTTCTGAAATTCAACTCAAATCTACCTCAGATATACTCCAAATCACTTCAAATTTGAGTTTTGAACTCCCCTTGGCAATCCTAATCAATTGGGACAACACCCAATCTAAACAACTAACCAAATAAAAAGATCAAATTTCTGAAATTGAAGCTTCGAATGACCTTGAATGGCGACTTCAAAAATAATAATTCTCTTAAGTGGTATTTTTTCTTCTCATCTTAATAGTGATTATCAACTTTGAATCTGGAAGGATAATTGAAGAATATATATAATGGTAGAGAAACTTTGGGGTGCAAAGCCATGAAAGAGGAAGAAGAATGATGAAAAGAAAAAAATAGGGTGGGCTAACAGGTGAAAAATAATTTTCAGATTATGTACAACCTGGGCCATATCAGGTAAGGGCTTCAAACGTGGGCCATTTTTTGATGGACTGTTGGGCCAAGTGATAAGAAGCGTAATTCCCCCTTGATTATAACTCTTCTTTAGTTCGTATTTCGCCGTTAAACTTCACATATCTAGCATTAAATGCCCTAACAACTAGCATAAAAATAGATCACGTCTTTTTAGAGTACCATATAAAAATTTAATTGTTATTACCATTTTCACGGTGAACACTTTGGCCCCCACCGTGGGGCTAAAAATAATAATGATTATTTTCTTGCTGGTTTCGTCACAAAACGCAAGTTATCTTTCACACTTCTTCTAGTCCAAGATCTTCAATTTTGGGTCAAAATGTCTGGCTCAGTAAACAGAGTCGATAACGACAACCTCGAAACCACGGAGAAAATGGAATGGATGTTCCAGTTGTCGGTGCACTACCGTAGAATCCCAATAACACACCTACACCGATTCCAGAGGACGCAGATTCACAAGACGCGCAGCAGGTCGACGAAACCTTACACACCGACAGGAGCATACGACAAGGCAACCAACAGGAAGCCCAAAAAACCCTAGCCCGGGAAGAACTGGAAGTTAGTCTTCATCTTATTTTTGAAATGTTGCAGGCTCAATAGTTGGCTATCGCTCAGTTGCAAAGCCACCCGAAGACTCCCAACACAGTAGCACCAGAAACTACTCCCCCTGCCGAATAGGTACCGGAGAGATCGAGCAACAACGGATCAGTAGCCGATCCTGCTATCATGAAAATACTGGAGGACCTCACCAAAAGGATTGAGTCAGGCGAGAAAATGATAGCAGCCAATGACAAGAAGGTCGAAACTTATAACTTCAGAGTCGACCAAATCTTGGGCGCATCCCGGTCCTGAAGGGTGTAGATTTGAAGAAGTTCATACAACGGCCATTCCCGGAGAAAGCGGCTCCGAAACCTATTCCAAAGAAGTTCAAAATGCCAGAACTCCCAAAATACAGCGGGAAGTCATATCCTAATGAACATGTCACTGCCTATACGTGTGCGGTGAAGGGCAATGACATAAAAGATGACGAGATTGAGTACGTCTTACTGAAGAAGTTTGGAGAAATGCTCTCGAAAGGGTCCATGATATGGTATCACAACCTAACTCCCAACTCCATAGATTCAATTGCCATGCTAGCAGATTCCTTCATAAAGGCATACACCGGTGCCATCAAGGTAGCAACAAGGAAGTCCGACGTATTCAAGATTAAGTAGAGGGAGAACGAAATGCTGCAAGAATTCGTATCTCATTTCCAAAATGAACTAATGGAACTAACCCCGATCTCTGATGACTGGGTGGTGCAGGCCTTCACTCAAGCCTTGAATGAATGAAGCTCGGTGGCCTCAAGTTAGCTGAAAGAGAATCTGATCGAATATCCCGCCGTAACCTAGTCGGACGTCCACAATCGGTACTAGTCAAAGATCAAGGTTGAGGATGACCAGCTGGGAGCTCCCTTGGGCTCTGTATATGTTAGCAGACTTCTGGAGAAGGAGTCAAAATCGAATAAAGAGAGGTATCAGCCATACCCCGATGATAAGAGGAATTCCCTGAGATGTATTCCGCCTCACAACAATCGATTGGTGAACAAAGGAAAGAACCCTCGGGGACCCATCAACAAAGGTGGTTTTGATGCGGACACGGGGCCAACGGGGGCACCTCGCCTATTAGAATACAACTTCAATGTTGATGTATCGGACATCGTGTTCGCCATCAGCAAAATCAAGGATGCCCGATGGCCCAGGACTATAAACTTGGATCCTTCCCAAAGGAACTACAACTTGATATGCGAGTTTCACAACTGGTACGGGCACATAACAGGGGATTGCAGACAACTCCAGGAGGAAGTGGTCTGGCTACTCGATGATGGGCAGCTTCGGGAATACCTCAGCAACCAAACTAAAAATCAGTCTCGAGAAAGAGAAACAACCAAAAATAATGAAGCAGACGAACCCTAACATGTCATCCACATGATTTTTTTATGCACGCCCTCGGCCGTATTCGAATGAAGGGCCACATCGCATCCGCCAAACGAATGCCGGAACCCAAGAGCGCCATCATCACTAAGCTATAATCATCTCTCCCTTTTTCTATCATTTACTTCATGGTAACTCTTGCACAGGCCAGTGACCAAAGCAGTCGAGATGTCGATCCGGCTTGAGGGCACTGAGGTTTCAAAGCGGCCGTTACACTCTTTTCCTTCGACAAGGTTTTTATCCCGAAATGGGTTTTTGCTGGCAAGGTTTTTAACGAGGCAACGTCCACGCGCTACCTAAGAAGGACCCAACAAGCTTACAAGGCTTCTTTTGCAATCAACCCTGTACCGGGAAATGACAAACGAGGTTCCAGTAGGAAATGATGTACCAGGCCAAATGGTCGAAAGAACCGTGTCCGCATAAGTTGGGCTTACGACAACAAAACAACATGTACTTACGCCAAGCAATCAAAGAATATCCACCAAAAGCATCTCGTACTCCAAAGAAAATTCAGCATGTTCACAGCAAAGATCCCTCCATCAAGTACGTCCTGAAATACTCGGATACTAGCATCAATAATTTTATACCTACATGGCCTTATGGTCGGAAGTCCATGCTCATAAGCCCTCAATGAGGCAATTCTGAGCTCACGAGTAACGGCCTTCGAGCCTAAGCAAACTCGATGACTCAGGGCCATTCACATAAAAACCCGAGGCCATAAGACCCTGAGCGGGAAAACTCGGTCTAGAAAGATCTATTTAATATAGCAACAAAAGTTGTAGGACACCAACATGCATGAAAAAGCTGTAAGCCCTCAACAGGCATGAAAATTTTGTAAGACCTTACTGCAGGCATAAAACTCGATCCCCAAGTTTAGGCTATATGTTGCATTTGTAAGACTCTCGAAAGGGCATACCCTCGATGTATACGCCTAAACTACCATACTCGGGATCAAAAATGGCTCTGGCCAAACATAAATGACTACGGTCAATACGGCTACACCAGTCAAATTAATGCGAATTGGGGATGCCCAACCGTCGCTATAAAATCGCAGGCCATTACTTCGAATCTACTTTAACAAGAACCAGTTAAATAGGCTACCCTCGACCGGCAAATGAGCGTCATCTATGTCAGCTCCAAATCAAAAGGCTTCGAGCTACTCAGCCTACAAGCTAAACCTTCCGAGGTTCTCAAAAATCGCCGCAAACGACTTGAAATCAAGGTTCTTCCCGAACCGACGACGGGTCAGGCAAAATCATTTCAGAAAGTCTCTAACGAGAGGAAAACAAAGCCTACATATGCCTAAGGACAAAAGAGTAAAACCCATTGTTGCCAGCCAAACGAACCTCAGGGCCACACACTAAAAGGTCGCAATGACCAAAAGCGTAAGAGCCACCGTCGCCAACTTATAATTTAAAAGCTTGAGGATCAAAATGAGCTCGAGTCGTAACTCAATTCGAAGACGGCATCCAAAATAGTTAACTAATACATGCCTAAGGGCAAAAGCGTAAGAGACATCGCCGTCACCTTCATGAGCCTCAGGGCCACATACATAAAAGGTCGCTTCGACCCAAGGCGTAAGAGCCACTGTCACCAGCCTATGCATATATAAAACTTGAGGGTTGATTGAGCTCGGGTCGAAGCCTGACTCGAAGACTGAACCCAAAACAATTAAAAGGCATATGCCCAAGGGTAAGAGATAAAATCCGTTGTCGCTAGCGTAACGAACCTCAGGGCTGTACCACGGGTTCGAAGATTCCTACTAATTCAAAGGTTGAATCGACATGATTGAGATCTTGGCAAATAGAAAAATAGAAGATACAAATTGGGGGGTTCCCCTTTTTTTACATACAGGCGATGAAATACAATCTCCGTCTACAACATATTATGAAAGCTATGTACACAAGAACAAGGCAGGAAATAAAACGTCTCCTCTCCCCCCCCTGATGACTATGGCCCGACGGCCCCCTCCTCGCCGTTTTCAGCATCGGACATAAGGAACTTGGCATCATACTCTTCCCCTTTGGCTTGCTTGATCTCCCCCGAGAGATCAAAGCCCCTGGCATGAATCTTCTCGAGAACTTCCCTTCGGGATCTGCACCTCGCATACTCCTTGCTACTGCTTGCACGATCAAGGGCTCTTTTTAGTTTAGATTTAGCAACGACAGCACTCTTCAAATTGGCCTCCACTTTTTGTCCCGCCCTAGTATTGCTCATCACAACCTCGCCCCAGACATTCACCATCCCGGTCTTCGCCTTCGAAATCTCGGACGAGATCCTTGCGATCATATTCACCCGAGCAGAATCATTCACGTGAACGGTCTGGATTTGCACCTCAAGAGCAGAAACCCTGGCTAGAGCACTCTCTTTGGCTGCAAAATGGTCACTTACATGCACCTGCAGCTCGTTCAATTCACGCTTAGCTCGACCAACCTCGCCCCAGAGCTTTCCCCGCTCCTCCGCCTTGTCCTCTAACTGAAATATAAAAACATCAAGACACCTAGGTAAAAAGGGGGAGTGCAAGCTAGCGTGAAATACATGGTACTTGTTTCTCCAGGCGGATATCGTGGCTCCGGCTCCGGTCTACCTCGTGCCGCAGGGAAATCAGCTCGCTTTCCTTTTCCGCACAAAGAAGCTTAAGGGATTTTTACCTATCCAAAGCTTCCCGCAATGAGGCTTCACTATGAAGAAGCTTAGATTAAAGCCTGCCAAAGTCCTATGAAAGAAAGCTAAATAAAAAAAAAAAGGCACGGGGCCGGAATAATCTTACATCAATCAAAACTCACCATGAGGCCAAGCCGCTGAGCCTTGCCGAAGGCCGAAGTAACATCCAACGGCGTACCGCCATCAGAAGGTGGCTGATTGACCGAATTGCTTCTCCTTAACCGTTGAGAACGAGTTGCCTCACTGCAAGCCCTTTCGTACCCCAAAGCATTATTTCATTTGTCATCACTCCTCGATCCCGGGGCCAGCAATCTCTCCTCCTCCCACGGAGGACACGACCTCATTTTTAAAGAACCCCCGGCACCTGCGATAGTTGAGTTAAATAAGCCAGCAAGAAAAGCGCCATTTTCTAGGAAGCAAAGCGTTGGACACCTACCACGATGCTTCGCCTCCCATCTCCCTTTGGACAGATCTCGCCACTGGCGCCTATCATAAATTGAGCAAGTTGCTAGCTTACGAGATCACGGGACTAAATCAGGGACCTCGTTCGGCGACCAATGAGTTGCTACAAATATATAACAGAAATATATCATTACGTAGCCTGCCTCTGGTCAAAATGACGATAGTTCAGATGAGACAATTAGGTGTGAAGTTCCATTTCTCAAGAAATTGAAATAATTCTCTAGGAATGAAATCGATTGTTCGAATCCTAACGAATCGATTCATCCATTCACAATCCTCGTCCTCCTCGCTACCGACGATAAGAGCTCGAGTGGATCGACGCTGAAGAGCAATCAAACCCCGGTAATGTAGTGGCCAATATAACCTCACGAGATGGCTAAGGGTAAAATCTATCCTGACTTTATTGGCAAAATATCTCATCGCCTATACTATTTTCCAAAGGAAGGGATGAGCATGCACAAGACTAACCTGATATCTCCGACAAAAATCAAGCACGACCCAGTCGGGGGAACCCGGCGCAAAAACATGCGTGTATATGGTCAAAAACCCCTCAACGTATGTCATGACACTCTCCTCGGGAGATGGTACTTGTAATATCGTGCCTTCTCTTCAAGGTTTTCCTTCCCACTAAAGAGACGATCCTCAACACATGCTCCTGGTGACCCGGAACATTAGGAGGTCTCCCCGGCGTGACAACTCTCCTCGAGGCAAGGCATCCCGAGTGTCACTCACCTGACCTCGGAGGTGAGCCGCTGGCGCAGCGGAAGGAATATAACAAAGCGTCAAGCTCTACGAAAGAAATAGTCTATCAAAGCAACAAAATCACCATTGGAATGGCGGATGAATGAATATATAGGGGCAAAGCAGCAATTGCCCGCCTACCAAAAAAGGCCAATTAATTCTGATCACCCTCTCATAGGGAAACGTACTAGCAGAATCACCCTGGGCCCTCTTTACCGGATTGAGGGAATGTTGCTTCCTTGTAGAACTTAAAAAACAGGTAGGCCTTGGGTGCTCCCCGATATCACCAGCGCCGGTCCGATAGGAGTTGTCGATTTAACCCCGGGGCATAGCCAGTTTGAGGGTCCCGATTACTCTAAGAACAGATTCCGAAAGGCCAACGATGAAGGTCAAAAGCCAATCCGCAAAAGCAAAGGAGCAAAGAAAAAAGAGACTGAAAAAGCTAACCGGAGGAAAATCCCGCTTTTTTACATTGACAATAACGTATCCACAAGAAACATCTTTATAAAATCTATCCCCCGGAGGCTGCATACAAAGGGAAAAAGAGGGGATGCAAAATGACTTGAGGACTACTCCTTATACCTACTATGTTCGCCCTCATCGGGGGCAATTAAAAGCACCAGTTATCTCTCCAATTCGCGGGCTTCCTCGAGATTAGCTAACAGGTCGATGCCTCTAGACCCGATCTCCTCCAGGGTCTCTCTCCTTACCTTTGCCTTACCATGATTAATGGCTGGAGCTAGCATTTCTTTCAACCTCGGACATGGCCGCGACCAAGGCAGCAACCTCCTCACGAGCATTCTTGAGAAGATCCTGGGATGTCGCCAACTCCTCAGTCACTACTTCACTTTGCTTCCTCAGCCTAGAAATCTTCGTGTTCAGTTGGCGATCACCTGCCGCATGAATTTCTCCACCACCTTGATGGAACCGGGAACATCAAGACCGACACTATCGCTAATGCGGTCAAAGATGTTGGAAATAGAGCCTCCCCCTTGGAGAGGAATCCCTGCTTTGACGACGACCACTTATTGAGCGTCCCTCAGTTACCCTGACGAGACCTAGAACCATGAGAAGAAGTCGTTCATGATGCTGACTTCCCCAAAAGGAAACCCCTGCTCCTAAAAAGCATCGGGCCCCGACCCTTCAGGATCGATGGCAGCGATCCCCCCAACGGATACTGCATCGAACCCGGTTATGCATTTTGAGGCCGCATTAACACCCCTTTCAAGGGTCTCCGATATGCAAAGCCGACTAGACTCAGCCGTTCCAGACTGAGCAGCTTCCAATTGAGGCACCTGCGAGGCTCTTACATTCAACATCGTCCTCCGCGCTAGCTGGCATTAATCGGCATCGTCTTCCTCGGTGTTGGGATTCACCCCTGAAGTTGAAGCAGAGGTCCCAGCAGCTGCTCGATGCTCAAGTGACCTGGGTTTATTTTCCATAGGAAGTGAGACAGTTGCCTTGCCTTTTCTCTTTTTGCCCTTTCCGGGCTTTGAAGCCTCCACTTCGCCACAAAGGTATGGCCTCACCTGCATATTTTCTCCAAGACATGCACAAGCGCAGTAACCACAAGATGTAATCACTAAGGGTGTAGGTAGAAACACAAATACGAGGTATAGGCGGTAAAGAAAGTCTACCATGATTCTTGGCCACCCATCACTCCTTTTCTAGGCCGGTCCAAGACCGAACAAGATATGAGAATGCCTTGTCCAACCGCTTGATCCATCCCGACAAATCCAGAACCACCTTGGGGTACCAAGCAGCGACAGCAGGAAGCGCATAGAGGTCATTATTTCAAAAGGAAAGTAGTAAGAAGTGGTTAAGGTAACATTTCTTACATTGAGTGTTCCATTTCTCCGGAAAGGGCATCCTCTGGGCCGGGATGCTATCTTAGGTCTTTACCCAGACATATCTGCTCATTCACCCTCGATCCTTTCCCTCGTCTATTCTTGAGAAAAATGATTTTTTGCTGATCAAACCTTAATAAAATCGAGGGCTACACATCCTGATCAAATGATTGAGGATAAAAGTCTCACCCCCAGCCCCTTCAGTGAAATGGCAGAGGATCAATTCTATCCTCCAGAAAGAAGGATAGGTCTGACCAAGCATCACTTGGTACTTGTCACAGAAGTTAACGATAACCGGGTCTATCTCCGGGAGAGAGGATTCAAAAGAATTATCAAGACCCAAGGTGAATGGGTAGGTATACACGTAAAGCAAACCAACCTTATGGTCCATTATATTCTCATTGGGACTAGGAATCTCCACCCCCACTGCCTTGCTCCATCGGCAGTATGTCATTACCATTTGTATGTTGGTCACGACGCTAATATATCAGGACACGTGCTCACATTGGTCCGATGGGGATAAAGTGGTATCGATGTTAAAATCCTTTTACATATCAAGATTAGGCAATGTACACTGTTCCAAGGAAGGAATCGCTCTGGCTTTCCCTTAGACGGTCGAGATGATGATACAATCTCATTCTGATGATGAACCGTTCTAGAACTCCTAGCCATATCAATGGTAAAATATTCTCAAAAACAAGATGAAAGGGTATAAAAGACAATGGGTTCTAACTCGTAAATCTGAAGACGGGGTGAAAATAAGGAGTGTCAAATGGTTGATATATTTATAGGAACCGCCTAGGCAACGGAAAAGGGAGAGTCGATAAGACGCTCATGGTTTTCTCGATAATCGCAGTTGACGGCGACTCTTGCATGGTTTTTTGGAACATGGAATTTAATGTTATTATTGCTTGACATCACGACGATGAATACCTCAAAACAATGACTCAAAATTGTTTCCTGTTACTTCATTCTTGGAAACGTGGAGACTATATGTTTATGGTGAAATCGGAGGGTTTGATTTCTCGCCATTAAGGTGTTCTCGGGGAGTCATATCAAGAACTCGAGGCTGTGGGGTTGAGCACACATTCTCTTCCTCAAGGTTCATTTACGCTCGACCCAAAGATGATCCCGAGGGTGGGGAATCCCCGAGGTGAGCAGATAGCACCGACAGAGTCTAATATCATGTCTAGTCGTCCCATCTCCGTATCTTTACAATTAATACATTTTGTACTATGTTGTTTTCCCCTCCTATATAAAGGGGATCCTCACCACTTTGTAGAGCGCTGGTGTTTCTCCAACTATTCTACACAGGATTAATAACAACTCTAGCTCTCTTTTCTCTCTAACTTACTCACTCGAGACTACCTCTTTCATTTATTGCTTTCATGTTTATTCTTCATTTATTGCTTGACATTGGCCATACAGAGCCTCTCCCATTTATATCTTGATTGTTAGCCCCTTCCCGGCTATCCCCAATAGCTCGAGCCCGAGCCCAGGCATTGACCTCGAGGCCCTTCATCGGCTAGCCCAAGGCTCGGATATCTAGCCCCTCGATTTGATTATAACTCTTCTTTAGTTTGTATTCCGTCGCTAAAATTCACATATCTAGCATCAATTGCCCTAACAACTAGTATAAAAATAGATCGCGTATTTTTAGAGTCCCATATAAAAATTTAATTGTTATTATCATTTTCACGATAAAAAGGAGCATGGGATATATAGTGATTTTCTTTTAGATGGGATCAATGGAAAGTTTTTGGCTGGTTGAGTATGTAGTTTCTTGTAACTCATAGTGGATTGTGAAGTTCTCATATTTATCATTGGATGGTAGGGTATATGAGGTATGTTGTGTGGGGTTTGAATTTGCATGTGTAAGGTCATGGTTTAGTCTTGAAAGGAAGGTCATAAATTCTAAGGCAGCATGGACAACTTCATATGACTAGATAAATGAGATCACTGATTGGTGTGGCTTGATGAGGGTATACATTTCAGAATGGGTGATGTGTTTGAGTTATGGATGCTTTATTGGTATTGCAGCACTATCTTGTCTGATCGACTGCTGATATTCAAGATTTGATCGGTGGCATAGAAGAATTTTTTTTAGAAGTATCCCTCGTGGGATAATCGAGTAGTAGGAATGTGTTAGATATTCGGGTGGTGGAGTTGGGATCAAATATGGTAATTCGTGTGCTTTATGGATTTGGATATTGGGAATTCTCAAAGATAGGTTATTTCGCGGTTGTGGACTATAAAAATGTAAGAAAGATAGTCAGATGATAGTATGTGCTATGATTTAGTCATTGTGAACCTTCCGAGGGTTATTTATCTATTGTGGGTGACCAGGGTTGATGTGTGGTTCATTGGTAGGCCCAACATAGATGTGTGTTCTGCACCGGGTCAGAATTGTTGACTCCAAACTGTTATTATTCAGAGATGTGCCATTCGATTGTTGTTGAGCTTATCCATATTCTGTAGTGATCAATGAGTTGCCCTTCTGTGTTACGAGGAGTTTTGATTTGTGGGTTATATGCACATATGGTGCGATTCCATTTGAGTTTTATAGCAGAATTTGAGCGAGCGGGTAATTGGTAGTTGCATGATTTGTTGCGCATTAGGTATGTTCTTTCGGACTGATATGGCATTGCATCATTTGCTTCTCCATGGTTATGGTGATTCACTTTTGGGTGCTAGGCATCAAATTGCGCTTGGTTGATGATTTTGAGCATGGTGATTTAGGGTGTCTCATGTGAACCAACGTTTGGAATGGGGTCGCGCATTGCAGCGAAGTTATATCGAGCTATGATCCTTCGGGTTAGATTCGTGTGTTCTGGTTCTATGATAGATGATGGGTTCTCAACAATGTGTTTTAGAGGTACTGTCGAGCTTGCGGTACAACTATCTCATTTGAGTCATTCTCATGATTTGAGTATGTTCGGGTTGTTTCTTATTGGTGCGCGGACTGCACGAGTTGTGCTTTAAATGGTATTGATGTGTCATGTCAGCAGTGTAGTTGTGTTAGATTAGATGAGATCATTGGGGATCCATGGATGGTTGATCTGAGGAATGGTTATGACTTTTTACGATTTTCGTTTATCATTTACGGTAAAAAGAAGTGTTGGAATGAGGCCTTATTTGATAAAAGGCTTATTATTGAAATTCGGATGTTTTGAACAACTACTATTATTAGAAGTTACCGCTACAAGTGTTTGAGTTATGTGGTATGTCATGTAATTGCACCTGAGGTTGCAGGAATGGGTTATTACAACTGGTTCGGGCTTATTTAGAGAAGAGATGTGAGATTCTGATCTTGTAGATGGTTTCATAAGTTGAAATATGTTCCTAAGTTTTATGGGCTAGGTTGGATTTTGAAATTTTAGTTACATTATATTATCGGACCTATATGAGATAGGGTGACGTGGGATCACCCCTGGGTATGTGCATGGTAAGGTTACACAATGATTTGATGGTTTCTGGAACAATTCTTGGCATGTTCGAGGCTGAACGTATGTTTAAGTGGAGGAGGATGTAACGACCCGACCGATCGTTTTAAGATTTTGCACTTCGTTCGCTAGTTCTCGGGCGTGACTAGCCCCGTGTTGTGTATTATGACTTATGTAAATCGTTGGTTTTGGTTTTTCGAGCAATCAGGATGAATTTTGAAGAACGGTTCTCAATTTGAAGCTTAAAATCTGAAATGTTTGACCAAGTTTTGACTTGTTAGTATATGATCTCGGATTGGAATTTTTGTAACAAAAATTAACTTTGTAAATGGGATTCTAAAAATACATGATCTATATTTATGTTAGTTGTTAGAGCAGAGATGCTAGGAATATGAAGTTTAACGATGAAATGCAAGCTAAAACGAAGCAGTAATCAAACCGAGGGGGTTACAGCCCTAGATTCGGACTGGTCGATGGAGGACCTGGAGGTCGATACCTGGGCTCGATTTCAAGCTATAGGGGGTAGTCAGGAATGGGATAACAGTTAATATATGATTAAACAAGGCTCTTTATGGCCAATACTAAGCAATAATTAAAGAACAAGTATGAGTGTAGTAAATGCCAAAGTGGCCTCGAGCTTATAAGAACGAGCGAGTTAGAGATAAAAGAGAGAGATATATTATTGATCTTGTGGAAAAATAGTTGGAACAACATAATCCCTTTACAAAGTGTTATGGATTCCCCTTATATAGGAGGGGGAACCCGGCTGTAGTACAATCATGTATTAATTGTAAATTATGGAGATGGGACGGCTAGAGGCGACGCTTCGGCATAGGATCTGGATAGGCCGGCTCTGTCAGACTTAGCTGTGTCCCTTGGGAGCTTCCCCTTCTGTTCTAGCCTCTACCTCTGGCCTCGACCTCTTTCTTCTTCGAGTAGGGCCTCGATGAGCCAGAAGGAGGGGACTCGATTGTGGCTCCACGTCCTCGGGGTCCCGAGGCATTCTTCCAAAATGACTTGATAGCGAGAAATTAAGTCCTCTGATTTTGCCGTATAAAGATAGTCTCCACGTTTCCTAGAATGAAGCGATGGGAAATAATTCTGATACCTGACTCCTCGAGCTTCTTGCGGTGACGTCACACCAATGATGCAACCTATGGCGCAAGCTTTTGTGGAAACCGGGGTGTCCCATGGACTTGTGCATTTTGAGATCATTCAAAGCACTAACGATTCTCATTCCCCAGACGAGACCTAGAAGCATGAGAAGAAGTCGTTCATGTTGCTGACTTCCCCAAAAGGAAACCCCTGCTCCTAAAAAGCATCGGGCCCCGACCCTTCAGGATCGATGGCAGCGATCCCCCCAACGGATACTGCATCGAACCCGGTTATGAATTTTGAGGCCGCATTAACACCCCTTTCAAGGGTCTCCGATATGCAAAGCCGACCAGACTCAGCCGTTCCAGACTGAGCAGCTTCCAATTGAGGCACCTGCGAGGCTCTTACATTCAACATCGTCCTCCGCGCTAGCTGGCATTCATCGTCATCCTCTTCCTCGGTGTTGGGATTCACCCCTGAAGTTGAAGCAGAGGTCTCAGCAGCTGCTCGATGCTCGAGTGACCTGGGTTTATTTGCCATAGGAAGTGCGACAGTTGCCTTGCCTTTTCTCTTTTTGCCCTTTCCGGGCTTTGAAGCCTCCACTTCGCCACCAAGGGATGGCCTTACCTGCATATTTTCTCCAAGACATGCACAAGCGCAGTAACCACAAGATGTAATCACTAAGGGTGTAGGTAGAAACACAAATACGAGGTATAGGCGGTAAAGAAAGTTTACCATGATTCTTGGCCACCCATCACTCCTTTTCTAGGCCGGTCCAAGACCGAACAAGATATGAGAATGCCTTGTCCAACCGCTTGATCCATCCCGACAAATCCAGAACCACCTTGGGGTACCAAGCAGCGACATTAGGAAGCGCATAGAGGTCATTATTTCAAAAGGAAAGTAGTAAGAAGTGGTTAAGGTAACATTTCTTACATTGAGTGTTCCATTTCTCCGGAAAGGGCATCCTCTGGGCCGGGATGCTATCTGAGGTCTTTACCCGGACATATCTGCTCATTCAACCTCGATCCTTTCCCTCGTCTATTCTCGAGAAAAATGATTTTTTGGACCAATGATGGAGCCTGATCAAACCTTAATAAAATCGAGGGCTACACATCCTGATCAAATGATTGAGGATAAAAGTCTCACCCCCAGCCCCTTCAGTGAAATGGCAGAGGATCAATTCTATCCTCCAGAAAAAAGGATAGATCTGACCAAGCATCACTTGGTACTTGTCACAGAAGTTAACGATAACCGGGTCTATCTCCGGGAGAGAGGATTCAAAAGAATTATCAAGACCCAAGGTGAATGGGTAGGTATACACGTAAAGCAAACCAACCTTATGGTCCATTATATTCTCATTGGGACTAGGAATCTCCACCCCCACTGCCTTGCTCCATCGGCAGTATGTCATTACCATTTGTATGTTGGTCACGACGCTAATATATCAGGACACGTGCTCACATTGGTCCGATGGGGATAAAGTGGTATCGATGTTAAAATCCTTTTACATATCAAGATTAGGCAATGTACACTGTTCCAAGGAAGGAATCGCTCTGGCTTTCCCTTAGACGGTCGATATGATGATACAATCTCATTCTGATGATGAACCGTTCTAGAACTCCTAGCCATATCAATGGTAAAAAATTCTCTAAAACAAGATGAAAGGGTATAAAAGACAATGGGTTCTGACTCGTAAATCTGAAGACGGGGTGAAAATAAGAAGTGTCAAATGGTTGATATATTTATAGGAACCGCCTAGGCAACGGAAAAGGGAGAGTTGATAAGCCGCTCATGGTTTTCTCGATAATCGCAGTTGACGGCGACTCTTGCACGGTTTTTTGGAACATGGAATTTAATGTTATTATTGCTTGACATCACGACGATGAATACCTCAAAACAATGACTCAAAATTGTTTCCTGTTACTTCATTCTAGGAAACGTGGAGACTATATGTTTATGGTGAAATCGGAGGGTTTGATTTCTCGCCATTAAGGTGTTCTCGGGGAGTCATATCAAGAACTCGAGGCTGTGGGGTTGAGCACACATTCTCTTCCTCAAGGTTCATTTACGCTCGACCCAAAGATGATCCCGAGGGTGGGGAATCCCCGAGGTGAGCAGATAGCACCGACAGAGTCTAATATCATGTCTAGTCGTCCCATCTCCGTATCTTTACAATTAATACATTTTGTACTATGTTGTTTTCCCCTCCTATATAAAGGGGATCCTCACCACTTTGTAGAGCGCTGGTGTTTCTCCAACTATTCTACATAGGATTAATAACAACTCTAGCTCTCTTTTCTCTCTAACTTACTCACTCGAGACTACCTCTTTCATTTATTGCTTTCATGTTTATTCTTCATTTATTGCTTGACATTGGCCATACAGAGCCTCTCCCATTTATATCTTGATTGTTATCCCCTTCCCGGCTATCCCCAATAGCTCGAGCCCGAGCCCAGGCATTGACCTCGAGGCCCTTCATCGGCTAGCCCAAGGCTCGGATATCTAGCCCCTCGATTTGATTATAACTCTTCTTTAGTTTGTATTTCGTCGCTAAAATTCACATATCTAGCATCAACTGCCCTAACAACTAGTATAAAAATAGATCACGTATTTTTAGAGTCCCATATAAAAATTTAATTATTATTACCATTTTCACGATAAACAAGGAGCATGGGATATATAGTGATTTTCTTTTAGATGGGATCAATGGAAAGTTCTTGGCTGGTTGAGTATGTAGTTTCTTGTAACTCATAGTGGATTGTGAAGTTCTCATATTTATCATTGGATGGTAGGGTATATGAGGTATGTTGTGTGGGGTTCGAATTTGCATGTGTAAGATCATGGTTCAGTCTTGAAAGGAAGGTCATAAATTCTTAGGCAGCAAGGACAACTTCATATGACTAGATAAATGAGATCACTGATTGGTGTGGCTTGATGAGGGTATACATTTCAGAATGGGTGATGTGTTTGAGTTATGGATGCTTTATTGGTATTGCGGCACTATCTTGTCTGATCGACTGCTGATATTCAAGATTTGATCGGTGGCACAGAAATTTTTTTTTTAAAAGTATCCCTCGTGGGATAATCGAGTAGTAGGAATGTGTTAGATATTCGGGTGGTGGAGTTGGGATCAAATATGGTAATTCGTGTGCTTTATGGATTTGGATATTGGGAATTCTCAAAGATAGGTTATTTCGCGGTTGTGGACTATAAAAATGTAAGAAAGATAGTCAGATGATAGTATGTGCTATGATTTAGTCATTGTGAACCTTCCGAGGGTTATTTATCTATTGTGGGTGACCAGGGTTGATGTGTGGTTCATTGGTAGGCCCAACATAGATGTGTGTTCTGCACCGGGTCAGAATTGTTGACTCCAAACTGTTATTATTGAGCGATGTGCCATTCGATTGTTGTTGAGCTTATCCATATTCTGGAGTGATCTATGAGTTGCCCTTCTGTGTTACGAGGAGTTTTGATTTGTGGGTTATATGCACATATGGTGCGATTCCATTTGAGTTTTATAGCAGAATTTGAGCGAGCGGGTAATTGGTAGTTGCATGATTTGTTGCGCATTAGGTATGTTCTTTCGGACTGATATGGCATTGCATCATTTGCTTCTCCATGGTTATGGTGATTCACTTTTGGGTGCTAGGCATCAAATTGCGCTTGGTTGATGATTTTGAGCATGGTGATTTAGGGTGTCTCATGTGAACCAACGTTTGGAATGGGGTCGCGCATTGCAGCGAAGTTATATCGAGCTATGATCCTTCGGGTTAGATTCGTGTGTTCTGGTTCTATGATAGATGATGAGTTCTCAACAATGTGTTTTAGAGGTACTGTCGAGCTTGCGGTACAACTATCTCATTTGAGTCATTCTCATGATTTGAGTATGTTCGGGTTGTTTCTTATTGGTGCGCGGACTGCACGAGTTGTGCTTTAAATGGTATTGATATGTCATGTCAGCAGTGTAGTTGTGTTAGATTAGATAAGATCATTGGGGATACATAGATGGTTGATCTGAGGAATGGTTATGACTTTTTATGATTTTCGTTTATCATTTACTGTATACAGAAGTGTTGGAATGAGGCCTTATTTGATAAAAGGCTTATTATTGAAATTCGGATGTTTTGAACAACTACTATTATTAGAAGTTACCGCTACAAGTGTTTGAGTTATGTGGTATGTCATGTAATTGCACCTGAGGTTGCAGGAATGGGTTATTACAACTGGTTCGGGCTTATTTAGAGAAGAGATGTGAGATTCTGATCTTTTAGATGGTTTCATAAGTTGAAATATGGTCCTAAGTTTTATGGGCTAGATTGGATTTTGAAATTTTAGTTACATTATATTATTGGACCTATATGAGATAGGGTGACGTGGGATCACCCCCGGGTATGTGCATGGTAAGGTTACACAATGATTTGATGGTTTCTGGAACAACTCTTGGCATGTTCGAGGCTGAACGTATGTTTAAGTGGAGGAGGATGTAACGACCCGACCGATCGTTTTAAGATTTTGCACTTCGTTCGCTAGTTATCGGGCGTGACTAGCCCCGTGTTGTGTATTATGACTTATGTAAATCGTTGGTTTTGGTTTTTCGAGCAATCAGGATGAATTTTGAAGAACGGTTCTCAATTTGAAGCTTAAAATCAGAAATGTTTGACCAAGTTTTGACTTGTTAGTATATGATATCGGATTGGAATTTTTGTAACAAAAATTAACTTTGTAAATGGGATTCTAAAAATACATGATCTATATTTATGTCAGTTGTTAGAGCAGAGATGCTAGGAATATGAAGTTTAACGATGAAATGCAAGCTAAAACGAGGCAGTAATCAAACCGAGGGGGTTACAGCCCTAGATTCGGACTGGTCGATGGAGGACCTGGAGGTCGATACCTGGGCTCGATTTCAAGCTATCGGGGGTAGTCAGGAATGGGATAACAGTTAATATATGATTAAACAAGGCTCTTTATGGCCAATACTAAGCAATAATTAAAGAACAAGTATGAGTGTATTAAATGCCAAAGTGGCCTCGAGCTTATAAGAACGAGCGAGTTAGAGATAAAAGAGAGAGATATATTATTGATCTCGTGGAAAAATAGTTGGAACAACATCATCCCTTTACAAAGTGTTATGGATTCCCCTTATATAGGAGGGGGAACCCGGCTGTAGTACAATCATGTATTAATTGTAAATTATGGAGATGGGACGGCTAGAGGCGACGCTTCGGCATAGGATCTGGATAGGCCGGCTCTGTCAGACTTAGCTGTGTCCCTTGGGAGCTTCCCCTTCTTTTCTAGCCTCTACCTCTGGCCTCGACCTCTTTCTTCTTCGAGTAGGGCCTCGACGAGCCCCGAAGGAGGGGACTGGATTGTGGCTCCACGTCCTCGGGGTCCCGGGGCATTTTTCCAAAATGACTTGATAGCGAGAAATTAAGTCCTCTAATTTTGCCGTATAAAGATAGTCTCCACGTTTCCTAGAATGAAGCGATGGGAAATAATTCTGATATATGACTCCTCGAGCTTCTTGCGGTGATGTCACACCAATGATGCAACCTATGGCGCGAGCTTTTGTGGAAACCGGGGTGCCCCATGGACTTGTGCATTTTGAGATCATTCAAAGCACTAACGATTCCCACTCTCCAAGGTGAATGTACCGCCGTCGATTCGGTTTTTCAAGAACACAGTAATTGTGTCCGCCTATCAAACTTCTAAATCCTCGATGATCGTGTCCTTACCCCCTATAAATGAGGGTGCCTTGGCGTTGTTTTTCCTATCTCAGTAACTTCGTTGGCTAATTTTCCCATTTCTTCTTATAATCTTCTTCTATCCTTGAATATTATGTTTGGGGTTCAAGGACTCAAGGACATTTAGTAGAGCTCCCGTATATTGTGTTGTGGACTCTTGCCGGGGCTTCCCTTCGTCGAGCATCACCATGCTATCCCGTCGCTGCTCTGGCCGTTGTTATGTTCGTCATTGTTGTTGTTGTTGGTCGTTGATATCTAATTTGGACGCGAGCACTCTTTTCGATCCTCCTGCCGATTTACATGGCTCTTTTCTGAGCCCATCATCATACCTCAGACCAAGCCTGAATTGATATGATAAGATTAGGCTATCGGGACCTCCGAGCTGGGGGCCTACTTTGAACCTGATGTAGATAGCTTTTTAAAGTGTAGTGGATAAACTTCTGTTAAGGGGTTGCCTTAGGCTCACGCGATGCCTCGAGCTCTCCTAGAGCTTTCATGATCAGAGCTTCATGCGCTTATTTTTCTTTTGAGAAAGGGAAATCATGAGATAAGGTACCACCTCGAGTTAAATGATGGCGTTGAAGGCTTCTCGAAGTTTGACTTCTCTTTTGGCAGAGATCCTCGAGGTCAGGCACTACCTCGAGACTGGATACAATATAGTTGACTCTTTGAGGCCTAACTTCTTATTGATGGATGCCTCTGGGGTTGGGTACTGCTCCGCGATCTGTATCGAGGCTGTTGTCCTCCTGGTTTTACTTTAGACAGGCGAATCGTCATTGTTTATTGCATATATGTGGGGTGGCCTTTGTTTTTTTGGGAGATCTCATTATTCTGGATAGTTATCCCTCCGCCTTGGCATCGGGTTCTTCATCTCTTTAGGTGCAAAAACATTGGAGCACGTCTTTGCCTTAGTCCATTGATTCTACCATAGCCATAACAACTACTTTGGGGCCGGCCCAGCAGGGAGGGGAGAGTTTCATGCCCAGCGTTCAGGATTCGTAGGAGTTCACTCTGAAGACTGTGTCTTTGATGAGAGATGAACATCTATATATGGTGAGGAAATACTGCGTATGGAGCGAGGGGGTGACATTGTAGGCACTTTCCCCGGGTAAGAGCATTACGGACTTTGCTCATGGATTCTTGAGTGTATACCTATATACCTTTGCATTTTGATTTCTGCTTGAAGTATTGGGTTACTTTGGCACTGATACATCCGTCATTTTGGCAAGTGGTGTTGATGATGAGGTTCTTTGCGGAGAAGGCTGGGCTTGAATTCACGCTCAGCCACCTTGTCAGGCTGTACCAACCCTTTCACCACAGAGGCCTGTTAATCTTGCGGTGCCGTTCGCCCATGCCTTTTGTTTTCAAAGATGAATAAAGTGAGGACCAAGAGAGGATCAGTCCATCTATCCGGGTCCGGACGGCTGACATTATCCCTGTGGAGCTTATGTCGTTTCTCGAGGGTTGGAATTACGCTCATGAGTGGAATGTCTGGCACTTTCTCGGATTTTGCTTATAGCGAAAGTCAGTTAAGTAATCGTGTTTTCCCCTTTTGCAGCAACTTCATAGACGCCGAGCAAAGTTCTCGATCTACCCGGCTGGGTTCGGAAGTTAGTGACCTATTAGACCTGCGACGAGCATAGGTGGCGAGTTGTGTCCCATAATAGATGGGAAGTGAAATACCGAGGTATGCGCGTACGATGCCTTTACCTTGGCCTTCGTACATTTGAGATGACACTTTCCTTTTTCTTTTGCACTGGCTTTGCCATTGCAGGTATCGAGCGACTCCTTGGGGTGAGGATGTGTTCTTCCGGAGAGGGGAAGGAGTTGTCGACCTCTGAGCTGAGGGCAATTGCAAAAAACGGGATCCGTATCAGCACTGTGATGGAGCTTTTAGTAGGGCTAAACGGGCCCGTGTCTTTGAGGAGAGGACATCGTCTGAGCCTGCTGTTCCTAGGTTGTTTGATTCCGGGACGGCGATTCCTCCGAGTGAATATGCTTTGCCCGATGTTAGTTCTCCTGGGGCCGAAGAGGCAGGATCAACAGGAGTGTACTCTGCCTTCAAGGAAGTCCACCGGCTTCACTTCATAGTGAGTTTTGGTGCAGTTCTTTTGTATTTTGCATCCTCCTTTCTTCATTGAGTTTTCCTTTTGAAGGCCTTTGATAGGCTCAGGTCTGAGTTGCTCCATCAAGCAACCAGGCTTTGGAAAGCTCTGGACGAGTGTTAGTCCCTTAGACTCCTTAGCAAGGAGAAGGGGGCTGAGTTGATGCATTGGCGATATGAGGCTTACCAGAGCTCAAATTACGAGAGATTTTTGATGGAGCAGGTAAACTTTCGTAGTATGCTCTTCACTCTTTTCAACCCTTAAGGTTACCCCTTTCTCCTATCTTAGCTGCAGAAAAAGATGGAGGCCTTGAAGTACCATAAAGGTGACACTAACCGCGTCAGGAAAGCTTGCGGTGAACTAAGGGCTCAGGTGCAGGCTCAAGCTTTGGAGGAGAAAGGTGCCTTGGCTAAGGTTCCTGCCTTCGAGGCCCAACTCCACTTGTCTCGTGACAATGCTATAGTTCAAGCGGATATGATCGGGATGCTTGAGTCCGATCTCTCAAAGATCAGGGCTGAGACAATTGATGCCCAGGCTGAAGAAGCATTAAATCAAACCAAGGTTGATCAAGAGATGGAGATTCGTGTGAAGGACGCTGCTGATCCCAAGTCGAGCTGAAGTGGGCCCTCGACCACGAGAAGAGGATCGATGAATATTTTCGTTGTTGATCCCGAATAGAGGTACTCGAGGAGATCAGTGCTAGGGGTTTCGTTCTCTTAGAGGAGTTGGCTCGAGCAAGGGCAGACTAGTGCGACGCTTGGTCCCTTCTTGCTGACGTCATGGAGAGCGAATCTGGGGCTGGCAGGCCGTAGCCTTTTGGAGCGTAGATTTTGCCGCTTTTTCATTTTGTACTTAATATTTGCAGAGCATGTTTGTAGATGGAGAGAGCACCTTTTGCGTATGTGAATAAGAGAAAACCTGAAGTTTTATCCTTTTGTATCCCTTTCTTCATTGCTTTTGACCAGGCAGGCTGGTTTCAGTGTTTGGCGGGAATCTCGCGGGTCCAGAGATAATCAGGCAGGCCTGGAGGCTCTTCAATGCGATTTTTGGCGTGAGCAGGCATTGGGGCCTCTGTGTTTTGCCCAGATGTTTAGCCTTAGTCTCCAAGTTATGCCCTGACTCGAGTTTTCTTAACCTTTAATCTCATGTGACAGTATGGGCGGATGATAATTGTCTTTATTTCTTTCCCTTGGGCATTTGTTGTGTTAACTATTTTGGGTTCAGTCTCCGAGTCGCATTGCGACTCGAGCTTTAATTGAACCTCAAGCTTTTCCCTTCCTGCATGGGCGGATGGCGATGGCTTTTGTACTTCAGGTCGAAGTGACCTTACAAGTGTGTGGCCCGGAGGCTACTTTGGCTGGCGACAATGGCATTTATGTCGTGCCCTTAGGCATATTGTAATTAACTATTTTGGATCCGGTCTCTGAATCGCGTTACGACTCGAGCTCATTTTAATCCTCAAGTTTTTAGTTTTCGAGCTGGCGACAATGGCTCTTACGTTGTTTGGTCATTGAAACCTTTTAGTGTGCGGCCCAGAGGCTCATTTGGCTGGCGACAATGGCTCTTACGCTTTTGCCTGTGGGCTTTTTGTAGGCTTTGTTTTCCTCTCGTTAAGGTCTTTTTTGAAATAATTTTGCCTAACCCATCATCGGTTCTGGAAGAATCTCGATTTTAAGTCGTTAGTGGCGATGTTCGAGCACCTCGTAAGGTTCTTAGCTCGTAGGCAGAGTAGCTCGAAGCCTTGTGTTTTGGAGCTGACTTTGTCGAAGCTCATTTGCCTGTTGAGGGAAGCCTATTTTGACCAGTTCTTTTCCAAGTATATTCGAAGTAGTGGCCTATGATTTTGTTAGCGATAGTCGGGCGTCCCCGAGTCGCGTTAGTTTGGCTGGAGCAACCGTTTTGACTATAGTCATTTGTGTTTTTCTGGAGCCATTTTTGATCCCGAGTGATTGTTTAGGCATCTTCACCGAGGGTATCCGCTTTCAGGATTCTTATAAATGTGACGTATAGCCTAAACTTCGGGATTTTGAGTTTTATGCCTATAGTAAGGTCTTACAAAATTTTCATGCCTGTTGAGGTATTACAATTTGTCATGCTTGTTGAGGTCTTACAGTTTGTCATGCCTGTTGAGGTCTAGCAGTTTGCCATGTCTTTTGAGGTCTTATAGTTTGCAATGTAGAATAGATCTGTTTACACCGAGTCGGCCCGCTATGGGTCTTACAGCTTCGGGTTTTCCAGTATTCGGCGATTCAAGACAGTCTCCGAGTCATCGAGTTTGCTTCGGTTCCAAGGCCATTACTCGTGAGCTCGGATTTACTTTGACGAGGCTTTATGAGTCCGGAGTTCCGACCCTGGGGTCGTACTGGTGCTAAATTATTGACACTAAGTCTCTGAGTATTTTGAGATACATTTGGTGGGGAGATCCATTTTGGAGTATCAGATGATGAGAGATATCCTCTTATTGCTTGGCGTAAATACATATCATTTTGTTGTTGTGAGCTCGGCCCGTGCGGGCGCGACTCCTTGGACTGTTTGGTCTGGTACATGATTCCTTATTGAAACTCAGCCTATTGTTCCCTGGTCCTTCTGAGCGGACGGCGCCTCCGAGGGGGGGTTCCTTTCATCGTTTGATTACAGAAGAAGGCATGTGATCATGTCGGATCCTCCACAGGGGTATGTTGCTCCGCTAAGTATCTTGCTGGCAAAACCCTCTTTGGGGAGGAAGTCCAGCCGAGGGGAAAGATGGTGGCGGCTCCTGTTAAGGCCTCGAGGGCTCCAGGTAGAGTTAGATCCTCCGAACGCCATGACCCGGTGTCAGCATACAGGTTAGTGAAAAATAACGAAGGAGGGAGGTAGTTCTTCTTTACCGCGGGATGTGTAGGCGATGTTCCGAGGATTTGTATATTCATGCTATTTTGAGGTGTGGATTCTAGTACAGCCCTCTGCTATGTTTAATCGGGCTTGGCTGATGATGTGGTTTGCTTACCTTCTGACTCTTTCGCGGGTGGAGATGTTGATGTCGGCGACGCGTCATGTGATGCGAGTTTCCCCTTGTCGCGTATTGCTTCTTGCCGACGGTTTTAGTTCCGTCCCTTGTGTGGGATTTTATCCTTTTGGCAAAGTGGGGGTGAACCTGTCCTCGGGTGATGCGCCCATGGTCATCTGGATGATGCGTTCGCGCCTTGCGCCTCCTTTGACGATATGGAACTCGGTGTTCCGACTTGGGCCAGTCATGTTATACTGAGAAAATGGTCTTTCTCCTCATTGTAGCGATCTCCGTTTGGAATTCATCAATGATTTGGGAGGTGGTTGTGTTTTGACCTGGCGGTCCGAGCCGCCCCATCATCCTTGGCCTGTCACCGTTGATCGAGCCACCTGCACTCATGTGCACATGTTTTATTTAAAATGGATCGAGTGAGGGAGCAGGTTACTCGTACATCATTGTGATATCGAGACGAGGTATTGGTACCCTCTTTGATGAATGTAAGGGCATCCTCAGAGGTATATCCCCGGTTCTGCCTTTCTCTAGTGGCGAGAAATTTTTCTCTCCTTTTAACAAGTTCTTGGAAAGGGTAGTCATTCCTCCATCATCGCGGTGATGCGCTCAGCTCACTTGCTTTGTTCTTCCTGGCTATTTCTCCTTCTCGAGATTTGTTTTTAGCCCGGTTGCTGAGAAATTCACGAAGGTACTCGTTATCGAGCAATCGGGCCACTACCTCTTGGAGTTTCCTGCAATCTTCGGTTCGGTGCCCATGCGAGTTGTGAAACTCGCAAATCAAATTGTAGTCCCTTTGGGAAGGGTCCGAGTGTATCGGTCTGGGCCATCTGGCGTCTCTTATTTTGCTAATGGCGAAAAGGATATTTGACACGTCGATGTTGAAGCTATATTCTGATAGGTGGGGCGCCCCTATTGACCTAGTGTATCCCTTGAAGCCACCTCTATTGAGGGGTCCCCGAGGGTTCTATCCTCGCTTTACCAATCGGTCGTTATGGGGCAGATTGCGCTTCGGAGCGTTTCTTCGATCATCGGGGTATGGCTGGTACCTCTATTTATTCGATCGTGAATCCTTTCCCAAGAGCCTTCTCGGGTATACTGAGCCCGAAGGGGCTCCCAGTTGGTCGTCCTTGACCCTGATCTTTGATTGGTATCGGTTGTGAACGTCCGACCAGGTTACGGTGGGATACTCAATCAGATTTTCTTTCAGCTACCTTGATGTCACCGAGCTTCGTTCATTCATACCTTGCATGAAGTCCTGCACTGCCCTGTCATCAGAGACCGGGGGTAGCTCTATTCGTTCTATCTGAAAACGAGACACGAATTCCCGCAGCATTTTGTTCTCCCTCTGCTTAATCTTGAATACATCGGACTGCCCATTTGCTACCTTGATGGCACCGGCGTGCGCCCTTATAAAGGAATCTGCCAGCATGGCAAATGAATTTTTGGAGTTGGGAGCTAGGTTGCGGTACCACATCATGGCCCCCTTCGAGAGCGTTTCTCCAAATTTCTTCAGTAAGACTGACTCGATCTCATCGTTATTTATGTCTTTGCCCTTTACCGTGCATGTGTAGGCGGTGACATGCTCGTTGGGATCCGAAGTCCCATTGTAATTTGGGAGTTATAGCATTCTAAACTTCTTTGGAATGGGTTTCGGAGCCGCTTCCTCTAGGAATGGCTGTTGCACGAACTTCCTCGAGTCTATGCCTTTCGGGACTGGGGGTGCACCCGGGATCTGATCGACCCTAGAATTGGAGGTCTCAACCTTTTTATCATTGGTCTCTATCATTTTCTCACCTGATTTGATCCTTTTAGTGAGGTCCTCGAGCATCTTTATTATGGTAGGGTCGGCCATCGATCCGTTATTGCTTGATCTCTCGGGTACTTGTTCGGTGGGGGGAGCTGTTTCCGGCGCTGCTGTGCTAGGATTCGTTGGATGGCTTTGTAACTGAGCAATGGCCAACTGTTGTGCCTGCAACATTTCAAAAATAACATGGAGGCTAACTTCCTGTTCTTCCCGGGCTGGGGTTTTTTGGACCTCATGTCGGTCGTTAGGTCGTATGCTTCTGTCGGTGTGTGAGGTTTTGTCGACGTGTTGTGCGTCATGTGAGTCCGCATCCGCTAGAATCAGACCGGGCACATTATCAGGGTTCTGAGGTTGCATTCCAGTAACCGGGACAACCACGCTACTTTACTCGTGGTTTTCGAGGTTGTCGTTTTCGATTCTATTTACCGAGCCGAACATTTTGACCTGAAATCAAAGATGTTCGAGCAAGAAAAAACGTGAAGGTCAACTTGTGTTTGTGTAATGAAACTAGCTAGAAAATAATCACTATTATTTTTAGCCCCACGGTGGGTGCCAAACTGTTTACCGTGAAAATGGTAACAACAATTAAATTTGTAAATGGGATTCTAAAAATACGTGATTTATTTTTATGCCAGTTGTTAGAGCAGATGATGCTAGGAATATGAAGTTTAACGATGAAATGCAAGATAAAACGAGGCAGTAATCAAACCGAGGGGGTTACTGCCCTAGCTTTAGACTAGTCGATGTAGGACCTCGAGGTCGATTCTTGGGATCGATCTCAGCTATTGAGGGTAGTCGGGAATGGGATACAGTTAAGATATGATTAAACAAGGCTCTTTATGGTCAATACCAAACAATAAATGAAGAATAAGTGTGAGAGTAGTAAATGACAAAGTCGCCTCGAGCTAATAAGAACGAGTGAGTTAGACATAAAAGAGAGAGAGAGAGAGAGAGAGAGAGAGAGATAGAGATTATTGATCTTGTGGAGAAATAGTTGGAGCAACATCAGCCCTTTACACAGTGGTATGGATTCCCCTTATAAAGGAGGGGGAACCCGGCTATAGTACAATCATGCATTAATTGTAAAGTATGGAGATGGGACGGCTAGACGCGACGCTTCGGTATAGGATCTAGATAGGTCGGCTCTATCAGACTTAGTTGTGTGCCTTGGGAGCTTCCTCTTTTGTTCTGGACTCGACCTCTGTCTTCTTCAAGTAGGGCCTCGACGAGCCCCGTGGGAGGGACTCGGTCGTGGCTCCACGTCCTCGGGGTCCCGAGGCATTCTTCCAAAATGACTTGATAGAGAGAAATTATGTCCTCTTATTTCTCCGCATACCGAACTTGTGTGCAAAATTTGGGGTCATTCCAAGTTGATTTAATGTGGTTTGGCAAGAGTTTTGGAAGTTGAATGTTCATTAATCTTGATTTGATATGCGATTCGTGGTTTTGATGTTATTATGTGGGATGTGAGGCCTTGAGTATGCCCGTGTTATGTTTTGTGACTTGTTGGCATGTTCGGACGGGTTCTCAAGGGGCTCAGGTGAGTTTTGGACAGGTTTAAGACCATTTCGGGCTATATTGGTACTGCTGGTTTCTGCTAATTTTTGGTGTTTAAGTTGATCTTCGCGATCGCGAAGATGTTGCCGAGATAGCTAGGCTAGTATGGAGCAGGGTATTTTCTTCTTTGCGTTCAGGACTGGATGAGCGGGTTCGCATAGGTTTTTGGGGTTTGAGCATTTCGTTCGCATCAGTGACATAGTGTTCGCATAGTGTTGAGTTGGGAGCGGAAGAACTCTTCTCAGCTTTCATGTAGTGTTGGCTTCTCTAGGCAACGCATTTCTATGGTAAGCATCGCGAATGCGTAAGCCATTTTTGAGGCAGTGTATTTTGTTCATCGCAAAAGCGAGGATTCTTCCGCGTTAGCGAGGGTTTACATGGAGCAGATCTATAAGTACTCTATTTTGGACCTTTGAGTTATTTTATAATATTTGAGTTATGATGCTCGGATTTGGGCAATTTTTGAGAAGATGTTTACAATATGTATCAGAGTATATTCGATTTTGAGCATATTCCATGTTTCTATCTTTGATTGATGAATTTAATCGAAGAAATTGGGGGTTTTGTCTGAACTTTCCTAAAGTGAATAATTTGGATTTGAGCATCGATTCAGAGTCGGATTTGAGTGAAATTAGTATGGTTGGGCTCATAATTGAATGAGTTATAAGAAATTATGAGTTTTTCGGGTTACGAGGTGCGAGTTTTTGTTGTCCTTTTGATTGACCTTGAGTATTTGATTTAAAAATTCAAACTTTATCGTTTGGATTTGTTTCATATGACGTTATTTGATATTTTAGAGTTTCTTTTGGCTAGTTTCGAGCCGTTCAGAGGTTGATTCGCGCGGGATGGCATTTTTAGAGTATTGTTTGGCTTGCTCGATATTTGATTTGGCTTGTTCACGATAAGTAACATATCTAAACTTGGATTTAAGAGTATTTAACCTAAGGTACTATGTTATACGTGAGGCATTGGGCGATGTATGGGCTAGGTGACGTACGTGTGTACGTGATGCGGAGCGTTAATGATTAAAGGTGGATTTTAGGCTATTATTATGACGACCTAAAGGGTTATTTTGAGTACTATCCCTTATTTCCTTGATCTGAGACCTCTATTAGCTCCGGAAAGTTTTTATATAAAAATTTGAAGAAAATATGATTTTTGTCTTTAGAAATTACTTGAGTTGACAATGGTAAGTATTTTGTGTAAACGACCTCGGATATGTGCTTCGACGATTCTGGTAAATCCGTATTATGATTTTTGGCTTGGGTGTATGCCCTAAATTCGGAGGTCCTTAGATTGATTTGACTTGTTTTGCTGAAAGCTAGTAATTTGAAGGTTTGAAAATTTCCTAGGTTTGACCGTAGGTTGACTTTATGTCTATCGGGCTCGAATTATGGTTTCGTGAATTGATATAGGTCTGTTTTTCTATTTGAAACTTGTCTGCAAAATTTGGTGCAAATCGGAGGTTGTTTGATATGACTCTTGGATGTGAGTTTAAAAGTTCTTGAGTTTTCTTTAAAATATTATTCATTTTGACGTCTGATTCATAGTTATATGTGTTATTTATGCTTATTGATCACGCGACGTAGTTCGAATAATATTATTATACTTGTGTGCATATTTGATATGGATCTTGAGGGGGCTTGGGTGAGTTTCGGGTAGGCTACAAACAATTTTTGGACTGAAGAGATTACTCGTTTAAGTTGTTTCTTGTGTCTGATGCCCTATGCTTTGCGGTCACGAAGGGAAAATTGGGGCTTAGAGTTATTGTTCTTTGCGAACGCGGGGACAGAATCTTGAACGCGAAATAGTGAGGGGCTTACCCTTTGCGAACGTGACAGTCCTAATGGGGTCGCGAAGAGTTGTGGGATCTAGGGGAGGTCAGCTGGGCATTATATACGAACGCGGGCCTTTGCTCGCAAACACGAAGGTAAACGAGGGAGATTCGCAAAGGCCTTTTCTCAGGTGTTTCGCGAACGCAAAGAACACCTGATGCCCAGTTATTAAAACATCCAAAAGATGTGATTTGAACCATTTTTCACCAATTTCAAGTTAGAGCTCGACAATTTTGAAGAGGTTTTTCATCCCAACTTCACTTGTTATTTTATTTTAACTTGTTTTGTTACATTTCCATAAACACTCGTTGATTTTAACCTTTAATCTAGGATTTTTAATAGTAGAAATTAGGGATTTAGGTAGAAATTGAGGATTTTGAGAAATTGAGATTTAGACCTCGAATTGAGGTCGGATTTCGAATTAAAATACATAATCGGGCTCGGGTGTGAATGAGTAATTTTGTTTTGGTCTGAATCTCGGGTTTTGACCAAGCAAGCCTAGGGTTGACTTTGGTTGACTTTTTCAAAAATCATTAAAGATTGAATCTTTTTCACACGTGGGTAGTTTCTAAAGCATATTTTGAATTCTTTAAACTATATTTGGCTAGATTTAATTGGTTTGGAGGCTAATTCTAAAGGAAAAACCGAGGTTGACATGAGGGATTAGGACTTGTTGGTCTATTTGCTATGTGAATTATGTGTTAGGAAGGCGTAAATGTAAGGTAACGAGTATATATGCGTTGTTAATGGGTTAAAGCATGTGGGTGGAAATTGTTTTATTATATTATGTTGTTTCCATGACTATGTTTCCCATGCCATAGTTAGATTATTACTTCAATAATTGTTCGCTTTCATATCTATTGGTTGTTTTAGATTGGAATTTTGAAAGTTAAGATGAACTATCATTAAACTAATATTGAAGTGAAATAGCTTCCTAACTTATTTTGATATTTTTGATTAATGTTGTTTCTGGATGAGGAAGAGTGAAAAGCACGAAGGGTGTTGACATGCCTTATTTGCATACAATATTATTTATTGAGAGATTGTGAGGTTTAAATTACGAAGGGTGATGTCGTGCATTTGATTGCTTATTATATCATTTATCACATCATGTGAGGTTGAGAGTAAAATTACGAAGGGTGATGTTGTGCCCTTTAATTTATGATATTACAAGGCGAGGATGAGAGTAAAAGCACGAAGAGTGATGAAGTGCCATTATTGATTTCTTTGCTTTACTTGGATATCTGATTGATGATTTACATGGTCCAATTATTATTGTTTCTTTTTGGATAACGGTTATTCGATGATTTTGCACTTGTCGCTCTTTTGTACTTCCTTTTCTACATGTCCCCTCCTAGGTAATACTTTACATATCTTACTTGATATTTTGTTGCTTTATATATATATATACTTGTACATGATTTACGTATGTGCCTTGTCATAGTCTTGTCACTGCCTCATCGGCGTTAGGCTCGACACTTACGGAGTAAATTGGATCGGTTGTACTCATGCTACACTTCTGCAGTTCTTGTGCAGATACTGGTGTTGGTCCCAGTGGCATTTTGGTGGTGTTGTTGTTCGGATTCAGTTGCATCGGAGACTTGAGGTATAGATGCACGACATCCACAACCCCGAAGTTCCCTTCTTTATCCAGTTTACTATTTATTTATTTTTGGACAGTTGTATCTTTGTTCAGACTTTTTCTATAGTACACTAGATTCTCATGTATTCGTGACACCAGATTTCTAGGATTTGTTTAGTTACGCCACATTTTACTTATTATATCTACTTTAGACTATTGTAGTTTCTTTTTATTAATGATTTGATTCGAATTGTTAAAACCTGGTTAAGTAATCTAACTAAAGTTGGTTTGCCTAGCAACTGAAATGTTAGGCGCCATCAAAGTCCAGAGGGTGGGATTTCGAGTCGTGACAAGTTGGTATCATAGTAGATTCTAGAGGATCGGTGCAGAGACGTATGCAGTTATCTTCTAGATGCTATAGAGCTTCTGGAAAATTTCACTTCTTTCTTTCTCTATCTTGCCATTTTATTCTGTCACTGAAGTTTGAGTCACTCCATTCTTGTTCTCTCACAGATGGCGAGAACATGCACAACATCTACGGCGGGTCAGGAGGTGGTGCCTCAAGTTGCTTCCATTCCCTGGAGTAGAGGTGGGGCCCGAGGTCGAGCCAAAGGCAGAGGCCAAAGAAGAGCTCAGCCTATAGAACGTGCAACAATACCTATTTCGGAGCCTCAGATCGAGCGGGAGGAGGAGGTTCCTGTTTAGACCGTGCCAGTTGGACAAGCATAGGTCACGAAGGGATTCATTGATACCCCCGTACTTTAGGATGTTCTAGTCTGCTTGGTGGGCCTTATGTAGAATGTGGCCCAGGCCAGTGCATTTCTGGTGGCGCCAGCCGTCTCTCGAGCTGGGAGAGGAGGACAGACTCTCGCTACTCGCACACCAGAGTAGATGGCTCACGAATATTAGACTTTAACAGTTCTGCAAGTTGGTGGCTCAGCCTATTGTTGCTATACAGGCCGAGGAGAGACCCGTAATGTCTTCTGAAGGATTGATAACATTAGACAAGTTCTTAAAGTTATTTCCTATTCGCTTTGGTGGCACACCTTCTGAGGACCCATAGGATTTCATTGACCGTTGCCATGAGGTGTTGCATTAAATAAGTATTGTGGATCCAATAGAGTCGACTTTGTAGTATTTTAGATGACCGGATCTACCAAGAGGTGGTGGCAGGATTTTGAGCGGGGCAGACTAGGTGTTTCACCGCCATTCACTTGGGATCAGTTTTTGCAGCTATTTTGGAGAAGTTCATTCCTTTTACTTAGATAGAGGAGTACCGCAGGAAGTTTGAGCTCTTTAAGCATGGTAGCATGACTGTTACCCAGTATGAGACCGGATTCATTGATTTCGCTCTCCTAGTTATCTTGCTTCCTATTGAGAGGGAGAGAGTGAGGAGGTTCATTCATGGTCTTGCTTTTCATATCAAGCTACATATGGCCAAGGATATTGGGGATGATATTTCTTTCCAAAGGGCAGTAAAGATTGCTAGACGAATCGAGATGACTCGTGGTAAGGGTAGGGAGGCGGTATCTGAGAAGAGGCCTCATCATTTTGGTGGTTTCAGTGGTGCTTTGTCTGAAGGAAGGGGTTCATTGGGTAAGGGCTTTCTTCCTAGGACAATTCAGTCAGGGCTTTAGGTATCCCATGGTGTTTCGGGTAATCGTGGTTCTTATGGGTCTCATCCTGAGCAGCTAGCCTACATCACACCTTTAGCTCCTATTAGTGCACCTCCAATTTAGAGTTATCAAAGTGTTTACTTACGTTGACAAGGATCAGTCCTAGTGTCCGCAGTCATAGCAGCCGAGGACTTATTATACTTGTGGAGATCCGAGGCAGGTTTGTGAGATTTTGTCGTAGGACATAGAGCAATACACCACAGTAGGGTTTCTATGGTTCCATGATCGTTGTTGCACTGCTAGCTCAGCCAGCTAGAGGTAGAGGTCAGGACATTAGAGGTGGAGGCCAGCCAACTTGATGTCGTCCGAGAGGCGAGTCAGAGTAGTGGGGCCCAACCCCTTTTTTATGTATTTACAACTAGACCTAAGGTAGAGCCATTTGACACCGTCATCATAGGTATTATTCTGATTTGCCATAGAGATGCCTTAGTTTTATTTGATCCCGACTCTACTTATTCATATGTATCATCCTTTTTTGTTTCATATCTGGTTATGAATCGTGATTCTTTGAGTGCTCATGTCTATATGTCCACGCATGTGGGAGATTCTATTATTGTAGATCGTGTTTATCGCTCGTGTGTGGTTTCTATCACGAGCTTTGAGACTATGGTAGACCTTCTACTTCTTTATATAGTGGAATTTGATGTTACATTGGGTATGGATTGGCTGTCACCTTACCATGCCATTCTTCACTGTCATGGCAAGACTGTGACCTTAGCCATGCTAGGGTCGCCTCGATTAGAGTGGAGGGGGACTCTTAACCATTGTACTAGCAAGTTTATTTCTTACGTGAAGGCTCGACATATGGTGGAAAAGGGATATCTAGCACATTTGGCCTATATCATGATCCTAGTGCGGAGGTTACTTCCATGGATTCAGTACCAGTTGTGCGTGAGTTTCAGTAGTGTTTACTGCAGATTTGTCGGGCTGCCATATGACAGAGATATCGACTTCTGTATTGACTTGGCTCCAGGAAGTCATCCCATTTCTATTCCACCATACCATATGGCACCAGCGAGGTGAAGGAACTGAAGGAGATGTTGCAGGATGTGATTGATAAAGGTTTCATTAAACCAAGTGTCTCGCCCTGGGGTGCACCACTGTTGTTCGTGAAGAAGAAGGATGGTTCGATGAAGATGTGCATATATTATAGATAGTTGAACAAGGTCACAATGAATAACAAGTATCCATTTCCAAGGATTGACGACCTATTTGATCAGCTTCAGGGTGCCAAATTGTTTTCGAAGATTGATTTGAGATCTAGCTACCATCAATTGAAGATTATGGCATCAGATATCCCTAGGAAAAATTTTCGGACTTGGTATGGTAAATATGAGTTCGTAGTAATGTCATTTGGTTTGACAAGTGCCCCAAAAACATTTATGGATCTGATCAATCAGTATTCAAGCCCTATTTGGATTCTTTTGTAATCATCTTTGTTGATGATATTTTGGTCTACTCCCACTGTCGAGAGGAGCATGAGCAGTATCTTCAGATCGTACTTCAAACCTTGAAGGACAGTCAGTATATGCCAAGTTTTCAACGTGTGAGTTATGATTGGACTCGATTACATTTTGGGGCCATGTTGTATCTTTCGAGGGCATTAAGATGCATCATAAGAAGTGTATTGTGAAAAAATGTATTTATATATAAAGGTAACGTGTCAAGACACGTGGACTGGTCAAATGGTCAAAGAATTACAATTAGCCAAGAGGCACGAGCAACAATGGAAACGAGCAAAGGCAAAGGAAGAGGCACGAGCGGTTATTCGAAGGATTCAGTGCCCGTACCTATTTAAGTCATTTATATCCAAGAATCAAAAGGAATGGATCTGACAATAGAAAAGAGTGTAGATACAGTATTTAATAGGCATTAAATGTTGAATACGTTTGAGAATTTGTATTAAATATAATGATTATGTAACGTAGCATTCAATGTCTTTAATTATTCATAATAACCTCATTATGATTTGGGAAAAACGTATATCTCCAAGATATCTATAAAAGGGAGATATCTGATCAATTGTAAGGACACAAAATATGATTGGGATATCCTTTGGTTTACTTGTTTTTCTATTGATTATATTCTTGCTATCCAAATTACTCTCTTTTACATATTCTTTCAATTATCAGTAACCCGTGTTCTTTTAAATTATAGTTTTGACTAAAATTCCATTTTTTGGTTAAACAAATTGGTTCCGTTACCGGGAATCTGATAATCTATTTTCTTTTTGCTTAACTTTCCTTGTTGCATCAACTATGTCGAACAACAATGACAACATTCAAGGAAACCAAGAAAACCAAACAAACCAACAACTTCAGAGAGACCCTCAGGATAATAACGCACTGATTATTTCTCCACGAGGCTCTCCTCGGTGATCTCATGAAGGCACTCTTGAGGGATCTCATACAGATGGACAGGCTCAATTCGAAAATGTTGAATCTATGGATGAGGCTTTGCAAAAACTTATTACCGCACAGGTCAATAAAGTCGTTCAGGCCTTGGTTTGCCAGTTACATGCTGCACCATCCACACCTACTCCAAATAACAACACTCTGGAGACCCCTCGTTCCGGGCTTGTTAATTCAGGAAGCGGTGGAACTCCCAATGAATCGCAAGAGGGAGAACCAGATAATTTAGTTAATTCAGATTTACAAAATTTAGTACTAACATTGCAGAAACAGCTCAAGGAGCAAAGTGACCGCATAGAGCAAATATCCGGGGTGCCTCCCGTAATCAAAGGGGTAGATATGGATAAATATTCTCAACAACCTTGGAAGCCAAATGCTGCTCCCCTTCCAATTCCGAAGAAATTCAAAATGCTTGATATTCAAAAATGCGAAGGAACAACAGACCCACGAGATCACGTGACTGCATTCATAACAGGCATAAAAGGCAACGATTTGACTAAGCAGGAGATTGAATCAGGATTAGTCAAAAAATTCAGTGAAACACTCACCAAGGGTGCATTAACATGGTATTCTCTTTTACCCAAAAATTCTATAAACTCTTTTGGTGAGCTTGCAGATTCTTTCATTATAGCAACACTCAGGAGCTCAAAAAGTTGAAAAAAGAATGGAAGATATTTTCAAGATCAAGCAAGGGGACTCTGAATTGTTTACATAGTTCGTGGACAGGTTCCAACGTGAAAGAATGACCTTACCCCGTGTACCTGATAATTGGGAAGCTATAGCTTTCACAAGCAACTTGAATTAGAAAAGCTCGAAAGCTACGAGGAGACTCAAGGAAAGCCTTCGTGAATTCCCAGCTACAACGTGGAATGATGTTTATAACAAGTATAGCACGATGTTGTGGATCAAAGAAGATACAATTCCGCAATTTCAAAAAGAAGAAAAGGTAAGTACGAGACGTGCAGAGACGAATAAAGGTCTGGTAAAAATAGGTACGAGCCGTATATGGGACCTGCGGGAAATGACTCACGGTCAAAGCAGGACAATCAAAGGTACGATCACAGATCAAGAAATAGAGAATCAGGTTCTTCATCAAGATTCATGAACGAGCAAAACAACTATGAGTCACGAGATGATAATTGTGAGCACGTGATTTTTGCCCTATGTGAGTTTACTCCCATAAATTCAAGAAAATAATGTTTTCCCACTATTTGCAATGTTCGTAGATTTTTCATAGGATTTTTATTAATTGTTTTGCATGTTTAAGTTTTATTTAAATCATGAAAAATACCAAAAATATCACGCATGGTATTTAGGCTTTATTTTTATATTTTTAGGATTAATCGGTAGTTACTTATTTTATAAAAATCTAAAATCACAAAAATATTTCATCTATACACTTTTTCCTTTTATTGATTTTTTCTTTTTTAATTTAGGATTAAGCACGCTTTTATAATTTTTTTAGTTAGTTAATTAGTTTAATTTCACATTTTTTAGATAATCTAGGATTTTAATTTCTAGGATTTTTAATTAATTAATTAAAGAAAAGAAAACGGAGAAAAGAAAATGAGGAAGAATGTATTTTTGGTCTTGTTTCTTCTAAAATTGGGCCAATTCCTAAAATGGCCCAATTAATTAAGACCCAATTCACACAAGCCAAGCCCAATACCATATTCAATACCCTCTTGACCCAAACTATTTCTTATAAAAGGCAAGACCTAGACTCTAAGGGACACAAGAAAAGACGCCAAAAAGTCTGAAGGCTGCAATAGTGCAAAAAAGAAGAGGAGTCGCCTCCCTGATCTTCTCCTTCTTCTCCATCGATCTCTCGGATCAAAATACAAAGCAAGTAATTAAAAACAAAGAGATTTCAAAAGTTGTTTCCTCCTTTATGTGTTGCGACATGTTTTCTGGGGCTTTGAACGATTTTTTTGAGCTTTGAAGTGCTAATCACTATCGATTGTTGCTGGAACAGCCTTGCTGAGCTTCACCCTTGAGAATTTTAACATTTATTCGGCCTTCGAGATCTGTCTCCCTTTTCGCTGATAGCTCTTGCTTGGCTTTCTAGTTGTTTTAACTGCTGATTAAGGTCAATTCTAGTCCAAGTAAGTGTGTTCTCTCACCTCTGTATTTTTCAGATTTGTTTAATATAAAATCACGACTAGTTTCCTTCATCTTTTATTATTGCTTGGATTTTATGTATTGTAATAATAATTTGATTCCATCAATGAAGGCTATAATGTGCGGACATAATTGTAAAGGAAATTGTGATACTAGGATTCTCATACTGTGACATAAATGTGAAAGATCATGTATCAATGTTGGTAATAGTTTCGAATTTACTCCATGTATCATGTTCTTCACGTCTTGTGTATTGGTTGCATTGTTTGTGCCTTGTTCAAGCCTCTTCTTCTTATCTTCCAGTGATGTGTGATGATAACTATACCAACCATTGTGTAGCTTGACCATGTTGAGTTTCCGCTTGAACGAATTGAAGCCATCACTTCTGCCATTTTCATATGTTGAGTTCTTGGAGTTAGTTTATAATTTTTAAATCTGAGCATCTTATATTAATGTTTGTAGAAGTTTCTTTTTAGCTATTTTTCCATTGTTATGTTGATGTATGAAAATCAAGTGGAAAGATTAGTCAAATGTAGTTATACACATTTCTGAATTCAATTCAGACCCATTTGGTTCTTAAGTCGAGCTTCAACATTTGCCTTAAATAAACTAGAAATTCCCCTTACCCTTTCAATTAATCAGCTAGGCATTTTAATTAATTCAAGGTGCGCCATATTAGCCAAACGTACAATTTATGGCCCTCGAAATTAAATTTAGAAACCCTTTGGTTAGAATAATTTGCGGTGTGCCGTGCCAAGTAAAATAAAAAATGCATGGCCCTCATTTAATTATTTCTTTCAAATTCTTAGAATTCGAGGCATGACATTTAGCGAATTTTCCATGGCCCTCGCAAAGTTAAAAATGCGTAGTTGCTTTAGGCGCGTTATTTTAATAATATTACCTTCCTAAACTCGGGTGCACATTTATGTGACCCAAATCCAAATCTCGATAATGTTATATAAATGTGTTGCGGACTGCGGGTGCATTTATGTGACGTGGTTTCAGACATATTTTTAATAACGTTGCAATTTTCTTTAAGAAATGAAATAAAGCGGTTAAAAACTAAAATTTGCACATGTGTTCATAATTGTTTAAATCAGAGAATTAAGCCGAATAAAACAGTTGAGCGACTGTGCTAGAACCACGGAACTCGGGAGTGCCTAACACCTTCTCCCGGGTTAACAGAATTCCTTAACCAGATTTCTGGTTCGCGGACTGTTAAACAGAGTCAATCTTTTCCTCGATTCGGGATTAGAAACTTGGGAGACCATAAATCTCCCAAGTGGCGACTCTGAATCTTTTAATAATAAATCCCGTTCGATTGTCACTTAAATTGGAAAAACTCCCTTATACCCTTACTGGGTGTAGGAAAAAGGAGCTGTGACAACTCTGGCGACTCTGCTAGGGAACGAACCCAGAATCTCTGGTTCAGGGTTTAGAATTCGAGCTTAGATAAATTGTTGTATTTGGCTTTATCTGATATTTGATTACATACTTGGGCCTAATGTGCTAAATGTTGTTTTTACCGCTTTGATATTATCTGAACTGTATATAAACTGTTATGAAACCCTTCTCTTCTCATCTCCGGGGATGTGCTCGCTGGTCGAGACTCCCTATTCTGTTAGTGTCAAACCTTGAAATAACAAAGAGGCTCGGACAAGTTACTAAGCCGGATGACCTTTTGGTTCCGGGTATGTAGCCCCCTCCTCGGCTCGAGTTGTCCGCTCGGGTACACAGTCTAGAACAAATACCCAGGTTTTGAACCTAGAATAACTCAGCCTCATGCCGGATCCCTAGTAGGAACGCTTGTTTGCATCACGTGCATCTGACTTTTGGGACTCAACACATGGGTTGGGTCCGTCTAGGACAGGTGTACCCAAAATAACAAACCATCTTGATGCATCCTACGTGCTACATGTTGCATTTCTTCTAGGGTAAAGGGGTCATTTGGTGGACCAATGATAGTTGAGGGCAAGTGAAAAAGAAAAAGAGGTTGAAGTGCGAAGATAAAGCGAGTGGGGCCGAATTATGTTTTCAGTTACATTTTGTTAAGAGAAAAACAAAAGAGCTTGAAAAATTCAAAAGAAATTTTGCACTTTTTCATCAATTTCCGAAAATCAAAAATCAAAAAAAAGGATAAAAGAAAATCCAAAAAGATTTTATATGTTTCATCATTTTTGGAAAAAAAAATGTGTTTTCTATATGTCAGTTGTTTTTTTTATTATTATTCTCGCTCGTATCCAATCTGCCCGAACTACGCATACCTGATTCTCGTCTTTCGGGGCGTGATACGTAAGCAACCCAGATAGGGTCCGATCTTCCTAGTGAGTTTAGGTTCTTGGCTTGGCGGGGTCTTAGCCATATCTTGCATTTTTAGCCACTTTTAGCCACATAGGTTAATTTTTGAAAAAATAGTCACAACCATGTCTTGCATGTGTCTAGTAGGGAATGTTATTGTCTCACATAATGTTGGTTTAAGTTTTCTTATACATGTGTGGATTTAGTTACTGGAGTTTGGGCATGACAGATACCCCAGGATCATTGCATTCAGAAGTTGCTTGAGGAGTCATTTTATATTTTTGAGTCAATTGTTCATGTTTTACTTTCTAGTCATATATAGTAGTATTCGGTCTTTTAGGTGATGTTAGAGTTTTTAATAGTCTAGTTAAGTTTGCCTAGTCTTTTGTTATTGTATTCCTTATTTGGTATTTGGAAATGTGTTACAAGTCAAAAAAAAGAAGAAGAAATTTTGCGTTTTTATATTTTCGTTATAAGTTTTCTTTAAAATACTCATTCTATAAATGAAAAAATTTCCTTTGAGGTTGTTTTTCCTTTAGACAATTAATATCAAAATAAAAACTGCTTTTATATTTCCTTTAGTATATTAAGACCAAAAATTCAAAAAAAAAAGAGAATTTTCTTTAGTACATCTTTAAAAGTTTTGTTTTAAGATATTAAATCCAAAAATTCAAAAAGATTTTCTGTTGAGGTTTTTCTTTGGGAAATTGATGAAAAATGACTTGAAAAAAAATTTCTTTTATTTTTATTAGAACTTTAGGACATTGTACATATATGAAAAAGAAAACAACAATACTTTTTCTTTGGTTTATTTTCAGAGTTTCTTCCTTAGGTAAACAAAAATTCAAATCCAAAAAGAGTTTTTTTATCTTTTTCATTTCTTCTTTCGAAGTCTTTTCTTGAGGATATCAAGTGAAAATTTAAATATTTTTCTTTGGTCTAGCCTTTAGATTTTCTTCTTAAAAAAGAAAAAAAAATCAAAAAAAATATTTCTTCTCTTGTAGGGATTTTCCTTAATAATTTCCCATAGAGTATTTGTTTCAAAAAAGAAAAAATATGTTCTCATTAAGCTTGAGTTTAGAATAAGTTATAGAGCATTCAGTCTAGAAAATTAAAAAAAAAAAAAGATTTGCTTCTTTTTATTTCTCTTTTCTCATCGGATTAGTCACTAATGTAAAGAAAAAACAAAAAGAAAGAAAACAAAATGAAAATGTTAGTTTGTTTCCTTTATTCCCGATCTTCCCGAACTACGTAAAGATCTAATTCTTGCGGCGTCATGATACGTAGGCAACCTACATAAGGTTCGATCGAATCATTTTTTTTATTATTAAAAGAGAAAAAAATGAAGAAAAAAAGAAAGAAAAAAGAGGTGAAATTATGGGATGTGAGATATGAGAGAAAGAAAAGAGTGGTGATTAAAAAAAGAGAGAGAAATAAAGGAAAATGGGCAAGCCAAGAGGTGCTAGAAAAGCAAAGAAAAGAAAGGATTGAAATGAACAAATTGGGATGATGCCAAATGACCTTCATACTCTCGGAGTCATTTTAGAAATAATAATTGTGACTAGGTGCATTGCACGCATTATGATATTATATTATGTTAAATGCCCTAACACTAACGTGATGACTTCATTTTGTTATCTTCATAGCAGAAGGTTGGTTGGTTTGTGGTTCTTGCAGTAGTAACTCCTCTCTACAACATAAAGTCAAAAGGTAATGACAGATAACAACAGAATTGGGTTGGTTGTTACTGGTGCCCAAAATCAGTTGGTTGAACAGGACACCGGTTTGGCTGATGAGGTAAGGATGTTAAGACAACACAATACGGATATGTATCATGCTTGGATGACTGGGAAGGCACCACCCCCACAACCTTCTAGCTTCCTAGATGCTACCCTTACCCAAACTCCGGTCATAGTGCCGGATGATCCCCCATACTCTCCAGATACACCCGCTTATCATGGCTTTCCCAACCACCCTAATAGCTCCATCACTCGTTCTCCAATTACCTGTCCCCAAAATTGCCCTCTTGTCATATCCACTATCCCCAACAATGAATACCCACTCAAAGCTCATGATGCCCAATATCACCCCCCAGAGGTTTCCCACAAGGTTCTTGACTCATACAAACAGAGCCCTCGGAATGAGTCTCATGCTGAAATTGAAAAGGTCACATGAAAAGAAGGGCGAGATGAGATGTCCAGGAAGCTTAAAAGCATAGAACAATCCTTGAACAACATGCAAGGGATGGGAGACCAGGTTAACATGTCTTACAAAGAATTGTGTATGTTCCCTGACGTTCGCCTGCCCGTAGGGTTTAAAGTGCCAAAGTTTAACTTGTATGATGGATGTGGAGACCCGGTAACCCATTTGAGGGTTTATTGTAGTGAAATGAGAAATGTTGGAGAGAAAGATGACTTGTTGATGGCATATTTCAGTAAGAGCTTGATTGTGGCAGCTTTGGAATGGCATACTCGTCAAGATGTCGGTAAGTGGCATACATGGGATGACATGGCTCAAGATTTCGTGCGACACTTTCAGAACAATATAGACAGTGTCCCAGACTGCTCCTCCCTATCTCAGATAGAAAAGAAACCCAAGGAAAGTTTTAGGGAATTTTGGTTCAGATGGAACAAACAAGTTTCTCGGGATAGTCCTCCCGTTGATAGAAAAGATGCTGCTGAGCCCCGCCAATGATAGGATCCAGTGGGCATTCCTTCTAGACGCTTTCAGACTCAATACCAACCCCATGAATATCCCCGAACTCCACATAATTCACCCCAGTGTTATCCTCCGAACAATGTCCGGCCATCTGTCCAACCACTGGGTCACTCCAAAAGGCTAGCACGAGCACCGCAAAATCCCCACCAGCCTCCACAAAATTTCCAAGTACCCTATAACCTACATTCAATCCAAGGGTGTAGAAGGGAATAAAGGCTGAAAGATAATTTTACACCAATATGAGGGTCCTATGAAAGTTTGTTTGAGAGATTAAAGCATTACGACATGATTGCACCTATTCCTCTAAATTATATAGACCCATATGCGAGAAGTTTTGACGCTGCTAAAAGGTGTGAATACCATTACAATGCCCAGGGGCACAATGTTGAAGATTGTCGTGCTTTGAAAAGGGAAATAGAAAGAATGATTCAAGAAGGAATAATTGTGGTCCAAGGCAGTAATACCCTAAGTGTCACACGTAATCCTCTACAGGTACATGACAACGCACAGATTGTTGGAGTGGTTGGAAATTACGAAGGGTTGGTCAGTGGAGTCAAGGAGCCACTTGGTGAAATTAATGATATTGAAATTGGTAATGGTCTTGGTAATATTAATGTGGAACTCAGTGGCTAAGATGACGAGCTTGGTAATTGGAAAGACGCTCCTTTCTTGGCTAGCTAGGGAGGAGTCTTGATGGTTCATTTTGTTGTCATTTCTGTTGTTTATTTCATGGTTGTAATCCGGACATTGTCTTGTGTCTCAAACCCTTCTATCATTTTATTTTGCCTAGTTCGTTTAGTCGTAGTAACTTGTTTAGTGTTGTCTAGGTTTGTTCCAAGATTGTAACCCTATTGTTGTTTGCTTGTCTTGTTGTTCGAACCGTTTCACCGTCTGTCTAATGCAATTTCCTGTCTTCTATTATTTCTAGTCAGTTTTTTGTTTAGTTATCTCCTCCTTTTATAATTCTTTTCCTGCTGACTCTAGCGACATGACATGCATACGTAATTCCTGGCCTGGTCTTAAAGTTAGTTTAATTATGAAGCAACGAAACAATGTTGAAGATGTAGGGACATTTGGGGGAAATACGTGAAGGCATTTTGAGATCACTTCAAGCCCGAATTGTGTGAAACTGGGGCAGATAGAACATAAAAATACACTATTGAAATGCATCATGCTGCATCGGGTGAAGATAACGACAAGTTTGCCCCAAATTTGTAGGGGGTCGTTCGTGGTAATGAGAGTGAGAGTGTTGTCCAATGGTGCTTTGTATGTAATAGATGTAGAAGGCGAATGTGTGGATACGGTCATTAAGTTTGGTGCAATCAAAAGATGTTACAAATGTTTCCTTGGTTTGTTTAATTGTGTTGTTTGTATTTGCAATGCTTTGAAGATTGGAATGACGAAGGCATTTTTGTTCTGCTATCTAAACACTTTATCCTTTGTTACCCCATTTGAGCCTTACTTACTTCCTTTCGTACCCCTCTTTTGGAATCAGTAGCAAAGATCAGAAACGCAAGCGCGAAAGATAAGTAAAGGAAAAGAGATAAAAGAAAAGATGAAAATTAAAAAAAAAAGAAGAAAAAAAGAAGAAAAAGAAGAAAGAAAAAAAACAAAACAACAAAAAGATAAAAAGCGTAAAGAAAAAAGAGAGAAAAAAAAGAAAAAAAAAAAAGAAAAGTACGAAAACGAAGTGATTCCTATGTCATGAACTACGTTCGACCTGATTCCTTTTCAGGATACGTAGGCAGCCTCACGGTTCGGTCCCATCAAAATAAAAATCCAAAAGTCCTCAAGCAAGAAACTGGGGCAGAAGTTGTGGTTGTTGTAAGAAATCTGATTCCGAAAGTTGTAATTTTGAACCCATGTGAATTGTTTTGAGCATTTTATACCCTTTCTTTCTAACCCTGTCCAAAAGCCCACGTTACGGTCCAAAAAAGACCTTCTGAACAGTCTTCGAGAAATGCTGAGTCAAGCAGGTACAGGGGAATCATATCAAGGGCAACACTCTAGTCCAAGCAGGAAAAATTGAAAATGAGAGAGTCCTATTGGTGAAAACTTTCACGGGCACTTTGAGGCGACGGTAAGTTGAGAGAAAGAACAAAATGAGAAAGGTTTGATGGTGAAAACCCTTCGGGCACTACAAGTCGAATAATGGTTGTGAATCAGATTGGATAATCTGAGCATTGAAGCTAGTTTCACGGTTCAGGGGTATAATAAGAGTTGAACATCAGACTTGTTTGACATATTAGGCCACTTAAACAACATATGCATGTCATGGTCATTACAGTTGGTATCCACATATGATAGATCTCTACTTTGTAGTTTTCTTGTTAGGAGTCATCTCTTTCCCTTGTCCTTTACTTTGTTCCTTGTGTCTTGTTTACTTCCTCTTCCTGAGTCTGTTTGGTCAGAACAAGTGAGAAATGACTTCAAAATTTGCCACCATCTTTCCAACTGTACAAAACATGATCTGGCGACCGCATCAAAGTGGCATAAGTTAGGAAAGAACAACAAGCGCACTGAGTTGGTAGCAATTAACATGCTTTGGGGTCCATGAAAAATACAAAGGTTTGGTATATTTCAATTCATGAACAGTGCAACAGATAGAGGATGTTGGGTGAATGGGTCAAAGGTATTCTCTATGATGATATCAACAAAGAAAGTGTTTAACCAGTGACAAGAGAGGTCTTCCAAGCAGAAATCCAAGTTATCGTGACAAGTGAGGGAACAATAGACTTCAAGGCCAAGGCCAGTGAATTAAGTCAAGAAAGAACAGCATGCACACTAAGTGTATGGCAATTAACGTGCTTTGGAATTCATGAGAAACACAAAGGTGCAGTACACGTCAACACAAGAGCATGATGCAATAGATGGATGGTGTTAGGTGGACGGATCAAAGGTATTTTCGGTGAAACACAAAGGTTGATAAATGTCAGTTCATGAACAATGCAATAGATAAAGGGAATTGGGTTCGAATGGAGAAAGGGTATTTTCTGTGATAAGGACGACAGAGAAAGTGGTTAGTCCATAAACAAGCAAGGTCCTCTAGTGGAAATCAGTTATCATGGGAAGTGAAGGAGCAATCGCCCTCAAAGTCAAGGCCACAAACCAACCACCATATTTTTAAACTAACAAGATTTTTCTTTTATTTGAAACAGGGACAGAAAATCTCGTTTGTTTCGGAGAAACCCTCCGCAAGGAAAGGCAAGCACCAGACAGGTTTGACCGAAAATTTTCAGGACCCTCTTGGAAAATGGGACCTAAATTAAAATTCAAAACAATCATGAGTAGAATAATCTAGCATAAATGTAACCCCAAGGAATATAAGTTGGCTTCAAAGTTTGCATGTTTGAGATAAGATTCAATTCGGAGTTTTTAGGACCCTCCTGAATAACGGGACCTAGCTTTAGGATTTCCATTGGATAACAAGGTTTAGAGTAAGTTCTGTTGTAGGGTAATATAATTTAGCCGTGAAATTGTCACTCTTAAGATAAAACTTGACTTTTGATTTTCAGGACCCTCTTGGATAATGGGACGTAGTTTAAAACTGGCTTGCATAATAAGATTTAGCGAAAGTAACACCTTTAGAAGATATAACTTAGATTTAAAATTGTCATTTAGTTAAGAGTTGTCAGGACCCTCTTGGATAATGGGAGTAGTTTAAGACCTTCTTAGATAACAAGATTTAGCGGAAGTCATGCCTTTAAAAGATATAGCTTAGATTTAAAATTGTTGTTTAGTTAAGAGTTTCCAGGACCCTCCTGGATAATGGGACCTAGCTTTCAAATTCTTCGTAATATGATTCAGTTTAACACTCACATATATACCCAGCTACCAAACTGGGGCAGAAAATGTTGTTTGTTTTGTCTATTTTGTTGAAATCAGGAGCCCGCCTGGAGAGCAGGGAATACGTTTCAAGTTCAGCAATCAAGAGCCCGCCTGGAGAGCAGGGAATACATTTCAAGTCAGCAGTCAGGAGCCCATCTGGAGAGCAGGTAATACATTTCAATTCAGCAGTCAGGAGCCCGCCTGGAGAGCATGGGAATACATTTCAAGTTAAGCAGTTAGGAGGCCCCCTGGAGAGCAGGGAATATATTTCAAGTCAGCAATCAGGAGCCCGCCTAGAAAACAAGGGAGTATAATTCAAGTTTTAGCTTTCAAGTTCTTATTGATATTTGGTAATGTGGTTCGTTTTACACTTACATGTGTGCCCAGATACCCAAACGGGGGCAGAAAAGTTTCTTTGTTTTTGTCTATTTTGTTGAAGACAGAAGCCCTCCTGTAGAGCAGGGAATACATTTCAAGTTTAGCAGTCAGGAGCCTGCCTGGAGAGCAAGGAATACATTCAAGTTTAGCAGTCACGAGCCCGCCTGGAGAGCAGGGAATACATTTCAAGTCAGTAATCAGGAGCTCGCCTAGAGAACAGGGAATACATTCAAGTTTAGCAGACAGGAGCCCGCCTGGAGAGCAGGTAATACATTCAAGTTTAGCAGTCAGGAGCCCGCCTGGAGAGCAGGAAATATGTTTCAAATCAGCAATCAGGAGCCCGCCTAGAGAGAAGGGAATACATTTCAAGTCAGCAGTTAGGAGCCCGCCTGGAGAGCATGGAATACATTTCAAATCAGCAATCGGGAGCCCGCCTGGAGAGCATGGGAATACATTTCAAGTTCAGCAATCAGGAGCCTGCCTGTAGAGCACGGGAATACAATTCAAGTTTATCAATCAGGCGTCCACTTGAAGAAAGGGAAAACATCTCAGATTACAATTCAAGTCGACAACAAATCAACAAGGCAACAAGAACCACAAGAAGCAAGTTTGAAGATATAGTTAGGATCCCTTGTAAACTCATAGATCATAGTCTAGTCTAGCTTCTTTTATTTTTCACATGGTGTAATAAGGGGGTTCAGTAAGCAGTAGTAGCAACAGCAACAGTGAAATCACAGCTTTATGGTAGTCCCAGCTACCAGACATTCCTAAAGTACACTGACCTGATTCCTTTTTAGCCAAGGATATGTAGGCAACCTCAGAAGCAGGGTGCAGTCAACTCTTTCGAAAAAATGCTTCCCACGGAGTATTCAAACAGGAAAAAATCGCTCGTATCCTCTCAATTTATCTTTGCACAAAAACTCTTCGTGTTTCCGGGCAAAGAGGGGCAGCTGTGAGTACGTGATTTTTGCCCTATGTGGGTTTACTCCAATAAATTCAAGAAATAATGTTTTCCCACTATTTGCAATGTTCGTAGATTTTTCATAGGATTTTAATAAATTGTTTTGCATGTTTAAGTTTTATTTAAATCATGAAAAATACCTAAAATATCACGCATGGCATTTAGGCTTTATCTTTATATTTTTAGGATTAATCGGTAGTTACTTGTTTTATAAAAATCGAAAATCACAAAAATACTTCATCTTTACACTTTTTCCTTTTATTGATTTTTTCTTTTTTAATTTAGGATTAAGCACGCTTTTATAATTGTTATAGTTAATTAATTAGTTTAATTTCACATTTTTTTAGATAATCTAGGATTTTAATTTCTAGGATTTTTAATTAATTAACTAAAGAAAAGAAAAAGGAGAAAAGGAAATTAGGAAGAATGTATTTTTGGTCTTGTTTCTTCTAAAATTGGGTCAATTCCAAAAATGACCCAATTAATTAAGACCCAATTCACACAAGCCAAGCCCAATACCATATTCAATACCCTCTTGACCCAAACTCTATTTTATAAAAGGCAAGACCTAGACTCTAAGGGACACAAGAAAAGACGCCAAAAAGTCTGAAGGCTGCAATAGTGCAAAAAAGAAGAGGAGTCGCCTCCCTGATCTTCTCCTTCTCTCTCCACCGATCTCTCGGATCGAAATACAAAGCAAGGAATTAAAAACAAAGAGATTTCAAAATTAGTTTCCTCCTTTATGTGTTGCGACATGTTTTCTGGGGATTTGAACGATTATTTTGAGCTTTGAAGTGCTAATCACTATCGATTGTTGCTGGAAAAGCCTTGCTGAGCTTCACCCTTGAGAATTTTAACATTTATTCGACCTTCGAGATCTGTCTCCCTTTTTGCCGATAGCTCTTGCTTGGCTTTCTAGTTGTTTTAACTGCTGATTAAGGTCAATTCTAGTCCAAGTAAGTGTGCTCTCTCACCTCTGTATTTTTCAGATCTATTTAATATAAAATCACGACTAGTTTCCTTCATCTTTTATTATTGCTTAGATTTTGTGTATTGTAATAATAATTTGATTCCATCAATGAAGGGTATTATATGCGGACATAATTGTAAAGGAAATTTTGATACTAGGATTCTCATACTGTGACATAAATGTGAAAGATCATGTATCAATGTTGATAATAGTTTCGATTTTACTCCATGTATCATGTTCTTCACGTCTTGTGTATTGGTTGCATCGTTTGTGCCTTGTTTAAGCCTCTTCTTCTTATCTTCCAGTGATGTGTGATGATAAATATACCAACCATTGTGTAGCTTGACCATGTTGAGTTTCCACTTGAACGAATGGAAGCCATCACTTCTGTCATTTTCATATGTTGAGTTCTTGGAGTTAATTTATAATTTTTAATTCTGAGCAATCTTATATTAATGTTTGTAGAAGTTTCTTTTTAGCTATTTTTCCATTGTTATGTTGATGTATGAAAATCAAGTTGAAAGATTAGTCAAATGTAGTTATACACATTTCTGAATTCAATTCGGACTCATTTGGTTCTTAAGTCGAGCTTCAACATTTGCCTTAAATAAACTAGAAATTCCCCTTACTCTTACAATTAATCAGCTAGCTATTTTTAATTAATTCAAGGTGTGCCATATTAGCCAAACGTACAATTTATGGCCCTCGAAATTAAATTTAGAAACCCTTTGGTTAGAATAATTTGAGGTGTGTCGTGCCAAGTAAAATAAAAAATGCATGGTCCTCATTTAATTATTTCTTTCAAATTCTTAGAATTCGAGGCATGCCATTTAGCAAATTTTCCATGGCCCTCGCAAAGTTAAAAACGCGTAGTTGCTTTAGGCGCATTATTTTAATAATATTACCTTCATAAACTAGGGTGCGCATTTATGTGACCCAAATCCAAATCTCAATAATGTTATCTAAATGTATTGCGGACTGTGGGTGCATTTATGTGATGTGGTTCCGGACATATTTTTAATAACGTTGCAATTTTTTTTAAGAAACGAAATAAAGCAGTTAAAAACTAAAATTTGCACATGGGTTCATAATTGTTTAAATCAGAGAATTAAGCCGAATATAACAGTTGAGCGACCGTGCTAGAACCACGGAACTCGGGAGTGCCTAACACCTTCTCCTGGGTTAACAGAATTCCTTACCCGGATTTCTGGTTCGCATACTGTTAAACAGAATCAATTTTTTCCTCGATTCGGGATTAGAACCGGTGACTTGAGACACCATAAATCTCCCAAGTAGTGAATCTGAATGTTTTAATAATAAATCCCGTTTCGATTGTCACTTAAATAGGAAAAACTCCCTTATACCCTTACGGGGTGTAGGAAAAAGGAGGTATGACAATGATAGAAATTTAAAAGCGAGATTCGGTGGTTAGAACTTCAGCGTCAGCACCTCCGAGCTCGTGGCTGTTTTGAGAAGCATGGGGGATAAGGTTCGATGGCCAAAGGAAATGAGATCGAATCCAAACAGGCGCAACCCTGATCATTGGTGCGAGTTTCATAATGACCACAGACATAAAACAGCAGATTGCACATTTTTACAAAGTGAAGTTGATCATTTATTAAAACAAGGATATCTTACTGAGTTGTTCAGTGAGAAAGGAAAGCAAGCTTACATGAAGAACAGACAGGAGCCTCCAAAACCACCTTCCCCCAAAAGAACTGTCAACGTTATAAGTGGGGGTTAAAACATCAATAGTATATCATATACTACAGCTAACAAAATTTCCAAAGTGATAATTACCCAAGGAAAATGGGTGCGGCATGTCTTAGAGGAAGACAACATTACATTCAATGATGCAGATGCAGATGGCGTATTAACCCCTCATAACGATGCACTAGTAATATCTTTAATTGTACATGATACTAATGTGAAACGAGTTTTGATTGATCCAAGTAGTTCCGTGAACATTGTTTTGCTAAGAGTATTACGTGAGATGCAAGCTGAAGATAGAGTAATACTAAAGGCGCATACTCTATCTGGATTTGATAATTCCAGTGTTGTCACGAAAGGAGAGGTAACACTCACCACATTTGCTGAAAGAGTGTCAAAGATACAAAGTTCCAGGTAGTAGACATGAAGATGGATTACAACATGATTCTTGGGAGACCATGGATCCACGAAATAGATGTTGTTCCTTTAACCTTTCGCCAAGTTATTAAATTTCCATCGCCATGGGGAATCTGTCAAATTCGTGGAGATCAACATACATCCAGGGCTATCAAATCCGTTGCAGATACAAGCATGAGAAGTGAAGGTAAATAACAATCACAGAAGGCAGTTGAGGACACCACAATATAAACCTCAACTGAACAAGGGCAAACATATGTAGACTCAAGGCCTGATACCATTCAAGATCCAGAAGAGAAGAAAAATATCAAAACAACAATAGAGGAATTAGAGCCTGTCATGTTATTTGCTCAATGGCCTGATAAGAAAGTCTACGTTGGGGCCAATCTTAGCCAATGTATGAGAGGTAAGTTAATTGAATTTCTAAAAAATAACGTGAACTGCTTTGCTTGGTCCCACTCTAACATGACAGGCATACCGCTGGAGGTGATGACTCATAAACTAAATGAAGATCCATCATACCCTCCTGTTAAGCAAAAGAAAATAAAGCAAGGAACTTTCAAGAATCAGGTGATTCAAGAAAAAGTCCAAAAATTGCTTACACTCGGTTCCATTCGTGAGGCAAAGTATCCTAACTGGTTAGTTAATATTGTTGTGGTTCCAAAGAAGAATGGTAAGTGGTGGATTTGTATATATTACACAGATCTTAATAAAGCCTGCCCTAAAGATTCTTTTCCACTACCACACATAGATCAATTGATTGATGCAACTGCAGGTCATGAGCTAATAAGTTTTTTAGTTGCATATTCAGGTTATAATCAGATTAAAATGGATCCAGGAGATGAAGAAACAGACAGGGGGACATACTGTTATAAAGTAATGCCTTTTAGTCTAAAGAATGTAGGTGCAACGTACCAGAGGTTAGTTACCAAAATGTTTCAAGAGCATATAGGAAAAACTATGGAAGTATATATAGATGATATGCTTGTTAAAACTCAGTATTCAAAAGATCACATATCACATTTACCTGACACTTTTTCAATTTTGCACAAATTTAATATGAAGTTAAATCCCGATAACTGTGCATTTGGCATTGCATCAGGTAAGTTTTTCGGTTTTCTTGTTTCTAACTGTGGTATTGAAGTAAATCCCGATAAATGAGGTGAATTTTAATAATTTAACTTGGGATTGGAGGAACGAGATTGTTGCTTTTTTTGCAGTATGGTACCGTCCCTGATGATAAGAAATAAGCTCATGCGCTTCGAAAAAAGGCTGCTTGGTACTGCTTAAAGCAAGGCAATCTATATGGTAAAATGTTCAGTGGACCCTTAGCAAGATGTCTCGGACCTTCGCAAACGGAGTATGTAATGAGAGAAATACACTAGGGACATTGCGGGAATCACGTAAGAGGAAGGTCACTGGTACGAACCTTAATTAGGGTAGGTTATTACTGGCCTAAAATGGAAGAAGAAGCAAAAAGTTTCGTGGCAAAATGTGATAAATGTCAAAGGTACGGTAACAATATGCATAGACCTGCGGAGTTATTACATCCGGTCATTGCGCCGTGGCCATTTATGAAATGGTGAATGGATATCGTGGGTCCATTACCACAAGCAAAAGGATAGGTAAAGTTTTTGCTCGTTCTCACTGATTATTTTACGAAATGGGTAGAGGCAGGAGCATTCAAACAGGTGCGAGAAAAGGAAGTCAAAGATTCTATTTGGCGGAATATCATATGCCGGTTCGGTGTACCAAAGGAGATCATATGTGATAATGGCCCTCAATTTATTGGAGCTCAAATCACATAATTCTTTCAAAGATGGAAAATTAAAAGGATTACGTCTACACTTTATCACCTTATGGGTAATGGGCAAGTAGAATCAACAAACAAGGTTATTATCAACAATTTATAGAAGCGATTGGAGGAATCAAAAGGTAACTGGTCTGAAGTGTTACTTGGAGTCTTATGGGCATATCGCACAACTACAAAATAAGCACGGGAGAAACACCGTTTTCATTGGTTTATGGAGTTGAGGCTTTAATTCCAGTTGAGATAGAAGAACCGTGTACACGATACACACAGGCAACACAAGAATCTAATGACGAGTAGATGCGGGTCAATCTAGATTTACTCAAAGGGAGGAGAGAAGCTACATTAATAAGAATGGCAGCATAAAAGCAAGTCATAGAACGATATTATAACCGAAAAGCACGCCTCAGATTCTTCAAAGTTGGGGACTTCGTGCTTAAAAAGGTTTTTCCATCTGCAAAGATAGCTAACGCGGGTAAATTAAGTCCAACATGGGAAGGACCCTATAGAGTTCGTGATATTGCAGGAAAGGGAGCATATGAACTGGAGACAATGGATGGGAAGATACTACCTTCACATTGGAATGTCGTTCATTTGAAGAGATACTATTTTTAAGGAATGCCCACGGTCAGGTATCACCATTTTAAATTTAATTTTTGAATTGTTAAAATTTTACTAAAGATTTTAGATGATAGGCAAAAAGCTAACCCGTACTAAATTATGAGTCACAACTTGTAAGGCACACAAAATAACCTAAAAATCCAGTCCTAGGGTTACAATTATTCTGATAGAAATTCAAACGGGTTAAGCAGTCTTCATCTATAATCGCACCTCCGAGTCTTGTTTGTTTTTCCTTTTCAGGAAAAGGACCAAATGATAGAAACTATCAAGTGCTCAAGGCTTCATACTTCAACACTCAAACACTTGGGGACTACATAATATACACAGACATGTGTATAAAGAAGGCAAAGAAGATTAACGAAAAATCAAGCCTAAAAGAATCAAGTGCAGAGTAAAAGTCATAAAGTCACGAGATGGAGCCACGAGCTAAGGCCAAAGAAAAACCTCACTATAGTTAGGGTAAAGGCTATGTACTAAAACGGGTTATAAGGAAAAACCACGTGTCTATTATTCTTCTTTTGTAAAAATCTGTTACAAGAAAAACAGTTACGAGAAAGTTATAGATGTAAATACATGTAAAGTTTCAAAAATAAAAACTTGTCAAAGTTATTTCAAAGAAACATGTGTGTTCCTATTTCTTCTATCGTATGATAACACCATTATGAAATTGAGACGTCTTCTTCATTAAGTGTCGAAATATAAAAGGGCCCTCTTTTATAAAACTCATGTTTAAATTAATTAGTCATGAGGTTAATAGAAGCATTTCTGAAAAACAAAAATGCAAATTATTCTGTAAGTCCTTAAAAATAAAGGCAAGAATAAAGCAAACAGAAGTTTAAGATAATAACATGAAATTTTTTTTAATATTTAAAAAATCTAAGACTAAGTTCGTACATAGGCATAAAACTATGAAATTGTTTATACAGATTGCCCCATAAAAGACTTGGGGACTTGCGTTTCCAAAATCAACCCTCAAATGAAGCTAAGGGTTTGATTACAATTTTCCAAAATAAAAACAAAAACAAAATCATTCAAATGATTAAAACTGGTCACTAAGAAGTTTGTGGAACTGAAGCAGGAGCATCAATAACATTGGGCTCAATTTGGGCAGGTGCATCAACAGATGCGGTTTCAACTTGGCTTGCAGCAACATGCTCGATTGGGCTTGAAAGAGTTGGGATACCCGTATCAGCTTCAACATTCACGGGAGCTTCAACCACGGGGGAAGGGAAGTCTTGTGTTTGCTAAGCTTTTTCAATAGTTTCATTGATCTTAGCTAACTCCGACTCCATGTTGAAGTTTTCTTGGCCAGCTTCAATTAGGGTATCACGATGTGAATTCAAAAATGCCTAACTTACCTCAACAACAGATTTTTCTTCAAGAATCTCATAATCCTTTTCCCAATCAGCAATCTCATTCTTTAGCTCTTCATTTTCAGCCAAGGCGGAGTTGTAAGAAGCTTGAAGAGAGGAATGGGAGCTCTGTAAAGCACACACCTTATCAGCAGAGACTCGAAGGTCTTCTTGTCCTTGAGTTAAGCTTTGCAGGAGCTCCCTAGCGTAAACTTCTTTTTGACTCAAAAGAGCCTTCATCTCTCCGTTCTCTTCACTGGCCTTAGATAGCTACTCTAACAAGGAGGATTCGAGATGTTCTTTTTCTTTTTCTGCTTGGCTTGAGGAATCTTTTACAACCGCCAACTCTAAAGTTAAAGCCCGCACCTGCTGCTCTAAGGTACTCTTGCTCTCTTGTAAGCCTTTCACATCAATTTGTACACTCTCGAATTGTTCCTTCCAATTGATCGCCTCCAACTAAGAACCACGTGCTATCTTCTCTGAATCATGTGGATTCTATTCATCATTTTTGTGCCAATAAGATTGGCCTAGAAAATGGGGGAAATAAGAATCCCAAAGATAGTCAAATTATAAAGCAAAAAAGGAACAGAAGAAAAATATCTTCAAAGTAGCATGCACGATATCATTCATTGAAGTCAGTGAACTATGAATCTCCAACTTGGCTTTTTCAATTGGGCCAATCAAAGGCTCCAACCATACATCTGCCTGACCTGACTTTCTCAAAAAGCTTCTCTCAGCAGGAACTTCAATAGTTACCCTCCTCATAGCGGCACTTCTACTTGAAGAGCCCACTTTTGTATGATGAACGATAGGAGGGGGAATTGTCAAAGGAGGAGCAGTAGAAGAGGTGAAAATAGTAGAGGAAGGAATAGAAATAGCTGGGGCTGGTAAGGAAGGAATCACAGGCACGGGAGTTAAAAAAGAAGATAAGGGTAGTTCATCTAAAATAGGCCCTAAACCTTCACGGCCAAATCCGTAGATAAAAAGTTGATCAATAGACTCACGAGTATCATAGGGAGTGACGTCATCGTCAGGAGTTATTACTGGGGTTTCAACAGGTTCGGTAAGAGAAACAAAAAGACACGGGGAAACTTCAGCTTCGTCATCCGAGACGATGCGTCTCCTAGCTCGTGGCCTCGTCACCAGGGAGCCCCCATCTTCCTCTTTTTCAGAATCTTCTTCTTCAACAACTTTCCTTTTCGCAGAAGAAGAACCCAAGACTATTTCTCGGGCTCGTTCTAAAGAGATACGGGTTATTGAAGAGACACGAGAGGCCGCAACTGCTTCAGCAGTAACTCCTCGAATAGCAAATCCTGATAAAAAGAATGATGGAAGTTAGAACAATAAAGGAAAATATAGGCATGAAAGAACAAAATATAAACTCTTACCATGTGTCTTTACTTTCCAACCGAAACGGTTAGAAAGTGTTTTCCAAGACCTACCATCCATTGGTGAGGTCTTCAGCAATTTATCTACCCAACTACGGAAATTGGGAACATCCTCCACAACTCCCGTGGTTGCTAAAAAAAGCAAAACTAGAGAAGTTGATAAACATGAAGGAAAAGGCACGAGAAGGATAAAAGACTTACGTGCAAAATTCCACTTCTTAGGGAAGGGAACGTTATCCTCACCCACTAAACCAACAGTGGGGGCAGCAACAAATCGGGCATACCAGCCACGGTCTTTGTCATCTTCATGGCTCACCAAAACCCTCTTTCTCCTGGATACTAGTGTAAAAACACCATTGCGAAAAAGCCTAGGAGAGTAAAGATGAATCAGGAGAGGGAAAGTAAAAGGAACCTCATCTTTAGTGGTTAAATGTCTTAAACAGGCAACAACCCTCTATATGATTGGGCCAATTTGACCCAAACAAACATTGAAGAAATGGCAGAATTCAAGAATGACTGGGTCAATAGCTGGTTTGAACCCTAAAGTGATAGGGTATGTGTAAATAAAAGAGAACCGAGTCAAATAAGAAGTAATTCTCTGATTTGGATTAGGAATAATAATGGGAAAATCGTTACTCCAATGGTAGTCTTTACGAACTATAGGAGTCGAAACTTCTGTAATTTGAGTGGGGTAAGCATCAGCATGATCTAAAGCGGAAACTTGGTTTCTAAGAGATTCCCTATCATGGTAAAAAGATAGTTCTGTAGAGACTATCTCCTCTACTAAAGGCTCACGTAATGGTTCCGAAGGTTCTTTACCTCTAGAAGAAGATTTGTGAGAAAGGGAACCTCTAGTTCTAGAAGAAGGACCAGAACTAAGAGAAGGCATAGACGAACCACCACGAGTAGATCCTAAGCTACGAAGCCTACCTCCCCTTCTATGCCTAATGGGGGAATTGGGGAAGGTATCAACAATGGGATCTCTCCTAGGGTTAGGGTTTGGTGAAGACATATCGAAGAAGAATGATGTGAGGAAGAAGTAAACAGAGATTTAGAGAATTAAGTGTTCAATAAGCTTTATGTGGTAAAAGACAAGGAAAGAAGTTATATTTATATCGATAAGCAATCGCCAAAGGTAAAAGTGCAGTGATAGAAGGACCATAATAATGATAACTAGCACTTCGTGAATAGTGGAGCCGTAAAAAAGCCTTGAAAAGGGCTGCAAAACTGCATAACCAATGGAAAAATGACATGTGTACAGAGCATTAAATAGAAGCATTAATTTTGTCAGAGCATTACTGATGACAAAAATTATCTTTTAATGAAATCTACTTCCCAAATATTCAACTGATGAATAAATGGAAAGTGAGGGGACTATCTGTATTGGAAAAAATTGTATTTATATTTAAAGGTGACATGTCAAGATACGTGGACTGGTCAAATGGTCAAAGATTACAATTAGCCAAGAGGCACGAGCAGCAACAGAAATGAGCAAAGTCAAAGGAAGAGGCACATGCAGTTATTCGAAGGATTCAGTGCTTGTACCTATTTAAGTCATTTATATCCAAGAATCAAAAGGAACGGATCTGACAATAGAAAAGAGTGCAGATACAGTATTTAATAGGAAATAAATGCTGAATACGTTAGAGAATTTGTATTGAATATAATGATTATGTAACCTAGCATTCAAAGTCTTTAATTATTCATAATAACCTCATTATGATTTGGGAACGCATATCTCCAAGATATCTATAAAAGGGAGATATCTGATCAATTGTAAGGACACGAAATACTATCGGAATATACTTTGTTTTACTTGTTTTTCTCCTGATTATATTCTTGCTACCCAAATTACTCTCTTTTACATATTCTTTCGATTATCATTAATCCGTGTTCTTCTAAATTCTATCTTTGACTAAAATTCCATTTTTTGGTTAAACAAGAAGATCGAGACAATTCAGAACTGGCCCAGACCTACTTTACCTACAGAGCCCGGAGCATCTTGGGTTGGCGGGTTATTATTGCCCGTTCATGGAGGGGTTTTCATCTATCTCAGTGCCATTGACCAAGTTGACCTAAAAGGGTGTTCTTTTCATATGGTCCGATGAGTGTGAGTTGATCTTTGAGAAGCTCGAGAATGCTTTGACTATAGCTCCAGTTCTAGTTTTGTCATCGGCATCGATTTCATATGCAGTTAATTTTGATGCTTCGCAGATTGGCATCGGATGTGTCTTGATACAGGAGGGTAGGGTGATTGTTTATGCTAAGACGGAAGCTGAAGGTTCATGAGCAAAATTACCCTATTCATGACTTAGAGTTTGTAGCTATTGTTCATGCATTGAATATTTGGAGGCATTACCTCTACGGCGTGTCGTGTGAGGTATTCACAGATCATCAGAGTCTACAACACTTGTTTAAGCAAAAGGATCTAAATTTGAGGTAGCGGAGGTGGTTAGAGCTGTGAAAAGACTATGATATCACCATTTTGTACCACCCGGGAAACCCAAAATGGTGGCAAATGCCTTGAACAGAAAGGTTGTAAGTATGGTAGCCTTGCATATATTCCAGTTTGTGAGAGACCGCTAATATTATATTCAGGCTCTGGCCAATCAACTTGTGAGGTTAGATGTTTCGGAGCCTAGTAGGTTTCTTGCTTGCATGATTTCTTGGTCTTATTTGTATGAGCGCATCAAAGAGTGTCAATATGACGAACCCCATTTGCTTGTCCTTAAAGACACGTTTCAGCAAGGTGATGCCAAGAAGGTATTGGAGATGATGGGGTGTTGCAGATGCAGGGTCGAATTTGGGTGCCCAATGTGGATGGGTTGCGTGAGTTGATTCTTAAGGAGGCCCACGGCTCGTGGTATTCCATCCATCGGGGTACCACCAAGATGTTTCAGGAATTGAGTCAACACTATTGGAGAAGAAGAATAAATAGAGAGATAGTAGAGTATGTGGCTTGGTGTTTGAGCTATCGGCAGGTGAAATATAAGCACTAGAGGTCGGGCCGTTTACTTTAGAGACTTGAGATTCTCGAGAGGAAGTGGGAACGTATTACCATGTATTTCGCTATTGGGCTCCTATGGACTTTTAAGAAATTCGACGTAGTATAGGTTATTGTGCAAAGACTGGCCAAGCCTAAACATTTCATTCTAGTTATGACTACTTATTCTCCAGAGCAGCTAGCTCAGATCTATATCAGGGAGATTTTTCGTCGCCATAGTGTGCCGGTGTCGATTATCTCCGCTCGAGGCACACAATTCACATCGAATTTTTGGAGAGCTATACAGCAAGAGATAGGCAGGCAGGTTGTGTGGAGTACAACATTTCACCCTAGATGGACGGAAAATCTAAGTGCACCATTTAGATATTGGAGGACCTGCTACGCACCTGTGCTATGGATTTCAGGGTTTCATGGGATCAATGCTTACTGCTTGCAAAGTTTTCCTACAATAGATACCAATTGAGTATCCAAATGGCTCCTTATGAGGCCTTCCATGGGAGGCAGTGACGTTCTAGAGTTGGTTGGTTTGAGCTGGGAGAGGCTAGGTTGTTGCGCACTGATTTGGTTTGGGATACCTTGGAGAAAGCTAAGTTGATTGAGGATAGGCTTCGTATAGCACAGTCTAGGCAGAAAAGTTATGCTGTTCGAAAAGTTTGTGATGTTGCATATGTGGTAGGTGAGAAGGCGTTACTCAGAGTTTCACCCATGAAGCGAGTGACGAGGTTCAGGAATAAGGGCAAGTTGAGCCCTCAGTATATTGGCCACTTTGAGGTGTTTGAATGAGTTGGGGAGGTGGCCTACAGACTTTCATTGCGGCCTAGACTATTGGGTATTCATGTTTATATGTTTCGGAATTATTATGGTGATCTGTCAAATGTTTTGGACTTCAGCAGGGTTTTGCTTTATGAGAATTTAGCCTGTAAGGAGGAGCTGGGGGCTATTCTAGCTCGGTATATTTGGAAGTTGAGATCTAGGAGTTTTCCCTCTGCGAAAGTGCAATGGAGAGGTCAATCAATCGAGGCATCTATGTAGGAGTTCGAGTCCGACATGTGGTATAGATACCCACATCTTTTCACCAGTCCATGTACTTTTTTATGTTAGTTCGAGGTCGAACGATTTTTTTAGGTAGAGAATGTGACGATCAGATAGGTTGTTTTGAGTACTAGCCCTTATTTCTATGATCCAATACGTTTATTAGCTCCATTCGAGGTTTCTTGATTTGGATGCACAATCCGCGTCTTTTTCTTAAAAGTTTTTACGTAAGAATTTGAAGAAAACAAGATTTTTTGCTTGAAAAATAACTTGAGTTGACTACGGTCAAAATTTTGTGTAAACGACCCTAGATCGTACGTCCGTACTGTAATTTTGGACTTGGGTGTATGCCCAAAATAGAATTCAGAGGTCCCTAGGTTAATTTTAATTGTTTTGCTGAAAGCTAGTAATTTGAAGGTTTGGAAATTTTCTAAGTTTGACCGTAGGTTTACTTTATTGCTATAGGGTTTGGATTTTTGTTTCAGGACTTGCTATAGGTCTATTTTGCTATTTGAAACTTGTCTGCAAAATTTGGTGCAAATAGGAGTTGGTTTGATAGGATTCGGACCATTGGTTGTGATTTTAGAAGCTCTTCAGTTATCTTTGAAATTTCATGCATTTTGACATACGAGTTACAGGTGTTATATTGGCATTTTAATCTCGCTCGCGATATTTTATGATATTATTAAACTTGTGTGCATGTTTGGTTTGGAGTCCGAGGGGGCTCCGGTGAGTTTCAGGTAGGCTACAAACCATTTTTGGACTTAAGAGATTACTAGTTTCAACTGTTTCTGGCGTCTGATGCACTATGCTTTGCGATCGCAAAGCTTCTCTCATGATCGCGAAGGGGAAATTGGGGTTGAGGCGGCTTGTTCTTCGCGAAAGAGGGGACTAGGTCGCGAACACGAAGTAGTGGGGGCTTACCCTTTGCGAACACAACAGTCTTCTCGCGAACACGAAGAGTTGTGGGATCTGGGGTGGGTCAGTTGGGTAGTCTACGCGGACATGGACCTTGGCTCGCAAATGCAAAGGCAAGGGTAGGAGCTAAGCCTTCGCGAATGCAAAGGTTACCTCGCAAACATGAAAGCCTTTGGGCCACTGTTCTTCGCGAACGCGAAGAACACCTGATGCCCAGGTATTAAAACATCCCAAAGACGGGATTTGAACTTTTGAAATATTTTCAAGTTGGAGCTCATCCTAGAGGCGATTTTGAAGAGGTTTTTCATCCCAACTTTATTGGTTAGTAAATTTTAACTTGTTTTGTTACATTTCCATAAACACCCATTGATTTTAACCTTTAATCTAGGGTTTTTCATGGTAGAAATTAAGAATTTAGATAGAAATTGAAGATTTAGACCTCGAATTGAGGTCGGATTTCGAAATAAAATAGATAACCGGGCTCGGGGTGAATGGATAATTCGGTTTTGGTCTGAATCTTGGGTTTTGACCATGCGTGCTCGGGGTTGACTTTTGTTGACTTTTTCCAAACTCATTAAAGATTGAATCGTTTTCACTCGTGGGTGGTTTCTAAAGCCTATTTTAAATAATTTGAACTATATTTCGCTAGACTTGATTGGTTTGGAGGCTAATTGTATAGGAAAAGTTGCGGTTGAACATTGAATTGATTGCAGAATAAGGTAAGTATCGTGGTTGTAGCACCCCAAAAAATTTCGAAGGACTTAAGTGCTATTAAGAAAGTTGATGTGTGCTAGTTATATTACTTTGTATGTAGACGAGGGCTACTATTATGATGGATGTCAATTGGATACGATAATAAGTGTTCGAGAAATATTATAAGTGATGTGGGGTCTAAAGAGAGGCCTAAGTCCAAGACAAGTTGGAAAATTTCATGATAGATAAAAGTTCCAAATTGAGTACACGCAAGACCAAACTTTGGACGAGCATATCTACATATATAAGGAGTTATGTGATGAACAACCTATCAAATGAAAGAATTGTACAAATCACGAAAAGCTACTACTGTCACAGCCCAACCCGATGGGCTGTGACGGGCACCCCCTACCTTACTCAACCGAGTACCAACGTAACGTATCTTTCTTATTACATCATCATATGCACATGACATATGGGCCTAATAGGCCAACATGATCCTTTATAAACACAAAACATAGGCTGACAAGGCCGTACAATATTTTATATACACGACATATGTCTACAAGCCTCTAAGAATACATAAATATCATAAAGGTCGGGACAGAGTCCCGCCATACCAAACAATAAATGTCTAAATCATACTAACCAAACGAGAAACTTTAACGCAAATGGAGCGCACCAACATCTTTCGCTGAGCTGATAGCCTACTTGGAGGGCCTCGACCTGTCTATCGGGACCTGTGGGCATGAAACGCATCGTCCCCAGGCAAAAGGGACGGCAGTACGAATAATTTACAAAGTATGTAAGGCACATAAATAAGTACATAAGAGACATGGAAGAGATATAGAGTACATGACTAAACCTATAAGTCTGAATAACTTTGTAAATCATAAATTACTTGTAGCGTCATGCGTATGCGTATGAATATCATGTCGTGCATAGGTACATGTTTCATAATATCATCAGCCTCTAAGGGCATCCCATCATATCATATCGGCCACTATGGGAAAAATCATCATCGTATACTAGCTGACCAAGTGGTGGTGCGTATATAACGCCATAACCTTTCCCCATACCCCCTATACATATATATACATACATATATATATATATATATATTTGAGTACATACATATATATGCGTATATAACGTCATTTGAATCATATTTCAGCCACTGTGGGCAACATCATCATCATATTCCAGCTGATCAGGTGGTGGTGCGTATATAATGCCATAACCTTTTCCCATATCCCATATACATATATTTACATATATACGCGTATATTACGCCATCTGGTCATGGGTCAATGCACATGTATGAAAGGCATGAAAAATATGTAATAATCTCAATATTCCTACCGGATAAAATTTTCCAACTGCGTATTATTCTGAGACCCATGAACAGAAGAAAATAATAATTATCACGGGGAATCAGAATATAGACACCCCTACTATTTCTATGAATAGAGTAATTTATAGAAACTGTGTATCTGCTCGTTTCTTCAATATAATTTGGACCATGCCAAAAGAAAGAAGGTATAGCCTAAACATACCTGAACTGATTCTCTTTTGAAAAACACATAACGGAGGATCGAAGTAGGGAAGAATTCGTATGATATTCACGAGAAAGATTGCCCGGGCCTTCACTAACTTAGCATTTCACGTTGGACCTTGTAGTATTTGAGAGAAATCTCGCATAGGACATTGCCATATCTCTTTTAATAATTAGGAATGTTGTATTACAATGTTTTCTTTTTGGAAAAGATTTGTATTCACTAGCACTAGGAGGCTCAAACATGATTCTGCAACACTGGTTTGACATAATAAATCATATTTATGTACAGTTTCACAATTTTGGCAAGATCTGCACTAATACTTAACGTTCAAACATGACTAGATACTAATAAACCAAGCCTTTTACGTTATCTTCATAGGGAATCCTTGGAGCCTTTGTAATTCTCTCCAAATGCGGGAAGAAATACATTTTTTTGTATTAAAAGACTTGCAACCTTTCTAATCACATGGCTGTCTTAAAATTAGGTTGCCACCTAATTTAATGTGACTATGAGTCACTTATTTGTTAGTGGCTTGCTTCCACGTGGGGGTGGGGTGGGTTTTTTTTAATCTTTATTCAAATATATTCCCAATTAATTAGGTAATGTCCCGTTACCCGGTAATTAATTAATTACCCGTAAAATTAAGAATTATTTCCACTTACTTAAAATATTACTCACTTTTCACATACGTTATACACCTTACTATTAGGGTCATGTAGTACCTCGTATGGTACTAGTCCATAAATACAGAGTATTTTAGCTCGAGCCGTATTTTATCCCAATATGCGAAACTTGGACGAAAATTCATTTTCTCTGACTTGTTTCCCCTCTCACGTTCACGAATTTACTTATCACCTGTTTAAAATATCAAAATCCTTATAATCTACAAATAATCTTTTCCTTAGACTGATATAAATTACCATACGACATATTCAATGTACAACACTATAGGGTGCAATATCGTCGTAATGTAGTACTGCAGGACGTGACATCTTACTTCCGGGCTCTCATTAATTTATTTATGGCATATTTTTATGTACGAAAATATGGGGTGTAATATCATTCCCCCCTTAGAACATTCGTCCTCAAATGTTGACTAATGCGCTTATCATTCTCATATCTCATAGTTCTTGCGAATACTTTAGTAGTCCTTTTGCCATCTAGGCAACTATTATGTGAATAAGTTCAAAGGCCAGGGCATTCCCCCCTTTAGGCCTCTTTCCCACGCCATGACTTGTGATCGAATTTCTTCCAATCTCGTAACTGCTGCTACCTTCCATTATGTAGTTTCCACTACACTGACTTTGTAAGTGTGCCTATGCGACTCTCTTCTCCTTTTTCCTCTAGCTTTTAGCCAATCCTGAAGTTCTTCGCTTGGTATTTTGTCGAACTTACGAATACTGCTATATCTTATTTTATAGACCTGGTTATCCATTCGTATGACTTTACTGCATCTACATAGGTCATACTATACCATAACACTTACCTCGATTTCTCATTACTGAGGTCTGCTACCAAATCTCACGTTACTTTCATTTCTTATCTCGTACGTATAAATCTATGTCCTCTAATGCCTCCACATTATTGTTAATCTTTAAGAATGACGACATAATCTCATCTCATACTTTATAACTTTTATCCATCCATTGTTGATTCACCTCAATTTTGATCCATAATCTACCCCTGATAACTTAACTTTTTCTGTAATATTGCAGCTAGGATTCACGTTTTATCGGGGACATCTGAAATGATTAGATTGATCCACCTGGGGTGATACCCTGCTTTCATAACCGTATCTCAGGCATCCCAATGTGATTCACCTTGCGTGGGTATTTTAATCTTGTCCAATTCATGAGATCCCTTTCTTTTATCCGTCAGATCATTACTTAATTGAAGGCTCAAACGCCATTTTTTGTCTATAATAATTACCCCACATTCTATTAACAGGGAAGCATTCCATCTCTTCTGAATGTTAGTAGTGTTAGACTCTTTTGAGTTTATTCAGACTATACTGAACTTTCTATAACTTAGAGAAACCATTATCTTTCTTGTTTTCATGGGTTTTATCCCGAGGACTTATCTGTTCTCGTCACCTTCTCACTCGCCCTTTTTCGTTCTTACTCCTGTCATAAAACTTTGTCCCTTTACTATGCTTTAGCTTGTGACTTATACAAATCTATTTATACTACTCGCGGCCTTCCTTCAACTTGCTTGCACCACAGATTTTCTTATGTTGTTTTGGAACATCAAGCGAGACATCACATCGTCTCTAACTATTCTATACTCTCATAATCAGACTTTTCTATACCTAGACCATATGCTTGAAGATATGCTACTGACACCACTGCTATCATTCCTGGATATTGAATCACAACGCCTCTAGTGTTTTACATGGTGTATGGACCACTCTCATCCTTCTATACTTGAGTATTTCGTAAATTGTTCACCTTTACCTTACTTACTTTAAAATTTCACATCGTATATTCTATCTCTTTCTCGACCTCCCTTCCACCTAGGTGTAATTCACGTCCATAACTTGAAGCTTTATCATAATACTCGCACCTCTGCTACATACATAATCCGATAAGAGCTTAGTACTGACTTCTTATGAGGCTGGTACTTCTTCTAACTGGCTTTCTTGTAGAGCCATTATAGATTATGGTTGTTGTGTTATTTCTCTTGAACATCTTATTTTAAGAGTGATTCTGTCTTGTTCTCAAGTACAACTTCTATAATTTTTCTAGGTCCAATAATCAGACTACTGATTTACTTGGGTGATGTAATTCTTTAGCTTCCTCTTCCTTCCGATTAGCCTTTATGTAGGCTTAAGCTATCTTCCGATATGTGGCTCATGGTATCGGTTATTACCTTAGCCTTTCTTGGGCGTTATAGAATATCTATGATATAATCTTTTAACAATTCAATCCTTTTGTCTATGTCGTGGGCTCAATTCTTCTTTTTAACTTATACAGGAGTCTTCTATTGTTGTATGATTGTAAACAAATATAATGCTCCAAAATCTTGAGTGTATCCATAACGTACTAATTCTAAAACATTGATCGAATAATTCCTTTCGTTCCATCTCAGCTTTCTATAACGTGTGCAATTACTTTTCCTGGTCTTTCTGCCCCTTGTTGCTTGCATACTTAACTTACCCTAGTTCCCACACATGCCAGAATTTTTTGTGCAACTCATATAGTGTCAAATATTACCTTCGATCTTTCTCCCCGTTCATTAGCCACGATAGGTGCCACTTTCTTTTGGAGGGCATACAATTTTTGTTGTGTGACTACTTTTACATGACCATTTCTTCATTAGGTCATTGTGCTTAGGTTGAAGACTTCTTTGACATTTCCTCAGCTAGTCCTTCACTGTAGTACTTTAGGGAGGATCCTCTGACCCTTGTAAAGATGCGAGCTTATTATATTGTATACTCAATGGACCTTCTGTTGTCCTTCCTTGCTTATACGTATCCGTGGTTACTTATCTCCACGCCCTTGTGCTTGTGGGGTTGCTTCTGGACTAATATTTTAATCGTCCTCCTAGTGGCACTGTCTTTTATTTTCATAACACTCATACTGTACCTTCTTAACTTCTCCAACTCCTATATGAATATATCTCAATTATTACAAAGTCATAATTGTGGGGCTGAATTCTCCATGTCAATATTCTATGAAATCTTTCTTCGGTTATTTCCTTTCCCTTAATTTATGTCTCGTACTGACTCCTTTTCTATCAATAACATCTCCGGCAGGGACCCTTACTGCCTCTCATTGACGTTGTATTTGCATAATGTTCTGGAATTGTAGCATATACGTATGAGCTGAATAAGTGTAATGTCATCCCTTTTTCGTGTTTAACGTATATTTTATTTTATTACACCATATTCCTCCCTTTAGAGGAGTACTAAGACTTGGAGCTATGACGACTTGCCTATAGATGTTTTTCCTCTTCATCTTTGGTATCCTTTCACATTATCAATGACCCTTGCTCACCTTGCGGTAATCCTTTTGTACCAAGGATAACAAAATCCCTCGCTCGTGATGGTGACACTTAGTGTAACTGGCACATACAGTCTCTTAAGCTTAACTTAGCTCACATTGCTTGCTTTAGGGAAGCGTCTCCCTCAATGACCATTCTCTAAATCCATCATGGATCTTCTTCTATTGTCCATTCTATTATTGCCGGAATGCTATCTGCAATTCTCATGATGCTGACTATTATCAAATCACTCAGTTCTTTATTCATGTTTAGCTTATCTTATTCACCAATCCATACTGGTTCTGTTACTTTGGGTCTAACCTTTCCTCTTGGTAATCACGCTAGAGTTGCAAATTTATTTCTTGAAATGAGGATATGATTGTATGGCCTATACTCTTTTGTTGTCCTAAGGCCTGTCACTTCTCGTTTCTTCCTTCACTTGACTATAGATTTTGTAATATTCTACCATTGTCATCCATGTATTGCATCTTACTCATAATTCTTCCTTATCTCTTTTCTCATTACTCTATTAATATTTCTGCCTATCACTTTCTTTTGAAAACTTCAACATGACATTCTTTCTCCTTTAGCTCCCCTTGCTTCATCCATTGGCTCTTCGGGTTACCAAGCATTCTCGTTCTACTAGGGATGGGAGCCATACTAAGGTAATATTTATCCCTTTAAGGCTTCAGTGCCTATCCTTGTAGTACTCATATATAACTGTACTATTTTAGATTGCACCATCTGGGTTTCTCATAGAGAGATCTATTAGCAGATTTGCAATATTCTCCGGAAATGTGAACTGACACAAACAATTCATCCATCATATCTTCTTATACTACGTATGTTATCCCCCAAAAGGCATATCTAGAATGTGTGCGACCAACTGTATATATACCTGTGTTACTATTTAATATAACTCAAAAAGCTTATGTTCCTCTGCCTCAATTATAAACTTTGTTAATCTTCATTAACTGGGCGCCTCGTACCCTTCTTCATCTTGATTCTTTTCATTGTTGAAACTTGTATTTATCTTCTTAATCTCTTATTGTCTTTCACCATAAAGATTGATAGACATTATTTCCTTAAGGCTTCTTATCAGGAAGCTTACACCCTTCAGTACACCCATGATATGCTAAAGACCTCACATTTACTTATCGTAGGCATCATACAAAAATCCAATTCCTCTGACTCAGGTCTTTCTCAACTATCTCTCTTTCCAACCTTCTTTCCGGATGTAGGTATCGTCTAACTATGAATAAAATAGAATTTCGGAGTTTGAATTCTTATTCGTGAGCTCTACCACACGATCTAGAGTAAGAAGAACGAGTGACAATCCTAAATGCCATGTAGCCTCCTGCTTATAAGTTTGGAGCACGACACACCCATAAACAAGACACGACTTGTAGACTCCCTAGGACAGAACTACTGTGATACCACTTTTGTCATGACCCAAACCGATGGTCCCTACTCTAATATCTTACTCAACCGAGTACCAATATAACGTATCTTTCTTATTACATCATCATATACACATGCCATACAGGCCTAATAGACCAGCATGACCCTTCATAAACTCAAAACATAGGCCGATAAGGCCGTACAATATTTTATGTACACGACATATGTCTACAAGCCTTTTGGAATACATAAATATCATAAAGGTCGGGACAGAGTCCTGCCATACCAAACAATACACATCTAAATTATACTAACCAAACGAGTAACTCTAAAGTAAATGGAGTGCACCAACATTTTATGCTGAGCTGATAGCCTACTTGGAGGGCTCTCAACATGTCTATCGGGACCTGCGGTCATGAAACGCAGCATCCCCATACAAAAGGAACGTCAGTACGAATAATGGACTAAGTATGTAAGGCACATAAATAAATACATAAGAGACATGGAAGACATATAGAGTACATGACTAAACCTGTAAGTCTGAATAACTTTGTAAATCATAAATTACCTTTAGCGTCATGCACATGCGTATGAATATCACGTCGTGCATAGGTATATGTTTCATAACATCATCAGCCTTTGAGGACATCTCATCATATCATATCGGTCAATATGGGCAAAATCATCTTCGTATACTAGCTGATCAGGTGGTGGTGCATATATAACGCCATAACCTTTCCCATATCCCATATACATATATATACATACATATATACGCGTATATAACACCGTTTGAATCATATTTCAGCCACTGTGGGTAACATCATCATCATATTCTAGCTAATCAGGTGGTGGTGCGTATATAATTCCGTAACCTTTTCCCATATCCCATATACATATATTTACATATATACACGTATATAACTCCATCTGGTCATGGGTCAATGCACATGTATGAAATGGATGAAAAATACGTAATAATCTCAATATTCCTTCCAAATAAACTTTTCCAACTGCATATTATTCTGAGACCCATGAACAGAAGATAATAATAATTCTCATGGGGAATCAAGAATATAGACACCCCTACTATTTCTATGAATAGAGTAATTTATAGAAACTGTGTATTTGCTCGTTTCTTCAGTATAATTTGGACCATGCCAAAAGAAAGAAGGGATGACCTTAATATATCCGGAGTAGAGAAAACTCCGTATAATATTCTTGGGGATGATTGCACTATAATCTTTTGTAACCGCAAAATTTTGAGTGAATTACGTTGAAATATTTTGAACGGAATTATAGTATTTCAGAGAAATCTCGCATAGGACATTGCCATATCTCTTTTAATAATTAGGAATGTTGTATTACAATGTTTTCTTTTTGGAAAAGATTTGTATTCACTAGCACTAGGAGGCTCAAACATGATTCTGCAACACTGGTTTGACATAATAAATCATATTTATGTACAGTTTCACAATTTTGGCAAGATCTGCACTAATACTTAACGTTCAAACATGACTAGATACTAATAAACCAAGCCTTTTACGTTATCTTCATAGGGAGTCCGTAGAGCCTTTGTGACCATGAGTCACTTATTTGTTAGTGGCTTGCTGCCACGTTGGGTGGGGTGGGGTTTTTTAATCTTTATCTAAATATATCCCCAATTAATTAGGTAATATCTCGTTACCTGGTAATTAATCAATTACCCGCAAAATTAAGAATTATTCTCACTTACTTAAAATATTACTCACTTTTCACATACCTTATACACCTTATTATTATGGTCATCTGGTACCTCGTATGGTACTAGTCCATAAATGCCGAGTATTTTAGCTCGAGCCGTGTTTTATCCCAATATGCAACACTTGGACGAAAATTTGTTTTCTTTGACTTGTTTCCCCTCTCACCTTCACGAATTTACTTATTACTTGTTTGAAATAGCATAATCCTTATAATATGCAAATAATCTTTTCCTTTGACTGATGTCGATTACCTTACGACAAATTGAACGTACAACACTACATGGCGCAACATCGTCGTAATGTAGTACTGCGGGACGTGACATCTCACTTTCGGGCTCTCATTAATTTATTTATGGCGTATTTTCATGTATGAAAATATAGGAAGTAAAAACTACCGGCGCGCCTATGGGGATTTCTAGAACACTCCAAAAGTTTATTTTTAGACACATTTTTCACTACTGCACCGCCCCATGCGGTTCCCCAGGCGCCACGGCTGTGAAAATTTGGGTTTTTTTATAACCCGACTCCTATTTCGTTAAATAGAAGTAATGGACAATTTCTTGAGTTAAAAACCTGATATTTTTATATTGAGGGAATGCCATAGCGTGGGAAAGTGTTCCCCAACAATTGTTCTTCAATTCTTGCTCAAATCTTGGAAGATTAACAAGGAACACCCACAAGGTCTTCATACTAAAGGTAATATTGTACACCCTAACCCTCAATTTCAAATTTTATCTAGAATTGGGTAATTAGTAAGATAAGTTTTGGGCATGAGAGTTGTTCATCTTGCATGCATGTGTTATCAAAAGGGTGTAAGAAGATTGTTGAGCTAAGAATGGTAGATATTGGGTTTAGGATGATGGAATCCACCATAGGAGGACCTTGGAACCATAATGCACACCTAATGTTTGAGAAAATGCTCAAATGAGCTAGAACCACAATCATCTTTCTAATTTTGATTCAATTTGTTATATTTCTAAAATAGATTGAAGTTGCTAAGAAATTCCGAAATATTTTAGAATTTGAGGAAGTTCAATTGAGGTATGTATGACTAAATTTTTCTCTTAGAATTGAACCCCACAATATCCATGTAAGTCCCGAGTTGCTTGCTGTAAGTTGAACACTCTGAATACGTTTGTGCCAAAAGATACCCATGTTCAATATGCAATTTAAATTCTCTTGTTATGTTATACTCTTATTTAAAGAATGTGTTCAAAGTATGGGTTGCATGTTTAAATGCCTTGACATAAAGCTGTGTTTCAAACGACAGCTAATGATAATTCTATAAGAAATCTCAATATACCTAAAACTCTCAGTTACTTACATGTGTGCTTAAATGTTATGAAAAGAAATGCCTGGTTGTTGGATTTCTGTGATGATTATTGAAAGCAAAATACGAAATGTGAGATACAAAGCGAGGAATACTTAAAGTGAAATAAGAAATAAGGCCAATGTGCCAAGTGAAATAATAATTGTGGTTGATGTCTCTTATGAGATGGCCTAGCCGATGGGGTCGTGATTGGACGCCATGCCGTACACATGGTGGTGAATCTATTGGAAATTGTAATGGAAATTGCAACTGTGGTTGATGTCTCTTATGAGATGGCCTAGCCGATCGGGTCGTGATTGGATGCCATGCCGTACACATAGTGGTAACTTTATTGGAAAAACGTAACTGAAATTAATTATGGTTGATATCTCATATGAGATGGCCTAGCTGATTGGGTCGTGATCAGACACCATGTCGTACACATGGTGGTGACTGTATTATGAATTTAAATCGAAATAGTGAATAGTGGCATATTGGTACTAAATACTTCCCCGACTTAAAATATGGAAATTTAATTGGAAACTTATCTTATCCCTTATTTGATGTTTGGTAAATACTCAATTCTTTAACTGATATTATGATTGTCCCTACTTACATATTGTTCATTCTATTGAGTTGGTGTTTAGTTATACATACTAGTACTATTCGACAATACTAATGTCCCTTTTGCCCGGGGCGGTGCATCTTTAAATGGATGCAGGTGGTTCCATAGCAAGTGGTGCTGATCAGCGATAGTCGTGCATCCTCTTCCCAATAGACTTGGTGAGCCCCACTTTATCCCGGGGTCAAGTATCATTTGTACATGTTTTGAGGTATAGCCGGAGCCTTATTGCCGGCACTACTATTTTAGTCCTTGTAATTATTAGAGGCTCCGTAGACATAGTGTGGGTTGTTTGTAGGTGGTGGGGAAAGCCAAACAATTCGTGTTATATTTTGAATCATTGTTCCACTTTAGACTATGGAGATGTGTGTATTTTGAGAATTTGAAAAGAAGTAACTAATGAAAGTGACTTGGTACTGTATACATGATCTCTCTCTTATCTAATTAATGAAAATATGTCTTCTCTTTATTCATGAGTGAGTTGGGTAGGAAGTTTCTAACAGGCCTGCTCAACCAAGTTCACTCAATTGAGCGCCAGTCGCGCTTCCCGAGTTTGGGGCGTGACAGCTTGTTCTGCTATTTTTGGATTAATGTTGTTGTTTGGTGAGGAAGAGTGAAAAGCACGAAGAGTGTTATCGTACCTTATTTGCATACAATATTATTTATTGAGAGATTGTGAGGTTTAAAGCATGAAGGGTGATGTCGTACATTCGATTGCTTATTATCATTTATCACATCATATGAGGTTGAGTGTAAAAGCACGAAGGGCGATGTCGTCTCATTTCATTTATGATATTACAAGGCGATGATGAGAGTAAATGCACGATGAGTGATATCGTGTCCTTATTGATTTCATTGCTTTACTTGGATAACCGATTGATGACTTACTTGGTTGAATTATTATTGTTTCTTTTCGGGGAAAGGTTATTCGGTGATTTTGTACTTAACGTTCTTTTGTACTCCTCTTTCTACATGTCTCCTCCCAGTTAATACTTAAATTGTCCTACTTGTTAATTTGTTGCATTATATATATACTTGTATAGGATTTAAATAGGTGTTTGTCATAGCCTCGTCACTACCTCGTCGGGGTTAGGCTTGACACTTACGTAGTACATTGATTGGTTGTACTCATGCTACACTTCTACACTTCTTGTGCAGATACTGGTTTTTGTCCCAGAGGCAGTGTCTTTGCTCGGATACAACTGCATCATACACTTGAGGCATAGTTGCATGGCGTCCGCAGCCCTGAAATCTCCTTCTTTATCAAGTTTATTTTTTATTTAGTTTCAGGCAGTTGGATCTTTGTTCAGACTTAATCTATAGTACTCTAGATGCTCATGTATTCGTGACACCAGATTTCCAGGATTTGTTTAGTTATGCCACATGTTACTTATTATTTATAATTTAGACCATTGTAGTTTATTTTCATTAATGATTTGATTAGAATTATTAAATACTAGTTAAGTAATCTAACTAACAATGGCTTACCAAGCAAGTAAAATGTTAGGTGTCATCACGGTCTCGAGGGTGGGATTCCGGGTTGTGACAATTATGTGCCTTGTTTTGCTATCATGCCTTGTTATATCCATGTGTTTCTAGACCTGTATGATCATTTGAGTTCTGATTCATATTAGAACCATGTCTAGGTTATGTGCCACTTGTTTAAGACTTGATAGGGCTACTCTGGCAATTTTTGGGCTATTTGCCTTAGACTTACACGTACTCTCAGTCATGATGCTATATCCGTGCATGATATCTCTATCTCCGTACTTTCTTATTTGATCCCTCACTTGTTGTTGATACCTCATATGTGTAACATTGTTGAACTGAGTATTGTGAAATATGTTTATTTGAGAGTTGAATGATTAATGTCTGACTTTGGTCCATAGAACTGATTTGGTATAGATTTTGAGGTGACGCGTGCGCCAGGCTCATATTGGGGTAAGTGCTATTGATTTGGGCCGATGTATGTACCAGAACCCACTATTTGGGCTATGTGATTATGATTAGTGCTTGGGTAGGATCTGGCCCTCCGGAGTCTGACATGCTAGCAGTGGGAACAGGCACAGTGTTCTATATACATTCTTTGATGAGGGCATTTATACCAGGCTTTCGTACAATACCAATTGTTGATGTGTGTGATGGTTAGGGCCTTGTGCTATCACCTGTGCAATGCAAAGTGTTGATGTGTGTGATGGTTAGGGCCTTGTGCCAGGCACCGTGAGCATTCTAATTGTGGCTATTTTTTATGGTTTCATTATGATGAAATTGAGGTAGCATGAATATTTGACATATAGGCATGAATATGTATATTCCTCATGGTGGCCGGTATATGATAATTAATGACTTGACATGTATCTTTAACACAAGCATAGAGACGTATATTACTCATTCTAGACGGTATATGATAATTGATGACTTGACATGTATATTGGCATGTACGATGTGCGTTCCTCATGCTAATTGGTAAATGGAATTTCTTATCTGGTGTTGCGAAATAAAAAATACAATTCTTTTGATAAACTCATTTTTAGTTGATTTCGGTGGTAAGACTTGGACTTTTACTGTCATACTTGAAAAGCATGTCTATTTTCACATAACTGTGATCAAGCAATGCATAATATTTTCTGAGCTATTTACTTTCTGGCATTATCATATCACATCTTACTATCGATTATTGATGTTGGACTCTGACTATCTTACGAGCTCATCACTGCTTTCAACATAGGTTAGCTTTGTTACTTATTAAGTACATGAGGTCGGTTGTACTCATACTACACTTTTTCATCTTGCGTGCTAATCTTGGAGCTGATGTTTCTATGTATGGCGGGAGTTGGCATTGAAGATGTGCCTACTTTCTGGATATAGCTGCCACTTGTCATTGGTAGCTTTATATTTGCAAATCTATTTATGTATATTCTGAACCGATGATGTGTTAAATTCGTATTAGCTTTGTAAATTCTAAGTCTTAGATGCTCATGATTTGCACTATCAATCCATAAAAATTTTGTATGGAAGTTTAGTTATTTTATTTATTAATCCTTATTATTCTTATTTGAGTTATGTTGACTGTTATTTGGCTTACCTAGCGGGTTGGGTTAGGTGTCATCACGACTAGCCGGATTATGGGTCATGATATCTCTAAACTTAAAGAACTTCTAAGCTTCTAACCAAGCGTCTGATTCGATCCCAAACAATCTAGATTACCACCAAACATCGCACACAAATTCCATACAACAACATGAACCTATATAAAGTTCCAAAACAACAATTGGAACCAAATATCATCAAACTCAACTATCGATCATACTTAAGAACTCTCCAATACTTTATATTGCCAACCTTTGACGAATAAGCTCAAAATCTTCTGGGACCCTCCAAATCCAAATTTGAACATACGCCAAAGTCTAAAAATCATCATACGAACCTATTGGGACCATCAAATCACCAATCCAAGGTCGTTCACACAAAAGTCAAACCTTGGTTAACTCTTCCAACTTAACATTTCAAAAATAAAACCAAGTAATTTAGTTCACTCCCGAACCCTATGAAAGCCAAATCACCCATCCCTAAAAGTCACAAATCATCAAATAAACGTATGGGAAACATGAAATAAGGGAATGGGGTTCATATTTTCAAAATGATCGGTCGAATCATTACATTCTCAGCCCCTTAAACAAATGTTCATCCTCAAACGAGTTTATAAATGTACATCAACTACTGAAAAGATGAGCAAAACTGCTTGACATATCTAACTCGGTCTCCGAAGTGGAGTCAACGAAAAATTGGCCTTTTGTACTAAACCTTAACTAATTCAATATCTTTAGACCTCACTTTTGAACCACTCTACCAAAATGGCCACCGATTCTTCTTCGTAAGCCAAACTCTCATCTAACTACACTATGTTCAAGTCCAATACGTGCGACTTAACTTCATGATACTTCTGAAGCATAGAAACATGAAATACCTAGTGAACTCCTGAAAGACTAGGAGGCAAAGATAGACAATAACCAACCTCCCCAACTCTCTCAAATATGACATATGGACCAATAAACCTCAGGCTCAACTTGCCCTTCTTCCCAAACCTCATCTCACTCTTCATAGGCAAAACTCTAAGAAGAACTTTCCTACCATCCATAATGCCACATCGTGAACCTTCTGGTCCGCATAACTCTTCTGTCTTGACTGAGCGGAGCCTCTTCTGAATCAGCTTCACCTTCTCCAAAGCATCATAGACCAAATCTGTCCCAACAACTTAGCCTCCCTAAGCTCAAACCAACTAATCAATGAATGACAGTGCCTTCCATATAAGGCCTCATATGGAGCAATTTGTATGCTAGACTAGTAGATGTTGTTGTAGGAAAACTCCTCTAAAGGTAGAAACTAATCCCACTTGCCTCAATATATCCTCAATGATCTGATTGGTCTGCTCGGATTAACCGTCCATCTAAGGGTAAAATGTAGCGTCGAGCTATACCAGTGTGCCCAAGTCACTCTGAACCACTCTCCAATAGTGTGATCTAACTGAGTGATGCAATCTAAAATGATAGAGAAAGTTACACCATTCAAGCGGATAATCTCTCCAATGTAGATCTAAGCCAACTTTTCTGAAGTGTAAGAAGTCATAACCGAAATGAAATGCACTAACTTTATGTCATTACCCCAGTTTGCACTCTGAGAACTGTCGTGAAGGCACCTAGTCTCTACGATTAGGTAAGCCAAACAAGTGCGGAAAAACAATCGAAACTTGCGGAAATATAAACTTAAAGCCAAGAATAACCAAAAGAAAACGAAATATAAAATGCCACTCGCCATATACAACTCAACATCTAAAAATCTTACAACACTATCCCCAAAACCCAGAAACTCATGGGAACACAAGTTGAAAGAAAGATAGTAAAATGCTCTAACTCCGGAAATGTCTACATCAACAGTATGATAGAAGGGCTAACACTACAAGATAGAACAAAGATGAAGACTCTTCGGTCTACGAATGCGGCAGATGTACCTCGAAGTCTCCAAAAGCTCTCCCTGCCTCAAGGATGGTAAGCCTATGCAGAGGTACCTGGATTTGCACATGAAAAACATGCGCAGAAAGGGAATGAGTACACCATAGCGGTACTTAGTAAGTGACAAGCCTAACCTCGGTCGTGTAGTGACGAGGAAAGTCAAGGCCCTACTGAGGTTAAATAAAATATAAGGTTTAACAGTATGAAATAAAGCAGTATAATTAAATGCAACAGTAAGAAAATATCATAGAATGGAAGTAACAACAACAACTAGCACAAAGACCACATATCACGAAAGAAATACAGCTCAAGTCAGTAAATAAACAACCTGTGCACCTTCCAGGATACCGCCCTGTAGTCCCAACTACAACTATCCAGTGGCTCTCCCGGGATACCGTCCCATAGTCCATCATATATACATATCCGAAGGATCTTCTGGTATCTCGTCCCGTAGTCCAACTATCAATACGTGGGGTTCTACCGGAATCTGATCCGTAGTCCCAAATGAAAATACCCAGTAGTGGGGAATCTACCGGGTGCATTCCCGTAGTTCCAAATAACCGTGCAGGGGATTTACCGGGAATCTAACCCGTAGTCCCAAAGTAAATAGACAAGGGGGAGCTACCGGAATCCCACATCCGTAGTCCCAATGTAAATACACAAACAACAGCAAGAAGATATTCAGAATGGAAATTTCATATCAAGGCATCAAGTAATTCTAGCCTAGCATGCTGCACAGAGTTCAGGTAAAGCAAGTTGAACAAATAAGGCAATGGAATCAATTAGACATTCTTTCCGAAATTAACAACAGGTTATTTAGCACAAGTAATGAAAGCAGGAAAAGGAATATACTAGTAAATACTTAATGAAAAATGGATTTCTCAACAATATGCACTACTACACACTCGTCACCTCACGTACAAGGCATTTCAATTACCAAAATACCAATCCTTAGGGGAAGGTCCCCCACACAAGGTTAGACAAGCCACTTACCTCGAACCAGCTAAAACCCAACTCGAAACTATGCTTTTGCCACGAGTATCCGACTCCAAATGGCCCAAATCTATTCAATTTTATTTCATAATGTAAATAACACTTCAAGTAGCTGATTCTACAATTAAATTCTAAGTTAATACGCAAAATTATGTAAAATGACCAAAACGCCCCTTGTTCCCACATCTCGGAATCGGGTGAAATTTATATTTTAAGAATACTCACACTCACACGAGTCTATTCATATAAGAATATCTCAAATCGGATGTCAAAAACCCAATCAAAACTCGATAATTCTGCCTATGAAGTTTATCCAAATTTCCCAAATATTTCCACCAAATTCGAAATTTAAAGGCTAGATTTAAGTTATGAATCATGAAAATTGATCTAAGTTCGGTAGGGATCACTTACTCAAGTTGCCCAGGGGCAAAAGTATAAAAAAATCGCCCCTCCCGAGCTCCCAAATTTGAATTTATTAAAATAAGCTTAAACCCTCGAATTGGGATTTTTAAGAATCTGCCCAGGTATTTTGTGCATCGCGAATGTGGAAGGATGATCGCGTTCGCGAAGAAGGAACTGAAGCTTCCAAGAAAAAGTCCATCGTGAACGCGAGATAAGGGACGTGAACGCGGAGAGTAAAGAGCAGGGGCTTACACAAACGCGGAGGTTGTGTCGCGAACGCGAATAAGAAAGTAGCCACAGCCCCTCAACGCCAAATTCTACTACGCGAATGCGAGGGGTTGGCTGCAAAACGAAGAAGGGAAAAGGCAAACCTTTGCGAACGCGGAAAGCTAAACGCGAACGCGAAGAACAACAGGTTCCTCCTCCAAGGTTACTCTTCGCGAACGCGGAGGAGAAGACGCGAACGCGAAGAAGAATACCAGCTGACATATTTTCTCCAATTCCACAAGTTCTAAAAATGACCCGTTGAGCATCCGAAACACACCCGAGGCCCCCGGGACCTCAACCAAAAGCACCAACATAACCTAAAACATCATTCAAACATGTTCCAACCTTCGGAACACTAAAAACAACACCAAAACACCTACTTTTCATCGAATTCAAGCCTAAAATTTCAAAAATTCTATAAAACACACCTTCGATCAAAAGGTCTATCAAACATCGTCCGAATGACCTGAAATTTTGCACACACATCTCAAATGACATTATGAAGCTACTGCAACTCTCGGAATTCCATTCCGAGCCTATGATCAAAATCTCACTATCGAACCGGAAACTTCCAAAATTCAACTTTCTGCATTTCAAGCCTAAATTAGCTACGAACCTCCAAAACACACTCCGAACACGCTCCTAACCCCAAAATCACCCAAAGTAGCTAACGGAACCATTGGATTTCCATTCCGAGATAGTCTTCACACTATTCTGACTACGGTCAATTTTTCAACACTTAAGCTCTCATTTAGGGACTAAGTGTCCCAAAACTCTCCGAAACTCAAAACCGAACATCCCGGCAAATCAAATTGGCATAATTAAACTTGGGGAAAGCAGTTAATAGGGGATTGGGGTGTTAATTCTTAAGACGACCGACCGGGTCGTAACATCCTCCTACACTTAAACATTTGTTCATCCTCGAACAAGCATAGAGACATACCTGAAGTAGTAAAAAGATGACAGTAACGACTGTGCATATCCTGCTCGGTCTCCCAGGTCGCATCCTCGACCGGCTGACCCCGCTACTAAACCTTTAGTGATGCAATGTTCTTTGACCTCAACTTTCTAACCTGCCTGTCCAATATAGCCACTGGCTCCTCAACATAGGATAGATCCTTGTCCAGTTGCACTGAACTGAAATCCAACACGTGCGACGGATCACCGTGATATCTCTAGAGCATTGAAACATGAAATACCAGATGAACTCCTGTCAAGCTGGGAGGTAAGGCAAGCTCATAAGCAACCTCCCCGACACGCCTCAATATCTCAAAAGGGCCAATAAACCTCAGACTCAACTTTCCTTTCTTCCCAAATCTCACAATGCCCTTCATAGGCGAAACCCGAAGCAGAACCCATTCTCCAACCATATAGGACACATCACGAACCTTCCAATCCGCATAGCTTTTCTGTCTGGAATAGGCTGTACGGAGTATATCCTGAATCACCTTAGCCTTCTCCAAAGCATCTTGAACCAAATCTGTGCCCAATAGTCTAGCCTCACCCGGCTCAAACTAACCCACCGGAGATCTACACCGCCTACCATATAAGGCCTCATACAGTTCCATCTGAATGCTGGACTGATAGCTGTTGTTGTAAGCAAACTCCGCCAATGGCAAGAACTGATCCCAAGAACCTCCAAACTCAATCACACACACACAGAGCATATTCTCAAGAATCTAAATAGTGGGCTCGAACTGTCCATCCGTCTAAGGGTGAAATGTTGTACTCAACTCTACCTGAGTGCTCAACTCACGCAGAACGGCCCTCCAAAACCATGATGTAAACTAGTACCTCTATCTGAAATAATGGAAACTAGAATACTATACAGACGAACAATCTCCCGGATATATATCTCCACCAACCGCTCCGAAGAATAAGTAGTACACATAGGAATGAAATGAGCGGACTTGTTCTGCGATCCACAGTCACCCAAATAGCATCAAACTTCTTCAAAGTCCATGGGAGTTCAACTACAAAGTCCATGGTGATCCGCTCCCACTTCCACTCTGAGATCTCTATTTGCTGAAGCAACCACCCGGTCTCTGTGCTCGTACTTCACCTGCTGACAGTTGAGGCACCTAGCTACAAATCCAACTATATATTTCTTCATCCGCCTCCACCAATAGTGTTGTCTCAAATACTGATACATCTTCGCGGCACCGGGATTGATGGAATACCGCAAACTATGGGACTCCTCTAGAATCAACTCTCGAAGCCCATAAACATTGGGTACACAAATCCGACCCTGCATACTAAATACCCCATCGTCTCCAATAGTCACATCTCTGGCATCACTGTGCTGAACCTTGTCCTTGAGGACAAGCAGATGAGGGTCATCATATTGCCGCTCCCTGATGTGATCAAATAAGAAAGACAGAGAAACCACGCAAGCTAGAACCCGACTGGGCTCCGAAATATCCGATCTCACAAACTGGCTAGCTAAAGCCTGAACATCCATCGTCGTAGGCCTCTCTGATGCTGGTAAATATGCCTAACTCCCCAAACTCTCCGCCCGGCGACTAAAGGCATCAGCCACCACATTGGCCTTACGCGGGTGATACAAAATAGTGATGTCATAATCCTTCAGCAACTCCAACCACCTTCTCTGGCACAAATTTAGATCCTTTTTCTTGAACAAATGCTGCAAGCTCGGATGGTCAGTATAAATCTCACAGGGAACCCCGTATAAATAATGGTGCCAAATCTTCAGGGTGTGAACAATGGAAGCTAACTCAAGGTCATGAATAGGGTAGTTCTTCTCATGTATCTTCAAATGTCTGGACGCGTAGGCAATCAACCTACCGTCCTGCATCAACACCACTCTGAGGCCAACCCTCGAGGCATCATAACAGACCGTATGAGACCCTGAACCTGTAGGCAATATTAGAACTAGGGTTGTAGTCAAAGCCATCTTGAGCATCTGAAAGCTCGCCTCACACTCCTCTGTCCACTAAAATGGAGCACCTTTCTGGGTCAGCCTAGTCATATGGGCTACAATCGATGAAAATCCCTCCACAAAACGACGGTAGTAACCCGCCAAGCCAAGTAAACTGCATATCTCTATAGCTGAGGATGGTCTGGGCCAACTCTGCACGACCACTATCTTCTACAGATCCACCCAAATACCCTCACTCGATACCACGTGGCCTAAAAATGCCATTGAATCCAACCAAAACTCACATTTCAAGAACTTAGCATATAACTTCTTCTCTCTCATAGTTTGAAGCACAATCCTTAGGTGCTGCTCATGATCTTCTCGACTTTTGGAATACACCAGAACATCATTAACAAAAACAATGACAAATGAGTGAAAATACGGCCAGAACACATTGTGCATCAAATGCATAAAAGTTGTTGGGGTATTGGTCAGCCCAAATGACATGACAAAGAACTCGTAATGACCATACCGAGTCCTGAAAGCAGTCTTCGGGATATCTGGTTCCTAAATCTTCAACTGATGGTAACCTGAGCGTAAATCAATCTTAGAAAACATTCGTGCGCCCTAAAGCTGGTCGAATAGATCATCAATACGAGGCAAAGGATAATAGTTCTCCATTGTAGCCTTGTTCAGCCAGTGATAATCAATACACATACGCATAGAACCATCCTTTTTCTTCACAAACAAGACAGGAGCACCCCAAGGTGAAACACTGGGTCGAATAAAACCCTTATCAAGCAATTCCTGTAACTGATCCTTCAACTCAGGAGGAGCCATACGATACGAAGGAATAGAAATGGGCTGAGTTCCCGACAATAGATCAATGCCAAAATATCTCTATCAGGCGACATGCTCGGAAGATCAGCTGGAAACACATCGAAAAAATCCCGTACTATTGGGACTGAATCAACTGAAGGGGTATCTACACTGACATCTATCACATAAGCTAAATACGTGTCACACCCCTTCTCAACCATACGCTGAGCCTTAAGGAAAAAGATAACTCTACTAGGAGTGTGATCTAATGTACCACTCCACTCAACATGCGGTACACCTAGCATAGCCAGCGTTATAGTTTTGGCGTGGCAATCAGGAATAGCATAATGGGGCGACAACTAGTCCATGCCCAAGATAATATCAAAATCAACCATGTTGAGTAACAATAAATCGGCTCTGGTCTCAAAACACTAGTAAACAAATACGACCGATAAACGCGGTCCACAACAAAAGAATCTCCCACAATAGTAGAAACATAAACAGGGGAACTCAAAAAATCTTGGGGTACACCCCAATGCGGATCAAAATAAGAAGACACATAAGAATAAGTGAAGCATGGATTGAATAGAACCAATGCATCTCTATGACAAACCAGTATAATACCTATGATGATAGAATCGGAGTCAACAACCTTGGTACGGGCAGGAAAGACATAGTATCTGGCCTGGCCTCCCCCTATAGGACGACCTCTACCCCTAGTTGGTTGGGTAGGTGGGGCAATAGCTGGAGTTGTAACCATAGCCTGAGAATTTTGCGGGGAACGTTGTGGCTGAAAAGTCTATAAAGGTGCACCCCTCCCAAGTCTGGGGCAATCCATCACCATGTGGTGTGTGTCATCACACTAAAAAAAAGCTCTGAGAGGAAGCGCGTCTGCTGGTGGCTGTGACTGGCTAGGGCCAGGTCTGCTGGACTGACCTCCGAAAGCACCCCGCGCAGGAAGCGCGTTGGATACTGGTGGTGCATAATAAAGCTCCTGAGATCTAGGAGGAGTTGGAGCACTGCTGGCTACTGGAAGAGCTGAATGAACAGGGCAACTCATATAACCCCTACCATGATGACCTAGAGATGGGGTACGGGCACCTGAATAATGGCTCGACTCTCGAGACCTCTTGGCCTCCCTCTCCTCTCTCTCCCTAGCATGCATACCCTCAATCCTCCTAGCAATGCTCACCACCTGCTAATAAGAAATGTCCATCTCCAACTCACGAGCCATGCTAGACCTGATGCTGGGAATGAGGCCCTCAATAAACCGGTGAACCCTCTCGCGGACAGCAGAAACCAATGCTGGTGCATGTCTAGCCAAAATGGTGTAACGGATAGCATACTCGAAAATAGTCATAGCACCCTAGCGCAAATGGTCAAACTCTATGCGCCATGCATCCCTGAGGCTCTGAGGAACAAACTCTCTAATGAACAGCTCTGAGAACTGGGTCCAAGTCAGTGAAGCAGCCTCATTTGGACTGTCTAACTCATAGGTGTGCCACCACTCATAGGGGGCTCCCCGAAGCTGGAAAGGAGTGAAGGAAACCCCGCTCGATCCTGATATACCCATAGTGCGAAGAATACGATGGCACTCCTCCAAAAATCCCAAGGCATCATTTGATGCTAGTCCACTAAATATCAGAGAATCATACTTCTTGAACCTCTCAAGTCTCCGCTGCTCATCCTCCGAAGTAGCTTCCCCATCCTCGGTCTAAACTGGCACTGCAAGCGGCACATGAATGATATTTGGGACCTTCTCAACATGCACTCTCTGCTCAGGAGTGCGGGCGGCGGGAGTCTGTGCTCCTCCCCTGGCCTGGGATGTGGCTGCAGTAAGGGGAAGCAACCCTACCTGAGCCAAGGTGGTGTACATGCTCAGGAACTGCGCTAGAGTCTCCTGAAGGGCTGGAGTAGTAGTAGCACTAGGTGTGTTAGGTGCTTGGACTCCGGCTGGATCTGCTGGTGGTACCTCAGAGGTAGCTCGCACAGGTTCTCTCGATGCACCACGTGCGCGTCCTCGGCCTCTACCCCAGCCCCGGCCTCGGACGATTGTAGTAGGGGGTGTGGGTGCCTGATCATCTCGAGTAGCATGTGTCCTCACCATCTGTAAGAGAATAGAAGACAAAAGTTTAGTATTGTGATGTCAAAATATCGCACGACAAGGAAATCAAATGAAGTGAAACTTTTCCTAACAGTTACATAGCCTCTAGTAGATAAGTATTGACGTCTCCATACTGATCAGCGAGACTCTAATAAATCGGCCTGTGTTCCGTGACTCCTATGAACCTAGAGCTCTGATACCAACTTGTCACGACCCCAATTCCCCCTCTAAGAACTGTCGTGACGGCACCTAGTCTCTACCACTAGGTAAGCCTAACAAGTGCGGAAAACAATCGAAACTTGCGGAAATATAAACTTAAGGCCAAGAATAACCAAAAGAAAGCGAAATATAAAATGCCACTCGGCATATACAACTCAATATCTCAAAATCTTACAACACTATCCCCAACACCCGGAAACTCACGGGAACACAAGCTGAAAGAAAGATAGTAAAAGGATCTAACTCCAGAAATGTCTACATCAACAATATGATATAAGGGCTAACACTACAAGATAGAACAAAGATGGAGATTCTTCGGTCTGCAGACATGACAGATGTACCTCGAAGTCTCCAAAAGCTCTACCTGCCTCAAGGATGGTATACCTGGATCCTCACATGAAAAACATGTGCATAAAGGGCATGAGTACACCACACTGGTATTCAGTAAGTACCAAGCCTAACCTCGGTCAGGTAGTGACGAGGAAGGTCAGGGACCTACTGAGGTTAAATAAAATATAAGGTTTAACAGTATGAAATAAAGTATTATAATTAAGTGGAATAGTAAAAAAATATCATAGAATGGAAGAAACAACAACAATTGGCACAAAGACTACAGATCACGGAAGAAATACAACTCAAGTTAGTAAATAAACAACCAGTGCACCTTTCAGGATACCGTCTTGTAGTCCCAATTACAACTATCCAGTGGCTCTCCTGGGATATCGTCCCATAGTCCATCATATATACATGTCCGAATGATCTTCCGGGATCTCGTCCCGTAGTCCAACTATCAATGCGCGAGGCTCTACCGGAATCCTATCCGTAGTCCCAAATGTAAATACCCAGTACTGGGAGAATCTACCAAGTGCATTCCCGTAGCTCCAAATAACTGTGCAGGGGGATCTACCGGGAATCTAACCCGTAGTCCCAAAGTAAACAGACAAGGGGGAGCTACTCGAATCCCACATCCGTAGGCCCAATGTAAATACACAAACAACAGCAAAAAGATATTTGGAATGGAAATTTCATATCAAGGCATCAAGTAATTCTAGCCTAGCATGCTGCACGGAGTTCAGGTAAAGCAGGTTGAACAAGTAAGGCAATAGAATCAATTAGACATGCTTTCCTAAATTAACAAGAAGTTATTTAGAACAAGTAATGAAAGAAGGAAAAGGAACATAATAGTAAATACTTAATGAAAAACGGATTTCTCAATAATTTGCACAAGTACGCACTCGTCACCTCACGTACAAGGTATTTCAATTGCCAAATATACCAAACCTAAGGAGAAGGTCCCCCACGCAAGGTTAGACAAGCCACACCCCTCGAACCGGCTAAAAATCAACTCGAAACCACGCTTTTGCAACGAGTATCCTACTCCAAATGACCCAAATCTATTCAATTCCATTTCATAATGTAAATAACACTTCAAATAGCTGATTCTACAATTAAATTCTAAGCTAATACGCAAAATTATGTAAAATGACCAAAATGCCCTTTGGGCCCACGTCTCGGAATTGGGTCAAAATTTATATTTTCAGAATCCTCACACTCACACGAGTCTATTCATATAAGAATCTCTCAAATCGGATGTCAAAAATCCAATCAAAACTCGATAATTCGTCCTATGATGTTTATCAAATTTTTCAACCAAATTAGAAATTTAATGGGTAGATTTAAGTTAGGAATCATGGTAATTGATCTAAGTTGGGTAGGGATCACTTACCCAAGTTTCCCAGGTGCAAAAGTCTTCAGAAATTGCCCCTCCCGAGCTCACAAATTCAAAATTATGAAAATAAGCTTAAACCCTCGAATTGGGATTTTTAAGAATCTGCCCAGGTATTTTGTGCATCGTGAACGCGGAAGGATCATCGCATTCGCGAAGAAGGAACTGAAGATGCCAAGAAAAATTCCATCGCGAACGCGAGATAAGGTATGGGAACGCATAGAGTAAAGAGCAGGGGCTTACACGAATGCGTAGGCTGTGTCGCGAACGCGAAAAAGAAAATAGCCATAGCCCCTCAGCACCAAATTCTACTACGTGAACGCGAGGGGTTGGGTGCGAACGCGAAGAAGGGAAGAAGCAAACCTTCGCTAATGTGGGAAGCTAAACGCGAACGCGAAGAACAACAGGTTCCTCCTCCAAGATTACTCTTCGCGAACGCAGAGGAGAAGATGCGAATGCGAAGAAGGATACCAGCTGACAGATTTTCTGCAATTCCACAAGTTCTAAAAATGACTCGTTGAGCATCCTAAACACACCCGAGGCCCCCGGGACCTCAACCAAAATCACCAACATAACCTAAAACATCATTCAAACTTTTTCCAACCTTCGGAATGCTTCAAACAACACCAAAACACCTACTTTTCATCGAATTCAAGCCTAAAATTTCAAAAATGCTACAAAAATTCTTTAGATGATCGGCCGAGTCATCACACTTTGTCAACCAATTAATACTGACCTAAATGGCATCAAGCTTCTTCAAAGACTATGGAAAACCTACCAAAAAGTCCATAGTAATGCATTCCAACTTTCCCTCCGATATATCAATCTTCTGAAGCAACCCACCCAGTTTCTATTGCTCATACTTGACCTCCTGATTGTTGAAACACCATGAAACATGCCCAACAATGTATTTATTAATTCTCCTCCACCAATAATTTTGTTCAAATCACGATACATCTTCGTAGCACCCGAGTTAATAGAATACTGCGAACTATAAGCTTTCTCAAAAATCAACTGTCTTGAGCCACCAATGTTAAGAACAGAAATTCGGCCCTAAAATCGCAATAGACCATAATCACCAATAGTCACCTCCTTAGCACCACCTTGCTGCACCATGTCCATAAGGACAGGCAAATGGGATTATCATACTGGAAAGCCTTAATACGCTCAAAGAAGGACGATAGCAATGACACAAGCAAGGACTCTACTAGGCTTAGAAACATCAAATCTCACAAATCTATTAGCCATTGTCTGAACATCCATAGCTAAAAGCCTCTCCATAGCTGGAATAAATGCAAAACTATCTATACTCAAGGCGGTTGCTACCACATTCGCCTTCCCCGGATGATACAAGATAGTGATATCATAATCCTTTAACAACTCCAACCACATTCGATGCCTCAAATTCAAATCCCTTTGCTTGAAAAAATGCTGAAGAATCTAATGAAAATAGTGTAAACCTCACATGACACGCCATATAAATTATGCCTCCAAATCTTGACTGCATGCATAATAGCTGCTAACTCCAATTCATGAACCGAACAATTGGCATGATGCATAGGCAATCACCCTACAGTCCTACATCAAAACATAACCAAGGCCAACGCCCGAATCATCGCAATAGACAGTATACGTCCCAAATCTTGAAGGAAAAACCGCACTAGAGTAGTAGTCAAATCAGTTTTTAGCTTCTGAAAGCTCTCCTCACACTCGATAGACAATTTTAAGGGAGAGCCCTTTTACGTCAACTTGTCAATGGAGCTACAATAAAAGAGAACCATTCTACAAAGCGACAATAGTATCTACCCAAACCCATAAAACTCTTAATCTCAGAAGCGGTAGAAGGTTTAGGTCGCCTCTGAACTGCCTGACTCTTCTTCAGATCCACCTCGATCCCATTAAATGAAACCACGTGGCCTAGAAATGCCAGTGAATCCAACCAAAACTCGCACTTGAGAACTTAGCATACAAGTTCTTCTCCCTTAGAATCTGAAGCACAAATCTCAAATGTTGTTCATGTTCTACCCTACTCGGGAATATACCAAGATATAATGCATGTAATTTGTTGGGGCATTAATTTGTTCGAACACACTATTCATAAAATGCATGTAATTTGTTGGGGCATTAATAAAACCAAATCAAAAACTCATAATGCACATATTAGGTCCTAAAAGTCGTCTTAGGAATGTCTGGATCCTAATCTTCAACTGATGATAACCCGATCTTAAGTCAATCTTTGAGAACACCTCGGCACACTGAAGTTGATCAAACAAATAATCAATGTGAGGCAATGGGTACTTGTTCATGATGGTGACCTTGTTCACTTGCTAATAATGAATGAACATCCTCATAGAACCATTCTTATTCTTCACAAACAACACCAACGTACTCAAGGAGAAACACTCGTCTTGATGAATCCCTTATCCAACAACTCTTGCAACTGCTCCTTTAACTCTCAACTCAGCTAGAGCCATGCGCCACTATGGAATAAATATAGGCTGAGTGTCCGGCACCAGATCAATACAAACACCCCTTCTTAACCATCCATTGAGCCTTTATGATGGAAATCACTCTACTCGTAGAACAAACCAATGAACCTCTCAACTCCAACCTCAGTATGCCTGGCGTGGCCAACGTAACGGTCTTAGCATGGCAATCAAGAATAGCATGATATGAAGATAACCAATACATGCCCACTATCACCTCAAAATCCACCATATCAAATAACAATAGTTTTATCCTCGCCTTGTAATGACAAATAGTGACCACAAGATTGATAAACGCGGTCCACAATAATAGGATCTGCCACTAGTGTGGACATATAAATGGGAATATCAAGAGATTCATATTGCATATCCTAACAAGAAGCGAAATATGATGGCATGTAAGAATAAGTGGAACAAAAGTCAAACAATACTAAAGCTTCCTTATGTCACACTGAAGTAATACATGTGATCATATCATCTGAAGCAACTACGTCTAGCCTATCGAGGAATGCATAAAATGGGCTTGACCTTTCCTTCTTGGACGTCCTTGAACAGACTAGGCTCCAACCCTAGATAGTTGTGCGGGTGGTGTAGCAACTGGTGACGAAATCATGGACTGGATGTGCTGACGTGGTACACTACTCAGAAGCATGGGACAATCCATCTTGAGATGGCTCAAGTCTCCACACTAAAAGCAGCCCTTTCTCTGTCAAGGTTATTACTCTGTGACTATCCCTGAGGACCTTAATAGTCATAGCACCCTCGGAAATAGTCATAGCACTGTAACGGATAGCATACTCGGAAATAGTCATAGCACCCTGGCGCAAATGGTCAAACTCTATGCGTCATGCATCCCTGAGGCTCTGGGGAACAAACTCTCTAATAAACAGCTCTGAGAACTGGGTCCAAGTCAGTGAAGCAGCCTCATTTGGACTGTCTAACTCATAGGTGTGCCACCACTCATAGGCGGCTCCCCGAAGCTGGAAATGAGTGAAGGAAACCCCGCTCGATCCTGATATACCCATAGTGCGAAGAATACGATGGCACTCCTCCAGAAATCCCAAGGCATCATTTGATGCTAGTCCACTAAATATCGGAGAATCATACTTCTTGAACCTCTCAAGTCTCCGCTGCTCATCCTCCGAAGTAGCTGCCCCATCCTCGGTCTAAACTGGCACTGCAGGCGGCACATGAATGATCTTTGGGACCTGCTCAACATGCACTCTCTGCTCAGGAGTGCGGGCGGCGGGAGTCTGTGCTCCTCCCCTGTCCTGGGATGTGGCTGCAGTAAGGGGAAGCAACCCTACCTGAGCCAAGGTGGTGTACATGCTCAGGAACTGCGCTAGAGTCTCCTGAAGGGCTGGAGTAGTAGTAGTAGTAGGTGTGTTAGGTGCTTGGACTCCGGCTGGATCTGCTGGTGGTACCTCAGAGGTAACTCGCACAGGTGCTCTCGATGCACCACGTGCGCGTCCTCGGCCTCTACCCCAGCCCCGGCCTCAAACGATTGTAGTAGGGGGTGCGGGTGCCTGATCATCTAGAGTAGCATGTGTCCTCACCATCTGTAAGAGAATAGAAGACAGAAGTTTAGTATTGTGATCAGCGAGACTCTAATAAACCGGACTGTGTTCCGTGACTCCTATGAACCTAGAGTTCTGATACCAACTTGTCACGACCCCAATTCTCCCTCTGAGAACTGTCGTGACGGCACCTAGTCTCTACCACTAGGTAAGCCTAACAAGTGCGGAAAATAATCGAAACTTGCGGAAAAATAAACTTAAGGCCAAGAATAACCAAAAGAAAACGAAATATAAAATGCCACTCGGCATATACAACTCAATATCTCAAAATCTTACAACACTATCCCCAACACCCGGAAACTCACGGGAACACAAGCTGAAAGAAAGATAGTAAAAGGATCTAACTCCAGAAATGTCTACATCAACAGTATGATATAAGGGCTAACACTACAAGATAGAACAAAGATGGAGACTCTTCGGTCTGCAGACATGACAGATGTACCTCGAAGTCTCCAAAAGCTCTACCTGCCTCAAGGATGGTATACCTGGATATGCACATGAAAAACATGTGCATAAAGGGCATGAGTACACCACAGTGGTATTCAGTAAGTGCCAAGCCTAACCTCGGTCCGGTAGTGACGAGGAAGGTCAGGGACCTACTGAGGTTAAATAAAATATAAGGTTTAACATTATGAAATAAAGTATTATAATTAAGTGGAATAGTAAAAAAATATCATAGAATGGAAGGAACAACAACAATTGGCACAAAGACTACAAATCACGGAAGAAATACAACTCAAGTTAGTAAATAAACAACCAGTGCACCTTTCAGGATACCGTCTTGTAGTCCCAATTACAACTATCCAGTGGCTCTCCTGGGATATCGTCCCGTAGTCCATCATATATACATGTCCGAAGGATATTCCGGGATCCCGTCCCGTAGTCCAACTATCAATGCGCGGGGCTCTACCGGAATCCGATCCGTAGTCCCAAATGTAAATACCCAGTACTGGGAGAATCTACCAGGTGCATTCCCGTAGCTCCAAATAACTGTGCAGGGGGATCTACCGGGAATCTAACCCGTAGTCCCAAAGTAAACAGACAAGGGGGAGCTACTCGAATCCCACATCCGTAGGCCCAATGTAAATACACAAACAACAGCAAAAAGATATTTGGAATGGAAATTTCATATCAAGGCATCAAGTAATTCTAGCCTAGCATGCTGCACGGAGTTCAGGTAAAGCAGGTTGAACAAGTAAGGCAATAGAATCAATTAGACATGCTTTCCTAAATTAACAAGAAGTTATTTAGAACAAGTAATGAAAGAAGGAAAAGGAACATAATAGTAAATACTTAATGAAAACGGATTTCTCAACAATTTGCACAAGTACGCGTTCGTCACCTCACGTACAAGGCTTTTCAATTATCAACTATATCATATCCTAAGAAGAAGGTCTCCCACACAAGGTTAGACAAGCCACTTACCTCGAACCAGCTCAAAATCAATCTGAAACCACGCTCTTGCCACGAGTACTCGACTCCAAATGGCCCAAATCTATTCAATTCCATTTCATAATGTAAATAACACTTCAAGTAGCTGATTCTACAATTAAATTCTAAGCTAATACGCAAAATTATGTAAAATGACCAAAATGCCCTTTGAGCCCACGTCTCGGAATCGGGTAAAATTTATATTTTCAGAATCTTCACACTCACACGAGTCTTTTCATATAGAATCTCTCAAATCGGATGTCAAAAATCCAATCAAAACTCGATAATTCGTCCAATGATGTTTATCAAATTTTTCAACCAAATTAGAAATTTAATGGGTAGATTTAAGTTAGGAATCATGGAAATTGATCTAAGTTGGGTAGGGAGCACTTACCCAAGTTTCCCAGGTGCAAAAGTCTTCAAAAATTGCCCCTCCCGAGCTCACAAATTCGAAATTATGAAAATAAGCTTAAACCCTCGAATTGGGATTTTTAAGAATCTGCCCAGGTATTTTGTGCATCGCGAATGCGGAAGGATCATCGCATTCGCGAAGAAGGAACTGAAGCTGCCAAGAAAAATGCCATCGCGAACGCGAGATAAGGGATGGGAACGCATAGATTAAAGAGCAGGGGCTTACACGAATGCGTAGGCTGTGTCGCGAACGCGAAGAAGAAAATAGCCATAGCCCCTCAGCGCAGAATTCTACTACGTGAACGCGAGGGGTTGGGTGCAAACGCGAAGAAGGGAAGAAGCAAACCTTCGCGAATGTGGGAAGCTAAACGCGAACGCGAAGAACAACAGGTTCCACCTCCAAGATTACTCTTCATGAACGCAGAGGAGAAGATGCGAATGCGAAGAAGGATACCAGCTGACAGATTTTCTGCAATTCCACAAGTTCTAAAAATGACTCGTTGAGCATCCTAAACACACCCGAGGCCCCCGGGACCTCAACCAAAATCACCAACATAACCTAAAACATCATTCAAACTTGTTCCAACCTTCAGAATGCTACAAACAACACCAAAACACCTACTTTTCATCGAATTCAAGCCTAAAATTTCAAAAATGCTACAAAAATTCTTTAGATGATCGGCCGGGTCATCACACTTTGTCAACCAATCGATAATGACCTAAATGGCATCAAACTTCCTCAAAGACTATGGCAAACCTACCAAAAAGTCCATAGTAATGCGTTCCAACTTTCCCTCCGATATATCAGTCTTCTGAAGCAACCCACCCAGTTTCTATTGCTCATACTTGACCTCCTGATTGTTGAAACACCATGAAACATGCCCAACAATGTACTTATTAATTCTCCTCCACCAATAATGTTGTTCAAATCACGATACATCTTCGTAGAACCTGAGTTAATAGAATACTGCGAACTATAAGCCTTCTCAAAAATCAACTCTCTTGAGCCATCAATGTTAAGAATAGAAATTCGGCCCTAAAGTCGCAATACACCATAATCACCAATAGTTACCTCCTTAGCACCACCTTGCTGCACAATGTCCATAAGGACAAGCAAATGGGATTATCATACTGGAAAGCCTTAATACGCTCAAAGAAGGACGATAGCAATGACACAAGCAAGGACTCTGCTAAGCTTAGAAATATCAAATCTCACCAATCTATTAGCCATTGTCTGAACATCCATAGCTAAAAGCCTCTCCATAGCTGGAATAAATGCAAAACTATCTATACTCAAGGCGGTTGCTACCACATTCGCCTTCCCCGGATGATACAAGATAGTGATATCATAATCCTTTAACAACTCCAACCACATTCGATGCCTCAAATTCAAATCCCTTTGCTTGAAAAAATGCTGAAGAATCTAATGAAAATAGTGTAAACCTCACATGACACGCCATATAAATTATGCCTCCAAATCTTGACTGCATGCATAATAGCTGCTAACTCCAATTCATGAACCGAACAATTGGCATGATGCATAGGCAATCACCCTACAGTCCTGCATCAAAACATAACCAAGGCCAACGCCCGAAGCATCACAATAGATAGTATACATCCCAAATCTTGAAGGAAAACCCGCACTAGAGTAGTAGTCAAATCAGTTTTGAGCTTCTGAAAGCTCTCCTCACACTCGCCAGGCAATTTGAAGGGAGAGCTCTTTTGCGTCAACTTGCCAATGGAGCTACAATAAAAGAGAACCATTCTACAAAGTGACAATAGTATCTACCCAAACCCATAAAACTCTTAATCTCAGAAGCGGTAGAAGGTTTAGGTCGCCTCTGAACTGCCTGACTCTTCTTCAGATCCACCTCGATCCCATTAAATGAAACCACGTGGCCTAGAAATGCCATTGAATCAAACCAAAACTCACACTTGAGAACTTAGCATACAAGTTCTTCTCCCTTAGAATCTGAAGCACAAATCTCAAATGTTGTTCATGTTCTACCCTACTCGGGAATATACCAAGATATAATGCATATAATTTGTTGGGGCATTAATTTGTTCGAACACACTATTCATAAAATGCATGTAATTTGTTGGGGCATTAACAAAGCCAAATCAAAAACTCATAATGCACATATTAGGTCCTAAAAGTCGTCTTAGGAATGTCTGGATCCTAATCTTCAACTGATGATAACCCGATCTTAAGTCAATCTTTGAGAATACCTCGGCACACTGAAGTTGATCAAAAAAATAATCAATGTGAGGCAATGGGTACTTGTTCATGATGGTGACCTTGTTCACTTGCTAATAATGAATGAAAATCCTCATAGAACCATCCTTATTCTTCACAAACAACACCAACGTACTCAAGGAGAAACACTCCTCTTGGAGAATCCCTTATCCAACAACTCTTGCAACTGCTCCTTTAACTCTCAACTCAGCTAGAGCCATGCGCCACTATAGAATAAATATGGGCTGAGTGTCCGGAACCGGATCAATACAAACACCCCTTCTTAACCATCTATTGAGCCTTCATGATGGAAATCACTCTACTCGTAGACCAAACCAATGAACCTCTCAACTCCAACCTCAGTATGCCTGGCGTGGCCAACGTAACGATCTTAGCATGGCAATTAAGAATAGCATGATATGAAGATAACCAATACATGCCCACTATCACCTCAAAATCCACCATATCGAATAACAATAGTTTTCCTCGTCTTGTAATGACAAATAGTGACCACAAGATTGATAAACGCGGTCCACACTAATAGGATCTGCCACTAGTGTGGACATATAAATGGGAATATCAAGAGATTCATATTGCATATCCTAACAAGAAGCGAAATATGATGGCATGTAAGAATAAGTGGAACCAAAGTCAAACAATACTAAAGCTTCCTTATGTCACACTGAAGTAATACATGTGATCATATCATCTGAAGCAACTACGTCTAGCCTATCGAGGAATGCATAAAAATGGGCTTGACCTTCCCTTCTTGGACGTCCTTGAACAGACTAGGCTCCAACCCTAAATAGTTGTGCAGGTGGTGTAGCAACTGGTGACCAAATCATGGACTGGATATGCTGACGTGGTGCACTGCTCGGAAGCATGGGACAATCCATCTTGAGATGGCTCAAGTCTCCACACTAAAAGCAGCCCTTTCTCTGTCAAGGTTATTACTCTGTGACTATCCCTGAGGACCTTAATATTCACTCAAAGAACCCTACACAAATGGAGCACGGTATGAACTCTATGCTGGCAGTGCAATGAAAGATGACTAGCGTGGACGAGCACTGTAAGAACCATGGCTAACTGAAGAACCATGATGAACCTGATGGGCTGACTGAACATACCTGAAAGGACGGCCACTACTGTGATGCCACTAGCCTCCAGATGAGGCACCACCAAAACCACCTAAACCATGAGACCTCTCGGCGTTTTACTCCTCTCTCTCTCCTGCATGCAAATATGTTGTATGTGCATGCCAATCTCCACAACCTAATGAAAAGTAGTATCAGTCTCGGCCTCTCAGTCCATCACATACTGGATACCAAAATTGAGTCCTTTAATTAACCTCTTAATCCTCTCCCTCTCAGTAGGGATCAAGAACATAGTTTGACATGCCAGTTCTATGTACCTCATTTTATGCTGAGTAACAGTTAAACCATCCAAGAATAGATGCTCAAATTAAGTGTGCAGCTTATCTCTACGAGTATTTGAATAAACTTCTCTAACAAGAGAACTAAGAAATGAAACCATGTGAGTGGTGTTGCGCCAACTGGCCTACTCAACTCATAGGTCTGTCACTATCTCTAAGCTTGCCCCTGCCAGCTGGAAACTGACGAAATCAACTGTGTTTGAGTCCATCAGGCCAAAACTAGTAGAACCCAATGACACTGATCAAGAAAATCATGCACGTCCTCAAAAGGCTCTCTACTAAAGTGTAAAGGATGAATACTGTGAAATCTATCTATCCTCTTCTACTCCTACGCAGTCAATACTAGCCTAATCTTGGCCTGAACAACAATGATTGGCTACACCGGTAGAACTCCTCGTGTCTAGTAACTATGAGCCAGGTGCACGTGCAATAGGAGTTTCGGCTGCTTCCTAGCCTGTGAAGTAGCTCGTGCAACCGAGATCATACCTGCTTGAATCAAACTCTCATACACACCGGTAATGTGATCCAAAATCTCCTAGAGTCCAAGTGTAGAAATAGGTACCTCAGGTGCTAGAGCTAGTCCCACCAGCTCAACATGATCAGGAATTCACTCATCAATGAGAGCTACTGGTATCTCCATAGTTGCAGCTAAAGCAAGGCCCCAAACGGTGGCGCTTGCTCCACCCCTGCCTCTATCCCGACCCCGGCCTCTCCCGGCTCTGGCCTAAGGTTCTAGCGCATGCTCCACTTGTCTAGAAGAACGTATCCTCATGTAAATAAGAGAATAGAATAGCAAATATTAAAATTCGAAGATAAGTACAGACGTTTTCGTACCGATCCACAAGATTCTGCTAGACCTTCTCATGACTCGTGAAGCCAAAGCAACCCATGGCTCTAATAACTAGTTGTCACGGTGCAAAACCATCATCGGCCATGATTGCTCCTAACCTGCTTGCTAGGCATGCCAATCATAATATCATTTGCAAAAAATAATAATAGACACATAAATATTAGTTTGAAAGTCCAATAAACATATATATATATATATATATATATATATATATATATATATATATATATATATATATATATCAATACAACAAATCCTTATAAACTAGTAACATTTAGTCATGAGCTGTAAAATATGAATACAAGTCCACTAATATAGTATACTGTTTGAAATAATAACATTAGTGAAAGATAAAAATAGACGCCAGGGAACAACACCAACTCTCGATACTCAGCTTGGTCTCACACCTGGATCTGCACAATTAAGTGTAGAATATAGTATGAGCGTAATTGACACCATATACGCAATAAGTATCATAACTAACCTCGATGAGGTAGTAGCAAGAGTTGTCAATGATACTCATTATCAAATTTAATATATATATATATATATACATACACAACAATAACAGTATCGGATCTAAGCCCAAAGTACAGGTAAGACCAATGGTGCACATAGAGAAGATATGCACAAGCATCATAATCAAGCTAACAGTTCTGCATATTGAGAAGATATGCACGAATAAACAAGTCAAGTTACGTAAATTTGACATATAGAGAAGATATGTACCATGAATCAATTTATCAATTAAATCATCATATAGGAAAATATGCATTATTTACCGTGAAAATGGTAACAACAATTAAATTTGTAAATGGGATTCTAAAAATACGTGATCTATTCCCAAGCTAGTTCGTGAGGGTGATTAGTGCTAAAATGTGAAGTAAAGTGATAGAGATCGAGTTAACCAAAACAATAATCGAACCAGTGAGGGGATGTTTCTCGGGCGCAAAGCCAGCCAATGGGTACCTCGGAGCTGAGCCTCGAGCCTATCTCGGGCTTAACGATGATAGTTGGGAAGGGGATAACAAGTAAAATATAGATAAACAAGGCTTTATACTACCAATACTGAGAAAAATAACGAAGAACAAGCAACAAAATAATGAAGTGCTAAGGTGACCTCGACGTCGACGAAGACAAATTATTTAGAAGAAAGAGAGAAAGAGAGAGAGATTATTGCATTTGTGGATAAGTGGAGCAACATCAGTCCCCTAAAAAGTAAGGTGAGCCCCCCTTATATAGGAGAGAGGACACAATACAGTGCAGGGTGCATTCAATGTAAAGATACAAAGATGGGATGTCTAGACAAGACACTAGAACCTATTGATTCAGGCTATCTCCTCGAGAATTTATCTTTCGCGCGACTTCCTCTAGGTTGCGAACAGATCCTCTAACCTAGGAGGTACTACAAAGCCAAGGATTATACCCGAGATAAGAACTCGATCACGACCTTATGGCGTCGACATGCCGTTCGAGTACTCCGAAAGTACCTTAATGGCGGGAAATAGACTTCCCCAATTTTACCGCACACAAATAGTCTTCGTGTTTCCTATATCGAAGTGATAGGAAACGATACTAAATCGTCATCTCGAGGACATTACTACAATGACATCATCCATATAAAAGCATTAAATGCCATAGTCCAGGGAACCATATGGGGCCGCCGTCATATGTGGCAATCGAGGTGTCCACGAACTGCTGCAGGTTCGTCCCTTCTGCTTCCCCAATCAATTCCTATAAAATGCTTCGATCACTGGATGCTCCTCATCTTCGCCCTTCCTCTAGGCTCGTGAACCGGAATCTCAACTTATTTGACATATTTTCATCTTTCTCTCTTTTTTCGGAAAGGCTTCGCCATTATTCATGGCCAGGACTTCCAGGACGGTACCCCGTCGGAACGACATTGCATCATCGTCCCAATCGGTTAGGGGGGAGAATAAATCGGTCCCTTCTTTAGAGCAGTGGACCCCTCCCGAGCTTGATACGTCGAAATATTTTGACATCGAGACTCCCGCGTCTACGCTGTGCCGATGCGAACATGTATTTCGATACATTAGCATCGTGACTATTGTCAAAAACGTGAAGGGTGACTGTCGATGGGGTGAAGCAGTGACAGTAGAAATTCCTTCCTCCAGTGACAATATTACCGGTTTCAAGGTGGGCTTTCTTTACGTATATACTTATCCGTTTACCCTGGGTCCCGGCGAATCCGTAGAATCTCCTCCTTTGGAAATTTATCCGGTGATCCTCGACTTCTGTATTCAGTATCGAGTGACTCTTGGCCAGATTTCCCTGTCTTTTTAGAGGATTGTGTTGATGCTCAGGCACTTTACCAAGGGGGTCACAGGTGAAGTTTTCACCCTCAATCATCAAGTCAGATTATACCGTCCTTGGCTGTACCGAGGCTTGATCAAACTTCGGCAATGATCCAAAAAGTCTTCCTTTACAAGCATTGATGAAGGGAACGACCGGGTGTGGATGAGCAGGTTTGTTTGACTGCGAACCTCGGATATCGTCCTAGTCCAATGGATGCCCTTTCTCGAATGGTGGAACCATCTGCGTAAGTATATATTCCCTCTAATCGCTTCTCAATTTTTCTTTCCAGCTTCGTGATAACCTCTTGGCAACTTCCTCTATCTTCTCCTTGGCACCTCTAGGAGATCCCAGACTTGGCGAGGTGGATCGAATGCTTGAACAGGAGGTTCCCGTATCATCTCCGGTACTGGACCCTCATAGCCGAGAAGTGTTGGGTGGCCAAGAACCATGGTGAGCTTTCTTTTCTACATATGTCTCGTATTTTATGTTCCTCTCGGGCTCTAATCAATGGCATTGCGCATTCATCATGTTGGTGCAGGCCTTGGAAAAAATATGGTGATGAGGCCACCCCTTGGTGGTGAAACGGAGGCCTTGGGGCTCGGCACGAACAAGAAAAGGAAAATAAGAGTAGTCGTTGCTCGACCTGACAAGACTGTTGTTCCGACCTCCGATCCGGATCCTGATGTCGGCGGAGAAGATGATGATGGTAGTTCGATGAGGAGGAGATCGAGGCCCAGCTAGAGGGGTTCACAAGTGCCCTAGTCGGAGGCTGCTAAGTCCGGGACGATGAGGACCGGCAAGGCTAAGGATCCGGAGGTTTTCGACAAGGACGCCAATGTGGTTTCGAATCGCTTGGCTAGATTCGACGTAGCTTCTTCCAGCAAGGCCACATGCTCATATGGGATGGGGTTCAGAGCCTTCCAAGGGCATCAGCCGCTATTCGATGGAGTTTGTGACCCGAACGACTTTTTTCGAAACTATCCAGTCTCATTGGGAGAGTTGAGAGATACTGTGAGGATGGTTGGTGCCACGGCCAACACTTCTTTTAGAGGGGAAGTCATTATTGCCAACATTCATGATGGCATACCTGACGGAGTTGACCTCGACGTGTCTGACGCTGTTGATGCAGCGGAAAAATCCCTGCGACAGGTGACGATTTTTCCTTGAGTGTTTCTTTTTGCCCCCGGGCGTTATTCGTCGTTTTTCTTAATTTCCCCATTATGCCGTAGTGAAAAGAGATATGAGCGCGTCATCTGTCGACTCCATGGGGAACTTGAATGCCATGAGAAGGAGCGTGATTTCGTTGCTTCAAAACTGCAAGACTCGGAGTCTCGAGGCATCCGGGGAGATGAAGAGTTGAAGGAGCTCCGAGCCTCTTTAGAGGTGGCGCTTCGGGACAAGGCTGCTCTTGCTGCACAGGTATTCCGTTTCTCTTTTATTTTACATATGTTCATCTTCTCAGTATCTGTATGCGTTCCGTGTTCACATATTCACCGACTTTCCTCTTAACGAAGGTTGAGCAGGGAAGCTTGAGGATCGATGAGTTGGAACCAGAGGTCTCCAGGCTAAAGGAGCGGAACGAGAATGCGACCGGGGAGCTGGTGACGTCAAGGGGCCTTCTTTCAGACGCCCGTAAGGAGATTGTTGCTTTGGCTGTGGCTAAGCTCGATATTGAACGGTACACTGGTACTTACAAGGAAGACACAGCTACGGCACACGTGATGGATCGTGACATATCCTTGGTTGTTGAGTAGAAATTGGTCCGAGCTGTTGATCATGCCAAGGAAAAAGGAAAGAGGGAGATCCTGGAAAAACTCAAGGTCCGGGGCTTCGAATTATCTGCTGACCTGGATGCGGCCCGTGTGGCAAAGGAGGAACTGAAGCTTTTAATTTTTCCCGACAAGGGCGAAGAGTATAGCAGCGAGGAGTAGTCTTCGAGCCTCCTTTCTCTTTTTTTTGTTTCATATGTTCTCCCTTCTGGGAAATGAATACTGCAAAGATGTACGACTATTTTGTTAATCCTATGAAAGGAGCCTTTTTGTATTTTGTAGCCGAAGTTGGGTTGATAGCTTATGCGGACCGGTGTCGAGGATTCCCTGAGGCCCCCCTGCTTTCACGAATAGCGTGGGAGCCTGGAGTAATTTCTCCATTGCATTCCCCAAGGGGAAGGTGACGTTAACGCGGCCAGAATTAATTGGCCTGTTTGGGCAATTGGTTAGTTGTTGCATGGCCCTTATATATTCGTCCATCCCTCACCCAAGAGATGATTCTTCAGTCTATTTTTTGATAATTTTGTCTCTTCTGTAGAGCCAGGTGCCCTCCACTAGTCTCTTCACTTTACTACTTTAGGTAATTTCTACGTAGATATTCCTCTTCTTCCCATTATTCTGTTGTGTCCATGGCCGCCGCTTAGTGCTCGGATGAAGGGGACTCCTTCCTATATTTTGCCTTTAGCTAGCGATAGTGGCCATCCTCCGATGTCGGGGAGCGGTGCTCGGAGCACACTGCCTCGAGAACCGTTGTTATGCCGGGAAAACCTCCCAATATTCCGGGCCACCGGGGGCACATGTCGAGGATTACCTCTTCGGTGGTAGAGGAGGACCTCGGGGTAATCAGGAGAAAATATGGATGGGGGAAGGCATGGTCCTGCAATCCCCTTCCCCCAAGGAGAATGTCACCACGTACGTTGAAGGTTTAGTGAGCGTGTATACCGGCGTTCTCACGCCGGGTTCCTTGGACCGGGTTATGCTTGATTTTTGTAAAAGGTATCAAGTAACGCTAGCGCAGGTTCATCCCTTCTTCTGGAGCATAGTATGGTCGATGAGATACTTTGCCTACAAGGCCGGGATAGAGTTTACTCTTAGGCATATTATAAAGTTGTACCGGACATTACGCTTCTGAGGCATGGTTGCTCTTCAGCGCAGGTCTACTCGAGCTCCTATGATCGGCGGTCGAGAGTATGAAGACCATGGATGGATGAGCGAGTTTATTCAAGTTCGGACGACCGATGTTATCCTCAGATCCATAATGATTTATTCCTGTCTTTTGCTTATAGCAACTCGTTGGTTGCCCGACGAAGTTCCGTACTTAGCCGAATAGTCTCGCAAGCTGGCGGCATGCTGGACTCATGACAGGCGCCAGTGGAGAGATCTTTCAAAAGGGATGTGGGAGGTAAATTACCATGGTAAGTTCCTAGCGTTCTTTTCCACCCTTATCTTTTCTTTTTCAGGGGTGGCCTCTTTTTTGCTGACCTGCTTGGTTCTCCTACTATAGGCGCCGGAATTTTATTCGAGGCTAGACCGCTGGTTCAATAATCGAGGATTGTTGGAAAAAGGAAAGATGTTTTGTGGCGCGAGAAGGCTTGCGGTGAGGTGCCTTCTCCGTAGCAGTTGAGAGGAAATGATTCGTTCGGTCGGCCAGCTTCCGGGACTGAAGCTTTATTGGACATAGCTTCGGCCCTTAGTGAGGCTCATCATTTTGGACTTGCGGTGAGTTTTCGAGGGTGATAAGGATGTTCCAACCCAGTTCTTGTATCTTTTTTCTTCATATGCCTGGCTTCTCTTTTTCAGGCTTTTGACATGCTTAAAGTCGAGCTGCTACGTCATGAGACTCAGCTATAGGAAGCTCGAGAAAGGGGAAAATCCCTCAAGCTTTTCTGCACGGTAACAGAAAATTAGCTCGTTTCTATAAGGTGCGGGGCGGATCGAAGCCGTGCTCGGGGGGCTTTCTTGGAGAAACAAGTATTCTGCCTTCCGTGTTGGCTCGTATTGCCCTCCCTCTTTCTATCTTGCTGGCCTTTAAAATGTTGCTGTTACAGTTGAAGGGCAAGGCGGATGCGTAGGAGAAGCTCTGGGGCGAGGTTGGCGCTACCAACCGTGAATTCACCGAGCTACGAGCGCACGCTAGTTCCCATTCTGAGGCCAAAGAGAGAACTCAGGCTATGATATCCGTTCTTGAGGAGCAAATTCAGGCCGCTCGGGCGAAGATGATTGTGAGGCTCTAATCCGAGCTATCGAGGGCGAAAAATCGAGGTGGTGAATGTCTGGGCCGATATCGTAATAAATAACAACCGGGAGGGGCAAAAGATAGCAGCCTATTCAAAGAGCATAGTTGTTGCTAGGGCCGAGCTGAAGAAGGCCCTCAATCATGCAGGCAATAGTAGGGAATATGAGAGATGCAGATCCCGGAGGGAGACCCTCGAAGATATTCATGCCAAGGGCTTCGATCTCTCGGAGGAGATCAGATACGCCAAAGGAGCGGAGTTTGATGCCAAGTTTCTGATATCTGATGATGAGGAGGACGCCGATGGGTCTTAACTGCTGAAAAAAGGTAATAAAGGGGGAACAAATATCCCCTGCATTCTTTGGTATGTATGTATGTATGTATATATATATATATATATATATATATATATATATATATATATATATATATATATATATGCTCTCACTGTATGACGCAGGCCGAGATTTTGCCCTGTCATTGACATGTAATACTAATGAGGGGGAAAAACCCCGCGACTTATAATTTAGATCGATTCAATTACGGAGTAGCCTTTAGGCTTGCATTTTTCGACTTCCTTCTGGTTCAGTCTCCAAGTCGGGATCCGACTCGAGCTTAATATACCTTTTGAGCCCGTTCAGGCAGGCGATAATGGCTTTCATTTTCTGCCCTTGGGCATTTGGCGATTTTCCGGGTCTACTCTCCGAGTCGCGTTGCGATTTGAGCTGTAATCGACACTTAATCTTTCCGGAGATTTCGGTCGGCAATAGTAGTATCGATGTCATGCCCTTGGGCGTGTTATAATTTTTGGGTCCAGTCTCCGAGTCGCGTTGCAACTAGAGCTGTAATCGACCTTCAAATCTTTTTCGGCCAGTGACGGTCGCTTTTCTGTTGCTTGGTCATTGAGACCTTTTAGTATGAGGCCCAGAGGCTTTGCTTAGTTAACTATTTTGGATCCGATCTCCGAATCGGGTTATGATTCGAGCTCACTTTAATCCTCAAGTTGTTAATCAAGCTGGCGACAATGGCTCTTACGCTGTATGGTTATAGAGACCTTTCAATGTGAGGCCCGGAGGCTTGCTTAGCCGGCGACAATGGCACTTACGCTGTTTGGTCATAGAGACCTTTTGATATGAGGCGCGGAGGCTCTTTGTATGCTTTGTTTCCTTTGGTTAAGGTCTTATTTAATATTTTTGCCTGACCCATCATAGGTTCTAAAAGAACCTCGATTTCAAGTCGTATTCGGCGATGTTTTGATCACCTTGTAACGTTCATAGCTCATAGGTCTAGTAGATCAAGGCTTTTGCGATTTTGGAACTGATGTGGTCGAGACTCATTTTTTTTTGCCTCTTGAGGGAAGCATGTTCTTAACCGGTTCTTTCCGAAGTAGATTCAGAGGATTTTTTAGCGACAGTTGGGCATCCCCGAATCACATTTTTGGGCTGTAGCGACCGTTCTGACCAGAGTCATGTGTGTTTGGCTGGGGCCATTTTTTATCCCAAGAAGCAGTTTTAGGCATCTACACCGAGGGTATGCTCTTTGGGGTTCTTACAAATGCGACGTATAGCCTAAACTGCTGGATTTTTCATGCCTGTTGAGGTCTTACAGTTTGCCATGCCTGTTGAGGTCTTACAGTTTTCCATGCCTGTTGAGGTCTTACAGTGTCTGGAGAATAGACCTGGTTGTGCCGAGGCTGCCCGTTAGGGTCTTACAATTTCAAATTTTCCAACACATGGCGATTGTAGATGATTTTCAGAAACACCGAGTTCCACTTATGCTTGAAGATAGCTTTTTGCAAACCCGGAGTTGCATTTGCGAGGGCTTTATGAGACTGGAATTCCGACCCCGAGGTAGGGTAGATGCTGAATTGTTTTAAGTCTCTAAATGTTTCGGGACATATTCAATAGAGAGGTTTCTCGCTATGGATAGGCCGAAATAGTCTTCTTCGAAGCATGGAGTGCTTAAAAAAATTCTTTATTGCTTGGCGAAAATATAAGCTGTAAATACATGTTGTCCTGTTGCTGTGAGTTTGGCCCTCACAGGTGCAACTCCCCCGATTATCCGATATTCTTGTATGATTCCATATTGGAAAATTTTAGGAGAGAAGATTGTGATCTCGTTGGGTCCCTTCCCTGGGGATGTGTAGTCCTACTAATAATCTTGTTGGCGGAACCTTCTTCCTGTTAAAAACCCGATCGAGGAAAGAATACCCCGTGGTGGTCGCAGATCCTCGAGCGGGATCCAGAGCTACCAAATGCCTCAGCTGGCTGCCTGCGTATAGATTAGTAATAAGAATAGAAATGAAATGATAAATGAGGCGGGGTAGTTCTTCCTTTCTGTGAGGTGCAGAGGCAACGTTACGGGGAGTAAGCCCCGCTGTAGTCGTCTTCCCCATTTGGCCAATCCTGACCGAGGATGTGATTATCCTTACCCTTGACCTCATTCGAGAGTAATGCCAGCCATGGGCATAAGATGATGGATCTCTTCTTATCGCTAATAGCTAAGTGCTTTAGCCCCGCGTTTGTCGTGGGGTTTTACACCTTTGGCGAAGCAGGGTCGAGGTCATGCCCCAGGAGATGTATTCACCGTTGTCTGTAAAAAGCATCTGCGCCCTGTGCACTCGAAGTATCATCCTGAGCTCGGACGGGCTGTGCAGGGGGAGTGATTTGGTCGTTGTGGTAATCGCCATCAAGAGCCTATCAGAGATCCGGTCTGAGAGCAACATTGGTCTGGATTGTCCTATCGGCTTCGGCCCGACATCGTCGGTACAATTTGGTCGAACCACATGTACTAACAAATGCATGTTTTATTTTAAATGAGTTGAACAAAAGAGGGGATTACCAATATGTTAATGCGATGCCGAGGTGGAATCTTGGCGTCCTTTTCTTCGAGCGAGAGGGTGTCCTTTGGGAGCATTTTCTTGGACCGTCCCTTTCTGGCGATGGGTGCTTGCACTCTACATTCTATAGGTCTTTGCGTGGTGCTGTCATCCTTTTACGGCTGTGAAGATGCACCGCGATTCGCCGGCTTTATTTTGTCCGATCTCCATTCGTTCGTGGAGCTGGATTCGGGTTTGCTCGTTTGGCGACACTTTGTGGCGACCTTTGATGAATGGCGTAATTGTATCTCTTTTGGGTTTGTGACCCCGAGCACCTCGTGATTCTGGAGGCGGTCCATGGTTTCCCCGGAGGGGTTTTGATTGAGTAGGTCCGAGCCACATGTAGTTCCTGGCTTCTCTTATGGTGACCACTATGCTTGGAATTGAAAGTTGAAGTCGCGCTCTATCGGGTGAGGTTTCCTTACCAGCTATGTCTTGTTGAATCTGGTATCATTGGAGGTTCCTTGAGGGTGTTGTCTTCGTGTCATTGCACCGTTGTTGCGAGACATGCTATACGTCGAATCATCTCTTCCGTTCGTGCCACATGGACGATGCCTCCATTCATTCAGCGTCAGCTCCTCTGCTGGGAATCTTCCCGGATATGCTAAACCCGAGGAGGTTCCTCGATGGTCGTTGGTTGCTGGCGTCCGACCAAGCCTTGACCGCATATTTGACCAGGCTTTGCTTGAACTGCTCTAGAGTCGCTGGGTATTCTTTGTTCGGGCTTTGGGCGAAGGCCTGTACCGCCCAACTATTTGGGACTGGGAGCGGTCTCATTTGTCCTGTCGGGGAGCAGAGTGCGACTTCCCGCGACACTTTATTTCTTCTTCTTCCGGCCTTTGGTGTATTGGGCCCTCTTGGCATTGCCTTGATGGCGTCAGCATGCGGATCCACAAACCATGCTAGTACGGTGAGCGGGTCCTCCAGATCAGGTGCCAAATAGTGGCGCTGCGCTATGGTTTGTTCCGAGGGAGTTTCTTCAAATTTCCCTATCGAGACGGGCCCGAGTTCTCCATCTTAGAGATCATTGTTCCTAGACGGGCGTGTGTAAGTGGTGATGCACCCGTGAGGACTTGAGGTCCTGCCACTTCTGGGGGGTTTCATTGTTTCCAACTTTCGCGAAGTAAGTCCCGGGATTGTACCTTCGAGAGACGGTTGTTGTAGGAGTTTCTGCGAGCATGATTTGATCTTTTCGATAAGGTCTTCCAGTATCCTTACTGCTGCAGTATAGGTTGTTGGTTCATCGTTCAGCGATATCTCGGGTACTGGCTCGATATGAAGGGGTATTTTGGGTGTTGCCGCGCTGAAAGTCTCCGGGCAGCTCTGTAGCTGAGCGATAACCAAATGTCGTTCCTGCAACATTTCAAAAATAATACGAAGGTTAACTTCCTAAACTACCCGGGCTGGGATCTTTCGGGCTTCCTGTTGGTCGACGTGTTGTGTGCCGCCATTGGTGCGCGAGACTTCGTTACCCCGCTGCGTGGCATGTAGACCCGCGTCCGCTCGAACCGATCTAGATGTGTTATCAAGGTCTTGCGGTGTCGCGCCAGCTGTTAGAACGGCCATACTGTTCTCTTTGCGATTTTTGGGGTTATCACCCTTGATTTCTCTTATCAAGCTGATCCTTGACCTGAAATCGAAAGATCTTGTGCAAGAAAAAGTGTAAAAGATATCGTGCGTTCATGTGACGAAACTAGCAAGAAAATAATCATTATTATTTTTAGCCCCACAATGGGCGCCAAACTGTTTATCGTGAAAATGTAACAACAATTAAATTTGTAAATGAGATTCTAACAATACCTGATCTATTCTCGAGCTAGTTTGTGAGGGTGATTAGTGCTAAAATGTGAATTAAAGTCATAGAGATCGAGTTAACCAAAACAATAATCGAACCAGTGAGGGGATGTTTCCCGGGCACAAAGCCAGCCAGTGGGTACCTCGGAGCCCAGCCTCCAGCCTATCTCAGGCTTATCGATGATAGTCGGGAAGGGGATAACAAGTAAAATATAGATAAACAAGGCTTTATACTACCAATACTGAGCAAAATGACGAAGAACAAGCAACGAAATAATAAAGTGCTAAGGCAACCTCGAGGTCGATGAAGACAAATAGTTTAGAAGAAAGAGAGAGAGAGACAGAGATATTATTGCATTTGTGGAGAAGTGGAGCAACATCAGTCCCCTACATGGTAAGGTGAGTCCACCTTATATAGGCGAGGGGACTCAATACAGTACATGGTGCATTTAATGTAAAGATACAGAGATGGGATGTCTAGACAAGACACTAGAACCTATTGATTCAGGCTATCTCCTGGAGAATTTATCTTTCGCGCGACTTCCGCTAGGTTGCGGACAGATCCTCTGACCTTCGAGCTACTACAAAGCCGAGGATTATACCCGAGATTAGAAGCTTGATTACGGCCTTATGGCCTCGACATTCCGTTTGGGTACTCCGAACGTACCTCGATGGTGGGAAATAGACTTCCCCGATTTTACCGCACACATGCATAAAAGGCATGTATAGATTCTGAAGCTAGCATATCAAGATATACACAATAAAAAACATGTACACATCGAAGGATCTTGCATATAGATACACAAAATCAAAAAACTGATCAATTTCCATAATCCGCGTGCACGTCATCAAGGAGAAAAATGAGAGGACGACCCTAGGGTATAGATCCTTATCCACACATTGCATGGACAACTCACGTGCAATAATCATAATAACTGCATTGACAACTCACGTGCTATCTTTTTTTAGCAAATCCACACGCGGGTGCCTAGGACAAATTTTATTAATAATAAAAAAAATCCATATAGGAAGAGTACAAATATGGGGGACAATAGTACCAGTAGTGTTGCCTCTATGCCTTGGATATATAATCACTCATCTACGCCTCACATTGCCTTATGATGGCAGCCTCATGTAGAGTATCATGGTGTAGCTGCCGGCAAAGTCTCACGAGGGCGTATAATCTCATAGTCATTTGGATATCTTCCCAAAGGCATAGGACATGAGCAATCACATACTGGGCTATACCTTACCTTACTAACCCTATCGAGGCATATACAAGACCGCATGTACGTGAACAATGGATATCAAATCACACTCATGGATTGAGGAAAATAGCATGCTAAGGTGTATTTATGTGCGAAGTGTACAACTACAACATAGATTAGACGGGTACATCAAACAATAACGAGTATCATGCTCAAATAGGAAATCAGCCTACACATGGTCTCTAGCAAGATTCAAGAAACTCGCACGGTCATACAAACAATCAAAACATGAATCATAGGAAGCACACAATCTAAAAAATTCATAATTGAAGCCTAAAGTCTAATTCAGTCTAAATCATACATAGAACCCGCATACATGCTCGCCATCTCGCATATACGTTGCTTTTTACACATTTTAATTATCCAAATAAAATTACATCATATGAGTTATTCTCTCATAACAAGACAAGACTAGGCAAGATACATACCTCAAAGGAGCAAAATCAATATCCCAAGAATGCTTTCACTCAAATCGACCGATGAACGGGTCGAATTTAGTCCATTACAACTGAATATCATCAAACAAAGGCATAAGAATCAATTCCGAATAATAAAGCTTCAATCTTTAATAAAATTCCTGATGTTTTAAGCGTCAATACCACACAAGAGGGGGTGTGATTTGTGTAGTACCCAATTTTTGCTTAACTGAACTATAGAAGAACCTGGTTCTTCTAGGTGTTCCAACTACTACTACTTGCGGAATAATAAACACAGAAAATAAATAACACATAGATTTTTACGTGGAAAACACCTAGCTCAAAAGGTGAAAAAACCACGACCTACTACTCAGTAGGATTTTCCCAAACTTCCACTAAAATAACTGAGCCAAAACAGCATTTACCAAAACTCTTTGTAAACCTAAGGATTAACTCCAATCTCATTGTGGCGACCAGCCTCAACTGTTGCAACAACTTTAAGTTAACTTCTAACTTGAATAATCTATGTACCTAATATAATTACTTCTATGAAAGCTGAAAGGTACAATGTAAAATCACCTACTACAATTGAACTAGAATAAAAGATAGACACATGGAGTTGGTTCTTCTATCTCGTTCAAGTAGCTTCAGGATTGCACACTCAAATCACACATAAATTGCTTACAAAATCGCCTTGCTATTTTGCTCTCAATTTAAATTTAAATTCTGCTTATGTGCATTACCTGTAAAAGAGAACACGCTGACATTTAATAGGTTAGTGATCAGAGTTTGATAGGGATTCAATTACTACTCTTCTATCGTAGAAGAGTTCATGATGATCTCAAACTCTTACACTATCTTCATCCTAAATTGTGTTCTCTTCATGTAAGGAGGCTTTCTCTCCTTATCCAATATGCAACCTTTTCGATCAGATCAGGAGATATTGTTGCTTGATCAGTTAGACGTATCTCCTTCACGTGCATCTCACATGTATAGGTTGATCATGACTGTGCTTCACAAGATGGACCTGGTCCATGTCTGAGTTCTTTTGTCAATCTTTAAAATTTCACCTGTTCTTGGGCCAACAAATTCCCCCTTTTTGATGATGACAAACTTTGTGCTTTTTACTTATTTGGATCCTGTAAGAACTCAGCTTAACCATCAATACAAAGTTTAGAAAATTTACTTATTTTCAAGGACAAGGTTAAATAGGTTATAAATATCACTTATTAAGAATGTGTAAGGCACAATATCTCTTCCCCCTTTTGGCATCATCGAAAAGTTGCATACAAAGTGTAAGTCCTAGATTTTAATAAGTACTCATGGCTACTGGGGAAACTGCAAGTACAATCATGGTTTAATAATCAGTAATCAAGCAAACATATTTAAACTATCAAGGAAAGATAATCATTAAACAAGAGCAAAACAGTAGATATCACTGATAGAGATATGTTGTCATCACAATCCACAACCAGAAATAAAAAACATTTAAAACAAGAGCAAAAAGATAAAAAAATCCCTAATCTGGGTCACTGAAGGTACTAAACAGGTTCAGAAGTGTAAGGCCCCGGAAAATTTTGCGAAGCAATATAGGATTTCGGGGTGCCACGTAGGCTAATTATAATATTTTATGTGTTATTAACATGGTGGGTATCAAATGGATTTGGTAAATTAGTGTACAAGTCTTATGGTAAGTAATTTGGGGCCCAAGGAAAGGCCTAACCCTAAGTCAAATTGGAAAACTTCATAATAGGCTAAGATTCCAAAAGTACTTGCACTAGTCTACACTTTGAACGAGTATATCCAAATATGTACAACGTTTAATGTGATGAACAACCTATCATATGAAAGGTCTTTGATTCTAGTTTCCAACGCTTCAAACTGTTTATCATTTTGACATTCCTACACAAAGTTATGATCAAATTACAAAAGGCTAGAAAAATGCGATCCTGTGTCGAATTTGTGATCGCAAATATGTCGCATTTTGGCTCTGCGATCGCAGATCTGTCGCAGATTGGGCAGTGTTGCCCAATTTTGGGCACCTATTTCGTGATGCATTTTGTGGCCCACATTGTTGTTTTGCGGTCCATTCTACGATCGCAGACCCGATTTCGGAGGTTTTTTTTTCTATTTTTATATTCCTACCCCATTTTAATATATAGTCTTTGGGGCTTCATTTGGGGTCATTTTCTACTAATTTTAGAGAGAGATGAGAGAATATAGAGAGAAAGGAGGGGCCTAACTTTATAATCACTCATCTCTTGCTCATGTCTTCAAGAATCAAAGAACCTAATTATATGTTCTTCATCTAAGAGGTAAGGTTCTATACATTAGACTTTAATTTTGAGTTTGGGGTATAAGATGGGTTATTGAGGTATGATTCGTGGGTGTAATAGTATTATATATACATGCATGTACAATTAGGTTTGTGGGAAGATTTTTCAACATAAATAAGTAAAGATTGGGTTGGCGAATGAAGGAAACCTTGTAAAACAGATTTGAAATCAAGATGCACAACTAGTATTTGATAAAATGCTCAACTAGTATTTGATAAAATGCTCAAATGAGGTGAAACCATGAATACCTTCCAAATTTGTGTTAAATTTTGTTATGTCTCATAGTAGATTGGGATTGCTAGAATTTCCGGAACGTCATAGTAACTTAAGGAAAGCTTAAACAAGATATATATGGCTAAAACCCTGTCTTTTAGAAATTGAGCTCCATTGGTGTTTGTGTGAATACGGTAAGAGTAAAGTTGAATTGTTGTATTGATTGTTGTTTCACATTAATTTGGGGTTACGACCTTGTATGCGTGAAAGATGTGTCTCAATATGATCAATGTGTTATTCTTGATAACTTGAAAGGGTGCAAGGAATATGAATCATGTATTGAGATGCTTAGGCCTTAAATTGAGATTCAAGCTGCATATATTGTGCCATCTATGTGAAGTCTCATCAATGCTTACAATTCTATTTGCTCTTGTATGCACATATTATTCTAAAATTACAAATCTAACTTTCAAAGTGGAAATGATGTGATTATTGTGGCCCTAAGTGCCAATGAGTTGATATGATATATGTGAAATAAAGATTCAAAGGTGATGATTAATGAGAAAGGAACAATGCCTAGGTAAGTCGGCCTAGCCGATCGGGCTGTGATCGGATACCATGCGACACATATAGTGGTAATGGGTTGATATTGAATTCTCGAAAAAGGGAAATGAAGTGGTGATTGAAGTATATGTCTCAATTGAGGCAACCTAGCCGATCGGGTCGTGATCGGACTCTGCTCAAGATAACGGTGGTATTGTGAACAATGTTGAACAGTATGAAATGCCCCAAACTAAAGGCTATGGAAACCTGATGTGAAAATTGTATGATTCTTTTACATTGATAATGTTGTGATCGTTTAAAGCTTTTGAGTTATACTTGTGATTTCCATATTTTTGTATAAAAGTTCTTTCTAACTAGATGGTGTTTAGTTATACATACTATCGCTCCCCCTTTTTTCCTCGTGGAAGCGGGTTTATGACATTTGGGAGGACAACTCGTTCCCTTTTGGGAATTGGGTTTGAATAGAAGAGTCACCACCTAATGATTTAAGTGCATTAGGACACTAAGAAAGGTTTGACTTGAACAACCAGAGATTGGGTAAGGGCTTGAAATTATCCCAAGGGGAAGCTGTTAGGCACCCCTCAGGATCCACTAGTATGGTTCCCGGCTAGACAATTATTGTGACTTTAAGCGCAAACAACACATAGGCGAATAAGACTTCAAATAAGAGGAGATTTTGCACATGATGGTTACAAGTAAGAAAACTAAAAGAGTTGATTTTGAAAAAACAGTTTAAAAGGAAGAAACAAAGGAAAAAGGGGGTCATAGGTTTATTAACAATATGGATCACCCCACATAACATCCGGTAATCACTCCTCAGTGAGGGGCTACACGTGACATTATCATGTGGTCATCATATCCATATCTACCCTCTCTCACCCCCTTAAGGTATTAAAGCACGAAATGGTCTCGTTTACTTATTGCATGCTATTACCCGCCCCAATCCTATCAATCCTGGAGGTATTTGGGACTACTAATCCTAAAGGGGAAGGATATTGGGCTTACTTGTGGTTTCAAAAGGTAAAAATACAAAGGCGACAAACAAAATGTGTATGGAAAGTATAGGGAAGCATATAAACAAATGAAAAGGCTCAAATTCAAAGTATGTGGAAGCATATATGATATGCAAAAATTCATAAATAACATATAGGCATGGTATCTATATGGGAATGCAAGATTCCTATAGACATGGTATCAATACATGAGAATGCAGAAATTCTTAGAGACATAGAGACATGGTATCTATATAAGAATGCAAGATTCCTATAGACATGATGTTTATATGAGAATGCAGGAATTCATAAACTCCTATAGGCAGGTTATCTACCCCTTTTTGCATGCATTGTTACCCCTCCCTTTTCACTAGCCATCCCCGAGAGTTTTATTACAAAGTTATTATAGCCTAGAAAGAGTAAAGTAAAGAAAAATACAATCAGAAAAAGTACAACCAAGGAGAGCCTGATTCAGACTTCCTGTCTAAAATATGAAGTAAACCAACTCCAAGAGATCCTATCTCAAAGCCTTTCTCCCATTTGGATGTGTCAGAGTTCCCTAAGAGCCTCATATGGACTCCGGGCAGTGCTCGCACCCAAATGCATTATAGATGAAGACATAGTGCAGTGTGGAAGGTCCAGCCCTCAGGTGTCCAAGTTTAGAGAGAACTCAATGTCCCAAGGTAAGGCTCATAAGAGGGGGGGGCAGAACTTAGAGACTAAGAGCGGGTGCAAGTGCAGAATTCTGAAAAGGAAAAAGGGGAAGGGAAACAGTTTACATTAATACACATAGGGTTATAGGGAATGGAGAGGTGGTAAGGAGGCAAGGACAGACTAGTGGGCATACCCAGCAATGGGAAATGCTGGCACACCCATAAGCCTGTTAGAACACATTGTTTAGAGGTTAGGATCCTCTAAAGGATCAAGTTCAATCCATAGACAATAACTTGCATATTGCCATGTTTTAAACTGTAACTCAAAGCATATAAAGGGAAATAGGGAGCAATGATTCATAGCAGAAACAGGCAGTAGGACATAAGCATACTAATTTAAATGTTGAACTCTACAGAAAGCAGTAAAGTAGACATGGATACAAAGACTGTAAATAAACGCATTGTTGTGGTGCTGAAGCTTAAATCAGTACGTACCAGTTTCAAAGGAAACAAACAAAGAAAAGTAGTAGGTCTTGTAAACAGGCCACAATGTAGACAAGAAGAGAAAGCTATTGTGATAGAGTATGAGTTCAGAAGGATTCTCCTCCTTGTGAAAAAGGGCCGTGCCTTTTATAGTGTGAAAATCATGAAAAAATAAGGTAAGAAAATAGTTAAGGATCTGATTGTCAATCAATTACACAAGACTTCCCTTAATAAAGGGATTCAGATTCAAACGGGTAAAAACAATTTAAGGAAAGAAAAATGAATAAGCATTTTGTGCACAACATGCAATTAAGGGTAAATACATAAAGGTTATTTAAGGACAGAATTTTTGAAATACGTGGTTGCACAAACAAGGAAAGAAAATCAATTAACAGCCAGTAAATCAAAGGTTAGGGATCTTGTATGAATGAACTGAGTCAAAAGATGGGAAAGATTTTTTAACTTAAGGGAAATCAGCAAACAATGGAAAGGGAATCAATCAGACATATTTAGAAGGAATTTGAATCATTCACGAGTTGAAAGCCTTTTTAGAGGAAGATTCATCACATATAAAGAGCACACACACACGTTGAGTTGAAAGAAAATGTTGTGCCATTGCAAAAATCAATAGAAAAATCCAGTGAAGAAAGAGTTTTAGAAGAGTTTAGCCAAAGATCAGAATCATATGCAAACACGGATGTCCGAACTCGGTTCAAAGACTCAAAGTTGGTCTGAAAGAGTTAGGGGTTATAAAATATAAACCCCAGTTCAATTAAATCACATAATAAAACTTGGCAGAACCCCCGAATTCTAGGGTTTCCACCTTGAATCAAGTACAGAGATGAGAAGGCAAGTAATCAAAACAGGCTCAGAGGTTTCAGTTCTATGAAACCTCTTGCATGATTCTTTCAGCAGTAGAAACTCATGAGAAAACAATGATAGCAAGTAACACGCAGAACATAGTAGCAAAATTCAAAGAAAAATAGGGTAGGAGAAGCTAATATGAAACATAATAGAGAAGACTGATAAGAACAGTAGAAGAAGTATGCTAAGCAATTTTAAAAGAAATTTTAAACATAGCTCAGTAAAAGGAACTTAATAAGGAAACTTAAGAACTTAGTAAGAAAATATAGTAGGAGAAACATATTAGAACACAATAGAGAAAGCATACAGTAGAAAAGCATACAAGAACATAGTATAGGAAAGTACAGCAGAAGAAGCACGTAAGAACATGGTAGAAGAAAATACAAGAACCCAGTAGAAGCAAATACACATAAAAGGAAAAAGAAAGTTAGAAAACACTTAAATACTTTCAGAAAACCCTAGATCGGAAAAGAAAGATTTTGAAAGTAGTTTTTTAAAAGAAAAGTCAGGAAAACGTTTAAGACATTAAGGAAAGTATGGACCTGGAACAGATCTAAGGGAATCGGAAAAACCTTGAAGGGTTAGGGTTTCAGAAGAACCCTAGAAATGACAAAGGCTTTAAAAAGTCATCGATCTGAGTCGGAGAGGTCAGGATCAGTCTCAAACAACCATGGTACGCCGGAGCAAGGCCGGAGATGGCCGTGGAACCTCGAATCGATAGAGGTTTGGGTACAAACCTTCAAGGTCAGGCCTTAAATCTTTAGATTTCAGGTGTGTAAGAGCAACATGAGGTAGGTATAAGACTCTCACAGCCCTGGAAGCCATGGATTCCGGTGGCTTTCAGGGTGTAAGCGGTAAGAGGTGGCTAGGGTTTTGAGAAGACTCGAGAGAGTTTGAGAGAGTGGAGGGTTTCAGAGGCGGCGGGCAGGTGAAAATGACTTAGGGTTAGTGGGGTTGGCGAATTAAAAAAAGAAAGGAGAGAATGTGGCCGTTGATCATTTTTATCAATGGCCTGGATTAAACGGGGAGCCGGGCGAGTTAGATTTAATTGGATCAGGAGCGGGTAATTTCAGGAATTGGGCTGGGGTTCAATTGGGTTTAATTGGGGTAGAATTTAGGCTAAAATTGAAATAAGTAGGGCTAGTATTTAAATAGCCACTTTTCCCTTATTTATTTTATAAAAAATAGTAAAATAATTTTTGGAAACAAATTAAAGGTACTAAATTAATTAATAATATATAAATATTAAATTAAAAATACTGGAATCAATTTTGTAATTATAAACACAATTAAATCTAAAATTGGCTAATATTGCAATTATGTGAAATTTAGCTTTAAAATACAAAATAAATTTGTAAAATAAAATGTGCAAAATTACCTTAGCTATATTTTGGTATAAATATGAGAATACAATAAATGAATCACCAAATATAATAATTTGGGGAATAATAATTGGTTTTTTTTATTGATAAAATAGGGCAATAAATTGATTTAAAAATCAGGAAAATAAATACTAAAACATTTGGACATGCTAATTTTGAAAGTATTTTGCATATAAAAATATACAGGGAATAATTGGGTATCAACAGCTGCCCCTCTTTACCCGAAAAGGATGAAAGAGTTGTCGGGTAAAGATATGATGGCCAATTTGACCGAATGGAATGGTTTGAATAATTTGACCGAGATCTGGCTCCTGAGATGCCTACATATCCCTAGTCTTACAAGAATCAGGCCATATGTAGTTCAGGATCAATCGGCAGAATATGCCGATGGAGATTTTTCAAGACGGACGTGATATTTGGGCTGGGGTGTATGGTTAAAGTCTAACAGGGCTGCGGGAACTGGAGCGGGATTGCTCATGCTGAGATGGCCGTTGCTCGTCGGTTAGGATGTCGTCCTAAGACCATGACGTCCTGGGCCATGAAGCGTATGATAAGGGATTCACAGGCCATGAAACGATGCTCTCGGGCTATGAGAATGATGCCCCGAACTAAGACGCCTTTGAATAATGATATGCAAAAGATAAAAGGGGTCCTCAGGGCATGGCATGGTATTCTCGGGATATGAAAATAGTGCCTCCGAACAATGACGCCTTTGGATAGATTGGCGATCTTTCAGCCCATAAGATGCAGAAGGTGGCGATCTTTCAGCCGATGCAAGATGTAAATGAAAGTGGCGTTCTTTCAGCCGATGCAAAATGTAAATAAAGTCGCGATATTTCAGCCATACAAGATGTAAATGAAGTGGTGATCTTTCAGCCAATACAAGATATAAATGAAGTGGCGATCTTTTAGCCAATGCAAGATGTAAATGAAGTGGCGATATTTCAGCCATGTAAGATGTATATGAAGTGGCGATCTTTCAGCCGATGCAAGATGTAAATGAAGTGGCAATCTTTTAGCCATGCAGAATGTAAATAAAGTGGTGATCTTTCAGCCATGCAAGATGTAGATGAAGTGGCGATCTTTCAGCCATGCAGATGGAGGTAGATGAAGTGGCGATCTTTCAGCCATGCAGAATGTAAATAAAGTGGCGATCTTTCAGCCATGCAGATAGAGGTGGAGCTTAACCTCAGAAGGCAGAATGGTAGCCTTATGCAATGCAGAGAATGCAGATGGAGATAGAGCTTACTCTCGAAAGGCAGAATGGTAGCCTTATGCAATGCAGAGAATGCATATGGAGACAGAGCTTAGTCTCAGAAGGTAGAATGGTAGCCTTATGCAATGCAGGAAATGCGGGTGGAGGTAGAGCTTAACCTCGGAAGGCAGAATGGTAGCCTTATGCAGGAAGTAAAAATGGCAAATGGCAATAGAGTTTTCTTAGCTGATAGCGGATTGCGGTATCGTGATTGCTGGGGATATTGTGCCTGCTGGGGACACTGTTGTATGCGCATAGCAGTTGCGAGCAAGTGCAACGGTTCGGAGAGTTGTATTCCTGAACTTTGTGAGTCAGAGTATAGTATATTTGATGATTTTGCAACTCAAGTGCCTGCATCCAAAGAAAAATTGTGAGTTTGTAAAGGGGGAAAGGTTAGTTCGTATTCCTGCTGGCTTTGCTTGACCTACTCGGCTTTGATCCGGTAATACTGTATATATCACTAGGGTAGCGTTTCTAAACAAGGCAATTTTAGTAATAAACATGCATGATTTAGTAAAAGCATAACATAAGTACATAATTAAGAATAGTTTTCTTTAGATGAACTGACGACTGTGACGTAGTTCAAGACATTGCAACTTCTTTTGCTCCGGAAATTTGAGGGTCCCTCTCAAAATTCTACCCTAGTTTATTGGGCTACTACTCCTGACGGTTGTTAATGATAAATGGATGGAATCGTCTTCAGAATTTTGAGGGTCCTCCTCAAAATTCTGCCCCAGTTTCCAATAGCGGGGGGAATGAAAATTTTATTAAATTGTGACCGAACCCATAGGGATGCCTACGTATCCCCTCTGAAATAGGAATCAGGTCAGGCGTAGTTCAAATTACATGATAAAAGAAAGCATAAAGTTGACACATAGTATCGCTTGACTGCGTCTGAATTGATCGGCTTTGGCCAAACTTCCCCGTCCATTTCTGCAAGTATGAGGGCTCCACCTGTTAGAACTCGGTGAACCATGTACGGACCCTGCTAGTTGGGAGAGAATTTCCCTTTGGCTTCATCTTGATGTGGGAAAATCTTCTTTAATACTAGCTGTCCTGGTGTGAATTGTCTTGGCTTGACTCTTTTGTTGAAGGCTCTGAACATTCTATTCTGATAAAGCTGACCATGGCAAACTACATTCATTCTCTTTCCGTCTATAAGAGCTAGCTGTTCGCAACGACTCTTCACTCATTCTGCATCGTCAAGCTCAGCTTCCTGTATGATCCTTAGGGAGGGAATTTCTACTTTGGCGGGAATGACAGCTTCCGTACCATAAACCAACATGTAGGGGGTTGCCCCAGTTGATGTGTGGATTGTGGTGTGGTACCCCAATAAAGCAAATGATACCTTCTCGTGCCACTGCTTATGTCTCTCTACCATTTTCCTTAGTATCTTCTTGATATTCTTGTTGGCGGCCTCTACGGCTCCGTTCATCTAAGGTCTATAGGCTGTAGAATTCTTGTGTTTGATCTTGAAGGTTTCACACATGGATTTCATCAAATCACTGTTGAGGTTGGAGCCATTATCAGTAATGATTGACTCTGGGATTCTGAACCGACACACGATAAGGTCGCGGACAAAATCCGCCATGACTTTCTTATCACTGCCCTGTAAGATGCTGCTTCAACCCATTTGGTAAAATAATCAATTGCTACTAGGATAAACATGTGCCCATTTGATACGGCGGGTTCGACTGGTCCAATAACATCCATTCCCCATGCAGCGAACGGCCACGGCGTGCTTGTCGCATTAAGCTCATTTGGAGTCACTTTTATCCTGTCTGCATGTATCTGACAGTAGTGACACTTTCGGACGTATTAGATGCAGTCCGTCTCCATAGTCATCCAGAAGTAACCAGTCCGGAGTAAATTCTTTGCTAAAACAAAGTCATTCATATGTGGATCGCAGGTCCCAATGTGGATTTCTTCTAGTAGTTTAGATGCTTCTTTTGCGTCGAATATTCCTTTTGATATCATGAAACCAAGGCTTTCCATCTGCTTCTTCCTAAACATGAGCACAATAAGCTGGCTGATCATGGATCTTTACCGGAATGGGATCAATAAAATTCTTATCTGGATGATGTATCATGGATGATAGGGTAGCCAATGCATCGGCAAACTCATTCTGGACTCTGGGAACATGCTGGAACTCTGTCTTTGTGAACCTCTTTCTCAACTCCAGTACGCGATGCAGATAAGGGAGTATTTTGGAATTCTTAGTTGCCCATTCTTCTCGGACCTGATGTATAAGCAAGTCTAAATCTCCAATTACTATTAACTCTTGAATGTTCATGTCAATGGCCATCTTGAGCCCTAAGATGCAGGCTTCATACTCGGCCATATTATTGGTGCAGGGGAACCTGAGTTTGGAAGACGATGGATCTTGATGCGGGAAAACCTCTCCTATGCCAACTCCTTTGATATTTGCTGCTCCATCGAAAAATATTCTTCAACAGTCATAGGATTCTGCAATATCTTCTCCTATGAATGATACCTCTTCATCAGGAAAATATGTTTTCAGGGGTTCGTATTCTCCGTCCACGGGATTTTCAGCAAGGTGATCTGCTAGTGCATGTCCTTTGATTGCTTTCTGTGTCACGTAGACAATGTCAAATTCACTCAATAGGATTTGCCACTTGGCCAGCTTGCCAGTGGGCATGGGCTTCTGAAAGATGTACTTCAAGGGATCCATCCTTGATATGAGATATGTAGTATAGGCACAGAAGTAGTGCCTCAACTTCTGAGCTACCCAAGTCAAAGCACAACAGGTGCGCTCTAACAAAGAATACCGAGCCTCGTACGGGGTGAACTTCTTACTGAGGTAATAGATGGCCTGCTTCTTCCTCCCTGTTTCATCATGCTAACCCAGAATGCAACTAAACGCTCCATCCAATACTGCGAGGTAGAGTAATAGAGTTTTACCCGGCTCGGGCGGGACCAAAACTAGTGGTGTTGACAGGTACTTCTTGATTCTGTCGAAGGCCTTTTGGCAGTCATCAGTCCATTTGGTAGCGGCGTCCTTTTTCAACATCTTAAAGATTGGATCACAGATGACAGTAGATTGTGCTATGAACCGACTGATGTACTGGAGTCTCCCCAAGAAGCTTATTACGTTCTTTTTGTTCTTTGGTGGTGGTAGTTCTTGAATAGTTTTGACCTTTGATGGATCCAGTTCTATCCCTCAGCGACTCACAATGAACCCAAGTAGTTTTCCGGCAGGAACCCCAAATGCACATTTCGCGGGATTCAGTTTCAGGTTATACCTTCTCAGTCTATTGAAGAACTTCCTCAAATCTTCCATGTGATCAGTGGATTTCTTGGACTTTATGATGATATCATATACATACACCTCAATCTCCTTGTGTATCATATCATAGAAAATAGTAGTCATGGCCCTCATGTAGGTGGCCCCTGCATTCTTTAACCCGAATGGCATCATCTTGTAGCAGTACATCCCCTACGGCATAATGAAAGACATTTTCTCAGCATCTTCTTCGTCCATCCAGATCTGATGATATCCAGTGAAACAATCTACAAATGATTGCAACTCATGCTTGGCGCAGTTGTCGATCAGGATGTGTATGTTCGGTAAGGGGAAGTCATCCTTTGGACTGGCCCGATTGAGATCCCGGTAGTCGACACAAATTCTGACCTTCTCATCCTTCTTTGGCACTGGCACAATATTGGTTAACCATGTCGGATATTCTACTACCATGAGAACCTTAGGTTTGACCTACTTAGTGACTTCTTCTTTATGAGCTTCTACTTTACCGGTGGACATGTCGGATCAGTTGGCAGTTAGTGGGCCATAATAGATGTGCTTAGACCAGTCATGTCATCATATGACCAGGCGAATATGTCCTCGTATTCTCTTAGAAATTCTATGTACTCTTCCCTTTCTGACGGTGATAAATGAACGCTGATTCGTGTTTCTTTGACATTTTTTGCATCTCCCGAGTTAACAATCTCAGTCTCGTCCATGTTGGACTTCGGCCTGTTCTCAAAGTTCATGACTTCTTTAACAATCTCTTCTTGTATATCATCTTTCTCTAAATCTATGTTCGTTTGTTGCGTTGTCTTGTTGCATGTCACAGCCATTGGTTCATCAAGATAGGTAATAGTAATGTTGTATAAATAAAGTACTGAGAGAAAATAATAAGAGTAAGATTTGTAATGAAACCGAAATGCTTTGATAAATTTCATAATTGTTTTGAACATTGGAAGATCTTATTGGGAAAATTCAAAATGCGAAAGGAAAATCAACTAGTAAAATTAAAAGATAGTGCATGATGCTTTGTTCAGCCTTGCTACCCCGAGTCTTTCCGGACTCTGGTGGTTCTAATGGTCCAATTGTCGAGGCATTCTCCTCAACTTACGGCCTGTATGGAAGGGCCTTCCTCCCCCTCCTCCTCTAAGATGACACAACAATCCATGTCATCATCTTCTAGGAACAAATTCTTCACTACTGCCAGTGCTTCCTCTTTTTTCGACCCATAAATAACATTGGCCGGCTGGAAAGTCTACTCCAAATGTGGTATTGGCTGCTCCAGCGGGTAGTATGGACCGCGCCATGGTGGAGACCAGTTATTGAATTCCTCCCAAGTATACTCGTATCCCAGACCGAAAGTGGTGCCATGTTTCTTCAGTTTGATAGGCTTGGCGATTCCTTGGAGGTTCTTGCCAAGTCCTCTTGCCAGGTTCATATCCGCTCCAGTTCAATATGCTTTCAATTTTATTGTCCCGCGATTTGTCTTTGTCAACGGTGTTGACTCGCTCGATGTGGTGATAGGTTTCCCCGCCTATCTTTATTCTTCCTTCAATCACTGAGATGGTTTGGCGACTATATATGGGATTGCTACCGTTGCCATAAATGATCACCTCTTGGTGATTCCACTCATACTTCACTGCCTGATGTAGTGTTAACGATACAGCCCCAGCCGCATGAATCCACGGTCGTCCCAACAGCAAGTTGTAAGATGCCGACACGTCTATCACCTGGAAATCAACATCAAACCAAGTTGGCCCCATTTGCAAGCACAAACTAATTTCCCCAATAGCGGACCTTTGGGAACCGTTGAAAGCTTTGACGTTGATGGCCCCGTTCTTGATCTCATGTAGCCCCTTTCCCAATGTTCTGAGTGTTACCAACGGTCAAATATTGAGGCTGGACCCTCCATCAATTAGGATCCTAGTGATAAAATAATCTTCGCATTGCACGGTGATGTGCAACGCTTTATTGTGACTCAACCTTTCTGGTGGCAGCTCATCTTCATGAAAAGTGATCTTGTGACTTTCCAATATCTGCCCTACCATGTTTGCCATTTCTCCTCTGGTGATGTTGCTTAGTACATATGCCTTAGTCAGCACCTTCAATAAGGCATTCTTATGTGCATCGGAACTTTGCAGCAAAGCTAGGATAGAAATCTATGCCGATGTTTTGTTCAGTTGATCAATGACTGAGTATTCCATAGCTTGTATCTTTCTCCAGAGATCATCGGGCCCGGTTTTAGTGATGGTCGGCTGACCAGAGGCCTGCTTACTCGACTCAGCTAAATGCTCCGGAGTATAAACCCTGACGGCTCTTGTCATACTCTGTGCCGCAACTGTTTCCCCAAACTTATCTTTCCCTTTCATTCTCGCCTCGGCTGTGTAATACCAAGGTATGGCATTTGTATGGAACGGTGTTACGGCCGACATTGCTACTGGAATGGGCACCTTTACTCCTAATGGATTATATATTTTTGAGGGTAAAATCGCAACTTCAAACGGTGCGGGTGAGTTTGCTGGAGACCCAAACTCGAACTCAATTGGTGTTGGCGTCTTTTTAGGGGGTGGTGCTTCAAACTCAAGTGGTACAAGCATGTTTACCTCGGCATCCTCATAAGGCTGAGAGACTACAATCGGATTAAGGGTGACTATTGGCTTTTTTGGTTCATCACCTTCTGTGATTAAACCGATCGATCCTTCGGGATCCCAATCGTCCTGTATTTCAATCATGTGAACACCTCCACCCTTATGGTCCGACAGAGGGTTGTTGTGGACATTCAGAGTAGGCTCCTTTGCCACAGTGATCTTGTTATCAATCAAAGTCTGGATATTGTCTTTTAGAGAGCGACATTCATTATTGGTATGCCCTTTCATGCCGGAATGGTATGCACAGGATTTGTTTGAGTTAACAAATTTAGAAGGGTCCTCAGGGGTTATAGTAGGGATAGGGGTGCCATAACCAGCAGCTTTGAGCCTTTCGTACAGCTGGTCAATGGGTTCAGCAATGGCAGTATACTGTTTGGGAGGCCTGCGGTCCAAATTTGGTTGATGTTTAGAAAAGTTTTGATGCATGGGAGGCAATTGATAGTGGAATAGTTCAGTATTGTAGGCTTGGTAAACATGTGCAGGTTGGGAGTATCTGGGTGAAGTAGGTTAATATGTGGGAGGTGGAGGTGAATGATAAGTGGGTGGTAGAGTTTGGTAAGAGGGTGAGGGTGCTTAGTAGTTCGGAGTAGGTTGATATGTGAGTGGAGGCATTGGAAAGGCTTGGTATTTGATAGGGGATTTGGTCCTCTGTGCAACCATTGCAGCACTTATGTCCCTTTTATTGGACGTACCACCAGACTGTAAAGCCTTATTGGTAGCTTGCAAGGCTTCAAAGTTTATAACCATACCACTCTTGATGCCTTCCTTGATCCTTTCTCCTTGCTTGATGATGTCAGAAAATTTCTGGCTCTCAATCAACATCAGCCTTTCATAGTATTGCTGGTCCTGAGCCCGGACAAAAAACTTGTTCATTTGTTTTTCCTGTAAAGCAGGTCTGACCTTAGCAACTTCTGATCTCGAACGAGTGGCATTCTCGCGAAGCGTTTCTGTGGGCTTCCTCTTTAGGTTCTGAACGTAGAACACATCTGGTGCATTTTCTATATTGAACCTAAATCTGTCCATAAAGTCGGACACCATACTCACCCAGTTTGACCATTTTTTTGGGTCTTGGCTGATCTACCAAGATAGAGTATCTCCTTTTAGACTCCTCATGAAAAGTTTCATGCGGATCCTCTCGTCTCTCCCCACTCCGACCAGTTTGTCGTAGTATGTTCTCAAATGAACTCTCGGATCCCCTATACCATCAAACATCTCGAACATAGGAGGTTTGTACCCCTCGGGTAGTTCGACATCAGGTTGTATGCAAAGATCATCGTAGTTCAACCCTTCTATCCCATTACTTCATTCGACGCCCTGAATTCGGCTAGTCAACTTCTTAAGCTTTTCAGCCAGACTCCTGATGAGTGAGTATTTATCATCAGACTCGGGTGTGATTGAAAAGGGTTGGGTGGAGTGTGGCATGGTCTCCACATATATGGGGGTGTTATGGTGGGGGTGGAAATGGTCATTTATGGAATTCAAAGGTTCATGGATGAGCGGTGGAGTATTGTTGGATGTGTGGCAAGTATTGCAGTGGTGGTGAGGAGCGGGGCGGTTTTGTGGTTTTGGGATGTTTTGTGGAGGCGTGGGTTTCTGAGCGTTTGGAAAATTGATATCTGGAGTGGTGAGGGAAAATGACAAGTTTGCCAGATTCTGAACCTGATCAAGTTCCTCCTAAAATTTCAACAGTTTCTGCTCAAATTGGGACGCACTTTCTTTAGATACCTAAGCACCATGAGTGATCTCTACCCGTTCAGTTGAGTTTTCCTTTCTGGTGTTGTTCAAATCTTCCATCTTTCCTTTGTTCCTACTTATGATAGGACTAGGAGGAGGAGTGGGTGGAGGGCCCTTTGATCTTATGGAATATGATGACGATGCCAGAGTGCACGAACTAACATTTGGGGAGGGGAATAAAAATGAAAAATAAAACAAAAGGTAACAAGTTAGTGAGGATTATAAGGAAAAGATGTTGCGATATTTAAACACATAGTGCAAGAATGTAAATCGTGTCCTAATTTGGGAGCCTCGTTGTGCCCGAGGTAGGCCTAGCGACAAATTGATTTGGAGAACTTAGAATGCTAAATGCCTCATTTTATTATTAAAAGTATACAAATCCCAAAACGACACTAAATAATAAGGAATAAAACATCACTAGTGGCCATTGACCTTATTACATTTCTTAAAGCAAAAAGAAAAGATTCATGTCTATTTGGTCCTAGAAGGGCCTTCCCTGGACTCGGCATCTTTGGCTCCATCGAATAGCATCACCAGCTCGCGAAGTCCCAACAGCAGGTAGGATCTGGCCAGGTGTCCACCCTCGTTTCCTTCAGCATTCTGGCAGTCCTCGATCCTTTTGAGAAACTTCCTTTCCAGCTCCACCAAAGCTCGTTCCAAGTATCCCAGTCGCTTGTTGGCACTAATAGCCATGTCTTTCCACTCTTCAATCAGTTTTTAGTGGGCTTCTTGAATCTCACGGTGCTCGCTTTCACATTCTCGAATCCTCTTGCGTAGTTGGTTGTATTTGACCTGTGCTTCAGCCCTTTCATCGATGATTCTGTGACCTCGAACAAACCCAGGTTGGCCCAGACCATTGTGATTATCCTCTAGTCAGCTTGAATAGTATGGGGTGCAACCAGCATGGTATCTGTCTGGCTCGATGCTATCTATTCCTAGAATGAGTTTATAATGCCACATATTTAACCTGTGCTTCAGCCCTTTCATCGATGATTTTGTGACCTCGAACAAACCCAGGTTGGCCCAGACCATTGTGATTATCCTCCAGTCAGCCTGAATAGTATGGGGTGCAGCCAGCATGGTATCTGTCTGGCTCGATGCTATCTCTTCCTAGAATGAGTTTACAATGCCACATATGCTGAGCTTGGCACTTGTAAGGGCTATCATCATCCTGGAAGTCGGCTCGAAAGTTACTCTTCTTGTCGACCCTTGGTATAACCTGCTTCTTGCCAGCCTGTCTCATAACTCGGAGAGGGACATAAGGGTAGGTTCCTCTCAAACCATTCAGTATCAGAAATGGTGCGTCCTTGGATCGGGCGATGAACTTTTCAGTAGGGAACCACTCGAACATCCATTGTATTTGATCCTTACTTAGATTTTCAAATAGCTCTACCCACCCCTTGGCATCTTCTGGCTGAGAAAACATGTTGGCCATGTAGTTCATTCGCCTTGGTTAATGGAAGGCTATATGATCGTCCTAGTCTCTACGCTGAATCTCTTGCCGATATTCACCCCTTTGAAGATGCTCCATGAGCTAGGGATGGAGTATCAAGTTACAGCCCTCGCAGTGTTTGGATCCTTGTTGATACTTTTCCAAGGCTCGGTATATCTCTGCGATGATCACGGGCACTATGCTAAATGGTTATCCACCAATTCCCTCCATCAAAGTTTTGGTGACTATGGCTAGCCTGGTGTGGATCCTTGCTTTCTTCATTGGAAACGCTATCATCCCCAAGAAGCAGAACATGAAGGCAAAGACCTTTCGGCGAATATGCCCCAACGATGTAAGGGCGAACTCATCCGGATAAGTACAGTAGGATTTGCTGTGACCGTACCTCTCGTACAAATAATCAAAGGGAATGTAGGACTCCTTCAAACATGTCAATTCTAGATTCTTCTTTAGGCCCATCATTTTGAGAAAACCTCTACCCTTGCAATTTTCTGGCATTAACAAACCCGGAGTCTCCCATGGTATACTAGCCAATCCTCCTATTTCCTCTAGCAGGGGTGTCATCTCAATCTCCTCGAAGCGAAACACAGACCTATCAGGAGGGAAGGTAGATTTCCTAGGTATTTCCGGACAAGAGTCAGATCATTTGAATGAAGATCCTCCCACTAGCTTAGCAACCTTGGGTGGATGTTAGTGACCATGCCGAATCTAGGGACTTCGTGCCTCATGTTTCTACAAGACAAAGGGTTAGTCCCTTACCCCCACCAGACTCGACTATTAAATACCAATAATTGGCATAAGACATTTAGTTCTCCAAATAAATGCATAGAACGTGGTAGTGTCCGTTTGGGTTTTGGGAAAACACAGTGGACTTTGGACGAGGCTATCTTAAAGAGTCATTATGCGGACCACATAACTGACTCGGCTAGGTTGGACCATGATGCATGCACAATTAAATAGAGTAAGGTTTCTATAGGGGTTTTAAACTGGTACCGTTGAGCGGACAGCTCAAGAGGGAAAGGTACGGAACCATCGACTACACCGTTGATCGACTAGTTTTACCGCAAATATGCCTTTGCCGGATTTAAAGGGTGATAATATCGGAAGAGCGCAACCACTCAATATAAGCGTTGCTATGGTATTTGTTTGGCACGAGTGGAATATGATGTTGAAAACATGCTTATACAATAATTAAAACAAGTTGTCACGTATTTGCACGTTATGAAGTAATTACAGCAATTCTTCATAATTTAAAGCGGTAATAAAGGAAAATAGTAAAGGAAAGCAGTAAAAGGAATAAAGGAAAGGAACAAAAGACAAGACAGTTTTGTAATAGGAGAGGGAATTAAATACTTAAAGGCATTAAGCAAATAACGACATATAGAGAAGCGTAAAGTCACAATAATATCCTGAAATGGTAAAAGCCTAAAAGAAAATCCCCAGCAGAGTCGCCATGCTGTCGTGCTCCCTTTTTCCTCGCGGAAGCGGGTGTATGACATTTGTGAGGACAACTTGTTCCCTTTTGGGAATTGGGTTTGAATAGAAGAGTCACCACCTAATGATTTAAGTGCAGTAGGACACTAAGAAATGTTTGACTTGAACAACCAGAGATTGGGTAAGGGCTTGAAATTATCCCAAGAGGAATGTGCTAGGCACCCCTCAGGATCCACTAATGTGGTTCCCGGCTAGACAATTATTGTGACTTTAAGCACAAACAACACGTAGGTGAATAAGACTTCAAATAAGAGGGGATTTTGCACATGATGGTTACAAGTAAGAAAACTAAAAGAGTTGATTTTGAAAAAACAGTTTAAAAGTTTAAAAGGAAGAAACAAAGGGAAAAGGGGGTCCTAGGTTTATTAAAAATATGGATCACCCCACACAATATCCGGTAATCACTCCTCAGTGAGGGGCTACACGTGACATTATCGTGTGGTCATCATATCCATATATACCCTTTCCCACCCCGTTGAGGTATTAAAGCGCGGAATGGTCTCGTTTACTTATTGCATGCTATTACCCGCCCCAATCCTATCAGACCCAGGAGGTACTTGGGACTACTAATCCTAAAGGGGAGGGATATTGGGCTTATTTGTGGTTTCAAAAGGTAAAAATACAAAGGCGACAAACAAAACATATATGGCAAGTATGGGGAAGCATATAAACAAATGAAAAGGCTCAAACAGACCTCCTTTAAGCAGAGAAAAGCAAGTAGTTAGCATGACTCACACATACTGTTTAGGGTCTGATTAAACTTAAAGGACCGAGGTAGACTGATTTATTACATAGTTCAGATAAGAAGCCCGAATCAGGCTTGCCTGCTTGTTGTAGCATATAAAATCTAATTCAATTTATAAACTTTCACCCTATGGCTTGCCTAAGTGTTAGACGAAGACCCTATAGGCATGATATCAACTGATTCCAGAAACAATGAAATACACATGAATACATACTGATTTAAAAAAATCGTCTATTATTAAAGAAAGGCGAGTTTTAGTAAAAAGAGCATGTGTCATTGTTACTAGTTTTAGACTTATAAGTGAGTGAAGCGGTTCAAATTCGACTAAAGATCATATAGGCATGCTTTCTATGTGTTGTCAATTTTGGACACTTTTATAAACATAGTAAAAAATGCAGAAATCTTATAGGCATGGCATCTAGATGCTGAATTTCGTTTAAAGCCTATGATCATGATACTAATTGTGGTTGATTATTTAAGACATATAAACATGTTTGCCTAATGAAGAATGCATATGCAAGATTCAAAATGAACTTATAGGCAGGATATCTATATGATACGTAGAAAATTCAGAAATTCCTATAGGCAGGATATCTATATGATATGCAGAAATTCAGAAATAACCTATAGGCATGGTATCTATATGGGAATGCAAGATTCCTATAGACATGGTATCTATACATGAGAATGCAGAAATTCTTAGAGACATGGTATCTATATGAGAATGCAAGATTCCTATAGACATGGTGTTTATATGAGAATGCAGGAATTCATAAACTCCTATAGGCAGGTTATCTACCCCTTTTTGCATGCATAGTTACCCCTCCCTTTTCACTATCCATCCCCGAGAGTTTTATTAAAAAGTTATTATAGCCCGGAAAGAGTAAAGTAAAGAAAAATACAATCAGAAAAAGTACAACCAAGGAGAGCCTGATTCAGACATCCTGTCTGAAGTATGAAATAAACCAACTCCAAGAGATCTTATCCGAAAAACTTTCTCCCATTTGGATGTGTCAGAGTTCCCTAAGAGCCTCATATGGACTCCAGGCAGTGCTCACACCCAAATGCACTATAGATGAAGACATAGTGCAGTGTGGAAGGGCCAGTCCTCAAGTGTCCAAGTTCAGAGGGAACTCAAGATCCCAAGGCAAGGCTCACAAGAGGAGGGCAGAACTTAGAGACTAAGAGAGGGTGCAAGTGCAGAATTCTGAAAAGGGGAAAGGGGAAGGGAAACGGTTTACATTAATACACATAGGGGTATAGGGAATGGGGAGGTGGTAAGGAGTGAAGGACAGGCTAGTGGGCATACCCAGCAATGAGAAATGCTGGCGCACCCATAAGACTGTTAGAACACATTGTTTAGAGGTTAGCATCCTCTAAGAGATCAAGTTCAATCCATATACAATAACTTTCATATTGCCATGTTTTAAACTGTAACTCAAAGCACATAAAGGGAAATAGGGAGCAATGATTCATAGCAGAAACAGGCAGTAGGACATAAGCATACTAATTTAAATGTTGAACTCTGCAGAAAGCAGTAAAGTAGACATGGATACAAAGACTGTAAATAAACACATTGTTGTGGACATACCAGTTTCAAAGGAAACAAACAAAGAAAAGTAGTAGGGCTTGTAAACAGGCCACAATGTAGACAAAAAGAGAGTTATTGTGAGAGAGTATGAGTTCAGAAGGGTTCTCCTCGTTGTGAAAAAGGGTGGTGCCTTTTATAGTGTGAAAATCATGACGAAATAAGGTAAGAAAATAGTCAAGGAACTAATTGTCAATCAATTACACAAGACTTTCCTTAATTAAGGGATTCAGATTCAAACGGGTAAAAACAATTTAAGGAAAGAAAAATGAATAAGCACTTTGTGCAAAGCATGCAATTAAGGGTAAAAACATAAAGGTTATTTAAGGACAAAATTTCTAAAATACGTGGTTACACAAACAAGGCAAGAAAATCAATTAACAGCAGTAAATCAAAGGTCAGGGATCTTGTTTGAATGAACCGAGTCAAAAGATAGGAAAGGTTTTCTACCTTAAGGGAAATCAACAAACAATGTAAAGGGAATCAATTAGACCTATTTAGAAGGAATTTGAATCATTCACGAGTTGAAAGCCTTTCTAGAGGAAGATTCATCACATATAAAGAGCACACAAACACGTTGAGTTGAAAGAAAATGTTGTGCCATTGCAAAAATCAATAGAAAAATCCAGTGAAGAAAGAGTTTAAGAAGAGTTTAGCCAAAGATCAGAATCATATGCAAACACCGATGTCCAAACTCGGTTCAGAGACTCGAAGTTGGTCTGAAAGAGTTAGGGGTTCTAAAATAAAAATCCTAGTTCAATTAAATCACATAATCAAACTTGGAAGAACCCCCGAATTCTAGGGTTTCCACCTTGAATCAAGTACAGAGATGAGAAGGCAAGTAATTGAAACAGGCTCAGAGGTTTCAGTTCTATGAAACCTCTTGCATGTTTCTTTCAGCAGCAGAAACTCATGAGTAAAACATAATAGAGAAGACTGATAAGAACAATAGAAGAAGCATGCTAAGAAATTTTAAAAGAAACTTTAAACAGAGCTCAGTAAAAGGAACTTAATAAGGAAACATAAGAACATAGTAAGAAAATATAGTAGGAGAAATATATCAGAACACAGTAGAGAAAGCATACAGTAGAAAAGCATACGAGAACATAGTATAGGAAAATACAGCAGAAGAAGCATGTAAGAACATGGTAGAAGAAAATACAAGAACCGAGTAGAAGAAAATACATATAAAAGGAAAAACAAAGTTAGAAAACACTTAAATACTTTCAGAAAACCCTAGATCAGAAAAGAAAGATTTTGAAAGTAGTTTTTTGAAAGAAAAGTCAGGAAAACGTTTAAGACATTAAGGAAAGCATGGACCTGGAACAGATCTAAGGGAATCGGAAAAACCTTGAAGGGTTAGGGTTTCAGAAGAACCCTAGAAATGACAAAGGCTTTTAAAAGTCACTGATCTGAGTCGGAGAGGTTAGGATCAGTCTCAAACAACCATGGTACGCCGGAGCAAGGACGGAGATGGTCGTGGAACCTCGAATCGACATAGGTCTGGGTACAAACCTTCAAGTTCAAGCCTTGAATCTTCAGAGATCAGGTGTGTAAGAGCAACAAAAGGTAGGTATAAGACTCCCAAAGCCCTGGAAGCCAAGGATTCCGGTGGCTTTCAGGGTGGAAATGGTAAGAGGCGGCTAGGGTTCTGAGAAGACTCGAGAGAGTCTGAGAGAGTGGAGGGTTTCAGAGGCGGCAGGTAGGTGAAAATGACTTGGGGTTAATGGGGTTGGTGAATTAAAAAAGGAAAGGAGAGAATGTGGCCGTTGATCATTTTGATCAACGGCCTAAATTAAACGGGGAGCCGGGCAGGTTGGATTTAATTAGGTTAGGGGCGGGTAATTTTAGGAATTGGGCTGGGGTTAAATTGGGTTTAATTGGAGTAGAATTTAGGCTAAAATTGAAATAAGTAGGGCTAGTATTTAAATAGCCACTTTTCCCTTATTTATTTTATAAAAAATAGTAAAATAATTTTTGGAAACAAATTAAAGATACTAAATTAATTAATAATATATAAATATTAAATTAAAAATACTGGAATCAATTTTGTAATTATAAACGCAATTAAATCTTAAAATAGGCTAATATTGAAATTATATGCAATTTAGCTTTAAAATACTAAATAAATTTGTAAAAAAAATGTGCAAAATTACCTTAGCTATATTTTGGTATAAATGTGAGAATACAATAAATGAATCACCATATATGATAATTTGGGGAATAATTATTGGTTTTTTCTACTGATAAAATAGGGCAATAAATTTGTTTAAAAATCTTTTAAAAATTAGGAAAAAAATACTAAAACATTTGGACATGCTAATTTTGAAAGTATTTTGCAGATAAAAATATACATGGAAAAATTGGGTATCAACATATACTAGTGTTATTCGATGGCACTAACGTCCCTTTTGCCGGGGGCGCTACGTCTTTAAATGGATGTAGGTATTTCTATAGAAGGCAGTGTTGGGCGCAGCTAGTGCCGCATCATCCTTTCAGCTGACTTGGTGATCCCCACTTCGTTTCGGGGTCCTGTTTCATCTGTTTATCATGTACTTTGTATTTTGAGGTATAGCCGGAGCCATGTTGCCGGCATTTCCATATTACATTACTCTTCAGTTGTATTTAGAGGCTCCGTAGACAGGTTGTGAGCGGTGTTTGATAATAGGGAATTGGGTTAGAAACTTGATGTTTGGCAAAGATTTATAAAACTTGTAATATTTTGATAATTATGATTTAAGCTGCAAATGGAAATAAAATGGAAGTTGTTAAATGAAATACTTACAAAGTATAATTAATGGAGTCCATCTCCTATTTATTCATAAATTATTTTGGGTAGAATGAAACCTAACATGCTTGCTCAGTCAGGTTTACTCGGTTGAGCGCCGGTCGCGCCTTCCGGGTTTGGGGCGTGACAAACTTGGTATTAGAGCCTAAGGTTTTAAAGTGTCCTAGGATGTCTCAGAGCCGTATCTAGTAGAGTTCTTCTTATCGGTATGTAGTCGACCACATCTATAAGTTGGAGGCTATTCAGACATTTAGGAATTGCACCCTTCTTTGATACTCCAAATCGTGCAGTAGAGCTCAAGATTGGGAGCTAATTTCCACTCTATGTCTTAATCTCAAGATGAGTAATTCATGATTATGGAAGCAGTAAGGAGGGAATGACCCCACCATTGAATTTGAGGGAGATTGCCCAAGAGTTTGTTATAAGAATGTTTCGAGCCATTGAGGGATTGGTATAACTTGTTGCTAAGGGGAGTACCCTTGTTCCTATTAATGTCTCTGCACCACAAGATCATGTAGTATATTAGTATGTTACCTACCTATGTTAGGGATATGGAGTCGAGGGGTATCGATTAAGCTATTTCCCTACCAACCTAAAGTCATTAAGTTAGTCAAATTCAAATTTCTACTCATTGTATATGTGCATCCATATTGAAGACTTTCATAGGCATGGTCTTAGTAAATGTTGAGTCACAAACCATTGCATGCACATACTCTTTGAACGAGATCCAATATTTCTTGAATCCACTCTACCGCAAATTTTCTTATATGCAATCTCTTATGACATCGAGCTCTATAATCATGTCCTTGAATTGAATTGTAGCTATAGAATTACCATTTCCGACACACCTTTCTAAACTCTAACAAGGGACTATACCCGAAGAATTTCTTCTCGAATGAATGGATGGACAATTCAAATATTTTTGCACCAAATAAAAGTATATTTTCTCTCGGCCATTATTATTCTCAATTTGAAGCCCTAGGCCATTTTTCTTCAAGTTTTTGCATCATCTGAATGTTGACTTAGTGTCATAGTAAAGATCTTGCCTTGTGTCAACATCATATCTAGTATGGTAGTGCCCTCACTCTATCTTAGTTGAGGCTTTCATTTTAGCCTAGTGGTCGGAATTGGCAAGATTTTTATTTGTTTTGCGAGAATCTCCCGCTTCTCCGACAGGTTATTTTCTAAATTTGGTGTGCTCAATTACTTTTAAACATTACTAAATCTCCATCGAAGCTAGGGTCCGTTGAGCTTCCATGTAGCTTGATCATGCTTCTTATTCTTGTTGCTCATCTTATTCTTGAAGGTTGTTCTTCTTCTGGTTGTGAGGAAGACGAGCATTTTCGCTCCTCCTTTGGTTTGCATAATACTTATTTGAGTGTCGCTATATGTTAATTGCTCTATGTTTCTACGAGTCCAACTGATTTGGATGTTTGTAGTGGCTCCCCTAGCCGTGAAGCTATTGAGTTTACCCCTAAAACCTCAAGTTCCCTTTTTGTTAGTTCATCTGACATACCCGGCCTTCCCCTAGTTGATGACCCATTTCTCAGTTCCAATATCGAGGGCTGCAGAAAGAGAAAAATTGCGTCCCTGGCATCTAGAAATACAATTTCTTTTATCAATAGTAATCCACCCAAATTCTTTACCAATTGTACTGAATCCAGGAAATGGGATAGATGTAACAATACCTTTATTTTCTGGTTAACTAGTTTTTGGTCCTTTGATATTACTAGGGTTTTCCGTACTCTGACATAACTAAACAAGGATATGGGATTATAGGTGGCAGGGGCAAGTCAATCCATCCTCTTACTTTAACTACGAGCCTACTTCATTCACTATTGGTTATATTATCCCTTCTCAATCCTATCCCCTTAGAAGTGCTACCCTTAAAGGTTGAACTCTGAACCAGAAGGAGTATCTCTAATTTTAAAACACTTCTAGATATCTGGTCAGTGGATTGATAAATGCCAAAAATTACATGGGTTCCCACTTCACTTCAAGTTCATCAAGGGTTGATAGCATGCCGCAATTTCTGAACCATCTATGCATGCACTAATCTAACAATCCTCTTCCCATTATAACTCCCACTTTTAGTCTTAGGGTTCATCAAGGAGCAACACACCTAGTAACGCATTCATATGTCAAGCCTTTCTCTCGGCCAAGCCTTATTGCATCTCCCAACTTGGCTGGTAATAGCTGGTTTTGTAGAAGGGTATTGAAGAGCTTCATTGTGAAGTAGAGTTGCTAGCCATAGTTGGATTTTTGAATTCTGGAGCTATACATCACGTGACTTTATACCGAGATCTCCTTTCAAAAAATTTTAGCTCCTTGTAATCCCTTATATTATCACCTTTCCTAGTGGGTACAATGTAAAGGTCACTTCTATAAGCTCTCTCACTTTCTTTTTATTTGTCTTGCATCATGTGTGGGTTACCCGTAATCTTCAATGTGATATTATCTCAATGTCTCGACTAATTATCCAACTATATGATCTGATTTATTTAACCTCACTTTTATGTACTCTACAAGCGCCCTAAAACTAGGCAAATTTCCCCTTTTCTACAGACTTCTAATGTCTTCAACTCTGTTTAAGCTCGTTGATTCCAAGTGGTGCTCTTAGTTGTGCTGCCTTACTATCTATTTTCATCTGGTAACTCTCCTCGTGAATCTAATTTTGTGCCTTATGGCATCAAGGGTCGGTGTATGTTCCTTTTGTTAGGATAAAAAGATATTGCTCGCACTCCTTATGAGATTTTCTCCTAAACAACCATCTACCTGCTCTACTTGTCCATGTGACTAGATAACTTAGGTTACTCTTCTCCGATAAGTGCATCAATACTTCTCACCGTTTCATAATTATTCATACGGTCGCTTCAGGCCTTATTCTATATTAGCTCGTAATGATTTTAAGTACTTTCTTGCAATTGTTGATGATTTTCTAGGACTACGAGGGCTTGTCTCATGGGTTCCAAAAGTAATGATTTTCCTTAAAAGTTCAGGCTTAAATTTCCATGATTTCAAACCAAAGTGTGTCGCTTATTGTTAGGAGTGAAATCAAATTCCACGTATTTCATTTGCGGCCTCAATCACACCCATGTTGCAAGAGTCTTACTATTTGAGCTCAACTACTTACCTTACACTCAGGGACACAACTGGTGTATCCTACTTGATCAGTTCTTTAAAAATCTCAAGTTCACATACATGGTATCCACCTTATCTAAGAATACTAGTTACCACTATGCTTCATTTATTTGATAATTGATGTAGTCACCTGGATTAAACCATGTCAGTATCATTAATAGAAATCCTCATGACTCTTAGCATGTAACCTCATGAAATACTCTACTCAGTGCATAAATGGATTCCTGAATAATTCCAGCCCAATCTTGAACTCTGTTGCTCCTTACTGTATTAGATCTATTTGGTATTGAAGGTTCAAACATGTCAAAGTCACCCTATGATTACATGTATTCAGTAGTTAATTTTATGGTCAATTTATTATAGCACATCTTAGAGTAATCGTAAAGGCCACCACGGGTTTAGCTTGGGTGTTCGCATAGAGATTTAGAATTCAGGAGGGTGAATCGGTTATTCTCAAAATTTTCCTTTGTAGATATTATGTGAATTGATAATGAAGGGTACGTAAGCGCATTTCCCATTAGGTCGCACTAGGAGTATGATGTTTCCCCATAGTTGTTCCTCGTGAATTTCTATTTTCATATGTCTATGTCTAAGAAGGTAGGTGGGGAACATTTGTGTATCATCCTGGTGTAAATTATTGAAGGTGAAGTTAATGGTTAGTTAGCTTATGTGAGGTATCTAGTTGTCATCCTTGTTAGATAAGTTTGGAGGTTGGGGTTGTTTTCGTGAATGTAGTATGGCAAAGCTTATAAGTATAAGAGGACACATTGAAGACCGAGAGTGTTGTGTAAATAAGGTATTTTCGCTTGATTGTATATCAATAAGCTTTGACTTGAAAGGTACCTTATAGGTGTTATAATTTAAAAATATGTAGTCCATGTTCTGGTATCATTGTGATAATATAGCGCTTGTAATGGTGAGATTAGTGTTACGGGTATATATGTTGTTGTGCTTTGTCGGGTTATGGATGAGTTTTTAGGATGGTTTGGGTGATTCTCTAACAGGTGGATAGGCCTAATTACAAAGGAGATGCTGCCGAAATTTCTGAAAAGTTTAGGAGTTAGTCAAAATTTAGGGACTTGAGGTAGGATGGAAAAGATATATGTTATGTTAGGTATTTAGTTCAGGCTTTGCCTCTCATTTGAGGACGAATGATCCTAAGCAGGGGAGAATGTAAGGCCCTGGAAAATTTTGCGAAGCAATATAGGATTTCGGGGTGCCGCGTAGGCTAATTATAATATTTTATGTGAAATTAACATGGTGGGCATAACTTCATAATCACCCATCTCTTGCTCAAGTCTTCAAGAATCAAAGAACCTAATCACATGTTCTTCATCTAAGAGGTAAGGTTCTATACATTAGACTTTGATTTTGAGTTTGGGGTATAAGATGTGTTATTGAGATATGATTCTTGGGTGTAATAGTATTATGTATACATGCATGAAAAATTAGGTTTGTGGGAAGATTGATGAACATAAATAAGTAAATATTGGGTTGGGGAATGAAGGAAACCTTGTAAAAGAGATTTGAAATCAAGATGCTCAACTAGTATTTGATAAAATGCTCAAATGAGCTGAAACCATGAATACCTTCCTAATTTGTGTTTAATTTCGTTATGTTTCAAAGTAGATTGGGATTGCTAGAATTTCCGGAACGTCTTAGTAACTTAAGGAAAGCTTAAACAATGTATGTATGGCTAAAACCCAGTCTTTTAGAAATTGAGCTCCATCGGTGTTTGTGTGAATACGGTAAGATTAAAGTTGAATTGTTGTATTGATTGTTGTTTCACATGAATTTGGGGTTGCGACCTTATATGCGTGAAAGATGTGTCTCAATATGATCAATGCACTATTCTTGATAACTTGAAAGGGTGCAAGGAATATGAATCATGCATTAAAATGCTTCGGACTTAAATTAAGATTGAAGCTGTATATATTGTGCCATCTATGTTAAGTCTTATCTATTCTTACAATTCTATTTGCTTTTGTGTGCACATATTATCCTAAAATTACAAATCTAACATTCAAAGTGGAAATGATGTGATATTTATGGCCCTAAGTGCCAATGAATTTATATGATATATGTGAAATAAAGATTCAAATGAGATTATTAATGAGAAAGGAACAACGCCTAGGTAAGGCGGCCTAGCCGATCGGCCCATGATCAGACACCATGGAATACACATGGTGGTAATGTGCTGATATTGAATTCCGGAAAAAGGAAAATGAAGTGGTGATTGAAGTATATGTCTCAATTGTGGCAACCTAACCGATCAGGTCGTGATCGGACACCGCTCAAGATAGTGGTGGTATTGTGAACAATGTTGAACAGTATGAAATGCCCCAAACTAAAGGCTATGGAAACCTGATGTGAAAATTGTATGATTCTTTTACATTGATAATGTTGTGATCGTTTAAAGCTTTTGAGTTATAGTTGTGATTTCCTTATTTTTGTATGAAAGTTCTTTCTAACTAGATGGTGTTTAGTTATACATACTAGTGCTATTCGATGGCACTAACGTCCATTTTGCCGCGGGCAATATGTTTTTAAATGGATGTAGGTGTTTCTATAGCATACAGTGTTGGTCGCAGCTAGTGCTGCATCATTCTTTCAGCTGACTTGGTGAGCCCCACTTCGTTTTGGGGGCCTGTTTCATCTGTTTATCGTGTACTTTATATTTTGAGGTATAACCGGAGCCTTATTACCGGTATTTCCATATTACATTACTCTTCAGTTGTATTTAGAGGCTCCGTAGACAGGTTGTGGGTGGTGTTTGATAATGGGAAATTGGGTTAGAAATCTTGATGTTTCGCAACGATTTATAAAACTTGTAAAATTTTGATAATTATGATTTAAGATGCTAATGGAAATAAAATGGAAGTTGTTAATGAAATACTTATAAAGTATGATTAATGGAGTTCATCTCCTATTTATTCATAAATTAGTTTGGGTAGAATAAAACCTAACAGGTTTGCTCAGTCGGGTTTACTCGGTTGAGTGTCGGTCGCGCCTCCCGAGGTTGGAGCGTGACAAGAAGACAAAAGCTAGGATTTCTAAGGCTTGGAGGAGCTAGAGGGTTGGTTTTGGGCTTGGAGAAGATTCAGGATATTATGAAGAATTCCATCATTCTTCTCCTTTTCTTTGGTAAGCTCGGTTCTGAGAGCATCCCTCTCAGATTCCACCTCTGCCATACGATCCTTGAGCCTAGCTATCTCAGCATCATTCACATTCCTGGACCAAAGCCTTGACTTTGCTATTGATAGGAATCTTGTCGGATGAACCAGGTTCATTTGGGATGGCACCGACTAAGTAGTCATAAGCAATCGGAGTGTTAATGCCAAAATGATTCTTGCTTGAGGCCATTTCCCATTTCTTCAGAGGCACATTGAACCTATCCAGAACCGTGGTCAGAATAAAGCCATAGGGGGTAGTATGAGCCTTGGAGCCATTGATGACCCTGTCCACTAGCTTGATGTGAAAGCAGTCCAATTAATTTGCCTTCCACTTTCCAGGCACTCCATATGAACTAGGTCCATATAATTTGCAATGTGCCTTCTCTCCTGTCTGGGCAATAGACACTTATTGACAAATTCAAACAAGACCTCGTGCTGAGGCCTCATTTCACTCTTTTGAACAGCCCTGGCTTTATTCACATCCTCAGCATCACAAAACCTCCTGGTAATTTCAAGGGCAATAGGAAGGGAGTCCAGACAAGGCCACCTTTGCCTTGTATAATCATCAAACCCTTCAGAGGTTATATTAAGGATTTCTCCAAGTTTTTCTGCATCAAAGGACACTTAAATCCCTTTCACCAGGCTGCTAAACTTGCCATCCTGAACTTCTATATTTGCCATAAACTCAATTATCTCATTCCTGGCTAGCCTACCATCCATCTGAAGGACCATGTCATTCCACCCCTAAGAAGCTAAGGCATCCTCCAGTTTCATCATTCCTGGCTCCACCAGGTCTTTTAGCAGTCTACCCTTCAAGATCTTTCTTTTGCCAAACATGGCAAGCTTGTCCTATTCACCATCAGAATCATCTTCTACTTCTTCTCCACTCCATTCCTCATCTTCAGAAATTTTCACTTTTTTTCCTTTCACAGCAGACCATGTCCTCTTGGCTAGTGAAGGTTCAGCAGCCTCAGACACAGAGGAAGACTTCTTGGACGAAGTCTTGGGCTTCTTGGGCTTGGGGGTCTGAACCTCCACTGGTTGAACTTTCTCTTGATGGACCTGTTCCATCTTATCAACCTCCACGTCCTCTGAGGACTCTGTAACCTTCCCTTTTCCTTTAGCCAGCTTTTTCTTCTTACTCTCAGCTAGAGCTTTCTGGAGATCACTCTCACTCTGCTTCTTGTAGCTCTACCCTTTGGCAATGAAAATTCAGTAGTTGTTGGGGATGAAGCCTTTCTTTTCTTGGAGGGATTAGGAACACTGGGGGCTTTTGGTGTGGGAATTTTGCATTTCTTTGGGTCATAACTTGCCCCAAACTTTTTCAGTAGGTCCGCTAGGGTCTCTTCAGTAGATGAACTAGGTTCATCTCCATATGTGCTCAAATTAACCAGCTCCTCAGCAGCTTCCCCAAAACCACTTCCCCCTGACTTCTTACCACTCTCTTCTACCCTTTCTTGTTCAACCACACAGATAGCAGGCATAGGCAAATCAGCAGTGGGTGAATGATCAACCACTTTTTCCCATTTTCCCTCTCTTTACCACATGCACCCTCTCTCTCTCTCTCTCTTTTTCCTTTTCATAATTCTTTTTACCTCCACTCCTTCGTGACCCTGGTAATTCTACATCATTAACAGACCCAACCAGAACAAACCTAGTGTCTAGATTTTCATATATAGAAGAAATTACCTTAGAAGGAGATTCTTGAGTTTTTTCAGAGTCAGAAGACCCAGGTCCTTCCCCCTCAGTAGCGGATTTATATGATTCAGAATTAGAGTTGGAGCCAGAGTTTTGGGCATGGCTGGACTTCAACTTCTCATTTAATTTCTTCCTCATAGCCCCAGACGCTACTATTTTTGGCGCAAGCATTTTTACCCTTCTCAACCTGGGTTTGGGAGATGTACTAGGTGGAGGAGGTGTAGATGAATTATAAGGAGTGGGTGGTGGAGAATTTCCAGGATTGTCTTGTGGGTTGGTCATGATCGTTGGTTTCTTGAGGGAATTTGTAAATTAGAACTTTGGAGAAGAGGGCAAGTGAAAGTGAAGAGGGATTTTGACGTTTTGGAATTATGGAGATGGCATAAGGAATGACGTGTATTTAAAGAGAAATACACATTTAATGGGTAACGGCAGCTTTAGCAATGGTCAATTAGAGGTCTAATCAACCTGAAATTTCATATTTGAATGATCGGTTTATCTTTTCTAGATTTTAGGCAATTTTTTCGATTTAGAGTTCTAGGCAGATGGAACTGGTTCAAAGCTAACTGATAGAATTTTTTAGGAATTTAACAATTGTATGGCTTCTGCTCATGATTTAAATATTTATATTTCTAATTGTGCAGAGTATAGAAAACATACCTTAGCTTTCAGATCAACCCATACAGAGAAACCAGGTTCTTCATTTAGAATTCTCTTGAACATGCCTCAATTTACCATAATATAGAAAATTTTGTAAAGGATCAGTGAGTCATATTAACACATGTCAGAGGAGTATACTAATTAAAGTATGAAGCTGAGTAAGAATTAATCTAGATATTTACACAAGTTCAGAGTTCCTGGCCAAAAAAAAATCATTTTTTCTCTTTTTTTTCATTATGCATTCTGAGCTGGACCTATTAGGTGATCTTAATCATCCCTAATTCCAACCTGTTCCTCTCAAAGTTTTCTCTACTCATTGCTTTAGTGAAGATGTCAGCAATTTGTTTATCAGTAGCATAGAATTCTATGGAGATCAATCCTTTCTCATAGTTATCTCTTAAGAAGTGGTGTCTAACATGTATGTGCTTAGTCCTCTTATGATGAACAGGATTCTTTGTCATACTTATAGCACTAGTGTTATCACAGAATATAGGAATGCAACTAACTTCAATGCCAAAATCTACCAGCTTGTTGTTTGATCCATAGCAATTGAGCACAACAAGAGGCAGCAACAACATATTCAGCCTCAGCAGTGGATAAGGCACTGAATTATGCTTTTTAGTGGCCCATGATACAAGACATGAACCAAGAAAATAAGCCATACCTGACGTACTTTTCGTATCCACAAGGAAACCTACATAATCAACATCAGCATACCCTACTAGATTGAAATTACTACCTTTAGGGTACCAAAGGCACATATCAGTAGTGCCTTTCAAATACCTCAGTATCCTCTTGACAGCAGTCAAGTGAGACTCTTTTGGATTAGCTTGAAAGCGAGCACAAAGCCCTACACAAAAAACTATGTCAGGTATGCTGACAGTAAGATACAAAAGTTAACCAATCATACCCCTATATAGCTTCTGATCAACAGATGAACCAGGTTCATCTATGTCTAATTTAGTGGCAATTGCAATGGGGGTGTCTGTTTACTTTGATTCATCCATTTTAAACTTTTTGATCAGCTCCTTTGCATATTTCTGCTGATGGATCATGGTTCCATTTGGGCTTTGTTTGATCTGTAATCCTAAGAAAAAGTTAAGCTCACCCATCATACTCATTTCAAACTCACTCCCCATTAATTTGGCAAAATCCTTACTTAGTTTGTTAGTGGTGGCCCCAAAGATTATGTCATCAACATATATTTGTACCACAGGAAGATCCTTACCTTTTTTCCTCAAGAATAGAGTAATGTCAATTTTACCTCTTTTGTGGCCATGTTCAAGCAGGAATTTGGACAATCATCCATACCATGCTCTAGGAGCCTACTTGAGTCCATAGATAGTCTTGTCTAATTTGTACACATGCTCAGGATATTTTTTGCTCTCAAACCCTGGAGGTTGTTTCACAAGCACTTCTTCTTTTAGGTAGCCATTCAGGAAAGCACTTGTGACATTCATCTGATGAAGAGTGAATTCCATGTTTGCTTCAAAGGCTGTGAGGAGTCTTATTGCCTCTAGTCTTGCAACTGGAGCAAAAGTCTCATCAAAATCTATACCCTCCTCTTGGCTGTAACTTTGGACTACCAGACTTGCCTTATTTCTTGTAACTGTTTCATTTTCATCAAGTTTGTTTCTGAAGACCCATTTTGTGCCAATAACTGATCTGTCCTTGGGTCTTGAAACTAGATGCCAAACTTGACTTCTCTCAAACTGATTGAGTTCATCTTGCATTGTATTTACCCAATCTGCATCCTACAAAGACTCAACAACATTTTTAGGTTCAATAAGAGATAGGAAAGCATCAAAAGCACACAGATTCTTTAATTGTGATCTAGTTGTGACTCCAGAGGTTAGATCAGTAATTATGTTCTCAATAGGATGAGAACTTTGATACTTGTAAGGTTTCACAACAAACCGATTTTTGCTAGATGTTTCTCCCATGTTCTGTTGCTGAGGAATAGGGTCATGAATAGGTTCCTTTAGGGGATTGGTTTCAGTTCCTTTTTGATCAGTTCCCACTGTCAGGTTGCCCTGGATGGAAGAACATATTCCATCACCTGTTCCTTCTTTTGGTGCCACTTTAGCTTGTGCTGAGAGATCAGTCAATTCTTTTACCAGCCCAATAGCTTCATCTTCATGTTCTTGTCTCTCAGAAAGAATGTTAGTTTCATCAAACCCTACATGCACACTTTCTTCTACACACAAAGTTCTTTTATTGAGCACATTATATGCTTTGCTATGTGAAGAATATCCCAAGAATACTCCCTCATCACTCCTAGGATCAAACTTACCTAGGGAGTCCTTTCCATTATTATGCACAAAGCACTTGCATCCAAATGCCCTAAGATGGGATATATTTGGTTTTCTCCCTTTAAGTAACTCATAGGGAGTCTTCGCTACAAGAGGTCTAGTCATGCATCTATTGATGATATAACATGTAGTGTTTACAGCCTCTGCCCAGAAGTTGTGGGGCAGTTTACAAGAAAGAAGCATTGTCCTAGCCATATCTTCAAGAGTCTTGTTCTTTCTTTCAACTACTTCATTTTTTGAGGAGTACTAGGGGCAGAGAAGTTATGATCTATACCATGCTCATCACAAAATTCAACAAACTTAGCATTTTCAAATTGAGTTCCATGATCAGACCTAATGGATGCAAGTTGATTACCTAGTTGTTTCTGAGACTTTCTAACAAAAGCAGTAAACATGTCAAATAATTCATCTTTAGATGTTAAGAATAGTACCCAGGTAAACCTAGAATAATCATCAACAAGTACCATCACATATTTCTTACCACCTCTACTCAATGTTCTCATTGGACCACAGAGATCCATATGAACCAATTCCAGTGTCCTGGTTGTGCTTACCATTTTCTTGCTTTTAAAGGATGATCTTACCTGTTTTCCCCTTGCACAGGCCTCACAAACTTTGTCTTACTTGAAATTGATGTTATATATCCCTATCACCAAGTCCTTGGAGACTAATTTGTTGAGTTGATTCATACTTGCATGACCAAGTCTTTTGTGCCACAGGAGGGGATCATTATTCAACACACTTAAGCTAGTGAGTTCATTTTCTGAAAGAGTAGACAAATCTACAATGTAAATATTGTTAACTCTTTTTCCCTGCAAAAAAATCTTGTCAGTGGTAAGGTTAATCACAAAGCATTTTGTAGAGGTGAATGCTACAAGGTTAGCTCGTCACACAGTTGTGATACACTGATTAGGCTATATTTCAAGCCATCTATCAAGTAGACATTCTCAATGGAGTGTGAGCTTGTCTTACCTACCTTTCCAACCTCAATAATCTCACATTTCTTCCCATTTCCAAAGGAGACATTACCTCCTTTTAAGTCCTCAAGTGAAAGGAACTGGTTCTTGTTTCAAGTCATATGTTTTGAGAAGCCACTATCCATGTACCATATTTGGCTACTTCTCTTCACTTGGACCTCTTGTTCATCATCTGATTATCTGATGGCCATAAGTGCTTGTTTATCTCCAGCTTCATCTTCTGAGTCCTCATCTAATGTTTCTCCCCAAGCAGAAACCATCGCCTTTATTGATCGTTTGTTACTTTTGGGTTGAACCTGTTCCTTCTTCCTGTTCATTCATTCAGCCCTTTCCTTCTTCCATTCAATTTCCCACTGAGGAAAATTCTTGATCATGTGATCAGTCTTACCACATTTGTAGCAACCCTCGTTGGTCTGTTTCTCAGGAGCCCCTTATTTGTTGAAGGTTGTACCTCTTGAAGAATCCTTTCCTCTCATTAGGTACTTTTTGAAATCTCTTATGTTCATGGCCATTTAATCATCCTCTAAATCCGCACCTTCAGTTATTCTGAGAGCCAGACTGCTTTCCTTCTTGGGTGCATCCATTTTCATGGTTTGCCTTCTCAGTTCATAGGCTGTGAGGTTTCCAATCAGTTTATCCAACTTAAGGGTAGTAATGTTCTTTGATTACTGAAAAGCAGTGATTTTGCTTTCCCAAGTCACTGGTAAGACTCTTGTCAAGATTTTCTCAACCTTATCTTCTTCAAGGATAATTCTCCCAAGAGATTTAAATTCATTTGTTAGTGTTGTGAACTTTATGTACATCTCCTATATGGTTTTTCCTTTCTTCATAGTGAAATTCTCATATTGAGAATATAGCAGTATTCATCTTAATCTCTTTACTTGAGGAGTTCCTTCATGACCCACTTGTAAAGTATCCCATATTTCCTTGGCAGTGGTACAACTTTGAATCCTACTGTACTCGTCTGGACACAGTCCATACACAAGCCATTTCTTGACCTTAGCATTCTTCTCCCATTTCTTCAAGTCTTCAGCAGTGCAGTTAGCTCTTGTCTTTGGCACGTCCACTCATTCAGCATTCTTCTTTGTAGTTGTCAGGGGACCATCAGTGACTATGTCTCAGAGTTCATAGTCTTCTCCTATGATATGATCTCTCATCCTGTTCTTCCACCAAGAATAGTACTGACCATTAAAGAGTGGAGGCCTAGGAGTGAATTGTCATTCCCACTTTCCAGGTGGTGCACAAAACTTGATCTTTTCCTAAGGTGTTAACCTCCTCAAGGATAACCTGCTCTGATACCAATTGATGTTTTAAGTGTCAATACCACACAAAAGGGGGTGATTTGTGTGGTATCCAATTTTCGCTTAACTTGACTATAGAAGAACCTGGTTCTTCTAGGTGTTCCAACTACTACTATTTGCGGAATAATAAAAACAAAAAATAAAGAACACAGACATTTTTATGTGGAAAACACCTAGCTCAAAAGGTGAAAAAACCACGACCTACTACTCAGTAGGATTTTTCCAAACTTCCACTAAAATCACTGAGCCAAAATAGCATTTACAAAAACTCTTTGTAAACCTAAGGATTAACTCTAATCCCGTTGTGGCAACCATCCTCAACTGTTACGATAACGTCAAGTTAACTTCTAACTTGAACACTCTAGGTACATAATACAATTTTTCTATTAAAACTGAAAGGTACAATGTAAAATCACCTGCTACAATTGAACTAGAATAAAAGATTGACACATGGAGCTGGTTCTTCTATCTCGTTCAAGCAGCTTCAGGATTGCACACTCAAATCACACATAAATTGCTTGCAAAATCGCCTTCCTTCTTTGCTCTCAATTTAAGTTTAACTTGTGCTTATGTGCATTACCTGTAAAAGAGAACAACACTGGCATTTAATAGCTTAGTGATCAAAGTTTGACTGGGATTCAATTACTACTCTTCTATCGTAGAAGAGTTCATGATGATCTCAAACTCTAATACTATCTTCATCCTAAATTGTGTTCTCTTCATGTAAGGAGTCTTTCTCTCCTTATCCAATATGCAATATTTTCGATCAGATAAGGAAATATTGCTTTTTGATCAGTTAGACATATCTCCTTCACGTGCATCTCAAATGTACAGGTTGATAATGACTGTGCTTCACAAGATGGACCTGGTCCATGTCTTAGTTCTTTTATCAATCTTCATAACTTCACCTGTTCTTGGGCCAACAATCCCTAAAACTCAACAAAAGTCAACCCGGCCTACATGATCAAAACATGAGTCAAAGGGCAGATCCCGACTACCCATAATCCCACGAGTCCAAATATATGTTTTGTTTTCAAATCTAAGTCCATATCAAAGATCAAAACCTCAATTTTTTCTATACTAAGTTGTAGGAAAAACTCCCAAATTTACCTCAAAATTTAATATTTTAGGTATTAATAATCCAACTAAATTCTTGAAATAATACCATAACTGGGTAGAAATCACTTACCCCAAAGTTTTGTATAACAATATCCTTGCAAAATCGCCCACCTCCAAGTGTATGGTTCAAAATATGGAATAATGGGTTAAAATCCTGAAATATTGCACTTCAATATTCTTCCCAGATAAATCCTTTGCGAACGCGGCCCATGCCTCGAGTTCGTGAAGCATAAATTCTGCTTCCGCGAAAATAACACTTTGCAAACGTGACATCATACCCAACGAATGCGAAGTCTTCCGCCCAGTCTCCTTTGCGAACGCAACGATACCCATTGCAAACGTGAACACTCACCTGCCCAGCCACTCTGCCAATGCGACCAGCCTTACACGAACGAGAAGGCTTCTTCTAGTTCCCAACTCCTTCTTTGTGAATGCGAGACCCCTTCCGTGAACGCAAAGAGAAACTACACCATCTCCAAAATACTCTCCGTGATCGCGAACCACCTCCGCAATAGCGATAAAGAACCCGACACCAGTAAAAATCTCCGACACCAATGCTCCGGGTGATCCGAAACTCACTCGAGCCACCCGATACCTCGCCCAGTGATACGAACAAGTCCATAAACACTACCCCAACCTATCCAAAGCTTTTAAACATATACAATAACATCACATCTACAAAGCAAAGATCAAATCACAAGTTGCATCTCTCTTAAGTTCAAGAACTTCCAAGCTTCGAACGAAGGGTCTGGTTCAAACCTAAGCAATTCGGATCACCACCAAACTTTGTGCACAAGTTCCATACAACAAAATAAACTTATACTAAGTTCCGTAATAACAATCAGAATCCGATATCATTAGTGTCAACTATCGAAACTTAAGAACTCTCCAATACTTCAAACGGCCAACTTTCGATAAATAAGCTCAAATCATTTGGGAACCTCAAAATTTGAACATACTCCTAAGTCAAAAATCATCATACAAACTCATTGGAACAAACAAATCACCAATCTGAGGTCGTTCACAAAAAAGTCAAACCTTGGTCAACTCTTCCAAATTAAGGTTTCAAAAATAAGATGAAGTGTTCCAATTCACTCCCAAACCCCATGAAAGTCAAACCACCCATCCCCATAAGTCACAAATCATCAAATACACATATGAAAAATATTAAATAGTAAAACGGGGTTCAAATACTCAAAATGACAAACTGGGTCGTTACATTAAAACATGTATTGAGCGTAGAATGCATTAATAACCATGCAAAGCTCAATACTTATGCAAAACTCTAGCCGAATATCAGCAATAGTTTAACTTAATTTTAAATCCAATATCTCAATATTGGAATTCATGAATAAGGATTGTCTGGCTAGATAGTTGGACTGGAAAATATCATCTCTTACAGGATCTTTTTAAGCGGGGAGTCAATCAGATTATGAGTAAAGAACATTTATTATGTAGACCCACGTTGGAGTGTGGAGGCTTTGCGTGATAATATTCAAAGGACAAAAATGAGAAAATAAAATAAATCAACAAAACATAAGAAAGATAATTTAAACAAAGACAGGGAAACAAACAGAATTGAAATACACGTTTTAGCTAAAACTGAAACGGAATAATTTAAAACTTCCCAATTTGTCAATCATGTCAAACCAAATGAAATGAAGGTGAACAACATCACGAATTATGTTTACCCGTAAGATTAAAAGTAAGACTAATCGATTAAAATTAAAGAAGATGACAATCCTGGCTGCGAGAGCAGCGTCTCCGAGGACAGAAATAAGGACAATGTACAAGAGAAAATAAAGTTATTTAATTGAGAGCGAAAATGGAATACAACATGTGTTTTGTTAAGAATTTTGTGTCTTACAATGCCTGCTGAGCCTGCTATTTATAGCTATATCTAGGGAAACAAAATCTTAAGATCAAGCCATACTTAAATGATAATAAAAGAGTCGTCGATGAATATGTAACGGCAGGCTATGAATGCAAATATTCTCTACAACGGCTGTCCATTTAATGTTAGAGAATATTCTTCATTGAATACTATTTGATGACAAAAATTCAATCTGCTCCTGTTAACCATGTTCCCTTCGTAGTCTATCCGATGTCAGTTGCAATTGTTGTCTCCGATACTGGTTGTTACTTGATACGTCATATGCATGTCTTCGATTTCACGTATCATACTATCATTCGACCGTTTATTATAAACCAATTTCATCCTATACAAATTCTATACTCCAGATTTGAGGTTATCATTTTTCACTTTTCGGGGAAAAACATAAAGAGCGTAAAGATATATAATAAAACTGAAAGTAGATAACGTTACATTATATTTCCTTGTCTTTATTTTATGAATGTAGACTTAAGAACAGAGTGTTCATTTAGGAGAAACAAACCTCTTGAAGTTCTTAAGCAAATCCCTCCCTTCTTCCCTCCGGTTATAAACCAATTTTACCCTATACATTGCTTTCTGGTGATATATCCTTGTGTCACCGGAAAGTTGGTGAAGATCGCTTTCTTGATAGAAAATCTCCTGAACAGTCTCTGACGCCTGAAATGACGTATGTCTTCTTGCATTTAATACCCCGAATATGTACTGCCCCATGATCAAGTAATATTTTCGTCGGTTGTTGAGGTAATCATGACCACGATTTTTGTCGTCTATATCCTAACTTTTACACATCATTTTACCTCTTTCACTTCCAAATTCTATATGTTTATCACCTTCTCTGTACTCAATCTCCTCCTGCTTAGAAAAATTTATTCTTCCCTATAAATTTTACTACCATGGCTTCTTTTACTGTATCTTATAGAAACTTCGGTCTTCTCTTCGGTAGAGGCCCGGAGACAAACAAAGACAAAAACGTTGATGTTGATTCTGAGCCTCCCACTGCAAACACCACCATACCCAAACACCTGAGTACCATCAATGACTTCCAAGAGAAGGTTCCATCCGCGACTCCGCAGACTTGGGCCGTTAGCAGCTACCCCTCATCTATTCGCCCTTTCAGTACTCCTGTTGATTCTCGCTTTTCAACTCCTGTTGTTGTCTCTAGTCTAAGGAGCTCGGACCCCGGGCCTCTTCTGCCTTCAAATACTAAGAAACCAATAATTAGCATTGCTCCTTCTGCAGCTACTTCACAACCTTCAATGCCAACAACTTCACGCCCCTCTACACCAGTTGCACCTTCACCACTAGCACATACTGTGTCTTCTCCACTGGAATAGACTTTCGAAGGGGGGGGTGCTTCTCCTCCCCAGTCTCCTGATCGCGGGAATTTGGGGCACAATTACACACCCCTTTCCCTAGATCCCCGAGGGAGGAGGAGTGCTACTCTTTCGGTTTCGAAGGAGTGCTACTCTTTCGGTTTCAAAGGAGTGCCATCTGTTATCCAGGCCAATAGAGCTTGTGAACTTCTTGAAGCCGTTGGATTCAGAGAAAGATAAGAAGAAAATATGCTCCCTTTCGGGGGAGTATTTTTTGAATAATGTTATGCATAATGCAGCACCTATACCGTACTTTCTTTCTCATCACTTGTTTTCTATTTGTTTGTTGTAACAGGATTTCTAACCTTGACATTCTTTTTTATAGGCCAACTTCCTTGCTTTTGAGGGCCTGCGGAAATTGATCCTCGATAAGCAAGGACTTGCCTCTGAATGGGATCAACTGTTGGCCAAAAGAGACCAACTGGCTGCACACCTCCTAGTGTTGGAGGCAAAAACTGTTGAGGCAGGCGAGCTTGAGGCCCGATTGTAGCAAAGCAAAAAAATAGTGATGGCCCACAACGAAGAAGCTCCTCAATTACATTTACAATTCCAAGAGGCTAAGGTTAAGTGGGTTGAGCTCCAAGATATTGTGCATGTTGCTGCCAAGCGTGAGTCTGCCTCCGAGGAACAAGTGAATAACTTGAAGAAAACCTTAAGCTCCAAATCCGAGGAGGCCAATGTCGCCAAGGAGAAGAGGGCTGGAATGGAGGAGAGATTTTAGAAGATCATAGAGCAAAATCTGATTCATCTATCTACAACCCGTGATCTTAATTCTAGCCTCGGTGCCATGAGGTCCAAGAGGGACGACCTTCAGGCCGAGGTTGACAGAATTAAGGCAAAGCTCCAGTACCAAGGGAACTTTCTCATATTTGAGAAGACGTATTCTATGTATCATATGGGGAGAAAACCTTGGAAAATGCCAAATAGGGCATCGATTATATTGATGATTGCATCGCCATGGCTCGAGAACTGGAGCTAACTGCTCAAGAATGTCTCCTTGCTTGGCCTATTGCAAGTGACTCTTCGAGCACTGGTTCTGAGTAATCGGGATTCAAGGATGAAAGTTAAGAGAATGATGATGAAGTTCTAGGCCCCGAACCGGCAGCTGATCCACTCTCTTCCACCAGGGGGATGCAGATGGCTCTCTCCACTCGGGCTCTGACGGCGATAATGCTTAGATTCTTTCCTTTTGTTGTTTTTCCCCTTCTTCTTTGTTTTATACATTGTACTTATGCCAAGCTTTATATTGAGTTTGGCACTTTTGATAAATAAAGAAGAATTTTGCTAAAGTGTTGTGCAAGATATATTTTCTTTGAAGTTGGGTTACTTAAAGCTTCGGGCATACTTTCATCCGATAACTTCTAATTCCGGGCATAAATTATACGGAAATCAACCCTTTACTATGAGGGTTTCATAAGAGAGGACCCTCTTGTGTTTATGGTGCTCTTGAAGAGGACGTCTCCTATTCATTCCAGCACAACCATTTGAATTTTTTTTGCTAACATTCAAATGATAAAATCAACTCATCATTTGGACAAGAAACAAGATAAAAATAAAAGGACTTTATTTTATTCCTTCCATATTTAAAAGTAAATATGCATTCATTTGCTAAGGGAAAAAAGAAATGGCAAATACATGTGGCTAACTTGCAACTTATTTACATAGAGCTGGCCATGCAGTCCCCGGTCCAAACTCCTGATGTTATTTTTGACACCAGTACTGCTCTTTAGCAGCTAGAGGTATTAACCCGGGACTGAAATTTGCCACAAAGCTGGCCAAAACTTGCATCTTAATCGCAGTCCTAGGCTTATATTCAATATCAACACACTAATTTCGACTGCCTGTTTACCCGAACGGCCTAACAACTCAGGATTGTGAATAGAATTCCTCAAAGGAAAGGTTGTCACAATGGCTATCGTGTGACATTGATGGCCTAAGCTTTTGAGAGGCGACTACAAGAGCTAAGACTAGTTTTTCGAGGTGCGAGTAATGAGTCTCCATTCCTAACAGTATTTTACTAACATAAAAGATAGGAAATTGTGTACCTTCTTCTTCTCGGAGCAAAACGGCACTTACAGCTACCTCTAAGACAGCTAGATATGTTAGTAACTTTTCCTCGGTAAGTTTCATCTTATGCTTCCTTAAGATATCGTTTCATGGAGGTGTTTCAAGTGATCTCTTGCATTCAAAGACTTAACTAACATGTCATCAATATATGCTTCCATTGTTCTGCCTATTTCTTTTTCAAACATCTTATTAACGAGCCTTTGATAAGTGACTTCGGCATTTTAAGCCCGAATGGCATCGCATTGTAACAATATTTGCCGAAACTCATTATGAATGAAGTTTTTCCCCGATCCTCCGAGTTCATCTTGATTTGATTGTACCCCGAGTAGGCATCAAGGAAACTCACTAACTCGTGCCCGATCGTTGCATCAATCATTTGATTATTGGGAACGAGTCTTTAGGGCACGCCTTATTTAGTTCCTTATAATCTATGCACATTCTAAACTTGTTATTCTTATTTGGACCTACAACTACATTAGATAACTATTTTTGATACTTTATCTCCCGGATTTACATGTCGAGTAGCCGAGTTACCTCTTCTTTAACAAACATGTTTTTGACCTCGGCTATTGGAAGTTTCTTTTGCCTTTCCGGTGGGAAGTTCGATCCAAGCTTAGCTTGTGTACAACCACCTATAACGGGATATAATTGCGACCATGCAAAACAATCGACATAAGCTTTAAGGAAATTCATAAGTCCTGACCTGAGTTTGGGATTGAGTCCAGTTCCCAAGTGAAATTTCCTTTCCAAGAATAATTCGAATAAAGCCTCTTGCTCAAGTTCCTCTACACTGGACTTGCTTGCATCTGTCTCCTCCAGTACCTGATAGTATCTCGGCACCTAGAGGGATTCCGATGACTCCTTGCCTTTATCGTCTTCATTTGGCAAGGGAGAAGGCGTCGATTCCTATAATTGCTATTTGAATATTTCCTCGCTTTGTTGCTGGAAATCGACACTGCATTCATTTCTCTTGCTACTAGTTGATCTCTTCTTATCTGCTAAATTCCCTCCATGGTCGTGAATTTTAATAGTTGATGATATGTTGAGGACACAGCCTTCATCTCCTATATCCACAGCCTTCTGAGGATTATGTTGTAACCCATGTCACCGTCTACCACTTCGAATAAGGTGGTCTTAGTTACCCCTTTGGTGTTTGGGCATAGCAGGATCTCTCCTCAGGTTGTCACGCTTACCAAGTTGAACCCAGTGAGGAGCTTTGTTATTGGAACAATATTTCTAGTTAACTTTGTTTGTTCAAGCACTCTCCATTGAATGATGTTGGCTGAGCTTCCTGGCTCAACCAAAACAAGCTTAATATTGAAATCTAAGACATTGAGAGAAATTACCAGTACGTCATTATGTGGTAGAAGAAGTTCGCTGGCGTCTTCCTCCGCGAAGGTGATGTCATCTTCTATGACTTCTCGGAGTCTCTTGTTGTGGCTCACCGATATCTTTATTTCTTGGCTGCCGAGAAGGTTACGCCATTAATTTCATTCCCTCGAAAAATCATGTTGATAGTCAATCGAGGGGAGTCTTCTACTATCTTTTAAGGCTCCACATTGTCCTGGCTACAGCCGTAGTTGTTCTTGACTTGGTCGCTCAAGAACTCCTTGAGATGGCCATTTTTCAACAGCATTGCCACCTCTTCATGCAGATGCTAGAAATCCCCAATTATGTGGTTATGGGTCCCATGATATACGTACCAGAATTTAGGATCCCTTTTTTTAGGATCAGATCTGATTGGCTTCGAGAATTGTGCTTCTTTGATATTCCTCATCGTTGATACCAACTCCATTATGCTAATGGTGAAACTATAATCCGATGATCTGGGATATGCGGAATCCCGAGCCCCTGATACCTCTTTCTTGTAACGATATATTGTTCCGGCCATGGTCAGTTCTTCTATCAGGAGCGAACCTATCGAGGACCGAGCCCCTTTGTTGCCGCGTCCTTCAATTCTCTCATATGGCAGGAAACAACTTTTAGAAGATTATCGATCCGCATCGAAATAGATTTTGAACTTATCTTGGTTCTTGTCTTGTTCCCAACCCTTGGTTGGTGTCGGGAACTCGAGCTGATCGTCTTCTATCCTTATTTTCATCTCATAACAATTATGGTCATCTGCCCATGTAGTCATTTGGAATTCGAGCAGGCTTTCCTTCAGCTTTTGGGAGGCGTCGAAACTCCTTGGATTCAAACCCTTTGTGAATGCCTCCGCTGCCCACTCATCGGGTATAGATAGTAATAACATCCTCTCTTTCTAGAACCTGATCACGAAATTACGCAACAATTCAGACTCACCTTGCGTGATCCTAATTATGTTCACCTTCCTGGCTTGGACATTCCTTGCCTCGGCATAAGCGTTTATGAATGAATCTTAAAGCATTTCAAAAGAGTCAATTGAATGCTCAGGTCAGAGTGAATACCATATTACGGCCCCCTTTGTGAGGCTTTCACAAAACTTCTTCAGCAAGACCGATTCGATCTCATGTTGAGCCAAATCGTTCCCTTTTTACAGTTGTGTTGTAGGTTGTGATGTGCTCCTGTGGATCCAAAGTTCCATCGTATTTTGGTATGTCCTAAATTTTTGAACCTCTTCGGAATTAACTCCGGTGCTGTGCTTGGTTTAAACGGCAATTGAGTGTATTTTTTCAAATATAGACCTTTCAAAATTGGTGGTGCGTTTGAAATTTGATCCATTCGGGCGTGAAAATCCTTTCTTCTACTATGCTTTCTATACTATGTTCTTGTATACTTTTTTACTATGTCCTGCTATTTTCTTCTACTGTTCTTTCTATATTATGTTTTGCCTACTGTATTCTTCTACCGTGTTCTCAAGTGTTCTTACTATTTTTCTTCTATTGAACTTTCTTTAAGTTTCTTTTAAAAGGATCTTCTTACGCATGCTTTCTTCTATTGTTCTTATCAGTCTTTTCTCATTATGTTTTGAATTAGTTTCTTTACTCTGTTAAGAAGCATGTAGGAACTCGTAACCGCCAATGAAATCAACAAGTCAAGAACCTCTCTCGTCCGACAAGGACCATTTCCAAATTTCAAGTGAAAATATGGTATCATTCCTCCAAACATTCCTTATCCCAATACGATAGTGCAAATCCCGGATCTAGAAACCTTGTTTCACCCTAATATAAGCAGCCCAACCGGCAAGTTGCACCAAAAGCCACATGGAGTCCCACACAACGCGGTCTGTACCCCAAAAAGTAATAACTCAGACATGACATATAATAGTAAGAGGGTCAAATAAGAAGGATACCAAGCAAGTTTAACAGGAAGGCCAATATTGACATCTTCTTATGAACTATTTTCACAAAGTTAAAGCAAAACACACGAAATAAGCATAAGGAATTACATATCATCACAGTATTGTTGAGGCATGCAACTCGTTCCCATATAAATTCACAGCACGCAATCTGATCCAATCATATTAATGCGCATAGGGGTACCTATCGATCCATAATGCTCGGGCTCGCTAATCACATGTGCATCAACGTCAAGTACGATAGAGTGCACAAATATAACTGTGGGAAGATGATTAGGCACAAAACAATAGTGATAAAGACAAGCACAACTATGGTGCAATAAGAAAATTAACATCACGAGGTCCATCTCGCTCATAACACCATAAGGCCTAAACAGAATTACAATATGCGTGCGAATAATCATGTAACCTCGCAACCCGTCATAGAATAAGAGAGAAACACACAACATGGACCAGGGCGCGAATAACATCCATTCCGCCGATAATATACCCACGGTAATAGTTGTGTAAGAGCAAGCAAATTCAATCTGATATAGAATACACATTCTCATTAGGCATACAAATAGGCCCCAAGAAAAATTTCGATCATCCCTAAAAACGGTAAATAACCTTCCAAAAATCCACATCAACCTTTCCATAACACATATCATCAACTATCCATTTCTTAAAATATCTTCATAGTTCGCAACTAAGAAATAGTTTGTCGATCGACCTCCAAACGACTCGAAACTATCCAAAAGCAACTCAAAATCATCAAATAATGCCACAGGATGAAAACCCAAACGATAAAGGTCGAATCTTTAATCAAATACTCAAAGTCAACCTATGTCTGCACATCAGAACCCGATAAAACTCACAAACTTCGATAACCCATTCTAATACGTCCAACCATATAAAATTTACTCAAATATGACTCCGAATCAATATTCAAAATCCAAGTATTCACTTTAGGAACGTTTAGTCAAAAAAAAAAAACAATTTCTCTTCTGGATTCATCAATTAAATGCCAAAATTGAAGATGGAATCATGTAATATAATCAATTTTGAGTAAAAAATATTTACCCCAATCCATGTGGTGAAACTTCCTTCCAAAATCACCCAAATCCGAACTCTATAACTCAAAATATGAAAATATGAGCCGAAGGTCTGAAATAAAGTACTTATATGCACTGCCTAGTGGTACTCTACGCGATAGCGGTTGTACTCTCGCGATCGTGATGCACATAAATGAACTCATCAAAAAATATGCTTCACGTTGCCGGCACTACCCTCGCAAACGCGATGAACAAATGCACCACAACTACGCGAACACGCCCACGACCTCGCGAACGCGAAGACAGAAATTCCCAGCTCCCAGCTCGACCGCGATCGCGAACCATCACATGCGAATGCGATGAACAAAACCTTCAACCCTTCTCGACCCCAAAACTATACGCGATTGTGTCCTGACCTTCACAATCGTGAAGGCTTGAAACACCATAACCACCAGATAAACAGATATGCCAATCATGAGAAAAAGGGTTTGATGTCAATCTGAAACGCACCCGAGCCTCTCGGGACCCTGTCCGAACACGTCAACATGTACCAAAATATAACACGAACGTACTCGAGGCATCAAATTACACATAATAACATCAAAACCACGAATCGCACATCAAACCAAACTTAATGAACTTTCAACTTCCAAGTGCCGAACCATATTAAATCAACTCGGAATGACCTCAAATTTTGCACACAAGTTCCAAATTACATAAAAAACATATTCTAACTCCCAAAACAATAATTCGAACCCGGACCGATATCATCAAAGTCAACTCCCGGTCAAACTCATAAACCTTCCAAACCTTCAAATTACCAATTTTCGCCAATTATGATAAAAACCTTCTAGAAGCCTCCAAATGCAAAATCCGGGCGTATGCCTAAGTCAAAAACCAGCATTCGTACCTAACAGAACCATCAAAACTCCTATCCGAGGTCAAATACCTAAAAGTTAAACTTGGTCAACTCTTCCCATCAAAGTTTCCTAGTTGAGAATCATTCTTCCGAATCAATCCCGAACAAGAAAACCAAAACTGACCATACGCACAAGTCATAATACACCATATGAAGTTACTCATGACCTCAAACCATCGAACATAATACAAATGTTCAAAACGACCAGTCGGGTCGCTACAAAATTCAACATGTCAATTATAAAGCATGAATACGGTTATTCAATATACTTTTCTTTTAGTAAAGTTTGGCTTGAATCCCAATGTTCTTGAACCGCCTTTGCATATTGTCTCAGTGCATTCACCACATACGACTCTGTTTTGAGGTGTAACATTTTGTATATGACTGATCTACAATTGAACTAACTCGATGTTTAGCCGTCCATGCTTCAACATACTCAGTAAAAGAAAAATGACTGAGACAATATCTTCAACTCCTCTCCCTTAAGAGTTCTTGTCTTCTTGGTGAAACCCAAACGTTACACCTTTTATTTAAAACTGTGCTTTTCTCAAATTTTAATGAATGATAGTTGAAATACTGGAACCATAATTAACTGAATGAGATTTTTAGCTCCTATGCAAGTGCAAGCACACAATGCAAATATGGCTAAAATGACCGCCATTTGATAATATTTGTTGATGACCCTTAATTAACGTCATCATGATATTACGTAATTGTGCTTTACTAATCAAGATTCTCTGAGATGTTTTAGATCCACCAGCTAATTTAATACAATTCTCTCACGTTTTGTTTTCAAGTCGTGGTCAAAACATGATGCATTTTTTTTTTTTTCAAAATATCATTGATTTGCGGCCTAAATCAAGACAAACATTATCTGTGCTGATGATGTAGGGACACAATACGATGTACTGAAATGAAGTAGTGCTTTGCATACCCTAGTTGCTAAAGGGGCACGAACTTTTGGAGAGAAACAAGCTAAGAACGGTCCTCATCAGTAGATGATGAACAGCTTTTACAATCTTTCTTTCTTTTTTATTTTGATTTTCTTCCTCTTCCTCCTCCTTCTTCTTCTTATTCTTCCAATTTCAGGATTATATTCAATAGTCAAGTTATTCTCTAACCTGACCCCAACCCCACATCTTCCACCCATTGTAAAAAAAAAATATTAAAATTAAAAAACAGGTGTGATTCACACTTTTGCTTTCATTTCTGTTTCTTTCGCAACCCACCTTTCCATGCATGCATGAAACCCAAGAGAATACACTGTGGTCCTCAACTTGGTCATATCCACCTTTGACTAGCAACCACCACATTTTTGTGAATAGGGTTGAGATTATTGAGAATTGTGAAAATATGGTTAAATTGTAAAAATATGGTTAAATTGTATTTCTTATAAGATAAAATTGACATATTTACCGTTGTGGTACTCAAAGTTAAAAGATGGAGTTCTTTAATTAATCTGTCCATATGTGTAACACCCCTCCTAAATTGATAGAAACTAATATTTCTATCCTACCAAGCAATTGACCAAGCATATTTCCCAGAGATAAGTCCTTTATCTTTCTTGGTAGTATAATGAAACTTGTTTTCTAGATTATAGCTTCCGTAACTTGAGAAAAAAAGCAAAGATACAAAAAATGTATTTAGGCATGAGATATGTCATCAGAATAACTTAGGTCCGAAAAGCATTTGATCTTTTTTCTTTCTTTTTAAAAAAAAAGAGATTAATATACCACCAGTTGGTGGCAGGGGCGACCCTTCCATAAAGCAAGTAAAGTAACTGTTTTAGGCCCCACATTTGTAGCGGCCCCATTTTTTGTTACACCTAATAGGTTATGTATAAGTTTAAAAAAAGTTCTATGAAGTGAAAAAGTTCGATTTCTATCTTTAACAAATATAAAGAAGAAGGATTTGCAACAGCTAAGATTTTTCCCAAGGAAATTTGCACTTGAAATGAATATTGAACCCAAATTTTTTAAGAAATGTGTGATACGTATGAAGTAACAATTTGATGAGAATGTGGATAATGAAATCTAAAAATCTTTCGAAGAGTCCTTTAGAGGACAGGTTATTCACATTTTATTTGATGGAGCGAATTAAAAGCTAAGCAGTGGAAATTCAAAAGATTCCCATATATTTGAGCAATTTGAAGCATATGAAAATATTTTTGGTCTTCTATTTAGCGGTAAAACTAAGATCACTAGATGATGAAAATTTGAAAAAATATTGCCTTAATCTTGAATGTTCCTTAAAGCATAATAATCAATTAGATATTGATGATTTAGATTTATTTTTGGACTTAAAAGTATTTAAAAAAATAGTCCAATTAGAAGATAACAGTTTAGTTGATACACTCAATCAAATAAAAAGATCTAATTCTTTTCCAAATACCTACATTGCTTATGGAATAATGTTAATAACTCATATTACTTGTGATGACCCAAAAGGTCAGCACTTGATTTACAAACAAATTCAGTGTTCCGAGGCCTTAAAAACCTCTTTTGTCTCACCTCAATTTGCGTGCACAGTCTGGGTGCATTTCCGGAAAGCTTTTATGTGAAAACTAAGAAAAATATAGAAATTGACTTTTAAAATTAAATAAAGTTGACTTTGGTCAACATTCTTGGTAAACGGATCCGGACCCGTGATCTGACAGTCTCGTAGGGTCAGTGGAAAAATTTGGGACTTGGGCGTATGCCCGGAATCGAATTTCGAGGTCCCAAGCCCGAGAATTGAATTTTTGAAGAAAAATTATTTTCTGAAAAATATAAAGGTTTTTAGAAGTGAATTGATGCATTTTCTTAATGTTATCGGGCTCGTATCTTGATTTTGAAACCCGGTACAAGTTTAAAATAATAATTAAGATAAATCTGTAAAATTTGGTAAAGATCGGAGTTGGTTTGGTATAAAACGGACCTAAAGTTGAGGAATTGGAAAATTTGATGTTCTTGAGTGATTTCATGAATTTGAGGTTCAATTTATAGTTGTTGATGTTATTTTGATGATTTGATCGCACGAGAAAGTCCGTATGATATTTTTAGGCTTGCATGCATGTTTGGTTTGGAGCCCCGAGGGCTCGGATGAGTTTTGGATAGGCCACGAAGTGAATTTAGACTTAGGGAAAATAGTTGCAGGTCTGGACTCTGATCTCGCAATTGTGAGATCAGGGGATCGCAAATGTGAAGTCTCTGAACTTGGAAATTGCGAGGGGCTCTTCGCAATTGTGAAGTAAGCCCTGGCCAGCCTTGCTCGCAATTGCGAGCATTTATTCGCAAATACGAATACCTCAGAAATCCCCAATTGTCGCAAATGTGACAATCCCTTCGCAAATGCGAGTTCGCAATTGCGAACATCTGATCGCAAAGGCAAACATACCAGGTCCTGAAGGGGTTCGCAATTGCGAACCCTACTCGCAATTGCAACATCTGCGACCTTCTAAATCATAATTTAGCCGAAAATTCTTCATTTTTCAAACTTTCTCAAAACCTAAACTCTCTTGGGCGATTTTCTAAAGAAAAGTTCTTCTCCAAATTGATTGCAAGTCATTTCCAACTCATTTTCTTCAATCTATAACATCTTTTCACATGATTTCAACCCAAAATCAAGGGTTTTCATGGGGGAGATTGGGTGTTTTGGTAGAACTTAGGATTTTTAAATTTTTGGGATTTGGACTTCGATTTGAGGTCCGATTTCAAAACAAATCATATATTTGAGTTCTTGGGTGAATGGATAATCGGGTTTTGGTTCGAACCTCGGGTTTTGACCATGTGGGCCCGGGGTCGATTTTTGACTTTTTGAGAAAATCATTGGAAGACTTATTTTCATGCTTTAGAATTGATTCATTTAGCATTTATTGATATAGTTAAGTAACTTGTGGCTAGATACAAGAGAATTGGTGGTGGAAACAAGAGGTAAAGCGGTAGTTGATGCTTAATTGTGTTCGTGGCTCTGAGGTAAGTGTTTGGTCTAACCTTAGCTTGAGGGATTAGGAGTTGTATCTTATTTTCTATGTGTTAATTGTGGAGTACGATGTATATGCATGGTGACGAGTATCTATACGTCAGTGTCAAGCATGCCGCGAGTCTCGTATTGTAATTATTATGACTCCATTGTAATTTACTCATGCTTAATATGGTGATTATCATTGTTGGTTCCCTTGCCCGGATGTTATTGTTTATGATATTTTCTCCCTTGCCGGGATGTTATTGTTTATGATATTGTCTTCCTTGTTGGGATGTTGTTGTTATACTCTTGTTCCCTTGCCGGGATTCTTTTATGACTGATGTTGAATTGTATATGGGATCGGGTTTCACGCCGCAACGGTATTATATGAAATGGGATCGGGTTGCACGCCGTAACAGTATTATATAAAATAGGATTGGGTTGCATGCCGCAATGGTATTATATGAAATGGGATCGGGTTGCACGCCGCAATTGTATTATATGAAATGGGATCGGGTTGCACACCGCAGCGGTATTATATGAAATGGGATCGGGTTGCACGCCGCAACGGTATTATATGAAATGAGATCGGGTTGCATGCCGCTACAAGAAAGAATGAAAGTGAATATTGATTCTTATGGTAAGAATGAGAGTAAAAGCACGAAGGGTGATGCCGTGCACTTGTTTCTGATTTTCCTCATTCTTGTTGGCAATTAAATTGTGGTTTCTTTACATTCCTCTTTTGGTATTCTGTTGTTATCTAATACTCCCCGCAACATGCTTTCCCCCTCCCATCTTTAACTGTAAATATCTGCTTTTATTTTTCGTTGTATATGATTTAACTACACAGGTTTATTTGGTAGTCTGGTCCTAACCTCCTCACTACTTCGCCGAGGTTAGGCTAAGCACTTACCAACACATGGGGTCTGTTGTGCTGATACTACTCTCTGCATTGTGTGCAGATCCTGGTGCTGCAACTTTTGGACCGTAGTGAGGTTGCTGCCTTCAGTCCATTCAGGGGACACGAGGTAGTCCTGTAGGCGTCCGCAGGCCCTGGAGTCTCCTTCTATCTTTCCATTATGTTACTTTTATGTATTTTAGAGAGAGCATTGTATTTATCTTTTGGACACATATTTGTAGTATTCTTAGACAGTCTGTAATATTGTGACACCAGTTCTGGGTAGCTTATGTTATGAATTGGTATTAGTATCATTATTAAATTGTTACGTCTCAGTCTTTCGCATTATATTTCCGTAGTTTATGTGATGTTTGTTCACCATTGTTACCGGATTATAAAAATAAAAAGGTTAAGTAATTGGAACGATTGGCTTTACTATCTTTCACTAGTAGGCGCCATTACGGTCCAGGCTGGGAAATCCGGATCGTGACATTACTGGTGCTTAAGCAGAAAGAAGTTTTAAAACTAAAAATTGGTAAATTCTTATCAAAGATCAGTAATGTCCAAAGAAAGGTTAAGTGGATTAGTTATATTGTCAATTCAAAAATACTTATTAGGAGTTATTAATTATATAAGAAATTTATTAATATTTCGGTATATAAGAAAAACTAGAAAAATAGATTTCAAATAAATAAATAATTAAATTTATAAAAAAAGGTTAAGGCCCCTCATAAAGGTTGGCTTTAGACCACAAAATTTGTCAGGCCCCGTTGGTGGCTTATTTTATAAATAATATAAACTCAAATAGAATGAGTACAAGAGCCAAATCTAACCTTATTAATCCTAGTGAGGTAGAAAAAAAGCATTTGATTGGATATAAAACATAAATAGAAAAAAATACTGCTCTTTCATAGACCTGAAGACGAGGGGCATAATAGAACCAAAAAAGTTCAAGTGGCCTGTTTTTGATAATTAGAAAACCCAAAGTATTGAATTTCCATTTCAATCTTTTCATTATTATGCGAGGGACCAAATTCAGGTAACGTAGTCAATGATGTTGTTTGATTTTAATGAACCCCCTAACTATTATTGCATCTTGGAAAGAGTTGTATGGAATTTGTAGCTGAATCTAATGATGTTAACTCCTCAAGCCTAAAGGAATGCTTTAGGGAATAATGGTCAAAATATATGACATTTAACGGTCAAATTGTTGTGTAAAACCAAAACCGGCACTAAAATGCTTTCTGGTCAAAGTATAAACTTTCAAGATTCCATGAAATATATTTTGAACATTTAGACCTCCTTTCCTTCACTTATATCAAAAGAGAGAAAACAAATTATATAAGAATCTAGTGTTATACTGACTAAGGGCTTGATACTCAACGTTACATGAAAGGGTTATGTATAACTTCGTTTAAGATCAGACATGCACGAACAGAAAGAGCTGATAATTGTAATTCTATTTTATTGCTTCTCTCTAGCGTTTCTCTTCTATAAGTTTTCCTTATTTAACAATATAATTAGACTTGTTCTCCACCTGCACAAGTCTAATCCAGCATATGCTAAAAATTAAATATGTCTATGGATTTTATGATGATTAAGTTGTTAAGCAGCAGAAAAAACTAATTAAACTAGAAGAAATGTGAAAATATTTTTAGAGATAATGGTAAAATTATTATGGTTTACCTATAATATAGAACGTGGGCCAAAAACATCTCATTTTCCCTAGGTTATAAATTTTACTTTGATGCTTTTTTGAATATTTGCTGGGGAATATACGAACCTAATCATTTGATAACTTCTAAGTATTACACATTCAAATCCCCAAAGGGAACTTTTTAGTCTTCGTTCGAATTAACAAATAAAGAGATACTTTTCTTGTAAGAAGAGGAACCTATATTCAATGATCATTCATTCACCTTTAAACTTTTACATTTAATGTTCCAATGATTTGTGGCACCCTCTCTTTAAATGAAATCCACATTTCTTCATGAATTTTCAGAAAAACTTAAAACAGATCAAAAGCTTAAAGGTGAAGTGGAATGGTTCATAGGTAAGAGGGATATCCTGTTGACTGACAAAATAGACTCAATGTACTTCTTTTTTCAGTTTGGCCCCTACACTTGGCTCAGGCATACTCTTTGTTTTCCCTTTATCATTTACTTGGAGATGTGAGCTATTTTTCTTATGAAGATACCAATGATAAGCTGTAAATGACCAATAGGTAGTTAGTGACTATTTCGTTATTTAGAATCTATAATCGCTTTGCATGAGACAATAAATTATTTCTGATTTTGACTTGAAAGTTGCACACTATTTCTTTACCCTTTTTCCTTTTCCTTCTTTTACACTTTGGAAGAACCGGAGGGAAGAAGGGAGCATTTGCTTGCGAACTTCAAGAAGTTTGTAATGAACACTTTGTTCTCAAGTCTACGTTCTTACAATAAAGACGAGGCAAATATAGTGTAACATTATCAACTTTCAATTTTATTACGTAGCTTTACGCTCCTTAATGTTTTCCCCTGAAAAGTAAAAAATGATAACCTCAAATCTGGAGTATAGAATTTGTACGGGGTAAAATTGGTTTATAATAAATGATCCAATGATAGAATGACATGTTGAATCGAAGACATGCAAAAGGTGAATCAAGTAACAACCAGTACCGGGGGAAACAACTACAACTAACATTGGATAAACCCTGAAGGGAACATGGTCAACGGGAGCAGATCGAATATTTGCCATCGGATAGCATTCAATAAAGAGTATTCTCTAACATTAAATGAGCAATCATTGCAAAGAATATTTGCATTCATGGTCTGTCGTTGCACGTTCATCAATGTCTCCTTTATTATCATTTAAGTAGGGCTTGATCCTAGGATCTTGGTTCCCTAGGTATAACTATAAATAGCAGGCGTAACATCCATTGTAAAACACGAAATTTTTGACAAAATACATGTTGTATTCCGTTTTCTCTCTCAATTAAATAACTTTATTTGCTCTTTTACATTGTCCTCATTTCTATCCTCGAAGACGTTGCCTCGAGCCAGGATTGTCATCTTCTTCAATTTTAATCACTAAGTCTTATTTTTAATTATATTTATTTACTATTTTTGGGTCAAATCAGTTCGCTTGTCTATAAACCATGTAACAAATTCAACTGTACCGCTTTACGGATAAACATTTTGGCGCCCATCGTGGGGCTTAGACATTTGCGTAATTGCTTTGACCCTTACGTGTGTTACCTACTTGTTTGGTTTTTTTCCTTAGCGAGAAATCAAAAATGGAAGCCAATGATGTCAACATCACGCACAAACATTGAGGGACATAAAATTTGTCTCAGCATGAAGATTCAATCAGCGACACCCGTAACAAAGGGGACGAAGCAACCCCGGTTCACAAGGGCAATACCCCCGTGCATGCGGGAGAAAACTCCCGATGACGCGGAGGAGGAAGATGTCATGGAGACATTGAAAATCTTGAGGGAGCAGCAGAAAGCCGTCATGAGCCACCTCTCAAGGTTGGATAGGGTAATGACGAACCTGAAACAAGCATTGTCAAGCGCTTCCAACAACGAAATGGACATGGCCTGGTTCCTCCCGGTGTTCATACAAATCAAATGGCTCAAATAGTTGAAAACAACACCACAAGGGGTGAAGTCAGTTTCGATAGGTGCTGGGGGACCGGTAGCGGATCTGGTAACGATGATGGAAATAAACCCTTCAAACCGAGCTAATGAGATTTATGAGGGAAATGAACGAACAGATTGATCAAAACAGGTGAGATTTTGATATAGGGGTCGAAATGGAATTCCGAGAGTTGCAGTAGTTCCATTTTGTCATTTGGGATGTGTGTATAAAATTTCAGGTCATTCGGACGTGGTTTGGTTGGGGTTTTTTTTATCAAAAACGTAATTTAGAAGATTTTTGGAAACTTAGGCTTGAATCCGATGTGTTTTAGTTGATTCGGTGTTGTTTGAGGTGTTTTGAAGATTGGTATAAGTTTGAATAAGGTTTTGGGATATGTTGGTGCTTTTGGTTGATGTCCCAGGGGCCTCGGGGTGATTTCGGATGGTTGACGGAGAGTTTGGAAATTTTGAAGAAGCTGCAGATTTTTCTTCTTCTGGTATTTCCGCACCTGCGGATTGGGGACCGCAGGTGCGAGGGGGAAGCCGCAGAAGTGGAAGAAGGTGAGAAGGGCAGGATCCGCAGATGTGGTTGGTTGACCGACATGAAATGGCGTAGGTGCGGCTATTTGGTCGCAGATGCGACTTTGGTCAATTAAGTGGAAACCGCAGGTGCGGTGTCTTGGACCGCAGAAGCGGTACTGCAGCTGTGGTTGATGGACCGTAGATGCAGTGGATGGACCGCAGGTGCGGCTATCCGTGCGCATGGGGCGAAGCTTAGTAAGTTGCTGATTGCCATCGGTTGTTGTGGGTTGTGTTTGGCATTGCTCCAACCCCGATATCCTTTCGGCCGGGATGATGTCTGAGGTCCTCACTCGGATAAACCTGCTCATCCACCCTCGATCCTTGTTCTCATCAATGCTCGAGAAAAATGGCTTCGTGGATCGAGAGTGAAGCTTGATCAGACCTCGATAGAGACAAGGGCTATATAGTCTAATCAAGCGGTCATGGGTGAAAGTCATGCCCACGACCTTGCTAGAGAAATATCGGAGCATATAGACTATCCTCTAGAAATATGGATAAATTTGGCCAAGCATCACTTTATACTTATGGAAGAAGTCAGGAATAACTGGATCTATCGTCAGAGAAGAAGGATCTAAAGAGTCGACGGGGCCTGTGAAAGTAGTATTGGTAATTGAACATTGTAGAGTGTTGGCTCAAGTTGAGAATTGAGTTGTGAAGTAATTGTGGAAAAAAGAAGAGGTTTATGATATTGTCTCCCTTGCCGGAGTGTTATTATTCGTGATATTGTTTCCATTGCTGGGATATTGTTGTTATGCTATTGTTCCCTTGCTGGAATTTTATTGTAATATTATTGATTCCCTTGCCCAAATTGCTTTGTGATTGTTGCTTGGGATAGGAAGTGTGTAAAGCACGAAGGGCCTTTGGTGAGACGCAACGGCTCGGCTTTATGGTAAGTTTGGTAACCGGCATAGGACTATTCCAGTTTCACACTCTTCCTTTCTCATTGAATTTTCTTTTGCAGGCCTTTGAAGGCTCAAATTCGATGGCTCGAGAGACTTCCCAACCATTCCATCACAACTTAGGATGAATTGGCGGATAAGTTCATTACTAAATTTTTCTCACCGGGGCATATGGCGGCATTGCGGTCACGCATCGCGTCGCCCCCGCACACCGCGCCCATTCTCATGGTCGCGGTGGTGTCATGGGACGGATCAAATTTATGTATATTTTATATAATATTTAAAATAATAACATAATTGTTAAACGTTAGAACTAGGTCCCAGATTAGCGACCAAAGTTGGTCTCTATTTTCGTAAGCGTTTGATTAACAGACGGAAAATATTTTTTGAAAAATATATTGTTTACCCTCAAAATCGAATAACAATTGAATTTGTAAGTGGTGTATGGATACGTCATACGTAGATTAATTTGACACAAAGCGATAAATTGAATTATTATTAAAGTGAACAATGATAAAATAAATTCAAATCGTGCGACTTGAACAGTTATAACCTTGAAAAGTGAAGCATTCCGTTGATGTAATTTTTATCGAGTTCCGAGATGTGCGCCCGGGGGTCGGGTTTGGCCAATTTCGAAATTTAGGTTGTAAATTGATTATTTTCACTTGGGCTTTGTTCCCTTAGCATATTTTGATGCCGTGATTCTGAGTTTTGATAGATTCGACGCGAGTGGATGCCGATCGAGGGGCAAGGGCATCGCGGAGTAGTATTTTCACCAGTTTGAGGTAACTAACTGTTGTAAATCTGGAACTGAGGGTACAACACCCAGGTATTTTTATTGTTTTGATAAATGCAGTGACACACATGCTAGGTGGCGAACGTGTGGGCGTGTACCGGTAAGGATTGTGACTTGGTCCGTCCCGTAGCGACTATTAAGCCGTGTATTTGATTTGAAACCTTAGGATATTCTGTGCTTTAGTCATTATACTTTATCATGGGTTGTATGACATGTTTGGGGCCTTGTGCTGACCTGTTGAGACCCTTAGGGGCATTTTTACTGTCTTTCCTCACTCTACTTGTTTGAAAGCATATCCTCAGTCATGTTTTACTGTTTATTATTTAAAACTTATTTTATCACTCTACTTCTTAAATGTGAGGACTGTTTGGACTGAGTTCCCTAATTTCTACTGTTGTGCCCGAGAGGCTACGAGGTTAATGACTTAGAGAGGTTGATAACCTAATAGTTTGGATATATACATATATATTATGAATCGAGCTACATGCCGCAGCGATACTTATATAGATCGGGCTACACGCCGTAGCGATATATACTTAGTTGGCGCACTCACATTACTCCCTACACCTTATGTGCATATCTAGGTGCCTGAGAGGCGGAGTGAGAGTCCTCAGCATTTTTAAAGGTTGCCGGAGATTGCAAGGTAGCTGCATGGTGTCCGCAGCCCTGCTTTCCTCCTTTCTATCTTGTTCTTTTCCGCATTTTTGGACTTATGATGTATTAGACAGCTGGTTATGTATTAGAGGCTCTAGACTCGTTACACCAGATGTTTGGGCTATGTTGTCTTATGTTTTTATTGATTTCCATACATTTTTAGTTGTTTTAAACACTTCTTATGAAAATTGGTATTTAAACCCGTGTTAGAAAAATGGCTTTATAAAAGAAAAAAGGTTGTGATAAATGTTTGGGTTGGCTTGCCTAGTAATGTGATAACGCCATCACGACCGGGTATTTGGGGTTGTGATAAGTTGGTATCAGAGCCTAGGTTACATCGGTCTCGTGAGTCATAAACTGGTTTAGTAGAGTTTCGTGGATTGGTACAGAGACGTCTGTATTTATCCTCAAGAGGCTACAGAACCTTTAGGAAAAACTTCATATTCTTGAAATTATCGTCGTACGAATCTATTGACCCGAGTACTAAACTTCTGTTATTCTATTCTATCACAGATGGTGAGGACACGTGCTACCAGGCAGGATGGGCGACCACTAGTACCACCAGCTAGGGCTACTAGAGGCCAAGGATGTGGTCGAGGCCGTGGTATGGGAAAAGCAGCTAGGGTAGCACCTGCAGATCCACCAGCTGCCCCAGTTCAGGATCAGGTCCCAGTTGTGGAGGCTACAACAGCACCAGCTCAGGCACCAACTGTGCCTATTGTGATTCTAGGCCTTTAGGAGGCTTTAGCTCATATTTTATCAGTGTGTACCGGTTTGGCTCAAGCGGTCTCAGTTACTACAGCCGCAGCTACTTCTCAGGTCGGGGGAGGCACCTAGACTCCCGTTGCTCGCACACCTAAGTAGGTTGTGCAAGGACTCAAAACACCGGGGGCACCTCCAGCCCAGCCGGTTGCACCAGCTCAGGAGTATGTGGTACCAGTTATGCCGGACGACGAGCAACGTCGATTAGAGAGATTTGGTAGACTATAGCCTCCTATACTTCAGCGTTGCAGAGGGCGAGGATGCCCAGGGTTTCTTGGATAAGTGCTAGAGGATGCTTCGTACAACGGGTATTCTAGAGATTAGTGGTGCAGCTTTTACTACCTTTAAATTTTCTTGAGCTGCCTACACTTGGTGGGAGGCGTATAAGAGGTATAGGCCTTTTGGTGCAGCGCCCCTTACCTGGCAGCAGTTCTCTGTTCTCTTTCTGGAGACGTATGTGCCACAGTCTCGCTGAGAGGAGCTGCGCAGGCAGTTCCAGCAGTTGCCTCAAGGAGAGTTTACTGTGGCTCAGTATGAGATACGGTTCTCTGAGTTAGCTCGTCATGCGGTCTAGTTGGTTCCCACAGATCGAGAGAGGATCAGGAGGTTTGTTGATGTCCTCACATATCAGCTTCAGATTCTCATGACTAGGGAGAGGGTGACAGGTGCTACTTTCGATGAGGGTTGTTGACATCGCTCGTGAGATTGAGTTAGTTCGTCGCTAGGAGCGAGAGGAGAGGGAGGCTAAGAGGCCTCGAGGATCTGGTAGATTTAGTAGTGCTCCTTCGAGGGGTCAGTTCTAGCAGAGCAGAGGCCGTCCATTCAAGCAGGGTCAGTCAGCTCGCCTAGGTTATCGTGGGGCATCATCGGGTTATGGTTCTCACAATTCTCAAAAGGGCCATTCATCACTCAATGCCCTTCCAGCCCAGAGTTCATCTCGTGCTCCATCCGTTCAGGGTTCTTCTATGCCAGGTCCTTCTACTGGTCATTTCGGTGCCAAGGGTTCCCTTCAGTCCCCATCTCCAGCACCGGGGAGTTGTTATGAGTGTGGAGAGTTTAGGCATATGAGGAGGCAGTGTCCTCGTCTTTATGATGCTCCATCTCAACAGAGGGGTTAGCCCTCGATTTTAGCTCCAGTTACTTCACCACCTGCCCAGCCAGCTAGGGGTCGCCCTAGAGGGGGAGGTCGATCAGGTGGTGGTCAGGCTCGTTTTTATGCCCTCCCAGGTAGACTAGATACTACTACTTCAGATGTCGTGATTTTAGGTATTGTTTCAGTCTGCCACAGAGATGCATCTGTACTATTTGATCCCGGTTCTACCTTTTCTTATGTGTCATCATACTTTTCCCGTTATTTGGATACGCCCCGTGAGTCCCTTGTTTCACCTATTCATGTATCTACTCCGGTGGGCGATATTGTTGTTGTAGACCGTGTGTATTGGTCGTGTGTGGTGACTATTGGGGGTCTGGAGACCCAAGTGGATCTTTTATTATTGTGTATGGTAGATTTCGATGTCATTTTGGGCATGGATTGGCTATATCCATGTCATGCTATTCTGGACTGTCATGCCAAGACAGTCACATTAGCTATATTGGGTGTGCCACAGATCGAGTAGCGAGGTTTGACTGATTATGTTCCCAGCAGAGTGATCTCATTCCTGAAGGCCCAACATTTGGTTGGGAAGGGATGTCTTTCGTATCTAACCTTTCTGAGGGATGTCGGTGCATAGACTCCTAGTATTGATTCTTTCCCAGTTGTGAGGGATTTTCCCTATGTGTTTCCTGCAGACCTACCGGGCATGCCACCAAATAGGGATATTGATTTTGGTATTGACCTGGTGCCGGGCGCTCAACCCATTTCTATTCTGCCGTATTGTATGGCACCAGCGGAGTTGAAAGAGTTAAAGGAGCAACTTCAGGAACTCCTTGATAAGGGGTTCATTCATCCTAGTGTGTTACCTTGGGGTGCGCTAGTTTTATTAGTGAAGAAGAAGGATAGCACTATGAGGATGTTCATCGATTATATGCAATTGAATAAGGTAACAGTTAAGAACAAGTATCTTTTTCCTCACATTGATGCTTTATTCGACCAGCTTCAGGGAGCGAGAGTGTTCTCCAAGATTGATCTTCGTTCAGGTTATCACCAGTTGAAGATCAGGGTCTCAGATATTTTTAAGACAACTTTCAGGACCCGATACGGTCATTATGAGTTCTTGGTGATGTCTTTTGGGCTGACCAATTCCCTAGCAGCGTTCATGCATTTGATGAACAACGTGTTCTGACCTTATCTCGACTCATTTGTTATAGTCTTCATTGATGATATTCTAGTGTGTTCGCGTAGTCAGAAGGAGCACGCAGAACATTTGAGAGTTGTGTTGCAGAGATTGAGGGAGGAGAAGCTTTATGCAAAATTCTCAAAGTATGAGTTTTGGCTCAGTTCAGTGGCTTTCTTGGGGCACGTGGTGTCCAGCAAGGGTATTCAGGTTGATCCAAAGAAGATAGAGGCGGTTCAGAGCTGGCCCAGACCGTCCTCAACCATAGAGATTCATAGTTTTCTTGGGTTGGCAGGCTATTATTGCCGATTTGTTCAAGGATTTTCATCTATCGTATCGTCCTTTACCAAGTTGACTTAGAAGGGTGCTCCATTTGTATGGTCGGATAAGTATGAGGAGAGCTTTTAGAAGCTCAAGACAGCCTTAACCACAACTCCAGTGTTAGTTTTTCCATCATCTTTAGGTTCATATATCGTGTATTGTGATGCTTTGAGAGTTGGTATTGGATGTGTATTGATGCAGTAGGGTAGAGTTATTGCTTATGCTTCTCGTTAGTTGAAGCCCCATGAGAAGAACTACCCCGTTCATGATTTAGAGTTGGCTGCCATAGATCACACGTTGAAGATTTGGAGGCATTACTTGTATGGTGTGTCTTGTAAGGTGTTTACCAATCATTGTAGCCTCCAACACTTGTTCAAATAGAAGGATCTCAATTTGAGGTAGCGGAGGTGGTTGGAGTTTCTTAACGATTATGATATCACTATATTGTACCATCCGGGGAAGGCCAATGTGGTGGCCGATGCTTTGAGTCAAAAGGCGGTGAGTATGGGGAGTTTGGCATATATTCTAGTTGGGGAGAGACCGCTGGCAGTTGATGTTCAGGACTAGGCCAATCGGTTTGTGAGGTTAGATGTTTCGGAGCCTAGTCGGGTATTGGCTTGTGTAGTTTCTCGGTCTTCCTTATATGATCACATCAGAGAGTACCGGTATGATGATCCACATTTACTTGTCCTTAAGTACAGAGTTTAGCATGATGATGCCAGAGATGTGACTATTTGGTGATGATGGGGTGTTTAGGATGCAGGGCCGGATTTGTGTGCCTAATGTAGATGGGCTTCGGGAGTTAATTCTAGAGGAGGCCCATAGTTTGCGGTATTCCATTCATCCGGGTGCCGCGAAGATGTATTAGGATTTGAGGCAGTATTATTGGTGGAGAAGAATGAAGAAGGATATTGTGGGATTTGTAGCTTGGTGTCTCAATTGTTAGCAGATGAAATATGAGCATCAAAAACCGGGTGGCTTGCTTCAGTAGATGGATATTCCAAAGTGGAAGTGGGAGAGGATCACTATAGACTTTGTTGTTGGACTTCCACAGACTTTGAGAAAGTTCGATGCTATTTGGGTGATTGTGGATCGGCTGACCAAGTTCGCGCACTTTATTCCTATGTGTACTACCTACTTTTCAGAGCGGTTGGTAAAGATCTATATCCGGGAGATTGTTCGTTTGCATGGTGTCCCAATTTCCATCATTTCAGATAGGGGCACTCAGTTTACTTTGTAGTTTTGGAGGTCTGTGCAGCGAGAGTTGGGTACTCAGGTTGAGTTGAGCATAGCTTTTCACCCTCAAACGGACGGGCAGTCCAAGCGCACTATTCAGTTACTAGAGGACATGTTGCGTGCTTGTGTCATTGATTTCGGATGGTTGTGGGATCAGTTTCTACCGCTTACAGAGTTTGCTTATAACAATAGCTATCAGTCGAGTATTTAGATGGCTCCATATGAGGCTTTGTATGGGAGGCGGTGTAGATCTCCGGTTGGTTAGTTTGAGCAGGGTGAGGCTAGGCTACTGGGGACAGACTTGGTGCAGGATGCTTTAGAAAAGGTGAAGGTAATTCAGGAGAGGCTTCGTACAGCGTAGTCGAGACAAAAGAGTTATGCTGACAGGAAGGTTCGAGATGTGTCCTACATGGTTGGAGAGAAGGTTCTGTTGAAGGTTTCTCCCATGAAGGGTGTTATGAGGTTTGGGAAGAAAGGTAAATTGATTCCTCAGTTCATTGGGCCTTTTGAGGTGCTTTAGAGGATTAGGGAGGTGGCTTATGAGCTTGCTTTGCCACCTAGATTGTCGAGTGTGCATCCGGTATTTCATGTTTCTATGCTACAGAAGTATAGTGGGATCCATCTCATGTTCTGGATTTCAGCGCGGTTCAGTTGGATGATGATTTGACTTATGATGTGGAGCCAGTAGCTATTTTGGGTCGTTAGGTTCGAAAGTTGAGGTCAAAGGATATAGGTTCAGTGAAAGTGCAGTGGAGAGGCCGGCCCGTGTAGGAGGCTACTTGGGAGACCGAGCGGGGGGATGTGGAGCAAATATCCTCATATGTTTGAGGCTTCAGGTATGTTTCTTGGCTCATTCGAGGACGAACATTTGTTTAAGTTGGGGAGGATGTGACGACTCGGCCAGTCGTCTCATGAGTTACTGCTCCGTTTTTCCCATTTCTACTTCTTATTTCTTTGCCTATCGGTTCTATATGTGATCGGGTTGGTTGGCTCGGGTTCGGAAAGGATTTGGTAAGATTTGAGACACATAGTCTCTTTTGAGGAAGCTTAAGTTGGAAAAGTTAACCGGATATTGACTTATGAGTTAGAGGGATCGGATATGAGTTCTGATAGTTTGGTTAGCTTCGGGAAGTGATTTGGGACTTAGGAGCATGATCGGAATGAGTTTTGGAAGTCCGGAGTAGATTTAGGCTTGAATTGGCGAAAATGGACTTTTGGCAATTTCCGGTTGATAGGTGAGATTTTTATATAGGGGTTGGAATAGAATTTCAAGAGTTGTAGTAGTTCCTTTGTGTCATTTGGGATGTGTGTGTAAAATTTCAGGTCATTTGGACATTGTTTGGTTGGGGTTTTGATCAAAAACGTAATTTAGAAGATTATTGCAAACTTGGCTTGAATCCGATGTGTTTTGGATTCAGTGTTGTTTGAGGTGTTTTGAAAATTGGTATAAGTTTGAATAAGGTTTTGGGATATTATGGTGCTTTTGGTTGAGGTCCCGGGGGCTTCGGGGTGATTTCAGATGGTTGACGGAGAGTTTGGAAATTTTGAAGAAGCTGCAGAATTTTCTGCTTCTGGTATTTCCGCACCTACAGATTGGGGAGCGCAGGTGCGATGCCGCAGGTTCGAGGGGGAAGCTATAGAAGCTGAATAAGGTGAGAAGCGCAGGTGCCGCAGATGCGGTTGGCTGACCGCACCTGCAATGGCGCAGGTGCGGCTATTTGGTTGCAAATGCGACTTTGGTCACTTAAGTGGAAACTGCAGGTGCGGTGTGTTGGATTGCAGAAGCGGTACTGCAGATGCGGTTGATGGATCGCAGGTGCGGAATCCCTGGGTCAGAAGGTATACATTGTTTCTTACGCGAATTTTTGCTAAGTTCTCCATTTTTTAAGACGGGAAAGGGGCTAAGGCAGTGGATTTCAAGAGAAATTAAGGGATATCAGTTGGCTAAGTTCCCTAAGCTTCATTATTTGGGTTTATGATCATTTTTCCATTAATTAATCACGGTATTAGTTGATATTAAGGAAGAAAGATTGAGGATTAGGGCTTGAGATTAAGAGACTTTAAAATGGGAATTTAAGGGGTCATTTGGACTCCCATTTCAGTGTTCTTGGTATGTATGAACTCGGGGAAGGATAAGGATTCCGAGACATGGGCCCGGGGGTCGGGTTTGACCAATTTCGGGATTTATGTTGTAAATTGATTATTTTCGCTTGGGGTTCGTTCCCTTAGCATATTTTGACGTCGTGATTCTGATTTTGGATAGATTCAATGCGAGTGGAGGCCGATTCGAGGGGCAAGGGCATCACGGAGTAGTATATTCACCAGTTTGAGGTAAGTAACCATTGTAAATCTGGAACTGAGGGTACAAAATCGCGGTATTTGAATTGTTTTGATAAATGCGGTGACACACATGCTAGGTGACGAGCGTGTGGGCGTGCACCGATAGGGATTATGACTTGGTCCATCCCGTAGCGACTATTAAACCGCGTATTGATTTGAAACCTTAGGATATTCTATACTTTAGTCATTATACTGTATTATGGGTTGTATGCCATGTTTGGGACCCGTTATGATATTTTTACTGATTTCACGCTTCTTTTAAAATAAGCCTCTGTTGAAAAATTGCTAAGTATATGATTTCAAGTATTTAAACTGGAATTGAGGATTTTATGACGGAACTGGTTTTAAACTGTGGAGTTTGATCTGTTATCCTGTTGTTTATTCATTTATATGATTTTTAGCTGCTCGTCACTGCTTTCAGACCTTATTTACTTTAGTTACTTATTGAGTTGGCGTACTCACGTTACTCCCTGCACCTTGTGTGCATATCCAGGTGCCCGAGTGGCGGAGTGAGAGTCCTCAGCATTTTCAGAGGCTGCCGGAGATTGCAAGGTAGCTGCATGGCATCCACAACCCTGCTTTCCTCCTTCCTATCTTGTTCTTTTCCGCATGTTTAAACTTATAATGTATTAGACAGTTGGTTGTGTATTAGAGGCTCTAGACTCGTGACACCAAATGTTTGGGTTGTGTTGACTTATGTTTTTATTGATTTCCGCACATTTTTTTGTTTTAAACATTTCTTATGAAAATTGGTATTTAAACCCGTGTTAGAAAAATGGCTTTATAAAAGAAAAAGGATTATGACAAATGTTTGGGTTGGCTTGCCTAGTAATGTGATAGGCGCCATCACGACCGGGTATTTGGGGTCGTGACAAAATAGATGTATCTATGGTTCGCGCCATTCGACCCTCTGGTAGTGCACAATTTCTTTTATGTTGGATCTGCACATGAAAAACATGCGCAAAAGGGGTATGAGTACACCACAACGGTACTCAGTAAGTGCCAAGCCTAACCTCAGTCAGGTAGTGACGAGGAAAGTCAGGGCCCTACTGAATTTAGATGAAAAACAAGGTAAAACAGTATAGAATACGACAATATAATTAAGTACTAATAGTATGAAGTAACACTGGATAATAAGAAATAACAACTACAACAGAGAGAGAAATCACAGAGAGAATATAACTCCACACAGAAATAGCAACCGGGGATCTCCCAGGATACCGTCCTATAGTCCCCAAATGTAAATATCCAGTGGATCTCCCGTGTGTCGTCCCGTAGTCCAACTCATAGTGCGCGGCGATCTACCGGAATCCCGATCCGTAGTCCCAAATGTTAATATCCAGTACCAGGGGAATATACCGGGTTCAGTCCCATAGTTCCAATATAAATGTGCAGGGGGATCTACCGGAATACAAATCCATAGTCCCAAAAGTAAACATGCAGGGGGATCTCCCGGGATACCGTCCCGTAGTCCCAAAGTAAACACACAGCAGCAACACGAAGAATATTCAATTCAATCCAAATTTCATACCAAGGTAAAACAGGTATTTCTAACCTAGCATGCTGCACAGAATTCAATTAAAGCAGTTTAAGCAAGTAAGGCAATTAAGTCAATAAGACATGGTTCCCTAATCTAACAGTAGGCTTAAATTGCAAGTAATATAAACAGGGAAAGAAACACATTTATAGTTACTTAATGAAAACATGATTTTCAACAATTGACACAATTACGCACTCGTCACCTCACGTACAAGGCATTTCATATATTAACAATACCAAGTCCTAAGGGGAGTTTCCTCCACACAAGGTTAGGCAAGCCACTTACCTCGAACCAGCTCAATCAACTCGAAACCACGTTCTTGCCCCGAGTATCCTACTCCAAATGGCCCAAATCTATTTAAAGTAATTGCATAATGTAAATATAATTTCAAGTAACCAATTCAACTAATTAATTCGAAGTTAATACGCAAAATTATGAAAATCGCCCAAAAAGCCCCCCCGGCCCACGTCTCGGAATCGGGTAAGATTTAAAAATTCAGAATCCTCATACTCTCACGTGTTCATATATACACAAATTACTCCAATCCGACATCAAAATCTTGATCAAAAATCTAAAATTAGGTCTTAGAACTTTTCTAACTTTTCTCCAATTTTCCACCCTAAATTCGAATTTAAAGGATGAATTTAAGCATAGATTCGTGGAAATTAATCAAGACCGAGTAAGATTTAGTTACCCAAAACACCCATGTGAAAATCTCTCTCAAAATCGCCAATCCCGAGCTCCTAAATCAATTTTAAAGGTTTTGAGACTAAACCTTTGATTTTGCCCCTTTTCTGACCAGTGAAACCGCATCTGCGGCTCTGGGACGGCACCTGCGGTCCCGCTTCTGTGGAGACAAGGTCGCACCTGCGACTTTTCATTAAATCACAAATCCCGCACCTGCGACTCCCTTACCGCACCTAAGGTCTCGCAGGTGCAATAGACTTCTCGCACCTACGGCTTCTGGAGTCTGGGCCAAATTCCTCTTCTGCAGTCACCAAGCCGCTTCTTCGGCGCCGCACCTACGGTGCCACACACGCAAGTGTGGTTATGACAGATTCTGCCAACTTCAGATTTCTCCTAAGTCCAATTCAACTTTCGTTAAGCACCCAAAACTCACCCGAGGCCCTTGGGACCTCAACCAAACATCCCAACCAGTCCTAAAACATCATACGAATTTATTCCAACCCTCGAATCACATCAAACAATGCTAAAACCAGAAATCACTCTCCAATCCAAGCATAAGAATTTCCAAAACTTCCAATTTCCTCTTTTGATCAAAAAGTCTATTAAACCTCGTCCGAATTACCTGAAATTTGCACACACGTCACATTCAACAATATGGAGCTACTTCAACTCTCGGAATTCCATTCGGACCCCTAGATCAAAATCTCACTATCGAACCGAAAACATCAAAAATTCAACTTTCGGCATTTTAAGCCTAAATAAGCTACGAACCTCCAAAACATAATCCGAACACTCCCCTAGGCCTGAAATCGCCCAACGGAGCTAACGGAATAGACAGAATTCTATTCCGAGGCCGTCTTCACACTGCTCTAACTATGGTCCAAATTTTAAAGCTTAAACTCTCATTTAGGGACTAAGTGTCCCAAAACACTCCGAAACTCAAAACGAATACTCCCAACAACGCACAATAGCAAAAACAAACATGGGGAATGCAGTTAATAGGGGATCAGGGTGTTAATTCTTAAAACGACCGGCTAGGTCGTCAAATCCTCCCTCTCTTAAATCATTCGTTCGTACTCGAACAAGCATAGAGACATACCTGAAGTAGTGAAAGAATTAGGGTAACGGTTGCGCATATCCTGCTCGATCTCCCAAGTCGCCTCCTCGACTAGCTGACCGCGCCACTGAACCTTCACGGATGCAATGTTCTTTGACCTCAGCTTCCAAATCTGCCTGTCAAATATTGTCACCGACACCTCAACATAAGAAAGATCCTTGTCCAACTAAACTGAACTGAAATCCAACATGTGTGATGGATCGCCATGATAATGACGGAGCATCGAAACATGAAATACCGGATGAACTCCTACCATGCTGGGAGGTAAGGCAAGCTCATAAGAAACCTCTCCAACACGTCTCAATATCTCTAAATGACCAACAAACCTTGGACTCAACTTCTTTTTCTTCCTAAACCTAATAATGCCCTTCATAGGCAAACCTTAAGCAAGACTCGTTCTCCAACCATATAGGAAACATCACGAACCTTCCGGCCCACGTAACTCTTCTGTCTGCACTAGGTTGTACGGGGTCTATCTTGAATTATCTTAAACTTCTCCAAAGCATCCTGAACCAAGTCTGTGCCCAATAATCTAGCCTCACCCTGCTCAAACAAACCCACCAGGGATCTACACCACCTACCATACAAAGCCTCACATGGTGCCATCTGAATGCTGGACTGATAACTGTTGTTGTAGGCAAACTCCGCCAGTGGCAAGAACTGATCCCAATACCCTCCAAACTCCATCACACATGCACAGAGCATATCTTCAAGAATCTGAATAGTACGCTTGGACTGTCCATCCATCTTGGGGTGAAATGATGGCTCAACTCCAGCCGATTACCTAACTCATGTTGCACGGCTCTCCAGAATCATGATGTGAACTGAGTACCTCTATTTGAGATAATGGAAACTGGAATACCATGCAGATGGACAATCTCCCGAATATAAATCTCCGCCAACCGCTCCTAAGAATAAGTAGTACACATAGTAATGAAGTGCGCGGACTTGGTCAGTCGATCCACTATCACTCAAATGGCATCGAACCTCTTCAAAGTCCGTGGGAGTCCAACTATGAAGTCCATGGTGATCCTCTCCCACTTCCACTCCGAAATCTCTATCTACAGAAGTAACCCACCCGGTCTATAGTGCTCATACTTTACCTGCTGACAATTGAGGCACCGAACTACAAACCCAACTATATCTTTCTTCATCCACCTCCACCAATAGTGATGTCTCAAATCCTGGTACATCTTCCCGGCACCCTAATGGATGGAATACCGCGAACTATGGGCCTCTTCTAGAATTAGCTCCCGAAGCCCATCAGCATTGGGTACACATATCCGACGCTGCATCCTTAATACCCCGCCATCACCAATGGTCACATCTCTAGCATCATCGTGCATAGCCTTGTCCTTGAGGACAAGCAAATGAGGGTTATCATACTGATGCTCCCTGATACGATCAAATAAGGAAGACCAAGAGACCACGCAAGCTAGGACCCGACTGGGCTCCGAAAGATCCAATCTCACAAACTGGCTGGCTAAGGCCTGAACATCCATCGCCATGGGCCTCTCTACTGTTGGTAGATAAGCCAAACTCCCAAAACTCTCCGCCCGACGACTCAAAGCATTGGCCACCACATTGGCCTTTCCTAGGTGATACAAGATAGTGATATCATAATCCTCCAGAAACTCTAACCACCTCCTCTGGCACAAATCAAGATCATTTTTCTTGTACATGTGCTGCAAACTCCGATGATCAATATAAATCTCACAAGGAACAACGTACAAATAATGACGTCAGATCTTCAAGGAGTGAACAATAACAGCTAACTCGAGATCATGGATAGGATAATTCTTCTCATGTACCTTCAACTGTCTGGATGCGTAGGCAATCACCCTACTGTCCTACATCAATACCACTCTAAGGCCAATCCTCGAGGCATCACAATAGACAGTATAAGATCCCGAACCTGTAGGCAATATCAAAACTGGGACTGTAGACAAAGCTGTCTTGAGCTTCTGGAAGCTCGCCTCACACTCTTCCGTCTACTGGAACGGAGCACCCTTCTAGGTCATCCTAGTCATAGGTGCTGCAATAGATGAAAACCCCTCAACAAATCGACGGTAATAACCCTCCAAGCCAAGAAAACTGCAGATCTCTATAGCTGAGGATGGCATGGGCCAACTCTACACTACTTCCACTTTCTTTGGATCCACCAGTATACCCTCACTCGATACCATGTGACCCAATAAAGCCACAGAATACAAACAAAACTCACATTTTGAGAACTTTGCATATAACTTCTTTTCCCTCCAAGTCTGAAGCACTATCCTCAGGTGCTGCTTTTAATCTTCCCGACTCTAGGAATACACTAGAATATCATTAATAAAGACAATGACGAACAAGTCAAGATATGGCCGGAACACACTGTGCATCAAATACATAAAGGTTGCTGGGGCATTGGTCAGCCCAAATGACATAACAAGGAACTCGTAATGACCATACCGAGTCCTAAAAGTAGTCTTCGAGATATCTAGCTCTCGAATCTTCAACTGATGGTAACCTGAACACAAGTCAATCTTAGAAAATCCTCTTGCACCCTGTAACTGGTCAAACAGATCATCAATACGAGGCAATGGATACTAGTTCTTCACTGTAATTTCTTCAATTGGCGATAATCAATACACATACGTATAGAACCATCTTTTTTCTTCTCAAATAAGATAGGAGCACCCCAAGGTGATACACTGGGCCGAATAAAACCTTTGTCAAGCAATTCCTGCAACTGCTTCTTCAACTCCTTCAACTCAGGAGGAGCCATACGATAAGGAGGAATAGAAATGGGTTGAGTGCCCGACAACAAATCAATGCCGAAATCAATATCTATGTCAGGTGGCATACCCAAAAGATCAGCTGGAAAGACATTAGGGAAGTCCCGTACTACTAGGACTGAATCAACTGTAGGGGTATCAACACTAACATCTCTCACATAGTCTAGATACGCGTCACACCCCTTCTCAACCATTCGTTGAGCTTTACGAAAAGAAATAACTCTACTGGGAGTGTGATCTAAAGTACCCCTCCACTCAACTCATGGAATACCTGGCATAACCAACGTCACAGTTTTGGCATAACAATCAAGAATAGCATAATGGGGTGATAACCAGTCCATGCCCAAGATAACATCAAAATCTACCATGATGAGCAATAATAAATCAGCTCTGGTCTCAAAACCACTAAGAGCAACCAAACATGACCAATAACGTAGTCTACAAGAAGAGAATCCCCCACAGGAGTAGAAACATAAACAAGGGAACTCAAAAAATCCTGAGATATGCCCAAATGCGGGGAAAAATAAGAGGACACATAAGAATAAGTGGAGCCTAGATAGAATAAAACCGATGCATCTTTTTGGCAAACCATGACAATACCCGTGATGACAGAATAGGAGGCAACAGCCTCGGTACGGACAGGAAGGGCATAATATCTGGCCTGGCCTCCCCTTCTACGGTGACCTCTACCTCCCTGACCTCCACCTCTAGCTAGATGAGCAGGTGGGGTAGAAACTGGTGCTGCGATCATAGCCTGGGAACTCTGCGGGGCACGATATGGCTGAGAAGTCTATGGAGGTGCACCCCTCCTAAGTCTGGGGCAATCCCTCACCATATGGCATGTGTTACCACACTCAAAACAAGCTCTAGGAGGATGTGGTGGCTATGACTAGCTTGGGCCAGGTCTGCTGGACTGACCATTGAAAGCACCCCGTGCAGGAGGCGCACTAGATACTGGAGGTGCATAATAAGGCTCCTAAGATCTGGGAGTATCTGGAATACCACTGGCTACTGGAAGAGCTGAATGAATAGAGCGACTGATATAACCCCTACCATGACGAGCTGCAGCTGGAGCACGCGCACTAAAATAATGGCCCGACTCTCGAGACCTCTTGGCTTCCCACTCCTCTCTATCCCGAGCATGCATACCCTCCACTCTCCTAGCAATGCTCACCACCTGCTGATAAGAAATATCCATCTCCAACTCACGAGCCATGCTAGACCTGATGTTGGGAATGAGTCCCTCAATAAACCGGTGAACTCTCTCACGAACTGTAGCAACCAATGCTGGTGCATGCCTAGACAAGTCAGTGAAACAGACAACATACTTCAAAATAGTCATAGTGCCCTGGCGCAAATGCTCAAACTCTGTGCGCCATGCGTCCCTGAGGCTCTGAGGAACAAACTCTCTCAGGAACATATCTGAAAACAGAGTCCAAATAAGGGATGTTGCCTCAGTTGGACTGTCCAACTCAAAAGTATGCCACCATTGGTAGGCGGCTCCTCAAAGTTGGAAGGCAGTGAAAGAAACCCCACTCGATTCTGATATACCCATAGTGCGGAGGATACGGTGACACCCCTCCAGTACGCACTCGTCACCTCACGTACAAGGCATTTCATATATCAACAATACCAAGTCCTAAGGGGAGTTTCCCCCACACAAGTTTTGGCAAGCCACTTACCTCGAACCAGCTCAATCAACTCGAAACCATGTTCTTGCCACGTGTATCCGACTCCAAATGGCCCAAATCTATTTAAAGTAATTGCATAATGTAAATATAACTTCAAGTAACCAAATCAACTAATTAATTCGAAGCTAATACGCAAAATTAGGAAAATCGCACAAAAAGCCCTCCCCCCGGGCCCACTTCTCGGAATTAGGTAGAATTTACAAATTTTGAATCCTCACACTCTCACAAGTTCATATATACAAAAATTACTCCAATCCTACATGAAAATATTGATCAAAACTCTAAAATTAGGTCTAAGAACTTTTCCGACTTTTCTCCAATTTTCCATACCAAATTCGAATTTAAAGGATGAATTTAAACATATATTCGTGGAAATTAATCAAAACCGAGTAAGAATTACTTACCCAAACTAGCCAGGTGAAAATCTCTCTCAAATTGCCAATCCCGAGCTCCCAAATCAATTTATAAGGTTTTTAGACTAAACCCTCAATTCTGCCCCTTTTCTGACTAGTGAAACCACATCTGTGGCTTTGGGACCGCAATTGCGGTCCTGCTTCTGCGGAGACAAGGTCACACCTGTGACTTTTCATTAAATCAAAAATCCTGCACCTGCGATTCATTTACCGCACCCGCGATCTCGCAGGTGCATTAGACTTGTCGCACCTGCGGCTTCTGGAGCCTGGGCAAAATTCCGCTTCTGCGGTTACCAAGCCGCTTCTCCGGCGCCATACCTACGGTCCCACACACACAGGTGCGGTTATGACAGGTTCAACCAACTTCAGATTTTTCCTAAGACCAATTCAACTTTTGTTAAGCACCCGAAACTCACTCGAGGCCCACGGGACCTCAACCAAACATCTCAACCAGTCCTAAAACATCATAAAAACTTATTCCAACCCTCGAATCACATCAAACAATGCTAAAATCACAAATCACTCTCCAATACAAGCCTAAGAATTTCCAAAACATCCAATTTCCATTTTAGATCAAAAAGTCTGTCAAAACTCGTATGAATTACAAAAAATTTTGCACAAACGTCACATTCAATATTACAAAGTTACTCAAACTCTCAGAATTCTATTCCAAAGCCTAGATCAAAATCTCACTCTCGAATTGGAAACTTCAAAAATTTAACTTTCGACATTTTAAGCCTAAATAAGTTACGGAGCTCCAAAATACAATCCGAACACACCGCTAAGCCCGAAATCACCCAACGAAGATAACGGAACTGACAGAATTCCATTTTGAGATCGTCTTCGCACTGCTCCAACTATGATCCAAAATTTTAAAGCTTAAACTCTCATTTAGAGACTAAGTGTCCCAAAATATTCCGAAACTCCAAACGAATCCTCCCTACAACTCACAATAGAAAAAACAAATAGGGGGAATGCAGTTAATAGGGGATCAGGGTGTTAATTTTTAAAATGACTTGCCGGATCGTTACAATTTGATATGGAGTATATTATCGGTACCGAGTTTGATGATGAGAAGCTATTGTGGTCTGAACTTATTACTGTGAGTTTACTGAGTTATGTGGCACATCGTGTGGTTTGACCTTGGCAGTGTATTGACGGCTTGGCATTTTTTCACATATATGTATATATATATATATATATATATATATATATATATATATATATATATATATTGTAAATGTAGTTGTATCAGATCTTTCAATGCATTCCGGATGTTTGAGATATGAGTTCTAAGGTTTACGGACTAGGGTTGAAGTAAGATATTTTGTTATGTTTTCCTGTAAGGTTTATATGAATTGGGGTGATATGGCATCACCCGCGGATATGTGTAATGAGAGGTTATATGGCAATTTTATAGCTTTGGAACAACGCTTGGCACGTTCGAGGACGAACATACGTTTAAGCGAGGGATGATATAATGACCTGACTGGTCGTTTTGAGCATTTGCATTCATTTCAGTTGTTTGAGGTTATAAGTAGCTTCATATGGTGTATTATGAGTTGTGTGTATAGTCGATTTTGGTTTTCGAGTTGTTCGGGATTGGATCCGGAAGAATGATTCTCAACTAGAAAGCTTTGATTTAGAAGAGTTGACCAAGTTTGACTTTTAGATATTTGACATCGGATTGGAGTTTTTATGGTTTCGTTAGGTCCGAATGATGATTTTAGACTTGGGCGTACGACTGAATTTGCATTTGGAGACTTGTTGGCAATTTGAAGGCTTGGAAGGTTTATGAATTTGACCCGGTAGTTGACTTTGATGATATCAGGTTCGGATTATTTTTCCGGAAGCTTGAATAGGTTTACTATGTCATTTGGAACTTATGTGAAAAATTAGAGGTAATTCATGTTGATTTGGTATGGTTCGACACGAGTTTTAGAAGTTGAAAGTTCAAAGTTCATTAAGCTTGATTTGAGGTGCGATTCGTGGTTTGATGTTATTATGTGTGATTTGAGGGATCGAGTAGGTTCGTATTATATTTTATGACTTGTTGGCGTGTTCAGACGGAGTTCCGAGGGGCTTGGGTGAGTTTCGGATTGACTTCAAACCCTTTTCCTAATGTTTCGCATAGCTGGTTTTCTGCCGGTTATGGTGTTTCAGGCCTTCTTCCCGATCGCGAAGGTAAGGACGTGAACGCGTGGAGTTTTAGGAGCTTCTGGTTGTTTATTCATCGCATTCGCGAAGGGTTGAAGGGTTCGTTCATTGCGTTTGCAGGTGATGGTTCACGATCGCGGTTCAGCTAGGAGCTAGGGACTTATGTCTTTGTGTTCATGAGCTCGTGGGCGTGTTCGCGTAGTTGTGGTGCTTGTGTTCATCGTGTTCGTGAGGATAGTACCACGAACGCGAAGCATATTTTTTTTGAGTTCATTTCTATGCATTGCAATAGCGATGGTACAACCAGGATTGCGTAGAGTGCCACTAAGCAGTCCATATAAGTACTCTATTTCGGACCTTGAGCTCACTTTATCATGTTTTGAGTTGTGGAACTCGAATTTGGGCTATTTCAGAAGGGATTTTCACTACATGGATTGGGGCAAGTATTTTTGACTCAGATATGATTATATTATATGATTCCATATTCGATTTTGATATTAAATTGATGAATCTAGAAGAAAAATTGAGTGTTTTGTTTAAACTTTTCCAAAATGAATAATTGGGTTTTGAATAAAATTAGTATAGTTGGACTCGTATTCGATTGGGTTGTCAAAATTTGAGAGTTTTGCCGGGTTCTGATGTGCGAGCCCGGGTTGACCTTTTGGTTGACTTTGAGTATTTGATTAAAGATTTGACCTTTATCGTTTGGGTTTGCATCCTATGGCATTATTTGACGATTTTGAGTTGCTTTTGGCTAGTTTCAAGCCATTCGGAGATCGATCGGTGCGGGATGGTGCTTTTAGTGTATCGATTGAGCTTGTTCGATGTAAGTGTCTTGCCTAGCTTTGTTGGGAGAATTTTCCTAATTAAATAATATTGTTTGCCATTTGCGGGGGTACTGCATATATGAGGTAACGATCGTATATGCATGTGCCATGGTTAATCATTCTTGGGGGTAGATTATACGATTCTTTGTGCTTTGTTGGATAATGTGATTCTCTTGCTTCATGTTTTACTTGACTTTTATAATAATATGGATATGAATTTCGATGCTAGAAATCGTAATTTAGCTTATTATAACTTGATTAAAGTTAACGCACTCTTTGTGAAACTGTTAATGTACTAAATTTAGTCATCACTATACCTAATTACGAATAGATGTTAAACACTTTCTACTCTTTTCGCATTTTTGTTTGTCATTGAACTTCAAGCACTAATTTTATTTCGGTCTTCTATATTATTTGTTTCTACATTTCATAACGGATGCAACATGGAGGGTGTTTGTGGGGGGGGGGGGGGGGTTGGAGGACAAATTAGGATCTAAAAGAAATTATGTTCAGGGCTCAAAAGATTGACGTATAGTATTGAATAATCAGAGGGCGATCCAAGAGAACTGGCTGGCATGTGTTGTTCCAAAGTTTAAAGTAGAAGCATGGACGGATCCAACTTGAAGGATGGGGTGGCATGTTACCCGTAAACTTAAAAATTCTTTTATACATATAAGTTTAAGTTACGATATGATATTAGGTATGAAACCCCAGTAAAAACAACAAGAAGGTGTCAGTGGTTAGGACTAAGCTTCTAAAATCTTACTTAACTACGAAGTCTAGGAATATAAACTCTTTTGTGAAACTTTAATCTTGTTGCGAACTTTGAAATGTGATATACGTAAATGTCATTTTCTTTATGTTTTTAAATTTACTATGAAATTACGTGATTTTCGATGATTATTCAATTTAATTTAGAATTCATTGATCTAAAATTATGATGATAATTTTACTCTCATTAGCATTATTGTCACTGACCCCAAACAGGACTCGGTCGTGATGGCGCCTCTCGTGAAGACAAGGTCAGCCGACACAATTCCCAAATTCAGTTTTAATAGTTTAATAAGTCAATTTAAGTCATTTATAAGGATAAATCCCTAACAAGTACAGATTTTGCGAAATAAAACAAGTGCCAAAATGAATACAGCCCGACATCGGGGTGTCACAAGTCACGAGCATCTACTAAGGTCTAAAATAAAACAAAAATTTCGGTAAATTTACTAAATACAGTCTAATAACATCAAATGGAGAAAAGCAGTGCTGCAGACTTCGGGCGGCTACATTGCTAAACTCCAAAGACTCCGCCTCTGATCAACCAATACCCGCTATCGGGTGCAGAAATACCTCAATCTACACACAAGGTGCAGGGAGTAAAGTTAGTACTCCAACTTAGTGAGTAATAATCATAACTAAAGACTGAGTGATAGGAAATCACGAAAATACATCAACATGATGTATAGAGTAGTACAAACCAGTAGGAAAGCAATGAAGCTGTGAAATCTTTTAAAGCACCATAGCTCAGTTTAAACTTCTTTGAAAATGATTTTTTAACAGTTAAGCAATTGAATGCAAAGAAATTAGAACAGATAAGCCCAGAAAATCCGCACCTCGAGCACAACTACACAATTAAACAGTTAGATGACAGGCAAATAAGAAAGATAAGCACATAAGGTCCGCCCCTCGGGCACAATGTTAACAAATTCGCCCCTCGGGAAATATCTCAGAACAATACTAGCTCCTTGGGCAATCACATAGAATAATACCAGCCCTTCGGGCAATCACATAGAACAATACCAGCCCCTCGGGCAATCACATAGAACAATACTAGCCCCTCGGGCTATATCTCACATCACAATAGGTACCCGCGCTCACTGAGGGTGTGCAGACTCCTGGAGGGGCCCCTTACGGCCCAAGCAAAATATCAAGCCATCTCGTGGAATCATCTCTAGGCTCTCGGCCTCATATCAACAAGACACCTTGTGGCATACATATCTCAGGCCCTCGGCCTCATAATTAAAGTTAGTGTATCACCGTTGTGGCGTGCATCCCGACCCAAAAGTATCCTCACAACACAGGCCCTCGGCCTTACTCAGTCAAAAAAATCACATAAGCCACTCGGGCAACAGTAAAACATGATGCTCAGCCCAAAATAATATTTAAAATATCATTTCAAGTGTTAAAGCAGAGTAAACATGGCTGAGTTTTAAAAATAGTTGAATATAGCATGACTGAGCACAAGTTTAAAGTCAAAACTCAATCCGGGGTTTCATACCCTCAGAACATCATTTACAATCATTACTCACCCCGATCCGATCCAAACTCTAGCCCGCGATTCCTTTGTCCGCACGAATCGACCTCCGGATGCTCCAAATCTAGCCACAATCAGTACATAACTATTAAAATATGCTAAGTGAATAAAGCTCACTCGAAAATATCCAAATTACATCAAAAATCTCGAAATTGCTCAAACCCGGCCCCCGAGCCCACGTTCTGAATTCGATAAAAATTACATCAATAAAATCCTCATTCACTCACGAGTCTATACATACCAAGAACATCAAAATCGGACCTCAATTGCCCCTTCAAATTCCCAATTTACACTCTCCAAAGTCAAGCCCTAATTTCGCAATTTTAGGCTTTAATTTCCACATATTTCATGATTAAACATGTAAAAATCAACATAGGATCGAGTATTGAGTTCAAAAATCTTACCTCCAGGTGTTATGTCTTGAATCCCTCTTCAAATCACCTCAAACAGCTCCTAAATCGCCCAAAAATGGTGAAAGGTAGCCTCAAAATAGCGAACAATGGCTATTTAAACATTCTGCCCATGCATCAAAAACCTTCTTCGCGAATGCGATCAAAGCCTCGCGTTCACGAAGCACAATCCAGCTTTCACCAAAATTCCTTCTTCGCGATCGCGTCTTGCCAGTCGCGAACGCGATGCTTCCACAGACTAAACCTTCGCGATCGCGTAACCTCTCTCGTGAACGCGGTGACCAATCACACAGCCCTTTGCGAATGCGGAGCCTGCCTCGCGAACGCGAAGGCTAAATTCCAGCCTTCACCAGCTAACCCTTCGGGAACGCGAGGGCCTACTCGCGAACGCGAAGGCCATTTTCTCTGCAACACTGATGAGCAATTTCTGCAACTTTTCAAAACATGAAATGGCCCGATGGACCACCCGAAACTCACCCGAGGCCCTCGGGACTTTAACCAAACATGCCAACATATCCCATATCATCCTTCAAACTTGTTACGACCTCCAAAACGCTCAAAATAACATTAAAACACCAAATTTGCATTGAATTCAAGCCTATTAGTTCCAAAATCTTCCGAATTATGCTTTTGATCAAAAACCCAACCAATCCAAGTCTGAATGACCCAAAATTTTGCACACACATCACAAATGACACAACGGGGCTGCTGCAACTTCCGAAATTCCATTCCGACCCATACATCAAAATCTCACCTATCAACCGGAAAACGCCAAAATCTAAATTTCGCCAATTCAAGCCTAAACCTTCCACAAACTTCCAAAATGCATTCCGATCATGCTCCTAAGTCCCAAATCACCTAACGGAGCTAACCAAATCATAAGAATTCCGATCCGAGATCATATACCAACAAGTCAAATTTTGGTCAAACTTTTCAAATTTCAAGCTTCAAACTGAGAACTGTCCTCCAAATTCATTTCGATTACCCTGACAACCAAAACCAACGATTTACATAAGTCATAATCCATTACATAGGGCAAGTCTTGCCCGAGAACTAGCGAGCAAGGTGCAAATGCTCAAAACGACCGGTCGAGTCATTACATCCTCCCCACTTAAACATACGTTCGTCCGCGAACGTGCCTAGAGTTGTTCTGAACGTGCCCGGGGGTGATCTCACATCACCCTATCTCACATAGGTCCGATAACACAAATGTAACTGAAATTTTAACAATCCAACCTAGCCCATAAACCTTAGAACCACATTTCCACTTCTGAAATCATCCACAAGATCCAAATCTCACATCTATGCTCTGAATAAGCCCGAACAAGCAGTAGTAACCTATACCTGCAACCTCAGGTGCAATTACATGATACACCATATAATTCAAACACTTGTAGTGATAACTTCAAATCACAGTAGCTGCACACAACAACCGAATACCGATAGAAAACATCTTATCAACTAAAGTTTCATTCCAACACTTTCATATACTGTGGACCAGTGTCTAGATAGGGTCGCGCATTGCAGCGAAGTTATGTGGAGGTATGACCTTGCGAGTTAGATTTGTGTGTTCTGTTTCTATGATGTAAGATGGGTTCTCAGCCTTGTGTTGTGGTGGTACTGGTGAGCTTGCGGTACAACTTTTTTATTTGAGTCATTTTCATGATTTGAGTATGTTCAAATTGTTGCTTATTGGTGCACGGATTTCACAAGTTGAGCCTATATTGATATGTCATGTCACCAGATCAGTGTATTGGATTAGATGAGATTGTTGGGATCATTAATGAATATGAACAGATTTGATTTCAGCATGTTGGAAGGATAATATCGAGGTTCGGCTCAGAAATCTTCCATGGTCTTTGCCAAAAAGAGAAGTGGCGTCATGAATGGCTGAACTAAGAAATGGTTACCTCAAGTCACTTTGCTCGAAATTGATGACCACGCACATTTGATGTCTAGAACCAAAGCAAATCATCATACCCATGGTGAAGCAAATACATAACACCAGACAACCCCAAAGGACATAACTGATACGCCATCCACCGAGCAATACCCAGTACTCTTCTCGCTCGACTTCCACTATGAAACCCCAATGGAACCGCATCATCTGTGCCTATAACCAACAAATCATAACATCTCGCAACATAGAAAAGTAATCCATAGATCACCTCAAAACACTAATAGCTATATAATAACCTAATCAACACATCCCTCACTAATAGCGACTCCAAGTCAACAAAGCCGTCTCGATGCAGAACATACATCCATATAGGTCTACCAATGAACCCCTTATCAAGGAGTTCCGGAAGCTACTCTTTCAAATCCTCTCACTCTGCCGGTGCCATACGATACGGTGCCCAGCACCAAGTCAATACCGAAATCAACAACTTTGTCCGGCGACATGCCCGACCACAAGAAACACCTCCGAAAAGTCCCTCACCACCGAAACTAAATAAATGGTAGGAGTCTCTACACTAACATCCATCATGAAACCCAAGTAAGAAAGGCGATCCTTCCCAGCCATCCGCTGGATCTTCGAAATATAAACCACTCCACTAGAACATAATCCGTCGAACCTCGCCACACAGTTTGTGACATTTCCGACATAGACAACATCGCCGCCTTAGCGCAATAGTCCAGAATAACACGACACGAAGACAACCAGTCTGCCCCCAATATTATATCATAATCTAACATACCAAGCAACAAAAGATCCACTCGGGTCTCCAAACCCCTATAGTCACTATACAGTACCGATACACACGACCCACAACCACAACATAACCTATTTGTGAGAACTTCCCGTCTCCAAATCCATATGTCACATGAATCACCATATCCGATCCCAATTCCACCATCCGAATACATACCACACCTCTAATACCCAATCATTCCATGAGAGATACTCTAAAATTCTTATGTGCCACCATGCAAACTCAAAAATCAGCAGTCGATCTAACAAGAAAGTGCTGCAATACTACCGAAGTACCATCAACTTAATCACATTGCCTTTTTCTGAAACACATAGCCTCATCAAATCACCCTAGTTATTATTACCATTTCCTTAATCATCTGAAGATCATTTCCCAAATCATCTGAAGCTCATTTCTCTAATTATCTGAAACTGCCCGTGCTACCTAAGAATTATAATCTTCCTTTCAAAACTGATCTGTGACCTTACACATGCAAACCTAAGTCTTGCACAACATACCACATATACCATACCGTCCTAAGGTAAACATGAGAACTTCATATCCATTCCGAGCCACACGCAACTACGTACTCAACTAGTCAAGAACTTTTCTATTGGACCCCATATGAGAGAAAATCACTATACATCCCATGCTCCTCATGCCCGTGGAAAATATAAACCTCTAACCGTGGTAGAAATCATCAAGAACTTTCTGAATTCCATTCACACAAAACCAAACCATCGGGACTTAATCCTTCTAACTCAACCAAGCTATGCAGGCCTCTAAAAACCCAAGAGAATTGCCGCGAAACACCTGTAGAAACTTATTACTCCGTTCACACCCAAGGAACTACTCATATCCTTACCATACCAACCGGTCTACTACCAAGCTATCCCATCTATCCAGGTTTCCTTCTGATTTACCTTCAACTGGATACTCCTTCTTTTTATAACACCATAATTCCTCAACCCAGACTCACCACACAAGACCCAAGCATAACACCACACCGTCTTAGGCTCACAAACCGCTGAGTACTCTGTTAAATGTTCCAAAAGCACCATGTTCAAAATACCTACCCCGAAGAGACTTCCTGCGAATCTGGAACCTTTACCTTCCTAATAATGATATAAAGAATTCCATAATTGATATAGAAATGACACAATCTTGGCACCCTCCAATGCAAACCTCAATTTCTAGCTAAATTATACACTTGAAATCTACAATTATTACATGTAAAACCTTGAACGCGTTAGAACTATTCTCTAGAGCTATCCACCCTACTCAAACTACAATTAACCTGATCAAATGAATCGAACAACCCATGCCTCATTAGCACTCCGACACCGCAGAGGGTAACCTCACCTTAATGCAACCAAGCAATTTCTTGCTCTATGCACCGAGCGTCCTTTACCAATAACAACTCACGACATTCCGTGATTCTCTCACACCCATGAATCCTTTTTTTTGGCAATCCGCTAGGCAAGCGCCTAGGGCTAAGTTTTTTATTAATAAAAGAATAGAAAAATACAACAATTAGGAAAAGTATAAATAAGGGGGACAATAGCACCGATATTGTTACCCATATGACTTGGTTATATAATCACTCCTCTGCGCCTCACACTGCCTTATGATGACAGCCTCATGTAGAGGATTCATGGTGTAGCTGTCGGTAACGTCTCATAAGGGCATATAATCTCATAACCGTGTGGATATTTTCCAAAGGCATAGGACCAAGGCAACATAAACTGGGCTAAACCTTACCTAACTAATCCTATTGAGGAAAATAAAAAGCCTCGCTTACTAACAAGCATGTAAAAAGAAAGAACTGGAAAGAACCAAATATTTAATGATCATCACAGAGTTTATAACATACTCCATGATGATATTACAAATGAGTATACTAACATAATGGTAGAATAAAATGATGAAGGAATTAAAATGTTGTCCCTTCTTGTCCGAACTTGTAATTTCTTCAATTTGTAACTCTTTTTTCATCACAATCCCAATTCTTCAAGATGTATTCAAAATTCATGATTTCTTTTTTGAATGATTGGACTTTGTAGATGTAGTTGGGGCGGCCTTCTTTTGTGTGGCAACTCTCATTGGAGGTCGCCTAACATTTAAAAAATCACTAACCTTGTCATCCCGACTATTCTTCCTTGTATGAGATTTGCTAATTTTTCCACTATGCATTGGTGATAAATCACCTTTTCTTGCCGCCTCTTCTCTACACTGTTTTAGCGTTGCATCTTCTTCTCCTTGTTCAAAAAACTCTCTCCCTAAATTCACAGGTTGTGGTTCATTTTGAATCGTATCTATTGACACCAAGGCAGATTCTCCAGTTGCCACCATTGCCTTACTTTGTTGTTGTCCAATGTGTTGTAATTTGTTGTTATTCCTACCTACAGGACCTGTGCTAGATGTAAAAGGATTTACAGGTATGGAACTTACCATAGCTTCCAAAAGCTTTCTCTCCTCCTCTGAAATAACTGGTTTAGTGGTGACCAGTTGATGTTGCTCATTTTTTGCCAGATCAGCTGTAGGATGTGCAGCTTTAACAATCTGCCTTGTACCTGCTGTTGCAGCTTGATTTAGACTTGTATTTGGGGAACAACTCTTAGCACCTATAGTAAGCTGCTTGGAAGAAGTTGCTACATGTTGAGGCAAAATTCCAGCTGGGGCATTTTGATTTGCAGCACTAAGAGACATTCTGGGAACAAATGTAGGAGCATGGAGGTTTAATTTGCTCGTGGGGACTGCTGCAATTTTCCCATGAGACTTTGACTTAACTAGAGAGTCAAGCTCCTCACCTGCACTCTCCTGATCCACCTCCTCATCACCTTCTTCAGCTGAGTATCCTGCAAAACCATCGCCCCAGTCCTCCTCTTCATCTTCCTCTCGTTGATCTTGCCACAGTTTGGATGTAATAGCCTTAAGCCTCACGTTTGTTTGTATAACCTCGTTGTTATTCCCCGTTGACAACATAAACTGCCTAGATTCACCTTCTAATTCCCCAATCAACTCCGCAAATTGAGAAGGGATATCATATACGGAGGTGTTCAAAGTAACCACAGGTTGTTCCACAACAGTAGAATTTTTCATCATTTCATTCTGAGCATCTTTGATGATTTGTTCTACTTGAGGGTTGGGAAAATGCAATGTAGGTGCATTTGAACTGTGTGCCTCTGCTTTTGCTTATCAACACGAAAAATGTCCTTCGAAATAGTGAGACGATCACCTATATTCTTGGAATTTTGCTACTGCGTGTTACTGCGTAAAGGTTGTGGTTGCCCATTTTTTGGAGTTGTGTTCATCATCATTGCTGCTTCGGCATTCTCTACCATTTTAGCTAGCTCTGTATTGGAAATGTGCGTTGTTGTTGTAGGATCATCATTTACTTGACTTGCCTCACCAATGTGATTTTTATCTGTTGCAATCCCAAGTCGATCATTTAAACATGTGTCACCCTGCACCAGTTGCAATATATTCCTAGCTTCCTTCTCACCATGCTCATGGACATTGAGCAAAGCATCAAAAAAGTTAGAACACTTGAAAGTTTCTGCTGCCCTTTCCAGTTTTTTAATATCTGAAGCCTCCTTCTTGCTAGGTGATCGATGCACAGCTGACCAACCCATATTCTGTGATTGTTGCCCATGTCGATACTTTGCTTTAACACCTGCTACTGTTGCATTGTTCAGAAAAGCTGAAGCTAATGCATTATCATCAGTAATCTGCAGAATCTGTCCAGTTCTTTCTATTGCATTAACCCTTGCATCATCCATATTTCGAGCATCAGTAGTGAATCCCTACTCTTCAGATTTTCCAGAAGCATTTAGTTCAGCGTCCTGATCTACCTTCTTAGGATTTGGAGATTTTTCTACACGTTCCACAGGTGCTACAGTGTCTATATTAACAAAGGTAAATTCAGCTCTATCCACTGTTGTATTCAGTGCAACATCAACCTCCATATTTGACCCTATAGTATTAGGAACTTTTACATCTTTTTCAACATCTCCTACCCCTTGACGATTCTGTCCAGATAAAGTAACAGCTGAATAACTAGCAGCCTTCAAAGCACCAGCTGTTGCTGCATTCATTCATTCAAAAACTATTGCATCAGGTATGTCAGTTGGAGGTTTGGCTTTCATAGGAGATGATGCATCACCTACTGCTATCCCTTGTTTACCAGCATGAATTCCTTCACCATCCCCCTTTTGTCCAGCATTAGCCAATACCAAATAGCCATTAACCTTTTCATTAACATTAACACTTTGTTGTCCTCCATTGGGATGCAAAATCAACTGGTTCACGACTACACCCTCAACCTTTTTCCCAACTTGATCTTGCACTTGTTGGACCTGGATGTCCTCAATTGTCTTGTTCACAACCACCTCTTTACTACCGTCATTCACAGTGGCCTTCAAATTATTTTAGTGCCCAGAAATTGTATTTTTTTTGGTCCTTCAATCAACAGTTGGCTAGCTCTTTTTGAGTTTAAATAGTCCCGTGCATCACCCTGTAGTTTCTCCATCACACCTATTGCATCCATTTCATTCTCCACCTGTTCATCATGTGTTACTGGTTTTTTTCCTAAAAGGATGGAACATGTATATTCGTCATGTCCTTGATGCTTGCATTGGTTACAATTCAAAGGTAAATTATCATACGTAACTTGTTGAAGCTGTTCAACAATCTTTCCAGTTCCTCCATCAACATATTTGAGCTTTTTTTGTTCTGGATGTTTGTCCAAAATATTCAGAATCACCTTGACCCTGGATGTACTAGGTCTAGATCTAAGTTGAGTAGCCTTATCAATAGCAATAAGCTTTCCAACAGCTGTTGCAATAGACATTAAGGCACGCCTAGCAAACAACTCAGGGGGTAAACTTGGAAACGAAATCCATACCGCTGCCATAGATGTCTCTTCTTTTGGATTGTATCCAATCGTCCATGGAAATACTCTAACATGATGTTCTTTTCCTTTGTTCGAAAAATAACTAACTAACCTTGTAAGACAAATTACAAAGTCTTCATATTGATCCAGACGAATGAGAATCCGTCTTTGCGCAAGAAGTCCGATCAAACAGTGGCCTTTGACGCCAAACTATTTTGGAAGGATTGTACGCAATTCTTGCAATTGTAGAGCATTAGGAGAAACCTTTACTACAATGGCTTGATGTAAACTTCCTCCCTTGCAAAGTCTTCCCGTTCCTCCATTGTAAACTGTAACGTTGGGATTCCATGAACTACTTTGTTTGGCTTCAAGATTGTTTTTGTAACTTGTCAAGTTGTTTGTTTATGGATCAAACTTGCTGCATATGAATTGGGATTGTTGTTTATGGAGTTATTAAGGATTGGATGGATGATTTTAGATGGCTCTCCCACAGCTTGGAGGTGGGGAGAGATGACAACATCCATGGCTGCTCAAGACGTCACCATATCATTGACGTGAAGAGCAAAAATTAACGATAAAATATTGAAAAATTGGGAAAAAGAGCTGCCTGCTACAGTAACCATGAACTAAAATTCAAGATATCTTACAAATGGCTATGGATTTGAGGATGAAAACAAATGGGGTTTGTGCGCCAAAACTAGATGCTTCTTTTGACACCAACTTTGCGAAGATCTACCACCGGATGCCAGAGTTGAGACGTGTGAATAGTGACAGAATTATTATTCACCCTTCTTCCTAGAGAGAAGGAGGAACACACTGTTTTTTTGTTGTACACACCCATGAATCATACTATGTCCTTTGTCAAGAATTTTCCTTTACTCGAGCCATCTTCTGTCTCAATCTTCATAGGCCATAACTGATTCTCTCGTACGCCTCAAACTGGAACCAACATAGCACATAACCGTGCAATCAACGAATCAATAGCAGACTCCCCCACTTGGCTCGAAGCCATAGATCAAAACACACTCAATAACTCATAATGCATATACTTTATTGCTTCCATAATACCATAGTGAAATTAAACTCAATCCTTCATAAGCTTGTGAAACATAGACCATCTGGTACTTTAACTCTTATGCAAATCTCGTATTCACTCTCGTAACAGTTAAACCCACTCTGTTAAGCGACCCAAATTTAAATTGCAACACATATTTTTTGCTTATAAATGAGATCTTCTAACAGACAACATAAGGATCACACAACCTCAGAACACTCCGCAGGAGATAACCCACCTGCTTTGCCTCAAACTGGCATTTCTGTATACCTTCCACTGTCATAAACGTTACGCAGTCACTTAATCTTCTTGAGTCTGAACTCATACAACAACATGAAATTTAATTCACTCCCAACTAGAAAACATGAAAAGATTCTTCACACACCCACAACTCGGGGCTATACCTCAAATCGAGATGAAAATCAAGTACCTAATAGTTCTTCTATCCTCCAGCAGACCCTTCTCGTAGTTTCCAAATCATATGAATACACCTCGCAGTCATAACATACTCATCACGCAGCTATCCAGTCATTACTCCCCTTAATAGGGACACAACAGAACATATAGATCTAGAAGCACACGCTCACGAAATCAACAACTCAAGGCTCGAGCTATAGGCAAAAGATCCGGCCTCAAGTCTTCCAGACTGGCCCAACATCAACACATAGAAATCACATCTCGCCCCTTGATCGAGGAATCATAAACCATCGATGCATATCTGATACTGAGCGCTCATGCGTGCATACGAACGTGTGGAATGAATTCAAAGAGTTACTTTTCAAGCTGAATCAAGGACGCACGATAATAATTCAAGAATGTGAAGTTTTTCCTAAAGTATCTCCAGCCTCCCAAGGATAAATACAGATGTCTTTATACCGATCCGCGAGACCATACTGAACCTGGTCATGACTCGTGAGACCTATGTAACCTAGGCTCTCATACCAACTTGTCATGACCCCAAACCGGACCCGGTCGTGATGACGCCTCTCGTGAAGACAAGCCAGCCAACACAATTCCCAAAATTAGTTTTAATAGTTTAATAAGTCAATTTAAGTCATTTATAAGGATAAATTCCGAACAAGTACATATTTAGCAAAATAAAACATGTGCGGAAATGGATACAGCCCGACATCGGGGTATCACAAGTCACGAACATCTACTAAGGTCTAAAATACAACGGAATTTTGGTAAATCTACTAAATACAGTCTAATAACATCAAAGGGAGAAAAGCGATGTTGCGGACGTTGGGCAGCTACCTTGCTAAACACCAAAGACTCTACCTCTGATCAACCAATACCCGTTACCGGGTGCATAAATACCTGAATCTGCACACAAGGTGCATGGAATTAATTGAGTACTCCAACTTAGTGAGTAATAATCATAACTAAAGACTGAGTGATAGGAAATCACGAAAATACATCAACACGTTGTATAGAGTAGTACAAACCAGTAGGAAAGCAATGAAGTTGTGAAATCTCTTAAAGCACCTTAGCTCAGTTTAAACTTCTTTGAAAATGACTTTTTAACAGTTAAGCAATTGAATGCAAAGTAATTAGAATAGATAAGCCCAGAAAATCCACCCCTTGGGCACAACTACACAATAAAATAGGTAGATGACAGGCAAATAAGAAAGATAAGTACATAAGGTCCGCCCCTCGGGTACAATGTCAAAAAATCCACCCCTCGGGCAATATCTCAGAACAATGCGAGCCCCTTGGGCAATCATATAGAACAATACCAGCCCCTCGGGCAATCACATAGAACAATACCAGCCCCTCGGGCTATATCTCACATCACAATGGGTACCTGCGCTCACTGGAGGTGTGCAGACTCCTGGAGGGGCCCCTTACAGCCCAAGCGCAATATCAAGCCATCTCGTGGTATCATCTCTAGGCTCTCGGCCTCATATCAACAAGCCACCTCGTGACATACATATCTCAGGCCCTCGACCTCATAATTAAAATCAGTGTATCACCCTGCGGCATGCAGCCCGACCCAAAAGTATCCTCACGACATAGGCCCTCGGCCTTACTCAGTCAAAAAAATCACATAAGCCACTCGGGTAACAGTAAAACATGATGCTCAGCCCAGAATATTATTTAAAATATCATTTCAAGTGTTAAAGCAGAGTAAAAATGGCTAAGTTTTGAAAACAGTAGAATATAGTATGACTGAGTACAAGTTTAAAGTCAAAAACAGTGAGGAAATATCAATAAAAATCCCCGAAGGGTTCACATAGTTGGCACGAGACCGAAATATGGCATTCAGCCGAAAACATGATGATAACAAATAGTTTTCAATCAAATATGCAGTAAAACAATCATTCAGGATGGACTACGCCACAATCCCCAACAGTGCACGACCCACACTCGTCATCTAGCATGTGTGTCACCTCAATATAGCACAATGATGTTCAATCTGGGGTTTCTAACCCTCAAAACATCATTTACGATCATTACTCACATCGATCCGGTCCAAACTCTAGCCCGCGATGCCTTTGCCCGCACGAATCGACCTCCGGATGCTCCAAATCTAGCCACAATCAGTACATAACCATTAAAATATGCTAAGGGAACAAAGCCCACTCGAAAATATCCAATTTACATTAAAAATCCCGAAATTGCTCAAACCCGACCCTCGGGCCCACGTCTCTGAATCCTATAAAAATCACATCAGTAAAATACTCATTCACTCACGAGTCTATACATACCAAGAACATCAAAATCGGACCTCAATTGCCCCTTCAAATTCCTAATTTACACTCTCCAAAGTCAAGCCTAATTTCCCAATTTTAGGCTTTAATTTTCACATATTTCATGATTCAACAAGTAAGAATCAACATAGGATCGAGTATTGAGTTCACAAATCTTACGTCCAGGTGTTATGTCTTGAATCCCTCTTCGAATCCTCTCAAACAGCTCCAAAATCGCCCAAAAATGGTGTATCATAGTCTTAAAATCGCGGACCATGGCTATTTAAACATTCTGCCTAGGCATCAAAAATCTTCTTCGCGAACATGGTCAAAGCCTCGCGTTTGCGAAGTACAATCCAGCTTTGACCAAAAATCCTTCTTCGCGATCGTGTAACCTCTCTTGCGAACGCGATGACCAATCACACAGCCCTTCGCAAACGCGAAACCTACCTCGCGAACACGAAGGCTAAATTCTAGCCTTTACCAGCTAACCCTTCGCGAATGCGAGGGCCTACTCGCGAACACGAAGGCCATTTTCTCGGCAACACTGATCAACAATTTTTGCAACTTTTCAAAAGATGAAATGGCCCGATGGACCACCCAAAACTTACCCGAGGTGCTCGGGACCTCAACCAAACATGCCAACATATCCCATAACATCATTCAAACTTGTTCCAACTTTCGAAACGCTCAAAACAACATTAAAACACCATATTGCATCTAATTCAAGCCTAAGAATTCCAAAATCTTCTGAATTACGCTTTTGATAAAAAAACCCAACCAATCCACGTTCGAATGACCTGAAAATTTGCACACACATCACAAATAACACAACAGAGCTGCTACAACTTCCGAAATTCCATTCCGACCCCTATATCAAAATCTCACCGATCAACCGAAAAACGCCAAAATTTCAATTTCGCCAATTCAAGCCTGAACCTTCCACAGACTTCCAAAATGCATTTCGATCACGCTCCTAAGTTCCAAATCACCTAACAGAGCTAACCAAATCATAAAAATTCTGATCCAAGATCATATACCAACAAGTCAAATCTTGGTCAAACTTTTCAAATTTCAAGCTTCAAACTGAGAACTGTTCTTCCAAATTCATTGCGATTACCCTGAAAACTAAAACAAACGATTTACATAAGTCATAATCTATCACACAGGGCAAGTCATGCCCGAGAACTGGCGAGCAAGGTGCAAAAGCTCAAAACGACCGATTGGGTCGTTACAATTATAAAAAAAGAAATTTGTGGTTTGGTTTTTTGAGATTTGTGGTAAAATAATTCTAAATTTACCTATAGTAATTTATGTTTTAATTTGATAGATAATAATAATAATAGTTACATATATATTTTACATGTGCAAATTTACTTTTGATTAAAAGGGTTGTGATTTTGTTATTTTATTCCTACAAAAATACTATTTTTAATTGTTTTGTTGATAAAGGAGATAAAATTTATATTGTTTACGGATTAAAAATAATATATATTCCAAACGGAAACCAAATGTTCACTCTATATGCATATGACCAAATGCAAGGACTACACCAAAGGAAATATGACATCCCTCAATTTAAAATCCTACATCCAGCTCTAAGTGAATGTTGTCGCTATTGAGATTACGTGAATTTTCAAAGGTCGCGTTTGTCAAAACTTTAATGATTCCTGCGACTTTTCGATAGGAAAGCGTTGTAATGTAATGATCCAGCCGGTTGTTTTGAGTATTGAATTTCGTTCTCCCATTTATTGCTTATTCTATAATCAGTTGTTGTTATGTGACTTGTCGGGGTAGTTGGTTTGGTTCCGGGAATATTTTGGAATGAATTGGGACACTTAGTCCCAAGGTAAGAAGCCTAAGTTAGAAGAGTTGACCGAATATTGACTTATATGTAAATGATTCCAAAATGGAGTTTTGATAGTTCCGATAGCTCAGTATGGTGATTTTTGACTTAGGAGCATGTCCGAATATTGATTTGGAGTCTCGTAGATGATTTTGGCTTGAATTGGCGAAAGTTAGAAAAGTTGATGTTTGGAGAGTTAAGAAGTTTGACCGAGAGTTGACTTTGTGGATATCGGGCTCGGATTTTGGTTTCATTAATTAGAATAGGTTTGTTATGTCATTTTATGAATTGTGTGCAAAATTTGAGGTCAATCTGAGTTGGTTTGATAGGTTTCGGCATCGATTGTAAAAATTGAAATCCATTTGTTTCATTAGTCTTGAATTGGAGTGTGATTCGTGTTTTTGATGTAGTTTGATATAATTTAAGGCCTAGACTAAGTTTGTATCATGTTTTAGGACTTGCTGGTATGTTTAGATGGGGTTGCGGAGGCCTCGGGTGTGATTCAGATCAAGCTCGGCTTCATATTGGACCTTGTTGGACTATTGATTTATGTATTTTGTTTCCTCCTTCGCAATCGCGAAAAGTTGTTGTTGGCAGCTGGAAATTTATCCTTCGCGTTCGCAATAGTAAGCTCGCATTCGTGTAGCTTTGTGAGGCTCAAGTCATCACGGATGCGAGGAGGTTTACACGTTCACGTAGAGGAGTGATCCGCTAGAGCGTTAGGCTTTAAGCCTACACAATCACGTAGGTGTAACATGCGTTCGCGGAGAGTCAGGTCTGGGGAGTATCATGTTCGCGACTGGTTCTTCGCGTTCTTATAGGATATTTTTGGAGGGCAATGATTTTGTTCTTCGTGATTGCGAGGGAATTTCCGCGATGCCAAAGACGAACCTTTGGCAGTAGTTGTTAAATTTCAAAATTGAGGGTTTGAAATGATTTTTTCATATTTTGAGCTAGAGACCTCGGTTTTGGGGTATTCTTAAAGGAATTTTCAAGGAGTTGATTGGGGTAAGTGGTTATAACTCGGATTTGATTAAATTACATGATTCTATAATTGTTTTTACCATTTAATTAGTGTTTCGGGTTGAAAATTTTAGAAACTATTTGTGAAACTTCATAGACTGAATTTTGGGGATTTGAAAGGTGATATATGGTCGGAGTTGGATGATTTTGGTATGGTTGGACTCGTTGTTGATAGAGTGTTTGGATTTTGTAAATTTTGTTGCATTCTGAGACATTGGCACGGGGTTGGCATTTTGGATTGACTTTTGACTTTGGTTAAAAATCTTTGCTTTATCATTTGGAATAATTCCCTATATCTTATATTGATAGTATTACGTTTTTTTTCTAGATTCGACCCTTTCTGAGATTGATACGCATGGGAAGGGCTTGCTAGTGGAGTAATTTGATTTGTTAGAGTTAAGTATCTTATCTAAACTTGGTTGAGGCACTAGTTGCCTGAAATATTGTGATAGCTACGTGCTATTGGGTGCGCAAATGCATAGGGTTGAACCTGTGTGTGGGAACCGAGGTTATTTATTCATGTACAGTTTGTGCTCAAGCTCTTATAAGACTAGAATTTGACTGTTAAAGCTTAAGCTATTATGCTTCGCACATATGTATCATTGTTGTGAACTATTTGAGCCACATTTGGGGCTACATATGAGTTTAATCATATGAACTGATAAATGTTATTCTTTGATAAAAATATCAGTTGGAGCTATGATACTACACTTGCACATGCCTACACTTTAGCATGTCATTTATACCATACCAGGAGCATGAGATTTGTTATTCACTTGTTTCATACATGTATACTTGTTTATTTGCTCCTGTATGATATCATTGGACTGGGTGCTTGGGACCATGCCAGGCAGATTGTGTTGTTGTGCCTACGATCATGCTGAGCTAACTGTGTTGTTATGCCTGTGACCATGCCGAGCGGATTGTGTTGTTTGCTTGTGACTATGCCGGGATCATGTTGAGTTGGCCGTGCTTGCGTCTGGATATGGATCCATCTCCTAGTGTCACCCTCTCATGTTTCTCTCTTGATGATGTACACGCAGTTACTGAGAATACTGATCAACGATTTGGAACGGATATGGAAAAGTTTAAGGAATCTTGCCAGTATTCTGTTGGATTTTGCATTTCATCTTTACCTGTAATTTTCTTAATCATTTATCTGATTTAACTGCATATCACCTCTAAATGCTAAAATCTGTTCTAAGCAGAGTATTTGAGAAATCGTACACATGCACACACATATGTTTTCTTACTGAACTTTATGATTTGATTCCAATATTGTTCTCTACCTCTTTAACGGATAAAACTACGCAGGTGATAGATAATATCATTAATAATTTGTGTTTATCTTACCTTGCCGTGTTTACTTACGATACTTATTGAGTACATTGAGTCGGTTGTACTCATACTACACTCTTCACTTAATTGTGCAAATCCATGTGTGGGGGCAAGTTATCAGCAGTAGGCTTGCTTGTTGGACTATCTGCTAGAGGCGAGGTAAAGATGCATCCTTGGTCACAGTTTGACTTGTCTTTGCCTTTCATACAGTTGTTACAATTTAGACAGTTTATTCATGGCTTAATTTCAGACTTTTACTCTGTTGTAGAAGATCACGACTCGTACTTACCAGTTCCTGGGAGATTTACTTTGTATTAGAAGTTTTATTGTATTGAGACCTCAGATTTATGCTATTTCTTGGAATATTTTTATTCTATTGCTTTCGTTATCATGTTTCAGCTTGCCTAGCCGGTGTGTTAGGCGCCATCACGACATGTTGGGATTTTCAATTGTGACAAGTTGTTATCAAAGCCCTAGACTCATAGGTATTACAAGTCATGAGCATGTTCAGTAGAGTCTTGCGAATCGGTACGGAGACGTTTGTATTTATCTTTGAGAGGCTACCGAATCGCTAGGAAAACCTCACTTTCTTGTACTCTTGTCGTGCAAATTTGTTGTTTCTAGAAACTAAACTTTTATTATTCTATTCTCCCAGGCCTCCATCCAATTTTGCTTTTGCACTCTCTCTCCCGCATCTATGGGCTCGCAGATGCGGCTACAACCTTACATCTGTGCTCTTCTCCAACTCTAGCATATCCCACTTCTACGGCCTCGCACCTGCGGCAAACTCTTTGCTAGCGCGAATGCACTGTAACTCCAAAACCTTCAGCAGTTGCTCAAAGGTTAAAAATGATCTGCCAACCATCCTAAACATCTCCGAGGTCCCTCGAGACTTCAACCAAACATACCATCCAGTCCTAAAATATATTATGAACCTACTCGAAGTTGTTAGATCTCCTTTAATTCTTACGTGTTACATAGACCCTTAATTGTCTTAATTGAAGTAATTGCTTTCCTTATTGTTTTGATACTTCTTGATTATGAGTTCCTCTGTGACATCATGCAAATATGTTACATGTCCAAATGTTGTGGTTACTGGTGTAGTTATCACGTGCTTATTATGTCTTGTTGTTTGTTGATATTATCGTGCTTCTTGGTTTTTCCGTGACTCTTATTATGTACATATTATTTCCTTTACCGGGATATTGTTGTTATACTATTGTTCCCTTGTCGGGATGTTATATTTTACGATATTGTCTCCCTTGCCGGGATGTTATTGTTTATGATATTGTCTCCTTTGCTGGGATGTTGTTGTTATACTCTTGTTCCCTTGCCGGGATTCTTTTATGATTGATGATGATTTGTAAATGAGAGCGGGTTGCACGCCTGCAACGAGATATATGAAATGAGATCGGGTTGCACGCTTGTAACGAGATATATGAAATGGGATCGGGTTGCACACCTGCAAAGAGATATATGAAATGGGAGCGGGTTGCACGCCTGCAACGAGATATATGAAATGGGAGTGGGTTACATGCCTGTAACGAGATATATGAAATGAGAGTGGGTTGCACGCCTGCAACGAGATATAAGAAATGGGATCGGGTTGCACGCCTGCAACAAAATATGAAATGAAAGTGAAATTCTGTGTTTATTTTCCTTATCCTTGTTAGTAATTGGATTTTAGTGTCGTGCACCTTCGGTTTGCAATGTTTATTTGTGTTTACCAATTCAAGTGTTCTAACTGTTCAGATTCCTTTACCGATGTGATCCTTTGTGAAGGAACCCCACCATGTTTTCAATATTCTGCCGTATTTATTTACATATTTTTTAATACTTCAAATTTCAATAATTGTTTCATCTTATATTCATTTAGTTACTCAGTTAAATTTCCTTAAATCGTGTGAGGTTGTATTTTACTTTAAAATGGAATTTCTACTAAGATAATTATTAAATTTCTTGTTAAAGGTAATATTTCATTCGATGTTGTACTTTAATTGAAAATGGTACTTTCTTTATTTAAATGATTTCAAAAAAATAACTTCATCTTTTTTTGCTGAGTTCCTAATTGGTTAGAAGCTATACTCCAGTTATGTTATGTGAATCAGACTCCTTTAACACCTTAATTGCATTGGTTATAGACTCTATGAACTTAGTAACATGAGAATGTTGTTGTGTAAAGTGAGATAAAAATATGTGGGCACAAAGTGCTAGGTGTGCTAAAAGTTTGGTAATTGAGGTTATGATATGAGACATCGATCTTTGAGATGGCTGGGAATTTTGCATCAGAAATGATATGATTTATTGAGATGGCATCGCCTTCCTTGTTTGAGTACATTTTCCTTTACTTGTCTGTATTCCAGCTATGTTGGTATTAATTTATTTGGTTATCGTTTCCACCCGTGTTTCTCTTTATTGTTTCTATTGATTGTAGTTCGCTCTTTCCCTGCTGTTGATATTGCTATGTAATTTTTAGATTGACAGTTTATTATCAAATCCTGTTCAATTTATTTAACCAGTAGGTGTCTGGACTGTTCCTCGTCACTACCCCACCGAGGTTAGTCTTGATACTTACTGGGCACCGCCATAGTGTGCTCATACTATACTTCTGTATATTTTTTTATACATATCCAGGTATTTGATCGGTAGTAGCTGTGCGGGTCATTATGGTGGAGACTCAAGGTAAACCTGCAACAGCATTCGCAGGCCTCGGAGTCACATTTATTTGTACTTATTTCCATTTGTTCCTTTTTGTTTCAGAGCAGTGATGTATTTATTTTGTATAACTACTTTTAGAAAGGCATGTGACTTGTACCACTGGTTTTGAGAATTGTAATTTGTTTAGAGTAATTTAATTTAAAGCTAGTAAATATCAACGTTATTTCAGTTTATGTTAGGCTAACCTAGTTTAGACACTAGGTGCCATCACGACTCCTTCGGAGGGATTTTTGGGTCGTGACAGTTAACTTTTCGGGCATCGAATAAAGATTAAAGCTTTATTATTTGGAATTGATTTATATTGTATTATTTGACTCATATGAGTAATATCTGACTAGATTTGAGTTTTTTAGAGGTGAATTTGAAAGAAAAGGTAGTTTTGGAAGGTTGAAGGTGTTACCGGGTGGAGGTAAGTCTCTTATATATCCTTGTAAGAGGAAATCGTCCCAGTAGGTAGTCTATTTGCTATTTTTTTGCATGATTTAGATACCACATATATGCGCGGTGATGAGCGTATATCCGTAGCTAGGTTATGACCTTAACCGGATAGAATTAAGCCTATAATTTACCTTATTTGGACATTATGAATTGTTTTTTCATGTTCTTTATTCTATGTCTACGTGATGAATCCTAATAATGATTAGAGGCCACGCTAGAGTTATTACTTATTGATTTGGAAAAGATGGGCTTGTTTCACCATGTCGGATTTTCTATTTAACCGTAGTCATTCAATTGCTTATTTGATTTATAATTTATTGGCTTTTGGCTTCTTTGCTCTTGCATGAACAGACTTATAATTTTAAATAACCATATTGAACTATTATGAAAAGTTAAAATACATTAATAACCTTAGCCATCTCTTATTCATGTAAATATTCATTCACATTTTATTATTATCTCTTGGTGCATTATTATATTATTTCTTACACATATTAATGAATTGTAAAGTTGGATATCTAGGAAAATTGAGAAATTGGCACTAATGACATTGTGAGGGTATAGTAATTATTAGTGATATTGTGATTACAATGGGTTGTACACCACAAGGGTACTAGGTGTGGATCGGCTTGCACGCTGCAATGGTAATATGATTGGATTGATTTGCATACCGCAATATTATTATTAGTAGATCAGGTTGCATGCGACAACAACTCTTGGATATGGTATGTTCCTTCGGAATGAGGTGATTACCCATGTTACTTTTGGCCCAGTAAGTGCCAGCACTCAGATTGGTGCTAGTTTGGATACTTGGCTAGTGTCGGATATATAAATTTATGCAGTGAGGTATTGGTATTTAATCATGACCATGCATAGGGTGCTTAGATTCATGTAGTGGCTCTTAATTATATAGGAAATGTAACTCACTCATATCATGATTATGAAAAGAATTGAGATAACTAATATTGTATTCTATCTCTTGCCTAAAAACATGTCTAAATTCTAGATTTACCGTGTTTCTACTAGTGGAGTTAATTGAAGACCTCATGCTTTATTCCATATTCTAATTATGCATATGCTTGTTGAGATTTTTGTAAGTCTCAGTATCGACTCTTCATCACTATTTTTTTTAGGCTATCCTTGATACTTACTGAGTATCATAGTTTTACACTCATACTACATTTCTTCTTATTTTTGTAGAGATTTTGAGGTAGGTATTAGTGGTACCCATTGAGCTGTGTAGGAGTATTTTATTGGAGCCTTCATTGGTGAGATGTTTCACTTGATCCAATATGCAGCACATGAAGTCCCCCCTCATATCATATTCATTTATATCGGTCCATGTATTTTCATTTTCCAACAGATGTTTTTGTCTAGTTGAGACTATATACTCTTGTTAGATGCTCGTGATGATGTTGTGACACCTAGTTTTAGGAGAGTTTGTGAGATAGTTGTTGTCTTATTTAGACCCTGTCTTTGAGTTATATATTCATGATTCTATTTGACCCTTATTCCACTTTGTTACTCATATCGTGAATTATTTAATGGTTTAATTATTTAATCATATTGTTGTTGTCGAGTGTTTGCTTGCTTAGCAATCAGGATACCCGCCATCACAACCTTTGGATGGGTTTTGGATTGTGACAAGTTAGTATCATAGCTTTAGGTTCCAAGAGTCTAATAAGTCATGAACAGATCTAATAGAGCCTTGTGGAACAGCATAGAGACATCAATATCCAGCAATAGGCTATAAGGCTTTAGGAACATTCCATTTCTTGATTCCTTATCATGTATTGATTATTCTTAAGTCTGAATTCTTCTCTTCTACTCTTTCACGGATGGTGAGAATGTGCGCTTCAGTAACAGGGGTGATAGAGATATAGTACCACCAGTTGTAGCCTGAGGGGCAGGACCCGGTTAAGCCAAAGCCACCAACCAAGGGATGCATAATGGAGGCTAGAGGAAGAGCACACACCAAAGCCTAGGAGTATACTAGGGCAGTATCAATAGATCCACATGCGAATCAGGTAAAGGACCAGATTATTGATGATCATGTTGAGGATCTATTTCCAGCTCAGTATCCAGAGGGATTTATTGTTGCACTGGTATTTTACAAGGCTAGGGCCAAGATGACCAGTTTTATTGATGCTTTGATTTAGGCTGGAGTGGTTCCTGTGGCCCCAACCATATCTCAGGCTGTAGTGGAAGTTCAAACCTCTACTAGTCGTACGTCATAGTAGCATATTATAGCAGCTAGACTCGTGGTTATGCGTGCAATTGCATCTAATGAGCAAAAGAGGTTGGAGAGGTTTCAAAGGTTATATCCTTCACATATTGATGGCGATGCTTCAGATGATGCCCATGACATTCTAGTTAGATACCATCAAATGGGTAGAGTCCAGTAGGGTAGACTTCACTATATTTTAGTTAAGAGGGGCTGCCAGGAGATGGTGGCAGACTTATGAGTTGGCAGGCCAGTAGGTTAACCTCTCTTACTTGGACCCAGTTCTCATAGTTTTTTTGAGAGGTATATCTCACGCATTAGTAGGGATGAATCACGAGGCCAGTTTGAAAATCTTTAGTAGGATCACATGAGTGTGACTTAGTATGAGGCGAGATTCATAAAATTATCTTGTCATACAGCTATCTTGCTCCCCACTGAGGCAGAGAGGGTGAGGCTATTCATTGAGGGTGTGAGATTCAGAGACTCGAACTACATTCCATCAGGTTATGGAGATAGCTCGAACAATTGAGTGTATTGATAATTAGGGGAGAAAGGCTATAGTGAGAGATAAAATACCTAATCATTTAGGGAGATTCATTGGTACCTCATCTGAAGGCAGGATGTTACATCTCGTGTTTTTGTACATTAAAGTTTCATCTTCAGTTAATCGACGTAGACTCGGGAATAAGATTATCTTGAGGTTAACGTATTTATGCTATTATAACAAGTGATAAGTAAGTGCCATGAAGGGTAAAGGGTACACAAATCAAAGAAAATGAGTTTCGTCAAAGGTTGTTGATTTGAAATAAAATACGGTCCGAGCTATAATACCCGATATTTAGTTGTATTGAGTCTACTGTTGTACTGACTGCACCGGGGGATCGACATTTGGTTGGGGCTCCTAAAACTACAACTTCATTTGTTAATTTGGTTGAAAAACCAATAGGTAACGTGCAGAAAGAAAGGTATATGGCTGGGCAATAGGAAAACCAAGGAACATTTACACAAAATAATATGCAAGAGGAGTTTTTGAATCAAGCAAACATTGCTAATAACCAACTAAAGGTAGTAGGGGTAGGACATAGTGGTGTAGGTGCATATTCGGAGTCTACTACTGCATTGAAAATAGTTGTTGATCGTGTTGCTGCACTGGTTGAACCAGTTGAGAAATCAGCAGCAGCAGGTACAACTCTTGTAGATGTATCTACTGCTATTTTAGTTCCAGCTGAAATTGTTTCAACACCTACTGATGTTGGACATGATACAAAGGAAGCTGGGTAGCAAATTAGTAAGAATAACTAGACAACGGTTTCCAGCAAAAAAGGCACTCCAAATAGAAAAAAAATGATGCAGGTTGAGCAGATTTGGAGAAATTGTGCGAATCCTTTCAATGCACTAGCCAACGTGAATGACTACCATGAGAAGATTGGGAACACAATATCCTTAAATGATGGTTCTTTTAACCAATAAATAGTCCCAATTTCAAGCAGTAACAAGGGAGGCAGAACCAGCAACCAGTTGGCTAAGGTTTCTGGAGAGCGACAAAATGCTATAAATAGCAGTGTAGCAGAAGTGTCAAAGGGCGAGCTTATACCAAAGTCCAGCACTCCTACGATTCTTTTTTCCAGTTCACAAGTGTAAAACATTATCAAGCAGGCCTAGGCAGAAATGGTAATGAACACCACCTTGGTTAAACAACCAATGGTGACTTTGAACACATCCGTGTTTGATGTCCCTTCTCAGTCAGTAAAGTCTTTTGGGGAGTTCAAAGGTGAATCTGGGCAGCTTGTCCTGTCAACTGGGAACAACAATGAGGTTATCCAACAAAAGGTAAAGGAGATGGCTATCAATTCTAAGTTGTGGCGTGAACAACGAGAGGAGGATGATGAAGAGGATCGGGGTGATGGGTTTGCTGGCTATTCATCTGAAGAAGGTGAGCAGGAGGTTGATCAGGTGAGTGCAGGTGAGGAGATCGATCCTTCAGTAAAGCCTTGCCTCATGAGGCAACAACATCAAGTCCCACGACCAAATTGAACATTCATGCTCCTATTTTTATCCCCAGAAATTCTCCTACTGCTGCTATGCCAGATGCAGTAGTTAGAAGGTTGGTTAGCGCTGCGGAAACATGTGCCAAGCAGGCCACTCCAGGTGTTAATACAAGTGAAATTGTGATTACACCAACACTTAAAATGCAGCAACAACAAAATGATCTGAACGCCTCAACTAGTATGCATACTGGTGATCACACAGCAGCAACAAAACCAAATTCTGGGAAGCAGCAACTCAAAACAACTACTCCAATTATTTCGGTTGAGGAGAGATAACTACTGGATGCAATTGTAAGTACTGCTCCTCTACGTTCTTTAAGTCATACAGTCTCTTGCACTGGTCGTGGGAATGTGAGCAGGAACAAATCACAAAAATAACAACAATGTACGGCAAATATGGTTCCTGCACAAGCTGGAAATACATTGATGACTCAAGGTGTTTCACAACACATGCCAAATCCAATTTTGGTAGGTAGAGATATATATGAAGAAGGGGAGGAAGATGATATCTTAAATCAATGCCGGGAAGAGGCATCAAGAAAAGGTGACCTATCACCTATGCATAGTGGAAAAATAAAAAAGGCACATACAAGGAAAAATAGTTGGGACGACAAGGTCAGTGATTTTTTAAATGTTAGGCGACCTCCAATAATAGTTGCCAAACAAAAGAAGGCTGCCCCAACTACCTCAACGAGGTCCAACCGTTCAAAAATAAATGATGATTTTTGAATACTTTTTGAACACTGTTGAGGAAAACAACAAAGAACTACAAATTGAAGATTTTACATGTTTGGAAAAGAAGGGACATGAACCAAATTGGTACTTCATTCTATTATACCACTTTATTAGTATTCTCATTTGTAATATCATCACAGAGTATGTTATAAACTTTGTGATGATCATTGAATATTTGGTACTCTCCAGTTCTTAATTTTTACATGCGTGCTAGTAGGTGAGGCCTTTTCATTGCCTCAATAGGATTAGCAAGGTAAGGTTTAGCCCGGTTTGAGTTGGCTTGGTCCTATGCCTTTTGGAAAAATATCCACACGGCTATGAGATTATATGCCTTCGTGAGACTTTGCCGGCAGCTACACCATGAATCCTCTACACGAGGCTGCCATCATAACGCAATGTGAGGCGCAGAGGAGTGATTATATAGCCAAGGCATATAGGTAAAAATACCGGTGCTATTGTCCCCATTATTTGTACTATTCCTAATTGTTGTATTTTCTGTTCTTTTTTTTATTAATAAAAAAATAGCCCTAGGCGCTTGCCTAGCGGATTGCTAAAAAAAAAGATATTTAGGAACTAGTACCATACAAGGTACTATATGTCCATGATAGTATAATGTATAAAGTATATTAAAAATGAGTAGTATTTTATGTAATTTGAGATAATTCTTAATTATATGGGTAATTGTTAAATTATCGGGTAACGGGACATTACCTAATTAATTGATAAATTATAAAGATAAGATTAACCCTTCACCATCCCCCCAAACGTGGCAGCAAGCCACTTTCCAAACAAATGTCTCTTAGTCATTTGTAATTAGGTGGTAACCTAATTGATAATTAAAAGACACAACACTTCATATTTTGAAAGACTTTATTAGAACGTTAGCAACACTTCATTCTATGATTTTGAATACAACCCATTTCAATTCTAAAAATTCCAATACAAAATAATGCTACAATCAGAAGTGAATTCTTATAAGTTTTCAACAAATTTCATTCTCAAAACACTACAATCTTAGCAATTCTTATAAGTTTTCAACGTGACTTCTTGCAACCAATTCCTACAAAAAATAACGAACGAGAATTATCAGAATTTTAGGAACGTTAAAAATTTGTGGTTCTAAAGAAGTACGGTGCAACCTTTTCCGAGAATATCATATGGATTTTTCACTATTCTCGGTATGTTAAGGTTATCCCTTCTTTCTTTTTGGCATGATCCAAATGATACAAAAAGAAACGAGCAAAGGCACAACTTTCATAAATTACTCTATTCATAGAAATACTAGAGGTCTCTATGTTCTTGATTCCCCATGTGACATATTATTATATCTTCTGTTCATGGGTCTCATAATAATACGCGGTTGATAAAGTTTATCTCGAAGGGAATGTTGAGATTATTAACATATTTTCATGTATTTCATTCATTTTTACATGTACATTGACCCATTACCAGATGGCGTTATATATGCATATTTATATGTATATATTGTATATGGGATATGAAAAAAGGGTACGACATTATATATGCACCACCACCTGATCAGTTGGTATATGTTGATGATTTTTCCCACAGTGGCCTAGATGATATAATGGGATGCCCTCAGAGGCTCGATGATGTTATGTACACCTATACTTATGCATGACACGAAATTTACATGCATGTGCATGATATTATAACTGGTTCAGGATTTGCAAAATTATTTAGACTTGCAGGCTGAGTTCCTTATTTCATGTTTCATGTATGTCACTTATGTACTGATTTTCATGCCTTACATACTCACTACATTATTCGTACTGATGCCCTATTTCTCGGGGACTGCATTTCATGCCCGCAGGTGCTGGTTGGCAAGCTGAAGGTCCCCCTGCATAGGATCCTTGATCAGTGAGAGGTGACGTGGTCCACTTAATGCGGAGCTACTTTTAATTTTGGTATGATATGCTAGTATACATATATGGGTATGATGGGGCCCAGTCCCGTCCTTATACAGTTGTATTTTCTATTAGAGGTCTGTAGACAATAGTGTATAGCCGGATAGTAAGTGGCCTTGTCGGCTTCTAGTTTTGGGTATATAGTTGTCTATAGCAGCCTTGATGACTCGCCCACTGTATTTTGCATGTATATGTACATATGCTTTTTGGATGGGTTTCCCTCACGTATATTATTCATGTTTATATCTTAAACGCATGCTTAAGGTTGTTCGACATATAAGATTCGATCACCCATCGCGGTCCATCGGTTTTGGTCGTGACAAAAGTGGTATCAGAGCAATTCTGTCTTAGGGTTGTCTACAAATCGTGTCTAGTAGAGTCTTATTTATGGGTGTGTTGTGCACCACACTTATATACAGGAGACTACAGGACATATAGGATTTTATCCTCTCTTTTTATCTTAGATCGTGCGATATAAGAATTTATGTTCCTAACAATATGTTACATTTTCAATTATGCCTTCGAAGACTACAGCCGCCCAGAAGGGAAAGTCAGTGGCTGGTAAGACTACTAGTCGAGCACCACGAGTTACCAAGGCTCGGGGAGAGTCTCATAGTAAGATTCCATCTAAGACTTCATATACCGCGCCCTCTCCAGAAGAGCCCCAAAAGGCACCAACTCCAGCACCCGCCCCTGTACGTTCAACCCCTCAGCCAGATAGACCGAGTCAGGAGATTAGTGATGTTATTATGCTATTAACTCGATTAGTAGCCACGTAGGATAAGTGTCAAGAAGTAGGTATTGGTCATAAAGATAGGTCTTTCAGTGCGAGGGTTCGTGATTTTATTAATTTGGACCCTCCGATATTCACTAGGGTAGATTCAAACGGAGACCCTCAGGTATTTATCGATAGAATGCAGAGGACTTTGAGGGTTTTAAAGGCCACTACGACTGAGTCAGTTGAGTTAGCTTCCTATAGACTTCAGGATGTTGCAGTTAATTGGTACGAGTCTTGGGAGTTGTCCAGAGGAGAATGCCCCTCCAGCAATACGGCAGGAGTTTACAGAAGCTTTTCTTCGTCATTAACTGCCACCAGATCTTAGGTGGGCCAGAGTTGATAGGCTCTTGAACCTTCAGCTAGTAACATGAGTATTCAGGAGTACAGTCTTTAGTTTGATTCATTGGCTAGGTATGCTCCCACTATTGTATCTAAGATGGAGGATAGGGTTCACCGGTTCATAATGGGGTTCGAGCCGCACTTGCTTAATGATTGTATGTCAGTCTCACTTTAGCCAGACATGGATATTTCTTGTATTCAGGCATACGCTCAAGGTGTAGAGGAACATAAGAAAAAACAGAGGGCCGATCGTGAGCATGATGGGGCTCAAAATAAGAGAGCGAGGTCTTTGAGTCCTTCTGATGAGTTTTGAGCTGTTCAGAGGCAACAATACCTAAGGTATCCAATCCAGCCATCGGCTAGTGCACCCCTTCTGTAGGCGGTAAGAGATTTGATCGTTCCATATATTTAGGGCCTAGACAGAATTCCAGGGCCTTAGGTTCTCAGTATAGGGGTGAGTCAAGTCAGATGAGGTCGCCCTTGCCACGATGTGCTCAGTGTGGTAAGCAACATGTCGGGTAGTGCCGTATGGGGTTAGGTATTTGTTATACTTGTAGTTATCCGGGCCATGTTATGAGGGATTATTGGGCGTGAGGTGATGCAAGCATAGCTTATCCAGGGTGATCTATAGTTGGTTCATCATCATTAGTATGCCACCCGAGCAAGTTTCACAAGCACCAACAACTCGTGGCAGAGGCAGTGCCGGAGCATCTAGCTCAAGCGGTCCTCAGAACTGCATTTATGCATTGGCAGGGCGACAGGATAAGGATTCATTTTCGGATGTTGTTACGGGTATATTATTAGTCTCCTCATATGATGTATATGCACTGATTGACCCAGGTTCCACCTTATCATAAGTTACTCTATTGGTTCTAGTAAGTTTGGAATAAAACCTAAATTGGTTAAACCTTTTGAGGTGTCTACACCCGTTGGGGACTCAGTGACAGCTAAGCGAGTATATATGGGTTGTATAATAGTAGTTCATAGTCGAACTACTGTAGCAGACCTAATGGGTATGGATTAGTTGTCTTCTTGTCATGCCAACGTTGATTGTAGGTCAAAGATAGTTCGATTTCAATTTCCAGGGGAGCCTATTTCAGAGTGGAAAGGTAATATGGCATCGCCGAGAGGTAGATTTATTTCGTATCTCAAGTCAAGGAAGATGATCAGAAAAGGCTGTATTTATCACTTAGTTCTTGTTCAAGATATGAAAGTAGAGCCACCACTCATTCAGTCCATCCCTGTGGTTAATGAGTTTCCCGATGTTTTTTCCGATGAGCTTCCGGGTCTTCCGCCAGATCGAGAAATTGAGTTTGCTATTGACCTACTACCAGATACTCATCCAACATCTATTACTCCTTATAGAATGGCCCCCGCAGAGCTGAATGAGTTAAAGGAACAACTAAAGGATATGCTTGAAAAAGGCTTTATCAGGCCTAGTACATCACCGTGGGGAGCACCTGTGTTATTTGTGAGGAAGAAAGATGGTTCCTTATGGATGTGTATTGATTATAGATAGTTAAATAAGGTGATGATCAAGAATAAGTACCCGCTTCCGAGGATTAATGATTTATTTGATCAGTTGCAAGGTGCCAAATATTTTTCAAAGATTGACTTGAGGTCCTGGTACCATCAGATAAGGGTAAATGAATCGTATGTTCACGCCCTTTTTAGATCTGTTCGTAATTGTATTTATCGATGATATATTGGTGTATTCTCGTTCAGAGGCTGAGCATGTAGATCATTTGCGTACTATGCTCAGAGTTCTACAAAAAAGGGAAGTTGTATGCAAAATTCTCTAAATGTGAATTCTGGTTGAACTCTGTAGCTTTTCTTGGGCATATCATTTCAGGTAAAGGCATCCGGGTGGATATACAAAATATTGAGGTAGTAAAGACTTGGCATAGACCCACAACACCGACGGAGGTTCGAATCTTTATTGGTTTGGCAGGTTATTATAGGAGATTTGTAGAGAGATTTTCTTCCCTTTCAGCACCTTTGACAAAATTGACTCAGAAGGGAGCAATGTTTCAATGGACTGACACTTGCGAATGGAGTTTCTAGGCATTAAAGTATAGATTAACTTCAACACTGGTTCTAACGGTCCTAGAAGGGACCGATGGTTATGTTATTTATTGTGATGATTCAGGCGTTGGATTGCATTGTGTGCTAATGCAACATGGTAAGGTTGTAGCTTATGCTTCTAGAAAACTAAGAAAGCACAAGAAGAACTACCCGACCTACAATTTAGAGTTTGCCACGGTTATTCATGCACTAAAGATGTGAATGCACTACTTGTATGGCATTCATATTGATATCTATATGGATCATAAGAGCCTCTAGTATTTCTTCAAGCAAAATTAATTGAATTTATGTCAAAGGAGTTGGTTGGAGATACTTAAAGACTATGACGTTGATATTTTATACCATCCGGGAAGGCGAACGTAGTAGCTAACGCCCTCAGCCGTAGATCTATGGGTAGCCTATCATATTTACAACCATAAAAGAGGGGAATAGCCCATGAGATTCATCAGCTAGCTAGTCTTGGAGTTCGGTTACTAGACTAAGGTGATATTGGAATTACTATTCAGGATACAGAAATATCCTCTTTAGTAACTAAAGTAAAGGAACGCCAACACAAGGATATTGTGTTAGTTCATTATAGGGATACCAACCCTCAGAAGAAGAAGGCAATGTTTGAAATTATAGAAGATGGGGTCCTCAGATATCTAGGACGATTATGTTTCCCTAATGTTGCAGGGCTGCATTGGCAGGTTGTGGGAGAAAATCACTATTCTCGTTTTTCCATCCATCCAAGAGCGACAAAGATGTATCATGATATCATGGAAGTAGCGACAAATATTGGTGGGGCATAATGAAAAAGGATATAGTGGAGTTTGTTGCTCAGTGTCCTAACTGTCAGTAGGTTAAGATCGAGCATCAAAAACTCGGTAGATTATTGCAGTCTATGGAGATTCCGACTTGGAAATTGGAAGTAATCAATTTGGATTTCATCGGAGGCTTACCTCGTACCCAACATAAGCTCGATTCGATATGGATGATTGTTGATAGGCTTACAAAGTCATCCCGTTTTTTGCCCGTTAAAACAATATATTCCATTAAGGATTATGCAAGGCTTTATATTAAGGATATAGTACGACTGCATGGTGTCCCTGTATCTATTATCTCGTTTGGAAGAGATCAATTTACAGCTAACTTCTGGAGGTCTTTCCAAAAAGGATTAGGGACTCAGGTAAGTCTTAGTACAATATTTCATCCCTTGACAGGCGGACAGGAATAGCGTACTATTCAAACATTTGAGGATATGTTACGAGATTGTGTGATAGACTTCAAAGATAGCTGGGATGATCATCTACCACTTATTGAGTTTGCATATAGTAATAGCTACCATTCCAGTATTCACATGGCTCCATACGAAGCTCTTTACGGACGGAAGTGTAGGTCGCCTATAGGGTGGTTCAATGTTGGGGAAACTACATTATAGGACCAGAATTGGTACAATGGGCAATCAAGAAAATTAAGCTTATATAGGAAAGTCTATTAGCAGCTCAAAGCCGTCAGAAGTCTTATGCGGATAATCGATGGCGATACTTGGAGTTTCAGGTTGACTACTGGGTATTCCTAAAGGTATCACCGATGAAAGGTGCTATGAGGTTCGGAAAGAAAGGAAAACTTAGCCCTCGGTACATTGAACCATATAGGATCATACGCAAGTTAGGCAAGGTAACATATGAGTTAGACTTGCTTTTGGACTTGGAGTCTGTACATCCAATATTTCATGTGTCTATGCTCCATAAACGTATCAGAGATCCTTCCAAAATCGTGTCAGTTGATGACGTTCAAGTCACATAGTAGCTATCATATGAAGAAACTCCAATTGCTATAATAGTCAGACAGGTTCGGAGATTGAGAACTAAAGATGTAGCTTCGGTGAAAGTACTTTGGAGAAACAACAATGTGGATGAAATGACTTGGGTGGCTGAGGAAGACATGAAGTCTAGATATCCCTACTTATTTACTCCTCCAAAGAAGGGTCCAACTGAGACATTACAACCTGAAGGTACGTGTACGAATTCTTGTGTTAGTTATTGTCATTGGCCGTATGAGGCCATTGTCGTTATTGATGATTGTGGTCCTATGTGGCATTAAATTATTGAGTTTCTATAGGAAGAGTTGGAAGTAGTATTGTTACAAAGGTGACTCTGCCAAATTCATATAGATCTCGGGGAGTTAAACATTCAAGGATAAATGTTTCTAAGGGGGGAATGATGTTACATCTCGCGTTTTCGTATGTCAAAGTTTCATCTTCAGTTAATCGACGTAGATTCGAGGATGAGATTATCTTGAGGTTAACATATTAATGCTATTTGTAACAAGTGAAAAGTAAGTGCCATGAAGGTAAAGGGTACACGAATCAAAGAAAATGAGTTTCTTAAAGGTTGTCGATTTGGAATAAAATAAGGTCCGAGCTATAATACCTTATATTTAGGGAGTAGCACCATAGAAGGTACCATATGACCACGATAGTATGACATATAAAGTATATTTAAAATGATCAGTATTTTAAGTAATTTGAGAAAATTCTTAATTATGTGGGTAATTAGTTAATTATCGGGTAACGGGACATTACCTAATTAATTGATAGATTAACCCCTCCCCCTTCCCCCAAACGTGGCAGCAAGCCACTTTCCAAACAAATGTCTCTTAGTCATTTGTAATTAGGTGGTAACCTAATTGATAATTAAAAGACACAACACTTCATATTTTGAATGACTTTATCAGAACGTTAGCAACACTTTATTCTAGGATTTTGAATACAAGACATTTGAATTCTACAAATTCCAACACAAAACAATGCTACAATCAGAAGTGAATTATTATAAGTTCTTAACAAATTTCATTCTCAAAACACTACAATCTTAACAATTCTTATAAGTTTTCAACGTGACTTCTTGCAACTAATTTCTACAAAAATATCTAATGAGAATTATCAGAATCGTAGCAACGTAACAATTTTGCGGTTCTAAAGGAGTACGGTGAGACCTTTTCCGAGAATATCATACGGATTTTTTCCTACTTCAGGTATGTTAAGGCTATCCCTTCTTTCTTTTTGGCATGATCCAAATGATACAAAAAGAAATGAGCAAACACACAACTTTCATAAATGATTCTATTCATAGAAATACTAGGGGTCTCTATGTTCTTGATTCCCCATGTGACATATTATTATATCTTCTGTTCATGGGTCTCACAATATTACGCAATTGATAATGTTTATCCGAAAGGAATGTTGAGATTATTAACATATTTTCATGCAATTCATTCATTTATACATGTAAATTGACCCATGACCAGATGGCATTATATACGCATATTTATATGTATATATATGTATATGAGATATGGAAAAAGGTTACGGCGTTATATATGCACCACCACCTGATCAGTTGGTATATGTTGATGATTTTTCCCACAGTGGCCGAAATGATATGATGGGATGCCCTCAGAAGCTTGATGATGTTATGTACACCTATACTTATGCATGACACTAAATTTACACGTACGTGCATGATATTATAACTGTTTCAGGATTTGCAAAGTTATTTAGACTTGTAGGCAGAGTTCTTCATTCGGTGTTTCATCTATGTCTCTTATGTACTAATTTTCATGCCTTACATACTCAGTACATTATTGATACTGATGCCCTATTTCCCGAGGCCTACATTTCATTCCCGTAGGTGTAGGTAGGCAAGCTGACGGTCCCCCTGCTTAGGATCCTTGATCAGTGAGAGTTGACATGCTCCACGTGATCCGAAGCTAATTTTGATTTTGGTATGATATGCTTGTATACATATATGGGTATGACGTGGCCCAGTCCCGTCCTTGTACAGTTGTATTTTCTATTAGAGGTCTGTAGACAGTTATGTATGGTCGGATAGTATGTGGCCATGTCGGCTTCCAGTTTTGGGTATATAGTTGTCTATAACAGCCTTGCCGTCTCGCCCACTGTATTTCTCATGTATATGTACATATTCTTTTTGATGGGTTTCACTCACCTATGTTATTCATATTTATATCTTAAACTTATGCTTAAGGATGTTCAAATGTAGGATTCGGGCACCCATCACGACCCATTGGTTTGGGTCTTGACATATGAGTTACTTTCGTAGAGGATATCATGTTAGGCTAGCTCATTCTACACCGCATGTGGCCTGAGGAGCAGTAGTGCAATCATCTTTTAGCACTCCAGTTCCATTATCTTTCAGTGCTCTACTAGTGAGTTCATATCAGGATCAATCTACTAAGGGTGCTTCTAGTAGGTATTTAGTATAACAAGGGTAGGTTTAGATTAAGTAGCCTCAGTCAGCTAGAGGTTGTTATAAGTGTAGAAATATTAGCCACATAAAGAGGCAGTTCCCCAAGCTTGGTAGGGGCACATCTCTACAGAGTTCTCAGCTAGTGCTTCCCGCACCCGTTTCTCCATCCCATGCCTAGTCCGCTAGGGAGGAATGACATACAACTATAGGCTGCCCTAGAGGCGGTGTCCAGATAAGTGGAGGTCAGATGGTTGGTGGTTAGGCTCGTTGTTATGCTTTTTCGTGTAGACCCAAGGCAGTGGCCTCAAAAGTTGTGATAACAAGCATGGTTTTGGTTTTTCATAGAAATGCTTCTGTATTATTTAATTCGAGGTCTCTCTATTGTTATGGTATTTTTCACTTTATTTAGATATGCCTCATGGCTCTCTTTATACTCATGATTATGTATCTGTACCCCTTGGAGATTCAATTATGAAGAATCATATATATCGGCCTTGTGTGTCACTATTGGGGGTTATGAGACTAGAGTTGATCTTATGTTGCTGAATTTGGTAGATTTTGATGTATTTTTTTGTATGGATTGGCTATCTCCATGCCATGCTATTCTTGATTGTCATGCTAAGATAGTGATGTTGGCTATCACGAGATTGCCAAGGTTTGAATGGAGGAATTCTCTTGGTCATAACCCTAGAAGGGTGATTTTATTTCTGAAGGCTCGATGAACAACTAATAAGAGGCGCTTGGCGTATTTGGCATTTGGTATTGATACTAGTACTGAGACTCCCACTGTTGATTTAGTCCCTGTGGTGAGGGAGTTTTCGGATGTATTCCATGCAGACCTACCAGGCATACTGCCCGGTAGGAATATTGATTCGGTGTCGGGCACTCAGCCCGAATCTATTCCACTATATCGCATTGGCCCAACTGAATTGAAATAATTGAAGGAGTTGTTGCAGGAGTTGTTTGATAAGCGTTTATTAGACCAAGTGTTTATCCTTGGGGTGTTCAAGTATTATTTGTGAAGAAGAAGGATGTTTCCATGAGGATGTGAATTGATTATAGGCAGTTGAACAAGGTCACTATCATGAATATGTATCCATATCCTTGTATTAATGAATTGGTTAATTAGATTCAAGGTGCTAGAGCATTTTGAAATGTTGATTTGATATCTGGCTATCACCAATTCAAGATTAGGGCTTCAGAGATCCCTAGACGGCTTTCAGGATTCCTTATGGACAATATGAGTTTTTGGTAATGCCTTATGGTTTGACTAATGCAACAACAACTTTCTTTCATTTGATTGACAATGTATTCCAGTCATACCTGGATTCTTTTATCATTGTATTCATTGATGATATATTGGTATATCCCCGTAGTAGGAAGGAGCATGAGCAACATTTGAGGATCGTGTTTAAAATTTCGAGGGAGAAGAAGTTATATGTTAATTCTTTCAAGTGTGAATTTTGGGTGGATTAGGTGGAGTTCTTGGGCCATATGGTGTCCAGTGATGGTATCAAGGTTCTTCTAGTAGGTATTTAGTCCAAAAAGGACAGATTTAGATTAAGCAGCCTCAGTCAGCTAGAGGTTGTTATGAGTGTAGAGAGCTTCGCCACATGAGGAGGCAGTGCCCTAGGCTTGTTAGGGGCGTAGCTCTACAGAGTTCTCATCTAGTGCTTCCCGCACCAGTTTCTCCATGCCCTTCCTAGTCCGCTTGAGAGGAAGGACATGCAGATAGAGGTCGCCCTAGAGATGGGGAGGAGGTAGGCTGAGGTCAAATCGATGTTAGTTAGGCTTGTTTCTATGCTTTTCCTGATAGACACAAGGCAGTGGCCTCAAATGTTGTGATAACATGTATGGTTTTGGTTTTCATAAGGATGCTTGTGTATTATTTAATTTAGGGTCTACCTATTGTCATGGTGTTTTTCTCCTTATATTGATATGCCTCGTTGTATATGGATAAAATCGGAGAGTCCAATTTTGTGATCACATAGGCAGTTCATAGCCCGTCTTCAGAAGCCTCGAAGCATAGCTCGAAGTTCAACCCCGAGGGTTCCCAATGCTCGACCTTGGGGCAGTGCAAATCGGTGGCTATCTTAGACAAGCAGGAAATTCCCAAAAGGCACATGGTTGAAGCTTACCAGGTCTACAAGAATAGTACATGTCCATACTGTGACATTAAATAGTTGTACCAGTTGTTTATCTTTGTAATAAATGCTTATGTACTATGTTGGAATTCCCCCTCCTATATAAAGGGGACCTTTGTCATTTTGTAAGGACACATGATATTCAATACAAGAGCAAGAACATTCTCTGCTCTCTAACTTAAACATTCTCCATTGTCTTTTCTTTGATTTATTGCTTACATTTATTGTGTTTCATTGGTTGTTCTTCATTTATTATTCATCATTGATCATAAAGAGCAATCATCAAGGCCCTTAGAATTGTTAGTTCTTCATAGATCGGCCCAGCCTAATGTTTTAACTCGACCTCGAGGCCCTGCTTAGGCTAGTCCGGGGCCTCGATTCACAGCTGTTTGGTTTGGATAATAACGCTGCTCCTTACTCTTACTCTACTTTCTTAGCTCACACTTAGCATCTATTTCCTATCAATTAGCATAAAAATAAAGCACGTATTTTTACAAACTCAAGATCAAATTTAATTGCAATTACCATTTTCAAGGTAAATAGTTTGGCGCCCACGTGGGGCTAAAAATAATAGTGATTATTTTCGTGCTGGTTTAATGAAAAAAAAAAGTTATTCTTAACACTTTTTCTTGTCCAAGAATCTTTGATTTCAGGTCAAAATGTCTAAATCAGTGAATGCACCTGAAAACAATGGTCCTGAGGACCATGGAGAGAATGGTGTAGCTATTCCAGGCGCTGGTGTAACACTAAGAAACCCTGAGGATGCATCAGAGCCAATTCCCGTGGATGTGGTCTCACACAATGCCCAACACTTCGATATAAGCTCTCATACTAACGGGAATGTACGCCGAGAAAACCAACAAGAAGCTCAAAAAACCCCAGCTCGGGAGGATAAAGAGATTAGAATTCACGTCATTTTTTAAATGTTGTAGGCATAATAGCTAGCGATTGCTCAACTTCGAAGACACCAAAAAACTGCAAGCACGATAGCACCGAAAATGACTCCTCAAGCCGAACAGGTGCCGGAAAGATCAAGAAACAACAGGTCAGCAACTGACCCTGCTATTATGAAGATGCTCTAGGACCTCACAAAGAGGATAGAATCGGGCGAAAAGAAGATAGAAACTAATGATAAAAAGGTGGAGACCTACAATTCAAGGGTCGATCAGATCCCAGGCGCACCCCCGATTCTGAAAGGTGGTGATTCAAAGAAATTCATACAAAAGCCATTCCCATCGAGTGCCGCTCCAAACCCCATACCGAAGAAATTCAGAATGCCCGATCTCTCGAAGTACAACAGAACCTCATATCCCAACGAGCATGTCACTGCTTACACTTGTGCTGTAAAGGGAAATAACCTGAAGGATGATGAGATTGAGTCCGTCCTGTTGAAAAAATTCAAAGAAACACTTTCAAAAGGGGCCATGATTTGATATCACAACCTATCCTCGAATTTGATAGATTCATTTGCCATGCTGGCAGATTCTTTTATAAAGGCACATGTTGGTGCCATTAAGGTGGCTACAAGGAAATCTGACGTCTTCAAAATCAGGCAGAGAAAAAATGAGATGCTATGGGAGTTTGTACCTCGCTTTCAAATGGAGCGAATGGAGTTACCACTAGTCTCCGATGACTGGGCAGTGCAAGCCGTCACCCAAGGTTTGAACGAACGAGCTCTTTAGCTTCGAAGCAGCTAATGCAAAACTTGGTTGAATATCCCGCCGTGACTTGGGCGGATGTACACAACCAATATCAATCAAAGATTAGGCTTAAGGATGACCAATTGAGTCCCCCCTCGGGCTCATTATATCTTAGTAGGCTCCTGGCAAAGGATCCAAATCCAAGCAAGGAAAGGTACCAACCATACACTGAAGATCAAAGAAATGCCCCAAGGCATAACATACCCCGAAACGACTGAAGGGCAGATCGAGGTCAGAATCCTCAGGGACTCGTGAGCAGAGCCAAAGTCGACAGATACACAGGCCGACGGAGGCACCCCAGTTATCTTATTACAATTTCAACGTCGATGTTTCGGAGATCGTATCAACCATAAGTAAAATTAAAGACACTAAGTGGCCAAAACCCATACTATTAGACCTGTCACAAAGGAACCCTAACCTGATGTGCGAATTTCACGGCACACACGGTCATATGACCGAAGATTGCAGACAGCTCCGAGAAGAAGTAGCCTGACAACTTAACAAAGGGAACCTCCGAGAATTCTTCAGCGACCGAGCCAAAAATCAATTCTGGAAAGAGAGGGAAACAGGAAAAATGAAACAGAAGAGCCACAACATGTCATCCACATGATCATTGGAGGAATCGACATCCCATAGGAACCTATTATCAAAAGAACAAAAATATCCATCACCAGGGAAAAAAAACTCGAGGTTATATACCTGAGGACGCTCTCACATTCAGTGAAGAGGATATCGAGGCCCTGCCTCAGCCTCATAACGACTCATTGGTAATTTCTTTCCTTGTGAATACATTTCAAATTAAATGTGTGCTTATGGATCTAGGTTGCTCGACCAAGATTATCAGGACGAGGGTGGTGTAGTAGTCGGACTGCTCAACCAAATCGTGCCCGCCTCTCGAGTCCTTGACAAATTCAACATGGCAAGTGAGATGACGAAAGGGGAAATTACCCTCCCGGTCAACGTGGCCGGCACAACCCAAAATGTTAAGATCCACGTCATCGAAGGAGACATGAGATACAATCCCTTACTCGGAAGGCAATGGATACACTGCATGAGAGCAGTACCATCAACCCTTCATCAAATGATGAAGTTTCCAACAAAGGATGGAATAAAAACGGTATACGGGGAGCAAAATGAAGCAAGGGAGATGTTCGCGGTGCACGACGTAGCTCCGTCATCGACACCTTCAACATCGAAGGAGCCTAAAGATAAGCAAATAGCGAAGTTGTAGTGTTTACATTGAAAATGGCAGTTACAATTAGATTTGATTTGGTAATTCTAAAAATACGTGATTTATTTTTATGCTAGTTGTTAGGTAGTAGATGCTAAGTGTGAGACTAGAAAATAAGATAAGGGTTTAAAGGCAGTATGTTAAGCAAACCGAGTGTCCGAGATTCGGGGCCTCGAGCTAGCCTATACGGGGCCTCGAGGTCGAGATGAGCGCTAGGTTGTGACCGGCCGATAAAGGTCTAACAATTCTAAGAGCTTTGATAAGAGCTCTTTATGATCAGTAATGTGTAATAAATGAAGAACAATTAATGAAACACAATAAATATTAGTAATAGAATCAAGGGAGAGTGTGTTTAAGTTAGAGAGCAGATAATGTTATTGTATATTGAATATTTTGTTTCCTTTTACAAAATTACAAGGGTCCCCTTCATATATCAGGGGGAATCCCAACATTGTACAAATACATTTATTACAAAGATATATGGCTGGTACAACCATTTAATGCGACGGTATGGGCTCGTGCTAGCCTAATAGACTGGGTCAACCTTAGTCACGTGCCTTGGGAACTTCCTGTTTTTCCATCATAACTACCGATTTACACTACCCCGAGGTCGAACGTTGAGAACCCTTCAGGGTTGAACCTTCACCCTTGCCTCGAGCCTTTGGAGACGTGTTTATAAAACGCCATAATGACCATTATTGATACCTAATGTTTCCTTATATATTTTCAATTTGTAAAATACCTTCAAAATAGCATATGTATGCATATATAAGCATGTCCAAGAGTTTTATTATTTTTTCATAATTTTTAAAGGTTTTTAAGTTGATTTAATTCCCCCTTTTTATCCATAAAATCCCAATAATTATTTCCAAAATTATTATTTTGATAATTCATATATTGGCTTTGTATATTTATGCCAAAATATGGCTAAAGTAATTTTTACATATTTTTACAATTTTATTTAGTATTTTAATGCAATATTAGTCCTTTTAAGGTTTAATTAGGTTTTATACTCATATAATTGGGTCCTGTATTTTTAAATTGTTAATTATGCCTCATAAATCATTTTAGCCTTTTAAATTAATTTTCAGAAACTATTTACTATTTTTTGTAAATTAAAAAGTGAAAACTAGCTAATTAAATAACAACCCCTTTTGTATTTCAATTCTAGCCCAAATTGGACCCCAATTCCCTAGCCTAATTTTAATTTAAACTCTAGCCACGCCTTTTAAATCCTACCCATGCCCAGATCCCCACCTACCCCATCAACGGTCCCCATTTCCCCTTCCTAAAATAAACCCAAACGACCCCCTATCCTAATTCATTTCCTACCAACCCGCCGCCCTTGAATCCCCTTTCCACTCCAATTCTCTATGCAACCTCACTCAAACCCTAGCCGCCGCCGCCACCCACACCAACCCTAATCACCTTTGATCCTCACTCAATCCATGGACTCGCATGGCTGTTTGAGACATGTGCTTGTCTCCTACGTCTCCTGATGGCCCGCTTTTGTGATTTCGTGCAAAGATCTCAAAGTGATCTAGTCCAGTCCTTGCTCAACTTCTATCCATGGTTTTTTTCCGGCCATCTATGGCCGTTCGAGTAAGATCTGCGACTTTTTCGGCTAGATCGATAACTTTTAAAGGTTTTCTTACTTTTTCTGGGTTCTCCGAAACCCTAGCTTTAAGGATTTTCCCATCTTCTTTCAGATCTGCCTTAGATCTGCATATATTATGAACCTCTTAGTGTTGTTCTCAAAGGTTTCTCCGATTTTTTTTTTCAAAATGACTATTCGTCTTCAAAGATTAGGGTTTACTTAATCTCTTTTAAAAGACTTCTCCTTTGATTTTCAGTGTTGTCATATGATTTTACTAGGTTTAAACGATTTGTTTATGTTTTCTTCTACCTAGTTTATCGTGTTGAAAACTGTAAGTCTTTTTGGTTTGTCCGGAGTTTTGGAACTATCTTTGTTTATTTTGTATGAATACCGGTTTCGATTTGGGTTCTTCACGGTTAGATCCCTTTTCTTTGTTTGTGTTTTATGATTCTGAGTTCTTATCTCTTTTTAACTCAATTTTGTTAAAACCCTAATTTGTTAAAGTTTTTCTTTACTTGTTTCTGACCTTCTTTACCTGTTAGTTTGGTTTTCCACTCTGGTTCTATGTGTTAGACATGACTACTTGACTTGTTGATTACCATGTTTCGAGTGGGTTCTTTTACCACTGGGCCCTTAGCCTACTCATGTCACTCTTGTACGTTTGTGTTCATCTGGTTTGCTTCTTTTGTCAATATGTTTGACCCTGCATGTCTGATACGCCTGTTCATTCTTTTCTATTTATATGTTGAAATGCAGGATTATGACTCCTTCTTGATTGATCTTGATTTCCTTAAGTTATAGTTTGATTGCAAGGATTTCTTATAAACCCATAATTTTACTCGTTTGTTTATGTTGATTGATTCCCTTCCTTTATTTGTTGTGATGTTTCACCCCTACTAAATCCTTTCCCCAAATCAAGTATATTCTGTACCTACACTCAATTATATACTCTATAACTTTACTACCCCCTTATATGGTAAAAATCAATCTTTCTCAAATTGATTTTCTTTCCTTAAGTTACCCCTATTAGTATCTGTTAAGCTGCAATTCCTTGTTTAAAGGGGAATACTTGTATAAATGAGATTCTGATTATGATTACTTCCATATTTGTGTTAAACCTTTACTTGTTTCTTTATTTTTCCACTAATTTTCAAAACTATAAAGCCCTAAGTCTTTCATTAACAACACACAAACAACTAGCTCAGAACACACACATACACATTCAAACTTTCTTTTCTTTCTCTACTACTTGTGCTATTGCTTTGTCTAACCGGCTGAAAGCCAATGCTAGACTGTGGAACTCAAATTGCTTTACTTTTTTCTGCAATTCGCTCCTTCAACTGGTATATTCTTACTTTAAATTCTGAAACTCAACTCTCTTTGTTCCCTTGTTTGTCAATCCTTGTCTCTTTCTGCACCAGCTTAATTGCTCATGCTGTTAAATTGTACTTTTTGATTACTATTTTACTCAACATGCTTAAAATTCTGCCCTCTTTTATTCAAATGTGATCAACATGTTTACTTGTTCCTGTTTATGCCCCTCAACTAGCATGTCTCCTAATGTACCTAATTCATAACTAATTATGTGTTTCCGATTTGGGTCCTCTATATCCCCAACCCCTCAAAATCATGCTTCATATAGTTGTAACTTCTTATTTTTCATTTCTTATGAAATTCTATCACATGGTCTGTAATAATTCGTAAACAAGTATTGGGGTGGCTAGCGAAAAGGGATAGGGTAAATATGCATGCCATAATTTGTTATGGGTAGAAAACATGTAATTTGGTTTATATTCCTAATTGTACAATAGAAACCATGCTTAGGATTCATAAGATGCATTAGAAATCATGTTCTTAGGACTTATGTTTCTTGCTTCAGCACCTCACTCATTGATCCATGCTCTATGTCCATGCATTTAGAAATCCTGCTCTTAGGGAAATTCTGCAATCCTGTCGTGTGCATTTAGAAATCCTGCTCTTAAGAAATTCTGCAACCCTGCCATCTGCATTTAGAAATCCTGCTCTTGGGAAATTTTGCAATCTTGCCATATGCATTTAGACGTCCTGCTCTTAGGAATTCCGCGTCATGAGTTTTATACATGCACCTTAGACACCATGTTTTAGGATCGTATTTGCACTTGCATTCACATTTAGTGTAAATTGCTGATTATAAAAGAGGTAAAAAAATAGCTTTACACTTGATTATCCCATTTAAAATAACTGGTAACAATCTCTACACTTGATTAGAACAACATGCTCTTAGGGTAAAATAAGCTCCAAACCGTCTTTTAATAATTCTAAATAATTGTTGCATCTCGCTTTGCGCCTAGGCAAACTTAGGTAACTGCTTAAATAAAAACCTGGAATTGCCTTTGTCTAATTATCAAATGTTAAAATTAGTAGGCAAACCTGATTTAGATTTCTTTTCTGAGTCACGTAATAAATATGGTTCTGATGTTACCACTTAAACACCCTGCTTTAGGATTTTAAATTCAGACATTAATTGTGTATGAGTCATGCTGTCTATGTGCATTATTTGTGGAGGCATATCTGAGCCTTCTGCTTGTTTTCTGTGTTTTCCCCCCTTTAAATGTATTCCTACTTGTTTTGTATGTCGCCTTTGTATTTTGCCTTTGAAACTGAGGGTCTGCCTAGAACCTCCTTATAGGATAGGAGTCCTAAATTCCTCCGGGACTGATAGGAAGGGACGAGTAACAACATGCAATAAGAGTCAAGACCAACCTTCGCTTAATTACCTTTACGGGGCGGGAAAGGCTAGATATGGATATGATGACCGGTGCGCTAATACCATGGGCATCCCCTCTTTTGAGGAGTATCACACCGGGTATTGCATTGATGTGATCTATATTACAAACAAACCTAGGACACCCCTTTTACATTCATCAGCATGCTTAGATTGTAACTCTTTTCAAAACCTTGCTTTCATTAATCGCTTTCAAACACTTGTGTATTTAAATCCCCTATTATTTGCGCCCTACTTGTCTATTTGCTAATAGTACAAATTAACAAAAAACTGTTTGGCCGAAAATCACAATAGTGGCTCCTGAGGGGTGCCTAACACCTTCCCCTTAGGATAATTTCAAGCCCTTGCCATATCTCTGGTTATCAAACGTAGTTGTAGATGAACCTTGTAGGTGCCCTAACGTATCTTAAAATCGTTAGGTGGAGACTCTTCAATAATGCAAATCCCGTTCCCAAAAGGAATGAGTTGTCCCATACCCAAAATGTCATGAACCCAATTTTCGCGGAAGGGGAAAAAGGGGGCGCGACAGCATGGCGACTCTGTTGGGGACTTTTAGGCTTTTACCATTTTAGATTGTTCTTGTGAATTTGTACCTCCCTATGTGCAATTACATGTTTAATTTCTTTAAGCATTCAATTTCGTCTTCAAAAGCAAAACTGACATATCTTTCTTGTTTCCTTCCTTTACTGTTGCTTTAAATTTTGAAACTGCTGTATTTATTGCTTTTTTAACGTGCAAATACATGACAACGTGCTTTTAATTATTGCATAATCATGCTCAACATCATACTCCACTCGTGCCAAACAAATACCATAGCAACACTTGATGAGTGGTTGCGCTCTTCCTATATCATTACCCTCTAAATTCAGAAAGACAAATTTGCGGTAAAATCAGTCGATCAGCGGTGCAGTTGACAGTTCCGTTCCTTCCTCCTTGAGTTGTCTTCTTAGGGGTACAAGTCTAAAACCCTATAGAAATATTACTCTGTTTTAAATTGTGCATGCATCATGGTCAAACCTAACCGGGTCATTTATGTTGTCCACATAATGATCCTTTAAGATTGCCTTGTCCAAAAGTCCACTAGGACATCATCACGTTCTGTGCATTTATTTGGAGAACTAAATGCTTCATGCTAATTGTTGATATTAATAGTCAAGTCTGGTGGGGGTAAGGGCCTAACCTTGTTTACATTGTAGAAAAATGAGGCATGAGGTCCCTAGTTTCGGTATGATTAGCATGCCCCCACTCTTGCAAGACTAGTGGAGGAGTCTTCCATCAAATTACCAAATGTCATGACCCAGATTTCCCACCCCCGGGAGTCGTGATGGCGCCTACTAATGGGAGCTAGGCAAGCGAAACCTTAACTACCTACTACACTTTCATATTGCTTCATTTTAACAAATATGAGGCGATAACATGATAACAACGAAATTTTAAGTAAATAAGCGGAAGTCAACAATTATATAACTTAAGGCTACATCTATTACAACTTTAAAAACCTCAATACCCCAAAATCTGGTGTCACGGTATCATAGACTGTCTAAGAGTTACTACATACAAGGTCTGAAGAAATAACAGTACACTGTTTCTGAAGTATGAAAAATGAAACAGGAAATAGAGACAGAGGGAGACGCCAGGGCCTATGGACGCATGCAGGTCTACCTTGGGTCTCCAAGTGGACTGAAGGAATCCCTCCAACTACTGTCCGAAAGCTGCTATGGGATCTGTACATAGTACAGAGTGTAGTATCAGCACAACCGACCCCATGTGCTGGTAAGTACTTGGCCTAACCCCGGCGAGGTAGTGACGAGGCTAGGACCAGACTCCAGATAAACCTGTGCAGTTATATAACATATAGAGGAAAAGTAACAAGTAATAATCAATTAAAGCTGGGGAAGGGGAACATGCTTCAGAGGCAGCTGACAAAACAAAATAACAAGAAAAAACAAGGAAGTTAACAATATAACTTCTAACACTGATAAAGGGAAGTAAAGACAGCTTTCACTTTCAGTTTCCATCTTTTTGCAGATGTGCAACCCGATCCCATTTCTCATATCTTGTGGTAGGCGTACCACCCGCTCCCATTTCATCATATCTTGTGGTAGGCATACCACCCGCTCCTATTTCATAATATCTTGTGATAGGTGTACCACCCGCTCCCATTTCTCATATCTTATGGTAGGCGTACAACCCGCTCCCATTTCATCATATCCTGTGGTAGGCGTACCACCCGCTCCCATTTCATTATCTTGTGGTAGGCGTACCACCCGCTCCCATTTCATTATCTTGTGGTAGGCGTACCACCCGCTCCCATTTCATTATCTTGTGGTAGGCATACCACCCGCTCCCATTTCATTATCTTGTGGTAGGCGTACCACCCGCTCCCATTTCATTATCTTGTGGTAGGCGTACCACCTGCTCCCATTTCATTTTATTGTTGCGGCGTGCAACCCGATCCACATATAATATTGTTGCGGCGTGCAACTCGATCCACATATAATATTGTTGCAATTATAACGAGAGTCCCGACAAGGGATCAATAAGGTATACACTATCTCGGCAAAGGAGAACCATCTATAACCAAACTTGTTCCGACATCTAACTACTCAACTATAACCAAACTTGTTCTGACACCTAACTACCTCAAATATAATTAAACTTGTTACAACACCTAACTACCTCAGCGATAACCAAACTCGTTACAACATCTAACTACTTTAACTATAACTAAACTTATTACAACACCTAACACAAGGGATCATCAACCTAAGCATCCGTAATATCAACTAAGAACACAATGCAAGGGAACCACAACTCAACAATAGCCCGGCAAGGGGGTAACATAATGATCTCTTCTCTTTCTCACTTTTACTTCACAATTCACTTCACAACTCGAGCCAATGCTCTGGAGTTTCAATTATCACTTATATTTTCACAATTCGTTATACAACTGGAGCCATCGCTCTTGAATGTTCATAAGTCACAATTCTTTCCACAACTTTACACAACAAATAGAAATCTTCACCAAGGCATGAATAATACAACGAAATCATGAAAATCACGGTATAAGACTCACGATCATGCTTGAAACCAACATATAGATACTCGTCACCATGCCTATACATCATACTCAACAAGAAACAAATAGCAAATAGAACACAACTCCTAATCCCTCAAGCTAAGGTTGGACCAAACACTTACCTAGAACTTCAACGACCAACTCAAGCCTCAAACACTACTTTTCCTCTCAAATTCGGCTCCAACCCAATCGAATCTATACATAATTGACTCAATATCATCAATAAGAGCTAAACAATCCAATTCCAATGTTCAATTATAACTTTCCAATCATTCTTCCCAAAATCCCAAAAATTGACCCCGGGCCCGTTGGGTGAAAACACGAGATACGGACCAAAACCCTATTACCTAGTCACCCACGAGCCCGAATATATAATTTGTTTTCAAATTTGACCCTAAAACGAGGTCTAAATCCCAATAAATCAAAAAGCCCTAACTCTACCCAAATCCCTAATTTTCGACCCTTAATCACATGTTTTAGGCCTAGAAATTCAATAGGTGTTGATGAAAACGAAAGAAAGTAAGTTAAAGATTACTAACCCAAGAGATTATGGTGAAAAATATCTTCAAGGATCGCCTAAGAGCTTTGGAGAAGTAGAGGTTTTGTAAAATTTTGAGAAATACAGTAAGTGTTCTGTTTTGGGTTTTAAAAATCACTGGGCGATTTAACTCTACGCGTTCGCGACAGACCCCTCGCGTTCACGATGGCTCAGGATGTTAGGCCTTCGCGTTCGCATTAAGGGGATCGCGATCAGGAAGCTATAGCTTCTCGATCCCTCGCGTTCGCGTCCTACCGATCGCGTTCGCGTATGGTTACTACCCTTCCCCCTGCCCATGCCACTTGGCCTTCGCGTTCGCGTGGCCAGGAACACGTAGCGAAGGGATATCCCCCCAAAGCCTGGCGTTCGCAACTTGAGATACGCGTTCGCGTAGAAGGAAATTCCTTCAGCAACAATTAACCCATCACGTTCGCATGGGTATTCCTGCGAACGCGAAGAATGAAATACTAGAAACCCAACAGCTGAAAACCTGCAATTTTTCTTAAGTCTAAAACACATCTGAAACACACCCGAGCCCTCGGGGCTCCTAACCAAACATACGTACCAACTCAACAACATCATATGAACTTATCCGTGCGATCATATCGCTAAAATAACCTCAAAAACAATGAATCAAACCTCAAAATCAAGAATTTTTCCAAAAGCTTCGTCAAGTTTCAAATTTAGGATTTCAAGTCCGAGACACGTCAAACGACGTCCGATTTTAACCAAACTTTACATGAAGGACTTAAAACATATATAAGACCTGTGCCGGGCAACGAAACCAAAATATGGGCCCGATACCATCATTTTCTAATCAAATTTCAATTTCAATTTTCTTAAACATTTCAGAGAACAATTTTACTTAAAAATTCATTTGTCGGGCTTGGGACCTCGGAATTCGATTCCGGACATATGCCTACGTCCCATATTTTCCAACGAACTCTCCGGGACCGTCAAATCACGGGTCCGGGTCCGTTTGCCCAAAATTTTGACCAAAGTAAAACTTATTCATTTTAACATCAAAACCTAGCATTATTCACAAAATTTCATATTTAAGCTCTACGGCTATGCGCCCGGACTACGCACGCAAATTGAGGCGACTCTAAATGAGGTTTTCAAGGCCTCAGAAGCATAGAATGGATAAGAAAACAGGTGATGACACATTCTCCACCTCTAAAACAACCGTTCATCCTCAAACGCACAGAAGAAGGAAGTACCTGAGTCGGGGAATAGATGAGGATAATGGCTCCACATATCGGACTCGGACTTCCAGGCCGATGCCTCAGGAGGCTGACCTCTCGAATGAATCGAACAGAAGGGAAACTCTTGGATCTCAACTGATGAACCTGCCGGTCTAGAACAGCTACCGGCTCCTCCTCATATGACAAGTCATTGTCCAACTAGACAGTGCTGAAATCTAACACGTGGGATGGATCGCTGTGATACTTCTGAAGCATGGACACATGGAACACTGGATGCACGACTGATAAGTTCGGCGTAAATGCAAGTCTATAAGCCACCTCTCCCACTCGATCAAGAATCTCAAACAGACCAATGAACCTAGGGCTAAGCTTGCCATTCCTTCCAAATCTCATCACACCCTTTATAGGCGACACTCGGAGCAACACCCGCTCACCAACCATAAAAGCCAGATCTCGAACCTTACGGTCTGCATAACTCTTTTACCTGGACTGAGTTGTACGAAGCCTATCCTGAATGATCCTAACCTTGTCCATGGCCTCCTGAACAGGATCTGTATCCAACAACCGAGCCTATCCCGACTCGAACCACCAAACCGGATATCGACACCGCCTACCATATAAAGCCTCATAAATAGCCATCCGGATACTCGACTGGTAGCTGTTGTTGTAGGCAAACTCTGCTAAAGGAAAGAACTGATCCCATGAACTCCAAAGTCAATAACACAAGCTCGGAGCATATCCTCCAATATCTGAATAGTCTGTTCGGACTGCCCGTCCGTCTGAGGATGAAATGTTGTACTCAACTCAACCTGGGTGCCCAACTCTCGCTGAACTACTCTCTAGAAACGCGAAGTAAACTGCGTACCTCGGTCCAAAATGATAGATACCGGCAGACCATGAAGTCGAACAATCTCCCGGATATACATCTCAGCTAAACTCTCGGATGAATAGAAGACTGCCATAGGAATGAAATGCGCCGACTTGGTCAGCCTATCAACAATGACCCAAACTGCATCGAACTTCTTCCGAGTCGGCGGAAGTCTAGTAACGAAGTCCATAGTGATCCGCTCCCACTTCCACTCGGGAAGCTCAATCCTCTGGAACAATCCACCAGGCTTCTGATGCTCATACTTAACCTGCTAACAATTCAAACACCGAACCACATGTGCAACTATATCCTTCTTCATTCTACGCCATCAATAATGCTGCCGCAAATCCTGATACATCTTCGTGGCGCCCCGATGGATAGAGTACCGGGAACTATGGGCCTCCTCCAAAATCAACTCCCGAAGCCCATCCACATTAGGCACACAAACTCGACCTTGTAATATCAAAACTCTATCAACATCTAAGGTAACCTGCTTGGCACCTCCACGCTGCACCGTGTCGCTAAGGACACACAAATGAGGATCATCAAACTGCCGACCACAGATACGCTCCAATAACGAAGAATGAGCGACCGTGCAAGCTAATACTCGACTAGGCTCAGAAATATCCAACCTCACAAATCGATTGTCCAAAAACCTGAACATCCAAAGCAGGCGGCCTCTCACCGACTGGAATATAAGCAAGACTGCCCATACTGGCTGACTTTCTACTCAAAGCATCGGCCACCACATTAGCCTTTCTCGGGTGATATAAGATGGTGATATAATAATCCTTCAACAACTCCAACCACCTCATCTGCATCAAATTCAACTCTTTTTTCTTGAACAAATACTGAAGACTCTTGTGATCAGTGAACACCTCACATGCCACGCCATACAGATAATACCTCCAAATTTTCAGTGCATGAACAATAGCTGCAAACTCTAAATCATGCATAGGATAACTCTTCTCATGAATCTTTAACTGCCGCGAAGCATAGGCAATGACCTTGCCATCCTGCATCAGCACTACACCAAACCCAATGTGAGTTGCATCACAATAAACGGTACAAGGCCCTGAACCTGTGGGAAAAACCAACACCGATGTCGTAGTCAGAGCTGCCTTGAGCTTCGGAAAGCTCGCCTCGCACTCATCCGACCATCTGAACTGGGCACCCTTCTGGGTCAACTTTGTCATCGGGGCTGCAATGGATGAAAACGCCTCCACGAACTGATGATAGTAGCTTGCCAATCCCAAGAAACTCCGAATTTCTGTAGCTGATGCTGGTCTAGGCATGTTCTTGACTGCCTCAATCTTCTTCGGATCAACATGAATACCCTCTGTTGATACAACATGACCCAGGAATGCAACTGAACTCAACAAGAACTCACACTTCGAAAATTTAGCATATAGTAGACTATCCCTCAAAGTCTGAAGAACCACTCTGAGATGCTGCTCGTGCTCCTCCTGGCTACGGGAATATATCAAGATATCATTAATGAAGACTATCACGAACGAATCCAAATAAGGCCTGAACACTCGGTTCATCAAATCCATAAAAGTTGCAGGGGCATTTGTCAACCCAAATGACATAACCAAGAACTCATAATGTCCGTGCCGAGTGCGGAAAGCTGTCTTAGGGACATTGGATGCCCTAATCCTCAACTAATGATAGCTAGAACTCAATTTAACCTTTGAAAATACCTTGTCACCGTGAAGTTGATCGAACAAATCATCAATCCTCTGCAGTGGATACTTATTCTTGATGGTGACCTTGTTCAATTGCCGGTAATGAATGCACATTCTTATTGAACCATCCTTTTTCTTAACAAACAAAACCGGCGCACCCCAAGGCAAAACGCTGGGTCTAATAAAACCCCTCTCAAGTAAGTCCTACAACTGATACTTCAACTCTTTCAACTCTAGCTGGGCCATGCGATACGGCGGAATAAAAATGGGCTGAGCGCCCGGAGCCAAATCAATGCAAAAGTCAATATCCCTGTCGGACGGCATACCCGGCAGGTTTGAAGGGACTACCTCAGGAAACTCACGAACAACGGGCACAGAATTAATAGAGGGAATCTCCACACTAGAATGACGAACATAAGCTATATAGGCTAAGCACCCCTTCTCGACCATATGCTGAGCCTTCACATAAGAAATAACGCTACGGGTAGGATGACCAGGAGTTCCTCTCCACTATAAACGAGGCATACCCGGTAAAGCTAAGGTCATAGTCTTGGCATGATAGTCCAAGATAGCATGGTAAGGTGATAACCAATCCATCCCCAATATAACATCAAAGTCGACCATGTCTAGAAGCAACAAATCCACACGAGTCTCAAGACCCCCAATCACAACTACACAAGAGCGATGTACTCGATCTACCATAATAGAATCACCCACCGGTGTAGACACATAAACAAGAATACTCAATGAATCACTAGGCATGACCAAATATGGTGCAAAATAAGATAACACATACGAGTATGTAGACCCTGGATCAAATAACACTGAAGTATCTCTGCTACAAACCAGGACAGTACCTGCACCTCCACCTCTAATACCTTTACCCCAACCTCTAATACCTCTACCTCTACCTCCACCTCCAGCTAACTGATCATGATGGACGAGTCCCTCAATGAACCTCCTCACTCTCTCTCATAGTGGGAAGTATGATAAGACCATGACAAGCCAAGTCGATGAATCTGATCTCGTGCTGAGTAATAGCCATAGAACCCTACTGGAGATGCTCAAACTGCCTCCGATAGGCCTCTCTCTGAGTAATGCAGAGAAACTTCTCCAGAAATAGCTACGTGAAATGTTCTCAAGTCGAAGCTGATGACCCGACTGGTATAGTCAATCAATAGTCCCTCCAACAGGTCTTGGTGGATCCAGACAAGCGAAGAGTAGCAAAATTGACCCCATCGGTCTCCACAATCCCCATGTTCTTGAGAACCTCATGATAGCCGTCTAGAAAATCTTGGGGATCCTCAGAAGATACATCGCTGAAAGTAGTAGTGAAGAGCTTGGTGAAACTTATCCAACCTCCACAAAGCCTTCGAAGGCATAGTTGATCTATCACTGGTCCGTGCTGCTGTTCCACTGAAGAAGTGGTACATGACTTCGCCATTTACAAAAAGGACAAGAGTAGGGGTTTCAATTTAGAACAGAAGAAACAAAATCACATGACAAGAAAGAATGAATGTGAAATTCTTCCTAATTCTATAACCTATGGGGGATAAATACAGATGTCTCCGTACCGATCCCTCAGACTCTACTAGGCTTGTCTGTGAACTGTGAGACCCATGTAACCTAGGCTCTGATACCAACTTGTCACGATCCGGATTTCCCTCCCTCAGGAGTCGTGATGGCGCCTACTAATGGGAGCTGGCCAAGACAAAGCTTAACTACCTACTACACTTTCATATTGCTTCATTCTAACAAATACGAGGTGATAACATGATAACAGCGGAATTTTAAGTAAATAAGCGGAAGTCAACAATTATATAACTTAAGGCTACGTCTATTACAACTTTAAAAATCTCAATACCCCGAAATCTGGTGTCATAGTGTCACAGACTGTCTAAGAATTACTACATAAAAGATCTGAAGAAATAACATTACACTATTTCTGAAGTATGAAAAATGAAATAGGAAATAGAGATAGCGGGAGATGCTAGGGCCTACGGATGCATACAGGTCTACCTTGGGCCTATGAGTGGACTAAAGGAAGCCCTCCAACTACTGTCCGAAAGCTGCTCCGGGATTTGCACACAGTGCAGAGTGTAGCCTCAGCACAACCGACCCCACGTGCTGGTAATTGCCTGGCCTAACCCTAGCGAGGTAGTGACCAGGCTAGGACCAGACTCCAGATAAACCTGTGAAGTTATATAACATATGGCGGAAAGTAACAAGTAATAAGCAATTAAAGTTGGGGAAGAGGAACATGTTTCACGGGTAGCTGACAAAACAAAATAACAAGACATAACAAGGAAGCAAACAATATAACTTCTAACACAGATAAAGGGAAGTAGAGACAGCTTTCACTTTCATTTTGCATCTTGTGGCAGGCGTGCAACCCGATCCCATTTCTCATATCGTGTGGTAGGCGTACCACCCGCTCCCATTTCATCATATCTTGTAGTAGGCGTACCACTCACTTCCATTTCATAATATCTTGTGGTAGGTGCACCACCCGCTACCATTTCATTATCTTGTGGTAGGCGTACCATCCTCTTCCATTTCATCATCTTATGGTAGGCGTACCACCCGCTCCCATTTCATTATCTTATGGTAGGGGCACCACCCGCTACCATTTCATTATCTTGTGGTAGGCGTACCATCCGCTTCCATTTCATCATCTTATGGTAGGCGTACCACCCGCTCCCATTTCATTATTTTATTGTAGGCGTACCACCAGCTCCCATTTCATTATCTTGTGGTAGGCGTACCACCCGCTCCCATTTCATTATCTTGTGGTAGGCGTACCACCCGCTCCCATTTCATTATCTTGTGGTAGGCGTACCACCCGCTCCCATTTCATTATCTTGTGGTAGGCGTACCACCCGCTCCCATTTCATTATCTTGTGGTAGGCGTACGCCCCGCTCCCATCCAATTCCAATGTTCAATTATAACTTTTCAATCATTCTTCCCAAAATCCGAAAAATCGACCCCGGGCCCGCTTGGTCAAAACACTAGGTTCAGTCCAAAACCCGATCACCCAGTCACCCACAATCCCGAATATATAATTTGTTTTCAAATTTGACCCCAAAACGAGGTCTTAATCCCAATAAATCAAAAAGCTCTAACTCTACCCAAATGCCTAATTTTCTACCCTTAATCACATGTTTTAGGCCTAGAAATTCAATAGGTGTTGATGAAAACGAAAGAAAGTAAGTTAAAGATTACTAACCCAAGAGATTATGGTGAAGAATTGCTTCAAGGATCGCCTAAGAGCTTTGGTGAAGTAGAGGTTTTGTAAAATTTTGAGAAATCCCGTAAGTGTTCTGTTTTGGGTTTTTAAAAATCACTAGGCTATTTAACTCTATGCGTTCACGACAGACCCCTCGCTGGCATTTGCATTAAGGGGCTCGCGATCGCGAAGCTATAGCTTCTCGAGCCCTCGTGTTCGCGTCCTGCCGGTCGCGTTCACGTAAGCTCACTACCCTTCCCCCTGCCCATGCCACTTGTCCTTCGCGTTCATGTGGCCAAGAACGCGTTCGCGAAGAGATATCCCCCCAAAGCCTCGCGTTCGCAACCTGAGCTACGCGTTCGTGTATAAGGAAATTCCTTCAGCAATAATTAACCCATCGCGTTCGCGTGGGTATTCCCGCGAACGCGAAGAAGGAAATACCAGAAACCCAACATCTGAAAACCTACAATTTTTCTTAAGTCTGAAACCTTCCGAAACACACCCGAGCCCTCGGGGCTCCTAACCAAACATACGTACCAAATCAACAACATCATACGAACTTATCTGTGCAATCAAATTGCCAAAATAGCCTCAAAAACAATGAATCAAACCTCAAAATGAAGAATTTTCCAAAAACTTCATTAAGTTTCAAATTTAGGATTTCAAGTCCGAAACACGTCAAATGACGTTCGATTTTAACCAAACTTCACAGGAAGGACTTCAAACATATATAAGACCTGTACCGGGCACCGGAACCAAAATACGGTCCCGATACCATTGTTTTCCAATCAAATTTCATTTCCAATTTTCTTAAACATTTTCAGAAAACAATTTTACTTACAAATTCATTTCTCGGGCTTGGGACCTCGGAATTCGATTTCGGACATACGCCCACGTCCCATATTTTCCTACGAACCCTCCGAGACCATCAAATCACGGGTCCGGGTCTGTTTGCCCAAAATGTTGACCAAAGTCAAACTTATTCATTTTAACATCAAAACCTAGTATTTTATTACAAAATTTCATATTTAAGCTTTCTGGCTACGCGCCCGAACTACGTATGCAAATTGAGCAACTCTAGATAAGGTTTTCAAGGCCTCGGAAGCACAGAATGGATAAGAAAACAGGTGATGACCCTTTGGGTCGTCACACCAAATCAATGAGTGAAAAAAGAGGGCCGCCAAAGCTAGCGAAAAAATGGAATATCTAGAATACAGTCTGGTGGAATTGGAAGGAAAAGTGAGGAAGAGAGTCACTGACTGCCAGAACGCTAAAGGAAACGATGGAGAACACCTGGCAAAGGCATTTTTATTGGTGAACCTATGCGAGCTGGATGATTTGATTAACAAGAGCATTCAACCTGAGGAAGGTCCTTTTGGGACCAAATAGATAGGAATTTACTTTTTCGCTTTATGAATGTAATAAGGCCAATGGCCATTAGTGACTTTTATTTCTTGCTTATTTAGTGTCGTTTTGGGATTCGTCTATCTCTATCAATAAAAGGAGGCATTTAGCATTCTAAGTTCTCCAAATCAATTTGTCGCTAGGCCTACCTCGGGCACAAAGTGGTTCCCAAATTAGGACACACTTTACATTCCCGCACTATGTGTTTAAATATTGCAATACTTTTCATAATCCTCACTAACTTGATTACCTTTTGTTTTTATTTCTGTTTTATTATTCCCCTCCCTAAAGGTTAGTTCGTGCACTCTGGCATCATCATCTTATTTCACAAGATCCAAAGGCCCTTCCATATAGGCTATGAGTAGAGGGGCCCATCTCAAGAATTGGACCATCAGGACAACTAAAGCCCGACGTGCATCGGGGTAGCAACGCTAAAACAAGCATTATTCATTGTTTTTACTAAATGATTTTCTTTTCGCATTTTCAATTCCCGCAATAAGACCTTCAATGTTCAAAACAGTTATTCAATTTATCAAAAACATTTTTGATTTTTCTTACGAATTAATATTTATTGCTATTGTTTTCTCTCCTTACTTTACCAATACAACATTACTATTACTTATCTTAATAAACTAATGACTGTGACATGCAATGAGACAACGCAACAAATGGACATGAATTCAGAAGAAAATGACATACCTAACGAGATTATCAAAGAAGTTGAGAACTTTGAGAACAAACCTAAGTCCAACCTTGACGAGATTGAAACTGTCAACCTAGAAGATGTAGAAAACATCAAGGAAACACGAATCAGCGTTCACCTATCACCATCAGAGAAGAAAGAATACACAAAATTTCTAAAGGAGTATAAGGACATATTCGCCTGGTCATATGATGACATGACTGGTCTGAGTATGTCTATTGTGGCTCACAAACTGCCAAACGATCCAACGTGTCCACCGGTAAAGCAAAAGGTCAAAAAGTTCAAGCCTGATATCAGTTTGAAAATCAAAGAAGAAATCAACAGGCAGATCAAAGCTAAGGTTCTCAGGGTAGTAGAATACTCGACATGGTTAGCCAACATTGTGCCAGTACCGAAGAAGTATGGGAAGGTCAGACTCTATGTCGACTACCAGGATCTCAACCGGGCCAGTCCAAAAGACGACTTCCCCTTGCCAAATATACACATCCTGATTGATAATTGCGCTAAGCATGAGCTACAGTCATTCGTAGATTGCTTCGCTGGTTATCATTAGATCTGGATGGATGAACAAGATGTTGAGAAAATGACTTTCATTACGCCGTGGGGAAAGTACTGTTACAAGATGATGCCATTCGGCCTAAAGAATGTAGGGGCCACCTACATGAGGGCCATGACTACCATCATTCATGATATGATACACAAGGATATAGAGGTATATATGGATGATGTTATCATCAAATCCAAGAAGGCCACTAATAACATGGAAGATCTGAGGAAGGTCTTCAATATACTGCAGAGATACAACCTAAAACTAAACCCCGCAAAATGCGCATTTGTGGTTCCTGCTGGGAAATTTCTTGGGTTTATTGTGATCCGCCAAGGAATAGAACTGGATCCACCGAAAGTCAAATCCATTCAAGAACTACCACCGCCAAAGAACAAGAAGGATGTGATGAGTTTCTTGGGAAGACTTAACTACATCAGCCGGTTCATAGCACAATCTACAATTATCTGTAAGCCAATCTTTAAGAGGTTGAAGAAGGACGCCGCTACCAAATGGACTGATGGCTGCCAAAAGTCCTTCTACAGAATCAAGGAGTACCTGTCAACACCACCAGTCTTAGTCCCGCCAGAGCCAGGTAGACCTTTACTACTCTACCTTGCAATGTTAGATGGAGCTTTGGGCTGCGTTCTGGGGTAGCAGGGTGAAACGGGGAGGAAGGAACAAGCCATTTATTATCTTAGTAAGAAGTTCACCCCGTACGAGGCCCAATATTCTCTATTGGAATGCACATGTTGTGCCTTGACTTGGGTAGCTCAGAAACTGAGACATTAATTCTGTGCCTATACTACATATCTCATATCGAGAATGGATCCTTTGAAGTACATCTTTTAGAAGCCCATGCCCACTGGCAAGCTAGCCAAGTGGCAAATCATATTGAGTAAGTTTGACATTGTTTACGTAACTTAGAAAGCGGTAAAAGGGACAGGCATTGGCAGACCACCTTGCTGAAAATCCCGTGGATGGAGGATACGAACCCCTGAAAATATATTTTCCTGATGAAGAGGTATCATTCATAGGAAAAGACATTGCAGAATCCTATGACAGTTGGAGAAAGTTCTTCGTTGGAGTGGCAAACTTCAAAGGAGTTGGCATAGGAGCAGTCCTAGTATCAGAAATCGGTCAGCATTATCCGGTGTCTGCCAAAATTGATGTTCCCCTGCACCAACAATATGGCCGAGTACGAAGCCTGCATCTTAGGACTCAAAATGGCCATTAACATGAACATTCAAGAGCTGTTAGTGATAGATTCATACTTACTTATACATTAGGTACGAGAAGAATGGGCAACCAAGAACTCTAAGATACTCCCGTATCTGCATCATGTATAGGAATTGAGGAAATGGTTCACGAAGATGGAATTCCAACATGTTCCCAGAATCCGGAACGAGTTCGCTGATGCATTGGCTACCCTATAATCTATGATACAACATACAGACGAGAATTTCATTGATCCTATTCCGGTGAAAATCCATAATCAGCCAGCCTACTGTGCCCATATCGAAGAGGAAGAAAACGAAAAGCTTTGGTTTCATGATATCAAGGAATATTTGGCAAAAGGAGAATACCCGGAGCTTGCTAATCCTGTTCAGAAATGCACACTACGGAGATTGTCCAACAACTTATTTCACAGCGGAGGAATCCTGTATAGGAGGACTCCTGATTTGGGATTTTTAAGATGTGTTGATGCAAAGGAAGCATCAAAGCTACTAGAGGAAATTCATGTTGGGACTGTGGTCCACATACGAACGGTTTTGTCTTAGCAAAGAAGATACTCCGGGCTGGTTACTTTTGGATGACTATGGAAATGGACTGCATCCAGTATGTCCGGAAATTCCACCGCTGTCAGATACATGCAGATATGATAAAGGTACCTTCAAATGAGCTTAATGCAACAAGCTCACCATGGCCGTTCGCTGCCTGGGGAATGGACATTATTGGACCAGTCGAGTCTGCTGCTTCCAACGGACGCAGGTTTATCCTAGTAGCCATCGACTATTTCACCAAATGGGTCGAAGTAGCATCTTATAAAGTAGTGACTAAGAAAGTCGTGGCAAACTTTTTCCGCGACAGCATTGTTTGTCGATTCGGGATTCCAAAGTCAATCATTACTGATAATAGCTCCAACCTCAATAGTGACTTGATGAAAGCTATGTGTGAAATTTTCAAGATCAGACATAAGAATTCTACAGCCTACAAGCCTCAAATGAATGGAGCTGTAGAAGCCACCAATAAAAATATCTAGAAGATATTGAGGAAAATGATAGAAAAGCATAAATAGTGGCACAAAAAGTTATCATTTGCTCTATTGGGGTATCGCACCAGAGTCGACACATCAATCAGGGAAACCCCCTATGTGTTGGTTTACAGTACAAAGGTTGTCATTCCCGCTAAGGTAGAAATTCTTTCTCTAAGGATCATACAAGAAGCTGAGCTCGATGACGCAGAGTGGATGAAAAGTCATCATGAGCAACTAGCCATTATAGACAGAAAGAGAATGAATGCAGTTTGCCATGCTCAACTCTATTAGAATAGAATGTCTAGAGCCTTCAACAAAAGAGTCAAACCAAGACATTTCACACTGGGGCAGTTGGTGTTAAAGAAAATTTTTCCATATCAAAATGAAGCCAAAGGGAAGTTCTCCCCCAACTAGCAGGGTCCATACAAGGTTCACCGAGTTTTGACAGGAAGAGCCCTCATACTTGTAGAAATGGACAGAGAAGTTGGGCCAAAGCCGATCAATTCAGATGTAGTCAAGCACTACTATGTGTAATCTTTATCCTTTCCTTATATGATGTAAATTGAACTATGCCTGACCTGATTCCCGTTTAAGAGGGGATGCATAGACAGCCCTATGGGTTCGGTCACAATTCAATAAAATTTCATTTCCTCCGCAATTGGAAACTGGGGCAGAATTTTGAGGAGGACCCTCAAAATTCCGTAGTAATTTCAGCCGATCGCCATACGAGCAGCAATCAGAAATTTCAACCCATCAAACTAGGGTAGAATTTTGAGTAGGACCTTCAAAATTCCGTAGCAGGAGAGGTTGCATTGTCCTGAATTGCGTCATAGTCATCAGTTCATCTAAAAGCTATTTTAATTATACACTTATGTAATACTTTTATAAAATGATGCATGATTTTACTAAACTGCTTTGTTTAGCAACGCTACCCCAATGATATAGACGGTAACACCAGATCAAAGCCAAATGAGTCAAGCAAAGCCGGCGGGGATACGAACTAACTTTCCCCTTGCAAAACTCACGATTTTTCTTTTGATGCAGGCACTAGGATTGCGAAATCATTAAACATGATGTACGCCAAGGAACAAACATTATTCGAAAATACGATTCTCAGAACCATTGCACTTGCCAACATTTGTTAGCAGCACACACAAGAAATGTTTCGTAGTCACAATGTTCCTAGTAATCACAATGCCGCAATCTGCTATCACCTAAGAAAACTCTAATGTCATTTATTTCTTGCATAAGGCTACCATTCTGACTTCCGAGACTGAACGATGTCTCCACCTGCATCTGCATTGCATAAGGCTACTATTCTGCCTTCCAATTTGCATAAGGCTACCATTCTGCCTTATGAGACTAAGCGCTGTCTCCATCCGTATTTTTGCATAAGGCAACCATTCTGCCTTCCGAGACTAAACACTGTCTACATCTGCATTTGCATTGCATAAGGCTACTATTCTATCTTCCAATTTTCATAAGGCTACCATTCTGCCTTCCGATACTAAACGTTGTCTCCATCTGCATTTGCATTTCTACATAGGGCTACCATTCTACCTTTCGAGGTTAAGCTCTACCTCTGTCTGCATTCGCATCTTTGTATAAGGCTATCATTCTGCCTTCCGAGGCTAAGCTCTACCTCTAATTTTCTTCGAAACTAAGCGCCATCTCAAGCACTATTTATTTCGCTTTTCTTACGGGCTAAGCTCTGCCTTTCAATTCGTAAGACTAAGCTCTGTCTTGTCTACATCATACTTCTGGATCTTTCATGGGCTGAAATATCGCCAACTCATCCAAAGGCGTCATCGTTCAGAGTCACCATCTTCATAGCCCAAGAACACCATGTCATTGCTTGAGGATCTCTTTCAATCCTTTGCATATCATTATTCAAAGGTGTCATGGTTCGGAGGAACCATTCTCATAGCCCGAGAACATCATTTCATTTCCTACAAATCCCTTATCATACGCTTCATGGCCCAGGATATCATGGTCTAAGGACGTCATCCATACCGTCCAAAGACAACATTCATGGTCCAACAGGAATTCACATCATGTTTAAATTTATGCACAATATGCGCTTGTATTATTTCTAATTGCAGGTAAACCGGCGAGCTACGGTCACCCCCAGCAAGAGCAATTCCGCTCTAGTACCTGCAGCAATATCAAACCTAACCACCCCCATAAACCTCTCACTCACCCGGCCCTAGATACTGCGTCCGTTTTTGAAAGGTTTTCATAGGTATACTCCGTCGATGGATCTTGAACTACATATGGCCTGAGTCTTGTAATACCAGAGATATGTAGGCAGCTCAGAAGCTAGGGTGCAACCTAACTTCTTCAAACTATTTCGTTCGGTCAAAATTGGCCATCATTTCTTTACCCAGAAACTCTTTCATTCTTCTCGGGTAAAGAGGGCTGCTGTTGATACCCAATTTTTCCCTATATATTTTCAATATACAAAATACCTTCAAAATAGCATATGTATGCATATATAAGCATGTCCAAGGGTTTTATTATTTTTCCATAACTTTTAAAGGTTTTTTTTAGTTGATTTATTTCCCTCTTTTTATCCATAAAATCCCAATAATTATTTCCAATATTATTATTTTGATAATTCATCTATTGGATTTTTATATTTATGCCAAAACATGGCTAAAGTAATTTTACATATTTTTACAATTTTATTTAGTATTTTTAAAGCTAAATTGCACATAATTGCAATATTAGCCCTTTTAAGGTTTAATTAGGTTTTATATTCATAAAATTGGGTCATGTATTTTTAAATTGTTAATTATGGCTTATAAATCATTTTAGCCTTTTAAATTAATTTTTAGAAACTACTTACTATTTTCTGTAAATTAAAAGGGAAAACTGGCTATTTAAATAACAACCCCTTTTGTATTTCAATCCTAGCCCAAATTGGACCCCAATTCCCCAGCCAAATTTTAATTTAAACCTGAACCACGCCTTTTAAATCCTACCCAAACCCAGATCCCCACCTACCCCATTCAATCTGGACCGTTGATCATTCAGATCAACGGTTCCCATTTCCCATTCTAAAATAAACCCAAACAACCCCCTAACCTAATTCATTTCCTACCAACTCGCCACCCTTGAATCCCCTTTCCTCTCCAATTATCTCTGAAGCCTTACTCAAACCCTAGTTGCCGCCACCCAAATCAACCCTAATCCCCTTCGATCCTCACTCAATCCATGGACTCTCATAGCTGTTTGAGATGTGTGCTTGTCTCCTACATCTCCTGGTGGCCAGCTTTTGTGATTTGGTGGAAAGATCTCGAAGAGATCTAGTCCAGTCCTTGCTCAACTTCTATCCATGGTCCTTTTCCATCCATCCATGGTCGTTCGAGTAAGATCTGCGACTTTTCCAGCTATATCGGTATCTTTTCAAGGTTTTCTTACTTTTTTGGGTTCTCCGAAACCCTAACTTTAAGGATTTTCCCATATGCTTTCAGATCTACCTTAGATCTGCATATATTATGAACCTCTTGGTGTTGTTCTCAAAGGTTTCTCCGATTATTTTTTTCACAATGACCTTTCGTCTTCAAAGATTAGGGTTTTCTTAATCTCTTTTAAAAGACTTCTTCTCTGATTTTCAGTATTGTCATATGATTTTACCAAGTTTAAACGGTTTGTTTATGTTTTCTTCTACCTGGTTCATCGTATTGAAAACCCTAAGTCTTTTTGGTTTGTCCGGAGTTCTGGAACTGTCTTTGTTTATTTTGTATGTATACCTATTTCGATTTGGGTTCTTCATGGTTAGATCCCTTTTCTTTGTTTGTCTTGGATAATTCTGAGTTCTTACCGCTTTTTAACTCAACTTTGTTAAAACCCTAATTTCTTAAAGTTTTTCTTTACTTGTTTCTGACCTTCTTTACCTGTTAGTTTGGTTTTCCACTCTGGTTCTATGTGTTAGCCATGACTACTTGACTTATTGATTACCATGTTTCCAGTGGGTTCTTTTACCACTGGGCCCTTAGCCTACTCAAGTCACTTTTGTACATTTGTGCTCATCTAGTTTGCTTCTTTTGTCAATATGTTTGACCCTGCATGTCTGATATGCCTGTTCATTCTTTTCTATTTATATGTTGAAGTGCAGAATCATGACTCCTTCTTGATTGATCTTGATTTCCTTAAGTTACGGTTTGATTGCAAGGCTTTCTTATAAACCCCTAATTTTACTCGTTTGTCTAAGTTGATTGATTCCCTTCTTTTATTTGATGTGATGTATCACCCCTACTGAATCCTTTCCCCAAATCAAGTATATTCTGTACCTAGACTCAATTATATACTCTGTACCTTTACTACCCCCTTATATGGTAAAAATCAATCTTTATCAAACTGATTTTCTTTCCTTAAGTTACCCCTATTAGTATCCGTTAAGATGTAAATCCTTGTTTAAAGGGGAATATTTGTATTAATGGGATTCTGATTATGATTACTTCCATATTTGTGTTAAACCTTTACTTGTTACCTTATTTTCCACTTATTTTCAAAACTATAAACACCCTAAGTCTTTCATTAACAACACACGAACAACTAGCTCAGAACACACGAATACACATTCAAACTTTCTTTTCTTTCTCTACTACTTGTGCTATTGCTTTGACTAATCGGCTGAAAGCCAAGGCTAGACTGTGGAACTCTAATTGCTTTACTTTTTATGCAATTTTCTCCTTCAATTGGTATGTTCTTAGTTTAAATTCTGAAACTCAACTCTATGTGTTCTCTTGTTTGTCAATCCTTGTCTCTTTCTACACCAGCTTAATGGCTCATGCTGTTAAACTGTACTTTTTGTTTGCTGCTTTACTCAACATGCTTAAAATTCAGCCCTCCTTTGTTCAAATGTGATCAGCATGTTTACTTGTTCTTGTTTACGTCCCTCAAATAGCATGTCTCCTAATGTACCTAATTCATAACTAATTATGTATTTCTGAATTGGGTCTTCTATGTCCCTAACCCTTACTCCCATGTTTGTAACTATTGAAGCTGTAGTACTCTCTGAACTTGTTCTGTGTGTGTTGTTGTTGTTCCCATCCCCTTTCTCTTTCAAAAAATGTTTTCACTAATGCAACTCTTCTGCTATTTTACAAACTCATTTCAAACATGCTGATTTCAAAACTGTTTTCCAACTCAACTCCTTTGAGTCTATGTCAAGCACTCTCATATGCACTCTTAGACTACTAGGTTCTGTCCCTTTTGTGTGAGCCTTGCCCTGGGACCCTCAAGCTCCCTTTGAACTTGGACACATAAGAGCTAGCCCTTCCACACTACACTCACTCTGTTTGGTTTTGCAATCTGGGTGTGAGCACTGCCCGGGATCCCTTGAGATCCTTAGGGAACACTGACACACCTAGATATGAGAAAGGCTATGGAACAATATTGGCATTTGAGGTGGTTTATTACATAACTCAGAGATGAAGTCAGAATAACGCTTCATATATTGGTAACTTCTTATTTTTCATTTCTTATGCAATTCTACCACATGGTCTGTAATAATTTGTAAACAAGTATTGGGGTGGCTTGTAAAAAAGGATAGGGTAAATATGCATGCCATAATTTGTTAAGGGTAGAAAACATGTTATTAGGTTTATATTCCTAATTGTGCAATAGAAACCATGCTTAGGATTCATACGATGCATTAGAAATCATGTTTTTAGGACTTATATTTCTTGCTTCACCACCTCACTCATTGATCCATGCTCTATGTCTATGCATTTAGAAATCCTGCTCTTAGCGAAATTCTGCAATCCTGCCATGTGCATTTAGAAATCCTGCTCTTAGGAAATTCTGCAACCCTACCATATGCATTTAGAAATTCGGCTCTTAGGAAATTCTGCAATCCTGCCATATGCATTTAGAAATCCTGCTCTTAGGAATTCTATGTCATGAGTTTTATACATGCACCTTAGACACCATGTTCTAGGATCTTATTTGCACTTGCATTCACACTTAGTGTAAATTGCTGATTATAAAATAGGTAAAAAAATAGTTTTACACTTGATTATCCCATTTAAAATAACTGGTAACAATCTCAACACTTGATTAGAACAACATGCTCTTAGGGTAAAATATGCTCCAAACTATCTTTTAATAATTCTGAATAACTGTTGCATCTCGCTTTGCACCTAGGCAAGCCTTAGGTAACTGCTTAAATAAAAACGTGGAACAACTTTTTTCTAATTATCAACTATTAAAATCAGTAGGCAAATCTTATTTGGACTTCTTTTATAAGTCATGTAATAAATTTGATTCTGATGTTACCATTTAAAAACCCCGCTTTAGGATTTTAAATTCAGAACTTAATTGTGTATGAGTCATGCCATCTATGTGCATTATTTGTGGAGGCATATCTGAGCATTCTCCTTGATTCCTGTGTTTTCCCCCTTTAAATGCAGTCCTACTTGTTTTGTATGTCGCCTTTGTATTTTGCCTTTGAACCTGAGGGTCTGCACAGAACCTCCTTATAGGATAGGAGTCCTAAATTCCTCCGGGACTGATAGGAAGGGACAGGTAACATCATGCAATAAGAGTCAAAACCAACCTTCGCTTAATTACCTTTGCGATGCGAGAAATGGTAGATATGGATATGATGACCGGTGCGCTAATACAACGTGTATACCCACTTTTGAGGAGTATCATACCGGGTATTGCATTGATGTGATCCATATTACAAACAAACCTAGTTTACCCCTTTACATTCATAAGCATGCTTAGATTGTAACTCTTTTCAAAACCTTGCTTTCATTAATCGCTTTCAAACACTTGTGTATTTAAATCCCCTATTATTTGAGCCCTACTTGTCTATTTGCTAATGGTACAAATTCACAAAAACTGTCTGGCCAGGAACCACACTAGTGGATCCTGAGGGGTCCCTAACACATTCCCCTTAGGATTATTTCAAGCCCTTACCCTATCTCTGGTTATCAAACGTAGTTGTAGATGAACCTTGTAGGAGCCCTAACGCACCATAAAATCGTTAGGTGGTGACTCTTCAAGAATGCAAACCCCGTTCCCAAAAGGAATGAGTTGTCACATACCCAATATGTCATCAACCCAATATCCGTGTAAGGGGAAAAAAGGGGCGCGACAACCATAAAATCAGACCCTCTGATTTTTGCCGTATACAAATAGTCCCTAAGTTTCTTAGAATGAAAATGATAAGAAACGGTCTTGAATTCTTGTCTCTTAGATACTACCATCATGACGTCAGCCCATCATAGCATTAAATTCCATGACTCAAAGGTTGTGTAGGAGTCACTGTCAACACGACTATCGAGGAGCCCATGAACCTCTATTGGTTTTGCCTTTCCGTTTCCCAAACGTTGCCCATATGGCTTCTATAAATACCTCAACCGTTTTGTAACCGTTTCCGTTTACAACTACTTTAATTTTCTAGAGTTAAATTCACCATCTTCTACATTCTTCTCCCTTCTGTACTTGCCTCCTCACTTTCTTTCTCAGCAACCTTTTTTATATCCATGGCTAGGACTTCTAGAACGGTACCTCAGAAAGAGGGAACTGCTTCTTCGTCTCACCCCTACAGGGGTAAACCAAAAGTACCCCCAACTATCGAGCAATGTACCCCTACCCAATTCTATATTATCTCCAATTTTTCCATCGAAAATCCTCCTTCTACACCAGGCCGATGTGAGCATGTGTCTCAGTTCATCAACATGGTGACCGATACGAATAGAGTGAAGAAAGACTACCGATGGGGGAAGGTAGTGCTAGTGGAGATTCCCAAGCCCGAGGAAAGCATAGTAGACCACAAAGCTGGCTTCCTCAGCGTGTATACATACCCATTTACTTTAGGTCCCATAGATTCTTAGGATCCTTCTTCCCCATCGATAAATATGGTAATTCTTGACTTTTGTCATGAGTACCGAGTGACACTCGGTCAGATCTATCCTTCTTTCTGGAGAATCATATATATGCTCCAATACTTTTCTAATCAGGTCGAGGGTATGACATTTACCCTCAATCACTTGGTCAGATTATACAGCCCTCGTCTCTTCCGAGGTTTGATCAAGCTTCATCCATGATCCACGAGGTCATTCTTTTCGAGCATCGATAAGGACAAGGATCAGGGGTGGATGAGTCGGTTTGTCTGGGTGAGGACCTTAGACATCATCCCGGCTAATAAGATGCCATTCCCGAAGGAATGAAATATGCAGCATAAGTGCCCTTACCTCGAGCACGTTTTATTGCCCTTTCATTCCCTTCTGAAAAATGATCTTCTTTTGACTATGTAGACACTGGTTGGTACCCCAGCGTGGTTCAGAACCTATCGGGATGGATCAGATAGTTGGACTCCACTTTCCCTTATATCGAGCATTCTTGGCGTGACTTGGATAAAACGGTGTGGTAGGCCTAGAACCACGGTATGTGTTTTACTATTATCTTAACCATGTTTCCTTGTGAATAAATTTTATGGTGGTAAGTTTGACGCATCATTCTTGTGTAGGCCTCGGGGATGGAGTGTTAATGAGACAGTCTCCTGTTGGTGAGGAAGGGACCTTGAAACCCGAAAATGGTAAGAAGAGAAAGAAGGAGACATTGGCTGAGTCTCCCAAATCAGAGAAACCTAAAGTTCATGGGCCTCAGACTGATTCCAAGGTATTGACTTCGGTGGTTGTGGCAAGTCCCCATACCTAGAATAAAGGTGATGATGATGATGAAGGCCCTTTGGTACAAAGGACGAGACAAAGTGCTCTGAGCACGTGATTTTTGCCCTATATGAGAATTACTCCCAGAAAATTCAAAATAAAATAATTTTTCTTTTGTGTGCAATTGCTGGGAATTTTCTGTTATTTTCCTTGTATTATTTGCATTTTTGGATAATTATTTGTATTTGTCCAAGCATGTTTATTTGTTAAATTAATAAAAAAAATACAAAAATATGTCGCATTTACATTTAGGATTTAATTCTACAATTAGGAGTAATTAAGTTTGTTTTTACAAGAACAAAAAATCATAAAAATAATGTACGTTGCATTTTTAGCATTTAATGTCCAAATTGTGTGATTTTATCGTAATTGCTATTTAATTATGTGTTAATTGTTATTAAGAGTTAATTAGCATTTTTATAAATTAATATAGTTTTATAGGCTAATTTAGGATTTTTAGAATTTTAGTTTTATTTAAAGAAAAATTTAAAAAAAAAAGAAGCAATAAAAGAGGAAGAAAATCGGATTGGTCCTTTTCTTCAATTTTAAAACCACAGGCCCAAAGAACCAAACCCCCACCGTGTTTACCCGACCCGGTTTGCCTCACAGCCCAAACAAACACCCCCCCCTTTTTCTTCCATTTTCCATTTCTATTTTTTACCCCTAAACCCTAAAACACCCGCCCCCCTCATCTTCTTCTTCTCCAAACAACCCCTCAAGCTCCCATGGCTGCCTCCTCCTTCGTCTGCGTCCAAACGACCACCCCGTCCCCATCGTCCCTCACGAACAGCGGACCAGCAGCGCAACCAGCCAGCTACATCCTTTCTGAGCAACCACCAGCCATGAACACCACCCAAACCACCATTGCCGCTGCCCTCCCCATCGTCCCTCGTTGCTTCGTCTTCAACGACCTCCCATGGTTGCATTTCTGCATCTGCCTCACCTCACGTCTAGCTGACCACCAAAACCAGCCTCATCATCATCGTCGTTCTTCGACGTTAACCTCCAGTCCAAAACAAACTCCATCTCCGGCAACCATAGCCGCTGCTTCATCTGCTTTATCTTCACCAGTCCGTCGACCTCCCATGGTTGCTGCTCCTTCTTCTTCTTCGTCGTCAACCCTCCAAAATAACCACCAAAGCAGCAACACATCAGCTCCTCACGCCCAGCAGCAGTCCGGCGAACTCCGGTTCTTCGTCGTCCAGTTCGTGGTCGTCTTCGTCGTCCATCTTTCATGCAACCAACGAACAACCCAAACGACCTTGCCATCCGAACTGCCCTCCTCGTCGTCCCTACTCCTCCCCATTCCTCGACGTGAGTCGTGCTCACGTCTAAACACATAGCTGTTGCTGCTTCATCTCCTCTCTCGTCAAACATCTGCTCAACACACGCACACACCCGGAGGAAAAGCGAGGCAGTCCGGTTAAAGTCCGGCGAAGTTCTGTCAAGGTTTCTTTTGGTTTTGTTTGAGTCCGTTGTTGTTTGTCGTTCGGTGAGGTCCAGTAGGAGTTTGTCAAGGTTAAAAGAGAAGGTGGGTTTTCATTGAAGTCGAGATCCGTTAGGTCGTTGGCAGTCTTGCTTCGAGTTTGCCATTTCCGTTCGAGTTCGTTGTTGGTCATTTCCGGTTAGTTGGTTTAAGTTTCATTTCTGTACATATTTTGATTGATATTCTCGGATTTAAAATCAGTATATGTTTGATTCTTTTCTTGTTCGTTGTTATCATTTCTTCATTATTTCTTCAGTTTGTTTTATGTTCTTGTTTAGTTTTAATATAAAAGTGTTTAGTTTAATCATGTTGTTAGATTTAATTTAAAGTTCAATTGATTATTGAGTTTAGTGATTTGAATCTACTTGTTTGTTATGTTCAATTTGTTACTGTTATTGAATCTGAAAGTATGTTTGTTGTTAAAAATATTGTTCAGTCAAAAATATTGAGTTTCTAGCCTAAATTTTTTCATGAAATTTGATTAGAAATTGGTTATAGCTGATGTATGTTGGTTAGAATTGATTAGGTGAATTGGTTATAGCTGGTGGGGGTAGAATGGTAAATTGCAGTATTTTCAGGGGTAAAATGGTAATTTCAGTAATTTCAGAGGGGCATTTTTGGAATTGAAAATTTGAACAATTATTTAATCCGAGTGTTTTGTCCACTAAGCGCTAATATATTAAAATAATGCATAAAATAATACGTAGTGGGGGACAAGACATAATGGTGGGAAATTAATATATTTGTTTAATATAGTGGGGGACAAGACATGTGATAGTGGGGAATAATGCATTTGTTTAATCAATAATGGGGAACAAGACATAGTGGGATTACGGGGCTCAAGAAAAGTTGATTAAATAAAATAACAATTGCATTTTTTATGTAGTAGTGAGTTTGGTAAGAGAAAGTGGATGGTTTTATTATTTGTTAAGGGGTCTGTTATGAGGCATAAATAGAGCAGACTTGAACATAATTAAGGACGAGATTTGATCATCATAAATTCAGAGCTTAAGTTGAAAAGAAAACTGATTTGTCAGAACTTAAAAATTCAGTCTTTGAGAATTAAAAACTGAAAGTAAAGCCTTTCTTTACTAATGAGAATCAGAATATTGTTACTGCTTCTGTGGTTTGCATTTGGTACTACTGATTTTCAGATTGGTCTTCTTGGATTTTCTTTTGGTTCTGGAGTGCTGCTTCATTGAATTCTTGGGTTTCAGCTTGGGTTTCTAGTATTGTTTGTTGTTGGGTTATTCTTGAATTTGTTACTGGTTGTGGAATCATCTCTGTTGGTTTTAAGATCTGTCCTTGGGTGTTCAATTTGCTACTGCTGTTGTTGTTGTTATATGCTACTGCATTTCTGCTGATCTTCCTCTTCTTTTACTTCTAATATCAGGTACACAACTGACACGCTGGTTACTGTAAGCTGAAACATAAAGCATGAATATGAAATGAAGAGTTGAAGTTCTGAATTTATCTTAGTTATATTCTGAATTTTAGTTGTGTATATGCATTATTTAGTTTCCTCTAATCAGAATCATGTAGTTGTTTAATATATAATGGAACATCTGACAGTAGCTTAGTGGACGAACTGTCTATGTATTGCTAAAAAAATAAATAAATGGTGTAGTAACTCTGTTGAGATAGTTCGTTATTGTTTGATGATTATCATATCTCAAAAAGCATGTTAGCTGATTTAGACTATTCTTAAACATTCAACAGTTAGCTCATTAAACGAATAGACCGCTTCAGAACTTGTAGGAATATTGTTTAGCTAGATACTATTGGTTAATTCAGCATGTAAATGGTTTAGGATTAAAATTAGATTGCCAAGTTTTTTTTTTAATTTGACAAACTGTGAGCATGCCTAGTATAATGTAACTAGGTAGTAACATGTGAATGAGATGGCCCAGGTCTAGTTTTGTGCCATACACGTTGGGCCTGGGTCCACGTTGGCCAACAGGCTGTCCATATTGTGCTTACATTCTGATTTAACAAATTGTGTTCAGAACCCGACTATAACAACTCGTAAGCATGTAAATAAATTAGGACTTTTTCTCTTTCATTTTTTAGAGACAAATTTAATAGAAAAAATGTAGGCAATTTAGGATTATCCTTTTAAAATAAATGACATGAGCCTCACCTAATAAAACGTGCAAGTTGCGGGGTCCTCAATAAATGGTTAATAATTGTATAGACTTCGGGATCGGTCGTTTAGCAAATTTCACGGTCTTTCCCAAAATAATGATACGCTAGTCGCTTTAGGCGCGCCTTTAACAATTTATTTTCTTAAACTCAGGTGCACATTTATGTGACCTAAATTCAAATCTCAACAGAGTCAAAATATGTCGATAACCACGGGTACATTGATGTGACGTGGTTCGAGATATATTTTCACGATGTTGCAATTCTCTGTTAAAATAATAATGATGATAAAAGCGGTTAAAAGTTAAAATTCGCACATATGTTCAACATGTATTATATCAGATAATCAAGCCGAACATGACAGTTGAGCGACCGTGCTAGAACCACGGAACTCGGGAATGCCTAACACCTTCTCCCGGGTTAACAAAATTCCTAATCCGGATTTCTGGTTTGCAGATTGTTAAACAGAGTCAATATTTTCCTCGATTCGGGATTCAACCGGTGACTTGGGACACCATAAATCTCCCAAGTGGAGACTTTGAAATAAATAGATAAATCCCGTTTCGATTGTCCTTTCATTCGAAAAAACTCCCTTCCGCGCACTTTTGAGGCGGCGCGGGCGAAAAAGGAGGTGTGACAGCTCTGACGACTCCGCTGGGGAGTTAACCCAGAACCACTGGTTCAGGGTTAGAAATTCGAGCTTAGATAAATTGTTATATTTGGAGTTATCTGATTTTGTTTCATGTTTGGGCCAAATGTGCTAAATGCTGCTTTTACCGCTTTGATATTATCTGAATTGTATATAAACTGTGCCGAAACTCTTCTCTTCTTACCTCCGGGGATGCGCTTATTGGTTGAGACTCCCTATTCTGTTTGTGTCATACCCTGAAATAAAAGAGGCTCGGAAAGTTTCTAAGTCGGCTGGCCTTTTGGTTCCCGGAAAGGAGCTCCTTCCTCAATTCGAGTTGTCCGCTCGGGTACACTGTCTAGAACATAAACCCAGGTTGAACCTAGAATAACTTGACTTCATGCCGGATCCCTAGTAGGAACGTTTATTTGCATCATGTTGCATTTGACTTAGGGGACTGAATATCTGCTGGGGAGGTAACCCAGAATCTCTGGTTCAGGGTTCAAAAATTCAAGCTTAGAATAATTGTTATTATTTGTCTTCATTTATTATCTGATTTTATTACATGTTTTAGCCTAAATGTGCAAAATGTTACTCTTACCGCTTTGATATTATCTGAACTGTATATATAAACTGCTACGAAATCCCTCTCTTCTCTCTCTTGAGGAGTGCACACTGGTCGTGACTTCTTTCTGTTAGTGTCCTATTCCAAAATAGAATGAGGATTCGGAGGAGTTGCAAAATCGGATGATCTTTTGGTTATCGGTACGCAGTTCCCATCCTCGGCTCGAGTTGTCCGCTCGGGGTAAGCCAGATCTAGAACAAACACCCAGGATAAACCTAGTATAACAAAACCTCATGACCGGATCCCTAGTAGGAACACTTATTTGCATCATGTTGCATTTGACTTAGGGGACTCAACACAGGGGTTGGGTCCGTCTAGGACAAGCAACCTGAAATGAAAAAGACCATCATGCTGCATCCTGTTTGTTTTGCACATTTATTTGCTTCAGATCCGCATGCGGACCGGCTTCTGAAATCGGGAATTTTTGAAAAAAAAAAGAAAAAGAAAAATAGCAGTGTAGGGAGATAACTACTTATTTTTAGAAAAATAAAATCAATGTCCAAGTAGTGTCAAAACCCTGCCGAAATTTTGAAAAAAATGAAAAAAAATGTCTTTTTTAGTTTGATTTATTTGAAAAACAAAAGAAAGGAGTCTTGTTTAGAAGTTTAGTTTATGTTGCCCGAACTACGCATGGTTTGATTCTCACAGGGTGTGAGATACGTAGGCAACCCTCATCGGGTCCAACCTCCCCTTTTGCTAAAATAGCCAAAAAAATATGTCAAATTTTAATTTCATCATAAAGAAGTCGGGTGACGCTGTTTTGTCAAAACATAGCCGAATGTTCCCGAAAAGGACGCCGGAAGTGTGACTATGCATAAACAGCCATATTTGGGTCATTTTTTTAGATTTGGTCCAGTTGACCTACACAGCCTTAAAAATCTTCGTCCCCGAGGCGCTGAAAGGCCGTGTTTGCAATATTGAGTTTTCTATTTTGAAAAACAAGAAAAGGTCATAAATATGTCGGGTGACGTTGTTTTATCAAAACATAGCTGAATGTTCCCGAAAGGGACGCCGGAAGGCTGACTTTGCATAAACAGCCACCTTTGGGTCATTTTTTTTTAGATTTTGACCGATTGACCCACACAACCTTAAAATCTTCGTCCCCGAGGCGCTGAAAGGCCGTGTTTGCAATACTAGGTCTTTTATTTTAATTTAAAAGAAAAAAAAATAAGAAGAAAAATTGTCAGTGGGCAAGTGAATGCCGCTTGAATGTGTTGGTCAAAATAAGCCGAGCCAGCTTCGGCAATGTATTAAACCGTTCTTTCCGAGATAGCCTTAGAATATCTTTCAGTTGTTGAAAGGCTATTTTTTTAAAAGAACGGACAAGTTTGTAAAAGTGTCATAAAACAGATCCTCCCCGGTCTCAAAATTCATGAAAAATTGGGCAGGGGCCACGTCTGCAAAAAAACAACCATTTGGTTGATAGTGGCAAATGGGGGAAGGAATCTGTCAGTCTGTTTTTTAATTTCTTTTCATTAGAGTATGTGGGTTGTTTAATGTTCAAGTCTGTATCTCGTCTTTCACCAGAGTCTGTTAGTTCGGTCTAAGTTTGTCAGTTTTTTTTAAATCATTTAATCAAAGTGTGTTTTACTGTGAAAAATTGAAAGTTCCAAAATATGTTTTATTACTTTTTTTTACCTTGCATTGGTCCGAACTACGCAAGGTCTGATTCATGCGGGATCATGATACGTAGGCAATCTCCATAAGATTCGACCATCACTAAAAGAAAAAAAAAGGGGCATTGTGAATAAAGTAAAGGAAAAAGGACATAAAAAGAAAGAGTAAGCTGGGATGATGCATGCAGTCGAAGCAAAAACATGATAGAAATGGTTAAACTGCCTAGGAACATTGCATTCCCCAATGTGAAATTGCAATATGTGTTAAACTCTAACGCTAACAAGTTTTGTTGTTTATATCAGAAAAAAAGATTTCAAAACAGTTAGCTCGTTAGAATGTTCTGGCAGATTACCATTACCACACAAGATTAAAAGGGCCCATTCCGGAAAGTATGTTTGATTCAGACAAAAATGTTGAGGAGGAAAAGACGGGGATGCAAATGATGAAGGAGGAAGTAGACAGGTTGAGACAAGAGATAGCTGGGATGCACCTAGCCTGGGCTAAGGGACAAACACCACCAATACTTCCCCCTACTCCTACCGTTTCACCAGCTCGGACTCCGGAACACCCTTCCACTGGTCCATCAACGAGCTTCCCCATTGCCCAATACTATCGAGGGGAAACTTCCTATAATCCCCAAGCTTCACCACCCAAACAAAACTCTCCTCAACCAGTTGTTCCTGTTTTCGTGGCACCTCCACTGGCCACATTGCAAAAATCATCCGATGAACCAGTGTTTCAGGTTCACGACAATCAATACTATCCTCCTGAACTCACCTTCAAAGCACCCGAGCCATAGACTTACACCCCTCACCTTCAGCTCCCGATAGAAACTGAGAGGCTAGCTATGAATCTGGAGCAGGACGAAGTGCTTCGCAAAGTGAAAAGCCTGGAGCAATCCTTCAGGAATATGCATGGATTGGGCAGCCAAGTCAGTGTGTCTTATAAAGACCTGTGTCCCTTCCCCGATGTTCAATTGCCGGCAGGTTTTAAGACGCCAAAATTTGATCTATATGAGGGACATGGTGATCCCATGGCGTATCTACGAGGTTTCTGTAGTAAGATGAGAGGGGCAGGTGGAAAGAATGAGCTGTTGATAGCCTATTTCGGTCAAAGTTTGAGCGGGACCGCATTGGAGTGGTACACAGGCAGGATCCTAGCAGATGGTACACCTAGGACGATCTAGCACAAGCGTTTGTAGGTCATTTCCAGTATAACCTTGAGATCGTCCCCGACCGTCTCACACTATTAAAACTTGAGAAAAAGCCTGGAGAGAGCTTCAGGGAATTCGGATTCCGTTGGAGAGAACAAGCAGCAAGAGTCGATCCGCCAATGAGGGAAGGTGAAATGGTGGACTACTTCTTACAAACTTTGGAGCCAACTTACTTTGGTCACCTGGTGACATCAGTTGGTAAATCTTTCAATGAAGTAGTAAAAATGGGCGGTATGGTTGAAAAGGGACTCAGGTCCAACAAGATAATGAGTTATTCGGCAATCAAGGCCACAACTCAGGCTATCCAAAGCGGCACGGGAGGTGCACTCGGGAAAAAGAAGAGAGAGGAGGTCGCAACAGTCGAAATAGGTACTTGGTCCAAATCCAGAGGTCCTTCCCCTCACTACCAGCCCAGACCTCATCACTCAAATTACCCACACATGCCATATGGCCTTCCACAACCCTACTACCCACCATCAGAGCCACTCTTTTCTGCCCATCACGCCCAAACCTATTCCCGAGCTCCACATAATCCACTTCAGTATTATCCTCCGAACAATGTCCGGTCATATATCCAACTATCAGGTCACTCCCTATGGCGAGCGCCAGCACCACATAATGCATTCTTGCCTTCACAACGTTTTCGAGCACCCAACGACCCTAGAAAACAAGGGCAGGAAGGGGAACAAAGGCAAAGAAATAGTTTCACGCCAATTGGGGAGTCCTACACAAGCTTGTTTGAAAAGTTAAAGCATTCTGGCCTGATTGGGCCACTCCTCGGCTATACTCCAGACCCATATGAAAAAGGCTTTGATCCTACTGTACGATGCATGTACCACTCTAATGTCCAAGGGCATAGCATTGAAGATTGTCGTTCTTTGAAAAGGGAAATAGAAAGAATGATTCAAGAAGGGGTAATTGTGATCAATGACAGTGACAAGGAGCATGCGAATCCTCTTGGGAATTTGCGAACTGAATTTAATGATATTGAAGTTGTTAATGGTATTAGCAATGTTGATGGGGAACCCAGTGGTTGAGATGTCGAGCTTGGCAATTGGAAAGACGCTCCTTTCTTGGTTGGTCAGGGAAGAGTATTGGTGGTTCATTTTGTTATCATTTCTGTTGTCCGGGTTATTTGTAGGGTTATAATCCAGATATTGTCTTGTGTCAAAACCTTTTATCCTTCCATTTTCTCATAGTGGTTTGTTTAGTGTTACCTAGGATTTGTTTTGGGGTTTGTTCCAAGGTCGTACCCCAGTTGTTTTGCTTGTTTCGTTATACGAACCGTTTCACCGCTTGTATAATGCAAATTCCGGTCTTATGTTACTTTCAGTCATCTTCTTTGTTTAATTCTTTTATCCTTTTTGTCCTTGTTCAAATGCCAATTCTAGTGACATGACATGCATGCAAAGTTTGGGTCTAATCTTAAGAGTTAATTATAAAGCCATTGGGGGATGATCAGAACACTTAAGGGAAATAGGAACAACTTGAGATTCTTTGAAGCCCGAGCCACATGAAACTGGGGCAAGCAAAACATAAAGAAAAAAACATAAAAGCAAGTGAGAGTATTTCCCAACGGTGTTTTAAAAAAAATGACAAATGAAAAGGCAAATGTATGGATATGGTTATCAAGTCCGGCACAATCAGAAGATGTGGCGAATATTTAATGGTGTTGTTTGTGCTTGGCATGTTTTAAAGATTGGAATGACGAAGACATTTTATTCTTCTATCTAAACACTTTATCCTTCGTTAACCCTTTTTGAGCCGTATTGGTTTTCTTTCTTACCCCTCGTTCGGAATGAGTAGCAAAGACTAGAAAACACAAGCATTATAGATAAAAAAAAGAAAAAAAAACAACAGAAATAACAAAACGACAAAAGAGAAAGGAGAAAGAGAAAGAGAAAGAAAAGAAAAGAAAATAATAAGTAAGTGAAAAGAAAACAAAAAAGGAGTGTGAACTACGTTCGACCTGATTCCTCAAAGAGGATACGTAGGCGCCTCACGGCTCGGTCATAGTGTAACAAAAAATTAAAAAATCCCCAAGTAGGAAACTGGGGCAAGGGTTGCGCTTGTTGTAAACAAATATGGTTCCGAAGGTTGTAATTTTGAACCCCCAATTGATTTGTTTTTGAGCCTTTAATACCCTTTCTTTCTAGCCTATCCAAAATCCCACATTACGGTCCAAAGAAAGACCTTCTGATCAGTCTTCAAAAGATGCCAAGTCAGACAAATGAGAGTCTTACCGGTGAACATAACACTTTGATCCACAGCAGAAAGGACTCTGATCCCCAACAGAAAACAAATAAAAAGAAAGTCTTATGGGTAACACCCCAATCCCCAGATGGAAAGTAATACAAATGAGAGAGTCTTATCGATGAAGATCTTCGCGGGCACCATAAGGCGATGAAAGCTGAGAGAAAAACCAAAATGAGAGAGGCTTGATAGTGAAAACCCTTCGGGCACTACAAGTCGAATAAGATTGATAATCAGATGGGGAATCACCAAATGAAGATCTTGAAAGACGATTGACGGCAGAGGATAGGCCACATGTGCATGTCATGACCATTAGAGTCGGTATCTGCGTTTGATAGGTTTTTATTTATAGTTTCGCTTGTTAAAGAGTCATCTTTTTCCTTTGTCTTTTATTCGGTTACTTTTTTTTATCTTTCTCCTTTCATGGAAAATTTCCCCAGTAGAGTCTGTTTGGTCAGAACAAGTGAGAAATGACTTCAAAATCTGCCATCAGCTTTCCAATTATGCAAGACCAGATCTGATTAGAACATCCAAATGGTCTAAGTCAGGAAGGAACAAGCGCGAGGCGAGTGTCAAGAAAGATATCCCCGACAAAAGGAGATTGACAAAAGGATGGACGAGTGTCAAGAGGGATATCCCCACCGAAATCAAAGGTTATAGACCTCAAGGCCAAGGCCCATGGACAAATCAAGAAAGAACAACGCGGAGAGCAATGGGCATGATTTGGGAAATTCATATGAGACTAAAAGGTCGTGGAAATGCCAGTTTCCGAGCTATGCCACAAAAGAAGAGGGATATCCCCAACAGAAAAGGTTGTTTTCAGTGACACGAATGAACAAAGAATGTGGTTTATCAGCAAAACATTACAAAATCCTCAAGGGGAATTAGCTATCATGGAAAAGATACATGGTCAGATGGAAAACAATGTTGAGAGGTTGGTGAATAAGGAATCTACAATAAGGTCGAAAGTTATCGCCCAAGTTTCAAGATAGCCGAACGACGCAAAGCAGGGCAAGTCGTTCAAAGACCAGCAGGAATATTATCCCCAGCAAATAATATCATCCCAAGCAAGTTTTGATAGTGTAATAGAACGCAAAGCAAGGAAGGAGAAAGGGAGAAGTAATCCCCAGTAGGAGTATCACAACCAACCACCACGTTTTAAACTAACAAATTTTGTTTGATTTGAAACAGGTAAAGGAAATGGCATTGACGACGGAAATGCATGCCACAAGGGAGATTATCAAACTGGGGCAGAAAATTTTCCTTTCATTTAGAAAATTTTCTGGAAGTCAGGTACCTATTTAGGGAAGAATAAAGATAACACCAGTCTCAAGGGAAGTGGTCTTTGAACCAGTGTTACCCCCAGCATAACAAGTTTTAATGAAGGAAGTTGTTCCCCAACGGACAGAACAAAAGGATGAAACTTGTGCTCGGAAAAAGCAAAAGGACAGTGTCATTCCCAGTAGCCTTCAGAAGAGTGAAGCACTAGTTTTGAAGGAATCAAAATCCCCCAGAAGTGTTATCCTCAACAGCGTTATCCCCAACTGATAACATTTTTATCCCCAGCAATGTTTGAGAGAAAATAAAAGTTTTGAAGGAAGTAGTTTTGGAAAAAAAGGGGAAGAAAGGAGATTCCCCCAGTAGTATTATCCCCCAACAGGTGAGTAAATAATTCCCCAGCAGTGTTATCCCCAGCAGTTTCGAGGGAAGACAACATGAGATTTTAAGGAAAGCAGTTCTGTAAGAAGGTAATTCAGGAAGAAGGAACTGGTTCACGCATAGGAGACGCACTTCCTAAATTAAGATTTCATTCATAAGAGACGAACTTCCTAGTTTAAAATCATTAAAGTTTCACCCATAGGAGACGCACTTCCTAAGTTTATTTTTACCCCTAGGAGACGCATTTCCTAAGTTTATTTTTACCCATAGGAGATGCACTTCCTAAGTTTATTTTCATGCATAGGAGACGCACTTCCTAAATTAAGATTTCATGCACATGAGATGCACTTCCTAGTTTAAAATCATTAAAGTTTTACCCATAGGAGACGCACTTCCTAAGTTTATTTTTACCCCTAGGTCACGCACTTCCTAAGTTTATTTTTACCCCTAGGAGACGCACTTCCTAAGTTTATTTTCATGCATAGGAGACGCACTTCCTAAATTAAGATTTCTTTCATAGACGCACTTCCTAGTTTAAATCATTAAAGTTTCACCCATAGGAGACGCACTTCCTAAGATTATTTTCACCCCTAGGAGACGCATTCCTAAGTTTATTTTACCCATAGGAGACACACTTCCTAAGTTTATCTTTACCCATTGGAGACGCACTTCCCCCTAAGTTTATTTTTACCCATAGGAGACGCACTTCCCCCTAAGTTTATTTTACCCATAGGAGACGCACTTCCCCCTAAGTTTATCTTTACCCATAGGAGATGCACTTCCCCCTAAGTTTATTCTACCCATAGGAGACGCACTTCCCCCTAAGTTTATTTTACCCATAGGAGACGCACTTCCCCCTAAGTTTATTTTTACCCATAGGAGACGCACTTCCCTCTCAGTTTATTTTACCCATAGGAGACGCACTTCCCCCTAAGTTTATTTTAACCCATAGGAGACACACTTTCCCCTAAGTTTATTCTACCCATAGGAGATGCACTTCCCCCTAAGTTTATTCTACCCATAGGAGATGCACTTTCCCCTAAGTTTATTTTTACTCATAGGAGACGCACTTCCCCTTAAGTTTATTCTACCCATAGGAGGTGCACTTCCCCCTAAGTTTATTCTACCCATATGAGACGCACTTCCCCCTAAGTTTATTTTCACCATACGAGACACACTTCCTAAATCAATAGTTCAGTCATAGGAGATGCACTTCCTAAATCAATAGTTCAGTCATAGGATATGCACTTTCAGGTAGAGTTTGAAGTTTAAAGTTTTGCAAAAGGTTGTTGTTAATGTCCGGAGCCCCCCGTGAAGAACGGAATGACAATTTATTTTCAAAGTTGTTATTGAAATGTCGCCCCCCTGAAGAAAGGAATGGCGATTTATTTTTGAAGTTGTTGTGGAGGTTGGGAGCCCGCCCATATAACAGAGGAATACATTTCAGTCTTTACATTTTAAGTTGAAGAAGTTGGGATCCCGCCCATATAACAAAGGAGTACATTTCAAGTCAGTAAAGCAGAAGAATACAACCGAAATCCCCAGCAGGAAACAACAAGAATCCCCAGCAGAGAAGTCCAAGACTCGATGGAAAAATAATGCGAAGCTCCCGAGAAGGACATAAGCAGTTCGAGATCGGCAGTCAAGGGAGAATACAAGACAAATCAGAAGTAAAGAAATGACAGAGGAGTCACCGAGACATCAAAGCAACAAAAGATACAAAAGCTAGAGCATGATCTAGATAAGATTTTTATAGACTATGGTTTAATCTGGCTTCTTGTTTTATTTTAGCCTGGTGTAATAAGGTGTCGGCAAGCAGTAATAACAGCATGCAACAGCAGCAAAATTGCAGTTCCATGGTAGTCCCGTCTACCAAAACTTCTCGAACTATATTGACCTGATTCCCTTTTAGCCAGGGGTATGTAGGAAACCTTTGAAGCAAAGGTTTGGTCAAAATTTTCAAAAAAAATTGCTTCACACGAAGTACTCGAACGGGCAAAAATCGCTCGTATCCGCTCAGTTTATCTTTGCACGAAAACTTTTTGTGTTTTCAGACAAAGATGGGCAGCTGTGAGCACGTGATTTTTGCCCTGTATGAGAATTACTCCCAGAAAATTCAAAATAAAATAATTTTCCTTTTGTGTGCAATTGTTGGTAATTTTCTGTTATTTTCCTTGTATTATTTGCATTTTTGGATAATTATTTGTATTTGTCCAAGCATGTTTATTTGTTAAATTAATAAAAAAATACAAAAATATGTCGCATTTGCATTTAGGATTTAATTCTACAATTAGGAGTAATTAAGTTTGTTTTTACAAGAACAAAAAATCATAAAAATAATATACGTTGCATTTTTAGCATTTAATGTCCAAATTGTGTGATTTTATCATAATTGCTATTTAATTATGTGTTAATTGTTATTAAGAGTTAATTAGAATTTTTATAAACTAATTTATTATTATAGGCTAATTTAGGATTTTTAGAATTTTAGTTTTATTTAAAGAAAAATTTAAAAAAAAAAGAAGTAATAAAAGAGGAAGAAAATCTGATTGGGCCTTTTCTTCAATTTTAAAACCACAAACCCAAAGAACCAAACCCCCACCGGGTCGACCCGACCCGTTTTGCCTCACAGCCCAAACAAACCCCCCCCCCTTTTTCTTCCATTTTCCATTTCCATTTTTTACCCCTAAACCCTAAAACACCCGCCCCCCCTCATCTTCTTCTTCTCAAAACAACCCCTCAAGCTCCCATGGCTGCCTCTTCCTTCGTCTGCATCCAAACGACCACCCCGTCCCCATCGTCCCTCACGAATAGCGGACCAGCGACGCAGCCAGCCAGCCCCATCACTTCTGAGCAACCACCAGCCATGAACACCACCCAAACCACCATTGTCACTGCCCTCCCCATCGTCCCTCGTTGCTTTGTCTTCAACGACCTCCCATGGTTGCATTTCTGCATCTGCCTCACATCACGTCCAGCTGACCACTAAAACCAGCCTTATCATCATCGTTGTTCTTTGACGTCAACCTCCAGTCCAAAACAAGCTCCATCTCCGGCAACCATGGCCGCTGCTTCATCTGCTTCGTCTTCACCAGTCCGTCGACCTCCCATGGCTGCTGCTCCTTCTTCTTCTTCATCGTCAACCCTCCAAAATAACCACCAAAGCAGCAACACATCTGCTCCTCATGCCCAGCAGTAGTCCGGCTAACTCCGGTTCTTCGTCGTCCAGTTCGTGGTCGTCTTCGTCGTCCATCTTCCATGCAACCAACGAACAGCCCAAACGACCTCACCATCCGAACTGCCCTCCTCGTCATCCCTGCTCCTCCCCATTCCTCGACGTGAGTTTCTGCTCACGTCCAAACACATAGCTGCTGCTGCTTCATCTCTTCTCTCGTCAAACATCTTCTCAACATACGCACACACACGGTGGAAAAGTGAGGCAGTCCGGTTAAAGTCCGGCAAAGTTCTGTCAAGGTTTCGTTTGGTTTTGTTTGAGTCCGTTGTTGTTCATCGTTCGGTGAGGTCCAGCCGGAGTTCGTCAAGGTTAAAAGAGAAGGTGGGTTTTCATTGAAGTCGAGATCCGTTAGGTCGTTGGCAGTCTTGTTTCGAGTTTGGCATTTCCGTTCGAGTTCGTCGTTGGTCATTTCCGGTTAGTTGGTTTAAGTTTCATTTCTGTCCGTATTTTGTTTGATATTCTCGTATTTAAAATCAGTATATGTTTGATTTTTTTCTTGTTCGTTGTTATCATTTCTTGATTATTTCTTCAGTTTGTTTTATGTTCTTGTTTAGTTTTAATATAGAAGTGTTTAGTTTTATCATGTTGTTAGATTTAATTTAAAGTTCAATTGATTATTGAGTTTAGTGATTTGAATCTACTTGTTTGTTATGTTCAATTTGCTACTGTTATTGAATCTGAAAGTATGTTTGTTGTTAAAAAATATTGTTCAGCCAAAAATATTGAGTTTCTAGCCTAAATTTGTTCATGAAATTTGATTAGGAATTGTTATAGCTGTTGTATCTTGGTTAGAATTGATTAGGTGAATTGGTTATAGCTGATGGGGGTAGAATGGTAAATTGTAGTATTTTCATGGGTAAAATGGTAATTTCAGTAATTTTAGAGGGGCATTTTTGGAATTGAAAATTTGAACAATTATTTAATCCGAGTGTTTTGTCCACTAAGCGCTAATATATTAAAATAAGGCATAAAATAATACGTAGTGGGGGACAAGACATAATGGTGGGGAATTAATATATTTGTTTAATATAGTGGGGGAAAGACATGTGATAGTGGGGAATAATGCATTTGTTTAATCAATAATGGGGACCAAGACATAGTGGGATTACGGGGCTCAAGAAAAGTTGATTAAATAAAATAACAATTGCATTTTTTATGTAGTAGTGGGTTTGGTAAGAGAAAGTGGATGGTTTTGTTATTTGTTAAGGGGTCTGTTATGATGCATAAATAGAGCAGACTTGGACATAATTAAGGACGGGATTTGATCATCATAAATTCAGAGCTTAAGTTGAAAAGAAAACTGATTTGTCAGAACTTAAAAAAATTCAGTCTTTGAGAATTAAAAACTGAAAGTAAAGCCTTTCTTTACTACTGAGAATCAGAATATTGTTACTGCTTCTGTGGTTTGCATTTGGTACTACTTATTTTCAGATTAGTCTTCTTGGGTTTTCTTTTGGTTCTGGAGTGCTGCTTCATTGAATTCTTGGGTTTCAGCTTGGGTTTCTAGTATTGTTTGTTGTTGGGTTATTCTTGAATCTGTTACTAGTTGTGGAATCATCTCTGTTGGTTTTAAGATCTGTCCCTGGGTGTTCAATTTGCTACTGTTGTTGCTGTTGTTATATGCTACTGCATTTTTGCTGATCTTCCTCTTCTTTTACTTCCAATATCAGGTACACAACTAACACGCTGGTTATTGTAAGCTGAAACATGAAGCATGAATATGTAATGAAGAGTTGATGTTATGAATTTATCTTAGTTATATTCTGAATTTTAGTTGTGTATATACATTATTTAGTTTCCTCTAATCAGAATCATGTAGTTGTTTAGTATATAATGGAACATCTGACAGTAGCTTATTGGACGAACTGTCTATGTATTGCTAAAAAAATAAATAAATGGTGTAGTAACTCTGTTCAGATAGTTCATTATTGTTTGATGATTATCATATCTCAAAAAACATGTTAGCTGATTTAGACTATTCTTAAACATTCAACAGTTAGCTCATTAAACGAATAGACCGCTTCGGAACTTGTAGGAATATTGTTTAGCTAGATACTATTGGTTAATTTCAGCGTGTAAATGGTTTAGGATAAAAATTAGATTGCCAAGTTTTTTTTTTAATTTGACAAACTGTGAGCATGCCTAGTATAATGTAACTAGGTAGTAACATGTGAATGAGATGGCCCAGGTCCTATTTTGTGCCATACACGTTGGGCCTGGGTCCATGTTGGCCAACGGGCTGTCCATATTGTGCTTACATTCTGATTTAACAAATTGCGTTCGGAACCCGACTATAACAACTCGTAAGCATGTAAATAAATTAGGACCTTTTCTCTTTCATTTTTTAGAGACAAATTTAATAAAAAATTTTTAGGTACTTTAGGATTATCCTTTTAAAATAAACGAGATGAGCCTCACCCAATAAAACGCACAAGTTGCGGGGTCCTCAATAAATGGTTAATAATTGTATAGACTTCGGGATCGGTCGTTTAGCAAATTTCACGGCCTTACCCCAAATAATGATACGCTAGTCGCTTTAGGCGCGCCTTTAACAGTTTATTTTCTTAAACCCGGGTGCACATTTATGTGACCTAAATTCAAATCTCAACAGAGTCAAAATATGTCGATAACCATGGGTACATTGATGTGACGTGGTTCGAGATATATTTTCACGATGTTGCAATTCTCTGTTAAAATAATAATGATGATAAAAGCGGTTGAAAGTTAAAATTCGCACATATGTTCAACATGTATTATATCAGATAATCAAGCCGAATATGATAGTTGAGCGACCGTGCTAGAACCACGGAACTCGGGAATGCCTAACACCTTCTCCCGGGTTAACAGAATTCCTAATCTGGATTTCTAGCGCGCATATTGTTAAGCAGAGTCAATACTTTCCTCGATTCGGGATTCAACTGGTGACTTGGGACACCATAAATCTCCTAAGTGGCGACTCTGAAATAAATAAATAAATCTTGTTTTGATTGTCCTTTAATTGGAAAAAACTCCCTTCCGCGCCCTTTTAAGGCGGCGCAGGCTAAAAAGGAGGTGTGACAGGTGCAGATACTCAACAAGTTGTTGGATGGAAAACTGCCAAATCGGGGGTGGTCAATATAGACCAAACCCGTACTGAGGAGACCCTCGATTAGGGTTCGAGCACAGTCCCCAAGTTTCAAGTCGGACATGGTACAGTCCGTGCCGATGAACCCATGGCTTGTGATTCCAGAGGGCTTGAACCCGAAACTTTTCGGGGGCAAGATGAGACCATTAGAGAAATTAATGCTTTGGGTGGACTTAATTTGGGTCCTTCATACTCACTGGGGGAAATCAAGGATGCACAAGACCCGGATACCGCCAATGTGGGGGCCTCTCATGGAGGGGAAGATGTGGTCGGAGACCTCTTCACCGGAGTTGATGAGAACATTGATCTCGATTCTCCCGTTGCTCTCGATGAAGCGGAGAGGCTTTAGTAGCAGGTGGTGTTCTTTGACATTTCATTTGCGCTTTAAATCTTTGTTCTTGACTTTCTAACTTTTCTGTGTTGTTGCAGGCTAAGAAAATGTACGACCATGCCTTTTCTAGGCTTCAGGATGAGCTTGCATGCTGCGGAAAGGAGCTCGAGAATCTCACCTTGGTGCTGAAAGAATCGGAGGCCTCCTCTGTCCGAAATGGGGAGGAGTTGAGCGGGCTTCGGGTGAGTTTGGAGGGAGTGCGCCAGGAAGGGGCTGGCCTTGCTGAGCAGGTAACATGGCATCCGTGAACTCACCTTTTTTTTTTGTTATAATTCGATGCTTACCAACTTGTCTTCCTTTACAGATTGGGCAAAAGGATGCCCTGGTGGGCAACTTCAGGAAGAGGTTGCAGCCAAGAACGCGGAGATCCTCGAGCTGCGGGGGAAAAATGAGGCCGTGACCTTTTGCAGACAGAGTTGACATCGATCTAGGGTCTTCTTTTGAGTGCTCAGAAGCAGGCTGCTACACTATCCGCGACCAAGTCAAAGGCTGAAGAAAATGCATTTTCATACATGAAAAATGCCGCTACTGCAAATTACCGGGCCAGAGAGATATCGGAGAAGGCCCAGCAGAAGCTGACCCGGGTTGTTTCTTACGCTCATTCGCAAGCAAGGAGTGAGGCTCTCGAGGAAGAAAGTGCCAAAGGCTCCGATCTCTTAGCTGAGATTGAGGAAGACCGAACCTTGGAGGAAGAATCGGCATTTTCGGCCACTTCGGATGAGGGCTCCAGAGATGATCCAGATAATAGCGAGGGTGAAGAATAGACTCACGTCTCGTTCCCCATTCTTTTTTGTGTATGAATTTCTTGGGGGAAAAGGTTTTGTAAAGACACCCACTTGTAAATATATTTTTTGGGAATGTAAAAGATTTTTCTGCTTCAAGTCTTTGAATTTCATATTTCAGTGTTTACGAAAAGTTAGTCTTTGAACTTTTATGTTGGCTCCTCGGAGCCTATACTTGGAGTAATCGGGGCCCTCGAGATCGGTCACCATCTCGAGGTTAGGTTGATAGCTTTTTTTTAGAGTCGATGCTTGTAATAACAGAAGTCCTCGGGATCTTAATGGCTGCCGAATGCCATATGCTAATGTCATTTATGTGACACAATTGCGAAGTGATCGGAGTGGCCCCACTGGTACACTTCCCCAAAAATAGTACTGACATGGTCAGAATTAATTAACCTTCATGATAGGCGAACAGCCGCTGCTTGCTCTATATATGTATTTGCTTGTTTTTTATCTGGGGACTCCGCTACTTTGAATAACTATCCTTTCATAGAGCTCTTATTCTTTGCACCAGTTCTCTTACCATTTAGACTCAAAGCTTTCACCCAAGCCTTCATCTTCCTTTTCCTATTTTACCATAGCCATGGCTGCTACATCCAAATCCATTCACCAACGAGAGGAGAGTTCCCCCTAAGCTTCGCACTCGGCCGGTGGTACACCACCGGTGTCTGGTGAGCTAACTTTGAGGTGCTTTATCTCGAGGAAGGACTTTACGTTAGAGAGACCTCCCAATGTTCAGGGCCATCGTGAGCATGCATCGAGGTTTATCTCCTCAATAGGGGAGGAACACCTCGAGGCAGTAAGAAAAGACTGCGGATTGGGGGAGAAGGTGGTACTGCATGTATCTTCCCCGGAAGAGAGCATCATGGCTCATGTCGAGGGGTTTTTGAACATATATACGTACCCCTTTACATTGGGCCCTCTAGATAGGGTCGTGCTCGAATTTTGTATATGATATTAGGTTACCCTGGCATAGGTTCACCTATCATTTTGGAGGATAGTGCTGATAATAAGGTATTTTGTAGATAAAGTCGGGCTCGAGTTCACCCTCAGCCATCTTATTAGATTATGCTGGCCTTTGCAATATTGAGGCCTGATTACTTTGCGATGTTGATCCTCCTGGACCTTTATTGGCAGTAATGAAGAAGACGGGGACCGAGGGTGGATGAGTTGATTCATCCGAGTGCAGACCATCAATATTATACCTCCAGAATTCCTCTCATTTCCTGAGAAATGGAATTTCGCACGTAAGTGGTACACTCGTATTCTTATTATTTTTGTCCATAGTGGAGGCGGATTCTATAAAGATGCTTTTTACTTTTTTGCAGCAATCCCGTGAATGTCACACGAGGTTCCCGGCCTGGTAGATTAATCTCGAAAATTGGCAGCTTGCTCGACTTACGATAAGCGTAGGTGGTGAGATATGTCCAAGGATGGATGGGAGGCAAAACAACACGTTACGTGTGGCGTGGCTTGTTTTCTTTGAAAGGTACTTTCTTTTATGTGTACTAACATCATCACCGCAAGCATTGGAGAATTTTATGAGATGAGGCTGTGTCCCGTGGAGGAGGAAGGATCGTCAGCTTTGGGGCTGAGGACTGATAACAAATGGAAGGAGTCCTCGAAGGACGAGGGTGCTCATAGCGAGGCAAGACCTGCTCGAAGGCTTAAAGGAGATGTATCAGCTGGGCCTGTGGCATCTTAGGCTTCTAGCCTCGGAAAAATGGTTCCTCCTTTACCGCCGTCTTCGTTTCCCGTCGAAGGTACTTCGAGGGATACTGGTGTTTAGCCGTCGTCCTCACCTCTTGTTGAAGGTACTTCAAGGGTTGTTCGAGACCAAGGGTCGCCTAAATCGAGCGGGGTCTTGAGCAACCATGTCCCCATCGAGATCGGTTCAACTAGGGACGGTGAGACCAGGCCAGTAGATGCACGCTCAAACTTTGAGGAGGGTCAGCGGCTTTGTTCTGTGGTGAGCTTTGTTGACTTTGCTGGACTTTTGATTTTACATTTTTTTTTTCTCATTGAGCTTCTTTTTCATAAGACTTTGACAAGCTCAAGTACGAGCTGCTCCGCTGTGAAGCCAGATTGAGGAAAGCCTTGGATGGGGAGAAATCCGTCAAGCTTATTTGCGACAAAAGGGGAGGGGAGTTGGTATACCTGCGGTACGAGGCGAATCGAAGCCTGAACTACGAAAGACACCTTGAGAAATAGGTAACCTTTGCTCCGAGGGAATGCATGCTTCTTCTTCTATCCTCAGGGATTAATATCTTGATACATCAGTGAGCTAGACAGAGGATCTGGAACGCCTTTAGGGTGAGGTTGGCCAGGCCTAGTATCAGTGTAACGGGCTAAGGGCTTAGATAGATGCCCACATTGCAGCCAAGAAGAATGCTTTGGCCAAGGTTTTTGCCCTCGAGGTACAGCTCCAGAACGCCCGTGAAAATAGCTCAGTTCAGACGAGCAGGATTACAAGGCTCGAGTCTGACCTTTTGAAGATGAAGACCGAGGTCGTGAACGCCTGGGCTGAAGCTGAAGATATTCGGGCTAAGACCGATAAGAAAGTGGATGTCTATTTAAAAGATGCTGCTGAAGCTCGAGCTAAGTTGAGAGGTGCTTCCGATCGAGAGAGCGAAAGTAGTGAATATGCCCGGTGCAAGTCTCGGCGGGAAACCCTTGAAGAGATTCACGCTAGGGGCTTTGATCCCTTGAAAGAGATAGCGTAGGCCAAGATGGAAGAATATGACGCCTAATTCCTCATATCTGATGCTGAAGATGATGTAGAAGAGGCCGATGGGGCTGCAGTTCCCGAAGGGAAAATAGACTAGGCTTTTTCTTTTTGATTCTTTTACAATGTTCTTAGAGAACTTTGTAAATGGAGCCTTTGTATTTTTTCATGTTTACGTATAAAAGGAAACCCTTGGGTTTCATCTTTCATTGGAGGTACAACCCTTAGGTTTGCAAGTCGGCCTTGAGGCTTGTTGGGCTAGCTTGTAGGCTCTTACGCATTTGCCCTTAGGCATTTTTAGTTAACTATTTCGGGCTCAATCTCCGGGTCGGATTTCGACTCGAGCTCATTGACCCTTACGTTTTTGAATTTTAAGCTGGCTCTTAGGCTCTTACACATAGGGTTAGTATGACCTCTAATATAGGATGGCATCTGGGCTCTTACGCATTGGGTCGGTACGACTTTTAATGTATGTTGTCGACAGTGCCTCTTATGCGTTTGGTCGGTAGGACCTTTAATTTTAACTTGGTGATAGTGGCTCTTATGCATTGGGTCGGTATGACCTCTAATGTGGGCTTTATTTTCACTCGTTAAAGACTTTTTGAAGTTATTATGTTCACCCGACTCTTCGACGGCTTGATAAGAGCCTCGATTATGAGCCGTTATTTAGTGATAAACAAGAACCTCGGGAGGTTTTGCTCGATGGCTGAATTGTTTCGAAGCCTATTGTTTGGAGCTGACATGATCGAAGCTCCTTTTTCTTATGCCGAGGGTAGCCTGATTAACCGGTTCTTTTAGAAGTTTTTTCGAAGTAATTGAAGGCCTGTGATTTTATAGCGATGGTCAGGCGTCCCCGAGTCGCATGAGTTTGGCCGGAGCCTTGTGACCATAGTCATTGTGTTTGGTCATAGCATTTCAGTCCCGGAGTGAACTAGTTTTGGCGTTTATCGAGAGTTGCATTTTTAGGGGTCTTACAAGTTCGAATATATAGCCTTAACTTTAAGATCAGGATGATGCCTTTTTGCAAGGTATTATAAATTTTAACATGCCTTACTCGAGGTCTTACAGATTTTGTTACTTGGTAAAAGTATAATTCAGGCGTTGCTTGAGGTCTTAAAGTTTTGGTGTTGCCTTATAGAGGTCTTATACTATTGATAATGCCTCGTGGAGGTCTTACATTTTCTAGTATTGCCACATGGAGGGCTTTCGGGCTTGAGGTTACCCGCTTGGGGTCTTACGGCCTTGAGTTTCTGATAGCTCGATGGGATGATAGTCGACGATAGTCCTCGAAGCATCGAGAGTTTCTTGGCTCTAGAGCCGTTCTTTGTAAACTTGGTGATGCCTCATTGAGGGCTTACGAGTTTGAAGTTTTCGACCAGGATGTCATATGGCTTCGAGTTTTTTATGTCAGCCCCCGAGTGATTAGGAGATTTTCTGGCTCTGGAGCCATTTCTCGTAAAAGTGGCATACTTCTTTGAAGTGCGAAGCATTTTTGGTGGTAAAAGGATACTTCTTTGATTAATTGGTATAAGTACACATGTTTTTGCCATCAAGAGCTCAATTATTCTATGCGGACATGGTTCATTCAACCGTTTGGCCCGATACATTATTTTCCTATCGAGAGACCCTTTTAGGCTCATCATGACTTCTTCGAGAAGATGATATTCTGGGGGGATGCCCCCTAGTGTTCGAGGTTAATTGAAGAGAAGCCTTGAATACTTGTTAAGTTCCCCTTAGGTAGCATATAGATGTTGCCTCGTTAAAAACCTTGCCAGTAAAATCCTTTTTGGGATAAAACCCGATCGAAGGAAAAGAGTGCAACGTATGCTTTGAAACCTAAGGTCTTCGAGCTTGACAGCTCTTCGAGTGTTCTAATCAGACGCCTAGACAAAGGTTAGTGTAAGATGTAAATTAAAAAGGTAGATGGTTATACCTTAGTGGTGATGGCGCTTTGAGCCTCGATATGCTTCAAACGTTTGCTTCGGGGATGCGGCATTTCCTTGTTTTATTCGGGTGTAGCCGAGAATGTGTCTCGTGATTGCTACTTCACTATTTTCTTATCCTTTGGCTCATTTGATGTTGAAGGCATCGATGCTGGTTCTACATCGTGTACCGTGAACATCTCCCTCGCTACATGTTGTTCCCTATAGACGTTTTTTGTTCCGTCCTTCATCAAAAACTTCGTCATTTGATGAAAGGTTGATGGAACTGCTATCATGCAGTGTATCCATGGCCTTCCGAGCAAGGCGTTGTACCTCATGTCTCCTTTGATGACATGAAATATGGCATTTTGGGTCGTGTCAACCACATTGATCGGGAGGGTGATTTCCCCTTTCGTTGTTGCGTTTGCCATGTTGAATCTGTTGAGGACTCGAGAGGCGGGCACGATCTGGTCGAGCAGTCTGAGCTGATCCACCACTCGACCTGATAATGTTGGCCGAGCTACCTGGATCCACAAGCACACGCTTAATCTGAAATGTATTCACAGGAAAAGAAATTACCAAGGTATTGTTATGAGGTTGGGACATTGTGTCGATGTCCTGGTCGCTGAATGTGAGAGCATCTTCGGGTATGTAACCCCGAGTTTTCTTCTCCCTGAAGATGGATATTTTTGTTCTTTTGACAATGGGTTCCTACGGTATGTCGATTCCTCCAACGATCATGTGGATGACATGTTGCGGCTAATCTGTTTCATTTTTCCTATTAGCATCTATTGCCCAAACAACTAGTATAAAAATATATCACGTATTTTTAGAACCACAAAATCAAATTTAATTGTTATTACCATTTTCACGGTAAACAGTTTGACGCCCACCGTGGGGCTAAAAATAATAGTGATTATTTTCTTGCTGGTTTAACTACGTAACGCAAGTTATCTTTCACACTTTTTGTTGCCCAAGATCTTTGATTTCAGGTCAAAATGTCTGACTCAGTGAACAACAATCTCGAGAAACATGGAGAGAACAATGTGGATGTTCCAGGTGTTGGTGTACCACCACGAAACCATGAGAATACACTAGAACTAATTCACATGACGTAGTTTCACGCGATGCCCAACACGTCAATATAAGCTCTCACACTAACAAGAGCGTTCATCAAGGAGATCAACAAGAAGTCCAAAAAACCCTAGCTCGGGAGGAACATGAGGTTAGCCTTCACATTATTTTTAAGATGTTGCAGACACAAAAGCTGGCAATCGCTCAACTACAGAGTCACCAAAAAACCCTAAATACGGTGGCCCCAGGAACAGCCGCTCGGATCGAACAGGCACAAGAAAGATCAAGAAACAATGGGTCAGAAGCCGACCCTGCTAACATAAAAATGCTCGAGGACCTCATAAAGAGGATCGATTCGGGCGAGAAGAAGATAGAAGCCAACAACCAAAAGGTCGAGACCTGTAAATCTAGGGTCGACCAAATTCCGGGCGCACCCCCGATCCTGAAAGGTGTGGATTCAAAGAAGTTCATACAAAGGCCGTTCCCAGAAGAAGCCGCTCCAAAACCCATTCCAAAGAAATTCAGAATGCCATACTTTCCGAAATACAATGGAACCTCAGACCCCAATAAGCACGTTATTGCTTACACTTGTGCAGTGAAGGGCAACGACTTAAAGAACGACGAGATCGAGTCCGTCCTACTGAAGAAGTTCGGAGAAACACTTTCTAAAGGGGCTATGATGTGGTATCACAACCTGGCCTGAAACTCAATAGATTCATTTGTCATGCTGGCAGGTTCTTTCATAAAGGCACATGTTGGTGCCATCAATGTAGCTACAAGGAAATCTGACGTCCTCAAAATCAAGAAAAGGAAGAACGAGATGTTGTGAGAGTTCATATCTCACTTTCAAATGGAACGGATGGAACTACCACCGGTCTCCGATGACTGGGCAGTACAAGCCTTCACTCAAGGTTTGAATGAACGAAGCTCTATGGCTTCGAGATAGCTGAAACAAAATTTGGTTGAATACCCGGCCGTGACTTTGTCGGACGTCCACAAGCATTACCAATCAAATATTAGGGTCGAAGACGACCAACTAGGAGCCCCTTTGGGCTCGGTATATCCTAGCAGGCTCCCAACAAAGAGGTCAAAGCCGAATAAAGAGAGATACCAACCATACCCTAAAGACAGGAGAAATGCTCCAAGGCGCAACATACCCTGCAATTATCGGTGGATAGACCGAGGCCAGAATCCTCGGGGAGTCATCAACAGAGCTAGATGCATCAGACATCGTGTTCGCCATCAGTAAAATCAAAGATGCCAGGTGGCCCATGCCTGTGCAATCAAATCCTTCGCAAAGAAATCATAACTTAGTGTGTGAGTTTCACAACATGCACGGTCACAGGACCGAGGATTGCCACTAGCTCCAAGAAGAAGTAGCCCGACTGCTCAGTTAAGTTCACCTCCGAGAATTCCTCAGCGACCGGGCCAAAAATTAGTTTCGGGATAGAGAGGCGACCAAGAAGAACGAAACAAATGAGCCACAACATGTCATACATATGATATTGGGAGGCATTGATGCCCCACAGGAACTCGTGATGAGAAGAACAAAAATATTCATCACCAGAGAAAAGCGAACTCGGGGTTACATACCCGAGGATGCTCTCACATTCAGCGACAAGGACATCAAGACCTTGTCTCAGCCTTATAGTGACGCACTGGTAATATCTTTCCTTGTAAATACATTTCAAATTAAACGTGTACTTGTGGATCCAGGTAGCTCAACCAACATTATCAGGTCGAGGGTGCTAGAGCAGCTTGGACTGCTTGACCAAATTGTGCCTGCCTCTCGAGTCCTCAACGGATTCAACATGGCAAGCGAAACGACAAAAGGGGAAATCACCATCCCGATCAACATGGCCGACACAACCCAGAATGCCAAATTCCATGTCATCGAAGGAGACATGAGATACAATGCCTTTCTCGGAAGGTCGTGGATACACCGCATGAGATCAGTACCATCCACCCTCCATCAAATGTTGAAATTCCCGACAAAGGATGGGATAAAACAGTCTACGGGGAGTAGAATGCAGCAAAGGAAATGTTCGCGGTGCATGATGTAGCACCGACGCCAATACCTCTACCACAGAAGGAGCCAAAGTATAAGCAAACAATAAAATAGTGATAACAAGTTACGTTCTCAGCTACGCCCGACTAAACGAAATGAAAGACCGTACCAAGTCCTCATAATAAACGATTGAATCACACCGTGATTCGAAGCGCCGTCAGCATTAAGGTATGGTCGTCTCCCTTTTTCAGTTACATTTTATACTAACCTAAATGCAGGTATCCGGTCGAAACAGCCGAAGCTCTTCCCAGCTCGAAGGCCTTAGGTTTCAAAATCATGCATTGCACTATTTTCCTTCGGCCTGGGTTTTATTCCTAGAAGGGTTTTATTGGCAAGGTTTTTAAAGAGGCAACATCCATATGCTACCTAAGGAAGACTCAACAAGTATTCAAGGCTTCTTTTGCAATCAACCTCAAATACTGGGGGGCATCCCCCCGGATGGTCACCTACTCAGAGAAGCCAATATGCGCTAAGTGGGGTCTCGATAGGAAAATAATGTATCGGGCCAAACGGCCGAATGAACCGTGTCCTCATAGAACAACCAAGCCCGTAACAGCAAAAACGTGTATACTTGTACCAAGTAATCAAAGAAACTTGGTACTTTTGCAAAAACGGCTCCTCTGTCAAAAATGTCCCGAACACTCGGGGAATGGTCAACAATTTGAAACCATATGACCCCTGGGTCAGAGCTTCAAACTCGTAAGCCCATAATGAGGCACATCGAGATCACTAAACGACTCCAGAGCCAAAAACGTCCTGGACACTGGGGGACTAGCATCGAAAACTCAAGGCCACATGACCCCGGGTCGTGAACTCCGAAATCATAAGCCCTCAATGAGGCAATGACTAGTTTACAAGTAATGGCTCCCGAGATGAGAAATCCTCGATGACTCGGGGACTGCCGTCAATCGCCATCTCCCTCGACTTATCAAAAACCCGAGGCCATAAGACCCCAAGTGGGCAGACTCGGTCTCATAAGACCTACATAAGGCAACAACAATATCTGTAAGACCTCAAGCGAGGCATGAACCATACTTGTACCAAGTATCCAAAACTGTAAGGCCTTAAAGGCATGTAAAACTTGTATGAACTTACTAAAGGCATAAACATGATCTCAAAGTTAAGGCTATATATCGAACATGTAAGACCCCTAAAAAGGCATACCCTCGATATAGACGCTTAAACTACTTCATTCGGGACTGAAAGTCTCCGTCCAAACACAAATAACTACGGTCACAAGGCTGTACCAGCCAAACTAATGCAACTCCGGGATGCCCAACCGTCACTATCAAATCACAGGCCTTCAATTACTTCGAATATACTTCGAAAAGAACCGGTTAAATAGGGTACCCTCGATATAGGCAAATGAGCTTCGACCATGTCAACTCCTAAATACAAGCTTCGAGATACTCAGCCAGCGAGCCAAACCTCCTAATATGCTCGATCATCGCCATATAACGACTCACAATCGAGGTTTTATCAAACAGTGGAAGAGTCAGGAAAACATTATTTCAAAAAAACCTTATCGAGGGAAAAATAAAGCCTATATTAAAGGTTGCATCGACCCAAAGCGTAAGAGCTACTGACGCCAACTCTTATAAAAGGTCGAATCGACCCAAAGCATAAGAGCCACTAACGCCAGCTCATATAAAAGGTCACATCGACCTAAAGCGTAAGAGCCACTAATGTCAGCTCATATAAAATGTCATATCGACCCAAAGCATAAGAGCCACTATCACCAGCCCACACAAGAGGTCGTACCGACCCAACGCATAAGAGCCTAAGGGCCAGCGTGAAATTCAAAAACTTGAGGGTCGAATGAGCTCGAGTCGATACCCGACTTGGAGACAATACCCAAAATAGTCACACCAAAAGGTCGTACCGACCAAGCGCGTAAGAGCCTAAGGGCCAGCCTAATGAGCCCCAGGGCCATACCACAAATCTAAGGATTCCTATTAACTCAAAGACCAGTTCATCCGGCTAAAATCGAGGCAAAAAGAAATGCAACAGAAATGAAACCACGAGGTTTTCCTTTTATACATATATGCGAAAAGATACAAGCTCCATTTACAAGTGCTCTTTGAAAACACTATACACAAAAAGGAAGGCCTAATCTACATCTTCCTCGAGGACTATGGCCCATCGAACTCTTTCTTTCTATCTTCGGCATCAGACAGAAGGAACTTAGCCTCACATTCTTCTGTCTTCGCTTGGTTTATCTCTACAAAGAGATCGAAGCCCCTAGCATGGATCTCCTCGAGGGTTTCCCTTCGAGACTTACACCGAGCGTATTCCTTGCGCTTGCCCTCGCAGTCAAGAGTCCTTCTCAGCTCAACTTGAGCATCGGCAGTGTCCTTCAAATAGACCACCACTTTCTTGTCAGCCTTGGTTCGGCTCATTGCAGCTTCAGCCCGGGCATTCACAACCTCGGCCTTTATCTTCAAAATCTTAGACTCGAGCTTTGTGATCATATCTATTCGAACCATGCTATTATCACGAGCTAAGAAAAGTTGAACCTCAAAGGCGGAAGCTTTCGCCAAAGCACCCTTCTTTGTTGAAGCCTAAACTTCCACTCGAGCCTTCAACTCATCATACTCGTGCTTGGTTCGGCCAACTTTGCTCCGAAGGCATTCCAGGTTCTCCGTTTTTTTTTTTGAAACTGAAGTAAACAAAACATTAGCCTCGGAAGATAGAAGAAGAAACACACGCTCCCTTGAAACAGAAGTTACCTGCTCCTCGAGGTAGCTCTCTTAGTTCAAACTGCCACTCACCTCGTACAGCAAGTGTGCCAACTCATCTTCCTTTTTATCGCAAGGAAGCCTGTGGGATTTCTCCACATCTATGGCTTTTCGTAGCCTGGCCTTACAGCGAAACAACTCAAACTTGAGCTTATTAAAACGTGTGGACGAGAAACATGGTGAGAAAGTGAAAATTACAAAACTATAAAACGAGTACGAACGGCCAAAACCTACTCCGAGTAAAGTTGAGCGCACATTTACTAATCTGGTTCCATCTACCTCCGGTAGAATCACACCGGTTTAGGGCACGATCGCCTGATATACACGCCTCTTGGCGTCATACATCCCTTTAAATGCCTTCAATAGGAGAAGAAGCTGATGGTAGAGAACCCTCGAGTGCTGCAGGTTCGGCTAAAACGCCATCTCTAAGCCTTCGGTCGGACTTGTCTTGCTATAAACACTGTCGTCCTGCAAAGGCCTCTCCTGATTATTGTTATTATTATCATCCCCCAATCCTGAAGTCGGCGGTTTTTCTCCCTCTCCTAGAGGGCAAGACCTCACTTTAAGGGACTCCCCAATACCTACAATGACAGAGTTAGTAAGCAGAAAGAAAAACCGCCCTTCCGAGAGAATAAGGGGGGGAGCAAATCACATAGCACGCACTGTGTTGTTTTGCCTCCCACTTATCTTTAGATAAAGCTCGCCACTTACGCTCATTGTAAATCAAATGGGTCGCCAACCTTTGAACCCAATCCGGTAGATCGGGAACCTCGCCTGGCATCCATGAAATTATTGGAGAAAAGGAAAAGAAGGTGCATTTATGGGGCCCGCCTTCGCCATGAACAAAACTACGAAGGCACGAGTGTACCACTTACCTGTAAAATTCCATTCCTCATGAAATGGCAGAAACTCCACAAGAATAATGTTGACAGTCCGTACTCGGACGAAACGGCTCATCTACCCCCGATCTGCATCTTCTTCATCATCAACAACGAAAGGCGTGGCGGATCGGCATCGTAGGGTTGGCAGACCTCGATGGTAAAAACCCTTCGGGGTTGAACCTCGACCCTTGCCTCGAGCCTTTGGATACGTGTTTATGAAGCGCCATAATGACCATAAAATCGGACCCTCTAATTTTTACCGTATACAAGTAGTCACAACCTACATTCTCGGCACCACCAGAGTGAATGAACAAAGTACCGTACCGCGTCACCGGAGTAAGAAGTTGAAGCATATCGATGCTCGAACCGCCATCACTACTAAGGTATAACTGTCTTTCTTTTTATGTACATCTTACACTAACTTGTGTGCAGGTGTCCGGTTAGAAAAATCGAAGCACCTTCCAGCTTGAAGACCTTAGGTTTTAAAGCATGCATTGCACTCTTTTCCTTCGATCAAATTTTATCCAAATAAGAGTTTTACCAGCAAGGTTTTTAACGAGGCAACATCTATATGCTACCTAAGGAGAACTTAACAAGTATTCAAGGATTCTCTCCAATAAACCTTGCATACTGGGGGGAATCCCCTCGGGAGATCACCTCCCCAGAGAAATCAAGATAAGCCAAAGAGGGTCTCGATTAAAAATTGATGTATCGGGCCGAACGGTCAAACGAACCATGTACGCATAGAATAATCGAACCCTCGACAACGAAAATATGTATACTTCTACCAAGTAATAAAAGGAGCATCTTTTACCATCAAAACGCTTTGCGCTTCAAAGAAGTTTGCTATTTTTACAAATAACGGCCCTAGGGCCAGAGATTTCCCGAACACTCGGGAACCAACATCAAGAACTCAAAGACATAACACCTCCGAGCCGGAAACTTCGAGTTCATAAGCCCTCAATGAGGAAATATCATGTTTTCAAAGAACGTCTCCAAAGCCAAAATATTTTGATATCTGGGGAACAATCACCGACTATCACCCATCGAGCTATCAAAAACTCGAGGCCATAAGACACCAAGCGGGAAACCTCGAACCCGAAAGCCCTCCATATGGAAATACTAAATAATGTAAGACCTCCACAAGGCAATACCAAATCTGTAATACCTCAAGGAAGGCATGAATTATACTTGTGCCAAGTAACCAAAAAACCTGTAAGACCTCAAGCAAGGCATGTTCAAATTTATAAGACCTTACAAAGGGCATAACTCCGATCTAAAAGTCAAGGCTATATATTCGAACATGTAAGACCCATGAAAAGGCATACCATCAATATAGACGACGAGGCTACCTTACTCGAGGACCAAAAGACTATGGCCAAATAAAGTGATTACATTCACAAGGCTGTACCAACTAAACTAACACTACTCGAGGACGCCCGACCGTCGCCATAAAATCGTAGGCCTTTAATTACTTCAAAAATACTTCAAAAAGAACCGGTTAATTAGGCTACCCTTGGCATAAGCAAAACAGCTTCGATCATATCATCTCCAAACAATAAAAAGGCTTCGAGACAATTCAGTCGTCGAGCTAAACCTCCCGATAAAGGTACTCATTTATTGTTACATAAAGGCTCACAATCGAGGTTCTTACCAAACCGTCCAAGAGCTGGACGAACACAAAAAATTTCAAAAGTCTTTAACGAGGGAAAAATAAAGCCTATATTAGGTCGTCCCGGCCTAACGCGTAAGAGCCTAAGCGCTAGCCTATATTAGGGCATAACGACCTAACATGTAAGAGCCAAAGTGCCAACCCATATTAGAGGTCGTGCCGACTCGACGCGTAAGAGCCTAAGAGCCAGCTTAAAATTCAAAAACTTACGGGTCGATGAGCTCGAGTTGAAACCCGACTCGAAGACTATGCCCAAGACGATTAACTAAAAAATGCCTAAGGGCAAATGTGTAAGAGCCTATGGGCCAGCACAACAAGCCTCAAGGCCGATTTGTAAACCTAAGGGTTTTTACCTCGAAGGCCAATTCTTCTGGCTAATCATTGACAAACATCAAAATTCAAGACAAAGAAATACATACACAAGCAAAGAGAAATTCATGAAAGGGCAAAATGAAAGGTTCCTTTTTTATACATATATGTGAAACAATACAAAGGCTTAAATTACAATGTTTTAAAAGAACATTATGCACAGAATCAGAAAGGAAAGGCCTTGTCTACTTTCCCCCCGGGGACTGTGGCCCCATCGGCCTCTTCCTCGTTGTCTTCGGCATCGTATATGAGGAACTTGGCATCGTATTCATCTACCTTGGCCTGCTTTATCTCTTCTGAGAAATCGAAGCCCCTATCATGGATCTCCTCCAGGGTTTCCCTCCAGGATTTGCACCGGACATATTCATTGCTTATGCTCTCTTGACCGGAAGCCCCTTTCAACCCAGCTCCAGCGTCAGCAACATCTTTTCAATGGACGGCCACTTTCTTATCAACCTTAGCTCAAATCTCTTCAGCTTCAGCCCCAACGTTCACGACCTCGGCCTTTATCTTTAAAAGGTCAGACTCGAGCCTTACAATCTTGCTCATCTGGACCGAGCTATTTTCACGAACATTCTGGAGTTGCACCTTAAGGGCAGAAGCCTTAGCCAAAGCATTCTTCTTGGCCATAACTAGGGCATCTATCTGGACCCTTAGCTCATTACACTCATGCCTGGCCTGACCAACTCTGCCCCAAATGCATTCCAGGTCCTCCGTCTTACTCTACAACTGAAGTATCAAAACATTAATCTCCGAGGGTAGAAGAAGAAACATACATTCCCTCGAAACAAAGGTTACTTGTTTCTCGAGGAAACATTCTTAGTTCAGGATTCGATTCTTCTCATACTGAAGGTGTCTCAACTCTTTTGCCTTTTTATCACAGAGAAGCCTGAGGGATTTCTCCCCATCCAAGGCTCTTCACAGCATGGCTTCATAGCGAAGAAGCTTGGACTTGCACTTGTCAAAGGCCTATGAAAAAAAAGCTCAGTAAGAAAATAAGAATGCAAAAATAAAAACCAACAAAGTCAACCAGAACTCACCACAGAACAGAGCCGATGAGCCTCCTCAAAAGTTGAGTGCACATCTACTGGCATGGTCTCATCGGCCCCAGTCAAACTGCACTCAGTGGGGATATAATCGCTCGAGACCCCACTTGATTTAGGCGGCCCCTGGACTCGAATATCTCTCAAAGTACCTTCGATGGGAGAAGAAGATGGCGGCAGAAAATCTTTATCCCTCGAAGTACTTTCAACGGGAAAAAAAGAAGGCGACAAAGGAGGAACTATTTTTCCGAGGCTAGAAGCCTCGTGTGCTACAGGCTCAGTTGATACATCTTCTATGAACCTCCGAGTAGGGATTGCCTCGCTATAAGCACCCTTGCCTTTCGAGGATTCCTTCCATTTATTATCATTTTTCGGCTTCGAAGCCGACGATCCTTCTTCCTCTCCGAGGGGGCACGGTCTCATCTCAGAAAATTCTCCAATGCCTGCGGTGACAGAGTTAATACACATAAAAGAAAGTACATTTCAAAGAAAATAGACCACACATCACGTATCGTGGTATTTAGCCTCCCATCTACCTTTGGACAAATCTCGCCACTTACGCTCATCGTAAGTTGAGCAAGCTACCAGTTTCCGAGTCCAATCCGCTAGATCATGGACCTCATCTGGCAGCCACGGGGTTGATATAGAAAAGGAAAGGAAAACATCTTTACGGAGCCTGCCTTAACCATGAATAAAAATAATAAAAAACAAGTGTACCACTTACGTGTGAAATTCTATTTCTCAGGAAATGGCAGAAATTCTGCGGGGATAATATCGACAGTCTGCACTCGGACAAATCGACTCATCCACCCTCGGTCCCCGTCTTCTTCACTACTGGAAACAATGGGCCGGGTGGATCGATGTCATACAGTAATGAGGCCTCGGTAGTGAAAGGGTTGTTACAATCTAATAAGATGGCCGAGGGCGAACTTGAGCCCAGCTTTATCTGCAAGTATCTTATTGTCAACACTATCCTCCAAAACGATGGGTGAACCTGTGCTAGCGTAACCCGATATCTTCTACAAAACTCGAGCACGACTCTATCAAGGGAGCCCAATGTAAAGGGGTACGTATATACATTCAAAAAACCCTCTACATGAGCTATGATGCTCTCTTCCATGGAGGGTACCTGCAGTACCACCTTTTTTCCCCATCCGTAGTCTCTTCTGACCGCCTAGAGGTGTTCCTCTCCTATTGATGAGATGAACCTCAATACATGGTCCCAATGGCCCTGAACATTGAATGATCTCTCTAACATAAAATCCCTCCTCGAGACAAAGCATCTCAAGGTTATCTCACCGGAAGCCGGCGGTGTACCGCTGACCGAACGGGAAGCAGAAGCGGAACTCTCCTCTTCTTAGTGAATGGATTTTGGCGTGGCAGCCATAAATATGGTGGAACAAGAGAAGGGAAACGAAAACTTAGGTGAAAGCTTTGAATTAAAATGGTGAAAGAACTGATGCAAGGAAGAAAAGCTCTACAAGAAAAATAGAATATCAAAATAACAAAGTCCTCAAATGAGAGGAAAACAAGCTCATATATAGGGCAAGCGACGACTGTTCGCCTACTCTGAAGGCCAATTAATTCTGACTAGGCCATTATTACTTTTAGGGAAGTGTACTGGCGGGACCAACCCGTTCACTTCCTGGCTATACGAATGACGCTGTCATACAGTATTCGAGGGGTCTAGATTCCCTTATTAATCAAGCCTCAAGATGGTGCCTGATCTCGAGGATCTCTATTACTAAAACTATGGGCTCTAAGGAGCCATCAATATCAATCTAGCCTCGAGATGGTGCGTGGTCTCGAGGATCTCTATCAATACAAAAATGGGCTCCAAGGATCTATCAACATCATTCTAGCCTCAAGATGGTGCCCGATCTCGAGGATCTCTATTACTATAACTTTGGGCTCTAAAGAGCCGTCAATGTCAATCTAGCCTCGGGATGGTGCCCGATCTCTAGGGTCTATACTATCCAAAGTATGGGCTCTAAAAGTGCCGACATCAAAATTCAACAGACTGGCTTTACATATGCACTGAAAAATAAAATTTGAAGACTTGAAACAAAGGGCCTCTTTGCATTCTCAAAAATACATTTACAGAATATATCTTTACAAAACTCCCCTGAGAAGCCCATACACAATAGAAAGAAAAGACTAAGCAGATAGGATGATGTGAGTCTATTCCTTACCCTCACTACCATCTGAATCACTTCCGGAGTCCTTAGCTGAAGTAGTTGAAGGTGTTGATTCTTCCTCAAAGGTTCTGGCTTTCTCAATCTCAACAGAGAGATCGACACCCTCGGCGCTTGCTTCCACGAACTCCTGCATCCTAGTTTGCAAACGATCATAAGCAACAGCTCGAGCCAGCTTCTGCTCGGCCTTATTGGATATCTCTCTGGCTCGATCGTTTGCAGTGGCGGTATCTCTCTTGTATGAGGACGCATCATCATCGGCCTCAGCCTTGGCCACAGATAATGCAGTGACCTCCATCTGAGCATTTCGAAGAAGATACTGGGTCGAGGCCAAATCTCCTTGCAAAAGGTTTTTCTTTGAGGTCACGACCTCATTCTACCTCTTCAGCTCAAGGATCTCTACATCCTTGGCTGCAACTTATTTCTGAAGTTTCCCCACCAGGGCATCCTTTTGTCTGATCTACAAAGGTGGAACAAGATAGTATGCATCAAGTTATAAGAATAAAAATATGAACACATGAGTGTCGTGTTACCTGCTCAGCAAAGCTAGTCCGTTCCTGGTGCACCCCCTCCAGACTCGCCCGAAGCTCAGTCAACACCTCTTCTTTTTGGGTAGAGGAAGCCTTCAAATCACTTAGCTTCTAGGTGAGCTTCTCGAGCTCCTTCTCAGGACATGATAGCTCATCTTGAAGCTTAAAAAGGCCTGGTCATATAATTTCTTGACCTGCAATAAAGAAGTTAGAACATCAAGTGTAAGAAATTTGGCAAATGGTATGTCAAGAAGTATCACTTGCTTTTGAAGCCTCTCAGCCTCCTCAAGAGCAACAGGGGCATCGATATCTGTGTCCTCGTTAACACCGCTGAAGTAGTCCTTGAGCATATCATCCTCTCCATGAGAGGCCCCCACATCGGCGGCATCCCTGTCCTGGGCATCCCTTATTTCCCTAGGGGAAAATACACGGCCCGATTCAAAGCCACCCATGGCATCAATTTCTATAAGGGTCTCTTCTCGACCCCGAAAAGTTTTGGTTTTAGGCCCTCCGAAATTGCCAGCTGAGGATTCACCGGCACAGACTGTACCATGTCCGACTTAGGGTTCGGGGACTGCGCCCAAATCCTCCTCGAGGGTCTATTCAGTACGAGTTTGGTCCACATCGGCCACCTCCGACTCGGCCGCTTTACAACCAACAGCTTGTGGAGCACCAACACTCTATCTTACCCTTTGTACCAAAGGGTGATCGCCATCATCATCATCTTTACGAAGGCGTGCCTCAGTAGTCAAAGTCAAGACCGTGGCATTAGTATTATGCTTGCGGACCTTAGGTTTCTTTAATTCTGGAGACTCGGTCGACGCCACCTTCTTCCTCTTCTTACCTTTGTCGAGTTTCGAGGTCTATTCTTCACCAGGAGGAGGCGAACTCATCAACATGCCATCCCTAAGGCCTACACAGGAATAATGTGTTAAACTTACCGCCACAATGAATACATGTAAGAAATTTGGCAACGACAGTAAGAAGTGCTTATCGTGGTTCTTAGCCTGCCACCGCGTATTGGCCAAATCACGCCAAGCACGCTCGCTGTAAGGAAAGGCAGAGTCTAACTATCTGATCCATCTCGGAAGGTCTTGAACTATGACGGGGTACCAAACGGTGGATGCATAATCAAGAAAAAATCATTTCAAGAGGGGAAGAAGGGGCAACAAAATGTGCTCGAGGTATAAACACTTATGCTTCATGTTCCATTCCTCCAGAAATGGCATCCTATCGGTAGGGATAATGTCCGAGGTTCTTACTCTGACAAATCGGCTCATCCATCCCCAGTCCTTGTCCTCATAGATGCTCGCAAAGAATGTCTTGGTGGATCGAGGATGAAGCTTGATTAAACCTTGGAATATACGGGGGTTGTGAAATCTAACCAAGTGATTGAGGGTGAAGGTCATTCCCTCGACCCGGTTAGAGAAATATCTGAGCATGTAAATAATCCTCCAGAAAGAAGGATAGATCTGACCGAGTGTCACTTGGTATTCATGACAAAAGTCAAGAACCACCGGATCTATCGACGGGGAAGAAGGATCTACGAGGCCTAGAGTGAAAGGGCATGTGTATACACCAAGGAAGCCAGCTTTGTGCTCTATTATGATTTCCTCATCTTTGGGGATCTCTACTTGCACTACATCCCCCCATCGGCAGTCTACCTTTACACTCTTCGTGTCGGTCACTACACTAATATACCGAGACACAGGCTCGCATCGACCCGGTGTAGAAGGGGGGTTTTCTATGGTAAAAGCGGACATCGTATTGAAGTGTCTAGGGATACATTGCTCGATACTTAGAGGTGTTTTTTGTTTGCCCTTGGACGGGCATGATGAAGAAGCAGTGCCCTCTTTTTGAGGTACCGTTTTTGAAGTTTTTTCCATGATTATAACTTAATTTCAAAGAAAGAAGATGAAGAAACAAGCATAGAAAGAAGATAGATGCAGAAAGTTGTGAACTTGGCTTTATAATACTTGATGGTATTGTAAAAGTGTGAATGGAAAACAAATTGAAGTATATATAGAAGTCGTTTGGGGAATGATTGGGAAGCGGAAGAGTTGAATCAAAGGCGGTTTGTGGGCTTCTCAACAATCGCATTGACAACAACCTCTCTACAACCTTTGAGTTATGGCATTTAATGTTCTGATGAGCTTACGTCATAAAGGGAGTATCGATGGGGCAAAAATTCAAGACCGTTTCTTATCATTTCACTCTAAGAAATGCAGGGACTATCTGTATATGGCTAAAATCGGAGAGTCCAATTTTGTGATCACATAGGCAGTTCACATCCCGTCTTCAGAAGCCTCGAAGCATAGCTCGAGGTTCGACCTCAAGGGTTCCTAATGCTCGACCTCGCAGCAGTGCAAATCGGTGGCTATCTTAGACAAGCGGGAAATTCCCAAAAGGCACATGGTTGAAGCTGACTAGGTCTACAAGAATAGTACATGTTTATACAGTGATATTAAATAGTGGTACCAGTTGTATATCTTTGTAATAAATACTTATGTACTATGTTGGGATTCTCCTTCCTATATAAAGGGGACCTTTGTCATTTTGTAAGGACATATGATATTCAATAGAAGAACAAGAACATTCTCTGCTCTGTAACATACACATTCTCCTTTGTCTTTCCTTTGATTTATTGCTTACATTTATTGTGTTTCATTGATTCTTCATGTATTATTCATTATTGATCATAAAGAGACTTCATCAAGGCCCTTAGAATTCTTAGTTCTCCATTGGTCGGCCCCAGCCTAACATTTTAACTCGACCTCGAGGCCCTGCTTAGGCCAGTTCGAGGCCCCGATTCACAACTGTTTGGTTTGGATAATAACGCTGGTCCTTACTCTTACTCTACTTTCCTATCTCACACTTAGAATCTATTGCCTAACTACTAGCATAAAAATAAATCACGTATTTTTAGAACCACAAAATAAAATTTAATTGTATTTACCATTTTCAAGGAAAACACTCGTGGTTCTCATTATAATCTTGTTTATGTATCTACACCGCTTGGAGATTCTATTATCGTTAATCATGTATATCAGTATTGCGTGTTACTATTAGGGGTTATGTGACTAGGTTGATCTTATGTTGCTGAATTTGATAGATTTTGATGTAATTTTTGGTATGGATTGGCTATCTCCATGCCATGCTATTCTTGATTGTCATGCTAAGATAGTGACATTGGTTGTGACGAGATTGCCAAGGTTGGAATGGAGGGATTCTCTTGGTCATACCCCTAGTAGGGTGATTTCATTTCTGAAGACTCAATGAATGGTTGAGAAGGGGCGCTTGGCGTATCTGGCTTTTGGTAGAGATACTAGTACTAAGACTCCCACTATTGATTTAGTCCCTATGGTGAGGGAATTTTTGGATGTAATCCTTACAGACCTACTGGGCTGACCACCCGATAGGAATATTGATTTTGGTTTTGATTTGGTGTCGGACACTCAGCCTATATCTATTAAACTATATTGCATTGGCCCAATAGAGTTGAAATAATTGAAGGAGTTATTGCAGGAGTTGTTGGATAAGGGCTCATCAGACCAAGTGTTTATCCTTGTGGTGCGCTAGTGTTATTTGTGAAGAAGAAGAAGGGTGGTTCCATGAGGATGTGCATTGATTATAGGCAGTTGAACAAGGTCGCTATCAGGAACATATATCCATTGACTCGTATTGATGAATTGTTTGATTAGATTCAAAGTTCTAGAGCATTTTCAAATGTTCATTTGAGATCAGGCTATCACTAGTTGAAGATTAGGGCTTCAAAGATCCCTAAGACGACTTTCAGATTCCCCATAGACATTATGAGTTCTTGGTCATTTCTTATGGGTTGACTAATGTTACAACAACTTTCATGCACTTGATTAACAATCTATTCCAACCATATTTGGATTCTTTTGTCATTATATTCATTGATGATATCTTGGTATATCCCCGTAGTAGGGAGGAGCATAAGCAGTATTTGAGGATTGTGTTTCAAATTTTGAGGGAGAAGAAGTAGTATGCTAAGTATTGCAAGTGTGACTTTTGGATGGATTCGGCTGAGTTCTTGGGTCAATGGTGTCTACTAATGGTATCAAGGTTGATATAAAGAAGATTGAGGCGGTTTAGGGTTGGCCTAGACCTTCTACAGCTATGGAGATTAGCAGTTTATTGAGTTTGGAATGCTACTATCGTCACTTTGGTGAGGGATTCTCTTCTATTGCAAGCCCCATTGACCAAGTTGATTCAGAAACGCATTCTGTTTAGATGGTCGGATGAGTGTTTTTACTATATAAAGGAATTGGTCTTGGTATGGTGTTGATGCGGGATGGTAAGGTGATTGATTATGTGTCACACAGTTAATGCCCCGTGAGAAAAGTTATCCAATTCATAATTTGGAGTTGGTGGCTCTTGTGCATGCTCTTATGATTTGGAGGCACTATTCTATGGTGTGTCATGTGAGGTTTATGCTGATCATAGAAGTCTTTAACACTTGTTCAAACAAAAGGACGTTAATTTGAAGGAATAGAGGTGACTTGAGTTGCTTAAGGATTCTGAAATCACTATCTTGTATCATCAGGGTAAGGCAAATGTGGTAGCAGATGCCTTGAGTAGAAAGGCGTAGAGTATGGGTAGTTTGGCATTAATTCCATAAATTGAATGTCCTTTACCTAAGGATGTCATGTCTTGGCTAACATATTTGTGAGATTCAATATTTTCGATCCTAGCAAAGTTCTTTCTTGTGTTGTGCGCACTTATCCTTGCTTGAGCGCATTAAGGCTTGTCATTATAGCGAACCCCATTTTTTTGTCCTTAGGGACACGATGTTGTGAGGTGGTACAAAGGAGGTGGTTATTGGACATGATTGTGTACTGGGACTTCAGGGTCAGATTTGTGTGCCTAATAATGATGGTTTGAGGGAGCTGTTTCTTGAAGAGGCTCATAGTTCGAAGTAGCTCATAGTTCAAAGTATTCTATTCATCCGGGTGATACAAAGATGATTGTGACCTGAAGTAGCACTATTGGTGGAGGAGGATGAAGAAGGACATTGTTGGTCATGTATAGCAGGGTTTAAATTGACAGCAGGTAAGATATGAGTATCAGAGACCGGGTGGTTTGCTTCAAAAGATAGATATACCACAATAAAAGTGGGAGTGCCATTCAGAGAAGTTGACTCATAACTACATCAGAGAGATTGTTCGCTTGCATGGTGTGCTTGTTTCTATTATTTCACATTGTGGTACTAAGTACATATCGCACTTTTAGAGAGTTGTTCAGTGAGAATTGGGTACACAGGTGGAGCTTAGCACTATATTTCACCAATAAATGGATGGGCAATCCAAGTAGAATATTCATATCCTTAAGGTTATGTTGAGAGCCTATGTTATTGATTTTGGAGGCTAACGAGATCAATTTCTTCCATTGGTGGAATTTGCTTACAACAATAATTACGAGTCCAACATTTAGTTTTCTCTGTATGAGGCTTTATATGGGAGTATGTGTCATTCTCTTGTTGGTTAGTTTGAGCCTATTAAGGCTAGGTTATTGGGCACAGATTTGGTTCGTGATGCTTTATAGATGGAGAAGTTGATTCAAGAGCGGCTTTGTACGGTGTAGTCCAAGCAAAAGAGTTATGCGCATAGGAAGGTTCGTGTTGTGACATTCATGGAGGGTGAGAAGGTTTTTTTAGAGTTTAACCTGTCAAAGGCGTGATGAGATTCGGGAAGAAGGGAAAGTTAAGCCCTAGGTTTGCCACACCCCAAATCTACGAAGGCGAGATCGGCACCCGATGTCTTACTTGACCAAGCGTACTAGCCTGAGACTGAGGGACTCAGAACATAGAATGTGATACTTTGGACGTAGGGCCACATTACAGGATAATTTATAAAATAAAATATAAAACTAAAAGGAGACTAGCTCTAACTGAACATTAGTGTAAAGCTGGGCTAGCAAGGTCGTCATAACTACTATAGCTGACAAACTAAAAAAATATACATATAAGGCCTATGGGGACAACATACTACAGTGACTAATAGGATATGTCTACGAGCCTCTATTAATGGCTATATTGTGATCGGAACAGGTCCCCGATTGATCACGCCCAACTATGACTCATAAGAGATCTAGCGGCCATTGCAAATATAATCCATTTTACATGTCCGGAGTCGAATCCCACAAAGAACTAAGGCTTAGCTATAGTTGTTCAATATTGCTAAAAACACAAGTCCAAATAATTTTCTAATTTTAAAGATTATAATGTTTATTTATAGCTAATTAGCTAACAAATACTAGAAAGCATTAAAATTATAAACAAACGAGGATAAAGTTAGAGACAACATAAAGGGGGCCTAGAGTTATGATTTTCCCAATTGACGAAATCCTTCCCGCTATGCCTCATATAATTTTGCCTAAGTATTCTCTACTGATCATGAGTACTTCGGGTGTTGTAGTTCTCTTCTGAGCAACTACCACAATTTACTAGACGCATTCTTCCGAACTACGCTAACTGGCACTAGTTCATCGCTCACTACGATCGCACCAAGGTTTCGTTATTGCTAATCCCACCTTAAACCCTCCATATTGATTCCTCGTATACGTTAGCAGTGATGTTGTTCAACAACTACCTAATATATACTCTTTTCCAAGCAATACACACTAAATAGGTACAGCCAATTGAGAGCTCTTCAATCAACTGAAATAATCATATAGTTAAACAAGTAGAGGAATTCAATGATTCAATTATCTAAAGAGGAATTCAATTATTCTCCAAAAGGTTCCATCAAAACCCTAGATAAGAAATTATATATGCATGCTAGTATAAAAAAATACAACACTAGAATTCATAACAATGGTAAAATAGGAAGAAAGAGGAAAACCCGTGAAGTTGAATCCTTCTCCTTGCTCCAAGAGTGTTCTTGCCTCCTCAAAGTCTTCTCTCCCTTCCAAAGTAGTGTCTCTCCCTCAAAAGCATATTTTGTGATGTATTTATAGCGACTAGGGTTTGTATGGGGCGAATTTTCCTTCTTCTATTTCGGATTGGAAAATCTGGTTTCTTGTGCTCCGATCTCGGTCTGGCGAAATGAACCTCACATTGCTGTCCGGGAGTTTTCTGGGTTCTCCTACTCCGGTCCCGGTTTGGCGAAGTGAACCTCGCTTCGCTATCCGGGTCTTTCCTCTTTAGCTCTTTTTCACAATTTTTCTCCTATTTAATCATTTTTCTCATAAGTTTGTTCCTACACATAAGAAACACGTAATGAGCATATTTTTACTTCAAAAGCGATGCAAACTCCAGCAACTCACACAAGAAATAACACACAAACACACTCAAAACATGCACTTTTCATCATTTAACACCACTCCACACTTAAACTCTTGCTCGTCCTCGAGCAACTTAAAATTAAGTGTATAGGGAAGAAACCCATTTCAAAACATACTCAAGCATCACACCAATGAGAACCGGTTTTATCAACACTTATAACCCATCATATGCACTCTTCATACCTTTTCTCAAGTTTTAAACTCATGCCTATATTTGTGTGACTCTTTCTAAGATCCTCGCCTCAAAACTTGGCTCTAATGCATTCCACACCATGACTCATGCTTTGTGCCAACTCAAAAATCAAGGTCTCTACCAATACTTTGCAAATCATGGGCCCTTACCAACAAACCACAGAGAAAGTAGTCCACACACTCAATATAAGTTCAAGTATATTTTAAGGACTCTCAAATTGGAAGAATTTGCTCACTCTCATAAAGAAACTTTTAGCCACCCAAGTTCATACCATAGGCTTGCCTGTAGTGTAAGTCTCCAGTAATTTAAGCTCACAAAGTTTAGGATCAATTAGGACTTTATAGGGTGTAATGTAGGCTAAAGGATGGGTAGGATATATTTGAGAAAGTAGTGACTAACTCTGTTAAGCACTTTAATACACTACACTTACTTCTAAGCACCTTCTTGTCATGACCAATTCGATGTCTTCCATAAAACCATACACATTTAGGCTCTTCTTAATTACGCACATCAACATATAGAACTCACTAGCCTAGACAAAGATATAAGAGGTGTTATTCACCATTTTTCTTTTTCTTTTCTTTTTTTCTTTTTTTTTCATTTTTTACTCTCCTTAATTTGGTATTTCCGGCTAGTACCTTTTTGTTGTTTATACAAATCTGAACCTTGTCGGCCTTTCTATGGCTCCACTCAAAAGCTACCAAATCTCTTTCTTTACTCTTCTAGCTACTTAAGTTCTTTCGGAGGTAACAGTTCAACAATATGTGATTAAGAACAAAAGGGATTCGACTTGTAATGTGGTTGCCAAAGAAAAGGTCTAGAGGCTCAAAAGGGTTTGACTACTGATAACATTAGTATTGGTAGGGAAATAGGCTAAATGATCAAATAAAGAAAGCCTACATAACTTCCCAAACTTACAAGACTTAACCATTTCGCTTCGACTCACATATGGGGAAAACTCTAGACTAGAAAATATGGCACATAGTACACAAAAATCTCACCTCACACAATGCACATGACTCACTCAAGACGACTCGGACCCAATCTTCAAGTTAAAGAAACTAGCACAGTCCACCTCTAAGCCCCAATATAAAACATGTCAAAATGCATAATACTCAATTTCTTCCCATTCCATTGTTAGTTCAAAAAGAAAAAAAGAAAAATCTTTTGGTATTTTCTTTGGACTTTAAACCCCCAAGAAAATTGTGTTGGAGGTCCATCGTCGGGAAAAGTCCAAAACATTTTGAAAATTCTACCTACTAAGAAAAACTACTACCCGATACAAGGATTTATCCCTTGGAAAAGAACCGTGGCCATAAGAAAAACCAAGGGGGATTATTTTTTACCTATTTTTTAAACACACATAAAATAACACAACTAAAATAGTATAGAAAATCACTCAAATAGTGTCTTCACCCCACACTTAAAATTATGCATTGTCCCAATGTACCCCTATAAATACAAGAGGCTAAAAGAAACTCCCTGATAGGTCAAAGGCCAAAGCATTAGCAGCTCATGAGGTACTCAGACTTCTCCCAGACTTGATTCTTTATGTGGGCACCCCACACTTTATTCTAACCATCTCACTTGCTTTTGCTTTATTCCAATGGTCTTGTTTCACATGCTTCTAGAGAAATCAAAAACAAGTCCTTCCATGTTGGGCTTCTGGTTCTCTACCTTTTCCTTCTGACAATTAGGACATTGGGTGACCAAACTCAAGAATGTTCTTCTTCATATTGTTCCACCAGCACACATCTTTAATGTCATGATACATCTTCTTCGACCTAGAATGAATGGAATACCATGAATAATGTGCCTTTCACATAATCTTGTCGCATAGCCCTACTACATTCGGAAAACACTCAGACGACCCCTATAACTGAGAACCCCTTCTTCCTTGCGCTCTAATAGCGGCTTCTTCTGTTGCAGAACTCGCTCTCTCAAGTCAACAAACTTTGGGTCCTCGTACTACCTTTCCTTTACTTCAGCTGTGAGAGATGATTTTGATGTGTTCTGGAGTACAACTCCACAATCATCAGAATCTACTAACTGATTCCCCAAACAAGCCAATTGATGAAGCTCTCTAGCTAATTCTCTTTTCCCGACCTCTACATGTGCTAAGATACCCATAGATTGGCAACTTAAGGCATTAGCTACAATATTAGCTTTCCTGGGTGGTAAAGAATGTTAAAGTCGTAATCTTTCCATAACTCTAGGCATCGCCTCTGTCTCAAATTTAACTCATTTTGCTTGACGATATACTGAAGATATGATATGTAAATACGTCCACATGAACATATATAAATAATGCCGCCATATCTTAAGTGTGTGGACAACCGCAGCTAACTTGAGGTTATGGGTCTGATTATCCTTCTTGTGCTTCTTCAACTACCTTGAAGCATACGCAATTACCTTCTCATGTTGCATCATGACACATCCTAACCCGACACTTGAGGAGTCATAATACATGGCATAACCCTCTGGACCCTCTAGAAGTGTTAGAATTGGCGCTAAGGTCAACATGTTCTTAAGCTCTTGGAAACTCTGCTCGCAAGCCTCTATCCACTAAAACTTAGCTGCTTTCTAAGTCAGCTTCGTCAATGGTGCCTAAAGGGAAGAAAAATCCTCTACAAACCTCTGGTAGTAGCCCGTTATGCCTAGAAAGCTACGGACCACTATTGGAGTAGTAGGTCTGGGCTAGGATTTCACGGCCTCAAACTTTTGAGTATCTACCTTTATACCTTCATCTGATACAATATGCCCCAAGAATTCTACAGACTTCAACCATAACTCACATTTATAAAACTTAGCTTACAACTTGCGATCCCGAAGAGTTTGGAGTACCGCTCGTAGGTGGTCTGCATGCTCCTTCTCTAAAAGTGAATAAACCATAATATCATCAATAAATACTATCACAAGCAAATCTAAAAATGGGTTGAATACTCTATTCATCAAGTCTACAAATACGGTAAGTGAATTTTTTAACCCGAAAGGCATGATAAGGAACTCAAAGTGACCTTATCGAGTCCTAAAGACTGTCTATGAAATATCTTTCTTCCAAACTCTGACCTGATGGTACCCCGACCTCAAATCTATCTTGGAAAAGCATCTATCCCCCTGCAACTAATCAAATAAGTCATTAATCCTCGGAAGTGGATACTTATTCTTAATAGTAACCTTGTTCAGCTGCCTATGATCGATACACATCCTCAGCGAGCCATCTTTCTTCCACACAAATAGTGTTGGTTAACTACTTCTTCAACTCCTTTAATTCGACGTGATCCATTATATACAGAGGAATAGATATCGGTTGAGTTCCCGAAAGAAAATCAATGCAAAAATCAATCTCTCACTCTTAAGGAATACCTGGAAGCTCATCCGAGAACACATATGCATACTCTCTCACTACAAGAATAGACTAAAGTGTAGATATGACAGCATTTGCATCTCTAACTCGCACAATATGATAAATGCACCCTTTTGCAATTATTTTCCTCACCCTCAGATAGGAAATAAACCATAAACCTACCTTTGGGTGTTGCTGCATTACCTACCCATTCAAGTACTGGCTCACCCAAAAATGAAATTTGCCTGCCTTTGCTCGGCTCAATTATGGCATAGCAAGATGCCAACTAGTCCATACGCATGATAGCATCAACATCCATCATCTCAAACTCAATTAGGTTGGCTGAAGTCTAACGACTACAAACTGTCACTATACAACCTCGGTAAACCCGTCTAGTAATAATTAATTCCCTGATTGGTATAGATGCTGCAAAAAGCTCACTTAATATTTCCAGCACTATACCAAACTTCCCTTGACAAATAGGGTAATATGTGATAAAGTAGATCCTGAATCTATCAAGGCATAAACATCATGAGAGAAAATGGTCAATATACCTATCACAACTTCTGGTGAAAACTTCTGGTCCTATCGACCTGCTAAGGCATAAATAAAATTCTAATTATCGCCTGAACTGGAACCTCTACCTGTGCCTCGACTTCTACCATCCGAAGAATGAGACTGGCGCCTTGAAGGACGCACAGACATAGATGATCATGTTGTTGAACTCTTTGGTTGTGCCATACCCCCAGAATCTTTACTTGGGAAATCTCGGATCATATACCCCGGGCGCCTACATATATAATATGTGTCAAAACCTGCTCGGCATTGACCTAGGTGTCCTCTACCACATATGTCACACTATAGTAGAAATGACCATGTTTGTCCTGAACCTCACTATCGTTGGAAACTCGACGCCCGTAAGCTATTACTTAGTCCTGACGGAGCATATCGGTCGAACTTGTAACCCTATGACTGAGGCAGTGGAGGCCTGGGTGGCCGTCCAAAATATTGGGGCCTATAACTACCTTGATACAACTTTTGATACCTAGCAAATCTCATCTTCTTATGCAACCCTCACTCAATCCTCTTTGTACCTTGCTGCCAATGCCTTCCCTCTTCTATATTCTAGGCGAACGCCTGAACCTGGGACATATCCATACTATCCTGCAATGCAATTATGGCACATGCCTCTATCAGCTTCGGGTCCAAACCTGCTATACACCTATGGGTCCTGTCCCTTATAGTAGAAACTATGGATGAAGCATATATGGTCAATGAGTAGAAACAGAGACTATACTCTAAAATGTTCATATTGCCCTGCTTGAGGGCTAGAAAATGATCGACTCAAGCATGTCTAATCTCTCGCGGTAAGTAATGATCAAGGAAGGTATTTGAAAAATTCTCCCAAATAGCTGAAGGTGCATCACGTCTCCTGGACCTCTCCTATCCCTCGTACTAAAGGACGGCTATATCTCCTAGTCGAAAAGCTGCCAGCTCAACTACCTCTTTCTCCATAAAATTCATAATTAGAAAGATCATGTGGAGTTGATATATGAAATTATGCGAGTCCTCCCTCCGATATGTACTTATGAACTCTGGGTGGACCAAGGTAATAAGCTCTCAAACACTCGAACTCCTAGACCCCTCAGAAAATCCTGCACTAATGGGTGCCCTAGCCTATTGCTGGGTAGCTACAAACTTTGTCAACAAATGCCTCGCACTCCTCAAGTCCTGGTCATATTGAAGTGGAGTAGGAACTGGAGGTACGATATCTCCTGGAATCTCCTCGGGTGGTGGAGGATCCGGTAATGGCTGAGAATGGGTCTCGTACTAAGCCTCAGACTAGACCCCATCTACTAGGGGTACCCTGCTGGTCCCCTCACCTACTATTGCATCTCTCCTCTAACTAGCAGTAGTCTTCCTAGTCACAAGAATCTCTTTTTGCAAACATCAATACATAAGTTTTATTCAAATTTCATATAACTCAGTTCTACAACATGATTTAAGCTTGAAAGAAGGGGTAATCAACTCCTGAATGCTAATATTTCCCTGCTTTTATAATGTGGTGGACAACACATCTATAAACAAGACTATACTAGACACGGCTTGTAGACTCCCTAAGACAGACTTGGTCTGATACCAAGTTTGTCACGCCCCAAACCTGGGGAGGCGAGACCGACACCTGGTGCCTCACTTGACCAAGCGTTCTAACCTGAGACTGGGGGAATCTAAACATACAATGTAATGCTTTGGTTGTAGGACCACATTGTAGGATAATTTATGAAACAAAAAAATGGAACAGAAACTAGCTCCAACTGAACATCAGTATAAAGCTTGGTCGCAAGTCCGTCATAACTACTACAGCTGACAAACCAACAAATATATATATACAAGGCCTATGAGGCAAACATATTGCACTGCCTAACAGAACATGTCTACAAGCCTCACTAATGACTGTACGGTGGTCGGAATAGGCCCCGACCTATATATATATATACACGCACAATATGTATTTAAAACCCAAGAACCCGGCAACTCCGAATGATATGGATCTTACCGATCAAGCTGAACTCGAACAACACCTACTGAGGAGGTCTCTCGTCTATCTATCTGAACCTGTAGACATGAAATACAATGTCCCCGGCAATAGGGATGTTAGTATGACATAATGTACCAAGTATTTAAGGCATTAGAATAACTGAAAGCTCAAATTGAACTGATAATATTGTGTGCGGTGAAATCGGGGAGGTCGATTTCTCCTTGACAAAATGCTTCGGGGAGTGATCCCGGAGGCCCGGGATCTCAAACCGGTCACTTCCCTCAAGATCCGTCGATGCTCAGCCAAAGATAATACCGATCGAAGTCCCGACAAATGCAGGAATCTCCCGAAGAACGCATCCGGGGTCGATCAAGTCTATTTGAGCAGCTCAACACTGGCCCACGTATACGTCATAAAGCTAGCCGGTTGTCCCATCCCATTTCTTTTATTACGCAACGTATCTTGTACTAAGTTTGGGCTCCACCTTCTATAAAAAGGGAGTCGCTAACACCCTATAATGAAGAACTCCAACTATTCTATTCAAGTGCAATTATATCTCTTTCCCTTTCTTCTCTCTAACTCGCTTGCTCTCACTGGGTCGAGGCCACTTAGCATTTATTGCCTTCTTACTTGTTCTTTATTTATCGCTTGGTCTTGGCCATATAGAGCTTTGTTTAATCATATCTTAACTGTTATCCCACTCCCGACTCCCCCGATAGCTCGAGCTCGACCCTGACTTCAACCCCGAGGCCCCTCATCGACCGATTCTACACTCGGGCAGCACGTTCCTCGGCTCATTCAACCCCTCGTTTTAGCCTGTATCCCCTTGATAAAACAACTCGAGCAGTAAGCCTTCAGGTTTGGTTATCGCCCCATTTTTAGCTTGCATTTCATCGTTAAACTTCGTATTCTCAGCATCAACTGCTCTAAACAACCAGCTCGAGAATAGATCATGTATTTTTAGAATCACATTTACAAATTTAATTGTTGTTACCATTTTTACGGTAAACAGTTTGGCGCCTATCGTGGAGCTAAAAATAATAGTGATTATTTTCTTGCTGGTTCCATTGCACAAACACATGTTTTCTTTCACACTTTTTCTAGCCCAATATCTCTTGATTTCAGGTCAAAATATCTGGCTCGATAAACAGAGTCGATAACGACAACCTTGAAAACCACGAGGAAAACGGCATGGCTGTCCCGGCCGCTGGAGCACCACCACAGAATCCTGATAACGCGCCCGACCCGATTCTAGCGGACGCGGATTCGAAGGACGCACAGCAAGTCGACAAAACTTCTCATACGGACAAGAGCATATGGCACAATGACCGACAGGAAGCTCAAAAAACCCCGGCCCGAGAAGAATAGGAAGTTAGTCTTCATGTTATTTTTGAAATGTTGCAGGCACAACAATTGGCCATTTCTCAGTTACAAAGCCATCTGAAGACTCCCAGCACAGTGGCACCAAAGGCAGCTCCCACCGCCGAGCAAGTACTCAAAAGGTCAAGCTATAACTGGTCAGTGGCCGACCCTGACATAGTGAAGATGCTCGAGGACCTCACCAGAAGGATCAAATAGGGTGAGAAAATGATTGCAGCCAATGATAAAAAGGTCGAAACCTACAACTCTAGGGTCGATCAGATCCCGGGTGCGCCACCGATCCTCAAGGGTTTGGATTCGAAGAAGTTCATACAGAGGCCGTTCCCCGAGGAAGCGGCCCCGAAGCTCATTCCAAAAAAGTTCAGAATGTCGAAACTCGCTAACTACAACGGTACCACCAACCCCAACGAACACCTTACTGCCTACACCTGCGTAGTAAAAGGTGACGATATAAAGAATGACAAGATCAAGTTTGTATTGCTGAAAAAAATTGGAGAAACGCTTTCGAAGGGGGCCATGAAGTGGTATCACAACTTAGCTACCAACTCGATAGATTCGTTCGCCATGCTAGCAGACTTCTTCGTAAAGGCACATGTTGGATCCATCAAGGTAGAAACGAGGAAGTCTGACATTGTTAAAATCAAGCAAAGACATAACGGGATGCTGCGGGAATTCGTGTCCCACTTCCAGATTGAACGGATGGAGCTACCACCCATCTCCGATGACTAGGCAGTACAGGCCTTTACCCAAGGCCTGAACGAACAAAACTCTATGGCTTCGAAGCCGCTGAAGCATAACCTGATCGAATATCCAGCCATATACCAGTCAAAGATCAAAGCCGAGGATGACCAGCTGGGAGCCCTTTCGGGCTCAGTATACCCAAACAAATTCCTGGCAAAGGAGTCGAAACCGGACAAAGAAAGGTACCAGCCGTACCTCGAAGACAAAAGGAACGCCCCAAGGCGCAACCTACCTCGGAATGATCGGAGGATGGATCGAGGATAGGATCCACGAGGGCTCGTCAACAAAACCAAGTTCGATTGAAATATAGTGCCAACGAATGCGCCCTACCTATCGGAATACAACTTCAGCATTGATGTAGCAAACATCGTGTTCACTATCAGCAAGATCAGAGACGCCAAGTGGCCCAAACCAATGCAGTCGGACCCTTCGTAGAGGAATTACATCTTAGTGTGCGAGTTCCACAACACACACAGTCATAAGACCTAGGATTGTCATCAACTACGAGAGGAGGTGGCTCGACTACTCAACAAAGGACACCTTTGGGAATTCCTTAGCGTTCAAACCAAAAATCAGTTCCGAGAAAGGGAGGCAACCAAGAAAAATGAGGCAAACGAGTCGCAACACGTCATCCACATGATCATAGGGGGCGCTGATGCCATACAGGAATCCGTGATGAGAAAAACAAAAATATTCATCACCAGAGAAAAACGGACCCGGGGATATATCCCTAAAGACGCCCTCACGTTCAGTGAAGAAGACACTAAGGCCCTGTCTCAACCCCACAACGATGCCCTGGTACTCTTCTTTCTTGTAAATTCTTTTTAGATAAAACATGTACTCATGGATCCAGGTAGCTCGGTCAATATTATCAGGTCGAGGGTGATAGAACATCTTGGAATGCTCGAACAAATTGTGCCCGCCACTCGGGTCCTCAATGGATTCAACATGGCAAACGAAATGATGAAAGGAGAAATCTTCCTTCTGGTTACTGTGGCCGGCACAACCCAAGACACCAAATTCCATGTCATCGAGGGAGATATGAGGTATAACGCCTTATTTGGGCGGCCGTGGATACACTGCATGAGAGCAGTACCATCCACCCTCCACCAGATTATAAAATTCCCAACTTAGGACGGGATCAAAACCGTCTACGAGGAACAACATGCGGCAAGGGAAATGTTCGCAATACATGACGTGGTACCAACTCTCATGCCTCCGCCCCCGAATAAACCAATGGGCAAATAGGTCTCGCCCCCGGTCGAGCTTGACAAAACAAAGAATAAATCCACGCTGCGTCTCTGCACCTGGGTAGTTATAATGAACTAACCCCGAGGCATCGCCAGCATATCTCACTTCAAGGTATGACCATCCCCCCTTTTTAATTTTGAATTTGGAATTAACCTTCTTGCAGGCACTCGATCGGAGCTGCCAGAACGCTAGTGCTGTTGCAAGACCCCAAGGCTCCAAAAGCGCACCCGTTGCACTCTTTTCCTTCGACCGAGTTTTTATCCCAGAAGAAGGGTTTTTAACGGCAAGGTTTTTAAAGAGGCAGCGTCTGCGAGCTGCCTAAAGGGGAACTCCAAAAAGCATTCAAGACTTCCCTTGCGGACGAAGTTTGAATAGCAAGGGGCATTCCCCCAGAAAGCTGCCCGCTCGTAGGAGTTTTGGAAAAGCTAAATAAGGTTCCTATAGGAAAATAATGTATCAGACCGAACGGTCGATATAGTCAAGCCCCGTCGGCAAAAGAATGTATTATTGTATCGTGCAATAAAAAAATACCTTTTTGTCAAAAAAAAAAAGAGAGGGGGGAACTCCTTCTCAGAGTAGGGTAACAAATTCTTTCGCCAAAAATGTCCCGAGAACTCAGAAACGGACGCTAGTAGTTTAAATGCTCAAACGGCCCCCAGATCGAAGCTCTAAAATCACAAAAACTTCAGGCAAGGTAAACCTCCAAGCGATCGAATTCGACCTAATATAGATCGATTCAATGCAACAATACATGTTACGTCAATGGATTGAAGAATATCTTTCTGCATCTCATTCTCCAAACAAGGATATCGCAATGTACTCTCGGTAGAGACCCCTCCACCGAATGCATCCCAAAATACTCAGAGACTTAGGATCAACAATTTGGCACCCGCACGACCCTAGGGTCGGGACTCTGAGCTCATGAAGCCCCAGTAAGGCAACTTTGAGCTCACGAATAGCAGCCTTCGAGCCTAAGCAAACTCAATAACCCGGAGACTGTCGCCGAGCGGGCAGACTCGGTGTAACCAGATCTATTCTACAAAGCAACACAAACTGTAAGGCCTCAACAGGCATGATAAAACTGTAAGACTTCAACAGGCATGATAAAATTGTAAGACCTCAACAGACTCAACAGGCATGATGAAACTGTAAGACTTCAACATGCATGATAAAACTGTAAGACCTCAATAGGCATGATAATCTCGAAGTTTAGGCTATACGTCGCATTTGTAAGAATCCCGAAAGGACAAACCCTTGTGTAAACGCCTAAACTATCACTCGGGCTCAAAAAATGGCTCCGGCCAAACACATATGACTACGGTCAAAACGGCTGATACAGCCAAATTAACGCGACTCGGGGATGCCCGACCGTCGCTAAATAAAATTCGCAAGCCACTACTTCAAATATACTTCGGAAAGAACCGGTTAAAACAGGCTTCCCTCAACAGGAAAAAACGAGCATCGACCATGTCAGCTCAAAATTACAAGGTTTCAACCTACTCAGCCTACGAGCTATGAACCTTCCGAGGTTCTCGAACATCGCCGATAACGACTTGAAATCGAGGTTCATCCAGAACCGACAACGGGTCAGGCAAAACATTTCAATAGACCTTAACGAGCAGAAAACAAAGCCTACAAAGAGCCCACAGGCAAAGAGCGTAAGAGCCATTGTCGCCAGCCAAATGAGCCTCTGGGCCGCATACTAAAAGGTCCCAATGACCAAACGGCATAACAACCATTGTTGCTAGCTTGAAAATTGACAACTTGAGGATTAAAATGAGCTCGAGTCGTAACCCGATTCGGAGACTGAATCCAAAATAGTTAACTATACAAGCCTCCGGGGCACATATTAAAAAGTCTCAACGACCAGAACATAAGGGTCAATTAAAGCTCGAATCGCAACGTGACTCGAAGACTTGACCTGAGATAGTTGAAACAACAAATGCCTGAGGGCGAGAAATAAAAGCCACCATCGTCCGCCCATGCAGGCAGGAAAGAACTTAAGGGTCAATTAATGCTCGAATTGAAATGCGACACGGAGACTGGACCCGAGATAGTTGAAACAACAAACGACCGAGGGCGAGAAATAAAGGCCACCGTCGTCCGCCCATGCAGACAGGATAGAACTTAAGGGTCAATTAAAGCTCGAATCGCAACGCAACTCGGAGACTGGACCCAAAATAGTTGAAACAATGAATGCCCAAGGGAAAGAAATGAGAACAATCATTATCCGCCCGCACAGGCACAGAAGATCGAAGGTCAGGCATGCTCGAGTCAAGGCCCGACTCGGAGACTAAGCCTAAACATATGGGTAAAGCACAAAGGCCCCAGCGCCTGCTCACGTCAAAGATCGCACTTAAATGCCTCTGGGCCTGCCTGATCAGTTTCAGACCTACGAAGATCCCACCAAACATCGAAACTAGCCAGCCTGGTCAAAAGCAATACGAGAAGAGATACAAAAGAGGTAAAGCTTCAAGTTTTCTCTCATTTTATATATGCACGAAAGGTGCGCTTTCCATCTACAAGCATTGCTCTACAAACAGCAAATACAAAGTGGCTATATCTATGCTCTACCCCAAAAGGTTACGACCTACCAACCCCATCCTCACTCTCTGTGGCATCGGCAAGAAGAAACCGAGCATCACGCTCGACCACATTCGCTCAAGCAAATCCTTCTAGAAGGACGAAACCCCTAGCATGGGTCTCTTCAAGCACCTATCCAAAGATCTACGACAAACGTATCCCTCGTTCCTCTTCTCACGATCGAAGGCCTGCTCCAACTCGGCTCAGAAATTAGCGACATCCTTTGAACAGGTCGCCACTCCCTCATTGTCCTCGGTCCGACTCAGAACTATACCCATTCGGGCACCGGTTATTATCAACCCGGACTTTTTAAGGAACCAAGCTACAACTTCACGATCATGTTCACTCAAATCGAAGCTCGAACCTGCATTTGATACTTCAATTCACAACAAGCTTTCTTGGCTCGATCGGCTCTGCCCCTAAGGTACTCCTAAGCCTTTGCCTTTTCTCTACAGCAAAAGAAAAAAAATAAGCAAAGTCTAAACTCAAAGGTTGAAAAGGCGAAAATGCTTACCACAAGAAGGCTCCTGCCTCATCAAAAGGCTTCTATAATGCGAGCTCTGATATCTCCCGAACCACTAGTACACCGACTCGACCCCTCCTTCTCCTCGCCAAGAAGTCTAAGGGGCCTACCATCATCCAGGGCCCCCCGAAGTATAGCCCCTTGGCAGAGCAGCTCAAAGCCTGAGTCTGTCGGAGTTTTACAGAGGGAAAACCTGATAAGAAAGGGAAAATCCAAGATGCGGAGGAATCATGTTGAAACTCACCACGAAATGAAGCCGACAAACCTACTCGACGGCCGAGCACACTCCTGTTGGCCCAACCCTTTTAGCCCGAAAGAACTGCCGCTTCGGAACCAAGGACTCCAGGAACATCAGGCTCGGATGATGCACTCTCCTCAGAAGCACGGGCCCGTTTTGCCCCGATAAAAGCTCCATCACATTATGAAGCGCATATCTCATTTATCGCCGCTATCCATCCATCTCGGAAGCCTACAACTCCCCTCCCTCTCCAGATGGGACACAGCCATGCCCCTGAAGGATCATCCAATACCAACGACGCCCGTACAAATGCGGCAGAGGAAGGAAGATACGACCACTAAATCCGTCATCGTCATGAGTAGAGCTGGCAAAACGCGGGGCACGCTGCCTAAAGGGTATTATTCCATTCTTTCAAACAAATAATGCATATTCCAAAGGTGTGGTATCAGCGGTTAACACCCGAGCGGAGCAACTCACTCGTGCCCGATCTCTGCCATCCCCCCAATAAATGGCCGATAAGGGCATGATCCACCGGGACTATGGAATCAGCAAACCCCGATGACCCCTGGGAAGCAAAAGCATTCTCGTATTACATGTGGGAAGGGCGGCAACGCCAACGCCAACTAAAGGCATCAACCGTCGGCATCGCCTCCAGTCTCGAGGTAATGCTCAAACCCGAAAACCTCTATCATAGTAAGACAGTGCTCCAAAAGACAGACAATGCCTTCACCAACACAATGTTGGGATACAGCTTCAAAGGCCTCTGCCGAAGGATACTAGCTTGCGAAGAAATGGGCGTCTCTAACAAACACCCGTATGAAACAAGCTTCGGGTGGTGATTAGGATGGTCCAAAGCACGGGAAGGCCTCTGTTCGGTGACCGCCTTCATGAAGTCACTAGTGTCCCTGGACCGTGTGTCCTAGGGCAAGTTTCTTCTCGAAGATTATTATGAGGCCCGAAGACATCATCCGCGCTTTTCACACAAAGAGACGATCCCGGCGGCCCGAGGTTATTGGCCTTATTCAGGTTCAGTTCGAGGAGTCATGAAGAACCCCGTGCGAAGCCGTTTTATCAACCAACGGCCGAAAAGAAGTTCAGTATCACAGGCAACAAAACAAGATCGCGCATTCGGGGCTGCCAAAAATATAAAGAAATATAGCAGGTATCGAAGGAAGGAATCAAGGAAATATCTTCGTATTTATAAAAATGTGCGCTTACAACGACCCTCGAGGGGTCCTTACAAATGATTACAAAAGCCCGCATGGGGATCCTTACAAAGAAATGAATAAGTACAAAGGATATGCATCTAACAAGAGCCTAAGGATCTAGCCTATTCCCTAAAAATGCTGCATTTCCGTCAATATCCTCTCAGGCGTATGACCTCAAAGACAATATCTTCCAAGCCCAATCCCCTCGGGGACCTCATCCTAATTCTCCCAGAATGGCATCTTCAAAAGGAAGGGTATAGAAGAGGAAGGCAGGGGAGAAGAGCAAATGACGAAGGAGAAGCAGGAAGAAGACAAGAAGTGGCTGGGTAAAAAATTTGGCTAGTACAAACTCCGCCAGTACTACCATTTTGAAGCCACTTCTTGAAACGTTGCCTCGGCCCGAGAGGCAACAGCCAGTAGAGACCGCTACCACACCCCCCAGGAATCCAAAAGGGGTGTAATGCACCGAGCCGAGGGAGGAGGGTGAGCAGCGGTGTATAATCCAAAGTATCTCCCAGGGTCAGAGGAAATCGGCCCTTTGCCTCATCGCTCCGAGCCAACGGCGACTGCAACAACATCAATAACAACAATAACAACATCACACCGGCACAACTTCGTCCAACCAAAAAGGGATTGAGAGTTGGTCCAAGGCGCACATAACGTAATATGTTGAGGCCGCAGGCCTCAAACATGACAAGATGCAAGAGACTCAAGATAGTAGGAAAGGAAGAAAAGATAGGTATCAAAGGAAGTTTGTATAAGAAGCCAACCACAAGAAGCCCCATTTATTGGGAAAGAAAAGTAACCGAAGATGCCATCACCACCCTCAAAAGCGTAACAGTAGGCGCAATCAACGTGATCATAGAAGCTGAGCCGATAGCAATAACGTAACTCTGAAGAATGAATGGTCACAACACTTCAGGTGATCTTGGAGAATTAGAAAGGCGAAATGCCTCAGCACTTGTAGAAGGGAGGTTGCACTATCAGCACGACGTCATTACGGGAGACCGAGAAGTGAGCTGTCATAATCATTTCTTATGACTTCCCTCTAAGAAATGCGGAGACTATCTATGTGTAGTGAAATCGGGGAGGCCAATTTCTCCTTGACAAAATGCTTCGGAGAGTGATCCCGGAGGGCCGGGATCTCAAGCCGGTCACTTCCCTCAAGATCCGTCAATGCTAAACCAAAGATAATACCGACCGAAGTCCCAACGAACACAAGAATCTCCCAAAGAATGCATCCGGGGTCGATTAGGTCTATTTGAGAAGCTCAAAATCGGCCAATGTATACGTCATAAAGCTAGCCAGTTGTCCCACCCCATTTCTTTTATCACTCAACGTATCTTGTACTAAGTTTGGGCTCCCCCTTCTATAAAAGAGGAGTCGCTAACACCCTCTAAAGAAGAGCTCCAACTATTCTACTCAAGAGCAATAATATCTCTCTCTCTTTCTTCTCTCTAACTGGCGTGCTCTCACTGGCTCGAGGCCACTTAGCATATATTGCCTTCTTAGTTGTTCTTTATTTATCGCTTGGTCTTGGCCTTATAGAGCTTTGTTAATCATATCTTAACTGTTATCCCACTCCCGACTCCCCCCGATAGCTCGAGCTCGACCCTAACTTCAACCCCGAGGCCCCACATCGACCGATCCTACACCCGGGCAACACGTTCCTCGGCTCGTGCAACCCCTCGTTTTAGCCTGTATCCCCTTGATAAAACAACTCGGGCAGTAAGCCTTCAGGTTTGGTATCGCCCTATTTTTAGCTTGCATTTCATCGTTAAACTTCGTATTCTCAGCATCAACTGCTCTAAACAACCAGCTCGAGAATAGATCCCGTATTTTTAGAATTCCATTTACAAATTTAATTGTTGTTACCATTTTCATTGTAAACAAATATAATAACTGAAAGTAACTGGGAGTCAAAGATTATCTAAAGATATGCTTACCTGCTGATACCGAACCAACGCTCTCAATATTGTAAGTAAAATAGTTGTTCGACCCTATAAGGCTCGATATTTGTAATTTCTCAGTCGTAGTAGGCTTGTTCATAGGCGCTCAGCCATATTAGGCTCGGTAACTCTGTCATTCCGGTCTGGCACATAGGCTCTCGGCCACAATATGCTTGGTATCGAACTTACCATCTTATCAGAGGTTGCCCAATAGGGTCCTGCCTACTGATTATAGCTCGATGGTAATAAAAATACTATAATACTATATAAATATAGAACCTCTACTCTCTAGACTAAAAGAAGACTATATTTAACTGAATATAAAGTCCTGATAAGGGAGAATACTATAACCTATGAGACTAGGATAATGTACATGAATTCAGGCATACGAACTTCTTGTTATGTATCATTATCAATGCATTTAGTTATGAGATCATGCCAAAATGAAGGAAAGTCTTTTCTTAAACATACCTCAATCTCCTTGTTTCTTGAATACTTTCCAAGCAGTCCACAAAACAACTCAATCTACAATAAACAACAAGGTCTATGATTAATGCTAAGAAGGAACTTAATTTGAATCTTCTAAGTTAGTAACTTCTCTATATAAATTTAGGCAGCATCTCCCCTATTGCTTTTAATTCCTCAAACTCTACACATCAATCACAACAACTAGAGCAATACAATAAGAACAACTTCAACAATATAGTACAAAATATTTCACAACAAGTCACCAACAAACCATGACGAGCGGCAAGCTCAGATTGAATACCTTAAGTTCCCTTCAACCCCGTTGGCATTCATTAGTTAACTTATCAACATGTTCAAAATGATACTAAGTACAATCGGAGGACTTCCAATCTACTCAAACAGCCCAACAATCCAACAACAACAAGTACAACTCTTCATTGTTATGTTGTCCTTTCTCTTCTTACTCCCAATACCAACAACAAGTTCCACATGTAGACAACATATTCATAATAACAATATCATAAACAAGTCATTTTCCAAGGTTTCCATTCATTTAAAGTTCATGTAAACAACTTTTCCAAAACAGTCCATTAAGAACAAAAATATCTCAAATTATTTCAAGTCTCCTCTTGTAGTATCTTGCTCAAATAATGAAATCAATATATACACAACTTCAAGAACAGGTAGAAGAGTATTATAAATACTTAAACCAATAGCAACCACTTGAAATTTCTACAAACATAGCTAACAACAATCCTCAATGACAACACAACCTCAAGGTGGTGTTGTTCTTCACTAGAACTAAATTTTGATGTTAAAATATGGTGTAATCACTTTGGAATCACCCTTCAACCTTGGTAATATCTTTAGGAGGGTTATGAGGAGTTTGGCAACAATTTTAGATAAAAAATGAACAAAAATAGTTGTCCAAATCGTTTTTAAAGTGAAGTAGGTCGACCACCGCCTAAGTGGGTCCCATAGGAAGTTGTTTGTGTTGTCTGACAAAAATGCAAATATCTCTCTGCTTCGACGTTGTATGGATGAATGGTTTAATATGATGGAAAGTAGACTTGTAGATCTTCAATTTGGTGGGTAGATCATCCCGTATCTTATTATATTTTGAGAAAAGCTCTTCTACATTTGACCTAATTTTTAGCGCATTTATGAACGTAACTTGTGATGACCTTTGCCAACTTTGTTTACAACTTACTTGACTTCAAGTCTTATCATACGATTATAAATAATTCAAATACCTTAAAAACAACCTTCCTAGTATACTTAGTGCTCCTATTTTTACCCCAAAAGTATGAGTTATAACATCTTTAGTTGTTTAGCCTCCAACCTCATGATACTTCCTTAATACTTGTTTTAACCCATCATTATCTTCATAAAATTCCTTAGACTCTTTGGATCATTTGAGGTTTTAAAGAGAGTTGGTGAGGTGGCGTACATGCTTGCTTTGCCTCCTAGCTTGTTAAGAATTCGTCTATATTTAATGTTACATGCTTTGAAAGTATTATGAAGACAAGTCGCAAGTGTTGGATTTCAGTTTAGCACAATTTGATGAGAATCTGGCAGATGAGGAAGAGCCAATTTACATCTTGGATAGGTAATTTCAAAGGTTGAGATTGAACGATATTGCATTGGTGGAGGTTCAGTGGAAAGGTCAACCAGTCGAAGAGGCGACTTGGAAGATTTGGCATTCCAATTATGATTCTAAACCTATTAGAGGATGAATTGTAACAACCCGACTGGTTGTTTTGAGCTTTAGCATTCCATTATTTGAGACTTCAAGTGGCTTCTTATGATGCATTATGACTTACACACAGGGTTGGTTTTGATTTTTGAGTGGTTGGGGGTTGAATTTATAGACAAATCCATATTTTTGAAGCTTTAAGTTGAAAGAGTTGACCATGATTTGACTTATAAGTAAACACCCTCAGAATAGAGATCTGATAGTTTCAATAGGTCACTATGGTAATTTTGGACTTGTAAATACGATCGAATTTAAATTTGGATGTTCCTAGAAGGTTTTGACTCTATTTGTCAAAAGTTGGTAACTTGAAGAATTGGAAACTTTGTAGGTTTAACCAGGAGTTAACTTTAGTATTATTGGACTCCTATTATTGTTTTGAGACCTTTCATTTGTTCGCTTGTTTAATAGGAACTTGTGTGTAAAGTTTGTTGTGATCTGGAATGGTTAAGTGTGATTTGGACGCGTTTGGCGAAGTTTGAAGGCTTGTAAGTTAAGAGAATGACCTTGATCTTTGATTCTCTGTTTTGATGTTAATTGTGGTATTTCGAACCTTTGAAAAATTTTGTACGATGTTGTGTGCGGTGAAATCGGGGAGGCCGATTTCTCCTTGACAAAATGCTTCGGAGAGTGATCCCTGAGGCCCGAGATCACGAGCTGGTCACTTACCTCAATATCCGTCGATGCTCGGCCATAGATAATGTCGACCAAAGTACCGACGAATGCAGGAATCTCCCGAAGAACGCATCCGGGGTCGATCAGGTCTATTTGAGCAGTTCAACATCGGCCCACATATACATCATAAAGCTAGCTGGTTGTCCCATCCCATTTATTTTATCACACAACATATCTTGTACTAAGTTTGGGCTCCCCCTTCTATAAAAGGGGAGTCGCTAACACCCTGTAAAGCAGAGTTCCAACTATTCTACTCAAGTGCAATAATATCTCTCTCTCTTTCTTCTCTCTAACTCACTTGCTTTCACTGGCTCGAGGCCACTTAGCATTTATTGCCTTCTTACTTGTTCTTTATTTATCACTTGGTCTTGGCCATATAGAGCTTTGTTTTATCATGTCATAACTATTATCCCACTCCCGACTCCCCCCGATAGCTTGAGCTCGACCCTAACTTCAACCCCGAGGCCCCTCATCGACCGATCCTACACCCGGGCAGCAGGTTCCTCGGCTCGTTCAACCCCTCATTTTAGCCTTTATCCCCTTGATAAAACAACTCGAGCAGTAAGCATTCAGGTTTGGTTATCGCCCCGTTTTTAGCTTGCATTTCAGCGTTGAACTTCGTATTCTTAGCATCAACTGCTCGAAACAACAAGCTCGAGAATAGATCACGTATTTTTAGAATCTCATTTACAAATTTAATTATTGTTACCATTTTCACGGTAAACAGTTTGGCGCCCACCGTGGGGCTAAAAATAATAGTGATTATTTTCTTGTTGGTTTCATTGCACAAACACGAGTTATCTTTCACACTTTTTCTTGTTCAAAGATCTCTTGATTTCAGGTCAAAATGTCTGGCTCGGTAAACAGAGTTGAGAACGACTACCTCGAAAATCACGGCGAAAACGGTGTGGTTGTTCCAGTTGTTGGCGCGATGCAGCAGAACCCTGATAATGCATTTGGGCCGATTCCAGTGCACGCGGGTTCGCAAGGCACGCAGTAGGTCGACGAAGCCTCGCACACCGATGGGAGCGTACAACATATCAACAGACAGGAAGCCCAACAAACCCCGGCTCAAGAAACACAGGAAGTTAGTCTTTACGATATTTTTAAAATGTTGCATGCACAACAGTTTGCCATCGCTCAGTTGCAAAGCCCTCCGAAGACTCCCAGCGCAGTAACGCCGGAAACAGCTCCCCGTGTCGAACGAACACCCAAGATATCAAGCAATAACGGATCGGTAACAGACCCTGCCATAGCAAAGATGCTTGGGGATCTGTCCAAGAGGATCTAGTCAGGTTCATGGAAGTTCATGCAATAGTCGTCCCCCGAGGAAGCGGTCCTGGAACCCGTTTCACGGATGTCCGGAACTCCCTAAGTACGACAGGACCTCGGATCCCGTTGAGCACACCACCACTTACACGTGTGCGGGAATAGGCATAAACCTTCAAGATGATGAGTTAGAGTCCGTCTCGTTGAAAAGGTCCGGGGAAACACTCTCAAAAGGAACCAAGATGTGGCGCCATAACCTAGCACCTGACCTCACGAACTCGCTTATCGTACCAGCAGATTCCTCCGTAGAGGCACACGCCGATGCCATCGAAGCAGCAACGGGAGATCCCGACACATTCGAGGCCAAACAAAAGGAGAGCGAAATGCCACGGGAAGTCGTACCTCATTATCTGATAGAACGAACGAGATTGTCCCCGATTTCGGATGACTGGGCAACACAGGCCTTCGCCCAAAGCCTAAACAAACAATGCTCGATGACTTCGGGGCATTTCAAATGAAGCTTGATCAGATACCTAGCCGAGATCTGGTCGGATGCCCGTACCTGGCATTATCCACGAATCAGGACCGTGTATGACCATCCAGGAGCCTCTTCGGGATCGGTATACCCAAGCAGGCTCCCGGCAAAGAAACTAACGCCAAAGAGATAGAGGAACCGTTCATGCGCCACAGATAGGAGGAACGCCCCAAGATGCAATCTACCTCGTAACGAGAAAGAAATATCTCGAGAGCAATAACCTCGAGGAATCTTCAACAGAGCCAGATTCGGCGAGGCATGGCCGGCAGGGGCACCTCGCCCGTCAGAGTATGATCTCAGCATTGCTATACTGAACATCGTGATCACCATAAACAAAATCAGGGACGCTAAACACCTCAGACATATTCGACCAAATCCCCCTTGAGGAAACCACAACCTGGCGCGGTAACCTCATGGCACGCACGACCACGGGGTCAAAACTGGCCACCAGCTTAGGAGGAAAATAGACGTGCTACTCAATAAAAATTGCCGCTATCACTGTCGAGCGATCAGGCTCGAATTCGGCCCAAAGGGAGGAAGGCAACCAGGAAGAACGAAGCAAATGAGCTGCGACGTGATGCCACGATAGTGGAAAAGCCCAGAACCCTCCAATGACTCATAAAAATGGAAAGTAAAAATGTTCGTTGTCGGGGAAAAATGAGTCTAGGGATATATTCTAGAGGACGCCCTTACATCCGGCAAAAAAAGGCACTGAGACTTCGCCTCGACCTCACAATGACGCATTGGTAAGACTCTCCCTCATTTGATCTATTTCAAATAAAACATGTGATCATGAATTTAGGTGGTTCAATCAACACATCAACATTGTCGAGCCGAGGTTAATAATGCGGCTCGAACCGCCGGGCCAAAACATGACCACCTCTCGGTACAGCTCGTCAAAGCTCGATTGGAACGTCGAGTTCTATACCGACCCCACTTCGCCAAAAGAATGAAATCCCACGTAAGGAGCGGAATTAAAATCGTCGACGGGGAGCGATACGCGACGAGGGGAAATTCCTAACCATGTGATGCATCGCTGGCGTCAATACCTCCACCCTCGAAACGATCATAGGGTAAGCAAACCACATATTCGGCCAAGCCTGATTAAACACAGTGGAGGGTTGTATTAGGGCTCACACCGCGAAACGGCAGGAACGTACCAAATCTCAAAGCGTCGCCTACATATCTCGTGGTAAGGAAGAACTGCTCCATTCTTTTGCTATTTTTTCACTAAACTGTTTGTAGACAATCGGCCAGGACATTTGGAAGTTCTAACTCCACCCAGATATCCCAAGGCCTTAGCAGGACTCGCCGCGCTTTTTTCCCTCACTCGGGCTTCCGCCCCGAAGAGGGTCTCGCCAGCAAGATTATTACCGGAACAACGTACCCCCAGAGGATGATACGACAGGATCACAGGCCTCCTTTTACAATCAAATGACGAGCGATGATCTCCTTTTAAGGGCGTCATCCCATCAGAAGGACCATGGAATGGCCGACTGAATTTCAATAGAGAATCATGTACCATATCAAATGGTCCGAAGAGTCGCGCCTGCGCGGGCCGAGCTAACAACAATGAAACAATGTGTGTTTATGCCAAGAAATAAAAGAATATCTTTTCAGCATCTCATACGCCAAACAAGGAAATCTCAGTATACTCCCGGCAGGGATTCATCCACTGAATGCATCCCGAAATATTCAGAGACTTGGCGTCAACAATTTGGCACCTGCACGACCCCAAGGTCGGAACTCCAGGATCACAAAGCCCCAGCAAGGCAACTCCGAGCTCACGAAAAGCGGACTTTGAGCCTAAACAAACTCGATGACTCGGAGACTGTCATTAATCGCCATGCACTAGAAAACCCGAAACTGTAAGACTCCGAGCGGGCAGACTCAACGTAACCAGATCTATTCTACATTACAACAAAAACTATAAGACCTCAACAACCATGACAAACTGTAAGACCTCAACAGCCATGACAATCTGTAAGACCTCAACAGGCATGACAAACTGTAAGACCTCAACAGGCATGAAATTCAAAATCCTAAAGTTTAGGCTATACGTTGCATTTGTAAGAATCCCGAAAGGGCATACCCTCGGTTTAGATGCCTAAACTATCACTCGAGATCAAAAATGGCTCCGGCCAAACACATATGACTACGGTAAAAACAGCTGATACAACCAAATTAAATGCGACACAGGGACGCCCGACCGCCGCTAAATAAAATCGCAGGCCATTAATTCGAATATACTTCAGAAAAAGCCGGTTAAAACAGGCTTCCCTCAACAGGCAAAAACGAGCTTCGACCATGTCATCTCCAAAATCACAAGGCTTCTACCTACTCAGCCTACGAGCTAAGAACCTTCCGAGGTGCTCGAACATCGCCGCTAACGACTTGAAATTGAGGTTCTTCCAGAACCAACACGGGTCAGGCAAAATCATTTCAAAAAGACATTAACGAGCGGAGAACAAAGCCTACAAAAAACCCACAGGGAAAAAAGCGTATGAGCCATTTTCGCCCGCCAAATGAGCCTCAAGGCCGCACACTAAGAAGGTGTCAACGACCAAACAACGAAAGAGCCACTGTCGCCAGCTCGAATAATTGAAAACTTGAGGATTAAAATGAGCTCGAGTCGTAACCCGATTCGGAAACCGGATCTAAAATAGTTAAACTGCGATATGCCTAAGGGCACGGCATAAATGCCACTATCCCTAGCCAAATGAGCCTCCGAGCCACGCACCTATAAAGTCACTCGACCCGAAGCACAAAAGGCCATCGGCATCCGCCCATGCAGGCAGAAAAGAACTTAAGGGTCAACTAAAGCTTGAATCGCATTGCAACTCGGAGACTGGACAAAAATAGCTGAAACAGCGAATGCCCGAGGGCAAGAAATAAGAACAATCACTATCTGCCCATGCGGACATAGAAGATTGAAGGTTAGGCAAGCTCGATTCAAGGACTGACTTGGAGACTGAGCCTAAACAACTGGCAAAACAGAGAGGCCCCAGCGCCTACTTTCGATAAAAGTCACACTTAAAAGTCTACAGGCCTACCTGATCAGTTCCGGACCTACAAGGATCCTGCCAAAAACCGAAACCAGCCTGCCTAGTCAAAGGCAATACAAAAAGAGATGCATAAGAAATAAAGCTTAGAGTTCCCTCTTATCTTACATACGCAAAAAGGCACACTCTCCATCTACAAACATGCTTTACAAATATCAAATACAAAGCGGATGAACAGCGAAATCTGCACTCCGCTCCAAAAGGCTATAGCCTATCAAATTTGCTCTTCGCGACATCAGCAAGATATGACCGAGCGTCATGCTCGTCCGCCCTTGCTTGAGCCAATTCCTCCAAGAGAACAAAACCCCTTTCGCCGATCTCCTCGAGTACTTCTCTTCGGGATCTGCAATGAACATAATCCTCGATCCTCTTCTCCCGATTGAGGGCCCGCTTCAGCTCGGCTGGGGCTTCAGCAGTGTCCTTCATATGAATCGCCATCTCTTGATCAGCCTTGGTTCGGCTTAATGCCTCTTTAGCTCGGGCATCGATAATCTCAGCCCTGATCTTCGAAAGATCAGACTCAAGTTTCCCAATCATATCTGCTTGAACTAAAGCATTGTCACGAGCCAAGTGTAGTTGGGCCTCGAAGATAGGAACCTTATCCAAAGCGCCCCTCTCCTTTAAAGCTCAAGCTTGCACATGAGCCCTTAGCTCGCCACAAGCGTTCTTGACGCAGTCGATATCGCCCTTGAGGTACTCCAAGGCCTCCGTCATTTTCTGTAGCTAATATAGGAGAAAGGGGTTAACCTTAAAGGCAAAAAGAGCGAAGCGGGTACTACGAAAGGTTACCTGCTCCATTAAATGGCTCTCGTAATTCAAGCTCCGGTATGACTCATATCGCCAATGCAGCAACTCAACCTCCTTCTCCTCGCTAAGGAGCCTAAGGGATTCAGCCTCGTCTAGAACTTTCCGAAGCCTGGCTCCTTGACGGAGCAGCTTAGACCTAAGCCTATCACAGGCCTGCAAAAGGAAAACACAATGATGAAAGGAGGGCGCAGAATACAGAAAAACTGTGCCTAAACTCACCATGAAGTGAAGACGATGGACTTCCTTGAAGTCAGAACACACTCATGTTAATCCTGCCTCTTCAGCCCCAAAAGAACCGACCTCAGGTAAAGCAGATTCACTCAGAGGAATCATTATCCAGGAATCAAACACCTCGGGAACCGCAGGCTCAGATGACTCCCTCTCCTCAAAGACACATGCCCGTTCAGTGCCACTAAAATCTCCATCACACTGCAGGCACAGATCCCGTTCGTCACCGTCATCCCTCAGCTCAGGACCGACGACTCCTTCCCCTCTTCGAAAGAGCACTGCCTCATCCCAAGGAACCACCCTATACCTACTAACGGCAAGGCCAGTACAAAAGAAAGGGGAAAATGTTACCTCGAATGCATAAAGGCCAAGGCAAAGGCAGCGTGCGCACATACCTTGGTATTTCGCTCTCCATGTGATGCAGAATACAGCTTGTCACCTATGCTTATCGTAGGTCGAATGGGTCACCAACCTCCGGACCCAGCCGGGAAGGTCAAGAACTTTACCCGGCGTCCATGAAGTTGTTGCAAAGGGGGAAAACGCAATTAGTCAACTGGTTTTCACTATAAGAAAAATCTAAAAAAGCACCAGACACTCCACTCACGTGCATAATTCCATCCCTCGGGAAATGGCAAAAGCTCCTCAGGAATAATGTCGATCGTACGGACCTAGATGAACCAATTGTCCTATTCTCGATCCCCATCTTCTTCCTCATCAACGACAAAGGGCGTGGACGAATGACACCTCAGGGTTAGCAAACCTTGGTGATAAAAGGGTCGGTATAGCCTGACGAGGTGACTAAGCGTGAATTCAAGCCCATCCCTCTCCGTAAAGGATCTCATCAACACCACTCACCAAAATGACGGATGTATCTGCGCCAAAGTAACCTGATACTTCAAGCAAAAATCAAGCACGACCCTGTCAAGGGGCCCAAATGTGAAAGGATATTAGTATATGCTCAAGAATCCATCGGCGGAGTCCGTAATGCTCTCATCCGGGGAAAGCACCTGCAGCATTATCCCTTCGCTCCATCTATAGTATCTCCTCACCATCTCCAGATGTTCCTCTTTTATCAAAGATATGGTCTTCATAGCAAACTCCCGCGGATCCTATGCGCCGGGAGAAGCATTCCCCACTCCTTGCTGGGCCGGCACCGAAGTAGTTGCCATGACTATGGTAAAATTGACAGACTAGAGCAAGAACGTGTGCCAACGCTTTTTTCTCCTGAAGAAATAAAGAACCCTATGCCAAAGCGAAAGGGTAGCTATCTAAAGTAGTGAGGTCTTTCGAAGAAGCCGAAGTCGGCCCATATATATGCGAGAAGCAATGATGACTCACCTACCTGGAGTGAGCCCCGAGAAGCCAACAGCCTCGATATAGATCGATGGGGTGATACCCGATCCCGGAAGCATCCCTCGATGAGAAGCCAGGACTCAAGGAGTCGGCCGTATTATCTCTAATTTCGAGGCAGCATCCAACCTCGAGGACCTCCGCCAAAAAAGAAGTCAGGCTTCGGGAAGCTTTCAACGCCATCGCTCGACTCAAGGCGGTACCCGGTCTCATGGTTTCCTTTTCTAAAAATAAGCACGCGAAGTTCCGATCATGAAGTCTCCACGAAGACTCGTGGCAGTGCCCGAGAATAGGCAACTCCTCAACAGAAGTCTATCTCATACGCCATAAAAGGCTATCTACATCAAGTTCAAAAGGACCCCCAGGTACCCGAAGCTGACCTTCTTTTAGGATATCATTCTCGAAAGCTATGATTACTATCTTCATGCAACACAGAGGGCTCGATAGCTCGAGACTATCAGATCAATCCAGGTTTGGTCCGAGGTACAACGATGGGCTCGGAAAGGGGCCATGTCGATTAGCAGAGGATTGGGAAGAACGCTCGCATTCAAGTTAGGTATCAATGGTCAACAACAAAGGAAAACATTCAAAAGCATCAAAGGGCACGAGAGCATACAAAAATAAGGCAAAGGTCAAAAGTGGAAGTCAATGAAGTATATTCATATTCATAAATATCCATGTAAAACTGTCACGCCCCAAACCGATGGACGGGGATGGGTGCACGGTACCTTACTCAATTGAGTACCAATATAACGTATCTTTCTTAATACATCATCATATACATATGCATACGGGCCTAATAGGCCAACATTATCCTTTATAAACTCAAAACGTAGGCCGACAAGGCCGTACAATCTATTATGTACACGACATATGTCTACAAGCCTCTAAGAATACATAAATGTCATAAGGGTTGGGACAGAGTCCCGCCATACCAAACAATACACTTCTAAATCATACTAACCAAACGAGCAACTCCGAAGCAAATGGAGCGCACCAACATCTTTCGCTGAGCTGATAGCCTACTTGGAGGGCTCTCGATCTGTCTATCGGGACTTTCGGGCATGAAACGCAGCGTCCCCAAGCAAAAGGGACGTCAGTACAAATAATGTACTAAGTATGTAAGGCACATAAATAAATACATGAGAGATATGGAAGACATATAGAGTATATGACTCAACCTGTAAGTCTGAATAACTTTGAAAATCATAAATTACTTTTAACGTCATGCATATGCATATGAATGTCATGTCGTGCATAGGTACATATTTCATAATATCATTAGCCTCTGAGGGCATCCCATCATATCATATCGGCCACTATGGGAAAAATCATCATCGTATACAAGCTGATCAGGTGGTGGTGCGTATATAACGCCATAACCTTTCCCATATCCCATATACATATATACATACATATATACGCGTATATAACACCGTTTGAATCATACTTACATATATGCGTATATAACATCGTTTGAATCATATTTCGTCCACTGTGGGTAACATCATCATCATATACCAGCTGATCAGGTGGTGGTGCGTATATAACGCTGCAACCTTTTCCCATTCCATATACATATATTTACATATATAACGCCATCTGGTCATGGGTCAATGCACATGAATGCAATGCATGAAAAGTACGTCAATAAAATCATTCGGAAGGTCATAAGACCACTTTGCCTCTTGAGCAATATCATAAAGTAACATCTTTTCAACTTTCGTATTTTTCTGAGACCCATGAACAGATGATAAAATATTATGACACATGAGAATTAAAGAACATAGATATTTCTATTACTTCTATGAGTAGAGTCACTTATGGAATTTGTGCATTTGCACATTTCGTTCATATCGTATGGATCATGCCAAAAGAAATAAGGGATAGTCTAAACATACCTGGGGTAAGGAAAAATCCGTATGATATTCTTGAAAAAGGTTGCACTGTATTCCTTTAGATTCGTAAAATCTCACGTTGTTATGCTGCTAAGAAATCCCGTTGGAATTATTTTGTTTCAACATTAATGTCGTTCTTTGTTGGAATGAAATTTCCTGTTCTTTCTAATCAAATGAAGACTACAATCCATTCTTGAATTTATTTGGATTTAGAAAGACGTATTCTAAACAATGAAGACTACTATCCATTCTTGAATTGATTTGGACTTTGTACGTAAGTGTCATTGCAAATGACAGTTATATGCCACCTTTCAAATTGTGAGGTGAGTCATTCCAATTGCATAGGGGCTGCCACCTCATGGAATTTAATACTTATCCAATATATCCTCAATTAATTAGGTAATGTCTCGTTACCCTGTAATTAATCAATTACCCACAAAATTGAGAATTATTCCCACTTACTTAAAATATTACTTACTTTTCACATACCTTATACACCTTACTAGTATGGTTATGCAGTACCTTGTATGGCACTAGTCCATAAATATCGGGTATTTTAGCTTGGGCCGTATTTTACCCTAAAATACCAAACTTGGACAAAATTCATTTTCTTTGACTTGCTCCCCCTTTCACCTTCATGAATTTACTAATCTCTTGTGAAATAGCGTAATCCTTATAATCTCTAATTAATATTTTACTTGTACTGATGTCAATTACCTTACGACAAATTTAACATACAATACTTCAGGGTGCAACATCGTCGTAACTTAATATTGTAAAGTGTAACTTCATCGTAATGTAATATTGCTGGGTGCAATACTGTCGTAACTTAATACTGCGAAGAGTAACATCATCGTAATGTAATACTTCAAGGCATAATATCATGATAATATAAAACTGCAAGACGTAACATTGTCGTAATATTGCGGGGTGTAACATCATTCCCCCATTTGGAACATTTGTCCTCGAATGTTGACTGATGCACTTATTATTTTCATAACCTATATCTTCTGAATACTTTAGAACTTCCCTTTCCATCTAGGTGACTATTCTGTGAATGAGTCCAAAGTCTAGGGCATTCGCCCCTTTGGTCTCTTTCTCACACCACAACTTGTAGTCGGGATCCTTCCAATCTCGTAATTGTTGCTACCTTTCATCATGCAGCCTGTACAATTTTGACCTTGTAAGTGTGCCCAATCTCTAGGCTTCATATGTAGAGCTTGATAAGATGTCCCTTTGGGCATCTATGGGTATACTGAAGTTCTTCGTTCGGTACTTTATTGAATTCACGAATATTTATGTCATTGCATAGGTCCGTTTATCCATCTATATGAATTTACTGCCATAACTCTTATTTTAATTTATCATTACTGAGGTCTGCTACCAAATCCCAGCTTACTCTCATTGCTTATTTCATATGTATAAATTTAAGTCCTTTAATGTTTCCTCATTACTGCTCATCTTTCGAATGATGGCCTAATCTCATCTCATACTTTGTGACTTTTGTCCATCCATTGTTGATTCACCTCAATATTGATCTACAATATACCACTAATAACTTGAAACTTCTTACATAATACTTTGGTCCTAGGGCTTACGTTACCTCAAGGAATATTCGAAGTGATTGCCATAATCGTATTTCATAGTGTCTCAATGTGATTCACCTTATGGGGGTATTATAATTTCATGCCTCCAGCGAAATCTTTTCTCCTTCTCTTCTCTTTTTTTTTCAAATCATTATTCAAACGAAGGCTCAAACGTCATCTTGTATCTATCGCAATTATACCCTCATTTTATTACTAGGTCAGCATTTTCATTCCTTCTAAATGCTATTAATCTTAGACTTCTTTGAGTTCATTAAAGTTATAGCGAGCTTTGTATAACATAGAGAAACTATCTGCTCTTCTTGTTTTCATGGGCTAAATCCAAAAGATTTATCTATTATCGTCACCTTTCACTTGCCTTTCCTCATCCTTACTCATGCTTCCTTCAAACTTTATCGCTCTACTATACTTTAACTTGCGACCTATACATATCCATTTATAAACTTTCCTTCAACTTGTTTGCACCATAGATTTTCTTATGTTATTCTGGAACGTCAAGCAAGAGATCACATCGTCTCCAACTTTTCTTTATTCTCTTAACTAGATCTCTCGGTACTTAGAAACCATAGGCTGAAAGACATGCCGCCAACGATGCCGCTATCATTCTCGGTTATTGGATCCCCGTGCTTATAGCCTTCTATCCGACGTAGGGACTATTCACAATCTTCTACCTTTGAGTATCTCGTACGTTGTTTACCTTTACCTTACTTACCTTAAAATCTCGCATCGTATCTTTTATCTCTCTCATGACCTCCCTTCTACCTAGGTGTAATTCATGTCCATAACTTGAAGCTCTATTATAATACTTGCACCTCTTGTGCATACACAATCCCGTGGGAGTTTCATACTGACTTCTTATGAGACCGGTACCCTTCTAATTGGCTTTATTGTAGAGCCCTTATAGAACATAGTTGTTGTGCTATCTATCTTGCACCTCTAATATTAAGAGTGATTCTACTATGTTCTCAATCATGATTCCTATAACTTCTTGGTCCAATAATCAGATTCCTGATTTACTTTGGTGATGTAACTCTTTAGTTTCCTTCTTCTTCTGATAGGCCTTTATGTTGGCTTAAGTTATCTTCCAATCTGCGGCTCATGGTATTAGTTATTACTTTAGCCTTCCATGGACGCTATGGAATATCCATGATACAATCTTCTAACAATTCATTCCTTTATCTATGATCTGGGCTCAATTATTTCTTTTAACTTATACCGGAATCTTTTGCGGCTGTATGATTGTCAACATATATATTGTATGGATAATGCTCCAAAATCTTGAGTGTATCCATAATGTACTAACTCTGGATCATTGATCGAATAATTTCTTTCGTTCCATTTTAGCTTTCTTTCAATGTAAGTTATTACTTTTCCTGGTCTTTCTGCCCTTTGTTGCGTCCATACTTACCTTATCTTAGTGCCCACACATGCCAGAGTTTTCACGCAACTCATATGATCTCGAATATTACTTTTAAATTTACTTCCCATTCATTAGTCACGGTAGGTGACACTTTCCTTTGGAGTGCTATAATGTTGTTGTGAGACTGTTCTTACACGACCATTTCCTCTTTAGGTCGTTGTGCTTAAGTTGAAGTCTTCTTCCTTTTTCCTCAGCTAGTCTTTCGTTGTAGTACGTAGGGAGAACCCTTGACCCTCGTAAAGATGTGAGCTTATTACGGACCTTTTGATGTCCTTCCTTGCCTATAATTATCCGTAGTTGCTTACCTTTGTGCCCTTGTTCTTGTAGGGTTACTTCTGAACTGATATTTTGATTGCCTTCCTAGTGGCACTATCTTCCATTCCCACAATACTCATATGGTACATTTAACAACCCCAAATCCTATTTGAACACTTCTTAAGTATTACAATGACGTTATTGCGAGGCTGAGTTCACTATATTGGTTTTTTACTATGTTTATCTTGCACGATCTACTGACTAATCTGTAACCTCCTGTTTGGCCATAACTAGGCTGTTCCTTAATCAACTATTAACTATTCGTTGTCCGATTCTCATATCAATTTTTTGCGTAATCTTTCTTGGGTTATTTCCTTTGTTTTAACCTACCGCTCGTACCGGCTCCTTATCTATTATTATCATTTCGGGCAGGAACCTTTACTTCCTCTCCTTGACATCATATTTGCATTATGTTCTGGAATCGTAACATATATGTAGGCTTCGGATAATTTCAATCTCATCCCTTTTCATTTTTTTCGTATTCTTCCTTTATCATTCCATAATTACTAGAACCACTTAATTCTGGCTTAACGCCACATCATTCCATATTCCCCCCTTTTGGGGAGTACTAAAAAGTGCATTTATGATGACCTACCTATATATATTTTAACTTTTCATCTTTGGCATCCTTTCACATCATCGATGACCCTTACTCGCCTTGCGGTAATCCTTCCGTACCAAGGATAGCAAAATCCTTACTCACAAGGGTGAAACTTAGTATAACTGGCACATAAAGTCCCTTAAGTTGAACTTTGTTCACATTGCTTGTTGTAGGGAAGCGTCTTCCTAAATGACCATTCTCTGAATTTCTCATGAATCTTCTTTTGTCGTCCATTGTATTATTGCTGGAACAAAATCTAAAATTATTATGATGGCGACTATCATCAGTCACTCAGTCCCTAATTCGTGTTTAGTTTATCTTGTTCATCAATCCATACTGGTTCTATTACTCTGGGGTCTAACTTTTCCTCTTGGTAATCGTTCTAGAGTTGCGAACTTATTTCTCGAAATGAGGACATGACTGTATGGCCTATACTCTTTTGTTGTCCTAAGGCCTGTCACCTCTCGTCCCTTCCTTCACCTAACTATAGACTCTGTAATACTGTCATCATTTTTTTCCTACCGTCGTTATCCTTGTATCACACCTCATTCATAATGCTTCCTTATCTCTCTTCTTATTTCCCTGCTAATATTTCTACCTATCACTTTCTTTTGAAAGCTTCAACATGACATTCTTTTGCTTTTAGCTCCCCTTGCTTCATCCATTGGTTCTTCGGGTTGCCAAGAATTTTCGTTCTACTAGGGGTGGGAGTAATACTAAGGTAATATTTATCCCTTCAAGGCTTCCAGTGCCTATCTTTGTAGTACTTATATCTAGCTGTACTATTTTAGAGTGCACCATCTGGGTGTCTCATAAAGAGATCTATTAGCAGATTTGCAATATCCTTTGGAAATGTCAACTGACACAAACAATTCATCCATCATATCTTCTTATACTACTTCTATTAACCCCCATAGGGCATATCTGGAATGGGTGCGACCAATTCTATATACCTCTGTTACTAATGAATATATCTCAAAAAGCTTATGTTCCTCTACCTCAATTATAAACGATGTTAACCTTCATTAACTGGGTGCCTCGAACCCTTCTTCATCTTGCTTCTTTTGTTTGTTGAAACTTGTATTTATCTTCTTAATCTCTTATTGTTTTTCACCATAGGCATGGATAGACATTCTTGCCTTAAGGCTTCTTATCAAGAAGCTTACACCTTTCAGTACACCCATGATCTGTTAAAGACCTCACATTTACTTATCATTGGCATCATACAAAAATCGAATTCCTCTGACTCAGCTCTTCAACAGCTATCTCTCTTTCCAACCTTCTTTCTGGATGTAGGTATCATCTTATTACGAATAAAATAGAATTTCGAAATTTAAATTCTTATAAGTGAGCTCTACCATACGATCTAGAGTAAGAAGAAAGAGTGACAGTCCAAAATGCCTTGTAGCCTTCTGCTTATAAGTGTGGTGCACGACACACCAATAAACAAGACTCTACTAGACATATCTTGTAGACTCCCTAGGACAGAACTGCTCTGATACCACTTTTGTCACACCCCAAATCGATGGGCCGGGATGGGTACACAGTACCTTACTCAACTGACTACCAACATAACGTATCTTTCTTAATACATCATCATATACACATGCATACGGGCCTAATAGGCCAACATGATCCTTTATAAACTCAAAACGTAGGCCGACAAGGCCGTACAATTTTTTATGTACACGACATATGTCTACAAGCCTCTAAGAATACATAAATGTCATAAGGGTCGGGACAGAGTCCCACCATACCAAACAATACACGTCTAAATCATACTAACCAAACGAGCAACTCCGAAGCAAATGGAGCGCACCAACATCTTTCGCTGAGCTGATAGCCTACTTGGAGAGCTCTCGATTTGTCTATCGGGACCTGCGGGCATGAAATGTAGCATCCCCAAGCAAAAGAGACGTCAGTACGAATAATGTACTAAGTATGTAAGGCACATAAATAAATACATGAGAGATATGGAAGACATATAGAGTACATGACTCAACCTGTAAGTCTGAATAACTTTGTAAATCATAAATTACTTTTAACGTCATGCATATGCGTATAAATGTCATGTCGTGTATAGGTACATATTTCATAATATCATCAGCCTCTGAGGGCATCCCATCTTATCATATCGGCCACTGTGGGAAAAATCATCATCGTATACCAGCTGATCAGGTGGTGGTGTGTATATAACGCCATAACCTTTCCCATATCCCATATACATACATATATACACGTATATAACACCGTTTGAATTATACTTACATATATATGCGTATATAATGCCGTTTGAATCATATTTCGGTCATTGTGGGCAACATCATCATCATATACCAGCTGATCAGGTGGTGATGCGTATATAACGCCGTAACTTTTTCCCATTCCATATACATATATTTACATATATACGCGTATATAACGCCATCTGGTCATGGGTCAATGCACATGAATGCAATGCATGAAAAGTACGCCAATAAAATCATTTAGAAGGTCATAAGACCACTTTGCCTCTTGAGCAATATCATAAAGTAACATCTTTTCAACTTTCGTATTTTTCTGAGACCCATGAACAGATGATAAAATATTATGACACATGATAATTAAAGAACATAGATATTTCTATTACTTATATGAGTAGAGTAACTTATGGAATTTATGCATTTGCACGATTCGTTCATATCGTATGGATCATGCCAAAAGAAAGAAGGGATAGCCTTAATATACCTGGGGTAAGGAAAAATCCGTATGATATTCTTGGAAAAGGTTGCACTGTATTCCTTTATATTCATAAAATCTCACGTTACTATGCTGCTAAGAAATCCCGTTGGAATTGTTTTGTTTCAACATTAATGTCGTTCTTTGTTGGAATGAAATTTCTTGTTCTTTCTAATCAAATGAATACTACAATCCATTCTTGAATTTGTTTTGATTTAGAAAGAAGTATTCTAAACAATGAAGACTACCATCCATTCTTGAATTGATTTGGACTTTGTATGTCAGTGCCATTGCAAATGACACTTAGATGACACCTTTCAAATTGTGAGGTGGGTCATTCCAATTGCATAGGGGCTGCCACCTCATGGAATTTAATACTTCTCCAATATATCCTCAATTAATTAGGTAATGTCTCGTTACCCGGTAATTAATCAATTACCCACAAAATTGAGAATTATTCTCATTTACTTAAAATATTACTCACTTTTCACATACCTTATACACCTTACTAGCATGGTTATGTAGTACCTTGTATGACATTAGTCCATAAATATCGGGTATTTTAGCTCGGACCGTATTTTACCCTAAAATGCCAAACTTGGACAAAATTCATTTTCTTTGACTTGCTCCCCCTTTCACCTTCATGAATTTACTAATCGCTTGTGAAATAGCATAATTCTTATAATCACCAATTAATCTTTTACTTGGACTGATGTCAATTACCTTACGACAAATTTAACATACAATACTTCAGGGTGCAACATCATCGTAACTTAATATTGTGAAGTGTAACTTCATCGTAATGTAATATTGCTGGGTGCAATACTGTCGTAACTTAATACTGCAAAGAGTAACATCATCGTAATGTAATACTTCAAAGCATAATATCATCGTAATATAAAACTGCAAGACGTAACATTATCGTAATATTGCGGAGTGTAACAACAACAGCCCTCGAGCGGTCCTTACATGCAATTACAAAAGCCTATAGAGGATCTCTACGCATAAAGGAAGAAACAGAATGATGCATACGTGAAGTAAAATCCTGGATACAAGTCCATCTTTGAAGGTCCGCCTCCTACAATGGGCGCCTCCGGACGCACATCCTCAGAAGTCTCATCCCGGCCTTCCACACTGATATCCCCAAAAGATGGGATGAGAAGCAGGAAGGGATGAAAGTTCTAAAGCTCGAGGACCCTCACTGGCCAAGGGAATCTCGGAGAGACAGTGGACCGAACAAGACTCGGTCCCGCTTGCACAGCAACTTAGAGTCCACTTCTAGGAACATCTAGTCGTGCAAGCCCCCAGCTCAGGGCAGAGCCCCATATCGAGCTGGGGTATGAAGGTGAGCAGCGGTGTATAATCCGACCCCCTTTTGAGCAGCGATGTATAGTCCGAATGACTTTCTACACAAGGGGAAAACCGACCCCCCGTCCGTCACCATCTCGGGCCAATAGCAACAGCCACGTCAAACATGTCAACGACCAAAGCAGTAATAGGACAGCATGATTATGCTCGACGAAGGGAAGCCCCAGCAAAAAGCCACAATACAATCTAAGGGAGCTCCGCCAAACGGCCTTGAGGCTATGAGCCCCAAGCATGATGTTCAAGGATAGAGGAAGACGGTAAGAAGAAATGGGCAAATGAGCCAACGAAAGCACTGGGATAGGAAAAACAACACCAAGGCACCCCCATTTATAGGGGATAATGACACGGTCATTGAGGCTTTGGAAGATTGACCAGCGGATGCAATTACTGTATTCTTGAAAAACCGAATCGACGGCGGTATATTCACCTTGGAGAATCGGAATCGGCAGTGCATTGAATAAGGTCGAAATTCACACGTTCGTGGGATGCCCCGGTTGCCACCAAAGCTTGCGCCACAGGTTACATCGCTGGTGTGACGTCGCTGTATAAAGCTCGAGGAGTCAAGTGTTAAAATCATTTCTTATCACTTCCCTCTAAGAAACGCAGAGACTATCGGTGTGCGGTAAAATCGGGGAGGTCGATTTCTCCTTGACAAAATGCTTTGAAAAGTGATCCCGGAGCCCCGGGATCTCGAGCCGGTCACTTCCCTCAAGATTTGTCGATGCTCAGCCAAAGATAATATCGACCGAAGTCCCAACAAATGTAGGAATCTCCCGAAGAACGCATCCGGGGTTGATCAGGTCTATTTAAGAAGCTCAACATTGGCCCACGTATACGTCACAAAGCTAGCCAGTTGTCCCATCCCATTTCTTTTATCACGCAATGTATCTTGTACTAAGTTTGGGCTCCCCCTTCTATAAAAGGGGATTCGCTAACACCCTATAAAGCAAAGCTCCAACTATTCTACTCAAGTGCAATAATATCTCTCTCTCTTTCTTCTCTCTAACTCGCTTGCTATCACTGGCTCGAGGCAACTTAGCATTTATTGCCTTCTTACTTGTTCTTTATTTATCGCTTGGTCTTGGCCGTATAGAGCTTTGTTTAATCATATCTTAACTATTATATCACTCCCGACTCCCCCCGATAGCTCGAGCTCGACCCTGACTTCAACCCCGAGGCCCCTCATCGACCGATCCTACACACGGGCAGTAGGTTCCTCAGCTCATTCAACCCCTCGTTTTAGCATGTATCCCCTTGATAAAACAACTCGGGCAATAAGCCTTCAGGTTTGGTTATCGCCTCGTTTTTAGCTTGCATTTCATTGTTAAACATCATATTCTTAGCAGCAACTGCTCTAAATAACCAGCTCGAGAATAGGTCACGTATTTTTAAAATCTCATTTACAAATTTAATTGTTGTTACCATTTTTATGGTAAACAGATATATTTGGACTTGTTGGTATGATTGGGCGGAATCCCAAGGGGCTCGGGTGTGTTTCGGGATGGTTCCACAACTCCTCTATGTGTACTGTTGGTTGTACCTGTATTTCTAATTTAGACCTCGAACGGTTGTTGGGTATGTTATTGATTTGTTTAAGTTATATATCATACTATATTATAACTGTGAAGTCCTAAAGGGAAAGTTAAAAGACCAAACTACCCATTAAAAGCTGAATGTACATTTTGCTTGTAACGACTCGACCGGTCGTTTCATGAGTTACTGCTTTGTTTCCCTCACTTCTACTTCTTTTTATCTTGTTCATCCATATTATGTGGTATCGTGTTGGTTAGTTTGGGTTCGGAGTGGTTTTGTAGAGAAATGAGACACTTAGTTTCTTTTAACTAAGCTTGAGTTGGAAAAGTAAACCAAATGTTAACTTATGTAAAAAAGGTCCCAGATGTGAATTCTGATGGTTCGAATAGCTTTGTTATGTGATTTGGGAATTAGGAGCGTGATCGGAATGTGTTTTGGAAGTACAGAGTAGATTTAGGCTTGAATTAGCGAAATTGAAATTTTGGTGTTTTCCGATTTATAGTGGAAATTTTGATATAGGGTCGGAATGGAATTTCGGAAATTGAAGTAGGTCCGTTGTGTTATTTGGGACGTGTGTGCAAAATATCAGGTCATTCGGACGAGGTTTGATAGACTTTTTGATCGAAAGAGAAATTTGGAAGTTTTGGGATTTCTTAGGCTTGAATCCGATGATGATTTGATATTTTGATGTTGTTTTGAGCATTCCGAAGGTTGGAGCAAGTTTGAATGATGTTATGGGATGTGTTTTCATATTTGGTTTTGGTCCCGAGGGCCTCGAGTGAGTTTTGGGAGGTTAACGGACCAAATCCTTATTTTGGAAAGTAACAAATTTCTGGTATTTTTTGCAGAAAAAGTGTTCTTCGCATTCGCGAAGGTATGGCCAGTCAAAGGTACGCGAACGCGAGAAGTTGGATGCGTCTGCGAAGAGTAAAGTGGAGCAGCAGGGTCCCCTAGTAGTTGTTCATCACGTTCGCGTAGGATATGTCGCGTTCGTGAAGGTTTGGGAGGCGGAGGCTTCACGTTCGCGTAGGTGATGTCGTGCTCGCAAAAGATGATTTTCGGTCAATGGAATTTTTTGATCTTCGCAAACGTGAGGCTTTGACTTAGTTCGCAAAGAAGGAATTTTTTCCTGGGCAGAACGTTTAAATAGTTGCCTTCGCAATTTTTGGTCTATTTCCACCATTGTCAAGCGATTTTTGAGCTTTTTGAGAGGAATTGCAGAGGGAATTGAAGAGGAACACTTGGAGGTAAGATTTTTGAACTCAATACTCGATTCTATGATGATTTCTACCCTATTAAACATGAAATTAGTAGGATTTAAAGCCAAAATTTGGGGAATTAGGGCTTTAAATTGGACACCTTGATTTGAGGATTTGAGGGATCGTTTGTGGCTGGATTTTGATGTATTTGGTATGTATGAAATCGTGAGGGTGTAAGGATTCTAGTTTTGTGATTTTTATCGGAATCCAAGATGTGGGCCTGGGGTCGAGTTTGGCCAATTTCGGGATTCTTGATGTAATTTGATTATTTTCGCATGGGATTCATTCCCTTAGCATATATTGATGTTATAATTCTTATTTTGGATAGATTCGACACACGTTGAGGCTGACTCGAGAGGCAAGGGCATCGCAGAGTAGTATTTCATCCGGTTTGAGGTAAGTAACTATTGTAAATCTAGACCCGAGGGTATGAAACCCTGGAATTTCGTACTGTTTTGATAAATGAGGCGACGCACATGCTAGCTGATGAGCGTGTGGGCTTGCACCCATAGGGATTGTGACTTGGTCCGTCTCGTGGCGACTGTATAGTTGCGTATTTTGATATATTATATATGAAATCCATGTGTTTTAGCAATTGGATTGTTAACTTGGGTTGAATGCCATGTTTGGGGCCTTGTGCCGAACTATTTAGACCCTCAGGGGTATTTTTACTACCTTTCCCACACTGATTTGACTTGAAAGTATATCCTCAGTTATGTTTTACCTATTTATTGTTGATCCGATTTCAGTACTCTACTAATTATATATATGATAACTGCTTGGGCTGAGTTTCCCTGATTTTCACTAATACGCCCGAGTGGCCATGAAGTTAATGACTGAGAGAGGTTGCGAACCTAATGGTGAGGAGTATATATATACGTTATGGATCAGGCTACACGCCGTAGTGATATTATGTATATATAATATGGATCAGGTTGCACGCCGCAGCGATATATATTGGATCGGGCTGCACGCCGCAGCGATATGACGCTTGGGATGTAGGATCCCCTTCAGAGTCTGTACACCCCCAGTTAGCAAAGATTTATATCCGAGAGATTTTTCGCTTGCATAGTGTCCCAGTTTCCATCATTTCAGATAGGGACACTCAGTTTACTTCACAGTTTTAGAGGGTTGTACAACGAGAGTTGGGTACTCAGGTTGAGTTGAGCATAGCTTTTCACCCTCAGACGGACGGGCAGTCTGAGCGCACTATTCAGATATTGGAGGATATGTTGCGTGCTTGTGTCATTGATTTTGGAGGGTCATGGGATCAGTTTCTACCACTTGTGGAGTTTGCTTATAACAACAGTTATCAGTTGAGTATTCAGATGGCTCCATATGAGGCTTTATATGGGAGACGGTGTAGATCTCCAGTTAGTTGGTTTGAGCCAGGTGAGGCTAGACTTTTGGGTACATACTTGGTGCAGGATGTTTTGGACAAGGTGAAGGTAATTTACGAGCAGCTTCATACAGCGCAGTCGAGATAAAAGAGTTATGCCAATAGGAAGGTTCATGATGTATCTTACATGGTTGGGGAGAAGGTTCTACTGAAGGTTTCGCCCATTAAGGGTGTTATGAGATTTGGGAAAAAGGGTAAATTGAGTCCTCGGTTCATTGGGCCTTTTGAGGTACTTCGGATGATTAGCGATGTGGCTTATAAGCTTACTTTGCCACCTAGTCTGTCGAGTGTGCATCCGGTATTTCATCTTTCTATGCTTCGGAAGTATATTGGCGATCCGTATCATGTTTTAGACTTCAGCACAGTTCAGTTAGATGATGATTTGACTTATGATGTGGAGCCAGTGGCTATTTTGGAGCGTTAGGTTCGAAAGTTGATATAAAAGGATATAGCTTCAGTGAAAGTGCAGTGGAGAGGTAGGCCTGTGGATGAGGCTAACTGGGAGACCGAGCGGGAGATGCGGAGAGTATCCTCACCTATTTGAGGCTTCATGTATGTTTCTTGACTCGTTCGAGGACGAACGTTTGTTTAAGAGGGGGAGGATGTAATGACCCGACCGGTCATTTCATGAGTTACCGCTCCGTTTCCCCCATTTCTACTTCTTTATGTCTTGTTCAGCCGTATTATGTGGTATCGTATTGGTTAGTTTGGGTTCGGAGTGGTTTTGTAGAGAAATGAGACACTTAGTCTCTTTTGAGTAAGCTAGAGTTGGAAAAGTCAACCGGATGTTGGCTTATGTGAAAAAGGTCTCGGATGTGAATTTCGATGCTTTGGATAGCTTCGTTAGGTGATTTGGGACTTAGGAGCGTGATCGGAATGTGTTTTGGAGGTCCGAAGTAAATTTAGGCTTGAATTGGCGAAATTGGAATTTTGGCGTTTTCCGGTTGATAGTGGAAATTTGGATATAGGGGTCGTAATGGAAGTCTCGAAATTGGAGTAGGTCCGTTGTGTCCTTTGGGATGCGTTTGCAAAATTTCAGGTCATTCGGACAAGGTTTGATTGACTTTTGATCGAAAGCAAAATTTGGAAGTTTTGGGATTTCTTAGGCTTGAATCCGATGATGTTTTGATGTTGTTTTGAGTGTTTCTAAGGTTGGAACAAGTTTGAATGATGTTATGGGATGTGTTGGCATGTTTGGTTGAGGTTCCGAGGACCTCGGGTGAGTTTTCGGAGGTTACCGGACCAAATCCTTGTTTTGGAAAGTAGTAGATTTCTGGTTATTTGTTGCAGAAAAAGTGTTCTTCGAGTTCGCGAAGGTATGGCCAGTCAAAGGTACACAAACGCGAGAAGTTGGATGCGTTTGTGAAGAGTAAAGTGGAGCAGCTAGGTCCCCTAGTAGTTGTTCATCGCGTTCGCGCAAGATATGTCGCGTTCGCGAAGGTTTGGGAGGCGGAGACTTGGCATTCACGTAGGTGAAGTCGCAGTCGCGAAAGAGTATTTTTGGTCAATGGAATTTTTTGTGCTTCGCGAACGCGAGGCTTTGACCGCATTCGTGAAGAAGGAATTTTTGCCTAGGTAGAATGTTTAAATAGTTGCCTTCGAGATTTTTGGTCTATTTCCACCATTGTTGAGTGGTTTTGGAGCTTTTTGAGAGGGATTGAAGAAGGAATCGAAGGGGAACACTTGGAGGTAAGATTTTTGAACTCAATACTCGATTCTATGATGATTTCTACTCAATTAAACATGACATTAGTAGGATTTAAAGCCAAAAATTGGGGAATTAGGGCTTGACATTGGAGACCTTGATTTGAGGATTTGAGGGGTCGTTTGTGGTCCAATTTTGATGTATTTGGTATGTATGAACTCGTGAGGGTGTAAGAATTATAGTTTTGTGATTTTTATCGGAATTCGAAATGTGGGCCCGGGGGTCGGGTTTGGCCAATTTCGGGATTCTTGATGTAATTTGATTATTTTCGTATGGGCTTCGTTCCCTTAGCATATATTGATGTTATAATTTTGATTTTGGATAGATTTGACGCGAGTTGAGGCCTAGTCGAGAGGCAAGGGCATCGCGGAGTAGTATTTCATTCTGTTTGAGGTAAGTAACCATTGTAAATCTAGACCCAAGGGTATGAAACCTCAAAATTTCATACTGTTTTGATAAATGAGGTGACGCACATGCTAGGTGACGAGTGTGTGGGTATGCACCCGTAGGGATTGTGACTTGGTATGTCCCGTGGCAACTGTATATTTGTGTATTTTGATATATTATATATGAAATCCATATGTTTTAGCAATTGGTTTGTTAACTTGGGCTGAATGCCATGTTTGGGGCCTTGTACCGAACTGTTTAGACCCTTAGGGGTATTTTTACTACCATCCTCACACTAATTTGATTTGAAAGCATATCCTCAGTCATATTTTACCTATTTATTGTTGATCCGGTTTCAGTACTCTACTTTTTATATATATGAAAACTGTTTGGGCCGAGTTTCCTTGATTTTCAGTGATATGCCCGAGTGGTCGTGAGGTTAATGACTAATAGAGGTTGAGGACCTAATGGTGAGGAGTATATATTTACATTATGGATCGGATTGCATGCCGCAGCGATATTATATATATATTATGGTTCGGGCTGCACGCCGCAGTGATATATAATAGATCAGGCTATGTGTCGCAGCGATATGACGTTTGGGCTGTAGGAGCCCCTCCAGAGTTTGTACACCCCCAGTAAGCGTAGTCGACTATAAACTATGGATTGGGTTACACGCCGCGGCAGTTATTATTATTATTATGAAATATCTATTGAGTCGGAGTGTTGAATGTGAGCACTGATTGACTAAAGCTGAGTCACGAGTGACTGAAAGGCTTGCCCGAGAGGCTATACTTATGAGTGATACCTTGCCTGATGGGCTTGTTATGACATTTAGCTGCTTTCACTCTTCAATTTATATTGAGCCTCTGTTGAATAAATGTTTTCAAAGGAATTTTTATTGAAACTAGAGTTTTACGAGATGACTGGTTATTGAAATGTAGATTTTCACTTTATATTTCTGTTGAGATTTCTTATATGATTTTAAATGCTCGTCAATGCACTCAGTCTTTATTTACTTTAGTTACTTACTGAGTTGGCGTACTCACGTTACTCACGTTCAGAGTGAGAGCTTTCAGCCCTCTTAGAGTCGTATCTAGAGATCGCAAGGTAGCTGCGCGGTGTTCGCAGCCCTGCCTTCCTCCTTCCTATCTTAGCATTTTGTTATTTCAGACTATTTTTGTATTATTCAGACAGTGTTTTGGTTGTACTTAGAGGCTCATGACTAGTGACACCAAATTTGGGCTATGTTAGTGTATTTTTATACTGGTTTTCTGCATACTTCTGTTGATTTACATATTACATATGAAGAATTTGAGACTTAATCGGTTTTAGAAAAATGAAATAATTAAAAAGAATTTGGTGTGGTAAATGTTGGTTTGGGTTGCCTAGTACTATGATAGGCGCCATCACGACCAGGGTATTTGGGGTTGTGACATTTGTCGATACCCAATTTTCCCTATGATATTTTTAAAATGCATATATACCTCCAAAACTATGCATTAGCATCAATTAATATTTTTCCATAATTTCTGCATTTTTAAAGGGTATTAATTAATTTATCCCCGGTATCTTTATTCATATAAACAATTAATAATTGCATCACGAATAATTTTGTAATAATTTTGTAGCTTAATTTTATCATTTGCATTTGTAAGTTTTAATTATTTCACAGATAGCCACATTTGCATTTTGGGGTTTCAATTGCAATTACTTTGCAATTATAGCCCTTGCATGCATTATTACATTACTTTACCAGAAAATATCCTTTTATATTTTTGAATATTAGGTAATTATTTTAAAACATTTCTAGGCATGAAAGTAATTTTTATAATCTGTTAATTATTTTTAAAAAAAATGTTTTATCAATTAAATGAGTATTTAACAAATAGCCCTTTTATTTTTCGTACCTAGCCTATTAAACCATCCCAATTTCAATTCCCCCAACCCAATTTAAAATAACTCCAACCCAATTAAACCTACCCGACCTAGTAACCCCGTTTAGTCGTGGTCGTTGATCTTTTAGATCAACGGTCCACGATTAAACTTGCCATAATTAATCCCAAACGACTCCCAAAACACCTTCATTCTTTTCATTTCCGCCGCCCTGAAACTCTCTCTTCTCTGATTCTCTCTGAGATCAAACTCTAACCTTAATTGCCACCACCCAAAACCAACCCTAATAGCTTCGATTTCTACCCGTTCCATGGATTTCTATGGTGGCATCCTACGTCCCCTGGTTGCTTGACTTTATGATTTCATAGAAGGATCTCGAAGAGATCTAGTCCAGATCTTGTTCAGAACTCTCCAAGAGTCTGTCTATGGTCTGTGAGTGCTTTCTATCGATGTTTTATGGCTCAAACCTCTAATTCAAGAACAGATTCTCTATACCCTTTCTTTTTTCTTCAAAAACCTAATGTTTGGACTTGAATTTGTCTAGATCCTTATAGATCTAGAGCGATTTTGAGTTCGTCACTGATTTTTCCGTAAGGTTCCCTTATTTCTTTGCTGATTAACTGATTTTTAAGCACTTTATTTATATTAAGGTTTGGTTTTCTCATTATTTATTTGTCGAACCTCTCTATTTGAATTAGTTTCGAGTTTCCATGACTGTTTCTTTAAGATTCTCCTGATCTTCCTACTACTAATCAACCCTAAGTATTTCTAAAAAATTTAGGGTTTCCCCTTCTGTTTTGCAAAAAAAAAAGTTTTCTGAGATCCTTATGTTTTGTTTAATCTTTCTCATATAATTATGTTTCTGGTTCGATTGCTTGGTTGTTTGTTGTGTAACTTCAACATTTTCATCCATTATTGTTTGAATAATTGACTGATTAGCAAAATTATCTAGGGTTTATTACTGATTTCTGCTCACTTACCTTAATCCAGAGACCCCTAATTAGCATATCTTACCTATTATGGGATTGACTGACCCTTGATTGGTCTCTAATTACCTGTGATTGCCTTATTCGTGTGATTTATTGCTTGATTTATGGGCTCTAACCCTAATTGGCTATTAAACCCACTTCTTGCCTTATTTGAAACTCAATCCGAGTCATTTATCGGAATAATTCACTGATTTTTTATCCCTTGTCAAGTTTGACTGATTATTTGATTATTTCCTTACCTTATTATGCAATGTTAATTTGCCTTGCCTTTTTTACTTACATTATTCGACTCTCATATATGCACACTCTCATTCTTCCTTAAGGACACGAACACAATTCATAAAGAAACTCTCAATCACACACATACTTTGCTCTCATCTTGCTGCCACTTGTATTTATTACATTGTCTAGCCGGCTGAAAGCCAAGGCTAGACCACTAAGTTCTGCACATTCTCATTTTCTATTTGTCTTTTTTACTTACATTATTCGACTCCTATATATGCACACTCTCATTCTTCCTTAAGGACACGAACACAATTCATAAAGAAACTCTCAATCACACACATACTTTGCTCTCATCTTGCTGCCACTTGTATTTACTACATTGTCTAGTCGGCTGAAAGCCAAGGCTAGACCACTAAGTTCTACACATTCTCATCTTCTATTTGTTGTCTTTAACTGGTATGTCTCCCCTCTCAATATCCTTTCACATGCATTGAATCTATACCGATGTGTTTTCCTATTCATTGTCTTGACTATTTCTGTGTAGCCAAATCCATGCCTTCTCTAGTTTGTGGATCTCTATTAACATGTTTACTTCTATATTTAAACTTCTGCTTTCTTGTTTATTGCTTCAATTAGCATGATTACTTCTGTATTTAGGTCTTACTGCTTTTAATCACATGGCTACTCCTGCAATTAGTTCTATGTCTTTCCTGTCTACTGCTTTAAGTCAGGCATGATTTCTCCTGTTACTATGTCGTACCCAGTGTTATGTAATCTGGCCTTTTAAACTTATGTGTTTGTTGTCTATCGCTTCTAATCAGCACCATTAGGTCCTATTGAGTGTTATGGAATCTGGCTGTTATGATATGCCAATTTGGTTGGTGTTAATCAGCATGCTTCTCACCCTGTTTTATGTGTTCCTGATTTAGGATTCCTATGTTCCTAACCCATGCTCCCTTCTCTGTGCAGTTGTTTGTTCTCAACATGCTATATGTCACCTAGTGTTAACTAATGAAATAAGCTAAATCTGGGCAATGAGAATTTTTGCTTTGAAACTTTGTGACCATATTTCTGTTTGTTGTTTGGTTGCTGAAACCTTTGCTTCAGAGTGCTGCAATGACTCTGTTCACTTCTAAACTATTTTCTTAAAACTATTTTCAAGCACTACTCCTGTTCTTAAAACACCTAGGGTCTTTCCCATCTAATGTAAGCATTGCTTAGGAGTCCCTGAGGCTGCTCTGAACTTTGACACAGTAGAGTTGGCTTTCCAAAACATGCTCACAAAGGGTTACTTTGAAGGTTTCCTGGTGTGAGCATTGTCCGGGGTCCCTGAGGCCCTTGGGAACCTTGACACACCAGGATACTATTGGATGCACTATGAGGTTATAGCACTTTTTGCATTTTTGACGGCCTGGTCTGCCAAGTTTATCTTTTGGGCCTATATTCAAGCTCCCTATAGGTGTAGCAATTTCACTTCTGTAATTTATTATTAATGTTGGTTTGTAATAATAATTTCTTGTAAACAGATATTGGGGAAATTAGTAAAAGAGAGGGTTGCTTATACATATCCTGTTGGAAAAGGGTAGATACCATGCCTATAGGTTGTTACAATATCTTGTCTATCTAGATACCATGCCTATAAGCTGTACAATGTTTGTTCACTTAGACATCATGCCAATAGGATTCAAAAATCGATCCTTCATTCTGGATAACATGTCTGTAAGTTTGCTGCGATGTTTTCTTAGATACCATGCCTATAGGGGTTTTAAAATTAATCAGTCTTGCTTGAAAAAGATCAGTTTCTGCATACTATAAATGTTTAAATCAGTCTTCAGCATGTTTTAAAACTAATCACTTCATTTAGATGTCATAGCTATAGGATTCTAAAACTAGTTTCTGCATTTAGCTGCCAGCATCTATAAGTCTAAAATTAGTTATTCAGCGCCTAGACCAGCATGTCTATAGGACTTAATAAACTCAAACTATTTTTAAATGGTTCTCAGAATTCTGATTGCATTTAGACAGCATATGTATAGGGTATTACAGATTCACGCCTAGGCAAGCCTATAGGTAATCAAGGTCTAATAAAAACTGTAAAATTGCTTTGCTTATTTTTGACTGCCCAGATTTAACGGGTTCTAAAAATTAGTAGGCAAACTTATTAGGTCTCTATCACTTTGCCTTAACATAACGCTGCATATTCTCTAGTTGTCATGCTCACCAAGATATCCTGTTTTAGGACCTTTCTGAAATACCTGAAATCTGTTGTTTGAGACGTGCACTTACTTGCTTTATTTGTGGAGGTAAAGTGTGAGCCTTTAATTGTTCTATCCTTGGTCTAGTCTTATGTTTTTGTTTGCCACCTACAGTTTTCTCCTTTTAATTACTATAGGAGAGTCTAGATCCACCTTAACTAAAAGTCCTAAATACCTCCGGACTATATAAGTAAAGCGACAGGTAGTGCACGTATATGATACATCTTAAGGTTGCTAGAATGTTTTAGGCTATGACCATGTGGAGGGTAATTGGGTAATAAAGGATATGATGACATGTGCGCTAATGCCATGTGTAACCCCTCTATTTGATGAAGGCTTACCGGGTATTGTATAGATGTGATCCTATAGACTAACAAACCTAGGACTTCCCTCACCTTATATGTGTGCTTAGACTGCCTATCTGTTAAATTTTCTTTATTTGCATATGTGTGCTTATACTGCTTATCTGTCAAATTTCCTTTATTTAATATGTGTTCTTAGACTGCCTATTTGTTAAATGATTAATTCACATAATTGAGTTATCCTGGGACCCACCATTGTGGACCACGAGGGTTGCCTAACACCTTTCCCTCAAGGTTATTTTGAGCCCTTACCCAAATCTCTAGTAATGCAAACTGGTTTCATGAGTTATATGATCTAGGTGCCCTAACGCACCTTAAATCCATTAGGTGGCGACTCTTCAAATACCCAATTCCCAAAAGGAAATGAGTTGTTCCCAATGAATGTCGAAACCTGGACTCCACGAGGAAAAAAGGGGCGCAACAACATGGCGACTCCACTGGGGATATTTTAGGCTCTTACCATAACGAACTTGTTTGTTGTGAATTAGTCTTAAGCATGCTTTATTTGTTAGTACATGTGCACCCTTTTCATTTCCCTTTTACTTGGATTTAATTGCTTATTTCTCAAATATTTATGATTCCTTTATTTCCTGAAACTATCTTGTCTCCCTGTTTTCTTTTTGTAACTGTCTTTCAATTATTTAAATACCGCATTTATCATTTTAAAACGTGTAAATGCTTGACAACATGTTATTTATTATTGCATAAATCATGCTCAACATCATATTCCACTCGTGCTTCATCAATCCTATAGCAACGCTGGATGAGTGTTTTCGCTCTTCTTATATAACACTCTTTTAAATTCGGAAAGGTGTATTTGCAGTAAAACTAGTCGAAGCGGTGCGTTTGACGGTTTCGTGCCTTTTCCCCTCAAGTTGTCCGCTTAAGGGTCCCAGTCTAGACCTCTATAGCAACCTTACTCTGATTAATTGTACATACATCATGGTCAAACCTAACCAGGTTAATATGTTGTCCACATAATAATCCTTTAAGACAAGCCTCGTCCAAAGTCCATCGAGTTTTCTATAATCCCAACGGACGCAACCACGATTGTGTGCATTACTTTTGGAGAAATAAGTGCCAATATACTAATCATTGTTGTATAAATAGACGAACCTGGAGGGGGAAAGGGCCTAACCCATATTTTGTTTTGCAAAAAATGAGGCACGAAGTCCCCAGGTTCGGCATGGTCGGTAGCATACCCTCATTCTACTTAGATTGGTGGAGGGATCTTCCTTCAAGTGACCAAAATCATGTGAAACAAGTCTTAGAAAATTAGCCTTCTCTGTTGGATCTTCAGCCAAACAAAATGTTGATCAAGGCTGCCACCATGTTTTGGGAACAATGAAAGGGCTGTGTTCCGCTTTGGGGAAATAGAAATGACCCCTCTTCTGGAAGAAATAGGGGGATTTGCTGGGTTGCCTTGGGATAGCCCCGATTTATTAGCGCCTGAAAATCACACCACTAGAGGATTCTTTAAGATGATGGGGCTGAAGATAAATGGTGACTTGGAGTGCCTGAAAAACTCCTACATACCTTTTGACTTCCTCTATGAACGATACAGTCACAGTAGCTCTTACCATATTTTTAATGATGAGTTCTCCATCACCTCCTTGGGTTGGGTTCATCGTAGGGTCTTTGTGTTCATCGTGTATTTTTTGGGCATGCTAGTGTTTCCGATCCAAGGGGATAGAATCCATACCATGCTGGCCATAGTGGCCAAAATTTTGATGGACGGGATCAAGGGGCAGACTTATACCATTGTCCCCTTGATCATTGTAGATATGTACCGGGCCTTGGAACACTGTCAGAAGGGGTTCAGATTCTTTGAGGGTTGCAATTTACTACTACAAGTTTGGCTGCTAGAACATCTCCAAAAGGGTCAATACCGTCAAGAATTTCCGCTAAGGCCGTGAAATGATCACATAGCATTTCACCATCCCAAGAGAATGACCTATATTCCAGACATGTTTGCCAACCTAAGGATGCCGTAGAATGGGTGCAGTTTTTCAACAAGCTAACTGAGGACCAGGTTCATTGGATGTTCGAGTGGTTCCCCACCGACAAGTTCATCATCAGATCCAGGGATGTCCCCCACTTGGTACTAATTGGGTTAAGGGGTATATACCCTTATGCTCCCCTCAATGTCATGAGACAGCCATACAGGAGACACGTCGTACCGCGAGTTGCTAAAATGAGTCACTTCATAGCTGATTTTCAGGGTGATGCCATCCCGTATAAGAATGAAGAACAACACATGTGGAACATGAAGATTATCGTGGAAAAGGATACCATCGAGCCGGACCAATATCATGTAGGTCACTCATATTTCTACCCCTCATGGTTGGATGATAACTTAGTAGGAATCTTTGAGCCAAGGGTCAGTCCAGGAAATAGGGTCATATACGAATTTGTTGAAGTAGAGGTGAAGTATAACAACCTACACAAAAGAATTCGTGAGTTCGAAACTGAGCATATGGAGCAGTATAAGGCCGACATGGAAATGATCAATGAGTGGAAAGAGAGAGTTGTTAAATCCAACAAAAGGCTGGAATATCTGGAGTACAGTCTAATAGAATTGGAAGGGAAAATGAGAAAGAGAGTCACCGACTGCCAGAACGCTGAGGGTAATGAATGAGGACATTTGGCAAGGGCATTCTTACTGTTGAACCTGCACGAGCTGGAGGAACTGATCGACAAGAGCATCCAGTCTGGAGAGGGTCCTTCTGGGACCAAGTAGATTAGGTTTACTTACTTTTTAAATGTAATAAGGCCAAGTGTCATTAGTAACATTATTTTATTTAGTATCATTTTGGGTCGTCTATTCTTACATTAATGAAATGAGGCAACTGTTGGCACTAACTTTCTCCAAATATATTTGTCGCTAGGCCTACCTCGGGCACAACGAGGCTCTCAAATTAGTCTTCTAGGAACAACTTCTTCACCGCAGCCAATACTTCTTCTTCGTTTGACCCATAAACAATGTCGACATGTTTGAAAGTCTGCTCCAAACGTAGTATTGGCTGCTCCAGTGGATAGTAAGGACCGCGCCATGGTGGTGACCAGTTGTTGAATTCTTCCCAGGTGTAATCATATCCCAGACCGAAAGTAGTGCCATGTTTCTTGAGTTTTATGGGCTTAGAGATTCCCTGGAGGTTCTTCCCGAGTCCTTTGCCGAGTTCATACCCGCTCTAATTCAGTATGCTCTCGATTTTGTTATCCCACCACTTGTCTTTATCGATAGCATTGACCCGCTCAATATGATGGTAAGTCTCTCACCCAGCTTCCTTCTTCCTTCGATTGCCGGAATGGTCTAGCGACTGTATATAGGGTTGCTACCGTTGCCGTGAATGGTTTGGTGACTTCCTGATACAGCGTTGATACTACGGCCACAGCATCATGAATCCATGGTCGTCCCAGCAGCAAGTTGTAAGATGCTGGCACGTCTATCACCTGGAAATCGACATCGAACCATGTTGGTCCCATCTGCAAGCATAGGCTAATCTCACCAATGGTGGACCTTTGAGAACCATCAAAAGCTTTCACATTGATTGCTCCATCCTTTATCTCGTGTAGTCCTTTACCTAGCTTCTTGAGTGTTACCAGCGGACAAATGTTAAAACTGGAACCTCCTTCGATCAGGATTCTAGTGATTAAATAATCCTCGTATTGCACGGTGATGTGCAGTGCTTTGTTATGTCCTAGCCCTTCAGGTGGCAGCTCGTCCTCATGAAAAGTGATCTTATGGCTCTCCAACACTTGTCCCACCATGTTAGTCATTTCCCCGCCAGTGATGTTGCTTGGTACGTATGCTTCACTCAGTACCTTTAGCAGAACATTCTTGTGTGCCTCAGAATTTTGTAGCAAAGCAAGAATGGAGATTTGCGCAGGTGTTTTGTTCCACTGGTCGATGACCGAGTATTCCTTGGCCTGTATCTTTCTCCAAAGATCGTTTGGACCTTTCTCAATGATGGGTAGCCGGTTGGAGGCCTGCTTGCTTGACTTAGCTAGATGTTCAGGGGTATAGACTCTACCAGTTCTTGTCATACCCTGTACTACAACAGTCTCTTCGAACCTAACCTTGCCTTTCCTCCTCGCCTCTACTGTATAATCTCAGGGTACGGCCATTGTATGGAATGGTGTCATGGTTGACATTTCCACTGGGATCGGCGTGGCTATCCTTACTCTAAACGGAGCACGTGCCTTGGGTGGTAAAACTACAACTTAAAATTGTGCGGGTGCATTTGCTGGAGACATGAATTCGACTTCAATTGGCGCCGGTGTCTTTGCAGATGATGTTGCTTCAAATTCAAGTGGTACAAACAAGTTCACCTCAGCATCCTCAGATGGCTGAATCTGGACTATGATTGGATTGAGAGTAACTATTGGCTTCTTTGGGTTATCACATTCTGCGATCAACCCAAATGATCCCTCGGGATCCCAATCATCCATTATTTCAATCATGTGGATACCTCCACCCTTGTGGTCTGGTAGGGGGTTTTGCGGACATTTGGAACGGGTTCCTTTGCCACAATAATCTTATTTTTAATTAACGTCTGGATCTTGTCTTTCAAGGAACGGCATTTATCGTTGGTGTGCCCTTTCATGTCGGAGTGGTATGCACAGGATTTGTTTGGGTTAACCCACTGATAAGGGTTCTCAGGGGTTGCAGTAGGGATAGGGGTAGCATAACCAGCAGCTTTGAGTTTCTCATACAATTGGTCAATAGGTTCGGCGATGGTTGTATATTGTTTTGGAGGCGTGTGATCAAAATTAAGTTGGGGTCTAGGGAAGTTTTGACGTGCGGGAGGTGACTGATAGTGGGATGGTTGAGCATTATAGGTTTGGTAGACATGAGCGGGTTGGGAGTTTCTGGGTGAAGTAGGTTGACATGTAGGAGGTGCAGGTGACTGATAAGTTGGTGGTGGAGCTTGGTATGAGGGTGAGGGTGCTTGGTAATTTGGAGTTGGATAGTATGTGAGTGGAGGTGTTGGGTAAGTTTGGTATTTGAGGGGAGATTTGGTCCTTTATGCAACCATCACGGCCCCTACATCCCTTTTCTTGGACACACCACTGGACTGTAAAGCCTTATTTGTAGCTTGCAAAGCTTCGAAGTTCGTAACCATACCGCTTTTGATACCCTCTTCAATTCTTTCACCTAGTTTGATAATGTTAGAGAATTTGAGGTTCTTGATCATCATCAATCGTTCGCATTACTGCGGGTACTGAGCCCGGACAAAGAATTTGTTCATCTGTTCCTCCTCTAATTAGGTCTGACCTTAGTAGCTTTAGACCTCCAGCGAGAAGCATACTCGTGAAACATTTCTGTAGGCTTCTTCTTTAGATTCTGAATATAGATCACATCTGGAACGTTCTCTGTGTTAAACCTGAACCTATCCATAATGTCGGACGCCATGCTTACCCAGCTTGACCACATTTTTGGATCTTGGCTGATGTACCAAGACAACGCATCTCCTTTCAAACTCCTCATGAACAGCTTTATGCGGATTCTCTCGTCTTTCCCTACTCCAACTAGCTTATCACAGTACGTTCTCAAATGGACCCTTGTATCCTCTGTAACATCAAATATTTCAAACTTCGGAGGTTTGTACCCCTTGGGCAGTTCGATATCGGGCTGTATGCAATGGTCTTCATAGTTCAGCCCCTCGATTCCTTTGCTTCCCTCATCGCCCTGAATCCGTCTAGTCAATTTCTTAAGTTCCTCAGCCAGGTTTCTAATAAGCATATCCTTTTCATCAGACTCATGTGTGCTTGAGATAGGTTGGGTGGAGTGTGGCATGGTCTCCACGTAGATAGGGGTGTTATGGTGGGTGTGAGAGTGGTCCTTTGTGATGTTTTGGAGTTTTGGGATGAGTAGTGGGGTGTTGTTTGGGGTATGGCAGGTGTTACATTGGGTATTTGGTGGAATAGTGTGAGGGGCGGGATGATTCTGTTGTTTTGGAATGTTTTGAGGCGGTGTAGGGTTTTGAGTATTGGGAAAGGTGATATCTAGGGTGCTGAGGGAAAATGACAGGCTTGAAAGATTCTGAACTTGATCGAGCTCTTCTTGGAATTTCAGCAATTTTTGTTCAAGTTGGGATACATTTTCCTTAGGAACCTGAGTACCATGTCCATTGGTGGCCTCTACCCGTTCAGTTGAATTCTCCTTTCTGACATTGTTCAAATCTTCCATTTTTCCTTTGTTCTTGTTTTTGACAGGACTAAGAGGAGGAGTGGGTGGAGGGCCCCTGGATCTCATGGAATAGGATGATGTTGCCAGAGTGCACAAACTAACCTTTAGGGAAGGGAATAATAAAGACAAAAACAAAGAATAAAACAAAAAGGTAACCAAGTTAGTGAGGATCATAAAAAGTATTGCAGTATTTAAATACATAGTGCAGGAAAGTAAAGCGCGTCCTAATTTGGGGACCTCTTTATGCCTGAGGTGGGCCTAGCGACAAATTGATTTGGAGAATTTAGAATGCAAAATGCCTCATTTTATTGATAAAAAGTAGCCTAATCCCAAATTGACACTAAATAAACAGGAAATAAAAAGTCACTAATGGCCCTTGGCCTTATTATATTTTATAAAGCGAAAAGATAAACTCCTATCTATTTGGTCCTAGAAGGACCTTCCCCAGATTCGGCATCCCTAGCTCCGTCGAACAGCTTTCCCAACTCGTGAAGTCCCAGCAATAGGTAGGCTTTGGCTAGATGTTCGCCTTCGGTCCCTTCAGCATTTTGACAATCTTCGACCCTTTTGAGAAACTTTCTCTCCAATTCCACTATGCCTCACTCCAAGTATCCTAGTCGCTTGTTGGCACTGACAGCCATGTCCTTCCATTCCTCAATCAGTTTCTGGTTGGACTCTTGTATCTTGCGGTGTTTGCTTTCGTACTCCCGGATTCTTTTGCACAGTTGGTTGTATTTGACATGTTCCCCGGTCCTTTCATCTATAATCCTGTGACATCGAGCAAACCCCGGTTGGCCCAGACCATCATGATTGTCTTCCAACCAACCGGAGTAGAAAGGAGCGCAACCAGCACGATACCTGTCTAGTTCGATGGTATCTCTCCCCATTATGATCTTGTAGTGCCACATTTGCCAAGCTTGGCACTTGTAAGGACTATCATCATTCTGGAAGTCAGCCCGAAAATGACTAATCTTCTCGACCCTGGGTATAACCTGCTTCTTACCAGCTTGTCTCATAACTCGGAGAGGGGCGTAAGGATAGGTTCCTCTTAGACCAATCAATATCAGGAAAGGTGCATCTCTGGATTGGGTGATGAACTCCTCGGTCAGAAACCACTCGAACATCCATTGAACCTGTTCTTCAGTTAGATTATCAAATAGCTCCAACCATCCTTTGGCATCCTCAGGCTGAGCGAACATATCGGGGGCGTAATTCATTCGCTGTGGATGATGGAAAGCGATGTGATCATCCCAGTCCTTTTGCTGAATCTCTTGTCAGTATTCGTCATTTTGGAGGTGTTCCTTGAGCCAGAGTTGAAGTAATAAATTGTAGCCTTCGAAGTGTTTTGCTCCTCGTTGACACTTCTCCAATGCTCGGTATATGTCTGCAATGATCAAGGGCATGATGCTGAATGGCTGCCCACCAATCCCTTCCATTAGGGTCTTAGTTACCATATCTAGCCTAGTGTGGATTCTTGCTTTCTTCATCGGAAACACGATCAGCCCCAAGAAACAAAACATGAAGACGAAGACCCTACGGTGGATGTGCCCCAAGGATATGATGGCAAACTTGTTAGGGTAGGTATGGTATAATTTGCTATGACTGTACCTTTCATACAAGTAGTCAAAAGGGATATAAGATTCCTTCAGACATGTCAATTCTGGATTTTTCTTCAAACCCAACATTTTGAGGAAAATCCTGCCTTTACGGTTCTCAAGCATCAGCAGACTCGGAGTTTCCCACACTAGACCGGCCAATCCTCCTATCTCCTCTATCAAGGGTGTTATTTTAATGTTTCCAAAGCGGAATATAGCCCTTTCATAATCCCAAAACTGTGTGGCAGCTTCTATGATCTTGTTGTTAGGTTGGATCTCCATGAGGGAAGGTAGGTTTCCCAGATACTTTCTGACGAGAGTTTGATCACTAGAGTGAAGATCTTTCCACCAGCTTAGCAGTCTTGGGTGGATGTTGGTGACCATGTCGAATCTAGGGACTTCGTGCCTCATATTTCTATAAGACAAATAAGGTTAGGCACTTACCCCCACTAGACTCAACTATTTAATACCAAAAATTAGCATGAAGCATTTAGTTCTCCAAATAAATGCACGGAATGTGATGATGTCCGTTTGGGTTTAGGGAAACCTAGTAGACTTGGGACAAGGCTATCTTAAAGGATCATTATGTGGACAACATAACTGACCCGGCTAGATTTGACCATGTTGCATGCACAATATGAACAGAGTAAGGTTTCTATGGGGTTTTAGACTGGTACCCTTGAGCGAAAAACTCAAGGGGGAAGGCATGGAACTGTTGACTGCACCACGGATTGACTGGTTTTACCGCAAATATGCCTTCTTGAATTTAGGGGGTTAATGATATATGAAGAGCGCAACAACTCATTATAAGCGTTGTTATGGTGTTTGTTTGGCACGAGTGGAGTATGATGTTGAGCATGATTATGCAATAAATAAACATGTTGGCATGTATTTGCACGTTATTGCTGCTATAAATACAGCAGTTTCATAATTTAAAGCAGCAATAAAGGAAGGAAACAAAGAAGATAAGTCAGTTTTGCTTTTGAAAAGAAAATAAATGCTTAAAGAAATTAAACAAGTAGCTGCACATAAAGGAGGCACAAATTCACAAGAAGAATCTGAAATGGTAAAAGCCTAAATATGCCCAGCAAAGTCTCCATGCTGTTGCACCCCCTTTTTCCCTCTTCACATCGGAAAATCGGGCTTATGACATTTTGGGTATAGGACAACTCATTCCTTTTGGGAACTGAGTTTTGCATTTCAAGAGTCGCCACCTAATGATTTAAGGTGCATTAGGACACCTATAGGGTTCATTTCTAAGTTTGTTTGATAACCAGAGATAGGATAAGGGCTTGAAATTATCCCAAAGGGAAGGTGTTAGGCACCCCTTAGGATCCACTGGTGTAGTTCCTGGCAAGACAATTTTGTGGATTTTGTACAATTAGCAGATAGACAAATATAGGCTCAAATAGTAGGGGATTTAAGTTTGAACACACAAGAGTTTGAAAACAACTAAAAGGCGAATTTTGAAAATAGGTTATTATTCGACAAATACTTGAGAATATAAACAGAAAGTGGGTCCTAGGTTTATTTATAATATGGATCACATCAATGTGATACCCAATATAACACTCCTCAGAAGAGGGGCTACACATGGTATTAGCGCATCGGTCATCATATCTATATCTACCCTTCTCACCTCATCAAGGTATTAAAGCGTGGATTGGTCTCAACCTCTATTGCATGCTATTACCCGTCCCATTCCTATCAGTCCTGGAGGAATTTAGGATTACTATTCCTATAAGAGGGAGGATTTTAGGATGACTCTTGGGTTTTAAAGGTAAAAAGACAAGGCAACATGCAAAACACGTAGGACTGCATATTAGGGGAAAACATATAAACAAATAAGAAGCTCATGTACACCTCCGCAGACAATGCACATAAATAGCATGACTTAAACATAGTTAGGGTCAGAATTTAAAGTACTAAGGCAAGGGTGTTTTAATTGTTGAAGCAGACCAATTTATCACATAACTCAGATAATAAGTCCGAATCAGGCCTGCCTGCTGGTTGTAGCAGTTGCTAAAAAAAGGCAGATTCAGTTTTATCATTATTACCTAAGGCTTGCCTAAGTGTGTATTGGTGATGTCCTATAAGCATGATGTCTATTACTAATTAGGAATGCAGTAAAGTGGTTAATTTTAAACAGGTGATTTGGATCTTATAGGCATGATATCTAAACCGTATTAACAAAAGGAGTAGGTTGTTTAAACTAATTCAGAATAGTACGAGTCAAACTGATTTTAATTAAACTAAAATGGTCTTAGATCCTATAGACATACTCTCTATTATTGTTGATTTTAATTCCTATAGATATGGTATCTACGTATTAAAAGCTGATTTTGGTCCTATAGGCATGGTATCTAATTGAGCATGCAGTGAAGTAGGTAGGATTTATTTGATTAAATTCTATTAAAAATACTGATTTTTATTTTATAGACACGATGTCTGGTTATAGCCATTTAGATCCTATAGGCATGGTATCTAAGTGTGGAAGTGAAATATGCAGAATTTATTAAATAGATCCTATAGGCATGTTATCTAAGTGTGGAAGTAAAACATGCAGAATTTATTAAAACAGATCCTATATGCATATTATCTAAGTGTAGAATTAAAACATGCAGAATTTAAAAACAGATCCTATAGGCGTTTTATCTACCCTCCTAATAGCTAAAACATGCATAATTACCCCATTCCTCTTCACTAGCCAACCCCAATATTGTTACAAATCATTACAGACAAAATACTGAATTACATTAGAAAAGTGTAAAATAAAAAGTTACAACCATAGGAAGCCTGATTCTGACTTCCTCTCTGAGTTATGGGATAAACCACCTCAAATGCCACTTGTTTCAAAGCCTTTCTCAGACCTGGGCATGTCAAAGTTCCCTAAGGGTCTCAAGGGACCCCAGGCAGTGCTTACACCCAGGTTTGTATAACCAGATAGAGATGAGTGCAGTGTGGAAGGGACAGCCCTTATGTGTCCAAGTTCAGATGGAGCTCAAGGGTCCCAAGGCAAGGCTCACACAAGAGGGGCAGAACCTAGGTTCTAAGAGTATAGTGGAAGTGCAGAACAGAGATTTATTTAAAACTGGGTTGAGAATAGTAAGGGGTTAGGGTGATTTGAAAACAGTAGTAGTAAAACTTAAACTACACAGAATCAGTAATTGCACAAAAGGGTCAGGGGTTTTAGGAATACATTGCATGAAGCATATGACCCCAGGAAGGGTCATGTTTGGACATGCACAGCAATAGATGATGCTGGCATGCCCACAAACCAACTAGAGAACACAAACACAAACACCATTTTCAAAAGCATGCAAGATTGAAGGAAACTGAAACATCTAAAGAAATATGTTGTTGTTGATGCTTGAAGATTAACTAGGACATACCAGTAGAGAATCAAATTGCAGAAAGAAAGAAATAAGCAAGATTCCCCAGTCTAACTTTGGCTTTCAGCCGGCTAGACAAAGCAGTAGCACAAGTAGTAATAGAAAAGAGAGAATTTTGAGTGAAGTGTGTGTTCTGAACTCAGATGGTTCGTGTCTTTGAAAGAAAAGAGGGTGGGTATTTATAGTCTGAAAACAGGTGAAGAATAAGGTAATAAGTAAAGTCTTAACACAAACATGGAAACAATCACAAGTCTGAATCAATTACCACAAGTGATTCCCTTTAATTAAGGAATCACTATTTAACGGGTAGTAGCAGGTCTAATTAAGGAAATAAAATCAGTTTGGAGACAGATTGATTATTGCCATAAAAGGGGCAGTAAAACATGAAGTAAACAATCAAGTCTAAGTACAAAGATATGCTTATTTTGGAAAAGATTCAGCAAGGTAAAACATCACAGTAAAGTGAAAGGAATCAATTAATTTTAAACAGGCAAGTGAAATTAGGGGTCACAAAAGAAAAGCTTTTGCAGTCAGTCACCAGATCAAGATCAATCAAGGAAGAAACACGATTCTGCATTTCAGTATATAAATAGAGTGAACAGAAGCATCAGACATGCGAGGCCAAGCACATTGGCAAAATAAACAACATACAATAGTAGCAGAAATAAGTTAGGATTTAGTAGTAAGAAAGATATTCGAAGCACAATAGTCAAGTATGTCAAGTAATCACATAGAATCAACAGTGAAGAAAACATAGTAACATGTAAAGAGAATCAGAAAACAAATAAAGGTCTCATAGTATCAAGTGAGGAAAACCTTTTAAGAAATTAGGGTTTCACCAATAGTCGAGTTAAAAGATAGTAAAACTCAGAATCAGATAAGTCACATAAAGAAAAGAGAGTTTGAAACAAGGAACTTTTAATAGAGTCAAGTATACATTAAAACAAGCAATTTCAGACCAAAAGACCTAGGGTTTTCCACAATAATCGAGTTTAAAAGATGGTAAAACTTGGAATCAAATAAGTCAAGCAAGAACGGAGAACTTAATCGAACAAGCACATATTTAAGCAAACAGTTTTAGAACTCGAATGAGATCAAAAAAGAATTAGGGTTTTCAACATGTTGACTCAGATAGAAGAACAACATGAGCAAAACATAGCAAAATCACAAACAACATTAAAATCGGAGAAGAGATCTTTTGAAAAACTTAAAGGAAAACCCTAATAAAGAGTCGTTTTGAAAGAAAAGTTGAAGAACTTTCGAGAAAACACTCAAGATATTCATGGTAAGAACAGATCTATGGTAGATCTAAAAGAAAAATCAAAAGATCTTAAAGATTAGGGTTTCAAAAAACCCAGAAAATGTGAGAAAGACCTTGAAAGCTTCCGATCTAACCAGGAAAGTCAAGGACCTGCCTTGAAAGGCCATGAATGGCCGGAGAAAGGTCATGGATGGCCGGAGAAAGGCCATGAACTGAAGTCGAGCAAGGACTGGACCAGATCCCTTCGAGGTCTGGCCATAAAACCACAGAAACAAACACCTAGGAGCTATAGGAGGCTGATACATATCTCAAATGACCATGAAAAGCCATGGATTAGGCAGGGGTTGAGGTGGATTAGGGTGGGGTTAGATGGCGGCGGCTAGGGTTCATGAGGGGTTTCATAGAGAGTTGAGAGAGAAGGGGGATTAAAGGGCGGCGGTTGGTGGAAAATGAGGTAGGTTTAGGGGTCGTTTAAGGTTAAAAAAGGAAAGGGAGGACGGTGGTCGTTGATCTAAATGATCAACGGCTAGGATTAAAGGGGTTAGGTGGGGAATCCGGGTTGGGTCGTTTAAATTGGGTTGGGGGTCGGGTTTAAAACGGAATTGGTCAGGGAAATTGGGGTTAGATTTAGGCTATAATTGATATGTAATTGGGCTATTATTTAAATAGCCAATTTTCACTTTTAAATTTATAAAAATAGTAAATTAATTTTTGAAAATAAATTGAAAGCACAAAAATAATTTATAACATATAATTGACAATTTAAAAATATAGTACTTAATTTTATGAGTATAAAATATAATTGAATCTTAAGAGGGCTAATATTGTAATTATATGCAATTTAGCTTAAAAAATACTAAAAAAATTTCTAAAAATATGCAAAAATTACATTAGCTATATTTTAGCATAAATATAAAATTCCAACAAATGAATTATCAAAATAATTATTTCAGAAATAATTATTGGGTTTTTTATGGATAAAAGGGGAAATAAATTGATTTAAAAACATTTAAAAATTATGAAAAAAATAATAAAACATTTGGAAACGCTTATATATGCATATATATGCTATTGTGAAAGCATTTTGCATATAGAAAAATATATAGAGAAAAATTGGGTATTAACAGCTGCCCATCTTTACCCGGGAAGGATGAAAGAGTTGTCGGGTAAAGATATGATGGTCAATTTTGACCGAGAACACATTCTTAAAGCTTCAATCAAATTTGCATATCATTATTCAAAGGAGTCATGGTTCGGAGGCACCATTTTCATGGTCCGAGAACATCATTTCATAGCCTGCGAATCTCCTATCTCACAATTCATGGCCCAGGATATCATAGTCTAAGGATGTCATCTGCACTGTCCAAAGACAATCTTTCATGGTCCAAAAGGAATTTGCATCATCAATATACTCTCATGCATTGTGTTTTAAGTTTTGCAGGTAATCCAGGAGGTAACCGTTCTTCAAATAGGAGCAGCCTTCGCTACGGTTTCCGCTCGTGCCATTTTTTCACTTTGCCATTCATAACCGATTCCCATCAATCACCCACCTACTCTGCGATATCCGGATATCTGCCCTACAATACCTTTGTTACACTCCAGACCCATAATCATAACTCCATCCGACATTACCCTTCACAAAAAACCTTTGCTGAAACTGGCTACCATTCCTATAACAACTACATCGGCTTCATTCACCGGTGGGTCCAGAACTACACATGTCCTGATTTCTGTAAAACCAGTGATATGTAGGCAGCTCAAAGATCAGAGTTCGGCCTATATTTTCCAAAAAGCCCATTTGGTCAAAATTGACCATCATTTCTTTACCCGAAAACTCTTTCATCCTTCCCAAGTAAAAAGGGGCAGCTGTTGATACCCAATTTTTCCCTATAATATCTTTAAAATGCATATATACCTCCAAAACTATGCATTAGCATCAATTAATTTTTTTCCATAATTTTTGCATTTTTAAAGGGTTTTAATTAATTTATCCCCAGAAACTTTATTTATATAAACAATTACTAATTGAATCACAAATAGTTTTATAATAATTTTGTGGCTTAATTTTATCATTTGCATTTGTACTAAGTTTTAATTATTTCACAGATAGCCACATTTGCATTTTGGGGTTACAATTGCAATTACTTTGCAATTATAGCCCTTGCATGCATTATTACATTAATTTACCAGAAAAAAACCTTTTATATTTTTAAATATTAGGTAATTATTTTAAAACATTTTAGGCATAAAAATCATTTTTAATCTGTTAATTATTTTTTAATTTTTTTTTTATCAATTAAATAGGTATTTAACAAATAGCCCTTTTATTTTTCGGACCTAGCCTATTAAACCACCCCAATTTCAATTCCCCCAACCCAATTAAACCTACCCGACCCAGTAACCCCGTTAATCATGGTCGTTGATCTTTTAGATCAACGGTCCATAATTAAACATGCCATAATTAATCCTAAACGACCCTCAAAACCCCTTCATTCTTTTTATTTCTGCCGTCCTAAAACTCTCTCTTCTCTGATTCTCTCTAAGACCAAACTCTAACCCTAATCGCCGCCACCCAAAACCAGCCCTAATAGCTTCGATTTCTATCCGTTCCATGGATTTCTATGGTTGTTTGAGACTTCTACTGGCCTCCTACTTCTCCTAGTTGCTCGACTTTGTGATTTCATGGAAGGATCTCGAATAGATCTAGCTCAGATCTTGTTCAGAACTCTCCAAGAGTCTGTCTATGGTCTGTGAGTGCTTTCTATCGATGTTTTACAGCTCAAACCTCTTATTCAATACCAGATTCTCTTTACCCTTTCTTTTTTCTTCAAGAACCTAATGTTTGGACTTGAATCTGTCCAGATCCTTGTAGATCTAGAGTGATTTTGAGTTTGTCACTGATTTTTCCTTAAGGTTCCCTTATTTCTTTACGGATTAATCGATTTTTAAGCACTTTGTTTATATTAAGGTTTGGTTTTCTCATTATTTGTTGGTCAAACCTCTATGTTTGAAGTAGTTTCGAGTTTCCATGACTGTTTCTTTAAGATTCTCCTGATCTTCCTACTACTAATCAACCCTGAGTATTTCTAAAAATTTTAGGGTTTCCACTTCTGTTTTGCAAAAAAAAAAGAAACTTTTCTGAGAACCTTATGTTTTGTTTAATCTTTCTCATACGGTTATGTTTCTGGTTCGATTGCTTGGCTGTTTGTTGTGTAACTTCAACATTTTCATCCGTTATTATTTGAATAATTGACTTATTAGCTAAATTATCTATCATGCCCTGAACCTAGGCCTGGACGTAACACGACTCTCGGTGCCTGACTACATGTGACCGAGCGAACCAACTAGCTAGCTGAATCAACATGTGATATCATAACATATTAAATGCGGAAGATAAACTAACACATGTTGATATACTGAAAGTCTGAATAATATAAATCAAAGTGCGGAAATACTAATACAATTTCTGAAACATATTTGCAGCAAACATAGCTTAACATGAAAAACATGAGACTCTGTCTAACTATTACTCTAGTCTATGAAGCCTCTAATGAAGTACTAAAAACACTGACTCTCTCTAAATACTGAAAGACTGTAAACTAATGATAATGCCCCGAAAGAACTGGGATCACCAAATAGCTGGTACGAGAATCCTAGCGCTCTGAATCATCAACTTGTAAATCATTACATGCATCGTGAGATACAGGCCCTGGGCAAAAGGGACGTCAATACATTTGAATTGCACTGGTATGCAAAGCAGCTGAAAGAAAGACTTAAAAATGCTAAAACTGAAACTAAGCCGATAACTGAGAATTGATAATTGATAACTGAAATGATAACTATTGAAACTGAAACTGAAATGATAACTGATAACGGATAACTGATCTGATAACTGATATCTAAAATGATAATGGAAGTAAGGATATGAATACTCCCTCTTCTAAATGATGAGCAACCTATTTATCTAAATAAGTTGCGGCCTCGGGCCCAATATATATGTGCACAAGCTACGGCCTCAGGCCCAAGTATACGTATACATAACTACGGTTTCAGACCCAAGTATACGTATACATAACTACGGCCTCAGGCCCAAACATGCATAAAGCATAAACTACGACTTCAGGCCCAAACATGCATAAAGCATAAACTACGGCCGCAGGCCTAAGTATGCATAACGCATATAAACTATGGCCTTAGGCCCAAATACAAGTGTTCAACATTCAGGAACTGAGAATCATACTACAATACATGATAGTGAAATACTGAATCACACTAAGTTACATGATACTGGAATACCGGATCACACTGAGTTACATAATACTAGAATACTGAATAGGACTAGACTAAGAGACATATATTCTTGAACTGATTATGAACACTAAAACTTCAACTGTTTATGGCATACTGAGTATTTTATTCTATGACTCGGGGGCATCAAACCCAAGTCTATATTAAATACGAACTGAGCTCACAACGTTCAGAATGAAAGTGGTGAATGAGTTATGAAGCTAGAAAATAGAAGTTCTACAACTATTCAAGGAACTAGGCTTAACAATATTTCTGAGGCAATTGGTAACGTCATAAAAGAAATGTAGTGTAGGGAGAATCACTAAAATTCCCAAACATAGAGAGTTAGCCTCACATACCTTAACTTCCTGTCCTTGAGCGTAATACAACATTCGCTAACCCTTTCAACTTTAATCTATATCAATACAAATCAAAGGGAATCCAAATTAGCAACAATACGCATGTTTTGGTCACTTAGTCATTTTATCAAACACTCGGTGGCATAAAGCTTCATAGACATTATTAATGGTGTCTCTACACCCAATAACCCATTCTCTTGCTTCTAGATAAATTCTAAAATCTCAAATGGTTATAATCAACATCATTCTTTATCACCCATAAGGTAAACAACACTCTTAATCAAAAATCAACAATCAACAAGCCAAACCTATAATTGTTCATACTTTTCTATCAAACCCATCAACTCATATCTCATGAACTTGTAGTCTACAATCATTAGTCCAACACTATAATCAATTAGAGGGTGAAGATATTACCTTTTTGACATTCAATCTTCTTGAATTCGAGTTCTAGGGTTCCTTCTCTCAACAATGATGCCCCAATCAAATATCTAATGATTTGAGGGTTTACCCATGTTAATAAGATGTTAGAAAATTGAAATTAACTTAGAATCACCATTATAACTTACCTTGGGTGGTGGAGGAATCCTTAAGGAGTTAGGTTTTTTAGAGCAAATCGGGTCCTAACAACTCCACTTCTCCAACGTCGAACCAACCAATTGGTGATCTACACCTTCGCCCATACAGAGCTTCGTACGGTGCCATCTTGATACTAGAATGGTCGGTTATTATTAGCAAGGTCAATGATAGGTATGTGATCATCCAATTACTTTTATCATCAAGGATGTATCCTCAACTGTTTAAATAAAATGCTTTGCTTGGCCATAAAGTCTACGACGTTCTTTTTCATGTCATTCAACCAATAAATCTCCTTGGTCATGATGCATATTTGGGAACCTAGATGGAAAGAATACCTGGAATTATGGGCTTCTAACATGATCTTCCCTCTTTAAGTCTATCTATGTCTGGAACACACAATCTGTCTTGGTACCTTAAAGTACCATCATCCCCTTTTATTCAAAAGCCATCGTCTTATACTTGTGAATCCCCTCTTTCAACTGTAACACATAGGGATCATCAAATTGTTTCTCCTTCTCTTCGGATACTAAGGGGAATAAGTCCTGTTCTAAACAACAACTCCGTCATCTTCGGAGTACGAAGTCGAACTCCTATCTTGGCTGGTGAACTTCTTTTACTAGAGTTATCTTAACTACCTCAATCATGAGTTATACTTCCCACACTTTATCTTCTTAAGCACTTCCTGGAAAACACTTATAGAATTGTTGTGAGCTAAGTCTATACTCCGAAGATTAGAGTCTCGTACAATGGCACTACCCTCATGATACATAACTGGGCATGATTTTATAGCTTTTCTGTGATCAGTTTATCATCAATAACTAAGCTCGGTGATCATTCTACTCACTTTGTGTTTCTTGCACATGCTAGACATAATCCTTGGGGTAATTATACAACTTTCCCTCATTACCGAACTGATTTTCTTTTTCATATCCCATGCTAACTATTTGGGTTTCAAATCACTAACTGGACTTACTAAAAAATTTCACATCACCCCTTAGACCAAAGGTCTTATACTTGCGGATCCTTCTCTTTTTGTTGGGATCCAAATAATTTTCCTTATTTTCTGCAATTCTTTGCACTCTACGTCAACAACGACTCATCTTCCAACTTACTTCTAAGCTAGGAAACACTAAATTATTCACATAACGAAAAGCTAATGTATTCACAACTATCATACACAATCTTAATAATTTAACTCTGCTCTCACTGTCAATCTTGGGAAGACCCCTTTTTGATAATTCTTAAAGGCTATTCTTCTATAGTTTGCTCTCTCACTGCCTAGCTGATTTTCTTCCCCCAATGTCACTGTGCTTCAGGTTTAACTTAAACTCTTAAAGTTCTAACAAGTGTTCGGTATTTCAAAACGTCATCCACTCACTAGAGTTAACTTGGATAAGTGAATCAAATTGTACCTCTACTAGCTCTCCTGAAATTGCTATTTTATTGTATCTACTCAAAACTTACTTAATATCCTTTTTACTAACAACCTGCTAGCATCATATTTTCTTTTCTTGCTTTGAATAATAAAATGAAGCATAAGGTTACTCCTAACTTCCCTCATCATCTGACCATATTCTTTTGTCGCACACTATCATTCTTTTTGAACTATGTACATGCATCACACTTAGGGAAATTTCATCTTTCTTAAACAAAATTGGAATATCTAACCCCTAACTTTCTATATACTTTAAAATCATATCAGATTATAAACATTTGGGGTAAACACTTAGTCACATAACTTAGGGGGAATTGTCATATCCTTTATCTCACAATAATAGTTGCTTCTTATAGAAACTTACTAATGTGGTACTTTCTAGTTCTAATATGAATAAATCTAAACAACTAAAAATCATTTCCTGAAATTCACTATTGGCTGCTCTTGGTTCTCACTGCATACATCGTATCTTCTAGTCATTTGCATGATTTGTACGAAATCACATCTTTGGTAGTAACAAATGTTTCTGACTTGTAAGTATTTTAACCTTAGGCTCTTTTCTGTCCAAAACTATAGTGACCAATGTTAGGGTCTGACATCTGAATTATCATCCAACTTGTGGCTCCATTTCCAAGAATTAAATGAAGTTGTTCTAGGAGGTAAAACACATACGAATACACTACCATGCACAAACTTATCTTTCAAAGTATACCATCATCTGATAAATCACTTCCTGCGTCCTTCGGTGAGTATTGGTCTTAATCCAGACCTAAAATATGCGAAAGATTTCGCTATAACCACTGTCACTTACACTTTCTTTTAGCACCCATAGGCATCACTGTATACTCACCAGTCATAAGAATTTTGATACACTGAAAATTGGAGATATGGTAACTGAATAACAAATAACTGGCATACTGAATAACCATAAACTTGCTAGCTAAAAGACTGTATAACTGGTAACTGAGTTAAACTGATAACCATAAAACATACTAACAACTTTTGCACTTTTTGATAAGGTTATGCTCCAATCTATACTACTATCCATTGCATCCCACTTTTAACATCCTCTCAAGTCTCATATTTACCAACATGTACTCCATAATTATACATCAATGGGAAATTATCCTCTCTAGGACCTTAGGTTTCTCCTGTGCATCGCTTGGGTATCCAATACGTTTGGAATTCGATAGGAAGAGAAGGATTATTGCTCTAAGCTTCATGGCACGATCTAGAGTTGAAAGAAATGAGACAATCCTGAATGTCTTAGTAGTTAAGCATTTATACGAGTGGCCGACACACACATATAAAGAAAACTCCACTAGACACGGCTTCATAGACTCCCTAGGACTCTTGAACCTAGTGCTCTGATACCAAGCTTTGTCATGCCCCGAACCTGGGCCTAGACGTAACACGACACTCGGTGCCTAACTACATGTGACCGAGCGAACCAACTGGCTGGCTGAATCAACACGTGATCTCATAAAATACTAAATACGGAAGATAAACTAACACATATTGATATACTGAAAGTCTGATTAATATAAATCAAAGTACGGAAATACTAATACAATTTCTGAAATATATTTGCAGCAAACATAGCTTAACATGAAAAACTTGAGACTCTGTCTAACTGTTACTCTAGTCTACGAATCATCTAATAAAGTACTAAAAACACTGACTATCTCTAAATACTGAAAGACTGTAAAGTAATAATAATGCCCCAAATAACTGGGGATCACCAAATAGCTGGTACGAGAATCCTAGCGCTCTGAATCATCAACCTGTAAATCATTACCTGCATCGTGAGATACAGGCCTTGGGCAAAAGGGACGTCAGTACATTTGAATTGCACTGGTATGTAAAGCAACTGAAAGAAAGAATTAAAAATGCTGAAACTAAAACTAAGTTGATAACTGAGAATTGATAATTGATAACTGAAATGATAACTATTGAAACTGAAACTGAAATGATAACAGATAATGGATAACTGAACTGATAACTGATAACTGATAACTGAACTGATAAATAGTAACTGAATTGATAACCGATAACTGAAATGATAAAGAAAGTAAGGATATGAATACTCCATCTTCCGAATGATGAGCAACCTGTTTATCTAAATAAGCTACAGCCTCGGGCCCAATATATATGTGCACAAGCTACGGCCTCAGGTCCAAGTATACGTATACATAACTACGACCTCATGCCAAAAATGCATAAAGCATAAACTACGGCCTCAGGACCAAACTTGCATAAAGCATAAACTACGGCCTCACGCCCAAACATGCATAAAGCATAAACTACGGCCTCACGCCCAAACATGCATAAAGCATATAAACTACGGCCTCAGGCCCAAATACAGGTGTTCAACATTCAGGAACTGAGAATCAAACTACAATACATGATAGTGAAATACTAAATCACACTTAGTTACATAATACTGGAATACTGGATCACACTGAGTTACATAATACTAGAATACTGTATAGGACTAGACTGAGACATATATTCTTGAACTGATTATGAACACTGAAGCTTCAATTGTTTATGGCATATTGAGTAATCTATTCTAAGACTCGGGGGCATCAAACCCAAGTCTATATTAAATACGCACTGAGCTCACAACGTTTAGAATGAAAGTGGTGAATGAGTTATGAAGCTAGAGAATAGAAGTTCTACAACTATTCAAGGAACTAGGCTTAACAATATTTCTGAGGCAATTGGTAACGTCATAAAAGAAACGTAGTGTAGGGAGAATAATTAAAATTCCCAAACATAGAGAGTTAGCCTCACATACCTTAACTTCCTGTCCTTGAGCGTAATACAACATTTGCCAACCCTTTCAACTTTAATGTATATCAATATAAGTCAAAGGGATTCCAAATTAGCAACAATACTCATGTTTTGGTCACTTAGGCATTTTATCAAATACTTGGTGGCATAAAGCTTCATAGACCTTATTAATGGTGTCTCTACACCCAATAACCCATTCTCTTGCTTCTAGATAAATCCTAAAATCTCAAATAGTTATAATCAACATCATTCTTTATCACCCATAAGGTAAACAACACTTTTAATTAAAAATCAACAATCAACAAGCCAAACTTATAATTGTTCATTCTTTTTTATCAAACCCATCAACTCATATCTCATGAACTTGTAGTCTACAATCATTAATCCAACGCTATAATCAATTATAGGGTGAAGATATTACCTTCTTGACATTCAATCTTCTTGAATTCGAGTTCTAGGGTTCCTTCTCTCAACAATGATGCCCCAATCAAATATCTAATGATTTGAGGGTTTACCCATCTTAATAAGATATTAGGAAATTAAAATTAACTTAAAATCACCATTATAACTTACCTTGGGTGGTGGAGGGACCCTTAAGGAGTTAGGTTTTTGAGAGCTTCCTTTCTAGAGAAAGTTTTTATATTTTGGGGTTGTGGTGGACGAAGTAGGGCTTTAACAATAACTTCCCAAGTCTTCCACCGCGCCCCCTGTAGGCCTGACCACGGCCTAACCATGGTAAATAGTTGGAGCACTGCTTCACGATCGTGGTCGCGGTCAAACGTGGCCGAACGTGGTGGTTATGCACTGTTCTGTAAAATGGGCCTAACTTTTGCACAGAGCTCCGTTTGGGATCCACAATATATCGTTGAAAAGCTATTTCAAAGGCCTACAACTTTCATGCATTGAGGTTTCCCAAATTCATTACACATTTTCATTAAAACCTACTGGAAGACAGACCTTCTGCAAACTTAGTTGATTTTGTCGAATCTCATGCACCTCACTTTCCATCTTGATTTTGAAACGTCTATTTTCACCCATACTTATCCTGATAGGACTTCGTATGTATAAAATATAACCTTACTACTCATTTAACATATTCATATCTAAGCCAAATTTATGGGGTGTTACATTATCTAGGGTTTCATTAATGATTTCTGCTCACTTACCTTAATCCAGAGACCCCTAATTAGCATATCTTGCCTATTATGGGATTGACTGACCCTTGATTGGTCTCTAATTACATGTGATTGCCTTATTCGTTTGATTGATTGCTTGATTTATGGGCTCTAACCCTAATTGGTTGTTAAACCCACTTCTTGCCTTATTTGAAACTCAATCTGAGTCATTTATGGGAATAATTCCCTGATTTTCTGTCCCTTGTCAAGCTTGACTGATTATTTGATTATTTCCTTACCTTATTCTGCAATGTTAATTTGTCTTGCCTTATTTACTTACATTATATGACTCCTATATATATACACTCTCATTCTGCCCTAAGGACACGAACACAATTCGTAAAGAAACCCTCACTCACACACATACTTTGCTCTCACCTTGTTGCTACTTGTATTTACTACATTGTCTAGCCAGCTGAAAGCCAAGGCTAGACCACTGAGTTCTACACATTTTCATCTTCTGTTTGCTGTCTTTAACTAGTATGTCTACCCTCTCAATATCCTTTCACACGCATTGAAGCTATACCTATGTGTTTTCCTATTCATTGCCTTGATTATTTCTATGTAGCCAAATCCATGCCTTCTCTTGTTTGTGGATCTCAATTAACATGTTTACTTCTATATTTAAACTTCTGCTTTCGTGTTTATTGTTGCAATTAGCATGATTACTTCTGTATTTAGGTCTTACTGCTTTTAATCAGCCTGGCTACTCCTGCAATTAGTTCTATGTCTTTCCTGTCTACTACTTTAAGTCAGCATGATTACTTTTGTTACTATGCCCTACCCAGTGCTATGTAATCTGGCCTTTTAAACTTACGTGTTTGCTGTCTATCGCTTCTAATCAGCACCATTAGGTCCTATTGAGTGCTATGGAATTTGGTTGTTATGATATGCCAATTTGCTTGGTGTTAATCAGCATGCTTCTCACTCTGTTTTATGTGTTCCTGATCCAGGATTCCTATGTTCCCAATCCCTGCTCCCTTCTCGGTGTAGTTATTTGTTCTCAACATGCTATATGCCACCTAGTGTTAACTAATGAAGTAAGCTAAATCTGGGCAATGAGAATCTTTGCTTTGAAATTTTGTGACCATGTTTCTGTTTGCTATTTGGTTGCTGACACCTTTGCCTCAAAGTGCTGCAATGACTCTGTTCACTTATAAACTATTTTCTTAAAACTACTTTCAAGCACTACTCCTATTCTTAGAACACTTAGGTCTTGCCTCTCTAGTGTAAGCATTGCTTAGGAGTCCCTGAGGCTCCTCTGAACTTTGACACACTGGAGTTGGCTTTCCAAAACTTGCTCATAAAAAGGTTACTTTGAAGGTTTCCTAGTGTGAGCATTGCCCGGGGTCCCTGAGGCTTTTGGGAACTTTGACAGACCAGGATACTATTGGATGCACTATGAGGTTATAGCATTTTTGGCATTTTTGAAGGCCTGGTCTGCCAGGTTTATCTTTTGGGCCTATATTCAGGCTACCTATAGTTGTAGCAATTTCACTTCTGTAATTCATTATTAATGTTGGTCTGTAATAATAATTTCTTATAAACAGATATTGGGGAAATTAGTAAAAGCGAGGGTTGCTTATACATATCTTGTTGGGAAAGGGTAGATACCATGTCTATAGGTTGTTACAATATCTTGTCTATCAAGATACCATGCCTATAGGTTGTTACAATGTTTGTTCACTTAGACATCATGCCAATAGGATTCAAAAATTGACCCTGCATTCTGGATAACATGTCTGTAAATTTGCTGCGATATTTGCTTAGATACCACGCCTATAGGGGTTTTAAAATTAATCATTCTTGCCTGAAAAAGATCAATTTCTGCATACTAACAATGTTTAAATCAGTCTTTAGCATGTTTTAAAACTAATCACTGCATTTAGATGTTATGCCTATAGGATTCTAAACCAGTTTCTGCATTTAGCTGCCAACATCTATAAGTCTAAAATCAGTTATTCAGCGCCTAGACCAGCATGTCTATAGGACTTAATAAACTCAAACTGTTTTAAAATGGTTCTCAGAATTCTGATTGCATTTAGACAGCATGTGTATAATGTATTATAGATTCACGCCTAGGCAAGCCTATAGGTAATCAAGGTCTAATAAAAAATGTGAAACTACTTTGCTTATTTGTGACTGCCCAGATTCAACAGGTTCTAAAAATCAGTAGGCAAACTGATTAGGTCTCTATCACTTCGCCTTAACACAATGCTACATATTCTCTACTTGTCATGCCTAGATATCCTGTTCTAGGACCTTTCTGAAATATCTGAAATCTGTTGTTTGAGACGTGCACTTACTTACTCTATTTGTGGAGGTAAAATGTGAGCCTTTAACTGTTCTATCCTTGGTCCAGTCCTACATGTTTTGTTTGTCGCCTAGGCTTTTCTCCTTTTAATTACTGTAGGAGTGTCTAGATCCACCTTAACTAGAAGTCCTAAATACCTCTAGACTATATAAGTAAAGGGACGGGTAGTACACGCATAAGATACATCTTAAGGTTGCTAGAACACTTTAGGCTATGACCAAGGGGAGGGTAAATGGGTAGTAAAGGATATGATGACATGTGCGTTAATGCCACGTGTAACCCCTCTATTTGAGGAAGGCTTACCGGGTATTGTACAAATGTGATCCTATAGACCAACAAACCTAGGACTTCCCTCACCTTATATGTGTGCTTAGACTGCCTATCTGTTAAATTTCCTTTATTTGCATATGTGTGCTTAGACTGCTTATCTATCAAATTTTCTTTATCTTATATGTGTGCTTAGACTGCCTATTTGTTCAATGACTAATTCACATAATTGAGTTCGGCCGGAATCCACTGTTGTGGACCGCGAGGGGTGACTAACACCTTCCTTCAAGGTAATTTCGAGCCCTTACTCAAATCTCTGGTAATGCAAACTGGTTTCATGAGTTATCTGACCTAGGTGCCCTAACACACCTTAAATCCGTTAGGTGACGACTCGTCAAACACCTAATTTCCAAAAGGAAATGAGTTTTTCCCAATAAATATCTAAACCCGGACTCCGCGAGGAAAAAGGGAGCACGACAACATTGCCCTTCGCCCTTCAGTCAAATATTACTCCTATAATGTTACAGTGTACGTAAATGTAATTATACATTTATGTTTTGTTTCTTTCATCTTCCATGTTAATAGTCTTTCTGTACTTTCTTATATTCTTTACAACATTACAAATTTTCTTACTGATTACTGATTGTTTGCATCTTTGATCTTCTGCTGAAGTAATAATAATTTTCTTGCACAACTTTTCACATTCTTTAAAGTATTATATAAAAATGCAAAATAAGGTGTTTAAAAAATTATATATAGTAAAGTAAAATAAATTAAATGCATCAAAGAAATATGACTTTCTCTTCAAAAATAAATTTTTAGTGATTTTTTTCTTTACCAAACAACTCGTATTCTATCAAAAACGTTCTAATGGAGTACAAGAAGCAGAAGAATATATGTAGATTAACAACAAGAGGATTATTTGCAGTTTCCTCTTCTGTCTTCTCATTTTTAAAGTAAGTGTCACTTTATTTTATTTTTTTATATAAAAGAATTTTTAATTCTTCTCCAAGTCACTATCCCTTCAAGATCTATTTCTATGTGGTTATATAGTGCTGGTCGTTTTTTATTTCATATTAATTTTTCTTTGTTACTTCCAACGAGTATTCATGGAACTGTACAAGTACTTTTTTCTTGAGATATATCATCATTCATGTTAGAATTGGTAACTACGATAGATAAATGATGATATTCAAATTAAAGTTTATCGTGGAAATATCTTTTTTCTTATATAGACTCATCTATGTTAGAACTGATAACTACAACAGAAAAATGGTGGTATTTAAAGTTTGAAGTCTATTTTAACTTGAGGTCATATTACCTCCGATAATATTTACTTACCAATTGTCTTTTTTTCTTTTTGTTAGTTCTTGGAAGAGTTTTAAAGTAAAAATGCTATCAATGCAAAAAAATTATGTAAAAAGTCACAAGCATGTTAAGCTTATATGGAAATTTTTTAGGACTATACTGAAAATCTTTAAATTATCATCTTTTATTCAAATAGGCTAATTATTCATCGAATTGAGCTTGTAATTTTTCGTTTTATATTTTTTATTATTCATTTTACACATACTTTAATATATTATTTTAAACAAATCTATTTTAATTTATATATGTGTATGTATATATATATATATATATATATATATATATATATATGTGTGTGTGTTTTTTTGAAAGACAGGTTCTTATTACTAAAACAAAAGAAATAAGTACACTATCACAAGATGTCTCCGCAGTTAAAGATATGTATTAATTGCCCTTCTGATTAATAAAAGGGGTCTTTTTAGTGGGTTGTTGAAGATAAAATAGGATTAATACAAGAGAGGCTCATCAGTCATGCAAAGCAGAGAGAGAGAGAGACTGAAAAAGAGGGCAATAATGCTAAGGTAGGATAGCAGACAGAGGGTTGCTTTTTGGGTACTTGGGGAATAAAACGCTGTCTCTCTACGAGGATTGGCGTGACATCTCTCTTTCTCTCTCTTTCTTTTCCTTAAACAAATATTTCTAATATTGATAGTCACTTTTATTCATTTATATGCAAGGAAACAAATGATAAACATGAAAAAGGCAAAAAATCATCACTTTCTCCTTTATCACTCATCACATACTCTGCCTTTGCCTCCTCTCCCTCTTTTTTTCCTTACCTTTTCAACTTTGCTACTTTATTTGAATTTCTGCCTGGCCTTCTCTCTCTCTCTAATCTTTCTCCTCTTTCAAAGGCTCACGTAGGAAAAAAAAACAGATTTTCCTTAATTAAAGAACTCAAAGAATAAGTAGTGTTTGAAAGAGGCTCCCACTTCAAGACATTTTCTAAAGTTACCGTTTCCATTAAATTAAGAGGTGAAATTAAACCCCATGTATATCTTGAAGATTTTATTTATTATATATAGTATCATTCTTGGTAGAGAGAAAGCATGCACATATATATAGAGATCGAATTCTTGTTTTCTATTTCTGCAGCTTTTCGTCTTGTGAATATCAAATTCTCTGATAAATGTAGCTTATTACTCCCTCCGGAATATAATAAATGTCCAATTTGCTTTTTCATTTTGGCTCAAAATAAGTGTCCAGTTATGTAATCAAGAAAAAATTCAATTTATTTTTACAAAATAACCCTTTTGTACATATCCCTAAAAAGTTTTCTTACTTCTCACATTAAATATTTAATTAGGAGTAGTTTAATCATACTAGATATTTTTATATAAAATTAATTATTTTCTTAATGAGCGTGCTAAAAATAAATTAGATACTTATTGGGAACCGGAGGGAGTACTATTAAATAGCCACAAGTATCGTGTTGCATAGAATTACTTGACACAGTTCCCCATACCCATGCAAAAAATGATTAAACAAAAGTAACCTTTCATGCTAATTATCTTTAGAAACAGTACAGTCCATTCTGTCATAAAGGTTAGAACTAACAACTGTTGAAAGAAAAAGTAGCAAAAGTAGAACTTCAAAAAAGGAAATTGGTCTAAGGATTGAAAAAAGAAATAAGAAAAAACAATTACCAACTACTCCATTTATGTGATATTTTTATTTCCTTTTTAATCTATTAAAAAAGAATGAACTTTTTTTTATTTACAATCAATATAACTTTAAAGATTTTTTATTCTTAATAACATGATTTTCTAGACATAAAAATACCATGATATGTATAGGACTGCAATTTTCAAAAATATTTACTTAAATTTTGTGTTTAGTCAAACGCGAACACACGGCATTTGTAGAATAATATTCCTAACTAAACTGTCTTTAGATAAAGGAATAAAGAAGAAAAGCTAAAACCTCTGGAGCAAGATATGATCTGTCTTGGCTTCTTTAAAACCCTTGTAGCCTTCTCTTATCTTTTTCACTCCAAAGGAAAAGAAAAAAAGAAACAAAGCTCAAAGCTAGTAGTTCCAAGATTGTGAGCATATATACTTCTTCTTAACAAGAAGAAGAAGAAGAGGTAACAAGAAACAAAAGAAATTTTTTAGGAGAGGGGGTGGTGGTGTTAGCAGGAGAGGGGGTATATAGAAAGAAAGTGAATTTTCAGTTCTCAAAATAGGTTACGGTGTGAAATACAAGGGGGGGGTGTGGGGGGTGGGTGTTGGGGATAAGTTATGCGAACAGGAGCATCTAATTGTGCAGTGCAACAGACCCTCACAACAGAGGCTGCTTCAGTTTTGAAGCACTCTCTAAGCTTGGCCAGGAGAAGGGGCCATGCACAAGTCACCCCTCTTCATGTTGCTGCTATTCTCTTAACCTCAAGAGTCAGTCTTCTTAGAAAGGCTTGTCTCAAATCTCAACCAAATCATATAGCCACTTCTCATCATCATCATCCACTTCAGTGTAGAGCTCTTGAGCTATGTTTTAATGTGGCACTTAATAGGCTTCCAACAAGTCCTGGTCCACTCCTTCATGGCCAGCCTTGTTTGTCTAATGCTTTAATTGCTGCACTTAAAAGAGCACAAGCTCATCAGAGAAGAGGCTGCATAGAACAACAGCAGCAGCAGCCTCTTTTGGCTATTAAGGTTGAGTTAGAGCAGCTTATTTTGTCCATTTTAGATGACCCTAGTGTTAGTAGGGTTATGAGAGAAGCTGGTTTCTCTAGCACTGCAATTAAAAGCAATATAGAGGAATCAGCTTCTTCTGTTTCTTCAGTCTTTCAGTGTTACAATAGTAGCCCTGCTGGGATTTACTCTACACCTAGCTCTCCTCCTAATTCTGAGAACCCTACTAGTAATAGTTTTTGGAATAATTCCCAAAACCCTCTTCTCTTGTCTCCTCACAAGTACATCCAAACTAACACAGCTAATTCTTCAGATATTAAGTTGGTAATTGATGTGTTGCTGAGGAGTAACAACATCAAGAGGAGGAACGCAGTGATAGTTGGTGACAGCGCGTCCAGCACAGGAGGGCTTGTTGCAGAACTGATGGGGAAAGTGGAGAGAGGAGATGTACCTGAGGAACTGAAAGGATCACACTTCATAAAATTTCAGTTCACAGCAGCACCACTCATGTTGATGAAAAGAGAGGAAGTGGAGCTGAACATCTCAGACCTGAAAAGGAAAGTGGAATCTCTTACAGGAAGTAGTAGAAGAGGAGTCATTATCTACACAGGTGACTTGAAATGGACAGTTGACAGTCTTGCTGATCAAAGAGGAGGATTATCAATGTCTAACAAAGATTACTCTACTACTTTTGTTAATTATTATTGTCCAGTTGATCATCTTGTAGCTGAGATAGGAAGGTTAGTTTCTTCCTACAACAGTAGCAGCTCAAATGCAAAGGTTTGGTTGGTGGCTACAGCAAATTATCAGACTTATATGAAGTGCCAAATGAAACAACCTCCTCTTGATATTCAATGGTCTCTTCAGGCTATTTCTGTTCCATCTGGTGGTCTTGGCTTGAGTCTCAATTGTACAAGGTGAGCTAGCATTTCCCTTTATTTTTATTTTTTTGTCTTCTTCATACATGCTTCTTCCTTGATAATCATATACTATACTCTCTCACCTTCAATTTATTTAATACTATTTCCTTATTAACCTGTTTAAAAAAGATTGGTGTAATTTCTATATTTGAAAATAGTTAACTTTAAACTCTACTTTTAACTTTTTGATATGATGACATATTTAAGTCCAGAAGTTTTAAAAATCCTAGTATATGGTAATACAAGCATTATGACCTATTTAAAACTACAAATTTCCAAAAGTTTTCCTTTTTTGTAATATTCATGCCTAGTAAAACTATGTCATATATATATTGAATGAGGGGGAGTATATTATACAATGTACTTTTCAAGTTTGAGAATGCACTACATTTGGTTCGTTCTTGGAGCTCTTTTTAGTGTCCTTTCTTTGTCGTTAAGACGTTAAGGTCTGCGTTTTGCTTTGTGTCCTTTCTTTCAATTGAATTTTCATGGTCTGAACGCTAAACAAAGCTAGCAGGATATAGGAGCGTGCTATTGCCAAAAAGCAATGCTAAGAAGACAAATGTTAAATGGACATCTTTTGAATTTGTTGCATTCTTCTTCTCTTCTTTTTTCTGGATATGCTGCAATGTTTTAACTCATACGGTGAAAAAGGGAAAAAGGAAAGAAAAGAAATACCAAAAAACGATAAATAATACAACCTTTATTCAGTGTTTAGCAGGTGATGTTGCAGTATATGGGTTTTTGTCCCCAAGCATGTTTGTAGTATTGGTGGTAGCCTTTTTCAGGTTTCAAGGGAATTATATTCCCTTTTTGACTTCTTTTTGGTATGGGAAAGCAGCTTAAAGAAGTGACACTAATTTTTATAATGGAGTCCTCCATTATTCAAATACTACAACTTTGTCATGCACTTAGTTCATTCCTTCTTTTCTTTTTCGTTTTAGTAAAATCACTTATTTTGTCCAATTACGCATAATTACTATATTTAGGTAAACTTGAAATGAAAAAAATTCTAGTTACATTGTTAATCTATAAAAGTTATGTGGTTTTAATTCTAGATAAATTAGTTGCTTTCTTCTTATAGCTCAGGCTAAGACTGCGTACAATAAATTTTTGTGGTCTGGTCCTTCCCCGGATCCCGCGCATAGTGGGGCTTAGTGCACCGAGCAACTCTTTTCTTCTTATAGCTGGAAATATTGAAGTGTGCTAAACTTGTTTGTTAATTTAACAACTATATATTTCCCTGTTTTTGCAGTGCTCATGAACCAAGAATACCATTTTCTCAACAAATATTTGAGAAAAAGCCAGTTCCTAGCAAGGAGGAACAAGATGCACTCAGCTGTTGTGCAGAATGCACCTCCAATTATGAAAGAGAAGCTAGGTTGAAGTGTGGCCAGCAGAAAACTTCTGCATTGTATTCTACTATTACATGTGACACTAAGGATTCTGACAAGGGTCCATCCCTATTGCCTGATTGGCTCAAACCACATGACATTGATACCACTAAGAAGGTACAGATCCTAACAATTGTCACCTATTAGCCTACAATAATTCCACTTTAATACTCCCTCCATATCAAACAATGACAGAATTCTCAGCAGGACTCCATCATACTCCTCCTAGTTCAAAATTAGTGATTTTTTGTCCTTTTTTTTTCTAGTCTAAAATATATAATTTTTTCAGATTTCAAGAATGAATTAATTATTCTTTTCCTACACTGCTCTTGGAGTAAATAGTGTTGGATTATGTGTTAGGAGTATTTATGTAAAAAGATAATAAAGGTTAATATAATCAATTTCATTGTTAATTAATGTTAAAAGATGGATTTTTCCTCCGGTCTAAAATAAGTAATTTTTTAGCTGTTTTCACACATTAATAAATTCACCTTTTAACATTAATTAGCAATGAAATTGACCATATTAACTTTTATTATCTCTTCACATAAACACTCCTAAGTCCTAACACATACTCCAACATTAATTACTCCTAGAGCAATGTCGGAAAAAAATAATTAATTCATTCTTGAAATCTGGAAAAATCACTTATTTTGGACCACAAAAAAAAGGTCAAAAAATCACTTATTTTGGACCGGAGGGAGTCATATCATTGACTCACATGTTGCTTTACTGATTTTTCAAATCAAGTTTATGTATATCGAAACTAATTAACCAAAACATATTTTAAATCATAATTTTATAACTGAAAAAATTAACAATATTTATAAACGATCCAGTAAAATTCTGCAAGTGGGGTCAGGGAAGGTGTGTATACGCAGACCTTACCCCCTACCCCGATGGGACAGAGGCTGTTTTCGAAGACCGTCAGCTCAAGAAAATATTTATAAACAAAATATTTGAAAATATTTGAAAAATTGAACTCTAAGGGAAGCATGTTGAACTCTTTAAATAGTAATATTTTTATATAAAACAAAATACGTAGTGTTACTTCTTCTTCTTTTTTTTAATTACTTTGAATACAACATCTTATTGTTGTCTTTTTTTTTATGGGGGACTGTCAGGATGATTTGGCTGAGTTGAAAAGAAAGTGGAGCAGCTTGTGCCAAAATCTTCATCAAGGAAAGAGTAATCAAAGTCAAATAAGTTCAATTTTGTGCAATGAATACAACAGCAGTACCGGGAAGAATTACTCCTTCAATTCACTGTACCCATGGTGGCCTAACCAGAACAGCATAATCACAGAGTGCAAATCAATTTCATTTTGTGATCCTCCAAGTTTGAAGCTTAATCAGGGAGCCAGCACTGTGCCAAGGTTCAGAAGGCAACAATCGTGCCATATCGAGTTCAGTTTCAGCAATGGCAATTCTAAAGATAATCAATCAGTTGAGCCAAACTTGGATTCTCTTAAAATCAGGGAAGGGAAAGAAGTGAAAATCACTCTTGCTCTTGGGAATTCAAAGCTTTCTAACACCGGGAGTTTGGGAGAACGAAACGTAGAAGAGATGCTCAAAATGTTACAAGAAAATTTGCCATGGCAAATGGAAAACATGCATACTATTTTGGATGCATTGATGGATTTCAGCACAATCAAGAAGCAGAAGAATTGGCTGCTGATTCAGGGGAATGACTCAATTGGGAAACAAAGATTGGCTCGAATTATAGCAAAATCTGTATTTGGTTCTGCTGACTTGATCCTGTGCATAAACATGAGAAAGAGGGAAAATACTCACGTAGAATTGCTCAACAAGACCTTGAGGAATAATGAAAAGCTTGTTGTCCTGGTGGAGGATGTTGATTTTGCTGATTCAGAGTTGTTCAAATTTCTTATGGATGCCTATGAAAATGGGAGCTCTAGCCATTTGTTCATCTTAGCAAGGACAAGTGATAATTTCACTGATGGAAGAGAGTACTACACAGAGTCTGTTATCCAGATGAAACTGCTGGTAAGTGTGAATCCTGGATCAGTATGTATTGATCATAAGAGAAAAGCTGAGTGGGAATTTTCTTTGCCTAACAATACCAAGAGTCCAAGAAACAATGTCATGGAAGATGTCTCCTCAATTACTGCTCAAAATGGGAAAATGAAGAAGGAATTCACAAGGCAATTGAGCTCAAACGCCCTTGACCTCAACATCAAAGCAGATGAGGTCGATGAGGAGGAGGAGGAAAACGAAGCCAAAACTGATGATTTTAGCCCCATTTCAAGTGACTTGACTCGCGACACAGCTAATGATCAACATCACAACAGCAACAACAACAACAATCCACCACTTGGCTTTCTCGACCACATCAAGAACCGCCTTGTCTTGAACCGCGATTCATCTCAAGAAAAGCAAATGAGAGAGATGTTCATGTTCAAGATCAGAAGGTCATTGGAGGATGTATGTGGGAGTAAAATACTAGACAGTTTCTGCTTGGAGGAAATGGTGATGGAGAAGGTTTTTGAGGGGTGTGGTTCATTTCTCAACAGCTTGTTTGATGAATGGCTAAAAGACATTTTTCAAACGAGCTTGCAAATGGTTGACAATATGGACAAACTCAAAGAGAAGGAGAATGTGATTATCAAGCTTTGTTTGGTGGGAGGTAAAGATGAGAGTGGCTTAAAGGATGGCTTCAAAGGTTCAGGTCTTCCTAGAGGGATTCAAGTTTCTATCATGGATTGAGTACGTAGTCGTTCTATAACATGTTGGTTTCCCTTGCCTATGCACCACTATCACGTGTCCTTGTGTAACTAGCTAGTCTTGTTTCTTAATAGAATGTCTACTTTGTTTTCAGTGTTTTGTTGCCAAAAATATACACTTAAACCCCTTTAATTTCTATGGTATGGATCTCTAACCATCTATACCATATGAAAACCTATGCATAGTCACCTATAATTTATGGACTAAAGAACAAAAGGTGTACAACTTAAAAATAATTAGTAGACATAAAACAATGACTATCTCTTTTAGTAAATATGTTTTCACTGATCAACAAATGGTTGTGGTGGAGTGGTAAGTACTCCTTCATCCTTACCAGAGGGCTCGAGTTTGAGTCCCTGATATGGAGTCGCCTTTGTTATGGAGCGTTTTTCCCCCCCCCCCCCAAAAGTGGGACTTTTCGGCGTAAATCCAGATTTAATTTGGCCTCAATGTGGGTACCGGACACTGGATGGAAAACAAAACAATATGCTTTAACTGAAATACTATTTTTCAAACTTTTCAAGTGTTAAAATGTGTCAAGTTAATAATTGAGGGAGAAGAATAGTTGTGAATTAATTAGATACTTAGATTATATTTTGTGTTAAAATGTGTCAAAGTTTATTTGCATGAAGAAGTTTGCACTTAATTAGGAAAAAGGAAACAAATACTACCCCTTCCTCTTTTTTTGAAAGCTCACGGAGTTTGAGATGTTAAGTTGACTCATATAGTACTATTATTTCACTTAACAGTATATATTAATTAAAGCAATAGTTGAGAAGTTAGTTTAAAAAATTATTCCCTTTATTTCAATTTATGTGGCATTAGTTTGTTGCCACGGTGTGTAAGAAAACAATAATTTTTGAAACTTGAATATTTAATAGGTTTTTCTATTTATAAGAGAATATCATTTATGGTAAAATAAGAATTTAAAATTAAATTGGCTTAAGATATAGAAAATGTCATTCCTTTGAAACACACTACTTCCTTCGTTTCAAATTAGACGAGGTACTTTCCTTTTTCGTCTATTCCAAAATAAATAACACATTTCTAAATTTGAAAATAACTCAATTTTAAATTCTTCATTTTAATAATTTTATCCTTAATAAAAAGCTTTTATAACCACAAATATTTTATGGCCCACAAAGCTTTTACCCCTTTAGCTTTTAAGATCACAAATTTCAAAAGTTTTTTTTTCCCTTATACTCTGTACCGAATCAAAGTAGCTTATCTAAATAAAAAAAGAGGAAGTAATAAGGAAACAATGCCATATAAAATGAATAGAGGGGCATTAAAGTATGTTCGTTTGATAGAGAAAATATCATATCAAGGTTTAAAAATTGAGTAGTTAAATTTTAGTAAAATATGATATCACAATTTAAAATATGAATAGTCAATTGAATTTGAAATATTTTTTAAGTTAAGAAAGTTGTATAAAATACTACTTCGGCACGGAATTTAAAAAACAAGAATAAAACTTTTGAAATTTGTGGGCTTAAAAGCTTAAGGAGTAAAAACTTTATGGGGCCATAACATTGTGTGGTTATAAAAGCTTTTCGTTAAGGATAAAATAGGTAAAATGACGAGTTTAAAGTTGAATTATTTTCAATTTTAGAAATCTGTCATTTATTTTGGAACAAACTAAAAATGAAAGTGCTTTATCTAATTTGAAACGGGGAGTAATATTTTTGATGTAATGTGTCAAGTATTTTGAAACATCTCAAAATAAAAAATAAAAAAAGATGTCACGTGTAAACTGAGATCATGTTTTATTTTCCTTTTATTAATTTCATAGACCAGGAATAAGACATGACTATGACCTATAGGTTTGTGGGAGCAGGGAGATATATACAAGGGCTCCATTGTTTTTCTTTTCTAGACTTCAATCAGCTCATCTTCATCATGAGGCCTAACAAATCTTTATGACTAAAGCCATATAACTGTTGGCTTAACTGTTCAATAAAGAAGTATCACTACGCGCCCTTTAAAGTACTTCGACGCCCACTAAGCAGGAGAGAGAGAGAATGAAAAAGACAGAAGTAGAGATGTTTGAAGAATTAAAAATAATGGGTGCAACAGGGACAAGCAATGCCACTTATCTTGGTTTTACATTTAAAATAGTGGCATTCATTTATATTGGCATAGTCAAAATTGACCATATCTGGAGTAAGCTTAATTGCATAAGACTAATTTATTCTTAACACAATTTATAGAGGTTCGTGGACTATTACTACGAGAGTTTTAATTGTGGTTTGATACAAAGGAAGGATAAAACTAATCTCATTCTTAGATATTGATTGATAAATAGTAGTAAAACAAGAGAAAAAATCCAAAAAAGGACAGCTCGGTGCATTACAGTCCCGATATGCGCCTGATAAAGAAAGAGTAGGGCAGCTCTCTATACATCAGAGTGAACTAACTCAAATAGTGCACCACAATGACTCTCACTATAGAAATATTACTTTAGAATATACTTAGCCCTCTTATATACATAAGACTTCAACTCAGACACACCTGGTTTAGATAAACTAGGAACTAAGACCATCTTTGACACATGAAGATGCATTAATCTATGATGCCATAACTCGACTTTATTATAAGAAAAAGCATTCAATGCTTGTGTGGAGGACATAAGACCAGAAGTCTCAAGGATGTTTTGTAGATCTCCTTGTCCTCACATCGACTCCCAAAGATCCCCGTCTTTGGGTCCTGAAAAAGACACCAATCAAAGACGAAAGCTATACTGGAGTTCAGGCTTTTTATTGTTAAGGAGCTCAAAAACAAGAGAATAAATGACGGAACATATAAAACAGAATATAACGGTAAGGACAAGATAGTGTTCTTTCACAGTACCACTCCCAACAATGGGAGTAGTAGAGCCATCAACATTCTTTAGCTTACACAACGATGTTGATGGGTTAAGTGAAGAGAAAATGATATTCATACCAGAGTAGTAATCAATAACACCGCTATTAATGATATACTATCTACTACTCGAGGCTAGAAGGGAGAATATTTTCTGCCTCTTTGCACAAAAAGAGACTGAGATGATGAAATGAATGGGCCATGATTTCCCCCAACTCCTTAATTAATGCCGCAATGGGGTCCTCACCCCTACCTTTATAAGAGAAAATATTTATAATATATTTGATTTGTATGTGTTAAGCATATAACTTTTATCACATTCAGTCGCCTTTCAATTCAATCTCTGAGGAAGAGAAACATATAATTTATATATAGAAGAAACCTAATTTTGAGTTCTAATAAGGACCCGAAGAAGACAAGAGAACTGGACATTCACAAGATTGCTTTGATACTCATCATGATACATTTTTGTTGTAAGTGGGTGATTGATAAACACATATTATTAGGAGGCAGCAGCATGCTACATATACCATTTTCGCACCCGATCCTGTAGTTGGTAGGTTAAATCCCTATATCCAAGTGATTGCGTTGAAGTTTTGGGCATAAAGCGGAGCGATCCTGGGGAGAGAAGTAGAGTCCAGCAACATTAAGCCCCAACATTCATGTATAATTATATGTCTCATCATCACTATTAAACACTTTTCTTTTTCGCAAATCACCAATGCCAATATAAATAACATTCTCTTTTCTAAGTTCTTCAATTAAATGTATATTAGTTCCTATAACTGTATCTCCATTAATAAAGCACCCAATATTACCACATGGATAACAATTTCTTGAAACTTCTATTGTCGAATCACTATTAAAAATGTGTGTTTTCTAAACTCGTCAAAAGAAACAATTTTGTCAATACATTAAGTTATCAAAGTATAGAATCGAAAATATAAATTTGCGTGTTAAATCAAAAGGCAAGAAGCAAATCAAAAGGCACAAAGCCAATATAAAACTAAAAATTCCTTAATCGTTGGGCACTTCTATTTAAAAAGTAAAATATTCTTTTAACTCCAAAATCTGATCAACAAATAAAATGTACTAAAATACTATATTTTTATCTCCATTATGCATATAATATGAAATTTCATAGGAGCAATAACTGCTTGGTCCCTTTTTTTCTCCCAAATATGTACAATGAATGGTGCAATTTGGCAGGAGGGTCTTGAAAATGTATTTTTAGGGCATTAAGTGAATTGAGAGAGTTTGGGTGAAAAGACAAAACCCCCCCAAAGAACTTATTAAGGTGGCAGGTGTTAGCCCCTTGACAAGGTTACTCTGCAGAGTTGTGGCACGAATTTTTATGATGGCCTTGGCACAACCTGAAACATTGGGGCAACATCATGATGGGCGCCTCGTCATGACAGACTATGTAGGATTGAAAAATGCACCTTAATAGAGGCAAGGCACATTTCACATGGACGAGTGGGTTGGCATGACAATAGCAAGGCAAAGTTATGCCAAGGCTGGACCAATGCATATGCAAGGAAAATGCATGAGTAAGGCATGGCAAAACAAAGCATGGGCAAAGCAAGACAAGGAAAGACCATGACATGGCATGGCTAAGGCAAGGGCAGTGCAATGTGCACCAAGGCATGCAAATGGCTGGCAAGGTGTATGGGCAGCATGGCACGATAGATGGATATCAAGGCAGGCCCCAACACTTGGCATAATGCAAGTCTTTGGCGCAGCTGAGCAGTAGGCACAAGTGTGAAATGCACATGAGGGCAGTTGAGCGGTTATTTTACTGTAAAACTAACTTGTTGTCACGACCCGGATTTTTTACCCTCAAGAGTCATGATGGCGCCTACTAATACGAGCTAGGCAAGCCAATCATTTGCACAATTTACCTTTTTACCCATTTTATATTCATTAACAATTTCGAAATAATAACATTTAAACAGCGGAATTTTACATAAGCGGAAGAAAAATCAATAAGCTATCAGAACATGAACCCAATACAACTTGAATCTCGACTTTATTATAAGAAAAAGCATTCAATGCTTGTGTGGAGGACATAAGACCAGAAGTCTCAAGGATGTTTTGTAGATCTCCTTGTCCTCACATCGACTCCCAAAGATCCCCGTCATTGGGTCCTGAAAAAGACACCAATCAAAGACGAAAGTTATACTGGAGTTCAGGCTTTTTACTGTTAAGGAGCTCACAAACAAGAGAATAAATGACGGAACATATAAAACAGAATATAACGGTAAGGACAAGATAGTGTTCTTTCACAGTACCACTCCCAACAATGGGAGTAGTAGAGCCATCAATATTCTTTAGCTTACACAACGATATTGATGGGTTAAGTGAAGAAAAATTGATATTCATACCAGAGTAGTAATTAATAACACCGCTATTAATGATATACTATCTACTACTCGAGGCTAGAAGGGAGAATATTTTCTGCCTCTTTGCACAAAAAGAGACTAAGATGATGAAATGAATGGGTCATGATTTCCTCCAACTCCTTAATTAATGCCGCAATGGGGTCCTCACCCCTGCCTTTATAAGAGAAAACAATTATAATATATTTGATTTGTATGTGTTAAGCATATAACTTTTATCACATTAAGTCGCCTTTCAATTCAATCTCTGAGGAAGAGAAACATATAATTTATATACAGAAGAAACCTAATTTTGAGTTCTAATAAGGACCCTAAGAAGACAAGAGAACTGGACATTCACAAGATTGCTTTGATTCTCATCATGATACATTTTTGTGGTAAGTGGGTGATTGATAAACACATATTATTAGGAGGCAGCAGCATGCTACATATACCATTCTCGCACCCGATCCTGTAGTTGGTAGGTTAAATTCCTATATCCAAGTGATTGCGTTGATGTTTTGGGCATAAAGCGGAGCGATCCTGCGGAGAGGAGTATAGTCTAGCAACATTAAGCCCCAACATTCATGTATAATTATATGTCTCATCATCACTATTAAACACTTTTCTTTTTCGCAAATCACCAATGCCAATATAAATAACATTCTCTTTTCTAAGTTCTTCAATTAAATGTATATTAGTTCCTATAACTGTATCTCCATTAATAAAGCACCCAATATTACCACATGGATAACAATTTATTGAAACTTCTATTGTCGAATCACTGTTAAAAATGTGTGTTTTCTAAACTCGTCAAAAGAAACAATTTTGTCAATACATTAAGGTATCTAAGTATAGAATCGAAAATATAAATTTGCGTGATAAATCAAAAGGCAAGAAGCAAATCAAAAGGCACAAAGCAATATAAAACTAAAAATCCCTTAATCGTTGGGCACTTCTATTTAAAAAGTAAAAAATTCTTTTAACTCCAAAATCCGATCAACAAATAAAATGCACTAAAATAATATATTTTTATCTCCATTATGCATATAATATGGAATTTCAGAGGAGCAATAACTACTTGGTCCCTTTTTTTCTCCCAAATATGTACAATGAATGGTGCAATTTGGCAGGAGGGTCTTGAAAATGTACTTTTAGGGCATTAAGTGAATTGAGAGAGTTTGGGTGAAAAGACAAAAAACCCCAAAGAACTTATTAAGGTGGCAGGTGTTAGCCCCTTGACAAGGTTACTCAGCAGAGTTGTGGCACGAATTTTTATGATGGCCTTGGCACAACCTGAAACATTGGGGAAACATCATGATGGGCGCCTCGTCATGACAGACTATGTAGGATTGAAAAATGCACCTTAATAGAGGCAAGGCACATTTCACATGGACGTGTGGGTTGACATGACAATAGAAAGGCAAAGTTATGCCAAGGCTGGGCCAATGCATATGCAAGGAAAATGCATGAGTAAGGCAAGGCAAAGCAAAGCATGGGCAAAGCAAGACAAGGAAAGACCATGACATGGCATGGCTAAGGCAAGGGCAGTGCAATGTGCACCAAGGCATGCAAATGGCTGGCAAGGCGTATGGGCAGCTTGGCACGATAGATGGATATCAAGGCAGGCCCCAACACTTGGCATAATGCAAGTCTTTGGCGCAGCTGAGCAGTAGGCACAAGTGTGAAATGCACATGAGGGCAGTTGAGCGGTTATTTTACTGTAAAACTAACATTCTGTCACGACCTGAATTTTTCACCCTCGGGAGTCGTGATGGCACCTACTAATACGAGCTAGGCAAGCCAATTATTTGCACAATTTACCTTTTTACCCATTTTATATTCATTAATAATTTCGAAATAATAACATTTAAACAGCGCAATTTTACATAAGCGGAAGAAAAAGCAATAAGCTATCAGAACATGAACCCAATACAACTTGAATCTCGACTTCCCAGAACTGGTGCCACAGTTTTACAGACGGTCTAAGAACACTACAAATAAAGGTCTAAAAGAAATAAATACAACGCTGTCTCTGAAAATGCATGAAAGAAATAGGAATAGTAGATGGAAGGAGATGCCAAGGTCTGTGGACGCCTGCAGGACTACCTCGGGTCGCCTGATGATCAAGAATCATCAATCTCACTACGGTCCGAAGTCCACAACACTAGGGTCTGCACAAAAGAGTATAGAGTGTAGTATTAGCACAACCGACCCGATGTACTGGTAAATGCCTAGCCTAACCTCGGCAAAGTAGTGACGAGGCTAGGACCAGACCACCAAACAAACTTGTGCAGTTATATAATATACAGCGGGAAGTAAAGCAAAAGTAAACAAGTAAAGATGGGAGGGGGAAACATGCTTCGGGGAATAACAGGTAAAAACAGAATATCAAGAGAATTATTAAGGAATCGAAATCCAACCACTAACATGAATAATGAAAATAAAGGCAAATTTCACTTTCTTTTCACATCTTGTTGTAGACGTGCAACCCGATCCCATTTCTTGTATATCGTGGTAGGCATACCACCTGCTCCCATTTTACTATATCTTGTGGTAGGCGTACCACCCGCTCCCATTTTATCATATCTTTGTTGCGGCATGCAACCCAATCCATATATAATATTGTTGCGGTGTGCAACCCTATCCACATATAATATCGTTGCGGCGTGCAACCCGATCCACATATAATATTGTTGCAGCGTGCAACCCGATCCATATATAATATTGTTGCAGCGTGCAACCCGATCCATATATAATATTGTTGCGACCTGCAACCCGATCTATATATAATATTTACAATTATAACGAGAGTCCCGACAAGGGGTCAATAAGGTCTACCCTATCCCAGCAAGGGATTCGACAACATAAGTAATACGTCCCGGCAAGGGAGAAACAACTATAACGAAACTTGTTACAACACCTAACTACCTCAGCTATAACCAAACTTGTTCCACGAGAATAACCATAATCCTTATCCAACACAAAGAATCATCAACCTAAGCATCCGTAATATCCATTAAGAACACAATGCTAGGGAACCACAACTAAACAATAGCCCGACAAGGGGGCGACATAATGATATCTCCTCTTTCTCTTTTACTTAACAACTCACTAGACAACTCGAGCCAACGCTCTAGAGGTTCAATTATCACTTATACTTTAATAATTCATTATACAACTGGAGCCAAACGCTCCTCAATATTCATAGGTCACAATTCTTCCACAACTTTACACAACAAATAAAAATCTTCACCAAAGCATGAATAATACAACGAAATCATGAAAATCAAAATATAAGACTCACGGTCATGCTTGACACCAACACATAGATACTCGTCACATGCCTATACGTCGTACTCGACAAGAAGCAAATAGCAAATAGGACACAACTCCTAATATCTCAAGCTAAGGTTAGACCGAACACTTACCTCAAACATCCACGGACAACTCAAGCCTCAAACACTGCCTTTCCTTTCGAATTCAGCTCCAAATCAATTGTATCTATACATAATCGACTTAATAACATCAATAAATGGTAAACAATCCAATTCCAATACTTAATTATAGCTTTCTAATCATTCTTCCCAAAAATCCAAAAATGACCCCAAGCCCGCTTGGTCAAAACACGAGGTTCGTACCAAAACCCAATCACACATTCACTCACGAGCCCGAATATATAATTTGTTTTGAAATCCGACCCCAAAACGAGGTCAAATTCCCAAATAATCAAAAAGCCCTAACTCTACCCAAATCCCCAATTTTCTACCCTTAATTCCATGTTTTTAGGCCTATAATCTAATAGATGTTGATGAAAATGGAAGAAAACAAGTTAAAGATTACTTACATAAGAGATTATGGTGAAGAAGCTCTTCAAAAATCGCCCCAAGAGGTGTGGAGAAGAAGAAGTTGTGAAATTTTGTGAAAATCCCGTATAGCTACTGTTCTGGACTATTAAAAATAACTGGGCGAATTTTGGTCTATGCGATCGCGGACAAGGGATTGTGATCGCATAAGGTAAATGTGGCTGAGCACTGCGATCGCGGACAATACCATGTGATCACATAGAAGAAAATGAAAGCTGGGGCTAACACATTGCGATCACGTAAGAATGAATGTGATCGCATAGAACAAATTGTGATCTCCCGGAAATTTACTCTACGCGATCGCGGAAGGACCTATGCGATCGCATAGCACAAAACAGGACCCCTGAGGTTTACTCTATGCGATCGCATAGTACAAAATCACTGAACACCAGAAACGGCAGAAAACTAGATTTTTCCAAGTCTAAAACACTACGACACCTATCCAAAACTCACCCGAGCCCTCGGGACTCCAAACCAAATATACACACAACCTCAAAAACATCCTACGGACTTATTCGTGTGATTAAATTGCAAAAATAACATCATGAACATCGAATTAAACCTCAAAATCAAAGAATTTTCTCAAACTTCTTAAAACATCCTTTTTTTTGCAATTTAGGTCTGAATCACGTCAAATGACATCCGTTTTTCACCAAATTCTACAGAAACGTCTTAAATCATATATAAGACCTGTGCCGGGTGACAGAACCAAAATACGGGCCCCGATATCATCATGTTCTAATAAAATTTCATTTCAAAATCCTTTAAACAATTTCAGAAAAAATATTTATTTCAAAATTCATTTCTCGGGCTTGGGACCTCGGAATTCGATTTCGGGCATACGCCCAAGTCCCATATTTTTCTACGGACCCTCCGATACCGTCAAATCATGGGTCCGGGTCCGTTTACCCAAAACATTGACCGAAGTCAAATTAATTCATTTTATAGTTAAAATTTATCATTTTTCATAGATTTTCACATATAGGCTTTCCGGTTACGTGCCCAGACTGCGCACACAAATCGAGGTGATGCTAAAATAGGTTTTTAAGGCCTCAGAACATAGAATTTCATTTAAAATAAGTGATGACCTTTTGGGTCATCACACTTGTAGCCATGATTGGCACGTGCGTTTTGTATCTTGTCTCTTTTTGTTGATTCAGATTTGCCCAACGGTTGGGGCTTGTCAACTGCTTTGTTTAGATGTTGTTAAGTATAATTGGGCAGGATGCACTATAAAAACGTGCACACAGCCAGTCCCAAACACAGACTTAGTCTTGTGGTTATTTTATTGTGCCAAAAACGTCTAAATGTATTCCTAAGGGTAGGAAATCTTTCTAAGGCAGGGAACTAAGGCGTTCTTTATTCTTCGATATAGATTTGGCTTTGTTGTGTTCTTGTATTCACATATTAATGCAACTTGAGAAGACATTCTTGTAAATTCGTGTCTGCCTCTTACTTTCTTTGCTGCTTAAATTTATTCTAAGACCCAAACGTCTAAAAATAATTTTAAGTATTGGAAGGATGAATTCAAGTGCTAGGCTTTCTTGCCGCACGGAGGTGAACCTCACTAATTGATGGCATGTAATCTCTGGCGGCTTGGAATTTGATCCAGATAGGGGATAGAGAGCAACGAGTAATCAGGGGAGATATCCCTTATCTGGATCCAATTCCAAGACGCCTAGTGGCGGACCTAGAATTTTATGCAAGCGGGTTCAATCTTAGAAGTACATAACTTTAGTCGTAAAATAGTAATTGTCAAGTGGGTTCAAATGGAGTACCTCCAGTCTACCCCGATGGAGCTCCAATTGTGGACCCAATCGATGTTATCTCCCATATTGCCATTAATGGGAATGTGGGTATCGATCTTGAAAATAGAGTCCGTAGAGATGCTCGAACAGTCGATCAGAGCATACAAAGTAGTGGAGAAGGCAGAATTAGCCTTTGAATGATATTCGAAATGTTGCAGACTCAACAAGCTGCAATAGCATAACTCCAAAATTAGAATAGTGCACCAAGCAGGATCGAGCTCGAGTCATCACAAGAAATTGTTCGTAGAGCAAAATCGGTGCCGAAGATATCGAATGGAGGAGAATCGGAGATCAATCCTACTATCGTAAAGATGCTCGAGGAACTGACAAAGCGAATCGAGATAGGGGAGAAGAATATCAAGGAAAATGATAAGAAAGTGGAAACTTATAACTCTAGGGTCGACTAAATCCCGGGGCACCACCGAGATTGAAAGGGCTTGATTCCAAATAGTTTGTCCAAAAACCTTTACCCCCGCGTGCGGCTCCGAAGCCAATCCCTAAAAAGTTCCGTATGCCCGTGATTTCGTAGTATAACTGGATGACAGTTCCAAACAAATACGTCACCTCATATACGTGTGCCATCAAGGGAAATGACTTGGAAGATGACGAGATTGAAAATGTATTGCTGAAAAAATTCGGGGAGACTTTATCGAAGGGTGCTATGATATGGTACCATAATATACCACCTAATTCTATTGATTTATTTGCTATACTTGCAGATTCCTTTGTAAAGGCGCACGCCAGAGCCTTTAAGTTTGCAACAAGAAAGTCGGATCTACTCAAAGTCAGGCAGAGAGATAACGAGATGCTCAGGGAATTCGTATCTAAGTTCTAAACTGAGAGAATGGATTTGCCACCAGTCACCGACAATTGGGCTGTTCAAGCTTTCACTCCAGGTCTTAACGTTCGAAGTTCAGTGGCTTCCCAGCAGCTGAATCAAATTTGATTGAATACCTTGCAATTGCTTGGGCCGATGTACGCAATCGGTATCAATCGAAGATCAGGGTCGAGGATGATCAACTGGGGGATCCTTCTGGGTCCGTTTAACCTAATAGGCCCATAGATAGAATCAATAGATATATCAACCAAAAATCGAGGTAAAAAAGAAATCGATATCAACCGTATAAAGGGGACTGTAGAGACAGCGGGTCTGGGCAAAATTCTACACGGAATGAGAGGGGAAATGATCGACGTCAAAGTTCACAGGGAATTGGTATTAAGGAAGGTCACATTAAACAGCCAAAATCCAAATGAAGGTACGACCCCATTTCAATTCTTTCTATTTTTTGACTAACACTTGCAGGTTAACGACAAGGAGCGGCAGGAAGCTTTGGATCTTAAATCACACATTGCACTCTTTTTTCCTTGAACCGTTTTTTTCCCGGTTGGGTTTTTGGAAAGGTTTTTAATGAGGCAATATCGGATCGTGCTAACTTATAATTGAAGGCCGACTACGAATCAGTGTTAAAGACAGCATCTGAGGTTCCCTACAATAAACCTCGAATACTGAGAGGCATTGCCTTTGGCTGCTAACTTTGTTGCGAGGAAATTACTTCATAATGACCGAGTCTCGATAGGGCCAAATGGCCGAATGAACTGTACCCACATAGGTTGTTCGAGCCTGGCTCAAAAGATGTACGCATGAGTAATAATTTTTCTCAAAAGTAAAGAGAAGTATTTTTCCTTGCAATTATTGTCATGACCCAAACCAGAGGGCCATGACTAGCACCTGACATACTTGCCGAGCACCAATGTACATTTTATCTAACCTTCTTTATTATATTTTAGGGCCGACGAGATCAATATAATAGTAGACAAGAATCATGGACAACCAACAATGAAAGATGATGGCATGAACATACATAACATGGGATGACTAGACAATCAAGAGACTACATATATTGTATGAGCTACCACGCTACCATGAAAGACTATACAACAAAAATCAGTCAACAAGGCATACCAAACTATACATAAGTCGACACTTGTCTATGAGCCTCTAAAGGAACATAAGTGCTACAACATTGCCAAAATAGGGCCTCGACATATCCATAATGTCTATAACAAAAATGCATACCGAGACCATGACAAGTCTGGGGAAGAGATCTCGCCAATAACCACTGAATTGGGTAGCCTACTATGGTAGAGGTGCTGCATCTACCCGTCTATCAGGACCTGCAACACGACATGCAGCTTCCACAAATAAAAAGGACTTCAGTATGAATAAAGTACTGAGTATGTAAGGAAGAAAAGCATAAGTATGAACAATAATGTAAATAGGGATAGAGAATATACAACCTGTAACATCTGGGTATCTCTAAGGGCTACTGACATGAAATGCATGATACATACATATATATACATAAACTTTTAAAACAACATGAAATGCATGATACATACATATATATACACAAACTTTTAAAACATATGCCTCTGTGGGCATCATCATCATCATATCATACCCGGCTGTAATAGGCTCAAAAAAAATGTACCCGGCCATCATAAGGCTTGGTAGAATCGTATCCGGCCACGTGGAGCTCGGTAAAACCCAAATGATTAGTGGTTGCACAATAGGTGCCGTACCCAGCCGACTATAGCGCGACTCGGTAGAGTAAAATAGATACATATTTTCAATGCATGCTCGACTCATGGAATCACGTTCTAAACCTTTCGGAGTGATGTAAGGTCAATATCCTCTTTACACGTTATTAGGACTAACTCTTCACCGTGAACCTTATAAGAATCAGGAAGTACCAATAACATTGATAACATAAGAATAAGAAAAGAAACATCAACATCAATCATTCCAAAAAAGGGGAAACAATGTAAGTACTGCTAGCTTCTAAGAGTAGAGTATCTTTGAAAGCTCGTTCATTACAATATGTACAATCAGAGTCGTGCAAAAGAAGGAAAGAGATATACTCACATACCTTGTATATACTACCCAACCTCAAGCTATGCAAATTTCATGACTCCTTAGTCTACAATAGGAGAAATGACACTATCGTTAACGTTTAAGCGTCGTAACTATTATGTACCGACCACAACCTATTTTACGATTAAACGGACAACACCTCCCCTATTTATATGACTTCCCAAAAGTGAAAAGAATCACCAAACAGCCCAAATAACATCAATATTAATCATATTGAGTATCCCAAAATAGTCCACCAACCGATAACATTACTACCAAGCCTTTCAATATATATTTCACAAGTTCTAGCTTCAATGACTTAGCCGCAACTTGGATAATCTTAAATACATGTAGAGTAAGAGGTTCCTTACTTTTAGACTTAAAGAACAACTCCAATTTGACCTTAATTGACCACGAAATATCCTCCAATGCTGCCACAACAACAAGGAAGCGAAACTAGCAATCAATTAGGGGTTTTCGGCACTAGAATCACTTTAGAAGACTTGAAATCACCTAGGGTTTGATATTAAAAATTTGATGGAGCATTTACAGAACATAATCCCCTTAAAAAACCTCTCACATGAGCTAAAACAACACAAAAATGAGCAACAACAAGAAGAACAAAAAACTTACTAGCGCCACGGGATTCCCGACACTTGATTTGTGTTGTTTGCCCTTTGTTTGGATCTTGAATCTTGAGGGAACCTTAAGAGGGTGTTTCTAGGGTTCTAAGGTCTGAATATACTGAAAATAATGACTTAAAATGGGTTGGAGGTATCATATATATATATCCAAATGTCTTAAACCGCCTAAGTGGGCCCCATAGAGAGGTGCTTGACGCAGCCTTGCGAAAATGCGAATATCTCTCTACTCCGAGATGATATCGATAAACGGTTTAATGATTTGGAAACTAGACTCATTGATATTCAATTTTGTGGGTATATCACCCCATAATTCCAATTAAATTGGGAGAAAAGTGTAGTTACATTTGACCTAATGTTTAAGTAAAATTATGAATCTAAGTTGCGACAACTTTTGTCGACTTTTGTTTCATAACTCGTTTGACCTCAAGACTTATGATACGGATATTATTTGATTCAAATACCTTAAAACACAACCTCTTAAGTGTATTAAGTACCTCTAGGTTTACCCGAAAATACGGCTGACAACATCCTTAATTCGTTTAACTTCTAATACTTGTTAACCACCCTTATACACCTTTGTAACATTTAAGACCAATAGGATTAACTTCTTATCATCTCAAAGATAATCTCTTCTTGGATTTACGTTGACTAACTTACTGCATAAACTAACGTACGTGAATATGGGTTGTAACACCCTCCTCCTTAGGAACATTCATCCTCGAATGTAAGGGTTTATGGGGAGTCCAAATCATCGTGGATTCCAACGGAAATTTCCCGTCGATTTTCCCCTATAAAATGGTCACTAGTCAAACTTTCATACATTTAAGTCCAACGTATGGCCTCACAAGGTTATATAAAGCATAATGGATATGTACATTATCTGCATATCACCATTTGTATTAAGGAAGAGTATTCTCAAGCTATTGCTTACCTCATAGAGTTGTTTCACCTTCTCATGTATCCTGCGTTCCCCTAGCATCCTCGTTATCTTTATTCTGGAAAAGGTAAGGGTATTTAGACTTCATCTCATCTTATGTTTCCCATGTCATTTCTTCCATATTCTTGTTCCTCCACAATACTTTGACGGAAGCTACATCTTTTGTTCTCAGCTTGCGGGCTTGTCGATCTAATATAGCCACTGGCACTTCTTCATATGATAGATCCTCTATAACATGTACATATTTGATAGGGACGACTAGAGAAGGGTCTCCAATACATTTCCTCAACATATATACATGGAATATCAGATGGACAAATTCCAATTTGGATGGCAATTCTAACTCATAAGCAACCTATCCAATTCGTCAAAGAATTTTATATGGACCGATATATCGAGGACTCAACTTACCCTTCTTCCCAAAACGCATAACACCCTGCATCGACGAGATCCTCAATAAAACCCAATCACCAACCTCCAACTCCAGATCACGATGTCGTACATCGAATAAGTCGTTTGCCTGCTTTGCGCTGTCTTCCGTCGTTCTTGTATCACTTTCACCTTCTCAATGGCTTGGTGAATTAAATCTGGCCCATATAATTTTGTTTCACCAACTTCAAACCATCTAACTAGTGATCTACATCTTCTCCCATACAGTGTTTCGTACGGATCCATTTTAATACTAGAATGGTTGCTATTATTGTAGGCAAATTCTATGAGTGGTAGATGGTCATCCCAATTCCCCTTGAAATCCAGAACATATGCTCGTAGCATATCTTCAAGTTTCTGAATGGTACGTTCGGCATGTTTGTCAGTTTGTGAATGGAATGCAGTGCTGAATTCACTTGTATGCCTAAACTCTTCTGAAAAGACCTCCAAAAGTTAGCCGTAAATTGAGCTCATCGATCTGATATAATAGATACCAGCACACCATGAAGCCTAACAATCTCCTTGTATAACTTCACATAATCTTCAGCTGTGTAAGTTGTCTTAACTGGCAGAAAATGGGCACACTTTGTAAGTCGATCAACTATCACCCAGATGGAGTAAAACTTATGATAAAAGTGAGGTAACCCAATAATGAAGTCCATATTAATCACCTCTCATTTCCAGGTCAGAATCTCTATATTCTAAAGAAATAAACCAGGTTTCTGATGTTCTATCTTTACTTGTTGACAATTGGGACACCGGGCTACAAATTCTACAATAGACTTCTTCATGTTATCCCACCAATAATGCTCCTTGATATCATGATAAATCTTTGTCGAGCCGAGATGGATGGAATATCGGGATTGATGAATCTCATTCATAATCTTCTCTCGCAACCTTGCCATATTACGCACACATAATCGGCCTTGGTATCTCAGTGCTCCATCTCATCCGATCTCAAAAGCTGTAATTTTATGGTATCTCAGTGCTCCATCTCCTCCGATCTCAAAAGCCATAATTTTACACTGCTGAATGATCTCTCTCAATCGTACTAAGATAGGATCTTCATATTGCCGTGCTTTTACCTATGCTACCAAAGATGATTATGATGTATTCTGTACAGTAACACCTCTGTAATCAGAGTCTAACAATCTGATTCTCATATTGGCTAGCCGATGAAGCTCTTTTGTCAACCCCTGTCTACCTACCTCAATGTGTACTAATCTTCCCATTGACTTATAACTGAGAGCGTCTGCCACAACATTGGCTTTACCAGGATGGTACAATATCTCGACATCGTAATCTTTTAGTAATTCAAGCCACCTACGCTGCCTTAAATTCAACTCCTTATGCTTGAAGATGTATTGTAAACTCTAGTAATCTGTGTAGATGTCAACATAGACGCTATATAAGTAGTGCCGCCATATCTTCAAAGCATATATTAATGCAGCCAATTCCAAATCATGAGTTGGATAATTTTTTTCATGCTTCTTCAATTGTCTTGATGCATAAGCAATCACCTTCCCATGCTGCATCAATATGCACCCCAAACCTATACCTGAGGCATCACAATATACCACATAACCTTATGTTCCTTCAGGGAGAGTGAGCACTGGTGCGGATGTCAATCGATTCTTCAGAAGCATCAGACTACTGGAACTTGGTATCTTTCTGTGTTAACTTAGTCAATGGTATTAATATAGAGGAAAACCCTTCTACAAACTGCCTATAATATCCTGCTAGCCCCAGGAAGCTACGGACTTCTGACGGCATTGTAGGTCTTGGCCAGTTCTTTACTGCATCGATCTTCTGAGTTTCGACACTAATACCCTCGTCAACTATCACATGGCCAAGGAATGCTATTGAGTTCAGCTAGAATTCACATTTGGAGAGCTTAGTATATAATTTACGATTCTGAAGCGTCTGTAATACTATCCGCAAGTGGCCCACATGTTCCGCCTCCGAACGAGAATACACCAGAATGTTATCAATGAATACAATCACGAACACATCAAGATAGGGCCTGGATACAGTATTCATGAGATCCATAAAAGCTACTGGGGCATTTGTTAGCCCGAACGACATCACCACGAACTCAAAGTGCCCATATCTTGTCCAGAATGTCGTCTTTGGAATATCCTTCTCCTTAACTCTCACCCGATGATACCCTGAACGTAAGTCAATTTTGGAGAAATACTTGGCACCCTGGAGTTGGTCAAACAGGTTGTCAATCCTTGGAAGTGGATACTTGTTCTGTATAGAAAACATATTCAACTGTCGATAATTGATACACATCATTAACGACCCATCTTTCTTCTGCACGAACAAAATTGGCGCACCCCAAGATGGAGTGCTAGGCCTAATGAAGCCCTTATCCAGCAAGTCCTTCAACTGCACCTTGAAGTCTCGCAACTCTGCCGGGGCCATTCTGTATGGAGGGATAGATATCGGTTGAGTGTCAGGCAACAGATCAATGCTAAACTCAATCTCCCTTTCAGGAGGAAGGCCTGGGAGTTCATCGGGGAAAACATATGGAAATTCATTGACCACGGGGATTGATTGTAGAGTAGGCAGTTTCGTCTCCGCATCCCTAACGTGAACGAGATGATAAATGTAACCTTTTGAGATCATTTTCCTTGCCTTAAGATAAGAAATAAACCTACCATTCAGTGTAACAATGTTCCCCTTCCATTCAATGACGGGTTCACTAGGAAACTGAAACCTAACCATCTTCGTACGACAGTCAACATTTGCATAGCATGAGGCCAACTAATCCATTCCCATTATCACATCGAAATCAATTATTTCTAACTCAAATAAATTTGCCGAGGTTTGACGACTACAAATCATCACAATGCAACCTATTTATACCCTTTTAGCAATCATAGGATATCCTATTAGAGTGGATACCACAAGGGGTTTAATTATCAATTCAGGTTCAATGCCAAACTTATTAGCCACAAAAGGTGTAACATATGATAATGTAGATCCCGGATCAATCAGCGCATACACATCGTAAGAAAACATAGACAGTATACCTGTAACAACATCTGGAGATGACTTGAGATCTTGTCGACCTACTAGAGCATAGGTTCGATTCTGAGCACCACTCGAACTCGACACTGCACCTATACCACTACCACGACATGTCGATTGCTGAAAACCTCATGCTGGAGGTCGAACTGATGAGGAAGAACCAGACATAGATCCAGTCGGCTGAGCCATACCACTACCTCCTATGTTAGGACAATTCTGCATCATATGGCCAGGTTGTCCGCAAGAATAGCACACATTAGAACCTCGACGACATAGTCCAAAGTGGGCCTTGCCGCACTAATCACAACGTGGTGTTGTGGGTCTCGTCTGACTAGTTTCCCTGTGATGTTGCGAGCCTGATGCCTGCGAACTCTAACCTGGACCAGAATAGGTAAATCGATCATATCGAGGCCTCTAAAACTGTGGAGGAGCACTAGCTATAGGTGGTGCCGAACTCCTTGAAGATTGGGGCCTGACACTTCCTCTGAAGTCATCAGAATACTCTGCAAATCTCGCCCTCTTGTGAAGGCCCCTATCCTGCTCCATATCTGCCCTCTGCTAGCGCTTAGGATCCTCTAGGGTCTGGGCATAAGCCTGAATACGGGAAATATCCATGTCCTCCCCCAAGGAGGCTGTCGTGCACTAATTTATCAGATGTGGTCCCAACCTGTTCATGAACAGATGCACCCTATCACTCATCTCGGCCACCATATGGGAAGCATACCTTGCTAAAGAATCAAACTACATACTATACACTAGCACACTCATATTACCTTTGTATGCGGCGAAATCATAGGACTTGATTTCTCGCTATCAAGACACTTTGGAAGAATACCTCGAGACCCTGAGGACGTGGAGCTGCTACCGAGTCCCCTCCATCGGGGCTCGTCGGGGCCCGACTCAAAAAAGACAAAGGTCGGGGCTAGAGCAGAAAGAGAAGTTCCCAAGGCACATGGCTAAGTCTGACAAAGCTAGCCTATCCAGGGCCTATGCCAAAGCGTCACATCTAGTCGTCCCATCTCCATTCTTTATAATTAACGCATGTTGTCCTATATATCTGGGTTCCCGTCCTATATAAAGGGAACCCACACTACTTTGTAGGGGATGATGTTGCTCCAACTATTCTCCACAAGATCAATAATCTCTCTATCTCTCTTCTCTCTAACTTGCTCGTTCTTATTAGCTCGAGGCCACTCTTAACGTTTATTGCGACCAACAGAAAGCCCAAAAGACCCTAGCCCGGGAAGAATAGGAAGTTGGTCTTCAAATTTTTGAAATGTTGCAGGCACAACAGTTGGCCATCGCTCGGCTACAAAGCCATCCGAAGACTCCTAGTACAGTAGCGTCGGAAACAGCTCCCCCCGCCGAACAAGTACCTAAGATATCAAACAATAATGGATCGGTAGCCAACCCTGCCATAGCAATGATACTTGGGGATCTCCCCAAAAAGATCGAATTAGGTTCATGGAAGTTCGTGCAATGGCCGTTCCCCGAGGAAGAGACCCCGAAACTCATTTCAAAGAAGTCCCGAACGCCAGAACTCCCTAAGTATAACGGGACCTTAGATCCCAACGAGCACATCACTGCCTATACGTGCGCGGGACAAGGCAACGACCCAAAAGATGATGAGATTGAGCCCGTCTTATTGAAGTGGTTTGGGGAAACACTCTCAAAAGAAACCATGATGTAGCGTGATAACCTAGCGCCCAACCCCATAAACTGGCTTACCATACCGGCAGATTCCTCCATAAAGACACACGCTAATGCCATCGAAGCAACGACAGGAGAGCCCAACCCGTCCAGGACCGAACAAAGGGAGGATGAAATGCCACGAGAATTTGCACCTCATTCCTGATGGAACGACGAGATTACCCCCAATCCCGGATGACTGAGCAATACAAGCCTTCACTCAAAGCCTAAACAAACCAAGCCCGACGATTTCAGAGCAGTTCAAACAAAACTTGATCAGGTACCCCGCTAAGACCTGGTCGGATGCCCGTACCCGGCATCAGTCACAAATCAGGGTCATGGATGACCATTCGGGAGCCTCTTCGGGCTCAGCTTACCCAAACAGGCTCCTGGCAAAGAAACTAATGCCAAATAGAGGGGAGGAATCGCCCGTGCGCCGCAAATAGGAGGAACACCCCGAGATGCAATCTACCTCACAACGATCGAAGAATGGCCCGAGGACAACATCCTCGAGGAATCGTTAACAAAGCCAGATTCGACGAGGATGCATGGCCGGCAAGGGCACCTCGCCCGTTAGAATATAATTTCCACATCGCTATACAAAACATCGTGTTCGCCGTAGGCAAAACTAGGGATGTCAAATGTCTCGGACCAATTCGGTCTAATGCCTCTCAAAGGAATCACAACCTGGCATAGGGACTACATAGCAAGTGCGGTCGCGGGGCCGAAGATAGCCACCAGCTCCGAAGGAAGGACGCCAAGCCGCTTGACAAAATCACCATCGAGAACTGACGAGTGACCGAATTGAAGTTTAGTCCCCAACATGGAAGGTAGCCAGGAGGAACGAAGCAAACGGGCCACAGCGCATTACCACGATAATGGAGGAGCAACGACCCTTAACAAGAACTTATAAAAGGGAGAGCAAAATTTCTCGTCACTGGAGAAAGGCAGATCTGGGGATATACCCCCAAGGACGCCCTTACATTCAGCAAAGAGGGTACCGAGACCTCATCTCGGCCTCACAATGACGCACTGGTAACCTTCTTCCTCACTCGGTCCATTTTAAATAAAACATGTGCCCATAAGTGTAGGTGGCTCGATCGGCACTGCCGGGCCGAGGATGATGGGGCAGCTCAGACCACCAAGTCAAAACACAACCACCTCTAGAATCTTTGATAGATTCCAAACGGCAATCGCTACGACAAGGAGAAAGACCATTCTCTTAGTACAGCGTGACTGGCCCAGACCGGAACGCCGAGTTCCATATCATCAAAGGAGGCGCAACTAACAGACGCCTTATTCAGACGACCACGGGTGCATCGCCCGAAGACAGGGCTGCCCCCACTTCACCAAAAGGATGAAATTCCATGCAAAGGACGGAATTAAAACCGTCGACAAGAGCAATACGCGACAAAGGGAAATTCCGCATCACATGATGCATCGCCTGCACTAATATCTCGACTATCGAAAGAGTCAAAGGGTAAGTGAACCACCTCTTGGCCAAGACTGAGTAAACACAGTGGAGGGCTGTACTAGAGTCCACACCCCGAAATAGTTGGAACATACCAAACCTCGGAATATCGCCTATACATCCCGCGGTAAAGAAAAACTACCTCCCTCCTTCATTATTTTTGACTAACCTATATGCAGACACCCGGCCAGGGCGTTCGGAAGCTCTAACTCTACCCGGAGACCCCAAGGACTTAACAGAACCCACCGCGCTCTTTCCCTTCGGCCGGACTTCTGCCCCGAAGAAGGCCTCGCCAGCAAGGTTCAGAGCAGAGCAACGTACCCCTGAGAAGGATCCAAAAAGATCACAGGCCTTCTTCTGTAATCAAACAATGAAGGACACCCCCCCTGAAGGCGCTGTCCGCTCAGAAGGGCAGGGGAATGGCGGAATGAGTTTTAATAGGGAATCATGTACCGGACCAAACGGTCCAAGGATCCGCGCCCGTGCGGGCCGAGCTCACAGCAATGAAACAATATGTATTTGCTCTGAGCAATAAAAGAATATCTTTTAGCATCTCATACTCCAAAAAAGGAAATCTCAGTATACTCTCGGCAGGGATCCCTCCACCAAATGCGTCCAAAAATACTCGGAGACTTAGCGTCAACTATTTGGCACCTGCATGGCCCTAGGGTCAGAACTCTAGTCTCATAAAGTGCCATCAAGGTAACTCTGAGTTCACAAATAATGGCCTTTGAGCCTAAGAAAACTCGATGACTTGTAGACTATCGCCATACACTGGAAAACTCGAAGCCGTAAGATCCCGAGCGGGCAGACCCAGTATAACCAGATCTATTCTACATAGCAACAAAAACTATAAGACCTCAACAGGCATGACAAATTGTAAGATCTCAATAGGCATGAAAATTTGTAAGACCTTACTACGGGCATAAAACTCAATCCCGAAGTTTAGGCCATATGTCACATTTGCAAGAATCCTGAAAGGGAATACCTCGGTGTAGATGACTAAACTATCACTAGGGATCAAAAATGGCTCCGGCCAAACACATATGACTACGGTCAAAATGGTTGCGCCATCCAAATTAACGTGACTCGGGGACGCCCTACTGTCTCTAATAAAATCGCAGGCCATTACTTCGAATATACTTCAAAAAGAACCGGTTAAAACAGGCTTCCCTCAATAGGCAAATGAGCTTTGACCATGTCAGCTCCAAATCACAAGGCTTCGAGCTACTCAGCCTACAAGCTAAAAACCTTCCGAGGTGTTCGAACATTGCCACTAACGACTTGAAATCGGGGTTCTTCCCGAACCGACGACGGGTCAGGCAAAATCATTTCAAAAAGACCTTAACGAGAGGAAAACACAGCCTACAAAATGCCCATGGGCAAAAGCGTAAGAGCCATTGTCGCCAGCCAAACAAGCCTCCGGGCCGCACACTAAAAGGTCTCAACGACCAAACAACATAAGAGCCATTGTCGCCAGCTTGAAAAATGAAAACTTGAGGATTAAAATAAGCTCAAGTCGTAACCCGATTTGGAGATCAGATCCAAAATAGTTAACTACAAATGCCTAAGGGCACATCATAAGTGCCATTGTCGCCAGCCAAACAAGCCTCCGGGCCACACAGTTAAAAGGTTGCTTTGACCCGAAACGTAAATGCCATCTTCATCCGCCCATGCAGGCATGAAAAAACTTGAGCGTCAATTAAAGCTTGAGTCGCAACGTGACTCAGAGACTAGACCCAAAATAGTTAAAACACAAATGCCCAAGGCCAAGGAACAAGAACAATCATCATTCGCCCATGCAGGCACGTGAGATTGAAGGTTAGGAAAGCTCGAGTCAAGGCCTGACTCTGAGACTAGGCCTAAATAGCTGGGCAAAGCACAAAGGCCCTAACGCCTACTTGCATAAAAAAATCGCACTTAAGAGCCTCCCGGCCTACCTAGTTAGCTCCGAACCCATGGGGCTCCCGCCAAACACCGAAACCAGCCCGCCTGGTCGAAAGTAATGCAGAAAGAGATATAAAAGAGATAAAGCTTCAAGTTTTCTCTTATTTACACATGCAAAGGGCACGCTCTCCATCTACAAACATGCTCTGAAAATATCAAATACAAAATAGAAAAGCGGCAAAATCTACGCTCCGCTCCAAAAGGCTACAGCCTGCCAACCCCAAATTCGCTCTACGTGACATCAACAAGAAGTGACCGAGCATCGGTCTCGTCCGCCCTTGATCGAGCCAAATCCTCCGAGAGAACAAATCCCCTAGCATTGATCTCCTAGAGTACCTCTCTTCGGGATCTACAACGAACATATTGCTCGATCCTCTTCTCACGATTGAGGGCCCGCTTCAACTAGCTTGGGTATTAGCAACATCCTTCATATGAATCGCCATCTCCTGATCAGCCTTTGTTCGACTTAATGCTACTTCAACCCGGGCATCGATTATCTCAGCTCTGACCTTCGAAAGATCAGACTCGAGCTTCACGATCATATCCGCTTGAACTGTAGCATTGTCACGAGCCAAGCGGAGTTGGGCCTCGAAGGCGGGAACCTTGTCCAAGCCGCTCCTCTCCTCTAAAGCTTGAGCCTGCACCTAAGACCTCAGTTCACCGCAAGCATTCCTATCACGGTCGGCTTCGCCCGTAAGGTACTCCAAATCCTCCTTCTTTTTCTGCAGCTGAGATAGGTAAAATAATTAACCTTAAGGGTCAAAAAGAGCGAAGCACGTACTATGAAAGGTTACCTGCTCCATCAAATAGCTCTCGTAATTCGAGCTCCGATACGCCTCATATCGCTAGTACATCAACTCAACCTCCTTCTCCTTGCTAAGGAGCCTAAGGGACTCACCCTCATCTAGAGATTTCCGAAGCTTGGCCCCATGACCGAGCAGCTCAGACCTGAGCCTATCCAAGGCGTGCAAAAGAAAGACTCGATACAGAAAGGAAGATGTGAAATAAAAAAGGACTGCGTCGAAACTCACCATGAACTAAAGTCGGCAGACTTCCTCAAAGGCAAAGCACACTCCTGTTGGTCCTGCCCCTCGGCCCTGGAAGAACCAACCTCGGGCAAAACATATTCACTTAGAGGAACCACCGTTCTGGAATCAGACACTCCGGGAACAGCAGGCTCGAGCGATGTCCTCTCCTTAAAGACACAGGCCCGTTGATCCCCATTAAAAGCTCCATCACACTGCGGGTGCGAATCCTGTTTATCGCCATCGTCCCTCAGCTCGGATGGCGACGACTCCTTCCCTTCTCCGGAGGAGCACAACCTCGCCCCAAGGAATCGCCCGATACCTGCAACAGCAAAGCTAGTATAAAAGAAAGATGGAAATGTCATCTCAATTATTCGAGGACCAAGGTAGGAGCAGCATACACGCATACCCTGGTATTTCTCTTCCCATTTGTCACGGGATATAGCTCGCCACTTACGCTCATCGCAGGTCGAATGAGTCGCCAACTTTCGGACCTAGACTGGCAGATCGAGAGCTTCGCCCAGCATCCATGAAGTCAGTACAAAATAGGAAGGAGACATAGTTACTCAACTGGTTTTTGCTATAAGCAAATCTAAGGGAGCATGAGACACTCCACTCACGTGCGAAATTCCATCCCTCGAGAAACGACATGATCTCCACGGGGATAACATCAGCCGTCCGGACCTGGACGAATCGACTGACCCAATCTTGATCCCCATCTTCTTCATCATCAACAAAGGGAATGGGCGAGCAGCACCGTAAGGTTAACAGGCCTCGGTGATGAAAGGGTCAGTTTATCCTAATGAGGTAGTTGAGCGTGAATTCATCATTAGCACCACTTGCCAAAACGACAAATGTATCTGCGCCAAAGTAACCTGATACTTCAAGCAAAAATCAAGCACGTCCCTATCAAGGGGGCCAAATGCGAAAGGATATAGGTATACGCTCAAGAATCCATCAGCAGAGTCCGTAATATTCTCCTCCGGGGAAAGCACCTACAGGGTTATCCCCTCGCTCCATCCGCAATATATTATCACCATCTCTAGATGTTCATCTTTTATAAAAGACACAGTCTTCATAGCAAACTCCCACGGATCCTAAACGCTGGGAATAGAACTCTCCCCTCCCTGCTGGGTCGGCCCCGAAGTAGTTGCCATGGCTATGGTAGAATTGACAGACTAAAGCGAGGATGTGCGCCAATGCTTTTTGCGCCTGAAGAGACGAAGGACCCAATGCCAAGGCGGAGGGATAGCTATCCAAAATAATGAGATCTCCCAAAGAAGCGAAAGCCACCCCACATATATGTGGGAAACAACAACGATTAGCCTATCGAAAGTAAGCCCTGGGAGGCCAACGACCTCGATATAGATCCCGGGTTAGTACCCGACCCCAGAGGCATCCATTGATAAGAAGTTAGGCCTCAAGGAGTCAACTGTATCATCTCTAGTCTCGAGGTAGTGCCCGACCTCGAGTATCTACGCCAAAAAAAAGAAGTCAAGCTTCGGGAAGCCTTCAACACCATCATAGAACTCGAGGAGGTACCAAATCTCATGGTTTTTCTTTCTAAAAAGAAAAATAAACACACGAAGCCCCTATCATGAAGGCTCTAGGAGGGCTCGAGGTATCGCCTAAGTATAGGCAACCCCTCAACGGAAGTCTATCCACTACGCTTTAAAAGGCTATCTGCATCAAGTTCAATGCAGACCCCTAGGTACCCGAAGCCAACCTTCGCTTAGGATACCACTCTCTAAAGCTCCAAAACTCAGCGTACTATCTCCATGCAACTCGAAGGTCCCAACAGCCCAAGTCTATCATATCAATTCAGGCTTGGCCCGAGTTACGACGATGTGCTCAGAAAATAGCCATGTCAATCGGCAAAGGATCGGAAAGAATGCTCGCATCCGAGTGAGACATCAGCGGTCAACAACAAAGGAAAAATATTCAAAGACCTCGAGGCGTACGAGAACGTAAAATAAAAGGGCAAGAATCGAAAATAGAAAATCAAGGGAGTGCCTTTATATTCATAAATATCTGTGTACAATAGCCCTCGAGCCCGCATGGGGTTCTTACGCTTAAAAAAAGAAACAAAAGGGTGCACACATGAGATAAAAGCCTAGAGGCTGGTCTACCTTCAAAGGTCCACCTCCTGCAATAGGTGCTTGCGGGCACACATCCTCAGAAGCCTCATCCCGGCCTTCCACACTGATATCCCTAAAGGAGGGCGAGCAACAGGGAGGGATGCAAAAATGCCATAGCTCTCCGAAGGTCGAGGACCCTCGCTGGCCAAGAGAACCTCGGAGAGACAGCGGACCGGGCGAGCCTCGATCCCAATTGCATGGCTACTTAGAGTCCACTTCTTGGGACATCTAGTCGTGCAAGCTACTATCTCGGGGCAGAGCGCCCGTCGAGCCGGGGTATAAAGGTGAGTAGCAGTGTGTTATTCGAGCCCCCTTTTGAGCTGTGGTATATAATCCAAAGAGCTTTTTATGAGCAAGAAAAGTTGACCCCCCATGTGTCATCATCTCGCACAAACAAGGGCAGCAACAGTAGATGTAACAGCAACCACAACAGTAACAGGATGGCATAGTTATGCTCAACAAAGGGAAGCTCCGGTAAAAGGCCACAACACAGCCTACAGGAGCTCTGCCAAATGTCCTTGAGGCCATTAGACCCAAACATAATGTTCAAGGATATAGGAAGATAATAAGAAGAAACGGGCATATATCCAACGAAGGTACTTGGAAAGAAAAAACAACGCCAAAGCACCCCCCATTTATAGGGGGTAGCAACACGGTCATCGAGGCTTTGGAAGATTGACCGACAGACGCAATTACTACATTCTCGAAGAACTGAATCGACAGCGGAGCATTCATCCTGGAGAGCGGGAATCGACAGCGCATTAAATGATGTCAAATACTCAAGTCCATGGGACACCCGGTTGCCGCAAAAACTCGCGCTACAGGTTGCATTATTGGTATGACGTCACTGTAAGAAGCTCGTGGAGCCATGTGTCAGAATCATTTCCCATCGCTTCGTTCTAGGAAACGTGGAGACTATCTATATGCGGCGAAATCAGAGGACTTGATTTCTCGCTATCAAGCCACTTCGGAAGAATACCTCGAGACCCCAAGGACGTGGAGCTGCGACCGAGTCCCTTTCCTCAGGGCTCGTTGGGGCCCAACTCAAAAAAGACGAAGGTCGGGGCTAGAGCATAAGGGGAAGTTCACAAGGCACACGGCTAAGTCTGACACTGGCCTATGCCGAAGCATCACGTCTAGCCGTCCCATATCCATACTTTATAATTAATGCATGTTGTACTATATCCGTGTTCCCCTCCTATATAAAGGGAACCCACACTACTTTGTAGAAGGCTGATGTTGCTCCAAATATTCTCCACAAGATCAATAATCTCTCTCTCTCTCTCTCTCTCTCTCTTCTCTCTAACTTGCTCGTTCTTATTAGCTCGAGGCCACTCTTAACGTTTATTGCTTTCATACTTGTTCTTCGTTTATCGCTAGGTATTGGCCATAAAGAGCCTTGCTTGATCATATCTCAACTATTATACCATCCCCGACTACCCCCGATAGCTCGAGACCGAGTCGGATATTGGCCCCGAGGCTCCTTCATCAACTAGTCCAAGGCTCGGGCTACAAGCCCCTGGGTTTGATTACTGTCCCGTTTAAGCTTGAATCTCTTTGTTAAACTTCATACTCTAAGCATCTACTGTTTTAACAACTAGCATAAAAATAGATCACATATTTTTAGAATCCCATTTACAAATTTAATTGTTGTTACCATTTTCACGGGAAATAACCTTGTCGAAGGTTCAAGAACTTATCAGCTCTAGCTCGTCGTATCTCAACTGGCAAGTAGTAACGAAGAAAGGCTTCAAAAAATTCCTTCCACGCAGCTGGAGGAGCGTTTGGACCCCATGATCTCTCCCGACTATCATATCAGAAAACCGCTAAATCCCGTAATCGATAAGAAGCCAACTCTACTGCCTCTGTATCACTAGCATGCATAACCTGCAGTGTATGATGAACCTGATCAATAAAAGTCTGCGGGTCCTCCTTAGGGTCTGATCCGATAAACACTGGAGGGTCTAGATTAATAAAATCACGAATTCTCATACTTGCCGATTTATCAACAACACCGGTATTTTGCCTCTGAGCCTGAGAAGCTACCAAGCTAGTCAATAACCATACTGCACTTCGCATATCATGGTCTATAGGGCCAGACGACGGAACTGGTGGTGCTGTGTGCCTCCTAACATCCTCTGGAGGAGACGGCATAGATGAGGTATGAGATGACATCTCACTCTGAGCCTCATTTTGGCCTGCTCTGGCTTGAGGCACCTAATTGGTACCCTCTCCCCCAGCTGTATCAAGTCGCTACTAATCGCTTGCTTCCTAGTCGAAGGCATCACTGAAAGAAATCAAGGTGAATATTAGAGACGAACACTTACGACTCAACTCTATGCACGATCTAGATTCAGGAAGAAGGTAACAACCCTAGATGTCATATAGCCTCCTGATTATAAATGTGGCGTGCTACACATCCATAATCAAGACTATACTAGACATAACTCATAGACAACCCCTAGAACAGACTTGCTCTGATACCAAGTTTGTCATGACCCAAACCGGAGGGCCATGACTAGCACCCGACCATACTTGTTGAGCACCAACATACATTTCATCTAACCTTCTTTATTATCGTTTAGGGCCGACGATATCAATAAAAATAGTAGACATGAATAATGGACAACCAATAATGAAAGATGATGGCATGAACATACAAAGCATGAGATGACTAGACAATCAAGAGACTACATATAAAGTACGAGCTACCACGCTACCATGAAAGACTATACAACAAAAATCAGTCAACAAGGCATACCAAACTATACATAAGTTGACATTTGTCTATGAGCCTCTAAAGGAACATAAGTGCTACAACATTGCCAAAATAGGGCCTCGACATACCCATAATGTCTATAACAAAAATGCATACCGAGACCACGGCAAGTCTGGAGAAGGGATCTCGCCAATAACCGCTGAACTGGGCAGCCTACTATGGTAGAGGTGCTGCGTCTACCCGTCTATCAGGACCTGCAGCACGACATGCAGCTTCCACAAATAAAAATGACTTCAGTATAAATAAAGTACTGAGTATGTAAGGAAGGAAAGCATAAGTATGAACAATAATGTAAATAGGGATAGAGAATATACAACCTGTAACATCTGGGTATCTGTAAGGGCTACTGACATGAAATGCATGATACATACATATATATACATAAACTTTTAAAACAACATGAAATGCATGATACATACATATATATACACAAACTTTTAAAACATATGCCTCTGTAGGCATCATCATCATCATATCATACCCGGCTGTAATAGGCTCGATAAAAACGTACCCGGCCATCATAAGGCTTGGTAGAATCGTATCCGGCCATGTGGAGCACGGTAAAACCCAACTGATCAGTGGTTGCACAATAGGTGCCGTACCCAACCGACTATAGCGCGACTCGGTAGAGTAATTTAGATACATATTTTCAATGCATGCTCGACTCATGGAATCACATTCTAAACCTTTCAGAGTGATGTAAAGTCAATATCCTCTTTACACGTTATTAGGACTAACTCTTCACCGTGAACCTTATAAGATTCAGGAAGTACCAACAACATTGATAACATAAGAATAAGAAAAGAAACATCAACATCAATCATTCCAAAAAAGGGGAAACAATGTAAGTACTGCTAGCTTCTAAGAGTAGAGTATCTTTGAAAGCTCGTTCATTACAATATATACAATCAGAGTCGTGCAAAAGAAGGAAAGAGATATACTCACATACCTTGTATATACTACCCAACCTCAAGCTATGCAAATTTCATGAATCCTTAGTCTACAATAGGAGAAATGACACTATCGTTAACGTTTAAGCGTCATAACTATTATGTACCGACCACAACCTATTTTACGATTAAACGGACAACACCTCCCCTATTTATATGACTTCCCACAAGTTAAAAAAATCACCAAACAGCACAAATAACATCAACATTAATCATATTGAGTATCCCAAAATAGTCCACCAACCGATAACATTACTACCAAGCCTTTCAATATATATTTCACAAGTTCTAGCTTCAATGACTTAGCCGCAACTTGGATAATCTTAAATACATGTAGAGTAAGAGGTTCCTTACTTTTAGACTGAAAGAACAACTCCAATTTGACCTTAATTAACCACGAAATATCCTCCAATGCTGCCACAACAACAAGGAAGCGAAACTAGCAATCAATTAGGGTTTTACGGCACTAGAATCACTTTAGAAGACTTGAAATCACCTAGGGTTTGATATTAAAAACTTGATGGAGCATTTACAGAACATAATCCCCTTAAACAAACCTCCCACATGAGCTGGAACAACACAAAAATGAGCAACAACAAGAAGAACAAGAAACTTACTAGCGCCACGGGATTCCCGACACTTGATTTGTGTTGTTTGCCCTTTGTTTGGAGCTTGAATCTTGAGAGAACCTTAAGAGGGTGTTTCTAGGGTTCCAAGGTCTGAATATACTGAAACAAATGACTTAAAATGGGTTGGAGGCATCATATATATATCCAAATGTCTTAAACCGCCTAAGTGGGCCCCATAGAGAAGTGCTTGGCGCAGCCTTGCGAAAATGCGAATATCTCTCTACTCCGAGATGATATCGACAAACGGTTTAATGAGTTGGAAACTAGACTCATTGATATTAAATTTTGTGGGTATATCACCCCATAATTCAAATTAAATTGGGAGAAAAGTGTAGTAACATTTGGCCTAATGTTTAAATAAAATTATGAACCTAAGTTGCGACAACTTTTGTCGACTTTTGTTTCATAACCCGTTTGACCTCAAGACTTATGATACGGATATTATATGATTCAAATACCTTAAAACACAACATCTTGAGTGTATTAAGTACCTCTAGGTTTACCAGAAAATACGGCTGACAACATCCTTGATTCGTTTAACTTCTAATACTTGTTAACCACCCTTATACACATTTGTATCATTTAAGACCAATAGGATTAACTTCTTATCATCTCAAAGATAATCTCTTCTTGGATTTATGTTGACTAACTTATGGCTTAAACTAACGTACGTGAATATGGGTTGTAACAATTATTTCATGTCTTAGCAAAAGTTTTTCTACTTTACAATTTCATACTCTTGATCTATTATGTAAACAGGTTCAAGGGCCGATCATAAATAGAGTTCGGATAATTACCCCATGCTTGGGGACTGCTGTCCGAAAAATAAACAATATCGAATCATTTAAACTTTGAGATCACAAGACCTCTTAGGAAACTCTCGATTTTTATAGGCCACGGCCGCCCCACTCGGGTACTGACACTTTGGGCAAGCTCGGAGTAAAATGGGAACATAAGCCCAAGGGGAAAATCCCGAATTAAAAAGGCTACAACCAAATTAACACAGCTTGAAGACGTCCAAATTCCGTAACAAAACAGGCTTTCAAATCCACTTAGAAGCTAGTTAAAATGGCTACCTTTTGGAAAAATCATAAAAGGCTTCGATAATATCAAGCCTCGAGAACTCTAAAGAGTACAAAATTGTTCGAACTCTCGAACGATTCCCTATTTAATGCTAAGGAAATATAACCTTTGCGAACATGAATGACAAATTAAAGGAAAAAATTCTTAAAACCGAAAAGGGTAGAAAGCCTTATATATGTTAAAAAGATTGTTCTACAAAGGCCAGATCGGCCAAATACAAAAGCCTAAGGGCTAACTGTCGCGCCCCCTTTTTCTCGCGAAATCGTGTTTATGACACTTGGGAGGACAACTCGTTCCCTTTTGGGAATAGGGCTTAAATTGAAGAGTCGTCACCTAATGATTAAGTGCATTAGGACACTAAGAAGAGTTTAATTTAGGAAAATCAGAGATTGGATAAGGGCTTGAAATTATCCCGAAGGGAAGGTGTTAGGCACCCCTCAGGATCCACTAGTGTGGTTCCCGGCCATGCTACAATTGTCACTTTAAGAAACAAGTAGGCAAGTAAAAGTCTCAAATAAAGGTTTTTTTTCATATAATAGATGCAAATAGATTAAAGTTTAAAGGAACAAAAAGAAGCTGAATTTTTTAGGAAAACAGTTCGAAAATTCTGAAAGTAATGAAAAAAACAAGTAAAGGGAGGGGGGTCCTAGGTTTACAAATAATATGAATCACCCCACACAACATCCGGTAATCACTTCTCAAAGATGGGCTACACGAGATGTATCGTATGGTCATCATATCCATATCTACCCTTTACCACCCCATTAAGGTATTAAAGTGTGGAATGGTTTCGTTACTTATTGCATACTATTACCCGCCCCATTCTTATCAGTCCTGGAGGTACTTGGGACTACTAATCCTAAAAGGGGAAGGGGGTATGAGGTTTTGCAATTTTAAAAGGACAAAATTCTAAGGCGACAACCAAAACATGTATAACAAGTAATAGGAAAACACATAAACAGGTATGGCTCAAATAAACCTCCTAAAATCAAAGAAATCATACAGTTTAGCATGTCTTACACGTACTGATTAGGGTCTGATTAAAACTTAAAAGGCTAAAGCAGGCAGATTTATCACATATTTTCATATAAAAAGTCCGAATTAGACATACCCGCTGGTTGTAATTAACAAAAAAACGGGTGCAGTCATAACTTTTTATCCTAAGGCTTGCCTAAGCGTTAGACGAAACCTATAGGCATGATATCTATTGGTTTCAAAAAAGATGAAGCGTATTGATTTTAGAAGAGGCCGTCAGTTATTTAGAGAAGACGAGTTTTGACAAAAGATTCTGCAGATGTTGAACAATGATATTGCCGATTTTAGACTTATAAGTGAACGAAAACTTTTATACTAGGTTGTTAATTCCTATATGCATGCTTTATAGGCATTGTTGACTTCAAAAAAAACATTGTTATTGACATGCAGAAATCCTATAGTGAAATCATCTATATGCAGTTAGTTATTTAACTCCTATAAATAGGCTTGCCTAATGACAGATGCACATGCAAATTGCAGGAAGTCCTATGGGCATATTATCTATATGATATGCAGAATTTCAGAAATGACTTATGGACATGGTCTCTATATAATACAGAAGTGCAGAAACCTATAGACATGGTCTCTATATAATGCAGAAGTGCAGAAACCTATAGACATAGTATCTATATGAAATGCAGAAGTTCAGAAGTATAATAATTCCCTATGAACATGATATCTACCCCTTTGCAGGCATGATTCCCTCCCTTTTCACTAGCCATCCCCAATAGTTATTACAACTTATTACATTCCAGAATGAAATAAGAAAAGCAAAATTAAAAGTACAACCAAGGTGAGCCTAATTCAGACTCCATGTCTGAAATATGAGATGAACCAACTCTAAAGATCATGATCCAAATCCTTCCCCTCATCTTTGGATATGTTAGAGTTCCCTAAGAGCCTCCTATGGACTCCGGCCAGTGCTCACACCCAAATGTTACCAGATTAAGAACATAGTGTAGTGTGGAAGGGCCAGCCTTAAGTGTCCAAGTTTAGAGGGATCTCAAGGTACCAAGCCAAGGCTCACAAGAGGGGGGCAGAACCTAGAATCTAGGAGAGAGTGTAAGTGCAAAAGTGAAATTCTGAAAGGGGAAAGAAGGGGGGAGGGAAGGGAGCAACTTAAAAATCAGTGCATATAGGGGTATAGATGAGTAGGGAATTTGCAAGAACAGAAGAGAGGCAGGCTGATGGGCATACTCAGCAATGGGATATGCTGGCACACCCTCCAACCTGTTAGAGGTTAGGACCTCACTGGTTCAGAACCCAAGTCATGGGCAACAACTCATGTTGCCATGCCCTAAGTCACCACTTACAAACACATAGGGGTAATAGGGTAGGGAGCAAAGATTCACAGTAGAAACAGGCAGTAGAACATAGACATATTAAGTCAAATATTGAACTCTACATAAGCAGTAAGGTAGCCATGGATATAAAAACTTTAAGTAAACACATTGGGGTGATACTGAAATTAAAATTAGGACGTACCAGTTTCAGAGAAAACAAACAAAGAGAAAGTAGTAGTCTTGTAAAGCCAAAGTGCAAACGAGCAATCAGAATGCTATGAGTTTAGAAGAGAATTGTGAAGTCTTGAAGTGTAGAAGTGTTGAATTGAAGTTGTCCTAAAGTGCAGAAGGGTCGTGCCCTTTTATAGTGTAGAAAGCAAGTAGAAATAGGTAAGAAAAATAGTTGGGAAATCAATTACACAAGGTCTCCCTTTAATTAAGGGATTCTGATTTCAAACGGGCAAAATAATTAAGGAAAGGGGTCAATCAAACACTTTTCCAGAGCAGTACAAGAGAGGTAAATACATAGAGGTTTATTTAAGGACAAAGTCTTGATAGTACACGGTTTGTGCAAATAAGGAAAGGAAATTAGTTAATAGCTAGTAAATCAGAAATTGAGGATTTCGTATGAATGAACCAGGTCAGAAAGATGGGAAGGATTTCGACTTAAGGAAAATCAGTACCAATCAATTAAACTTATTAAAAGGAATTCTGAATCAATCACAAGTTGGAAAACCACAACAACAACAACTACCCAGTAAACTCCCACATAGTGGGGTCTGGGGAGGGTAGTGTGTACGCAGACCTTACCCCTGCCCTGGTAGGACAGAAAGACTGTTTCCGATGGACTCTCGGCTCAGAATGATGGAAATAGAAAAAAACAAGGAAAACAAGAAAAGAAAAAAGAATTCATTAGTAACTCCAGTAAAAATCATTATAGTAACAGAAGCATAAAAATCAAAAGATGAATGACATGCAATAACAGTAGCCAGAGTCTAGGGAATATAAGATAAACAACCAGAATAGTGTGGGTTCAACATAAACTGCAAACAATTAAACTTATTAAAACGAATTCTGAATCAATCACAAGTTGGAAAACCATTTTGAAGAAAGATTCCTCATATATAAAAGCACACAGACACGTTAAACATGAAGAAATTTGTCATACTATTCAATAGAAGAGTCTAATGTAGGAGAATCAGTATTGTGTGCAAACAAAAGAAGTTCACACTTAGTTCATAGACCCAGAAATAAGACTGAAAGAGTCAAGGGTACTCAAACAGAACCCTAGTTTTATCATATGACCAAACTCAGAGGAAACCCCCAAATTCTAGGGTTTCCGACTCGAGTCAAATACACAGATGAGGAGGCAACAGGCTCAGAGATTTCTTTTTAGAATCTCATGAGAAGATAAGCAAATACAAATAACATTCAAAGCAGACAGAGTGTAGGAGTATAATGAGAGAATAGTCGCATCAGTAAAAGAAACGTGTTTAAGAAAACCTTTTAGAAGGGACTTAAATAGAGTTCAGTAGAAGGAAAACAAGACTTAAGAACTCAGTAGGAAATACATACAGTATAAGAACATAAAAATACCGGAAAAGCATAGCAAAAGATCATATAGGAAAATACAACAAGATAAACATGCGAGCATGGTACAAACCACAGTAGAAAAACAAAGCACAGAAGAACATGTATAGCATAAGAAAGTAGTAGAATCACATGCATGACAAATACACACAAAGAAAGGAAAAGAATAGTCGGAGAAACATTTTAAACTTTTTCAGAAACCCTAAATCGGAAAGAAGTAATTTTTTTGAGAGAAAAAAATTGGGGAAAATGTTTAAAAACTCAAGTAGAGCACAAATATAGAACATATCTAAGAAAAAATTAGAGAAAACCTCGAATAGCTTAGGGTTTCAGGGGAACCCTAAACCCTTCGAATACCAAGTGTTTGAGAGCAGAGGGAGATGAGTTTAGGCCATCCATGGCTTGAGATGCCATGGATTCCGGTGAGCTTGAGGTAGAAGATAGTGAGAGAGGCTAGTGTTTCAGGAGGGTTTGAGAAAGTTTGAGAGGAGAGGGATTTTAGAGGCGGATGATAAAAAAGAATGAGGGGATTAGGGTAGTCATTGGGGAATTAAAAAGGTAAGGAATGATCGTGGCCGTTGATCAAAATGATCAACGGCCTGGATTAAAAGAGAGGGCTGGGCGGATTGGATAAGTGGTTCAGGGGTCGATTTAAATTGAAATTTCGCTGGGTAATTTGGGATTTAAAATTGGGTTATTTGGGGGATCAATTTGGGCTATAATTGAAATAGCCAGTTTTCCCTTTTTATTTTATAAAAATAGTAAAATGACTTCTGAAAATAAATTAAAGGTACTAAATTAATTAATAATATATAGATATTATATTAAAAATGCTAGAACCAATTTTATAATTATACGCGCAATTAAATCTTAAAATAGGTTAAAATTGCAATTAAATGCAATTTAACTTTTAAAATACTAAATAAATTTACAAAAATGTGCAAACATTACCTTAGCTATATTTTGGTATAAATATGAGAATAAAATAAATTATTCGCCAAAATGATGATTTTGGAAATAATTATTAGTTTTTGTACTACTAAAATAGGGCAATAAATTGATTTAAAAATCTTTTAAAATTAAGAAAAATACTAAAATGTTTGGATATACCTATATATGCATACATATGTTATTTTGAAATTATTTTGCATATATAAAATATACAGGAAAAAATTGGGTATCAACAGCTACCCTTTTTTACCAGGGAAGGATGAAAGAGTTGTCGGGTAAAGATATGATGGCCAATTTGACCGAACGAAATGGTTTGAAGAATCTGACCGTGCTTTCATTCCTGAGCTGCCTACTTATCCCTGGTCTTACAGGAATCAGGCAATATGTAGTTCAGTGTCCGTCGGCAGAATATGTCGATGGAGATTTTTTCAAGAACGGACGAGATATTCGAGTTGGAATAGATGGTTAAAGTCTAGCGGAGCTGTGGGAACTGGAGCGGGATCGCTCCTGCTGAGACGACTGTTGCTAGCCGATTTACCGCAAATAAGTAATACAAGTGTATACTGTGCGAAAATTTAAACATGATGCAATTTCTTGTCGGACCATGAATGCTGTCTTCGGACGGTTTGGATGACGTCCTCAAACCATGACGTCCTGGGCCATGAAGCGTATGATAAGGATTCGCATGCCATTAAATGATGTTCTCAGGCTATGAGAATGATGCCTCTGAACCATGATACCTTTGAATAATGATATGCAAAATATAAAAGGGGTCCTCAGGCCATGAAATGGCATTCTCGGGCTATGAAAATGGTGCCTCTGAACAATGACGCCTTTGGACAATTTGGCAATCTTTCAGCCCATGAGATGCAATAGGTGGCGATCTTTCAACCAATGAAATGCAATAAGTGGTGATCTTTCAGCCAATGCAAGGTATAAATGAAGCGGCGATCTTTCAGCCAATGAAATGCAACAAGTGGTGATCTTTTAGCCGATGCAAGGTATAAATGAAGCGGCGATATTTCAGCCATGCAGATGTAAATAAAGCGGCGATCTTTCAGCCGATGCAAGGTATAAATGAAGCGGCGATATTTCATCTATGCAAATGTAAATAAAATGGCGATCTTTCAGCCGATGCAAGGTATAAATGAAGCGGCGATATTACATCCATGCAGATGTAAATGAAGTGGCGATATTTCAGCCATGCAGATGGAGGTAGAGCTTAACCTTGGAAGGCAGAATGGTAGCCTAATGCGATGCAAAGAATGCAGATGGAGGTAGAGCTTAAGATGTAATAAAATGGCGATATTTCAGCCATGCAAGATGGAAGTAGAGCTTAACCTCAGAAGGCAGAATGGTAGCCTTATGCAATGCAGAGAATGCGGATGGAGGTAGAGCTTAACCTCGGAAGGCAGAATGGTAGCTTTATGCAATGTAGAGAATGCAGATGAAGACAGAGCTTAGTCTCGGAAGGCAAAATGGTAGCCTTATGCAATGCAGGGAATATAGATGGAGGTAGAGCTTAACCTCGGAAGGCAGAATGGTAGCCTTATGCAATGCAGAGAATGTAGATGGAGACAGAGCTTAGTCTCGGAAGGCAGAATGGTAGCCTTATGCAATGCAGAGAATGTAGATGGAGGTAGGGCTTAACCTCGGAAGGCAGAATGGTAGCCTTATGCAGGAAGTAAAATGGCAAATGGCAATAGAGTTTTCTTAGCTGATAGCGGATTGCAATATTGCGACTGCTGGAGATACTGTGTCTGCTGGGGACACTGCGTGCGGATAGCAGCTGTGAGTAAATGCAACGGTTCTGAAAGTGCTATTTCTGAGTAATGTGAGTCTTGTGAGTGTATAGTATATTTGATGATTTTGCAACTCAAGTGCCTGCATCCAAAGAAAATTGTGAGTTTTGTAAAGGGGGAGGTTAGTTCGTATTCCCGCTGGCTCTGCTTGACTTGCTCGGCTCTATTCTGGTGATATTGTGCGTATTATTGGGGTAACGTTGCTAAACAAATCAACTTTGGTAACAGACATGCATGATTTAGTAAAAAATATAACATAAATACATAATCGAGAATAGTTTTCCTTAGATGAACCTACGACTGCGACGTGGTTCAAGAATTACAACTTCTCTTGCTCCGGAATTTTGAGGGTCTTCCTCAAAATTCTGCCCCAGTTTACTGGACTGCTGCTAATGATAAATGGCTAGAATCGGCTTTGGAAATTTGAGGGTCCTCCTCAAAATTCTGCCCAGTTTCCAATAGCGTGGAAATGGAAATTTTATTGCATTGTGACCGAACCCATAGGACTGCCTACGTATCCCCTCTTAAATAGGAATCAGGTCAGGCGTAGTTCAAGTTACATCATAAAGGAAAGCATAAAGGTTACATATAGTATCGCTTCACTGCATCTGAATTGATCGGCTTCGACCAAACTTCTCCATCCATTTCTGCAAGTATGAGGGCTCCTCCTGTTAGAAACCAGTGGACCATGTACGGACCCTGCCAGTTGGGAGAGAACTTCTCTTTGTCCTCGTCCCGATGCGGAAAAATCTTCTTTAACACTAGTTACCCCGGTGTGAACTGTCTCGACTTGACTCTTTTGTTGAAGGCTCTGGATATTCTATTCTGATAAAGCTGACCATGGCAAACTGCGTTCATTCTTTTTCCATCTATAAGAGCTAGCTACTCATAACGACTCTTCACCCATTCTGCATTGTCGAGTTCTGCTTCCTGTATGATCCTCAAAGAAGGAATTTCTACCTCGGCAGGAATGATCTCCTCTGTACCATAACCAGCATATAGGGAGTTGCCTCGATTGATCTGTGGACTGTGGTGCGATACCCCAATAAAGTAAATGATAACTTCTTGTGTCACTACTTATGCTTCTTTATTATTTTCCTTAGTAGCTTCTTGATATTCTTATTGGCGGCCTCTACGGCTCCGTTCATCTAAGGTCTGTAGGCTATAGACTTATTGTGTTTTATCCTAAAGGTTTCACACATGGCTTTCATCAAATCACTGTTGAGATTGGAAACATTATTAGTAATGATTGATTCTGGAATTTCGAACCGACAAACGATACGGTTGCGGACAAATTCTTCCACAACTTTCTTAGTCAACACCTTGTACGATGCTGCTTCAACCCATTTGGTGAAATAATCAATTGCCAATAGGATGAACCTATGCCCATTTGATGCGGCAGGTTCAATTGGTCCGATAACATCCATTCGCCAAGCGGCGAATGACCATGGTGAGCTTGTTGCAATAAGCTCGTTTAGAGGCACCTTTATCATATCTACATGTATCTGACAGTGGTAACATTTTCGGACATACTGGATGTAGTCTGTTTCCATAGTCATCCAAAAATAACCAGCTCGGAGTATCTTCTTGGCTAAGACAAATCCATTCATATGTGGCCCGTAAGTCCCAGCATGGATTTCTTCTAGTAATTTAGATGCTTCCTTTGCGTCGACACACCTTAGTAATCCCAGATCCGGAGTCCTCCTATACAGGATTCCTCCGCTGTGGAGGAAATTGTTGGATAATCTTCGAAGTGTACGCTTTTTAATAGGGTTTGCAAGCTCTAGGTGTTCTCCTTTCGCCAGGTATTCCTTGATATCATGAAACCAAGGTTTTCCATCCGCTTCTTCTTCGACATGAGCATAGTAAGCTGGCTGATTGTAGATCTTTACTGGAATAGGGTCAATGAAATTCTTATCTAGATGCTGTATCATGGATGATAGGGTAGCCAATGCATCGGCATTTTCATTCTGGACCCTGGGGACATGCTGGAACTCTGTCTTTGTGAACCTCTTTCTCAACTCCTGTACATGATGCAGATAAGGGAGTATCTTGGAGTTCTTGGTTGCCCATTCTTCTCGGACCTGATGTATAAGCAAGTCTGAATCCCCGATTACTAGAAGCTGTTGGACGTTCATGTCAATGGCCATCTTGAGTCCCAAGATGCAGGCCTCGGTGCAAGGGAATCTGAGTTTGGCAGACACCGGATAATGCTGACCGGTTTCTGACACTAGGACTGCTCCTATGCCAACTCCTTTGAAATTTGTTGCTCCATCGAAAAACATTCTCCAACCATCATAGGATTCTGTAATGTCTTCTCCTATGAATGACACCTCTTCATCAGGAAAATACGTCTTTAAGGGTTCATATTCTCCGTCCACGGGATTCTCGGCAATATAATCACCCAAAGCCTGTCCCTTGATTGCTTTCTGAGTTATGTAGACAATGTCAAATTCACTCAGCAGGATTTGCCACTTGGCTAGCTTGCCAGTGGGCATGAGCTTCTAAAAGATGTACTTCAACGGATCCATCCTTGATATGAGATACGTGGCATAGGCATAGAAATAGTGCCTCAACTTCTGAGCTACCCAAGTCAGAGCACAACAGGTACATTCTAACAGAGAACACCGGGCCTCGTACGAGGTAAACTTCTTGCTAAGATAGTAGATGGCCTACTCCTTCCTCCCCGTTTCATCATATTTCCCAAGAACACAACCAAACGCTCTATCTAGCACTGCAAGGTAGAGTAATAGGGGTTTACCTGGTTCGGGCGGGACCAAAACTGGCGGTGTTGACAGGTACTCTTTGATTCTATCGAAGGCCCTTTGGTAGTCATCAGTCCATCTGGTAGCGGCATCCTTCTTCAACATCTTAAGGATTGGCTCACAGATGATAGTAGATTGAGCTATGAACCGGCTGATGTAGTTGAGTCTTCCCAGGAAACTCATCACGTCCTTTTTGTTCTTTAGCGGTGGCAATTCTTGAATGACTTTAACCTTTGATGGATCTAGTTCTATTCCTCTGCGACTTACAATGAACCCAAGTAGTTTTCCGGCAGGAACCCCAAATGCACATTTCGCAGGATTCAGTTTCAGGTTATACCTTCTTAGTCTGTTGAAGAACTTCCTCAAATCTTCCATGTGATTGATGGCTTTCTTAGTTTTGATGATGACATTATCTACATACACCTCAATCTCCTTATGTATCATATCATGGAAAATGGTAGTCATGGCCCTCATGTAGGTGGCCCCTGCATTTTTCAGGCCGAACGACATCATCTTGTAACAGTACATTCCTCACGGCGTAATGAAAGCCGTTTTCTCAGCATCTTCTTCGTCCATCTAGATCTAATGATATCCAGCGAAGCAATCTACAAATGATTGTAACTCTTGCTTGGCACAATTGTCGATCAGGATGTGTATTTTCAGCAAGGGGAAGTCGTCTTTTGGACTGGCCCAGTTGAGATCCCGATAGTCGACACAGACTGTGACCTTCCTGTCCTTCTTTGGTATTGGCACAATGTTGGCTAACCATGTTGGGTATTCTACTACCCTGAAAACCTTGGCTTTGACTTGCTTAGTGACTTCTTCCTTGATTTTTAGACTCATGTCGGGCTTAAACTTTCTGAGCTTTTGCTTTACCGGCGGACATGTTGGCAGTTTGTGAGCCATAATAGATGTACTCAGACCAGTCATGTCATCATACGACCAAGCGAATATGTCTTTATATTCCCTTAGAAATTCTGTGTATTCCTTCTTTTCTGATGGCGATAAGTGGACACTAATTCTCGTTTCTTTGACGTTCTTTGCATCTCCCAGGTTAACAATCTTGGTCTCATCCAGGTTGGACTTAGGTCTGTTCTCAAAAGTTGCAACCTCTTTAACAATCTCTTCTGGTATGTCATCTTCCTCTGAATCTATGTCTTGCATTGTCTCGTTGCATGTCACAGTCATTGGTTCATCAAGATAAGTAATAGTAATGTTGTATGAGTAAAGTAATGAGAGAAAAATAATAAGAGTAAGATTTATAGGGAAAATGTTTTGCTAAATTACATAACTGTTTTGAATATTGAAGATCTTATTGCGAAAATTAAAAAATGCGAAAGGAAAATCAACTAGTAAAAATGAAAGATAGTGCATGATGCTTTGTTCAACCTTGCTACCCCAAGGCTTTCCGGGCTGGTGGTTCTGATGGTCCAATTGTTGAGGCATGCTCCTCGGCTTACAGCCTGTATGGAAGGGCCTTCCTCCCCCTCCTCCTTGAAAATGACACAACAATCCATGTCATCATCTTCCACGATTAAATTCCTCATTGCTGCCCGTGTTTCCTCTTCTTCCAACCCATATATAACATCGGCTGACTGGAAAGTCTGTTCCAAATGGGGTATCGGCTGCCCTATTGGGTAGTAAGGGTCGCACCATGGTGGAGACCAGTTGTTGAACTCTTACCAAGTGTACTCGTATCCCAGACCGAAAGTGGTGCCATGCTTCTTCAGCTTGATAGGTTTGGCGATTCCTTGGAGGTTCTTGCCAAGTCCCTTGCCAGGTTCATATCCGCTCCAGTTCAATATGCTTTTGATTTTATTATCCCACCATTTGTCCTTATCAACGGCGTTGACTCACTCGATGTGGTGATAGGTCTCTCTGCCTATCTTTCTTGTACCTCCGATCGCTGGGATGGTTTGGCGACTGTATATGGGATTTCTACCATCGCCTTGAATGATTACCTCTTGGTGATTCCACTCAAACTTCACTGCCTGATGTAGGGTCGATGCTACAGCCCCTGCAGCATGAATCCAAGGCCGTCCCAAAAGCAAGTTGTAAGATGTTGGCACGTCTATTACTTGAAACTCAACATCAAACCAAGTAGGCCCCATCTGCAAACACAAGCTAATTTCCCCAATAGTAAACCTTTGGGAACCGTCGAAAGCTTTGACATTGATGGACCCGTCCTTGATCTCATGCAGCCCCTTTCCCAATGTTCTAAGTGTTACCAACAGACAAATGTTAAGGCTGGACCCATCGTCAATCAATATTTTGGTGATGAAATAGTCCTCGCATTGCATAGTGATGTGCAGCGCCTTGTTGTGACTTAACCCTTCTAGTAGTAACTCATCTTCATGAAAAGTGATCTTGTGACTCTCCAATACCTGCCCTACCATGTTTGCCATTTCTCCTCTAGTGATCTTGCTCGGTACATATGCCTTACTCAGCACCTTCAACAAGGCGTTCTTATGTACGTCGGAACTTTGCAGCAAAGCTAGGATAGAAATCTGTGCCGGTGTTTTGTTCAGCTGATCAATGAATGAGTATTCCTTGGCTTGTATATTTCGCCAGAGATCATCGGGCCCGATTTTAGTAATGGTCGGCCGACCAGAGGCCTGCTTACTCGACTCAGCTAAATGCTCCGGAGTATAAACCCTGCCGGTTCTTGTCATACCATGTGTTGCAATTGTTTCCCCAAATTTGACTTTCCCTTTCCTTTTTGCCTCGGCTGTGTAGTCCCAAGGGATGGCCTTTGTATGGAATGGTGTTATAGCCGACATTGCTACTAGAATGGGCGCCTTTACCCCAAATGGAGCATGTATTTTGGACGGTAAAACCGTAACTTCAAACGGCACGGATGTGTTTGCTAAAGAACCAAACTCGACCTCAATAGGTGTTGGCGTCTATGTGGGGGAGGGCGCTTCAAACTAAAGTGGTATGGACATATTAACCTCGGTGTCCCCAGAAGGCTAGATCTGGACTACAATCGGATTAAGGGTGACTGTCGGTTTTTTTGGATCGTCACCTTCCGCGATCAAACCGATTGATCCCTTGGGGTCCCAATCATCTTCTATCTCAATCATGTGAACTCCTCCACCCTTGTGGTTGGGCAGAGGGTTGTTGCGAACTTTTGGAGCATGCTCTTTTGCCACAATAATCTTGTTATCAATTAGTGCCTGGATCTTGTCTTTCAGAGAACAACATTCATCAATGGTATGCCCTTTCATGTCGAAATGTATGCACATGATTTATTTGGATTGACCCATTGGGAAGGGTTTTCAGGGGTTATATCAGGGATGGTGGTGAAATAACCAGCGGCTTTGAGCCTTTCATACAGCTGGTCAGTTGGTTCAACAATGGCGGTATATTGTTTGGGAGGTCTGCGGTCAAAATTTGGTTAGGGTCTAGGAAAGTTTTGGCGAGTGGGAGGCAATTGATAGTGAGAGGGTTGAGCATTGTAGGCTTGGTAGACATGTGCGGGTTGGGAATATCTGGGTGAAGTAGGCTGATATGTGGGAGGTGGAGGTGATTGGCAAATAGGTGGTGGAGTTTGGTAAGAGGGCAAGGGTGCTTGGTAATTTGGAGTAGGTTGATATGTGAGTGGAGGTATCAGGTAGGTTTGGTATTTGATAGGGGATTTGGTTCTCTGTGCAACTATTACGGCACACTCACGTCCATTTTCTTGGACATGCCACCAGACTGTAGAGTCTTGTTGGTAGCCTGCAAGGCTTCAAAGTTTGTGACCATACCACTTTTGATGCCTTCCTAGATCCTCTCACCTAGCTTGATGATGTCAGAAAATTTCTGGCTTTTAATCAGCATCAACCTTTCATAGTACTGTGGGTCTTGAGCTCGGAGGAAAAACCTGTTCATTTGTTCTTCTTCTAAAGCAGGTCTGACCTTAGCAGCTTCTGATCTCCAGCGAGTAGCATACTCGCGGAATGTCTCTGCGGGTTTCTTCTTTTGGTTTTGGATGTAGAACACATCTGGCACATTTTATGTGTTGAACCTGAACTTGTCCATGAAATCAGACGCCATACTTACCCAGTTTGACCACTTCTTCGGATCTTGGCTAATGTACCAAGACAGAGCATCTCCCTTCAGACTCCTCATGAAAAGTTTCATGCGGATCCTTTTGTCCTTTCCTACTCCGACCAGCTTGTCGCAGTATGTTCTCAAATGAACTCTCGGATCTCCTGTACCATCGAACATCTTGAACTTCGGAGGTTTGTACCCCTCGGGCAGTTCAACATCGGGCTGTATGTAGAGATCTTCATAGTTTAGCCCCTAAATTCCTTTGCTTCCTTCGACGCCCTGAATTCGGCTAGTCAACTTCTTAAGCTCTTCATCTAGACTCCTGATGAGTGAATCTTTATCATCAGACTCGGGTGTGCTTGAAATGGGTTGGGTGGAGTGTGGCATGGTTTCCATATAGATGGGGGTGTTATGAGTGTGGAAATGGTCATTTGTGGAGTTCACCGGTTCTGGGATGAGCATTGGAGTATTGTTGGAAGTATGATAAGTGTTGCAGTGGTGGTGAGGAGCAGGATGGTTTTGTGGTTTTGGGATGTTTTGTGGAGGTGTGGGTTTCTGAGCGTTAGGAAAATTGACATCTGGGGTGGTGATTGAAAATGATAAGCTTGCCAAGTTCCGGACCTGATCAAGTTCCTCCTAAAATTTCAACAGTTTTTGCTCGAGTTGGGATGCACTTTATTTGGAGACCTGAGTACCTTGAGTGACCTCTACCCGTTCAGTTGAGTTGTTCAGATCCTCCATCTTTTCTTTGTTCTTGTTTTTGACAGGACTTGGAGGAGGAATAGGTGGATGGCCCTTTGATCTTGTGGAATATGATGACGATGCCAGAGTACACGAACTAACCTTGGGGGAGGAGAATAAATAAACAAAAATAAAAACAAAAAGGTAACAAGTCAGTGAGGATTATAAGAAAAAAATGTTGCGATATTTAAACACATAGTGTAAGAATGTAAATCGTGTCCTAATTTGGGAACCTCTTTGTGCTCGAGGTAGGCCTAGCAACAAGTTGATTTGGAGAACTTAGAATGCTAATTGCCTTATTTTATTGATAAAAAGTAGACGAATCCCAAAACGACGCTAAATAATACGAAATAAAATGTCACTAGTGGCCATGGGCCTTATTACATTCATAAAACGAAAAGTAAATTCCTATTTATTTGGTCCCAGAAGGACCTTCCTCAGGTTGAATGCTCTCGTTGATCAGATCCTCCAATTCACGTAGGTTCACCAGTAGAAATGCCTTTGCCATATGTTCTCCTTTGTTTCCTTCAGCGTTCTGGCAGTTGGTGACTCTCTTCCTCACTTTCCCTTCCAATTCCAGCAGACTGTACTCCAAATATTCCAACTTTTCGCTAGCTTTGGCGGCCCTCTCTTTCCACTTGTTGATTTGGTCATTTGATGGAAGACTCCTCCACCAGTCTAGCAAGAGTGGGGGCATGCTAATCATGCCAAAACTGGGGACCTCGTGCCTCATTTTCTGCAAAACAAACAAGGTTAGGCCCTTACCCCCACCAGACTCGACTATTTAATACCAACAATTAGCATAAAAGCATTTAATTCTCCAAATAAATGCACAGAACGTGGTAGTGTCCGTTTGGGTTTTTGGAAAACCCAGTGGACTTTGGAAGAGGCTGTCTTAAAGAGTCATTATGCAGACAACATAACTGACTCGGCTAAGTTTGATCATGATGCATGCACAATTAAACAGAGTAAAGTTTCTATGGGGGTTTTAGACTGGTACCCATGAGCGGACAACTCAAGTGGAAAAGGCAAGGAACCGTCGACTACACCATTGATCGACTGGTTTTACCGCAAATACGCCTTTGCCGGATTTAAAGGGTGAAAATATCGGAAGAGCGCAACCACTCATTATAAGCGTTGCTATGGTATTTGGTTGGCACGAGTGGAATATGATGTTGAAAATATGTTTATGCAATGATTAAACAAGTTGTCACGTATTTGCACGTTCATAAAGTAATAATTACAATAATTTAAAACAGTCATAAAGGAGTGCAGTAGAGGAAAGCAGTAAAGGAGACAAGGGAAAGAAACAAGAGACGAGTCAGTTTCGTAATCGAAAAGAAAATTGAATGCTTAAATGAATAAACAAATAGTTGCGCATAAAGAAGCATAAATCACAATAATAGTCTGAAATGGTAAAAGCCTAAATGTCCCCAGCAGAGTCGCCATGCTGTCGCACCCCCTTTTCTCGCGAAATCGGGTTTATGACACTTGGGAGGACAACTCGTTCCCTTTTGGGAATTGGGTTTAAATTGAAGAGTCGCCACCTAATAGTTAAAGTGCATTAGGACACTAAGAAGAGTTTGATTTAGGAAAACCAGAGATTGGGTAAGGGCTTGAAATTATCCCGAAGGGAAGGTGTTAGGCACCCCTCAGGATCCACTAGTGTGGTTCCCGGCCATGCTACAATTGTGACTTTAAGAAATAAGTAGGCAAGTAGAAGTCTCAAATAAAGGGGTTTTTTTTTCACATAATATTTGCAAAATAGATTAAAGTTTAAAGGAACAAAAAGAAGCTGAATTTTTTAGGAAAACAATTCGAAAATTCTGAAAGTAATGAAAATAAACAAGTAAAGGGAGAGGGGTCCTAGGTTTATAAATAATATGGATAACCCCACACAACATCCGGTAATCACTCCTCAAAGAGGGGCTACGCGAGATGTTATCGTGTGGTCATCATATCCATATCTACCCTTTCCCACCCTATTAAGGTATTAAAGCGCGGAATGGTTTTGTTACTTATTACATGCTATTACCCGCCCCATTCTTATCAGTCCCGAAGGTACTTGGGACTACTAATCCTAAAAGGGGAAGGGGGTATGAGGTTTTGCAGTTTTAAAAGGATAAATTTCTAAGGCGACAACCAAAATATGTATAGCAAGTATTGGGAAAACACATAAACAGGTATGGCTCAAATAAACCTCCTCAAATCAAAGAAAGCATATAGTTTAGCGTGTCTCACACGTATTGATTAGGGTCTGATTAAAACTTTAAAGGCTAAAGCAGGCTGATTTATCACATATTTTCAGATAAGAAGTCCGAATTAGACCTGCCCGCTAGTTGTAATTAACAAAAAAAACTGGTGCAGTCATAACTTTTTATCTTAAGGCTTGCCTAAGCTTTAGACGAAACCTATAGGCATGATATCTACTGGTTTTAGAAAAGATGAAGTGTACTGCTTTTTTAAGAGGCCGTCAGTTATTCAGGGAAGATGAGTTTTGACAAAAGATTTTGCAGATGTTGGACAATGATATTGCCGATTTTAGACTTATAGGTGAACGAAAATGCTTTATACTAGGTTGTGAATTCCTATAGGCATGCTTTCTAGGCGTTGTTGACTTTAAAAAACATTGTTATTGACATGTAGAAATCCCATAGGCAAGTCATCTATATGCAGTTAGTTATTTAACTCCTATAAATAGGTTTGCCTAATGACAGATGCACATGCAAATTGCAGGAAGTCCTATGGGCATATTATCTATATGATATGTAGAATTTCAGAAATGACTTATGGACATGGTCTCTATATAATATAGAAGTGCAGAAACCTATAGACTTGGTCTCTATATAATGCAGAAGTGCAGAAACCTATAGACATAGTGTCTATATGAAATGCAGAAGTGCAGAAGTATAATAATTCCCTATGAACATGATATCTATATGAAATGCAGAAGTGCAGAAGTATAATAATTCCCTATGAACATGATATCTATATGAAATGCAGAAGTGCATAAGTATAATAATTCCCTATGAACATGATATCTACCCCTTTGCAGGCATAATTCCATCCCTTTTCACTAGCCATCCCCAATAGATATTACAAGTTATTATAGCCCAGAATGAAATAAGAAAAGCAAAATTAAAAGTACAACCAAGGGGAGCCTAATTCAGACTCCATGTCTGAAATATGAGATGAACCAACTCTAAAGATCATGATCCAAAACCTTCCTCTTATCTTTGGATGTGTCAGAGTTCCCTAAGAGCCTCCTATGGACTCCGGGCAGTGCTCACACCCAAATGTTATCAGATTAAGAACATAGTGCAGTGTGGAAGGGCCAGCCCTCAAGTGTCCAAGTTCAGTGTGAACTCAAGGTCCCAAGGCAAGGCTCACAAGAGGGGGCATAACCTAGAAGCTAGGAGAGAGTGCAAGTGCAGAAGTGAAATTCTGAAAGGGGAAATGGGGGAAAAGGGAACAACTTAAAAATCAGTGCATATAGGGGTATAGAGGAGTAGGGAATTTGCAAGAACACAAGAGAAGCAGGCTGATTGGCATACTCAGCAATGGGATATGCTGGCACACCCTCCATCCTGTTAGAGGTTAGGACCTCATTGGTTCAGAACACAAGTCATGGGAAACAACTCATGTTGCCATGCCCTAAGTCACCTCTTACAAACACACAGGGGTAATGGGGTAGGGAGAAAAGATTCACAGTATAAATAGGCAGTAGAACATAGACATATTAAGTTAAATATTGAACTCTACATAAGCAGTAAGGTAGCCATGGATATAAAAACTTTAAGTAAACACATTGGGGTGATTCTGAAACTAAAATTAGGACATACCAATTTCAGAGAAAACAAACAAAGAGAAAGTAGTAGTCTTGTAAAGCCAAAGTGCAAACGAGCAATCAGAATGCTATGAGTTTAGAAGAGAATTGTGAAGTCTGAAGTGTAGAAGTATTTAATTGATGGTGTCCTAAAGTGTAGAAGGGTCGTTCCCTTTTATAGCGAAGAAAGCAAGTAGAAATAGGTAAGAAAAATAGTTTGGAAATCAATTACACAAGATCTCCCTTTAATTAAGGGATTCTGATTTCAAACGGTCAAAATAATTAAGGAAATGGGTCAATCAAACACTTTTCCAGAGTAGTACAAGAGGGGTAAATACATAGAGGTTTATTTAAGTACAAAGTCTTGATAGTACACGGTTTGTGCAAATAAGGAAGGGAAATCAGTTAATAGCTAGTAAATCAGAAATTGAGGATTTCGTATGAATGAACCAGGTCAGAAAGATGGGAAGGATTTCGACTTAAGGAAAACCAGTACCAATCAATTAAACTTATTAAAAAGAATTCTGAATCAATCACAAGTTGGAAAACCATTTTGAAGAAAAATTCCTCATATATAAAAGCACACAAACACGTTAAACATGAAGAAATTTGTCATGATATTTAATAGAAGAGTCTAGCGTAGGAGAATCAGAATTGTGTGCAAGCAAAAGAAGTTCACACTTAGTTCATAGACCCAGAAATAAGTCTGAAAGAGTCAAGGGTCCTCAAACAGAACCCTAGTTTGATCATATAACCAAACTCGGAGGAAACCCCCAAATTCTAGGGTTTCCGACTCGAGTCAAATACAGAGATGAGGAGGCAACAGGCTCAGAGATTTCTTTTCAGAATCTCATGAGAAGACAAGCAAATACAAATAATATTCAAAGCAGACAGAGTGGAGAAGTATAATGAGAGAATAGTCAAGACAGTAAAAGAAACGTGTTTAAGAAAATCTTTTAGAAGGGACTTAAACAGAGTTTAGTAGAAGGCAAACAAAACTTAAAAACTCAGTAGGAAATACATACAGTAGAAGAACACAAAAATACTGGAAAAGCATAGTAAAATATCATATAGGAAAATACAGCAAGATAAACATGAGAGCATGGTACAAAACACAGTAGAAAAACAAAGCACAGAAGAACATGTATAGCATAAGAAAGTAGTAGAAGCACACGTGTGACAAATACACACAAAGAAAGGAAAAGAAGAGTCGGAGAAACATTTTAAGCTTTTTCAGAAACCCTAAATCGGAAAGAAGTAATTTTTTTGAAAGAAAAAAATTGGGGAAAATGTTTAAAAACTCAAGTAGAGCACAACTATAGAACAGATCTAAGAAAAAATCAGAGAAAACCTCGAATAGCTTAGGGTTTCAGGGGAACCCTAAAACGAGGATGGCTTTGAAAAGGTTCGATCTCAGTCGGAGAGGTTAGAACCATGATCAAAACATCATTGTACGCCGGAGCAAAACCGGCAAGGGCCTTGGATCTGTAGAGATCTGAACAGACACCTTCGAGGTCAGACCTAGCACCTTCGAATACCAAGTGTTTGAGAGCAGAGGGAGATGAGTTTAGGCCATCCATGACTTGAGATGCCATGGATTCCGGTGAGCTTGAGGTAGAAGACAGTGAGAGAGGCTAGGGTTTCGAGAGGGTTCGAGAGAGTTTGAGAGGAGTGGGATTTCAGAGGCAGCTGATAGAAGAGAATGAGGGGATTAGGGTAGTCATTGGGGAATTAAAAAGGTAAGGAATGATCGTGGCCGTTGATCAAAATGATCAACGGCCTGGATTAAAAGAGAGGGCCGGGCAGATCGAATAAGCGGGTCAGGGGTCGGGTCAAATTTAAATTGGGTTGGGTAATTTGGGATTTGAAATTGGGTTATTTGGGGGATCAATTTGAGCTATAATTGAAATAGCCAGTTTTTCCCTTTTTATTTTATAAAAATAGTAAAATGACTTCTGAAAAATAAATTAAAGGTACAAAATTAATTAATAATATATAGATATTATATTAAAAATGCTGGAACTAATTTTATAATTATACGCGCAATTTAATCTTAAAATAGGCTAAAATTGCAAGTAAATGCAATTTAACTTTTAAAATACTAAATAAATTTACAAAAATGTGCAAAAATTACCTTAGCTATATTTTGGTATAAATATGAGAATAGAATAAATTATTCACCAAAATGATGATTTTGGAAATAATTATTAGTTTTTGTACTACTAAAATAGGGCAATAAATTGATTTAAATTTTTTTTTTAAATTAGGAAAAATACTAAAACGTTTGGATATACCTATATATGCATACATATGATATTTTGAAAGTATTTTGGATATATAAAATATACAGGGAAAAATTGGGTATCAACACTAACTTCACTTCGAGTTCGAGCAAGTTCTCACTCGACTATAAAGTCCAAGGGCTAGCTTAACCCGAGTTCCAGCAAATTCTCACCCGGGGACTACCTATCAAGCCCAAGGGCTACCTTATCTCGAGTTCGAGCAAGTCCTCACTCGACCATAAAGCCTAAGGGCTAACTTTACTTCGAGTTCGAGCAAATCCTCATTTCGGGTTTAGATCGTTAGTCACAGTACCCGATTCGTCTTCAATAGATTCAAAGTTTCTGTTTACCTGCTCGACCAGATCGGCATGTTCTTTTTGGGCCACCTCTAAATCAGCTCGAAGGCTCTTAACCTCCATTTATCTTTGCTCACTAAGAAGTTTGAAGGTATCCTTCTCCTCGGTGAGCCCCCGGATCTAGGCCTCATACTGGCTCAGCTCCTCTCGTGATCGGAGGAAGGCTTAATGATGAAGCACCGAAGCCTGAAAAATACGAAAAAGGAAATTATATAAAAAAGCATAAGTACAGAACCTAAAATTGTCAAAGGCATCTAAGGTTACCCGATTCAATGCCTGTTGAGCTTCATTGAATAGGTAGGGCATCTCCATTTTATCCATATTAGCCTGGTCCTCTTCGGTTACCAAACACCAAAGGTTTCTAGCCACCCCTACATGGCAGAAAGGACCCGAGCATCCTCCGGGACTGAGATGACAACTGATCACTTGCGCTCGGGATCAATACTTGGGACTGGAAACTGAATAGTCAGTTTAAGGCTCGAGGAAGCCTCGCTCGAGCTCTTCTTCATTATCTCCAAATTACCCAGACCGGTGACATCTTCTACCCCAACAAAATAACCATGGAAATGATCTTCCTCTACGTGGGCTCCTTCCCCATAACAAGTCTCCATGGTCTGAGCGTCACAAATCATCGAATCAAAAACTGAAGGAAACAAGGGGGAATCCCCGATATGTATCGCTGCAAGTGGGTCCTTTGAGGCACTGCTCCCGCCTTGGGGAGCCTCAAGCCCGAGCTCTACACTAATGTTCACCACCTCTTCAACAGTCTCTTTTCCCTAAGATAAAACATCTTTGCTTTCTCTTAGCTCGGGACTAGGGCCGAAGTCTCCCCCTCGACCTCATTAAGACTAGGTGGAGCAGTATCAACTCCCACTGGTTTCGAGGTTCTCCAAACTCCGGTGTTAGCTCGAGCATGGGCCACCAGCCCTGAATCATCTTCATTCTCTTCTTCTTCGTCCTCTTCGGGCTCCTCCAGTAGCCGACGAACTGAGTCCATTGTTAAAGGGATGATATCCCCCTTGGGTTTATGGGTTGTCTTCTTTTTGGACTTCTACCCCTCAAGGTTCGCAGAAGTCGAAGCCCTCTTCCTCTTCTTCTCCCCTACCAGCTTCGAAGCAAATGATGGGGGAGGAATTTCATCATCACCCAGAGGTCTCACCATCACCTCCTTCCCAAGGCCTACAAAAGAAGAGAAACAAATAAGTTTGGAAATATGCTCGAACATTGGTCAAATCATTAGGTAAAGGAGAGAAACTTTCCATGACTACTAGCTTCCCATCGACCCCTCGCCAAATCACGCCATGCGCGCTTAGTGGGTCGATTGCGATATCAGACTCCTGACCTAGTCCTTGAGTTGGGGAACTGTACCCGACATCTAAATAACAGTTGCATCTAGTAAAACACTGATAAGAAAGGATGAAAAAACAAAGACAATAAACAGGAATTAGGGACGGAGTCATACTTACGTTTCATATTCTATTTCTCAGGAAATGGCATACTTTCGAGTGGGATCAAGTCCGAGGTCTTCACTCGAACAAATCGACCCATCCAGGTCCGGTCTTTGACCTCATCTATGCTCGAGAAAAGTGCCTTGATGACTTGTCATTGGAGCTTTATTAGTCCCCTCGATAGAGTCAGAGGTTATATAAGCGTATAATGTGGTCGAGGGTGAAGGGAAGCCCATCGACTTTGCTTGAGAAGAAACAAAGTAGTATCACTATCCTCCTAAAGGAGGGATGAATCTGACCAAGAGTGGCCTCGTACTTCTTACAGAAGTCTATGATGATCGAATCCAAGCGACCCAACGTGAAAGGGTAAGTGTAAATACTTAAGAACCCTTCCATATGAGTGGTGATTGCCTCTTCTAGAGCAGGCACCACCACGTGTTTGTTACCCCAGTTGGAATCTTTTTTAACCTGAGAAAGAAGTTTTTTGGTGATCGAACATATATATCTTGATACCGGCTCACATCGGCCCGACATCGAGGAAGTCGTTTCAACCTTAAAATCAGAGTCGAGAACATACCCTCCCGGGAAAAACTCTTCAGGGCGTGGCTGCGCCGCCGGTTCCTCGCCGGTCGACCGTAATAATGAAGCAGTCTCCTTTCTCGGAATGATTTTAGATGTTTTGGCTATTATAAGTGAGAAGGAATAGATATTGGAATTTTCTGTGTTTTAGGAAGAACGAGAAGAGAAATTCAAAGATCTGAAGATAGGAAGCTCTGAAGAATGCAAAGAACTATGAAGATTAGAATGAAAGGGATTGGAAGTAAAGTTTGGGCAAAAGGAGGAAGATATATTTATAGGTTAAAGACGACGGTTCAGAACTGGTAGTGGCTGACAATAACAAACAGACATTTAATGCCTCGACGTCCGAACCGACGGATGTTTCAGTACCCACTTGTCGCTGACGTCATGATCGAGCTCGTCGCTTACGTCATGGTAAACCGAGGGGAAGCTCGAAAACTCAATTCGTTTCTTGTTATTATACTCCAAAAAACGAGGGGACTGTCTGTATACGATCAAAATCGGGTTTGCCTAATTTTGTATGGCTAATTGGAACAACGGTGTCAGACCAAGGCTCTGCCCCACGTTTTATCGAACCATGGCACAGAGATGGATTGTTAAGCTCATGAATCAATGACCGATCAAGAACGAGACCATCCATGATCGATACCAAAGCGGAATGGAGATCGAGTGAGATCGAAGGAAGCCTGCTAATTAAGTCGAATAACGGAAAGCCGAGATATCCGTGACCAAGCAAGAATCGTGGCGGAAATCTCGGCACGTATCAAGTCGAGACTGGTTATTTAGTCAATCATGGGATTTCTTTCTGTATTTAGAATTGTACCAAAAGTAGAATTTCTCTGCTATATAAAGGGGCTTCTAATCACTTTGTAAGCAGGACATATATTCACGCATAATCAAGCAATATACTGCATTTTTCTCTCTTAAGCTCTCTTAAAGCTCTGGTGTTCAGTTCATACTTTTTTAGCATGCTTTGTTGTTCGAGTGCGATCTAGCTCGAGGGCCACTGTTGTTCATCACATTGGTTTGCTTTATTTTACTGTTAATTTCTAGCATTAATTTTCATATTTATCAGTTTGTGCCAAGTGAAATTACATATTCTTCAAACCACTTATAAGTTTAATTGTTATCCAATTTTAAGGTTAAAAAGTACAAAAACTTCACAAATGAGGCGATCATTAACCAGCTATAAGGGTCCATTCTTGTGTGATAATAATTGAGAAGAACTAGTTTGAAAGTAACAAACTCGGAGAAGTAAAAGAAAGGACAGATGATTTCTGGACAAACGCCCACAACTACAATGGAAGTAAACCTTTGCTGTTAGTTGAATCGTACAAAGTGAACATAAAATAGGAGAGAAATAAGAGAAATGGTGGCCATTAACGGGTAAGAGACGAACAAAGAAGAGAAGAGGGAAAGGGAAAATTGAGTTTAGATTTTTTGTCGAAAAGACAATAAGATCCCTAGTTTTATTTAGTTGGCAAAACATAGTGAGGATTTTTAGGAAAATTAAAAGATGGGTACTTGCTAATGTACTACCTTCACGTTATATAGTATGTTAGCAAAATCATATGTACATATATATTTTTTTACTAGTGTTACGATACGCACGATTGCACGTATACCCAATACGAAACCTTATAATTTTTTTAAAGTTACATATAAATATCTGATCTCTATATACATGCGAACATCCCTTCTCGGAAATTGAAAAAGTTATCTTAAAATAATAAATTTTTAAATGTAAACATTCCTTCTCAAATATTAAAAGAATTATCTTAAAATAATAAATTTTTAATTGGATACAAATTGCAAAAATATCTATATTGTTGTTAGTAATAATTTTAAACGACAAATCAGTACAATATGTCGATAGACAAAATATATTAATAGATAGCCTGCTAGAGTGAAATTGAGTAATTAATGCTCCATATCATAAATTCCTCAATTTTACTCTACCATGCTATTATTTTGTATATATTTTTTCGAGCACAAATTTATCGGTAAAAAAAATTAAATAAATTCAAATAGAGTTTTCTCGAATAAAGGTTATCATTATTATAATTGCCCAAACAAAGAAAGTATCCCTATTTCTATTATTATCTCTTTTATGTCCTTGCACTGTGACTCCACTAATCAGTAGAGCAATGAGTACAGATATCGTGCGTCGAAGGCTAACCTCCACAGTGAATTATCAATAAGTGCAATTCGTATCGATCTTGTCCTCGTAGTTCATTTGGTTATTAATTATTATCATGACTAAAATTTTCCTTTTTTTTAATGTTAAATGGAAATTGACCTCATTATCAGTGTGGAAATCTATAACAGTATTATACATGCAAAAGTAAAAAAGTGAAGAAGAGAGTACTTAAGTATTAATATATTTGGCTTAATGAGTAGCATATTAGTTCCAATCTGCCCTTTGAGCCTATTTGGAAATTGCGTTCTTTCACCACCAACTGATATAGGCGGGCAATCTAAATATAAATATCCAATGTTGAGGACATCATAAAAATTGATTAAATTGAGGACTAAATTAGTTCAAATTTCCAAACCCTAGGGACTAAATTGTTATTTACTCTTTCTCTAAAAGACAATCTTACTTTAGAGTTCAAAGAAATTTATAATTTCATCTTTTCCACATTTATCTTGAAACATAAAAAGAAAGAGAAAAGAATAAATAGAAAAGTCCGCTTTGTATGATTGCTTTGACTGATGATTGGGGTCTCTACTTCAAGAAGAACAATAAGATTATGATTACTTGAAACGGCGGATGTGGGAGTATGTCTCCCCATGATAGAGAAATACAATGATTTCATCTTTGTAAAATATGAAGACGAGATAATGAACTTAAAGACTTCTTTGGGACGTGAGAGAAAAATTAAAATTTCTTTGTATGATAGGAGAATGATTGTACAATAGCTGGACATCGACAATTATTAACTCTTACTTGGTTTAATTTTATTATTATCCTTCATTTTTCTATTCTTTTCTTTTTAATTATCTCTTCCTTTTCCTTTTCTTCTTTGACAGTACATACAATTGTTGTATTTCTCGTTCGCAATATAATGATCAAAATACTTCCTTTATTGACTACAAATTTTAAAGCTTGAAACAATTGGTAAGAGAACTGAGAAAGCACATGAACGAACGATAGCAATAACTATTTATTGGATTTGAAATATTAATAAGGTCATCTATTTTCGAACATAATCAACAGCATCTCACTGAAACTTGCTACGGTTAGAACCACTCAAAGTGCACATCTAAACTTTGTATTGTCTTAATTATTCCCTCTGAACTTGAATATTCATATTATTTACCCCCTTACTAACCTCACCCGATGGAGGTGAGAGCCACACGTTGCCCCGTGGAATTTTCTAACGTGGCATTTCTTAAAAAATAAAATATGCTTTTTTACCTTTCTAAATTGATTAATTTTTTGGATCATCTTGCATACATTGAAAATTTATCAAATTAGTGCATAAATGTTTTTGGACTAGGCCTCTACAAGATGAGCATATTAGGGTTACTGGGTGGCTACTCCACCTAAACCCTAATACATGCTTACAAAAAGGGCTACATATGTCCTTCAAAAACCATCTCAGCAATTTCATAAACTCTCCGAATATGCACAAAGAAATCAAATATACGATTTCTGAAATTCCACAAAACTCTTTAAATATTCATTAAGAGGTCAAAGACATGTCAAATATGTCTTTCAGTTTTAGCAACATTCAAGATCCAAATGTAGTGTTGCTACATGCTTCTTGATCATCAAATACATCAAGGAGATGCATATTGTCATGACCCAAACTGATGGGCCGCGACGGGTGTCTGAGTCCTATATGTCAAACACCCCTAAGCATGCGTCTAAGATATGAACATGAATAACATCTGTTGCATTACGAAATTGACATACGTGAAGGAAACCTGCCATCAAGGCATATGTACGTATACATGCAGAATACAGTGGGCGAGCCGGCAAGGCTGCTATAGACAACTATACATCAAAAACTGAAAGCCGACAAAGCCACATACAACCCAACTAGACATACTGTCCACAGACCTCTAACAGAAACATAACTGTACAAAGACGGGACTGAGCCACGTCATACTCATATACATATATATGTACAAACGTATCGTACCAATATCAAAAGCAACTCCGAATCAAATGGAGCACGCCAACTCTCGCTGATCATGAATCCTAAGAAGGGGGACCGTCAGCTTGCCTACCTGCACCTGCAGGCATGAAACGCAAGCCCCGTAAAATAGGGCGTCAGTACGAAAAATGTACTGAATATGTAATACAAGGAAATTAGTACGTGAAAGACATAGATGAAACATGGAATATAGAAACAATTCTTTAAATCTGAATAACTTTATAAATTCTAAATCATTTATAATCACATACACGTGCATATAAATATCGTGTCATGCATAGGTATGGGTTTACATTATATCATCAAGCCGCTGAGGGCATCCCATCATATCATCTCGGCCACTGTGGTCAACATCATCAACATATATCAACTAATCAAGTGGTAGTGCGTATATAACGCCGTAACCTTTTCCCATATCCCATATACATATATTTACATATATACGTGTATATAACGCCATCTGGTCAGGGGTCAATGCACATGTATAAATGAGTGAAATGCATGAAAAATACGTAATAATCTCAATATTCCTTCCGGATAAAAATTTTCAACTGTGTATTATTCTGAGACCCATGAACAAAAGATAACAATTTTTCATGGTGAATAAAGAACATAGACACCCCTACTATTTCTATGAATAGAATAATTTATGGAAAGTGTGTGTTTGCTCGTTTCTTCAGTATCATATGGACCATGCCAAAAGAAAGAAGGGACGGCCTTAACATAGCTGTTCCTGGAACTATTTGAACGAACCTGCTTCTGCGAAATATGGACAAAATTCTGCTTTGAAATTTTGAAACGAAATTTGGTTGCTCTTTGAAATTTCAATCAAAATGTTGGCTTGGATTTGAAATTTGGACGAATTGATTCTGCTTCTCACGTCTTTGGTTTGAAAACAAATACGGAATGTGCTTTCTTTTAGTGAATTGCTTACTAAGTTTTCCTAGATAATGATAAGTCTTGTTTGCTAAGACTTTAAGTCATGTCTTGGTTGATTTCATAAGAAGCCATCCGGCAAAAGTGACTACTTAGTCATTTCTAATTTTGTGGCTTTTTGCCACGTTTGGGGGGGGGGGTTATTTTATTATTATTTTTATCCACTTATTAGTTAACTGGGTAATGTGTTGTTACACGGTAATTAATCAATTACCACAAATTACTTAAAATTCTATTTATTTTTAAAATACTTCATATATACTTTATATATTATGCTACCGTGGTCATATGGTACCTTGCATGGTACTAGTTCATAATTATCGGGTATTATCGCTCGACCCGTATTTTATTTCAAATTGGCCACTTTCAATGAAACTCGTTTTCTTTAATCCGTGTACCCTTTTATCCTTCATATCACTTATTTATCGCTTGTTATAAATAGCCTAAATACGTTAACGTCAGGATGATTTCATCCCCGAGTCTACGTCAATTGACCGAAGACGAAACTTTTAACGTACGAAAATGCGAGATGTAACATCATTCCCCCCTTAGAATCATTCGTCCTCGAATGTTTAACTCCCCGTGATCTATGTATCTTTTGGCAGGGTCACCTATGTAATAACACCACTACCAATTCTCCTCGTAGAAGCTTAATCACCCAACACCACACAGGACCACAATTATGAATAACAACCATAGCCTCACACGAACAACGACAATAGCCAATAAAGGAATATGTACACGTACCTTATGATTATGATGTCTCAGTCGGACCCTTCTCTGGAGGAGGAAATAAGTAGGGATATTTAGACTTTATGTCTTCCTCGGTCTCCCAAGTCATTTCCTCCACATTGTTCCTCCAATGGACTTCTGTAATATAGATACGTGAAAACCCGAATGGACAGACTCCAATTTCGAGGGCAATTCTAACTCATAAGCTACTTTTTTCACTCTATGAATGATCCTATAAGGCCCAATATACCGTGGGCTTAGTTTGCCTTTCTTGCCAAACTTCATCACACACTTCATAGGCGACACCTTTAAGAATACCCAGTCATCAACCCCGAACTCTAAATCTCGTCGTCGCACATCGGAATATGACTTTTGATGACTCTGAGCTATAAATAGTCGATCCCAGATAAGCTTTACTTTTTCTAGGGCTTGCTGAACCAGGTTTGGCTCATATAATCCAGATTCTCCAACATCAAACCACCCTATGGGCGACCTACACTTCCGTCCGTAAAGAGTTTCGTATAGAGCCATCTGAATATTGGAATGGTAACTATTATTATATGCGAACTCAATAAGCGACAGATGATCATCCCAGCTACCTTTGAAGTCTATTACACAAGCTCGTAACATATCCTCTAGTGTCTGTATAGTACAATCAGTCTGTCCATCTGTCTGGGGATGAAATGTCATACTAAGACTTACTTGAGTCCCCAATCCTTTTTGGAAGGACCTCTAGAAGTTAGCTGTAAATTGAGCTCCTCTATCCGAGATAATAGATACAGGGACACCATGCAGCTGTACTATCTCCTTGATATAAAGCCTAGCATAATCCTCTGAGGAATATGTAGTTCTAACGGGCAAAAAATGGGCTAACTTTGTAAGCCTATCCACAATCCCCCATATCGAATCAAACTTACGCTGGGTACGAAGTAAGCCTACAATGAAGTCCATATTGATTACATTCTATTTCCAAGTCAGAATCTTCATAGCTTGCAATAACCCATCGGGTTTTTGATGCTCAATTTTAACCTGCTGATAGTTAGGACACTGAGTAACAAACTCTGCTATATCCTTTTTCATTCCATCCCACCACTACACTTCCCTGATATCATGATACATCTTTGTTGCTCCTAGATGGATAGAATAATGAGAATACTGAGTTTCTCCCATAACCTGCCAACGCAACCCTGTAAAATTAGGCATACATAATCACCCTTGATATCCGAGGACCCCATCTTCTGTAATTTCAAATGGTGTCTTCTCCTTCTGAAGAATGGTATCCCTATAATGAACTAGCACAGGATCCTCGTACTGGCGTTCCTTTACTTCAGTTACTAAAGAGGATGTTGCCGTATTCTGAAGAGTAATTCCAATGTCGCATGAGTCCAGTAACCAAACTCCAAGACTAGCTAGCTGATGAACCTCATGGGCTATTCCCATCTTTTCTGGCTGTAAATATGACATGCTACCCATAGATCTACGGCTGAGGGCGTTGGCTACTACATTCTCCTTCCCAGGATGGTATAAAATATCAACGTCATAGTCTTTAAGTAGCTCCAACCATCTCCTTTGACGTAGATTCAATTCCTTTTGCTTGAAGATGTACTGGAGGCTCTTATGATCCATATAGAAGTCAACATGAGCGCCATATAAGTAGTGTCTCCATATCTTTAGTGCATGAATCACCACGGCTAAATCTAAATCGTGGGTCGGGTAGTTCTTCTCATGCTTTCTTAGTTGTCTAGAAGCATAAGCCACAACCTTACCATGTTGTATCAGCACACAACCCAATCCAATGCCTCAAGTGTCGCAATAGATAACATAACCATTGGTCACTTCTGGGAGAGTTAGAACCAGTGCTGAAGTTAATCTGTCTTTTAATGCTTGAAAACTCCGTTCACAAGCATCAGTCCATTGAAACTTTGCTCCTTTCTGAGTCAACTTTGTCAAAGATGCTGAAAGGGAAAAAAATCCTTCCACAAATCTCCTATAATAGCCTGCCAAACCGAGAAAGCTACGAACCTCCGTCGGTGTTGTGGGTCTAGCTTAACTCTTTACTGCCTCAATCTTTTGTGTATCCACCCGGATACCTTCACCCGAAATGATATGCCCAAGGAAAGTTAGAGTTCAACCAGAATTCACATTTAGAAAATTTTGCATACAACTTCCCTTCTTATAGAACTCTGAGCATAGAATACAGATGATTAGCATGCTCATCCTATGAACGAGAATACACCAATATATCATCGATAAATACAATTACGAATAGATCTAAAAATGCCTAAACACACTGTTCATCAAATCCATGAATACTGCTGGGGCATTGGTCAGATCGAATGACATAACTCGAAACTTAAAGTGCCCATATTTAGTCCTGAATGTTGTCTTTGGAATATCTTCATCCTTATCCCTTACCTGATGGTACCCGAACCTCAAGTCTATCTTTGAAAAACACTTGGCACCTTGCAATTGATCGAATAAATCATCAATTCTCGGGAGCGAGTACTTATTCTTGATTGCCACCTTATTTAGTTGCCTATAATCAATACAAATTCGTAAGGAACCATCTTTCTTCTTCACAAACAAAACAGGTGCTCCTCACGGTGACGTACTAGGTCTGATAAAGCCTTTTTCAAGTAAGTCCTTTAGTTGTTCATTTACCTCTTTCAACTCTGCGGGGGCCATTCTATAGGGAGGAATAGATATTGGATGTGACTCTACTTCCACATCCTGAATCCGAACTAAGTGATAAATACAACCCGTTCAGATTATTTTCCTTGCCTTGAGATAGGAAATAAATCTAGCTCTCAGCGATGCCGTGTTACATTTCTACTCCAAAACAGGCTCCTCTGGAAATTGAAATCAGATAATCTTTGATTTACAATCAATGTTGGCATGACAATAAGACAAGCAATCCATACCCATTATAACATCAAATTCTACCATATCTAACTCGATTAAGTCTACTATGGTAGGTCGACCATGAACTATTATTATACAACCCCTGTATACTTGCTTAGCTATCACCGAGTCCCCAACAGGTGTAGATACCTCAAAAGGTTTGACCAATTCAGGTTTTATTACAAACTTACCAACAACTAGCGAGTAACGTATGATAAGTGGAACTTGGGTCAATCAGTGCATATACATCATATGAGGAGACTGATAATTTACCTGTAACAACATCAAGCGATGACTCCTGGTCCTGTCATACTTCCAATGCATAAATGTGGTTCTAAGGGATGCTCGAGCTAGATGCTCTGCCTCTGCCTCTATCACGACTGATTGGTGCTTGGGGACCTTGCCCAGGGGAGCGTACTGATGATGACGAACCATCTGCAGATTCCAAAGGCTGAGTTATGCTTGCATAACCTCTCATCGGACAATCCCTAACATGGCCCGAATAACTACAAGTATAACAAACACCTAACCCCATACGACACTGCCAGGTATGCTGCTTACCACAGTGAGCACATCATGGCAAGGGTGGCCTCATCTGATTTAACTCACCCATATACTGAGAACCTGAGGCCCTAAAATTTTAACCAGACCCTAAATATGAAGAACGATCAAATCTCTTACCGCCAAACTAAGGGGGCGCACTAGCCGAGGGCTGGGATGGATACCTTGAGTACTGCTACCTCTGACCACTTCGAAACTTACCAGAAGGACTCAAAGACCTCACTCTCTTATTCTGGGTCCTATCATGCTCACGATCGGTCCTCTATTTCTATTTACACTCTTCTACCCCCTAAGCGTATGCCTGAATACGAGAAATATCCATGTCTGGTTGAAGTGAGACCGACATACAATTGTTAAGAAAGTAAGGCTCTAATACCATCATGAACCGGTGAACCTGATCCTCCATATTAGATACAATAGTGGGAGCATACCTAGCCAACGAATCAAACTGAAGACTGTACTCCCGAACACTTATGTTACCTGCCGAAGGGTCAAGAACCTATCCACTCTGGCCTGTCTAAGCTTTGGTGGAAGATAATGACAAAGAAAATCTTCTATAAACTCCTGCCATACCGCTGGATGGGAATCTTCACCTCTAGACAATTCTCAAGACTCATACCAATTAACTGCAACATCTCAAAGTCTATAGGAAGCTAGCTCAACTGACTCAGTCACAGTGGCCTTCATTACCCGTAACGTCCTCTGCACTCTATCAATAAATACTTGAGGGTCCTTGTTTGGATCTGCTCCAATGAATACCGGAGGGTCTAAATTAATAAAGTCACGAACCCTTGCACTCACTGACCTATCTGCATGACCAATACCTACTTCCTGATGCCGAGCCTGCGCGGCTACTAATTGGGTCAATAACTGAATAACATCTCTCATCTCCTAACCCGGTGCATCTGGCTGAGGTGTTGAATGTACAGGGGTGGGCGCTGGAGCTGGTGCCCCTCGGAGCTCTTCTGGAAAGGGCGGGGTATGTGAAGTTTGAGATGTAATCTCACCATGAGACTCTCCCCGAGCCCTGGTAACTCGTGGCGTTCGACTAGTAGTCTCACCATCCACAGACATTCCCTTCTGGGCGGTCGTACTCTTTGGAGGCATCGCTGAAAATATAACTTATCGTTAGGAACATGAATTCTTGTATCGCACGATCTAAGATAAAAAGAGAGGATAACATCCTATATGTCCTGTAGCCTCCTATTTATAAGTGTGGAGCACGATACACCCATAAACAAGACTCTACTAGACACAGTCTGTAGACAACCCTAGGACAGAACTGCTCTGATACCACTTTTGTGAGGACCCAAACCAATGGGCCGTGACGGGTGCCTGAGTCCTACCTGTCAAACACCCTTAAGCATACGTCTAAGATATGAGCCTGAACAACATCTGCTGCATTACGAAATTAACATACGTGAAGGAAACCTGCCATCAAGGCATATGTACGTATACATGCAGAATATAGTGGGCGAGTCGGCAAGGCTGCTATAAACAATTATACATCCAAAACTGAAAGCCGACAAGGACACATGCAACCCAACTAGACATACCGTCCACAGACCTCTAACAGAAACATAATTGTACAAAGATGGGACTGAGCCACGTCATACCCATATACATATATATATATACAAACGTATCGTACAAAAATCAAAAGCAACTCCAGATCAAATGGAGCACGCCAACTCTCACTGATCAAGGGTCCTAAGAAAGGGGACTTGTCAGCTTGCCTACCTACACCTACGGGCATGAAACGCAGGCCTCGAGAAATAGGGTATTAGTACAAAAAATGAACTGAGTATGTATGGCATGGAAATTAGTACGTGAAAAACATAGATGAAACATGGAATATAGAAACACGTTTTTAAATCTGAATAACTTTATAAATTCTGAATCATTCATAATGTCATGCACATGCGTATAAATGTCACGCCATGCATAGGTATGGATGTACATTATATTATCAAGCCACTGAGGGCATCCCATCATATCGTCTCAGCCACTGTGGGCAACATCATCAACATATACCAGTTGATTAGGTGCTGGTGCATATATAACGCCGTCAACCTTTTCTCATATCCCATATACATATATTTAAATATATACGCGTATATAATGCCATCTGGTCATGGGTCAATGCACATGTATAAATGACTGAAATGCATGAAAAATACGTAATAGTCTCAATATTCCTTCGGGATAAATTTTTTCAACTGTGTATTATTCTGAGACCCATGAATAGAAGATAATAATATTTTTCATGGGGAATCAAGAACATAGACACCCCTACTATTTCTATGAATAAAATAATTTATGAAAACTGTGTGTTTGCTTATTTCCTCAGTATCATATGAACCATGCCAACAGAAAGAAGGGAGGGCCATGACATACATGTTCCTGGAATTATTTGAACGAATCTGCTTCTGCATAATATGGACAAAATTCTGCTTTGAAATTTTGAAACGAAATTTGGTTGCTCTTTGAAATTTCAATCGAAATGTTGGCTTGGATTTGAAATTTGTACGAATTGATTTTGCTTCTCACGTCTTTGGTTTGAAACCAAATACAGAATGTGCTTTCATTTAGTGAATTGCTTACTAAGTTTTCCTAGATAATGATAAGTCTTATTTGCTAAGACTTTAAGTCATGTCTTGGTTGATTTCATAAGGAGCCATCTGGCAAAAGTGACCACTTGGTCATTTCCAATTTGTGGCTTTTTGCCATGTTGGGGGGTATTTTATTAAATTTTTTATCCACTTATTAGTTAACCGGGTAATGTTCGGTTACCCGGTAATTAATCAATTACCACAAATTACTTAAAATTTTATTTATTTTTAAAATACTGCATATATACTTTATATATTATACTACCGTGGTCATATGGTATCTTGCATGGTACTAGTTCATAATTATCGGGTATTATCGCTAGACGCATATTTTATTCCAAATTGGCCACTTTCAATGAAACTCATTTTCTTTAATCCGTGTAACTCTTTATCCTTCATAACACTTATTTATCGCTTGTTAGAAATAGCGTAAATACGTTAACGTCAGGATGATCTCATCCCCGAGTCTACGTCAATTAACCGAAGACGAAACTTTTTACGTACGAAAACGCGATATGTAACACATATCATCCTACATTCGAGAAATATGCCACTAAGGCCCTAGAATTACAGATAACAAATCGAAGAGAATACCCAAGGGATAAACAAAGTTGTAACATGTAGTTTATATCAATAAAATCTTTTTTTCTTTATAGTTGTTTGTGATTATAGTTTTAAGTTTCTGCTATAAGGAAATGTATTGCAAACAAATATTTGTAGACACTAAAATATTAACGGGTCGAACGGGGTTGACTTTACTACTTTTCAGTTGACAGCGTCGGCATACAGGTGTGGCAGACTTATGAGGCAGTAGGCCAGCAATCGCAACGCCATTTACATGGTCCCAGCTCTTAGATCTTTTCTTGGAGAAGTTTATCCCACAGACCCATAGCGAGTTCGATCATTTGCACTATGGGGGTATGACCATGAGTTGGTATGATATGCATTTAATAGAGTTATCCCATAATGTAGATCCATTGGTTTCCACTAATAGAGAGATAGAGAGTCCGTAAATTTGTCGAAGGACTCACCCACAACCTCATATTGGGATGACATAGAAGATGGACACCGAGACTATATTTTATCAGGTTGTGGAGATTGCTAGGAGGTTAGAGCGTATTCGCGGGTAGGAGAGGGAGTATAGGGGGCTAAGAGGCATCGTGTCCCGGCGGACTTTGTGGCTTCTACTCTATGGTTTATGCCCGTCATGGTAGATGCTTTGTCAGTCAACCAATTTAGTCCGCACTTCAGGTTTCATGTAGTGCTCCAGCTAGCCATAGATTTTAGAGCACTCATACCATGTTGTCATCCTTTAGTCCACCTCCTAAATAGGGTTCTCACAGCTAGTATTCTAGTCATCCAGAGCAGACACAGTTCCATCAGCTATGTCATCAGAGAGGTTGTTTTAAATGTGGTGATACTAGGCACACAATGAGAGATTATACTAGGCTTTGGACAAGTGTACCTCAACAGGGTACTCAGGCCATAATTCTCACTGCAGATGCCACTCCAACTGCATAGCCACCTAGAGGTGGAGTGTTACACTCTACGTTTTTACCCACCCATGAAGTTGAAGATGGATGGGTTTCGCATCTAGCATAACAAGTCAGTTGGCAACACGCTAGTGGGACAAAAAGGTGATTACATTTCACCAAATTGCGCCAGTTGCCCTACCAGGCCCACTGGCCGGTGGGGGGCGACCCATTTTGCACTCAAAGCGATGGAGTTCTTAGATTTGGTATAAAATGAAATAAAATTTTCTTTTTTTTACATTCTACACAATATTACAATCTTTAGTTTTCCCAAGAACGCTCCCACAAAAACTCTTTCTAAGAACTCCTAAACGATTTAAGGTATAATCAAAGGCGAAGCTAGTAGAATTTAATGTAAAGAATCTCACAATCATCACTGGGTCATTTTGTCTTCTTGTTATATCAATTTTGAGGTTTCTTGAATGTGAAGATAATAACCATAGAACGGTAAGAACCCAGAAAGAGTAGCTAGTTCTTCAAAAAGGTATGTAAGACAACCTTCTTTCGTGGCATGACTTGATGTAAGCGTTTCCTTCTAAATGATCCTTATGTTGTAAGCCTAAACTGTTTTAATACTTTTTTGATGACGTTGTTCATATTCTTATATGTTTTTAATCGGTGACATTTTCTTTCATGTCTGAGATGTTCCCAGATGGTATTTTGAGGCTGGAAAGTGTGATTCATTCAGAGTTTAATATTGATATCTCTTGAAATTGATCTTTCATTGCACTTATACACACACACACACACATATATATATATATATATATATATATATATATATATATATATATATATATATATATATATATATATATATATATATATATATATATATATATATATATATATATATATATATATATATATATATATATATATATATATATCGAGTCGTGCTATAGTCGATCGGGTATGATACCTATTGTGCAACCACTGACCAGTTAGGTGTGATGAGATATGATGTGAAGTGTTTACCGAGCCTTTGGGTGGCTGGGTATGATGATGTGTGTTAAGGCTACCAAGTACTCTTGAGGACAATATGGAGTCTTGTTGAGGCCGGGTACACTCGAGTCCTCTTTTGGCCAAGTACGACCGAGTCTTCTTGAGGTTGGATACGACGAGTCTTATTGAGGTTGGGTACAATCCTCTTAAATCATAGTATGGAGGGATACGGGATGCGTGCCGTGATATTACCGAGTCCTGTTGAGGCCTGGTACGTTGAGTTTGGTTGAGGCCGGGTATAGCCGATACCTCATGAAGCCGAGTACGATGTGATGAAGACATAAGACTTTATCAAGTCCTCTCTGAGGCTTAGTACAATATGATATGATATGCCCTAAAAAGTGGTTGCACATGATATGAGATGATATTGCCCAAAGAGTGGTTGAATAATATTATATTTACTGCATAGCTCCACTGAGTGGCTTAACTTTTACAAAACCTGCATGCACTTATGATTCATGGTTACTGCAGTGTATGCCTATGGTGACTTATTTTCGGTGTTCAGGTTGAAATTGTGTATTCATATCTTTTATTTTATGTCTTAGGTTTACCTACATTATCCACCTTACATATTTAGTACATCATTCCTACTGACGCCCTTTTTCTTCTGGGTGTTGTGTTCATGCCCATAGGTACAGATAGACCTGGTGACATCCCTCCTCAATAGGGTTCTCATTCCTGGTATTGGTTATCGCACTACACTTCTCTGGAGTAGGTGTACATAAGTCGATAGGTACTGAAGGATATGTTTCAGCCATGTTAGGTACAGTGGGGTCCTGTCCTGACCAAGTTATGTAATATGGCACTCTTAGAGGCTTGCAGACTAGTGTCCGATGTGTATGTAAATGGTTGTTATCACTCTATTGGCAACAGTTGTGTATATATATAAAAAAATGTTGAAAGTTTATTTTGCAATCAGTTGTGAGCATTTTAATTTTTTGTACTATACTAGGAGGCCTTATTGGCCCAGATTTCAGGTTGAAGGGTATAAGTATGGACATTGGTTCGCACGGGCCATTGGGCGTCGTGTGCCTGTTGTATCTCCCGAGTTTAGGGGGTGACAAACTTGGTAGCAAAGCAGGTTTTTCCTAGGAAATTCTGCAAACTGTATCTAGTTGAGTCTTATTTATGGGTATGTCATGCACCATACTTATAAATATGAAGCTACATGATATTTAGGATGGATACCTTTCTTTCTAATCTAGATCATGCAATAGAGTTGAGTCGTAAGTTCCCCCTTTATAATCCTCATCCTGTTTATGTTCATAGAGATGCCTACTACGAGAAGTCAGGCGATTGTTCAGAGATTAGATGAAGATTTAGGGGAGGGTACCAGTTGGGTGCCACCTGCCCAAACAGATCAATGTGAACCTCATGATGAGGCTGATACTCAGGTTTCGGGGGGCATCACCACTACCCTGCAACAACATAGAGAAACTAACATACTCCCAATTCATCCCCTGGTTTCTCCTGACTGGGATTTTAGATATGAGAAATTCTATGTAGTTGTTGACTCGGTTAGTAGCCTCTCAGCCCCAGCATGAGGCCCCTGTTACCTCAGATAGAATGGTCAATGCAAAGGTTCGGCATTTTATTAACCTAGACACCCAATATTCACGAGAACATATCCACATAAAGATCCTCAAATCTTTTTAGATCTGGTGTAGCAAACCTTACGAGTTATTCATGTTACAGACACTGATTTGTAGAGCTTGCTTCTTATAGATGCCCCACAGACTAGGGGACCCTTTCCCTACTAGCAGGATGGATGGAGTTTTCTATGACATTTCTACAACAGTATTTTCTTGTTGAGCTCTGTTGAGTCTGACAAGATAGATTCTTATGGTTGGAGCAAGGTAATATGAGTGTTTGAGAGTACAATATGCAATTTAACTCCTTGTCTAGGTATGCTCCTACAGTTATGGCTAAAATGAGTGCTCGAGTACATCGATTTGTGGGTGGTTTGAGACCACATTTGATTTACCAGTGTACCTCTATTTCTCTGAATCTGATAATGGACATTGCTCGTATTCAAGACTATACAAAGAACTTGGAGAATTATAAGAGGCAACAACGAGCCGCCTGATAGCATGATCAGAGCCAGCATAAGAGAACCCGGTCTATATGTGATACTAGAGAGTTTTGAGGTGGGTTTAGGCCTCCATTTTCTAGGCATGCATCTTTCTTAGCAGCCAGTGCACCATTACAATTCCAGAGGTAACGTCGTGATCGGACCACTTATTCCGATCTACGTCAGTATTTCTGAGGACATGATTCACAATATAGTGGAAATTCTAGTAGGATGCGAACCTTTGTACCGTATTGTGGCCGATGTTGTAGGACCCATTTTGGGAAATGTTATCAAGGTTTGGACTTATGTTATTCATGTGGGTAACCCGACCACATTATGATTTTTTTCCCGGTGAAAGATGGGAGCAATATGATACGACCAACGGGATTTGTAGAAGCTTCTTCTTCATCAGCATGTCCTCATGAGCAAGGCATACAACCATCGATTGGAAGAGGTAGAGGTAGAGGTGGAGTTTCTAGCTCAAGCGGACAATAGAATCGCATATATGCTTGTCAGGTCAACAGGACCTACAGTCATCACCAGATGTGGTTATGGGTATACTATCTGTATTCTCCACTAATGTACATGTTTTGACAGATCCAGGTTCTACTTTGTCATACATCACTCTATTTGTTGCTGATAAATATGGTAAAGTAACTGAATTATTATGCCAACCATTTGTAGTGTCTACGTCCATTAGTGAGTCTGTGATAGTTATATGGATATATCGAGGGATATGATGTAATCATTTATTATTGTTAGACTTGAGTTGATATCAATGGATTAGAGATGGTAGAATTCGATGTCATTATGGGAATGTCTGGCTTCTTATTACGCTAATGTGGATAACTGAGCAAAGTTCATTCACGTTAATTTTCCAGGAATGCCCGTCATTAAATGGAATGGTAATGTTGCAACAGCCAAAGCAAAGTTTATTTCTTACCTTAAGGCTCGATAGATGATCTCGAAATGATGCATCTATCATTTAGTGAGAGTGTAGAACGCGGAGGCAAGGCCTCTATCCCTCGGTCGGTCCCAGTTGTTAATGAATTTCTCAATGAGCTCCTGGGTATCCCTCCCAAGAGGGAAATCGAGTTTGTTATCAATGAATTTCTCGATACTCAACCGATATCTATTCCTTCATATAGGATGGCCCCTACTGAATTGAAGGAATTCAAAGGTCAATTGAAATATCTTCTAGATGAAGGCCCAAGCCAGTACTTCCCCGTGGGTGCCTCAATATTATTTGTTGAAAAGAAAGATGGTTCATTGAGGATATGCATTGATTATCAACATATGAACAAGGTAACTGTTAAAAACAAGTATCAGCTTCCAAGGATTGACCACCTATTTGACCAATTGCAAATGCTAGGTGTTTTTCGAAGATCGATCTCAGATTTTGGTGTTATCAGTTAAGAGTCAAGGAAGTAGATGTTACGAAGACAACATTTTGGACCTGATATTGCCATTATGAGTTTCTCATTATGTCCTTTGGCCTAACCAATGAACAAACGAATTTAATGGATCTGATGAATCTAGTGTTCAAGCCATTTTTGGATATCTTTGTGATCGTATTTATTGATGATATTTTGGTGTATTCTCGATCCAAAGCTGAACATGCAGAGATTTTGCGAATGGTGTTATGCACACTCCAAAATCGTTAGTTGTACACTAAATTCTCCAAATGGAGTTCTAGTTGAATTCAGTGGATTTTCTTGGGCATATAGTATCGGATAAGGACATTAAGGTCGATAATCAAAAGATCAAGAAGTTAAGAATTGGCCAATGCCCAAAACTCCTATGGAGGTGCATAGTTTCTTGGATTTAGGTGGTTTCTATCGAAGGTTTGTAGAAAAGTTTTCTTCTATTGCCACTCCATTAACAAAGTTGAAGCATAAGGCATCTAGATTCCAAAGGAATGATATTTTTGAAAGGAGTTTCCAAGAGTTAAAGACTAGATTAACCTCAGCATCTATTTTAGCTCTTCCCTAAGGTTCAGAAGGTTATGTTATATATTGTGACGCTTCTAGAGTGGGGTTGGGCAGTGTTTTGATGCAACATGGTAGAGTTGTTTCCTATGCATCATGACAACTACGAAAACACGAGCAGAATTACCCGACTCATAAACATGAGTTAGTGGCTGTTATATTTGCTCTAAAATATATAGTGTCACTATCTACATAGATTTCATGATATTTATAGGTCATAAGAGTTTGCAATACATATTCAAGTAAAAAGAATTGAATTTGAGATAGCAAAGGTAACTTGAATTGTTGAAGGACTATGATGTTGATATTCTATACCACCCTAGTAAAGCAAATGTTATGGCTGATGCATTAAGTCAAAAATTCATGGGCATGCTGAGGCATGTGGAAATAGATAAGTGGGAATTAACTACGGATCTACACCGGTTGGCCAACTTAAGGATATGATTGCTCGATACCGGTGATGAGTGAGCCATAGTTCAGAATGCTTCCGAGTCCTCGTTAGTTCTCGAAGTAAAGGCATGACAATTTGATGATCTAGTCTTAGAGAAATAAGAGAAAGCATTCCCTTTTAGAAGAAGCAATTGTTCAAGTTAACCAAGGATAAAGTTCATAAATATAAGGGCCTGTTGTGTGTTCCCGATGTCAGGGGACTCTAAGGATAGATAATGGCAGAGTTTCACCAAACACGGTACTCTATTCACTCGGGATCAACCAAAAAGTATCATGAACTTCAATAGCTATACTGGTGGAACGACATGAAGAGGAACATCGCCGAATAAATCGCTTAGTGTCCAAACTGCCAACAAGTTAAGGTTGAATACCAAAAACTAGGATGGTTGCATCAGAATATCGAAATCTCGACCTGGAAATGGGAGATAATCCATATGGATTTTGTTACCAGACTACCAAGTTCTCAGCGGAAATTTGATTCCATATGTGTTATTGTGGATAGACTCACCAAATCAACTCATTTCCTGCCTGTCAAGACCACTTTCTCTACTGAAGATTATGCTAAAATATATATTAAGGAAATAGTTCGACTTCATGGAGTTTTGATTTATATTATATCGTATAGAGGTGCCCAATTTATAGCTCACTTCTAGAATTCATTCCAAAAAGATTTGTGTACGTTGATCAATATTAGCATAGATTTCATCCGCAAAGAGACGGTTAGGCCGAGCACACCATTAGGATGCTTGAGGACATGTTATGAGCTTGAGTTTTAGACTTCAAAGCAATTTAGGAAGATCATTTACCGCTAATTGAGTTTGCTTACAGCTACCATGATAACATTCGGATGACACTATATGAGGCTTTATATGGACGGAAGTGCAGATCTCCTATAGGTTGATTTAAGGTTGGTGAAACAAAATATTTAGGTCTTGATTTGGTGCAATAGGCTATAGAGAAGGTGAAACTGATTCAAGATCAATTATTGACTGCTCAAAGCGGACAAAAATCCTACTCGAATACCTGGCTTCAAGATTTAGAGTTCGATGTGACAAAAAGGTTTGATGCGGTTTGGCAACAAAGGTAAACTAGCTCCTGGTATATCGAATTATTCAGAAAATCGGTCAAGTGGCATATAAGCTTGAGTTGCCCCAAAAAATTGAGAGCAGTGCATCTGGTATTTCATGTGTCCATGCTTCATATGTTCTTAGATGATCCATCTCGTATTACCCCCATTGAAGATATCCAAGTTATAAAGGACCTATCTAATGAAAATATTCTAGTGTCTATTCTAGATCATCAAGTTTGCAAGTTGCGAACCAAAGAGGTAGCTTCAGTTAAAGTACTTTGGAGGAACAACAACGTAGAAGAAATGACATGGAAAGCCAAAGAAGAAATAAAATACAAATACCTTTATTTGTTCTATAATGTAGAAGAAAATGTTGAGACTACTGTAGCGGGTACAATTCAAGATACCACGGAGGAAGATTGAAGGATTTGAATTATAGACTACGATTAAACATTCGAGGACGAATGTTCCGAAGAGGGGTTGATGTCACACTCTGCGTTATCCCCATCCATGAAGTTGAATATGGATGGGTTTCGCATCTAGCATAACAAGTCAGTTGGCAACACGCTAGTGGGACAAAAAGGTGATTACATTTCACCAAATTGCGCCAGTTGCCCTACCAGGCCCACTGGCCGGTGGGGGGCGACCCATTTTGCACTCAAAGCGATGGAGTTCTTAGATTTGATAGAAAATGCAGTACATTTTTCTTCTTTTACATTGTACACAATATTACTAGCTTTAATTTCCCAAGAATGCTCCCAAAAATCTCTTTCTAAGATTTCCTAAATGATTCAAGGCTTAATCAAAGGCGAACCAAGCAGAATTTAACATAAAGAATCTTGTGATCATTACTGAGTCATTTGTCTCTTTGTTATATTGATTTTGAGTTTCAGTGGAAATGAAGATAATTATCATAGAAGTGTAAGAACCTAGAAAGTGTAGTTAGCTCTTCAAACATGTATGTAAGGCAACCTTCTTTCTTGGTATGACTTGATGTAAGCGTTTCCTTCTAAACGATCCTTATCGTTTAAGCCTAAACTGTTTTATGCCTTTCTTGATGATGTTGTTCATATTATTGCATGTTCTTTACCTGTGACACTTTCTTTCATGTCTGAGATGTTCCCAAATGGTATTTTATGGTTGGAAAATAATAAGGCCCCGTAAAATTTCTTTCTAAAAATCAGAATATTGTTGTGCCAAGTTAGGATTATTGTGGTTCGAACTTTTTGGATTGAACTGTGCATTAAAAAGTTAAAGGAAAATGTTTGCAGAAGTATGCATTTCTGCAGCCCATTAGGTGGCTGTAAATGACTCTACAGGCCGCATAATAGCCGTAGAGTGAGGCAGTCTTTTGGGCTAATATTTGATGCCATTTGGCGGCCCCATTATGCGATCGCATACCCATTGTGCGGGCCGCACATTGATCACATATGTGCCTCTGAGATTTGTATGTGTGAGTTCTGCGGTACATTATGCGACTGTAGAATATGTCTGTGAATCGCCAACTAGTCGCAGATCGAGGCAGAAAAATGCCAGGGATTGAGGACAATTATGTGTCCCATTTGCGGACTGTAGAAACATTATGTGGTCGCATATGTGACCGCAGATCTGTGTCAGGGCTACTATTTTCTTATTTTTAAACCCGACGCTATTCCGTTAAAACGCCCATTTTAGACCATTTTGATCACATTTTCTTATATTTCTAAAGAGAGAGAGAGAGAGTCCTAGAGGGAGGGCCTAATCTTCATCAAATTATTCTTCAATTATCACGTAAAACCTTGAAGATATTCAAGTGAGGCACCTAAGTCTTCATTATAAGTGGTAAGACTTCATCACCCCAACTCTTAATTCCAAACATAGCTATAATGGTCCATTAGTATGATAATTCATGGGGATAAGGGTGATTATATTGCATGCATGTGTTCTTAGAAGATGCGGGGGAGTTGTAAATCAAAGATAGAGAATTTTAAGTCAAAGATAGAGAATAATGGGGAATGGGTTGGTGTAGTCTTCCATAAAAGGACCATAAAACCTTAATGAGCACATAATGTTTGATAAAATACTCAATTGAGCTAGGATTATGATCATTTTCCTATTTACGAGTTCAATTACGCTACATTGTCAAAATAGATTGAAGTTGCGAACATTCTGGAACATTGTAGGAATTAAGGAAAGGTCAATTGAGGTATGTATGGCTAAACCCCCTTTTTCTTAGAATCGAACCGCTGGTGTTCGTGTAATAGGTGTAAGTCCATAAATTGATCGTATTAGGATCGTTTGCCCTAATATGTTGTGTTGAAAGATTCATGTGCAATAATTGTTCTAAATGTTTATCTTGTCGTCATGCTATTTGAGAATATGTTTAAAATGCGGAATATGTGTGTTGAGAAAGGTCAAGAATTCATGTCAAGAATCGAATAGAGCTTGCTATGCTAATTTGTATAAAGAGCCTCCGTGTGATTAAGATTTTCCAAGTGTTTCTCTTATGTGTGCAATGCCTTATATGGTAGACCTTATTGATATGGATGATAATGTTATTTGAATGTATTAAAAGGGAAACTTGAATTGTAAGATACGGTCATGTGCCACGAACAATTTAATAAATGAGGCTACTCGTGCCATATAATGAAAAATGGGAAGGAAATGTGAATTGAGATGAACGATTGAAGGATGATATCTCAAGTAAGATAGCCTAGTCGATCGGGCCGTGATTAGACACCATGTTGCACACATGGTGGTCATTGTACTGGATTGATTGATTGAAATTGTGGATATGGTTGATGTCTCAAATGAGATGACCTAGCCGATCGGGTCGAGATCAAACATCGTATAGGAACACAGTGATATTGTGGATTGTGGCACATGGTACTAAGATTATCAACCTAATAAGATGGAAATCGAAGCGGAAATTATGTGATCCTTACTTGATATTTTTCGTATTTGTTTGAAGATCTTATTGTACATTATAACTTCTTCCTTTATGTTTCATTGTTCATTCTATTAAGATTGATGTTTAGCTATACATACTAGTACTATTCGATAGTACTAATGTCCTTTTTGTCGAGGGAGCTACATCTTTAAATGGATATAGGTGGTTCCGTAGCAGACAATGTTGATCGTAGCTAGTGGCGCATCCTCTTTCCAGCTGACTTGGTGAGCCCCGTATTATTTCGGGGTCCTATATCTTTTGTATCTTATGTTCACCTTCTTATCATATTTTGAAGTATAGTCGGGGCCTTGTTGCCGACACTTTTGTAGAACTTTCTTTTGTATCTACTTAGAGGCTCCGTAGACATTATGTGGGTTGTATATAGGTATTGGAAGGGTCAGTGTATTATGTTGTATCTTGAACCCTTGTTCCTTCAAATTGTAAAGTGTATGAAATTTTGAAAACTTATCAATGATGTAACAAATGAATCGATTTGGAAATGTTTACAAAATCTTCCTACTGTATAATTAATAATAACCTATTCTCTTGATCATAATGGATTGGGTATAAAGTGTCTAACATATTTGCTCGGTCGGGTTCACTCGGTTGAGCACCGGTCGCGCTCCCAGAGCTTGGGGCGTGATACAATTTTGATTCATTTTGAGTCTTGATATCTCTTGAATTAATCTTGGAATGTGTATGTATATATATATTGAATGGCTTTATAGAATATAGTATAAAACCATGAGTTCTGCCTTTAATACTGGAGCTATGAAAACCCTCCATAAAGGAGAAACTATTCTTTTCAAAACAGAACTACAAAGATCTCACCTGTCAATACCAAAACCCATTTCTTGGAGCCAAGTTTCCCTTCCACAAAACTGGTTACTACAAGATGCTACTCAGGCTGAGAAATCAGAAAACACTACGGTCTCTCAAATCCAACAATATTCTAGTGGATCTGTAGCTATTTTCTTCCAAAGGTCCCTTAGTCAAAGAGTATTTGTCTCGTCCTCTTTGGCACATTCTGAGATCCAGTCTGGAAGACATTCAATATCTTCTTTTCCTTCTAGAATCGAAACTGTTAATTTTGACTCTAGGATCCCTCAAGCCAAATATTTTGTGGAAACAACCCCTCCAACGGAAGTTAATTATGAACAACCTCAATCTCCCATTTACTCATCTCTAGGTGCTAAATTAGGTGTTTTAGAAAAGGATTTCCAAATTGATAAAGAAAAACTTAGAGCAAATTTTTATTCACAAGAAAATATTTTCAAAAGAACTTGGTTTTTCTAGAAGTTTCAAGGAGACGATAGAAAAAATCTCCAAAATATTTACTATGGGTCTTTAAACTTCATAAAAGAACAAATCACTTTCTTTGAATGGTTTGAGGCTTATGTTGAACATCACCAATTAGATTTTCCTTTTTCTAAATCAATTAATGTTTGAAAAATTTGGAAGACCTCCTCCGGAGAAGAAGTCATCTCAGAACTTCCTCCGACACAAGGATTTTAAATAAGTTATGTAAATACTTCAGTAGTTGCTAATCCTTTTAAATTAAAAAATAATAATAAATCTATTACAGGCAAAGATACTAAAAATATATTTGAACAAAATAATTATACGAACAAATATTTATAATCCCTTGGTGAATATTTAGTTATAAAACCAACTGCAGCATCTACTAGTTCTAAGCCAATAGATACCGCCACTTCTTCAATCCCTTTGTTTAAACCTTATGATATCCCTAGAACTTTCGCTACGGAACTTCGGATCCACCAAGTTAAAGACTATCCTCAGTTCTTTGACCTTCAGCGTAGGATCCTAGAAATTGAGAAAACCCAGATAGCTCAGGATACTCCATCTAAGGAGTCTTCTGTACATGTTCTCCGAGAAGCCGATTCTGACCAAGAAACCAATTCGCAATCAGAAAAATTTTATGAAAATCCACCCCTCGAAATTAACCCCATCAGAACAGGATCTTTCAACTGGCATCAGCCACAAAGACTTTACTATTCTAGAGCTACCCATCCTGATGTAGCTTTAGAAGAAAGACCCAATGTTATGCAAAACAACTATAATACCAATAATATCTATGAATGGAACATAGATGGTTGTTCTGAATACAATATTCTGGCCAAATTACAATAAATGACTATGGTAGCCACTGCATACCAAACTTCTCATAATTTTTATGACCAGCTTACTATTCATGTCTTAGTAGCAGGTTTCACATGTCAACTTAAAGGATGGTGGGATACCCATCTTGCTAAGAAGATAATAACCAAATTCTATTAAGTGTCCGAGTTGATTCGACAGGAGAACCAATTCTTAAGGATGGCCTTACCATTCTTGATTCAACCAACACCCTGATTTATACCATTATCAAAACATTCATAGGTAGTCCAGGTATCTTTAGGAAAAGATCTTCTGAGATACTTAACAACCTTAAATGTAAAACCTTTTTTAATTTCAGATGGTATAAAGATTCCTTTCTTACCAGAATCTACGAAACACCTAATGGAAATCTCCCAAGCACTACTAACAGTAAACTTCCCAGAAGGAGTTGGCATCCATTATGGTCTATCCCAGTAATCCTCACTTCCTTCATAATGCACATTGAGCCTAAAATTATCAGCAATTTCGTCAGTAAAGTTTTGATCTAGCAATTGATCATTCCATATTTCACCTTGCCTCAGTTCTGCCACATCTTGTAGTTCTTCATTGATTGGAAATTCTTCAGGTAACACATGATATAATGCCACCAACCCAGTCCAGTTTTCATGCCAAATATTAGTTGTTCCACTCTTCATCTCCCAAAGGATCGTATGTTCAATTTCATCCCTAGCATTCAACATTTGCCTCCACATATAAGAACCCTTTCTAAATTGCACAACTGTAGGTAATTCCTTTTTGCAGTATTTGTTCCACCTGAAGTTGGACTACAAAGAATTAGTAGTCCTCAACCTCCACCATAGCTTAGCAAACAATGCCCTTGAAACATCATGTAGGGATCTAAAGCCTAGACCCCATTCTTCTTTGGGGAAACATAAATTCTGCTAAGAATCCCAATGTCTGCTCTTTCCTTCTTCCTTTGTAAAGAATATGGCAAAAAGCTTATGTCAATGCTATAGTATATTTTTAGGTGGATCCAATACTGACAACATATGAACTGGCATGCTTTGCAACACACTAAAAATGAGTGTTTCTTTTCCTCCAAAAGACAAAAGTTTTCCTTTCCATGTGTGTAGTTTAGCCTTCACCTTTTTTATTAGATCATTATAGTACTCCTTCCTCCCTCTAGTGTAAAATACAGGGCACCCTAAGTATATCAAAGGGAATTTGCCTCTTGCAAATCCAGTGGTATCACCAACTGCTTGAAACATCCCATATGGTACCTTAGAATGCATATAATATGAGCTCTTAGGTTTGTTGATAATTTGACTTGATACCTTCTCATAACTCCCTAATACAGCCATAATCTTACTCAAAGATGGAGGGTGAGCAGATGCAAATATTATGGTATCATCAGCATAAGCCAAATGATTTAAAGGATCTAACCACTTAGGCATACTAGAACCAACAAATGATTTATCTTCAAAGAGATTATTTAAAGATCTGGACAGGACATCAGCTGAGAGAATGAATAAGGCATGAGATACAGGATCACCTTGCTTTACTCCTATTATAGATTTGAAAAAACCTGAGGATTGCCCATTCACCAAGACAAAATATCAGTTGTTAGCTACCAAATTCCACACCATGTTAATAAAATGTTATGCAAAATACCATTCTCCTTAGAATATGTAACAAGTATTTCCATGACACCCTGTCTAAGCCTTTGCCATATCCAGTTTAATACAACATTGGCAGGCTTACCTCTCATTCTAATGTTAGTAATAATCTCTTGTGTAAGTAGGATATTCTCAAAAATACTTCTCCCTTTCACAAAGCCATACTGCTTTAGAGATATTAAGGAAGGCAGGATTTTCTCCAATCTATCATGAATAACTCTTGACATTACCTTGTTGATGAAATTGTACAAACTTATAGGTCTCAAGTCTGAGAAAGTCTCCACTCCAGGCTTCTTTGGCACCAATACCAAATTAGTATGAGTGGTGGACTTAGGCAATGCACCTTCTCTATAGAAATGACGTATCATGTTATGTATGTCACATCCAATTGTGTCCCAGCATGCTTGATAAAACAGTCTAGTAAATCCATCAGGACCACTAGCACTATCTCCACTTAGCTTAAAAACAGCAGCCTTGACTTCGTCTAGAGTTGGGAACCTACACAACTCCAAATTCTGCTCCACAGTCACCATAGAAAGTACATTATCTAGCATTGAGAAATCATCAGAATCCCCTTCATTAGTGAACTGCTTTTGGTAGAATTCAATCGCAGCATTAGCCATTTGCTCTTGATCTTCAAGCCAAGCTCCATTTCCATTTTGAAACCTTTTCAATTGTAATTTCTTCCTCTTATCATTAACATGATTGTGGAAGAAATTAGTATTGCTATCACCCTCCGCAAACTATGTCATTCCAGCTTTTTGCTTCCAGTATTGCTCTTCTATACTCAAAATACTTTTTCAATTCTGTTTGTGGTTTTTGGAGTACTATTGTGTTCTCAATTGTAGGTTCCTCCTTAGACAACTTCTCCTTCGCTTTAACAATCTCCTCCAACATATCGAATTGCTTGAAGATATCCCCAAACGTGTCCTTACTCCATTTAGACAAAGCTATCTTCACCTTCTTAAGCTTGTTCTTAAACATGAGAAATGGATCTCCAATGAAAACAACTTCCCAATTCTGCCTCACCACCTCCATAAATGTGGCATGTTCTGTCCAAAAATTCAAAAATCTGAATGGCTTGATAAAATTTGAGGTTTGTTCTCCACATGTCATCAATAATGGTGCATGATCTGATCCAGTTCTGATTAAGTGTTCCACTTCTATTGTTGGCAACATGCTCTGAAATTGCATGTTCACAAATATCCTATCCAACCTCTTAAATATGCACTCAGCATTGGGTCTCCCATTCCACCATGTAAATGGACTCCCTTTGTACCCTTGATCAAACAGTTCATATGAGTTTACACAAAATGCAAAGTCCTCATATTCATGAGAATGTACTGGCAATCCTCCTATCTTTTCATCTTCATGTAGAATCACATTAAAGTCCCCTCATAGAAGCCAAGGTAGGTCCATATCGCTTGCCAAATAATACAAATGATCTCACAATTCCAGTCTCTCTAAAGCTGCGCATTTTGCTTAAACAATTGTCATCATGATATGTGACCCTAGGTCATGGTGAAATACTTTCACAGTTACTTGTTGTTCAGTATCCTCAACTAATTACCATTCCACCACAGTATCAAAGAATAGCCAAATCTTCCCATTAATATTTGCATAGGTAGTTTCCATATTCAACCTCATTCTATATCTTTGTATGTACCCCTTCTTCTGAAATGGTTCCATCAATTCAATGACAAAGAATTGTGTTCCCTTTGCATATTGATCACTCTAGGAAACGCGTCTTGTGTATTAACAGACCTTATGTTCCAAATCAGTGTCTTGATCATCATTTGATTTGTGAGGCTGCCCTTCTAGGTAAAATTCTTTTAGCTTTAAGATTGTCTTTGTTCTGGCCTTGCTTTCTTGTCTTTTTTCCACTCTTATCTCAGCCCTAGGTGATAGATCAGCATCTCTTGCAACTGCCTTAACATTTTCAGTAGTTATTTCTTCATCTCCTTCTTCTTGAAATTGCTCCTGATCACCCGATGCTTGAATCTCTATAGGTGTGACATTATGTGTAACAAGGTCATGCAATACCTATATAGGTGACTTCAGAGGAACATTTAGTTGAATTTGCATTAGTTGCCCAGTTCCAGAAGTACAAGCCAAGGGACTTGTCTTAATTGTACCTGCTACATAAGGCACCATAGCATGTTGATCTACCTTGTTCTCCTTCATCACCATTTCACATTGATCTCCATTTCCTAAGCATTGTTGAAGAATCTTAAGTTGCAAATCATAAATAGATCTCAAGATAAGGTTCACTGTAGCAGATTGCGCAGAAATTAATGTTCCATTAAGATCACCTAGCTTCCCATCAAATGTTTCCTTATCTTAACTTACTGTATCCTTTAGGACCTTTGTAGGAACATTATCCAATTGGACATCACCTGAAATCTCTACCGAAACATCCTCCACAGTGGTAAAAACCCCAATAGTTCCCCTAGGATTTACTGTTGCATTGGCCTGTGTATTGGCTAAATCATCTTCCACTGATTTTCCACTTGAATTACATTCCTTAGATGATCCTGAAGCTCCTTCAGTTGGAACATTAGGTTGCTAATTGTTTGGTTATTGGGGAAATTTAAACCTAGTTTCCTGTAACGTAGGGTTTACTATAGCACTAGAGTTGTTTGCACCTGCTGCCTTTCCTTGCTTATCATTCATGTTTTCCTCTAGTGTTGCCCTTGTGTTTGTACCTATTTGAACTTCCATTATTTCCACCTCATCACTCCATAGTGGTTTCACTGAATTGGCTTCCTAAATCTCCCCATTCTTGTCTGATTCTTCACATGTCTGAGAAGTGACATCTTGGCATGACTGATTCAGTGTGACATTCATCTGCCTTATTTCTTCTTTATTGGCCCCCAAAACATCAATGCACACAATCCAATGTAGACTCCCTTATATCCACCTCCTCAATCCCTAAATTGTTAGGATTAGGAGCCTTATAATTTTCCAATATTTGAGTTCCATTCCCTATAGGTTTGACAATCCTAGTAGGAGTAGGATTGCCATTTTTCTCATTAACCAATACCTTTTCCACTGCTTCTTTCTTTACACGTATTTGATCCTCTAGATTTTGAGTACCTCCTTTAGAAGGAATTGGATTCCCTTATTTCCCATTTAGCCTACTCGCATTGGCATTAGAATTAGGTCTGGGAATTCCAGTATTTCGCACCTTTTCCTTCTCCAGCTGCCTCTCCTGCTTTTTATTAGGTCCTAGGCTTTGTTTTTCTTTGTTATTATCCTTCTATTTTCCATATGTGATCATCAAGGTTGGATTTTCTATTTCTTCAGCTTGTAGGGCATCAAATTTGTTCTGGATCATAACTCCCTCTTCAGCATTTTTACCTTTCCCTTTGCCCGACTCATTCTCCTTAACAATGTCAATTATGTGACCCACTCTTATTCGTTTGATACTTGTTTTTCCTCCTTTGCATCCACTCTTATCTTGCCAGATTAGTGATAGGTTTCCCTAACACTTTACCACTCGATAATACCTTAGTAGAAGCTACAGTTGTACCAATAATCTCCTTCTTTTTCCCTTTGTCATTGTCTTGCTCATCAAATGGTCTCAATTGTGGATTAATCACCCAGCACTCCTCCTCTTTCTGACCTTGTTTCTTGCATGATTTACAATACTTAGGCATATAGTCATACCTAATCTTGATCCACTTAGATTCCTCATGCCCAGATTCATCTTCTTCCTCAACTATTTTAATTCTTTGAGGTAAATTAAATAGCAAGTTCACCTCAACCTTCACCTTAGCACAATTGGAACGTGTACCATTTTGAGTAGGCAAGTCCACATGTAATGGCCTTCCTACTGCCCTAGCTAATGAGAATACAAACTCCTTGCTAAAGAAGTTTGGAGGCAAATCTTGGAAAAAAATCCAAGCTATAGCTATAGGAGTTTCTTCATTAGGTTTCTACCACGGATTCCACTTAGTACAACGCATCTGCCGCATCTCATTTTGTATTTTTAAATAAAAAGCAGGTTTTGACAAAAGATGAATATAATTCTCCATTAATGAAAGCTTGATTAACCCATGACTATCTTCAATCAAGACTTTTTTATTTTAGTTAAAGATCTTAACTTTATTAATCAAAATTAGTTTCTCTTGCATTGCTTGTTAATATTAAGTCATTTTGGCTAAATTTGAGCCGAGCGTATGTGAATTATTAAAGGAAAAGCTATTTTTGAGTGAGGAATTGGCCTAAGTGAGGTATGTATCTTGCCTAACTTTGTGTGGGGAAACTTCCCTGTAGGATTTAGTTTGATTGCACTATTTAGAATATGTGAAAGATGTGTACATGAGGTGATGAGCGTGAATACGGGCTTATAAGTGGCATTTGACCGATTTAGATTCTTAGATTATTTATGTGCACTTAATTGAAGTTTTTATTTCATGGAATATCTTTCATTGTTAAGTTTATTCCTTCTATTATACTGTGTTGTTGTTGAAATTCTTGAACATGTGTGGCTTCGACCGGATTAGACCATAGGCTATTAATATGTTTTTAATTGAAGTTGCTCTATGTGAAACATATTGAAATCACTTTATGACTACTTGATCATACTTATTACATTGATTTAGCCATAATCATGCCTTATTTAATTGAACACCCCTCTCTGTTATGATTATTTCATATGTCCTCGTGCACTATTGCTGGAAGTTGTGAGTTTATATCACGATGTGACTTAGTATCATTGTTGTGATATTGTGGCACTTGGTATTATTATTTTGTGGTATCGTGGAACTTGTGGACAAGTTGAGCGGATTGATTGGGGGTGTCAACACAAGGTTTTGTCGTACGATTGTGTCTATTGTTGTGCGTGCGAGGCAAAATAAGGGTGGAATTATCTCTGCTGCCCACGTGGCGAAATAAAGGTGGCTATATACGTATGTGGCGAAATAACAGTGGCATATCATATCAATGTACACATGTGGCATAATAAGGGTGGCTATATGGGGATGTTATGTGATGGCCTAGGCGTGTTATTGTTGAAAGATGAGTATCTTGGTTGTTGTTGGTGTGTCATGCATATTACGTTGTTATTTTGTTCCCAATGTGCTACTCGATGTCTCTAATATTACTTGATAATTTGAGTTGTTATAGTACACTTGCATATGCATACACTGTAGCATATCATTTATATCAGTCCAGGAGTATAAAATTTGATGTTTATTGATCATGTACATATATTGTTGTATATTTTCTTTCTTTGTTACAGTTGGGACTAGTAGACTGTGAACACGCTAGGCAAATTGTGATATTGATCATGTGACCATACCGGGCGGATTGCGATATTAAAATTGTGACCACGACAGACAGATTGTGATATTGAGCCTATGACCACACTGGTGGATTATGATATTGAGCACGTGACCACACCGGACAGTTGTGATATTGGCATATGAGTTGTCGTGCGGGATATGAGTTATGTTGTGGCACGAGATCTTTGTCGTACGAGGGTGATTGATAGTATTGGCACAAGGTGTCATGTGTATAAGATTCGTGATTTGTGACTTGAGATTTGTAGTGATGAGGTGTGGTGCCTCGGAGGGACTCTTGTTGTAAATCCTGTGTCAGAAGGGTTGTGGATTAATCGTTACTTGTCCTTAATTGCTTCCACTTGTATTTTATCTGGTGTATACGGTGAAAATCGATGGCTCGATTTCATCGGCATTAAGGCATCTCAAGGACTTCCAGTGATCGACTCCGAAAATTCTCAATGATCGACTTCGAGACAGTTCTACTTCGAGGCAGTATAATTAATGACCGGCCTTGAGGCATTGTGAATTACCGGTCTCGGCGGATCAAGGTGGAGTTCCAAAAGCACGTGCATATGGCAAGTCAAGTCTGGTGGACTAGCCCAAAAAGCGAATCAAGGCATTAAATGGATGTACCAGCCCCATATCTTTATAATTAATGTGTTTGTACTATATTGGGATTCCCCCTCTTATATAAAGGAGATCCTTTTTAAATATCTGTTGCTCCATACTAAATACACTAGAACATTCTCTCTGCTCTTTAACTGTTACACCTCGCAATATTATGACAATGTTACATCCTGCAGTATTATATTTCGATGATGTTACACCTTGCAGTATTTTATTACGATGATTTTATGCCTTGCAGTATTAAATTATGCTGATGTTACGCTTCGCTGTAATAAGTTACGATAATGTTTCACCCTGTAGTATTACATTATTATAATGTTACGCTTTGCAGTATTAAATTACGACGATGTTGCACCGTGTAGTATTGTACATTGAATTTGTCATAAGGTAATTGACATCAATCTAAGGAAAAGATTATTCGGAGTTTATAAGGATTATGCTATTTCACAAGTGATGAGTAAATTCGTAAAGATGAGAGGGGAAGCAAGTCAAAGAAAATAAATTTTCGTCCAAGTTTGAAATGTTGGGATAATATATGGCCCGAGCTAAAATATCCAGTATTTATGGATTAGTACCATACAAGGTACACATGGTCATAATAGTAAGGTGTATAATGTTAAAAGTAAGTAGTATTTTAAGTAATTTGAGATAATTCTTAATTGTGAGGATAATTGGGTAATTATGGATTTTTAAGTGGGAGATTAATTTTTAAATGAATTTTTTTGAATAAAGCTTGAGGGGGACAGCTCCCTCACCAACGTGGCAGCCCCCTAAGATCAATCATGTGACTCTTAAAATCACATAAAAGATGGCAAAATATGGAGTAGTCTTTGGCCAACTAAGCCATAAAGTGGGGCCCATTTCCAAAAGCTTAAGAAAATCATTCTAAATTATTTTTGAATCTCCACAATAAGAATGGAACTTCAGCAACTCATTAGAAACATTACTGCTTAAAGTCACTTTCTAATCCAAGATTTTCTTTCCAAATAGCAAATCGTAGAAACATAAGCAACGTTATTGCAATTTTCCAAATAGCAACTTTGTTGCTAAATTCATAAGGAAAGGTTTTGGCCAAGATTTTCTTTGCATAGCTACGTGATTGCTTCGAGCTTTTCATATGACTTGTTCTGTATGTTGTCGCAATTAACGTGTGTTAGAGGATGGTCAAAAGAATGGGCCCAGGTATGTTAAGGTTATCCCTTCTTTAATTTGGTATGATCCATACGATGCAAACGAAACGTGCAAATACACAAATTTCTTAAATGGCTCTATTCATAGAAGTATTAGAGATATCTATGTTCTTGAATTTTTACGTGTCATAATATTTTATCATATGTTCATGGGTCTCAGAAAAATACGAAAGTTAAAAAGAGTTTACCTTATGATAGTACTCAAAGACAAAATGGTCTTATGACATTCCAAAAAAGTTTATTAGCGTACTTTTCATGTATTGCATTCATGTACATTGACCCCATGACTAGATGGCGTTATATACGCGTATATATGTATATATATATATATATATATATATATATATATATATATATAGGATATGGGAAAGGTTATGGCGTTATATACGCACTACCACCTGATCAGCTGGTATACGTTGATAATTTTGTCCACAGTGGCCGAGATGATATGATGGGATGTCCTCAGAGGATGATGATGTTATGAAACATGTACCTATGCACGACATGACATTCATACGCATATGCATGACACTATAAGTATTTTATGATTTACAAAGTTTTCCAAACTTATATGTTGAGTCAATTACTCTATATTTCTTCCATGTCTATTATGTACTTATTTATGTGCCTTACATACTCGGTACATTATTCGTACTGACGTCCCTTTTGCCTGGGGATGTTGTGTTTCATGCCCGCAAGTCCCGATAGACAGGTCGAGAGCCCTCCAAGTAGGCTATCAGCTCAACGGAAGATGTTGGTGCGTACCATTTGCTTCGGATTTGCTTGTATGGTTAGTATGAGTTACATGTGTATTGTTTGCTATGGCGGGACTCTATCCCGACCTTTATGAAAACTATGTATTCTTCAAGTCTTATAGACAGATGTCATATACGTTAGAGATTGTATGGCCTTGTCGGCCTATGTTCAGTATTCAAGTGGTTATTTTGGTCTTAGAGGCCTATATGTCTTATGTATAAGTTGGCATTACTTGTTGTATTCTACCCATTTCATGACATCCTCTCTGCCTCAGTTATCTATGATAGTATGACATGAAAAGATACCTTATATTGGTACTCGGTTGAGTAAGGTACCGGGTGCCCGTCGCGGCCCATCGGTTTGGGTCGTGACAAAAGTGGTATCAAAGCAGTTCTGTCCTAGGGAGTCTACAAGCCATGTCTAGTAGAGTCTTGTTTATAGGTGTGTCTTGCGCCACACTTATAAGCAGGAGGCTACAGAGTATTTAGGACTATCACTCTTTCTTTTTACTCTAGATCGTGTGGTAGAGCTCAGTTGTAAGAACTCAATTTCCTAAACTCTATCTTATTCATAATACGATCCAGAAATATTGGTGGTAAGATATTGAATGTGGATATGGAAGAGTTGAGTCAGAGGAACTCGATTTTTCATGATACTTATGATAAGTAAATATAAGGTCTTCAGTAGATCATGTGTATACTAAGACGTGAAAGCCTCTTGATAAGGAGCCTTAAGGCAAGAATATCTATCCACCATTATGGTGAATGACAATGAGAGATTTAGGAGATAAATACAAGTTTCAAGAAGCAAAAAAAAACAAGATGAAGAAGCGTACAAGGCACTCAATTAATGAAGGTTAACAGTATTTACAATTCAAGCAGAGAAATATAAGCATTTTGAGCTACCTTCAATTGTAACAGACGTATGTACAATCGGCCACACCTATCTCAGTTATGCTCTATAGGAAATAATAAATGTGATTTAAGAAAAGGACGGGATATCAGGATCCGTCTGGGGTTATAGTAACCCAAAAATGGTGAATGAATTGTATAAGTTAGTTGACATTTCCGAAGGATATTTCAAAAGTGCTAATAAATCTCCCTGTGAGACATCCAGATGGTAGACTCTAAAATAGTACCTGGATACGAGTACTGCAAAGATAGGCAGTGGAAGCCTTGAAGGGATAAATATTACCTAAGTGTGGCTCCCACCCCTATTAGAGCGAGAACGTTAAGCAACCCGAAGAGCCACATGATGGAGCAAGGGGAGTTGTAAGCAAAAGAACGTCTTGTTAAAGTTTTCAGAATAAAGTGATAGACAAAAATGTTAGCAGGAAAATAAGAAGAGAGTTAATGGAGCATTATGAGTAAAATATGATACATGGATGACAACGGTAAAAAAAATGAATGACAGTACTACAGTGTCCATAGTCAAGTAAAGGAAGAGATGATAGGTGGCAGGCCTTGAGACGACAAAAGAGTATAGGCCATAAAGTTATATCCTCATTTCAAGAAATAAATTCGTGACGCTAACCTGATTAGCAGAAGAAAAAGTTAGACCCTTAAGCAATAAAAATTAATATGGACTGGTGAATAAGGTAAACTAAACATAAATTAAGGACTGAGTGATTTGATAATGGTCGGCATCATGAGAATTTCATATTACGTTCCAGCGATAATAGAATGGACAACAGAAGAAGATTCATAAGAAATTTAGAGAAAGGTCATTTAAGAAGACGCTTCCCTAAAACAAGCAATGTGAGCAAAGTTAATCTTAAGGAACTATATGTGCCAGTAACACTAAGTGTCACCTCGTGAATAAGGAAATTTTGTTATCCTTGGTATAGAATGATTACTACAAGGCGAGTAAGGGTCATTGATGATGTAAAAGGACGTCAAAGATAAAGAGGAAAAACATCGATAGGCAGGTCGTCATAGCTCCAAGTCTTAGTACTCCCCTAAAGGGGGGAATATGGAATGATAAAGGAAGAATACGAAAAAAATGAGGAAAGGATGAGATTGCACTTATCCAAATTTTACAAATATGCTATGATTCCAGAACGTTATGTAAGCATGACGTCAAAAAAATAATAAAAAGAAAGAAAAATAAGTAAGGATTCATGCCCGGGAGGTTATCGATAGATAAGGAACCAGTACGTGGGATAAGTTAAGATAAGTAAATAACCCAAGAAAGATTACGTGGAAAATGGAAATGAGAATGGGCTGACAAGTAGTTAGTAGTTGATTCAGGAAGAGCCTAGTCATGACTAGACAAGAGGCTACAGACAAATCAGCAAATTGTGCAAGATAAATGTAGTAAACCCCAACATGGAGAATTCAGCCTCGCAATAATGTCATTATAATACTAGAGATATATTCAAATAAGAGTTAGGGTAGTTAAAGGTACCATATGAGTTTTACGGAAATAAAAGAGAGTGTCACTGGGAAGACAGTCAAAATATCACTTCAAAAGCAACCCTACAAGCACAAGGGCGCGGAGGTAAGTAACTATGGATAAGTATAGGCAAGGAAGGACATCAGAAGGTCCGTCGAGCATACAATGTAATAGGCTCACAACTCTATAGGAGTCAGAAGGTCTTTCCTAAGTACTACAACGAAGGACTAGCTAAGGAAACAAGGAAGAAGGCTTCAACCTAAGCACAACAACCTAAAGAGAAAATGGTCATGTGACAACAGTCTCTAAACAACATTGTATGCACTCCCTAAGAAAGTGGCACCTACAGTGGCTAATGAACAGGGAGTAAAATCAGAAGTGATATTCGGGATCATATGAGTTGTATGGTATTTCAAATATGTGAGCACTAAGATAAGCTAAGTATGGACGCAACAATGGAGCAGAGAAATCAGGAAAAGTAATAGCTTACGCTTAAAGAAAGCTAAGATGAAAAAAAGGGATTATTCGATCAATGAACCAAAGTTGGTTACATTATGAGCATGCGTAAGGGTTCGAAGTTTTATACATACAACATATACAACCATAGAAGATTCTGGTATATGTTAAACGAAAGAAATAGGCCCATGTCGCAGACGAAGGATTAAGTTGTTAAAGGATTGTATCATGCATATCCCATAGTACCATGAAGGGATAAAAATAATAACTAACACCATGAGCCGCAGATCGGAAGATAGCTTAAGCCTACATAAAGGTTGACTAGAAGAAAGAAAAAACTAAAGAGTTACATCACCCAAGTAAATTAGGAGTTTGATTATTGGACCCAGAAAAATAGAAACATCATGATCGAGAACATTACAGGATCTCTCTTAAAAAATCAGAGGTACGAGAGGGATAGTACAACAACCATAGTCTATAACGGCTCTACATAAGAAGTCAGTATGAAGCTCCCACCGGATATAGTATTATAATAGAGCTTCAAGTTGTGGTGTGGATAATACCTATGTGGAAGGGAGGTTATAAAAGAGATAAAAGATATAATGCGAGATTTTAAGTACGTAAGATAAAGGTAAACAACGTACGAGATACTCAAATGCATAAAGTTGTGAATAGTCCATACTTCGGATAGAAGGCTAAAAGCGCGGGGGATCCAATAACCGGGAATAATAGTGGCATCGTCAGTGACATGTCTTCCAGCCTATGGTTTCTAAGTATTGAGAAATTTAGTTAAGAGAATAGAGAAGGGTTAGAGACGATGTAATGTCTCGCTTGACATTCCAGAATAACATAAAGAAATCTATGGTGCAAACAAGTTGAAGGAAAGTTGCGAGTAGTATAAATGGATATGTATAGGTCGCAAGCTAAAGTATGGTAGAGCAACAAAGTTTTAAGAAAACAAGAGAGATAATGGTTTCTCTAAGTTATTGAAAGTTCAGTATAGCCTGAATGAACTCAAAGGAGTCTAAGATTAATACCATTTAGAAAGAATGAAATGCTGACCTGGTGATAAAATGAGGGTGTAATTGTGATAGATAAAGGATGACGTTTGGGCCTTCATTTGAATAATGATTTGAAAAAAAAAGAATAAGAAGAGAAGGAGAAAAGAAGAAAAGATATCACTGACGGCACGAGATTAGGATACCCCCCCATAAGGTGAATCACATTGAGACACTATGAAATACAATTATGGAAATCACTTCAAATATTCCTCAATGCAATATAAGCCCTAACGGCAATGTATTACGTAAAAAGTTTCAAGTCTTTAAGTGGAGGAATGTAGATCAACATTGAGGTGAATCAACAATAGACGGATACAAGTTACAAAGTATGACATGAGATTATGCCATCCCTCTTAAGACGAACGGTAATGAAGGAGCATTAAGGGACTGAGATTTATACCTAAAGGATAGGCAACAGAAGTAACTGAGAGTTTTGTAAACATACCTCAATAACGATAAATTGAAGTAAAAAAAATTATGGTATAGTATGACCCATATAGATGCAGTAAAGCCATAAGAATGGATGACCAGATCTATGAAATAAGATATGGCCATATTCACAAGTTCTACAAAGTATAAAGTGAAGAACTTCAGACACCTATAGTTGCCCAGAGAGGCATCCTATTAAGCCTTATGTATGTTTAAAAAGTAAGGCCTAGAGATTGACTAAACTAAAAGAAAAAAGGAAAGATAAACCGCATAAGCACACTTACAAATCCCGGGTCATACAGGCCGCATGACAGGAGGTAGCAGCAGTGGCGAGATTATAAAGATTTCGACCACAAGTCATGATATGAGCAAGAATACTAAAGGGGGGAATACCCTAGACTTTGGATTTATTGATAGAGCAACTACTTAAAAGTCAAGGAGAGTATTATGATATTCAAAAGAGCTATAAGTTATGAAAATGATAAGAGCATCAGTCAACATTCGAGGACGAATATTCCAAAGGGGGGAATGATGTTACACCCCGCAATATTACGACAATGTTACGTCCTTCAGTATTATATTACGATGATGTTACGCCTTGCAGTATTATATTTTGATGATGTTACGCCTTGCAATATTACATTACGATAATGTTACACTTCACAGTAATAAGTTACGACAATTTTGCACCCTGCAGTATTACATTACGGTAATGCTACGCTTTGCAGTATTAAATTACGACGATGTTGCACCATGTAGTATTGTAAGTTGAATTTCTCGTAAGGTAATTGACATCAATCCAAGGAAAAGATTATTCGGAGTTTATAAGGATTATGCTATTTCACAAGTGATGAGTAAATTCGTAAAGATGAGAGGGGAAGAAAGTCAAAAAAAATGAATTTTCGTCCAAGTTTGGAATGTTGGGATAATATACGGCCCGAGCTAAAATATCTGTTATTTATGGACTAGCACCATACAAGGTACCATATGGCCATGATAGTAAAGTGTATAATATAAAAAGTAAGTAGTATTTTAAGTAATTTGAGATAATTCTTAATTGTGAGGATAATTGGGTAGTTATGGATTTTTAAGTGGGAGATTAATCTTTAAATGGATTTTTTTGGATAAAGCTTGAGGGGGACAACTCCCCCCAACGTGGAAACCCCCTAAGATCAATTATGTGACTCTTAAAATCACATAAAAGATGACAAAATATGGAGTAGTCTTTGGCCAACTAAGCCATAAAGTGGGGCCCATTTCCAAAAGCTTAAGAAAACCATTCTAAATTAATTTCGAATCTCTATAATAAGAAAGGAACTTCAGCAACTCATTAGAAACATTATTGCTCAAAGTCACTTTCTAATACAAGATTTTCTTTCCAAATAGCAAATCTTTGATAGAAACATAAGAAACATTATTGCAATTTTCCAAATAGAAACTTTGTTGCTAAGTTCTTAAGGAAAGGTTTCGGCCAAGATTTTCTTTGCATAACTATGTAATTGCTTCAAGCTTTTCATATGACTTGTTCCGTATGTTGTCGCAATTAACGTGTGTTAGAGGATGGTTAAGAGAATTGACTCAAGTATGTTAACGTTATCCCTTCTTTCTTTTGGCATGATCCATATGATGCAAACGAAATGTGCAAATGCACAAATTCCATAAATGACTATATTCATAGAAGTATTAGTGATATCTATGTTCTTGAATTTTTATGTGTCATAATATTTTATCATATGTTCATGGGTCTCAAAAAAATACGAAAGTTGAAAAGAGTTTACCTTATGATATTATTCAAAGGCAAAATGGCCTTATGACATTCCGAAAGATTTTATTAAAGTAGTTTTCATACATTGCATTCATGTACATTGACCCATGACCAGATGGCATTATATATGTGTATATATGTATGTATGAATATATATATATATATATGGGATATGGGAAAGCTTATGGCGTTATATACGCACCACCACCTGATCAGCTGGTATACGATGATGATTTTGCCCACAGTGGCCGATATGATATGATGGGATGCCCTCAGAGGCTGATGATGTTATGAAACATGTACCTATGCATGACATGACATTCATACGCATATACATGACGTTAAAAGTAATTTATGATTTACAAAGTTATTCAGACTTACAGGTTGAGTCATGTACTCTATATTTCTTCCATGTCTGTTATGTACTTATTTATGTGCCTTACATACTCGGTACATTATTCGTATTGATGTCTCTTTTGCCTGGGGACGTTGTGTTTCATGCCCAGGTCCCAATAGACAGGCCGAGAGCCCTCCAAGTAGGCTATCAGCTCAGCGGAAGATGTTGGTGTGCTCTATTTGGTTCGGAGCTGCTTGTATGGTTAGTATGTGTTAGGTGTGTATTGTTTGGTATGGTGGGACTCTGTCCCGATCTTTATGAAAACTATGTATTCTTAGAGGCTCGTAGACAGATTTCATGTACATAAGAGATTGTATGGCCTTGTCGGCCTATGTTCAGTGTTTAATTGGTTATTTTGGTCTTAGAGGCCCATATGTCTTATGTATAAGTCGGCATTACTTGTTGTATTCTATCCATTTTACGGCATCCTCTTCGGCTCAGTTATTTATGATAGTATGACATGAAAAGATATGTTATATTGGTACTCAGTTGAGTAAGGTACCGGGTGCCCATCGCGGCTCATCGTTTTGGGTCGTGACACTAACACATTCTCTGGGTCTCATTATCTCATTTATTGCTCATATTTATTGTGTTCTATTTATTGTTCATCATTTATTACTTATTATTGGCCATAAAGAGATGTCTGCGATTTATTTATAACTATTAGTCCCCATCAACCACCTTCGATAGCTCCCAGCCGAGCTTCAGACTCGACCCCAAGGCCCTCAAATAGGCAAGCTCGAGGCCCCGATTGGCAGCGATTCAGTTTGATTAACATCTTGTTTTTAAGATCTTATTTCGTCTCTAAGTCTTTCACATAGCATCAACTGCCTAAAAACTAGCATAAAAATAGATCACGTATTTTTAGAACAACTAAATAAAATTTAATTGTTATTATCATTTTCATGATAAACAGTTTGGCACCCACCGTGGGGCTAAAAATAATAGTAATTATTTTCTTGCTGGTTTAACTACATAACGCAAGTTATCTTTCACACTTTTTCTTGCCCAAGATCTTTGATTTCATGTCAAAATGTCCGACTTAGTGAACAATAATCTTGAGAACCACGGAGAAAATGGTGTAGATGTTCCAGGTGCTGTTGTACCACCACGAAACCCTGAGAACGCACCAGAACCGATTCCCATGGATGCAGTCTCACGCGATGCTCAACACTTCGATGTAAGCTCCCACACTAACAAGAGCGTGCACCAATGAGACCGACAAGAAGCTCAAGAAACCCTGGCTAAGGAAGAACGGGAGGTTTGCCTTCACGTTATTTTTGAAATATTGCAAGCACAATAGCTAGTGATTGCTCAGCTCCAAAGTCACCAGAAAACTCCCAGCAGGGTCGTGCTGGGGATAGCTCCCCCGGCTGAGCAGGTACCGGAGAGGTCAAGCAACAACGGGACGGTAGCCAACCCCGCAATCGTAAAGATGCTCGAGGGCCTCACAAAGAGGATCGAATCGAGAGAGAAGAAGATATAAGCCAGTGACAAAAAGGTCGAGACCTACAACTCCAGGGTCAACCAGATTCCTGGCGCACCCCCGATCTTGAAAGGTGTGGATTCAAAGAAGTTCATACATAGGCCGTTCCTAGAGGAATCGGCTCCAAAACCCATTCCAAAGAAGTTAAAAATGTCGGTCCTTCCAAAATACAATGGGACCTCAGACCCCAATGAGCACGTTATTTCTTACACTTGCGCAGTGAAGGGCAACGACCTAAAGGACGACGAACTTGAGTCCGTCTTACTAAAGAAGTTCAGGGAAACACTCTCGAAGGGGGCCATGATGTGGTATCACAACCTAGCTTCTAACTCTATAGACTCATTTGCCATGCTAGCAAATTCCTTCATAAAGGCGCATGTCGGTGCCATCAAAGTAGCAACAAGGAAGTCTGACGTTTTCAAAATCAAGTAGAGGGAGAACGAGATGCTGCAAGAATTTGTATATCGCATTCAAATGGCTCAACTGCAAATCCCTCAGTCTTCGATGACTAGGCAGTGCAGGCCTTCACTCAAGGCTTGAATGAACAAAGCTCGGTGGCTTCAAAGGCAGCTGAAATAGAACTTGGTCGAGTATCCCGCGGTGACCTGGTCGGACATCCACAACTGATATAGGTCAAAGATGAGGGTTGAGGACGACAAACTAGGAGCCCTCTTGGGCTCTGTATACCCAAGCAGGCTTCTAGTAGAGGAGCCAAAGCCAAATAAAGAAAGGTACCAGCCATACACTGAAGATAGGAGGAACACCCCGAGGCTTAACATACCCCGCACTGATCGAAGAATGGACCGAGGCTAGACTCCTCGGGGACTCGTCAATAGAGCTGGGATCAATAGGTACATAGGGCCGACGGAGGCACCTCGCTTGTCGGAATACAACTTCAACGTTGATGTATCAGACATCGTGTTCCCCATTAGTAAAATCAGAGACATCAGGTGGACAAGGCATGTACAATCGGATCCTTCACAAAGGAACAATAACTTAGTATGTGAATTTCACAACACGCATGGTTATAGGACCGAAGATTGTCGACAACTCCGGGAAGAGGTAGCCCGACTACTCAACAAAGGTCACCTACGAGAACTCCTCAGCAATCGAGCCAAAAATCATTTTCGGGAAAAAGAGGCAACCAAAAAGAACGAAGCAAATAAGCCACAACATGTCACCCATACGATCTTTTAAGGTGTCGGTGCCCTGCAGGAACCCACGGTCAGGAGAACGAAAACATCCCTCACCAGGAAGATGCAAACTCAAGGCTCTATCTCAGCCCCATAACGACGCACTAGTAACTTCTTTTCTTGTGGATACACTTCAGATTAAACTTGTGTTTGTGGGCCCAAGTAGCTCGGCCAATATTATTAGGTCGAAGGCAACAGAACAGCTTGGACTGCTTGACCAAATTATACCCGCCCCTCGAACCCTCAATGGATTCAACACGGCGATCACAAGGCATATTTTCGGCTATTTCCGAATGAACGAACAACGGGTCGTACCGCATTTTTCGAGCAGATAACTCAAGGCCTACCTAGGTTCAAAGCTCCATCGCTACTAAGGTACAACCATCTCCCTTTTCAAGTTACATCTCGTACTCACCTTTATGCAGGTGCCCGACTAAGCCAGTCAAAGCGCTAACCCAGCTCGAAGACCTTAAGGTTTTAAAAGTATTTGTTGCACTCTTTTCCTTAGACCGAGTTTTTGTCCTGAAAAGGGTTTTACCGGCAAGGTTTTTAACGAGGCAACATCTACATGCTACCTAAGGAAGATCCAACAAGTAGTCAAGGCTTCTTTCGCAATCAACCTCAAATACTGGGGGGCATCCCTCCAGAAGGTCACCTACTCGGAGAAGCCAAGTTACGCTAAACAGGGGCCCAATAAGAAAATAATGTATTGGGCCAAACGGTTGAACGAATTGTGTCTGTATAGAACAACCGGGCCCTTAACAACAAAAGACATGCATACTTGTACCAAGTAATCAAAGAATGCTTCCCAAGAGCATTTTGCATTTCAAGGATACTCGATATTTTTCCGAAAACAAGACCTCAGAGCCAAAAAATGTCCCGAATACTCGGGGACTGGCGTCAACAACTCAAAATAATGCGACCTCTGGGTCGGATCTCCTACCTCATAAGCCCTCAATGAGGAAACATCAATATCACAAAGTGGGTCCAGAGCCAAAAACGTCCCGAACACTCAGGGACTGGCGTCAAAAAATCAAAACCACATGACCTCCGGGTCGGGAACTCCAAAATTGTAAGCCCTTCATGAGGCAATACCAAGTCTACAATTAATGGATCCCGGGCCAAGAATCCCTCGATGACTCGAGGACTATCGTCAATCGCCATCTCCATCGACTTGTCAAAACCCGAGGCCATAAGATCACATGCGGGCAGCCTCGGTCTCATAAGACCTATATAAGGCAACAACAATATCTGTAAGACCTCAAACAAGGTGTGAACCATACTTGTACCAAGTATCCAAAACTGTAAGACCTCAAAGGCATGTAAAACTTGTAAGACCTTACTAAAGGCATAAAACCGATCTTAAAGTTTCGGCTATATATCGAACTTGTAAGACCCCTAAAAAGGCATACCCTCGATATAGATGCCGAAACTACTTCACTCAGGACTTAAAGGCTTCGGCCAAACACAAATGACTCCGGTCACAAGGTTGTACCAGCAAAACTAATGCGATTCAGGGACGCCCGACCGTCGCTACAAATCACAGGCCTTCAATTACTTTGAATATACTTCGGAAAGAACCGGTTAAACAGGCTACCCTCGATATAGGCAAAAGAGCTTCGACCATGTCAGCTCCTAAACACTGGCTTCGAGATACTCAACCTCTTAGCCAAACCTCCTGAGGTGCTCGATCATCGCCATATAACGACTCGCAATCATGGATTTTTATTAAACTGTCAAAGAGTCAGGCAAACACTATTTCAAAAAATCCTTATCGAGGGAAAAATAAAGCCTACATAAAAGGTCACATTGACCCAAGGCGTAAGAGCCACTATCGCTATCCCACATAAAAGCTCTCATCGACCCAAGGCGTAAGAGCCATTATCGCTAGAAGTCATAAGGACCCAATGTAAGAGCCTAAGGGACAGCCCTAAATTCGAAAATTTGAGGGTAGAATGAGCTCGAATAGAAACCCGATTTAGAGACTGAACCCAAAATAGTTAACTAAATATGCCTAAGAGCAAAAGCATAAAAGCCATTGTCGCCAGCACATATAAAAGGTCATATCGACCAAACACGTAAGAGCCTACGGGCCAGTCTGATGAGCCCCAGGGCCATACCACGAATCTAAGGATTCCTCTCAACTCGAAGACCAGTTCATCTAGCTAAAATCAAGACAAAAAGAAATACAGGAGAAACAAAGCTGCAAGGTTTCCTTTTTATACATACATGCGGAAAAATACAAGCTCTGTTTACAACATGCTTAGAAAATACTATATACAGAGACAGAGAAGGAAATATACGTCCCCTAGGGGTCTACAACCTAACGGCCCCATCCTCGCCATCCTCGGCATCGGACAGAAGGAATTTAGCATCGTGTTCTTCCGCCTTGGCTTGTTTGATCTCTTCCGAGAGGTCGAAGCCCCTGGCACGAATTTCCTCGAGGGTTTCCCTCCGAGATTTACACTTCGCGTACTCTTTACTATTGCTCTCACGATCAAGAGCTTCCCTCAGCTCAGCTCTAGCATAGGCAGTGCCTTTCAGATAGGCCGCCACCTTCTGGTCAGCCCTAGTGTGGCTTATTACAGACTCAGCTCAGGCATTCACCACCTCGGCCTTCGCCTTCAAAAGCTCGAACTCGAGCTTTGTGATCATATTCGCTCCGGCAGAATCGTTCGCATGAATGTTCCGAACTTGCTCCTCGAGGGCAAAAGCCTTAGCCAAAGCATCCTCCTTAACCGCAACTAGGGCATCTACCTGAGCCTTCAACTCGTTAAACTCGCGTTTGGCCAGGTCAACTTCACCCCAAAGTCATTAGAGCGCCTCCATTTTGCTCTCCAACTGAAATATCAAAACATTAATCTCCGAAAATGAAAGAGGGAGCATACATCAATATAAAATGCAGGTTACCTGTCTTTCGAGGTGGCTTTCGCAATTCCGACTTCGATTCGCCTCACACCGCAGGTATATCATCTTGCTTTCCTTCCTCGCACAAAGAAGCCTAAGAAATTTTGCCATATCCAAAGCTTTCCGCAGCTTGGCCTCATGGAGAAACAACTCGAACTTAAGCTTGTCAAATGCCTACAAAGGAAAATTCAATAAGAAAGGAAGGGCGCGAAACCAAGATAAGCATATACTGGCTACCAACACTTACTATAAAGCCAAGCTGTTGAGCCTCACCAAAAGTCGAGCCAATGTCTGATGGCCTAGTATCCCTCGAAGCACCTTTGGTATAAAGAGAAGAGGGTGTTGCATGACCCTCGTTCCTCGAATTACCTTCGACGGGAACAGAAAACGATCTTTCGGAAATAGAGGCCTCCAAAGCCGGAAGATCGGCCGACTCGCCTCCTTTGAACCTCAGAAGAGGACTCGCCCCACCATAAGCATCCTCACATCTCAGAGACTCTATCCATTTATTATCGACCCTCTCCTCCTACCCCGTGGGGCACGGCCTCATCTCAGAAAAATCTCCAACACCTACGGCGGGAGAGTTAGTGCGCTAAAGGGAAAAGTACCTTTCTTAGGAAATAAGCCACTAAACGCCTACCGTGATGTTTTGCCTCTCATATCCCCTTGGACAGGTCTCGCCACATGCGCTTATCATAGGTCGAACAAGCTGCCAGCTTGCGGGACTATGTAGATAGATCGGGGACCACATTCGGCAACCAAGGAACCACTACAAAAAATGAAATAGAAAGATACCTTTATGGAGCCTGCCTCCGCGATGGACAAAGAAATAAAGATACATGTATGCCACTTACGTGTGAAATTCCATTTCTCAGGAAATGGCAAAAACTCTCCAAGGATGATATCGACCGTCCGTGCTCGAATAAACCGGCTCATCCACCCTTGGTCCATGTCCTCTTCATCGTTAATGGTAGGGGACCTAGTGGATCGACGTTGCAAAGTAATCAAGCCCCGGTAATGCAGCGGCCGATATAACCTAACGAGATAGTTGAGGGTGAAGTCGCGCCCGGCCTTATCCGCAAAGTACCTTATCGTCATCACTATCTTCTAGAGGGATGGGTGAGCTTGCACCAGGGTAACCTAATATCTCCTACAAAATTCAAGCACGACCCTATCGGGGGGACCCGACGTAAGAAGATGTGTATACACGCTCAAAAATCCCTCCACATGGGTCATGATACTCTCCTTCGAGGAAGGCACCTACAGTACCACTCCTTCTCCGCATCCGCAATCCTTTCTAATCACCTCGAGGTGGTCCTCCCTTATAGAGGAGATGAACCTCGATGAATGCTCCCGGTGCCCTTGAACATTGGGAGGTCTCTCCAACGTAAAGTCTTTCCTCGAGACAATGCATCTCAAGGCCCGCTCACCGGGTACCGGCGGTGTACCACCAACCGGACACGGAATAGAGGTAGAACTCCCCTCTCCTTGATAGGCGGATGTCGATGTAGCATTCATGGCTATGGTAAAATAGGAAGATGAGGATGAAGATCTGGCCAAAGGCTTTGAGTTGAAACGATGGAGAACTAGCACAAAGAATAAAGTTCTATGGAAGAAATAGTTACTCAGAATAGCAGAATCTCCATTTGAGAAGTAAGCAAGTGAATATATAAAGGCAGGCAGTGATTGTTCGCCTACCCAGAAGACCAATTAATTATGGCAATGATAGCATCACCCTTTTTGAGAAATGTACTGGCAAGACAACCTCTGGGGTCCCATTATCAAGTCGCATGAACGTTGCTATCACGCGAAATTTGGGAGGTATCGAGACCTCGAGGTTTTCCCACTATCATAAGCATCGGCCCCAAAGGAGCTATCGACCTAATTTTGAGGTAGAACCCGATCTCAGGGGCCCCAATTATTCCAAGTATGAGCTCCAAAGAGCCAACATCAAAATTCGAAGGCTAACTCCGCAAGAACAATGGAACATAAAGAATGGAAAGACTTGGAGTAGAAAGATTCTCTTGTATTACAAAAAATATATTTACATGGGGGGTCTTTACAAGACTCGTTTCCCCGGGAGTATATACAAAAAAAGAAAGAAGAAAAGAAAAGACAACGCAGGCCTACTCTTCATCGCCACTACCCTTCGAACCATCTTTGGGACCTTCATCCAAAGCAACTAAGAGCTCCCAGTTTTCCTCCGACTCTCGAGCCTTCTCGACCTCAGTTGAGAGATCGACACCTTTGGCACTGGCTTCCTTTAAGGCTTGCCTCCTCGCCTTTGCACTAGCGTGAGCGACAACCAGAATCAGTTTTTGCTCGGCCTTCTCCGATATATTTTAGGCTATTTGATTCGTAGTAGCGGCGTCCTTCAAATAAGTAGCAACTTTTCCTTCGACCTCAGACTTGGCCGCAGATAGCACGACAATCTCTTTTCGAACATTTTGGAGAAGACCCTGAGTCGATGTCAATTCCGAGGTCACTACCTCGTTTCGCTTCCTCAGCTCGAGGATCTCCCCGTTCTTCTACCCGATCTGCAAAAAAAGGTAAGTCAGCAAACATTGAATTATGGGAACAATAAATGAATTTACGAGTAACGAATTACCTGCTCCGCAAGGCTAGCCCTTTCTTTGAGCACTCCCTCCAAACTCGCTCGAGGCTCGCCCAACTCGTTCTCTTTTCGGGCAGAGGAGGCATCCGACTCCTGCAGTCTTGTGGCATGTTTCTCGAGCTCCTTTCCACGGAACAAAAGGTCCTCTTGGAACCTAGAAAGGGCATGATCGTACATCTCATTAGACTACAGTGAAATAGAAGAGTTGGAAAAATAAAAAAAATGCTTGAGATTGAAAAGAAAAGTATACATGAACAACCTTCACCTGTTGCTGGAACTTCACCGCTGCCTCAATAGTGCGGGGAGCATCGAGATCAATGTCCTCGCTGGCATCGTTGACGTCATCAAGGAAGTTGCCAAACGCACCTCCCCCTTTGAGAGGACCCTCCACGTTGGCAGCATTTGGGTCCTCAACGTCCCTTAACTCCCCAGAGGAGAACTGAGGGCCCAAATTAAAGCCACCTAGGGAATCGATGTCGCTAAGGGGCAACTCCTGCCCCTAGAAAGCTTCGGGCCTAAACCTTTTGGGACCAGCAGCAATAGTCTCCCCAACAGGGGTTGCACCATATTTGATCACGGGATTAGGGACCACATTCACACCCTCCTCGAGGGATTCCACCTCATGAGACCAATCCGAATCGGCCCTTTTGTGATTCAGCAACATCCGATCGGGGCACTTGTGGGACTCCCATGCTTGACCTTGTTCTTTGTACCAAACGGTACTAGCCCTCATCATCATCTTCATCCCCAGTGCCAGGACTAGCTCCAAAAACTGAAGTCGAGGTCCCGGTGGTAGCTCGAGGCCTGCATGATTTAGGTTTCTTTGCCTCAGGGGAATCAGCAGCCACCCTATTCTTCCTTTTCTTGCCCTTAGCGGGCTTCAAAGTCTCCACCTCGCCATCAGGAGATGGTCTCATCCATACACCATCGCCAAGGCCTGCACAAACACAGCAACCGAAGTTTATTAGCTCAAGGATACCGGGGAGAAGCAGAAGATTAAGGTATAAGTGTTAAGAAGAACTTTACCATGATTCTTGGCCACCCACCGCATTTTAGCTAGGTTGTGCAAAGACCGGGCGGGATACGGGAACGAAGTATGCAACGGCTCGATCCATCCCGGCAGATCCTGAACCACTTCGGGATACCAGGCGGTAGCTACAAAAATCAAGGGGAAATCATTTTTCGAAAGAAAGGTAAGAAGATCACAGAGCACGTTCTAAGGAAAAAAAATTACGTTATGTATTCCACTTCTCTGGGAATGGCATCCTCCCGGTCGGGATGATGTCCAAGGTCCTCATCTGGGAAAACCTGCTCATCCACCCTCGATCCTTGTCCTCATCAATGCTTGATAAAAATAATTTTTTGGACCGGTGGTGAAGCTTAATCAATCGATAAAATCGAGGGCTATATAATCAGATCAGATGGTCGAGGGTAAAGGTCTCGTCCTCGACCCCATCGGAGAAGTGGCGGAGCATGTAGACTATCCTCTAGAAAGACGGATAGATTTGACGAAGCGTCACTTGGTACTTGTCACAAAAATCGAGAATAAATGGATCTATCTCCGATAAAAAAGGGATAGAAGAATCGGCTGGACTCAGAGTGAACGGGTAAGTATATACATAAAGGAAACCAGCTTTGTGATCCGTTATGCTCTCGTTAGAACAGGGAATCTCAACCAGCGTCGCCTCCTCCCATCGATAGTCTTCCTTCACTTTCTTTATGTCGATTACAACGCTTGTCACACCTCCTTTTTGCGCGCCCGGCCCCGAAGGGTTAAGATGCGCGGGTGGAGTTTTTCCAATTTAAGTGACAATATTCGAAATGGGATTATTTATTTAATTCAGAGTCGCCACTTGGAAAGGTTTGGTTTTTGGTATCCCAAGTCACCGGTTTATCTTGAATCCCAAATCGAGGAAATTTTCGACTTTTCCAAATGAAGTCTGCGAACCAGAAATTCTAAGTAAGGAATTCTGTTGACCCGAGGGAAGGTGTTAGGCACCCTCGAATCCCGTGGTTCTAGCACGGTCGCTTAAATTGTTATAATGGCTAAATATCTGATTTAAATACATGTTATAACTTATGTGCTTTTATTAAGTTTAAACCGCTTTTATTATTATCATTTATTTTTATAGAATTGCAACGTCGTGAAAATGTATCTCAAACTACGTTGCAATCAATGCACCCGTAATTGTTAAACACACTTCGACTCCGTTGAGATTTGGAATCGGGTCACATCAATGTGCACCCGGGTTTTAAGAATGTAATTTAATTAAGTCGCGCCTAAAGAGTCTAGCGCATTATTATTTTGTAGGAAGCCATGAAATTTACTAAAACGGCCTATCCTGAATTCTAAATACTTATTATGGTTATTTATTGAGGGCCCCGCAATTTGCATTTTTATTTGGCGAGGCTCGTCTCTATTTTAGAAAGGGTATCCTAAAGTGGCTACATTTCTAATGCATTTGTCTCTAAAAATAAAAGAAAGGATTACGTGCTAATTACATGCTTGACCAGCTTCGGATCCTTACTTGATTGTCTGATTTTTATGAGGCATGAATTATTTAGTGCCTTGTTTCATGGATGAGCATGTTGTTAAATTGTCAGGGGAAATTAACATACAAGATTAATAGAACTGTTAAAAAGCTTATGATAAATGTTATTCAGATCTAAGTTTGAAACTTGCTTATTTAAACCAAATCAGTGGAATTAACTTATCGGAAACTATTACTAATAGAGTTTGAATAGGATCCTGTGAACTATCTACAAAGATTCAATAAAACTAAGCATCATATTTGGCAAGCTTAAAGCAATCTTTTCTATACATGCAGAATGTCAGTTAAAAAGTTACCTAATTATCTATGTGTTAAAAAAAACACTCATGCATTCCTTTTTAGACAACCCCTTAAACAAACGAAATCACAATTTAGGACGAACTGAGCTACGGTTAAGTACAAGGCTACCTAACGTGTTTCTTTATTGAATTACAAACTAAACAAATTACACAGATCTTAATAACATTTGTAAAACTGTAACTGCAGCAAACGAATGATTAAACTCCTGCATATCTTTGATTTCATGCTTTCATTGTTACATCAGATGCAAAGTCTTAGTATGTACCTGGATGTCGGATACAACAGAAGAAGCAAGGGGTCAGTAGGACAATAGAAGCAACACCAAACAACAGCAGTAACAGCAGGTACAAATAGGACAGCTCCCAGTGCAAGATACAGTCAGAACCGATAAGAAATGTTAGAAAGGTAGCAGCAAACAATGCAGTAGGAACAATACTCCAAGACAGACCAAATCCAGGAGAAACAAACAATGTGAATCAACCAATGAACTCAGCTGATACTTGAAGGAAAATAGAGTTGATCGAACAGGTTGAACAAGACTGAGAATCAAACAAACAAGGCAGAAATAGTTGCTGATTTTCTGTTTATCCCTCTCCCTATCTCCTTTCTTTTCAAGAATCCAATATCAGTCTTCAGTTTTGAACTTATACTTGAGTTATCAGAAAGAAACCTTTTCCAGTTTTTACTGTTTTCCCCCAGAACTTCAGTTCTCAAAATTCAGTCTGGGTTCTCCCTGTGTCTCTCTATATATCTATATTATTTCCTCTCCTCCTCTATTGTCTCTATCTATGTATGTCTGTGTGTGTATACCTCTCAGTGTGTATCACCCTCTCTCTCTTTCAAATTCTCTTTTCCTAGTATCAGGTGGTATCCTTTTCCTCTCCTCCTCTCTATTCTCTATCTCCTCTATGTATCTTCTATCCGATCTCTTTATCTCTGTCCCCTTTTTATCTCTGTATGTCTTCCCTTTTATAAGCCTTAACATTACCCCTTTTACAGCCTGATAGATTAAAAGAAACCCCTCCCATGTGCCATCTTCTTTTCAGTTCCACTTTAGCTATTTAAGTATTAAACCCCATCATTCTATTGGCAGGCTTAACTTTCCCATTTTATTAACTAAAAGCAGACATGGGCAGCAGGATGTAGTCTGACAGCACATGCTGTCAAACTATTTAATTCAAAAGGGCCTTTATGCCCATGTTGTGCACATGCCCTCCAGTTCAGATTACCATTACAGCCTAACCTTAGATTTCTGAAATCAAATTAGCAATTATAAGTAACTAAACTCAGTTCTTAATCGATTCAGGCAAATGCTTTAACAGAAGCAGGTCGATTTGTTTGTTGTTCAAACATCTGAAACTAATTGACGACACATGTCGACTCGACTATATTAGTTATAACACATACAATCGTAGCCAAAAATCAGACATTTAACAGTATCACACAAGGTTCGAATTATACTGACTAAGCAGAATTGTACTCGAGGGGTCAGCTAATCAGCTCAAATTTGAAGCTCAATTATTCGCACAGCACGTACACATATACGCATTCAGTAACAAGTAGAAGAAAGAAACAAATCAAACACAAAGGCTCGGGCAAGGTGGACAGGACACAGTTAATAAAACTCAAAACACCAGATTCCACCAAACATGAACAGCTTTTAGAACAATCACATGGACCAAAACAAATAAGAAAAGAAAAGAAAAAGCAAGACTCACCTCAAGTCTCGAAAAATCAAAAGCCTTAACTCGGATTTGGACAGACCTTTCTTAAGGCTGAACGGGCTTTAATCGAAGTGTTTCTCAGATGAGAAACACTTCGATTAAGGTCCATTAGACCTTAATCCTTTGGTTTGAACAAAACACGGAACATGCACGGGGAAAACTAGAGTTCAAAAAATTAGATCTGGGATTCGTGTTTCCCTGGTTAGATTCGGACCAAACCAAGCATGGTTTGGTCACGAGGGGGGTCTGGGGACTGTCTGGTGTGAAGTTGAGGTCGGTTGGTGTAAATCGGGTTCCGACTCGAATCTTCGAATGAAGATTCGAGAAGGTGGGATGTGATTCGAGGTGTGTGGTTGGTGGATTTGGGTTCAGGATGGTGAGGAGCATCTATGGTGTTGAGGGTAGGGTCACCGGCGTCCATGCCGCCGGCTTTCATGGTGAAGGATACAGGGGCGGCTCTAGGGTTTGATGGGGAAGATGGTGAAGACGGGAGCTGGGGTATCAGATGGGGGGCAGGGTAAGGTTAAAGGGCTTATATATGGAATGGGTGGGTTGATCTCAGCCGTTGGATCAATCAAGGCCAACGGCTTGGATCTAAAGGTTTAGAAGAGACGGTGTCGTTTCATCTAAACGGGGTTTGGGTTGGTCTAGGTGGAACGGGTCGGGTTTTGTTCGTGGGTATGGGAAATGTGATCTTGGCCGTTGATCAATCTGAGATCAACGGCTCAGATCAGACTCAACCATTACGACGTCGTTTGGACGTCTTTGGTGTCAACTGGACAAGGACCGGGCAAGCCTGGTTCTGGGTTGAATTTGTTTGGGCCAATTTGTTAAAATTGGCCCAAGTCCGAAGGAAGGGGTCTTTTTTTATTATTTCCTTTTCTTTTTTTTTTTATTTTTTTTTAAAATAAAAATAAAAATAAAAAAACAAAACTAAGTAAAATCAAATTAAAATTAAATAAACACTTACAATTATTTACACACACATTAAAATAGGTAAAAATCAAACAAAACAAAATCACGGACAACGATGCCTGTTTATGATTTTCTATTTACCAAACGTGTTGCGGTTCAATTTACGCATGACGCGTACATTTTTTTTGTATTTTGGTTTAATAAAGTAAAAATGGGCAAAAATCACAAATAATTAACAAAGTGCCATGTAAAAATCCAAAAAATTTTACAGCAGGACCAATTATTATTATTTTTATTTCTTTTGGAGCGATTGTCGCGCGAAACAAAAATCACGTGCTCACAGCTGCCCCTCTTTGTTCGGAAACACGAAGAGTTTTCGTGCAAAGATAAAGTGAGCGTGTATGAGCGATTTTTGCCTATGGACTACTCCGTATGAAGCATGTTTTTTTGAAAGATCTGACCGAATCTTGCTTCAAAGATTTCCTACATATCCTGGGCTAAACAGGAATCAGGTCAATGTAGTTCGAGAAGTTTCGGTAGCTGGGACTACCATGGGATTGCAATGCTTGCTGTTACTGCTGTTGCGGTTGTCACTGCTGCGCCACTGACCGCCTTATTACAACCAAAGGAAGATTGGAAACTGAACTAACTACTTATATGCATGTCAACTGCTAGTTACAAGATTCCTATCTATGGTTCTTTTGTGACTTGATCTTGGGTCTTAGCTGATTCTGCTTGTAGACTCCGATCTGAATCTTGATGCTTGCGAGTTGCTGTGACTTGTTTAATCTCTGGGATGCTAAATGAGACGCGATCGGCAGGGTTCAAGACCTTAATCAAATGTTGGAGTCAATCTGCCTTCCATTTACTCTGATATCTCGGGACATCTTTTTTTTTTTCTTTTTCTTCTTTGATTCCGAGCTGGGACTCATCTCGTGGGTCATTTCGAATCGTGTGGCTCGAGGTTAGACCTGCGGGAGAAAACAAACGAACGAAATTTTCTGCCCCAGTTTCACTAGGAAAATTTCGTTAATTATTCGCCAGGAAGTTCATAAAATTGATGAAGGAAGATAACAATGCTTAGTTCAGGATTGGAGCCATAATACCGACTAGCTGGGGAGAAGTTCAGTTTTAGAGTTGAAACTCTAATACTGACCAACTGGGGAAAAGTTCAGCTTAAAGTTTAAAACCCTACTGCTGACTGAAGGAAAAGTTCAGTTTAGGGTTTAAAACCCTAATACTGACTAAAGTAAAAATTCAGTTTAGGGTTTAAAACCCCAATGCTGACTAAAGGAAAAATTCAGTTTAGGGTTTAAAACCCTAATGCTGATTGCATGGAAAAGCTCAGTTTAGGGTTTAAAACCCTAATGCTGGCTGAATGGGAAAAAATTCAGTTTAGGGTTTAAAACCCTAATGCTGATTGCATGGAAAAGCTCAGTTTAGGGTTTAAAACCCTAATGCTGGCTGAATGGAAAAAGTTCAGTTTAGGGTTTAAAACCCTAATGCTGACTAAAGGGAAAATTCAGTTTAGGGTTTAAAACCCTAATGCTGACTGCATGGAAAAGCTCAGTTTAGGGTTTAAAACCTTAATGCTGGCTGAATGGAAAAAGTTCAGTTTAGGGTTTAAAACCCTAATGTTGACTAAAGGAAAAATTCAGTTTAGAGTTTAAAACCCTAATGCTGACTGCATGGAAAAGCTCAGTTTAGGGTTTAAAACCCTAATGCTGGCTAGAAGGAAAATTCAGTTTAGGGTTTAAAACCCTAATGCTGATTGCATGAAAAAGCTCAGTTTAGGGTTTAAAACCCTAATGCTGGCTAAAAGGAAAATTCAGTTTAGGGTTTAAAACCCTAATGCTGATTGCATGGAAAAGCTCAGTTTAGGGTTTAAAACCCTAATGCTGGCTGAATGGAAAAAGTTCAGTTTAGGGTTTAAAACCCTAATGCTGACTAAAGGGAAAATTCAGTTTAGGGTTTAAAACCCTAATGCTGACTGCATGGAAAAGCTCAGTTTAGGGTTTAAAACCCTAATGCTGGCTGAATGGAAAAAGTTCAGTTTAGGGTTTAAAACCCTAATGCTGACTAAAGGGAAAATTCAGTTTAGGGATTAAAACCCTAATGGTGACTAAATGGAAAAGCTCAGTTTAGGGTTTAAAACCTTAATGCTGGCTGAATGGAAAAAGTTCAGTTTATGGTTTAAAACCCTAATGCTGACTAAAGGAAAAATTCAGTTTAGAGTTTAAAACCCTAATGCTGATTGCATGGAAAAGCTCAGTTTAGGGTTTTAAAAACCTAATGCTGGCTGAATGGAAAAAGTTCAGTTTAGGTTTTAAAACCCTAATGCTGACTGCATGGAAAAGCTCAGTTTAGGGTTTAAAACCCTAATGCTGGCTGAATGGAAAAAGTTCAGTTTAGGGTTTAAAATCCTAATGCTGACTAAAGGGAAAATTCAGTTTAGGGTTTAAAACCTTAATGCGGACTGCATGGAAAAGCTCAGTTTAGGGTTTAAAACCCTAATGCTGGCTGAATGGAAAAAGTTCAGTTTAGGGTTTAAAACCCTAATGCTGACTGAAAAGGAAAAAGTTCAGTTCAGGGTTTAAAACCCTAATGCTGACTAAAAGGAAAATTCAGTTTAGGGTTTAAAACCCTAATGCTGATTGCATGGAAAAGCTCAGTTTAGGGTTTAAAACCCTAATGCTGGCTGAATGGAAAAATTCAGTTTAGGGTTTAAAACCCTAATGCTGATTGCATGGAAAAACTCAGCTTAGGGTTTAAAACCCTAATGCTGGCTGAATGAAAAAGTTCAGTTTAGGGTTTAAAACCCTAATGCTAACTGAAATGAAAATCTCAGTTTAGGGTTTAAAACCCTAATGCTGATTGTATGGAAAAGCTCAGTTTAGGGTTTAAAACCCTAATGCTGGCTGAAAAGGAAAAAGTTCAGTTTAGGGTTTAAAACCCTAATGCTGACTAAAGGAAAAATTCAGTTTAGGGTTTAAAACCCTAATGCTGATTGCATGGAAAAGCTCAGTTTAGGGTTTAAAACCCTAATGCTGGTTAAATGGAAAAATTCAGTTTAGGGTTTAAAACCCTAATGCTGATTGCATGGAAAGCTCAGTTTAGGGTTTAAAACCCTAATGCTGGCTGAATGGAAAAATTCAGTTTAGGGTTTAAAATCCTAATGCTGATGGCTGGGGACAAAATTCGAGAACAACAACTGACTTCTCTTTTTTTTGAAAAAAAAAATTTTTTTTTTTGTTTTAGTAAAGATAAAAGGGAGTTTCGTGGAAACTTACCTTTCGAGTGAATTCCTTATTGCCAAAATGTTTCTTGTACCCATGTACCTTCTTCTTTGGGCAACACCTGCCTCTTGCACGGTTGTCTTGGATTAAGCCTGTTTGAACCTTTTCAGACAAAGAACACTTGTTAGTTCGGAAAATGACGGTCGATTTGGTGACCTTGATCGTTCCCGGTTGCCTTGTTGCATCTTCATTTCTGTCGCGAAGCCCCGCTATCGATTTGATTCATATGTCGGAACCCTTTAGACTGCTCAAGCTTGCATTTCCATATTCTGTGATGACTTGCCTCGTAAGGCTCCTTTTTTCTTTTTTTTTTTCCTTTTCCTTTTTTTTTGTCCCGTTTTGCTTGGAGGTTCTCAACGGGGATTTTATTGGAGGTATTCTGTGGGGATTTATACAAAAGGAAACTCTGTGGGGGAATATTTACAAAGTGGATTCTTTGTGTGGATTTTTGTACAATGGGGCATGCTGGGGATTTATTTCAAAGCGGGCTTTCTAGGATTTGTTGGGGTAAGCTTGTTGGGGAATTTTTACAAAGGGACTCGCTGGGATGTGCTGGGGAGATTCCATTTTTTTTTTTTTTTTGATTGGGGAGACTCTGTGGGGATTGTACAAAAGGAGAGACTCTGTGGGGATTTGTACAGAGGGAGATTCTGTGGGGATTTATCTCAAAGCGGGCTTTCTAGGGGGAAATTTCTCTTTTCCTCTTTACTTTAAACACCATCACACATCATGATTCATCAGGCTCGGGCAATAGTAACAATGAAATGAGGCGTTTTCCTTCATGAAACGGGATTCCGTGCAAACAAACCTGCCACCTGCCCTTTCCGGTGTATCCTGAACTTGGGGTTAAAACATAAAAGAGATTCGAAAAGAAACAAAGAAAGGAGAAAACAAATTTCAGGAAGGGAGTGTCCTTTTCGGGACGAGAAAGACTTATCTGAGGAAGATAACGCTGGCTTTAAATGACATGACATGCTCTTTGGACTGGACGCCTGACCTTCCATGAACTTGCTTTTCCCTGAACCAGAACGGATCTATGATTCCAAACCGGTGGAACTTTGTCGAGACTTCCTTGGGGTAGAGTCATTCTTTTTCGGCCAACAGCGCCCTTTGCGGGTTTTCGCTGGCTGACCTCTCTCATTTCTCTTCCTGTCATCGCTTGATAGCACTCTTTGTGAGTTTTTTTACTAAAACAAGCTCTCTCATTTTGGTTTCTCTACTCCCGTCGCCTCGTGGTGCCCGAAGGTTTTCACCGACGAGACTCTCTCATTTTATCTCTCTCAATTCAGAGTGTGTTGGTCTCCATTTGCGACGCTTATTGGTTCCCCACCATATTTGGCAACTGATTTGAAGGCTTGTACTTGGTAAAGAGAGGTAGACGATACTAACTTCTCAACTGCTCGACTTGCCCCGGTTTCAATTTCAGGGCGAATGGGATTTTATTGTTGGTGTGACTGAACCTCAGGGAGAGGCTGCCTACGTATCCTTTCGGAATCAAGTCAAACGTAGTTCAGGCCTCAATCAATGTTTTGTTTTGTTTTCTTTTTCTTTTTTTTTTCTTGTTTTTTTCTTTTTCTTTTTTTTTTTTTGTAGAGAGGATTGGGTAGTGTTTGGGAGTAGTGGGGGATAAAACCTTCGCCATTTTCAAATGTGTCAGGACCACTGGAGTATGATCTAGATGTAGTATCTCTTGACTGCATCTGCATTTACTGCTGTGTCGGGGTCATTTCCTTCGATATCACCTAAATACAATGCTCCTCTCGGCAATATCTTCCTTACGATGTATGGGCCTTTCCAATTTGGGGCAAACTTTCCTTTTGCTTCTTCATGATGCGGCAGAATACGCCTCAGTACCAGCTGACCTACTTCGAAATTCTGGGGTCGGACTTTCTTGTTGTAAGCACGGGCCATCCTTCGTTGGTATAACTGTCCGTGACAAACTGCGGTCATTCGCTTTTCATCAATCAACGTCAATTGCTCCAGTCGAGCCTTGACCCACTCGCTGTCTTCGATTTCTGCTTCGACAATGATTCGAAGCGAAGGAATTTCTACCTCTGCCGGTATTACAGCCTCGGTCCCATAAACCAAAAGATAAGGAGTCGCTCCCACCGATGTGCGTACCGTAGTGCGGTACCCCAATAATGCAAAAGGTAACTGCTCATGCCACTGTCGGGAACTTTGGATCGTTTTCCTCAAAATCTTCTTGATGTTTTTATTTGAAGCTTCCACAGCACCATTGGCTTTCGGCCGATAAGGAGTAGAATTCCTATGTGTTATCTTGAACTGCCCGCATACATCTCCCATCAAGTGACTGTTCAAGTTTGTTGCATTATCTGTAATGATAGTCGCAGGAATACCGAAACGACATATAAGATTTGAGTGTACAAAATCTACTACAGCTTTCTTAGTGACCGACTTGAGAGTGACAGCTTCTACCCATTTTGTGAAGTAATCGATGGCAACCAGTATAAACCTGTGTCCATTCGAAGCCTTCAGTTCGATTGGTCCAATGACGTCCATGCCCCATGCGACAAATGGCCAAGGTGCAGACATGGGATGCAACTCCGTGGGAGGTGCATGAATCAAATCATCGTGCACCTGACACTGATGACACTTCCGAACAAAGCTAAAGCAATCTTTTTCCATGGTCATCCAGTAATAACCTGCTCGAAGGATTTTCTTCGCTAAGACATACCCGTTCATGTGAGGTCCACACACACCTGCGTGCACTTCGTGCATGATCTTTCTCGATTCCTCGATATCGACACATCTTAGGAGATTGAGGTCCGGGGTCCTTTTATATAACAACTCACCGCTTAGAAAGAAACCACTTGCATGTCGCCTAATGGTCCTCTTCTGATCTCCAGTAGCGTGCTCGGGGTATTCTTGTGTCTTCAGGAATTTCTTGATGTCATAGTACCAAGGCTGCGTGTTTGATCCTGCCTCGATTATATTGCAGTAACCGTGTCTTTCCTTGATTTGGATTTCCAAAGGATCGACGTGGGCATTGCCCGGGTATGGTAGCATTGAAGCCAAAGTAGCAAGTGCATCTGCCAGTTCATTGTGACACCTCGGAATATACCTGAACTCTATTGATGTAAAGCGCTTGCTGAGGTCCTCCACATGTTGTCGGTATGGGATAAGTTTGACATCCCGAATTTCCCATTCACCTTGGGCTTGTCGGATGATCAGGTCAGAATCTCCCATAATCAGTAAGTCTTCGACATCCTGATCGATTGCCATATGCATTGCCATGATGCAAGCTTCATACTCAGCTGTATTATTTGTGCAAAAGAAACGAAGTCTAGCTGTGGTGGGATAATGCTGACCAGAAGGCGAGATCAAAATTGCCCCAATCCCTACACCCTTGGCGTTCACGGCTCCGTCAAAGAACATCTTCCAAACATGAGCTTCCTCCGAGATCACTTCTACGGTGTTTACTTCTTCATCTGGAAAGTAGGTATCCAATGGCTGGTATTCCTCATCGACCGGATTTTCGGCCAAATGATCTGCTAACGCCTGGGCTTTCATTGCCGTGCGAGTGACATAAACTATGTCGAATTCCGTAAGCAAGATTTTCCATTTAGCCAGTCTCCCAGTAGGCATTGGTTTCTGAAATATATACTTCAAAGGATCCAACCTGCTTATGAGGAACGTAGTGTGGGCTTGGAGATAATGTCTCAGCTTTTGAGCAACCCATGTGAGAGCGCAACATGTCCTTTCCAATAGTGTGTATTTGGCCTCGTAGCCGGTGAATTTCTTGCTCAAGTAGTAGATTGCTTGCTCCTTCTTTCCGGTTACGTCGTGTTGCCCGAGGACGCAGCCGAAAGAGTTCTCCAAGACTGTTAGATACAAGAAAAGTGGCCTTCCCGATTCTGGAGGGACCAAGACCGGGGGATTCGAAAGGTATTCTTTGACTTTATCAAAGGCTTCTTGACACTCAGTTGTCCACTTAATCGCCGCATCTTTCCTTAACAACTTGAATATGGGCTCACACGTGCTTGTCAGCTGGGCAATAAACCGACTGATGAAGTTCAACCTGCCCAAAAGACTCATCACGTCTTTCTTTGTTCTTGGGGGAGGCAGATCTCTGATGGATTTTATCTTAGTTGGATCTAGCTCGATACCTCTCCTGCTTACGATGAAGCCCAAAAGTTTGCCCGACGGAACTCCGAAAGCACATTTGGCTGGGTTTAGCTTCAAGTCATACTTCCTTAATCTCTCGAAGAATTTCCTCAAGTCTTGGATGTGATTATCCTGTGTCCTGGACTTGACTATCACGTCATCCACGTACACCTCTATTTCCTGATGCATCATGTCATGGAAAATGGCAGTCATGGCCCTCATGTAAGTAGCCCCAGCATTCTTCAAACCAAATGGCATGACCCGGTAACAGTAGGTGCCCCAAGGCGTGGTGAAGGCAGTTTTCTCGGCGTCCTCTTCATCCATCAATACCTGATGATACCCAGCATAACAATCTACAAAAGACTGTATCTCGTGTTTGGCGCAATTATCAACGAGGATGTGGATGTTGGGCAGCGGGAAATTATCTTTAGGACTTGCTCTGTTAAAATCTCGGTAATCTACACATACTCGAGTTTTCCCGTCCTTTTTTGGTACTGGAACCACATTCGCCAACCATGTTGTATATTGGACTACCCGAATCACTCCTGTTTTCAGTTGTTTGGTGATCTCCTCTTTAATCTTGTCACTGACCTCAGTTTTGAACTTTCGTTGCTTTTGCTGAACTGGGGGATAATCAGGATGAATCGGCAATTTATGAACCACTAGATCAACACCTAGCCCCGGCATGTCATCATATGACCAAGCAAACACGTCTTTAAATTCAAAAAGAAGTTGAATTATCGCCTCTCGTGTTTTCTTGTCCGTGTGAATGCTTATCTTGGTTTCCCGGATTTCTTCCGGGGTTCCTAAATTTACCGGTTCAGTGTCATTCAGATTGGGCTTAGGTTTATTCTCGAAATATTCCAACTCTCGGTTTATCTCCCTAAAAGCCTCTTCCGCATCATATTCTGATTCTGTGTTCGTTAATTCGCAGTTAAATAACTCATTCTGATCTGGGCGTGAAGTCCGCAAGCATGTCATATTTAAAGCTGCATTATTATGACTGAAAAGAAAGATAAAAGGAAAAATAACAAAAATTAGAACAAAAGAAAGAATGGGAAAGCAATGATGATTTTTTTTATTTTATTTTTCTTTGGAAAGTTGGAAGACAACAATGTTTACAACTTAGGAATTCAAGACAACAATTGAAAGGAAGAAAACGCTCAAGTTATGTCCTGGAGATAACTTGTGACACAGGAAAGGTGGCAGGACAGGTCTACCCGGACTTCCGTCTAGTCGTGAATGGCGTAGCCTCCCAGTTTTGAAGTCGGGCGTTCGGCCCCATGTATAGCATCTCCGCAGTGCTTGTGCCTTCACCTGGTTGAACCATGTGGACCTCGTAGAGCATCTCTCTCATCGCCCCACATATCTCCTCGATTTCCTCAGCTGTGAAGACCTCATCATCTTCTTCTTCAACGTACCTTGGCCTGATGAAAGTTGCATATAAATCCGGCAGTGGTTGAGGTAACTTCCAACCCTTATTTTTCCTTTTCTTTGCCCACTCTTCGTCTGCTGGAGTAGGTTTGAAACCTAGTCCAAAAGGTTTCTTGATGACTGGCAAAGTAATGGGTTCTGTTATTCCCTGAAGGGTTCGTCCAAGTCCCTTCCCTGGCCTAAATCCATGCCGGATCATCTCATTGGCCACCATGACCGAGGCGTTAGACAAGAAAGGCTGGGGGCAAGGTATTCCCTCTTCGTGTTGCTCTGCCAGTACAATCTCGAAAGCTTGATAGACCGTATGTTCGCTCCCTTCTCTCGGTTCAAGATACGGGATGGATGGGTCCCGATAAATGGCATGTTCGTCTTCCCCATGGACCACGATCTCTCGATCTTCGTACTCAAACTTCACCATCTGGTGAAGAGTGGAAGGAACGGCTCCTGCCGCATGGATCCAAGGTCTGCCAAGGAGAAAATTGTAGGATGTGTCCATGTCGATCACCTGGAAGGTTACTCGAAATTCGACTGGTCCTATGACCAACAACAGGTCTATTTCTCCCATGGTATCTCTCTTGATGCCGTCGAAAGCTCTTACGCAGACATTGTTGGGTCGGATTCTTCCGGTCCCAATTTCCATCCTTTGTAGCGTGGAAAGCGGGCAAATGTCAACACCTGATCCCCCATCCAACATTACCCGCTTGACATAATAGTCTTCGCATTTAACTGTTAGATGCAAAGCCTTGTTGTGTGCCGCTCCTTCCGGGGGTAGATCGTTCTTGCTGAAAGAGATTTGGTTAACGGCGAAGAATCTTTCTGTCATCCGCTCTAGTTGTTCCACCGAGGTTTCAACTGGTACATATGCTTCATTCAGGGTTTTCAGTAGGATCTTTTGATGTTCGGTCGACCTCATCAATAATGACAGCATGGATACTTGCTCAGGGTACTTGCGCAGCTGATCTATCACCTCGTAATCCGGCATTTTCATTTGTTGGAAGAACACTTCCGCTTCTTCAACACTCATGGGCTTCTTTGGCGGGAAGCGCCTTTGTGTGGCATTGTTCAGTTCTTGGGTATTTGAATACCTTCCAATGAAAGTATTTTCTGGAAGTTCTCCCATGACCTCTTTACCTTTGTACATCACCAAAGTCTTTTGATAATTCCACGGCACTGTGGACGGGTTGGTCATTGGCTTTTGTGGCACGCGTCCGATAACCACTGGCTCATTCAGCCGAGGTGGTTGAGTCGTCCCCCGGACCACATAGGCCCCTTTCGGTACGTACATAGGTTTTGTCTTTTTGATTCCGAAGTTCTGCGTCTTCTCAGCTTGACCTCGTGGTATGTAAAGAACTTCATCCTTTATCGGTACCACTTTCTTCTCTACCTTCTTTTCATGCACTTTCTTTATAGCTTTGACCTCTTCCCCCTTTTCTGGTTTCTGGTCCATTTCGGGCCTCTTCCCCGTGTCGACAATGGCAATTATGGCTTTCAGAGCAGGGTCAAACTCTTTGTCTTCACAAATCATCCCGATCAGCGGCCCATTATTGTGAGCAGGTAATGGATTGTTAGTTACATTCGGGATCTCCTCGTCCCTTAGCACTATTTTCCCTTGCTCTATCAAGTTTTCGACCACTCTTTTCAACGACCAGCAGTCATTTGTGTCATGTCCCTCGGCTCCTGAATGATAGGCGCATCTGACTCCAGCTTTGTAAGAAGGTGACGTCGGGTTTTGCCTTGTTTGAGGGATTGGTTGCAAGAAACCCAACTGGACCAGCTTTGGGAACAAAGTTGAGTATGGCTCACCGATGGGCGTGAAAGTCCGCCTTCTGGGTGGCTCCTGAGGGCGGAAGTTATTCTGCGGGGGTTGTGGGTTATAGTGGTTGCGGTAAGGAGGCTGATTTCTGGGAGGTGGAGCTGGGCCTCGGTTGGCTTGTTGCGGCGGATGGGTATAAGTTTGGGCATTCATGATCATATAAGGTTGATGAGCATATGCCAAATTTGAGTGGGGGTAGTAGTGTTGTGGGGCTCTTTCCGGAAAATGGGGCCTGGGATGACGATACTCCCTTGCTTCCGAGGTTGCCATAGTCGTTTCTTCCTTCTTCTTCCCCCTTGTCGTTCCTCCGGACCCGCTTTGGACGGCCTGGGAGGTCGCCCTTATGGCTGCTTGACTCAGAATCCTACCTGTTTTCAAACCATTTTCCACCATCTCTCCAATCTTGATTGCTTCCGCGAATGGCTTACCCATGGCTGACATCATGTTTTGGAAATAGTCAGATTCTTGAGCCTGGAGAAAGGTAGTGACCATTTCCACTTCATCCATGGGAGGCTTCACTCTCGACGCCTGTTCACGCCACTTAATAGCATATTCTCTGAAGCTTTCCGAAGGTTTCTTCTTCAAATTCGACAGAGAGTTTCGGTATGGCGCAATGTCGATGTTATACTGGAATTGTTTTACAAAATCTCTGGCGAGATCATCCCATATATGCCATCGGGACATTTCCTGATCCATATACCATTCTGAAGCTATCCCTACTAGACTTTCCCCAAAATACGCCATCAGCAGTTCTTCTTTTCCGCCGGCTCCCCGCAATTGGTTGCAGTATTTCTTAAGATGTGCAATGGGGTCACTGTGCCCATCGTATTTCTCGAACTTTGGGGTCTTGAAACCCGTTGGCAGGTGCACGTGAGGGAACATGCACAGGTCGGCGTAAGAGACGCTCTTTTGTCCGCTCAATCCTTGCATATTCTTCAAACTTTGTTCAAGGCTTCTCATTCTCTTGGCAATCTCATTTTGTTCTGCAGTTCTGGGGTTCTGATCCTGCCCAGGTGCGAGCTCGCACTGAGGCGGTAGAGGATTAGTACTGGTAGCGAACCTAGTTGGTTCCATTGAGAACGATGGTGCTTGGAATGTAAAAGAGGATGAGTCAAAGCTTGGCTTGTACGGGGTAGGCTGTGCCGCAATCGGGCAAGGCGATGCAGTAAAGACATTCATGCCTGCATCAGTGGATGACATTCGGGGATGAGGCTCAGAAGGCGATCCAGCAGAGAAGGCTGAGGTGGCTGGGTACCCGAATGGGGTAGCAGGATAATTTATGGGGACATTAGAAGTCCCACTTGACCTGGAGAATAATTCAGGGAATCCGGGGACGACACTTGGCGGCTCTTTCCCATTATTCCAGTCGTCCAGCATTTCCAACATGCGGAGCCGTAAGATTCTATTTTCCTCCGCAGTTGCAGATTTAGGTGTGAGGACGGCTGAGATCGAGCTCTCCTCGGAAACAGGGATTGTTTGCAATGGAATTTCTGAAGACATTTCCACACTTCCTTTTGACCTGGTGAAGTAAGTATGAGTACTGCTTCTGGTCCTAACAACAGGTAGTTGAACACTTCTCCTTGACCTCGTGAAGTATGAGTGCGAGGCCAGTCTTTCACCAAACCAACCGTCTTTCCAAAAACCCTGGATAGCTCATCGACAAACGCACGGTTAGTTTGCAGCAAATAACAGATAGTTAATCTCACGTTGGGCAGGATGCACCTATACAGTTAAGTGGATTACTATATGTTTGCTACGAGAGCATGCGTCATTCTGGCCTTTTTCCTCTTATTAGTTTTTTCCCCTTTTTTTTTTTGTTTTTCTTTTATTATTATATTTTTTTATTTTTTTTTTATCTTGCAGTAAAAGAAATGCGACCGGATCCGATGAGGACTGCCTACGTATCACGATGCCTACGTGAATCAGATCATTACGTAGTTCGAAAAACACAAATGAGCGTAAAAGAAGCAACCTCTTTATTGTTGAAATGGTCTATTACAAACTACATTTTGCAAAAGGAAAAAGCGAACTTTGAAAATAAACCTAGACTCAAAATAGACTAAAAATCACCCTGATGGGAAAAACAAGCAGAAGATGCTAAGATACAGATTTGACTTATGAGTGCATTATGGTTTTGAAAATTGGTTTCCGCGGGGCATCGTTCGGCCTCACCGCGGTCCTAGGCGTGAGATCCCTCTCAAGTTGCTCCAGCTCGTGCATAGTCTGCTTGACATAACCCATTACTGCCAAGAGGACGGTAACGCTGGACATGTTCTCACATCGTAGACATCGTCTGGTGATGGCATGGGCAATGGCCTTGATCCTATCTTTGGTTTGCTTTTTCTCTATGAGTAGGCGTTTTATCTGATCGCTACATATCTTGAATACTTGAGCATCCCGTATATGCTGATGCTTCAGTTGCCGTACTTCCAACTTCATCTAGGCTATTGAGTCGTACCAGTATCTGCTCTTAATTTGGAAATCCTTGGCCTGATTAGCTGCTTTGATCTCAAGTGTAGCCATCTCTCTCTTTATTTTAGCAACAGTCTTCTCGTGGTCGCCTTCCAATTGATTTAGGTATCGGCGATGCTTGTCTGCTCTTGTATCCCACTATGCCCTGAGCTCTGCTATGTCGTTTTCAGATTTCTCCAAACCATCTTGCCATTCCCTGATTTCACCTTTTAGTCTTTTTATCAGCTGCTCGTCTGATCGATGCCTTGGCTGTTTATCCGCATCTACCCTTATCTGTTTGATCTGGGCTCTGAGTCTTTCGTTGTCCTGAATTAACCTGTTCCGCTCTCCCAGATTGGTAGCATCTTGCACGTTGTGCTCATATTTCAAACTTTCCACTTGTTGCTTTAAACTGCTGATTTCGGCGCAATAGCCTCTTTCCTTTGCTAACCAATCCCACTGCCTTTGCGATGATTCGGTGAAATTCCGGATGTGGGGTCTCTTAGCTGGCCTTTCATGCTCAAGTTCCCTTCTGTACCATGCAAGGTAACCTGGCGCCGTCTCTCCTTTGGCTCGATCCCGCACGTAAGTATCTGATTTCAAATATTGACACTCACTCCAGATTTGGCGAATCTTTGCTTCTGGGAATTGTCCGTTAGGACTTATCTCAACTGCTTGAGTGCTAAGATCTTCCTCATGAGGTACTGTTTGGCATCTTCCGAACTGTCTCAAAACTCGGCAGGGTGCGTAAGGTTGAATGCTCTTAAGCCCCATCAGTAAGAAATGAGTTTTAGCTGCAGACATATATAGGATCTCATCAACAGGCAACCATCCCAACGTCCATTGTATTTGGCTGGCAGTAAGAGCTTGAAAGAACGAGGTCCATGCCAGGACTCCTTTGGGAAAACTGATCTCCTTGGTTCTCGTGTAAGATTCTTCTATGCAGGTCTTTTCCGGGAAACCATGGCTCAAAATCTCGGGATGATGGCAGAGGTGCTCGGTCATCCATATCTGTAGGAGCAAGTTACAACCTTCGAAGAAATTTCCCCCAGCTTTACAAGCCGTAAGAGCTCGAAAGATGTCAGATACCACCATTGGCGCGAGAGTACAGTCACTTTGCATGAGTAAAGCGCTGACGATCCCGGATATCTTCAAATCAATGTTTCCGTCTTTCCTTGGAAATACCAGAAGGCCCAGGAACATCATCATGAACGCTACCTGTCTGTGCTTGTCCCACTTCTGACGAACTCCTTTGCTGCACAGTTTGTTGATTGGATTATTGAATCCCCCCTCATGACCGTACCTATCATATATGAAGCATGGAGTACAAAATCCGGCTGCCAGATCCGGGTTGTGGACTGTTCTAGGTATCTTCAATGAATCTAGGAACCGATGTACCGTGACGACTCTTGGGGCGACCAAGTATTTTTCCCTCAAGGGAAGTTCAGTATTCCCGATGTATCCGGCCATTTCTTCCAAAGTCGGGGTGAGTTCAAAATCAGAGAAATGGAAAACATTGTGCGCCGGGTCCCAATAGGTAACCAAAGCTCTTATGATATCTCCCCGAGGCTGGATTTCCAATAAACCCACAAGACCTTTCAGATATGTCTTAACCTCATTTTGTCCTTCAACACCTAGATCATTCCACCATAGCCGTAACTTGACAGGGATTTTGGTCATTATTGAAAAATGTTCATTTTGCATCGTGCTCATCCTGCACATTTATTAAGGTGATTTTAACAAAACGAACTGACTCAAAATATTTTACAGAGGGGATCACGTTTTGAACACGGCCTTTAAACACATCGGGGACGAAGATTTTAAGGTTGTGTGGGTCTACTGGATAAAAATGCTAAACAAGACCCAAAGGTGGCTATTTATGCAAAGTTAGCCTTCCGGCGCCCCCTTTCGGGAACATTCGGCTATTTATGACAAAACAGCCTCACCCGATTTATTTACGACTCTTTTTTTTTAAACGCATTTTTTTCATTGATTTTGGCTATTTTAGCAAAAAAAAAAATGGGGGTTGAACCCGACGAGGGTTGCCTACGTATCTCACATCCGGTGAGAATCAAACCGGCGTAGTTCGGGCTTACCGTAAATGGAGAAAATCAAATAAACCTAGAAAAACAAGAATATATATTTATTTATTTATTTATTTATTTTGAAAAGAGATAAAGACTAAAGAAAATATTTATTATTATTTTTTTTTTAGGAAATATTTGGACTATTAGTTTGAATTTATAAAAGGGGTAATATGAAAGAAACAACATTTTTTTTTTTGAATTATGAATTTTCCGTTTTTTTTATTATTTTTTTAAAATAAATACCTTCTCTTTTTTGATTTTGAAAGTGATAAAAAGAAAAAAAAATTATATTATATTTTATTTTTTAACTTCACACTAAGAAGACAAATTTTGTTTTCATTTTTTTTTTTTAGAGAAAAAAAAAATTCCGGCGAGGTTTTGACACTACTTGGACATTGGTTTCCCAAAATAAGTAATTATCTCTCCTACGCTGTTATTCTTCCCTTTTTAGGAACCGGTCGACATGCGGAACCGAAGCAAATAAATGCACGAAACAAATAGGATGCAGCAGGACGGTCTTTTCATTTCAGGTCGCCTGTCCTAGACGGGCCCAACCCCTGTGTTGAGCCCCCTAAGTCAAATGCAACATGATGCAAATAAACGTTCCTACTAGGGATCCGGCATGAAGCTTCGTTATACTAGGTTTATACCCTGGGTAGATGTTCTAGACTATGTACTCGAGCGGACAACTCGAGTCGAGGATGGGGCTACGTACCGGGGACCCGCGAGATCGTCCGGCTTTGTAACTTGTCCGACCTCTTTCTTATTTCAGGTATTGACACTAACAGAATAGGGAGTCTCGACCAGCAAGCTTCTCCCCGGAGGTAAGAAGAGAAGGGTTTCGGCACAGTTTATATACAGTTCAGATAATATCAAAGCGGTAAAAGACAACATTTAGCACGTTATGCAAAAACATGTAATAAAGATCAGATAATAAAGCCAAATATAACAATTATTCTAAGCTCGAATTCTTGAACCCTGAACAAGTGGTTCTGGGTTCTCATCCCCAGCAGAGTCGCCAGAGCTGTCACACCTCCTTTTTGCGCGCCCGGCCCTGAAGGGTTAAGATGCGCGGGTGGAGTTTTTCCAATTTAAGTGACAATATTCGAAATGGGATTATTTATTTAATTCAGAGTCGCCACTTGGAAAGGTTTGGTTTTTGGTGTCCCAAGTCACCGGTTTATCTTGAATCCCAAATCGAGGAAATTTTCGACTTTTCCAAATGAAGTCTGCGAACCAGAAATTCTAAGTAAGGAATTCTGTTGACCCGAGGGAAGGTGTTAGGCACCCTCGAATCCCGTGGTTCTAGCACGGTCGCTTAAATTGTTATAATGGCTAAATATCTGATTTAAATACATGTTATGACTTATGTGCTTTTATTAAGTTTAAACCGCTTTTATTATTATCATTTATTTTTATAGAATTGCAACGTCGTGAAAATGTATCTCGAACTACGTTGCAATCAATGCACCCGTAATTGTTAAACACACTTCGACTCCGTTGAGATTTGGAATCGGGTCACATCAATGTGCACCCGGGTTTTAAGAATGTAATTTAATTAAGTCGCGCCTAAAGAGTCTAGCGGCATTATTATTTTGTAGGAAGCCATGAAATTTACTAAAACGGCCTATCCTGAATTCTAAATACTTATTATGGTTATTTATTGAGGGCCCCGCAATTTGCATTTTTATTTGGCGAGGCTCGTCTCTATTTTAGAAAGGGTATCCTAAAGTGGCTACATTTCTAATGCATTTGTCTCTAAAAATAAAAGAAAGGATTACGTGCTAATTACATGCTTGACCAGCTTCGGATCCTTACTTGATTGTCTGATTTTTATGAGGCGTGAATTATTTAGTGCCTTATTTCATGGATGAGCATGTTGTTAAATTGTCAGGGGAAATTAACATACAAGATTAATAGAACTGTTAAAAAGCTTATGATAAATGTTCTTCAGATCTAAGTTTGAAACTTGCTTATTTAAACCAAATCAGTGGAATTAACTTATCGGAAACTATTACTAATAGAGTTTGAATAGGATCCTGTGAACTATCTACAAAGATTCAATAAAACTAAGCATCATATATGGCAAGCTTAAAGCAATCTTTTCTATACATGCAGAATGTCAGTTAAAAAGTTACCTAATTATCTATGTGTTAAAAAAAACACTCATGCATTCCTTATTAGACAACCCCTTAAACAAACGAAATCACAATTTAGGACGAACTGAGCTACGGTTAAGTACAAGGCTACCTAACGTGTTTCTTTATTGAATTACAAACTAAACAAATTACACAGATTTTAATAACATTTGTAAAACTGTAACTACAGCAAACGAATGATTAAACTCCTGCATATCTTTGATTTCATGCTTTCATTGTTACATCAGATGCAAAGTCTTAGTATGTACCTGGATGTCGGATACAACAGAAGAAGCAAGGGGTAAGTAGGATAATAGAAGCAACACCAAACAACAGCAGTAACAGCAGGTACAAATAGGACAGCTCCCAGTGCAAGATACAGTCAGAACCGATAAGAAATGTTAGAAAGGTAGCAGCAAACAATGCAGTAGGAACAATACTCCAAGACAGACCAAATCCAGGAGAAACAAACAATGTGAATCAACCAATGAACTCAGCTGATACTTGAAGGAAAACAGAGTTGATCGAACAGGTTGAACAAGACTGAGAATCAAACAAACAAGGCAGAAATAGTTGCTGATTTTCTGTTTATCCCTCTCCCTATCTCCTTTCTTTTCAAGAATCCAATATCAGTCTTCAGTTTTGAACTTATACTTGAGTTATCAGAAAGAAACCTTTTCCAGTTTTTACTGTTTTCCCCCAGAACTTCAGTTCTCAAAATTCAGTATGGGTTCTCCCTGTGTCTCTCTATATATCTATATTATTTCCTCTCCTCCTCTATTGTCTCTCTCTATGTATGTCTGTGTGTGTATACCTCTCAGTGTGTATCACCCTCTCTCTCTTTCAAATTCTCTTTTCCTAGTATCAGGTGATATCCTTTTCCTCTCCTCCTCTCTATTCTCTATCTCCTCTATGTATCTTCTATCAGATCTCCTCCTCTTATCTCCCGGCCCCCTTTTTATCTCTATATGTCCTCCTTTTTATAAGCCTTAACATTACCCCTTTTACAGCCTGATAGATTAAAAGAAACCCCTCCCATGTGCCATCTTCTTTTCAGTTCCACTTTAGCTATTTAAGTATTAAACCCCATCATTCCCTTGGCAGGCTTAACTTTCCCATTTTATTAACTAAAAGCAGACATGGGCAGCAGGATGTAGTCTGACAGCACATGCTGTCAAACTATTTAATTCAAAAGGGCCTTTATGCCCATGTTGTGCACATGCCCTCCAGTTCAGATTACCATTACAGCCTAACCTTAGATTTCTGAAATCAAATTAGCAATTATAAGTAACTAAACTCAGTTCTTAATCGATTCAGGAAAATGCTTTAACAGAAGCAGGTCGATTTGTTTGTTGTTCAAACATCTGAAACTAATTGACGACACATGTCGACTCGACTATATTAGTTATAACACATACAATCGTAGCCAAAAATCAGACATTTAACAGTATCACACAAGGTTCGAATTATACTGACTAAGCAGAATTGTACTCGAGGGGTCAGCTAATCAGCTCAAATTTGAAGCTCAATTATTCGCACAGCACGTACACATATACGCATTCAGTAACAAGTAGAAGAAAGAAACAAATCAAACACAAAGGCTCGGGCAAGGTGGACAGGACACAGTTAATAAAACTCAAAACACCAGATTCCACCAAACATGAACAGCTTTTAGAACAATCACATGGACCAAAACAAATAAGAAAAGAAAAGAAAAAGCAAGACTCACCTCAAGTCTCGAAAAATCAAAAGTCTTAACTCGGATTTGGACAGACCTTTCTTAAGGCTGAACGGGCTTTAATCGAAGTGTTTCTCAGATGAGAAACACTTCGATTAAGGTCCATTAGACCTTAATCCTTCGGTTTGAACAAAACACGGAACATGCACGGGGAAAACTAGAGTTCAAAAAATTAGATCTGGGATTCGTGTTTCCCTGGTTAGATTCGGACCAAACCAAGCATGGTTTGGTCACGAGGGGGGTCTAGGGACTGTCTGGTGTGAAGTTGAGGTCGGTTGGTGTAAATCAGGTTCCGACTCGAATCTTCAAATGAAGATTCGAGAAGGTGGGATGGGATTCGAGGTGTGTGGTTGGTGGATTTGGGTTCAGGATGGTGAGGAGCATCTATGGTGTTGAGGGTAGGGTCACCGGCGTCCATGCCGCCGGCTTTCATGGTGAAGGATACAGGGGCGGCTCTAGGGTTTGATGGGGAAGATGGTGAAGACGGGAGCTGGGGTATCAGATGGGGGGCAGGGTAAGGTTAAAGGGCTTATATATGGAATGGGTGGGTTGATCTCAGCCGTTGGATCAATCAAGGCCAACGGCTTGGATCTGAAGGTTTAGAAGAGATGGTGTCGTTTCATCTAAACAGGGTTTGGGTTGGTCTAGGTGGAACGGGTCGGGTTTTGTTCGTGGGTATGGGAAATGTGATCTTGGCCGTTGATCAATCTGAGATCAACGGCTCAGATCAGACTCAACCATTACGACGTCGTTTGGACGTCTTTGGTGTCAACTGGACAAGGACCGGGCAAGCCTGGTTCTGGGCTGAATTTGTTTGGGCCAATTTGTTAAAATTGGCCCAAGTCCGAAATAGGAAGGGGTCTTTTTTATTATTTCCTTTTCTTTTTTTTTTAATTTTTTTTTTTAAATAAAAATAAAAATGAAAAAAACAAAACTAAGTAAAATCAAATTAAAATTAAATAAACACTTACAATTATTTACACACACATTAAAATAGGTAAAAATCAAACAAAACAAAATCACGGACAACGATGCCTGTTTATGATTTTCTATTTAACAAACGTGTTGCGGTTCAATTTACGCATGACGCGTACATTTTTTTTGTATTTTGTTTTAATAAAGTAAAAATGGGCAAAAATCACAAATAATTAACAAAGTGCCATGTAAAAATCCAAAAAATTGTACAGAAGGACCAATTATTATTATTTTTATTTCTTTTGGAGCGATTGTCGCGCGAAACAAAAATTACGTGCTCACAACGCTAATGTACCGGGACACATGTTCGCATCGGCCTAGATGAAGGTTTGTCGACGGTAAAATCCTTCGTCGTGTCGAACCCGATGGGAGTACACTGTTCAATGGTGGGTATCACTTTGGGCTTTCCTTTGGATGTTAGGGATGAAGAGGTAGCCTCGTCTTTTCGAGGAACTATCTTGGAAGTTCTAGCCATGATGGTGGCAAAACTTTTTTGAGAAAGCAGGCAAAGGACCAAGAACGTAAGAAGAAAGAATGCGAAAGGGGGTGGGAAAATTTGAAGATGTTGAGAAAGTATGAATTATCAAACGAATGATACATTTATAGGAACCGAGTGGGCAGTGGAAAGGACAAGCCAATAGCAGTTTGTGGGCTCCTCGATAGTTGTGTTTGACGGTGACTTTTGCGTGGCTTTTTGAATTATGGCATTTAATGCTCTGATGGGCTGACGTCATAGCGATGATGCTTATGGAGTAGGAGCTCAAAATCGTTTCTTATCACTTTATTCTAGGAAATGCGGGTACTATCTATATACGGTGGAAATTGATGGCTCGATTTCATGGGCATTAAGGCATCTCGAGGGCTTCCAGTGATCAACTCCGAGAATTCTCAATGATCGACTTCGAGACAGTTCAACTTCGAGGCAGTATAATTAATGACCGGCCCCAAGGTATTGTGAATTACCGATCTCGGCGGATCAAGGTGGAGTTCCCAAGGCACGTGCATATGGCAGGTCAAGTCTAGTGGACTAGCCTAAAAAGCGAATCAAGGCATTAAATGGTTGTACCAGCCCCATATCTTTATAATTAATGTGTTTGTACTATGTTGGGATTCCCCCTCTTATATAAAGGGGATCCTTCTCATTTTGTAAACATTTGTTGCTCCATACTAAATACGCTAGAATATTCTCTCTGCTCTCTACACATTCTCTTGGTCTTGTTATCTCATTTATTTCTCATATTTATTGTGTTCTATTTATTGTTCAACATTTATTACTTATTATTGGCCATAAAGAGCCATCTGTGATTTATTTATAACTGTTAGTCCCCATCAACCACCTTAGATAGCTCCCAGCCGAGCTTCAGACTCAACCCCGAGGCCCTCAAATAGGCAAGCTCAAGGCCCCGATTGGCAGCGATTCCGTTTGATTAACATCTCATTTTTAAGCTCTTATTTCATCTCTAAGTCTTTCACATAGCATCAACTGCCTAACAACTAGCATAAAAATAGATCACGTATTTTTAGAACCACTAAATCAAATTTAATTATTATTACCATTTTCACGGTAAACATCTAGGACTTGATTATTTTGTTGTTTTGTCACATGATCACTCTTTGTTTCCATTTATTGATTTTGTTTTCTGTTGTTAGACTTATATTGATATTCTACACAGGTTATTCGATTAGTGGGTATCTTGACTCGAACGTCTTTATTATTTCACTGAGGTTAGTCTTGATAATTTCTGGGTACCGACCGTGGTGTACTCATACTACACTTATGCACATTTTTGTGCAAATCCAGGTATTAGGGATAGCAGTACCAACCAAAGTTAGCTTCTTGATCGCAAGGATTCAAGGTGGAGATGTTTGATCATCATATTCCCTTGGAGTCCTTCCTTTTACATTTATATTGTCAAATTTATAACCAAACAGTATTGTATTTTGAGATATTTCTATGTATTCAGCTAGAGTTCGTGACTCTGTACTACCTAGTCTTGGTGATTTGTAGTGATTATCATCGTGTTGGGATGTATCACCTTTAAATTTCTCATTTATAGTAAATTTTGCTTGATAATATCATGTTTAATTAATTTAACTGTTGTAAGTGACCGGCTTACCTAAACTAGTTTAGAGATTAGGTGTCATCACGATCCTTAAGATGAAAGTTTGGGTTGTGATAGGATCGATAAGGGTGGATATTATTACTGTAGAGCGATAAGGGTGGATATTGTTATTGTGACGAAATGTGGGATACGAGGTGACATATGCCTCTGTTTCTATTTGATGAGTTGTTTGACTAAAATAAAAATAAAAAATACGTTAAGTTATTATCACATGATTACCGAGATTGTTGATATTGCACTCTATTATATACTCTTGTTGCTAGTTTTTTTATATATATTGCAGAGGTTCTTTGGCTAGTGAATATCACATGACTTGAACGTCATCACAACTTCACCGAGGTTAGTCTTCATACTTAATGGATAACGATTATGGTGTACTCATGCTATACTTCTACATATTTTTGTACAGATCTGGGTGCTAGAGGTAGCGTACCTCGTGAGTGAGCTTGTGACGGATCGAGAGGATTCAAGGTAGTACTGCATAGACATCGCACACCCTTTCAGTCCCCTTCTCTTAATTTATATTGTTGTATTTTCTTTCAAAGAATATTAAACTTATTAAGACTCGCTATGTATTCTGTTTAGAGCTCATGACTCGGTATTACCTGATTTTGGGGTGTTAACTTATGTACTTATGTTTTGGCTTTATTAAGACTTAATTTTGTAGTTTATATTATAATTTTAAAGTTATTATATCGTATTTCGATGTTTTGTATCATTGCGTGATTGGCTTACCTAGTCTTAGAGGCTATGTTCCATCACGACCCCTTTGATAGAATTTGGATCGTGACGATCTCACCCCAAGTAACTTTCGGACGGGTCCTGCCCTATTTATTGACTCGGCACATTTTACTCGTCCATAATCAGCCCAACCGTTCATTTGACACCCCTAGTTGAAACTCCAATAAATTACACTACATTTTTTTATGATTAAAATTAGCGGAGTATTATCCAAATTATTTTAATTATAGGGTGTATATAGTATGAAGAAAAATATTTTTTTGAAAAACGAGTAATTTTATCACTTATTTTCTGATGTTTGATTGGTGAGTAAAAAAATTTGAATATTTTTAAGTGTTTGGTTAGTGAGTATACAATATTTCTTTTAGAGAATATATAATTTAAGTAAACACAATAAGAGACTAAAAGGGTGAGGGGGTCGATATGGGGTTATAGAGTTGGGGGTGGGCCGTTGGGGGCAGGGTGTAGGGTGTGATGGGGTTAGGGTGGGTTAGGGGTGGTTTGGAGGGTTGGTAGGATGTAGGGTGGGTGGTGGGGGTTGGTGGGGATGGAAAATATGATGGGAAAGATTTTTTTTTTTAGCAAATTATACTACTAGGATGGCTACCTAGTAGCTATTTTATTAATAATAAAAAAAAGAAAACACAAAGAAAGAGTACAAGTAAGGGGAGCAAAAAATAAAGTAGTGTTGCCTCTATTGCCTTGGCTATATAATCATCCATGTGCGCCTCCATCACCTCATGATGACAGCCTCATGACCGCTACCGACAAAGTTTCACGAGGGCGAATGATCTCATAGCTATTTGAATACTTCACAAAGGCATAGGACATATAGAAAACACTTACTGAGCTAGACCTTACCTTACAATTCGTATTGAAAAAGTGTTTTGGAAAATATTTTTTCTTCTCTTGACAGGGAAAATATTTTTCTTTAATTGGAGAAAAATGAGTTTGTGAGGAAAATATTTTCAAAAATATTTAAGCCAACAAAATATGAAAAAGTTGAAAAATAATTTTTCAGAAAATATTTTTCTTTATACCAAACACACTTATATCCATTACTCCTAAAGGAGAAAACTCAGTTGAAACCCCATTATTTTGACTAAAAATTTTTGTTTGGCTGAAAATAATGGAATTGCAACCACTTTTTTTTTGTTAGATATTTTATCCGTCAAAGAAAAAATATAAAATTTGAATAAATAGCCATTGCATCTAAAGAATAAATAAATAAAAACCAGGTAACATGTACATTGTATATTAAGAAGTAAGAAAAAATACCCAATTGAAACAAATAAATCACTTTATATGATTATGTGCTAATTAACAATTGGACATTTAGAAATTGATTCTTCGATTTTTTTTTCACTCCATTGTACCTAAATGAAAGTGTGTTTACGCTATTTGTCATATCAATATCTAGAGTAAATTATAACACATAGTTAAGGTCCATATTGGTAATTAAACTTAGAAGATTATAAGTCAACTTGGAAGAGCTCAAACTAAGTGATCACGGATGTAAGTCCCAATAGAAGCATTAATTGACATAAAATGAAAGTAGATACTCTTGGGTGAAGAATAATTTTTAGGAACTTGTAAACTTGAGAGAAAAAAATGACCTCCATTTTTCTTTTTCAATTATTTTTTGACCCAAAATTTGCTAACACATGGTTTAATCGCTAAAAGGGGTAGCGGGGGCCAATTCAATATTATTAAAACCTTGAGGGTTAGCTATTAAAGTTAGAAAATTTTATTTTTCTACCACTTCTCCCCCCCCCCCCCCCAAGAACTTCACCATAGACCTATTGCACCAGTTGTACCAAACATCGATTGCGGACCAAAAGCAGGACACGATTAACTCTTTCGTGTCTACATAGACCTTAGTATTGTATAGTTTTTTCGATTTTAATAATTTTTAGGTAATATCAAATTCATCTTTTACTTTTTATTAGAAGTGTAATTTTGGGTTAAAAGAATAAGTTGTTTCAAGTGAAATGTATGTGTTGCTGTTATATGTAGGTGGGTTTGTAAAATTAGATGTTCTTATCGAGAATTGATATTGGTCCCAATTTATATACTTTTGGGCTCTGTTTATTCAATTACCGTAGCTATCGCAACCTAAGTTCTGTAATAAACATATGGTCGATTATTGTAAGTTTTCATATGCTCGCCAGAACTGTGATTTTATTGATTGTATTATGATAGCATTATAAATATAGCTTTATAATTTAATACATTTTATTTACCTTACCTCTAATTCTAGGATTTGTATCTCCATCAGTTATATAAAGAGTAGACCATTATAATAGAATCAATACAACTTTGCACTCATTCATCTCTAGCCTTGTACATTTTAAGTTCATGTTTCGAATTATTAACTGTGATATTGTTCTTTTGTATTTTTGAATTATGACTGTTATGAACTTCTCAAAGAACATAACTACAAATATGAATTATGATTGATCTTCCATTAATGGAAACTCAGTACATAGAATTAGAGAATACAAAGATAGACTTTAACATAAATGAGGACAGTGACAGAAAGAAAGGATAAGGGGGGAGGCAGATTCACAGATGAAATAGAGATGAGGGATAAATAGACCAGAGAGAGGATATGTTTCTAACAAATTCAGCTTCCCCTCATAATGCCCGTATACTCTGCTATTTAACTAATAGTCTTTGGAGAGGCCTTGTTGTTCTCTTGCTTTCCCAGACCGGCCCAATACTTGCATTCTCATCTGGCCCAACATCTATCTAAAGCCCAGCTTCATTTTCTATCATAACATTACCCCGTCCTCAATAAGAACCTTGTCCTCAAGGTTCGACACAAGAAATCCTTCAATAAAGGATAATGGTAAACTAGTTGTAGCTAGATAAACATTCACATGTATAAGGCCTAGCTGGACAGTCCACTTGCATATCAAAAAGAAATCAGCAGCCCCATGTGTGCCAGCAACCCTAGTGCGGAAAATGATATTTACTGCAGCGGCATCAATAACTAACACGAAACTTGCTATACATATTTCTATGGCGAGCTCATCTCTATCACATGTAGGAAGGAGAACAAGAACCCCCTCTATAACAAGGGCACGCTGTGCTTCTAGCAAGGCAACAAATGCTGGGCAGTTTCTGTGGCTGCCCTTTTTCTCCAGTATGTCAACCCATAGGTCCATTGTAATTAGCTGTTCATTTGTTCTCCTACTCAAAGTGCTGAAACGCCCCTCCATAGACTCAACTACGCCATTAAATTCAGGACGAAGCTCTAGAGTTTCAAACATCCCCAAACAATCAGTGGAGTCAATATTTCTACTCCCTTTTATTTTTCTCCGCAACTCACCTAGTGCACCATTAACTCTAATGCTACCTATAGAATGTGATTCAATAAGGGAATAAAAACCAAAATATGACAAGCCATATTCTAACTTGGTAAATTCATGAACTACTTGTTTTCCAATCTTGAAGATCAAGGGTGTCAACAGAGAGAGGTGCATTGTATATAAATAGCGTAGCTATGGCATTTAAGGTTGCTTCAAAGACACCATCTCTGGCTTCAAGAATTGGTACATCCAAAGGGCCTCCTCCCGGATCGAAGACTACATGCATTTCAAAAGTAACTTGGGCTCTCGGATTTACCCCCGTTTTCCCAGCTATGACAATTTGAAGGACTTGTGCAGTTCCTTCTCTGTGAAATTGTCCAGCAACATTTAGAACTAAACCAAGATGTGGAGCATTAAAGTCAGTTGTTGGCCTAGTAAAATAGCGAGCGCAATAATGATGATGCAACGAGTGCCCTATGGAATCCCACACATGAGTCATAGGGTTAGCATATACGAAGAAGAAAAACATGCAAGTAGATCCCATCAATGGCAGTGTCTCCATATTCACTGTATAACCCATTTGATACTTGGACTTGAAATGTATTCCTGGATTAAATGGAAATTGAGTCGAAAGAAGTTGGTCAATAAAAGTGGTATTAGTACGACAAGATGATTTCTCTGGAATTACCTTGAAATTGACCACAACTATGGTCGAATAATCCTTACAAGTGTTGTCGAATTTCATTGAGAAAGCAATATGTGGTACACTCACCATCATTAGAATACCTTCATCTTTTCCATGCTCAACATCAAGTATTGTTTCATTCGAAGGCATTTCACCTGGTGGAATCTCATCCTCATTCTCCGTAAAAAAGTTAGCAAGATATAGATTAACAATAGTCTCACGCTCCATAAAAAAATCAGCAAGATATAGGTCATCCCAGGTCTCACAATTAATGTGTTGTTCACTAGAGCCACGATCAAGAGAAGATGCAGTAACATACCTCTCTGACATATCTCTATGAACACTTTTATCAAACTGTTGGACTTCGCTGCTTGTAGGACCTGTAGCTTCTAAATCAGGTATGTCGATTGGAGCATCTGATTGTGCGTCGACCAGTAAATTGGGGCAGCAGCTATATAACATTGCGTCGAACACCTTAGGTGACTGATAATCGTCCAACTCGGGTACAAAGTGAGAGACATAAGCATTTGTTTCTGTGCTTTGGCACGTTGTTGTAACAAAAGAATATTCCTCTTCTGTTCTGGCGAAAAGTCCATGTGACATTTCATCAAACACATGCTTGGCCTCTGAGTTACCAACTTTGAATGCAGATTCTAACTCATAGAAGTTGGAATTATGGCGTAAATCAGCTAAAGGAGATACCTGAGTCTTAGACGAATTCAAAGTAGAGTGGCTAATGTAGCTATGATACGCCAAGGATGAATCGGCAAGCCTCCTCTTCGAATCTATGACAGGTAGTTTCCGAAATCGCAAAAACAATTTCTCCTTGAAATGGTTCCAATCATAGAATTGTTTGTTGCGAAAGAGCCAATCAAACCAATTGAGGGCATCACCTTCCAGGTAAAAATATGGAAGAGGTAACCAATCTTCTTCGGAGAAACCCAGAAATTTGAAGTAACGCTCCGCCCGATAAACTCAGCCCTCTGGGTTGCCATTGCTGAACTTATCCAGTATCACCACTGCCATTGGAGTCCAAATCGATGAAAGCACCAATGTTATGAACTTCTCAAAGAACACAACTACAAATATGAATTATGATTGATCTTCCATTAATGGAAACTCAGCACATAGAATTAGAGAATACAAAGATAGACTTTAACATAAATGAGGACAGTGACAGAAAGAAAGGATGGCGGGGGGGGGGGGGGGGGAGGCAGATTCACAGAAGAAATAGAGATGAGGGATAAATAGACCAGAGAGAGGATAAGTTTCTAACAAATTCAGCTTCCCCTCATAATGCCCGTATACTCTGCTATTTAACTAATAGTCTTTGGAGAGGCCTTGTTGTTCTCTTGCTTTCCCAGACCGGCCCAATACTTGCATTCTCATCTGGCCCAACATCTATCTAAAGCCCAGCTTCATTTTCTATCATAACATTACCCCGTCCTCAATAAGAACCTTGTCCTCAAGGTTCGACACAAGAAATCCTTCAATAAAGGATAATATAACATTATTGTATCTCTAAATTTCTCTTTTGCTTTTTCTTACTGTCTTTATGTTTTTGCATTTTATAATGAGTTTTTATAAGAAGTAAAATGCATGTGGTGCTGCTCTTCTAGAGAGGGCGAATGTTGTCTCGTGTTGATCTACAGATCAAGTTATTTGATTGTTGTTACAACATGAGTCTATATACCAACTGTTTACAATCAATCTCTTTATATATCCATAAAATATTATATTTATTGCTCTACCATGTATGAGTTAAATGACAATCACTGATTTTATTGGTTACGTAGGTGTGATGAATATGGACACCATCCTTTGAATTAATTAAAAGGATTAATATAAACACAATCAATTCTATGAGTTGATAAGAAAATTCAAAATATTTGAGAAGCTTGAGAGCTGTTGTTAATAGACATCCTTGGTAAATACTTGTCGTGTAATAAACATCCTTCTTGGTTGACTATAAATCATAATCCGTCTGATAGTTATAATCTCTCATCACAGGTTGTTGCATACAAAATTATTTAAGAGGTCTTTTACGGTCTCTAAGTAACACTTGATCTATAAGAAACTTATTTTTACAATGCTTGGTCTTTCCACTTTAATGCCGTACCCACTGCAACAGTCAATGTTACCTCGTGATGATGTCCCCATATGCTACTATAGAAAGCATACAATTTTAGGGTGCTCAAGGGGCCACTCCAATTCCGGTCGCAGGCGTTAGATCTGCAAATACTATGTGAGTAATGATTATGTATATTTTATTATTCTTATAAGTTGTCTAACAGCTTATACACTCATTGTCATATTTATTTTTAGGTATAGAATTAAGATCAATATGATTTTCAAGAGTGGTTTAATGATCCCTGTCAGCAGGAATACTACAAAGAACTGATGTTGGTGTCACGACCCTAAACCCGGACCCGGTCATGATAGCGCATCTCGTGAAGACAAGGCCAGCCGACACACTCCTAATTCAATTTTAAGCAATTAAATAATAGAACTAAGTCTTAATCATAGCAACAAATCCCAAAAGAAGGTAATTAATACAGTTTGCGGAAAAAGAAAGACATAGCCCAACATCGGGGTGTCACCAGTCATGAGCATCTAAAATAATACTACAAGTCTAAACGAGTCTACCCCACTATTACATAACTAAAATAGAAGGAAATAAGATAGAGGGAGAAGCACTGGGCTGCGAATCGCCGGGCAGTTATCTAGTGAATCTCCGAAATCTGCTGGACAGCTCTCAACCCTCGCAAGCAGGACCTGATGCGCCTGAATCTGTACACGGGATGCAGGGAGTAAAGTGAGTACTCCAACTCAGTGAGTAATAATAATAAATGCAGATTGAGTAATAAGAAACCACGTAAGGGCATATCAACATACTATAAAGAAGCGGTAAAAGCCAGTGAAAGAAATAAAATAATGGAAAATAGGTAAAGTCACTTTAGTTCAGTTAAAACTTCTTTGGAATGCCTTTTTAACAGTTAAGCAAATAAATGACAGGCAACTAGGAAAGATAAACACATAAAGAACCGCCCCTCGGGCACAATACCAATAGAATTAGCCCCTCGGGCAACACATGGAATAATACCAGCCCCTCGGGCTATCTCTCATGTCACAACGGGTACTCGCGCTCACTAGGGGTGTGCAGACTCCTGGAGGGGCCCCTTATGGCCCAAGCGCAATATCAAGCCATCTCGTGGCATAATCACATAGGCTCTCGGCCTCATATCAACAAGTCACCTCGTGGCATACAAATCTCAGGCCCTCGGCCTTATAATCATAACCAGTGTTTTCTCACAACATAGGCCCTCGGCCTTACTCAGTCAGAATCTCACAAGCCACTCAGGCAACAATAAAACATGATGCTCAGCCCAAATATCATTTAAAATATTATTTTAAGTGTTAAAGTAGGGTAAACATGGCTGAGTTATGAAGACAATAGAATATAGCATGACTGTGTACAAGTATAAAGTCAAAATAGTAAGGAAAATATCAGTAAAAATCCCCTAAGGGTTCAAATAGTTGGCACGAGACCCAATTATGGCATTCAGCCCAAAACATGATGATAGCAAATAGTTTTCAGTCAAATACGCGATAAAATAATCATTCGGGATGGACTAAGTCACAATCCCCAACAGTGCATGACCCCACGCCCGTCATCTAGCGTGTGTGTCACCTCAATATGGTACAACGATGCGCAAATCCGGGGTTTCATACTCTCAGGACAACATTTACAATCATTACTCACCTCTACCCGGTCCAAATCTCTAGCTCGCGATGCCCTTGCCCCTCGAATCGGCCCCCGGATGCTCCAAATCTAACCAAAATCAATGGAAAACCATCAAAATATGCTAAGGGAACAAAGCCCACTTGAAAGAAATCAAATTATAACACAAATCCCGAAAATGGCCAAACCCGACCCCCGGGCCCACGTCTCGGATTCCGATAAAATTTACATCAATGAACTCCTTATCACTCTCTGAATTCATTCATACCAAAAGCATCAAAATCCAACCAAAAATGACCCCTCAAATCCAAAATTCTAGGTCTCCAATTACAAGCCCTAGTTCTTCAATATTAGGCTTAAATTCTATGATTAATTAGGTAGAATTCACATTAGAATCGAGTATTAGGTCCATAAGTCTTACCTCCAAGTGTTCCCCCTTGAATCCCTCTTCAATCCTTTTCAAAAAGCTCCAAAATCGCTCAAATATGGTGGAAGTTAACCTAAAATCGCAGACAAGATGACAATTTAAGCATTCTGCCCAGGCCTCCAAACCTTCTTCGCGAACGCGTCAACACCTCGCGTTCGCGAAGCACAATCTAACTTTGACCAAATTTTTCTCTTACGCGAACGCAATGGCTCCTTAGCCCAACCTTCACAAACGCGCTCCCTTCCTTGCGAACGCGAAGGCTAAATCCTCAGCCTCAACAACTAACCCTTCGCAAACTCGAGGGCCTACTCGCGAACGCGAAGGTCATTTCTCTGCAACACTCAACGACAGTTTTCTGCATTTTTCCAAAACATGAAATGGTCTGATTGACCACCGAAACCCACCCGAGGCCACCGGGACCTCAACCAAACATGCCAACATATCCCATAATATCATTCAAACTTGTTCCAACCTTCGGAACTCTCAAAACAACATCAAAATACCAAATTCGCATCGGATTCAAGCCTAAGAATTCCAAAATCTTCTAAATTACACTTTTGATCAAAACCCAACCAAAACACGTCCGAAAGACCTGAAATTTTGCACACATATCCCAAATGACACAATAGAACTACTGCAACTCTCGGAATTTGATTTTGACCCCTATATCAAAATCTCACCTATTAACCGGAAAACGCCAAAAATCCAATTTCGCCAATTCAAGCCTAAATCTACTTCGGACCTCCAAAACACATTCCGATCACGCTCCTAAGTCCCAAATCACCTCCCGAAGCTATCCAAACCATCGGAACTCACATCTGAGCCCTCTAACACATAAGTCAATATTCTGTTGACTTTTTCAACTTAAGCTTCCTCAAAAGAGACTAAGTGTCTCAAACCTTACCAAATCCTTTCCGAACCCAAGCCAACCAACCCGAGCACTCATAGAACCGATAAACAAAGCAATAAGAAGTAGAAATGGGGGAAATGGAGCAGTAACTCATGAGACGACTGGCCAGGTCGTCACATCCTCCCCCTCTTAAACAAACGTTCGTCCTCGAACGAGTCAAGAAACATACCTGAAGTTTCAAACAGGTGAGGATATCTGCTCCGCATCTCCCTTTCGGTTTCCCAGGTAGCCTCCTCCATGGGCCGACCTCTCCACTGCACTTTCACTGAAGTTATATACTTTGATCTCAACTTTCGAACCTAACGCTCCAAAATAGCTGATGGCCCCATATCATAAGTCAAATCACCATCCAATTGAACCGTGCTGAAATACAAAACATGAGACGGATCCCCAATATACTTTCGGAGCATAGAAACATGAAATACTAGATGCACACTCGACAAGTTGGGTGGAAAAGCAAGCTCATAAGCCACCTCCCCAATCCTCCGAAGCACCTCAAAAGGCCCAAAGAACCGAGGACTCAATTTACCCTTCTTCCCAAACCTCATAACACCCTTCATGGGTAAAACCTTCAATAGAACCTTCTCACCAACCATGTAGGACACGTCCCGAACCTTCCTGTCATCATAACTCTTTTGTCTCGACTGCGCTGTACAAAGCCTCTCCTAAATTACCTTCACCTTTTCTAAAGCATCTTGCACCAAGTCTGTCCCCAATAGCCTAGCCTCACCCGACTCAAACCAACCAACTAGGGATCTACACCGCCTCCCATACAAAGCCTCATATAGAGCTATCTAAATACTCGACTAGTAGCTGTTGTTATAAGCAAACTCTGCAAGTGGGAGAAACTGATCCCATGACCCTTCGAAATCAATGACACAAGCACGCAACATGTCCTCCAATATCTGAATAGTGCGCTCGGACTGTCTGTCCATCTGAGGGTGAAAAATTGTGCTCAACTCAACTTGAGTACCCAACTCTCGCTCCACAGACCTCCAAAACTGCGAAGTAAACTAAGTGCCCCTATCTGAAATGATGGAAATTGGGACACCATGCAAATGAACAATCTCCCGGATATAGATCTCTGTCAACCGCTCTTAAGAATAGGTAGTACACCGGAATAAAGTGCGCGAACTTGGTCAGCTAATCCACAATCACCCAAATAGCATCGAATTTCTTCAAAGTCCATGGAAGTCCAACTACAAAGTCCATAGTGATCCGCTCCCACTTCCACTCTGGAATATCCATCCGCTGAAGCAAGCCACCCAGTCTCTAATGCTCAAATTTGACCTGCTGACAATTGAGACACCAAGCCACAAATCCTACAATGTCTTTCTTCATTCTTCTCCACCAATAATGTTATCTCAGATCCTAATACATCTTCACGGCACCCAGATGAATGGAATACCGTGAGCTATGGGCTTCCTCCAGAATCAACTCCCGAAGCCCATCCACATTGGGCAAACAAATATGGCCCTGCATCCTCAACACCCCATCATCACCAATAGCCACATCTCTAGCATCATTGTGCTGAACTTTATCCTTAAGGACAAGCAAATGCGAATCATCATACTGGCGCTCTCTGATGCGATCATATAAGGAAGACCGAGAAACCGCACAAGCTAATACCCGACTGGGCTCTGAAATATCTAACCTCACGAACCGATTGGCCAAGGCCTAAACATCAACTGCAAGAGGTCTCTCCCCAACTGGATATATGCCAAACTCTCCATACTCACCGCCTTTCGGCTGAAAGCATCAGCCACCACATTGGCCTTCCCCAGATGGTAAAATATAGTGATATCATAATCCTTTAACAACTCCAACCATCTCCGCTACCTCAAATTGAGATCCTTCTGTTTGAAAAAGTGCTGGAGGCTACGATGATTAGTAAACACCTCACAAAACACACCATACAAGTAATGCCTCCAAATCTTCAATGCGTGAACAATGGCAGCCAACTCCAAATCATGAACGGGGCAGTTCTTCTCATGGGGCTTCAATTGATGAGAAGCATAAGCAATAACTTTACTCTCCTACATCAATACACACCCAATACCAACTCTTGAAGCATCACAATACACGATATATGAACCTGAAGCTGATGGCAAAACTCACATTGGAGTCATGGTCAAGGTTGTCTTGAGCTTCTGAAAGCTCTCCTCACACTCATCCAACCATACAAATGAAGCACCCTTCTGAGTCAACTTGGTCATGGGCAATGTGATAGATGAGAATCCCTGAACAAACCGGTGATAATAACCTGCCAAACCAAGAAAGCTGTGAATCTCTGTGGCTGGGGACAGTCTGGGATAACTTTGAACAGCCTCTATCTTCTTCAGATCAACCTGAATACCCTCGTTGGACACCACATGCCCCAAGAAAGCCACTAAACCAAGCCAAAATTCACCCTTGGAGAATTTTGCATAAAGTTTCTCCTCCCTCAATCTCTGCAACACAACTCTCAAATGCACCGCGTGCTCCTCCTGACTACGCGAATACACCAAAATATCATCAATAAAGACTATGAAAAACGAGTCGAGATAAGGCCGGAACACACTGTTCATCAAATGCATGGACGTTGTTGGGCATTGGTCAGCCCAAAAGGCATCACCAAGAACTCATAATGACCATATCCGATCCTGAAAGCTGTCTTAAGAATATCTGAGTCCCTGATCTTCAACTGGTGATAACCTGAATGGAGATCAATCTTGGAGAACACTCTCGCTCCCTAAAGCCGGTCGAATAAATTATCAAGGCGAGGCAAAGGATACTTGTTCTTAACTGTTACTTTATTCAACTGCATATAATCAATGCATATCCTCATAGTGCCATCCTTCTTCTTCACAAATAGAACCAGCGCACCCTAAGGTGACACACTAGGCCGAATGAACCCCTTATCAAGGAGTTGCTGAAGCTGCTCATTTAACTCCTTCAACTCCGCTGGTGCCATACGATACGGTGAACTAGAAATGGGCTGAGGGCCCGGCACCAGGTCAATACCAAAGTCAATATCTTTGTCTGGTGGCATGCCTAGCAGGTCTGCAGGAAAAACATCGGGTAAATCCCTCACAACTGGAACAGAATCAATACTGAGAGTCTCTGCACTGACATCCCACACAAAGGCTAGATACGAAAGACAACCCTTCCCAACCATATGTTGGGCCTTCAAGAATGAGATTACTCTACTGGGAACATAATCAGTCAAACCCGGCCACTCAATCCATGGTACACCCGGTATAGCCAATGTGACTGTCTTGGCATGACAGTACAGAATATCACGACATGGAGATAGCTAATCTATGCCCAAAATGACATCGAAATCCACCATACATAATAGTAAAAGATCCACTCGGGTCTCCATACCTCCAATAGTTACCACACACGATCAGTACACATGGTCTACACCAACAATATCGCCCACCAGGGTAGATACATGAATAGGTGAAACAAGAGACTCACGGGGCGTATCCAAATAACGAGCAAAGTATGATGACACATAAGAAAAGGTGGAACCGGGATCAAATAACACAGAAGCATATTTGTGGTAGATTGAGACAATACCTGCAATAACAACATTGGAAGCAATAGCATCGGTTCTAGCTGGAAGTGCATAGAAATGGGCCTGACCGCCACCTGATCGACCTCCCCCTCTAGGGCGACCCCTAGCTGACTGACCTCCACCTCTAGCTGACTGGGCGGGTAGTGGTGAAGTAACTGGTGCTGAAGCCGATGGTTGGCTCCTCTGCTGAGATGAACCCACAAGACGATGAGGACAATGCCTCCACATATGACCCATCTCTCCATACTCATAGCAACTCTCGAGTGCTAGAGAAGGGGACTGAAGGGAACCCCTATCATCAGAATGACTAGCAGATGCACCTGGCATAGAAGAGCCCTGAATTGATGGAGCACGAGACAAACTCTGAGCTGGAAGGGCACTAAGTGATGACTGGCCCTGATGAGAACTGTGAGAATCATGACCCGATGATGCGCCACAATAACCTGGGCGAGCTAGCTGAGCATGCCTGAATGGATAGCCTCTACCGTGCTGAAACTGACCTCTCGAAGGAGCACCACTATAACTACCAGATCCTCGAGGCCTCTTGGCCTCCCTATCCTCTCGCTCCTGGTGACGAACTGACTCAATCTCTTGAGCAATGTCTACAACCTCCTCAAAAGTAGGACCAGTTACCCTCTCTCTGGACATGAGAATACGAAGCTGATAAGTGAGGCCATCAACAAACCTCCTAATCCTCTCTCTATCTGTCAGAACCAACCAAATAGCATGACGAGCTAACTCAGAGAACCTCATCTCATACTACATCACAGTCATCTCTCCCTGACGCAACCACTCGAACTGCCTGTGTAGCTCCTTCCTACGAGACTGTTGCATATACTTCTCCAAAAAGAGAACGGAGAACTGCTGCAGGGTGCTGCACCAAAAGGCCTACGCCTCTCAAAAGCCTCCCACCAAGTGAAGGAATCTTCAGAAAACTGATAAGTAGTGAAAGCGACCCCGCTGGTCTCCAGAATATCCATTGTACGAAGCATCCTCTAACACTTATCCAAGAAACCCTAGGCATCCTCGCCCTCTGCACCACTGAAGGTCGGAGGCTGAAGTCTACCAAACCTCTCCAACCTACGATGCTCGTCCTCTGGCATGGCAGGAACTACATAGTCCTGAGCAACTGTAATCGGATGGGCTAGATGTGCCCCCGATGACTGAAGTCCCTGCATGACCTGCTCAGGTGTGCGAGCGGCGAGAGTCTGAGTGCCTCCCCCGGCCTGAGAAGTAGCTGCGGCTGTAGTAACTGAAATCGCCTGAGCTAAGCCAGTGCATACCAATAGAATCTGAGCCAAGGCCTCCCGAAGACCCGGAATCACAATGAGCAAAGCTGGTGCCTGAGTTGGTGTTGCTGGAGCGTCTACAACTGGGACGTGATCCTGAACTAGGGCGGCTGGTGGATCTGCAGGTGCTGCCCTAGCTGTTGTGCGGGCAACACCCCTGCCTCTACCGCGACCACGACCGCGCCATCAGCCTCTAGTGGCCACAGCTGGTGGTACTGGTGGTCGTCCATCCTAACCGATAGCGCATGTCCTCGCCATCTATGAGAGAGTAGAATAATAGATGTTTAGTACTTGGACTAACAAATTCGCACGACAAGAATTTCAAGAATATGATGTTTCTCCTAAAGGTTCTGCAGCTTCTCAAGGATAAATACAGACATCTCCATACCGATCCGCAATACTCTATGCTCATGACTCGTGAGATCTATGTAACCTAGGCTCTGATACCAGCTTGTCACGACCGAAAACCCGGACCTGGTCGTGATGGCGCCACTCGTGAAGACAAGGCCAGCCAACACACTCCCAATTCAATTTTAAGCAAGTAAATAATTGAACTAAGTCTTAATCATAGCAACAAATCCCAAAATAAGGTAATTAATACAGTTTGCGGAAAAAGAAAGACATAGCCCGACATCGGGGTGTCACCAGTCATGAGTATCTAAAATAATACTACAAGTCTGAACGAGTCTACTGCACTATTACATAACTAAAACAAAAGTAAATAAGATAGAGGGAGAAGCAATAGGCTGTGAATCGTCGGGCAGCTACCTAGTGAATCTCCGGAAACTGCAGGACAACTCTCAACCCTCGCAAGCAGGACCTGATGCGCCTGAATCTGCACACGGGGTGCAGGGAGTAAAGTGAGTACTCCAACTCAGTGAGTAATAATAATAAATGCAGATTGAGTAATACGAAACCACGTAAGGGCATATCAACAGACTATAAAAAAGTAGTAAAAGCCAGTGAAAGCAATGAAATAGTGGAAAATAGGTAAAGTCACTTTAGTTTAGTTAAAACTTCTTTGGAATGCACTTTTAATAGTTAAGCAAGTAAAGGAAAGGAAACTAGGAAAGATAAACAAATAAAGAACCGCCCCTCGGGCACAATACCAATAGAATCAACCCCTCGGGCAACACATGGAACAATACCAGCCCCTCGGGCTATCTCTCACATCACAATGTGTACCGGCGCTCACTGGGGATGTGCAGACTCCTAAAGGGGCCCCTTACAGCCCAAGCGCAATATCAAGTCATCTCGTAGCATAATCACATAGGCTCTCGCCCTCATATCAATAAGCCACATCGTGGCGTACAAATCTCAGGCCCTCGGCCTCATAATCATAATCAATGTTTCCTTACAATATAGGCCCTGGGCCTTACTCAGTCAGAATCTCACAAGCCACTCGGACAATAGTAAAACATAATGCTCAGCCCAAATATCGTTTAAAATATCATTTTAAGTGTTAAAGCAGGGTAAACATGGCTGAGTTATAAAGACAGTAGAATATAGCATGACTGAGTACAAGCATAAAGTCAAAACAGTGATGAAAATATCACTAAAAATCCCCTAAGGGTTCAATTAGTTGTCACGAGGCCCAATTATGGCATTCAGCCTAAAACATGATGATAGCAAACAGTTTTCAGTCAAATACGCGGTAAAATAATTATTCGGGATGGACTAAGTCACAATCCCCATGTTACACCCCATATTTTCGTACATGAAAATATGCCATAAATAAATTAATGAGAGTCGAGAAGTGAGATGTCACGTCTCGCAGTACTACATTATGACGATGTTGCACCCTGTAGTGTTGTACGTTGAATTTGTCGTAAGGTAATTGACATCAGTCCAAGGAAAATATTATTTGGAGATTATAAGGATTATGTTATTTCCCAAGTGATGAGTAAATTCGTGAAGATGGAAGGGGAAGCAAGTCAAAGAAAATGATTTTTCGTCGAAGTTTGTCGATTTTGGATAAAATACGGGTCAAGTAATCATACACGATAAATATAAACTAGTACCATGCAAGGTACCATATGACCACGGTAGTATAATATATAAAGTATATATGAAGTATTTTGAAAATAAATAGAATTTTAAGTAATTTGTGGTAATTTTTAAATTATATGGGTAATTGATTAATTACCGGGTAACATAACATTACCCGATTAACTAATAAGTGGATAAAAAATTAATAAATTATCCCACCCCCACCCCACGTGGCAAGAAGCCACAAGATTTGAAATGACTAAGAATTCATTTTGCCAGATGGCTTGTCATAACATAAGTCTTATCCATAGCATTTAGTGGAAATGCCTTGAAAAGGCTTCAAAAACAATAATCTACCCTTGGCAAATGCCAAGGACGTTGGAAAGCAGAAACACAATCTCAAACAACTAAAGCTTCATTTTAAGCCATTTTGTGCAAATAAAATTCACCCCTTAGGAAATTTTGATTGAAATTTCAAAAGCAACAACAATTTACATTGTATTATGTATTGAGACAAAAACGTGAAAACAAACAATAGCAAGAACAGTTTCTTGCTTGGTTCATACATTGTAATGCCAAGAGCAGAAGCTTAATTCCGTTCAAATTTTGCGGTTCTAAAAGAGTACGGTGCAATCCTCGCCAAGAATATTATACGGCTTTTTTCCTACTCCAGGTATGTTAAGGTCCTCCCTTCTTTCTTTTGGCATGGTCCAAATTATACTGAAGAAACGAGCAAATACACAGTTTTCTATAAATTGCTCTATTCATAGAAATAGTAGGGGTGTCTATATTCTTGATTCCCCATGAAGATTATTATTATTTTCTGTTCATGGGTCTCAGAATAATACGCAGTTGGAAAAGTTTATCCGGAAGGAATATCGAGATTATTATATTTTTTTCATGCATTTCACTCATTTATACATGTGTATTGACCCATAACCAGATGGCGTTATATACGCATATATATGTAAATATATGTATATGGGATATGGGAAACGGTTACGGCGTTATATACGCACCACCACCTGATCAGCTGGTATATGATGATGATGTTGCCCACAGTGGCCGAAATATGATTCAAACGGCGTTATATATGCATATATATGTAAATATGATTCAAATGGCGTTATATACACGTATATATGTATGTATATATATGTATATGGGATATGGGAAAGGTTATGGCGTTATATACGCACCACCACCTGATCAGCTAGTATACGATGATGATTTTTCCCACAGTGGTCGATATGATATGATGGGATACCCTTAGAGGCTGATGATATTATGAAATATGTACATATGCATGACATGACATTCATACGCATATGCATGACGTTAAAGGTAATTTATGATTTACAAAGTTATTCAGACTTACAGGTTGAGTCATGTACTCTATATGTCTTCCATGTCTCTTATGTATTTATTTATGTGCCTTACATACTCAGTACATTATTCGTACTGACGTCCCTTTGCTTGGGACGCTGCGTTTCATGCCTGCAGGTCCCGATAGACAGGTGGAGAGCCCTCCATGTAGGCTATCAGCTCAGCGGAAGAATGTTGTGCTCCATTTGCTTCGGAGTTGCTTGTTTGGTTAGTATGAGTTAGACGTATATTGTTTGGTATGGTGGGACTCTGTCTCAACCTTTATGATATTTATGTTTCTTAAAGGCTTGTAGACATATGGCGTGTATGTAAAAGATTGTACGGCCTTGTCGGCCTATGTTTTGAGTTTATAAATGATTATGTTGGCCTATTAGGCCCGTATGTCACGTGTATATGATGATGTAATAAAAAAGATGCATTACGTTGGTATTTGGTTGAGTAAGGTACTGGGTGCCCGTTGAGGCCCATCGGTTTGGGTCGTGACACCCCAATAGTGCACGACCCACGCTCGTCATCTAGCGTGTTCATCACCTCAATATAGTACAACGATGTGCAAATCTGGGGTTTCATACCCTCAGGAGAACATTTACAATCATTACTCACCTCTACCCGGTCCAAATCTCTAGCTCGCAATGCCCTTGCCCCTTGAATCGGCCTTCGGATGCTCCAAGTGTAACCAAAATCAGTGTAAAACCATCAAAATATGCTAAGGGAACAAAGCCCACTCGAAAGAAATGAAATTACAACATGTTTACCGTGAAAATGGTAACAATAATTAAATTTGTAAATGGGATTCTAAAAATGCATGATCTATTTTTATGCTAGTTGTTAGAGAAGTTGATGCTAAGAGTATGAAGTTTAATGAAGAAACACGAACTAAAGTGGGAAAGTAATAGAACCGAGGTGCTTGCAACTCGAGCCTCGGACTGGTCGATGAAGGACCTCGAGGTTGATATCTAGCTCGAGCTTAAGCTATCGGGGGTAGTCGGGAAGGGGATAACAGTTAAGGTATGATCAAATATAGCTCTTTATAGCCTATACCAAGTAATAAATGAAGAACAAGTATGAAACTAATAATGCTAAGAGCAACCTCGAGCTAGTAAGGATGAGCCAATCAGAAAGAAGAAAGTGAGAGATATATATTATTGATCATGTGGAGAATAGTTGGAGCAACATCTGCGTCTTACAAAGTAGTGTGGGTTCCCTTTATATAGGAGGAGAACCCGGGTATAGTACATCATGCATTAATTGTAAAGTATGGAGATGGGATGGCTAGACGTGACGCTTTGGCATAGGCTCTGGATAGGCCGGCTCTACAGACTTCGTCGTATGTCTTGGGAACTTCCCATTTTGCTCTAGCCTCGACCATTTCTTCTTCGAGTCGGGCCTCGACGAGCCCCGAGGGAGGGGACTCGGTCGCAACTCCACGTCTTCGGGGTATCGATGTATTCTTCCGAAGTGGCTTGATAGCGAGAAATTAAGTCCTCTAATTTTGCCGCATACAGATAGTCTCCGTGTTTCCCAGAATGAAGCAATGGGAAATAATTCTGACACCTGATTCCACAAGCTTCTTATGGTGACGTCATACCAATGATTCAACCTGTGGCGCGAGCTTTTGTGGCAACCGGGTGTCCCATGGACTTGTGTATTTGACATCATTTAATGCACTATCGATTCCCGTTCTCCAAGATGAACGCTCTGCCATCAGTTTCGTTCTTCAAGAACGAAGTAATTGAGTCCGCCGGTCAATCTTCCAAAGCCTCGATGACCCCGTGTTGTTACCCACTATAAATGGGGGTGCTTTGGCGTTGTTTTTTCTATCCAAGTACCTTCGTTGGCTCATTTGCCCATTTCTTCTTATCATCCTCCTCTACCCTCGAACATTATGTTTGGGGCTTACGGCCTCAAGGCCGTTCGCCAGAGCTCCCGTAAGCTGTGTTGATTCCTTCTGCCGGAGCTTCCCTTTATCGAGCACGACCGTGCTGTTACGTCGCTACTGTGGTTGTTGTTACGTCTGTTGTTGTTGTTGTCATTGGCCCGATATGGTGATAGATGGGGAATCGATTCTCCCTTTTTGTAGACAGTCATTCGGACTATGCACCGCTGCTCACTCTCCTGCCTAGGCCGGGTGTGGCACTTCATCCCTTGGGTTTTTCCTTTGCTAAGGGATAAAATGGCACCACCGGCCGTTGAGGCTGGGGCCCGCCGAATCTTCAACCTTTGGCTCTGGCGGGCCATGTCTCTTTTCTCTACCTCCTCTACATCCCCTCCTTTTCCTCTTCTTCAACTTTTCCCTTGGTGGGGACCCTCCGCAGGATTGAGCTGGGAACCTAGAGGAGATGGCAGTCGAAGAAATCGCCTTCGAGGATGCGAGCTCGAGGGGGCGGCGCTCGAGGATGCTGATACCAGAGATGGGCCTTCGAGGATGGACCGAGTTCTCGGATTTCATCACATATACATCCTTCCGTTCCTCCATTTTTGTGTAGAGATACTCTGTAGGCTTTTGTAATTGTATGTAAGGACCCCTCAAGGGCTATTATACATGGATATTTATGAATATGAAGATACTTCCTTGATTTTTGTTTTTGATTCTTGCCTTATTATTTCATGATCTCGTGCCCTTCGAAGCCTTTGAATGTTTTTCTTTGTTGTTGACTGATGATATCTAATTTGGATGTGAGCGTTCTTTCCGATCATCTACCGATTGACATGGCTCTTTTCCGAGCCCATCCTCGTGCCTTGGACCAAGCCTGAATTGGGTCTGATAGGCTCGGGCTGTCGGGCCCTCCGAGTTGCATAGAGATAGTACACTGGGTTTTGGAGCTTTCGTGAGTAGTATCCTGAGCGAAGGTCAGCTTCGGGTACCTGGGGGTCTACTTTGAACTTGATGCAGATAGCCTTTTAAATCGTAGTGGATAGACTTTCGTTGAGGGGTTGCCTATACTTAGGCGATGCCTCGAGCCCTCCTAAAGCATTCATGATCGAAGCTTCGCGTGCTTACTCTTCTTTTTAGAAAGAAAAACCATGAGATCGGGTACCGCCTCGAGTTCTATGATGGCGTTGAAGGCTTCCTGAAGCCTGACTTCTTTTTTGGCGGAGATCCTCGAGGTCGGGCACTACCTAGAGAATGGAGACAATACAGTTGATTTCTTAAGGCCTAACTTCTTGTCGATGGATTCCTCTGGGGTCGGGTACCACCCCGAGATCTGTATTGAGGCCGCTGGCCTCTCGGGGCTTAATTTGGATAGGTGAACCGTTGTTGTTTCCCACATATATGTGGGGTGACTTTCGCTTCTTTGGGAGATATCATTATTTTGGATAGCTATCCCTATGCCTTGGCATCGGGTCCTTCGTCTCTTCAGGCGAAAAAAGCATTGGTGCACGTCCTTGCTTTAGTCTGTCAATTTTACCATAGCCCTGGCAGCTACTTCGGGGCCGGCTCGGCAGGGAGGGGAGAGTTCTACTCCCAGTGTTCAGGATCCATGGGAGTTCGCTCTGAAGACTATGTTTTTGATAAGGGAGGAACATCTGGATATGGTGAGGAGCTACTGCAGATGGAGCGAGGGGATAACGCTGCAGGTGCTTTCCCCGGAGGAGAGTATTACGGACTCTGCTAATGGATTCTTGGGTGTATACCTATATCCTTTCGCATGTGGCCCCCTTGATAGAGTCGTGCTTGATTTCTGCTTGAAGTATCGGGTTACTTTGGTGCAGATACATCTGTTGTTTTGGTGAGTGGTGCTGATGATGAGGTTCTTTGCGGAGAAGGCTGGGCTTGAATTCACGCTTAGCCACCTCGTCAGGCTGTACCGGCCCTTTTGTCACTGAGGCCTATTAACCTTGTAGTGTCGTTCGTCCACGCCCTTTGTTATTGATGATGAAGAAGATGGGGATCAAGAGTGGGTCAGTCGATTCGTCCGAGTACGGACGACTAACGTTATCCCTGTGGAGCTCATGCCATTTCATGAGGGATGGAATTACGCGTGTGAGTAGAGTGTCTCGTGCTCCCTTAGATTTGCTTATAGCGAAAACTAGTTGAGTAATTGTGTCTCCTTCCTTTTTTGCAGCGAATTCATGGATGCTGGGTGAAGTTCTCGATCTGCCCGGCTGGGTCCGGAAGTTAGCGACCCATTCAACTTGCGATGAGCCTAGGTGGTGAGTTGTGTCCCGTGACGGATGGGAAGCAAAATACCAGGGTATGCGCGTACGCTGCTCCTACCTTGGCCTTCGTATATTTGAAATGACATTTTCCTCTTTCTTTTGTACAAGATTTGTCGTTGCAGGTATCAGACAATTCCATGGGGCGAGGCTGTGCTCCTCCAGAGAGAGGTAGGAGTCGTCAGTCTCCGAGATGAGGGACGATGGCGATAAACGGGATTCACACCCGCAGTGTGGTGGAGCTTTTAATGGGGCTCAACGGGCCCGTGTCTTCGAGGAGAGGACGCCGCCCGAGCCTGTTGTTCCCGGAGAGTTTGATTTTTGAACGGTGGTTCCTCCAAGTGAATATGTGTCACGACCCAAACCGATGGGCCGCGACGGGCACCCGGTACCTTACTCAACCGAGTACCAACGTAGCATATCTTTCTTATTACATCATCATATACAAATAACATACGGGCCTAATAGGCCAACATGAATCTTTATAAACTCAAAATATAGGCCGATAAGGCCGTACAATCTTTTATGTACACGACATATATCTACAAGCCTCTAAGAATACATAAATATCATAAAGGTCAGGACAGAGTCCCGCTATACCAAACAATACACGTCTAAATCATACTAACCAAACGAGCAACTCCGAAGCAAATGGAGCGCACCAACATCTTCCGCTGAGCTGATAGCCTACTTGGAGGGCACTCGACCTGTCTATCGGGACCTGCGGGCATGAAACACAGCGTCCCTAGGCAAAAGGAACGTTAGTACGAATAATGTACCGAGTATGTAAGGCACATAAATAAGTACATAACAGACAGGGAAGAAATATAGAGTACATGACTCAACATGTAAGTCTGAATAACTTTGTAAATCATAAATTACTTTTACCATCATCCATATGCGTATAAATGTCATGTCATGCATAGTTACATGTTTCATAACATCATCAGCCTCTGAGGGCATCCCATCATATCATATCGGCCACTGTGGGCAAAATCATCATCGTATACCAGCTGATCAGATGGTGGTGCGTATATAACTTCATAACCTTTCCCATATCCCATACACATATATATATACATACATATATACGCGTATATAATGTCGTTTGAATCATATTTTAGCCACTGTGGGCAACATCATCATCATATACCAGCTAATCAAGTGGTGGTGCGTATATAACGCCGTAACCTTTTTCCCGTATCCCATATAAATATAATATATATATATATATATATGCGTATATAACGCCATCTGGTCATGGGTCAATGCACATGTATAAATGGATGAAATACATGAAAAATACATAATAATATTAATATTTCTTCCGGATAACCTTTTTCAACTATGTGTTATTCTGATACCCATGAATAGGAAATAACAATATTTTTCACGGGGAATCGAGAATATAGGCATCCCTGATAACTCTATGAATAGAGTAATTTATGGAAACTATGTATTTGCTCATTTCTTCAATATAATTTGGACCATGCCAAAAGAAAGAAGGGGTGGCCTTAACATACCTGAGTAGGAAAAACTCCGTATAATATTCTTGGCGAAGATTACACCGTACTCTTTAGAACCACAAAACTTGGACGGAATTGCTTCAAAGTTCTTGGTTTTGAAATGGAACGTTTTCTGCTTCTGAAATTGAAACCTTGCTTTGTTTCGAAATGAAAATGCTTCTGCTTTAATCATTCTTGGAAGATTTGTGTTGGGCTTTAAAGAACTCCCAAGAAGCAATTTCAGTTAGAATGAAATGCCTCCACTTACGTTCTTGGCTAGTCAAAGGTAGATTGGTTTTTGCCTTTTTACAAAGAATTCTCTATCTTATCCAAAGTCTTGTAAGACTTAATTCATGGTATAAAAGCCATCTGGCAAGGTGACTTTAAGAGTCATCTTTTGCCTATTGTGGCTTTATGCCACGTGAAATGGTGGGTGAAGATTATTAATCTTACCCACTTATTAGTTAACTGGGTAATGTCTCATTACCCGGTAATTAATTAATTACCCACATAATTGAGAATTATTCCTACGTACTTGAAATATTACTCACTTTTCACATACCTTATACGTCTTACTATTATGTTCATATGGTACCTTGTATGGTACTACTCCATAAATACCGAGTATTTTAGCTTGAGCCGTATTTTATCCCAAAATACGAAATTTCAATGAAATTCATTTTCTTAGACTTGCTCCCCCTTTCACCTTCATGAATTTACTAATCACTTGTGAAATAGCATAATCCTTATAATCCCTAAATAATCTTTTCCTTGGACTGATGTCAATTACCTTACGATAAATTCAACGTAAAATATTGCAGGGTGCAACATCGTCGTAACTTATTACTGCGAAGCGTAACATCACCGTAATGTAATACTACAGGGTACAACATTGTTGTAACTTAATACTGCAAGACGTAACATCAATCATAACATATTACTGTAGAGCATAACATCGTCGTAATATAATACTGCGGAAGGTAATATTGACGTAATATTGCGGGGCATAACATCATTCCCCCTTTTGGAACATTCGTCCTCGAATGTTGACTGATGCTCTTATCATTTTCGTAACTTATAGTTCTTGTGAATAACTTAATACTCTTCTTGCCATTTAAGCAATTGCTCTGTGAATAAATCCAAATTCTAGGGTATTCCCCCCTTTAGTCTTTTTGCTCATATCATGACCTATGGTCGAAATCTTCCTAATCTTGCAACTTCTGTTACCTCCTGTCATGCAGCCTGTATGGACCTGGCTTTGTAGTTGCACTTATGCGATTCATCTTTCCTTTTTTCTTTTATCTTTTAGTCAATCTATAGGCCTTACTTTGTATATACAAGGCTTAATAGGATGCCTCTCTCGGCCTCTATAGGTATACTGAAGTCCTTTGCTCGATACTTTGTAGAACTTGCGAATATGGCCATATCTTATTTCATAGATCTGGTTACTCATTCACATGACTTTACTACATTTACATGGGTTATACTATACCATAATGTTTTCTTCAATCTACCTTTACTGAGGTATGCTTACCAAGTTCCCAGTTACTTTTGTTGCCTACCCTTTAGGTATAAATCTCAATCCTTCAATGCCCCTTCATTACCGTTCGTCTTAAGAATCATGGCCTAATCTCATGTCATACGTTGTAACTTATATCTGACCATTGTTGATTCGCCTCAATGTTGATCTATAATCCTTTACTTGAATACTTGAAACTTCTTACGTAATACATTACCGCTAGGGCTTACGTTGTATTGAGGAATATTTGAAGTGATTTCCATAATCATATTTCATAGTGTCTCAATGTGATTCACCTTATGGGGTATCTTAATTTTGTGTCGTCAGCGATATCTTTTTCTCTTTATCTTCTTTTTTTCAAATCATTATTCAAACGAAGGCCCAAACTTCATCCTTTATTTGTGACTATTATACCCTCATTTTATTACCGGGTCAGCATTTCATTCTTTCTAAATGCCATTCGTCTTTGACTCTTTTGAGTTTATTTAGGCTATACTAAGATTTGTATAACATAGAGAAACCATATGCTCTTCTTGTTTTCATGGGCTTAATTCTAAGGACTAATCCATTCTCGTCACCTTCTCACTCGCCTTTTCTCGTTCTTACATCCTGTCATAAAACTTTGTCGCTTTACTATACTTTAGCTTGCGACCTATACATATCTATTTATACTACTCGTAATCATCATTCAACTTGCTTGAATTTCCTTGTGTTATTTTAGAACATCAAGTGAGACATCACATTGTCTCCAACTTTTCTCTATTCTCTTAACTCGATCTCTCAATACTTAGAAACCATAGGCTGGAAGACATGCCGCCGACGATGCCGCTGTCATTCCCGGTTATTAGATCCTTGTGCTTATAGCCTTCTATCCGAAGTATGGACTATTCACGATCTTCTACCTTTGAGTATCTCGTACGTTGTTCATATTTACCTTACTTACCTTAAGATCTCGCATCGTATCTTCTCTCTCTTTCATGACCTCCCTTCCACCTACGTGTAATTCACATCCATAACTTGAAGCTCTATTATAATACTCGCACCTCTGGTACATACACAATCCGGTGGGAGCATCGAACTGACTTCTTATGAGGCTGGGACACTTCTAACTGTCTTTATCGTAGAGTCGCTATATAATATGGCTACTGCATTATTTCTCTTGTAACATTGATAGTAAGAGTGATGCTACAAGGTTCTCAATCACGATTTCTGTAATTTTCAGGGTCCAATAATCAAATTTCTGATTTACTTCGTTGATGTATCTCTTTAGTTTCCTCCTTTTTTTTATCAGCCTTTATGTAGGCTTAAGCTACTTCCCGATATGCGGTTTATGGTATTAGTTATTACTTTAGCCCTTCATGGACACTACGGAATATCCATGATAAAATCTTCTGACAATTCAATCATTTGTCTATGATCTGGGCTCAATTCTTTCTTTCAACTTATACCGAAATCTTCTACGACTGTATGAATGTCAACATATATGTTGTTGCATGGATAATATTCCAAAATCTTAAGTGTGTTCATCACATAACTAACTCTGGATCTATAACACTCCTCAAATTTATAAAAAAAGTTTCGAGACACGCTAATAATAGAATTAAATTATTATTATTTTTATTTTTTTTCCTTCTTGCCTATAGTGAAATATATATATACATACACCCACTTAAATAATTGGATATACAATTAGGGAAATATTAATAATTTTAATATTATTAATTATTAAAGGTGGGTATCATTAATTATTAGTTAAATTAAAAAAAAGGGTGGGCCTAAAGCCCATAAGATAGGCACTTAAAAACAAAGGCACTTCATGCCTTAACCAAAACACTGCCATCGTGAAAGCAGGAAGCGGAAGCCATGAAAAAAAGCAGAACACTAAGTTCTGTTTGCTCACGAAACCGAGCACGCAGGCAACGAAAAATACTAGGGTTCTTCATAACTCACTTATTCTTGAACTCAGGTATGTAAAATCCCTTATTGTCAATTACCCTACAGTAGTAATAGGTAAGAATTGAATAGCTAATTCCCTTCTTCCTCTATATTATCAATAAATTTCATAATTAGGTGTAGTACATTAATATTGATCAAAATGCACTGGTTGTTGTAGAATCGATTGTTTGACTGGTGTCAATTGGACTAGGGTCTACATATTGGCTCAAGGAGTATTGAGGTGAGTTGATATAACCCTTTACTAAAGTGGTTCAACTCAAAAAAGCACGCACACAAGGTGTTTGATGAATTGCATAAAAGAGTTAATATATACTTAATTGGAGCAGTAAGTACCTATTAGCTTAGAATTATTTTCTAGCTAAAGTTTAGATGACTTTTTGGATATATGTGCATAAATTTCAGATTTGTATGTTATTCTTATATGCCATTTTCATGTTTAAAATTCATGAAGGATCAAGAAAGCCATCTCCTCTTTACTACGTACTATTATTAGGTTATCAAGTTAACTATGTTATATGGACTAGCTATGAACGAAATAGAAACCAATCTAGGTTTGTGCAACAGTATTGTTTAGTATGGTACTTGCGCATATTTTACTAAAGTTTTGTGTATGTAAACAATGTAGGACATAACATTTGATGAGTATGAATATAAGGAAGAATTCATACAGAACATTTTTAAGGTTTTAGATGCCAGTGTTTTATTATATCATTTTATGATGGCAGTATTTGAGTCAATTTGTACCTATTTCTATTATTTTATTATTGAATATTTATTTCATTCCTATGTCATGCCTTACATTTAAGGATACCGGTATTATTATGTGTAAAAAAAATTTAGACTTGAAAAGTCACAAGGAGAAGTTTTAGAAAGAGAAGATTTTTGGGAGTATCCTTTATTCTGAGAAGGGGGTCATCGTCCAGGCCGAGGGTCCTGACCAAGTCGTTGACTTCCTGAAACTACTTGTGCCAAAGTAAGGAGCACACGAGCTGGGGTTCTCGTTGCTGAGAATGTACTTAGCCATGATAAGCTATGATACATGAGCGTTGAGAACCATGAAGTGAGTGGCAACTCGTGGATTGGGCCTATTCGATCAGGTTGGGATCGAACTCGTGCCGATCACACGGTGACTGAGACAGAATTAAGTCAGCATAGTTGGAACTCCCAAAGTATAAGGAGAAGTAATTTTTTTAGAAAAAAGAAAAGAATTTTTTTATAATATTCATAAATTGCTATTATGCAATTATTTAGAATTATTCTTATAAGCTTTACGTTTTACATGCATTTAGAACCTTTGCTCATAATGTATATATTATTAAAGTTTCGCCCCCTATTGTTGAGACTCACTGAGTACAATGGATGGTACTGACATTCTCTTTTGGGAACCTACGTTGGTCTGTGGTACAACATAGGAACCGGATTTTCAGGCGAGCAGGCTACGAGCTAGGACTTCCTTCTCTTCCAGTGTTATTGGTGAGCTCCGCTTTTGTTCGTGGAGTATTCCTTAGAGTCATCTTTATTTAGTTGTTTCTTTGTTACTTAGAGAACTGGCCAGGAAATCTCATGTCCTGAGCAGTGCATCAGTTTATCAGTAGAGGCTTCATAGCTATAGTCGTTGGGTTAAGATTCAGATGTTTTTGATAATAACTTAGCAATATTTTATTGGTTACTATGAATAAAGTTTTGGAGCTGATTTATTTAAATATATCAAAAGTATTTGGTTAGAGTATTGCCTTGTTGCATATAAAGTTTGGAGTTATAATAGATTTGATAAGCAGAGATGGTTCGCTCGGTTATGTTTAGTGATCGCGTGTCGGTCCCGGCTTGTTCAGAAAATGGGTCGTGACAAACTTGGTATCAGAGCCACAAGCTTATAAAGTCCTAAGGGTCTATGAAGCCGTGTTAGTAGAGTCTTGTTTATGTGTATGACGCGCGCCATACTTATAAACAGGAGGCTACAAGCATTTAGGAAAAGTCTCTTTTTTCATACTTTAGATCGTGCAATAGATTCTACCTCTAATAAATTATTTAATTTATTCGTTTCTCCAAAACTCGCAGAAATGGCTCGTACTCGCAACTCTGACACCGATACTTAGGATGTTGCTCAAGAAACTATTGCTACTATTGTGGCTCAAGGTAGAACTAAGAAGGCTTCGACTCAGAAAAGGAGGGGAAAATCCACAAAGGGAGTCCAAATACCCCGGGTTGAACGAGAAGAAGGGGTGGAGCATGATGATCCAGTACCTCAGGATCCAGTACCGCCCCCAACAGCAGCCCCGGCTCATGCAACTATATCTCCCGAGGTGGGTCAGATGTTTAATGCTGTCAACAGTGCTATGGAGATGTTTAAAGCCTTTATAGCCAACCAGAACGAGAGAAGAGATGATATTCCATCTCAATCAAATAGACAGAGCAATTCTGAGTCCTCAAGAGTGAATGAATTTTTAAAGTTGAGTCCTCCAGTGTTCCATGGTTCTATAGTTGATGAAGATCCGATGTTGTGGCTGGAGGGTGTCAAGAAAGCCCTCCGAGTGATGAAAGCATTTGATGATGAAGTTGTGGAGCTAGCTACTTACTATCTTAGAGATATGGACGGCGCTTGGTTTGAGATGTGGGAAAAGGAAAGAGATGAAGATGATGGTCCGCCTACTTGGGAAGAATTTGAAGAGGCCTTCATGGCTAACTTTATCCCAGAAGAGGATAGAGAAGCTAAGGCTACAGAGTTCGAACAGCTCAAGCAAGGGAATAAAAGTGTGCAAGAGTACTACATGGAATTCATAAGGTTAGCTAAGCATGCTCCTCACATGGTAAAGACTGAAAAAGCAAAGATTCGCAGGTTTGTTGGCGGTTTAGCTCACCAAATTAAGGATACGACATCAGTTGAAGCAGTAGGGATGGAAGCCTTCTCCTCTGTTGTGGGATTTGCCAAGCACTTAGAGAAAGACAGACAACTAAGGAGAGAAGAAAAAGAGCATAACAAGAAAGCCCGGACAACGGGCAAGTTTAATGGTACATCCAGCGGAGGTGGAAGGGATTCCTCTAATAAGGAGACATTAGCACCAGCTCGGTCCAGTCATCAGTCAGGTGGTGGGCCTTCCTTTAGACGTACTCAGAGTTATGGAAATCAGTCTCGCCAGAATCAAAATTTTAGGACATCATCCTCACATATCCAGAATCATGCTGAGCAACAGTCACACCAGCAAAGTCTATGTGGAACATGTAAGAGGCAACATTCAGGTCAGTGCAAGCTCGGGTTTCATGGTTGCTACCATTGTGGAGATTGGTCATATAAAGGCCAGCTGCCCAAAGTTGCGACATAATTTCAGTTGTGGATCAACTCGTCCTTCTAGTTCCTCAGCTACTGCAGTTGCACCCCTTCAGGCTCGTGGTTCTCATAATCATAACGGGCATAGAGCAGGCAGAGGTGCAGACCAAGTTACTCAGAGAGGGGGACAACCCCGTTTGTTTGCTACACTTGATCGTCAGAGTGCAAAAGCATCTGCAGAAGTTATTACATGTATACTTTTAGTCTGCTCACATAATGCTTATGCCATAATGGATCCAGGTTCAACATTTTCATATGTGACTCCATACTTTGCAATTAACCTCGGACTAGAACCTGAACAACTTAGTGAGTCGTTCCTAGTATCTACTCCAGTTGGCGAGTCAGTGAAAGTCACCAGAGTCTATAGAGTTTGTATAGTTTCGGTCCAAGGCCGTAACACTAAAGCCAATTTCATAGAGTTAGAAATGGTGGATTTTGATGTGATCATGGGTATGGACTGGTTGTCTTCCTGCTATGCGATGTTAGAATATCATGCCAAGATAGTCAGGTTCCAATTTCCAAATGAAGAAGTCTTAGAGTGGAAGGGTAGTTCAACATCGCTTGTAGGTAAGTTTATTTCTTGTCTTAAGGCACAGCGAATGATCGGTAAGGGGTGTCTCGCCTATTTGGCTCACATCATTAATCCAGAATCAGAACCACCAACTCTTCAGTCTGTGCCAGTTGTTAGAGAATTTCCAGAAGTTTTCCCATATGACCTTCCCGGACTTCCTCCCGAAAGAATCATAGACTTCGGCATTGATCTCATGCCAGGCACTCAGCCCATATCTATACCTCCTTATAAGATGGCTCCAGCAGAACTTAATGAGTTGAGAGAACAGTTGAAAGACCTTCTTGATAAGGGTTTCATCAGACCGAGTGTTTCACCGTGGGGTGCCCCGGTCCTATTTGTCAAGAAGAAAGATGGGTCTCTCAGAATGTGTGTCGACTATCGGTAGTTGAATAAAGTTACCATTAAGAACAAGTACCCACTACCAAGAATTGATGATTTATTTGATCAACTTCAGGGTGCAAAGTACTTTTCAAAAATAGCCTTGAGGTCGGGGTACCATTAGTTGAGAATCAGAGGAGAAGATATATCTAAAACAGCCTTTAGGACTCGCTATGGGCACTATGAATTTCTAGTAATGTCCTTCGGGTTGACAAATGCTCCAGCTGCATTCATGGACCTCATGAATAGAGTCTTCAAGCCATTCCTGGATACCTTTATTATCGTGTTTATAGACGATATTTTGGTATACTCTAAGAGCAAGGAAGAACATCCAGAACACCTTAAAATAGCCTTGCAGACCTTGAAGGAGAATGAGCTTTATGCCAAGTTTTCAAAATGTGAGTTCTGGTTGCAGTCAGTAGCATTCTTAGGCCACGTGGTATCTAGTGAAGGAATAAAAGTAAACCCTCAGAAGGTAGAAGCAGTCAAGAACTGGCCTAGGCCGACAACGCCAACCGAAATCAGGAGCTTCTTGGGGTTAGCTGGCTACTATAGAAGGTTTGTAGAGGGGTTTTCGTCACTTGCAGCTCCATTAAATAAGTTGACTCAGAAAGCAGTTAAGTTTCAATGGTCAGACGCTTGTGAGTAGAGTTTTCAAGAGTTAAAGAAGACGTTGACCATTGCACCTGTGTTAACCTTGCCGACAGGTTCGGGTGGGTTCATAGTGTATTGCGATGCCTCCAGAGTGGGCCTTGGTTGTGTTCTTATGCAAAATGAAAAAGTTATTGCTTATGCTTCCAGGCAGTTAAAGAATCATGAAAAGAACTACCCCACACACGACTTGGAGCTTGCAGCAGTGGTGTTTACATTAAAAATATGGCGACACTACCTTTATGGCAAGCATTCTAAAGTGTTTACAGATCACAAAAGTCTCTTGTATATTTTCAAGCAAAAAGAACTAAATTTGAGACAAAGAAGGTGGCTCGAGCTATTGAAAGATTATGATATCAATATCCTTTATCACCTGGGCAAAGCTAATGTAGTAGCAGATGCACTTAGTAGGAAGTCAATAGGTGTCTTGGCCCATCTTGGTGTACAAAGGCGATCTTTGGGTCGAGAAATTCAAAAACTAGCCAATGATGGAATTAGATTGGATGAGACCAAAGAAGGAGATATAAATGCTTATGCCTTAGCACAATCCTCCCTTGTTGCGCATGTTAAGGCTAAGCAAGACGAAGATCCGTACTTAGTGAAATTAAAAGAAGGAGTCAGAAACAAAGAAATCACTGCTTTCACTCTAGGAAGTGACGGAGTTTTGAAGTTGAATGATCGGTTATGTGTGCCTGATGTTGGTGGGCTTAGGAAGGCCATAATAGAGGAAGCTCACAGTTAGAGGTACTCTATCCACCCAGGTGCTACCAAAATGTATCTAGATTTGAAAGAGTTATATTGGTGGAAAGGCATGAAGAAACAAGTAGTAGATCATGTGGCTAAATGTTTAAATTGCCAGCAAGTCAAAGCCGAGCATCAGAGGCCTGGTGGCCTAGCTCAAGACATAGAGATACCACAGTGGAAGTGGGAGATGATTAATATGGATTTTGTAGTAGGTCTACCTCGCACATACCGTAAACATGATTCAATTTGGGTTATTGTAGACTGACTGACAAAGTCCGCACATTTCCTACCAGTAAAGATGACAGACTTCGCAGAGCAGTATGCGTAGTTTTACATCAAAGAAATAGTCCAATTGTATGGTACTCCAGTTTCAATCATATCTGACAGAGGCTCTCAGTTCACGACGCATTTTTGGCAGGCGTTTCAGAAAAGATTAGGTACCAAGGTCAATTTAAGCACCGCTTTTCATCCATAGACCGACGGCCAGGCAGAAAGGACCATTCAGACTCTCAAAGATATGTTGCGTGCATGTTTTATAGATTTTGGAGGTAATTGGGATGATCACTTGCCACTTATAGAATTTTCCTACAATAACAGCTATCAGGCCAGCATTGGTATGGCTCCTTATGAAGCGTTGTATAGGCAGAGATGTAGGTCTCCAGTGGGTTGGTTTGAACTAGCAGAGGTGCCGTTGATTGGTCCAGAGTTTGTTTGTTAGGCCTTGGAGAAAGTTCAGCTAATTCGAGAAAGACTTAAAGCGGCTCAGAGTCGTCAAAAGTCTTATTCTGATAAGAGGCATCGTGAGTTAGAGTTCATGGTTGGTGATAAGGTATTTTTGAAAGTTTCACCAATGAAAGGAGTTATGAGGATTGGTAGGAAAGGGAAACATAGCCCAAGATTTATCAGACCTTATGGAATTCTAGAAAAGAAAGGAAACGTGGCTTATAAGCTAGCGCTACCCATTGAGTTGTCCTCTGTTCATCCTGTCTTTCATGTGTCTATGCTTAGAAAGTACATTCATGATGAGTCGAATATAATACATGCCGATACTATAGAAATTAAAGAAGGCTTGACTTATGAAGAGGTACCTATAGAAATTCTCGATAGGCAAGTAAGTAAGTTGAGAACAAAAGATTTAGCATCGGTAAAAGTTTTGTGGAGTAATCATGATTCAAATGAGGCTAGATGGGAGGTCGAGGAAGATATGAGAAATAAATATCCATATTTATTTGAGGGAAAAGGTATGTGAACCTAAGTTTGGTTTGACATTTATAATTCATTTATTAAATACAAATTAGCAAGTGTTTCTGTCCTTCCTAGATTATACTTAGTTGTTGTAGTAATTTAGTTATGCAGTAGTATATTTAGTTCATTAAAGTGATTTACTTGTGCTAAAGTTGTTGTGCTTTAGATTCTTGTTAGTTATTATGGTACCTCCTTGCCGGAGTGTGAGTAATTAATTTATGAGCTGCGTATGGTGCCTATGAATGGCCGGTTATGGTATATTTGGTTGTTGTTGATGTAGTTGTGGTATTTGTGATAGGGATATCTTTTTGGATAGTCCAATTTACTCGGGAAACTCTGCCGAAAATTTCGAAAATTTAGGGAGTTAGCTAAAATTTTGAGTTCCTTGGAATAATGAGTAGTGCTAAGAAAACTTAAGAGGTTCAAGGACCTAAGGGATGATTGTTAGCTTAAGAATAAGGCCCTAGTAACATTCGAGGACGAATGTTTTTAAGGAGGGAAGATTGTAACACTCCTCAAATTTATAAAAATTTCGAGACACGCTAATTATAAAATTAAATTATTATTATTTATTATTATTTTTATTTTTTTTCCTTCTTGCCTATAGTGAAATATATATATACATACACCCACTTAAATAATTGGATATACAATTAGGGAAATACTAATAATTTTAATATTATTAATTATTAAAGGTGGGTATCATTAATTATTAGTTAAATTAAAAAAAGGGGGGAAAGGGCCTAAAGCCCATAAGATGGGCACTTAAAAACAAAGGCTCTTCAAGCCTTAACCAAAACACTGCCATCGTGAAAGCAGGAAGCGGAAGCCACGAAAAAAAACAGAACACTAAGTTCTGTTCGCTCACGAAACCGAGCACGCAGGCAACAAAATATACTAGAGTTCTTCATAACTCACTTATTCTTGAACTCAGGTATGTAAAATCCCCTATTGTCAATTATCCTACATTAGTAATAGGTAATAATTGAATAGCTAATTCCCTTCTTCCTCTATATCATCAATAAATTTCATAATTAGGTGTAGTACTTTAAAATTGATCAAAATGCAATGGTTGTTGTAGAATCGATTGTTTGGCTGGTGTCAATTGGACTGGGGTCTACGTATTGGCTCAAGGAGTATTGAGGTGAGTTGATATAACCCTTTACTAAAGTGGTTCAACTCAAAAAAGCACGCACACAAGGTGTTTGATGAATTGCATAAAAGAGTTAATATATACTTAATTGGAGCAGTAAGTACCTATTAGCTTAGAATTATTTTCTAGCTAAAGTTTAGATGACTTTTTGGATATATGTGCATAAATTTCAGATTTGTATGTTATTCTTATATGCCATTTTCATGTTGAAAATTCATGAAGGATCAAGAAAGTCATCTCCTCTTTACTACGTATTATTATTAGGTTATCAAGTTAACTATGTTATATGGACTAGCTATGAACGAAATAGAAACCAATCTAGGTTTGTGCAACAGTATTGTTTAGTATGGTACTTGCGAAGATTTTACTAAAGTTTTGTGTATGTAAAAAATGTAGGACATAGCATTTGATGAGTATGAATATAAGGAAGAATTCATACAGAACATTTTTAAGGTTTTAGATGTCAGTGTTTTATTATATCATTTTATGATGGCGGTATTTGAGTCAATTTGCACCTATTTCTATTATTTTATTATTGAATATTTATTTCATTCCTATGCCATGCCTTACATTTAAGGATACCGGTATGATTATGTGTAAAAAAAATTTAGACTTGAAAAGTCGTAAGGAGAAGTTTTAGAAAGAGAAGATTTTTGGGAGTATCCTTTATTCTGAGAAGGGGGTCATCGTCCAGGCCGAGGGTCCTGACCAAGGCGTTGACTTCCTGAAACTACTTGTGCCAAAGTAGGGAGCACACGATCCGGGGTTCTCGTTGCTGAGAATTTACTTAGCCATGCTAAGCTATGATACATGAGCGCTGAGAACCATGAAGCGAGTGGCACCTCGTGGATTGGGCCTATTCGATCAGGTTAGGATCGAACCCATGTCAATCACACGGTGACTGAGACAGAATTAAGTCAGCATAGTTGGAACCCCAAAGTATAAAGAGAAGTAATTTTTTTAGAAAAAAGAAAAGAATTTTTTTTATAATATTCATAAACTGCTATTATGCAATTATTTAGAATTATTCTTATAAGCTTTACGTTTTACATGCATTTAGAACCATTGCTCATAATGTATATGTTATTAAAGTTTCGCCTCCTGTTGTTGAGACTCATTGAGTACAATGGATGATACTGTCGTTCTCTTTTGGGAACCTACGTTGGTCTGTGGTACAACGTAGGAACCGGATTTGCAGGCGAGCATGCTATGAGTTAGGACTTCCTTCTCTTCCAGTGCTATTGGTGAGCTCCGTTTTTGTTCGTGGAGTATTCCTTAGAGTCATCTTTATTTAGAGAACTGGCCAAGAAATCTCATGTCCTGAGTAGTGCGTCAGTTTATCAGTAGAGGCTTCATATATATAGTCGTTGGGTTAAGATTCAGATGTTTTTGATAATAACTTAGCAGTATTTCATTGGTTACTATGAATAAACTTTTGGAGCTGATTTATTTAAATATTTAAATTAATCAAAAGTATTTGGTTAGAGTATTGCCTTGTTGCATATAAAGTTTGGAGTTATAATAGATTTGATAAGCAGAGATGGTCCGCTCGGTCATGTTTAGTGATCGGGTGCCAGTCCCGGCTTGTTCAGAAAATGGGTCGTGACACGATTATTGATCAATAATTCCTTTCGTTCTATCTCAGTTTTCTTTAAACGTAGGCAATTACTTTTCCTGGTCTTTTTGTCCCCTTGTTGCATCCATACTTAGCTTATCATAGTGCCTACACTTGCCATAGTTTTCATACAACTCATATGATCTCGAATATTACTTTTAATTCTTACTTCCCGTTCATTAGCCATGGTAGGTGCTATTTTCTTTTGGAATGCTTACAATGTTGTTACGAGATTGTTATTGCACGACCATTTCCTCTTTAAGTCATTATGCTTAGGGTGAAGCCTTCTTTCTTATCTCCTCAGCTAGTCCTTCGTTGTAGTACTTAGGGAGAACCCTTGACCCTCGTAAAGCTGTGAGATTATTACAGACCTTTTGATGTCCTTCCTTGCCTATAATCGTCTATGGTTACTTACTTCCATGCCCTTGTGCTTGTATGGTTGCTTCTGAACTGATATTTTGACTGCCTTCTCAGTGGCACTTTCTTTTATCCTCGTAACACTCATACGGTACCTTTAACTACCCTGACTCTTGTTTGAATATATCTCAAGTATTATAATGATATTCTTTGAGATTGAATTCTCCATGTTGGGTTCTAAGATGTTTATCTTATACAATCTGACGACTTGTCTGTAACCTCCAGTTTAGCCATAACTGGGATCTTTCTGACCAATTACTAATTACTTGTTGGCCCATTCTCATATCAATATTCCTCGTAATCTTTATTGGGTTATTTCCTTTGTCTTAACTTACATCTCACACTGGCTCCTTATTTATTAACAACAGCTTGGGCAGGAACCTTTACTTCCTCTCCTTGACGTCGTTCTTGCACAATATTCTTGAATCGTAGCGTATTTGTAAGATTTGGATAAGTGACATATCATTCCTCTTTCATTTATCGCATTCTTCTTTTTCCATTCCATAGTCACTAGAACCACTTAATTCTGACTTAATGCCACATTACTCAATATTCCCTCCTTTAGGGGTGTACTAAGAGTTGAAGCCACGAGGATTTACCTATAGATGTTTTGCCTCTTCATCTTTGGCATTGTTTCACAACATCAATGATCCTTACTCTCCTTGTAGCAATACTTTTGTACCAAGGATAACAAATTCCCTTACTTGCGAGGGCGACACTTAATGTAACTGGTACATACAGTCCCTTAAGCTTAACTTTTCTAACATTGCTTGCTTTAGGGAAATGTCTTCCTAAATGACCATTCTCTGAATTTCTCATGAATCTTCTTCTGTTGTTCGTCCTATTATTGCCGGAACGTGATATGAAATTCTCATGATGCTGACTATTATCAAATCACTCAGTCCCAAATTCATATTTAGTTTATCTTGTTTACCAGCCCATACTGATTTCTATTATTCTGGGGTTTAATTCTCCTTTCTGGTAATCACGTTAGAGTCACGAACTTATTCCTTGAGATGAGGATATGACTTTATGGCATATACTCTTTTGTTGTCGTAAGGCCTGTCACCTCTCGTCTATTCATTCACTTGACTGGACTCTGTAATACTGTCGTTTCTTCTTCTTCTTTTTTCCTACCGTCGTTATCCATGTATCACACCTTATCCATAATGCTTCGTTATTTCTCTTATCATTACTCTGCTAATATTTATGCTTATCCCTTTTCTTGTGAAAACTTCAACACGCCATTCTTCCTCTTTTAGCTCTCCTTGCTTCATTCCTCGGCTCTTTCAATTGCCTAACATTCTTTTTTTACTAGGGGCGGGAGCCATACGAAGGTAATATTTATTCCTTCAAGGCTTCCAGTGCTCATATCTAGCTTTAATATTTTAGAGTGCACCATCTAGGTGTCTCACGAGGAGATCTACTAGCACACTTGCCATATCCTTTGGAGATGTCAACTAACACAAACAATCCATTCACCATTTTGGTTTATTCTAATGCCAGATAGGTCCTGATGTTCCGTCCTATTCTTAAACTACACCTGTTAGCCCCCATAGGGCATAACTGAGATGGGTACGGCCAATTCTATATATCTCTGTTACTGTTGAGGGTAACTCTTAATGCTTATATTTTTCTACCGAAACTGTAATACCGATAATCTGCATTAACTAGGCGCCTCATACCCTTCTTCACCTTGCTTCTTTTACTTCTTAAAAGCATTGTCTTTTACCATAAAGGTAGATAGATATTCTTGCCTTAAGGTCCCTTATCAAGAGGCTTACACCTTTCAGTACACCCATGATTTGCTAAAGACCTCACATTTACTTATCATAAGCAAGATGCAAAATCGAGTTCCTCTAAATCAATAATTCCACAGTTGTATCTCTTATCGATCGTCTTTATGAATGTAGCCATCGTCTCATTACGAATAGAAGTTCGGGACTTGAATTCTTATAAGTGAGCTCTACCACACGATCTAGAGTAAGAAGGAAGAGTGACAGTCCTAAATGTGTTGTAGCCCCCTGCTTATAAGTTTGGTGCACGACACACCCATAAACAAGACTCTACTAGACACGGCTTGTAAACTCCCTAGGACAAAACTACTCTGATACCACTTTTGTCATGACCCAAACCGATGGGCCGTGACAGGCACCTTGTACCTTACTCAACCGAGTACCAACATAAAGTATCTTTCTTATTACAACATCATATACACATGACATACAGCCTAATAGGCCAACATGATTCTTTATAAAATCAAAACATAGGCCAACAAGGTCATACAATCTTTTATGTACACGACATATATCTACAAGCCTCTAATAATACATAAATGTCATGAAGGTCAGGACAGAATCTCGCCATACCAAACAATACACGTCTAAATCATACTAACCAAACAAGCAACTCCGAAGCAAATAGAGTGCACCAACATCTTCCGCTGAGCTGATAGCCTACTTGGAGGGCTCTCGTCCTGTCTATCGGGACCTTCGGGCATGAAACGCAGAATCCCCAGGCAAAAGAGATGTCAGTCAAATAATGTACTGAGTATGTAAGGCACATAAATAAATACATAAGAGACATGGAAGAAATATAGAGTACATGACTCAACCTGTAAGTCTGAATAACTTTGTAAATCATAAATTACTTTTAGCGTCATGCATATGTGTAGGAATGTCATGTCATGCATAGGTACATGTTTCATAACATCATCAGCCTTTGAGGACATCGTATCATATCATATCGGCCACTGTGGGCAAAATCATCATCGTATACCAGTTGATCAGGTGGTGGTGCGTATATAACATCATAATCTTTCCCATATCCCATATATATATATACGCGTATATAACGCCGTTTGAATCATATTTCATCCATTATGGGCAACATCATCATCATATACCAGTTGATCAAGTGGTGGTGCGTATATAACGCTGTAACCTTTTTCCCGTATCCCATATACATATATTTACATATATACACGTATATAATGTCATCTGGTCATGGGTCAATGCACATGTATAAATGGATAAAATGCATGAAAAATACGTAATAATCTTAATATTCCTTCCGGATAACCTTTTTCAACTGTGTATTATTCTGATACCCGTGAACAGGAAATAATAATATTTTTCACGGGGAATCAAGAATATAGACATCCCTAATAACTCTATGAATAGAGTAATTTATGGAAACTATGTATTTGCTCATTTCTTCAATATAATTTGGATCATGCCAAAAGAAAGAAGGGATGGCCTTAACATACCTGAGTAGGGAAAACTCCGTATAATATTCTTGGCGAAGATTACACCGTACTCTTTTAGAACCACAAAACATGGACAGAATTGCTTTAAAATTCTTGGTTTTGAAATGGAACGTTTTCTGCTTCTGAAATTGAAACCTTGATTTGTTTCGAAATGAAAATGCTTCTGCTTTAATCGTTCTTGGCAGATTTGTGTTGGGCTTCAAAGAACTCCCAAGAAGCAATTTCAATTGGAATGAAATGCCTCCACTTACGTTCTTGGCTAATCAAAGGCAGATTGGTTTTTGCCTTTTTACAAAGAATTCTCTATCTTATCCAAAGTCTTGTAAGACTTAATTCATGGTATAAAATCCATCTGGCAAAGTGACTGTAAGAGTCATCTTTTGCCTATTGTGGCTTTATGCCACGTGAAATGGTGGGTAAATATTATTAATCTTTACCCAATTATTAGTTAACTGGGTAATGTCCCATTACCCGATAATTAATTAATTACCCGCATAATTAAGAATTATTCCCACTTACTTGAAATATTATTCACTTTTCACATACCTTATACGTCTTACTATTATGGTTATGTGGTACCTTGTATGGTACTACTCCATAAATACCGAGTATTTTAGCTTAAGCCGTATTTTATCAAAAATACTAAATTTCAACAAAATTCATTTTGTTAGACTTGTTTCCCCTTTCACCTTCATGAATTTACTAATCACTTGTGAAATAGCATAATCTTTATAATCCCCAAATAATCTTTTCCTTGGATTGATGTCAATTACCTTACGATAAATTAAACGTTAAATACTGCAGGGCGCAATATCATCGTAACTTATTACTGTGAAGTGTAACATCATCGTAATGTAATACTACAGGGTATAACACTGTCGTAACTTAATACTGTAGGACGTAACATCAATCGTAACATATTACTGCAGAGCATAACATCGTCGTAATATAATACTGCGGAACGTAATATTGACGTAATATTGCAGGGCATAACAATATGTTTTGCCCGAGGTTAGTTCTTCCAAGGTCGAAGGGGCAGGAGCAACAGGAGTGTGCTCCGCCTTTGAGGAACTCCGCCGGCTTCACTTTGTGGTGAGTTTCGGCGCAGTCCTTCTGTATTTCGCGTCTTTCTTTCTTTATCGAGATTTTTCTTTTGCAGGCCTTTGATAGGCTCAGGTCTGAGCTGCTCCATCATGGGGCCACGCTTTGGAAAGATCTAGATGAGAGTGAGTCCCTTAGGCTCCTTAGCGAGGAGAAGGAGGTTGAGTTGATGCACTGGCTATATGAGGCGTATCGGAGCTTGAATTACGAGATCTATTTGAGGAAGTAGGTAACCTTTCGTAGTATGCGCACGCATTAGGAATGCTTGCGGTGAACTGAGGGCTCAAGTGTAGGCTCAAGATTTAGAGGAGAGGGGTGCATTGGCCAAGGTTCCCGCCTTCGAGGCCCAACTCCGCTTGGCTCGTGACAATGCTACAGTTCAAGCGAATATGATCGTGAAGATCTAGGCCGATCTATCGAAGGTCAGGGCTTAGATAATCAATGTCTGGGCTAAAGCAGCATTAAGTCGAACCAAGGCTGATCAGGAGATGGCGATTCATATGAAGGACGTTGCCGATGCCTAAGCCGAGTTGAAGCGGGCCCTCGATCGTGAGAAGAGGATCGAGGAATAGTTTTGTTGTAGATCCCAAAGAGAGGTACTCGAGGAAATCAGCATTAGGGGCTTCATTCTCTCATAGGAGTTGGCGAGCAAGGGCGAACAAGCGTGATGCTCGGTCACTTCTTGTTGACATCACGGAGAGCAAATCTGGGGCTGGCAGGATGTAGCCTTTTGGGGCGGAGCGTAGATTTTGCCGCTTTTCTATTTTATATTTGATATTTGCAGAGCATGTTTGTAGATGGAGAGTGTGCCCTTTGCATGTGCAAATAAGAGAAAACTTGAATCTTTATCTCTTTTGTATCTCTTTTGGCATTGCTTTCGACCAAGCGGGCTGGTTTTGGTGTTTGGTGGGAGCTCTGTGGGTCCGGAGTAGGCGTTAGGGCCTTTGTGCTTTGCCCAGCTATTTAGGCCTAGTCTCAGAGTCAGGCCTTGACTCGAGCTTGCCTGACCTTCAATCTCATATGCCTGCATGGGCGGATGATGATTGTTCTTGTTCCTTGCCCTTGGGCATTTGTGTTTTAACTATTTGGGTACAATCTTCGAAACACAAATAGCTGGGCAAAGCATAAATTAAAGACTGTACCCAAGTTTTTTCGTCAATTAACTGGTCAATTAGCTGGTCAATTAACTATTTTACGAAAAAACTCGAGCTTTAATTGACCCTCAAGTTTTTTCGTGCCTGCATGGGTGGATGAAAATGGATCTTGCGCTTCGGGTTGAAGCGACCTTTTAAGTGTGTAGCCCGGAGGATTGTTTGGGTGGATACAATGGCACTTATGTCGTGCCCATAAACATTTGTAGTTAACTATTTTGGATCCGGTCTCCAAATCGGGTTACGACTCGAGCTCATTTTAATCCTCAAGTTTTCAATTTTCAAGCTGGCAACAGTAGCTCTTAATTTTGCATGTGGGCATTTTGTAGGTTTTGTTTTCCTCTCGTTAAGGTCTTTTTGAAATTATTTTTACTAACCTGTCGTCGGTTCGGGAAGAACCTCGATTTCAAGTCCTTAGCGGCGATGTTTGAGCACCTCGGAAGGTTTTTAGCTCGTAGGCTGAGTAGCTTGAAGCCTTGTGATTTGGAGCTGACATGGTCAAAGCTCGTTTGCCTGTGGAGGGAAGCCTGTTTTAACTGGTTCTTTTCGAAGTATATTCGAAGTAATGGCCTACGATTTTGTTAGTGATAGTCAGGCGTCCCCGAGTCGCGTTAATTTGGCTGGAGTAGCTATTTTGACCGTAGTCATATGTGTTTGGCCGGAGCCATTTTTGATCCCGAGTGATTGTTTAGGCATCTACACTGAGGGTATGCCCTTTTGGGATTCTTACAAATATGACGTATAGCCTAAACTTCGGGACTTAAGTTTTATGCCTGTAGTAAGGTCTTACAAAATTTTCATGCCTGTTGAGGTCTTACAGTTTGTCATGCCTGTTGAGGTCTTATAGTTTTTGTTGCTACATAGAATAGATCTGGTTATATCGGTTCTGCCTGCTCGGGGTCTTACGGTCTCGGGTTTTCTAGTGTGCGGTGATTGGCGACAATCTCCAAGTCATTGAGTTTGCTTAGGCTTGAAGGTCGTTATTCGTGAGCTCGGAGTTACCTTGTTGGGGCTTTATGAGCCCGGAGCTCCGGCCCTGGGCCGTGCGGGTGCCAAATAGTTGACGCTAAGTCTCCGAGTATTTTGGGATGTATTTGGTGGAGGGATCCCTGCCGAGAGTATGCTAAAATTTCCTTTTTTGGAGTATGAGATGCTGAAAGATATTCTTTTATTGCTTGGCGTAAATACATATCGTTTCATCGTTGTGAGCTCGGCCCGCGTGGGCGCAGCTCCTTGGACCATTTGATCTGGTACCCGATGCCCTATTGAAACTCAGTCTGTCGTTCCCTGGCCCTTCCGAGCGGACGGTGCCTTTAAGGGGGGTGTCCCTCATCGTTTGATTGCAGAAGAAGGCATGTGATCTTGTCAGACCCTTCCTAGGAGGTATGTTGCTCCGCTAAGAACCTTGCTGGCGAGACCCTCTTCGGGGCAAAAGTCCGGCCGAGGGGAAAGAGCGCAGCGGGTTCTGTTAAGGCCTTAGGGTCTCCGAGTAACTTTCCAAACACCCTGGCCGGTAGTCTGCATACAAGTTAGTGAAAAATAACAATGAGGGAGGTAGTTTTTCTTTACCGCAGGATGTGTAGGTGATGTTCCGAGGTTTGGTATGTTCCTACTATTTCGGGGTGTGGACTCTAGTACAGCCCTCCGCCGTGTTTACTCGGGCTTGGCCGAAGAGGTGGTTCGCTTACCCTTTGACTCTTAAGAGTGTGGAGATATTAGTGCCGACGATGCGTCATGTGATGCGGAATTTCCCCTTGTCGCGTATTGCTTCCCGTCGATGGTTTTAATTCCAAAAAAGGAAATTTCATCCTTTTGGCGAAGTAGGAGCAGCCCTGTCTTCAGGCGATGCGCTCGTGGTTGCCTGAATAAGGCGTTCGTGCCTTGCACCTCCTTTGATGATATGGAACTCGACGTTCCGGTCTAGGCCAGTCATGTTGTACTGAGAGAATGGTCTTTCTTCTTGTCGTAGCGTTTGCCGTTTGGAATCTGTCAAAGATTCGAGAGGTGGCTGTGTTTTGACCCGATGGTCTAATCTACCCCCATCATCCTCGGCCTGATAGTGCCGATTGAGCCACTTGCACTCATGTGCACATGTTTTATTTAAAATGGACCGAGTGAGGAAGAAGGTTACCAGTGCGTCATTGTGAGGTCGAGATGAGGTCTCGGTACCCTCTTTGCTGAATGTAAGGGCGTTCTTGGGGGTATATCCCCAGATCTGCCTTTCTCCGGTGACAAGAAATTTTGCTCTCCCTTTTACAAGTTCTTGGAAAGGGTCATCGCTCCTCCATTATCGTGGTAATGCGCTACGGGCCGCTTGCTTCGTTCCTCCTGGTCTCCTTCCATGCTGGGGACTGAACTTGGATTCGGTCGCTCGTCAGTTCTCCGTGGTGATTTTTGTCGAGCAGCTTGGCGTCCTTCCTTCGGAGCTAGAGGCTATCTTCGGCCCCGCGGTCGCACTTTCTATGTAGTTCCCACGCCAAGTTGTGATTCCTTTGAGAGGAATTCGACTGAATTGGTCTGAGCCATTTGACGTCCCCGGTTTTGCCGGCAAACACGATGTTTGGTATAGCGATGTGGAAATTGTACTCCGATGGGCGAGGCAACCTTGCCGACCATGTGTCCTCATCTAATCTGGCTATGTTAACGATTCCTCGAGGATATTATCCTTGGGCCATTCTCTGATCATTGCAAGATAGATTTCATCTCGGGGTGTTCCTTCAGGGAATGAGGTGCGAACTCCCATGGCGCTTCATTCTCCCTTCGTTCGGCCCTGGATGTGTCAGGCTCTCTCGTCGTTACTTCGATGGCATTGATGTGTATCTTTATGGAGGAATCTGCTGATATGGCGCCACATCATGGTTCCTTCCAAGAGTGTTTCCCTGAACCTCTTCAATAAGACGGGCTCGATCTCATCATCTTTTGGGTCATTTCCTTTTCCCGCGCACGTATAAGCAGTAATGTGTTCGTTGGGATCTGAGGTCCCATTGTACTGAGGGAGTTCTGGCGTTTTGGACTTCTTTGAAATGGGTTCAAGGGCCGCTTACTAGGGGAACGGTCATTGCACGAACTTCCACGAACCTGATTTGGTCCTTTTGGAGAGATCCCCAAGCATTTTTGCTATGGCAAGGTCAGCTACCGATCCGTTATTACTTGATCTCTTAGGTACTTGTTCGGTGGAGGGAGCCGTTTCTGCCGCTGCTGTGTTGGGAGTCTTTAGATGGCTTTGTAACCGAGTGATGGCGAACTGTTGTGCGTGCAACATTTGAAAAATAACATGAAGACTAACTTTTTGTTCTTCCCGGGCTGGGGTCTTTTGGGCTTCCTGTCGATTGCCATGTTGTATGCTTCCGTTGGTGTGTGAGGTTTCGTCGACCTGTTATGCTTTCTCTGAGTCTACATCCGCCAGAATCGGTCAGGGCGCATTATCGGGATTCTGTGGTTGCGTTTCGGCAGCCGAAACAGCCACGTCGTTTTCCCCGTGGTTTTAGAGGTTGTCGTTCTCGACTCCGTTTACCAAGCCAGACATTTTAACCTGAAATCAAAATATCTTGGACAAGAAAAAGTGTGAAAGATAACTTGCGTTTGTGGAATAAAACTAGCAAGAAAATAATCACTATTATTTTTAGCCCCACGGTGGGTGCCAATCTGTTTATCGTGAAAATGGTAACAACAATTAAATTTGAAAATGGAATTCTAAAAGTACGTTATCTATTTTTATGCTAGTTGTTAGAGCAGTTGATGCTAAGAGTATGAAGTTTAATGAAGAAATACGAGCTAAAGTGGGACAGTAATAGAACCGAGGTGCTTGCAGCCCGAGCCTCGGATTGGTCGATGAAGGACCTCGAGGTCGATATCTAGCTCAAGCTCGAGCTATCGAGGGTAGTCGAGAAGGGGATAACAGTTAAGGTATGATCAAACAGAGCTCTTTATTTCCTATACCAAGTAATGTATGAAGAACAAGTATGAAACTAATAATATTAAGAGCAACCTCGAGCTAGTAAGGATGAGCAAGTCAGAGAGAAGAAAGAGAGAGAGATATATTATTGATCTTGTGGAGAATAGTTGGAGCAACATCAGCCCCTTTACAAAGTAGCGTGGGTTTCCTTTATACAGGAGGGGAACCCGAATATAGTACAACAGGCATTAATTATAAAGTATGGAGATGGGATGGCTAGACGTGACGCTTCGGCATAAGCTCTGGATAGGCCGGCTCTACCAGACTTCGTCGTGTGTCTTGGGAACTTCCCCTTTTGCTCTAGCCTCAACCTTTTTCTTCTTTGAGTCGGGCCTCGACAAGCCCCGAGGGAGGGGACTCGGTCGCAACTCCACGTCCTCGGGGTCTCGAGGTATTCTTCTGAAGTGGTTTAATAGTGAGAAATTAAGTCCTCTGATTTCGCCGCATACACAACACAAATCCCGAAATTGGCCAAACCCGACACCCAGGCCCACGTCTCGGATTCTAATAAAATTTACATCAATGGACTCCATATGACTCCGCGATTTCATTCATACCAAAAGCATCAAAATCCAACCACAAACGACCCCTCAAATCCCAAATTCTAGGTCTCCAATTACAAGCCCTAGTTCTTCAATATTAGGCTTAAATTCCATGATTAATTAGGTAGAATTCATGTTAGAATCGAGTATTAGGTCCATAAGTCTTACCTCCAAGTGTTTCCCCTTGAATCCCTCTTCAATCCTCTTCAAAAAGCTCCAAAATCGCTCAAAAATGGTGGAACTTAACCCCAAAATTGCGGACAAGATGACTATTTAAACATTCTTCCCAGGCCTCCAAACCTTCTTCGCAGACGCGGTCAACACCTCGCATTCATGAAGCACAATCTAACTTTGACCAAATTTTCCTCTTACGCGAACGCGACCAGTCCCTTGCGAACGTGATGGCTCCTCAGCCCAACCTTTGCAAACGTGTTCCCTTCCCCGCAAACACAAAGGCTAAATCCTCAGCCTCACCAACTAACCCTTCATGAACGCGAGGTCCTACTCGCGAACGTGAAGGTCATTTCTTTGCAACACTAAAGAGCAGTTTTCTGCATTTTTCCAAAACATGAAATGGTCCGATTGAACACCCGAAACTCACCCGAGGCCCCCGGAACCTCAACCAAACATGCCAACATATCCCATAACATCATTCAAACTTGTTCCAACCTTCGGAACGCTCAAAACACCAAATTCGCATCGGATTCAAGCCTAAGAATTCCAAAATCTTCTAAATTACGCTTTTGATCAAAAACCCAACCAAACCACGTCTGAATGACCTAAAATTTTGTACACATATCCAAACTGACACAATGGAACTAGTGCAACTCTCGGAATTTCATTCCGACCCCTATATCAAAATCTCACCTATCAACCGGAAAATGCCAAAAATCCAATTTCGCCAATTCAAGCCTAAATCTACTCCGGACCTTCAAAATACATTCCGATCATGCTCCTAATTCCCAAATAACCTCCTGAAGCTATCCGAACCATCAAAACTCACATCCGAGCCCTCTAACACATAAGTCAACACCCTGTTGACTTTTCCAACTTAAGCTTCCTCAAAAGAGACTAAGTGTCTCAAACCTTACCAAATCCTTTCCGAACCCGAGACAACCAACTCGAGCACTCATAGAATCGATAAACAAAGAAATAAGAAGCATAAATGGGGGAAATGAAGCGGTAACTCATGAGACGACTGGTTGGGTCGTCACAGTTGGAACTTTGGAAAGGTACCAGAGAGTATGAAATGAAGATCTAGAAACTTGAAGAGAAATCTTACTATGCTAAAAGGAGGTTGACGAATTGAAGAAGAAGTTTAAATAAGTTGAGAAAGAGAATAATAAGTTGCAGAAGAAATTTAATTGGTTAAAGTAGAGAATAATAGGAAAAAATGACTAAAAAATCAAATGACAGTACAAAGGGGGAGATTAGTGTTGTTTCTTTTTCTATTAGCCTTTGTCACATATTAAAAAATAATGTAGTGTGTTGAAGAACTTATTTTTAGTTTGATGTAGTTTATTTTTATGAATTTTGTATATCTAAACGATAGATTGTGTAATGACTCGGCCGGTTTTTTTTGAGTATTTAACCTCATTTTTCCTATTTTATGCTCAACATATGTGTAATTATGGTTACGTGACTTGAGGGGTTGATTGATTTAGTTTCGGGAGAGTTTTGGATTGATTTGGGATATTTAGTCCCTTGGTTAGAGGCTTAAGTTGTAACAGATGATAAAGTTTGACTTTTGTGTAGACAACTCCAAAATGGTATTTTGATGGTTACAATAGCTTCGTAAGGTAATTTTGGACTTAGGCGTATGACTGAATTTGGATTCAAGAGTTCCTAGGTTATTTTGGCTTGAATTGACAAAAGTTGGAAAATTGAAGATTTGGAAGGTTGATAGTTTTGACCGAGGGTTGACTTTGTTGATATCGGATTCGGATTATGATTTCGAAAGTTGGTATAGTTCCATTGTGTCATTTTGGACTTGCATGTGAAACTTGAGGTCATTCCGAGTTGATTCGATATGGTTCGGCATGTGTTTTAGAAGTTGAAAGTTCATTAGTTCATTAGGCTTCAATTGAGGTGTGATTCGTAGTTTTGATATTGTTTGGTGTTATTTCAGTCCTCGAGTAGGTTCGTGTTATGTTTTGGGGTTGGTTGGTGTGATTGGATGTGGCCCCCGAGGCCTAAGGTGAGTTTCGAATTGTTTATGGTTGTTTGGGATGTTCAATTCTGGTGCTTCCGCACCTACAACTTATGGAACGATGTTCAATTCTGGTGCTTCTGCACCTATGACTTATGGAACACAGGTGCATGCACGCAGAAGACAACATGGGTCCTCATATGTGATGCTGGGTGGAGTCTATATGGGTGTGCATATGCGAGGTTATTTCCGCATCTGCTTGTCTGTAGATGCAGACAAGAAGGCACAAAAGCGGACTTTGGCTAGAGATGGATGTTTCGCATCTACAAGGGGATTTACGCAGATGTGGCTCCATAGATGCGGGTGAGTAACTGCAGGTGCACGTGGTCGGGCAATTAGTGGGACTCGCATATGCAAACATTTGACCATAAATGCGGTACCGCAAGTGCGAATGATGGTCCACAAAGCGACAATGCTGAGCAAAATATATCTTGAGCGAGGGTTTATTTTCATTTAGCATATTTTGAGTTATAGAGATCATATTTGGGCAATTTTGGAGGGAATTTTCACAATTTAGATTGGCTAAATATTTTTTACTCGAATTTGTTTGTATTTCATAATTCCAACCTCGATTTTAGCGTTTGATTGATGAATTAAATTGAAGAAATTGGGGATTTTAGTAACAACTTTTCCAAATCATAAATTGATTATTTGAAGGCCGATTTGAGGCCGAAATTGGATGAAATTGGTATGATTGTACTCGTATCGAAATGGGTGTTCAGAATTTTATGCGTTTTCTCGGGTTCCCGGGTGCAAGCTGAGGTTAACATTTTAATTTTTGTTAACGGCGAAGCTTTATTATTCAAAATCATTTCTGATGACTTTTATTCATGATATTAAGTTATTATGGCTAGATTCGAGCCATTCAGAGATTGATTTGCTCAGGAAGGGCCTGGTAGTTGATTGAATTAACTTGGTTAAGGTAAGTATCTTGCCTAACTTTGTGTGGGAAAAATTTCCCTTGGTCTAATTTGCAATATTTGTGCTATGTGAAACAATGTATACATAGGTGATGAGTGTGTCAACGGGCGTATCTATTGGTTGTGACCGGATTAGACTATAAGCTATTAATATGACTTGATTTGGAGTTATTTATTATGAGAAACATGCTTTTATTTTTGTTGTTCACTCCCCCATCCTTAAATTATTGTTATAATTCTTGTACACATTATTGTTTAGCTCTAGGCTATATCTTATTGTGGCATTATTATTGTTACTCATGGTGATATTGTGGAACATGTGTGCGTGAGATGCAGGTGATTGTTTTTATCGTGTTGTGATTGAGATGTGCATGCAGCAGAATAAGGGTAGTGTATATATTGATGCGCATGCGGCAAGATAATGGGTTATATGCGTGTGTTGCTAGTAAGGAGAAATAATTCATTGTGAAGCGCATTCGGCGAGATAAGGGGGCTAATGCACACAAAGCTATTTCGGAAAAAATATTTTTAAAATGTGAAGCTCATGCGGCATCATAATGGGGACTTATGATTCATGATTTGTAATTATGAGGTGTGGTACCTCAAGGTGATTCTTGATGTTATTCTTGTCTTGGAACGGCTTGAGGATGTGAACAATCATTGTTTCCTTAATTGGTTCACTTGTATTTTAATTGTGTTTGGGTTAATTTATTGTGTTGTCACATGTTTACTCTTTGTTGCCTTTATATAAATTTTGTGTTCCATTGTCAGCTTTATATTGATATTCTGTGCAGGTTTTATGTCTAGCTAGTGCCTTGACTTGAACCTCGTCACTACTCCTCGTCACTAACCTCGTCCTAGAAAGGGAGGCTAGACTCATTGTTATGTTGTTTCGGGTAGGAATGAGGTCATTATATCAGATGTTGTCATTACAGGTATTGTTTTAGTCTGTTATAGAGATGCCTCAATTTTATTTGATCTAGGTTCCATTTATTCGTATGTGTCATCCTATTTTGCTCTAATTTGGATATGTGTCATGATTCTTTGGATACCCTTATTTATGTGTCTATGCGTATTGGGGATTCTATTATTGCAAATCGGGTCTATCATTCTTATTTTGTCACTATCGGAGGTTATGAGACTAGGGTTGACATTTTGTTACTCAATATGGTGGATTTTGATATGATTTTGGGCATGAATTGGTTGTCACCATATCAAGCTATCCTGGATTGTCATACTAAGACTGTAATATTGACTATGCCGGGGTTGCTGAGGTTGGAGTTGAGAGGTTCGTTCGGTCATGTTCCTGGTAGGGTAGTGTCCTTTTTGAAGGCACAACGGATAATTGAGAAGGAGTGCCTCGTATATTTTGCCTTTGTGAGGGATGTTAGTGCTGATACTCCTACCGTTGAGTAAATTTTGATGGTGAGAGTTTCTAAGTGTGTTTCTAGTAGACCTACCGGGTATGCCACCTGATAGGGATATTAATTTTGGTATTGACTTTCTGTCGGGCACTCAGTCCATCTCTAGTCCACCAAATCGCATAGCACCAATGGAGTTAAAGGAATTAAAGGAACAGCTTCAGGAGTTGCTTGATAAGGGTTTCATCAAACTGAGTGTTTCACCATGGAGTGCTTTAGTTCTATTTGTGAAGAAGAAAGACATCTCTGTGAGGATGTGTATTGACAACAAGCAGCTGAACAAGGTTACTATCAAGAAAAAGTACCCATTACCGTGTATTGATGATTTGTTTGATGCCTTCAGAGTGCTAGGGTATTCTCGAATAATGATTTGAGATTGGGGTACCATCAGTTGAAGATTCAGACTTCTGATATTTTGAAGACGGCTTTCAGGACCCGATATGGTCACTATGAGTTCCTGGTGATATCTTTTGGGCTGAGCAATGCCCAACAATCTTTATGCCCTTAATGCACAACGTGTTCCAGCCATATGTTCATTCCTTCTTCAACGTGTTCATTAATGTTATATCGGTGTATTCTCGCTGTCGAGAAGATCATGAGAAGCACGCAAAGATCGTGCTCCACACTTTAAGGGAGAAGAGGCTATATACTAAATTCTCCAAATGTGAGTTTCGGCTTGATTCAGTGGCATTTTTGGGCTATGTGGTGTCCAGTGAGGGGATAAAGATGGACCCAAAAAAGATTGAGGTAGTTCAAAGTTGTCCCTGACCTTCTACCGCCAATAAGATTCGGATTTTTTTAAACTTGGTTGGGTATTATTGCCGTTTTACAGAGGGATTTTCATCCATTGCAGCACCTTTGACTAGATTTACCTAGAAGGGTCCCCCATTCAGGTGGTCTGACGAGTGTGAGGAGAGATTTCAGAAGCTCAAGACTGCCTTGACCACAGCTCCAGTTCTGGTTTTGCCTTCAGCATCGGGTTCTTATATAGTATATTATGATGCTTCACAGATTGGCATTTGGTGTGTGTTGATGCTGGAGGGTAGATTGATATATCTATTTCACGTCAGTTGAAGCCCCATGAGAAGAACTACCCAATATACGATTTGGAGTTGACTGCCATTGTTCCCGCGCTAAAGATTTGGAGGTATTATCTTTATGGTATGTCATGTGAGGTGTCCATGGATCACAGGAGTCTACAACATCTGTTCAAGAAAAAGGATATGAACTTGAGGCAACGGAGGTTGTTAGAGCTACTAAAGGATTATGATATCACAATTCTTTATCATCCTAGAAAGGCCAATATGGTGGTCGATGCTTTGATTAGGAAGGCTAAGAGCATGGGTAGTCTTGATTTTATTCCAGTTGGGCAGAGACTATTAGCTTTGGATGTTTAGACTTTGGCCAATAGGTTCATAAGGTTGGATGTTTCGGAGCCTATCCAGGTTCTTGTTTGCGTGGTTTCATGGTCTTCTTTGTTTGAGTGCAACAAGGCACATCTAGTATGATGATACCCACTTGTTTGTCCTGAAAGACACGGTGCAGCATAGTAATGCCTAGGAGGTGAATATTGGTAATAATGAGGTGTTGAGGATGTAAGGTCGGAGCTGTGTTATGAATGTTGATGGGTTGTGTGAGTTGATTCTGAGGAGGCCCACAACTTGTAGTATTCCATTCATCCAAACGTCGTAAAGAAGTGTCATGATTTGTGTTTACCTTGAAAATGGTATTAATAATTATATTTGATTTGTGGTTCTAAAAATACGCGATTTATCTTAATACTAGTTGTTATGTAAGTAATGCTGACTATAAATGAACAAGAAATGATAAGCAAACCGGTGTGGTCATAAGATCGATGGCCTCGAGTTCGGCAGTATGGGATCTCAAGGGCAGCCTTTAAAAGCTGATGATGAGTAATAAATGAAGAACAATGAACGAACACAACAAATGAGAGGTGATAAATGAAGAACAATGCAATAAATTCGTAGAGTAATTTTTGAGAATGCTTAGGCAAGGAAAGTAGAGAATGTTCTAGTATATTCAATATCTTGTCCTGTGAAAAAAAGTCCTCCTACAAGAATGTTTGGGTCCCCTTTATATAGGAGGGGGAATCCCAACATAGTACATGTCTAATAACAACTAGGAAATTTAATTGGTACAGTTGTATAATGGCTTAGTACGGATTTGTACTATTCTTGCAGACCTGGTCAGCTCTAACCATGTGTGTTTGGGAATTTTCTCGTCTTTCCATGACGATCATCGATTGAACTACTCCGAGGTTGACCATAATGGGCCTTCGAAGTGCTCCTTCAAGGGACACAACTCGGGGTCATACCTCACGCTCTGCTTTGGGCTTCTCGAGGTTGGACGTGGAGAGGCATAGTAGCTTCAAAGTCAAACTCCCTAATTTTGGTCGTATACAGATAGTCCCCGCGTTTCTTAGAATGAAATGATAAGAAACGATCTTGAGTTCCTGCCTCTTTGACACCCCTATCGTGACGTCATCCACGTGAAATAATTAAATGGTGTGACAAAAAATATTATACAGGGGTCTTATCAGACACGATTCCTGGTAAGCCCACGAACCGCTATCGATCGCCCTTTCAACTCCTCCAAGTGACCTATAAATACTCCAACTATCTTTCAAACCTTTGCAATATCTTCAGATCTTCAAATTTTTATTAATAGTTTCTTGTCTTCACTCTTCTTCTGTGTTCACTTCTTTGTCAACTTGCTTTGAAATTTTGGTGACAACTATGGCCAAAACTTCTAGGACAGTACCTCGAAAAGAGGAAGCCCCTTCTTCGTCATGCTCGTATAAGAGCAAAAAGGTAGTGCCTCCTAGCGTTGAGGAGTGCGTTCCTAGGACCTTCGATACATCGTCCGATCTCAAAATTGAAAAACCTTCTTCGGTATCGGGCCGATGCGTGCCCATGTCTCGATATATCAGTTTAATAACCGATGTAGAGAAGGTGAAACTAGATTGCCACTGGGGAGAGGCGGTACAAGTAGAGATCCCTTTACCGAAAGAAGATGTAACTAAGCACAAAGATGGCTTCCTTAGTGTGTATATGTATCCCTTTACCTTAGGCCCTATAGATTCTTCCTCTCCACCGATAGACCCGGTGATCCTCGATTTTTGTAGAGAATATCGAGTGATGCTTGGTCATATTTATCCTTCTTTTTGGAGAATTGTCTATTTGCTTAAATATTTCTTGAACATGGTCAAGGGGATGTCTTTCACCCTTGATCATCTGATCAGATTGTTTAGCCCTCGCCTCTATCGAGGAGGACTAGTCAGACTGCGACATCGATCAGCCAAAAAAAAATTTGCCAACACCAATGAAGACAAAAATCGGGGGTGGATGAGCTGCTTCGTTCGAGTCAGAACTTTGGACCTCATCCCTGCCAAGAAGATGCCATTCCCTGAGGAATGGAATATGAGGTGCAAGTGTTATTTCACCGAGCATGTTTCATTATCTGAATGTCCTCTTTTCCTCTTTTAAACTGACTCCTTTCTCTTTTGAACTGATTCCCTTCTGGTTGCTTAGCCATTGTATGGTTCCCCAGTGCTGTCAAGGACCTCCCGGCTAGGTTAGACTTTTAGACTCCGCCTTTACATATAATAGTGTGTTTTGCGTGATCTGGCTAAAACTCGATAGGAGGCCAAAAATCACGGTATGCCCTCACCATTGTCACTTCTAAATCCCTTATGAATAGATTTTTTTTGGCGGTATGTATAACATTTTACGCCTGTGCAGGCCTCGGGGAAGTCGTTTCAATGAGATCGCCTCCTCTTGGTGAAGAGGAGACCCAAAAGCCCATCAAAGATAGAAAGATAAAGAAGGAGGCACTGGCGGAGTCCCCAAAACCAAAGAGAGCCAAGGCTCGAAAGCCTAGGACCGATGCAACGGTCCTAACTTCGGAAGTTGCTGAGAGTCTTTGTGCTGAAGATGAAGATGATGACGGTTGCCCATTGATACATCGGGCAAGGCGAAGCGGTGATGCTTTGAAGGTTGCTGGGCAGAAGACTGTCGAGTCTGAGGTGGCCGGTGTGGTCCTGCCTCGTATTGAGGAGACCCTGGAGGAGGGTTTGGATGTAGTCCACGAGCTGACCATTGATTGGGATACAACTTGTGCCGGAAATCATTTGGTTGGCAAACTCGAAGGATCTAGCTCTGAGGACTCTTGAGGGCGAGAGGAAGCCCTGATAGAGGTTGATGCCTTTGGCGATCCTCAACCAGAGCCGTTGTTTTCCCTAGGGCAAATGAGGGATGCCCAGAACAGGGAGACTCCCGATGTGGGGGCATCCTAGGGAGAGGACGACGCATTTGGAGACTTCTTTGTCGGCGTTGAATAGGATGATGATCTCAATGCCCCAGTCGTTCTTGAGGAGGCTGCGAAACTCCAAAAACAGGTGATTTTGACATAACCTTTGTGCCTTGAGTTTTGATCTTTTGTTTTTCTAACTTCTTTCCTTCGTGCTACAGGTCATAATGTTAGACGATCAGGCCTTCTCCAAGTTAAGAGCTGAACTGACTCATAGTGAAGAGGAGTTCGAGAATCTCTCTACGGAGTCGAAAGAGCTAAAAACGTTTTACGCCCGAAAGGAGGAGGAGCTGAAAAGCGTTCGAGTGAGCTCGAATAAAGTGCTCCAAGAGCGGGCCAACTTCATCGAGCAGGTAGTTCGGCATTCATGAGCTTGCTTTTTATTATCATAACTCGGTTTTTACTATCCTGACTTGGCATTCGCAGATTAAGTGAAAGGATGCCTTAGCGGAGCAGCTTCAGGAAGAAATTATGGCCAAAGGTGCCAAGATCCTCGAGCTGAAACGGTGAAAGGATAGTATGGTCCTTGAAAGGGATACTCTCCAAGGGGATCTGGCCTTGACCCAGGGTCTTCTTCATACTGCTAAGTAGGAGGCTCACAAATTCCAAGCGCTTTATGCTGAGTCGGATACCGTGTTATCTATGGCCAAGTCTGAAGCCAATGCACTCTTATCCTCGTATTGGGATAACGCTGCTGCACCAATTGCTCGAGCCAGGGAGATATCTGAAGAGGCCGAGCTCAAACTAGCTCGCACCCTTGTACATGCTTGGTTGGAGGCTCAAAGAAAGGCCTTCGAGGAAGCGCATGCCAAGGGTTCTGATCTTTCTGCCGAGATCGAAGAAGCGAGGGCCTTGGAAGAGGAGTCAGTTGCTCTGACTACTTCGGACGAGGGCTCTGCGAGTGGCTCGAGGAGTGGTGAAGATGAAGACTAAGCCACCTTTTCTCATTTTACTTCTTCTTCTTTTGTACATGGACTCCGCATGGGAGTTTTGTAAAATGCACCTTTGTAAATATATTTTGGAATACAAAGGATTTTAATGTCTTCAAAGTTTTGCCTTTTAGTGTTCATGCCGAAGTCAAGCTTCAAACTTGATATCAACTTCTTCGAGCTCGGTCTCGGAGCAACAGAGTCCCTCTAGATCGGGTTGTTCTGGTTTTGACTACATACCTTCCCTAGGTCGGGTTGGTGAGGACTTGATTTGACTCTTCGATGCCTCAAACACGGGGTGGTAATGTTATTCTTGTGACATGATTGTGAAGTGACCAAAATGGCCCCGTCAGTACATTTCCTAAAAAGTCATAATTGCATCGTGAGAGCTGATTGGCTATCAAATTTAATGAATAGTCGTTGCTCATCTTATAAATACTTGTTTTCCTTGTTTTGAAGGCTTTGTCGCTTCGTGCAACTACCTTTCTCTATAGAGTCCTTTTCTTGCGCTAGTTCTAGTACCGCATCAGATCAAAGCTTTCGCCTGAGTTTTCATCTTTCCTTTCTTGTGTTGAAGGAGCTATGGCTACCATGCCCAAATCCACTCACCAGGAAGAGGGAAATCCCACCTCTTCTTCCCACCCGGCTGGTGGTACACCACCGGTGTTTGGTGAGCTAACTTCGAACTACTTTGTTTCTAAGAGAGATTTTACGATAGAGAAACCTCTCGATGTTCTGGGCCATCGATAACATGCATCGAGGTTCATTTGATCAATAGAAGAGAGACACATCGAGGTTGTGAGGAGAGAATGCAGATGGGGCGAAAAGGTGAGGTTGCAGGTACCCTTTCGGGAAGAGGATATTATGGCCCACGTAGAGGGGTTTCTGAACGTGTACATATACCCTTTTACATTGAGTCCTCTCGACCGACTCGTGCTCGAATTATGTCAAAGATATTGAGTCACTTTGGCTCAGATCCATCCGTCTTTCTGGCGGATTGTGCTAATGATGAGATTTTTTGCTGAAAAGGTCGAGCTCGAGTTTACTCTTAGCCATCTCATCAGATTGTATCGGCCTTTACATCATCGGGGTCTAATTACACTGTGACACCGATATACCAAGCCCTTTATTTCCAGTGATGAGGAGGGCAAGGATCGGGGATGGATGAGTTAGTTTGTTCGAGTGAGGACTATTGATATTATTCCTGTAGAGTTCCTGCCATTTCCCAAGAAATAGAATTTCAAACGTAAGTGATACACTGTATTATATTATTTTGGTTCTCGATGGAGCCAGACAATGTAAGGGTATTTTCTTTCCCTTTTACAGCGATCCCGTGGATGCCAAATGAGGTCCCCTATCTTGCGGGCTGGGCCCGCAAACTGGAGACCTCTTCAACTTATGATGAGCGCAATTGGAGAGATTTGTCGAAAGGAAAATGGGAGGCTAAGCACCATGGTATGTGCTATGTGGTTTTTCTCTTGAGGAGTACTTTCCCTTTCGTACACTAATTTCTTTGTAGCAGGCATCAGTGAGTTCTCTGAGGTGAGACCGTCCCCTTTCGAGGAGAAGGAAGAACCTTCGATTTCTGAGACATGGAAGGATAACAAAAGGAAACGGTCCTCGAAGGACGAGGATTCCCATAGCCAAGCAGGATCCGCTCGGGGGTGGACGTTGCCGCTGACGAAGGCCTCATTTTTATCGGTCACTCTATAGACATTAATGCACCCGGAGAGGATGACTCTATATTGATGGTTCGAACCAGGAGGCCTCCCGAGACTATTGAGCTTGCTGGACTCGAGGCCCCTAGTCTCGAGGGAGAGATTCCACAAGCGAGGAAAGGTGAAGGTCCTTCACTACCTGGTTTGGCAGTTGGTTCTCGTATGCCGAGAAGTACTCTGAGAGGAATGGGCATCGACGCATCTCCGCCCAATTAGAGCACCTCGGGTTGTCTTACCAAGGCTGATAAGACTGAGCCGGGGGATGCGAAGTCGACCTTCGAGGAAGCTCAGCGGTTTTGCTCTATGGTGGGTTCTGAAGTTATTACAACTTTTCCAACTCCATGTTCTCTCCCTTTTAACTAAATTTTTCTTTCTTATAGGCCTTCGATAAGCTAAAGTCTGAGCTGCTTCGTTGTGAGTCTAAGTTGCGCAAAGCCTTGAATGGGGAGAAATCTCTCAAGCTTCTTTGTGATAAGAAGATAAGAGAGCTGACACATCTTCGATCGGAGTTAGACCAAAGTCGTGATTACAAAGGCATACTCGAGAAACAGGTAACTTCCATTTATAGGGAACACAAGCTTCTTCTCCCATCTTCGGAAACTAATGTTTCGGCATCCCAGTTGCAGAGAAAGACAGAGATGTTGGAGAGCGTTCACGGTGAAGCCAACCAGATCAATTCTGAGTGCAACGGCTTGAAGGCATAGATAGATGCTCATGTTGTGGCCAAAAGGAATGCTTTGGCTAAGGCCTCCACCCTCTAGATATAGCTTCGTAATGCTCGAGAAGGCGACTCGGTCCAGGCGAGTAGGATCGCTAAGCTTGAAATAGATCTTTTGAAGATGAAGGCTGAAGTTGTGGATGCTCGACCCAAACCTGAAGAGGTTCGAGCAAAAGCTGATAAGAAGGTGGCCATCTATCTGAAAGATGCTGCTGAAGCTCGTATGAAGTTGAGAGGGCTTCCGATCGAGAGAAGAGAGGTAATGAAATGCCCGATGCAAATCCCGGAGGGAAACTCTCGAGGAGATTCACGGCAAGGGCTTCGATCTCTCGGAGGAGATAGAGCAGGCCAAGGTAGATGAGTTCGACGCCAAGTTCCTCATTTCTGATGCTGAAGACAAAGAGGAGGGGGCCGGTGAGGGAGCTGGTTTCGAGGGAGAGAAGGCTAAGCTCCTGAAGGTAGACTAGGTTTTTCTTTCTTGCTATTTGCATTGGGCTCCCTGTGGGAATGTTGTAAATGTATCTTTGTACCATTATTTATAATAAAAAAGGAACCTTTCAGTTTTCCATTTATATGAATTTCCACTTGCTTGTGTCTTTGCTTATGTTTTGAGTTTAAGATAGGAACCCTTAGGTTGTGCTTGATGAGTAATTGATAATAGTTGACCGTTCAGGGCTCAGTCCTCGAATCAAGTTTTGACTCAGGCTCGTTGACCCTTAGATTTTCAACATATTGGCCCTTAGGCTCTTACGTATTGGCCCTTAGGCTCTTTAGGCTGGCCCTTAAGCTCTTAGGCATTGGCCCTTAGGCACTTTTAGATTAGGTCAATACGACCTCTAATATGGCTATAGTTTTCCCTGTTTCAACTGAAGACTTTGAAGTTTTGATTATGCCTTGGCATGTTTTGTGTTCGTCCGACTCTTCAACGGCTCAAATAAGAACCTCGATTATGAGTCGATATGTGACAATAATTGAGTACCTTGGGAGGTTCTCTTGAAGGTTGATTTTTCGAAGCCTTTTGCTGAAGGTTGAATATCTCGAAGCCTTGTTATTGTTTGGAGCTGATATGATCGAAGCTCTTTTGCTTATGTCGGTGGTAGCCTGATTAACCAGTTCTTTTCAAAGTATTTTCGAAGTATTTGTAGGCCTTTAATTTTATGGCGGCGGTTGGACGTCTCCGAGCCGTGTTAATTTTGCCAGAGCCTTTTTATATGACCGTAGTCTTTATGTTCGGCCGTAGCATTTAGTCCCTATGTGAGATGACCTCGGCGTCTATATCGAGGGTATGCATTTTTAGGGGTCTTACAAGTTCGATATATAACCTTGGTCTTAATATCGGGGTTATGCCTTTTTAAGGTCTTATAAGTTTAGGCATGCCTTGTTGAGGTCTTACAGATTTGGTGTTGCCTCACTAAAGTCTTACGAGCTCGGAATTGTCTAATCGAGGTTTTATGAATTCGAGTTTTTAATGGCTTAATGAGGTGACTATCGATGACAGTCCTCGAGTGTTCGATAGTTTTTTGGCCCTCGAGCCTTCTTATGAGAAAGTAGTGAACTTCTTCGAGACACAAAGTGTTTTGATAAGCAAAGAGGTTTCCTCAATCACCTGATATATGCGTGCATGTTTTTTTGCCTTTGGAGGCTCGATCATTCTACATGGACACAGTCCATTTGACCGTTTGGCCCAATACAACATTCTCCTATCAAGGTTCTTCTAGGCATAGTTCGATTTCTTCGAAGAGCTGACTCCTGGGGTGATGCCCCCCAGTATTTGAGGTTGATTGAAGAGAAGCCTTGAATACTTGATGAGTTCTCCTTAGGTAGCATATGGATGTTTCCTCGTTAAAAACCTCTCTGGTAAAACCCATTTGGGATAAAACCCGATCTAAGGGAAAAAGAGTGAAACGCATGCTTTAATACCCAAGGTCTTCGAGATGGAGGGTGCTTCGATTCCTCTTACTTGAATGCTTGCAATAAGTTAGTATAAAACATAAGTGAAAAGGGAGAAGGTTTTACCTTAGTATTGATAGCGTTAGAGCCTTGATCCGTTTTAATTGCTTGCTCCGAGGACGCGGAACGGTCCTTTATTCACTCTTGTCTTTTGGCTTTTTTGAAATGGAGGGAATTGATGTCAGTGCTATGTCGTGCACCATGAACATCTCTCCTACTATGTGCTGCTTCTTGTACATTGCTTTTACTCCATCCTTGGTTAGGAACTTTATCATTTGATGAATGGTTGATGGTACAGCCCTCATACTATATATCCACGTCCTTCCAAGTAAGGCATTGTATCTCGTGTCACCTTCGATGACATGAAACTTAGTATCTTGGATTATACCAGCCACGTTGACCAGGAGGGTGACCTCTCCTTTCGTTGTCTCGCTTTCCATGTTGAATCCATCGAGGACTTGAGAGGCGGGTATGATCTGGTCGAGCAGTCCGAGCTGCTCCACCACCCTCGACCTGATTATGTTGGCCGAGTTACATGGATTCACGAGTACACATTTAATTTGAGACTTATTTAAAAAAAAAATCACCAGTGCGTCATTATGAGGCTGAGACAAGGTCTCGATGTCCTCTTCGTTGAATGTGAGAGTATCCTCTGGTATGTAACTCCGAGTTCGCTTTTCCCTGGTGATAGATATTTTCATTCGCTTGACGACGGGCCCCTATGGAGCATCGACCCCTCCAATTATAATGTGGATGATGTGTTGTGGTTCTTCTAGTTCGTTCTTCATGTTCGCCTCTCTTTCCCGAAATTGATTTTTAGCTCGGTCGCTGAGGAACTCTTGAAGGTGCCCTTCACTGATCAGTCCGGCTACCTCCTCTCGAAGCTGCCAGTAAGTGCCGTGATATTTGCATACTAAGTTAGGGTTCCTTTGTGAAGTATCCGACAGTATGGGTTTTGGCCACCTGGTATCTTTGATTTTACCTATGGCCGATACAATGTCCGAGACATCGATGTTGAAGTTGTACTTAGATAACCAAGGTGCCTCTACCAGCCCAGCGTGCCTATCGAACCCGACTTTACTCATGAGTTCCCGAGAATTTTGCCCTCGACCTATATTTTGATCTCCTTGAGGTGTGTTACGCCTCGGGGTGTTTCTTCGATCTTCTACATACGGCTGATATCTTTCCTTGTTTGGCCTCGATTCTCTTTCTGTAAACCTTTGTTCCTTTGTTAAGAGCCTTCTAGGATATACTGATCCAGAGGGGGCTCCTAGTTGGTCGTCCTCGACCCTTATCTTTGATTGATATCTATTGTGTACATCTGCCTAAGTCACGGCGGGATACTCAACCAAGTTCTGCTTCGAAGCTATCGAGCTTCGCTCATCCAGACCCTGAGTGAAAGCCTGCACTTCCCAGTCATTAGAGGTGGCAATTCCATTCGTTCCATCTGGAAATGAGACACAAATTTCGTCAGCATCTCGTTCTCCCTTTGTTTTATCTTGAAGACGTCGGATTTCCTTGTAGCAACCTTGATTGCACCCGCATGCGCCTTCACAAAAGAATCTGCCAACATGGAAAACGAATCCATCGAGTTCAGGGGTAGGTTGTGATACCACATCATGGATCCCTTCAATAGTGTTTCTCCTAATTTCTTCAGCAAGACGGATTCAATCTCGTCATCTTTTAAGCCATTCCCTTTTGCAGCACAAGTATAAGCGGTAATGTACTCATTGGGGTTCGTGGTCCCGTTATACTTCAAGACATCGTCCATTCTACATTTCTTCAAGATGGGCTTTGGAACCGCACTTGATGGTAATGGTCTCTGCACGAACTTCTTTGAAGTTACACCCTTAAGAATCGGGGGTGCGCCCCAAATCTGATCAACCCTCGAGTTATAAGTCTCCAATTTTTTATTGTTAGCCTCTATCTTCTTTTCCCCTGACTCGATTCTTTTTGTAAATTCCTCGAGCATTTTCTTGATTGAGGGGTCAGTCCCCGAGTCGCTTTCATTGGGTTTTTCCAGCACTGGTTCGTGTTGCATGTTTTCGGGTTCGACGGTGCTAGGGGTTCGACTTTGAAGTTGAGTGATGGCGACTTGCTAAGCTTGTAGCATCTCGAATATTACTTGGAGGCTGACTCCCCCTTCTTCCATTCCTCATGCTTCCTGGCCTCCAGCCTGGGCTTCCCTGCGTTCATTCCTTGCGGGGTCTGCGCCTGCTTCCGTATTTAGAGCGTTGTGGGAGCTGATATGAACTGGCTCCACATTTGGTACCCCCTTAGGGTTTACAGGTGGTATATTGAGCCCTATGCCGATGTTTTCTCCAAGTCCTTCACTGTCATGAGCAGGCACATTTTGTGTGCTAGACATGGTTGAGCCTGAAATCAAAGAATCTTTGGCAAGAAAAAGTGTAAAGAATAATGTGCGTTATTAGAAAACTAGCACCAAAACAATCACTATTATTTTTAGCCCCACTGTGGGCGCCAAACTGTTTACCTTGAAAATGGTATTAATAATTATATTTGATTTGTGGTTCTAAAAATAAGAGATTTATCTTAATACTAGTTATTATGTGAATAATGCTGAGTATAAATGAACAAGAAATAATAAGCAAATTGGCTTGGTCACAAGATCGAGGGCCTCGAGTTCGGCAGTATGGGATCTCGAGGGCAGCCTTTAAAAGCTGATGATGAGCAATAAATGAAGAACAATAAATGAACACAACAAATAAAAGGTGATAAATGAAGAACAATGCAAAAAATTCGTAGAGTAATTGTTGAGAATGTTTAGGCAAGAAAAGCAGAATATGTTCTATTATATTCAATATCTTGTCCAGTGAAAAAAAGTCCTTCTACAAGAATGTTTGGGTCCCCTTTATATAGGAGGAGGAATTCCAACATAGTACATGTCTAATAATAGATAGGAAATTCTATTGGTACAGCTGTATAATTGCTTAGTACGGATTTGTACTATTCTAACATACCTGGTCGGCTCTAACCATGTATGTTTGGGAATTTTCCTGCTTTTCCATGACGATCATCGATTGAAATGCTCTGAGGTTGACCATAATGGGCCTTTGAAGTGCTCCCTCGAGGGACACACCTCGGGGGTCGTACCTCACGCTCTGCTTCGGGCTTCTCGAGGTTGGACATGGAGCGGCATAATAACCCCAAAGTTGAACTCCCCAATTTTGGCCGTATACAATTTGAAACAACACTACTTGTGGAGAAGAATAAAGAAAGATATTTTGGAGTATGTGGCTCGGTGTTTGAACTGTCAGCAGTTTAAGTATGAGCATCAAAGATCAGGTGCTTTGCTTCAAAGACTTGATATTCCGGAGTGGAATAGGAGCGTATCATTGTGGATTTTGTAGTTGGATTCCCATGGACCTTGAGGAGATTCGACGTTGTGTGGGTATTGTGGACAGACTGCACACTTCATTCTAGTCATGACTACCTACTCTTCTAAGAAGCTAGCTCAAATTTATATTCAGGAGATTGTTTTCTTTCATGGTGTGCTGATGTCTATTATCTTGGATCAAGGCACGCAATTCACATCACATTTTTGGAGAGCCGTGCAGCATGATTTGGGCATATAGTTCGATCTAAGTACGGAATTTCATCCTCAAAGAGACGGGCGGCCCGAGAGTACTATTCAAATCTTGGAGGACATGTTACATGCATGTGTTATTGAATTTGGGGGTTCATGGGATCAGTTTCTTCCGTTAGCGGAGTTCGCCTATAGCAACAGCTATCAGTCAATCATCAAGATGGCTCTTTATGAGGCCTTATAAGATGCAATGTCGTTCTCCTGTTGGTTAGTTTGATCCTAGGGAGGCTAGGTTGTTGGACACTGATTTGGTCGGTGATGCTTTGAAGAAGTTGAAGTTGATTCAGGAGCGACTTCGTATAGCATAGTCTAGGAAAAAAAGGCTGGTCGGAGGACTCGTGATGTGGCATTCATGGTGGGAAAGAGATTTTTACTCAAACTTTCACCCATGAAAAGTGTGATGAGCTTAGTGAAAAAGGGCAAGTTGAGCCCTCGGTATATTGTTCTTTTGAGATTATTGAGAGAGTGTGTGAGGTGGCCTACAAACTTGCAATGCCACCTAGCTTATCGAGAGTTCACCTGGTCTTTCATGCTCCCTGCTTTAGAAGTATCTTGGTGATTCGTCATATGTATTAGATTTTAGGTCAATGCAACTGGATAAGGATTTGACTTATGTTGAGGAGTCGGTGGCTATTTTAGACAGGCAGGTCCGGAGGTTTAGGTCAAAGAGCATTACATCGGTGAAGGTTTAGTGGAGAGGTCAACCGTTCGAGGAGGTGACTTGCGAGATCGGGCATGATATGTGGAGCCGATATCCTTGCCTATTTGGAACTTCAAGTATATCTCTATACTCGTTCGAGGACAAACATTTATTTAAGAGGGGGAGAATGTAACAAATCGATCAATTATTTTGAGTATTTAGCCCCGTTTCCCCAATTTGTTTCTTTACATATGTGTAATTGTGGTTACGTGACTTGCAGAGTTGATTGGTTTGGTTTCAAGAGAGTTTTGGATTAATTTGGGGCACTTAGTCCCTTCGTTGGAGGCTTAAGTTGTAAGAGTTCATCGGAGTTCGACTTTTGTATAGACAACTCCAGAATAGTGTTTTGATGGATCCAATAGCTTCATATGGTGATTTTAGACTTAGGTGTATGTCCGAATTTGGATTCAGAGGTTCCTAGGTTGTTTTGGCTTGAATTGGAGAAAATTGAAAATTGAAGGTCTGGAAGGTTGATAATTTTAAACAAGGGTTGACTTTGTTGATATCGAGTTGAGATTGTGGTTCTAGAAGTTAGTATAGGTCCGTTGTGTCATTTAGGACTTGCATGCAAAACTTGAGGTCATTCCGAATTAATTTGATATGGTTCGACATGAGTTTTGGAAGTTAAAAGTTCATTAGTTCATTAGGCTTCAATTGAGGTGTGATTCGTAGTTTTGATATTGTTTGGTGTGATTTTAGGCCTCGAATAAATTCATGTTATGTTTTGGAATTAGTTGGTGTGATTGGACGGAGTCCCGGGGGCCTCTGGTGAGTTTCGAATTGTTTATGACTGTTTGGGATGTTCAGATCTGGTGCTTTCACACATGCGACTTATTGATAGCAGGTTTGTGCACGCAAAAGCAGACATGGGTCTGCATATGCGATGCTAGTTGCAGTCTGGATCGTGTGCAGATGCGAGGTTATTTCCACATCTATGTGTCCGCAAATGCGGACAAGAGGGCACAGAAGCGGACTTTGGTTGGGTCATTTTCTGTAGAAGCGGCGCAGCAGGTGTGGGCACCCTTCTACAGGTGTTATCCCTGCCAGTTTTCCCAATTCTGCAGATGCGGATGATGGTCCGCAGAAGCGAGACAGTAGGTGCGGTCCACATTCTACTGGTGCGAAAGTATCGGACGCAATAAGGTTGTTTTAAAATCGGGCGATTTTGGAGGGGATTTTCACGATTTGGATTGGGGTAATTCTTTTTTTACTTGAATTTTGTTTATAATTTATGATTCCAACCTCGATTTTAGTGTTTGATTGATGAATTGAATTGAAGAAACTGGGAATTTTAGTGAAACTTTTTCTAAAACATAAATTGATAATTTGAAGGCCGATTTGAGATCGGAATTGGATGAAATTGATATGGTTGGACTCGTATTAAAATGGGTATTCGAAATTTGTGAGTTTTTTCGGGTTTCTGGTGCGGGCCCGAGGTTGACATTTTGGGTTGACATTTTGATTTTTGTTATAAATCAAAGGTTTATTATTTGGAATCATTTCCTATGAATTTTATTTATGATATTAAGTTATTGTGGCTAGATTCGAGTCGTCCGAAGGTTGATTTGCACGAGAAGGGCCTATTAGCGGTTTGATTTAGAATTATTGAGGTAAGTATCTTGCCTAATTTTATGTGTGAAAAATATTTCTTAGGATTTGATCTAATTTACAATATTTGTGCTATGTGAAACGACGAGCACATAAGATGACGAGTGTGTACACGGGCATATGTGTTGGTTGTGACCGGATTTGACCGTAGGCTATTAATATGCCTTGATTTGGAGTTGTTTGTTATATGAAACATGCTATTTTTTTGTTGTCCACTCCCCGCACTCTTATATTATTATTATGATTCTTGTACGTATTGTTGTAGAGCCGTGGCTATATCTTGTTGTGGCATTAGTATGTATTCGTGGTGATGTTATGACATATGTGTATATGAAGTGCGGCTGATTATTATTGTTGTGTTGTGATTGAGATGTGCATGTGGCAGAATATATTGATGCGCATGCGACGAGATAAGGGAGCATATACACGTGTTGCTAGTAAGGAAAAATACTTCATTGTGAAGCACATATAGTGAGATAAGGGGACTTATGCACGTGAAGCTATATCAGAAAAAATATTTTTAAAATGTGAAGCTCATGCGGCGGTCATAAGGGAGACTTGTGATTCATGATTTTTGATTATGAGGTGTGGTACCTCAGGATGATTCTTGATGTTATTCTTGTATTGGAACTGCTTGAGGATCTAAACTTTCATTGTTTTCCTTATTTGATTCACTTGTATTTTAAGTGTGTTTGCGTTAATTCATTGTGTTATCACATGTTTACTCCTTGTTGTCTTTTTATAAATTTTTGCATTCTATTGTCAACTTTATATTGATATTATGCATAGGTTTTATGTCTAGTGAGTGTCTTGACTTGAACCTCCTCACGACTCCGTCGAGGTTAGTCTTCATACTTACTAGATGTAGTGTATGCATACTATGCTTCTGCATATATTTGTGCAGATTCATGTACCTATGAGCGTGCCGGTTGTTAGTGATCTGATTTGAGATTGTTGTGGAGACTTCAATGTATACCTGTCATTCCGCTCGCAGACCTCGGAGTCACTTTCTACTGATTTTCTTAGTATTATTTATTATATTTTCAAACAGTATTGTATTTATGAGATTTCACATGTACTCTCTGTAGAGCTTATGACTCAGTAGCACCAGTTTTGGGATTTATGTGACTTTGTATTTCAGCTTTTGGTTATGTTAAAGCAGTTTTCCGCTTTCATTGTTATTTAAGTTGGTGCTTGGTTCTATTGATCTTGCTATGTGGTAGGCTTACCTAATTCTAGGAAGTAGGCACCATCACGGTCCTTAAGGTGTGATTTGGGTCATGACAGATTGTTCATGTTTTTAATCTACAAGACTTAAAGCAAAACGCATGCCATTTTATACGCATTGATTATAGACTCTCAATTTAGCCGCTTGTCAACCATTTGTCGAGTAGGCAAAAATATTTATGAGCAATGTTAAAATAACGAGTTTGAAACAAATAGGAGTTGTAATGATTATAGAATCTCAATTCAATCGATTGTCAACTATTTGTCGAGTGCACAAAAACTAATGAACAATGTTAAAATAACGAGTGTAAAACAAATGGGATGCAGATACATGAGATGGGGGAAAACGAACGCAAACTCCCAATTCAGTCAATTGTCAATTATTTGTCGAGTACGCAAAATTGTATGAGCAATGTGAAAATAACGAGCTTAAAACAAATAGTAATAGATACATGAAATGGGGCAATATGACGAATTTACAAGAGTCGATTACAAGATATACGAGTTTACAAAGCATACGAATTTGCAGAATATTCGCGTTTAGGGAAGATTAATCTTAAAAATATGTTTATTCTCTATCACTAGTCGCAATAAACTTCCTACGTTATATATAAACCCGAACTCTGAATCCTGAACCCTAATCAATAAACATCCTTGATAGTCGATCATAAAATGTCGGTATCGTACATAACCAAAGTTGGAGTCAAGCAGAAACTATTGCTCGTGTACTGATAAAATTAATGATTAACCTTAAATAATGGCGAAATTAATAAAATTATTATCTTGACCCACGTTATTAATCATTTTATAACGTCAATACTTATGGGAATGGACAAATTCATAATACCATTAAGGATCTAGTTATTGTAGATGTGCAATGACTTAACATTGTTTCATGAGAATAGAACAAATATCGAGGATATAATGAAAGTAGTGGCTAGTCATTTGATGTTGTACAATTTAGAGATGAAACGTTTCGTTATACCATTATATATTAAAGTCAATTTATAATATGCAATTATAGAACAATATGCTATCATGGAGGAAATTTTAGAGAAGGAATATCTCCATAGCACAATCAATGTCACGTTTTAGCTTATGTTCATACTTGTTTTGACTTGACTTATGAACAACAAGCAATGAATGATCCAACCCCTTTAGAATATCACGGGAGTAGTTTTAGTTTCTTAATTCACTAATTTTAAATAAATGTATTGAATCAAGTTCCTCTAACACTGCAACCATTGATAGAGAATAGACCTATATTGAAGTTGATTTTAGTTGAACCTCTCACATATTACACCTGCAATGGAGTTATAGGCGACGGATGGGGTAGAGTTTACACTATAAATTACTCTAATTTTAAATTATAGACCACATGTGGGATAGAATCCACACCATAGGTTACTCTAAATTGAAACACAAACTTCAGTCAAGGGCGAATATATATGGAGACATCTCTCTATTCAAACCATGAATCTTGTTAACTTTACCACTCTCTTCTTCTCCAACTAAACACAAAAGCATCACAAAAAATCCTTTGAAAGTATTACCTAAACTCCTCCAACTGACAATGCAGAGTAACTAAATGATTTCAACTAATATGCCTATGCAAAGTTGTTTCGCTCCCCCCAGGTGTCAAACTTAGTTGCTTGCCAGATTAGTTTTATACACCACTGATCGCAACTACGCCTGACGTACTAGTAAACAGCCAAGGTCGTTATCCCATCTACCAGCACGTGTCATTTTGGTGTCTACTAGGACGTCAAGTCCGGTTAAACATCGCAATATTTTCCATTGGACTTGTTCTTCATCTTTTTTTTTCTCAATTCCTTTTCCAAACTCTTCTTCATAAAACAATAGAAAAGAAAATAGACATGCGAAGGGACGTGAAATATAGCACAAGTATCCATATCAGAAGGACCACTTGCTATGACAGAACGAAACACCGCTAGCAATGAAACTGCTAGCAGACAGTAATAAAAAAGTGCTCTTTAAACGTGCGCAACTCCAATCTGTAACATACTGTTTCTAAAAACTGAGCAAACTTGTGATAACAAAAGCGCGGTCACAACTTCATTTTGCACAAGTACAGAGTTGTTACATCTATACATATGTGAGGAACAAAAGGTTTGAAAGAACTAAAGAATTGACCATACATGATAGTGAGGTTAGCAAATCAGAAATGATAAAGGTGACCTAATATACAAGAATGGGCTCTATCACATTCTCTAATTTACAGACACCTGGGGCTTTCCTTTGAACATATACAAAAGGCTGGTAAAGCTTAATTATTATCTCCATCCCCTGCTGTAAAATGATATTGGGGGGGAGAGAATGAAATATCAAACTGGTGAAAATCTCAAAATCTCTATATGGTCATATTCTTGTAGGCGTACTCTCAGGAGACTTAAGAGTCTATGCCGTTTTAGTATTATTAGTTCTTTCAATGTCAAGCATAGGTTTTATTCTTCTCTCAACCTCATTGCTCAGTAACTTTAACTCTTCATAAATCATAGAAAAAGCAGCTTTGCAAGATTCCTCATCTCGAAAAGCCAGAGTCCACCTCCCATCGACCAAAGCTTTTGACTTAACTCTCGCATGGGCCACATGCTTTGCTACATCTATGCAAGGGAAAGATGATGGACGTATTCGAAGGTGTAACCATCTCAAGTGCTTCTCGTCAATTCGGGGCTGAAGTGGGAAAACAAAGAGAAACCTTTAGAAATAAGCCATAGACACTACTTACCAGCAATTGGCCACTACCAAAACTAGCCAGAAAAAGCTACCAATGATATACAACATACAAAAAAAAAAATAAGACAAAAAGAATCTTTTCTTCTCCCATTAGGTAAGGTTGAAATTCGTTGAAAACACATAGATGAGGCAATACATAATTTTTGAGGAAGACTGAAGATGATTTGGACTGGTTTGAAGTTAAAATTTGTTACCAATTATATGCAATACTCAACAATCCTAGGCAGAAAAGGTTTTTTTCCCAATGGGTAAGGGTGAAATTCTTGGAAATACATAGATGAGATAATATACAAAATTTGAGAAAGATTGGCGATTTACACTAGTTTGGAGTCAAAATTCGTCGTTAAAATTGAGTTTAAAAATTTCTCAACGACACATGTATATCTCACATACAGACACAGGTATACAAGCATATACAGGAATACATAGGGGATACACATCTATATAGGAAGGCCAATGAGTGTTGACATGGCACCTCTTAGAGATTAAGATTCTTATTTATCTTTTTTCTTAAATTTTTGCCTTTTTCTTTATTAAGTACTCTATTTAAATCTGAAAAGTCACTTCTAAAGGTCACTTAACAGTCATTTAAAAAACAATATAAGATAGGAGTAGTCACAATTGCAGATACACTCGTTCCTACAAGCCATTTCTTCGTTTGGCAGTCTTTTCCTTACACAAAGGTTTTTCTTTCCTTGCCTTTACAAATTCCAAGTAACTAAAGAAGATGGAAACTCTTTGCTTCCCTCATCATTATATTTTATTATTCTCATCTTTAGATGAAGAAAATTACGATAGATTGGCAAAAGTGAGGAAGATTTCAATCTTCCTTATCGTCTTTTGTCTCCCTCATTTGTCTTTCTCCTCCTCTTTCTTCTTCTTCTCTTTTCTTCATTTTCACCTTCTCTCGAGCCGAGGGTCTATCGGAAAACAGCCTCTCTACCTCCCCAGGTAGGGGTAAGGTCTGCGTACACATTACTTTCCCCAAATCCCACTTGTGGGATTATACTGGGCATGTTGTTGTTGTTGTTGGCGAAAATGACTTGCCGCTTGGGTAATCAACTATCCTTAGTCTCCTAACCAAGTTGCTCTAACCTCAAATTAATACTTATCATTTAGTGTTAAATTTGTATTATTATTGTACTGCCATACAAAGATGTAAATCGGCTGAAACATTTACGAAATAAGAGCCTTAAATAGCCCATGTTTTTTTTTGTTTTTTTAATTTTAATCTTCGTACCTTTGTGAGACTAGTCTGGTAGGGTTTTTGTCTAAGATAGTTAGTGGCAATGTTGTGTCTTACTATTTCACTTTTCAGTGCAGGACCTATTTACTATCTATCACTATTGTTTTGCATCTTTCTTCTGGATTTCATGTTTCTATTTTTCCTATGATTTCTGTGGTGATACTAATATTGTCTCCTTTTGTCTTTTTATTTTCTTGAGCCGATGGTCTTTTTGGAAACAGCCTCTCTACTCCTTCGGGATAAGGGTAAGGTCTGCGTACACACTATCCCCACTAATGGGATTTTACAGGGTTGTTATTGTTAATCTATTAGATAACATTAACAAAAATAGGCTATGTTGGCTCTTTCAACTTTTTTTTCCTCGACTAAGCAGGTTATATTCGTTGAGAAACTAAAGTCTAAAACTACAAATGTAAATGGAAGTGTATTTACTTTAAAAAAAATTACAGTATTTTGTTAAAAACTGAAAAAATAGTTACTTTCAGTTTTGGATAAGAACAAGGGGGCTTTCTTTCTATTTCTGAAGAATCAAACTTGAGAATTAAACCTAGAGGGACAATAATGGTGGATTACTATTTGAGTAGACATATGGTAGTAGGGCTGCATTTGTTTGTGATACATGCTTATTCACTTATCCTTGATATCAAATTGTTTGTTTTTTGGTCACTTATTGCTTTTTACAAACTAACCGAACAATCATCGACCATATGTATTTGGTAGTTTATCTATATATTACTGGAAATAGTTTCAAGTTACAACATTATGCAATTATACTTTTAATCTCCAACTGAAATTCATTTTCATAATTTTGGTGATAGTAATTCCAAAATTGTATGTAAATTGAACATTAATACTACTATAACTTTTGGGGTATGATCTATTCTGAAATTCTTATTTCTAATGAGCCTAAGTCCCCGACCCCGAATATTCTCGTATATTAGGTTCTATAACTTCACTAGCATTATTTGGTATCATAGCGTTCTTACTTTGGTTAATTGTTTGTCGTGAATATAGTAAATTTATCAAGATCAATCTCATTCTCTCAATGTAAGTGTCATTGGTAATTACATAATAAGGTGTGCCATTGTGTTATGTTGTACGTGCTTAACTTGATAATTCAACTTTATTGAGACCATTCATATGCTTCAAGGTGGAATTTGAAAGGAATAGATTGATAGACTTTAATTATCTTTAAGAAAATTGAATATAATTTTAAAAATTATTATCTTAATATTTTATATTTAGATATTATTTTGGAAACTTTATAAGAAACGAGATGAAGATGATATTAATTCTGGTAGAAGAATTTATATGAGATCTTGGATTCAAGGATGAATGACAAATACGGTTGTAGTTTTTTTCCCTTCATATCGTGATGTTATTAACGATTTATGTGAAAGTGGTGATACTATATAAAGTGATGTACAAAATCTTCAACTTGACATGGTAATCGTTTTTTTTCGTGATGTTTATATATTATGTGACTTTTTTTATCACTTCATTTTGGGTCACACTTATGATACGCGTAAACTCACATTAGAAAAGTCTAATTTGAATAGAATTATTTATATTTGTAATTTAATCTATTTATATAATTAATTTTTGTATGCATATACATGAAAAAATTTATCTCTACTAATTGAATTTCTAAAAATATGTTTTATCAATACATTTGACGATTTTTATGACCGCGTGAAGCGCGAAAAATTCACTAGTTTGATATATATGTGAGATACAAAAATGATACACGAGACATACACAAGGGGATATACATACCATTTTCTTTCAAGTTTCATGTTCATCTTCTATTTCGAATTTTCAATTAAAACCACCTCAAAACATCAATCATCCCAAAATTGAAATTCAAACTTCTTAAAATGTACCCAATCTATTCCACCAGAACCCACTTGAAACAAACTCCAACTTCGGAAATCCCAGTGTTGTAAATAGCGCTCGCCTCGGCGCTAATAGCGTGAGGCAAGGCGAGGCGAGCATGTGTCGCTACAGATGGGCTGTTGCATTGCAATTCAATATAGTGTTCGCTCTCTCTATGTAGCGTGAGGCGACTGTGTAGCGTGAGGCGACTGTTGCGTCACTATTTTTTTATAAAAAAAAAAGAGAAAGGGCAAAACTTAAGTCGGGGACTCGCGATTAGGGCTTTTTGACAAAAGTCTTCGAGTTTTCTCACCTACGAACAAAACAACAGACCCTTCGTCTTCGCGAACAAAACAACAAAGTCTTCGCGATTAGGGCTCAATCTTCTTCTTCATCCTTCGTCTTCTTCAAGTTTCACAGGTATGCTTCTTCTCCTTTCTCCTTTCTCCTTTCTCCTCTCTCTCCTTTCTCCTTTCTCCTTTCTCCTTTTCTATTTTTTTCCTCTGTTTTTCGAAAAGAAACAGACCCTTCCTTATTCTCTTAATTTTTTTTTTGCTCTGTTTGTCTTCTTCTTTATTTGCTGTTTTTCCAAAGGCAATTTCTTCAGTTTTGTTCTTATTTTGCTGTTTCCAGAGGCAGTAGCCTTTTATTTTTTTGCTCTGTTTTTTTTTTCCTTCTTTCTTGCTGTTTTTTCAGAGGCAGTAGCCTTTTATTTTTTTGCTCTGTTTTTTTTGCTATGTTTTTTCAAGTATAGAATTATAGTATTATATAGCATATTGACTTGATAATTTTTGTCTATAAAACAGCTTTGAAATGGCGTCATCCGATAATACTAAACGAGATATAGCTTGGAATTATGCTATACAAGGCTCGTCAAGATTCGCAATTAAATGTGTGTTTTATCAAAAAAACATATAATGGTGGGATAACTCGTCACAAGCAACATTTGATAGGTGGATTTAAAAATGTAATGCAATGTCCCCTTTGTCCGCCCGAGGTTAGGGAGGAAGTAAAAGCGTTTGTTGAAAAGAAAAATATAGTAAGAACTCAAATGAATTATGAAGCATCGATGAATCTAATTGATGAAGATGATGAGATGGATGAAGAAGGTGAAATGGGACCTCCCTAAAAGGCCCTCTCAATCTAGTGGGTCATCCACGGCACGTACGGTGGCAAAAGGCCCTCTCAATCTTTATTTCTCGGCAAAACAACAAGAAAGGTGAAGAAGGTTCAGGTTTAGAAGCCAAGAAGATTTTGAGGGATCGCGCCGTCAGTGCCTTTGCATCATGGATGTACGATGCAGGGCTTCCTTTCAACTGTGTCAACTACAAAACTTTTGATAAATTCAATGAGTCCGTAGGACAATATGGCCCAGGAATGAAGCCTCCTAGCTATCATGAAGTTAGAGTAACTCATCTTAAAAAGGAGGTGAAGAAGATAGACCAAATTATTGAGGAGCATAAAGTGGAATGGAACAAGTTTGGATGTTCCATAATGATGGATAAATGGACAGCACGGAATGGAAAAATGATCATAAATGTGTTGGTGAACTCTCCAAGAGGGAGTGTTTTTCTTGAATCTCACGATGCTAGCAACTCTTCTACGGATGGAAGCAAAATGTACAGCTTGTTTAGAAATACTATTGATAAAATTGGAAAGGAAAATGTTGTACTAGTTGTTACAGATAATGCTAGTGAGAATGTTAGTGCGGGGAAGATGATGGAAGCTATCTATTCAAACATTTATTGGACTCTATGTGCTGCCCATTGTATCAACTTGATGTTTGGTGACATATTCAAGGAAAACTCATATGCTTCAGGTAACTTTAATATAGTTATCTTTAAAGCCTTTAAATTTATTTATACTTATGTCCTATCCTATTAAGTATTAACTATAAAATTGTTATTGTTACTTTTACAGTTTTCACTAAGGCCGTCAAGGTATATGCTTACATCAGTCAGAGGCCGTTGTTGTTGAATTTGATGAGGAAATTCACAAAAGAAAGAAATTTGGTGAGATCGGCCAAGACTAGATTTGCAACGGCTTTCTTAACTTTGCATAGTTTTTACTTGCAAAAGGCAAATTTGAGAAAGCTAGTTCTTTCGACTGAATGGAAAGATAATAAATATGCAAAGGAAGCTGCGAGGAAAGAAGCTGCCAAAGTTCTTATTGCTCCATCATTCTGGAATGATGTCGTTCGGGCTCTTAAAGTTGGTGGTCCTTTGATTAGGGTGCTTCGTATGGTGGATGGGAGAAAAAACCACCAATGGGCTATCTTTATGAAGTTATGGATAGAGCCAAAGAGAGTATTGCAGCGTCATTTGATAGAGATGTTAGGAAATATGAGAAAGTTTTTGAGATAATTGATACCAGGTGGAACAATCAACTCCATCGACCTTTGCATGCAGCAAGCCATCTTCTGAACCCGGGATTATTGTACAAGAACACTAGAGATGAAACTTTGGATTCAGAGGTGTGGATTGGATACCATGCATGTCTTGAGAAGTTGATCCCTAATTCAGCGACGATAGATCTAATAGGGGAGGAGTTTGGTAAGTACTCACAAGCAAAGGGCCTATTTGGTTTACCGGCTGCCATTAGAGCCAGAGACAAAAGGTCGTCAGGTAACTAACTTTAATATAGATATTATCCTTATAACTTTAATTAATTTATTTGATTTATACTTATTAACTTTTAAAATATTTTTCTATAGTTGAATGGTGGAAGCAATTTGGACATCAAACTCCAAACTTGCAAAAGTTTGCCATCAAAGTATTAAGCCTAACTTGTAGTGCATCTAGATGCGAGAGAAATCGGAGCGTATTTGAGCATGTAAGAAGTAGATTTATTATATTAATATATTCTATGTTGTATTATTATTAGTATTTATTAATTAATCTAAATAACTTATGCGCAGATTCACTCCAAGAAAAGGAATAGGCTTGAGCTATCGCGTCTCAATGATCTAGTGTATATTAAATACAATAGAGCATTGAGGCGACGTTATGAAGCTCGTGATACCATTGATCCAATTATGTTGGACAACATTGATGAGGCAAATGAATGGTTAACTAGAGCCCCCCAAAATCATGAAGATGAACAAGTGTATGAAGGAGATGATCTTGATTGGGGTACTGTTTCTATGGCCGTTGGAGTTGAGGAGAATATCTATGGACTTAGAGCGAGTTCTTCAAGTTACAAGGGAAAGGGGGTAGCAAGTTCAAGCCGGTCCCTAATTGATGAAGAGTCCGAGGATAAAGAAGATAGCCAATATAATGCTAACATTCATGAAGTTGTAGAATTTGAAAATCTTGAAGAAGAATAGATGTTGCTTGTTTTAGAGTTTAGACTATTAGTCTTTAATTTATGAATCTACTATGAGTCTATGACTATCTATTGAGACTTTAATTTTTGAATGATATATTTATTAATATATTATTATTATTGTTATTGAGTTTTTAGTTATATGTATATAATATTTTATATTTTCGTATAAATTGTCGCTTCACATCAAAAAGGCGAGCGCTTCGTTGCGCGCCTCTTGCCTCAGTGAAGCGGGCCCTCGTCGCTATTTGTCGTCGTGCGCTATCCAAAACACTGGGAAATCCGAATTTTTGAATTCAAGCATAAGCAAGCTCCAATTGCTTCCAATGGAATTTTAACTCACCTTCTCTCTTCAAATTAATTTGCTAAGCAACTGTATCAAATACTTGCATTTATCTTAAAACTAATATTTCCACTGCTAGCATCCCATGTGCAATATTTCTTTGGCCGCTAGAAATTAATTTTTGATATATAAAATTATTCAACGGATTATAGAAACAACTAGTCAAGTGAAAGGACATGTATATAGCCCTAGTTGTCGGTCCCAATTTTCAGACCAAGTTGTTAGATCCATATCAAAGTTGTATACGAAGCTAAGTTATTCGGACTCGGGTGCGGGTGTCGGATACAGGTGCGAATCTAAAGGTCGAATTCTTCATGACCTAAATTTTAAAATTCGGAGGTATTGATCCAAGTATGGATAAGGAAGCGAGGATTCGGTTAAAAATAATTCAAACACATAAACATAGAGTTATAAAAATATACCTAAATTGTAGTGGACTATTTGGAAGAAAATGAATGCACGAATCCTTGAGAACAAGTCTAAATCTGTAACTATTATTAAGTACAGATGCATCTCCTTATCGTTTTTTTTGGTGCAACTTAGCTATTGCAAACGATATAGAGGCCATGATAGACTTCTTGAGTTCATTGCACATTCAACAGTGATGTTGACCTGTAAATATTTTTAAAGCACCTTCCGGTTGCTAACTTTTTAACATAAATATCTTTAACGATTAAAAAAAACATATGCCTAAATTATGATCACCCTAGCTTTTGTTTAGATTTTAGAAATTATTGTATCTGTCTTGAATTTCTCTGTCAATTTTGGTCAAAGTACCCAAAATCGATTGACCAGTTTGGGTACGGATCTGAAACCCACAACCCCACTCATGACATGTCGATACGGGTGCGGCACCGAAAGTGAAGAGTCCGAGCAACTTAGATTGGAGGAGCTTTAATTCGGCACTTACGTCCATTATACTATGGAGACACACAATTTTATGTGGATTTAAGAATTGTTTTTATTTCTGCTAATTGACTACTTGAGATAGAAAGAGGGAAGAGGGGAAAAGGTAGACTAAAGAAAGTGAGAAGCACAAAAATAACCAATTATGCAAACTGAAGCAAGGGGGAACAGGCATCTTATGCAGCAAACTGGACATAGAGAAAGCTTTTGACCAACTAAATTGGTCTTATCTCATCTCCATTCTTAGGCAGATGGGATTTGGAGAAAGGTGGATCAAATGGATTAAATTTAACATGTCCACTGTGAAATACTCTATCTTGATTAATAGAAGTCCAGTTGGTTTCTTCTCTCCACAAAGGGGCTTGAGGCAGGGAGACCCCTTATCTCCATTCTTATTCATCCTAGGAATGGAAGGATTAAGTAGAATATTGGATAAAGCTAAGCAGATGCAGTGGATTAGTGGTTTTGATGTGGGGAGAAGCAATTCAGTAAACATCTCACATTTGTTCTGTGCAGATGACACTGTGATTTTATTTTTATTTTTTTGAAAAAGGTAGCATAGTTGTATATTGATATAAGATTTCACTAAACTTGTGAAGTCACCCATAATTACAGAAAAGGGTGCCCTAGCAAAAAGTAGGCACTCCTAGTCCTTCTTCTTCTTATAAGGACTCTAATACATCTGAAATGGATTCATGATCCTCCAAAAGTTGACCTTTACACCAAAAATAAAAAAGAGCTAAATATTTCATCTTAATCTTTTGAATGTTGCTAGACTTATCTTCAAAACATTTCTGATTCCTCTCTTCCTAAATTGTCCACCATATGCATGTTGGGACAATCCTCCATCTCTCTTTCTCTAGAAAGTGTGCCCATTTTACTCCAGCTTGCCAAAATATCAAGGACTCTTCCTGGCATTGCCCATTGAATTCCCCTCAGACTGATGAAAATTCTCCATATCTGAGTGGTAAACTTGCAATGCAGAAAAATATGGTGAATTGTCTCTGCCTCCTCTTCACATAGATAACATTTGGAACACAATTGGAATCCTCTTCTAGTTAGATTGTCATGAGTTAGAACTGCTTCTCTTGCCGGTAACCATGTGAAGCATGCCACCTTGTATGGGATTTTTACTTTCCAGATCATCTTCCATGGCCAGCATTCCACCTATCATCTTCCATGGCCAGCATTCCACCTGATTATTGGACTGGTTAAACTCCTTGTAAGCATCTTTAACCGAGAACTTCCCTTGACTATTGCCTTGCCAATTGATCATGTCTTGATCTTGGTTTGAGCTGATGCCACTGAACTGTTGCAAAGAGCTGTAGAATTCCACAACTATGTCAATCTCCCAATCATTTACCAGTCTTCTAAATGTGAGGTTCCAACCTTGGTCTGATCATACCTCTTCTATAGTTGCATTCTGTTGTTGACACAAATTGAAAATGTCAGGGAAGAGCCCCTTCAGAGATCCTTGTCCTAGACAATTGTCCTCCCATAGTGAGATCTTCCTACCATTTCCAACTTTGAACTTTGCCTTGTTGATTAATTTTGTCCATAGGTTCCTAATTGATTTCATAGACTGACTCAATATGGCCTCCTTACTGTTTTGGTTGTCCAACTTCCTTCCTTTCCATATTTTTCCCTAATCATTTCTGTCCACAATTTTGTTCATCTGCTGCAAACTTCTACAACCACTTCATCATCAGGCTCTGATTCTGTATTTTCAGACTTTTGATCCCCAAACCCCCTAATATTTTGCTTGTAATTAGATCACCCCACTTAACCAGATGGAACTTCTTTTTCTCACAATCACCTTCCCATAGAAAGTTTCTTCTAAGGGCATCAATTATGTTCACTATACTAGCTGGCATTGGGAATAAAGACATCATGTATGTAGGCATGGCATCCAGAATAGAATTAATCAAGATCGACATCCCTCCCATTGACAGATATTGGTTCTTCCTATTTGTCAATTTCTTTTCACATTTCTCCAATACATTATTCCATATTCCTTTTGATTTACTCTTGGAGGGATAGTTTTCAAACTTGAAGTATGATTTGACTGGTTCCCAGCTTCCACATTTGAGCATCAATGGAAAGTGATCTGATTCCTCCCTTTGCATCACCTGTTGTTTAATACTTCTAAACTCTTCATTCCAGTTAGTGGAAATCAAAAATCTATCCAGTCTAGCTGCAATAACATGTATGTCCCCTTTCTTCCAAGCGTACTCCCCCGCTAACTGAATATCTACCAACTCCATATCTTCAATGAAATTTGAGAAATCCATCATTCCTCTTGAGATTCTGGTGCAATTCTTTTTTTCCGAAGGGTATCTCACAGTGTTAAAATCCCCACACACCACCCATGGACCAGAAAAGAGACCCCTTGCCCCTGCCAACTCCCACCACACTTCTTCCCTTTCCTTTATATCATTGGGAGCATATACAGCTGATAAATGCCATATATAATCTTGTGTCTTGCCTACAAATTTACATGTAAGAGTATGAGCACCCACCCCACATACTTCCCCCTCCCAAGCTCTACCATCCCACATTACTATAATTCCCCCTCTAATCCCACTAACCTCCAATTGAGTATATTTCACCCACCTGTGACCCCAAAGTTCTCTAACAATGATATCCCCTTGAATTTTAGATTCTTGAAGACAAACTATATCTGTTTTCCATTCTAGTAGCAGACTTTTAATAACTCTCCTTTTCCTTACCCTATTCAGCCCCCTCACATTCCATGATAAAATGTTTACTAACATTAATTATGACTGATAATGATTCCCCCCTACTTCTTGTCCCATTGCTCTTGAAATTACTTCCTAATTCTAGGCCTTTTAACTTTTTGATTACCTTTTTCTTTGGTGTCTGGTTCACTGGTGATACTTCTTTCCCTTTATTCACTTGTCGTTTGATGTCAATTTTCATGAACAATTCCAAAGTTTCTCTTTCGCATCCATTGAAGTCCAGCCCAAATTCTTTACTGAGTTTTATGATGTTCTGGTGCACCCAAATAGATGCTTCAAAATCTAGGTCTTCTTCAGGCTCTAGAGACTGTTGGTTTGGAGGCACTGCTTCTTCTATTGCCCATGCATCACACCTATTTGTATCTGCTTCTTGTATATGCATGTTGCTGGGCTGTTTCTTCATTCTCTGCCTCGGTTACTCGGTTACTGTTTCATTATCCTTAATCAACACCATTTGATTTCTTCCTTCTTCCTCGTCTTCCTTCCCCTTTTCTTGCTCTCCTTCTTCTGTTGTTTCATTGCTAATTTTGTCTCTTAAATTCTCCGTCAGCAGTAGAATGTGGTCTTCCTTAAGAGGCTCGAACTGGATGGCTTTTTATTCTTCATTAAAGGGGTCAGTTCTGGACCTTGTTGTGGGCTTATTAAAAGCCTTCTCTTCAGAAATTGTTTGGGCCAAAAAATCAGGGGCCAATTTCTTTAAAGCAGCAGTCTATTTGGCCTTGTTATAAGAGTTTAAAAAATCACATAACATGTCACGTGAGGTACTAGGTTTAGACGAAGTACCCTCGTGTCCTGTCGTTACTTTATAACCTCGAGCCCTTCCCTCTATACTTTTGTTACACTCTATTACCCGCTGGTGCTTTACCCACTGGTTCGAGCTTTTATCCTCTCCATTCTCACCCGTGGTGGTTCTCGTCTGCGATTCGCACCAGATCTGCATTTCGAAGACCATTCCTTCAGATTCGACCTTCACCATTTTAGGGATTGAAGAACCATCTCCTTTAACCTTTATTCTTGCCCATTTCAAGTGGTTTTTTAATTTTGTTTTCTCCTCTGTTTCAACCCAACCGCCACAGACATCTCCGATTTCTTTGAACACTTTTTGAGACCAAACATGGAGGGGAAGGCCCACTATCCTTATCCATGCATGCGTTATTTTTGTCAAAGTTGAAATTGTTCCCACCGTTGGACACCACATTGAAGCTTCACTTTAAGTTTCTTCCAAAACCATTCTATTTTCAGAACTTGATCGGCTGTTGCTTTCAATGGGAATTCAAAGAGGAATTTGTGCTTGTCCATCTCATATATGTTGATTTCCTTTGTTTGCTTCCAAGAATTAGAAGCCCATTTTCGAACCTCCGATAAAGTCGCCATTTCTGTGCTACCTTCTGGAAAGAACCCTACCAAACACCTACCCAGCAGCTCATTGTGCTTATAATTTCCAGATATATGAATGATGCCTCCGTCTTCATTAACTCTTGCATCATTCTTTTCTCTACCTACCCACTTATGACTCCTGACAATGTTGGAATATTGGAGTCCTTCTTCAACCTCCTTATAAGCATTAAAGACATTTCTCCTCACCCCCCATTAATGAACATATCTATCTTCATTGCAATATCTAGCCATCCTGCATTGAATGCTGCCTCTGGAACAATAATGACCGATCTTCCCCTACCTATTACCCTAATGATGGAAATATAACGACCATAACTGTTGAAATTCCTTGCACAGTATGTCTGATACTTGATCTTTACTTTTCCACCTTTTCACATAGATCCCTTTCACCTTTGACGCTTCTTTCATGTTTTCACATAACCACAACATCGTTTTTCTGCTAAATGTAGTCCTTCTGATTAGGTTCCTTCCACGTTCTATCCATTCAAACCATTCTTCAGCATTTGTTGTACGTCTCTCTAACTCGTATGATTTGAACCCCACCGCAAAGTATACAATGTTTTCCTTCATACTATTGCTAATTTGGATAAAATAAAATGTAGTTTACTCAATGAGATAGTAGGATATATTTGGATTTTAGAAAGAAGAGGATGTTCCGGCAAGAACGATGCCGGAAAGTTACTCTACAATCCTAGAAAGTAGGAAAGAGAGACCTAGGGGACTGTGCATGGGAGCATTTCTTAAACAGTTCTCTCGTTATTTTACTGCATAGCAGCACAAGGTGATGACACTGTGATTTTTTGTGGGGCAGACAGAAATCAGGTGCTCTATTTAAACCTAACTCTACTTATTTTTGGAGCTCTTTCAGGTTTGCACATCAACATGCTCAAGAGTGTGGTTTACCCCGTAAATGAGGTGCATAACCTGGAAGAATTGGCAGGAATACTGGGCTGTAGCATAGGGACTTTCCCAACTACCTATCTGGGGCTTCCACTAGGGGACAAATTTAAATCAGAAGCTATATGGAATGGGGTAATTGAAAAGTTTGAAAAAAGACTAGAATCATAGCAATTGCAGTATATATCAATGGGTGGAAGATTGACCCTAATTAATAGTGTCCTTGATAGCATCCCCACTTACTATATGTCATTATATCCGATGAGCAGTAGGGTCCTGAAACAACTTGACAAGATCAGAAGAAAGTTTCTGTGGGAAGGGAACAACAAGGATCACAAATTTCATCTGGTCAAGTGGTCTAAGGTTCAATTACCAAAGCACCAAGGCGGATTAGGCATAAAAAACTTAGCCCTTCATAACAAATGCTTGTTAATGAAATGGCTATGGAGGTACGCACAGGAGTAGCAATGTCTTTGGAAGGAAGTTGTCAACGCCGAACATGGAGTCTTGAATCATTGGTGCACTAAATTATCAAAAGCACCCCATGGAGTTGAAGTCTGGAAGAACATATGTAAGCTATGGGAAGAATTCTCAGTGAACAAACACTTTGTAGTAGGGAATGGTCAACATATCAAGTTTTGGAAGGACAAGTGGTTAGGAAGCAATGCTTTAATGAATGACTACCCTACAATATTTCAGGTAGTCAGAGATCTAGATTCGACAATCTTGCAGTGTAGGGAGGGTAACACATGGAACATACTATGCAGAAGGAACTTGCAAGATTGGGAATTTGAAGTGCTAGTCAGACTACTACCCACACTGAATGGCTACTCCAGTAACAACCTAGTACCAGACCAACTAACAACCTAGTACCAGACCAGTTCAGATGGAGGAATGCACATGTAGGGAGGTACTCCGTGAAAGCAGCTTACAAGTTATCAGAAGCTCAAAATGCAATCACCGACCACTGGAGTTGAAAGCTAATATAGAAAGTTAAATTGCCGCCTAAAGTTGCATGTTTCAACTGGACTGCTCTCCATGGATCATGTCTAACACAGGACAACTTCGTCAGATGAAATTTTCAGATAGTCAATAGATGCTACATGTGCCAGAGGGAGGCTGAATCACATAGCCATCTCTTCCTAGACTGCACAGTTGCAGCAGATCTCTGGAATATGTTTATTTCTCTTTTTGGACTCAGACGGGTCATGCCACAAAACATCAAGGAGGCTTTTGATAGTTGGAGCTTTTGGAAAGCTGACAGCATCATCAAGAAAGTCTGGAAGATGGTTCCTGTTGCTATCTTTTGGAGTATCTGGAAGGAAAGGAATAGCAGATGTTTTGATGGACTATCAACTACTTTCCAATCTCTCAAAGCTAATTGTATTATGTTTTTATTCACTTGGGTTTATTTATCCCCCATAGATTCCCCTGATAGTTACTTGAATTTTGTTAGCTCCTTAATATTAGCCTGAACATCTGTATTGGAGCTGACATTATTCCTTTTTGCTATAACTCTTTTGTAACTATTATGCATCTTCTTGATGCCAGCAATGAAATTAATTACTTCATCAAAAAAAAAAAAAATAGGCTAATATTGGTAGCATTTGGCTAATATTGATAGTATTTTATAAATTGGCTAATATTGGTAGCAATTTTGCTATGAAAAAGCTAAGTAGTTTTCCAACACGAACATGACAACCTTAGACAATATGGATTAATCCAAAACCATTTTTTTCTCCAAAGAATATACCTGTCTTAGCACAGATTGGAAAGTAACTAGTATGAATTCCAATTCAAAGATCACTGGGATTAGGGATCCCATTGTAGGGTAAATTTATCAGACTCAATCCTGAGTAGGTTGATTTTCTTTCTTTTTTGTAGTTTTCTTTTTTCTTTTTTTTTATGACCGAGAAATGTGTATGGGGCCAACCCTTAGGACCAACCGCAACCTTTGAAACTCGGGGATAATGACCCAGCCCCTCTGTCCTTCTCACGTAAGTATCAGGCGTAGTTAGGATGACACAGGGCTCGAACCTGTGACCTAAGTTACAAGTCCCTGAACCTTTGCCACTTGAACTAAAAACTAGTTGTTTTTCTCTCTTTTTGGTAGTTTTAAAGCTACTCAATGCAGGGTCTGTGTTTTCTAAAGTAGCCTAATCCTTGTTACAACAAAACATCTACGTAAAAGCAATTATGTAGCACAGGATATAACTTATTCAAGAAAAAGGAGAGCAGAAAGGTATACTCACGTTGCAACCTCCCAGAGGAGCAACAACACGAACCACACCATAGCTTGGCCTCAAAGGTAATTCATCTGCAAGGATAATCCATCCGGAAGATCCTACAGAGATGGCTAAAAAGTGGAAATGACGTTCTTTGCCCCTCTCAAATGCAATTCTACAAGGAACTGCATCAACTACAGAACAGCAGAGCAAAGAAGGTTTAGAATGTTGACTATAGGTTCCTTCATAGGCTAGATAATATCATACAATTTGGTCTAGTAGTAACACAAGAGTAAGATGTGGTTTAGACGTGCGGGGTTACGAATTCTTGTTTTTGTTTAAGCGAGGTTCAGAAATGCTGTATAAGAAGAATAGGATCCAGCAGGAAGAACAAAACCAGAAACTAACCAAGACTTAATTCAACACTTGGTTTTGGACCCAAACTGTCAACGCCAGCCCTTTTTGCTCGGAATGATTCCATGATATCAACTGTAGGATGTATAGGAGGTTGATCGGGCAACACTTTTCCTACTGAAAATATATGAAGCTGACGAAGTAGTACAAACACCTGTAGATTATTAAAACAAAGATTAGAAGGATATCAATCTTAAAGTTGAATTTATAATAGGCGGTTCCCAATCGACACTAGCTCTCCATCTCAAAGCATTAGGATGCCCCAAAATATTCAGTAAATGTCAAGATTCATGTTCATGTTTCACTTTTATCAAACAAGTGCTAAGATGGAGTACAACCTTAACCATCTCGCACAACCTTTCACCAGCAGTAAAAGATGATTCCCCAGAAGCAGGTTCTACCATAGGAAAAACAGTATAGCAAAATTAATAGCAGGAAAAGTCAGAAAACACCAATCAACATACAGTAGAGAAGTAGAAGTTACTTTTCATAACCTTTACGTAAATTAAAGCCAACGATCAAGATGGGAAGAGAGGAGCAATCATACCTTCAGAAAGGGACTTGTGTGATGGCAAAAGCATGGATTTGGGATCCTTTCTAGGAGAAGAAGCTTCAATTGCTGCAGTTGTCATTCTCTTCACAATAAGTCATCATCTAAAAGAAATTAACAGAACCATTTAATAAAGATGGACATAACATACTTCTTTTGCAGTTCCTCCACTCTTCACAAAGTACCACAATTAGCAAATCAGGCCAAGTTCCTTTTGATTCGTCAAGAATACAGCTAGTACAACTGTGGAATGAATCCTTCACACATTACAACAACCACCTCATTAACAGCAGCTATAACAGGTTAACCAAGAAGTGACTACTACAAATAAAGTTGAATTTGTTTTATTAGTTGGGAAAGAGAGAAAAAGAAGGAAGCAACCCCTATATGAAGATACTTTGGAAATTTGAAGTCCAACAAGATAATAATTCTTAGGTTGAAAGAGGCAGAATCCTCATAATCTGAAAAGACTTGCTTTCAGCAATCTTTTATGCCACACGCCTTTCTTGAAGCAACTACTGCTAACTTAATTAGATATGATACTCAACGAACATAGATAAAATAACGGGTTGTTTGCAAAAACAACTCACCTTCAATAATTTAAGATGATGACCGCTAAAATCCGCCTCACTGTATGGAAGCAACTGGCGCAAAAGCCAACCACCATCCCACAATGTTTCTGCAGAGATATTTGACCTGCAGAATAGACTGACCAATGCGTCCAGTACCTATAAAAGAAGATCACTTATTTGAGTTTATTTAAAGCTTAAACTAAAAATAAAAATTCAAGTCGAATCACACAGGACCAAATACAAGGAGCTACTTAATAGAACTGTATTTAAACCTTCAAAAACAGAGGCTGAAAATTCTATCCTTGTAAAAATCTAACTTAATGAGTCTGAGCACTATAACAATTTAAGTCGCACCATTGAATTTCATCACATATAAAATAAAAATCTAACTTAATGAATCTGAGCACTATAACAATTTAAGTCGCACCATTGAATTTCATCACATATAAAATTGACTTTTTTTCCTTGCTATATGATTACAAGCTTAAAGTGGACCATAGAAATTATTAAATATCTGATGAGTTCACAAATCATCACAAAACCAGAGCAATTATCCAGCCTAAATCAACTGTACAGCCTTTTATTTTGATATCAAGTTAAACGTTCACAAACAAGGTTAATGATACAATAAGCAAATTCATGTTTGATCTTTATAGAAGATAGCTACATTATCCACAGATGGGTCCATAGCCTGTTGGAAGCTTGTTTCATATCTGACGATTGGTGATTAGTTCCAAAGGATAAACCAAGTTTTTACTTTGATTCTGCCTAGAGTTTTAGCGTGGATTCCACGTATTAAATGGCTGATTTCATTATGGAAGGGAACATAACAACCCCTCAACATTCATAATGTCAAATTATGGTGTCTGTTTGGAAAAAAAAAAACTTGAAATATTTTTCCAAAAATAATTGCAGTTTTTCAAACTTTGTTTATTAGCGAAGTACTTGGGAAAAAGTATAGATTTTTTCTCCGAACTTTGGAGAAAACTTTCAACTTCCTTAAAAAAACCAAAGAAGTTGATAAAAATTCTTCCGAAATTTCAAAGCAGCTACAAAAACTTGAAATTTTGTTTTTTGTCAGAAAACTGAAAAAGAAAATTTGTCTGCGTGTGGATCCAAATTTTAATTTGTCTAGTCTTACGTGATCAATCATGTATGCTAACATTCTCATTTTACCACTCTTCATGTGGATATGGTTGGCCTTATATGCCCAACATTTGATTCCATTATAACATTCATGGTGCAACAAATTATGACTACTTTCTCTTAAATATTTAAAAAAACAATAAAACTTTTCTTTCCTCTGGCAAAATGCTTCCATGCACTCCTCCATTTCAGTCATCCTCCTTTAGTTTTACAAGTTACATTTTCATCTATTATGCTTTTCTCCTGAAAACTGAGCATCCATATCTTAATTGTCTCTATGATGGAACTGCAATAGCATCTAGTCTCACCACAATTTCATTCTTTTTATACTCATCCAAAAGAAGAAAGATTTCATTTTTCCTATACTAGCTAAACTAATGGTGCATATTCTTATCTTACTTTTACTTGTTTTAAAAATGTTACTTTCTCAAGTGTTCTCCATTTTTACCGTTTGATTCACTCGCTAGTTTCATCAATAAACACTGTTATCTGCAAATAGCATACAACTTAGATAATGCTGGATTATAAGTGATTGGAAAAATGGAAACACGGAAATCCGAAATGCACGGAGAATTTAATTGTCTAGAATCAAGCAAGGAAGAAAAGGACTGGATAAGAGAAGAGGAAAACCAGAGCTTCCTGGCAGAATTGGAAGAAATAGGAAATGCTTATGAGATTTCAAGAAGACAAAGGTCAATGTTTATGTGGATAGAGCAGGAAGACAAATAAGAAGTTCTTCCATAAGATGGCCAATAAATAGAAGGTATCACTGTTCGAAACTAGAAGTTAATGGCAGGAAGACAGAAAATACAATATAGATAAAGAGGAATATTCTGCAATCTTATGAAAGTTCATTTCAAGAATGGAAAAGTGAAGGCTAGCCTGGAGATAAAAACAATTATGATTCCACAAGGGTAGGGGCAGATACCTTCCTCCGAGAAGGAGGTTGAGCTGGTAATCAAGAATACTGCAGAGACAAAGCCCAAACAATTCTATGGCATTTTATCAGAAATTTCGGCCAATTTGAAAATAATGTGATGGAGAGCCTTTCGACATTTTCATCAGAAAGAGAGCTTTGAAGGGAGCTTGAATGCTCCCTTTTACAACTTCAACAGCTGAATGGAAAAAAGCAAAGAAAGTAGATTACAGGCTAATTAGCAGCTAGGCAGCATCTACAACATTACTGTCAGAATACTAGCTGAAAGACCAATAGAACAATTGCTAAGCTGATTTCCGAGAAAAAACATGCTTTTCTTAAGAGAGACAAAATAACGGATGTAGTTCTATGAGCCAATCAGTGCGCATGGGTTCTAGGATGAGGCAGAAGGAAGCTTGAGTTATTGGATAATTGGAATTAGAAAGGCCTATGAACATGTCTAGTTTAAAAATTATGAAAGCTATGAGCTCTGTAGACAAACAGATCAATTGGATCAAAAATCTAGTCAACCCCTCAAACTCCGCAAGTAATTCGAGACCATTCAGAAGAATAAACTAAGCTAACGCAAAAAACATGAACGTCGACAATATAAAATTGAATACTACCACGGAATTTCCATTTAAAGGTCTATCTTTTTGGGGGGACTTAAAGGTTCTCAATCTTATAAATTCTGATCCAGAAAATTTTCTTTCATCCAAAGGACCAAGACACAGAAATCCCCTCGAACTTTCTTACTTCTGCTTGTTACGGAGGCTTTGAGTAGAATGGTACATACAACTAATCTATGTTGCTCGGACTTTCCAAAAATGCCAACGAGTGCATGTCGGATCCTCCAAAAGTAGTGTATTTTTGGAGGATCTGACATGGGTGCGGCGGCCTTTTGGAGAGTACGCGCAATATGGCAACGAACAGAAAAGGATGGATAAAGGAAATATGGAATTCAAGCTCGTTAAAGATGGAAAGAAGCACTGGTGAAAATATATGATATGCAGATGATAAACAGAATTTGCTTGGGGTAGAGAAGCAACAAGTGATGTATCTGAAACTGGTGCTATTAGCTCCATATTTCATATGAATAGGGTTGGAACTGTGGAAGTATTCAATCTACAGACAACATATCAGAATATCAAAGTTGATGAATTTAGGACTTCTAGGCTAAGTACAAAGCCCATTTTTTAGGCAGGCAGCAAAATTGCAATTTGCTACATGGAAGAAACAATATCTATCTACGAGAGGAAGATTAACGCTAATTGGTAGCATTTTGGAGCATACCTACTTAGATAATGTTTTCGTGTATCGCCTGAAAGTTAAGCTGGAAAGCTATTAGATAAGATAAGGACAGATTTTCTCCGGCAAGGAGATCCGATGATAAGGAGAATACATTTAGTTAAGTTGCAACAGTAATCCATGCAAAGAAGAAAGGTGGGCCAGGAACTAACAATCTGATTGCAGAAATCTTACTTATCCAATGGCTGTGAATATTCAATGATGACCAGCAGGAAAATTCTACTGATAAAAGAAAATGCTGGAAATTCTGTACTAAACGAGCAGCCATATCACATGGACAGCAGTGCAGAAAATATCAAAAATCTAGGTAACTGCACCGATACAGTTTAGTAAAGTTGAAAATTGGAAATTGGAAGTGGAAAAGTAAATAAATTTGGCATGAGGTGAGGTTGAAATAGAAACCATTAAACAGCATAATCTCTAACCTAAACAACTTGACAACCTCAAGGATGCCTATATGGCAGGATTCTGCAGCAGACAGTGAGGCTCACTAGATTTTAAAGGGAATGCAAGGACTAGAAAGTGGACAAGGTCAGACAATTCTATTGAAAGTCGGAGACTGTTTAAGCAGAGAACCTGACTCTTCGAGTCTGTTCTATGGAAAGGCAGGAAAGAAGGCAAATTCAAAGTGAAATCTTGATATGAGGTTTTGAATACCATTTTACAAAAGGAAAAACAGTAGATATGGAAAATTAATGGTATGAAACAAAGCTCCTCCATAAGTTGCGCGTTTTGCTTGGATTAACTGCATATGATGCTTGCCTAATTTTAGTCATCTTTTTTTATAAAGTAATAAATTTCATTAAATGAAGGGCAAAAATGCACCCTAATACAAACAAGTATAACAAAAAGTAGAAAACCTTACATTAAGATATACCCTCTATACAAGAAGGAACCTTGTGGGTGCACCACAAGGTGATAAGGGAAAAGAGACTATTTCTTCTTCTTTTTTGAAAAGGTAACATATGAGACTTTCTCAAATGTACAAAATGGTTCTCTAATCCATCAAAAGCTCTCTTGCTTCTCTCTCTCCTTAGTGTCTACATAAGTACTACAGGAGCATCCATGCCCTATGTCTTCTCTTCCTTCTTCTAAAGTTCCAACTAAACATTGTTTCTTTCACAGTGCCCGGCATCACCGACTCAATTCCAAACCATCTCAGAATTGTGCACCATTAACAAGATACAATCCGCTCCGCCTAATTCTAGACATCTTATAAAGGTGAAGGCTGAATATAACACTAGATGCTTCTTACACTAACGCTCATTTGAAACTCCAACAAATTTGCCTCTGCACGGTAATTTCAGGTGGAAGATATGGGTTCATTCGTAAATCCTTTTGGAGTATAATGGGTTATGCCAAGAAAGCGAAAGACACTTTTGACAGCTGGAATGGGCAGACGTAAGCACACTGCAGGCCTTTCGGAAAACTATCCCAGCATGTTTTCTACTGAATATGTGGAAGGAATGTAACTGTAAATGTTCATTGACTCCTTGTGTTATTGAAGTAGTATCGGTCCTTTCATCTTTGCACCTTCTTGGCCATTATAAATAAGAAGCTTCATTTACATATCAAAAAAAAAGTTACCTAAGCAGGTTTCCTATGTGGCTGCAAATGAACTACAAGACACCATTGTATATGAAAGAGAAAAGGCACCATTTGCTATATAAGATCTAGTCTCCAGCTTCTGTTGCAGTTGCGCTCAAAGAACTAGCAAATGAAAACAATCCATATGCAAATAATATCAGAGCGCAACATCAAGAGCAGAATTATGTACAATTAACTGTTTCTTGCAGTACCCTTGAAAAAGCAAACGTTAACTTATTTGCATGCTTAAACTATAGTTGCCACATGTTACTCCATGATGTAATGATTCATGGAAGATAGGATATGTGGAATGTTGCTAAAACATATATTACAAACAAAGTACAAGGGAAAGACAGAAGAAAAAATGGACAACAAAAGAAAAGACGTGATAGTCCATGGCAAAGTACATACTTGAAGTCTATGTATGCGAGGGCTCACTGTAACCTCCTTGCACACGCATAACAATCCATACTGCTCCTGTCAGAATCAAGCTAAATACAATCAGACACGGGAGCATGAATGACATCACCAAGCCAGACAAACATTAGACCTTATTTTTTTTCTAATGCCGTCCTCCACAAGCAAGAAGGGGAAAAAGTAGCAAAGGCATTATGACATATACTTATGTTATTACTAAGTAATAAGATATCATGACACATACTTATTTAGTCCCAATTTATGTAACAATGATTTATGGTTAATCTTTTTATTTTTACTTTTTGATAAGTCGATTTGTGGTAAATCTTCATAACTTTACAGTTGTAATAAAACATTTGAATCCCTGGTCTTGATCATGATAGAATTTTTAAAGTAATTTCTATATTCTCAAGTTTTAGTTTTACATTCGGAGTTAATGTCATCAATTCCAACTCAAAGTTTGAGAGTAATACCCACAAAAAACAAAGTACATCAAAAATGGCAGATGGAACATATTTTTTTGTTTTACATCAGTGCTTAAGTCAATAGTTCTTGTTGCTTTAAAAAATATTTGCACATGGATACTGCGAAGATAATAGAGCCACAAATTTTGATTGCTAACAGATCATGAGGGAAAACCTTCTAGAGATCTAAGCATCACTTATAGTCACAGATGAAACAAGCATAGTTTCAACATAGAACTACAGTCATTTTCTACTAGTGAAATTTTAATCCCTACAAAGCAAACATTTTGGTTATAAATGACAAGAATATATAGTCTAGAAACCCAAAGCACCCGTCTCTCGTGTTATTCTTTTCCTTTAAAGATTGAATATGGAATTCGGGATGTCATCTACTCAATATAGTTGCACATACTTTTTTGGGGGATGAAGTAAGATGTAATATTACTAGCATCAACAAGATGCCAAAAACATTGCAATAGATGTTGGTTCCATTTACAAAAAAATACAGTTCTAGTCAGGGAGCTAACCAAAAGCACCAAAAACCTAAGGCTGGCAATCAAGCCAAAGTCAAAAAGCTAATAAAATCTAGAAATGGAATTAACTCATTTACAAGGGAAAGGTTGCTCCAGCTGTATAGATTCCTGAGGCACTTTACTTTCAGGGAGCAGTTGGGTGTTGATATGCCCATCAAAGCATCTGCAATTCCTTTCTGCCAGATCTTCTTGATGGTTCTGTCAACTTTCCATCGATTCCAACTTTCAACTTCTTCTTTTATGCCTTGTGTGGGGTTGTCAAACTAATGCCAAAAACCGAAAGGAACATGTGTCACAGATCTGGAGTGCAATAGCAAATGGTTTATAGATTCTGAGTTGTCTAGACACATGTAACATCTATTCCCCAACGGGAAATTCCTTCTACATAAGTTGTCTTGGGTCAAGATAGCACCTTTAAGAGCTATCCAGGTGAAGCACATGATCTTTGTAGGGAGTTTTGTCTTCCATATAAGCTTCCATTGCCAGAGCTCAATTACTTTAATTCATTGCTAGCACACAATTTCTTGTGTCCTGCCTCCACTGAATAACAACCTCCATTGAGATTGCCCCACTTAGATTGTCTTGAGCTTGTATGTTAATTTGAAATCTCTACCGGAAAGGATCAAAGAGTTCACCAAGTTCCCATTCTTGCATGTGTCTTCTGAAGAGGGGATCCCATACGATTCCAGATCTACATTGGGCAATTTTAGAGCGTGGATCAACTGCTATCTGGTACTGGCTGGATAGGTGTCTTTTAATGGCAGATTATGAAGCCATCTATACTTCCAGAACCTAACTGACGTGTCATCTCCAACTTTAAATGATACATCCTGAAAGAATTCCTCTTTCATACTGTTAATAAATTTCCAAGGACCAACACCATGAGGGGCTCTACCCTATTTGGTACTCCAGTGGCCTAGCTTTCCGTACTTGGCATTCACTACTTCCTTCCATAAACATATTTCTTCCTGGCCATATCTCCCCGCCACTTCATAAGCAAACTCTTATTGTGCTTGGCCAAGTATCTAACATCCACTCCACCATGCTCCTTAGACTGAATTACCTTTGACCATTTCACCAGATGAAACTTTACCTTCACTGTTCCATTTCCATAGAAAGGATCTTCTGATTTTCTCCGATTGTCTTTGGATCTTGTTAGGCATAGGAAATAAGGACATGAAGTATGTTGGAAGGCTATCCAAGACACTAATTATTAGTGTCAATCTTCCTCCTATGGAGAGGTATTGCATTTGCCATGTTGCCAATGTTTTTTCCACCTTCTCAAGACCTCCATTCCAAACCCCTATTGCTTTGTATTTAGCTCCCAATGCAAGGCACTAAATATGTTGTTGGAAAGGAGCCAATTACCCAGCTCATAATTCTAGCCAACTTTTCCAAGTTAGGCACTGAATTCAGAGTGTAAATCATACTTTATTGCATATTAATGTGCAGTCCTGAGATAGCTTCAAAAATTAGTAAAGTCAAATTTAGGTACTGTACTTGAAGCTTCTCAGCCCCACAGAAGATTAAAGTACCATCTACATAGAGTAAATGTGACACTGCAGCTGAATCAATTGTGTTGTTGCCCACCCAGAACCCTTCAATCTTCTGGATTTGTTTTGCCTTGTCTAACATTCTGCTCAAACCCTCCATTGCAAGGATAATAAAAAGAAAAGGAAAAAGTGGATCTCCATATCTAATTCCTTTATGCGGTGAAAAGAAACCAACTGGAACTCTATTGACCAAGATGGAATACTTAACAGTAGTCAGGTTGTACTTGATCCATCTTATCCATCTGTCACCAAACCTCATTCCTTTAAGAATACAAAGTAGGTATGACCAATTAACTTGATCAAAGGCTTTTTCTATGTCCAGCTTACAAAGGATACCGGGAACACCACTTCTCAACCTCCCATCTAGCAACTCATTACCTATCAATGATGTATCTGTGATCTGTCTATTTCTCAAAAAAGCATTTTGCTGTTTTGAATCAGCTTGTCAATAATTGTCTTGATCCTCTAGTTTAGTTATTATCTTATAGACACTTCCAATGAAACTTATGAGCTTGAAATCTCTGAGTTCTATAGTACCTTTTCTCTTGGGAACTAGAGCAATAAAAGAAGCATTATTGGACCTCGCCATATAACAGTGTTGGTGGAAAAGATTAAGAGCTCCCATTAAATCCAGTTTAATAAATCCCCATAACCTCGGAACCGTCCAGGCCTAGGCTTTTGTCTTGTGCACAAGAGTTGACTGCAGCCAACACCTCGTCTGCCTCAAATTCTCTCTCTAACCATGCCTTGTCTGTGAGAGATAAACTTGGCAAATTTGCACAGTTATGTTTAGGCCTCCATTATTCATTCTCAGTGTAAAGGCCTTGATAGAAACTCAAAATTTCTGCTTTGATGACTTCATGCCTTCACATAGCTCGTCTCCTATCATTAGCTTATGTATGTTGTTATTTTTTCTTTTGGAGTTTGCCATTCTTTGGAAGAACTCGGTGTTCTTCTCCCCTTCTTTAAGCCATAGGTCTGAAGAACTTGGTGTTTGACATCTGGACTTTTGTCTCCATGAGACTTCCTAAGCCTTTGACATTCTTTTAAGGTCTAATTCCACTGCATGGATTTCTCCTTTTCTGCTTGGGTCATAGGTCTTGTTTTAGTTGCTTGTTCTAATAATGTGAGGTCCTCAAGTAGTTTGTTCCTATGTGCTTCCACTCTGCCAAAGACTCATTATTCCAAACTGAGAGTCCTTTTTCAAACTTGTCAGTTTTTGCATTAGGATGAAGTCTGGACCGGCCATAACTGTAGCTCTGTCACCATCCTTTGACCTTGTCCATAAAATCTTCCACTTGAAGCCATATATTTTCAAACTTGAAATAAGAGGGATTGGCTTCCCAATCACCACACTCCAACAATAAAGGCCTATGATGAGTAGTAACCCTTAGAAGAGCTAATTGCTTAATTGCCTTAAAGTTTTCATTCCACTTTGGAAATATTAAGAACCTATCAATTCTTGAGGCTTGCATGGAATCTTCTCCTATGTACCATGTGTAGTGAGCTCCTTGAAGAGGAAGATCAATGATATCTAAGTCTTGAATTGTATCTGTAAAGGATCTCATCGCCCTAAACGTGACAATTATATCTTTCACTCTCAAATCTGCAAACGTTAAAATCTCCCCCTAAGACCCATTGCTCCTCCCATATACCTCTGATAGTTGCTAGTTCATGCCATAGAATCTCTCTTTCTGGATTTGTATGGGACTATACACCCCCAGGGAAACACCATCTAAGATCCTCTTGTGTGCTTTCCAACATGCATGATATAGTGTAGAGGCCTTGATGCACTCCCCTATTAAGCCACTGTCTCTTATCTCATAAGACTATGATGCCACCACTACGCCCTTAAAGATTGAATGTTGTTAATCCCTACAAAGCAAACACTTAGACTGTTTATTTCCTTGCCATAGAAAATCCCTTCTCAATTTCTCCACTTGCTTTAAGACTGAAGCAGGGGCAGAAAATAATGACATTGTGTAAGTGGGAATAGCATCCAGGACGCTATTGATTAGAGTAACTCTTCCACCCAAGGAAAAGTACTGTCATTTCCAGTTTGATAGTCTTTTCATCTTTTTGAGAACCTCATTCCAAATGGTCACTAACTTGTGTTTCTCCCCCAAAGGAAGTCCCAAATACTTTGTGGGAAGAGAGCCAATAACGCACTGGGATGCCTGCCAAACTGTGAATATTGGCGACATTGTTGACTGGGAAAATGGAGCTTTTTGCAAAATCAATACGAAGACCAGAAACAGCCAAAAAAATAGTCAGAATCATCCTCAAGAACAGAAGTTGTTCCTAAGCTTCAAAGTGTCATCATCGTAAAGAATATGAGAGGTTTTTAAACCTTCAGGACCCCTGAAGTTCGCGGCAAAACCAGCAATCCACTTTGCATGAACAGCGTTGTGTATCATCTTACTAAGTCCCTCCATCACTATAATAAAGAGGAAAGGAGATAAAGGGTCTCCTTGTCTCAAACCTTTTTGGCTAGAAAAAGAAACTATGTGGTGCACCATTTATGAGTATAATTCAGATTGTTAAATATCTTCATTTCCTGCAGGTTGGGATGAATTGGAATTCACCATTGGGTACTATCTCGTTTGTTACTCTCTATATTTACAGGAAAGCACCAAATACAAGAATGTAAAAATGAGTGAAGATAAGAAAAGAACTGGTACTGCAATGGTACCTTCAACTTTTGGAGGTAGCAATCCATTTCACTACATATTCCATCCTTTACCATATTTTCTGAGGAAAAAAGTTGCTCTTCAGCAGATCCTTCACCGACCAAAGCTTGCTGCAGTTGCAAAAAACAAGGCAAGAACTATGTTTACAAATAATCAATCAAGTCATCAAGCAATACATTCTTTACCCTAAGAAGTACATGCCATATTGCTTGGAACCAATAAGGATGAACTAGCTAAAGAAGGCACATACAAAATGCAGACACTGGACGAACTCCTAAGCAAAAAAGTTAGGCCAGCTGTTATAGCAGGACTCTTGTTAGCTCTATCTCCTTTTTGCTTTATAACTGAGCAATCTCTGTGTACCAATGGCGCACAGTTCAAAACTCAGTGGACAATGGATCCTCCCCTCCACCCTTCTCCCCTTAAATACCAGGCTTTTGTGCAGCATGGTTCGAACCCGTGATGTGCCCTTAACCCACACATCATGCATTGCACTCTTACCACTAGACCAAAGCCTTGGGGCTTATTGGCTCTATCTCCTCAAGATGGATACTAGATAGATATGAGGAATAAAGATTTCAGGAATGCTAAATTAGAAGATCTCATCCTGATCACTGCCAATCCAGAGAAATAACTGCCAGTGGAGGCGTCTTTTCATCACAGATGCTCAATAGTCTCAGCTAGAACATTATAAATGCCCTATTCTCCAGTTGATGTTATGAAGGTTCAAGCTATGGCTGAACCATGGGATGCTCATTTGAAACCTTTGTCCGGTCAATGCGAGAAAGAGTTTCACATCAACGAAAACGGAACTTAATTTTACATGAAACACTGTTGACAGTTTACCTCCCACAACGCACATAGATAGCAAATCATCAGAAAATTTGTTTCCATAACAAGTCGTGATAGCAGCTATGTCTCTGTTTTCATTTGGCAAAGCTTAAGCTACAAATTTAATCAGTTTATCGATAGGAGGGAGATATCTTACCGTAAGGGTGTCTCGTTTCCAAGAGACATGCACGATGATTGGCCCCGTTTGGAGAATATTTGGTTAAAGTTGAAACGGCGAGTATTTGAAGTGGAAATTGAAAAAAAGTACTTGGAGAAAAAGGCCTAACTAGAAAAAGCACCTGATTGGAATACAGGCACATTCACATAAATTCTAAATTTCTAATATTGGATCAACAATATAACTGACGAACACTGATCAGGGCCAAACAACTTGTGGAAAATCAATGGGACTAAAGCTCTGTTCTCTCGCCAATTTTCCCCAAAATTTTAGGAAGATGAAACTCATGCACTTACTAAACTATAAGAGTTTATCCATGACTGTCCAGAGTATCTTGCTTTCAGCATGCAATTGCACTCCAATCAAGAGATCTAAACTTGCTGGTCTTTCTTAGTAAATCTCTAGAAACTTAGTTAAAGATAAGAAAGCTTTCTTCATGAATAAAAGTTATCAATGTTTATGCATATGGGGTAAATTCAGAAGTAACAATGACAATTAATCGGTACCATTAAAAAGGATAGTGAAGTCAAAAGTTACTGGCATCAAGAATTTATTCTGTATTACAGGAAACGGGCTATGATAGGACAAAGGGGTCATTTAAAATATTTATTAACATCTCAATAAAGTATACCGGGCACCTCCTAGACACCAAAGTTTGGTGCAAGATTCACGATAATTGAGTTCAAACTTCACGGATTCTAATGCTCCCGCTATTAAAACTTGGGGACAGGTTTTCCTCAAGAACAAAAATAGGATATTCCATAAAGCTCATCAACGAGCAGGAATTGAAAAGGTTCAGAGTGGAATCATGTCAACGTAGTTCTAGTTAAACATTATCCTTAATCAATGTAGCTCGACCCAATCTACAATTCAAAAACAATTTGAAAATGTTAGCTTCACATGTACTTAACTCCCTATTGTTCCAACAAAAAAAAGGTAATCAGTTTTATGGATGATTTTGTTAGTCGGGTAATAGAACATTCATATATAGGTAATAATGATTATCTAACACCATATGCTACCTAGAACTTAACCTACGCTATTGTAGGATAGGCTTTTCATATTTGCACCTTTCACATTTCAGAAGCTATAGCACAGGACGTACTTCAATAGCAACTAGTTGAATAACAAATCTCAGCTTAATTTCAAAAAAGGACATTTTCCTTATAATGGTTACTTTACAGCTTCGACATACCAGCAAGAGTTTCTTCTGTTGTTTTCTTTGTGGAAGGATTCCAAGAGCATCGAGCATTGATTCTTCCAGCTCTGCAGTCATAAAGATTCTTATAAGTGGGGGGCAAAGCATCTGAAGGAAAAGAATAACAAACCACTTATATAACCTTTAGTCTGCAATAGTGTAGCCAGCACACTTAAAGAACCCGAAACTTGAACATCATCACCAGTAGTAATATAAGAAAGTAAGGCCTCCCTACAGAACAGAAAATTAGCAGGAAAAGCAATAAGTTGAAGTGATTTGGCTGCTCACTTAAAATGTAATGGTTTATTTTATAATATTCTACTTTTAGGTGTAAGACACGATGAAAGCACCAAAGCATACAAGCAAACACTGCCTACTGCTACACCATCTAAACAAGAGTAGTAGATAGAAAAAAACAAAAGCAGGAAAAGAATGAGAAAAGGAAGAGACTACATCTATTTTTCACTCGACTCATGCTGAGCTGGTGCTAGTGAAAAGCATTTTGAACAATAATATCTAGAATCCTATAATTGTTGCAAAAAAGAATAGAGGAACAGAGAAGGAGAAATATACAGAACAAACTGATCAAGAAATTCTACAGACAAACATGAAAATAAGGAGTAATCGAGATATGTAAACTAGTAACTTAATGATTACCTATAATCAAGATATCTAAACTAGTACTTAATGATTACTCATCAAGAAAAAACTGGAAGCTTAATGATGTAGGAAACCCTAGAAAAAGTGAAATGGAAAACTAAGACGATGAATGAGTTAAGGTCAACTGTCTCAGAAGTTCACAAAATTTGATAATCAGACAGGTTTCAACTCTTTATTTAAAAATTATTGTTTTACCCATGAGAAAGATGAGAGGAGGTTCCAACATCTTGCCAAAAGTTCTTAAAGCTCAGGTGTCACTAAGAAACTTAGAGATTTTTCTTGAAGCAATTTTCTTAAGTTTATTCTTCAATAAACATTACATCCCTGTGGTTACCGATTACTGTTCGTCCAAGACAATAGTATTTGAACGCAATATGTTTTAATGATAGTTCCACCTAGAGCAGAGTGTTACAAGTAAACTTTGGTTCGCCTCATGCATCTAACAAAGTGATAGCATCTCCTTAATAAAACAACAAATAATAAAGAATAAGAAGTGGAATGTGAAATACCATAATGCAGAATGTGAACTCCCATGATCTGGTTGCGGAACATCATCTTCTGGGTGACCATTTAAAGAGCTGGATATGTTTGGAATTAAAACCCGTAAAGTTTGACCATCAGAATCCGATCTGAAGCCACCATTTTCTGAATCTTGATCTTCATGTGACATACCATGGTTATCCATGAAACCATTCAGTTTAGCTTCAGACGTTGGGACGAATGTTTCTATATCACAAAGAAGAGCAACAGCAACAATATTCGCCAAATCTTTTATCTTGACAATGCGTAAGATGCAACAAAGTAAATATAAAGAAGTTGCGGTTCCAATTCCTGTATCCTACATAAAAAAAACCATGAAAGTTAATAATTGGACGTGCATAAGAAACAAAAGACAATATCTGCAGATAAAATGCCAGCAACCAGTTACCAGCATAAAGTGCAAACAACAAATGCTGAGGGCGAAAAAGTTCACTCAACATACTATTTCCTTATCACTTCAACTTATGTCACTTAGCCCATTGATCTTGTGCTCTTGCCTAAGTACAGCCACTTCAATTAGGCTCCGTTAAAAGAACTACAGAAGCTTTACATTTTAACCCCCAGTCCCGAACCTGTTTCACATCTTAGAGTCACATTTAATGCTCGGAGCAAAACCTGTATAATTAGTTAAGGATGAAAGGGAAACAAACCAAAAAAGGACATATTTCTTTGTTGCTATCCTTTCCTCATCTTCTATTTTTCTACTTACCAGAACTGTAATAATAAAAGAAATATAAGACTTGATTTCCACCCTTAAGATACTACTTTTTTTTTGTTTCATATCGGTGGTGTCGGGGCCAACATGCGCGCACCTTAAATGTTCCACCAGATACCTACTACCTCCCACCAGTATAGACATCCAATAATTATTTGCCAAGAAAGTGAGAAGCGAACATCTATTTGATTTACTCAATTATTGAACATGCTTGATCATAGAAAATACACATATGTGAAAAGTAGAAACACTTGATGGTTTGCTAAGGGAAGCAAAAAAAGTGGCTAAGGAAAAAGTGTTAATGTTTGAAATATATGACCATTTGTCCATCTCTTCTAAAAGATCACACACTTCAACATGATATCAATGTAGGCAGAGGTCATAGATTCAAATCTCACTATCACATATTATCAAAAAGAATTTTCACGTGCATGGCCATGAAAAGAAGCAGGCTCACATGTGAGGTGGCATGGCATGTCGAAAACATAAGTAGATGAGATGGTCACACATTAAAATATGGTATCATAGCACATTTTTATCCATTCATTATGACTTCAACGTGCAAGCTGATTATCTTTTATGGGCCAAGCACGTGGAAATTCTCTTTGATAATGGATGACGGTGAGACTCGAAACCAGGACCTCTACCTACTCTGATACTATATTGAAGTGTGTGATCATCTCATCTAAAAGCTCTTCTTTTTTTAATCCTGTAAACTCCACCCCTCCATATCACCCTGCCCAGGAGCTCAACAATGGCCTACCCAGGAACTCAGCAATGGGCCTTTCCCTAGTGGCCCTTTACCACTTTTCTCGAATCGCTATCTTACGATTGGAGGGGAGGGTCCTTACCACTAGGCAAAAGTGGTAATGTAGAAGCCTAAGTGAGGTAATATCTGGTTAAGGTAAGGACCTTAAGTAAACTTTCAAATGTTGGGGCTTCTTTTTCACGAAACATGTCAAGAGAGAGAAAGGTTTAGATCATTACACTGTCTTTAACTACTTCCATCCGTAATGAAGGAAGTATTGATGGAAATATCAGCACCTTCAACATGAGGTCTGTTATGAGCCTCCCAATGTCAGGAATCCCTGCTGAAATAACATCACTAAAGTAATATAGGTTGTCCTCAATCTCATCAACAGAGGAAATTATAGAACCACTAGTATCTGGACCCAGACACCTGCATAATAAATCACTTGAGCTGTACAGCAAATAGGTGATGCATAACCAGTTTCATGGGACAAAAATTAAAAATAAAAACTACGTACTTTGAAGCATTAACAACCAACTTGTCCAAGCTGATGCATTGCTCCCCAAAAAATTTGACCAAATTTGAGAAATAATCAGCATGAGGAGCACTGGCAACAAACTTGTTAACCGCCTCATCGCCAACTGTCAACACGTTGAAGTTTATTGAATATACTACTGAAAACACTGGGAATGAGGGAAAATATAGATAAACGTAGAAGAAGTATAAAAAGGAGCTCACCATGATATACATTCAGGGTTAGCGCACGTACCGCAGTTCGAATCATGCTTTCTTCATGAAAGGCAAATCGTATCGCCTCAACATAGAGTGGGAATGAGACTACTTCCTCCTATTCAAAGATGTAGAGCAAAATAAGGATGAGAAATACAGAAGATATAACAGCAAAGTGGGATGGATATTTTTTATTTTTTTTGATAAGGTAAATTGTATTAATCAAAAGGGAGAGAACTCTCGTATACAAGAAGTATACCAAAAAGTAGAGAATTTACATCAGAACATGATTCTCTACAAAAGACGCCTAATCTTTATACAAATAGGCTCTCCTATTTCTCTCCCCCCAAACTATCCACATGAGAGCTAACAGGGCGAACTTCCACGCCTTTTGCTTTCTTCTTCTACGGAAACCGGCCCAGCTATATAGCATTTCCTTTACAGTGCTTGGCATCACCCACTGAACACCAAAAAGTTTTAGGATCGCCCTCCACAAAGCCGAGGACACAGGGCAATGCAACAAAAGATGATCAACTTCTTCCCCTGAGTTTTTACACATATAGCACCAACTAACAAGTGTAATTCCCCTCTTTCGCAGATTCTCAGCAGTCAAAATCGCTCCCCTCGCCGCTAGCCATGCAAAAAAGCACACCTTCGTGGGCACCTTAGGAATCCAGATCGAGGAGTATGGAAAAGAGGCATCCTCTCTCACCAACATACTCTGGTAAAAGGACTTTACTGAGTATGGATATTTTTTATAAAAAGAAGATACGTGAAAATGGTTGAATTCCAAGTTCATAATCGGATTGGCAGAATATATATTAAGCAATTGAACTGAGTTAACAAGCACCAGAACAAATGCAAGTCCAGATTTTTTGCCCCGAAAAAGGAGAACAATGCACCTATTCTATAGTTCAAACTCCAGCTTGTAAGCAGTGGAAAATCAAAGATGCAAGAGAGACCTCCCCTCCTCTTCCCTCACTTTAGCTCCCCGTCTATCATAGTTGACAATGTTCTTCACTCCTAAAGCTTACAGCTTTTAACTACGGATCTCTAGTTTTTTGTTTTTTGTTTTTTTTTTAGATGGTAACAACAAGGATCTCTAGTTTTTTAATGCGGTAAATGATTTTATCCAACAAAAGAGAACCAATCCTCTCTACAAATAGGGATCTCATGAGTAAACCAAAAAGAAACAAGAAACAGAAGACTGTTTTGTAATTTTACAAAATCTTGTTCCACCCCTTCAAATGTGCTCTTATTTCTCTCATTCCAAATGACCCACATGATTGCTAATGGGGCAATACATCATTCCCTTAATATCGTTCCCCTCTAGCGAGCCCAGCTATGCAACGCCTCCTTCATTGTGCCTGGCATCACTCATTGCGTCCCAAACAAATTAAGAACGACCTTCTACAATTGATTAGCCACCCGACAATGTAATAAGAGATTATCTACGTTTTCGCCCGAGCTTTTGGACATGAAACACCAACTAACATAGGTGATCCTCCTCTTGCTTAGATCTTTCGCTTCAAAATCGCTCCCCTCGCCACCAGCCATGCAAAGAAGCACAGCTTTCTCGGTGCTCTAGGAATCAAAATAGAGCAATGAGGAAAAATTTGTTACTCCCTCCCTAATAACCTCTTATGTAAGATTTAATAGTGAATATTCCGTCTTTACTCTCAAGCCACCTCTATACATCCGATGTATTTATCGGTGTATACAACCCATACAATAACTCAACCCAATTTGTGAAATTCTTCCATCTCCCAATCTTGTAGGTTCCTCCTAAATCTCAAATCCCAATGAACTACCCCCTCATGGGACCTACAAATTTTTTGCATTGTCATCCCTCTTTGGCACAATACACTATGTAAGTTAGGGAATGCTACCCTCAACTCGTTCTCCAAGAGATAATGTCCACTAAAAGCTTCTCACCTCTTTGTAATACTCCTTCATAATTCACACCAAAATGGTATTGTGATGTTTCCGATTCTCCATCCCCCTTCCGTAACACCATATTTTTCCAATACTAGAGGAGAGGACTTCTAGGGCTCGATCTACGACTGCGTCCCGTGGTTTGGTAGAACAGACACTTCCTAGGATAGTCTACACACAAACCCAATGTCGTTTTCTTAGGGTTATGGTGGCACTATGTTTAAATTGACTTCCCCTCCCATTCAACCTGCCCAAAATCCTAGATATATTATCAAATAGAAGAGTCAAATATAAGAAATGTAGCAATCCTCATTGTGAGAGGCATCTTCCACTTTGTGATTGAAGCGTTCCAAACCTCGCTTCGTCGCTCAGTCCCTTGCTTCTTTTTTTTTATTTGCACCGGGTGTCCGAGTCTCTTCGAGCACCGACTAATCCCGGGGGTGCACAGGCCCTCGACAAGGAGTTTCCCGCAAGTGCACCACGGTTAATTCAGGTTTTACCCAGTCCGATGGCCCTCAGAAATTATTTGCACCCAGTGGGTTTCGAACTTGAGACCTTGAAAGGGAGCAAACCCCAAGGCTCAAGTCAATTGCCACCAGGCCAACCCCTGAGGGTTCTCAGTCCCTTGCTTCTTTCCTCCTCTTTTTCCTTTCCGTCTCTTTATACCAATGTGATTTAATTCTAAGTGCATATTTCAATTACGTCTTCCATTGATTCTTAGATCAAGAGGTAGCACCGGTCCATCAATAGCAGCATCCCTTCCTCTCGCACCTAGTCTAATATCTCTTAGGTCGATATCCAGTAACTCCAGCAGCAGCAGAGGGAGAAGATCGGTAGTAGAAGGTAACGAACTAGACTCAGAGAGAGATCAGAAGCAAAACTCGGCAAGGCAAGGAGAAGGCGAAACCCAGGTGCTACACTAAACTAGGCGTTACCTAAGGCCGCACGACTCAAGCAGACTCTCTACCCCCGTACGTGCCTATTTCGCTTTAGGAGGTATAAGAGCTTAGTGTTGGGTAAAAACCTTTTGATTTCTGCTAATTCTCTTCTTGTTGTACCATGTACATGACGATAGCAGTGGGTGTTGTCAACGGCGGTTGTTGTTAAGGAAACAGTCAAGCATCAAGTAACCCAACTTGATGGCAAGGTCGACCAATTGGGCGGACAACCCTCCTCCAAAATGCATTCTCTTCCACCCTACATCGCCTTATCCACTTCCCTAACAAAGCTTTATTAAACACCTTGAGATCTTTCACTCTGAGTCCTCCCCATTCCTTGGGAGATGTGACAGCTCTCCCATTCACAAGGGGTCATTTTGTAGGGTGTATAAGAATAGTACTGAATATGGTGTATTAGTAATGCTGAGATTAGTTATGCTGGAATTAGTTATGCTACAATTATATCTTATCAACTGTTTGATTTGGTTTATTAAAAATAACATGCATTGCATAATTTTTTGAAAAAATTATTTGTTTACAAAAATACCCTCCAGATCCTTCGAAAAGAATTTGGAAAAGGTTTTGAAAGGACATTTGTCTTTATACATGTTTATCCATGCATTGACAACCATGGTATTGATAATGCCATCGTTTGCTATGTATAAGAATAGTACTGTTTAGGATGTATAACTAATACATATATTAGTTATAGCCGAGGGTCTATCGGAAACAACCTCTCTATCTCTATTATGTAGGGGTAAGGTCTGCGTACACACTACCCTCCCCAGACCCCATTTATGGGATCAAATTGGGTTTGTTGTTGTTGTAGTCATACATAAGTTGAAAAACACTACCAAATAATAATACCAAAGCTAATACATGTATTATTTTTCCTAATACATCCTACCAAACGACCCCTAAGTGATACTTCCTTGCTCCTTCCGCTTAGTCCCATAAAAAGTTTAGCTGAAGTCTTTCCCACCTTTCGGTCACTTTATCAGGAGCCTGCGAGAGTGACATGAAATAGGTGGGTGTGCTAGAGAGAGTGCTTTTGATCAGTATTTCCTTCCCTACTTTCGACAAGTACCTTTTCTACCAACCCGCTAACCGCTTCTCTACTCTCTTAATCACTGGATTCCACACTAAAAGGTATTTGCTCGAAGCACCCAATGGTAGCCCAAGATAGGTAGTAGGTATAGTACCCACCTTCCAATTCAACACATGCGTGAACTCTTCAATATTATCCACTTCTCCCACCAGTGTGATCTCACATTTTCTGAGGTTTATCTTAAGCCCTAACACAACCTGGAATCAAATCAAAATCTATCTCAAGCAAACTAGCCGGGACACGTCTGCATTACAAAAAATATGGTATTATCATCTACAAATAATATATATAACTATATATATATATAACTGTCACATTACTATGGCCACTGAACTGAACGAAGCATCAAAACCCTTAGATAACCCTCCAATGACCGTTTTATCCATCATTTTGCTCGATGCTTCCATCACCAAAATAAAAGCATAAGGGATACTCGATCCCCTCAAACCCCTCGAACTCCCCAAAAAACTACATGGACTCCCATTCACCAAAATAGGAATCTCGTTGTAGAAATGCAAAACTTGATCCATCTCCTCCATTTATCCCCAAATCCATCTTTAACATAATGAAATCTAGGAAATCCCAGTTCACATGATCATAAGCTTTCTCAAGGTCTAGGTTACATAAGAAGTGACCTCCAATACGATTCTCTCCTTAATAACTTTGTTCTTCTAAGGATCAACAACATGAGAAAGCAAACCAGCAAATTGTAGCACAAAATTCTCTTGGGGTCAACAAATAGGGTTGTGAACAGTCAACCAGAGGTAAAAACTTTTGTAGTTGCTTTACCAACCCCTAATTGTCGCCCCGGCATGGGCATGTACCATGGGAAGAGGCTTAATCTACCATAATCATCTCGGAATAAGTCGCTTCTTCAACCCTTAAAAAGATCTATGTCGATATTCTCCTCATCCACATTCAGGTGTGGTTTCTGTTGACCCAAACCCGAATTTTGAAGGTGATTCTAAGTTTGCAACGGTTGGTGGTGGATTGACAATAACAACGGAAAGAAAAAAAGAAATTGGCTTCCAGGATTTAGGATATAACAATGGGTTTGAAGTTTCAGTCAAGCAGAGGAGAGAAAGGAAAAGTAGAAAACTATCAGGGGTTAAGTCCTCATTAGGTACTTCAAGAAAAGCTATATTTACCCATTCAAGATATAACAGAATGATCATCCATCTTTATGACTATGAAATGTCAACTACTTTATACTTAACTAAACACTGAAAAATGATCTAGAAAAATGATTTTTCTACATAAAAGATTTTCCACGGAAAGCTTTTTACATAGAACATTTACGCCATATTAAACACAACTAAAATTGATAGGTTTTCCACCTTAACATGTTGCAAGACATTTCACATTACAACTAAATTGATTTTTACGCGCTACACAGATTCAACAATTCAAGTAACTTTTCCTAACCAACTTTATATGCAGATCTGAAGATATAATCTATCTAGGACCGGAAAAATAACGTTTAACTCAAACTGACTCCTTAGCATGTATTTATATTTTTCTTAATGAAAGTAATACTGACTTATTGTACCCATCTCCATGGATGGAAGGAGCATTTAGCATATTCAAACTCTTTAAACATTTTAAATTTAAGGTTACCAGCCCATGCTTGTAAAATAATATGGACATTCACTTTCCCTGGTCTTGTAATTAACTAGTATATCAAGAAGCATACATACCTTATCATGTTAATGAATTTGTCGCTTGTAAATTGCAAGGGATGTCCAAACGATAAAAAAGAACCAAGATTCATAGATTTTTCATACTCGGGGTACCACTGGTGTTTTTGTTCAACTTTCCACATTTCACAAACAGGTTTTGTAGGCACAGACGTTTCCCTAAGAGGGGGGGGGACCTAATGACTGTTTCCAAGAAAATTCCTCCAAAAATGAAATTTCTTAAAATCTTTAGGTCAACAGATCTTATATTGGTATACTATTAGAATTCAACAAACAGAATAGTAACCTTAAAACTTATTAGAAAACCGTTAATAACTTTACTAATCCAACTTACATTAAGAGTCTTCACAAGAAGGGAAATGGTGTTTTTGTTCAACTTTCCACTTATTGCTCTTTGTATACACATGCATCCAAAAACGAGAGTCAACAAGAAACATTAAGTAAAATATATTCCAAAGTAATGAAATTCCTGTATAGCTGCTGAGTTTTAGGAAACACACCTTAGAAAGGATATGTAATAAGACAAAAGCTCTTCATTACGAAAGTCAAAAGAATATGTTATAAGGTGGTTAATGTGCTCATTACTAAACATGTAATCTGCAAAATTTGGGGAAAAGGTGTCAGAATAACAAAATCCGTAAAGACACGAATATTTCAATACACCACATTTCAACAGTTTACTTACAAATAGAGTGCTCATTTTTTAAGTTCTGGATCACAATACTCATAGTCTGCAACAACTGAAGCGAAACAATAACAGTTCGACTAATTCTTAATATACGTACAAGCTCACCCATCACCTGCTTCTCCATGAAAAACCTGCAGAAATACCAACATACTTGTAAGGACAAATATCACGTCACAGAAAACTTCATTGGTCTACTTCTGGCTAAAATAAATGGTATTCACCAAAAGGGAAGGTCCTTAGCGGAGACATACTCAAAATAGGCCACATCATGTTGATCACCATATGTTATCAACTCTGCAATTGATCTTAGTGCCTCAATCACAAAATCCTTCATGTCACAAGAAAAGATTCAAATATATGAAGAATAATCATACCTGATGGCAGGAAAGCATAAAATATAGGTAGTCACAGAAAGCAGAGATAAAGGGTGAGATCAGAAAGGTATAGCAATTACCTTGTTGACCTCATTAACAACCTGAACCTTCATCAACTGATCCGTCAAAAATCTGCAGCAGGCAGGAACACAACTTAAAACTCACAATGATCAGGAATCATTACAGAAGGATGGCCAATCATCTGAGCATCATGTACTACAATTCTACAGATTAATTGTCCACTAACACTTACGCAGCACCGATTGTCCATACGAATTATCAAAAACGTTTTACCTAAACTTCATTATATTAGAGGAAGGATAGATTACCCCAGTCTTTTCTTTGTTTAAGAAACTGCCTTTGGCCATATTTACAATTCAAAAAGCAAAAACATTGTATCCTTGATTCTTCTTACAAAGATTCTAAAACTTCTAAAATTGACTCCGAGTCATCTGCAAATTCTTCTTACACCAAAAGTGAAAAAGAAGAATACAACCCATCTTCGAACATTCGCATCTACTCTCTTAGAGGATGAACACCTTCACTATAGCAAGAACATAGCGATCGAAGAGCTATGGCTCAGCTGCTTCGCATATTACACTGTATTGCCTGAAAAGGGCATTTCTTGCATAGGTGAGTGATAAGCATAGGAGGCGTGCCTGAAGGGCAGCGAGAGCAGTTTGGTTACATATGTCGTCGCTAGGTTGAGATTTGCAAGGTGGCAGGCACTTGTATAGTTTTCGAAGTGGTTTTGATTGATCAAAAGACTACTTTAACTTGTATGTCCTTAGGCACGGCCAGATTTTTTTGTTTCTATAAAGTAATAAATTTTATTGATTTTGAGCAAAAATGTGCTCATATACAACAAGTATACCAAATAGTAGTAAACTTACCAAAAAAGATGATTTTCTACGAGCGACACGCAATCTTCTATACATAAGGGAGTACTACGGGTGCACCAAAAAGAAATGAGGGATAAAGCACTATTCATTAATTGAACAAAGTTCACCTCTAACACCCTCAAAACTCTCCTATTTTGTTCACTCCAAAATACTCACATAAGAGCTAATGGGGCAAACTTCCATGCTTTGCGTCTTCTCCTACTACCATAACTCCAACTGGCCAATAGCTCCTTTATCATCTGGCATCACCCAAAATATACCAAACCATGCAAGAATTTCGCAACATAATCTCGATGTTATCACATAACGAATAAGGAGAGGGTCAACATGTTCACCCAAACCCTTGCATATAAAGCACGGCTGACAAAAGTTACCTTCCTCTTCCTTAGATTCTAAGCGGTCAAGATCACTCCTCTAACTGCTAACCAAGTGAAAACACACATCTTTCTCGGTAGTTTCAGGATCCAAATCCACTTATACAAAAAGTTTGCCTCCTCCCTATTCAGAAGCTTTTCATAATCGAACTTGACAGGGAACACTCTATTATCACTCAGCCCTACCTCCCTACATCATGAACATCGTGTGTAATGCTTTGGTTTGTGGAGTAAGCCAATTAAGTTTTAAAAGTGTTGTCAAAGGCTCACTTAAGGTGCACTTAAGCCCTGAAGCTCAGAGAAGCTCAAAGTAGGTGCTTCTTCACTTAGGTTGCGTCAGCGTAGGCAACGGACTAAGGATGGGCTTCATTGCGCATAAGTTCTATCTTGAATAGAGCCCTAATTCGCAAAAAGATGTATTAATCGTTAAGAAATTTTGAATGAAAATTGTTACTTTTTCCTGCATTAGATAAATATTTTTATTTTTTCTTTATTGCGTCTTTTTAACTAAAGCCCATACTTTAATTGTGTTCTGTATTTAAAGAACTGATAGAACTGGAGCGCTTTTTTAACGCTTTTCGCCTTTGACAACCCCGCTACCACCTCTCAATCCTGAAAGTTCCACTTGAATTTCAAATCCCAAAAACACATCACCATCTTGCAATCTTCGGACTCGCTGGACTATCGCTTCCTTCTGGCATGAGATTCTGGATGTGTTTGGAAAAGTAATATTCTATGTGTTTTACCAACACCACTTGTACCTCCAAAAACTAACCCTTCTCTCATCCCCAATCTCAATCGGGACGACACATTGGCGCTAAATTCTTCCTATCTTTTCATAATATTTCTCCACAGACCACATCCATAATGCAAATTGATATTTTTTGTCCTCCAACCCCCTTCAAAAATCCAATATATACATAGAAATCACACTGGAAAGGATGGACAATTAGCAAAAGCATTGAATTCTGTTTTGCTCTTTTTAGGGGAACATAATCTATCTTCAAAACATCTTAAGTTTCTTTCCTCCCAAATAATCCATTAAATGCAATAAGGGCAGCATGGTTCTCTAAAACTCAATCAAACCGAACCTTGTCAAATCTTTTTAGGTTTTTAAAAATAGAACTATAGGTTTTGATGTAAATCTATAACCATACCGAATAATTATGGTAGGTTTTTAATTTTATAAAAGAAACCGAGACTATACCGGATCGAATTAGTTAAATATACGGAAAATGTCCAAATACTCCCCTGAACTTTACGATAACGTCTATAAATAACCCTCGTTAAAAGTTTGGCTTATCCCCCACCTTGTCGTTACACTATTGGCCTGGATACCTCCTTTGTTTTAAACGGCTGCCACAGTGGATAAGTTATCCACTCAAAATATGGCATGTAGAAATTAATATACACATAAATATTTTATTTTAATGCCCAACCCTACCCATTAACCCGACCCGTTACCCGACCCGTAAACATAACCCTTCTCTTAATACCCTCCCGAATTTCACTACACTTATCAATTGCGAACAGTCTCCTCATCGGAAAATTCTCCGGCTAAATTCATCGGATCTTCACCAGCAGGCAAGCTAAATCACAACCCAAGAAAACTAGATAAGTTCAGATGGAAACGTGCTCTCCGTAGTCCACTCTCAGACAATTTGGTTCTAATTACAAGAAGATAACAAATTTTAAAACTGAGGGAGTTTACGAGCAATTTTCTTCAATGAATTAGAATTGTATAACAACCATAAGGTACTTTTGTTGAGTCCAAAATGAATTAGAATGATGTAGACCCAATTTTAGAAATTGCATGACCATCTAAATTACTACACTCATTCGAAGATCTTGGATTTCATACCATCTGAAACTTGATTCCCTTTGTTTTCAATTTGGCTGAGGGAGGGGGAACGGTTTAGAAGAGAGTAAGAGAGAGGGTAGAGAAAAGTGTAGGGTTATGTTTACGGGTCGGGTAACGGGTAGGGTTGGGCATTAAAATAAAATGTTTATGTGTATATTAATTTCCGCGTGTCATATTTTGAGTGGATAACTTATCAACTGTGGCAGCCGTTTAAAACAAAGAGGGTATCCAGGCCAATAGTGTAACGGCAAGGTGGGGGATGGGCCAAACTTTTAACGAGGGTTATTTATAGACCTTATCGTAAAGTTCAGGGGGTATTTGGACCTTTTCCGGTAAATACATGATACATTTTATATATAAACTTAACAAAGCAATAAAATTATTGATTTCAAGTGTGGGGTTGATACAGATAAAAACAACTAAAATTACCATTCAAACCCAGTCTACTACTGTTAAAAATAAACTGACATTGACTCCAGCAATCTTCGCCAACAAGCCACTGAGGTATATTTTCTCTTTATTTTTAAAAATTCTCTCCCCCTCCCTTAATATCTTTTCTTTGTGGTATTTAAGTATCAAGTCTATTCTTTTTTCAAAAAAATTGTACTGATACTAAACATTAGTTTTGCAGATTTTGTGCCTTTTGAACTACACATTTACTCGTTAGCAACTCAGTAATCATTCTAAGTAAAACAACATTTTTCTTGATAAAAAGCGTGTTGGGAGTGCATAGCCCGTGTTATTGTAAATTGTTCCATGTGAATCCAAATCAGAAAAATATCTTTCTTGGTAAAGAGTGTGTTGGAGTGCAAAGTATAAACTCTCTCTTGAGTAGCACAACACTAAGCAACAAATATGCTAGTAAATTGACATATTAATTGTTAAGATATTAGATCGATATGTTATTTTCTAGGAATAGAATCTAGAACTTAGTTAAAAACTAGTCATTATACAGAAGCTCAACCAACCCGAGAGATAATAGGAAAACATCAAATTGACCAAATATTGTGGCCAATTCACTTATCCTCTTCTTCATTAAAGAAAAACATCTAAATTTGATTCAATTTTTCAGTCAAAATAGGGCCACATGTAGACGAAAAAAGCAAAGCGCCTCGATTATATTACTCATCTGTAATAAAATGAATAAAATCCAATAAAGCCTTGGCTAGCACTACCATGTCAAGGTGAAGTTCGCACAACTAGAAGATCTCCAAGTTCAACTTACATTTAAGTATTTATGCTTCCAACACATATATTAGTGCTCTTCTTACTTGTGACTACATAAAGGGCAGTTTCCGCTCACTAGTGGTGAGTAAATATTTTAAATTTTTTTTTTTATAATAGTGGCGTCCGGGCCAACTTGGGAGCATCTGGACTATTCCCTCCATAAATATTTAAATATATTCTCCTTGAAGAAAATAAAGTAAATTGACTATAACTCCACACTCTAAAACCACTTTTACTTTTATATAACCATAATCCATTAGTAATTACCTTTAAAAACACTTTTAAAATCATTGCTTTTGAATTCTATACATTAATCCAAGCATCATGATTGTACACCCTTCCAAATATCAAAATATATCCACGAGTATACCTAACTCAATCAACTACACTCAATTTCAGTTTATAAGGAAAAAAAGCGAGTTACCTGAATTCATCCAAGGAGAACCGATCTCTGGATCTCCAAAAGGAGAACCACATGGCGTTTGCTAGCAATTTCAATAGCAACAAATCGTTGTCGCGATTTCACCACAGCTCATTCTCCGTGACTTCAATTCAGAAGTCACCGCGTCTTTTGATCATTGATTTTGTTGTTGAATTCAAATTCTTCTTCACTGTAACACAGAGGTATGTATGGGTATAGAGATCGCAAGAGAGGATTTAGGGTTTGACAGAAGGAGAGTTTGAGGAAATCTAGGTACACGCAGAAGTGCGTGTCTGTGTGTGCGTGCGAGATCGAAGAAGATTGATTGCCCTCTCCGGTGAATGGGAATGGAGGAGAATATGCCGATTAGAGATAATTCCCAAAGTGGAGCTTTCAGCTTTCTGGCTTCTCTCGCTGTTGCCTGAATCCCGATGTGTATTTTCTTAATTAAAATTTACTTCCCAATTATTTGGTGCATTCAGTGTTAGGGTCGGGTAGATAAGCAGAGAAAATGTGTTATGACACATCTATCCTTAATAGATAGAGAGATTCAAATTTACCCTCTAAACTAAAAGCTGTTTAGAAAGCCACCTAAGTATTGGGTTTGAGTGTATATAAATGTTTGGACATAACAAATTTTTCCTTTTTGTCAAAAAAAAAAAAATTCAGCATTTATTCATAAAAATTTTAATTTTCACTTGAAGATGCATTTTGAAAATTTTTGAAAATTTAAAAATTTCCAAAAAACTGTTTTTCAAAATTTTCACTCAAATCACTAAGAGCACCTAATTTTTGCCCTACATGAAAATGACTCCTAAAAATAAACCAAAAATAATTTTTAAGGGATTTTAGAAGTTTTTCTTTATTTAGTTGGATTTCATGCATTTTTAATATTTTAAAATCATAAAAAATATCACGTTTTAATTTCATATCATCTTAGGTCCAATTTGCATGTAGGAATTAATTTTGTTATGAAAAAATCACAAAATGATCATTAATACATATTTAGCTTTTAGTCTTTAGAAAGTAGTGTTTTTATTTAGTTTTAAGTTAATTAGTTGTTTTAATAGATAAACAATTTTTATTTTTACAAATTAGATTGATTTAGGATTAATTTAGGATTTTATTAGATTTTAAAATCAAAGAAAAAGGAAAAATGGAAAAAAAAATTGATTTATAGCCCGTTTGGCCAAGCTGCAAAAATCAGCTTATTTTGAGAAGTGCTTTTTTTCAAAAGTGCTTTTCTCAAAAGTTCTTTTGGTGAGAAGTAGTTTATGTTTGGCTAATTAGTTTGAAAGACACTTCTGAGCAGCAATTAGTGTTTGGCCAAACTTTAAAAAACTGCTTCTAAGTGTATTTTTCTCAAAAAGTGCTTTTGGAGAGAAGCTACTTTTTTCTGCTTCTCCAAAACTGTTTTTGCTTCTCCTCAAAAACACTTTTTTTCCTTCCAGAAGCTTGGCCAAACACTTCAAATTGAGGCCAAAAGTGCTTTTGGCCAAAAATTAGCTTGGCCAAACAGGCTATTAATCTTCCTACCCCAAAGTTAATTAGCCCAAATTTATGACTCAAATCCCTGAAAGTCCAAAATATTGAGTCCATACTCATTCCCATTTGATCTAACCTAATTCCTACCCTTATAAAATAAAGCTAGACTCCAAGACCTAGGACCTAGCTAAGAATGGATCCCTCACCTCTCAAAAAATGAGCCGCAACCTCCCCCTATAATTCCTCTAAGCTTCAACACCACACACAGATTCGATAGAGAAAAACGGACAAAAGAAAAATGAAAGGCAAATAAGGAAATTCCCTAGTTGCAAAAGAAACAGAAAAGGAATGAGAATAGAAACTAAGGACCTAATCTCTAAGAGAAAGGAACGTTGTTGCCTTCTTGAAACAAAAACGGATCAAATTGAGGCATTGTTCAAGTACTCCAACTCATTATTTTTCTTCGATTCCTTGTGGCGCACCCACCCACCCACCCCTATACAAATTTGAGCTGCAGAATTTAATTAACATAAGAATGAGGAGAGTAGCAGCCGTATTATTTCAAGCTCGTAAAGCTATTGGAGATTTAGATTTGCTCAAAATTGTGCAATTTGAAATCCACCACGAACTCTCCGCTAAACCTTTTCAGCAAAGCAGGTGAAACAAGTTCTCCTAATCCTTGGGTTCGCCGAGGTCGTCGTCTTGTGTCGAGGTCTAATCAAGCGCTCGTAATTTGTTGTTGTAGACGATTCACAGTGAAGCAATAAAAGGTCACATCTTTATATAGTTTTGATTTTTTATTTTTATTGATATATTGTTTGTGCTTAATTGTTGGTTGAGTTTATTTTGATAAAATCTTGTATGAAGTAACCTACTGTATGGTTGTTGGAATTATCCATGTGCTTGTTGTTTCTATTGGCTTTCATGTTCATTAATCCTATTAGTTGTTGGTTTAAGAACATTTGTAGAAATTGATGAATTATTAGCCAAGCTGATTGTTAAAGGGTGTTGCAGAATACCGATGCCTTATAATGGATTGTTGACTTTTGAATACCTTTTTTTATAAAAAGGAAACTTTTAGTTGAAGAAATATAAGCTAGTAAACTGAAAATAGAATGATAAATAAAAAGATTGCTCCTATTACTATTTCTCCAGAATTTGGTCAAAACTACATATGGATTTGGGCCTGTCCGAGGTTAGTCGTTTATAAATTATAAGCATGTTTCGACCTATCTGACAATTTAGCAAAATGGTCTTCATGTCCCGTAATTACATTTTCGAATATGTAACTTAAAATAATGATTGGGAAGAATTTATTTTCAACTAAATTAATTAGTTTGAATTGAAATTGGGTTTTATGTACATGTTCGCGTGACATATTTATTATTCCAAAACCTAAAACCAAGGTATGCGTTCGCGCAACTTTGGACGCAACAATCTTAATTAACAAAAGCGTGATTAATTGTAGACACGTACGCGTGACATGATTTTCGACGCGCCAAACGAAATGGGTACACGTACGCGTGACTCGTTTTAAAATATTTCCAAAATTACGAATAGTTAAGCAACTAAAAGCGGTTTAATAGATAAATGTATATAGGTCCTAAAAATGAGTAGTTAAACAATTTAAGCCAAGTATAAATCACTAAGCGACCGTGCTAGAACCACGGAATCCAGGAATGCCTAACACTTTCTCCCGGGTTAACAGAACTCCTTACTTAGAATTTCTGGTTTGCAGACTTTTAAAAGAAAGTCAAAATTTCCTCGATTTGGGATTTAAAATAAACTGGTGACTTGGGACATAAATTCAACTATTCCAAGTGGCGACTCTGATAAATTAAATAATCTCATTTCGAATAATGTCACTTTAATTGAAAAAACTCTCATATACCCTCGGGCGGTAAAAAAGGAGGTGTGACAATCACTCACAAAACTTCAAAAACAACCCAAAATTATATTCATGTCCAAACACAATTCTAAATTTCAAATACCATTTCTATTTTTTTAAAAAAATTCACCCTTTTTTGGAATCACATTTATTTGAAATTACTTGATCAGCATAAAATTTGGTATAATTGAAGAGCAATTTTCAATTCTCAAAAGGGAGGTAAAAATTAACTGGAATTACGCGGTGTAATTAGTATTATTCTTTAAGCTATTTCTCTTATCTCATTTTCTAGCTTATACATACTTTCATATAATGTTACGACTTTTCATATTTAAATTCTTTATATCTTTTTCTTTTTTTTTCTTGTTTTAGTTGTTAAACATACTTTTATATTTTATTTTCTTTAAGTTCTATTCATCGGTATAAATAATTATTAAGAAACAATATCTTCTAAATTCATGCCTATCCATTTGTTATTTAAATAGTGAAACAAATCATAAGCTTCATATCATAATCATATGACTTGGTAAAAAAGTTAAATTAATAATTAGAATTGTTATTAATTATTTTAAATTAAGATATTAATTATTTGGAATATAGTCGGATATCGATTATTTTTTACAATATTATTTCCAAATTATAATTATTTAATATTTTTATTAAAAATAAATTCTATATACATAGTTATAAATAATATCCAATATTTATTATGTATGCATATATGTTTTACACGTTAAAATTTACTTGTTTTGCATTTTACTAATTTATTTTCTAGCCATTAGTATAAAAATTTGTTTAAAAAATACTATCTAAGCTTATAACTAATTTTCTTATATTCACATGAGTTGGTGAAAAGATTATATTCATTATTGAAATTTTAATTAAATAATTTGTGAAATAATATTATTTATTTATAATATGCAAATATTTTTATTATATTATTTATAAATTTATAATTATTTAATATATTTTTATATAAAAATATATAATTTAAATACCTCATAATAAAGTATTTTTTGATATTTATCATTTACATATATGTTTGTCATATAGTAAAACTTATTCACATGTTAATCAAAAAATTATTTAACTATGTAATTACACTTGTTCTGATTGATGAGTCGTGAGTCGGTGTTAACGAGAGGCTGGGAGTTTGGAGATAGACTCTTGAGTCTAAGGGTTTCAAGTTGAGTAGAACAAAGACGGAATACCTGGAGTGTAAGTTCCGCGTTGAGCCGGGGGAAGTGGGCGTGGATGTGAGGCTTGAATCACAGGCCATCCTAAGTAGAGGCAGCTTCAAGTACCTTGAGTCGGTTATCCAGGGGGAAGGGGAGATCGACGAGGATGTCACACATCGTATTGGGATAGGATGGATGAAATGGAGGTTAGCATCTGGAGTCCTGTGTGACAAGAGAGTGTCACTGATACTCAAAGGTAAGTTATATAAAGCGGTGGTTAGACCGGCCATGATGTATGGGGCTGAGTGTTGGCCTATTAAGAACTCACATATTCAAAAGATGAAAGTAGCAGAAATGAGTATGTTGATGTGGATGTGCATGCACGCTATGATTGATAAGATTAGGAATGATGATATTCAGGAGAAGGTGCTCGTGGCTCTCATTGATGACAAGATGCGGGAAGCGAGACTCAAATGGTTCGGGCATATTCAGAGGAGAAGCCTAGATGCTCCGGTAAGGAGGTGTGAACGGTTAGTTGTGGAGGGCACGAGAAGAGGTAGAGGGTGTCCTAAGAAGTATTGGGGAGAGGTGATCATGCAGGATATGGCGAGGCTTAAGATTTCTGAGGATATGACACTTGATAGGAAGATGTGGATGTTGAGTATTAGCGTTGTAGGTTAGGAGGTAGTTGAGTCTTGCCTTACTTTGTACCTTTTTGAGACTAATCTCGTAGGGTTTTGTCTAAGATAGCTAGTGGCAATATTGTGTCTACTCTATTGCTTTTCAGTGTAGAACATATTTACTAGCTATCACTTTTGCTTTGCATTTTTCTTCTGGATTTCATATTATTCCTATTTTTCCTATAATTTTTGTGGTGATACTTCTTTTGTCTTTTTGTTTTCTTGAGCCGAGGGTCTTTCGGAAACAACCTCTGTACTCCTTCGGGGTAGGGGTAAAGTCTACGTACACACTACTCTCTCAGACCCCACTAGTAGGATTTTATTGGATTGTCATTGTTGTTATTGTTGTAATTACACTTGTCCAACCAAATATGACAGTTGAAATTATATTGTAATTATGTTGTAACAAACAAACACGTTATTGTAATTATTGTACTATATAATGATAAAGGTGTGTAATTACTATTCTAATAATTACACCATAAAATAATTACACATGGATGTGATGACCCAAAGGGTCATCTTGTGTTTTAGAATCTGAATCTGGGTTTTGAGGCCTTGAAAATCCTATTTTATTTCTCCTCGATTTGTTTGCACAGTCCGGGCGCATTTCTGGAAAGTCTTTATGTGAAATTTAAGAAAAATATTAAAATTTGTCTTTAAAATTGATTAAAGTTGACTTCGGTCAACGTTTTTAGTAAACGAATCCGGACCCGTGATTTGACGGTCCTGTAAGGTCTGTAATAAAATATGGGACTTGGGCGTATGTCCGGAATCGAATTCCGAGGTCCCTAGCCTAAGAACTAAATTTTTAAAGAAAATTATGTGCTAGAAAATATAAAGATTTTTAGAAATTGAATATTGGTTGAACTCGTTGGTACCGGGCCCGTATTTTAGTTCCGGAGCCCGATACAGGTCCATTATAATATTTAAACCATATCTGTAGAATTTGGTGAGAAACAGAAGTAATTTGACGTGATTCAGACCTTTGGTTGAGAAAATAGGAGAATTGAACTATCTTGAAAATTTCATGAGTTTTGTTGTTAAATTCGTTGTTTAAGATGTTATTTAGGCAATTGATCGCACGAACAAGTCTGTATGATATTTTTAGACTTGTGTGCATGTTTAGTTTGGATCCCCGAGGGCTCGGGTGAGTTTTGGATAGGCCACGGAGTGGGTTTGGACTTAGAAAAATTTCTGTTGCATCTGGTATTTTGTTGCAGGCTCTGATCTCGCAATTGCGAATCAGACATCGCAATTGAGAGCCTCACAGACTTGGCAATTGTAAGGGCTTTATCACAATTGCGAAGAAGCCCTGGCCAGCACAGTTCACATTTGCGAACATTCCTTCGCATTTGCGAAGTCAACAGGGAGGGTCAACCTTCGCAATTGTGACAAATTATTCGCAATTGCGACATAAGCAAACATTGCAGCAGGTTAGCATTTGCGAAGCCTGTCTCGCAATTGCAAGCTTCGCAATTGCGAAGCTCCTGTCGCAAATGCGACATCTACAACTGATCAAAACATCACTTGGACGGGATTTTGAACTCATTTCTAAAATTTTCAAACCCTAAGCTCCCATAGGCGATTTTCCAAAGGAGAGTTCTTCCCCAAATCATAGGTAAACAACTTCTAACTCATTTACTTCAATCTATTTCATCTTTTTACATGATTTCATCTACATGGAAAATTGGGTATTTTTGGGTAGAATATAGGAATTTCGAAATTTGGGGATTTAGACCTCAAATTGAGGCGGATTTCAAAACCAATTGCATATTTGGGTTCGTGGGTGAATCGGTAGTCAGATTTTGGTTCGAACTTTGAGTTTTGACTGTCACACCTCCTTTTTTCCTACACTCCCGGAAAAGGGATGTATAAGGGAATTTTTTTTCCAATTTAAAGTGACAATCGAAACGGGATTATTTTATTAATTCAGAGTCGCCACTTGGGATAATTTATGGTGTCCCAAGTCACCGGTTCAAATCCCGAATCGAGGAAAAGATTGACTCTATATTACAGTCCGCGAACTAGAAATTCGGGTAAGGAATTCTGTTAATCCGGGAGAAGGTGTTAGGCATTCCCGAGTTCCGTGGTTCTACCAGGGTTGCTCAACTATTATAATTGGCCTATTATCTGATTTTAATACATGTTTTAGCCTATGGTTCAATTGTAACTTATCAACCGCTTTTATTCATTTTTAGAGAAAATTGCAACGTTATTAAAACACGTCTCAAGCCACGTCACATAAATGCATCCGTGGTCTTTGACATATTTTAACATCATTGAGATTTGGATTTGGGTCACATAAATGCGTACCCGAGTTTAGGAAAGTAATTTTTAAAATAGCGCGCCTAAAGCAACTACAATGTTCATAATTTATATCTTTGAAATTATTGTTGACAAACAACACGTGACCCATTATCACTAATCCCTTCATGACTCAATTAGAACCTTGCAATTTCCATGATCAACGAAGAAGATGCAGACAACTTTTACTAAAATGAACCTAAACTATAACAGAAACTTTCAATCTAACATGTACGCATGAGAAGGACTAACACATGAGAGCATGCAATTCATTTTCCTTTTAAAGAAAATAAGAAACTCTACAATAGATTAAAACTAACCAAAGATAACTTAATAAATATCAAGAAAAATCTATGAAGAGAACTTAGGATAGAGATTTTAAAAACTAAATTCCATTATCAATGAGGGTCCTGAGAACTTTTAAAATTAAATCTCATTATCCAAGAGGGTCCTGAGAATTTAAAAACTAAATCCCATTATCCAGGAGGGTCCTGAAAACTTAAAAACTAAATCCCATTATCCAGGAGGGTCCTGAGAATTTACAAACTAAATCCCATTATCCAGGAGGGTCCTAAATATTTTAAATTAAATCTCATTATCCAGGAGGGTCCTGAGAATTTAAAAACTAAATCTCATTATCCAGGAGGGTCCTAAAAACTTAAAAACTAAATCTCATTATCCAGGAGGGTCAGGGTCCTAAGAATTTAAAAACTAAATCCCTTTATTTAGGAGAGTCCTGAGAATTTAAAAACTAAATCCCATTATTTAGGAGAGTCCTGAGAATTTAAAAACTAAATCCCATTATCCAGGAGGGTCCTGTGAACTTTTAAAATTAAATGCCATTATCCAGTAGGGTCCTCAGAATTTAAAAACTAAATCACATTACCCAGGAGGGTCCTGAGAACTTTTAAAATTAAATCCCATTATCCAGGAGGGTCCTGAGAATTTTGAATTAAATCCCATTATCTAGGAGGATCCTGAGAATTTAAAAACTAAATCTCATTATCCAGTAGGGTCCTGAAAACTTAAAACTAAATCCCATTATCCAACAGGGTCCTGAGAATTTAAAAACTAAATCCTATTATCCACGAGGGGTCCTGAGAACTTTTAAAATTAAATCCCATTATCCAGGAGGGTCCTGAAAATTTTAAAACTTAATCCCATTATCTAGGAGGGTCATGAGAACTTAAAACTAAATCCCATTATCCAGGAGGGTCCTCAGAATTTAAAAACTAAATCCCATTATCTATGAGAGTCCTGAGAACTTTTAAAATTAAATCTCATTATCCAGGAGGATCCTGAAAACATAAAAACTAAATCCCATTATCCAGGAGGGTCATGAGAATTTATAAACTAAATCCCATTATCCATGAGAGTTCTGAGAACTTTTAAAATTAAATCCCATTATCCAGTAGGGTCCTGAAAATTTTAAATAAAATCCCATTATCCAGGAGGGTCCTGAGAATTTATAAACTAAATCTCATTATCCAGGAGGGTCCTGAAAACTTAAAAACTAAATCCCATTATCCAGGAAAGTCCTGAGAATTTTAAATTAAATTCCATTATCCAAGAGGGTCCTAAGAAATTAATAACTAAATCCCATTATCTAGGAGGGTCTTGAAAACTTAAAAACTAAATCCCATTATCCAGGAGGGTCCTGAAAACTTAAAAACTAAATCCCATTATCCAGGAGGATCCTGAGAATTTACAAACTAAATCTCATTATCCAGGAGGGTTCTGAGAACTTTTAAAATTAAATCCCAATATCCAGTAGGGTCCTAAAAATTTTAAATTAAATTCCATTATCCAGGAGGGTCCTGAGAATTTAAAAACTAAATCTCATTATTCATGAGGGTCCTAAAAACTTAAAAACTAAATCCCATTATCGGGGAGGTCTTGAGAATTTTTAATTAAATCTCATTATCCAGGAGGGTCCTGATAATTTAATAACTAAATCTCATTATCCAGGAGGGTCCTGAAAACTTAAAAACTAAATCCCATTATCCAGGAGGGTCCTGAGAATTTAAAAACCAAATCTCATTATCCAGGAGGGTCTTGAGAATTTACAAACTAAATTCCATTATCCAGGAGGGTTCTGAGAATTTACAAACTAAATCTCATTATCCAGGAGGGTTCTGAGAACTTTTAAAATTAAATCCCAATATCCAGTAGGGTCTTGAAAATTTTAAATTAAATCCCATTATCCAGGAGGGTCCTGAGAATTTAAAAACTAAATCTCATTATTAATGAGGGTCCTGAAAACTTAAAAACTAAATCCCATTATCGGGGAGGTCTTGAGAATTTTTAATTAAATCCCATTATCCAGGAGGGTCCTGAGAATTTAATAACTAAATCTCATTATCCAGGAGGGTCCTGAAAACTTAAAAACTAAATCCCATTATCCAGGAGGGTCCTGAGAATTTAAAAACCAAATCCTATTATCCAGGAGGGTCCTGAGAATTTACAAACTAAATTCCATTATTCAGGAGGGTTCTGAGAACTTTTAAAATTAAATTCCATTATCCAAGTAGGGTCCTGAAAATTTTAAATTAAATCTCATTATCCACGAGGGTCCTGAGAAATATTAAAAACTAAATCTCATTATCCAGGAGGATCCTGAAAACTTAAAAACTAAATCTCATTATCCAGGAGGATCCTGAGAATTTTAAATTAAATTCCATTATCTAGGAGGGTTCTAAGAATTTAAAAACTAAATCCCATTATCCAGGAGGGTCCTAAGAATTTAAAAACTAAATTCCATTATCCAGGAGGGTCCTGAGAATTTAAAAACTAAATCCCATTATCCAGGAGGGTCCTAAGAATTTAAAAACTAAATTCCATTATCCAGGAGGGTCCTGAGAATTTAAAAACTAAATCCCATTATCCAGGAGGGTCCTGAGAACTTTTAAAATTAAATCTTATTATCCAGTAGGGTCCTGAGATTTTAAAAACTAAATCCCATTATCGAGGCGGGTCCTGAGAACTTTTAAAATTAAATCCCATTATCTAGGAGGGTCTTGAAAACTTATAAACTAAATCTCATTATCCAGGAGGGTCCTGAGAACTTTTAAAATTAAATCCCATTATCCATGAGGGTCCGGAAAACTTTTAAAATTAAATCACATTGTCTAGGAGGGTCCTGAGAGCTTAAAAACTAAATCCCATTATCTAGGAGGGCCGTGGGAACTTTTAAAATTAAATCCCATTATCTAGGAGGGTCTTGAAAACTTATAAACTAAATCTCATTATCCAGGAGGGTCCTGAGAACTTTTAAAATTAAATCCCATTATCCAGGAGGGTCCGGAAAACTTTTAAAATTAAATCACATTGTATAGGAGGGTCCTGAGAGCTTAAAAACTAAATCCCATTATCTAGGAGGGCCGTGAGAACTTTTAAAATTAAATCTCATTATCCAATAGGGTCCTGAGATTTTAAAAACTAAATCACATTATCGAGGAGGGTCCTGAGAACTTTTAAAATTAAATTCCATTATCCAGGAGGGTCTTGAAAACTTATAAACTAAATATCATTATCTAGGAGGGTCCTGAGAACTTTTAAAATTAAATCCCATTATCCAGGAGGGTCCGGAAAACTTTTAAAATTAAATCACATTGTCTAGGAGGGTCCTGAGAGCTTAAAAACTAAATCCCATTATCTAGGAGGACCGTGAGAACTTTTAAAATTAAATCCCATTATCCAATAGGGTGTTGAAAACTTAAAAATTAAATCTCATTATCCAGGAGGGTCCTGAGAACTTTTAAAATTAAATCCCATTATCCAAGAGGGTCCGGAAAACTTTTAAAATTAAATCTCATTATCCAGGAGGATCCAGAGAGCTTAATAACTAAATCCCATTATCTAGGAGGGTCCTGAGAGCTTTTAAAATTAAATCCCATTATTCAGGAAGGTCCTGAAAACTTAAAAACTAAATCTCATTATCCATGAGGGTCCTGAGAATTTTTAAAATTAAATCTCATTATCCAGGAGGGTCTTGAGAATTTAAAAGCTAAATCCCATAATCCAGGAGGGTCCTGATAATTTACAAACTAAATCCCATTATCCAGGAGGGTTCTGAGAACTTTTAAAATTAAATTCCATTATCCAGTAGGGTCCTGGAAATTTTAAATTAAATCCCATTATCCAGGAGAGTCCTGAGAATTTAAAAACTAAATCTCAATATCCAGGAGGGTCCTGAAAACATAAAAACTAAATCCCATTATCCAGGAGGATCCTGAAAACTTAAAAACTAAATCTCATTATCTAGGAGGGTCCTGAAAACTTAAAAACTAAATCTCATTATCCAGGAGGATCCTGAGAATTTACAAACTAAATCCCATTATCTAGGAGGGTGCTGAGAACTTTTAAAATTAAATCCCAATATCCAGTAGGGTCCTGAAAATTTTAAATTAAATCCCATTATCCAGGAGGGTCCTGAGAATTTAAAAACTAAATCCCATTATCCAGGAGGGTCCTGAAAACTTAAAAACTAAATTCCATTATCCAGGAGGTCCTGAGAATTTTTAATTAAATCCCATTATTCAGGAGGGTCCAGAGAATTTAATAACTAAATCTCATTATCCAGGAGGGTCCTGAAAACTTAAAAACTAAATCCCATTATCCAGGAGGGTCCTGAGAATTTAAAAACCAAATCCTATTATCCAGGAGGGTCCTGAGAATTTACAAACTAAATTCCATTATTCAGGAGGGTTCTGAGAACTTTTAAAATTAAATTCCATTATCCAAGTAGGATCCTGAAAATTTTAAATTAAATCTCATTATCCAGGAGGGTTCTGAGAAATATTAAAAACTAAATCCCATTATCCAGGAGGGTTCTGAAGACTTAAAAACTAAATCCCATTATCCAGGAGGACCCTGAGAATTTTAAATTAAATCCCATTATCTAGGAGGGTTCTGAGAATTTAAAAACTAAATTCCATTATCCAAGAGGGTCCTGAGAATTTAAAAACTAAATTCCATTATCCAGGAGGGTCCTGAAATTTTAAAAACTAAATCATGTTACCCAAAATCTCTAAGAATTTTAAACTAAAATCCCATTATCCAGGAGGGCCTGAAAATTTTTAAACTAAATCCCATTATCCAGGAGGGTCCTGAGAACTTTTAAAATTAAATCCCATTATCTAGGAGGGTCTTAAAAATTTTAAACTAAATCCCATTATCTAGGAGGGTCCTGAATATTCCCCACGGAGGATTCCTCATCCAGGAGGATCCTGAGAATTTACAAACTAAATCCCATTATCCAGGAGTGTTCTGAGAACTTTTAAAATTAAATCCCAATATCCAGTAGGGTCCTGAAAATTTTAAATTAAATCCCATTATCCAGGAAGGTCCGAAGAATTTAAAAACTAAATCCCATTATCCAGGAGGGTCCTAAAAACTGAAAAACTAAATCCCATTATCCGGGAGGGTCCTGAGAATTTTAAATTAAATCCCATTATCCAGGAGGGTCCTGAGAATTTAATAACTAAATCTCATTATCTAGGAGGGTCCTGAAAACTTAAAAACTAAATCCCATTATCCAGGAGGGTCCTGAGAATTTAAAAACTAAATTCCATTATCCAGGAGGGTCCTGAGAATTTACAAACTAAATTCCATTATTCAGGAGGGCTCTGAGAACATTTAAAATTAAATTCCATTATCCAGTAGGGTCCTGAAAATTTTAAATTAAATCCCATTATCCAGGAGGGTCCTGAGAAATATTAAAAACTAAATCTCATTATCCAGGAGGGTCCGGAAAACTTAAAAACTAAATCTCATTATCCAGGAGGATCCTGAGAATTTTAAATTAAATTCCATTATCTAGGAGGGTTCTGAGAATTTAAAAACTAAATGCCATTATCCAGGAGGGTCCTAAGAATTTAAAAACTAAATTCCATTATCCAGGAGGGTCCTGAGAATTTAAAAACTAAATTTCATTATCCAAGAGGGTCCTGAGAACTTTTAAAATTAAATCCCATTATCTAGGAGGGTCCTGAAAAATTAAAAACTAAATCCCATTATCTAGGAGGGCCGTGAGAACTTTTAAAATTAAATCTCATTATCCAGGAGGGTGTTGAAAACTTAAAAGTTAAATCTCATTATCTAGGAGGGTCCTGAGAACTTTTAAAATTAAATCTCATTATCCATGAGGGTCTTAAAAACTTATAAACTAAATCTCATTATCCAGGAGGGTCCTGAGAACTTTTAAAATTAAATCCCATTATCCAGGAGGGTCCGGAAAACTTTTAAAATTAAATCACATTGTCTAGGAGGGTCCTGAGAGCTTAAAAACTAAATCCCATTATCTAGGAGGGTCGTGAGAACTTTTAAAATTAAATCCCATTATCCAGGAGGGTGTTGAAAACTTAAAAATTAAATCTCATTATCCAGGAGGGTCCTGAAAACTTTTAAAATTAAATCCCATTATCCAGGAGGGTCCGGAATACTTTTAAAATTAAATCTCATTATCCAAGAGGTTCGAGAGAGCTTAAAAATTTAATCCCATTATCTAGGAGGGTCCTGAGAGCTTTTAAAATTAAATCCCATTATTCAGGAGGGTCCTGAAAACTTAAAAACAAAATCTCATTATCCATGAGGGTCCTGAGAAATTTTAAAATTAAATCTCATTATCCAAAAGGGTCTTGAGAATTTAAAAACTAAATCCCATTATCCAGGAGGGTCCTGATAATTTAAAAACTAAATCCCATTTTCCAGGAGGGTTCTAAGAACTTTTAAAATTAAATCCCATTATCCAGTAGGGTCCTGGAAATTTTAAATTAAATCCCATTATCCAGGAGAGTCCTAAGATTTTAAAAACTAAATCTCAATATCTAGGAGGGTCCTGAAAACTTAAAAACTAAATCCCATTATCCAGGAGAGTCCTGGGAATTTTAAATTTAATCCCATTATCCAAGAGTGTCCTGAGAATTTATTAACTAAATCCCATTATCCAGGAGGATCCTGAAAACTTAAAAACTAAATCCCATTATCAAGGAGGGTATTGAGAATTTAAAAACTAAATCCCATTTTCCAGGAGTGTCCTGAGAATTTACAAACAAAATCCCATTATCCATGAGGGTTCTGAGAATTTTTATAATTAAATCCCATTATCCAGTAGGGTCCTGAAAATTTTAAATAAAATCCCATTATCCAGGAGGGTCCTGAGAATTTATAAACTAAATTTCATTATCCAGGAGGGTCCTGAAAACTTAAAAACTAAATCCCATTATCCAGGAAAGTCCTGAGAAGTTTAAATTAAATCCCATTATCCAAGAGGGTTCTGAGAATTTAATAACTAAATCCCATTATCCATGAGGGTCCTGAAAACTTAAAAACTAAATCCCATTATCCAGGAGGGTCCTGAAAACTTAAAAACTAAATCCCATTATCCAGGAGGATCCTGAGAATTTACAAACTAAATCCCATTATCCAGGAGGGTGCTGAGAACTTTTAAAATTAAATCCCAATATCCAGTAGGTCCTGAAAATTTTAAATTAAATTCCATTATCCAGGAGGGTCCTGAGAATTTAAAAACTAAATCTCATTATCCATGAGGGTCCTGAAAACTTAAAAACTAAATCTCATTATCCAGGAGGTCCTGAGAATTTTTAATTAAATCTCATTATCCAGGAGGGTTCTGAGAATTTAATCACTAAATCTCATTATCCAGGAGGGTCCTGAAAACTTAAAAATAAAATCCCATTATCTAGGAGGGTCCTGAGAATTTAAAAACCAAATCTCATTATCAAGGAGGGTCCTGAGAATTTACAAACTAAATTCCATTATTCAGGAGGGTTCTGAGAACTTTTAAAATTAAATTCCATTATCCAAGTATGGTTCTGAAAATTTTAAATTAAATCACATTATCCAGGAGGGTCCTGAGAAATATTAAAAACTAAATCCCATTATCCAAGAAGGTCCTGAAAACTTACAAACTAAATCCCATTATCCAGGAGGATCCTGAGAATTTTAAATTAAATCTCATTATCTAGGAGGGTTCTGAGAATTTAAAAACTAAATTCCATTATCCAAGAGGGTCCTGAGAATTTAAAAACTAAATTCCATTATCAAGGAGGGTCCTGAGAATTTAAAAACTAAATCCCATTATCCAGGAGGGTCCTGAGAACTTTTAAAATTAAATCCCATTATCCAGGAGGGTCCTGAAAACTTAAAAACTAAATCACATTATCCAGGAGGGTCCTGAGAACTTTTAAAATTAAATCCCATTATCCAGTAGGGTCCTGAGAATTTAAAAACTAAATCTCATTATCTAGGAGGGTCCTGAGAACTTTTAAAATTAAATCTCATTATCCAGGAGGGTCTTGAAAACATAAAAACTAAATCTCATTATCCAGGAGGGTCCTGAGAATTTTTAAAATTAAATCTCATTATCCAGTAGGGTCCGGAAAACTTTTAAAATTAAATCACATTATCTAGGAGGGTCCTGAGAGCTTAAAAACTAAATCCCATTATCTAGGAGGGCCGTGAGAACTTTTAAAATTAAATCCCATTATCCAGGAGGGTGTTGAAAACTTAAAAACTAAATCTCATTATCTAGGAGGGTCCTGAGAACTTTTAAAATTAAATTCCATTATCTAGGAGGGTCCTGAAAACTTTTAAAATTAAATCTCATTATCCAGGAGGGTCCTGAGAGCTTAAAAACTAAATCCCATTATCCAGGAGGGTCCTGAGAACTTTTAAAATTAAATCCCATTATCAAAAATTTAAAAACTAAATCCCATTATCCATAAGGGTCCTGAAAATTTTAAATTAAAGCCCATTATCCAGGAGGGTCCTGAGAATTTAAAAACTAAATCCCATTATCCAGGAGGGTCCTGAAAACTTAAAAACTAAATCCATTATCCAGGAGGGTCCTGAGAATTTTGAATTAAATCCCATTATCCAGGAGGGTCCTGAGAATTTAAAAACTAAATCCCATTATCCAGTAGGGTCCTGAAAACTTAAAACTAAATCTCATTATCCAGCAGGGTCCTGGGAATTTAAAAACTAAATCCCATTATCCATGAGGGGTCCTGATAACTTTTAAAATTAAATTCCATTATCCAGGAGGGTCCTGAAAACTTTAAAACTTAATCCCATTATCTAGGAGGGTCCTAAGAACTTAAAACTAAATCCCATTATCCAGGAGGGTCCTGAATTTTAAATTAAAGCCCATTATCCAGGAGGGTCCTGAGAATTTAAAAACTAAATCCCATTATCCAGGAGGGTCCTGAAAACTTAAAAACTAAATCCATTATCCAGGAGGGTCATGAGAATTTTGAATTAAATCCCATTATCTAGGAGGGTCCTGAGAATTTAAAAAACTAAATCCCATTATCCAGTAGGGTCCTGAAAACTTAAAACTAAATCCCATTATCCAGAAGGGTCCTGAGAATTTAAAAACTAAATCCTATTATCCATGAGGGGTCCTGAGAACTTTTAAAATTAAATCCCATTATCCAGGAGGGTCCTGAAAACTTTAAAACTTAATCTCATTATCTAGGAGGGTCCTGAGAACTTAAAACTAAATCCCATTATCCAGGAGGGTCCTGAGAATTTAAAAACTAAATCCCATTATCTATGAGGGTCCTGAGAACTTTTAAAATTAAATCTCATTATCCATGAGGGTCCTGAAAACTTTAAAACTAAATCTCATTATCCAGGAGGATCATGAGAACTTTTAAAATTAAATCCCATTATTTAGGAGGGTCCTGAAAATTTAAAATTAAATCCCATTATTCAGGAGGGTCCTGAGAATCACAAGTCAAACCTGTCTGGTGCTTGCTTTTCTCCTTTACGGAGGGTTTCTCCGAAACAAACGAAATTTTCTACCCCTGTTTCAATCAAAGAAAAATCTTGTCTGTTTAAAATGCGATGGTTGGTTTGTGGCCTTGACTTTGAGGACGATTGCTCCTCCATTTCCCATGATAACTTTGACTTCCACTCAAAGACCTTGCTAACCACATTCTCTGTCATCCTTATCACAGAAAATACCTCTTCTCCGTTCAGACCCAATACCCTCTATCTGTTGCATTGCTCATGAACTGACATTTACCAAACCTTTGTGTCTCACATGAATCCCAAAGCACGTCAATTGCCACCCACTTAGTGCGTATGCTGTTCTTTCTCGACTTAAACCACTGGCCTTGGCCTTGAGGTCTAATGCTCCTTCACTTACCATGATAACTTTGATTTCTGCTTGGAAGACCTTGCTTGTCACTGGTTAACCACTTTCTTTGTCAATCTTATCACAGAAAATACCTTTGATCCGTTCACCCTACACCCTCCATCTGTTGCATTGTTCATGAATTGATATATACCAAACCTTTGTATTTCACATGAATCCCAAAGCATGTTGATTGTTACCAACTCAGTGTGCACGTTGTTCTTTCCTAACTTATGTCACTTTGATGTGCTGGCCAGATCCCGTTTTGTGCAATTGGAAAGCTGGTGGCAAATTTGAAGTCATTTCTCACTTATTTTGACCAAACAGACTCAGGAAGAGGAAGTAAAAAAGACAAAAGGAACAGAGTAAAGGACAAAGGAAAGAGATGATTCCTAACAAGAAAAATACAAAGTAGAAATCTATCAGATGTGGATACCAACTCTAATGACCATGACATGCACCTGTGGCCTATTCTGTTGAGCAATCCTGATGTTCAACTCTTGTTGTACCTTTAAACCGTGAAACTGGGCTTCAATGCTCCGATTATCCAATTTGATTCACAATCCTTCTTCGACTTGTAGTGCCCGAAGGGTTTTCACCATCAAGTCTCTCTCATTTTGTTCTTTTTCTCAACTTACCGTCGCCTCAAGGTGCCCGTGAAGTTTTTCACCAATAAGACTCTCTCATTTTTGATTTCTCTCAGCTTTCATCGCCTTACGATGCCCGTGAGGGTTTTCACCAATAAGACTCTCTCATTTTTTTATTTTCCTTGTTTGGACCATAGTGTTGCCCCTGATATAATTCACCTCTACTTGCTTGCCTCGGCATCTCTCGAAGACTGATCGAAAGGTCTTTTTCTGGACCGTAATGTGGACTTTTGGATGGGGTTAGAAAGAAAAGGTATCAAAAGGCTCAAAACAAACTCAACCGGGTTTAAAATTACAACTTTTAGAACTAGATTTTCTCACAACAACCGCAACTTTTACCCTAGTTTCTTTGCTTGGGGACTTTTGGATTTTTATTTTGATGGGACCGAACCGTGAGGCTGCCTACGTATCCTCAAAAGGAATCAGGTCGAACGTAGTTCATGTCATAGGAATTACTTTGTTTGTTGTGATTTTTCTTTTCTTTTTCTTTCTCTTCTTTTCTTCTTTTTGTTTTTCTTTTTGTTGTTTTTTCCTCTCTTTTTCTTCTTTTTCTTTTCATTCTTTTCTTTCTCTTTGTCCTTTACTTACATTTTGCACTTGCGTTTCTGAACTTTACTACTGATTCCAAAAGAGGGGTATGAAAAAGAAATAAATAAGGCTCAAAAAGGGTAACAAAGGATAAAGTGTTTAGATAGCAGAACAAAATGCCTTCGTCATTCCAATCTTCAAAACATGCCAAGTACAAACAAACACAACTTAACCAAAGAAATCATACATAATATCTTTTGACCACATCAGAATTGATAGCCATTTCTACACATTTGCCTTCTACATCTATTAAATACAAAGCACCATTGGACAACACTCTCACTCTCATTACCACGAACGGGCCCCTGTAAATTTGGGACGAACTTGCCTTTAGCTTCGACCCGATGCGGCAGGATGCATTTCAATAGGGTTTCTTTATGTCCTATCTGCCCTAGTTTCACACAATTCGGGCTTGAAGTGATCTCAAAATGCCTTTGCTTATTTCCCCTTGCATGTCCCTACATCTTCAAAATTGCTTCATTGCTTCATAACTAAATTGACTTTTAGAACCAGGCTGAGAATCATGCATGCATGTCACGTCACTGGAGTCAACATGAAAAGAACTATAAAAGAAAAGAGAACTAAACAAAAATGACTAGCAGTTACAGAAAACAGAAAATTGCATTAGACAGTTGGTGAAAGGATTTGAACAACAAACAAGCAAACTAAACTGGGGTTACAAACCTAGAACAAACCTAGACAACACTAAACGAGCTGCTACGACTAAACAACTAGGCAAAATAAAAGGATTGAAGGGTTTGAGTCACAAGACAATATCCAGATTACCACCCTGGAAATAATCCGGACCACAGAAATGACAACAAAATAAACCACCAAAACTCCTCCCTGGATAACCAAGAAAAGAACGTCTTTCCAATCACCAAACTCAGCATCTTAGCCACTGACTTCTGCATCAACAATACTAGGACCTTCACAAGTCCTCGTCTTTTTGTCCTTAGCAAATTGCTTTTGGGTTCCCTGTGCCTGCTCGTTCTTAGGATCAACCTCTGATAGCGCTGAAAGCTTCGTAGCACATGGACCTCCGAGGATCTCAGAAGAATTCTCATATCCCTTTTCAAAATAAATCATACCCACCATATGCGTCTCATTACGCACAGGCGATGGCCCTTGGCTAGTGTCTGCTGCATCTGGATTTTGCACGACAATGTCACCTGCATCAATAAACTTCTGAATTGCTTTCTTCAGATGCCAACACTTCTCTATGTCATACCCCCGGGTATCTGAGCAATATGCAGCACCTTTGAGAAAAATCAAACTTCTTTGGAAGAGGGTTTGACATTTTTATCTGAATCGGCTTCAACATGTCCAATTTCCTTAGCCTCTGGAACAGACTGGCATATGACTCTCCCAATGGGTGAAGGTTTTCTTTCTCTGCAACCTCTCGTTCTTAAATGCTTGATTGGGCCGGAAACCTGATTCAGGAGGGTTTCCGTAGGCTCGTGGGGGCGGGTAAGACATTTGGGGAAGTGGTGTGGGCCATCGCGAGCCTTGTGAGTGTGGAGCATATGGTGGTGCATTGTGGACAGGGTACTGGGAAAGTGATGTATGACTTTGGGAGTTCTGTGGAGAGAAGTAGCATTAGGGAGGGTCACCTGGTGCACAAGGATACCCACGGGGACGATGTCGAGGCTGGAAGTGTTGAGCAGGAAGGCCCATCAGATCAACTTTTCTATTTCTCTTTCTTCCACTCAAACTTACTGGGATGTTCTGAATGTCTTTCGTAGTATCTTTCAATGCCGAATAACTCATGATTTTGCCTGACTTGATTCCCTCTTCTACCATCTCCTCTATATTTAACACATCATTGAAAGGCTTACCCACGACCGGGATCAAATGACTGAAGTAGGTGGGCCCCTGGGCTTGTAGGAAAAGCTCAACCATTTCTTTTTCACTAATCGGGGTACTGACTTGAGTAGCTTGCTCCCTCCATCTGAGCCCAAACTCCCTAAAGCTTTCCTCCGATTTTCTTTTCCATTCTAGATAGGGAAGAGTGGTCTGGGGTAACGCCTCATTTGTATTGAAAGTATCGAACAAAATCTTGAGCCAAGTCACCCAATGTAGGCCACTTACCAACATCTTGATGATTATGCCATTCCAAAGCTGCCCCAGTCAAGCTCTCACCAAAATACACCATCAACAAATCATCTTTCTCACCAACACTTCTCATTTTACTGCAAAAGACCCTCAAATGGGCTACTGGATCCCCACGCCCATCACACAAGTTAAATTTTGGCACTTTAAATCCTGCGAAAAGGCGAACGTCAGGGGACACAGACAGTTCTTTGTAAGCCATGCTACCCTGGTCTCCCATTTCTTGCTTGTTCTCTAAGGACTGTTCTATGCCTTTTAGCCTCCTCGGTATCCCATATCGCCCTTCTTTTCCTGTGAACTTTTCATTTTCAACATGAGGCTCATCCCGCGGGCCTTGCTTGTATGAGTTGGGGACCTTGTGGGCAACCTCTGAGGGGTAATGCTGGGCATCATGAGCTTTGGGTGCGTGTTCATTGTCGGGGATAGTGGATGTGACAGGAGGGCACTTTTGGGAAAAGATAGTTGGAGGACAAGTGATAGAGCTACTAGGGTGGTTGGGAAAGCTGTGATAAGCGGGTGGATCTGGAGAGTATGGAGGATCATCTGGCATTAGGTCCAGAGTTTGGGTAAGGGCAACATCTAGGAAGCTAGGTGGTGGCGGGGGTGATGCCTTCCTAGTCATCCAAGCCTGATACATGTCCGCCATGTGTTGTCTTAATATCTTTACCTCTTCAACCAACCCATTGTCCTGTTTAGACAACTGCTTCCGGGCACCGGTATCAACCAACTCAGTTCTGTTGTTGTCTGCCATTGCCTTTTGACTTTATGTTGTAGAGAAGAGTTACCACTTTAAAAACCACAAACCAACCACCCTTCTGCTATGAATATAACAAAATGAAGCCATCACGTTAGCATTAGGGCATTTAACATAAGATAATCTCGCTTTATGTACAATGCACCTAGCCACAGTTATCGGTTCTAAAATGACTTCGAGGGTACGAAGGTCAGTTGGCATCATCCCAATTTGTTCATTTCAATCCTCTCTTTTCTTTGCTTTTCTAGCACTTGCTTGATCATTTTCCTTCTTTTTTTTCTAATTTCACTATTTTCTTTCCTCTCATTTCTCACATCCCACAATTTCATCTCTTTTTTTTCTCTTTTTTTTTTTCCTTTTTTCTTTTTTTTCTTTTCTTTTAACAGTAAAAAAATAATTCGATCGAACCCTATGTAGGTTGCCTACGTATCATGACACTGCATGAATCAGATCTTTGCGTAGTTCTGGAAAATCAGGAATAAAGGAAACAAACTAACGTTTCTTTTTTTTTTTACCTTAAGGACTATTCTTATAAGAAAAGAGGAATAAATCTTTTTTTTTAAAATTTCTAGACTTAATGTTCTATAACCTATTGCAAACTCAAGCTTAACGAGCATATATTTCTTGCTGTTTTTTTCCTTTTTGAAACAAACACTCTATGGGAAATTATTAAGGAAAAACCCTAGAAGAGAAAAAAAATATTTTTTGATTCTTTTTTTTTAGGAAGAAGATCGAAAGAATAAACCACAGAAAAATATTTTGAATTTTCATTTGATATCCTGATGCAGGATTTTGAAACAAGCAATGAAAAAGATAAAACAACATGTTTTTGAATTTCAATTTGATTGCCTAAAGGAAGAAACTTTAAATAAAAGATAAAATATGTTCTTTTTTTCTTCTATGTACAATATCCTAAAGTTCTTGGAAAAATAAAAGAATATATTTTTTTTCATTTTTCATTAATTTCCCAAAGAAGAACCTCAAAAGAAAATCTTTTTGGATTTTTGAGATTAATGCCTTAAAGAAAACTTTTAAAAAGATACTAAAAGGATTTTTTTTTTGAATTTTGGTCCTAATATAGTAAAGGGAATATAAAAATAATTTTTATTTAAGTCCTAGATATTAATTTCCTAAAGGAAAAACTACCTCCAAAATACTTTTTTTTTTCATTCCAAAAATTAGTATTCTAAAGAAAATTCCTAACGAAAATATAAAACGCATTTGTTTTTTGGATTTTTGATTCATTACACACCATTTCAAATGCAAAATAGAAAGTACAATAATAATAATAAAACTCGACATTACTATACAAAACTAAAAGGTAAAAGACGACATAAAATAAAAAAACAAAAAAAAAACAGACTCAAAACATAAAAAGAAAAGAAAATCTTCTTTTAATCCACTCCTGAATGAGCGATCCTGACTAGATGTCCTGGGGCTCTGTTATGCTCAAACTTCAATAAGTAAATCCACGTTTGTATGAGAAAATTAAAACCAAATAAGTTAAAGACCTAAAGCGCTATGTGAGACAATAACCCTTCCTGTTGGAAACATGCAAGACATGATTTAGGCTATTTTTGCACAATGACTTATTTGGCCAAAAGATGGCTAGAAGTGCAAAATTTGGCTAAGACCCCGCAAAGTCAAGAACGTAAGATTTCCTAAGAAGACCGGACCCTATATGGGTTGCCTACGTATCACGCCCCTAAAGACGAGAATCAGGTATGCATAGTTTGGGCAGATTGGATACGGGCGAGAATTAAAAAAAACAACTAATTTAGAGAAAACATATTTTTTGTCTTTTTAAAAAAAATGATGAGACATGTAACTTTTTTTTGGATTTTTCTTTTTCTTTATATTTTGATTTTCTGATTTACGAAAAATGATGAAAAAGTGCAATTTTATTTTTTGAATTTTCTTAACAAGAATGTGACATAAAATATAATTGGGCCCCACTCGCTTTATCCTCACACTTCAACCTCTTTTTCTTTTTCTTTTTCTTTTTTATTTGCCCTCAACTATCATTGGTCCGCCAAATAACCCTTTTGCCCTTGAAGAAATGCAACATGTAGCACATAGGATGCATCAAGATGGTCTGTTATTTTGGGTACACCTGTCCTAGACAGACACAACCCCTGTGTTGAGTCCCCAAAGTCAGATGCACGTGATGCAAACAAGCATTCCTACTAGGGATCCCGCATGAGGCTGAGTTATTCTAGGTTCAAGACCTGGGTATGTGTTCTAGACTGTGTACCCGAGCGGACAACTCGAGCCGAGGAGGGGGCTACGTACCGGGAACCAAAAGGCCATCCGGCTTAGTAACTTGTCCGAGCCTCTTTCTTATTTCAAGGTATGACACTAACAGAATAAGGAGTCTCGACCAACGAGCACATCCCTGAAGATGAGAAGAGAAGGGTTTCGTAGCAGTTTATATACAGTTCAGATAATATCAAAGCGGTAAAAGCATCATTTAACACATTAGGCCCAAACATGTAATTAAATCAGATAATAGATAAAACCAAATACAACAATTCATCAAATCTCGAATTCTGAACCCTGAACCAGAGATTCTGGGTTCGATCCCCAACAGAGTCGCCAGAGCTGTCACACCTCCTTTTTTCCTACACCCCCGAAAAAGGGATGTATAAGGGAGTTTTTTTCCAATTTAAAGTGACAATCGAAACGGGATTATTTTATTAAAAATTCAGAGTCGCCACTTGGGATAATTTATGGTGTCCCAAGTCACCGGTTCAAATCCCGAATCGAGGAAAAGATTGACTCTATATTACAGTCCGCGAACTAGAAATCCGGGTAAGGAATTCTGTTAACCCGGGAGAAGGTGTTAGGCATTCCCGAGTTCCGTGGTTCTAGCACGGTCGCTCAACTGTTATAATTGGCCTATTATATGATTTTAATACATGTTTAGCCTATGGTTCAATTGTAACTTATCAACCGCTTTTATTCATTTTTTAGAGAAAATTGCAACGTTATTAAAACACGTCTCAAACCACGTCACATAAATGCACCCATGGTCTTTGACATATTTTAACATCATTGAGATTTGGATTTGGGTCACATAAATGCGCACCCGAGTTTAGGAAAGTAATTTTTAAAATAGCGCGCCTAAAGCAACTACAATGTTCATAATTTATATCTTTGAAATTATTGTTGACAAACAACACGTGACCCATTATCACTAATCCCTTCATGACTCAATTAGAACCTTGCAATTTCCATGATCAACGAAGAAGATGCAGACAACTTTTACTAAAATGAACCTAAACTATAACAGAAACTTTCAATCTAACATGTACGCATGAGAAGGACTAACACATGAGAGCATGCAATTCATTTTCCTTTTAAAGAAAACAAGAAACTCTACAATAGATTAAAACTAACCAAAGATAACTTAATAAATATCAAGAAAAATCTAAGAAGAGAACTTAGGATTGAGCAAAAATCTTACTGAGTTTCAATTCAATATTATTCAAATTATACGCTGAGAAAATTCCTCCTAGATGGATTCTTTGTTTGAAAACTTATTTGTTTAATTATGATCATAATTCAAAGCACAAAATTAAATTGGGGAAAATCCTTAGACCAACCAAATTTAATTGTTTCAGGACTTTACTGTTGGATGACTTAATCTACGAAATGCAATGACTAGCTTCTATAATGGGACCCAAGCTCTTCGTCACAGCAGTGTTGTTATCACGAATTCAATAATATAAAAAAGCTTTCTTTTATGTTATTGTCGAATTAACCATAGCAACAGTAAGTAATTGAACAAGTTTCTGATGCCTCATGTCAATTTCAAATCATCAACCATACCAAACGCTACAGAGCAATATTCGAAAGAGAATCGAACAACTGTAAAAGCTGCAAAAGCAGATTTGAAACAGAAATATGGAATCGACAAACCTAGCACCGGCACCAACGACTGAACATGGTAGTACTCAACGTCGACTTCCAAAGCCTCAACGACGACCTCTAACTCGGAAACGGACAGTCGAAATCAACTCCAAAATTCAAATCTCAAACCATTTTTTGTAGTGAGAAGAAACAGAATTTCTTTTGATAATGTTTATACATGAAAATTAAAATAAAAAATCAGAAGGGAAATACCCTAATCTGTCCAAAACTCCTTTTGCCTGTTTTCACTCTCTATGTCGTGTGTATGTGTGTATTTTGATTGTGGTGTGGTGGTTGCCGGATTTCGACAACGAAGCTAAGAGGAGATGGACGGTGGCTAGGTTCCGGCGGTTGCGGTGTGGGCGTTTGGTGGTGTGAGGAGTGAGAAGATAATCGGCAGGGGGGTGGGGTCTTGTGATAGAAACGACGCCTGTACTGCGTCCACCTTCCTCCCCAGCTCATTTAGACGTTACTCTTATAGGGTAAGGATTTTTTAAGGTTTTTTTCTTTTATTTTTTCAAAAGGAAAATTATAGAAGGGTCCCTAGGGTTAGCTTAATGGGTATTAGGTATTGGGCTTAAAGAATGGGCTAGAAACTTGGGCTTTTATGACTAGCTTTACTTAAACTTAGCTTAATTAACTAAAAATCTATACATATAAAAATATTAATTAGCCCTACTTAAGTAAAAGTAATTATTAAAATAAGACTGACCGTTAAAACAAAATCATTTTTGGTATTTTTCAAATATTATATTAAAATAAAAATATGATACTATTTTTTGTATTTTTTAAGATTAAACATGACTACAAAATATTAATGAAACTATTTTTTTGTAATTTTCATTTTCTTGTAATAAAATAAAGTAAGAGAGTAAAAATGAGTTGAAATAGCTATATTAGGCCTAAATTAAATATTTACGTGGTAAAATATGAAAAATCTTGGGGAGGGTCAAAAATCACATGTCTACAGCAAACGGGCCCAGGGTCGGTTTTTGACTTTTTGGGGAAAATGTTGAGAAATCCATAATTAAGCATTGGAATTGAGTTCTTTAATATTTATTGATGTTATTAAGTAAATTATGACTAGATACAAGTAGGGCTGCTCGGTGGGCCGGGCCTGAACCGGACCGGACCGGGCCCGCGGTCCTAACGGGCCGGTCCTGGGTGGGCTGGTCTTGGTGGGCCTCCTGAGCCCGTCACGGGCTGGTCTTCAAGGTTGAGCCCACGAGCCCGGGACCGTTTAGCCCGGGACCGGCAGGCGGGCCTGGGCCGGTCCTGGCGGGCCTGGCGGGCCCAACGACTATTTTTTTTTTTTTAAAAAAAAAAATTTCTCCAACGGCCATATTTAAAATCTAGCCGTTTGGGATGAAAATATGACCGTTTTTAAGTTAAAAAAATGGCCATTTGGCCCCCAAACTTTATTTTAACCCCAAACTTTATATAATTACACTTTTCCCCATTTCTCAACTATAAATACCCCCTCATTCTTTCATTTTTATTCACCAATTCATCAATATCTCTCAATATCTCTCAATCTCTCTCAATCTCTCTACTACAATTACTTAATTTATTGTTGAAATTTCGTGAAAAATTGTGAAGTTGTTGAATTGAAGTTTTCAAGTGTTCAACGATTTTCAATTTTCAAGAAGTTGTTCGGCAATCCGGTAAACTCGTTCCAACTCTTACGTTTTTAGAATATATTTTTGTGTGGTTTAGTTTGCATAATTATAATTAATATGGCATTTACTTTGGAAAAAATGTTTGGTAAAGGAAAAGATAAAACCGGTGAAAGTAGTGGCCAACCAACTACCCTTCCCCGGCTCCCCGACCTAGAAAAGATAAGCAAGTTGAAAGTAGTCGCCAACCTAGACGTCCTCCTCCTTCCGTAATTCTTGATAGTGATCACCCTTGTTTTCAATTTACCGATAGTGAATTTTATCATAATGTTGCACCAGGTGATAGATTAGATGATGAAATTATGAATGCTCTTTATCCTAATGAAACCATCTTAGAAAATAATGAGGAAAATGAGGATGATGATGAAACTCAAGCACCGGATTTAGATGATACACCTACTAGTCCTCTTAATAACCCAAGTGATGCACCGGTCGACCCACCTGTAGAAACTCCTACCTTTAATAGAGAACCTGCTAAACGCCTAGAAACATCATTAGTTTGGAATTTTTTTACTCAAGTAGGAGAAAAAAATAAGGCTAAGTGTAAAACTTGTGGGAAATTAATGTCGCATAAATATGTAGGAGACCGTAGCGGCACAGGTAGTTTGACTAGGCACATAAAAACACACCCTAGAGATAAGGCTAGATTTTTTCAAATGAAAGCGCAGCTAGAGGGGACAAGTGTAGATTCTGCGGTTAACCCTAGTACAGGTTCAAATCTAGTTCAACCAGGAATTAACACTGTCACTGGAGGTATTTTATATTACGATCCAAATAGAGATCGTGAAGAATTAGCAAAGATGATTACTGTTATGTGCTTACCTTATACTTTTGCTTCTAATCCTAATTGGGTTCATTATATTAGAAGAGTGTTTAATCCTACTTATAAAGGTTGGCCTCGCGCAACAGTTAAGAGTGATATTTATAAATTCAAACATGAATATGAACAATATTTGCGGTATTTATTTACTCATATACCTAATCGGATTTCTATTACTACTGATATTGGTAGAAGTGGTAATGATTGTGATTACCTAACTGTTACAAGTCATTGGATAGATGAGGAATGGATAATGCAAAAACGCATAATTGCATATAGAATAATTAATTCGCGTCACACAGGTAAGTTTATAGCTAACACTGTTGCAGATATTTGTAGATATTTTTGCTTCAGCGATAAAATAATGGCAATTTCAATGGATAATGCTTCTAGTAACACCAGTGCTATAAGCATGCTTACAACAACACTAAATCCTGCATTTACTAATATTTTCCATGTTAGATGTATTTGTCATATTTATCATTTAATTGTCGGTGATGGTATGCGAATATTAAACATAGAAATTGAAAAGGTTAGAATGACTCTTAATTGGCTTTTTTATTCAAACCGTAGAAGTAGACTTAGAGAGTATTTTAAAAAATGTGATGAATATGGCCTTAGAGAAAGAAAGGTTCCTAAACCTTGCCCGACTAGATGGAATTGTATGTACGAAAGTTTAGTAGTAGCATATGAATATATATACTACAAGAAAATATATTATGCGAAAATATATACATAATATACAATATATATACTACAAGACAATATATTATGCGAATATATATACATAATATACAATATATATACTAAAAGAAAATATATTATGCGAATATATATACATAAGATACAATATATATACTACAAGAAAATATATAAGAGAATATATATACATAAGATACAATATATATACTACAAGAAAATATATAAGAGAATATATATACATAAGATACAATATAATATACTACAAGAAAATATATTATGCTACAATATATACATAATATACAATATATATACTACAAGAAAATATATTATGCGAATATATATACATAAGATACAATATATATACTATAAGAAAATATATAAGAGAATATATATACATAAGATACAATATAATATACTAAAAGAAAATATATTATGCTACAATATATACATAATATACAATATATATACTACAAGAAAATATATTATGCGAATATATATACATAAGATACAATACATATACTAAAAGAAAATATATAAGAGAATATATATACATAAGATACAATATAATATACTACAAGAAAATATATTATGCATGACAATTTAGTGTTTTACTATTGTTTTGTTATTTTCTTTTTCGTCAAGCACTTTAATAATTAGATATACATATATACTACATATATATTTTTAATATAGCCATGATACTACAAGAAATTGTCTTAAAAAAAAAAGCCCGCTAGGCCCGCGAAGCCCCCGAGCCCGGCACGTTAAGCACAGGACCATGTGGGCTTAGGCCCGTCACGGGCCTGTTCCACCCATTGAGCCCACGAAGACCGGGACCGCCAGGCCCGGGACCGCCAGAGCCCGGGACCACGAAGCCCGGGACCGCGAGGCCCGGCCCGTTAGGCCCACTAAGGCCCGGGCCCGGGACAAAATACAGCATTAGATACAAGCGGATTGGATGTGGAATCGAGAGGTAAAGTGGTAATTGAGGCTTGATTTTGTCCGTGGAATCAAGGTAAGTGTTTGGTCTAACCTTAGCTTGAGGAAATATGTGTTGTTGTCTTATTTGCTACGTTTTAGGGTTGAGTACGACGTATAGGTATGGTGACGAGTATCTATACGTTGGTGTCGAGCATGCAAGTGAGTCTTATATTGTGACTGTTGTAACTCTTATTATGTACTGTTCGTGCTTAAATTGATGACTATCCATGTTGAATAAGACTTACGATATTTTCTTGGTAATTGACCATTGTTCAGTATTGACTCAAGTTGAGGCTTATTTTGTGAAGTTAACTGTTGAAACGAGATTGGTTATAGTTGATTCCCTTGCTGGGATGTTATTGTTTATATTGTTGATTCCCTTGCCGAGATGTTATTGTTTCTATTGTTTGGGTGAGGAAGAGTGTAAGCACAAAGGGTGATGTCGTGTACGATATTGTGAGAGAGTGTTAAAGCACGGAGGGTGATGTCATGCCATATTTAGTGAGTGTTAATGCACGAAGGGTGATGCCGTGCCTATTTTTGTGAGTGTTAATGCACGAAGGGTGATGCCGTGCCATGTGTCACACCTCCTTTTTTACCAACCGAGAGGGGGATATAAGGGAGTTTTTCCAATTAAAGTGACATTAATCGAAATGAGATTATTTTATTTATTTTTAGAGTCGCCATTTGGAATAATTTATTTGGTGTCCCAAGTCACCGGTTTATTTTAAAAGCCCAAATCGAGGAAGTTTTTGACTTTATTTAAAAGTCTGCGAACCAGAAATTCTAGATAAGGAATTCTGTTAACCCAGAAGAAGATGTTAGGCATTCCCGGGTTCCGTGGTTCTAGCACGATCGCTTAGCAATTTATACTTGGCTTAAATTGTTTAACTACTCATTTTAGGACCTATGTTTATTTTACGTTTTACAGCTATTAATCACTTGATAATCCGTATTTAAAGAATTAACTTAAGATGAGTTACGTGTACGTATACTCATTTCGTTTGGCGCGTCAAAATCATATCATGTGTACGTGTCGACAATTAATCACGCTTTATTATTATCAAGCAAGTTCGGTCGAAGTTGCGCGAATGCATACCTCGATTTTGTTATTAGGATCATAATCATGTCACGCTAACGTGTACACAATCACGATGATAGATTAAGTCGCGCCTAAAACAAACTACGATATTTATAATCATTTACCTCACTAAACTTGAGAATTCTTAGAAAAGTCATAAACTATGTTGTTAAAGATTCTGATATGGTAGGTCTATCTCTAATCCTAGAGCTACTGCCAATTTTCTGTAGCTAGCTTGAGTTGGTATTAGCCATTTAAACTTTGAAAATGGCTATGTGGATACTTCCTACATCCTTTTTCATGAGATGATGAATAGTTATCACAAGATATTTGAGAAAATTTTTAAGGAGCCATTCAGTTATTTAAAAACAAACTGAAGTCAATCACCATTATTACAAAGTTGTATGATATACATGTATAATCCTAGAAACTTAAACGTGTTCAAGAGTGTTGAGTTCTGAGCCATCATCATTTTGATTTGGTCCTTTCTGCCTCAAATATCACAGTTTTTCTTCTGTGGATATCACAGAGTAAACATCACAATATAGGCAGAAGCTTGTATAATTTCAATCTAGTAGAGGCCACAAAATAAAACATTATGCTGATACTGTTGTGAATTGTATAAAAAAACATGGAACTACACCATTATTGGAGACCAAATAAAAATTCATAGATAATGTCTAGTAATATACAACAGCCAGCTTTACAGAGTTATCAAACAATCAGATACCAGAAGAGACTCCTCGTTGAGTCACTATTAGAGATTAAATGAACCAACTTTGAAAAATAAAGGGGCAATCTTCACATGCCAAGTCATTAGGAAATTATTCCATCCAAGAATTAACATACTTTACCATCACTACTGTTTCAAAGAATCAAATGCTAATATACTGTAATGACTCCATTTCACAAGTGAATCAATTCATCAACCATGAACAAATATTGACATACACACAAAGCAAAAAGATTTGTAGTTAAACATCAGGATTCTAACAGATTCGGCATGTTCATAGAGTTAGCAACTCAAATATTCATTCATTTTTTCAAATAGAAAATAACAAAAGTAAGCGGACGCACCTAAAGGCAGAAAACAACAATTAGAGGACCAAATAAAGGTATGAACTTCAAAGCTGGAGCTCAGCAGCTCCAAAAACGAGCAACCCCAACAGATTCGACAACTTCAATAGCTCAAACCATTTAGAGAAATCCCAAAAAATGTACAACAATTGAATGAAAACCCGAAACCAACTTTAAATCTTCCTTTTCATCGTTTTTTTCTCTTTTCTTTTTTTTTTTTTTGATTTTTCGGAGTTCTTTTTTTTAGATCTGAAATTCGGTACTTTTAAATCCAGATGTTTCTGTTTGTGAAAGTGAGAAAGGAATGAAGAAGGAAAGGGGGAATAACGCTGTTCTGGGTCTGTGAGATGAGGAATGGAGCAGCGTTTGTTTTTGGGTGTTGAAGAAAATGGGGAAGAAGCCTTTTTCTTCTTTCTAGATGCGCCGTTTGGTCCTAGGGTCTAAAAGAATATGGGAAAATCTGATTGTGGTAATTAGGTCCTAGCTAGGTTAAATAGAGCTATGGTTATTTTAAGGGCAGAGAATGGGTATTGGGCTAAAATAATTGGGCTGGAATGTGGGTAATTGGGTTATTTGGGATTTTTGGGCTTCAAATTAAGCTGGCCCAAACAAAATTAAAATGGCAAATCTACTTCTTCTTTTTTTTCCTTTTTTTTCTTTAATTAATTAAAATCCTAAATCAATATATTTTGTAGAAACTAAAATTCTTTATCTATTTTTAACATTAAAACAACTAATTAACTTAAAACTAAAGAAAAATGTTAATTTTAAAGGCTAAAATCTAAATATGTAAAAATGACCATTTTTTATAATTGTTTGCTTAATAAAATTAATTCCTATATGTAAATTGAACCTAAGATGGTATGAAAATAAAACGTGACAATTTGTTATGATTTTTCTATGATTTTAAAATATTAAAAATGCTTGAAATGCAACTAAATAAAGAAAAACTCCTAAAATCAATTAAAATTATTTTTGGCTTATTTTAGGAGTTATTTTCATATAGGGCAAAAATTAGGAGCTCACATCCGCCCCTCTTTGCTCGGAAACATGAAGAGTTTTTGGGCAAAGATAAAGTGAGCAAATACGAGCAATTTTTGCCCGTTTGAAATTCCATGGAAAGCATTTTTTTTTGAAAAAGTATGACCGAACCTTGCTTCGGAGGTTGCCTACATATCCTTGGCTATAAAGGAATGAGGTCAATATAGTTTTGGAAGTTTTGGCAGCTGAAACTACCGAATAACTGTGATTTCACTGTTGTTGTTGCTGTTTCTGCTTGCTGAGCTCCTTATTATACCAAAATGAAAAATAAAAAACTAGCTAACTAAGCCTATCAACTACGAGTTACAAGATTCTTATCTATAAATCTTCTAAAGCTTGATCTTGAGTCTTGGTTGGTTTTTCCTACAGACTCTGATCTGAATCTTGATGCCCGTTTGCTGCAACTGCTGGTTCATTTTTCTTCACCTTTTCAGATCAAGGCGGGACATGCAAAGCTTGTGACTTCAATCATATCTTGAGCAGTCCGCATCTTTTCTCCGCTTCTATACTTAAAGCTCATTTCTTTTTCTTGTTTTTCTTTTCTTTTATTTGAATCGAGACTTCTTTTCTTGGTCGCCTCGAAACTCATGCCTCAAGGTAAAAACCTGCTCAGGCACCAAAACAAATGAACGAAATTTCCTACCCCAGTTTTCACTAGGAAATTATATGCAATTAAATCTTGAAAGAGGCTAATATTGCAATTATATGCAATTTAGCTTTAAAAATATTAAATAAATTTGTAAAAATATATAAAAATTATGCTAGCTATATTTTAATATAAATATGAGAATCCACTAAATGAATCACCAAAAATGATAATTTTGGAGATAATTATTGGTTTTTTTTATGAAATAGGGCAATAAATTGATTTAAAAAATCTTTAAAAATTAAGAGAACCTTGGGACATATTTATATGTGCACATACATACTATTTTGAGAGTATTTTGCATATTAAAAATATACAGGGAAAAATTGGGTATCTACAGGTAGCGAAAATGAAAGCCTTTGTCATCCCAACCGGAGAGTATTAACAATATATGGAGGATCAAATATAGTACTTTTTGGCTGCATTTGCATTGACGGTTGTTTTAGGGATATTTCCTTCGATGTGTCCCAGGTGCAACACTCTCTTTGGCAGTACTCTTGTGAGTTACCATGTATGAATCTTTCCAATCTGGAACCAATTTTCCTTCAAATGTTCTGAATCTTTGTTTTATTTCCTTAAAATTTATCTTCATTGCAATCTAATTCTTGATTCATTATTTTGAGGTCTGCCAGCATTTCAGGATCTGGGCATGAAGTCCGCAAGTATGTCATGTTATTGAAAACTGCATTTAACAGAACTGAAAAGAAAAATAAGAAAAGTGACAAGACTAAGAAAAAAGACATTCCTAGACAATGAAATATTAATTTCATTTGATTTTTGATTTTTGATTTTTTTGATTTTTTGATTTTTTTTCAATTTTTGAAGATAGAAGGGTTTACATCGGAAAGTAAGACAATAAAGTAAAATATTCGGATCATACCCTAAGATAATCCGGACGCAGAAAGGATAGCAAGATTGGCTACTGAGATTCTCGTCTGATAGGGAACTTTCAGGCTTGGCGACCGTTTTTTGGGCTTTTCTTCAGTCTCGGCAATGGCTGTAATGGCCTTCAGTGCCAGATCAAATTCCTCATCTTCACAAATCATTCCGGCTATTGGCCTAGTCTTGTGAGCAAGCAACATATTGTTCATCACATCAGGAGCTTCTTCATCTCGAAAAATGATTCTTTCAACTTCAATCAAGTCTTCAACTCCCCTTTTAAGGGTTCATGTGATGACCCAAAGGGTCATCACTTGCTTTCAGTTGATTTATGTGTCTTTGAGGCCTTGAAAACCTCATTAGAGTCGCCTCGGTTTGCGTGCGCAGTCTGGCGTGTAGTCGAAAAGCTTAAATATGAAACTTTGTGAAAAATGCTAAGTTTTGATGTTAAAATGAATAAATTTGACTTCGGTCAACATTTTAGGTAAACGGACCCGGATCCGTGATTCAATGGTCCAGGAGGGTCCGTAGGAAAATATGGGACTTGGGCGTATGCCCGGAATCGAATTCCAAGGTCCCAAGCCCGAGAAATGAATTTTTAGTGAAATTGTTTTCAGAAATTGTTTAAGGAAATTTGAAATGAAAACTGATTAGAAAGCAATGGTATCGGGCCCGTATTTTGGTTCCGGCGCACGGTGCAGGTCTTATATATGACTTGAGTCATTCCTGTGAAATTTGGTTAAAAAACAAACGTCGTTTGACGCGATCCGGACCTTAATTGAGAAATTTGATGTTTAAAATAGTTTTGAGAAATTTCATTGATCTCGAGGTTTAATTCGATGCTCGTGATGTTATTTTGGTAATTTGATTACACGAATATGTCCGTAGGATGTTTTTGAGGTTGTGTGTATACTTGGGTTGGAGTTTCAAGGGCTCGAGTGAGTTTCGAGTAGGCTCCGGGATGCCTTAGGCTTAGAAAGTCAGATGTTGCAGGTTCAGGAAGTTGCAGGTCTCTGAACCCTCTAGTGCGGTCCGCGAGAAATTGCATGCGACCACGGAGGGGCCAGTGCGGCCGCGGTCGCCTTTGTGTGTAGCGTGGTGGAGGCTGTGCGGACGCAGTCGGCCTTGTGTGGTCCGCACAGGGTGTTGAACTGCAGGTCTTCAGGGAGGCCTGTGAGGCCGCGGTCCATTTGATACGGACCGCATAGGGGGTTTGAGAGGGGTATAAATAAACGGGAATTTCAGTTATTTTCCACTTTTCAAAACCCCAAAAACATAAGAGGCGATTTTTCAAACAACCTTTCTTCTCCAAAAACGTTGGTAAGTGATTTCTAACTCATTTTCCTCACTCCTTAACATCTTTTAACATGATTTCAACTTCAAATCAAAGATTTTCATGGGGAAAATTGGGTGTTTTAGGTAGAACCTAGGTGTTTTCTAAAATTGGGGATTTGGACCTCAATTTGTGGTCCGATTTCAAAACAAATTATATATTTGGATTCGTGAAAGAATGGGTAACCAGGTTTTGGTCCGAACCTTGGGTTTTGAACACGTGGGTCCGGGGGTGATTTTTGACTTTTGGGTAAAACTTTGGAAAACTCATTTTCATGCATTGGGGTTGATTCATTTAGCACTTATTGATGTAATTAAGTAACTTGTGACTAGATTCGAGCGGATTGGTGGTGGAATCGAGGGGTAAAGCTATAGTTGAGACTTGAGTGGTGTTCAAGGCATCGAGGTAAGTGTTTGGTCTAACCCTAGCTTGATCGATTAGGAGTTGAGTCATATCTGCTACTTGCTACTTTTTGAGTACGACGTATAGGCATGGTGACGAGTATCTATACGTTGGTGTCAAGCATGACCGTGAGTCTTAAATTGAAAGTTGTTGTGTTCTTAAATGACACTTGGGTGCCTTATTTTATGATCTTCTATGATTGAGCATTTTCAATAATTAAACTGAGTACAAGCTAAGTTGAGATTGGTTATAGCTGATTCTCCCTTGCCGGGATGACTATTTCAATATTGTTGTTCCCTTGTTGGGAAAATTATTACATTGTTGTGTTCCCTTGCCGGGAAGTTATTATATTGATTATCTTCCCTTGCCAGGATTCCTTGAAATTACAAGATATTATGAAATGAGAGCGGGTGGTACGCCTACCACAAGATATTATGAAATAGGAGCGGGTGGTACACCTACCACAAGATATTATGAAATGGGAGAGAATGGTATGCCTACCACAAGATATGAGAAATGGGAACAGGTTGCACGCCTGCAATAAGATGGAAACTAAAAGTGAAAGTTGTCTTTACTTTTCTTTATCTGTGTTAGAAGTTATATTGTCAGCTTCCTTATTTATTCCTTGCTATTTTGCTTTATCAACTATCCCCGAGGCATGTTCCCCTTCCCTAGTCTTAATTGCTTATTATCTGTTTACTTTTCCGCCATATATTATATAATTGCACAGGTTTATCTAGAGTCTGGTCCTAGCCTCGTCACTACTTTGCCGGGGTTAGGCCAGGCACTTACTAGCACATGGGGTCGGTTATGCTGATACTACACTCTGCACTGTGTGCAGATCCCGGAGTAGCTTTCGGACAGTAGTTGGAGGGCTTCTTTCAGTCCATCCGGAGACCCAAGGTAGACCTGCAGACGTTTGCGGGCCCTGGCGTCTCCCTCTATCTCTACTTCTTGTTTCCTTTATCTCTTGCTCAGGAACAATACTATGTATTTTTTTCAGACTTTGTATGTAGTGACTCTTAGACAGTCCATGGTACCATGACACCAGATTTTGGGGTATTGAAGTTTAAAAGTGGTAATGGACGTAGCTCTAAGCTTTATAAATATTGACTTCCGCCTATTTCCTAACTTCCGCTTCATTTATATTGTCGCCCTATGTTTGTTTTAAAAGAAGTAAAATGAAAAAGGTAGTAGATAGTTAGGGGTTTGCTTGCCTAGCTCACATTAGTAGGCACCATTACGACTCCCGAGGGTGGGAATTCCGGGTCGTGACAAGTTGGTATCAGAGCACTAGGTTACATGGGTCTCACAGTTCACAGACAAACTTAGTAGAGTCTGATGAATCGGTACGGAGACCTCTGTATTTATCCCCTAGAGGCTACAGAGTTAGGAAAACTTAACATTTGTTCTTTCTTGTCGTGCGGTTCTGTTTCCCAATACTGATTGAATTTCTACTCCGTTCTCATCTACCGCTCAGCAGCCCGAGCCCCAGCATCAGCTTCCACTAGGGGCAGAGGGCGAGGCCAAGGCCGTGATAGAGGCCGAGGTAGGGGCAGAGTTCAGCCACGAGTGGCAGTACTAGTGGCGGAGCCTCAGGCTGATTTTGAGAGGAGGTTCCGACCCCAACAGTTCCGGTGGGCCCATTTTAGGTCCTAGAGGGGTTTATTGCTACCCCAGTTCTTCAGAACGCTCTAGTTCGATTGGTGGGCCTCATGGAGAGTGTCACCCGAAAAGGTTTGCTTCCTGTAGCACCAACCACTTCTGAGGCTGGAGGAGGGGCTCAGACTCTTACTAAACGCACTCCGGAGCAGGTAGCTCCCCAGATTCAGACTCCAGCGCAGTTGGAGCAGTTCAGCCGGGAGCCATAGCTCAGACAGGCGATGGAGCGACTATGTCCACCGATGTTTGTGGAGGTTGGATAGGTTCACCAAGCTCTTCACTACTACTTTCAGCAGTACTTCTTTTGAGGATCCCAGGATTTCCTATATAACTGTCACGAGGTTCTCAGGAACATGGGCATTGTTGAGACCAATGAGGTCGATTTTGCTACATTCCGCTTGTCTGGATCCGCCAAGACTTGGTGGAGGGATTATTGCTTAGCTAGGCCAGCCGAATCGCCATCTTTGACTTGGGAACAGTTTACAGTGTTGTTTCTGGAGAAGTTTCTCCCCGTGACTCAGAGAGAGGCCTATCAGAGGCAGTTTGAGTGCCTCCAGCAAGGTTCCATAATGGTCACCCAGTATGAGACCAGGTTCATCGACTTAGCTCGCCATGCCCTCGTCATACTTCCTACCGAGAGAGAGAGGGTGAGGAGGTTTATTCGATGGTCTTATTCAGCCGATTCGTCTTCAGATGGCCAAGGAGGCCGAGAGTGAGATCGCTTTTGGGGAGGCGGCCAATGTGGCTCGCAAAGTTGAGATGGTTCTGTCACAGAGGTGGTCATGGGTCGGATAAGAGGCCCCGTCATTCAGGCAGATTCAGTGGTACCTCGTCTGGAGGTAGAGATTCATATGGTAGAGGCCATCCTCCTAGGCCCTTTCAGTCAACTCTTCAAGTTTCTCACGATGCTTTCGGTAGCCGTGGTCCTCCGATGCAGTATTCTGACCAGCAGTTCTTCAGTGCACCACCAACACCTATCAGTGCACTACCGCTTTAGAGTTTCTAGGGTCGTCAGCCCCAGCAGCCGAGAGCTTGTTTTACTTGTGGCGACCCAAGGCATATTACTAGGTATTGCCCTCGAGCTTCGAGCAGTTCTCCGTATCAGGGTTCTCGTGCTATGGTTCAGGCACCAGATGTTCCACAGACCGCCCAGCCAGCTAGAGGTGGGGGTAGAGGTGCTGGAGGTGGAGGTAGGGGTCCTAGAGGTGGAGATCAGGCCGCTAGAGGTGGAGGCCAGCCAGCAGCAGGCCGTCCCAGAGAGGTAGTTCAGGGTGGTGGGGCCTAGCCCTGATGTTATGCCCTTCCAGTCAGGCCCGAGGCTGAGTCTTCAGATATAGTGATCACAGGTATAGTTCTAGTTTGTGATAGAGATGCTTCAGTGTTATTTGATCTAGGGTCTACATACTCGTATGTGTCATCTTATTTTGCACCGTATCTGGTCATGCCTAGTGATTCGTTGAGTATTCCTGTTTATGTATCTACACCGGTGGGTGATTCTATTGTGGTAGATCGAGTCCATCGCTCTTGTGTAATTGTGATTGAGGGTCTTGAGACTCGTGTGGATTTGTTGCTTCTAGACATGGTCGACTTCAATATTATATTGGGGATGGACTGGTTATCACCTTACCATGCTATCTTGGACTGTCATGCCAAGATTGTGACCTTAGTTTTGCCGGGTATGCCTCATTTATAGTGGAGAGGAACTCCTGGTCATTCTACCCGTAGCGTTATCTCTTATGTGAAGGCTCGGTGTATGGTTGAGAAGGGGTATTTGGCCTATTTGGCTTACGTTCGTGATTCCAGTGCTGAGGTTCCTTCTATTGATTCTGTTCCTGTGGTTCGTGAGTTTCCTGAGGTATTCCCTTCAGATCTGCTGGGTATGCCGCCCGACAGGGATATTGACTTTTGCATTGATTTGGCTCTGGGCACTCAGCCCATTTCTATTCTGCCATATCGCATGGCCCCGCTAGAGTTGAAAGAGTTGAAGGAGTAGTTGCTGGACTTGCTTGAGAAGGGTTTCATTAGACCCAGCATTTTGCCTTAGGGTGCGCCGATTTTGTTTGTTAAGAAAAAGGATGGTTCGATGAGAATGTGCATTGATTACCGACAGTTGAACAAGGTCACCATCAAGAATAAGTATCCATTGCCGAGGATTAATGATTTGTTCGATCAGCTTCAGAGTGCTAAGGTATTTTCAAAGATCGACTTGAGATCTGGCTACCATCAGTTGAGTATTAGGGCATCCGATGTCCCTAAGATAACTTTTTGCACTCGGTACGGGCATTATGAGTTCTTGGTCATGTCATTTGGATTGACAAATGCCCCAGCAACTTTTATGGATTTGATGAACCGAGTATTCAGGTCTTATTTGGACTCGTTCATGATTGTCTTCATTGATGATATTTTGATATATTCCCACAGCCAGGAGGAGAACGAGCAACATCTCATAGTGGTTCTTCAGACTCTGAAGGATAGTCAGTTATATGCTAAGTTCTTGAAGTGTGAGTTCTGTTTGAGTTCAGTTGCATTTCTAGGTCATGTTGTATTAGCAAAGGGTATTCAGGTTGATCTGAAGAAGATTGAGGCAGTCAAGAACTAGCCTAGACCAGCATCAGCTACAGAGATTTGGAGATTCTTGGGATTGACAGGCTACTATCGTCGGTTTGTGGAGGGGTTCTCATCTATTGTAGCCTCGATGACCAGGTTGACCCAAAAGGGTGCCCAGTTTAGATGGTTGGACGAGTGTGAGGCGAGCTTTCAGAAGCTCAAGACAACTCTGACTATCACACCGGTGTTGGTTTTGCCCACAGGTTCAGGGCCTTACACAGTTTATTGCGATGCTTCCCGTATTGGGCTTGGTGCAGTGTTGATGCAGGATGGCAAGGTCATTGCCTATGCTTCGAGGCAGTTGAAGATTCATGAGAAGAACTATCCGGTCTATGATTTAGAGTTGGCAGCCATTGTTCACTCATTGAAGATTTGGAGGCATTATCTATATGGCGTGGCATGTGAGGTGTTCACTGATCTCAAGAGTCTTCAGTATTTGTTCAAGCAAAAGGAGTTGAATTTGAGGAAGAGGAGATGGTTGGAGTTGTTGAAGGATTATGATATCACTATCTTATATCACCCAAGAAAGGCCAATGTGGTGGCCGATGCTCTAAGTAGAAAGTCAGCCAGCATGGGCAGTCTTGCTTATATTTCGGTCGGTGAGAGGCCGCTTGCGTTGGATGTTTAGGCTTTGGCCAATCGATTTGTGAGATTGGATATCTCTGAGCCTAGCTGAGTATTAGCTTGCACGGTCGCTCGTTCTTCATTATTGGAGCGTATCCGTGATCGCCAGTTTGATGATCCCCATTTGTGTGTCCTTAGAGACACGGTGCAACGTGGAGGTGCTAAACAAGTTACCTTAGGTGATGATGGAGTTTTGAGATTGCAGGGTCGAGTTTGTATGCCTAATGTAGATGGGCTTCGAGAGTTGATTTTAGAGGAGGCCCATAGTTCCCGGTACTCTATTCATTCAGGCATCGCGAAGATGTATCAGGATTTGCGGCAGCATTATTGGTGGCGGAGAATGAAGAAGGATATCGTTGCATATGTAGCTCGGTGTTTGAATTGTCAGCAGGTTAAGTACGAACATCAAAGGCATGGTGGTTTATTTCAGAGGATTGAGCTTCCCGAGTGGAAGTGGGAGCGGATCACTATGGACTTCGTTACTGGACTTTTGCTGACTCGGAAGAAGTTCGACGCAGTTTGGGTCATTGTTGATAGGCTGACCAAGTCAGCGCATTTCATTCCTGTGGCAGTCTCCTATTCATCCGAGAGGTTAGCTAAGATCTATATCCGAGGGATTATTTGTCTTCATGGCGTGCCTGTATCTATCATTTCGGACCGAGGTATGCGGTTTACCTCACATTTCTGGAGAGCAGTTCAGCGAGAGTTGGGCACTCAGATTGAGTTGAGTACAACATTTCATCCTCAGACGGACGGGCAGTCCGAGCGGACTATTCAGAATTTGGAAAATATGCTTCGAGCCTGTGTCATTGACTTTGATGGTTCGTGGGATCAGTTTTTGCCTTTCGCAGAGTTTGCCTATAACAACAACTACCAATCGAGTATCTAGATGGCTCATTCTGAGGCTTTATATGGTAGGCGGTGTCGATCTTTGGTTGGATGGTTTGAGCCGGGAGAGGCTCAGTTGTTGGGTACGGATCTGGTTCAGGAGGTCTTGGACAAGGTCAGGATCATTCAGGATAGGTTTTGTACAGCTCAATCTAGGTAGAAGAGTTATGCAGACCGCAAAGTTTGAGATGTGACTTTTATGGTTGGTGAGCGGGTATTGCTCCGTGTGTCGCCTATGAAGGGTGTGATGAGATTCGAGAAGAAGGGCAAGGCTAGACCTAGGTTCATTGGTCCATTTGAGATTCTTGATCGAGTGGGAGAGATGGCTTATAGACTTGCGTTGCCGACGAGCTTATCAACCGTGCATCCGGTGTTTCATGTGTCCATGCTTCAGAAATATCACGGCGATCCATCCTATGTGTTAGATTTCAGCACTGTCTAGTTGGACAAGGACTTGTCTTATGAGGAGGAGCCGGAAGCTATTCTAGACCGGCAAGTTTGACAGTTGAGGTCGAAGAGTTTTCCTTCGGTCCGTGTTTAGTGGAGAGGTCATCCTCCTAAGGCGTCGACCTGGGAGTTCGAGTCCGATATGCGTAGCCGTTATCCTCATCTTTTCCCCGACTCAGGGACTTCCTTCTTCTGTCCTTTCAAGGACGAACGGTTGTTTTAGAGGTGGATAATGTGACGACCCAAAGGGCCATCACTTGCCTTCAGTTGATTTCTATGTCTCCAAGGCCTTGAAAATCTCATTAGAATCACCTCGATTTGCGTGTGCAGTTCGGGCACGTAGCCGGAAAGCTTAAATATGAAACATTGTAAAAAATGCTAAGTTTTGATGTTAAAATGAATAAATTTGACTTTGGTCAACATTTTGTGTAAATGAACCCGGATCCGTGATTCGACGGTCCTGGAGGGTCCGTATGAAAATATAGGACTTGGGCGTATGCCCGGAATCGAATTCCGAGGTCCCAAGCCCGAGTTATGAATTTTTTGTGAAATTGTTTTCAGAAATTATTTAAGGAAATTTGAAATGAAAACTGATTAGAAAGCAATGGTATCGGGCCCGTATTTTGGTTCCGGCACCCAGTACATGTCTTATATATGACTTGAGTCATTCATGTGAAATTTGGTTAAAAACGGACGTCGTTTGACGCGATCCGGACCTTAATTGAGAAATTTGATGTTTAAAAGAGTTTTGAGAAATTTCATTGATCTCGAGGTTTAATTCGATGCTCGTGATGTTATTTTGGTAATTTGATTACACGAATATGTCCGTAGGATGTTTTTGAGGTTGTGTGTATACTTGGATTGGAGTTTCGAGGGCTCAGGTGAGTTTCGAGTAGGTTCCGGGGTGCCTTAGGCTTAGAAAGTCAGATGTTGCAGGTTCAGGAAGTTGCATGTCTCTGAACACTCTAGTGCAGTCCGCGAGAAATCGCATGCGACCGCGGAGGGTCCAGCGCGGCCGCGGTTGCCTTTGTGCGGAGCGCGGTGGAGGCTGTGCGGCCGCAGTCGGCCTTGTGCGGTCCGCATAGGGTGCTGAACTGCAGGTCTTCAGGGAGGCCTGTGCGGTCGCGGTCCATTTGATGCAGACCACACAGGGGGTCTTAGAGGGGTATAAATAAACAGGAATTTCAGTTATTTTCCACTTTGCAAAACCCCAAAAACAGAAGAGGCGATTTTTCAAACAACCTTTCTTCTCCAAAAACGTTGGTAAGTGATTTCTAACTCATTTTCCTCACTCCTTAACATCTTTTAACATGATTTCAACTTCAAATCAAAGATTTTCATGGGGAAAGTTGGGTGTTTGGGGTAGAACCTAGGTTTTTTCTAAAATTGGTGATTTGGACCTCAATTTGAGGTTCGATTTCAAAACAAATTATATATTTGGATTTGTGGGGGAATGGGTAACCAGGTTTTGGTCCGAACCTCGGGTTTCGACCACGTGGGCTTGGGGGTGATTTTTGACTTTTGGGTAAAACTTTGGAAAACTCATTTTCAAGCCTTGGAATTGAATTGTTTAGCGCTTATTGATGTTATTAAATCGATTATGTCTAGATACAATTGATTTGGAGCCAAATTCTAAAGGAAAAGCGGTGTTTGAGGCTAGAGTTGGCCGTGGAAGTTCGAGGTAAGTGTTTGGTCTAACTTTAGCTTGAGGGATTAGGAGTTGTGTCCTATTTGCTACATGTTACTTGTTGAGTACGACGTATAGGCATGGTGACAAGTATCTATACGTTGGTGTCAAGCATGACCGTGAGTCTTAAATTGAAATTTGTTGTGTTCTTAAATGACACTTGGGTGCCTTATTCTATGATCTTCTATGATTGAGCATTTTCAATAATTGAACTGAGTACAAGCTAAGTTGAGATTGGTTATAGCTTATTCTCCCTTGCCGGGATAACTATTTCAATATTGTTGTTCCCTTGCCGGGAAAATTATTACATTGTTGTGTTCCCTTGCCGGGAAGTTATTATATTGATTATCTTCCCTTGCCGGGATTCCTTGAAATTACAAGATATTATGAAATGAGAGCGGGTGGTAGCCTACCATAAGAAATTATGAAATGGGAGCGGGTGGTACGCCTACCACAAGATATTATGAAATGGGAGCGGGTGGTATGCCTACCACAAGATATTATGAAATGGGAGCGGGTGGTATACCTACCACAATAGATGAGAAATGGGAACGGGTTGCACGCCTGCAACAAGATGGAAACTGAAAGTGAGAGTTGTCTTTACTTTTCTTTATCTGTGTTAGAAGTTATATTGTCAGCTTCTTTATTTATTCCTTGCTATTTTGCTTTATCAGCTATCCCCGAGGCATGTTCCCCTTCCTCAGTCTTAATTGCTTATTATCTGTTTACTTTTCCGCCATATATTATATAATTGCACAGGTTTATCTGGAGTCTGGTCCTAGCCTCGTCACTACTTCGCTGGGGTTAGGCCAGGCACTTACCAGCACATGGGGTCAGTTGTGCTGATACTACACTCTACACTGTGTGCATATCCCGGAGCAGCTTTCAGACAGTAGTTGGAGGGCTTCCTTCAGTCCATCCGGAGACCCAAGGTAGACCTGCAGACGTTCGCGGGCCCTAGCGTCTCCCTCTATCTCTACTTCCTGTTTCCTTTATCTCTTGCTCAAGAACAATACTATGTATTTTTTTTCAGACTTTGTATGTAGTGACTCTTAGACAGTCTGAGGTACTGTGACACCAGATTTTGGGGTATTGAAGTTTAAAAGTGGTAATAGACGTAGCTCTAAGCTTTATAAATGTTGACTTCCGCCTATTTCCTAACTTCCGCTTCATTTATATTGTCGCCCTATATTTGTTTTAAAAGAAGTAAAATGAAAAAGGTAGTAGATAGTTAGGGGTTGGCTTGCCTAGCTCACATTAGTAGGCGCCATCACGACTCCCGAGGGTGGGAATTTTAGGTTGTGACAGTTCAACAGTCCTTCGTACTGTGTCCTACTGCTCCAGAGTGGTATTCACATCTAGCATCAGCTCGGTGCGAGGGGAACTCGGGGTTCGGCCAGTTCGGGGCCACTGGCTGCAATAGATCTAGCCTAATCAGCTTTTGGAACAAACTTGAATACGATTCACCAATAAAGGTGAACTGATTCTTTCTGAAAGGCTCTCTTGGGAGAGGATTGTACTGGGGAACATTTGATTGGGGATTATATGGAGCTTGGAAAGGATGGACATTTATAGGAGGTGGAGCTCGGTTTTGTGTATAATGTTGTGGCTGCGTGTAAGGTTGCGCGTTCATCACCGCATAGGGAGGTGGTGCCATGGCATAAGCATAATCTTGAAGTGGATAATAATGTTGAGGGACCTCAGGAAGCATATATGATTGGCTGAATGACATGCGGGCCCCCTCGAGCTGGAAGCCATCATGACTCCTTTTTCTCTCTCGTTTCCATTTATCAAATCCTTTGAACCATTTTGAACATTTGATGATGTGCCTTTAAAAGCAACATGACTCAAGATTCGACCCGTTTTTAGCCCACTTTCTATCATCTCCCCAATTTTGATAGCCTCAACAAACGGCTTTCCCATAGCTGACATCATGTTCTGGAAGTAGTCCGCCTCTTGGGCCTGTAGAAAGACCGTGACCATTTCAATTTCGTCCATTAGAGGCTTTACCCTGGCAGCTTGCTTACGCCATTTGACAGCATATTCACGAAAGCTTTACGTGGTTTTCTTTTTCAAATTGGACAAAGAGTTTCTGTCGGGAGCGATGTCCACATTATATTGGAACTGGCGGACAAAATCTCGAGCCATATCGTCCCACACATGCCAATGGGTAATTTCTTGATCCGTATACCACTCAGAAGCAATTCCGGAGAGGTTTTCCCCAAAATAGGCCATTAGCAGCTCCTCTTTTCCACTAGTATCCCTCATCTGGTTACAATGTCGTTTTAGGTGAGCGACCGGGTCTCCGTGCCCGTCGTACTTTTTAACTTTTGGCATCTTGAAGCTAGCTGGCAAGTGGACATGGGGAAACATACAGAGTTTAGAGTATGAGACACTTTTTGGCCACTCAGACCTTGCATGTTTTTCAGGCTTTGTTCCAGGCTCTTCATCTTCCGAGCCATTTCCTCTTGCTCAGGATTTTTAACAACCGTTTTTTGCTCCACCAAGAGATCATATTGTGGAGGTTGAGTGAAAGAGTATGGGGTCACATATGCTATTTCTGATTGAAGCTGTGGACCCTGAAAGGTGAACATTGGAGGATCAACATACGGCCATGGTAAAGTTGGTTATATTATAGTGCAGACTGGTGCTGTAGAGAACAATATTGGAGGTGCCCAGGAAACTGGAGCCTGGGGGCGAACCACAGAATGCATGCCAGGATCATTGAACGACATTGGAGGGTGCCCGCATGGGATGAGCGAGTTGGGCACATGGGCATTGGTAACCTCACCTGACCTGGGGATCAACTCAGGGAACCCAGGGATTGCACTTGGCGGTTACCTACCATTAGACCAGGCGTCTCACATTTCCAATATGCGGAGACGCAACATCTTATTCTCTTCAGCAGGTGCTGATTCTAGCTGCAGAATAGCCGATGCCGGGCCATCCTCAAAATCGATGATTGGTAGATTGCTTGCGGAGGCCATCTATGCCTTTGGATCTTGTGAAGGAAGGGAGGCTAGACTACCAACAAAACCAATCACCAAAATCTGGCTAGTTTGCACACCCAACAACCTTGTTAGTTTTGAGACGCTTAATAGATAGGAAATTGCACCTTTGGATGCAATGCACCTAAAGAGTTAAACGTTTCTACCATGTGTTTGAACGGTTGCATGTTCATCCCAGCCTTAACTAACCCCTTTCACTCTGTACCTCTTTTCTTCATTTCTGCCTCTCTTTAATCACTCTTGAGTTTTTTCATCTCGTTGCTGCCGCTCTTTTATTTTTGGCATTGTCTTTTTCTCTTTTTGTTTGTCACTTTTTATTTCTCGTCGCTCCTTTTTTTTCGCTCTTTTCTTTATTTTTCACTCAATAATTTTTTTTTCTTTCTCTTTTTTTTTTCAAATTATTTTTCACTTAGTTTTATTTTATAGCTATGATCGAATCCGATGGGGATTGCCTACGTATAATGACGCGACATGAATCGGATCTTGCAAGTTCGGGAAGATCAAGAATGAAGTTTATAAACTAACTCTTTTTTTTGGTTTTTATAAAACTCAGACCGTGAAAGCTTTAAGGCAAAAGGAAAATATTTTTTAGTTTTTGATTTTTTTTTTGTATTTTTTTGGAATTTTCGAAAACAAAATTGCTTTAAAAGAAGAAAGGAAATATGTTTTTGATTTTTGATTTTGATTTTGATTTTATTTTTGAAAGAAAGACTTCTAAAAATTCCTTTTCTTTTGAACTGAACTTTGGGAATTTCAAAAGTAAAAGGAATTGTTTTTTTGAATTTCTATTTGTTTTCTCTTATTCTAAAGAAGAAATATATATATATATATATATATATATTGGATTTTGGATGTTGCCTCTTATTTTTAGAAAGAGGGACTTTTAAGAAAATATTTTGGATTTGTTTTTTTTGTTTTTTAATTTACAAAAGTACTTCTAAAGAAAAATAAAAATATTTTTGGACTTCAATTTTTTTTAAAAAAAATTTAATTTTTTAAAGAAAGACTTTTATACAAGGAAAAGAATTTTTATTTTTTTTATTCTTTTTTGTCTGATGTTTTTTGAATTTTTGGGAAAAGACTTCTTAAAAAGGTAGATTTTTTTTTTGAATTTTAATTTGACTTGTGGATTTTCGAAAGAAGAACTTTTAAGAAAACATTTCGGATTTCTGAGTTTCTCTTCTTTCTTTTTTTTCATCTTTTTTAATTTACGAAAGTACTTTTAAAGAAAAGCAAAAATATTTTTGGACTTTTGTTTCTCAATATTTTATGGACATTTACAAAAGAAAGACTTCTAAAAAGAAAAGAGTATTTTTGGATTTTTGTTGCTGATTTTTTTTGGATTTCTTTTGAAAATGAAGGAAACCCGTATGGATTTTGATTTTTATTGATTTTTTTTATTTTATTTCTTTTTCCGTATGAAAGACTTCAGAAAGAAGGAAACTTTTTTTTGAGTTTAAAAATCCTTTTTTTTGACATTTCTACGGAAATGCTTCTAAAGGAGGAATTACAGGAAAATATTTTTGGATTTTGTTTAGAAATTGGGGCCGGAACCGATGAGGTTTGCCTACGTATCTCACACCCGGCGAGAATCAGACCCGCATAGTTCAGTCAGTTTTGACATAATTGGAAAAACATGATATTAACTCACTCTTTTTTTTAAATGCATTTTCCTTTTTTCTCTTTTTTTTTTCAAAAGATTTTGGCAGAGTTTCGAGGCATTTTCAAATACCGAGGTTTTCAGAACCGGGTGAATTCTCTATCGTACCTCACTCTTGGTTTTTCTCTTGATTTGTTTCCTAGCCGGTCAACATGCAAGCCGAAATAAATAAATATTCACATAGCACGTAGGATGCATTAGGATGGTCGGTTGTTTTGGGTCCACCTGTCCTAGACGGACCCAACCCATGTGTTGAGTCCCCAAGGTCAAACACACGTGATCCAAATAAATGTTCCTACTAAGGATCCGACATGAGGTTACGTTATTCTAAGCTTAAACCTGGGGTTGTGTTCTAGACCTGGCTTACCCGAGTGAACAGACTCGAGCCGAAGAGGGGGCAATGTACCGGGAGTACGAAAGTCTGTCCGGCCTTGTTGCTTGCCCAACCTCGTTCTATTTAGTATAACTTCTAATAGAAAAAGTGGGCCACGCGAATGTGTGCATAGTTTTTTTAGAAGACTTAGAAGGGAGGCGTAAGAAGATATTTAAATATAGTTCAAGTAATATCAAAACGGTAAATAAATAGTAATTAGCACATTAGGTACACAAAATACAATAATATCAACAATAAATAAAGCTAAATAAAAATCACATTAACAAGCTCGAATTCTTGAACACTGAACCAGAAGTTCTAGGTTCTTAGTCCCCAGCGGAGTCGCCAGAGCTGTCACACCTCCTTTTTTACCACCCGAAATGGGGATATAAGGGAGTTTTTCCAATTAAAGTGTCACTAATTGAAATGAGATTATTTTATTTATTTTTAGAGTTGCCATTTGGAATAATTTCTTTTGTGTCCCAAGTCACCGGTTTATTTTAAAATTCCAAATCGAGGAAGTTTTCGACTTTATTTAAAAGTCTGTGAACCAAAAATTCTGGATAAGGAATTCTGTTAACCCGGGAGAAGGTGTTAGGCATTATCGGGTTCCGTGGTTCTAGCACAGTCGCTTAGCAATTTATACTTGGCTTAAATTGTTTAACTACTCATTTTAGGACCTATGTTTATTTTACCTTTTACTGATATTAATCACTTGATAATCCGTATTTAAAGAATTAACTTAAGATGAGTTATGCGTACGTATACTTATTTCGTTTGGTGCGTCAAAAATCATGTCACGTGTACGTTTCCACAATTAAATACGCTTTATTATTATCAAGCAAGTGCGGTTGAAGTTGCGCGAACGCGTACCTCGATTTTGTTATTAGGATCATAATCATGTCAGGATCATAATCATGTCACGTGAACGTGTACACAATCACGATGATAGATTAAGTCGCGCCTAAAGGAAACTACGATATTTAGAATCATTTACCTCACTAAACTTGAGAATTCTTCAAAAAGTCATAAAACTATGTTGTTAAAGATTCTCATATGGTAGGTCTATCTCTAATCCCAGAGCTACTGCCAATTTTCTGTAGCGAACTTGAGTTGGTATTTGCCATTTAAACTTTGAAAATGGCTATGTGGATACTTCCTACATCCTTTGCCATGGGATGATGAATAGTTATCACAAGATATTTGACAATTTTTTTAAAGAGCCATTCAGTTATTTAAAAACAAACTGAAGTCAATCACCATTATTACAAAGTTGTTTGAAACTACATGTGTAATCCTAAAAACTTAAACGTGTTCAAGAGTGTTGAGGTCTGAGCCATCAGCATTTCGATTTGGTCCTTTCTGCCTTAGATATCACAGTTTTTCTTTTGTGGATATCACAGAGTAAACATCACAATATAGGCAGAAGCTTGTATAATTTCAATCTAGTATAGGCCACAAAATAAAACATTATGCTGATGCTGTTGTGAATTGTAGATTAAAAAAAACATGGAACTACACCATTATTGGAGACCAAATAAAAATTCATAGATAATCTCCAGTATATACAATAGCTAGCTTTACAGGGTTATCAAACAATCAGATACTAGAAGAGACTCCTCATTGAGTCATTATTGGAGATTAAAATGAACCAACTTTGAAAAATAAAAGGGGCGATCTTCACATGTCAATCCACTAGGAAATTATTCCATCCAAGAATTAACATACTTCACCATCACTACTGTTTCAAAGAATCAAATGCTAATATACTGTAATGACTTCATTTCACAAGTGAATCAATTCATCAACCATGAACAAATATTGACATGCACACAAAGCAAAATGATTTGTAGTTAAACATCAGGATTCCAACAGATTCGTCATGTTCATAGAGTTAACAACTCAAATATTCATTCATTTTTTCAAATAGAAAATAACAGAAGTAAGCGGACGCACCTAAAGGCAGAAAACATCAATTAGAGGACCAAATAGAGGTATGAACTTTAAAGCTGGAGCGCAGCAGCTCCAAAAACAAACAGCCCCAGCAGATTCAACAACTTCAATCGCTCAAACCATTGAGAGAAATCCCAGAAAATGTGCATTTATTGAATGAAAACCCGAAACCAGGTTTAAATCTTCCTTTTCATCATTTTTTTTCTTTCTTTTTTTGATTTTTCGGAGTTCTTTTTTTTAGATATGAAATTCGGTACTTTTAAATCCAGATGTTTCTATTTGTGAAAGTGAGAAAGGAATGAAGAAGGAGAGGGGGAATAGCGTTGTTCTGGGTCTGTGAGATGAGGAATGGAGCAGCGTTTGTTTTTGGGTGTGGAAGAAAATGGGGAAGAAGCCTTTTTCTTCTTGGTCTAAAAGAATATGAGAAAATCTGATTGTGGTCATTAGGTCTTAACTAGGTTAAATAGAGCTAGGGTTATTTTAAGGGTAGGGAATGGGTATTGGGTAAAATAATTGGGCTGGAATGTGGGTAATTGGGTTATTTGAGATTTTTGGGCTTCAAATTAAGCTGGCCCAAACGAAATTAAAAGACCAAATCTACTTATTTTCTTTTGTTTTTTCCTTTTTCTTTTCTTTAATTAATTAAAATCCTAATTCAATTTATTTTGTAGAAACTAAAATTCTTTATTTATTTTTAACATTAAAACAACTAATTAACTTAAAACTAAAGAAAAATGCTAATTTTAATGTAACGACCCGACCGGTCGTTTTGAGTTTTAGCATGTTCTTCGGCGGTTTGAGGCCATGAACACCTTCACTTCAAGTATTATGACTTGTTCGCATCGTCGGAATTGAATTCCAGGAAGTTCAGAGTTGATTTGCAAAGAGAATTCTCATTTCGGAAGCTCTAAGTTGAAAGAATTGACTAAGGTTGGATTTTTAAGTAAACGACCTCGGAATCGGGATTCGAAGGTTCCAATAGGTTCGTATGATGATTTCGAACTTGGGCATATGTCCGGACCGGATTTTGGAAGACCCGGGAACGTTTCAGCACCTATTGTGGAAGTTAGCATTTTTGAAAGAATTTCATAAGTTTGGGTTGAAGTGCATTTCAGGGTTATCGATGTCCGTTTGGTATTTCAAGTCTAGGAATAGCTCCATATGGTGATTCTGGGGTTGAGAGCGCGATCAGAAGTGAATTTGGAGGTCCGTAGGTCATTTTGAAGTCATTTGGCCAAAGATAGAAATTTGAAGGTTTTGGAGAAGTTTGACCGAGAGTTGACTTTTTGATATAGGGGTCAGAATCCGATTCCGAAAGTTGAAGTAGGTCCGTAATGTCGAATATGACTTGTGTGTAAAATTTGAAGTCAATCGGGCGTGAATTGATGGGTTTAAACATCGAAAGTAGAAGTTTGAAATTTTAAAGTTCATAAAACTTGGATTGGAGGTCGATTCTTGATTGTAGCGTTGTTTGATGTGATTTGAGGCCTCAAGCAAGTCCGTAATGTGTTTTGGGACTGGTTGGTATGATTGGTTGGGGTCCCGGGGGCCTCGAGTGGATTCCGGATGGTTAACGGATCGAATTTGGAGTTTGAAGAAGAGCTGAAGTTGCTGGTTGCTGGTGTAACCGCACCTGCGAGTCTAGGGCCGCAGGTGCGGAGCCGCAGAAGTGGCCCTATGGTCGTAGATGCAATATTGGCGGAAGAGAGTTGGGCCTGCAGATGTGGTCGTTTGGCCGCAGATGCGGAACTGCATCTGCGGTAGAGAGAGCGCATAAGCGGAATGGGCTGGGGAGCCCCGGACCACAGAAGCGGTAATTGGTCTCGCACCTGCGAAACCGTAGAAGCGGTCAGGAGACCGCAGGTGCGGAAAGTGCTGGAGGTGGTGGGTGTTTAAAAATCGGGGTCTTGGCTATTTTCTCTCATATTTTCTTGGCTTGGGCGATTCTTGGAGGGTTTCAAGAGGGGATTTTCATCATCAACGATAAGGTAAGCTATCCCCCACCTATCTTGAGTTAAATACATTGATTATGTACGAATTTGGGCATGGAAATTGGTAGAAACTTGGGGTTTGAGGGAAAACCTAGAAAATTGATATTCTTGGAATTTGACCACGATTTTGGGTATGAAATTGAGAGTAAATTAGATATTTGAGTTTGTGAGGTTATGGGTAAAGTTTATCTTCGATTTTTTTTTGGAATCTGGGCATGTGGGCCCGAGGGCATATTTGTCAACTTTTCGATCGGGGTTAGGAATTGTTAGGGGTAATTGAGTATATATTAATAGATTGGTATTATTATTGGCTAGTTTTGGAGCATTGTGCATCGATTCGAGTCTTCGGAAGAGCGTGGAATGCCGGTTATGGATCTTCGGAGCGAGGTGAGTCTCCTTTCTAACCTTGTAAGAGGGAATTATCCCCATAGGTGAAATAATTGGTTATGTGCTCCTATTTGTGGGGGCTACGTACGCACGAGGTGACGAGAGTCCGTGCGTAGCTACTAATATGTGTAAGTCCGGGTAGTCTAGGACCCAAAAGCATGCTATACTTGGAATATCTGTAACCTTGTTGGCAGTTAAATTGCTTAAATCCTATCGAATTGGTAAATGAATTTCTAAAAGGATTAAACTTCATTTTATTAAATCATTAAAAGAGAATTGGCTTTTATTTGGATAAACGTTCCCCGATAAATTCTTAATTGACTATTTGAGCATGTATTTTTATGTGTACCTGCGTCGCATGTATGCTTCGCGAGCAGGGTATTTGTTTATTTTATGTTGACCGCGTCGCATGGAGGATTCGCGAGCGGGGTAATAGATGCATCTATGGTTCGCGATGTTCGACCCTCGGCAGTGCACATTTTACATTTCTGTTGGATCGGGCCGTACGACCTCGGCATGATTTGCGCATGCTTGTATTGCTTGCCTTGAAACTTATTGAAGTTGTTGTTGCCTCTTCCCGGCTTAATAATATTTGTATAAATGATGAAAAGGAATTTGGAAATTTCCTATAAAAGAAAGAATTATTTACTTGCTTCAACCCATCGAATTACAATGATGTTTATAAAAATCCACGATTTAATGTATTATTGATATCACATTATTGGACCACTAGTAAGTATCGAAGTCAACCTCTCGTCTCTACTTCTTCGAGATTAGACGGGATACTCATTGGGTACACGTTGTTTTCGTATCATACTACACTTCTGTGCATTTTTGTTGCACAGTCACATGTATCTCTAGTGGCCTAGTTAGCGTAGCAGCATGGTTGATACAGAGACTTAGGTGAGCTGCATTTCCCGAGATGACCTGCAACCAGCAAGTCTCTTTCAGATTACTGTATATATTTTCTATCCAATATTGTATTTCAGACGGTTGTTGTATTAAATTATTTCTTAGAAATTGCTCATGCACTTGTGACACCAGGTTCTGGGATGTCTATGGGTTTATTTAGAAATTTTAAAAGTTGTTAAAGGTTTCATTATTTATTCAGAGGAATTTACTATGTATTGTTTAAACTTATAAAAGAAGTGATTTCAGAAGTATTTAAAACGAGAATTTAATTAAGTATTTTGGTTGGCTTGCCTGACATCGGTGTCCGACGCCATCACGACCCTTAGTGAATTTTGGGTCGTGACATTTAAAGGCTAAAATCTAAATATGTAAAAATGACCATTTTTTGCTTAATAAAATTAATTCCTACATGCAAATTGAATCTAAGATGGCATGAAATAAAAACGTGACAATTTTTTAAGTTTTTTCTATGATTTTAAAATATTAAAAATGCATGAAATGCAAATAAATAAAGAAAAACTCCTAAAAGTAGTTAAAATTATTTTTGGCTTATTTTAGGAGTTATTTTCATGTAGATCAAAAATTAGGTGCTCACACCATGATTATGAGAGAGTTAATGCACAAATGGTGATGCCGTGCTGTTTCTTTGATTTTATGGTGAGGACGAGAGTAAAAGCATCAAGAGTGATGCCGTGTGTCACGACCCTAAACCCAGACCCGGTTGTGATGGCGCCTCTCGTGAAGACAAGGCCAGTCGACACACACCCAATTCATTTTAAGCCATTAAAATAATACAAATTAAGTTTTCAACATAATACCTAAAATAAAGGTGAATAATACAATTTGCAGAATAGACATAGCCCGACATCGGGGTGTCACCAGTCATGAGCATCTACTAATTGATTATAAATAGGAAGAGTCCACATAGTCTATTACAGAACTAAAACAAGAGAAAATAAGATAGAGGGAGAAGCACTGGGCTGCGAACGCCAAGTAGCTACCTAGTGAATCTCCGAATCCGCGTGAGCTAGAAGAATCAACGCTCGCTAGCGGGACCTGAAGTGCCTGAATCTGCACACAGGGTGCAGGGAGTAAAGTGAGTACTCCAACTCAGTGAGTAATAATAATAAATGAAGGCTGAGCGATAAGAAATCACGTAAAGGCACATCAACATGCTATAAAGAAGCAGTATAAAGCCAGTAAAAGCAATGAAACAATGAACACATATAAAGTCACCTTAGTTCAGTTTAAGCTTCTTTAAAATACCTTTTTAACAGTTAAATAAGTAAATGACAGGCAGCTAGAAAAGATAAACACATAAAGAGTTGCCCCTCGGGCACAATACCAACAGAATTAGCCCCTCGGGTAACACATGGAACAACACCAGCCCCTTGGGCTATATCTCATATCACAATGGATACCCGCGCTCATTGGGGGTGTGCAGGCTCCAGAAGGGGCCCCTTAAGGCCCAAGCGCAATATCGAGCCATCTCGTGGCATAATCAATAGGCTTTCGACCTCATATCAAGCCACCTCGTGGCGTACAACTCAGGCCCTCAGCCTCATAATCATAAATCAGTGTATCCTCACAACACAGGCCCTCGGCCTTACTCAGTCAGAATCTCATAAGCCACTCAGGCAACAATAAAACATGATGCTCATCCCAAATTATCATTTAATGTATTAAAACAAAGTAAACATGGCTAAGTTATGAAAACAGTAGAATATAACATGATTGAGTACAAGTATAAAGTCAAAACAGTGAGGAAATATCAGTAAAAATCCCCTAAGGATCCAAATAGTTGGCACGAGGCCCAAATATGGCATTCCGCCCAAAACATGATGATAGCAAACAGTTTTCAATCAAATACGCGGTAAAACAGTCATTCGGGAAGTACTAAGTCACAATGCCCAACGGTGCACGACCCCCCGCTCGTCATCTAGCGTGTGCGTCATCTCAAATAGCACAACGATGTTATCCGGGGTTTCATACCCTCAGGACAACATTTACAATCATTACTCACCTCAATCCGGTCCAAACTCTAGCCCGCGATGCCTTCTCCCCTCAAATCGGCCTCAACTCACGTCGAATCTATCCAAAATCAAAATCACGATGTCAAAATATGCTAAGGGAACGAAGCCCATGCGAAAATAATCAATTTACAATATAAATCCCACAATTATCCAAAACCCGACCCTTAGGCCCACGTCTCGAAATTTGATAAAATTTACATTAATAGATTCCTTATCTTCCCACGAGTTTATACATATCAAAATTCCCAAAATCCGACCACAAATGTTCTCTCAAATCCTCAAGTCAAGGTCTCCAATACCAAGCCCTAGTTTCCCAATTTTTAACCCTCAATTTCCATTAATCTTAGGCCAAAATCAGTGAAATAATGCCATAGGATCAATTGTTAGACTCAAAAATCTTACCTCCAGACGATATCCCTTGATTCCCTCTTTAAAATCTCCTAAAAAACTCCAAAACCGACTTGAAATGGTGAAGAACAACTCAAAAATCGTGAAGGAATGCTTTTATACCTTCTGGCCCAAGCTTTTCGAACCTGCGGTCCAGATACCGCTTCTGCGGTCTAAGACACCGCATATGTGGTACTCACTTTAATCCTCAATCTCCACATCTGCGATGCCTAATCCGTACCTGCGCCATCCAGGTGCGGTTCCTCAACCGCTTCTGCGGTTCCTGCCTTCCTAGGCTCTTTCCGCTTCTGCGACTGGTCCTCCGCTTCTGCGGGGGTCGCACCTGCAGCCTCCCAACCGCAGATACGGTTATGATAGCAGTCCTAAAAACTTCAGCTTCCATTTCCAAATTCCAAACTTTCCGCCAACCATCCAAAATCATCCCGAGACCTCAACCAAAAGCACCAACAAGTCCTATACCACTATCCAAACTTATACCAATCTTCAAAACACCTCAAACAAGATCGAATCAACCAAAACACATCGGATTCAAGCATAAGATTCCCAAAATCTTCCGAATTACGCTTTTGATCAAAAGGTCTACCAAACCACGTCCGAATGACCTGAAATTTAGCACACACATCCCAAATGACACAACGAAGCTATTGCAATTTCCGGAATTCCATTCCGACCCCTATATCAAAATCTCACCTATCAATCGGAAAATGCCAAAATTCCAATTTCGCCAATTCAAGCCTAAATCTACTCCGGACCTCCAAATCACATTCCGATCACGCTCCTAAGTCTCAAGTCACCTCCCGAAACTATTCGAACCATTGGAACTCACATCTGAGCCTCTAACACATAAGTCAACATCCGATTGAGTTTTCCAACTTAAGCTTCCTCAAAAGAGACTAAGTGTCTCAAACCTTACCAAAACCTTTCCGAACCCGAGCCAACCAACTCGATCACACATAGAACCGATAAACAAAGCAATAAAGAACAGAAATAGGGATAACAGAGCGGTAAATCACGAGATGACTGGCCGGGTCGTCACATCCTCCCCAACTTAAACAAGCGTTCGTCCTCGAACGAGTCAAGAAACATACTTGAAACCTCAAACATGTGAGGATATCTGCTCCGCAACTTCCGCTCGGTCTCCCAGGTAGCCTCCTCCACGGGCCGACCTCTCACTACACTTTCACTGAAGCTATATCCTTTGACCTCAACTTTCGAACCTGACGACCCAAAATAGCTACTCACTTCACATCACAAGTCAAAGCATCATCCAACTGAACCGTGGTGAAATCCAAAACATGAGACGGATCCCTCATATATTTTCGGAGCATAGAAATATGAAATACCAGATGCACACTCGACAAGCTGGGTGGAAAAGCAAGCTCATAAGCCACCTCCCCAATCCTCCGAAGCACGTCAAAAGGCCCAATGAACCGAGGACTCAATTTACCCTTCTTTCCAAATCTCATGACACCCTTCATGGGCAAAACCTTCAACAGAACCTTCTCACCAACCATGTAGGACACATCCTGAACCTTCTTGTCAACATAACTCTTTTGTCTCGACTGCGCTGTACGAAGCCTCTCCTGAATTACCTTCACCTTTTCTAAAGCATCCTACACCAAGTCTATCCCCAATAGCCTAGCCTCACCCGGCTCAAACCAACCAACTGGAGATCTACACCGCCTCCCATACAAAGCCTCATATGGAGCCATCTGAATACTCGACTCGTAGCTGTTGTTATAAGCAAACGCTGCAAGCGGTAGAAACTGATCCCATGACCCTTCGAAATCAATGACACAAGCACGCAACATGTCCTCCAATATCTGAATAGTGCGCTCAAACTGCCCGTCCGTCTGAGGGTGAAAAACTATGCTCAACTCAACCTGAGTACCCAACTCTCGCTGCACAGACCTCCAAAACTGCGAAGTAAACTAAGTGCCCCTATCTGAAATGATGGAAACTGGGACACCATGCAAATAACAATCTCCCGGATATAAATCTCTGCCAACTGCTCTAAAGAATAGGTAGTACACACAGGAATGAAGTGCACGAACTTGGTCAGCCGATCCACGATCACCCAAATAGCATCGAATTTCTTCAAGGTCCGTGGGAGTCCAACTACAAAGTCCATAGTGATCCTCTCCCACTTCAACTCTGGAATATCCATCTACTGAAGCAAGCCACCCAGTCTCTGATGCTCATATTTTACCTGCTGGAAATTGAGACACCGAGCAACAAATCCCACAATATCTTTCTTCATTCTCCTTCAACAATAATGTTATCTCAGATCCTAGTACATCTTCGCGGCACCCAGATGAATGGAATACCGCGAGCTATGGGCCTCCTCCAAAATCAACTCCCGAAGCCCATCTACATTGGGCACACATATCCGGCCCTGTATCCTCAACACCCCATCATCACCAATAGTCACATCTCTAGCATCATCGTGCTGAACTATGTGGTTAAGGTCAAACAAATGAGGATCATCATACATAGTCGTGATGGCGCCTCTCTTGAAGACAAGGCCAACCGACATACACCCAATTCATTTTAAGCCATTAAAATAATACAAATTAAGTCTTCAATATAATAATAATCTCAAAATAAAGGTGAATAATACAATTTGAGGAATAGACATAGCCTGACAACGGGGTGTCACCAGTCATGAACATCTATTAACCGATTATAAACAGGAAGAGTCTACATAGTCTATTACAGAACTAAAACAAGAGAAAATAAGATAGAGGGAGAAGCACTGGGCTGCGATTGCCGAGCAACTACCTAGTGAATCTTCGAATCCGCCTGAGCTGGAAGAATCAACACTCGCTAGTAGGACCTGAAGCGCCTGAATCTGCACACAGGGTGCAGGGAGTAAAGTGAGTACCCTAACTCAATGAGTAATAATAATAAATGAAGGCTGAGCGATAAAAAATCACGTAAAGGCACATCAACATGCTATAAAGAAGTAGTATAAAGCAGTAAAAGCAATGAAACAGTGAAAACATATAAAGTCACCTTAGTTCAGTTTAAGCTTCTTTAAAATACCTTTTTTAACAGTTAAACAAGTAAATGACAGGCATCTAGAAAAGATAAACACATAAAGAACCGCCCCTCAAGCACAATACCAACAGAATCAGCCCCTTGGGCAACACATGGAACAACATCAGCCCCTCGGGCTATATCTCATATCACAATGGGTAACGACGCTCACTGGGGGTGTGCATACTCCGGGAGGGGTCCCTTACGACCCAAGCATAATATCAAGCCATCTCGTGACATAATTGTCGCACTCCCTTTTTCCTTCCACGGAAATCAGGTTCATGACATTTTGGGTATAGGATAACTCTTTCCTTTTGGGAAAGGGATTTTTCAATTTTGAAGAGTCGCCACCTAACAATTTTAAGGTGTGTTCGGGCACCTATAAGGTTCATCTACAACTACGTTTGATAACCAGAGATAGGGTAAGGGCTTGAAATTATTCTAAGAGGAAGGTGTTTGTTACACCCCATATTTTCATACATGAAAATACGCCATAAATAAATTAATGAGAGCCCGGAAGTGAGATGTCACGTTCCGTAGTATTACATTACGGTGATGTCACATTTTGCAGCGTTAAGTTACGACGATGTTGCACCCTAAAGTATTGTACGTTAAAATTTTATTTTTAGTTAACCGATGTAAGACTCGGGGATGAGATCATCTAGACGTTAATGTACTTGCGCTATTTATAGCAAGCAATAAATAAGTGTTATGAAGAATAAGGGGGTACACGGATTAAAGAAAACAAGTTTTGTTGAAAGTGATCAATTTGGAATAAAATACGGGTCGAGCGATAATACACGATAATTATGAACTACTACTATGTAAGGTACCATATGACCACGGTAGTATAATATATAAAGTATATATGAAGTATTTTGAAAATAAATAGAATTTTAAGTAATTTGTGATAATTCTTAAATTATGCGGGTAATAGATTAATGACTGGGTAACGAAATATTACCCGATTAACTAATAAGTGGATAAATAAAATAATCTTCCCAAGTACATACGTGGCAGCAGCCCCCCTTATTAAGGTGATTCATCTATCACCTTTACCATGTGTCAAAGGCTTAAAAATTCTTATCAAGACTTTGTAGAAAGCTTATTCAATCTAAAAGAGATAAAACATCTCATTTTCAAGACCAAGGAACAACTTTAACATTCTATTAATGACCAAAAACGTGAATGTGGCAAGAATGTCACAACAATTCACCCCTTAACCAAATTCCTTTCTGAAAAACGTTAAGGGCAGAGTAGTTGTCCAAAATTTGAGTTCGTCCAAGTTTAAGTTTCGTCCATATTTCGCAGAAGCAGATTCATTTAAATAATTTTGGAAACAAGTATGTTAAGGTTATTCTTTCTTTCTTCTGGCATGATCCATACGATACGAACGAAACGTGCAAATGCACAAATTTCATGAATGATTCTATTCATAGAAGTATTAGAGATATCTATGTTCCTGAATTTTTGTGTGTCATAATATTTGATCATCTGTTCATGGGTTTCAGAAAAAATACGAAAGTTGAAAAGAGTTTACTTTATGATATTACTTAGAGGAAAAATGGTCTTATGACATTCCGAATGATTTTATTGACGTACTTTTCATGCATTGCATTCATATGCATTGACCCATGACCAGATGACGTTATATACACATATATATGTAAATATATGTATATGGGATATGGGAAAAGGTTAGGACGTTATATACGCACTACCACCTAATCAGCTGGTATATGATGATGATGTTGCCCACAGTGGCTGAAATATGATTCAAACGACGTTATATACGCATATATATGTATGTACTCAAATGGCATTATATACGCATATATATGTACGTATATATATGTATATGGGATATGTGAAAGGTTATGGCGTTATATATGCACCACCACCTGATCAGCTGGTATCGATGATGATTTTGCCCACAATGACCGATATGATATGATGGGATGCCCTCAGAGGTTGATAATGTTATGAAACATGTACCTATGCACGACATGACATTCATACACATATGCATGACGCTAAAAGTAATTTATGATTTACAAAGTTATTCAGACTTACAGGTTGAGTCATGTACTCTATATTTCTTCTATGTCTCTTATGTACTTATTTATGTGCCTTACATACTCGGTACATTATTCGTACTGATGTCCCTTTTGCCTAGGAACGCTGCATTTCATGCCCGCAGGTCCCGATAGACAGGTTGAGAGCCCTCCAAATAGGCTATCAGCTCAGCGGAAGATGTTGGTGCGCTCCATTTGCTTCGGAGTTGCTTATTTGGTTAGTATGATTTAGACGTGTATTGTTTGGTATGGCGGGACTCTATCCTAACCTTTATGACATTTATGTACTCTTAGAGTCTTGTAGACATATGTATCGTACATGAAAGATTGTACGACCTTGTCGGCCTATGTTTTGAGTTTATAAAAGATCATATTGCCCTATTAGGCCCGTATGTTATGTGTATATGATAATGTAATAAGAAAGATATGTTACGTTGGTACTCGGGTGAGTAAGGTACCGGGTGCCCGTCGTGTCCCATCTGTTTGGGTCGTGACAAAAGTGGTATCAGAGGAGTTCTGTCCTAGGATGTCTACGAGACGTGTCTAGTAGAGTCTTGTTTATGGGTGTGTCGTGCACCACACTTATAAGCAGGAGGCTACAGGGCATTTAGGATTGTCACTCTTTCTTCGTACTCTAGATCGTGTGGTAGAGCTCACTTATAAGAATACAAATTCCGAACTTCTATTCGTAATAGGATGATGCCTACATTCAAAAAGACGATCGATAAGAGATATAGTGTGAAAGTTTTGAGTTAGAGGAACTCTTTTTTTGCCTCTTGCTTATGATGAGTAAATGAGAGGTCTTCAACAGATCATACATGTACTAAAAGGTGTAAGGTTCTTGATAAGGAGATTTAAGGAAAGAATACTTATCCACTCTTACGATAAAAAGGAATAACGGAATCGGAAGTTAGACATAGGTTCCAGCAAGTAAAAAAAACAAGGTGAAGAAGGGTACGAGGTACCCAGTTAATAGGGTACGAGGTACCCAGTTAATAAAGATTATCATTATTTATCATTCAGGAAGGGAGATATAAGCATTTTGAGTTACCTTCAACAGTAACAGATGTACGTACAATCTGCCACACCTATCTTAGTCATGCCCTATGGGAGCTAACGGATATGGTTTAAGAGAAGGATGGGATAGTAGGATCCGGCTGGGGTTAGAGTAACCCAAAATGATGGATGGATGGTTGCGCTAATTTACATTTCGGAAGGATATTAAAAATGTGATAATAGATCTCCTTATGAGATACCTAGATGGTGCACTCTAAAATAGTACAGCTAGACATGAGTACTACAAAGACATGCACTGGAAGTCCTGAAAAGGATAAATATTATCTTAGTATGTCTCCCGTCCCTAGTAGAGAGATAATGCTAGGCAACCCAAAGAGCCAGTGGATGGTGCAAAGAGAAGCTAAAAGCAAAAGAATATCTTGTTGAAGTTTTCAGAATAAAGTAATAGACAGAAATGTTCTCAGGAAATAAGAAGAGAGCTAATGAAGCATTAAGAGTAAGATGTGATACATGGATGACAACGATAGGCCAAAAGGATGACAGTATTCCAGAGTTGATTGTCGAGTGAAGAAAAAGACGAGAAGTGACAGGCCTTAAGGTAACAAAATAGTGTAGGCCATAAAGTCATATCCTCACTTCGAGAAACAAGTTCGCGACGCTAATGTGATTCAGAAGAAAAAGTTAGACCCCAGAATAATAGAAGTTAGCATGGACTGGTGGAAAAAGATAAACTAAACATGAATTAGGGACTGAATGATTTGATGGTGGCCGGCATCATGAGAACTTCATATTGCATTCCGGCGATAATAGAATGGACCACAGAGGAAGATTCATGAGAAACTCAGAGAATGGTTATTCAGGAAGACGCTTCCCTAAAGCAACCAATGTGAGCAAAGTTAAGCTTAAGGGATTGTATGTGTTAGTTACACTAAGTATCACCCTCGTGAGTAAGGAATTTTGTTATCCTTGGTATAGAAGGATTGCCGCAAGGCGAGTAAGGGTCATCGATGATGTGAAAAGACGCCAAAGATGAAGAGGTAAAACATCTATAGGTAGATCCTCGTGTCTTCAGCTTTTAGTACACCCCAAAAGGGGGGAATATGGAGTGATGTGACATTAAGTCAGAATTAAGTGGTTCTAGTGACTATGGAATGATAAAGGAAGAATGCAATAAGAATGATAAAGGCATGTAATTGTACTTATTCAAATGTTACAGATATGTTATGATTCCACAACATTATGTAAGCACGACACCAAGAAAAGAAAGTAAGGGTTCCTGCCCGGGATATTTTTGATAAATAAGGAGCCAGTGTGAGATGTAAGTTAAGACAAAGGAAATAACCCAAGAAATATTATGAGGAATATCGATATGAGAATGGGCCAATGAGTAGTTAGTAATTGGTCAGGAAGATCCCAGTTTTGGCTAAACAAAAAGTTACAGACAAATCAACAGATCATGCAAGATGAATGTAGTAAACCCCAACATGAAGAATTCAGCCTCGTAGCAATGTCATTATAATACTTGAGATATATTCAAGTGGGAGTTGGGGTGGTTAAAGGTACCGTATGTGTGTTACGGAGATAAAGAAAGTGTCACTGGGAAGGCAATCAAAATGTTAGTTTAGAAGCAACCCTACAAGCACAAGGGCACGGAGGTAAGCAACTACGGATAATTTCAGGCAAGGAAGGACATCAAAAGTCTTTAATAAGCTCACAGCTTTACGAGGGTCAAGGGTTCTCCCTAAGTACTAGAAAGAGAGACTAGCTGAGGAAATAAGAAATAAGGCTTCAACCTAAGCACAATGACCTAAAGAGGAAATGGTCATGTAACAACAATCTCGTAACAACAACCATAATCAATAATGGCTTTACAAGGAAGCCAGTTAGAAGAAGTACCAGCCTCATAAGAAGTCAGTACGAAGCTCCCACCGGATTGTGTATGTAACAGAGGTGCGAGTATTATAATAGAGCTTCAAGTTATGGACGTGAAGTACACATAGGTGGAGGGAGGTTACGAAAGAGATAGAAGATATGATACGGGATTTTAAGTAAGTAAGGTAAAAGTGAACAACGTACGAAATACTAAAATGTAGAAAGTTGTGAATAGTCCATAGTTCGTATAGAAGGTTATAAGTATGGGGATTCAATATCCAGGAATGATAGCGGCATCGTTAGTGGCATATCTTCCAGCCTATGGTTTCTATGTATCTAGAGGTGTAGTTAAAAATATATAGAAGAGTTAGAGACGATGTGACGTCTCGCTTGATATTCCAGAATAACATAAGGAAATCTATGGTGCGAGCAAGTTGAAGAAAGGTTGCAAGTAGTATAAATGGATATGTGTAGGTTGCAAGATAAAGTATGGTAGAGCGACAAGGTTTTAGGAAGACAGGAGTAAGGATAAGAAAAAGCAAGTGAGAAGGTGACGAGAATGGATAAGTCCTCGGGATTAAGCCCATAAAACAAGAAGAGCTGATGGTTTCTCTAAGTTATAGAAAGCTCAGTATAGCCTGAATAAACTCAAAGGAGTTTAAGACTAGTAGCATTTAGAAAAGATGGAATGCTGCCCTGATAGTACAATGAGGGTATAATTGTGATGGATAAAGGATGGCGTTTAGGCTTTCGAGTGAGTAGTTATTAAAGAGGATTTCATGGATTGTACGAGATTAAAATACCCACATAAGTAAATCACATTGGGATGCCGTGAGATACGTTTATGAAAGCAGGGTATCGCCCCAGGTGGATCAATCTAATCATTTCAGATGTTCCTCGATAAAACATGAATCCTAGCAGCAATATTACATAAAAAGTTAAGTTATCAAGGGTGGATTATGGATCAAAATTGAGGTGAATCAATAATGGATGGATAAAAGTTATAAAGTATGAGAAGAGATTAGACCATCATTCTTAAAGATGAACAGTAATGTGGAGGCATTAGAGGACATAGATTTATACGTATGAGATAAGTAATGAAAGTAACCTGAGATTGGGTAGCAAACCTCAGTAACGAGAAATCGAGGTAAGTGTTATGGTATAGTATGACTTATGTAGATGCAGTAAAGTCATACGAATGGATAACCATGTCTATAAAATAAGATATAGCAGTATTCGTAAGTTCTACAAAATACCAAGCAAAGAACTTCAGGATTGGCTAAAAACTAGAGGAAAAAGGAAAGGAGAGTTGCATAAGGGCACGTATAAGGTCAGTATCGTAGGAGCTGCATGATGGGAGGTAGCAACAGTTATGAGATTGGAAAGTATTTGATCATAGGTCATGGCATGGGAAAGAGGCCTAAAGGGGGGAATACCTTGGCCTTTGGACTTATTCGCAGAACAGTTGCCTAGATGGCAAGAGGACTACTAAAGTATTCGCAAGAGCTATAGGACATGAGAATGATTAGCACATCAGTCAACATTCGAGGACGAATGTTCCAAAGGGGGAATGATGTTACACCCCATATTTTCGTACATGAAAATACGCCATAAATAAATTAATGAGAGCCCGGAAGTGAGATGTCACGTTTTGCAATGTTAAGTTACGACGATGTTGCACCCTAAAGTATTGTACGTTAAAATTTTATTTTCAGTTAACTGATGTAAGACTCGAGGATGAGATCATCTTGACGTTAATGTACTTGCGCTATTTATAGCAAGCAATAAATAAGTGTTATGAAGAATAAGGGGGTACACGGATTAAAGAAAACAAGTTTCGTTAAAAGTGGTCAATTTGGAATAAAATACGGATCGAGCGATAATACATGATAATTACGAACTACTACCATGTAAGGTACCATATGACCACGGTATTATAATATATAAAGTATATATGAAGTATTTTGAAAATAAATAGAATTTTAAGTAATTTGTGATAATTCTTAAATTATGCGGGTAATAGATTAATGACTGGGTAACGAAACATTACCCGGTTAACTAATAAGTGGATAAATAAAATAATCTTCCCAAGTACATACGTGGCAACAGCCCCCCCTTATTAAGGTGATTCATCTATCACCTTTACCATGTGTCAAAGGCTTAAAATTTCTTATCAAGATTTTGTAGAAAGCTTATTCAATCTAAAAGAGATAAAACATCTCATTTTCAAGACCAAGGAACAACTTTAACATTCTATTAATGACCAAAAACGTGAATGTGGAAAGAATGTCACAACAATTCACCCCTTAACCAAATTCCTTTCTGAAAAACGTTAAGGGCAGAGTAGTTGTCCAAAATTTGAGTTCGTCCAAGTTTAAGTTTCGTCCATATTTTGCAGAAGCAGATTCATTTAAATAATTTTGGGAACAAGTATGTTAAGGTTATTCTTTCTTTCTTCTGGCATGATCCATACGATACGAACGAAACGTGCAAATGCACAAATTTCATGAATGATTCTATTCATAGAAGTATTAGAGATATCTATGTTCCTGAATTTTTGTGTGTCATAATATTTGATCATCTGTTCATGGGTTTCAGAAAAAATACGAAAGTTGAAAAGAGTTTACTTTATGATATTACTTAGAGGAAAAATGGTCTTATGACATTCCGAATGATTTTATTGACGTACTTTTCATGCATTGCATTCATATGCATTGACCCATGACCAGATGACGTTATATACACATATATATGTAAATATATGTATATGGGATATGGGAAAAGGTTACAGCGTTATATACGCACCACCAGCTGATCAGCTGGTATATGATGATGATGTTGCCCGCAGAGGCTAAAATATGATTCAAACGGCGTTATATACGCATATATATGTATGTACTCAAACGGCGTTATATACGCGTATATATGTAAATATATGTATGTATATGGGATATGTGAAAGGTTATGGCGTTATATACGCACCACCACCTGATCAGCTGGTATCGATGATGATTTTGCCCACAATGACCGATATGATATAATGGGATGCCCTCAGAGGCTGATAATGTTATGAAACATGTACATATGCACGACATGACATTCATACACATATGCATGACACTAAAAGTAATTTATGATTTACAAAGTTATTCAGACTTACAGGTTGAGTCATGTACTCTATATTTCTTCCATGTCTCTTATTTACTTATTTATGTGCCTTACATACTCGGTACATTATTCGTACTGACGTCCCTTTTGCCTGGGAACCTGCGTTTCATGCCCGCAGGTCCTAATAGACAGGTTGAGAGCCCTCCAAATAGGCTATCAGCTCAGCGGAAGATGTTGGTGCGCTCCATTTGCTTCGAAGTTGCTTATTTGGTTAGTATGATTTAGACGTGTATTGTTTAGTATGGCGGGACTCTATCCCGACCTTTATGACATTTATGTACTCTTAGAGGCTTGTAGACATATGTCTCGTACGTGAAAGATTGTACGGCCTTGTCGGCCTATGTTTTGAGTTTATAAAAGATCATGTTGCCCTATTAGGCCCGTATGTCATGTGTATATGATAATGTAATAAGAAAGATATGTTACGTTGGTACTCGGTTGAGTAAGGTACCGGGTGACCGTCGTGTCCCATCGGTTTGGGTCGTGACAGTGTTAGGCACCCCTCAGAATCCACTAGTGTGGTTCCTGGCCAGACAGTTTTGTGAATTTGTGCAATTAACAAATAAACAAGTAGGGCTCAAATAATAGGGGATTTAAATTTAAACACACAAGTGTTTGAAAACGATTAATGAAAGCAAGGTTTTGAAAAGAGTTACAATCTAAATATGCTTATAAATGTAAAGGGGTGTCCTAAGTTTGTTTGTAATATGGATCACATCAATGCAATACCCGGTATGACACTCCTCAAAAGAGGGGATACACATGGTATTAGCGCATCGGTCATCATATCCATATCTACCCTTCCCGCCCCGTGAAGGTAATTAAAGCGGGGGTTGGTCTCGACCTCTATTGCATGCTGTTACCCGTCCCTTCCTATCAGTCCTGGAGGAATTTAGGACTTCTATCCTATTAGGGGGTTCTAGGCAGACCCTCAGGTTTAAAGGCAAAATATTAAGGCGACATACAAACAGGTAGGACTGCATTTAAAAGGGAAAACACAGAAACAAGCAGAAGGCTTAGTTATACCTCCACAAATAATGCACATAGATAGCATGACCTATACACAGTTAAGGTTTGAATTCAGAATCCTAAAACAGGGTGTTTAAGTGATAAAATCAGAACCAAATTTATTGCATGACTCAGAAAAGAAGTCCGAATCAGGTTTACCTACTGATTTTAACAGTTGATAATTAAACAAAGGCAGTTCCAGTTTTATTTAAGTTATTACCTAAGGCTTTCCTAGGCGTAAAGCAAGATGCAATAGTTATTCAGAATTATTACAAGACGGTTTAGAGCTTATTTTTTTACCTAAAACATGTTATTCTAGTTGCAGAGGTTGTTGCTAATTTTATTCAAAAAATATCACAATGTGAAAATTATTACTTACTACCTTTTCATGAAACAGTAATTAGCTAGGCGTTTTAAACAGAATGCAATCAAGATCCTAGAACATGGTATCTAATATGCACATGCAAATGGCAGGATTGTTAAAAACAGGATTCCTAAGACATGATTTCTAAATGTACACAAGAATTGCAGGATTGTTGAAATACGATTTCTGAAAGTACAAGAGTAATAACTTATATGCCAATGTTGTTATTGTCCTAAGAGCAGGATTTCTAAGTGATAAAAACATGGATTAGTGATGGATGAGATGCTGAAGCAGGAAACAAAGGTCCTAAGAGCATGATTTCTAATGTATAATTAGGAATATAACCCTAGTAACATGTTTTCTACCCTTTAACAACTATAGCATGCATATTTCCCCTATCCCTCTTCACTAGCCAACCCAATACTTGTTTACAAATTATTACAGACCATGTGATTGAATTACATGAGAAATGCAAAATAAGAAGTTACAACTATAGGAAGCCTGATTCTGACTTCCTCTCTGAGTTATGTAATAAACCACCTCAAATGCCAATATTGTTCCATAGTCTTTCTCATATCTGGTGTGTCAGAGTTCCCTAAGGACCTCAAGGGATTCCGGGCAGTGGTTACACCCAGATTGCATGACCAAGAATAAGTGCAGTGTAGAAGGGCCAGCTCTTATGTGTCTAGGTTCAAAGGGAGCTCAAGGGTCCCAAAAAAAGGCTCACACAAAAGGGGCAGAACCTAGTAGCCTAAGAATATATGTGAGAGTGCTTGACATAGTTTGAAAAGAGTTTGTTTAAAAACTGGATCGACAAGTCCATTTTGAAAGCAATCAGTAACAGAGATGATTGGAGGCAGTTGTTGTAGCAAACAAAACTCAAACATATTAAGAGGGGATCACACACAGAATTAGTAGTCACACAAGGGGGTCAAGGGATTTGGGATACAGAGACATTTGACTATAAATACATAACCCCATCAAGGGTCTTAGGACTGGTTTGGACATGCACAACAATATCTGATACGGGCAAAATCACAAACTAGTCAGAAAGAATATAAACACATTGAAGGGTAGGGACTTTGGGATTCATAAGATGGTAAGTACACAATAAGTGACTGCCAAAGCATGCCTTGAAACACACATAGGGGAGTGCATTAATTTAAAGGGGAAGGGGAGATATTATAACATACTGGTAATGTAACTTAACTACAGGTTTCACAACAGAACCACAAGCAGAAGTAGACCAAAAATGAGAGAAACTGAAACAATAAGAGAAGCATGTTGTTGTTGAAGCTTTAAAATTAAACTAGGACATACCAGTTAAAGAAGCAAAGTGCAAAAAAGTAACGCAAGTAGAATTTCACAGTCTAGCCTTGGATTTCAGCCGGCTAGACAAGCAGTAGCACAAGTAGCAGAGAAAGAAGGGAGAGTTTGAGTGTATATGTGTGTGTTCTGAACTACATGTTCGTGTCTTTAGAGAAGAGAAGGTAGAGTATTTATAGCTTTGAAAACGAGTAGAAAATAAAGTAACAAGTAAAGGTTTTGCACAATTATGGAAGTAATCACCATTAGAATCCAATTAATACAAGTACTTCCCATTAATCAAGGAATTACTGCTCAAACGGATACTAACAGGGATAATTAAGGAAATAAAATCAATTTGAGAAAGATTGATTTTTGACCATATAAGGGATAGTAAAAGTATAGAGTATACAATTAAGTCTAGGTACAGAATATACTTGATTTGGGGAAAGGATTCAGCAGGGGTGAAGCATCACAACAAATAAAGGAAGGGAATCAATCAACTTAAACAAACGATTAAAATTAGGGGTTTATAAGAAAACCTTGCAATCAAACTGTAACTTAAGGAAATCAAGATCAATCAAGAAGGAGTCATGATTCTACACTTCGACATATAAATAGAAAAGAATGAACAGGTGGCAGGGTCAAACATATTGACAAAAGAAGCAAACTAGATGAACACAAACATACAGGAGTGACATGGGTAAGCTAAGGACTACTCGAAGCATGGTAATCAACAAAGTCAAGTAGTCACATAGAACCAAAATGAAAAAACCAGTCTAACACATAGCAACAGGTAAAGGAGATCAGACCAACACATGAAAATAAGTAAAGGAAGTCTTTAAAAACCCATAGTAACAAGCGAGGAAAATCTTTAGGAAATTAGGGTTTTGACAGAGTTGAGTGAAAAACGGTAAGAACTCAGAGTCATTCAAGACAAACAAAGAGAAAGGATCTAACCATAAAGAACCCAATCAAAACAGGTATACATATAAAATAAACAAGGACAGTTCCAAGACCCCGGATAAACTAAAGATACTTAGGGTTTTCAACACGATGAATCAGGTAGAAGAAAACATAAACAAACCATTTAAACATAGTAAAATCATAAGACAACACTGAAAATCAAAGGATAAACCTTTAAAAAAAAGGTTGAGGAAACCCTAATCTTGAAGACAGAGAGTCACTTTGAAAAAAATCGTAAAAAACCTTTGAGAAAAACACCAAGAGGTTTATAACATACACAGATCTAAGACAGATCTGAAAAAAATCGAAAGTCTCTAAAGTTAGGGTTTTGGAGAACCCAGAAAAAGTGAGAAAACTTTGAAAAGTTACCGATCTAGCCGGAAAAGTCATGGATCTGACTCGAACAGCCATGGATGGCCTGAAAAAGACCATGGATAGAAGTTGAGTAAGGTCTGGACTAGATCTTTACGAGATCTTTCCATGAAATCACGAAAACAGGCAACCAGGGGACATATGAGACCGATATACGTCTCAAACAACTATGGGAGTCCATGGATTGAGTAAGGATTAAAGGGGATTAGGGTTGGTTTGGGTGGCGGCGACTAGGGTTAGCCTTAGGTTTCAGAGAGAATTGGAGGGGAAAGGGGCTTCAAGGGCGGCGGGTTGGTAGGAAATGAATTAGGTTAGGGGTTCATTTGGGTTTAAAAATGGTAAGGGGAAAGGGGACCGTTGATCTGAATGATCAACGGTCAAGATCGAATGGGGTAGGTGGGGATCCAGGTTGGTATGGGTTAAAAATTGGGTTAGGGTTTAATTGGAATTAGGCCAGGGAATTGGGGGTTTGATTTGGGCTAGATTTGAAAGCCAATTTTGGCACAAGTTAAATAGCCACTTTTCCCTTTTAATTTATAGAAAAATAGTAGATAATTTCTAAAACAAATAATTTAAAAATGCTAAAATTATTTACAATACATAATTAGCAATTTAAAAATATAGGATCTGATTTTATACGTATAAAATACAATTAAACCTTAAAATGGCTAATATTGCAATTATGTGCAATTTAGCTTTAAAAATACTAAATAAAATTGTAAAAATATATAAAAATTACCTTAGCCATATTTTGGCATAAATATAGAAATACAATAGATGGATTATCAAAACCATAATTTTAGAAACAATTATTGGGGATTTTATGGAAAAAAGAGAGAAAATAAATCAATTTAAACCTTTAAAATTATGGGGAAAATAATAAAACACCTGGACATGCTTATATATGCATATATATGCTATTTTGAAGTTATTTTGCATATTGGAAATATATAGGGAAATATTGGGTATCAACAATAATCAATAGGATCTCGGCCTCATATCAAGCCACCTCATGGCATACAACTCAGGCCCTCGGCCTCATAATCATAAATCAGTGTATCCTCACAACACAGGCCCTCGGTCTTACTTAGTCAGAATCTCATAAGCCACTCGGTCAATAGTAAAACATGATGCTCAGCCCAAATTATCATTTAAAATATCATTTAAAGTGTTAAAACAGAGTAAACATGGCTGAGTTATGAAAACAGTAGAATATAACATGACTGAGTACAAGTATAAAGTCAAAACAGTGAGGAAATATCAGTAAAAATCTCATAAGGGTCCAAATAGTTGGCACGAGGCTCAAATATGGCATTCCGCCCAAAACATGATGATAACAAACAATTTTCAATCAAATACGCGGTAAAACAGTTATTCGGGATGGACTAAGTCATAATCCCCAATGGTGCACGACCCCAAGCTCGTCATCTAGCATGTGCATCATCTCAATATAGCACAATGATGTGAAATTCGGGGTTTCATACCCTCAGGACAACATTTACAATCATTACTCACCTCAATCCGGTCCAAACTCTAGCCCGCGATGCCTTTGCCCCTCGAATCGGCCTCAACTCGCGTCGAATCTATCCAAAATCAGAATCACGACATCAAAATATGCTAAGGGAACGAAGCCCATGTGAAAATAATCAATTTACAATATAAATCCTGAAATTAACCAAAACCCGACCCCCGAGCCCATGTCTCGGAATTTGATAAAATTTATATCAATTGATTCCTTATCTTCCCACGAGTTCATATATATCAAATGTCCCAAAATCCGACCACAAATAGCCCCTCAAATCCTCAAGTCAAGGTCTCCAATACCAAGCCCTTGTTTCCCAATTTTTAATCATTAATTTCCATTAATCTTAGGCCAAATCAGTGAAATAATGCCATAGGATCGATTATTAGACTCAAAAATCTTACCTCCAGATGATATCCCTTGATTCCCTCTTCAAAATCTCCCAAAAAGCTCCAAAACCGACTTGAAATGGTGAAGAACAACTCAAAAATTGTGAAGGAATGCTTTTATATCTTCTGGCCCACGCTTTTCGCACCTGCGGTCCAGATACCGCTTTTGCGGTCCAAGACGTTGCATCTGCGGTACTCACTTAAGTCCTCAATCTCCGCATCTGCGATGCCTAATCCGCACCTGCGCCATCGCAGGTGCGGTTCCTCAACCGCTTCTGCGGTTCCTACCTTCCTAGTCTCTTTCTGCTTCTACGACTGGTCTTCCGCATCTGTGGGGGTCGCACCTACGACCTCCCAATCACAGATGCGGTTATGACAGCAGTCCTAAAAACTTCAGCTGCCATTTAAAAATTCCAAACTTTCCGCCAACCATCCGTAATCACCTCGAGGCCCTCGGGACCTCAACAAAAAGTACCAGCAAGTCCTATACCACTATCCAAACTTATACCAATCTTCAAAATACCTCAAATAACATCAGATCAACCAAAACACATCGGATTCAAGCCTAAGGTTCCCAAAATCTTTCGAATTATGCTTTTGATCAAAAAGTCTACCAAACCACGTTCGAATGACCTGAAATTTTGCACACACATCCCAAATGACACAACAAAGCTAATGCAACTTCCAGAATTCCATTCCGACCCCTATATCAAATTCTCATCTATCAACCGGAAAACGCCAAAATTCCAATTTCGCCAATTCAAGGCTAAATCTACTCTGGACCTCTAAATCACATTTCGATCATACTCCTGAGTGTCAAATCACCTCCCGAAGCTATCCGAACCATTGGAACTCACGACCGAACCCTTTAACACATAAGTCAACATCCGGTTGACTTTTCCAACTTAAGCTTTCTCAAAAGAGACTAAGTGTCTCAAACCTTACCAAAACCTTTCCGAACCCGAGCCAACCAACCCGATCACGCATAGAACCGATAAATAAAGCAACAAGAAGCATAAATGGGGGTAATAGAGCGGTAACTCACGAGACGACTTGTCGGGTCGTCACACCGTGCACGTGTTACTGTGTTGTCATTTCTGTTGGTTCAAGTTTGATGTTTACCTTGTTTCCTTACTTTATTACTATCATAATCTGATATTCCTCTCAGCATGTATCCCTTCCCCGTCTTTATCTGTTAAATTTTTATTATTATTGTTTCTCGTATATGATTTAAGTGCATAGGTTATTTTGTGGTTGTGTCTTAGCCTCGTCACTACTTTGCCGAGGTTAGATTCGACACTTACCAGTACATGGGGTCGGTTTTACTGATACTGCATTCTGCACTTTCTATGCAAATTTCGGTGCTGCACCATGTGAGTAGTATTGAGTTGCTGCATTCAGTCCACGGGAGACCCAAGGTAGATATGTTGGCGTCCGCAGACCTTGGAGTCCCCCTATTTTGGATTATCTGTCTATTTCCATTTCGAGAATAGTTGTAATTCTTTCAAACTAGTATTTGTAGAACTTCTTAGACATTTATGAATTGTGACACCAGATCGTTGGGGTAGACACGTATTGGAGTATTTTGAACTGTTATAACACTTCCGCATCTTATATCTATTTAGATTTAATTATTATGTATTCTTGTTTAGGATTAATTGTTAATGTGTTAAACCATAATTGTTGGCTTGCATAACATTCAAGAGTTAGACACCATCACGATCCTGACGGCAGGAAATCTGGGTAATTATACATGTCTTTCCAAACAAATCCTAAAACGTAAAGTAGGAGTACTATGTTGATGTAGCTACTATGTACTTTTATAGCTAAAAGTTAGTTAGACCCCACCCATCACTATCTCTCACGAGTCATATGGTCTCTTCACAATTCATCTCATTTTCTTTCTTCTTTTACTTCGCTTAAAACGACCATAATAGGTAAAAAATGAAGATTGGGCACAATTTTATATATAGTGCGATGAATAGTCGCGCTATATTTGAACTTAAAATGGGCGGGAAGGTATAGCGCGCATATGTACCGCGCTATACTATAGCACGCTATGGTATATATATGCACGCTATATTTATATAAAAAGGCATGCCTTCCTTTTCCTTCCCCACAGACGCCCCCCCATTTTTAACAAAAACAAGCTCGGTTGGAGCCTATTGGTCTCAGAAAAAGTGTAGATTCTCGGTATTGTAGCAAGCTAACATCGTATCTAAGGCGTTATCGCGTAGTGGATTGCTCGTTTCGGCTCCAATCATCAAATCTTCAACTTTCAAAAAAATTAAAATCGAGGTATTCCGACTTATTTTTTGTTAAAATTCATATATAAAAAATGCTTATTAGTTGTTTTTTACTGTATTCTATTTTATTTCGTGATTGTTATGCGATTTAATTAATTTGTTATTTTTTATCCGGATTATATTATTAGTGTGCTAAAAAATTAGTAAAATATAGAAATTGTCATTTTATGAATAATTAATTTTTTGAGTTGTTATAAAAAATAATAATTAGTTATTTTTACTGTGGTATATGTATTTTCATGATTGTATTGTGATTAAATAAATTTGGTTATTTTTTATCCGGATTAGATTATTTATGTACTAAAAGATTAGTAAAATAGATAAATTATTATTTTAGGAATAATTAATCTTATTTAGATGTTATTATTGTACATATATTAATATGTAACTTTAATGTTGTTTAGTTCCTTGTTGTGTTATGTTGTGCCCGTAATTTTAATGTAGTGCCCATAATTATAATGTAGTTCCCTTTAGCGTATTAAAATTTAGTGCCTTTTTGCGTAGTATCTTTGTAGTTATTGAAATTAATTATTTAATTATCTATTAGCCCCAAAAATATTTGAAAATAAATGACAGTTCAAACAGTAAACTCTTTCGAATTCTAGTTAACAAACGTGAGAAAATAACATTAAAAACAATAATATTTGTCAAACTAAGTATTTTTATATGAATATTTAATAATTAAAGCATGTATAGTTATAAAAATTAATTATTTAATTCTATTATACTCAAAAAATAAGTGAGTAAGAAAACAAATATATAAAATAATAAACTAACGTATAAAATAAGAAACAAACATATAAAATAAGAAACTACATATAAAATAATAAACAAACATATAAAATAGTAAACTAACATATAAAATAATAAAGTAACGTTTAAAGTAATAAACTAACATATAAAATGATAAACCAACTTACAAAATAATAAATTAACATGTAAAATTATAATGTAGAAAATGTTTCAACCTAAATAACAATATAGTAAAATATCGAATAAATTTTAAGTAGTTAAAAAGAAAAATACTTTAATTAATATTGTTCAATTTACAGTCATCGTCATGGAGGTTTCGCCTGTGCATTCCGGACCTGCATATCGCTAGATCTACTATTGCTACAGGCCAACCTTAGGTCTTCATACATATAGGATGGGCTGTGTTTGTCCCAAACATTCCGCGCTAGACGATACATGGGAGTTCATTAGGGACACCCACTCCATCCCCATATAGTTAGACGCTTTTAGGATATGAGTTTCTACAGGATCATAGAGATCGGTCGGTTGCAGTTCTACTGGGCGTTGATCACAGATATGATAGAGCGGTGGAAATCAGAGACGCACACGTTTCATTAACCCATCGGCGAGGCTACCATCATGCTTGAGGACGTGGAGGTTCTTTTTGGGCTGCTAGTTGATGGATTACTTGTATCTTACCCGCATGCTCTTAGAGAATATACAGAATTGCATTACCTACAGATGTTGCAGCGGCTCATCGGTTTCTAGCCAGCGGAGGAGACAACATTGAGTGGGGCCAGCCGTTTGCAGTTGACGCCCGTTCGACTATATTTGGAGGTGATGTATGTGGACATTACAGATGATTCACCGCTGGAGGTTATCTACCGGTACACGAGATTGTTAATGCTGCTGATGTTTGGTGGTGCATTGTTTCCAAACACTTTGGTGTGACGACCCGACCAGTCGTCTCATGAGTTACTGCACCATTTTCCCCTATTTCTTCTTCTTTATGCTTTGTTTATCCGTGTTATATGGTATCGGGTTGGTCGGATCGAATTCGGAATGATTTTGGTAAGGTTTGAGACACTTAGTCTCTTTTAAGGAAATTTAAGTTGAAAAAGTCAACTAGATGTTGACTTATGTGTTAGAGGGCTCGGATGTGAGTTCTTGTGATTCGGTTAGCTTCGGAAGGTGATTTGGGACTTAAGAGCGTGATCCGAATGAGTATTGGAGGTTCGGAGTAGATTTAGGCTTGAATTGGCGAAGTTGGTATTTTGGCGATTTTTGGTTGGTAGGCGAGATTTTGATACATGGGTTGGAATGGAATTTCGAGAGTTGCAGTAGTTCCGTTGGGTCATTTTTGATGCGTGTGCAAAATGTTAGGTCATTCGGACGTGGTTTGGTTGGGTTTTTGATCAAAAGCTCAATTTGGAAGATTTTAGAAAGTTTGGCTTGAATCTGATGTGTTTTGGGTGATTTGATGTTGTTTGAGGTGTTTTGATGATTGGAACAAGTTTGAATAAGGTATTAGGACATGTTTGTGCTTTTGGTTGAGGTCCCGGGGCCTTGGGGTGATTTCGGATGGTTAACGGAGAAGTTTGGATGTTGTTACAACTGCTGAATTTGCTGCTTCTAGTATTTTCGCACCTGCAGATTGGGGACCGCATGTGCGGCGTCGCATGTGCGTTCGATTTGTCGGAGAAGAGAAAAGAGGCCTGATGAGAAGCGACCGTAGAGGCGGTTAGGGTGGCTGCATCTGCGATGTCGCAGATGCAGGGATGTGGTCAAAGATGCGATTGTTGGCCAGTTAAGTGATTTCCGCAGAAGCGGAGGAAGGATCGCATATGCGGTACTGCAAAAGCGGTTAAAGGACCGAAGATGCGAAAATGTCTGGGCAGAAAGTATAAATTGTGGCCTTTAATTTTGAGCTATTCACCATTTTTAACTCGGCTTTGGAGCTTTTTGGACGATTTGAAAGAGGGATTTCAAGGGAACTTTGTTGAGGTAAGGAATTTGGACCTAAAACCCGTTCCTATACTACTATTTCATGGATTAGAGCTATGATTTAGGGAATTTAAGGGCTAAAATTGGGGAAACTAGGGATTGGATACTTAGACCTTTGCTTGAGGTTTTGAAGGACCCATTTGAGGTCAGATTTGAGAACTTTTGATATGTATGAACTCTGGGGAAATAAGGAATCTATTGATGTAAAAATTATTGAATTCCGAGACGTGGGCTCGGGGGTCGGGTTTTGGTAATTTCGGGATTTGTGTCGTATTTTGATTATTTTTGCTTAGGCTTCATTCCCTTAGCATATTTTGACGTCATCGTTCTGATTTTGGATAGATTCGACGCGAGTGGAGGCCGATTCGAGGGGCAAAGGCGTCGCGAGCTAGAGCTTTGACCGGTTCAAGGCGAGTAATGATTGTAAATGATGTTCTGAGGGTTCACAACCCCGGATTTGCACATCATAGTGCTATATTGAGGTGAGGCACACACTTGATGACGAGCGTGGGGTCGTGCACTATTGGGGATTGTGACATAGTCCGTCTCGAATGACTATTTTACCGCGTATTTGACTGAAACATATTTGCTATCATCATGATTTGGGCTGAATGCCATATTTGGGCCTTGTGCCAACTATTTGAACTCTTCGGGGATTTTTACTGGTATTTCCTCACCGTTTTGACTTTTTTTTTGGCAATCCGCTAGGCAAGCGCCTAGGGCTAGTTTTATATTAATAAAAGAAAGGAAAAATACAACAATTAGGAAAAGTACAAATAAGGGGGATACTAGCACCGATTTTATTACCCATATGCCTTGGCTATATAATCACTCATCTGTGCCTCACATTGCCTCATGATTGCAGCCTCATGTAGAGGATTCATGGTGTAGCTGCGGGCTAAAGTCTCACGAGGGCATATAATCTCATAGTAGTGTGGATATTTTTCCAAAGGCACAGGTGCAAGGCAACACAAACCGGGCTAAACCTTACCTCACTAATCCTATTGAGGCAAAGAAAAAGCCTCATCTTCTAGCAAGCATGTAAAAAATAGGAACTTGAAAGTACCAAGTACTCTATGATCGCCATAGAGTTTATAACACACTCTATGACGCTAATACAAATGATGATGCTTTGAAAATGATAAACTAAAACAACGTAAAAATTAGAGTCTTGCCCCTCATTTATCAAACTTGTGAGTTCTTCAATTTGAACTTCCTTAAAATCATCTTTAATTGTCTTCAAATAATCTTCAAAATTCTTCATTTCTTCTTATCTATTGGACCTCGTAGATGTGGAGGTGGCAACCCCCTTTTGCTTTGCAGCTCTCATTGGTAGTTGCCTGAGTGTTATTTCTTGAGTCACCTTGTTTTTTCACTATTTTTTGGAGAGAAATCTCTGGTTGTAGCCGCTTCCTCCGGACAAGAGTCAATCAATTCATCTTCTTTTGCTTCGTCGGAGCTGGCAACACGTAAGTTGGCCTCAAATTTTTGATTAGCTTCATCTTGTATAACCATCCACAATGGTTCATGCCTCTTCAGTGTCTTTGCACTACATAGTTCATGTCTGTTTGTCACTGAAAATTTCTGCTTCAGTTCGCTTATTTTTGAGAATGATGAGTATGCACTTTTGTGTGGTTTTGGACTGCCCAAAGCATCCAGCAACTTTCTGTCCTCCAACGAAATAACAGGTATATCAGTTACCATTACTACAGCTCCAGTTATGTTTGCGTTATACTGCTGCTGCCCAGTCGTGTTTGCATTGGACTGCTTCTGCCCAGTCGTGTTTGCATTGGACTGCTGCTGCCCAGGATTTGTGTTAACATCAGCTGCAGTTGTTGTATGTTGCTTCTGCCCAGATTGCGTTGATGCTGCCTCACCAATCGACCTATCTTTGTTGTTATTTTTCCCTTTATGTTGTTACTTAGTGTTGGGAATGAAATCAAGAGCTTTGGATTTGATGGCCATTTCCTTTACATTTGATCTTACAATTTCGTTGTTGTTTCCAGTGGATATCATGAGTTGCTCAGAAACTCCTCCATACTCACCATACGACTCCATAGATTGTGTAGGAACTTCAAAAAACTAATTTGTTCAAAGTCACTAGTGGTTGTTTAAACATGTTGGTTTGCATTCCCATAGCTGCCTGGGTCTCTTTAATTATCTGTTCCACTTGTGGACTGGAGAAGTGCAAGGTTGGAGTAGTTGCGCTATGTGCTTGGCCTGTATTCAATGAGGCATTTAGGCTGCAATCGAAATTGTCGACTAAAGTATCAGTTCCTTGACGATTTTTTCCACGGGTAGAGCATGGAACAAGTTGCTTGTTCATCACATCTTCATTTAGGCTTATTGCATCAGTTCCACCACCCTCATCAGTTGCAAGAATCTCAAACACGTTTGAGTTGTGCACAATGTCAGTGTCCTTTCGTCGAAAACTTGTATTTTCCTACCTTGGTGCTAAATTTGTAGCAGTTGTACCTGCTGCAGTTGATTTCTCCACTGGTTCATGACCTTCAACTGGTATATTCTTGTCACCTACTTGTGTTTCAATTAAATCAACAAGTGCAGCAGTAGAATTAGGATCCCCACCAATATGTCGATCCCCAAGAAATGAAACAGCAGTTGTTGGTGAGACAGATCGTGCACCTACTGCCAATGAAACAGTACCAAATTTAGAATCAGCAGGAGTTGCTTGTTGCACCAGAGTCTGCCCTTTTCCATCCACCACTGAGGCAACTCGATCAATCTCCTTACCAGCCTGCACACCAACAAATCCAGTGGCATCAGATGAACCTATACCGACAGCTCGATCACTTATAAGATTCCATGCAAAAGTGTCAGCCAAGTTCGAAATAGTAGCAACTGCAACAGTGGGAGCTGCAACAGCAGTAGCTGCAATCTCTTCACACTCCAATGCATCAATACCTCCTGCTACTGTCACTGTATCATTGACATTCCCTCGAATTTTCAACACTCTATTTCTTGCTTCTTCAGCCATAGCTTGAGACAACCTAGTTAAGGCATGATCAACAGGGACAATAGCCAAATTCTTTGAGATCCCTGACTTGTTTAGATCATCGTGGATATTAGCATCAATTAACACTGCTTTTGGTCCAGCTGTTCTTACTGCCTCAATTACACCATGTAGTCGTCTCTTTTCATTAAGCATCTGTCTCAAATCTCCTTGAAATTTTTCCACAATCGTGGGATCATCAGCTTCCTCAATATCACCATTCAATCCACTATCCCGATTATTTGTCGAGATCGAACGACGTGTATTTACATCATGAGCTTGACGCTTACAACATGTGCAATACAAGGGCAGATTATCATAAACAAATTTCTGAAGATGCTCGATCACCTTACCAGATTTTTCATCCATAAATTTGATCCTCAAATTCTGCGGCAACTTACCTAAAAGATCAAGCTCGACCTTGACCCTAACTGTGCTAGGTCGTGACTTCTCTTGTGTTGCTTTATCTATTGCTAATGGCTTAACTGCTGCTGAAGCTATAGACAACAACGATTGTTTTGCAAATAACATATGAGGCAGGTTAGGAAACGATATCCACACAAAAGCTTTGGAGGTCTCCTCTTTAGGATTGAAACTAATAGTCCATGGAAAAATTCGCATCTGTAATTCTTGTCCATTAACTGCTAAGTAATTAACAGATTTTGCAGCAGCAAGAACATAATCGTCATGTCTATCAAACCTGATCAAAACATGTCTTCTTGCAAGCCATCCGACGAGGCAGCGACCTTGAGTTTCAAATTGTTTAGGCAACAGTTTTCGAATATCTTGCATATCATATTGATCTTGTCAGAATTTAATCACCAAAGCTTGATGTAACCCTTCCTCTTTAGTATATTGATGTACTTCCTCCATTGTAAATTTGATCGTAGCTTCACCATGGATGAACTCCACCTGTTTTAGCTCGATTTTTGTCGGAAACTGTCCAGATTGTTTGTTTTCCAGTAGCGATGCATATGTTGAGTTCCTCTCTCCCACAGCCAAAGGCTGGGGAGAGGATGGAGAAGCCATGGGCAGCCTCAAAACCCCATTGATGTAGAAGATACAGAAGAAAACCAAAGAAGGCAGTAGCGCTCAAAATTTCTGGAAAAGATCCTGTGTGCTACATTAGATCGCGAAATGAAATTTAAGATATGGAAAAATTTGTTATGGATTTGAGGATGAAACCAACTGGGGATTGTTCTCTAAGAGAATGGGGTTCTTTTGAGACCAAACCTGTGATCTTACCTTGCCAGATGCCGGAGTTATGGCCCGATGAATAGTGACGGAATTACTATTCACCTTCTTCCTAGAGACCTTCTTCTTTTTATTCTTATATCCTAATTCAAGTCAACAAGTCCCCTCTTTCGTTTTGACTTTATACTTGAACTCAGTCATGTTATTTTTCCACTGTTTTTCATACTCAGCCATGTTTACTCAGTTTTAATACTTTAATGATATTTTAAATAATGTTGGGCTGAGAAACACATGTTTTACTATTGCCCGAGTGGCTTGTGAGGATTTTGACTGAGTAAGGCTGATGACCTATGTTGTGAGGAAATATTTGATACCGATTATGAGGCCGAGAGCCTGAGATATGTACACCCCGAGGTGGCTTGATTGATATGAGGCCAAGGGCCTAGTGATGATGCCACGAGGTGGCTTGATATTGCTCTTGGGTCATAAGGGGCCCCTCTAGGAGTCTATACACCCCTAGTGAGAGCAAGCACCCATTGTGATGTGAGATTGAGCCCGATGGGCTGGTACTATTCTGAGATGTTGCCTCCCGAGGGGCGGATTTGTTGATACTGTGCCCGAGGGGCGAACCTTAATGTGTTTATTTTTCATAATTGACTGTCAATTACCTACTTAATTATTGAAAAAGGCTTTTTATGAAACTACGTTTGATTTAAAGAATTTTACCTATCTTTTACTGGTTTACTGTTTTAATTGTTTTACTGCTTCATTATAGAATGCTTTGTGCCTTACATGATTTCTTGCTTTCAGTTTTTATTTACATTTGTTACTCATTGAGTTGGAGTACTCACTTTACTCACTGCATCCCTATGGGCAGATTCAAGCATTGCAGATCCTGCTAGTGCGAGTTGAGAGCTCCCGGCAGATATCGGAGTCCACGAGGTAGCTGCTTGACGTCCGTAGTCCCGTATTTCTCCTCCTTTATCATTTCTATCTCTTTTCAGACATTTGTACTAGCTTATAGACTTAGCAGACTTGTATTATGACTTATAGATGCTCATGACTAGTGACACCCCGGTTTCGGGTTGTGTTGGGTTGTTCTTCCGCGTATTTATGATATTCTCTGCTACTTTGCATTATTTTATCATGTTTAGACCATTTCTTAAGGCTTAACTGTTAATGATTGGAAAAAGGGAAGTGTCGGCTAACCTTGTCTTCGCGAGAGGCACCATCATGACCGGGTCAGGGTTTAGGGTCGTGATAAGTTAGTATTAGAGCCTAGGTTACATAGGTCTCACGAGTCATAAGCAGGTTTATTAGAGTCTCGCAGATCGGTATGGAGACGTCTGTATTTATCCTCGAGAGGCTGCAGAAACTTTAGGAAAAACTTCTTACTCTTGAAATTTTTGTCGTGCGAATTTGTTGATCCGAGTACTAAACTTCTGTTATTCTATTCTCTCACGGATGGTGAGGATACACGCTACCGGTCAGGATGGACGACCACCAGTGCCACTAGCCGTAGCTGCTAGAGGCCAAGGACGCGGTCGTGGTCATGGTAGGGGTAGAGCAGATAGGGCTGCACTTGCAGATCCACCAGCTGCCCCAGTTTAGGATCTGGTCCTAGTTGTGGGCGCTCCAGCAGCACCAGCTCAGGCACCAGCTGTGCCCATTGTGATTCTGGGTCTTTAGAAGGCCTTGACTCAGATCTTATCAGTTTGCACTGGCCTAGCTCAGGCAGTTTCAGCCACTACAGCCACAGCTACTTCTCAGGCTGGGGGAGGCAATCAGACTCCCGCCGCTTGAGCAGGTCGTGTAGGGACTTCAGAAGCCGGGGGCACATCCAGCCCAGCCGGTTGTAGCTGCTCAGGACTATGTAATTCCTGCTATGCCGGAGGATGAGTAGCATAGGTTGGAGAGGTTTGGTAGACTGCAGCCTCCGACCTTCAGTGGTGCAAAGGGCGAGGATACCCATGGTTTCTTAGATAAGTGCTAGAGGATGCTTCGTGCAACGGGTATTCTGGAGACCAGTGGGGTTGCTTCACTACTTATTAGTTTTCTGGAGCTGACTTCACTTAGTAGGAGGCTTTTGAGAGGCGTAGGCTTGTAGGTGCAGCACCCCTTACCTGACAGCGGTTCTCCGTTCTCTTTCTGGAGAAGTATGTGCCGCAGTCTCGCAAAGAGGAGCTGTATAGAGAGTTTGAGTGGTTGCGTCAGGGAGAGATGACTGTGACGCAGTACGAGATGAGGTTCTCCGAGTTAGCTCGTCATGCTATTTGGATGGTCCTGACAGATAGAGAGAGGATTAGGAGGTTTGTTGATGGCCTCACTTATCAGCTTCATATTCTCATGACCATGGAGAGGGTGATTGGTGCTACCTTTGAGGAGGTTATGGATATTGCCAGTGAGATTGAGTCTCGTCGCCAGGAGCAAGAGGAGAGGGAGGCCAAGAGGCCTCGAGGATCTGGTAGTTACAGTGGTACTCCTTTGAGAGGTCAGTTTCAGCACGACAAAGGCCGTCCATTCAGGCATGCTCAGCCAGTTCGCCTAGGATATCGAGGGGCGTCATCGGGTCATGGTTCTGTTACGACCCAAAACCACGTGACTGGAACCCGACACACTACTCGACCCAAGCAAACCAAACCATGTAATGCACCCAAATCAAATGCATGAAAACCAATTTAACTGCGGAAGCTCATTGAAAATCTTATACATTTTCAAGTTAAATGATAAAATATTTTCCAATTCAAAATCTCACATGACGCCCTTTCATAATAATAATAATAACAATGAGACTAAGTAAGATAAATACACTTTCATAAATGTCGTGTACAACCCCGTTACTACAACCTTTCACAACTATCTATGGAGCCTCTATACCAAAGAATAGAACCAACGGTTGGAGTAATTCCAACAAAATAAAATAAGGAAGAACATGATAGCTACCACAAAATAAAAGTGGTGCTTCATAATACCTCGGAAAGAGAGTTATCCTGGCCTGACCACATGCCACGTATCATACATCATCCTGAAACATGTAAAGTCAGTAGGGCCCTGGAGGGGGCCCCTTAGGGCTGAGTACACCACATGAGTACTCAATAAGTGTCATAGACTCTCTCTACTTAAGTTCTTGGGACAAACTTTATAAAAATAATTCACCAATATTTGATATAAAACGATAAGAAATTTTATCAACTCATGACCCTTGTTATTTTAAATAATAACCAAGTGAATATAACTCACAATATAAACTTTTAAATCATTTACATCAATTCAAGATTTTGGATAAATCGTACAAAATCATTTCATATACTTTAAGTCATCGAAATCGCTTTCGGCTCCTTAGGCCTAATCATAAGAAAATCATCCTTACCTTTCATTGGGAGTACATACCATCACCGACATAAGAAGGCCAACTAGGTTATGTACCTAGCAGCAAGTATCATATACCCTACTTGCTCAGGTCGTCTCATCGTAGTGCTGTATGAATCGACTCAGCCATGCTAATAATAGCACAAAATAGTACTCTCTTAAGGGAGAGCACTCTGCCGCAGTCTATACCACAAAGTGGCCATCTATGCCTACACCGGCACGTGTAGTTTCATGACAACGAACACCCTATATCCGAAGTCAATCTCGGTGAACACAAGTAACTCCCAAAACATTTGATACTTCAAAAATAGATTCATAGCATAGTAGCTTCAAAGGATCTATTTTTATCAAATCATAGCATTTATATAAAATCTAAATCATTTGAACAAAAATTAAATAAACAACCTTTTACATGCTAAAGCCTTTAGCAATTTAATATCAATCTTTAAAAGATACCACAAGGGTTGTTCTGCACATCAATTTTCAAAAGAAGTACTTTCCATAAAAACTTTTCTTTAGCACTCAAACATGTATACTCTTGTCAATACATAAGTTTTGATAAAAACTTATAACATTTACCTTGAGTGTCATTTAGCCAACAAGATTTAAAATAAAATTTTACAAAACAGCATGACACTACATATGCAACATAATATTTTAGTACATGGAGACATCCGTACTTGTTTATCCCAACAAGTACGAAAGCACATTTGCAAACAACTTAAGTATTAACTTGAAACATGCTTTTAGAGAAAGTACCTCAAGAAGAGTAAGTTTTAATCAACTTACCCCGCTTTCGTTTATTATCATTCACAAGCTTTCAATCCTCTTCCTTCATTCCAATATTGATTAAGAAGCTCAACATCACCAACAAGTCGATATCTACAATTAGATATCCTAATTACATTAAAATATGACCTGAGATATTAACCAATATCCATATATGGCTCATAAATTGGCTACAAGCCTCTAACAAGTCAAATCGCCAAATACATTTACAAGCTAGATCATTCAACTTCATCCTTATATTTTAATACCCATTTTTAAGTCATTAATGATAATACATCAATTGTCCAATGCCACTAAGTTACTATTCATCATCTTCCATAATCAAAACTTGCACAATATATAATTCGGATGATTACTTAGTTGATCACTTCTATCTTTTGCTAACAATAATTCCATAGGTTCATTGTATTCAATCAATTTCATCACCAAGATTCACCATTCATCTTCTCTATTATTTTCTCAAAAATACTATTCATGCCATGAACTAGAGTTTTATAATCCAATCTTTCAACCAATAAAACTTGTAGCAAATACTTCAAATACTTCTAACTACTCATAATAAATGAGTTTGAAGCATTGGAATTACCTCTAGTAGATCAACCTTGAAAAATCACAACTTTGGTAATTTTTATGTTCTTGAGGATTTGATGATGAAATCTAGAATTTGGATGTTAGAATGAAGTTAGTACTCATGTATGTTGAGCAATATAAACTCAAAACATCATTAAAAACTTACCTGGGTTGATTTGGACTTGATTTGAGCTCAAAATCTCCCCTTAACCTCAAGAAACCTAACCCCCAACACTCAAAATACTCTCTCCCCCGACTTGGTATTTATAGGCCCAGATTTCTGGGCTTCGGACGCGATCTGGATGCTATGGCAGCACTTCACTGCCAGCCTTTCTTTCGGTTGCATCGCATCTGCAGGCTCCTCCGCTGGCCTTTGGTAATTTGGTCATAACTTCTTGTAGGAATATCCAAATGACAAATGGTTTGAAGAATTAGAAACTAGACTCAAAGACTTTTCATTTTATAGGTTGTCCATCATATAACTCTTTATACATATATAGATATGCTCGTCCAAAGTTAGTCTTGTGCATACTTATTTGGAACTTTAGTCTACCATGTAATTTCCAATTTGATTTGGACTTAGGGCTGTCCTTCGACCCCATATCACTTATAATACACCTCGAACACTTATTATCATATTCAATTAATATCCACCATATTAATAGTCTTCGTCTGCACACAAAATAGTACAATTAGCACACATCAACTTTCTTAATAGCGCTTAAGTACTTCAAAATTTTCTAGGGTGCTACAGGTTCTCATAGTTATCATCAGGGCCAGTCACTTAGTGCCCTTCCAACTCAGAGTTCATCCCGTGCTCCATTAGTTCAGGGCTCTTCTATACCGAGTGTATCTGCTAGTCACTCCGGTGCGAGGGGTTCCCTTCAGTCCCCTTCTCCAGCACCTGGGAGTTGTTATGAGTGCGGAGAGATGGGTCATATGTGGAGGCAGTACCCTCGTCGTCTTGTGAGTTTATCTCAGCAGAGGGGTCACTCATCGGCTTCAGCACCCGTTGCTTCACCACCACCTGCCCAACCAGCTAGGGGTGGAGGTCAGTCAGCTAGGGGTCGCCCCAGAGGGGGAGGTCGATCAGGTGGCGGTCAGGCCCGTATCTATGCACTTCTAGGTAGACTCGATGCTATTGCTTCAAATGCCGTTATTACAGGTATTGTTTCAGTATACCATAGAGATGCCTCTATATTATTTGATCCGGTTCCATTTTTTCTTATGTGTCATCATACTTTGCTCGTTATTTGGGTATGCCCCGTGAGTTTTTTGCTTCACCTGTTCATGTATCTACCTCGGTGGGTGATACTGTTATTGTAGATCGTGTGTACCGGTCGTGTGTGGTGACTCTTGGGGGTATGGAGACCCGTGTGGATCTTTTATTGTTATGTATGGTGGATTTCGATGTTATTTTGGGAGGATTGGCTATCTCTGTGTCGTGCTATTCTGGACTGTCATGCTAAGACAGTCACATTGGCTATACCAGGTGTGCCACAGATCGAGTGGTGAGGTGTGACTGATTATGTTCCCAGTAGAGTGATCTCATTCTTGAAAGCCTAACGTATGGTTGGGAAGGGTTGTCTTTCGTATCTAGCCTTTGTGAGAGTTGTCGGTGTTGAGACTCCCAATATTGATTCTGTTCCAGTTGTGAGGGATTTTCCCAATGTGTTTCTTGTAGACCTGCCGGGCATGCCACCAGACAGGGATATTGATTTTGGTATTAACCTGGTGCCGGGCACTTAGCCCATTTCTATTCCGTCGTATCGTATGGCACCAGCGGAGTTAAAGGAATTAAAGGAGCAGATTCAGGAACTCCTTGATAAAGGGTTCATTCGGCATAGTGTGTCACCTTGGGGTGCGTTGGTTCTATTTGTGAAGAAGAAGGATGGCACTATGAGAATGTGCATTGATTATAGACAATTAAACAAAGTAACAATTAAGAACAAGTATCCTTTGCCTCGCATTGATGATTTGTTTGACCAGCTTCAAGGAGCGAGAGTGTTCTCCAAGATTGATCTCCGTTCAGGTTATCACCAGTTGAAGATCAGGGACTCAGATATTCTTAAGATGACTTTTAGGACCCGATATGGTCATTATGAGTTCTTGATGATGTCTTTTGGGCTGACCAATGCCCCAGCAGTGTTCATGCATTTGATGAACAGTGTGTTCTAGTCTTATCTTGACTCATTTGTCATAGTCTTCATTGATGATATTCTGGTATATTCGCATAGTCAGGAGGAGCACGCGGAGCATTTGAGAGTTGTGTTGCAGAGATTGAGAGAGGAGAAACTTTATGCAAAATTCTCCAAGTGTGAGTTTTGGCTCAGTTCAGTGGCTTTCTTAGGGCACGTGGTGTCCAGCAAGGGTATTCAGGTTGATCCGAAGAAGATAGAGGCAGTTCAGAGTTGGCCCAGACCGTCCTCAGCCACATAGATTCGCAACTTTCTTGGTTTGGCGGGTTATTATTGCCGTTTTGTTCAGGGATTCTCATCTATCGCATCGCCCTTGACCAAATTGACTCAGAAAGGTGTTTCATTTGTATTGTCGGACAATTATGAGGAGAGCTTTCAGAAGCTCAAGACAGCCTTGACCACAGTTCTAGTGTTGGTTTTGCCGTCAGCTTCAGGTTCATGTACCGTATATTGTGAGGCTTAGAGAGTTGGTATTGGTTGTGTATTGATGTAGGAGGGTAGAGTTATTGCTTATGCTTCTCGTCAGTTGAAGCCCCATGAGAAGAACTACCCCATTCATGATTTGGAGTTGGCTGGCATAGTTCACACGTTAAAAATTTGGAGGCATTACTTGTATGGTGTGTCTTGTGAGGTGTTTACCGATCATCGTAGCCTCCAGCACTTGTTCAAGCAAAAGGATGTCAATTTGAGGTAGCAGAGGTGGTTGGAGTTGCTTAAGGATTATGATATCACTATATTGTACCATTCAGGAAAGACCAATGTGGTGGCCGATGCCTTGAGCCGAAAGGTGGTAAGTATGAGGAGTTTGGCATATATTCCAGTTGGGGAGAGACCTCTTGTAGTTGATGTTTAGGCCTTGGCCAATCGGTTCGTGAGGTTAGATATTTTAGAGCCCAGTTGGGTATTGGCTTGTGTGGTTTCTCGGTCTTCCTTATATGATCGCATCAGAGAGTGCTAGTATGATGATCCGCATTTGCTTGTCCTTAAAGATAAAGTTTAGCATGATGATGCCAGGGATGTAACCATTGGTGATGATGGGGTGTTGAGGATGCAGGGCCGGATTTGTGTGCCCATGTGGATGGGCTTCGGGAGTCGATTCTGGAGGAGGCCCATAACTCGCGATATTCTATTCATCCGGGTGCCACAAAGATGTATAAGGATTTGAGCAGTACTATTGGTGGAGAAGAATGAAGAAAGATATTGTGGGATTTGTAGCTCGGTGTCTCAATTGTCAGCAGGTGAAATATGAGCATCAGAGACCGGGTGGCTTGCTACAGCAGATGGATATTCCTGAATGGAAGTGGGAGAGGATCACTATGGACTTTGTTGTTGGACTTCCATGGACTTTGAGAATGTTCGATGCTATTTGGGTGATTGTGGATCGGCTGACCAAGTCCGCGCACTTCATTCCTATGTGTACTACTTATTCTTCAGAGCGGTTGGCGGAGATCTATATCCGGGAGATTGTTCGTTTGCATGGTGTCCCAGTTTTCCATTATTTCAGATAGGGGCACTCAGTTTACTTCACAGTTTTGGAGGTCTGTGCAGCGAGAGTTGGGTACTCAGGTTGAGTTGAACACAGCTTTTCACCCTTAGACAGACGGGCAGCCCGAACACACTATTTAGATATTGGAGGACATGTTGCATGCTTGTGTCGTTGATTTCGGAGGGTCATGGAATCAGTTTCCACCGCTTGTAGAGTTTGCTTATAACAACAGCTATCGGTCGATTATTTAGATGACTCCATATGAGGCTTTGTATGGGAGGTGGTGTAGATCTCCAGTTAGTTGGTTCGAGCCCGGTGAGGCTAGGCTATTGGGGACAGACTTGGTGCAAGATGCCTTAGAAAAGGTAAAGGTAATTCGGGAGAGGCTCCGTACAACGCAGGCGAGACAAAAGAGTTATGCTGATAGGAAGGTTCGAGATGTGTCCTACATGGTTAGCAAGAAGGTTCTATTGAAGGTTTCGCCCATGAAGGGTGTTATGAGATTTGGGAAGAAAGAGAAATTGAGTCCTCGGTTCATTGGGCCTTTTGAGGTGCTTCGGAGGATTGGGGAGGTGGCTTATGAGCTTGCTTTGCCACCCAACTTGTCGAGTGTGCATCCGGCATTTCATATTTCTATGCTCTAGAAGTATATTGGGGATCCGTCTCATGTTTTAGATTTCAGCACGTTCAATTGGATGATGATTTGACTTATGATGAGAAATGAGTAGCTATTTTGGGTCGTCAGGTTCGAAAGTTGAGGTCAAAGGATATAGCTTCAGTGAAAGTGAAGTGAGAGGTCGACCCGTGGAGAAGGCTACCTAGGAGACCAAGCGGGAGTTGCAGAGCATATATCGTCACCTGTTTGAGGCTTCAGGTATGTTTCTTGACTCGTTCGAGGGCGAACGTTTGTTTAAGTTGGGGAGGATATGACGACCGGTCCAGTCGTCTCATGAGTTACCGCTCTATTTCCCCCCATTTTTACTTCTTTATGCTTTGTTTATCCGTGTTATGTGGTATCCGGTTGGTCGGATCGAATCCGGAATGATTTTGGTAAGGTTTGAGACACTTAGTCTCTTTTAAGGAAGTTTAAGTTGGAAAGGTCAACCGGATGTTGACTTATGTGTTAGAGGGCTCGGATGTGAGTTCCGATGGTTTGGTTAGCTTCGGAAGGTGATTTGGGACTTAGGAGCGTGATCGAAATGAGTTTTGGAGGTTCGGAGTAGATTTAGGCTTGAATTGGCGAAGTTGGTATTTTGGCAATTTCCGGTTGGTAGGCGAGATTTTGATATAGGGGTCGAAATGGAATTCCGAGAGTTGCAGTAGTTCCATTGGGTCATTTGGGATGTGTATGCAAAATTGTAGGTCATTTGGACGTGGTTTGGTTGGGATTTTGATCAAAAGCGGAATTTAGAAGATTTTAGAAAGTTTGGCTTGAATCCGATGTGTTTTGGGTGATTTGATGTTGTTTGAGGTGTTTTGATGATTGGAACAAGTTTGAATAAGGTATTAGGACATGTTTGTGCTTTTGGTTGAGGTCCTGGGGGCCTCGGGGTGATTTCGGATGGTTAATGAGAAGTTTGGATGTTGTTGCAGCTGCTGAATTTGCTGCTTCTAGTATTTTCGCACCTGCGGAGTGGGGATCGCAGGTGCGGCACCGCATGTGCAGTCGATTTGTCGCAGAAGCGAAAAGAGGCCTGATAAGCAGCGACCGCAGAAGCGGTTAGGGTGGCCACATCTGCGATGTCGCAGATGCGGGGATGTGGTCGCAGATGCGATTGTTGGCCAGTTAAGTGATTTCCGCAGAAGCGGAGGAAGGATCGCATATGTGGTACTACTAAAGCAGTTAAAGGAACGCAGATGCGAAAATATCTGGGCAGAAAGTATAAATTGTGGCCTTCGCGAATTTTGAGCTATTTCACCATTTTTAACTCGGCTTTGGAGCTTTTTGGACAATTTGAAAGAGTGATTTCAAGGGAACTTCATTGAGGTAAGGAATTCGGACCTAAAACTCGTTCCTATGCTATTATTTCACGGATTAGAGCTATGATTAAGGGAATTTAAGGGCTAAAATTGGGGAAACTAGGGCTTGGAAACTTAGACCTTTGATTGAGGATTTGAAGGACCATTTGAGGTCGGATTTGAGAACTTTTGATATGTATAAACTCGTGGGAAAATAAGAAATCTATTAATGTAAAAATTATTGAATTCCGAGACGTGGGCCCGAGGGTCGGGTTTTGGTAATTTCGGGATTTGTGTTGTATTTTGATTATTTTCACTTGGGCTTCGTTCCCTTAGCATATTTTGACGTCCATGTTCTGATTTTGGATAGATTCGACGCGAGTGGAGGCCGATTTGAGGGGCAAAGGCGTCGCAAGCTAGAGCTTTGACCGGTTTGAGGTGAGTAATGATTGTAAATGATGTTCTGAGGGTTTGCAACCCCGGATTTTCACATCATAGTGCTATATTGAGGTGAGGCACACACTTGATGACGAGCGTGGGTTCGTGCACTATTAGGGATTGTGACTTAGTCCGTCTCGAATGACTATTTTACCCGCGTATTTGACTTAAACCTATTTGCTGTCATCATGATTTGGGCTGAATGCCATATTTGGGCCTTGTGCCAACTATTTGAACCCTTCGGGGGACTTTTACTTGTATTTTCTCACTGTTTTGACTTTATACTTGAACAAAGATATGTTATTTTCCCACTAGTGTTCATACTCAGTCATGTTTACTCAGTTTTAATACTTTAATGATATTTTAAATAATGTTTGGGCTGAGAAACACATGTTTTACTATTGCCCGAGTGGCTTGTGAGAATTTTGACTGGGTAAGGCCGATGGCCTATGTTGTGAGGAAACATTTGATACCAATTATGAGGTCGAGGGCCTGAGATATGTACGCCATGAGGTGGCTTGATTGATATGAGGCCGAGGGCCTAGTGATGATGCCACGAGGTGGCTTGATGTTGCGCTTGGGTCGTAAAGGGCCTCTCCAAAAGTCTGTACACCCCCAGTGAGCGCGAGTACCCATTGTGATGTGAGATTGAGACCGAGGGGCTGATATTGTTCTATGTGATTTCCCGAGGGGCTGGTACTGTTCTGAGATGTTGCCCGAGGGGCTGGTACTGTTCTGAGATGTTGCCCGAGGGGCGGATTTGTTAATACTATGTCCGAGGGGCGAACCTTTATGTGTTTATTTTTCATAATTGACTGTCAATTACCTACTTAATTGTTGAAAAAGGCTTTTCATGAAACTACATTTAAGTTAAAGAATTTTACCTATCTTTCACTGGTTTACTGTTTTAATTGTTTTACTACTTCATTATAGAATGCGTTGTGTCTTACGTGATTTCTTGCTTTCAGTATTTATTTACCTTTGTTACTCACTGAGTTGGAGTACTCACTTTACTCCCTGCACCCCTGTGTGCAGATTCGGGCGTTGCGGATCCTGCTAGTGCGAGTTGAGAGCTCTCGGCAGATATCAGAGTCCACGAGGTAGCTGCTTGATGTCCGCAGTCCCATGTTTCTCCTCCTTTATCATTTCTATCTCTTTTCAGACATTTGTACTAGCTTATAGACTTAGCAGTCTTGTATTATGGCTTATGGATGCTCATGACTATCGGGCTGTGTTGGGTTGTTCTTCCGCGTATTTATGATATTATCTGCTACTTTGCATTATTTTATCATGTTTAAACCGTTTCTTAACGCTTAACTGTTAATGATTGGAAAATGGGAAGTGTCAGCTGGCCTTGTCTTCACGAGAGGTGCCATCACGACCGGGTCAGGGTTTAAGGTCGTGACATTCGGGAAACCTAGTCAGTTTGAGATTTCTTCATCATCTTGAGCGGCTAGATGATTTACCTAGTTACAGCTGGGGTGCAACTGTTCTAGGTTACTTGTATAGGCAGATGTGCCGGGAGTGCATGGGCACCGAGAAAGACATTGCCAGATTTTTTTCGTTGCTGCAGGTGAAAACATAGTCAATTCTTTTCATGATTATAATATACATAGTAAAAAAATACCTTAAGTTTTATGTCCACAATGTATATTAGGCTTGGGACTGGGAGTGGTTCCTGCAGTTCCAACCACCTCTACCACCCATCTCTCTAGATGCACCACCTCCACCGTTTCTCCCTTTAGCTAGGAGGTAGGTTTATAGGTGAGGCTACGAACGCGAAGTCGAGGCTCGACATCATCTCCCCTATTACAAGGATTTGTTGGATTTACTTGAAGGCACGCATGCACATATATACTTAAGTTTACTTGGCCTAGCTTTATATGTGTTGGTTTTACTCATGATTCCTATGTATAATTAATAGTTCATATAGAGGCCATACAACGACGAACTAATAGCTGGTTTGCCCGTATTATTGCTCTTGCGGCCGAGTTATGTGGAGCTCTTCCGTGCCATTGATGTGTCTCGATATTGTCAAGCATCATGCCACCAAGGGAGTCCTTTGCCAGTTTGGTCGACCACAACTTGTACCTACTTCGTCTGCTTGGCTTAGGACACATTACCAGCGGGATGATCATTCCAGGGTTGACCCGACATACGTGGCCTGGCTAGAGGCCCATATTGATATTTCGGACCATAGGTATGACCTGATTCCCCCACCCTTTCCACCTGAGCGTACGGATGGTAAGCATTATGGGCTGGTATCATGGCATTACCCAATTTTTCGTCGGGAATCCCGTTCATCGCACTGGTGGTCGGTACATTGCATACACCGGGAGGCATGAGGCACTGGTATGTTATTTGTTATAGTTACTTATAACATTAACCTATTTTTCTATAATTAATACCTTACATGTTATGCATGCTATTGGCTTACATCTGTTCTACCAGTTTGACTGCAGATGCAGCAGCATACCGGCGATGGAGCGACAACTTTGCACGAATATGGCCGACAGGTTACAGATCTGGCTTCCCGGACATTGAGGCGTGCCTGAGATGATAAGCGCTTAGGATACGAGGCTGCTTATATGCCGCCAGAGGAGTACTATCTTGGGCAACCAGTGGAGCCTGAACGTGGTAGACGTGGAAGGCATGCCTAGAGAGGAAGGGGTGTCCCATGAGGTCGTGGTGGTTGGCGATGACGTGGTCCCCAGCAAGGGGGTGTTCAGGCACCTGTTGAGGATATTAGAGATGATCAGTCGGGTGACCACCCTGAGCCAGACGATGCTCCTCACGATATGCTTGGTAATACCCAATTTTTCCCTATGTATTTTTATATTCAAACTACTTTCAAAATAGCATATATATGCACATATAAGTATATCCAAATATTTTAGTATTCTTCCTAATTTTTAAAAGATTTTTAAATCAATTTATTGCCCTATTTTAACAATACAAAAACCAATTATTGTTCCTCAATTATCATTTTGGTAATTAACTTATTCTATTCTCACATTTATACCAAAATGTAGCTAAGGTAATTTTTACGCATTTTTATAAATTTATTTAGTATTTTTAAAGCTAAATTGCATATAATTGCAATTTTAGCCTATTTTAAGATTTAATAGCATTTTATAATTATGAAATTGATTCCATTATTTTTAATTTAATATTTATACATTATTAATTAATTTAGTACCTTTAATCTATTTTCAGAAATTATTTTACTATTTTTAATAAAATAAAAAGGGAAAACGTGGCTATTTAAAATCTAGCCCTAACTATTTCAATTTTGGCCTAAAATCAGGCCCCCAATTAAGCCCCAATTTCATTTTTTTAAACGGACCAGCCCAATTCAATTTAACCCGCCCCTGACCCAACTAAAATCTACCTTACCCAGACCCCCTCTTATCCTGGCCGTTGATCTCTGAGATCAACGGCCCCTACCTATTCTTGCTTTTTTAATCCAAACGACTACCCTAATCCCCTCATTTCTCTTCTATCAGCCGCCTCTAAATGCTCCACTCCCTCAAACTCTCTCGAATGTTCTCAAAACCCTAATCACCTCCTACAGTCTTCAACCTCAAAACCACCGGAATCCATGGCTTCTCAAGCCATGGAAGCCCTATAATCAACCCTCCTTGCTCTTATACGCCTGGTACTTGGAGGTTTGAGGTTTGACCTCGAAGGTTTCCGCTCAGATCTTCGCCGATCCAAGGTTCTACGGCCATATCCGGCCTTGCTCCGGCCTACAATAGTGTTTTGAGTCTGGTTCTGACTTCTCCGACTCATATCGGACCTTTTAAAAGCCTTTCTCATTTTAGGGTTCCTCTGAAACCCTAACTATTCGAGGTTTTTCTCTGATTTTTTTTCTTAGATCTGTTATATGTCTATGCTCTATTTGAATTTTCAAACAATTTCCCCAACTTTCAAAAATTACTTTCAAAATCGCTTCTTTTTCGATTTAGGGTTTTCTGAAATGATTAAAATGTTTCTTTGACTTTTCTTTTCCTTTTTTTTTTGTGTGTATTTGTCTCTATTGTGCTCATATGTTTCCTTATTACTACACATGTTCTTCTGTGCTTTCTATCTTTCGTTTTTCTACTGTGTTTCTATACCATGCTCTCACATGTTTATCTCACTGTGTTTTCCTATATGTTCTTTTGCTATACTTTTCGGGTGTTCTTGCGTTCTTCTACTGTATTTCTCTACTAAGTTCTTAAGTCTCTTTGTTTGCCTTCTACTGAACCTTGTTTTAAGTTTCTTCTAAAAGACCCGTTTAAGCATGTTTTCCTCTATTGTTTCTTCTACTCTCATTATGCTTCGAATTTCTTCACTCTGTTTGCTTTGAACTTTCTACAGAAGTTGCTTGTTTTCTCATGAGTTTCTGAAAGAAATATCTGAGTCTGTTTTGACTACTTGCTTCTTCATCTCTGTACTTGACTCGAGGTGGAAACCTTAGAATTTGGGGTTTCTGCCGAGGTTTGGTCATGTGATTGAACTAGGGTTCTGTTTGAGAACCCTTGACTCTTTTAGACTAATCTCTGAGTCTATGAACTAAGTTTGAACTTCTTTGTTTGCACACAATTCTGGGCTTTTTTTAAAATTCTTCTACACTAGACTCTTCTACTGATTGGCATGATAAGTTTCTCTCATGTTTAATGTGTCTATTTGCTTTTATATGTGATGAATCTTTCTTCAAAAGGGTTTTCCAACTTGTGATGGATTCAGAATTACTTTTAAATAGGTCTAATTGATTGTTGCTGATTTTACTTAAGTAAAACCTTTCTTCACCTTTCTGACTGGGTTCATTCCTACAAATCTTTGGACTTTTTATTTCTTGGCTGTTAACTGATTCCCTTGCCTTATTTGCACAAACCATGTACTGTCAAGACCTTGTCCTGAAATAGGACTTTATGTATTTACCCCTATTATACTACTTTGCACAAAGTGTTTGATTAATTGCTTTCCTTAATGGGTTTATACCTGTTTGTAATCTGAATCCCTTAATTAAAGGGAAAACTTGTGTAATTGATTGACAATCGATTTTCAAACTATTATCTTACCTTATTTCTTCTTTCCTTCTATAATATAAAAGGGCACGACCCCTTTCTCACCAAAGACATTTTCAACTCAACACTTTTACACTTCAGACTTCACAGTTTTCACAATCTCTTCTGAACTCCCACTTTAGTATTCTGACTTCCTGTTTGCACTTTGGCTTTTACAAGACTACTACTTTTTCTACTTGTTTTCTTTGATACTGGTATGTCCTAATTTATGTTTCAGCATCATCCCAATGTGTTAACGTACAACCTTTACATCCATGTCTACTTTACTGTCTATGTGGAGTTAAATGTTTAACTGGCATGTTAATTTCTTTTTACCTATTTCTGCTGTGAATCCCTGCACCCCTGTTTCCCTCTATGTTCTTTGAGTTGTAGTTCAGGACATGGCAATATGCAAGTTATTGTTCATGTTTGGACTTGATCCCTGAGGGGATCCTGACTCCCAAAACAATGTGTTTTAACATGCTTGTAGGGTGTGCCAACACTTCTCATTGCTAGGTATGCCCACTAACCTGTCCTTGCTTCTTAACCACTTCCCCTTTCCCCTTTTCAAAGCTCTGCACTTACACTCACTCTTAGCTTCTAAGTTTTGCCCCCCTCTTGTGAGCCTTGCCTTGGGACCTTGAGTTCCCTCTGAACTTGGACACCTGAGGGCTGGCCCTTCCACACTGCACTATGACTTAATCCTGCACATTTGGGTGTGAGCACTGCTCGAAGTCCATTTGAGGCTCTTAGGGAACTTTGACACATCCAAATGAGAGAAAGGCTTTGGATCCTGATCTTTGGAGTTGGTTCATCATATATTTCAGACATGGAGTCTGAATTAGGCTCCCCTTGGTTGTACTGATAATTTCTGATGTAATTTTGCTTTTCTTATTCATTCTAGGCTGTAATAATTTGTAATAACTATTGGGGGTGGCTAGTGAAAAGGGATGGGAATGATTGTATGCAAAAAAGGGTAGATATCATGTCTATATGCTTATTAATTTTTGTAGATACCATGCCTATTTCTGCATTTTCATCTTTAGATAACATGCATATAGGTTTATTAATTTCTGCATCCACGTAGATATCCTGCATATACGTTTACTTACAGAATTCTGTACTTGCATATAGACACCATGGCTATAAGAATTCCTGCATTATATAGACACCATGTCTCTAGGTTTATGCATTCATATAGATACCATGTCTTTAAGGTTTTCTGCACTTCTGCATTATATAGATACCATGTCTATAAGAAAGCTCTGCATCTCTCATATAGATACCATGCTCATAGTTAACTAGAAATTCAAATCCTGCATATGCATCCGTCACTAGACAAACCTGTCTATAGGATTTAAATAACTAACAACATTTAAATACCATAGGATTTCTGCACTCTTGCTACGTCTGTAAAAATGTTTAAAATCAAAAATGCCTAGAAAGCATGCCTATAGGAACTATCAACCAAATCTGAACCGCCTTACTCATTTTAAGTTTAATCAGTCAGTAGTAATGCATTATCAACTGCATAACTTGTATTATTCTATTAAAAACTGGCAACCTTTCTGTAATCAGTTTACTTCTTTATTTCTGAAACCAGTAGATATTATGCCTATAGGTTTCGTCTAACACCTAGGCAAGCCTTAGGATAAAAGCTATAACTGTACCAGGTTTTGTTAATTACAACCAGCGGGCAGGCCAAATTTGGACTTCTTATCTGAAAATATGTGATAAATCAGCCTGCTTTAACTTATTAAGTTTGATTAGACCTTAATCAGTACATGCAAGACATGCTAAACTATATGCTTTTCTTTGATTTAAGGAGGTCTATTTGAGCCTTTCCATCTGTTTATGTGCTTTCCCAATACTTGCTACATATATGTTTTGATTGCCGCCTTAGAATTTTGTCCTTTTAAAACTATGAAACCTCATACCCCTTCCCTTTTAGGATTATTAGTCCCAAGTACCTCCGGGACTGATAGGATTGGGGCGGGTAATAACGTGCAATAAGTAACGAAACCATTCCGCGCTTTAATACCTTAACAGGGTGGGAAAGGGTAGATATGGATATGATGACCACGTGATAACATCTTGTGTAGCCCCTCTTTGAGGAGTGATTACCGGATGTTGTGTGGGGTGATCCATATTATTTGTAACCTAGGACCCCCTCCCTTTAATTGTTTATTTTATTACTTTCAGAATTTCCAAACTATTTTCTCAAAAAATTCAGCTTTCTTTTATTTCTTTAAACTTTAATCTATTTGCAACCATTATGTGAAAACCCCTCATATTTGAAACTTTTTACTTGCCTACTTGTTTTTTGCACTTAAGGTCACAATTATAGTATGGCCGGGAACCACACTAGTGGATCCTAAGGGGTGCCTAACACCTTCCCTTCGGGATAATTTCAAGCCCTTACCCAATCTCTAGTTTTCTAAATCAAACTCTTCTTAGTGTCCTAATGCACTTTAATCATTAGGTGGCGACTCTTCTCTTTTAATAACCGTTAAAAGAGTTGTCAATGTCATAAACCTGATTTTGCGAGAAAAAGGGGGTGCGACAGCATGACGACTCTGTTGGGGATACTGTAGGCTTTTACCATTTCATGCTATTTGTGACCTTATGTTTCTTTACGTGTCTTCTTTTAATGCCTTTAAGCATTTAATTCTTTCTTCTACTACGAAACTGACTTGGCTCTTTTTTTCTTTCTTTTCTTTTAACGCTTTCCTTTAATACTATTGTAAATTCTGAGGAATTGTTGTAATTATTACTTTATGAACGTGCAAATATGTGACAACTTGTTTGATTATTGTAACTGCATATTCAACATCATATTCCACTCATGCCAAACAAAATACCATAGCAATGCTTATAATGAGTGCTTGCGCCCTTCCGATATTATCACCCCCTAAATCCGGCAAAGGCATATTTGCGGTAAAACCAGTCGATCAACGGTGTAGTCGACGGTTCCGTGCCTTTCCCTCTTGAGTTGTCCGCTCAAGGGTACCAGTCTAATACCGCATAGAAACCTTTACTCTGTTTAACTGTGCATGCATCATGGTCAAACCTAGCCGAGTCAGTTATGTTGTCCGCATAACGACTCTTTAAGATAGCCTTGTCCAAAGTCCACTGGGTTTTCTTGAAACCCAAACGGACGTCATCACGTTCTGTGCATTTATTTGGAGAACTAAATGCTTCATGCTAATTGTTGGTATTAAATAGTCGAATCTGGTGGGGGTAAGGGCCTAACTTTTTTTGTATTGCAGAAAATGAGGCACGAGGTCCCCAGTTTTGGTATGATTAGCATGCCCCCACTCTTGATAGACTGGTGGAGGAGTCTTCCATCGAATGACCAAATCAACGAGTGGAAAGAGAGGGCCGCCAAAGCTAGCGAAAAGTTGGAATATCTGGAGTACAGTCTGCTAGAATTGGAAGGGAAAGTGAGGAAGAGAGTCACCAAGTGCCAGAACGCTGAAGAAAACGAAGGAAAACACATGGCAAAGGCATTTCTACTGGTGAACCTACGCGAGCTGGAGGATATGATTAACAAGAGCATTCAACCTTAGGAAGGTCCTTTTGGGACCAAGTAGATAGGAATTTACCTTTCCATTTTATGAATGTAATAAGGCCAATGGCCATTAGTGACATTTTATTTTCTATTATTTAGTGCCGTTTTGGGATTCGTCTTATTTTTATCAATAAAATGAGGCATTTAGCATTCTAAGTTCCCCAAATCAACTTGTCACTAGGCCTACCTCGGGTACAACGAGGCTCCCAAATTAGGACACGATTTACATTCTTGCATTATGTATTTAAATATCGCAACATTCCTTTTCATAATCCTCACTAACTTGTTACCTTTTGTTTTTACTTTTTGTTTTATTCCCCTCCCCCAAAGGTTAGTTCGTGCACTCTGGCATCATCATCCTACTCCACAAGATCCAAGGGCCCTCCACCCACTCCTTCTCCTAGTCCCGTCAGAAGCAGGAACAAGGGAAAGATGGAAGATTTGAGCAACATTAGAAAGGAAAACTCGGTTGAACGGGTAGAAATCACTCAGGGTACTCAGATCTCCAAAGAAAGTGCATCCCAACTCGAGCAAAAACTGTTGAAATTTCAGGAGGAACTTGATCAGGTCCGGAACTTGGCGAGCTTATCATTCTCCCTCACCACTCCAGATGTCAATTTTCCTAACGCTCAGAACCCCACACCTCTACAAAGCATCCCGAAACCACAAAACCATCCCGCTCCTCAGCTGCAACACCTGCCATTCTTCCAACAATACTCCACTGCTCATCCTAGAACCTTTGAACTCCACAAATGACCATTTCCACACTCATAACACCCCCATCTACGTGGAGACTATACCACACTCCACTCAACCCATTTCAAGTACACCTGAGTCTGATGACAAAGACTCGCTCATCAGGAACCTGGCTGTAGAATTCAAGAAGTTGACTAGTCGAATTAATGGTGTCAAAGGAAGTAAAGGGATTGAAGGGTTGAACTACGAAGACCTTTGCATACAACCAGATGTCGAACTGCCCGAGGGGTACAAACCTCCTAAGTTCGATATGTTTGATAGTACAGGGGATCCGAGAGTTCACCTGAGAACATACTGCAACAAGCTGGTCGGAGTAGGGAAGGACGAAAGGATTCGAATGAAACTTTTCATGAGAAGTCTGAAAGGAGATGCTCTGTCTTGGTACATAAGTCAAGACCCGAAGAAATGGTTGAATTGGGTGAGTATGGCATCTGACTTCATGGACAGATTCAGGTTCAACACCGAAAATGCATCGGATGTGTTCTACATTTAGAACCTAAAGAAGAAGCCCACAGAAACATTCCATGAGTATGCCACTCATTGGGGGTCAGAAGCGCTAAAGTCAGGCCTGCTCTAGAGGAAGAACAAATGAACAAATTTTTCGTCCTGGCTCAGGACCCGCAATACTATGAAAGACTGATGCTGATCGAGAATCATAAATTTTCCGACATCATCAAGCTGGGAGAAAGGATCGAGTAAGGTATCAAAAGTGGTATGGTTACGAACTTGGAAGCCTTGCAAGGTACCAACAAGGCTCTACAGTCTGGTGGTACGTCCAAGAAAAGGGATGTAGGTGCCGTAATGGTTGCACAAAGAACCAAATCTCATGTCAAATACCAAACCTACCCAATTCCTCCACTCATATATCTACCTACTCCAAATTACCAAACACCCTCACCTTCTTACCAAACCCCACCACCCACTTATCAATCACCTCCACTTCCTACATATCAACCTACCTCACCCAGATATTCTCAACTCGCGTATGTCTACCAAGCCTACAATGCTCAGCCATCCCATTATCAATCACCTCCCGCACATCAAAACTTTCCTAGACCTCGACCAAATTTTGATCGCAGACCCCCCAAATAGTATACCGCCATTGCTGAACCGATTGACCAGCTGTACGAAAGGCTCAAAGCTGCGAGTTATGTCACTCTTATCCCTGCTATAACCCCTGAAAACCCTTCTCAGTAGATCAATCCAAATAAATCTTGTGCATACCATTCCGGCATGAAAGGGCATACTATTGATGAATGCCGCTCTCTGAAAGACAAGATCCAGACTTTGATTGTTAACAAAATCATTGTGGCAAAGGAGCCTTCTCCAAATGTCCGCAACAACCCTCTGCCGGACCATAAGGGTGGAGGTGTTCACATGATTGAAATAGAGGATGATTGGGACCCCAAGGGATCAATCGGTTTGATCACAGAAGGCGACGAACCAAAAAAGCCAATAGTCACCCTTAATTCGATTGTAGTCCAGACTCAGCCTTCTGGGGATGCCGAGGTAAACATGTCTATACAACTTGAGTTTGAAGCACCACCCCCTGCAAAGACGCCAACACCAATTGAGGTCGAGTTTACGTCTCCAGCAAACGCACCCGCACCGTTTGAAGTTGCGGTTTTACCCTCCAAAATACATGCTCCGTTCGTAGTAAAGGTGACCATTCCAGTAGCAATGTCGGCCGTAACACCGTTCCATACAAATTCCATACCTTGGGATTACACAGCCGAGGTGAGAAGAAAAGGGAAGGTCAAGTGCGGGGAAGCCGTTGCGGCACAGGGTATGACAAGAACCGGCAGGGTTTATACTCCAGAGCATTTAGCTGAGTCGAGTAAGCAGGCCTCTGGTCGGCCGACCATCACTGAAACCGGGCCCGATGATCTCTGGAGAAAGATACAAGCCAAGGAATACTTAGTCATTGATCAGCTGAATAAAATACCGGCACGAATTTCTATCCTAGCTTTGCTGCAAAGTTCCGACGTACATAAAAATGCCTTGTTGAAGGTGCTGAGCGAGGCATATGTACCAAGAAACATAACCGGAGGAGAAATGGAAAACATGGTAGGGCAGATATTGGAAATTCACAAGATTACTTTTCATGAAGATGAGCTGCCACCAGAAGGGTTGAGTCACAACAAAGCGTTGCACATCACCGTACAATGCGAAGATTATTTTATCACTAGGGTCCTGATTGATGGAGGGTCCAACCTCAATATTTGTCCGTTGGTAACACTTAGAACATTGGGAAAGGGTCTGCATGAGATCAAGGACGGGGCCATCAACGTCAAAGCTTTCGACGGTTCCCAAAGATCCACCATTGGGGAAATCAGTTTGTGCTTGCAAATGGGGCCTACTTGGTTTGATGTCGATTTCCAAGTAATAGATGTGCCAGCATCCTACAATCTACTTTTGGGACGGCTGTGGATTCATGCCGCTGGGGCCGTAGCATCAACACTGCATCAGGCGGTGAAATTTGAATGGAACCACCAAGAGGTGATCATTCACGGCGAAGGTAGCAATCTCATATACAGTCGTCAAACCATCCCAGCGATCGGAGGAAGGAAAAAGATAGGCGGGGAAACCTATCACCACATCGAGCGAGTCAACGCCGTTGATAAGGACAAGTGGTGGAACAACAAAATTGAAAGCATACTGAACTGGAGTGGATATGAACTGGCTAGAGACTCGGCAAGAATCTCTAAGGAATCGCTAAGCCTATCAAACTGAAGAAACATGGCACCACTTTCGGTCTAGGATATGAATACACTTGGGAGGAATTCAACAACTGGTCGCCACCATGGCACGGTCCTTACTACCCATTGGAGCAGCCGATACCACATTTGGAGCAGACTTTCTAGCCAACCGATGTTATCTATGGGTCAGAAGAAGAAGAAGCACTGGCAGCAATGAGGAATTTGTTCCTAGCAGATGATCACATGGATTGTTATGTCATTTTCGAGGAGGAGGGGGAGGAAGGCCATTCCATACAGCCCGTAAGCCGAGGAGCATGCCTCAATAACTGGACCATCAGAACTACCAGAGCCCGAAAAGCTTCGGGATAGCAAGGCTAAACAAAACATCATGCATTATCTTTTATTTTTACTAGTTGATTTTCCTTTCACATTTTAAATTTTTCGCAAATAAGACCTTCAAACGTTCAAAATAGTTATGGAATTTATCAAAGCATTTTAGTTTCTTTAAAATCTTACTCTTATTATTTTCTCTCATTACTTCATTTATACAGCATTACTATTACTTATCTTGATAAACCAATGATTGTGACATGCAACGAGACAACGCAACAAGCGGACATAGATTCAGAGGAAGATGATATACCGGAAGAGATTGTTAAAGAAGTTGAGAATTTTGAGAATAGACCTAAGTCCAACCTGGACGAGACTGAGGTTGTTAACCTGGGAGATGTAGAAAATGTCAAAGAAATGCGCATCAGTGTTCATTTGTCACTGTCAGAAAAGGAAGAGTATACAGATTTTCTAAAGGAATATAAGGACATATTCGCCTGGTCGTACGACGACATGACTGGTTTGAGTACATCTATTATGGCCCACAAGCTGCCGATCGATCCGACATGTCCGCCGGTATAGAAAAAGCTCAAAAAGTTCAAGCCTGACATGAGCTTGAAAATCAAGGAAGAAGTCACTAAGCAGGTCAAAGCTAAGGTTCTCAGGGTAGTAGAATATCCGACATGGTAAGCCAACATTGTGCCAGTACCGAAGAAGGATGGGAATGTTAGAGTCTATGTCGACTACCGGGATCTCAACCGGGCCAGTCCAAAGGACGACTTCCCCTTACCGAACATACACATCCTGATTGATAATTGCGCCAAGCATGAGCTGCAGTCATTTGTAGATTGCTTCGCTGGTACCATCAGATATGGATGGATGAAGAAGATGCTGAGAAAATGGATTTCATTACGCCATGGGGAATGTATTGCTACAAGATGATGCCATTCGGGTTGAAGAATGCAGGGGCCACCTACATGAGGGCCATGACTACTATTTTCCATGATATGATACACAAGGAGATAGAGGTGTACATAGATGATGTTATTATCAAGTCCAAGAGATCCGTTGATCACATGGGAGATTTGAGGAAATTCTTCAATAGACTGCGAAGGTACAATCTAAAACTGAATCCCGCAAAATGTGCATTCGGGGTTCCTGCTGGAAAGCTACTTGGGTTTATTGTGAGTCGCCGAGGCATAGAACTAGATCCATCAAAGGTCAAAGCTATTCAAGAACTGCCACCGCCAAAGAACAAGAAGGACGTGATGAGTTTCTTGGGGAGACTTAACTACATAAGACGATTCATAGTACAATCTACAGTTATTTGTGAGTTGATCTTTAAGATGTTGAAGAACGACGCCACTACCAAATGGACTGATGATTGCCAAAAAGCTTTCGACAGAATCAAAGAATACCTATCAACACCACCAGTCCTAGTTTCGCCCGAGCTAGGTAGACCTTTATTACTCTACCTCGTAGTATTGGATGGAGCATTCGGTTGTGTTCTGGGGAAACATGATGAAACGGGGAGGAAAGAGCAGGTCATATACTATCTCAGCAAGAAGTTCACCCCATACGAGGCCCGGTATTCGCTGTTGGAACGCACTTGTTATGCTTTGACGTGGGTAGCTCAGAAGCTGAGGCACTACTTTTACGGCTATACCACGTATCTCATATCAAGGATGGATCCATTGAAGTACATCTTTCAGAAGCCCATGCCCACCGGCAAGCTGGACAAGTGGCAAATCCTGTTGAGTGAATTTGACATTGTCTACGTGACTTAGAAAGCAATCAAAGGACAGACACTAGCAGATCACCTTGCTGAAAATCCCGTGGACGGAGAATACGAAGCCCTGAAAACATATTTTCCTGATGAAGATGTATCATTCATAGGAGAAGACATTGCGTAATCCTATGACGGTTAGAGAATGTTTTTCGATGGAGCAACAAATTTCAAAGGAGTTGGCATAGGAGCAGTCCTAGTATCAGAAACCGATTAGCATTATCCGGTATCTGCCAAGCTCAGGTTCCCATGCACCAACAACATGGCAGAGTATGAAGCTTGCATCTTAGGGCTCAAGATGGCCATTGACATGAACATCCAAGAGTTGCTAGTAATTAGGGATTCAGACCTGCTTATACATCAGGTGCGAGAAGAATGGGTGACCAAGAACTCCAAAATACTCCCTTATTTGCATTACGTACAGGAGTTGAGAAAGAGGTTCACAAAGACAGAGTTCCAGCATGTTCCTATAGTCCAGAATGAGTTTGCCGATGCATTGGCTACCCTATCATCCATGATACAACATCCAGATAAGAACTTTGTTGATACCATTTCGGTAAAGATCCATGATCAACTAGCTTATTGTGCTCATGTTGAGGAAGAAGCAGATGGAAAGCCTTGGTTTCATGATATCAAGGAATATTCGACGAAAGGAGAATACCCAGAACTCGCAAATGCTACTCAAAAGTGCACACTTCGGAGGCTATCCAACAATTTCTTTCACAACGGAGGAATCCTGTACAGGAGGACTCCTGATTTGGGATTACTAAGGTGTGTTGACGCAAAGGAAGCATCCAGGCTATTAGAGGAAATTCATGCAGGGACTTGTGGTCCCCATATGAATGGTTTTGTCTTAGCAAAAAAATACTCCGAGCTGGTTACTTTTGGATGACTATGGAAACAGACTGCATCCAGTAAGTCCAAAAGTGCCACCGCTACCAGATACCCACAGACATGATAAAGGTGCCTCCAAATGAGCTTAATGCAACAAGCTCGCCGTGGCCGTTTGCCGCCTGGGGAATGGATGTTATCGGACCAATCGAACCTGCCGCATCAAACGGGCACAGGTTTATCCTAGTAGCAATTGATTATTTCACCAAATGGGTTGAAGCAGCATCTTACATAGAGTGACTAAGAAAGTCGTGGCAGATTTCATCCGCGACTGTATCGTTTGCCGGTTCAGAATTTCAGAGTCAATCATTACTGATAATGGCTCCAACCTCAACAGTGATTTGATGAAATCCATGTGTGAAACCTTCAAGATCAAACACAAGAATTCTACAGCTACAAACCTTAGATGAACGAAGCCGTAGAGGCCGCCAACAAGAATATCAAAAAGATACTAAGGAAAATGATAGAGAAGCATAAGCAGTGGCACGAAAAGCTCTCATTTGCTTTATTGGGATACCGCACCACAGTCCGCATATCGACAGGAGCAACCCCCTATATGCTGGTTTACGGTACAGAGGCAGTCATTCCCGCTGAGGTAGAAATTCCTTCCTTAAGGATCATACAGGAAGCAGAGCTCGACGAGGCAGAGTGGGTGAAGAGTCATTACGAGCAACTAGCTCTTATAGACGGTAAGAGAATGAATGCAGTTTTCCACAGTCAGCTCTATCAGAACAGAATGTCCAGAGCCTTCAACAAAAGAGTCAAGCCGAGACAGTTCACACCGGGGCAGCTGGTGTTAAAGAAAATCTTTCCACATCAAAATGAAGCTAAAGGGAAATTCTCTCCCAACTGGCAAGGTCCGTACATGGTTCACCGGGTTCTAACAGGAGGAGCCCTCATACTCGCAGAAATGGATAGAGAAGTCTGGCCAAAGTCGTTCAATTTAGACGCAGTCAAGCGATACTATGTGTAATCTTTATGCTTTCCTATATGATGTAGCTTGAACTACGCTTGACCTGATTCCTGTTTAAGAGGGGATACGTAGGCAGCCCTATGTGTTCAGTCACAAGTCAATAAAATTTCCATTTCCCCCGCTATTGGAAACTCGGGCAGAATTTTGAGGAGGACCCACAAAATTCCAAAGTTGATTTTAGCCATTTATCATCAACAACCGTCAGAAGCAGCAGCCCAGTAAATTGGGGCAGAATTTTGAGGAGGACCCTCAAAATTCCGGAGAAAGAGAAGTTGCAATGACTTGAACCACGTCGCAGTCGTTGGTTCATCTAAGGAAAACTATTCTTAATTACGCATTTATATTATGCTTTTACTAAATTATGCATGTCTATTATCAAAATTGCTTTGTTCAGCAACGCTACCCCAATGATACGCATAATATCACCAAAACAGAGCCGATCAGGTCAAGCAAAGTCAACAGGGATACGAACTAACCTTTCCCCTTTACAAATCTCACGATTTTTCTTTGGATACAGGCACCCAGGTCGCAAAATCACCAAATATATTATACACTCACATTGCTCAGAAATACGACTCTCAGAACCGTCACGCCTATTCACCACACACCACATCCCTAGTAGCTACGATATCACAATAAGCTATCAACTATCAACTAAGAAATTTTATTCCTCGTCGCCTTTTATTTTCCGCATTGCATAAGGCTACCATTCTGCCTTCCGTGACTAAGCCCTGTCTCAATCTGCATTTCTCTGCATTGCATAAGGCTACCATTCTGCCTTCCGAGACTAAGCCCTGTCTCCATCTGCATTTCTCTGCATCGCATAAGGCTACCATTATGCCTTCTGAGACTAAGCTCTGTCTCCATCTGCATCTCTCTGCATTGCATAAGGCTACTATTTTGCCTTCCCAGACTAAGCTCTGTCTCCATCTGCATTTCTCTGCATTGCATAAGGCTACCATTCTGCCTTCCGAGGTTAAGCTCTACCTCCATCTACATTTCCTGCATTGCATAAGGCTACCATTCTAAGCTCTGTCTCCATCTGCATTCTCTGCATTGCATAAGGCTACCATTCTGCCTTCCGAGGTTAAGCTCTACCTCCATCTCGCATGGCTGAAAGATCGCTGCCTTCATTTACTTCTCGCATGGCTGAAAGATCGCCACCTTCATTTACTTCTTGCATGGCTGAAAGATCGCCACCTCATTTATATTTGCATGGCTGAAAGATCGCCACCTTCATTTACTTCTTGCATGGCTGAAAGATCGCCACCTCATTTACATTTGCATGGCTGAAAGATCGCCACCCTACTGCATCTCATGGGCTGAAAGATCGCCAAATTATCTGAGGGAATCATCGTTCAGAGGCACCATTTGCATAGCCCGAGCACACCATACCATGGCCCGAGGATCCCTTTAATCTTTTGCATATCATTATTCAAAGGTATCATGGTTCGGAGGCATCATCCTCATAGCCCGAGAGCATCATTTCATGGCCCGCATATCCTTTATTATACGCTTCATGGCCCAGGACATCATGGTCCAAGGACATCATCCTAACCGTCCAAAGACAACATTCATGGTCCAATGGGAACTTGCATCATATTTAAATTTACGCACAATATACACTTGTATTGTTTATTTGCAGGTAAGCCGGCAAACCACGACTGTCTCAGCAGGAGCGATCCTGCTCCAGCTCCCGCAACCCTATTTGACTTTAACCATCCATTCCAAACTGAGTATCGCGTCCGTCCTTGGGAAAACCTCCAACGGCATATTCCGCCGACGGATCCTGAACTACATATGGCCTGATTCCTGTAAGACCAAGGATATGTAGGCAGCTCAGGAACCAGATCACGGTCTTTCTTCAAACCATTTCATTCGGTCAAATTGGCCATCATATCTTTACCCGACAACTCTTTCATCCTTCCCGAGTAAAGATGAGCAGCTGTTGATATCTAATTTTTTCCTATGTATTTTTACATGCAAAATACTTTCCAAATAGCATATATATGCACATATAAATATGTCCAAATATTTTAGTATTCTTCCTAATTTTTAAAAGATTTTTAAATCAATTTATTGCCCTATTTTAACAATACAAAAACCAATAATTATTCCTCAAATTATCATTTTGGTGATTAACTTATTTTATTCTCACATTTATACCAAAATATAGCTAAGGTAATTTTTACGTATTTTTAAAAATTTATTTAGTATTTTTAAAGCTAAATTGCATATAATTGCAATTTTAGCCTATTTTAAGATTTAATAGCATTTTATAATTATGAAATTAGTTCCAGTATTTTTAATTTAATACTTATATATTATTAATTAATTTAGTATCTTTAATTTATTTTCATAAATTATTTTACTATTTTTTATAAAATAAAAAGGGAAAAAGTGGCTATTTAAAATCTAGCCCTAACTATTTCAATTTTGGCCTAAAATCAGCCCCCAATTAAGCCCCAATTTCATTTTTTTAAGGGGACCAGTCCAATTCAATTTAACCCGCCCCTGACCCAACTAAAATCTACCTAACCCAGACCCCCTCTTATCCTGGTCGTTGATCTCTGAGATCAACGAACCCTATCCATTCTTGCTTTTTTTAATCCAAACGACTACCCTAATCCCCTCATTTCTCTTCTATCAGCCGCCTCTAAACGCTCCACTCCCTCAAACTCTCTCGAATGTTCTCAAAACCCTAATCGCCTCCTACCGTCTTCAACCTCAAAACCACCAGAATCCATGGCTTCTCAAGCCATGGAAGCCCTACACTCACCCCTCCTTGATCTTATACGCCTGGTACTTGGAGGTTCGAGGTATAACCTCGAAGGTTTACGCTTAGATCTTCGCCGATCCAATGTTCTACGGCCATCTCCGGCCTTGCTCCGGCGTACAATGGTGTTTTGAGCCTGGTTCTGACTTCTCCGACTCAGATCAAACCTTTTCAAAACCTTTCTCATTTTAGGGTTCCTCTAAAACCCTAACTATTCGAGGTTTTTCTCCAATTTTTTTCTTAGATCTGTTATATGTCTATGCTCTATTTGAATTTTCAAATGATTTCCCCAACTTTCAAAAATTACTTTCAAAATCGCTTCTTTTTTCGATTTAGAGTTTTCTGAAATGCTTAAAATATTTCTCTCACTTTTCTTTTCCTTTTCTTTGTGTGTATTTGTCTTTACTGTGCACATATGTGTCCTTTTTACCACACATGTTCTTCTGTGCTTTCTATCTTTCGTTTTCCTACTGTGTTTCTATACCATGATCTCACATGTTTATCTCACTGTGTTTTCCTATATGTTTTTTTTGCTATACTTTTCGGGTGTTCTTGTGTTCTTCTACTGTATTTCTCTACTAAGTTCTTAAGTCTCTTTGTTTTCCTTCTACTGAACCTTGTTTTAAGTTTCCTCTAAAAGACCCGTTTAAGCATGTTTTCCTCTACTGTTTCTTCTACTCTCATTATGCTTCGAATTTCTTCACTTTGTTTGCTTTGAAATTTCTACTGAAGTTGCTTGTTTTCTCATGAGTTTCTGAAAGAAATTATTTCCTCGCTCCTCATTCGCTTGTGGAGATAAATTTAGATCAAGCAAACTCTTTCACCCGGAACTTGTTCGGCTAAAACTGCTCCAAAATAACACCCGATGATTGAGGGATATCCCTACTTTGCGGAACCTCATTATTGTGAATGTCTTCAATCCTGACGTATATTTCCAACATTGTTATCACAAGAAGTTCCCGGTATTCATCCGGAGTCTTCAAAAAATCAGTCAGAGTTTCAACATCTTTGATGTTAAACTCAGCATAACAAGCAACCCCTTGCAGAGTAACAACATACGAATATCTTTTAGTTACTTTAATATTCGCTGAACGTTTGCTCACACTCATTTTTTTTTACATAACAACGATACCAATGTATCGTACTCCATTGTAAGTGGAAACTTAACATGACACTGTGGAGAACAACTATAACGTACTGAGTTATTCTCCACTACAACTTCATCCCCCAATATCCCCTCCCCCCCCAATATAATGAAACCTTAATTTTTTGCTCTTTATACATAATGATAAAATGCAAAATAACTAAACGAACAAATATTTTGGAAGACTTGAAGGATTCTGAATGAATTTTTACCAAATTTTGAAACTTCTTAAATAAGGAGAAAACCAGTCCGAGGGGTTCAATTATTTGATGTATAGCGCCTTATATATGCGTAATATACCCCTATGAATTATTGTTGTGTCAGTTAAGTGCAAATGAATTATTGGTGGGGCCAACTTTATATATAGCGCGGTTATTCACCGCTCTCTACCTTAACGGGCAATCATGTCGTTAAGGTATATCACAGTGAATAACCGCGCTATATATAAGATGGTACCCGGTCATTTTTTATACCTACTTTGGTCGCCTGAGTCCATCAAAACCACAATTAGATTTTGTACTCTCTTAATTCATCTCATTTTCTTTCTTCTTCTACTTCACTTCTTTTCATCCTCTTCCTAGGCTCTTTTACACATGAAACTAAAATCAAGATTTTAATTATGGATATCGGGAAAGGCCTAATAATTGATATTTTAAGGGGGGAGAAATATCATTTGGTATTTTTTCAAATAATATTTATAAATAATACAAGTTAAAAACTTTTAAAATCAAGGAGATATTTGGTACAAAAATGGAATATCCCATCTTTTATATGATATAAATTACATCGAGATTTTTGAACAAAACGTCAAGAATTTGGAACAACATAATACCGATTTTACCTAATATCTCCAACTAAACACGGGATAAATTTAACCCTAAAATTTATAACAGAATAATCCACTTAATCCCTTGAACTAAGCACCCTACATATAAAAAATTAAAAGGGAGTATTTATATAAATATTTTCTTATTTATAATATAATATTAGTTTTATGTAATGGGATGATGAAATAATCCACCTAATCCCTTGAACCAAATGATTAATATAGTATTAATTTTAAGTTTGTCACGACCCAGAATCCTGCCTAATCGTGATGGCCCCTAACCCCAACATAGGTAAGCAAAACAATCAATAATACAACTCGAACGAAGGAGCATCAATAAATAATAAAAGAAAGTGAAATCCATACAAATATCCCAAGGACTAGTAGTACAAGTAATGAGTCGCTAAGATTTATTTACAAAGCTGGTTTGAAAAACAAATACAATATATGTTTGAATTTTACATAAATAGAAATGAAGTCCTAAACTACCATGAACAAATGGTAGCTTGAATTTGGATCGCAGCTACAACTTCAATGCAAGCCTTTGTCATCCATAGCAGTTCAGCTCCAAGATCTGCACACAAGGTGCAGAAGTGTAATATGAGTACAATCGACCCATGTCATAACTCTTTTTTTGGGGGATGGGCAAAGAAGTTTTTCCGATTTAAGTGACATTATTTGAAAGGGGGTTGGTTGTATTAATTTTAAGGATTCGCCTCTTAGAATTATTTGATTTCGGTGTTTGAAGTCACCAATTTTAAAAATCCATATTCAAGAAAAAGTTTTAACTCTGAATTATGGTCGGTGAACATAGAAGATCGGTAAGAAATTTTGTTAATTGGGGAGAAAGTGTGGAGCACTCCCCGAGTTCTGTAATTTTAGCACGGTCATTTAACAAATTATGCTTGGCTTAATTAATCTAAATATTCTATGTTTTAGGAATTTTATGCCTTCCCACTTTTATACCGCTTTCGATTGCTTATTTAGGAAATTATGGTATTCATCTTGAACAAGCCACACGTACGTGCACTTGTTATGTTGTATATGTCAAAAATCGGGTTACCCATACGTACCCACGATTAATAACATCCTTATTATAGTTTGAAGTTGATGGATCAAGTCGCATAAATGCGCACTTAAACTTTGCAGTTACAAATCACAGTTATGCCACGAAAATCGTACTCATAACTATGATAAATTATTATACGCACCTAAAAGCATGCTAGTGAATATGAGTTATTTTCCTAAAAATAGTTTTGGGATTATTACAAGGCCAAAGTTATGGATATTATTGTGGAAAGAGCATAGGTTTTAGTTATCTAGAAATATTTAAAAAGAGGCCAATTGCATTACTGGGCTACGAAGATGTTCATTCTTGCCAATTTCTTATATAAAGAACCCATACTTGGGATTAAGTAGATAGTTACGTTGCTAAAGTATTTATTGCTTGACAAAATTAATGAAGAACCACTGCCAAGTTATTGGAGTGAGGGCAAATGCAATTCATGAGCTTTAAGTTAGGCTTAACAATGAAGTTTGTTCATCTTGAATTTGAAAGAGGTTGCTGAAGACTGAGAGGGTATAACGAAGGCAAATGTAATGATTTAATCATGAGCAATTATAATTGTGGCCACTCGGGCCAAAGTTTTAACAGTCACTAGCCAGAAATTAATTAATTATAATAGACATATAACGCAGAGGTTAGTGAGTGAGTACCTGTCTGGAATTAACAGCAAACTGATCAGGCAAATCATTGTAGCGGCGATAGCTAGTGGATCCAATACGTCTAGACATGGACCCACCATGAAACCTTTGAGATAACTGATGCTGCTGAATTGCCATTGATAAAGCTTGCCTATGAAGCAACTCCTCTTCCGTTAGTGACCTCCTCTTTGATATCTCATTCCTCTTACTCCTTGACCCTATTCCATTTTGTCGGTTTCTTTTACATCCTTCTTTGTCATGCAAATAAATCTATTACCCATTTCTCAAAATTCAATCTTGCACAATACCCAGAATTTCTTTTTGCCTAATTATCAGAAATCTTCAAAGCAGACTGAAATTCAGTAATTTGCACAAGACCCAGATACTATTTTGCCAAAAGATACCATTTTATTCAGAAATTAATTAATAACGTAAATGTACATTCAAATAAATACTAAGTATATAATAGATATAAATTGTCAATAACTATCATCACTGTAATTTTTTAACACAACAGAGATTTGGAGACATGCTCTTGAGTCTAAAGGTTTCAAGTTGAGTAGGACAAAGACGGAATACCTCGAGTGCAAATTTGGAGTTGAGCCGACGGAAGCGGGAGTTGAAGTGAGGCTTGACTCTCAAGTCATTCCCAAGAAAGGTAGTTTCAAGTACCTTGGATCGGTTATTCAGGGGATCGGGGAGATTGACGAGGATGTCACACACCGTATAGGGGTGGGTGGATGAAGTGGAGGTTAGCGTCGGGAGTCTTGTGTGACAAGAAAGTGCCACCGTTACTAAAAGGTAAGTTTTATAGAGTAGTGGTTCGGCCTGCCATGTTATATGGAACTGAATGTTGGCCGGTAAAAAACTCACACATCTAGAAGATGAAAGTAGCAGAGATGAGGATGTTGAGGTGGATGTGCGGGCATACAAGGATGGATAAAATTAAGAATGAAGATATTAGAGAGAAGGTGGGCGTGGCCCCCATGGAGGACAAGATGCGGGAAGTAAGACTCAGATGGTTCGGGCACATTCAGAGGAGGAGCACTGATGCACCGGTGAGGAGGTGTGAGCGACTGGCTGTAGTGGGCACGCGGAGAGGTAGAGGACGACCTAAGAAGTATTGGGGAGAGGTGATCAGACAGGACATGACGCGACTTAGGATTACTGAGGACATGACCCTTGACAGGGAATTATGGAGGTCAAGCATTAAGGTTGTAGGTTAGAGGAAACTTGTGAATATTTCTACAACACAATAGAGTGAGACTAGCCAGGTAGGAGTTACACTAAGAATGTCATTGGTCGTCTATTGATGCAGGGCTTTGCCTGCTAGTTGTACTATACCAACCATCTATTTCGTATTTCGTATTCTGTATTTCATATCTCTTATATTGCTGGTATTTTATTATGCATTTTTATGGTACTAATATATCGGCTCCTGTTGCTTTTTTGAGCCGAGGGTCTCCTGGAAACAGCCTCTCTACCCTTCGGGGTAGGGGTAAGGTCTGCGTACATATTACCCTCCCCAGACCCCACTTGTGGGATTATACTGGGTCGTTGTTGTTGTTGTTGTTGTTGTTGTTGTTGTAGAACAGTCTATACCCTTTGAATACACAAAAGCACTCGGGATACATTAATGATATATTATGGATACATTGCAAAATGCACGATACACTCTATATACAAATTTTATGCAATATATATACTAAATAGACTGTCAATATACAAAAAATATATTAAAATAGACGGTCACTATACAATTTATAAACAATAGACTGTCACTATACAAAATAGACTATCATTATACAAAAATATACTAAATAGATTGCCACTATACAATTTATATACACTAGACCGTCATTATACAAAATAGACTGTCACTATACTAAATATATACTAAATAGACTGTTATTATACAAAATAAACTGTCATTATACAAAAAATATACAAAATAGACTGTCACTATACAAAAAATATACAAAATAGACATTTCGGGCTATTAGATGTAATATGTTTGGGCCGAAGGGCCATTTCGTGTAAGCAGAAAAAATATGGACTATTAAAATTTTGAGGGGCTATAGACGGTAGTTTTCACTTTAATCATATTGATATAAAATGCATGCTTTATTTATTTAAAACCTCTCCGAATTGCCTTTGTGAACATTGGCCACAAACTGTGCACAGAATCTAGGCCTGTTAACAGGCTATGGAGCCATTGGGCTCACATGATCCAGACGAGTTTCGGCCCAAATGACCTTTGCCTCATCTTGGACTTGACAACTTTGGAGATCAAACCCTTTTAAAGTTCATAGCCAGTATACAAAATTATTGCTGGCATGGCCACTAATAAAATCATTTACAACTCAGCATTCACAAATCTGTTTTCACTTGAACTCTAAAAGGATTTTTTCCTTCCTATACCATATATGAAACTTTATTACCAAATATGTGCATAATATCTAAATTACCCGCCTAGTTCACATTTTTCCTATAATTTCTGTACCATTCGTTTATTAGGAATTAATAGGGCAGAATCTTCCCTTAATAACGCGCGAAAAATCAGGAAAGAATCTTGGGATTGATTGATTCTACATTAAATTCAAGTTTTGAAACGGAAAGGAGATCAAATCATATCACAGAAATCATTTATCTTCAATTTATAATAAAATTTTGTTCCGTTTTTTTCTCACAATTGCTACAAATCAAAATCTTAGTTCGTCATTAAATCAAAATCGCTACAAATCCACCATTGACAGCCATTAAAAAGCTTGAAAGCTTTGAATTCAAATTTGGGTTTTCAAAAATCATTATTTGTTTGGATTGGGTGTTGTTGAAAATAATTGGGAATATGGTTTGGAGTTTATATCTCAATTTTGAGGGGTTTTGGTGAAGATTAGACTTGGTTTTGACTGAATTTCAGATTGAAACTCGAAGAAGAAGAAGAAGGCATATTGCAGAAATTGTAGATAAATTGTAGATTATTTGTATTCTGATTGTAGATGCTTTATTTTCTGTTTTCACAAATAAAAAAACAACTAAAACTTCTACAAATCTTCTAAAAAACGCAATTATGTCAAAAATTCCAATTATGCTACAATTGAATGGGAATTGGGATATTAAAATTCAATGTACCCAGTTTGTCGATATTTTGTAGATAATTTGTAGATTTTCGACATAGATTGTAGTTTATAGTATAAATGTAGTAATTATGTAGATACCCTTACAAATAATACTGTTTTATACATCCTTAAACTAATTTGTAGTATATTTGTAGAAAATTTGTAGATGAAGAGAAAAATTTTGTAGTCAATATTTTTTCAACATAGATTGTAGTTTAATTGTAGTATAAATGTAGTAATTTTGTAGAAAATTATGAAAATAATATTGCTTTATACATCCTAAAACTGATGTATAATTTATTTATAGATAAATGTAGGAATTTTATAGATATTACCATAAAATCAGACTTCCATAAAATTTGAAATATATGTGGCATATGATGTAAAAATCTCTTTTATTTATTTCAAATTCCGATCAATCCAACTGTAACTACTTCATATTTTTGTTGTATCAAATGTGTGTATAAAGTGTGCGAAATCAAGAAACTCAGATTAGAAATAGAAAAAGTAAAACAGAAGTAAAATAAGAAATGGAGAATGGAGAAGTAGAGAACAGAGGAGTTTCCTCGTCGGAAACCGTCAACGGCGGCGAAGATGTATTTAGTTCAAATTCTGATCAATCCAACTGTAACTACAATTTATCTACAATTTCTGCAATATGTCTTCTTCTTCTTCTTCGAGTTTCAATCTGAAATTCAGCCAAAACCAAGTCTAAATCTTCACCAAAACCCCTCAAAATTGAGATATAAACTCCAAAACATATTCCCAATTATTTACAACAATATCCAATCAAAACAAATAATGATTTTTGAAAACCCAAATTTGAATTCAAAGCTTCAAAGCTTTGTAATGGCTGTCAATGGTGGATTTGTAGCGATGTTGATTTGAAAACCCAAATCTGAAATATCATGATGTTGTTGCGCGAAGCTTGTTGTTCCAATGCTTCTGTTATTTTTGTTTCACATTCGTAGTGCACATTTCGCCTTCACGTTTGTGAATATTGTTCTGTTTAAAAATCTTCATTTTTTTGTGAATTTAGATGGAGAATTTAGTTTCAGAAGATGAAAAATGGTAAAAAAAACGTGGGTATGGGTAAAATGTGGGTGGGACTGAGGGGTTAGGAGAGAGAAACGTAAAGATTCCTTTAATTAAGGAGTAAATAATGTACAATTAATTATACCCTTAATTAATTATGGTATAGAATTGATAATTTGATATACTAAGTATAATTAAGTCAAACCTTAAACATTAAGGGTAATAAGGTTTCTTGTGTGGCATAGGAATGTAAAAATTCCAATTCTAAATTAATAAGAATCAAACATTTACACTTATAGCCACTTCAGTTCTGATTTTTGCAGAATTAACATTTCGCAATGAAAATTACATCCACAAAATGTGCTATTACACGAATAGCCACCTTGAATCCATCATCAAAGTACATCTACCTAAAATCTAAATCTCAACGTGAAACAAACTGATCTTCAGCGTATATCAAACTACATAAGACTTATAACAATGAAACTAGAGAATTTTTGGGATTCCACTATCTTTCGCCTTTTAAACTGCAAAACTGATCAATTAATAGCCAGATCTGCAAATGTTTGCCTTGTGCCTACAAATGCACAACAACAAAAATCTTTCCATCATCACAAACATCGCAGAAATTTAAGTATCTAAGTAGATGCGGAATATTTCAACTACTTATAGTTATAATGACTCGACCAGTCGTTTTGAGTATTTCAGTCCCGTATCCCCTATTTGACGCTTTATATATATATGTATTTTGGTTACTTGACTTGCCGGGATGGTTGGTTTGGTTTCAGCGTAGTTTTGGAGTGAATTGTGACACTTAGTCCCAAGGTTGGAAGCTTAAGTTGTAAGAGTTGATTGGAGTTTGACTTTTGTGTACAACTCCGGAATAGCATTATGATGGTTCCAGTAGCTTCGTATAGTAATTTTTGACTTAGGCATATGTTCGAATTTGGATTTGGGGGTTCGTACGTCGATTTGGTGTTTCTTGGCGAAAGTTGGAAAGTTGAAGGTTTGGAAGGCTCATAGGTTTTACCGAGAGTTGAGTTTGATGATATCGGGATCAGATTGTAGTTTTGGAAGTTTGAATAGGTCTATTGTGTTATTTGGGACTTGTATGCAAAATTTGGGGTCATTTCGAGTTGATGTGATATTGTTCGACAAGAGTTTTGGAAGTTGAAAGTTCATTAGTTCCTTAGGCTTGAATCGTGGTGCGATTGGTGGTCTTGAGGTTATTTTTATGTGATTTGAGGCCTCGAGTAGGTTCGTATTATATTTTAGGACTTGTTGGTATATTTGGATGGGATCCCGAGGGCATTAGGTGTGTTTCAGATAGATTTCGGATCATTGGCGGAGTTGTTGGCAGTGATGGTTTTGTTAAGTCTGATGTTTTCACATCTGCGAAAAAAGGGCAGTAGATGTGGAGCCGCAGAAGCAGACAGGTGAGCGCATGTGCGTATTTGGTTAGAGAAGTCAAGGACCGTTGTGACGATCCGATAGGTCGTTTTGAATACTAGCCCTTATTTTCGTGTTTCGAGACCTCTATTAGCTTCATTTGATGATTCATGGTTTGCGTGCATGGTCTGTATCGCTTTTAGAAAAGTTTTTATGTGAAATTTTGAAGAAAATAAAAGTTTTGATTAAAAATGAGGCTAGAGTTGACCACGGTCAACATTTTGGGTGAATGACCACGAATTGGTATTTTGAAGATTCCGGTAGGTACGTCCGTCACCTAGCGCGTACATCATACCAGTATCTTTCATACAATGTAGTTCTCAGGGTTAAATACCCTCAAATTCAAGTTTAGATGTGTTACTTACCTCAAAGCATGCAACTCAATGCTCCAACAAACCCTTGCCTCACGAATCGGCCGCCAAACAACTAGAATCTAGTCACAAACAACTTAATAGAATCAATACAAGCTATAGGAATCGATTCCATACGATAAAGCTAAGATCTTTAATCAAAATTAACAAAACTCAACCCAAAAGGTCAACCCAAAACCGCACCTTGGTACCAGACAAAATTCACAAAATCCGAACACTCATTTAATTACGAGTCTAATCATACCAAAATCATCTAATTCCAACCACAAATCGACCCTCAAACCCCCCAAATCTCACTCTTCAATACATAGTCAAAAATTCCCTAAATTTGACCTCAAATATACATAAACTAGGTGTAAAATCAATGGGTAAAGAATAATTACCAATAAAAGTGATAAATCTTTACTTACCTCTTCAATGGTAGCCAAAACCCTCTCAAAATTCGCCCATAGCCGAGTTCCCGAAGTCCAAAATGAGAAAAATCACAAAACCCGTCATTTTAATCCCCCCCCGGATTTTTGCACATGCGCTCCCATCCACCGCACCTGCGGACAAACCATCGCAGGTGCGGAATTTCATTAACATCCCGACCATCTGCTTCTGCGGAAAAAATACTTCCCACATGCGGAAGCGTACCTGCGCTTAAGCCTCCACTTCTGTGGTCCCAGACATTGCGGTCAAGCTTTGCTTCTGTGGTCCAATATGCGCTTCTGCTCATGTGCGCCTGCGCCTTCAACTCCGTACCATGCCTCCTCACCTCTTCGCTTCTCGCTCCTCGCAGGTGCAAAAAATTCTTCGCACCTATGCATCTACTCAGCCTCAACCTAAACCGCTTCTGCGACCCCAGGGCCACTTCTGCAGCCTCACACCTACGATCAAAACCATGCAAGTTCAATCACACTAGAAGCTTTAAGCTTCAACAATTCCTTAAGTCCAAAAATCAATCCGATTTCAATTCGAATCATACCTGAGGCCCCCGGGTCCCATCCAAGCATACCAACACATTCTAAAAACATGATATGAAATTAGTTGAAGCCTCAAATGCTAAGATACATCTTCAATTCAGCTTGTGCCTTTTGGAGCACAATCCTATTTTCAATGGTTGACTCTTCTTCAAATAGCATCTCCTTCACTCTAACAATATCCTCCCTTATAGCTAGTTGTTTGAAAATGTCTCCATAAGTCAACTTACTCCATTTAGACAATGCTATCTTCACCCTTTTCAGCTTCTGCTTGAACATTAAGTAGGGATCCCTAATAAAATCAGCCAGCCAATTTTGTCTCACAACCTCCTTAAAGGAGTCATGCTTTGCCCAGAAGTTGAGAAATCTAAATGGCTTCACAAATTGCTTTGCATCATCTCCACATTTCATCAACAAAGGTGCATGATCTGAGCCTATTCTTATAAGGTGTTCCACCTTGTCGCACCTCCTTTTTCCGCCCCCGCGGGGGGTACAAGGGAGTTTTCTCCAATTAAAGGACAGTCGAAACGGGATTTGTTTGTTTGTTTCAGAGTCGCCACTTAGGAATTTTAAGGCGTCCCAAGTCACCGGTTTTAATCCCTGAATCGAGGAGAATATGACTCTGTTTGTTATTCTGCGAACCAGAAATCCTGAGTAAGGAATTCTGTTAATCCGGAAGAAGATGTTAGGCATTTCCGAATTCCGTGGTTCTAGCACGATCGCTTAACTGTTTTTATTCTTGGCTTAGTTATCTCGATTTTACATTTTTATTGCATGATTTTGTTACCGCTTCTGTTTAGATTGTTTATAATTAAAGACTCTTCTTCGAATTGAATCACGCATACGTGTATTCGTTTTATATATTATATATTTTTTAACATGAGAAATCGTGTCACGCGTACGTATACACAATGATATTGATAATATAATTATTTTTTCGAATTCTTTTTTATTATAAAAATAGACTTAAGTTCGAAATTGTGCTTAAAATAAAATTAAGAACGCCTGTCGCTCTTGTATGATTAAATAGTGAACTGCACATCTCGGGTTATATGAAATTAATATTGATAGTCTCCGAAGAACCCTTTTTTATTAAATATTCGCTCGAAGTTGCGCGAACACATAATCCGAATTGCTTTTAGAAATATAATCAGGTTACGCGAACGTATCCCTAATCACAAATATATTCTTGATGGTAATATAAATTTGTTTACAAATTATTTATTACATCCATATTATTTTTATGTGAAAGTCATGGTAAACCACTATTTGAGACGCCTCTAAATTACTCGAAAAGGATTCACAAATTATTGAGTGTTGACCACAAATTATATTTTTTCGCGTATAAATTATATTCCTCCAAGCCATTCGAATTTAAGGAGTAAAAATGAACAACGTGTGATTAATACTACCATTTGTAGTGAATAAATTATTTGCCTACCCAAATAAACAACGTGCGAATCACGTATAAACATTGGGAAAGAATTGATGTAAGAAAGGAAATGATCTTTTCCAAGAATTTTCATTATTCTATTTGAGGCGAATACTATTTTTTTATATTTTTTAAAATGTTATAATCTATAAACCTAATCACCTTCTACATTACTTGTTTTTAATCCAAAGTTGTAATCGTTTGGTTAATTTGTTTACGATGGTAGATATGCATCAAGTTGATAAAAAAAATTATTATACAAATCGATTCAATAAAATTGCATTACATGCAACATAGTTGTACGTCTGAACCGTTCATAACATTCTAACATCGTAACGAGCTATATCAACTCACCTTCCACATATGATTATATATATACTCATCATCATGCCATATATGAACATACAACTTATATCAATCTAAACCAAAATCAGATTTTTTACAAGATATACTAATAATGTAATTTCTTGATACTTCCATTCTACTTTACATTTAGCTAACAATATTACGGGATGTAATTAATGGCCCATTTTATGCCATGTTCCCTACCTTGATAATTCAATCATGACTTCACTTAATGAAAATTCCGAAATAGGTGATATTATTACAACACTTATACGAACTTTAAGAGGTAACAATTATCTTATATTCATTACGTCAAACGTACTACTATATCAATTAACTGAAACAAAAACCAAATTTTAAACTAATGAACTTGAATGAATGGAAAACAGAATTATAATTCCCAAACTTCATTAATTTGTCATGTTGAAGCTTTTCATGACATGAATTTACAGATATGTACCTGATATTGGAAGCAAAAGAAAATGAAGATGAGAATCAGCAGCAGTAATAACAGTACAACAGCAACAACTGCCCAGCAACAGTAACAACCCAGTAACAGACCGGTGGAGTAGTAATCCCAAAAACAAAAGCTTTAAGCTTTGAATGAAACAACAACCATTGATACTAATTTCAAACAAAGAAAGAAAGCAGAAGATTTTTTAGTTTTTATTTTTATTTTGAAAGCTTAAATATTTTTCGGAATTTTTCTTTCTCTTAAATGTTCAGTCCTTTTTTTTTCTCTCTTCTATTCTCTGTCCGTTTTTTTTTCTCTATCTGTCTTCTCTCGTATATCCCTCTTATTCTGATTTCAAGACTTCTTATAACCCATCCCATAAATCTTTCAATTAATTAAAATCAATTTTTCTCTACCCAACCCATTATCTTCCCACTCATCCCCATTACATTAAATAAACATATCACACCACCCCATTATATTTTGTCCCCCATGCCTAACATAAAATAATACAAGATTCCCCCCACTAAATTTTGTCTTGTCCACCCTTTATATTAAACAACTATATCACAAACCACCCCATTTCATTTTGTCCCCCATGCTTCATATAAACAATTACAAAATGTACAATTCCTAAACTACCCCTCCGACCCTATTGCAAATTACTATTTTACCCCCGAAAGTACTATAAATTACCAAACTACCCATCAGCTATAACACATCAATTAATCAAACTTAACCAAAATATAGACAATATGATTAATTTCTAACAATGTTCAAACAACAAATTTCATGAACATGATTTCTTCAACATTTCAACAACAAAGCACATGAACATGATTTCAATAACATTTCAACAATAAATCACATGAACACAAATTGAACAACAAAGAACAACTAAAATTTGATTGAACAATATTTTAGCAACAAACAATCCTATTTTCGGATTCAACAACAACAAACAAGTATATTTAGATTTCTAAATTCAATCATATTGAACTTAAAATCAATTCTAACAACATTACAACCAACAATTCCTATATTAAACTTTATGAGACAAATTCAAGAAATAATCACAAATGGTAAACAAGAAATCAAGCTATACAAATTTCGGATTCAAGAACAATCAAACAAAGTATGAACATGAATTAAATCTATATTAAACAACAAGCATGACATATTCAAACGATTAAATCAATATATTTCCTTCAACACAACTAAATTCTTTTTTTAGACAAATAACAAGATTTGTTGTTAGAAACAATTATGAACTTAAACTTGAACTTAACAATATTAACAATTTCTAAAAATACATAAACACATGAAACAAATTGAAGAAATAATCAATTAAATTTCAATTTGAATCTAACAAACATCAAACTAACAAATATTTATTCTAACAACAATACAAACATAAAATAAACATGAAAAACAACTTAATTAATTTACCATTTGAATCTGAAAATTAAAATCAACAAAACACATGAACAAACTAGAAAATTATTTCAACGATGAACAACGAACAAAACAAGAATCAAATATTTAACGATTTTAACTTCGAGAAATATAAAAACGAAATATGGACAAAATAAAACTCAAAAACAACTTACCGGAGATGAATCAACGAAGAACTTTGATTGTAAACAAATCTGTCCAAGCCTCGACCAAAGCTCGAACGAAGGACGACGAAAACGAAGAAGAAGTAGAAGCAGTCCGCAGCTACTGCCGCGATGAGCAGCAGCAGCAGTCCGTCCAACACCTACTGCGACGAGCAGCAGCAGCACGACGTAGGAAGTAGCGGCGACAGCCGCAACGACGAAGAGAAGACGCAGTTGCGACAGCAGCCATGGCAACGAGCGTTGACGAACACGAAGAAGAAATAGCTGGACTGTTGTTCATTGGACGAAGAAGATGAAGTGACGACACAGGCACAACTGCGTGAACAGTAGCAACAATGGCTGGGCGCGAGGAGGAAGGTTGCCATGGGAGCTCAAGCTTGAGCTTGGCGACGAAGATGACGAAGCAATGGCCGCGGGGTGTTATGGTGGAACTGGGGGCAGCATGGTCGCAGTTGGGGACGATGCTAGGAGGAGGCTGGTACGGGCAGCCATGGATGGGGTGTTTTGGAGCTTGAGGAAGAAGAAGAAAAATGAGAGGGGGGGGGGGTGGCGGATTGGTTTAGTGTTTTAGGGTTTTCTTCTTTTAATTTTTTTTTTGTTTTGTTTTTGTTTTGTAAAAAATGAAAGACAAAGGGGGTTTGGGTCTTTTGGGTTATGGACTGGGTCGACCCAGTTCGAAATAGACTGGGTCGTAGGGAAGATTGGGCCATTTTTTGGGCTTGTGGCTTAAATTTGAAGAAGAGGCCCAATTCCGACTTTCTTTATATTTTCGCTCTCTTTTCTTCTTTTATTTCTCTAAAAATAAATTATAAAAATACTTAAACTATTATTAAGAACTAAATTAAGTTATAAAAGCGCAAATTAACACCCAATATCAATTAACGCATAATTAAATAATAATTAAGCATAAAATTGTATATTTGGACATTAAATGCTAAAAATGCAAACGATGCCTATTTTTGTAATTTTTTAATTTTTGTAAAACAAATTTAATTACTAACAATTGTATAATTAAATCCTACATGCAAAATGCGACATATTTTTGTATTTTTTATTAATTTAGCAAATAAACACGCACAAACAAATACAAATAATTATTCAAAATATCACAAAATATCACAAAATTGCACACCAAAGAAAAATCATTTTATTTTTGGATTTTTTGGGAGTAATTCTCATAATGGGCAAAAATCACGTGCTTACACACCTTTATATCCGGAAAAGTAGGCTGACAAAGATCCTGTCTAACCTCTTAAAAATACACTCTGCATTAGGTCTTCCATTCTACCATGTAAAAGGACCGCCTTTGTAACCAAAATCAAACAATTCACATGAACTCACACAGAAAGCAAAATCCTCATATTCTGGAGGATATACTGGAAAGCCACCTATCTTTTCATCTTCACTAAATATCACATTGAAATCTTCCCAACCAACCAAGGTAACTCCATGTCACTAGCAGGATTGTACAAATGGTCCCACAATTCTAATCTATCAAGTGATGAACATTTAGCATACACAAAAGTCATCATGATATGCTTATCAATGTCTTGATGATGGACCTTGATAGTCACCTGCTGCTCCATATCAATCAATACCTCCCATTCCACAACACTGTCAAAGAACAACCATATTTTGCCATTAATATTTGAATAAGCAGCATCCATTCCTAACCTTCTCCTATATCTCTGAATATGTCTAGCTTTTTGAAATGGTTCCATGAGAGCAACAATGAAAAAGCCATACTCCCTATGCATATTACTCACCCTCTGAAAGGCTTGCTGAGTTCTCTCAGACCTTATATTCCAAATCAAAGTATTTATCATCATTTAGTAGTTGAGGCTGCCCTCTTGGGAAAAATTCTTTTAGGTTGGAGTGGTTTCTTATGTTCTTGCTTCTTCCCCTTCTTACCACTCTTCTCATTAAACCTAAGGGATAAGCCAACCTCCTTAGCCACATCTTTGAAATCACCTCCATTGGATTCATCATCACCTTCATCTTCAAATTGCCTTTGCTCTATTATTGCATTCTGAGTATCAACTGGTATCACATTTTGAGTGATAATATCATGAAGTATCTGATTAGGTGACTGCAATGGTGCAATAATTTGAATTTGCATTGGCTCTCCAGTTACTGAAGCACATGCCATTAGCAATGCTTCAATAACTCCAGTGTTCTTCACAACTATAGCCTGTTCAGTTCCTTGTATATCATTCATTGTTTCCTTCCTTAATGCCTCAGAATTCTTCTCCATAGCCCCCATATTCTCCTGCATCACCTTAAATTGAAGCTCATAGACTGAACTCAACTTAGGGTTTACTGTAGTAGGTAGTGCAAGGTTACTGTTCCATTAGGATCAACTGGCTTCCCTTCATCTATTTTTTGATATGACCTTACTGTATCATCTATAACCTTTGTAGGAACATTCTCCAACTGATCATCACCAAAAACCCATATCGGATCACCCTCAATAGTGGCCAAAACCTTAACAGTTTTCCTAGTGTTTACCGTTGCATTGGTCTGTTCATTGTCTAGATCCTCTTTAGCTGATTTTCCACTTGAAACACCCTCCATGGAAGCTCCCGAGTCTCCTCCATTTGGCACATTACTCTGCTGATCATTTGGTTGATGTGAATCATCAACCCTAGTTTCCAGAAACTTAGGGTTTACTGTAGAACTAGGGTTCTTTATACCTGCTGCTGCCTCTTTCTTATTGCGCCTGTATTTTTGAACTGGTTTTTGCATTTGTTTGCTCCTCTATAAACTCCACCTCATCACTCCATAATGGTCTTCTTGAAATTACCCAATCATGTTAGATTCTTTTAAGGTTTGAAATGGAATTTCATGGCATGAGTGATTCACTGTGACATGAGCTGTCTTTTTTCTTCTTTATTAGTCCTAAAACATCTAAGAACCCAATTCAATGTAGACTCTTTCATATTGGCCTCCTCAATCCCAGATTTAATAGGATTAGGAGCCTTGTCCTTTTCCGAAGCCTGATTTCCATCCCTTATAGGTTTGACAATCCCAGTAAGAGTAGGATTCCCATTCTTCTCATTGTCTAGAACTTTTTCCACTACTTATTTTTTCACACGCTTTTGTTCTTCAATTTTTTGAGTCCCTACTCCAGTAGGATTAGGAACTCCTTCTTTTCCAACTATCTTAATCCCATTAGATGTAGGATTAGGGTTAGAATTTCCAACCTTGTGAACCTCTCCTTCTCCTGTGCACTTTTTGATCCCTTTAGCAGTTGACTCTTCTCTTTTTCTTTGGACTTGTCCTCCCCTTTGCCATCAGTAATCTTCAAGTTGGTTGCTCAATTTCCTCTACTTCTAATGCATCAAACTTGTTCTTGGTTGGTATTACATCTTTCTTTGTCTTTCCTTTCAATTTTCCATCTTCCTTCTCCTTGTTCTCCTCAATTATGTAGCCATTTTTGTCTCTTTGATATCTATTCTTTCTTTATTGCATCCACTCTTGTCTTGCTGGATTAGCAATAGGTTTACCAAGTACCTTCCCTCTGGTTAGAACCTTAGTAGTATTAGCTACAGTACCTGCAATTTCTTTTGCCTTGTCATCCTTCTTAACTTCCTCATCAAATATTCTGTGTAATTTTGGATTCATCACCTAGAACTCCTGCTCATTATGCCCTTGCTTCTTACATGTTCTACACTATTTAGGTATATAATCATATTTGATTTTGATCCACTTAAACTCCTCGGGACCATACTCATCTACTTATTCAACAATATTAATTCTTTGTGGAAATTTGGATAGCAAATTGACTTCAACTTTTACTTTAGCACATCTGGCTCTAGTAACATTTTGTGTGGCAAGATCAACATGTAAAGGACTACCTACTGCACTTGCCAAAGAGAAAACAAACTCCTTACCAAAGAAGTTAGGAGGCAGCTCTGGAAAATTGATCCAAGCTATAGCAACTGGGGTCTCTTCATCAGGTTTCCACCATGGATTCCACTTCATACATCTCATCTGCCACATATCTCCTTGGGATTTCAAATAAAATACTGGCTTAGATAAGAGATGAATATAATCCTCCTTCAATGATAATCGTACCAGCACATGATTATCCTCAATTAAGCTAATAGAACAAGCTCTCTTCAATTCATACTGTATAGGAATTACTTTACGTAGTTCTGTGATCACATGCTTCCCACAGGAAATATTTCCAAGAACAGCTAATTGTAATCCCTATTGCATGATCGATTGTTTTACTTCTTGGGTTTTCCCACTTTATTATAGGCCCCTTGTAAAAACTCGACATGTTTTTGATTGGTATTTGGTCTAGGGTTTGTACGGGCGCATTTAATGCTTTGGGTTGTAATAATTGCACATAGTTCTAGATTGGATTAGGGTTCATTATGGATTGGGGGGGCTATGAAGAGGTGTTTGATGACGACCAGCCTCAGGAGGAGACTGGACAGTGGCCAGAGAAGCCATTAAAGGCTCGCAAAAGATTTTTGTGGCAATCGTTTCAATTGCCTGGTTGCCAGAGCTAGGGCTTCCAAAGAGTGTTTCAGCTTTCTATAAAAACTTTCCCACTTGAACGAGCACATCATCCAGAATTCCTGTTGGCTTTTTTATGTGTGATTAGGTAGTTGCAGCAACATTGAGGTTGGTCTAGCTCTACCAATGACTAACTTTGTGTTGATTTCCAAGGGTATTAAGTTAATACTGGCTCCCAAGTCACACAATGCTTTAGCAAAAGCATAACTTCCAATTGTGCATGGGATAGTGAAACTACCAGGATTAAACAACTTTTAAGCCATAGGCCTTGTCACTGCAACACTACAAGTTTGAGTCAGAGTCACAGTAGAAAGGTCCTGGAAGTCAAACTTTCGAGACATCAAATCCTTCATCATCTTAGCGTAGCCTGACATTTCCCTCAAAGCATCTATCAGAGGAATATTCAATTGAATTTGCCTTAGCCTTTCCATGAATTTTCTGTATTGATTATCTTACTTTTGCTTTGCCAACCTTTGAGGGAATGGTGTTGGAGGTTGCTTCTACCCATTACTTTGTGTCTTTTCCTGAGAACTGTTCAATTTCTTTCTCCTTGCTTTTGTCAACTTGTGCTTGTTCAATTACAACCTCTATAAGCTCCGTCAACTCATAAAATCTCAAATGACATTGGAGTAGGTGGCACTGTCTCACTATTAGATTGAGCAAATCCTTAATCTCTATCAAATCCCTTCCATTTCTGAGACTCACTACCTTTAACTGGTTCTAGTTCTGCCCTTCTGGATTGATATGTGTGTCTGCAGGCAATTTTCCTTATGGGCGATTGTTCAAAGGCATGGACAACTAGCCTAACTGAGTTTCAATGCCTTTAATAGTCGAGTCATGTGCAACTAACTTTTCTTGCATCTTTCCATTAGTCCCAATGATTTGTTGCAGCATGCCCTTAATTTCTATCAATATTACTATCTTCCTGTCTGGTCACCTACTATTGATGAGGTTGTTGGCAAGCTAACTGTTGTTGGTGTTGCTGATTGTAACCCGATTGCCTTTGATAGGGCACAACTTATCCTGGTGGTCATGCTCCCACAAGATTAGTATTGTACTATTGCTGGGCTGTTCTGTATTGCTGATTTTAAGGTCCCTATTACTGTCCTCCTTGCCTATGACCCCCAAAATTATTTACATAATTCATGTCTTCTCTGAAACCTTAGTTATCACTCCATGCCACGAGCAAACATACGACTCATTGAAGCAGGGAGTGCATAGGTATCCATTTGTTGTGTCAACAATATGAACTTGTTTCGTGGCCATATTGTTAATATTCTTTGTGTGCAAACTCATATGGGTCATTAGAGTGGCTATGTTTTCTGCATTTGTATAATTTGGGTCAAGAGCAACATAATGCACTATTAGAGTCAGTGTTGTATCCATCGTCATCCAGCCTGAATTTTGAGCCATCTTGTCAAGAAGAATCTTACACTCGGTGAATGATTTGCTCAAGAATGCACCCCTGGCTGAAGCATCTACATTAGCCAAACCCATATAGAATCTCTGTCTTAGTATCTGATCTGGGATGCCATGGTGTGGACACTTCACTAACATATTTCTTGCAAAGTTTCAGTTGCTTTCTTCCTGAACTGCAATATCTCATAAATTTGCCTTGCAGTCTTATTCGGTGGATAGAACTTGTTTAAGAACTGCTTGACTAGTTCCACCCATGTAGCCATGGAGTTTATTGGGAGCGAATTCAGCCAAGTTTGAGCCTCCCTAGTCATTGTGAATGGAAACAATAACAATCTGATTGCTTCGGGTGTCACATTCGGATGCCTTTGAGTGACACAAATTGATAGGAAATTCTTCAGATGTTGCTGTGGGTCTTCAATGTAAGACCCGAAGAACAACCCTTTGTTCTGTAACAAGTGCATCATGTTGTTTGTAACTTGAAAAGTCTCTGCTTGTATCGGAGAGACTGCAATTGCAGTTGCCAGATTGTCAGCAGTTGGTTGCGCTCAATCATATAGAGCAGCCTCCGGCACCACGGGTGCTACCACTCTAATGTTTGGGTCAACTTGATTATTTATGTTATTCTTATTGACGTTCTCGATGCCAACCCTTTCAATTTCGATTTGTTCGTCCTGTTTTAGCTATTTGCCCTTCTTATTAGCCCGATTCAATGTCCTGGATACCTTCTCGGGATCTAATAGAACTTCAAATAGTTCATCACTTCTCAAGGAGCTTCTAGGCATGCACCTGAGGCACAGAAGAATTCAAACGTGAGAATTTCAGTGGAAATATTTTTAGCACCACGGAAAAACGCTAGCTAAAATATTAAAGAATAATTAACCTAAATAGCATCTCACTCAGTTAATATGTGTATAACTGATCACGCTAACTATGCCTTATAAAAAGGGCTAAGCGGTCGCTGCAAAAATAATCCGGTTCAAGAGTCCGGAGTCGAATCCCACAGAGAACCAACCTATTTGCTACAACTTTCTAGTATCACTAATGACAAGCTCATATGACTTCTAGAGTTTATGACTTAATTTATGAATTAACAAAAATTATTTAACTAAGAAAAAAAATAATAAAACTATCAATTAGCAAGAATGAGGTTGAATCAAGGATAAAAAGATCTAGGGTTTACGATTTCCCCAATTGCCGGATTAATTCCTAACACGCCAACTATAATATCGCCGCACCACTCTCTAAAGATGATGATATCTTATTTATCACAATTATTTTTCGATCAATTATGATAATTTACTAGAAGTATTCTTTCGAATTACTCTAGCTGACAATTCGTATAACTCATAAAGATCACGCCAAAGCTTTGTTATCTCTAATCCCGCTTTTAAATCAAAGTAATTAATCTCTTAACTTACTCGAAAGTGGATTTGCTCAACAACAATCTAATCAAGTGTTATCTCTCAAGCAACACAAGAAAACTAGACACGATTAATCAAGGGCCCTTTAATTAACCACAAGAAGCATATAGTTGAACAATTATAGAGTAAAAACGGCTCAATTATATCAACACACACTCAAGAATTCATCCAATAATTGGTTCTATCAATCCTTGATGACGGGTTTAGCTACTCATAATACTACTCAAAAATACATAAACCATTGTCAAACCAATATTCATAGATATAAAGATAGAAAAGGAGAGAAAAACTCTTCGATTCGTCTTCTTGAATGAACTTGAAGATCTTTCTGGCTCAACTTTGCTTAAACAATGGTGTTTTTTGCCTTCTCAGGTCAAGCGTGTGGCTGAAATAAAGGTTAGAAGCTTTTATATCATGTACCTAAGCTAATTGACTAAGTTGCCCCTCAAGATAAAACGCAGGCAAATTTGCCCTTGCACTATAGTTGTGCTTTGCACAGGGCCTGGTTGTGTTTTCCAATTTTTTTCTATGCTTTCCCCGTGCTTTTCGAAGTTACTTTACTGCCTCGTCCGATTTTTCTTTTCTTTAAAAATTGCCTTTTAGCTTCATTATTGCTCAAATCACCTTTATTCTTTCCTACATAACAAACTTCAACAATTAAGCTCAATTGGTCATCTTTCAACATTCAAAACACCTAAAAACACACCAAAGTAGGGGTAAAACATATCCAATTACATGTGATTCTAGCATATTATCAACTCTCAATCTCTCAAGCCTCATGAAGACAAATGAGGAGGTGATTCTTCTTTATTTCACTCAACTTGCTTACACAAAAAGGCTATAGTACGTAGGTATTTATAAAATTCTAAAAACATGTACCTATGTGATACATGTATCATAGTTTAATTCTACACTTCTCTAATTCCCTAGTTCAATAATCAAATCATACATGCATCTTAGTTTATTTTCTAATGCATCAACTAGGTAATTCATGTACTTGATATGCATCTAGTTACTTTTTCTTTTCAACAATAACCGGACATATGTCAGAATTTTTTTTGGACAATCTATTTTTGTGTTTGGTAAGGCCTACAAGAATTCATGACAATGAGCCAAATGAGAATGTAAATATTAGCTAGGTGTAGTTTCTAAATGAATGAAACGTGCTGATTTTTTTCCAACTGTTATATCTTTGCTTAATTAACGGTTTACAACAAGAATAAAAACCAGTTACGTACATAGTATATAAAAGCACTTCTCACCATATATATAACACACCACTTACAATCTATATCCAGGTGATGCTACAACCTTTTAATTTCAATAAGTCCAGAGATCAAAATCTACTGCAGACATTGAAATTCTTTAGATGAGATGCCATTGATGACGCGCTCTGCGACATAATAATATGCTTTTTCTGTAAGATGTACACCATCCCAGTGTAAATATTTTGCAGAATCAGAACAAGCTTGAACTTTAGATGTTCCACAAAGAATATCATCGTCATAATTATATTGACCTCCTATTCCACAGCACGTTTTGAGTATGGATTTCTTATTGAATCCAAAATAGCTGGGGCGTTCCAGAATTGATTTCACAGCAGCATAATAATCAATATATATAATCGCAACGTTCGAATATTCAAGTTTTAGTATAGATAGAGCCCTCTCCAAATAATCATTGTGATACATGGCTAACTCATTGTAGGCTTTCAGACAACCAAACTCATCATAATCTTCATAATCCAAGCTTGAGAACATGGTAAGGTAGTAGGGGAAGCAACCCAGAGGAAAATTCCCTGGAACAACTATACGTTTTGCCCCGTATCTGATCACTTGTCTAATGCCTTTTACTATGGTCTTGACTATGTATGGGACAAAAGTTTTAGCTTCGTCAATGGATTTTCCCTCTGAAAATGCTAGGTAATAGTCATTTCCTCCAAATTCACCAAACATAAAAAGAGATTTTCCAAGAACTTTTGAACACTTTTGTCTAGTGTGACATGTAGTTTTTAAGTAAGTTGTCAACCAACGAAGTTGAGATCTAAGAGGCCTGTTGTCTTTTGCCGTGGTAATATTTTTAGCTACATAAAAAGGATCATTTAGAACTGTAGCTCCTCCTACTGCGCAGTTTACTCCATGGCTAAAATTAGCTTCTTTGACCATGTAAGGGTTGAGAAGTGGAAGCTTAAGAGACATAGCAATATAATCTATAACGAGACGGCCATCAGAGAATCTGCCAGTGGGTTTTCCAAAGAATTTTTCCCCGTAAGGAAAATGGTCTGCACGGTAAGATGATTTTACATTAGATATACGGAATCGATTTCCAGTATCTGCAAGTGAATCGCCAACTTGGAAAATGTATTCATAATTAGGGCAACTGTTGTTGTTATTATTATTAGCAGCATAAGCAAAAGTTAACGAAGATAGAGCTGCAGCTAAAAGGAAAAAAGTTGGAACTAAAGAAGCCATTTGCAATATGCATACGGATGTTAAGGCGAGGTAATATATTTAAAGAGGGGGGTTTTTATATCTTCTTGAAGTATATTATAGGTGGTTAGGATATCGTTTTTGCCGTTTCTTCTTTCTATGATAATGAAATTAATGTCGTTTTTGGAAGAAAAGCAAAAATTGTTACCGCAACATCTTAAATAAAAGGTGAATTTCTTTCCTGCTACGTATGTACTTAGAATTAGTCCATGACAAACTATTAGTATCATTTATTACATGTTTGTAGGGAGGCAAAATGGTTAAAAGAAAACAGTTAACCACCTATACTATCCACTAAAAAAATGTGTTGGATAATAAACTTTTTAAAAAACAGATCAAATATGGATAAGAACTATATTATCCATTTAGAAAATGGATCACCAATGAGTATCCAATGAATAACTAATGTGTCTAACTTTTACATTTGTAAAGCCTCAAATTGGGGGTTTCTCAAGTTAGGGAGACTAAGAATTCTCCCAAAAGTGATTATATGCAAGAAGTCATGGATAATATGATTACCCATATTATCCGTCAGTTAGCCCGTTTTTTATCCGTTTTAAATATTATTCGTGTCGGATAATTTATCCGTTTTTTCATAACCCATTTTGACCCGAGCTATATCCGCCCCGCCCCGCCCCGCCCGGTTGCCACTCCTACATGTTGCATTAAGTCTTACTCAAAGAATTTAAAAAAAAAAAAAAATAAGAAAGAAAAGTAGAACTCGTCGTTAAAGTCCATTTGGACGTATCTTTCTTTAAAATGAAGAATGAACGGAACTCAAAAATAATCAACGCATTTCAAAGGTTTGAATTTTCCTATCTCTAGCAATATAGCTATTTGTTCAAATTCTCGATAAATCTTCATTTTTCTTTAAATAGATGAAACTCTTACTGAAGTTCCTCTTAAGCTAGTACTCCCTACGTCCAAACTTTGGGATACTTTTCGTTTTTCGAGATTTAAACTTCTTAATTTTAATTATGCATTTGGACATAAATTTCTTTAGATTTTTCAAAATAAAATTTTATGTATTTGTAAACTACGTAAAAGGTACTATACATCACAATAATTAATAACTCAAAATATTTAAAATGCATATGAAAAAATTACTTTAAAAAAATAAATAATTCGAACACCTTCACATAAATTAAAATGGAGTGAGTAGTATTTAAAATGCACTCAAAATCATTTGATAACAACCAAAAGAACTTGTTAAAAAGCAGTGATCATGCAAAAAGTGATAAGTGAATCTTTTAAATTCTACCTGTTTAAGTAAACATGCTTTCCTCCAAATGAATTTTAATTTCAATTCATCATTTAAAAGAAGATCTTATTATGAAATTAACGGTGAAAGTCATATTCTTCCTTGAATTTTGTATAAACATGAAATTCTCCTCCAATTTTAGATTACAAATGTCCCCCTGTCCTATCTCAAGATCCATTTATTGACCGGAGTTGCTACACAAACGTAATGTCTCTTTTACTCTTTAGATGACCAATCTCTAATTTTATGTAAAAGATATTTTAACCTCCCCCCCAACTTTTTCGTAACCTTTCTGCGTATCTCAATATATAATTACTGTTATGTGGCGCCTTCCTGAGATCCCACCCACCTCTTCCCAAAGACAACCTCGATCATTCATTACATATGATATATCGAGAATTCAAGACCATAACGTAATTCATTTAGAGAATGCCGATAAGAAAGTAGATCTGGTTCGGAGATCGGAAAAGTTGTGAATACGGTCAGTGAAGCTAGACCGGGAAGTGGGGTATCCCTGGAAAAGAGGTTGGCCTTAAGTTTAAGGTTAGTCTGAAGAGTTGTAGCTTTGCTTTCTAAAAGAGGACGAAGTAAGGCTAAGCAACAGATGTCTGTATGGCTACTATTCGCTAATTGAGGCCCTCCGTACACTAGATGAGATTATCAGTGTCATATGGAAAACCAATATCAAGAGTAATTGAGAGAACAGGAAAACAAATGATAATGAAAGAAAGCTTAATTGCATTAATGAAAACTATTACAGAACAGCAACACAATGTCGAGGGGGAGAGACACCAATACAGAGAACCATTTGCTTGCTTGAAAGTTTGACTACTTAATCCCCCTTAATAATGCTTAAAAAACTAAAGTTATATGACTTAATATAACTAAGCTAGAGAGACATAATGGAAATACAGGAAGTAAAACTACTCTATTTGTATAATAAAAAAGGACTTAGATTCCTACAAGGTAGAAGTAGGTCTGTTGGCGGCAACCTTATCTTTAGCATCAGAGTGTGTGCACGTGGTGCTGTTGGAATCTGCCTGCGTTTGGGCGCTGGTGAGGGCTACCAATAGGGCAACATAGGCACAAGAGCGCTTGTCACTTGGTGCGGCCAAGACCACGTGGCCGTCCATGACGCTAGGCATTAAGAGGCTTTCCAGGATGCCATGGGGCGCGTCCAAGGGTTCAAGGGGCACGGCTGGAAACTCGCCCATGACATTTTCCCCCACCTGAGTAGGGGATGTCCTTGGTGCCTTACTTTCAAGATAATCATCGATCGGGTTCTTGTAGGTTTTGAGGTTTGTTCCCCTCTCCCAAGTATTCTCCTCTATATCACAGCCTGCCATTTCACCAAGAACTCTTGGTGATGTTTCCATGAAGCATGAATCACTCGATCATCGAGAATATCGTCTACATGCATTTTTCCGGTTGAATTATGGCTTCGAATACTGGGTATTGTGACTTGTCTCCGGGAGTAATCCTCCATGTCCTCTCGAAAAGGTTTCAGAAGGTTGACATGGAAGAATGGATGAATCTTCCACTAGGCTAGGGTATCCACCCGATTTGCAACTTTTCCCAATGCGCTTCTCAATGGATATGGTCCAATGTACTTTTACAATAGGCGAGGGTCATGGACCCCTACAAATAAGTATCGCTTTGTGATTTTCACCATCATTTTATCTCTTACCTCGTATTGAACGAAGCGACAATTTTGATCTACATGCTTTTCATCTGTTTTTGGGCTTTTACAAAATAGCTTCTCACTATCTTCAAATTTCGCTTTCAATCCTCCAAGAAGTTAACAACTCGAGGATATTTCAATATGTTTTGGGGCATTCACAGTGTGTGGGAGTAGCGGTTGCTGTCCAGTAACAATTTCAAAAGTGCTTCTATTTGTACTAGATTTCTTTTGTGAATTGAAACATAGTTGAGCAGCATCCAAAAGCTTCACTCAATTCTTCTGCGATCCAGTAACAAAATAGTGGAGTTATTCCCCCAGCATGCTATTGAATCGCTCCATCTTGGCATCATATTTCAGATGTAAACTTGAACTTTGGCTCAATTTGGACACGAGGCACTTAAAGAGCTGGGTCCAAAAGTTCTAAGTGACGCGAAAGTTGCGATCATTAAAAGTTGTGATCATTAACGATATCTTTAGGCAGGCCTTAATATTTGACAATACGAGAGAAGAAGAGTTGAGTTGTATCTTATGCTAATATATATTTTGGGGCTGCTATAAATCTAGTGTATTTAGAAAACTAATCTACCATAACCAAGATAGTTGTAAGATCTCTGACCTTGGGTAATTCAGTGATGAAATCCAGTGACACGATTTCACAAGGTCTCTTTGGAAATGGCTCCAAAAGTTCTGCTTGTGTCAAGCGGCCCGACTTCTCTTTCTGGCATACTAGGAAAGTATTCACATACTGAGTAACATCATCAGCCATTTGAGGCCAATAATAAGCACGGTACAACATTGCAATGGTGTGTTCTTCACCTGGGTGGACGGTCCACAAAGTATCATGGCATTCAATTAGAAGAGTCCTTCGTAGATCCCCACCTTCAGAAACCCATCTTCCATATAGAACTAGAGAGTCTTACCCTATCCTACCAAATCGACCAAATACTGTGCAGTAAGGTCCTTGGTAAATAGATATTGTATATGGTCTTTTATAGTGGTGGCCACTTTGCTCCCCCTTAGGGTGGCAAGTAGGCACACCAATTCTAGCTCAGCCCTTCGACTTAACATATCAGCAACTAGGTTGGTCTTCCCACTTCAGTGCTACAGTTTGAAGTAAAATTTTGCTAGGAGTTCCTGCCACCTGGCCTGTCAGACATTTAGCTTTGGCTGGGTCATCAAATGACTAATAGTCATGATTTCTATCTTGACCATTCTTGAGGGCCGGGTTCGAGCAATTTCGGGATTTTTAATGTAAATTGGATATTTTTGAGTGGGCTTTGTTCCCTTAGCATATTTTAATTGTTATGTACTGATTGTGGCTAGATTTGGAGCATCCGGAGGTCGATTTGTGAGGGCAAAGGCATCGCGGGCTAGAGTTTGGACCGAATCGAGGTAAGTACTGATTGTAAATGTTGTCCTGAGAGTATGAAACCCCATATTTCACATCGTTGTGCTACTGTGAGGCGACACACACACTAGATGACGAGTGTTGAGTCATGCACCATTGGGGATGGAAACTTGGTCCATCCCGTATGACTGTTAAGTCACATATTTAATTTGAAATCTTATGATATTCCATAATTTTTAGATTTATATTATATTTTGGGTTATATGCCATGTTTGGGCCCTTGTGCCGACTTGTTGAGCCCCTTAGGGGAATTTTTATTATTTTTCCTCATTCTATTTGTTTTGAAAGCATATCCTCAGTCATGTTTTACCTGTTTATTGTTTAAATCGGGTTTTATCACTTACTTCTTAAAATGTGAAAACTGTTTGGGCTGAATTCCCTGTTTTACTGGTGGTCCGAGTGATTATGAGGTTGATGACTGAGATAGATCGAGGGTTTGATTGTGAGGTTGATGACTGAGATAGACTGAGGGTCTAATTGTGAGGTTAATGACTGAGAGAGGCCGAGGGCCTGATTGTGAGGATTATATATTTATGGATCGGGCTGCACGCTGCAATATATATATATATATATATATATATATATATATATATATATATATATATATATATATATATGTGTGTGTGTGTGTGTGTGTGTGTATGTGTGTGTGCACGCCGCAACGATATGTTGGATCGGGTTGCACGTCGCAGCGATATAGCGTTTGGGCTGTAGGAGCCCCTTCCAGAGTCTGCACACCCCCAGTGAGCGCAGTCGACTATATATATGGATCGGGTTGCACGCCGAAACGATATGTGGATCGGGCTGCGCGCCGCAGCGGTTACTATATAGTACCTATTGAGTGTGAGTGTTGAGTGTGAGCGCTTATTGGTAAGAGTTGAGTCACGAGTGACTGAGAGGCTTTTTCGAGGGGCTATATATATACATGTACATGAGTGATGCTTGCCCGAGGGGCCTGGTTATGAACGTAGTGTTTTTCACTCCTCCTTAAAGTGAGTTTCTATCAAATATGTTGATTTAATTATTGCTTTCACTCACCTTTAGACCGAGCCTCAATTGAAAATGTTAAACAAATGCTTTAAACAACTTTCATTTAAACTAAAGTTTTTAAATTATGAAATGGTTATGAATTTCTGTTTTGCCGAGGGGCTGTTTACGAACTATGCTTTGCCCGAGGGGCCGATTATGATTTTCATCACTTTCACTATGTATATATTTCATTAAACCTACATTGAAACAGTTAGAAAGATAATTTTTAAAGGATTTTACTGAAGTTGGAAGTTTAACGAAATGATTTGAATGGTATCCTGATTTGGGAACATGTTGTAATCACTGTGGTGCTATGACGTATCTGACGTGTTTTCTTACTGCTCGGTCTTTATTTACTCTTATTACTTACTGGATGGAGTACTTACATTACTCCCTGCACCTCGTGTGCAGCTTCTGGTATTTCAGAACCCGGTAGCGGGTGTTGATTGCTTAGAGGCAGAGTTAGCAAGGTGGCTGCACGATGTTCACAATACTGCTTTCCTTCCTCTCATTTTCATTATTGTATTTAGTACATTTTTAAACTCTTATTGTATTCATACCTTGGTAGATGCTCATGACTAGTGACACCCCGATGTCGGGCTTGTATATTTATTCTGCACTATTCTTTTAAATTTACATCATGAGATTATTGATTAATAAATGGTATAAAAATAACTTTTATTGAATAATAGTTGATTCGGGAGTTGTGTCGGCTGACCTAGTTTCACGATAGGTGCCATCACGACCGGGTCGATTTTGGGCCATGACAGTTGTCACACCTCCTTTTTCCGCACCCGCGAGGGTGCAAGGGAGTTTTTCCAATTAAAGGACAATCGAGACGGGATTGGTTTATTTATTTCAGAGTCGCCACTTGGGAGATTTAGGGTGTCCCAAGTCACCAATTTTAATCTCGAATCGAGGAAAAGAATGACTCCATATTACAGTCTGCGTACCAGAAATCCGGATAAGGAATTCTGTTAACCCGGGAGAAGGTGTTAGGCGTTCCCGAGTTCCGTAGTTCTAGCACGGTCGCTCAACTGTTATATTCGGCTTGATTATCTGATTTTATACAAATATGAACTTATGTGCAAATTTTATCTTTTAACCGCTTTATTATTATTGTTTTTAAAAGAAATGTGAACATCGCTTAAAACACGTCTTTGGACTGCGTCACATGAAATGCACCCACAATCCGGAACACGTTTTATTTGATGTTTTGGGATTTGGATTCGGGTCGCATGAAATGCACACCCAGGCTTAAGAAAGTAAAATATTAAACACGCGCCTAAAGAGACTATCGCGTTATTATTTTGGGGAAGACCGTGAAATTCGCTAAACGGTCCTTCCGAATTCTAATTAAACCATACATTTTGTGAGGGCCCCGCAATCTATACGTTTTATTTGGCGAGGCTCGTCTCATTTTTATTTTTAAAGGATAAACCTACAATGACTATATTTTCTATTAAGTTCGTCTCTAAAATAAAAGAAAATCTCTTAATTATTTACATGCTGAAAAACGTAACTTATTAGTTATTAGTTTACGGCTAATGCGAATGGAAAATTGCGATCGAGTTTGTACAAAGAAAAACTGCTTTCATTTTATATTCTGTTATTCAATAATACTAGAACATGAGATTGACCATAATATCAAAACAGATTAATTATTCTCCGATTAATTTAAACTAACATTATTAGATGAAGAAAGTATACATATGCAACCTCATTATTCATTAATCATTCAACTACATCTTTATACGAAGAAAGAAAAATTATATTCAACCACAAATCTAAACAGGAGGAATTCAACAGGAACAAAGCCTGATTAATATTTCATTTTTTGCTTCAAGCCGAGATTGTACAAATGTGTACCTGGAAACAGCAGTACAAGAACAAAAGAAGGAGAAGTCAGCAGTAGTAATAACACAGCAACAACAGATTCAGCAACACCGCAAACCAGTACAGTAGGAATAGCAGAAAACCCAGGAGACTATAAACGACTCCAAGTATAGAGAAGAAGTAAAAGGCAGGAAGGTTCTGACTATTTCAGATCTTAAGCGAGGCAATGAAGCAGTAACTATTCTTTTTCAACTTCAAAACTCTCCAAAATGAATTCTGCTCTTGTATATTCAGTGTATCCAGAATGTATATCGGGTGTATACTTCTCACTCCGCCCCCTCTTTTTTCTTCTCTCTATCTAGTTTTTCCTCTCTTTTTTTCCACCCCTTCTTCCTAAATTTTCTATTCTATTTATAGCAAAATTTTTCGAAATTTTCAGATTTGTTTTTTTATTATTTTATTATTTTTTTAATTAAAAGAAATCCCACTTACAAATTGCTTTTATTTTTTTAGAAAAAGAAATCCCACCTTTATTTACTTTTATTTTTAAAATTCCAACTTTAATTACTTTATCTTATTTAAAATCTCACTTTTTATTTTTTTAAAAGATAATCTCACTTTATTTAACTTTTCTTTAAAAAACAAACCACTATCTTTTCTTTTTCTTTTAAAAATGCTACTTTCAATTACTTTAAATTTTTTAAATTTTCAGATACCTTTATATTTATTTTTTAATTCCAACCTTATTTTACTTTTAAATTTTTTAAAACTTTTTATTTTTTTTTAAATTTTCTACATTCTTTTACTTTTTTTTATTTTTTATTTTTTTAAAATCATTTCCGAAATTATATATATATATATATATATATATATATATATATATATATATATATATATATATATATATATATATATATATATATATATATATATATATATATATATATATATATATATATATATATATATTTTAAAATAAAAATAATAAATAAAATAAAATATTTTCGGATTTTTTTTTATATATAAAAAAAACAAAAAATAAAACTATTAATAGTGATAATTCACTTTTCATTTTTTATTTTTTTGGTTTTGTTTTGTGTTGGACAAAAATGAAGAAGGGGTGTTGGGTTAATGGAGCGGACCGGATCGACCCGGTTTGAAATGGACCGGGTCATGGGGAAAGTTGGGCAATTATTTGGGCCTGTGGTTTGAAATTGAAGAAGTGGCCCAATCCGATTTTTCTTTGTATTTTTGTTCTCTTTTCTTCTTTTATTTTTCTAAAACTAAATTATAAAAGTACTTAAATTATTATTAAGAACTAAATTAAGTTATAAAAGCGCAAATTAACTTCCAATAACAATTAACGCGCAATTAAGTAATAATTAAGCATAAAATTGTTCATTTGGACATTAAATGCTAAAAATGCAAAAGATGCCTATTTTTGTATTTTTTATTAATTTAACAAATAAACATGCATAGACAAACATACAAATAGTTACACAAAATATCACAAAAATTGCACACCAAGAAAAATTATTTTATTTTTGAATTTTTTGGGAGTAATTCTCATATAGGGCAAAAATCACGTGCTTACAGCTGCCCCTCTTTGCCCGAAGACACGAATGGTTTTTGTGCAAAGATAAAGCGAGCGATTTTTGCCCATCCGAGTTTTTTTGAAAAAGATTTGACCGAACCTTTGCTTCAAAGGTTTCCTACATATCCTGGGCTAAATAGGAATCAGGTCAATGTAGTTCGGTAAGTTTTGGTAGCTGGGACTACCGTGGGACTGCAATGTTACTGTTGTTGCATGCTATTACCACTGCTTACCGATCTCTTTGTTACACCGTGCTTAAAAGAAAACAAGAAGCTAGGCTAGACTGCAACTTGTTCTTGTTGCCTTCCTTTTTTGTCGGTTTTTGTTTCCTCCGGTGCTTTTCTTCCGTGAATTTGGGGATGACACTGGCCCTTTGCTTTTCTGAATACCAGTTTTCATCATTTTGTTCGGTCCGCTGGGGACATGACTTCCTTCATTAAGCTTTTTGGCGGTTCCTCTGGGGATACGACTCTCTTCATCAGATCTGTTATGCTGGGCATAATTTAATGTTCACAGGCCGCTTCTTTCAAGACGCGTCTTTTCTTCCTTTTGACTCATGCGCTTGAACTTGTGTTGGGACCTCTTGTTGCAACTTTCTGCTTTCCGGTGCTGGGGATTTTTATTATTTCCTGCTGGGGATTCCTGTTGTAACCTTCTACCTTCCGATGGGTTACTGATTTCAAGATTTGCAGTATAAGACTCAAAAGTATTCCTCTTGTTATACAGGTGGGTGCCTGAATGCAAAAATATGAAATGTATGCCCGCATTATACTGGTGGGTGACCTAGAACAGAAATGAAAAGATAGAAATGTATTCCCGCATTATACTGGTGGGCGACCTAGAATAGAAATGAAGAGACAGAAAATGTATTCCCGCATTATACTGGTGGGCGACCTAGAACTGAAAGTATTCCCGCATTTTACTGGTGGGCGACCTAGAGCTGAAAAGTATTCCCGCATTTTACTGGTGGGCGACCTAGAACTGAAAGTATTCCCGCATTTTACTGGTGGGCGACCTAGAGCTGAAAAGTATTCCCGCATTTTACTGGTGGGCGACCTAGAACTGAAAAGTATTCCCGCATTTTACTGGTGGGCGACCTAGAACTGAAAAGTATTCCCGCATTTTACTGGTGGGCGACCTAGAACTGAAAAATATTCCCGCATTTTACTGGTGGGCGACCTAGAACTGAAAGTATTCCCGCATTTTACTGGTGGGCGACCTAGAACTGAAAGTATTCCCGCATTTTACTGGTGGGCGACCTGAAAAGTATTCCCGCATTTTACTGGTGGGCGACCTAGAACTGAAAAATATTCCCGCATTTTACTGGTGGGCGACCTAGAACTGAAAGTATTCCCGCATTTTACTGGTGGGCGACCTAGAACTGAAAGTATTCCCGCATTTTACTGGTGGGCGACCTAGAGCTGAAAAGTATTCCCACATTTTACTGGTGGGCGACCTAGAACTGAAAGTATTCTCGCATTTTACTGGTGGGCGACCTAGAACTGAAAAGTATTCCCGCATTTTACTGGTGGGCGACCTAGAGCTGAAAAGTATTCCCGCATTTTACTGGTGGGCGACCTAGAGCTGAAAAGTATTCCCGCATTTTACTGGTGGGCGACCTAGAGCTGAAAAGTATTCCCGCATTTTACTGGTGGGCGACCTAGAACTGAAAAGTATTCCCGCATTTTACTGGTGGGCGACCTAGAGCTGAAAAGTATTCCCGCATTTTACTGGTGGGCGACCTAGAGCTGAAAAGTATTCCCGCATTTTACTGGTGGGCGACCTAGAGCTGAAAAGTATTCCCGCATTTTACTGGTGGGCGACCTAGAGCTGAAAAGTATTCCCGCATTTTACTGGTGGGCGACCTAGAACTGAATAGTATTCCCGCATTTTACTGGTGGGCGACCTAGAGCTGAAAAGTATTCCCGCATTTTACTGGTGTGCGACCTAGAACTGAAAAGTATTAAAATTGTTTCCTCGTTCTTCCGAGAAAATTTTTGACAATCGGCAGAAAATTTTCTGCCCCGGTTTTGGTGATTTCCCTGGCATCGCGTCCTGCTGCCATCATCAATCCTTCGCTTTCCTGCTGCAGACAAAAGGATTTAGTTAGTTTTAATCATGGTGGGAGGAGGTGCCTTTCCGGTGGATGATTTTTCCTCTCTTTCCCTTTTCTTGCTCTGTGCCCCCATAACTGGTTGGTGGACAAAGTTGCTTGCTGGAGGTTTCCGGCCTGCTGGGGATTGGTTTTCAATTTATCCCCTTTTCTGCTTTCTCTTTACAGTACATGCCGTGGGAGTCTGCTTTTACTCCCGGAAACACTCCCTTTAGGAGTTTACTTCCTCCAAAACTGTAGGGCACAACATTGCATTGCCTGGGGCTAGCCTTTAGGACTGTTGGGGTTACCCTGCATCGGATGAATCCCTCTTCGGTCTCTGGTAGTAAGCTTTAAAAAATCCTTTTCAAGACAAATTTTTAGAAAGAGAAATAAAAAGATAGAAAAGGAGAAAATCTTTCTGAACCAATACTTGGCGGGAAAAGAAATTCAGAAGAACTTATCTGGATGACATGACTGGTCCCCGTGATCATGGCGTGCACCATAGATTCCCGACCCAGTCTATTTGTATTAATCAACTTGCCCGATGGTCTTACTTGCTGGGTATAAATGAGTGTCCATTTCTTTGCGAATGTGGACCATTTTGTTGATCTGTCTTGTCGCCTCATAGTGCCCTTCGAGGGGTTTTCACTAATGAGACTCTCTCTTTTCTCTCAACTCCCGGCGCCTTATGGTGCCTGTGAAGGTTTTCACCGATAAGACTCTCTCATTTTATATCTCTCATCTTATGTCGCCTTTCGGTGCCTATGAAGGTTTTCACCGATAAGACTCTCTCATTTTATTTCTTCATCTAGGAATCGGGGTGTTGTCGATGTGACTCTCTCTTCTGGAGATCCCTTTGGACTATCAATTCATTTCCAATTTCATGATCCTCTTCTTTGCTGGGGATCAGCGTATTATTCTCGGCTTTATTTGCATGACTTGGCACCTCTTGGATATTGATCGGGAGGTCTTTTGGACGTCGATGTTGGTTTTGGTGTGGGGCTAAAGCAAGGCTATCAAAATGAAATAATTTGATGGGTGATCTGCTACAACTTTTGGAATCTAACCTTTGTTGGAATTTTTAAAACATAACCTCTGCCCCAATTTTCTTGCTTGGGGAATTTTATTTTTACTCTAGGTTGAGCTACGTGCGTTATGCACACTGTGCCTATTATGCATACTTATGGACATTATGCACACTATGACCGAGCCGTGAGGCGCCTACGTATCCTCTTCGAGGAATCAGGTCAAACGTAGTTCCCACGGTTTTGTATTTCTTATGATTTTTATCTTCTTTTTCTTTTCTTTCTCCTTCTTTTTTTTCATTTTCCTTTAATGATTTTTTCTCTTTTTTTTCTTTTTCTTTCATATTTTTTCCATTAGTGATTCCAAAAGAGGGGTATGAAAGAATAACTTAAGGCTCAAAAGGGGGAAACAAGGGTTAAAAGTGTTTGGATAGAAGAAAGAACTGCCTCTGTCATTTCATTATCCAATAAGCACCAAGTACAAACAAACGAACCGATAATTGCCATAATTAAAGAAATTACGCATAATATCTCTTGACTGCATCAGAATTGATAGCCATGTTGACACATCTCCCCTCGATATCTGTCAAACACACAACACCGTTGGATAACACTCTGGTCACAATATAAGGCCCTTGCCAATTTGGGGCGAACTTGCCTTTTGCCTCGACCTGATGCGGGAGGATCTTCTTTAACACCTGCTGCCCTACTTCAAACTTCCTGGGGCGTACCTTCTTATTGTATGTTCTCGCCATTCTCTTCTGATACAGCTGACCATGGCACACTGCTGCCAATCTTTTCTCATCTATCAAGCTCAACTGTTCCAATCGAGCTCTGACCCATTCATCATCATCAATCTCGGCTTCAGCGACAATCCGGAGGGACGGAATTTCGACCTCCGCCGGTATTACGGCCTCAGTTCCGTACACCAACAAATAAGGAGTTGCACCTATGGAGGTCCGGACGGTAGTGCGATAACCCAACAGAGCAAAGGGTAATCTCTCGTGCCATTGTCTAGATCCTTCCACCATCTTTCGCAGTATCTTCTTGATGTTTTTATTGGCTGCTTCGACCGCTCCATTCGCCTTGGGACGATATGGGGTGGAATTGCGGTGTGTAATCTTGAATTGTTGGCATACCTCTCTCATCAGGCTGCTGTTAAGATTCGCACCGTTATCCGTGATGATTACTTTTGGGATCCCAAATCTGCAGATGATATGGGAGTGCACAAAATCCACCACCGCCTTTTTAGTTACCGACTTGAAGGTTTTAGCCTCAACCCATTTGGTGAAGTAGTCAATGGTTACTAAAATGAACCTATGACCGTTGGACGCTGCTGGCTCGATAGGTCCAATGACATCCATGCCCCATGCCACAAACGGCCAGGGTGCTGACATCGTATGTAACTCTGTTGGCGGAGAATGAATCAGATCTCCATGTATCTGACACTGATGGCATTTCCTTACGAAAGTGATACAGTCGTGTTCCATGGTGAGCCAATGATACCCTGCCCTGAGGATCTTCCTTGCCAATACATATCCGCTCATATGTGGCCCGCAAACTCCAGCATGTACCTCTGCCATAACCGTCGTGGCTTGACCGGCATCTATACATCTCAACAATCCCAAATCCGGGGTTCTTTTGTACAAAACTCCTCCGCTGAGGAAGAAACCATTCGACAAACGCCGAAGGGCTCTTTTTTGGTCTCCAGTGGCCTGTTCCGGATATATCCCCATTCTGAGGTATTCCTTGATATCATGAAACCAGGGCTCGCCATCTGCCTCCTTTTCTACGGCGTTGCAATAAGCGTGCTGATCACGGACCTGGATGTGCAAAGGATCAACATACATTTTGTCAGGGTGGTGCAACATTGATGCTAAGGTGGCCAATGCATCCGCTACCTCGTTATGAATTCTCGGGATATGTTTGAATTTCACCGATCGAAATCGCTTGCTCAAATCGTGCAAGCATTGTCGATAGGGTATGAGTTTCAGATCCCGTGTTTCCCATTCACCCTGAATCTGATGTACCAAGAGGTCCGAGTCTCCCAAGACCAAAACGTCTTGGACATCCATGTCCGCAGCCAATCGCAGACCCAAAATGCAAGCTTCATACTCAGCCATATTGTTGGTGCAATAGAAGCGTAGTTGAGCCGTAACAGGGTAATGGCGTCCTGTTTCAGAAATGAGTACTGCTCCTATTCCAACCCCTTTCGCGTTTGCAGCTCCATCGAAGAAAAGCTTCCAACCTGGTTCCTCGGGTAACTCCAGCTCATTTGTATGCATTACCTCTTCGTCGGGAAAATATGTTCTTAAAGGCTCGTATTTTTCATCAACTGGATTCTCTGCCAAATGGTCGGCCAGCGCCTGGGCTTTCATGGCTGTCCTGGTCACATAGACAATATCAAACTCTGTGAGCAGAATTTGCCATTTGGCCAACCTTCCTGTGGGCATAGGTTTCTGAAAGATATACTTCAATGGGTCCAAACGGGATATGAGATAAGTAGTATATGACGACAGGTAGTGTTTCAACTTCTGAGCTACCCAAGTTAGGGCGCAGCATGTTTTCTCGAGTTGAGTGTACTTGACTTCATATACTGTGAATTTCTTGCTAAGATAGTAGATGGCCTGCTCCTTCCTTCCTGTGTCATCATGTTGCCCTAGTACACAACCAAATGAATTTTCCAGGACCGTCAGATAAAGAATCAAGGGCTTCCCTGGCTTAGGCGGGACCAATACGGGTGGATTAGACAGATACCCTTTGATTTGGTCGAAAGCCTCTTGACACTCTGCCGTCCAACTTACCGCAGCATCCTTTCTCAGCAGCCGAAATATGGGCTCACAAGTTGCTGTGAGTTGAGCGATGAACCTGCTGATGTAATTGAGTCTACCCAGCAAACTCATTACCTCTGTTTTGTTCTTTGGCGGTGGCAAATCTCGGATGGATTCGATTTTGGATGGGTCTAACTCAATCCCCCGTCGACTGACGATGAATCCTAACAGCTTTCCTGACGGAACCCCGAATGCGCATTTGGCCGGGTTAAGCTTGATATCATACCTTCGGAGTCTTTGGAAGAATCTCCTTAGGTCTGCTATATGGTCTTCCTGACGCCAAGACTTTATGATCACATCATCTACGTACACCTCAATTTCTTTGTGTATCATGTCGTGAAACACAGCAGTCATTGCTCGCATGTACGTTGCCCCGGCATTCTTCAGTCCGAACGGCATTACCCGATAGCAGTAAGTTCCCCATGGCGTGATAAATGCTGTCTTTTCCGCATCTTCCTCGTCCATTAGGATCTGATGATATCCCGCATAGCAATCCACAAAGGATCCGATCTCGCGCCCAGCGCAATTATCGATCAGGATATGAATGTTGGGCAACGGAAAATTGTCCTTGGGACTTGCTTTGTTGAGGTTGCGGTAGTCGACGCACACCCTGATTTTTCCATCCTTCTTTGGAACTGGTACCACATTGGCCAACCACTCGGGATATCGAGTGACCCGAATGACCTTCGCCTGCAACTGTTTAATCACCTCTTCTTTGATCTTTACACTCATTTCTGTTTTAAATTTCCTTAGCTTTTGCTTGACCGGAGGGTATGCCGGGTCAGTGGGCAATTTGTGAACCACTAGATTGGTGCTTAATCCCGGCATATCGTCGTATGACCATGCAAAAACATCTTTGAATTCCACGAGGGTTTTGATCAATTCTTCCCTGACATTCGGCTCAATATGGATGCTGATTTTGGTTTCTCGGACATTATCAGCGTCTCCTAGATTCACAGCCTCAGTGTCATTTAGGTTAGGTTTGGGTTTTTCTTCAAATTGGCACAGTTCTCGGTTTATCTCTTCGAAGGCTTTATCTTCGTCATATTCAGATTCATCGTCACAAACGACCTCTTGCATCATTGAGTCGGATTCAGATTGATTTATTAGACTAGGTCGAAGATCCGCTGTGCATGCCATGTCATTAGAACCAGTAAAAAGAGAACTGTTCAGAAAGAAAAAGAACAAAACAAAATTAAAATGGGACAAAAGAAGAGAACTTTATTAAACTTGCGGGATAAAAGGGTTCACACTTTTACAAAACAAAAGTAAAATTTGGATTACACCCTGGAATAATCCGAACAAAACAAAACAAACAAAACATAAATCAAAGCCTACTACCAAGACTCCCCTCGGACAGGAAGAGGAGTAACTGTCCAATTGTTGGTTTTGGCCTCAGGCCCCACAAACTGTATCTCTGCTCTGCTGGAATCTTCTCCAGCTTCTACCATACTGACATCAGCGAATAGCCGCTCGAAACTCTGATTCAGGTCCCCATCCATACCAATCAATGGTCCTAGAATCTTTGGGACCGGTGGCCTTTTGGCGCTTGCTCTGACAAAAGATCTTGAGAGACGTGGCACGGGTTTGGGAAGATACCAGACTTTCTTCTTCATTTTCCGCGCTTGCTTTACATCTGCTGCGGTTGGTTTGAACCCCAATCCGAAAGTTTCTAGATTTTTAGGCAGGGAGACAGGTTGGACAATCCCCTGAAGCTCGACTCCCAGGCCCTTTCCCGGCACAAATCCATTACCCAGCATTTCCGAGACCATCATGACTGTCGCGGCGGCTACCCTAGGGTGCGGGATGATTTCTCCTTCAGAAATTTTGTTTGCTGACACTGTATCGAAAATCTGGTAGACCCAAGGACCTTTGTCATCATAGGTCTCTATGAAGGGCACAATGGCGCCACCCATGGTGCATGCCGTGTCCTCGCCGTGTAGTACGACCTCCTGCCTATCCCACTCGAACTTCACCATCTGATGTAGGGTGGAGGGCACTGCTTTGGCTGCATGAATCCATGGTCGTCCTAACAGAAGGTTATAAGATACTGTGGCATCTAATACCTGGAACTCCATGGTGAACAGGACAGGACCGATGGTCAATTCAAGTACAACATCCCCTACAGTAGCTGTTCCATTTCCGTCAAATCCTCGGACACAAATGCTATTCTTGTGGATTCTTCCGTGGTCGATCTTTAACTGGTTCAGGGTGGATAATGGACAAATATTGGCACTTGACCCGTTATCCACTAATACCCGAGTAACTACCGCGTTTTCACATTTGACAGTCAGATAGAGAGCTTTATTATGCTCCGTACCTTCCACTGGCAGATCATCATCTGAGAACGTTACCCTGTTCACTTCGAAAATCTTGTTGGCAATGGTTTCCAGGTGGTTTACAGAAATCTCGTTGGGTACATGAGCTTCGTTCAGTATTTTCATCAGGGCCCGGCGATGTTCCTCAGAATGGATCAGTAATGATAGCAGCGAGATCTGTGCTGGTGTTTTCCTCAACTGCTCGACCACGGAGTAGTCCTGCACTTTCATCTTCCTCAAGAACTCCTCAGCCTCTTCTTCGGACACAGGTTTCTTGGTTGTAGCGGGGTTGGTTCTTCTTAGCTCCACCGGAGCAAAACACCGACCTGATCGAGTCAGTCCTTGCGCTTCACAACTAACTTCCTCCACTTGTTTTCCTTTGTACATCACCACTGCCCTCTCGTATTTCCAAGGCACAGCCTTACTATCAACCATCGGCAACTGAACTGCGGGCTTTATTGTGACCAGTTCCCTGTATACCCCTTTTAACACAACTGCAGGTGTGGGCGGAGTCCCTGATATTACCAACTTGTTTGGCTCGGGTTTGCTTGTTATGGCGGACGGTCTCTTCCCCAATATCACTACCGGCTTGACGCCTTCTCCCTGGGACTGTACCCCTGTTCCTCCACTGGTCGGTCCTTCTTTCGGAGCGGCCTGGATCATCATCACTGTTTGTGAGGGTTTTCTCAATTCTCCTCCCTCATACACCAACTCAATCATGTGAGTCTCGTGGTGCGCTGGCAATGGGTTCTGGTTGATGTTAGGAGCTTCCGGTGTCTGGACCTCGATCTTATTGGTATCAATAAGATCCTGTATGGCATGCCTCAATTTCCAACACTTTTCGGTATCATGCCCCAGCATCCCTGAGCAGTACTCACAACTTATTGATCGGTCCAAATTCTGGGGTGGGGGATTTGGTTCTCGAGTCTGGACAGGACTAACCAAACCCAACTGCCTCAATTTGTGGAACAAAACGGTGTAGGTTTCTCCCAACTCTGTGAAAGTTCTGTGCTTCCGCAGCCTGTCATTCCTAGCATCTGGATTTCCCCGAAAGCCTGCCCCTGGAGGGTTTCTATATGCCCTTGGTGGAGGATAGGTGTTTTGGGGTGGTGCATATGTGTTCTGGGGAGCCGGCGCGCGCCATTGCGGGCGAACCGGAGGCTGAGTGTATGTCTGGGCTTGGTGTATGGAGAAATGTGGTTCTTGGTGTGAATAGTAGTGCTGTGGTAGGCTGTATGGGTAGTTTGGCCCGTGGGGCCTGGGTTGATTGTAGTGGGGTTTGCCAGACCTGGCCCAACTGCTTGCCTCAATCGTGGCAATTTCTTCTTTCTTTCTTCTTCCCAACGCACCTCCCGTGCCGCTCTGAATAGCCTGGGTCGTAGCCTTGAGTGCCGAGTAATTCAGGATTTTGTCAGACCTCAGACCCTCTTCTATCATGACCCCTATCTTCACTACCTCGTTGAAGGATTTTCCGACCGTTGTCACCAAGTGACCAAAGTAGGTTGGATCCAGTGTTTGCAAGAAGTAGTCCACCATTTCTCCCTCTCTCATGGGAGGATCCACTCTAGCTGCTTGCTCTCTCCAGCGGAACCCGTACTCGCGAAAACTTTCCCCGGGCTTCTTCCCGGTCCTCAATAATGTGAGACGGTCAGGGACTATCTCGAGATTGTATTGGAAATGACCTGCGAAAGCCTGCGCCAGATCATCCCAAGTGTACCATCTGCTGGAATCCTGCCTGGTATACCATTCTAGTGCCGATCCACTCAGACTTTGGCCGAAATAAGCTATCAGCAGCTCATCTTTGCCACCTGCCCCTCTCATTTTGCTACAGAATCCCCGCAAATGCGCCATGGGATCACCATGCCCTTCATACAAATCAAACTTAGGCATCTTGAACCCAGCCGGGAGTTGGACATCCGGGAAAGGGCATAGATCCTTGTAGGCCACGCTGACCTGGTTGCCCAATCCGTGCAGGTTCCTGAAGGACTGCTCCAGGCTCTTGAACTTCCTCGTCACCTCATCTTGTTCGGGGATTTTAACCAGCTTTTCAATCTCTGCCGGTACCTCTAAGTGCAGGTTGTAGGTATGGGGTTCTGGTGCATGAAATGTGGGCTCAGGGGGATAATATTGCGTATCAGGAGCCTGAAACAATGGCTCGATGGTCGTTCTTTGCAGGGTGACTGATGTGGGTCCCACAAAAGTGGGAACATTTGGTGTCGGGAGAGGTTGATGGGATGGTGGAGCTTGGGAATCATGGGGGCTTCTCTCCTGAAGACAACGATGATTTGGGAGGCTTGTTGAAGGGCCGGAGTGGGGGTATTCGGGCACGTGCCCTAGTGGCTCAGGGCTCCTTTGTGCTTTGGCTAGAGCTAGCTGCATTCCATTCGTCTCTAGTCCCATCCTTTCTATCTTTTCCATCGCTTCCTTTAACAACTGGCTCACCGGCCTTTCTTCCTTGGTACTATTCTCTGAAGTAGTCATGCTTGTTGTTATCGGTCCTTTGGATCTAGTTTGGTAAGGGTGTGTTGCCAGAATTCTTTAACAACTAACTGTTTGAGATTCGGAAAACAAACTTGTTAGCGTTTAGAGTTTAACAGATTTGATAACAACACATTGAGGATGCAATGCTCCTAGGCAGTTAACCGTTTCTAACATGCTTTGCTTCAAACAACATGCGTCATCCTGGCTTGCTTATTTGCCCCTTTGAAGTATTTTGGGAACCCCTGTATTTTATTCTATTTTGTATTTTCTTTTTCTTTCGATTTTTCATTTTTTTTTCTCTTTTTTTCTCAAATTTTTTTTTGTGGTTGAATCTTATGGAGATTGCCTACGTATCATGATCCCGCATGAATCAGACCTTGCGTAGTTCGGCCCAATAAAGATAAACAATACTCAACATTTTTTTTTATTTTCATATTAAAACAAACTGGGTTTCAAAGGTTTAAAGATGACCTACAAACTTGAAAATCAAACAACCCGCATATTCTAATCAAAAGATTTACAAACTCAAAAACAAACGCTAGCTTCCTTTCCCCGTTTGTCAAATGCAACCAAACGGCTATTTTTGCAAATGTGGCCCCTTCCAAATTTCACATGAATTTTGAGGCCGAGGAGGATTATTTTATGACACTTTACAAACTTGTCCGTTCTTTTACGAAAATAGCCTTTCGACAACTGAAAGATACTCTAAGGCTATTTCGGCAAGAACGGTTTAAGACGCGGCTGAAGCTGGCTTGACTTATTTTTGACAAAACCCAAAGGTATTCACCTGACCGCTGACTTTTTTTCCAAACTACAATAAAACGTGGTGTTGCAAACACGGCCCTTCAGCGCCTCGGGGACGAAGATTTATAAGGCTGTGTGGGTCGACTAGACCAAAAATCCTAAACATGACCCAAAGGTGGCTATTTATGCAAAGTCGGCCTTCCGGCGTCCCTTTCGGGAACATTCGGCTATTTATGGCAAAACAACATCACCCGACTTATTTACGACAAAAATCAATATTTGACATATTATTTGTTTTTTATTATTATTATTAATTAATTGTTTTTGGCTTTTTAGCAAAAGATGGGGTTGGACCCGATGAGGGTTGCCTACGTATCTCACATCCGGTGAGAATCAAACCCGCGTAGTTCGGGCAATCAAGAATAAGTAGATGAACTAACTTTTTTTTTAATTTGCGAAAGAACTACTTTAAAAGAAGAAATGAAGTATTTTTTTTGATTGATTTTATTTTATTTTAAAAGAAAGACTTCTAAGATATATTTTTTTTGAATTTTCATTTTTTTTATTCTGAAGAAAAGAAGAAAATATTTTTCGGAATTTTACCTTTAATAAAAGAAATGCCTCTCAAAATGTTTTTTGAATTTTGAATTTTCTTTTCAATTTTGATAGAAGAATCAAAATATTTTCGGTTTTTATTTATTTATTATTATTATTATTTTTAAAAAAAAACAATTAGAAAGACTTTCTAAAGAAGTACATAATGGAAAATATTTTTGGATTTTTTTTTTGTTTTTGAAAATTGGGGGTCTAAAAACCTTTCTAGACTTTTTGGCAAGACAAATATTTTTGCAACAAGTAAAGACATATATATATATATATATATATATATATATATATATATATATATATATATATTTTTTTTTTTTTTTTAAAAATAAAGAAAAACTTTTGGATTTATATATATATATATATATATATATATATATATATATATATATATATATACATGTATATATACTTGCGACAAATAATGAAAGACTCTTTTTTTTTGTTGCATTTTCATAAACAACTAAGTAATAATAAAAAAATATTTTTTAAAAAATAAGACTCTTTTTCATTTTCATTTTCATGGCAAAACAAACTATTTTCTTTTCTATTTTTTTTTGAAAAACAAAACAGAACAATGATGATTTTTTTCTTTTTTTTCCTTTTAATAAAACAACTAATAAGACATTTTTTCATTTTCTCAAAATATCGGCAGAGTTTTGACAGTATTTGTTTTTTTTTTCAAAATAAACAATCAATTCCCTAACCGCTATTTTTCGATTTCACAATATTCATAATATTCAAACACCGGTCAGCGAGACAAAATAAATGCACGGAAAACAAATAGGATGCATCAGGATGGTCTTTTCATATCAGGTTGCTAGTCCTAGACGGACCCAACCCCTGTGTTGAGTCCCCTAAGTCAAATGCAACGTGATGCAAATAAGCGTTCCTACTAGGGATCCGGCATGAAGTCACGTATTCTATGTTCAAAAACCTGGGTCGGTGTTCTAGACAGTGTACCCGAGCGGACAACTCGAGTTGAGGAAGGAGCTCCTTTCCGGGAACCAAAAGGCTAGCCGGCTTAGAAACTTTCCGAGCCTCTTTTATTCAAGGTATGACACTAACAGAATAGGGAGTCTTAACCAGTAAGCACATCCCCTGAGGTAAGAAGAGTATGTTTCGACACAGTTTATATGTACAGTTCAAATAATATCAAAGCAGTAAAAGCAGCATTTAGCACATTAGGCTCAAACATGTAAAAATCAGATAAAACCAAATATAACAATTTATCTAAGCTCGAATTTCTAACCCTGAACCAGTGGTTCTGGGTAATAATCCCCAGCAGAGTCGCCAGAGCTGTCACACCTCCTTTTTCCGCACCCGCGAGGGTGCAAGGGAGTTTTTCCAATTAAAGGACAATCGAGACAGGATTGGTTTATTTATTTCAGAGTCGCCACTTGGGAGATTTAGGGTGTCCCAAGTCACCAATTTTAATCCCGAATCGAGGAAAAGAATGACTCCATATTACAGTCTGCGTACCAGAAATCCGGATAAGGAATTCTGTTAACCCGGGAGAAGGTGTTAGGCATTCCCGAGTTCCGTGGTTCTAGCACGGTCGCTCAACTGTTATATTTGGCTTGATTATCAGATTTTATACAAATATGAACTTATGTGCAAATTTTATCTTTTAACCGCTTTATTATTATTGTTTTTAAAAGAAATGTGAACATCGCTTAAAACACGTCTTTGGACTGCGTCACATGAAATGCACCCACAATCCGGAACACGTTTTATTTGATGTTTTGGGATTTGGATTCGGGTCGCATGAAATGCACACCCAGGCTTAAGAAAGTAAAATATTAAACACGCGCCTAAAGAGACTATCGCGTTATTATTTTGGGGAAGACCGTGAAATTCGCTAAACGGTCCTTCCGAATTCTAATTAAACCATACATTTTGTGAGGGCCCCGCAATCTATACGTTTTATTTGGCGAGGCTTGTCTCATTTTTTATTTTTAAAGGATAAACCTACAATGACTATATTTTCTATTAAGTTCGTCTCTAAAATAAAAGAAAATCTCTTAATTATTTACATGCTGAAAAACGTAACTTATTAGTTATTAGTTTACGGCTAATGCGAATGGAAAATTGCGATCGAGTTTGTACAAAGAAAAACTGCTTTCATTTTATATTCTGTTATTCAATAATACTAGAACATGAGATTGACCATAATATCAAAACAGATTAATTATTCTCCGATTAATTTAAACTAACATTATTAGATGAAGAAAGTATACATATGCAACCTCATTATTCATTAATCATTCAACTACATCTTTATACGAAGAAAGAAAAATTATATTCAACCACAAATCTAAACAGGAGGAATTCAACAGGAACAAAGCCTGATTAATATTTCATTTTTTGCTTCAAGCCGAGATTGTACAAATGTGTACCTGGAAACAGCAGTACAAGAACAAAAGAAGGAGAAGTCAGCAGCAGTAATAACATAGCAACAGCAGATTCAGCAACACCGCAAACCAGTACAGTAGGAATAGCAGAAAACTCAGGAGACTATAAACGACTCCAAGTATAGAGAAGAAGTAAAAGGCAGGAAGGTTCTGACTATTTCAGATCTTAAGCGAGGCAATGAAGCAGTAACTATTCTTTTTCAACTTCAAAACTCTCCAAAATGAATTCTGCCCCTGTATATTTAGTGTATCCAGAATGTATATCGGGTGTATACTTCTCACTCCGCCCCCTCTTTTTTCTTCTCTCTATCTAGTTTTTCCTCTCTTTTTTTCCACCCCTTCTTCCTAAATTTTCTCTTCTATTTATAGCAAAATTTTCGAAATTTTCAGATTTGTTTTTTTATTATTTTATTATTTTTTTAATTAAAAGAAATCCCACTTACAAATTGCTTTTATTTTTTTAGAAAAAGAAATCCCACCTTTATTTACTTTTATTTTTAAAATTCCAACTTTAATTACTTTATCTTATTTAAAATCCCACTTTTTATTTTTTTAAAAGAGAATCTCACTTTATTTAACTTTTCTTTAAAAAACAAACCACTATCTTTTCTTTTTCTTTTAAAAATGCTACTTTCAATTACTTTAAATTTTTTAAATTTTCAGATACCTTTATATTTATTTTTTAATTCTAACCTTATTTTACTTTTAAAGTTTTTAAAACTTTTTACTTTTTTTTTTAAATTTTCTACATTCTTTTACTTTTTTTTATTTTTTATTTTTTTAAAATCATTTCCGAAATTACTATATATATATATATATTAAAATAAAAATAATAAATAAAATAAAATATTTTCGGATTTTTTTTATATATAAAAAACAAAAAATAAAACTATTAATAGTGATAATTCACTTTTTATTTTTTATTTTTTTGGTTTTGTTTTGTGTTGGACAAAAATGAAGAAGGGGTGTTGGGTTAATGGAGCGGACCGGATCGACCCAGTTTGAAACGGACCGGGTCATGGGGAAAGTTGGGCAATTATTTGGGCCTGTGGTTTGAAATTGAAGAAGTGGCCCAATCCGATTTTTCTTTGTATTTTTGTTCTCTTTTCTTCTTTTATTTTTCTAAAACTAAATTATAAAAGTACTTAAATTATTATTAAGAACTAAATTAAGTTATAAAAGCGCAAATTAACTTCCAATAACAATTAACGCACAATTAAGTAATAATTAAGCATAAAATTGTTCATTTGGACATTAAATGCTAAAAATGCAAAAGATGCCTATTTTTGTATTTTTTTATTAATTTAACAAATAAACATGCATAGACAAACATACAAATAGTTACACAAAATATCACAAAAATTGCACACCAAGAAAAATTATTTTATTTTTGAATTTTTTGGGAGTAATTCTCATATAGGGCAAAAATCACGTGCTTACAACAGTATATAATGTAATGAACGAGCTTCCAAATATACTCCACTCTTTGAAGCTAGCAATACTTACATTGTTTCCCTTCTTATGAAACGATTGATGGTGATGTTGCTTCTCTTATTCTATTCTTATTAATGATGTTTGGTACTTCCTCATTCTTATAAGATTCTTTATAAAGAGTTAGTCCTAACAACGTGTAAGGAGGATACCGACCTTATGTCACTCTAAATGATTCAGAATGTTATTCCAATGAGTCCAGCATGCATTATATATATATATGTATACATTATATATCCGCGCTATCGTCGGTCGGGTACGACACCTATTGTGCAACCACTGATCAGTTGGGTTTTACCGAGCTCCACGTGGCCGGGTATGATTCTACCGAGCCCTATGATGGCCGGGTACGTTTTACCGAGCCTATTATGGCCGGGTACGATATGATGATGGTGATGCCCACAAAGGCGTATGTTTTAAAAGTTTATGTATATATATGTATGTATCATGTATTTCATGTCAGTAGCCCTCAGAGGTACCCAGATGTCACAGGTTGTATATTCTCTATCCATGTTTACATTACTGTTCTTACTTATGCTTTCTTGCCTCACATACTCAGTACTTTATTCGTACTGACGTCCTTTTTATTTGTGGACGCTGCATGTCGTGCTGCAGGTCCTGATAGACAGGTAGATGTAGCTCCCCCACCACAGTAGGCTGTCTAGTTCAGCGGTTATTGGCGAGATCCCTTCTCCGGACTTGCCGTGGTCTTGGTATGCATTTTTGTTATAGACCTTATGGGTATGTCGGGGCCCTGTTCCGCCAATGTTGCAACACTTATGTTCCTTTAGCCTTAAATATATGGAACAATCAAATCTCCTACCGACAAACTGAGGGGTGCACTAGCCGATGGCTGAGATAGACCTGAAGATCTTGCTCTCTTACTCTAGCCCCTATCATGCTCACGATCGGCCATATGCTTCTGCTTACTCTCCTATACACCCCGAGTGTATGCCTGAATACGAGAAATATCAATGCCTTGCTGAAGTGAGACGGACATACAATCATTAAGCAGGCATGGCTCCAACTCCATCACAAACTGATGAACCTGATCCTTCATCTTAGCTACAATAATGGGAGCATACCTAGCCAAAGAATCAAACTGAAGGATGTACTACCGAACACTCGTATTACCCTATCAAAGGGTCAAAAACCTATCAACTCTAGCATGCCTAAGCTCTGGTGGCAAATAATGACGAAGAAAAGCCTCTGTAAACTCCTGACATACTGCTGGAAGGGCATCCTCACCTCTAGACAACTCCCAAGACTCGTACCAATTAATTGCAATATCCTGAAGTCTATAGGAAGCTAGCTCAACTGACGCAGCCACAGTGGCCTTCATTACCCTCAAAGTCCTTTGCATCATATTGATAAATACCCGATGGTCCTTATTTGGATCTGCTCCAGTGAATACTGGAGGGTCCAAATTAATGAAATCAAGAACCCTTGCATTGATGGCTCTATATGCATGACCAATACCTACCTCCTAACGCCGAGCCTGTGCGATCACTAATCGAGTCAATAGCTGAATAACATCTCTCATCTCCTGACTCGGTGCATCTAGCTGAGGAGCTTGGCTACAAGAGCAGGCGCTGGAGCTGGTGCCCCTATGATCTCCTCTGGAGAGGGTAGGGTATGTGAATTCTGAGATGGAGTCTCACTATGCGACTCTCCTCGAGACTTGATAACTCGTGGCGCTCGACTTGTAGTCTTATCAACCACGGACTTGCCATTCTAGGTGACTGTAGCCTTCTTAGACGATTTAAAGCAAATGCAAACAGATTCCTAAGGCATGATTTCTAATGCACAAAAAGAGAGATGGTCATTTTATTAGGCATGATTATAGTAACAACTTAATTGTAGGATTTCTAGGTGACTATGACTTAGGCAGAATGATGAACTATAACATGTTTCCTAGTGTGCAAAGTAGTAAACATGATTATCCTAAGGCAGGATGTCTAATGCAAAGATTTATGACATGGTTTTTAATACAAATAGGCATAGCAAACCTAGAGGCATGATATCTATTGCAGAATATAAACGTAATATAAACCTAAAGTATAATTTCTACTACGAATCACATATATGAACCTAAAAGCATGATTTCTACCCGGTTTCCCCACAAAAATCATATAGGAACCCTCCCTTTTTACTAATTACGCCAATATCTATTTACAAAGCATATTATTACAGAACAGGATCAAATGGCTTACATAAATAAATTTGAATTATACTATAAGGAGCCTGAATCAGGCCCAAAGTAAACCTGGGAATGCCAGGCCTTCAATACAGTCTTAGAAGCCAAAAGTCTAATAGCCAACATGGTGTCCTAGTGTGTCAAAATTCCCTAAGGACCTCAAGTATCCCGGGCAATGCTCACACCAAGACCCTTAAAAGAGAGGACTGGTTATGTGCAGTGTGGAAGGGCTAGCCCTGGTGTGCCAGAGTGCAGAAGAATCTCAAGGATGCCTAAGCAGTACACACACCAGAGGGGCAGAACCTAGTAGTCAAAGAGTAAAGTGAGAGTGCTTGACATAGTGTTGAAAGACTTGGTAAAACAGTGTAGAGACTATTTTAGAAGTGAAAAGATTTCAGAAATGGAAAACAGTTTTAAGAAGATGCTAGGAGTGACACCAGTTTTGAGAAGAATACTAAGAGTAGAAGAACAATTTTGAAATCATTTCTGAGGAAAGAAAATTCAACCAAACAACCAATTAATCATAGAATACCCAGATTCATAGACACTTAACAAGCAGATTTACAAACAGGGGTGAAGGGGATTGGGAACATATAGGGTTGAAACCACATAAACAGGGAAACATTTAACACGACAAATGCATAGAACAATTAGGAATCCACTGAGCAAGTCAGTTATGGTGATAGGAAGTTAAAACATAGAGTAAGGTTGTAGCAAAATCATGTTGAAGACAAGGGTGTACTGGACAAAATTGGACATACAATCAGGTCAATCGAATGCATTAGGATTCTAAGTAACTAACTTGATCACTCCAGTTAAGGGGGATAAGCAGGGACTAAGTAAGCATGCTGGACAAGTATCGGATTACCAAGTGAAGTTTAGACATGCTGATTACACATTGAACAAGAGAAGACAAAATTTAAACATGCTGAATAAAGCAGTAAACAGGGAAACAATTGAATAACGTAGCCAATTGAACTAGTGCAGGAATGGAACACATGGAGTTTGAGTTTCAAAATTTAACTAAAGACATACCAGTTAAAGAAGAAAGTGCATAATGTAAAGCAGGTGTGGTTCCAATGTCTAGCCTTAGCTTTCAGCCGGCTAGACCAATAGATATCACAAGTAGCAGAGAAAGAAGAGAGAGTTTGAGTGTGAGTGTGTGTTCTGAACTTAGTTCGTGTGTTGAAGGAGAAGAATGAGAGTGTATATATAGCAGTTTAAGAGTAGAACAAATAAGGTAAAAGAATCAGAAATCAGTCAATTAAGGGAAAACATAGGGTCGCAAAATCAATTAACATAAGGGAGTCTAGAATAGACCCACTAATTAGGGGTAATTGATTAATGGTAACAACAAGAGAGTTTAATTAAGTCAAGAATCCCAATCGTACCAAATAAAGGATCAGTAAAAATCACAAATCATGCGGACGGGTAGTTAAGGCAAGTGTGACCAATTAAAATTACAAATAAGGAAACAAGCAAGATCTGTGCACACCAATTTAACAGGGCAAAAATAACAATCAGTAAGGAACTTCAAAGAATACTGATTTTACCAAAAGAATCACCCCAATTTCATAAATTAAACTAAGTAGGACCTCACAAATATATAGAACTTAGCCGTAAAAGCAGGTTTGAGCCTTAACAGAGATTAATTAGGGCAGAACCACCAAAATACTGGATTTAACAAGTAAAATGTTTAAGTCCAAAAGATAGAGTAAAAAGATAACCTTCTTTTCTTGTGAGAAAATAATTCATATATTTACAATCAAGAAAATCTCATAAACTTTCTCATATTATGTGTATAATATAAAACATATTCGAAAGTAATAATATTAATAACTATATAAAATCATTTTTTTCAAATCATTTTTTTTTCTTTACAAAAATGCATTTCACATACAATATACTATATCAAATGTATATAACGGTGTCAAGGTTGTTAAACTTACAGGGTGTAACATCCTTCCCCCCTTTAGAACATTCGTCCTCGAATGTTAACTCTTAGAGATTTGCAAAATTTTCACTAGGGTCTCCTCTGTAAATTAAACTTAAGACCCAAACTATATCTGAAGTCTTGACTATTCTTAACCTTTCGTACTAGAGTGTCTCGTATCGTCTTGTCACGACCCCAAATACTGGTCGTGATGGCACATATAACATTACTAAGCAAGCCAACGAATCCATAACCACAATCCATTTTCTAATACCATTAAGTCATTTTCTAACATGAGTTTTTAAATACTGATTTCATTATAAGCATTAAAATATCAGAAATATGCGGAAAAGTCAAAATAGCAATAACTACACAGCCCACACTGATCTGGTGTCACGAGTCTAGAGCCTCTAAAACAAGTTTGAACAACCTACTACATAGATAGTCTAGAAATGCGGAAAAGATAATAAGATAAAGGGGAGAAATCAGGGCTGCGGACGCTATGCAGCTACCTCTAAATCCCCGACAAATGCTGAAAACGGCTGAAAGCTCTCACTCGACCGCTCGGGCACCTGGATCTGCACACAAGGTGCAGGGAGTAACGTGAGTATGCCAACTCAGTAAGTAACTAAAGTAAATAATGGACTGAAAGCAGTGACGAGCAGTTCAAAACATATAGCTTTAAAATCATTTCTGTCATAAAATCATTGTTTCCAGTTTAAAATATTGAAATCAATTACTTAGCAATATATCCAATAAAGGATTATTTACGAGAAGAGTGAAAAGCAGTGAAAGTATCATAACAGGTCCCCATCGGGCAAGGAATCACTTAGAATATGGCCCCTCGGGCAGCCTCTCAGTAACTCGTGACTCAACTCTCATCACACGGTACTCACTCTCAGCACTCGGCTCATTTATAATCTCATAATATCAGAAATCATAGTAACCATTGTGGCGTGCAGCCCGATCCATATATTTATAGTCGACCACTCTCACTGGGGGTGTGCAGACTCCAGAGGGGCTCCTACAGTCCAAACGTCATATCACTGCGGCGTGCAGCTCGATCCAATATATATATCGCTGCGGCGTGCAGCCCGATCCATAACTCACATATATATAAATATCCTCACAATTGGGTTCTCAACCTCTCTCTCAGCCATTACCTCACAGCCTCTCGGGCACAATAATAGAAATTAGGGAACTCAGCCCAACAGTTCTCACAATTAGGACTAGAGTTATAAAACCAGTTTTTAAATATTTAAGCAGGTAAAACATGACTGAGTATATACTTCTAGCAAGTGAAGTGAGGAAAATAGTCAAAATGCCCCTAATGGTGTCTACAGATCGGCACAAGGCCCTAAACACTACATACAACCCATAATACAATATAAGAATCCAATACAGAATAATATAACATTTCCAAATAAAATATGCGGCTTAATAGTCACTGCGGGACGGACCGAGTCGTAATCCCTACCGGTGCACGCCCACACACCCGTCACCTAGCATGTGCGTCACCGCATTTATCAAATCAAGTCAAATACCAGGGTTTTGTACCCTCAATTCCAGATTTACAATGGTTACTTACCTCAAACCGATGAAAATACTACTCTGCGACGGCTTTGCCCCTTGAATCGGCCTCCACTCGCATCGAATCTATTCAAAATCAGAATCATGGCATTAAAATATGCTAAGGGAACGAAGCCTAAGCAAAAACAATCAAAAAATACAAAAAATCCCGAAATTGGCCAAACCCGACCCCTGGGCCCATGTCTCGAAACTCAGAAATTTTCACATCAACGGAATCCTTACCTCCCTATGAGTTCATAAATATCAAAAGTTCTCAAATCCGACCTCAAATGATCCTTCAAATCCCAAATCAAAAGTCCCATTACTTAAGCCATAGCTCTTCAATTTTAGGCTTATTTTTCATGATTTTCTAGGTGGCATTCACATAATAATCGAGTTTAAAGTCCGAAAATCTTACCTCCTAATGATTACCCTTGAATCCCTTTTCAATCTCCTTCAAAAATCTCCCAAAATGAGCAGCTATGGGTGAAAATAGACCCACATTCGCGAACAAGACGAGTTTAAAAACATTCTGCCCAGGCCTCATTTCCTTCTATGTGATCGTGGAAAAACCTTCGCAATCGCTAAGCACAAAAATCCAACTCTCAAAATTTCTCTTATGCGATCACATTATAGCATACGCGAACGCGATGCCTGGGCTACTGACCCTACGCGATCGCGGACCTCCTCCCGCGTTCGCACCGAACAAATTCCATCCAAGACCCCTGGCCCGCTTTACTCAACCAAAGGCTGGGCTACTGACCTTATGCGATCGCAACCACATGCCCGCATTCGCGATGAACAACTCCCCCATACTATGCGATCGCGAGCCTATATTCGCTAACGCGAAGAACAACTGAACGCCCTCCTCAAATCCTTCTACGCGATCACGAGACAACCTACGCGATCGCGAAGGGCAATTTTTCTGCAACACTGAAACTCCAATTTCTGCAACTTTCAAACTCCAAAAATGATCCGAATGACCACCCGTAACTCACCCGAGGCCCCTGGGACCTCAACCAAAGGCACCAACACATCCTAAAACCTTATTCAAACTTGTTCCAATCATCAAAACACTTCAAACAACATCAAATCACCCAAAACACATCGGATTCAAGCCTAAGTTTCTAAAATCTTCCGAAATACGCTTTTGATCAAAAACCAAACCAAACCATGTCCTAATGACCTGAAACTTTGCACACACATCCCAAATGACACAACGAAGCTATTGCAACTCTCGGAATTCCATTCCAACCCTTATATCAAAATCTCACCCATCAACCGGAAATCGCCAAAATATCAACTTCGCCAATTCAAGCCTAATTCTACTCTGAACCTCCAAAACCCTTTCCGATCACACTCCTAAGTCATAAATCACCTCCCGAAGCTAACCAAACCATCGGAACTCACATCCGAGCCCTCTAACACATAAGTCAACAACCAGTTGACATTTCCCACTTAAACTTCCTTAAAAGAGACTAAGTGTCTCAAACTTTATCAAAATCATTCCGGACTCGATCCGGCCAACTCGATACCACAAAATACGGATAACGAAGCATAAAGAAGTATAAATGGGGGAAACAGAGCGGTAACTCATGAGACGACTGGCTGGGTCGTCACACGTCTTTACCTTTAATTTACTTACCTTTCAATCTCACATTGTATCTTCTATTTCTTATAACCTTCCTTCCACATTACGCCTTAAAGCTCTACTGTGATACCTACACCTCTGGTGCATACAAAATATCGCGACAACTTCATACTGACTTCTTACGACTCAACTCTATGGCACGATCTAGAAACAAAAGAAGGATAACATTTCCTGAATGCCATATAGCCTCTCAATTATAAATGTGGCATGCAACACACCCATAAGTGATACTCTACTAGGCACGGAATTGCAGATTCCCTAGGACATGACCCGCTCCGATACCACTTTGTCACGCCCCGAACCTGGGGAGGCATGACTGGCACCCGGTGCTGTAGTGGCCCGAGCAAACCACTCTGTAACTCATTCATTCCGTTTATAACTATCATAGGCCAACATGGCCACAACTCATAATATAAAATTGTAAGTGGAAAATAATGTATCACTGAACCATTTTTCTTAAAACATGAATATATATGGGCCGTCAAGGCCTCTGACATACTTTACAAGCTGAACCTCTGTCTACAAAGCTTCTAAGATTATTTGACATCAAATGGGATAGGGTACCGGCCTACCAATAAGTTTGTAGCAAAAACTTTGACACAATGACTCATAGACTCAGCTGCACTCAAAATGAGGTGGAGTCTTACCGATCCTTCGGTGAATGCAAAGCTTGTCTACTGTGAGGGATCAAACTGATTGTCTATACTTGTAAGTCTAGATGACTCTGTAAATCATGAAATACTTATAGTGTCATGCATATGCATATGAATGTCATGTAATGCATAGGTCCGTATGTACATAACATCATAAAGCCTCTGAGGGCATCCCATCATATCATCTCAGTCACTGCGGGCAAACTCATAATCGTATACCAGCTGATCAGGTGGTGGTGCGTATATAACGCCATAACCTTTCCCTTATCCCATATTTATATATACGCGTATATAATATATATATATATATATATATATATATATATATATATATATATATATCTGAGGGCATCCCATCATATCATCTCGGCCACTGTGGGCAAAATCATCAATGTATACCAACTGATCAGGTGGTGGTGCGTATATAACGCCATAACCTTTACCCATGTCTCATATACATATATATACATATATACGCGTATATAACGCCATCTGCTCATAGGTCAGTGTAAATGAATGCAATGCATGAAATGCATAAGAAATACGTTAATAAGATTTTTCTGGGAATGCCATAAAATACAATATGCCTTTCGGATAAACTTTATCAAATACATATTTTTCTGAGACCTATGAATATATGATATAATAATAATTCACATGGTAAATCAAGAATATAGACACCCCTAGTATTTCTATGAATAGAGTGATTTATGAAAATTGTGCATTTGCTCGTGACGTATAGATCATGCCAAAAGAAAGAAGAGATAGCCTTAACATACCTAATCCTTATAGAAATTTTCTTTTCTCTTGTGTAATCTCTTTTGCAAAAAGATTTTCAAGTAGGATACAATACAATCCTAGCTTTAGTCAAACAAGCATTAAACAATATCTTAGTAATAACATATTTGATTATTTCTAAGTAGTATTAGATAAGCTATATCACTCTTAGTCAAATCTAATTCTTCCGGTTCCCATCCCATAGCAACAAGAATGATGAATTTCAACATTACTAATCCAGCCGAGCAACCAATAATCACATACAATGCAAATCTAAGCCAGCTGCAGCAACTGGCCTAATCTAGAGTAATCGCAAGCACGCCTAATCTACTTGATAATAGTAGCTTACTAAAGAGAAAATCCAGATTTACAAATGGTAAACTAAATCCCTTTTAGGGAAAGTTGAGATTAGGCTCAACTAAGGATTGCAAAACAAAGATATGGTGCAATTAATCACATCATATGATCAGGTTTAATACTATATAATATGGAACCATGTATAAAATAGTTCATGCTAGAGAAAGAAAAATCCATCGTATTAAGAACTTCAACAAACAGTAATTAACCAAGATTCAGGTAATAAATATCAATCCAACTTATAATTTCTAAACAGAACTAAGATTCTTAGCAGATTTGGCATCATGACTTTATTTCAAAACACACCTACTTTCCTATTTTTACCAGTTCCATGCTCCAATTTTGTGGTACTAACTAGCAGTTGGCAAGATGACATTTACTAATATAGTAATAAGAGAAAGAACATACTGCATGGGCGAGTTAGGTACTTCTTTGATGAAGTACACCTTTCTAACATGGAAAATAGATGGAGAATAATAGTTTGAATGAAAGGCACAACCCTACTAGTCCTAAAATCCATTGCAAAACAACCCCCAAAATCTTGGAATTTTACAAAGAAGGATCCTTAACTAATCTTAGTCCTAAACTTGATGTATATCCTTTGGTTGCCACCTAATCTAATACATGTAAGAGTCACAATGTTCCTAAAGGAAAAGGCTGCCACGTGGGGGTAGGGTGGGGATTTTAATCTTATACTATAATTAATTTATTAATTAGGTAATATTCCTCTATCCGGTAATTAACTAATTATTCACATAATTAAGAATTATCCCAAATTACTTAGAATACTACTCACTTTTAATACACTTTATATAACTTACTATCATGCTCATGTGGTACCATATAAAATTAATACATACACTATTATTTCATTAAAATATCCATGTAAAAATATGTATATTTTCTCAATTTATAATTTTCCTAATCTCATATAAAGAGTAAAATTTTTGTATGCTTAATTCTAAAAATGGTAAAAAGATAACCTTCTTTTCTTGTAAGAAAATAATTCATATATTTACAATAAAGAAAATCTCATAAACTTTCTCATATTATGTGTATAATTTAAAACATATTCGAAAGTAGTAATATTAATAACTATATAAAATTATATTTTTCAAACTTTATTTACAAAAATGTTCCACTCAAAATACCATATCAAATGTATCTAATGGTATCAAGGTTGTTAAACTTGCTGGGGGTAACATCCTCCCCCCCTAGAACATTCATCCTCAAATTTTAACTCTTAGAGATTTGCATAATTTCTACTAGGGTCTCCTCTGTAAATTAACTTAAAACTCAAACTATATCTGAACTCTTAACTATTCACAACCTTTTGTACTAGAGTATCTCATATCGTCTTTACCTTTAATTTACTTACCTTTCAATGTCACATTGTATCTTCTGTTTCTTTCATAACATTCCTTCCACATTACGCCTTAAAGCTCTACTGTGATACCTGCACCTCTGGTGCATACAAAATCTCGCGACAACTCCATACTGACTTCTTACGACTCAGCTTTATGGCACGATCTGGAAAACAAAAGAAGTGTAACATTTCCTGAATGCCCTATAGCCTCTCAATTATAAATGTGGCATGCAACACACCCATAAGTGAGACTCTACTAGGAACGACTTTGTAGATTTCCTAGGACATGACCCACTCTGATACCAGTTTGTCACGCCCCGAACCTGGGGAGGCGTGGCTGGCACCCGGTGCCGTAGTGACCCGAGCGAACTACTCTGTAACTCATTCATTCCATTTATAACTATCATAGTCCAACATGGCCACAACTCATAATATAAAATTGTAAGTGAAAAATACTGTATCACTGAACCATTTTTCTTAAAACATGAATATATATGGGATGTCAAGGCCTCTGACATACAGTGCAAATTGAACCTCCGTCTACAAAGCCTCTAGGATTATTTGACATCAAATGGGATAGGGTACCGACCTACCCATAAGTTTGTAGCAAAAATTCTGACACGATGACATATAGACTCAGCTGCACTACGAATGAGGTGGAGTCTTACCGATCCTTCGTTGAATACAAAGCTCGTCTATTGTGAGGGATCATCAAACTGATTGTCTATACCTATAAGTCTGGATGACTTTGTAAATCATGAAATACTTATAGTGTCATGCATATGCATATGAATGTCATGTAATGCATAGGTCTGTACGTACGTAACATCATAAAGCCTCTGAGGGCATCCCATCATATCATCTCAGCCACTGTGGGCAAAATCATCATCGTATACCAGCTGATCAGGTGGTGGTGTGTATATAACACCATAACCTTTCCCATATCCTACATACATATATACGCGTATATAATGCCATAACATCATCACGCCTCTGAGGGCATCCCATCATATCATCTCAGCCTCTGTGGGCAAATCATCAACGTATACCAACTGATCAAGTGGTGGTGCGTATATAACGTCGTAACCTTTTCCTATATCCCATATACAAATATATACATATATACGTGCATATAACGCCATCTGGTCATGGGTCAGTGTAAATGAATGCAATGCATGAAATGCATAAGAAATACGATAATAAGATTTTTCTCAGAATACCATAAAACTCAATATGCCTTTCGGATAAACTTTATCAAATACGTATTTTTTCTGAGACCCATGAACATATGATATAATAATAATTCACATGGGAAATCAAGAAAATAGACATCCTTAGTATTTCTATGAATAAAGTGATTTATGAAAATTGCGCATTTGCTCGTGACGTATAGGTCATGCCAAAACAAAGAAGGGATAACCTTAACATACCTAATCCTTATAGAAATTTGCTTTTCTCTTGTGTAATCTCTTTTTCAAAAAGATTTTCAAGTAGGATACAATACAATCCTAGTTTTAGTCAAACAAACATTAAACAATATCTTAGTAATAACATATTTGATTATTTCTATGTAGAATTAGATAAGTTAGATCATTCTTAGTCAAATCTAATTCTTCCGGTTCCCATCCCATAGCCACAAGAATGATGAACTTCAACATGACTAATCCAGCCGAGCAACCAATAATCACATACAATGCAAGTCAAAGCTAGCTGCAGCAACTGGCCTAATCTATAGTAACTGCAAGCAAGCCTAATCTACTTGATAATCATAGCTTACTAAAGAGAAAATTCAGATTTACAAATGGTAAACCAAATCCCTTTCAGGGAAGGTTGAGATTAGGTTCAACTAGGGATGGTAAAACAAAGATTTGGTGCAATTAATCACATCATATGATCATGTTTAATACTATATAAGATGGAACCGTGTATAAAATAGTTCATGCTAGAGAAAGAAAAATCCATCTTATTAAGAACATCAACAGACAATAATTAACCAAAATTTAGGTAATAAATATCAATCCAACTTATAATTTCTAAACAGAACTAAGATTCTTAGCAGATTTGGCATCATGACTATATTTTAAAACAAACCAACTTCCCTATTTTTACCAGTTCCATGCTCCAATTTTGTGGTACTAACTAGCAATTGGCAAGATGACATTTACTAATATGGTAATAAGAGAAAGAACATACTGCATGGGCGAGTTAGGTACTTCTTTTACGAAGTACACCTTTCTAACATGGAAAATGGATTTAGAATAATAGTTTGACTGAAAGACACAGCCTTACTAGTCCTAAAATCCATTTCAAAACAACCCCCAAAACCTTGGAATTTTACAAAGAAGGATTCTTAACTAATCTTTGTCCTAAACTTGATGTATATCCTTTGGTTTCCACCTAATCTAATACATGTAAGAGTCACAATGTTCCTAAAGGAAAAAGCTGCCATGTGGGGTGGGGTGGGGATTTTAATCTTATATTATAATTAATTTATTAATTAGGTAATATACCGCTACCCGTAATTAACCAATTATTCACATAATTAAAAATTATCCCAAATTACTTAAAATACTACTCACTTTTAATACACTTTATATTACTTACTATCATGTTCATGTGGTACCATATAAAATTAATTCATACACTATTATTTCATTAAAATATCCATGTAAAAATACATATATTTTCTAAACTTATAATTTTCCTAATCTCATATAAGAGTAAAATTTTCATATGCTTAATTCTTATAATGGTAAAAAGATAACCGTCTTTTCTTGTGAGAAAATAATTTATATATTTACAATAAAGAAAATCTCATAAACTTTCTCATAATATGTGTATAATTTAAAACATATTCGAAAGTAGAAATATTAATAACTATATAAAATTATATTATATATATATATATATATATATATATATATATATATATATATATATATATATATATATATATATATATATATATATATATATATATATATATATATATATATATATATATATATATATATATATATATATATATATATATATATATATATATATATATATATATATATATATATATATATATATATATATATATATATATATATAGTCTCATACCTCATCTACTATGTCTCCTCCAGAGGATTTTAGGAGGGACCCAGCACCTCCAGTTCCTCTGTTTGGCACTACAGACCACGATATGCATAGTGCGGTGCAGTTGTCGACTAGATTGGTAGCTGCTTAGGATTAGAGGCAAAAAATTGGTGCTGCTGATAAATCGGTTTCTGCGAGAGATTGTGGTTTTATTAATCTAGACCCTCAAATGTTTCCCGGATCATACCCCAAGGAGGACCCGCAAACTTCTATTAATCAGTCTCATCATACACTCTAGGTTATGAACGCTAGTGATAATGAGGCAGAAGAGTTGGCTTCTTATCGTTTATGGGATTTAGCGATTTTCTGGTGTGATAGTTGGGAGAGATCGAGGGGTCCGAATGCTCCTCCAGCTATGTGCGAGAGCTGATATGTTCTTGAACCTTCGACAAGGTAATATGAGTGTGTGAGAGTATAGTATGCAGTTTGATTCTTTAGCAAGGTATTCTCCCCATATGGTGGTCGAGATGAGCGATATGGTGCACCTGTTTGTGAATGGGTTGGGTCCACATCTTATAAATGAGTGTACGACAAACTCCTTTGTGGATGGCATGGATATTTCCCATATTCAGGCTTATGCCCAGACGCTAGAGGATCGTAAGAAACAACAAAGGGTAGATAGGGAGCACGATAGAGGCCAACATAAGAGGGCGAGATTCGCACGGTATTCTGGTGACTTCAGAGGTAGTATCAGGCCCCAGTCTTCGAGGAGTTTGGCGCCACCTATCGAAATCGCCAAAATTGTAAACGCTCAATAACGAAAATACCAAGTTCGCAAGTAATGGCTCCCAAGTCTAGAAACCATCGACAACTTGGGGACTGCCGTCAAATGCCATCTCCATCGACTTATCAAAACCCGAGGCCGTATGACCACATGCGGGCAGCCTCGGTCTCATAAGACCTATATAAGGCAACAACAATATCTGTAAGACCTCCAATGAGGCTTGAACCATACTTGTACCAAGTATCCCAAATTGTAAGGCCTCAAAGGCATGAAAAACTTGTAAGACCTTGCTAAAGGCATTAACCCGATCTCAAAAATTTGGCTATATATCGAACTTGTAAGACCCCTAAAAAGGTATACCCTCGATATAGATGCCAAAATTACTTCACTCGGGACTTAAAGGCTCCAGACAAACACAAATGACTCCTGTCACAAGGCAGTACCAGCCAAACTAACGCGACTCGGGGATGCCCGACTGTCGCTACAAAATCACAGGCGTTCAATTACTTCGAAACCACTTCGAAAAGAACCGGTTAAACAGGCTACCCTCGATACAAGCAAAAGAGCTTCGACCACGTCAACTCCTAAACATCGGCTTCAAGATACTCAACCTCCAATCCAAACCTCCTGGGGTGCTCGATCATCTCCATATAACGACTCATAATCAAGGCTTTTATCAAGCTGTCGAAGAGTAAGGCAAACACTATTTCTAAATCCTTATTGAGGGAAAAATAAAGCCCGCATAAAAGTTCGCATCGACCCAAGATGTAAGAACCATTGTCGCCAGCCCACACTAAAAGGTCACTTCGACCCAAGGTGTAAGAGCCATTGTCGCCAGCCCACACAAATACAAAACTTAAGGGTCGAATGAGCTCGAGTCGAAACCTAACTCAAAGACTAAACCAAAAATAGATAACTTAATATACCTAAGGGCAAGGCATAAGAGACATTGTCGCCAGCCCACACTAAAAGGTCGCTTCGACCCAAGGCGTAAGAGCTATTGTCGCCAGCCCACACTAAAAGATTACTTTGACCCAAGGCGTAAGAGCTATTGTCGTCAGCCGTCACAAATACAAAACTCGAGGGTCGAGTGAGCTGGAGTCAAAACCCGACTTGGAGCCTGAACCCAAAATAGTTAACTAAATATGCCTAAGGGCAAGGCATAAGAGCCATTATCGCTAGCCCACACATAAGGTCGCTTCGACCCAACGCGTAAGAGCCTAAGGGCTAGAATTGTAAAACCTGAAGGTCAAATGAACCCGAGTGGAAATCTGACTCGGAGACTGAGCTCAAACTATTGAAAATGCCTAAGAACAAAAGCATAAGAGCTCGAATGCTAGATTACACTAAAAAGGCGTACTGGCCCAATACATGCGAGTCGCTGTCACTAGCGCTATGATCAAAGGTCGTGCCAGCTGGATACACAAAAGCTAAGTCGACTGACTATAGCAAAGCCCGAGTGTCTAACCCGAGATATGGGACCTTGGGTCGAAAGTCAAAATACATCACATAGTATTTCCGAAAAATAAAAGGGAAAGAAGGGATAGGAAACAAAAAGCCTTCTTATGTCCCCTATGAGGATGTTTACAAGTCGTGAAAAAGACCCTTGCAAAGAGAGAAACGAACAGAATCCTAATCTATCATCAAGCCTACGTCTTCGATATCTCCATCAAAGGTTGCACCCCAAAAACTAAGGGTCCTTCAACGGCCCCTATTCGATGCCCTCTTCCCCTCCGGGGGATCTGCCTTCATTTTTATCACCTCCTGAGCCATTGCCCGCCGCACCTTCGAAAGCAGGCAAGGCAACATCTCTCCTCTCTAGGGTATTCACCCCCTCGAGCTCGGCAAACAAAATTATATCTCCCGCATGTATGTCCCCAAAAGTCTGCCTTTGAGGTCATAATCAAGCATGCTCCACAACCCGAGTCAATTTCGGCTCGGTCCCCTCAGGCACCCTCCTGGCTTGAGCACTTGTCACGATGGCATCCTCTCCATGCAAAGTTATGAGAACCTCGGCTTCAGTATAGATCCCAGATATTGCAGCTACCAACTCAAAATGGAGATATCTATACTTGTCACTATCCTCCCTTGCGTCACTAAGATGACGCCCAACTAAGGTCACCTTCTCCTAGAGGTCATCCCTCTCTGAAGTTATCTCTCTCTCACGCCGTTTGAGTTCGGATGCTTCAGAGACCCTGGCCCGGAGCTCCTCCCTCAGCAGGGCACCTTCCTTCTCAAACTACACAAATCAGATCCAAGATGTTAAGACATTGAGATATGGCAAAACATGTAGATAATGGCAAATGAGGACTAGATAACCTGTTCAGTAAGGAGAGCCTTCTCGCGCTCATGACGGGTCACCTCGACCTAGTATTGAGAGAAAGTCTGATTGTAAAGCACCTTGGCCTGAAGCCACGAAAAAAGACAAGTTAGAAAGGAAAAGGTCATAGCAACCAAGGCCTAAGCAACATGCAGGGTTCACAAAGATTACCTGCTCGCAAAGCCTGATCATTTCGCCAAAGACGAGGGAAGCATCGATCTCAAGGATTCCCTTGGGAATGATTGGAAGCCTTTCGGGATATCTCCGCCTTTGATAGGCATCCCCACATCGAAAGATTCTTCATGCGAGGCATCTTGCACTCCCTTAGGAGGTGGGGTCATTCCCTGAGGGGAATCAATCACGACCACGGCGCTAGCAGGGTTAGTTAGGACCATTCCTTGTCTGTTCGGAGCCCCAAAACTAGGCCCCTATAAACCACCTAACAAAGGCACCCTATACAGAGGGGAACTCTGGCCACCTGCCAGCTCAGGGATAGATCCCGATACTCCCTCAGTTGTCTCTTCGCTACGAAGTTGGACCGCAACAACGTTAGACTCCCGCTCGGATGCCGCCATCTCTACGGCCCAAGGATCGGTCAGGTTTACCCCTTCCTCGGGCGTTATCAAGAAGCTATTTTCCCCCTCACCTTCAACTCGAGGATTTCCCGCCGTTTCCAGAGTTAAGGCTACCAGGTCGGCCTTGGGTTCCTCTACCTTAACCTTCTTGGACTCCGAAGGTCCATCCCATGGATCCCTTTGTCTTTTCTTCCCTTCATCGGATGCCAAATTAATATCCCTGCCAGGTAATGCTCCCTTCAACAAGGGGACCTCCTCCAGACCTACACAAATCAAGAAGTAAGCACAAGAAACGAGAGCACTGCTAGTAGTGATTTAGGTCAAAAAGGATGACTACAACAGGGGTAGAGGCTCACCATGATCCTTAGCTTCCCACTAAGCCTGTGATAAATCATGCCACACTCGCTCAACATATGGGCAAATTGAGTCCAGACGGCCGACCCAACTCGGGAGGTCCGCAACCGCGCCAGGATAAATTGATGCGGCTACATTGGCAAGAAACATTAAGGAGAAGAACATACACAAAAAGTAGCAAAGGGATGCTAAATAACGTGTCTACTTACGTTCCATATTCCACCTGTCGGGAAACGACATCCTGTCCGCCGGGATCAGGTCAGAAGTCTTTACTCAGACAAAGTGGCTTATCCATCCCTCATTCCCAAGCTCCTCGGTATAGGCGAAGAGGGCCCTCGAGGCTTGGTAGCGGAGTTTGAGTAGAGCCTCGCGGAAGAGACGGGGGATGTACATCCTGATCAGATGATCGAGGGTGAAGGGCATCTCCTCAATCATGTTCACACAATGTCCAATCATGTAAACAACACACCAGAATGAATGATTAATTTGGCCAAGGGTCACTTGATACCATTGGCAGAAGTCAAGAATCACGGCGTCGATCGGGGGTGAAAATGGCCCCACCGACCCTAGGGTAAACGGGTAAGTATACCCACTGAGAAAATCGGCTTTATATGTCGTAATATCCTCCTACCAAGTAGGGATCTCCACAAGCACCGCATCCCCTCAGCGACAATCAGCCCTCACTCTTCTGGCATCTGTTACCGAACTAATATAATGAGTCACAGGCTCACTACGCCCCGGCTTCGAAGAAGGCCTCTCGACCTTGAAATTAGAAGCCATCGCGAAATATCTTGGAACACATTCCTCAACACGAGGAGGGATTACCGATTCACCTTGAGATAAAAGAGAAGAGGTTAAGGCCGCATTCTCCTGAGAAATAGAGGCGGAAATTTTTGCCATTACTGGAAAATTCCGGAAGAAAAAGGGGAGTCACGTTCCTAGGAAAGAACAAGCATAAAGGCAGAAGGAGCCTTTTTGGGGTTTGAAAATGTAGTAAGTTTGGAAGAACGAGATGGGGAGTATTTATAGAAGCCCCCGTGTGCGCGTTGAAGGAGGTCATGGGGCAGCTAACTGCCATAATCAACGCGGAAGCCTTCAAGGGCCGCGTATACATCGCCTTTTTGCACTTTACGACTGCCATCGTTACAAGAGTATCAGAGGGGGTAGAGGTTCTAGGTCATTTCTTATCACTTTCACTCTAAGAAATGCGGAGACTCTCTGTGCACGGCGAAATCGGAGGGTCCAATTTTCTCGTCATTATGATGCCCCACGAACATACTTCACAAGGCTTGAGACCGGGGTCGAGGTTCACCTTTAAGGTCTGCCGATGCTCGACCTCGGTGCAATGCGGATCAACAGCTATAATGGAAAAATGGTGATTTCCTAAGGTACACGGATAGGACTGACAGAGCCTAGTGGACTACCCTAACCTGGAATCAGGGTGTCATCTAGTTGTCCCATCTCTGCCTTTTTTTATTATTAATGTATTTTGTACTATGTTGGGATTCCCCTCCTATATAAAGGGGATCCTTGTCATTTTGTAAAGGGCCGATTGCTTCAATTGCTCCACACGAAATATACAAGAACATTCTCTATGCTCTATAACATATTCCATTGATATTATTGCTTCCATTTATTATCTTCATTATTGTTCTTCATTTATTGCTTATCATTGGCCATAAAGAGATTTCGTTGATTTTATTATAACTGTTAGACATACTTTGACTACCAATAGCTCCCAACCGAGCTCCGAAATCGACCTCGAGGACCCGATAACCTATCGATTTGATTATCACCTTATCCCTAACTTTCATTTTGTTTCTAAGTCTCACACATAACATCAACTGCTTAAACAACTAGCATAAAAATAGATCATATATTTTTAGAGTCCCATAATCAAATTTAATTTTTATTACCATTTTTATGGTAAACACCTAGCACTTCACCTTAGGGTGCGACAGTTTTGTTCATGCAGAAGAAAGACGGGCCGTTAAGGATGTGTATTGATTATTGACAGTTTAATAAGGTTACTATAAAAACAAGTATCCACTTCCAAGGATTGACGACCTGTTTGACCAACTCCAGGGTTCCAAGTATTTCTCCAAGATTGACTTACGTTCATGATATCATCAGGTGAGGGTTAAGGAGAAGGATATTTTGAAGACATCCTTCGGAACAAGATATGGGCACTTTGAGTTCTTGGTGATGTCGTTCGGGCTAACATAAGTCCCAGCAGTTTTTATGGATATCATGAATAGTGTATTCAGACATTATCTTAACGTGTTCTTGATCGTATTCATTGATGACATTCTGGTGTATTCTCGTTCGGAGGTGGAACATGGGGGACACTTCTGGATAGTATTACAGACCCTTCAGGATGGTAAGTTATATGCTAAGCTCTCCAAATGTGAATTCTGGATAAACTTAGTAGCATTCCTTTGCCATGTGATATCTAACGAAGGTATGAGTATCAACTCTTAGAAGATCGATGAAGTGAAGAATTGGTCGAGACCTATAACACCGTCAGAAGTCCGTAGCTTCTTGGGGCTAGCAGGATATTACAGGCGGTTTGTAGAAGGGTTTTCCTCTATATCAGCACCATTGACTAAGTTAACACTGAAAGCTACAAGTTCCAGTAGTCTGATGCTTGTGAACGTAGCTTTTAGGAAGTAAAGAAACAATTGACATCCGCTCCAACAAGCACTCACCCAGAATGAACAGAACGTTATATAGTATATTGTGATGCCTCATGTATCGGTTTGGGGTGCGTATTGATGCAACGTGGAAAGGTTATTGCTTATACATCGAGACAATTGAAGAAACATGAAAAGAATAACCTGACTCATGATTTGGAATTTGCTGCAGTAATATATGCTTTGAAGATATGGCAGCACTACTTATATGGCATCCATGTTGACATCTACACATGTCAGAAGAGTTTACAATATATCTTAAAGAATAAGGAGTTGAATTTGAGTCACCATAGGTGGCTTGAATTAATGATAAACTACGATGTCGAGATATTGCACCATCCCTATAAAGCCAATGTTATGGCAGACGATCTCAATCGTAAGTCAATAGGAAGCTTAGTACAAATTGAGGCAGGTAGACAGGGATTGACTAAAGAGCTTCATCAGCTAGCCAATATTAGAATCAGATTGTTAGACTCTAATGATAGAGGTGTTACTGTACAGAATACATCAGAATCATCTTTGGTAGCTGAGGTAAAATCACGGAAATATGAAGATCCTACCTTAGTACGATTGAGAGAGGGCATTCAGCAGCGTAAGATTATGGCTTTCGAGATCGAAGGAGATGGGGAACTGAGATACCAGGGCCAATTATGTGTGTGTAATATGGCAGGTTGCAAGAGAAGATTATGATTGAGATTCATCAATCTCGATATTCCATCCATCCTGGCTTTAAAAAGATGTATCATGACGTTAAGGAGCAGTATTGGTGGGATAAGATGAAGAAGTCTATTACAGAATTTGTAGCATAGTGTCCTTATTGTTAACAAGTAAAGATCGAGCATCAAAAACTCTGTGGGTTGATTCAGAATATAGAGATTCTGACCTGGAAATTGGAGGTGATCAATATAGACTTCATTATTGGATTACCTCGCTCTTATCATAAGTTTGACTCCATCTGGGTGATAGTTGACCGACTTACAAAATCTAGCCATTTTATGCCAGTTAAGACAACTTACACGACTAAAAATTATGTGAATTTTTATATCAAGGAGATTGTTAAGCTTCATGGTGTGCCGGTATCTATTATATCAGACCGGGGAGCTCTTACTGCTAACTTTTGGAGGTCTTTTCAGAAGGGTTTAGGCACAAAAGTGAATCTCAAAACTGCATTCCATCTGCAGATGACAGACAGGCTAAACGTACCATTCAGACACTTGAAAATATTATACGAGAATGTGTTCTATATTTCAAGGGGAATTAGGATGACCATTTGCCACTCATAGTGTTCGCCTACAATAATAGCTACAATTCCAGTATTATATGGCCCTGTATAAGGCACTATACAGGAGGAGATGTATAACACCAGTTGGATGGTTCAAAGTCGGTGGAATTATATGGGCCAGATTTGATTCACTAAGCCATTCAGAAGATGAATGTGATACAAGAGCGATTGAGGATGGTGCACAGCAGGCAAAAGTCTTATTCTGATGTTCGACGTCGTGATCTAGAGTTTGAGGTTGGTGATTAGATTTTCCTGATGATCTCACCGATGAAGGGTGTTATGTGTCTTAGGTATAAAGGTAAGCTGAGTCCTCAGTATATCGGGTCATACAAAATTCTTCGACGAATTGGACATGTTGTTTATGAGTTAGATTTGCCATCTGAATTGGAATTTTTCCACCTTGTATTCCATGTATCTATGTTGAGGAAATGTATTGGAGACCCTTCTCGGGTCTTCCCTATCAAAGATGTACAAGTTACGGAGGATTTATCATATGAAGAAGTGCCAGTGGCAATATTAGATCGACAAGTCCTCAAGCTAAGAACAAAGGATGTAGCCTCTGTCAAAGTATTGTGGAGGAATAAGAATACGGAAGAAATGACATAGGAAGCAGAATAGGATATGAAGTCTAAATACCCTTACCCATTCCAGATTGAAGATAACGAGGATGTTGGGGGAACATAGGACGCAATGAGGTAAGCAATATCTTGAGAATACTCTTCCTTAATATAAAATGTTGTTATGCAGATAATATACATATCCATAATGCTTTGTATAGACTTATGAGTCCATAGGTTGGTTTTAACTTCTTGCAGCTTTAGCTAGTGTCCATTTTATAGGGGAAACTCGGCTGGAAATTTTCGTCGGAATCCACTATGAGTTAGACTCCTTATAAACCCTTATATTCGAGGACGTATGTTCCCAAGGGGGAGGGGGAGAGTGTTACAACCCATATTTGCGTACGTTAGATCACGCTGTAAGTTAGTCGACCTAAATTTGAGAAGATATTATCTTTGAGATGATAAGAAGTTAATCCTATTGGTCTTAAATGATACAAGGATGTATAGGAGTGGTTAACAAGTATTAGAAGTTAAACGAATCAAGGATGTTGTAACCCATATTTTTGGGTAAACCTAGAGGTGCATAATATGCTCAGGAGGTCATGTTTTAAGGTATTTGAATCATATAATATCCGTATCATAATTCTTGAAGTCAAACGAATTATGAAACAAAAGTCGATGAAAGATGTCGCAACTTACGTTCATAATTTTACTTAAACTTTAGGTAAAATGTTACTAAGATTTTCTACCAATTTACTAGGGATTACGGGGTGATCTAACCACCAAATTTAATATCTATGTGTCTATTTCCAACGCATTAAACTGTTTGTCAATACGACATGGAGTAGAGAGATATTCTCGTTTTCGTGATACTGCGCAAACAGCGGTTGAGATATATTGATATATATGAGATAGCTTCAGCCCGTTTTAACTCAATATTTTTCATTTTCTTCAGACCCTAGACACCTAAATACTCTCTCAAGGTTCTCTCATTATCCAAGACCCAAATAAAGGGCAAACAACCCAAATCAACTATCGGGAATCCTGTGGCGCTTGTAAGTTTCTTGTTCTTCTTGTTGTTGCTGATTTTTGGTGTGGTTCCAGCTCGTGTGGGAGGTATTTTGGTTTAAGTTCTTTTAAATACTCTCTTTTTAATATCAACCATAGGTTATTTCAAGTCTTCCAAAGTGATTCTAGTGTCGAAAAACTGAATTGATTGCTAGTTTCGCTTCCTTGTTCTTGTGGTAGCATTGGAAGGAAATTTTGTGGTGAAGTAAGGTGAAATTGGAGTTGTTCTATCTGTTTAAAGGTAAGAAACCTCTTACTCCACAGGTATTTAAGATTGTCCAAGTTGCAGCTAAGTCGTTGAAGCTAGAACTTGTGAGATATTTATCGAAAGGCTTGTTAGTAATGTTGTTGGTTGGTGGACTATTTTAGGAGGCTTAATATGATTATTATTGATGTTGTTTGGGCTGTTTGGTGATTGTTTTAACTTGTGGGAAGTCATATAAATAGGGGAGGTGTTGTCCGTTTCATCGTAAAATAGATTGCGGTCGATATATAATAGTTATGATGCTTAAACAATAGTATCATTTCTCTTATTGTAGACTAAGGACACGTGACATTTGTATTGCCTGAGGTTGGGCAGTATATACAAGGTATGTGAGGCTATCCCTTTCCTTCTTTTGTACGACTCCGATTTTACATAATGTAATTAACGAGCTTCTAACGATACTCCACTCTTGGAAGCTAGTCGTACTTATATTGTTTCCATTCTTATGGAACGATTGATGTTGATGTTGCTTCTCTTATTCTTATGTTATCAATAATGTTGGTACTTCTTGATTCTTATAAGATTCATGATGAAGAGTTAGTCCTAATAACGTGTACGAAGGATATTGACCTTACGTCACTCCGAAAGGTTCAGAATATGATTACAATGAGTCCAACATGCATTATATATATGTATCTATTTTATTCTATCGAGTCGCGCTATAGTCGGCTGGTTACGACACCTATTGTGCAACCACTTATTAGTTAGGTTTTACTGAGTTCCACGTGATCGGGTATGATTCTACCTAGCCTTATGATGGTCGGGTAAGTTTTTACCGAGCCTATTATGGCCGGGTACGATATGACGATAATGATGCCCATAGAGGAATATGTTTTTAAAAGTTTATGTATGTATATATATATATATATATGTATAATCAATTTCAAGTCAGTAGCCCTCAAAGGTACTTATATGTTACAAGTTGTATATTCTCTATCCATGTTTACCACAGTAGGCTGCCCAGTTCAGCGGTTATTGGAAAGATCCCTTCTCCGGACTTGCTGTGGTCTTGGTATGCACTTTTGTTATAGACATTATAGGTATGTCGAGGCTCTGTTCCGAAAATGTTGCAGCACTTATGTTCCTTTGGATTGCCTTGTCGGCTGATTTTTATTGTATAGTCTCTCATGGAAGCTTATCCGCTCGTACCTTATATATAGCTTCATGACAGCCTTGTCAGCCCATGTTATGTATGTTCATGGCATTATCTGTCATTTTTGGTTGTTTAGGATTCATGTCTACCATTTGTGTTGATCTCGTCGACCCTTATGGATAATAAGAAATGTTAGATAGAATGTTTGGTTCTCGGTAGGTATGGCCCGAGTGCCAGTCATGGCCCTCCATTCTAGGTCGTGACATGATACATATTTTTGGGAGTATCGTTAGGTCACCGAGGAAAGCCGGGTTATAAATGCCCAAGCATAAAACTACACGTGCCGATGTAGGGATTGGTTGAGGGATAAATTCCCATTATATTATATTGAGATTATTCCCCTTAATTGTGTTGAGTTGAGAGCTAGAAAATACCTTGTCTACCCACACAACATTCTGTGGAAACGACTTAGCCGATCGGGTAGAGATCGGATGCCATGTCGTACGCATGGTAGTGTATTGTTTCTATGTCAGACCTCATACTTTGGGGTGAGGAATTTTAGTTGATCGGGCAGAGATCGGACTCCGTGCTATAAGCACGGTGGTGCATCGGTGCTAAAGATCTCCCATCCTAAAACATTGATATTTACTTGAAGATTTACCTCACACTTGACTTGGTATCTTATTATTATTTGGTTTTCTCATTGATCTCATATTTCTCGCCTTTGTGTTGTTGCTCTATAGATTGAGAGGGTGTTTAGCTTTACATACTAGTACTATTCCATATGTACTAATTTCCATTTTGCCAAGGATGTTGCATCTTTAATGGATGCAGGTGGTTTCACAGCAGGCGGCATCCATCATTGCTAGTGGTACACCCTCTTCTCGGCTGACTTGGTGAGTCCCACTTCCTATCGGGGTCTTGTGTCTTTTGCTCCTTGTACATTGTATTTTTGGAGGTATAGCCGGGGCCTTGTCACCTGCAATTGCATACTATTCCTTTGTTCCATTTAGAGACTCCGTAGACATAGTGTGGGTTGTATTTTTATTTGGGCCAAACAAATTAGAAATGTTGTATTTGTCAAATTTGTTTCCACTTTCATACTATGAACTTGTAATATTATGGGAAATCATTAATGAAGTTACTAATGCTAATGAAATTAGTGTTGTACATTCCATTCTCTCATTGTCTAACTCATGATATTTATCTTCACTTTATTCATGGGTAAGGTCGGGTAGAAGGCATCAAGTGGGCTTGCTTGAATGGGATATCTCGCTTGAGCACCGATCGCTCTCCCCCAGGTCGGGGCATGACAAGCTTGGTATTAGACCCTAAAATTTTAAAGTATCCTAGGATGTCTCGAAGCTATGTCTAGTAGAGTCCTTCTTATTGGTTTGTTGTCAACCACGTCTATAATGAGGAGGAAACTTAGGCATTTAGGAATGTCGCCCTAATTTTCTATTCTAGATCGTACGATAGAGCTTGATTATATGACTGTTCCTTTCTTTTTAACTCATGCATTGTTCTAATTTCAGTACATGGCACCTAGGAAAAAAGGCGAGAAGTGGTGAAAGAGCGACAGTTGAGTCTATACTTGATGCTATGGGAGAGCACCTGAGGGGTGAGGATATTCCCCCAACCATAACACCACTTGATTCTACTACCCCCGGTAGGGATGCATCGATTCATATTCTTGCTGAAAATGCAACGGTTCCTCCTCCAAATGATACTCTGATTCCACCTCTAGCTTCATCCTCTGATCCTAGTGTTTCTGATGGGGACCTTAGGGGTGTCATACAAATGCTGGCTCAAATTGTGGCTTCCTAGGCCCAGAGATCGAATGTTGCAGCTACTTCTTCTAGCCAGTAAGGGGATTTCTCTAGTACAAATGTTAACAGGTTTCTTCAGTGGGATCCTCCAATATTCATGGGTACGATCCCGAGGAGGAACCCAGGACATTATTGATGAAATGCGCAAGATTCTCTGAGTTATACGTGCCATTGAGACAGAAGCAGTGGAGTTGGCTTCCTATCGCCTGAAAGATATGGCATATTCTTGGTTTGAACTGAGGGAGGAGTCCCGTGAGGAGGGGAGCCCTCCGACAAAGTAGAGTGAGTTTGCCGATGCCTTCATTGATCATTTCTTGCCTACCAAGACTAGGGTAGCCCGTGTCGAACGATTTTAAGAACCTGCAGAAAGGTAGCATAAATGTGTGGGATTACCATATGAGATTCGCGCACCAGTCCAAGTATACCATTTATATGTTGCCCACTATGTAGCCTAGGATGCGTCGATTTGTGAAAGGTCTTAGCGCCTTGGTTATTAATGAGGCCGATACAACTGCTTTGAATTCTGACATGAACTATAGGATGATGGTGGCATTTTCTCAAGCCACAGATACCTAAAAATTGAAGGCCAAAATCGAGCGAGAGGGTAGCAAGAAGGCTCTGTTTGCAGGCAACTTTGGTTGTTCTTCTAGTGGTGGAAGGTCGGTATTTAGGGGAGGGTCATCGCCATCCTAGTTTTTTGCTCAGTCTACTGTTACTGCACCACCATAGGTTTGCCGAAATGATGGGAAATGATAGATGAACCCCGGTTCCTTCCTACGTATGTTACAACCGAGATGACAAATAAGCTAAAATGTCACCTCAGTCGCAACGTTCTAACTTCGGACACGCGTCAATCGTCGGATGGTTGCCTTCATATGTGAAACGTCGCGTATTAATTACGTTTTCCCCTATAAAAGCTTTGACCTTTTGTACTTCTTTCACTTTCTGATCCTAGCTTTTACCTTCGAATTTTCTAGCGGCTTTCAATTTTTCAAACCTTCATATCTTCATCTCTGATCTTCAAATCTTCATATTTGTTCTTAAATTTCTAACCCAAATCATCATCCTACCTTCAAACCTTCATACTCTTTTCTTCAAACCTTCATACTTTTCCTTCAAATCATCATATGTTTCCTTCAAATCTTCATATCTTCCCAAATCACAATGAATAAATTTTATAAATCAGTACCTTAGTAGGCTGCCCCTTCATCTTCCTACCTGGCCACAGATGTCGAGGTGGCTTCTCCCGAGGTGGCCCCAGAGCCCCCTATGAAAAGTTTTATACCCAAAGGATGTTCAATCGGGGATGACTTGAAGGTTGAGAAGGCCTCCGCCAATCAAGACCGAGGTGAATGAGCATATAGATACATATGCTCTGTTATCGAAGATACCCTCCCATAGTCTGAGAGGACTATAAAAGGGAAGGAAGGAAATGACGTGGTACTACCCAACCCTAAGGACTATATTACTACCCACGTGTAGGGGTATTTAAGTGTTTACACTTATCCCTTTATGCGGGGCCCGGTAGAACCAGTATTCCTGGCTATTTGTAAGAGGTATAAGGTGTGCCTCAGGCAATTACAATCGTCCATTTGGAGGAACGTGATCCTCATGTGCCATTTTATGAAAACCATTGAATCTCCTTGGTTCACCCTCGGCCACCTACTATGTCAGTACAGTCACTGAATTTTTTGAGGGGGACTAATCAAGCTTGTTCGTCGAGCCAGCTAGGCTCCTTTTTTGAGCATCAACGAGCATTAAGACCGAGGTTGGAAGGGGCATTTTGTTCCGGTTAAAACTGAAGATCTGATCTCTCCCGAGTTCCTGCGATTCTCCAAGAAGTGGAATGCATCTCGTAACTGTAGTCTTTCCTTAAGTGTTAATTTTCCTTTATTTCTTCTCTCATCGCACGAATTTATTGTCGTGTAATTGTTTCCCGGGTTCCCAATGTAGTCCTCTGGCTCAAGGAATGGATCGAAGGAATCTGCAAGCAGATGTCATACTATGAGTGTGCATGGCACAAACTTTCTAGGGCTCCGGCGGTTCTTGTGATGAGTCGGGCCCCGGTGAAGGCAAGGCGTAGAGGCCTTAGTACTTTTTCTATTTTTGTTTTCCCTCATATATATATATATATATATATTGTTTACTTTAAGTTCATTTTTATTGGGCCTTTGTAAATATATTTTGGAATATATATGAAATTTTCCCTTTCTAGTAATATCGTGTCTTCACTTTTCCAGAATCTTTTTATAATTCCTATTCATGTAATATTTTTGATGCCTTAGTATAGAATTGAATGTAGTTATGGGGTGTTTATTTTTCGGAGGTTCAAATGGTTCCCAACTTCGATACAACTTTGTTTGCTCGAGGCTTTAAAACCCTGGTATAACCTGAGGTTTTCAAGATGCGTAAGTAATTTTAGACGATACTTTTGCCGAGAGTAACCTTTTAGAAGGTTCCTTACTTTCTGATTATGAGCTTCGCACGTCTACAAGCCTTTTTAAGGGTGGATGTAGGTTTTTGTATTTGGGCACCGCCTAATAGGTTTGGTGCCTCCAGGATTTGGTGGCCCTGGTTGTCCGAACTTTCTTCGGGCGACATTCCTCGGGTAGGGGTGGCCCTTGGGATTGATAGTCCCCGAGCAGGGGTAGCTCATGGGCTCGATAGTCCCCGAGTAGGGGTAGCCTGTGGGCTCTTAGGAATCCGGAATTGAAGAGGCAAGAAAATGCATAATAGCAATGCGGAACTTAATGACGTGATGAGGTTCTTCTTGTTTGGTCTGTTTGTTGGAGTCCCTGTTCCTAAAGTGATTTTTGGCTCAATCACTTAGAAATTCTCAAAGGTGCCCATTATTAAACAAACGGGAAACTTCTTCTCTCAATTGTCGGCAGTCCTAGATCCTGTGGCCATGAGTGCCACGATACATACACATCAGGTTAGCATCTGTCTAGGTAAGGTTGGACTGCAATGATTGAGACCACTTGGCTTCCTTGATACGCCTAATGGCTGATACGATGCTGGCCGCATCAATGTTGAAGTTATAGTCCGATAATCTTGGTGCTTCCCTTCCCCCGAGTGGCCTGTTGAAACTATTTTTGCTCATCAGACCTCGGTTATTAGGCCCTCGATCACTTCTCTTTTCGTTCCTTGTGGGGTTACTCCCGGACCTATTTCCCTTTAGATCTATGCTATATGGTTGATACCGATCTTGGACCGGCTTCAATTCATAATCGACGACTCTCTTAGACCTTTCATCGGCTCTGATATGATAAACGGACCTAGAAAGGGCTCCGAGTTGGTCGTCCTCGACTCTGATTTTTGATTGGTACCTGTTGTGGATGTCAGCCCAAGTTACCGTCGGGTACTCTACCAAATTTTGTTTTAGGTGCTATAAAGCCAAGGAGCTTTTCCTGAACGGACCAATTATCCGCAACCAGAGGCAGGTCCATCCGTTCCATTTCAAACCTTGACACGAACTCCCTAAGCATCTCGTTGTCTCTTTTCTTAACCTTGAATAGGTCCGATTTTGTGGTCTCGACCTTTATTGCCCCGGCATGAGCCTTCATAAAAGCATCTACAAGCATAGCGAACGAGTTAATGGAATTTAGGGGTAAGTTTTGGTACCATATCATTGCTCCTTTTGACAGAGTTTCCCCTAACTTCTTTAGTAACACCAACTTGATTTCATCGTCTTCCAAGTCGTTGCCTTTGATGGCGCATGTGTAGGAGGTCACATGCTTATTCAGATCTATAGTTCCGTTATTATTTGGAATATCGGGCATATGAAACCTCTTCAGGATTGGCTTTAGTGTCGCGCTCGGAGGGAAAGGCTTTTGGATAAATTTCTTAGAATCCAGTCCTCTCAATATCGAGGGTGCTCCCAGGATTTGATCAACCCGTAAATTATATGTCTCTGTCTTCTTGTTGTTGGCCTCAATTTTCTTTTCACCTGATTCCACCCGCTTAGTTTATGCTTCAAGAATTTTCATTGCTTCGGGACTCATCTTCACCCGGTCTTTCGATTATCCGCTCATTTCTTCGAGTCTTTCCCAGGACGGTTCGGGCTCGACTCTGCTTGGGGTGCGACTTTTATTTTGTAGATGCGCTATCGCTGCATGTTAAGCCTGCAACATTTCCAAGATTAACCGTAAGCTAACCCCATCGCCTTCGCATTTGGGCGCTTCTCGAGTTGTTGGTCGGGCTCCTCCACGAATGATTCTCTTGGGATTGGTTAGCATCAATGGCCATCTTCGAATTAATATAGATTGGGTCAGAAACTGGGACTCCGTTGGAATTAGCAGGAGACACCTTGTTGCTAGGCACCATATTGTTGTTGTCGCCATGATGGCCATACTCAGCCTCAACATTCAAGTGAGCAGACTGAGAATTTGACATTTTTAAGCTGACCTGAAATTGAGATCTTAAAGAACAAGCGTAAAATATAGTGTGTTATGGAGATTTGTATCAAACAACCACCATTATCCTTATCCCCAAGTTGGATGCAAAACTGTTTTCCCTTAAAATAGATAACAATTTGTCATGACCCCAAACTGGCTCGATCGTGATGGCGCCTCTCGTGAAGACAAGGCCAGCCAACACAATACCCATATTAACCCTTTAATCATTAAGAGTAATTTTTAAACCTTTAAGTAAACCAATGTTTCATAATATAAGTCTAAATGAATAGTGCGGAAATAACATACAAGCCCGACATCGGGGTGTCACTAATCATGAGCATCTACCAAGGTCGGAATACAACAAAAATAGTAAAATGTATAAAGTACAAAAATGAAAATGAGAGGAAGGAAGAGGTGCTGCAAACGTCGTGTAGCCACCTTGCTAACTCTGAAGACTCCGCGTCTGAGCAACCAACACCCGCTACCTGGTTCCGAAATACTTGAATCTACACACGAGATGCAGGGAGTAATGTGAGTACTCCAACCCTGTAAGTAATAAGAGTAAATAAAGACTGAGCAGTAGGAAATAATGAATCCACATTTATGTTAAACTCAATAAGCACATAGGCTGCTAAATCAGAATAAGAGTCAATCGCCTCTTTTACAATCCCGTTTTTGGTAAAAATCATTTAAAATGCCTTCCGACAGATTCAGTAGGGGTTCAATACCATTTTTAATTAAAGAGCTGAAAACCATAATCGGCCCCTCGGGCAAAACATAGGTTCGTAAATAGCCCCTCGGGCAAAATAGGAGTCATAAACACCTCATAACAAGAAACTTTCAGTGGAAACAACAAAAGCCAAATCAGTGATTAAGTTCAAAACATCTTGTAAACCCCAGCTTAAATGAAAGTGGTTTAAGAACATTTATCTAACATTTTCTACAGTGGCTCAGTATAAATATGAGTGAAAACAGTCATTAAATCAACATATTCGGTAGAAACTCACTCTAAAGAGAAATGAAAATTAATAAGTTCATAATCAGGCGCCTCGGGCAAACATCACTCATGTGCATGTATATATCTGTCGCCCCTTGGGATAGCCTCTCAGTCACTCGTAACTCAACTCCTACTAATCAGCGCTCACACTCAACACTCACGCTCAATAGGTACCATTTAGTAACCGCTGCGGCGTGCAACCCGATCTATATATCACTGCGGCGTGCAACCCGATCCATATATATATATATATATTGTTGCGGCGTGCAGCCCGGTCCATAGATATATAATCCTCACAACCAGCCCATCGACCTCTCTCAGTCATTAACCTCACAATCAGACTCTCAATCTATCTCACTCATCAACCTAACAATCAGACCCTCGGTCTATCTCAGTCATCAACTCACGATCACTCGGACCATCAGTAAAATAGGGAACCCAGCCCAAATAGTATTCACATTTTTAAGAAATATAGTGATAAAACCAGATTTAAACAATAACCAGGTAAAAACATGACAAAGGATATGCTTTAAATACAAATAAAGTGAGGAAAAATAGTAAAAATACCCTTAAGGGTCTCAACAGGTCGGCACAAGGCCCCAAACATGGCTTACAACCCAAAATATAATATCAATCTCTAGAACATGGAATATCATAAGGTTTCAAATCAAATATGCAACTTAACAATCGTACGGGACGGATCAAGTCACAATCCCCAACGATGCACAACTCCACGCTCGTCATCTAGCGTGTGCGTCACCTCGAAATAACACAACGATGTGTAATCCAGGGTTTCAAACCCTCAAGACAGTATTTACAATCATTACGTACCTCGATCTGGTCCAAACTCTAGCCCGCGATGCCTTAGCCCGCACGAATCGGCCTCCGGATGCTCCAAATCTAGCCACAATCAGTACATAATCATTAAAATATGCAAAGGGAACAAAGCCCACTCGAAAATATTCAATTTACATCAAAATTTCAAAATTTGATCAAACCGACCCCCGGCCCACGTTTCGAAATCCGATAAAATGAACATCAATGGAATCTTCATCCTCACACGAGTTCATACATACCAAGAACATCAAAATCCATCCATAAATGACCCTTAAATTCCTAAATTTTAGGTCTCCAATTACAAGCCCTAGTTTTTCAATACTAGGCTTAAATTCCATGATAAATTTGGTAGAATTCACATAAGAATCGAGTATAAAGTCCATAAATCCTACCTCCAAGTGTTACTCCTTGATTCCCTCTTCAATCCTCTTCGAAAAGCTTCAAAATCGAGTCAAAAATGGTGAACTTAGGCCAAAACCCGCGAAAATGACCTTTTAAACATTCTGCCCAGCGATCAGAAATCCTTCTTCGCAAACGCGGTCAAAGCCTCCCGTTCGCGAAGCACAAAATAACTTTGACCAGAATTTCCTCTTCGCGATCGCATCCTGCCCATCGAGAATGCGATGCTTCCTTAGTCTACAACTTCACAATCGCGTTATACCACTCGTGAATGCGATGAATAAAAAATGCCTCAAGCACAGCTGACCAAATTACTCTACGCGAACGCAGAGATTCACCCACGAGCGCGATGCCCAAACAATAAGCCATTCGCGAACGCGGAGCCTTCCTCACGATGGATAAAATTCCAGCCTTCACCAACTAACCCTTCGTAAATGTGAGGGCCTACTCGCGAACGCGAAGGCCATTTCTCTGCAACACTGATCAATAATTTTCTGCAATTCCAAACAACATGAAATGGTCCAATTGACCACCCAAAACTCACCCGAGGCCCTCGGGACCTCAACCAAACATGGAAACATATCCCATAACCTCATTCAAACTTGTTTCAACCTTTGGAATGCTCAAAACAACATCATAACACCAAAATCACATCGGGTTCAAGCCTAAGAATTTCAAGAACTTTCAAATTACGCTTTTGATCAAAAACCTGACCAAACCATGTCCGAATGACCTGAAATTTTGCTCACACATTACAAATGACACAACGGAGCTACTTTAACTTCCGGAATTCCATCCCGACCCCTATATCAAAATCTCACCTATCCGCCGGAAAACGTCAAGATCTCAATTTCGCCAATTCAAGCCTAAACCTTCCACGAACCTCCAAAATGCATTTTGATCACACTTCTAAGTTCCAAATCACCTAACGGAGCCAACCAAATCATAAAAATTCCAATTTGAGATAATATACAAACAAGTCAAAACTTGGTCAAACCTTCCAAATTTCAAGCTACAAATTGAGAACTGTTCTTCCAAATTCATTCTGATTACCTTGAAAACCAAAACCAACGATTTACATAAGTCATAATACATCACACGGGACAAGTCATGCCCGAGAACTGGCGATCAAAGTGCAAAAGCTCAAAACGACCGGTCAGGCCGTTACATCTCCCCCCACATAAACATACGTTTGTCCTCGAACGTGCCCAGAGTTGTTCCAAAAGCCAACCCATCGCTGAATAACCTTACCATGAATAAACTCGGGGGTGATCCCACGTCACCCTATCTCATTTAGTTCTGGTACCACAATGTAACTAATATTTTCACAATCCAACCTAGCCCATAAACCTTAGAACCACATTTCCACTTCTAAAATCATCCACAAGATCCGAGCCTCACATCTATACTCTAAATAAGCCCGAACAAGATGTATTAACCCATACCTGCAACCTCAGGTGCGATTATATGATATACCACATACCTCAAACACTTGTAGCAATTACTTCTAATCACAGCAGCTGCACACAACAACCGAATACCGGTAGAAACCTCGTATCAACTAAAGTCTCATTCCAACACCTTCATATACTGCCAATGATAACTAAAACACTCAGTAAGACATAACCAATTCCCAGATCAACCATTCATGAAGCCACTTCTCCTTTGGCAAGTACCATAGCAAATTTCTGAGTCGAACCTCAATATTATCCTTCCCACATGCTGAAATCGAATCCGTTGTATTCATTAAAGACCCCTAACGATTCCATCTAATACCACACAGTTACTCTGGTGACATGACACATCAATACAGGTTAAAGCCACAACTTGTGCAATTTGCGCACCAATAAGCAAAAATCCGAACATACTCAAATCATGAAAATGACTCAAAAGATAGAGATGTACCACAAGATCACTGATATCACCACACACAATGTTGAGAACCCATCACGCATTATAGAAACAGAACACACGAATCTAACCTGCAGGATCGTACATCCATATAGCTTCGCTCCAATGCGTGACCCCCTCCAGACACTAGTTCATATGAACCACATCAAGTCACTATGCTCGAAATCGACAACCATGCGCAATATGATGTCTAAAACCAAAGCAATAATTATAACCACCGCGAAGCAATTGACATACATTACACATACCCGTAAGGACATAACCAACACGCCATCCACCGAGCAATATCCAGTACTTTTCCCGCTCAAATTTCCACTATGAAACCCCAATGGAACCGCACCACATGTGCCTATAACCCACAGCTACTAACGCCTCACAAAACAGAAAGATAACTCATAGATTCCCCATATTACTAATAGCTCAATAACAACCGAATCAACAAATCCCTCATCAATAGCAACTCGAAGTCAACAAGTCGTCTCCATGTGGAACACACATCCATATAGGTATACCAGTGAACCACACATCACTCTACTCACCCACAACAGATAAATAATCTTCCGAAGGTTCACAATGACTGAATCATAGCACATACTAGCATCTAACTACTTACCCACATTTTGCCATCCACAACCACGAGTTAACCTGTATATGAGAACTTCCAGTCTCCAAGTCCATAAAGCACACAAATTACCATATCTGATCCAAATTCCGCTGCTCGCATATATAACACACCTCTAGTACTCAATCATTCCATGAGAGATACTCTAAAATTCTTCTGTGCTGTCAAGCAAACTCGAATATCAGCAGCCGATCTGACAAGAAGTGCTGCAATACTACCGAAGTACCATCAACTTAATCACATTTCCTTTTCCTGAAACATATACCCTCGTCAAATCACATCAATTGGCGTTACCATTTCCTTAATCATCTGAAGATCATTTCCCAATTCATCTGAAGCTCATTTCTCTAATTATCTGGAACTGCCCGTGCTACCCAAGAATTTATGACATTCCTTTCAAATCTGAACCGTGACCTTACATATGCCAAATCTCAATCCTACACAACATACCGCATAAACCATACCATCCTAGGATAACCACAAGAACTTTATATCTCTTCCGAGACACAAGCAACTATGTACCCCACTAACCAAGAACTTTCCATTGATCCCATCTTAAAAGAAAACCATTATACATCCCATGCTCCTCATGCTTAAAGAAAATATACATCTCTCACCGTGGTAGAAACCATCGAGGACTCCCCGAATTTCCATGTACACAAACTAAACCGTCAGGGCTGAATCCTTCTAACTCGACCGAGCTATGCAGGTCACTAAAATCCAAGAGAATTACCGCGAAACACCTGTAGAAACTCATTACCTCGTAAACAACCAAAGAACTAATCATATCCTTACCATACCGACTTGGCCTACTACCAAGCTATCCCATCTATCCGAGTTTCCTTCGGATTTACCTTCAACTTGATACTCCTTATTGCTATAACATCACCATTCCTCAACCCAGACTTACCACATGGGACCCAAGTATAAAGCCACACCATCTAAGGCTCATACGCTTCTGAATACTTTCTCAGATATTCCCACGAGCACCACATTCGAAATGCTTTACTCTGAAGAGACTTCCTGTGAATCTAAATCTGTTACCTTTACCTTCCTGATACTGATATATAGAATCCTTTAATTATATATAGAAAATACCACAAGTCTTGACATCTTCCAATGAAAACTCAGTTTCTAACCACATATACAACTTTAAAATACCCAATTGTTATATGTAAAATCTTGAATACATTAGAACCATTCTCGAGAGTCATTCACTCTATTCAAACTGCAATTAGCCTGATCAAATGAACAGAACCACCCATGCCCCAATAGCGTTCCGATACCGCAGAGTGTAATTTCTTCCTAGAACAACCAAGCCACTTCTTGCTCTATGCACCGAGCATCTATTACCACAACAACTCAAGACATTCTGAGATTCTCTTACACTTATGAAGCATGACATAACCTTTGTCAAAGTTTTTCCTTTACCCGAGACATCCTCGGACTCAATCTCCGTGAGCTATACCTGATTCATCAGCACGCCTCAAACTGGAACTAACATATCACATAACCGTGCAATCAACTAATCAACAGCAGACTCCCCTACTTGGCTCGAAGCCATAGATCAAAACACACTCAATAACTCGTAACGCATATATTCTATTGATGCCATAATGCCATAGTGAGATTAAACTAAAATCCTTTGTAAGCTTGTGAAATACCGATCATCTGGTACTTTAAATCTTCTGCAAACCTCGCATTCACTCTCACCACAATTAAACCCACTCTCTTAAGTGACCTAATTTAAATTACAACACATATCTTTCACTTGCAAGTGACATCTTCTCACAGACAATATAAAGATCACACAACTTCCGAACACTCCGCAGGAGATAACCCACAGGATTCGCCTCGAACTAACCTTTCCGCATGCCTTCCACCGTCATAAACTTTACACCGTCACTTAGTCTTCCAGAGTCTGAACTCATACCGCAACACGAAATTTACTTCACTCTCAACTGGGAAACATGAAAAGATTCTTCACACGCCCAAAACTCGGGGTTATACCTCGAATCAAGATGGAATTCAAGCACCTAATAGTTCTTCTATCCTCCAGCAGACCCTTCTCGTCGCTTCCAGATCATATGAATACATCTGGTAGTCACATCACACTCATCACGTAACTATCCATCCATCACTTCTACTAACAGGGACACTACCGAACATATAAGTTCAAAATACTTGCTCACACAATCAGCACCTCGGTGCTCAACTATAGGCAAAGATCCGGCCTCAAGTCCTTTAGACTGGCCCAACATCAACACACAGAGATCACATCTCGCCCTTTGATCAGGGAATTACAAGCCATCGATGAACATCGGATACTAAGTGCTCATGTGCGCATACGAACGCGTGGAGGGAATTCAAAGAGTCACTTTTCAAGCTGAATCAAGGACGCGCGATAAGAATTTCAAGAATGTGAAGTTTTTCCTAAAGGTTCTGCAGCCTCCCGAGGATAAGTACAGACGTCTCCATACCAATCCGCGAGACTCTACGAAACTTGCTCATGACTCGTGAGACCTATGTAACCTAGGCTCTAATACCAGCTTGTCACGACCCCAAACCGGCCCGGTCGTGATGGCGCCTCTCGTGAAGACAAGGCCAACCGACACAACACCTATATTAACCCTTTAATCATTAAGAGTCATTTTTAAACCTTTAAGTAAACCAATGTTTCATAATATAAGTCTAAATGAACAGTGTGGAAATAACATACAAGCCCGACATCGGGGTGTCACTAGTCATGAGTATCTACCAAGGTCTAAATACAACAAAAACAGTAAAATGTACTAAGTACAAAAATGAAAATGAAAGGAAGGAAGTGGTGCTGCGAACATTGTGCAGCCACCTTGCTAACTCTGAAGACTCTGCGTCTGAGCAACCAACACCCGCTACTAGGTTCCGAAATACCTGAATCTGCACACGAGGTGCAGGGAGTAATGTGAGTACTCCAACCCAGTAAGTAATAAGAGTAAATAAAGATTGAGCAGTAGGAAACAATAAATCCTTATTTATGTTAAACTCACTAAGCACACATGCTGCTAAATCAGAATACGAGTCAATCGCCTCTTTTACAATCCCGCTTTTGGTAATAATCATTTAAAATGCCATCTGACAGATTCAGTAAGGGTTCAATACCATTTTTAATAAAAGAGCTGAAAACCATAATCGGCCCCTCGGGCAAAACATAGGTTCGTAAATAGCCCCTCGGGAAAAACAGGAGTCATAAACACCTCCTAACAAGAAAATCTCAGTGGAAACAATAAAAGCCAAATCAGTGATTAAGTTCAGAACATCTCGTAAACCCCAGCTTAAATAAAAGTGGTTTAAAAACATTTATTTAACATTTTTGACAGAGGCTCAGTATAAAGATGAGTGAAAAGAGTCATTAAATCAACATATTTGGTAGAAACTCACTCTAAAGAGAAGTGAAAATCAATAAGTTCATAATCAGGCCCCTCAGGAAAACATCACTCATGTGCATGTATATATCTATCGCCCCTCGGGCTATCCTCTCAGTCACTCGTAACTCAACTCCTACCAATCGAAACATATATATATATACCGCTGCGGCGTACAGCCCGATCCGTATATCGCTATGGCGCATAACCCGATCCATAATAATAATAGTCAACTGCGCTCACTGGGGGTGTGCAGACTCCGGAGGGGCTCCTATAGCCCAAGCGCTATATTGCTGCGGCGTGCAGCCCGATATATATATATATATATATATATATATATATATATATATATATATATATATTGCTGCGGCGTGCAGCCCGATCCATAAATATATAATCCTCACAACCAAGCCCTCGACCTCTCTCAGTCATTAACCTCACAATCAGACTCTCGGTCTATCTCAGTCATCAACCTCACAATCATACCCTCGGTCTTTCTCAGTCATCAACCTCACAATCACTCGGACCATCAGTAAAATAGGGAACCCAGCCCAAATAGTTTTCACATTTTTAAGAAATATAGTGATAAAACCAGATTTAAATAATAACCAGGTAAAAACATGACTGAGGATATGCCTTCAAAATAAATAGAGTGAGAAAAAATAGTAAAAATGCCCTTAAGAGTCTCAACAGGGCGGCACAAGGCCCCAAACATGGCATACAACCCGAAATATAATATTAATCTCTTGAACATGGAATATCATAAGGTTTCAAATCAAATATGTGACTTAACAATCGTACGGGACAGATCAAGTCACAATCCCCAACAGTGCACAACTCCACGCTTGTCATCTAGCGTGTGCGTCACCTCGAAATAACACAACAATGTGTAATCCAGGGTTTCAGACCCTCAGGACAATATTTATAATCATTACTTACCTCGATCCGGTCCAAACTCTAGCCCGCGATGCCTTAGCCTGCACGAATCGGCCTCCGGATTCTCCTAATCTAGCCACAATCAGTACATAATCATTAAAATATGCAAAGGGAACAAAGCCCACTCGAAAATATTCAATTTACATCAAAATTCCAAAATTTGATCAAACCCGGCCCCCGGGCCCACGTCTCGAAATCCGATAAAATTAACATCAATGGAATCCTCATCCTCACACGAGTTCATACATACCAAGAACATCGAAATCCATCAATAAATGACCCTTAAATTCCTAAATTTTAGGTCTCCAATTACAAGCCCTAGTTCTTCAATACTAGGCTTAAATTCCACGATAAATTTGGTAGAATTCACATAAGAATCGAGTATAAAGTCCATAAATCCTACCTCCAAGTGTTCCTCCTTGATTCCCTCTTCAATCCTCTTCAAAAAGCTTCAAAATCGAGTCAAAAATGGTGAACTTAGGCCAAAACTCGCGAAAATGGCCTTTTAAACATTCTGCCTAGCGATCAGAAATCCTTCTTCGCGAACGCGGTCAAAGCCTCGCATTCGCGAAGCACAAAATAACTTTGACCAGAATTTCCTCTTCACGATTGCGTCCTTCCCATCACGAACGCGATGCTTCCTCAGTCTACAGCTTTGCGATCGTGTTATACTACTCGCGAATGCGATGAATAAAAAATGCCTCAAGCCCAGCTAACCAATTACTCTATGCGAACGCGATGCCCAAACAATCAGCCTTTTGCAAACGCGGAGCCTTCCTCGCGAAGGCTAAAATTCCATCCTTCACCAACTAACTCTTTGCGAACGCAAGGTCCTACTCGCGAACGCGAAGGCCATTTCTCTACAACACTGATCAGCAATTTTCTGCTATTCTAAACAACATGAAATGGTCCGATTGACCACCCCAAACTCACTCGAGGCCCTCGGGACCTCAACCAAACATGTCAACATATTCCATAACCTCATTCAAACTTGTTTCAACCTTCAGAATTCTCAAAGCAACATCATAACACCAAAATCACATCGGGTTCAAGCCTAAGAATTTCAAGAACTTCCAATTTACGCTTTTGATCAAAAACCCAACCAAACCACGTCCGAATGACCTGAAATTTTTCACACCCATCACAAATGACACAATGGAGCTACTGCAACTTCCGGAATTCCATTCCGACCCCTATATCAAAATTTCGCCTATCTGTCGGAAAACGCCAAGATCTCAATTTCGCCAATTCAATCTAAAACCTTCCACGAACCTCCAAAATGCATTCCAATCACGCTCTGAAGTCCCAAATAACCTAAATCAGTCAATCAAATCATAAAAATTCTAATCCGAGATCATATACAAACAAGTCAAAACTTGGTCAAACCTTCCAAATTTCAAGCTACAAATTGAGAACTGTTCTTCCAAATTCATTCTGATTACCTTGAAAACCAAAACCAATAATTTACATAAGTCATAATACATCACACGGGGCAAGTCATGCCCGAGAACTGGCGATCAAAGTGCAAAATCTCAAAACGACCGGTCAGGTCGTTACACAATTGAATTTATACGTGGTTTTAAGGATATGTGAATTGATTCAACACAAATAATCAAGAATGTTAGAAAACAAGTTAAATATAGAATGAATGATCAAACTAATTGTGATGTTACGGCCGAGTTGGGATTTAAGCTGAACAAAAGCTTTACTTCAGATCAGACCCTTAACTCGGAGTCAATCGTGTATGAAAAAGCTAGAAAGCTAAAAAATGAACTTGTATTTCTTGGTTTTCGTGTTATAATGTCCCCTATTAAATAAAAAGCCTCTCCTTTATATAGTAAGAGAGTTTCACCCCTAGTACAATTCTAAAAAAGGTAAAAAAAACCCTTCTTTCTCGTGAATTACTGATCTGCTACTGACCTCGAGCGTGATTTGCGCTGTGATATCCACTTGGGTGCGGATATCACGGCCCTCTGTTAGTCATGTGCAACCATTTGTCATGCTTTCTGAGGTCTTGGAGCTCGTTCTGGGTTCCAAGAGCATTGTCTTATCAGGTCCGGTGGCGAGTGTCCTATTCGGGCAGTCATACAAAGAGTTCTCAGCTTCGATTTTGATCTCATATATTCATACTCTTACTTCATTCGCTTCACCAGGAAATCGGGGTGTACGCTAACCCCAATTTCACCCGTATATAAACTCTTTAATTTTTCTTTTCTCATTTTGCAGGTAGGAGATGTTATATACTTGTTCAACTTGACTCACCCGTCGAAGTCTTATCTCCCTTGAACAAATTTTAATTCTAACTATTTAAGTTATTCAGGTGTAACAAATAGGAAGCTGAACAATACAAAAAACAGTTTAGACAGAAGGATGGAGAAGTTGGATCCTTCATTGATTTGAGTATTAGTTCCCATAGCATTAATGAAGTTAGTTGATGATGTTTGAAAAATTGAAAAAACTCTCTTTACCATGAACCCTATTCCATATGGTGCTATATCTCCAATACCTCCCAAATCACCAGACATCTCCTACACCACAATGAATTCCACTTCCTCCTCTTTTCCAAATTCACTACCCAACTCACAAACCAACTTTGAGGGTAATATGAATAATAACTCGAAAGAACCTCCATCAACTCCTTCTCAGTTTGTTAAGAAACCTTATCTAAACACCCTCCTATCTCATAATACCACCTCTTTCCAGACGAATTCAAATGGTTCACTTAACTTTACCTTAGATATTATTGATGAAACGGAGGCACCTACAGACCCCTCCATCTTTATACCACTATCCATTGAAGAAAAATCTAGAATTTACTCACCATGGCAATATGTAATTATTATCAAGGTATACGGTCGAAAAAATAGCCATCAAATACTTAGGCAAAAATTATATTCCTTATGGCAGCCAACGGAAATTCTACCACTTATTGACCTAAGTTCAGATTTTTTTCCTTATCAAATTTCAAAAAGAGGAAAATAAGATTCATGTTTTGCATGATGGACCCTGGTTTATTTTAAATCATTTTCTCTCCGTTGCCAATGGGAACCCATGTTTATGGCATCAGAAGCAAAAACCATATACTCTGCCATTTGGTTGCGATTACCAGAATTACCTACTGAATTTTATGATTTTCAAATTCTTCAAAAATTAGGTAATAAAATTGGAAAGTTACTTACTGTTGATACTGGCACTTCCTCCACTACAAGAGGAAGATATGCAAAGTTATGTGTTGAGGTTCCATTAGATCAACCATTAAGAACTCATATTTTTATTGGTACTTACAAGCAACATATCCTTTATGAAGGATTAAACTTGCTGTGTATTAAGTATGGTAGATTGGGCCATAATCAACGTAATTGTACCTCCCCAGTACTAAACACAAATACTTTAGAGTCATCTTCTATGAACACTTTGACCACTACAAACCCTAAACCTTCTACCCTTCCCTCTACATCGGTTGAAGAATGGAAAACAGTACAATTTCCTAAGAAATCCAACATAAGGATGACTCACCCTAAAGCCAATCCACCACAACCTCTACCTGGTTCTTTGCTAAGCTCTACTAGACCACTGGGTATGTTTTCTAATAACATAAACTCATTTAATACTCCTAATAATCTACCCTTCACTAATCTTTCTCTTGAGAATAATAATCCTACTCTTAACCGTCGTACTAATACAACCATATCCCCACCATCTACTTTTTCTCTTGATAAATTTGACCTACTTAACTCAAATAACCCCACTACTGATAATTCCCCCCAATCCCACTGACAAAAACCAATTACATCCTAGCATTACTACTCAAATGCTTCTAGAAAACCCTACCCACTCGACCCACTTACAACCACCCCAAACTCCAACACCTATCACAGCCCATGCAAAGAACCTCAATACCCTACCACACATGCAAGCCCAATCAAATCCTTCTAGTCCATCCACCTCAGCAAACCCCTCCGACCCATCCCACAACTCATGCATGCATTCACCACTTTCTCTGCATACCACCACACCCTCCCCAATTATCAACTCTACTATAGCTCCCATTAGCTAATGATGAACACCTTACTTCTACCATAGCAAACACTCAATCTCAATCTCAAACACAAAATCCAAATCCATCAATCACACTGCCTTCCTCCACCATTGGGATAGCTTCCACTATAGTTCATACTTCACATCCACTATCTCCCATTTCCAATCTCTTATCAGCCCCTATGCATTTAAACAATGTTTCCAAACAATCTCAATCATTTACGCAGAACACCCAACAAAATTCCTAGGCAAGCAGTTCATCGTCTCTAACACCAACGCACTCCTCACTCACTTCCTCCCTCCCATCTCATAATGGAGCCGAATACTATTATTTACACTGCTCAAACTCTATTTGCACTGACCAATCCATCATCTTGGCTCGAGACAGGTCTTCAGAACCATGCACTGACCTTCACCATGGAGGTCCACAACCAAGAAGTGACTATTCTAATAAACAATATGAGGGACCTTGCGCAAATACTAGCGGAGGGAATGCAACTAGGGACGAATATTTATGGCAGACACCACTGGTCCATGATGCAAGCCCCTTACCTTGCACCATATCAGCCTCTACAACTTCCCTCTCCCTACTGGGATCCTGCTCATCTTCACCTCCATCTCTTCTAAATGCCATTTTACCCAACCCAACTCCCACAACACCTTGGATTCAACCCTACTGGGTTCCACAACCACACATACCATTAATGGAACCAGTAATACCTCCAACTCCCTCACCCCTACAGTTACCACCCCCCCTCCCAATCCACTCGCAGAATACATAGAATTTTAGGCAAAACTCGAAGCAGCAGTCATCTACAACAGGGAAACAAGACCAATTCATACAAGGCTGGATGACATCAAGGTATTTGTCCAGAACAAGGAGTACGAAAGAAAGATTTACATAAGGTGTCCTCCCAATTTAATGACAGTCTCATTTCGCCTCAGGCCAACCACAAATCCAAACGTGGGCAAATATGCCATGCTACTCTTACCAACTTTACATTTGCGTTTAGGTCAAAGCAACGGTACCAGGATGCAAGCAAGGAATGACCAGCTGTTTGATCAACCTGATACCTATATGAATTTATTATATGGAACTGTAGAGGAGCTCTTTCATCTGAGTTTTGCCGTAATTTTAGATCATTACTAGATTATAACCGCCTGTCTTTGGTGGTTTTACTGGAAACCCACTGTCAAACACATAAAACTTTGAAGGAAGATTTTGATTTCACTGGCATGATTGAAGTGGCAGCAATCAGTCAGGTGGTATTGTGTTATTATGGCTTACTGATGTCCTAACCATTGAACCTGTGGCAACGACTACACAAGAAATTCACTGTCACATTCAGGTACACTCCTTTTCATTTAAGAAGTTGTTTACTGCTGTTTATGTAAGCACTGATTTGGTAAATATGCAGACTTTATGGCAAAACCTTAGGTGTGTATTTGATAATTATAAAGGACCATGGCTTATAGGTGGAGATTTTAATGAAATAATTACTTTCTCTAATAAATTTGGAGGCTTACCTATCAACAATTCACGAGCAAATAAATTTTTGGAATGTTTAAATTATTGTCATTTAACTGATTTCGGATAAAAAGGCAGTCGTTACACTTAGACAAATGGTAGACATAATAAGTATAACATTCTTGAACGAATTGATCGTGTTAATTCAATTATGAGTGGCTTACAAACTATCCTGATGCTTTAGTTACACATCTCCCACATACACATTCTGACCATTATCCCCTGTTATTAGAATTAAAACACTGTGTTTTACTTCGAAAAACAATTTTTAGATTTGAGACGATATGGACTACATATCCTCAATTTCCTAGTATAGTAATCAAGCATGGCTGGATAATTTAATGTTACTTCCAGCAATAACAAATTTCACTGACATGGTCCAAGAATGGAATACATCCACTTTTGTTAATATCTTTTAAAAAAAGGAAGATTTTGGCTAGATTATATAGTATTCAATCTTCTTTAAACTACCCTACTAGCCAGTTCTTACATAATTTAGAAAATCAATTAAAACTAGATTTTAACCACATATTAAAGCTTGAGGAGGACTTTTGAAAGTTAAAATCCCGTATTAATTGGTTAAATGATAGCGATGCAAATACAAAAAAATTTCATCTTACAACATTAAATCGTCGAAGACATAATCGTTTAACAGCTCTACAAGATCAAGGGAGCAACTGGATCACTGATCCACATCTCATTAGGAATAATATTACACATTATCAAACCCTTTTCAACACCCAACAAATATCTTCTAAAAAACACATCACAATACAACCCTCTAATGTTTTAACCCCTCATGATTGTTTGTTATTATCCCAACCTTTACAAGATCATGAAATTCTAACTACACTCCATTCCTTTACACAATTAAAAGCACCTGGACCAGATGGTCTTCATCCGCTTTTTTATTAAAAATATTGGGATATCATAGGCAGCTCTGTCAAGTATTTTTGTCATAAAATTTTCCTAGATCATCAAATAAATCCTGCCATTAACACTACTTATATTTGTCTAACTCCTAAGCATAAACACGTTGCTACAATATCAATATCGCCCTATCAGTCTTTGTAATACTATTTACAAAATTATCATCAAGATAATCATAAATAGACTAAAACCAATATTGGAACACATTATTCATCCTACTCAATCTAGTTTTCAAAAGAATAAAAGAGCAGTTGATAATATCCTTATTATTCAGGAAATCATTACACAATTCCAAAGATTGAAGGGGAATAATTTAAATGTGCTTCTTAAATTGGACCTTGAAAAGGCTTTTGACAAAATAGAATGGTCTTTCATTCATAACTCTTTACTCACTTTAAATTTTCCTCCAAATTTTATTAAATTAATTATGTCCTGCATAATAACAACCTCAACTTCAATTTTAATTAATGGAAACCCTACTGAATATTTCACACCAACTAAAGGCATACAGCAGGGGGATCCACTATCACCTTATCTTCTTATAATTTGTCTAGAAATGCTCTCACGCAAAATTAATATGCAAGTGGATTACAAAAATTGGTTACCATTAGCTTTGGCTAATAGAGGTCCTCAACTATCTCATTTATTTTTTGCTGACGATATTATTCTCACCGTCAAAGTAACACCTACTACATGCCAATCAATTCTTCATACATTGGCTCAATTCACTAAATTATCTGGCCAAACTATTAACTTTGACAAGTCACAAATTTTTTTCTCAAGAAACTGTAACACTACTACTAGAACCTCTGTACTACAACTTTTTCACATGAATGAGGGAAAACGTTTTGGCAAATATCTAGGATACCCTATTTTCATAAAGCAACCAACAAAAAGGGATTACCAATTCTTAATTGATAATTTTAAAACTAAGTTGGCAGGTTGGAAAACCAATTTTTTATCTAAAGCAGGAAGGACTACTTTAATTCATTCTACTTTAAATCACCTTCCAAATCATCTTATGCAATGCGTTAAAATTCCTACTTATATACTATCCCACCTCAATTGTTACCAAAGAAATTTTCTCTAGGGAACATCTCCTCAGAAGAAAAAATTATACCTCATTAAATGGAGCACACTTACTCAACCCTTAGCCCAAGGGGGTTTAGGCATACAAAACCTAGCTACTAAGAACAAAGCCCTACATGCAAGTCTTGCATGGCGACTATTTCAAAATCCACACCAACTATGGGCACAGGTACTCCTACACAAGTATCTACGACCTTCAAACTCCATTAAAACCACTGTCTCCTCTACTTGGCGCAATATCATGAATGGTTGGTCTCACTGTAGGCTAGAATATAAATGGAATATTACGAACGAACATCATATCAAATTCTGGTCGGACCCTTGGATCCGGCCTAATTTACTACTTCGTAACTGTCTAACGGGACCTCTCCCTTGTCTTGAGGAAAAATTATTAGTCTCTAACTACTACTAAAATCATAAATGGTACCTTGACAAATTACCTTTTATTATACCAAATCAATTATAATTTAACATCCTAAATATCTACTTGCCTTTTTCACCTATAATACATGACCAAATTTACTGGGCTAATATAAAAAATGGTCAATTTTTGATTAAATCTATTTATACTTCTCTTATCAAATTCATGCCCTCACAGTATTCTTATAAGTGGATTTGGACACTTCTCATTCCTCCAAAAATATTTTTTTTCCTCTGGTTAATTTGCCATAATAGATTACCCACAATGGTGTACCTTATAAATTTAGGAATCTTAAATTCATCTCTATGCCCACAATGTCATCTGGCCCCTGAAAATATCACCCATCTCTTTTTTGAATGCTTACATGCAACTCAATTGTGGAATGACCTTCATCACTTTTTTCCTCATCCAAATTTCACTACATCCCCAATACCTAATATCAATTGGTTACACCAATTTATACACATACCTATTTCATCTACTCCCCATCAAATACCTTCTACAACTTTTACCCATTTGCACTATGGCACATTTGGATTATAAGAAATAAGAATACTTTTGAAAATCAACGAATTCCTTTAAATATTCCTTTCATAATCAAGATGGCAGCAGAATACTACTTCCTAACCACCCCAAAGTCAACACATAAGTATGTAACTCCTCTATACATAAAATGGCATCCTCCAACAGGTTCTACTTATAAATTAAACATTGACGGCTCTTGCTCACATATACAACAACGGTTTGGTATTGGAGGCATTTTTCGCAACCATCAAGGCAATTGGATTTTAGGTTTCTCAGGTAAAGCAAACCCAGGTACAAGTGTTCAAACATAACTTCTTGCACTCCTTATGGGGTTAAAACTGGCAGTGCAACAGCACCTCCAACCTCTCATTATCGAAACAGATGCACATGCAATCGTAGGTATGTTTCACTCAACTGCTATGCACTACACTAACATCCTTAACGATTGCAGGTTACTCCTCCTACAGCTGGATAGCCCTCCTATATTATCCATCTACAAAGAGCAGAATGGTGTTGCAGATACTTTAGCTAAATATGGATCCATCCATGCATAGGAGCAGTTCATACTTTTTGACATACCACCATCTTTTGCAGAGTCTCCATATCATCATGACTGTAGCGACATATTATAAAGGAGGCTTGTTCCAATAACTTCCAGTATTTCAATACCACTGCACTCTGCTACTAATAGTTTGTGTAATAGTAGTAGAAACTCTAATGATATTAGTGTAGTATCTAATTTTACTTTCCAGTCTACTAATGCTTTCCCTGGAGGAAGCTTGTTTGTTAACCCTAGTTTTGCAATTATGATGCCTCTAATGCATCTATTACATTCTCATGTAACTGGTTAGTTTATATATAATATAAGTATATCTTTTTGACAAAAAAAATGTGTTAGTTCCCATGCAATTCAATAATGAGTAGTAGTAGTAGTGATACCAAAAGATATCATGGGAAAGAAATCAAACCCTTGAGAATAAAAAGGCATGTGGGAAAATGCCAAAGGGAAAAAAACAAAAAGAGAAGAGAGAACCCCGAATTCATAAAATTCCCTTCATATGTTTGTTCTGGAAAATACTAGTATATCCATAAGATTCAAGGGCGCATGCCTATCGAGCTGACGCCATCAACCCCCACACATTCGACTTCCTTGGCTCCTCTTTTGAAGCTGCAAAACTATGTAGAATCTCTTAACATTCATGTTTCTCAAGAGATAGTACTAGATTCTAGTTTTATGCTTTTCTTGATTATATTCTATCCATCTTGAAAATATTCCAAGAATATAAAAAAAAAAAGAAGAAAGGAGTAGGATTCAGAGTGTATAAAATAAAAAGAATTTTTTAAAAGCATTATTTTTTTAAGTTTGCATGGAAATCTGACAAATTTCAGTATGCAGATCAGATCTTAATGTAACTTTATGAATTTAGTGTTTTTAGTCTTCTTATCCCCTCTATTACCCCCACTTGTCATCATTGCAGTTGAGGTGGCGTGGGGCCATTGATAGGTGTAGGCTAGCTCTGCTTTTTAATCGTTATTTGATTAGTAGGATACATTTACTACTACTACTACTTTTTAGGGTATGGCTCAACGAAAGTTTCTTTACTTGCGCTATAAATTTAGTAGTAGTACTTTATTACATAGTTCGGTTAAGGGTCTGATTTGCCCTTCTACTATCATAAATAGGTCTTATTTATCTTCCGTTTGAGTTTCTTATCAAAAATATCCCCACTGTTATACTTTTGTTTTACATTTGTCCTTTACCCGTTAAATACACCCTACCATATTTTTAAGGGGCACGTGGCATCATTTGATTGGACCAGACGACCCGCCCCATTATTTTAATTAAAATCCGCCCAACACATCAATATGTAAGCTGAAAGCAGATTTTGTAAACTATTTTCAGTCCATCAATATGTAAACAGATGCAGCTTATGTCTACTGATAAATATATAAACAGTCCATCAATATGTTTTCAGCTTATGCATTTCGTTTACCAAGCTAAACTATTACCAAAACCTGATCCCATAGTACCTAAAAGAACCTAGAAACAGTTATGTTTTCAGCTTATGCTTGAGTCCAATCAACTAAACTGATGGTGAGCAGAATAATAGAGAGAACGTGAATCAAAAGGAGAAACCAACTATGACTTCATGGGCAAAGCTGTTTATATGGAACAGATCTACAGAAAATCATATTGCCCTATCCTACATAGCACCTCAATTAGTAGATGAACAACCAGTGTTCAATTAACAAAGGAGGTTGATAAAGAGGTGGAGAAATGTACTGGTTCTCTAATTGCTTAAGTTATTGGGGAAATTCATGGATGCAATATCGTGAAAAATTACATTGAAAATAACGATGGGTCTAGGTTATTAAAATAATGTGGCAGGCGGGTTTTAAGTACTTGGGTCGGGCGAGTTTTAATTAAAATAATGGGGCGGGTCGTCTGGTCCAATCAAATGATACCACGTGCCCCTTAAAAATCTGGTAGAGTGTATTTAACGGGTAAAGGGCAAATGTGAAACAAAAGTATAATGGTGGAGATATTTTTGATAAGAAACTCAAACGGAGGATAAATAAGGCCTATTTATGATAGTAGAAGGGCAAATCAGACCCTTAACCATACATAATTTTATGGATCTACTTTCTTTATCACTTGATTGCTTTTTGGTGAATTTGAGTAGAATTAGCTTAATATACAACTCATCCCCAGCCCCTCTGGCTAATAAAAAAGAACATACAGTATTCTCTAAAAGAAAAAAATATGGGCAAAATTCATGGCTTGTCTTTGATACAGTACGGATCTCAATAACACTTATTCATGCTTCACATCGATTAATTGTGCACCCTCTTATATGAAAATTGGATGGCTGCAATGGTTGAGCAGGGCAATCTATATTGGTGAAAACATTAATATGACACGTGGATTAATAATAATGGTGACATGTGGCATTTGAATGTGATCAATAAAGAAGAGTGATGATGTGCGGATAAAATACCCACATGATTTATTACAAAAAATACAGTATTTGACAATTGAGAAAGGAGAAATAGGCACGGGATGCATGAAGACTATAAAAGGGAAAGATGCATAAATAGTTATGAATATAGAAAGGGAATCAGCAGTATCCCTGATTAGGCGCGATCGCTTATTATTACTATAACCTTTACAAATAATATAAGCAACGGGTAATTAATATAGTTCATGCTAGTAACGAGTAGGAATTATGTGAGGGGAAACCGTTACTTATTGTATCCTTAATATAAGCGCCCTTAACTTATGTTGTAGGATCATCAGAAAACTCACGAATATATGCAATTGGTCTTTTACCTTTTCTCTACTTAATTGAAGATTCCTTTCGCAATTCGTGGGGAAAAACAACAATCATCAATAAGATTTCTTTCCTTTGTTTATTGAATATTGAATTTAAATTACTTTTCACTCTCTTATTTTTGGAAAAGTAAAGTAAACTTGGTTATTGGAAATGCAATTTATTTTAACATTGACTTTGACCACAAAAACTATTTTTTGGCTAACAAATTAGTTCTGTTACTGGAAAGCTAGTAATCTATTCGCTTTCATATTTTTATCTTTAGCTAAAAAGTATGTCTTCTACTAGCGAAATTGTTCGGGTGGGTGAAGTTTTTCAAGGAATGCAATAAGGTGGGACTCCACCACACCATACACTCATAGGAACCCCAAAATGCTCACAAGATAATTCACCTGAAAGATCTATTACTCGTAATGCTGGTCAATAAGTTGATGAGCAAAGAAACGAGCATGACAACTTGAGGCAGATGATTGCTCAACAAGTTGGTGAAGCTTTTCGTGCTTGTCACGACCCCAAACCCGGAACCGGTTGTGATGGCGCCTCTCACGAAGACAAGGCCAGCTGACACCTCCGATTTTCCAATTATTAGTAGTTAAGCATTAAGAACAGTCTAAACATGATATAATAACTCCAAAATAACAGTTAATAACATAAATATGAGGAAGAACACTCATACACAGCTTTAACCAGGGTGTCACTAGTCATGAGCATCTATAAGTCATAATACAATCTGGCTAAATCCATAAACTAGTACAAGTGTCTGAAAAGGAATAGAAGCAATAAAGGAGTAGAGACATGGGGCTGCGGACGTCAACAACTACCTCATAATCTCCGAACGCCTCGCCTGAAACTGGAGGAATCAGCACTCGGGAGCGGAACTAGCAATGCCTGAATCTGCATACAGGGTGCAGGGAGTAAAGTGAGTACTCCAACTCAGTGAGTAACAAATGTAAATAACGACTGAAAGTAAGAAAACACGTAAGGCACAAGGCATTCTATAATGAAATAGTAAAATCATTTAAAAACAGTAAACTAATAAAAAATCAAGTAAAATCCTCTTTCAACAAGTAAAGAAGTAATTGCCAGGTAATTAAGGTAAAGTAAACAAATAGAAGTTCGCCACTCGGGCACAATATCAATAAATCTGCCCCTCGGGCTCAATCTCACATCACAAGCGCAATAACAATCCATCTCGTGGCATCAAACTAGGCCCTCGGCCTCATATCAATCAAACCACCTCGTGGCGTACATATCTCAGGCCTCGGCCTCCAATCAGTATCAGTGTTTCCTCACAATATACGCCCTCGGCCTTACTCAGTCAAAAATCCTCACAAGCCCCTCGGGCAATAGTAAAATAGTGTTTCTCAGCCCAAACATCATTTAAAACATCATTTAAGGCTTAAAACTGAGTAAACATAGCTGAGTATGAAAATATTGAAAAATAACATGACTGAGTTCAAGTAATAAGTCAAAACAGTGAGGAAATAGTAATACGTTTCAGTCAAATGCGCGGTAAAATTATCAACCGGAACGGACCAAGTCACAATCCCTAATAGTGCACGACCCCATGCTCGTCATCAAGCATGTGTCTCACCTCAATATAGCACTACGATGTGCAATCCGTGGTTTCAAACCCTTAGAACATCATTTATAATCATTACTCACCTCGAACCGGCTAAATCTCTAGCTCGCGACGCCTTTGCCCCTCGAATAGGCCTCCACGCGCGTCAAATCTATCCAAAATCAAAACGAGAACGTCAAAATATGCTAAGGGAACAAAGCCCAAGCAAAAACAACCAATAAAGGGCACAAATCCCAAAATTACCAAAACCCGACCCTCGGTCCCACGTCTCAGAATTCAATAATTTTCACATCAATGGATTCCTTATCTCCCCACGAGTTCATACATACCAAGAACATCAAAATCCATCCATAAATGACCCTTCAAATCCCAAATGTTTGATCTCTAATTTCAAGCCCTAGCTCTTCAATTTTAGGCTTAGATTTCATGATTTTCTAGGTGGAATTCACATAATAATCGAGTTTTTTTAGTCCAAGAATCTTACATCCAAGTGATTCCCCTTGAATCCCTCTTCAATCTCCTTCAAAAATCTCCAAAAACGACCAACTATGGAGGAAATGAGCCCCAAAATCGCGGACAAGACGAGTTAAAAACATTCTGCCCAGACCTTAATTTCCTCCTTCGCGAACGCGGTCAAACACTCTCATTCGCGAAGTACAAACTTACTTTGACCAATTTTTCCTCTATGCGAACGCGACATGGCCATCACGAATGCAATGGTTCCTCAACCTTACCTTTCGCGAATGCATACCCTTACTCGTGTATGCGAAGAACAAACATGACCTCAGACCAGCTGACAAAAAAGACCCTAAGCGAACGCGACTACACGCCCGTGAACGCGATGCACAACCTCACATCCCTTCCCGAACGCGTCACCTGCCTCGCGAACGCGAAGGCTAAACTTTCACCTCCCTCAGCAGACTCTTCGCGAACGCGAGGGTCCTCTCGCAAACGCGAAGACCAAAATGTCTGCAACTGCTGGAACTCAAAATCTGCAATTTTCTTAACTTCCAAATGATCCGATTGACCACTCGAAACTCACCCGAGGCCCTCGGGACCTCAACCAAAGGCACACACATATCCTAAAACCTTATTCAAACTTGTTCCAATTATCAAAACACCTCAAACAACATCAAATCACCCAAAACACATCGGATTCAAGCTTAAGTTTCTAAAATCTTCTATATTCCGCTTTTGATCAAAAACCCAACCAAACCACGTCCGAATGATCTGAAAATTTGCACACACATCCCAAATGACACAATGAAGCTACTTTAACTCTCGAAATTCCATTCTGACCCCTATATCCAAATCTCGCCAACCAACCGGAAATCGCCAAAATATCAACTTTGCCAATTCAAGCCTAATTCTACTTCGAACCTCCAAAACCCATTCCGATCAAACTCCTAAGTCATAAATCACCTCCCAAAGCTAACCGAACCATCGAAACTCACATCCGAGCCCTCTAACACACAAGTCAATATCTAGTTGACTTTTCTAACTTAAACTTCCTTAAAAGAGACTAAGTGTCTCAAACCTTACCAAAATCATTCCGAACTCAATCCGACCAACCCGATACCACAAAACATGGATAACAAAGCATAAAGAAGAAACAATGGAGAAACGGAGTGGTAACTCATGAGACGACTGGCCGGGTCGTCACAGTGTTATTTTAAATGGATTTCCCATTGTTGTGCAGACCCCTCCACCAGTAATACAACTCTGAAAAACCCTCGCTCAAGACTTGAAAACTTAGGAAGTGGAGAAATGCCAAACTATTCTGGAACCGGAGGGCCAGGTACACCAAATAATTCTAATTCAAAAAGTTTGGTACTAACCTTGCAGAAACAGCTCAAGGAACAAAATGAGTGGATAAAACAGATACCAGGAGTACCGTACGTGATCAAAGAAGTGGATATTGACAAATATTCGCAACAACCTTGGAAGCCGAACGCAACACCGTTGCCCATTCTAAAAAGTTTAAAATGCCCGATATTCCTAAATATTATGGAACTATTGACCCAAGGGATCATGTTACCGCATTTACCATAGTAGATAAGGGAAATGACTTAACTAAGCAAGAAATTTAATCAATTTTGGTGAAAATATTTGGTGAAACCCTCACAAAGGGAGCATCAACGTGGTATTCACTCTTACCTGAAAATTCTATTGAATCTTTTGTTGAGCTTGCAGATTCATTTATCAAAGCACATTCGAGAGCCCAAAAAGTAGAAAAAAGAATGGAAGATAACTTCAAAGTGAAGCATGAAGTCATGGCATTGCTCAAAAAATTTGTAGACAGATTCCAGCGTGAGAGGATGATGTTACCGCGTGTACTTGATAACTGGGTAGATATGGCATTTGCAAGTAATCTGAATGGGAAAAGTTTTGAAGCCACGAGAAGATTAAAAGAAAGCCTGCGAGAATTTCCTGCAACCACCTGGAATTAGGGGTATCAATGGATAATTTAAAATCGACTAAACTGATCGAACCGTATCGTACCAAACCGACTTTTAGATTTCTTTTAATAAAATAATTAGTTTTTATATAAATATATACCCATACCGATAATTAGGATAGGTTTTTTTATTTTATAAAAATAAATCAGAAAAATACCGAACCGTACTGAATAAATTCACAATGTAAAAAATATATTTATATAAGTAGTTTAAAAATAATAAAATATTAAATTTTTTCTTGAGCTTTGAAATAATGAAATAGTTACAAGCCAACAAGTAATTTAACTCAAAATCCTAATTCCCAAACTTATTATGCCACTCCTATTGAAACTAAATTATTTCAAACATATTTACTAGCAAGACACAAGGTATTATAGCGATTGTGAGTAGCAAACTACAATGTATTGAATATGTTTCGTTTCGTATGATTTTGATTTTGACTAAAAATCTGTAGAATTAGTGAATATTCTCGAGAAAAGGAAGATTAATATAGCTTGTGTACAGGAGGCTAGGTGGGTAGGATATAAGGCACGGGATGTGGACAGGTTCAAACTATGGTATTCTGGGAGGGTGGGGGACATGAACGGGGTAAGTATCTTGCTTGATAATGACCTCCGTGAACTAGTGGTGGAAGTTAGGAGGGTGAATGATAGGATGATGATAATTAAGCTAGTTGTTGGAGGTTTTACTTGGCACATAATCAGTGCGTACGCACCCCAAGCAGGCTTGGATGAGGAAGTCAAGAGGCGCTTCGGGGAGGATTTGGATGAGATGGTGCATACCGAGAAACTTTTAAAAGGAGGAGATTTTAATGGCCACATTGGAGAGACTTCTGTGGGTTATGATGATGTGCATGGTGGCTTTGGTTTTGGAGATAGAAATGGAGGAGGAATGTCTCTACTGGACTTTGCTAGAGCATTTGATTTGGTGATAGCAAACTAGAGTTTTCCAAAGAAGAGGGAGCACTTGGTCACCTTTCGGAGTTCAGTGGCCGAGACTCAGATTGATTATTTACTTTGCATGAAGTCTGATAGAGGCCTTTGCATGGATTGCAAGGTCATCCCGAGTGAGAATCTCTCGACCCTTCATAGGCTCCTAGTCATTAGACCTTGAGATCACGAGGAAGAGGAGGAGGAGGGCGATGTATAGCCAACATAGGATCAAGTTGGGAGCCTTGATGAAAGATAAAGCACAAGAGTTGGGGGTCAAGCTTTTGATTATTGGGGCATGGAGGAATAGTGGGGATGCAAGTGCTATGTGGACCACAACTGTGCAGTGCATTTGGGAAGATGCGAGAGAGGTATTGGGGGTCACAAAAGGATACCCTGGTGGTCACAAGGGAGACTGGTGGTGGAAGGGAGAGGTGCAAGGAAAAGTGAAAACCAAGAAAGCAGTGTATCTAAAGCTAGTGGAAAGTGTAGACGAGGAGGAGAAGAGGGCAAATAGGGAGCATTATAAGTAGGCTAAAAAAGAGGCAAAGCTAGCATTACGGTGGCCAAGACTACAACTTTTAGTCGTGCGTATGAGGAACTCAAGAGCCGAGGTGGGGATAATAGGTTGTTCAGGTTGGCCAAGGCGCGAGAAAGAAAGGCGCGTATCTTGGACCAAGTGAAGTGCATCAAGGACAAAGAAGGTAGAGTTTTGTTGGATGAGGGGCTTATCCGTCGGAGATGGCAGACCTACTTCTATAGTCTCTTGAACGAGGAGGGGGATCGGAGCATTGTACTGGGTGATTTGGAAATCTCCGGGAGTCATTGTGACTTTGGTTATTGTAGGCGGATTATAGTTGATGAAGTTGAGGGGGCTATGCATAAGATGAGCAAGGGCAAAGTGACAGGGCCAGATGAAATCTCGGTGGAGTTTTGGAAGTGTGCGGGCAAGGCAGGCTTGGAGTGTCTCACTAGGTTATTTAATGTCATTTTTAGAATGAAGAAGATTCCCGAAGAGTGGAGGTGGAGCACAATGGTTCCTATATACAAGAACAAGAGTGATATCCAAAATTGCAATAACTATCGGGGTATCAAACTACTTAGCCATACTATAAAAGTCTAGGAGAGAGTGGTAGAGCTTAGGGTGAGGAGGAGTGTGTCTATTTCCGAGAACCAGTTTGGGTTTATGCCGGGACGTTCGACTACAGAAGACATCCACCTTGTTAGGAGATTGATGGAGCAGTATAGGGAAAGAAAGAAGGACTTGCATATGATGTTCATCGACTTTGAAAAGGCATACGATAAAGTTCCAAGGGAGGTTTTATGGAGATGTTTGGAGGCTAGAGGTGTACTTGTTGCCTACGTTAGGTTGATTAAGGACATGTATGATGGATCAAATATCCTATTGTGGATGGTGGGTAGGGACTCGGACCATTTTCCGATTATGATGGGGTTGCATCAAGGGTCTGCACTCAACCCTTTTTTGTTTGCTCTAGCAATGGGCATACTGACACGCTACATCCAAGGGGAGGTGCAGTGGTGCATGCTATTTGCAGATGACATTGTATTGATTAACGAGACTCGAGATAGTGTGAACGTGCAATTAGAGATATGGAGGCAGAACCTGGAGTCTAAAATTTTCAAGTTGAGCAGGACCAAGACAGAATACATGGAGTGTAAGTTCAGTGGCGAGACTCAAGGAGGGGAAGGGGAGGTGAGGATGGACTCAAAGGTCATCCCTAGGAGAGGAATTTTTAAGTACTTTGGGTCTATTATTCAGGGGGATGGGGAGATTGATGAAGATTCAACACATCATATTGGGGCAGGATGTATGAAATGGAGACTCGCTTCCGGTGTTTTGCGTGATAAGAAGGTGCCGCTGAAACTTAAAGGTAAGTTCTACAGAGTGGTGGTCAGGCCAACGATGTTGTATGGGGCTGAGTGTTGGCCAGTCAAGATCGCTCGTGTTTAGAAGATGAAGGTAGCAGAGATGAGGATGTTGAGATGGATGTGCGGGCACACTAGGTTAGATAGGATCAGAAATGAGATTATTTGCGACAAGATGGGTGTGGCCCCTATTGAAGACAAGATGCAGGAAGCACGGCTAAGGTGGTTTGGTCATGTGAGGAGGAGGAGCACAGATGCCCCGGTGAGGAGGTGTGGGAGGTCGACATTGGAGGGCCTATGGAGAGGTAGAGGTAGGTCAAAGAAGAGGTAGGGAGAGGTGATTAGGCAAGACATAGCGCAGTTCAGCTGACCGAGGACATGACCCTTGATAGGAAGGTATGGAGGTCAAGGATTAGGGTAGTAGACTAGGTAGCCTAGAGTATTCATACCAGTAGTATGGGCACGCATTCTCGCTTTCTGTTGGTAATAGGTTTTTTTGACTAACCGTTGTTCTATTTCATTGTTGATCACCTTACTATCTTGTTGTTTTTATTCTGCTTTTATATGAATTTTTGGCACTGTCCTTTCTTGTATATATTTTTCATTAATGTGGTGCTCATGTTTTCTGAGCCGAGGGTCTATTGGAAACAACCTCTCTATCCTCACAAGGTAGGGATAAGGTATGCGTACACACTACACTCCCTAGACCCTACAGTGTGGGATAATATTGGGTATGTTGTTATTGTTGTTATCATATGATTTTGATTTATATTTTTGAATATTTAATCTTCTAGCGATTTTATTATTGAATCCCAACTTGGTTTATTTTTTTCACTCGTGTGATTTATATTTTTTTGTACTTGCTTAGTTTCTTTTACGCTGATGTAGAATAGTTGATGGATCTATACTCTAGCCATCTTTCATATTATCTTAATTCATAAACTTTTAAACTGTAAAAATGCCTAGAGAGTTTTGTTAAGCCTTATAAAAGTATGTATGTTATTGCATTCTACTTCTACTAGTGACTTTTACATGAGATTAAAAAAAATTACCGAAAATTTACCGAACTGTACCGATACCGAAGGAAACCGATATGATTGGGATGGTTTCGAAAAGTCTAGTTTTGGTTATACATAATAGAATAACCGAAAAATAGTATGATAAAAATTTAATATAATAACCGGCCGAACTGAACCGTTGACACCCCTACCTAGAATGATGTGTACAACAGGTACAATACGAAGTTGTGAATAGAAGAAGATATGGTGTCTCGGCCAAAGGTAGAGGAAAGGTTCGGGTCTAGACGTTCAGAAATAGAAAGGAGGTCTAGAAAGAACATGTACGAGCCTTATATGGGGCCTGCAAGACAAGATTCTTGATAAAAACAAGAACATGCATAGTTTGATTCAAGATCGAGACAAAAGGAGATGAGTTCCTCTACCCGATTCAATAAGGAATGAGACACAGCAAGAAATAGTGATCCAAACTCTCAATCAAGAATAGGAGATTATAACTCCAATGACATTACATCTGAGTTGGTAGTTGTTCTAAGAGGCATCGGTAATAAAGTACGATTGCCAAAAGAGATTAGGTCAGATCCCAGCAGAAGGAGCCATGAATCTTGGTGCGAATTTCACAATGATCATGGCCATAGAACAATATATTGCAGGATTCTGCAAGGAAAGGTTGAATATTTATTGAAAAAAGGCTACCTCACTGCTCTGTTTAGTGAAAAAGGAAACAATCTTACATGAAAAATAGGCAAGAACCACCAAAACCCACATCACCGGGTTCGACAATCTTAACTAGGGGTGAAGAAGTCAATGGAGTAACATACACAGTGGCAAAAAACACATCCAAAATCATTTTTACTAACACAATTTATTATGATAAATATGCGGACGGCTTGATCATCCCCCATAGCGTGTACTGGTAATATCTTTACTTCTTCATGATACAATTGTCAAACGAGTTTTCATTAACCCATGTAGATCTGTGAACATCATAATACAGAGAGTAGTGAATGAAGAATAAGTGATTGATCATATGATACCCAATGCTCAATCGTTGACAGGGTTCGATAATTCAAATGTCATAATGAAAGGTGAAATCATGTTGCCAACGTTCACATAGGGTGTGATCAAAGACACTAAATTCCAAGTGGTAGATGCAGACATGGCTTATAACATCATTTTAGGAAGGCTATGGATTCACGATATGGATGCAGACCATCAACATTGCACCAAGTAATTAAATTCCCATCATAATGGGGAATCCATAAAATCATAAGGAATCAATAGGTTGTGCGGGATATCAACTCAGTTGCAACCACAAGTGGAACACTCGAAGACGGAGATAAGAAATAGCAATTACAGAATTAAGTTGAGGATAATTTATTACATGTCTCAATTGAAAGTCCAAAAAATGAAGCTAATATAGAGTCAAGGCCCTATGTGATCCAAGAGCCAGAGGAGAACAAAAATATCAAAACAACCACAGAGGAGCTCGAAGCTGTTATGTTATTCGATCATTGGCCTAATAATTTTTTTTGACATCAAAACGAACCTGAGCTTGGAAATGAAAGGTAAATTAATTGAATTCTTACGCACTAATGTCGATTGATTTGCTTAGTCGCATTTACACATCACAGGTATACCACTAGAGGTAATGACTCATAAGCTGAATGAAGATCCGTTACATCCCCTGTCAAAAAAAACGGAAACATGGAGCATTTAAAAATCAAGTAGTCCAAGACTAGGTACAAAAACTTTTAAAAATTGGCTTAATTCGAGAGGTAAAGTACCCTGACTAGTTAGCTAATATTTTTTAGTTCCAAAAAAGAACGGAAAGTGGCAAGTGTGTGTGGATTATACTGATATAAATAAAGCTTGCCCTAAAGATTCGTTTTCTTTGCTGCATATAGATCAACTAATTGATTTTACTGCAGGTCATGAATGTTTTATGTTTTCTAGATGCATATTCTGGTTATAACCAAATAAAAATGGATCCTCTAGATTAGGAAAAAAACTTCATTTATTACATATAGGGGGGCTTACTGCTATAAAGTTATGTCGTTCGACTTGAAGAATACTAGAGCAACATACCAAAGATTGGTGACCGAAATTGTGATGACCCAAAAGGTCATCACTTGTTTTAAATGAATTCTACATTCTGAGGCTCTAAAAACCTTTTCGGCATCACCTCAATTTGCATGCGCAGTTTTGGAGCGTAGCCGGAAAGCCATTTTGATGAAAATCTATGAAAAATGATGAATTTTGAATTTAAAATAGATTTAAGTTGACTTCGGTCAACATTTTTGGTAAATGGACTCGAACCCGTAATTTGATGATCCCGGAGGGTTGGTAGGAAAATATGGGACTTAGGCGTATGCCCGGAATTGAATTCTGAGGTCCCAAGCCCGAGAAATGAATTTTTAAAGAAAATTATTTTTTAAAATTATTTCTGAGCTTTGGAAATAAAATATGTTTAAAACTCGATGGTATCGGGACCATATATGTGATTTAAGATAAGACTGTGAAATTTGGTAATAAACGGAAGTCGTTTGAGGTGATTCGGACCCGTAGTTGTGAAAATTCATACTTTGAAAGTTTTGAGATTTTTCTTAGATTTCTATGCTAAATTCGTCGTTTAAGAGGTTATTTTGGTGATTTGATCGCACGGATAAGTTCATAAGATATTTTTGAGTTAGTATGCAAGTTTGGTTTGGATCCCCGAGGGCTCGGGTGAGTTTCGGATGGGTTTCGAAAGGTTTTGAACTTGGAAAAAGTTGCAGGTTTTTGCTGTCTCAGTGCACAGAGGATTTGTTCTTCGAGTTCGTGTGGTCCCACTCGCTCACGCGTAAGGCAACTTCCTCAGGTGCCAGTTTAATCTTCGCGAATGCGGGTCTGTGGAGGGAGTAACCTTCGTGAACGCGTCCAGGCACTCGCGAACGCGTCCAGGCACTCGCGAACGCGTAGGCTAATGGCTTGGGGGAAGGGGTTCACATTTTGTTCTACGCGAACGCGGCCAACTGACTGCGAACGCGGCCAACTGACTGCGAACGCGAAGGCTCTAGGAGCTGAAGCTCCGCGAATGTGAGCCTATGAACGCAAACGTGAATATCACCTAAGCCTGACCCATCGAGAACGCGACAGGCCTATCGCGAATGCGATGAAGGCCTGTCCAGTGATTTTAAATCAGAAGTAAAACGGAATTTAACCAAAATTTCATAACTTCTTCTTCCAAACTCCAAATTGGGCGATTTTTAAAAGAGAGCTTCACCACAAATCCATAGGTATGTAATCTTAGACTCATTTTCTTCAATTTTCATTAACACCCATTAGGTTTCTAGGCTTTAATCATGTTCTTAAGGGTAGAAAATTAGGGATTTGGGTAGATTTAGGGGTTTTTGTATAATTTGGATTTAGACCTCATTTTGGGGTTGAATTTTTGAACTAATTATATATTCGGGCTCGTGGCTGAATAGGTGATCGGGTTTTGGTCTAAACATCATGTTTTGACCAAGCGGGTCCGAGGTCGATTTTTGACTTTTTGGGAAAATTGATAGGAAATCTATAATTAAGCATTGGAATTGGATTGTTTGGTGTTTTTTGATGTTGTTAAGTCGATTATGTCTAGATACAACTGATTTGGAGCCAAATTCAAAAGGAAAAGTAGTGTTTGAGGCTTGAGTTGGCCGTGGAAGTTCAGTTAAGTGTTTGGTCTAACCTTAGCTTGAGGGACTAGGAGTTGTGTCCTATTTGCTACGTGTTACTTGTTGAGTACGACGTATAGGCATGGTGACGAGTATCTATACGTTGGTGTCAAGCATGACCATGAGTCTTAAAGTGAAATTGTTGTGTTCTTAACAAATACTGTGAATGCCTAAGTTGTTGATTCTCTGTGTTGAGAAAGGATTATGATTATTCTCGTGGATATTACTTATGATTGAGTATTGGTGCTAGTTGAGGTAGTTAGATGTTGGAACAAGTTTGGTTATAGCTGATTTTCCCTTGCCGTGATGTATTTACTTATACTGTCGATTCCCTTGCCGGGATAGTGTTGTTTCTTTATTGATCCCTTGTCAGGACTCTATTTGTGAGTTGATATTGAACTGTATATGTGGATCGGGTTGAGCGCCGCAACAATATTATATTTGGATCGGGTTGCACGCCGCAACAATGATATAAATGGATCGGGTTGCACGCCGCAACAATGATATAAATGGATCAGGTTGCACGCCACTACAATGTTATATTGGATCGGTTGCACGTCACAACAGTGATAAATGATATGGATCGGGTTGCATGCCACAATAGTGTTATTATTGTTTTACTGTAAATTCTAAATTTTCCTCATGTTTTTCTCTTAGTCTACTGTTGGTATTGATATTCCCCCGCAGCATGTACCCCCTCCCATCTTTACTTGTTGTTCCTGTTTTATTTTCTGTTGCATATTATATAACTGCACAGGTTTATTTGGTAGTATGGTCCTAGTCTCGTCACTACTTCGCTGAGGCTAGGCTTGGCACTTACTAGCACATGGGGTCGGTTGTGCTGATGCTACACTCTGCACTATGTGCAGATCCCGGAGCAGCTTTTAGACTGTAGCTTTGGGTGGTTGCCTTCAGTTCAGCTAGAGATCCCGAGGTAGTCCTGCAGGCGTCTGCAAGCCCGGCGTTCTCTTCTATCTTTATATGTATTTTGTTTTCATTTACTTCCGAGACATATTGTACTTTTCTTTCTAGACATTTGTATGTAGTATTCGTAGTTAGCTTGTGATATTGTGACACCAGTTCCGGGTAGAGACGTATTTGGTATTGTTGCACTGGTTTTTAGCTAAGTTATCAGATTATATCTTCCGCATATCTTTAATTATTGGTAATATTTCACTGTTGATCGCATGTTGACTGAAATTGTTAAAAGAGCTAATAAAAGGGTTAGTGATCTTCTATTACGCTGCTTGCCTAGCTTTCATGAGTAGGCGCCATCATGACACCCGAGGGTGGGAAATCTGGATCGTGACAAGTTGGTATCAGAGCTCTAGGTTACATAGGTCTCACAATTTACGGACAAGCTTAGTAGAGTCTGAGGGATTGGCACGGAGACACCTGTATTTATCCCCCCGAGGCTATAGAGTTAGGAAAAACTTCACATTTATTCTTTCTTGTTGTGCGGTTTGGCTTCTCAATGCTATTGAATTTCTACTCTGTTCTTTTGCAGATGGTGAGAACATGCGCTTCCTCATCCACCGATCAGCAGCTCCCATGAGGGGTAGAGGGCGAGATCAAGGTCGTGCTAGAGGCCGAGGCAGGGGCAGAGCTCAGCCCAGAGCAGCAGCACCAGCGGCGGAGCCTCAGGTTGACATTGATGATAAGGTTCCAGCCCAGACCGTTCCGGTGGGCCTAGCTCAAGTCCTAGAGGTGTTTATTGCTACCCCAGTACTCCAGGATGCTCTGGTCCATCTAGTGGGCCTTATAGAGAGTTCCACCCGGGCAGGCTTGCTTCCTGTAGCACCAGCCATCTATCAGGTTGGGGGATGAGCCTAGACTCTTCCTACTCGCACTCCGGAGCAGATGGCTCCCCAGTTTCAGACTCCAGCAGCTCAGCCAGTTGGAGTAGTTTAGCCGGGTGTGGTAGCCCAGACCGGTGATGGAGAAGCTATGTTTGCTGATTCTTTGCGGATATTGGACAGGTTCACCAAGCTCTTCACTACTACTTTCAGCGATGCATCTTCTAATGATCCCCAGGATTATCTAGACAGCTGTCATGAGGTTCTCAGGAACATGGGGATAGTGGAGACCAATGGGGTCGATTTTGCTACTTTCACTTGTCGGGATCCACCAAGACTTGGTGGAGAGATATTGCTTGGCCAGACTAGCCGGATCACCAACTCTGACTTGGGAGCAGTTTACTCAATTATTTCTGGAGAAATTTCTCCCCATCACCCAGAGAGAGGCCTATCGGAGGCAGTTCGAGCGTCTCTAGTAGGGTTTTATGACTGTTACTCAATCGAGACCCGCTTCATCGACTTGGTTCGTCATGCTCTTATCATACTTCCCACCGAGAGAGAGACGGTGAGGAGGTTCATTGAGGGTCTTATTCAGCCGATTCGACTTTAGATAGCTAGGGAGACAGGGAGTGAGATTTCTTTTTAGGAGGTGGCCAATATGGCCAGGAGAGTGGAGATGGTTCTGTCACAGGGAGGTGGTCATGGGTCGGACAAGAGGCCTCGTCATTCAGGTAGATTCAGTGGTGCCTCGTCTGGAGGCAGGGATTCGTATGCTAGGGGACATCTTCCTAGGCCTTTTTAGTCAGCACTTCAAGTTTCTCATGGTGCTTCAGGTGGTCGTGGTTCTCATATTCAATACTCTGATCAGCAGTCCTATAGTGCACCACTAGCTCCTATCAGTTCACCACCAGCTCCAATCAGTGCACCGCCACTCCAGAGTTTTCGGGGTGGTCATTCAGGTCGCCAAGGTTAGTCTCAGTTTCCTCAGTCGCAGCATTCAGGTGGATGCTTTGAGTGTGGTGAGTATGGTCATATCCGGAGGGCTTGTCCGAGATTGGTGGGTACTCAGTCGCAGCAGCAGGGTTCCCGTGCTATGGTTCAGGCACTAGGCATTCCACCGCCCGCTCCGCCAGCTAGGGGTTGGGGTAGAGGTGCTAGAGGTGGAGGTAGAGGTATTAGAGGTGGAGGTCAGGCAGCTAGAGGTGGAGGCCAGCCTACAGCAGGTCATCCCAGAGATGTCGTTCAGGGTGGTGGGGCCCAGCTCCGATGTTATGCTCTTCCAGCCAGGCCTGAGGCTGAGGCTTCCGATACAGTTATCACAGGTACTGTTCTGGTTTGTGGCAGAGATGCTTCCATTTAATTTGATCCAAGGTCTACCTACTTCTATATGTCATCTTATTTTGCACTGTATCTGATCATGCCTAGTGATTCCTTCAGTGCTTCTGTATATGTGTCTACACCGGTGGGTGATTCTATTGTGGTAGATCGAGTCCATCACTCTTATATAGTTGTGATTGGGGGTCTTGAGACTCGTGTAGATTTGTTGCTTCTAGACATGGTTGATTTCGATGTCATATTGGGGATGGATTGGTTATCACCTTACCACGCTATCTTGGACTGTCATGCCAAGATGGTGACCTTAGCCTTGCCGGGTTTACCTCATTTAGAGTGGAGAGGGACTCCTGGCCATTCTACCTGTAGTGTTATCTCTTATGTGAAGGCTCGACGTATGGTCGAGAATGGGTGTTTGGCCTATTTGGCATATGTTTGTGATTCTAGTGTTGAGGTTCCTTCTATTGATTTTGTGCATGTCGTTCATGAGTTCCCTGAGGTATTTCTTTTAGACCTGCCAGGTATTCCACCCGACAGGGATATTGACTTCTACATCGATTTGTCTTCGGGCACTAAGCCCGTTTCTATCCTGCCGTATTGTATGGCCCCGCCTGAGTTGAAAGATTTGAAGGAGCAGTTGCAAGACTTTCTTGAAAAAGGTTTCATCAGACCTAGTGTTTTGCCTTAGGGTGCGCCTGTGTTGTTTTTTAAAAAGAAGGACGGGTTAATGAGAATGTATATTAATTACCGGTAGTTGAACAAGGTTACAATCAAGAATAATTATCCATTGCCGAGAATTGATAATTTTTTTGACTAGCTTTAGGGTGCCAAGGTATTTTCGAAGATTGACTTGAGAACTGGCTACCATCAATTGAGGATTAGAGCATTTGATGTCCCTAAGACAACTTTCCGTACTCGGTACGGTCATTATGAGTTCTTGGTGATGTCATTCGGGTTGACAAATGCCCTAGTAGATTTTATGGATTTGATGAACCAAGTGTTCAGACCTTACTTGGATTTGTTCGTGATAGTCTTTATTCATGATATTTTGATCTACTCCCACAGTCGGGAAGAGCACGAGCAGCATCTTAGGGTGGTTCTTCAGACTCTGAGGGATAGTCAGTTGTATGCCAAGTTTTTGAAGTGTGAGTTTTGGTTGAGTTCAGTTGCATTCCTAGGTCATGTTGTATCAGCAGAGGGTATTCAGGTTGATCCGAAGAAGATTGAGGCAGTCAAGAACTAGCCTAGACCAGCATCAACTATAGAGATCCGAAGTTTCTTGGGGTTGGCAGGCTACTATCGTCGGTTCGTGGAGAGGTTTTCATTTATCGTGGCCCCGATGACCAGGCTGACCCAAAAGGGTGCCCAGTTCAGGTGGTTGGACGAGTGTAAGGCGAGCTTTAAGAAGCTCAAGATAGCTTTGACTACGACACCGGTGCTGGTTTTGCCCACATGTTCAGGGCCATATACAGTTTATTTTGATGCATCTCGTATTGGACTTGGTACGGTGTTGATGCAGGATGGCAAGGTCATTGCTTATGCTTCGCAGCAGTTGAAGATTCATGAGAAGAACTATCCGGTACATGATTTGGAGTTAGCAGCCATTTTTCACGAGTTGAAGATTTGGAGGCATTATCTGTATTGTGTGGCATATGAGGTGTTCACGGATCACAAGAGTCTGCAGTACTTGTTCAAGAAGAAGGAGTTGAATTTGAGGCAGAGAAGGTGGTTGAAGCTGTTAAAGGACTATGATATCACCATCTTATATCATCCGGGAATGGCCAATGTAGTGGTCGATGCTTTGAGTAGGAAGTCAGACAGTATGCGCAGTCTTGCTTATACTCCAGTCGGTGAGAGACCGCTTGTCTTGGATGTTTAGGATTTGGCCAAGCAGTTCATGAGGTTGGATGTTTCTGAGCCCAGTCGTGTGTTAGCTTGCACGGTCGCTCGTTTTTCTTTATTAGAGCGTATCCGAGATCGGTAGTATGATGATCCCCATTTGTGTGTCCTTAGAGAGATGGTGCAGCACGGACGTGCCAAGCAGGTTACCTTAGGAGATGATGGAGTTCTGAGATTGCAGGGTCGAGTTTGTGTGCCTAATGTGGATGGTCTTCGAGAGTTGATTTTAGAGGAGGCCCATAGCTTCCGATACTCTATTTATCCGGGAGTAGCTAAGATGTATCAGGATTTGCGGCATCATTATTGGTGGAGGAGAATGAAGAAGGATATCGTTGCATATATGGCTCGGTGTTTGAATTGTCAGCAGATTAAGTACGAGCATCAGAGGCCTGGTGGTTTGTTCCAGAAGATTGAGATTCCTGAGTGGAAGTGGGAGCGTATCACTATGGACTTCGTTGTTGGACTACCACAGACTCAGAAGAAGTTCGATGCAGTGTGGGTTATTGTTGATAGGCTGACCAAGTTAGCGCATTTCATTCCTGTGGCAGTCTCCTATTCTTTCGAGAGGTTAGGTTAGATCTATATCCAGGAGATATTTCATCTTCAAGGTATGCCTGTGTCTATCATTTCGGACTGAGGTACACAGTTTGCTTCACATTTCTATAGAGCAGTTCAGCGAGAGTTGGGCACACGGGTTGAGTTGAGCACAACGTTTCATCCTCAGACGGAAGGGCGTTCCGAGCGGACTATTCAGATTTTGGAGGATATGCTCTGAGCTTGTGTCATTGACTTTGGAGGCTCGTGGGACCAATTTTTGCCTCTTGCAGAGTTTGCCTACAACAAAAGCTACCAGTCGAGTATCCAGATGGCTCCTTATGAGGCTTTGTATGGTAAGCGGTGTCGGTCGCCGATTGGATGGTTTGAGCCGGGAGAGGCTCGATTGTTGGGTACGGATCTGGTTCAGGATGCCTTGGACAAGGTCAGGATTATTCAGGATAGGCTTCGTACAGCTCAGTCCAGGAAAAAGAGTTATGCCAACCGTAAGGTTCGAGATTTGTCTTTCATGGTCGGTGAGCGGGTATTGCTTCGAGTGTCGCCTATGAAGGGCGTGATGATATTTCGGAGGAAGGGCAAGCTTAGCCCTAGGTTCATTGGCCCGTTTGAGATTCTTGATCGAGTGGGAGAGGTGGCTTATAGACTTGCGTTGCCGCCGAGCTTATCAGTCGTGCATCCAGTGTTTCATGTGTCCATGCTTAAAAAATAACACGGCGATCCATCCCACATGTTAGATTTCAACACTGTCCAGTTGGACAAGGACTTGTCTTATGAGGAGGAGCCGGTAGCTATTCTAGACCAGCAGGTTTGTCAGTTGATATCGAAGAGTTTTCCTTCTGTTCGTGTTCAGTGGAGAGGTCAGGTTGCTAAGGCATCAACCTGGGAGTACAAGTCCGATATGCAGAGCCGTTATCCCCACCTTTTTCCCAACTCAGGTACTTCCTTCTTATGTCCGTTCGAGGACGAACAGTTGTTTTAGAGGTGGAGGATGTGATGACCCAAAGGTCATCACTTGTTTTAAATGAATTCTGCATTTTGAGGCTTTAAAAACCTCTTTCGGCATCACCTTGATTTGCGTGCGCAGTCTGGGCACGTAACCGGAAAGTCATTTTTGTGAAAATCTATGAAAAATAATGAATTTTGACTTTAAAATGGATTTAAGTTGAATTCGGACAACATTTTAGGTAAACGGACCCGGACCCAGAGATTTGACAGTCCCAGAAGGTCCGTAGGAAAATATGAGACTTGGGCGTATGCCCGGAAAGACTTCCGAGGTCCCAAGACCGAGAAATGAATTTTTAAAGAAAATTGTTTTTTGAAATTATTTCTGAGTTTTGGAAATGAAATGTGTTTAAAACTCGAAGGTATCGGGCCCGTATTTTGGTTCCGGAGCCCGGTACAGGTCTTATATGTGATTTATGATAAGTCTGTGAAATTTGGTAAGAAAAAGAAGTCATTTGAGGTGATTCGGACCCATAGTTGTGAAAATTCATACTTTAAAAGTTTTGAGATTTTTCTTAGATTTCTATGCTAAATTCGTGGTTTAAGAGGTTATTTTGGTAATTTGATCGCACGGATAAGTTCATATGATGTTTTTGAGTTAGTATGCATGTTTGGTTTGGAGCCCCGAGAGCTCGGGTGAGTTTCGGAAGGTTTTGAACTTGGAAAAAGTTGTCGGTTTTTGCTGTCTCAGTGCACAGAGGATTTGTACTTTGCGTTCGCATGGTCCCACTCACGAACGCGTAAGGAAACTTCCTCAGGTGCAGTTTATTTTTCGCGAATGCGGGGCTTGGGACGCGAACATGAGGCTGTGGGGGAAGTACCCTTCGCGAACGCGTCCAGAAACTCGCAAACACGTAGGCTAATGGCATGGGGAGAGCGGTTCACATTTTGTTCTACGCGAACGCGGCCAACTGACTACGAACGCGAAGGCTCTAGAAGCTGAAGCTCCGCGAACGTGAGCCAACGAACGCGAAGGCAAAGAATACCTAAGCCTGACCCATCGCGAATGTGACAGGCCTATCGCGAATGCGATGAAGGCCTGTCCAGTGATTTTAAAATAGAAGCAAAAACGGGATTTAATCAAAATTTCATAACTTCTTCTTCCAAACTCCAAATTTTTGAAAGACAAATTCACCACAAATCCATAGGTATGTAATCTTAGACTCACTTTCATCAATTTCCATTAACACCAATTAGATTTCTAGGCTTAAATCATGTTCTTAAGGGTAGAAAATTAGGGATTTGGGTAGAGTTAGGGCTTTTGTATAATTAGGATTTAGACCTAGTTTTGGGGTCGAATTTTGGAACTAATTATATATTCGAGCTCGTGGGTGAATAGGTGATCGGGTTTTGGTCCGAACCTCGTGTTTTGACCAAGCGGTCCCGGGGTCGATTTTTGACTCTTTGGGAAGAATGATAGGAAATCTATAATTAAACATTGGAATTGGATTGTTTAGCGTTTATTGATGTTATTAAGTCGATTATGTCTAGCTACAATTGATTTTGAGACAAATTCAAAAGGAAAAGCGGTGTTTGAGGCTTGAGTTGGTCGTGGAAGTTCGAGGTAAGTGTTTGGTCTAACCTTAGCTTGAGGGATTAGGAGTTGTGTCCTATTTGCTATGTGTTACTTGTTGAGTACGACGTATAGGCATGGTGACGAGTATCTATACGTTGGTGTCAAGCATGACCGTGAGTCTTAAAGTGAAATTGTTGTGTTCGTAACAAATACTACGAATGCCTAAGTTGTTGATTCTCTGCGTTGAGCAAGGATTATGATTATTCTGGTGGAAATTACTTATGATTGAGTATTGGTTCTAGTTGAGGTAGTTAGATGTTGGAATAAGTTTGGTTATAGCTGATTTTCCCTTGCCTGGATGTATTTACTTATATTGTCGATTCCCTTGCCGGGATAGTGTTGTTTCTTTATTGATCCCTTGTCGGGACTCTATTTGTGAGTTGATAGTGAACTGTATATGTGGATCGGATTGCGCGCCGCAACAATATTATATTTGGATCGGGTTGCACGCCGCAACAATAATATAAATGGATCGGGTTGCACGCCGCAACAATGATATAAATGGATCGGGTTGTAGGCCGCAACAATAATATAATTGGATCGGGTTGCACGCCACAATAGTGATAAATGAAATGGATCGGGTTGGATGCCGCAACAGTGTTATTATTGTTTTCCTGTAAATTCTAAATTTTCCTCATGCCTATCTCTTAGTCTACTGTTGGTTTTGATATTCCCTCGCAGCATGTACCCCCTCCCATCTTTACTTGTTGTTCCTATTTTATTTTCCATTGCATATTATATAACTACACAGGTTTATTTGGTAGTCTGGTCCTAGCCTCGTCACTACTTCGTCGAGGTTAGGCTAGGCACTTAACAGCATATTGGGTCGGTTGTGCTTATGCTACACTCTGCACTATGTGCAGATTCCGGAGTAGCTTTTGGACCATAGCTTTGGGTGGCTGCCTTCAGTCCAGCTAGAGATCCGAGGTAGTTCTACAGGCGTTCACAGGCCCGGCGTTCTCTTCTATCTTTATATGTATTTTTTTTTCATTTACTTCCAAGACAGATTGTACTTTTCTTTCCAGACATTTGTATGTAGTATTCGTAGTTAGCCTGTTATATTGTGACACCGGTTCCGGGTAGAGATGTATTTGATATTGTCGCACTGGTTTTTAGCTAAGTTATCAGATTATATCTTCCGCATATCTTTAATTATTGCTAATATTTCACTGTTGATCGCATGTTGACTGAAATTGTTAAAAAGAGCTAATAAAAGGGTTAGTGATCTTCTATTACGCGGCTTGCCTAGCTTTCACGAGTAGGCGCCATTACGACTCCCGAGGGTGAAAATCCGGGTCGTGACAAAAATATTCCAAGAGCACTTAGGGAAAACCATAGAAATTTACATTGACGACATGCTAGTAAAATCTGCACGAGCAAGGGACCATTTTTAGCATTTAACTAAAACCTTCAAAATATTCTACAAGTATAACATGAAGTTAAACTCATAGAAATATGCCTTTGGTGTCACTTCAAGTAAATTTTTAGGATTTCTTGTTTCTAACAGGGGCAGTGAACCTACTCAAATCAAAGAAATTGAAGAAATACTCGATGTGCTTCCAAGCCAAATGAGGTGCAGAGATTAACATGTAGAGTGGCAGCTCTTGGGGGATTTATAACCAAATCTTTAGAAAAATGCTTTAAATTCTTTTCAATATTGAAAAAGCAAAACTAGTTTGAATGAATTGATGTATGTCAACAAGCTATGAAGGATTTGAAGTCGCATTTATCAAAATTGCCCCTATTATCGAAACCAAGGGATGGAGAAAGATTACTCATCTAGTTAGTCGTATTAGAGGTGGCAGTAAGCGCGATGCTGATGCATGAAGATAAAGGTAAGCAGCCTCCAATTTATTATGATTAGCGAATCTTCGCAAGATGATGAGACACGGTATCCCCATTTAGAGAAACTTGCATTAGCATGGGTAATCGCATCAAGAAAATTACGAATCTATTTTCAATAACATCCTATTTCTGTTGTAACTGCTTTTCCGTTAAGGAATATACTTCATAATCAAGGGTTATCAGGTAGACTAGCTAAATAGGCCATAGAGCTTAGCGAATATGATATTATATATCAGCCTAGAACTGCCATAAAATCTCAGGTATTAACAGATTTCGTAGCAGAATTTAGCTAGAATCTACTCCTTGAAGCTGAAAAAGAGGTATTAGTATTTACCGAATCTAATCTAGGGACTTGGAACTTATTTACTGATGGATTTTCAAATGTAAAGGTGCAGGTTTGGTTATTTTTCTAATTTCACCTTCAAGAGAAATTATAAGACAAGCAATAAAAAGCTATCCAATTATTAATAATGAGGAAGAGTATGAGGTTGCATTTGCAGGTTTGGAACTCGCAAGAATACTTGGGATTGAACAAATTGAAATCAAAGTGACTCGCAGGTGGTGGTAAATCAAGTGCAAGGGAATTACGTGGCTAGAGAGACATGAATGCAACAACATCTAAAAAAGGTACGAGAATTACTAAGGCATTCCATAGTTGGAAGGCTGCCCCAATACCCAAGGAAGAAAGTGCAGAAGCTAATGCTTTAGTAAATCTAGGGTCCATCGTTGTTGTGTCAAACACAAAAAATACGATTGTGGTGCATTTGTTTCATTCACCCTTGATCAAACTAAGAATGAGGTAAATTTTAATAATTTAACTTGGGGTTGGAGAAATGAAATTCTGAATTATCTGCAGTATGGAATTTTACCTGAGGATAAAAAGAATCCCCAATTCCTATGAATGAAAGTTGCTCAATATTGCTTAATAGAAGGCAATTTATATCGCAAAATATTTGGGGGACCATTAGCACGGTGCTTTAGACCATCACAAACTCAATATGTGATGTGATAAGTACATGAGGGACATTACGGTAATCACACCAAACAAAGATCGTTGGAAAAAATGCTAATAAGAGCGGGGTATTATCGGCAAAGACTGGAAGATGAAGCGGGAAATTTTGTAACAAAGTATAATAAGTGTCAGCGGTATGCAAACAATATGCATCGACCGACGGAGTTACTTCAATCAACCATTGCACCATGGTCGTTTATGAAGTGGGACATGGATATGTAGGTCCTTCGCCCTGAGCACCAGAAAAGGTATGATTTTTACTAATTTTAACTGATTATTTTTCGAATGGGGTAAAAGCAGGTGTCTTCAAACAGGTACGAGAAAAAGGAAGTTATTGACTTCATTTGGACAAATATAATATGTCGATTTGGAGTCCCAAAGGAAATGGTCTGCGATAATGGACCACAATTCATGGGTCCAAAGGTTATTGATTTTTTAAAAATGTTGGAAAATTAAACGAATCACTTCAGCACCCTATCATCCAATAGCTAATGGGAAAGCATAATCAATAAATAAAATCATTGTCACCAATATGAAGAAATAATTAGAAGAATCAAAAGGCAAATGGCCTGAAGTGTTACCTGGGGTGCTATAGTCTTACAGGACAATGACGAAAATAAGTACGGGAGAAATGCCATTCTCACTTGTTTAGGGAAAGGAGGCCTTAATTCCAGTAAAAATAGGAGATCCAAGCATAATTTATGTACACGCAAATGAAGCATCAAATCACGAAGAACTACATACAAATTTAGATTTAATAGAGGAGAGAAGGGAATCAGCTTTGGTACGAATGGCACCACAAAAGCAGAGGACTGAACAGTATTGTAACATAAAGTCAAACCTACGATATTTCAAGATTGGGGACTTTGTCCTTAAAAAAGGTGTTTCGATCAATACATGCGGAAAATGTAGAGAAATTGAGTCCAAATTTGAAAAGCCCGTATCGAGTCAAAGGCATTGTTGGAAAGGGAGTGTATGAATTGGAGACTAGGGACGACAAGGTGTTACCATCCAATTGGAATATAGTTCACTTGAAGAAATATTACTTTGAGCAAGTACCCATGGTCAGGTATCCTAAAAGTTTATTTTTTACTTTGTTCATTCAAATTTTACCAACCATTTTAGATGATAGGCAAAAAGCTAGACCGTACCGGATGATGACATTAGAAAAAAAAGATACGCGGAAGTGCAAGGCATTTTGTGCGGCCAATTCTACGACCACAGAACCGATCTGCGGACCACAGATCTGCCACGGAATGAAGCAAAAATCTGAGCTAATTTTTGGACCAATATGCGGTCCATTATGCGATCGTATAATTGTTTTGCGGGCTACATAATCCATCACAAACCCCATATAAAAGATTCCCAGAGGGATGTCCTGTGGTGCATTATGTGACCGCAGAACAGGTCTACAGACCCCAGACAAGCCGTAGAGTGAGGCAGAAAATATTAGTTCCGGAGGGCCAATTATGCGGGCTGCAGAAGCAGTATGCGGTCGCATATATGCGACCGCATATTTTTGTAGGGGCTCCTATTTTTCTAATTTTTATAACCCGACCCAATCTCGTTATATAGGCATTATGGACCATTTTCTTGCAAAAATCTGATATTGTTGAGAGAGAGAGTGCCCTAGATAGAGTGATGGTTCCCCAACAATTTGTTCTACAATTCTTGCTCAAAATTGAAGATTATCAAGTAAAACTCACAAGGTCTTCATCCTAAAGGTAAGATTCTACACCCTAACTCTTAATTCTGAAATTTAACAAAAGAATGGGTAATTAGCAAGTCAATTCTTGGGCATGGGAGTTGTTACCATGCATGCATGTGTTAGCAAAGGGAGTAGGAAGATGGTAAACAAGGAATTGTGGGATGATGGAATCCGTGATAAAAGGACGTTGAAACCATAATGCACACTTAGCGGTTGATAAAATGCTCAAATGAGCTAGAACCTTGATCATCTTCCTAATTTTGGTTCAATTTGTTATATTTCTAAATTAGATCAAAGTGCTAAGAATTTCCGGAACATTTTAGAGATTAAGGAAGCTCAATTGAGGTATGTATGGCTAAACTTTTCTCTTAGAATTGAACCCCATAATATCCATGTAAGTCCCAAGTTGCTCACTGTGAATTGAACATTCCGAATGAATAAGCTTGTGTCAAAAGATATACATGTTCAATATGTACTCTAAATGCTATTGTTATGTTGTGCTCTTATTGGAAGAATGAGTTCAAAGTACGGGTTGCATGTCCAAATGCCTTGACATGAAGTTGTGTTTCAAATGAAAACTAATGACAATTGTGTAAGAAATCTCGATGTGCCTAAGACTCTTATTTATTCATATGTGTGCTTAAATGTCATGAATAGAAATGCCTTATTGTTGGAAATTATCATGATTATTGAAAGTAAACTGGTGTGCACGAAATAAAAAATGTGAGATACAAAGCGATAAATACTAAAAGTGAAATATGTAATGTGAAATATGAAACACGACCAACATGCCAATTGAAATAATAAAATCGTGGTTGATGTCTCTTATGAGATGGCCTAGACTATCGGGTCGTGATCGAATGCCATGACGTACACATGGTGGTGAGGTGTTCGATCAAAATAGCTTGCTCCAGATCTTCGATTGTCGATTTTGTTGCATCTGACTCTTTGGGGGCAACGAAGGTTCGAGGAGCAAGGAAATCTTCTTCGTCGTCCTCGGGGGTCTATATGCTTCCAGACTCGTCCGAGGTTGGGAGCACCTCGGGAGTCGACTCCTCCTGGTGAATCATGAACATTTCTTTTACCGCACGTTGTTCTCTATATATGGTCGTTATGCTATACTTTGTCAAAAATTTAATCATCTGGTGCAGGGTTGATGGTACTGCCCTCATGTTGTGTATCCACGGCCTTCCAAGCAATGCCTTATAACTTATGTCGCCATTGACTTGAAACTTTTTGTTCTGAACCGAGCCAGACGTGTCGACTGGGAGGGTGATTTCTCCTTTTATTACTTCACCGGTCATGTTGAAGCCGTGGAGGACCCAGGAGGTGGGTATGATCTAGTCGGGCAACCCAAGTTGTTCTACTTCCCCTGACCTGATTACGTTGGCCGAGCTTCCTGGATCTACGAGCACAAGTTTAACTTGAACTTTGTTTATAAGAAATGAGATTACTAGCGCGTCATTTTGTGGCTCGGTCAAGGTCTCAAGATCCTCTTCGCTGAACGTGAGGGTGTTTTCGGCCACGCGGTCTCGGATCGACCCTTCTACTGCGGCGGATATTTTTGTCTGCTTGATCATGGGCCCTTGGGGAATGTCGATCCCTCCAATAATCATATGGACGACATGCTGAGGGATCTCTCTTTGTGCCCCCTTCAAAACAGATACACCATTCTCTCTCCGATTTTCTAGGTGGTTGTTTTCATCTCTATTTACCGAGTTAGGCATTTCGATCTGCAATTTAAAGATCTTGGACAAGAACAGGTGTGAAGATAACTTGCATTATGTGATGAAACCAGCAAGAAAATAATCACTATTATTTCTAGCCCCACGGTAGGCGCCAAACTATTTACCGTGAAAATGGTAATAACAATTAAATTTGTTGATGAGACTCTAAAAATACGTGATCTATTTTTATGCTAGTTTGTTAAGCAGTTGATGCTGCGTGTGAAGTTTAGAAACGCGATAAGAGTTAAGGATAGGGAGAAAATCAAACCGTTGGGCCAATTATCGGGGCCTCGAGCTCCTCGATTCGGGGCCTCGAGGTCGATCCCAGAGCTCGACTACGAGCTATCGAAGGCAGTTGCTATGCAACTAACAGTTATAATAAAATTAATGAAGTCTCTTTATGGCCAATGATAAGCAATAAATGATGAACAATAATGAAGATAATAAATGAAAGCAATAATGTCAAATGAAGAATGTGTTAGAGAGCAAGAGGGTGTTCTTGTATATTTCATTTAGAGCACCTGGGGAAACAAAGAGAGCTTACAAAATGACAAGGATCCCCTTTATATAGGAGGGGAGTCCCAACAAAGTACAAGTGCATTTATTTACAAAGATATGGGGATGGGACATTTAGCTACTGCTATAACACAGTCTCAGACTAGCCTGACAAGTTTTGTCGGCTCTAGCTTCACGCCTTGGGAACTCTCCATTTTCCTAATATAGCCGTTGATCTGTATTGCCCCAAGGTCGAGCATTGGCAGCCCCCAAAGGTGAACCTCGACCCCCAGTCTCGAGCCTTGGGAAGCATGTTCACGGGGCCTCATAATGACGAGGAAATTGGACCCTCCGATTTTGCCGTGCACAAGGAATAATAACCTTCTTTGATGTTATATATCGTGCGATAGAGCTAAATGTGAGAATTTTCTCCCCTAACTCGTACATTGCTCTAATTTTTAGTACGGGGTACCTAAGAAGAAGGCAAGAACTAGCCAAGGAGCTAATACCGCCCCGGTAGAGGCAGTTGATTCTTTACTTGATGATGCGTATGAGTACCTGAGGGATGAGGATAATCCCCTGAATACTACACTGCCTGATTCCACTACACTTGACCAGACTGCACTAGTTCCTACATCTGCTGAGGGTACAATGACCCCTCCAACTGATATCCTGGTTCCACCTCCAGCCCCAGCTTCTAGTCCCAGTGTTTCTGATGGGGATCTTAGGGTAGCCATATAGATGTTGGCTCAGATACTGGCTTCCCAAGCCCAAAGATCAAATATTGCACCTACTTCTTCTTGCCAGCAAGGAGATTCTATTAGTTCTAGGGTAAATAAGTTCCTTCAGTTAGATCCTCCAGTGTTCACGGGTACTAATCCCGAGGAGGACCCCCAAGACTTCATTGATGAGATGCACAAGACTCTCCGAGTTATGCATGCTACCGAGATAGATGGAGTGGAGTTGGCCTCTTACTACTTGAAAGGGGTGGCCTATTCATGGATTGAGATGTGGGAAGATTCCCATGAGAAGGGGAGCCCTCCGGCAAGATTGAGTGAGTTTGTAGATTCTTTCATAGATCATTTCTTGCCTACCAATACTAAGGCAGCCCATGCCACTGAGTTTGAGAACTTAAAACAAGGAAGCAACAGTGTATGGGAGTAGTATATGGAGTTCGCGCGCATGTCCAAGTATGTTATTCACATGATGCTCGCTATGGAGGATAAAGTGTGCCGGTTTGTGTAGAGCCTTAGTCCCTTGGTTATTAATGAGGCTACTGTATGTGCTTTGAATTCTGATATGAACTATGAAAAGATGGAGGCATTTTCTCAAGCTATAGAGAACCGTAAGTTGAATAACATAATGAAGCGAGAGGGTAGAGGTAATGCCCGATCCGCGGGCAACATTGGAGATTCATTTGGTGGTGGTAGGTCAACATTCAAGGGTTGGGTCATCAAGACCATCCCATTCTTTTGCTTAATCCTCAGCCACTGCACCGGCATTAGGGCCTAGTCGGGAGCAGTGGAGTCATTTCAGGCCCAGTCAAGGCAACAGGGGACCCTATCAGCAAGTTCAGCCAGGAGGGAGATTCCAGCAATAGCGGAGGCCCCCATGTCCCAGGTGTGGGAAGATGCACTTGGGGGTCTACTATATGGACTTGCTCATATGCTATGGGTGCGGATTGAGGGGTCATATTCAGAGAGAGTGTCATTCGTCCTGCCAGCGCACGGGCAGAGGCATAGCACAGCTATCCAGCTCTGTAGCTGCTATATACTCAGCACGCTCTCCAGCTTGAGGCACTCCAGCACCCGCAAGGCATGGTGCAGCTAGGGGTGGTGCACATAGTTCGGGAGGACCCAACTGTTTCTATACTGTAAGTGGTTTCTAGAATGCATAGGCTTTTCCAGATGTTGTCACATGTATATTGACTATCCAATCTCATGATGTGTATTCTCTTATTGATCCCGATTCCACTTTGTCCTATCTCACTCCTTATGTTGCTATGGAATTTGGGATAGAACTGGAACAGCTTCATGAGTCGTTCTCTGTATCTACTCCAGTCGCTGAGTCTATTATATCCGCGTAGGTTTATAGATATTGTGTTGCCACATTATGTGGTCAGGATACCATGGCCGATCTCATTGAATTGGGGATGGTTGATTTTTATGTAATAATGGGAATGGTTTGGCTTTACTCATGCTTTGCCAAGCTCTATTGTCGAACTAGAACTATAAGGTTTGAATTTCCAAATGAGCCAGTTGTTGAATGGAAGGGGGATAATGTGGTGCCAAAGGGTAGGTTTATTTCTTATCTTAAGGCCACGAAGATGATTAACAATGGGTGTATTTATCATTTAGTCTGGGTCGCGGACACCAATGCTGAGGCACCTACACTTGAATCGGTGCCTATGGTGAATGAATTTCCGGATGAGCTCCCTGGGGTCCCACCAGATAGGGAGATTGATTTTGGGATTGATGTGATGCCAGGCACGCAACCTATATTTATTCCACTGTACAGGATGGCACCGACAGAATTGAAGGAGTTAAATGAACAATTGAAGGATCTATTAGAGAAAGGTTTCATCCGACTGAGAGTGTCATCTTGGGGCACATCAGTTCTCTTTGTAAGAAAGAAAGATGGGTCGCTACAGATGTGTATTGACTGCCGATAGCTCAACAAAGTCATAATCAAAAATAAGTACCCACTACTAAGGATAGATGATTTGTTTGATCAATTATAGGTGCTAGGTACTTCTCCAAAATTCATTTACGCTCAGTGTATCACCAATTGAAGATCAGGGAGCAGGATATATCAAAAATAGCTTTCAGGATCCGGTATGGGCACTTTGAATTTCTAGTAATGTCTTTTGGGCTAACAAATGCCCTGGTAGCCTTCATGGATCTTATGAATGGGGTTTTCAAGTCTTTTATTGACTCCTTTGTGATAGTGTTCATTGACGATATCATTGTATATTTACGGAGTCGAGAGGAACATGACGATCATCTCAGGGCAGTTTTATAGACCCTTCATAGCACCAGTTGTATGCGAAGTTTTCGAAATAAGAATTTTGGCTTGAATCTATCACATTCTTGGACCATGTCATCTCCAGAGAAGGAATTAAGGTTGATCCTCAGAAGATTGCAGTGGTAAAGAATTGGCCTAGACCTACAACTCCAATAGAGATTTGCAGTTTCTTTGGCTTAGCAGGGTATTACAGGAATTTTGTGGAGGGGTTCTGTACTCTTGCCTCTTTGTTGACTAAATTGACACAAAAAGCAATTAAGTTCCAAAAGTCTGATGCTTGTGAAAAGAGCCTCCAGGAGTTGAAATCAAGATTGACTACGACGCCGGTGTTGACCCTTACCAGAGGGTACAGATGGGTTTGTAGTATATTGCGATGCTTCAAGTATAGGGCTCGAGTGCGTATTAATGCAACATGGCATGGTTATATCTTATGCTTCTAGGCAACTCAAGAATCATGAAAAGAACTATCCAACACATGATTTACAACTTGCGGCGGTGGTTTTTGCATTGAAGATTTGGCGTCATTATTTGTATGGGGTCCATGTGGATGTATTCACGGACCATAAGAGCCTTCAATATATTTTCAAACAGAAGGAGCTGAATCTAAAATAGAGAAGATGGCTTGATTTACTCAAAGACTACGACATCAATATTCTATATCACCTGGGAAAAGCCAATGTTGTGGAGGATGCTCTTAGCCGGAAATCTATGGGTAGTTTGGCTTACATGGATGCATATCAGAGGCCGTTAGCCAAGGAAATTCACTGGTTAGCTAGTTTGGGAGTTTGTATTGCGGAATCTAGTGAATGAGGGGTAATTGTACAAAATATAACTGAATCATCGCTTGTGGCGGAGATCAAGGAGAAGCAATACGATAATCCATTGTTAGTGCAATTGAAGGAGGGGATTCATAAACATAAAGCCACAGCTTTTTCTCTTGGCAGGGATGATGGTACACTATGCTACCAAGGGAGACTATGTGTTCCAAATATAGATGGCCTTTGGGAAAGAATCATGGCTGAAGCTCACACTGTTAGTTATTTCATGCACCCAGGTTCTACGAAGATGTATCATGCTCTCAAGGAAGTATATTGGTGGAATGACATGAAGAGGAATGTAGCAGACTTTGTGGCAAAATGTCCAAACTGTCAGCAAGTGAAGGGCGAGCATCAAAGGCTTGGTGGGTTGGCAGAACATAGAGATCCCAATGTGGAAGTGGGAAATGATTAATATGGATTTTGTGGCAGGACTGTCACACACTCCACACAAGTTTGACTTAATTTGGGTGATTGTGGACCGACTCACAAAATCAACACACTTCTTTCCAGTTAAATATACCGACATAGCGGAATAATATTTCCAATTTTATATCAAGAAAATAGTCAGGTTGCATGGCACTCCAGTTTCTATCATCTCTAATCGCGGGGCAAAGTTCACAACCAATATTTGGAAGAAATTTCAGTAAGGTTTGGGTACACATGTGAATCTTAGTACGACATTTCATCCACAGACTGATGGGTAGGTAGAGCGGACTATTCAGACGCTTGAAGATATGTTGCGTGATTGCGTTCTTGACTTGAAAGGTAGTTGGGATGACCATTTTCCACTCATAGAATTTGCTTAAAACAATAGTTATCATGCTAGTATTCAGATGGCACCATTCGAGGCGTTATATGGTAGGAGATGTAAATCTCCCACTGGGCGGTTCGATATTGGGGAAGCTGAGTTGATAGGACCAGACGTCGTGGATCAGGCTATAGAAAAGGTTAAGATCATTAAGGAGCTGTTGAAAACTACTCAGAGTCGTCAAAAGCCCTATTCGAATGTTCGTCACATAGATTTGGTGTTTATAGAAGATGATTGGTGTACAAGCTTGAGCTACCATCTGAGATGTCATTAGTGCACCCGGTATTCCATGTGTCTATGTTGAAGAAGGTAGTTGGAGATCCATTGACTATTGTGCCAGCTGAGACTATAGAGGTAATGAAGAACTGTCATATGAAGAAATTCTAGTTGTTATTCTTGATAGACAAGTCCGAAAGTTGAGAAATAAAGAAATTGCCTCCGTGAAGGTGTTATGGCAAAACCAGAAGGTTGAATAGGCTACTTGGGAGGCCGAGGAAGAGATGAAGATGAAGTATTCTTACTTGTTTGAATAGCTGTGTAATCCTATTTATGAAATTGTCGCCTATGAATTTTGTATCACTTGTTCAGTTAATGTAAAGGTGTTCCTTTTTTATTATATGTTGCTTATGAGGCCATGGTTAGTGTTGTTTTGTGTTATGTTACATCAATGGATTATGTATATGTTGCTAGGAGGTGTTTCTGGGGTTCTCTGGCAGGTGGATAGGCCCAGTTACAAAGGAAACTCTGGCAAAAATTTTGGAATTTTAGGAGTTAGTAAAAAATTTGGGTTGTTGGTGTGTAGTGTTACAGTTGAGTTGCATCGGATGCTAATAGTGAACTTGACCCTCATTAGAGGACGAATGATATTAAGTGGGGCAGGATATAAGTCCCCGTAAAATTTTACCTAAAAACCGGGAATTTTGTGGTGCCAAGATAGAACCTTGACCCTTATTCGAGGATGAATGATCTTAGCGCAGACTTTTTAGGCTGAGTAATGTGTTCGTGAGCTGAAGAAAAATTTTGGAAGTGCAGGGCATTTTGTGCGGCCAATTCTGCGAACGCAGACCTCATTTACAGATCGCAGATCTGCCGCGAAGTGAAGCAGAAATCTGAGCTAATTTTTGGACCAATTTGCGGTCCATTAAGCGGTCGCATAATCCTTTAACGGGCCGTATAATTCATCGCAAGCCCCACATAAAATATTCTCGGAGGGATGTTCTGCGGCACATTATCCGACCGTAAGACCGCAGACCAGTTGGAGAGAGGCAGAAAATGTCAGTTTCGTAGAGCCAATTATGCAGCCCATATTGCGGACCGCAGAAGCAGTATGTGCTTGCATATGCAATCGCAGATCTGTGTCGGGGCTCCTATTTTTCTAATTTTTATAACCCGACCCAATCTCGTTATATAGGCATTGTGGACCATTTTCTTGCAAAAATCTGATATTGTTGAGAGAGATAGAGACAGAGTGCTCTGGAGAGAGGGATGGTTCCCCAATAATTTGTTCTACAATTCTTGCTCAAAAATTGAAGATTATCAATTAAAACTCACTAGGTCTTCATCCTAAAGGTAAGATTCTACAGCCTAACTATTGATTTCGAAATTTAACAAAACGAATGGGTAATTAGCAAGTTAATTCTTGGGCATGGAGTTGTTTACTTTACATGCATGTGTTAACAAAGGGAGTAGGTAGATTGTCAGCTAAAATGTTAAATAAGGGGTTGTAGGATGATGGAATCCTCCATAAAAGGACATTGAAACCATAATGCACACTTAATGGTTGATAAAATGCTCAAATGAGCTAGAACCTTGATCATCTTCCTAATTTTGGTTCAATTTGTTACATTTCTAAATTATATCAAAGTGCTAAGAGTTTCCGGAACATTTTAGAGATTGAGGAATCTCAATTGAGGTATGTATGGATAAACTCTTTTCTTAGAATTGAACCCTACAATATCCATGTAAGTCCCAAGTTGCTCACTGTGAATTGAACATTCCGAATAAGCTTGTGTCAAAAGATATCCATGTTCAATATGTAATCTAAATGCTCTTGTTATGTTGTGTCCTTATTGGAAGAATGACTTCAAAATATGGGTTGCATGTCCAAATGCCTTGACATGAAGTTGTGTTTCAAATGAAAACTAATGACAACTGTGTACGAAATCTCAATGTCCCTAACGCTCTTATTTGTTCATATGTGTGCTTAAATGTCATGAATAGAAATTCCTTATTGTTGGAAATCAATGATGATTGTTGAAAGTAAAAAGGTGTGCACGAAATACGAAATATGAAATACAAAGCGAGAATTACTAAAAGTGAAATATGAAATGTGAAATATGAAACACGGCCAACGTGCCAAATGAAATAATAAAATTGTGGTTGATGTCTCTTATGAGATGGCCTTGCCGATCGGGTCGTGATCGGACTCCATGTCGTACACATGGTGGTGGCTCTATTGGAAAATGTAATTGAACTTGTGACTTTAGTTGATGTCTCTCATGAGATGGCCTAGCCGATCGAGTCGTGATTGGACGCCATGTCGTACACATGTTGGTGACTCTATTAGTAAATTGTAATTAAAATCGTGATTGTAGTTGATGTCTCACATGAGATGGCCTAACTGATCGGGTCTTGATCGAACGCCATGCCGTGCACATGGTGGTGACTGTATTGGGAATTGAAATCGAAATGGTGAATATTGGCATATTGGTTCTAAAGACTTCCCCAACTTAAAATATGGAAATTAAATTGAAAACTTATTATCTCTTATTTGATGTTTGGTAAATGTTCAATGCTTTAATTAATATTATGATTGTCCGTGTTTGCATTATTGTTCGTTCTTTGAGAGGTTGTTCAGTCATATATACTAGTATTATTCGACAATACTAACGTCCCTTTTTGTCGGGGGCACTACATCTTTAAATGGATGCAGGTGGTCCCATAACAGGTGGTGTCGATCAGCAATAGTCGCGCATCCTCTTCTTAGCAGACTTGGTGAGCCCCACTTCATCCCGGGGTCATGTATCTTTTGTTTATTTTCTTATCATGTTTTAAGGTATAGTCGGAGACTTGTTACTGGCACTACGATTATACTCCTTGTAATTATTAGAGGCTCCGTAGACATAGTATGGGTTGTATGTCGGTGTTAGGGAAAAGCCAAACAATTCATGTTATGCTTTGAATCACTGTTCCACTTTAGACTATGGAAATGTGTGTATTTTGAGACTTTGAAAAGAAGTAACTAATGAAATGATTTGGTATTGTATACATGATCTCCCTACTGTCTAATTAATGAAAACATGTCTTATCTTGATCATGGGTGAGCTGGGTAGAAGTATGAAATAGGCTTGCTTGACCGTGTTCACTCGGTTGAGCGCCGGTTGTGCTCCCCGAGTTAGGGGAGTGGCACTAGGTTACAATAATCCTAATCAAAAAGGTAAAGTAGTCAACATCTAAAAAGTCAACTTTGAGTCTTGTGTGTATTTCCTTTTTCAGGAAAAGGACCAAAGAAAGGAGTTGATCCAGTGTTGAAGTTTTCATGCTTCAATGCTTAAGCACTAGGGGGACCACACATATGGAGAAATACAAAAAAGAATAATGTGTACATCACAAAAGCATAGCTTAGTCAAAGGAAAAACCTTGAAGAAAATTTTAAGTTTTCAAGCTCGCAGAAGGAATTGAAAGTAAAGAATTGAAGATTCAATGAAAATCCTCCCAAGAGCTTTTAGGTTAAGGCCACAAAGTTAGTCATGGGATAGACAGACCCATACTTGTAAACCTACTAAGAAGAAAGCAGTTATGAAAAAATTTTACATAAATATTTGTTTGAAATTTCAAATAAAACTTTCTCAAATTATGTCGTATTTCATATATTTACACCAATATGAAGATGAGATGTCATCTTCAGCAGTGTTGCTAATATAAAATGTCCCTCTTTTATAAAAAGCCCATGAGTATTTAGATGCAACATATTAAAGCATTTATCAATTTTAAATTCAAGAAAAGGCTCGAAAACTCAAGAGCAAAAAGCATATGCAAGATATTGTAACGACCTGGCCAGTTGTTTCATGATTTATGGACCAATTTTCCCCATTTATGCTTCCTTTTGTATTTCTCAACTGTATTTTTATCGTATTGTGTTGGTTGATTTTGGTTCGGAGTGGTTTCGGTGTGGAATGAGACCCTTAATCTCCTATTTAGAAGCTTAAGTTGGAATAGTCAATTGGATATTGACTTATGGGTAAACGATATTGGATTTGGATTTTTATTATTTGGTTAGCTCCGTTAGGTGATTTTGGCGCGTCCGGAATGTGATTTGAAGGTCTGTGGTGGAATTAGGCTTGAATTGGCGAAATTGAAAATTTGGCGATTTTTGGTCGGCAATGGAAATTTTGATATCAGGGTTGAAATGGAATTTCAGAAGTTAGAGTAGGTTTGTAGTATCATTTGGGACGTGTCTGCAAAATTTGAGGTCATTCGGACGAGGTTTGATGGGTTTCGGCATTGTTTGCAAAATTTGGGACTTTAGATGTTCTTAGGCTTGAATCTGAGGGTGATTTGGTGTTTTGATGTTATTTTGAGTGTTCCGAAGGTTAGACTAAGTTTGTATGTTTATATGTGACTTGTTAGTATGTTTGGTTGAGGCCCCGAGGGGCTTGGGATGATTTCGGATGGTTAACAGAGAGTTTGAAACTTGGAAAATGCAGCCGAAGCTGTTGGTTCTGAGTTAACCACACCTGCGGAGTACGGACCGTAGGTGCGAGGTTGCAGTTGTGGTGGGAAAGCCGCAGATGCGGAAATGAAGGGCCAGGAGAGGAGTCGCTGATCCGGAGGATTGGACGCATCTGCGGGCTCACAGGTGCAAGACCTGGGGCGCATGTGCGATTTTGGAAATTTAAGTGACTTCCGCAGATGCAGACTTTTGGGCGCAGAAGCGGCACCGCAGGTGCACTATTTTGACCGCAGGTGCGGAAACGCCTGGGCAGAAGGTATAAATTGAACCCTTCACGAATTTTGCCTATTTCCACCATTTTTGAAGACGGGATTGGATTGTTTTTGGTGATTTTAAAGAGGGATTTCAGGGATTATTAGTGAGGTAAGTTACTTGATCCCTAATACTCGTGTCCATGGTAAATTCCCGTTATTTAATCATGTAATTAGTGAAGATTAGGGGTGAAAATGAAGGGTTAAGGCTTGAGATTTTTGATGAGTTTGATTGAGGATTTGAGGTGTCAAATGGAGTCGGATTTTGATAAATATTGTATGTATGGACTCGTGAGTTAAAGGGCTTTCTAGTTTTGTGATATTCGTTGGATTCCGAGATGTGGGTCCCGGGGCCGAATTTGACTAGATATCGGAATTTGTGTCTAATTTGATTGTTTTTCTTGTGGAATTCATTCTATTAGCGCATATTGATGATATTGTTCTAGTTGCAAATAGATTCAGAGTGATTAGAGGCCGAGTCAAGCGGGAAGAGTATCGCGGAGTAGAGATTTGACCGGTTTGAGGTAAGTAACGATTGTAAATCTAGTCCTAAGGGTATGAAACCCCAGATTTCCTATCGTTTTACTATTTTGAAGTGATGTACATGCTAGGTGACGGGCGTGTGGGAGTGCACCATTGGGGATTATGACTTGGTCCGTCTCGTAGCAACTATAAAGTTGCGTATTTGGTTGAAACTATATGAAACTTATGTGTTTTATAAAGAGTTTCTGTAAATTGGGTGAAATGCCATGTTTGGGCCTTGTGCCAGAGCTGTTTGGACCTTTAGAGGCCTTTTCCTTACTATCCTCTCACTGTTTTTGATTGAAAAATCTATACTCAATTATGTTATACTCATTGATTTCATAACTCGGTCTTTATTACTCTATTTTAATGCATATAAATGTTGTTTTGGGATGAGTACCCTATTTTTTTTACTGGGAGCCCGAGTGGCTTGAGAGTTTTATGACTGAGTGAGGCCGGGGGCCTGATTTGTGAGGATTTTTTTGTGATCGGGCTGCACGCCGCAACATGTTGTACTGATTCATGATTGAGTGAGGCCGAGGGCCTGATTGTTTTATGCCACGAGGTGGCTTGTTGTAGCGCTTGGGCTGAAGGAGCCCCTCTGGAGTCTACACACCCCTAGTGAGTTCGGGTACCCATTGAGTGTGAGTGATGGTGAGATATGCCCGAGGGGATATATATGAGTAATTGTGAGGTTTACCCGAGGGGTTGTACATGAGTGATGTTTTGCCCGAGGGGCTGTTTATGATTTCATCATTTTGCTCACTATTGCACTGAGCCTCTGTTTGAGAGATATTGAAAAATATCTTCAAATGATTTTACTGAAACTGAGTTTAAACGAAATGATTTGATTCAAACTACGCTTTTAAAAACCTGTTGTATTTTTACTGAGATTTCATGATATGAACTTTATATGTTTTATTGCTCGTCATTGCTTCTCAACCTTTATTTACTTTGGTTACTTACTAAGTTGGTGTACTCACATTACTCCATGCACCTTGTGTGCAGATCCAGGCGTATCAGGACCCGGTAGCAGCTATTGACTATTCCAATTGTAGACCTTTCTCGGAGTTAGCAAGGTAGCTGCTGGCAGTCGTAGCCCTGCTCTTCTCCCTCCTATCTTCCTATAGTTGTTTGTAGTTACATTTCTAGACTGTTTTAGTCTCAGTATTTTAGACAGATTGTAGTAGATGCTCATGACTAGTGACACCCCGATGTCGGGCTTTTCTTTTTGCACTTTCGTTATTCAGATTTTCTTTATGAAGTTTTATTATTAAATAGAGTGAATTTATCTTTGAAAGATGAAATATCGTGTTGTTTTTGGTAAAGAGGCGGGTTTCCTAGTACAACGATAGGCACCATCACGACATGGTAGTTTGGGTCGTGACAGATATGCAACGAAGTAATATTATCATTAATATTCAAAAAACAGGGGAGGAAAAGTTTGCCAAAACCAACATCAAAAAACAAAATACTCCATAAAAACTTCTAAATGGAAAATCATCAAATTGAGAAAAGCTAAGGAGCATCATCAGCAGGTGTGGAAGGATCAACTTGTGGAGAAGGGAAAGGTTGGGCGACAGCTTGATCATCTTTGGGACCGTCTTTATCACCTTTGGAACTTTCATCCTTGGGTGAAGAAAAACTTCGCCGTTGTTGAGTGCTTTGAATTGTCTCTTTAACTTTTGCAATCACAACCTCGAGTTCAAAACCCTCCTGGTTAGCCTCGATCCAAATTTTTAGATGCGTGTTTAAGAAATTCCAACTAACATAAAGTGTTAGTTTGTCTTCAAAAGCCTCATAGTCTTTCTCCAATTGCTCTATACCTGCCTTTAGGTCTTCTTTTTAAGCTCCACGGGTTTCATAGGATACTTTCAAAGGCTCCAGGGTAGCATTGAGGAACATAACTCTGTTAGAAGAAGTATGCAGAACCTCTTGAGCTTGAGTTAATGACTGAACCAGATCACCTGCGTACATATCTTTCTGATTTAAAAGCTCTTTCAAGCTCTTAATTTCTTCAATGTCTTGCGAGTGTTGTTCAGCAAAAGAGAATTCCAGTCTATCCCTCTCTTTTTCAACTTAATTGGAAAAAGCTTTCAAAAGCACTAGTTTGATAGTGATAATCATTAGTTGCTGCTCCAAGGAGGGTCTTTCTTCAACAAGCACGTCTATTTCCAGCTGAAGGCTCTCAAATTGTTGTTTCTAATTATCACCTTTAGTATGAAACTCAGCAAATTGCTGCTCAGTCTAGGCTATCCTCCTCATCGGCTCCATTCCTATTAAATTGATCTACAAAATAAGGCAAGGTGGAAGGATTACAAACTTAAAGAAAAGGGAAGAAAAAAAGTAAGAGAAGGGAATATACCTTAAGGAATAATGGATAACATCATTCATTAAAGTGACAAAGCTATGAGATTTAAGCTTTTCCTTCTCCAGAGGGGATCAACGATTTTAACCAAATCGCAGCTTGGATGGACTTAATTAGCAAATTCCCACCATTAAGGACTTCAAATAAGACCTGCTTCATGTAAATCCCCGTAAATTTGCATAGTTGACTCGGGATATGTATATGAGATTAAGAGGGTAATAGTGTCAATCTCGAAGTTCGTGCGGACCCACACTAGGGGATTGTGGTTATTAGAACATGGTAATGTATGTGTATTTCAAGTTGAGGTTGTTGGGAGTGTCAAAATATCAAAAGAAAGTAAAAACATTAAGTTTGAAAAGTTGGTTGAAATTGGCAAAAATAGCGCGCGAAAGGAGAATAGTGTTGCAAGGAACAAACCAGCGCATTTAGTCTGTAACGCACGATCAACGTGTGCTAGAAAATATGCATGAGGTCTCCTGCAATATAAATATACATGAGCGGGGAGATACAAAAATAAAAGGATTTCAATGCTAGGGCATTTCTCTCCATCTCCTATCTGACCAAGCCTTTCAATACACACTTAAGGTGAGTTTTTAAGAGTGTTTTTAAGATGATTTACACTTCTCAATCACTAGTTACAACAAGGTTTTGTATTGGATTCCATAGGATTTCTTCAAAATCTCAAGAACACTCCAAAAGTTGACTTTCAAGATTTGGTCTACAAGAGGTAATCTTTCACTCTTAAACCTACATGCATGGATTGTTAGTGAATATATGAGCAAGAAATAAGTATTAGCACTTATTGGATGGTGCTTGAAAGCCATAAATGCTTAACCTAGATTATTGGGTGTTGTAGAGATTTTGTAATAAGTTAATTAGTAAAATTTGGTGGATGTGAGCTCATTGATGATTATAATGGTGCTAAGAAGGTAGTAAGTGGTCAAATGATGTTGTAGTATCTCTTGTTGGTGGGAAGGAGGGATTGTTGGATGAAGAAACACCATTACTAGAGGCAGTTGAATGCGATGCACTCTAAGTGTTTGATAAAATGACAAAATAACCAAAAACGTGGAAATTTTTACTAATATTAGTCCAATTGAATTATGTTGGTGTAGATTGAAGTTGTAAGACTAGTGGGAGGTTTTAGTATCCCTAAAGAGCTCCATCAAGGTATTTTGGCTAAACTTCTCTCCTAGAATTGAATTCCATAATGTTTTTGTAAGTCCCGAGTTATTCATTATAAATTGACTATTCCGAATAAGCTTTGTGTCGAAAGGTATATGTTCAAATTGTGTTGCGGCTCTTGTCATATTATGTTATCGTACGAGAATGTGTTCAAGTATGGGATGTGTGTTAAGATGTTATGATTTTAAGTCGTGTTTCAAGTGAAGGCTATTATGCCAAATTGTGTAAGAAATCTCGATGTGCTTAAGACTCTTAATTACTCATATGTGTAGTAAAAGTTGTGATTAAAGATGTTTTGTTGTTGATAATCCATAAAGATGCTTGAAAGTGAAAGGAGTGAGTTAGAGATATAAAGTGTGGCCACCGTGCCAAGAATAAAGTTATACTTGTGGCCAATAGTGCCAATGAAATGAATTGATGTGTGAAAGATTAAGAAATCAGCATTGATTCAACTGTTCTAAATTGACTCTGAAAATAAAATTGTTCAAAAGCTTATGTACTCAAGTCATGTCCAAATGTGGTTGTTCTAACTAATGCTATGCTTGGTAGGTTTTCCAATATGTTTTGCCCTTTTTGGGGAAAGGTATTTCAAGAATATTCTATATGTTGATGTTTATGATGATAATCCTTGAAAGTAAAGAAATGAAATTGTGGAATATGATATACAGCCACAGTGCCATGAATAAAGAATAATATGTATGTCCAAGAGAGCCAATGAAATAATGATATTGTAAGTAGTTGAAAGTACTAATGATGTGATATATGGTGTGAAAGGTTATGAGATTAACGTATTCGTACTTGTGTTTCCAATGTACTATAAGCTCCTACGCCCTCATGAGTAAAGGCTATGGTGTTCTTAAATGTTTTAAATGTTCTTAATGTCCTGTGACTACCCATGGAAATTACAAGTAAGTGATAGTATGAACGTGAAATGTGGCCGTTTGCCAAAATGAGAATTATGAGGTGTTGTTTGTCCCAATGGTTTCAATCATAGTATGTATGCTCCTAAAATAATAAGTGCAAATGAATTCGATGTTAAGTCCCCAAGAATCATGAACTTAGCTAGTGACCTTAAGTTGACAAGAGGGTATATAATGAGGTAGAAGAGAGATGTCCTATGATAAATGATGATAACTATTATGAAAACAAATTTGGGCCATGTGCCATTGAAATTGAAATTATTGATTTACTATACATGTGCTAATGTAATGAGCTATGTTTCTCCATGATGAGCATGAACATGAAGTGTTCCAATAATCCGGGAACTTATGACCTTAAAAGTAGCGTTAGTCATGTAGCTTAAGTTTATATATGGTTATATGCATAATAATGTGTTATGAACCTTATGGATGGTCTATGAAATGCATAGGTGTATTGTGTCAGTAAACATTATGGACGGTCTATGAAACATATAGGTGTATAATATGGGTAAACACTATGGACGGTCTATGAAATGCGTAGGTGTACAATATGTGACCCTATGGACGGGCTATGAAATGCATTGGTGTATTGTAAATATAAGTCCTATGATAGGCTGTGAAACGCATAGGTGTATAATATATGAGTCCTATGGACGGTCTATGAAACGCATAGGTGTGTAATATGTGAATCCTATGGACGGGATATGAAACGCATAGGTGGGGTATGAATAAATATTATGGACGGAACTTATGACCTTAAATGTAATGTTAATTATGTCGCTTTGATTTTATATATGGTTATGTGCATAATGATGTATTATGAACCCTGTGGATGGTCTATGAAACGCATAGGTGTATTGTGTATGGAATCCTATGGGCAGTCTATGAAATGCATAGGTTTATTGTATATGTAATCCTATGGAAGGGCTATGAAATGCATAGGTGTATGATATGGGAATCCTATGGACGATCTATGAAACTACAATGTGACTATCCGGGAAGTTTTATTTTTGGTTTCAGAGTATTTTGGTGTCACGACCCAAACTGATGGGCCGCGATGGGCACCCGGTACCTTACTCAACCGAGTACCAACGTAACGTATCTTTCTTATTACACCATCATATATATGTGACATACGGGCCTAATAGGCCAACAGAATCATTTATAAACTCAAAACATAGGCCAACAAGGCCGTACAATCTTTCACGTACATGACATATGTCTACAGGCCTCTAAGAGTACATAAATGTCATAAATGTCGGGACAGAGTCCCGCCTTAAAATACAATACATGTCTAAATCATACTAACCAAACGAGCAGCTTCGAAGCAAATGGAGCGCACCAAAATCTTCCGCTGAGCTGATAGCCTACTTGTAGGGCTCTCGACCTGTCTATCGGGACCTGCGGGCATGAAACACGGCGTCCCCAGGAAAAAGGGACGTTCGTACGAATAATTTACCAAGTATGTAAGGCACATAAATAAATACATAAGAGACATGGAAGAAATATAGAGTACATGACTCAACCTGTAAGCCTGAATAACTTTGTAATTCATAAATTACTTTTAGCGTCATGCATATGCGTTTGAATGTCATGTCGTATATAGGTACATGTTTCATAACATCATTAGCCTCTAAGGTCATCCCATCATATCATATCGGCCACTGCGGGCAAAATCATCATCATATACCAGCTGATCAGGTGGTGGTGCATATATAACGCCATAACCTTTCCCATATCCCATATATATATATATATATGTACATACATATATACGCGTATATAACGCCGTTTGAATACATACATATATGCGCGTATATAACGTCATTTGAATCATATTTTAGCCATTGTGGGCAATATCATCATCATATACCAGCTAATCAGGTGGTGGTGCGTATATAACGCTGTAACCTTTTCCCATATCCCATATACATATATATACATACATATATATATATATGCGTATATAACGCCATTTGGTCACGGGTCAATGTACATGAATGCAATGCATGAAAAGTACGTTAATAAAATCTTTCGGAATGTCATAAGACCAATTTGCCTTTGAGTAATATCATAAAGTAAACTCTTCTCAACTTTCGTATTTTTCTGAGACCCATGAACAGATGATAAAATATTATGACACATGGAAATTCAAGAACGTAGATATCTCTAATACTTCTATGAATAGAGTCATTTATGAAATTTGTGCGTTTGCACGTTTCGTTCATGTCATATGGATCATGCCAAAGGAAAAAAGGGATAGCCTTAACATACCTTTAAGGCCAACTTTTTACTTGTATCCATGAACAATCTCTTCCACGCCTCAATCATAATCACATAGCATGCCGGCTATTTTGGTAAAGCCTTGTAACAGAAGTTATTTAGAGGCTTATAGCATAGTGCTAGAACGTTTTCAAAGGTGGTTAATGAGATATTAGTGTCAAGGGAGTGAAAGAGGAAGTTGACGTTGCAGAACAAGAAAAATTGGGACATATTTTTTGCTAAAAGTACCGGGAAGTCTGTGTATAAGTCCCTACATAAGAAACACATAAATTTTATGAAAAAGATGCTAATGCGTGTTGTTTGTTCTAAAACAATTCACGAACTTAATGTCCAAATCTTCTTTCTGTAACTTCTCATTCACTCTCATAATTTTGTATCAAATAAAAAGAGTTCCATCTTGTAAGCCTACTGCACTTGGGAAACTCATAAGATATGTTACAAATCCAAATGCAAGCAAAAAATGAGTTTTAGCCTTCCCCATGAACCCATTTGTCAAGTATTGTCATATGTTCAGTGTCATAAAGCTCTAAAATAAGTTTTGAACAGTCTTACAAATTCTGTTGTGATTTGAATCCTCCACATCCTAGACGGTTCCATGTATTACACTTTAAGATCTATTATGTTTTCAAGCCTCCACATCCACCTACTAAGCATTGCTTAGTCACTCTAGCCACTTACACGTGGATTAATGTCTGCACAATTAAGAATTATCTCAAATTATTTAAAATACTACTTATTTTTAATACACTTTATACATCCTACTATCATGGTCATATAGTATCTTGTATGGTACTAGTACATCAATATTGGGTATTATCGATCGGCCCGTATTTTATCCCAATATGTCAAACTTGGGCGAATATTCATTTTCTTCTATCGCTTACCCTTTCACCTTCACGAAGTTACTTCTCACTTGTTTGAAATAGTGTAATATGTATAATCCCAAAATAATCTCATTCCCAAACTTACGTCGATTAACTTACGATAAAAACTTTAACGTACGAGAATACGGGAGGTAACATCTCATTTCTTATCTTTCCTCAATTTACTTATGGCATAGTTATACGTACGAAAACGTAGGGTATAACATCATTCCCCCCCCCCTGGAACATTCGTCCTAGTTGGCTGATGCACATATCATTTTCACAACCTATGTCTTTTGAATACTTTAGTAGCCCTCTTGCCATCTAGGCAATAATTCTCTGAATTGATCCCAAAGGCCATGACATTTTCCCCTTTAGGCCACTTTCTCACACCACGACTTGTGGTCGAAATTCTTCCAATCTCGAAACTGTTGCTACCTTCTTATCATAGATCCGTTTATCCATCTTTATGACTTTATTGTCATAAGTTACTAAGGTGTACTACCTAACTCCAGGTTACTTTCGTTGCTTATACCATATATATAAATCTAAGTAATTTAATGCCTCCTCAATACTATTTATGTTAAGAATGGCGGCCTAATATCACTTTATACTTTATAACTTTTATCCATCCATTGTTGATTCACCTCAATTTCGATCCATAATCTACTCCTGATAACTTAACCTTTTATGTAATATTGCTACTAGGATTCACGTATTATCGAGGAACATCTGAAATGATTAGGTTGATCCATTTGGGCGATACCCTGCTTTCATAACCGTATCTCACGACATTCTAATGTGATTCACCTTCCGTGGGTATTTTAATCATGTCCAATTCATGAGATCCCTTTCTTTTATTCGTCGGATCATTACTCAATCTAAGGCCCAAACGTCATTTTTTTGTTTACAATAACTACACCCTCATTTTTATTAACAGGGCAACATTCCATCTCTTTTGAATTTTATTAGTCTTAGACTCCTTTGAGTTCATTCAGGTTATACTGAACTTTCTATAACTTAGAGAAACCATTAGCTTTCTTGTTTTCATGGGTCCTAATCCCGATGACTTGTCTGTTCTCGTCACCATCTCACTCGCCCTTTCTCGTTCTTACTTCTGTCATAAAACTTTGTCACTTTACTATACTTTAACTTGGGACCCATACATATCTATTTATATTATTCACGTCCTTCCTTCAACTTGCTTGCACCATAGATTTCCTTATGTTGTTATGGAATATCAAGCGAGACATCACATTGTCTCTAACTATTCTTTACTCTCATAATCAGGCTTTTCGATACCTAGACCATAAGCTAGAAGATATGATACTGACGCTACTGCTATCATTCCTGGATATAGAATCCCCGCGCTTCTAGCCTTCTATTCCAAGTATGGGCTATCCTCAACCTTCTGCTTGTGAGTATCTCGTTCATTGTTCACCTTTACCTTACTTTCCTTAAAGCCTGACATCACATCTTCTATCTCTTTCATGACCTTCTCTTCCACTTGGATATAATTCACATCCATGTCTTGAACTTCTATTATAATACATGCACCTTTTTACACAATCTCGTGAGAGCTTCATACTAACTTCTTATAAGGTTAGGACACCTCTATCTGGATTAATCATAGAGCCATTATAAAATATAACTACTATATTATCTCTCTTGTACCTTTAATAGTAAAAGTGATTCTGCAATGTTTTCAATCATGATTTCTATAATTTTCAGGGTCCAATAATTAGATTCCTGATTTACTTCTTTGATGTAATTCTTTAGTTTCCTCTTTCTTCTTATCATCCTTTATGTAGGCTTAAGCTATCTTCCGATCTGTGGCTCATGGTATCAGTTATTACCTTAGCCTTTCATGGGCGTTGTGGAATATCCATGATACAATCTTCTAACAATTCAATCCTTTGTCTATGCCCTGGGCTCAATTCTTTCTTTTAACTTATACCGGAGTTTTCTATGGCTATATGATTGTCAACAAATATGCTGCCTGGATAATGCTCCAAAATCTTGAGTGTATCCATAACGTACTAACTCTGGATCATTGATCGAATAATTCTTTTGTTCAATCTTAGCTTTCTTTCAATGTAAGCTATTACTTTTCCTGGTCTTTCTGCCCCATTGTTGCATCCATACTTAGCTTATCTTAGTGCCCATACATGCCAGAGTTTTCGTGCAACTCATATGATCTCGAATATTACTTTTAATTTTACTTCCTGTTTACTAGCCACGGTAGGTTCCTCTTTCTTATGGAGGACGTACAATGTTGTTGTGAAACTGTTGTTACAAGACCATTTCTTCTTTAGGTCGCTGAGTTCAGGTTGCAGCCTTCTTCCTTATTTTCCTTAACTTGTCTTCCATTGTAGTACTTAGGGAGGACTCTCTGACTCTTGTAAAGCTATGAGCTTATTACATTGTACACTCGACAGACCTTCTGATGTCCTTCCTTGCCTATACTTATCTGTAGTTACTTATCTCCATGCCCTTTGTGCTTGGGGGTAGCTTCTGGATTGATATTTTGATCGTCTTCTTAGTGGCACTCTCTTTTATTTCCATAACACTCATACGGTACCTTTTTAACTTCTCCAACTCCTATATGAATACATCTCAAGTATTACAATGTCATAACTGCGGGTCTGAATTCACTATATTAGGTTTTACTATCTTTATCTTGCACAACCTGCTATCTTGTCTGTATCCTCTTGACTAGCTGTAACTAGGCTCTTCCTGAATCAACTACTAACTACTCGTTGGCCCATTCTCATGTTAATATTCTGCGAAATCTTTCTTGGGTTATTTCCTTTGTCTTAACTTACGTCTCGCACTGACTCTTTATCTATCAATAACATCTCGGGCAGGGACGCTTACTTCCTCTCATTGATGTCATATTTGCATAACTGAATAAATGTAATCTCATTCCTTTTTCGTGTTTACCGCATTTTTCATTTACCATTCCATGATTACTAGAACCACTTAATTCTGACTTCATGCCACATCACTCAATATTCCCCCATTTAGGGGAGTACTAAGATTTAACACTACAATGATCTACTTGTAGATGTTTTACCTCTTCAGCCTTGGTGTCTTCTCACATTATCGATGACCCTTACTCGCCTTGCGGTAATCCTTCTATACCAAGAAAATGAAACTTCTTACTCGCGAGGGTGGCACTTAATGTAACTGGCACACATAGTCCCTTAAGCTTAACTTTGCTGACATTGCTTGTTTTAGGGAAGCGTCTCCCTGAATGACTATTCTTTGAATTCATCGTAAATCTTCTTCTGTGGTCCCTGCTATTACCGTCAAAATAAAATTTGAAATTCCCATGATGTCGAGTAATTTCCAATCATTCAGTCCCTAATTCATATTTAGTTTATCTTGTTTACCAGTCCATACTAATTTCTATTACTCTAGGGATTAACTCTCCCCTCTGGTAGTCGCGTTGGAGTCAAGAACTTATTTCTCAAAATGAGGATATAAGCTTATGGCTTATACTCTTTTGTTGTCTTAAGGCCCATCACCTTTCGTCTCTTCCTTCATTTGACTCTAGGTTCTGCAACACTCTACCGTTTCCATCCATGTATCACACCTTATTCACAATGTTTTCTTATCTCTCTTCTGATTATTCTGCTAATATTTTTGCATATCCCATTTCTTGTGAAAACTTCAATACGACATTCTTTTGCTTTTATCTTTCCTTTGCCCCATCCAGTGGCTCTTTAAGTTGCTTAACGTTCTCGCTTTACTAGGGACACGAGCCACACTAAGCTAATATTTATCCCTTCAAGGCTTATAGTGCATGTCTTTGTAGCACTCATATCTGGCTGCACTATTTTAGAGTGCACCATCTAGGTGTCTCATAAAGAGATCTATTAGCACACTTGCAATATCCTTTGGAAATGTCTGATACCACTTTTGTCACGACCCAAACCGATGAGCCGCAATGGGCACCCGGTACCTTACTCAACCGAGTACTAACTTAACATATCATTCTTATTACATCATTATATACACGTGACATACGGGCATAATAGGCCAACAGAATCATTTATAAACTTAAAATATAGGCCGAAAGGGCCGTACAATCTTTCACGTACATGACATGTGTCTACAAGCCTCTAAGAGTACATAAATGTCATAAAGGTTGGGACAGAGTCCCGCCTTACAAAACAATACACGTCTAAATGATACTAACCAAACGAGCAACTCCGAAGCAAATGGAGCGCACCAAAATCTTCCGCTGAGTTAATAGCCTACTTGTAGGGCTCTCGACCTGTCTATCGGGACCTGCGGGCATGAAATGCAGCATCCCCAGGCAAAAAGGACGTCAATACAAATAATGTACCGAGTATGTAAGACACATAAATAAATACATAAGAGACATGGAAGAAATATAGAGTACATGACTCAACCCGTAAGTCTGAATAACTTTGTAAATCATAAATTACTTTTAGCGTCATGCATATGCGTATGAATGTCATGTCGTGCATAGGTACATGTTTCATAATATCATCAGCCTCTGAGGGCATCCCATCATATCATATCGGCCACTGCGGGAAAAACCATCATCGTATACCAGCTGATCAGGTGATGGTGCGTATATAACACCATAACATTTCCATATCCCATATACATATATATACATACATATATAAGCATATATAACGTTGTTTGAATACATACATATATACGCGTATATAATGCCGTTTGAATCATATTTTAGCCACTGTGGGCAATATCATCATCATATACCAGTTGATCAGGTGGTGGTGCGTATATAACGATATAACCTTTTCCCATATCCCATATAAATATATATACATACATATATACGCGTATATAATGTCATCTGGTCACAGGTCAATGTACATGAATGCAAGGCATGAAAAGTACGTTACTAAAATCTTTCGGAATGTCATAAGACCATTTTGCCTTTGAGTAATATCATAAAGTAAACTCTTCTCAACTTTCGTATTTTTCTGAGACCCATGAACAGATGATAAAATATTATGACACATGGAAATTCAAGAACATAGATATCTCTAATACTTCTATGAATAGAGTCATTTATGAAATTTGTGCGTTTGCACGTTTCGTTCGTGTCATGGATCATGCCAAAAGAAAGAAGGGATAGCCTTAACATACCTTTAAGGCCAACTTTTTACTTGTATCCATGAACAATCTCTTCCACTCCTCAATCATAATCACATAGCATGCCGGCTATTTTGGTAAAGCCTTGTAACAGAAGTTATTTAGAGGCTTATAGCATAGTGCTAGAACGTTTTCAAAGGTGGTTAATGAGATATTAGTGTCAAGGGAGTGAAAGAGGAAGTTGACGTTGCAGAACAAGAAAAATTGGGACATAATTTTTGCTAAAAGTACCGGAAAATCTGCGTATAAGTCCCTACATAAGAAACACATAAATTTTATGAAAAAGATGCTAGTGCGTGTTGTTTGTTCTAAAACAATTCACGAACTTAATGTCCAAATCTTCTTTTTGTAACTTCTCATTCACTCTCATAATTTTGTATCAAATAAAAAGAGTTCCATCTTGTAAGCCTACTGCACTTGGGAAACTCATAAGATATGTTACAAATCCAAATGCAAGCAAAAAATGAGTTTTAGCCTTCCCCATGAACCCATTTGTCAAGTATTGTCATATGTTCAGTGTCATAAAGCTCTAAAATAAGTTTTGAACAGTCTTACAAATTCTGTTGTGATTTGAATCCCCCACATCCTAGGCGGTTCCATGTGTTACACTTTAAGATCTATTATGTTTTCAAGCCTCCACGTCCACCCACTAAGCATTGCTTAGTCACTCTAGCCACTTATACGTGGATTAATGCCGTACAATTAAGAATTATCTCAAATTATTTAAAATACTACTTATTTTTAATACACTTTATACATCCTACTATCATGGTCATATAGTATCTTGTATGGTACTAGTACATCAATATTGGGTATTATCGATCGGCCCGTATTTTATCCCAATATGTCAAACTTGGGCGAATATTCATTTTCTTCTATCGCTTACCCTTTCACCTTCACGAAGTTACTTATCACTTGTTTGAAATAGTGTAATACGTATCATCTCAAAATAATCTCATTCCCAAACTTGCGTCGATTAACTTACGATAAAAATTTTAACGTACAAGAATACGGGAGGTAACATCTCATTTCTTAGATTTCCTCAATTTTCTTATGGCGTACTTATATGTACGAAAACGTGGGGTATAACAGTGTGTAATATAATATATGAACATTATAGACAGTTTATGAAACGCATAGGTGCATAGTAAAAGAGGGACATGGACGGTCTAGTGAGACTCATAGCTAGCATGAAAAATAGGTGCCATTTTCATTGGCTTTGTTTGTACATGTTGTTATATTTTCATTATATTATGTATTCCACGTGTAGTTCATATGTCTTAGTTGATCCTAAGAGAAGTTCAGAATGATGCAAGTATAATATGACTTGAAATGTGATTTTATGGGATGTTTCGTTGTCTCTTATTTGAGTTACCATAATTTCATATTTTGTTCTTTTTGCCTTACATGCGAGTACTATTCCACATATACTCACATCCCTTTTATTGGGGGTCCTGCATCTTTAATGGATGCAGGTGGTTCCATAGTAGGTGGCATTGATCAGTAATAGCAGTACACCCTCTTCCCAGCAGATTATGGTGAGCCCGCTACGGTTCCAGTAGGTGTTTGAGTTTAGTTGATTTATGTACTTAGGTATCTATTGTCATAGAAGCTCCATGTACAATGTGGGTCATATATTTAAGTTTTGAGTTTTGTCATGTAAATATATTTACAGTATTTAGTGTTATTTATGAAGCTATGTACCCATCACGAGAAAACTTTCAAGCTATTGAGCCAATTGTATTCAATTTAAAAGTCAAAATCTGATTATGTTTTGACAAATTCTGCATGAGTTATGATGAAAGGTTGATGTAAAGTAGGCTTGCTCGACCAAGTTTACTCGGTTGAGCTCCAGTCGTGCTCCCCGAGTTCTGGGCATGACACTTCATGCCTCTTCTTTCACTAGAAGGGCAGCCTCTTCACGAGGAATGGCAGCTAGAGTAACAGCAAGTGCGGGAGCAGAAGTATGGTAGCAGAAGTAACATAAGAGATGACAATAGGAGCAACAGGGGTCATTAGAAGAGTAACAAAGTTTGGCTCTTTAGAAACAGGGCCAAATTCTTATCCACCCTCAAATCCTTGAGAAAAAAACCTATCAATAGGACTTGGGGGGGTTAAAAGCATGGGTAACATCCTCATCTTCTAGGATATCCAAACGGACACTATCAGGTTTATCAACAAGTTTAAAAGGCAGGGGACCTGAAGGTTGATCCTGGGGAATGGTGGCTTCATCATTTAAAACCACACACCTCCTAACTTGTGGTTTCCTTACCAGCGAGCCATCATCTTCTTCGTCGGAGGCGCGGGCTTACGCTCAAAATCTGTTCCTGGGCTATGCTAACAGGAAGTCTAGCGGCATGAACAGATGCGGAACAAATGCCATGAATAGTAAATCCTGAGAATAACGAAAAAGATCAGAATAAGAGAAGTTATTATAATAAGAAGTCATGGCAAGATAAAATATCATGGGTTTTCAATTTCCATCAAAACTTTTGGGAAATAAATTTCCATGATCTCTGATCGTTAGGGGCAACAATCAACATTTTTTCTACCCAATTACGAAAGTCAAAAAGCTTGCCAAAAACTTCCATGATTGCTGAAAAGTAAGAAAAAACGAAAGAGGAAATTGAAATTATAAGAGAAAAAAAAAGAAAGTGGCGAAGAAAAATACTCACATGTGAAATTCCACTTCTCAAGGAAAGACATGTTTTCATCATCCACTAAATCACGAGTGGGAACAGCCATGAACCGAGCATACCGGCCACGGTTATGATCATCCTCAGGGCTAACTAAAAATCTCTTGATTCTCGCCATAAAAGAAAAGATACCTTGCGAAAAAGATTCGAGGAATAAAGATGGAGTAAGCCCTGAAAAGTAAAAGTGGTTGAAACTAAGTTTGATAAATAACAAAGGCAAGCTACTGCCCTCCACACTATCGGGCCTATTTGGACAAGACACACGTTGAAGTAACGATAAAATTCAATGATCACCGGGTCAATAGGTGGGTTGAATCCTAGAGTGAAAGAATAGGTGTAAACAAACAAATAACCTTCACGGTAAGAGGTTATTCGATCGTCAGCACTAGAAACTACAGCATGGAAATTAGATTTTCAGTGGCATTCACGGCGGACCAAAGGAAGAAGGCCAAGAGTGATTAAAGAAGGGTAATGAGGTCATGATTAAGTGTTGCTATGGAGGAAAATTGTTTTCTCTATGCTTCACTGTCCGGTTTGAAAGAGAATTCCTCAAGAACAATTTCAAAAAGAATTGACTCCTGTAACAGTTCGTTATGGTCTTTACCTCTAGAGAAAGATCTAGGGGTTGATGAAATTTTTGCTTTGGAAGAATAAGACTTTGAAGTATTCTTCTGGGAAGGAGTAGTACTACGGTTTGATATGGAACCTAAACTGCGGAATCTACCACCTTTTCTACTCCAAACTAGAGCATAAGGAGGAGGAAGTTCATCAATGATGATTGCCTTATGGGGGTCTGATGATAAAGAAGGATTCGAAGAACGGGAAGCCATTTTTAATGGTGAAAAAATGAAAGAGAAGAGAAATCGCAGGAGTTCGAATATGAATGCAAGAAAGTAGAAGAAATTTTTTGATGGTATGAGATGAGGTATTTATAAGAGAAAACCATCATTATGACCCATCATTATGGAACTGTTACTTTAACTGATGCAGTTGCAGAAAACCCTAAAAAGACGCTATAAGCTGCAGAATAAATCAAAGCAGGACACATGACTCGAAAATTAAATGGAAAAGAAGTACGTCTCTTCGCCTCTGAAGAAAATATAATGATGTTGGGAAGAGGCGGCAAGACATTCCCACCATAAATAAACTTACCACTTTCTGAATATTCAAAAAGTGGGAGAATTATCTGTATTGGTAGAAATACTAATATGACACAAGGATTAACGATATTGTAACAGGTGGGAATGAGATCAATAAAGAAGAGGTATGAGGTGCGGATAAACCCACGGGATTTATTATGAAAGATAACGTATCTGACAACTGGGAAAAGAGAAATAGGCACGGGATGCATGAAAACTACTGACGAGCGCAAAACACAAATATGCTCGCTAGTCGAATATAGTAAATTATAATATCGTATCCACGGGGATTGGAGTTAAACAGTATTTTCGTAGTTTATAGCTCAATTGCTATCCAAGATGATCAACAATAGAGATTTATGTGATTTAAACAAAGATTAACTAAGAGTCTAAACTATTGACTAGTGAAAACAACACAAGTAATAGGAAAAGGAAGATATAAATGGGGAGAAAATAGGGTTGATAGGATAGGTGCAAGATAAATATTTGGGATCTAACTCTAGACAATTCACTTATAATGTTCAAGTGAGTCTCTCGAATTCACTTGGTTATTAATTTAATTGTTTAGTAAAAACTCCTCTCTCAATTAAGTCTCAACCTCACAAGATGAACTAATTTAAGATCGGTGAAGATATGCACGAATTCGTAGTGGATTGGTCTTTAGGAGAACCTCTATCGATTATCCTCCTAGCTAAGTTTAATCAATAATTCAACTAGCCTCTTTCGATTACTAAGAAGAATGAGTGACTCCAACGAACAAAATATAATGCAAAGATATTACAAGTTAAGCCTCTCTCGATTACATTAACAAGCGAATATAGATGCAACGACTAAAACATCCAAAATTATTCAATACATAAAACTAGAGTTAATTATTCACAAATAAGTATCAATGCACCAAATCCATCAAACCCTAAAGAGAATTACTCCATATACATAGAGTAATTCATCATAACAATGTTTAAGTTAAAGGAAAATATAAAACGATCCAAACTCTTGTCTTGAATGAGGATTGAATAATGAAATCCTTGTGCTTTTGCTTCTCCACCTCCTCCTTAGCTTCCTTAAGTCTAAGATGTGTCAAAAGTCCTCAAAATAACATTTTTACATGTATTTATACTATGTAGGGTCGGGTCCAGACGAAAACACTTTTCTTGCGCGAAATAGGATTGTGACTGTTAAAATGGCACAGGCGTGCCGCATGGGGCGACGCGCCAGGAGGAGCAGTAGTGGACTTTATCAGAGAACCTGCAAAATAAATCAGCAGCAAAATTGGGCAGCCGCGGCGCGCCATGCACCGCCCCAAGCTCCACGGTTGTGTACTTTTCTCAGAGTGAATCTTTTTGTTTCATTTTTGAAATCCAGACGTGGTTCTCGATCCCTGAACGCGATCCCGGCTTAATCCCTTGGGAGTTTACTCAGATTTCAAAGCTCCAAATAGCTTGAATTATCTCCATAGCATCTACATCACTCGGAATCACTCCTACAAGGCATAAAACACATAATTAGTGCAAAACATTAGCGATTAAAGCTCAAACTCAATTAAAGTGCAGTAAATTAGAGTGCAGTAAGCGACTAAAAATATGGTATTATAGCTTACCATCAACTACATAAGGGGAAGATTCATAAATTGTTACGAATATGGGAAGGGAATCAGTATTAGCCTTGATTATACATGATCGCTTATTATTACCTTAATCGTTACAAATTATTTAAATAACGGACAATTAATGTAGTTCATGCTAGTAACAGTAGGAATTAAGTGAGGGGAAATAGTTACTTATTGTATCCTTATATAAGCGCTCCTTACCTTATTTTGTAGGATCATCAAAAACTCCCGAATATATGCAGTCAATCTTTTACTTTTTCTCTATTAGATTTAAGGTTCTTGTTCGCAATTCTTAGGGAAAAACAATAATCATCAATAGATTTCTTTCCTTTGTTTATTAAATATTGAATTTCAATTACTTTTTACTCTCTTATTTTTGGAAAACTGAATTAAACTTGGTTATTAGAAACCCGATTTATTCTAATATTGTTTTGACCACAAAAACTATTTTTTGGTTAAACACGGCCAAGCTCCTTTTCCTTGTTGGCCTAGGTTCAGTACTCATCAGTATCAAGGGTGAGGATGGCTGCTTTCTACACTTGATTTTTCCATTTTGAATTCAATGATAATTTAGTACTCTAAAATGACCTTATCGTGTGAAACAACCTCCGGACAATCGTATCTAGCCAAAATAACTTAAGATCATAAACAAAAATCATAGGAAACAATTTTTGACCATAAAGCTTCGATCTTTAATGAAAACTAAAAAGTTAACCTCGGGCATGCATCTCTGAATCCGACAAAACTAACAAAATCTAAACCATACTAAAATTATCCAATTCCGACATCAAATCGGCCTTCAAATCTTCATTTTATATTTTAGAAAGCAAAAATTCCCAATTTCTTCAATTCAAATCACTAATTTAATGATAAAAATAAAGATGGAATCATGAAATATAATCAAATCTGGGAGAAGAACACTTACCCCAATCCAACACATGAAAATCCCCTCCCAAATCGCCCAAAACCAAGCTTTCTAACTTAAAAAGCAATAAAATTCCATAACCCTCAATATAGAGTACTTTATATTCTGCCTAGTGACTTACTCATCGCGATCGCGGAATATTCTTCGCGATCGCGAAGCACAAAAATAGAAGCTGCCAAAAATCTCTTCGCGAACGCATGAACACAATCGTGAACGCGGCCCACAATCTCCATCAACCTTCACAAACGTGTTAATAATCTCGCGAACGCGGAGAGTAAGACCTTTGATTCCCCCTTCCAGTTCCTTATATATGATCATGTAAAATAGCTCGCGAACGCGATGGAAACAACCTTCCCTGTTTCGCACTCTTCGCGACCGCGACTAACAAAATGCGTGACTCCACCATAACTCTACACGAACGCGGAAGAACAGTCAAAAACGTGAATAAGAATACACACCCGAGGCCCCTGAGACTCCGTCCAAACATACCAACAAGTCCAATAAAATAATGCCGGCCTACTCGAGGCTTCAAACAACATCAAAACTACGAATTGCACCTCAATTCAAGCCTAATGAACTAATGAACTTTCAACTTCTACAACTCGCGTCAAATCATCTCAAATCAACTCGGAATGACCTGAAATTTTGCATGCAATTCCCAAATGACACAAAGTATCTATACCAACTCCTAGAATCGCAATTAAGACCTGATATCAACAAAGTCAACTCCCTGTCAAAACTCTGAACCTTCCAAACCTTCAACTTTTCAACTTTCGTCAAAATGCATCAAATCAACCTACGGACCTCCAAATCCAAATCTAGACATACGCCTAAGTCCAAAATCAGAACACAAATCTATTGGAATCATCAAAATTCCATTTCAGAATCGTCTACACAAAAGTCAAACTCCGGTCAACTCTTGTCATTTAAGCTATTAAATCAAGAATCATTCTTTAAAAACAATCCCGAATCATCCGAAAACCGAATCTAACCACACACACAAGTCATAATACACAATACAAAGCTACTCAAGACCTTAAGCCACCAAACAGGATGCTAATTTTCAAAATGATCAGTCAGATCATTACATTATGATTGGAGATAACAGTGTTATACGGCTTTAGGGTTAGATTTGTGTTCCACATATTGATGGGTTGAAAGAGTTGATCCTTGAGGAGGATCACAGATCGCGCTATTCCATTCAGCCAGGAGTCATGAAGATGTACCATGACTTGAATGGTGAAGGATGAAGAAAGATAGTGTTGCTTATGTCTCTCGGTGTTTAAATTGTTAACAGGGAGCATTAGAAACCGGGTGGGTTGACTCAAATATTGGAGATACCGGAGTGAAAGTGGGAGCTCATCACTATGGATTTTGTGGTAGGCTTACCATGGACCTTGAGAAAATATGACGCAGTTTGGGTTATTATGGACCTGTTGACTAAGTCTGCTCATCTCATTCCGGTGATGACTTCCTATTCTTCAGAGCGGTTGGCTCAGATTTACATCCGGGAGATTATTCACCTGCACAGAGTACCCATTTCCATCATTTCTAACTGAGGCACGCAATTTACATCGCATTTCTGAAGAGTCGTGCAACGTTGCGGGTTGAGCTTAGTACCGTGTTTCATCCTTAGACGGAAGGACAGTCTGTGCACCATTGAGATATTGGAGGACATGTTGCGGGCATGCTCTATGGCTTTCGGGGGTTAGTGGGACCAGTTTTTACCTCTAGCGGAGTTCGTCGAAAATAACAGCTATCAGTTGAGCATCCAGATGGTTCCATTCGAGGCCTTATATGGGAGGCGATATCGTTCACTGATTGGGTGGGTTGAGCCCGGAGAGGCTATGTTGTTGGGCACTGATTTGGTTTGTGATATTATAAAGAAGGTTAAGGTGATTCAGGAGCGGCTTTGTACAACTTAATCCAAGCGAAAGAGGTATGTGGACCGAAAGGTTCGAGATGTGGCTTACATGGTGGGTGAGAAGGTTCTTCTACGAGTGTCGTATGTGAAGGGCGTGATGCGGTTTGGGAAGAATGGCAAGTTGAGCCAGAGATTAATTGGCCTTTTGAGATCTTAGAGAGGGTTGGGAAGTTGCTTATAGGCTTGCATTGCCTCCTAGCCTAGCAGGGGTACATCCAGTATTTTACGTTTCCATTCTTCGAAGTGCCACGAGGATAGATTATATGTTTTGGACGTCAGCACGGTTTAACTCGAAGAGAATTTGACCTATGAGGAAGAGCTGGTAGTTATTCTAGACCGACAGGTTTGAAAGTTGAGATCTAATACTTTCCTTCTGTAAAAATGAAATGGAGAGGTCAGCCAATTGAGGAGGCTACATGGGAGTCCGAGTCCGACATGAAAAATAGATACCCCCACCTTTTTACTAGCCCAAAGACTTTTTATGTCCGTTCGAGGACGAATGTTGCTTTTAGAGGTGGAGAATGTGATGACTCTATAGGTCGTTTTTAGTACTAGCCTTAATTTTTGTGTTTCGAGACCTCTCTTAGCTTCATTTGATATTTCTTGATTTGAGTGTGTGGTTCGTGTCGCTTTTCAGAAAGCTTTTGTGTAAAATTTGAGGAAAAGTGATTTTTGACTTAAAATAAGGTTTGGGTTTACCATGGTCAATATTTTTGATAAAAGGCCCCGGATCAGTATTTTGACAATTACGGTAGGTTTGTATGATATTTTTTGTACGCATGTTTGGTTGGGGTCCCGGGTGACCGAGTGTATTTTGGCAAATTGTGTGAAAGATTGTGAAAATGAGTTTTCAAGTTGAAATCTTAAGTTTTTATGATTGATTCTTATTATTTGATGTTATTTTGATGATTTGAGTTAACGAGAGAGTTTATATAATGTGATTACACTTTTATGCATGTTTGTTTGGAGTCCGGGGGGCTCAGGTGAGTTTTAGACGAGTTTTGGTTGAAATTGGAATTGTTGGTGCTAGACTGTTGCTGGTGTAGCCTTTAGATCTCACATTTGCGAGGTCTGGCTTGCATTTACGAGCAGCTCTTTGGTGATCAAAGGATCGCATTTGCGATGAGGCTGGGATTGGAGAACTTTGCATTTGTGAAGAAGGAGCCGCATTTACAAAGGCTGGGAAATCGCAAATGTGGCCGGAGTCTCGCATTTGCGACTCTAACAGCTTAGGGAGAAGTTTCGCATTTGCGGAGGGATGGACCTTCGCAAATGCGAAAGATTTTTTGCATTTGCGATACTTCTGACGCTCAGACACTGATCACAATTGCGATTAGTGGTTCATAATTGTGATACCTGCAGCTGGGTAAAAGATAAAAATGTCAGGACTTTGCTCATTTTACACCATTTTCCAACCATAAACTCTATAGAAGCGATTTTCTTGAGAGCTTTTCTCCTCAAAATCATTTGTAAGTAACTTTAATTTGTTTTCCATTATTCCAAAATACCTTTTCATGAATTTTAAAATCAAATCTATGAATCTTATGGTAGAAATTAGGGGTTTGGGGTATAATTTAGGGACATTATGAAATTGGGATATGGACCTCAAATTAAGGTCGAATTTTGAAACAAATCACATGACCGGGCTTGGGGTTAAATGGATAATCGAGATTTGGTCCGAATCTCAGATTTTGAACAAGGGAGAGCAGGGTTGACTTTTGTTGACTTTTTTAGTTTAGCTAAATATTGAACTTTTTTCATTCGTGGATAGTTTTTAAAGCTTATTTTGGATTATTTGATGAATAATCGGCTAGATCCGGTTGGTTTGGAGGCTTGTTCAAAAGGAAAATTCGTGGTTGATTATTGATTTGATAGGTAAGTGTCATATTTAACTTTGACTAGAGGGAATTAGGACTGTTGGTCTATTTACCAAGTACTTGATTAGTCTATTTGCTACATGACTTATGTGTTGGAACGACGTATATGCAAGGTGACGAGTGTATATGCATTGTCATGGGTTTAAGCATGCAGGTTGGGCTACTTAATTGCATGTCTTTAATTGTATCTTGTCTTCATTTATTCCATGTTTTTACTTGTTACGTGCTTTACTTGCTACATGTCTTTACTTGTTAATTACGTGATTGTTACATGCTTCGATTTATTCATTTATCGCTCAATATCTGCTTACCTGCTATATGTTCCTACATGTATTAATTGTATATCTGCATTGTCTCTTGTCTTTACTTGCTTTTATTTCCTTTTATCTTACTTGTTGCACTTTATTATGTGCTATCCGATTGTGTGAGTGCTTTAGCTACTCTTGTATTAATGAATTATCGAGGTTTGTGAATATGAGGTATTAGTTATTCTCTTTTGGTACTGGTAGCTCCTTGATGTTTTATACGCTTAGTTTCTTTTGTGCTGAGATTACGAAATTTGGTTGTGTTGAGTTGTTTATGTTAGTGAGTTGATATTGGGAAGGGGTTACACGCCGCAACAGTATTGGAATGAATTGATAATGGGAACGGGTTGTATGTCGCAACAGATATTGATATAATATTGGGATCGAATTACGCTGCAACAAATATTGGATTTATATTGTGCGACAGAGTATGATGTGTTGTAACTGCTTATAGCTGGGGTGTTCTATTTATGTACTGTGATATAAGGTCATGAGTTGATATTATTCTGGGGCCCACTGTTAGTTGACCTTCTAGTCCTGTTATTATGAGTTTATTTGCTTTCCCTATATTTTTGTTCTTTTATTATTATTTGTACAGGTTATAGTGAGCATCTTATCATATCCTAGTCACTACTTCGTCGATGTTAGACCCAACACTTACAGAGTACATGAGGTTGATTGGACTCATACTATACTTATGCACTTCTTGTGCAGATTCAGGTGTTGGTCCTAGCGACGCGTAGGGGTGATTGCTCGGATCCGACTTCTTCAGGAGATTTGAGATAGAGTTGCACGGCGTTCGTAGTCCCTGAAATCTCCTTCTATCTTGTTTTACTGTTTATCTAGTTTCAGACAATTATATTTCATTTCTGACCACGTTTGTAATATTCTAGATAGTCATGTACTTGTGACTCCAGATTTTTTGGCTTAGTATAGACTGCGTTACTTATGTAATTATTTCACGTATTTCAGAGTTAATCAGTCGTTAATTATTACTATTTTGCATTTAAACTGTTAAAAAATGGTTAGTTCTTTAGCTAACGTTGGTTTGTCTGGCAAGTGAATGTTAGGCGCCATCACGACCCCGTGGTTGGGATTTCAGGTCGTGACAGCACCATTAATTTTATGTAAATTATCTCAAGCCAAGACGACCAAGAGTTTGCAATCAGCCTGTTCAGCTAGCTTTGGATCGATTTGGTTTGAGCAACTATATGAAACAAGTGCAAAAAGGAGGGAAAATATCTAAAAAGACAATTAGATCTAAGAGAAGCAACCTTTAAAGCTTTTCCTATATGAAAACATAGGACATAAGAGGAAGCTTAGACCAATTAGATAGTATAAAAGAGTTTGAAATTACGGCACCAATGAATGTCAGAAAGAGTGAAATAAAAAACCTTGATAGGTACTATATATTTGAAAATTCAAGTAGTGGAAATAAAATCATGACAAAGGGAAAAGAATTGGGTGAATTACTATGAAGCGATTTTGAACTCAGTCCATAAAGAGCCAAAGAGCCTTCAGATCTTGCTATAAACAAGTACACCAATCGGTTGCTTGTGCTGCTGGGTGCCCTCTTGGGCTTCATAATAATTATCTGAAAAAGATGAACTAATTACAGTGTCTTAGCCTAGGGTGGATGGGCGCACGTGCACCGCAAACCACCACATGGATCCGCCACTGGTCCCAACTTGTCATTTTTAATGCATTCCTCCTATCTCAATTTATGTCTATCCATTTATCTATAAAATTATTAAAAGATGTAAAAATATTCCTACTTTTTATTTGGAGCACAAATAGTCCTCATTGTTTGCCAAAGCAGTGCATTTTTTTTCTCTACCCAACGGGCAGTAACTTTTTAACCGGAGAGAGCTGCTGGTCGTGATGTTTTACCCCACTAAACCCCATATCTGTTTTGATTGTTTCTTTAGAGTGGGAAAGTTATTTCTGAAGTTGTACGTCATAATTGATGTTACAGTCAAACCTCTATATAACAGTTATCCTCTGTAATAGTACTTCACTATAATGGTCAAATTTTCTTTGGAACTAATTTTTTATATTATATTATAATATATATTCTTTATAATAGTACTTCATTATAGTAGCCATAAGTTTTGGAATAAATAAGACTGATATAGAGAGGTTTACTGTATATTGCAGCCTCAATAATCCTTTTATTTGTTCTTTCTTATGAATTACCTGCCGTTTTAACAGTTCAGGTCTTACTCAACAAGCATCATGGATTGCACGCAGTCATCAACAAATTTGCTTCCTTTTGAAACACTCAGGTCTTCACTGAGCACATGAATTCGACATCATCCATCCATTATGGGATTTCTAATTTACCTTAAGTTTTACATTTTTGAATGAATAATCATATTTAACATTGCCTCTGGAACTATTCATTAGTCTCAACAAGCATCATACTCTTAGTAGCAGTTAGAGGATACTCCATTATGCTTCATTAAGACAACTTGTATGTGATTCATTCTACTCACCTGGAATAACAGATCTTTTTATTCTTTACTATTTTTTAAAAATATTCTTTACTATGCCGCAATAGTTGATGCTCAGTAATCGAGGTAGAAGTACCTCGCTAATTAAAGCATGATTTCGACCTCTAGTTCCAGGGATTTGGTTTTTATTTACTTTGTTTTACAGCATCAAGTCTGTGCAAATGAGATAGTTTCTTTGCATAAATGACTATATACAAAGAGTAAGACACCAGAGCTAGGTCTCTCGAATCGGAAGAGAAGAGGCATAGACTAAAATATCATGTGACCGCAACCCATTAGCTGCTCTCAGTTAAAAAAAAAAAAAACTCCCGCGGTCCCAACTTATGAGACACCGTTTGACTAGGCATGAAGTTTAAGAAAGAAAGTTAAACGTTTGAAACTTGTGATTTAAAACAAGTCTTACATAATTGTATGGCTATAAATCATCTAGTCAAGGGTAAGAAGGGAACATACATGATATAAAGTGTTTCACCAATCTTTGAGCAATTCACCAGCTACGTCCTTATAGCTAACTTTCTTTTTCTTTTTAGGACTAGGATTAGCATCTGCCTCTGGTTTGTCGTCTTTTACAAGACTGTCCACACTATGGCTTGGCTTACCATCCAGCTGGGGTATCATATGCAATAACATAGCTTGGACTGGATCAACAGGGTCTTCCAGCTTACCACTGGCAATATTTGCACTTTCATATGAAGTTTCGTGAGCTTCGTCCAATCTTTCACGGCTCCTACTGCATTCAGAAGTGCCTTGTGGAAATGTTTCACCATGTGGTGACAATTCCAAATCATCTGCAACATCCTTGTTCTGAATTCCTGAGCCATGCTCTCCAACATTTTCAGGACTTCCACGAGTCCCAGCAGCCCCTTCACTCTCATCATTATGAAGGTGCTCACCTGAAGTGGCACTTTCATCAGATTCATTTTCATGAATCTTAGCACGTCTATTTGTGGCCTTGCGCCTAACTCTCCATGGCATGTTGATTGCTGGTTTTGCTTTTGCTGTAGCAGTACCAGTAGGTCTTAATCTATTTCTCTTTCTATCCCCCTTAGGTAGCGTGATGGCTTGGCACTGTTCTGAAATTCCTTCTGCTTTGATTTGTACTCCGTGATTATCAGGGGAAGATGCTCTTTTGCACTTTACGGCTTTTCCTCTTACCTTATCATGTCTATTAAATCAGAGAAAACATCAGCACCGAGTAAATTGGCTAAACACAACAAAATGCCAGCAAAGGAAAAGGTCATGCATGCTTGAATTTACTAGCAGAAGTTTCTGCATTTCTAGCTTTCCTAGGAAAATAATTTTTATAGCAAAGCTAGTAAGTTCAAGTATGAGAAGATGAATATGTACAAATTATAGGACAAAAGATAGGTAATTTGGTTGCAGGAATCTCGTTGCTAGGACTGCATTTCTCAATTAATTGACTCTTTGTTATGGACATAAATATCCTCCATCCTTCTTCACTTTTGACACACAATTTCCAGGCACAAAATCCACCTATATTGGAAAAAGAATCCTACGTTGGATATACTATTCCATACTTTTCCATCAGATCCGAGAATAACTCGAATATTCAAGGATTTGTCTGTCATTCATCGTTATCAGGAGGAACATCCATCTATCTCATCCTTTATTGGGTGAATCATTCCTCCTATTTACTCAAATGTCATTTATTGTTATTCATTGTTACTGAATGCTACATTATTGCTCGTACTTTCTAGAACAGTTACTGCATGTTATTATCTCTATCTGACCGAACCCCTCTAATATTCATTGCACGCTTGAAAGCTTCATCTATAGATATTATTGTTAATTAAGTTTAACCCCTAATTACATAAATTTAATTATTTGAACCAAGATCCGTACTTTTTGGTCAAACACAGGGCTCGTACTATCCACAGCTCAATATTACTTCCCAATAGTTGGTTCTTTAGCATACCAATTAAGTATTTTTCAATTCTCGCCCAAGTGCTAGTAAGACCCAACGTGGATTTTTCTATCGGCATACAATTACTTCTTCCTATTGGCAGATGCAATTACTGCTGCTTCTTATCAACATCAGCAGCAGCGGCATGCATATTATCTCTTAATAATCTTTACCAGCATTATATTATTATCATTATTATTATACTCTACTCTGTATATTATTATACTCTATTCCATATAAAGTCAAACACTATAATATAAAGTCTCATTCCTATCCAACGTATCAATTGCCTATTATACTAACATAATCTTTATTTTCATTATACTATTATCATTATAATTATACTCTACTCCGTATATAGTCAAACTCTATCATATAAAATGTGAGGGTCTCATTCTTACCTTTATACTCATCTGTCCATATTTTTCGCTTATCGGCTGCCTTTTTGACCAATTTTGGAGCTAAATTGGATTAAGATTAATTCATTTTCCAAAAACTAAAATATACATATCCAAAAACTGCATGACACATACTATACATCGGAATTTTACTTGCATAAGAAAGACGACAGGACATATTTTAGAATGGGAGAAGCGACAAACATTTTGGAAAGAAGAATCTTCCTACATGTTATTTAGTAGGTAACGGGTAGCATATCTGCATAACGAGCCCAGGCTCCTTTATCAAAAAAGAAAAAAAAATAACCAACCTAAGGAGCTTCCCTCAAGTATGGCTGTTGGCATACCTCACCCCCCCCCCCCCCAAAAAAAAAAACACACACACACACACACACAAATATGGAAGACAAAAATGAAGAGAAATAACTCCAATATTAAATACACCAACTCCTTACCATGATCTATAAGTAATACATGACTGACCTCTTCTCAGAGATTGACATTTGAAAATTGCTAGGCTTTAGGCTGTAACTATCCTCGTGTAACTTCCGGTCCTCTTTAAAGAAATCCTCCAACCAACTTGCCCTGACAACGTGCAGTTTTGTGTTGTACAAAACATGCTTCTCTGCCTCTGAGAAACTGAACTATGAAAGCTTAGGAAATTATCAAGAATAAAAAACGAGAGCATATTTCTTATCCTCATTCAGTAAAAGAAAAACATCATTTGTCATCAAAATGTATGCTGGCAGACACAAAATTACAAGGTTTTGAGTAAATTAGATATTGCATGATACTCTACATTTAGTTTATCAAGCGTCAACTTCTTCATTTCATTATTGAATCGGACTGAAGAGTAATTCATTTTTTATATGATATTTGGATACTTTGAAACTATATGAGAAATACCACAAGTTGCAGTTATTTTTTATTTTATTTTTATTGATAAGATAAGTAAATATTATTAAGGCAAGTACCAAGATGGTACTGCAAACAAACAAATTTACAACAATACAGAAATCACCATATAGAAATTAAGTACACTAATCTCGGTGCATCCAAAAAGTATAAAACATCGTATAAATCTTCTATTATCCTCGCCTTACACCATTGAAATAGATTCTAAATAATTATACTTTACGACTGCTATTTGTTTCCTCTCTCCATCAAACACCTCCTATTCCTTTCCCACCATATACTCCATAAGATTAGGGGTGTCAAAGTCGGCCCAAACCCATTTGACCCGTCCAACCCGCCCAAGTTTTAATGGGTTGGGCATGAGATATATTAGTGATGGGCTGAGTTTGGTCACAACCCAACTAAAGCCATTTATTTTTCTAGCCCAAACCTGACCCGTGAATAATTTCTTCCATCCGATTTTTGTAGAACTCTTTTGTATCTTTTGCACAAATACATATTGTTGGGTATTTGAGAAACAGTTGCAGTGATCATATGTTTTTGTTTTTTACTTTCTTATTAGTAAGAAACATCTGACACATGTTTAAGAAGTAAGAACATATGAATATAATTTTTAACTCACGAGACAGGAGTTACTTCTTTTTTTAAATATTTTTTTTATTGAAATAAAAAAAAATACTTTTTCTATAACATGAAAAGAAAGTACTCATTTTGCAAAAAAGAAAATATTTTTTCTACATCATAAAAGAAAGTACTCTTTTTATTGAAACAAAAGAAAATACTTTTTCTACAACATGAAAAGAAAGTGTTCATTTTGTGAAAAAGAAAAAAAAATTTCTACATCATGAAAATAAAGTACTTATTTCATTGAAATGAAAGAAAATATTTTTTCTACAGAAGATATCCATTTTGTTGAAATGAAAAAGAAAACACTCTATCTACAATATTAAAAGAATGTACTCTAAATAAATATTTCTATTTAGGGTGGGGTGGGGGTCGCAGGTAAGGTGGGGGTTGGGGTGGTGGGAAGTGGGTAGGGTGGGTGGGAAGTTCTAATTTTACTACTTTTTTATTATTCTGATCTTAGAATTATAAGATGAAGAACTATCAAATAAAATTCTAAATGCAAATTGAGGAAAGAAATCATTTGGCATGAATTGACATTTATTCTCAAACATAAGTGTAACGACCCGACCGGTCGTTTTGAGCTTTTGCACTTTGCTCGCCAGTTCTCGGGCATGACTTGCCCCGTGTGGTGTATTATGACTTATTAAATCGTTGATGTTGGGTTTCAGATTAATCAAGATGAATTTGGAAGAACAGTCTCAGTTGAAAGCTTAAATTTGAAAGGTTTGACCAAGATTTGACTTTTTTGTATTTGATCTCGGATTGGAATTTTTATGGTTTGGTTAGCTCCGTTAGGTGATTTGGGACTTAGGAGCGTGATCGGAATGTATTTTGGAAGTCCGTGGAAGGTTTAGGCTTGAATTGGCGAAATTGAGATTTCAGCGTTTTCCGATTGATAGGTGAGATTATGATGTCGGGGTCGGAATGGAATTCCGGAAATTGGAGTAGGTCCGTTGTGTTTTTTGTGATGTGTGTGCAAAATTTCAGGTCATTCGGACGAGGTTTGATAGACTTTTTGATCGAATTCAGAATTCGGAAGTTTTGGATTTCTTAGGCTTGAATCCGAGGGTGATTTTGATGTTTTGATGTTGTTTTGAGCGTTCCGAATGTTGGAACAAGTTTGAATTATGTTATGGGGTGTGTTGGCATGTTTGGTCGGGGTCCCATGAGGCTCGGATATGTTTTGGAAGATTTTGGCGTTTTGAGCATAAGCATGTAATGATCCAAAGGTCCATTTTTTGTTCAAGATATCGAAATTTGATTTTGAGACTTCCGGAATTTTGATAAAGAATTATAGGAGTGATCTGGAAAGTTTGGTCTAATTTCACCAAGTCGCGATTGGGTTTTTGACGCGAATCATGAGTTAATTGTTTAACGAGTGAAATGGATATCGCACTGATCAAAGGAGCTCCGAATTGAGTTTCGATTGAAGGACTATGTTCGTATCATTATTTGTGACTCATAGGAACAAGAATCATCGAATTCCGAGTTCGTATGATGGAGTTAGAGTCTTTTTAGTGAAATTAAAGACTGCTGGTGCATCAGATCTGGTGTGCCCCTTTTAGCGACCAGATTGGACCTTTTAGCGACGGGAATTAAGCCTTTAGCGACCAGAATCGGATTTATTAAAGCTATTACGTTTTTTTAGCTCATTTTGACGTTTTTTTTGGTGAAAGAACACGGCTTGGGGCGATTTTTGAGCAAGAAATCATGGAAAATATTGAGGTAAGTCACTTGTGATCATTTCTACTCCATAATATTGAATTATCATCGAATAATCCGACTAGATTACATGTTTCTGAGGTGTAAATTGGGGATTTGGACCTAGGGATTTGAAAATAAGATTTGGAGGCCGAATTGTTATCGGAATTTAGTAAATTTTGGTATGGTTGGACTCGTGGTTGAATGGGTTGTCGGATTTTGTGAGTTTCGTCAGATTCCGAAACGTGGGCCCGGGGGGCCGGGTTTGAGCAATTTCGGGATTTTGATGTTAAATTGGATATTTTCGAGTGGACTTCGCTCCCTTAGCATATTTTAATGATTATGTACTGATTGTGGCTAGATTTGGAGCATCCGAAGGTTGATTCGCGCGGGCGAGGCATTGCGGGCTAGAGTTCGGCCCGGATCGAGGTGAGTAATGATTGTAAATGATGTTCTGAGGGTTTGAAACCCCAGATTGCACATCGTTGTGCTATATTGAGGTGAGGCACACGCTTGATGACGAGCGTGGGGTCGTGCACTATTGGGGATTGTGACTTGGTCCGTCCCGATTGATGATTTTACCGCGTATTTGATTGAAAACTATTTGCTATCATCATTATTTGGGTTGAAAGCCATATTTGGGCCTAGTGCCAGCTATTTGAACCTTTCGGGGATTTTGTTGATATTTCCTCACTGTTTTAACTTTATACTTGAACTCAGTCATGTTATTTTCCACTGTTTTCAAAACTCAGCCATGTTTACTCTGCTCTAACACTTGAAATGATATTTTAAATAATATTTTGGGCTGAGCGTTATGTTTTACTGTTGCCCGAGTGGCTTATGTGATTTTTGACTGAGTAAGGTCGAGGGCCTGTATTGTAAGGATACTTTTGGGTCGGGTTGCACGCCGCAGCAGTGAGATACTGATTATAATAATGAGGCCGAGGGCCTAAGATTGTGCGTCACGAGGTGGCTTGATATTGATATGAGGCCGAGAGCCTGTTATGATGCCACGAGGTGGCTTGATATTGGGCTTGATATTTTGCTTGGGCCGTAAGGGGTCCCTCTCGGAGTCTGCACACCCCCAGTGAGCGCGGGTACCCATTGTGATGTGAGATATAGCCCGAGGGGCTGATATTGTTCTATGTGATAGCCCGAGGGGCTGGTATTGTTCTATGTGATTGCCCGAGGGGCTGGTACCGTTCTATGTGATTGCCCGAGGAGCTGATATTGCTCTGAGATATGGCCCGAGGGGCGGAGTTGTTGACATTGTGCCCCAGGGGCGAACTTTTATGTGTTTATCTTTCATATTTACCTGTCATTTACCTGTTACACTATGGTATTTGTGCCCGAAGAGCGGATTTTTGTGTTTATCTGCACTAACTGTTTTGCATTCATTTGCGTAACTGTTGAAAAAATCATTTTCAAAGAAATTTAAACTGAACTAAGATGTTTTAAGAGATTTTTATAGTTTCACTGCTTTCTTACTGGTTTTTGAACTGCTTCTATACAGCATCTTGATATGTTTTACGTGATTTCTTACCATTCAGGCTTTAGTTATGATTATTACTCACTGAGTTGGAGTACTCACTTTGCTCCCTTCACCTTATGTCCAGATCCAGGTATTTATACACCCGGTAGCGGGTTTTGGCTGATCGGAGGCAGAGTCATCGGAGTTTAGCAAGATAGCTGCCGGCGTTCGCAGCACTGCTTTTCTCTCTCTTCATTTCATTAGTCTGTATTTGTACACTTCAGACTTTCAGTTGTATTTATACCCTAGTAGATGCTCGTGACTTGTGACACCCCGGTTAGGGCTGTGTCGGGTTGTATTCCCGCTACTTATTATCATTAAATCATGTTTATACTGCTTTTATATTGTTTAACTGCTTTAAAAAGTGAATTGGGTTTAATTGGCTGGCCTTGTCTTCACGAGAGGCGCCATCACGACCGGGTTCGGGGTTAGGGTCGTGACAATAAGATAATTTTTATATATGCTTGTTTAAAAGTTGAGAATATTGCAAAGATTTGGGTCAATTTGGGTGAGTTGGGTTACAACCCATTGTTTAGCCCATCTTGACCCAAATTTGGGCAGGGTTGGACAATTACCCATTTTAATGAGTCAGTCCATCTTGACCAGCCCAAATACAGCCCATTTGCCACCCATACATAAGATGCATAAAGGTGTTGCCTCCAAATTTCTTTCTGCAATCTTCTGTGCTTGCCAGCTTGATAATAAACTTTGCACAACTCTAGGCATCACACAGTGCACTCCAAATAAACATAACACGACAGCCCAGATCTGCCAGGCAAAACCACAGTGAATCAGAATGTGATTTGTTGATTCTCTTCCCTCTCACATAGATAACACCTGCTATACATTAAAAATCCTCTCCTCTAAAGAAGATCTTGAGTTAGACAGGCATTTCTAGTAGCAACCCAGCCAAAGCATGCCATCTTTGATGGTTCTTCATTCTTCCAGATCATCTTCCAGGGCCATGCCTCCTTCCAATTATTCAAACTTAGCAAGCCACTTACTGTAAAAATTCCTTCATTGTTTGCCAGCCACACCTGTGAGTCATTCTTCGAACTGTCCAGTTTGAGAGGTTCTAAAATAGATAACAACTGACTGATCTCATCCATATCCCGATCATTAAAATCCCTTCTAAACTGAATATTCCAACCAGCTTCAGAGTAACACTCTGAAACCACACAATCTTTATGCACAGAGAGTTTATTTTTTTATTTTATTTTTATAAGGTCACAGAGAGATTATATAAAATAGGGAACTTATCTCTATGTCTCTCATCGCCTATCCATTTATCTACCCAGAATCTTATCCTTGCACCATTCTCTACCTCCAGCTTGACATTTGTATGAAAATCCCTCCATAACTTACTGGTGTTTTTCCCAATTGTCACTTTACTTGCTTGTAGTACAGGATTTGGATTCCAGCCGTCCACTTTGCCAAATTTAGTGTTGATAACCTCCTTGCATAGCTCAACTTAATCCTCATTGTATCTCCAAAGCTGTTTATACATCAAGCTTTTATTATGCAATCTGAGATTCTTCTCTCCCATTCCTCCTCCTTTTTCTAGATACCATCACATCTTGCCATCTAGCTAAATGAAATTTCGTTTTTTTTTAATTACCTTCCCATAAAAGCTGCTCCTCAATCTATTAACTTTCTTCTCACTTACTGGAATGGGAATAAGGGACATTAAGTTGGCATGCCATCAAGAACACTACTCACAAGTGTAAGCCTACCCCCAGAAGATAAATATTTCTTCTTCAGGTGAGATAATTTTTTCTCGCACCTATCCAACACTTCTTGCCACAATGCTTGATCCCTCTGCTTAGCCCCTACAGGAAGACCGAGATAAACTGCAGGAAACCTATCAACCAGGCATCCCAAAATTCCAGCCACTTCTATATATTCATCAGAATATACAGCATAAACATTACTCTTTGACAGATTAACTTTCAGTCCTGAGATAGCTTCAAAGGCTAGTAAAATTACCCTCAAATGAAAATTTTGATCTCTAACCGCCTCACACATCACCAAAGTATCATATGCATAAAGGATATGCGAAACTTCCACCTTGTTATTCCCATGTCCTTCAATACTGAACCCTCTTATCCAACCCCTTTCCTCTGCCCTTTTGAGCATATGACTGAAAGCCTCCATAACCATCACAAATAGATATGGAGACAAAGGATCATTCTTGTCTCGAACCCCTTTGAGACTGGAAAAAACCTTCAAGATTCCCATTAATTAGGACAGAAAATCTAACAGTCGAAATACAACTCAAGAGTCCACTGTCTCCATTACATTTGTCCCACAAAATTCATTTGTTTCATAATTCCCATCAGAAATGACCAACTAACATGATCATATGCCTTTTCCAAATCTAACTTACACATTACTCCAGCTTTCCTGTTCATTAAATAATGGTCCAAACACTCAATTGCCACCAATGTTGCATCAATGATTTGTCTCCCCTTGATGATTGCATTCTGATTATTAGAGATAAGCTTGTCAATAACCTTCTTTAATCTTTCTGTTAATGTCTTAGAAATAATTTTGTAAATACTTTCCAGTAGAATTATTGGCCTGTAATCTTTAACTTCTTCAGCACCTATCTTCTTAGGAATCAAAGATACGAAAGTAGCGTTAAAGCTCTTTCCGGAAGTACATTTTGATAGAACCAGTCAATGACTTTTATCACATCCACCTTGACTATCCTCCAACGTTTTTTGAAGAAATATATGTTAAACCCATCACGACCAGGTGCTTTATCTCCTTCAAGTTGTTTAACTGCTGCCTCCACTTCTTTCAATTGAGAAAGATCTTTGCAGCCAGTTCTTTTCTTCCTTTGTAAGTTTTGCTATTTCTTTTATCTCCCAATCAGGCCTCCACTGCTCCTTTTCTGAAAAAAGATCTTCATAAAAAGCCAGGATATGATTCTTATTTCATTACCATCTTCAACCAACCTGCCCCCAATCTGTAACTTCTCAACGGTATTAAATCTTTTATGTGCATTAGCCATCTTGTGAAAGAATTTTGTGTTTTTATCTCCCTTTTTCACCCATAGACATCTAGGCTTTTGTCTCCAAGATGTTTCTTCACCTTTTGCAATTTCCTCCAACTCCTTGTAGATACTTTCTTTTTCAGCTTTTAACTCAGCAACATCTTGTACGCCAAACTTTTGATGGTCCAGCTTCTCCAATCTTCCAAGTGCTTTCTTTCCTGTCTTCATCTCTTCCGAATACTTATTCCATTTCTTAATATCCTCTTTCAGCAACTTAAGGTTTTTAGTAAATGCTGAATCTGGTCTTCCTCTTACCTCGTAAGAACTCCACCATTGTTCCACTAGTTCCAAAAAATTCTCCACATCCAGCCACATATTTGAATTTGAAGTTTTTTAGCAAATGTTGAATCTGGCCTTCCTTTTACCTCATAAGAACTCCACCATTGTTCCACAAATTCTCCACATCCAGCCACATGTTTTCGAATTTGAAGTAGCCCTTTCCATTATTCCAGTTACCACACTCAAGTATGATTGGATAGGTCTTGGGAGTATTCTCTGTTTAATGAAATTGAAATGTGCATCCCACTCATCATTAGCTAAGAATCTATCAATTCTAGAAACGCAACTATTATTATTTCCTCTAAACCAAGTGGATTGGCCTCCATGTAATGGCATATCTATAAGAGATAAATCTTCAACAAATTTAGCAAAATCTCTCATAGACCTTGTATTTCTAGCCCTTCCCTTCCTCTCATCACTCAATCTAACAACTTTAAAGTCTCCACCTATAGCCATGGCATTGAAGCCAATCCACTTATATCAGCAAGTTCTCTCCACAACTCCTTCCTGCCCCTTCTATCACATGGTCCATAGACCCCACTAACAAGACCTCTAAAACCAATATTGACTTCTTCCAGAAAAACTGAGACTGAATGCTTCCCCAAGTAACTCATCAAAGCATCTCCATCTCCTCTTAACCTAGAACATAATACTTCCCCCACTTCGACCTTGAGCTTCTATAGACCTCCATTCAACCCATCTGTTACCACCAATTTCTCTAATATGTGAGTTATTAACTTTTTTAATCTTTGTCTCCACAAAACACAAGACATCAACTTTCCAATCCCTCACCAGCATTCTTACGATCCACCTCTTTTCTTTATCATTCAGACCCTTGATGTTCCAGCATATAATATTCATCTTCATTTTGTGTAACAAATCAAATCCCTACCCTTGTTCATGTTTCTACATCCTCAACCCCATATTGAATTCCAATAATTTGAGTTCTCTTTCAGATCTACTAGGGGATGGATTACTACTCGAGCTCTCTTTTTTCTTCACTTTGCTCTTTTCTATATGCATCAAGAGCTCTAAAAAAATTTCCTCATCTTGGTCACCTTTTACCCCTAGCTGTTCGCACAAGTTCACCATATTATGCCTCACCCAAATTGAAGCTTCCACCTGATTCAATCTGTCTTTCAAATCCACACCACCTTCTTTTTTTTTTTTTTTTGAAAAGGTAACATATTTGTATATTAATATAAAGACTTCACTAAAATTGTGAAGTCACCCATAATTACAATGTAAGTGCCCATACAAAACTACACAAAAAAGGACACTTTTCACCCTTATTCTTCTTACAATGAATCTAGGGCATCTAAAATGGATACGCTATCCTCCAAAAGTTTTCCTTTACACCAAAAATAAAAAAGAGCTAAACATTTTATCTTTATCTTCGGGATGTTGTTGGACTTCTCTTCGAAACATCTTTGATTTCTCTCTTCCCAGACTGTCCACCATATACAAGTTGGGACAATTCTCCATCTCTCTTTATCTCTCGAAAGTGTGCCCTCTTTATTCCAGCTAGCTAGAATATCAAGAATTCTTCCCGGCATTGCCCATGGAATTCCCCTTAGACTGATGAAAATTCTCCATATCTGTATAGTGAAGCATCTACTTCGTATTCAGATATCCTTCATACCACAGAAGCATTAAAATATCCCCACGTGCATCTACTTCGTATTCAGATATCAATTCCTCTTTACTATTATCCGCTGAAACATCATAGTATTTTAGTAATTCATCGTCATCATCAACTACGATCAGCTTTGTTCCCATAATTTCCATATTATCATCTTCAGTAATCATATCGTCCTCTGACTACTCGCTGACTAGTTGACCTAAATTTTCTTCCTCCAATTTCTTTGCTTCTTCATCGCTATAATGCACATCCTCAAGATTTTCGATTATTTGTTCCTGACATTTTTGAAGATGAAATTTCTCGAGAGCCACTATCTCGATATCCGCGGGGTCTTTATTTGGTAAAGATCGTAAGCCACAATCGTAACTCTGATTATAATGAAGGGCAGAACTTGGGTCCACCTGATTATAAGGACTGTGCCTATTATCCTTTTTTATTGTCCATACTAAGGTCCCTTTATCTGTTGACTTGGCCTTTGGGCCTTTTTCTATTCATATTAGCACTTGGCCCAACTCCCTCCACTTCATTACCCATAACCTGAGGCCTTTGAAAGTTCTTTTTTAATTCAACTTATTATTAAGGATGTGCATGTGTATCGTACACGTCCCCAATTTTGAAGTTCCGCCTTCCCCGGGACTCTGCTCCACCATCTCTCTTTTTCCAATGAATTATTGCGTTACTAATCCCGATTTCACGCGAAACTCTTCAATTTTCCGGCCACTTTTCTCCACCCAAACTGTAGATTCTACCCACACCGGAACCGTGAAAGTAAGATCTTCCACTATGAATTTTAGATTTGCCGGAAATTTATTTCCGGAGAATCGAACACAAACTCTTACCCATCTCATATGTGTTCTAAATCTAGAATAATCATCAACTTCCAAATACCCCCCAAGTCGATCTCCAATTTTCCTGAATAAACTCTCAGACCACAAGTAAATCGGCAAGCCTACCAATTTGACCCACAAATGATTAGGTCGGAATTTTTCACGATAACAGTTGCAAATCGGTGACCACCATTCCAATCTCAGTTCTAAATTCTTAAAGAACCAATTTTCCTTCTTGATCCTTTCCGCCTCAGAGGCTCAGATCTTGAAGGACACTCAAATAATAAAAACCATCCATTTAGCTCCTTTACAAAGACTCCAGCAGGAATCTGCTATTTTCTACAAACTCATTCTGAGACTTCATATTTGATGGGAGCCACAGTTGTATTGTCCCCGAAATAGCCAATTAAAAAGCTATGCAGATTATTACACCCTTGACTTGATCGAACTTTTGTCTATTATGAATTGATTTCCTTCAACACCTTCTTTTTCTACTGCTTTGACATCATTTTTGGGCCAACCCTTAATCTGTGTAACTTGAGCAAACTTCCTTTTGCCTTGTATCTTATCATTACTTTGGTCATTGTAGATTCCCCCCCTTTTCGATGAATCTAAGGATCTTTTCTGTAAAATCATCCCAACCCAAATTTTCTCCTATTTCCGGGATGATATTAATAGATATTTTCCTCCGCTTATAAGAAACAACTCTGACGTATCTACCATATACGCTAAAGTTCAGGTATAAAATATGAATATAGTTGACTATTAAACTCCCATTTTCGGCAGGTTTTACTATTCTCCTTCAATGCCAATTTAAGATACTTGCAAAGCTCCAGCAAACTGAATCTATCAAAGGAAGTCCTGCTCATAAAATTCTTCCTGCTCATAAAATTCTTTCTTCTCTCATTTAAATCATACCAGTTCCCTCTTATTTCCAGTATTCCGAAGGACTTGTTACCAGCCAAAAAGAAAGAATTCTTCTTCATATTATTTTGTTAGTTTCTAGGACAATCACATTTCTCGTCGTCCTATACTAGGCTTAAGTTACTCAACGACCACTAGTTGCAGTTATTCACAACTAAAAAAAAAAGCAATGGACAAAATCCGGACTCTAGCAGATTGTGATAAGCTATGAGTAAAAAAACCAATACGAAGCAAGGTGTTATCGTGAAGCCAAGCGCTTTAGAGAAGTGTCTACTTAAAATAATGACGAGCAAAGTGTTCCGCTAGAAAGTGGTCCGTTCTGTAGAGCTCAACTTAATATTGGCATTATTGTATTTTGGATGCTGAGATTAGTTATTCGATTGCAATTTCATATTTAGAATACCAAACTCATATATGTTTTAGTATTTTTTTAATTTTTGTAGATTGTGCACTTCACTTCAATAATATGTGCGCTTCATTCCTCACCATATGCTTTGAGTCCCGTGGATCTTATCCGTCTTTTGTGTTTTTTTTTGCTTTTAAAAACAAAGATCGCTAAATCTTAGCTAAGGCGGTTTTACCTATCGATTAAAATCCGTCATTAAGCCGGTTTAGCAAAAGATTTTACTGATTTAGCTACAGACTACATTCTTTTCCTTTTTTTTTAAGGTTGATCGCATTAACTTTGGAGAAGGGAAACTATCCAAAAAGCATAGGACAGTAACAAAAAGGTTAGTAAAGAAAGTGGAGAACATTTGACAACACCAAAAAAAAAACTGAAACAATTTACTCTTTAGCGAAATTGGAGTAAAACCAGATCTATGAAATTAATGCCATAAATTAGTCCCAATATAAATACAGACATTCGACATAAAAAATATAAATAGACACAGACTTGTGTTCAAAAGAGGATAGGGGGTTGCCCAAATGGACTAGGGAAGGACACACAATTATATCTCATTCCTTTGTTCTCCCTGTAATGCAGGCAAGCTACTGTTTGCAGTTATTGGCATCTGGTGAAAAGAACTAATATAGCGCATTAGAGCTCTAAAAATTTCGTGAAAATCTTAAATGTATCGTATAACCTATAACCTGAACAAAACGATATGGAGGTTCAAGTCTCAACAAGTCTTACTACTGATCTGACTAGCACATACACAAAGAGGATAATAACTTAACCACTTTGCTCCAGTTTCCTATGGGAATATCAATACACAGTCAACAGAAATATGCCTAATAATGGAGAAGTTTACATGAAATATTTCCAGCTGAACATTGTGTTATACCTTCACAATCAATATATCATTTGGGACGTGACAAAGCTACTCGATAATAAAAACAATGATCTTCAATCTTCATAGACAAGAATATTAGCCAACACAGTCTAACGGTTGCTGTAGATGGACCATATTTAACTAATGCTGCAGGTGGGTTATACTACCTTTATTGAACAACAACAACAACAACTATGCCTCAGTTCCAAACAAGTTGAGATTGGCTATATAAATCCTCCTCTATTTAAACTCAAATCATGTCATTATCATACTTAATAAAATAAAAACAATCAAGTCAGCATATAAATAATAGTAATAATAATAATACTAGAAGTTCTCTAACAACTAAAACCTAATCCCAACTAGTAGAAATCACCTATATGGAAATTTTTTTCCTTCCATTGTGCCCTATCTTTCACTAAGTCTACATTGATTCCAAGAATTTTTGGTCTTTCGAGATAACTTCCTTACATGTGATTTTAGGTCCATCCCATCCCCTTTTAACACCTACACTCATCATAGTTCACACCAACAGACCAGTCATCTGTAGGCCAATGTAGGACATGATCAAACCATCTCAAGCGGTTTTCTCTCATTTCATCCTCAATGCACCTTCTCGCAGATGTGATCATTTTTAATTTATCTAATCTTGCACCACCGCACATCTATCTCATCATCTGCGTTTGTGCAACACTTATCTTGTGGATATGTCGTACTTTAGCAGCCCAACATTCACTATCACAATTTCCCAAGAGAATTATTAGATATAAAATCTATTTTGCAACTTGAGATAAAATTACAAGTCACGAAGTCTACAAAATGGAAGAGGTTGGTAACCACTAGGATGCCGGTTTTGAAGTTTCAATATAAAAGGTGATCATCTTACTTTCTGAAAAATAAAATAGATTGGTAAATTACCTATTTAAAACTTCACTGAAATTTACATCAAAGTCTGGTAGAGACATGACCACCACATGGGTAACATGACAAAGATTGTCACCAACTTTCCCACCACCCACAGAAATTTCAACTTTCATCCTTCTCGTAGCGAGTTCCACTAAAGCCTTGCAATCTGAATATTTCCTGAAACACAAAGCAGAGCCATTAAGCCTCTACCAAATAACAACCACATCGACATACTGATACCCAAATACAGAATCTAATTCCACAATTAAACAGAAAAGATAGAAATTCTCACAAACACTGCTCTGGAATGAAAAAGTAAATGCAGCAACCATGAAATCGAGCCCATTTATCCTTGGGACAGTACTTTTTCTTGTAGTACTCAACAGTTTTGGAGTCTTCGGAGCGTTCTATGTCGCTCAAAAGCTGAATAAGAAAGACATAAAACGGACATAATCAAAGAAGATAGGCAGTCAGCTGCTTGATAAACAATTTACAGTAACTGCTCCTAATGCTGAAGCTATACGTATAATATTTTGTAGCAGATAATTATACCAAATTATACCTTTCTAATGTCTTTGACGCTGAGGTCAGAGTAGAAAGAATCACAATATTCATCCACTTCTGCTTCCAACTTTCTCTTTGTTGAATCAGAAAGGAAAAGAAAATACCTTCAGTAAGAGTCAAGAAAGAAAAGTCAAAGGAATCGCAGATCACATGGAACTCCAAATACAGGAAGAGAGAACAAGACGAGAAAAACTGAAATGCAAACTAACTTTGGCTGTAAAGGAAGGAGCCTCTTTTGCAGACAGCAATCAAAGAGCCAAGAGCAGTGAATAACATCTCCATGAAGTTTTGCAGCTTGAAACTTGATACCTGTTTTTACAAAAAGAATAATTCCTAGTAATGTATAGTGGAGCAAAGCTGATATGGGTTTTCACATGAACTTTTCTATCTCCACACACCAAATGTTTTCTAAAGCGAAAAGCGCAAAAAAAGCAACAAGCTCCATGAGGCTTGAGCGAAAGAGAGAAGTGAAGTGCACGCTTCTGTTTAGTGAAGTGCACAATTTACATGAAATTTGATAAAATATCAAACATCAATCAATTAAGTACAATAAAAGTTAAATTTCAACTAAAATAACTTATTTCAACATCAAATATACTAAATGTTGATACTAATGACTAATCTAACTCCTGAAAGTTGATATTCAAAGAGGTGACTGATTCTCGTTGGAATCAATTTATGCTCTATTGTTGAAGCACAAACTTCTCTAAAGAGCATGGCTTCACCAATGAAGCGATAACCGCTCGCTTCATCGCTTCAAGCAATAATGCAGTCGCTTTAAATAACGATGCATGCAGCTGGAAGGAGGGGGGTGGGGGAGAGAGAGAGAGAGAGAGAGAGAGAGAGAGAGAGAGAGAGAGAAACCTCTATTTTCAGCTGCTATACAGTGAGTAACTGAGTTATTCAAATTCATGGAGAAAGAACCCCCATGCTCGACCACCATTTTGTGCATGGAATCAAGTGTATGTGATGAAGGCACATTAGCAAAATCTGGTATCGTCAAGGATACCCATTATACTTAGGTGACAAATATTTCTTAAAATAATTTAAATATATGTTAGCATGTAATACGACTGACAGATAACATGCAATAAGCACATAGAGCTAAAAGTTGAGGCACAAAAGCTAATTCCCCCATCCATTCTTAAGGCAGAATAAACTTAAGAAACAACTGACAAAATTCTCTGTTCTATGATACAAACATCACGTATGATATGACCCATTGACCAGACTAAAGCAAAAAAAAAGGACCAAAATTACAAAGTACATCTTACAGTTAAAACTACAAGACAGCTTAGTAATGTATATTTTTGCTTTGACATCATAGATGAGGATACAGAACACCATGTTAGAGAACACTGACGTTTCACCCTTGATGTGAGACACGTCAGTCTGTACAAAATGAGAAGGAACTGCAGAAACATTCTTTTTCCCTCGTTTTCTTGACGACCTAATGGCCTTTGGTTCATGATCCTGCCCAACTCCATAATCTGCCTCCCTCTGCGTGGTACCATTGCTCGAATGTACCAGGTCAACAAATGCTGGGACAGGAATAACAAAACATTCTGCTATAAGTCGAACACGAGAATAGAATCAAGGAACATAATGCACCAGACAAAGTTGCAAAAATACACATCAAAAACCAATGTAACAAGACACTAACATTGCACATCAAGACACTCATGCCAAGGCTTTTCATATCTCACTCGATCAATACGTGGAAATCTCAAGCTGTATGGAGCAGCAAATACCTGGAAAGAACAGAAAATGAATTCTACTGATCAAACTTTCATCATCACGTTGGAGATATAGGCATACTGGAATAGATAGAGTGATGCGGATTTCAAGCGTCTCATAAATTGATCAATTCATGCAACTATTGAGTAAATAATTGAATAGAAAATAAATTACAGAAAACAAATTCCCCAGGCTTTCAACTCTCACTGCTTTCATATGAGCAATAAGCATATATTGCTAACAAATGGGGAAGGAAAGACTTCTACTCCAGCTGTACCTCAGTTCTTATTGTTCTAATGTCACTTGTAATCGAAACAATGATGGATCTGCAATGATACACAGGAGTCAGATACATAATTGCATGATTAACACCAATTGCGAGATTCGTCAAAGTGGCCTACTTCTCTGGACTTTCAACCCACACGTCTGGTCGCTCTTTTGCATTATTTGTTACTTGATAAAACGTTGGTGGTGCCTGCTTCGGGTACTCATACTTCCTGCCAAAATGAATGCGCCAGTATTAGCACGATATGCAACAAACTGAGTATTCTGTCTAAAGTAATCCACCTAATCAAAGATCCATGCAGCTTTGTGGTGGACTATGTTATATAGACATTTAAAATTCTCTTTTTTATTTTCCAAATCTTCAAACATTTATACAACATTTATCTGAAAGAATATTAAAGTGGATAATAATGTCGGTGGACAACCAGAAGTCCACCGAAACAAAAGCACTTTTACCGAAATTGGTATACTCTGCAACTCTGACAGTCACCAAAAGTAAAACACTACTCCCTCCGTTTCAAATTAGATAAGGTACTTTCCTTTTTAGTCTGTTCCAAAATAAATGACACATTTCTAAATTTGGAAATAATTCAGCTTTAAACTCTTCATTTTATCCATTTAACCCTTAATGAGAAGCTTTTATATCCACACAAATGTCATGGCTCCACAAAGTTTTTACCCCTTAAGCTTTTAAGACCACAAGTTTCAAAAGTCTTCTTCTTTTTCTTAAACTCCGTGCCGAATCAAACTACCTCATCTAAATTGAAACGGAGGGAGTATAATTTTTTCATTAGATAAGGTGCAACAAGCAAGAAAAGCATTCTTGGATAGTGCAAGAACAAAAGGTACAACAGAAAACAATATCCAACTCAAGCTGCATCGACGGAATTCTTGCCGGAAATAGGGCTTTAATCGAGTTACTATGGTATTACGTTCCTCATCAGAAACTCCAGTGCCCACTCTGCAAAAAGAAATGAACCTGCAAAATTATGCAAAAATCAGAATCCACAGAGTATTGAAGTATAGGGAAATACACATCAGTCATCCTAATCCAAATGATTTACACTCTTTTCACTATTAAAAGACGTTGAAAACCTTTCAGAAAACTGAAAAGGCTCATAATCCCACTGAATTACTTCACAGAACGAAATTCAGATATAGATATGATGCTTTCCATGCTAGATATAATTTCAAACTCAATGTTCAAAGATATAACACTGTAATGCTCAAAAAAAAATGTTCCTTTCCTGAAATTTAAGGCTAATTAAACTAGCTGATGCAGCATAGAGTATAACACTTACTCAAGACCGACTATACATCAGTGGTGAAGTCAAGTTTAACTTATCTACGGAAGCAGTCAAAAGCCAAATCTCAAGCAACATACAATTCCATTACCAATCATTAAATCAACAACTACTCCTGACTTTGTCAAGAATGCTTATTAATAGCCCAGGAATGATGTTCAAAGAAAACAAACTTATTAATAGGATCAAGATGATAGGTTATGTCTCCTCTCTGGTGTAAGCCATGATATTAACACAATGATGCAACAAATGACTCCACTGATAGGACTACAGTTACTATAATAGCCAATGTATACAGCAAAAATATTCTTTAGAGAAGTTATATGACGGAAAGAAGAATTAAGTCTAACAGATAACAGACTATATATATATTGCTAATAAAATGGATCTTGGACCTAACTCAGTCGCAAAAGACAAAAGCTAGTATAACGTGAGAATTTTCCAAGACCATATAAGAAAACAACAACCATTCTCTTAAACAATGTGGAACACTTAACACTCTGTTGTACGGTCAGCAATGGACATCTAGTGTGTGGATTATATAACATAGGGGCCCAAAAATTGGTAAACCAAGAATATGGATGGGTCTATCTCAGATACCATGTTGAATACCATGTTAAGAAACCTCAAAAGCTAGTTCATGAGATGAGGATTGCCAATTATATAAGGAGACAACAACACATTCTCTCAACTAATGTGGAACACTTTAAAAGTAAAACTAAGCAAAAGGAAACAATCCTTATGTTTCTTTTAGGCACGTTTTGTTTCTTTTAGACACGTTTTGTTTCTTTTGAATGCATATCACCCTCTAATAAAAATTAGCAAAAGATTATTGTCAAGTTAACATTTGCTTAAAGTCTTTGCAACCTTTCAATTTAAAGACTTGCTATACTTAAGAATAGCAAACATTTCAAAGTAGAGATTGGAAGAATAGGCATCTCAACTAGAGTACATATTGGTGCATACACAAATTGACCAAAACACTACTCTCCTCACTAAAACTTGTATGACATAGTTACTTTGTAACATCTGACATCCGTCCATGAACTCTTTTCCAGAACTTGTGAAATAAATCTTCAAGTTGGTATTTGTTTAAGTTTTTTGGAACTTTATTTGCAAAACTGTTTTTTGAAGCTGTCGTTTCCAGGTGCTTTTGAAAGAATTTTCAAAAACTCTTGTTCCACTCACAAAATCATAAAAGAAATGACAAAATTTTCACACGCATTCAATTCAACAAATTTATTTTTCAAAAGAGAGATAAATATTTGACAAGATAAGGCGACTCTTTCTTTTCAAAAACATATATATACCTTCGGGGATATGTATTTGGAGCTGGACGCTCTGCAAGACCAACCAGAAATTGAGCTACCTAATATCCAATGGCAAATTTAGAGTTTAACTCATAAAAATATAAACAAATAAATGGACAAACAAATAAGTAATGTAGAAGGTGGAATCTTCCACCTCTCCTCCATGGCGCCCAGAACCATAGTAGCCTCCTGTTGACAATGTAAAGTTAGCCTGGAGAGAATACTTGGCACAAAAAGCAGAAACAGAAACCTTCCATAAGCAATACAAACCAATAATAAGAACATCCAAATCAGAGCCAGCTCGAACATATTCAGGCTTCAACTTTAGCCATTTTCCACTCCGATCACTGGGTTCCCATTTTGAAGTTAGGTCTTTCAAAACAATTCCTTCATCTCTGAAGAGACCACCAATTATACGCATAAGAATTTACATAACTACTGGGAATAACAGTTCACATTAAATCAAATAAGAAACTCATACACTAAATAATCATTAGGAAACTTAGTCATTATTCGTTAGGCATGGGAATATCTGTAGTTGAAACTGAATAATACGAAACTCTTGACCAATGGCCAGATCTCTGGTTTACTCACCCATAAGCTTAAGCCCTAGATATCCGATCACAAAGAGAGAGAGAGAGAGAGAGAGAGAGAGAGAGAGAGAGAGAGAGAGAGGAACGAAAGAAGAAAAAAGGTCGAGGCCTAAACCCAAAACTTCTTATTCGTGTAAGTGAACATTCCCTTAAAAACCTCGTGTAGAAGCACAACACCACTGAGAATCTCCGATAATCATATCAAGAAAAATCTAAATAGATCCATGATATTTGGAGCTAATTACATTGCAGAACTCTTTGCTGGAATAAACCAGACAGAAAACCACTACACTTAACAGGTTTGGACAATGAGATAGCATAAATATAGATTATACACTAGTAAGTAGTAATATACATATATTACTATAACATTTGTTTTTTGATAAGTTCATATATTACTATAACTTGTTGCCCTTACCTCCTAATGTGTATTTCAAGGTGTCCAAGAGGTCACCTCTTAAGGAAACTAACTCATCTTTGGAGAAAAGCATGTTACTTTGATTATCAGTACAAATATATTAAGCATGTTACTTTCATAATCAGTACAAATATATTAAGTTAGAAATTATTTCATGCTGTTTAAAATCAAGGGATAGACAGCATGACAAATGATTGAGGTTCCAATGGATGGTCATGAACTGATTGTTAATTGGAGTTCAAAGAGTCGGGTGGTCACCCCCTCAGTGTCATGCTTCAAAAAGCTAAAAGAACATTGGCTGGACCAAAACAACTAAAAGAAAAGGAAAAAGGACGCTTCACCACCAAGAACATTGGCTATTTTGTACCCAATACAAAATGGACCTTGGGCCTAATTCAACTCCAAAAGTTAACTCATAAATTGAGGATTGCCAAGACCATGTAAGGAGAGAACAGCTTCCATCCCTAATTGGGATACTTAACATTCCGCCGCACACCACTGGAGCACAGATAACATAACATGGGGGCTCAACATTGGGTAAATCAAGAATAAGAATGGATCTGGCTCTTATACCATGACAAGACATGGACCTTGGGCTTAACTTAATCCCAAAAGCTAATTCATGAGGTGAGAATTGTCCATGACCATATAGGGAGACAACAATTCATTTCTTCCACCAATGTGGGACACTTAAGGGAAAGCATATATATCTGCATATACTCTTAAAACTATAATTTGTAGGTTCTTTTGGAAGGTAACATGATATATCATTGATTAAAAGTAGATGATACATTGCAACTCAGTGCAAAAGATCAAACTAAATTGTGTTCTGCTTTTCTGTTTTTGGTGTAAACAGGTTTACATAGAAGATACTATATCAATCCTAGAAATTCTAGAATCTAGCTAGGACTGCAGAACAGTTTCTTCTCTCTTTTGCTCACTTGTAAATATGGTTTTCAGTACAACCTATGTACAGACCTCTTTAATATATACAAACGTTACCGTTTAAAAAAAAAAAGATGATACACTGTAAGTAGAAATCCTAAAAGCATGAATAGGAGTTCAGCAATGAAGAACGTTTCACCCAAAGTGACAGCTTAAAGAAAAAACTAGAAAGGGATTGAAAATCAAATGCACTCTGTTATATGTCTCTTCATTTGCCAAGAAAAAGTAGCTAGAATCACCAGTCAGTTACCGAACTTTGATTACTTCTATGTTACAGGTAAAAGAAATTTCAAGTACTCCAGTAAGAACCAATTCTTAACCACAAGAAACGAAGAGCGGAAGTTAGGCGCAAAAGCATTTGTCTCTGCATCTTCGCCTTTTGTGACATCTTCCTTTCCCCAGTCACCCAGTAGTTGAACAGTAGCGATGCTACTACAGGTAGCACATAAGATCTCTAAAAGCATAGCTGTTAATAGATCATCAGGTAATTTCACAAACTTGTTCTGAAATGAACCAAATTTATCACATATATTAGGCTCTCTGAAGAAGGGAAATCAGATTCAAAACAAATACAGCCAGAAAATATGATGGCTATCCATTTAACTTTCCAGTAAAAGCTAGTTCTAAACGAGAGTATAAAGTCATTCTTTTCTTTTCTCATTCGCAAGATACTACACTTCCAAGATTTTAGCTTCAAAATTAGTTTGAAATGTATTTGCAAAGACAACTTTTGAAAATACGATGTTAATCTGGCTTTTGCACAGCCATGAAGCCAGAATATACGTCCACAATCATACTCTCTGCATTTTATGACGCACATATTTTCCTTAATCCCTCAAATTGCAATGCTACTAGTCAAAATAATTTTTGACATAGAAACTATTCTCCAATCAGTTCTTTAAAAGTTTCAAGTAATTCTTCCATGCATTTGAACATCAAGAAGCAAGATCACATTTTACCTTTGAACATCAGCAGCTACATGTGTGTCCAAGGAAATAAAAATAATATATACACACACAAACACACACACACACACACACTACATACATATATAATACACACACACACTACATACATACATACATACATACATACATACATACATACATACATACATACATATATATATATATATATATATATATATATATATATATATATATATCGAAATGGAAACATGCTCAATATATTAACTTCAAATCTATTACTTATGCCACTATATGTAATACAAGAGTCTTGTTGTTGACTCGAGAAAGTTAGAACAGAAACACAATGCGAACCTGTTCTCAACAGTTTCTTTAAAGAATTTATCAACATCGTCAACACTATGAGCAACGATCGACCAACATGGCTCCCCTGCTAAGCAGTCAAACAATAAACAAATAAGAACACAACTAAAGCAAGCAATATATGCAACTTCCACTTACTATGGTTAGAAGTTAATACTATTATAAAAGAGGCAGTTTGTTTTGAGGAGTTTCCCATCGTCCTACCTGCTGACATATAAGCAATTTGGGAATTTCAGTACAATCATGCTGCGAGTACTACACGTTTGTGATGTGAAAGTAGAAAACTTAGCTGACTCTACAAAAAAACAGGAACTTATTCTTACTAGAAGGCGTGATAGGACCACGTGTAAGGACTATAAGGTTATATCAGGAGAAGCGATGACCACCCAGATAGGTTGGTGGTCTTGGATGTAAACTGTAAATCGTAAGGGGAGAGTGAGGAAGGAGACAACTTGCAAGCAACCGAGAACTCAGTGGTCGGCATTAAAGGATGCTAACCAGTTAGCTTTTCAAGAAAAACTAGGGAGGAAGCGTGGGACATGGAGGGTGATGGAACATTCCATGGAGGAAATGTCAGGTTGCATTAAAAGAGTAACAAGCAAAGTGTTAGGTAAGTCTAAAGGTGTAGAACCTCGGCATCATGAATATTTGTGGCGGAATGAGGAGGTGCAAAGAATTAGAGCTAAAAACAGTGCTATAGGAAGTTGTCAAAAGCAGAAGGTGGAGAACCTTTGCAGAGTACAAGAGAGCTAAGAGAAAAGCTAAGAAAGCTATTAGTAAAGCTCGAGAGGAAGCCCGAGATAGCTTGTACAAAAATGAAAAATCTAGGAAAACAGGAAGGGAAAAAAGAGATGTTTAAACTAACACGATTGATAGAGAAGAGGAGGACTTAAATCAGGTAAGTGTATTAAAGACGATTCTCAACGAGTGTTGACAGGAGGTAATGAGATCAAGGGGAGATAACAAAGGCTACGGTGATAAATTGTTCAACTTGAACCATGATAACAACATTCTAGGTCTCCAAATATATGTGCACAATAGAAACTTTAGCTACACACATAGAATTAGGCCAGCATAGGTAAAGGATACGAGGTAAGGGATGCCATGAAACATATGAGGATTAGAAAAGCTCGTGTTCTAGTTGGTATCTCCATTGAGGTTTGGCAGTGTCTTGGAGAGGCAGGAGTAGAAGGCTTAGCAAGCTATTTAATGTTATACTAAGAAGTAGTAGGATGCCCAACGAGTGGAGAAAGAGTATCCTAATTCCTATTTATAAAAACAAAGGAGACATTCAAAGTTGTGCAAACTATCGTGGCATTAAAGTTATGAGACATACAAAGAAACTCTAGCGAAGAGTGATAAAGCGTAGACTTGGGGATATTACAAGAATGACAGAGAATCAGTTTGGATTTATGCCCGGTAGATCTAAAACGAAGGCTATAATTTGCTAAGGAGATTGATGGAAGTTTATCGCGAGAGGAAGGACGATCTGCAGTTTTGCACATGGTGTTCATTGATCTGGAAAAATCATATGATAGAGTGCCAAGAAATGCTCTTAGTGGGTGTTCATATTTTTCAAATAAATATATATAAATGCCTCGTCACTAGCGTGAGAACAGTAGTAAGAGATACAAAGGAGATCCTCGTAGCCTGGGGTTTACTTCGGCGATCGGCATTAACCCCTACTTATTCACTGTAGTTATGGATGAGCTAACCAACACAATATAAGATGAGGTCCCATAGTGGATAGTAATTGCTGATGATGTTGTGGTAATTGATGAAAACAGCGAGCATATCAACCAAAAGCTTAAACTTTGGAGAAGCACTATAGCGAGTATGAGTTTTAGAACAAGTAGAAGAAAGACCGAATATATACATTGCAAGTTTAATCGACATAAGAAAATTGAGGTGAAATTAGATGGAATTTAGTGTCTTAATGCAAACAATTCAAATGTTTAGGCTTGTTGTTCCAGGAGAATGGAATGATTGATAAAGATGTTAAACATAAAGTTACAATCGCATGGTTCTTCATCAAAAAAAATTAGAAGTAAAATCTAATGGTTAAAATAGAGAAGTGCTACAGGGGTTTTATATGATAGAAAGATGCCTACCAAAGTAAAAGGTAATTTCTATAAAACAAACATAGACCACCAATGCTATATGAGAGTGAATTTTGGGCCTCTACAGTTAACACATCCATAAGATAATTGTTGCAGGTATGCAAATGTTAAGATGGATGTATAGTCATACAAGATAAGAGAAAAGTAGAAATGACCATATTCACAAGAAGGTTCAAGTAGCACAAATCAAGGATAAAATGAGAGAAGGTCGCTTGATATGGTTCGGTCATCTCCTATGTCGACCTCTGATGCACCGGTTGGTAGATGTGAAACTATAGTGAGTTGAAGTGTTAAAAGAGGATGAAGTAGACCTAAAATCACATGGAAGGAAGTTGTCTCAAAAGACCAACGATCTTTATAGATCCCTGCAGACTTAAGGAACGATAAGGCACAATGAAAGAAAAAGTTCTATATAGGCGATACCTATTAGTTGAGAATATGGTTTAAACATGTTAGCACTTTTACTATAGATCGTGTGCTTTCTAGGAGTGGTTTAGCCTTTAAGAGATTTATATGTTCAGAAACTATAGAGAACTTCTAATATCTTTTATTTGTAATTGTATAATATTGACATGAGGTGAGCTTAAATGGAATAACATCAGCAGTGAAGAGTTATATAGCTGATCCATCTTGTTTGGAACTAAGACGTGTTGTTGTTGTATGTGTGCTAATTATCTCCTGTTTTGTTTTAATAATAGGTACCTTCGAGGGATGAGAACTAAAATATGCATAATTATGTCAAAGCATGTAGTCCAAGAAAGAAGGAGCCATACTAAAACTGTGTGCAAAAGTTCTACGTGTTCACAAGATAGTTACTTATATCCAATTTGTTAGTCTTGTTTCCAATATAATGAGACATCTAAGCATTTATTAAGGACTGGCTTTTTTAATGTATACATGTAAGAAAGAGGAGCAAAAATCAGATCAAAAGCTATTCCTGAATCATGTCTCCTTCGAAAACGAAAGACTTGTAGTCATCATATGACACGTTTATCCACTTCTCTCTTCAAAGTGTCTGACTCACTTATTTTCCTGCCTAAATGCTTTGTTGCTCGGACTCTACGAAATGTCATTGGGTGTGTGTTGGATCTTCCAAAAGTAATATATTTTTGGAGGATACGACACGAGTGCGGCAGCATTTTGGAGAGTCCGCGCAACATAGCCTAAATGAGACCTTCAACTCTGTTGTATAGCTTATTGCTTTACTTCAATAATAGTAGCATCTGCTGTTTTGTTGAAAAAGATAAGGGAAAAAGAAAAGAAAGAAAACAAGCTATTCTTTGCAATTGGGCATGTGCTCAGTGGGGGGAACCCTAAGTTGTCGAACAAATTTAAAAAAATAATCATCCAGAAGCTTTTACTAATTTTGTTTTTATTGATGTAATATTACCAAAGAAAGCACAACAAAGATGTATTATTTTTTGAAATTGATGGGACATGAACGTCGACAATTAGGGAACTCTTTAGGTGCTTTCTAAAGTTATATAGATTTCAGATTTCTGCAATTAACTTAATTATGGGGAGGACTATACTAGTCACACTTCTAGGCACATACTCTTGAGTCTGAACAATATAACAAAGTTTACAGCATTAGACCATGGTGGATTTTCACATATTCCCCAGCTGGGATGAGGACAAATGGAGAAGCTTTGGTTCTTGGCACGGGCATCTCATTGAAATAAAACCACATATAGATCTTAATATCACCAGAAACTTCAGGAGATTGAAACAACCATTATTGCTGAATAGAATGTGAAGCATGCAAAAAAGAAGTATAACTAACAACCTATTGAATCGAAGAGCATCCTTACCAGAAGGACGATGAGCATTAAGACCGCCATTAGGGACTAAAATTTCTAAACGGCCTTTTATGGGCTTCACGACTTTCTGGAGAATCTCTTGACGTTCCTTCAAGCTTCGGTGAATAACACTGGTATCCCCAACATAAAGAATATCGAATGCAATGTCTATTGACATTTAATGTTAAGAAAGATAGAAGCCAACCAACTGTATGGAACTCTAAATACAAGAATCGCTGACATCAACACACTCACTCATCTCCTGTTGAGAACACTGCCAAACTTGAACACAGTTGCCGAGAGAAAAGGATACAGCACAACTGCATCACAACCAAAACATAAGTCATTATGCTAAGTTTTTGTAGGAATGACTCAATAAAATAGTAATGTTCTCGTGACAAACCTGCCTATCACTATCAAGACCCTCTCTTGCAGCCTTTGCTATGAAAAAGGTAAGAAATTCACAATGAGAAGTCAGGCAATTAATTACGCAAAGATAGGTTCACAATGGATTAGATATCATCAGCAAAAATGGAAAATGCATCTGTAGACAAAACAAATAGATTTCAAATAAATGTCAATCAAAGATCATAAATACCTATTTCTTGATTGGAACCAAACTCTGCAAAGCGGTTCATTGATGCATCCCAAACCAGCATTTCACCATCAAGTATGCACCTGATCAAAAGAAAAGAGGCAAGGCGAACCATAGTTGCAAAAAGGTAAGTGCCCTTCATTACAAGCAAGATAAAGGCAATAGATATAGCTATCCAAGCTCTGCCCAGTTCAGAAAATAACAATGCATATTCTTTTAATTTCAGAAAATAACAAGTTATTAGAGATACTTGATGCCATCAATAAAAGATAAACTAAAAACTTCACTTCATTTCACACCAGATATTAGGGATGTACAGCGTCCAAAAGCTGAAAGAAAGATTTCTATCACCATGCTGCTCATGGCTGTTCGGAGCTCCTCCACAAAGTAAGTTAATTCTTCCTCTCTTCTTTAAACAGAACTTATGCTACATTATCAATCTGGGCCAATCGCCCAAAATTTCTCATTATACAACCTTGCATCCCATCCCAAATTGACCGAGAAAGAGAGAAAGAGAGAGAGAGAGAGAGAGAGAGAGAGAGAGAGAGAGACCGACAGGGAAATGAGAGACATGACGTGATCATAAAATCAAGCCCCACAACATTTTCACAGTCAAGAGTTGAAACTAAGTTCATAAACAGGCAAACAAAGTATATATGAGTCCAGGGTAAGATTGATAGGCATTTGGTGGATTTGGTAGCAAATCTAGACATGAAACAACAATAAACAAATCACAGGGTGATATTGAAAAACAATGGGTAAAAAGAGAAGAAGGGAAGTTTTGCGATTGAGATATCTGTTCGCTTACTTGTTAACAAGAATATTCTGTGTAATAACATCTGACATTCCATGAGCATACTCTTGATGATCAAAAAAGTTTCTGCATGAAAATTGAGTAAATAATCGCGCTCAGAAAAGCAATATAAGCCTATAATAATTCATTATGAGAACCATAGCGTATGCATATCAAGATTTACTCGGAAAGTACAAAAATTAAAATTCAGTAGGACACAACAGAAAAAATTCGTTTACTCATCGTAAAATTTTCTTCTGACCCCCAGTTTTGCGCCACCAATTGAATTTGTACCCACTTTTTAAAAAAGTTTAACTGATACCCAATTTTGGGATAACTTCAGATACATACACTTTTCTCTTCTTCTTTACTATTGTTTTCTTCTTCTTCTTAGTTGCAAAATGAGTTTGCTAAATTTATTGTTGTTTTGACAATTTGATGATTGACATTTGTTCTTTATGATATTTAAAAGTTATGTTTCAAATTTGAGCTCATTTGGAGAAGATTTGGGTATTGAATCGTGTATTGGATTGTTGAAATTCGAAGAACAAGTTTATGTTTCAGAACTCAAGATTCGAAATCTGAAGTTGTATTCAATAGATTGAACTACTTAAGATTTGAATTTCTAAATTTGTATTTGAAAGATGGAAGAACACCGGATTTGATTTGTGAAGTTGCATTGAAAAGATTGAACTACTTTACATTCGAATTTCAGAAGTAGCATTTAAAAGAAAGAAGAATTTCAGATTTGATTTCTGAAGTTGCATTGAAAAGATTGAACTACTTAAGATCCAATTGGGACAGCGGGTACACTTTGCAAAATTTTGTGCAATACGGGTATAACTTCACTGGTGGCCCAAAAATGGGTATATATGAAAATGCCCCTTACTCATTTAGATAAATTGAGCAAATATTTGTGACCCAAAATAGCAAGGATTAAATAATGCCAAGGAAATGCAACAAAAGGAAGGAACTAGATATAAAGCAATGAAAATGGTACCTTGAGAAGAAGTTTAGGTCAGAATTATTTTTATGAATCTGGATACGATCCCCGTCAAATTTGCACTCAACAACTACTTCCTTCCCATGAAGCTGTTGACATATTAACAAGTTTAGCATGAGACAAAGTTAATTAATAGTAAATCTACCATCGCTAGAAAGACTTGGTGTGTGAAAGGGAGGGGGAGAGAGAGAGAGAGGGGATAAACAACGAGATAAAATAGCAAATCTGAGAAAACCTTTTTCCACGCAGCAGATGCATTACTGACCCTAAGAGCCAGCTGAGGGCGGACCGCTTTTCCAACTTCAATGTCCTGAGGAAAACAACACCAGGTGCAATCATCAGCTGGACATGTATAGAATGTAAAACTAGAGACGGGAGAACTTAAATGATATTAACATCATGATGTAATCAATGACATACCACCTCAAAAACTAAAAGGATCATACTAACTGTTGTAATTTTGCCACGAGCTGTGGAACAAGTTCCTTTCGTGGAAAGACCTTTTCAACATTGTTTCTTGATATGAAATATGTTTGTATATGCTTGTCACATTCAAATTCCGCTTACGAGAGCTTCGCATAGTCAGTCCCAAGTTCGAACAAAGGAGGATGGTTGTGTTATGACGGATAACATAAAGATTAAATATTGTTATTATGGGTTCGAAGCATAGTTGCCTGATTGATAAATTATTTTCATATTCGACTTGAACAATGATACAAATGTCAGAATCATTTCTATATCACTTTGTTGACAGCAATAAAATACTAATTCTCTACTTTGGCACTCTTTTACTGCCTTCTCTACAACTGCCCTGCATATGATACAAATTCTTTACCTTCCCACTCCTTTACTGTTGCACACTCTAAGATTTTAGCTAAGTTTTACGTTCACATTCATTTCTTAGTTGTGCAAAGAGGTGTTTGACGTGTTGCGAAGGTGTAAGAACACTGAAATCTTATGAAAGGTGATAAGGATGTCTGACAAAGGGTAGAGGTAGTTTAGAGTGGTTTTGAAAGAGTGATGGGGGAAATGCGAAACATAGCATAACTTCAAGGATGCACAACTATTGATATAACAGGAATTTGACTATAGTTTCTGAAGCAATTTGTAGAACTTGGAGTCTAGTTTACAATGCATCAAATGGTTCGTAATATTTGGACGTTCCTACAAAAAATTGTGGGCATTTTACTGAAAGCTGTCTGTCGGACAATCATGTGCATGCATCGGAGGCCTGTCGTCTGCACGTAATAGCAGAAAAATAACAATTCTGCTTTCATTGTTTCTTATGTGCGGGTGAAAAAAAATGGGCTCTCTTACAGGAATTTCCCAATATCTTCAGCCTATAAAAGGACCGAAATTGAAACTTTCCTCATTTCTTTCATCTCCAAAAGGTAGGACACGACCTTGAGAGGGGATAGCTTACCCTTCTCATTACTGTAACTGCACAAGTTACTTCACTGTGAGAAAATAACCCTTATCTGGATTTCTACACTCAGGAATTTCCTACCAGGATTGATGTTGAAGATTGCTTAGGAGTTAGCCAACCCTAAATTGCCTTCAACTACAATTATTATAATTTAAGGAACATCACATATTTTCACTGGATTGCTGATGGTTCTATTGACTATAAATGCATAAGTTACTTGAGACTGAGAAAACTATCTTTTCCTGAAATTTTTTCTTCTACTAAATTTATGTACCTGTGATTTAAGCCAAACAATTTGTGCCGAGGGTCTATTCGGGAACAGCCTCCCTACCCCCAGGGTAGGGGTAAGTCAGCGTACACACTACCCTCCCCAGACCCCACTTATGGGATTATACTGGGTTGTTGTTGTTGTTGTTGTTGTTGATTTAAGCCAAACAATTGCCTCGTCAGTCGTACTTTGTTGCAACAGCTTTACTTTGCTATAGTCTTAGACAAACATGGTTGATCGAAAAAAACTAATTAGTGGATCCATTCATGATTCGACTCAGTAGACTATGCAAGGTTGCCATCCCTTCAGCTTCAAAAAGAAAGAACAACCCATAGTCGAACTCCATTGCACTTTCCATTAACCATTTATGTAAGAACATCTCATAAAAATAATACCTACTTCTAATAACTTCAACATATGCAATACAAGAGATTTCATATACACAAATCTCACATAACAATAATAACTTAATGACATACGTATTCTACATAGTATATTTGTGTCCTAGCCATACCGTGCACGCTTAGTTTTAGTTCCTTTTTTCCCTCATAAATTGTATCATGTTTGAAATGATGTTGTCATCACATCCTTTTTTTTTTAAAATCAAAGCAGTGACACGACCATGTCAATACTACTTAGGGTACATCGTACAAGTAATTGCAAGTTTAAAACAACCGGATGACTTATAATGCAACAATTTGGGCACTAATTTATGGTCAACGCAGCAAGTTTCTTTGCCCATTTGAAAGAGCTAACTCATTCCCAAATTGCTCTGTTTTAAGGCATGAATAAACTCAATATACTAAAGAATGGTCAATGCAAGCCTAAACAATCTACATCACACTAGGTAAAGGAACACACTTGAAAACTTCAATCACGACTGCAAATTCTTTAATTTTAAACATTGAACAAAGTACAAAGATACTCCCTCTGTTCAATTTATGTGACGTAGTTTGACTCGGCACGGAGTTTTAAGAAGAAAAAAGAAGATTGTTAAAACTTGTGGACTTAAAAGTTTGAAGGGTAAAAGCTTTGTGGGGCCATAGCATCTATGTGGCTATAAAAGCTTTTCATTATGGTAAAATAGGTTAAATGAAAAGTTTAAAGTTAAATTGTCTCCAAGTATAGAAATATGTCATTCTTTTCAAAAAGGAGTAATAAGGAAAGCGTGTCACATAAATTGAAATGGAGGCAGGATAAAAAATCACCTACTTCAGAATTCAAAGTCCTTCAACCAAGAGTAAAGTTGCTGATGAAATCTAAATCTAAATATGTAGCATAGGAAAATCAATTAATCACTGCTTCAGCCATTGCTTCCAACACTTCACAAAACCTGTCATCTTATCCTTTCTTCCCAAAACGCCCAATCATTTATCGGTGACTTTCTAAATCAAGCTTTGATAAAAGAGTAGATTGCTCGACCACGGAAGGCAATGAGAGACGAATTTAGTAGGACCTGACCATTAACATAAGCACTCTAGCTGAGGAAATAACACATTTGCTCATCTCTAGGCCAAGAAGTGACTTTAGGATCTTTACCAACTGCAAGCGGTGAACAAATATCTACCAAATTATAGGTCAGGAATATACACTTAGTCACTAAAGTGAGAAAAAAAGAAGAGATTTTACAGTTAAATTTGTATTTTAAAAAAATCTGGTGGAATAACATATCCAACAAAAGTACCGAGTCAGGAAAAGAAGTATGTCATAAGGTTCAATATGAGAACTTGAAGCAAACCTGGTGTTTATGCCGTTGACTTCTGTCCCTCAACTTTTCACAAACTAGTTTTAAATCGCATGTGACATTGAATAAGTCCTCTGCATCAGGATGGAATTCATGGAAGATGCTCTTTTCACTAATTCCCAACTTAAGATCTGAAAGATGAAGACATTGAAATTGGCATCATTGGGTATGGAGGGAGATCCTACAGATTAAGCATTGACAAAAAATCATCACACCTTTCAGAATTATCATTATAATCCATTTCATTTCTTGGGCATTTGTTTTTCTGATGAGATCAGACAGAATTGAAGTCTTCTCTGCTCTGTTAAAACAATAGAAATACATCTTCATGAAGCATAATATAACAAGCTAAGTGAATAGTGAATAGTGGAGCAACAAAGTATCTGATCAAGTTCTTTCTAAAACAATGGTCTCTGAAGAAGCAACCAAAGTCTACAACTAAAGTATGCATTTACAGGCTTCCTGCAGGAGATCTAGGCTTTGAGTTAACAATGCAACAGATCTAGGGGTTGTTTGGTTGGAAACAAATTATCCTGGGATTAATAATGATGAGATTATAATGCAGGGAATAATAATGAGGGGATTATTTAGTGGATATACTTTTATTGTAGATGTTTGGTTCATTGGACTAAAAATGAGATATACGGGGTATAAATAAAACTTGTGTTTGGTTTAAACTAGAGAGATTGGGATAGGGATGGCAAACAGGCGGGTCGGGTCGGATATGGGAATTAATAATGATGAGATTATAATACAGGGAATAATAATGAGGGGATTATTTAGTGGATATACTTTTATTGGTAGATGTTTGGTTCATTGGACTAAAAATGAGATATACGGGGTATAAATAAATTGTGTTTGGTTTAAACTAGAGAGATTGGGATAGGGGTGGCAAACGGGTGAGTCGGGTCGAAAACGGGTAATGCAAAAACGGATAAATTATCCGACCCAACTCATATTTCATACAGATGAAAAACAGGTTAACCGGCGGATAATATGGATATCCATATTATCCATGGCTTATTGAGTATGATCACTTTTGGGAGAATTCCTAGTCTCCCAAACTTAAGGAACCTCTAATTTGAGGTTTTACAAATGTAAAAGTTAACACATTAGTTATCCATTGGTTATCCATTTTCTAAATGGATAATATGGTTTTTATCCATATTCAACCCGTTTTAAAAAATTCATTATCCAACCCATTTTTTAATGGGTAATATGGGTGGATAACTATTTTCTTTTATCCATATTGCCAGCACTAGATTGGGATAAAAAGAAACAACAGCAGCAAGATAATAATAAGATAGCTCCCAGGCACATTTCCCAAGACTAAAGCTTCTTAGTCTTTCTTTTCGTTCCATCCTCTTTTGCAGGGGGAAATCCGGTGTTGTGGCCGGATTTTAACCAGTTCCTTACCAATATAAGTTTAAGAGTACTATCCAATAAAGATGGTGTTAATATCATTTATTTTGCAGTGGGTTTTAAGTCATGAAATCATCAGAAGTGAGTCCAGAGCTGAGGAATGGTATGAATGGACGGAGCGCGGCAGAAATCTTATTAGAAGAACCACTTTCAGCAGGAAGACAATGGCGTGGCTTTGCGAGGCCTTGAAGGAAGCATCGAAAATTAAAGGGAACCACGTGAAAAGATGGAAATTTCATGATCAGTTTTTTGAGTTTTTCTGTGCAAGAAATTATAATACGTATGGTCGCTAAATAACCATAATCAGTGTTCAAGGGAGAAGGAGATCTGTCATTATTATCCCGGAGATAGCATTTAATACTGGATGGCTGGACATTGCCTTGAAGATTGAAAGATTCATTAATTACAAAGTCAGACAAACAGTTATAAATGCACCCAAAATTACAGAGAAAGGTCTTTTGTACTCGGATACTACCAGAAGATATAAATGGTCCTCCAGAGAGATGAATGAAGCTACGATCCAAACGAAAGGTGATATCATTAGTATTCCTGGAGATTCCAACACTATGCAGAATGATCTCCTAAGCAGGAGCTTGGTGGGTAGCTTGCCAGAAGAAATTACAGATATCCCTGCCTTATCGGAAATTCGTCGTTGGGTTAGTAGCAACTGGAAGCAGGCTCACGGCACCAACATCTATGAGATGGGCTACAATCGATTTCTTTTTGAATTTTCTTCTAAATTAGTGGTTGACCACGTTCTGAAAGGAGACTGGAGTTGGAAAAAGCATAAAATTAACCTTCAATGGTGGTTTCCGACGGTGTGCTCTATTCCAAGAGAAGAGAAGATTAATCATGTGGGGGTCAGAATTGTAGGGCTTCCTCTTCAATTGTGGTCCCATAATGTTTTCAAAAACGTTGGGGATTTTTGCGGTGGGTGGATTCAAACTGAAGAAGAAACAGAACTGAAAAACCACCTAAAATGGGCGAGAATAAAAGTTAAAGGTGATGGCAGTTCAGATCCTAAAGCTGTGAAGGTGGAGTTGAAGGTTTAATATCGGAGATCCAAATTTGGTGTGAAGCTCCAGTACGTACCAGTATCGGAGAAGACGGAGGAGGGAGGCAATCGGACCTTCGGATAACAGAGGCTACTCAAAGTACCAGGGGAGGGGCTCAATGTATTTCTGACATGACGGGGCACGTGGGATGCTCAAAGCTTTCATGTAATGTGAATTTAAAAACCACACGTGACAGCTCACGTGAGAAAGGGGCACAAGTTTTAACTCCAAATCCGGATAGGGAACAACAGGTTATTAAGAGGACATTGAGCCCAGATATTTTGGCCCAATGTGTATCGGAGGAGATCTCTTTTAGGGTCCATAATTCCGAACCCGGATTAGGGCCCAGGCCCGATCCTTTTAGTGAAGAGATAAAGGCAAATAGTCAAGAAATAGATACGATCAAATCAGGCCTAGAAGAGTCTTCAGAGGGAGACAACAACAGAAAAGAACAGGAAGGAGGAAAGGAGTACGATCAACAGAATCCAATTGAAGAGTTCAATGATATGACTCTTTTTGAAGACAGAGGTACACAAGATGAACTACTGGAAACCTACAACACACACATGCAAGCAAAACAAATGGAGAAAGCTGTTGGATGGGCAATTGAAGAAGCAGTACCTCTAAACCTTCAAAGTTTAGAGGAAGAGAAGGATCCAGAATTTGATGCAACTATCTGGGTTCATCAGAACATTATTAGACTTAGCAAGGAATTTGGTGTCAACTTTCAAGGTTGTGAAAGAGAAGCTTTGGAGCTCTTTTCAAAAATCGACAATAAAAGACAAGAGAACAAAGGGAAATCAGAACTATAGGAGATGGAGACCCCAAAAAGAAAGGGTTTCAAAGAGTGAAAGGGGCCGGAAATTGGGAGTAATTTCAGGAGTAATGGAACTAGAAGTAAGGGGGGATGTATTGTCATAAGTGAACAATGAAGGTAAATATTGTATCATGGAATGTTATGGGGTTAAATCGTCAAAGGAAGAGAGTTCTGATAAGAAGTATGATGAACAACTGGAAAGCAGATGTTTTTTGTTTTCAAGAATCCAAGTTAGAAGGGGATATCAGGGAGATTGTAAAAGAGTTATGAGCCAATAGGTGGGGGAATTTTGCACAATTAGAAGCTAGTGGGACTAGAGGGGGTATAGTTGTTTTGTGGGACAAAAGGGTATGGGATGGGGAAATTAGCAGCTTGGGGTCTCATACTATCACATGTAAGTTTTCTGGTAGATCTCAGGAACTTATTTGGCACTTATCTAGTGTGTATGCACCAAATGACAGTAGAGACAGGGAAGAAGTGTGGTGGGAATTGGCAGGGGCCAGGGGTTTATTTGATGGACCATGGGTGGTTTGTGGAGATTTTAATACTGTGAGATTTCCATCAGAAAAGAAAAACTGCAACAGAATTACAAGAGGGATGAAGGATTTCACTGATTTTATTGAAGATATGGAACTAGTAGATATGCAATTAGCAGGAGGCAACTACACATGGAGAAAAAGTGACAATCATAATATAGCTGCTAGACTGGACAGATTTCTGGTATCTGGAATGAAGGATTTAGAAACATCAAACAATCAATACTTCATAGAGTAACATCAGACCACTCACCACTGATGCTTCAATGTGGCAACTGGGATCCAGTCAAATCTTACTTTAAGTTTGAAAATTGGTGGCTGCAAACAGATGGATTCACAGATAGAGTTAGAGATTGGTGGAATTCCTTTAGTTGTGAAGGAAGTCCTGACTTTATTTTGGCCTTCAAGCTCAAAGCCTTGAAGGGAAAACTTAAAGAATGGAGCAAAACTTTACAAGGAAACCTGGAGTTGCAGAAAACAAATGTGCTTAACCAGCTTGCACAATTGGAGGAGATTCATGACCAGAGGCCTCTGAATGAAGAGGAAATTTATGCAAAAACTGCCCTAGCTATGGAGTTTGAGGACATCGCAAAGCATGAGGAGGTAGCCTGGAGGCAAAGATCCAGAGCCTTGTGGCTGAAGCAAGGGTTTAAGAATACAAAATTTTTCCACCGAACCGCCAATTCCCATAGGAGATATAATCATATTGAGCAGCTGGTAGTACAGGGGGAGTTAATACAGAATCATGGTGATATCAAGAAAGAGATTGTCACCTTCTATCAAAAGTTATATTCTGAAGAAGAGGTTTGGAGACCACAAGGTAATCTTAGGAACTATCCTATTCTTACTCCAGAAGACAATCAATTGCTCCAAAGTCATTTTGGTATTCAGGAAATTTGGGATAGTGTGAAGGCATGTGGAGGGGATAAAGCCCCTGGACCTGATGAATACTCAATGGCCTTCTTCATTCAATGTTGGGAAGTGGTGAACGAGGAAGTAATAGCTGCAATTCAAAACTTCTATGAGCAGGGTATTTTTGAAAAGAGTTTCAATGCCACATTTGTGGCATTGATTCCAAAGAAGGAGGGAGCCAGGGAATTGAAAGACTTCAGGCGTATCAGCTTGATAGGTAGCATCTATAAAATCATCTCCAAGTTATTGACAGAGAGACTTAAGAAAGTAGTGAATAAGCTGGTGGATGCTCAACAGAAGGTTTTCATTAAAGGTAGGCAAATAATGGATGTCATTTTAATTGCCAACGAATGAGTGGATGCAAGGATATTAAGCAAGAAGCCTGGCATCTTATGCAAATTGGACATTGAAAAGGCATATGATCATTTGGAACTTTCTGCTTGACACCATGAGGAAGTTGGGTTTTGGTGGTAGGTGGGTTCATTGGATTAAGTTTTGCATCAGTACGATAAGATTCTCAATTCTAATTAATGGAACACCAACTGGCTTCTTTCCTTCGCAAAGGGGCCTAAGGCAGGGTGACCCCCTGTCTCTTTTTTTATTCATCATTGCTATGGAAGGCTTGAATAATATGTTAAGACAGCTCAAACAAACAATTGGATAAGGGGATTCAGGGTAAACTCCAGGGCAGATAGTCAATTGGAGATTTCTCATTTGCAATATGCAGATGACACTCTTGTATTCTCTGATGCTGATAAAGAACATTTGCTAATGCTAAGGATCATTTTTATTTTGTTTGAGGCCATATCTGGTTTGCGTATTAACTGGAATAAAAGCTTTATTTGTCCGGTTAATGAGGTGACAGAGCTTCAAAATTTGGCTGAAATCCTTGGTGGAAAAATTGGGTCGTTACCTACAGTATATTTGGGGATGCCTTTGGGGGCTAAAAGCAAGTCAAAAGGGATATGGAATGGGGTCTTAGAGAAATGTGAGAAGAAGCTAGCTAATTGGAAGAGCCAATACCTTTCTATGGGAGGAAGATTAATTTTGATTAACTTAGTACTTGATGTTATGCCTACATATATGATGTCTTTATTCCCAATCCCAGTGAATGTGGTGAATAGAATAAATGCCTTGAGAAGAAATTTCTTATGGGAAGGAAATAGTGATAAGAAGAAAATTCACTTGGTCAGATGGAATTCCCTTACTTGTAACAAGAAGGAAGGGGGGCTGGGAATGAATTTGAAGATTCAGAATCATATGAAGTGGTTATGGAGATTTGCTTCAGAAGAACAATCCCTATGGAAAGAGGTAGTCAAACAAAAGTATGGTATGGAAGAAAAATGGACAACCAAGCATGTGAGAAGCCCCTACGGGGTCAGTTTGTGGAAGTCTATTAGAAACTTGTGGCCTAAGCTCATTAACAAGTCAAGCTTCAGAGTTGGAAATGGTAGGAAAGTATCTTTCTGGGAGGATAATTGGCTAGGCCAAGCTTCACTGAAACAACTTTTTCCAGACATATATCTACTTAATCAACAGCAAAAAGCAACAATAGGAGATGTGTGGTCAAACCAGGGTTGGAGTCTTACCTTCAGGAGATTACTGTATGATTGGGAGATTGATCGGATATCAGATTTCTACAAGATCTTGGAACAATTCAAAGGGACCTCCAATGCTGAAGATGGTGTTACATGGCAAGGGAATAGCAAAGGAAAGTTCTTCGTCAAAGCAGCATATAAGGAATTCAATATTTCAAATAATCAGGTTGGTTGTTGGCCATGGAAATTGATTTGGAAGGTTAAAATTCCTTATAAAATGGCCTGTTTTACATGGTTGTTGACAAAGGAGGCAGTTCTAACCTAGGATAACTTGGTCAAGAGAGGATACCAATTTTGTTCTAGATGCTACTTATGTGGAGAGGAGGCAGAGACAACACTGTAGGGTTACCTCAAACCTATGTAGGATGTTCATCAACTTGAGGGGATTTTTGTGGGTTATGCCAAGAAGAATTAGTGAAGTTCTAGCTTGCTGGAACATAGAAGGCAACCTTCCCGGTTATAGACAGAGATGGAAGATTGTCCCTGCTTGCATTTGGTAGACAATTTGGAAAGAAAGAAACCGAAGATGCTTTGAAGATAGATCCAGTAATGTCCAAAAGATGAAAATGAATTGTTTAGTTCTTTTTTACTTTTGGTGTAAAGGAGAATACTTAGAAAACCATGAATCTATTTTTGATGTATTAGAATCCTTATGAGAAGAAAAAGGATTAGGAGAGCTTCTCCTACGCTTCACCTTGTAATTATGGATGACTCCACATATTCTATGTAGTCTTATTATTTATATACAAATGTTACCTTTTCAACAAAAAAAAAATTGGGATAAACTTTTATTTTCAATTTTAACCTTTCCTTTCTTAAAATTAATTTGGAAAAAAACTTTGGAAAAGGGCAAATGTGCCATTTTAGTCTCTTATCCCAGGATTAATGATCCCCGGATTGTTAACCCACCCACCCTCAATGTGGGATAAAAATAATGTCACAATATTGATATAACTATCCCGAGATTGTTAATCCTGGAAGTGAAAATCCTACCAAATGTGGGATAACTAATCCCAAATTTAATCCTGGAACTATAATCTCTTATCACTCGAACCAAATGACCCCCTAAAGTTTAACAATACAACAAGTCTAAGTTTACCTATCAAAAATAAGAATACAATGTGACTAAGTTTTTGATATGCTTGAGCATGATGGCTTTACAAGATCTGCTTCTTCCTCATTAACAATTTGGTAATATGCACTCCTATAACTAAAATATTGGTATAAAAAAGCAATCGCTTTGACCATATTAGAAACTTGAAAGCTAGAGATAAAAATGAATTTCAACATGTCTACAATTTTTGCATTCTACGTCAGATCACAAGACCGAGTTTCACGCTCTTCCATACAACAAGTTGGCCTATGCAGCTGACAAGATCAACTTGTTTGAGAACTAGCCATTATTGAAAAAGAATGTTGATCAATAATTCAACTGATGTGCCATGATTGATGGTAAAGACTATTGGTCAATATGGATGAATCTAAGACAAGTCTCAAAGCATGGCATTTTTGCTTTGGCGGAGCTTGCCATGCCACATGACAAATACATTGAAAGGGCAGAAAATATTAGAAGATTAAAAAACATGAACGTTAAATAATTCAAAATGTCAAAGCAAATGCATAACCACCGGATTAAGCCAAAAAAAAAAAAAAAAAAAGAATAGTTGGTATCGAGGCTTAATTGTAGTTATATTAGGTTTGCTGCTTGACAGGGGTCTTTTTTTTTTCAAGTTATTCACTTTTACGTTTGTGTAGAGATAAGTGTGATATTTTTTTGGATGAAGTAATGTGTTTCATTAAAAAAGGCATCAAGGAGATGCAAGATTACAAGATACATAATCACAAAATAACAAAAATACAGAAGTGCATTGTATGCCCCAATACAATGTCTCAATCTAGAACAAGAGAGCTAACAAATTCCAAAAAATGGTCAGTACTAATTACTGGGGACATCTTTGTCCAGCAAAAAAGATTGAGTAAACATAAGGTTTTAAGAGAGTGGTTTGGAGTTGAAATGTCATCAAAACATCTTCTATTCCTCTCATTTCAAAGACACCAAAAAATAGTTGCAGGGATCATAAGCCAGATTTTCTTGATGGCCTTATCAACTTTCCAAAGACTCCAACTCATATAAGCTCTCTTATGTTTTGTGGCGTTACCCAATTTAGCCCAAAAATGCAGAAGAACATGTTCCATATGTCAGTAGCTACTGGGCAATGCAGGAAAAGATGGTTAACAGTATCCTGGTGTCTCCTACAGAGATAACAGTTGTTGACCAACTAAAACCCTCTTCTGTTAAGGTTGTCTTGAGTTAAACAAGTTTCATGAAAGGCAATCCAATTGAGACATATGACCTTAACAGGAAATTTGGTCCTCCATATCAGTTTCCAAGGCCAAGCATCAAGTACCTGGATTTGAGAGTATAACTTTGAATAGCATTCTTTGACAGTGAAATTACCCTTGCCGCCCCATCTCATCCTGTCTGAAGTGTTTTCATTTATGTTATAGGCCTCCACTTTTGCTAACAGTTCCATCAAGCTTTCTAATTCCTTGTCTTGAACAAATCTTCTAAGATGCACATCCCAATTGTTATTTATCATGTTTTGAGCAATTGAAGAGCTCTTGTCCTGTGCAATGTTGAATAGGCTAGGGAAGTCCTCCATTAGAGCATTATTGTTGAGCCATTTGTCCTTCCAAAACCTGATGTGAGCTCCATTGCCTGGCTTGAAGTGAACATTCTGGAAAAATTCATTCCCCAACTTATTGATATATTCCAAAGGCCCAACTCCGTAAGGTGCATTGACAATTTTAGTACTCCAATTGTCTTTTGGACCATGCTTAGCCTTGATCACCTCCTTCCAGAGGCTTGTTTCACCTGTGCCATACCTCCATAATCACTTCATTAGCAAACTTTTGTTGTGAATTGCAAGATCTCTTACCCCCAAGCCTCCATTACACTTTGGTTGTAAAACTTTCTCCTATTTTATCAGATGGTATTTGTGAAAGCTGTTATTTCCTTCCCATAAGAAGTCTCTTCTGATTTTATCTAGCTTTTATAGCACCTTACTAGGGATGGGAAACAAGGACATGAAGTAGGTAGTGTACTATCCAGTACACTCCTGATGAGGGGTCCCCCCCCCCCCCCCCACAATGGATGGTAATGCGGTTTCCATGAAGCAAATTCTTTTCAAATTTTTCTACAACTCCATTCTAGATTTCACAACTTTTGAATTTGGCTCCCAATGGGAGACCCAAGTATGTACTAGGGAGCGTCCCTATTTTACACCCCATGATTCCTGCCAACTCATCAATGTTAGTCACTCTATTGACCGGGTAACGGTAAATAATGCTTTTCATCATGTTGATATGCAACCCTGATAAGGCTTCAAAAGGCAGTAGTGTAAGGTTTAGAAATTGTATCTGTGATTTTTCAGCCTCGCAAAATAACAATGTATCGTCAGCATACAACAGGTGTGAGATTGTGATTGTGTTTCCTGCATTTGTGCCAACATTGAAACCCTATACTGAAACCGTGAATCCATTGCATTTGTCTTGCCTTTTTCCAACATTTGACTAAAACTCTTCAAGGCTAATATAAACAAAAAAAGGGAAAGTAGATCCCCTTGTTTGATCCCTTTCTGTGGGGAGAAGAAACCCACAGGACCTCTGTTGATTAGAACTGAATATTTGACTGTAGAGAAGTTGTATTTAATCCATTTTAACCATTTATCACCAAACCCCATTCTTCTCAGAATTGATATCAAATAAGACCAGTTTAATTGATTAAATGTCTTCTCTATATCTAGCTTGCACATTACACCAGGTTCCCCATTTTTAATCCTGCAGCCCAAGACCTCATTAGCAATAAGAGTTGCATGAGTTATATGTTGTTGCTTAATAAAGGCGTTTTGATGAGCCAACACCAACTTTCCAATTACCTTCTTCAATCGTTCTGCTAATAGCTTGGCAACAATTTTGTAAACACGGCCAATAAGACTAATTGGCCTGTAATCCCTCAACTCAATAGCATCCTTCTTGTTAGATATCAAGGCAATAATGAAAGAAGCATTACATGCTCTCACAATGTAGTTGTGCTGATGGAAGTGATTGAGAGCAACCATGATATCAGGTTTGATCTTTTTGAAAGAAAGCCATAGTGAAACCATCTGGTCCTGGGGCTTTGACAGGAGCACATGATTAGATGATGGCATGCACTTCTTCCACAAATTCTCTTTCTAACATCTCCCTTTCGTCCACTGAGAGTCTAGCTACATCCTCAAAACTGACCGTTGATCTCCACCCTTCATTCTCTTTATGAAGATTCAGATAGTACTTTAGGATCTCCTCCCTGATCACTTCTTTCTCATCTGTGATGTCGTTGCCAATTTTGAGCTTGTCAATTGAATTATATCTCCTGTGGGAATTGGCTTATGACCAAAAGTATTTTGTTTTCCTGTCCCCTTCCTTTAACCACAAGCATCGTCATTTGTCTCCATGAAGTTTCTTCAGCTTTAGCAATTTCCTCCAACTCTATTTTCAGATTCAGGAACCTTTGCTTTTCGAAATGATTTGGAATTCTAGTTTCTGTTGCATGCTCTAATGTTGCAAGTTCATCTAGAGCCCTGTGTCTCCTTGTATCAAGCATACCATACACTTCTTTGTTCCGAGGTCCTTTTTCAAGTTTCTCAACTTCTGTATGAACACAAAGTCTGCACTGCCACCAATAGCATAATTCTGCCACCATCCTTTGATCATATCAAATCAATGAACCCCTCTTTTTGTAGCCATATATTCTCAAATTTAAAATAGGATGGTGTTGAGCCCCAAACACCACTTTCAAGCAACAAAGGTTTATGATCCGATATGACTTTTGGTAAAGCCAGTTGTTTGATTGCTTTAAAACATTCATTCCACTCTGCAGAGACAAGGAACCTATCAATTTTTGAGGCTTGTAAAGTGTCCTCCCCTCTTGACCAAGTATATTGTGCCCCTTGTAAAGGTAAATCCATTAGCCGAAGGTCTTCAATAATTTCTGAAAAGTTCCTCATAGCTTACCCCACTTGTGGGATTATACTGGGTGGTTGTTGTTATTGTTGTTGTTGTTGTTCCTCATAGCGTTGGTCCTTCTAGTGCAGTTTAGCCTCTCTGATTCATATATGCGCATTGAAGTCCCTTCCGACCACCTATTGATCACTCCAAATTCCTCTTATAAACCTAATTCTTGCCAGAAGCCCTTCCTTTCTGCATTAGAATGAGGGACATAGACTCCTGTAAAACCCCACCTGAAGTCCTTCTGTAAACTTTCAAGGAAGCAAGTGATTGTGTAGTAAACCTGATGAGAGTCAATACGTCTCCAGACTCTCTTATCCCATACAATGATAATACCCCCTCTAGCGTCACTAACCTTCAATTCTACCCAATCAGCCCACCTATTCCCCCAAATCTGATAAATTAAACTAGATGGTAAGTTGTCCATTTTTGTTTCTTGGAGACACAAAATGTCAGCTTTCTGTTTCCTAACAAATGAAGTGATAGTACTCCTTTTACTCTATCATTGAGACCCCTAATGTTCCAGCTAAGAATTTTCACTCTCATCTGAATATAATTTTTCCGTGCCGGCCCTTATCCCTTCTATTCCTCCTATCATAATTGATGCCAGATATCAAGTTTTGAACCTCATTCTCCCTTTTTTTCTTCCCTTTCCCCTTCCAGCTAGATGAAGAATGTGAATCCCAATGTTGTAATTGAACCTGCTTCTTCTAGTCCATTCTCATGATTAGGTCAAAAATTCCATGTTCGAACCTTGCTATATTGATCCCAAAAGCCTTGCATGCTTTCCCCATAACTAACTTTGTCCACTTCGAGGATTCAACTGTAGTGGGTTGTTGAATACCCTGCTGGATTCCTTGCAATTCCAGTTGTTCTCCTTCGTGCCAAGATAGAGGAAGAGATTCGCTAAAAATCGGTGTCTGAGCACACAATTGTTGTTAAAGCCATATCAGACCAACATAAACAATGGGAGAGACCCTTGAGATTGTTGATAAAAGATTATGCATCATAATCGGTCTCATCATCAGCTTCCGAGTGCGTATCCAAGTTTTCAGCATGAGGAGTTGTTTCAGAGATTGTTATTGTGTTTTGGGTCTGTTGAGAAATAGTTGTAGAAGAAGGTTTTACCACGCAGTTGTTTACCGAGGTCTGGCAAGAGCCCTTTAGCATTCCACTTCTGAATAAATGTGGGCTTAGTTGCCTTAGACTTGGAATGGGCCTTCTTTTTTGGGGCTTTGTAATAATTAACATTTTGGGCTGCCCCAAGATCTTTAATAATTCCCATCAATATCGTAAGCCTCTACTTTGGCTATAATTTCCATCAAGCTTTCAATCTCCCGGTCTTGAGTCGCTCTTCTAAAGTGCACATCCCAGGTATTGCTAGTTCTGTTTTGAGCAATTGAGGAGTTCTTGTCCAGAGCAAAGTGGAGTAAATTAGGACTATCCCCCATTTTAAAATTATGGCCTAGGACTTGTTCCCCCCACCCCCACACACACACAACTTGGTGCTAAGTGGGAATGTAAAATCCCACCAAAGCAACCTCAATATTTTATTAGAGTCCTTTTACTTCTGGGACAGAGATTGCCCGTACCGTTCTTTTTCTTTTGTAACTCCATTTTACCCAGTTTTGTATTGACTTATCATCTAAAGAAAAACAAGGCCATACCCCAGTCCCACCTTGAGTCCAATGAGCCAAACCTAAGATAAGATATCCAACAACTTTCGATAAGAAAAAAAGATAAATATCCAACAATTCCTTCACCGAGAATATAATCAGCCCGTTAGTATAGTATCTCGCTACTATTTATCAACCAAAAAAGCATAGTATCTCACTACTAAAAATAGTAAAATACTACCTAATTGCCATCTGTCAACTAAAAGATCCTAAAGTTTACTCTGATTTTGCTGCACAACATAATAGAATAGAAACAAAATGAGAAGTGAAAACAGAAGCAATGGTATTATGCAATCCATTTATCACTATACTATATATTAAGGTTAATATTCAGATTTAAAAGTATCATTTTCTTTTTTGCTTTCCCACACCAAAAGGCTAGCGGGACATCCAAATCCAATTAAACGAAAACAAGAATAACATGGACACTTGCAACAATAACATGGGTGAGATGTAACCAGATGGTACTACAAAGAAATAGCAACTTTTAAGATAAATACAACAAGCAGAACAGCAAAAGAGCAATATCTACAGCTCAACTTCCCATTTTCCCCTCCCCCGACAAAAGAAATTGACATAAGAACGCATAATTTACATTAAGAGGCCATAAAATTGGGTTGCAAAAGATAAGGACATAATATAGACATCTCTTCTAACTTCTGATAACACCTCAGCTATCTTCTTATCACTCTGACAACCGTGGTCAAATCCAAGTAGTAGATCAATTCTTTTTTTTAAGGACATACTTCGGTTCATGTTAGGAATCAAATCCGATAAATTTGAAGAACTTCTACCACAGCTCAACTAGGATTAGACATATCTACCTATTTTGAGGCCAAAGATTCATACTAAAACTGCTAGTTATAACCATACATTGCTCAAGGAAGAATATATTTGAGGTAAAGACAGCTTCTTAATGTATAACTACAGAAATCAGGAGGATAAAGATATACAGAAACTGGTAGGCTATAAGTATGGAAATCACAATGATAAAGATATAAACAAATATGGAAACTTCATCACCTGTTTTCACTGGACGCCAAGTGATCAAGGAATTCATTTAGTTCCTTAATTGTTAGCCCAGCAGAGGCCATTCCCTGTCTACGTTGGAGGACCTATTCACAAGTGGCATTTTAATGTGGCTACTTATCCATATATATGTCACAACTTTTAGCATTCTGAAGAAGAAAAAGTAAACCAAGAACATTTGCAACATAACGATCTGAGGGGAAAAAATAATAAAGTTGTATTATCACCATAGTGATAATGTAATAACAAGTGCAACAATAATTTCGATAAAAAAATAACAATAACAACACGGTTGCTAATGGATCTTACAAAAAGAAGTTGTAATAACAGCAAAAAAAACTCATGAAAAGGTAAGTGCTTATAATGTGTTAATTAGTATTTGTTTCCTGTTATTTTAGCTTGTTCTTGAGTATTAATAGGATGCTTCAGAAGTCATTTAGGTCTCATTTTTTTGCACTTAATCATTCAAATCTTAGTTATTAAGTGTTTGTTTTTTAGGTCGAAATCTTAATCATTCAAATCTCTATCATTAAGTGCATATGTTTTTTCCTCTTGCAACTACTTAATGCATCTAAATAAATTTGAATGATAAAGACTTATAACAAAGTCTTAATATTATTAAGATGCTATTGGTTCGAATTTTTGCAAATAAGGCATTTCACCACTATTCCATCCATTTACACTGCTACTCACCGCCATTGTTGCCCGTCACTTTCAACTACCACCGCCAATCTCAACCACAACCACTACCACCACCAATCGCCGCAGTCAGCTGTCAGCGCCACTGGCCACCGTCAATAATCATCACAACCAACCATCAATATCACAACCACCATCAATCACCGCTATTATTCGTCACCAATCATCTATCACCATCATCCACCATAATTATCAATTGCCCTCACCAACTACCACCACCAACCACTACTGTCAGCTACCATCACCACTAGCTACTAATCATAACCACCATCGCACGGACCACCGTATAAATTTTAATTTTTGTAATATTTAGCTGATATAGTATTAGATTAATTAGAATTTTATTTGAATTTTAAACTTATTAATTTTGAAGAAAGACAAACTTCTGACATTCAGATGCAGTCTTAATTATTTAATATTCAGACCTTAATATAACATCTTAATATTTAAATTTGTATTCAGATTCAGACGTCTAAATAATAATAAACATCTAAATATTCAAATGCCTATTCAAATTCAATTGTCTTAATCTTAATAAAAATAAATGGGGTCTTAGTTCTTATTTGCTGGCCCGGCAGAGGTCATTCCATGTTTGTGCTTGAGGACCTATTCACAAGTGGCAATTATAAATGTGTACTTATCTATGCGTATATTACATCTTGCAGTTTTCTTAAGAAGAGAAAAGGTTAACCAGAAACATCAACAACATGACAAACTCAGGGGAAAACATAATAATGTTGTATTATCACTGCAGTAATAATGTTATAACTACAATAATAAACAAAAACAATAACAACACAGCTATCAAACATATTAGACCGCTGATGTGAGCCCTCAGTATCAACTTCCACCTCCAGTCCAGAAGGTCAGGTTCTCATTCAACACTAGGTCATTTTAAAGATATAAATGGTTACGGAAAATAGTGGTCTAGCTATCAAGGAGCTTATTAGTTGGGAAAACTTAGCTCCAAAAATAAACAATTTGGGAAGATTGGAGCTACATCAAACAGCAGTTCCTTGAGTTTCAGGACCAGCAAAGATCTTAAGGACAAGGTCAATCTCTAAGAAGAAGGGAATGTGATGACTGAACTAGCAGCATAAATAAATGTAGAGAGATAATAACAGGGAAAATCTGTTATGTTTATAGGAATATAAGAGTCAAGTGTGTGAGGCTGAGTGACCCAGGTGGTTTTGGGTCACGTGCAATGATTGAAGGGACAGCTTTGATCATTTCAGACTCGAGTACGTAAAGAGTAAAACCTTCTCTAGCGCTACCACCAAATTAGTGCAAGCCTACCGTTTAAAACCATACAAGAATCAATCTGTAAATTTACCTCCAAATAGCGAAGAAGAATTTACCTCGGCAGCGACAAGAGAGAAGTTTCCGGCATTGGAGCCAGTTTTGGGGCCGCCTTTACGCCAGTTGAGGAGCCGTCGGGCATCATCGGAGTCACGGGACATGGCAAGGGCATCAATAAGGCACGTGGCAAGCACGTGCTCTTTGAGTCCATAAGAGCCACGCTCTCGGTCGAGACCAGGAAGAATGAGCCGCATAGCAGCGAAATTGTCCTGAGGCTTCCTGCAGAAGGCGTCTAGAAACTTCCGGAACTTGGACCGCTTCTGAGCTGATGATTTGCTCTTCTGTATCCACTGGAATAGGCTAACCATTACGCTGAACTTTATGTCTTCTCCGCCAATACTACTACCACCACCATCTACGGCGGAAGTCGCCATTTTCTTGGGGGGTTTTGGGTGCCAATTTCGAACAGTTCGAATTGAAGCGTACTCGACAAATTTGCTGGGAATGAATTTCACTCGAAATTCATATTTTTTTAGGGAGTTTTATACCCATTGGCCTTTCTACCCACCAAACTAATTACCCTTCCATTGCAGTGGGTAATTATTTCTTTTGTTCTCATTTTCCTTTTTACTTCTTTGCTTTTTTTCTTTTCTTTCTTTTCTCCTTTTATTTTTTCTGATTTTTCTTTCTTTTTACTTTTTTCTTTTCATATATTTTTCCAGAATTATATTATTCTTTATTTTCTTTATTAATCATAATATGATTTTATACTCAATCTGGCTTGTTTCTTTTTATTTTTCTTTCGTTTTCTTTATTTTTTAATTTCGTGTTCCTTTTCTAATTTCATTTATTTATTTTTTTAATTTCTTTTTTTTCATATTACTATTTTATGTCTTCTAACACCTACTTCTTATACAATGAATATTATTTTCAGGGAACTCCATCAAAAATATCATTTAAGAAAACATTTGCAAGGTCCTAGTTGAAAAAATTAAAAATAAAGTCAAAATGACTTATTTATTACGGAATACTATTATATTATATTGTATACTATAACAGTATAGTGTTACTATAACCATGACTTTAGCTTTGCACAATAGCACCTAGATGATTCAACAAATAGCAGTCGAAGGATACTATTATGGTATATTGTAAGCACGTGATTTTTGTTTCGCGCGACAATCGCTCCAAAAGAAATAAAAAATGTGACAAATGGTCCTGTTGTACAGGTTTTGGATTTTTGTGTGGCATATTCGTTAGTTATCTGTAATCTCGTCCGTGTTTATTTTATTCAATAAATAAATAAATAAATAATGTGCATCTTTCATTTTTATTTCTGTCATTAAGTGATGTTAGTATAATTAATGTAAAATGTTGTTTATGGTTTTACATGGTATTATGTGTTAAATTAATTCAAAAAAAATAATAATAATAATAATAAAGAGAAGAAAGAACTCTCGGACTTGGGCCAGTCCAATTTTAAACAAATTGGCCCAAACAAACTCAGCCCAAAACCCGTGCTTGCCCGGTCCATGACCAGCCTACTTCAAGAACGTCCAAACGACGCCATTTTAATCCAGGTTGATCTGAGAACCCCGTACCCACTAACAGACCCGACCCGTCTCACCCGGACCGACCTCAACCCTTTACCCTTGAAACGACACTGTTTCCCGTTAGTCGAAGGATCCTGGCCCTTCATCGTGTCTCATCCAACGGCCAGGATCCATCTATCCACTAACTATATAAACCTACAACCCTTCGCCCCGCGCCCTAGTCCAAACCCCCCCTGCCTTAGGTCGTCTTCATCAGACCTCAGGCCTCCAAACCCTAGCCGCCCCTATATTCTTCACCATGAAAGCCGGCGGCATGGACGCCGGTGACCACACCCTTAACACCATAGAACCCCCTTGCCATCCTGAACCTGGATCTTTTAACCACTTAGCTCGAATCCCTTCCCACCTTCTCGAATCTTCGTTTGAAGATTTGAGTCGGAACTTGACTTACACCGTTTAACCCCAGTTTCACACCAGACACTCCCCAGACCCCCCTCGTGACCAAACCATGCTTGGTTTGGTCCGAATCTGACCAGGGAAGCATGAATCCCAGATCTAATTTTTGGAACCTTAGGGTTCCTCGTCACTGGTCCATATCTCGTTTAAACCAAGAGATTAAGGTCTAATGGACCTTAATCGAAGTGTTTCTCATCTGAGAAATACTTCGATTAAAGTCCGTTCAGCCTTAAGGAGGGTCTGTTCAAACACCAGTGGATTTTTTCTGATTTGTTCTTTCAAAGCTTTAAGGTGAGTTAATTTTCTTTTCTTTATTTCAGTTCGTATGTTTGTGTGTTGTTAAAGGTCCGTCTGTATGGTCAAACGTTTTTGTTTTGTGTTTTTGAACTGCTATTGTCCACCTTGGCCGGACCTCTGTATTCGGTCAAGTGTTTTTTCATAATGTGTGTGTGTAAACTGTGTGTTCAATTGAATTCGTAATTGGTCATTCAATTAGCTCCCAAGGTCATTTCTGTTTTAGCATTGCAATCCGAACCCCTTGTGTGATACTATTAAAGGTCTGATTTTGGCTACGATTGTACATGTTATGATTAATATAGTCGAGTCGACATGTGTCGTCAATTAGTTTTAACTGCCTGAACAATAACAAATCGATTTGCTTCTGGACACATTTGCTTGAATCAATTAGGAACTGAGTTAGTACTTATAATTGTTGATTTGAATCAGAAATGTAAAATCAAATGTTTTGTTTAGTTTCAGTTCTGAAATTGGAGGGCATGTGCACTTGTGCACAACATGTGCATTGGTGCACCACAGGTGCATTTGTGCACACCTTGTGCCCTGCATAAGGGCTTTTGAATAAAATAGTTGACAGCATATGCTGTCAGACTATATTCTGCTGCCCATACTCTGCTTTAGGTTCAGAAATAATAAACCTTACTAAAAAGTAAGTTTGCCAGAGAATGTGATGGGGTTTGTTTTTATTTAAATGGTAAGTGGAAACTGAAAAGAAAGAGAGCACATGGGAGGGTGTTTGGTGATTGATGAACAGGCTATTAAAGGGCAGACCTTAGGCTTATGAAAGGAAGAACTTCCATCAGTTTGGGGAGAACAGACAGACATAAGAAAACACATCATATAGATCCGAGAAGAGAGAGCAAAATACATACACATATATACATAGACAGGCACACAGACCTTAAGAGAGACATAGATGCACACACACAGACAGAGACAAAGAGAATACACACAGAAAATTTAGTTTGGAGATTGAAAGTTGAAGTTCTGAAAAGAAAAAAAAACTGGAAAAGAATTCTCTTTGATAACACAGACAGGCAGAATTAGAAATTACATTTTTTGATTGCTGTCTTGATTTCACTGGTCTTGACCTGTTTGTGCAATACTGATTTCTTCCAAATCCCAACTGAGTCTGCTGGTTGTTGTTGTTTTACTCGGGGACTTGGTCTAGTTGGGGTCTTGATCCCACTCCAATTGTTTCGTGTGTTGTTGCTGCTGCTATTCTGTTACCTGTTGTTGCTGCTATTCTGTGTCCTGCTGCTACTGCTATTCTGTTTCTTGCTGCTGCTGATTTCCCTATCTTCTTCCTCTTCTCCTTTGCATTTTCAGTATTTCCAGGTACACATCTCGAGTCTCACATTGGTGTAGCTGATTGTAACATTGAAAAGCATGAATAGAAAGATTTGAAGGAGTTATAATCACCTGTTATTTACTGACTGCCTTTTCATAAATGTTGTTAAGTTGTGTAAATTTTAGTTTATAGCTAATAGAGAATACATTAGTAAGTTTGTACTTAAGTAAAGTTTATGTTAATCTGAAACTGCGGTATTTGATTCGTTTAGTAGCATACAGGATGTAAATACAATCCATGGAATGTGACACTATTTATACAATTGTTAAACTTAAACTCATTCTTTTAGCATGCTTGAATAGGTAGGGGCAAATGGCTATTAAATCTAGCCAAATATAATACAGTTTTGAATCATCCAGTTTCGATTTCTTTAGGCAGTTTATAGGACTAGTTTTGAACATCATCAGTAACATCCTTTAATAAGGAACTCTATTAATCCTGTTTAAGCAATTTAATTTAAACTCGACTTAAGGATGTTGTTCAGATTAAGTGTTGCATTTCATCAATCTCATATGTAATTTCTTTGTTCAACCAAAGCATTTTCGTAAGGTATGACGTCTTTTCACTTTATAAGTAATTAATCAGAAATTGATAAGAGTCCGGTTTAGGCCAAAGCATATACTTCAATTAGCATACATTTTCTTTCTTCTATTTCTGGAAACAAACATAATAGAAATGTAGTCACTTTAGGATATCCTCTTCTAAAATAATGAGACGAGCCTCGCTAAATAAAAAATGCAAATTGCGGGGCCCTCAATGATTAACCATAATAAATATCTAGAATTCAGGATAGGCTGTTTAGCGAATTTCATGGCCTTCTCCAAAAATAATAATGCGTTAAACTCTTTAGGCGCGGCTCGATTAAATTACATTCTTAAACTTGGGTGCGCATTGATGTGACCCGAATCCAAATCTCAACGGAGTCGAAGTGTGTTTAACAATTACGGGTGCATTGATTGCGACGTAGTTCGAGATACATTTTCACGACGTTGCAATTCTATAAAAATAAATGATAATAATAAAAGCGGTTTAAACTTAATGAAAGCACATAAGTCATAACATGTATTTAAATCAGATATTTAGCCATTATAACAATTTAAGCAACCGTGCTAGAACCACGGGATTCGAGGGTGCCTAACACCTTCCCTCGGGTCAACAGAATTCCTTACTTAGAATTTCTGGTTCGCAGACTTCATTTGGAAAAGTCGAAAATTTCCTCGATTTGGGATTCAAGATAAACCGGTGACTTGGGACACCAAAAACCAAACATTTCCCAAGTGGCGACTCTGAATTAAATAAATAATCCCATTTCGAATATTGTCACTTAAATTGGAAAAACTCCCCTCGCGCATTTAACCCTTCGGGGCCGGGCGCGCAAAAAGGAGGTGTGACAGCTCTGGCGACTCTACTGGGGATTACGAACCCAGAATCTCTGGTTCAGGGTTCAAGAATTCGAGCTTAGAATAATTGTTATATTTGGCTTTATTATCTGATCTTTATTACATGTTTTTGCATAACGTGCTAAATGTTGTCTTTTACCGCTTTGATATTATCTGAACTGTATATAAACTGTGCCGAAACCTTTCTCTTCTTACCTCCGGGGAGAAGCTCACTGGTCGAGACTCCCTATTCTGTTAGTGTCAATACCTGAAATAAGAAAGAGGTCGGACAAGTTACAAAGCCGGACGATCTCGCGGGTCCCCGGTACGTAGCCCCCTCCTCGACTCGAGTTGTCCGCTCGGGTACACAGTCTAGAACAAATACCCAGGTTGTGAACCTAGTATAACGAAACTTCATGCCGGATCCCTAGTAGGAACGCTTGTTTGCATCATGTTGCATTGGACTTAGGGGACTCAACACAGGGGTTGGGTCTGTCTAGGACAGGCAACCTGAGATGAAAAGACCATCCTGCTGCATCCTATTTGTTTTGCGCATTTATTTGCTTCAGTTCCGCATGCTGACCGGTTTCTAAAAAAAAGGGAAAATAACAGCGTAGGGAGATAATTATTTCTTTTGGAAAAACCAATGTCCGAGTAGTGACGAAACCTCGCCGGAATTTCTTCTAAAAAATATATTAAAAAAAAAGAAAAAAAAAGATTGTCTTCTACTTTGTTTTTTTTTTTAAAAAAAATATATAAAAGTTTTCTTTTTATCACTTTCAAAATCAAAAAAGAGAAGGTATTTATTTAAAAGTAAAAAAAAACGGAAAATTCATAATTCAAAAAAAAAATGTTGTTTCTTTCGCAGTACCCCTTTTTATAAATTCAGACTAATAGTCCAAATATTTCCTAAAAAAAAAATATAAATATTTTCTTTATGTCTTTATCTCTTTTCAAAAAAATATATAATAAAAATACGTATTCTTGATTTCTAGGTTTATTTGATTTTCTCTATTCACGATATTCCCGAACTACGCCGGTTTGATTCTCACCGGATGTGAGATACGTAGGCAACCCTCGTCGGGTTCAACCCCATTTTTTTAGTTAAAGTAGCCAAAATCAATAAATAAATAAATAAAAGAAAAAATGTGTTTCAAACTTTAAAAAGAGTCGTAAATAAATCAGGTGATGTTGTTTTGTCATAAATAGCCGAATGTTCCCGAAAGGGACGCCGAAGGCTGACTTTGCATAAACAGCCACCTTTGAGTCATTTTTTTTTTAAGGTTTGGTCCAATTGACCCACACAGCCTTAAAATCCTCGTCACCGAGGCGTTGAAAGGCCGTGTTGGCAATATTGAGTTTTCTAATTCGAAAAACGATAAAAAGAGTCATAAATAAATCGGGTGATGCTGTTTTGTCATAAATAGCCGAATGTTCCCGAAAGGGAAGCCGGAAGGCTGACTTTGCATAAATAGCCACCTTTGGGTCTTGTTTAGTATTTTTGTCCAGTTGACCCACACGGCCTTAAAATCTTCGTCCTCAAAGTGTTTAAAGGCCGTGTTCAAAACTTGATCCCCTTTTGTAAAATATTTTTTGAGTCAAGTCATTTTTGTTGAAATCACCTTAATAAATGTGCAGGATGAGCACGATGCAAAATGAACATTTTTCAATAATGACCAAAATCTCTGTCAAGTTACGGCTATGGTGGAATGATCTAGGTGCTGAAGGACAAAATGAGGTCAGTAAATATCTGAAAGGTCTCGTGGGTTTGTTGGAAATCCAACCTCGGGGAGATATCATAAGAGCTTTGGTTACCTACTGGGACCTGGCACACAATGTTTTCCATTTCTCTGATTTTGAACTCACCCCGACTTTGGAAGAAATGGCCGGGTACATCGAGAATGCTGAACTTCCGTTGAGGCAAAAATACTTGGTCGCCCCAAGAGTTGTCAAGGTACATCGGTTCCTAGATTCATTGAAGATACCCAGAACAGTCCACAACCCGGATCTAGCGGCCGAATTTTGTACTCCATGGTTCATATATGATAGGTACGGTCATGAGGGGGGATTCAATAATCCAATCAACAAACTGTGCAGCAAAGGTGTTCGTCAGAAGTGGGACAAACACAGACGGGTAGCTTTCATGATAATGTTCCTGGGCCTTCTGGTATTTCCAAGGAAAGACGGAAACATTGATTTGAAGATATCCGGGGTCGTCAGCACTTTACTCACGCAAAGTGACAGCACTCTCGCGCCTATGGTGGTATCTGACATTTTTCGAGCTCTCACAGTTTGTAAAGCTGGGGGAGGTTTCTTCGAAGGTTGTAACTTGCTCCTACAGATATGGATGACCGAGCACCTCTGCCATCATTCCGAGATTTTGAGCCATGGTTCCCCTGAAAAGACCTGCATAGAAGAATCTTACACGAGAACCAAAGAGATCAGTTTGCCCAAAGGAGTCCTGGCATGGACCTCGTTCTTTCAAGCTCTTACGGCCAGCCAAATACAATGGACGCTAGGATGGTTGCCTGTTGATGAGATCCTATATATGTCGGCAGCTAAAACTTATTTCTTACTGATGGGGCTTAAGAGCATTCAACCTTACGCACCCTGCCGAGTTTTGAGACAGTTCGGAAGATGCCAGACAGTACCTCATGAGGAAGATCTTAGCACTCAAGCAGTTGAGATAAGTCCTAACGGACAATTCCCAGAAGCAAAGATTCGCCAAATCTGGAGTGAGTGTCAATATTTGAAATCAGATACTTGCGTGCGGGATCGAGCCAAAGGAGAGACGGCGCCAGGTTACCTTGCATGGTATAGAAGGGAATTTGAGCATGAAAGGCCGGCTAAGAGACCCCACATCCGGAATTTCACCGAATCATCGCAAAGGCAGTGGGATTGGTTAGCAAAGGAAAGAGGCTATTGCGCCGAAATCAGCAGGTTAAAGCAACAAGTGGAAGGCTTGAAATATGAGCACAACGTGCAAGTTGCTACCAATCTGGGAGAGCGGAACAGGTTAATTCAGGAAAACGAAATGCTCAGAGCCCAGATCAAACAGATAAAAGTGGATGCGGACAAACAGCCAAGGCGTCGATCAGACGAGCAGATGATAAAAAGGCTAAAAAGTGAAATCAGGGAATGGCAAGATGGTTTGGAGAAATCTGAAAACGTCATAGCAGAGCTCAGGGCACAGTGGAATACAAGAGTAGATAATCATCGCCAATACCTGAATCAATTGGAAGGCGACCACGAGAAAACTGTTGCCAAAATAAAGAGAGAGATGGCTGCACTTGAGATCAAAGCAGTTAATCAGGCCAAGGATTTCCAGATTGAGAGCAGATATTGGTACGACTCAATAGCCCAGATGAAGTTGGAAGTACGGCGACTAAAGCATCAGCATTTACAGGATGCTCAAGTATTCAAGATATGCAGCGATCAGATAAAATGCCTGCTCGTAGAGAAGAAGCAAACCGGAGATAGGATCAAGGCCATTGCCCATGCCATCACCAGACGATGTCTACGATGTGAGAACATGTCCAGCGTTACCGTCCTCTCGGCAGTGATGGGTTATGTCAAGCAGACTATGCACGAGCTGGAGCAACTTGAGAGGGATCTCACGCCTAGGACCGCGGCGAGGCCGAACGATGCCCCGCGGACACCAATTTTCAAAACCATAATGCACTCATAAGTCAAGCCTGCATCTTAGCATCTTCTGCCTGTTTTTCCCATCAGGGTGATTTTTAGTCTATTTTGAGTCTAGGTTTATTTTCAAAGTTTGCTCTTTCTTTTGCAAAATGTAGTTTGTAATAGACCATTTCAACAATAAAGAGGTTGCTTCTTTTACGCTCATTTGTGTTTTTCGAACTACGTAATGATCTGATTCACGTAGGCATCATGATACGTAGGCAATCCTCATCGGATCCGGTCGCATTTCTTTTACTGCAAAATAATAAAAAAATAATGATAAAAAAAAAAAAAGAAAAATGGGGGAAAACTAATAATAGGAAAAATGCCGGAAGGACGCATGCTCTCGTAGCAAACATGTAGTAATCCACTTAACTGTATAGGTGCATCATGCCCAACGTGAGATTAACTATCTGTTATTTGCTGCAAAATTAACCGTGCGTTTGTCGTTGAGTATCCTCCAGGGTTTTTTGAAAAGACGGTTGGTTTGGTGAATGTCTGGCCTCGCACTCATACTTCACGAGGTCAAGGAGAAGTGTTCAACTACATGTTGTTAGGACCAGAAGCAGTACTCACACTTACTTCACCAGGTCAAAAGGAAGTGTGGAAATGTCTTCAGAAATTCCATTGCAAACAATCCCTGTTTCTGAGGAGAGCTCAATCTCAGCCGTCCTCACACCTGAATCCGCAACTATGGAGGAAAATAGAATCCTACGGCTCCGCATGTTGGAAATGCTGGACGACTGGAATAATGGGAAAGAACCGCCAAGTGTCGTCCCCGGATTCCCTGAATTATTCTCCAGGTCGAGTGGGACTTCTAATGTCCCCATAAATTATCCTGCTACCCCATTCGGGTACCCAACCACCTCAGCCTTCTCTGCTGGATCGCCTTCTGAGCCTCATCCCCGAATGTCATCCACTGATGCAAGCATGAACATCTTTACTGCATCGCCTTGCCCGATTACGGCACAGCCTGCCACGTACAAGCCAAGCTTTGACTCATCCTCTTTTACATTTCAAGCACCATCGTTCTCAATGGAACCAACTAGGTTCGCTACCAGCACTAATACTCTACCACTTCAGTGCTAGCTTGCACCCGGGCAGGATCAGAACCCCAGAATTGCAGAACAAAATGAGATTGCCAAGAGAATGAGAAGTCTTGAACAAAGTTTGAAGAATATGCAAGGATTGAGCGGACAGAAGAGCGTCTCTTACGCCGACCTATGCATGTTCCCTCACGTGCACCTGCCAACGGGTTTCAAGACCCCAAAGTTCGAAAAATACGATGGGCACGGTGACCCCATTGCACATCTTAAGAAATACTGCAACCAATTGCGGGAGCCGGCGGAAAAGAAGAACTGCTAATGGCGTATTTTGGGGAAAGTCTAGTAGGGATAGCCTCGGAATGGTATATGGACTAGGAAATGTCCCGATGGCACATATGGGATGATCTCGCCAGAGATTTTGTGAAACAATTCCAGTATAACATTGACATTGCACCAGACCGAAATTCTCTGTCGAATTTGAAGAAGAAACCGTTAGAAAGCTTCAGAGAATATGCTATTAAGTGGCGTGAACAGGCGTCAAGAGTGAAGCCTCCCATGGATGAAGTGGAAATGGTCACTACCTTTCTCCAGGCTCAAGAGTCTGACTATTTCCAAAACATGATGTCAGCCATGGGTAAGCCATTCGCGGAAGCGATCAAGATTGGAGAGATGGTAGAAAATGGTCTGAAAACAGGTAGGATTTTGAGTCAAGCAGCCATAAGGGCAACCTCCCAGGCCGTCCAAAGCGGGTCCGGAGGAATGACAAGAGGGAAGAAGAAAGAAAAAACGACTATGGCAGCCTCGGAAGCAAGGGAGTATCGTCATCCCAGGCCCCGTTTCCCGGAAAGAACCCCACAACACTACTACCCCCACTCCAATTTGGCATATGCTCATCAACCTTATATGGTCATGAATGCCCAGCCTTATGCCCATCCACCACAACAAGCCAACCGAGGCCCAGCTCCACCTCCCAGAAATCAGCCTCCTTACCGCAACCACTATAACCCACAACCCCCGCAGAATAACTTCCGCCCTCAAGAGCCACCCCGAAGGCGGACTTTCACGCCCATCGGTGAACCATACTCAACTTTGTTCCCGAAGCTAGTCCAGTTGGGTTTCTTGCAACCAATCCCTCAAACAAGGCAAAACCCGACGTCACCTTCTTACAAAGCTGGAGTCAGATGCGCCTATCATTCAAGGGCCGAGGGACATGATACAAATGACTGCTGGTAGTTGAAAAGAGTGGTCAAAAATTTGATAGAGCAAGGGAAAATAGTGCTAAGGGACGAGGAGATCCCGAATGTAACTAACAATCCATTACCTGCTCACAATAATGGGCCGCTGATCGGAATGATTTGTGAAGACAAAGAGTTCGACCCTGCTCTGAAAGCCATAATTGCCATTGTCGACACGGGGAAGAGGCCCGAAACAGACCAGAAACCAGAAAAGGGGGAGGAGGCCAAGGCTATAAAGAAAGAGCCTGAAAAGAAGGTGGAGAAGAAAGTGGTACCGGAAGAGGATGGAGTTCTTTACATACCACGAGGTCGAGCTGAGAAGACGCAGAACTTCGCAATCAAAAAGACAAAACCTATGTACGTGCCGAAAGGGGCCTATGTGGTCCGGGGAACGATTCAACCACCTCGGCTGAATGAGCCAGTGGTTATCGGACGCGTGCCACAAAAGCCAATGACCAACCCGTCCACAGTGCCGTGGAATTATCAAAAGACTTTGGTAATGTACAAGGGCAAAGAGGTCATGGGAGAACTTCCAGAAAATACTTTCATTGGAAGGTATTCAAATACCCAAGAACTGAACGACGCCACACAAAGGCGCTTCCCGCCAAAGAAGCCCGTAAGTGTTGAAGAAGCGGAGGTGTTCTTCCAACAAATGAAAATGCCAGATTACGAAGTGATAGATCAACTGCGCAAGTACCCCGAGCAAGTGTCCATGCTGTCATTGTTAATGAGGTCAACCGAGCATCGAAAGATCTTACTAAAGACCCTGAATGAAGCATATGTGCCAGTTGATACCTCGGTAGAGCAATTAGAGCGGATGACAGAAAGATTCTTCGCCGTCAACCAAATCTCTTTCAGCAAGAACGATCTACCCCCGGAAGGAGCGGCACACAACAAGGCTTTGCATCTAACAATTAAATGCGAAGACTATTATGTCAAGTGGGTAATGTTGGATGGGGGATCAGGCATTGATATTTGCCCGCTCTCCATGTTACAAAGAATGGAAATTGGGACCGGAAGAATCAGACCCAACAATGTCTGCGTAAAGGCTTTCGACGGCATCAAAAGAGATACCATGGGAGAAATAGACCTGTTGTTGGTCATAGGACCAGTCGAATTTCAAGTAACCTTCCAGGTGCTCGACATGGATACATCCTACAATTTTCTCCTTGGCAGACCTTGGATCCATGCGGCAGGAGCCGTGCCTTCCACTCTTCACCAGATGGTGAAGTTCGAGTACGAAGACCGAGAGATCGTGGTCCATGGGGAAGATGAGCATGCTATTTATCGGGACCCATCCATCCCATATCTGGAACCGAGAGAAGGGAGCGAACATACGGTCTATCAAGCTTTTGAGATTGTACTGGCAGAGCAGCATGAAGAGGGAATACCCTACCCCCAGCCTTTCTTATCTAACGCCTCGGTTATGGTGGCCAAAGAGATGATCCGGCACGGATTTAGGCCAGGGAAGGGGCTTGGACAAACCCTTCAGGGAATAACAGAACCCATTACCTTGCCGGTCACCAAGAAACCTTTTGGACTAGGTTTCAAACCTACTCCAGCAGACGAAGAGTGGGCAAAGAAAAGGAAAAATGAGGGTTGGAAGTTACCTCGACCACTGCCGGATTTATATGCAACTTTCATCAGGCCAAGGTACGTTGAAGAAGAAGATGATGAGGTCTTCACAGCTGAGGAAATCGAGGAGATATGTGGGGCGATGAGAGAGATGCTCTACGAGGTCCACATGGTTCAACCAGGTGAAGGCACAAGCACTGCTGAGATGCTGTACATGGGGCCGAACGCCCAACTTCAAAACTGGGAGGCCACGCCATTCCCGACTAGACGGAAGTCCGGGTAGACCTGTCCTGCCACCTTTCCTGTGTCACAAGTTATCTCCAGGACATAACTTGAACATTTTCTTCCTTTCAATTGTTGTTTTGAATTCCTAAGTTGTAAACAGTGTTGTCTTCCAACTTTCCAAAGAAAATAAAAAAAATCATCATTGCTTTCCCATTCTTTCTTTTGTTCTGATTTTTGTTATTTTTCCTTTTATCTTTCTTTTCAGTTATAATAATGCGGCTTTAAATATGACATGCTTGCGGACTTCACGCCCAGATCACAATGAGCTATTTAACTGCAAATTAATGAACCTAGAACCAGAATATGATGCGGAAGAAGCTTTTAGGGAGATAAACCGAGAGTTGGAATATTTCGAGAATAAACCTAAGCGAAATCTGAATGACACTGAACCGGTAAATTTAGGAACCCCGGAAGAAATCCGGGAGACCAAGATAAGCATTCACATGGACAAGAAAATGCGAGAGGCGATAATTCAACTTCTTTTTGAATTTAAAGACGTGTTTGCTTGGTCGTATGATGACATGCCGGGACTAGGTGTTGATCTAGTGGTTCATAAATTGCCGATTCATCCTGATTGTCCTCCAGTTCAACAAAAGCAACGAAAGTTCAAAACTGAGGTTAGTGACAAGATTAAAGAGGAGATCACCAAACAACTGAAAACGGAAGTGATTCGGGTAGTCCAATATACAACATGGTTGGCGAATGTGGTTCCGGTACCAAAAAAGGACGGGAAAACTCGGGTATGCGTAGATTACCGAGATCTGAACAGAGCAAGTCCTAAAGATAATTTCTCGCTGCCCAACATCCACATCCTCGTTGATAATTGCGCCAAACACGAGATACAGTCTTTCGTAGATTGTTACACTGGGTATCATCAGGTATTGATGGATGAAGAGGACGCCGAGAAAACTGCCTTCACCACGCCTTGGGGCACCTACTGTTACCGGGTCATGCCATTTGGTTTGAAGAATGCTGGGGCTACTTACATGAGGGCCATGACTGCCATTTTCCATGACATGATGCATCAGGAAATAGAGGTGTACGTGGACGACGTGATAGTCAAGTCCAGGACGCAGGATAATCACATCCAAGACTTGAGGAAATTCTTCGAGAGATTAAGGAAGTATGACTTGAAGCTGAACCCAGCCAAATGCGCTTTCGGAGTTCCATCGGGCAAACTTTTGGGCTTCATCGTAAGTAGGAGAGGTATCGAGCTAGATCCAACTAAGATAAAATCCATCAGAGATCTACCTCCCCCAAGAACAAAGAAAGACGTGATGAGTCTGTTGGGCAGGTTGAACTACATCAGTCGGTTTATTGCCCAGCTGACAAGCACGTGTGAGCCCATATTCAAGCTATTAAGGAAAGATGCGGTGATTAAATGGACAAATGAGTGTCAAGAAGCCTTTGATAAAGTCAAAGAATACCTTTCGAATCCCCCAGTCTTGGTCCCTCCAGAACCGGGGAGGCCACTTTTCTTGTACCTGACAGTCTTGGAGAACTCTTTCGGTTGCGTCCTCGGGCAACACGACGTAACCGGAAAGAAGGAGCAAGCAATCTACTACTTGAGCAAGAAATTCACCGGCTACGAGGCCAAATACACTCTGCTGGAAAGGACATGCTGCGCTCTCACGTGGGTTGCTCAAAAGCTGAGACATTATCTCCAAGCCCACACTACATTCCTCATAAGCAGGTTGGATCCTTTGAAGTATATATTTCAGAAACCGATGTCTACTGGGAGACTGGCTAAATGGCAAATCTTGCTTACGGAATTCGACATAGTCTATGTCACTCGCACGACAATGAAAGCCCAGGCGCTAGCAGATCATTTGGCCAAAAATCTGGTCGATGAGGAATACCAGCCATTGGATACCTACTTTCCAGATGAAGAAGCAAACACCGTAGAAGTGGTCTCGGAGGAAGCTCATATTTGGAAGATGTTCTTTGATGGAGTCGTGAACGCCAAGGGTGTAGGGATTGGGGCAATTTTGATCTCGCCTTCTGGTCAACATTATCCCGCCACAGCTAGACTTCGTTTCTTTTGCACAAATAATACAGCCGAGTATGAAGCCTGCATCATGGGCATGCATATGGCAATCGATCAGGATGTCGAACACTTACTGATTATGGGAGATTCTGACCTGATTATCCGGCAAGCTCAAGGCGAATGGGAAACTCGGGATGTCAAACTTATCCCTTACCGACAGCAAGTGGAGGACCTCAGCAAGCGCTTTACATCAATAGAGTTCAGGTATATCCCGAGGTGACACAATGAACTAGCAGATGCACTTGCTACTTTGGCTTCAATGCTACCCTACCCGGGCAGCGCCCACGTCGATCCTTTGGAAATCCAATTCAAGAAAAGACACGGTTACTGCAATGTAATCGAGGCGGGATCAAATATGCAGCCTTGGTACCATGACATCAAGAGGTTCCTGAAGACACAAGAATACCCCGAGCACGCTACTGGAGATCAAAAGAGGACCATTAGGCGACATGCAAGTGGTTTCTTTCTGAGCGGTGAATTGTTGTATAAGAGGACCCCGGACCTCAATCTTCTAAGATGTGTCGATATCGAGGAGGCAAGAAAGATCATGCACGAAGTACACGCAGGTGTGTGCGGACCTCACATGAACGGGCATGTCTTGACGAAGAAAATCCTTCGAGCAGGTTATTACTGGATGACCATGGAAAAGGATTGCTTTAGCTTCGTTCGGAAGTGTCATCAATGTCAGGTGCACGGTGATTTGATTCATGCACCTCCCACGGAGCTGCATCCCATGTCTGCACCTTGGCCATTTGTCGCCTGGGGCATGGACGTCATTGGACCAATCGAACCAAAGGCTTCGAATGGACACAGGTTTATACTGGTTGCCATCGATTACTTCACAAAATGGGTAGAAGCTGTCACTCTCAAGTCGGTCACTAAAAAAGCTGTAGTGGATTTTGTACACTCAAATCTTATCTGTCGTTTCGGTATTCCTGCGACTATCATTACAGATAACGCAGCAAACTTGAACAGTCACTTGATGGGAGATGTATGCGAGTAATTCAAGATAACGCATAGGAATTCTACTCCTTATCGGCCGAAAGCCAATGGTGCTGTGGAAGCGGCGAACAAAAACATCAAGAAGATTTTGAGGAAAACGATCCAAAGTTCCCGACAGTGGCATGAGCAGTAACCATTTGCATTGTTGGGGTATCGCACTACGGTACGCACATCAGTAGGAGCGACTCCTTATCTTTTGGTTTATGGGACCGAGGCTGTAATACCGGCAGAGGTAGAAATTCCTTTGCTTCGAATCATTGTCGAAGCAGAAATCGAAGACAGCGAGTGGGTCAAGACTCGGTTAGAGCAATTGACTTTGATTGATGAAAAGCGAATGGCCGCAGTTTTTCACGGACAGTTATACCAACGGAGGATGGCCCGTGCTTACAACAAGAAAGTTCGACCCAGGAATTTCGAAGTAGGTCAGCTAGTACTGAGGCGTATTCCGCCGCATCATGAGGAAGCAAAAGGGAAGTTTGCTCCAAATTGGAAAGGCCCATACATCATAAGGAAGATATTGCCTAGAGGAGCATTGTATTTAGGTGATATCGAAGGAAATGACCCCGACGCAGCAGTAAATGCGGATGCAGTCAAGAGATACTACGTCTGAATTATACTCCAGTAGTCTTGACACATTTGAAATGATGAAGGTTTTATTCCCCACTACTCCCCAAACACTGTCCAATCCTCTCTACAAACCTTTGAGCCGCTCACAAAAAAAAAAACATTGATTGAGGCCTGAACTACGTTTGACTTGATTCCGAAAGGATACGTAGGCAGCCTCTCCCTGAGGTTCAGTCATACCAACAATAAAATCCCATTCACCCTGAAATTGAAACCGGGGCACGTCGAGCAGTTGAGAAGTTAGTATCATCTACCTTTCTTTACCAAGCACCAGCCTTTAAATCAATTACCAAAGATAGTGGGGAACCAATAAGCGTCACAAATGGAGACCGGCACACTCTGAATTGAGAGAGATAAAATGAGAGAGTCTCGTCGGTGAAAACCTTCGGGCACCACTAGGCGACGGGAGTAGAGAAATAAAAATGAGAGAGCTTGTTTAGTAAAAACTCACAAAGAGTGCTATCAAGCGATGACATGAAGAGAAATGAGAGAGGTCAGCCAGCGAAAACCCGCAAAGGGCGCTGTTGGCCGAAAAGAATGACTCCACCCCAAAGAGGTCTCGGCAAAGTTCCACCAGTTTGGAATCACGATTCCGTTCTGGTTCAGGGAAGCACAAGTTCATGGAAGGTCAGGCGTCCAGTCCAAAGAGCATCTCATGTCATTTAAAGCCAGCGTTATCTTCCTCAGATAAGTCTTTCTCGTCCCAAAGGGGGCACTCCTTTTCTGAAATTCGTTTTATCTTTTCTTTGTTTTTCTTCGAATCTCTTTTATGTTTAAGCCCAAGTTCTAGATGTACCGGAAAGGACAGGTGGCAGGTTTGGGTGTACGGAAGTCCGTTTCATGAAGGAAAAACGCTTCGTTTCGCTGGTACGTTTGTCCAAGCTTGATGAATCATGATGTTTGATGATATTCAAAGTAAATAGGAGAAAGAGAAATTTCCCCCAGCAAGTCCGCCTTCGGACGAATCCCCACAGAGTCTCCCTCTATACAAATCCCCACAGAGTCTCTCCTTGTACAAACCCCCACGGAGTCTCTCCTTATACAATCCTCCCACAGAGTCTCCCCAATATATATTAAAAAAATCCCCGTTGGAATTTCCCCAACACATCCCCCGCGAGTCCCTTTGTAAAAATTCCCCAACAAGCTTACCCCAACCAAGCCTAGAAAGCCCGCTTCGAAACAATTACCCAGCATGCCCCCATTGTACAAAAATTCACACAAAGAATCCCCTTTGTAAATATTCTCCCACAGAGCTTCCTTTTGTACAAATCCCCACAGAATACCTCCAATAAAATCCCCGTTGAGAACCTCCAAGCAAAACAGGACACAAAAAGAGGGAAAGAAAAAGAGCCTTACGAGGCAAATCATCATAGAATCTGGAAATACAAGCCTGAGCAATCTAAAAGGTTTCGACATATGAATCAAATCAATGGCGGGACTTCACAACAGAAATGAAGACGCAATAAAGCAACCGGGAACGATCAAGGTCACCAAACCAACCGTCATTTCCGAACTAACAATTGTTCTTTGTCTGAAGAGTTGAAACAGGTTTAATCCAAGACAATTGTGCAAGAAGCACATGTCGTCCAAAGAAGAAGGTACATGGGTACAATAAATATTTTGGCAATAAGGAATTCACTCGAAAGGTAAGTTTCTACGAAACTCCCTTTTGTCTTTTACTAAAACAAGAAAATTCAAAAAAAAAGAGGTCAGTCGTTGTTCTCGAATTTTGTCCCCAGCTAGTCAGCATTAGGGTTTTAAACCCTAAACTGAATTTTTCCTTTAGTCAGCATTAGAGTTTTAAACCCTAAACTGAACTTTTTTCCATTCAGCCAGCATTAGGGTTTTAAACCCTAAACTGAGCTTTTCCATGCAATCAGTATTAGGGTTTTAAACCCTAAACTGAATTTTTCCTTTAGTCAGCATTAGGGTTTTAAACCCTAAACTGAACTTTTTTCCACTCAGCCAGCATTAGGGTTTTAAACCCTAAACTGAGCTTTTCCATGCAATCAGTATTAGGGTTTTAAACCCTAAACTGAATTTTTCCTTTAGTCAGCATTAGGGTTTTAAACCCTAAACTAAACTTTTTTCCACTCAGCCAGCATTATGGTTTTAAACCCTAAACTGAGCTTTTCCATGCAATCAGTATTAGGGTTTTAGACCCTAAACTGAATTTTTCCTTTAGTCAGCATTAGGGTTTTAAACCCTAAACTGAACTTTTTTCCATTTAGCCAGCATTAGGGTTTTAAACCCTAAACTGAGCTTTTCCATGCAATCAGTATTAGGGTTTTAGACCCTAAACTGAATTTTTCCTTTAGTCAGCATTAGGGTTTTAAACCCTAAACTGAACTTTTTTCCACTCAGCCAGCATTAGGGTTTTAAACCCTAAACTGAGCTTTTCCATGCAATCAGTATTAGGGTTTTAAAACCCTAAACTGAATTTTTCCTTTAGTCAGCATTAGGGTTTTAAACCCTAAACTGAACTTTTTTCCATTCAACCAGCATTAGGGTTTTAAACCCTAAACTGAGCTTTTCCATGCAATCAGTATTAGGGTTTTAGACCCTAAACTGAATTTTTCCTTTAGTCAGCATTAGGGTTTTAAACCCTAAACTGAACTTTTTTCCACTCAGCCAGCATTAGGGTTTTAAACCCTAAACTGAGCTTTTCCATGCAATCAGTATTAGGGTTTTAAACCCTAAACTGAATTTTTCCTTTAGTCAGCATTAGGGTTTTAAACCCTAAACTGAACTTTTTTCCATTCAGCCAGCATTAGGGTTTTAAACCCTAAACTGAGCTTTTCCATGCAATCAGTATTAGGGTTTTAAACCCTAAACTGAATTTTTCTTTAGTCAGCATTAGGGTTTTAAACCCTAAACTGAACTTTTTCCCATTCAGCCAGCATTAGGGTTTTAAACCTTAAACTGAGCTTTTCCATGCAATCAGTATTAGGGTTTTAAACCCTAAACTGAATTTTTCCTTTAGTTAGCATTAGGGTTTTAAACCCTAAACTGAACTTTTTTCCATTCAGCCAGCATTAGGGTTTTAAAACCTAAACTGAGCTTTTCCATGCAATCAGTATTAGGGTTTTAAACCCTAAACTGAATTTTTCCTTTAGTTAGCATTAGGGTTTTAAACCCTAAACTGAACTTTTTTCCACTCAGCCAGCATTAGGGTTTTAAACCCTAAACTGAGCTTTTCCATGCAATCAGTATTAGGGTTTTAAACCCTAAACTGAATTTTTCCTTTAGTCAGCATTAGGGTTTTAAACCCTAAACTGAACTTTTTTCCATTCAGCCAACATTAGGGTTTTAAACCCTAAACTGAGCTTTTCCATGCAATCAGCATTAGGGTTTTAAACCCTAAACTGAATTTGACTTTTAGTCAGCATTAGGGTTTTAAACCCTATACTGAGCTTTTCCTTGCAATCAGCATTTGGGTTTTAAAACCTTAAGCTGAACTTCTCCCCAGTTGGTCAGTATTAGAGTTTCAACTCTAAAACTAAACTTCTCCCCAGCTAACCGGTATTAGGGCTCCAACCCTGAACTGAGCAATTTTATCATCCTTCATCAATTTTGTGAATTTTCTGGCAAATAATTCAGGAAATTTTCCTAGTGAAACTGGGGCAGAAAATTTCGTTCGTTTGTTTGTTTGTTTTCTCCCGCAGGTCTAACCTCGAGCCACACGGATCGAAATGACCCACGAGATGAGTCTCAGCTCAGAATCAAAGAAGAAGAAAAAAGAGACAAAAAGAAGATGTCCCGAGATATCGGAGTAAATGGAAGACGAATCGACTCCAACATTTCAGTCAAAACTCTGCCAGTCACGCCTCACTGAGTATCCCAGAGATTAAACAAGCACCAACAACTCGCAAGCATCAAGATTCGGATCGAAGTCTCCAAGAAAAATCAGCTAAGACCCATGATCAAGTCGCAAAGAATCAGATATGAATCTTGTAACTAGCAGTTGACGTGCACATAAGTGTTTAGTTAAGTTTTAATTTTTCTTTGGTTGTAATAAGGCGGTCAGTAGAGCAGTGATGACCACAGCAACAGCAGTAACAGCAAGCATTGCAGTCCCATGGTAGTCCCAGCTACCGAAACTTCCCGAACTACATTGACCTGATTCCTGTTTAGCCCAGGATATGTAGGAAATCTTTGAAGCAAGATTCGGTCAAAACTTTCAAAACATGCTTCACACGGAGTAGTCCATAGGCGAAAATCGCTCATACCCACTCACTTTATCTTTGCACGAAAACTCTTCGTGTTTCCGAACAAAGAGGGGCAGCTGTGAGCACGTGATTTTTGTTTCGCGCGACAATCGCTCCAAAAGAAATAAAAAAAAATGTGACAAATGGTCCTGCTGTACAGGTTTTGGATTTTTGTGTGGCATATTCGTTAGTTATCTGTAATCCCGTCCGTGTTTATTTTATTCAATAAATAAATAAATAAAAAATGTGCATCTTTCATTTTTATTTCTGTCATTAAGTGATGTTAGTATAATTAATGTAAAATGTTGTTTATGGTTTTACATGGTATTATGTGTTAAATTAATTCAAAAAAAAAAAAATAATAATAATAAAGAGAAGAAAGAACTCTCGGACTTGGGCCAGTCCAATTTTAAACAAATTGGCCCAAACAAACTCAGCCCAAAACCCGTGCTTGCCCGGTCCATGACCAGCCTACTTCAAGAACGTCCAAACGACGCCGTTTTAATCCAGGCTGATCTGAGCCGAGATCAACGGCCAAGATCTCTCACCCCGTACCCACTAACAGACCCGACCCGTCTCACCCGGACCGACCTCAACCCTTTACCCTTGAAACGACACCGTTCCCCGTTAGTCGAAGGATCCTGGCCCTTCATCGTGTCTCATCCAATGGCCAGGATCCATCTATCCACTAACTATATAAACCAAGATCTCTCACCCCGCGCCCTAGTCCAAACCCCCACTGCCTTAGGTCGTCTTCATCAGACCTCAGGCCTCTAAACCCTAGCCGCCCCTGTATTCTTCACCATGAAAGCCGGCGGCATGGACGCCGGTGACCACACCCTTAACACCATAGAACCCCCTTGCCATCCTGAACCTGGATCTTTTAACCACTTAGCTCGAATACCTTCCCACCTTCTCGAATCTTCGTTTGAAGATTCGAGTCGGAATTTGACTTACACCGTTTAACCCCAGTTTCACACCAGACACTCCCCAGACCCCCCTCGTGACCAAACCATGCTTGGTTTGGTCCGAATCTGACCAGGAAAGCATGAATCCCAGATCTAATTTTTGGAACCTTAGGGTTCCTCGTCACTGGTCCGTATCTCGTTTAAACCAAGAGATTAAGGTCTAATGGACCTTAATCGAAGTGTTCCTCATCTGAGAAATACTTCGATTAAAGTCCGTTCAGCCTTAAGGAGGGTCTGTTCAAACACCAGTGGATTTTTTCTGATTTGTTCTTTCAAAGCTTTAAGGTGAGTTAATTTTCTTTTCTTTATTTCAGTTCGTATGTTTGTGTGTTGTTAAAGGTCCGTCCTTATGGCCAAACGTTTTTGTTTTGTGTTTTTGAACTGCTATTGTCCACCTTAGCCGGACCTCTGTATTCGGTCAAGTCTTTCTTCATAATGTGTGTGTGTAAACTGTGTGTTCAATTGAATTCGTAATTGGTCATTCAATTAGCTTCCAAGGTCATTTCTGTTTTAGCATTGCAATCCGAACCCCTTGTGTGATACTATTAAAGGTCTGATTTTGGCTACGATTGTACATGTTATGATTAATATAGTCGAGTCGACATGTGTCGTCAATTAGTTTTAACTGCCTGAACAATAACAAATCGATTTGCTTCTGGACACATTTGCTTGAATCAATTAGGAACTGAGTTAGTACTTATAATTGTTGATTTGAATCAGAAATATAAAATCAAATGTTTTGTTTAGTTACAGTTCTGAAATTGGAGGGCATGTGCACTTGTGCACAACATGTGCATTGGTGCACCACAGGTGCATTTGTGCACAGCCTGTGCCCTGCATAAGGGCTTTTGAATAAAATAGTTGACAGCATATGCTGTCAGACTATATTCTGCTGCCCATACTCTGCTTTAGTTTCAGAAATAATAAACCTTACTAAAAAGTAAGTTTGCCATAGAATGTGATGGGGTTTGTTTTTATTTAAATGGTAAGTGGAAATTGAAAAGAAAGAGAGCACATGGGAGGGTGTTTGGTGATTGATGAACAGGCTATTAAAGGGCAGACCTTAGGCTTATGAAAGGAAGAACTTCCATCAGTTTGGGGAGAACAGACAGACATAAGAAAACACATCATATAGATCAGAGAAGAGAGAGCAAAATACATACACATATATACATAGACAGGCACACAGACCTTAAGAGAGACATAGATGCACACACACAGACAGAGACAAAGAGAATACACACAGAAAATTTAGTTTGGAGATTGAAAGTTGAAGTTCTGAAAAAAAAAAAACAGAAAACTGGAAAAGAATTCTCTTTGATAACACAGACAGGCAGAATTAGAAATTACATTTTTTGATTGTTGTCTTGATTTCACTGGTCTTGACCTGTTTGTGCAATACTGATTTCTTCCAAATCCCAACTGAGTCTGCTGGTTGTTGTTGTTTTACTCGGGGACTTGGTCTAGTTGGGGTCTTGATCCCACTCCAATTGTTTCGTGTGTTGTTGCTGCTGCTATTCTGTTACCTGTTGCTGCTGCTATTCTGTGTCCTGCTGCTACTGCTATTTTGTTTCTTGCTGCTGCTGATTTCCCTATCTTCTTCCTCTTCTCCTTTGCATTTTCAGTATTTCCAGGTACACATCTCGAGTCTCACATTGGTGTAGCTGATTGTAACATTGAAAAGCATGAATAGAAAGATTTGAAGGAGTTATAATCACCTGTTATTTACTGACTGCCTTTTCATAAATGTTGTTAAGTTGTGTAAATTTTAGTTTATAGCTAATAGAGAATACATTAGTAAGTTTGTACTTAAGTAAAGTTTATGTTAATCTGAAACTGCGGTATTTGATTCGTTTAGTAGCATACAGGATGTAAATACAATCCATGGAATGTGACACTATTTATACAATTGTTAAACTTAAACTCATTCTTTTAGCATGCTTGAATAGGTAGGGGCAAATGGCTGTTAAATCTAGCCAAATATAATACAGTTTTGAATCATCCAGTTTCGATTTCTTTAGGCAGTTTATAGGACTAGTTTTGAACATCATCAGTAACATCCTTTAATAAGGAACTCTATTAATCCTGTTTAAGCAATTTAATTTAAACTCGACTTAAGGATGTTGTTCAGATTAAGTGTTGCATTTCATCAATCTCATATGTAATTTCTTTGTTCAACCAAAGCATTTTCGTAAGGTATGACGTCTTTTCACTTTATAAGTAATTAATCAGAAATTGATAAGAGTCCGGTTTAGGCCAAAGCATATACTTCAATTAGCATACATTTTCTTTCTTCTATTTCTGGAAACAAACATAATAGAAATGTAGTTACTTTAGGATATCCTCTTCTAAAATAATGAGACGAGCCTCGCTAAATAAAAAATGCAAATTGCGGGGCCCTCAATGATTAACCATAATAAATATCTAGAATTCAGGATAGGCTGTTTAGCGAATTTCATGGCCTTCTCCAAAAATAATAATGCGTTAAACTCTTTAGGCGCGGCTCGATTAAATTACATTCTTAAACTTGGGTGCGCATTGATGTGACCCGAATCCAAATCTCAACGGAGTCGAAATGTGTTTAACAATTACGGGTGCATTGATTGCGACGTAGTTCGAGATACATTTTCACGACGTTGCAATTCTATAAAAATAAATGATAATAATAAAAGCGGTTTAAACTTAATGAAAGCACGTAAGTCATAACATGTATTTAAATCAGATATTTAGCCATTATAACAATTTAAGCGACCGTGCTAGAACCACGGGATTCGAGGGTGCCTAACACCTTCCCTCGGGTCAACAGAATTCCTTACTTAGAATTTCTGGTTCGCAGACTTCATTTGGAAAAGTCGAAAATTTCCTCGATTTGGGATTCAAGATAAACCGGTGACTTGGGACACCAAAAACCAAACATTTCCCAAGTGGCGACTCTGAATTAAATAAATAATCCCATTTCGAATATTGTCACTTAAATTGGAAAAACTCCCCTCGCGCATTTAACCCTTCGGGGCCGGGCGCGCAAAAAGGAGGTGTGACAGCTCTGGCGACTCTGCTGGGGATTACGAACCCAGAATCTCTGGTTCAGGGTTCAAGAATTCGAGCTTAGAATAATTGTTATATTTGGCTTTATTATCTGATCTTTATTACATGTTTTTGCATAACGTGCTAAATGTTGTCTTTTACCGCTTTGATATTATCTGAACTGTATATAAACTGTGCCGAAACCTTTCTCTTCTTACCTCCGGGGAGAAGCTCGCTGGTCGAGACTCCCTATTCTGTTAGTGTCAATACCTGAAATAAGAAAGAGGTCGGACAAGTTACAAAGCCGGACGATCTCGCGGGTCCCCGGTACGTAGCCCCCTCCTCGACTCGAGTTGTCCGCTCGGGTACACAGTCTAGAACAAATACCCAGGTTGTGAACCTAGTATAACGAAACTTCATGCCGGATCCCTAGTAGGAACGCTTGTTTGCATCATGTTGCATTGGACTTAGGGGACTCAACACAGGGGTTGGGTCTGTCTAGGACAGGCAACCTGAGATGAAAAGACCATCCTGCTGCATCCTATTTGTTTTGCGCATTTATTTGCTTCAGTTCCGCATGCTGACCGGTTTCTAAAAATAAAAGGGAAAATAACAGCGTAGGGAGATAATTATTTCTTTTGGAAAAACCAATGTCCGAGTAGTGACGAAACCTCGCCGGAATTTCTTCTAAAAAATATATAAAAAAAAAGGAAAAAAAAGATTGTCTTCTAGTTTGAGTTAGTAAAAAAAAAATAATATAAAAATTTTCTTTTTACCACTTTCAAAATCAAAAAAAGAGAAGGTATTTATTTAAAAGTAAAAAAAAAACGGAAAATTCATAATTCAAAAAAAAAATGTTGTTTCTTTCGCAGTACCCCTTTTTATAAATTCAGACTAATAGTCCGAATATTTCAAAAAAAAATATAATAAATATTTTCTTTATGTCTTTATCTCTTTTCAAAAAAAATATAATAAAAATACGTATTCTTGATTTCTAGGTTTATTTGATTTTCTCTATTCACGATATTCCCGAACTACGCCGGTTTGATTCTCACCGGATGTGAGATACGTAGGCAACCCTCGTCGGGTTCAACCCTATTTTTTTTAGTTAAAGTAGCCAAAATCAATGAATAAATAAAAGAAAAAATGTGTTTCAAACTTTAAAAAGAGTCGTAAATAAATCAGGTGATGTTGTTTTGTCATAAATAGCCGAATGTTCCCGAAAGGGACGCCGGAAGGCTGACTTTGCATAAACAGCCACCTTTGAGTCATTTTTTTTAAGGTTTGGTCCAATTGACCCACACAGCCTTAAAATCCTCGTCACCGAGGCGTTGAAAGGCCGTGTTGGCAATATTGAGTTTTCTAATTTGAAAAACGATAAAAAGAGTCATAAATAAATCGGGTGATGCTGTTTTGTCATAAATAGCCGAATGTTCCCGAAAGGGAAGCCGGAAGGCTGACTTTGCATAAATAGCTACCTTTGGGTCTTGTTTAGTATTTTTGTCCAGTTGACCCACACGGCCTTAAAATCTTCGTCCTCAAAGTGTTTAAAGGCCGTGTTCAAAACTTGATCCCCTTTTGTAAAATATTTTTTGAGTCAAGTCATTTTTGTTGAAATCACCTTAATAAATGTGCAGGATGAGCACGATGCAAAATGAACATTTTTCAATAATGACCAAAATCCCTGTCAAGTTACGGCTATAGTGGAATGATCTAGGTGCTGAAGGACAAAATGAGGTCAGGAAATATTTGAAAGGTCTCGTGGGTTTGTTGGAAATCCAACCTCGGGGAGATATCATAAGAGCTTTGGTTACCTACTGGGACCTGGCACACAATGTTTTCCATTTCTCTGATTTTGAACTCACCCCGACTTTGGAAAAAATGGCCGGGTACATCGGGAATGCTGAACTTCCGTTGAGGCAAAAATACTTGGTCGCCCCAAGAGTTGTCACGGTACATCGGTTCCTAGATTCATTGAAGATACCCAGAACAGTCCACAACCCGGATCTAGCGGCCGGATTTTGTACTCCATGGTTCATATATGATAGGTACGGTCATGAGGGGGGATTCAATAATCCAATCAACAAACTGTGCAGCAAAGGTGTTCGTCAGAAGTGGGACAAACACAGACGGGTAGCTTTCATGATAATGTTCCTGGGCCTTCTGGTATTTCCAAGGAAAGACGGAAACATTGATTTGAAGATATCCGGGGTCGTCAGCACTTTACTCACGCAAAGTGACAGCACTCTCGCGCCTATGGTGGTATCTGACATTTTTCGAGCTCTCACAGTTTGTAAAGCTGGGGGAGGTTTCTTCGAAGGTTGTAACTTGCTCCTACAGATATGGATGACCGAGCACCTCTGCCATCATTCCGAGATTTTGAGCCATGGTTCCCCGGAAAAGACCTGCATAGAAGAATCTTACACGAGAACCAAAGAGATCAGTTTGCCCAAAGGAGTCCTGGCATGGACCTCGTTCTTTCAAGCTCTTATGGCCAGCCAAATACAATGGACGCTAGGATGGTTGCCTGTTGATGAGATCCTATATATGTCGGCAGCTAAAACTTATTTCTTACTGATGGGGCTTAAGAGCATTCAACCTTACGCACCCTGCCGAGTTTTGAGACAGTTCGGAAGATGCCAGACAGTACCTCATGAGGAAGATCTTAGCACTCAAGCAGTTGAGATAAGTCCTAACGGACAATTCCCAGAAGCAAAGATTCGCCAAATCTGGAGTGAGTGTCAATATTTGAAATCAGATACTTGCGTGCGGGATCGAGCCAAAGGAGAGACGGCGCCAGGTTACCTTGCATGGTATAGAAGGGAATTTGAGCATGAAAGGCCGGCTAAGAGACCCCACATCCGGAATTTCACCTAATCATCGCAAAGGCAGTGGGATTGGTTAGCAAAGGAAAGAGGCTATTGCGCCGAAATCAGCAGGTTAAAGCAACAAGTGGAAGGCTTGAAATATGAGCACAACGTGCAAGTTGCTACCAATCTGGGAGAGCGGAACAGGTTAATTCAGGAAAACGAAATGCTCAGAGCCCAGATCAAACAGATAAAAGTGGATGCGGACAAACAGCCAAGGTATCGATCAGACGAGCAGATGATAAAAAGGCTAAAAAGTGAAATCAGGGAATGGCAAGATGGTTTGGAGAAATCTGAAAACGTCATAGCAGAGCTCAGGGCACAGTGGAATACAAGAGTAGATAAGCATCGCCAATACCTTAATCAATTGGAAGGCGACCACGAGAAAACTGTTGCCAAAATAAAGAGAGAGATGGCTGCACTTGAGATCAAAGCAGTTAATCAGGCCAAGGATTTCCAGATTGAGAGCAGATATTGGTACGACTCAATAGCCCAGATGAAGTTGGAAGTACGGCGACTAAAGCATCAGCATTTACAGGATGCTCAAGTATTCAAGATATGCAGCGATCAGATAAAATGCCTGCTCGTAGAGAAGAAGCAAACCGGAGATAGGATCAAGGCCATTGCCCATGCCATCACCAGACGATGTCTACGATGTGAGAACATGTCCAGCGTTACCGTCCTCTCAGCAGTGATGGGTTATGTCAAGCAGACTATGCACAAGCTGGAGCAACTTGAGAGGGATCTCACGCCTAGGACCGCGGCGAGGCCGAACGATGCCCCGCGGACACCAATTTTCAAAACCATAATGCACTCATAAGTCAAGCCTGCATCTTAGCATCTTCTGCCTGTTTTTCCCATCAGGGTGATTTTTAGTCTATTTTGAGTCTAGGTTTATTTTCAAAGTTTGCTCTTTCTTTTGCAAAATGTAGTTTGTAATAGACCATTTCAACAATAAAGAGGTTGCTTCTTTTACGCTCATTTGTGTTTTTCGAACTACGTAATGATCTGATTCACGTAGGCATCATGATACGTAGGCAATCCTCATCGGATCCGGTCGCATTTCTTTTACTGCAAAATAATAAAAAAATAATGATAAAAAAAAAAGAAAAATGGGGGAAAACTAATAATAGGAAAAATGCCGGAAGGACGCATGCACTCGTAGCAAACATGTAGTAATCCACTTAACTGTATAGGTGCATCATGCCCAACGTGAGATTAACTATCTGTTATTTGCTGCAAAATTAACCGTGCGTTTGTCGTTGAGTATCCTCCAAGGTTTTTTGAAAAGACGGTTGGTTTGGTGAAAGTCTGGCCTCGCACTCATACTTCACGAGGTCAAGGAGAAGTGTTCAACTACATGTTGTTAGGACCAGAAGCAGTACTCACACTTACTTCACCAGGTCAAAAGGAAGTGTGCAAATGTCTTCAGAAATTCCATTGCAAACAATCCCTATTTCTGAGGAGAGCTCAATCTCAGCCGTCCTCACACCTGAATCCGCAACTACGGAGGAAAATAGAATCCTACGGCTCCGCATGTTGGAAATGCTGGACGACTGGAATAATGGGAAAGAACCGCCAAGTGTCGTCCCCGGATTCCCTGAATTATTCTCTAGGTCGAGTGGGACTTCTAATGTCCCCATAAATTATCTTGCTACCCCATTCGGGTACCCAGCCACCTCAGCCTTCTCTGCTGGATCGCCTTCTGAGCCTCATCCCCGAATGTCATCCACTGATGCAAGCATGAACATCTTTACTGCATCGCCTTGCCCGATTACGGCACAGCCTGCCACGTACAAGCCAAGCTTTGACTCATCCTCTTTTACATTTCAAGCACCATCGTTCTCAATGGAACCAACTAGGTTCGCTACCAGCACTAATCCTCTACCACCTCAGTGCGAGCTTGCACCCGGGCAGGATCAGAACCCCAGAATTGCAGAACAAAATGAGATTGCCAAGAGAATGAGAAGTCTTGAACAAAGTTTGAAGAATATGCAAGGATTGAGCGGACAGAAGAGCGTCTCTTACGCCGACCTATGCATATTCCCTCACGTGCACCTGCCAACGGGTTTCAAGACCCCAAAGTTCGAAAAATACGATGGGCACGGTGACCCCATTGCACATCTTAAGAAAAATACTGCAACCAATTGCGGGGAGCCGGCGGAAAAGAAGAACTGCTAATGGCGTATTTTGGGGAAAGTCTAGTAGGGATAGCCTCGGAATGGTATATGGACCAGGAAATTTCCCGATGGCACATATGGGATGATCTCGCCAGAGATTTTGTGAAACAATTCCAGTATAACATTGACATTGCGCCAGACCGAAATTCTCTGTCGAATTTGAAGAAGAAACCGTTAGAAAGCTTCAGAGAATATGCTATTAAGTGGCGTGAACAGGCGTCAAGAGTGAAGCCTCCCATGGATGAAGTGGAAATGGTCACTACCTTTCTCCAGGCTCAAGAGTCTGACTATTTCCAAAACATGATGTCAGCCATGGGTAAGCCATTCGCGGAAGCGATCAAGATTGGAGAGATGGTAGAAAATGGTCTGAAAACAGGTAGGATTTTGAGTCAAGCAGCCATAAGGGCAACCTCCCAGGCCGTCCAAAGCGGGTCCGGAGGAATGACAAGAGGGAAGAAGAAAGAAAAACGACTATGGCAGCCTCGGAAGCAAGGGAGTATTGTCATCCCAGGCCCCGTTTCCTGGAAAGAACCCCACAACACTACTACCCCCACTCCAATTTGGCATATGCTCATCAACCTTATATGGTCATGAATGCCCAGCCTTATGCCCATCCACCACAACAAGCCAACCGAGGCCCAGCTCCACCTCCCAGAAATCAGCCTCCTTACCGCAACCACTATAACCCACAACCCCCGCAGAATAACTTCCGCCCTCAAGAGCCACCCCGAAGGCGGACTTTCACGCCCATCGGTGAACCATACTCAACTTTGTTCCCTAAGCTAGTCCAATTGGGTTTCTTTCAACCAATCCCTCAAACAAGGCAAAACCCGACGTCACCTTCTTACAAAGCTGGAGTCAGATGCGCCTATCATTCAGGGGCCGAGGGACATGATACAAATGACTGCTGGTCGTTGAAAAGAGTGGTCAAAAATTTGATAGAGCAAGGGAAAATAGTGCTAAGGGACGAGGAGATCCCGAATGTAACTAACAATCCATTACCTCCTCACAATAATGGGCCGCTGATCGGAATGATTTGTGAAGACAAAGAGTTCGACCCTGCTCTGAAAGCCATAATTGCCATTGTTGACACGAGGAAGAGGCCCGAAACAGATCAGAAACCAGAAAAGGGGGAGGAGGCCAAGGCTATAAAGAAAGAGCCTGAAAAGAAGGTGGAGAAGAAAGTGGTACCGGAAGAGGATGGAGTTCTTTACATACCACGAGGTCGAGCTGAGAAGACGCAAAACTTCGCAATCAAAAAGACAAAACCTATGTACGTGCCGAAAGGGGCCTATGTGGTCCGGGGAATGATTCAACCACCTCGGCTGAATGAGCCAGTGGTTATCGGACGCGTGCCACAAAAGCCAATGACCAACCCGTCCACAGTGCCGTGGAATTATCAAAAGACTTTGGTAATGTACAAGGGCAAAGAGGTCATGGGAGAACTTCCAGAAAATACTTTCATTGGAAGGTATTCAAATACCCAAGAACTGAACGACGCCACACAAAGGCGCTTCCCGCCAAAGAAGCCCGTAAGTGTTGAAGAAGCGGAGGTGTTCTTCCAACAAATGAAAATGCCAGATTACGAAGTGATAGATCAACTGCGCAAGTACCCCGAGCAAGTGTCTATGATGTCATTGTTAATGAGGTCAACCGAGCATCGAAAGATCTTACTAAAGACCCTGAATGAAGCATATGTGCCAGTTGAAACCTCGGTAGAGCAATTAGAGCGGATGACAGAAAGATTCTTCGCCGTCAACCAAATCTCTTTCAGCAAGAACGATCTACCCCCGGAAGGAGCGGCACACAACAAGGCTTTGCATCTAACAATTAAATGCGAAGACTATTATGTCAAGCGGGTAATGTTGGATGGGGGATCAGGCATTGATATTTGCCCGCTCTCCACGTTACAAAGAATGGAAATTGGGACCGGAAGAATCCGACCCAACAATGTCTGCGTAAAGGCTTTCGACGGCATCAAAAGAGATACCATGGGAGAAATAGACATGTTGTTGGTCATAGGACCAGTCGAATTTCAAGTAACCTTCCAGGTGCTCGACATGGATACATCCTACAATTTTCTCCTTGGCAGACCTTGGATCCATGCGGCAGGAGCCGTGCCTTCCACTCTTCACCAGATGGTGAAGTTCGAGTACGAAGACCGAGAGATCATGGTCTATGGGGAAGATGAGCATGCTATTTATCGGGACCCATCTATCCCATATCTGGAGCCGAGAGAAGGGAGCGAACATACGGTCTATCAAGCTTTTGAGATTGTACTGGCAGAGCAGCATGAAGAGGGAATACCCTACCCCCAGCCTTTCTTATCTAACGCCTCGGTTATGGTGGCCAAAGAGATGATCCGGCACGGATTTAGGCCAGGGAAGGGGCTTGGACAAACCCTTCAGGGAATAACAGAACCCATTACCTTGCCGGTCACCAAGAAACCTTTTGGACTAGGTTTCAAACCTACTCCAGCAGACGAAGAGTGGGCAAAGAAAAGGAAAAATGAGGGTTGGAAGTTACCTCGACCACTGCCGGATTTATATGCAACTTTCATCAGGCCAAGGTACGTTGAAGAAGAAGATGATGAGGTCTTCACAGCTGAGGAAATCGAGGAGATATGTGGGGCGATGAGAGAGATGCTCTACGAGGTCCACATGGTTCAACCAGGTGAAGGCACAAGCACTGCTGAGATGCTGTACATGGGGCCGAACGCCCAACTTCAAAACTGGGAGGCCACGCCATTCCCGACTAGACGGAAGTCCGGGTAGACCTGTCCTGCCACCTTTCCTGTGTCACAAGTTATCTCCAGGACATAACTTGAACGTTTTCTTCCTTTCAATTGTTGTTTTGAATTCCTAAGTTGTAAACAGTGTTGTCTTCCAACTTTCCAAAGAAAATAAAAAAAATCATCATTGCTTTCCCATTCTTTCTTTTGTTCTGATTTTTGTTATTTTTCCTTTTATCTTTCTTTTCAGTTATAATAATGCGGCTTTAAATATGACATGCTTGCGGACTTCACGCCCAGATCACAATGAGCTATTTAACTGCGAATTAATGAACCTAGAACCAGAATATGATGCGGAAGAAGCTTTTAGGGAGATAAACCGAGAGTTGGAATATTTCGAGAATAAACCTAAGCCAAATCTGAATGACACTGAACCGGTAAATTTAGGAACCCCGGAAGAAATCCGGGAGACCAAGATAAGCATTCACATGGACAAGAAAACGCGAGAGGCGATAATTCAACTTCTTTTTGAATTTAAAGACGTGTTTGCTTGGTCGTATGATGACATGCCGGGACTAGGTGTTGATCTAGTGGTTCATAAATTGCCGATTCATCCTGATTGTCCTCCAGTTCAACAAAAGCAACGAAAGTTCAAAACTGAGGTTAGTGACAAGATTAAAGAGGAGATCACCAAACAACTGAAAAGGGAAGTGATTCGGGTAGTCCAATATACAACATGGTTGGAGAATGTGGTTCCGGTACCAAAAAAGGACGGGAAAACTCGGGTATGCGTAGATTACCGAGATCTGAACAGAGCAAGTCCTAAAGATAATTTCCCGCTGCCCAACATCCACATCCTCGTTGATAATTGCGCCAAACACGAGATACAGTCTTTCGTAGATTGTTACACTGGGTATCATCAGGTATTGATGGATGAAGAGGACGCCGAGAAAACTGCCTTCACCACGCCTTGGGGCACCTACTGTTACCGGGTCATGCCATTTGGTTTGAAGAATGCTGGGGCTACTTACATGAGGGCCATGACTGCCATTTTCCATGACATGATGCATCAGGAAATAGAGGTGTACGTGGACGACGTGATAGTCAAGTCCAGGACGCAGGATAATCACATCCAAGACTTGAGGAAATTCTTCGAGAGATTAAGGAAGTATGACTTGAAGCTGAACCCAGCCAAATGCGCTTTCGGAGTTCCATCGGGCAAACTTTTGGGCTTCATCGTAAGTAGGAGAGGTATCGAGCTAGATCCAACTAAGATAAAATCCATCAAAGATCTACCTCCCCCAAGAACAAAGAAAGACGTGATGAGTCTGTTGGGCAGGTTGAACTACATCAGTCGGTTTATTGCCCAGCTGACAAGCACGTGTGAGCCCATATTCAAGCTGTTAAGGAAAGATGCGGCGATTAAATGGACAAATGAGTGTCAAGAAGCCTTTGATAAAGTCAAAGAATACCTTTCGAATCCCCCAGTCTTGGTCCCTCCAGAATCGGGGAGGCCACTTTTCTTGTACCTGACAGTCTTGGAGAACTCTTTCGGTTGCGTCCTCGGGCAACACGACGTAACCGGAAAGAAGGAGCAAGCAATCTACTACTTGAGCAAGAAATTCACCGGCTACGAGGCCAAATACACTCTGCTGGAAAGGACATGCTGCGCTCTCACGTGGGTTGCTCAAAAGCTGAGACATTATCTCCAAGCCCACACTACATTCCTCATAAGCAGGTTGGATCCTTTGAAGTATATATTTCAGAAACCGATGTCTACTGGGAGACTGGCTAAATGGCAAATCTTGCTTACGGAATTCGACATAGTCTATGTCACTCGCACGACAATGAAAGCCCAGGCGCTAGCAGATCATTTGGCCAAAAATCTGGTCGATGAGGAATACCAGCCATTGGATACCTACTTTCCAGATGAAGAAGCAAACACCGTAGAAGTGGTCTCGGAGGAAGCTCATATTTGGAAGATGTTCTTTGATGGAGTCGTGAACGCCAAGGGTGTAGGGATTGGGGCAATTTTGATCTCGCCTTCTGGTCAACATTATCCCGCCACAGCTAGACTTCGTTTCTTTTGCACAAATAATACAGCCGAGTATGAAGCCTGCATCATGGGCATGCATATGGCAATTGATCAGGATGTCGAACACTTACTGATTATGGGAGATTCTGACCTGATTATCCGGCAAGCTCAAGGCGAATGGGAAACTCGGGATGTCAAACTTATCCCTTACCGACAGCAAGTGGAGGACCTCAACAAGCGCTTTACATCAATAGAGTTCAGGTATATCCCGAGGTGACACAATGAACTAGCAGATGCACTTGCTACTTTGGCTTCAATGCTACCCTACCCGGGCAGCGCCCACGTCGATCCTTTGGAAATCCAATTCAAGAAAAGACACGGTTACTGCAATGTAATCGAGGCGGGATCAAATATGCAGCCTTGGTACCATGACATCAAGAGGTTCCTGAAGACACAAGAATACCCCGAGCACGCTACTGGAGATCAAAAGAGGACCATTAGGCGACATGCAAGTGGTTTCTTTCTGAGCGGTGAATTGTTGTATAATAGGACCCCGGACCTCAATCTTCTAAGATGTGTCGATATCGAGGAGGCAAGAAAGATCATGCACGAAGTACACGCAGGTGTGTGCGGACCTCACATGAACGGGTATGTCTTAGCAAAGAAAATCCTTCGAGCAGGTTATTACTGGATGACCATGGAAAAGGATTGCTTTAGCTTCGTTCGGAAGTGTCATCAATGTCAGGTGCACGGTGATTTGATTCATGCACCTCCCACGGAGCTGCATCCCATGTCTGCACCTTGGCCATTTGTCGCCTGGGGCATGGACGTCATTGGACCAATCGAACCAAAGGCTTCGAATGGACACAGGTTTATACTGGTTGCCATCGATTACTTCACAAAATGGGTAGAAGCTGTCACTCTCAAGTCGGTCACTAAAAAAGCTGTAGTGGATTTTGTACACTCAAATCTTATCTGTCGTTTCGGTATTCCTGCGACTATCATTACAGATAACGCAGCAAACTTGAACAGTCACTTGATGGGAGATGTATGCGAGTAATTCAAGATAACGCATAGGAATTCTACTCCTTATCGGCCGAAAGCCAATGGTGCTGTGGAAGCGGCGAACAAAAACATCAAGAAGATTTTGAGGAAAACGATCCAAAGTTCCCGACAGTGGCATGAGCAGTAACCATTTGCATTGTTGGGGTATCGCACTACGGTACGCACATCAGTAGGAGCGACTCCTTATCTTTTGGTTTATGGGACCGAGGCTGTAATACCGGCAGAGGTAGAAATTCCTTTGCTTCGAATCATTGTCGAAGCAGAAATCGAAGACAGCGAGTGGGTCAAGACTCGGTTAGAGCAATTGACTTTGATTGATGAAAAGCGAATGGCCGCAGTTTTTCACGGACAGTTATACCAACGGAGGATGGCCCGTGCTTACAACAAGAAAGTTCGACCCAGGAATTTCGAAGTAGGTCAGCTAGTACTGAGGCGTATTCCGCCGCATCATGAGGAAGCAAAAGGGAAGTTTGCTCCAAATTGGAAAGTCCCATACATCATAAGGAAGATATTGCCGAGAGGAGCATTGTATTTAGGTGATATCGAAGGAAATGACCCCGACGCAGCAGTAAATGCAGATGCAGTCAAGAGATACTACGTCTGAATTATACTCCAGTAGTCTTGACACATTTGAAATGATGAAGGTTTTATTCCCCACTACTCCCCAAACACTGTCCAATCCTCTCTACAAACCTTTGAGCCTCTTACAAAAAAAAAAAAAAACATTGATTGAGGCCTGAACTACGTTTGACTTGATTCCGAAAGGATACGTAGGCAGCCTCTCCCTGAGGTTCAGTCATACCAACAATAAAATCCCATTCACCCTGAAATTGAAACCGGGGCACGTCGAGCAGTTGAGAAGTTAGTATCATCTACCTTTCTTTACCAAGCACCAGCCTTTAAATCAATTACCAAAGATAGTGGGGAACCAATAAGCGTCACAAATGGAGACCGGCACACTCTGAATTGAGAGAGATAAAATGAGAGAGTCTCGTCGGTGAAAACCTTCGGGCACCACGAGGCGACGGGAGTAGAGAAATAAAAATGAGAGAGCTTGTTTAGTAAAAACTCACAAAGAGTGCTATCAAGCGATGACATGAAGAGAAATGAGAGAGGTCAGCCAGCGAAAACCCGCAAAGGGCGCTGTTGGCCGAAAAGAATGACTCCACCCCAAAGAGGTCTCGGCAAAGTTCCACCAGTTTGGAATCACGATTCCGTTCTGGTTCAGGGAAGCGCAAGTTCATGGAAGGTCAGGCGTCCAGTCCAAAGAGCATCTCATGTCATTTAAAGCCAGCGTTATCTTCCTCAGATAAGTCTTTCTCGTCCCAAAGGGGGCACTCCTTTTCTGAAATTCGTTTTATCTTTTCTTTGTTTTTCTTCGAATCTCTTTTATGTTTAAGCCCAAGTTCTAGATGTACCGGAAAGGACAGGTGGCAAGTTTGGGTGCACGGAAGTCCGTTTCATGAAGGAAAAACGCTTCGTTTCGCTGGTACGTTTGTCCAAGCTTGATGAATCATGATGTTTGATGATATTCAAAGTAAATAGGAGAAAGAGAAATTTCCCCCAGCAAGTCCGCCTTCGGACGAATCCCCACAGAGTCTCCCTCTGTACAAATCCCCACAGAGTCTCTCCTTGTACAAACCCCCACGGAGTCTCTCCTTATACAATCCTCCCACAGAGTCTCCCCAATATATATTAAAAAAATCCCCGTTGGAATTTCCCCAACACATCCCCCGCGAGTCCCTTTGTAAAAATTCCCCAACAAGCTTACCCCAACCAAGCCTAGAAAGCCCGCTTCGAAACAATTACCCAGCATGCCCCCATTGTACAAAAATTCACACAAAGAATCCCCTTTGTAAATATTCTCCCACAGAGCTTCCTTTTGTACAAATCCCCACAGAATACCTCCAATAAAATCCCCGTTGAGAACCTCCAAGCAAAACGGGACACAAAAAGAGGGAAAGAAAAAGAGCCTTACGAGGCAAATCATCATAGAATCTGGAAATACAAGCCTGAGCAATCTAAAAGGTTTCGACATATGAATCAAATCAATGGCGGGACTTCGCAACAGAAATGAAGACGCAATAAAGCAACCGGGAACGATCAAGGTCACCAAACCGACCGTCATTTCCGAACTAATAATTGTTCTTTGTCTGAAGAGTTGAAACAGGTTTAATCCAAGACAATTGTGCAAGAAGCACATGTCGTCCAAAGAAGAAGGTACATGGGTACAATAAATATTTTGGCAATAAGGAATTCACTCGAAAGGTAAGTTTCTACGAAACTCCCTTTTGTCTTTTACTAAAACAAGAAAATTCAAAAAAAAAGAGGTCAGTCGTTGTTCTCGAATTTTGTCCCCAGCTAGTCAGCATTAGGGTTTTAAACCCTAAACTGAATTGTTTCCTTTAGTCAGCATTAGGGTTTTAAACCCTAAACTGAACTTTTTTCCATTCAGCCAGCATTAGGGTTTTAAACCCTAAACTGAGCTTTTCCATGCAATCAATATTAGGGTTTTAAACCCTAAACTGAATTTTTCCTTTAGTCAGCATTAGGGTTTTAAACCCTAAACTGAACTTTTTTCCACTCAGCCAGCATTAGGGTTTTAAACCCTAAACTGAGCTTTTCCATGCAATCAGTATTAGGGTTTTAAACCCTAAACTGAATTTTTCCTTTAGTCAGCATTAGGGTTTTAAACCCTAAACTGAACTTTTTTCCATTCAGCCAGCATTAGGGTTTTAAACCCTAAACTGAGCTTTTCCATGCAATAAGCATTAGGGTTTTAAACCCTAAACTGAATTTTTCCTTTAGTCAGCATTAGGGTTTTAAACCCTAAACTGAACTTTTTTCCATTCAGCCAGCATTAGGGTTTTAAACCCTAAACTGAGCTTTTCCATGCAATCAGTATTAGGGTTTTAGACCCTAAACTGAATTTTTCCTTTAGTCAGCATTAGGGTTTTAAACCCTAAACTGAACTTTTTTCCACTCAGCCAGCATTAGGGTTTTAAACCCTAAACTGAGCTTTTCCATGCAATCAGTATTAGGGTTTTAAAACCCTAAACTGAATTTTTCCTTTAGTCAGCATTAGGGTTTTAAACCCTAAACTGAACTTTTTTCCATTCAGCCAACATTAGGGTTTTAAACCCTAAACTGAGCTTTTCCATGCAATCAGTATTAGGGTTTTAGACCCTAAACTGAATTTTTCCTTTAGTCAGCATTAGGGTTTTAAACCCTAAACTGAACTTTTTTCCACTCAGCCTGCATTAGGGTTTTAAACCCTAAACTGAGCTTTTCCATGCAATCAGTATTAGGGTTTTAAAACCCTAAACTGAATTTTTACTTTAGTCAGCATTAAGGTTTTAAACCCTAAACTGAACTTTTTTCCATTCAGCCAGCATTAGGGTTTTAAACCCTAAACTGAGCTTTTCCATGCAATCAGTATTAGGGTTTTAAACCCTAAACTGAATTTTTCCTTTAGTCAGCACTAGGGTTTTAAGCCCTAAACTGAACTTTTTCCCATTTAGCCAGCATTAGAGTTTTAAACCCTAAACTGAGCTTTTCCATGCAATTAGTATTAGGGTTTTAAACCCTAAACTGAATTTTTCCTTTAGTTAGCATTAGGGTTTTAAACCCTAAACTGAACTTTTTTCCATTCAGCCAGCATTAGGGTTTTAAACCCTAAACTGAGCTTTTCCATGCAATCAGTATTAGGGTTTTAAACCCTAAACTGAATTTTTCCTTTAGTCAGCATTAGGGTTTTAAACCCTAAACTGAACTTTTTTCCATTCAGCCAGCATTAGGGTTTTAAACCCTAAACTGAGCTTTTCCATGCAATCAGTATTAGGGTTTTAGACCCTAAACTGAATTTTTCCTTTAGTCAGCATTAGGGTTTTAAACCCTAAACTGAACTTTTTTCCACTCAGCCAGCATTAGGGTTTTAAACCCTAAACTGAGCTTTTCCATGCAATCAGTATTAGGGTTTTAAAACCCTAAACTGAATTTTTCCTTTAGTCAGCATTAGGGTTTTAAACCCTAAACTGAACTTTTTTCCATTCAGCCAACATTAGGGTTTTAAACCCTAAACTGAGCTTTTCCATGCAATCAGTATTAGGGTTTTAGACCCTAAACTGAATTTTTCCTTTAGTCAGCATTAGGGTTTTAAACCCTAAACTGAACTTTTTTCCACTCAGCCTGCATTAGGGTTTTAAACCCTAAACTGAGCTTTTCCATGCAATCAGTATTAGGGTTTTAAAACCCTAAACTGAATTTTTACTTTAGTCAGCATTAAGGTTTTAAACCCTAAACTGAACTTTTTTCCATTCAGCCAGCATTAGGGTTTTAAACCCTAAACTGAGCTTTTCCATGCAATCAGTATTAGGGTTTTAAACCCTAAACTGAATTTTTCCTTTAGTCAGCACTAGGGTTTTAAGCCCTAAACTGAACTTTTTCCCATTTAGCCAGCATTAGAGTTTTAAACCCTAAACTGAGCTTTTCCATGCAATTAGTATTAGGGTTTTAAACCCTAAACTGAATTTTTCCTTTAGTTAGCATTAGGGTTTTAAACCCTAAACTGAACTTTTTTCCATTCAGCCAGCATTAGGGTTTTAAACCCTAAACTGAGCTTTTCCATGCAATCAGTATTAGGGTTTTAAACCCTAAACTGAATTTTTCCTTTAGTCAGCATTAGGGTTTTAAACCCTAAACTGAACTTTTTTCCACTCAGCCAGCATTAAGGTTTTAAACCCAAAACTGAGCTTTTCCATGCAATCAGTATTAGGGTTTTAAACCCTAAACTGAATTTTTCCTTTAGTCAGCATTAGGGTTTTAAACCCTAAACTGAACTTTTTTCCATTCAGCCAACATTAGGGTTTTAAACCCTAAACTGAGCTTTTCCATGCAATCAGCATTAGGGTTTTAAACACTAAACTGAATTTGACTTTTAGTCAGCATTAGGGTTTTAAACCCTATACTGAGCTTTTATTTGCAATCAGCATTTGGGTTTTAAAACCTTAAGCTGAACTTCTCCCCAGTTGGTCAGTATTAGAGTTTCAACTCTAAAACTAAACTTCTCCCCAGCTAACCGGTATTAGGGCTCCTACCCTGAACTGAGCATTTTTATCTTCCTTCATCAATTTTATGAATTTTCTGGCGAATAATTCAGGAAATTTTCCTAGTGAAACTGGGGCAGAAAATTTCGTTCGTTTGTTTGTTTGTTTTCTCCCGCAGGTCTAACCTCGAGCCACACGGATCGAAATGACCCACGAGATGAGTCTTAGCTCAGAATCAAAGAAGAAAAAAAAGAGACAAAAAGAAGATGTCCCGAGATATCGGAGTAAATGGAAGACGAATCGACTCCAACATTTGAGTCAGAACTCTGCCAGTCACGCCTCACTGAGTATCCCAGAGATTAAAAAAAGCACCAACAACTCGCAAGCATCAAGATTCGGATCGAAGTCTCCAAGAAAAATCAGCTAAGACCCATGATCAAGTCGCAAAGAATCATAGATATGAATCTTGTAACTAGCAGTTGACGTGCACATAAGTGTTTAGTTAAGTTTTAATTTTTCTTTGGTTGTAATAAGGCGGTCAGTAGAGCAGTGATGACCACAGCAACAGCAGTAACAGCAAGCATTGCAGTCCCATGGTAGTCCCAGCTACCGAAGCTTCCCGAACTACATTGACCTGATTCTTGTTTAGCCCAGGATATGTAGAAAATCTTTGAAGCAAGATTCGGTCAAAACTTTCAAAACATGCTTCACACGGAGTAGTCCATAGGCGAAAATCGCTCATACCCACTCACTTTATCTTTGCACGAAAACTCTTCGTGTTTCCGAACAAAGAGGGGCAGCTGTGAGCACGTGATTTTTGTTTCGCGCGACAATCGCTCCAAAAGAAATAAAAAAAAATGTGACAAATGGTCCTGCTGTACAGGTTTTGGATTTTTGTGTGGCATATTCGTTAGTTATCTGTAATCCCGTCCGTGTTTATTTTATTCAATAAATAAATAAATAAAAAATGTGCATCTTTCATTTTTATTTCTGTCATTAAGTGATGTTAGTATAATTAATGTAAAATGTTGTTTATGGTTTTACATGGTATTATGTGTTAAATTAATTCAAAAAAAAAAAAATAATAATAATAAAGAGAAGAAAGAACTCTCGGACTTGGGCCAGTCCAATTTTAAACAAATTGGCCCAAACAAACTCAGCCCAAAACCCGTGCTTGCCCGGTCCATGACCAGCCTACTTCAAGAACGTCCAAACGACGCCGTTTTAATCCAGGCTGATCTGAGCCGAGATCAACGGCCAAGATCTCTCACCCCGTACCCACTAACAGACCCGACCCGTCTCACCCGGACCGACCTCAACCCTTTACCCTTGAAACGACACTGTTCCCCGTTAGTCGAAGGATCCTGGCCCTTCATCGTGTCTCATCCAATGGCCAGGATCCATCTATCCACTAACTATATAAACCAAGATCTCTCACCCCGCGCCCTAGTCCAAACCCCCCCTGCCTTAGGTCGTCTTCATCAGACCTCAGGCCTCCAAACCCTAGCCGCCCCTGTATTCTTCACCATGAAAGCCGGCGGCATGGACGCCGGTGACCACACCCTTAACACCATAGAACCCCCTTGCCATCCTGAACCTGGATCTTTTAACCACTTAGCTCGAATCCCTTCCCACCTTCTCGAATCTTCGTTTGAAGATTCGAGTCGGAACTTGACTTACACCGTTTAACCCCAGTTTCACACCAGACACTCCCCAGATCCCCCTCGTGACCAAACCATGCTTGGTTTGGTCCGAATCTGACCAGGAAAGCATGAATCCCAGATCTAATTTTTGGAACCTTAGGGTTCCTCGTCACTGGTCCGTATCTCGTTTAAACCAAGAGATTAAGGTCTAATGGACCTTAATCGAAGTGTTCCTCATCTGAGAAATACTTCGATTAAAGTCCGTTCAGCCTTAAGGAGGGTCTGTTCAAACACCAGTGGATTTTTTCTGATTTGTTCTTTCAAAGCTTTAAGGTGAGTTAATTTTCTTTTCTTTATTTCAGTTCGTATGTTTGTGTGTTGTTAAAGGTCCGTCCGTATGGCCAAACGTTTTTGTTTTGTGTTTTTGAACTGCTATTGTCCACCTTGGCCGGACCTCTGTATTCGGTCAAGTCTTTCTTCATAATGTGTGTGTGTAAACTGTGTGTTCAATTGAATTCGTAATTGGTCATTCAATTAGCTCCCAAGGTCATTTCTGTTTTAGCATTGCAATCCGAACCCCTTGTGTGATACTATTAAAGGTCTGATTTTGGCTACGATTGTACATGTTATGATTAATATAGTCGAGTCGACATGTGTCATCAATTAGTTTTAACTGCCTGAACAATAACAAATCGATTTGCTTCTGGACACATTTGCTTGAATCAATTAGGAACTGAGTTAGTACTTATAATTGTTGATTTGAATCAGAAATGTAAAATCAAATGTTTTGTTTAGTTACAGTTCTGAAATTGGAGGGCATGTGCACTTGTGCACAACATGTGCATTGGTGCACCACAGGTGCATTTGTGCACAGCCTGTGCCCTGCATAAGGGCTTTTGAATAAAATAGTTGACAGCATATGCTGTCAGACTATATTCTGCTGCCCATACTCTGCTTTAGTTTCAGAAATAATAAACCTTACTAAAAAGTAAGTTTGCCAGAGAATGTGATGGGGTTTGTTTTTATTTAAATGGTAAGTGGAAACTGAAAAGAAAGAGAGCACATGGGAGGGTGTTTGGTGATTGATGAACAGGCTATTAAAGGGCAGACCTTAGGCTTATGAAAGGAAGAACTTCCATCAGTTTGGGGAGAACAGACAGACATAAGAAAACACATCATATAGATCCGAGAAGAGAGAGCAAAATACATACACATATATACATAGACAGGCACACAGACCTTAAGAGAGACATAGATGCACACACACAGACAGAGACAAAGAGAATACACACAGAAAATTTAGTTTGGAGATTGAAAGTTGAAGTTCTGAAAAAAAAAAAACAGAAAACTGGAAAAGCATTCTCTTTGATAACACAGACAGGCAGAATTAGAAATTACATTTTTTGATTGCTGTCTTGATTTCACTGGTCTTGACCTGTTTGTGCAATACTGATTTCTTCCAAATCCCAACTGAGTCTGCTGGTTGTTGTTGTTTTACTCGGGGACTTGGTCTAGTTGGGGTCTTGATCCCACTCCAATTGTTTCGTGTGTTGTTGCTGCTGCTATTCTGTTACCTGTTGCTGCTGCTATTCTGTGTCCTGCTGCTACTGCTATTCTGTTTCTTGTTGCTGCTGATTTCCCTATCTTCTTCCTCTTCTCCTTTGCATTTTCAGTATTTCCAGGTACACATCTCGAGTCTCACATTGGTGTAGCTGATTGTAACATTGAAAAGCATGAATAGAAAGATTTGAAGGAGTTATAATCACCGGTTATTTACTGACTGCCTTTTCATAAATGTTGTTAAATTGTGTAAATTTTAGTTTATAGCTAATAGAGAATACATTAGTAAGTTTGTACTTAAATAAAGTTTATGTTAATCTGAAACTGCGGTATTTGATTCGTTTAGTAGCATACAGGATGTAAATACAATCCATGGAATGTGACACTATTTATACAATTGTTAAACTTAAACTCATTCTTTTAGCATGCTTGAATAGGTAGGGGCAAATGACTGTTAAATCTAGCCAAATATAATACAGTTTTGAATCATCCAGTTTCGATTTCTTTAGGCAGTTTATAGGACTAGTTTTGAACATCATCAGTAACATCCTTTAATAAGGAACTCTATTAATCCTGTTTAAGCAATTTAATTTAAACTCGACTTAAGGATGTTGTTCAGATTAAGTGTTGCATTTCATCAATCTCATATGTAATTTCTTTGTTCAACCAAAGCATTTTCGTAAGGTATGACGTCTTTTCACTTTATAAGTAATTAATCAGAAATTGATAAGAGTCCGGTTTAGGCCAAAGCATATACTTCAATTAGCATACATTTTCTTTCTTCTATTTCTGGAAACAAACATAATAGAAATGTAGTCACTTTAGGATATCCTCTTCTAAAATAATGAGACGAGCCTCGCTAAATAAACAATGCAAATTGCGGGGCCCTCAATGATTAACCATAATAAATATCTAGAATTCAGGATAGGCTGTTTAGCGAATTTCATGGCCTTCTCCAAAAATAATAATGCGTTAAACTCTTTAGGCGCGGCTCGATTAAATTACATTCTTAAACTTGGGTGCGCATTGATGTGACCCGAATCCAAATCTCAACGGAGTCGAAGTGTGTTTAACAATTACGGGTGCATTGATTGCGACGTAGTTCGAGATACATTTTCACGACGTTGCAATTCTATAAAAATAAATGATAATAATAAAAGCGGTTTAAACTTAATGAAAGCACGTAAGTCATAACATGTATTTAAATCAGATATTTAGCCATTATAACAATTTAAGCAACCGTGCTAGAACCACGGGATTCGAGGGTGCCTAACACCTTCCCTCGGGTCAACAGAATTCCTTACTTAGAATTTCTGGTTCGCAGACTTCATTTGGAAAAGTCGAAAATTTCCTCGATTTGGGATTCAAGATAAACCGGTGACTTGGGACACCAAAACCCAAACATTTCCCAAGTGGCGACTCTGAATTAAATAAATAATCCCATTTCGAATATTGTCACTTAAATTGGAAAAACTCCCCTCGCGCATTTAACCCTTCGGGGCCGGGTGCGCAAAAAGGAGGTGTGACATATATTATATACTATTATAGCATATTTGTTAGTATATTGCATATTATTACAATATGCCGTTATAATATATTGTATACTATCACAGTATACTATTGCACTATAGCTATATACTCCTAAGTATATTTTATACCGTAGCCGTATACTATTAGGTAAATATGTTCTTCTTTGATTATTGTAGTATATTATATACTATAACAGTATATTGTTGCAGTGTACACTCCTACAGCATATTGTATACCGTATTCGATTTTCAACTAACAAATTCGATCTCAATTACCTCAAATTAGTTCCAACTACGATCAAATTTCAGTATAAACTTCTAGAATGTACTATATATAATATTTAATAACACCCACTTTGAATCAAATAAGAAATCTTTAAAATAAAAATTTTAAACTCAAGAGCTTCAAGCCCAACAATTGTGGATATTCAAATACACATAAAAATTCAGATCCGGAAAGCTTACTCGAAGGTACTATAAGAAATATTTTATAGCACCCACATCGAATCAAAAAATAAATCTTCAAAATAAAATTTCAAATTCAGGAGCTTCAAGCTCAACAATAATGGGTCTTCATACACACACAAAAATCAGATCTGATAAACTTAATATATTGAGTAATCGTATGTGCTACTTAAAATAAAGAAAGACTAAATTATTTAGTTATCACACTGTAATAGCTACTAAGTAACCTTACAAAATGAAGCTAAATATTTTAATATTTTGTGCTTTAAATGCGAAGGCGAATAGCTAATGGGTGGACGGGGTAAATAGTTAGGGCCGCATAGGTAGAAAAAGTAAATAGTCTAGGCTTGGGTATTAAAGGATAAATAGTTTGGGCTTAATGAGTATAAAGTGAGATTTTCCCATTTTTTAATCTAAAAAATACTTCCCCATTTTAAAAATAAAAAAGGGCCATATTTAATATTTTACTGTCGAAAATAAGCTATATTTATTATTTGTTTTAGTTTCTTAGTACATCCATCCATATCATTATACATTAGGTTTATTTTTACCCCTCATCCATTAAATCCTCCATTCAAGCCTTAAAAATCCATATGGTATTTTGCCATTGGATAAAAAAACTCTCCCTATCTTATGAATAACCCGCCTGACACAACTGCTTAACCCGAACAAAAACTCCCTGCATTATGTCCCTTATTCTTTCTTCCTCTAAGAGAAAGTAGGCAAAACTAGGATTCTTCCATACACTAATTGGGCCCGTTGGAAAAGCTTTCTATTCCACATCATTGAGCCCTTAACTAATTCATAAATTGCATCAAATTGTCATGATCCAACTCCCACCGGAGCTGCGACGGTGCCTAATACTAATTTTCAGGCAAGATAACAGTCACATAATAACTAAACATCTGAATAAACATGGTTCAATAAACATAACAACAGAATTATCATAATTATATGATAAAAACAATAACAATACTGCTACAACCATCCTCAAAATCTGGTGTCAACGAGTACATGAGCACTACTGAGTATCAAAATATAAACCAAATTTGTAGTACAACTGTCAGAACAATAGAACAGTAATAATAAAAATAAAGGAAAGAGAGTCAAGGTCTGCGGACGTCATAGTAGCTACCTCAAAGTCACCCAGTACTGGCACCAGCATGGATCTAGCAATCACCACGTCTAGATGTACATGGATCTGCACGCGATGTGCAGAGTGTAGTATGAGTACAACCGACTTCATGTACTCAATAAGTAACAGAACTAACCTTGGGCTGAAAGTAGTGACAAACTCAGAAGAAGATTGTTAGACACCAATATAAAAAACAACATAGATATAATGAGGACAATAGCAATAAGTAACTCAAAAGAATTATCACAATCATCTTGTTCATTTCACAGGAATTTATAACACATGCACGTAACATATCCTCCAATATCTGAATAGTGTGCTCGGACTACCCGCGTCCGTCTGAGGATGGAATGCTGAACTCAACTCAACCCGGGTGCCCAACTCTCGCTGCACCGCTCTCCAAAACTACGATGTGAACTACATGCCTCATTAGGAATGATGGAAATGGGCATGACATGCAAGCGGATAATCTCATGGATGTAAATTTGAGCTAACCGCTCTAAAGAATAGGAAGTCGCCACCGGAATGAAGTGTGCGGACTTAGTCAACCGATCCACAATAACCTAAACTGCGTCAAATTTCATCAAGGTCTGTGGTAAGCCTACTAGAAAATCCGTAGTGATGCGCTCCCACTTCCACTCTGGTATCTCCAATCTTTGAATCAGCCCTCCCGGTTTCTGATGCTCATACTTCACCCGTTGACAATTCAAACACCGAGAGACATAAACAATGATATCTTTCTTCATTTTCCGCCACCAATAATGTTGTTTCAAGTCACGATACATCTTCGTGACACCGGGTGAATGGAATAGCATGAGTTGTGAGCCTCCTCAAGGATAAAATCTCTCAACCCATCAACATTTGGAACATAAATCTGGCCTCGAAGCTGCATAACACCGTCATCACCAATCACAACCTCCGTGGCACCATCCCACTGCACCGTGTCCTTTAACACCAACAAGTGAGGATCGTCAAAGTGGCGAGCCTTGATATGCTCCGACAATGATGATTTTGCTGCAACGCAAGCAAGAACACGACTGCTCCGAAATATCCAATCTCACAAACTTATTGGCCAAGGCTTGAACATCCATGGCTACTGGCCTCTCTACTTCCAGTAAATATGCCAAACTGCCCATACTCTTAGCTTTCCTACTCAATGCATCGACCACCATATTAGCCTTCTCCGGATGATATAATATGGTGGTATCTTAGTCTTTCAGAAACTTTAACCATCTCCGTTGCCGCAAATTAATATCCTTCTGCTTGAACAAATGCTGAAGACTCCGACGATCGATATAGACCTCACAATGAACACTGTCTGATAGTGCCTCCAAATCTTAAATGCATGAACAATAGTTGACAACTCTAAGTCATGCATATGGTAATTCTTCTCACGAACCTTTAACTACCGAGATGCATAGGCAATCACCCTATCATCCTGCATCAACACCGCGGAAAGCTCGTGACGTATCACAATACATGATGTAAGATCTCGAACTCGTAGGCAACACCAACACTGGGGCTATAGTCAAGGCAGTGTTGAGCTGCTAAAAGCTTGCCTCACACTCCTCGGACCAACTGAAAGGAGCACCCTTCTGGGTAAATCTAGTCAAAGGTGCAACAATGGATGAAAAACCCTCCACGAAACGGCGATAATAACCAGCTAAACCAGGAAAACTCAAATCTCAGTAGCTGAAGACGGTCTAGCCAACTCTGAACTGCCTCAATCTTCTTCGGATCCACCTTGTTCCCTCACTAGACACCACGTGGACCAAGAACTCCACTGAATCAAGCTAAAACTCACACTTGGAGAATTTAGCATATAGCTTCTTCTCCCTCAAGGTCTGGAGTACAATACTCAGATGTTGCTCATAATCCTCCTGGTTGCATGGGTACACCAATATGTCGTCAATGAACACAATGACGAATGAATCAAGATATGGTCGGAATACATTGCTCATCAAGTGCATAAAGGCTGCTGGGGCATTGGTCAGCCCAAAAGACATCATAAGAAACTCTCAGTGACCATAGTAAGTCTTCAATGCCATCTTCAGAATCCCGAATTTTCAACTGATGATACCCTGACCTCAAATCAAACTTCGAAAACACTCTAGAACCTGAAACTGGTCAAATAAGTCATCAATACATAGTAGTGGGTACTTGTTCTTAATTGTAACTCTATTCAAGTGCCTGTAATCAATACACACCTCATAGTACCTTCCTTCTTCTTCACAAATAGATCTGGCGCACCCCAAGGCGACACACTAGGCCTGATGAAACACTTATCAAGTAACTCCTAAAGGTGTCCCTTCAATTCCTTCAACTTTGCTAGTGTCATGCGATATGGTGGAATAGATATAGGTTGGGTGCCCGACACCATATCAATACCAAAATCAATGTCCATATCGGGTGTCATGCACGACAGGTCTGCAAGAAACACATCCGAAAAGTCTCTTACTATCGAAACTGACACAATGGTAGGAGCATCAGCACTAACATCCCTCACAAAGGCTAAATATGTTAGACATCCCTTCTCAACCATCCGTTGAGCTATCAAATGTGAAATCACACTACTAGGAACATAATCCAAGGAGCCTCTCCACTCCAACCTCGCACCCCTGGCATCGCTAGCGTCACGGTCTTAGCGTGGCAATCCAGAATAGTGTGACACAGTGACAATCAATCCATGCCCAATATCACGTCAAAATCAACCATGTTGAGTAGTAAAAGGTCAACCATCATCACATAACCCCTAATAGACACCACAGACGACTGATACACACAGTCCACAATAATTGTATAATCCACCGGCATAGATACATGAACATGCATAACTAAACAATCAGAGGGTATATCCAAATAACGAGCAAAGTATGATGACACATATGAATAAGTGGAACTATAGTCAAATAATATTGAAGCATCCATGTGGCATACTGGAATAATACCTGGGATCACTGCGTCTGAAGAAACGGCTTCTGGCCTGGCGTAAAAGGCATGGCATCGAGCCTGACCACCACCTGATCGACCTCCCCCTCTAGGGCGACCCCGAACTGCCTGAGTCCCACCCTGAGCTAGCTGAGTGGGTGGTGTAGTAACTGGTGCAAAAATAGTAGCCTGACCTCTATACTGAATAGGACCTCCGGTAAGACAGGGCAATACCTCCTCACATGCCCCAACTCCATGCACTCGAAGCAACCTAGATCTAGGGATGTTTGTGGGGGCCTGAACTGGACCCCTAAAGCTAGAATAGCCACTAGAAGAATCCGGTACTAACGAATCCTGAACTAATGGAGCACGGTATGAACTCTGAGCTGGAAGTGCACTGAAAAATGACTAAACCGGATAGGTACTGTATAAACCATGGCTAGTTGATGCACCACAATGAACCGGACGAGCCATCTGAGCGGGTCCTATAAGGACGGCCTCTGTTGTGATGTGACTGACCTCCAAATGAGGTATCAATGAAACCACCTGAAAAATGGATCCTCTTGCCCTCCCCCTCCTCGCGCTCAAGCCTGTGAACCGACTCTAAACGCCTGGCAATCTTGACCACCTGGTCGAACCTAACATCTATATCAGTCTCTCCAGCCAAACTGAAGCGTAGGCTATAGTTGAGGCCATCAGTGAACCTCATGATCCTCTCTATCTCAGTAGGAACCAACCATATTACATGACGATCCAGATCTGTGAACCTCATCTCATATTGAGTCATTGTCATACCCTCCTGGCACAGTTGCTCAATTACCTAGGCAACTCCTCTCCGTGAGTCTGTTGGACAAACTTCTCTAAGAAGAGAACTGAGAACTCATGCCACATAAGTAGTGCTCTGCTGGCTAGTTCGCTCAACTCATAGGCCTGCCACTATCTGTAGACTGCCCTTGTCAGCTAAAATGTAGTGAATGCAACCCCACTGGTGTCCAAAAGACCTAAAGAACGAAGAATCCACTAACACCTATCTAGAAAATCCTGAAGGTACTTTAAGCAATATTTAATAACACCCACTTTGAATCAAACAAGAAATCTTCAAAATAAAATTTTCAAAGTCAAGAGCTTCAAGCCCAACAATTGTGGATATTCAAATATACATAAAAATTCAGATCCATAAAGCTTACTCTAAGGTATTATAAGCAATATCTTATAGCACCCACATCAAATCAAACAATAAATAAAATTTCAAATTAGGAGCTTCAAGCTCAACAATGGTGGGTTCATACACACACAAAAATCAGGTCCAGTAAACTTAATATATTAAGTACTCAGTCCAATAGTGTCACACATATGAGGCATCAACAACATGTGAGAAATCATAATAAGAATGCACTAAGACAGAAATATCGTACACACATGTAGCGTCATGACTGCGAGTTTGTCTACAATTAAGACAAACATATAAAAAACAACAAGAATAGCCCTATTATGTCTCAAACAAATAAGTACATAGCCTAAACATGATTTCTAACATGAATCATAGCTCAAATAATAGTACCGGTAGAGAAAACACTGATGTAACGAGGCATGATAGGAAAATAAGCCCCATAATAGTCTAAAGTCTACCCGAATCATGAATACTCTGGTGCATGCACGCACGCCCGTCACCTAGCATGTGCATCACCCCCAAAACATTGCAAATATCAAAGTTCTCAGGGATAATTACCCTTAGATACATGTTTTGATATGTTACTTACCTCGAACAAGCCAAAATAATATTGTAAAACGCCACCCAACACGAATCAACCTCTGAACGGCTCGAATCTAGCCAAAAGCAAGTCAAAATCATCAAATAATGTCATAGGAAACAAACCCAAACAATAAATATCGAATATTTAATCAAATACTCAAAGTCAACCCGGGTCTGCACCTCGCAACCCGACAAAACTCACAAATTCTGACAACCGATACGAGTCCAACCATACTAGTTTACTCAAATCCGACTCCGAACCGACGTTCAAATCTCAATTATTCGCTTCAGAAAATGTTTTGACAATAGCCTCCAATTTCTCTTTTAGATTGTGCAATCAAATACCAAAATCAAAGATGGAATCATGTAAAATAATCGAATATGAGTCCAAAGTACTTACCCAATCTGAATCGTGCAAATACTCTCTAAAATCGTCCAAATTCGAGCTCCCAAACTGAAAATGTGACGAAATGAGCAAAACCATCAAGATATAAGCTTTTGCCCAGGGATTTCCGCTTCTGCAACATCAAATGTGCGCAATATGCATTGCATATGCGAAGAACACTTATCTCCCTCCTCCACGCTTCTGCGCGCCAAAATGTGCATATGCGGTACCGCCAGTGCGCTCCACATGAGCATCTGCGCCGCTCCGCACCTACTCTAGAACTCTGCACCTGTGCACCGACCTGCCCTCGCCCAGAAATGTGCTTTCGCGCCTCTTGTGCCGCATTTGCAGCTCCGCACCCATGCCTAAAGTTCCGCAAGTGCAACCACACCAAATCCCTGCTAACCAACAATATCCAACATGACCCAAATTGGTTCGAAATCAGTCCGAAACACACTCGAGTCCCTCGGGACCCTATCCGAACATACCAAGAAGTCCCAAAATATAACACGGACCTACTCGGGGCCTCAAATCCCATAAAATAAGATCAAAACCATGAATCACATCTCAGTTCAATCTTAGCGAACTACTTCAAATTTCTAAATTCCAAACTTACACCGAACATGTCTAAACCACTCGAAATCACCCAAATTTCACACACAAGTTCCAAATGACATAACAAACCTATTCCAGCTCCTGGAATAACAATCTGAACCCGATAACATCGAAGTCAACTTCCGGTCAAACCTATGAACTTTCCAAACTTTCAAATTGCCAACTTTCGCCAAATTGTGCCAAAACATTCTAGAAACATCCAAATGCAAATTCAGGCTCTGATCCGAGGTCAAATACACAAAAGTAAAACTTGATCAACTCTTCCAACTTAAAGCTTCCTAGTTGAGAATCATTCTTCCAAATCAATCTCGAACCACTCGAAAACCAAAATCGGATGATACACGCAGGACATAATACACCATATGAAGCTACTCATGATCTCAAACCACCGAGCTGAATGCAAATGCTCAAAATGACCGGTCGGGTCTTTACATTCTCCCCACTTAAACATATGTTCGTCCTCGAACGTGCCAAGAATCGTTCCAAAGCCATCAAATCACTGTACAAACTCACAATGAACATACCCAAGGGTGATCCCATGTCACCCAAATCCATATAAGCCTGACAACACAACCTAACTGAAGATCCTTACTTCAACCTCAGTCCATAAAATTTAGAACCCAATCTCCAACATCTGGAACTCATTATAAGGCCCGATTCTTACATCTATGCACTTTATAAGTCTAAAAAAGTTGTATCAAGTCATAACCATAACCCAAAATTTAATCACATGATATATCGTATAACTCAAACAATCATAGCAATAACTTTCGACCACAATAGCTGCTCAATAACAAATTTGGTGCTGGTAACAAACCTCATATCAAATCAAACCTTGTTCCAAACCTTCGTACACTGCCAATGATGAAAGAAACACGCAAAAACTCATAACCACTCATCAGATCAACAAGTTGTGGAGCTTTCTCACCCGATAAGAACCATTGCAAAATTCTGAGCTGACTAGTGATGTTATTCCTCCATACATAACTTAATCAAATCCGATAGCACTCATTTCAGGTCCAATAATCCCATCTCATCCATTACATGCCGCTCGACTGACATGCCACACTAACACTTCCTCGATCCACATAACCCCGCATTCGTGTATCAAACAAGAAACAACTCAAATGTAACCAATGGTGGAAAGATAATCAAATGAGAGAACCGTCCCATAAGATCAACAGATATTACCACAAGCACAATGCTACGAACCCATCGAACAAGAGAGAACCAAAGCACACGAAATAAACACAAAGGATCATAATCAACAACCATATGCATATCAATAACAAACACACGAAGTGCATGACCATAATTATAGAGAAAAGGGTAGTACAATATATCCCAAATAGGAAGACCATAACCAAGGCGCAATCAACCATTCAACACCCCAAGATCCACCTCGTCGAATTCCACCACAAAACCCAAACAAAACCGCATCACGTGTAAATAGTCATCAGTCTCACAACTCATCGTAGCATATGGGAGTAACACATGGAACATATCAGAACACAAATAAGACCAATTCCAACTGAATGACACACCCCTCAGCAATAGTTGTTCTAAGTAAACAAATCCTCATTAGGTCTACCAGTGGCCACCAAATCAATTCCGATCGTCCCGAAATAGGTAGATAACCTCTGAAAAGTCCACAACAACCTTTCCAAGCACATGCAATCAACCATCAAACTCTTAACATATCCTCACCGCCTATGACCATGGAACAATATGCCTTTGAGAACTCCTAGCCACCAAATCCCTAGAATACAAGAATCTTCGTATTCAATCTCAACTCCGACACTCAAATAAGTAACACATCTCTCAAGTATAATCATCTCTCGGGAAATACCCCCCAAAAACCCCCATGCCACATAGCAAAATTTTAATATCAGCGGTCAATCATCCTGACGATTACCATAATACCAGTCAAGCTTCCACAAGTCGAAACATAGAGCGCCTTCGGTAATGTGCACCCTTCTCGGGTGATACCAGATAGTGCCAACATTCTTCTAAACATCTGAATGTCTATGTTGTCTAGAACTCATGACCCTTCTCTTCAAAATAGAACCGCAACCTTGTATATGCAAACCTCAATCCCACACGTCGCACCGCATCTAATATGCCATCATACAAAAATATGAAAACCCCATTATTAACTCTGAATCACAAGCAGGATACATACTCTATCACCCAGAAACCTTCCACTTGACCCCTGCCTAAGAGAAAATCACAACATGCAACATACTCCTCATGCCTGTCGAAAGCATCCGACCTAAGCCGTGCTCGAAATCATCAAGAACTCTTCTAACTCCATTTGCACACAACTAAGCCATCAAAACTGAATCCCTTTAACTAAACCAAATCACGTATATCGCCAAACCCAGGAGTATTGCCACATAACACCTGTAGAGTCTTACCACACCAATGGAACCGATCACATCTATTACTATGCTAATCCAACCTCAGTACCAAGCTGTCCTATTTCTTCGAGTTCCTCTCGACTTGCTTTTAAGTTAACACTTCTTTTTGCCAGTACATTACGATCCTTAACCCAAAGCTCACCACACGAGATCCTAGAATGAAACCACGTCATCATAAAGCCCATAAGCCACTATATACCCTCTTAGTCACCCAATCGTACCGCCACCAAAATACCCATTCAAAAGAGACCTTCTGTGAATTTGAAGTTGTTTCCTTGACCTATCTGATATTGAAATGTAGAATCCAAAATGATATAGAAATATTGTAAGTTCCGGCACCAAACAAACACAAATCTCAGATCTTAGCAGTGCACAAATTCGGGAAAAATCTTCAAATAAAACATGTGAATCTTGAACTCATTAGAACCTTCCCGAGAGTCATCCACTCCGCCCCAATATCCTATGCACTAACAACAGAAACTGAGCGACTTGTGCTCCATTAGCAAACCAACATCTAAAGAAGTAACCCCACACCACCTTTAAGCAACCGAGTGAATCTCTTCTCTTTGCACACTACATCCACCACGAATAACAAACCCGAATCATTCCAAGTTTCCATATATCCATAAAGTGTATCACATCATGCATTTAGAAATTGCCTTGCTCAAAACCAACCTTTTCAAGTCATAAGTGATCCACAAATATGCCTCAGACCGAATCTAATATAACACATGACCATTCAACCTGATCGTTGATAGCAGACACCTCCGCTTAGCTTGAAGCTATAGAACATAACATCTGATAACCCACAATATCCCTACTCCATAACTGCCATAATCCTGACTATAATTCAACTAAATCCTTAATACACTTATGTAGCACTAACTATAAAATACCTCATACCATATGCTAAACGCATGTCCATCCTCTTGACAATCGTGCGAACTTCCTCTAGCGACCTAAGCTCAAATTGCAGCACCTACACATCTCGTTGGCACACGTAAAATTCTTCATATAAATCTCATAGGGATCACACAACCGTAGACCACACCTAAGAGATAACCCACCTGCTTAGGCTCAAACATGCATCTCTCTGTGACCCCATCATGGCCACCACCACTATGAAATCATTTAATCCTCCCGAGTCAGAACTCGTCATCAAGGCATAAAAATATATTTTGTTCAAGAAATGTACATATGAAAGATCCCTCAACACACTCATAACTCAAGATTGTACAACACATCAAGACGGAAATCAAGCATCCATAGTCCTTTCGCATTTAGAGCAAAATTCTTCTCGTCACATCCAAACCATCTAAGCACATTTCGTAGTCATATAATACTCATCATATAGCTATCTAACCACTCACTAAGCCATCAATCCTACTCCTACGGACATTACCGGACATATAAGTCCAAAAGTATATGCTCACGCAACTGAAACCATCGAGCCCAAGTTGCAGTCTAAACCTGGCCAGAAGGCCTCCAGACCGACCTATCTCCATAACACAGAGAACACATCTCGCATCTCGTCCATGACATCACAAACCGTCAGTGCAAAGCTGATACTGAGTACTCAACATCACATACAAGTGGATGGAAGGGGTTCAAAGAGATACATTTCAAGCTGAATCATTGTCGCACGGTAAGGAAAGAAAGATGGGAAGTTTTCTAGGTGCCCTATAGCCTCTCGAAGATAGGTATAAACGTCATCATACCGATCTGCAGGATTTTACTAGACACTTGCTAATGACTCGTAGAACCTATGAACCTAGACTCTGATAAAAACTTGTCACGACCCAAAAATCCACCTAGTCGTGATGTCACCTAACCCAACCCACTAGGTAAGTCAAAAGTCAACACAATTCTAATAAAAATAATAAGCAAATCAACAAGTAAAATAATTGAATTCCCATATAATAACCTAAATATTGGTAGTGCAAGTCATGAGCCGCTAAAACTTAAATTTACAAAGCTAGTATGAAAATAAATATAACATCTATCTAGAATATACATAAACAGAATACGAATCTAAAACTACTAAGGACAACATCAACAACATCAACTCTAAGATCTGCGCACAAGGTGCAAAAGTGTAGTATGAGTACAACCAACCATATGTACTCACTAAGTAATAAACCAAACCTCGAACTAAAAGTAGTGACGAGCTTAGAAGAAGGTCAATGTCCAACATCACTAATCAATAACAATACATGATATAATAATGTCAAAAGAAATTATGTTCAACTCGTTCATAAATACGTAAAAATAAACATGTTTTACAAGCATAACAGTTAAAGCCCAAATATTTCATCGAAATCACTAAAACATGAGTTTAACAAGGAACTGTGATTTTGTTCAAACTTTCAACAATTGGTAAGACATTTAATTACAATCTAGCATGAGGAAAGACACATCTCTATGTCTACATGTCAAATATACATGTCAAGTCAACAACATCACAGTAAAATTATAAAGTACACTCACTCTCAGCACACTCAAGGTGCCTGGCACAAATGACCCAAACCATCACAGACAATCACTAAGCACAGTATGGGTGCCTGGCACAAAGGCCCCTCACCAAAACACCTATATATCATTGTGCCTACACTCACTGTAATATCAGACTCCGAAAGGGTGGATCCTGGCCCAAGTGCTAATCAATAATCAATATAACCGTTGCGGCGTGCAGCCTGATCCAAATATCAATCAGTTGCGGCATGCAATCCGATCTAAATATCAATTTTTTGCAACGTGTAACCCAATTCAACATAACTTAATACGGCTCTATGACCCACATCAGTCACCAACCGCTCATGTCTTAACGGCTCACATCTCATAGAACTCATCCCAAACAGTCTCACATATAAAAGGCAACAACAACATGTGATAGGACAAACAAATAATATACAGAGACTGAGATATAATATGCGAATAAAGAACTATGACATATATGTAACTGCCGCTCAAGTCTCAATTAAACACATCTCACAGTACTCAGTCCAACAGTGTTACACATATGAGGCATCAACAACATGTGAGAAATCATAATAAGAATGCACTAAGACAAAGATATCATACACGGATGTAGCGTCATGACTGCGAGTATGTCTACAATTAAGACAAATAGCTCAAAACAGCAAGAATAACCCTATCATGTTACAAACAAATAAACATATAGCCTAGACATGATTTATAACATAAATCATAGCTCAAATAATAGTATCAATAAAGAAAACACGGATATAACGAGGCATGATAGCAAAACAAGTCCCATAATAATCCAAAGTCTACCAGAACCATGAATACTCCGGTACACGTACACACGCCCGTCACCTAGCACGCGCGTCACTCTCAACACATCTCAAATGTCACAGTTCTCAGGAATAATTACCCCCAAATCCAAGTTTATATATGTTACTTACCTCGAACAAGCCAAAACAATACTCTAAAATGCCATCCCGCCCGAATCGACCTCTTAACGGCCCGAATCTAGCCAAAAGCAACTCAAAATCATCAAATAATGCCATAGAAAATTGTATGCGGTGAAAACTGGGGAACCGATTCCCCCTCCCCCGACGAGATACTTTGAAGAATGACCCCGGAAGCACGGGATCTCGAGTCGGTCGCCTCCCCCGAAGCCCGTCGATGCCTTGCCAAGAAAAAAAGGATTACTAGAGACCCGACGAGCGCAAAAATCCCCCTAGGAATGCACCCGGGGTCGGTCGAATCTCCTCAAACGGTTCGATGCCAGCCCTCACACGACGAAAAGACAACGAACTGTCACATCTCGTCCCTTTTTGTCATGTCAAAAGATTCTATACTAAGTTTGGGCATCCCCTTTTCTTTAAAAAGGGAGTCATTAATGCGTTGTAGGGCAGAGCTCCACTTCTCCACAAAAGGCAATAATATCTTCTCTCTCTCTCTTTCTAAATTGCTCGTTCTCCTTAGTTTGAAGTTATTCATATTCGATCGTCCTTTTTATTGGCTCGAAGCCGCCTTTGTATCCATTGTCTCTTAGCCTGCTCTTCATTATATAGCTCGATATTGGCTGAGAAAAGCCTTGCCTAATCGCATTTCTGCCTATCATCCCTTCCCCGACTGTCCCCGATAGCTCGATATCGACTCAATCCTCAGCCCCAAGGCCTTTATCGGTCCGCCCCACGCTCGGGCAACAGGCCTTTCGGTTTGCTTACTGCCTCGATTTAATTTGTATTTTATCGTTATACTGCATAATCTTAACACAAACCGCCCTTAAAACTAGCTCGAGAATAGATCACGTATTTTTAGAATCCCATTTACAAATTTAGTTGTTGTTACCATTTTCATAGTAAATAGTTTGGCGCCCACCGTGTGGTCTAAAAATAATAGTGATTATTTCCTTGTTGGTTTCGTCACACAAACATACATTATCTTTTCATACTTTTCTTGTCCAAGATCCTTTGATTTCAGGCTAAAATGTCTGACTCGATAAATGGAGACGAAAACAATAACCTCGAAAATCACGGGGAAAATGGCATGGCCGTCCCGGCCGCTGGAGCACCTCCACAGAATCCTGGTATCGCCCCCGGACCGATCCTAGCAGACGCAGATTCACAAGACGCACAACAAGTCGACGAAACCTCTCACAATGACAGGAGCGTACGACACGACGACCAACAGGAAGCACAAAAACCCTAGCCCAGGAAGAACGGGAAGTTAGTTTTCACGTTATCTTTTAAATGTTGCAGGCACAACAACTGGCCATCGCTCAGCTGCAAAGCCACCCAAGGACCCCCAGCACAGCGGCACCAGAGATGGCTCCCCCCATCGAGCGAATACTCGAAAGATCAAGCAACAACTGATCGGTGGCCGATCCCGCCATCGTAAAAATGCTCGAGGACCTCACCAAAAGAATTGAATCAGGAGAGAAAATGATTGCGGCTAACGATAAAAAGTTTGAGACCTACAACTCCAGGGTCGATCAGATCCCAAGTGTGCCCTCAGTCCTCAAAGGCTTGGATTCAAAGAAGTTCATTCAAAGGCCGTTCCCCGAGGAAGCAGCCCCAAAGCCCATCCCGAAAAAGTTCAGAATGTCGGAACTCCCTAAGTACAACGGCACCTCCAACCCTAACGAACATGTCACCGCTTACACCTGTGCGGTAAAAGGCAACGACATAAAAAACGATGAGATCGAATCAATATTGTTGAAAAAATTTGGAGAAACACTTTCAAAGGGGGCCATGATATGGTATCACAACTTGGCTCCCAACTCCATAGATTCATTCGCCATGCTAGCAGATTCCTTCGTAAAAGCACATGCCGGAGCCATCGAAGTAGCAACAAGGAAATCCGACGTTTTCAAAATCAAATAGAGGGAGAATGAGATGTTGCGGGAATTCGTATCTCGCTTCCAGATGGAACGAATGGAGCTACTACCAGTCTCCGATGACTGGGCGGTACAGGCCTTCACCCAAGGCCTAAACGAATGAAGCTCGATGGCCTCAAAACAACTATAGCATAATTTAATCGAATACCCAGCCGTAACCTGGTCGGACGTTCACAATCGATACCAGTCGAAGATCAGGGCCGAGGATGACCACCTGGGAGCTCCTTCAGGCTTAGTATACCCCAACAGACTCCTAGCAAAGGAGACGAAACAACAAAGAAAGATACCAACCATACCTCGAAGATAGAAGAAATGCCCCGAGGCGCAACTTACCCCGCAACGACCGGAGGATAGATCGAGGACAAGACCCTCGAGGGCTCGTCAACAGAACCAGGCTCGATCGGAACATGGCACTGATGAACGCGCCCCACTTGTCAGAATAGAACTTCAGCGTCGACGTATCGGACATCGTTTTGTTATCAGCAAAATCAGGGACGCCAAGTGGCCCAGACCAATGTAGTCGGATCCGTCGCAGAGGAATTATAACTTAGTATGTGAGTTCCAAAATACACACGATCACAGAACCGAGGATTGCCATCAATTACGAGAAGAAGTGGCCCGACTACTCAACAAAGGGCACCTTCGGGAATTCCTTAGTGATAGATTCAAAAATCATTTCCGGGACAGGGAGGCAACCAAGAAAAATGAGGCAAACGAGCCACAACACGTCATCCACATGATCATGGGAGGCGCCTATACCCCCACATGATCCCATGATGAGGAAAACAAAAATATCCATCACCAGGGAAAAACGGACTCGGGGATATATCCCCGAAGACGCCCTCACATTCAGCGAAGAAGACACCGAGGCTCTATCCCAACCCCACAACGACGCCCTGGTAATCTCTTTCCTTGTAAATTCTTTTTAGATAAAACGTGTAATAGTGGATCCAGGTAGCTCAGCAAATATTATTAGGTCAAGAGTGGTTGAACAGCTCGGGCTAACTGAACGTATCGTACCTGCCACTCGGGTCCTTAATGGGTTCAGCATGGCAAGCGAGACAACAAAAGGGGAAATCATCCTTCCAATTACCGTGGCCGGCACAACCCAAGACACCAAATTCCATGTCATAGAAGGAGATATGAGATACAACCCCTTGTTTGAGCGGCCATGGATACACTACATGAGAGCGGTACCATCCACTCTCCATCAAATGATAAAATTCCCAACAAAGGACGGGATCAAAACCGTCTATGGGGAACAACATGCAGCAAGGGAAATATTCGCCATACACGATGTGCTACCGGCGTCCGTACCTCCACTCCCGAACAAGCCAATGGGTAAATCGGACCTCAGTCCCGGCCGGGTTTGACGACACGAAATAGAAATCTGTATCGCGTGTTCACCCTCGAGTGGTCGTAATGAGCCGACCTCTAAGCGCCACCAGCCCGCCTCGCTTTAAGGTACATCCGTTTCTTTTTATTTTTATTTCAGAATAAGAACTAACCCCCGTGCAGGCACCTAGCCAGAGATATCGGGACGCTAACGCTATCAGGAGAACTCAACACCCCTGAAGCACGCCCGTTGCACTCTTTTCCTTCGACCGAGTTTTTTATCCCAAAACAAGAAAAGGGTTTTTACCGGCAAGGTTTTTAACGAGGCAACGACTGCGCAGATACTTAGAGGGAAAAGCCCACAAAATTGATCAAAAGTACCCTTACGGCCTACTTGCAGACGGCGGAGGACGTCTCCCCTAAATCTTCCAGCATCTCATTTTCCAAAGGGAGAAAGGTGGCAATATACTCTCAACAAAGGACTTCTTCGCCAAGCACGTCCCGGGACACTCGGAGACTTAAAACGGTCCAGCACCCACACGACCCCAGGGTCGTAACTCCGGGCTCACAAAGCCCTCGCAATGCAACTCCAAGTTCACAAAAGTGGTATCTAAGCCTAAGCTGATCCGATACACTCGGAGACTCAGTGTAAACAACTCAAACATCTTACATGACCCTATGATCAGAATGTCGGGCTCATCAAGACCCCGGAAAGCGGCTTCGAGCTCATGAGAAGCTATCTTCAAGCAAACTCGATGACTCGGGGGCTGTCGCCAATCGCCACACACTAGAAAACCCGAAATTGTAAGACCTTAACGGGCAGCCTAGGCATAACCAGATATATTCTACAAACCGTAAGACCTCAACAGGCATGACAAAATTGTAAGACCTCAACAGGCATGACAAAACTGTAAGACTTCAACAGGCATGACAAACTGTAAGACCTCAACAAACATGACAAACTGTAAGACCTCAACATGCATAACAAACTGTAAGATCTCAACAGGCATGAAAATTCCGATATTTAGGCTATACGTCGCATTTGTAAGAATCCCTAAAGGGCAAAACCCGAAATTGTAAGACCCTAACGGGCAGCCTCGGCATAACCAGATATATTCTACAAAATGTAAGACCTCAACAGGCATGACAAAATGTAAGACCTCAACAGGCATGACAAAACTGTAAGACCTCAACAAACATGACAAACTGTAAGACCTCAACAGGCATAACAAACTGTAAGACATCAACAGGCATGAAAATCCCAATATTTAGGCTATACGTCACATTTGTAAGAATCCCTAAAGGGCATACCCTCGACGTAGACGCCTAAAATATCACTAAGGGATCAAAATGGCTACGACTAAACACATACGACTACGGTCGAAATGGTTGATACATCCCAAATAATGCGATTCGGGGACGCCCGACTGTTGCTAAAAATTGCAGGCCATTACTCCGATATACTTCGGAAAGAACCAGTTAAAACAAGCTTCCCTCCACAGGCAAAAACGAGCCCCGACAATGTCGGCTCCAAAAAATGCAAAGCATCGATCTACTCGACCTACGAGCTATGAACCTTACGAGGTGCTCGAATCATCGCCGATAGCGACTTGAAATCGAGGTTCCTCTGAAATCGACGACGAGTCAGGCAAAGTACTACAAAAAGACCTTAATGAGCGGATACAAAGCCTACACAAAGCCCATGGGCAAAAAACAGCGTAAGATCCATTATCGCCAGCTAAGCAAGCGTACGGGCCATATACTTAAAGGGTCTCTACGACCAAACAGCGTAAGAGCCATCGTCGTCAGCTTGAAAATCTTGACAACTTGAGGTTTAAACTGAGCTCGAATCGTAACCCGATTCGGAGAACGGATCCAAAATAGTTAACTATACAAGCCTACGGGCCATATATTAAAAGGTCTATACGACCGAACGACATAAGTGGCACCATCGCCAGAAATTTAAGGCAATTCGAGGGTCAATCACAGCTCGGATCGCAACGCGACCCGGAGACTGGGCCCAATAATCGCCAAACGCCCAAGGGCAGGAAATGAGAAAACACTATTGCCAAACGGAAATTTATGGTAATTCGAGGGTCAATTACAGCTCGAATCGCAACGCGACTCGGAGCCTGGACCTGGAAAAATTGTAATACACCTAAGAGCGTGGCATACAAGCCGTTATCACCCGCCAGAGAATCAGGGAAATTCAAAAGGTCAATTACGGCACGAATCACAACACGACTCGAAGACTGGACCCGAAAAATACAGTGCGCCTAAAGGCGCGACACAAGCGCCACTGTCATCGCCTAAAGATTTGATGAGACATAAAGGTCGATCACAGCCCGAGTCGCAGCACGACTCGGAGCACGACTCGGAGCACGACTCGGAGACTGGGCCGCTAAAATAGATAAAAAGCAATATGCCTAAGGGCATGGCTCAGATGATACCGTCATCAGCCAACTAAAATCCCTAGGCCACACGAACGCAAGATCACTTCAGCCCAGAAGCACAAAGGGCCATCACCATCCGACCATGTAAAACCTAAGGGTTGACTGGAGCTCGAGTCACAATGTGACTCGGAGACTGGACCCAGAGCAATCTAAACAGAAAATGCCCAAGGTCACAAGACAAATACGACTACCGCCCGCGAGCGCGGACATAAAAAATACAAAGACAAGAAGGCTCGAGTCGGAGGCCGACTCGGAAACTAAGCCTAAGCGGTCGGGCCGAGCACGGAGGTCCAACACCTGCTCGCACCAAGAATCACACTTAGCAGTCCCCAGGATCGTCCGATTAGTTTCGAACTGAGGAGGACCTCGCCAAATGCCAAGACCAGCCTGCCTAATCGAAAGCAACAACAGGGAAAAAGGTACAAAAGAAATAAAACTTCAAAATTTCTCCTTATATATTATGTGTGCAAGAAAAAGCGTATTCCCCATCTACAGACATGTCCTACATATATTCATAGCAAAGCTACAAAACGGAAAAATCTACACTCCACACTGAGGAGCTATATCTTGCCAAAATCGTCCTCAGCAACATCGACGAGAAACGATCGAGCATTGCACTTATCACTCTCCTTGCTCGAGCCAATTCCTCCAGGACGACGGAACCCCCCGCACCAACACACTCGAGTATCCCTCCTCGGATCTACGATGAGCACATTCCTCGACTCTCTACCCTCGATCGAAGGCCCACTCCAATCCAACCTGGACATCAACGACACCCCTCACACGAATCGCCATCTCCCGACTAGCTTAGATCTTGGCTCAGTGCCACTTCAGCCCAAACATCAATTGTCTCGACTCTGAAAAACTCCAGAAGATTGGGTTCGGAGTTTTTCGAACATATCCGGTTAGGCGCTGGCGCTATCACAAACCAAAAGAAGCTGAATCTTGAAGGCAGAAACCTTGGTCGTAGCGTCCGCCCCCTGCAAAGCATAAGCCTGCACTCGAGCTCTTAGCCCCCCACGAGCCACTCTAGCAAGATTAACGTCGCCCATAAGGTACTACAAAAACCTCCACTTTTTTCTGCAGCTGATATGATAGAAATGCGGTTAGCCTTAAGGACAGAAAGGGCAAAGCACGCATTACAAAAGCTACCTGCTCCATCAAATAGATCCCATATTTTGGGCTCATCCTCGGATATAAAGGGCCCAGAGGCACCCGACTTAATCGACGCATTCTCCTCAGAAGTGTGAAGCGGCCTCGCCTTGATAGAAGGCTCTGGCACACCACATATCCCCTTATCAACGCCGCCCGCCTGGAGATCTACAACCCCAGAAGGAGGCGCATTCGCACCCCCAAGGGACCACCCGACACCAACAATGCCCGCAACAGAGAAAGGAAAGAACAACTGCTAAAATTAACCGTCATCGAAGATAGAACCGGAAGAACACAGGGCATACAGCCCGAAGGACATCCTTTCATCCCTACAAACAACTGACAAGGGTGTCAAAGGCATGGCGCCAACGCCCGGGAGGAACGACTCTCCCAGGCCCGGTCTCCGCCTTCCCCAAATAAAGCAGCCGTTAAAGGCAAATCCCGATGACCCCCAAGGGTGCAAAAGCAATCAAGGACACCGGCCATCAGCACCGTACCCCACGTCGGTGTAATTGCCGGCCTCGAAAGTCCTCATCACAGTAAAGAAAGGCTCCTAAAGGCCAACGACGCCTTCACCAACACAAAGTCAGCGCACAAAGGCCTCCGTCAAAGAAAGACAGCCAGTAGATACAGTTGCTTCCTGACAAACGCTCGTACAAAATAACCCTCGGACATCGGTCGAGGTAATCCTATCGCGAGGAGATCTCTACCTTGAGGCTACGTTCGGGAAGCCACCAGTATCCCTAAACCCACCAGCCCTTGGTCAGGTCCCTTCTCGAGGGCCATCACAAAGTCCGAAGATATCGCCCTTGCGTCTACGATAATGACCCGACAACCTGATGTTACTGTTCTTATTTTTGGTCGGGACACGAGAAACCATAAGTAGGGCCGTCTCAGCAATCAGAAAGCTCCACAAAGATTCGAGGGAGCGACCAGGCACAAGCAAAGGCCAATCCTATACATTATGGATATGAGATATCTACATCGAAGGCCAATAGAGAGCCTGGATATTCGAAAGCAACTTTCGTCCAAAATAACATTCCCAGAGGTCCCAGAATTCAATGCATGATCTCCAAGTAACTTGGGGGGGGGGATAGCCCAGACCTATCGGAGCAAATACTCGCACCCGAGTCAGATATCGATAGTCCGCGAGTAAAGGGAAGCATTCAAAGAGCCTCAAAGGGCATGAGAATATTCGAAAGCAAAAGCAAAGTAAGGAAAACAGAAGTTTGAAGGAGTTTATTCATATTCACAGGAAATACATAAACAACGGCCCTCGAGGGGTCCTTATACACGATTACAAAGACCCGCGATGGGGTCATTACACGGAAGAGAAATTCAAAGATGTGCATACAGCGAAAACCTAAGGGGAGCCTATTTTTCTGCGACATCTCTGTTGTCATCCCCTCAGGCGCATGACCTCAAAGACAATATCTTCCATGTCCAAGGCCCTCGGGAACTGATAATAGGCTAGATTTATGTAATTTGACGATTGTTTATTCCCCAACATGATTATGTTTCAATGTTATAACATAGTTAAATGATGAAAAATGGGCTCTAATTGTGAATTTCACACTTTGCAGGAGTGAGGAGCTTGTATGAGGCCTTAAAGCTGTGATTGGAGCTACATTGAAGCAAGAAAAAAAACCCCTAGGAGCTGAGTGCGCGAGAAGATGAGAAAAAGAATAGTTAAAATGAAGGCCTGGACTAGCGTGACCATTAGCGCGTCCACTAGCGCGACCGCGCTAGCCCAGATGGTCGAGGCAGAATGGTCGGGCATTAGCGCGGCCATTAGCGCGGCCGCGCTAGCCCAGTTCCGGAATATTAATTTTTAGGGGTAAACTTGGAAGTCTGGGGGGAAATTCACTTAACCTATAGAAGGTCAAGCTCTCCCAAGGGGGGATTATGCAACTTTTCATAGCTTAGTGCAAGAAAAGGAGAGGCAAGAGGCAAGGAGGAGGATTCAACATCAAGTTCTTCCTTTCTTCCTTTTGTTTTTATGATTTGTGATGAATTTAATTATTGTTGTGATGAACACTAGTATGAGTAGCTAAATATTTAGTCTAAGGTTTGATGGAACCTATTGAAGGATGAACTTCTTGATTATGTTAATATAGTTTGCCATTTTAATCTCTATTTGTTCAACTACGTGCTTGTTGTAGTTAATTGACAGGATCCTCAATTAGCTGTGCCTATTTAGTATGCATAACTCGGGAGAGAGTGCATATTTAGGTAATTGTTGAACAACACCACTCCCAAAATATATAAGGGATCAATAATCGCGGGTTTAAAGGCGGGATTAGGGATAACGAAGCCTTGGGTGCATTCTAAAGTGAGTGGTAATAAACAAAGCCATCTAGCGTAACTCGGGAGAGTGCGTCTAGTAGATTATCGGGATTACTCGGGAGAGATTTACGGTAGTAAGAGTGCTCATGATTGATAGAGATGAATTGGTGATTCTATGTGAAGCATAACCGGAAGGGAGTCCATCAATAGGGGAAATCATAGCCTTAGAACCTTTTCTTAATTGTTTACAACTCAATTATAGTTAATTTTCAGTTGCTTATTTACATTCATTCGTAGTTAGTAGAAATACCCTCAATTGTTATTTACAACGTTTGAGAAGTTGATTCCGTGGAATTTAGTAAGTCTAACGAGAAGTAATTGATAGGTTAATTCCTTGTGGGTTCGACTCTGGGCTAAATACTCAGATTATATTTGCAATGTCCGCGTGTCCTTTTTATAAGGCATAGTTAGGCGTGATCAGGAACCCCCCCTCGATTCCTTAGAATGGCATCTTCAAAAGGGAGAGAGGTGGGGGAATAAAAACAAGAAGTGGCTGGGTGAAAAATCAGGCTGCAGAGAGACCCGCCGATATCAAACCCGCCAGACCACTTCTTGAAACGTTATCCCGGCTCGGGAGGCAACTGCCGGCAGGAACCACCACTGCACCCCCCAGGAATCCAAAAGGGGTGCAACACGCCGAGCCAAAAGAGAAGGGTGAGCAGCGATGTATAATCCGAGCCCCCTCTTGAGCAGCGGTGCATAGTCCAAAAGAAAAGACCCCCCAGGGTCGGAAGGAGTCGGCCTTCTGCCTCATCGCCCCAAGCCGATAGCAACAACAATAACAGCAACAACAACAGCAGCAGCATCACGGCGGTGTGATTCGCTTAATCAAAAAGAGACCATAGAAGGTGTCAGAGCATATATGGCATAAAATCATGAAGCCTAGGGTCTCGAACACGACAATAGGGTGGAACTTCAAAGCAGCAGAGCAGGAATAAGAGATAGGTATCAATGAAAGTGGGAGTAAGAAAGGAAACCACCAATAGCCCCATTTATAGGGAGAACAAAGCAACCGACGACGCCATTACCGCCCTCGAAAAACGTAACGACAGGCGCAATCAATGCGTTCGTAGGAACTGAAACGATAGCAATAACTCCAAAGGTCGTAACCTTTCGGGTGGCCCCGGAGAAACGTAAAGGCAAAATATTCTGATACCTATCACAGGAAGGCTGCACCATCAGTATGATACCACCACCAAGGATCAAGAAATAATATGCCCATATCGTTTCTTATCACTTCCCTCTAAGAAACACGGGGACTATATGTATGCGGTGAAAACCGGGGAACCGATTCCCCCCCTCCCGACGAGATACTTCGAAGAATGACCCCGGAAGTCCGTATGTGCGCATCTGCGCCCCTGCACCTTCACTAGAAACTCGCCCTTGCGGACATGCCTGCCCTCGCTAAAAAATGCGCTTCTGCACCTCCCAGGCCGTATCTACGGTTCCGCACCTACACCCAATGTTCCGCAGGTGCGACCTTGCCAGATCCTTGCCAACCAGCAATATCCAACATTACCCAAATTGGTTCGAAATCAATCTGAAACACAGCCCAGCCCCTCGGGACCCCGTCCGAACACACCAATAAGTCCCAAAATATAACACGCACCTACTCGAATCCTCAAATTCTACAAAATAACATCAAAATCACGAGTCACACCTTAATTCAATCTTAACAAACTACTTCAAAATTTCAAATTCTAAACTTACGCCGAACATGTCTAAACCACTCGGAATCACCCCAAATTTTGCACACAAGTTCCAATGACATAACAAACCTATTCCAACTCCTGGAACAACAATCCAAACCTGATAACATTGAAGTCAACTTCCGGTTAAACCTATGAACTTTCCAAACCTTTAAATCGTCAACTTTCGCCAAATTATGCTAAAACCTTTTAGAAATATCCAAATGCAAATCTGGACATACGCCCAAGTCCAAAATCACCATCCGGACCTAAAGAAACCATAAAAACTTCGATCCGAAGTCAAATACACAAGAGTAAAACTTGGTCAAACTCTTCTAACTTAAAGCTTCCTAATTGAGAATCATTCTTCCAAATCAATCCCGAACCACTCGAAAATCAATCAATGATACACACATGTCATAATACACCATATGAAGCTACTCATGATCTCAAACCACCGAGCTGAATGCAAATGCTCAAAACAACCGATCGGATAGTTACATTTATATTTCAGACAGTATTTGTAGTATTGAGAAATTCCGTTGTATTTTATTTTAGAGCTCATGACTCTGTATTACATGATTTTGGTGGGTTGCTATTGCAGTATCTTTATACTTTCTACTGTTGAAAGACTTATTCCATTATTTATGATATTTCAGTCATATTATATCTTGATTAAGTTTGGTTGCTCTATGTTGGGTGTTGGCTTACCTAGTCATGGCGGGATTAGGTGTCATCATGACCGTTGGTGGGCTTTTAGATCATGGCATTATGTTTTTATTTTGAAGAAAGCACATCTTATTTTTATATAGTATTTGTGTGTCTGTCTCTATATATATATACGCGCGCGTGTTTAACTTAAATCCACTAAGTTCGTAAGATCCACATGTGCGTAAACCATTTTACAATGTTCAATGTCGTCCTCAGAGTCCTAAGCATTTAAACATGTTCAAACCGTCCAAAGCTACAGTTTTCAATTACAAGTCCTTCAACTTTTCATAGTTGGACTGCCAACCAATTTAATCATTGAAAAGCGAGATATGCTACTCTAATGGCAAAATAAAGGTACTATTAATCTATCCTTCTAATGTTCTCAGTCAGAAGGAGGAAAAGTAATAAATCTAGTTCCTGAAGATAGTCTAACAAACTCATGAAAGTGAGTCTTTAGTAGACTTGAGAAAGAAGATGATCTGACTCACAGTTGATCGGCACTACCCAGGCAGTCAAGAAAGGAGATTTGTAACAGACCATAAAAACCCAAAAAGAAGCCAAGCTTATGAACTGTCCAGCGTAACCAAAAAACGTCAAATAATATCATTGTGTTCCAGGTAATGGAAGAAGGAGATGGGTCGAGAAATATTAACTCGTATTTTGCTATACAAAAGGGGCAATTCCGACTACCCATATAACGCTAATGTCGTCTTTCCATAATGGAAACCTATACTCATTAAGCATTCAAATAAAATTCGAATTCAACAGTACAATGAAAAATAACCTGTTATGGGAAACAATGCTTGAAATGTGGAAATGAAACAGCAAAGCAACTGTATGTTCCGGAGGAAAAGACCACAAATGTTCGCTGGCCCTTTATTGGGGAAAATCATTCTTTTGTTCTCCAAAAAAGCATTAGTAAGAAACTGTAAGATTTTGTGGTAAGTCATTTCACGAGTCTCACGACAATTAAGCATTTAGTAGTGACTAACATGACATCTATAGCATCTTTTCTTTCTTAAAATTAAAAGAACTTTAATATCTAACAGGAACATTGATGTACGATGTTCAAGACTTTCGGAATTACAAGGGTTTACAAGATATAAGTTTGGTGACTAAATGTTCTCAGTTCAGTCAATATGCATGATATCTGAGACTTGCTACCAAACCAAAAACAAAAACTGACAAATGGGAATACTTCAACTAGAACTCCTTTCTTTCATGTATCTGCCTTTTGAGAACCTCATTCTCCTTCCTCAATTTCATTATCTTTTGCTTTAGTGTATGCATATGTTGACTTGAAGTCAAATCTTGTTGGTACTCTACCAGTTTTGTTCTGCTGATAAACACTGCGTACACGAAAGGAACACTTAATTTCTAGCTGTTGTCAACTATAGAGTAACTTGTCCTTTTACTTTCATATAGTGTGAAGTTTAGTGACTAGAAAAAGATAATGAGAAAAACCATCTATGTATCAGAAGTTACAATACTCACATTCTTTTTCCATATCTTGGAGCCTCTTGTTCAACTCATTCTTCTCTTCTTGCTCAACCAGGAGAGAGTCCTTCAAACCTTGAATCTCATAATGATCTATGAAATAACAGCTAACATTTAGCAGTGGAAGAAAATAGTATGCAACCAACAAGCATATACCAGTTCGTGGAACTTTACATCTGGAGTCTACTTCAGCAGACACTTGATCCAAGTTTCTTCTAAGAGCTTCTATTTGGCTCCTATGCACAACTAAATCATGGCGAAGCTGGTTTATGGTCGCTTCGTTAACAGCATCCTCAGTTTGGTATCGTCTGATTTACATCATAAAAGACAACATAGATTCTGCTGAATAAGCAATATATTTTTCCTATATACATATCTCATAATACCAAAGTTACCTGATTTGAGATTCCAACTCTTGAATTCTCTCTGCATGATCCCTTTTAAGAGATTCAATAGTTCTTCTGTATTCCTATTTACATGTTTCAATAATCATTGCTGTGTACAACTGTAAAGTCTGATAAAATTCGATTATCATGGGAAAACATGGGATTTTGACCTTTCAGATATGAGGTATGTAAAATCAACAAATGCCTAGATTTTATTAAAGCTTCTATGTATTTCACCATTTTCCCCTTCCAATGCTCCAGTGGAGATGTTTGTTCTTCCATTTCTTTTATAGAGTGGTGTTAGTGGTGTTCGGGTCAGCTTGTACACACCTCGACTAATTCTACAGGGGTACATGCTATGTCCCACCAGCCCAGGTACCGGAACTCTATCTACCAAAGCATAGTAAGATAGGAATATATTATCTAGTGTTTTTGTTTCCACTCGAATTTGTGGAGGTGTTTGTTCATTTAGTTGTATAAGTAAATAAGACAAAATAAATAGTACTCTCTCCATCCTGAACACTCTTTCCATTTTGAGACATCCAAAATGTTTGACATTATTCTATACAATATTCACAACTTTCAAGAAGTTTAACGATTATGTTAATCAAATTAATAACTTAAACTTCATATCAAATCAAACACTGTCATATCAAATTAAATGAAGGGAGTACTAAGTTTGACTTACCCAGACACCAACAAATGTGTGAGCAACAACTTTCCTTATTTTCTTTTTTCACTATTTTTTCCTTGTTTACCTTCAATCTGCCCAGATAGCTTTGAATTGAAGACAATTTATGTGCAAGAAGGCCCCATAAAAGATAGGTTTGTGCATTTCATTAAGATATACTCTTCTTGTGTCCTAAAAATTGGCCTGAACTCACATTTTCTTTCTGTAAAAACTCATGATGTACACTCTTCAGATCCTCCTTCAAGCTCTGGCAACTTGAATGGCTTTCAATCTGTCACTTATTAGAACAATTCAAGACAATCAAAGAACTTCGGCAATAAAACATACATGATTCAGTGGCAACCACTAAGAAAGCTCTGAAATACTTCGCTTGTTTTCAACTACCTCATAAAAATGCATTAATCCAGATAAACAACAGGAAAAATGGTGTTTGTTTGGTGAAAGTGCACCTTATATGCCAATGTGTTGAGTGATTCAGCGTAAAGCTTTCTCAACCGATCATTTTCTGCATGAATAAGCATGGTTTATTTGACATGAAGAGGACAAAGTCCTACACAGGAAAAACTTAACAACTTTAAGTCAAAGTTTAGGCTAATATCTATCAGGTTCGCACAAGCCTGTAGACATTGGAGTATCCCTCTAACCGTGACTATTATTAACATTTTCTTGAAGAAATTTTTCTTAACATTGGGGCTGCCAATGCTTATCGATGGAAGCTTGAAAGCAGTTCATTCACATAAATCAACTAATATTATGATGTACATCATAGACAAAGGATAATTATCAAAGGTATCTTCCTTGAATGAAGGAATGTGAAATTTTTTCTCTCATCTCCTAATCCATATATAAAACATGACTTCTGTTTTTTGTAATGAAATTCATGAGTCAATTTGTGGTTTGAAAGAAAAGTGAAAATAATTATCTACTTAAACCTATAATGATCCTCACGTATTCTCAAGATTTGACTAAAACAGGTGTTACAGAACATATGGATATGAGGTGCAACACTCTTCATAAATGAATATCTGAAGCAACAAATGTTTATCATGTATGTGCCTTTGATTTTCAGTTAGTTCTTTGAAATCTTAGACATGATAATGATCATGCTTTTCTTTCATTGAGACCTTCAAAGAATGTGATATAAGAAGATCAAACAGGCATATACAATTGCTTAAACATGTCAAATAAAAAGTTGTCCCAAAATTACAGCAATCATCTCTATTTACTAATCCCAGCTCCAAAATTCAACAATGAAAGACACGACGCCAATGTGTCTAATTAAAACCGCACTTTCTCCATCAAAACATGGACACAACAACGTTTTTTTTCTTTGGTCAACAACTTAAAACTTTTAAGAAATTGAGTGCTTTATTTCACTCCTGCAGTTGATAACCAAGGCACCTCTCAAGCATGAGGTGCAGGTTTTATTTGGTGCAATGATCTTCAATTTTACTTTGTTACCTTTGCAGCATATTTTCAACACAGATTCACAGAATTTCAAAGTCTATCCAGCGAAATTATGTTTAATCCTTAAAAATCTCCCACTTTCACATCCCAAGGAAGAAATTCTTAAAAAGGGCGGAGTGATTGATTTCCATGGTAAAATTCTCACCTTAAAAGAAGAAAAATATCAACTTATGTCCACCCTAACTCACCCTGCCCCAGAAATTAACCCTATCCTCTACAAATCCATGACAAGTTTTTTTTTTCCACAAAACCAACACTAGAATCGTGTATACATTCCAGTCCAGGAGCGGATTTAGCGTTTAAGTTATGGGCTCATCCGGAGGTTTTGCTCGACCTTGTATATGTTTTTTATCCACTATATAAGTACAAATAAAAGATTTTGACCCGGATGTGGTAGAATCCCGAACTCAAACCCTTCAAGTTCAAATCCTAAATCTGCTCATCATTAACTAATGATTTTCGGAAGTCGACCCTTTAGATGCTTTTCCGGTAAAATTAAGCCAATTTTCAGCAAATAAAAGCACATTCTGCAATAGTGTCGTGATGTTGAGACCAGTTTACGTCCAACTTATATGTTAGACATGTCAGTTTCTACGGTTGTGATATATCATATAAGTACCCCAAATATACTCCTGAAAAAAAAGACATCCTAAAATTTGAAAACCATATGGAAGATTATTGAGGAGAGTCAAACTAAGAATTCTCGAAAAATAAAAAAGGTAGAAATTGACCAGATTGAAGGCGCTGTACGGTGAATTCAAGAGCTTCTCGTTTCGTACTTCCCGTAATGTAGTCCGCTTGCAAGGTTTGAATCTCCACAGCGCCGTTTTTAAATTCCTGCAAAATAAATTAAAAAGTTTGAAGTATAAACAGAACCATAAGAGAGAGGAGTGTACGCACTTACGTCATATATTTGGTCGAAGCTCGAAAGCAATGACTCCATAGCTTCGTCAGTTGTTGCCGCCATTGCTGGCTGTTCTCTTCACTGTTTCGATTTTGGGCAATTGAAATGTCGGTTGAAAATGTTAGGGAAATACTCCCTCTTCCTCTATCCCATTTAAAGTTGGAGGAAGCGCTGAGTTATAACGTGACACTCATTCCCCATTTTAAAGTTTTAATTTCATAAATAACCTGTTGAAGTAGGTGATGAGCTCAAAGACAAGGATGTTTAACCCAAAATTGGATTATTAGAATAAAATAATTAAATTTATAATTGAGTGCTAAAAGTAACATATTCAATCTAAATAGTAACCAGTAGTTGAAGATAGAAGATGATTAAGACAATGAATTGTAACACTAGAAAAGAGAAAAGATATTATTCCATGGTCGCTTGGAACTGGAGTGCTCGGAGCTTGATTAAAGACAAGTTGTGAGACTGCTAAAGATGAAAAGATAAAATTTATTATGCAGAGAGTGATGTAGAGATTTTAGATTGTCCTCTTAAATGTTACAAATGTAAGCTTTTATAATGGTGAATCTTAGTTGTCCATTCCTTAAATCATGTTGTTGTTACTCTCAATTGTTTTAGCCTTTTAAATGGTTTGTAACGGTTAATATAATGTTATATTTTGTAACCATAAGGTAAATATTGAATTCTGGATATTTTGGCATCTGCTGACTTGTTGTCCTTCTTATCTGTGAATTTCGCAATTATTCATGACTTCCTTTCCGAGTACTCGAGTTGACCTTCCGAGGAGTCTTTTGCCTATATCCGATTTTCTGACTTCTCGTTTGCATTCTGGTTGTTGTGCAAGCCGACTGGACATTTCTGGCGGCATATCTTTTTTTGAATGGTACATGTGTTATGTTCGTGTTTTATCAATACAAATAGTCTTTTTACTTTTCATATATTTTTTGGGAAATTTCCTGAGAGTTAAAGATCCTTGGTGGGAAGAAAATTGTTATTGGCATTCTTAATTAGTAGGAGAAAAATCTTGTCTAATCCCCATATTTCGAAATTGAAGTGATATTAGTTGTAATTGGAGTAATTTACGATGCCTTTCTTTAAGGTTCACGTCATATGGCGGGCCTCGATTGGTGTTACTATTAGCAGTAATTTCAAGACAATGATAACTATATCCTAGATCAATTTGTTCTGGGACGATGCTCTATATTGTCTGGTTCGAAATGCCTGTCGCATGTGTATATATGAAGGCTTTCTCTTCTTTTTTTATATTTTTTATTTTTTTTACTTTTAATCTTTTTAACCTAATTTCTTACATCCTTCGCAACTCCCTTTGAGTTCTTCCTTTGTTATTAAAAATTTACCAAAGGTTATGAATTCTCATAATAGCTTCATTAAACCATGTTTCTGAATCCCCGATATAAGGAATCTCCTCAAGAACCAAAAGTGGTGGAAATCCCCAAAAATATTCTAAAGGCAAAAGGATCAAGCATAAGTTGAACCAACCGTTACATGATATCCCACCCAGGAAGTTGGATTTCTGTGCAGGTGGGATATCGTGGATAAAAACGCTATAGCAATCGAAAAATAGGAATTTCCATATAGATAACCTTTTTTCTCTGATTCAACCAAAGCATATTCTTCTTGTTCGGGAGGAATATCATTGGGGTGATCATAACGATGTTCAAGTAGATTTGGAACGGGACGGATTACCAGTTACCGAACTAGTTTTTCCTTCATATATACTAACCCCTTCATCCTTAGTTTTAATCCATCTGATCGACTCAATGATCATAGATTTTTGTCGGCACTTTAACATTTATGTAGCCCAAGTTAGTTGTGGGTTTGGATATTGGTGGCCTGTCTTTGGTTCTTGATGAATTTGGCTAAGGTTGACTTTATCCTTCAACATCTTCTCTATCTATACTCTCCGAAGCTTTTCTGGAGTGCGATTTTCTTACATTTTAATCGAGGAAGACAAGCGTTGGTGGATACTAAAAATGACCATGACATAGGATGGTATGATAATTTCATTATCATATCAACCCGAGAATTAAATCAGTCTGGAATCAATCATTCCCTAAAATGTGAAACAATAAGCATAAGAACATTATCCTTTCTTTAGGCTTATGTTTGACAAGTGAAGAATTTAACCACTTATTAGTACATCTTTGCTATAGTCTTTAGTCCGAAAGTACTTATTTAATGCCCGATTCTAATAATAATTATTAAATCTCAGGCTTGCTAGGAAGGATTTAAGGTCCTGAAAGAAGAATGACTCAAAAGAAAATAATCCTAGGCAATTCAGTTGAAAAGGAGAAGGGAAACGAAAAGTGCAATCCTCAAAAGAAGAAGTGCGACCGCAAAAGTAAAAGTGCGATCCACAAAAAAAGAAGTGCGGCCCACACTTGAAAGTGCACGACCGCACTTTGATTCGGAAAGCTGTTCGTACTGATGAAATAAAAAGAATGAGTAGACACCCAATTTTGATGTCTCTCCAAGTGCGACCGCAAAAGGAATAATGCTGCTGCAAAACCTGATGTGTGGGCACAATGCCCGAAGGGCGACCGAAAAGTCCCACTCATCATAAGCAAATAGAAATTCAAATCAAGTAAAGTGTGAACCACAAATCTCTTCTTACAGTCGCAAAGTCCTTCGAAGGGCATTTATGGTAGAAATTTTGAGAGTCTTATAAATAGAATTTTTAGCTCTTTTTGGGTATCTTCTCATTGTAGTAGACGTGGGTTAGTTAAATTTAGCTATTTGGAGCAAGTTTGTGCTACAATTGGACTCATATGATCTTTCTTTGATTTTAGTATTATATTTTTAATTTTATCTTGTATTTATGCTTTTATGTCTCTAATCTTGAGTAGTGATACGCTCAAATTAAACTTAAATAAATAGTGTAAAGCGGCCAGTATCAAATATAATAATCCAACAAGGTTGGGGTCGAATCCCACAGAGAATATGTATGAAAGTATTACTTGAATAGTGTGAAAGTTGACATAAGTTAATTCTACTCCTTTAGCTTAAAAAGAAAATATTGTAATTGTGAATTAACAAGAAAACTATTTTGTTATGAGAGTGTAATTAATTTGGTTAAGAAAACCAAGGTTGTATCCCCATTTATGAAATGTAATACTATCAGTGTTAATATGATATATTTCTATCGGAAGGTCCTTTGATATGCAAATGGTTCCTAAATAACTACCCAATATTTCACAATAGTTAGGTAGTATTTCCTCTTTATAATTTTCCTAAATATAAAATAGATGCAATTGAAGACAACCAATTTATGCCAAATAAAACTCACTTATTCCTAAGTGATTCTATTAAACAAGGGTTAGGGCCTTGAGTTTTTGTTATTCAATTCTACCAAACCCTAACCCACTTTTCCATGTAAAGATAGAGTGAAATAGCATTAGTCAATATTTGCAACCATCAACATTAAATGAATAAATACCAACCAACCATTATATATATATTCAATAGTAAATACTCATTAATAATACACCCATTTAGGGCCCACAACTTTAGTATTTAAAGCTAGCTACTCATACTAGAATCTAAGAACAAAGTAATAAATAAAGTCATAAAGCTTACAAATATGACAGGATTCTCTTCTTCAGAAGCTTCCAAAATAATGTATTCAATGCCTCTTTTTCAGATAAGATGCCCCGCAAAAAACCTAGTTATTCTATTTATAATGGGCTAAAAGTCGGGGTCAAGATGTGACAAAAAATACCCCTGCAGATCACATTTGCGACCACAGAACAGCCGCAGAAACACATTTGCGTCCCGCAGAATCACCATTTCCATCGCAGAATTGAATCTCCAGTTTCCCAGTTCTTCACCGCAGAACCATTCTGCGGTCTGCATATTGATTGTGCGATCCAATGTGACATTGTATAACTGTTCTCGCAGAAATTCTCTTTGCAATTCTGCGATCATTATGCGGTCCGCATAAGTGTTATGCGACTATAGAATTGACCGCAAAGTCAATTTTCAAAAGCTGAGTTTATCTGGTTCACTCTACGGTTGGTTTGTGGCCCGCACATCACTTCTGCGGTCGCAAACCTGCCGCATTTCTGCCCTTCTATGGATTTTTATCGTCTTTTCCTTGTTCTTGAAGTCTAGTTCGCTGCAAAACACCAAAACTACATAAGAATTAACTTAATATTCTTTCAAAGACGAGTTACAACCTATGTAATTAGTATCAAAACATCAACACTCCCAACTTAGACTTTTGCTTGTCCTCAAGCTACTAAAACAAGGTCATCCTATCGTATACTAATCTATTTCCGATAGATCACAAAGCAGCAGTGACTATGGATGGTGTTGACTATTACCTAACAAGCATGTAATTTCTTTTATTCACTCTTCTTGGAAGACAAAGATCATTTAGTAGTTCAAATAATCAATTTGTAAACTTCGAGCCTTAGCAGCAGTGATAGAGTGCTAACCACAACTAGGTATGCACTAATATCCTACTTCAAGAAACCTAGCTTATGCGAAATCTTGCAATTCATGTATGCTCACACCAAAGAAAATTCCCCACTTAGCAAATATATAAAAGGGACACAATCAAACACTCTTGCACTCAGAAAGAAAGCTAAATGCTACAAGTATCAATCCATATACTTGCCCTTATTTTAACTCATTGCTATCCCAGAAATGATTGGTTGTAGATCACAAAGGACTTTTCACAGGTTGTAGTGTAGGCTTCGGAACAGGTTGGATGAATATTTGGGAATATAGTGGCTGTACCCTCCTTGAACTCTACATACACTTTGCTTCTTTACAACATAGCCCTTATTGACCTCTAGTTACCAACAAACCACCTCAACGTACTTCTTCAGTTTTCACAAGACTCCATTCACACATATTTTGTCACGACCCAAACCGACGGGTCGCGATGGGTGCCTGAGTACTACCTGTCAAACACCCCTAAGCATGCCTCTAAGATATGAACCTGAATAACATCTGCTGAATTACAAAAATAACATACATGAAGGAAACCTGCCAATAAGGCATATGTATGTATACATGCAGAATTCAATGGGCGAGCCGGCAAGGCTGCTATAGACAACTATACATCCAAAACTGAAAGTCGACAAGGACACATACAACCCAACTAGACATACTGTCTACAGACCTCTAATAGAAATATAACTATACAAAGACGAGACTGAGCCACATCATAACCATATATAAAGATGGGACAGAGGCACGTCATACCCATATATATATATATATATCGTACCAAAATCAAAAGCAGCTCCGGATCAAGTGGAGTACACCAACTCTTGTTGGTTAGGGATCCTAAGAAGGGGGACCGTCAGCTTGCCTACCTGCACCTGCGGGCATGAAATGCATGCCCCGTGAAATAGGGCGTCAGTACAAAAAATATACTGAGTATGTAAGACATGAAAATTAGTATGTAAAAGATATAGATGAAACATGGAATAAAGAAACACATCCTTAAATCTGAATAACTTTGTAAATTCTGAAACATTTATAATGTCATGCACGTGCGTATAAATGTCGTGTCTTGCATAGGTAAGGGTGTACATAATATCATCAAGCCACTGAGGGCATCCCATCATATCGTCTCGGCCACTGTGGGTAACATCATCAACATATATAGCTGACCAGGTTGTGGTGCGTATATAACGCCGTAACCTTTTCCCATAATATTTACATATATACGCGTATATAACGCCATCTGATCATGGGTCAATGCACATGTATAAATGAGTGAAATGCATGAAAAATACGTAAAAATCTCAATATTCCTTCCAGATAAACTTTTTCAACTGCGTATAATTCTGAGACCCATGAACAGAAGATAATAATAATTCACATGGGGAAATCAAGAATATGGACACCCCTAGTATTTCTATGAATAGAGTACTTTATGGAAACTGTGCATTTTCTCGTTTCTTCAGTATAATTTGGACCATGCCAAAAGAAAGAAGGGATGACCTTAGCATACCTAGAATAGGGAAAACTCCGTATAATATTCTGTTGGAAACCTTCGTGGATTGAACATAGAACCCAAAAATCGGATTAAGCATCTGCGTTTTGAAATTGATGAACTAAATCAGCTTCTGTTCTTGGCGTTGAAGTATTTGAACGTTGGAGCTTCTGTTCTTGACTTTGAAGTGTTCAAACAAAGAAAGGAAAAGTTTTTGCTTTAGGAATTACTAACGTTACTTGGCTCCTTATCCAAAATGAATTAGGACAAACACTTCTTTAGTTGTTTAATTCAATTACATCATAGATAGCCACCTAGGATATTTATTTACTTATTCATTTCATGTGGTTAGCTAATGCTGCCACGTCTCATTTCCACACTGTAATAATTAACTAGGTAATGTTCCGTTATCCGGTAATTAACCAATTACCCGCATAATTTAAAAATTATCTCAAATTACCTAAAAATACTACTCATTTTTTAATATACTTTATATATTACACTACCGTGGTCATGTGGTACCTTGCATGGTACTAGTTCCTAATTATCGGCTATTATTGCTCGACTCGTATTTTATCCCAAATTGGCCACTTTCAACGAAACTCGTTTTCTTTAATTCGTGTACCTCTTTATCCTTCATAATACTTATTTATCGCTTGTTATAAATAGCGTAAATACGTTAACGTCAAGATGATCTCATCCCCGAGTCTACGTCAATTAACTGAAGACGAAACTTTTAATGTACGAAAACGCGAGATGTAACATATTTGCTTCTTTTTTTCTTCTTTATATAGAAGTTTTTTTTTGTTTTTCTTTTGGAGCTTGAATATCTTCATATACACAACTTTGAGATATTTATTTCTACACACAATGTACAACCTTACCAATTTCCAATTAACACCGACACCCCAACTTAGATTTTTAGCCTCATTCTTAATCGTTCAAGGAGGGACGAGTTCAAAAGAGGGGATTGTTTCACAAAGAGGTAAAGATTTGTAATGTAGTAGCCAAATGAAATGATTGAAGGCTCAACGGAGGTAACTAGGATAATTTATTTACCAGGGAGGTTCATTTGGTCAAAACCTAGTTAGCAATCACAAAGAGAGCCTGAGATCATTTCAACACCCAATCATCAACCTAAAAATTGCATTAAGAAACCAACGGGCAAGTCCTAGACATTACAAGTTAAGCACATACATTATTTACACCAATTCTCACTCACTCACAATGCATGAACTATTTGATTCAGCATAATTTCATCCCTCAAGTGAATACAAGGCAACTCAAAGTTTCATCACATGGTATTTGAGATTCCAGGTAATCACAAAGTCAAAGAGCGAGCCTCGATTTCACAATAATGACTAACGGTTTATTTACAACATTTGAAGGGTGCAATTTTATTTAACAAAAACTTGTCACATGCTTGAAACTAGAACAAAAAACACCAAACAAGTCAAGACATTTTGTGCTACTACCATGGTCCTACTATTACACCCTTAGAAAAGAACCCGGCGAAGAAAAATCAAGGGGAATTCATTGCTATATACACATCTACACTAATAAGGTAAAAAGTTTAAAGAGTTATATACATGGTTCACAAAAAATTGACTACCTCACCCCCAACCAAAGAGCATGCATTTTCCCCAATACATTGAGCAAGTAAGAGAAAAGTTTAGCGGCTTCCTGGGTGCACTAAGTGCTTGTGGAGTTGGGAGTTGACACTGTGGAGGCAGTGGGTGGATTTTCTAACTGGACAGTAGATGGAGCATCCGAAGTGGGCGTGGAGCTGGAGGCTGACACTATGAAAGCAACGGGTGGAACCTCAAACTGTGCAGTAGTGCCTGGGACCAACATAGGAAGCTCTGCCAGTTGCAAAGCTGGGTCTTGGACCTGGAAGCTGCTACCCTCACCCAATAATGGCTGTGTGGTCGAAAGAGTGTCTTTTGTGACCATATCTACAACGGAATGCGCAATAGCTGTCTACACATCTGCTTCCTCCTCATCCGGTGTCTCTGTAGAAACAACATCTACTTACCTCTGTTGTCCCGCTGACCCTCATCCTCCTCAAGTAACCCTTCCTCATCAGTTTCCTCTTTATCAGTTTCCTCCTTAGACCCTTTGGATTCCTCTTTTGAATGATCATCTATATGCACAACAGGGCTTGAAGCCTATGAAGCCTTAGTATCATGGCTCACCTCAGGGGCTACCTCAGCTGACATGAGGTTTTTGAAGTTAAGGCCAAAGTTAGGAATGTGGGAGGTATCAGTGCCCTCCTCCCCTACCTCCGGAAGAAGAGAGGTAAAATCAAACTCCAGGTTTTGCATTTTGAGTAGCTCTGAATTTAGCTAAGCTACCTACTTCTTAAGTTGAGGCATGTACCCAACTTCGCCTCACTCAACCCTCTCAAGGCGCACTTCAAAGTGCTTGAGTCGATCCTTATAAGTTGTATGCTGTTTTTGAAGATCAGTTACTGAGGTTTGGTTTAGGGCCAGTGCTTGCCTAATGAGAGATGGAAGTTCTTTCAGTAATTTGTCTACTTTGGCATTTGCATGTTGTGCCAGTAGACCAAGCTTTGAAAGTGCAGGAAATGAGGTAGGTAGTGGTGCAGTGGATGGTCTAGGAGTGGATGTGGAAGTGGCTGGTATGGAAAGAGTGTCTGATGAGGTAGCAGGTGCAGCTGAGGCTAGAGGAGGAGTGAGTGAAGGCTCTGGTGGATTGTCGACCACTTTATCGGCAACATCATTGATCCAGGTGATATCGATATCCTAAACAGTTTTTGCTATGAGATCATGTTTAGGGACATGAGAAACCATCACAACTTTACATAAGGCATGGATTAGGCATGGAAAAGGGAGAAAAGTTGTTGTCTGGTTCGCCCGGATCCCAATCTCACAGTATATAATCTCTCCCACATCAACCTTGATGACCATCATGATGCAAGCAATGAGGATTGCCTTCTCGATGCTTATATATGTTTCATTCCTTGAGGGCGTTAGACGGGAGCAGACAAAACTTAGCCAGTACTGACCTTCTTGAGTAAGATCCCTGTTGTAGATCATTTGGCACGGTGCAATCCAAGGTGGAGTTCCCTTGTCTATGACAGAGGCTACCCAAGCACGCTCGGATTCCTTATTTTTAAGATTTTCATCATATTTTGTGGTGCCTGGCTCCCAATCCTCAAAATATACATCATTGATTGATCCTGCATCACAGAGGACTTCAACTCCGCAGACTAAAATAGAGTCGAAGAACCTATGGTTTCTCTTTTGTACTACATTGCTGGATGCAGCATAGGCAATATAGAATTCCCTTGTGAGTGTCTCCTTGTACTCTCCTAGGACCTGACTTAAGGACTCTCACTCCCTCCTTTTGATGTTTTCTAGTACATGGGGATAGTGTTCTTTTAAATCGTTCAAGCTTAGATGTTTCTCTTCGAGGATATTTCTCTTTCCTAAGCCTTCCCTATACAGGGTCCGAGAGCCAGAAACCCCAAACCTGAGATCTTCACCATTTTTCGGCGTGCTTTAGCATGGAGGTCAATAGGTGGCACAAGATCAGTTTATGCCTCCTCCTCTTTAGACTGGGAGGAATGCTCAGTTATACTTCTGGCTGTGGCAGGCCTGGTGCGTTTGGATTGTTGTGCTTGTTAGCTCAGAGCAGCAACCTGTTTCTTTCCTCGAGGGGGAGGTTGTCACGATGACAAAGATTTCTTTGGTTCCATTCTTTTAAATTAATCAACGAGTGAGTATGTGATATGGCATGGACAACATGTTAAGAAGGAAAGAACACTGAAGAAAGAAGTTGGTTTTTTAATCAGTTATACAATCGCATAACACTTCTGCGAGCTGCAGAACCCATCGCGTAATTCAACACTCAAAAGCCAAACAAATTCTGCGGTCAACAGAAGTGGTCGCAGACTAACTTATGCGACCGCAGATTGGTAGCATTTTGCTCCTCAAATAGAGCAGTTTATCTGCCGCTGTCTGTGACCATTATGCAGCCCACATAATGTTTTTGTGGTCGCAAATCCAATCGCACAAGGGTTTTGAGACAACTACATATGGTATAAAATGCGATGACTCTACGGTCCGCGAAACAGTTATGCGGACCGCAAAGATTATCGTTCTTAGTCAACAGCTAAAAATAAAGTTTTCGCCCTCAGTTAGTGTACACCCAGCAGGATGAAATTTAAGCCAAATGCTACAACTTTCCCACCCCTTTTTATTTCTCCTATTCTCTAATTCAAACCCCCATATAGCAATTTACCCACAATAGCCCTTAACCTAGGTTATCGGTAGAGAGCCCCTAACCTAGGTTATCGGTAGAGAGCCCCTAACCTAGGTTTTCAGTAGAATTCCTCTAACCTAGGTTTTTAGTGGAATCACTTTAGATGAATTACCCACAGTACAGAGTTGGGGGAGACAACAATGAGAGCACACAGAAATTTTCACATGGCAATTTTCAATTGATGAAGCAGGAAAACAAAGGGGAAAAGCGAGCATACCAAAATCAAGAGGGACAATGTTGGTTTGAAACACGAGTAAGGTCAACCCCTTCCTTTTCAATTCCTTATTGAATCTTCTTGTTTTGTTGTTTCAATATTTTTGATCGTTTTATCTTTTCTTATGTGTTGAGCGGTTGACGAGAGAGTGATGAAAATGATTTAGGGAGTTAGGGTTAAATACCTGAGAGGTTTGTGGTTAGGCAACCCATCACATATCACATTATGCGATTGCATATGTGTTATACGATGGGTTAGTGACTGAGTTTGGTAAACCAATTATGCGATAGGTTCTGCAGTCACATAATTTTTATGCGGGCCGCAGAAATTACATTTTCACTACATTTTTGAAGGCTCAGATAGCATATTTTTCTGCCTATGTCTGCGACCATTATGCGGTCCGCAAATCCACTATGCAGTCGCATATGTTGTTGCGGAATCAGAGGTTTTTCTTTCCTTCACTTTCCTCTGCCCTTGCATCCTGTTTTATTGTATTTTGGGTCACCTGCATTCTAACACACATGACAAACTGCTCAACACCTAGAATTAAACTTGTTGAAATTAAAATCTAGCCAAAATGTGTTACCACACATGGGTTGCCTCCCAAGAAGTGCTTGATTTAACGTCGCGCCAAGATGATGTGACCCCTCTTTTTGTTAAGCATTGGTGGTGGTTGGTGTAGGACCATATTTGAGTGTGAATTGTTCTATCAAATGCCTTTCTCCACTGGTTCCGAGAAAATGCTTGACCCTTTGGCCATTTACTTTGAAGGTTCGAGTCCTGTCCTCGGATTCCAATTCAATGGCACCATAGGACGACACATTCACAACTTTGAATGGGCCAGACCATTTTTTTGAGTTTGCCCGGAAAGAGTTTTAGTCTTGAGTTGAAGTGCAAGACTAAGTCACCTGATTTAAATTCCCGTTTCATAATCTTCGTATCATGACAAACTTCATTCTTTCCTTGTACATGGCTACATTCTCATAGGCATGCAAACGAAATTCTTCCATCTCGTTGAGTTGTGTCAACCTTAGATTAGAAGCTTCAGCCCATTCAAGATTTAACTTTTTCAATGCCCACAAAGCTTTGTGTTCAAGCTCTACTAGCAAGTGACATGCCTTACCCAAAACCAACTGGTACGGTGAGGTGCCAATGGGAGTCTTGAATGCTGTTCGATATGCCCATAATGCATCATCTAGCTTCCTTGACCAGTTGGTCCTGTTTGCATTGACAGTTTTTACTAGGATGCTCTTGATCTCCCTGTTGGAAACTTCAACTTGACCGCTTGATTGAGGATGATAAGGGTGGCCACCTTGTGCTTAACTCCATATTTCTCGAGCAGCCCGACAAAAGCTTTGTTGCAAAAATGAGAACCACCATCACTAAGGATTGATCTTGGGGTTCCAAACCACGTAAATATGTTCTTCTTAAAGAAGGTGGTTACACTCCTTGCCTCATTGTTAGGCAAGGCAATTGCCTCGACCCATATGGAGACATAATCTACTGCCACCAGGATATATGTCATGCCATAAGAGCTTACGAAGGGACCCATAAAATCTATCCCCCACACATCAAAGATCTGGACCTCCATCACAAATATCATATGCATCTCATGTCTTCTAGAAATTAACCCTTGTCTTTGACATTGATCACATGCCTTAACCATTTGGTTTGCATCTTGGTAGATCGATGACCACTAATAGCCACATTCAAGCACTTTTGCCGCAGTACGATTTCCACCATGATGTTCCCCAACTGGGGAGTCATGACATGCTTTGAGAATTTGAATTACCTCATCTTCTGGAACACAACGCCGAATGATGTTGTCAGCGCAAATCTAGAACAGAAAAGGTTCCTCCTAATAATATTGCCTACACTCTCGCAGGAACTTCTTCTTCTGATAAGCTTCCAATTCGTTGGGGATAAGGTCATTAACCAAGAAGTTAGCAATGCCGGTATACCAAGGAGTGAAAGTGCTAGAAAATTCCAATATGTGCTCATTTGGGAAGGCATCATTAATTTCAAGATCTTCTTTTGGTCTCCCTGTCTCTTCAAGCCTAGATAAGTGATCCGCAACTTGATTCTCTGTTCCTTTCCGATCTTTGACTTCAAAGTCAAACTCTTGTAATAAAAGAACCCACCTAATCAATCTTGGTTTAGCATCCTTCTTCGCCATAAGGTAGTAGAGAGCAACATGATCAGTGTAGACAATCACTTTGGAACCCAACAAATAGGCCAAATTTTTCAAAAGCATAGACAATAGCAAGCAGTTCTTGCTCCGTCATAGTGTAATTCATTCATGTACCATTGAGTATCTTGCTTGCACAGTAGACAGGATGAAGAATCTTATTATGTCTTTGACCAAGTATTGCCCTAATAGCTACACCACTAGCATCACACATGAGTTCATATGGAAGAGACCAATTGGGTGTGACAATAATAGATTCCGCGGTGAGCCTCGCTTTCAATTCCTCAAAAGCTTTGAGACACTTCTCATTGAAATAAAACTTTGCATCTTTTTCAAGGATCTTTCAAATGGGATTTGCAATATTTGAGAAGCCTTTGATGAATCGCCTATAAAAACCGGCATGCCCCAAAAAGCTCCGAACACCTTTTATCGAAATGGGAGGAGGAAGTTTGGAAATGATCTCGATCTTTGCCCGATCAACCTCTATATCTTGCTTGGATATCTTGTGGCCCAGAACAATACCCATGTCTACCATGAAGTGGCAATTTTCCCAATTTAGCATAAGGTTTGTTTCCTTATATCTTTTGAGAACCTGCCTAAGGTTGTCAAATCAATGCTCAAAGGAATCACCAACCACAGTAAAGTTATCCATGAACACCTCTAAGAAATCTTCCACCATGTCAGAGAAGATTGACATCATGCATCGTTGAAAAGTAGTCGGAGCATTGCATAGCCCAAATGGCATCCGGCTAAAAGCAAAAGTTCCATATGGGCATGTGATGTTGTCTTCTCTTGATCTTGTAAGGCGATGTTGATTTTGTTATAGCCAGAATAACCATCCAAGAAGCAATAAATTGACCTTCCCTCTAGCCGATCAAGAATTTTATCAATAAAAGGCATAGGGAAATGGTCCTTGCAAGTATCACTATTGAGCTTCCGGTAGTCCATGCAAACTCTCCACCTGGTCACTGTCCTTGTTAGGATGAGCTCATTTATGTCATTTTGAATGACGGTCATGCCTCATTTATTTGGCACACATTGCACCGGGCTCACCCATGGACTATCAGCAATGGGGTAAACAACCCCGACATCCAACCATTTAATGATATTCTTTCTTCACCACCTCTTTTATGGAAGGGTTTAACCTTCTTTGACGCTCCCCGCTAGGTTTGCTTTCTTGCTCCAATTGTATCTTGTGCTCACAAATTCCAGCAGGAATCCCTCGGATGTCCACTATTGTCCACCCAATGGCCTGTCTGTATTCCCTCAAGATATTCAACAGTTGTTCAACCTGCACATCATTTAACAAAGAAGAAACAATTACAGGTAGAGCATCATTAGAGCCAAAAAATTTATACCTTAAGTGCGATGGAAGTGGCTTGAGCTCAAGTTGTGGAAGCTTGATAATTGAAGGCTAGTAGGAGGAGTGACTCTATTCTCTAAGTCAAGTGAAAGTTTCTTTGGTGCATAAGTGTAAGACCCAAGACATTCCAATGCATTCACTGATTCCATGTATCCTTCCATATCTTCACCATCAAAGTTTACCAAAATAGTCGCCAATGCCTTACCAAGGCATTCCTCTTCCGTCTTCACCTCGACTCCATGCTCTACCTCATCAACAACATCAATATTTGAGATACTCTAGTATGTATGCGGCAATTTTATACCCTTACTTGCTTGAAAGGTAACCTCTTCGTCATTAACTCGGAACTTGATCTCATTTCATTCCAAATCCATGAGTGATCTTCCGGTAGCAAGGAATGGTCTCCCAAAGATGATAGAGATTTCTTTATCAACAGAACAATCGAGGATAACAAAGTCGACAGGGATGAGGAACTTTCCCACTTTGACAAGGACATCATCTACAATTCCTACCTGTCTCTTTATTGAACGGTCGGCCATTTGTAACCTCATACTTGTTGGCCTTGGCATACCTAACCTCGCTTGTTTGTAAATAGAAAGAGGCATTAAGTTGATGCTAGCCCTATTATCATAAAGGGTCGTGCAAAATCGCGCAACCCAATAGTGCATGGGATGGTGAAAGCTTCGGGTCCTCTTTCTTTTGGACCGTGGTTATTACAATGATTGAACTAACTCATTCTTGTGGTTCTCTTTTAGTGATTAAGTCCTTCAAGTACTTAGCAAAACCCGACATCTCTTGAAATGCTTCCACAAATGGAATGTTTACCGATAATTGCTTGAGAATGTCATAGAACTTTTCAAGTTTTCTATCATCAACCCCCTAGCAAGTCTTTAAGGGAAATGAGGTGGAAGCCTAGGAATTGGTGCTAGAGCTTTTGGTGCCTCTATTACCTTTTTCTTAACCTCCTCATAGTTCACTTCTTGAGTTCTCACCTTCTTCAGGAGCCTTTCAACTTCAACAGAAATTGGCACCTCAACTTGTGCCTCGACTTCTTGTTCGGAATCTTCCACTTTAACCACTTGTTTATTCTCTCCTTTAAGTAGTTTCCCACTTCGAATTGTGATTGCCATACAATGTGAGGTTGGGCAACTCTCATTACCTTTTGGGTTTGCAATTGTGTCACTTGGGAGTGTGCCCTTTTGCTTCAGATTTTGATCTCTTGAGAGCTCTCTCATTTACATCTCCAACTTTTGAATAGATGTGGTATGAGATCCCACAAACCCAGTCATGTTCTTCATTGAAGTGTCAGATCTATATTGATTTTACAATACTCGTTCAAGCATGTTTTCCAACTTGGACTCACTCGAAGAACTTTCTTTCCAATGTGGAGAGTTTGAATATTGCCCCTTTGGAGGAACACAGGGGTTGGAACTCCGATTTGAAAAATTATTATTGTTGTTACTCCAATTTCCTTGATTTGAACTACCTTGGTCATTTTGCCACTATTAGTTGCCTTGCCCTTGCGGGTTAGGCCTCAATTGGTTTTGTTGTCCTGAACCTTGGCAGGGTGCCTTTGATAACCTCATTCAGAGTTGTTGGCATAATTTGCTTCCTCGTAATCCTCATTTGACATGGGTTGAACATCTTCCACCACGTTCGTCCTTTTTGTTTGGCTTTCAGTGAACATATTCGTCAACACATTGACGTTGGTGGCAAGCTCAATAATTACTTGATCTCTTTCTTGGTTCTCCTTAATCATGTTGGTCAAAGATGGAGTACCATATGCAATTCCACTCGTGGAGTCCTCTGAGTGCCAAACTTGGTTATGTTTTGGCATTTTGTCAAGGATTTGTGTGATCCTTGCAAATGTTTTATCCATAAAAGATCCATCAGCTGCATTTCTGGGTATGGATTGATTCATAGGATCCAAGCCCATGTACAATTTCTCCAACAAGATAGTATCCGGAAAACCATGATTCGGAAACCTCACTAAATATAGCTTGAACCGATCCCATGCCTCATGTAGATGTTCTCCCGGTAATTTCTTGAAAATGAAAATTTTATTCCAGAGCTTAGACCTCTTGTTCTGTGGAAACCATTTTGATAGGAAAGCTCGGACAAGCTCGGGCCAAGTATGAATGGAATTAGGTGGTAGATTTTTGATCCATTGTCTTGCCTCTCCAGTTAGAGAGTACTTGAACACCCTCAACCTTAGGGCATTATCTGAAATGTGATTCTGCTTGTGCATCACACACACACCCAAGAAATTTCTGAGATGTTGTGTCAGATCATCATCTGTGGAATTTCGAAAAAACCCCTCTACCTTGAGCATTAGGATTAGACTGTGTTCCACCTTGAAGGTAGCATCATCAACTCTTGGAGGGACAATGGCATTCGTATCCTCAATATACTCATCTACATCTGCAAGGATATTCTCTTCTTCCAGCTCGCCCATGTTTACCTAGTGACACCAAGCAAAGCAAGTAAGGTGTGATGGAATAGAAGAAGGCGTAAAGTAAAACACACACTAATTAGTAATTTTAAAATCGTATTCTCCGGCAACGGCGCCACAATTTGATACGCTCAAATTACACTTAAATAAATAGTGTAAGGCGGTCGGTGTCAAATATAATAATGCAACAAGAATGTGGTCGAATCCCAAAGGGAATAGGTGTGAAAAGGTTACTTGAATAGTGTAAAACTTGACTTAAGTCGTAATTCTACTCCTTTAGCTTATAAAGAGAATGTAGTAATTGTGAATTAATAAGATAACTATTTTTTTATGAGAGTGTAATTAATTTAGTTAAGAAAACTAAGGTTGTGTCCCCATTTATGGAATGTAATGCTATCGGTGTTAATATGATATATTTCTAATGGAAGGTCCTTTGATATGCAAATGGTTCCTAAATGACTACCCAATATTTCCCAATAGTTAGGTAGTATTTTCTCTTTATAATTTTCGTAAATATAAAAGAGTTGCAATTGAAGACAACCAATTTATGACAAATAAAACTCACTTATTCCTAATTGATTCTATTAAACAAGGGTTAGGGCCTTGAGTTTTTGTTATTTAATTCTACCAAACCCTAACCTAGTTTTACAAGTAAAGATAGAGTGAAATAGCATTAGTCAATGTTTGCAACCATCAATATTAAATGAATCATGAGAAATGAATAAATACCAACCAACCATTATATATATATATATATATTCAATAGCAAAAACCCATTAACAATACACCCATTTAGGGCCCACAACCTTAGTATTTAAGGTTAGCTACTCATACTAGAATCCAAGAACAAAGTAATAAAGCTTACAAAGATGACAAGATTCTCTTCTTCAAAAGCTTCCAAAACAATGTATTCAATGTCTCTTTTTTAGATAAGATGCCCCGCAAAAAACCTAGTTATTCTATTTATAATGGGCTAAAAATCGGGGTCAAATCACAAACAACCTAAATCCAATCTCTAAAGAAGAAAGTGATTACATTAAATCACAAACAATTTTTAAAATAAACCTATTATCTCAACAAGTGAATTATTTAAAAAATGATATTAAAGTTCGCAAAGTTGAACAAACTTTAAAAACCCACGAAGTAGAAGATAAGATTAAACTGTTTCAGCAAAAACTCGAGCTAGAAGTTTGTTCCGATTTACCTACAGCCTTTTGGGAAAGAAAAAGGCACATAATCCACCTACCTTAAATAAAAGAATTTAATGAACAAAATATACCTACTAAGGCAAGACCTATTCAGATGAATCATGACTTAATGGAAGTCTGTAAAACGGAAATAGATGATCTTCTCCAAAAGAAGATTATTAGGCCTTCTAAATCCCCTTGGAGCTGTGCAGCTTTCTACATTAACAACAACGCAGAAAAGGAAAGAGGAGCTCCTAGGTTAGTAATTAACTATAAACCTTTAAATAAGGTATTACAATGGATTAGGTACCCGATACCTAATAAAAGAGATTTATTAAAAAGAACTTATAAAGCTAATATTTATAGCAAATTCGATATGAAATCAGGATTTTGGCAAATTCAAATTGCTGAAGAAGATAAATATAAAACGGCCTTTAATGTCCCATTTGGACAATATGAATGGAACGTAATGCCTTTCGGGTTAAAAAATGCCCCATCAGAATTCCAAAATGTGATGAATAATATATTTAACCCTTATAGTAACATGTCAATAGTTTATATTGACGATGTATTAGTATTCTCAGAGGACATAGATTCTCACTTTAAACACCTTAATATTTTTTTCAAAATAATAAAACACAATGGTTTAGTAGTCAGTGCTAAGAAGATTAAGTTATTCCAAACAACCATTAGATTCTTAGGGCACGACTTATATCAAGGTACTTATAAACCAATTTGTAGAGCCATTGAGTTCTCCTCTAAGTTTCCCGACGAAATCACAGATAAAACACAATTACAGAGGTTCTTAGGAAGCCTTAACTACGTAGCAGATTTTATTCCTAACATTAGAAAAATCTGTGAACCCCTCTACAAGCGCCTTAGAAAAAACCCAGTCCCCTGGAGTCTAGAACAAACAAACACAGTCAAAAGAGTCAAGTCCATTGTTCAAAAACTCCCGTGTCTAGGGATTCCAAATCCTGAAGCATTTATGATAGTTGAAACCGACGCTTCTGATGAAGGGTACAGTGGTATTCTAAAACAACAAATTTCTTCAGAATCTCCCGAACAGTTAGTTCGTTTCACTTCTGGTATCTGGAATCCGGCTCAAAAGAATTATAGTACAGTCAAAAAAGAAATTTTGTCTATAGTACTATGTATTACAAAGTTTCAAGACGATTTAATAAACAAAGAATTTTTATTAAGAGTTGATTGTAAGTCAGCTAAAGAGATTTTACAAAAGGATGTTAAAAACCTTATTTCAAAACAAATTTTTGCCAGATGGCAAGCTTTACTGTCTAGTTTTGATTTTGAAATTGAATTTATAAAAGGGGAACAAAACTCTTTGCCTGATTTTCTAAACCAGAGAATTCTTACAGGGAAAAAATGAGACCACAAAAGGGTCCCTTCAGGGCCTCTCCGAAAAGGGAGAATAAGTATTCTGCTCTTGCAGAATTCCCACAATTACCAGTAAGACCAATGTTACTACCACCGGTGAGACCACCCGTGAGATCACTGCTAGATATAATGGTTACCCCTCCGAGAGTACCCACTACTGATAAAACCTCTGCCATGACAGTTCTTGGATCTATCCCACAAAGAACAGGTCCATTTCAACAGGCTTCCTCAAAAGCCTCCACCAGCCAAGCGGTAAAAACCTTGATAAGTGCTGATTACGAAATGAAGGTTCCTGAAACCTTCGCCCAAGCAGTTAATCCTCACACCCCCTCAAAGCGGAAGATAAAAGACCGGTTTCCTCAGAGAAGGAAACGTTTAAGTTAATTGCAAAAGAACCAGTTAAAGTTTTAGCCCTAGATAAAGGCTATGAAAACCTTGACCTAGCAGACCTAATTCGTCCCTGTTACACAGACAGAAACTATGTTGATACATGTGATCCCCTAAAAACAAGGAGATACTACGAATTAATTCTTACAGATACTAAGTCTGTTACTTTTGAACACACTCTCTATGATGAAAGAGATCCTACTAGTATTAGGATTTCGAAAATGACCATCAACAAAATTTTAAGCCCATTTGAATGGAATATGGATCATTTGCACACACCTATAGCTTTATCAGTCCAGTATAGGCCCCAAACCTATAATTACAAAGATTACGTAGATGCCTGGTTTAACTTTCTCTACCTACGACCAAAGACCCATACTTGGTTCGTTAAATACAGTGAGCAAGCCCAGAAATCTATATTACCCAGGTGGTTCTACGACTGGTGGAAAATCTTTGGAGGAACAGAGCAAACAATGCCTCGTAGCTTCCACAAGTACTATGTGAGATTCCTACTAGAACAAGAAATCTCTACCCTTCCTGACCATATAAAACTATGCAAATATTATTTTGCGAAACGAATCTCTTTTATAATTAATTGGTCATTCGAAGTAGAACAGATTGACAAAATCAAATATTTGGTAAAAATACCCAAAATCAAAGGATGGATTCCAGAAGTTAAAGAAACTAGAAAATCCAGACCGGCTCAGACAAACTCAACAACGGAATCAAGTAACTCAAAAAATGAGTTAAAAAAGAAACTACTCAGCATGCTTGCAAACATAGAATCAACGGATCCAACCCAAATACAGGCAATGATGGATACAATCTCAAATTCATCCTCTGCAGAAAGCAGACAAAACGGAGACATGGAAGACTTAGACGGAAAGATAGCCCTGGCCTATACTCAGTCTAATCGATAAATAGCATCTTGCCCTTTCAGAAAAGCAAAGGACGAAGAAAGCGACATCTGCCCTTCAGAAAAAGCAAGGGACAATTGCCTCTTCAAAAAGGCAAAGGACAAATGACTTTTCAAGATAAAGATCTGACCATTCATTATGGAGGATCAAGATCAACTCAGTTATTTCTTAGAAGTCTATATAAAGTCTTCAAATGTAATATAGAAGGCAGACCGAAAATCGCCCTTCTCTTTTCATATATATGTTTTCCCTTCCCTCTCTGTAAAAATTTTCTCGTACTGCAGTTTTCTATGTTCTAAATAAAAGTAAGTTTCTTAAACTTGTTTTTATTTCCTTTAAATTCCGCATATTTTTATCGGTACTTACGATCCTTCCACTTGTATTTTTATCTGTACTTACGATCCTTCCACTTGGTATCAGAGCCATGTTAACTAAATCCATGAGAGGCTAAACTCTCAATTGTCTTTAAGGTTATCAGGTTATCTGTTTCATGCTATAAATCTTAATTGTTATATACTATTCATTCCAGTATATGTTTATCGTTCAATCCTGTTATCTCGTGTGAAGTTCATAGTGTGAGGGTCTCTGAGAGAGAGTTAGCTGAACCCTCTCTTTAACTTCAAAGAAACCTTTAATCTCATTATCTCTAGGATATGAAACACAGAACCTTTAGCATAATAGAATCTTATAATAAATTGAGGTGGAAATTCTTAAAACACCTTAGAGATACGAATAAAAGAATTAGTGATTCCCGACTCAACATTAGATCTACCAGATCTATTATTAGAGAAAATAAAATAAAGAACGTAGCCTTATGGTTATTAAAAGATGAAAGGTTTCCTCAGAGAAGGAAACGTTTGAGTTAATTGCAAAAGAACCAGTTAAAGTTTTAGCCCTAGATAAAGGCTATGAAAACCTTGACCTAGCAGACCTAATTCGTCCCTGTTACACAGACAGAAACTATGTTGATACATGTGATCCCCTAAAAACAAGGAGATACTACGAATTAATTCTTACAGATACTAAGTCTGTTACTTTTGAACACACTCTCTATGATGAAAGAGATCCTACTAGTATTAGGATTTCGAAAATGACCATCAACAAAATTTTAAGCCCATTTGAATGGAATATGGATCATTTGCACACACCTATAGCTTTATCAGTCCAGTATAGGCCCCAAACCTATAATTACAAAGATTACGTAGATGCCTGGTTTAACTTTCTCTACCTACGACCAAAGACCCATACTTGGTTCGTTAAATACAGTGAGCAAGCCCAGAAATCTATATTACCCAGGTGGTTCTACGACTGGTGGAAAATCTTTGGGGGAACAGAGCAAACAATGCCTCGTAGCTTCCACAAGTACTATGTGAGATTCCTATTAGAACAAGAAATCTCTACCCTTCCTGACCATATAAAACTATGCAAATATTATTTTGCGAAACGAATCTCTTTTATAATTAATTGGTCATTCGAAGTAGAACAGATTGACAAAATCAAATATTTGGGAAAAATACCCAAAATCATTTACACCAGGATCTAGGTAGGCGGGCGGTAGTCCGCACGGCCATCCAGATCTAGCTGCTTTAGTACACTTTAAAGGTTGGCGGTAATCCGCACGACCAATAAGGATTCGAAATATACGGAAATTCTATTATAGTTTAATGACTGTATGGAAGGATCTATATCCTTTTACCCAAGCAAGGGGCCTGTCTAATCCCGATACATACCCTTACTGAGCCCATGTGTCTAGCAGTTCTAACTGTGAAAGAGGTAGCCCTTTTGGCAACTTCAGACGGGCTTTAATGTCACAGCTGGCTAGACGTAGCCACTAAGGCAAAGCCAATAAGAGTAGTACCAGAACCGACTGTACCACCATCTTGGAACCAAATCAAGAAACTATATTAAAATTTCTTTATATTTTGAAAGAGTCTGGATTCTTCATGGTTAATATGCAAGAGAAATTAGTTCTTCAACATAGATATGAATCTGTTTAGCCGGACATAGTCACGGCTAGGGAGAGAGACTAAAAATACTAAAAAGAAGAATAAAAATATGTACCTTGTAGGCCGAGAAGCAAGGCCCTGAAGATGAACTTCAAAACTTTTATTAATTCTTGAACTTGATTTACAAACTATAAACTAAGCTATGAACTAAGTGTTTACAAAGGGGGTTGGTTGAGAGAGAGAGAAAGGAGAGAGAAAGTAGAGAGAGGGGGGTTTCCGGCCTCCTTCCTTCAAATGAAGAAACATCCTTATATATATATAAAAAAGAATCTTGAATAGTAAAATGGGTCCCACATTTGGGTCCCTACACAGTATTTTTACTGTAGATAAACAGTGTTTCTACTGTTGATGAACAGTGTATCTACTGTTTAAGTGGGTCCTGGCGGCTGATAAGCTGTCAAGTCTTCTTTTTGTCCAAATTTTGCATCTGTTGGAGGAATTCTTCCACCTTGTCGATTTCTCTGTCAGATAATATCATTTCTGGCTGTATAGGTTGAGTATCTTCTACGAGGTCATCACCACTCGTCTCACTTCTCATCGAAGTGTCTGATTTTTCGCACTGATCTAGTGATTGGAGCAGATTTCTTTTCAATCCTTCTAAGTATTGATTTATTAAATCAATTTTATCTCTCTCTTGGATTGATATTCTCCGAGCAATATGTTTAACAGTGCTTTCTTCTATTATCCTCTTTTGAGGGGCCGTTACATATAAATGGATTTGTGTTTTGATAGAATCTAATAATTCTTGTCCATATAACGTCTTTGTCTTGGGATCAGTCTTCATCAATTTGTCCCAAAAATTGTTGTAGAATACCCTATATAAACAAGGGATTTGTTCTTCCGTATAACCTAATTCTGGCGTCCATTTATGGATCCAGGGGATAGAAAATTCAATAAAGAAATAGATCTGATCAATTTTTTCTAGGTAGTAGATATGATCTGCGTGATATAATTCTGTTAAGAACGGAGAGGCTTTTGTCCATTCTTTGTATAACTTTAGGAATGGTTCAGGCAAAATCTTGGTTGTAGGACCGTGGTATGACCACCAGTTTAAAAACCAGTTTGGAATAGGTCCTGTAAATATTTTTGCGCATACTTTGATAAACCAAGTATGCTTATGTCTTTCATTGTTATAATAAAGCACTCTATCGAATGCTTGAATATAATCCCAATAAGTGAAATTCATAGGTGATTTATTAAGGCTTATCTGCCTTTCTTTCATTGTGGAAATACCCCATTCTTCAACAGATATAATCTGTTTAATAACGATTTTTGAAAAGTTATAAACATTTTCATTCGTGTTATAACCCGAAAAGTGCTGAAATTCTGCACTACCTGTACTAATCAGGATAGTCTCATAATAGGTGCGGGTTTTATATGATTCACCCGGATAGTATAATCCATTAATCAGATATCTCTGAAATATTTTCCACGGTTCTTCTTTTCTCTGAATCTCAGAGTTTTCAAGGAGAAATATCATTTCTCTCTTTGGTAACTTTTCATATGACTTGATATCGTCATTGTCTTCTTCTTTAGCAATTGAAGAAAAAGTATCACTTTGCTTTTTGGATGCTAAATAAGCCTGTAGATGTCCATATAACGGACTATCTTCTGGAATATCTTCCAAATGTATAGAATGTCCTGAGGATTCACCTGTATGCAGTACCTTTGAGTTTATCAAACTCTTTTTTCCTCTTTGTATCACTGGTGAATTTGACGAGGATCCGTATGACGATCCCTGAGAATAAGTCCTACTAGGGGACGATCTTCCCCTACCTCTGCCCCTAGTGACCCACGAAGGGTCCATTCTGCAGAAATTGTAAATCATTATTAAGTAAAAAGGATAGCATAATTCCAGTGCTGATATTATCTTGACCGAAGGGACACACATTTTCAATTAACTGAACAATATCAATAACTTCTTGAAAATTAGAGTCTTCTTCTATCCGTGTATCAATTATGTCAGCCATAATTATATCAAGTATAACTTCCTGTAAGTCTCTATTTAATTTTATCACTTTAAGAATAGTGATCAATACCTTATCATCAAAAAACATGGTATAATAATTCATAATCTATTCTAAATATTCTCGGGATAGAAAATCCGGAAGGGAATTATCAATTCCTTTTTTGTATTGTATTTCAAAATCGAATGGTGCTAGCTGAGCCTGCCATCTAGCAAATATTAATTTAGAGGCATCGTGCTTAAAATCTTTGTCAAACATGTATTTAACAGATTGAGCATCAGTTTTTATCAAAAACCTTTGGTTATATAAGTCGTCTTGAAATTTTAATACGCACTTAACAATTGTTAACATTTCATGCGCCACAGTAGCATATTTCTTCTGGGCTTCGGTCCATTTACCAGAGTGAAATCTTATTAAGTATTCACTCTTATTATTGGGATTTACTTGTTTCAAAATCCCTCCATATCCAACATTAGACGCATCTGTCTCGATAATCTTTTGCCAAGTAGGATTGGCAAGGGTTAAACAAGGTAGAGATTTAACCCGCCCTTTAATACTTTTGACTAACTCAGTATGTTGGTTAGTCCAAGGGTGTTTATGATCTTTCTTCAGCCGATCGTATAGAGGGGATAGATCTCGTGACAAACTTTTATAAAAAGGGGATATATAATTCAGACTACCCAAAAATATTTGTAATTGAGTCCTGTCAGTGATAACATCAGGAAATTTTGAGGCAAAATCAATAGATCTTTGTATTGGGGTAATTTTTCCTTGGCAAATATTATGACCTAGAAAACGAACATTCGTTTGGAATAGACTCATCTTGGGCTTAGAAATTACTAAACCGTTTTGTATAACAATTTTCTTGAAAATATCAAGATGCTTAATATGCATCTCCAGAGTCTTAGAAAATACTAATATGTCGTCAATATAAACGATGATAAAATCCAAATATGGGTTAAAAATATCATTCATAATTTTTTGAAATTCAGAAGGGGCATTTTTCAAACCAAATGGCATAACATTCCATTCATATTGCCCAAATGGAACATTAAAAGCAGTTCTATAAGTATGCTCTTTAAATATTTGAATTTGCCAATAATCAAATTTTAAATCAAATTTTGAAAATATATTGGCGTCATATAATCTGGATAGCAAGTCCCTTTTATTAGGGATAGGATACCTAATCCATTTTAGATGTTTATTTAATGGTTTATAGTTTATAACTAAGCGAGGAATACCTCGTTCCTTTTCTGCCGCATTATTAACATAAAAGGCAGAACATGACCAAGGAGATTTTGAGGGTTTTATCAAACCCTTTTGTAACAAACTATCAATCTCGTTTTTGCAGAATTCAACTAACTCAGCATTCATCTGGCAAGGTCGAGATTTAGTAGGAATATCATCTTCACAGAAATTTTCTTCGTATGGAAGAGTTACAATATGCCTTTTCCTGTTCCAAAAGGCACTAGGGTGATCGGCGCAAATATCAACGGCCATTTTTTCAGCAATCAATTTAATCTTTTGCTGAACTTTAACAGATTGTAAAGCATCGAATATGTTCATGCTAAGAAGTTCTAATTGTATTGAATCAATATGCCTCTGTTTCATATTAATCAAGGCATTAATATCTCTAGTTACGGGATCTGTAACAAAAGAATAACTTATCTTTTTATCTTGATAAGTAGCAGAAAAACCATGTTCATCTATATTATTAAACGGATAAATAGCATTAATAAAAGGTGTTCCAAGTATAATTGGAGGGTATAACTGGTTTTTTACCAAAAAGAAGAAATGTGGAATACAGACTTTATTTTGGCAAATATGAGTATTAGGCAGTTTGTATTCTATATCTAGAGCATGACCAGAAGCGGATTTCACCAAATGAGTGGTCTTTTGAAAATACTTAGTAGGAATTAATCCTTCCTGAATGCAGCTTACATCTGCACCACTATCAATCATAGCTATATCAGTTATAGAAAAATTATTATCTATTAAAATAGTACATTTAATATACCATTTGTGTGCAGTAATAATTTGCATCATACCTAAAAATAAATTAGATTTTTCATCAGAAATTTCTTTTCCTTTATCATTGGAAAAATCAGAAATTCCTTTAGTCGAGGATTCAGGTAGAGAACTATTTTTCTCAATTTGAGTAATACGGTGATCGCAAATCATTTGATTTTGCTTAAGAGACTTAATATCTCTTTTCAAATTCTCAATTTCTTCTTTTAAGTCATCAAAAGAAGTATCTCGACTAGGGGTACTGGACTTTTGAAGTCTTCTATTAATTTCAGATAAAGAATATGGTGCAAAATTTTCAAATTCGTTCTTGTATTTTTCAACAGATTTTGCATTACTAGAACTGGAATTTGCAGCTAAATTAATAATTTTTTCACGAAGTTTTTCATCAGTAACTTCTTTTAAAAGTTCTATTACATTGTCAGATGTAATAGTTTTTATATTAAGATTATCAAATTGTGATTGCAATTTATAAAATTCGTCACTATCACAAGTACAAATATCACCTTTGCAAGTAGTGCAATCAGTATCAATATTTTTATTATTATCAGAAAAATCAATTAACTCAACTTCAGCTTCAGATTCAGTCTCTGAGTAATAGTCAGATTCTGATCCCGAAGTGTATAACAAGCCATAAACCTTATCGTGTAACTCATCATCGAGTTCTAAGGCCTTTAGCTTTTGAAGTTTGCAATTTGGAGAAATATGACCAAACTTCCCACACTTATAACACTTAATATCAGCCAGATCACGTTTGGATCTATTCTTCGCAAATCGAGTAGATTTCCGATGTGCTTTTCTAGTATCATGTTCTTCCTTAGGCCTATATCTAGACCTCTTTTTCTTATACGGGCTATCCGAGTTAGGGTACCTATGATATTTGGTTTTCTTCTTCCTATTTTGAGTGGAAGTTCCGGGTAAACCAAACTGGGTACAAAAGTCACCTACTTGGGACCTTTCTTTAAGCTTATCTATCTTAAGCTGTCTAGAAAGTCTTAATTCATTACACAATTTTAGGCCTTCTTCTGTACAAACACCTATAAGCTTACCATAGGTATAATTACTATACAGAATCTCTCCGCAACTACCCTTTAACACATTCCTCACTCTTTCGGCAAATAAGGAAGGGAGGCCGTCTATAAACTTGGCTTTCCAGTGCTCATATCTATTCTCGGGTAGTTCCATAACTCTACTCATAAAAGTATCTTTATACCATCTAAACTCACTAAGGGTCTTACATCTAAGTCCATTAAGTAAAGTTCGGATGGTCTGATGATTTGAGGTAAATCTACCATTGAAATGCTCTAAAATTGTAAGGATAAGGGTATAAACTGCATCTTCTCTACCCACCACTAGAGCCATACCTATGTTATCAACACCTTCGTCGGTTGCCGTAGCATTTATAACGAAAGCCTTTTCCTCTACAGATAAATGATTATCCCACCAGCCACGAAGTTGGCCAGTAAATCCTGCAATAATCATTTTGCAAATAGTTCTATCTGTATTTTTAACACTTTTACAGATAGTCGAATACATGAGCATTCTGTGTACGAGAATGGTTAATTGTCTATCAGTTAGACCATCAAGATTCCATTCATAAATTTCGGAACCGTTTATAAGACGTATTAGTTTGATTCAATCTCGTTCCTCAATCAACACATCTTGAGGAGTAGGACGAGGATAATAATAGGTCTGCATTCTTGGTTTATCAGCATACCTATGATTTTGTTTAACAATCCCTTTGAGTTTATTAAACTCTGACCAAGTCTCAGTTTTATAATCAGAAACGGTCTCAATTTTATCAGCAAAATTTTTTGATAAATCAATAGGTCTAATATTTAAACCAGAAAACTTTTTATCTAAAAGCTGAGCTAAGTCATCAAGAGATTTAAATTTAAAATCCTGAATCTCAGGAGGTCTTTGAATATGAGTAAGAATGTTTTGATCAACTGTTTTACTTCCTGAAGTGGAGGCAATATCAGTTGGTCCTTTCTTAGTACTCATTTCCTTTATTAAAATAGTCAAATCATCAAGTTTTTTTATCAAGAGAACCAATATGTTCTCCTAAAATTTTAACATATAAACCCAAATAATTGTTTTGAGAAATCAATTTATTAATCTCTGCAATACTAATAGCTGCCACGTTATCATTCAATAAATTTTTGAAAGGCAGTGAAAGTAATCCCAGTATTATTAGGTAAAATAAAGGGAGCCTGAGGAGGATAAATTGCTTTAGTAATATTACCACTCCCGTCTTTATAAGATCTTTCTAATACCTTTATATAAAGAGGTAAATAAGTTGTTATAAACCAAGGAACAAAATACATAATTTGATTATGCAAGGCACAAGTTTCATAAAATTCTTGAGATATATTATTCAAATCCTCTTTACTATAAGTATCAAAAAACCATGTTTTAAACTGGTTTCATTTTTCACTAAAAAATTCTTTTTGAATATAAATACGGGCCCGAGAACCGGGGCTAAAATCAATTTGGTGTGGAATCATTAAATATTATTGGGGTCGAAATCCATCTCGGATACAGAAGGAATATCCTTATCTGAAATATTGTCATTGTCTTGAACAATATTTGTTTGAGGGTTAATCTTAACCCTTTCAACCCTCTTAACCTTTTGATCAGGCTTATCACTAGCAATAGTGTGTAAAGAAGCCGCACGATTGCGGGCTGGACCGTAAACTGGTTCAACAGGGGAAATATGTTGAATAGCAGGTAGAAGTCTATGATTAGAAAATGAATGTCTATTATAAATAGTAGACTTATCATCAAATTGAATACAAATCCTACCATCCGGATTTTGAGTGACATGCGAAAATTCAGTATTTGACAAGTCGTTAGTAATCTGACTTGGGGATATAACAGAATTTAAAGTCCATGTAGTTGGAAAATTAATTTCCTCCCACCTGATAGGTCTCCTAGTGGTGACCTTGGACTTTGCAAAATTGGTTTCGACCAATATGGTCTGATCCGATGTATCGTATAACTTACATCTAGGATTCAAAGTAGATAACAATTTGAAATAAATCCTATAGGACAGACATATAAGTTCAGAACCAGGCGCATAATTATAACCATGCGTTTTCACATTTAAAGTCAAAGCATCGAGAATATTAACATCAGAAAGAGATAGTTGCAGATTGGGTTGAGTATTAAAATATACTGGACCATAGGCCACTGTAGATTCTATCGAACCCATTAGAGACTGTCTGAAATTCAGATTTCTAGCATCTCTAAGAGCTGCTAAAAAGGTCTCTGGTAATCCTTTAAGGGTTAAAGGTTTAAATGCAATTTGAACCATACCAATATGCACATAATGGTAATGATGTTTATATAAATCTATATCATGTTTGTTTAACAAACGAATAGTCTGTTCAGACGAATTTAATGCTAAAGACTGCTCAGTCGTTTTTATCAATTGTTTAGAAGAAAGTTTATCAAACCAACCATAATCATAAATGGTTTTTATAGAAACTTTAGGAATTGTCCATTTATTTAATAAATCAAGGTTTTGAGGTATATCTACCTCTTCAAGTCTAGTACTTTTAGTACTTGTTTCTCCCAGATCCATTCCAAAAGCTTCATATCTATGTTGAATCTTTCATGTCTATTACACAATTACCATGAAAATTCCTAGGCTCTGATACCATTTACAGCCCACAACCTTAGTATTTAAGGTTAGCTACTCATACTAGAATCCAAGAACAAAGTAATAAATAAAGTCATAAAGCTTACAAAGATGACAAGATTCTCTTCTTCAAAAGCTTCCAAAACAATGTATTCAATGTCTCTTTTTTAGATAAGATGCCCCGCAAAAAACCTAGTTATTCTATTTATAATGGGCTAAAAATCGGGGTCAAGATGTGACAAAAAATACCCATGCAGATCACATCTGCGATCGCAGAACAGCCGCAGAACACATTTGCGTCCAGAAGAATCACCATTTCCATCGCATTATTGAATCTCCAATTTCCTAGTTCTTCATCGCAGAACCATTCTACGGGTCCGCATATTGATTGTGCGATCCAATGTGACGTCGCAAAACTGCTCTCGCAAAAATTCTCTTTGCAATTCTGCGATCATTATGCGGTCCGCATAAGTGTTATGCGACCACAAAATTGACCACAAAGTCAATTTCCAAAAGTTGAGTTTATCTGCTTCACTCAGCGGTTGGTTTGCGGCCCAGCATATCACTTCTGCAGTCGCAAACCTGCCGCATTTCTGCCCTTCTATTGATTTTTATCTTCTTTTCCTTGTTCTTGGTTCTTGAATTCTAGTTTGCTGCAAAACACCAAAACTACATAAGAATTAACTTAATATGTTTTAAAAGACGAGCTACAACCTATGTAATTAGTATCAAAAGTGCCGCAATTCTACGACACATCAAGTAGCTAGATTTTTATCTAGGGTTGTAATCCAACTCTAGTGTGTGAATCTATGGATTGTTAATATTATGCTTGTTTATGATTGGGTTATGTGTTATTTAGCCATTTTCATGTGTTAAATTTGAATTAGTTGTTGCAAATATTTATTCATGTCTTTTTGACTTTGTTCTTGCCTGAGAAAGAGGAACTAAGTTTAGGAATACTTGACTAACAAGAAATTGAACTAGTTGAGGGATTTATTGGTTCAATTAATGGATTTGGACTAGAGATAGCGATAATCCAACTTGGGCTCATAATCAATTGTTCTTATAGCTACCTATTAAGACTTGAGAAAGCAAATTTAAGCATAATCACTCTTTAATCGAGAGATATTGAGTGAACACTTTAGATTTGAGAGTCATAACAACCCTAATAAATCAATCAATCATATTAGATTTTACCCATTAGGTTTACACCTAGTTTAAGACTACTTCTAGGCCTTTCTCTATTTGTTGTAACTTTGTTAAATCTTGCATATTAAGTATTTGATAAATTCTCTCTTAGATAATTCTTAGTATAATCAATAGTGTTACTAAATCAAGTTTTGTTGGAATTTAATCTAAGATATATTAATTTGCTTACTTAAGTATTTACCATAACGCCCTTTCAAACTCCTTGTGGTTCTACCCGGACTCTAGTTGGGTATATTATATTGCAAACTACTGTTATATATCCCATCTTAGGGTGTGCCTTGGGAATTATCAATTTTGGCACCGTTGCCGAGGATAGAACCTGGGTCACCCACATCACAGGCGGAAATACTTTCGGTATAATCACTCTTTAATCGAGAGATATTGAGTGAGCTTTTAGATTTGAGAGTCATAAAAACCCTAATCAATAAAGCAAGCAAATTAGATTTCATCCATCAGGTTTACACCTAGTTTAGGACTATAATACTAGGCCTTTCTCTATTTGTTGCAACTTTGTTAAACTCTCGTATATTAAGTGTTCGATAAATTACCTCTTAGATAATTAATAGTGTTATAAACCAAGTTTTAATGGAAGTTGATTTAAGATACATTAAATCCTTACTTAAGTATTTATCTTAGCACCCATTCAAACTCCTTATGGTTCGACCCCATTTCTTGTTGAATATATTATTTTACAAATGACCGTTACATATCCTATCTTTGGTGTGTGTTGGGCAATATCAACTTTGGAGCTGTTGCCGAGGAATTTACGGTGTTAGCTATATACTTGAGTGTGTTTCTTGACTATCTTCTTTTACTTTCGTGTTACTTAGTCGTTTGTGTGATTGTAGGTTACCAATGGCGAACATCGAGCTTGATAATTTATCATTGGGAGAGGTGAATAGCGAGGAGGAGCAACTTCATAAAACGCAACTAGCACAACAAGCAAACCGCCAAGGATGTGCACAAAATGACAATGTGCTCCACTTCTACCACCACCACAAGCCCAAGAGGCGCAACACCGAAATTTGCCAAATGAAGGATATGCTAGGTCTATAGTCTTTCCCGCATTAAGGCGGGCAACTTCCAAATCACCAATGTGATACTCACTTTGCTTGAGCAACGAGGTTATTTTACTGGAACGCTGCATTAAAATTCTTATAAACATTTGAAAGGTTTTATGGATACATGTTGGGGTAGCAAACAAACAAATATTTCTGAAGATGCATTGAGGTTAAGACTATTTCCCTTCTAACTACGGAGGGGGGGGGGGCTTTTGATTAGTTGGAACGCTTGCCCAATCATTCTATTCATACATGGGATGAGTTGGCGGCAAAGTTCATTTCTAAATTCTTTTCCTCTGGCACATGGAAACCTTACAGGATGATATTGGTCTTCATGCAAGAACCCAATGAACCATTATATGAGATTTGGCAGCAATATCATACTATGGTGAATGAGTGCTCCAAAAATGATATGAACGAGAACATGATCCAACAAACATTCTATCGTGGAATCAATACCATGAACCAATGCTAACACGACCCTAAAATCCCACCTTTAGGATCGTGATGACACCTAGTCTCTAAGACTAGGTAAACCTAACACATGCTGAGATTTAACAGAAATAAAAAAATTTGCTATTAAATTAAACTGATAAAGGATATAACATGACTAAATCAAAACAATGGTCATACACCCTCCAAAATCAGTAGTACGAAGCTATAAGCTCTACTGAGTACACTAGAAATCTCTAAATACAACACTGTTCTGGAATGAAAATAAGCAATAGTAAGGAAAGATAACAGAAGGTGACTCCGAGGCCTGCGAGCGGAATAACAGGTATACCTTGAAGTCTCTACAACTCAACCTCGACTCAACTCTCTACCGTCCGACACGATCCTATGTACCTGGATCTGCACAATAATATGCAGAAGCGTAGTGTGAGTATACCGTAATCGGTACCCAGTAAGTATCAGGACTAACCTCGGTAGAGTAGTAACGAGGTACAAGTCAAGACACTCATCAGACATGAAAACCTGTGCATAATATTAATATAAAGCTAATAATGGAAAGAATGATAATAACAAGCTAATAATGGAAAGAATATTAATATGAAGCTAACAATGGAGAGTAAAAAGAAATAAATGGAAAAAAAGAGTAAAACATGTGATAAAGCAACAAAATAATAAAAATACAGTTAAAATACAAGCAAAATAAATTAAGGAAAACAATAACAGTTCAAATCATCAAGCCATTCCAAACAGAATTTACAACAAGAATCACCCCGAGGTACCACACCTCATCATCACAATTCATATATCAATCTTCGTTATGATGTCGCATGAGCCTTATATTTATTTTAAAATATTTTTACCAAAAGAGTTTCACACGCTTTAGCCCCCTTATCTTGCCGTGTGTGCCACAAATGACGTAACTTCCCTTACTAGAAACATGCACATAAATCTCTCTTCTCTCGCCACATGCGCGTCAATAACACCACCCTTATGCCGCTGCATACGCATCTCATAACAACGCAATAATCATCTCTCACCACACGTGCCCATATGTCACAATATTTTCAAAATAATAATACCAATATCACAACTGTTACATCTCGCGTTTTCGTACGTTAAAAGTTTCGTCTTCAGTTAATTGACGTGACTCGGGGATGAGACCATCTTGACGTTAACGTATTTACGCTATTTATGACTAGCGATAAAGAAGTGTCATGAAGGATAAAGGGTACACGAATTAAAGATAACGAGTTTCGTTGAAAGTGGCCAATTTGGGATAAAATACGGGTCGAGCGATAATACCCAATAATTATGGACTAGTACCATGCAAGGTACCATATGACCACGGTAGTATAATGCATAAAGTGTATTAAAAATAAGTAGAATTTTAAGTAATTTATGGTAATTTTTTAAATTATGCGAGTAATTGATTAATTACCAGATAACGGGACATTACCCAGTTAATTAATATGTGGATAAAAAATAAATATAAAAACACATCCCCAAAAACGTGGCACAAAGCCACAAAGACTAGGAATGACTCTTAGTCATTTATGTCATCATGTGGCTACCTAAGGTTAAATTAAAATTTAACCAAAATAAGACTTGATTATAAGTTTTATCTCATTAGGATTAGTACGTTTTAAGGGTCATTGAATTTTGAGGGGGGAATCACTAATTATTTGTACGAGTATAATATTAACTATCCATTTTGCACCAGCCCCAACCCACAAATCCTTCAATTTTCTTAAGGTGTATTTCCACCAATATTTTCAGTTCTCCACTGGATAAAGGGTTGAAAATCTATGAAAGACTAATAAATTTGTTAAAGTTTCATAGTTCAGAAGTATGGGCTCCTAAGCTAGTGCGTTTTAAGGATCATTGTTGATAGTTCATTTCGTTCTTCAAAATTCGAAGGAGCGGAAGCTCACTTCGTTCTTGAAAAATTCAAAGAAGTAGAAGCTTATTTTTGTTAAAAATACTTCAGCGTCATTCCATCAAAGTTTTGTGATTACAAAAGAGTAAGGTGCAATCTTCGCCAAGAATATTATACGGAGTTTTCCCTACTCTAGGTATGTTAAGGTCATCCCTTCTTTCTTTTGGCATGGTCCAAATTATACAGAAGAAACGAGCAAATACACAATTTTCATAAATTACTCTATTCATAGAAATATTAGGGGTGTCTATATTCTTGATTCCCCATGAGAATTATTATTATCTTCTATTCATGGGTCTCAGAATAATACGTAATTGAAAAAGTTTATCCGGAAGGAATATTGAGATTATTACGTTTTTTTCATGCATTTCACCGATTTATACATGTACATTGACCCATGACCAGATGACGTTATATACGCGTATATATGTAAATATATGTATATGGGATATGGGAAAAGGTTACGGCGTTATATACGCACCACCACCTGATCAGTTGGTATATGTTGATGATGTTGCCCACAGTGGCCGAGACGATATGGTGGGATGACCTCAGTGGCTTGATGATATTATGTACACCCATACCTATGCATGACACGACATTTACACGCACGTGCACGACATTGTAAATGTTTCAGAATTTAAAAAGTTATTCAGATTTAAAGTTGTGTTTCTTTATTCCATGTTTCATCTATGCCTTTTACATACAGATTTTCATGCCTTACATACTCAGTACTTTTTTTGTACTGATACCCTATTTCACGGGGCCTGCGTTTCATGCTCGCAGGTGCAGGTAGGCAAGCTGACGGTCCCCCTTCTTAGGATCCTTGATCAGCGAGAGTTGGCGTGCTCTACTTGATTCGGAGCTACTTTTGATTTTGGTACGATATATTTGTGTGTGTATATATATATTGGGTATAACTTGGCTCAGTCCCATCTTTGTACAATTATATTTCTATTAGTGGTTTGTAGATAATATGTCCAGTTGGATAGTATGTGGCCTTGTCGACTTTCAGTTTTGAGTTATATAGTTGTCTATAACAGCCTTGTCGGTTCGCCCTACGCATGTTGCACGTATATGTATGTATGCCTTTTTGGGAAGATTTCCTTCATGTACATTATTCTTGTAATTCAGCAAATATTATTCGGGTTTATATCTAAGACACATTCTTAGGGGTATTTGACAGGTAGGACTCGGGCACCCATCGCGGCCCATCGGTTTGGGTCGTGACAAAGTGGTATCAAAGCAATTCTGTCCTAGGATTTTCTATAAACCGCATCTAGTAGAGTCTTGTTTATGGGTGTGTTGTGCACCACACTTAAACACATGAGGCTACTGGATATTTAGGATGGTTACTTTTCTTTCTAATCCAGATTGTGCGATAGAACTGAGTCATAAGTATCCCCTCCAAATATTTACTTTATTTATGTTTTTAGGGATGCCTGTTACTACTAGACGACAGGCGTAAGCTACTAGCACGCTTCAAAAGGCTACGAAAGTGTTAGAAAAAGATATAAGTTACACTATGGAGTCAGATCCATCGGAGATAATGGGTTCTATTGAGGAGGATCCATCCGAGGATCCATATGAGTCATCCATTCGAGCTGTTTCGACCACTTCGGTAGTAGGTGGGGTGATAGAAGTTTCGACCTTACCAAGGACCTTAGTTTCATTATCACAGCCCGTTGATCAGGGTATAAGGGGAGTAGTGCATAGATTGGCACATCCGGGTTTCCCCCAGGCTCAAAACTATGTCAAGGCATTTGAGGACACTAGCTCTTCTATGGTTCCAGATAGTCCACAATATTAGGAGTCCGTCAATCAAGGTTCGCCAGTGTATGTTATGGCATATGCAGAGGAAGAGGATAGTAGTTGGGCCAAGAGGAGGAAGGTAACCGATAGGGATATGAAGGTTCCGCTTCGAAGTGTGTCTGATCGAGGTTCTTATATAGGACGAGGCAAGGACCCTCTACTGTAAACTTCCTCCAAGTGTCAGTTTTTGGGTTGTGAGTTCCACTTCTTCTTGGAATATTACCAAGTCAGGGTTATGAATGCGTTAGGTTTTTTTTATGAGGACCTAGGGAGCCCCGTTCCAACTTGTATATATTATGGTTATGCCTACTTAGAGGTTTTGCAGACATTATCCTATATATAGTTTGGGTATGACATGTCTACGGCCTAGTCGACCCCTATGTATATAAACCTTTTTGTAAATTAGTTATGCAAGTTATGTTTTAATATTGTTACCTATATATATGGATGTGGCCTGAAATAGCCCATGATAGATTTGATAATAAACAAGGATAAGATACGTGGTGTTCGGTTAGGTAGAACTTGATATTATAATAGGTATGGATTGGTTAGCCTTTTGTTATGCTAACATCAAATGTAGATCAAATATAGTTTGATTTCAGTTTCGAGGAGAGCCTGTTTTAGAATGGAAAGGTAATACGACATCGCTAGGAGGTAAATTTATCTCCTATCTCAAGGCAAGCAAGATAATCAGAAAGGACTATATTTATCACTGAGTTCGTGTTTGGGATGTGGAAGTAGAGTTACCAACCATTCAGTCCTTTCCAGTAGTTAATAAGTTTCCCGATATATTTTCCAATGAGCTTCTAGGTCTTCTGCCAGAGCGAGAAATTGAGTTTTCCATTGACCTACTACCAGATACTCATCCAATATCTATTCCCCCTATAGAATGGACCTCGCAGAGATGAAAGAGTTAAAATAACAACTAAGGGACTTGCTTGAAAAAGGTTTTATCAGACCTAGTACGTCACTGTAGGGAGCACATGTGTTGTTTGTGAGAAAGAAAGATGGTTCCTTACGAATGTGTATTGATTATAGGCAATTGAATAAGGTAACGATCAAGAATAAATACCCGCATGATTTATTTGATCAGTTACAAGGTGCCAAGTATTTTTCAAAGATATACTTGAGGTATGGGTACCATCAGGTAAGGGTTAAGGAGGAAGATATTCCGAAGACAGCATTCAGGACCATATACGGGCAATTTGAGTTTCATGTTATGTCGTTCGATTTGACCAATGCCCCGACAGTATACATGGATTCGATGAACTGTGTGTTCAGGACCTTTTTAGATCTATTCCTAATCGTATTTATCAACAATATATATTGGTATATTCTCGTTCAGAGACTGAGCATGCAGATCACTTTCGTAATTTGCTCAGAGTTCTAAAAAACGGAAGTTGCGTGCAAAATTCTCTAAATGTGAATTCTGGTTGAACTCTGTAGCTTTCCTTGGGCATATCATTTCGGGTGAAGGCATCCGAGTGGATACACAAAAGATTGAGGCAGTAAAGACTTGGCCTAGACCCACAACATCGACAGAGGTTCGTAGCTTCTCCGTTTGGCAGGTTCTTCTCTTCTAAGCACCTTCGACCAAAGTGGTATGTGGTGTCTCGCTTAATGTTCCAGAATAACATAAGGAAATCTATGATGCAAGTAAGTTGAAGAAAGGTTGCAAATAAGTATAAATAGATATGTGTAGGTCGCAAGCTAAAGTATGGTAGAGCGACAAGGTTTTAGGAAGACAGGAGGAAGGATAAGAAAAGATGAGTGAAAAGGAAACGAAAATGGATAAGTCCTTGGGGATAAGATCATAAGAGAGCTGATAGTTTCTATAAGTTATAGAAGGCTTAGTATAGCCCGAATGAACTCAAAGGAGTCTAATAACTAGTAACTCTTAGAATAGATGAAATGCTGCCCTAATAGTGGGATACGAGCATAATTATGATGGATAAAGGATGAAGTTAGGCCTTCGAAGAGGGGAATTTCCTGAATTTTAAAAGATTAGGATACCCATGTAAGTTAACTTAGAAGGGAACTAAGTTTCAATGGACCAATGCTTGCGAACGGAGTTTCCAAGCATTGAAGGAGAGATTAACTTCAACACCGGTTCTACCGCTCCTGGAAGGGACCGATGGTTATGTTATCTATTGTGACGCTTCAAGCGTTGGATTGGGTCATGTGATGATGCATCATGGTAAGGTTGTAGCTTATGCTTTTAGAAAACTAAGAAAGCACGAGAAGAACTATCCGACCCTCGATTTAGAGTTAGCCTTGGTTATTCATGCACTAAAGATGTGGAGGCACTACTTGTATGTCATTCATGTTGATATCTATGCGGATCATAAGAGCCTCCAATATATCTTCAAGAAAAAGGAATTGAATTTACATCAAAGAAGATGGTTGGAGCTACTTAAATATTATGACGTTGATATTTCATGCCATCCGGGGAAAGCGAACGTAGTAGCCAATGCCCTCAGCCGTAGATCTATTGGTAGCCTGTCATATTTACAGCCAGAAAAAAGGAGAATAGCCCATGAGGTTCACCAGCTAGCTAGTCTTGGAGTTCGATTACTAGACTCAAGTCATATTGGAATTTCTATTCAGGATACGACAACATCCTCGTTAGTAACTTAAGTAAAGGAACGCTAGTAGGAGGATCCTATATTAGTTCATTATAGGGATACCACCCCTAAAAAGGAGAAGACACCGTTTGAAATTATAGAAGATGGGGTACTCATATATCGAGGACGATTATGTGTACCTAATGTTGTAGGGCTGCGTCGGCAGGTTATGAGAGAAACCCACTATTCTCGTTATTCTATCCATTCAAGAGCAACAAAGATGTATCATGATATCAAAGAGGTATACTGGTGGGATGGAATGAAAAAGGATATAGCGAAGTTTTTTGCTCAGTGCCCTAACTGTCAGTAGGTTAAGATTGAGCATCAAAAGTTCGATGGATTATTACAGGCTATGGAGATTCCGACTTGGAAATGGAAAGTAGTTAATATGGATTTCATCGTGGGCTTACCGCGTGCCCAACGAAAGTTCGATTCTATATTGGTGATTGTTGATAGGCTTACAAAGTTAGCCCATTTTTGCTTATTATGACTACCTATTCAGCAGAGGATTATGCCAGGCTTTATATCAAGGAGATAATACGACTGCATGGTGTCCCTATATCTATTATCTCAGATAGAGAAGCTCAATTTACATCTAATTTCTGGAGGTCCTTCCAAAAAGGATTTGGGACTCAGGTAAGTCTTAGTACAACATTTCATCCCCAGACAGACGGACAGGCTTAGCATACTATTTAGACACTTGAAGACATGTTACGAGCTTGTGGGATAGACTTCAAAGGTAGTTGGGATGATCATCTGCCGCTTATTGAATTCGCATATAATAATAACTACCATTTTGGTATTCAGATGGATCTCTTTATGGATGGAAGTGTAGGTCACCTATAGGGTGGTTCGATGTTAGGGAAACTACGTTAATAGGACCAGAACTGGTACAACAGACAATCGAGAAAATTAAGCTTATATAGGAAAGGCTATTTGCAGCAAATCTTATACAGATAATCGACGGCGAGACTTGGAATTTCAGGTGGACGACTGGGTATTTAAAAAGGTATCACCGATGAAAGGTGTCGTAAGGTTCGGAAAGAAAGGAAAACTTAGCCCTCGGTACATGGGACCATAGAGGATCATACGCAAAGTAAGCCAGGTAGTATATGAGTTAGACTTGCCTTCAGACTTGGAGTCTGTACAACCAGTCTTTCATGTGTCTATGCTCCGTAAATGTATCAAAGATCCTTCCAGAATTGTGTTAGTTGATGACATTCAAGTCACAGAGCAGCTATCATATGAAGAAACTCCCATTGTTATATTAGACGAACAAATTCGGAGATCGAGAACTAAAGACGCAGCTTCGGTGAAAGTACTTTGGAGAAACAACAATGTGGAAAAAGTGACTTGGGAGGCCGAGGAAGACATGAAGTCTAGATATCCCTACTTATTTCCTCCTCAAGAAAAGGATCCAACTGAGACGTCATAACCTTAAGGTACATTTATGGATTCTGGTGTTAGTTATTGTCATTGGGCATGTGAGGCCATTGTCGTTATTGATGGTCATGGTCCTATGTGGCGTTGAATTATTAAGTTTCTACATGAAGAGTTGGTTGTAGTATTGTTACCAAGGGCGACTCTGCCAAGGTTATATAGATCCCGGAGAGTTAAACATTTGAGGACGAATGTTTCTAAGGGGGGAATGATGTTACATCTCGCGTTTTTGTACGTTAAAAGTTTTGTCTTCAATTAATTGATAGACTCCGGGATGAGACCATCTTGACGTTAACGTATTTATGCTATTTATAACAAGCGATAAAAAAGTTTCATGAAGGATAAAGGGTACATGAATTAAAGAAAACAAATTTCGTTGAAGGTAGCCAATTTGGGATAAAATACGGGTCGAACGATAATACCCGATAATTATGGACTAGTACCATGCAAGGTACCATATGACCACGTTAGTATAATGTATAAAGTATATTAAAAATAAGTAGAATTTTAAGTAATTTGTGGTAAAATTTTAAATTATGTGGTTAATTGATTAATTATCGGATAACAGGACATTACCCAGTTAACTAATATGTGGATAAAAGAAAATATAAAATACATCCCCCAAAAACGTGGCACAAGCCATTATGACTAAGAATGACTCTTAGTCATTTAAGCCATGTGGCTACCTAAGGTTAAATTAAAATTTAACCAAAATAAGACTTGATTATAAGTTTTATCTCATTAGGATTAGTACGTTTTAAGGGTCATTGAATTTTGAGGGGGGAATCACTAATTATTTGTACGAGTATAATATTAACTATCCATTTTACACCAGCCCCAACATTTCCACCAATATTTTCAGTTCTCCACTAGTAAAGGGTTGAAATTCTGTGAAAGCATAATAAATTTGTTGAAGTTTCATGGTTCAGAAGTATGGGCTCCAAAGCTAGTACATTTTAAGGGTCATTGTTGATAGCTCATTTCGTTCTTCAAAATTCAAAGGAGCGGAAGCTTACTTCGTTCTTGAAAAATTCAAAGAAGCAGAAGCTTATTTTCTTTAAAAATACTTCAGCGTCATTCCATCAAAGTTTTGCGATTACAAAAGAGTACGGTGCAATCTTCGCCAAGAATATTATACGGAGTTTTCCCTACTCCAGGTATGTTAAGGACATCCCTTCTTTCTTTTGGCATGGTCCTAATTATACAGAAGAAACGACCAAACGCACAGTTTTCACAAATTACTCTATTCATAGAAATATTAGGGGCGTCTATATTCTTAATTTCCCATGAGAATTATTATTATCTTCTGTTCATGGGTCTCAGAATAATACGTAGTTGAAAAAGTTTATCTGGAAGGAATATTGAGATTATTACGTATTTTTCATGCATCACCGATTTATACATGTGCATTGACACATGACCAGATGACATTATATACGCGTATATATGTAAATATATGTATATGAGATATGAGAAAACGTTACGACATTATATACACACCATCACCTGATTAGTTAGTATATGTTGATGATGTTGCCCAAAGTGGCTGAGACGATATAATGGGATGCTCTCAGTGGCTTGATGATATTAAGTACACCCATACCTATGCATGACACGACATTTATACGCACGTGCACGACATTATAAACGTTTTAAAATTTACAAAGTTATTCAAATTTAAAGATGTGTTTCTTGATTCTATGTTTCATCTATGCCTTTTACGTACAGATTTTCATGCCTTACATACTCAGTACATTTTTTGGACTGACGCCCTATTTCACGGGGCCTGCGTTTCATGCCCGCATGTGCAGGTAGGCAAGCTGACGGTCCCCATTCTTAGGATCCTTGATCAGCGAGAGTTGGTGTGCTCCACTTGATCCAGAGCTGCTTTTGATTTTGGTACGATACATTTGTGTGTGTATATATATATATATATATATATATATATATATATATATATATATATATATATATATATATATATATATATATATGGGTATGATGTGTTGGCTCAGTCCCGTCTTTGTACAGTTATATTTCTATTAGTGGTCTGTAGACAGTATGTATAGTTGGATAGTATGTGGCCTTGCCGGCTTCCAGTTTTGAGATGTATAGTTGTCTATAGCAGCCTTGTCGGCTCGCCATACGTATGTTGCACGTATATGTATGTATGCCTTTTTGGGTAGATTTCCTTCATGTACATTATTCTCGTAATTCAGTAGATGTTATTCAGGTTTATATCTAAGACACATGCTTAGGGGTGTTTGACAGGTAGGACTCGGGCACCCGTCGCAGCCCATCAGTTTGGGTCGTGACAAAAGTTACATAGCCCACGGCTTAACAATAATATGTACAAGAATTTCCAATAATAACACTATTAAATGGAATAATAACTTAACAATTAATGATATAAATGAAACAACAACTTCAATTCAATGCATATCACTAACCTAAGAGTCTAAACTGGTCAATTACTACAAATAAGCCCCTACACACACTCTTCACCTGTAACGACCTGAGCGGTCATTTTGAGCTTTTGCATTCATTTTGGTGGTTTGAGATCATTAGTAGCTCTATATGGTAAATTATGACTTGCATATATCGTTGATTTTGGTTTTCGGGTGTTTCGGGATTGATTTGTAAGAATGAATCTTAAATAGAAGGTTTTAAACTTGAAAAGTTGACCGAGTTAGACTTTTGTGTATATGTCCTCGGATCTGAGTTTTGATGGTTCTGTTAGGTTCGAATGGTGATTTTGGACTTGGGATGGCTGAATTTGCATTTGGATGTTTCTAGAAGGGTTTGGCACCAATTAGCAAAAGTTGGCAATTTTAAGGTTTGGAAAGTTCATAAGCTTGACCAGACGTTGACTTTGATGCTATTGGGTTTAGATTGTTGTTCTAAGAATTAGAATAGGTTCGTTATGTCATTTGGAACTTGTGTGCAATAGTTGAGGTTATTCCGAGTTGATTTGATGTGGTTCAGCACGAGTTTTTGAAGTTGAAAATTCAAAAGGCGATTCATCATTTTGATGTTATTATGCATGATTTGAGGCCTCAAGTAGGTCCGTTCTATGTGTTGGAACTTTTTGGTATGTTCGGACGGGGTCCCCAGGGGCTCGGGTGAGTTTCGGGGTGGTTCCGTACAACTTCGTCTCTTTTTGGCCGTGCTGGTTTTCTGCTGGTTCTAGTGCTTCAGGTCTTCTTCGCGATCGTGCAGGGGAGGTTGCGATCACGTAGTGTTTTGGGAGTTGCTTGCTGTTTATTTATCGCGTTCGCGAGATTAAGAGCGCATTCACAAAGGTTTAAGAGTTTTGTTCGTTGTGTTCGCAGGAGATGGTTCACGATCGTATTTCAGCGGGGAGCCGGGGACTTCTACCTTTGCATTCGTGAGGTCGTGGGCACATTTGCGTAGTTGTGGTACCTGTGTTCATTGCGTTCACGAGGGTAGTGTCACTAATGCGAAACGTATATTTGGCTGAGTTTATCTTTGTTCTTCGCGATCGCAAAGGGTTTGGCTGGGCAGTGTATATAAGTACTCTATTTTCGACCTTGAGTTTATTTTATCACATTTTGAGTTATAGAGCTCGAATTTGGGCGATTTTGAGGGGATTTTCTCCACATGGATTGGGATAAGTGTTTTTGACTCAACTTTGATTATATTCCATGATCCCATCTTCGATTTTGGCATTTGGTTGATGATTCTAAAAGAGAAATTGTGGGTTTTTGTCTAAACTTTTTTAAAATGAATACTTGGGTTTTGAACATCAATTCGGAGTCGGATATGAGTGAAATTAGTATGGTTGAACTTGTGTTCGAATGGATTGTTAAAATTTGTGAGTTTTGTTGGGTTCCGAGGTGAGGGCCCGGGTTGACTTTTTGGATATAGATCCACCCCCTAGGGCCACCCTCTCATGTTTCTCTCTAGATGGTGTACATACGGATTGTGAGAGACCAACAGGTTTCTGGTTGATGTGAGCTCTAAAAGTGCTGGTTATTAGTTTGGTTCGGTTACTGAGATTCTGATGTGGGCCATAGAGCCGTGATGTTATTTCTATTTGGATAGGTGCACGCCCCAAGGTATTGATATTTGGTTATTGCATTTAATCTTTACTTGCAATTTCCTTGGTTGATTATCTGATTTATTTGCATATCTTCCTTGTATGCTAGATTGTTGACTGATCAGAGTATTTGAGTAATTGTGTGCACCAAGGTGGTCTTATCTGTGATTTCATGATTTGGTCATATACTATTTTGTACTTGTTTGAATTGTGAGTTGTACATGTGATAGAGCGTATCATTTATAATTCTTGCTTCTAATACATTGCCGAGGTTAGTTATGATACTTGTTGAGTACATGAGCTCGGTTCTACTCATACTATATTTTTGCACCTTGTGTGTAGATCTTGGGAGCTGAGAAATTGTGAATGATGGGAGCTGGCATTGGAGACGGAACTACGTTTTGGATATAACTACCACTTGCCCCTGGTGGCTTTAGATTTGAATTCTATTTATGTAAATTCCAAACAGATATTGTATTTATTTCATATCAATTTTGTAAATCTAAGTCTTAGTGGCTCATGAACTATACTACTAGTCTTTGAGATATTGTACGAAAATTCAGTTATATCATTTATTGACCCCTTTTATTTTATTAATTAGAATTGTATTGACTGTTGTTTGGCTTACCTAGCGAGTTGGTTTAGGTGCCATCACAACTAGGTGGATTTTGGGTCATGACATCACCTCATGTGCATGTCTTTCACATAATTCAAATAATGCAATTAGACCAAATCCTACAGGGTAGTTCCCCCCCCCCCCACACAAAATTAGGCAAAAACTTACTTCAATTAAGAAAAAATCAACACCAAAAAATAGCTTTTCCTATAAAATTTGCCTCCGCACGGTTCAGATCTAACCAAAAATATCATCAAACAATGCAAGAGAAACCATTTCTGATAATTAAAGTTAAGATGTTTACATAAGTCCGCAAAAGTCAACCCAGGCCCGCTCGGTAAAAACCCAAGTCCAAGGGTAGATTTCGACTACCCATAACCCCACGAGTCCTTATATGTGTTTTGTTTTCAAATCCGAGTCCAATTCAACTCTCAAATCTCAATTTCTTTTTTTTTTCAAAACATATTCAATATTTCCCAAAAATTCTCTTCAAATTCCATGGATTAGATGTTAAATCTCTTAAATAACCATGTAATAGAATTGAAATTGGATCAAAATCACTTATCCAATATTTGTATATGCAAATCTCTCCTCCAAATCGTCTCCCACAAAGTCTAGGGTTTCTAATGTGTGATAAATGAAGCTATGTCCCGAAATCCCATTATTTTGTTTAGCTGCAGATCTCGCAAATATGATCTGGGGTTCACAAATATGGAAAACCCATAGAAAACACATGCAGATCCCACCGAAGTCACAAATGCAAACACTGACTTCGCATTTGCAAAGTCAACCCCTTCGCAAAAGCAGCTAAATGATCGCAAATGCGAGACGCCCTAGCCCAGGTCCCCATCGCATTTGCGAGGCTGACCAGCCCACTAACACCTTCTCAAATGCAATAAATTTTTTGCGAAAGTGGTGACCTAGATGAGAACTAGTGACCTCATTTGGGATAACTGCAGCACCAACACACCAACTGCTGAGAAACAAGCCAAAAACCAATCTGAAAAACATCTGAAGCTCATTCGAGCCCTCGAGACTCCATACCAAACAGCTACACAAGTCTAAAAATATCATAAAAACTCGCTCGAGCGATCAAAATACCAAAATAACATCCGGAAACCATAAATTGGACACCAAAACATTGAGAAAAATTATAACGAACTCAAGAATCGCTAGAAACACAACCAAGCATCTGATTCCTATCAAACCAACTTGGAATGACACCAAATTTGCAGACAAGTTCCAAATGACAAAAACAGACCTATTCCAAGTCCTGACACCAAAATCCGAATCCAATAGCCATAATGTCAACCTACAGACAAACCTAGGATATTTCTAAATCTTCAAATTGCCAACTTTCGACAAAATAAGCCAAATCAATCTAGGAACCTCCGAATGCAATTACGGGTATACACCTAAGTCCAAAATCACTATACAAACCTATTGGAACCATCAAAACACCATTCCAGGGTCGTTTTCATAAAAGTCAAACCTCGGTTAATATTTCCAACTTAAACTTCTAAACCAAGAACCAAAGGATTCAAATCATCCTTAAACTTCCCCGAAATGAAACCAACCATCCACGCAAGTCATATAACCATAAATACATATTCGGGAAAATTCAAATGGGTAAACGAGTCCCAAATACGCAAAATGATTAGTCGGGTCATTACATTCTCCCCCTCTTAAACAAATATTCATCCTCGAATGAGTATAGACATACCTGAAGTGCAAAAAAGATAAGGATAATGGCTACGCATATCATTCTCGGTCTCCTAAGTCACCTCCTCGATGACTGGTTGACCTCTCCATTGAACCTTCAGTGAAGCAATGTTCTTCGACCTCAACTTCCAGACCCACCTGTCTAATATAGTCACCAGCTCCTCAACATAGGTCAAATCCTTGTCCAACTGGATTGAGTTGAAATCTAATACATGAGACGGATCACCATAGTACTTCTGGAGAATGGAAATATGAAATACCGGGTGGACTCCTGATAAGCTGGGTGGCAATGCAAGTTTGCAGGCCACACCACCCACTCTCTCAAGGATCTCAAAAGGACCAATATACCCATGACTCAACTTTCCCTTCTTCCCAAACCTCATCACACCCTTTATGGGTGAAACTCTAAGCAGAACCCTCTCACCCACCATGAATGCCACATCACGAGCCCTCCAATTAGCATAACTATTCTGCCTGGAATGCACTGTACGAAGCCGATCCTGAATCAACTTCACCTTCTCTGAAGCATCTCGAACCAAATCAGTTCCCAACAACCTAGTCTCCCTAGGCTCATACCATCCAATCGAAGCACGACATGGCCTCCCATATAAGGCCTCATAGGGAGCCATCTAGATGCTTGACTGATAGTTATTATTGTAGGAGAACTCTGTTAGTAATGGAAACAAATCCCATGAACCCCTGAAATCAATAACACATGCACGTAACAGGTACTCTAATATCTGAATAGTGCACTCGGACTATCCGTCCTTCTGGGGATCAAATGTCGTACTCAGCTCGACCTGTGTGCCCAAATCTTACTGCACGGATCTCCAAAAATACAATATGAACTGTATACGTTGATCCAAGATAATAGACACCGGCACACCATGAAGGCGATCAATCTCCCGAATATAAATCCATGCCAGCTACTCTGGAGAGTATGTAGTCATGACTGGAATAAAGTGTGAAGATTTGGTCAGTCTATCCATAATAACCACATAGCATCAAACCTCTTCAAGGTCCGTGGAAGTCCAAATTCAAAATCCATGGTGATACGTTCCCACTTCCACTCTAGAATATCAAGTCTCAGAAGCAAACCACCCGTTCCCTAATACTCGTACTTCACTTGCTGACAGTTCAAACACTGAGCGACATACTCTAGAATATTTTTCTTCATTCTTCTCCACCAATAGTGTTGCCTCAAGTCCTGGTACATCTTCATGGAACCCGGATGAATGGAATACCACGAACTATGGTCCTCATCAAGTGTCAGCTCATGCAATCCATCCACATTCGGAACACAGATCCGGCCATGCATCCTCAACACCCCATCATTACAAATAGTCACATCCTTGACATCACTGCGCTGCACCGTGTCCTTAAGGACAAACAAATGGGATCATCATACTGATGCACCTTGATGTACTCAAATAAAGAATGCCAAGAAATCACGCAAGAAAGAACCTGGCTAGGCTCCAAAATATCTGAGCTCACAAATCTGTTGTCCAAAGCCTGATCATCTAAAGCTAACGGTGTAAGGCCCCGAAAAAATTTCGCTAAGCAACCTAGGATTTCGTGGTGCCATGTAGGCTTATTAAACTATTTTATGTGTTATTAATATGGTGGGAATCAATTGGATTTGGTAAATATATGTACAAGTCTTATGGTAAGTAATTTGGGGTCCAAGGAAAGGCCTAAGTCTAAGGAAAATTGGAAAGGTTCATAATAGGCTAAGATTTCAAATGAGTTCGCACAAGCCACCACCTTGAACGAGCCTATCTAAGTATATATAAGATTTTATGTTATGAACAACCTATCATATGAAAGCTCTTCGAGTCTAGTTTCCAATGCTTCAAACCGTTCGTCATTTGGACAATCCTACACAAAGTTATGATATAATTACCAAAGGCTGGAAAAATGCGATTCAACGGTGAAATCTGCGATCGCAGATTTAACTCTGCGGCCCGCAAAACCATTTTGCAATCACAGAATGGTCACAGAATGAAGCAGAACAGCCCAGTTTTGGGCAACGAGTTCTGCAACGAATCTGCGGCCCGCATACCCATTCTGCAGTGGATTCTGTGATTGCCTACTTGACATTAGAGGGTTACTTTTCTAATTTTTATAACCCGACCCCATTTTAATATATAGCCTTTGGGGATTCATTTGGGGTCATTCTCTACTGATTTTAGAGAGAGGTGAGAGCATTTTAGAGAGAGAAGAAGGAACCCAACATTTAAATCATCCAAATCTTGCATCAATCCTCAAGAATCAAAGAACCCAATCATAAGTTCTTCATCTAAGAGGTAAGGTTCTATACCCTAGACTTTAATTTCGAGTTTGGAGTATAAGATGGGTTATTGAGGTATGATTCTTGGGTGTATTACTATTGTGTATACATGCATGTACAACTTAGGTTTATTGGAATATTTTTTAACATAAATAAGTAAAGATTTGGTTAGGGAATGAAGGAAAACCTTGAAAAAGAGATTTGAGATTAAGATGCTCAATTAGTATTTGATAAAATGCTCAAATGAGCTGAAACCATGAATACCTTTCTAATTTGTGTTCAATCTTTTTATGTCTCAAACTAGATTGGAATTGCTAGAATTTCCGGAACGTTGTAGTAACTTAAGGAAAGATTAAATGAGGTATGGATGGCTAACTTTAACTCTTGTAGAATCCCCTTGTTATGACGAGCATACGGTATGCGTACCTTTTATGAAAATATGTGAATTGATTGACTTAGTTGATTTCCATATCACCAAGTTATATGTGATTGTGAGAAGTGATTTGATGTGCCTATCTTATTATGTGCAAAGTTTGTAAATGCTTGAGGATGTCGACATAGAAGTATGTGTTAACGGATGAAAGAATCTTAATGTGTCCAAACGTGGGAATGTGTATAGTGGCGTAAATAAATGGCAACAAACCAAGTGTGTGTGTGTGAATATGGTTTTGTGGTAAGAGCTGTGTAACAAATGATAGAAAAGAAATCGTAATTGATGCAATTGAAACAATGGTGGTCATATCATCTGTGACTTGTTGTGGGCAATTATCGTTGTGACTTGAATTGTATACAGGTTATTGTATATGATGGAATTGGTATTGATGTTTATGAAAATTCTTGTGAATTGTTGTTGTTGTGAAATGATATTCTGGATGGACTGAAGCCATGTGATTGAACTGTGAACTACTGTTGTTGTATGAAATGTAATTGTCCGGTGGGATCGGGTTGCGCGCCGCAACACGAAGTTATAAGGTGTGGGTTGTAGTGATAAGGGTGGCCGAGGTAATAAGGATGGAAAGTGATCGAAATCACTATTGAAATGAAAATATGAGAAAATTGTGAAATCATTGATGTGATAATATTGAAGGGGAAAAGGAGAGATTGTGAAACTTGTTTGGCTTTGATTGTTTCTTTCACGTGCATTTGATCGTTGATTCTATTGATGTCTGTTACTTGTGTGTTATTTGATTTTACTTGGGGTGAAGTTTGTTCATACATACCAGTACAATTCAAATGTACTGACGTCCCTTTTGCCGGGGGCGCTACATTCGTGTTATGATTGTAGGTGGTTCTATAGCAGGTACTCCAGTCCACCGATAGTAGCACCTTATCCACTTTCTGTCAGCTATATTGGTGAGCCCCTTTCCTCTCGGGGCCCTGTGTGACTCATGCCGCTTTTCTTCCCGGAGTCTTATTTTGGTATTTGTGTAAGGTATAGCCGGAGCCTTGTTACCGGCAAGTATTGTAACACTCTTTTGTATCTCTAGAGGCTCCGTAGACAGGAAATGTGGGTTATGTACTTATGTATTTTCGGTAGTATAACTTGTAAACCATGCTAAGTAACTATGTATGTTATGTAAATCTCGTAGGAATGTGTTTAGATTTATAAATGGCTATTTCACTTGGTTAATGGGTAATAGAAATGTAGGGTATGACGTGTTATAGGAAAGGCACCCAGGTCCGCTTGGCTGGGGGCTACCCGGTCGAGCGCCGGTCGCGCCCCTCGGTTTTTGGGGCGTGACAAACTCGGTATCAGAGCCTAAGGTTTTAAAGTATCCTAGGATGTCTCGGAGCCGTGTCTTGTAGAGTCCTTCTTATCGGTGTGTTGTCGACCTCATCTATAAGTTGGAGGCTACATGGGCATTTAGGAATGTTACCCTTCTTCAACACTCCAGATCGTGCAATAAAGCTTGACTATGAGATTGTCTTCTAACTCGTGCGTTGAGATTCAAGGTAAGTTTAAACGCTCTTTCGTCTATTTCAAGTAATGTTGTCATATGGAATGACCAATGGGCAAAGGCCTGAATATTAAGGAGATGGTACATGTATCATGTTAAACAAATTGTACGAATATATGAGGTACGTACATAGTACCAGAAGCATACTTTATTGGAGAAAATGTTAAAAATGATTGTGACCTCCAAAGAAACATTGAATTGATAAGTGATATGTAAGCTTGAATAACACATGTGGGTAGTGTGAGAAGTATGTAAATGATCCTAAGGTGTGAAAGAAAATTGGTTATATAAGCACGTGATATATGGGAGACATGACCAGGAGATTAATGATGAGAGTGCAAGTCTCTCCTAGGAGACAAGAAGTTATGAAATGAGAGTCAATTAAACCCACGATGAGAAGACCCCTATACTACGAACTTCATAAAACTCCAGAAGTGTACAAAGTGATGTTACACTCCTAAAGGATATTGATATGGGGAATTGGAATCCCAAGCCCGTGTGGCCGAATAAGAGTACAAAACTTATGAGATTAATACCATGGTGACTTAAATTTCCCTAATAGTCGAACATATATGTGAGGGATAGAGATATGAGACATATGTCTCTAAAGTTGCTAAATTCAAGACTTGTGTCAAAATCCGGGACATTCGCCCTAAGTGGGGGAGGAAAGGCCATAGTAAGGCCAATTAAATACAATGAAACAAGAGTAAGATCATGTAGATATGATGTTTGAATATTTTGTTGAAGACATGCATATTCTAGAAAAGTGATAATGGATGACGTGATTATCTGAAAGGATATGCTAATACTAGACCGCTAGTACCCCCAAGAAGGTGGAAGGTTAAGGAAGGTAAATTCTTCATACAGGGAAATGTGAGTGATAAGGTCAACGATCCTAGAAACTAAGAGTACGTTTGTAACGGGATCTTATACTTGTTAGAGGGTCAGGAACAATGGAACCTAACGAAGTACTATAGGTAAAATGTGGAAGGTTGCGGGAGTTTAGAATGGGTTAATCATAGATCTGTGATTTAACCAAAGTACCAAGGTGTTATGAAAGGTGGAACTAGTGGGAAAAATAAATGTGATGCTATAATAACCCAAGAGGGTATTTGGGCTTGATGGAGAGCCTCTAAAGAATCTTACAAGTAAAGAAGTGTTAAGTGATATGCGGATGAGCACACTTTCCCACGGATATCCTAACAAGAGTTAAGAGGTGAGCAGGGATGAAATAACTAAGGGAAAAGACCACGTAACATGTGGAAGAGTGCATGGCTATTCACTGGCTAGGAATTATGAGGCGAGAAGAAATGTGAAGAAAATCTATAAATTGAGATGTCCATGGTTATCGCAAAATAGTTCATATCAGAGTGGTGGACTCGCCTGGAGCACAAGTGTTAATAGAGGGTATAAAGGACTAACCGTAATGCTACCGACTTGGGTGACACTGAATGGTAACTAAAGAAGCTAAAGACAGTTCATGTCTACATACAATTGAAAGTGAGGCTACTGGAGGTGAAATTGTGGTATGATAAACTCACTAAACCAGCCACAATGATATTACAAGTTCACGGGAGGTAGACAAGTGCGGGGCACAATAAGGCTATCAATTATGCACTATGAGCAAAATAGAATGGGGATGAATGTTCCAATTAGAAAGAAAAGATGGTACCAGCATATTATCCAGGCCAAAAGGAGATCAAAAAGGGAAAGATAACACAATCCTCAAGTGCTGCTCATGATCCTCCCGACTGCGAGAATATACCAATACGTCATCAATGAATATGATGAATGAATTAAGATAAGGCTGGTATACACTGTTCATCAAGTGCATAAATGATGTTGGGGCATTGGTCAGCCGAAAGACATCACCAAGAACTCATAGTGACCACAACGAATCCTGAAAGCTTTCTTCTGAATATCTGAATCCCGGATCTTCAACTGATGATACCCCTGTTGACGCCCCCTTTTTCTACGGGTCGAAATTGGGTATACGACATTGGGAGGACAACTCTATTCCCTTTCGAGAATTGGGTTTTGGAATTTTGAAGAGTCGCCACCTAATGATTATAGTGCATTAGGACACTTTAAGAAAGGTTTGAGTTGGAAAAAACCAGAGTTCGGGTAAGGGCTAGAAATTATCTCGAGTGGAAGGTGTTAGGCACCCCTCAAGATCCACTAGTGTGGTCCCGACCATGTTACAATTGTGACTTTACAAGTAAACAATCAAGGCTCAAATAAGGAATTGCATACAACATTGCAATTAGGTTGAAAACCTTTGAAGGTAAGTAGAGAGGACAGAAATTTATGAAAAAAAAGATTTGAATGGTTTCACGAGAAGAGATGAAAGCAAATATGGGGAGGGGGTCCTAGGTTTACGATTAATATGGATCACTGCAATGCAATACCCGGCAATCACACTTAAAAAAGAGGGGTCGTACGTGATATTAGCGCATCGGTCATCATCTCCATATCTACCCTTCCCACCTCGTTAAGGTATTAAAGCGCGGAATAGTATCGTTACTTATTGCATGCTATTACCCATCCCAATCCTATCAGTCCCGGAGGCATATGGGACTACTAATCCTAAAGGGGAGGGAGCTGGGGCTTTTGCAGTTTTTTAAAAGGATAAAATTCTAAGGCGACATTCAAAACATATACAACAAGTATTGGGAAAGCAAGTAAGCAGATATGGCTCAAATAAACCTCCTTAAATTAGAGAAAATCATATAGTTTAGCATGTCTTACGCGTACTGATTAGGTCTGAATTAAACTTAAACATTAAGGTAGGCTGATTTATCACATATTTTCAGATAAGAAGTCCGAATTAGGCCTGCCTGTTGGTTGTTATTATCAAAAACTGATGCAATTATAGTTTTTACCCTAAAGCTTGCCTAGGTGTTAAACGGAACCTATAGGCATGATATCTATTGGTTTCAGAAATAAAGAAGTAAACTGATTGCAGAAAAAAGAATTGTCAATTATAGGGACATAAGATCTGCAGGCGTTAAACATTATTGCTACTGATTTTAGGCTTATAAGCGAGTTGACGATTCAGGTTTGGTTGACAACTCCTATAGGCATGCTTTCTAGGCGTTACTGATTTTAAGCGCTGTTATTGTCATGTAGAAATCCTATAGGCATGTCATCTATATGCAGTTAGTTATTTAAATCTTATAAACAGGTTTGCCTAGTAACAGATGCATATGCAAAATGAAGGAAGTCCTATAGGCATATTATCTATATGATATGTAGAATTTCAAAAATGACTTATAGACATGGTATCTATATGAAGTGCAGAAAAACCTATGAACATGGTATCTACATGAAATACAGAATTTCAGAAGTATAGGAATTCCCTATGAACATGGTATCTACATGAGATACAGAATTTCAGAAGTATAGTAATTCCCTATGAACATGGTATCTACCCCTTTGCATGCAGGACTGACCCTCCCCTTTTCACTAACACCCCAGAAGTTTATTACAAGATTATTACAGACCAGAATGAATAAGAAAAAGAGAAAAAATATATCAGAAATTAAAGATTCCAACCAAGGAGAGCCTAATTCAGACCCCAGGTCTGAAATATGAAATAAACCAACTTCCAAAGATTAGATTTCCAAAGTCTTTCTCTTATTTGGTATGTGTCAAAGTTCCAAGGAGCTTCAAGAACTCCAGGCAATTCTTACACCCCCAAATATCATTGCAGAATCAGATTATAGTGCAGTGTGGAAGGGCTAGCCCTCAAATGTCCAAGCTCAGAGGGAACTCAAAGTCCCAAGGCAAGGCTCATAGGAGGGGGGGGGCAGAACTTAGAGGCTAGGAATAAGTGCAATAGAGGGGAATTAGGGGAAGTCTAGCGTAAACTGGTGGTCATACCCAACAATAAGGAGTGCTGGCACACCCTAACCAGTCTACTAGGCCACATTTTGGGAGTTAAGATCCATTGAGGATCAAGTTCAGACCTGAGCAGCAATTTGGATACTTCCAGGCCATAAACCTTAACTCAAACACATAGAAGGGAGCAGGGATATGGGGAATTCACAACAAACAGCAGATGCAAAGAGAGAGTAGCATATTTAATACAGAACATGAACAGGAAAGTAGCCAAGAGTGTAGCAACTGTAAAGTAAACACATAGTGATGATGCTGGAATCAAAATTAGGACATACTAATTTCAGGGAAACAAATAAGTGAAAGCAGAAGTCTTGTAAGCCAAATTGCAAGCAAGTAGTACAAAAGATCTCAGAAGAGAGTAGAGAATTGAAAGAGTATTGTAATTGAGAGTGTGTGTGTAAGGGTATGCAAAAAAAAGTGTGTTCAAGTGCAGAAGGGTAGTCCCCTTTTATAGTGCAGAAAACAAGTAAGAAAAGGTAAGGAAATATTTTACAATCAATCACATAAAGTCTCCCTTTGGTTAAGGGATTCTGATTTCGAACGGGCATAAGACAATTAAGGAAAAAATTTGATTAAAACCTTTTCCAAAGTAACATAATAAGGGTAAATACACAAGGTTTATTTAAGGCAAAAGTCCAATGGTACATGGTTTGTGAAAAATAAGGAAAGGGAATCAATCAAACAACCAGTAAAATCAAAGCTGCAAGCTTTGTTCGAATGAACCAAGTCATAAAAAAGGTAAAGAAAGGTTCAATTAGGGAAAATCAGTAACCATCAAGTAAACACCATTAAAGGAATTCGGAATCAATTAGTAGTTGGCAAAACCTTTTGAAAGAAGAGTTCTCATATATAAAGCACACAAATATGTGAACCAAGAAGAGGCTGCCAAATTATTTAGAAGAGAGTTTAATCGAAGAGAAGTTCAGAATCATAAGCAAAAAGATACAGGTTCAATTTGCAGACTCATAGTGAGTCTGAGAGTTCAGGGTCCCAAAGTGGAGCCTTAACTCGAACACAAAAATCAAAATCGTCAAAGGAAACCCCCCAAATCCTAGGGTTTCAAAATTGAATCAGACATGGAAGTGAGAAAGCAAGTCATTTGTTTTAGAGTCTCAACAAAACAGATATGATAGCATGTTTTAATGACAAAGGAAGAAAAATCATGAAGAACATATTTGAGAAAACTCGAAGGCTAAACAAGTTCAAAAGAAGGAGATAATACAAACGTGAACACAAGTAGATGAAGCATGTAAGAACATGAACAGAGTCTAGTAAACAAGATCAAATAACTTAACGATAAACACACATAGTAAAAGAGTAAAGAAAACTAAGCAGGGATTAACATGCATAGCAGAAAAGAAAAGGTAGAAGACAGTACATGTGTAATAAAGAGTAATCACACCGGCAGGGTAGGGACAAACACACATAAAGTAAAGAAGAAGAAAAATCAGAAAGAGTTTTCCCAAAAAATCCTTTCAGAAACCCTAAAATCGAAGAGAAACGATTTTGAAAAGAAACTTTTGGGGAAAACACTTTAGATGGCAAGAAAAGCATAGATACAGTATAGATCTAAGCAAATAACGGTGAAAGGACCTTGAATAGATTAGGGTTTCGGAGAAACCCTAGAAATAAGAAAGACTTGGAAACAGGTCTGATCTTGAGTCGGAGAGGTCAAGAATCAAGCTCCTGAGTCTTGAATATGCCGGAGCATGGCCGGAGGAGCCATGAAATCAAAGGTCTGAGAAGATCGGAGAGGGAATCGTCGAGGTCAGGCCTCGAAGGTTCGAACAACCCTGGCTTACTGGTGAAGATAGGTGAGTACCAACTATCCATGGCCTGAGAAGCCATGGATTCCGGTGACCGGAGGTTGAAAAAGGGGTAGGAGGAGGCTAGGGTTTCAGAGAGTTTTTGAGAGGATTTGAGAGAGCAAGATGTGTAAAGTATGTTAAAAGTGAGTAGTATTTTAAGTAAATCAATATAACTCTTAATTATGTGGGTAATTGGTTAATTATTGAATTAGTGAGGGATTTAATAAGTTAATGATCAAAGTTAGGGAATTATTGGACAAACTTGGTAAACCCAACATGGCAGCAACTCAATCAATATTTGGTGACTCTTACTTACATTATTAGATGGCATTTTAAGAGATATGGGTAGCTAAGGTAAGCATTATTAAGGGGGGCCCACACCACTATAAAAAGTGACATTTCTAATGCCATTCATTCATTTTTTAGGAAGTCTCATGCCAATCTTTTATGAAATGCTTCAACAAAGATCATACATTTCACTGGTAACGTGAATCACTCCAATAATTCATGTGAGACTTCTTAGCGTAGTAGCAATGGGATTTTGCGATTCTATGGGAGCACAGTATAATATTTCTCAAGAATATCATATGAATTGTTTCATACTTCGATCCACTGTTACGTGTTGTGGCAATCAACGGTGTTAAAGGGATTGTCAAGAGAATCGATTCCGGTATGTTAAGGCTATCCCTTCTTTCTTTTTGGCATAATCTATACGACACGAACGAAATGAGAAAATGCACAAATTCCATAAATGACTCTATTCATAGAAGTATTAGAGATGTCTATGTTCTTGAATTCCCATGTCTTATTATTCTATCGTCTATTCATGGGTCTCAAAAAATACGTAAGTTGATAAAGTTTGTTTCATGATATTAATCAGAGATATAATGGTCTTTTGAAGTTCCGAGAGATTTTATTGACGTACTTCTCATGCATTGTATTCATTTATACATGTACATTGGCCCATGACCAGATGGAGTTATATACACATATATATGTATATATATGTATATGGGATATGGAAAAAGGTTACGTCGTTATATGCACACCACCACCTGATCAGCTGATATACGTTGATGATTTTGCCCACAATGGCCGAGATGATATGATGGGATGCCCTCAGAGGCTTGATGATGTTATGAATACATGTACCTATGCACGACATGACATTCATATGTATATGCATGACACTATAAGTATTTCATGATTTACAGAGTTATCCAGACTTACAGGTTGAGTCATTTACTCTATATTTCTTCCATGTCTTTTATATACTTATTTATGTGCCTTACATACTCGGTACATTATTTGTACTGACATCCTTTTTGCCTGGGGATGCTGCGTTTCATGCCCGCAGGTCCCGATAGAAAGGTCGAGAGTCCTCCAAGTAGGCTATCAGCTCAATAGAAGATGTTGGTGCGCTCCATTTGCTCTGGAGTTGCTTGTTTGGTCAATATGATTTAGACGCGTAGTTGGTATGGCAGGGCCCTGTCCCCGACCTTTATGTTAAGTGTGTACTCTTAGAGGCTTGTAGATATATGTTATGTATACGAATGCTTGTATGGCCTTACCGGCCTATGTTTTGAGTTTACAAATGATCATGTTGGCCTTATAGGCTGGTATATCACGTGTATAAGTTTTTATATCAGGTTGGGTCGTCATATATTGAGTATTCCCCTATGTTTATTCTGGTTAGCCCATGACGGCCCGTTTGGCCCATTTGCCAATGAAAGTATAATAAGAAAGATATGTTATGTTAGTACTCGGTTAAGTAAGGTACCGGGTGCTCATTGCAGCCCATAGGTTTGGGTCGTGACAGCTAACTTACGAGTTGCACATTTGAATGATTTGGATGAATTCCGGTATCATGCGTTTGAAAGTTTGTCATTGTACAAAAAAGATGAAATATTTTCATGACAAGTATATTTGGAACAAGGAGTTCAAAGCCGGTGATCTAGTGTTGTTATTCAATTCAAGATTGAGGATGTTTCTTGGTAAGCTTATATCAAAGTAGAATAGTCCCTTTGGAAGTTGTGAGTGTGACTCCATATGGTGCATTGGACTTGACGAATAAAAAGGATGAAATCTTTCGAGCCAATGGTCATCGGGTGAAGCATTACTTGGAAAAAATTGGTGAGAACCACATGGTGGCGGTTCTTTACTTCAAAACTAGTGATTTGACATTGCATCATACCATGGCATTAAATAAGGCACTTCTTAGGAGGCAACCCAAGCTCTTTCCTTTTTTATTTTTCTATATTTCTTAGTGTAGAAGTTTATTTTCTTGTTTTGATAAGATTTTATGTGTGTTGCATTGACAAGTGTTATGTACTGTGAGATGGCAAGAAGAAGGCTGAAAATTGCGGGCCGCACTTTAATTGGTACACCCGCAAATCCTTGGTTGCAGACGGCAAATTGGAGTTGCGTCCATAGATTTAGATTGTGGAGCACACAAATAGAGGGAAGATCAGGTGCCCAAATGCAAAGTCTCTGAACTTTTTTGTCATTAGTGAGGAGCGTTTTGCGGCTATAGATGTCAACTTCAGAGAATGATAGGATTCGAGGCCTGCACAGTTGTGGCTTCACTTCAAAAGTGCGGATCACACATCCACAAGGAACAAAAGTTACCTAGATAATCGAGTGTGAACTAAACTCCAATTTCTACTTTTTGAGCTCCTGAATGTGCTTTTATAAATGAATCTGCAAGCTCAACAAAAGAATCAATAGAATTTTCAGGTAAGAGTGAATACCAAGTTAATACTCCTTTTGTGAGGGTTTCACCAAATTGTTTCACCAACACATATTCGATTTTCTTCTTGGTTAAATCATTTCCCTTGACTCCTGTAGTAAATGCGGTAACATGATCTCGCGAGTCAAGAGTCCCATCGTATTTAGGGATATCAGGCATATTGAACTTCTTGGGAATTGGCAATGGTATTGTAATTGGTTTCTAAGGCTGTTGTGAATACTTATCAATATCCACTCCTTTGATCATGGGTGGTACTCCTGGTATCTGTTCTATCCGCTCTGTTTGTTCATTGAGCTGCTTCTGCAAAGTTAGTACCAAATTTAGTAAATTAGAATCATTTGGTGTACCTGACTCTCCGGCTCCAAAATTATTTTGCATTTCACCACTTCCAGAGTTTTCCAACCCCGAATGAGGGTTTTCAAAAGTTGTATTCACTGGTGATGAGCATGTACAATACTTGGTAATCCACTTGCAAATGCACGCAAGCCTTCACCAATCTGTTGAGCAATAAACTGTTTCAAATCATCTTGCTCATTTGTTGGTTCGTATATTTGCTGGCCATCATTACGATTAGCAGATCTGTCAGTTGATTGTTTCCGTGAACGTTGTGGAGTAGTTGTGGGTGTATGGTGTGGTGGATTTCCACCTTGTTGTCTTACTTGTTCTTCTTCATCCACCTGAACAATTTCATTAGCCGTAGACATATTTTGTTACTAAAGATAAAATACGGAAAGTGAAAAGATTATTAGATTCCCTGTAACGGAACCAATTTGTTTAACCAAAAAATAATTTGTGGTCAAAGCAAATATAGAAATAAATTGGGTTTCTAATGACCAATTTTACTTCACTTTTCTATATATAAGAGAATTAGAAATAATAGAAACTATATATTCCATGAGTAAAGGAAAGGAAATCTTATTGATTATCGCAGCTTTCTTCCAGAATTGAGAGTAAGAATTTTCAATCAAGCAAGGAAATAAGAGTAAAAGATTGATTGCATATATTTGTATATTCCTTGATCCTTATACAAAATATGGAAAGGGAAGTTTATATAAAGATACAATATGTAACGGTTTTCCTCACTTAATTCCTGCCCATTACTAACATTAACTACATTAATTGACCATTACTCAAATTATTCATAGAGGCTATGGTAATAATAGACAATCGCATATGATTAGGGATTATGCTGATTCTTTTCCAATATTTGTAACCGTCGATGAATCTTCCTTTTTTGTAGTCTTCATATATTTCGTGCATATCTTTTCTTACCAGATTGTCAGATATGGTATCTTTGCAAACAATCCCGCAAGTGTTTTAACCACGCCTCATCATTCTTGTTTATTGCTTTATTCAAATATCACCTATCAACATATCATTACTCCACGTGTCACATTTTTTCCTTCCACCAATACAGTTAAGTTATAAAACTCATGTAACATAAACACCCCATAAATTTGTTGATTTAGTGTAAACACTAACAACTTGTTTGGATTGTTGTTACATGTCGTTTCATAAGTAATAATAAGATACAATACAATAGGTAACAACTATCCAAACAAGCTGTAAACGTAGGCAAATGTTTTACACATTACTTATAGTAAAAGAGCAACCTGCCATAAACCTCAAGTTAGTTGAAAGAAGTTGGCGCTGTCAAATCACCGTAAAAAGTGGAACAGACTTTATACTAATTCTTTTGTTCACAACTACACAGTTACAACTCTCTAGCCTACTCTTGCAGATTGCAAGGCTTGGACATTACAACTCAAACTATGTTACATAATTGAAATATATTCCCCTCAAACTGCAAAGGGTTTTACGTGGAAATATCAACAAAATCAAGAGCTAGCTAAAAAATTGCAAAAACGTACATCGACCATATAGGTCCACCATATCGAGCCAATCCTGCAAATGAAAACAATAGTGGGAGGAACGTGCTTGTAAATCCTCTTCAGGAAAAAGAAAAAAGGAGAACACCCTTCCACTTCCAGTCCCCAAAGAAGAAGAAAAGCAATGGAGAAAAAGGGGAATTATTGCGAAATAATCTAATTCAATTGCTTTTTTATTCGAGATATAGCCATGAAAAGAAACAATTGTAATATAATCATTAATCAGTTTCCATCAAGAATGATGAACATATGGTGCCTTAGACTTCAATTCACATTTATTTCTCATGAAAAGATCTTAATTTGACTGAAGCCATAGTTTAGCAAGCCAAATTATATATGAGACAGAGAAATGAAATTTTCCGCTGACCATAGATCCCAACTTCTTTAACATCTCAATGTCACTTGTTCATCACAGTGTAGCAGACATTCACGAGCTTTAAATGACTTCGTCAAGGTTCATAGACGGATAAGCTGGCTCAGGCGGCTTTTGAACCAAACTTTGTCAAGGTTCTTTCTTTCTTTTAATTAATATTAATATTTCAAATGTGGATCAACTCTTGGCTTTTCATAGACAAACTTTTCCTATTACCAAGAGTAGAGGCAGATATAGGATTTAAAATTAATGGGTTCATAGTATATAAGCTCCATCCGCCTCTACCAAGAGTGATCTCCTCTTGTTCTGTTTTCCAACTTCACCCTCCAATGCTTCTCCTAGATTACTTTGTCCATATACATTCATACTGATTATCAATCATCTTCAATTCTCCCTTGAGCAGCTTCTCCCTATCCACTCACCCGCTTTCCGTACCACCCCTATCATATAAAAACAGCCACTAATTAACCCCCTCCAAGTGATGAAAGCATCAGTTTAATAATCAATCACCCATGGTACCAATCTGTACCTGGAGAGTATCCATCAAACGTGAGATCTGATAAAGTGGATCGAAGATAAAGAAGAGCTCTCTCGTGACATTAACTTGAGGTATTCACAAAAAATTCTGTTAATGAAGATTCAAAGAGGCTGATAACTTAATAGTTAGGTCAGTCAGACTCAAGACGGAATGTTTGGCAGGATGAAGGAGATTAATAGTTCTTTAGACCCTTGAGATCTATTCTGATATGCTTAGTTGAAAAGTACTCTTACCGAGTGTTCCGAATGGGAAGACTTTCTGTACCAAACAATATGTAAAGTTGCATGCTTATACAGTGTTACTAATTTAAACTGAAGATGTGAATTTATACCAAAATGAAAAAAATAAAAAAGAATACTAAAGGCTATGATGTAATCAAGTTAGATTAGAGGTAATTAGTGTTGAAACTTTCTAAAAACTAACTCATGGGATTGAATCACTTTTAATTTTTCAAATGCAAAGAATACTTGTCCCTACGGACTTACGAAGCAAAGTACCTTTATAGGCATACCAACCAGCTGGGATTAGGGTTAGTTGTCATTGGCACACTCGCACTAGCATCCAGTGCGTGATAGGAGTTTTTGGTTGGTGTTTGACATGACTTTTCTCTATTTGGTTTGAGAGTGTAGGAACTGTAGACATAGGCGTGAGATGCAGTGAATTAAGGTTTTTACAGATAGTCTGTCCTAAAATAGACAAACTATTAAGTAGAAGAACTAGAGAATTCTAATTTGTTCAAAAAGACATTATTGAGTAGCAGAATGGAAAGGATCCAAATGAAGCATAATCACTGAAGAGGATTCATGTAGCTAATCCAACTAGTTTTGCATTGAGGCCCAGAAGTAGTAGTTGTTGTTATACAAAGAAGATTTGTTAAGAAATACTGCCTATGTATCAAATTCTAGCTTGCTTCCCATAAATTAATTAACAAATAAATAAATAAATCGGACAAGATTTAAGAGTCAGAATTATGTTGTCTATATTAACTTGTGCCCTGCTTTTCCTTCTACTCCTTTAAATGTTTCCAAGTACAAAAAACAACATACCCAGTAAAATCCCACTAATGGGGTCTGGGGAGAGTAGAGACCTTACCCCTACCCCGAAAAGGTTAGAGAGCCTATTTCCGGGAGACTCTTGGCTCAACAGGAGAGACAATAATATCAGAAAAGAAACAAAAGAAAATGCATGTAACAACAAGAGATGCCAGAAAGAAAATAACAACAACGAATAAGAGAAAGGACATTAACACAAAACTATGCAAAACAACAATGTAAATGTTTCCAAGTATACATACATTAATTGTTTTCTGATTAAACGATATGGGCACAGTTAAAAAAGAACAATAAACTGGCTGCACTTTTAATAAGGTAAATCATCCATAACGATGTACAAGTTCCTAATCAACAGGCACAAAAATGCTATAAAGGGATGTCTTAAGTCTTAACTACCACGACCGTTGTTAATTAGATCCTTCATAGGTCTTGATGTAATGACGTCAAACGGGTGTCATACAGGTATTGACTCTGCGATATTTCTCAATTACACTAAAAACTAGAATAAAAGGTGTACATACTTGCACATCTGACATCTGTGTAGGATCGGGTACACACCCATAAATGACTCTATATAACAAAGATCATAACTGCAACAATTTGTTCTTTTTCCTTCTTTGTTCTGGCCCCATGCTTTTAGGTACCCTATTAAGTGGAGCCTCTCTAGACCACAAATTATGAAGTATCTATTGACCAGGGATTCACAGCACATTTAGTTTTCTCTCTTTTAGAACAGCTCAAGTGCGACCCACAAAAGCCTTAAAAGCCTAGTGCTACTTTCTGAAAGCTTAATTAAAGCAGTTCAATCTCAATCATTCATAAGATATAACATATCATCCATGCATGTTTACGTAAGGTAACTGCAATTCTGGATGGAAATATATCCTACCTACAGCAAGATGAAAAGAAAAAAGACAAAAAATACAAGTCAGATACACTACTCCTGCCGTCCGAATTTATGTGGCACTCTTTCCTTTTTAGTCGGTCCCAAAAATAATGTCGCCTTTTCTTATTTAAAAACAGTTTATCTTTAGAATTCCTACTTTACCCTCAATGAATTGACTTACGACCACACAAATATCTATGGTTTGTTCTAGACCACAAGTTTCAAATGTACTGATTTCTTTCTTAAACTCCTTGTCGAGTCAAACACCGCCACATCACATAGGACGGAGGGAGAAGATGTTAGCAAAAAGGCTGAGAAAGCAATTAAGAAAACCAACAGAAAGAACAGTCTATACCTGATAGGCTGATACTTTCATCTTAATGATTGTCTGTCCCACAAGACTTGCTCATCAAACTTGGTCAGTACACCATCATCAAGTCGTTTCCATGTTCTGATCTTCTCCACACCCATCCACATCACTTTTCCCTTTCCAAGTTCTGCCTGTATAACCCTTGCTCTTCTAGGCCATCCAGCTACACCATAACCATGATATCCATAGCCTCCACCGTAGCAAAACCATATACCTTCTAGATTCCCACAGAAATCATTAGTATGATCATGACCTATAAAAACAGCCTTAACATCCCCCATTGAGACAAAGGTCTTCAAAACTCCGGAGTTTACTGATGAACATGCCACATATTCCCGGTACGTGCCAACGATATCTTTTATGGGACCTTGACGAATTTCTGGAATCGGGATATGGAAAAATGCTAGTGCAGGATGCATCATTGGCAGAGAACTCTCGACTGATTGATCAGCATACTTCCGTTGTCCCTGTGATTGTATTGACCTGCAAAATGTTAATAATAAATACTGAATAGGCTAAACCTACCTCGTCAGAGCAGAAACAATTAATGAAAACACAGAACAGAAAGTTCTAAGAAATGGCAAAATTGGGATAGAATGCTGAACAGTGAATCACTAAGTCATGCACATGGAAGGCTAATGCTGGACACAGGTACATGTGTGTGTGTATGTGCACGTGTGAAAGAGAGAGAGAGAGAGAGAGAGAGAGAGAGAGAGAGAGAATTCATATATGCTTCCTTCTAATGTCTGCCATTACAATACCTGATATCTTTTAGAAATATCACGAAGCCAACTTAGTTGAGATTCCCTGATCCAGTTATAAGTCCGAACTCCATCGACAACAGCTCTATCTCCACTGTCTAGAAAATATAGGTTAAGAATGCTGCTGTTACTAAAGTATGAGCCAGGTGCACCCCACACTTCAAGATTGTAGTTGCCAAATCCATCAATATTTGTTATTGGTTGCTGTTTTACTGGATCCGAGGTAACTTTGGTTGATGGGAAGGTTTGTGACACAGAATAATCCATCAGGGAGATTAAATACATAAGTTCCTCACGATTCATGGTAGATTCTTGATCATGGTTCCCCAAAACTGCTGCCCATGGAATTCCGGATTCTATAGCAGGAGCAAAAGCTTCAAACAAAGATTCTGCAGCATCAGTGGCACTTGCTCCGAATATGTTATCTCCTGTATAACAAAGTGAAGTGAGCTTTACAAAGTTAAGATTAGAAATGAGAGTTTCTATAATCTCAGCCACCATAAGATTAGAAATGAGAGTTTCATACATTATTGACTAATTAGAATATTTCAAAGTTAAATGAAATAACCTATTCAACAAATCCACAGTGTAATTTAAACCAAAACATCCATGTCCTGCACAAGGATAACCTAAACAAAGCATGAAATATAACACAGGGATATTAGAGAGACCTAGTTATCAAATTGAGGTACTTAATCCCAAAGCCATGGGTACATCCCTACATCATTCAAAGGATTCTTTACAGAAGAAGCACCATGTAGCTAAAACAGATTTTGACAAGCTCTCCATTCAAATAACTGAGTGAGACTAGAGCGAAATAGCAAAGACCATAGACCAATGACCTAATCAAGTTAAACTGGCCCAAATTTGATCCAAAAGATTGGAAGTGCCTGTGCACATCAGGATGCATACTCAAGTGTTAACAAGCAAAATGATAGGAAAGTGAACTTCATCACCTGTTTTCTGTTTTCTTATGACAGTGAAATTATAAGAAGTTTTCAATAGGTTGTGGACATCTGTTTTCTTGTTTTTTCAATTATCATTTGTTAGTTGTAAACGAAAAGTTTTCTCCTGAGATTGCACAAGTATCAACGCAAATGTTGAGTTGTGGATTATTTAATCGTAAAAATGATCTATATAACTCTTTGCTAAATACTTTTACTAAGGATATTTCCATTAAACCAAGCAATTTAATCTTAGAAGCTAAAAATTAAAATTAGAATACACATCCGTGGTTAAGTGATAAATGTGTGTATGAAACACACTTGTCTTGAATTCATTGGATTGGTGTAAACACCATGTGTGGGTGGATTTTATGTAACTTTTTCTCGAGCATAATACACCTTAAATTTCTTTTTATTAATTAAAAATAAAAATAAATTTTGTTTTGGTTGGGCTAGCCAAAGAAAGGAAAGGTGAATGCTCATAATTCAATCTGTAAACGACGAAGAAATTTATATATCACCGATAGTGAGTGCTGTAAATAAGCTTTGTTTAACTTCCTTTCAACGGTTGTTCCTTAAAAGTTTGTCACTGTATGATTAGGCTTGGAGGATTGATTTCACTAGGCTTGGATTCAATAGCTTGGCTTAGATATTTTTTACAATTCACCTTGATTGCCTTAAAGTACTGTTCCATGTCCTAGCGGTCTTTGAGCCTTGGCATTTCTCGAATCCCGTTAAATAACTACGGTTTCGGGACTCAACGAGTCTCTAGGTGAGACAATCGGTTGACGAGTCAGGAACCTATTTCCACCGCAAGCTCCTCAATTTGACCCGCTCTATCACGCTTTCGACATCGCCACCGGGATCTTGATCGATCGATTTAGGAAAGATGAAAACACAAAGCCCCCCTCTTTGTCTAGAACGGACTCAATCCACATCCCTTGCTTGAACCTTTGGTGTTGCTTTAACAATAAATTAGTAACCTTTATGTCTATGGTACTGTATGGGCAGCATGTAATCATGCACCCCTTCACAGTGTCAATTTTCTCGTTAAACCTACAATTCCCTGCTTGTACCCTTATGTAAATTATACCCTTCTACCATTGCCTCCTCTTACTCTCATAAGTTATACCTTCCTATTTTCACTTTCTACAAGATTTTTTTTTTCTCATTTAGAAACTTCAGCCCCGTCTCGCTGCCACCAACTACTTGCTATCTGCAATATAATACTCCTTTTTTCACCTAATGATATTTAGCAGGCACACCCTATTATTCATTTAGTTTCTTAATTATTTCATATAGTGGCTACGGAAAAGGCAGTACAAGACTTGAGGACTTAAAAGCCACACAATTAACCCTGCAACCTGTATACGAACCAACACACAATCACACATATGAAAGCAAGATTAAACTGTATCAAGTTCTGCAAAGAGGATGAGAGATTGAAACAACACCGAGCTAATATTTTAAGCAAAGAGAGCTTGATAATATATTATGATACAAGATCTAAAGAAGGTTTCTGATAATTTAGCTAAGAACTAGTCACTTTCTTTTCTTTATCTGTAATCATGTTTTTAATATCCAATATTAGCTGAAGTAGTCGCTTAGTTAGTTCCCAATGTCAGTCACGAGTTAGTTTTTGAATGTGATTGACAATCTTCCCAAATCTTAATCAATTGCTCCAAGTTTGTTAACAACCAAAAGTATTGATTATTAGATCCAACTGGAAGACAATAGGAGGAACTTGCTCTCGGAAAAACAATAATAATCAGATCCGTAACTACAAACCCTCGTATCCTGTAATAATGAAACTTTATTGGTCTTCCTGAAAGTATTTTATTTTTCTGAGTGAACTTTATATCTATCAACATTGTACTTAACAAAATACCCCATACCTCTTAAATGCGATGGCTATATATAAATTCTAATGGTCCTCCCCTAAGTCTAAATATTGCTTCAGCAGTTCAGCTCATTGAAGGTAAAGAGTTTCACAATTCAATAGGGGTCCAACAACAATTTTAAAAAATCTTCATAAATAATTTTCATCTTAAGCTGGAGTGGCTTTGAAAGGTTTACACAAGTAAATTCACTAATAAAAGATAATTGAAATTAAATTTTACTTTGGCTGAGTTGGATTTACAAAGAAAATCTGCCGACAAACAATAACGTGAGAGGACAGTAATATACTTAGGTCGCTAGATTTAGCATATTCTGACTCTTAATTATACCATTTGGGGAAAGGCAGGAAGCAGTTACTGAAAATTGATCTTAAATTAGAACTTCTGCTGAAGCAGGATGTCCCAACTGTCACCCGGAAAAGGAAAGTGTTTTTCTTACTTCAGATTATGTCAAGTCATACTTGATTTAGTTCTGAACTCTGATTATTAAGAGAAGGGAAAAGTTAAACTTATTACCAGTAAATACAATCAAGTCTGGCTTTTCAATCTCAATCATTTTCCTCAAGAACTGAGTAGTGTTGAGGTCGGAACAGTAATTGAACTCACTCTCCAATACATCTCTACACCGAGTCACCATCCCATTCCCGTAGTGCATATCCGCCACCTAAAACCATCAAACTCAAACAAAATTACAACAAAGTAACAAACAGCTGATCAATTCAGCTTTCCTAGTAAGTTTCTATTATAACCTGCAGAATTTTGAAGGTTCCGTTAGAGTTGAAACGCAGAGGCAGCTGGGGCTGCTTCTTTATCAGCTGGATATTTTGGTCGGTGGTTAGTTTACTTGAGATAATCAGTCTGTCTAGTAGATGTAAAGAAGCAATAATGAAGCTGAAGAACAACAAAGAATGGATCCAACTCGTTGCAGATTCCATAGTTTGTTTAAGGATCCAAATGGAGAAGCAGCATTAAAGATAATAGACTTCATTTTCACTAAGCTACCTACTTTGACTTGTTTATTATTTTCAATTGGAGGTTTTTCTTATGTTTGTTTTTTCTTTACTCGTTAAATGTGATTAACCACTTCACTTCATTTCAATAGACTACTCAGACCTGTACGATTTGTGTTTGGTTTTGGAAACTAAACCAAGATTTCCAACAAAAACTTGTGTTGGTTATAATTTTCTTGACAACAGTACCGTCAATTTCAAAAATTGGCATTTCAGCCCATTTTTTTCTTAAGCTAATTTCTTAAAATTATTTAAAAATACATTTTTATAGCAAATAATGTCGGGCCTCGTTTGATTGGATGAATACGGTATTATAGTACGTGCATACGACACAGGTGTTTGGTTTCTTATTTACATATACTTTGGACATAATAATTGGTCTATTGGAAACGGCTTCTCTACCTACATTAGGTAGGGGGTAAGATCTGTCTACAGACTACTCTCCCCAAACCCCACTTGTTGGGATCACACTGGATTTATTATTTTTGTTTGTTGTTTGGACATAATAATTGTAAAATTCCGGAAAAAAGTGAAAAAAAAATTCAAGTGAAAATGGTATTTGAAAATTAGAGATGTGTTTGGGCATGAATATAGTTTGGGATTGTTTTTGAATTTTTGTGAGTGATCTGAGTGAAAATTTTGAAAACAGTTTTTTGGAGTTTTTCAATTTTCGAAATTTTCAAAATTCATTTTCAAGTGAAAATTAAAAAATTTATGGTCAAACCCTGATTTCAGAATAAAGTAAAAAAAATTCATGGCCAAACGGGCTCTTAGATACTTGCAAAATATTCAAAAAATTTTAAATGTGTAGAACATGACCAAGTAAAGATAATTATCTTTATACTTACTACATAAATTAAATTAAATATTTCACTCAATATATATATATATATATACTCTTAATTTTGATATAATTATTATGTCAATATAAATATTTTTTATTTTAATTTATTAACGGGTGATATCAACATGTCTTATCGATTGGATGATGACCCAACTAGTCGTTTTGTGTATTTGCTTGTTCCCCTATTTTATGCTTTCCATATGTTTGTTTGTTGTTTTGTGACTTGCAAGGAAGGTTAGTTTGGCTTCGTGAAGGTTAGAGAGTGATTTGGAACACTTAGTCTCTTTTTGGAAGTTTAAGTTGTAAGAGTTGACCAAGGTTTGACTTTTGAGTAAACACCCTCGGATTGGTCATTTGATGGTCTCAATAAGTTCGTATGGTAATTTTGGATTTGGGTGTATGTTCGGATTTGGATTAGGAGATTCCTAGAAGGTTTTTGGTCTATTTGCCGAAAGTTAAGATTTGGAGAGGTCATAAGTTTGACGGGGAGTTGACTTTGATATTATCAGGATCCGCTTGGTGTTATAGGACATTGGATAGGTTCATTTAGTTGATTGGAACTTGTGTGCTAAGTTTGGTTGGAATCTGAAATGTTTAGGCATGATTCAGACGAGTTGGTGAAGTTAGAAAGTTGGAAGCTAAGAAATGGATTTTGAGCGTCGATTCTTGGTTTTAAAGTTGGTTGTGGTGTTTTGAGGTTTTGAATAAGTTTGGATAAGGTTTAGGGACTTGTTGGTATAATAGAACAGGGTCTTGGGGGCTCGGTGTGTTTCGTGGTGGTTTTAGATCATTTCCTTTTGGTTTGGAATTGCTAGTTTTCTAGCATTGAGCAGTTCTTCGCTATCGCGTAACTTATCTCGTGATTGCGAAGAAGGGGAGCTGGCAGGAGAGATTTCCTCTTCGTATTCGTATGGTTGGTGTCGCTTTCATATAGGATTCAGACGTAGGAGCATTACGTTCGGGTGAAAGGGGCTGCCTTCGTGATAGTGTAGTGTCAGGCACAGGAATTACCTTCGTAGTCGCAGAGCAAGGCTCGCATTTGCGTAAGCTTGGCAGGCTGGTGTCACGACCCAAAATTTCATCATAAGGGTCGTGATGACACATAGTCTCCAAGACTAGGTAAGCCTATCACCTATGATCTCAATCAACATAAAATAACTTCAAAATTAACAAAACACTGTGAAATATGATAATATTGCTAGACATGAGTACAATAAATAACTTTTCAAAATCCGGTAATACGGAGTCATAAGCTCTGCACAAAATACATAACAAGTCTCAAGAGTACATCATTTTTGGGATTCATAAACAGTAGAAAGTGAAGTAAGGGGGTGACTTCGAGGCCTGGGAACGGAACAACAGGGATACTTTGAAATCTTCAACCAACCCTAGCACGTCTCCTAACGATAAGCTCGAGCTGAAGTACCTGAATCTGCACAAACAATGTGAAGAAGCATAGTATGAGTGCACCACAGTCGGTACCTAGTAAGTATCAAGACTAACCTCGGTAGAGTAATGACAAGGTTCAAGTCATGATACTCAATAATCAAATAACATATTCAATAAATTAATAACTGGCAATACAACATGAGGTGAACAGTAATATCAACAAGTCATCAATTAGAAGATAAAACATATGAAATAGCCCGATGAACGGAATTCCTCAATTTATAAAAATTCAGCCCAAAGCTTTAATGAAAATGAGTACAGGATCAATATATTACTTTTATCCCATCACAGTAACAATATCAGAGATGCCATAAAAAATCACATAATCTTAGCAAGAATAACTCCCAAAACCATCATGCACAACAACATTACAATACCATCCTTATCTCACCGTGTTTGCTAAAATAAAATAAATACCCACCTTGTCTCACCACCCGCATATTAACAAATCATCTCACCTTGTCTCGTCATATGTGCAAACCCGATATAGGACCCTTTGTCTCGCCACATTTGCAATATCAACAATAACAATAATAATAGCACAACAAGACCTCGTGCCAACTCCTAAACAATCCGCCCAACACGTCCACATATGCCAAAATCATAACAACATAACACGACAACAATTTTTATCAAGACATAGATTCACAATCTTCCAACATAGGGCACAAGGACATATCAATAAAGAAAAGCAGATGGGTGTTCAATAATTAAGCATGAATTCAGTTAATTCAATTTAGCAACAATCTCACAAATGCCCAACTTGTCCATTTTAGGAAATAAATTTCTAAAACATAATCTCTAGCATGAAAAAATCAACTCAAGTAATTATCCAAAGTGAATACACATATCTTAGAGGTCTCTCAATCAAAACAAGGTAATAAAGGCAACCTCGGTCTAAGCTAATCATAATTCACACATACGCTCCTCTACACCCTCGTCGCATCGTGTACACATCGCTTTACACATATCACGATAAGCAATTAAAGCCAAATCACAAGGGGCATTCTCCTACACATGGTTAGAGAAGATACTTAACTCAAGTAGCCCAATTTCAACACTCAAAAATAGCCTTTCCCTTAGAAATCACCTCCACTCGGCTCACATTTAACACAAAACTACTCGATAACATCAAACAATGCAAGAGGGAGAATTGCAATCTTTACCAATTTTTCAAAAAGTTAACAAAATTCAACCCCGGGCCCGCCTGGTCAAAACCTGAGTCGAGAGGTTGATCTCGACTACCTATAAAACCACAAGTCAAAATATATGATTAGTTTTCAAATCTGAGTCCACTCTCAAACCTCAGGTTTTCAATTTTCAAAACATAGTAAAAAAATCCCCAAAAGTTCTCTTCGGTTTTTATGATTTTGATGTTAACTAGGAACTAGGAACTAAGTGTTATAAATCAATCTAAAACCTCACTGAAACCAAATCAACCATCCCCGTAAGTAAAATTACAAAAAATACATATATGGAAAGCTTTAAAGGTGAAAATGGGGCTCAAATACACAAAACGACCGGGCGGGTCGCACATTAAGAACGTTACCGAGTCTAACCAAAGCTCACACTTGGAGAATTTAGCATATAGCTTCTTCTCCTTCAAAATATGGAGCAGGATCCTCAAGTGCTGCCCATGCTCTTCACGACTGCGAGAATACACCAGTATATCATCAATAAACACAATGACGAAGATATCCAGATACAACTAAAATACGTTGTTCATCAAGTGCATGAAAGTTGTTGGGGCATTGTTGAGCCTAAAGGACCTCACCAAGAACTCATACTGGCCATAACGGGTCTCGAAAGTCGTCTTAGGAATATCTGAAGCCCTGATCTTTAACTGATGGTACCCTGACCTTAAGTAAATCTTCGAGAATACCCTAGCACCCTATATCTAATCGAATAAATTATCAATACATGGTAGTGGGTACTTGTTCTTGATAGTAACCTTGTTCAGTTGCCTATAGTCTATGCACATTCTCATGGAACCGTCTTTTTGCTTCGCAAATAGAATTGGAGCACCCCAAGGTGAAACTCGATATGATGCAAAAGCAGACTCACAGATGCGTGGTATTGTTCGCAAAAGTGGAAGTTCGACACTTAGAGGAAAGCCGCAGATGCGGCCACTATTCCGCAGAATTTGGACCGCAAATGCGAAATCATTGGCAGAGTTTATATTCGAAGGGTTTCATTGGGAGTTTTAGAAATCGACTAAGGGCGATTTTTGAGAGGCTTTTTGCTACAATTGAAGAGGTAAGCAAAGATTATTCAATTTTAATGATAGATATTGATTACCCATTGATTATTACACCTAGTTTATGTGAATTTAAAGTGGAATTTGGGAATTTTAGGCTATGACATTGGAGAGTGAGATTTGGTGATTTGAGGGTTGATTGTGGTTAGAATTGGATGAAATTGGTATGATTGGACTCGTAACTGAATGGCTATTCGGAATTTGTAAATCTTGTCGGGTTCCGAGGTGCGAGTTCGGGGTTGACTTTGCATATTTTATTCAAGATCTTAGATTTCTCTTTTGGGATTGTTTCCTATGGTTTTATTGATGGTATTAATTTATTTTGCCTAGATTTGGATCATCTGGAGGTTCATCACGAGGGAAGGGCTTCTTAGAGTACTGATTTATCTTGATTGAGGTAAGTATCTTATCTAAACTTGGTTGAGGCACTAGTTGCCTAAGTTATTTGTGATAGCTATGTGCTATGGGTGGTGCACATGTGCCTGGCAGAGCCCATGTGCATGCGCCAGGGTATTTATCCATGCTTGGGGTAGTGCGTAGACTATGAAATGCCTTGAATTGATTGTTAAGCTTTATGTTGTGACATTTCTCATATTTGTACACCGTTGTGAGTTAATTGAGCCATATTTGAGGTTACCTAGAGATTAATATCTTAATTTAACTTGATAATTGTTGCTTTCGTAATGGAATTGCTGGCTTGAGCTATGATAGCACACTTTGCACCTGCATACACCTTAGCATGTCATTTATATCAGTCCAGGAGTATCAAACTTGATATTCATTAATCATGTACATCTAAGCTTGTATATCTGTTCTCTGGGTGATATGATCTGGACTGATAGCTCGTGACCATGCTGGGCGGATTATGTTATTGAGCATGTGACCACACTAGGAAACTTTTGATTATTAGAACGTGAGTTGTCCGTGCAGATTCAGATATTTATATTATGGCACATGAGTTGTCTGTGCAACACATAAGTTGTATGTGCGGTTGATATGATTAGCACGTGATTTATCCGTGCAACACGTGAGTTGTCCGTGCACCGTGTGGACATGGATCCATCCCCCTAGGGTAACCCTCTCATGTTTGTCTCTTGATTGTGTACACACGGATTTGAGAAAAACTGATCAGTGGTTTGGTACAAATATTGAAATATTGAGGAAAATCTAGCCAGTGTTTGTTTTGGATTTTGTATTTTATCTTTACTTGCAATTTCCTTGGATATTTACCATAATTACTTGCATATCATCGTAATGTGCAGGATCATTGACTGAGCAGAATACTTGAGTAATCGTGCACACACACAAATGGTTCTTTTTGTGCTTTATGACTTGATCATGTTATTGTTCTATTCTTGTTGAATTTATGAATTGTATAGGTATAGAAAGTATCATTTATAATTCTTGCTTCTTTTAACTCGTCGATGTTAGTTATGATACTTACTTAGTACATGGAGTTGGTTGTACTCATGCTACACTCTGCACTTAATTGTGCATATCAAGGTGTCGGGCCCAATCATCAGTAACGGAGTTGCTTGGTGAGTTGATCATCGAGAGACGAGGTAGAGATGCATTCTCGTCCGCAGTTTTGGCGTCTCTTTTCTTGTATACTATTGTCTTTATTTTAGACGGTATTGTATTTGGTTATTTCAGACTTGTATTTCCGTATTAGAGCTTATGACTTTGCATTTACCGGTTCTGGGGGATTTATAATATATTGGCATCATTATGTTATATTGAGGTTTTAAACTTATGTTATTTATGTTAATTCTTCTATTATGGTTCTTTATTGTTAAGTTTGGCTTGCCTAGCAAGTGTGTTGGTGCCATCACGACTTGTTGGGATTTTGGGTCATGACACTTTATAAACCTTGAAAAACCACATAGTAGACATTGGAAACTACCCCCCCCCCCAATATTTTTATCAGTAGTGAAGCCCTTTTAACCCACTTTTAACCACCAAATTCCATCAATGAAAATTAAACTTGCTCCGAATACGAATGTGTCAAAATTTGATTGTTTGTCAAATTGTAACAACCCCCCCCCCCCCGGTCCTTTAAAGTATTGTGGCCCCATTCCCTTATTTATCATTGCTTTTATGTTCATTTTTAGTTATGTGACTTGTCGGGTGGTTGGATTGGTTTGGGGGAGGTTTCGGGGTGAATTGAGACACTTAGTTCCAAGGTTGAAAGCTTAAGTTGGAAGAATTGACCGGAGTTTGACTTACAGATAGACGGATCTGGAATGAAGTTTTTAGGGTTCCAATAGATTCATATAGTGATTTTAGAGTTAGGAGTATGTCCAGATGTTGATTTGGAGGTCCGCAGGTTGATTTGGTGCTTTTTGGCGAAAGTTGAAAAATTAAAGGTTTGGAAGGTTTATAGTTTTGACCGAGGTTGAATTTATTGATATCGGGCTCGGATTGTATTTCAGGGAGTTAGTATAGGTCCCTTGTCTCATTTAGGACTTGCATGGAAAATTTGCGTTCATTCGGAGTTGGTTTGATATGATTCGGTGTTAGTTTTAGAAGTTAAATGTTCATTGGTTCAATAGGCTTGAATTGGGGTGCGATTCATAGATTTGATGTTGTTTCATATGATTTAAGACCTCGAATAGATTCGTTTTGTGTGTTGGGACTTGATGGTATGTTCGGACAGGGTCCCCGGGGCCTCGGGTGTGATTCAGATTGAGTTCAGACTCATCTGGAGACTTGAAGGATTTTGATGCCTGCTGAGTCTGGTACAATTACACCTATGATAATTGGGCCTCAGGTGTGGCACTGTAGAAGCGGCCCATTGGCAGCAGATGCGAGATGGGGCTGGGTGATTTACTAAGGGATAATTTCACGTTGTGTTGCGTCTTTTATGTTGGTAGAGTTGACGTGATGTTGACTATACTTCCATTTTGTTTGAGAGAGATGAGTTTTAATGGGTCGGATGATGCCTGTAGATTTGATGCTAGGGTGATGTGATGATTTTTTTGAATGAAATGGGGTCCCGGGTTGGTGTGACTGTCGCGCCCCCTTTTCCTCGTGGAGTCCGGGTTTATGACATTTTGGTTGGGACAACTCTTTCCTTTTAGAAAGGGAGTTTGCATTTTTTGAAGAGTCGCCACCTAACGATTTAAGGTGCGTTAGGTCACCTATAGGGTTCATTTATAACTACGTTTGGTAACTAGAGACAGGGTAAGGGCTTGAAATTATCCAAAGGGGAAGGTGTTATGCACCCCTCAGGATCCACTAGTGTGGTTCCCGGTTAAACAGTTTTTGAGAATTTGTACAATTAGCAAATAAAAAAGTATGGCTCAAATAGTAGGGATTTAAGTTTAAATACACGGGCGTTTGAAAAAAAAAACAATTAATGAAAAGCAAGATTTTGAAAAGAATTACGATCTAAGCATGTTTGTAAAGGGGTATCCTAGGTTTGTTTATAATATGGATCACATCAATGCAATACCCGGTATGACACTCCTCAAAGAGGGTCAACACGTGGTATTAACGCACCGGTCATCATATCCATATCTAACCCTTTCCCGCCCCGTGAAGGTAATTAAAGTGAGGGTTGGTCTCGACCCCTATTGCATGTTGTTACCCGTCCATTCATATCAGTCCCAGAGAAATTTAGGACTCCTATCCTAAAACAAGGTGGTTCTAGGCAGACCCTCAAGTTTAAAGGTAAAATACTAAGACGACATATAATAAACAAGAAGGACTTCAATTAAAGGGGAGCATGGAAGACAAATGAAAGGCTCAGATATACCTCCGCACACAGTACACGTAAACAGCATGACTCATACATAATTAAGGTCTATATTCAGATCCTAAGCATGATATCTAAGTGATAACAACAAAGTCAGATTTATTACATTATACAGAGAAGAAGTCCTAATCAGGCTTTCCTGCTGATTTTAACATGCTGACAGTTAAACACTAATCACAAAGACGGTTCTGGTTTTATTTTAAAGTCGATTGTCTAAGGTTTGCCTAGGCGTAAAATAATATGCAGCAGTTACCAGAATTATTAAAAATAGTTTGGAAGTTATTTTACCTAAAGCATGTTGTTCTAAATATTGCAAAGACATGCAGGGATTGCGACCAGTTTCACTTAAACAGGATAATAGAACATGAGGTTGTTTTATGTCCTTTTTCATGCATCACTAGTTTGACTAGGTGTGATTGAGCGAGTGTGAACGAGATCCTAAAATAAGGTACTTAACATGCACATGTGAAAATGCAGAATGATTTCAGGACATGCAGAATTCCTTAAGCATGATTTCTAAATGCCCAAAGAGTTACAACATGATTTCAAGATGTGCAGGAGTAACAATTTTATGTTGATGCTGTTATTTAGCCTAAAACACGATTTCTAAGTGGTAAAATGATGTTAAATAAGATGCCGAAACAGTAAACCTAAGAACATGGTATCTAATGCATGACATGCTTTGAATGTGTTGGTCTTACACATGGATTCTAATGCACATATAGGAAATGTAAACCTAAGGCATGGTTTCTACCTATTGATGTTGATAACATATATAATTACCCTCCCCTTTTCACTAGCCAACCCCAATATTTGTTTACAACAGATTATTACAGACCAACATTGAAATGAATTACATAAGTAGAAAAGAAAAATAAGAAGTTACACTATAGAGAGCCTAAAAACAGGCCCAGATTTCAAGAACCTCAAATGCCAAAATTGTTTCATAGCCTTTCTCATATCCGGGTGTGTTAAAGTTTTCTAAGGACCTCAAGGGATCCCGGGCAGTGCTCACACCTAGATTTCATAGCCAAGACAGAGTAAGTGCAGTGTGAAAAGGCCAGCTTTCATGTGTCCAAGTTTAGAGGGAGCTCAAGGGTCCCAAGGCAAGGCTCACACAAAAGGGGAAGAACTTAGTGGTCTAAGAGTAGAGTGAGAGTGCTTGACATAGTGTTGAAAAGATTTAAGCAGGAAAAAAGTTTGAAAGACTTTTTGAAACAGTTTTGTAAAAAACAACAACAGAGGAAGTTGTTCAATATGACAATTTTGAAAAGAGAGTAGGGTAACAAGCAACAGTCCAAACACAACACTCAAAACAGGTTCACATATAACCAAAGAACATAGGACCAAGGCAGGTTCAACAACCAAAAGCATGGGTAGTAAGATTTGGGGACACATAGGTTACACAATTAAACACATAGTTGCAGGAGTGCTTAAGTATAGAATCAGCAATATGCTAAGGGGTTAGAGAACTTCAGATTTAACACAGAATCATGTAACTTAAGGATAGCCAACTATTTTGCATAGAGAGGTTTATGCCAGAAATCAGAGAAACATAAGTAAGGAAGGGCCACATTGGGGTATATTAGGAGGGGGAATAACATTTTATAAACATGATGAGTCTAAGGGAGGGGAGACATTCAGAAGCATGCTGATGAAGTGATGAAGTAAACATATCAATTGCAAGTTGAATCAACAGAACCATAAGTAAAAACATACTAGAAATAAGATGAAATGAAGCAGTAAAAGAAATACATTGTTTTGAAACATGAATTGAAATCAGAACATACCAGTAAAGAAGTATGTAAACACAAAGTGAGGGGGGGCAAGAGAGTAGATTAATCAGCCTTGGCTTGCAGCCGGATGACTTAGAACAATAGCAAATAACCAGAGAAAAGAGAGCAGAAGAATATTTTCTTTTTGTGTGAGAGAGGGTTTTTGAACTAATGTGTTCGTGTCTTTATAATGAAAGAATTAATTGTTCAGCAATTATAGAACTACAAGATCAATTAAGGATCGAAAATCAGCCAAGTCTCCCTTAATTAAGGGAGTAATTTACCAACGGTAGAAAGCAGGTGACAAACAAGGAAAGAATTCAAACAACATAGGTACAGAGTAAACAATTAGGGCTAGGTTCATAAGGCTCTAATTAAGGAAATCATAAGAATAAATTAACAATATAGTCAGCCATGTAATAAGGCAAGAGGTAAACTAAAGGTCGGAAATCAGTAAAGAATATTACCATAGGGAATCAGTAAAGGGTGTCAATCACAGAAAATTAGGGATTCAACTAGAAATAGTCCTGATTAGAGGAAATTATCACAATTTCTGTCAATAAACAAAGTAAACATAATATAGGTAGGAGAAGCAAAATCAGAAACCCTAATGAGCACAAGGGGGTAGAAAATCATAGAGACTCAGAACATATGCATGAGAAACAGACATACACACAAATCACACGAGTAAATAAGCAAAGACAGTGTCAGAACCCAGGATTAAAACCAAAAAATTAGGGTTCTTAGCATGATAAATCAGATAAAAGAGAAAAACTTAAATAACCGTTTAAACATAGTAAGAATCATAAAATAATACCAGAAAATTAGAGGGAAAGTCGTTTTCAGAAGGGGTTAAGAAACCCTAGTTTGAAGATGAAAAGGTGTTGTTGAAAAGTCGGAGAGATTCTTAAGAAAACAATAAAGACAACTTCGAAAACTGTTAGATCTATTACAGATCTAAGAAGTCAAGAGCTAAAATTAGGGTTTCAGAGAGAGATAACCCATATATAAAGATATTTCGATTTAGAAGCCATGGATCTAGCCGGAAAATAGAAAATTACTCAGACAGGCCAAGGTGACCGGAGAACAGCATAGAAACCATGAGAGGTGAGTGAACCATCTTCTGGTTCCTTTGAGGACCTTAGGGCAGCAACAAACGGCATAAGAAGAGAGCCATGGAGGCTAGGTGTGGCGATGGAACCTCCATTGTTACCGGCGAGCCAACGACTGGTGAGAGGAGCTAGGTTTAGCAAAGAGGATTTTGAGAGAGATGTAACGACGGAGAGGATGAGAGCAAATGAGAGGATGGGAATGAGGGTTTGGGGGGTAGTCTTTAGGTTAATTATGGTACAGGGGATCTGGACTATTGATTAGAATTGATCAACGGTCCAGATTGGACCAAGGATTGGGTCGGGTAGGACTTAGATTAGGGCTTGGGTATTGGGCTAATTTAATTGGGGTTTTGGGGCTGGCTTAATTGGGTTATAATCAAAATAAAATGGGGCTATTTGTTAAATACCCAATTAAATTGAATAATTTATAAATTGGCTAACAATTATACAAAAATGAATTTTATGCATATAAAATAGTTAAAAATGATTACTTAGTATTTAAAAATACAAATGCTTAATTTCTGGTCAAAAATAGTATAAAATCAAATCATATGATTGGGCTATAATTGCAAAGTTATTGCAATTATAGCCAAAAGATACCAATTTGGCTAATTATGAAATAATTTGATTTAAATAGGACCATAAATAATAAATTAAATCAAGAGATGATTTTGAAATCATTTGTAATGCCATTTTGTAATTATATATTGGGAATAAAATGCTAGATAAATTAATAAAAATATAGGAAAATTATAGAAAAATACCAATTGCTATTGATGCATGATTTTGAAGGTATATATGCAATTTTAAAATATTTTGGGGAAAAATTGGGTATCAACAACTGCCCCTCTTTACCCGGGAAGGATGAAAGAGTTTTCGGGTAAAGAAATGATGGCCAATTTTGACCGAGTGAAATAGTTCGAGAGGTTAGGCCGCACCCTGATTTCTGAGCAACCTACATATCCTTGGTTTCACAGGAATTAGGCCATATGTAGTTCTGGATCCATCGGCGTAGTATACCGATGAAGCCATTTCAAGAACAAATGCAACATCTAGGGTTGGGTGAGTGAACGATTTACGGGAATGGTTAGGTTCGATATGGCTAAGGGAACTGGAGCGGGATCGCTCATGCTGGGATGGCCGTTGCTCGCCGGCTTACCTGCAAATAGAAGCAATACAAGCGTATACTATGCATAAATTTAAACATGATGCAAATTCCCATCGGACCATAAATGTTGTCTTTAGAAGGATAGGAATGGCGTCCTCAGACCATGATGTCCTGGGCCATGGGTTGTTTGGTGCAGGATTCGCATGCCATGAAATGATGTTCTCGGGCTATGAGGATGGTGCCTTCGAACCATGACGCCTTTGAATAATGATATGCAAAAGATTGAAATAGATCCTCAGGCCATGACATGGTGTTCTTGGGCTATTAAGATGATGCCTCCAAACTATGATGCCTTTGGATGAGTTGGCGATATTTCAGCCCATGAAGGATGCGGTAGCATTATGCAGACAAAATGGGCTCAGTCTTGCGAATTGAAGGGCAGAGCTTAGCCCATAAGAGATGAGAGATAAATAGTGCTTGGGATAACACTTAGTTTCGAAGAAAATTGGAGGCAGAGCTTAGCCTCGAAAGGTAGAAGAGTAGCCTTATGTAATGGAAATGCAGATAGAGGTAGAGCTTAACCTCGGAAGGCAGAATGGTAGCCTTATGCAGATTGGAAGGCAGAATAGTAACCTTATGCAAATTGGAAGGCAGAATAGTAGCATTATGCAATGCAGATGCAGATGGAGGTAGAGCTTAACCTCGAAAGGCAGAATGGTAGCCTTATGCAAATCGGAAGGCAGAATAGTAGCCTTATACAAATTGGAAGACAGAATAGTAGCCTTATGCAATGCAGATGCAGATGGAGGCAGAGCTTAACCTCAGAAGGCATAATTCTAGCCTTATACAGATTAGAAGGCAGAATAGTAGCCTTATGCAATGCAGATGCAGATGGAGGTAGAGCTTAACTTCGGAAGGCAGAATGGTAGCCTTATGCAGATTGGAAGGCACGATAGTAGCCTTATGAAATGCAAATGCATTTGGAGACAACGTTTAGTCTCGGAAGGCAGAATGGTAGCCTTATGCAGATTGGAAGGCAGAATAGTAGCCTTATGCAATGCAAATGCAGATGGAGATAGCGTTTAGTCTCAGAAGGCAGAATGGTAGCCTTATGCAGACTGGAAGACAGAATAGTAGCCTTATGCAATACAAATGCAGATGGAGACAGTGTTTAGTCTCAGAAGGCAGAATGGTAGCCCTATGTAGATTGGAAGGCAGAATAGTAGCCTTATGCGATGCAAATGCAGATGGAGACAACTTTTAGTCTCGGAAGGCAGAATGGTAGCCTTATGCAAGAAATAAGATAACAAATGACAGTAGAGTTTTCTTAGCTGATAGTAGATTGCGGCGTTGTGATTACTGGGAGCATTCTGACATACGGAACATCGCTGGTGTGTGCTGATAGCAAATGTTTGCAAGTGCAACGGTTCTGAGAATCCTATTCTTGAATAATGTTTGTCCCATGGGTGTATAGTATGTTTACTGATTTCGCAATCCTAGTGCCTGCATCCAAAGAAAAATCATGAGTTTTGTAAGGGGGAGGTTAGTTCGTATCCATGCTGGCTTTGCTTGACTCGTTCGGCCTTGATATGGTGATACCGTCTGTATCGTTGGGGTAGTGTTGCTAAACAAAGCAGTCTCAATAATAAACATGCATGATTTGTAAAAGTATGACATAAATGTATAATTAAAAATAGGTTTTAGATGAACCAACGACTGTGACGCAGTTCAGGATATTGCAACCTCTCCTGCTACAGAATTTTGAGGGTCCTCCTCAAAGTTCTGCCCCAGTTTGATGGGTTGACATTTCTGACTGTTGCTCGTACAGTGATCGGGTGAAATTACTTCAGAACTTTGAGGGTCCTCCTCAAAATTCTGCCCCAGTTTCCAATTATAGGGGGAAATGAAAATTTTATTGAACTGTGACTGAACCCATAGGGCTGCCTACGTATCCCTCTTAAACGGGAATCAGGTCAGGCGTAGTTCAATTTGCATCATATAAGGAAAGCATAAATATTACACATAGTAATGCTTGACTGCATCTGAATTGATCGGCTTTGGCCAGACTTCTCCATCCATTTCTACAAGTATGAGGGCTCCTCCTGTCAAAACCCGGTGAACAATGTATAGACCTTGCCAGTTGGGAGAGAACTTCTTTTTGGCTTCATCTTGATGCAGAAAAATTTTCTTTAACACCAGCTGCCCCTGTGTGAACTGTCTTGGCTTGACTCTTTTGTTGAAGGCTCTGGTCATTCTGTTCTGGTAGAGTTGACCATGTTAGACTGCATTCATTCTCTTTCCATCTATAAGGGCTAGTTGCTCATAACGACTTTTAACCCACTCTACATCGTCGAGCTCAGCCTCTTGTATGATCCTTAGGGAATGGATTTCTACCTCAACGGGAATGACAACCTCTGTACCGTAAACTAACATATAAGGGGTTGCCACCAGTTGATGTGCGTACTGTGGTGCGATACCCCAGTAGAGCAAATGATATCTTCTCGTGCCACTATCTGTGATTCATTATCATTTTTCTCAATATCTTCTTGATATTCTTGTTGGCGACTTCTACAGCTCCATTTATCTGAGGTATGTAGGCTGTGGAATTCTTGTGTTTGATCTTAAATGTTTCGCACATAGCTTTCATCAAGTCGTTGTTGAGGTTGGAGCCATTATCAGTAATAATTGACTCTGGAATTCCGAATCGACAAACAATGCGGTCGCGGACAAAGTCTGCCACGACTTTCATAGTCACTGCTTTGTAAGATGTTGCTTTGACCCATTTGGTGAAATAGTTGATGGCTACTAGGATAAACCTATGTCTGTTGGAAGCAACATGCTTTATTGGTCCAATAACATCCATTCCCCAAGCGGCGAACGGCCACAGTGAGCTTGTTGTGTTGAGCTCGCTTGGAGGTACCTTTATCATGTCTGCATGTATCTGACAGCGGTGGCATTTCCGGACATACTAGATGCAGTCCATTTCCATAGTTATCCAAAAGTAACCTGCCCAGAGTATCTTCTTTGCTAAGACAAAAATGTTCATATGTGGACCGTATGTCCCAGCATGAATTTCCTCTAGTAGCCTGGATGCTTCCTTTGCGTCGACATATCTTAATAATCCTAAATCGGGAATCCTTCTATACAGGATTCCTTCGCTGTGAAAGAAGTTGTTGGACAATATCCAAAGTGTGCATTTTTTAGTAGGATTCGCAAGCTCCCGGTACTCTCCTTTTGCCAAATATTCCTTGATATCATGAAACCAAGGCTTTCCGTCTGCTTCCTCTTCAACATGGGCACAATAAGCTGGCTGATTGTGGATTTTCACTGGAATGGGATCAATGAAATTCTTGTCGGGATGCTATATCATAGATGATAGGGTAGCCAATGCATTGGCAAACTCATTCTGAATTCTGGGAACATGCTGGAATTCCGTCTTCGTGAACCTCTTTCTCAATTCATGTATGTGATGTAGATACGGGAGTATCTTGGAGTTCTTGGTTGTCCATTCTCCTCGTACCTGATGTATAAGTAAGTCTGAATCTCCAATCACTAGCAACTCTTAAACGTTCATGTCAATGGCCATTTTGAGTCCTAAGATGCAGGCCTCAAACTCGGCCATATTGTTGGTGCAGGGGAACCTGAGTTTGGAAAACACTGGATAATGCTGACTGGTTTCTGATATTAGGAATGCTATGATGCCAACTCCTTTGAAGTTTGCTGCTCCATCGAGGAATATTCTCCAACCGTCATAGGATTCCGCAATGTCTTCTCCTACGAATGATACGTCTGAGGATGAAATGTTGTGCTCAACTCAACCCGAGTGCCCAACTCTCACTGAACTGCTCTCCAGAAGCATGAGGTAAACTGCGTACCTTGGTCTGAAATAATATACACGGCACACCATGAAGGCGAACAATCTCCCGGATATAGATCTCAGCTAACCTCTAAGAAGAATAGGAGACTGCCATAGGAATGAAATGCGCTGACTTGGTCATCCTATCAACAATGACCCATACTGCGTCGAACTTCCTCCAAGTCTGCGGGAGTCCAACAACGAAATCCATAGTTACCCGATCCCACTTCCAATCGGGAAGCTCAATCCTCTAAAATAAACCACCAGGCCTCTGATGCTCGTACTTAACCTACTGACAATTCAAACACCGAGCCACATATGCAACGATATCCTTCTTCATTCTCTGCCACCAATAATGTTGCCGCAAATCCTGATACATCTTTGCGGCTCCCGGATGAATAGAGTATTGGGAGCTATGTGCCTCCTCTAAAATCAACTCTTAGAGCCCATCCACATTAGGCACACGAACTCGACCCTGCAATCTCAAAACTCCATCGTCATCTAAGGTAACCTGCTTGGCACTCCGCGCTGCACCGTGTCTCTAAGGACACAAAATGGGGATCATCATACTGCCGATCACGGATACGCTCCAACAAAGAAGAACCAGCGACTGTGCAAGCTAGCACACGACTAGGCTCAGAAATCTCCAACCTCACGAACTGATTGGCCAAAGCCTGAACGTCCAAAGCAAGCGATCTCTCACCGACCGGAATATAAGCATGACTGCCCATACTGCTGACTTCTTACTCAGAGCATCGACCACCACATTGGCCTTTCCCAGATGATATAAGATAGTGATATCATTATCTTTCAATAACTCCAACAACCTCCTCTACCTCAAATTCAACTCCTTTTGCTTGAACAAGTACTGAAGACTCTTGTGATCCGTGAACACCTCACATGCCACGCCATACAGATAATGCCTCCAAATCTTAAATGCGTGAACAATGGCTGCCAACTCTAAATAATGAACCATATAGTTCTTCTCATGAATCTTCAACTACCGCGAAGCATAGGCAATGACTTTGCCATCCTGCATCAACACTGCACCAAGCCCAATACGAGATGCATCACAATAAACTGTATAAGGCCTTGAACCTGTGGGCAAAACCAACACCAATGCCGTAGTCAGAGTTTTCTTGAGCTTCTGAAAGCTCGCCTCACACTCATCCGACCATCTGAACTGTGCACCCTTCTAGGTTAACCTGGATACCCTTTGCTGACACAACATGACCCAGGAATGCAACTGAACTCAACCAGAACTCACACTTCGAGAACTTAGCATATAACTGACTATCCCTCAAAGTCTGAAGAACCACTCTAAGATGCTGCTCGTGCTCCTCCCGACTGCGGCAATATATCAAAATATCATCAATGAAGACTATCACGAACGAATCCAAATAAGGTCTGAACACTCGGTTCATCAAATCCATAAAAGTTGCTGCGGCATTTGTCAACCCGAATGGCATCAACAGGAACTTATAATGCCCGTACCGAAAGCTATCTTAGGGACATCGGATGCCCTAATCCTCAGCTGATGGTAGCTAGATCTCAAGTCAATCTTCGAGAATACCTTGGCACCCTGAAGCTGATCAAACAAATCATCAATCCTTGGCAATGGATATTTATTCTTGATTGTAACCTTGTTCAGCTGCCGGTAATCAATACACATTCTCATCGACCCATCCTTTTTCTTAACAAACAACACCGGCGCACCCCAAGGCGAAACATTGGGTCTAATGAAACCCTTCTCAAGCAAGTCTTGCAACTGCTCCTTCAACGTTTTCAACTCAGGCGGGGCCATACGATACAACGGGATAGAAATAGGCTGAGTGTCCGGAGCCAAATCAATGCAAAAATCAATATACCTGTCGGGTGGCATACCCAGCAGGTCTAAAGGGAATACCTCAGGAAACTCACGAACAACGGACACATAATCAATGGAAGGAACCTCAGCACTAGAATCACGAACATATGCCAAATAGGCCAAACACCCCTTCTCGACCATACGTCGAGCCTTCACATAAGAGATAACACTACGGGTAGAATGACCAGGAGTCCCTCTCAAGCTAAGGTCACAGTCTTGGCATGACAGTCCAAGATAGCGTGGTAAGGTGATAACCAGTCAATCCCCAATATAACATCGAAATCGACCATGTCTAGAAGCAACAAATCTACTGGAGTCTCAAGACCCCTAATCACTACTATACAAGAGCGATGGAATCGATCTACCACAATAGAATCACCCACCAGTAGACATATAAACATGAGTACTCAAAGAATAACTAGGCATGACCAAATACGATGCAAAATAAGATGATATATACGAGTATGTAGACCCTGGATAAAACAACACTGAAGTATCTCTATCACAAACCAGAACAGTACTTGTGATAACCGTATCTAAAACCTCAACCTCAGGCTTGCTGGAAGAGCATAACATCGGGGCTGGGCCCCTCCACCCTGGACTATATCTCTGGGACGGCCTGCAGCTGGCTGGCCTCCACCTCTAGTAGTCTGAGATCCACTTCTAGCACCTCTACCTCCACCTCTAGCACATCTACCCCCACCTCTAGCTGGCTGGGCAGGCTGTGGAACACCTGGTGCCTGAACCATAGCACGGGAACCTTGCTATTGCAATTGAGTACCCACCAATCTCGGACAAGCCCTCCTAATATGACCATATTTACCACACTTATAGCATCCACCCGAGTGATGCGGCTGAGGAAACTGAGACTGGCCTTGACGACCTGAATGGCCACCCCGAAAACTCTGGAGCGGTGGTGCACTTATAGGAGCTGATGGTGCACTGTAGGGCTGCTGATTAGAATAGTGCATATGAGAACCACAACCACCTGATGCACCGTGAGAAACCTGAAGTGCTGACTGAAAAGGCCTATGAGGATGGCCTCTACCATACAAATCCCTACCTCCAAACGAGTCACCATTGAATCTGCCTGAATGTAGGGGCCTCTTATCCGACCCATGACCACCTTCCTATGATAGAACCATCTCCACTCTCCTGGCCACATTGGCCGCCTCCTAAAAAGTAATCTCACTCCCAGCCTCCCTAGCCATCTGAAGATGAGTCGGCTGAACAAGACCATTAATAAACCTCCTCACCCTCTCCTCTCTCTCTCGATAGGAAGTATGATAAGTGCATGATGATCCAAGTCAATGAATCTGGTCTTATACTGGGTAACAGTCATAGAACCCTGCTGAGACGCTCAAACTGCCTCCGATAGGCCTCTCTCTGAGTGATGGGGAGAAACTTCTCCAGAAATAGCTGTGCAAACTGCTCCCAAGTCAAGACTATAGCCAAGCAATAATCTCTCCACCAAGTCTTGGCGGATCCAGACAAGCGAAAAGTGGTAAAATCGACCCCATTGGTCTCAACTATCCCTATTATCCTAAGAACCTCATGACAGATGTCTAAATAATCTGGAGGATCCTCAGTAGATGTACCACTAAAGGTAGTAGTGAAGAGCTTGGTGAACCTATCCAGCCTCCACAAAGCATCGGCAGACATAGCTGCTCCATCGCCGGTCTAAGTTACCACACCCGGCTGAACTGCTCCAACTAGCTGAACTGCTGGAGTCTGAAACTGGGGAGCTACCTGCTCCGAAGTGCGAGTAGCAGGAGTCTGGTCTCCTCCTCCAGCCTGAGAGATGGCTAGTGCTACAGGAAGCAAGCCTCCTCTGGTGACACTCTCCATAAGGCCCACTAGACGGACCAGAGCATCCTGAAGAACTGGGGTAGCAATAAACCCCTCTGGGACCTGAGATGGGCCCACCAGAACTGCTGGGGCCAGAACCTCATCATCAAAGTCAACCTGAGGCTCCGCCACTGGTGCTGCTACTCTGGGCTAAGCTCTGCCCCGGCCTCGGTCTCTAGAACGGCCTCGGCCTTGCCCTCTACCCCTCATGGGAGCTGTTGCTGGGGGCTCGAGCTGCTGAGCGGTGGATGAGGAAGCGCGTGTTCTCTCCATCTACGAAGGAACAGAGTAAAAATTCAATTAGCATCGAGAAACAAAACCGCACGACAAGAAATAACAAATGTGAAGTTTTCCTAACTCTGTAGCCTCTGGGGGATAAATACAGACGTCTCCGTTCCGATCCCTTAAACTCTACTAAGCTTGTCCGTGAATTGTGAGACCTATGTAACCTAAAGCTCTGATACAAACTTGTCACGACCCGAATTTCCCACCCTCGGGAGTCGTGATGGCGCCTACTCGTAGAAGATAGGCAAGCCACAAAATATAGAAAATTCTAACTCTTTCACCTTAATCCTTTTAACAATTTGAATTAACAAGAAATTAGCAATTTAAAGATTAACGATAACAGAATAAGCGGAAGACTTAAACAGCTAAAAATGATCAAAATAGTACTATAATGCCAATATACTCCTCTACCCGCTGGTGTCACAATATTCACGGACTGTCTATGAGTACTATATACAAATGTCTGAAAAAGGAAATATAGTCTGTCTCGGAGACAAGTGAAAACAGAACATATAAATGGATAGAAGAGAAAGCCAGGCCTGCGGATGCCTGCAGGAATACCTCGGGATCTCTGGGTGGATTGAAGGCTGGCTCCCCAAGTGCTATTGCCCAAATGCTGCTCCGGTATCTACACATAATGCAGAGTATATCATCAGCGCAACCGACCCCATGTGCTAGTAAGTGTCTGGCCTAACCCCGGCGAGGTAGTGACGAGGCTAGGACCATACTCCAGATAAACCTGTGCAGTTATATAATATACAGCGAAAAATAAATAGGAATAAACAATTTAAATAGGAGGGGATACATGCTACGGGGAAAATATCAAATCCAGCAGAAACTTAAGAGAAATATGAGGGAATGATTCAAGATCTACAACAAAACAATAATAATATTGTTGCGACGCGCAATCCGATCCCTTATCTTTTAACACTGTTGCGGCGTGCAACCCGATCCATTTATATCACTGTTGCGGCGTGCAACCCGATCCAATATAATATTTGTTGCGGTGTGCAACCCGATCTAATATAACATTGTTGCGACGTGCAACTCGATCCATATATAATAATGTTGCGGCGTGCAATCCGATACATATATAATAATGTTGCGGCGTGCAACCCGATCCATATATAATAATGTTGTGACGCGCAAGCCGTTCCAAATATACGGTCAACAATAATCATAACAATAGTCCCAGCAAGGGATCAATAACAAACTACACTATCCCGGCAAGGGAATCAACAACATAAATAAATACGTCCCGGCAAGGGAGAAACAACTATAACCAATCTTAATCCAACATCTAACTATTTCAGCTATCACCAATACTCAAACTTAGTAATTCCCACGAAAACAAATTTAATCTTTGCTCAATATCGAGAGTCATCAATTAAAGCATATGTAATATCATTTAAGAACACAATAAGTTGCAATTTAAGACTCACGGTCATGCTCGACACCAACGTATAGATACTCGTCACCATGCCTATACGTCGTACTCAATAAGAAGCAAATAGAAAATAGGACACAACTCCTAATCCCTCAAGATAAGGTTAGACCGAACACTTACCTCAAACTTCCACGGCCAACTCAAGCCTCAAACACCACTTTTCCCTTTGAATTTAGCTCCAAATCAATTGTATCTAGACATAATCGACTTAATAACATCAATAACGATAAACAATCCAATTCCAACACTCAATTATAGCTTTCTAATCATTCTTCCCAAAAAGTCAAAAATTGACCCAGGGCCCGCTTGGTCAAAACACGAGGTTTGGACCAAAACCCGATCACCCATTCACCCACGAGCCCGAATATATAATTTATTTTGAAATCTGACCCCAAAATGAGGTCAAATTCACAAATAATCAAAAAACCCTAACTCTAACCAAATCCCTAATTTTCTACCTTTAATCTCATGTTTTAGGCCTAAAAATCTAGTGGGTGTTGATAAAAATGGAAGAAAACGAGCTTAGGATTACATACCTATGAAGATATGGTGAAGTTCTTCTTCAAAAATCACCCAAGAGGTGTGGAGAAGATGAAGTTTGTGAAAAATAATGAAAATCCCGTATGGCATTCTATTTTTGAAACTTAAAATAACTGGGCGAAATTGGTCATCGCGTTCACGATAGGTACATCGCGTTTGCGATGGGTTAGGCCTGATAAGCCTTCGCGTTCGCGGAAGATGGCTCGCCTTCGCGGAGAAAAAATTCCTCGAGCCTTCGCGTTCACGTCCAGGTGGTCGCGTTCGCGTATGTTTAATACCCCTCCCCCTGCCAGGCTCACAAGCCATCGCGTTCGCGTGTGCTGTGTCGCGTTCGTGAAGGGTACCCCCCTTAGCCTTGCGTTCACGACTCCAGCTTCGCGTTCCCGAAGAAGAAGTTTGGCACCTGGGAGATTTGCCTTAAGCGTTCGCGAGAGGGCCCACACGAACGCGAAGAACAAAATCCCTGGGCACTGCACAACAAAACCCCGTAGCTTTTTATAAGTTTAAAACCTTCCGAAACACATCTGAAACTCACCCGAGACCTCGGGGCTCCCAACCAAACATACGTACTAACTCAAAAACTTCATATCAACTTATCCGTGTGATCAAATCTTCAAAAGAACATCATAAACATCGATTAAACCTCAAAATCAAAGAATTATTTCAAACTTCTTAAAACTTCAAATTTTGCAATATAGGTCCGAATCACGTCAAATGACATCCGTTTCTCACAAAATTCCACAAAATCATCTTAAGTCATATATAAGACCTGTACCGAGTGTCGAAACCAAAATACGGGCCCGATACCATCATGTTCTAATCAAAATTCATTTCCAAATCCTTTAAACAATTTTAGAAAACAATTTTCTTTAAAAAATTGATTTCTCGGGCTTGGGACCTCGGAACTCGATTCCGGGCATACGCCCAAGTCCCATTTCCTATGGACCCTCTGGGACCATCAAATCACGGGTCCATGTCTATTTTATCCCTCGGCAGAATAATTTAAAAGGGCTATTCTGCGATTTTGGGGCTAAGAACCTCCATTGTTAGGCGATTTTGAAGCTTGGGAGAACTAATTTAAGAGGGAATTCAAAAGGGTTTCTTGGAAGTAAGATTTTTGAACTCAATATTCGATTCTTGTGTGAATTCCACCTAATTAATCATGGAATTAAGCCTAAAATGGAGGAATTAAGGCTTGAATTTGGAGAGTGTAAATTTGGGATTTGAGGGGCTATTTGAGGTCCGATTTTGATGTTCTTGGTATGTATAGACCCGTGAGAGGACGAGGATTCCATTGATGTTAATTTTATCAGATTCTGAGACGTGGTCCCAGGGGCCGGGTTTGAGCAATTTCGGGTTTTTGATGTTAAATTGGATATTTTCAAGTGGGCTTCATTCGCTTAGCATATTTTAATAATTATGTACTAATTGTGGCTAGATTTGGAGCATTCGGAGGCCGATTCATGCGGGTGAGGCATCGCGGGCTAGAGTTTGGACCGGATCGTGGTAAGTAATGATTGTAAATACTGTCTTGAGGGTTTGAAACCCTGGATTACACATTGTTGTGTTATTTTGAGGTGACGCACACGCTAGATGACGAGCGTGGAGTTGTGCACCGTTGGGGATTGTGACTTGGTCCGTCCCGTACGACTGTTAAGTCACGTATTTGATTTGAAATCTTATGATATTCCATATTTTAGAGATTGATATTACATCTTGGGATGTATGCCATTTTGGGGCCTTGTGACGACCTGTTGAGGCCCTTAGAGGCATTTTCACTATGTTTCCTCACTCTATTTGTTTTGAAAGAATATCCTCAGTCATGTTTTTACCTGTTATTACTTAAATCTGGTTTTATCACTTTACTTCTTAAAATGTGAAAACTGTTTGGGCTGAGTTCCCTGTTTTACTGATGGTCCGATTGATTGTAAAGGCATTGAATGAGATAGACCGAGGGTCTGATTGTGAGGTTAATGACTGAAATAGACCGAGGGTCTGATAGTGAGGTTAATGACTGAGAGAGGCCGAGGGCCTGGTTGTGAGGATTATATATCTATGGATCGGGCTGCGCGCCGCATCAATATATATATGGGGATCGGGCTGAACACCGCAGCGATATAGCGCTTGGGATGTAGAAGCCCATCCGGAGTCTGCACACCCCCAGTGAGCGCAACCGACTATATATATGGATCGGGCTACATGCCGCAGCGATATATGGATCGGACTGCACGCCGCAACGGTTACTATATGTTACCTATTGAGTGTGAGTGTTGAGTGTGAGCCTGATTGGTAAGATTTGAGTCACGAGTGACTGAGAGGCTTCCCCGAGGGGCTATAGATATACATGTACATGAGTGATGCGTTACCTGAGGGGCCTGTTTATGAACTTACTGTTTTTCACTCCTCCTTAAAGTGAATTTCTATTGAATATGTTGATTTAATTACTATTTTCACTCATCTTTAGACCGAGCCTCTATTGGAAACTTTAAACAAATGTTTTAAATAATCTTTCATTTAAACTGAAGTTTTTAAGTTATGAAAAGGGTTGTGAATTTATGTTATGCCGAAGGGTTGTATACGAACTAAGTTTTTGCCTGAGGGGCCGATTATGGTTTTCATCTCTTTTATTATAAATGGTATCGAACCCTTACTGAACCTGTTGGAAAGCATTTTTAAATGATTTTTACCAAAACCTAGATTTTTAAATGAGATGATTGACTCGTATTCTGATTGAAAGCCTATTGTGCTTATTGAGTTATCATATTTGTGGATTCATCATTTCCTACTGCTCAGTTTGTATTTACTCTTATTACTTACTAGGTTGGAGTAATCACATTACTCCCTGCACCTCGTGTGCAGATTCAGGTATTTCAGAATCTGGTAGCGGGTGTTGATTTCTCAGACGCGGAGTCAACAGAGTTAGCAAGGTGGCTGCGCGACGTTCGCAACACCGCTTCCTTCCTCTAATTTTTCATTACCGTATTTTGTACTTTAGACTCTTGTTGTATTCAGACCTTGGTAGATGCTCATGACTAGTGACACCCCGATGTCGGGCTTGTGTAATTATTCCTCACTTTTCTTTTAAATTTTCATTATGAGATTATTGGTTTATAAATGGTATAAAAAATAACTTTTATTGGAAAATGGTTGCTTCGGGAGTTGTGTCGGCTGGCCTAGTTTCATGATAGGCGCCATCACGACCAGGTCGATTTTGGATCGTGACATGGGACTTGATGGTATGTTCGGACAGGGTCCCCAGGGCCTTGGGTGCGATTCGGATTGAGTTCGGACTCATTTGGAGACTTGAAGGATTTTGATGCCTGCTGAGTCTGGTGCAATCACACCTGTGATAATTGGGCCCCAGGTGTGGCACCGTAGAAGCGACCCATTGGCGGTAGATGCGAGATGGGGTTGGGTGATTTACTAGAAGATAATTTCACGTTGTGACGCGTCTTTTATGTTGGTAGAGTTGACGTGATGTTGACTATGCTTCCATTTTGTTTGAGAGAGATGAGTTTTAATGGGTCGGATGATGCCTGTAGATTTGATGCTAGGGCGATGTGATGATTTTTTGAATGAAATGGGGTCCCCGATTGGTGTGACAGAACCCTGGTGTGAACTTTGATTTGAAAGAAATTTGGGCTGGGTATCGGTCCGAAGTTGTTAGAGCATTCTGATTTAAAAGAAATCCAGGATGGATATTCGTCCGAAGTGATCAGAGCTTTTGATTCGAATGAAATCCATCTAAAAGTAGTATTTGCTCCATCTAAAAGTAGTATTCCTTTATCTCATTTTCTATGGTTTGAGTAGATTTGGAGTTTAAGAAAAATATGTTGATATTTTGGCTCATAGAACAGTCACAAAATGAAAACCAAATTTAGAAGTACATTTGGATCCAATAACTTATTTATGAAAAAATAGCAATTTTGATCCAGGAGTTATAATGTAACGCCGATTTGGTCTCCATCTTATTCAACTATACACAATTAACATTTAGTTAACTTATATATGTAGTGAATGAAATATGAATGTGTGCCAGAAAATTAGTTATCTTTACCTTAACTAGCAAAAACAAGCTTTCTCTGCAAGTTTCCTTAACATCCTCTCTTTGAAATGGCAAATGGGTCAAAGAAGCGATGGGACAAGTTAAGAAAAAAAGAAACAAAAGCTGTTTGAATCTGGTCCTATGGTTCCTTTCATTTTAGACTTTGAAAAGGGTACAGACATATATGTAAAAACATTACTTAAAAGAATAACTATGGTAACTAAGGCCAATCTACCATCCGTCCAGGTTGAGTCTATAAATGTTCTACTAATATGCTTGAATGTTCATGATTCATATCAATTCAAGAGACAAAGTATTTGGCTTGTTTTCGGGTTCAATAGCTTCGAGATCCCTTGAAAATTCTCTTATGCTCTTCTCGTTTTATTTTTATTTTCTATTTTTTTCTCTTAATGGTTCTATTAACTATCTAATCCTCGATATCTTTAAAGATAAAAACTACACTTTTAGATTAATTAGGTTAAATGTCACGACCCTAACCCTGAACCCGGTCGTGATGACGCCTCTCGTGAAGACAAAGCCAGACAATTGAACCAAATTCTCATTTTAAATAGTTAATTAACAAGAAAGCAATAAAAGTATGATTAAATGATACTAAACAGCGGAAAATATATCCATAAAGGTGCGGAATATCCAACCCGACACAGCCCTAATCGGGGTGTCACAAGTCATGAGCGTCTATAGAACAACGACTAAATACAATATCTGGTACAACTGTTTGAAGGACATAGAAACAATAGATAAGGGAGACAGGGGGTTGCAGATGCCAACAACTACCTCGTAATCTCCGAATACCGCTTGGAACTGGAGGAATCAACACTTAGGAGCGGAATTTGCGACGCCTGAATCTGCACACACGGTGCAGGGAGTAATGTGAGTACTCCGACCCAGTGAGTAACAAATATAAATAATGACTGAAGGTAAGAAAATACGTAAAACACAAAACATTCTATAAAAAAGCAGTAAAACATCATTTGAAAACAGTTAATCAGTGAAAACCAAGTAAAATCTCTTTTCAATAGGTAAAACAGGTAATTGACAGATAAATAATGTAAAGTAAACAGATAGAAGCTCGCCCCCCGGGCTCAGTATCCACAAATCCGCCCCTCGGGCTATATCTCAATACAGTACCAGCCCCTCGGGCTCAATCTTATATCACAACTAGGTATCCGTGCTCGCTGGAGGTATACAGACTCCGGGAGGGGCCCCTTACAGCCCAAGCGCTATAACAAGTCATCTCGTGACATCAAATCTAGGCCCTCGGCCTCATATCAATCAAGCCACCTCGTGGCGTATATGTATCTTAGGCCCTCGGCCTTAAATCAGTATTAGTGTTCCTCACAATATAGGCCCTCGGCCTTACTCAGTCCAAAAATCATCACAAGCCCCTCGGGCAATTGTAAAACAGTGTTTTCAGCCCAAACATCATTTAAAATATCATTTAAGTCTTAAAAACTGAGAAAGAATGGCTGAATAGTAAAACAGTGGAAATTATAAGGACTGAGTTCAAGTAATAAGTCAAAATAGTGAGGAAATAGTAATGAAAATCCCCGAAGAGTTTAAATAGTTGGCACGAAGCCCAAATATGGCATTCCGCCCAAATCATGATGATAGCAATTAAATTTCAATCAAATACGCGGTAAAATCATCAATCGAGACGGACCAAGTCATAATCCCCAATAGTATACGACCCCACGCTCGTCATCAAGCGCGTGTCTCACCTCAATATAGCACTGCGGTGTGCAAATCCGGGGTTTCAAACCCTCAGAGCATCATTTACAATCATTACTCACCTCGGACCGGCTAAATCTCTAGTTCGCGACACCTATGCTCCTCGAATCGGCCTCCACCTACGTCGAATCTATCCAAAATCTGAATGAATACGTCACAATATGATAAGGGAACAAAGTCCAAGCGAAAACAATTGAAAAATACCTAAAATCTAGAAATTAACAAAACCCGAGCCCGGGCCCACTTCTCAAAACTCAAAAATTTTCATATCAACGGGTTCCTTGTCTCCCCACGAGTTCATACATATCAAAAGTTCTCAAATCCGACCCCAAATGGTCCTCCAAATCCCCAATCAAAAGTCCAAAATTCCAAGCCCTAGTTCTTCCATTTTAGCTTAAGTTTCCATGATGTTCTAGGTAGATTTCACAATAGAATCGCGTTTTAGGTCCGAAATTCTTACCTCCAATCGTTTCCCCTTGAATCCCTCTTCAATCTCCTTCAAAAAGCTCTCAAAAAGACCAACTATGGAGGAAATGAGCCCCAAAATCGTGGATGAAATGAATTAAAAACATTCTGCCCAGGTCTGACCTCCCTTCTACACGAACGCGGTCAAACCCACGTGTTCGCGAAGCACAAAACTCGCGTTGACCAAAATTTGCCTTACGCGAACGCGACATGCCTGACGCGAACGTGATGCACCTTCCACCTACACCTTCACAAATGCGGACACCCTTACGCGAATGCAATGAACAATTCACCTTGGACCCATCTGACCCAATTCCTTATACGCGATCGCGAACATCTTCTCGCGAACGCGATGAACAAGTCCCCAGCCTTACTCGAACGCGAAGCCTCTCACGCGATCGCGAAGGCTTAACTCTGGCCTTCCTCAAAACCTTCTGCGCGAACGCGAGGCTCCACTCGCAAATGCAAAGAGGTAATTCTCTGCAACAGCTGAAACTCAAAATCTGCAATTTCTTAAACTCTAAAATGATCCGATTGACCACCCGAAACTCACCCGAGGCCCCCAGGACCTCAACCAAAGGCACCAACACATCCTAAAACCTTATTCAAACTTGTTCCAATTATCAAAACACCTCAAACAACATCAAATCACTCAAAATATATCGGATTCAAGCCTAAGTTTCTAACATCTTCCGAAATACACTTTTGATCAAAAACCCAACCAAACCACGTCCGAATGATCTGAAATTTTGCACACACATCCCAAATGACACAACGAAGCTACTAAAACTCTCGAAATTCCATTTTGACCTTTATATCAAAATCTCACCTATCAACGGGAAATCGCCATAATCTCAACTTCGCCAATTCAAGCCTAATTCTACTCCGGACCTCCAAAACCCATTCTGATCACACTCCTAAGTCATAAATCACCTCTCGAAGCTAACCGAACCATCGGAACTCACATCCGAGCCCTCTAACACATAAGTCAACATCCGATTGACCTTTCCAACTCAAACCTTCTTAAAAGAGACTAAGTGTATCAAACCTTATCAAAAATCATTCCGGACTTGATCTGACCAACCCGATACCACAAAACACGGATAACGAAGCATAAAGAAGCAGAAACAGGTGAAAAGAAGCGGTAACTCATGAGACGACTGACCGGGTCGTCACATCCTCCCCAACTTAAACAAACATTCGTCCTCGAATGAGTCAAGAAACATACCTGAAGCCTCAAATATGTGAGGATATCTGTTCCGCATCTCCCGCTCGGTCTCCCAGTAGCCTCCTCCATGGGCTGACCTCTCCACTTCTCATTGAAGCTATATCCTTTGACCTCAACTTCCGAACCTGACGACCCAAAATAGCTACTAGCTCCACATCATAGGTCAAATCATCATCCAAAATAGTTACTTCCGGAGCATAGAAACATGAAATACCAGATGCACACTCGACAAGCTGGGTGGCAAAGCAAGCTCATAAGCCACCTCCCCAATCCTCCGAAGCACCTCAAAAGGCCCAATGAACTGAGGACTCAATTTCCCTTTCTTCCTAAATCTCATAACACCCTCCATGGGTGAAACCTTCAACAGAACCTTCTCGCCAACCATGTAGGACACATCTCGAATCTTCCTATCAGCATAACTCTTTTGCCTCGACTGCGCTGTACGAAGCCTCTCCTGAATCACCTTCACCTTCTCCAAAGCATCCTGTACCAAATCAGTCCCCAATATCCTAGCCTCACCGGGCTCGAACCAACTGACTGGAGATCTACACCACCTCCCATACAAAGCCTCATATAGAGCCATCTGAATACTCAACTGGTAATTGTTGTTATACGCAAACTCTGCAAGCGGTAGAAACTCATCCCATGATCCTCTGAAATCAATGACACAAGCACGCAACATGTCATGTCCTTCAATATCTGAATAGTACGCTCAGACTGCCCGTCTGTCTGAGGATGAAAAGCTGTGCTCAACTCCACCTGAATACCCAACTCTCTTTGTACGACTCTCCAAAACTGCAAAGTAAACTGGGTATCTCTATCTGAAATGATGGAAACCAGAACACCATGCAGACGAACAAACTCCCGGATATAAATCCCTGCAAACCGCTCTGAAGAGTAGGTAGTACATATAGGAATGAAGTGTGCGGACTTGGTCAGCCGATCCACAATCACCCAAATAGCATCGAACTTCTTCAAAGTCCGTGGAAGTCCAACAACAAAGTCCATAGTGATCCTCTCCCACTTCCACTCAGGAATAACTATCTGCTGAAGCAAAACACCCGGTCTTTGATGCTCATATTTCACCTGCTGACAATTGAGACACCGAGCTACAAATTCCACTATATCTTTCTTCATTCTTCTCTACCAATAGTGCTGCCTCAAATTCTGATACATCTTTGCGGCACCCGGATGAATGGAATACCGCGAGCTATGGGCCTCCTCCAGAATCAACTCCTGAAGCTCATCTACATTGGGCACACAAATCCGGTCCTACATCCTCAACACCCCATCATCACCGATGGTCACATCTCTGGCATCATCATGCTGAACTCTGTCCCTAAGGACAAACAAATGCGGGTATTCATACTGGCGCTCTCTAATGCAATCATATAGGGAAGACCGAGAAACCACACAAGCCAACAGCTGACTAGGCTCCGAAATATCCAACCTCACAAACCGATTGGCCAAGGCCTGAACATCAACTGCAAGAGGTCTCTCCCCAACTAGAATATATGCCAAACTCCCCATACTCACTGCCTTTCGGCTCAAAGAATCAGCCACTACATTAGTCTTTCCCGGATGGTACAATATAGTGATATCATAATCCTTGAGCAACTCCAACCATCTCCGCTACCTCAAATTAAGATCCTTTTGCTTGAATAATGTTGAAGACTGCGATGATTAGTGAACACCTCACAAGATACGCCATACAAGTAATGCCTCAAAATCTTCAATGCATGAACTATGGCAGCCAACTCCAAATCATGAACGGGATAGTTCTTCTCATGGGGCTTCAACTGACGAGAAGTATAAGCAATAACTCTACCATTATGCATCAATACACAACCAATCCCAACTCTCGAAGCATCACAATACACAGTATATGAACCTGAAGCTGATGGCAAAACCGACACTGAAGCTGTGGTCAAAGCTGTCTTGAGCTTCTGAAAGCTCTCCTCACACTCGTCCGACCATACAAATGAAATACCCTTTTGAGTTAACTTGGTCAAGGGCGAGGCGATAGATGAGAATCCCTGAACAAACCGACGATAATAGCCTGCCAAACCAAGAAAGTTACGAATCTTTGTGGCTGAGGGTGGTCTAGTCCAAATCTAAACCACCTCTATCTTCTTTAGATCAACCTAAATACCCTCGTTGGACACTATGTGCCCCAAGAAAGCCACTGAACTGAGTCAAAACTCACACTTGGAGAGTTTTGCATAAATCTTCTCCTCCCTCAATCTCTGCAACACAACTCTCAAATGCTCCGCGTGCTCCTCCTGACTACGCGAGTAAACCAGAATATCATCAATGAAAATTATAACGAATGAATCAAGATAAGGCCGGAACACGCTATTCATCAAATGCATAAACGTTGCTGGGGTATTGGTCAGCCCAAAATATATCACCAAGAACTCGTAATGACCATATCGGGTCCTGAAAGCCGCCTTAAGAATATCTGAATCCCTGATCTTCAACTGGTGATAACCCGAATTGAGATCAATCTTGGAGAACACTCTCGCTTCCTGAAGCTGGTCAAATAAATCATCAATGTGAGGCAAATGATACTTGTACTTAATTGCTACCTTGTTCAATTGCCTATAATCAATGCACATCCTCATTGTTCCATCCTTCTTCTTCATAAACAGAACCGGTGCACCCCAAGGTGACACACTATGCCAAATGAACCCCTTATCTAGGAGTTCCTGAAGCTTCTCCTTCAATTCCTTCAACTCCGCTGGTGCCATACAATGCGGCGAGATAGAAATGGGCTGAGTGCCCGGCACCAGGTCAATACCAAAATCAATATCCATGTCTGGTGGCATGTCCGACTGGTTTGCAGGAAACACATCGGGAAAATTCCTCACAACTGGGACAGAATCAATACTGGGAGTCTCAGCTCCGACATCCCTCACCAACGCTAGATATGAAAGGCAACCCTTCCCAACAATTCGCTGGGCCTTCAAGAAAGAGATCACTCTATTAGGAACACAATCAGTCCCACCACGCCACTCGATTCGCAGTACACCGGCATAGCCAAAGTGACTATCTTAGCATGACAGTCCAGAATAGCACGACACGGAGATAACCAGTCCATGCCCAAAATGACATCAAAATCCACCATGCTCAATAGCAATAGATTTCGGGTCTCCAGACCCCCAATAGTCACCACACATGACCGGTACACACGGTTCACAACAACAATATCGCCCACCAGGGTAGATACATGAACTGGTAAAGCAAGAAACTCCCGGGGCGTACCCAAATAATGATCAAAATACGAGGACACATAAGAAAAGGTGGAATCAGGATCAAATAATACAGAGGCATCTTTGTGGCAGACTGAAACAATACTTGTAATAACAGCATCTGAAGCAATAGCATCTGGCATGCCTGGGATAGCATATAAACGAGCCTAGCCCTCGCCTGATCGACCTCCCCCTCTGGGGCTACCCTTGGCTGACTGACCTCCACCCCTAGCTGGCTGAGCGGGTGGTGATGAAGAGAATGGCGCTGAAGCCGATGATTGGCCCTTCTGTTGGGATGAACTAGCAACCCGACAAAGGACGCTGCCTCCACATGTGACCCATCTCGCCACACTCATAACAACTCCCAGGTGCTGGAGAAGGGGACTGAAGGGAACCCCTCGCACCGGAGTGACTAGCAGATGTACTCGGCATAGAAGAGCCCTAAGCTGATGGAGCACGAGATGAACTCTGAGCTAAGAGGGCGTTGAGTGATGACTGGCCCTGCTGAGATCCATGATAACCAAGACCTGAGGATGCCCCACGATAACCTGGGCGAGCTGACTGAGCAGTCCTGAATGAACGACCTTTACCATGTTGAAATTGGCCCCTCGAAGGAGCACCACTATAACTGCCCGATCCTCGAGGCCTTTTGGCCTCCCTCTCCTCTCACTCCTAACGGCGAATCGTCTCAATCTCACAAGCGATATCAACCACCTCCTCGAGCATAGCACCCATCACCCTCTCTCTGGTCATAAGAATACGGAGATAATAAGTAAGGCCATAAACAAATCTCCTGATCCTCTCTCGATCTGTCGAAACCAACCAGATGGCATGACGAGCCAACTCAGAAAACCTCGACTCATGATGTGATACAGTCATATCCCTCTGTTGCAACCACTAAAACTGCCTATGCAGCTCCTCTTTGCGGGACTGCGACACATACTTCTCCAAGAAGAGAGTGGAGAACTGCTGCCAAGTAAGGGGCGCTGCACCAACAGGACTACACCTCTCATACGCCTCCCACCAAGTAAAGGCAGCCCCAGAAAACTGAAAGGTAGTAAATTCCACACCACTAGACTCAAGAATCCCTACTGTATGAAGCATCCACTAGCACTTATCCAAGAAATCCTTAGCATCCTCGCCCTCTGGTCCACTGAATGTCGGAGGCTGGAGCCTACCAAACCTCTCAAGTTGACGCTGCTCATCATCCGACATAACTAGTATGACAAACTCCTGAGCTGGTGCAACCAGTTGGGCTGGAAGTGCCCCCAGCATTTGAAGTCCCTGCACTACCTACTCAGGTATGCGAGCAGTAGGGGTCTGATTACCTCCCCTGGCCTGTGAAGTAGCTGTAGCTGTGGTGGCTAAAACTGCCTGAGCCAGGCCAGTGCAAACTGATAAGATCTGTGACAAGGCTTCCTGAAGACTCGGAATCACGATGGGCACAGCTGGTGCCTGAACTGGTGCTGCTGGAGCATCCATAGCGGGAGTCTGATCCTGAGCTAGGGGAGCTGGTGGATCTACAAGTGCTGCCCTCGTTGCTCTGCCTCTGCCACGACCACGACCGCATCCACGGCCTCTGGTGGCCTCAGCTGGTGGCACTGGTGGTCGTCCACCCCGTCTGATAGATTGTGTTCTCACCATCTGTGAGAGAATAGAATAACAGAAGTTTAGTACTCGGACCAACAAGTTCGCACGACAAGAATTTCAATAATGTAAAGTTTTTTCTAAAGGTTCTGCAGCCTGTCGAGGATAAATGCAGACATCTCCATACCGATCCGTGATACTCTACTAAACTTGCTCATGACTCGTGAGACCTATGTAACCTAGGCTCTAATACCAACTTGTCACGACCCTAACCCCGAACCCGGTCGTGATGGTGCCTATCGTGAAGACAAGGCCAGCCAATGGAACCAAATTCTCATTTTAAGTAGTTAATTAACAGTAAAGCAATAAAAGCATGATTAAATGATACTAAACAGCGGAAAATATATCGATAAAGGTGCAGAATCTCCAACCTGACATAGCCCTAACCGGGGTGTCACAAGTCATGAGCGTCTATAGAACAAAATACAAGTCTACTAAATACAATATCTGGTACAACTATTTGAAGGACATAGAAACAATAGATAAGGGAGACACGGGGGCTGCGGACGCCAACAACTACCTCATAATCTCCGAATACTGCCTGGACTGGAGGAATCGGCACTCATGAGCGGAATCTGCGACGCTTGAATCTGCACACACGGTGCAGGGAGTAATGTGAGTACTCTGACCTAGTGAGTAACAAATATAAATAATGACTGAAGGTAAGAAAACACGTAAAGCACAAAGCATTCTATAAAGAAGTAGTAAAACATCATTTGAAAACAGTTAATCAGTGAAAACCAAGTAAAATCTCCTTTCAATAGGTAAAACATGTAATTGACAGATAAATAATGTAAAGTAAACAGATAGAAGCTCGCCCCTCAGGCTCAGTATCCACAAATCCGCCCCTCGGGCTATATCTAAGTACAGTACCAGCCCCTCGGGCTCAATCTCATATCACAACTGGGTACACGCGCTCACTGAGGGTGTATAGACTCCGGGAGGGGCCCCTTACGGTCCAAGCGCAATAACAAGACATCTCGTGGCATCAAATCTAGGCCCTCGGCCTCATATCAATTAAGCCACCTCGTGGCGTATATATATCTCAGGCCCTCAGCCTCAAATCATTATCGATGTTTCCTCACAATATAGGCCCTCGGCCTTACTCAGTCCAAAAATCATCACAAGCCCCTCGGGCAATAGTAAAATAGTGTTTTCAGCCCAAACATCATTTAAAATATCATTTAAGTCTTAAAACTAAGAAAGAACGGCTGAATAGTAAAATAGTGGAAATTATCATGACTGAGTTCAAGTAATAAGTCAAAACAGTGAGGAAATAGTAATGAAAATCCCCAAAGGGTTCAAATAGTTGGCACGAAGCTCAAATATGGCATTCAACCCAAATCATGATGATAGCAATTAAGTTTCAGTCAAATACGCGGTAAAATCATCAATCGGGACAGACCAAGTCATAATCCTTAATAGCATACGACCCCACACTTGCTGTCAAGCGCGTGTCTCACCTCAATATAGCACTACGATGTGCAAATTCAGGGTTTCAAACTCTTAGAGCATCATTTACAATCATTACTCACCTCGGACCGGCTAAATCTCTAGCTCGCGACGCCTTTGCCCCTCGAATCGGCCTCCACGCGTGTCAAATCTATCCAAAATTAGAACGAATACGTCACAATATGATAAGGGAACAAAACCCAAGCGAAAACAATCGAAAAATACAAAAAATTCCGAAATTAGCAAAACCCGAGTCCCGGGCCCACTTCTCGAAACTCAGAAATTTTTACATCAACGGGTTCCTTGTCTCCCCATGAGTTCATACATATCAAAAGTTCTCAAATCCGACCCTAAATGGTCCTCCAAATCCCCAATCAAAAGTCCAAAATTCCAAGCCCTAGTTCTTCCATTTTTAGCTTAAGTTTCTATGATTTTCTAGGTAGATTTCACAATAGAATCGAGTTTTCGGTCCGAAATTCTTACCTCCAATCGTTTCCCCTTGAATCCCTCTTCGATATCCTTCAAAAAGCTCTCAAAAAGACCAACTATGGAGGAAATGAGCCCAAAAATCGCGGATGAAATGAATTAAAAACATTCTGACCAGGTCTGACCTCCCTTCTTCGAGAACGCGGTCAAACCCACGCGTTCGCGAAGCACAAAACTCGCGTTGACCAAAATTTGCCTTACGCTAATGCGACATGCTAGACGCGAACGCGATGCACCTTCCACCTACACCTTCGCGAACGCGGACACCCTTACGCGAACGCGATGAACAATTCACCTTGGACCCATCTGACCCAATTCCTTATACGCGATCACGAACATCTTCTCGCGAACGCGATGAACAGCTGCCCAGCCTTCCGCGAACGCGAAGCCTCTCACGCGATCGCGAAGGCTTAACTCTGGCCTTCCTCAAAACCTTCGACGTGTACGCGAGGCTCCACTCGCAAACGCGAAGAGGTAATTCTCTACAACAGCTGAAACTCAAAATCTGCAATTTCTTAAACTCCAAAATGATCCGATTGACCACCCGAAACTCACCCGAGGCCTCCGGGACCTCAACCGAAGGCACCAACACATTCTAAAACCTTATTCAAACTTGTTCCAATCATCAAAACACCTCAAAAAAATATCAAATCACTCAAAACACATCAGATTCAAGCCTAAGTTTCTAACATCTTCCGAAATACACTTTTGATAAAAAAACCCAACCAAACCACGTTTGAATGACCTGAAATTTTGCACACACATCCCAATGACACAACGTAGCTACTGCAACTCTTAGAATTCTATTCCGACCCTTATATCAAAATCTCACCTATCAACCGAAAATTGCCAAAATCTCAACTTCGCCAATTCAAACCTAATTCTACTCCGGACCTCCAAAACCCATTCCGATCACATTCCTAAGTCATAAATCACCTCCCGAAACTAATCAAACCATTGGAACTCACATTCGATCCCTTCAACACATAAGTCAACATCCGGTTGACTTTTCCAACTCAAACCTTCTTAAAAGAGACTAAGTCTCTCAAACCTTATCAAAAATCATTCCGGACTCGATCCGACGAACCCGATACCAATAAATACGGATAACGAAGCATAAAGAAGTAAAAATGGGGGAAACGGAGCGATAACTCATGAGACGACTGGCCGGGTCTTCACATTAAATATGCATAGTTGAATTATAGAAGGATCAAAATCGAAATTACGTGTGATAACTCGGTGATCTAAATGGTTAATTTTCCGTTATTTTTGTATTGGATGGAGCCAATTATAAGTAATGTTAATGGTAAAATAGTAATTTAAAACTTTTCTAGTTTCTAAAATGATATAGTAAATTTTTGAAAATAAAGTGAATAGTATCAAATTAACTTAGGACAGAGGGTCGAGTTTCATTAGGAAAAAGAAAACACATAGGACAGAGAAAGTGTGATGAAATTCAATTGGACACATCATTCACTCGGCAATTTGGTAGGTCATATGCAAACTTTTAACTACGCGCCACCTATGATTGTAAAAGTGTCACAGGCGAATGTCAGTGGCGAATCTAAGATTTTAAAGTCATGGATGCTCGCCGATTAAAATTCCAAAACGAAAAGGAAAAAAGAATTTAGTTGTAAGTGCTCACTCAATATTTATCTAAATATTTTTATAATTGCCTATGCAAATTTACTAAATATGATCAAAGGCAATTGCTTAAGCACCCACAAGTGCCTTAGGTAGATCCGCCACTGGCGGACGTATAATTTTAATTTTATGGGTTCGAGATTTTAATCGCCTTAAATTATTGGGTTTTACATTAATAATTTGTACGTATTCAAGAATTTTTTAAGATAAATACAAGGTTCTAATCAAAGCTACTGGATTTGGCCGAACCCACTCTCACCACTCTAGATCTGCCCCTAAAAACTGTCGCTATCTAGCGTCTACTATGCCCCCACCACGCGGCCTCATAGACCCTTCTCTTAGCCTCTCTCTGTTACTACTAGATGAGGCAGGCCCGCGAACGTTGCAAATCTTGAATAAGATTTTAGAACTGTTCGGTTTTTATGCTCTTTTTGTTTAACTATGCATATTTCTTTTCCAAAGTGGGATGGTCATTTGCCTTCTTTTGCCCAACAAAAGATACCAAACTGAAAAACAATAATAGAGTATAAAGATTTAATGAAATATTCACATTGCAAATGAGATATAATTTCTAATCTCTTACGGTGATCAAAACCAACAAAAATTGGAAGTTTACAACAACAAAGTGTAGGAAATATGTGATGGGTCAACTTCCCTGAAAAAATATAATCACTTGTTCAACACATTCTTAAGAGTTTCATGATTTTCTTTTGGTAGGTAAATACAAAGTTTTATTGCACATAAAACTACATAAAAAATGCAGGTCGAAATTGTATTCCATACGTTTCTGAGATGTTCTTTACTTTCTTGCCCATCCAAGTATTGTTAGTTCTATAATCCAAGAACATGCAATAAAGCTAAGAAACAATGGTACATGGAAGAACAAATGGACTTCAGCTTCCTCTAAGCACACCTAACATCTTAAGCATATGATTTCACCAGCATGTGGAAGGTTTGCTCGAGTTAGGTCATTATGACATGTAGTCCACTCCAAGAAAATTAACTTTGGTGCTGCTTTGCTCTTCCAAATACACCTCTAAGTTCTTGTTCCAGATGCGCCGGTACTTTTTGAAAAGAACGGACTTCAAAAATTGAGAAAAAACCATAGGTACTTCTATTCCATTTAACAGAATCAGGTTTGTTACATCACTACGTACATGGGCGGATTTCTTCAGAATTTGTGTAAGAGAGAAAGTTCTTTCTATTCTCCATTTACTGCAGTTTCTCTTGAAAGCAAGCTCCTACCCTAATTAATCTTGCATTGAGCAATGGTTCCATCTAGATCTATAACCATTTCTCGTAACAAGATCAATAAGTAATTATAGATTAAAAAATCCATCTCAGCAACAATTCCATGTAAGAATGCTTTTACATTTTATGTTTGAAATAATAAAAATTTAGAAGATTTCTCACTACTGTATAACATAGAAATATGTAAAGCTGTAAAGTTAAAAGTAAAACTGAAAGAGAGAATTCTTAGTAGAAAAGGATAAAAGGTTGAATAAATAAATACAAAATACTTTTCTATGAAAAAAAAAGGACCAGAAGCATGAGGGACGATTAAAACAAGAGAAACATGATATGACCAATCAGAGGACAAAAAAGTGCAGATAAAAAAAAGGAGTTAAAAAGCAAGAAATAATCAAATCCAGGTTTTAAGAAAGAAGCTTTGGTAGCATTACATTAGATGCAGAAACCTCTAGGTTATGCCAAATATATAGAAGCACTTATCAAAATTCAGAATGAATGCAAAAAAATATGTAACCGCTTTCAACCCTACACTTCAAGAAGGATGAGATGCAAATACAGCTTGCATAAAATTGAAAATGGTAGTTAAAAGAGAATTTTTCCTTCGTTTGATTGAAAGGAAGGATCGAAGATATTAGGAATACAGTCTTCTGCAAATTTTGCCTATATTTGTCAAGTCCGCATTTGACAAAAGTTTCTTGTACTTGCAATGTTTACCAAGTTAGGCAACTAAATTTCTTTTAAGAAGTCATAAGTTCATTTATAAATTAAACAACAATGCAAGCAACATCGTATTTGTGTTCATGAAGTATGAAGCGAATCTCCAGTTGAGCTAAAAAGAAAACCACACATAGCATAACTGATCCAGAAATAAAACCATTTCTGTAAAGGCACCAAAATAACAAAGAATGGTAGAAAAACAGAATAGACAACGATAAGCTTCTTCAAGAAAAAATAAGAAAAATGCACTTTATCCTATTTTTTAATGAGTAATCATCCCCTAAACGGATTTTTTTGACAATGCCATACTGAAAATTCGTAGTGTGTGTTTTTAATGCTTTTCCTAGAAGAGAAAAAGATATAAAAAGGGGGAAAAAATACGATAGAAAGAGTTTTAAGGAAGATAACTATGACTGTTATGTTCTTCGACACCTCTGGGGATAGAAAGTTATCGATGGAACTCATTTAAAGACACTTGGAAAATATTGTACAACCAAGGAAAAATGCCTTGTATCTAAGAGCTTAAAATAATAGACATGATTAAAACAATAGCCAAGGAGAAATACTCCTTAGACAGACTTGTAAATCAGCCAAGTAAAGTGTCACAAATATTATTAAAAGTGCTTTCCCTAGATTGCTGCTATCCACATTTTACCTCAAATGAGAGAGGACGCAAACTCTTGAAATCAAGCATAAAGTTTTTTTTTCTTTCAGGTATTAAGAATTCCAAAAGACTTCTTATCATTATAAATTGGGAAATATAAACTGAATTCCTATCAAATCATGGTTTGGTAACCTCAAGTTTCATGACAAAAGTTGTTTCACACTCAAATACAAAGATTCAGGATGTACTACTCTTTTCTTTATATGCAAATTTGGTCTTTGTATCTAAATATTAAATATTGTTGGGTACATACAAACGTAATTTTTTTTTTACAGAATTTCTTAGTTTATTTGCTTAATTTGTAGCATCATATCCAAAATTTAGTTATTTCATTTTGAAATGGCGAGGGTTTTATAGGCATTGAGTGAAAGTTAAAATCTGCCAACAATAAGTATTTTAGAAATCGGAAAGAATGCTAATTTTTCTGTTACAGTAAAATTTAATAAAATAGCAATTTACAAATAAATCTATGAAAAAAACTATTATAGGGTCGGGACTGTGAAGTACTATACATTGCATCAGCATGAAGTCATAATTAAAGCAATATTTACTTTCACATGCGGTAAACGGAATAAATTACCCTCCAAATATGGTTAAAGACCTGAAACAAAGACACTACATGATGTCTTGCTTGTAGAATGACACATGGTGACTAAAATAACATAAATATATCAGTACAAAAACAACAAATATCGAATCATCGTACTGAGCTAGCATCTTAATATTGTACAAACACATTACACAGTTCTTGTAATTCTTCGCATGCCCAGTCTCTCTTTATGTGTTGATTGAAGATTGATAGTTAAAATAGACCAAGAAAATAGTTAAAATGGATAGAATGAATATGTGCAGCTATCCATTTGGGATCATAAACTATTTCCTAATATAACAGAAAAGATAGTACGTATTTCTTCTTGAAACTTAAAAAAGTAAACAAAGATTTCCAATTTTATTTAACAAAGCTTCAAAATTTACCTTAACAACTCTTATCCCAGCATGGTTCTACAGGAATAAATATAGCAACATCCGTGATGTCTGCACCAAAAAATATTACAGCTAACTACTCATTTAAAATGACCAAAGTCTTTCATAGGTCAAAAGATAAAGGAGACAAAAAAAATATTAAGCTAAAGAGCACTTTAATGAAATTTAGCATACACTCGCAACTCATTTATAACGATCACAACATCTCATGTCTCAAAGATAACGGACACTAAATAAAAAAGATTAAACCTAGAGCTAACAATAAGCACTTTTCTTTTTTTCTCATGATCCGGGAGCTTAGTCCATTTCATTTCGGGATGATATGTTAATTAAACACTGCGGTAAACAAAACTAACAGTTGGCTAAATGTAAACATTTGTTAAATGTTGTCCGATTAAAATGTCTATATGGTTAGTGTTTTCAACCATGTCACTACAATATTGATGTAATGACTCGGCCGATCGTTTTGAGCTCTAACGCGTTGTTCAGCAGTTTGAGGCCATGAGTAGCTTCACTTCAGGTATTATGACTTGTACGCGTGGTCGGAATTGAATTTCGGGAAGTTCAGAGTTGATTTAGAAAGAGAATTCTTATTTCGGAAGCTTTAAGTTGGAAGAATTAACTAAGATTGGATTTTAGAGTAAAAGACCTCGGAATCGGGATCTAAAGGTTCTAGCAGGTTCGTATGATGATTTCGGACTTGGGCGTATGCCCGGATCGAGTTTTGGATGACTCGGGAGCGTTTTGGCGCCTATTGTGGAAGTTAGCATTTTGGAAGAAATTTCATAAGTTTGGCTTGAAGTGCATTTCAGTGTTATCGATGTTCGTTTGGGATTCCGAGTCTGGTCGTAGCTCCGTATGGTGATTGGAGTTGGGAGCGCGATCGGAAGTGAATTCGAAGGTCCGTAGGTCATTTTGGAGTCATGTGGCTAAAGATAGAAATTTGAAGGTTTTTGAGAAGTTTGACCAGAAGTGGACTTTTTGATATCGGGGTCGGAATCCGATTCTGGAAGTTGGAGTAGGTCCGTAATGTCGAATATGACTTGCATGCAAAATTTGAGGTCAATCGGACGTGATTTGACGGGTTTTGGCATCGAATGTAGAAGTTTGAAATTCTAAAGTTCATGAAGCTTGGATTGAGGTTGATTCGTGGTTTTAGCATTTTTTGAGGCCTCGAGCAAGTCCGAAATGTATTTTGGGATTGGTTGGTAGGTTTCGTTGAGGTCCCGGGGGCCTCGGGCGTGTTTCGGATGCTCAACGGATCGATTCTTGCCTTATGAGGATTGCTGGCTTTTTGGTATGAGTGCAGCAGGTTTTTACTCTATGCAATTGCGTGAGCGGGTCTGCGATCGCATAGAGCAAGAATTGAGGGAGCTGGAATTTGGCCTATGCGATCGCAGGAAGTGCAATGCGATCGTGGAGGAGGAAGGCTGGGGCTACAGGTTGAAGGCTTATGCGATCGCGGGGTTGGAGTTGCAATCGCACAGTGGGCGTTTGGAGGCTGTGATGCGTTTGGCCTGTGCGAACGCAGGAGCTAGCATGCGAATGCACATAAGGAATTAGGGAGGCAGCATAGTTGGCCTATTCAATCGCGGAGCATTGTTTGCAATCGCATAGAAGGGTCGCATGGGTAGTGTTCTTTTAAAATCGGAGCTTGACTCATTTTCACTTTATTTCTTCCATGGGAGTTGATTTTGGAGCAACTTTGGAGTGCCATTTTCATCACCAAGAATGAGGTAAGTGATTTCTACTAGTTTTGAATAAATACAAGGTTTATATATGGATTTAGACAAGGAAATCTATAGAAAATTTGGGGTTTTGAGGAAGACCTAGAAAATTTGGGGTTTTGAGGAAGACCTAGAAAATTTGATATTCATGAATTTTGACAACTATTTTGGGCGTGAAATTAAGAGAAAATCATATAGTTGAGTTTGTGAGTCCATGGGTAAACTTTATCTTCGAAAAATTTAGGAATCCGGGCACGTGGGCCCGAGGGCAATTTTGTCAACTTTTTCAATCGGGGTTAGGAATTGCTATAAATTGGATTGTAATGAATAACTGAGCATATATTGATGAATTTGCATAATTATTGGCTAGTTTTGGAGCGTTAGGAATCAATTTGAGTCTTCAGAAGGGCGTGGGAGGCCGGTTATGGATCTTCGGAGCGAGGTGAGTCTCCTTTCTAACCTTGTAAGATGGAATTGTCCCCACAGGTGAAATAATTGGTTATGTGCTCCTATTTGTGGGGGCTACATACGTACGAGGTGACGAGAGTCCGTGCGTAGATACTAATATGTGTAAGCCAGGATAGTCTTGGACCCAAAAACATGCTATACTTGGAATATCTGTAATCTTATTGACAGTTGAATTGCTTAAATCTTATCGAATTGGTAAATGAATTTTTAAAAGGATTAAACTTCATTTTCTTAAATTATTAAAAGAGAATTGGCTTTTATTTGGATAAATGTTCCCCGACAAATTCTTAATTGGCTGTTTGAGCATATATTTCTATGTGTACATGCGTCGCATGTATGATTCGCGAACAGGGTGATTATTTATTTAAATTTGACCGCGTCGCATGTATCGTTCGCGAGCGGGGTAATAGATGCATCTATGGTTCGCGTCGTTCGACCCTCGGTAGTACACATTTTACATTTATGTTGGATCGGGTCGTATGACCTCGACATGATTTGTGCATGCTTGTATTGCTTGCCTTGAAACTTATTAAAGTTGTTGTTTCCTCTTCCTCGCTTAAGAATATATGTATAAATGTTGAAAAGGAATTTAGAAATTTCCTATAAAAGAGAGAATTGTTTACTTGCTTCAACCTATCGGACTATAATCATGTTTATAAAAATCCACGATTTAATTTATATTTGATATAACATTATTGGACCAGTAGTAAGTGTCGAAGTCGACCTCTCGTCTCTACTTCTTCGAGATTAGACGGGATACTCATTGGGTACACGTTGTCTTTTGTACTCATACTATACTTCTGTGCATCTTTGTTGTACATGCACATGCATCTCTAGTGCCCTAGTGAGCGTAGCAGCATGGTTGACATAGAGACTTAGGTGAGCTGCATTTCCGAGACGACCCGCAGCTAGCAAGTCTCTTTCAGATTACTGTATTTATTTTTTGTCCAGTATTGTATTCCGGATGGTTGTTGTACTACATTATTTCTTAGAAATTGCTCATGCAGTTGTGATACCGGATCTGGGATGATCACGGGATTTTTCAGTAGTTAAATTTTGTAAAAACATCCTCATTTATCCAGCGGAGTTTATTATTTATTAGTTATTTGTTTAAAGGGAAATGTTTTCTAAATAATTAAAATGAGAAATTGCTAGTAAATTGTGGTTGGCTTGCCTGACAATGGTGTCCGGCGCCATCACGACCCTTAGTGAATTTTGGGTCGTGACAACATGGTATCAGAGTACTAGGTTCCCTTAGGTCTCACGAGTCATGAGCAAGTCTAGTAGAGTCTCGCGGTTTGGTATGGAGACGTCTGTACTTATCTTCGGGAGGCTACAGGGCTGTTAGGAGTACTTCCCTTCTTGATTCCTTGTCGTGCGATTTGATTCCTCGAGGCTTATGCCCTTGTTTCCTTCCTACTCAATCTTACGCGACGCGAATCGCTTGTTGTAAATCGAGGATTTAATAATTGAAATGGTACTACAGATGTGGTGCGGGGTGTTTCTACCGGTATAGTTGATTGGACTATTATTTTCGCCTTGTGGAAGGATATTCTATTGTTTCAGCCCAGTAGCGGTACTTCTGAGAGCTCTGAGGCTAGGCACAAGTTGCCATGATGCTTATGAATGATTGTTCCGTAGTATTGATATGATGGTAGGATGTTTTCCTACTTATCGGGGCAGGGAATGACTTGAAGGGAGGTTTACTTAGTGCATGATCTAGAGATTCGGTATTTTATTCCCGGCAGGGGAAAGGCAATCGGGCTAAAAATGTTCAGATTCGGGTTGATGGGGTAACGAGACTTGATATTTTCGAGCGTGATGGAATTTTCATCTACGATGTAGTGTCGTTGTCCTCGATTGTATGTGTTAAGTTCGCCGGTGTTATGGTCTTCTGCAATTCGCCTTGGAGTAGGACATTGTGAAATAATATTGGAGAAATGACTGTTAGATATCGCGGGGTGTGGTGGTTCAGGATTGAATCGGTGTTTCTAATGTTGACGGCTTGAGAAAGATGATCTTCAGAAATGTTTAAAGTTAGTAGCGATTGTGGGTTCAAGTGCTACAAAGATAGATTTTATATATGGCAACAACTGAGCAGTAAAGGATGAGGAAGGACATGTGGAGAGTGTCAGGCGGCGGCTAAAATTTCTAGAAGGCCAAGTATAAGAAGCAAAGGTCGAGTAGCCGATTAAAGGGATGAGTTCCGCCAAAGTGGGAGAGTGGCGGAGTTGCATATGGGCATTGTGGTAGGATGACTATGCACCTTAAGGAGAGTTTGGAATGACTTGGGAATTTTAGTGATTGGTGATTAGGGTCTACAGATTTAATTTGAAGTATGAGCTATTATGCGGCAAGAGATTTGATATAACAGGAAGGAGCTGCTTGAAATGAAGAAGGATACAACATAACTTTGAATTAGAAGATGTTGCCACACATTTAATTGATGTCCATGAGGGGTGAATGTACTTGTGCAACTAGAGAGTGAGCTCGGACTCAGTATGGGTAATCGATGTCATAGCAATTGTACCCCGTGCAGCAGCGTTGGAAGATGTCGGGAAGTGACTTCCACAGGTGGGTTATTCCCTTTGACCAGGTTAGCGGTCCCGTGGTTGGCGAGGCTTCTGCAAAGAATTCTATTGGTTATACAGCAAAGAGATCGGTCATACGAATGTGGTTGATAATTCAGAGTATAAAAAGGGGGTTTTATAGAAAAAATTCCGAGAATTTTGGCGGTTGATTGCGTAAGGTTATGTCAATAAGAGATAAAGAACCTCAGTGAATTCCAGAGTGTAATAGTGGCTTCAAGCTAAGTGGGAGAGTCCCACCGCTTATGATTGGGTTGCATGATTAACTACTTGTGAGGTTTCTGGTTATTAGCATATTGATAGGTTATTTCAGCTACGGGGAAGAACATAAGTGGTAATTTGAGCAAAGAAATTGTAAAAGGGGTGCTATGGTTGGCTTTATTGGCCCATGTTCAGACTTGGGGAAGGATTCAGGATTTATGCCTTGTATAGATGCGGATTTCAAGGGAAGTGATTCTGCCAGGTGCTTCATCGAGAGGGTATTCATGTGCTAGAAGATTCATGGAGTTGATTATATCCGGGGCCAAGTCAGAGCGGGTGGCTCTCAACAATGGTCCTAGAGGATTCAAAGGGGCAAAGTGTGGTGCCTAATGATTGCGAGCCTATAGGTACAGTTAAGAATTAAGCTTTGTAGCAGCTTATGAGAAGAGGCACTGAATGTTCTACGATGTTTTGACTTGCAGTATAGCATTTGGGAGGAAAATGAGAAAAGATATCGGATTCGTAGAAGGATCATCAGAATGGGCATATCAGTTGAGGGTGCGAATGTGCGCACAAAGAACGTATGAAATGGTTCAAGGGATTTGAGACAGCATGGTCTCGTGATTCAAGGTCATTCGAGGTGAGTGCGAATGGAGTGTGTTATGTGTTGAAAGGAGTTATTATTATTCGTAAGGCAATCAGGGTAAATCGAAAGAAGATGGATTGGTTAGCCATAGTTGAGTTGGCATGTCGGTGGTAGAGATCAGTCCCTTCAGCGTGATCAAGTTATGCATGTGATTTGTGGCGGTACGTGTGAGGCTTGTCGGCCGCCGTAATTGATGATCTTCAGAAGCATTCTACTGTTATGGCCTGTTATGTATAGGCGGATCCCGGGAGGGCTATGGTGTCTTAGACCACTACTTAGAGATTGACACATTCTACAGTTATGAGAATTCACCTATGTGTTGCTATGATTCTCCTGAAGTGAGTTAAGTGAAAAGTTCTTATATGATGAAATGTTAATCTATTAATGGTTCCGGAGTTATGATGAAAATTATGTTCTATCGTATATTGGCATGTTAGGTGCAATGAGTGGTATGGAATTTGAAGTGAGGATCAAGGTTGCATTCTGGTGTTGACAAGGATGTCACGAGCTCGGATGAGTAGGAAAGGGGTTTCGATGTTTAAAGTAAGTTAGTATTGTCTTCAGCGTCACCTGAGATCAGTGTTTTGTGAAAAAAGGCTTTGCATCCAGGCTAAGGATTCTTGATCGCTTTTCAGCGTTAGTGCAACCGGTGGTCTGGGTGTACAGACCTGTTATCCGTTACGGAAGGTTGTGAGAGCGTGCCCCACGGGAAGGTGGTATAAGTGTGGCATGTAGTCACTTGATTGATTGAAGAGTTAAACCAAGTATGAAGATTGTGGTGATATCGTTAAATTGAGAATTGATGCATGGAGGGCACTCGATTTATTGGGTTGTGGACTATGGAGGATTACTCCGGTTATGATGGTTGCTCTTGTGTGTTGTGAGAAAAAGGGGGTCATTATGGACCTTTGAAGGGTTATTAGACTATTTCAGTGTGATCAGAATTAGCTTGAGGTTTGTGGATGGATCTAAATGTGAATATGGGCTCTATATCAGGCCAGATGTGTTCATTTCAGTAATGCGCTCCTAATGGAAGAGTAGTCGGGGTGCTATTTCATCATCAGCCATTTCATGTAATGATATATTGCGCCGTATGAGTTGTGAGACGGCTTGGTGAATTTCTTATGTGTTGAGGTTCCGCATAGAGATGACGTTATATGAGCAGGATGGCTCTTGAGATTTATATCGTATATCGTACCTCAGTTGTGCTTGAGTTCGTAGCTTATGAGAAATTTTATTTTGAGTAAGACTCAACCAACAAAACTTGTATGAGGCACCTCTACCTATTTGACAAGTGGAAATATGGGTCCAACATGTTTCCATCCCCTTTCTCAATTCCCTCTCATATTTTTACCAACTTTACGAGATGACAAAATGAAAAAACAGTCAACTTTTCTCCTCTATCTTCTACTCCTTTTCTAAAAGGAACGAAATAGGTGGATTTTTAGGGTCGTTTGTTCATGTATGCTTGTCCAAATTCAAGAGTCTAAAAAGAAGAATGACTGAATTTTTTTCTCTGTATTTTAAAATAGAAAAATGATGGGCAAAATATTTTTGCGGGAGAATCATTGATTTTTTGAGATATCTATGCTTTCTAGTTCCTAATTTGTAATTGTCTGATCAATAGTTTGGTTGAAACTTATTAATCTGACATTTCACTGGTGTTCAGTGATGTAAACTCAACTTCACATTTATCATTTAATTTTAATATTGTTGCTTGGATACAACTTTGAATATCTTTAGGTTTGAAGACCTTTTCTTTTGTGATGATATGGGATTCTAGGTTTGAATTTTTATGTGTATTTTATTGTTTGATTTTTGGTGGCATATGCTAAATTTGAATCATTGTTTGAGTTGAAAGTGTTAATTAAAATATTTGATGGTTGGATTCTGCGAGACTGCATTGGAGAAGGAGAGGAACGAAATGCATTTAACTCAAAATTAAAGAGATGATGAAGTTTAGTAAAAGCTGAAAGAAGAAAATGGATTGAATATTACTGCTGAGAGAAACATGAGCATAAGTAGGTAAAAAAAGTAATGTAGGACCCACTCTTAAGTAAAATTGGGTAAAAAAGATAGAAATGAGATGGTGAAATGGGAAACACGTAAGTATCAGAGAGATAAAAGGAGGGAGCTGACATGTGGGACCCATATTTCCACTTGTCAAATAGGCAGAGGTGCCTCATATAAGTTTTGTTGGTTGAGTCTCAATCAAAATAAAATTTCTCGTAGCTTATAGCGCTATATGTCTCCCCAGGGAAATGGTATTATGCACCTAGCGTGCTTGTGACCGATATTCGGTATCTTGCTGTAATGAGCAATTTAGCTCGATGTATATATCCTTATGTGAGTTCTATGTGTGGATCAGGTGACACGCCGCCATGGGTATGTTATTTGGATCGGGTTGCATGTCGCAACAGTGTGATGTTCAGTACAGTTCTCCATATCTGTTTTTATGTGTACAGTTCCCTATATTTGTTTTTATGTGTCTTGTTTCCTATTTTTCTGAGGAGAACTCATATTAACTGTGTGCCCGCGTCGCATGTATGATTCGCGAGCGGGGTAATTGGATTTCCTTTTCAGAGTTCGTTTTCCTTTTGTATCGCGTTCGAATTGGTAGCCTATTGGCACATCGTGGCATCATGTGAGATTTTTGATCATGTCTGGGTGGCTTATTGCCTGAGCAGTTCGTACTGGGTGAGATGAGATCCTTGGATTTAGGATCAGTGCAATCTGATTATATGAAGTATATTAAGGATCTAAGACCATTATTTGGTTCAGAATGAGGTGATGGTTCTTGTCAGGAGTATAGACCTAATGATCTGTTGATTCGGCAGCTGGTTATGAATTTCTACACATCTCTTCCGTCGTGGCGGTATTGGCAGAGTTAGAGCAAGACCTAAGTAGGTCATGAGGTGCAATGGGAGCATCAGATTCGTGAAATTTCGGTTTATTTGATCAGAGAATGTCATTGTAGTCTTGTGAGTAAAGTGGTGTAAGGTGTGAATTCAGATAAGATATACAGTCATGTTTTGGTGCTGTGTGTAGTTATTGATACGGTGTTCACATATTGGAAGCAGGCCTGGCAGAGAATTCGAGATGTTGGAATTGGTCTCTAAGCTAATTTTCTTGAATAAAAGGGAATATCTTCAGAATTGATCGAGCTAATGTGCCCAGGTGAGTTGTGGTAGCACGGGTAGGTGCTCGAGGTGTTAAACAGTGATTTTGGACAACTCCAGCACAGTTCCTAGCATGTTCGAGGATGAGCGTATGTTTAAGTGTGAGAGAATGTAACGACCCGACCAGTCGTTTTGAGCTCTAGCGCGCCGTTAAGCAGTTTGAGGCCATGAGCAGCTTCACTTCAGGTATTATGACTTGTACGCGTGGTCGGAATTGAATTTCGGGAAGTTCAGAGTTGATTTGGAAAGAGAATTCTCATTTCGGAAGCTTTAAGTTGGAAGAATTAACTAAGATTGGATTTTAGAGCAAACGACCTCGGAATCGAGATCTGAAGGTTCCAGCAGGTTCGTATGATGATTTCGGACTGGGGCGTATGCCCGGATCGGGTTTTGGATGACCCGGGAGCGTTTTGGCGCCTATTGTGGAAGTTAGCATTTTGGAAGAAATTTCATAAGTTTGGCTTGAAGTGCATTTCAGCATTATCGATATCCGTTTGGGATTCCGAGTCTGGTCTTCGCTCCGTATGGTGATTTTGGAGTTGGGAGCGCGATCGGAAGTGAATTCGGATGTCCGTAGGTCATTTTGGAGTCATTTGGCTAAAGATAGAAATTTGAAGGTTTTTGAGAAGTTTGACCGGAAGTTGACTTTTTGATATTGGGGTCGGAATCCGATTCTGGAAGTTGGAGTAGGTCCGTAATGTCGAATATGACTTGCGTGCAAAATTTGAGGTCAATCGGACGTGATTTGATGGGTTTCAGCATCGAATGTAGAAGTTTGAAATTCTAAAGTTCATGAAGTTTAGATTGGAGGTTGATTCGTGGTTTTAGCATTGTTTGATATTGTTTGAGGCCTCTAGCAAGTTCGTAATGTATTTTGGGATTGGTTGGTAGGTTTCGTTGAGGTCCCGGGGGCCTCGGGCGTGTTTCGGATGCTCAACGGATTGATTCTTGCCTTGTGAGGATTGCTGGTTTTCTGGTATAAGTGCAGCAGGTTTTTACTCTATGCGATCGCGTGAGCGGGTCTGCGATCGCATAGATCAAGAGTTGAGGGAGCTGGAATTTGGCCTATGTGATCACAGGAAGTGCAACGCGATCGCGGAGGAGGAAGGCTGGGGCTACAGGTTGAAGGCTTATGCGATCACGGGGTTGGAGTTGCCATCGCACAGTGGGCATTAGGGAGGCAGCATAGTTGGCCTATGCGATCACGGAGCATTGTTTGCGATCGCATAGAAGGGTCGCCTGGGCAGTGTTCTTTTAAAATCGGAGTTTGGCTCATTTTCACTTTATTTATTCCATGGGAGCCGATTTTGGAGCAACTTTGGAGTGTCATTTTCAACACCAAGCATGAGGTAAGTGATTTCTACTAATTTTGAGTAAATACAAGATTTATATATGGATTTAGACAAGGAAATCTGTAGAAACTTTGGGGTTTTGAGGAAGACCAAGAAAATTTGATATTCATGAATTTTGACCACGATTTTGGGCATGAAATTAAGAGAAAATCATATAGTTGAGTTCGTGAGTTCATGGGTAAACTTTATCTTCGAAAAATTTAGGAATTCGGGCACGTGGGCCCGAAGGAAATTTTGTCAACTTTTTCAATCGAGGTTAGGAATTGCTATAAATTGGATTGTAATGAATAATTGAGCATATATTGATGAATTTGCATAATTATTGGCTAGTTTTGGAGCGTTGTGCATCAATTTGAGTCTTCGGAAGGGCGTGGGAGGCCGGTTATGGATCTTCGGAGCGAGGTGAGTCTCCTTTATAACCTTGTACGAGGGAATTGTCCCCACAGGTGAAATAATTGGTTATGTGCTCCTATTTGTGGGGGCTACATATTCACGAGGTGACGAGAGTATGTGCGTAGCTACTAATATATGTAAGTTCGGGTAGTCTAGGACCCAAAAGCATGCTATACTTGGAATATCTGTAATCTTATTGACAGTTGAATTGCTTAAATCTTATCGAATTGGTAAATGAATTTCTAAAAGGATTAAACTTCAATTTCTTAAATTGTTAAAAGAGAATTGGCTTTTATTTGGATAAATGTTCCCCGACAAATTCTTAATTGGCTGTTTGAGCATGTATTTCTATGTGTACATGCGTCGCATGTATGATTCGCGAACAGGGTGATTGTTTATTTAAATTTGACCGCGTCACATGTATGATTCGCGAGCGGGGTAATAGATGCATCTATGGTTCGCGCCGTTCGACCCTCGACAGTGCACATTTTACATTTCTGTTGGATCGGGCCGTACGACTTCGGGATGATTTGAGAATGTTTGTACTGCTTGCCTTGAAACTTATTGAAGTTGGTGTTGCCTCTTCCTGGCTTAAGAAAATATGTATAAATGATGAAAAGGAATTTGGAAATTTCCTATAAAAGAGAAAATTGTTTACTTGCTTCAACCTATCGGACTATAATCATGTTTATAAAAATTCACGATTTAATTTATTATTGATATAACATTATTGGACCACTAGTAAGTGTCGAAGTCGACCTCTCGTCTCAATTTCTTCGAGATTAGACGGGATACTCATTGAGTACACGTTGTCTTTCGTACTCATACTACACTTCTGTGTATTTTCGTTGTACAGGCACATGCATCTCTAGTGGCCTAGTGAGCGTAGCAGTATGGTTGACACGAAGACTTAGGTGAGCTGCATTTCCGAGACGACCCGCAGCCAGCAAGTCTCTTTCAGATTATTGTATTTATTTTCTCTCCAATCTTGTATTCCGGACGGTTGTTGTATTACATTATTTCTTAGAAATTGCTCATGCACTTGTGACACCAGGTTCTGGGATGATCACGGAATTTTTCAGTAGTTAAATTTTATAAAGACATCTTCATTTATCCAGCGGAGTTTAGTAGTTATTATTTATTTGTTTAAAGGAAAATATTTTCTAAATAATTAAAATGAGAAATTGCTAGTAAATTGTGGTTGGCTTGCCTGACAGTGGTGTCTGGCGCCATCACGACCCTTAGTGGATTTTTGGTCGTGACAATTGACGAACAAACTCCTATATTAACATGTTCATATTCAACATAGAGAAGTAGTTCCAGAATTTGTCACATGTGTGTCTTAGGAAATCAACTAAAAGTCATTATATGGTGTTTATTAACCCACTAAGGTTAGACTTGTAGCAAGGTATATGTCACACCTCTAGATAGCATTACACCATAAGACATTAGAAGAAGTCATGAAAGATTTCATTAGCAAACTTAACATATTTAGCAACCTATAATATGGGTCCAATGTACAAAAAACAGAGAACAAGAAAGAAAGAAAGAAAGCAAGCAAGCAAGCAAACAAGCAATAGAGGTAGTCCTAGATAAATACATTAGAAAAGAAAAGGCAAGGAAAGCAGCATTTATGTGATGTGGATTGCCAATACAACAGTTGATCGTTTTAGTAAGCCACAACATTAATAATCAAGGTTTTGCAAACTAATGAAAAGATACATACCACTAAGATTCCGGACATCACTTGTTTTGATTGTAGCATAATGATACACCAAGTGCATGGGAAATGTAACTCCTTTAAATACAAAGAATAGTTTAAAACAGTCACAACCATATGTGCATTCATATAATACTAAAAGATAGAAGAACGCATGCCAACAAATATTCATATCTTTGCACAGATTACAGACATTATAATGCTCACCTATACCACTTCCATTAATTGCTCGTCGTCCACTTTCATTCTTTCGGATAAGATTTAGTATGTCATATGTGTCCAATAAAGATAAATTTTTATAGGGTTTAAATGAAAATATATGAGAAATCTAGAGACTATAGATTTTGATTTCTAATTTAAGAATACCTTAAGGTGAGAATCACTAAAATATTTACCATAAAATCAACTAAGCGTCCTGAAGAACAGAAAAAAGTACATAAGAGAGTTGAGAAATACTCCAAAATAGAGAGATGATACTTGTAAGAAGCGAAGGAGACCTCTGAAGTTGAGCAATAAACGTATCACCAGAGAACAAGGCCTAAAATAGATACCTGATGAGCAGCGGATATTTGAAGAGAGTGACATGAAATTTAGCAGCATTTGTTTCCCTAAAATTCAGTCTTGCACAATACCAGATATTCTTTATCGAATAGTAACCAGAAATTCGCAAAGTAGTCTGAAATTCGAGAAATTGCACAACACCTAGAAACTATTTTGCCCAAAATAAGACCTTCACTAATTCACTTTTCTTTAGAATATGGGATGAACAAGGATATAGAAGAGAAAGTTAAAATGAATAATAACAACAACAATTATTTTCAGCGTAATACCGACAAAGTTTTGAAAAGAAGTAGAAGAAGATTAAATCAAAATTGAGGGCTTACCTGAAATTAGAGAAGAAGAACGGATATACTAAGAGAGTAGTGCTTCAGAAAGATAGGGAGAGTTCTAGAATTTGTGTCAGATATATTGTGAAGGAAATAAAACGGTTTTATACCTAAATAATTAATGGCAGAGCAAATGTCATTTATGCCCTTGGTCGACCAAACAAACCTTTTCTATATAATAGAAAATAGAAACTAGTAGGGTATGGCTCGTGTTGAGCCCGGGCCCGAACATAATAAGTTAGAATTTGTATCCTCTTTGTTATTATAGTCTACTAAGATTAATTGGTGGAGTTCAGATGCATGAGTTTCAAGCTAACAACCTACTATTTGAGATACAATCCCTAGCAGCAATATTACAAGTCAATATTTATTAGTAGTTCATTGAAAAGATCTTTAGAAGTTGGACATGTAGGCTTTTTTCGACATTTATTATTGAATACGGATTATTTTAGGACATGTAAAAATGACAAAATTGGATAAAGATTTTATGCTCCTCTTTTCATTACTGAAAATGAATTTTGAAGAGATCCCAATCAAATCGAGTGCCAAAAATATTTTCTTAGAAAAGGTGAAACAAAACATGTAACTCAAAATTAATCAAAAGCAACAAATTTTATTGGTCGGATCAGATGATTAGTATTGATAGTACTCTGTGGCGGACGCACGTGGTGGCAAACGGGTTCAACTGAACCCGCTTCATCAAAAAATAATATTGTGTATATGTATAAATTACGATTAAAGCTGCGTAAATTTTGTATAAATATTTTATTTGAACCCACTTGACAACTACTATTTTACAACTAAAATTATGTATTTCTAAGATTGAACCGGCTTGCACAAAATCCTAGGCCCACCACTGATACTACTTCTACATATCAAAAGCTAACAAGACAAAACAACGGGACGTAGTAATATCTAATAAAATCTACATTCTACCACCTAAATATAAAACAAACCTATACAGAAGCCAGAAGGAAACAGTTCACAATAATTAATCTTCTTCTTGATGGCCACCTAAATCTCCTATAGTTCTCTCAAAACCTGCTTCCCTTTCCGACCCGTTTTCACCTTCCATATAACGAACCTTTTTCCTCAATTCCTCCAACTATTTCTCCATTGTATACATTTTTTCCTTCAAAATCTACTGCCAAATGATTAAAGAAAAAAATTGAGATAGAGCATGTATGAATAAAAATAAAAGGCAGCAAACAAATATATAAAGACAAGGACAATGTCATGCAGTAAAGCACAGCACAAGTCATATAAATAAACAAATAAATATAATTGACGCATGAGTTCACACAATAGAAGATGCCAATATTAAGACAAGGGCAATGTTATCCGAAGAAGCTTATTTGGAAAATCATAGTCACATATCTTTAACATAAACAACAGAATTTCAGTCCTCGTATTCGGAAATTCACTTGTTATAATGACATGCTTATCTGAAGTCTGCTTCACTTGCGCTCTCCATGAATCTCCAGAAAAGGAGAACATATAAAAAAATTATAATCACAGAGAAAATAACAGATTCCATTCGAAAGCTACAAGAGAAAACAGTTTCATGCCAGGTAAACAATTAGATAATCCTAAAGAAAAGTTACATGTAATAGTCCTTCGGCAAGGAGTTAAGCTTCACCATCCATTTGTAACAAATAAATATATTATGTACACATTTGCAAGGATAGGGAATAATAAGATCTTTACAACAGAAACATGTAACCAGTGAGATGCAAGTCGGATAAAGGTAAGAATAGAAAAGGTAAATTTTCCACAAAAAAGAAAGAACATAAGAGAGCAAGTGATATCAGAAGATTGAGAACTCATCCAATTGCTTGCCTATTGAGGAAGAAAAATCAACTTTCTAAAGTTCTCTCTATGTTTGTTTCCGTGCGTGCGCGCTGCGGTAGATGTGGGTTGGCTAAGGGGCTTCATTACTCGTGCTTTACTCAACAAACCAAAGCAGATATTACACCATTTCCTATAGCAAAACAACTGAAAGAAAAAAAAACTAGGATGCGAATTTATAGACAGTGTATCAATAATGAATAATTAAAATTGCATTAGTTGTCATAGACTTCTAAAATAACTTGTAAGTACTTCAACAAATATAATTCTTTTATCATTTTGAAGAGGAAATTCAGATAAAAATGATTTTTTCTTGTTTATAAAATTAGACGGCAGAAGCAACACATTGACTGATTATACATTCTCACCCATCTCCTAAAAACCCCAAAATTGAATATTTACTGCAGTAAATACCAAAAAAAAGGCAGAAATAAGCAGTTTAGAAATGCCATTGTTTCCCAAAAAGAAAGAGTATTCTTGAAGGTGTCTTCCAGTAGTACTGAATATGCTTAGTCAAACCACTCAATATTTATCGGAAATTTCTAGTGATACTACTTGTGCTTGATTTGATTCCTCTATCGGAAGAGCTAGATGACTCAATCTACAGATCCAGTCATAGCCTCAAATGAGTTGGTCACGCAACTTAACATTAAGATTCTTGCAAATTTCGTGCTTTTTCTGTTGCGGCACATTTCCAAGGAAGCGTATATTGTCTTTCGCTATTGCAATCAGCTTTTCAAGACCCCATCACATTGAACCAAAATTATCAAACATATTGCTACTGTTGCATCAACTAAGGTGGCCTCCAACTGGTTGTAGTGTGCCATGTAGATAAATTAGGTACGACAAATATTCATAACAGAGAGACTGTAAATTGCAAATGAAAGTGAATCATGAATTATACCTTGCACAAAATAGATGATTCAATTATTGCTGTCATCCTTTTCATCCTCATCGTTTTTCGAGTATGCATATTCACCTTGGCAACTTCGCGTGTTACCTCGCAGAATCATTTTTCCCTGAAATGAAACCTATATAAATAATCGGAATATTGTATTTGTAACTGTTGCGGAAGCCAAATGTATATAGTGTGAATAAGTCACAATTACTATACCAAAAATTATGACAGCCACCAAATAATAAATAAGACAATAAAGCAATAATAAAAGAAACACCAGAATTTACGAGGTTCAGCCAATTTTGCCTACTCCTCGGACACAACCAATATTTTATTCCACTCCAAAAATACAAGTGAAATAATACTAAAGAGAGAAGATACAAATGCCTTAAGAAAATAAAAGGGCAAATGAGAGGTGTGTTTAAATCCTAAACATTAGGCCTCCTTTTATAGGGAAAAAATCCCAACCAATTTGGTCTTCCACCGATGTGGGAGTTTTGGCATTCAACAAATCACCACCTTGACAAAATTCCACATCTTCAATTTTCTCTCAATAACAAATTTTGGTTGTCTTCATCTTCAATCTTCAGTGTTCAACAATGTTGATCAAATCCAAACAATGTTGAAATTTGATCGCAGTCACCACCTTTGTTAGCATATCAGCAGGATTCTCTGTAGTAGGAATTTTCTTTACCGTGACTCCACCTTCTTCTATGATTTCTCGTACGAAATGATACCGAACATCAATGTGCTTCGTCCTTGCATGATAAACTTGGTTCTTCGCTAATTGAATAGCACTTTGACTATTACAAAAAATTGTGATACTTTTTTGTTCAACACCAAGCTCCTTTAGCAATCCTTGAAGCCAAATTGCCTCATTTACAGCCTCTGTAATAGCCATGTACTATGCCTCTATTGTAGACAAAGCAACTGTTGACTGCAAAGTATACTTCCAACTAACTGGTGCTTTTGCAAAAGTAAACACATAACCAGTAGTTGATCTTCGTTTGTCCAGATCACCGGCAAAATCTGAGTCACAATATCCAACTACAGACTGATTGCATTCTTGCTCAAAAAACTAACACAACATCTACAGTATTATGAATATACCGTAGAATCCACTTCACAGCTTGCCAATGCTCCTTTCATGGATTATGTATATATCTGCTAATAACTCCAACAGCTTGTGAAATGTCAGGTCTCGTACAGACCATTGCATACATCAAGCTACCAACATCATTTGCGTATGGTACATTTGACATATACTCTCGTTCAGCTTCATCCTTTGGCGACATAGTAGTACTTAGCTTAAAATGGGGAGCAAGTGGAGTACTAACTGGCTTAGTCTTTTCATCTATGCCAAAACGTTGTAGTACTCTTTTCAAATATTCTTTCTGAGATAAACAGAGTTTCTTTGAACGTCTATCTCTTATTATCTCCATGCCAAGAATTTTCTTTGCCTCACCCAAATCCTTCATCTCGAACTCCTTCTTCAGTTGAATCTTCAACTTATCAATTTCTTCTGAATTCTTGGAAGCTATCAACATATCATCAACATATAGGATAAGATATACAAAGGAACCATCTTTAAGCTTGTGCAAATACACACAATGATCGTATTTGCTTCTCTTGTACCCTTGCCGCAACATAAACTCGTCAAATCGCTTGTACCATTGTCTAGAAGATTGTTTCAATCCGTACAACGATTTTTCAAGTTTGCACACCATATTTTCTTTTCCAGCAACTTTGAATCCTTCTGACTGAGTCATGTAGATTTCCTCCTCCAAGTTTCTATGTAAAAATGCAGTTTTTAAGAACTAGTTCCAAATCCAATTGTGCTACCAAAGCCAACATAATTCTAATGGAGAAATGTTTTACAACTGGAGAAAACACTTCATTATAATCAATTCCCTCCTTTTGAGCATATCCTCTGGCCACCAATCTTGCTTTGTAGCGAATATCTACTTGGTTAGGAAATCCTTCCTTCTTTGCAAATACCCATTTGCACCCAATTGTTTTCTTTCCCTTCGGGAGATTGGCCAATTTCCATGTATGATTCTGATGATGGGACTGTATTTCATCATTCATGGCAACCCTCCACTTATCTTCTTCTGAACTTTGGACTGCGTCTTTATAAGTGGTAGGAACATCATCAGCTACAATTGAGGTTGCACAAGCAACCGTCTCTATGAGACGAACAGGTTTCGTTATTATTCTTTTTGGCTTGCTGGTTGCTATTGATTCAAGTTGTTGTTGAGGTTCCTGAGTTAGAATCTCCTCTACTGCCTCTCCTTCCAGAGGGTAATCTTCATTTGTTTCCTCCTCTGCTTCTTGTGTAGGAAAAATAAATTTTCCCTCAAACTCCACCTGTTTAGAAGCACCTTCATTTTATTTGGTATCTTCTGTTACCTTATTTACCATAGCAGATTCATCAAAGGTAACATCCCTGCTGAATATTACTTTCTTTGTCATATGACACCATAAGCTATATCCTTTGACTCCAGAAGTAAATCCCATAAAAATAGTCTTCTTTGCCCTTGGATCCAATTTTGACTCTGTCACATGATAATATGCAGTGAGCCAAACACGTGCAAAGAGTCATAATCTACAGCGGTCTTTCCATACTATTTTTCAAATGGTGTCTTGTCATCAACAACAGCAGATGGTAAGTGATTAATGAGGTGGCATGCATATGTAACTGCCTCAGCCCAAAATTCTTTGCCCAAGCCAGCATTGGACAACATACATCGTACCTTCTCCAGCAATGTTCGGTTCAAACATTCTGCCATTCCATTCTATTGTGGTGTATGTCTGACAGTGAAGTGTCAGACGATGCCATCATTTTCACAGACCTTATTGAAATGGTAATTTTTGTATTCACCTCCATTGTCTGTGCGAATACACTTGATCCTCTTGCCTGTTTGATTCTCCACCATCGTCTTCGAAAAATTCCCAACACTTCATCTTTGCTCTTCATTGTATACACCCACACTCTTCGGGAAAAATCATCAACAAAGGTTACAAAATAGTGCTTCCCACCCAATGAAGGTGTTTTGGAAGGACCCCAAACATCAGAGTGTACATAATCCAAAATGCCTTTAGTATTATGGATCGTTGTACCAAATTTAACCCTTGTTTGTTTCCCTTTGACACAATGCTCACAAAACTCCAAGTTGCAAGCCTTTACTCCTTTTAACAATCCTTGATCTGATAGAGTTTTCAAGGATTTTCCTCCAGCATGTCCCAAGCGCATGTGTCATAGCTTGGTTGCTTCTGCCTTTTTGTCCTCACTGGATGTCACTGTCGTTGTCCCAATAACTGTACTGCCATGATAGCGGTACATATTATTGTTCTTCCGATTAGCCTTCATTACCACTAGTGCACCGGAGCATACTCTCATCACTCCATTTTCTGCAATGATTTTGAACCCTTTTGATTCTAGGGCTCCCACAGAGATGAGATTCTTCTTCAAATCCGGTACATATCGAACATCTGTTAATGTTCTGATCATTCCATCATGGTTTCTTAATCGTATTGAACCAATTCCATATGAGGTAAGAGGGCTGTTGTCCGCTATGTGGATGACTCCATATTTTCCTTCTTGAAAATCCACGAACCAGTCCCTGTTAGGACACATATGATAGCTACAGGCCGAGTCCATCAACCATATGTCTGATGATGTTGATGACTCTGTTGTAAATAATGAGAAGTCTGAATCATCACAATCAGCTACATTTGAATCCATAATGGCCTTTCCATTGTTATGTTTGGCCTTATTCTTCAACTTCGGACAACCTTTCTTCCAGTGCCCTTTTTCTCGACAAAAGGCACATTCATCTTTGCTGGGTCTGGATCTTGACTTGGATCTTCCCTTCTTTGTCCTCGTTTGATTTTGAGGATGACCCCTCACAACCAGTGCTTCTCCTTCCCCGCCCTTTTGTTTTTCTCCCTTTCTTTGTTCATAACTGTACAAAGCCGAACAAACTTCTCTGAGAGAAACTTCGTCATTTCCATGGAGTAGAGTAGTTTCAAGGTGCTCGTACTCATCAGGAAGTGACGCCAACAACATCAAGGCCAAGTCACCATCATCAAAAGTTGTATCCATATTTTGCAAATTTGTGACCAACTTATTGAAACTAGTGATATGTTCATTCATCGTGGTACCAGGAACATAGGTGAAGTGAAACAGTCTCTTCTTCATGTACAATTTATTTTAACTGTTTTTCTTCAAAAATTTATCCTCCAGCGCTTTCCATAATCTACTTGCAGAAGTTTCTTTCGTGTATGGATATTTCTGCTCTCTAGCAAGGTAGGATCGAATGGTACCGCAAGCAACACGATTGATAATTCTCCAATCTTCTTCTCCAATAGCATCTGGTCTCTTTTCTTCAATAGCAAGATCTAGCCCTTGTTGAAAAAAGACATCTAGAACCTCGCCTTGCCACATCCCAAAATGTCCTGACCCGTCAAAAATTTCTACCGCAAAATTCGCATTTGACACAATTCTTGTCATACGCGAAGATGCCAATGATGACGTATTGTTGACACTTGATGTAGATTCTTCTTGTTTATTGTCTCCCATCTTTGACACGAATATTATTTAATAGCTGACGACACAAATCAAGATTATTTCCTTTCTGGTGTGGAAGATCAGACTAAGCTGCAACCACAAAGCATACTAAGACAGAACCTTGACCCAGTACCAAGATAAATCTTTTCTGATGTGGAAGATCAGACTATGCTGCAACCACAGAGCATACTTAGACAGTACCTTGGCTCTGATACCAATTATTGCGGAAGCCAAATGTATATAGTGTGAATAAGTCACAACTACTATACCAAAAATTATGACAGCCACCAAATAATAAATAAGACAATAAAGCAACAATAAAGGGAACACCAGAATTTACGATGGTTCAGCCAATTTTGCCTACTCCTCAGACACAACCAATATTTTATTCCACTCCAAAAATACAAGTGAAATAATACTAAAGAGATAAGATACAAATGCCTTAAGAAAATAAAAGGGCAAATGAGAGGTGTGTTTAAATCCTAAACATTAGGCCTCCTTTTATAGGGAAAAAATCCCAACCAATTTGATCTTCCACCGATGTGGGAGTTTTGGCATTCAACAGTAACAACTAAAATAAGGAGACTGGTATGATCAAATAGAAATTATAGCTCCTTAACTTTAATTGGTATTCTGTAGCTGTCCGATAGAACATATTACTAAAAGTGATAAACTTACATACGAATCAAATGGAACATATAGAGGTAAGCAAAGAAATTTAAATCAAATATTCTTAAAAAAGGGGATAAGATTCACAACTATTCTTCTAGATCTTATCATGCATCTTCTACTTTCCAGGTGGAAAAAAGATTCTCTCATAAGAAGGGTACACCGATGAATGCCTCATTGGCTTCGACCTTGCCACCTTTTGTCAAAGTTTATACTAAAAAAAAAATTGACATCAAATATTAAGAACAAAACACACATTTGCAGAATTAGTTGAAATTAATTTGATCAAAATATCAAAGCTTTTTTGTCAACAAAAACAACAACAACCGGGTGGGATGTGGTGTCTGGAGAGGGTAGGATGGTCAACTATTTTTGTCAACAACACATTATAGTTGTATTCATTGTAAAATAATTCTTGATAGCTGCTCAAGATGGAAGACCAATCTCACGTCATAGAATGAGTCATAGTTTCCAATTTCAACCTGTAGTAGAAAACTTTTTCTTGATGATGAATTACAAAAAGGAACTTGTTAACTCTTAATGAAGCAGTATTTGAGGTTATGTAGTTTGTATTCATAGTGCTGAACTATTTTGTATTATGTTGTCTCTGAACTAAAATAGAAATAATTATGTGGAGAAGCTCACCCCAGAAACTAAAGCTTGCTTGAACAGCAAGCAGAACGACGAAGAGGCCCTTAACTCTCGCTTCTAAGGTAAACTAGATGATCTTGCCCATGCTTCGCATGGGCCCAACAATTTGCAGTCTAAAGTTCTCTTCATTTGTAGTAAAGATTATAACCACATGATCTTGCTTATGCTCTAACAATTTGAAGTCTAAAGTAATGGTCAATTCACTGCCAAATTTTCTCCTAAGTTGAAACTGCAATCTTGAAGCTTTGAAATAATTGAGGCAAAAATAGCACAAGTGTCTAGCCTTGTATACTGAACCATAAATGTAAACCAATACAACAACAAATAGAAGATAAAAGAGGATACAACATGATTTGTTTTATTAATTTGATCATGTCTACAAAAATAGGGCTCTAGCTTTTGAATAAGATAAAGCAATCCTATTCTGTTTCCCAAGAATTCAAAATCTATCTCATCTCTCAACGTCGCTGCATCAACTTCCGAGCACATCTGCACCCAATGCAAATTAAAATCCCCATTACACCCATTTATATGTATTGATATTTTATTTTATGCACAAATTTTTGTAAGCTTACATAAAATGTTGTCACAACACCAGCAGAATCACAAATCACAATCTATATACCAAGAATGTGAATATTCAAATGTTAAGAAAAGAAAAAGAATGTAAGAAATAAAAACATTTGGGTTTTAATCACCTAATACTTGGTCTAAGGTGAGATAGCAGATATGTCCATGTGAGAAGTCTTGAAATGAGTACCAGTTTTCCTGAAGTTGTTTTCACCTCCCATGAGAGGGCACCAACAGGACAATAGCCAATTCCACACAGAAACTTCAATTGAAGAGCATTATATTCACCCGGTCCCTATCAATAGATGAGCAAAAGCAGAAAAGCATGTGACTTTTAGAAAGAATGGGGATATTAGAGAGTTCAGTCCGATTATATTATAACACTCTTACTTGCTGATGTCATCAAGGTGGTCATCGAGATCCAAACATACTTCAATTTGTCTGATGAGATGTAATCTAGAAGGGCCATATTTACTAATGGTTATATGGTCGAAACCAAACCTTGTTTTTAACAAAATTATTTGTTCAAGGGAAGAACAGAGAAAAATTCCTCGTTTAAACTAATGAAGAAATTATAACCCTCTCAAAAGTTAGAAAGCATGAGTATACAATTCTAACTTCTAACAGGGACACTTACCTTCATGGTTGTGTTGTTGAACTGATGGATATCTCGACTCCAAATGATAATTTATGTTGTGTCATAGATGAAACTGTTTAAGCACCTTTAGATTGGCGAGTTAGCATAATCATCTTGAGTAGCAAATACTGAAAGGAGGGATAAAACATAGGAAAAAAATCAAAAGTGGTGTGGATGGCATTGGAGCAATATGTCAGAAGAAACATAAATGAGAAAAATCCGCTACCAATAATGTGAGCAACAAAGGATATAATAGTAGGGCGGGGCAGAGCTAACTAATAACTCTAGACATCAGAGAAACCATAATTCATTTTTTCACAGGCTTTCTTATTTCACGAAGAACCAAGTAGTTTTCTACGTAGAAAATTATCGAATTGACCAAAATCATCGTTCTTTCAGCTGTTGCCTCTTAGAGTTCTTACTTGAGTACTTTTGCTACAAACATCACAAATTCTCCATCAAATAGTGCACCTAAACCATCAGCAGTAACAATTACTGAAACAGAAAGTGCCAAATAGGTATAAATGACTTTAGAATTAGCATGTTAATTATTTGGTTCAGGGAAAAGATGTATTTTATTAGAGCAACCGCTGAACTACAGGTAAATTGTCTAAAACATGCTGCCGAACCCTTTTTATTCTAAAATTTAATCGGCAAAAGCACAAATCTTTTTAAAAGGAATTATCATTATGCTATGAGGTTTTAAAGTATAAAACTTCACTATTACATAAATCAAACGCAGCAGAAAACCAAAAGGAAAATATATGGAATCGAATTAGTATGAACTAAACTCACCCCGGAAGCACAATTCATTCTCTCCCAATAAATATGAATGAGCTAATAACCTGAGGACGATTTGAAACAGGGTAAAATAGAGTGAAGAGAGAATCCATAATAACCACAAAAGCAGAGGGATGGCTAAGCATACCTGAGAAAAGGCGGACACGCGCCGCTGTTTTAAGATACATATCGATGCAGCGTTGTATCCTAATAGTGTGCCCAGCCATAAATTCCACTTAAAATGTTGGTGCTTTCTTAAAAAGAAGCTGGTCACTCTTTTTCAAAAGAATGTCATTCATCTTGTGATACAGCTTCTACAATGCTCTTGGAGAAATCTAACCAATGAAGTTCCTTTTGTAGTCTTAAGAGGAAACAATAACACAGTTGTGCCTATGAATTGGCATCGAGGTTCATAGAAGTATGTATTGTTTCTTTCTTTAAGCAACAAGCGACATATAAAGGAGAAGTGGACCAACAAAGTAAATATGTTAAAGAAAGGAATAGAGCAAAATATCAGAAATAAAGTTCTCCAGAAATAGCCTGCACTACACCACTCCCATCAGGTATAAAGTTTTAAAGTTTACAGTTTAATTAACAAACCACAACTAAAAAACTATGAGACAACTAAAAGCTATGTGAAAATTTAAACCAATTAACTCAAGATGACAACAGGTCTATTGTTATATTGTTATATTACTGATTTACTGGTAGTAGCCACTCTTTAGTTTACTCATGAATTTTTGTAAAGTAATTCTTCGAGCTTTAATTAATCCACTTCAGATTATTTCCTACTTCTGCCCTTCCTCTCCTTATTGCTTTTACTTTACTGAACGTGATGAATAGGCATTGCTTTATAATTCTCAGTCTTTCTTAAATGTTACTCAAAACAATTTCTAGAGATCAACGTCAAGAGAAATGTTAAGCACAAGAGCATTTTATTCAATTACAAATGATCTAAAAATAGAGCACTTTATTCAATTATATAAGAAGTATCACAGAGTTCAAATGTAGCAACTTATCCAAAGAAAAGAATTATATGTGGAACAACTTACCCATCACTTCTAGTTTCTGAATCTGATATTTTAGTTGGTCAGGATCCTTCTTCAATATACCCACTTCTGTCACTTTCTTCCTCTCTTTCTTGTTCTGGGAAAGAGGTCGTCCTTAGTACCATCTCTCAATTTTCCTTCTGTCTCCAGTAGATGTCCCATAAGACTCAAAGCTTGTCTGTGCGTACATAAAAATGTAGAATATGCAAGTAAAAACGATAGGCTTCAAGGTTATGTCCACAAAGCATATAAGCAAAATAATTAATCTGAACCAATCTCTTTTCCTAATTTTCTGTCGTATCACTATTATATATGGTATAAACATATAGCCATTGCTAGATAATAGATGTTTCCTATCAAAGAGTTAATCTCACAACTTCAGACGAATCCTATAATAAGGATGAAGTATATGAAGCCACTCAACATTTAATACATTTAGAATGAGGATACATGAACATATAGCTATAACAGTACAAGTGCAAGAAAAAGGTCAACTAACATAAACTTATAGCTACTTCTATTTCTCAAATTTCTCATCAGTAGTAAAATGTAAGAAAAATCACATGAACTGTTTTTAGGAAAAAAAAACTCAATATTTAAGAAAGGGGGGTTAAAGGCGACATTCAAATCAGGGGCTTCTTCAGGACACAATTAACTAAAGTTCCTTTTCAATTCCTGTTTGATACAATAATGCTTAAAAAGCTTTCACCACTTTTTTATTTTTCATTATTTCTTTCCAAGTAATATAATTCTATACTATTTATATGTGACAACAAAATTACCTAACCTGTTTCACAACAAAGCAATGAGCCCTCTTATAACAGGAGAATCCTGCTTCGTAAAAATACTTCTAGCCCTAGAAGATGATTCATTAGCTGAGTTACGAATAACTAAATTGTCAAGCAAACAACATTTTTTCAATTCAATTTAATTCAGCTCTGTAATTTCGTTTTCATGCAATTCTCTCAAATTTGAATTACTCTTTTCTTTTCCCTTTGTGACATGCAATTTCACAAACACATAACAGGCAAACTGAAAGTGAAGCTGCCAAAGAAAAACAATTAAAACCTAGCAAGCAATTGGTGATTCCTTAGACTTATTTAAACCCAGAAGCAACACAGGAAGAAAGAGAAGTAATTACTTCCAAAATGCAGGGATCAAATCTTAAGAAGTAGAGTAAGAAAAAACCAAATAGAGAGACACAAATTGAGAAAGATGGAAATTTTTAAAAAGAAGAAATATGACCATCGGATATAGAAGAGACAGAGTCAAAGGAATCGGTAGAAAAACAGAAGAGAAATGCTCATTTTGTGACAGAATCGTGCACTCTATATGATTTTGTCGAGTGAATAAGCACATGACTTTGTTAAAGCTAATTTTGTGCACTTTAAATGATTTTCTCTCGACAAAATCAAGATTGTAGCTGTCTGAAATCAACCTGTGCTACACATAAGTGAAGTAAAATTAAAAATTCACCTTAATTACTGAAGCCAGTCTATATGAATATCCCACCTACAAGCTACAACTCAATAGAGAAGAATATTACCAAACCATGTAGCATGACCAGACAGTTCAAGAACAAAGCGAGTAAGTACCATAAAACAAATGATACCTATTTTGTTTTATAAGGTGAAATTTGGAGATGAATGACTTGTGAAAAACATAGAAATTTTCTCTAGAAAGATGCAGTCATTTGAAGACCAATGAAATATGGCAAGAAATTCAAAGCTATTTAACTTATGAGGTGCCAATGCAAGAAGTTCATCAGAAAGGCATAGATTATTTGACGGCTGGACAAAATCAGTGTTGTCTATCTTCGTTAGTTAGAGGTGCTTACGGAAAACTGATTTGCGATTCTACTACCATAATATAATCACCCACAAGAGAACATACTTGTTATTATTCACACCAAGGTTGAAGAGGGCTATGATTTCAATTTCTTGAGTAATCAAAATTAGCACAGACGTTTCAGGAGAAAGAGGAAACCTGAGGGTTGTTTAATTCCATAACAGCCCCCTGCAGCAGCTATGTAAATATTTTCAAAAGCTTATCCTTTGCTGCCAGACCAATTCGACAGTTGTGCATTAACTCGTGTATTATGACGCAACAAATAATACTGGGTCATTTAGTTTCTGTCAAATATATATGATGTCAATTATTTGTATGTATTCATAATAGTTGAATGAATATAATAAAGACATTAAAGAAGATTAATTGGACAACTTCCAGTAGTAAAACTAATCACATCATTGAAATATGCAAAGATATCCATATAAAATCAAATAATGAAACAATCTCTAAGGTAGAAAATGAAATTACTATATCAAAATTTGGTTAGTGTGACAGTACCTTTTAGTACCAACTTGTGAAAATATTTTACTTTAGAAGATCTTTTAAAATACCTGCAACACAGATTATACGTGTTAGTAAGCAGTAAAGGAATATAAAGACATCAAAATAGAAGATGAATAAATTTTTAATTTATTTCTCATTTTGTTTCTTAAACGAACAACAGATTTTTTTCGCCAACATATTGAATAGTGATGTATAAAAGTTTATAAGAGGAAATCAGTAAGTACATTCAAATGAAGAAATAAGATACAATTGTTATTACCAATATACAATAGACCGTCCTCCTTTATCCGGGCTTGGGACCGGCTGTGTTACAATATAATTTGAACACAGGCGGAGTTAAAATATATATATATTTTTTATGTAAATGTCAGTCAGGTCAGCTTCACAGAGTTGGAAAAAAATCACATAAATATGCAAGTAGCTTTTGTATTTATAGATTTGTAAAGATGAATGCTTTGACTTATTGGTCTTGGAAAGTTTCTCAATGTAAATATTCTGATTTGTATATTGTGCATCCAAAAACTATATCAGATGAGTAAAAGTTTAGGAAGGATTTGCAGATACACAAGCCAACTCTTATTTAACACATAGTAAATTGCAGAGAAACTATCTCAAGTCTCAAGAAAATTATTGAAATAAAGAATATAAGGTTAAACCAGGAATATAAAACAGACTTATAGAAGTGCTTTTTGAATGATTTCGTCATACACTATGTTATATGTAGAATGGTCATCATCGTTATCTACGGTTGGTGGTCGGATTAATATTTTAATACAACTTGAACTCTTTGCTCTGGATAAAGCAACATATAGCTGGCCATGAGAAAATACTGGCTCACGCAAATAAATACCAACATAATTTAATATTTGCCCTTGCGCTTTATTTATCGTCATTGCAAAACACAAGCGTATTGGAAATTGAGTTCTTTTAAATGGGATTGGTAGCTTCTCATCATCTGAAGATAACAATGGTATTCTGGGAATAAATACATGCGTATCTTTAAAATCACCACTCGCAATTTTAGCACTTATAACACGACTCTTAAAATTACAGCATATCAGTCGTGTACCATTGCATAAACCCTCACAAGGATTTAAATTTCGCAGCAACATAACAGGACAATTTTCCTTCAAGATTAATTTGTAAGGAGGCAAACCAACAGGGTTCAATGAATGTAAAAAACCCTCAAACTGGCTCTGATCATTTGGTTCAACAGTTTCATCCATTGCAATAAATGTTTTAGCTTCTTTAGGGAATTGAGCTATAAGTCTATCATTTATTTCATCAACAAAGTCATTTTTTGTTGTCAAAATAACGCGCGAAGTTAAAAAAGAAGAATTGTGAAGAGACATGTGCAAATTAGGATATATTATGTTGAATAAAAGATCCAAAGATTCTTTTTCAGTAATATAAGGAACAATGAAAGACTTTGGAATTTCTATTTTATTATCCATGTTTGTTTTTTCTTTTCCATTTCCAATTCGCATAAAATATTCACAAAAAGAGGGATCAGTTTTGGCACGCATATTCTCTGATAACTGCAATTTTTCAAGTTCGTTCCATATTTCAGAGTTCAATATGCTTTATCGAATGAAATCTTCCTTTTTCCACTTCGAACCACAGGAAGAGTTTGTCTAAAATCTCCTCCAAACACAACAACTTTTCTGCCGAAAAGCACATTTGTGTTCATTATATCTTTCAATAGAGAATCTAAAGCTTCAATCATGTTCTTTTTTGCCATTGATACTTTATCCCACACAATCAATTTTGCATCACAAATCAAAGATGCCAATGAGCTTTGCTTGCTAATATTGCAAGAAAAGTTTTCATCGATATTAATCGGAAATTTAAAATGTGAATGAACTGTTCGTCCTCCTGGAAGAATCGAAGCTGCAACTCCAGAAGTTGCTGTTGCTAATGCTACAAATCCTTTAGATCTCACAGTTGCTAATAAGGCACAGTATAAAAATGTCTTACCACTTCCTCCAGGACCATCAATGAAAAATGCTCCTGATTCATTGACAAATACTCTTTGCAAGATTATGTCGTATGCTATTTTTTGTTATGTATTTAATTTTCTATGTAACAACAAATCTTCGTTACCCACAATGATGTTTCTTTCGAAATATGCTTCCTTCGCTTTGTTTGCCATTTTCGAAGATGTAATATTTTCTGAAACAAGATTGAATTCATTAATATCACGACCCATAGAATGTAGTATATCATTGATGTGATTCAGAACAGCGAGGTGGATATCTTTTGCTGTTATATTGGCTAGGATTTTAAAATCTTCGGACATTGAATCTTCAAACTGTTCCCGTAGTTCTCTTGGATTGTCAGGGCTACAGTATACTAATATTGTAGCAAATAAACGTCTTAAACTATAAGGCATTTGATAACATGCAGCCTCTAACATACATTCAATCAAGTTGTTATCACAATGTAACAACCCTTTTTTTTTCTGCAGATTCTCTATATGTGTCGCAGCATATTTCATTTACCGTTAGAAGATCTTTGTATGATTTTGGTGCTCTCACATTCATTAGTAATAATCTAAGGTAATATCTTTCTCCCTCTGTTGGATGACATGTTACAACCCGGCCAATAACGTGACCTTGTTGTCGTCGAGTCCACATTTTATAGCTAGATGACTATACGAAGTGTTGTGAAAAATCTTTATACAATAATTTAAGCTCTTTAGCATGTTTGTTTGTTTCATTCATCAAAAAGAATTCTGTCAGCATCGTCTTCTTGATCATAGGATTTTTCACGATACTATCTATTGTGTCGGGTTTTTTAAAAGAAACAAATTGTAGTCCGTCAAGATGTAATAGGAGGTGGTAAACACTCGGAGTCATTTCACTAATAGAAAATGCAAATAAGCGCCACATAGCTTCTGGAGGTGACACCCATCTATCAGATTGATACTCTTTTATCTCATCTATTTGTATATTTGTATTATCTTCGTTTAAGCCAAATGATATCTTATCATGTCCTTTACAGATATATTTGTATATATATTTCACAACTTTAATATCGGAGCAAACTTCTACATTTATATGGCAATTGTATTTACATAGAAGATAGGGGTTGTAAGGAACAACCCATGAGTTATCAAGAAATTGTTTTCTAACTTTCACAAATTTACCAATATTTCGTCTTCTATAAATTGGGTATGAGTTCTTTCCTTTCGTCGTCTCATCAGCGAAACTCTTGGGGTACTTAAATTTGCACTCATTTCTTTTCATACATAAATTTGTGGGATTTAAATGACCACAAGGCCCATGCATCATGTGTTTAACGACAAGCTTATGTAAGTATGAGTATGTATCAGGGTCAGGCAACTTAGCACAAACAAATTTGTCATAAGCCTCGGGCATTAATAATTTGTAGTCATCAGTAAGTATAACAAGAAAATGGGCATGTGGAAGACCGCGTTTTTGAAATTCTATATTGTACATAAAGGCGGCAACTTTTCCAAATATGATTCTTTTTAATATATCTGTTTTCATCTCTTCTACCTTTGCTCTGAATACTCAACTAATTAAATCAGGCCTATTTTGAGTTCCGTCTGTTGGGAGCAAATGTTCCTTTATTTCAAGCCAAGAGGGATTACATGTTATGATCAGAAATATATCAGGCTTTCCAAAATGTTGTACTAACGCAATAACATCCATATAACGTTGACGCATATCTCTCGGACCACCTGTAAAACTTGTTGGAAGAAAGTTTTGTTTTCCTATCTTAGAAGCTTCTCTTTCGCCAAGTCTCAAGATATCTAAAAGTCCTTGTAGTACATCAATCCGAAATAAATCTTGGTTAAATGAGGCAAAATCTAATCTTTGAGTTTCTACTTTGATGAATTCATCAACTGAATATTGTTGAAATAATCTACCAGAATGTAAAACTCCGTTTTCCTCATTGTCTCTCATCTGGAGTTTGTAACAGTAGTATTCACGACAAGAAACATTATTTCTTTTTCGTTTCCCCTTTTGCAGAACATCCGCTTCCATATCAAGTAGTCCATCAATTGAACACATGTTAGAGACACTCGGAAGCTGCTCAATCTCATAGTAAGCTCACTTTCTCAATTTATTTCTAGGTTGTACGATTTTTGGAATACCGCAATGTCAGCCGTTTTGACCATAAGGAAATAAAAGTGGATATTGCAAAGGATCATAGCAACCATAATAGTAATTTACTAATTGGCTTTTGTTACTGTGAGTATAAATTCGAATATGGGGTGTAAAACTATTATTGCTCATTTCTTGTTCTAGCCATAATGCTGCTACTTATGACACAGTTGGCAGGTTATATACTCGTTGATCTAAGCCAGAGCCACATCTCAATGCAATATAAAAGTTTGATAATTCTGGAATATGTATTAGAGATTTCAAGAAGATACAATAAGGATTTATCTTTAGTATGTTCATTAGCTTCTGAACAATTGATTGTCGAAGTATATCCGACGAAGCCATTCGGTTTAATATTTCTGCATTCTCATCATAAAAATACAACTGTAAATTTCTTGGTCGCCGATTTTGTTGGAATTAAATCATTTATAAAGTGATACATTTGACCTTGTACTCTAAATGTATAAATTCCTTGGTTTCTTTTTGCTAGTACTTTGTCATAGTGCACCCCAAGGGAAGTAAATGCAAATATATTGTTGTATAATCTAAGGTAGGTACGGAAGTGTTCAGATTCTTCGGTATTGCCTAAATATAAATTCAAGAGTTCATTAGGCATTTCATGTGACGTCAACTTAACTAAACCATTGCTACAACAAAATGTCGGCGGCTCATATTCAAATCTTTTTGCTCCACAATATTTACAATCTGGTACAGTTTTTAAAATGGTTGCATCAGTGGGTAGTTCTCTAATGTTCCAGTTCCAACTTGTTATTTTTGATTTAGAACCTGTGTATATTAGTTGCAACAATATATCCTATTAGTGTTGAGAAGAGAGAGGCAGCAGGTGGTGTTATAAGATTAAATTGAGATAAACCTAGATTAAATTGAGACAAACCTTTGTTTATGACAATAAATGTCTCTACATGATGTCGGTCACAGGGTGCACCAGAGGTCGAACCTAACATACAAATAATTCTAATTAATATATTAAAAGGGAGTACAGTCAAGCTACAAAAAAAACATATTTTCACTCACTTACCAATATTTTTTCCTTTGTGACAATCAACTACTGCCCCCACAGCTGAAGATATACCTGCTAATATGGAAATCTAAATATGTTTAGTAAGAGCAAATTGTATTTAAGTACAATCACGACGAAGAACACATATATACATTGTTAGCGAAAACGTAAAAGAAAGAACACAAGATTTAACGTGGTTCGAATCAAAATAATCCTACGTCCACCAGAGAACAATTGCCCTTTTAATATTAACAAAGGAAGGGGAGATTTCCCAATTACACTTAAGAGAATTTCTCTCTTAACTCTCTACTCACTACAATGTATTGTATTATTTTGGGATGATTTCTACAAGTGAAGGAGTGCATCTATTTATAGAGGTAAAGACCTTCTCTTGATGTCATTGGTGACATCAAACTACCTCCTCTTGATGTCATGGGTGACATCAAAGGAGGAAGCTTCCTCCTAGCATCCACACCAACTCTTTCCACCAACTCTTCCAATTGGCATGCCATTGTTGACTAAACATAAACCAACATTTTCAGCATGCCATTGTTGACTAAACATAAACCAACATTTTCAATCTCCACCTTGGTTTGCGTTTCGAGCGTGTGAACAACTCTGGCCAAAACTTCTAAGCTTACTGGGCAACCCCGTTGTAAGAAACAAGAAGAATCAAACCATTGTTGAACATACCACCTCCACCTAGCAACTGTTCTCTTTCGGAGTTGCATCAGTTGATGCACACCCCCGCCAAGTCCTTGCAGTGTGCAAACTTAGCGAGCGGGACTATCTTGGTCAACATGTCTGTAGCATTATCGTCTGTGATAACCTTCACGACCTTGATAATTCCCTCATCAATAACATCTCGAATAAAATGAAATCTAACATCAATGTGTTTAGTGCGCTCATGAAATCTCTGATTTTTCATTAGATGAATAGCACTCTGACTATCACATCTAAGAGTTGATTCCAGCTGAACCAAACTCAATTCCGCTACTAAACTTTTCAACCAGATAGCTTCCTTTACCGCCTCCGCTGCTGCCATGTATTCTGCTTCTGTCGTAGACAAAGCGACAATCAACTGCAGAGTCGACTTCCAACTGACGGTACTGCCAACGAGGGTAAATATGTATCCAGTTGTGGACCTTCTTCTGTTAAGATCTCCTGCATAGTCAGAATCCACATAACCGAGAATTGAAATACCTGTACCACTTTTTCGAAAAGTAAGACCAACACCAGAAGCTCCTTTGAGATATCTCAATATCCACTTGACAGCTTCCTAATGCCTCTTTCCTGGGTTGGACATGTATCTACTTACCACACTTACAGATTGAGCAATATCTGGACGTGTGCATACCATAGCATACATAATACTACCAACTACACTGGCATAAGGAATCTTTGACATATGCTCCACCTCATCCTCGGACTGAGGCATTTGTGACTCTGAAAGTTTAAAATGAGGAGCTAATGGTGTACTTACAGGCTTGCACGTTTGCATATTGAATCTCTCGAGAACCCTTTCAATATACCTCTTCTGAGAAAGATGTACAACATCGTCTTCTCTTGAAATCTCCATACCAAGGATTTTCTTTGCAGCTCCTAAATCCTTCATGTCAAATTCCTTACTCAATAGTTTCTTCAAAGCATTTATCTCTGTAATGTTGTTAGCAGCAATAAGCATATCATCAACATACAACAGTAAATAAATCATTGAGTTACCAGACATCTTCTTGTGATACACACAACTATCAAATGCACTCCTTGAGAATTCATGTGTAGTCATGAATACATCAAACCTCTTGTACCACTGTCTAGGGGATTGCTTCAAACCATACAAAGACTTCTTTAGTTGGCATACGTGATCTTCTTTTCCCTCAGTTAGGAAACCTTCAGGTTGATCCATATAGATTGTCTCTTCTAGATCTCCGTGTAAGAAAGCAGTTTTGACATCAAGCTATTGAAGCTCCAAGACAAATTGTGCAACCAATGCTAGTAGGACGCGAATTGAGCTATGCTTCACGACCGGAGAGAAAATCTCATTGTAGTCAATTCCCTCCTTTTGGCTGAAACCTTTTGCAACCAATCTCGCCTTGAACCTAGCATCTTCCACTTCAGGAATTCCCTCTTTCTTTCGGTAGACCCACTTGCATCCAACTGTCCTCTTCCCCTTTTGTCTTTTCACTAAGACCCATGTCTGATTCTTGTGAAGAGACTCCATCTCTTCAGTCATGGCTAACCGCCATTGTGCAGCATCCTTGCAAGAAGTTGCTTCAATATACGAGGAGGGCTCCAGATCTTTAATCTCTTCTTGTGCAGCTACGAACGCATATGCAATCAAGTTTGCTTGATTTATAAGGCGTTCCGGTTCTCGTGTCTGCCTCTTCTCCCTCCCTTTTGCAATTGTGTATGGTTCATTGACAGCAAGTTCTTCAAGGCCTACATCTTCTGACTCATCTTTAACCTGAGTCTCTTGATCCTTTTCCTTGGCAAGCTCCACCGGAAGCTCCACCTGCTCGTTGTTCTTGTTTCCTGAAAACTCCACGGAAACTTTACGGGGATCAAGTATAGAGGATTCATCAAAGGTGACATCTCTACTAACTATAAATTTGAGTAAAGACAAATACCAAAGTTTGTACCCTTTTACTCCATCCACATACCCTACGAATATGGCCTTCTTAGCCCTTGGTTCAAGCTTTCCTTCATTAACGTGATAATAAGCTGGACACCCAAATACTCGTAAGTATGAATAGCTAGAGGGTTCACCTGACCATACTTCATTCGGAGTCTTAAAGTCAATTGCCGATGCTGGAGATCGATTGACAATATGAGCAGCAGTGTGAACTGCTTCAGCCCAAAATACTTTGGACATTTTGGCTTGTAGGAGCATACAACGAGCCTTTTCAAGAAGAGTTCTGTTCATTCTCTCGGCAACTCCATTCTGCTATGGGGTATGCCTGACAGTCCTATGTCTTGAGATCCCATGAACCTTGCAGAATTCATTAAACTCTTCATTGCAAAACTCCAAACCATTGTCTGTGCGAAGATACTTGATTTTCCGCTCCATTTGATTTTCAACCAAAATCTTCCACTCTTTAAATGCTTCAAAAGCATCACTTTTTGCCTTCAAAAAATACACCCAAACCTTTCGTGAGAAATCATCAATAAAAATGAGAAGATACCTCTTTCCGCCCTTCGATGGAAGTTTAGAAGGACCCCATAAATCTGAATGGATGTAGTCTAGCACTCCTCTTGTCTTGTGTTTGCCAGTGCTGAAGCTGACCTTTTTCTGCTTCCCTAAAACGCAGTGCTCACAGAAGTCAAGCGTGCTGATCTTCTCACCTTCCAAAAGTTTACGATTGCTCAACATCTCCAGTCCACGTGCGCTCATATGACCCAGTCTCATGTGCCATAGTCTTGCCTTGTCATCATTAGATAACTGCACTGTAGATGCATTTGCAGAGCCAACAATGGTGCTTCCGGCCAATGTGTAAAGGCCGTTTTCCAGCTTGCCTTTCAGCATGACTAAAGAACCTTTAGTCACCTTCATAGTTCCTGCTTCGCTCATGTACCTGTAGCCTTGTTCATCCAGAGTACCCAAGGAGATCAAATTCTTCTTCAGATCAGGAACATGACGGACTTGTGTAATAGTCCTCACGATTCCATCATGGCAGCGAACCCGAACTGAGCCAATGCCAACTATTGCACAAGTTGCATTATTGCCCATTACTACGGTTCCTCCACTTTTCTCGTAGCTGCTAAACCAGTCTTTTCGGAACGTCATATGCAGAGTACAAGCAGAGTCTAACACCCATTTGTTTTCATAACTACTATTATTATTACACGATGTTGTTAGTACATAATCATTATCAAAATTATGTACCTGTTCAACTGTAGATGCACTCGCCTTTTCCTTGGACTTTGACATTGGGCAGTCTCGTTCAAAGTGCCCCTTCTTGCCACAACCCCAACACTCTGTATTCTTCTTGTTCACATGAGACTTTGATCTGTGCTTTGATTTGCTCTTTCCCTGTTGGCTAGTCCGGCCTCTTACAAAGAGGCCACTTGCCTGGTCATCTCTATCTCCTTTAATGTGCCTCCACACATCACTAGAGTTAAGTGCCTGCCGCACTTGCTCAAGCTTGATAGGCTCCTTGCTATACATCATTGAATTCTCAATATCATGATATCCTGAAGTCAATGAAAATAGCAAAGCACATGCAAGCGTCTCCTCCTCCCTTTTAATTCCTGCAATCTGTAAGTCCATGACAAGTTTATTAAACGCATCTAAATGATCTTGTAATGAAGTACCTGACCCCATCTTAAATGTGTGAAGACGCCGTTGTAACAACATTCTTGTTGTCACTGATCGGTCTTGGTATAGCCCTTCTAGATTTTCCCACAACTGTTTGGCCGTCTCTTCGGTACCCGTACTCACTTCACAAAGCACGTTAGGTGCAAGGGATAGTTGGATTGCACTCAATGCATCCCCTTTAATCTTCTCCTTGTCGGGAGCTGATATATCCGTAGGATACTTTCCGTCAATAGCATGGATTGAACCTTCCCTCCGCAGTAACGCCATCATCTGGATCTTCCAGATATTGAAGTTGTTGCGTCCATTGAATCTATCAATTTCAAACTTCATGGAACTCATATTTGCTTGTTCTTCCTCCTTGGATCGTTAAAGAATCCTGTCGCTCTGATACCAATTGTTAGCGGAAACGTAAAAGAAAGAACACAAGATTTAACGTGGTTCGGATCAAAATAATCCTACGTCCACCAGAGAACAATTGCCCTTTTAATATTAACAAAGGAAGGGGAGATTTCCCAATTACACTTAAGAGAATTTCTCTCTTAACTCTCTACTCACTACAATGTATTGTATTATTTTGGGATGATTTCTACAAGTGAAGGAGTGCATCTATTTATAGAGGTAAAGACCTCCTCTTGATGTCATTGGTGACATCAAACTACCTCCTCTTGATGTCATGGGTGACATCAAAGGAGGAAGCTTCCTCCTAGCATCCACACCAACTCTTTCCACCAACTCTTCCAATTGGCATGCCATTGTTGACTAAACATAAACCAACATTTTCAGCATGCCATTGTTGACTAAACACAAACCAACATTTTCATACATGCATATATTTCTGTCTACAAATAGTGTATATGTAGATGTGTCTTTTGTTCGAATAAATCTTTTTCGGTTTCTAACCTTTCCCAGCAATGCATGGTGCCTCGACTATCGTCAGAGTTTTTTCTGTATGCAGCTCAAACCCAGCAGCTTCTTTGGTATATTCAAGCAGCGCAGTCGAACCCTTTTTTAATTCAAGTTTTTTTGATCGCCGGCGTGTTAAAAGTAATTCTTTTTTATCAACTGATAATTGCTTGTATAGATCACGTCTCCTACGATTAATTTTAGAGATGATTTTTGTTGAGCACTGTTGCTTCCTTTTCTGCGCACAACAAGCTGACGGTAAATGCTTTTTAACAGTTGATATCTGCATTTCAAGTAATCTATAAAACTTTAACATCAAATCTGCAGTAACAACGATTTCTATATATAAAATGTTCTATAAACAGATACAGAGAGTTACAGTTCAAAGTGTGTATTTGTTATTCTAGGCAAATAAGATGGTGACCAATACAAAGAATTCAATAGTGATAATGCTGGAAAGCAAACGAATTAATACTATAATTGTTTCTTATTATAGAATTAGTTTTTGTATATGGCAGAAACTTTGAACATTGACTATGGTTTTAGTGTACAATAGAAAGAAGAGCACAACGATAGAAGAAGCTTCTAAATATTTATTGGTAACTTATAAAAAAAATAGTCAAATTACTAAACGTGTTAAAGCTGTTACACCACTGGAAGAAATACAAACTATTGTCAAATTTCAAATAGTTTTAAGTTGATTAGAGGAAATTATTGAAAACATGAAAAAGAATCTTTGCTGTAGCTGCACTATTAGTTGCCTCAAGAGAATGAAAAGAAGAAACTTCATTCTTTCTCATTTTCTTTTGTAGACCTTTCAACTGCTAACTCAGGAATTAACTTTTAACAATTATTTCACTGCCTTGAAAAATTTGGATTCTCAAGATACATATATCTGGGGCACAGAGCACAGAGCAATGGTAAACTAATATAACCAATATTTTGTCAAATACAGCCTTTGAAAATACAAGTTCCAAAATAGATATAGGTCTATCCCTCCAAATCTTCATTACAAACATACACAAGATCATTAGTTTATCATTCCAAACTAAATCCAAATAAAAAATTAGAAACCACAATCTCGAAAATAAATCATGAATCAACAAAACAAATTTTATCATTAGGGAAAAGTAGATTTTTTTTACCTTAGATTCATTTTTGGACTCGTTGGCAGTAGCTTCAGTATTTCTTGCCATAGGAAAAGTTATACCTTTAGATGTGCAAGAAAAGGGAACACATTAGAGAAGCCAAAAAAAAACCTATTTTAAAAAACTTCATTGTTATGCATCACAAGTTTATCAATGGAAATATCTTGTAATAGGGGGAGAGATCAGTACAAATTCGAAGTTAATTAGATCAGCTAGCATTCATGCCAAAAGGAAATAGGGTTTTTTAAGAGAAGTATACGAAAAGTAGTGTGTGTATTATACCAAAAATGCAATATTTTGTATTATGCAATTTCAAATGCGATCAAAGAAAAATTTAAGCAAAAGAGATGTCATTTAATCTAGATGATGTTATCTTCTTCCCAGATAGTGAGAATTAAGTGCCCCTCTAATGAAACAAAAAACTCTATGGTTTCCCGAAAAAGATTTTAATCTAGTGTGATTTAGTGCCAACAATAAGTAAAATTTGTAGGCAAAAGTGCTTGAACAAATTAAGAGGGACATCAACTTGCACTTGCTCAAGATAAGGCAATATGATGGTTCATAAGAACTTTAAAATCATTTTAAGCAGCTACTGCCAAATGCTGCAAAGAATTACTGTGAACTAATAAATCAAATAAACCAAACAGTGAAACAGAGCTGTTAAAAGATCAAAATGCAGAAAATACAAACTATTGCATTTTTTTTTTAATTTTTTACCAAGAATTGATTGGCCTTAACAAAACTTATTACCAACTGAAAAGAGATACAAAATCTACCACATGAACAACAATAGTTCGTCATAGAGTGTAGTAGATAATGCACTTCAACAACTGCATCAACAAAGTACGCAAATAAATAAATTCTAAATAGAGCTTCATAGATAGATTCACCGTTTCAGTGATGGCTTGGAAAATCAACAATGAGATAATTAGTTAAACTTGTTTTGCTGAATAACTGTAAAGTATCCTCTTTTCTTCTGACATGTCATATATATAGTGTTATAAGATAAGCTACATGTTGCCCATTCAAATTATGTTTATAATCACTCACCGAGATGCACATGTAGTTATATTTAATTTCACATGGAGATTGAATACTTTGATAACCACTTTCGAGATACCATATTCAAAATATTTTTTGGGTAACCCAAAGTCAAGTTGTTTAAATATATTTATGCTTCCAAGTTCAAATATGCAATAAAAAGGTGACAACAATTCCCGATGTATCCATTGTTCTTATGATGCAAGTGGAATATGAATTTCCAATAAAAAATTTCATGGTAACTGGAATGCAGTTTGTCACTTGAACTATCATGTATGGTTTCTATGAACTGCTTTGGTAATTGCATGGTTTCTATGAACTGCTTTGGTATTTACATTCTTTGGTAATGCTCAATCTTGAAGACTATGGGCGACTAAGCTTAGGGCGGATCTTATTTTCACATAGTTTCATTAGTGCTTTCTACTTTTGTTTCCACCTTTTTAATAACTCTTCAGCCTTTATCTTCCTTTTCTTTAAGGTATGAGAGAAGTGAGAACAGAGATGATGAAGAGGTACATTATTTTTGTATACCTTGTACTTTTGGTTAAAAAAATCATGTAAGTAACTGTAGGAACTGATTGAAGTCTATCAATTAGTTCAATATCTGCAATTTATGCAAGAAAATTCGAAGTCAAATGAGATGCATAACAACAAGTTATAGTAGATTTGCTATAGAAGTGTTTATTAGTTATATGCTAATACACTTAGTGTTACAATTTTATAATCAGTTCCACAAATAAGCCATGAACATTCATGTTACCTTCTCAGGAAAAAGAAAAACTATGAAGATTTTCCATGACTTCATGTTTCAAGTTAGTTCTTGTCAAAGTTTATTGAAAGATGGTAACATTGTAGCCTTCCAGTTAATTATATGCTAAAATTGTGGGAGTGCCCAAAAGATTAAAGATGACCAAGTCTCTCTCTCTGTATGTGTGTATTTACCTAATTTCTCCATATGAGCTCTTTCCTACATGCTAACAATTAAACATCACAGTTTCTATCGCCGGATAGATTGTCAAATCTAATAGTGAATATAGCTTAGCTCAGAATTCACATTTTTTTTTTATCAAAAAAGACAATGAGCTCATATTCACATTTCTTGATAACAATAAAAAAATACAATGAGCTCATAATGACCTCCAAATTATTAAAATCTCAGCTTTCTCACTAATCTTTTTATAAACTAAACAAAACTTTGCTTGTTAGAGAAATCTCAGAGGAAGCATATCCATACCCTTTCCTCTTATACATAAGAAAGACTTATTTTTTAGATTATCCATAAAAAAAGTTTACATATTAGTACATAAAAAATATCATTGAACATTGCTGGTTTAAACCCCTATGCGCGGTCCCAAATACCACCAAAATTTCAACTAATATTAAATTTTGAACCCATAATCTCAACTCAACGGACAACCAATTGTCACCCTCTGTATTTGTTAGTTTTCCTTATTGGGAAAATCCATATTGAATAGGAAGGTGCAGAGAACTTCAATTAATGGATGATCTCCAGAATAGCAGCAAAGTGGCAACCAAAGCAATAAAGAGCCTAAACGTTAGATAGTCGAAGGAAATCCCAATTTCTTTTCTAGGTATTTTTGAATTTCTCAAAACTAACATAAAATTACAATTTAATTTCGAGCAACAAATCAGCAAGAACCCAAAAATAAAACAATCACAGTCACATGTAATGGAAACAAATAGAACAATAAACCAACCTTTCAGCCATATGATTATGTCAATTGAGCAACTACTGAACTACAAAACCCCAAACAAAACCCTAATTTCTGTTACAACGAAGAAGCAGAAGCCAAAGGAATTCTGAGCGAAGATCAGCGGTGACTGTGAACCATGTGATTATGTCAATTTAGCAACTAATGAACCACAAAAATCCAAGCCAAACACCAATTCTTTCTTACAGCGAAGAAAAAGGTTGTGGAATTCTCACCGAAGAGAGGAAAAAGCATAGCAAATTTAATTCTGTACTTTGAAATTAGATACAAATTAGATAGAGAAAAACAAAGAAGATGGTTAGATAGAGAAAAACAAAGAAGATGAACAGATAGAGATAGAGAGTGACTTATCTGTCATATTGAAGTACCGCAGATAAATCAGTAATGCGTCGGCTGTCATATTGATCACACGCATTAGCTTTCAGTCAAATTTAGGAGCAATATGAAATGACCAGAATACCCTTTAGCCGCAAGTAGACATGACGACCTTCAGCTGCTTCTCTCGCTCTTCCATATATTAGTAATGTTCAGCTGCTTCTCTCGCTCTTCTATATATTAGTAATGTACGCGTGTCAGAATTTACTTTTTGGGGTGACATTTTGCCCTTGGTTTAGCCTTTTATCACTTTAGTTTACCTTTCAGAATTTGTAATATCAACCTCTTTTAGGGCCTTCTTGGTAAATCAATGTTTACCCTCCCCAACACCTGTCACCATCTTCATCTTCTCTCTGTCTATCCTTGTTCTCTGTGTCATCTTCCCTTTGCTCCAGTAGAAGAATCGTCTTCAACTTCATCGGTTAATGGTTGGTTTGCCATTAAGTTGTTCTACAATTTTAGTAAATAGACAAATTTTTTGTTGACACATGAAACTGCAAAATCAAACCGTTTGAGTTTCTGCTAATATCTTTTTAAGTGTGGCAAAACAGCTCTCAACTGGTTAGCCCTATTTTACTGCTCATGTGACATCTTTATCTTTTTCAGCTTATCAAGTCTGAGATATTAAAATAGCTTTGAAGGGGATCCTCTGAATTAGGGTACTTCTCCAGAGCCCCCAAGAATCGCAGTGGATAAATCAGTGGAATTTTCATATGAAGAACTTGCTAACGAAACCAACAACTTCAGTCTGTTTACTATGCAGAGTTAAGAGGCGAGGTTCGTTGTTATTCTTTTTGATTGAAATGATTAACAATTACTTATTTGGATGCACAGATTGATCATCAGCTTTGTTGGGGCTGCTTTGTTATGTCACTATCTCGTCATTCACATAATCGTCTGGTTCAACAGAATGTCAAATCTACCTAGATGAAATTGTTAACTGCTTGTGCACCTGTGTGGAAATTCTTGGAGCACCAAATCACAAAGGTATTTCACTATTGACAAGTGCAGGAGACTGATAATATTTTCCTCAGCTTTTTGTTGCTTGAAATGCAGGATGGAAAACAAACGATCCAACAAGAAGCATTAGGGGCATTGGCTTCTTTAGCCCAATCTGCTAAGGTATTAAATGGTGCATTTATTCCTGACCCAGTGCTATTTCTACTTAATATAATGAATCATTAAGGCTAAATATTATGCATCAGTAGGAGCACTTCGGAACCTACGGTAAATTCTTTGTGAAAATTTTTGAGCTGACATTATTTAGTGTAAAGACTGACAAAAAGCTGCATTTCCTAGAAACAACGTTAAGCTCTTGCCTTTCCTGCTGCAATTTTATAGCTGCATGATGGTGCCCAAGCATTGCAGGTGAATGTCATGTATTTGTTCTCTCTTTCGTCTACCTCTTCTTTTTGATTAGAGAATAATGAATTATTTAACCTTCTTGTTTCATTCTATATCATGTAGTACTTTTGGGATATTTATCATATTCACGTGAATGTGTTTGCTATAATCAGCCCAATGAATTTGGTAATCAGTTTTTGAGCTCTTTAACTTTGTGGCAGAGGTTTTCATCTTGGTTACTTGTCAATGGCATGACGTTGTAGGCATAAAAGAGGCAGCCAATTGTACCAAGTGTGGTAGTAAGAACCTCTCAAATGACTGAATGGGTATTCTTGAAATATGGCATTTCTGTGTCCTCTTCCATTCGAAAAAAATGAATTGACGATTTAACATATTGCATCACAGGAAACTGATGATTTCTGTCTAAATTTGTTAATTATTTCATTTGGCCCTGCACTATGAAGAATATCTTGGATGAACTCTTAACTCCAACATAAAAAACTGATATACTGTTTCAATATTTTTTTGGGAGAATTTCTTGTTAGGCAACATCAAAATGATAGGACTACTTCTCCAGTCTAAATTTAGTGCATTCTGTAAAAATATCCATGTCAGGCCCATATCTCTGAACATTCTGTAGGTTGAATCATGTATATTGGTTGGTCCTTTGCTACTTCTAAAAATCATACCATCCACGGATGATAACAATTTGGCATGATATAAGATAGTTGGTTACCTTACAGTGTTGAACTTCTTCTGCAAGTATGTTGGTTGTACTGAACGTAAGAGAAACGTCAACAATTCTACAAAAATAAAAAAAACAATATCAGTCATGGTCATCATACAGAACATGTTGGGCATCGAAAATACTCTTAGAAATAATTCTGTACGGAAATTGTAACGTCATTGTCTCAAATGTAATGGTACAACAAAGGAAAAAGGTTGTTGGTGTGTGCTACTGGGTTATTCCATTAGTTTATGATGTGGACTGATTGACCGATCAAAGTAACATGTAATTCACCAATTTTCATCGAAGAACCTTTCAGGATTTAAAAAAAGAGAATTTCTTACAGACTTTGGCAACAATGTATTATCGAAGCAAACATTAAAAAATAATTATGGTTCAATTCATCTCCGTAGGGTGGAAGCAATTTGTTTCCCCTTTCTCCCCCCTTATTTGTTTGTGTTCTAATAGATAATAATCACTAAAAATATCATTCTGGCACATTAACGGACACATAAAATAGGCTGACTTGTCTGACAAAATAAAGAATTTTTCCTAAATTCATTATCTCATTTGATGTTATATTCATTCTCTCAAATACATTGCTTTCTTCTTACACTTGGAGAACTCATGATGCACTAATTTACTTTAAATTCTTTCCCACTCTACGTTAGAAAGCCTATCAGTACTTCGTATGACTCTTCCAAGATACAATGATGCAAAAACCCAAATGTAATTAAATACCCCCACCCAGTATCCTCGTAATATAGATCACAAAGGCTAAATTTCCGTTGTTTATTCAGTAGATCCAAATTTAACAGGTCGATATCAGACTTTCTCCAGGAACATGTTTGGAATTTTGGAGCCATTCAGTTGGAGATAAGTTATTTTTCATTTTTTTATAACACATCATATAATACAACACCCAAATAAAAGTATCAGGGTAAAATAATATGATTTTTCCAGCAAGATTTTGGTACTGTACCTTGGTTACTGATAAGGAAAAATAACTGAATTAAATCATTGTTTCAAGCAAAAATCAATCACCAAATGTTCTGAAGGAAAAATTACAAAATTTTAACAACCCATTTATCTGCATCCATCCGTAAATTTTATGCCATGTTTGATGCCAACCACTTATCTCTACGTTTCTAAAACTTATTCAAGTAAATTTAACATGAAAAGAAAGATGCAAGTTACAAAGTCTTGTTACATATTTCCATATCACTTCATATATTATAGCCTAATTACGCTAACACAACAACAACGCCTTGGAAATTTGCATAGGCATTAATAGACTTACAAAGCATACCCAACATCCATCTTTATGTCCCTTCCACAGGCAACCAAAAAAGCTGGTCACTCATCGCAGAATGCAATTTAACCCAAGTGAAAACAAGGAGGGTGGGGAGACAAGCTACCAGTCACATGGTAAATAAGAATTTACTAAAATATTCTTTTAAACATTTTTCCCAGATTTCCCAACAATTATTTATGGTCTAATTGGTGGGCCTTTTGTTTTAATCTTAAAGGGTATACATTACAGTGACAACAACTTGAATAGGTATCTTAGTATGAATATTGTTATCTTTTTCAAGTACAAAGTACTAAAGCGTCATACAAGGATACAGAGAGAGAGGCAGATAACGCGAGAAGCACCAGAATGACCAGCTGTGTGCCTAGCTTTAAGTGAATACAAATCTCCACAAGTTTATTAATTAAAGAGGAAATTACAGCTACTTTCTCTGAACATGGTCATAGGGAAAAAAGGCTATAAGAGATGAAGGTCACAGCTAATAACTCTTGAGTAACATACTGCAGTACACAGAAATCTAAAGGAGGAGACAGAGGAGGAAGCAAGAAGTGCTCACTTGTTTCACCTAGCAAGCATAGACACCAAAAGGAACAGAGTAGTAAGCCATCAACCAAAAAAAGGAAAAGAAAACCCAAACAGAACAGAAGGTATTGCAGATTTTATTGGCAGTCACCCCTAATCGGATATCCATCCAAAAGCAGGTGTTACCCATTTGGAAGAACAACTCACAATAGCAGAAGAAAGAACCGATTCGTCGTCCACGTCGATAGAGGATGAGAAAGCGCGTATTGAAGAGAGTGCGAAGGGAAAAGGCACTGCAGAAAGTACAAAGTGAGCAGAGTGACAAAAATACCCCTACTTTTGGATCAAAAGCAGGGACCTAATTGTAAATCAGGAAGCAGGACGACGAAGAGCCCAACTCCCGCTTCTAAATAGTACTAGTGAGGAATGGCCCGTTGTTGCTTCCAAACGCACACGCAAGTATACGTGGTCGACAAGTAATATAGGATTGTAAGTACAGATATCGTACCCACAGGGACTTGTGATTAACTATTAACTAAATTAGACCAAACAATTAATCTATTCAAGCGAATCCTAACGTATGAATATTTAACTAAAATTAATCTAGAGTAACAAATTAAGAGATTAAAGAAAACAACGACAAACTTAAAGACGAATTCAATGTGAGTGAATATTCTAGAGTTATGGGTTAGCTAACAATCCCGTTGAGTTTTCCACTTAAATCATCTAATTAAATTATTTGGTTTATTGGTTGACAGGGTTAATATTGCTCGTAGCCTTCTTCCGAAGTACAACTCGCCTATTCAATCTAATCTAACGCCTATATTCCTATGGAATTAGAATTAACAAGAACGCATTTATAATTCCCGTATAATAATAAGGCAAGTCGATTAGGTATATTCCTATCCTAACCGCAAATCTGCTCCCTCTCAGAGTTATGATCTTGCTCTACTCAATCTTATATGCAATCTAGAATTCCCTCTCCCGAGTTCAATCTTAGATTCGTAGATAGTATTCAATTGGTGATCAAGCAATCAAATAATTAAACACAAGATTGAATAAATAACCCAAAATAATAAGAACAATTCAAGCTTCAAACTACAACGTTCATGTAGCACCCCAAAACTCTACAACTAATAAACTATGAAATTAAAGGAAGAGAAGAGAAGAGAAGAGAAGAAAAACTAGTTAGAAGCCTCCTCCACGCGTGGTGTGTGTTTCCCCCACGTGAATTCTCCTTCAAAGTATGTTAGATATCTCCAAAGTGGCATCCTCCCTTCCAAAAATAGGTTTAGTCTTCCTTTTATACGTGTTGGGTAGGTCTAGGGCCGAAATAACCTTGTCCCGGGTAAAATAGGACGAAATCCACGTCAACGGTGCCCAGCCCGGCACCAGGCGCCCTCCATAGCGCCCCCATATTTTTAACACTGTTTTCAGCGCCACAGGTGGCGCCAGGCGCTGCCTGTGGCGCCCAAATGGCCTCCTTTTCCGATTTTGTTCGTTTTAGCTCAAATCTTGCACGTTTCGCCCCTACTTGCTCCCGAATCATTCCTACACTTTAAAACACTTCAAATTAACATAAATCATAGCATTTAACATCCCGAATTCACGAAACAAAAGTAAAATATGAGGCGATATACATAGAAATATATATACTTTAAGCAAAACATCAACACCTCACACTTAGACTCTTGCTCGTCCTCGAGCAATGGGACTATCCAATAAACCCCCAACTACGTACAAGTCTCAATTATGGAGGAGCACCTTAAACTTTAACCACACACTATACCCTTGACTATTATCAATACCGGTACACAAGTATGAACACACAAAATTTCACATTATTCCCGTTTAAGCATACCCAAGTATAATATTTCAATTCAATAAATTCCAACAACCTATTTGTCACCACCCAACCTCAGAAGCCGACTTGCAACCACTAAGCACCCCCAATTCATGCACTTACCCAACACGAAAGTTTACAACATTACCAATCATTCATGAGATCATGTGCCCTTACCAACAAACAAAAGAGTGAATATATATAGTCCACACATTCAAATATACTTTTGAATATAGAGATTAAGGACATCGCACAATTGAACAAAATTCGCTCACTCTCACAAAGAATTCATATGCATCTTGTGGTCGTACCATAAGCTTGCCCGTAGTGTAGATATCCACTAATTTAAGCTAGCCAAATCTAGGATCAATTAGGACTTTAAGGTTGTAATGTAGGCTAAGGGACGGGTAGGATATATTTAGAAATAGTGACTAACCCTCCTAACCACTTTAATACACTACATTCACAATTCAAGCACATATTCTTCTCAACCAATTCACTTGCCATATATATCATAGCCCTCTTTTCAATTAAGCACGTCTATATTTCCACTAGCACAAATCAATAAGAATTGGAGGTGTGTATTTTCTCCATTATTTGAACTATCATATTTTTTTCTCTTTTCTTGCAATTTTTCTTTTCCTTTCTCTTTTTTTTTCTTTTCTTCACACACTCCATACATTAAGGTTCATTGGCTAGTGACTTTTGATTTCAACTTTAGTACACCAACAAGCCCTTCCATGGTTCCACTCAAAAGCTACTCCCCAATCTCTAACCTTACTTATTTTAGCGACTAAGTGCCTTAGGAGGTAAAGGTTCAATCAATATCAAATTAAGAACAAAATAGGGGTATGACTTGTAATGTGGTTGCCAAAGAAATGGTCTATAGGCTCAAAAGGGCTAGCAACGGTTTTTTTTTTTATTTTCTTATGTGACAAGCACATCTACGATCAAGCAAGAAAATGTCTACGTCATCTTCTAGATTAGCACAACTTACAATTTCGTTTCAATTAACACATGGGGCAAGTTCTAGACTATACAGGATAGCACAGAAAATCACAAATCCTCACACACACGTTGCACATGACTCAATCAAAACGGTTCTGTTCAACTCTCAAGTCAAGCAAGCACACATAATTGAGAAATTTAAGCAATATTGCACTATGTGGCATACAAGTCGAACAACTGAGAAAAAGCGCCACAAAATAGGCTATTTACTTTACTTAGGCATCAAAATTCAAACCAAATATATGGGATAATAGAATGTACGTCATAGCCTAATGTGCCAGCATCAACCATGTCAATGAGTATCTTAGAGCGACTCAGCTTCTTCCTAAACTACTCCTAAAAAAATTAAAAATAAAGTACCCGGTTTGAGCTACACCCTTAGGAAAGAACCGGCGCCCAAAGAAAAACCAAGGGATACTACCTAACTATCCTAAAAAAAATCTTTTTGGTATTTTTAATCGGACTTTATCCCTCAAGAAAATTGTCCAAAAGATCCATCGTCGGGAAAAGTCTGAACTTTTTCTATTTATTTTTTTTCAATTTTTGTTTTTTTACCTAGACTATGTCTATTACGAGTTCTAAAAGAAAAACTAAATAAAAAAATAGTTTTATACAATTACACTTTAGAAAGTAGTTTTCCCACCCCATACTTATTCTATGCATAGTCCTCGATGCATGATCATAGAGAAAAATATTAAACAAGGGTAAGAAATACTCCCTGAGGCCTTCTCGGGCCTAGCTCGGACATGATCCTCATTATTAAGGGTCGGGACGACCCCACACTTAAGCTCAAACATGCTCCTCAGCTTCAACTTTGGGTACTCAGACTTCCCCTACTCTGCAAAACAAAAACAACACGAAACTTGACATTATATAAAAAAATAAAAAAATAAAAAATTAAAATACAGGCTGGGTTGCCTCCCAACAAGCGCTTGATTTAACGTCGCGGCACGATGCTATCACTTTCACCACTTTTCCTTCCACTTTGAGGATATAAATTGCGCCCCCAATTTTGCATCAATTTTTCTATCACCTTCCTGGGGCGGTGGTATAAAAATAAATGAACCAAGCAATAGATATCGCATCTTGCACTTATTGGCCTTTAAGTGGGGGATGTCGTTTTGTCTCCTTGACATCACAAATTTCAGAATATAAGCACTTTGTTCCTCATCCATTGACTCCTGAATATGCTCGACTAGATCAATTCCCATGTCACCAACTAAACACAATGTTGAAAAGTGTTTAGAATGAGGTCCAATACGCTCCAACTCCAAAATTGCATTATTTTTGACATCCTCAATTTTGCACTCTTTGTCAACCTTGACTTCATTAATAATATTTTGGTCGAATAATTAGAGTTCCTCTTTTCGCTCCTCAAGGTGGCCAGTATCCACAAAAATTGGTTGTAGGGCATCAGACGCCTCAACCTTTTTATTCATATTGATCATGAATGTCATGGATATCTAAGCCAAATTGGTTTATCTCTTGCCTGAGCTCAGTTCTTCCTTCTATCAGTTGTTCTGTCATATTTGAAATACCATCACGGAGAAACTCCTGAGATTTTATCAGTTTAGCTTGTTCCTCTAGCCAAGATTGGCTCACTATATCTGCTTCTTCAAAATAGTCTTCTTGTGGGAACTCGCTCTCTTCATCGAATTGAGATTCTTCTTGGAAATTGGCCATTAATTCGTCCATTCTAGCCTGGAGTCTTTTGATCGTTAAGGCATCAAAACTTTGTTGCTCGACTATTTGCCTCATCATGTTCTGTTGCTCGGCTATTTGCCTTATCATGTCCATAATACGAGCCATGCTTTCCATATCCTCCACTTCCATACTCCTATCAAACTCATAAACAATATTAGAAACATTATAATAAGAACTCTGAGAAGGATAACAAGAATTAGGACAACCATCCCAATGACCATCTTGACCACCACATATATTACAAATATTCCACTCAAATAATTGAGATTGTGCGCACAACTCGCTCCCGGGAAAATTCTGACAATTTTTCCACCAGTGAGGTCCTCCACAATATGGACAAGGATCATCATAAAACGAATAACCAATATTCGACCAATTATCATTCCAAGAAGCCATGTCAACAAAGATAATAAAATATTAAACTAAGATAAAAATAAAAAAGAAACTTGAATAGACAAAGAGTAAAAATCTAATCTAGCAGTCTTAGTTAATTTCTAAGTCCCCCGCAATGGCGCACAAAACTTGTTGCTCCCAAACGCACGCGCAAGTATACGTGGTCGACAAGTAATATATGATTGTAAGTCCAGATATCGTACCCACATGGACTTGTGATTAACTATTAACTAAATTAGACCAAACAATTAATCTATTCAAGTGAATCCTAACGTATGAATATTTAACTAAAATTAATCTAGAGTAACAAATTAAGAGATTAAAGAAAACAATGACAAACTTAAAGACGAATTCAATGTGAGTGAATATTCTAGAGCTATGGGTTAGCTAACAATCCCGTTGAGTTTTCCACTTAAATCATCTAAATAATTTATTTGGTTTATTGGTTGACAGGGTTAATATTGCTCGTAGCCTTCTTCCGAAGTACAACTCGCCTGTTCAAACTAATCTAACGCCTATATTCCTATGGAATTAGAATTAACAAGAACACATTTATAATTCCCGTATAATAACCAAGCAAGGCGATTAGGTATATTCCTATCCTAGCTGCAAATCCGCTCCCCCTCAGAGTTAAGATCTTGCTCTACTCAATCTTATATGCAATCTAGAATCCCCTCTCCCGAGTTCAATCTTAGATTCGTAGATAGTATTCAATTGGTGATCAAGCAATCAAACAATTAAATACAAGATTGAATAAATAACCCAAAATAATAAGAACAATTCAAGCTTCAAACTACAACGTTTATGTAGCACCCCAAAACTTTAGAACTAATAAACTATGAAATTAAAGGAAGAGAAGAGAAGCTAGTTAGAAGCCTCCTCCACGCGTGGTGTGTGTTGCCCCCACGTGAATTCTTCTTCAAAGTATGTTAGATATCTCCAAAGTGGCGTCCTCCCCTCCTAAAATAGGTTTAGTCTTGCTTTTATACGTGTCGGGTAGGTCTAGGGCCGAAATAACCTTGTCCTCGGCAAAATAGGACGAAATCCGTGTCAACGGCGCCCAGCCCGGCTCCAGGCGCCCTCCATAGCGCCCCCATATTTTCAACACTGTTTTCAGCGCCACAGGTGGTGCCAGGCTCTGCCTGTGGCGCCCAAATGGCCTCCTTTTCCGATTTTGTTCGTTTTAGCTCAAATCTTGCACGTTTCGCCCCTACTTGCTCCCGAATCATTTCTACACATAAAAACAATTCAAATTAACATAAATCATAGCATTTAACATCCCGACTTCACGAAACAAAAGTAAAATATGAGGCGATATATATAGAAATATATATACTTTAAGCTAAACATCACCCGTGCTGAGCCTGGACCCAAATTTATATAATTTTATAAAAAGAGTGGATACATTTTGATTTGTTATTAATATGGATTCAAACGCTATTATCCTGACATAAATGAATTTTATTTTGTTGGAATAGTTCACTTGATCCATTACATTTCAACTTCCAGAAGCAGAATTGTTCACTTAAATAATGGCGTATAAGTTTATTTGTAAACCGATTCATTTATCCGCTAAATTTTTATTAAATTTTTTTCATCGGCCTTCGATGATCTTTCTTAGGCTGTCTGGGTATAGAAAACTGAACTTTGAGCTTTTGCACTAGCCATTTATTAACTCCATTGAGTATCATTACCTTCAGAAGATGGAACTTTGAGCTTACACCAACAAAATGTTGTTTATGTACTGTGTGACTTCTCGCTGACTTTGTTTTCCAATGTACGTCCTTTTTTCTTTCTAAAACAAGTTATTCCTTATAGAATTTGCTGGGCATGAATTACCAGAACTTTTCAAAACGAAGCTTATAGAAATGCTCCAAAAGATTTCCTTGTTGGAGGTAAAGCATTCTCATGTTTTATAACAATTTTTCCTCCCTTGTTCAAATTGTCCCATGATGCCTCTTCAAACTTACTACTCTTAGAACTAAGAGTTTTTGACCTTATGAGCTCTTAGTTTTCCTTGTCCATAAAAATCCGAGGAAACATACTTGATGTTTTTAATTTACAATCTCTTTAACTTTTTCTGCCCAAGTGTGTCAAGAATTTAAAGTTACAGCCAACAGGTTCAAATTGCAACGTTTATCTCTTGTCTTGGACGTTATCTCAGATAACCTTTTAATGCTTTTGGTAGACCTCTCACTGAGCCATCAATGAGGTTGACTTCATCTTTGCTTTCTTAAGGAACTGTACAAATCAAGATAGACTTCATCTTTGCTTTCTCAAGCACCAACACCACCTAACTTTTCTTTATATTATTTTAACATCTTAATTAGACGCCGCCTATAGTTGGGCAGCACATGTTGGCCGAATTTTATTCTCTGCTTTGTACTTTAGTTTGTCTAAAATATAGCTTCACTGCGATGCACGTTGGATAGCCTACAAGGCGAGATAGACTTGGTTATGCTTATTTTAGCCTTATTTGCAGCCTGAGTTATAATGTTCTGATTGTCTTGCTTTATCTTTCTCTGTTGTATAAACCTTTTAAATTGCAATTCTTTTCTCCACTCTCAAGAGAAATGCGTTAGCTTATTTGCAGTCTGTCATATGAAAACATGAGTTTCATCTTCAACAGAAAAGCAAATGGGTTCTTTCTGTCATCACCGGCCACAAAAGAATTGGATTGATTAACAAGATTAGAATAGTGTACTTTTGCACTTAAAGTGAACGATTTTAAGAACTCATACTCCATAACTCCATAAGATAGGGCAACTTTATGATAATATTTTGTATAAATTAAACTGAAATTCATTTCAACGGGGAAAGAAAATTGCAAACTTGAAAGTAATTTTGAAGGGAGGAAAGACTAACATTCACCAAGAAAGTACGATGAAGATTATCTTGGTATTAAAAGGGTTGGGTTGCGGGAAAGGAAGAACATATGCCCAGAATCTCAAATTAAATTAGTACATGCATAACACTACAGCTACCGGGCAACAACAGGCCCAAGCATGCTGAGTAAAAGCTTCTGAAGCCAAAATCCTCTACCACTTTCACACACGTATATAATGGTGCAACAAGAATTAAGGTTATAATGTATGGGCAACTAAGACTAAAGAGAGAAAAGAAGCAAACACACTACTTTGGTTCCTATGTGATCCCTAAACTCAGCAAAACATGTAGCTACTGCTACATAGGAGATTCCATAAGAGCAAATTGTCAATATATAAATTTTCAAACAAAAGTAGCTTGTCCACCCCTCCTGCTATGCCTGTCATATGCAGTGTTGAATTTGTCAGCAAGCTCGTTCATTATGCTGCAACCACCAAAGAAAATAAAAATATCTTAGATACTGAAGGAAAATATTTTGTTAGAAATCTCCACACATAAATAAGCTAGGAACACACCTATTTATAATAGCATGAACCGGATACTTTAAATATGGCTCATGGACTTTAGTAAATCAGAGATGGCCAAGGCAACTGCGTCACCTGGTTGCACTTAAAATCTGTGGTATTAATTTGTTAGAATTTCTTTACCGGATTGAACTATTCCAGACTTATTGACCTATTTTAATACTAAATAAATTGCAGATGATGTTTTACTAATAAACAGTCTGCAGATGAGTGAAGAGCTCATTTGAGAGATGAAGCTGCCGATTGACCTCATCAATTTAGTAGTCTTCTCAAAATTCCTAAATTATGGACATAAAACTATCTGAAGAGAAGAAAAGCCCATAGGAGTATCTGTATCACTCACTGCTTCATACTTCTCCGTTATCCAGCAGCCCCAATTAAGTATCTCTGATGAATTATTCCATTTCTTAATAATCATGATGTCCGGACCAGCTTATGCGCACCTCAACTAATTCTAGGTGTTACCTGCAAAGATCCGTTCCAGTAGGAATTTTGAGATGTCATGACATAGAATCATTATGTTATGTTACATACTTAGTAAATCAAGGTTTTACACATCACACTGGAAGCAGAGATTTTATAAAGTCATGGAAGCAAAGATTTATAAAGTCATGACACAATTAAAAAAAGTCATTATGTACGAAATGAGCTTTCAAGAAATGACGCCCCAAATGTTGTTTACTTTACCATTCAGGCAATCTTCTTAAAAGACCAAATCAATTTGCATTTAGCATTGCCTCTTTAACTCCTAGGTTTATATACTGAAACAACCTAAAAAAGAGTTTATCGTGAAGACTTTAAAGAGGTAACAAACCACATCTTCAAGTGAACCAACTCCAAAATGTTTTAGTATAATGAAGTTAGCAACACCATAATAAATATGTGCACTTTTAAATTACTGTGTCACAGGAAAAACTTACTGAAAACCTAGATAAAGTCTTTAAATTGCAATACACAGTACGCCAACGCTGTTTTCAATTGAAGTAAATGAATAAATTGTACAAAATATCGATACTTTCTTTTCTTTTCTTTTTCCTTTCAGAATACAGATGCTTTCATTGGCGGCTAGAAAGCAATTTAGATGTAGCGAAATTAAATCCCAGAAACCGATCAACAAAGGTGCTATGTTGTCTTTGAACTATTTTAAAATCAATAAACACGAAGCATGCTATTAAGAATGGGAATATATGGAGTAGAAGAAAAAACCTTTTAAATATCAAACAAGCTTCAGTTTATACTGTTTTTTGCTTACTCTAACTCATGTCTAAAATATTCAAACCATTGGCATGCTAAATGGCCAACTTGTGTTTTAAAGACCGGACTTGCCGTAGAAAGTAGCAACATCCTTTTGCTTTCTTATTCTGCTCTTCTTTTCTTGTATCATCTATTGGATCCAAAGAAGTACTGGTTAGTCACTCTTCATTCATTTCTAATAACCTATTCTTAGTAAAATATTGACCTTGTCTCGGGACAACTTTGGTTAAGTTCCTATGATTCATGGGTAATCAATTAACACAGCTCCTCATCCCGTCAGAGTTATTTCTTTGAAAAGACAAATCACATAAAAAGCCGGAAGAAATGAGATGAAATTTATTTTTTATCAAGGAGGGGTTGAAATTACCAAACTTGAATGCAGAATCCAACATATTTACATTAGATATTGCAAACTAACTGAATCAAATGATACGCATGATGAGTCACATTCTTGCAGAAGCTAAGAATATATTGAAGTAAGAAAGGCAGAGTTAAAACATGAACAAGAATAAGTGATTTTCCTACCAAAGTTAGTCCGACCAAGAAATTGAGCTATCGACCCCTGCAGTAGTCTTAGAATACAGAATATTTTCCAATTGAGAGAGATATGGTGTAAGTTTGATTTCGAGTAGCTTGTCTAAAGGGAGTTCAAAGAAGTCACACCAAGATCGAAGAATGAACTTACTATATACACTGCAAATGTGATAAATTGGAAAAATAAGATACTTCATATTTGTAAATCACAAATATTCTATTTCCTCCAGTTGGTTTGCCAATAAAGCACACTCCTCAAGAGTGTCATATATGCCTTTAATGTTGTCCTCTTTAATCATGTCCAATTCATATTGTAGGGAAGTACCAAGGTCACCAAGGCAGTTGTGAAATTGAGTAACACCCAAGTTAGGCTATCTGAGTTTTGCTTCTTATTAGCAGAAGTTCTGACACGTGGTACAAAATTTAAATTGGACTGTATTTCTCGAAAATAACTGCACATTTAATGGATACGACCCACTAAAGGTGACCACATATGTTAAGACTCCATGGGGGATTTGGAGGGGGGGGGGGAGGGGATTGGTTTAGCAGATTAAGATATTCTAAATCACAACGGGATAAGGAGTTATGAGTTTAGAGCAGATAAGAAATAGGTGGAATTACTTCAAATTAGTGAGTTTATAGTGAAAAAAGTGTGTACTTCAATGTTCTCACTTTTCATACAGATAAATCATAGAATATTACAGTTAGTTACCAAATTTCTGAAATTAATGTTATGTCCAGTGGTTGAGATCTTCCATTTATGCGACATTGTGATTTGCTTGTTTAGCCATGGAAGTGTTAGCTAAAAATTTGGGGCAGTTCAAAATTATATACTTTCTTGAATTTTGCTATTATCTAGAAAGAACAAAAAAAATGGAAACCTTATTATTTTTTTTCCTTTTATTGCTGGACGTTTGGTCTTTTGTGCAAATTCATCCAGATTGTGGTTTTGTAGCTAACCTATTGTTCGGAATAGAGCCCGACGTTGTATCCTTAGCACTGAACCAACGTCCCGAGGGCAATTTGAGTTGATATTTGTGATTGCAGTCTTCTATTTATTTCTGAAGCAAGTTGCCAAAGGAACTTTTAGGTACTACATTTGTGCTCAAAACAATTTTCTTACTCTTGATGTAGCTTACTTACTGTCAAATATAATTACTTCCTACATAATTTTCATTACATATGATGTAACTTCAGGAAAAGAGAAATCTCTATATAATGTCAGAAAACTTATTTGGCACAATAGCGCCGACAAATGATGAAAATAAGTACTTTATGTAAACCAGATTCATCACCATATCTTTCCATTTCTATCAAAAAGGGATGGAAGTGATATTAACTGGACTCACAATGTAAACACTCACATAAGGCAAACATATCAAACATGAGAATTTTCTCCTCCGAATTTTGTGGTGTATCTGTATAACAACAACAACAACAACAACAACAACGGCCCAGTGTAATCCCACTAGTGGGGATTACACTGGGAAGAAACTGTATAAGGAACACAAATCATCACTTACAAGGGTATCTGTAGGTACTTCAATTTCTTCAACAACTTCTCCAACTATGCTGTCAAACATTTCCTAAGAGACGCTTCCGTTAATCAACTGACACTGATTAAGGTCTTGATTGCTTTCATGGCATGCTATTCCAACTTCATGGGGTTGTCACAGTTGCAGAGAGCATAATCATGCATTCCAAACCATATAACTATATTTTGGGCATGGGTTAGAAGAAGATTTGCCCCAAGTTAATCTTGAAATAAAGATGAGATCTTTGGAAACATGAAATCAGTCACACATTCACAAGCCCATATGCATTCTTACAATTAAATAACCATCATAGAGAGCTTAAAATGTGCATATACTACGGAAAGAAGAGGTCACATATATGGTGATAGGTGATGTAAATCAATATATTAGCTAATGGATCTACAAGGTCTTAGGAATCTGTTGGCCAAATCAAGGTCGTTAAACACATTACACATAGCAATTTTGGCATTGTCCTGCAGCTATAGTTGCCAAGTATTTGACTCTACAGCCCATTGCGGCAACCCTCTTAGGACCTTTTCGTATATGTTCACTTTACCTATTTCTTTTTTTGAAAAAGTCTGTCATAGAAGGTTTTAAATCCGGATGGCCATATTAGCACGTGAAGATGAATGGCTGACACCAAGTGGGTTCATTAACTTGTTGGGTTACAACAATTTTCCTACATCCCATTAGTTGTTAAAAGCTAATGCTCAGCAAAATAAAAACAAAATATCCTGGGAATTCTCGGACTTTATTACTTTATTGAAGCACATGTATTCTTTAGTCAAAAAGTCTCGACAACTGCACCATTATCGAGTAGACTTGATGTGTGCTTACATTGTTTACAATCATTTTCAAAAATCCATGTCATAGTTTTTAGCACAAATGAATTGCAGTCTCATTGACTGTAATATGAGTTAGAAGATTTTCATCCATTTCTGTATTTTTAAACTGCCTTCTCTGTGCAATGTCATATGCAATTCTGGATCTGTCAGATAAGAACCTGGCAATTGTGTATGTGCTATAAAAAAAATTCTACGTAAGATTCTTGAGATATCACATTTGCCGCAGACCTTATGTTCGCTGAAAAGACAAATTGAACAATATGCTAAAGAAGCAAGTCAAGCCTGCGATTCTTATTTTGCAGTTTATGGTTTGGAGATATAGAGGATACAATCATTTCCAATAGGGAGAAAGATAGTTCAAACAAATAATTATTGCAAAATTTTTACCTTCACTCCTTCAGATGGAACTAAAAATCTCTCCGCATAGGACTTAGAAGTACAAAAGATCAATATTGTGGACAAAAAGGTCAATGCTTCTCCTTTCTTAAAAAAAGGCCAAAGTGTTCTGTTTGCAATTGCTTGCAGGATCGCAGATTCAGCATAAGCCAGTTCTCTTTCCTTATCCAACTTCCCAAACCTTAATCCAAATCAAACTACGAAGTAAAATATGCCAAGCAGTTGGTTATCACTTTTTAAATATTAAAACCAAAAAGAGGCACCTCATCCTGGAATCATTTATAGTATCGAATTGCCATTAATCCTATGTCCGCTTTAACTAAAAACTTAACTCATATATGTAGTTCGTTATATGTCAGTTCATAATCCAAGTAGAGCCATAAGATTTATCAAGATGAAAGAGAAAGCTAACTAAAAGAACTAAGTCGAACTTGTCAGCAGAGTAGCCCACAACAAGGAACATGAAATTTTAGCAAAAGCAAGTCTCACCTCTCAGCAGAATTCGTAATTTTACGTTTCAGCAGCGCCAACACGGAGAACAACAGGAGGAAGAAAATGAATCACCCAGCAGCCGTAAAAAGAAAATTGAACTGTGCAAACAGTGAGTCCAACAGCGTTGGCAGCCACGTTTTACACTCGTCGCTCTTTGAAGATACATATCCAGCACTGACTCCAACCCTATGAGAATGAGCTCAACCCAAATTACATAGCTTTAATTCCAAACCTAAAAGGGAACGACAGAGATCTACCAACACAGACACAAGGGAAGATTGAAGAATTGCACACCACGTGTTTGACAAAAGAAAGTACACCTCAACACCTGATCATAGACGCGGCAAATATCCTATTACAAATGGTCATCTTCTCCAGTGGTGTGAAGAGTTATAGTGGAAGCAACTTGGGGGTACAATTCGACCAGAACTCTTGGAATATAAAAAAAAACACAGGAACAAAATCAACAGCCCACAATACGCAGCTTTAATTCCAATCTTAGTGAGAAAACAAAGGGAAACAGAGAGATCCATACGAAAAGAATCTAAAGAGAGGCAGAGAGGAGAGAAAGAGAGAGAGCACAGGGTGAGATGAGAAATTGAAGACCGTCCTGGCGCTTAGGTGTTGAAGAAATAGGATGTACACGAGAACAGCTTTAAGCCACTTAGAGGGAACATTTCCGAAAATAACCCCGAAGCAGGACGACGAAGAGCTCCTCAACTCGCGCTTCTAAATAAGTAGAAAAGAAAAGAATAGGATTGTGGACGGCAGGGATAAATTAGAGCTTTCCACGAAGCATCAAAATAAAACCAGAAATATATTTAGAGAAGAAAAAAATAAGCGCACGTGCTATTTTTCTCATCTATATATACCTACGCCCCCTCTTCTCAACTCTGTCCCTTTTTTTTAAAGCTTACATCCCCTTTACCCACAAAAGATTTAAAGCATAACGTGTCTCCTCCTTCTGCTTCCTTCTCACTCCACCCCCTCTCTCTCCCCAAGAAGATGGAGAACATCGGTGATGAGTATAAGAATTATTGGGAAACAAACATGTTCTTACAAAACGAAGAACTCGATAGGTACATAAACTTTCATTTTTATTATATTTCTTCTGGATTGAGTGTTCAGATTCTTTTTCACTTATATTTTTCTTTTGGAGCACCAAGAAATGATTTGAAATTTGCATAAGTGATTGATTGAATTAATGCAGCAGCTACTTCGATGAGGCAATCTCGGCATACTATGATTCAAGCTCGCCGGACGGGGCACAATCATCGTTGGCATCCAAAAACATTGTGTCAGAAAGGAATAGGAGGAAGAAGCTAAATGAGAGGTTATTTGCACTTAGAGCTGTGGTCCCAAACATTAGCAAGGTGACCAATTATATTTTGAATCACTTATGGTGAATAAAAGAAAAGGGGAAAAAATTGTTTTGCCTAGTTTCATTATTGCTCTTTCCCTCTTATTTTCCCCAATAGAAATTACATAATACATTAATACTACTTTTATTACCATTGAATACCCCACCCCACTTCCACACCCTCAACCTTTATTGCTGACAATGTATTACTCACTACGTTCAATTTTACTTGTCAAACTTTGAACTTTTCACGTCCCTTAACAAATAATCGCCATTAATGATAGCATTTCAAAAGGTCTTGAGAAATAATTTTGAAAATGATCAATTAATGATAAGGGTAAAACAAGAAAAAAAATACTGTCTTTCTCTCGATTTAGTATATTATTGTGAGTTTTCAGATGGATAAAGCCTCAATAATCAAAGATGCAATTGATTACATTCAAGAATTGCATGATCAAGAAAGGAGAATTCAAGCAGAGATATCAGAGCTTGAATCTGGAAGGTCAAAGAAGAATACGAGTGTTGAATTTGATCAAGATGGGAGCTTTGATGCAAAGCCTAAAAGATCAAGAACACTTGAGCAGCAGTATGGTTATGATTCTTCTGGATCAACTACAAGATCATCACCATCCTCTTCTCCTGTTGAAGTTCTTGAGGTAATTAATTAATACTCCAAGAAAATAAAGTCAAACAGATGACAAAACAGACTTTTCATTCATTCACATTATAGTGATCCCCATCCTCCTAAAAGAAAGGAGGAAAAAAACAAGAAGTTACTTATTAATTTAATTTTTATTAGTTGAGGGTATCTTCAATGGGAGAAAAAACAGTGGTGGTGAGCCTCACTTGCAGCAAAAGAACAGACACAATGGTAAAAGTTTGTGAGATCTTTGAATCTTTGAATATCAAAATCATTAGTGCAAATATCACTGCTTTCTCTGGGAGGCTTCTCAAGACAGCTTTCATTGAGGTAAGAATCTTTTTATGGCCTTGTTTTCTCTGTTTTTATTCTCTTTTTTGTTTCTTTTCTTTTCCATTGTTTTTCCCTTCTCTTCTGTGTATTCTTTGTCTAACTTTCTTTTTTTATTTATTCCCTTGTCTGAACTTTTGCTTTTTAGAATTGAGATAATTCCACTAATAACCCCCAAAATTTTTATGGTTACAAAATTTAATTTCTTCAAGCATTTAAGGCTTACACGTGCATCCATGTCAAGTAAATTAAGCCTCAATTGGACTATGTCCAAGTTTTGTTTAAACAACGTAATAAAGGGTTGAATAAAGAAAATAAATACAAGTTTATATGAATTTTCATTTTCTTTAAAACTATAATACAGTAGGTAGAGGGCAATCATCAAGTATAGATCCTCTTATCTGCCCGAAAAAACTAATGTTACGCAAGTTTAGAATTGATACTTAGAGTGATATTCGCCGTCCAAAAAAGAATGACACAATTTAAATTTTAATATTTAAAGTTTTAAATGTTGACTGCACATTCGGACATAAATTTTTAAATTTTTTAAAATAAATTTGTAAATTTGTTAAATTTTTTTAACAATCCAAAATATTCAAAAGACATGAAAAAATCACAGTAAAAAACAACTCGTTCGAGTCTTAAAACCCAAAATGTATCATACTTTTTGGAACAGAGGAAGTAGTAAATAATGTTTTGTTGATTTAAAAAAAATTTAACTTATATGCATTATTGATAATTAATTGTACCTAACTTGCATTTTTTGCAAGTTATCTACTCACACTCGATATAATTTTTTTTTAAAATAATCTAATAATATATAAATCTTTTCTATTATTAGTACTAGTATAGTCTCTTCAAAAAGAGAACTAGTTCACAGGGTGGTTATGTAATTGCAATTCTTTTTTAATCGGGAAAACTGGAAAAGAAAAGAAAAACAAATACACATCTCATGAAATTCTTTAAATAAAAGGGGGTTTTGTGCAATTACAAAAGGCAAAATAATCTGTAGAGCGTGGATATCAAGCTCTTATGGTGCAAGTGCACCATGTCTAGCACAAATCTTTATTTCCTGAAGTCAGGACAGGCATCAACAGGTCATACACAATATAAAATAATGAATTATCCCTTTATATAAGGAATTAAAAAATGGAAGCACTTAAATATTTAAATTGTGTTACTTTCTTTTAATTAATTTTATGAATTATTTAATTGTATGGTTGAGACAACTTGTGGATCAGTTTTCCAAGTAAACTTATAAAAGTGTTTTCTATTTATTGTTAGGCCCAAAACTAATACATGGTCCAATATTTTGACAAACTAATACATGGTCCAATATTTTTGTCAAGGATGTGGGACCAAATGATAAATAAGGGCCCTACTAAGGAAATAATCTTTCTATGGCCCACTTGAATAAATAAAGTTTGATTATGCGGAGTGCAGCATATTATTAGGGGGTATTATTTTATTGTCAATGATTAGCAGTAAAATACAGACTATCCTCTAGAAGTATCTTTACTATATACCGGATCTTCAAGGAGATTAACCAGATTTGAGGGGTTTTTAGTTAATCCCATACATTTTCCTTAATAAATTTTCTCCGGAATTTTGAATTCTTTTTGCAGTTTTTCGGTGTTAGTCGAGATTTTCTTTTCTTTATTCTCCAAAACACACACACCCGAAAAAAAAAAAAACACCTGACTTCGAGTTAGGTTTACTCTCTTTTCTAGGTCATATATATAATGGAAATAGAAATAAAGTAACTGAATTTCCATTAGCAATGAATTTGGTGGAATTAAAAAAAGAATTGACCTTGGAATTACTATCTTACGCAATTTTCTAGGTATCGACTCAATTTAGTCTTTTGCATGCATATAAAGAAGTTAAGGCACGTTTGAATACGGAAAGAAATATATTTTACCACTAAAAGGGTATTATGCGCACAGTAAAGAACGTGCGATATATCAAAAGTCTTTCTAAATTGCAGAATGAAAATGAAATAATCATATTTATTTAACGTCAATCGTTCAAATTATTGGAGAAAGAAATTGGAAAAGGTCTTCGATCAGTGATGTTAACGTATATAAATTTCCATTTCCTTTTCAATTCTTACATCCTAATCATTTACTTAGCACTCGATCTTTAATTTGAAGTCTAATCATATAATTTTCAACCACCCCCCTCCCCGGTATTTGAGAGGACATAATACAAGCTTCTCTTCGAATTCCACTATGTTTAATTTTGAAGGGAAAGTTTATTTACTCTTCATTGGAAAATGGTTTCGTCTTTTCCCATTGAGACAAGAAAAAAATAATAAGTAATAATTTGGAACAGAAGAAACAGGAAAATAGAACCAAGAAAAGGGTTGTTAACGAAAAAGGCGTCAACTAAACCAAAAAAATTATGTTTTCTTTGAAATGCTGCTTGTCCGTATATGTCACTCGCCAAAAAGTTGTAAAAAATCATTCACGTGTTGATTCACTGCAGCAATTATTAACCATAATCATTCATTTATTATTTTAATGCGTCTAGCGTTAAATACCAAAATTTTTATGATAAGGGTGAAATTACTATAGTTTTGCAAGTTTAAGAATGAAAACTTGTCAACAAGCCCCCTCGTGCTAACCGTCGCATATACATTCTTGAAACTTTAACGTTACAAGGTATGGTATTTTAACTCAAGGTAGTCTTTTACCTTGAGTTACATTCCATAGACCTTCCAATAAACTTCTGACAAGATTAAGCTGTTTGACAATATAATTAACCATCCTTTTATAGTTAGATGGATTGCTGATGTTTTGAATGTTGTAACTAATTAATGATCATTTCTTAAAAGTTCAATAATGTATACTATTAGTTAACATTGATTTGTCTTTTCCAGGCTGATGAGGAAGAGAAGGAACTTTTGAAGATGAGGATTGAAACTGCTATAGCTACTCTAAATGATCCAGATAGCCCTGTGAGCACTTAGAACAACAATGATAATGAGGATTTATTTCCAAAGGAGTTGTTTTTTTTTTCTCTCGTTATTTCTACGGTTCTACCTCCTCCTCCTTCTCCTTACATCTTGGCCTGCAGCTTTGTTTGACTGTTTATATAGTTTGTAGTTGGTGTTTTTCACAAGAAATCCCAGTCAATGAAAGTTTTACCTTTCTCGTCCTTAGTCTGATCCTGTCTAAATTTATATAAGTTTCCTAAATTTGATGCATGCCTCATGGTGCAATCAAGTTAGGAAACAAGACTATATTAGTGGGTAGAACTGAAGAAACAAGACCATACATTGTAGGGGAAAATTTTAATTTGGTCCCCTGAGATAGACAGCATGTATATCTTGTGGGCACCATAAAGGTCCCAAGGCCGGCAACCCAGCAAACCCGCATTCGTACCTTTAATCAGGCACATGTTGCCTACAACGTAACTATCCTGGAGCCAAAATTTAAAAATTATGTATTCAGGATTTTATTTCTTTTAAGCTATTGAGGTTTTAAATTAATAATTGATACTTATATATTATTTAATTAATTTCTTAAGACAAATGCAGAGTTTGGACCAAGACTATTGAGTTCAGTCGAAGGCCTAACCTAAACTCTAGCTCCGCCGCGCCCTTGTCTACCTTGGCTTTTTATATAATCTGCTTCGAACTTAATTCAAGTACAAACATTACAGATCCGTGTCCCTTAACGGATCGGACGCCGAGGTTGTGACAACTTCTCACAAATCAGTGATCATTTTCAACCCTATTAATGAACCGTGTCGGGACCCAATCTGGTATAAAAGAGGCCCCGCTTCTCCAGCATAGGACATCGGATCATCTTCAAAACTTAAAGGGGATACACTATTACAACTTCTAACAACATCACAAAGTTCAGCTTGTTTTATGAAGCTTAATTATAAACGATTATTGTTAATAAAATCGGTTCAACATTCATTCCCTTCTATTCCCTCTCATTTACTATATATCTATCTTGCATTTTTACTGCTTGTACCCTTTCTCCGTAATTACTGAAGTTTTAGCTTCCACGTTACCAAATAAACTTTAAGAATCTGAAATATATAATCCCCGGTTTCAAAAAGAATGAATTGTTTACTATTTTGGGAGTCATATAAGGTTCTATTTGACCATGTTAATTTTTAGCAGATAGTTTTTAAATATTTGAATTGTTAGCTATGGTGACTTAAAGTACTTTTTATGTAGCCTATAAATATGTAATTTTTTTAAAAAACTTAAAGAATCTTTGTCACGGTGAAAATTAATCAATTAGCATCTCGTACTCTGAAAATATTCAAACAAATTGTAATGGAGGGAATAATTCTTATTGTTCCTGTAGAAAAGAAAAGCTATATGATCATTTGAGATGAAAGCATTTTTGTTGTTGGAAGAAGGAAAAGGGGATAAATAAAATTTATTTTTTAGGATTAGATAAATTATTACCCATCCATATATCAATGACGATTAAAAACCGTAGTACATTTATCTAATCTGAGAAAGAATGATTCATTCAAACTATTTAAAGGTTTAGATTCAATTTTGAGGTAGCTATCAAGGGCTATTCGTTAGTTCTCTCTCCTTTGATCCAATGGTTAGCCAGAGGCGGATCCAGGATTTGCGAAGGATGGGTTCACTATTACTTTTTTAAAAAAAATTAAACCAAAAGGTTGGTAGGGGGTTTGATCCCCTGACTTTAGGCTATTGAAAATAAGAGACCAAAACCAATGCACCTCTTAGTCTCTTTTGACCATGAGTTGCATCAAGTATATATATATATATATATATATATTTTCCAAATTATGTACATCATATCCATACTTTAACCCGAGGACCACGATTTCACGTGAACCATATTTTACATGATAGATCCGCCCCTGTGGTTAGCTAATGATATAAAGGATACATGCACCTTGAAAATGTGAATATAAGAAATTGAAGATCTCATAGAAGATCAATATCCGAAATTCACACTACAAATTGCAGAGGTGAGAAGGAAAGATGGTAATCATGAAACATGAAACGTAAAGTCCCTATTGATATATCAACGGCATGCTTCCAAAAGTGTGTCCAAATTGTTTATCAATCCTATCAATAGTTGGCGTATTTGTCCGATGTATTACTATTAGTAGACCTTTGTTCCAATTATATTTATGTTATAAGTTAGGGCAACATTTGTATTCAAACATGAAATACGACTCATTTTTCACATGTTCCAATTAAATGAGAACATCCCCATAATTTTTGCTAAAGATGCTAATAATCAGTTGATGACTATAGATGACGTAGAATCCTTCACTTCTTTGTCTTATTCATTCATAGCTTTTATTGCCTCTTCGTGCGCATGTTATTAATTAAATACTCCTTATAATAAAATGGAAGGGTCAAAACATTTAATAGAAGTGAAGAAACCAAAGAAAATGATACTGATAACTCGGGGTGTTCAAACCGAACCGGAAAATCGCACCAAACCGAAAAATCAAACCAAATTGATTAAAAACCCCGACTAGGTTTGGTTTGACTTGGTTTGGTATTGAGTAAAAGAAATTCGAACCAAACCGACATATAAATATATAAATTTTATTTATATTTTTAAGACTTTATAGTGATTTTTCTTTAGAAAATATAGAAATATTTGGGATCCTCTCATGTATTAACCTTGAAAGTGTAAGTTAACGAAAAATTATTGTTAGACGACTAAGAAAATAACTATCATGTGTTACTAAAAAATTTCTCCCATTAGAATATTTTAATACGTCATATGTTTGTCAATTTTTTTCATATTTACTAAACATATATTCACTTATCAAAGCTTTATCTATAATTTTAATAAAGTAAGATTGAAATAATACAAATGTAATAAAAAAATCCCGAAAACCCGAAAAATCCGACAAAACCGAATCAACCCGATCCATGTACACCTCTCTACTGATAACTCACCAAATAACTGACTCCTCATAATGAACTCATTAATCGTTGGGATTGCATACCTAACCTATTGACAACTCAGGTTGTGAAACCCGAAAACATCCATAAACATTTACTATATATAATAAGGGAGAACTTTGTAGTCCTCACAAAAGTTTTCAATAAAATGTAAACTTTTCAATTAATTACTTTTAGGTCCTAACCTTATTTTTTAAAGTCAAATTTACTTTTTGTTTTATGGTTTACTTCTTAAAAACTGTCCTACCTTATTTTTTCAGTTTTCAATGTTGTGAAACTGCTACATGTGGCTGATGTAGTTGTCTTTTCCCTGCATATCTCATTTTTGTCAATCACTCTGAAAAGTTTAGCAAATACCCATGGGGTGGAAAACATTTATCCATTCCTATCCATTACTTTGCCCCTTCCCCATTTTTTAATACCTAGCCAAATGAAGTCAATTCAAGCTGCTATAGATCAAGCTAATTCAAGCCAATCCAATTCAAACCAAGCCAAGCCAAGCAAACCTAATCAAGTCAATTCAAACCAAGTCAAACAAAACCAAGCGAAATCAAGCTAAGCTAAGTCAAATGGGTAAAAAAAGTTAGGATGATTGTGGGTAGGTAGAGATAATTAATTTCATTTGGATAGGTATATATTGTAAATAATTTTCAAATGGATAAAGGAGGGTATTAGTTTAAGCTCAATGGATATTTTGCATAAATTGCTCTTTTCTTAAGACCGCTCCCGGGCCTTTGAAATTGGTAAATGAAACTTCCTATGGATCTTTTTTTGCCATTAGGTTACTTTTTAATTATTTGACCTTATACATTTCAGTAAATTTAGGCAAAGTGTGCCAAATTTTTAATTTCTCCAAGTCACAATTTGTTAGGTCTTGCTATACATTTAGACATGTCCCATGTTATATGTTCCTAACCATATTCTTCTCTCTCTACAACTCATATATGTACTAATAAAGACATGTCAGAATTATTTTCGGGTAGTTTTAAATATTTTGTTTATTAATGTACTTGAATTATTTTTTATTAATATACTTATAAGACTAATATTAGGTCAATTTACATAAAGACTCTAAACTAAAGAATGTTTACTGGTATTATTTAGAGGATTCTAAAAGATAAAAATATTGGTCTTTTATTAATACGGATGAATTAAAATATATTATTAAAATCCTAAATGAGTTCATAATAAGCATAACGTGAGTTTGAAGTAAATAATTTCATTAACATTGAAAGTTAAGATTTTAAAGGACAAAAACAGATTTTGCTTTTCTATATTGGAAATATACTTATTTAAAATTTTATTTACTATTTGAGATTGTCATTTTACGTGTTTTTAAGTAATTATCTCAACTACTACTAATTTCTCGATACACCTTTTTTTTTACTTCAAAGAAAATTAAAACCTACTATTTTATGGGTTTAATTGAAATATAATTAGTATAAAATATTTGAAAATCACTTAAGATCTTTTAATGAATAAGAGTTGTCTTCAAAAGCTTATGTTGATTATGGTTTTGGTTGAACTTTCTTCCTTTGCATGCGCAAGTCATTTTTTATAACCTTTCTTACTGTTTTTAACCTAGGGTGCATAAAATACACTTTCAAGAATTAATAAACTAGTATTTATGAAAGAAAAAAAGTAATAACCTTTATATTTTTTAAAATTTGTCAATTACATTGGGGGATGAAGAATAAGAAAAGGAGGAGTTAAAATGTAAAACTATCCTAATTTTTGCTAATTTTAAGAGGTGATATATTATTCCTGTTGAACCAAGCATGATTCTCATTTAATTAGTTTTTTTTCTCAGCTCATTGAATTGAATTGAATTTTTTTATGAACAATTATATCCATTGCCTTTGAAATATCTATGATGCATTACAAATACTAAAAGTATAAATTATTTACAGTGCCATATTATAACATTAAAAATAAAGGTGGCGTTATCAGCCAAAATTGAATCTCCTTAAAATTTCTTGGTTGGTAACTTAGAATTAATTTTTTAAGCGTAAAGTATGGAACTAAATTGATCCTTAAGGTTCACTTAGATAAATTTAGGTTTTTGTTTTTGAATTTCATCTAAAACTAATTTTAAATCCCCACATTTAACTACATGACCCGTGCCACATGAAATTTTGAGTGAACAAGTAATAAAATACAAAAAGAAATCTATAACTAAAGAAATTATATGCTCACAAATTTATAAAAATGACAAATATTTTTCAATTTTTGATTTTTTCCATTTTATAATTATTTTGAACATATTAAATCATATTAGTTTATAGAATATTGAATCACTTTTGTCCCTTTGGTATTTGTTAATTCTCCAGCCAAACTTACTTCCTCATGAATAATTTTTTTCTTTAACAAAATTATTCAATTATGTGACTAAGAAACTTTAATAATTATGAAGACCTATCAACAAGACTTGATTGACGTGCCACTATATTAAATTATTTATGCAGTAAAAAATATGATACAAATTAACTTATTTAATTAAAATAAAATTATTAATTCGAAGAAAAATATCTTGAGTTTGGGCTCGGGCTTAGGACGGCCTCCTGCAGCTAGTATTTAATTAAAAGAGAAGGGAGAGAATCAGAGATGGGTAAAATTGATAAATAATATATGGATGTTCGACGAGTTGATACGTGGAAGTAAAGACAAGTAAGATATGAGTCAAAAAATAGTTGGCACCGGTTACAAATATGTGACTGGTGCTAGATAAGTTCCAAAGGCACTGGAATCGGGAGCGAAACATCGATTGGAAAAGACAAAATTCAATGAGTAGCCATTACAAAGAATCTCTGTATTAATGTTCAACCGTTATGCAGCCATCAAAAGGGATTTCATTCATATAAAAGAAGATCTTGATTTAGGGATCTTATCTCCTTGAATTGAGGTATAAATAGGAGAATTTGTATTCATTGTAGAATATAAAAAATTATCTGCACACAAAAGCCAAAATCTACTCTTATTCTATTAAACAACTTTCTCTCTTTTTGTTCTTGATATTTCTCTTATTATTGTTACTGCGAAGCTGAGCCCATAGTCAACCTTGTATTTTCTTCAAGTTATTTTAATCAATTTATCTCTGTTCTTAATTATTTTATATTCTTGGATCAAATATAACAAATTCATGTGTCTATAAATCACATTACAAATTCAATTGTGCTGTTTTACGGGTAAATAATTTGGCGCCCACCATGGGGAATAGACAATTGTATTATTACTTTTATCCATTCATCTATCACTAACACATTTTGATGTTTTTTAGTAAAAATAAAATCAGCTATGATAGCAAACAATGTGAACAACACTTTTAATGTTTGAAGAAAGAACGAACATGAAGATGTGTTACAACGTGATGATTCAAATAGTAAAACTCATAACGAAGGAGATGAAATAACTCTAGTTCTCAAAGAACAAAATCTTCGAGAATATGGACGATGAACGTGTTGTTGAGACGGTCAAAGTTTTGAGAGTGCAACAAAGAAAAATTATGAGATGATAAGACCGGGTAATGCCGCAGTTGAAGCATGTGCTTTCGTCTGCTTCCAATAACTCCAATGGAGGAATTCGAGTCCCTCTCCTTGTGCCCGCAAATCAAATAACACAGAAAACTGGAAGCGTCACTTCAAGGGAGGAGTTTGGTTTTAATGAAAATGAGGCAAGTGGTGCAGGTAGTGGATCCGGAAACAACAACAACACCAATGATCCTTCAAATCGAACTTATGGGATTCATGAGAGAAATGAATGAATGGATCAAAATGCTAAATTCCATGTTTGGATTGATCAGATTCCGGGAGCACCACCAATGTTGAAAGGATCGATTTCAAAGAAGTATACACAATTGCCGTTCAAACAGAGTGTGGACCCGGAATTAATTCCAAGAAATTCAAGATTCTCGATATCTCAAAATATGATGGAAATTTTTATCCACAAGTGCATATCGCAATTTACACTACAACTGTAAAGGAAAATGACTTGGCCCCGTATGAAATCGAATCCCTCTTGTTAAAAATATTTGGTGAAACCCTAACAAATAATTAGACTTGACACGTTTAGATCGAAAGCAAGTTTTGATTTCATTTATAATGTTTGGATTGAGATAAGTGGGAATAAAAGTTACATCACTATTTTTGATATTCGTAGAAATTCATTGACTTAAACAACTCGCCTTTTAGGAAAATAAGAAAACTGGGGATAAGGATACAAGCTGGGAAATAAGGGGAAATCAACCAACTTCTAGTAACAATCCCCGGAATCATTCCCCATCTCTTCTTCTTCTTCTTCTGGCTCTTCCTCCAGATCTTTTTCAAACTCCTCTTCATCATCGTTGAACTCTTACTCCTCTCCTAGATATCCCTTCGGCTCTGTCTTATATTCTATATGGATGCACTCCACTATCCGGTCATCATCTTCAGCAAGTGGCAACATGTGATCGATGAATCCTATGGCGCATCGATGTAGTCACAAGGTAATGTGGCAGAATCTCATGGTAGATTTGCAAAGCATCTATTGCATCCTCTAGCCAGGCTATACCCTCTCTGCTTGGTTAGGCCAGCTTTTCTTCCCCGTTGATCCATACATAATATTCCGGAGCACACCACGAGTTTTGACCCATTGGTATTGTGACTAGATCGTCCCACTCTTCATGTAGCCTTCTTATCCTTGGGATTGCAATCTGTCTGTTGTACTCGTCCTCGTATAGAGTTGTCCTCATCCATAGAGGCACATCCTGAATCATCCCGAAATGTCTGAGAACCCGCAAGGGTGAGTATGATTGAATTCTTTCAAGTCATATCAACTCAATGAAGTATTTTTTGAGAAGTCCTTAAGATTGCCCTCCCACCTAACCATGACATCTTTAAATTGACCCATTCTCCACTTAGATTAGTCAGCATCTCTCTCCACTCCCTTTGTCCATGTGGGGAGACAATGTCTCAACCTCTTGTTGTGGCTGCGGATCATGTTGCTGACGCCCACAAAGTAGTCAATGGTGGCTTCTCGCTAGAAGAATATTTTGTTGCATAGATCTGAAATAGCAAGTAACAACCTTTAAAGAAATCATGCCCCCATGCAAATGCAGACAATGCCATTAGAATCTCAGCCAACACCATCAGTATCGAAGTAGCTTGGAGGTTACCACGGAAGGTCGCTAGAACCATGGGTAGCAAGTTGATGTTGATCTGACCTCTTCTCTACGGGAAGATCAATAATCTTAACAGTGTTAATGAGAATGTGATGGACCTGAGACTCTCCCACATTGCTTGATCCACTGAAATTCCCCCGAATACCACTCATAACTTTCATGATGTCCGAACCTATCGAACAACTGATCTAGGCTCACCCATTCGTCCTCGATATTTCTCAGACCTCATTTTTTAGCCAAATCCAAAGCATTCGGGAACCTGTAGCCGGGCATAGTGACTAGTAGTATTGGTTTCCTCCCTATGAATGGAAGCTTTGTGAAGCTAGTAACTTCTTCCATTGTCGGTACTAACTCACAATCCGCAAACTTGAACACCACCTTAACCGGGTCCTAGAACTCTATCAGTAGGCAAGGGAGCACCATGTCTGCTCGGATGTTTAGAAAAGCAGTCAGTGCCCTCAGGTGTGTCCGAACCTCATCTCTGTGTTCTCGGAGGATGTTCTTCCACCACTGCTTCAACTTGTGGCTCTCCCATCACCATATTGATCTCGGGGATATTTTGGTTGATTTCCATTCCCGAAGTAAGTAGAGAAAGGTTTTGGTAAGTGTTTTCTTCGGATCTTTAGGTATCTCGTAAGGTTTATTTGTCTTTCCATAGAAATTATGTCATTGGGTGCATGACCTGTTGACCTTAGGGTGGTTTTCCTAATTATGTGTCGATGCCAAGGATCGACTCACCTAATGTTTATGCAATATGACCTATTTTCTCTAGAGTAGAGAGTTTCCTATTTTTGATTTGGACCGAAGACTGCGAGAAGTTATGTCAGTTAACCTGACAAAGCCATTCTTTGAAACTAAAGAGTTTTGAAAAGAAGGTTCATAGGAGTGTAAAAGAAAACCCTTGCATTCCATTGTGTGTGATAGTGTGGCTAAGACTCGATAGGAAATATGATGACAATATATGTAAAACGATAATAGATAAGGGTGTAACAATAATAAGCATGATAATAAGCAAGTATAAAAAGCAAATAAAGTGGGTAAGCATGTAATGACAGATTTAAATATAGTTAAAATAATGTATAAACAAATCCAAGTGCCAAATTCAGTGTAAGTCTGCTAAGTTCAAAATCTAAGTGTGAAGTCCCCAGCAAAGTCGCCATGTTGTTGCGCCCTATTTTGCACTAGTCAAATAAGATTCAACTTGTGGTTTTTCTGTTGTTGACGAAAAAGAGTTTCCACCTAATATTTAAAGGTATACTAGGGTAGCTATATAATTACTAAAGGTCATATTCTTTATTAGTCTACTAACCGGTAAGACTACTTGTTCTTTGATAATATGCTACATAGACGATATTTAACCCTAATTATACCATGCTTTATTGTGTTTTATAGGCTAAATGATAACAAAATGCTCTAATTGGTGTTCTTTTGCTTCGCAGGGACTAATCCAAGTTAGGAAGAGCTATGGAGTGTTTTGGAATCAATAATATGTAGACAACGTCCAATTAAGAAGCACCCGAGCGGAAATAAGCAAAAAGTGGGCTGGGTTTGAATCCACCGCGACCGCGGTGGACTGCGGCAGGCCACAGACGCGAGGCAGAATGTTTGTCTCTCACCGCGGTCGCGTCGCGGATGCAGTGAACTGTGCAGTTGCCAGAAATTTTGGGGACCAAAGTGTAACTCGGGAAAAACTTATTCCAAACCCTTATAAACTCAAAAAGCTTGCCCAATAAAGTGACAAGCTTGTTTTTAGACTACTTTGGAGGCAAGAACGAGTATGAGAAGATCAACCAAACATTAGAGTTTTTCTATCTTCTCTTTATTATTGCAATTACACATTATGAACAATTTAGTAGTTTTCTCTTGCTTTGTTATGAGTAGCTAAACATTTGATCTAGGGTTGATGAAACTAATTGTTAGATGAAGTTTTGACTCAACTTTGTTATAATCGAGCCGGATTTATTATATGATTGTTCCACTACATTTTGTATGGTGATTAATTCAATGAGCTCTTGATTAATCGTGTCTAATTACCTTGTGCTGCTTGAGAAAGAATACTAGGTTAGACTGCTGTTGAACAACACCACTTTTGGGTAATTGAAGAGATTCATTACTTGAACTTAATAGTGGGGTTAGAGATAATGAAACTTTGGTGGGATAATTCAGAGCTGCACAAATTATCAGCTAGAGTAGTTCGAGAGAATGCTCTAGTAAATTATCGTAATTGATCGAGAGATAATTGCGATAACCCATAGCTCTTAATCCTCATAAAGTATTACAGCGAGATTATAGCAAAAGATTTAAGACTTAAACTAGCAATTGGGGAAATCAATACCTTAGACCTTTTTACCATTAAATTATCTTTGATTTAGCATATTGTTATTTTTACTATCATTTGAAGTAGTTAAACAAAAAAACCCGATCTTTATTGATAAAAATCTTGCATCTGGAAATTGTTTGAGTTCATAATAGCATTTCTAAGAGTTGTAATAGATAAGTTAGTTCCCTGAGGATTCGACTCCGGACTTAAAACTGGATTATATTTGCAACGACCGCTTTGTCTTTTAGTAGGAATAGTTGGGGGTGATCAAATTTTGGTGCCGTTGCCGATGAATTAACGGTGTTATTTATTACAACTTAGAATTAGTGCTAGAATTATTAGTTTAGATCAATTTTCGAAGGTGTTAAACAATTTTTTTCATTGAAATTCTCAAGTTTGAACTTTTGTGGGATTCAGGTGTATGCCTAGAAATTCTTCGAGGACTGGCGAACTATTTGAAGGACTCTCATACCCCGAGAAAACATTCAGGGCATTGAACCATGCCAACAAGAAGAACAAATAATCACAACAAATACACCAACTTGAAATTGACATAGGTAACGTAAATAACATCAACGGAAACATTAGGGATGAGCCAACTGACCCAAACATCAGAGTAGTGGCACCTCTTGTTCCAGAAGCTGCACTCTATGATTGGGCACAACCAACAGCTGACAACCTGGCCACTGCCATTGCTGTGCCCCCAATACAAGCGGAGACATTCCAGATCACCAACAACATGCTGCATCTTCTGCAGAATAAGGGATTGTTCTCCAGGTCACACATTGAAGACCCTCAGCAACACTTGAAATTTTTTTGGTCGATTTGTGTAACCCAAAGGCAGCCAAATGTGACCCCAGAAGCAATCAAGTTGTTACTCTTCCCGTTCTCTGTGACTGGGGAAGCTCAGACTTGGCTGAATTCGCTCCCATTAAATTCCATTATCACCTAGGAGGAATTAGTCAAGCAGTTCCTGAATAAGTTTTACCCACCCAACAAGACTGGAAGATAGATTGATGAGATATTGCAGTACAAGCAGCAGCCTACTGAGACCTTACAGGAAACCTGGGAAAGATTCAAAGGGATGCTAGTGAAGTGTCCCCACCATAGTATTCTAGACCAGATGCTCGGCCAGAGATTCTACATGGGGTTAGCAGACAATCTAAAGCCAACGTAGATGCTTCAGCTGGGGGTGCATTTTTGAGTAAGACATTCACCGAGTGCAAAATCCTTCTTGACAAGATGTCCTAGAATTCAGGGTGGATGACGAGAGGTACAACACTGGCATCAATAGTGCATTCAGTTCCTCTTGACCTAAATAATTTGCAGGCAGAGAACATAGCCACACTCATGACTCAGATGAGTATGTTGACAAAGAAGATTGATGAGATAGGTACAAAGCAAGTGCATATTATTGACACAACAAATGGAGGACTATGTACACCCTGCATTAATTAGTCTTATGTGTGTTCATGGAGTGGAGAAGATGACAACCAAGGGTTAAGAGAGGATATGAATTATGTCAACAACTTTGGGGGTCAGAGACAAGGAGGACAGCAGTGGAGACCAGCACACAAACAGACCAAACATGCCACAACCTGGAGGGATGCAGCCTCAAGGCCAAATGGTGCCATATCAGAGACAACATGGCTATCCACAGTAGAACCAGCAATAGTTGGCATATCATCCACCTCCTCAGCAACAAGATAACAACATGGTAGAGGTCAGGGGTATGCTTCAACAACTCATTGGAACAAATGGTAAGATGCAGGAAAAATTGGCAGTGCATGACTCAGCGATAAAGAACATTGAAACTCAATTGGGGCAGCTGTCCATGGCCTTAAACAACCGCCCCTAGGAAACATTGCTAGCAGACACGAACATTAACCCCAAGGAGCAAAACCCGAATCAGCTGATGGCAGTAAGTCTCCGGAATGGGAGGGATTTAGACATGGAGCAAGAAGTTGCACAATCGAGCAAAGAGACTACGCCAGCCACTCCAGTTACATTGGAGGTAGATGAATCAGCAGAAGTTACTGAAGTGGCGGTTAAACAGGTTTAGGATGATAAGGGTAAAGCTAATGAGAGTGGACAAGCTGCAGAACAAGTGGTACCTCTTGTGCCGCAGAACCCCAACAGAGAGAAGCCAAAAGGCAGTGCACAAAGGGTGATACCTGCATCATTCCCTCAGAGACTGGCAAAACAAAAGAAGGAAGATCAATACAGGAAATTCATGGAGATACTTCATCAAATTCAATTGAATATTCCTCTGATGGATGCTTTGAGAAAGATGCCAGGCTATGCAAAGATGTTGAAGGACCTAATGTCATGAAAATTTGACTTTCAGGACCTATCCATAGTAACTCTCACACAGACCTGCAGTGCAGTAGTGACAAGACCTATGGCCCAAAAGATGTCTGACCCAGGTAGCTTCACTATTCCGTGCACTATTGGGAGTTATACCTTTGCAAAGGCATTATGTGACTTAGGAGTTAGCATAAACTTGATGCCTCTGGCCATATATTCCAAAATGGGCATTGGCAGATCTAGACCGACTTTGATGCTTTTGCAATTGGCTGACCGCACGGTGAAAAGGCCGACAGGGATTCTTGATGATGTGTTGGTACAAGTGGGAAAGTTTGTATTCCCTGCAGACTTTGTTATTCTGGATTGCCAGGTAGATTAGGAGATACCCATCATTTTAGGGAGGCCATTCCTAGCCACTGGGAGAGCATTGATCGATTGTGAAACTAGGGAATTAAAATGAGGTTGAACGATGAAGAAGTTATATTCAACGTTCAACAATCCATGAGGAGACCCAGTGAATATGCTAATTTATCCTTAATGGAGGCAGTGGATGTGATACTGCATGAAGATGATGAGATCCTGACTGCTAAAGATCCATTGGGGGTTTGCTTGACAAATTTAGAGGAGATGGATGGTGAAGGGTTGGCCGAAAGGGTCATAGCACTCGAAGGCCAAGGATTCTGGAAGAGGGAACCTCAGTTTGAGTCCCTTGAGTTAGAAAAGAGGGCTACACCACCAACAAAACTATCAGTAGAGGAACCACCCAAACTGGAGCTGAAACCGCTCCCAGCTCACCTGAGGTACGTTTTCTTAGGGCCTGATTCTACTTTACCTGTTATTATATCATCCGATTTGCTAGATGTGCAGGTAGATAAACGCCTACAGGTGCTACAGGAATGTAAGAATACCATTGGTTGGACCATGGTGGACATAAAAGGTATCATCCTAGCTTTTTGTATGCACAAGATTCTCTTGGAAGAAGGGCACAAACTTTCTAGAGAACATCAACGAAGGCTGAACCCAAATATAAAAGAGGAGGTGAAGAAGGAAGTGATCAAATGGTTAGATGTGGGTATCATCTTCCCCATCTCTGATAGCAATTGGGTCAGCCTTGTTCAGTGTGTGCCGAAAAAGGGAGGAATGACGGTCGTACAAAATGAGAATAACGAGTTGATCTCGACTCGTACAGTCACGGGATGGAGGATTTGCATGGATCACCGGAAATTGAACACAGCCACCCGAAAAGACCATTTTCCCTTGCCATTCATTGACCAAATGTTGGACAGGTTGGCTGGGTAATCTTACTTCTATTTCTTGGATGGATATTCGGGGTTCAATTAGATCTCAATAGCCCCCGAAGACAGAGAGAAAACATCATTTACCTGTGCGTATGGCATCTTCGCCTTTCGGAGAATGCCTTTTGGGCTTTGTAATGCACCAGCGACATTTCAACGGTGTATGTTAGCCATTTTATGGACATAGTTGAGGACATTATGGAGGTATTTATGGATGATTTCTCCGTGGTGGGAGATTCATTCGAGGACTGTCTTCACAACTTAGGAAGAGTGCTCAGAAGATGTGTGGAGACAAATTTAGTGTTGAACTGGGAAAAATGTCATTTTATGGTGCAAGAAGGGATAGTCTTGGGGCATCGAGTGTCCAGTAAGGGAATCGAGGTTGACCATGCTAAGGTTGACGTGATTGAGAAGTTGTCACCGCCTACTTCAGTCAAGGTAGCGAGAAGTTTCCTTGGGCACGCCGGGTTCTACAGGCAATTCACAAAAGATTTCTCTAAGATTGCTAACCCTTTATGCAAACTCCTCGAAAAGGATCAGCCCTTTGTGTTTTCTAATGATTGCAGGTTGGCATTTGAGGAGCTGAAGAAGAGATTGGTGACTGCACCCATCATTGTTGCACCCAACTGGAAGCAACCGTTCGAGCTCATGTGCGACGCAAATGACTATGCTATAGGAGCAGTCTTGGGGCAGCGAAAGGATAAACTGATGCACCCGATTTACTATGCAAGCAGAAAGCTAAGCGGTGCACAACTCAATTACACCATGGCGGAAAAGGAAATGTCGACTGTCATTTTTGCATTCGACAACTTCAGGTCATACTTGATTGGCTCAAAAGTTATTGTTTACACTGACCATGCAACAATTAGGTACCTGATAGAAAAGAAGGAGTCAAAGCCATGCTTGATTCGCTGGGTTCTATTGCTACAAGAATTCGATCTGGAGATCCATGACAGAAAAGGGACAAAGAACCAAGTAGCTGAACACCTCTCAAGGTTGGAAGGAGATAAAAAGAAGGTAGAGGTTGAGGATGTAACAGAGACATTCCCGGATGAACAATTACTAGCAATGACAATGGAGGAGGCACCGTGGTATGCTAATATTGCTAATTATTTAGCAAGTGGTATTGTACCTTATGAACTCTCCTCAATTCAAAAGAAAAAGTTCTTTTGTGATTGTCGGTCTTATTATTGGGATGAACCTCTACTGTTTAAAATATGTGTAGATACCATGATCCGGAGGTGTATCCCTGAGAAAGATCAACACTCTGTTTTGCAGGCTTGCCATGCTTCACCATATGGTGGACACTTTGGAGGAATTCGGACAACAACTAAGGTGTTGGAGTCGGGTTTGTATTGGCCAACTCTGTTCAAGGATTCCCATACTTGGGTCAAAAGTTGCGATGAATGCCAAAGGACAAGCAATATATCTCGCCGACACGAGATGCCAATGACCACAATTCAAGAGGTGGAGGTTTTTGACATGTGGGGGATCGACTTCATGGGGCCATTTGTCAGCTCATATGGTAATAAGTACATATTAGTAGCAGTTGACTATGTCTCCAAGTGGGTCGAAGCAGTGGCTCTCCCAACCAATGATGCAAAAGGGGTAACAGGCTTTCTAAAGAAGAACATCTTCACACATTTTGGCACCCCGAGAGCTATAATCAGTGATGGCGGAACCCATTTCTGCAATAGAGCATTCGTACGACTGTTGGAAAAGTATGGAGTTCGTCATAAAGTGACCACCCCGTACCACCCACAGTTGAGCGGGCAAGTTGAAGTGTCCAACAGGGAAATTAAAAGTGTCTTTACAAAAACAGTGAATGCAACAAGGACCGATTGGGCTGAGAAGTTAGATGATGCATTGTGGGCATACCGCACGACCTTCAAAACTCCAATTAGTATGTCACCATACAAGTTGGTGTTTGGAAAGGCATGCCACCTTCCGGTAGAGCTCGAGCATAAAGCACTTTGGGCATTGCGGCAGTTGAACTTGGACATGGAGACAACAGGCACCAACAGAGTCACTGGGTTACATGAGCTAGAGGAATTCATGTTCCAGGCATTCGATAGTGCTAGATTATACAAAGAAAGGATGAAACTAATGCATGATAAGCACATTGTGGACCGAAACTTCAAATTCAGAGAGCTAGTGTTGTTATACAACTCAAGATTGAGGTCGTTTCCGGGTAAGTTGAAGTCCCGATGGTCAGGAACCTTCAGAGTGGTAAAAATGTTCTCAAGTGGAGCTGTTGAGATTGAATAAGAAGATGGGATGAATAAGTTTACAGTGAATGGGCAAAGGTTGAAACATTACCTTGGAATGACAGAAGAGAAAGGGGATAGAGAGATAATAACGTTGGAAGAGCCCAGTACGCGAATGAGGAGTGATGATCCGAGCCTGCGTCGTGCCGTGAACGTTAAATCAGGAGCTACGTGGGAGGCAACTCACGAATGTTGTTGTTTTTGTTTTCTTATGTAACCTTTTAAAAAAAAATGAATTTCCTCGCACCGCGACCGCGGTGATAGACGAGTATTCTGCCTCGAATTTGCTCAACCCACCGCGACCGCGGCGGGACCGCGGTGAAACAAGAACATTCTGTCTTGAGGCCTTTAACCCACCGTGGTCCACGGTTGACCGCGACAGTTCGTTGTCACCCAAGTAAGTATTTTTTTTCTTTTTCGTATTCTTTTATTTTCTAATTTTTTTAACCCCCGCCCACCCCCTCACTTTCGCAATTCCTCTCTCTCCCTAACCCTAACCAAACGTTCTCCTCCTCTCTCTCTCTCTTCTTCTTCTTCTTCTCTTCTCTCCCATTTACTCCCATCTCCCCCAACCCCCATTGCTCTCACTCTCTACTCATCCCAAATATGGCATGCTTCTCTCTCTCTTCTCTTGTATTTTAGTTTTAGTTCGTTGGTAGTTTAATGTTTTCAGTGTGTAGTATTTTCCCTAGATTTTTTTTCTTGTGATTTTCCTTTTTAGTTTTTTTTCATGGGTTATATGCACAATGTTGTAGAGAAGTGTGTGCACAAAATTGTAGAGATGTATGTGCTTGTGTATGTAAGACTAGGGTTGTGGGTGGATTGATGAAGTGCAAATTGTGATTTGGGGGAAAAATTGATGTATCCATGTGGGCTATATGTGTTAGGAAAGTGTCTTGCCCACAAGGTGTTTGTGTAATTGCCCCAATGGAGTTCTAAGGGCTAATGCGACCATGGTTGTGGTGAAGTCTGAGTAGCCACCCATGGTTCACACAACTCACACCCTCACTGATAGGCGATTCTCTGTTTGACAGGTAAAATGCATCCATCTAGGAAGAGACGCAACACAGGGTCCTCCGCTAGTGGACCGGGCAGTTCCTCGAGAGCTAGGGGTCAAGCTAGTGCAACACAGTTTGACCGTACTAGGTTTTTCTCCAAACTGGCGGAGGACAGGTACAATGCAAAAGCATCTAAGAAATTGTTACCGGAGGTGCATATTGACCGAGCAGCTTTACAAGTGGAATGCCCGAATATCTTTGCTGAGTTGAGGAGGTGTCAGCTGGACATCTTCTTTGAGGAATCGGAGGAGGCAAATGTACAGATGGTAAGGGAATTTTATGCTAACTGCCTGGAACATGAGAATGGGGTTGTCATAGTACGCAATACTCGGGTAAATGCGTCCCTCGAGGCCATCCGCCGGATGTACCGGCTACCAGTATTCACGGGGGAGATGGATGCTTATATTACTTATCATTGCCCGAGGGTCAATTGGGCTCCAATTCTTGATGTCATATGTGTGCCTGACAGGGAGTTTATATGGATAAAGCGTATGATAACATTGAACTCACAGTCTCTTAATTGGGAGGTAAAGTGCTGGCTTACAATTATCAATAGCCGCTTGCTACCCTCCAGCAACACGATTGATGTCAATGGGCCACGGGCAGCCACTATCTATAGTCTTATGACCCACCAGGATTTTGATGTCGCCCGACTCCTCCATGATGAGATGTTCATTCGCTCACCTGAGATACTCAAAGGTTTTTACTTCCCTTCTCTGGTCACCAAGCTGTTCCATGCTGCTAGAGTCCCTGAAAACCTTAGAGTTGATGGGAAATTGCCATTGAAAGCCCCGTTTCGGGCAACCAAAATCGGAATTGGAAGAGAGCCGGTGGTGATGGTTGAGGATGATGATGAATCTGATGATGATGTTGAGGAAGCTGCTGTCCCACCACCTACAAGAGTTGATGAGGCGGGCCCATCATAGCCCCACCAAAGTACCCGCTTGACATCCCTGGAACAAGAAATGGCTGGTCTCCGCACTTCTGTCATGGACCTGGGCGCCAGAGTTGACACTCTGACCACTCAACAGGCAAAGTCAGAGAAAAAGATTATGGGATGGCTTCAAGCGCTAGGATGAGCATGTCACCTCGATTCTGGCACCGTCTATGATCAGGATTGATTTTCAGGGAAGTCCCTTTACCTTACTCTACTTTATATTTGTTTACATGGGGACATGCCAAACTTTTAAGTGTGGGGTGGGGAATAGCTGTTGTTGTAAATAGACTATGTAACTTTGTATGGTGTTGCTTGCTTTTTGATTGGTTGGTATTGTAGGGTCATGTTAGTTAACTTCGACTTGGCCCGAAGACGGACACCTTTCGACAGGTCTCTTGAGGGACATTAGTCGAAAAAAAATAAAAAAATATAAGGACTCTTCCTGATGATAGATATTTGAGACAGTTTCTTGAGGAAAGTTAGTCTAGAGAAAATACCAAAAAGATTTTTATTTTTATTTTTAGGTAGTTTAGTAACTCCCCCTTGATTTTTCTTTGGGTCACGGTTCTTTCCCAAGGGTTTAGCTTGAACCAGGTGTAGGTAGTTTTTGTTTTTGTTTTTAGTTTTTAGTTAGTATTGATGGGCTACGAGCTGAAATAGAAAGAGAAACCCTTGGCATTAATACACCTGAACACAATCGACACTAGAGTGTAACGCCTAGTCTTCGTGGTTGACTCTTGCTAAAGTGCCTTAAATTTGTATGTTTGTAACTGACTTGAACACTCAAAAGAGAATGTCTTGATAAACCAATCTGGAGTGAGTCATGTGCCATGTGTGTGTGAGCTGTACTGTATTCTATGCTTTACATTTGATGCCTAGAACTTGCCATGTGTGTTTGAAAAACGAAATTGTTGCTTCATTCAGTCTTAGAAGTGATATAGGCATTTCTTTGTTAAGCCAGTTATATAAAGTATCCCCATCTAAATGTAATACATCGTAGTTAACCCCATTGAGCCTATAAGTCTGTTCCTTTGGCAACCACATTGCGAACCTTACCCAATTGTTTGAATAGCCATCTATTTGAACCCCTTTTACTTCCTATGAGAACTTGAATGACCTTGACATATGCAAAAGTTAAAGTGTGGGGTGGTGGTTTGGTTTTTGAGTGGAACCAATAAAATAGAGGAAAGGTGCAGATTTTGGAAGAGTAAAAGAAGAAGCGCCACATAAAAAATAAAAATAAATGTAGTAGTTGATAAATGGTAGCTTGATACAAATGCACCTAAAGTAATGTGATGTTATAAATAAAAAGTGGTGGAACGTCTGGTTGACATAAATGTGATTTGGAAGGTTAATGTGTTTGTATTAAAAGTGCTTAGAGAGGTTAGTCACTATATCCAAATATATCATACCCATCCCTTAGCCTACATTACAACCAAGTGAAGTCCTAATTGATCTTAGACTGAATAGACTCGATTAGTAGAGTAGTACACTACGGGCAAGCCTATGGTGCATCTTTGTGGCATGTGAATGTTCTTTTGGAGAGTGAGCGAATTTTGTCCATCTGAGTTCCTAATTGTTCGTAATAATATTAATTGTGGAACTACTCTCTTCTGTGATATAAGGGCATGTGATTCACGAAGGAGAGGCAAATCTTGACTTCTGTATAGAGTGGTTTGAGTAAGTACAAATATTACACGACACGTGAGATTTGACTTTGAAGCAAAGGTTATTCACTACTAGGGGAAACTTTGGTGAATTTTTCTTGGTGTGATACGTTAAGGGAAAAAGCTTAGGGAAGGAATTCTGATAGAGTGTGGTGGATTGCTCGAGGACTAGCAATGAGTTAAGTGTGGGGTGTTGATAATAGGCTACATAGACGATATTTACACACTAATTATACCATGCTTTATTGAGTTTTATGGGCTAAATGATAACAAAATGCTCTAATTGGTGTTCTTTTGCTTCGCAGGGACTAATCCAAGATAGGAAGAGCTATGGAGTGTTTTGGAGTCAATAATGTGAAGAAAACATCTAATCAAGAAGCACCCGAGCGGAAAGAATAAAAAAGTGGACTGAGTTTGAATCCACCATGACCGCGGTGGACCGCGGTTGGACGGCGATAGGCCACAAACATGAGGCAGAATGTTTGTCTCTCACCGCGGTCGCACTGCGGTCTGCCGCGGCCGCAGTGAACTGTGCAGTTGCCAGAAATTTTGGGGACCAAAGTGTAACTCGGGGAAAACTTATTTCAAACCCTTATAAACTCAAAAAGCTCGCCCAAGAAAGTGTCAAGCTTGTTTTTAGACTACTTTGGAGGCAAGAACGAGTGTGAGAAGATCAACCAAACATTAGAGTTTTTCTATCTTCTCTTTATTATTGCAATTACACATTATGAACAATTTAGTAGTTTTCTCTTGCTTTGTTATGAGTAGCTAAACATTTGATCTAGGGTTGATGAAACCAATTGTTGGATGAAGTTTTGACTCAACTTTGTTATAATCGAGCCGGATTTATTATATGATTGTTCAACTACATTTTGTATGGTGATTAATTGAATGAGCCCTTGATTAATCGTGTCTAATTACCTTGTGTTGCTTGAGAAAGAATACTGGGTTAGACTGTTGTTGAACAACACCACTTTTGGGTAATTAAAGAGATTCATTACTTGAATTTAAAAGGGGGGTTAGAGATAACGAAACTTTAGTGGAATAATTCAGAGCTGCACAAATTATCAGCTAGAGTAGTTCGAGAGAATGCTCTAGTAAATTATCGTAATTGATCGAGAGATAATTGCGATAACCCATAGCTCTTAATCCTCATAAAGTATTACGGCTAGATTATAGCAAAAGAGTTAAGACTTAAACTAGCAATTGGGGAAATCAATACCCTAGACCTTTTTACCATTGAATTATCTTTGATTAGCATATTGTTATTTTTACTATCATTTGAAGTAGTTAATCAAAAAAACCCGATCTTTATTGATAACAATCTTGCATCTGGAAATTGTTTGAGTTGATAATAGCATTTCCAAGACTTGTAATAGATAGGTTAGTTCCCCGAGGATTCGACTCCGGACTTAAAATTGGATTATATTTTCAACGACCGCTTTGTCTTTTAGTAGGAATAGTTGGGCGTGATCATTATTCTAAGGAAAAGGTGTTAGGCACCCCTTAAAATATACCTGAGGTAACTCAATAAGACTGAGACTACATTTATGACTAATTGTTTGTACTATGCTTAACTATTGTTTAAAGAGTATAGCTTACCATACATTATGCTATAATACCTATGAGGGAAAAGTATAGTTTAAAGAGGTATGGGTTTATAGAAGAATCTTATAAAATAATGTTAGTACATATATTATTAAAAGAGCTTTGGAAGATAAGATGTTGGTATGAAAATGTGTAAAAGAGAAGCTAAGTTAAAACACTTTATTTCCTAAAGCATAGAAGTTCATATTACTCTAGTGAGAGACTACGAGAGAAAGGCTAGGATATACTTGGTTCTAAAATATCAAACTTGAGAAGATTGTTTGAAAACCTTTGTTTGGGCAGCATCACCTTGTTATTTTCGAAAAGAGTTGATTTCCTTTTCAAAAAATTAAGCATGCGACTCAGTTCTAGTTTTTCATTCTTTGAAAGGGGAACTGCTTCCTTTTGTTAAGCCGTTGGGCTTCAAAATCATTAAGAAAGAGTTAGCAAGGCACAATGAATTAATAATAGCTCGTGCTAGTGGATGTAGAATTAATTGCTAATTAAGGCTTCTTTTATTCGTAGGTTCTTTAAAACTTGCTTAAGTTGTTTCATGAATTACAAGATAAAATAAAGCGTTCAATCCAATATATACTTGTCATATATATATGAGATAAAATAACTGGAACACAATAAAGAATAACGATATAGTGAAACTATAGAACAACGAAATCAATAAATGAAAGAGTAAAGGGAAAGAAAGGATTCTAGTATTTGGGCCTCAAAGAGGAAGGCCTAGCAGTAACAGGGATGACAACTAACTCTGAACTCCAGAATATAGCAACACTGAATTTGGCCTGAGTTCTTTTGTACATGTTCAAAAGAAGAGAAAAAGTCATAAGAAAAATAGTACTATATACATACCCATACATGAAATTTGCAAGCAAAGAATAAAGGAAAGATTATTGATGGTATTTAAATACTAAGAAAGTCATACTAATGTGGAGGTTATTTCTAGTAAATGATCCACATTGAACACCATTCGTAGTCATTAAACACCAAACCCAAAGAGAATAACATGTGTCAATAATTTAAGGGCTAAGGAGTGAATTCCACTCAAGATCCATGCCCCCTTTGAATTCCCTAACACTTTAAAGTTCCCAAGGGTCTCAAGGCCCAGGGCAATGCTTGTGCCGGGGAGAGCAGCCCAACCTAGAGTTAAAATCTACTCCTATCACGACCCGAATTTCCCACCCTCGTGAGTTGTAATAGTGCCTACTAGTGAAAGCTAGGCAAGCCAAGCGTTTGAACAATTTATTTTTTCCCATTTTTAATCCTTTAACAATTATGAACCAACAGTTTATAAACAGCGGAATTTAAACAAGCGGAAAAAACAATTAAAACCATTTAAATATTTCCAATACAATTTCTTAAACAAAGACTACCCAGAACTAGTGTCACAACTTCACAGATGGTCTAGGAATACTACAAACAAGATCCAAAAAATAAATACAACACCATTTTTGAAATATGTAAGTGAAATAGGAAGCAAGGATAGAAGGAGACGCCAAGGCCTGTTGACGCCTGCAGGACTACCTTGGATCTCCGAATGGACTGAAGGCAGCAACCCAAAGCTACGGTCTGTATGCTCTAGTACCGAGATCTGCACACAATGCAGAGTGTAGTATCAGCACAACCGACCTCGTGTGCTGGTAGGTGCCTAGCCTAACCTCGGCGAAGTAGTGACGAGGCTAGGACCAGACTACCAAATAACCTATGCAGTTAAATCATATACAATGGAAAATAAAAACAGGAATGTACAGTTAAGGATGAGAGGGGGATACATGTTGTGGGAAAACATCAAATGGTAACAGAAGGATAGTAGGTAAATATAAGGAACACCATCACTCAATTAACAACAAGAATCAGAAATCAAACAAGTGCACAACATCACCCTTTGTGATTTTACTCTCGTCCACGCCATAAGAATCAATATAATCTGCACGGCATCACCCTTCGTGCTTTTACTCTCGTCCTCACCATAAAATCAATATAATCGGCACGAAATTGTACATCGTTCGGCATGACATCACCCTTCGTGCTTTTACACTCTTTCTCACAAAATCATACACGGAATCATCCTTCGTGCTGTAACACTCTCTCACCTAAACAACAATCACAATCAATAAGGGCAAAGAAATAAATAAAAAAATCACAATAAAATCCCGGTAAGGGAATAATAGTTCAATAATCAAATTCCAGCAAGGGAACAATATCAAAAGTATCAATATCCCGGCAAGGGAGATAGCATTAAAAGCAACAACATCCCGACAAGGGAGACAATATAATAATCCTCTTCTCTTTTTCATATTTACTTCACAACTCACTTCCCAACTTGAGCCAATGCTTTATAAGGTTCAATTTCCAATTATACTTCCACAATTCATTATACAACTTGAGCCAACGCTCTTCAATATTCAAATACCACTATTACTTCCACAAGCTTTGCTCAACAATAGAAATCATCACATAAGGTATGAACAATACAAACAGAGTCACATTAATCATAGTATAAGACTCACGGGCATTCTTGATACCAACGTATAGATACTCGTCACCATGCCTATACATCGCACTCAATAAATAACACATAGCAAATAGGACACAACTCCTAATCCCTCAAGCTAAGGTTAGACCAAACACTTACCTCGATGCCACGAACACAATTCAAGTCTCAACTATCGCTTTACCTCTTGATTCCACCATCAATTCGCTCGTATCTAGCCACAAGTTACTTAACTATATCAATAAATGCTAAATGAATCAATTCCAATGCATGAAAATAGGTTTTCTAAAATTTTTCCAAAAAGTCCAAAATCGCCCCCAGGCCCACATAGTCAAAACCCGAGGTTCGAACCAAAACCCGATTACCCATTCCCCCACGAACCCAAATATATAATTTGTTTTGAAATCGGACCTCAAATCGAGGTCCAAATCCCCAAAATTTTTAAAAAAATAGGTTCTACCCAAAACACCCAACTTTTCCCATGAAAACCCTTGATTTTGAGTTTAAATCATATGAAAAGATGCTAAAGATTAATGAAAATGAGTTAGAAATGACTTACAATCTATTTAGAAGAGTAATTGTCTTTGCAAAATCGCCCAAAAGTGTTTTGGTTTTGAAAGGGTTTGAAAAAATGAAAGATTTTCGGCTAAGTTATGAATTTGCAGGTTGCAGATGTTGCAATTGCGAACCCTTCCGAAGACTGCTATCATCACATTTGCAATTAATGTTCGCAATTGTGAACTCGTTTTTGCGATGGGATTGTCGCATTTGCGACACTGAAGGATTCCAGGCCACTTCACAAATGCGATGGGCCCTTCGTTTTTGCAATGACTACGTCGCATTTGCGAGCCCAAAGCAGACCAGGTCTTCTTCGCATTTGCGATAAACGTTCGCATTTGCAAGCCAGGCTTCGCAAATGCAGACCTGTAACATACCAGCTAAAAACCTGCAACTTCCTAATTCCAAATTTCACTCTGTGGCCTATCCAAAACTCACTCGAGCCCTCGAGGCTCCCAACCAAACATGCACACTAACCCAAAAATATCATACGGACTTGATCTTGCAATCAAATCACCAAAATAAGCTCAACAACTATGAATTTAGCATCAAAATCAAAGAAAATCTTAAGAACTTTCAAAGTTTCAAATTTTACAACTAAGGTTCCGAATCACGTCATATGACTTCCGTTTCCTACCAAATTTTACAAGCTCGACTTAAATCACATATAAGACCTGTACCAGGATCCGGAACCAAAATACGGGCCCGATACCATCAAATTTCAAACATTTTTCATTTCCAAAAACTCATATATATTCCAGAAAAGAATTTTCTTTAAAAATTCATTTCTCGGGCTTGGGACTTCGGAATTCAATTCCGGGCATACACCCAAGTCCCATATTTTCCTACGGACCCTCCGGGACCGTCAAATCACCGGTCCGGGTCCGTTTACCCAAAGTATTAACCGAAGTCAACTTAAATTTATTTTAAGAGCAAAATTTATCATTTTCATATAAAGATTTTTCAGATACGCACCCGGACTATGCACACAAATCGAGGTGAGACCGAAAGACGTTTTAAGGCCTCAGAATACAGAATTTATTTTTAAAACAAGTGATGAGCTTTTGGGTCATCACAACTCCCAAATACCCCTAACCATTAACAACTCATTCTTTCCTTTAAATTTATGTGTCAATGAGGCTCTTTCAATGTAAATCAGTTACTCTAACATTCCCTACCACATAAGCATACCCTCTTTATAACATAATGACATGAATAACACAAGAACGTTTCCCATTTCTAATAACAATACTTCCAGCTCTAGGTAATTGATTAAAATACTAAACAGATATGAAGCTACATATCTGTCAAATTTCAAATACACACATAGGCAGAAACATCATACTGCTTTTTCTAAATAACCAAACAATTAGAATCAAACATCTCATAGATAGATAAATAGCACATAGTTTAGAGCTGCAACAACATTGGGATACATATGCTATTACCTCAATAGATTGATCCCATTTTAATTTAACATCAGACCTTGTCATTAACACACACATAGATTAGCAATACTACTTGGAACCTTTTGAAACCTTTAGTAAAGATTCAAAAAAATGACTTAGGCAAGTTATTATACTCAATCAGTAACAACAAGAGGTTTCTCCAAGACCAATTTCAATTCAGATTAACAGGAAAAAGAGAACTGAGTGCAGTTTTCAAAACAGTGCTCAAAAGTATGAAGTCATGAAGGATTAACAAAGATCCATGCCAAACTTTCATTCATCCACACATATATAGATTTCACCAAATTTATAACCTCAAAAGATAGGATGAGTCTCAATCATTACAAAATCAGATTTGTCAGTATCTTGTAGGGTTTAACAACAGGGAAACACCATATTAAGCAAACTTAACTCACTCGTACAAACTAGGGTCAATAGCTAGTCATAGTGGAGTTGCATTCAACTTATAAAAAGTCAACACTCAAATGCAGTAGTCATGACTATAACATATTTATGAAAGGTAACTTGATCATAATAAACATGTGCAGAATGACCACTGATGTTCTGTCACGACCCTAAAACTGACCTGGTCGTGATTGCGCCTATCGTGAAACTAGGCCAACCGACACAAATCCAAAACCAACCAGAAGATCATAAGAAGTCATTTTAAGCCATTAATAAACAAGAAATCTCTTAATATAAGTCTAAATAACCAGTGCAGAATAATTACACAAGCCCGACATTGGGGTGTCACAAGCCACGAGCAACTACAACTCTATCTCAATACAATAAAGCCTAAACAAGACTGGAAGACCATACTAAATAACTCTATGGAAGATATGAGGGTGAAGAACAGGGCTGCGAATGCCATACAGCTACCTTGTCAACTCCGAAATCCTGCTGAATGGACAAATCAATGCTCACTATCGCGACCCGCAACTCCTGGATCTCCACACAAGGTGCAGGGAGTAATGTGAGTACGCCAACTTAGTAAGTAATAAAAGTAAATGAAAACTGAGCAGTAATAAAACACATAATTTCATGTCATAACATTACAATAAATACAACACATTGCTCAAAACTTAGCAAAAACCATTTTTCTCGTAAAACAATTCAGTTTCAGTAAAACCTTTCCTTTTAAAACATCTTTCAACAGTTTCAAACGAGTGATAAAAATAGTAATAACAGGATAGAAAATGTAAACAGCCCCTCGGGCAAAACATGTACCATAAACTGCCCCTCAGACATAATATCAATAGAACCAGCTCCCCGGGCTATCTCACAATCACTCATAATCAGCCCCTCGGGCATAACATGAATCAAGAAATGCCCTCGAGCAAAACATGGATCAAGAACAGCCCCTCGAGCAACAATATGAATCAACAAAATCCCCTCGGGCTTCATCACATCACTCACATTGGATACCCGCGCTCAATGGGGGGTGTTCAGACTCCGGAGGGGCTCTTACATCCCAAGCGCTATAACAAGCCATCTCGTGGCATAATCAATCAGGCCCTTGACCTCACATAACAAGCCACCTCTTGGCATAATAAATCAGGCCCTCGACCTCTCATATATTACAAATCAGTACGACATGCTGCGGTGCGCAGCCCGATCCTATGATATCCTCACAACGTAGGCCCTCTGCCTTGCTCAGTCAGAAACCTCTCAAGCCACTCGGGCTACAGTAAATATCATTTAAAGTATCAAACAGAGTAAATAAGACTGAGGTGTGAAATCTGTAAAACATAGCATGACTGAGTACAGTTATTAAATCAAAACAGTGAGGAATTTCAGTAAAGAAGGCCTCTAAGGGTCCAAATAGTTGGCACAAGTCCCAAATATGGCATCCAGCCCAAAGCATAGAAATACTTTCCAAAATAAAATAGTATCAAATAGTTTTCAATCAAATACACAACATAATAGTCGTACGGGACGAACCAAGTCACAACCCCCAATGGTGCACGACCCCACGCTCGTTATCTAGCATGTGCGTCACCTCAAAGTGGCACAACGAGGTGAAATCCGGGTTTCATACCCTCAGGACAATATTTACAATCATTACTTACCTCAATCCGGTCCAAACTCTAGCCCGCGATGCTTTTACCCCTCGAATCGGCCTCCAATTTCTCCAAATCGAACCAAAATTAGTATCATACCATTAATACGCACTAAAGGAACAAATCCCAAGCAAAAATAATCAAACTAACTCAAAAATCCCGAAATTGGCCAAACCCAACCCCGGGCCCACGTCTCGGATTTCGATAAAAATCACATCACTAGAATCCTTATCCTCCCACGAGTCCATACATACCAAGAACATCAAAATCGGACCTCAAATCCCCAATTCAACTCTCCAAATTTTCTTCCATTTTCCCCCAATTTTCACCCCAAATTCCCAAATTAAATGATAAAAATCAAGACATAATCATGGGATTTAACCAAATTTGAGTGAAGGACACTTACCCCAATCATTCCTCTGAAATTCCCTTCCAAAATCACCTTCTCCCGAGCTCTCTAATGAATTTTGAGATTATGGACCAAAACCCTCGTTTTTGAACTTAAACATTCTGCCCAGACATTTCCTTAATCCCGATCGCAGAAACACCATCGCGATCGTGAAGAACAACTTTGATGCCTCAACATTTTACTCTACGCGACCATGTTACACCACATGCAAATGCGATACAATAGTCCCGCTGACTTACTCGATCGCGATTGACACCACGCGAACGCGAAGGGTAACGCCAGCTTTCCTTTGCCGCCTTATTTCTTCTACGCGAACGCGGCCTGGCCCATGCATTCGCGTTGAACAGGCTGCTTGACCTACGCGATCGTGTCCCATTCTCTGTGATCGCGAACAACAAACCTAGCTGGCCTCCCATTTGCCCTACGCGATCGCGAACCTCCTCCCGCTATCGCGATGAAGAACACACCAGCTATAGAACACCAACAAACGAGCAACCTCTTAAGTCCAAAAAATGACCTGTTGAGCATCCGAAACACACCCGAGGCCCTCGAGACCTCAACCAAACATGCCAACACATCCCATAACATCATTCAAACTTAGTTGAGCCTTCGAATCACTCAAAAAAGAAATACCAAAACACCGAATCAACCCCAGATTCAAGCCTAAGAGCTTATAAACTTTCAAATTCCACAAACGGCGCCGAAACCTATCAAATCAACTCCGAATGACCTGAAATTTTACACATGTCACAAATAACACAACGAACCTACTCCAATTTCCGGAATTCCATTCCGACCCCGATATCAAAATTCCACTGCCGACCGGAAAAATGCCAAATTTCCAATTTTGCCAATTCAAGCATAAATCTACTACGGACCTCCAAAATACATTTCGGACATGCTCTTAAGTCCAAAATACCTAACGGAGCTAACCAAATCATAAAAATTCAAATCCGAGATCGAATACTAAAAAGTCAAAACTTGGTCAAACCTTTCAAATTGAGAATTATTCTTCCAAATATATTCCGATTATCCTGAAAACCAAAATCGATGATTTACGTAAGTCATAATACATCATATGGGGCTAGTCATTCCCGAGAATTGGCGAGCGAAATGCAAATGCTCAAAACGACCGATCGGGTCGTTACATCCTCCCCCACTTAAACATACGTTCGTCCTCGAACGTGCCCAGAGTTGTTCCGAATACCATCAAATCGCTGTATAACCTTACCATGAACATACCCAAGGGTGATCCCACGCCACCCTATCTCATATAGGTTCGATAGCACATGTAACTGAAATTTCACAATCCAACCTAACCTATAAACCTTAGAACCCAAATTTCCACTTCCGAAATTATCTATAAGATCAGAATCTCTCATTTAAACGCCGGATATGTCCGAACAAGCTGTAGCAAACCATATCTACAACTCAAGATGAAATCACCTGATGTACCACACAACTCAAATGCTCATAGCGATAACTTCTAGTCACAACAACTGCTCATATAACCCAATACCGGTAATAAACCTCTCATGAATTAAAGCTTCACTCCAACACATTCATATACTGCCAATGATGAATGAAACATGCAGAAATTGTAACCATTCTTCGGATTAACCAGTCATGGAGTTCCCTATCCTTCTGCAAGGACTGAAGTAAATTTCTAAGCCGAATCCCGATATTATCCTTCCAACATGCTGAAATCGAATCCGATAGTATTCATTCAAGATCCCAATGTCCTCATCTCATCCAACACGACTGCTCTAGTGACATAACACATCAATACATTCTAAATCCACAACCCGTACGACCCGCGCACCAATAAGCAACAGTCCTAATGTACTCAAATCATGGGGAAAAATGACTCAAATGAGAGAGCTGTACTGCAAGCTCACCAGTACCACCACCACACAATGCTGAGAACCCATCACACATCGTAGAACCAGAACACACGAATCTAACCTGAAGGATAATACCTCCCCATAACTTCACTACAATGCGCGACCCTATCCAAACACTAGTCCACATGAAACACCTCAAGTCATTATGCTCAAAATCAACAACCACGCGCAATTTGATGTCTAGTACCGAAAACAGATCATCATAACCAAGGCGAAGCAAATGACATAAAACCACACAAACCCGAAAGGACACAACCGATACGCCATCCACCGAGCAATACCCAATACTATTCCTGCTCGAATCCCACTATGAGACCCTAATAGAACCGCACCATATGTGCCTATGACCAACAACTCATAATGCCTCGCAATATGGAAAATAACTTATAGATCAACCCAGAACACTAATAAGCTCAATAACAATCGAACCAACACATCCCTCAACAATAGCAACTCAGAGTCAACAAAGCCGACTCGATGCAAAACACACATCCATATTGACCTACCGATGAACCCCTTGTCAAGGAGTTCCTGAAGCTGCTCCTCCAACTCCTTTGACTCCTCTGGTGCCATATGATATGATGCCCGACACCAAATCAATACCGAAATCAATAACCCTGTCCGGTAGTATGCCCGACCACAGGAACACATCCGGAAAATCCCTCACAAAGGCCAAATAAGAAGACAACCCTTCCCAACCATCCGCTGGGTCTTCAAAAATGAAATCACTCTACTGGGAACATAATCCGTCGAACCTCGCCACTCAATTAGTGGCATCCCCGGCATAGCCAACATCGCCGTCTTAGCGCAACAATCTAGAATAACATGACACAGAGACAACCAGTCCATACCCAATATCACATCAAAATCTAACATACTAAGCAACAAAGGATCCACTCGGGTCTCCAAACCTCGATAGTCACTACACAAGGCGGATACACACGACCCACAACCACAACATAACCTATTTATGAGAACTCCCAGTCTCCAAATTCATATAGCACATGAATCACCATATCCGATCCCAACTCCACCGTCCGAATATATAACACCCTTCTAATACCCAATCATCCTACGAGGGGTACTCTTATAATTATTCTGTGCTACCAATCAAACTTAAATATCAGCAGTTGATCCAACAAGAGAGTGCCGCAATGCTAATGAAGTATCCATAACTCAAACACATCACCCTTTCTGAAATGTATACCCTCATCAAGCCACACCAATCAGTACTATCATTTCCCTAATCTTATGAAACTATCCGTGCTGCCTAAGAATTTATAACCTTCCTTTCAGAACTGAACCGTGACCTTAGACATGCAAATCTCAATCCTATACAACATACCGCATATACTATGCCATCCTAGGATAAATATGAGAACTTCATATCCATTCCGAGCCACACACAACTACGTACTCAACTAGCTGAGAACTTTCCATTTGATACCATATAGAAGAAAATCACTATTCCTCACATGCTCCTCACGCCAGTAGAAAATATACCTCTCTAATCGTGGTGGAAACCATCAAGAGCTCTCCGAATCCCATTTTCACAAAACCAAACCGTTAGGACTGAATTCCTCTAACTCGACCAAGCTACGTAGTCCATCAAAATCTAAGAGCATTGCCACGAAACACCTGTAGAATCCCACTACATCATAAGCACCCAAGAACCGATCATATCCATTACCATGCCGATCCAACCTACTACCAAGTCTTTCTGAGTTCCTTTCGAATTACCTTCAAATTGATACGTTTCCTTCTAGTACACTACTATCCTTAACTAAATCTTGCCCCACGAACTTTAGCATAAAACTATACCGCCCTAAGGCTCATAAACTATTGTATTCTTCTGAAGCACCCCCAAAAGTACCACAATCGAGATATCGTTCTGAAGAGATCTTCTGCGAATCTAAGCCATTACCTTCGCCTTCCTGATACTGGTATGTAGAATCCCATAATTGATATAAAAATGTCACTAGTCTTGACACCCTCCAATGTAAACCCCCGTTCCTAGTCAAATATACATCCTGAAGATATCCAATTACTACATGTAAATCTTGAATCCTTCAAAACCATTCTCGGGAGTCATCCACTCTACTCAGGTTTTAATTAGACTGATCAAATGAACCGAACGACCTGTGCCCCATTAAAACAACAACATCTATGGAAGTAACCCCACCTTAATTTAACAAAATAAATTCCTGCTCTATGCACCGTACATCTTTCACCATTAACAACTCAAGTCATTCCGTGATTCTCATTCACCCATAAAGCATAACATAACCTTTAATAAAAATTTCCTTTACTTGAGCCATCCTCGATCTCAACCCCTGCAAGTCATAACTGATTTGCTAGTATACCTCAAACTAAAAGTGATATAACACATAACTGTGCAATCAACTAATCAATAGCAGACTCCCCCACTTGGCTCAAAGCCATAGGTCAAAACACATAGAATTCACAATGCTCATACTCTACTACTGCCATAATACTATGGTGAGATTAAACTAAATCCTTCATAATCTCATGCAACACAAACCATCTAGTACTCAAATCATCTGCAAATCTCGTATTCATCCTCGTAACAGACAAGCCCACTCTCAAGTGATCCAACTCAAAATGCAACACATATATTTCATTAGTAGTAGAGATCTCGCTACAAAACATCATAGGGATCACACAACTTCAAAATACTCCACAGAAGATAACCCACATGCTTCGCCTCAAATTAACATCTCTTTATACCCTTCCACTATCATAAACATCATGCAATCACTTAATCTTCTTGATTCTAATCATATCGTAACATGAAATCTACTCTATTCTCCAACTAGACAACATGAAAAGATCCTTCAACACGTGCACAACTCGAGCTATACATCAAATCATGATGGAAATCAAGCACCAGATAGTTCTTTCTACCTTCAAACAGCCCCTTCTTATCACATTCAAATCATATTAACACATCTCGCAGTCACATCACACTCATCACATAGCCATCCAGTCATCATTCCCACTAATAGGGACACTATAGAACATATAAATCCAAAAGCACGCACTCACACAATCAATGCCTCAGTGCTCAAGCTATAGGCAAAACCCGGCCTCAAGTCCTCCAGACTGGCCCAACATCAACACACAGAAATCACATCTCGCCCTTCGATCAGGGAATCACAAGCTGTTGGTGCACAACTAATACTGAGTGCTCATGTGCACATACAAACGCGTGGAAGGAATTCAAAGAGTTACATTTCAAGCTGAATCAATGTCGCACGATAAGAATTCAAGAATGTGGGATTTCCTAAAGGTTCTGCAGCCTCTCGAAGATAAGTACAGACGTCTTCGTACCGATCCGCGAGACTCTACTAAACCTGCTCATGACTCGTAAGACCTATATAACCTAGGATATGATACCAACTTGTCACGACCCTAAAACTGACCCGGTCGTGATGGCGCCTATCGTGAAACTAGTCTAGTCGACACAAACTCAAAACCAACTAGAAGATTATAAGAAGTCATTTTAAGCCATTAATAAATAAGAAATCTCTTAATATAAGTCTAAATAACCAGTGCGAAATAATTACACAAGCCCAACATTGGGGTGTCACAAGTCATGAGCAACTACAACTCTGTCTCAATACAATAAAGCCTAAACAAGACTGGAAGACTATACTAAATAAATCTAGAGAAGATAGGAGGGTGAAGAATAGGTATACGAACGCCATACAGCTACCTTGTCAACTCCGAAATCTTGCTGAATGGACAAATCAATGCTCACTATCGTGACCTGCAACTCTTGGATCTGCATACAAGGTGCAAGGAGTAATGTGAGTACGCCAACTCAGTAAGTAATAAAAGTAAATGAAAGCTGAGCAATAGGAAAACACATAATTTCACGTCATAACACTACAACAAATACAACACATTGCTCAAAACAGTACATAAACCATTTTTTTTCGTAAAACAATTCAGTTTTAGTAAAAACTTTCCTTTTAAAACATCTTTCAACAGTTTCAAATGAGTGATGAAAATAGTGAGAAAAAGATAGAAAAGGAAAATAGCCCCTCGGCCAAAACATGTACCATAAATCTCCCCTCGAGCATAATATTAACAGAACCAGCCCATCAGGCTATCTCACAATCACTCGTAATCAACCCAACAAGCATAACATGAATCAAGAACCGCCCCCCGAGAAAAACATAGATCAACAACAGCCCCTTGGGCAATAATATGAATCAACAACAACCCCTCTGGCTTCGTCACATTACTCAGACTGGGTATCCACGCTCACTGGGGGTGTTCAGACTCCGGAGGGGCTCCTACATCCCAATCGCTATAACAAGTCATCTCATCGCATAATCAATCAGGCCCCCGACCTCACATAACAAGCCACCTTGTGGCGTAATAAATCAGATCCTCGGCCTCTCATATATCACAAATCAGTACAACATGCTGCGACACGCAACCCATTCCTATGATATCCTCACAGCACAGGCCCTCGGCCTCACTCAGTCAGAAACCTCTTAAGCCACTCGAGCTATAGTAAAACAGGAAACTCAGTCGAAATATCATTTAAAGTATCAAAATAGAGTAAATAAGACTCAGTGGTGAAATCAGTAAAACATAGCACGACTGAGTACAGTTATTAAATCAAAACAGTAAGGAATTTCAGTAAAGAAAGCTCCTAAGTATCCAATAAGTTGACACGAGGCCCAAATATGACATCCATCCCAAAACATAGTAATACTTTCTAAAACACAATAGTATCAAATAGTTTTCAATCAAATACGCGACATAATAGTCGTATGGGACGGACCAAGCCACAATCCCCAATGGTACACAACCCCACTCTCATCATCTAGCATGTGTGTCATCTCAAAGTAGCACAACGAGGTGAAATCTGGGGTTTCATACCCTCAGGACAATATTTACAATCATTACTTACCTCAATCCGGTGTAAACTCTAGCCCGCGATGCCTTTGCCCCTCGAATCAGCCTCCAATTGCTCCAAATCTAACAATAATCAGTATCATACCATTAATACGTACTAAAGGAACAAAGCCCAAGTGAAAATAATCAAACTAACTCAAAAATCCCGAAATTGGTCAAACCCGACCCCCGGGCTCATGTCTCGGATTTTGATAAAAATTATATCAATAAAATCCTTATCCTCCCACGAGTCCATACATACCAAGAACATAAAAATCGGACCTTAAATGGTCCCTCAAATCTCCAATTCAACTCTCCAAATTTTCTTCCATTTACCCCCAATTTTTACCCCAAATTCCCAAATTGAATGATAAGAATCAAGCCATAATCATGGGATTTAACCAAATTTGAGTGAAGAACACTTACCCCGATCATTCTTTTAAAATTCCCTTCAAAAATTGCCTTCTCTCGAGCTCTCTAATGAATTTTGAGATTATGGACCAAAACTCTCGTCTTTGAACTTAAACATTTTGCCCAGACATTTCCTTAATCGTGATCGCGGAAACACCATCGTGATCGCGGAAACACCATCGCGATCGCGAAAACAACTTTGCTGCCTCACCATTTTACTCTATGTGACCATGTCACTCCACACGCGAACGCGATGCAGTGGTCCCTATGACTTATGCAATTGCGATTGATACCACGCAAACACGAAGGGTAACGCCAGCTTTCCTTTGCCGCCTTATTTCTTCTACGCGAACGCGGCCTGGCCCATCGCGTTAGCGTTGCACAACTTGACTGACCTACGCGATTGCGTCCCTTTCTCTACGATCATGAAGAACAACCCCGGCTGGCCTCCCATTTTCCCTACGCGATCGTGAACCTCCTCTGGTGATCGCGATGAAGAACACACCAGCTGTAGAACAACAGCAAACGAGCAACTCCTTAAGTCCAAAAAATGATCCGTTGAGCATCCGAAACATACCCTAAGCCCTCGAGACCTCAACCAAACATGCCAAAACTTCCATAACATCATTCAAGATTATTCGAGCCTTCAAATCACTCAAAACAAACACAAAAACACTGAATCATCCTCGGATTCAAGCCTAAGAACTTATAAACTTTCAAATTCCATAAACGACGCCAAAACCTATCAAATCACCTCAGAATGACCTGAAAATTTTCAAACACGTGACAAATGACACAACAGACCTACTTCAATTTCCGGAATTTCATTCCGACCCCGATATCAATATTTCCACTGCCCACCAGAAAAATGCCAAATTTTTAATTTCGCCATTTCAAGCCTAAATCTACCACGGTCCTCCAAAATACATTCCGGATGCGCTCCCAAGTCCAAAATCACCTAACAGAGATAATCAAATCATAAAAATCCAAATCCGATATCGAATACTAAAAAGTCAAAACTTGGTCAAACCTTTCAAATTTAAAGCTTCAAGCTGAGAATTGTTCTTCCAAATCTATTCTGATTATCCTGAAAACCAAAATTGATAATTTACATAAGTCATAATACATTGTATGGGGCTAGTCATGCCCAAGAACTAGCGAGCAAAATGCAAATGCTCAAAACGACCGGTCAGATCATTACATGTTCACAAATGTTCATCCTAACAAGGTTGTTTCATACATAAGGATACAACTAACAATTAGAAGAGATATAAAGCTTTCATAGTGATGATTTAAAGAATGCTTAACAATTAACAAGCACTTATACAAAGAAGGAGAGCATTTAAATACTTAAACTTCACAACCCTTAACCAGGTGATATAAGGTTACACTATGTACTTTCATGTATGTTCTAAATAAAATCCTCTAACAACAAATCCAAGTATAGAATAACAAAACTCAAAAGAATATAACATGATAGGTATGAAAATCATAACACAACATTAGAGGAGAGTCTGCAATCTAGGTAGATATGAGAAATTATTACGGCGTGTTAAGCAGCTTAATCATATAGGTTGTTTAACAGGCATACTCGATACAAAATAGAGATCAAAGTCATTAAGAGTAACTGGCAACTTAATCAACATTGATAAAATATAATTGCTAAACACATATCAATAAAAACATCATGGTGAAAGTACTATAGATGAAAATACTTAATAGGAAAATAGTAGTTTGTTCATGTTTTTACAAATGAAGCAATCAAAGGAAGGGTGGAAGTACACTAACCTTTTTTAGGAAAGCAGACCAAACATAGTTTCTAACTTAGCCGTATGAAAACCAAGGTTGCAAGCTCTTGAGTAGTGAAGAATAACAAAAGTAATAGAGATTAACGAGGAAAAGAAATCTAGCCTCTTAACTCGTATGAAACTTTAGGCTATTGTTTGGTAGGTTGATCGATAATATTAGGTGCAGTTGGTTCTGTTCTTGGTGAGAGCATTTATGATTCCTATTTATAGTGGAATTCAAAGTCTTAGGCTAAACAGAATTCTAACTCAGTAGTGGAGAGTGACGAAGGGGTAGTGATGCGAGCATAATCAAGTGAGAATCTTAGAAACAGAGGGAAATTAGTAGCGATTTTACCTGAGAAGGGGAAAGTTGACCGTTGAAGAAAACTCCATCGGGTTAGAGCCTCAATGTCTAGAGGTCACTTTGCTTGACCTCTGGACCAAGGATAAGTATGATAACTCAGTAAAATGGTCATGCATGACATTGATTTGAAAGAACGAAGCGATAAATCAAACGAGTTGAAGTTTCATCTTTTAGGTATAGGGTTTAAGATTGGGGCTTTTAAATTTAATGATGGAAATGGAAAACAAATCTCATGCTTCATATCCTAGGACAAAGAAGATGATTTTCTAAGTTTGATTTGAAAGAACAAGGAGGAAATCGGGTGGTTTAGTGATGTTTTGGGCCTGGGGTTCAGATTTTGGCGTTTCAAATTTAGTGATTGAAAGAGGAAATAACAGCGAGATTCACGGATACGGAGGTAGAGGAGATGATTTTCATGCAAATCTCATGACCTTGCACGCATTTGTGCAACATCTGGTGATTGATGTTCTTAAGAGGATGAGAGAAAGAGAACGAAAGGGTAAAGGGGGCGACTGAGTGAGTGGGAAATGATTTTAGGGTTAGGGGGTTTGGGAGGCTGTCTCTAAGGTTAAACTTGAGAGATTGGATCTGGATCGTTGGATCTCATGATCAACGGTCCTAATTTTTAAGGATTTAGCAATTTTGTAGGGGATTTTGGTGTCCGTTGGATCCCTATGATCCAACGGTTAGGATTAAATTCTCTGGGTATTTGGAAATTAAAGAGAAAACAAAGTAAAATCATGGTCCATGGATCATGAAAATCGACGACAAAGATGATTTTTGTTTGTTTTGTGAGAGATAAAGATGGGTGATTGTGACGAACCGACCAGTCGTCTCATGAGTTACCACCCCGTTTTCCCCATTTCCTATTTGTCTATGCTTCATTATCAGTGTTGGGTGTGAACGAGTTGATTTGGATTGGTTTTAGTAGGAAATGAGACACTTAGTCTCTTTAAGGAAGGTTTGTTTTGGAAAAGTCAACCAGACGTTGACTTATGTATTAGAGGACTCAGATTTGAATCCCGATGATTCAGTTAGCTTCGGGGGATGATTTGTGACTTAGGAGTGTGATCAGAAGTAATTTTGGAGGTCCGATGTAGAATTAGGCTTGAATTGGCGAAGTTAGTATTTTGGCGAATTCCGGTTGATAGGTGAGATTTTGATCCGAGAGTCGGAATGGAATTCTGAGAGTTCATGTAGCTTCGTTAGGTGATTTGGGATATGTGTGCAAAATTTCAGGTCATTCGGACGTGGTTTGGTCGGGTTTTTTATCGAAAGTGTATTTCGGAAGTTTTTAGAAAATTAGGCTTGAATTTGATGAGTTTTGGGTAATTTGATGTTGTTTGAGGCGTTTTGATGATTGGAAGAGGTTTGAATAATATTATGAATTATGTTGGCATGTTTGGTCGGGGTCCCATGAGGCTCAGATAAGTTTTGGAAGAGTTTTCGGAAGATTTTTGTCGTTTGAGCATAAGCATGTAATGATCCAAAGGTCCATTTTTAGTTCTATAGATCAAAAATTTATTTCGAGATTTCAAAAATTTAAATAATGAATTATAGGAGTGATCTGGAAAGTTTAGTCTAATTTCATCAAGTCGCGATTGAGTTTTTGACACGAAACATGAGTTAATTGTTTAACGAGTGAAATGAGTATTGAACTGAGCAAATGAGCTCCGAATTGTATTTCAACTGAAGGGCTATGTTCATATTATTATTTGTGAGAACAAGAATCATCAAATTCTGAGGTCCCAGGACCGAGAAATGAATATTTGAGTAAAATTGCTTTCTGAAAATATTTAAGGAAAATGGAAATGAAATTTGATTAGAAAGTGATGGTATCGGGCCCATATTTTGGTTTTGGCACCCGGTACAAGTCTTATATAAGGTTTAAGCACTTTCTGTAAATTTTGGTTGAAAACGGACGTCGTTTGACATGTTTCGGACTCAAAATGAAAAATTTGATGTTTTATGAAATTTGAAAGAATTCTTGGATTTTAAAGCTTAATTCGTGGTATATGACGTTATTTTGGAGATTTGATCGCACGGTTAAGTTCGAAGGATGTTGTTGAGTTAGTGCATGTGTTTGGTTAGGAGTCCCGAGGGCTCGGGAGTGTTTCGGAGGTAAACAGTACCGTGTACAGTAACACGCGTGAACAGTAGCCGAAAATTATGGACAGTGTAGAGAAAGAGCAGTCCGATTTTCTTTCATTTTTTGGACTTTCAAGCTCGGATTCTGGGCAATTTTGAGCGAGAGGTTATGGGAATTCTTTGGGTAAATGTTATTGACTCTCTTGTGATTATATTCCATGAATAAATCTTCATTTTTGGCTTTAGATTATTGATATTTGAAGAGAAATGAATGATTTTATACAATTCCCTAAAGATGAATTTTTAAGATTTGAAAGCCAATTCGATGTCGGATTTTGGTAAAATTTATATGGTTGGACTCGTGGTTGGATGAGGGTTCATATTCCGTGACTTTTGTCGTATTCCGAGACGTGGGCCCCACGGGCGAATTTTGAGTGTAATTTCGGATTTTTGATGTAAAATGTAGAATTCCATATGGAATTAATTCCTACAAATTTTATTAACTGAACTGAATTGTTATGGCTAGATTCGAGGCATTCAGAGATCAATAAGGGGCAAAGGCATCGCGAGCTAGAGAATTAGCCGGTTCGAGGTGAGTAATTGATGTCCTAAGGGTTTGAAACCCCGGAATTTCACATCGTAACGCTATATTGAGGTGACTTGCACGCCGGATAACGGGCGTGGGGTAGAGCACCGTTGGGGATTGTGACTTGGTCCATCCCGAGAGATGTTTTTACCGTGTTTTCTACTTGAACTAAATTGAGAATCATCCTTACTTAGATTTAATTGTTACATTTGGGCTTCTTGCCAATTATTTGAATCCTTCAGGGATTGATATCACTGCTTTCGCATATTTTGCATATCATTTGACCTCAGTCCAAGGTTTTAAATACTGTTTTGCAAACTCAACCATCTTTCTAAGATCTGAAAACTTAAATGATATTTCTAAATGATATTTCGGGCTGAGAACTACTGTTTTACAAATGCCCAAGGGGCTTATGATGATTTCTAGACTGAGCATGGATCAGGCTGCGCGCCACAACAGTGTTATATTGATATTGAGGCCGAGAGCCTGGTTGATAACATTGAAATTGAGGCCGAGAGCCTGGTTGATTACATTGATATTGAGGCCGAGATCCTGGGTGATTATACTGAGATTGATATGAGGTCGAGGACCTAGATTTGATGCCACGAGATTGCTTGATATTGCACTCTGGCTATAGGAGCCCCTCCAGAGTCTGCACATACCCCCAGTGAGCGCCGTCGACGATAAATAAATGGATGGCTCGGGCTGCACGCCGTAGTGGGTACTAGAGTGTACCATCATATGCATTGCATTGCACTCATGCATTTGTTTTTATCTGTTATACCTGTCTCAGTATTTGGTACTCTGACTTAATTGACTTGTTGCTTCACTATTTGTTTTTCTAAACTGCCAGTTATAGTTACTTTGTATTTTTCCATGATTTTTTATTCTCAGCCTTTATTTATGTTTATTACTCACTGGGTCGGAGTACTCACATTACTCCCTGCACCTTGCGTGCAGATCCAGGTACACCACAGGCTAAGTGAGGAATTGTTTAGCTGAGCAGGCAGTATCCGGGAGTATTGAGGTAGCTGCATGGCGTTCGCAGCCTTGATCTCTCCCCTCTATCTCTATCTTTTATTCCGTATTTTTCCTAGACAAACTTGTAATAGGTGGATATTCTATATTAGAGGATCATATTCGTGACACCTGATTCTATTGGGCTATGGTGTGGTATTTTAATTGAACTTCCGCAGATTTTATTATTAATTATACACTTGAATGTAATGACTTAGTAAATTCTCTGTGATATTTATCTATAATCTGAATAAGAATTAGGGATAATGTTGTTGAATGGTCGGGCTTGCCTAGCAATGTGTTGGGCGCCATCATGACCAGGGTTGGGGTCGTGACAAGTTGGTATCAGAGTCTAGGTTAATTGGTCTCGCGAGTTTTGAGCTGGTTTAGTAGAGTCTCGCAGATCGGTACAGAGACGTCTGTATTTATCCTCGAGAGGCTGCAGAACTTTTAGGAAAACTTCACCTTCTTGAATTCTTATCGTGCGTCCTTGATTCATCTTGAAAAGAAACTTTTGAAATTCTCTCCACGCGTTCGTATGCGCGCATGGGTGCTCAGTATCAGATGTGCCTCGATGGCTTGTGATTCCCCGATCAAGGGGTGAGGTGTAATCTTTGTGAGTTTATGGTGGGCCAGTCTGAAGGACCTGAGGTTGGATCTTTGCCTATGGCTGGAGCGCTTAGGTGCTGATTGTGTAAACAAGTATTTTTGAACTTATATGTTCGGTAGTGTCCCCGTTAGTAGAAATGACGGATGTGGCTATGTGAGGAGTATGTTAGTACTACGAGGCGTATCCATATGAATTGGAAGAGACGAGAAGGGGTCTATTGAATGATGGAAGAATTAGTAGATGCTTGAAGTCTATCTTGATTCAAGTTATAGCCCTAGTTATGGGCGTTTGAAGAATCTTTTCATGACTCCTAGTTGGGAGTGAAGTAAATTTCATGTTGCGGTATGAGTACAGACTCAAGAAGATCAAGTGACTGCGTAATGCTTATGGCAGTGGAAGGTATACAAAAATGTTATATTGAGGCGAAGCAGGTGGGTTATCTCCCGTGAAGTGTGCTAAGGCGGTGTGATCCTCATGTGAATGGCAGAAGATCTCATGTGCAAATGAATTGTAAGTGTTGAAGTTTGAAATTTTTGGTTCACTTAAGAGAGTGAGTTTAACTGTTGTGAGATTGACAAAGAGTTGAAGTACTAGATGAAATGTGTTTACACAAGCTTACAAAGGATTTGAGTTTAACCTCACTATGGTATTGAGGCAACAATGGAGTATATGCGTTATGAGTATAGTGTGTTGTGATCTATGGCTTCGAGCCAAGTTGGGGAGCTTGCTATTGGTTAGCGGATTGTGCGGTTATGTACTATGTTAGTTCCGATTTGATGCATGCTGGTGAATTAGTTCTGGTTGTGGAAATTGGGTCGAGAATGGCACGAGTGAAGGAAATTTTTTGACAAGATGTCATGAGCTCGGATGAGCAGGAAATAAGTTTCGATGTTTACTGTAAGTTGGTATTGTCTTCAGCGTCACCTAAGATCGGTGTTTTGTAAAAAGGGTTTTGCGTCCTAGTTAATGATTCTTGATTGCTCTTCAACGTTAGTGCGACTGGTGGTTTGGAGGTACGCTCCAGATATTGTTGTGGTAGGTTGTGGGAGTGTGTCCCACGGGAAGATTATATAAATGTGGCATGTGATCACTTGATTGATTAAAGATGTAAACCAAGTATGAAGTTTGTGATGGTGTCGTTAAATTGAAGATTCATGCCTGGAGGGCACTTGGCATATTGGGTTGTGAACTGGGGAGGATTACTCCGATTGTGATGGTTGTTCTTGTGTGTTATGAGAAAAATGGGAGTTATTATGGACCTTTAAAAGGTTATCAGACTAGTTCAGTGTGATCAGAATCAGCTTGAAGTCGGTGGATAGATTTAATGTGAATAATGGCTCTATATCAGGCCAGATGTGTGCATTTTAGTAACGCGGTCCTCATGGAGGAGTAGTTAGGTTGATGTTTCGTTGTCAGATATTTCGCGTAGTGATGCATTGCGCCGTGTGAGTTGTGAGACGGCTTGAGAAATTGCTATGTGTTGAGAATCCGCGTAGGAATGATGTTATATGAGCATCTTGGCTCTTGAAATTCAGACTGTACATCACACCTCAGTTGTGCTTGAGTTTTGTAGCTTATAACGCTATATGTCACTCAGAGATATTATTATGCACTTAGCATGCTTACGACCGATACTCGGTATTTTGTTGTAATGAGTAAATTTGGCTCGATGTGCATCTCCTTATGTGAGATCTATGTGTGGATCGGGTGGCACGCCGCCATGGGTATGTTATCTGGATCGGGTTGCACGCCGCAATAGTGTGATGTTGAGTATAGTTTTCTATATGCTATTTTGTATGCCTTGCTTCCTGTTTTCTAAGGAAAGTCCGTATTAGTGCGTGGGATTGGTAATTCCTTCCAGAGTTCGTTTTCTTTTTTGTATCGCATTCGAATTGGTAGCCTATTGACATATTAGGGCATCATATGCGGCTTTTGATTATGTCTGGGGTGGCTTATTGCCTGAGCAGTTCGTAATGGGTGAGACGAGATCATTGAATTCGAGATCAGTGCAATCTGAGTATATGAAGTAAATTAAGGGGCTAAAACCATTGTTTGGTTCATAATGAGGTGATAGTTCTTGCCAGAAGTATAGACCCAATGAATTGTTGATTCGGCGGTGTTATGAATTTATACAGATCTCATCCGTCGTATCGGTATTGTAAGAATTTGAATAAGACCTATGTATGTCATGCAGAGCATGGGATGTGTAATGATTTTTCTTCTAGATGGGATCAATGGAAGTTCTGGACTAGTTGAGTACGTAAACGTTCATGGTTCGGAAAGGAGGTGAAGTCCTCATGTTACTTTAGGATGGTATGGTATATGCGATATGTTGTGAAGGGTTGAGATTTGCGTGTGTAAGGTTACAGTTCAGTTATGAATGGAAATTCATAACATTCTTAGGCGGTACAGGCAGCTTTAGGTGATTAGAGAAATGAGCTTCAGATGATTAGGGTGAATGATCTTCAGATGATTAAGGAAATGGTATTGCTAATTGGAAGTGATTTGATGAGAGTATATGTCTCAGAAAAAGGTAATGTGATTAAACTGATGATATTTCGGTAGTACTGCGACATGTTCTTGGTGGGTCCACTGGTGGTATTCGGGTTTGCTTGGTAGCACAGGGAAATTTTGAGTATCTGTCGGGGAATGATTGGGTATCAAAGGTGTGCATGTATTTGCAAGTTGTGGCTTAGGCATGTATTGATGTGTCATGTCACCTGAGTAGTGTGTTTGGTCAGAAGAGATTGTTGAAATCATTAATGAATGCGAACGGATTCGATTTCAGTATGTGTGATGGGTAAATATTGAGGTTCGGTTCAAAATTTGCTATGGTAATTACCATGAGAGAAATGACTTCATGAATGGTTGACATAGGAAATGGTTATGATTTATTGTGTTTCCTTTATCATTGGCAGTATGTGAAAGTGTTGGAATGAGGCTTTAGTGGTTAAGAGGTTTCTTATCGATATTCAATTATTATGTGCAGCTACTGTGAATAGAAATTATCGTTTCGAGTGTTTGAGTTATGTGGTATATCAGATAATTGCACCTGATGTTGCAGGTATGGTTTATTACAGCTGGTTCGGGCTTATTCTGAGTAAGGATGTGAAGTTATAATCTTGTGTATGATTTCGGAAGGTGCAGTGTGGTTCTATGGTTTATGGACTAGATGGAATGTGAAATTTCAGCTATGTTGTGTTATCGGACCTATGCGAGATAGGGTAGTGTGGGATCACCCACGGGTATATTCTTGGTAAAGTCGTTCAGCTATTGGTTGGCTTCTAGGACAACTCTGGGTACGCTCGAGGACGAGCGTTTGTTTAAGTTGGGGAGGATGTGACGACCCGACCAGTCGTCTCGTGAGTTACTGCCCCGTTTTCCCCATTTCCTATTTCTTTATGCTTCATTATCAGTGTTGGGTGTGAACAAGTTGATTTGGATTGGTTTTAGTAGGAAATGAGACACTTAGTCTCTTTAAGGAAGGGTTGTTTTGGAAAAGTCAACCAGACATTGACTTATATGTTAGAGGGCTCAGATTTGAATCTCGATGATTCGGTTAGCTTCGGGAGATGATTTGTGACTTAGGAGTGTGATCGGAAGTAATTTTGGAGGTCCAGTGTAGAATTAGGCTTGAATTGGCGAAGTTAGTATTTTGGCGAATTCCGGTTGATAGGTGAGATTTTGATCCGAGAGTCGGAATGGAATTCTGAGAGTTGTTGTAGCTTCGTTAGGTGATTTGGGATATGTGTGCAAAATTTCAGGTCATTCGGACGTGGTTTGGTCGGGTTTTTGATCGAAAGTGTATTTCGGAAGTTTTTAGAAAATTAGGCTTGAATTCGATGAGTTTTGGGTAATTTGATGTTGTTTGAGGTGTTTTGATGATTGGAAGAGGTTTGAATAATGTTATGAATTATGTTGGCATGTTTGGTCAGGGTCCCATGAGGCTCAGATAAGTTTTGGAAGAGTTTTCGGAAGATTTTTGTCGTTTGAGCATAAGCATGTAATGATCCAAAGGTCCATTTTTAGTTTTAGAGATTGAAATTTTATTTTGAGATTTCCAGAATTTAAATAATGAATTATAGGAGTGATCTGGAAAGTTTGGTCTAATTTCATCAAGTCGCGATTGGGTGTTTGACACGAAACATGAGTTAATTGTTTAACGAGCGAAATGGGTATTGAACTGAGCAAATGAGCTCCGAATTGAGTTTTGACCAAAGGGCTATGTTCGTATTATTATTTTTGACTTATAGGAACAAGAATCATCGAATTCCGAGGTCCCAGGCCCGAGAAATGAATTTTTGAGTAAAATTACTTTCTGAAAATATTTAAGGAAAATGGAAATGAAATTTTGATTAGAAAGTGATGGTATCGGGCCCGTATTTTGGTTTCGGCGCCCGGTACAAGTCTTATATATGGTTTAAGCACTTTCTGTAAAGTTTGGTTGAAAACGGACGTCGCTTGACATGTTTCGGACTCAAAATGGAAAATTTGATGTTTTATGAAATTTGAAAGAATTCTTGGATTTTAAAGCTTAATTCGTGGTATATGACGTTATTTTGGCGATTTGATCGCACGGTTAAGTTTTTAGGATGTTGTTGAGTTAGTGTATGTGTTTGGTTAGGAGCCCGAGGGCTCGGGAGTGTTTCGGAGGTGTCTCGGAGTGATTTCGGACTTAGTAAAATTGGAGAAAATTGCAGAAATAGTACCCCGTGAACAGTACCGTGTACAGTACCCCGTGAACAGTACTCCATGTACAGTACCGTGTACAGTACCCCGTAAACAGTACCGTGTACAGTAACACGCGTGAACAGTAGCCGAAAATTCTGGACAGTGTAGAGAAAGAGCAGTCCGATTTTCTTTCATTTTTTGGACTTCCAAACTCGGATTCTGGGCAATTTTGAGCGAGAAGTTATGGGAATTCTTGGGGTAAGTGTTCTTGACTCTCTTGTGATTATATTCCATGAATAAATCTTTATTTTTGGCTTTAGATTATTGATATTTGAAGATAAATGGATGATTTTCTAAAATTCCCTAAAAATGAAATTTTATGATTTGAAAGCCAATCCGATGTCGGATTTTGGAAAAATTTGTATGGTTGGACTCGTGGTTGGATGGGGGTTTATATTCCGTGACTTTTGTCGTATTCCGAGACATGGGCCCCACGGGCAAATTTTGAGTGTAATTTCGGATTTGTATGGTTGGAATTAATTCCTATAATATTTATTAACTGAATTGAATCGTTATGGCTAGATTCGAGGCATTCAGAGATCAATACGGGGCAAAGGCATCACGAGCTAGAGAATTAGCCGGTTCGAGGTGAGTAATGATGTAAATGATGTCCTGAGGGTTTGAAACCCCAGAATTTCACATTGTAACGCTATATTGAGGTGACTTGCACGCCGGATAACGGGCGTGGGGTAGAGCACCGTTGGGGATTGTGACTTGGTCCACCCCGAGAGATGTTTTTACCGTGTTTTCTACTTGAACTAAATTGAGAATCATCCTTACTTGGATTTAATTGTTACATTTGGGCTTCTTGCCAATTATTTGAATCCTTCAGGGATTGATATCACTGCTTTCGCATATTTTGCATATCATTTGACCTCAGTCCAAGGTTTTAAATACTGTTTTGCAAACTCAGCCATCTTTCTAAGATTTGAAAACTTAAATGATATTTCTAAGTGATATTTCGGGCTGAGAACTACTGTTTTACAAATGCCCAAAAGGCTTATGATGAAATCTGGACTGAGCATGGATCGGGCTGCGCGCCGCAGTAGTGTTATATTGATATTGAGGCCGAGAGCCTGGTTGATTACATTGATATTGAGGCCGAGAGCCTGGTTGATTACATTGATATTGAGGCCGAGAGCCTGGGTGATTATACTGAGATTGATATGAGGCTGATGGCCTAGATTTGATGTCACGACATGACTTGATATTGCGCTTGGGTTGTAGGAGCCCCTCCGGAGTCTGCACACACCCCCAGTGAGCGTCGTCGACGATAAATAAATAGATGGCTCGGGCTGCACGCCGCAGTGGGTACTAGAGTGTACCATAATATGCATTGCATTGCACTCATGCATTTGTTTTTTTATCGGTTATACCTGTCTCAGTATTTGGTACTCTGATTTAATTGACTTGTTGCTTCACTATTTGTTGTTCTAAACTGCTAGTTATAGTTTACTTTGTATTTTTCCATGTTTTATTATTCTCAACCTTTATTTATGTTTATTACTCACTGGGTCGGAGTATTCACATTACTCCCTGCACCTTGCGTGCATATCCAGGTACACCACAGGCTAAGTGAGGAATTGTTTAGCTGAGCAGGCAGTATCCGGGAGTATTGAGGTAGCTGCATGGCGTTCGCAGCCTTGATCTCTCCCCTCTATCTCTATCTTTTATTCCGTATTTTTCCTAGACAGACTTGTAATAGGTGGATATTCTGTATTAGAGGCTCATATTCGTGACACCGGATTCTATTGGGCTATGGTGTGGTATTTTAATTGAACTTCCGCAGATTTTATTATTAATTATACACTTGAATGTAATGACTTAGTAAATTCTCTATGATATTTATCTATAATCTGAATAAGAATTTGGGATAATGTTGTTGAATGGTCGGGCTTGCCTAGCAGTGTGTTGGGCGCCATCATGACCGGGGTTGGGGTCGTGACAGTGACGTTGCACGATCTCATTATTTCAATGGGAATGTCATGGATTGCCAAAGTGGAGAGAGAGAGATTGGACCTCGGTTATTTTCAGACCGGGCTTGTGTATTGGGCTATAATTGATTTAATGAATAGCCACTTTGTATTTTATTGAGGAATTGAAATTGTAGCCTTTTAATTTTTTTTAACTCTTTTAAAATTAATTTAATTAAACTTAATTAATTTTTAATAAAATGTAGTAAAATTATATATATCAAACACTACAAACTATTGTAATTATTTATTTATAAAATACTTTATTTTTTAAATTATAACACTAGTTTTGAATTATCAACATAATAATCTAGTTAATCAAAATTTGAGAAGTAATTCGTGAATTAATTATAAAATCTCTATGATGTATTGAGAAATTATTTTAATAGTATTAGAATAACATATATATATGTAATTACATAATACGAATGCTAGGTTATTAATTTCAAAATTAATAATTAATTAATTTGTAAAAAAGGTGTAATTATTGATAAAAAATACTTTAAAAATATTTATTATAAATGTTTAAGTATAAATAAATTAATTTTAAAAGGGAGGGTTAAAATTGACTCTCAACAAGGAAGTGCAGGTAAATTTACTTGGGTGTTGATTAGTCACATTTCTAGAGTGGCTGATATGTCCCAGAGTGAGCACTCACTTCCTTACGGATTCTTTTTCGTAGAAGTAATTACTCAATTTGGAGCCCCTATCAAGAAGTGAAAATCTTCAAACATGATGGATGAGTATCGGGATTCTGAAAAGCCGAGGTTATGCATATGAGACTGGAGAGGAACCTGTTCCTGGGGGTGATTCTTCTGGAATTGATGTAACTTTAGAGCTTCAGCAATATATGCTGGCCATGCAATTATAAGTTGAGATGGAAGTTGCACAGATTGCAAGATTCTGCAGATTGAATGCAAAGTTGAAAGTGGACTTGACAAGATAAAGGAAACATAATTCCAAGAACTTAGTTGCCCTAGTTGCGCACCTCCAGCCTTCTAGTTCGATGCCTACCCACTCAAGCCAGCCTTCCCAGTCTGACCAGAATCCATTGCTCCTTTAGACCTTATTCCCTTAGGCAGTTTCTATTCCTTCATTTTTTGTGGCCTTATAATTGACAGGTATAACTTAGTTTTTATGGATTTGTCTTGCTGCATTTGATATTGCTAATTGTGTGTTGCCTAATAATCTCATTTTACTCTGTTATCTTTGCTTTTTGATGCTAGCATGACTGTGCTGAATATGTTTTCATTAAACTTGTCAGTTTTTTCGATATTGCCAAAAGGGGAAGATTGAAATGTGCACAAAAGTGAATAAATAGTCATATCAAAGTGATGGTATGAGGGATTCATGGGTTATTCATCGGTTCATGTGATTCATGGAGTTTCATGGCAATTTGTCTGTTATCATAAAAAATGGAGAATTTATTGAAAATTGAGTTTTGATGATTAACAAACATGTAACTTGGTTGAGTTGGTGTGGTGAACTTGAGACCTTGGTATGAAATCCTAGCTATGGTCGGATTCACTTTCTAGCTAGTTAGGATTGTTTTGCATTCATAATAAGCTGAGAGCTGCATATATTTATAGAAAATCTTGGCAAATATTAAACTCTCAATCATAGGTCAAAGGATGGAAAAAAAATAAAATCAAGAAGATTTTATTTTCTTTATTTATTCTCTAGGGTTAGAAGATTTTTTGGGTTTATCTCTTAATTAACCCTACTCCAAACTTTATGCCATATGTGTGTAGCGTTTGACTTATTATAGATTTTCACACTTACATTAAGAGCTTTAAGAGGACATACACACAAGCAAAAAAATCGCAAGAGCAATAGAAAGATAAACTGAAGAAACGGAGGTTGTCTAGTTTAGGTTGTCTTGATCTTGTAGTAGGTATTTCGAGTTATACCCTTCCTTTGCTTATTCTAGAAGCAGCTTTATAAGGATTATTTATGAGAAAGTTTTTCAGATCTAGAATATGGAATTAGATTTATTTGTAGCTGCAATCATCTGAGTTGCAGGTTGTTAAGTGACTAATGTTAGTCTCTTAGGTTGTAATGATTATTTTTTGTAACTTCAAATTTTAGTTATTTTTAATAAAGTATTTGAGAATTTTTTTAGAATCGGGTCATAATTTTTACTCCCTCGAGCCATGAGGGTTTTCATGTTAAACTTCAGGCCTTCGTTCACTACTAGAAATCCGGAAAAAGCGACCACAAAAAGCGACCAAAGTTGATCGCTTATTGATTAAAAAGCGACCAAAAGGCGACTCAACAGGCCTGGTCGATATTAAGCTGGTCCCTTTACCTTAGGGACCAAATATTCCGGGTAAAGAAAATAGCGACCAACTTTGATCACTTTAATATTTTAATAATATAATTTTGGCGACTAAAGTTGGTCTCCACATGTAAATTACGTTTTTATTTATTTATTATTAATCATAAAAGAGCGACCAACTTTGGCCTGTAAAGAAAATATTATATTTTAAAATCTGAAAAATAGCGACCAAAGTTGGTCGCTTTATTACTAATTTTTTTAATTTTTTTTTAATTTTTTTTTAGAATAAGAGACCAAAGTTGGTCGCTAACATGAAGAATTATTTTTTTTAATTATAAGCGACCAACTTTGGTCGCTATATTTCCAGAAATTGTTTTTTTTTAAAAAAATGGAATAGCGACCAAAGTTGGTCGCTTTTGAGAAATCTGGGTTAAATAGCGACCAACCTTGATCGCTATTGTCCAGAAAATTATTTTTTAAGGGAAAAGCGACCAACTATCGACCAAAGTTGGTCGCTTTTCTTGGTATATTTTTGGCAGAAACTGCCTGTTTTGGCAGCTACACCACCTGTCAGCTTACCAAAATTCCTAAACAGGCATTTTATGCCAACAACAACAACAACAATAAACAATAACAACAATAAAAAGCAACAACAACAACAACAATAAACAACAACAACAACATTAAAACTAACAAACTATAAAGTTCAATAGAACTAACACATTAAGCTAACCAAACTAAGTTAACTGTTATTACAAGCCCATTCGAAAATCGATTGTATTTGTCTAGTTGAAAGTGTATAAAAGTCAAGGATTATTTTGTACATCATTATCATCACCGTCTGATGAACTTTCATCACCAAGACGGTATCCAGAAGGGTGTACTTGTCTAGGACGGGAAGAACGATCACGGGGAGGATGGGAGGAACGAGCACGGGGAAGGCGAGCCTCTGGCGATGACTTACGAGACCAGGGAATCAAAAAACTGCCAGAAGCTAGAAGAGATTTTATCTGCTCTTTCATGCCAATGTACTGAGCATCTCTAAGTTTTTCTCTTTCCTTGGCGGCTTCTAGCTCGGATGTAAGCTTTGTCACAGTCTCCCGCATATAGGAGAGGCTCTCCCCATCTATTTGCTCGGCTTGCGAAGAAGTCCCTATTCCTTGCATTCCACACTTATAGTGATGAAATTTCTTAGTAGAAAGCCCGTATACCTTCCCCCATTTTGGACCGCCAGCAACCTGCGTCCACATTCTTTCAACATCCTCGTTCGAAGGTTGGATTGGGTCGCCCGACTCATTAGGTGGCTGACTGCGTATGAATTCCTCCACTTCAGTTGTGAAGCGACCCTATAAGAAAAATTACATTGAATTAGTATTTCAAAATTTATATAAAATTAAATCAAAATACTTAATGAAAAGTGAAAACTTACATGTACAGTCGAGGCTCGGCCATCGACCCACCTTTCTTGATCTTTCTCTTTCTTCTTCTTTACAATATGAGTCTCCTTGAATAGCTCATCTTGGTTCATCGGACGCCCCAACATCTTTTCCTGAAAACTCATAAATTTTAGTTAATAAACAGAATAGATATACTTTGAAAATTAAAATAAATTAAGCAATTACGTACCATTCTTCTCTTTATTGTCCCTAGGCTGATCGCACCTCCAGTGTGCAAGGATCCTCCCTTCTCAGATGCACGAGCTCTCTTTCCTTTTTCGCTCTTCTCTAAGAACTCTGCTGTAAGCCATTGCCTTTGCAAATTCTCCCATAAATTCTGAAGCAACCAGCCAGGCTTCTGGTTCAACTTTCTAGCTTTGGAGAAACAATGCGACAACCGCTTGCGAGCTTTGAGATGAAAATTTGCAGCCACATCCGCGCTATAGCGGTGTTCCCATACACACTTGCTCTGTATTTCAAAAGTTAAGTATTATATGGAAATATCATATTTAGATGGAAATATCATAAAAGCTATATTCGATATATAATACTTAGCTTTTATTAGCTAATAATTATTCAAAAGTTAAGTGCATTAACTGCTTATAATATAGTATATAGTATATTAGTGCATATATATATACTATGCATGCATAGTATATATATATGCACTAATATACTATATACTATATTATAAGCAGTTAATGCACTTAACTTTTGAATAATTATTAGCTAATAAAAGCTAAGTATAATACACTTAACTTTTGAATAATTATGTATTAATGCAGTAAGCTTTTATCGGATATATATAAAAGCTATATTCGATATATATAAGCTATATTCGATATAATATTAGCTAATGCACTAATACTTAGTGCATGATATAGTGTAAGTATATATATATATTCTATAATACATATTTAGATGGAAATATCATAAATATAAATAATTGTACTGCTTAAAAGAATATTTGTACCTTAAATTGATTGAAAATTTGCTCCTTCAGCGAGAATGGGAAATCACCCCAAGTCGCATAAGGGCCATCATAAAGCTTTCTGGTGGCTTTGGTGATTATCCTTGTAGTAATATTACTAGGGATGAACCTGCAATTTAAAAAAAAAAACACATTAATATCTTAGTAATCTAACTGCAACAGACAACTCAGAGTGTGGACTTCCGTTACGTAGTGGACTACTAGCTTCCTCTAATTGTTCATAAAAATGTTTTGCGTCATCATTAGGAGTTTGTTCAACATTTTCATTGGGCTCACCCCCTAAGTGCATCCCAAAAGCATCCGCAACCATATCATGAATTCTAGAATCACGATTTGTATTCTCCATTGACCTGCTACTTTCACCCACAACCATGTTATGAAATATCCCATGGCTACCATCGATCTCTCCATGATTAGTTCACACAAAGTAATTTTCTATAAACCCCCTTCTATAAAGATGATGCTTAACTTCCGCCGGTTTTCCAAACTTCATACAGTCGCACCTAACACAAGGGCACCTAATTACTCCTTCAGTTAGGTATGGTGGAAGTGACATTGCATGTATAATAAAGTCATCCACCCCTTCTACAAAATCCTCCCTCAATCCCTGTCGATTAGGATAATTTCTATTGTACATCCAAGTACGATGTTCTATTTATACAAATAAAACAAGAGGAAATTAATTTAGTTAATTCATATCCTAATATTTGTTTTAGTTAACTAAAAGTCCAATTCATATCCTAAAAGTCTTTAATATAATCTTTTATTTCTATTTGTATAACATTTCGCTAAAGGCCTTCGTGCTTTTAATATAAATATGTTAATATAAAATAGTAAGCAATTCTCAATGAATAAGATTGAACAAAGAACATAATAAATTACAAAATGTTTTCTCAATGAATACCAAAAGAGTTCATAAAAGTGAACTTATGAATAAGCAACCTAATATTTCAACACAAGAGCTTAATGATTTTAAATGTTTCATGTCCTTTGAAGGCTTAAATTTAGTATTTTTAATATTCTTTCTCCATGCTTCTTGTTGTTGCTTCATAAATTAAAATTTAACCCCATATATAAATTAGTCTACCTAAATAGTTAATTTATTTTTTCTAAACTTATAGAATTACAAGAAAATGAGCTAGCAATTCAAATTTATTCGAGAGAGAGACTATTTTTTAGGAATTAGTAGGGTTTAGGGTTTCTTCTCTTCAAACAATTTCTTCCCCAAATTAGTAGGTAAAACTAAATATTTTGGACTAAATGTATTAATAAGAACCCTAAAAATTGCAAATAATATATAACTTTGAACCCTAACATGGTTGAGCTAATTTTGAACCCTAACATGGAGAAATTAAACCCTAACATGGAGAATTAACTTTGAACCCTAACATGGTTGAGCGAATAACATATAACTTTGAACCCTAACATGGAGAAATTAAACAAAATCAGTGTATTTCGAAAAAAACAAAGAAAGGAGATAGAAACCTACCTTGGGAATGGAGGTCGCCGGCGGTGGAGTTGCTGTCGTCGGTGGTCGTCGGTGGCGTGGGTGGCGCCGCTGCTGCTGGGAGTCGGAGGGGGGGGGGGTTGAGTGTGAGAGAGAAAAGATAGATTTTGGGGAATTTTTTTGAAAGAATGGGAGAAGAAAATCCGGTTTTGACACTGGAATTAAAAATAGCGACCAACTTTGGTCGCTATTTTGGTAGCTAAATAAGTTTTGACTTTTTGACCAAAATAGCGATCAAAGTTGGTCGCTATTTATAAAAAAATAAATTACTTTTAATTCAATTTAAAATTATGTACATATGTAGTATAAATTTAGGATTTTAATTCAATTTAAGCTCTCTCTCTCTCTCTCCATATATATATATATATATATATATATATATATATATATATATATATATATATATATATATATATATATATTCGATATATATACACACATATATATAAATATATATACATATATAATACTATTATATATACTAAGTGTATTAAATAACGATCAACTTTGGTCGCTATTTTGGTAGCTAAATAAGTTTTGACTTTTTGACCAAAATAGCGACCAAAGTTGGTCGCTATTTCTAAAAAAAATTAAATTACTTTTAATTCAATTTAAAATTATGTACATATGTAGTATAAATTTAGGATTTTAATTCAATTTAAGCTATATATATATATATTAATTGATATAAGTCGAGTCGTTTTAATTTATTATTAATATATATACATGCATATGAGTAGGTTATAAGTCGATAAATCAATTTATTATATTCACTAAGTGTATTATATATACTAAGTCTATTATATATACTAAGTGTATTATATATACTAAGTGTATAGTATATATATGTAGATATAGTATAGTCTATTATATATACTACGTGTATTATATATACTAAGTGTATAGTATAGTGTATTATAAATACTACGTGTATTATATATACTAAGTCTATTATATATACTAAGTCTACTATATATACTAAGTGTATAGTATATATTATATAATACACTATACTATATATATAGTATAATGTATTATATATACTAAGTGTATAGTATATATATGTAGATATATCATAGTCTATTATATATACTACGTGTATTATATTACTTTTTTTTTTGTGGAAAAGATATTTATATTATAGTTAAGCTCGTATAAGAGAGCCATTTACAAGATGCCTGAGAGACATCATATTTACAGTCGGAGTAGAAGGTACTAGTGTCCCTGCATAGGAACCAACACTACTAGAGTTACTAAGGACTTTCCTAGAGTTACTAAGTACAGAAGTAGACATAGAGCTAGTATTACACATGACAGACTGATGTTTAACCATTCTTCTTTTAAGCATCCCTGCTTTATCTTGTTCATGGTAGGTTGTAGCAAAAGGTGGTGAATTTTCAAAAAGTAGACAGCTTTCCGTTGCATGTTGAGCTCCATAGTTGGCCAAGCAATCAACCACACTATTTTGCTCCCTGTAGATGTTGAGTAGAGGGGGGCTATCCGGCTGTCTGAGTAGCAACCTGCAATCATTAAGTATGTTAGTATATTGTATTGTATTGTGATGAAACATACCTAGTAAGGCTTGTGCATCTGTCTCAATAGTGAGAGGTATGAGTTTCTTTTGCACAACAATTTTTAAGCCCATGAGCAAAGCAAGCAGTTATGTCTGGATAGGTGGTCCAGGTATTGCCTTCCCTGCAAATCCGATAATCCAGTCTCCTAGATGATTATGAAAGATACCACCAATACCATAGGTATTATGTTGAAGAGAGCATGAGCCGTCAATGTTAAGCTTGTAAGAGAAATTATTTGGAGGGTGTCATTTGATATAAAGAGGTATTTTAGCACAATTATTCTTAATGGGATTTGTGAGGTAATAAAGTTCTACTGCCTTATTGAGAAGAATAGCTGTATCCAAAAGTGTGTTCTTATGCTCTATGGTATTTTTGTTCCGGATAAGCCAAAGCTCCCAAAGGTCAAAGGGTATAAGAGTGGTATTAGGAAGAGTATGGTATTGGCAATTTGACTGTTGATTTATAAAATGATGTAACCAACGAATAATAGTTACTGGTGAGTGTGTATTACTAGGTGACATCTTAAACTGAGCCCACAGTTGTACAACTACATGGCATTCTAAGAAAATATGCTGTGAAGTTTCAGGAGCCAGATGGCATTGTGAACAAATAGAAGAGTTTAGAATACCTAAGCATATAAGATAGTCATTGGTGGGAAGGCGATCATGACATAGTAACCATAAAAAGAAAGAAATTTTTGGGAGAACATGCAACTACCAAATCCATGTAAAGTCATCAGGGGAAACAATAGTTATATGAGTCTCATTATTATGGATGGCATTGTACATGGATTTTACTGAAAATATGCCATCATGTGTTAGAGCCCAAAATAGTTGATCATAAGTTATAGGGGAAAATGTCATGTATGTAAATGAGGAGGTAAGCAAAAAGGTAATTTATTAAGATGCCATTGATGATCAGAATTATAGTTTGAAACAGTTTTGTTAATCTCAAATTGAGGCAAGGGACCAGAGATGCAATTTCGAAGGAAAGTATTATTTTTAATCCAAGGATCCTTTAAGAAATTAACATGATGTCCTGTTGCCAGGTTCCATTTATAATCTAAAGCACAAAATGACCAGCCATGTATTATGTTATACCAAGTTCGAGAGACTTGTTTTTAATCAAGTGTGAAAGGCGTACATAATTATAAATTATAACATGTGACCAGAGTTGAGTAGGGTTATTAAATAACCTCTAGGCAAGGCTTGCATGTAATGCCTGATTTTTGATAGCTAGGTTTTGTATTCCTAGCCCGCCTTGTGCGAGGGGTTGTGTAATGGTTGCCCATTTTATGAGATGGATTTTTCTCTTGTCTAAAGTTGTTCCCCAGAGGAAGTTCCACATATAACGATTGAGAGAAGAGATAATATAAGTAGGGAGTTTTATGTATTGCATAATGTGATTTGGAAGCTGGTTTAAAGCAAAACGAATTAGGGTAGTCTTGCCTGCTTTCGATAAGAAGCGAGTTTTCCATCCTGCTAATTTATTCTTAAAATTATCCAGAAGAAATTGATAATCTTGCTTTGAAGGTTTCTTATTAAAAATGGGAAAGCCCAAATATTTGCCAAAATTCTTCTCTTCATTCATCTTGAAACATTTGCTAACAGCTTGCTTTAATTGTGGAGAATAGTTATTAGAGAAGAATACTTTAGATTTATCAAAATTTATAGTTTGTCCCGAATGGTAAGTAAAATGAGCAATAGTATTGACTATGGCTTGGCATGAGTGATTAGTAATTTTAGAAGTGAGTATGATATCATCGACAAAGAATAAGTGTGATAACCGTGGCCCTTTGCTGCCCAATGATATTGGAAGCCATATCTTATAATCCACTGATGCCTGGATTTGCCTAGAAAATATTTTCAAGCATAAAATAAATAAGTAAGGAGATAAAGGATCCCCTTGTCGAATTTCCCTTGTCGGTGTGAAGTAGTCAGTAGGGTTACCATTTATTAAAATAGAAGTTGTACTAGTGGTTATGCAAGACATAATAAGTTGTATAAAAGAAAGTGGGAACTTAAGGGTTATCAAAGTATTATAAATAAACGATCATTCTAATTTGTCGAAGGCTTTTCCAAGGTCCAGCTTCAAGAGCATGTTGGGATTACTACCTTTCATTTTTCTAAAGTGAGTAATCAATTCTTGTACAATGATAGCATTATCCGCAGCTCGTTTGTTTTTCTAGAAACTGGATTGTGTTGGATTTATAATTTTATCCAAAATAGGTTTGAGCCGGTTGACAATTATTTTAGTAATAATTTTATAGATTGTGTTGCACAGACTAATAGGTCAGAATTGAGCTATTGTGGATGTTGTTTTAAGTTTAGGAATTAAACAAATGAAGGTGGTGTTGATAGAAGGACCAATCTTATGTTCATAAAAAACTTTGTGACAAAAGTGTTTGACAGAGTCACCAATGATGTGCCAGTATTGTTGATAAAATAAGGGATGCAAGCCATCTGGCCCTGGTGCCTTTTGTGGTTTGAATGAGTTAATAGCATTAGTAATTTCATAATTTTGCAATGGTTTAGTTAAAGCTTCTTGATCAGCTATTGTTAAGATATTGCAAGGCTGTAAATGATTATTAGGAATAGAACTAATTTTTTGAGTAGTAAAAAGATGTTGATAATAGGAAGTAATATGATCTCGAATAAGATAAGGATCTGTAATCCAATTTCCCCCTAGATCTTGAAGTGCAGTGATACGATTATTCCTTCTACGATTTAAAGTACTGAGGTGGAAAAATTTCGTATGTGCGTCACCGTCATTTAACCAGTCAATGCGTGACTTTAATTTCCAAAAATCCTCCTCAAATTTAAAGATTTTATTAAATTCCACAGTTAAAATAGTTTCTAAATTTTGCAGGAAAGAGCTAGTGGGATAATGAATTGAAGATTGAATACCAGTCAATCGTGCCATTAATTTCTTTTTTTGATGAAATAGATTACCAAAAGTATATTTATTCCACTCTGTAACAATAGTAGTAAAGTTATCAATGGCAGGTAATAGGTAAACATGATCAAGCCATGCTTGTTGGACTACAGATGAAAAGGTAGGATGTGTAGTCCAAATTGTTTCAAACCTAAAAACTTTCCGTCGAGGTAAAGGACAATATTGGAGCTCTAATTTTAGAGGACAGTGGTCTGAATGTGTACGAGGTAGATGTGTAACTAGAGAATTAGGATATTGTTTAATCCAATCATAATTAGCCGTTAAACGATCAATGCGTTCAAGTATATTAACGTAGTTATGTCTACCATTTATCCAAGTATATCAACTACCTTTATAACCTAAATCTGTCAGTTGTGAATAATTTAAACATTATAATAATTTATTTGCTTTAGAATTATTTATAAGTAAACCACCAAACTTTTCATCTGCATGCAATATCTCATTAAAATCCCCACCCAATAACCAAGGGCCCTTATAATGGTCGTATACATGCATGATATTCTGCCATAATATTTGTCGATTAGCTAAATCATTGCTAGCATAGATAGCTGTAAATAAGAACATGAATGGGAAAGGGAGAACCTGTATGTGACAATGAATTTCCTGCGAGGTAATGGCCACTTGTTCCACATGGATTGTATCTGAAAGCCATAAAATAGCAATCCCTCCTGATTTTCCAACAGTAGCAACTTCAATTAAGCCATTAAAATTAAAATCCTCCTTAACAATTTGGTGGCTTTGGCAATGAGTCTCCAATAAAACAACCAAAGATGGTCTATTATAGTCCAATAATGAGCGAAAGTTCCTTCGAAAATTTGCTGACTGTGCACCCCTACAATTCCAGATAATAGAATTCATATGGCTAAGGTTATCATAGGGTGAACTAATCCGCGGATTCCTGGACTGCCCTGGACGAAGTAGAAACGTTGGAAGTAGAAGCATGACATATTTACCTACGTCGGGATTGGTAGTGAGCCTTATCCTGAGTGATGCTTTGAGGAGATTCTGGGGGCACCTTATGTAAATCTTTCTTTCGTACTCCTCCTTCTGGACTAAGACTCTGATGCCATCGAGACAAGAGTGAACTGGCCGTGTTTCCCTGTTGTAGATGAGGGCTACTTCTAGTTCTGCCTGGAAGTTGGGGTCTGGTTCTACTGAATTGGGAGTATGAGGTGGTGAGTTGGTTGGTGAGGGAGCTGGTGTTGGTGGAGTGATCAGTGGGGTATTTGATGGTGGAGTTGTGTAGGGTTGAATCCATGGGATGTTCGGAGTGGGTGGGGGATAGAAGGACAGTTGAAGAAGATGGGGATGGAGATGTACTGGATCCCAGTATGGGGTTGGTAGAGGAGGGGGTTGATATGGAGCAAGGTATGGGGCTTGCATCATGGACCAATGATATCTCCCGTAAATCTCCGTCCCTAGCTGGATGCCTTCCGCTACAATCTGTGCTAGGTCCCTTGGATGATTTATTAAGATGGTCACCTCTTGGTGATTCACCTCCATTGTGAAGGTTAGTGCATGATCCTGTAAACCCGTCTCCAGCCAAGAGGTGAGTTGTGTTGGTGCATGTGGAGTATGTGTTGTGTAGATGGTCGTATTTGGTTCCATGATTAGGTGTGATGGTGGATGAGAGAATGAGGTGTATAGGGTCCGGTGAGGGGGCTGCCTTGGTATATTCTGTAGTCGACGAAGATAAATTAAGTTGGGGGAGAACATTTTATAGATTGATAGATTGAGATGAAGGAGTAAATGTGTTAGTAGATTCATTGGTACTCGAAGGGGCTGGCTTTGACTGAGTGGAAGATGAAGTCAGTTGTGTGGGAGGTTTGGGCAGTGGGAAGGACTGATGTACTTGTTGTGTGTTATAGTGGTTTTTAGGGGTGTATATCTCATTATGCCCTATTTTCATGGGAGGTATAGGGTTTGGCTTTGGTGTGGTTAATCCGGTCAAGGGGTGAATGGGTAGAGAATGTATTATGTCTTCTTGTGGTAAGGGGCAACGATTAGTTAGACCAAGGGATGTGGTTTACATGTGGGGGAGCCTATCGTGGCTATTTGCATGGCTTTGTAGTGGCTCATGTGGTAAGTTAGCTGACTCAATTTCCACTTGAGTGCATAGGGCTGTAGGTAGTAAATTGTTTTCAAGTGGTGCATTAATGTGAGTTTGTTCCAGCGGTGCACTAAAATGATTTGGCTTGTCCAGTCCCGTTTGTATTAGAGTAGCAAATTGATTATTAGTAATGATAGGTGTTATAGTATTTTTAGAGTTATTAGGGGTGTTAAGATGGGAATTAGTACTATTAATAGATAATTTAGTAAATGGAAGGTTATTAGGAGTTGGAGAGGCATACTTACCTGAAGTAGTCAGAGGAGTAGCAGGGTTAACCTCCAAATCTGATGCATTTGCCTCAAAAGGAACCTTTGGAAAAGAACTTCTATGTTTAGGGAATTGCACTGTCTTCCATTCCTCAATATTTCCAGCTTGATTAGGAGTAAAATTAGTAGACACATCCATATTTGTCTGAGTTTGTATATATGAACAAACCCTTTAATTATGCCCCATCCTACCACACTTGGTACATAATAAATTTAAACCTTCGTATAAGATGTTTTGCCTATGCATGCCAAGATATATATGTGTACGTAAAGGTTTATCCACCGGGATTTCAACGCATAATCTAGCATATCTTCCTATAGTGGTGGAGGAAGTGCATGTATCAACTATTAACAGTTTTCCAATGTTATTACCTACTTTTTGAAGTATTTGAAAATCTTCACCTCGGTACACTTCACTATCTCTCCCATTCCCGAACTACACGTGGCCTGATTCCTGTATAACCAAGGATATGTAGGCAGCTCAGATACCAGGGCTCGGTCACATTCCCTCCCTTTCCTTAAGTGTAGTCCGTCCAAGTAATGGTCGGGTCAAAAACACGTCTAGTCGTTCTTTGTCGGAAAACTCTTCGTGTTTCCAGTCAAAGAGGGGCAGCTGTAAGCACGTGATTTTTGACCCTCCCCGAGGATTTTCACATTTTTTTAGCATAAATATGTAATTGGGTCTAATATAGCCATTTTAACTATTTTTACTTTATTTCGTTGCAAAAAGAAAAATCACAAAAAATACATATATAAATTTTAGTTTATGTATTTCTCATAAACTTGAAAAAATACAAAAATTGCACTTTATTTTGTAATTTATATAAATTCGAAAATTACAAAAAAATATATAGTTCTATTAATGTTTGCAGTCATTATAATTTTGAAAAATACAAAAAATATTACTTCATATTTTATCTTTATATATAAAAAAAAACGAAAATTACAAAAAAATAGTTTATTAATATTTTGTAGCTATTTTAAATCTTGAAAAATATTTAAAAAGATATAGTTTTGTTTAAATACTAGTCTTATTTTTGGTAGTTATTTTGCTTACATAGGACTAGTTAAGCAACGTTTTCCTATTTCTCGGGTCCGGGCAAAAGAATAATATTCGGGTTCAAACTACCCGGTTTTAGGCCTACTTTCGGACCTAACCCATAATAAACCGAGTCCAGGACACATGGGGAACCCCACCACGCGTGGGCTCATTTTTTTGGGCAAACCCATTACAAAACACGGATAAAACATTTTGAAAGGGGGGGGGATTTTTATAAAATTGGAAAAAACCACTGTTGATCATCTTCTTCCTCAGAAGAAGAAAACCAAAAACCCTAGCAAGAAAACCACCACTCCCTCGTATCCAAACAACCCCTTCACGCTTCATCTTCCTCGCAGCTTCAACCAGCTCTCCGTCGATCATTGCCCTCACGACCACCAAACAAAAACCCAGTCGGAACCCTACACCAAGTAGACCCTTCCATCCCCCCGTCGCAACCAACTCTCACCACCAAACACCACCTCCGTGAAACCCACCATTGTTGCCGCTAACCGTTTCCTCCACTGCGTCCAGCATCTGTCAAGCAACAACGACTGTTGCTTTTCCGGTCGTCGCCCCAGCTCCCTCTCCATCTCGCGACCACCATCAACAACCCACCATCCCTCACGAACCAGCCTCATCGTCACCCTCCTCGCCTCCAGGCCTCCATAACCCTCGACCCTACAGTCAAAAACCACCAGCTCACGACCATTCCTCATCCTCCTAGGTTCATCGTCGACCCCATTGCTGCGTCGGTCGAGCAGCAGCCATTGTTGCTGATGTTCGTTTTCAGCACGTCCGTCAAACAGCAGCCCACGACCACATGCTACCCAGCCTCGTCGACCACCGGCGTACACCACCAAACCTCCATCTCGACTTCACGCCACCACCAGTCTCCCCGTCGTTTCCTCACGCCCAGCAGTGGATCAAACGACCACTGAACACCGTCCAAACACCACTGCTCCAGCTGTACTGTCCAAACGCGACAACCAACCAGCCCATGTTATCGCTGTTCTTTCACTATCGTCGTGCAGTCCGTTGAGGTCGCCTTTGGTTCATCGAGGTCCGGTACGTCAAGGTTGTTGTACGAGATTTCGTCACAGGTCCAACGCATCGGACGTTAATCTCAAGTAGGTTATCTCTGCCCGTGTTCTTCATGTTTGCTGTTTAGTAATATGTATATGAGTTTGTTGAAATACAATCCTAGTTCATGCGGATAGTACGCGAAATTGCGCGAGACATATATACATGATGATTGCGAATTGCTATTTTTGATAATTAACTCCGTATGGTATCCTAGTTCTTTTCCGTTGTTTCGTTATTTTAAGTAGCTATTTGCCATTTTGTTTCTTCGTGTTAAACTGTTGTTATCCAAATATTTGTCATAATAGGGGTTTGCACATATTCTGATAGGTGTTAATTATTTAGTTTGTCTTAATAATTGTTTATACATGTGGTAGTAATGTTGAAATTATAGTAGCAATTTTAATTCCGCGGAAAAATACTCGCTTCATCAAATAAGTTCAATTTATAACCTATGATCTCGCGAAGTAGCAAAAAACATAGTTATTTTAGCCTTGTCCTATTTCTAAAAAAAAAAAAATAAATAAATAAAAATGAGACGAGCCTCGCCAAATAGAAAATACAAGCTGCGGGGCCCTCTAAATGTATATATTAAATACTTAGATTCCGGGACGGGCCGTTTAGCAAATTTCACGGCCCCAAAATAATAATGCGCTAGTTGCTTTAGGCGCGACTTTAATAATGATATCTCCCTAAATTCGGGTGCACATTTATGTGACCCAAATCCAAATCTCAACCGAGTCGAGATATGTCAATAACCACGGGTGCATTGATGTAACGTGGTTCGAGATATGTTTTCACGACGTTGCAAGTCCTATAAAAATAACAGTGAATGATAAAAGCGGTTAAAAGATAAAATTGGCACATAAGTTCACATTTGTATAAAATCAGATAATCAAGCCGAATATAACAGTTGAGCGACTGTGCTAGAACCACGGAACTCGGGAATGCCTAACACCTTCTCCCGGGTTAACAGAATTCCTTATCTAGATTTCTGGTACGCAGACTGTAATATGGAGTCAATCTTTTCCTCGATTCGGGATTAAAATTGGTGACTTGGGACACCCTAAATCTCCCAAGTGGCGACTCTGAAATAAATAAATAAATCCCTTTTCGATTGTCCTTTAATTGAAAAAAACTCCCCTACGCCCCCGCGGGTGCGGAAAAAGGAGGTGTGACAGTTGTAACGACTCTGCTGGGGACTATGACCCAGAACCACTGGTTCAGGGTTAAGAATTAGAGCTTAGAATAATTGTTATTATTTGGCTTTATTTATTATCTGATTTTATTACATGTTTTGAGCCTAATGTGCTAAATGTTGCTTTTACCGCTTTGATATTATTTGAACTGTACATATAAACTGTGCCGAAACCATTTCTCTTCTTACCTCCGGGGAGAAGCTCGCTGGTCGAGACTCCCTATTCTGTTAGTGTCATATCATGAAATAAGAAAGAGGTCGGACAAGTTACAAAGCCGGACGATCCCGCGGGTCCCCGGTACGTAGCCCCCTCCTCGACTCGAGTTGTCCGCTCGGGTACACTGTCTAGAACAAATACCAGGTTTTGAACCTAGAATAACTCAACTTCATGCCGGATCCCTAGTAGGAGCGTTTATTTGCATCATGTGCATTTGACTTAGGGGACTCAACACAGGAGTTGGGTCCGTCTAGGACAAGCAACCTGAAAATAATAGACCATCTTTCGGCATCCTATGTGCAACATGTTGTATTTAGTCAAGGACGAATGAGTCATTTGGTCATTTCCAGCATGGTTTATTTTTATCAAAGCATGGGGAACATTTGTGGAATCCAAGAATTCTTGGAATTCCCTATGTCCCCCACGCTTGCTTTTTGGGAAAGCGCATGGGGAACATTTGTGGAATCCAAGAAGCCTTGGAAATCCACTATGTCTCCCACGTTTCATTTTTGGGAAAGCACATGGGGAACATTTGCGGAACCCAAGAAATCTTGAAAATCCCTATGTCCCCCATGCCACATTTTTGAAAATATAATAAATATAAAAAATAAAATATATATGTATATATATATATATATATATATATATATATATATATATATATATATATAAAACGTTGAAAAATTCAAAAAAAGATTTTGTATGTTTTCATCATCATCCACAAGTTAGAAATAGTGGAAAAGAGGAAAAAATAACAGTGTATAAATGTGATTACTTATTGTTAGAAAAAAAAACAAATGTCCAAGTAGTGTCGAAACTCTGCCGAATTTTTGAGAAAATAAGAAAAAATATATGTCTTATTAGTTAGTTTTATTAACAACAAAGGAAAAGTAGAAAAAAAATCATCATTGTTTTGTTTTGTTTTTCAAAAAAAAATAGTTTGTCTTGCCATAAAAAAAAAAGTAAAAAAGGGTCTTGTTTTTAAAAATATGTTTATTTATTTGTTTATGAAAATGCTGAAATTATAATAATCCAAAAATATTTTCCATTATTGACTTCTTTAGAAAGCCTTTCTAATTGTTTTTAAAATATATATATATATATATATATATATATATATATATATATATATATATATATATATAATAAAAAAATCCTAAAATATTTTGATTCTTCTTTCAAAATTGAAAAGAAAATTCAAAATTCAAAAACATTTTGAGAAGCATTTCTTTTATTAAAAGTAAAATTCCGAAAAATATTTTCTTCTTCTTCTTTAGAATAAATAAAAAAAAAAGCAAATGAAATTCAAAAAATATATCTTAGAAGTATTTCTTTCTAAAAGAAGATCAATCAAAAATCCAAAAAATATACTTCAGTTCTTCTTTTAAAGTAGTTCTTTCATAAATTCACAAAAAAAAAGAGGGAGTTAGTTCATCTACTTATTCCTAATTGACCGAACTACGCGAGTTTGATTCTCACCGGATGTGAGATACGTAGGCAACCCTCATCGGGTCCAACCCCACCTTCTCAAAAAAGAAGGAATGTTTTATGTTTTTCGTTAATTTGTTTGTTTGTTATGAATGAAAAATAATAGTCTATTTGATTGTTGTGAAAAAAGAATAATAATAATAAAAAAATAGAAATGAAAAAGGGTCTTCTCAAAAATAGTTTATTTGCCCGAACTACGCGGGTTTGATTCTCACCGGATGTGAGATACGTAGGCAACCCTCATCGGGTCCAACCCCACCTTTTGCTAAAAAGCCAAAAACAAATAAATAATAATAAAAAAAAACATGTCGAGATTTTTATTTTTGTCATAAATAAGTCGGGTGATGTCCAACCCACCTTTTGCTAAAAAGCCAAAAACAAATAAATAAAAAAAAAACATGTCGAGATTTTTATTCTTGTCATAAATAAGTCGGGTGATGTCCAACCCACCTTTTGCTAAAAAGCCAAAAAACAAATAAATAAAAAAAAAAAAAACATGTCGAGATTTTTATTTTTGTCATAAATAAGTCGGGTGATGTCCAACCCACCTTTTGCTAAAAAAGCCAAAACAAACAAATAAGAGAAAAAAACATGTCAAATTTTAATTTTGTCATAAAGAAGTCGGGTGACGCTGTTTTATCAAGACATAGCCGAATGTTCCCGAAAGGGACGCCGGAAGGCTGACTTTGCATAAACAACCACATTTGGATCATTTTTAAGACTTGGTCCAGTTGACCCCCACAGCCTAAAAATCTTCGTCCCCGAGACGTTGAAAGGCCGTGTTTGCAATATTGACTTTTCTAATTTGAAAAATGATAGAAAGAGTTATAACTAAGTCAGGAGATGCTGTTTGTCATAAATAGCCGAATGTTCCCGAAAGGGACGCCGGAAGGCTGACTTTGCGTAAACAGCCACCTTTTGGGTCATGTCTAGGAGTTTGGTCCAGTTGACCCACACAGCCTTAAAAATCTTCGTCCCCGAGGCGCTGAAGGACCGTGTTTGCAACACCAGGTTTTTATTGCAATTTGAAAAGAAAAAAAAAACAAAGAGTCAGCGGTCAGGTGAATACCGTTCGGATTTTTGGTCAAAATAAGCCGAGCCAGCTTCGGCCGCGTCTTAAACCGTTCTTGCCGAAATAGCCTTAGAGTATCTTTCAGTTGTCGAAAGGTTATTTTCGTAAAATAACGGACAAGTTTGTAAAGTGTCATAAAATAATCCTCCCCGTCCTCAAAATTCATGTGAAATTTGGAAGGGGCCACATTTGCAAAAATAACCGTTTGGTTGCATTTGTCGAACAGAGAAAGGGAGCTAGCCTTTTGTTTTTGAGTTTATAAATCTCTTTATTAGAATATATATGGGTTGTTTGATTTTCGAGTTTGTAGGTCATCTTTAAACCTTTGAAACCCAGTTTGTTTTATTATGAAAATTGATAAGAAAAAATGTTTATTATTGTTTATCTTTTATTGGTCCGAACTACGCAAGGTCTGATTCATGCGGGGTCATGATACGTAGGCAATCTCCATAAGATTCGACCACACACACAAAAAATGATGAAAAACACAAAAAATGATGAAAAAAAAAAGAAAAAGAAAAACAAAGGTAAATAAATATGTATATATTGATAATAATAAGGACCGACTGAGTCCATTCTAACATATTTGGTTTTGAATTGTGAAGAAAGTTGAGGTGGTTGGTTTGTGCCTCAAAGAAAAATGACAACTAACGTCGAAGCTGTTACAAGTGCTCCAGAGACTCAGAGTGGGAAGGTTCCTCGTCATGAGTCACAATTTGCGACACAACAAGAGCAGTACCACTCTCCTGAGTATCACTCGTACTCGTTTGATCTTGCTGCAAAAACTGAGAAGCCTGCCCGAAAGATGGTACAGGAAGAAATGACCCAAAGAGTGAAAAGCTTAGAACAATGGTTGGAAAACATACAAGGGCTAGCAGGACAAAAGAGTGTTGCCTTCAAAGATCTATGTACGTTCCCCAATGTCCACTTGCCGCCTGGTTTCAAGACCCCCAAATTTGAAAAGTACGATGGACATGGAGATCCCATAGCCCACCTGAAAAGGTATTGCAATCAACTGAGAGGGGAAGGAAGAAATGAAAAATTGTTGATGGCTTATTTTGTGGAAAGCCTTATGGGAGTAGCCTCCGAATGGTTTATGGATCAAGACACGTCTCGCTGGTATGTCTGGGATGACATGGCACAGGCCTTTGTCAGACAGTTCCAATACAACATCGACATTCCCCCAGACCACATTTCCCTTTCAAACCTGAAGAAGAAACCAAGTGAAAGTTTCAGGGAATATGCCATAAAATGGAGAGAGCAAGCAGCTCGAGTTAAGCCACCCATAGGTGACCACGAGCTAATTACTGTCTTCCTTCAAGCGCAAGGGCCAGATTACTTTCAAAACATGGTGTCCGCAGTTGGCAAAACCTTCTCGGAAGCAATCAAAATTGGAGAAATGGTAGAGAATGGTCTTAAGACAGGCAAAATAATAAGTCAAGTTGTTCTTAAAGCCGCAACTCAGGCTGTCCGGGTTGAGTCAGATAATCTTAGCGACACAAATGAGGAGATTGAAGAAATCATGATGACATCAGGGTCTAGAAGAGGTCCCAGGAGAACATCTCGAAGGTATGAGCAGCCTCCTCAGATTTTCTATGGCTCCCCTGAGCAGTATTATCTACCTCAGGACGCTCAATACTCTGTCGCTCCACCTCAGTATGTTGTCCAGCCACCAAAACACCCCAGGAGGCGAGCACGAGCATCACAAAATCTCCAGAAGTCTCCACAAAATTTTCAGGTGCCCTATAACCCACAGCCAAGCCAGTGGTATAAAGGGGAACAAAGGTTGAAAGATAATTTTACACCAATAGGAGAGTCCTATGAAAGCTTATTTGAGAAATTAAAGAATCATGACATGATTGCACCTATTCCTCCAAATCGTGTGGACCCACGTGCAAGAACCTTTGACCCTTCTAAAAGGTGTGAATACCATTCCAATGCCCAGGGGCACAATGTTGAAAGCTGTCGGGATTTGAAAAGAGAAATAGAAAGAATGATCCAAGAAGGGCGGATTGTGATCAATAACAGTGACATGGAGCACTCGAACCCTATCGAGAACTTGTTGACAAAGGGTGACGATGTTGAAGCGGGTAATGGTCTTGGCAGTATTGGTGCAAAGCTCAGTGGCTAAGATGCCAATTTTTGATAAAGTGGGAGGACGCTTCGTTCCTTGGTCAGCAAGAGAGAAGCTTGTGGTGGCTTATTTTGTGGTCATTTCTGTTGTTCGGATTATTAGGGTTATAATTCGGATTTTGTCCTGTGTCGAACTTTTTTTTATCTTTCCATTTTTTCATAGTGGTTGTTTAAATTTTGTCCAGTTTGTTTCAGGATTTTACTCTGGTTGTTTTGTTTGTTTTATTATTCAAACCATTTCGCCGGTAGTCTAATACAAAGCCGGTCTTTTGTTAGTTCCAGTCGTCTTTTGTTTAGTCCTTTTATCATTTCGATTCAATGCCGATTCTAGGGACATGACATGCGCACCCAGTTTGGGCCTAATCTTAAAAGTTAATCATAAAACCCCGGAAAGGCGATCAGACCATATAAAGAAAATAAGGACGGTTTGAGATTATTCAGAGCTCGAGTCATGTGGAACTGGGGCAAGTTAAGCACAAAGAAAACCGTTAAAAGCAAGATTCGCCAAACTGGCATGAGGGTTGTTCAAGATAATGAGAGTTAGAGTGTCGCCCAACGGTGCGTTAGAAGTGACAAATGAACAAACAAATGTTGAATATAATTGTCAAGTCCAACACCATCAGAAGAGACTACAAATTTAAATCGTGTTGTTTGCATTTGGCATATTTTGAAGACTGGAATGACGAAGGCATTTTATTCTGCTACCTAAACACTTTTATCCTTCGTTACCCCTTTTTGAGCCTTATTTATTTTTCTTTCATACCCCTCGTTCGGAATTAGTGGCAACAAAAAAAAAGAGAGAGAAAGAAAGAAAACAACAAAACGAAAAAAAAAGAAAAAAAAGGAAAAGAAAAGAAAAGAAAATGATAACAAAAAAAAAAGTCGGAATGAAAAGAGGAATTGGGAACTACGTTTGACCTGATTCCTCAAAGAGGATACGTAGGCGCTTCACGGCTCGGTCATAGTTTTGAAAAATGAAAAAAATCAATTAAAATATCCCCAAGCAAGAAACTGGGGCAAAAGTTGTGTTTGTTGTAAATAAATCTAATTCCGAAGGTTGTAACTAATAACCCAAAATTAATGTATTTTTTGAGCCTTTTATACCCTTTCTTTCTACCCTATCCAAAACCTACATTACGGTCCAAAGAAAGACCTTCTGATCAGTCTTCAAAAGATGCCAAGTCAGACAAATGAAGAGTCTTACCGGCGAACATAACATTCTGTTCCACAGCAGAAAGGACTCTAATCTCCAACAGAAAGAGTCATACCGGCAACACTCCAAATCCCCAGCTGGAGAGAGATATAAAATGAGAGTCTTATTGGTGAAAACCTTCACAGGCACCATAAGGCGATGAAAGCTGAGAGAAGAACCAAAAATGAGAGAGACTTGCTAGTGAAAACCCTGCGGGCACTACAAGTCGAATAAGATTGAGAATCAGACGGGGAATCGCCAATTGAAGATCTTGAAAGATGATTGACGGTAGGCCACATACGCATGTAATGGCCATTAGAGTCGGTATCTGCATTTGATAGGTTTTTATTTATAGTTTATTTTGTTAAAGAGTCATTTTTTCTGTCTTTTTATTCTGTTCCCTTTTATCTCTTTCCTTTCATAGAAAAATCCCCAATAGAGTCTGTCTGGTCAGAACAAGTATGAAATGACTTCAAATATGCCACCAGCTTTTCAAGATGAGATCTGACTAGTACATCCAAATGGTATAGTCAGCAAGGAACAAGCGCGGGGCCAGTGTCAATAAAGATATCCCCAGCAAAAGGGAATTCACAAAAGGATTGACGAGCGTCAAGAGGGATATCCTTGCCAAAACCAAGGTTATAAACCTCAAAGACAAGGCCCGTGAACAAAGCAAGGAGAGCAGTGAGCATGACTTGGCGAAATCCATACTAGACTAAAAGGTCGGGGAAATACCAGTTTCCAAGCTATGCCACAAAAGAAGAGGGATATCCCCAGCAGGAAGGGATTATTCCTAGCACATAATATCATCCCCAACAAGTCGTGGAGCACAGCGCAATGAAGAAGAAAGGGAAAGTCATCCCAATAGGAGTATCACAGCCAACCACCATGTTTTAAACTAACAAATTTTGTTTGATTTGAAACAGGTAAAGGAAATGGCATTGATGCAGAAACGCATGCCACAAGGGATAATTATCAAACTGGGGCAGAAAATTTTCCTTCCATTTAGAAAAATTTTCTGGAAGTCAGGTACCCCCAGCTGATAACATTTTACCCCCAACAGGTAAGTAAATAATTCCCCCAACAGTGTTATCCCTAGAAGTTGCGAGGAGTCCAACACAAGGTTGGAAAGTCAGTATCCTCAGCGGTTCCTTTCGGGGAAAGGCAAAACGACTCTCAAGGGAGGTAGTCTTCGAAGGAAGAAGCTATGAAAAAAACAAAAAAAAAGAATAATAATAAAAAAAAGAAAAAGAAAAGATAATAATGAAAAAAAGAGAAAAAAAGGGAAAGTCATCCCCATCAAAATAATCCCCAACAGTTTCGAGGGAAGACAACACATGTAAGTAAATAATTCAAAAAAAAAAAAGAAGGAAATGGTTCACGCACAGGAGACGCACTTCCTAAATGAATGTCATTAATAGGAGACACACTTCCTAATTTGAAATCATTAAAGTTTTTACCCATAGGAGATGCATTTCCTCCTAAGTTTGTTTCACTTTTATAGGAGACGCATTTCCTCCTAAGTTTATGTTTTACCCATAGGAGACGCATTTCCTCCTAAGTTTATGTTTTACCCATAGGAGACGCATTTACTCCTAAGTTAAGTTTTACCCATAGGAGATGCATTTCCTCCTAAGTTGTTTTTGAAGAAAAAAAAAACAAAAATGACCTAGTCTGATGAACCTTCTCCTAGGATCCAAATCTTAGTCTGACGAATTTTTCTCCTAAGATAGAGACCTAGTCTGACGAACCTTCTCCTAGGATCAAAATCTTAGTCTGATGAATCTTTCTCCTAAGATACCAAAAAACAAAAAATGACCTAGTCTGATGAACTTTCTCCTCGGATCAAAATCTTAGTCTGACGAATTTTTCTCCTAAGATAGAGACCTAGTCTGACGAACCTTCTCCTAGGATCAAAATCTTAGTCTGATGAATCTTTCTCCTAAGATAACCAAAAAACAAAAAATGACCTAGTCTGATGAACCTTCTCCTAGGATCAAAATCTTAGTCTGACGAATTTTTCTCCTAAGATAGAGACCTAGTCTGATGAACCTTCTCCTAGGATCAAAATCTTAGTCTGACGAATTTTTCTCCTAAGATAGAGACCTAGTCTGACGAACCTTCTCCTAGGATCAAAATCTTAGTCTGATGAATCTTTCTCCTAAGATACCAAAAAACAAAAAAAGACCTAGTCTGATGAACCTTCTCCTAGGATCAAAATCTTAGTCTGACGAATTTTTCTCCTAAGATAGAGACCTAGTCTGATGAACCTTCTCCTAGGATCAAAATCTTAGTCTGACGAATTTTTCTCCTAAGATAGAGACCTAGTCTGACGAACCTTCTCCTAGGATCAAAATCTTAGTCTGATGAATCTTTCTCCTAAGATACCAAAAAACAAAAAATGACCTAGTCTGATGAACTTTCTCCTCGGATCAAAATCTTAGTCTGACGAATTTTTCTCCTAAGATAGAGACCTAGTCTGACGAACCTTCTCCTAGGATCAAAATCTTAGTCTGATGAATCTTTCTCCTAAGATAACCAAAAAACAAAAAATGACCTAGTCTGATGAACCTTCTCCTAGGATCAAAATCTTAGTCTGACGAATTTTTCTCCTAAGATAGAGACCTAGTCTGATGAACCTTCTCCTAGGATCAAAATCTTAGTCTGACGAATTTTTCTCCTAAGATAGATACCTAGTCTGACGAACCTTCTCCTAGGATCAAAATCTTAGTCTGATGAATCTTTCTCCTAAGATAACCAAAAAATAAAAAAATGACCTAGTCTGATGAACCTTCTCCTAGGATCAAAATCTTAGTCTGACGAATTTTTCTCCTAAGATAGAGACCTAGTCTGACGAACCTTCTCCTAGGATCAAAATCTTAGTCTGATGAATCTTTCTCCTAAGATAACCAAAAAACAAAAAATGACCTAGTCTGATGAACCTTCTCCTAGGATCAAAATCTTAGTCTGACGAATTTTTCTCCTAAGATAGAGACCTAGTCTGACGAACCTTCTCCTAGGATCAAAATCTTAGTCTGATGAATCTTTCTCCTAAGATAACCAAAAAACAAAAATGACCTAGTCTAATAAACCTTCTTCTAGGATCAAAATCTTAGTCCGATGAATTTTTCTCCTAAGATAGAGACCTAGTCTAACGAACCTTCTCCTAGGATCAAAATCTTAGTCTGATGAATCTTTCTCCTAAGATACCAAAAAAAAAAGGAAAAGAAGAAAAGAAAAAAAAAAGAAAAGAAAAACGTTTGAAAAAAAAGGAGTCATTTTCCTAAACCCAGGCGCCCACCTGTATAATGAGAGGAATACATTTCAGTATTTGCATTTCATGTTCCAGGCGCCCACCTGTATAACGAGAGGAATATATTTCAGTCTTTACATTTCAAGCATTGAACCCAGGCGCCCACCTGTATAACGAGAGGAATACATTTCAGTCTTTTTCATTTCAAGTGTTGAAGCCAGGCGCTCACCTGTATAACGAGAGGTATACATTTCAGTATTTGCATTTCATGTTCCAGGCGCCCACCTGTATAATGAGAGGAATACATTTCAGCCTTTACATTTCAAGCATTGAAGTTAGGCGCCCACCTGTATAACAAGGGAATACATTTTAGGTTATATTTTATTTTAGGAGACTCACTTCCTAAATGGAGATTTTACTCGTAGGAGATGCACATCCTAGTCTAGTCTTTAGTTCACTCTCAGCATGGCATCAGTAGTATCGGTGGGTTACGATTTTTCTAACGACTCACAAACCTTCCCAGTGCAAACTGGGTTAGGAAATTTCATTTGTGTTGTTTGTTTTGGTTGTCAGGAGCCTGCCTGTGGAGCGGAGGTTGTTGTATGCCGAAGATTGAAGAAGTTAGGGGTCCGCCTGTAGAACAGCGGAACATCGTTCAAAGTCAAGCCGCAACCCATTGGGAAGCAGAAGGCTACAACAAAAATCCCCAGCATTCAACCAAGTTATAAATAGCAGAAGCTCGCCTCAAGAAGGCGAGTCAACAGGCTGAGATGGTCAACAAAAGCTAGTCACAAAAACAAAAAAACAAAAAAAAAAAAAGAAAAAAAAAAGAAAAAATGAATGAATCCAAAGCACGGAAGTGGAGAACAGATGTGATCTGCTCAAGAACTAGCGCCTACAACTAACAAGTATCAAGGTTCAAATCCAAAGTCTGTATGAAGCACCATTCAACACTCAAGATCAAGTTTCAAAAGACTTAGAGATAGGAATTCTTGTAACTAGTAGCTAATAGGTTTAGTTAGTCTTTTTCAGTTATCATTTTTGATGTAATGGCAGGACCACGGACCGGAACCTCAACGGAACGACACCTCGATTGGCTCTTCACCTCGGTACACTTTACCATATCTCTCATTTCCGAACTACACGTGGCCTGATTCCTGTATAACCAAGGATATGTAGGCAGCTCAGATACCAGAGCTCGGTCACATTCCCTTCCTTTCCTCAGTGTAATGCCTCAAAATAATGGTCGGGTCAAAAACACGTCTAGTCGTTCTTTGTCGGAAAACTCTTCGTGTTTCCAGTCAAAGAGGGGCAGCTGTAAGCACGTGATTTTTGACCCTCCCCGAGGATTTTCACATTTTTTTAGCATAAATATGTAATTGGGTCTAATATAGCCATTTTAACTATTTTTACTTTATTTCGTTGCAAAAAGAAAAATCACAAAAAATACATATATAAATTTTAGTTTATGTATTTCTCATAAACTTGAAAAAATACAAAATTGCACTTTATTTTGTAATTTATATAAATTCGAAAATTACAAAAAAAATATATAGTTCTATTAATGTTTGTAGTCATTATAATTTTGAAAAATACAAAAAATATTACTTCATATTTTATCTTTATATATATAAAAAACGAAAATTACAAAAAAATAGTTTATTAATATTTTGTAGCTATTTTAAATCTTGAAAAATATTTAAAAAGATATAGTTTTGTTTAAATACTAGTCTTATTTTTGGTAGTTATTTTGCTTACATAGGACTAGTTAAGCAACGTTTTCCTATTTCTCGGGTCCGGGCAAAAGAATAATATTCGGGTTCAAACTACCCGGTTTTAGGCCTACTTTCGGACCTAACCCATAATAAACCGAGTCCAGGACACATGGGGAACCCCACCACGCGTGGGGGACACAAATCTCGAACCCCACCACGCGTGGGCTCATTTTTTTGGGCAAACCCATTACAAAACACGGATGAAACATTTTGAAAGGGGGGAGGACTTTGGAAAAAATTTGGAAAAAACCAAAATCACTGTTCATGCTTCTTCTTCCTCCTTTGAAAACAAAAAACCCTAGCAAGAAAACCACCACTCCCTCGTATCCAAACAACCCCTTCACGCTTCATCTTCCTCGCAGCTTCAACCAGCTCTCCGTCGATCATTGCCCTCACGACCACCAAACAAAAACCCAGTCGGAACCCTACACCAAGTAGACCCTTCCATCCCCCCGTCGCAACCAACTCTCACCACCAAACACCACCTCCGTGAAACCCACCATTGTTGCCGCTAACCGTTTCCTCCACTGCGTCCAGCATCTGTCAAGCAACAACGACTGTTGCTTTTCCGGTCGTCGCCCCAGCTCCCTCTCCATCTCGCGACCACCATCAACAACCCACCATCCCTCACGAACCAGCCTCATCGTCACCCTCCTCGCCTCCAGGCCTCCATAACCCTCGACCCTACAGTCAAAAACCACCAGCTCACGACCATTCCTCATCCTCCTAGGTTCATCGTCGACCCCATTGCTGCATCGGTCGAGCAGCAGCCATTGTTGCTGATGTTCGTTTTCAGCACGTCCGTCAAACAGCAGCCCACGACCACCTGCTACCCAGCCTCGTCGACCACCGGCGTACACCACCAAACCTCCAGCTCGACTTCACGCCACCACCAGTCTCCTCGTCGTTTCCTCACGCCCAGCAGTGGATCAAACGACCACTGAACACCGTCCAAACACCACTGCTCCAGCTGTACTGTCCAAACGCGGCAACCAACCAGCCCATGTTATCGCTGTTCTTTCACTGTCGTCGTGTAGTCCGTTGAGGTCGCCTTTGGTTCATCGAGGTCCGGTACGTCAAGGTTGTTGTTCGAGATTTCGTCGCAGGTCCAACGCATCGGACGTTAATCTCAAGTAGGTTATCTCTGCCCGTGTTCTTCATGTTTGCTGTTTAGTAATATGTATATGAGTTTGTTGAAATACAATCCTAGTTCATGCGGATAGTACGCGAAATTGCGCGAGACATATATACATGATGATTGCGAATTGCTATTTTTGATAATTAACTCCGTATGGTATCCTAGTTCTTTTCCGTTGTTTCGCTATTTTAAGTAGCTATTTGCCATTTTGTTTCTTTGTGTTAAACTGTTGTTATCCAAATATTTGTCATAATAGGGGTTTGCACATATTCTGAAAGGTGTTAATTATTTAGTTTGTCTTAATAATTGTTTATACATGTGGTAGTAATGTTGAAATTATAGTAGCAATTTTAATTCCGCGGAAAAATACTCGCTTCATCAAATAAGTTCAATTTATAACCTATGATCTCGCGAAGTAGCAAAAAACATAGTTATTTTAGCCTTGTCCTATTTCTAAAAAAAAAAAAGAAAAATAAATAAATAAATAAAAATGAGACGAGCCTCGCCAAATAGAAAATACAAGCTGCGGGGCCCTCTAAATGTATATATTAAATACTTAGATTCCGGGACGGGCCGTTTAGCAAATTTCACGGCCCCACCCAAAATAATAATGCGCTAGTTGCTTTAGGCGCGACTTTAATAATGATATCTCCCTAAATTCGGGTGCACATTTATGTGACCCAAATCCAAATCTCAACCGAGTCGAGATATGTCAATAACCACGGGTGCATTGATGTAACGTGGTTCGAGATATGTTTTCACGACGTTGCAAGTCCTATAAAATAACAGTGAATGATAAAAGCGGTTAAAAGATAAAATTGGCACATAAGTTCACATTTGTATAAAATCAGATAATCAAGCCGAATATAACAGTTGAGCGACCGTGCTAGAACCACGGAACTCGGGAATGCCTAACACCTTCTCCCGGGTTAACAGAATTCCTTATCTAGATTTCTGGTACGCAGACTGTAATATGGAGTCAATCTTTTCCTCGATTCGGGATTAAAATTGGTGACTTGGGACACCCTAAATCTCCCAAGTGGCGACTCTGAAATAAATAAATAAATCCCTTTTCGATTGTCCTTTAATTGGAAAAAACTCCCCTGCGCCCCCGCGGGTGCGGAAAAAGGAGGTGTGACAGTTGTAACGACCCGCCCGGTCGTTTTGAGCTTTTGCACTTTGATCGCCAGTTCTCGGGCATGACTTTCCCCGTGTTATGTATTATGACTGATGTAGATCGTTGGTTTTGGTTTTTCAGGAAAAATCGGAATGAATTTGAAAGAATAGTCTCAGTTGAAAGCTTTGAATTTGAAAGGTTTGACCAAGAGTTGACTTATGTGTAAATGATCTCGGATCGGAATTTTTATGATTTGTCTAGCTCCATTAGGTAATTTATGACTTAGGAGCGCGATCAAAATTAGTTTTGGAGGTCCGGTGTGGAATTTGGCTTGAATTGGCGAAAGTAGTATTTTAGCGATTTTCAGTTGATAGGTGAGATTTTGATCCAATGTTCGGAATGGAATTCCGAGAGTTGATGTAGCTTCATTATGTGATTTGGGATGTGTGTGCAAAATTTCATGTCATTCGGAGGTGATTTGGTTGGGTTTTTGATCAAATGCGTGTTTCGGAAGTTTTTGGAAAACTTAGGCTTGTATTCGATGTGAATTGATGGTTTTGATGTTGTTTGAGGTGTTTTGTTGATCGTAAAAAGTTTAAAAGATGTTATGGGGTGTGTTGGCATGTTTGGTCGGGGTCACATGAGGCTCGGATAAGTTTTGGAAGAGTTTTTGGAAGATTTTTGCCGTTTTAAGCATAAGCACGTAATGATCCAAAGGTCCATTTTTAGTTCTTGAGATTGAAATTTGATTTCGAGACTTCTGAAATTTTGATAATGAATTATAGGACTGATCTTGAAAGTTTGGTCTAATTGCATCAAGTCGCGATTGGGTTTTTGACGTGAAACATCTGTTAATTGTTTAACGAGCGAAATGGATATCACACTGAGCAAACAAGCTCCGAATTGAGTTTCGATTGAAGGACTATGTTCGTATCATTATTTGTGACTCATAGGAACAAGAATCATAGAATTCTGAGTTCGTATGGTGGAGTTAGAGCATTTTTAGTGAAAATAAATATTGCTGTATGCAACAGATTCTGGTGCGCACCTTTAGCGACCAGATTTGGGACTTTTAGCGACGGGAATGGGTCCTTTAGCGACCAGAATCGGATTTATTAAAGCTGCTGCGTTTTTCTGCCCATTTTGACCTTTTTATTTGTGAAAGAACACGACTTGGGGTGATTTTTGAGCAAGAAATCATGGGAAAATCTTGAGGTAAGTCACCTGTGATCATTTCTACTCCATAATATTGAATTATCATCGAATAATCCGACTAGATTACATGTTTTTGAAGAGTAAATTGGGGCTTTAGGCCTAGAGATTTGATAATAAGATTTGAAAATTTGAGGGTCGAGTTGATGTCCGATTTTGGTGTATTTTATATGTATAGACTCGTGGCGAGATAAGGAATCCGTTGATGTTAATTTTTCTGAATTTCGAGAAGTTGGCCCGGGGCTTGGGTTTTGCCAAATTTCGGGATTTGGATGTTTTTCAGTTATTTTCGATTGGGTATTGTTCCTACAGCATAATGTGACATATTCGTTCTGATTTTGGATAGATTTGACGCACGAAGAGGCCAATTTGGGGGGCAAAGGCGTCGCGAATTAAAGAAATAGCCGGTTTGAGGTGAGTAATTGATGTAAATGATGTCTGAGGGTTTGAAACCCCGGAATTTCACATCGTAACGCTATATTGAGGTGACTTGCACGCCGGATAACGGGCGTGAGATAGAGCACCATTGGGGATTGTGACTTGGTCCGTCCCGAGAGATGTTTTTAGCGTGTTTTCTACTTGAACTAAATTGAGAATCATCCTTACTTAGATTTGATTGTTATATTTGGGCTTCTTGCTAATTATTTGAATCCTTCAGGGATTGATATCACTGTTTTCGCATATTTTGCATATTATTTGATCTCAGTCCAAGGTTTTAAATACTGTTTTGCAAACTCAGCCATCTTTCTAAGATTTGAAAATTTAAATGATATTTCTAAATGATATTTCGGGCTGAGAACTATTGTTTTACGAATGCCCAAGGGGCTTGTGATGATTTCTGGACTTAGCATGGATCGGGCTGCGCGCCGCAACAGTGTTACATTGATATTGAGGGCGAGAGCCTGGTTGATTACATTGATATTGAGGCCGAGAGCCTGGTTGATTACATTGATATTGAGGCCGAGAGCCTGGGTGATTATACTGATATTGATATGAGGCCGAGGGCCTAGATTTGATGCCACGAGATGGCTTGATATTGCGCTTGGGCTGTAGGAGCCCCTCCGGAGTCTGTACACACCCCTAGTGAGCATTGTCGACGATAAATAAATATGGATGGCTCGGGCTGCACGCCGCAGTGGGTACCAGAGGGTACCGTCATATGCATTGCATTGCACTCATGCATTTATTCCTTATCTGCCATAATAATTATGTGCTCTTATTTCATTGACTGGTTGCTTCATATTGTTCTAAGCCTGAGGGGCTGATACTGTTCTGAGATACTGAGCCTGAGGGGCAAATTTCTACTTATTATTTTGATACTGAGCCCGAGGGGCAGATTTCTAATTATTATTTTGATACTGAGCTCGAGGGGCAGATTTCTAATTATTATTTTGATACTGAGCCCGATGGGCAGATTTCTACTTGTTATTTAGATACTGAGCCCGAAGGACAGATTTCTACTTGTTGTTTTGATATTGAGCCCGAGGGGCAAATTTTCACTTGTCATTTTTCTGCCAAATTACCTGTTTTACTGGTTTATAAGAAATTTCACATGATATTTCACTGAATTGTTATTTTAAATAATTTCACTTCTTCTGTATAGAATGTTGTGTGCCTTAACATGTTTTCTTACCTCCAGTCATTTTTTTTATTTATTATTCACTGGGTCGGAGTACTCACATTACTCCCTGCACCATGTGTGCAGGTACAAGTATTCCTGAGGCATAGAGTGAGTTTTCTGCTGTTCATTTTTCATCGGAGTTATCGAGGTAGCTGCATGGCATTCACAGACCCGTTTTCTCCCTTATCTTTTGTTATTTATGATATCTTCAGACTTTGTTCCTAATTCTATACTTTGTAGAATTTTAGTAAACTCTGTAGTAGCTTATGACTTGTGACACCCCGGTTAGTGCTGAGTTGGGTTGAATTTCCGTATTTTATCTATACTTTCCGCTATTGGATATTATTAAACCATATTTATACTATAATTGTGTTAATTAATTATCTTTAAAGGATGAATTGGGTTGAATGACTGGCCTTGTCTTCATGAGAGATGCCATCACGACCAAGTTCGGGAATTGGGTCGTGACAGTAGTACTTGATGTGCTACCTTTCGACCATAGCCTTTTACAATAACTTCATGCTTCCATGGCTGATATCTTCTATTTTTTTCCTCAAGAGAAATAGGAATCAAGTTGGATGGATCAGCTGATGTATCCAATTCATCATGAAGCAGCAATCCTAAAGTGGACATGTCTGTCGATGCATTAGGTGCTAGGTTAGTAGTGGAAGAAACCAGTGTATTGAGATAAGACTTTTTGGTGGAGGGGTTTGCATCTCCTTCCTTTTCCATGTGATCAATGATCATTGTGTTTTCAAGAGTAACGTTGTGGGATGTGAAAGATTGTGAGTGCGGTTGGAGACAGAAGATATCTGGTGGCTTTGGAGGGATTGAAGAAAGCGGTGGAAAGTTAGAAGTAGAGAGCATTTTTTCCTCTTTTATGACTAATCTTAACAGGTATTATATTACTAAGTGTATAGTATAGTGTATTATAAATACTACGTGTATTATATATACTAAGTCTATTATTATATACTTAGTGTATCGGGCCCGTATTTTGGTTCCGGCGCTCGATACAGGTCTTATATATGGTTTAAGTTACTCCTGTAAAATTTGGGTAAAAACGGAGTCCTATTGACGTGATTCGGACCTAAATTGCTAAAGTTGATGTCTTATGAAGTTTGAGAAAAATCCTTTGATTTTGAGGTTTAATTAGTTAAGTATGATGTTATTTTGGCGATTTGATCGTATAGATAAGTTCATATGATGTTGTTGAGTTAGTGCATGTGTTTGGTTAGGATCCCCGAGGGCTCGGGTGTGATTCAGATGTGTTTCGGGGTTGTTTTAGCCTTAGGAAAATTGCAGAACTGCTGTCTGCTGTTGTCCAGTCCTTTGTGCTATGCGATCACAGAGCTATGTCCTCGATCGCATAGTGTAAATTCTCAGGGATCCAGTTTGTTCAATGCGATCGCATAGATCCTCCCGGGATCGTATAGTGTTAGCCTGAGAAGCCCTATATTTTCCTCTATGCGATCACAGAGTCCTGTTCGCGATCGCAATGCCCAGCCTGCTTCTTCTATGCGATCGCAGTGCTTCCTTCGCGATCGCAGTGACCATTTTCCCCTTCCTCTATGCGATCACATTGATTTCTTCGCGATCGCATAGACCATTTTCGCCCAGTTAAATTTTTAAACTTCAGAAACAGTAGCTGCGGGATTCATTAGAAATTTCACCAAAACCTTTCTTCTCCAAGCTTTTGGGCGACCATTGAAGCAATTCTTCGTCAAAACCACTTGGGTTAGTAATTCTTAGCCTATTTTCTTCATTTTACTTCAACATCTACTGAAATCCTAGGCCTAAAATATGTGATTTAAGGTAGAAAATTGGATATTTGGGTAGAGTTAGGGCTTTTTGATTTTTTTCTTGATTTAGACCTCGTTTTGGGGTTGACTTTGGAAACAAATTATATATTCGGGCTCGTGGGTGAATGAGTGATTTGATTTTGGTCCGAACCTCGTATTTTGACCAAGTGGGCCCGGGGTCGATTTTTGGGATTTTGGGAAGAATGCTTGGAAAGCTATAATTAGGCATTGGGTTCGCTTTGTTTAGCATTTATTGATGTATTAAAGTCATTATAGTATAAATACAATCGATTTGGAGCCAAATTCGAGAGGGAAAGCGGTAATTGAGGATTGAATTGGCTGTGGAAGTTCGAGGTCAGTATTCGGTCTAACCTTAGCTTGAGGGATTAGGAGTTGAGTCGTATTTGCTACCTGCTTCTTGTTGAGTATGACGTATAGGCATGGTGACGAGTATCTATACGTTGGTGTCAAGCATGACCGTGGGTCTTAAATTGAAAGTTGTTGTGTTCTTGAACGACACCTTGTATGCCTTACTTAATGATCTTCTATGATTGAGCATTTCAATAATTGAACTAAGTACAAGCTAAGTGAGATTGGTTATAGCTGATTCTCCCTTGCCGGGATGACTATTTCGATATTGTTGTTCCCTTACCGGGAAATTATTATATTACTTCTGTTCCCTTGCCGGGATTTCTTGTGATTGTGTGATGAACTGAAATGGGAGCGGGTGGTATGCCTACCACAACATATTATGAAATGGGAGCGGGTAGTATGCCTACCACAATATATTATGAAATGGGAGCGGGTGGTATGCCTACCACAAGATATAATAAAATAGGAGCGGGTGGTACACCTACCACAAGATATTATGAAATGGGAGCGGGTAGTACGCCTACCATAAGATATTATGAAATGGGAGCGGGTGGTACGCCTACCACACGATATTATGAAATGGGAGCGGGTGGTACGCCTACCACAAGAAATTATGAAATGGGAGCGGGTGGTACGCCTACAACAAGATATGAGAAATGGGATCGGGTTGCACGCCTGCAGCCAGAGGAAACTGAAAGTGAAAATTGTCTTACTTCTCTTTATCCGTGTTAGAAGTTAAATTGTAGTTTCCTTACTATTCTTTGATATTCTGTTTTATCTACTACCCTCGGAGCATGTTTCCCCTTCCCCAGCTTTAATTGCTTATTATCTGCTTACTTTTCCGCCAAATGTTATATAACTGCACAGGTTTATCTGGAGTCTGGTCCTAGTCTCGTCACTACCTCGCCGGGGTTAGGCCAGGCACTTACCAGCACATGGGGTCGGTTGTGCTGATACTACACTCTGTGCTCTTTTGTACAGATCCAGGTATTGGACAACAGCAGTAGCTCGGGAGCTAGCCTTTAGTCCACCGAGACGTCGAGGTAGCCTTGCAGGCGTCCGCTGGCCCGACGTCTCCTCTATTTTATACTTCATCCCGTTATCTCATGTATTCAAGACAAACAGTTTTATATTTCTTTCAAATGGTTGTATTTAGTACTCTTAGTAGTCCGTGGATGTTGTGACACCAGGTTTTGGCTAGAAGTATGTGTTGGTTTCGAGATATTTTGGTTTTTCATCTACTTAAGTCTTCCGCTAAATTTCATATTTCGCTGTTAGTTACATGCTCATTTATTGCTAATGAAATTGGTAAAGAGTTTTAAAACAAAAGAGGTAATGATTTCTAAGTTCATGGCTTCCCTAGCTTTTACGAGTAGGCGCCATCACGACTCCCGAGGGTAGGGAATCCGGATCATGACAAGTTGGTATCAAAGCACTAGGTTACATAGGTCTCATAACTCACGGACAAGCTTAGTAGAGTCTAAGGGATCGGTACAGAGACGTCTGTATTTAACCCCTAGAGGCTACAGAGTTAGGAAAACTTCACGTTTGTTCTTTCTTGTCGTGCGGTTTTGTTCCTCAATACTGATTGCCTTTATACTATGTTCTTTCACAGATGGCGAGAACACGTGCTTCCTCATCTACCGCTCAGCAGCTCGAGCCCCCAACAGCAGCTCCCACGAGGGGCAGAGGGCGAGGCCGAGGTAGGGGCAGAGCTCAGCCCCAAGCAGCAGCACCAGTGGCGGAGCCTCAGGTTGATTTTGATGACGAGGTTCCAGCCCCAGCAGTTCCAGTGGGCCTAGCTCAGGTCCTAGAGGGGTTTATTGCTACCCCAATTTTTCATGACGCTCTGGTATGATTAGTGGGCCTCATGGAGAGTGTCACCCGAGCAGGTTTGCTTCCTATAGCACCAGCCACTTCTCAGGATGGAGGAGGGGCCCAGACTTCTGCTAGTCGCACTCCGGAGCAGGTAGCTCCCCAGATTCAGACTCCAGCGGTTTAGCCAGTTGGAGCAGTTTAGCCGGGTGTGGTAGCTCAGACCAACGATGGCGCGGCTATGTCCGCCGATGCTTTGTGGAGATTGGACAGATTCACCAAGCTCTTCACTACTACTTTCAGCGGTGCTTCTTCTGAGGATCCCCAGGATTTCCTATATAGCTGCCAGGATGTTCTCAGGAACATGGGCATTGTTGAGACCAATGGGGTCGATTTTCCTACATTTCGCTTGTCTGGATCCGCCAAGACATGGTGGAGGAATTATTTCTTAGCTAGACCAGCCGGTTCGCCAGCCTTGACTTGGGAGCAGTTTTCAGTGTTGTTTCTGGAGAAGTTTTTCCCCATTACTCAGAGAGAGGCCTATCGGAGGCTGTTTGAACGCCTCCAGCAGGGTTCCATGACTATTACCTAGTATGAGACCAAGTTCATTGACTTAGCTCGCCATGACCTTGTCATACTTCCTACCGAGAGAGAGAGAGAGAGATAGAGAGAGAGAGAGAGAGAGAGAGGGTGAGGAGGTTTAATGATGGTCTGATTCAGCCGATTCGTCTTCAGATGGCTAGGGAGACTGGGAGTGAGATCACTTTTCAGGAGGCGGCCAATGTGGCCCGCAGAGTTGAGATGGTTCTATCACAGGGAGGTGGTCATGGGTCGGATAAGAGGCCCTGTCGTTCAGGTAGATTCAGTGGTACCTCGTCTGGAGGTAGAGATTCATATGGTAGAGGCCATCCTCCTAGGCCCTTTCAGTCAGCTCTTCAGGTTTCTCACGGTGCTTTAGGTAGTCGTGGTCCTCCGATGTAGTATTCTGATCAGCAGTCCTTCAGTGCACCACCGCTTTAGAGTTTTCAGGGTCATCAGCTCTAGCAGCCGAGGGCTTGTTTTACTTGTGGCGACACAAGGCACATTTCTAGGTATTGCCCTCGAGCTTCGAGTAGTTCTCCACATCAAGGTTCTCGTGCTATGGTTCAGGCACCAGGTGTTCCACAGCCCGCCCAGCCAGTCAGAGGTGGGGGTAGAGGTGCTAGAGGTGGAGGTAGAGGTCCTAGAGGTGGAGCTCAGGCCACTAGAGGTGGAGGCCAGCCAGCAATAGGCCGTCCCAGAGATGTAGTTCAGGGTGGTGGGGCCCAACCCAGATTTTATGCTCTTCCAGCCAGGCCTAAGGCTGAGGCTTCAGATGCAGTTATTACAGGTACGGTTCTAGTTTGTGATAGAAATGCTTCAGTGTTATTTGATCCAGGGTCTACGTACTCGTATGTGTCATCTTATTTGTAACGTATCTGGTCATGCCTAGTGATTCATTGAGGGTTCCTGTATATGTGTCTACACTAGTGGGTGATTCTATTGTGGTAGATCGAGTCCATCGCTCTTGTATAGTTGTGATTGGGGGTCTTGAAACTCGTGTAGATCTGTTGCTTCTAGACATGGTCGATTTCAATGTTATATTGGGGATGGACTGGTTATCACCTTACCACGCTATCTTAGACTGTCATGCCAAGATTGTGACCTTAGCCTTACCGGGCTTACCTCGTTTAGAGTGGAGAGGGACTCCTAGTCATTCTACCCGTAGTGTTATCTCTTATGTGAAGGCTCGGCGTATGGTCGAGAAGGAGTGTTTGGCCTATTTGGCTTATGTTTGTGATTCCAGTGCTGAGGTTCCCTCTATTGATTCTGTGCCCGTGGTTCATGAGTTTCCTGAGGTTTTCCCTTCAGACCTGCCGGGGATGCCACCCGACAGGGATATTGACTTTTGCATTGATTTGGCTCCGGGCACTCAACCCATTTCCATTCTGCCGTATCGCATGGCCCCGACTGAGTTGAAAGATTTAAAGGAGCAGTTGCAGGACTTGCTTGAGAAGGGTTTCATTAGACCCAGTGTTTCGCCTTGGGGTGCGCTGGTGTTATTTTTTAAGAAAAAGGATGGTTCGATGAGAATGTGCATTGATTACCGGCAATTGAATAAGGTTATAATCAAGAATAAGTATCCACTATCGAGGATTGATGATTTGTTCGATTAGCTATAGGGTGCCAAGGTATTTTCAAAGATTGACTTGAGATCTAGCTACCATCAGTTGAGGATTAGGGCATCTGATGTCCCTAAGACAGCGTTCCGCACTCGGTACGGGCATTATGAGTTCTTGGTTATGTCATTCGGCTTGACCAATGCCCCAGCAGCGTTTATGGAGTTGATGAACCGTGTGTTCAGGCCTTATTTGGACTTGTTCATGATAGTCTTTATTAATGATAATCTGATATATTCCCGCAACCAGGAAGAGCACGAGCAGCACCTCAGAGTGGTTCTTCAAACTCTGAAGGATAGTCAGTTATATGCTAAGTTCTCGAAGTGTGAGTTCTGGTTGAGTTCAGTGGCATTCCTGGGTCATGTTGTATCAGCAGAGGGAATTCAGGTTGATCCAAAGAAGATTGAGGCAGTCAAGAACTGGCCTCGACCAATATCAGCTACAAAAATTCAGAGTTTCTTAGGGTTGGCAGGTTACTATCGTCGGTTCGTGGAGGGGTTCTCATCTATTGTAGCCCCGATGACCAGGTTGACCCAGAAGGGTGCCCAGTTCAGATGGTCGGACGAGTTTGAGGCGAGCTTTCATAAGCTCAAGACAGCTCTGACTACGACACCGGTGTTGGTTTTGCCCACGGGTTCAGGGCCTTATACAGTCTATTGTGATGCTTCCCGTATTGGGCTTGGTGTAGTGTTGATGCTGGATGGCAAGGGTCATTGCCTATGCTTCAAGGTAGTTGAAGATTCATGAGAAAAACTATCCGGTTCATGATTTAGAGTTGGCAACCATTGTTCACGCATTGAAGATTTGAAGGCACTATCTATATGGCGTGGCATGTGAGGTGTTTACGGATCATAAGAGTCTTCAGTATTTGTTCAAGCAAAAGGAGTTGAATTTGAGGCAGAGGAGGTGGTTGGAGTTGTTGAAGGATTATGATATCACTATCTTATATCACCCGGGAAAGTCCAATGTGGTGGCCGATGCCTTGAGTAGAAAGTTAGCCAGTATGGGTAGTCTTGCTTATATTCCAGTCGGTGAGAGGCCGCTTGCTTTGGATATTCAGGCTTTGGCCAATCAGTTTATGAGGTTGGATATTTCTGAGCCTAGTCAAGTATTAGCTTGCACGGTCGCTCGTTCTTCATTATTGGAGCATATCCGTGATCGGCAGTTTGAAGATCCCCATTTGTGTGTCCTTAGAGACACGGTGCAGGTGGAGGTGCCAAACAGGTTACCTAAGATGCTGATGGAGTTTTGAGATTGCAGGGGCGAGTTTGTGTGCCTAATGTTAATGGGCTTCGAGAGTTGATCTTAGCGGAGGCCCATAGTTCTCGGTACTCTATTTATCCGAGCGCCGCAAAGATGTATCAGGATTTGCGGCAGCATTATTGGCAGCGTAGAATGAAAAAGGATATTGTGTCATATGTGGCACGGTGTTTGAATTGTCAGCAGGTTAAGTACGAGCATCAGAGGCCTGGTGGATTATTTCAGAGGATTGAGCTTCCCGAGTGGAAGTGGGAGCGGATCACTATGGATTTCATTGTTGGGCTCCCGTAGACTCGGAAGAGGTTCGACGTAGTTTGGGTCATTGTTGATAGGCTGACCAAGTCAGCACATTTCATTCCTATGGCAGTCTCCTATTCGTCCGAGAGGTTAGCAGCGATCTATATCTGGGAGATTGTTCGTCTTCATGGTGTGCCGGTCTCTATCATTTCGGACCAAGGTACGCAGTTCACCTTGCGTTTCTGGAGGGCAGTTCAACGAGAGTTAGGCACCCAGGTTGAGTTGAGTACAATATTTTATTCTTAGACGAACGGGCAATCCGAGGGGACTATTCAGATATTGGAGGATATGCTCTGAGCTTGTGTTATTGACTTTGGAGGTTCATGGGATCAGTTTTTGCCTTTAGTAGAGTTTGCCTACAATAACACCTACCAGTCGAGTATCCAGATGGCTCCTTATGAGGCTTTATATAGTAGGCGGTGTTGATCTACGGTTGGATGGTTTGAGCCGGGAGAGGCTCGATGGTTGGGTACGGATCTGGTTCAGGAGGCCTTGGACAAGGTCAGAATCATTCAGGATAGGCTTCGTACAGCTCAGTCCCGGCAAAAGAGCTATGCAGATCATAAGGTTCGAGATGTGGCTTTTATGGTTGGTGAGCGGGTATTGCTCCGAGTGTCGCCTATGAAGGGCATGATGAGATTTGGGAAGAAGGGCAAGCTTAGCCCTAGATTCATTGGTCCATTTGAGATTCTTGATCGAGTGGGAGAGGTGGCTTATAGACTTGCATTGCCGCCGAGCTTATCAGCCGTGCATCCAGTTTTTCATGTGTCCATGCTCCGAAAATATCACGGCAATCCATCCCACGTGTTAGATTTCAGCACTGTCCAGTTGGAAAAGGACTTGTCTTATGAGGAGGAGCCGATAGCTATTCTAGACCGGCAGGTTCGTCAGTTGAGATCCAAGAGTTTCCCTTCTTTTCGCTTTCAGTGGAGAGGTCAACCCCCTGAGGCATCGACCTGGGAGTCCGAGTCTGATATGCAGAGCCGTTATCCCCATCTTTTTCCCAACTGAGGTACTTCCTTCTTCTGTACGTTCGAGGACGAACGATTGTTTTAGAGGTGGAGAATGTGACGACCCAAAGGGTCATCACCTGTTTTTAATTGAATTCTGTGCTTCCAAGGCCTTGAAAACCTCATTGAGAGTCTCCTCGATTTGTGTGCGCTGTCCAGGCGCATAGCCAGAATGCTTAAATATGAAATTCTGTGAAAATGCTAAGTTTTTATGTTAAAATGAATAAATTTGACTTTGGTCAACTTCTAAGGTAAATGGACCCGGACCCGTGATTTAATGATCCTGGAGGGTCCGTAGGAAAATATGGGACTTGGGCATATGTCCGGAATCGAATTCCGAGGTCCCAAGCCCGATAAATGATTTTTAAAAAAAAATTATTTTCTGAAAATGTTTAATGAAATTGGGAAATGAAATATGATTAGAAAGCGATGGTATCGGGCCCGTATTTTGGTTCCGGCGCTCGATACAGGTCTTATATATGGTTTAAGTTACTCCTGTAAAATTTGGGTAAAAACGGAGTCCTATTGACGTGATTCAGACCTAAATTGCTAAAGTTGATGTCTTATGAAGTTTGAGAAAAATCCTTTGATTTTGAGGTTTAATTAGTTAATTATGATGTTATTTTGGCGATTTGATCGCATAGATAAGTTCGTATGATGTTGTTGAGTTAGTGCATGTGTTTGGTTAGGAGCCCCGAGGGCTCGGGTGTGATTCGGATGTGTTTCGGGGTTGTTTTAGCCTTACGAAAATTGCAGAACTGTTGTCTGCTGTTGTCCAGTCCTGTGTGCTATGCGATCGCATAGCTATGTCCGCGATCGCATAGTGTAAATTCTCAGTGGTCCAGTTTGTTCAATGTGATCGCATAGATCCTCCTGCGATCACATAGTGTTAGCCTGAGAAGCCCTATATTTTCCTCTATGCGATCGCAGAGTCCTGTTCGCGATCGCAATGCCCAGCCTGCTTCTTCTATGCGATCGCTGTCACACCTCCTTTTTGCGCGCCCGGCCCCGAAGGGTTAAATGCGCGAGTAGAGTTTTTCCAATTTAAGTGACAATATTCGAAATGGGATTATTTATTTAATTCAGAGTCGCCACTTGGGAAAGGTTTGGCTTTTGGTGTCCCAAGTCACCGGTTTATCTTGAATCCCAAATCGAGGAAATTTTCGACTTTTCCAAATGAAGTCTGCGAACCAGAAATTCTAAGTAAGGAATTCTGTTGACCCGAGGGAAGGTGTTAGGCACCCTCGAATCCCGTGGTTCTAGCACGGTCGCTTAAATTGTTATAATGGCTAAATATCTGATTTAAATACATGTTGTGACTTATGTGCTTTATTAAGTTTTAACCGCTTTTATTATTATCATTTATTTTTATAGACTTGCAACGTCGTGAAAATGTATCTCGAACCACGTCACAATCAATGCACCCGTAGTTATTAACACATTTCGACTCCGTTGAGATTTGAAGTTGGGTCACATAAATGCGCACCCGAATTTAAGAATGTAATTTGATTAAGTCGCGCCTAAAGAATCTAACGCGTTATTGTCTTCGGGGCGGGCAGTGGAATTCACTAAACAGCCCGTCCCAAATTCTAAGTATTTATTACGACCAATTATTGAGGGCCCCGCAATTTGCCTTTTGATTCGGCGAGGCTCGTCTCATTATTTTAGAAGGGTACCCTACAAGGACTACATTTTTACTACATTTATCTTTAAAGGGAAGGATGATGCCGAATTTTACTGGTTTAGACAAATACGGACTGAATCCTTATCATGTTTGCCGAACCTAAACTTGTTTGATTACCTGATTGATTGTTCATGAGGTGAGAGCTACAGCATGCTTTGTCTTCAACAAGTGAATATGCTTATTAATTCGCTAAGTGAGATTGCAAACAAACTAACAACATATATTGAGTTATGTTTTAACGACCTCCAAGTTCTATTCTTAACACTCTAACCTATTTGAAATTGATAAAAAAATCGGCTGTTTTATTAGGAAAAATTACTACTAATTGAACTCAAAAATGATTATTAGTTTTTCTCAACAATCATTACATCATTTCGAAATAAAAATCTGTACCGAAACCCAGTATCGAACCTGTATTGGAACGAATAAACTGACAAGAGAACTGGCATTCATGGCCATACTCTTAGTGTGACTGTATGGGAGTTTGTTTGGGGATACATTTATCCCGGACCCAGTATCACAGTTTTGTCAATTCAGTGGTCTAGGCAAAATACATACAATGCTTACCATGACTCTATGTTATACAGTCATACTAAATCAAACAAGTGTTATACTGAATGTATACTAAATCAAAACATGTTGTCTATGTCATACTGTCATTACTATTGAGTCATGCTATCTAACAGTTCATCTTAAACAGAATGTATGCTAGTTTATACAGAATATTTGCAGTTCACAGTAAGAATACAGGCCCAACCAACATTCGAACTATCTTTTTACACCAATGCTATAACATAAACTGGCGTTCATTTCTTTATTTCTGCTTCAACTTCAAACTTTACAATACAAGGTTCAAAAGTTGTGTACCTGGGAATATTTGCAATTGAAGAAAAGGGCAATCAGTAGAGTAACAATGAACAAATGCAGCAGCAGTAACAGCACCAACAGCAACAGGGCAGAATAGCAGCAGGCAAAACAATACAGCAAGAAACAGGCTCGAGTGCAGAGAAGCAAATATGGCCAATAGAAAGTAATAGCCAAATAGCGGCAACACCCAGTGGAATAGAAACAGAAATCCAAACAGACCAGACCAGTAGTAAATTAATGAAAACACTCGACTGATAGACACAAATGGAATTTCAAAGAACCAGAATTGATTTCAACAAGTTGAAACAACTGAAAACCCAAATAACAAATAGGAAGAAGCAATTTCTGATTGTTGGTTGTATAGTTTCTATCCCTTAACCTCTCTCTATCTGTGTTTTGTGTTTTTCCTTTTCAGCTCCTCAAGGTTTTTTTTATATATCCTCTCCTCCAATTCTGTATGTCCATCCTTTTATAAACCTCAAAAACTATCTCTTTCAACAGCCTGTTTTCAGAATATCCCAGTACCCCTCCCATGTGCCTTCCATTTTTAATTCCAAACTTTAGCTAATTAAGTATTAAACCCCATCAACATTCTCTGGCAGACTTCACTTTTAAAAGGTTTAAATACTCCTTTAAACTGAAGCCAAGTATGGGCAGTGGAATGTATCTGACAGCATATGCTGTCAAATTGTTTAAAACTTAACAAAGGCCTTTATGCAGGCCACAGGCTGTGCACAAAGCACATGAGGTGCACTAATGCACATGCTGTGCACGAGTGAACATGCCTTCCAATTCAGAATTCAAACCAAACAAATCTTTTTACATTACTGTTTAATCCAAACAACTATAAGTAAACAAAAACTGGTTCTTAATTGACTCAACAAATGCTTAGCAGAAGTAAATCGATTTGTTATTGTTCGGACAGTTGAAATTAATTGACGACACATGTCGACTCGACTATATTAGCATTAACATACATAATCGTAACCAAAAATCCGACATTTAGCAGTATCGACCCCTAATTCGAATTATACTGACTGAGCAAAGTGGTAGTCGAGGAACCAATTGCTCAGTCAACATTTGAAGCTCAATTATTGTACAACAAATACATATGTCTTATCAGAACAGGAGGGGGGGATTTTAGACAAACAAACAGAAGTTCAGGCAAAACGGTTGAAACACAGTTGATAGAAGTCAAGGACCGAAAACGAACAGACCCTTACAACAATCAAACGAACCAAAACAAATAAAGAAAAGAAAGAACTCACCTTAAACCTTGAAAATCAAGACCTTGACTCGAACTTGGCCAGGCCTTTCTTAAGGCTGAACGGACTTTAAACGAAGTGTTTCTCAGATGAGAAACACTTTGATTAAAGTCCATTGGACCTTAATCTCTTTGGTTGAACCAAATGACGGAGGATCACAAAATTTTCAAAACTTAGATATGGGATTCAGGCTTCCCTGGTCAGATTCGGACCAAACCAAGTATGGTTTGGTCACGAGGGGGGTCTGGGGAGTATCTGGTGTGAAGCTGGGGTCAAACTGTGTAGATCGAGTTTCGACTCGAATCTTCAAATGAAGATTCGAGAAGGTGGGGAGGGATTCGAACTACAGGGTTAGTGGATTCATGTTCAGGAAGGCAAGGGGATTCTAGGGTGTTAAGGGGAAGGTCACCGGCATCCATGCCGCCGGGTTCCTGGTGAAGGGGAGATGGGGGCGGCTCTAGGGTTCCGGGGTTCTTTGTGAGGATGATGAAGGGCAGGGGTATTTGGACAGGGGGTGGGGTATGAGGGGCAGCTTATATATGGAGTGAGTGGATGGACCTCAGCCGTTGGATGAGGCATGACGAAGGGCCAAGATCCTTCCACTTGAGGGAAACGGTGTCGTTTCGAGTGTTAGGGGCAGGGTTGGTTCGGGTAACGGGTCGGGCAAATGGGGTTACGGGTGAGAGATTCGGACCGTTGGATCAGCTTGGTTTGGATGGTTGGGATGGATTGGCCTTGAAACGACGTAGTTTTGGCGTTAAACTACGTCGTTTTGATGCCTGGGGAGTGGGCTGTGTGGACCGGTGGATTGGGCCATCCATTTGGGCTTCAGTTTTCAAATGTTTTGTAACCCAAACAAATTTTCCCCCTTTCTTGTTTATTTCTAATTTCCTAAATACACCCCCTAATTAAATAAAACTAGACCATTAATTAACCACTTAACATATTTATTTCAAGCATATAAAATGTTAAAAGAAGGTAAAATTAAACAGGGTGGCGAATCAGGACAAAAGAAAAAATGCGTATTTCTTTGTAATTTTCCATCTAACGAACGGGTCATGGTTTAAATTACGCATGACACATACATTTTAATTCTCTTGGAGCGATTGTCGCGTAAAACAAAAATCACGTGCTCACAGCTGCCCCTCTTTGTTCGGAAACACGAAGAGTTTTCGTGCAAAGATAAAGTGAGCGTGTATGAGCGATTTTTGCCTATGGACTACTCCGTATGAAGCATGTTTTTTTTTTTTTTTGAATGATCTGACCGAATCTTGCTTCAAAGATTTCCTACATATCCTGGGCTAAACAGGAATCAGGTCAATGTAGTTCGAGAGGTTTTGGTAGCTGGGACTACTATGGGATTGCAATGCTTGCTGCTACTGCTATTGCTGTTGTCATTGCTACGTCACTGACCGCCTTATTACAACCAAACGAAAATTAGAAACTGCACTAACTACTTATATGTATGTCAACTGCTAGTTACAAGATTCTTATCTATGATTCTTTTACGACTTGATCTTGGGTCTTAGCTGATTCTGCTTGTAGACTCTGATCTGAATCTTGATGCTTGCGAGTTGCGGCGACTTGTGTAACCTCTGGGATACTGAGTGAGACGCGATTGGCAAGGTTCAGGCCCTTAATTAAACGTTGGAGTCAATCCGCCCTCCATTCACTCTGATATCTCGGAATGTCTTCTTTTTGTCTTTTTCTTCTTTGATTCTGAGTTGAGACTCATCTCGTAGGTCATTTCGATCCGTGTGGCTCGAGGTTAGACCTGCGGGAAAAACCAACAAACGAACGAAATTTTCTGCCCCAGTTTCACTAGGAAAATTTCGTTAATTATTCACCAGGAAATTCATAAAATTGATGAAAGAGGATACGCATGCTCAGTTCAGGGTTGGAGCCCTAACACCGGCTAGCTGGGGAGAGGTTCGGTTTGGGGTTTTAAAAACCCTAATGCCGAACAAAGGAAGAATCCAGTTTAGGGTTCAAAACCCTAATGCTGGCTGGAAGAAAAAGTTCAGTTTAGGGTTTAAAACCCTAATGCTGACTAAAAGGAAAATTCAGTTTAGGGTTTAAAACCCTAACGCTGACTAAAAGGAAAATTCAGTTTAGGGTTTAAAACCCTAATGCTGACTAAAAGGAAAATTCAGTTTTAGGGTTTAAAACCCTAATGCTGACTAAAAGGAAAATTCAGTTTAGGGTTTAAAACCCTAATGCTGACTAAAAGGAAAATTCAGTTTAAGGTTTAAAACCCTAATGCTGATTGCATGGAAAAAGCTCAGTTTAGAGTTTAAAACTCTAATGCTGGCTGAAAGGAAAATTCAGTTTAGGGTTTAAAACCCTAATGCTGATTGCATGGAAAAGCTCAGTTTAGAGTTTAAAACTCTAATGCTGGCTGAAAGGAAAATTCAGTTTAGGGTTTAAAACCCTAATGCTGATTGCATGGAAAAGCTTAGTTTAGAGTTTAAAACTCTAATGCTGGCTGAAAGGAAAATTCAGTTTAGGGTTTAAAACCCTAATGCTGATTGCATGGAAAAGCTCAGTTTAGAGTTTAAAACTCTAATGCTGGCTGAAAGGAAAATTCAGTTTAGGGTTTAAAACCCTAATGCTGATTGCATGGAAAAGCTCAGTTTAGAGTTTAAAACTCTAATGCTGGCTGAAAGGAAAATTCAGTTTAGGGTTTAAAACCCTAATGCTGATTGCATGGAAAAGCTCAGTTTAGAGTTTAAAACTCTAATGCTGGCTGAAAGGAAAATTCAGTTTAGGGTTTAAAACCCTAACGCTGATTGCATGGAAAAGCTCAGTTTAGAGTTTAAAACTCTAATGCTGGCTGAAAGGAAAATTCAGTTTAGGGTTTAAAACCCTAATGCTGATTGCATGGAAAAGCTCAGTTTAGAGTTTAAAACTCTAATGCTGGCTGAAAGGAAAATTCAGTTTAGGGTTTAAAACCCTAATGCTGATTGCATGGAAAAGCTCAGTTTAGAGTTTAAAACTCTAATGCTGGCTGAAAGGAAAATTCAGTTTAGGGTTTAAAACCCTAACGCTGATTGCATGGAAAAGCTCAGTTTAGAGTTTAAAACTCTAATGCTGGCTGAAAGGAAAATTCAGTTTAGGGTTTAAAACCCTAATGCTGATTGCATGGAAAAGCTCAGTTTAGAGTTTAAAACTCTAATGCTGGCTGAAAGGAAAATTCAGTTTAGGGTTTAAAACCCTAATGCTGATTGCATGGAAAAGCTCAGTTTAGAGTTTAAAACTCTAATGCTGGCTGAAAGGAAAATTCAGTTTAGGGTTTAAAACCCTAATGCTGATTGCATGGGAAAGCTCAGTTTAGAGTTTAAAACTCTAATGCTGGCTGAAAGGAAAAGTTCAGTTTAGGGTTTAAAACCCTAATGCTGACTAAAAAGGAAATTTAGTTTAGGGTTTAAAACCCTAATGCTGATTGGCTGGGGATAAAGCTCGAGAATACTACACGATCTATTTTTTGAGTTTTCTTGTTTTAATAGAAGATACAAGGGAGTTTTGCGGGAACTTACCTTTTGAGTGAAGTCCTTATTGCCAAAATGTTTCTTGTACCCGTGTACCTTCTTCTTTGGGCGACACCTGCTTCTTGCACGGTTGTCTTGGATTAACACCTGTTTCAATTTCTCAGACAAAGAACAATTGTTAGTTCGAAAATGACGGTCGGTTTGGTGACCTTGATCGTTCCCAATTGCTTCGTTGCGTCTTTACTTCTGTTGCGAAGTCCCTCCATTGATTCGAATTGAACGGCGAAACCTTTAGACTGCTCAGGCTTGTATTTCCGGATTCTATGATGATTTGCCTCGTAAGGCCCCTTTTTCTTTTCTTACTTCCCCTTTTGCCGTATCGATCACACAAGTGTTTGCTGTCAGATGTTGGCATTCACTCCAGATTTGGCGAACTTCTTCTTCAGGGAAATGACCGTGCGGACTGATTTCAATCACTTGGGTACTCAAATCTTCGTCTTTCGGTACCACTTGGTACCTCCCAAGTTGCCTCAAAACCCGATACGGTGCATAGGGTTGGATACTTTTCAGTCCCATCAACAGAAAGTGAGGCCGGGTTGCCGGCATGTATATGATTTCCTCGATAGGTGACCATCCGAGCGTCCATTAGATTTGGCTGGCAGTGAGAGTTCGGAGAAATGAGGTCCATGATGTGACTCCCTCAGGTAAATTGAGCCCTTTGATTCTCGTGTAGAATTCTCCAATACAAGTTTTCTCTGGCGAACCATAACCCACAAGTGAGGAGCGATGACATAAATGATCGGTCATCCATACTTGCAACAGTAGGTTACATCCTTCGAAGAAGTCACCCCTGGCTCGACAAACAGTGAGAGCCTGGAAAATGTCAGCCATAATCATAGGCGCCAGAGTACTTTTATCTTGGGTAAGCAAAGTACTGACAACCCCAGTTATTCTTAGATCGATGTTTCCGTCCTTCCTTGGGAACACTATAAGACCTAAGAAAGCCGTCATGAAAGCCAATTGCCTGTGTTCGTCCCATTTTTGCCGGTTGCCTTTACTACATAGTTTGAAATCCGGCTTATTGAACCCACCCTCATGACCGTATCTAGCATACATGAGATGGAGACTGCAGAAGCCTTTGGCAAGATCTGGATGGTGAAATGTTCGGGGTATTTTCAGAAAGTCCAAAAATCGGTGTACCGTGACGGCTCTAGGTGCAATCAAGTACTTGAACCTTAACGGAGCTTCATCACCCCCAATGTATCCCGCTATTTCCTCCAGCGTCGGGGTGAGTTCGAAGTCTGAAAAATGGAATACATTGTGCGCCGAGTCCCAGTAAGTGACCAATGATCTGATAATATCACCCCGAGGCTGAATGTCTAGTAAATCCGGGAGATTTTTCAGATATTTCCTCACTTTGCCTTGCCCCTCTTTGCCTAAGTCGTTCCACCATAATCGCAACTCAAAAGGGATCTTGGTCATTATTGAAAACGATTCATTTTGTATCGTGCTCATCCTGCACATTTATTTAAGGCGATAAACTTTATTAGACTCAAAAAATTAAAATTATCTAGATTTTTTTTTGAAAACGGGAGGTTGGACCCGCCGAGGGTTGCCTACGTATCTCACCCCGTGCGAGAATCAAACCGGCGTAGTTCGGTCATATCGCGAATAGAGAAAATCAAATAAACCTAGTAATCAAGAATAAACATTTTTATTGTTTTTGGAGAAATATAAATACTAAAATATTTTTTTTTTTTGCAATATTTGGACTAGTAGTCCGAATTTATAAAAGGATATTACAAAAGAAACAACACATTTTTTGAATTATGAGTTTTCCATTTTTTTTTTTTGAAATAAATACCCTCTTTTTTCTTAAAAGAAAAGAAACAATTTTTATATGTTTTTTTTTAATCAGACTAAAAGGCAACTTTTGGTTTTATTCTTTTCTTTTTTTTTAGAAAAATTCCGACGAGGTTTCGACACTACTTGGACATTGGTTTTATTTTTCCAAAATAAGTAATTATCTCCCTACGCTGCTATTTTTCTTTTTTTTTTAGAAACCGATCAACATGTGGAACCGAAGCAAATAAATGCGCAAAACAAATAAGATGCAGCAGGGTGGCCCTTTCATTTCTGGTTGCTTGTCCTAGACGGACCCAACCCCTGTGTTGAGCCCCCTAAGTCAAATGCAACATGATGCAAATAAGCGTTCCTACTAGGGATCCGGCATGAAGTCGAGTTATACTAGGTTTAAGCCTTGGTATTTGTTCTAGACTGTGTACCCGAGCGGACAACTCGAGTCGAGGAGGGGCAACTTACCGGGAACCAAAAGGCCGTCCGGCTTCGTAACTTATCCGTCCTCTTTCTTATTTCGGGTATTGACACTAATAGAATAGGAAGTCTCGATCAGCGAGCTTCTCCCCGGAGGTGAAGAGAGAAGGGTTTCGGCACAGTTTATATACAGTTCAGACAATATCAAAGCGGTAAAAGACAACATTTAGCACGTTATGCAAAAATATGTAATAAAGATCAGATAATAAAGCCAAATATAACAATTATTCTAAGCTCGAATTCTTGAACCCTGAACCGGTGGTTCTGGGTTTTAACTCCCCAGCAGAGTCGCCAGAGCTGTCACACCTCCTTTTTGCGCGCCCGGCCCCGAAGGGTTAAATGCGCGAGTGGAGTTTTTCCAATTTAAGTGACAATATTCGAAATGGGATTATTTATTTAATTCAGAGTCGCCACTTGGGAAAGGTTTGGCTTTTGGTGTCCCAAGTCACCGGTTTATCTTGAATCCCAAATCGAGGAAATTTTCGACTTTTCCAAATGAAGTCTGCGAACCAGAAATTCTAAGTAAGGAATTCTGTTGACCCGAGGGAAGGTGTTAGGCACCCTCGAATCCCGTGGTTCTAGCACGGTCGCTTAAATTGTTATAATGGCTAAATATCTGATTTAAATACATGTTGTGACTTATGTGCTTTATTAAGTTTTATCCGCTTTTATTATTATCATTTATTTTTATAGACTTGCAACGTCGTGAAAATGTATCTCGAACCACGTCACAATCAATGCACCCGTAGTTATTAACACATTTCGTCTCCGTTGAGATTTGAAGTTGGGTCACATAAATGCGCACCCGAATTTAAGAATGTAATTTGATTAAGTCGCGCCTAAAGAATCTAACGCGTTATTGTCTTCGGGGCGGGCAGTGGAATTCACTAAACAGCCCGTCCCAAATTCTAAGTATTTATTACGACCAATTATTGAGGGCCCCGCAATTTGCCTTTTGATTCGGCGAGGCTCGTCTCATTATTTTAGAAGGGTACCCTACAAGGACTACATTTTTACTACATTTATCTTTAAAGGGAAGGATGATGCCGAATTTTACTGGTTTAGAAAATACGGACTGAATCCTTATCATGTTTGCCGAACCTAAACTTGTTTGATTACCTGATTGATTGTTCATGAGGTGAGAGCTACGGCATGCTTTGTCTTCAACAAGTGAATATGCTTATTAATTCGCTAAGTGAGATTGCAAACAAACTAACAATATATATTGAGTTATGTTTTAACGACCTCCAAGTTCTATTCTTAACACTCTAACCTATTTGAAATTGATAAAAAAAATCGGCTGTTTTATTAGGAAAAATTACTACTAATTGAACTCAAAAATGATTATTAGTTTTTCTCAACAATCATTACATCATTTCGAAATAAAAATCTGTACCAAAACCCAGTATCGAACCTGTATTGGAACGAATAAACTGACAAGAGAACTGGCATTCATGGCCATACTCTTAGTGTGACTGTATGGGAGTTTGTTTGGGGATACATTTATCCCGGACCCAGTATCACAGTTTTGTCAATTCAGTGGTCTAGGCAAAATACATACAATGCTTACCATGACTCTATGTTATACAGTCATACTAAATCAAACAAGTGTTATACTGAATGTATACTAAATCAAAACATGTTGTCTATGTCATACTGTCATTACTATTGAGTCATGCTATCTAACAGTTCATCTTAAACAGAATGTATGCTAGTTCATACAGAATATTTGCAGTTCACAGTAAGAATACAGGCCCAACCAACATTCGAACTATCTTTTTACACCAATGCTATAACATAAACTGGCGTTCATTTCTTTATTTCTGCTTCAACTTCAAACTTTCTACAATACAAGGTTCAAAAGTTGTGTACCTGGGAATATTTGCAATTGAAGAAAAGGGCAATCAGTAGAGTAACAATGAACAAATGCAGCAGCAGTAACAACACCAACAGCAACAGGGCAGAATAGCAGCAGGCAAAACAATACAGCAAGAAACAGGCTCGAGTGCAGAGAAGCAAATATGGCCAATAGAAAGTAATAGCCAAATAGCGGCAACACCCAGTGGAATAGAAACAGAAATCCAAACAGACCAGACCAGTAGTAAATCAATGAAAACACTCGATTGATAGACACAAATGGAATTTCAAAGAACCAGAATTGATTTCAACAAGTTGAAACAACTGAAAACCCAAATAACAAATAGGAAGAAGCAATTTCTGATTGTTGGTTGTATAGTTTCTATCCCTTAACCTCTCTCTATCTGTGTTTTGTGTTTTTCCTTTTCAGCTCCTCAAGGTTTTTTTTATATATCCTCTCCTCCAATTCTGTATGTCCATCCTTTTATAAACCTCAAAAACTATCTCTTTCAACAGCCTGTTTTCAGAATATCCCAGTACCCCTCCCATGTGCCTTCCATTTTTAATTCCAAACTTTAGCTAATTAAGTATTAAACCCCATCAACATTCTCTGGCAGACTTCACTTTTAAAAGGTTTAAATACTCCTTTAAACTGAAGCCAAGTATGGGCAGTGGAATGTATCTGACAGCATATGCTGTCAAATTGTTTAAAACTTAACAAAGGCCTTTATGCAGGCCACAGGCTGTGCACAAAGCACATGAGGTGCACTAATGCACATGCTGTGCACGAGTGCACATGCCTTCCAATTCAGAATTCAAACCAAACAAATCTTTTTACATTACTGTTTAATCCAAACAACTATAAGTAAACAAAAACTGGTTCTTAATTGACTCAACAAATGCTTAGCAGAAGTAAATCGATTTGTTATTGTTCGGACAGTTGAAATTAATTGACGACACATGTCGACTCGACTATATTAGCATTAACATACACAATCGTAACCAAAAATCCGACATTTAACAGTATCGACCCATAATTCGAATTATACTGACTGAGCAAAGTGGTAGTCGAGGAACCAATTGCCCAGTCAACATTTGAAGCTCAATTATTGTACAACAAATACATATGTCTTATCAGAACAGGAGGGGGGGATTTTAGACAAACAAACAGAAGTTCAGGCAAAACGGTTGAAACACAGTTGATAGAAGTCAAGGACCGAAAACGAACAGACCCTTACAACAATCAAACGAACCAAAACAAATAAAGAAAAGAAAGAACTCACCTTAAACCTTGAAAATCAAGACCTTGACTCGAACTTGGCCAGGCCTTTCTTAAGGCTGAACGGACTTTAAACGAAGTGTTTCTCAGATGAGAAACACTTTGATTAAAGTCCATTGGACCTTAATCTCTTTGGTTGAACCAAATGACGGAGGATCACAAAATTTTCAAAACTTAGATCTGGGATTCAGGCTTCCCTGGTCAGATTCGGACCAAACCAAGTATGGTTTGGTCACGAGGGGGGTCTGGGGAGTATCTGGTGTGAAGCTGGGGTCAAACTGTGTAGATCGAGTTTCGACTCGAATCTTCAAATGAAGATTCGAGAAGGTGGGGAGGGATTCGAACTACAGGGTTAGTGGATTCATGTTCAGGAAGGCAAGGGGATTCTAGGGTGTTAAGGGGAAGGTCACCGGCATCCATGCCGCCGGGTTCCTGGTGAAGGGGAGATGGGGGCGGCTCTAGGGTTCCGGGGTTCTTTGTGAGGATGATGAAGGGCAGGGGTATTTGGACAGGGGGTGGGGTATGAGGGGCAGCTTATATATGGAGTGAGTGGATGGACCTCAGCCGTTGGATGAGGCATGACGAAGGGCCAAGATCCTTCCACTTGAGGGAAACGGTGTCGTTTCGAGTGTTAGGGGCAGGGTTGGTTCGGGTAACGGGTCGGGCAAATGGGGTTACAGGTGAGAGATTCGGACCGTTGGATCAGCTTGGTTTGGATGGTTGGGATGGATTGGCCTTGAAACGACGTAGTTTTGGCGTTAAACTACGTCGTTTTGATGCCTGGGGAGTGGGCTGTGTGGACCGGTGGATTGGGCCATCCATTTGGGCTTCAGTTTTCAAATGTTTTGTAACCCAAACAAATTTTCCCCCTTTCTTGTTTATTTCTAATTTCCTAAATACACCCCCTAATTAAATAAAACTAGACCATTAATTAACCACTTAACATATTTATTTCAAGCATATAAAATGTTAAAAGAAGGTAAAATTAAACAGGGTGGCGAATCAGGACAAAAGAAAAAATGCGTATTTCTTTGTAATTTTCCATCTAACGAACGGGTCATGGTTTAAATTACGCATGACACATACATTTTAATTCTCTTGGAGCGATTGTCGCGTAAAACAAAAATCACGTGCTCACAATCGCAGTGCTTCCTTCGCGATCGCAATGACCATTTTCCCCTTCCTCTATGTGATCACATTGATTTCTTTGCGATTACATAGACCATTTTCGCCCAGTTAAATTTTTAAACTTCAGAAACAGTAGCTGCGGGATTCATTAGAAATTTCACCAAAACCTTTCTTCTCCAAGCTCTTGGGCGACCATTGAAGCAATTCTTCATCAAAACCTCTTGGGTTAGTAATTCTTAGCCTATTTTCTTCATTTTCCTTCAACATCTATTGAAATCCTAGGCCTAAAATATGTGATTTAAGGTAAAAAATTGGATATTTGGGTAGAGTTAGGGCTTTTTGATTTTTTCTTGATTTAGACCTCATTTTGGGGTCCAATTTGGAAACAAATTATATATTCGGGCTCGTGGGTGAATGAGTGATTTGATTTTGGTCCGAACCTCGTGTTTTGACCAAGCGGGCTCGGGGTCGATTTTTGGGATTTTGGGAAGAATGCTTGGAAAGCTATAATTAGGCATTGGGTTCGCTTTGTTTAGCATTTATTGATGTATTAAAGTCATTATAGTATAAATACAATCGATTTGGACCCAAATTTGAGAGGAAAAGCGGTAATTGAGGATTGAATTGGTCATGGAAGTTCGAGGCAAGTGTTTTGTCTAACCTTAGCTTGAGGGATTAGGAGTTGAGTCGTATTTGCTACCTACTTCTTGTTGAGTACGACGTATAGTCATGGTGACGAGTATCTATACGTTGGTGTCAAGCATGATCGTGGGTCTTAAATTGAAAGTTGTTGTGTTCTTGAATGACACCTTGTATGCTTTACTTAATGATCTTCTATGATTGAGCATTTCAATAATTGAACTAAGTACAAGCTAAGTGAGATTGGTTATAGCTGATTCTCCCTTGTCTGGATGATTATTTCGATATTGTTGTTCCCTTTCAGGAAAATTATTATATTACTTCTGTTCCCTTACAGGGATTTCTTGTGATTGTGTGATGAACTGAAATGGGAGCCGATGGTACGCCTACCACAAGATATTAGGAAATGGGAGCGAGTGGTACGCCTACCACAAGATTGATAAAATGGGAGCGGATGGTACGCCTACTACAAGATTGATAAATTGGGAGCGGGTGGTACGCCTACCACAAGATATTATAAAATGGGAGCGGGTGGTATGCCTACCACAAGATATTATGAAATGAGAGCGGGTGGTATGCCTACCACAAGATTGATAAAATGGGAGCGGGTGGTACGCCTACCACAAGATATGAGAAATGACATCGGGTTGCACGCCTGCAACAAGAGGAAACTGAAAGTGAAAGTTGCCTTACTTCTCTTTATCCGTGTTAGAAGTTAAATTGTAGTTTCCTTACTATTCTTTGATATTCTGTTTTATCGGCTAACCCCGGAGAATGTTTCCCCTTCCCCAGCTTTAATTGCTTATTATCTGCGTACTTTCCCACCAAATGTTATATAACTGCACAGGTTTATCTGGAGTCTGGTCCTAGCCTCGTCACTACCTCACCGGGGTTAGGCCAGACACTTACCAGCACATGGGGTCGGTTGTGCTGATACTACACTCTGTGCTCTTTTGCACAGATCAGGGTATTAGAAAGCAGTAGTAGCTCGGGAGCCAGCCTTCATTCCACCGAGACGTTGAGGTAGCCTTGCAGGCGTCTGCAGGCCCGACGTCTCCTCTATTTTATACTTCATCCCGTTATCTCACGTGTTCCAGACAAACAATTTTATATTTCTTTCAAACGGTTGTATTTAGTACTCTTAGTAGTCCATGGATGTTGTGACATCAGGTTCTGGCTAGAAGTATGTGTTGGTATCGAGATATTTTGATTTTTCATCTACTTAAGTCTTCTGCTAAATTTCATATTTCGCTGTTATTTACATGCTCATTTATTGCTAATGAAATTGGTCAAGAGTTTTAAAACAAAAGAGGTAATGATTTAAGTTCATGGCTTGCCCAGCTTCTACGAGTAGACGCCATCACGACTTCCGAGGGTAGGGAATTAGTATAGTGTATTATATATACTAAGTGTATATATATATATATAAGAACATGAAGCGCTCGGAACACAGGGACGAGTTCTTTTAGGTATTGATACACTTGTAAATTGATTCATCGACTTATAACCTACTCATATGCATGTATATATATTAACAATAAATTAAAACGTCTTGACTTATATCAATTAATATATATATATAAGCTATATTCGATATAATATTAGCTAATGCACTAATACTTAGTGCATAGTATAGTATAGTATATATATACTAAGTGTATTATATATACTAAGTGTATAGTATAGTGTATTATATATCAAGGTATATTCGATATATATAGTATAATATAGTATATAGTATATATATATATATATATATATATATATATATATATATATATATATATATATATATATATTAATTGATATAAGTCGAGATGTTTTAATTTATTGTTAATATATATACATGCATATGAGTAGGTTATAAGTCGATGAATCAATTTACAAGTGTATCAATACCTAAAAGAACTCGTCCCTGTGTTCCGAGCGCTTCATGTTCTTATATATATATATATATATATATATATATATATATATATATACACACGCACACGCTTCGTAGTACTACTTAACTACATATATAGCATGTTAGAGTATATTTTAGTGTATTCATCCCTTGTATTACAAAAGTGTTAACGGATTACATTTATATTATTTAGATAGTAAATACAAAAGTGATTTTTAATTTTGACCGATATTGACCTGAAAAGCGACCAACTTTGGTCGCTAATTATATATAATTTTAAATTATCGACCAACGTTGGTCGCTAAATTTAAATCAGATTTATTTATATTTCATATAATATTTAAAATATTAATATTATTGTTAAACGTTAGAACTGAGTCCCAGATTAGCGACCAAAGTTGGTCTCTATTTGGTCGCTAACTTTGAATTGCTAAATTTGAATTATATTTATTTATATTTTATAATTTTTTTAAATAATATTATAATTATTAAAATTTTATAATTGGGTCCCAAATTAGCGACCAAAGTTGGTCTCTATCTGTTTACTCTTTATTTAGTAACCAACTTTGGTCGCTAATTTTAAATATTATAATTTTTTTAAATAATACTATAATTATTAAAATTTTATAAGTGGGACCCCTTTAGCGACCAACGTTGGTCGCTAATCTCAGTATTTCTTTGGCCAAGCAAGTCTGACCAGTCCGGTCAACAGCTTGACAAAATTTTCGACCAAGTAGCGACCAACCTTGGTCGCTAATGTATTTAAAATTATTATTTTATTATTTTCACCAGTTTAGCGATCAACTTTGGTCGCTTTTCTTGTCAGACCAACTTTGGTCGCTAAATTTTGGTCGCTTTTTACAGAAATTCTAGTAGTGGTTATTTTCAGCACGTACTATTTGTTATTTGGATTGTAAGAACCAGTTTAGGAACTTGATTTTTGGTATAACGTAATAACTTTCGGTATAAATTATTCATTCATCTCTAGTACTTAAGTGGTTTACTAAACTAACAGATATTTTAGTAAATTATTTTCTTTGTCTACTTTTGATTTGTTATGCTACTAATGTGACCTACCTTTAAATAGTTTTGGTTTTCATTGAGATAGGTTTACGCATGTCCAATACACTTCAAGGTAATTATGAGCAGTTAAGAGCATTCGATAGTTGAGATCTGAAGTAAAAGAAATATGCAGAAGAAACAAGTTGAATAAACATTGCTCATCAAGTTGTTCAGTAATGAATTCAACTCATATTACATATATTAGGCTAATGAGTTAGAGAAAATAATTAATACATGCCCAGAAGGCATTTGAGGAATGAACTATATTACCTTTGACAAACTTTAAAAAATTTTGTGTGACCAAGTGCTTTTGTTTCTCATATATTAGTCCCATCAACAACTTCTGCCAATAAAAAATTTGAAAGAATTATTCATTCATTCTAAAGAAGGTAAATTCATTCGCTAGTTTCAACTCCTTCATTTGGATTCTAGTTTCTTCAAAATTTTGTTCTGTATTTTTCCTTTACCCTTTTGTGAATATAAAACTTTTCAAAACTTAATTTATTTACAAATTATGGGTAATGTAACGATCCGCCCGGTTGTTTTGAGTATTTTAGCATGTTTTCCCTATTTGATGCTTTATATATGTGTATTTATGGTTACCTCAGCAGCCAACATCTACACGCAATGTGCAGAAATGTAGTATCGGTACAACCAACCCCATGTGCTGGTAAGTAACAAACCTAACCTTAGGTTGAAAGTAGTGACGAGCTGGAACATAGGTCAAGTCCAACACCAATAGCTAACAACAGTTCATAATAATATAAAACAATTAAATAAAGAAGTAGCTCAGAGATAAAATGCTCAGCCTTTTTATAGTTTTCCGAAAATAGTTCCTCTATTCAAGTATTTCAGTGAAAACCCAAATCCTTTATCGAAATCCTCAAAAAAATGAGTAAGTTTGAAAATAGTGATTTTTCCCATAAAACTTTCTTCCACAATAGGAGATTTCATTTTCAAATGGCACGAGGAAAGTACATCTGTGTGCCTATATGTCAATGTGCATGCCAATTCAATGCAAAATAGTATAAAGCCACATGCATACTCTCAGAGTATCAATCCATTCAGTCCTCCCAGTCACTCAATCCTCTCAGTCACTCGGTCCTCCCAGTTACTCAATCCTCACAGTCATTCATGCCTCATAGTCACTCAATCCTCTCAAGTCACTCGGCACTTGCCCTCGGCACTCGCACTCGGCACTCGCACTCGGCACGCGCACTCGGCACTCGCACTCGGCACGTACACTCGGCACTCGCGCTCGGCATGCGCACTCAGCACTCGCACTCATCGGGGGTGTGTACAGACTCCGGAGGGCTCCTTTAGCCCAAGTGCTATAATAAGCCAATCATGACATAAATCAATAAAATATGCTGCAGTATGCAACCCGATCCCATAAAATGTAATCAATATAACATGCTTTGGCGTGCAGTCCGACCCCATAACTGTCACCCATAATTAGGCTCTCATCCTCATTCACTTAATCTCTCCAGTCTTACTCACAGGCTCACAATGTCATGAAACTAGCCCGACAACAATGATACGATGTATCAATAAACAACAATTGAGACTGAGATATGATATGAATGCATGAATATGAGTGACTACGAAATATCAATGAAATCAGTGAGGTGACAGCAAGAAAGGACCACTATATAGTGCCATGGAAATAACAGAGTCACAATTCACAGAGCGCATGCCCATACGGCCGTCACCTAGCATGTGCGTCACCTCAACACCAACCACATAATACGTAATTCGGGGTTTTATACCCTCAGCACTAAGTTTAGAAGAGATACTTACTTGAACAAGCCAATTCCAATACTGAGCAAGCCAATCGATACTCCAAAAATTCCATCTCGTGCGTTCCGAGGTCCGAACGATTCAAAACTACCCAAAAACAACTCAATTACATCAGGCAATGCTAAAGGAACCAATCCAAATCGAAAAATATCGAATCTTTAATCAAAGCCCAAAATTGGCCAAAAAGCGCAGTCGAGGCCCGCACCTTGAAATTCGACAAAACTCATAAAATATGATAATCCATTCAATTATAAGTCCAACCGTACTAATTTCATCCAATTCCAGCTCCGAATCAATGTTCAAAGTTCAATTACTCACTTTAGAATTTGTTTTTGATAAAAATCCCCAATTATCCGATAAAAATATGAATTAATTCAAAAATGAACTTCTATGATCATATTAAAATACAAAAATTATAGTTATATACTGACCCCCATGAAAAGACGAGAAGAACGCTACAAAAAGCACCTCAATCGGAGCTCTAGAACTCAAGATATGATCAGAATACCAAAAGAACACAGTTTGATTTTTTTTATACACAAGGATTTTTGCTTTTGCGATAAAAATTCCATACCTGCGCATTTGCAGCTGTCATTTCTGCTTTTGAGGACTATTTTGTGCACCTGCGTGGCCGCAAATGCGGACCAAACTTCGCATCTGTGAAAACACCTGCAACAACTCTCTTCTCCAACACTAAAATGAGCATAACTCCCTCATACGATATCCAAATTTATCGATTCTTTTTGCTATGACTCCATAATTGAGATACGGATCTAGTGCTTCAATCAAAACAGAAATTGGGATTATTTGTTTAAGATGATACCATTTATGCTTGAAGAAACGACATCGAAACATAAAAAACGAGCGCAACACAAACCTTTCCGAAACTCACCCGAGCCCCTCGAGATCCCGTTCAAACATACCAAAATGTCCCATATCATAACAAGAACCTACTTGAGGCCTCAAAACACACATAACAACATCAAAACGACAAATCACACCTCAATCCGAAATCAATAAACCTGAAACTTCAAACTTCTACAACTGATGTTGAAACCTATCAAATCATGTCCGATTGACCTCAAATTTTGCACAGAAGTCACATTTTACATTACGGACCTGATCCAACTTCCGAAATCAGAATCCGACCCCGATATTAAAAAGTCTACTCCCGGTCAAACTTTCCAAAATTTCAACTTTCGCCATTTCAAGCCAAATTTTACTACGGACCTCCAAATCATAATGTGGATGCACTCCTAAGTCTAAAATCACCCAAAAGAGCTAACAGAGCCATCAGAAATCCAATCCAAGGTGAAATACTAAATAGTTAAACTTGGTCAAGCCTTTCAAATTTAAAGCTTCTAGCTGAGAATCATTCTTCTAAATCAAATCCGAATAACTTGAAAACCAAAACTGACAATTCTTATAAGTCATAATATATCATACAGAGATACTCATGCCTAAAAACTATCGAGTGAAGTGCAATTGCTCAGAACGAATGGTCTGGTCGTTACACCTAGTCTTAAGGTTGTACGTTTATTTTGGACTTAGGCGTATGTCTGGATGTAGATTGGAGGTCCTTAGGTTGATTTGATGATTTTTGGCAAAAGTTGAAAGGTTGAATGTTCGGAAGGTTGATAGGTTTGACCAAGAATAGACTTTGATGATATCTGGTTCGCATTTTGGTTATAGGAGTTAGAATAGGTAAAGTATGCCATTTGTAACTAGCATGCAAAATTTGAGGTCATTCGGAGTTGTTTATGCTTGTTCGGTGTGAGTATTGAATTTGAAAACTTGTATTAGTCCTTAGGCTTAATTTGAGGTGCGATTAATGATTTTGATGTTGTTTGGTGTGATTTGAGGCCTTGATTAGGTGCGCGTTATGTTTTGGGATTTGTTGGTATGTTTGGACGGAGTCCCGAGGGTCTTGAGGGAAGTTTGTGATGGAGTTCAGACCTTTTATGGACTTAGTTATATTGCCGAATGTTCGGGCTTCTAGTATTTTTGCTTCTACGAGGGGCTTGGCTACAGATGTAGAGCCGCGGGTGCAGCCAGTTGTGCGCAGAAGCGCACACGCATGTGTGAAGGAATGATTCGCAGAAGCGAATGGTCAGGGGATTAGTTGTGTCTACATATGCGATGGAATTTCCGCAGATGCAGTGTTGTAGTTGCGACTATATGGACCGCAGATGCAATTTTGCTGGACAAGATTTAAAATTGAGGGTTTGGTCCTTCCTTCTCATTTTTTGAATTGTGGAGCTCGATTGAGGGCGAGTTTTGGAGTGCTTTTCATCATAATTGAAGGGGTCAGTGATCTCTAGTTAATTTTGGTGTTAGTTATTGATTACCCATTGATTATTACACCTAACTTTCATGACTTAAATGTGGGATTTAGGGTTTTTAGGATTATGATTTTGAAGAGTGAGATTTGAAGAATTGAGGATCGATTTGAGGTTGGAATTTGATGAAACACACATATTTGGACTCGCATTGGAATGGTTGTTCGGAATTTATGAGTTTAGTCGGGTTCCGAAGTGGGGGATCGGGGTTATCCTTTTAATTTTGGTTAATAATTTTGGCTTTATCATTTGGAATCATTTCTTATGGCTTTTACTGATGATATTATGTTATTTTGGTTAGATTCGAGCCGTCCGGAGGTTGATTCACGCGTGAAAGGCCTATTAGAGGATATATTTGGCTTGCTTGAGGTATGTATTTGACCTAAAATTGGTTGAGACACTAGTTGCCTAAGTTATTTGTGATAGTTAGCTGCTTTTGGTGGCGCAGATGTGTAAGGCTAATCTTATGTGCATGCATCGAGATATTATCCATGCTTGGGGTTGTGCTTAGGTTATGATATTGCTTGAGTTATTGCTAAGCTTCATGCATTGATGCCTATCTTATTTGTATCCATGTTATTAGCTAGTTGAGCCATGTTTGAGGTTAAATAAAGGTTAATCTCCTGATTGAACCTGATAGCTGCCATTTTAGGGTGTATTACCTGGTTTGAGTGATGATATCACACTTGTACATGCATACACCTTAGCATGTCACTTATACCAGTCCGAGAGTATTCTTGCATATTTGCTTTCTCTGTGATATGGTTTGGATAGGTAGTTATGCCGGGCGGTTTGTGATATTGTGCTTGTGACCATGCCGAGTGTATTATGATGTTGTGCTTGTGACCACGCCGAGTGGATTATGATATTGGTCATGTGTCCATACTAGGTGGATTCGTGATATTAAGCGTGTGACCACGCCGGGTAGATGAGGATATTGTCACGCCCCAAAAACGAGGGGCGCGACCAGCGCTCGACCGGGTAGCCCCAGCCAAGCGGACCTGGGTGCCTTTCCTATTCCACGTGTTACCCTGCGTTTCCATTACCCATTAACCAAATGAAATAGCCATTTATAATTTAAACACATTCTTACGAGACTTACATAATATACATGGTTACTTAGCATGGTTTACAAGTTACACTGCCCAAATACATAATAAATAAGTACATAACCTACATTTCCTGTCTACGGAGCCTCTAAGGATACAAAAGGGTGATACAATACTTGCCGGTAATAAGACTCCAGCTATACCTTATACAAATACCAGAATAAAACTCCAAAAGAAAAGCGGCATGAGCCACGCAGGACCCCGAGAGGAAAGGGGCTCACCAATTCAGCTGACGGGAAGTGGAGGAGTGCTACTGTCGGTGGGCTGGAGTACCTGCTATAGAACCACCTACAATCATAACACGAATGTAGCGCCCCCGGCAAAAGGGACGTCAGTACATTTGAATTGTACTGGTATGTATGAACAAACTTTACCCCAAGTAAAATCAAGGAACACACAGATAACAAACAGTAATAGAATCAACAATCAAATGCACATGAAAGGAACAACCAAAGCCAAACAAGTTTCACAATCTCTCCTTTTCCCTTTCAACATTATTTCATCACATCAATGATTTCACAACTTTCACATATTTAAATTTCAATAGTGATTTCGATCACTTTTCCACCCTTATTACCTCAGCCACCCTTATCACAACAACCCACACCTTATAACTTTGTGTTGCAGCGCACAACCCCATCTCACCGGACAATCATATTTTACACGACAATAACAACAATTCACAAAGAATTTTCATAAACATCAATACCATTTACATCATATGCAACAGCCCGTATACAATTTAAGTCACATCGATAATTGCCCGCGACAAGTCATGTATGATATTACCAGAGTTATTTCAATTGCATCAATTACGATTTCTTTCCATCATTTGTTACACAGCTTTTACCACATAAACACATTCACACACACACACTTGGTTTGTTGCCATTTACTTACACCATTATATCGGGAGACTTAACCAACAACGTTCAAGGCATATTAATCACAAGAATTTGCAAATAGTCCACATAAGTAACACATACCAATTACTCGTACACCAAACAAGGTGACTTTACAAAGGTTAAAGTTAGCCTTACATACCTGGAGTCGAATTCCTTTTTTAATTTCTACTTTCAATTCACCAACAACCTAGTACCGTCAATCTAGTTCACAAGTTAACACATATAACTTAGAATTGAAGTTCACAAACTCAACCCAAACTTACTTAGGTTATCAACCCCTCTTTTGCAAATCTTTACTTCTACCCAATTCCTCTTACTAGATTCTAGGTTTTAAAGGACATGCATGTGTATTTCAACTTCCATTTTCAAGAATCAACGCATGAGAATCTCCCTTTTTGTTTAAATCTGAAAACAAATGAAAAGGGTTTTGGGATTTTACCTGTAAGAACGGAGATGAAGACAATTACTTGAAATTTCTCGGCCTGCATGACTTTGAAAAATCAAATTGATGGAGATAAGACTTTCTCTCTCAAGAATTATCTCTTCCCTCTCTCTAGTTTTGTTTAGAAAATAGGTTTTTTTTTATTTTTTTTTTTATTAGATACAGTATCAAGGACTACTAATTTCAATTGGAACAAGCTATGATAATGTGGGGGCAATGGAGAGGTCATAAGAGGGTTATTTTTTTTGGGGGGGGGGGGAGGGGGGAGGGAGGGAGGGACGGGCAAACCTATATGGGGAGATGGATCACAAAGAGTGAACGATGAATCCTACGATCAGATGGATGACGAGCATCGGAAGATAGGCTTTCAAGCTCTGTACAAATGATGGATAGAAACCTCTGTATCAGAATTTAGACTACCCTATTTCTACAAAAACTTAAGCAACTACCAATGATCTCCTTTAGCTCAATGAGAAAAAGGTACAATAGCTAATAGAGGCAGAAAGAGTACAATGGCAGCAGATACTAAAATTACAGATCACCGCGAAAGCACATTAGAGCATTGTTATTATTGCATCTACAATGGCGTTGACATCTTTATCATCCTATCACAAAGGCTTTTCAGATGCTCTGTAACTGAGAAAACGAAATGCGGATGGTTGAGCCACCAAGGAATGTAGCATTTTTGCATACCAGTGCCTCAGTTGCCTGCTCCTCCTTTTCAAAAAGAACAAGAGCCTGCTGTTTGCCATTCATCTCAAACAGCTTACTATTGATGATGGGACCACGCTCCTCCAGATGTGCCACGATCTCTTCCTCTGTTACATCCTGGGGCAGGGAGGAGAGGTGGATCATCTTAGTAGGAGAGCAACAATACCGGTAGTTTTTAGCAGCATTACGGTTAAAACGGTTGAGATTTGAATTCAAGTAGTCATGTGTGTCCGGTCCGGTAGTAATATTGGGGTGCTTTGAGAAGTTGACTTCCAGCCGCTTATCAAATAATATGGCGCCCTTCAAAAAATGAACAGCCAACTCAGCCTGGAAGCCATCACCCATCTGAACCAGAGCATGATCTGGTTTATTGCGCAGAATCTTAATTATGATAATGTTTCCATAAAGGGAAAAGAGATTAAAAAGCTTGTCCTCATCTATTCTATCTGAATCTAAATTAGACACAAGAATAGTACATCTGTCCCGCTAATTCCAGGTGGCAAACCACCAGCAAACGCAGCTGCAATTGCTTCAGCATTTCCCATCTGAGGAAATCCACCTGCATGAGCTCCAGAACCTTGGAAGGAGTACATATCTCCATATCCTTGCTGAGAGGATTTGCCCTTCTGTTCTGATGGTAGATTCGGGTTAGTGAAGTCCCTTGAACGCTCATTATTGTAGTTCACTTGCAATTCATCTAGGTTAGAGAACTGTATGTCAAGCTGACAGCAGCCATCATATATATTACGCCCCTGAAGTGAGTTCCTTGCAGAAACAGCACTTTGTTGTAGTTGAAACTGGATTAAAGCTTGAAAACCAGCCGACTTCTGAAACATAACGATCTTCTCTACAAATCCATGTGGAGAAAACACTTGATGCAGCACATCCACAGTTATAGGGTATAGCATGTGATTGGGGTGTTTTATTGAAGAAGGGGTCGGGTTTAAAATTTAGAAAAATAGGAGCACGAGTTAGGTATGCGATCGCATTTTGCGATCGCAGAGTGGAAATGCGGTCCGCAGAATGGACTGCAAAAGTGCTCCCAAAATCTGAACACACTGCCTGGGTATGCGGCAGAAATGTGGTCCGCATACCCGTTCTGCGGTCGCATAATGCACCGCAGAACTGCCCCTCACAAAAATCCCAAGGGAAATATGCGACGACTATGCGGTCCACATATCGGTTATGCAATCGCATATCGGACCGCATATTTAACCTCAAATTCGACCAATACACTGACTCACTTTGCGACGATTATGCGGTCCGCATACCTAATATGCGACCGCAGAATCGCATTTTCTGGAAAACAGTATTTCTTGACTTTTTATAGCATAGATCAGTACAAAAGGTCCGAACTGCGGCGAACAAGCTCGCCGCGAAGAATTTTACACATTCCTAACACATATTCGGGACTTGGCACCACGAGCTACCAGGTTTGAGTACACGTTTTCACGGGGCCTTACATCCTCCCCCACTTAAAATCATTCAACCTCGAATGAGGATTTTGGAAATCGGTTGGTTTTGAAAACATGATATGCAAACTCCCAATTTTTTTTTGAAAATTTTTGCCAGAGTTTCCTTTGTAATTAGACTTATCTACCTGTCAGAGAGCTCCATAAACATTATTTCCAAGCACCATTACGCTATTCCTATTATCCCTACAACCGGTATACAAATCATTACCTCAACACCTGCACATAATTTGGTCACTTCAATGAGTCCCATACAGTTTAACTACTTCAATACACTATACACATTTCAATTAATCATTACCAATCTACACTACCTTTAATCAATCACTTATCACATGGGTTCTTACAAAATTTTCATTTACCAAAAAAAGGTTTGCGCATGACTCAAATAATCAATACACATACAATTCTTGCACAACTTGAGGAGTTACAAGAGTAAAGCATTTAGGGGAAATATGGGGTGTCTTTGCACCAAATTGAACACAACATCAGTTTGCTTAGAGATAAGAGTTCGCACGATCACTACTAGACTTGTTCGAACAGATGGGGATATTTTTCTTTTATTTCACTTTCCGCTTCTCACGTGGCTTCCTCGACTTATTGACTTTGCCATGGTACTTTAACTGAAGCAACTTCCTTGTTTCTCAATTTGTGGACTTGCCTATCAAGAATAGCAACCAGAATTTCTTCATATGATAACTCTTTATTGACCTCGATAGTCTCGATTGGCACGGTGGTGGATGGATCTCCAACCATTTTCTTTAACATAGATACATGGAACACCGGATGCACTAAGGACATTTCAGGGGGCAATTCCAGCCTATAAGCCACCTGTCCTATCCTTTGAGTGATCCGATATAGCCCGACATACCTTGGGATCAATTTTCCTTTCTTCCCAAATCGCATGACTCCCTTCATGGAAGATACTTTCAAGAACACCCAATCATCTACTTGGAATTTCCAATTCTCTTCGATGCATGTCTGCATAGGATTTCTGACGACTCTGAGCAGTTTTCATCCTCTCCTGAATGATTTTAACCTTTTTATAGCCCGATGCACAAGATCTGGCCCTAACAGTTCTACTTCACCAACCTCGAACCACCTAATCAGAGATCTACACCTCCTTCCATGCAATGCCTCAAATGGGGCCATCTGAATACTAGCGTGAAAGCTGTTATTGTAAGCAAACTCGACAAACGGCAAATGGTCATCCCAACTGCCTTCGAAAGCTAGAACACAAGCTCGCAACATATCTTCAAGCGTCTGAATGGTCCGCTCTGCCTGCCCATCAGTTTACTGATGAAGGGCTATACTAAGATTTACTTGAGTACCCAAATCTTGCTGAAATTCCTTCCAAAACTTTGCCGTGAATTGAGCCCCTCGATCTGAAATGATTGAGACTGGAGTGGCATGCAACCTGACTATTTCTTTGACATACAGTTGAGCATATTGTTCTGCTGTGTCAGTAGATTTGACTAGCAAGAAGTGCACTGATTTCGTGTGTCGATCCACAATCACCCAAATTGAGTCAAACTTGTGCAAAGTGCGCAACAACCCTACCACAAAATACATATTGAGCATTTCCCATTTCCACATTGGATTTTCAATGCTTTGTATCAATCCTCTAGGCCTTTGATGTTCGACCTTCACTTGCTGATAGTTCAGACTTTTTGCCACAAAGTCTGCCACATCCTTTTTCCTATTATCCCACCGATAAACTTCTTTGAGATCATGATACATTTTTGTAGAACCTGGGAGTACGGAATACCTAGAAGTATGAGCTTCAACCAAAATCCTTTCCCAAAGACCGTCAATATCCGGAACACATATGTGCCCTTGGCACCATAGGGTACCATCATCAATGCCAAAATAAAAAGCTATGATATTGTGTTTATGAATACCCTCCTCCAGCTGTGCTAACAATGCATCGTTGTATTGGTTTCCTTTGACCTCCACTACAAGCGACGATTCATCCTTATTCTACACAATTACTCCCCTTCACCATAGTCCGCAAGACAAACTCCTAGACTAGCCAACTGGTGAACTTCCCTGGCCAACGGCCTTTGATATATCTCCAAGTGAGTTAACTTCCCATATATTTCCGTCTAAGAGCATCCGCCACAACTTTGGCCTTTCCCGGTGATAGAAAATCTCAATATCATCGTCCTTGAGTAGCCCGAGACATCCTATATGTCTCAGATTCAACTCCTTTTGTTTTAAAAATATATGGAAGGCTCTTGTGGTCCATAAATACATCAACGTGGACCCCATACACATAATGTCACCAAATCTTTATACAAAAACTACTGCCGCAAGTTCTAAATCATATGTCGGATAGTTCTTTCCATGATTCTTGGGTTGCCTAGGGGCACAAGTGATCACCTGGCCATGTTCCATCAATAGTGAACCATCTATATCACACTTCTCTTGCATATGACCTCCTAGTATTTGAGTTCTTCAATAATTTTCTTGATATAATTACAATCTTATGTGAGTACTTGCAACTTGCTCTTCCAAATTCTCAACAGAAGACATTACTGGATGAGTTTTCTTATAGAACCTTCTATGTCAAAGGAATAACATATTCTAGCCTACACACACACCTTAATATCATCAACATGTACGACATTGCATCAAATGTAATGTAACATTGTGCTCAGACCTTTCCTGGTCAACCTCTTTCCTCCTTGTGTGCCTTATAGAATTTAAGAAACCACTCCACCTTCCCTTGTGAACATTCTCATGATCTCTCTTTGCTGTTCAACACCACCCAAAATGCATATCAACACCCTTCGCACATATTCAATTCGGAAAGTGCCACTGGCCCAAACAATATATTGGTATCATCTTTTCGTTCTAAATGGAATATTCATTCCCATTCTATTTTGCTCATAGTGCATAATTGATAGCCTTATTTTGCCACACACTTGTCTACCTCCTATGAATTGTGCCTGGTTTAATGAGTTTATCATATCGCAACTTCACCACCAGTAGTCTCACTTTCCATTATATGTAGGCATGAACTATCTCTAGCTCCTTTAGTTACCATTTAGTGTCACCCAAGTTGATAGCATTACGGTTAGTCTTTTATACCTTCTATTAACACTTGTGCTCTAGGCGAGTCCACCATTCTGATATGAATTTTTTTGCGATAACCATGGACATCTCAATTTATAAATTTTCTCCCCATTTCTTATCACCTTATTCATCCTAGCTAATGAATAGCCATACACTCCTCAATGTGCTACGTAGTCTTTTCCCTTAGTTATATCATCATGCTCACCTCTTAACTCTTGTGAGGATATCCGTGGGAAAGTGTGTCCATCCATATATCACATAACACTTATTCGCTTGTAAGGTTTCCATCAAGCCCAAATACTCTCTTGGGTTATTATAGCATCACATTTATTTTTCCCACTCGTTCCGCCTTTCATAACATCTTGGAACTTTAGTTGAATCGCAATTCCATGATTAACCCATTCTAAAAACTCGCAAAACTTTCACCTTTGATCTATAGTACATCCTTGGGATGCATTGTCCTTATCCCTCTAACAAGTATAGAACCCCTTTACAAACCTACTCTTAGTTTCTAGGATCGTTGACCCTATCATTCACATTGCCATGTATGAAGAATTTACCTTCCTTAGCCTTCTACCTTTTTGGAGGTACTAGTGGTCTATCATTAGCATATGGGGTTCTTATGACATTCGTAGCATAAGGGTTTTCTCATCATGGGTTCAATTCGACTCTCATTTCATAACTTCTTGTCTCCTAGGAGAGACTTGCACTCTCATCATCAATCTCCTGGTCATGTCTCCCATAAATCACGTGCTTATATAACCAGTTTTCTTTCACACCTTAGGATAATTTACATACTTCTCATACTACCTACATGTGCTATTCAAGCTTATATAGCACTTATCAATTCAATGTTCCTTTGGAGGTCACAATCATTTTTAACACTTTCTCGAATAAAGTATGCTTCTGGCACTATGTATGTACCTCATATATTTGTACCATTCGTTCAACATGACACATATGCCATCTCCTTAATATTCAGGCCTCTACCCATTGGTCATTCCGTATGACAACATTACTTGAAATAGACGAAAGAGCGTTTAAACTTACCTTGAATCTCAACGCACGAGTTAGAAGACAATCTTAAAGTAAAGCTTTATCGCACAATCTGGAGTGTTGAAGAAGGGTAACATTCCCAAATGTCCATGTAGCCTTCAACTTATAGATGTGCTCAACAACACAGCGATAAGAGGGACTCTGCTAGACACGGCTCCGAGACATCCTAGGACACTTTAAAACCTTAGGCTCTGATACCATGTTTGTCACGCCCCAAAACCAAGGGGCGCGACCGGCGCTTGACCGGGTAGCCCCAGCCAAGAGGACCTGGGTGCCTTTCCTATTCCACGTGTTACCCCGCGTTTCCATTACCCATTAACCAAGTGAAATAGCTATTTATAATTTAAACACATTCTTATGAGACTTAAATAATATACATGGTTACTTAGCGTGGTTTACAAGTTACACTGCCCAAATACAAAATACATAAGTACATAACCCATATTTCCTGTCTTCGGAGCCTCTAAGGATACAAAAGGGTGATACAATACTTGCTGGTAATAAGGCTCCGACTATACCTTACACAAATGCCAGAATAAAACTCTGGAAGAAAAGCGGCATGAGCCACACAGGGCCCTGAGAGGAAAGGGGCTCATCAATTCAGCTGACGGGAAATGGAGGAGTGCTATTGTCGGTGGGCTGGAGTACCTGCTATAGAACCACCTACAATCATAACACGAATGTAGCGCCCCCGGCAAAAGGGACGTCAGTACATTTGAATTGTACTGGTATGTATGAACAAACTTTACCCCAAGTAAAATCAAGGAACACACAGATAACAAACAGTAATAGAATCAACAATCAAATGCACATGAAAGGAACAACCAAAGCCAAACAAGTTCCACAATCTCTCATTTTCCCCTTTCAACATTATTTCATCACATCAATGATTTCACAACTTTCACATATTTTCATTTCAATAGTGATTTCGATAACTTTTCCACCCTTATTACCTCGGCCACCCTTATCACCACAACCCACACCTTATAACTTCGTGTTGCGGCGCGTAACCCAATCCCACCGGACAATCATATTTCACACGACAACAACAATAATTCACAAAGAATTTTCATAAACATCAATACCATTTCCATCATATGCAACAGCTCGTATACAATTTATGTCACAATGATAATTGCCCGTGACAAGTCACGTATGATATTACCACAGTTGTTTCAATTGCATCAATTGCGATTTTTTTCCATCATTTATTACACAGCTCTTACCACATAAACACATTCACACACACACACACTTGGTTTGTTGCCATTTACTTACACCATTATATCAGGAGACTTAACCAACAACGTTCAAGGCATATTAATCACAAGAATTTGCAAATAGTCTACATAAGTAACACATACCAATTACTCGTACACCAAACAAGGTAACTTTAATAAGGTTAAAGTTAGCCTTACATACCTGGAGTCGAATTCCCTTTTTAGCTTCTACTTTCAATTCACCAACAACCTAGTACCGTCAATCTATTTCACAAGTTAACATATATAACTTAGAATTGAATTTCAAAAACTCAACCCGAACTTACTTAGGTTATCAAACCCTTTTTTGCAAATCTTTACTTCTACGCAATTCCTCTTACTAGATTTTAGGTTTTAAACGACATGCATGTATATTTCAACTTCCATTCTCAAGAATCAATGCATGAGAATCAACCTTTTTATTTAAATCTAAAAACAAATGAAAAAGTGCTGGGGATTTTACTTGCAAGAATGGAGATGAAGACAATTACTTGAAATTTTCCGGCCTGGATGACTTTGAAAAATCAAATTGATGGAGATAAAACTTTCTCTCTCAAGAATTCTCTCTTCCCTCTCTCTAATTTGTTTAGAAAATAGGTTAAAATGAGGGGTTGGGGTATTTTACTGAAGAAGGGGCCGGGTTTAAAATTTAGAAAAATAGGAGCCCGAGTTAGGTATGCGATCGCACTTTGCGATCGCAGAGTGGAAATGCAGTCCGTAGAATGGACCGCAAAAGTGTTCCAAAAATCTGAACACACTGCCTGGGTATGCGGCAGAAATGCGGTCCGCATACCCGTTCTGCGGTCGCATAATGCACCGTAGAACTGCCCCTCACAAAAATCTCAAGGAAAATATGCAACGACTATGCGGTCCGCATATGGGTTATACGATCGCATATCGGACCGCATATTTAACCTCAAATTCGACCAACACACTGACTTACTTTGCGGTGATTATGCGGTCCATATACCTGATATGCCACCGCATTCTCGACCGTAAAATCGCATTTTCTGAAAAATAGTATTTTCTGACTTTTTATAGCATAGATCAGTACAAAAGGTCCGAACTGCGGCGAGCTCGAAGAATTTTACACATTCCTAACACATATTCGGGACCTGGCACCACGAGCTACCAGGTTTTGAGTACAAGTTTTCATGGGGCCTTACATCCTCCCCCACTTAAAATCATTCGTCTTCGAATGAAGATTTTGGAAATCGGCTGGTTTTGAAAACATGATATGCAAACTCCCAATTTTTTTTGGAAAATTTTTTCCAAAGTTTCTTTTGTAATTAAACTTATCTACCTGTTAGAGAGCCCCCGAAACATTATTTCCAAACACCATTGCGCTATTCCTATTATCCCTACAACTGGTATACAAATCATTACCTCAACACCTGCACATAATTTGGTCACTTCAATGAGTTTCATACAGTTCAACCACTTCAATACACTATACGCATTTCAATTAATCATTACCAATCTACACTACCTTTAATCGTTCACTTATCACATGAGTTCTTACAAAATTTTCATTTACCAAAAAAAGGTTTGCGCATGACTCAAATAATCACAACACATACAATTCTTGCACAACTTGAGGAGTTACAAGAGTAAAGCATTTAGGGGAAATATGGGGTGTCTTTGCACCAAATTAAACACAACATCAGTTTGCTTAGAGATAAGAGTTCGCACGATCACTACTAGACTTGTTCAAACAGATGGGGATATTTTTCTTTCATTTCACTTTCCGCTTCCCACATGGCTTCCTCAATTTGTTGACTTTTCCATAGTACTTTAACTGAAGCAACTTCCTTGTTTCTCAATTTGCGGACTTGCCTATCAAGAATAGCAATCGGAATTTCTTCATATGATAACTCTTTATTGACCTCGATAGTCTCGATTGGCATGGTGGTGGATGGATCTACAACCACTTTCCTTAACATGGATACATGGAACACCGGGTGTACTAAGGACATTTCAAGGGGAAATTCCAGCCTATAAGCCACCTGTCTTATCCTTTGAGTGATCCGATATGACCCGACATACCTTGGGATCAATTTCCCTTTCTTCCCAATTTGCATGACTCCCTTCATGGGAGATACTTTCAAGAACACCCAATCATCTACTTGGAATTTCCAATTCTCTTCGACGCACATCTGCATAGGATTTTTGACGACTCTGAACAGTTTTCATCCTCTCCTGAATGACTTTAACTTTTTCCATAGCCTGATGCACAAGATCTGGCCCTAACAGTTCTGCTTCACCAACCTCGAACCACCCAATCGGAGATCTACACCTCCTTCTATACAATGCCTCCAATGGGGTCATCTGAATACTAGCGTGAAAGCTGTTATTGTAAACAAACTCGACAAACAGAAAATGGTCATTCCAACTGCCTTCGAAAGCTAGAACATAAGCTCGCAACATATCTTCAAGCATCTAAATGGTCCGCTCTGCCTGCCCATCAGTTTGTTGATGAAGGGCTATACTAAGATTTACTTGAGTACCCAAACCTTGCTGAAATTCCTTCCAAAACTTTGCCGTGAATTGAGCCCCTCGATCTGAAATGATTGAGACTGGAGTGCCATGCAACCTGACTATTTCTTTTATATACAGTTGAGCATATTGTTCTGCTGTGTCAGTAGACTTGACTGGTAAGAAGTGTGCTGATTTCGTGAGTCGATCCACAATCACCCAAATTGAGTCAAACTTGCGTAGAGTGCGTGACAACCGTACCACAAAATACATATTTATCATTTCCTATTTCCACATTGGAATTTCAATGCTTTGTAACAATCCTCCAGGCCTTTGATGTTCGACCTTCACTTGCTAATAGTTTAGACATTTTGCCACAAAGTCTACCACATCCCTTTTCCTGTTATCCAACCGATAAACTTCTTTGAGATTATGATACATTTTTGTAGAACCTGGGAGTAGGGAATACATAGAAGTGTGAGCATCAGCCAAAATCCTTTCCCGTAGACCGTCAATATCCGGAACACATAGGTGCCCTTGGCACCGTAGGGTACCATCATCAATGCCAAAATAAAAATCTATGATCTTGTGTTTATGAATCCCCTCCTCCAGCTATGCTAAAAATGGATAGTTGTATTGCTTTCCTTTGACCTCCACTACAAGCGACGATTAAGCCTTATTCTACACAATTACTCCCCCTTCACCAGAGCCTGCAAGATGAACTCCTAGACTAGCTAACTGGTGAACCTCTCTGGCCAACGACCTTTGATATATATACAAGTGAGCTAACTACCCATATATTTTCGTCTGAGAACATCCGCCACAACATTGGCCTTTCCCGGTGATAGAAAATCTCAATATCATAGTCCTTGATTAGCCCGAGCCATCCTATATATCTCAGATTCAACTCCTTTTGTTTTAAAAATATATGGAAGGCTCTTGTGGTCCATAAATACATCACGTGGACCCCATAAACATAATGTCGCCAAAATGTTATACAAAAACTACCGCCGCAAGTTCTAAATCATGTGCCGGATAGTTCTTTCCATGATTCTTGGGTTGCCTAGGGGCACAAGTGATCACCTGGCCATGTTCCATCAATAGTGAACCATCTATATCACACTTCTCTTGCATATAACCTCCTAGTATTTGAGTTCTTCAATAATTTTCTTGATATAGTTACAATCTTATGTGAGTACTTTCAACTTGCTCTTCCAAATTCTCAATAGAAGACATTACTGGATGAGTTTTCTTATAGAACCTTCTATGTCAAAGGAATAACATCTTCTAACCTACGCACACACCTTAATATCATCAACATGCACGACATTGCATCAAATGTAATGTAACATTGTGCTCAGACCTTTCCTGGTCAACCTCTTTCCACCTTGTGTGCCTTATAGAATTTAAGAAACCACTCCATCTTCCCTTGTGAACATTCTCATAATCTCTCTTTGTTGTTCAACACCACCCAAAATTCATATCAACACCCTTTGCACATATTCAATTCAGAAAGTGCCACTGGCCTGAACAATATATTGGTATCATCTTTTCGTTCTAAATGGAATATTCATTCCTATTCTATTTTGCTCATAGTGCATAATTGATAGCCTTATTTTGCCACACACCTGTCTACCTCCCGTGAACTTGTAATATTATTGTGCCTGGTTTATTAAGTTTATCATATCACAACTTCACCACCAGTAGTCTCACTTCCCATTATATGTAGTCATGAACTATCTCTAGCTCCTTTAGTTACCATTCAATGTCACCCAAGTCAATAGTATTACGGTTAGTCCTTTATACCTTCTATTAACACTTGTGCTCCAGGCGAGTCCACCATTCTGATATGAATTGTTTTGCGATAACCATGGACATCTTAATTTATAAATTTTCTCCCCATTTCTTATCACCTCATTCATCCTAACTAATGAATAGCCATGCACCCCTCAATGTGCTATGTAGTCTTTTCACTTACTTATTTCATCATACTCACCTCTTAACTCTTGTGTGGATATCCGTGGGAAAGTGTATCCATCCACATATCACTTAACACTTATTTGCTTGTAAGGTTTCCATCAAGCCCAAATACTCTCTTAGGTTATTATAGCATCACATTTATTTTTCCCACTCGTTCCGCCTTTCTTAATGTCTTGGAACTTTAGTTGAATCGCAATTCCATGATTAACCCATTCTAAAAACTCGCAAAACTTTCACCTTTGATCTATAGTACATCCTTGGGATGCATTGTCCCTATCCCTCTAACAAGTATAGAACCCCTTTACAAACCTACTCTTGGTTTCTAGGATCGTTGACCCTATCATGCATATTGCCGTGTATGAAGAATTTACCTTCTTTAGCCTTCCACCTTTTTGAAGGGACTAGTGGTCTATCATTAGCATATCCTTTCAGATAATCACATTATCTATTATCACTTTTCTAGACTACGCATGTCTTCAACAAAATATTCAAACATCAAAGCTACATGGTTTTACTCTTGTTTCATTATATTTAAGTGGCCTCACTATGTCCCTTCCTCCCCCACTTAAGGCGAATGTCCCGGATTTTGACACAAGTGTTGAATTTAGCAACTTCATGGACATATGTTTCATTTCTCTATCCCTCACATATATGTTCGACTATTAGAGAGATTGAAATCACAATGGTATTAACCTCATAAATCCTTTGATCTGATTCAGCCACACGGGCTTGGGATTCAAATTCCTCATACCAATATCCTTCAGGAGTGTAACAAAACTTCATACACTTATGGGGTTCTTATAACATTCGTAGCAAAAGGGTCTTCTCATTATGGGTTCAATTTGACTCTCATTTCATAACTTCTTGTCTCCTAGAAGAGACTTGCACTCTCATCATCAATCTCCTGGTCATGTCTCTCATATATCACATGTTTATATAACTAGTTTTCTTTCACACCTTAGGATAATTTACATACTTCTCACACTACCCACATGTGCTATTCAAGCTTATATAACACTTATCAATTCAATGTTCCTTTAGAGGTCACAATCATTTTTAACACTTTCTCGAAAAAAGTATGCTTCTGGTACTATGTACGTACCTCATATATTTGTACTATTCGTTCAACATGACACATATGCCATCCCCTTAATATTCAGGCCTCTGCCCATTGGTCATTCCGTATGACAACATTACTTGAAATAGAAGAAAGAGCGTTTAAACTTACCTTGAATCTCAACGCACGAGTTAGAAGACAATCTTATAGTAAAGCTTTATCGCACGATCTAGAGTGTTGAAGAAGGGTAACATTCCTAAATGTCCATGTAGCCTCCAACTTATAGATGTGGTTGACAACACACCGATAAAAAGGACTCTACTAGACACGGCTCCGAGACATCCTAGGACACTTTAAAACCTTAGGCTCTGATACCAAGTTTGTCATGCCCCAAACCCAAAGGGCGCGACCGGTGCTCAACCGGGTAGCCTTAGCAAAGCGGACCTGGGTGCATTTCCTATTCCATGTGTTACCCCGCGTTTCCACTACCCATTAACCAAGTGAAATAGCCATTTATAATTTAAACACATTCTTACGAGACTTAGATAATATACATGGTTACTTAGCGTGGTTTACAAGTTACACTGCCCAAATACAAAATACATCAGTACATAACCCACATTTCCTGTCTATGAAGCCTCTAAGGATACAAAAGGGTGATACAATACTTGCCGGTAACAAGGCTCCGGCTATACCTTACACAAATGCCAGAATAAAACTCCGGAAGAAAAACGGCATGCGCCACGCAGGGCCCCGAGAGGAAAGGGACACACCAATTTAGCCGACAGGAAGTGGAGGAGTTCTACTGTCGGTGGGCTGGAGTACCTGCTATAGAACCACCTACAATCATGACATGAATGTAGCGCCCCCGGGAAAAGGGACGTCAATACATTTGAATTGTACTGGTATATATGAACAAACTTTACCCCAAGTAAAATCAAGGAACACACAGATAACAAATAGTAATAGAATCAACAATCAAATGCACATGAAAGGAACAACCAAAGCCAAACAAGTTCCACAATCTCTCCTTTTCCCCTTTCAACATTATTTCATCACATCAATGATTTCACAACTTTCACATATTTTCATTTCAATAGTGATTTCGATTACTTTTCCACCCTCATTACCTTGACCACCCTTATCACCATAACCCATACCTTATAACTTCGTGTTGCGGTGCGTAACCCGATCCCACCGGACAATCATATTTCACACGACAACAACAACAATTCACAAAGAATTTTCATAAACATCAATACCATTTCCATCATATGCAGCAACCCGTATACAATTTAAGTCACAACGATAATTGCCCCCGGCAAGTCACGTATGATATTTTCACAGTTGTTTTAATTGCATCAATTATGATTTCTTTCCATCATTTGTTATACAGCTCTTACCATATAAACATATTTACATAAACACACTTGGTTTTTCGCCATTTACTTACACCATTATATCGAGAGACTTAACCAACAACGTTAAAGGCATATTAATCACAAGAATTTGCAAATAGTCCACATAAGTAACACATACCAATTACTCGTACACCAAACAAGGTGACTTTACAAAGGTTAAAGTTAGCCTTACATACTTGGAGTTGAATTCCCTTTTTATCTTCTACTTTTAATTCACCAACAGCCTAGTACCGTCAATCTAGTTCACTAGTTAAAACATATAACTTAGAATTGAAGTTCACAAACTCAACCTGAACTTACTTAGGTTATGAACCCCTCTTTTGTAAATCTTTACTTCTACCCAATTCCTCTTAATAGATTCTAGGTTTTAAAGGACATGCATGTGTATTTCAACTTCCATTTTCAAGAATCAACGCATTAGAATCCCCCTTTTTATTTAAATCTGAAAACAAATGAAAAAGGGTTGGGGATTTTACCTGCAAGAACAGAGATGAAGACAATTACTTGAAATTTCCCGGCCTGGATGACTTTGAAAAATCAAATTGATGGAGATAAGACTTTCTCTCTCAAGAATTCTCTCTTCCCTCTCTCTAGTTTTGTTCAGAAAATAGGTTAAAATGAGGGGTTGGGGTGTTTTATTGAAGAAGGGGTTGGGTTTTAAATTTAGAAAAATAGGAGCCCGAGTTAGGTATGCGATCGCACTTTGCAATCCTAGAGTGGAAATGCGGTCCGCAGAATGGACCACAAAAGCGCTCCCAAAATCCGAACACACTACCTGGGTATGCAGCATAAATGCAGTCCGCATACCCATTCTATGGTCGCATAATGCACCACAGAACTGCCCCTCACAAAAATCCCAAGGGAAATATGGGACGACTATGCGGTCCACATATCGGTTATGCGATCGCATATCGGACCGCATATTTAACCTCAAAGTCTTGGTGAATTGAAAGTAGAAGTTAAAAAGGGAATTCGACTCCAGGTATGTATGGCTAACTTTAACCTTTTTAAAGTCACCTTGTTTGGTGTACGAGTAATTGGTATGTGTTATTTATGTGGACCATTTGTGAATTCTTGTGATTAATATGCCTTGAACGTTGTTGGTTAAGTTTCCTGATTTAATGGTGTAAGTAAATGGCAACAAGCCAAGCGTGTGTGTGTGAAGGTGCTTATGTGGTTAGAGCTGTATAACAAATGATGGTAAGAAATCGTAATTGATGCAATTGAAACAACTGTGGTAATATCATACATGACTTGTCGCGGCAGTTATCGTTGTGACTTAAATTGTATATGGACTGTTGCATATGATGGAAATGGTATTGATGTCTATGAAAATTCTTTGTGAGTTATTGTGTTGTCGTGTGAAATGTAATTGTCCGGTGGGATCTGGTTGCGCGCCGCAACACGAAGTTATAAGGTGTGAGTTGTGGTGATAAGGGTGGCCGAGGTAATAAGGGTGGCCGAGGTAATGAGGGTGGAAAAGTGATCGAAATCACTATTGAAATGAAAATATGTGAAAGTTGTGAAACCATTGATTGATGTGATGAAATAATGTTGAAAGGGGAAAAGAGAGATTGTGGAACTTGTTTGGCTTTGGTTGTTCCTTTCATGTGCATTGGATTGTTGATTCTATTACTGTTTGTTACCTGTGTATTTCTTGATTTTACTAGGGATAAAGTTTGTTCATACATACCAGTACAATTCAAATGTACTGACGTCCCTTTTGCCGGGGGTGCTATATTCGTGTTATGATTATAGGTGGTTCTATAACAGGTACTCCAGTCCACCGACTATAGCACTCCTTCACTTTCCGTCAACTGTATTGGTGAGCCCCTTTTTCTCTCGGGGCCCTGCGAGGCTCATGCCGATTTTCCTCCCGGCAATATTATTTTGGTATTTGTATAAGGTATAGCCGGAGCCTTGTTACCGGCAAGTATTGTAACACTCTTTTGTATCCCTAGAGGCTGTGTAGACACGAAATGTGGGTTATGCACTAATTTATTTTGTATTTGGGCAGTGTAACTTGTAAACCACGCTAAGTAACTACGTATGTTATGTAAATTTGGTAAGAATGTGTTCAAATTTCCAAATGGCTATTTCACTTGGTTGACGGATAAAGGAAAACGCGTGGTAACACGTGGGATAGGAAAGACACCCAGGTCCGCTTGACTGGGGCTACCCGGTCGAGCGCCGGTCGCGCCCGTCGGTTTTGGGGCGTGACAAACTTGGTATCAGAGCATTAGGGTTTTAAAAGGGTCCTAGGATTTCTCGGAGCCGTGCCTAATAGAGCCCTTCTTATCGGTGTGTTGTCGACCACATCTATAAGTAGGGGGTTACATGGGCATTTTGGAAATTACCCTCTTTTTTGTTATTCTCTATCGTGCGGTGAAGTGAAAAGTGGAAGTATTCACGTCTAACTCGTGCTCTGTTTCGAATTTTTCAGTAATGGCACCTAAGAAGAGAGCTAGACTCGACCTTGGGGCCAATGCCACCCCAAGCATGGCTATGAATCATGTACCTGATGCCGTGGGTGAGAGTGACTCCCCGGTCTTGAATCTACCTGGCCCATTTATTCCAGATCCAACTATTCCTGTTCCAACTGCGGCAGAGGTGCTACCATCCCTCCTGTTGATATTTCTGATCCTGATGCAGTTCCAGCTTCCGGTCTCGGGGTTTCTGATGGGGACCTTAGAGGATCCATCCATATGTTGACCCAGTTAGTGGCCGCTCAGGCCCAAAGATCTCATGATGCCCCTGCGTCTTCTAGTGGACAGAGAGATTCCGCCAGCTCCAGAGTCAACCAGTTTCTGTGGTTGGCCCCTCCAGAGTTCACAGGCACAGACCCAAAGGCCGATCCGCAAGATTTCCTTGATGAAATATATAAGGCTCTTCGAGTGATAAAGGCTACAGAGACGGAGTGGGTTGAGTTGGCTTCATACATGTTGAGGGGAGCAGCGTATTCGTGGTTCGAGATGTGGGAGAATTCCCGTGGGGAGGGAAGACCTCCGGCTAGATGGGATGAGTTTGTATATGCATTCATGGACCACTTATTGCCTGCCGAGACAATGGCGGCCCGTTCCACTGAGTTTGAGGTCCTCAAGCAGGGCAGTATGAGTGTTTGGGAGTACCACATGGAATTTGTGAGGTCGTCCAAGTATGTTCCTCAGTTAGTGTCGACCATGGATGCTCGAGTTCGGCGATTTGTTCAGGGTCTTAGTCCTTTGGTGGTGAACGAGGCTGCTACAATGGCCTTACACTCAGATATGAATTATAGGAAGATTGTGGGATTTGCTCAGGCCACAGAGGCTAGGAAGTTGAAAATATGGGCAGAAAGGGAGAGTAACAGCAGGGCCCGATCAGTGGGTCACTCAGGGAGTCCAGTTCAGAGAAGGGGGCCATCAGGGTAATCCCAGTTATATGCCCAGTCCACAGCGAGCGCGCCGCCATCGGTGCATAGTTATCAACAGAGCAGTCACTTGAGACCAGGTTCAGATAGTAGGAAACCCCATCAGTCCGGTCATCCAGGAGGGAGATCACAGCAGCAGGTGAGGGCTTCATGCCCCAAGTGTGGGAGGTTCCATTCCGAGACTTGTTATTTAGATATCTCGGTGTGTTATAGATACGGGGTGAGAGGTCATATCCAGCGGGACTGTCGTGTGCCCAATCAGGGCACGGGTAGGGGATTTGATTAGCCATCCGGTTCTTCAGCTGCCACATCATCCGCACACCCTCCAGCTCCAGCAGGGCGTGGTGCAATTAGGAGTGGAGCTCATGGTAGAGGTGGACCTAGCCGGTTTTACGCTTTGAGTGGTCGCCAGAGTGCAGATACTTCTCCAGATGTTGTCACAGGTATCGTATGTGTTCAGGCCATTGATTGTTATGATCTTATTGATCCGGGTTCCTCTTTGTCTTATGTCACCCCATTCATTGCTTCAAGTTTTGGGATAGAACCCGAACAGCTTCATGAGTCATTCTCTGTATCCGGTTGGTGATTCTATCACAGCCGCGTGAGTTTATAGGAATTGTGTTGTCACGGTATGTGGTTGTGCTACCACGACCGATCGTATTGAGCTTAAAATGGTGGATTTTTATGTGATTATGGGAATGGACTGGCTTTATTCGTGCTTTGCTAAACTTAACTGCCGAACGAGAGTCATGAGGCTTGAGTTCCCTAATGAACTGGTTATTTAGTGGAAGGGAAATGGTGTGGTGTCGAAGGGTAGGTTTGTTTCTTACCTTAAGGTTTCGAAGATGATTAAGAAGGGGTGTATCTTCCATTTAATCCGGGTGGCGGACACCACTTCAGAAGTGTTTGTCCCTGAGTCCGTGCCAGTCGTGAATGAGTTTATTGAAGTGTTTCTGAACGAGCTTCCAATGATCCTACCAGATAGGGAGATTGATTTCGGGATTGATGTATTGCCAGATACGCAGCCAATATCTATTCCACCATACAGAATGGCGCCAGCGGAGTTAAGGGAGTTAAAGGAGCAGCTGGAGGATTTATTAGAAAAAGGGGTTCATACGGCCAAGTGTGTCGCCGTGGGGTGCTCCGGTTATTTTTGTCAGAAAGAAGGATGGGTCACTTCGGATGTGTATTGATTATCGGTAGCTTAACAAGGTCACCATCAAGAATAAATATCCTTTGCCTCGGATAGATGATTTGTTCGACCAATTGCAAGGTGCAAGGTTCTTCTCCAAAATTGATCTACGGTCCGGGTATCACCAATTGATGATCAAAGAGAAGGATATTCCTAATACCTCTTTCAAAACTCGCTATGGTCACTTTGAATTCTTGGTCATGTCTTTTGGGCTAACCAACGCCCCAGCAGCTTTCATGGATCTTATAAATCGGGTCTTCAAGCCGTTTCTAGACTCCTTTGTGATTGTTTTCATTGATGACATCCTTTTTTATTCACGGAGCCGGGAGGATCATGCAGATCACCTCAGGGCAGTTCTGCAGACTCTTCATCAGCACTAGTTGTATGATAAATTTTCAAAATGTGAATTTTGGTTGGAGTCCATTACCTTTCTAGGTCATGTTGTTTCCAGTGAAGGGATTTAGGTGGATCCCTAGAAGATTGCAGTAGTGAAAGATTGGCCTAGACCCACGACCCCGACGGAGATCCGTAGCTTCTTCGGTTTAGCAGGGTATTATCGGAGGTTTGTGGAGGGATTCTCTACCCTTGCCTCCCCATTGACTAAGTTGACACAGAAAGCAGTTAAGTTCCAATGGTCCGATTCTTGTGAGAAAAGTTTTCAGGAATTGAAGTCGAGATTGACCTCTGCGCCAATATTGACCTTACCGGAGGGCACGAAAGGATTTTTGGTTTATTGCGATGCCTTAAGGGTTGGCTTGGGGTGTGTGTTGATGCAACATGGGAAGGTTATAGCGTATTCTTCAAGGCAACTCAAGAATCACGAGATGAATTATCCGACGCATGATTTGGAGGTTGCGGCAGTTGTATTTGCCTTGAAAATATGGCGGCATTATCTTTATGGGTCCATGTGGATGTATTCTCAGACCACAAGAGTCTCCAATATTTGTTTAAGTAGAAGGAGCTGAATTTAAGGCAGCGACGGTGGTTAGAATTGATCAAGGATTATGATATGGACATTTTATACCATCCAGGAAGGCGAATGTGGTGGCCGACGCTCTCAATCGGTCCATGGGTAGTTTGGCTCATTTGGGAGCGTATTAGAGGCCTTTGGCTCGGGAGGTTTATCAATTAGCTAGTCTGGGGGTTTGTATTTTGACCTCAGACGAGGGGAAGGTTATGGTACGTAATGGAGCAGAATCGTCACTGGTAGCGGAAGTCAAGGAAAAGCAGTTCATTGATCCAGCATTGGCACAGATGAAAGAGGCAGTTTTGAATGACAAGACTTCGGCATTTTCACTCGGTGGCAGTGATGGTTTATTACAATGTCAAGGTAGGCTATGTGTTCCAGATGTGGATAATCTTCGGGAGAGGGTAATGGCGGAGGCTCATAATTCCAGGTATTCTGTGCACCCAGGTTCTACGAAAATGTATCATGATCTCATGGAAATTAATTGGTGGAACGGTATGAAGAGGGGTGTGGCGAACTTTGTGACGAGATGTCTGAACTGTCAGCAAGTGAAGGCCGAACATCAAAGACCTGGTGGATTGACGCAAAGCATAGAAATTCCAATGTGGAAATGGGAGATGATCAATATGCATTTTGTATTAGGGCTGCCTCGTACTCCGTGCAAGTTCGACTCAATTTGGGTGATCGTTGACCGACTCACAAAATCAGCGCACTTCTTGCCATTTAAATCTTCCGACACAGCGGAATAGTATGCCCAGTTGTATATCAAAGAAATAGTCAGGTTGCATGGCACTCCAGTATCAATCATTTCAGATCGAGGGGCTCAGTTCACGACCTACCTTTGGAAGAAATTTCAGCAGGGCTTGGGCACGCAGGTAAATCTCAGCACAGCTTTCCATCCTCAAACTGACGAGCAAGCAGAGCGGACTATTCAGACGCTTGAGGACATGTTGCGAGCTTGTACTCTTGATTTCAAAGGTAGTTGGGATGACCATTTGCCACTCATAGAATTTTCTTACAACAACAGCTTCCATGCTAGTATCCATATGGCACCATTCGAGGCACTGTATGGTAGGAGATGCAGGTCTCCCATTGGATGGTTCGAGGTTGGAGAAGCAGAATTGATAGGGGAGGACCTCGTATATCAAGCCATGGACAAAGTCAGGATTATTAAGGAGAGGTTGAAAACTGCTCAGAGTTGCCAAAAGTCTTATTCGGATATTCGTCGCAGAGATTTAGAGTTCAAAGAAGATGATTGGGTATTTTTGAAGGTTTCCCCATGAAGGGCATCATGCGATTCGGGAAGAAAGGGAAGTTAAGTCCGAGGTATGTCGGACCGTATAGAATCATTCAGAGGATCGGACAGGTGGCACACAAGCTCGAGCTATCACCCGAGATGTCGTTGGTACATCTGGTCTTCCATGTGTCTATGTTGAAGAAAGTAGTGTGAGATCCGTCCGTTATTGTGCCAATTGAAGCTATTGAGGTTAATGAAGAACTATTTTATGAAGAAATTCTAGTTTCCATTCTTGATAGGCAAGTCCGAAAATTGAGAACTAAGGAAATTGCCTCTGTAAAAGTGTTATGGCGGAACCAGCAGGTTGAGGAATCCACTTAGGAAACCGAGGAAAAAATGAGAAAGTAGTACCCACATTTGTTTGAATAGTTATGTAATAGCTTTCATGCATTTGGTTCCTGTAAACTCTTATCTTTTGATTTGATCTATATTAAACTATTCCATTTTGACTATGTATGTTGCCTATGCGGCCATGGTTGGTGTTGAACAATTTATGTTATGTCTATGGAACATGTATATGCTGTTAAGATATGTATCTAGGGCCCTCTGGCAGGTGGATAGTCCCACTTACAAAGGAAACTCTGGCAAAATTTTCGGAAATTTAAGGGGTTAGCCAAATTCGGGGCTGATGATATATTTAATAATGTGAAAAAACAGAAGTTACATAAGGATGGCTAATGAATGAAACTTGATCCTCATTCGAGGACGAATGATCTTAAGTGGGGGAGAATGTAAAGCCCCAGAAAATTTTGCTTAGTAATTTATGATTTCGTGGTGCCAAGGTAGGCCAAATATTTTATCTTGCGTGCAAATAAGGATTAAGGATATAAATTGGATATGTTAATAAGTGTATAAGTCATAGTAGAAGTAAATTGGGGTCTAAGGAGAGGCTTAAGTCTAAGCCTAGTTGGAAAATGTCATAAGAGAAGAAAGTTGCAAATGAGTGGGCACAAGACCTCACTTTGGACAATAATATCTCCATTTATATAAGTATTTGTGTGATTCACAACCTATTAAATAAAAGTTCTTTGAGTCTAGTTTCCAACGCTTCAAACTGTTTGTCATTCGGACATTCCTACCAAAAGTTATGACCAAATTACAAAAAGCAGCGCAGAATTTTACACTACCGCGCCGCCCCATGCGGCGCGGCTGTGTAAATTATTAGAGCACCTCCAATTTCGTTTCTAAACACATTTTTCATTACCACTCCGCCCCATGCAGCGCCCCATGTGGCGCGGTTGTGCAAAAAATCTGGCTTTTGTTATAAAACGACCTCATTTCGCCAAATAAATGCAAGGGGTCATATGTTTTTTAGCAAGGCTTGCTCTACCAAGGAAATCCGTCCCATACTTCATTCCTATGATCCAAGGTAAGGTTTTGGAGTATTTTGAGTTGATTACTACTCCTAAACACTTATATTAACAAGGATTAATCCTGAAAATCCATAGATTTCCATTCAAATCCCGAAATTGATCAAGAACACTACAAGTGGGGATTCTCAAGATTCTTACTACAAGAGGTATGTCTATCATCTATAACTACTATATGGTGATTATTTATGTATGATATATACATTAGAACTCATGGGATGATGATGGAAAGCCATAAGTGCCTAAACTAGATTGTGTTGGTTGTAGACATTGTGAAATAGGTTAATTAAGGAGGTTGATGGTTGGGTATGAATGAATGGTCATACATATGTTGTTGGAAGTTATAAATTCATTAGGAATGATGGTGGAATGAATTATTGGTTAATGGTGATAGTTGGATGAACCAATATTATAGTTATGAGGTGTAAATATCTATGCCTACAAGGTGTTTGATAATATGCCTAAATGGCATAAGTTATGGAATTTATTACTAATATTGGCCCTATTGAATGTTGTATTGTAGATTGAAGTTACTTAAGGGTATTGGATCATTGTAGTGTCATTAAGGGGCAAGTTTCAGGTATATGGCTAACTTTAACCTTTGTAAAGTCACCTTATTTGGTGTACGAGTAATTGATATGTGTTATTTATGTGGACCATTTATGAATTCTTATGATTAATATGCCTTGAACATTGTTGGTTAAGTTTCCTGATTTAATGGTGTAAGTAAATGGAAACAAGCCAAGTGTGTGTGTGTGTGTGAAGGTGCTTATGTGGTAAGAGCTGTGTAACAAATGATGGAAAGAAATCGTAATTGATGCAACTGAAACAACTGTGGTAATATCATACGTGACTTGTCGCGGCAATTATCGTTGTGACTTAAATTGTATACGGACTATTGCATATAATGGAAATGGTATTGATGTCTAAGAAAATTCTTTGTGAGTTGTTGTGTTGTCGTGTGAAATGTAATTGTCTGGTGGGATCGGGTTGCGCACCGCAACACGAAGTTATAAGGTGTGGGTTGTGGTGATAAGGGTGGCCGAGGTAATAAGGGTGGAAAAGCGATCGAAATCACTATTGAAATGAAAATATGTGAAAGTTGTGAAACCATTGATGTGATGAAATAATGTTGGGAGAGATTGTGGAACTTGTTTGGCTTTGGTTGTTCCTTTCATGTGCATTGGAATGTTGATTCTATTACTGTTTGTTACCTGTGTATTTCTTGATTTTACTAGGGATAAAGTTTGTTCATACATACCAGTACTATTCAAATGTACTGACGTCCCTTTTGTCGGGGGCGCTATATTCGTGTTATGATTGTAGGTGGTTCTATAGCAGGTAATCCAGTCCACCGATAGTAGCACTCCTTCACTTTCCGTCAGCTGTATTGGTGAGCCCTTTTTTCCTCTCGGGGCCCTGCGAGGCTCATGCCGATTTTCCTCCCGGCAATATTATTTTGGTATTTGTGTAAGGTATAGCTGGAGCCTTGTTACCGTCAAGTATTGTAACACTCTTTTGTATCCCTAGAGGCTCTGTAGATAGGAAATATGGGTTATGAACTTATGTATTTGTATTTGGGTAGTGTAACTTGTAAACCACGCTAAGTAACTATGTATGTTAGGTAAATCTCGTAAGAATGTGTTCAAATTTACAAATGGATATTTCACTTGGTTGAAGGATAAAGGAAAATGCAGGGTAATACGTGGGATAGGAAAGGCACCCAGGTCCGCTTGACAGGGGCTACCCGGTCGAGCGCCGGTCGCGCCCCTCGGTTTTGGGGCGTGACAGTTAATAAGATTTCTCGATATGTCATAAGATCATTACGCCTTTTATTAATATCATGAAATAAACTTTATCAACTTACGTATTTTCTGAGACCAATGAACAGATGATAGAATAATAGGACACATGGGGAATCAAGAACATATGCATTTCTAGTACTTCTATGAATAGAGTCGTTTATGAAAGTTGTGCATCTCATTTTATTTGTACCGTATGGATCATGCCAAAAGGAAAGAAGGGATAGCCTTAACATTCCTAAACCGTTTCTCTTGAAAAATCCCTCTAACACACATCAATCGCGACAAAACACGTAACAGCAAGATTGAAGTAGGAAAAAATCTGTATGATATTCTTGAGAAAGGTTGCACCGTACTTTCTTAGAATTGCAAATCTCACATTGATATAGTACTAAGTAGTCTTGTATGAATTTTGTCGTAGAAAATCACGTTGCTATCATATAATATTGTATGAATTACTGAAGCTTTCCATTATATTGTAGAGACACAAAGTGAATTAAAAAGGTTTAAATCTTTGGGTCTGGGCCCCACATAGGAGATGTCTTATCCACAAATATCTTCTAAATGTGCCACCTTTTACATGAATTAAGAGTCACATTTACCTAAGGTACTTGATTGCCACGTGGATGCTCATTAATCTTATCCAAATATTTTAGTTACTTGGTTAATCTCCCACTAAAAATTAATAATTACCCAATTATCTATATAATTAAGAATTATCTCATATTACATAAATACTACTCACTTTTAACATACCTTATACTGTCATGGTCATGTGGTACCTTATATGGCACTAGTCCCTAAACACCGAGTATTAAAGCTTGGACCGTATTTTATCCCAAATTGACAACCTTGAATGAAATTCATTTTCTTAGATTTGTTTACCCTCTAGCCTTCACGGCACTTACTTATCGCACGTTATAAATAGCATTAATGCTTATAACTTAAAAAATAATCTCATTCCCGAGCTTACGTCGATTAACTTACGACGAAACCTTAACGTACAAAAATGCGGGATGTAATATCTCATTTCCAACTTGACATCATTTTACTTATGGTGTACTTTCACGTACAGAAACATAGGTGTAACAGATACTTACTGGATACGCGTTGATTTACGTACTCATGCTACACTTGCTGCACTTTTTTGTGTACGTAATTATATGTCTGGAGATATTTTGGGTTCATAGGCGTGGCTATTGTAGGGACTTATTGTGACCTGCATTCATGTTACAATCCGCAACCTACAGAGTCTCCATCAGAGTTATTTGTGATCTCCTATCTAATTTGTATCTTAGACAAATGTTGTATTTTATTTTATTTCCTAGTGATGCTCATGCACTTGTGACACCGGATTTTGGGGCTTCTTATGGGTTTTCCTTTATTGTAGTTGTGAAAACATTATCAGTAACCTTGTAAATTATGTTTCTTACTATTTAATTTATGAAAATTATGACTTCAAAAATACTAAAATGAGTAATTAAGTTAAACATTAACTATTGGCTTGCCTGATGACGATGTTAGGCACCATCATGACCTCTAGTAGATTTTGGGTTGTGACAGCTTGGTATCAGAGCGTTAGGTTCATTTAGGTCTCACGAGTCATGAGTAAGTCTAGTAGAGTCTTGTGAATCGGTACGTAGACGTATGTATTTAACTTCGAGAGGCTACATGACTGTTTAGAGTACTTTCCTTTCTTGATTCATTTGAGACTTATAACTTTATATCCTTCCTGCTCATTCTTATACGATATTCAGCGCTCGTATCAATTGAACATTGAGGAGTTGTAGTGGTACTACAGACATGGGTGGGATGAGTCTCCTTACACATTCGAGCTAGTCATTATCGTCTTCCTGCGGAAGGATGTTCTGTCATTTCGGCTTAGTCGCTATGTTTTCAATGGTTTTGAGGTTGCGCGCAGATTGCTATGATGTTCAGACGTTGTTATCGCACCGTGTTGGTGTACCTGGTAGGGCGTTTGTTTATGTGTCTAGGCAGTGAATGACTGGAAAGGAGCTTTTTCTTAGTGCTTGATTCAGAGATTCAACATTTTATTTCCAGCGGAGAAAAGGCAATCGGACTATGAATGTTCAGGTTTGGGATAATGGAGTAATGAGACTTGGTATTTTCGAGCATGGTGGAATTCTCAATTGTGATGTGGTGTCATCGTCATTGTTGAACATATTATGGTTCGCCGGTGTTATGGTCTTCATAAATTTGCCTTCAGAGCAGGGTAGTGTGAAATGGTGCTGGAGAAGCGGTTGTTAGAGATAGCAGAGTGTAGCGATTTCGGAATCAAATGGGTATTTCTAATATTGATGGCTCAAGAAGTATGATCTTCTAGGAGTCTTGGAGTTTGTGGCAATTTACCAGCTTAAGTGTTATAGAGATGGATTTGGATTTGAGGCAATAATTTGGCAGCGAAGGACGATGAATGACATGTGGGAGGTTTTGCGGTGATTGAATTGCTTGAAGGTCAAGTATGAGTAGCAGAAGTGGAGGAGTTGCTTAAAGGAGAGGGTTTAACAAAAGTGGGAGAGTGGTAGAGTAACATATGAGTTCTGTGGTAGGATGGCCACACGCCTTGAGGAATGTTTGGAGCCATTTGAGAATTCATGGTGGACAATGACCAGGTCCACAAATTTTATTTGGATGCAACATGACTTCGAGTTTGGAATGTATTGTTGGAATTTCAGCTGATGTAAATGGGAAAGAAGGAATCTCGGTGGGTCCCAGGGTTATATGATTGTAGTTTCAAGCTATATGGGAGAGCCCCACACTCTATGATTGGATTGCGTGGTTGTCTACTTGTGCAGTTTCTGGTTATCGGTGTATTGATGGGTTATTATGACTAAGGAAAAAAACATCAGTGGTAATTTCAGCAAAGGAATTGAGGAATGTATGATATATTTTGCCTTGGGAAGACTCATAGTCTATGCTTCGTGTGGATGTGATGTAAAAGGAAAGAAATTCAGCCGGTTGCTTCTTTGAGAGGGTGTTCATATGCTAGCAGGGCGTTGAAGTTTGATTATATTCAGGAACAAGTCAGAGTGGGTGACTCTCAATAATGGTCATAGTGGGTTCAAAATTAATGTGTGGTGCCTAAGGATTTCGAGTCTATCGTATGGTTAAGTATCGCGTTTTTGTAGTACATTATGAAAGGGGATTGGAGTGTTCTATGTTATCATCCGTCTGCGGTGTAGCATTGAAGGAATGGGAGAAAATAACTTCGGATTCATAGAGGAATTATCAGAATGGGTGTACTAGTTGAAGATGCAAATATGAGCACAAGGAGAGTATGAGTTAGCTCGTGGGTTTTGAGGCAACATGGTCTCGTGAAATAGGGTCACCCAAGATGAGTGCGGATTAGGTTCGCTATATTTTGAGTGGAGCTATTATTATTTCTAAGGCATGTCCAGAGAAAATTAGAAAAAGTTGGTTTGGTTAGCAATGGTTAAATCGGCGATGGTGGCAATGATCAGTTCCTCCAGCGTGTTAAGTTATGCAGGTGATTTGTGGCGGTATGCACAAGGCTTGACAGCCGCTGTAGTTTGATTTATTTGGAGGTATTTGATTATATGGCCTACTATGTGTAGATGGATCCCGAAAGAGTTATGGTGGTTTAGACCACTACTTGAGGGTTGTATTTTCTGCGGTTATTAGAATCAGTAGCGTATTGCAACGGTTCTCCTGAAATGAGTTAAGTGAAAGGTGTCTATATGATGGCGTGTTTATTCTATTAGTAGTTCAGGAGTTATGATGGAATTCTTGTACTCTTGCGTATTGGCATGTTAGGTGCAGCGAGCGACATGGGAATTGAAAGTTGAGGATCAAGGTTGCGGTTCGGTGTAGACAAGATTGTTACGAGTTGGATGAGCATGAAATAATTCAGATGTTTAGAATAAGCTGGTATTATCTTTAGCATCACCTAAGATCAGTGTCCTGCATAAGAGGCTTTGTGTACTGATTTGTGGATTCTCGATTCGCTTTACAACATTGTATGGTCGGTGCTATGGATGTGTAGACTTTGTTACCTGGTGTAGAAGTTTGTGGGAGCATATCCCACAGGAAGATTGTATAAGTGTGACATGTAGTCACTTGATTAATTGAATATTGAAACCAAGTATGGAGATCATGGTATTATCACTAATGTGAGAGCTTAGGCCTGGGAGGCGCTCTATTCATTTAGTTGCGAACTGTGGAAGTTTGTTTCGAATTGGAAATCTGTTCTTATGTGTCATGAATATGGTTGTTGTGGATCCTTGGAAGGTTATTATCCGAGAGAGGTACGATTAGAATCGGCTTAAGGTCCATGGATGGATCTAGATGTGAATGTGCACTCTATATCAGGCAGGATGTGTTCATTTCAGCATAGCGTTGCTTATGGAGGGGTCTTCGGACCTTGGATGTTGTATCTATCTTCATCTATTCTATGTAATCTCTATTGTGCCATGTGGATTTTGAGACGGTATGATTGTTCGCACTCGTATCGAGATCCCATGTAGTTTGTGGTGTTGTGAGAGCAGGATGGCTCTCGAGATGCAGGTCATTTATTTCACCTTAGTTGTGCTTGAGTTTTGTAACGTATGGCGCTATCTGTCTCCCCAGAGATGATATTATACACTTGGCATGCTTATGGTCGACATTCATGTATTTCGTAGGTATGGGCATTCTGGCTCGGTAAGTATTTCCGTATAGATTATTATGTTAGGATCGGGTGGTACGCTGCCATGGGTATATTTTTTGGATCGGCTGGCACACTGCCATAAGTATCATGGTTGGATCAGGTTGCATGTCGTAACGGTATCATGTGTGGATCAGGTTGCACGCCGTAACAATGTGATATTGAGTACAGTTCTTTATATCTTTTCTTGTGTGTTTTGTTTCTCATTTTCTGAAGAAGGTTAATATCATCTTTTCGGATGTTTAATTAGTTATGTGGGGTTGAGTAGTTCTTTGGAGAGTTCATTTTTCCTTATGTATCACATTCGAGTTTGTAGCTTGTTGGCATATTATGGCATCATATGAGACTTTTGGTAGTGTCTGAGGTGGCTTATTGCCTGAGTAACTTGTGCTAGGTGAGACGAGATTATTAGATCTGTGATCAGTGCGATCGAATTTATATAAGGTATATTAAAGAGGAAATAATGTTGTCTAGTTCAGAATGAAGTGATGCTTCTTGTCAGGATGAGAGACTCCATGATTTGTGATTCGACAGATGGTTATAAGTTTCTACAAATCTCTTCCGTCATGACAATATTGCAAGAGTTGGAACAGGGCTTATAGGTATACTATGGGCTCCGGGTCAGTTGAAATTTCAGTCGTTGTGCTTGGAGGAGATTGCCTTGCGCAAATGAGTTATATGGTGCATGGTGTGATTTCATCAGTGGAGCATAGTCACGTTGGGTTCAGTGTCTGGTGATTAATACGGTGTTTGTGTGTTAGAATCTGGTATCGCGAAGAAACTCCAGATGTTGGAATTTGGCTCTAAAGCCTGCTAGCTAAAGTAGAAGGAAGGATCTTTAGCCTGGCTCGAGCTAAAGTGCTCAACTAGGTTGTGGTGGCACAGGTAGGTGCACGAATTGTTAAACAGTGATTTTGGACAACTCTGGAGCAGTTCTTATCACGTTCGAGGACAAACGTATGTTTAAGTGGGAGAGAATGTAATGACCCGACCGACCATTTTGAGCTATAGCACATCGTTCGGCAGTTTGAGGCCTTGAGTAACTTCACTTCAGGTATTTAGACTTGTACATGTGATCAGAATTGAATTTCAGGAAGTTCAGAGTTGATTTGGAAAGAAAATTCTAGTTTTGGAAGCTTTGAGATGGAGAAATTGACTATGGTTTGAATTTAGAGTAAACGACCTCGGAATTGGCCTTTGAAGGTTCCAATATATTCGTATTATGATTTTGGACTTGGGTGTATGTCCGTTTCGGGGTTTGGATGACCCGACAGCGTTTCGACGCCTATTGTGGAAAGTTGGCATTTTAGAAGAATTTCATAAATTTAGGTTGAAGTGTATTTTAATGTTATCGAGGTCCGTTTGGAATTTCGAGCGTGGGAATAGCTCTATATGGTGATGCTGGTCTCAGGAACGCATACGGATGTGGATTTGGAGGTCTGTAGGCCATTTTGGGGTCATTTTGGCGAAAGTTTGAAGTTGGAGGTTTTTGGAAGTTTGACCTACTGGGGACTTTTTTATATCAGGGTCAGATTTCAATTCCGGAAGTTGGAGTAGGTCCTAATGTCAAATGTGACTTGTGTGCAAAATTTGAGATCAATCGGCCCTGATTTGATAGGTTTCGGCTCGTATGTGGAAGTTAAAAGTTCAATAGTTCATTAGGCTTGAATCGATGTGCAATTCGTAGTTTTGATGTTATTTGGTATGATTTGAGGTCTTGAGCAGGTCTATGTTATGTTATGGAGCGGGTCGGTGTGATTGGACGGGGTCCCGGGGGGCATCGGGTGTGTTACAGATGTGTTTTGTTGTATCGCTCTCTTATTTGATATTTCAAAGTCGTTTCTTTGGACATAAATGGTACCATATTGAGAAAACGACCTTTGATTTATGATTGGATTGAATCATTAGATCCGTATCGTAATTACAGAGTCATAGCAACAAGAGTCACCGAGTTCCAATGTCGTATGAGAGAGTTATGCTCATTTATGTGTCACGAAAGATTGCTGGTTTCTGGTGCGGACTTTGTTCATCGCAAACATGAGGGCGGTCCCGGAAAGCGAATAAGGAAGTTTGGGTTGACCGGTAAATGCAAAGAATTGCTCTTCGCGAACATGCAGGTTTTCCCGCGAACGCGAAGAAGAAAATTCGCCTGGATAGTGTTTTAAACCGAGAATTTTAGTATTTTGGGCATATCTTGAGTTTTAGAGCTCCGTTTGAGGTGATTTTTGCAGATTTGTTCTCGTCTCAACAAGGGGGTAAATACCTGACCTTTATTTTGATGTTTCTCCATGAATATTTTCGTTGGTCATCATTTTTATCCATGTTCGGATTGTAGAAATTGGGATTATGAGCCTTAAAGTTGAGAAATGGTAAATCCTTGATTTGAAGGTCGATTCATGGGCAAAGTTGGATGATTTTCTTGATATAGACCATATGAGTTATGGGTAGTACTTATTTTCAAGAATTGTTGGAATCTGGGCACGTGGACCCGAGGATTGACTTTATTGACTTTTTGAGCGAATTTGAGAATTGTTATAAATTGATTTATTATGAGTATTAGAATATTTTTTTTATTGTTTGTATATTGCTTGACTAGTTTTGGAGCGACGGGCACTGATTTGAGGTGTTAGAGCGGTGTTGGAGATGGTTATGGAACTTCGAAGCGAGGTAAGTCTCATGTCTAACTCTGTGAGGGGGAAATTACCCCTAGGTGTTGTAGTTGATAGTGTTACTTGTTACGGGGGCTACGTACGCACGAGGTGACGAGAGTCTATACGTAGCTGCATTCATGTTATTGTCCGGGTAGACTCAAATTCATGCCATGCTATAACTGTACTATTTGGGTTATCTCTTGTTTATTAAATTCTTTTACTTCGCATTACCACTTGAGACTAGACGGACGTAGAGTGATAAACTTGCTATTTTAGATATTTGACGAGTTTCATGATTAGCCGCGGAATAATTTTACTCCTCTTATGAATTTCTCCCACATTACGCGTTCTCATCGAAAGGTTTCCTCAAAGCTCCTCATAATTTCCTGTAGACATGTGACTTTTGACCCTCCCCAATATTTTTTATATTTTAGCATGTAAATATTTAATTTAGGCCTAATATCACTATTTCAACTAATTTTGACTCTTTTACTTTATTATATAAAAAAAAATTATTACAAAAATATTTTTTCTTTTTAGTTGCTTTTAGTTTATTACTTTTCGTAAAACTAAAAAATATATACAAAAAAGTACCTTATTTTTATTTTAGTATGATATTTGAATAATACCAGAAAATATGTTTGTTTTAAGGGTTGGTCTTATTTTAATAGTTATTTTACTTAAGTAGGATTAATTAATAAATAAGGTAGTATTTTAGTCTTATTCGCGGGAAAAGAATAAAATTTGGGCTCGAGCAGCTCATTTTTAGGCCTAATTTTTGGACCTAGCCCATAATTTCCAAACCCATAATTCCTAGGCTCATACCCCTTAACCTAAATATAGCCCTAAAACCCTAAACCTATAAAAAGGAGCTTCTTCTTCAATCCTAAAGGGACCGGAGCTCCCAAGAGAGAACGACTGACCTACCCCGTCAAAAAAATTCAATCTCTCTTTGATTTGGAGAAAACGATCGAACTCCACCTCCCAGACAAAAGGCAACGGCCAAATCTCTCTTCCTTTCACTTAAAGATTTCTTTAGCAGATAGAGGTGGAAGTGAAGAAACGAAATAGTGATGGAAATTTGGCATTTTCCATAAGTCACTTTGAAATTCAGTCCAAGTTGTCAACTCAAGCGCACTCTTAGACTCAAAAATGGGTCCAAATTGTTGATTTCAATTTCGAAATTTCAAGCTCCTGCTAAACTTGAAAGCATTCGTCGAGGTTGTTGGGTTTGTTGAGGTTCTATTCGAGGTTACTACAGGTTTCTCCGGTCAAGGTTCTTGTTGCTATTAACATTTCAGTCGGACTTCCACTGTCGAAGTGCCATTTTGCTGTCGGCATTTCTTAGTGTACTTTTGCTGTTGGATTCCTTAATCAAAAAGATTTTATCAAGGTCCATTTCTATTTTATCTCATTTATATTTAGCTGTAATCATTAAGTATTATTTAGTTGAATGGATAATTCTCTAATGCTCAAATGAGTGTTGATTCTTGAGAGTGAATTCCTTGACCGTAGAAGCAAATATGATTTATATGTCATAAATGCTTACTGCCTATAATATATATATATATACTTGTATGCTCCGTAATTTACTACCATATGTTGTGTTACAAAATGGAAATGTAATTTGTTTGAAAGAGGATTTCCTTAATGAGTTTCGACAAGTTTATGTTAATCTTTGAGGTCTGGAATAGAGTAGAACACTAGATATAACCGTTATATTACTTTACTAATTGTTTCAATAATATGAATAGTAAGTTGTAAACATCTCCAAATGTGAATAGCTTGCTAATACTCCAAATAGCTAAAATATTTTTGACTTCCAACAACACTATATCTATAACTCTCAACCTTGCCATAATCTCAAAATAGTTTAAGAAATAATTCATGAACATCCATAGGTTGCTTTAATTGAGTACAAATCTTTTAAAATAAAGTGAGGCGTGCCATGCCAAATAAAAGCTCAAAACTTATGGCCCTCACTTAATTGATTTTAATCTTTAGAATTCGAGACGTGCCATTTAGCGTATTTTCCATGGCCCTCGCAAAGTTGCAAATGCGTAATTGCTTTAGGCGTGTTATTTTAATAATTTACCTTCCTAAACTCGGGTGCGCATTTATGTGACCCAAATCCAAATCTCAACAACGTTAGATAAAATGTGTTGTGGACCGCGGGTGCATTTATGTGACGTGGTTCAAGACGTGTTTTAATGACGTTGCAATCTTCCTAAAAATGAATAAAAGTGGTTGATAAGTTAAAATTGAACCATGGGTTTAGAATTGTTTAAAATCAGATAATTAAGCCAAATATAACAGTTAAGCAACCGTGCTAGCACCACAGAACTCGGGAATGTCTAACACCTTCTCCCGTGTTAACATAATTCCTTACTCGGATTTCTGGTTCGCGGACTGTTAAACAGAGTCAAGCTTTTCCTCGATTCGGGATTCAACCGGTGACTTGGGATACCATAAATCTCCCAAGTGGCGACTCTGAATCTTTTAATAATAAATCCCATTTTGATTGTCCTTTAATTGGAAAAACTCCCTATATACACCCTCCCAGGGGTGTAGGTAAAAAGGAGGTGTGACAGCTCTGGCAACTCTGCTGGGGATCTAACCCAGAATCTCTGGTTCAGGGTTCAAGAATTCGAGCTTAGATGAATTGTTATGTTTGGCTTTATTTATTGTCTGATTTTATGACATGTTTGGGCCTAATGTGCTAAATATTGCTTTTTACCGCTTTGATACTATCTGAACTGTATATATAAACTGCTACGAAACCCCTCTCTTCTCTCCCCCGAGGAGTGCACGCTGGTCGTGACTTCTTCTGTTAGTGTCATATCCCAAATAGAACGAGGTTCGAACAAGTTGCAAAGCCGGATGATCTTTTGGTTACCGGTACGCAGCCCTCCCCCCTCGGCTCGAGCTGTCCGCTCGGGTAAGCCAGGTCTAGAACAATAAACCCCAAGATTTAAACCTAGAAAAACACAGCTTCACGCCGGATCCCTACTAGGAACTCTTGTTTGCATCATGTGCATTTGACTTAGGGGACTCAACACAGGGGTTGGGTCCGTCTAGGACAGGTGTACCCAAAATAACAGACCATCTTGATGCATCCTATGTGCTACATGTTGCATTTCTTCAAGGGTAAAAGGGTCATTTGGCGGACCAATAATAATTGAGAGTGAATGAAAAACAAGAGGAAAAAAAAGAGAAAAAAAGAGAAGCTGAAGTGTGAGGATGAAGCGAGTAAGGCCCAATTATAATTTTGTTACATTTTATTAAGAAAAAAAACATGGAAACTTCAAAAAAGATTTTGCACTTTTTATCATTTTTCAAAAATCAAAAAAGATTTTATATGTTTCATCATTTTTCGAAAAAAAAAAGAAAAAAATATGTTTTCTATATGTCAGTTGTTTTTTATTATTCTCTCTCGTATCCAATCTGTCCGAACTACGCATACCTGTTTTTCGTCTTTCGAGGCGTGATACGTAGGGAACCCACATAGAGTCCGGTCTTCCTAGTAAATCTTAGGTTCTTGGCTTTGCGGGGTCATAGCCACATTTTGCACTTCTAGCCACCTTTTGGCCAAATAAGTCATTTTGCAGAAATAGCCTCAATTATGTCTTGCATGTGTCCAATAAGGAGTGTTATTGTCTCACCTAGTGTTGGTTTGAAGTTTTTTTTCATACAGGTGTGGATCTACTTACCGGGGTTTGAGCATGACAGACACCCCGTGATCATCTAGGCAGGATCGATCATTCAGGAGTGGATTAAAAGAAGATTTTCTTTTCTTTTTATGTTTCGAGTCTGTTTTTTATATTTTTTATTTTTATGTCGTCTTTCACTTTTTAGTTTTGTATAGTAATGTCGAGTTTTATTATTATTATTATTATTGTACTTTCTATTTTGCATTTTAAAGGGTGTGTAATGAATCAAAAATCCAAAAAAAATTGTGTTTTATATTTCCGTTAGGCATTTTCTTTAGAATACTAATTGTAGGAATGAAAAAAAAAGTATTTTGGAGGTGATTTTTCCTTTAAGCAATTAATATCTAGGACTTTAATAAAAATTACTTTTATATTTCCTTTACTATATTAGGACCAAAATTCTAAAGAAAAATCCCTTTTAATACCTTTTTAAAAGTTTTGTTTAAGGCATTAATCTCAAAAATCCAAAAAGATTTTCTTTTGAGGTTCTTCTTTGGGAAATTAATGAAAAATAAAGGAAATATTCTTTTATTTTCCCAAGAACTTTAGGATATTGTACATAGAAGAAAAAAAAATATACTTTATCTTTTGTTTTAAGTTTCTTCATTTAGGCAATCGAATTGAAATCCAAAAATAATTTTTATCTCTTTCATTTCTCATTACGAAGTTTTTCTTTAGGGATATCAAATGAAAATTCAAAAAAAAAGAGTCAAAAAATATCTTTCTCTCTTCTAGGATTTTTCTTTAATAGAGTATTTGTTTCAAAAAAGAAAAGAAAAGGAAAAATAATCTGTTAAGTTTGAGTTTAGAATAGGTTATAGAACATTAAGTCTAGGAAATTCAAAAAAAAAGGACTTGCTTCTTTTGTTTCTTTTTTCTCATCAGAGTAGTCATTAAAGTAAAAAGAAAAAGAAAAGAAGAAAAGGAAAAGGAATGTTAGTTTGTTTCCTTTATTTCCGATATTCCATAACTACGCAAAGATCTGATTCATGCGGGGTCATGATACGTAGGCAACCTACATAGGGTTCGATCGAATCATTTTTTTATTATTATTAAAAGAAAAAGAGAAAAAAAGAGAAAAAAAAAAGGAAAAAAGAGGGGGCAACGAAAAAAAGAGGTGAAATTATGGGATGTGAGATATAAGAGAAAGAAAAGAGTGATGATGAAAAAAAAGGACAAATGAAGGGAAATGGGCAAGCCAGCAAGTGCTAGAAAAGCAAAGAAAAGAGAGGTTGAAATGAACAAATTGGGATGATGCCAACTGACCTTTGTACCCTCGAAGTCATTTTAGAACAGATTACTGTGGCTAGGTGCATTGCACATAAAGTGAGATTATCTTATGTTAAATGCCCTAACGCTAACGTGATGGCTTCATTTTGTTATATTCATAGCAGAAGGGTGGTTGGCTTGTGGTTTTTAAAGTGGTAACTCTTCTCTACAACACAAAGTCAAAAGGCAATGTCAAACAACAACAGAATTGAGTTGGTTGATACCGGTGCCCAGGAGCAGTCAGTTGAATAGGACAATGGATTGGTTGAAGAGGTAAAGATGCTAAGACAACACATAGCGGACATGTATCAGGCTTGGATGACTGGGAAGGCACCACCCCCGCCACCACCTAGCTTCCTAGATGCTGCCCTTACCCAAGCTCCGGACACAATGCCAAATGATCCTCCATACTCTCCAGATCCACCCGCTTATCACAGCTTTCCCAACCACCCAGTATCTCAATCACTCTTCCTCCAATCACCTCTCCCCAAAATGGCCCTCATGTAATATCCGCTATTCCCAATAATGAATACCCACTCCAAGCTCATGATGCCCAATACTACCCCTCAGAGGTTGCCCACAAGGCTCCCAACTCATACAAGCTGGGCCCGCGGGATGAGCCTCATGGTGAAAATGAAAAGTTCACAGGAAGAGAAGGGTGAGATGGGGTACCCAGGAGGCTAAAAGGCATAGAACAGTCCTTAAAGAGCAGGCAAGGAATGGGAGACCAGGGTAGCATGTCTTATAAAGAATTGTCTATGTCTCCCGACGTTCGTCTGCCTACGGGGTTTAAAGTGCCAAAGTTTAACTTGTATGATGGGTGTGGGGATCCGATAGCCCATTTGAGGGATTATTACAGTGAAATGAGAAGTGTTGGTAAGAAAGATGATTTGTTGATGGCGTACTTCAGTGAAAGCCTGACTGGGGCAGCTTTGGAATGGCATAATCGTCAAGATGTTGGTAAGTGGCCTACATTGGGTGACATGACTCATGATTTTGTTCGATACTTTCAATACAGATTAGGTGTTACCCCAAGCCGCTCCTCCCTATCTAAAATGGAAAAGAAGCCGGAGGAAAGCTTTAGGGAGTTTGGGCTCAGATGGAGGGAGCATGCTGCTCGAGTCAATACCCCGATTAGTGAAGAAGAAGTGGTTGAGCTTTTCCTACAAGCCCAAGGGCCCACCTACTTCAGTCATTTGATCCCGGCCTTGGGAAAGCCTTTCAAAGATGTGTTAAAAATAGGAGAGCTAGTGGAAGAGGGAATCAAGTCAAGCAAAATCATGAGTTGTTCGAAAGACATTCAGAACACCCCAGTAAGCTTGGGTGGAAGAAAGAGAAACAGAAAAGGTGATCCGATGGGCTTTCCCATTCAACACTTCCAGCCTCGACATCGTCCCCGTGGATATCCTTGTGCGCCAGATGATCCTCCATAATTCCACTTCTCTCCACGGAACTCCCAAAATCATATATCACTTTCCCAGTACCCAGCTCCAGAGAATGCCTATCCACCCCCACGAGCTTACCGAAAATCCCCTGGATTAGGTTTCCGGCCCAATCAAGCATTTAAGAATAAGAGGTTGCTGAAAAAAGAAAAGGCTTTCACCCCTATTGGAGAATCATATGCCAGTTTGTTCCAAAAGTTGAAGCAATTGGACATGTTGAAGTCGATCCAGATAAAAATGCCAAACCCTCTTCCAAAGAAGTTTGATTTTTCTCAGAGGTGCATATACTGCTCAGATGCCCCAGGGCATGACATAGAGAAGTGTTGGAATCTGAAGAATGTGATTCAGAATCTTATTGATTCAGGCGACATTGTCGTGCAAAATCCAAATGCAGCAGACACTAGCCAAAGTTCGTCACCTGTGCATAATGAAACGCATATGGTGGGTATGATTTATTTTGAAAAGGAATGTGAGAATTCTTCTGGGATCCTCGGAGGTCCACATGATACGAAGCTTTCAGCACTATCAGAGGTTGATCCTAAGAACGAGCAGGCAAAGGGAACCCAAAGGCAATTTGTTAAGAACAATGTGATGGAGACTTGTGAAGGTCCTAGTATTGTTGATGCAGAAGTCAGCGGCTAAGATGTTGAGTTTGATGATTGGAAAGATGCTCCTTTCTTGGTTAGCCAGAGAGGAGTTTTGGTGGTTTATTTTGTTGTCATTTCTGTTGTCCGGGTTATTTCAGGGTTGTAATCCGGATATTGTCTTGTGACTTAAACCCTTCTATCCTTTTATTTTGCCTAGTTTGTTTAGTCATAGTAGTCCGTCTGGTGTTGTCTATGTTTGTTCTAGGTTTGTAACCCCAGTTTAGTTTGTTTGTTTTGTTGTCTAAACCTTTTTACCATCTGTCTAATGCAATATTCTGTTTTCTGTAATTTCTAGTCATTTTCGTTTAGTTCTCTTTTCTTTTTATAGTTCTTTTCCTGATTGACTCTAGTGACATGAAATGCACGCATAATTCTCAGCTTGGTTTTAAAAGTTAGTTTAATCATGAAGCAATGAAACAATTTTGAAGATGATAAGGACATTTGAGGGAAATAAGTAAAGAAATTTTGAGATCACTTCAAGCCCAAATTGTGTGAAACTGGGGCAGATAGAACATAAAAATACACTATTGAAATGCATCATGCTGCATCGGGTAGAGATAACAACAAGTTTGCCCTATATTTGTAGGGGGACGTTCGTGGTAATGAGAGTGAGAGTGTTGTCCAATGGTGCTTTGTATTTAACAGATATAGAAGGCGAATGTGTGGATATAGTTATCAAGTCTGGTACAGTCAAAAGATGTTACGAATGTTTTCCTTGGTTTGTTTAATTGTGTTGTTTATACTTGGCATGTTTTGAAGATTGGAATGACGAAGGCATTTTGTTCTGCTATCTAAACACTTTATCCTTCGTTACCCCTTTGAGCCTTATTTATTTTCCTTCATACCCCTTTTTGGAATCAGTAGCAAAGTTCAGAAACACAAGCGCAAAACATAAGTAAAGGAAGAAGAGAAAAAAAGAGAAAGAAAAGAGAAAAAGAGAAAGGAAAGAATGAAAAGAGAAAGAAAAAAAAGAAGAAAAACAACAAAAAGAGAAAAAGAAAGCAAAAAGAGAAAGTAAAGAAAGAGAAAAGAGAAAATCACAACAACAAAGTAATTTCTATGACATGAACTACGTCCGACCTGCTTCCTTTTAAGGATACGTAGGCAGCCTCACGGTTCGGTCCCATCAAAATAAAATCCCACAAGCCCCCAAGCAAAGAAACTGGGGCAGAAGTTGTGGTTGTTGCAAGAAATCTGATTTCAAAAGTTGTAATTTTGAACCCACTTGAATTGTTTTGAGCCTTTGATACCATTTCTTTCTAACCCTATCCAAAAGCCCACATTACGGTCCAAAGAAAGACCTTCCAATCAGTCTTCGAGAAATTCCAAGTCAAGCAATGAGAGGTAATGCATATCAGGGACAACACTCCGGTCCAAGCAGAAAAATGTTGAAAATGAGAGAGTCTTATTGGTGAAAACCCTCACGGGCACCATAAGGCGACGGGAGCTGAGAGAAATCAAAAATGGGAGTCTTATTGGTGAAAACCCTCGCGGGTACCATAAGGCGACGGTAAGTTGAGAGAAAGAACAAAATGAGAGAGGCTTGATGGTGAAAACCCTTTGGGCAATACAAGTCAAATAAGGATTGTGAATCAGATTGGATAATCGGAGCATTGAAGCCCAGCTTCACGGTTTATGGGTATAACAGGAATTGAACATCAGACTTGCTCAATAGAGTAGGCCATAGGTGCATGTCATGGTCATTAGAGTTGGTATCCACATCTAATAGGTTTCTACTTTGTAGTTTTCTTGTTAGGAATCATTTCTTTCCTTTGTCCTTTACTCTGTTCCTTTTGTATTGTTTACTTCCTTTCCTGAGTTTGTTTGGTCAGAACAAGTGAGAAATGACTTCAAAATTTGCCACCAGTTTTCCAATTCCACAAAACGGGATCTATCTAGCGCATCAAAGTGGCATAAGTCAGGAAAGAACAATAAATACACTAAGGTGGTAACAATCAACATGCTTTGGGATTCGTGTGAAATACAAAGGCTTGGTATATATCAATTCATGAACAATGCAACAGATAGAGGGTTAGGGTGAACGGATCAAAGGTATTTTCTATGATAAGATTCACAAAAGGGGTGGTAAATCAGTGACAAGCAGGATCTTCCAAGCAGAAATCAAAGTTATCATGGCAAGCGATGAAGCAATAGACCTCAAGGCCAAGGCCAGTGATTTAAATCAGGAAAGAACAACATGTGCACTGAGTGGATGGCAATTGACGTGCTTTGGGATTCATGAGAAACACAAAGGTTCAGTACATGTCAATGCAGGAGCACAATGAAACAGATGAATGGTATTGGGTTTGAACGGATCAGAGGTATTTTCCATGATAAAGGTGACAGAGAAAGTGGTTAATCAATAAACAAGCAAGGTCGTCGAGTGGAAATCAATTATCATGGGAAGTGAAGGAGCAACCACCCTCAAAGTCAAGGCCACAAACCAACCACCACATTTTTTAAACTGACAAAATTTTTCTTTGATTTGAAACAGGGGCAGAAAATCTCGTTTGTTTCGGAGAAACCCTCCGCAAGGAAAGGCAAGCACTAGACAGGTTTGACCGTAAATTTTCAGGACCTTCCTGGAAAATGTGGCTTAGTTAAAATTCAAAACAATTATGAATAGCATAGAGGAAGGTAAGTTGGTTTCAATGTTTGCATGTTTAAGATAGGATTCAATTAGGAGTTTTCAGGACCCCCCCCCCCCCCTGAATAATGGGACCTAGTTTTAAGATTTCCATTAGATCACAAGATGTATCACAAATTCTGTCGTATGGTAGTATAATTCAGTCGTAAAAGTGTCATTTTTTAGGAAAAAACTTGATTTTGAGTTTCAGGACCTTCCTGGATAATAGGATGTAGTTTAAGACCCTTTTAGATAATAGGACTTAGTGGAAGTAATACCTTTAGAAGATACAACTTAGATCTATAATTGTCGTTTAATTAAGAGTTGTCAGGACCTCTATGGATAATAGGACTTAGCTTTCAGATTCTTAATAATAGTTAGTAGAATGATTCATTTTAATACTCACCTATGTGCCCAGCTACCAAACTGGGGCAAGAAATTTTCTTTGTTTTGTCTATTTTTGTTGAAATCAGGAGCCCTCCTGGAGAGCAGGGAATACATTTCAAGTTAGCAGTCAGGAGCCCGCCGGGAGAGCAGAGAATACATTTCAAGTCAGCAATCAGGAGAACGCCTGAAGAGCAGGGAATACATTTCAAGTCAGCAATCAGGAGCCCACCTGAAGATCAAGGGAGTATAACTCAAGTTTTAGCTTTCAAGTTCTTATTGATATTTGGTAATGTGATTCGTTTTACACTTACATATGTGCCCAGATACCCAAACGGGGGCAAAACATTTTCTTTGTTTTTGTCTATTTTGTTGAAGTCAGGAGCCCGCCTGGAGAGCAGGGAATACATTTCAAGTTCAGCAATCAGGATCCCGCCTGGAGAGCAGGGAAGACATTTCAAGTCAGCAGTTAGGAGCCCGCCTGGAGAGCAGGGAATACATTTGAAGTTCAACAATCAGGAGCCCGCCTGGAGAACAGGGAATACATTTCAAGTCAGCAGTCAGGAGCCCGCCTGGAGAACATGGAATACATTTCAGGTTCAGCAATCAGGAGCCCGCCTGGAGAGCAGGGAATACATTTCAAGTCAGTAGTCAGAAGCCTTCCTGGAGAGCAAGGAATACATTTCAAGTTTAGCAATCAGAAGCCCGCCTGGAGAGCAGGTAATATATTTCAAGTCAGCAGTCAGGAGCCCGCCTGGAGAGCAGGGAATACATTTCAAGTCAGTAGTCAGGAGCCCACCTGGAAAGCAAAGAATACATTTCAAGTCAGCAGTCAGGAGCCCGCCTGGAGAGCAGGGAATACATTCAAGTTCAGCAGTCAGGAGCTCGCCTGAAGAGTAGGGAATACATTTCAAGTCAGCAATCAGGAGCCCACCTGGAGAACAAAGGAGTACAATTCAAGTTTTAGCTTTCAAGTTCTTATTGATATTTGGTAATGTGATTCGTTTTACACTTACATATGTGCCCATATACCCAAACGGGGGCAGAAAATTTTCTTTGTTTTGTCTATTTGGTTGAAGTCACGAGCCCGCCTGGAGAGCAGGGAATACATTTCAAGTTAGCAGTCAGGAGCCCGCCTGGAGAGCAGGGAATACATTCAAATTTAGCAATTAGGAGCCCGCTTGGAAAGCGTGGGAATATAATTCAAGTTCAGCAGTCAGACGCCCGCCTGGAGAGCAAGGGAATACAGTTCGAGTTCAATAATCAGGCGTCCACCTGAAGAAAAGGAAAAGCATCTCAGATTGAAATTCAAGTCAGCTCACGGCAAAAATGTGAGTCAACAGTCCAAGGTGATCAACACAAGTTAGTCACAATAAAGAAAAGGAGAAGGGCAAGAAGTTGATCCAAATGCAGAAGTTGATGGAGGATGTGAACTGCTTAAGACATGGTGGAAGTCACAAGCACTACAGGTCCGGTCTTGACCCAAAAAGCTGAAGAAGAACGAGCTAGCACCTGCAGCTAACAAACGCCAAGGTTCAAATCTAAAGTCTGCATGAAGAACTATTCAAGACTCAAGATCAAGCTTCAGAAGACTTATAGATAGGAATCTTGTAACTCGTAGTTGAAAGGCTTAGTTAGTCTTTTTCATTTGATTTTTGATGTAATAACAGGAACCGCGGACCGGAACCTCGGTGGAACGGCACCTCGACTGGCTCTCTACCTTGGCATACTCCATCATCTCACTCACCTCTAAACTACACGTGGCCTGATTCCTTTATAGCCAAGGATATGTAGGCAGCTCAGGTACCAGGGCTCGGTCACATGCTCCTTCCTCTTAGTTTTGGTCTCCCTAAATAAGGGTCGGGTCAAAAAACTTGTCTAGTCGTTCTTTGTCTGAAAACTCTTTGTGTTTCCAGTCAAAGAGGGTCAGCTGTAGACATGTGATTTTTGACCCTCCCCAAATTTTTTTATATTTTAACATGTAAATATATAATTTAGGCCTAATATCGCAATTTCAACTAATTTTGACTCTTTTACTTTATTTTATCAAAAACAATTATTACAAAAATATTTCTTCTTTTTAGTTGCTTTTAGTTTATTACTTTTCGTAAAACTAAAAAATATATACAAAAAAGTACCTTATTTTTATTTTAGTATGATATTTGAAAAATACCAAAAGATAGGTTGGTTTTAAGAGTTGGTCTTATTTTAATAATTATTTTACTTAAGTAGGATTAATTAATAAATAAGGTAGTATTTTAGTCTTGTTCGCGGGAAAAGAATAAAATTTGGGCTCGAGCAACCCATTTTTAGGCCTAATTTTTGGACCTAGCCCATAATTTCCAAGCCCATAATTCCTAGTCCCATACTCATTAACCTAAATATAGCCCTAAAACCCTAAACCTATAAAAAGGAGCTTCCTCTTCAATTCTAAAAGGACTGGAGCTCCCAAGAGAGAACGGCTAACCTACCCCATCAAAAAAATCATTCTCTCTTTGATTTGGAGAAAACGATCGAACTCCACCTTCCAGACAAAAGGCAACGGCCAAATCTCTCTTCCTTTCACTTAAAGATTTCTTTAGCAGATAGAGGTGGAAGTGAAGAAACGAAACAGTGATGGAAATTTGGCATTTTCCATAAGTCACTTTGAAATTCAGTCCAAGTTGTCAACTCAAGCACACTCTTAGACTCAAAAATCGGTCCAAATTGTTGATTTCCATTTCGAAATTTCAAGCTCCTGCTAAACTTGAAAGCATTCGTCGAGGTTGTTGGGTTCGTTGAGGTACTATTCGAGGTCACTACAGGTTTCTCCGGTCAAGGTTCTTGTTGCTATTAACATTTCAATCGGACTTCCACTGTCGAAGTGCCATTTTGCTGTCGACATTTCTTAGTGTACTTTCGCTGTTGGATTCCTTAATCAGAAAGATTTTACCAAGGTCCATTTCTATTTTATCTCATTTATATTTAGCTATAATCATTAAGTATTATTTAGATGAATGAATAATTCTCTAATGCTCAAATGAGTGTTGATTCTTGAGAGTGAATTCCTTGACCGTAGAAGCAAATATGATTTATATGTCATAAATGCTTACTGCCTATAATATATATATACTTGTATACTCCTTAATTTACTACCATATGTTGTGTTACAAAATGGCAATGTAATTTGTTTGAAAGAGGATTTCCTTAATGAGTTTCGACAAGTTTATGTTAATCTTTGAGGTCTGGAATAGAGTAGAACACTAGATATAACCGTTATATTACTTTACTAATTGTTTCAATAATATGAATAGTAAGTTGTAAACATCTCCAAATGTGAATAGCTTGTTAATACTCCAAATAGCTAAAATATTTTTGACTTCCAACAACACTATATCTATAACTCTCAACCTTGCCATAATCTCAAAATAGTTTAAGAAATAATTCATGAACATCCATAGGTTGTTTTAATTGAGTACAAATCTTTTAAAATAAAGTGAGGCGTGCCATGCCAAATAAAAGCTCAAAACTTATGGCCCTCACTTAATTGATTTTAATCCTTAGAATTCGAGATGTGCCATTTAGCGAATTTTTCATGGCCCTCGCAAAGTTGCAAATGCATAGTTGCTTTAGGCGCATTATTTTAATAATTTACCTTCCTAAACTCGGGTGCGCATTTATGTGATCCACATCCAAATCTCAACAACGCAAGATAAAATGTGTTGTGGACCGCGGGTGCATTTATGTGACGTGGTTCAAGACGAATTTTAATGACGTTGCAATCTTCCTAAAGATGAATAAAAGCGGTTGATAAGTTAAAATTGACCCATAGGTTTAGAATTGTTTAAAATAAGATAATTAAGCCAAATATAACAGTTAAGCGACCATGCTAGAACCACGGAACTCGGGAATGCCTAACACCTTCTCCCGGGTTAACAGAATTCCTTACTCGGATTTCTGGTTCGTGGACTGTTAAACAGAGTCAAGCTTTTCCTCGATTCGGGATTCAACCGGTGACTTGATACACCATAAATCTACCAACTGGCAACTCTGAATCTTTTAATAATAAATCCCATTTCGATTGTCCTTTAATTGGAAAAACTCCCTATATATACCTTCTCGGGGATGTAGGTAAAAAGGAGGTGTGACCCTTACATGTTCCTTCATGAGTGGGGTCAAAGGCATGTGAAATCTTCTTATACTAATGGGATCGGGCTGTTCGACTCAGCTGGATAGGTACATTTATGGTTCGTGTCGTTTGACCCTCGACAGTGAACAAATTATGATGGGATCAGGCCGTTTGCCTCGGCAGGATTATGTACCACACTCTCATGGGAGCAGGCCGTTTGCCTCGACAGTATAATATATATTTCTATGGTTCGTACTATTCGCCCCTCGATAGTGCACAGATTAAGATGGGATCGGGCCGTAAGCCTCGGCATTTCTATTAAATACTCTCATGGAAATCGTGCGTAATATCTGACAAGAAGTCAGTGTATCTACGAGTCTTCTTAATTTGAATTATGACAACCTATCTGGTGATGTCCATTATATATATATGCTCCCGTTGAGGAGGTAATTTCTAATTAAGATTTTGAGTCTATTGTAGAGAGAAAAACCCTATCACGTATTTACACTTGTTTAATTTGTTTATTTACTCTGCCCCATATCTATTTGCTTCATACTATATCTATCTTATTGGACCACTAGTAAGTGTCAATGTCGACCCTTCGTCACTACTTCTATGGGGTTAGGCTAGATACTGTCACAATCCAATCCAATGGGCTGCGACGGGCACCCGGTGCCTTACTCAACTGAGTACCAATGTAATGTATCTTTCTTATCATAGTATGATAGGTAAATAAATCAGAAAGGATGTCATGAAATAACTAGAATAAATCGTGAGGGAATACTCGACATAGGATGACCTAGTTTGATATACCGACTTATACATATGACGTACGGGCCTATAAGGCCGAAGTGATCACTTGTACACTGAACATAGGTCGACAAGGCCATACGATCTTTCACGTACATGACATATGTCTACAAGCTCTAAAGTAGATAAATATCATAAAGGTCGGGACATGTTCCCGTCATACCAATCAATACATTTCCAAATCATACTGACCAAATAAGCAACTTCGGAGCAAATGAAGCGCACCAACATCTTCCGCTGAGCTGATAGCCTACTTAGAGGACTCTCAACCTGTCTATCGGGACATGCAGGCATGGACTGCAACATCCCCAGGAAAAAGGGACGTTAGTACAAATAATGTACTGAGTATTTAAAGAAAGAAAATCAGTAAATAATAGACATGAGAGAAACATGGAGTAAGAGACTCAACATGTAAGTCTGAATAGCTCTGTAAATCATTTAATATTCATAATTTCATACATATGCGTATAAATGTCATATGATGCATAGGTATATGCGTATATAACATCATCAAGCCTCTGAGGGCATCCCATCATATCTTCTTGGCCATTGTGGGCAAAATCATCAACGTATACCAGCTGATCAAGTGGTGGTGCGTATATAATGCCATAACCTTTTCTCATACCCCATATACATATATATATATATATATATATATATATATATATATATATATATATATACATACATACATACATACATACATACATACATGGTCATAGGTCAATGTGCATGTATAACTTAATACAGTGCATAAGAAGTGAGTTAATAAGATTTCTCGGTATATCATAAGATCATTGCGCCTTTTATTAATATCACAAAATAAACTTTATCAACTTACATATTTTCTGAGACCCATGAACAGATAATAGAATAATAGGACACATGGGGAATCAAGAACATAGGCACTTCTAGTACTTCAATGAATAGAATCGTTTATGAAAGTTGTGCGTTTGCTCGTTTTGTTTATACCGTATGGATCATGCCAAAAGGAAATAAGGGATAGCCTTAACATACATGAACCGATTCTCTTCACGATACCTCTAAAACACATCAATCACGACAAAACACGTAACGACAAGATTGAAGTAGGGAAAAATCTGTATGATATTCTTGAGAAAGGTTGCACCGTACTTTCTTAGAATCGCAAATCTCAAGTTGCTATAGTACTAAGTAGTCTTGTATGAATTTTGTTGTAGAAAATCACGTTGCTATTATACAATCTTGTATGAATTGCTGAAGCTTTCCATTATATTGTAGAGACACAAAGTGAATTAGAAAGGTTTTAAATCTTTCGGTCTGGGCCCCACTTAGGAGATGACTTAGCCACAAATGTCTTCTAAATGTACCACCTTTTACTTGCATTAATAGTGACATTTACCTAAGGTACTTGGTTGCCACGTGGAGGCTCATTAATCTTATACAAATATTTTAGTTACTTGGTTAATCTCCCACTAAAAATAAATAATTACCCAATTATCCATATAATTTAGAATTATCTCAAATTACATAAATACTACTCACTTTTAACATACTTTATACACCTTACTATCATGGTCATGTGGTACCTTGTATGACACTAGTCCATAAACACCGGGTATTATAGCTTGGACCGTATTTTATCCCAAATTGACAACCTTCAACGAAACTCAATTTCTTTGATTTGTTTACCCTCTAACCTTCACGACACTTACTTATCGCCTGTTATAAATAGCATTAATGCTTATTACCTAAAAAATAATCTCATTCCCGAGCTTATGTCGAATAACTTACGACGAAGCCTTAACGTACGAAAATACATGATGTAACATCTCATTTCCAAGCTTACATCAATTTACTTATGGCGTACTTTCACGTACAAAAACATGGGGTGTAACAGATACTTACTGGGTACGCGTCGATTTACGTACTCATACTACACTTGCTGCACATTTTTGGGTAGGTACATATATGTTTGGAGATCTTTTGGGCGCATAGGCGCGGCTATTGCTAGGACTTACCGTAAGCTGCATTTCATGTTACAATTCGCAACCTGCATAGTCTCCATCAGAATTATTTATGATCGCCTATCTAATTTGTATCTTAGACAAATGTTATATTTTATTTTATTTGCTAGTGATGCTTATGCACTTATGACATCGGATTTTCGGGTTCTTATGAATTGTCCTTTATTGCAGTTGCGAAAACATTATCAGTAAAGAAGAAGCATCTCCAACTCTCCGAATCTATAGTCGTTAATTAAAGTGCGGCTGGACTTGTTGCGTCCACATGTACACACACTATTGACGACAACGTAATTTCTTTCTTTCAACATTCAAACACAATGTCTCGTATTTCAAGAGCACCACAAAGCAAGACTTTCTAGCTCTTTACTAAACAAACCTTGACCATGACCAATAGTTTGTCACTTTAGAGGAAAACCGGCCCCGCCAATGTATCAAATTAAAGTTTTCCCTTGGGGAAGAAGAGAATGGCCCCTCAGCACATGGACATGATAATTATGCTGTGTTAAAAGTAGGAAGAATTGAAAACTAAAATTGAATTACTAATATATTCATTAAAACTCAACAGTCATTTTATCCTTTCCTTAAACTCTATCCCTATAATATTCTTGTTGAAAAAACATAAATTTACCTTTCAATGGATAATAAATTTTGTACTATAATAAATCGGATTAATGAAAAGACAGGGTAAAGTTGTACTGCTGCATCCTTTCAACCTCTTTATAATTTTGTATGACAGCACTCTTTCAACTCTTTATTAAGTTTATTATGTTTATGGTCCCAATTACGTGGTGCTCTTTTATTTTTATTCAATCCCAAAAAATTTTTTATATTTTTTTTATTTAGAAATGAATTATCTTTAGAGTTATTATTTTACCCTTAATGAATTTATTTACAACCACAAAAATATTTATAATTTATTTCAAAATCACAAACTTTAAAAATATTTTTTCTTTCTTAAATTACGTGCCGACATACATAAATTAAGACGAGGGAGTATTACCTCTGAAATTCTTGGTATTGCTTTCATCTTCTCTCTACGTCCACCATTGCAATAAGAAAAGGATTTTTTTTTTAATAAAAAAACATTATTATTTTAATTTGCCTATCTTGTTATCATCTCCTGCATACAAAGCCCATCTACATGTGAAAATCCGGAACATCTGTTTATTTTCCTATTGTTCTTTTACAATCTCTTCAATCACTCTTTTATACAGGATAGAGGATTTCTTTTAATATTTTAATATATTAATTATCAAATCCGAACAATATTGTGAGATGCTAAGAAGGTATGTTTGACTAATTTTTTGGGACCGTTAGTAGGAGAAAAATTAAGTAATTTCATGTGCAGTTAATAATTTTCGTAATAATTCTGATTAACCCAAAAATAATTTCAGGATAAAATAATTAAATATATATTGAATGAAGTCACGAGCAATCGATTCAAATCAAAGCTCAGTCGAGTGAATCATATGATTAGACAATATGAGCAATAAATAATAATAATAACTCAATTAATGTAGACAACCAAAAGAAAAAATAATCTTATTGAGATTCGTTATGAGCAACAATACTTGCATAGTAAAGATTGATTGCCCGGCAAAAAAATCAATAGCCTTTACTAATGAATAACTTCAGTAGTCTTTGAATAAATTACTAGTGAGGAAAATGAGAGTATTTATAACCTAAGCCTAATGTTCATATGCCCAATCCTACTTTCTCACGTCACTTTGAGTAGTTAGCAACTACTGGGATACTCGACAACTGTTGAAAAGGTATCTAGCATAGTAGATGTTAGTGGATCCTTAATAGCTCACAGACGATTAAAGATCAAGTCAGACGTAGGGGTGTGAATGGATATTCGAAAACCGATTAAACCGACCGAATCGTATCGCACCGAACCGATTTTTAGATTTCTTTTTAAGAAATCGTAGGTTTTTAAATAAATATATAACCACACCGATAATTAGGGTAGATTTTTTATTTTATAAAAATAAACTGAAAAAATACCGAACCGTACCGAATAAATTTTACATGTAAAAAATATATCTATTTAGTAAGTTTAAAAATAATAATGCATTAAATTTTCTTTGAGCCTTGGAATTATGAAAACTATTACAAGCCAACAAGTAATTAAACTCAAAATACTAATTCCTAAAACCTATTATGTTACTTCTACTTAAACTAAGTTATTTCAAGTATCTTTATTAGCAAGACACAAAGTATTCTAGCGATTATGAGTAGCAAACTACACTGTATTAAATATGTTTCCTTTCATATAATTTAGATTTATCTTTTTGAATATTTAATCTTCTATAGATTTTATTCTTGAGTCCCGCTTGGTATATCTTTCAACTCGTGTGATTAATATTTTCTTTGCCTTTGTTTGATTTCTTTTACGTTGTAGAATAGTTGATGGATCTATTTTCTAGCCATCTTTTTTTTTAATTCATCACCCTTTAAATAGTTAAAATGTCTAGAGAGATTTGCTAAGTCCTATAAAAGAATGTATATTATTGCAATTCTACTTCTACTGGTGAATTTTATATGATATTAAAAAAAATACCGAAAGTTAACCGAACCGTACCGATACCGAAGAGAAACCGACATGATTGAGACGGTTTTGAAAAGTCTAATTTTGGTTATATATAATAGAATAACCGAAAAATTGGTATGGTACAAATTTTATAAAATAACCGGCCGAACCGAACTATTGACACCCCTACTCAGACCCCAAGTTATTGCTTCACTAATAGATCCCCGGAACCATCTTTGGAGTATTTCACTGGTACATGGTTCTTGTCTCCCCAGTATAAAACCTATCTAAAGAAATGCTGTATTGCCATTAATCTACCAGATTATGCCAATACATATAGTTCTCCTATATTTTGAATAATTCTCACGAAATATCCGGAAAGTAATATGATCTTTGGGGATTCAACTCCTCTCCATTTCTCATTTTCTCCATTTCCCCAAGTTCCTATTTAGATGGGAGAAAATGGAGAAAATGGAGAGGTGTTGAATCGGATCTTTGGCATTTTATAGAAGAATTTTTAGGAGGGATTTACAACGTAACCGTCATTATTTTTGAACGCTACCAAGGTATGACCTTGCCTAGAAGAATCGTCCCCTTCCTTTTTATTTGTGACCTTTTGCTCAAACTTGTTATCTGACCTCCCTAATTTCATTGTTGCAGTTTATTTTTTAAGATACCTTCAACTTTATCACTTTTTATTTTTCTTTATCTTTCCATCACTATTTGCAATAGCTTCTCAAAATACTCCAGTTAGTGCTCACAAAATAACTTCTACTATTGAGGCTGTTGTCGTCGCCACTCTACCAACGACCGCTGCAACCATGGAGGATATGATGGTGAAAAAATCATCTCCCTTACTAGGAGAAACAGGGGTAGAAAACCCACTAGGATGACGCCCTGTTGATGAATGTAGAGTATCTCCGGCTGCCACGCCTACGACTGAGTTGGTGCTAGCCCATGCTAAGAAACACAAGGCCGCAAAAACTTTAGGTGGGGGCAAGAAAGCACAGACCGAGGCAAAACTCTGTTCTTCCAAACACCCTCCATCTTATTGTCCCCTACGGCTAAAAGAGCACTGCTCTGGAAAGGACAATTGAAACCTTTTTGCTAGCTTTACAAGAGAAGCATCTTCCAACTGTCCTGAGAGACTGTGCCTGAGAAGGTAAGGTTTTCAAGATTTCCTTCCTAAAGTGGGTGAGAACATAACCATCTACCAGGAAGGTTTTTTATTTGTATTCACTTACCCATTGACCGTCGGGATTGAGCCAACCCTTGACCCCGGTGATAAAAGACATTTGCAGGGTGTACAACGTTTGCCTAGGTCAACTAGGACAAAGCCTATGGCGGTCGATGAAATGCCTGAGGTTCCTTGCTAAAGAGTTGGAAAAATGCTTTTCGTTCAAGAATCTCATCCAAATCTACTACCTCAAGCTTTACACGGGATCGATGTTGACATTGGTGAGTTAGGAAATCCGTCGCCTTCTGTCACGACCCAAACTGATGGGCCGCGATGGGTGTCTGAGTCATATCTGTCAAACACCCCTAAGCATGCGTTTAAGATATGAACATGTATAACATCTGTTGCATTACGAAAATAATATACATGAAGGAAACCTGCCATCAAGGCATATGTACGTATACATGCAGAATACAGTGGACGAGCCGGCAAGACTGTTATAGACAACTATAAATTCAAAACTGAAAGCCGACAAGGCCACATACAACCCAACTAGACCTACTGTCCACAAACCTCAAACAGAAACATAACTGTACAAAGACATGACTGAGCCACGTCATACCCACATATATATATATACAAACGTATCGTACCAAAATCAAAAGCAGCTCCGGATCAAATGGAGCACGCCAACTCTCGATGATCAAAGATCCTAAGAAGGGGGACCGTCAGCTTGCCTACCTGCACATGCGGGCATGAAACGCAGGCCCCGTGAAATAAGACGTCAGTACGAAAAATGTATTGAGTATGTAAGGCATGAAAATTAGTACGTAAAAGACATAGATGAGACATGGAATATAGAAACACATCTTTAAATTTGAATAACTTTGTAAATTCTGAAATGTTTATAATGTCATGCACGTGCGTATAAATGTCGTGCCATGCATAGGTATGGGTGTACATAATATCATCAAGCCACTGAGGGCATCCTATCATATCGTCTCGACCATTGTGTGCAACATCATCAACATATACCAGCTGATTATGTGGTGGTACGTATATAACGCCATAACCTTTTCCCATATCTCGAATACATATATACGCGTATATAACGCCATCTGGTCATGGGTCAATGCACATGAGTGAAATGCATGAAAAATACGTAATAATCTCAATATTCCTTCCGGATAAACTTTTTCAATAGCGTATTATTCTGAGACCCATGAACAGGAAATAATAATACTTTTCATGGGAAATCAAAAATATAGACATCCCTAATAATTCTATGAATAGAGTAATTTATGGAAACTGTGTGTTTGCTCGTTTTTTTAATATAATTTGGACCATGCCAAAAGAAAGAAGGGAAGGCCTTAACATATCTATCCCTGAAATTATTTGAACGAATCTGCTTTTGCGAAATTTACACAAAATTTAGCTTTGGATTTTTGTTGAAATTTTAGACGAACTGCTTCTGTTCTTGCTTTAGAACTTAAATATTCTTGGTTGATTTTTGAAATCTCACTTGAAATCTTGGCAAGAATTTGGACGAAAATTTCTACTGTTTCCAACATTTTGATTTCAAGGCAAGAATTGAATTAAAGCTTAAGGGCAGATTATTTAATTGGATAAGACTTTACAAGTGTTACCAAGACTTTAAGTCATATTTGGTTAGGTTATTAGGTAGACACCTATAGTTAGGATTAGTGAGTCATTCTTTCTGATTAGTGGCCTTGTGCCACATTTTTTGGCATAATTAGTTAAGTTTTGTCCGCTTATTAGTTAACTGGGTAATGTTCTGTTACCCAGTAATTAATCAATTACCCGCATAATTTAAAAATTACCACAAATTACTTAAAATTGCACTTATTATTTTTTTATATTCTTTATATTTATACTACCGTGGTCATATGATACCTTGCATGGTACTAGTTCATAATTATCGGGTATTATCGCTCGACCCGTTTTTTATTCCAAATTGGCTACTTTCAACGAAACTTATTTTCTTTAATCTGTTTACCCCTTTATCCTTCATAACACTTATTTATCACTTGTCATAAATAGCGTAAGTACGTTAACGTCAAGATGATCTCATCCCCGGGTCTATGTCAGTTAACTGAAAGCGAAATTTTAACGTACGAAAATGCGAGATGTAACATCCTTCCCCCCTTAGAAATATTCGTCCTCGAATGTTCAACTCCCCGTGATCCAGATAACTTTGGCAGGGTCGCCTTTGTAACAACACTACTACCAACTCTCCCTGTAGAAGCTTAATAATCCAACGCCACACCGGACCACAATTACCAATAACGACAATGGCCTCACATGACCAACGACAATAACCAACACAAGAATTTATACATGTACCTTATGATTATGACGTATCATTCGGACCCTTCTCTAGAGGAGGGAATAGATAGGGATATCTAGACTTCATGTTTTCCTCCGCATCCCAAGTAATTTCTTCCACATTGTTGTTCCTCCAAAGTACTTTCGTGGAGGCTACCTCCTTATTCCTCAGCTTGCGGGTTTGTCGGTCTAAGATGGAAACCGGAATTTCCTCGTATGACAAATTCTCTGTAATTTGTACATCATTCGTGGGCACCACTCGGGTAGGATCGCCAATGCACTTTCGTAACATAGATACGTGAAAAACCGGATGGACAAACTCCAATTCCAAGGGCAATTCTAACTCATAAGCTACTCGGCCCACTCTCCGAATGATCTTATAAGGCCCAATATACCGTGGGCTAAGTTTTCCTTTCTTGCCAAACCTCATCACCCTTCATAGGCGACACTTTTAAGAATACCCAGTCATCTACCCCGAACTCTAATTCTCGTCACCGCATGTCAAAATATGACTTCTGATGACTCTGAGCTGTCAATAGTCGATCCCGAATAAGCTTTACTTTTTCTACAGCTTGCTGGACCAGGTCTGGCCCATGTAATCCAGATTCTCCAATATCAAACCACCCTATAGGCGACTTACACTTCCGTCTGTAAAGAGCCTCTTATGGAGCCATCTGAATACTGGAATGGTAGCTACTATTATATACGAACTCAACTAGCGGCAAATGATCATCCCAACTACCTTTGAATTTTATTACACAAGCTCGTAACATATCCTCCAGTGTATGAATAGTACGCCCAGGCTGTCCGTCTGTCTGGGGATGAAATGTCGTACTAAGACTTACTTGAGTCCCCAATCCTTTTTGGAAGGACCTCTAGAAGTTAGCTGTAAATTGAGCTCCTCTATCTGATATAATAGATACAGGGACACCATGCAGTCGTACTATCTCCTTAATATAAAGCCTTGCATAATCCTCTGAGGAATATGTAGTTCTAATGGGCAGAAAATGGGCTGACTTTGTAAGCCTATCAACAATCACCCATATCGAATCAAACTTACGCTGGGTACGAGGTAAGCCTATGATAAAGTCCATATTGATTATTTTCCATTTCCAAGTCGGAATCTCCATAGCCTGAAATAATCCACCGGATTTTTGATGCTCAATCTTAACCTGCTGACAGTTAGGACACTGGGAAACAAATTCTGCTATATCCTTTTTCATTCTGTCGCACCAATACACTTCCCTGATATCATGATACATCTTTGTTGCTCCTAGATGAATAGAATAACGAGAATAATGAGTTTCTCCCATAACCTGTCGACACAACCCTGCAACATTAGGTACACATAATCGTCCTCCATATCTGAGGACCCCATCTTCTGTAATTTCAAATGGCATCTTCTCCTTCTGAAGGTTGGTATCCCTATAATGAACTAACATAGGATCCTCATACTGACGTTCCTTTACTTCAGTTACTAAAGAGGATGTTGCCGTATACTGAAGAGTAATTCCAACGTCACCTGAGTCTAGTAACTGAACTCCAAGACTAGCTAGCTGATGAATCTCATGGGCTATTCCCCTCTTTTCTGGCTGCAAATACGATAGGCTACCAATAGATCCACGGCTGAGGGAGTCGGCTACTACGTTCGCCTTCCTCAGATGGTATAAAATATCGACGTCATAGTCTTTAAGTAACTCCAACCATCTCCTTTGGTGTAGATTCAATTCCTTTTGCTTGAAGATGTACTGGAGGCTCTTAGGATCCGTATAGATATCAACATGAATGCCATACAAGTAGTGCCTCCACATCTTTAGTGCATGAATCACCAACTCTAAATCGTGGGCCGGGCAATTCTTCTCGTGCTTTCTTTGTTGTCTAGAAGCATAAACCACAACCTTACCATGCTGCATCAGCACATAACCCAATCCAACGACTGAAGCGTCACGATAGATTACATAACCATCGGTCCCTTCTGGAAGAGCTAGAACCGGTGCTAAAGTTAATCTATACTTTAATGCCTAGAACCTCCATTCGCAAGTATCAGTCCATTGAAACTTTGTTCCCTTCCGAGTCAACTTTGTCAAAGGTGCTGAAAAGGAAGAAAATCCTTCCACGAATCTTCTGTAATAACCTGCCAAACCGAGAAAGCTACGAACCTCCATCGGTGTTGTGGGTCTAGGCCAAGTCTTTACTACCTCAATCTTTTGTATATCCACCCGGATGCCTTCACCCGAAATGACATGCCCAAGGAAAGTTACAGAGTTCAATAGGAATTCACATTTAGAAAATTTTGCATACAACTTCCCTTTTTGTAGAACTTTGAGCACAGTACGCAGATGACCATCATGCTCATCCTTTGAATGAGAATACACCAATATATCGTCAATAAATACAATTATGAACAAATCTAAAAAAGGCCTGAACACACGGTTCATCAAATCCATGAATACTGCTGGGGTATTGGTCAGACCGAACGACATAACCCGAAACTCAAAGTGCCCATATCTAGTCCTGAATGCTGTCTTCGGAATATCTTCATCCTTAACCCTTACCTGATGGTACCCAGACCTTAAGTCTATCTTTAAAATAACACTTGGCACCTTACAGTCGATCAAATATATCATCAATTCTCGAGAGCGGGTACTTATTCTTGATCGTCACCTTATTCAGTTGCCTATAATCAATACACATTCGTAAGGAACCATCTTTCTTTCTCACAAACAACACAGATTCTCCCCACGATGACGTACTAGGTTTGATAAAACCCTTTTCGAGTAAGTCCCTTAGTTGTTCTTTCAACTCTTTCAGCTCTGCGGGGGCCAATATAGGGATGAATAGATATTGGGTGAGTATCTTGTAGTAGGTCAATAGAAAATTCAATTTATCGCTTTGGCGGGAGACCCGGAAGCTCACCGGGGAAAACATCGGGAAACTCATTCACCACATGGATGGACTGAATGGTTGGTGACTCCACTTCCATATCCTGAACCCAAACTAAGTGATAAATACAGCCCTTTCTGATCATCTTCCTTACCTTGAGATAGGAAATAAATCTACCTCTTGGCGATGCCATGTTACCTTTCCATTCCAAAACAAGCTCCTCTTGATGTTGAAATCCGACTATATTTGATCTACAATCAACGTTGGCATGACAAGAAGCCAACCAATCCATACCCATTATAACATCAAATTCTACCATATCTAACTCGATTAAGTCTGCTATGGTAGGTCGACCATGAACTATTATTATACAACCCCTATATACCTGCTTAGCTATCACCGAGTCCCCAACAGGTGTAGACACCTCAAAAGGTTTAACCAATTCAGGTTTTATTTCAAACTTACTAGCAATCAACGGAGTAACGTATGATAAGGTGGAACCTGGATCAATTAGTGCATATACATCGTAGGAGGAGACTGATAATATACCTGTAACAACATCAGGCGATGACTCTTGGTCCTATCTTCCTGCCAACGCATAAATGCAGTTCTGAGGACTGCACGAGCTAGATTCTCCGCCTCTGCCTCTACCACGACTCATTGGTGCTTGGGGACCTTGCCCAGGGGGGCATACTGATGATGACGAACCAGTTGCAGATCCTGACGGCTGAGCTATGCTTGCATCACCTCTCATCGGACAATCCCTCATAACGTGGCCCGGATAACCACAAGTATAACAAATACCTAATCCCATACGGCACTACCCAGTATACTACTTACCACATTGAGTACATCGTGGCAAAGGTAACCTAATTTGATTTGACTTACCCCTATACTGAGAACCTGAAATTCTGACTAGACCCTGAACATGTAGAATGATCAAATCTCTTACTGAGGAACTGAGGGGGTACGCTAGCCGAGGGTTGGGATGGATACCTCGAGTACTGCTGCCTTTGACCACCTCGAAACTCACCAGAAGGACTTGAAGACCTCGATCTCTTATTGTAGGCCATATCATGCTCACAATCGGCCCTCTATTTTTGTTTACGCTCCTCTACACCCTGAGCGTATCCTTGAATACGAGAAATATCAAAGTCTGGCTGAAGTGAGACCGACATACAATCATTAATCAAGTGATGCTCTAATCCCATTACAAACCGGTGAACCCGATCCTCCATCTTAGATACAATAGTAGGAGCATACCTAGCCAATGAATCAAACTGAAGACTGTACTCCCGAACACTCATATTACCCTGCCAAAGGGTCAAGAACCTATAAACTCTGGCTCGCCTAAGCTCTGGTGGCAAATAATGATGAAGAAAAGCTTCTGTAAACTCCTGCCATACTGCTGGAGAGGAATCCTCACCTTTGGACAATTCCCAAGACTCATACCAATTAATTGCAACATCTCAGAGTTTATAGGAAGCTAGATCAGCTGACTTAGTCGCATTGGCCTTCATTACCCATAACGTCCTTTGCACTCTATCAATAAATACCTGAGGGTCCTCGTTAGGATCTGCTCCAGTGAATACCGGAGGGTTTAAATTAATAAAGTCACAAACCCTCGCACTCACGGACCTATCTGTATGACCACTACCTATTTACTGAGATCGAGTCTACGCGGCTACTAATCAGGTTAATAGCTGAGTAGCATCTCTCATCTTCTGACCTGGTGCATCCGGCTAAGGTGCTGAATGTACAGGGGCGGACGCTGGAGCTGGTGCCCTTCGGAGCTCTTCTGGAAAGGGTGGGGTATGTGAAGTCTGAGATGGAACCTCACCATGAGACTCTCCCCGAGCCCTGGTAACTTGTGGCGCTCGACTAGTAGTCTCACCAGCCACGAACTTTGCCTTCTGGGCGGCCGTACTCTTTGGAAGCATTACTGAAAATATAGCATATTGGTAGGAACATGAATTCTTGTATCGCACGATGTGAGATAAAAAGAGAGCATAACATCCTATATGTCCTATAGCCTCCTGTCTATAAGTGTGGTGCACGACACACCCATAAACAAGACTCTACTAGACACGGTCTATAGACAACCCTAGGACAGAACTACTCCGATACCACTTTTGTCACGATCCAAACCGATGGGCCGTGATGGGTGCCTGAGTCCTATCTATCAAACACCCATAAGCATGCGTCTAAGATATGAACCTGTATAACATCTGTTGCATTACGAAAATAACATACGTGAAGGAAACTTGCCATTAAGGCATATGTATGTATACATGCAGAATACAGTGGGTGAGCCAGTAAGGTTGCTATAGACAACTATACATTCAAAACTGAAAGCCGACAAGGCCATATACAACCCAACTAGACATACTGTCCACAGACCTCTAATAGAAACATAACTGTACAAAGACGGGACGGAGCCATGTCATACCCATATACATATATATACACAAATGTATCGTACCAAAATCAAAACCAGCTCCGGATTAAGTTGAGCACGCCAAATCTCGCTGATCAGGGATCCTAAGATTAGGGGTCCTAAGAAGGGGGACCATCAGCTTGCCTACCTGCACCTGCGGGCATGAAATGCAAACCCCGTGAAATAGGGCGTCAATACGAAAAATGTACTTAGTATATAAGGCATGAAAATTAGTACATAAAAGATATAGATGAGACATGGAATATAGAAACAAATCTTTAAATCTGAATAACATTGTAAATTCTGAAACATTTATAATGTCATGAACGTTCATATAAATGTCGTGCCATGCATAGGTATGAGTTTACATAATATTATCAAGCCACTAAGGGCATCCCATCATATCGTCTCGGCCACTATGGGCAACATCATCAATATATACCAGCTGATCAGGTGGTGGTGCGTATATACATATATATGCGTATATAACGCCATCTGGTCATGGGTCAATGCACATGAGTGAAATGCATGAAAAATACATAATAATCTCAATATTCCTTCCGGATAAACTTTTCCAACTGCGTATTATTCTTAGACCCATGAACAGAAAATAATAATATTTTTTATGGGGAATCAAGAATATAGACACCCCTAATAATTCTATGAATAGAGTAATTTATGGAAACTATGTGTTTGCTCATTTCTTCGGTATAATTTGGATCATGCCAAAAGAAAGAAGGGATGGTCTTAACATACCTGTCCCTGAAATTATTTGAACGAATCTGCTTCTGCGAAATTTATACACAAAATTTGGCTTTGGATTTTTGTTGTAATTTTAGACGAACTGCTTCTGTTCTTGCTCTAGAACTTAAATGTTCTTGGTTGATTTTTGAAATCTCACTTGAAATCTTGGCAAGAATTTGGACAAAAGTTTCTTCAGTTTCCAAGATTTTGATCTCAAGCCAAGAATTGAATTAAAGCTTAAGGGCAGATTGTTTAATTGGATTAGACTTTACAAGTCTTACCAAGACTTTAAGTCATATTTGGTTAACACCTTCTTGCTAATATGAAGGACAACTTTGACCGAGAATGGTATGAGATGTTTGTTAGAGTATCTAACCAACATATCTTGAGCGAAAGAGACCTCTCCTTCCCAGAGTAGTGGAATTTTTCTTATTTTCATTTTCTCTTTCTTGATTAAGATCTTCTTACTTGTACTATGGTAGCAAGTCTGGATTCTATCAGCGGTTCGCTCCCAAATATGGAGGAGTGGGTCGATAATACACTCAAATTTTACTTAAATAAATAGTGTAAAGTGGTCGGTGTTAAATATAATAACCCAACAAGGTTGGGGTCGAATCCCACAGGGAATAGGTGTGAAAAGGTCACTTGAATAGTGTGAAACTTGACTTAAGTCGTAATTTTGCTCCTTTAGCTTAAAAGAGAATGATATAATTGTGAATTAACAAGTTAACTATTTTGTTGTGAGAATGTAATTAATTTGATTAAGGAAACCAAGGTTGTGATCCCATCAATGAAATATAATGCTATTGGTGTTAATATAATATATTTCTAATGGAAGATCCTTTGATATGAAAATGGTTTCTAAATGACTACCTAATATTTTCCAATAATTGGGTAGTATTTTCTCTTATGATTTTCCCAAATATAAAAGAGTTTCAATTAAGAATAACTAATTTATGCCAAGTAGAACTCACTTATTCCTAAGCAATTCTATTAAACAAGGTTTACAGCCTTGAGTTTTTGATATTCACTTCTACCAAACCCTAACCTACTTTTCCAAGTAAAGAAAGAGTAAAATGGAATAAGTTAATGTTTGCAACCACCAACAATAAATAAAGCACAAGAAATGAATAAATATCAACCAACCATTATATATATATTCAATGTTAAACACACATTAACATTACACCCATTTAGGGTCCACAACCTTAGTATTTAAAACTAGCTACTCATACTAGAATACACCCATTTAAGGTCCACAACCTTAATATCTAAAACTAGCTACTCATACGAGAATCCAAAAGCAAAGCAATAAATAAAGTCACAAAGCTTACAAAGATACAAGATTCTCTCTTCAAAAGCTTCCAAAATAATGGTGTATTCAATGCCTTCAATGTGGTCGCCTTTTCAGACTCAATGAACCACAAAACCCCTAGTAAATCTATTTATAGTGGACTAAAAAATCGGGGTCAAGATTGGACAAAATTTCCCATGTAGAGCCTTTCTGCGACCGTATAATGGTCGCATACCATGTATGCGGTCCGCATAATTGAAACAGGCATCACATATTCCAGGTCTTGAAGCCCAGTTCTCCATCGCTTTCCGGATCTACGGTCCGCATAGAAATTATGCGATCGTAGACTTCATCACAAAAGTGTTAAGCCAAATTTCTAGTTGCGATTGTGCGATCATTTTGCGGTCCGCAAAAGTGTTATACGACCACATAATGGACCGCATAATCTTCTCTTCAGTGCCTAAAAGACTACTTCAATTGCGGTGGGTTTGCGGTCCGCACATCACTTCTGTGGTAGCAAACCTGCTGCATTTCTGTCCTTTTATGGATTTTTGACTTCTTTTCCATGTTTTGGTTCTTCAAGTCTCGTGCTCAACAAAATACCAAAACTTCATAAGAATTAACTAAAAATGCTTTGAAAGACGAGCTAAAGCTTATGTAATTGGTATCAAAACTGCCGAAATTCTATGGCACACCAACACCCTCAACTTGGACTCTTGCTTGTCCTCAAGCAACTAAAACAAAATTATCCTATCCTATACTACTTCTATTTCCGACATATCACAAAACATCACTGATGTAGATAGTTTTGACTATCAACAAACAAGCATGTAATTCTTTTATTCACCCTCCGTGGAAAACAACGACCATTTAGCAATTCGACCAATCAACTTGTAAACTTCGAGCCTCATGCAAAATGACAGAATGCTACCCATAGCTAAGTGTGCACTTGTATTCTACCTCAAGAACCTAGCTTCTGCTAAATCTCGCAATTCATGCATGCTCACAACAAAGAAAATACCCAACTCACACATATGTACAAGGGATACATTCAAACAATCTTTCACTCAGAACGAAAGCTACATGATACAAGTATCACTCCATATGCTTTCCCTTATTTTAGCTCGTTGCTATCTCAGGAATGATTGGCTGTAGATCACCAAGGACTTTTCACGGTTTGCAGCATAGTATTTGGGACGGGTTGGATGAATATTTGGGAATTTAGTGGCTATGCCCTCCTTGAACTCTACATACACTTTACTTATTTACTACATAGCACTTATTGACCTCAAGTTACAGACATAGAACCACCTCAAAGTATTTCTTCAGTTTTTACAAGACTCCACTGCATTTCTCTCTTTGTTTTTTTTAGTTACAATTATTTTTCTTTTTGGAGCTAGAGTATCTTCATATATATAACTTTGAGGTTTTTGTTGCTTTTATTTTTTATTTTTTCTTCTACACATAGTAGTCAACCTTACCCATTTTCACTTTATACCGGCACCCCCAACTTAGGCTTTTATCCTCATTCTTAATCGTTCAACGAAAGATGGGGTTCAAGAAAATGGAATTATTTCACAAGGGGTAAAGTTTTGTAATGTGGTAGGCAAATAAAAAGGTTGAGGCTCAACAAGGGTAACTAGGGTAATTGATGTACCAGGAAGGTCAATTTGGTCAAAATTAGCTAGCACTCATAAAGAGAGCCTAAGATCATTTCAGCACCCAATCATTAACCTGGGAGTTGCATTAAGAAACCAATCGAGCAAGTTCTACACATCACAAGTTAAGCATATGCATTATTTATACAAATCCTCACTCACTCAAAACGCATGAACTGCTCGACTCAACATAATTTAAGCCATCAAGTGCATGCATGACACTTAAAGCTCATCACATGATAATTGAGATTCTGAGTAAGCATAAGGGAGAGCTTCAAGTTCACAAGAATGAGTAGCCATTTTTGTTTCTTATACAAAATTTGAAGGGTACCATTTATTCAACAAAAATTCATTACATGCATGAAGCTAGAATAATCAACACCAAACAAGTCAAAACATATTGTGCTACCACCATGGTTTTACTATTACACCCTTGGAATAGAACCCGACGAAAAAAATCAAGGGCAATTCATTGCTATCTACCAATCTACACTATTAAAGTAAAGAGTTTATGTACAAGTTTTTCAAAAACATTTAACTACTCCACCCCCAACCAAAAAGCATGTAATGTCCCCAATGCATATAGAATGTAAAAGCAAAGTTTGTGGACTTCGTAGTGTGCACTAGGCACTAGGAGGGGATGAAACATCCGGGGCAGCTGTGGGGTTAGATATTGGCACTGTGGAAGTACAGGTGGAACCTCGGTTTGTGTGGTGGTATCTGAGGCTATAATAGGAAGCTCCACCTAGTGTGGAGCTGGGTCTGGGACCTATGAGCTGCTAGCCTCTCCAATTGATAGTTGCATGGTCGATGGATTGGCCTTGGTGACCATGTTTGCAATAGAGTGTACAATTGTAATCTACACATCTACTTCCTCTTCATCCTGTATAATTGTAGAAACTGCAACTTGTTTGCCTCTGTTGTCCTGTTGATCCTCAGTCTGCTCAACCAATGCCTCCTCATCAGTTTCCTCATCCTCACTGTCTCCCTCATCAGTCTCCCCCTTGGACTCACCAGATCCCTCCTCTAAAGGAGTGTCAATGTATACAATGGAAGCCAAAACCTTAGAAGTCTCAGTACCCTGGGCTTCTAGAGCTGTCATAAGGTTTGTGAAATCCAGGTCCAAGCTCGGAATGTGGGAAGTGCCAGTGCCCTACTCACCTTCTTGCGGAAGAAAGAAGGTCAAGCTAAACTCCAAATTTTGCATCTTGTGCTGCTCTGATTCATCTTAGCGACATCCATCTGGAGTTTAGGCATATCTCCAACTTCGCCTCTCTCGACCCTCTCAAGTCGCACTTCAAAGTGCTTGAGTCGATCTTTAGAGGATTGATGTGTTGTTGAAGAACACTTATTGAAGCTTGTATAGGGGCTAGTGCTTGCCGGATGAGGGCTGGGAGTTCCTTTGTTAGTCTGTCTACCTTGGCATTGGCATGTTGGGCTAGTAGACCCAGCTTTGATAGAGCTGGTAAGACAGCAGGTGGCTGTGTAGTGGGTTGCTTAGGAGTTGATGTGGAGGTAGCTGGTACGGAGGGGGTGTTAGGTAGTGAGGGAACAACAGGTGCTGCTAGTCTGGAGGAGGAGTGAGTGAAGTCTCTGTTGGATCGTTGACCACGTATCTGCAACATCATTTATCCAGGTGATGTCGATATCTTGAAGAGCTTTTGCTATGAGATCAGGTTTGGTGATAGGAGGAACCGTTACAGCTTTACACAAGGAACAAATTAGGCATGGAAAGGGGATTGAAGTTGCTATCTGGTTTTCTCGGATCCCAATATCACGGTATATAATCTCGCCCATATCAACCTTGATGCCCGTCATGATGCATGCAATGAGGATTGCCTTCTTAATGCTTATATCTGTTTCATTTCTTGAGGGCATTAGACAAGAACACACAAAACTCATCCAGTACCGACATTTTTGGGTAAGATACCTTTTGTGGATATTTTGTTTAGGTGCAATCCAGGGCAGAGTTCCCTTGGCTATGACAAAAGCTACCCAAGCACGCTTGGATTCCTTGTTTTTAATCTTGTCGTCATATTCTACGGTGCCTGGCTCCCAATCCTTGAAGTATACATCATTGATTGACCCTGCATCACAGAGGAATTCAACTCCGCGGACTAAAATAGTGTCCAGGAACCTATAGTTTCTTTTTTGTTATGCGTTCCTGGGTGCAACACAGGCAACATAGAATTCCCGCATGAGTGTCTCATTGTACTCTCCTGGGACCTGACTGAATGACTCCCACCCTCTCTTTTTGATGTTTTCTAGTACATGAGGGTAATTTTCTTTTAAACCGCAAGATGAGCTGCTTTTCTTCCAGTATATTTCTCTTTTCTAAGCCCTTCCTATACAGGGTTCGAGAGTCGGCAACCCCAAACCTGAGATTTTCCATATTTTCCCGGCGTGCTTCAGCATGAAGATCAACATATGGCACAAGATCCGTCTGTAGTTCCTCCTCTTTAGACTGGGAGGAATGCTCAGATATCCTTTTGGCTATGTCAGGTTAGGTGCGTTTAGATTGCTGTGCTTGTTGTCTTAGAATATCAACTCGTTTATTTTCTCGAGTAAGAGGTGATCACAATAAGAGAGACTTCTTTGGTTCCATTCGTGTAAATGAAACAATGGGTGAGTGGTTAATACATAATGGAAATCACATTGAGGGAGTATTAAGGGAACAAGAAGCTTCTGCGATGAGTTATGCGATCACATAACAACTATGCGAACCACAAACTCATCGCATACTCAAGAGTTAAAACAATTTTGCGATAACGAAAGGGACCATAGAACATGCTATGGGACCGCAGAGTGGTTGCATTCATTCTCACCAGATGGGCAATTTACCTGACCCTATTTGCGGCAAGCCCGCAATCCGCAAAATGAGTCTGCAATCGCAAACTAAATCGCAGAGTGCTTTCTCAACAGGTATACTAGTGCACCCATATGCGACGACTCAGTGGACCGCAAACAAATTATGCGGACCGCAAAGATCGTCTTCCTCAGTCAAAAAGGGTCAACCCACTCACGCACAGAGTTCATCACATTCATATTGAGAAATTTCCCACAAACTAATTACCCAGATCCCCACAACAAAGGATTGAGAAGAAGGGGAAAGAAGGGAGGTGCAAGAACATGATATAATTAAACATAATTAAGAAAAAGAGGGAGGAAAATTACATACTAGATATCTGAGCTATTGAAAAATTCGGTACGAGATGTGAACCAGGTGAGTTCTCTATTCAATCCCGATCCTCTTTGTGTGATTGTGTATGTTTTTGGTCATTTATTTTTCTTCTCCTTGTTGTTGTTTTTGTTTTTAATTTTGTTCATGCTGTACAATGCTTGTGTGAGAGCGAGAGTGAGGGTGCGACTAGTATGCGAAAGGTTTATGATTTTGTATCTATGCATTTTAAGGCGGGCAAGTGAGTCGCATAACACATTATGCGGTCGCATATGCGTTATGCGATGGATTAATGACTGGGTCGCTCAACCTTACTTCGCGACACATTATGCGGTCGCATAGTTGTTATGCGGGCTGCAGAAGTTGAAATCTTACCACATTTTTGAGGACCCAACTTGCCATTTTTTCTGACTATGTCTGCGACCACTATGCAGTTCGCAAAGTCATTATGCAACCGCATAGTTGCCGCAAACTACGGAACCTTCTTTTCTTCATTTACCTCAGTCCTTGCACCCTGTTTCATGGTACTTTGGGCTATCTTCATTCTAGCACACACGTTAACCTGCTCAACAATAACAACTAAACCTACAAAATTAATAAACTAACAAAAAATTGTTACCACACATGCGTTGCCTCCCAATAAGCGCTTGATTTAATATTGCGTCACGATGATCCGGTTTTGGGGTACTCAGTGGCGGGGGCTGGTGTAGGACTATCCTTGAGAGAAAATTGTTATATCAAATGCCTTTCTCCTGTGGTACCGAGGTAATGCTTGACCCGTTGGCCATTTACTTTGAAAGTTCGAGTGCCATCCTCCGACTCAAATTCAATAGCAGCATAGGGGGACACACTTACATCTTTGAATGGGCTAGACCATTTGGATTTGAGTTTGCCTGAAAATAACTTGAGTCTTGAGTTGAAAGGTAAGACCAAGTCTCCGAATTTGAATTCCTGCTTCAAAATCTTCTTGTGATGATAAAATGTCTTTTTCTCCTTATACATGGCTGCACTATCATAAGCAAGGAGACAAAATTCTTCCATCTAATTGAGTTGTGTCATTCTTAGGTTAGCATCTTCGGCCCAATCAAGATTCAACTTTTTTAATGCCCACATGGCTTTGTATTCAAGCTCCACTGGCAAGTGACACGCCTTACCAAAAACCAACTGGTATGGTGAGGTGCCAATGGGATTCTTAAATGCTGTGCAATATGCCCACAACACATCATCTAGCTTCCTTGACCAATCAGTCATGTTTGCATTAACCATTTTTGCTAGGATGTTTTTGATCTCCCCGTTGGAAACTTCTACTTGGCCACTCAACTGAGGATGATAAGGTGTGGCCACCTTATATTTGACTCCATACTTTTCAAGCAGCCCTGTGAAGGCCTTGTTGCAAAACTAAGAACCACCATCGCTAAGGATGGCCCTGGGGGTACCAAACCACATGAATATGTTCTTCTTCAAGAAAGCGGTCACACTCCTTGCCTCATTGTTGGGCAAGGAAATTTTCTCGACCCATTTGGAGACATAGTCCACAACCGCCAAGATATATGTCATGCCACAAGAGCTCACGAAGGGACCCATGAAGTCTATCCCCCACACATCAAAGATCTCGACCTCCATTACAAAGTTCATAGGCATCTCATGTCTTTTAGAAATTGACCCTTGTCTTTGACATTAATCACATGCCTTGACTATTTGATTTGTGTCTTGGTAGATCGATGGCCAATAGTAGTCAAATTCAAGAACTTTTGCCGCAGTACGATTTCCTTCATGATGGACCCCAACCGGGGAGTCATGGCATGACTTGAGAATCAACATTAACTCATCTTCCAGAACACATTGCTGAATGATGTTGTCGGCACAAATACGGAATAGAAAGGGTTCCTCCCAATAGTATTGCCTACACTACCACAAGAACTTTTTCTTTTGATAAGCTTCCAATCCGTCGGGAACAAGGTCACTAACCAAAAAGTTAGCGATGTCAGATACCAAGGAGCGAATGTGCTAGACAATGCCAATATGTGCTCATCTGGAAAGGCATCATTAATTTCAAAGTCGTTTTTTGGTCTCCCTACCTCTTCAAGCCTAGATAGGTGATCTGCAACTTGATTTTCTGTCCGTTTCTGATCCTTGACTTCAAAGTCAAACTCTTGCAAAAAAAAAGGACCCACATGGGATTTGCAATTTTGGAGAATTCCTTGATAAAATGCCTATATAACCCGGTATGCCCCAAAAAGTTTCGGACATCTTTTACTGAAGTGGGTGGAGGAAGCTTGAAAATGATTTTGATTTTTGTCTGGTCAATCTCTATGCCTTGTTTGGAAATTTTGTGTCCCAAAACAATGCCCTCGTCTACCATGAAGTGACACTTTTCCCAGTTTAGCACAAGGTTGGTTTCTTAACATCTTTTGAGCACTCGTTTGAGGTTACCACGACAATGCTCAAAGGAGTCACCCACTATAGAGAATTCATCCATAAACACCTCTAGGAAATCTTCCACCATGTCTTAGAAGATTGATCATGCACCGTTGACAGGTAGGTGGGGCATTGCATAACCCAAATGGCATACGGCTAAAGGCAAAGGTCCCATACGAGCATGTGAATGTTGTTTTCTCTTGATCTTCTAAGGTGATGTGTATTTGATTTTAACCGGAATACCTATCCAAGAAGCAATAGAATGACCTTCCCACTAGCCGATCAAGAACTTGATCAATAAAAGGCATAGGGAAATGGTCCTTGCAAGTAGCATTGTTTAGCTTCCGGTAGTCCATGAAAACTCTCCACCCGGTCACTGTTCTCGTTGGGATGAGCTCCATTTTGTCATTATGAATCACGGTCATTCCTCCTTTCTTTGGCACACATTGCACCAGACTCACCTAAGAGCTATCGGCAATAGGGTAGACCACCCCGACATCTAACCATTTCATGATTTATTTCTTTACCACCTCTTACATGGAAGGGTTTAACCTTCTTTGATGCTCCACGCTTGGTTTTGTCTCTTGCTCCAATTGTATCTTATGCTCACAAATTCTAGCGGTAATCCCTAGGGTGTCCGCTATTGTCCACCCAATGGCTTGCCTATGCTCCCTCAGGACATTCAACAAGTGTTCTACCTGTACATCATTCAACAAAGAAGAAACGCTTATCAGTAGAGTTTCATTAGAGCCAAGAAATTTATACCTTAAGTGTAGTGGAAGTGGCTTAATCTCAAGTTGTGGTGGCTCAATAATTCAAGGCTTGGCGGGAGGAGTCTCTCTATTCTCTGAGTCAAGAGAAAGTTTCTTTAGTGCATAATTGTAGGAGTCAAGTCCTTCTAATGCATTCATCGTTCCATGTACCCCTCCATGTCTTCACCATCTAAGTTCACCAAAATAGCTGCCAATGCCTCACCAAGGCATTGTTCTTCCATATTCATCTCGATTGCGTCTTCTACCTCATCAACAACATCAATAACTGAGATGCTTTCATATGCATGTGGCAACTTCATACCCTTACTCGCTTGAAAGGTAACCTCTTCGTCTTTAACTCGCAACTTGATCTCATTTTGTTTCGAATCCATTAGTGCTCTTCGGGTAGCAAGAAATGGTCACCCCAAGATGAAAGGGATTTCTTTATCAACAACACAATCAAGGATCACAAAGTCGGCGATAAGGAGGAACTTCCCCATTTTCACAAGAACATCATCAACAATACCCACCGGTGGCTTTATTGAACGATCGGCCATTTGCTACCTCATACTTATAGGACTCAGCATACCTAACCCCGCTTTCTTGTAAATAGCTAGAGGCATCAAGTTGAGGCTAGCCCCATTATCGCAAAGAGCTCTTGCTAAATTGCACAACCCAATAGTGCATGAAATTGTAAAAGCTCCCGGGTCTTCTTTCTTTTGAATAGTGGTTGTTGCAATGATGGAACTTACCCGGTGAGTCACATTCACCACTTCATTCTTGGTGGTTTTCTTCTAGGTGATCAAGTCTTTCAAATACTTTGCAAAACTTGGCATCTCTTGAAATGCTTCCACAAATGGAATATTCACCAATAATTGCTTGAGAATGTCATAGAACTTCTCAAGTTTGATATCATCAACCTTCCTAGCAAGTCTTTGAGGAAAAGGAGGTGGAGGTCTAGGAATTGGTGCTAGAGTTTTTTGAGTCTCTTTCACCTTTTCCTTAACCTCTTCCCGGTTCACTTCTTGAATTTTTACCTCTCCTGGAACCTTTTCAACTTCAACAACAATTGGCACCTCAACTTGTGCCTCAACTTCTTGTTCACAATATTCCACTTCGACCACTTATTCATTCTCTCCTAAAAGTATTTTCCAACTCCGAGTTGTGATTGCCATGCAATGAGAAGTCGGACCGCTCCCACTACCTTTCGGGTTCACTATTGTGTCACTTGGGAGTGTGCCGTTCTGCTTTGGATTTTGCTCTCTTGAGAGATCTCTCATTTGCATCTCCAACTTTTGAATAGATGCAGTGTGAGAACCAAGAAGCTCGGTTATATTCTTCATTGAAGTGTCGAATCTTTCTTGGTTTCGCAATACTCGTTCAAGAATGTTTGCCAACTTGGAATCATTTGAAGATCTTTCCTTCCAATGCGGAGAGTTGGAATAATGTCGTTTTGGTGGAACATATGGGTATGAAATCCGATTTGAAAAGTTGTTGTTGTTGTTAATCCAATTCCCTTGATTTGAACAACCTTGGTCATTTTACCACTGTTGGTTGCCTTGCCCTTGCGGGTTAGGCCTTCATTGATTTTGTTGTCCTGAAACTTGGTAGGGCTGCCTTTGATAACCTCCTTGAGACTTGTTGACATAATTTGCTTCCTCGTAATCCTCATTTAATATGGGTTGAACATCTTCCACCACGTTCACCTTTTTTGTTTGTCTTTTAGTGAACATCTTCGTCAACACATTGACGTTGGTGGCAAGTCCGAAAATTACTTGATCCTTTTCTTGCTTCTCCTTAATCATGTTGGTCAAGGAAGGAGTACTATATGCAATTCTACCTGTGGTATCATCTGAGTGCCAAACTTGGTTATGTTTTGCAATTTGTCAAGGATTTGTGTGATCCTCGTAAATGTCTTATCCATAAAAGATCTATCAGCTGCATTTTTGGCTATACATTGATTCATATGATCCAAGCCCATGTAAAATTTCTCCAACAAGATTGTGAGGCCCGTGAGAGATTTTTACTCTAAACCTGAAAGCTCGTAGTGCCAAATTAGGAATACGTGTTAGAGATGCGTAAAAAGTCAAGAACTAATGTTTTCCAGAAAAGTGCGATTTTATGGTCGAGAATGCGGTCGCATATCAGGTATATGAACCGCATAGTCGCCGCAAAGTGAGTCAGTGTGTTGGTCAAATTTGAGGTCAACTATGCGGTCAATTATGCGATCGCATAACCTATATGCGGACCGCATAGTCGTCGCATAATTCCCTTGGGATTTTGTAAGGAGCAGTTCTGCAGTGCATTATGCGACCGCAGAACAGGTATGTGGACCGCATTTCTGCCGCATACCCAGACAATTTGTTCAGGTTTTGGGAGCATTTTCGCGGTCCATTATGCGGGCCGCATGTAAACTTTGCGATCGCAAATGCGATCACAGATCCGACTCGGGGCTCCTATTTTCTAATTTTCAAAACCCGACCCCCTATCATTATATTCGGTGTAATAGCTCATTTTGAGCCTATTTCCTGATACTTTTAGAGTGAGAGAGAGGGGTCTAAGAGAGGGAAAGTGCTTCTCATCAAAATTACTCCATGAATCTTTGTTAAATCATTGTAGATAATCAAGTGAGGGACCTAAAACTTCATCCCAAGAGGTAAGACTTCATCACCTCAGCTCTTATTTTTATACTTAGCTATAAGGGGTCATTAGTGAGGTAATTCATGGGTATACGAATGGATTTTTTGCATGCATATCAAACCTTAGAGTATTGGGGTGTAGTGAACTAAAAAAAAGCAATTGGGGTATAGAATGATAAAAATTTCTCTCAAAAAGGACCTAAGATCACAATGCACCTTTGATGTTTGATGATATGCTCAAACGAGCTAGAATCTTAATCTCGTCACTACTTCTTGGTTCAATTGTAATTCTTATACAATAGATTGAAGTGCTAAGAGTTCCGGAATTTTATAAGAATTAAGGGAAAGCTTATTGAGGTATGTATGGCTAAAACCCTGTCTTTTAGAAATTGAGCTTCATCGGTGATTGTGTGAACATGGTAAAATTAAAGTTGAATTGTTGCATTGCTTGTTATTTTACATGAATTGGTGTTGTAACCTTATGTGTGAAAAATGTGTCTCAACATGATCAACGTGCTATCTTGACAACTTGAAAAGGGCAAAGGTATGAATTATGTATTGAAATGTTTAGATCCTAAATCGAGATTGCGGCTGAATATGTTATGCTATCTTTGTGAAGTCATATCCATGCTTACAATTTAAGTTGCTCTTGTGTGCACCTTCTGTCCTAAATGGCAAAGCTAATATTGTTATTGGGAATAATGTAAAATGCGGTCTAGTGCCAAGAATGATGTGATAAGTTGTGGCCCCAATTGCCTATGAAATGATATATGTGAAATGAAATGATTATTGAGAAGGGAACAACGCCTTGGCAAGGCGGCCTAGCCAATCGGGCCGAGATCGGACTCCGCTCAAGATAGCGGTGGTATTGTGAATGAATTCCGGAAAAAGGGAAAATGAGATTGTGATTGAAGTATATGTCTCAAATGAGGCAACCTAGCCAATCGGGTTGAGATCGGACTCCGCTCAAGATAGCGGTGGTATTGTGAACATATGATGAATAGTGTGAAATGCCCCAAACTAAAGGCTATGGAAACATGATGTGAAAATTGTATGATTCTTTTACCTTGATAATGTTGCGATCGTTTGAAGCTTTTGAGTTATACATGTGATTTTCTTATGTTTGCTATGAAAGTTCTATCTAACTAGATGGTGTTTAGTTATACATACTAGTGCTATTCGATGGCACTAACGTCCCTTTTGCTGGGGGCGCTATGTCTTTAAATAGATGTAGGTGTTTCTATAGCAGGCAGTGTTGATCGCAGATAGCGGTGCATCCTCTCTTCAGCTGATTTGGTGAGCCCCATTTCATTTCGGGGTCCTGTATCATTAGGTTATCATGTACGTTGTATTTTGAGGTATAGCCGGAGCCTTGTTGCCGACATTTCCATATTAATCTTCAGTTTTACTTAGAGGCTCCGTAGACAGATTGTCGGTGGTGTTTGATGATTGGGGATTTATGTAGAAATGTTCTTATTTGGAAATCAAGTGTTTTTAAAGAAACTATAGACTTGTAAAATTTTGGTTATTATGGTTGAAACTGCTAATGGAACCAAAATGAAAGTTGTTAATTAAATATTTTTAGAGTTTGAATAATGGAGTATATCTCCTCTTTATTCAAGGATGACTTTGGGTAGAATAAAATCTAACAGGCTTGCTCAGTCGGGTTTACTCAGTTGAGCGCCGGTCGCGCTCCTCGATTTTGGGGCGTGACAAAGATAGTGTCCAGAAAACCATGATTTGGCGACCTCACTAAATATAGCTTGAATAGATCCAATGCCTCATGTTGGTGTTCTCCCGGTAATTGCTTGAAAAAGAAAATTTTATCTCGGAGCTCCGACTTCTTGCTTTATGGGAACCATTTAGATAGGAAAGCTGGGACGGGTTCAGGCCAAGAATGAATGGAATTGGTAGATTTTGGATCCATTTTCTTGCCTCTCCAGCTAGTGAGTACTTGAACACCCTCAGCCTTAGAGCATCATCTGAGACGTTATTCTGCTTGTGCATCGCACACACACCCAAGATGTTTCTGAGATGCTGTGTCGGATAATCAGTGGAATTTCTGAAAAACCCCTCTGCTTTGAGTATTAGGATTAGACCGTGTTCCACCTTGAAGGTAGCAACATCAAATCTTGGAGGGAAAATATCATTTGTATCCTCAATATACTCATCTATATCCACAAAAGGGTTCTCTTCATCGTACTCGACCATTTTTACCTAATAACACCAAGCAAAGCAAGCAGAGTGTGATGGAGTAGAAGATGACGTAAAGTAAAGCACACACTAAATAATACTTTCAAAATCGTATTCCTAGGTAATGGCACCATAAATTGGTGACGTTAAAATCCACAACTAAAAAGTAAATGGACACGGTCGCATGCAATAGTATTTACCCAAATATGAGTCAGGGTCGAATCCCACAGAGAATAATATGTAGGCGATTAGGAGTTTAAGAGAATTATCACTTATTATGCAATGACAACACTTAGAATAATTTTTGAGAAAATACTATCGCTAAATGCGAAAATGTAAACTAACTTAAAAAGCAAATAAAATGCTCAATGGCTACAAGTATGGATACACGGAGAATTATACTCAAGTAACGATCAAATGTATTTTACGATTTTACAAATATGAGCGAGTTTTTTGTTAATTAGCCTTGGGTAATAATTCTATATTAGCTTCTTCCAAAGGCTAACAAGACTTCCTAATTGAATTATCCCTAAAACAATTAAGATATTTAGCACACCCGAATATGGCTACAAATAGTTTAATCCTATCCCTAGGTAGAATCTATAAAGTGAGGATTAGAGCATCAAGTTCTTGTGAATTAATCTTTCCCAACCACAAATAATCTTTTCCAAAATTAATTCGAAGTTAATGGGCGAGTCCTAGGGTTATCTAATCCCTTTGGAAACATTAAAGAACAAGAATAATTAAAGAAACAATAACTCACTTCATAAAATATAAAAATCACTCAATACATAAGCACAACAAGATATTTAATTCACACTTTAAACATGAATATTCCCATAAACAAGATTCAAGTGTTGAAATAAATACTACATATTTAGATATATAATACAAAGCAAGGAAATGAAGAAAAGAACATAAATGGGTAAGAAATTCTCAACCAAAAGCTTCAAATCTTCAAGACCCAAGTCTGTGTGCAAGAACCCTAGGTTCCAAAACTTGTTCTCTCTAGTCTAAAGACTGAAAATTAAGCCAACAAATATTTTACAAATGAGCTAGGTCGTGTATTGAAGAGTTTGGGGCCAAAAAATGTGAAATGACATAAATGCCAGAACTGAAGAATGATTTTCGCAATTGCAAATATTAGTTCGCAATTGCAAACCCAGAGATTACTATTGCATATCGCATTTGCGATCTTATGTTCGCAATTGCGAACTTGACACTGCACACTGAGTTTTCGAATTTGCAATGGAGATTTTTGCATTTGTGAAGGTTGACTACCTGGTTTGACTTTGCATTTGCGATTCCTCCATCGCAACTGCGACTTCTACTGCCTTGGCATTTTCCACATTGATGTCGCAGTTGCAACATATGAGGCCAATTTTCAGATTTGTTTTATTCACCGTCTTTTTGACTCGTTTTCACTTGGTTTCTTCATGATCACGTCTAAATCATAGAGAACCTATAAAATAGAAGTAAATGATATCAAACACATAATTTTATAACTCAAAAATAGCAAAAATATAGGCTTAAAGACAAGATAAGTTGGTAAAATACCAACTTATCAGCAACTGTCACACCTCATTTTTACCCATAGGGGGATATAAGGGAATTTTTCCAATTTAAGTGACATTAATCGAGATGAGATTGTTTATTTAATTTCAAATTCGCCACTTGGGATAGTTTTATGGTGTCCCAAGTCACCAATTTATTTTAAATCCCAAATCGAAGAAAATTTGACTTCGTTTAAAGTCTGCGAAAACAGAAAACTAGATAAGGAATTCTGTCAATCCGGGAGAAGGTGTTAGGCATTCCCGGGTTCCGTGGTTTTAGCGCGGTCGCATAGCAATTTATACTTGGCTTATTTTATCTAATTACTCATTTTAGGACCTATGCTTATTTTCTTTTTTACCGCTATTATTCACTTGATAACTCGTATTTGAAGAAATAACTTAAGGCGAGTTACGCGTACGTATACTCGTTTTAGTTTGGTGCGTCAAGAATCATGTCACGCGTAGGTGTACACAATTCACAACACTTAGTTTATTTAAGAAAAAGATTTGGTCAAAGTCGCGCGAACACATACTTTGTATTTTTTTTAAAAATCGCAATCATGATAGTAATTTAAAAACCATTCCTAAAGCATTTCTACGAATAATTGATTAAGGCGTTCTATTTACTAAGAATGTTTGGCCATGGTCACGCGAACGTATACCTTGGTTTATTTTTGCATCATAACTATGTCACGCGTGCGTGTACATAATTGTAATAATTAGGTCAGTTATAAGTATACCTAAAATTATGATTATGTCTCTAAGCTAAGTATCCTATGTCATGTAACTAGGCATAAAGGTCCAATACTATGTGAGACATTTATTTGAATTAATGAGGCATTAAGAGAGTTTGGCCCTGATAAAAGCTGAATCCATCTGGGCTCTAGCCCAATACATACATTATCACTTACTGGGACAGCTAAACTGAAATCCTAATCGAAAATGATTTAGGGGCGGATAATGGCCGAGTCCAAAGTAACTTTTGCCCAATACACATGTTATCAAGAATTCAATCAACTAAGCGATTTTAATTCAAGAAGATTTGGGCCTGATGATGAGTCCTAATGACTCTGGCCCAATGCACATTTTACGAATAACTAAATGAAATTAGTCAAGAATGATTTGGGCCTGGGAATGATGAGTCCAAATGACTTTGTCCTAATACAATGCTATCAAACATTTAATCAACTAAACGAAATTAATTCAGGAAGATTTGGGCCTGATAATGATGAGTCCAAGTGACTCTGGCCTAATACAGATGAGTTTTACATTAAAAATTGTAACAATAATTATAAGATTCTACGTATATTTTTTCATTTATCTTTTAAAACAGAAAAATAAGGGGGTTTGGGACGCGAATAAAATAAATTATAATTTTGGTTAAATTTTCTTACTTATTGCCTAATCTTCTATTTTCATATTAACTTATATTAAAGTGATATGTTTAAAACTTACTGTGTATTTAAAACTTTAAAAATAAATGCTTTTGATCGAATTATCCATTTGATTTATTATCCAAAACCCAGAGTACAATCTCATAGACCCAATTAATTTGGGCCTAAAAATGTACCCTGATTGCTATTAAGCTTGCTCGTAAAACCCAACTTTCATAATTTTGAAAACATATAGAATCGGAATTACTATATTTAATTGTTCTAAACTATGTAGTAAAGCTATCGATTAAACTAGCGCATTCCATAAGAGCATATGATGTAAAAACAAAGCTGAATTATTACATCTTATTTACATGGACAATGATGACAAATCTGCCTATTTCTACTCGAACAAAAATGCTTTTGTCGTTTTTACTATTACGTATGTACGGATCTTATGAACACATGAAACCTTAAACAAATTTTTGTAATTTTTAGAACACTTTAACATTAAAGCTAATATAACTAAAATTGCCTAAAAAGTGTAAATAATTAACTCTACATGAATTTATAAATAACTCCCAACCAAACAACCAATATGATTCATACAATATTCAAACAAAATACAGATTTTTGATAATCAAGCAGAGTCATAGCCATGATATTGCAAAGTTACACTTTACATTGTTAAAAAAGTGTACCTTGATAACAACATGCAAACAATCAGATAAAGAAAATAGGTCTCTGAAACTTGAGTAAACAGCAACAGGAAATCAAGTAGAATACCCAACAATTCCTAGTTCCAGCTTGACCAAACTAGTAGGAAAGTAATCTAACTTTTTTTTGTTTTTTTGTTTCTGAAATACCAATACTAGTTTTTCAGAAGTTTTGAAAATTAAAAGGCAAAGAACTTAAAAGCAGTATATTCAGATCTGTAAGTGTGTATTAAAGATCTATTCAGGTCTATATAAAAATGTCTATCCTCATAATGAAGAAAAAGAGTGTTTATATTGAGTGGGGGAGCGAAAGGGATAAGGGTTAGGGTACCCAAAAGTAATATTCCAGCATCCCTAAAATAAAAAAAAAAGCATCTTTTCCTCAACAGAAATGGACAGTTGTCCAATTTCTAGTACTCTCTTATCTTAGAAAATGGACAACTATCCAATTTTTGGATATTTTGGGATGTTATCCATATCCTTCCTACTCAGCATTGGGAAAGTTGTCCCTATTCTAGAAGTTTCTAGAAATTTCAGAAAACTTTCAAAATTAAGATTTCTAAAATTGACCCTTAAGGGTCTTGGAATTGCTTTAGAACTAGACTGGTTCGGGGCCTGATTCAGGTGACTCTTGGCCTAAGGATTTGGGCTCTTAAGCTTTACCAAAGCTATGGGCCTATCTATCACAAACAGGCCCAAGTTTTTAGCCTAGTTAAATGGGCTAATCATTGATGCCCAACTCGTAAACAACTACCAAATAAAAATAGTAAACAAATAATAACATAATAACAACAATTTCTACTTAATAATAGTAAATAAATAAAAACAGTAATACTGAAAACAAAAATAAACGTAAAATTAATAAAGATAAAACACATGATAATAAAGATAAATGAAAAAAAATAAAAAAATAAAATAAACCTAACGACTGTTTTGGCAAAAGATCTAGTTGTTAAAAACTCTCTTTCCAAGACACCCACCTAGAATCTGAGATCTATGGTGGGAGATCTTGGCAGGAGAATTTTTAAACAAACTAGTTGAGGGTGGATTAAAAGAAAATTTTAAAAAGGGGGCTGATCTAGGGTTTGGTTTTTTCAAATCTGAAATTAAGGGATTTTGAGGGAAACTAATGGTGGGGTTTTTTTAGGGTGAAGAGGGGATTGTAGGGTGTGATTTTGAGGTGATTTGGAAGTTGAAAGCCGCCGTGGATTTTGAAATATTTTTACCGAACCTTGCTTCAAAGGTTGCCTACATATCCTCGGCTATAAAGGAATCAGGTTAGTGTAGTTCTGGAAGTTTTGGTAGCTGAGACTACCAGGAAGCTGTGATTTCACTGCTGTTACTGGTGCTACTACTGTTGAACTCCTTATTACATCAAAGTCAAAATGAAGAAAACTAACTAAGCCTTTCAGCTACGAGTTATAAGATTACTATCTATAAATCTTCTGAAGATTGGTCTTGTGTCTCTGCTGGTTCTGTAAGCGGACTCTGATTTGGATCCTGATGCTTGTTAGTTGCAAGAACTCGTTCAATCTTCTTCAGCTTTTTCGGATCAATATGGACATGCAAAACTTGTGTTTTAATCTTGTCTTGAGCAGTCCATACCTTTTCTTCGCTTCTACACTTTGAGTTCACTTCTTTTCTTTTATTCTAAATTGAGACTTCTTCTTTTGGTCGTCTCGAATCTTGTGCCACAAGGTATAACCTAATTAGGCATCAAAAAAATGAACAAAATTTTTTTACCCTAGGGATTGAACACCCCATGTTTGAAAGTCATCAGGTTATGCTGACATCAATTAGGGAGTGGAGACCCTATGTTGGAAAGTCATCAGGTTATGTTGGGGTCAACTAGGGAGTGGGACCCTATGTTGAAAAGTCATCAGGTTATGCTTTCTTCAACTAAGGAGTGAAGACCCTATGTTGGAAAATCATTAGGTTATGCTGCATCAACTAGGGAATGAGATCCTATGTTGGAAAGTCATCAGGTTATGCTGGCATCAACTAGGGAGTGAGAACCTATTTTGGAAAGCCATTAGGTTATGCTGGCATCAACTAAAGAGTGGGACCCTATGTTGGAAGGTCATCAGGTTATGCTGGCATCAACTAGGTAGTGGAGACCCTATGTTGGAAAAATTATCAGGTTATGTTGGAATCAACTAGGAAATGTGACCCTATGTTGGAAAGTCATTAGGTTATGCTGGCATCAACTAGGGAGTGAAGACCCTATGTTGGAAAATCATCAGGTTATGATGGCATCAGGTAATGTTGGCATCACCTAGGGAACGGGGACCCTATGTTGGAAAAAAATGCAGCTATGGATTGGAGAACCTATACTATCATAATTTTGAGCTTTTCTTCGTTTCTTTCTTTTCATATCATTTTTCATCATTTTTATTTAAGAGAGTGTGTAAAATGCAGGAAAGAGTTTGGAAGAGACTTCCCTTTTGGATTGATTTTTGTTGCAGAGGAATTTTAGTTTCTATGTGATTTGCTTTTGTTGCACCCGCTTCTTGCAAGGTTGCTTTGAATTAACCTGTTTCCTATTTTTCAAACAAAGAACAATTTGTCAGTTTGAAACAGTGGTTGGTTTTGTGGCCTTAAGCATTTTGGTTCCTCGATCTCAGCCCGTCTCCTAGACGAAGATCTCGATTGCTTGCTTGTTCTCTGGGTATTGGTTTCATTCTTAACCCTGGGGATCTTGACTTTTCCAAAACTTTAACATGATGGTTAATCATGCGGGACTTAACCTTTTCAACTTTATTTTGCCTTTTTGGGCATTTGAATTTGATTTCCTTTCTTTTCAGGAGTTTTTGATTTCAAAGCATCGGCTATTATGGCCAGTCGAAGTCAGCTCGATGCACCTGCCGAGGCTAGTTGCCTTCTTGAATATTGGCTTGTGTCAAACAAAAACCCTGTAAACCAATCTTGCCATCCTTTCTTTGTCTTAGTTTCGGAACAAAATTAGACAGAAAGGGATTCAAATAGAACAAGCAATGGAATGGACCAATGAATTTAAATGAGAGGTATCCCTTTCGGGGAAAGGAAAGAAGGACTTATCAGGAGTACATGCGGACTTTAATGAACATGACATGCCTCTTGGACTGGATGCTAGATCTGTGTAAATCGTCCAACTCTTATAAATTCATTATAACCCATACCTCAAAATTGAGAGCCCTTGCCAGTACTCCATTGATGTCGAATAATTATGAGGATCTTCTTTTCGATCAGTAGCGCCCTTTGCGGGTTTTCACCAGCTAACCTCTCTCGTTTCTCTTCTCTCCATCGCCCTGTAGTGCTCAATTTGAGTTTTAACAAACAAGACTGTCTCATTTCAATTTATCTTCTTACCATTTCCTTACGGTGTCCACGCGGGTTTTCACCAATAAGACTCTCTCATTTTATTTCTCTTATTTTGATTGTATCAGACCCAAAAGATTTTATCCTCTAATTTGAACATTCTCGCTGATTGATTGGAAGGACTTGGAAAGGATTTGGGTAAAAATAGTGTCACGACCCTAAACCCAGACCCAGTCGTGATGGCGCCTCTCATGAAGACAAGGCCAACCGACACACTCCCAATTCATTTTAAGCAGTTAAAATAATACAAATTAAGCCTTTAACATAATAATAATCCCAAAATAAGGTAAATACTACAGTTGCAGAATAGACATAGCCCGACATCGGGGTGTCACCAGTCATGAGCATCTACTATCTGAATAAAGACAGGAAAAGTCTACATAGTCTATTACAGAACTAAAATAGAGTAGATAAGATAGGGGAATAAGAACTGGGTTGTGAACGCCGAGCAGCTACCTAGTGAATCTCCAAAATTTGCTGGAAGCTCTCAACCCTTGCAAGCAGGACCTGAAGCGCTTGAATCTGCACATGGGGTGCAGGGAGTAAAGTGAGTACTCCAACTTAGTGAGTAATAATAATAAATGCAGACTAAGTAATAAGAAATCATGTAAAGACACATCAACAGGCTATAAAGAAGTAGTATAAAACCAGTAAAAGCGATGAAACAGTTAAAACATATAAAGACACCTTAGTTAAGAAGAAGCTTCTTCAAAACACCTTTTTAACAGTTAAACAATTAAGTGAAAAGCAGCTAGAACAGATAAACACATAAAATTTGTCCCTCGGGCACATTGTCAACAAAATCCGCCCCTCGGGCAATATCATGGAACAACACCAGCCCCTCAGGCTATATCTCATATCACAATGGGTACCCATGCTCACTGGGGGTCGCGCCCCGTTTTCCCTCTTTACATCAAAAAATCGGGTTTATGACATTTTGGGTATGGGACAACTCATTCCTTTTGGGAACTGGGTTTGCATTTTGAAGAGTCGCCACCTCATGAATTAAGGTGCATTAGGACACCTATAGGATTCATTCCTAAGTTTGTTTAATAACCATAGATAGCGTAAGGGCTTGAAATTATCCTAAGGGGAAGGTGTTAGGCACCCCTCAGGATCTACTATTGTGGTTCCTGGCCAGATAGTTTTGTGAACTTTGTACAATTAGCATATAGACAAGTATATGCTTAAATAGTAGGGGATTTAAGTTTAAACACATAAGAGTCTGAAAATAATTATTAAAAGGCGAATATTGAAAAGAAATTATAGTTCTACAAATACTTGGGAATATAAAAGGGGGGGGAGGTCCTAGGTTTATTTGTAATATGGATGACATCAATGCGATACCCGGTATGATACTCCTCAGAAGAGGGGATACACGTGGTATTAGCACACCGATCATCATATCCATATCTACCCTTCCCACCCCATTAAGGTGTTAAAGCGCGGATTGGTCTCGACCTCTATTGCATGCTATTACCCGTCCCATTCCTATCAGTCCCGGAGGAATTTAGGACTACTATTCCTATAAAGGGAGGATTTTAGGCTAACTCTTAGGTTTTAAAGGCAAAAGACTAAGGCGACATACAAAAAAGGTAGGACTGCATATTAGGGGAAGCATATAAACAACTAAGAGACTCATATATACCTCCTCAAGTAAAGCACATAAATAGCATGACTTAAACACATTTACAGTCAAAATTCAAAGTACTAAGGCATGGGGGGTTTTAATCGTTGAGGCAGACCAATTTATTACATAACTCAATAAGAAGTCTGAATCAGGCCTGCCTGCTAGTTGTAGCAGTTACTAATTAACAAAAGGGGAGTTCAGTTTTGTTGTTATTACCCAAGGCTTGCCTAAGTATGTATTGGTGATGTCCTATAAGAATGGTATCTATTACTGATTAAGAATGTAGCAAAGCAGTACACAATTTTAAACGAGCGATTTGGATCCTATAAACATGCTTTCTAAAATCGTATTAATAAAAGAGTAGGTTTTTTAGACTGATTCAGAACAGCACGAGTCAAACTAATTTTTCTTAAAAGATTACAACTGGCTCAGATCCTATATACATGATCTTTATTATTACTGATTTTAATACCTACATACATGGTCTCTAGTTGAACGTGCAGTGAAGTAGGCAGGATTTATTTTCTTAAAGCAAAATTCCTATAGGCATGATTCCTATTGTTTTGTTAATCCTATAGGCATGATTTCTATTTGCGAGGAAGTAAAACATGCAGAACTTGAATTAAAACAGAACAGATCCTATAGGCATGTATCTAAGTGTGATAATAAAACATGCAGAACTCATTAAACAAATCCTATAGGTATGTTCTCTATCTGCGTGAAAGTGAAGCAAGCAGAACTTGGATTAAAACAGAACAGATCCTATAGGCATGTTCTCTACCCTTCTAATAGCTAAAATATGCATAATTACCCATACCCTTTTTACTAGCCAACCCCAATGTTTGTTATAAATTATTACAGACCAAAAGGTGACTGAATTACATCTGAAAAGTGCAAAATAAGAAATTACAACCATAGGAAGCCTGATTCTTGACTTCCTCTCTGAGTTATGGAATAAACCACCTCAAATGCCATTGATGTTCAAAGCCTTTCTCATACCTGGGTGTGTCAAAGTTCCCTAAGGGTCTCAAGGGACCCCGGGCAGTGCTTACACTCAGGTTTGCATAACCAGATAGAGATGAATGCAATGTGGAAGGGCCAGCCCTTATGTTTCCATGTTCAGAGGGAGATCAAGGGTCCCAAGGCAAGGCTCACACAAGAAGGGCAGAACTTAGGTTCTAGGAATATAGTGAAAGTGCTGAACATAGAGATTTATTTAAAACTGGACTGGGAAATAGTAAGTGTTAAGGGTGATCTGAAAACAGTAGTAGTAAAACTCAAACTACATAGAATCAATAGTTGCACAAAGGGGTCAGGGTTTTGAGAATACATTGCATGAAGCATATGAACCTAGGAGGAGTCAGGTTTGGACATGCACAACAATAGATGATGCTGACATGCCCACAACCAGCCAGAGAACACAAACACAAAGGGGGGATGTGGGGTTTGGGATTCATACACATAGGAGAACATTAATTTAGAAGGGGGAGGGATGATAGTTCACATACTAGTAATGTAACTTGATTGCAGAAACATAAGCAAAAGTAGACAAACGTGAGAGAAGTTGGAACAATTAAAGGAACAAGTTGTTATTGATGCTTGAAAATTAACTAGGACATACTAGTAAGGCGGCAAGGTGCAGAAAGGAAAAGTAAGTAAGCAAATTTCCACAGCCTAGCCTTGGCTTTCAGCCGGCTAGACAAATTAGTAGTGTGTCACGACCCCAACCCCGGTCATGATGGCGCCCAACACACTGCTAGGCAAGCTCGACCATTCAACAACATTATCCCAAATTCTTATTCAGATTATAGATAAATATCGCAGAGAATTTACTAAGTCATTTCATTCAAGAGTATAATTAATAATAAAATATGCAGAAGTTCAATTAGAATACCACACCATAGCCCAACAGAATCCGGTGTCACGAATATGAGCCTCTAATACATAATATCCACCTATTACAAGTCTGTCTAGGAAAAATACGGAATAAAATATAGAGATAGAGGGGAGAGATCAAGGCTGCGAATGCCATGCAGCTATGTCAATACTCCCGGATACTGCTTGCTCAGCTAAACAATTCCTCACTTAGCCTGTGGTGTACCTGGATCTGCATGCAAGGTGCAGGGAGTAATGTGAGTACTCCGATCCAGTGAGTAATAAACATAAATAAAGGATGAGAATAATAAATCATGGAAAAATACAAAGTAAACTATAACTGGCAGTTTAGAACAACAAATAGTGAAGCAACAAGTCAATTAAGTCAGAGTACCAAATACTGAGACAGGTATAACAGATAAAAACAAATGCATGAGTGCAATGCAATGCATATGATGGTACACTCTAGTACCTACTGCGGCGTGCAACCCGAGCCATCCATTTATTTATCATTGACGGCGCTCACTGGGGGTGTGTGCAGACTCCGGAGGGGCTCCTACAGCCCAAGCGCAATATCAAGTCATCTCGTGGCATCAAATCTAGGCCCTCGGCCTCATATCAATGTCAGTATAATCACCCAGGCTCTTGGCCTCAATATCAATGTAATCAACCAGGCTCTCAGCCTCAATATCAATATAACATTGCTGCGACGCGCAGCCCGATCCATGCTCAATCTAGAAATCATCATAAGCCCCTTGGGCATTTGTAAAACAGTAGTTCTCAGCCCGAAATATCATTTAAGTTTTCAAATCTTAGAAAGATGGCTGAGTTTGCAAAACAGTATTTAAAACCTTGGACTGAGGTCAAATGATATGCAAAATATGCGAGAGCAGTGATATCAATCCCTGAAGGATTCAAATAATTGGCAAAAAGACCAAATGTAACAATTAAATCCAAGTAAGGATGATTCTCAATTTAGTTCAAGTAGAAAATACGGTAAAAACATCTCTCGGGACGGACCAAGTCACAATCCCCAATGGTGCTCTACCCCACGCCCGTTATCCGGCGTGCAAGTCACCTCAATATAGCGTTACGATGTGAAATTCTGGGGTTTCAAACCCTCAGGACATCATTTACATCAATTACTCACCTCGAACCGGCTAATTCTCTAGCTCGCGATGCCTTTGCCCCTTATTGATCTCTGAATGCCTCGAATCTAGCCATAACGATTTGATTCAGTTAATAAAAATTATAGGAATTAATTCCATATGGAATTCTACATTTTCCATCAAAAATCTGAAATTACACTCAAAATTCGCCCGTGGGAACCATGTCTCGGAATCCGGAAAAACTCATAAAATCCGACAACCCATTCTGATACGAGTTCAACCATTCCAAAATTATCAAATTCCAACAACAAATCGACCTCCAAATCTTAATTTTTTCATTTTTGAAAAGTTTTGCAAAAAATTCCAATTTCTTCCATTTAAATCCGAATTAAACGATGAATATAACCATGTATTTATGAAATATAATCACTTTCGGATATATAATACTTACCCCAAATGTTTCCCTTGAAAAATCTGTTGAAAATCGCTTTTCCCAAACTTTACAATCGTCACAAATGAATAAAAATGGCTAATTCCCAAATATAAGCTGTTTTCCAGGCAAGTCGCATCTATGAAATGCGACTTGCACTTATTTCCAGCCAAAACAAAAGGCAGTCCCAGCCTTCACTAAATCTGTCATTACTTCCTGTACGAATATCAGAATGATGAATGGTTTAACTTTCTGGAAACTACAATGCAAGGGCTACAACTTTCATGTTTTGCTAATTTTCAGACTCCTTATGGATTTCGGGGTATAAGCTTCCAAAGTAGCTCCCTCGCATCAAACATTTCTGGACAATTTTAAAACAGCTTTACCAACCCTTATTCAATCGATCATAACTTTTTGTATAAATGTCTGAATAATTAATGATTTAGCTTTCTGGAACTAGGATGCAAGGGCTACAACTTTCATGTTTTGTAAATTTACAGATTCCCTATGTATTTTGAGATATAAGCTTCCGAAAAGGCTCCACGATTGCACAGTTGCTGTCCAAGACAGCTACTGCAGCAGAAAATTCCAGCAATCCTTTTATCCGATTTCCATTCCGTTAACCTTCCGAAATCCACCCGAGGCCCTCGGGACCTTAACCAATTATACCAACATGTCCCAAAATACAATACAAACTTAACCGTGCGATCAAATCACCAAAATAACGTCATATACCACGAATTAAGCTTTAAAATCCAAGAATTCCTTCAAATTTCATAAAACATTAAATTTTCCATTTTGAGTCCGAAACACGTCAAACGACGTCCATTTTCAACAAAACTTTACAGAAAGTGCTTAAACAATATATAAGACCTGTACTGGGCGCCGGAACCAAAATACGGTCCCGATACCATCACTTTCTAATCAAATTTCATTTCCATTTTCCTTAAATATTTTCAGAAAGCAATTTTACTTAAAAATTCATTTCTCGGGCCTGGGACCTCGGAATTCAATGATTCTTGTTCCTACGAGTCACAAATAATAATACGAATACAGACCTTTAGTCGAAACTCAATTCGGAGCTCATTTACTCAGTTCAATACCCATTTCGCTCGTTAAACAATTAACTCATGTTTCGCATCAAAACCCAATCGCGACTTGATGAAATTAGACCAAACTTTCCAGATCACTCCTATAATTCATTATAAAAATTTCGGAAGTCTCAAAATCAAATTTCAATCTCTAGAACTAAAAATGGACCTTTGGATCATTATATGGTCATAATCAAAACACCAAAATCATCCAAAAACTCTTCCAAAACATATCCGAGCCTCATGGGACCCCGACCAAACATGCCAACATAACTCATAACATCATTCAAACCTGTTCCAATCATCAAAACATCTCAAACAACATCAAATTACCCAAAACTCATCGAATTCAAGCCTAAGTTTCCAAAAACTTCCGAAATACACTTTCGATCAAAAACCCGACCAAATGATGTCCGAATAACCTGAAATTTTGCACACACATCAGAATTGACATAACGAAGCTACGACAACTCTTGGAATTCCATTCCGACCCTCGGATCAAAATCTCACCTATCAACCGGAATTTGCCAAAATACTGACTTCGCCAATTCGAGCCTAATTCTACACCGGACATCCAAAACCACTTCCGATCACACTCCTAAGTCACAAATCACCTCTCGGAGCTAACCGAACCATCGAAATTCACATCTAAGCCCTCTAACTCATAAGTCAATGCCCAGTTGACTTTTTCAACTTAAGCCTTCTTAAAAGAGACTAAGTGTCTCATTTCTTATCAAAACCACTCCAAACCAACTCGACCACTTAAGATACGGATAATAAAGCATAAAGAACCTGAGAATGGGAAAAACAAAGCGGTAACCCATGAGATGACGGGTCGGGTCGTCACATCCTCCCTAACTGAAACAAACGTTCGTCCTCGAACGTGCCCAGAGTTGTCCCAAAAGCCAAACAATCGCTTAGTAACCTCGCCACACATATACCCGGAGATGATCCCACGTCACCCTATCTCATATAGGTGCGACAACACATTGTAACTGAAATTGTGCAATCCAATCTAGCCCATAATCCATAGGACCACATTTCCACTTTTGAAATCTTTCATATGATCAGAATCCCACATTTATACTGTAAATAAGCTCGAACAAGCTGTAATAACCCACACCTGCAACCGCAGGTGCTATTACATGATAGACCACATAACTCAAACGCTTGTAGTGATAACTCCTAATCACAGCAGCTGCACACAACACCCAAATGCCGATAGAAAAACTCTTACCAAGTAAAGTCTCATCTCACACTTTCATATGCTGCCAATGATAACTAAATCACGTGGTAAACCATAACCATTTCCTATATCAACAAAGCGCAATTTGATGTCTAGTACCACAATCGAATCATCATGCCCACGGAGAAGTACATAATACAATGCCATACCAGTAAACCTTACTATTGCACCATCCGGTTACCCCAAAAAGGGAAAATACATCAAAGAAGAGAGCCACTTTGAAAGTTTCCACAAGTACCACCCCAACGATATGCTATGAGCTCGCCAATCACAGTGGAGCCAAGATACATGAATAGAATAATAATAACTGGCTCTCCTATAGCTCACATTGACATTAACTTCACGAGCAACTTAGTTGCCAATAACATGATCCACCTGGCACGGTCACAGACCTCCAATCCAAGAATATCATATAGAAGTAATCCAACAAGTACACATGTATATGCTAAGTGAAACAAGATTCTCATGCTCCTGCACTGGCATAAATAACACTCTATATCGTAAGCATGAGCAAACTGTGCTGTCATAGCTCAAATCAACAAGTTAACACAGAATTAGTAATTACCAAAGTTTGTTCTGGAATTTAGCATCTTGTAAATCTCAAGTATAGTCCAGATAGTTCTTAACAGAGTTACGAATACGAGAAACATTATACCTTTAAGCTCAATATCCCACTCTAGGCATATCATAGCCTACGTATCTTCCGAGCATGAATATTGGCTCGGTGCTTGCACACAGGTTCAAACTTCACTTATATCCGTGCTCACAGCGTATAGTTATCACCATCAATTAGCTCGACTAGTGCATATAATGATTCAGATAAAATTCTCTCCTCAACATGCCACAATCCCGAAATAGTATATTTTTGAGAATTCCCCATCTCCAAATTCATATATCACATAAATCACTATAACTGATCACAACCTCAACACCCAAATGACTGACACATCCCTCAAGTACAATCATCCCAAGATAATTATTTTCAAAAATTTTCTAAATACATAACAAGATCGAAATATTGGTAGTCGATCAACCAAGTGAGCGATACGCCAATAGACATCTGTTAATCAGAATGTAATGTGCACCCTTCTCAGGCCTTATCGAGCAGTTATAACATTCAATCTAAATATCTGAAACTGACTACTCTATCCAGAATTCATGACCTTTTCTTCAAGAATGAACTGCTACCTCGTCCATGAAAATATTAAACATGCACAACATACCACGTCTATTATGCCATCATTTTGCAAACGCAAGAATATCATTAGAATTTCCGAGCTATAGGAAAATTACATTCCGGCAGTTAGAAATCTTCTATTTGCTCCCATTTAGGAGGGGTTCATAATATACAATATGTTCCGCGCACCGGTAGAGGATATCCGGCTCGAACAATGGTAAAAACCATTAAGAAAACATTCAAATCTGTTCGCACATAACCAAGCTATCAATACGAGGCAAAGGGTACTTGTTCTTCACTGTTACGTTATTCAATTGCCTGTAATCAATGCACATTCTCATTGTGCCATCCTCCTTCTTCACAAATAAGACTGGTGCACCCCAAGGTGACACACTAGAACCCCCCCTCCCCCCTACCCCCCGTTTTTTTTCTAGGAGTTCCTGAAGCTGCTCTTTCAATTTCTTCAACTCCGCTGGTGCCATACGGTATGGTGGAATATAAATGGGCTGAGTGCCCGACACCAAGTCAATACCGAAATTAATATCCCTGTCCGGTGTCATGCCCGGCAGATCTACAGGAAATACATCGGGAAAAATCCCTCACAACTATGACAGAATCAATACTAGGGGTCTCAGCTCCAACATCTCGCACAAAAACTAGATATGACAGACAACCTTTTCCAACCATACGCTAGGCTTTCAAGAAAGAAATTACTCTACTAGGAACATAATCAGCCATACCGCGCCACTCGATCCGCGGTACACCCGGCATAGCCAAAGTAACTGTCTTATCATGACAGTCTAGAATAACATGACAAGGAGATAACCAATCCATGTCAAATATAGCATCAAAATCCACCATGCTCAATAGCAATAGATCAACTCGGGTCTCCAAACCCTCAATAATCACAACACATGACCGGTACACACGGTCCACAACAACAATATCGCCCACTGGGGTAGATACATGAACAGATAAAGAAAGAAACTCCAGGGGTGTACCCAAATAATGAGCAAAATATGAGGACACATAAGAATAGGTGGAACCGGGATCGAATAATACAAAGGCATCTCTGTGGCAGACTGGAACAATTCCTATAATGACATCATCTGAAGCAATAACATCTGTCCTTCCTGGAATAGCATAAAAATGAGCCCGGCCACCGCCTGATCGACCTTAAATCTCCGTAAGCCATAACTGACTCACCAACACGCCTCAAACTGGAACCAATATAGCACATAACCATGCAATCGACTTAATTAATAGCAAACTCCCCAACTTGGCTCAAAGCCATAGATCAAAACGCACTCAATAATTCACAACGCATATACTCTATTGCTGCCGTAATACCATAGTGAGATTAAACTCACTCCTTCATAAGCTCTTGGAAACACGAATCATCTGGAATTTTAACTCTCTGCAATTCTTGCATTCACATACACAACTGTTAAGCCCACTCTTTAGGCAACCCAATTTAGATTTCAATTCATATTCTTCACTTGTAAATGAGATATTCTAATAGACAACATAAGGATCACACCACATTAGAACACTCCTCAGGAGATTACCCACCTGCTTCACCTCCAATTAACATTTTTGTATACCTTCCACTATCATACACATTACACGATCACTTAATCTTCCTGAGTCTAAACTCATACAGTAACATGAAATTTACTACACTCCAAATAGGAGACATGAAAAGATTCTCCACGCACCCATAACTCGGGGCTACACATCTAATCACAATGAAAATCAAACACTTAATAGTTCATCTATCATCCTGGAGCCCTTCCTCGTCACTTCCAAGTCATATAGATACATCTCGCAGTACAAACATACTCCTCACGTAGCTATCCAACCATCATTCCAACTAATAGGGACAATACCAGACATATAAGTTCAAAACACTTGCTTGCACAATAGCACCTCGGTGCTCAAGCCATAGGCAAAAGATCCGTCCTCAAGTCCTTCAGACTGGCCCAACATCAACTCACAAATGTCACATCTCTCCCTTCGATCAGGGAATCACAAGCCATCAAGGCACATCTAATACTGAGCGCTCGTTCGCGCATACGAACATGTGGAAGGAATTGTAAGAGCCACTTTTTCAAGCTGAATCAAAGACGCACGATAAGAATTCAAGAATATGAAGTCTTTCCTAAAGGTTTTGCAGCCTCTCGAGGATAAATATAGATGTCTCCGTACCGATCTGCGAGACTCTATTAAACCGGCTCATGACTCGGGAGACCAAGTAACCTAGGCTCTGATACCAACTTGTCACGACCCCAACCCCGGTCATGATGGCGCCCAACACACTGCTAGGCAAACCCGACCATTCAACAACATTATCCCAAATTCTTATTCAGATTATAGATAAATATCACAGAGAATTTACTAAGTCATTTCATTCAAGTGTATAATTAATAATAAAATCTGCGGAAGTTCAATTAAAATACCACACCATAGCCCAACAAAATCCGGTGTCACGAATATGAGCCTCTAATACATAATATCCACCTATTACAAGTCTGTCTAGGAAAAATACGGAATAAAAGATAGAGATAGAGGGGAGAGATCAAGGCTGCGAATGCCATGCAGCTACCTTAATACTCTCGGATACTGCTTGCTCAGCTAAACAATTCCTCACTTAGCCTGTGGTGTACCTGGATATGCATGCAAAGTGTAGGGAGTAATGTGAGTACTCCAACCCAGTGAGTAATAAACATAAATAAAGGCTGAGAATAAGAAATCATGGAAAAATAAAAAGTAAACTATAACTGGCTGTTTAGAACAACAAATAGTGAAGCAACAAGTCAATTAAGTCAGAGTGCCAAATACTGAGGTAGGTATAACAGATAAAAGCAAATGCATGAGTGCAATGCAATGTATATGATGGTACACTCTAGTACCCACTGTGGCGTGCAGCCCGAGCCATCCATTTATTTATCGTCGACGGCGCTCACTAGGGGTGTGTACAAACACCAGAGGGGCTCCTACAGCCCAAGCGCAATATCAAGCCATCTTGTGGCATCAAATCTAGGCCCTCGGCCTCATATCAATGTCAGTATAATCACCCAGGCTCTCGGCCTTAATATCAATGTAATCAACCAGGCTCTCGGCCTCAATATCAATATAACACTGCTGCGGCGCGCAGCCCGATCCATGCTCAGTCCAGAAATCATCATAAGCCCCTTGGGCATTTGTAAAATAGTAGTTCTCAGCCCAAAATATCATTTAGAAATATCATTTAGGTTTTCAAATCTTAGAAAGATGACTGAGTTTGCAAAACAGTATTTAAAACCTTGGACTGAGGTCAAATGATATGCAAAATATGCGAGAGCAGTGATATCAATCCCTGAAGGATTCAAATAATTGGCAAGAAGCCCAAATGTAACAATTAAATCCAACTAAGGATGATTCTCAATTTAGTTCAAGTAGAAAACACGGTAAAAACATCTCTCGCGACAGACCAAGTCACAATCCCCAACGGTGCTCTACCCCACGCCAGTTATCCGGCGTGCAAGTCACCTCAATATAGCGTTACGATGTGAAATTATGGGGTTTCAAACCCTCAGGACATCATTTACATCAATTACTCACCTTGAACAGGCTAATTCTCTAGCTCGCGATGCCTTTGCCCCTTATTGACCTCTGAATGCCTCGAATCTATCCATAACGATTCGATTCAGTTAATAAAAATTATAGGAATTAATTCCATATGGAATTCTACATTTTCCATCAAAAATCCAAAATTACACTCAAAATTTGCTCGTGGGGCCCACGTCTCATAATCCGGCGAAACTCATAAAATCCGACAACCCATTCCGATACGAGTTCAACCATACCAAAATTATCAAATTCCGAAAACAAATCGACCTCCAAATCTTAATTTTTTCATTTTTGAAAAGTTTTGCAAAAATTCCAATTTCTTCCATTTAAATCCGAATTAAACGATGAATATAACCATGTATTTATGAAATATAATCACTTTCGGATATAGAACACATACCCCAAATGTTTCCCTTGAAAAATCTGTTGAAAATTGCTTTTCCCAAGCTCTACAATCGTCACAAATGAATAAAAATGGCTAATTCCCGAATATAAGTTGTTTTCCAGGCAAGTCGCATCTATGAAATGCGACTTGCACTTATTTCCAGCCAAAACAAAAGGCAGTCCTAGCCTTCACTAAATCTGTCATAACTTTATGTACAAATATCGGAATGATGAATGGGTTAACTTTCTGGAAACTAGAATGCAAGAGCTACAACTTTCATATTTTGTAAATTTTCAGTTTCCTTATAGATTTCGAGGTATAAGCTTCCAAATTAGCCCCCTCGCATCAAACATTTCTGGAAAATTTCAAAACAGCTTTACCAACCCTTATTCAATTGATCATAACTTTCTGTATAAATGTCGCAATAAATAATGGTTTAGCTTTCTGGAAACTAAGATGCAAGGGCTACAACTTTCATGTTTTGTAAATTTACAAATTCCTTATGTATTTTGATATATAAGCTTCCGAAATAGGCTCGACGATTGCACAGTTGTTGTCCAAGACAACTTCTGCAGTAGAAAATTCCAGCAATCCTTTTATCCGATTTCTATTCCGTTAACCTTCCGAAATCCACCCGAGGCCCTGGGGACCTTAACCAATTATATCAATATGTCCCAAAATACAATACGAACTTAACCGTGCGATCAAATCGCCAAAATAACGTCATATACCACGAATTAAGCTTTAAAATCCAAGAATTCCTTCAAATTTCATAAAACATTAAATTTTCCATTTTGAGTCTGAAACACGTCAAACGACGTCCATTTTCAACCAAACTTTACTGAAAGTACTTAAACCATATATATGACATGTACTGGGTGCCAGAACCAAAATACGGGCCCGATACCATCACTTTCTAATCAAATTTCATTTCCATTTTCCTTAAATATTTCCAGAAAGCAATTTTACTGAAAAATTCATTTCTCGGGCCTGGGACCTCAGAATTCGATGATTCTTGTTCCTATGAGTCACAAATAATAATACAAATATATCCCTTCAGTCGAAACTCAATTCAGAGCTCATTTGCTCAGTTCAATACCCATTTTGCTCGTTAAACAATTAACTCATGTTTCGCGTCAAAACCCAATCGCGACTTGATGAAATTAGACCAAACATTCCATATCACTCCTATAATTCATTATCAAAATTCCGGAAGTCTCAAAATCAAATTTCAATCTCTATAACTAAAAATGGACCTTTGGATCATTATATGCTCATAATCAAAACGCCAAAATCTTCCAAAAATTCTTCCAAAACATATCCGAGCCTCATGGGACCCCGACAGAACATGCCAACATAACTCATAACATCATTCAAACCTGTTCCAATCATCAAAACACCTCAAACAACATCAAATTACCCAAAACTCATCAAATTCAAGCCTAAGTTTCCAAAAACTTCCGAAATACACTTTCGATCAAAAACCCGACCAAATGATGTCCGAATAACCTGAAATTTTGCACACACATCAGAAATGACATAATGAAGCTACAACAAGTCTCGGAATTCCATTCTGACCCTCAAAGAAAAATCTCACCTATCAACCGGAATTTGCCAAAATACTGACTTTGCCAATTCAAGCCTAATTCTACACCGGACCTCCAAAACCACTTCCGATCACACTCCTAAGTCAAAAATCACCTCCCGAAGCAAACCGAACCGTCGAAATTCATATCCGAGCCCTCTAACTCATAAGTCAACGTATGATTGACCTTTTCAACTTAAGCCTTCTTAAAAGAGACTAAGTGTCTCATTTCTTATCAAAACCACTCCAAACCAACTCGATCACATAATATACGGATAATAAAGCATAAAGCTGAGAATGGGAAAAACGGAGCGGTAACTCATGAGACGACGGGTCGGGTCGTCACATAGTGCAAGTAGTAATAGAGAAAAGAGAGTTTTGAGTGAAGTGTGTGTTCTTGAACTCAAATTGTTCGTGTCTTTGAAAGAGAAGAGGGTGGGTATTTATAGTTTTGAAAACAGGTGAAGAATAAGGTAATAAGTAAAGTCTTAATACAAACATGGAAACAATCACAAGTCAGAATCAATTAACCCAAGTGATTCCCTTTAATTAAGGAATCACTATTTAACGGGTAGTAGCAGGTTCAAATAAAGAAAAAAATCAGTTTGGGGACAGATTGGTTATTGCCATATAAGGGGTAGTAAAAGCATGCGGTAAACAATCAAGTCTAAGTATAAAAATATGCTTATTTTGGGAAAAGATTCAACAAGGTAAAATATCACAGTAAAGGAAAAGGAATCAATTAATTTTAAACAGGCGGAGTGAAATTAGGGTACACAAAAGGAAAGCTTTTGTAATCAGTCCCAAGATCGAGATCAATCAAGGAAGAAACATGACTCTGTACTTAAGTATATAAATAACAAGGGATTAACAAGCATTTAGAGTCAAACATGTTGACAAAAGAAACAACACAAACATACAATAGCAATAGGGGTAAGCTAGGGTACAGTAACAAGAAGAATATTCAAAGCACAGTAGTCAAGTAGGTCAAGTAGTCACATAGAGTCAACAGTGAAGAAGAACATAGTATCAGGTAAGATATATCAGAAACAACAAGTGAGGCAAAACTTCTAATAAATTAGGGTTTCAACAATGGCCGAGTTAAAAAGATAGTAAAACTCAGAATCGGATAAGTCATATAAAGAAAAGAGAGTCTGAAACAAAGAACCTTTTTAATCGAGCCAAGTATACATTCAAACAAGAAGTTTCAGACAAAAAGACCTAGGGTTTCCACAATATCGATTTTAAAAATGGTGAAACTCGGAATCAAATAAGTCAAACAAGAACGAAGAACTTAATCGAACCAGTACATACTTAAACAAATAGTTTCAGAACTCGGATAAGGCAAAAAAGGAATTAGGGTTTTCAACATGCTGACTCAGATAGAAGATCAACATGAGCAAAACATAGCAAAATCACAAACAACATTAAATTCGGAGAAGAGACCTTTTGAAAAACATAAAAGAAAACCCTAATGAAGAATCGTTTTGAAAGAAAAGTTGAAGAACTTTCGAGAACACTTAAAACATTCATAGTAAGCATAGATCTATGGTAGATCTGAAAGAAAAATCAAAAGATCTTAAAGATTAGGGTTTTGAAAAACTCAGAAAAGGTGAGAAAGGCTTTGAAAGTTAATGATCTAACCAAGAGAGTCAAGGATATGACTCGAACGACCATGGCTGGCCGGAGAAAGGTCAGGGATGATCGGAGAAAGGCCATGAACAAGAGTCGAGCAAGGTCTGGAATAGATTCCCTCGAGGTCTGGCCATGAAACCACAAAAACAAGCACCCATAAGCCATAGTAGGCCACTACACATCTCCAATGTCCATTGGAGGCCATGGATTAGGTAGGGTTTAGGGTGGATTAGGTAGGGTTTAGAGTGGATTAGGGTGGGATTAGATGGCGGCAGCTAGGGTTTGTGAGAGGTTTTATAGAGAATTGAGAGAGAAGAGGAATTCAGAGGCGACGGTTGGTGAAAAATGAAGTAGGGCAAGGGGTCGTTTGGGATTAAAAAAGGAAAGGGAGCACGATGGCCGTTGATCTAAATGATCAACGGCCAGGATTAAAATGGTTAGGTGGGGGAATTCGGGTTAGGGGTCGGGTTTGAATGGGAATTGGGCAGGGGAATTGGGTTTAAATTGGGGTCAGCATTTAGGCTATAATTGAAATGCAATTGGGCTACTATTTAAATAGCCAATTTTCTCCTTAAAAATTATAAAAAATAGTAAATTAATTTCTAGAAGTAAATTGAAAGCGCTAAAATGATTTATAACTTATAATTATAAATTTAAAAATACAGGACTTAATATTTATGAATATAAACGCAATTTAAATCTTAAAATAGGCTAATATTGCAATTATATGCAATTTAGATTTAAAAATATTAAATTAGTTTGTAAACATATGCAAAAATTATATTAGCTACATTTTAGCATAAATATGAGAATTCAATAAATGAATTACCAAAAATAATAATTTTGAAAATAATTATTGGGTTTTTATGGATAAAAAAGGGAAATAAATTGATTTAAAAACCTTTAAAATTTATGGAAAAATAATAAAACATTTGGACATACTTATATATGCATATATATTCTATTTAAAGGTATTTTGCATACTTAAAATGTATAGGTAAAAATTGGGTATCAACAGCTGCCCTTCTTTACCCGGGAAGGATGAAAGAGTTGTCTGGTAAAGATATGATGGCCAATTTTGACCGAGCAAAACGGTTTGAAGAAGATAGGCTGCTCCCTGGCTTCTGAGCTGCCTACATATCCCTGGTTTTACAAGAATCAGGCCATATGTAGTTCAGGATCCGTCGACGGAGTAGGCCAACAGAGACTTTTCAAGAACGAACGCAATATCTAGGGTCAGGTGAGTGAAAGGTTACGAAAATAGTTAGGTTTGATGTGGCTGCGGGAACTGGAGCGGGATCGCTCCTGCCGGGATGGTCGTTGCTCGCCGGTTTACCTGCAATTAGAAATAATACAAGCGTATATCACGCATAAATTTAAATATGATGCAAATTTCCGTCGGACCATGAATGTTGTCTTTGGACGGTTAGAATGACGTCCTTAGACCATGCCGTCCTGGGCCATGAAGCATGCAATAAAGGATTCACAGGCCATGAAATGATGCTCTCGGGCTATGAAGATGGTGCCTTCAAACCATGATACCTTTGAATAATGATATGCAAAAGATTAAAAGGGGTCCTCAGGCCATGACATGGTGTTCTCGGGCTAAGAAGATGGTGCCTCCGAACGATGACGTCTTTGGATAATTTGGCAGTCTTTCAGCCCATGAGATGTAGCATGAGGTGATCTTTTAGCCCATGAGATGCAATATGAGGTGATCTTTCAGCCCATGAGATGCAATATGAGGCGATCTTTCAGCCCATGAGATGTAGCATGAGGCGATCTTTCAGCCCATGAGATGCAGTATGAGGCGATCTTTCAGCCCATGAGATGCAGTATGATACAGACAAGACAGAGTTTAGTCTTGCGAATTGAAGGGCAGAGCATAGCCCGTAAGAGAAATGAAATAAACGATGCTTGAGATAGTGCTTAGTTTCAAAGAAAATTGGAGGCAGAGCTTAGCCTCAGAAGGCAAAATGGTAGCCTTATGCAAGTTGGAAGGCAGAATAGTAGCCTCATGCAATGCAAATGCATATGGAGGTAAAGCTTAACCTCGAAAGGCAGAATGGTAGCCTTATGTAAGTTGGAAGGCAGAATAGTAGCCTTATGCAATGAAAATGCAGATGGAGGTAGAGCTTAACCTCGGAAGGGAGAATGATAGCCTTATGCAAGTTGGAAGGCAGAATAGTAGCCTTATGCAATGCAAATGTAGATGGAGGTAGAGCTTAACCTCGGAAGGCAGAATGGTAGCCTTATGCAAGAATGCAGATGGAGACATCGTTTAGTCTCAGAAGGCAGAATGGTAGCCTTATGCAAGAAATAAAATGGCAAATAGTAGTAGAGTTTCTTAGGTGATAGCGGATTGCAGCGTTGCGATTATTGGGATCCTTGTGACATACTGGGCATCACCGGTGTATGCTGATAGCAAATGTTTGTAAAAACGTAACGGTTCGGAGGGTCGTATTCCTGAATAATGTTTGTCCCGTGGGTGTATAGTGTGTTTTATGATTTTGCAATCCAAGTGTCTGCATCCAAAGAAAAATAGTGAGTTTTGTAAAAGGGAGAGGTTAGTTTGTATCCCCGCTGGTTTTGCTTGACCTGCTCGGCTTTGATATGGTGTATCATTGGGGTAGCGTTGCTAAACAAAGCAATTTTAGTAATAATCATGCATGATTTTGTGAAAATATGACGTAAGTGTACAATTAAAAATAACTTTTAGATAAACCGATGACCATGACGTGGTTTAGGACATTGCAACCTATCTTGATATGGACTTTTGAGGGTCCTTCTAAAAATTCTGCCCCAGTTTAATGGGTTGATGCTTCTGACTGTTGCTTGCGATGATCGGCTGAAATTACTTTGGAAATTCTGCCCCAGTTCCCAACTGCCGGGGGAAATGAAAATTTTATTGAATTGTGAACGAACCCATAGGGCTGCCTACGTATCCCCTCTAAAATGAGAATTAGGTCAGGCGTAGTTCAATACATCATATAAGGAAAGCATGAAGATTACACATAGTAGCGCTTGACTGCATCTGAATTAATCGGCTTTGGCCAAACTTCTCCATCCATTTCTGCAAGTATGAGGGCTCCTCTTGTAAAAACTTGGTGAACCATTTATGGACCCTGCCAGTTGGGAGAGAACTTCCCCTTGGCTTTATCTTGATGCAGAATAATTTTCTTTAACACCAGCTGCCCCGGTGTGAATTGTCTTGGCTTGACTCTTTTATTGAAGGCTTTGGACATTCTGTTCTGATAGAGTTGACCATGGAAAACTGCATTCATTCTCTTTCTGTTTATAAGAGCTAGTTTCTCATAATGAATTTTTACCCACTCTGCGTCGTCGAGCTCAGCTTTTTGTACGATCCTTAGGGAAGGAATTTCTACTTCAGCGGGAACGACAACCTCCGTACCATAAACCAGCATATAGGGGGTTTCCCTGGTTGACGTGCAGACTGTGGTGTGATACCCTAATAGAGCAAATGATAACTTTTCGTGCTACTGTTTATGCTTCTCTATCATTTTCCTCAATATCCTCTTGATATTCTTGTTGGCGGCTTCTAAATCTCGATTCATTTGAGGCCTGTAGGCTGTGAAATTCTTGTGTCTAATCTTGAAAGTTTCGCACATAGCTTTCATCAAGTCGTTGTTGAGGTTGGAGCCATTATCAGTAATGATTGACTCTGGAATCCTGAATCGACAAACAATGTGGTTGCAGACAAAGTCTTTCACGAATTTCTTAGTCACTGCTCTGTAAGATGCTGCTTCGACCCATTTGGTGAAATAGTCGATTGCTACTAGGATAAACCTGTGCCCATTTGAAGAGGCAGGCTCGATTGGTCCAATAACGTCCATTCCCCAGGTGGCGAACGACCACAGTGAGCTCGTTGCATTAAGTTCATTCAGAGGTACCTTTATCATATCGGCATGTATTTGACAGCGGTGGCATTTCCGGACATACTGGATGCAGTCTGTTTCCATGGTTATCCAAAAATAACCAGCCCAGAGTATCTTCTTGGCTAAGACAAAACCATTCATATGTGGACCGCATGTCCCAGCATGAATTTCCTCCAGTAGCCTAGATGCTTCCTTTGCGTCGACACACCTTAATAATCCCTAGTCAGAAGTCCTCCTATACAAGATTCCTCCATTGTGAAAGAAGTTGTAAGACAATCTCCGAAATGTGCATTTCTGAGTAGGATTTGCAAGCTATGGGTACTGCCATCTTGCCAAATATTCCTTGATATCATGAAACCAAGGCTTTCCGTCTGCTTCTTCTTCAACATGGGCACAATAAGTTGGCTGATCATGGATCTTGACTGGAATGGGATCAATGCAATTTTTGTCTGGATGCTATCTCATAGATGACATGGTAGCCAATGCATCGATGAACTCATTCTAGACTTTAGGAACATGTTGGAACTCCGTCTTCGTGAACCTCTTTCTTAATTTCTGTACATGATGTAGATACGGGAGTATCTTGGAGTTCTTGGTTGCCCATTCTTCTCGCACCTGGTGTATAAGTAGGTCTGAACCTCCAATCACTAGCAACTCTTGAATGTTCATGTCAATGGCCATTTTAAGCCCTAAGATGCAAGCTTCATATTCGTCCATGTTGTTGGTGCAAGGGAATCTGAGTTTGGCGGATACCAGATAATGCTGACCGGTTTCTGATACTAGGTCTGCCATTTTTAGCCTTGCTACCCAAAGGCTCGTTGGGTTCTGGTTGTCCTGAGGGTCCAGTTATTGAGGCGTGCCCCTCTGCTCATAGCCTGTATGGAAGGGCCTTCCTCCCCCTCCTCCTCGAAAACAACACAACAGTCCATATCATTGTCTTTTAGGAACAAGTTCTTCACCGCTGCCAGTACTTTTTCTTCGTCTGACCCATAAACAATGTCAGCCTGTTGGAAAGTCTGCTCCAAATGCGGCATTGGCCGCTCCAGGGGATAGTAAGGACCTCTCCATGGTGGTGACCAGTTGTTAAATTCTTCCCAGGTGTATTCATATCCCAGACCGAAAGTAGTTCCATGTTTCTTGAGTTTTATGGGCTTAGAGATTCCTTGGAGGTTTTTGCCAAGCCCTTTGCCAGGTTCGTACCCACTCCAATTCAGTATACTCTCGATTTTGCTATCCCACCATTTGTCTTTGTTGACAGCATTGACCCGTTCGATGTGGTGGTAAGTTTCTCCACCAAGCTTCCTTCTTCCCTCAATTACCGGAATAGTCTGGCAACCATATATATGGTTGCTACCATCGCCGTGAATTAACATTTCCTGGTGATTCTATTCAAATTTTACTGTCTGATGCAGTGTTGATGCTACAGCCCCAGTGGTATGAATCCATGGCCGTCCCAGTAGTAAATTGCAAGATGCTGGTACATCTATCACCTGGAAATCGACATCGAACCATGTTGGTCCCATTTGCAAGCATAGAATAATCTCACCAATGGTGGACCTTTGAGAACCATCTAAAGCTTTCACATTGATAACTCCATCTTTTATCTCGTCTAGTCTTTGACCCAACTTCTTGAGTGTTACCAACAGACAAATGTTGAGACTGGAACCTCCATCGATCAGGATTCTGGTGATAAAATAGTCGTTGCATTGCACGATGATGTGTAGTGCCTTGTTGTGTCCCAACCCTTCAGGTGGTAGCTCGTCCTCATGAAAGGTGATCTTATGGCTCTCCAACACTTGTCCTACCATGTTAACCATTTTCTTGCCAGTGATGTTGCTTGGTACATATGCTTCACTTAGCACCTTCAGTAGAGCATTATTGTGTGCCTCAGAATTTTGTAGCAAAGCAAGAATGGAGATTTGCGCTGGTGTTTTGTTCAACTGGTCGATGACCGAGTATTCCTTGGCCTGTATCTTTCTCCAAAGATCATCTGTACCTACCTCAATGATGGGTTGCCAATTGGAGGCCTACTTGCTTGACTCAGCTAGGTGTTCCGGGGTATAGGCTCTACCAGTTCTTGTCATACCATGTGCTGCAATAGTCTCTTCGAACCTAACCTTGCCTTTCCTCCTTACCTCGGCTGTATAGTCCCGGGGTACAGCCTTTGTATGGAATGGTGTCATGGTCGACATTGCCACTGGGATTGGCGTGGCTATCCATACTTCGAACGGAGCATGTGCCTTGGGTGATAAAACTGCAACTTCAAATAGTGTGGTTGCATTTTCCGAAGACACGAATTCGACCTGAATTGGTGCTGGTGTCTTAGTAGATGAATTCGCTTCAAATTCAAGTGGCACAAACATATTTACTTTAGCATCCCCAAATGGTTGAATTTGGACTATGATTGGATTAAGAGTAACTATTGGCTTCTTTGGGTCATCACCTTATGCGATCAACCCTATTGACCCCTCGGGGATCCCAATCATCCTCTATTTCAATCATGTGGATACCTCCACCCTTATGGTCTGGTAGGGGGTTGTTGCGGACATTTGAAGTGGGTTCCTTTGCCACAATAATCTTGTTATCAATTAAAGTCTGGATCTTGTCATTCAAGAAACGTCATTCATCGATGGTGTGCCCTTTCATGCCGTAATGATATACACAGGATTTGTTTGGGTTAACCCACTGAGAAGGGTTCTCAGGGGTTGTAGCGGGGATAGGGGTGACATAACCAGCAACTTTGAGTCTCTCGTATAATTGGTCAATAGGTTCGGCGATGGCTGTATATTGCTTTGGAGGTTTGTGATCAAGATTAGGTCGGGGTCTAGGGAAGTTTTGGCATGCAGGAGGTGATTGATAGTGGGATGGTTGAGCATTGTAGGTTTGGTAGACATGAGCGGGTTGGGCGTATCTGGGTGAGGTAGGATGATATATGGGAGGTGGATGTGATTGATAAGGTGGTAGTGGAGCTTGGTAAGAGGGTGGGAGTGCTTGGTAGTTCGGAGTTGGCTGATATATGAGTGGAGGTGTTGGGTAAGTTTTGTATCTGAGAGGAGATTTGGTCCTTTGTGTAACCATCGCAGCCCCTACATCCCTTTTCTTGGACACACCACCAGACTGTAAAGCCTTATTTGTTGCTTGTAAAGCCTCGAAGTTTGTAACTATACCATTTTTGATACCCTCTTCAATTCTTTCACCCAGCTTGATAATGTTGGAAAATTTGTGATTCTCAATCATTATCAGTCGTTCATAATACTGCAAGTCCTGAGCCCAGACAAAGAATTTGTTCATCTGTTCCTCCTCTAAGGCAGGTCTAACCTTGGAAGCTTCGGACCTCCAGCGAATAGCATACTCGCAAAACATTTTTGTAGGCTTCTTCTTTAAATTCTGAATATAGAACACATCCGGCGCATTCTCTGTGTTAAACTTGAACCTGTCCATACAGTCAGACACCATGCCTACCCAGCTTGACCACTTCTTTGGATCTTGGCTGATGTACCAAGACAATGCATCTCCTTTCAAACTCCTCATGAATAGCTTCATGCGGATTCTCTCGTCTTTCCCTACTCCAACTAGCTTGTGGTAGTACGTCCTCAAATGGACCCTGGGATCTCCCGTCCTATCAAACTTTTCGAACATAGGAGGTTTGTACCCCTCGGGCTGTTCGACATCAAGCTGTATGCAAAGATCCTCATAGTTTAGCCCCTCAATTCCCTTGCTTCCTTCAACACCTTGAATCCGGCCAGTCAATTTCTTAAGTTCCTCACCCAGATTCTTGATAAGCAAATCCTTTTCATCGGACTCGGGTGTGCTTGAGATAAGTTAGGTAGAGTGTGGCATGGTCCATGTAGATAGGGGTGTTATGGTGAGTGTGAAAGTGGTCGTTTATGGAGTTTTGGGGTTCTGGGATGAGTAGTGGAGTGTTGTTTGGGGTATGGCAGGTTTTACATTGGGTCTTTGGTGGAATAGTGTGATGGTGAGCAGCGGGATGATTCTGTTGCTTTGGGATGTTTTGAGGCGGTGTAGGGTTTTGAGTATTGGGGAAATTGATGTCTAGGGTGCTGAGGGAAAATGATAGGCTTGCCAGATTCCGAACCTGATCGAGCTCTTCTTGGAATTTCAATAGCTTTTGCTCAAGTTGGGTTACATTCTCCTTACGAACCCGAGTACCATGGCCATCAATGGCCTCTACCCGTTCAATTGGATTCTCCTTTCTAACATTGTTCAAATCTTCCATCTTACCTTTGTTCTTGTTTTTGATAGGACTAAGAGGAGGAGTGGGTGGAGGGCACCTGGATCTCGTGGAATAGGATGATGTTGCCAGAGTGCATGAATTAACCTTTGGGGAGGAGAATAACTAAAAACAAAAAAATAAAAAATAAAACAAACGGTAATAAAGTCAGTAAAGATTATAAAAGTATTGCAATATTTAAACACATAGTGGGGGAATGTAAATCGTGTCCTAATTTGGGGACCTCTTTGTACCCGAGGTAGGCCTAGCGACAAATTGGTTTGGAGAACTTAGAATGCTATATGCCTCATTTTATTGATAGAAAATAAGACGAATCCAAATTGACACTAAATAAACAGGAAATAAAGGTCACTAATGACCATTGGCCTTATTACATTTTATAAAGCGAGAAGATAAACTCCTATCTACTTGACCCCTGAAGGACCTTCCCCAGATTCAGCATCTTTGGCTCCATCGAACAGCTTCCCCAGCTCGCGAAGTCCCAGCAACAGGTATGCTCTGGCTAGGTGTCCGCCTTCTGTCCCTTCAGCATTTTGGCAATCTTCGAGCCTCTTGAGAAACTTTCTCTCTAATTCCACTATGCCTCACTCTAAGTATCCTAGTCGCTTGATGGCAATGATAGTCATGTCTTTCCACTCTTCTATTAGCCTGTGGTTGGACTCTTGTATCTCGCGACGTTCGCTCTCGTACTCCCGGATCCTTTTGCGCAGTTGATTGTATTTGACCTTTGCCTCGGCCCTTTAATCTATTATCCTATGACCTCGAGCAAACCCTGGCTAGCCCAGACCATCATGATTGTATTCCAACCAACCTGAGTAGAAAGTAACACAACCAGTATGATACCGGTCTGGCTCGATGGTGTCTCTCCCCATTATGATCTTGCAGTGCCACATATTCTGAGCTTGGCACTTGTAAGGACTATCATCATTCTGGAAGTCAGCCCGGAAATAACTCATCTTGTCGACCCTGGGTATAACCCGCTTCCTACCAGCTTGCCTCATAACTCGGAGAGGGACGTAGGGATATGTTCCTCTCAGACCAATCAGTATCAGGAAAGGTGCATCTCTGGATCGGGAGATGAACTTCTCGGTCGGAAACCACTAGAACATCCACTGAACCTGTTCCTCAGTCAGATTATCAAACAGCTCAACCCATCCTTTGGCATTCTCAGGTTGAGCGAACATATCGGGGATGTAATTCATTCGCTTTGGATGATGGAAAGCGATGTGATCATCCCAGTCCCTTCGCTGAATCTCTTGTCGGTATTCGCCCTTTTAGAGATGTTCCATAAGCCAGAGTTGAAGTAATAAATTGCAGCCTTCGAAGTGTTTTGCTCCTTGTTGACACTTCTCCAAGACTCGGTATATGTCTGCAAGGATCATGGTCATGATGCTGAATGGCTGCCCACCAATTCCTTCCATTAGGGTCTTAGTCACCAAAGCCAGCCTGATATGGATTCTTGCTTTCTTTATCGAAAACATGATCAGACCCAGGAAACAAAACATGAAGATGAAAACCCTTCGATGGATATGCCCTAAGGATGTGATGGCAAACTCGTCATGGTAGGTACGGTAGGATTTGCTGTGACCGTACCTTTCATACAAATAGTCAAAAGGGATGTATGATTCTTTCTAGCATGTCAATTCTGGGTTCTTCTTCAGCCTTATCATTTTGAGGAAACCCCTGCCCTTGCGGTTCTCATACATTAACAAACCCGGAGTTTCCCACACTAGATTGGCCAATCCTCCTATCTCTTCTAGCAAGGGTGTCATCTCAAGAAGGGATGGTAGATTTCCCAGATATTTTCGGACGAGAGTTTGATCACTAGAGTGAAAATCTTTCCACCAGCTTAGCAGTCTTTGGTGGATGTTGGTGACCATGCCGAATCTAGGGACTTCGTGCCTCATATTTCTGCAAGACAAATAAGGTTAGGCCCTTACCCCCCATCAGACTCGACTATTTAATACCAACAATTAGCATGAAGCATTTTAGTTCTCCAAATAAATGCACAGAATGTGATGACGTCCGTTTGGGTTTAGGGAAACCCGGTGGACTTTGGACAAGGCTATCTTAAAGGACCATTATGCGGACAACATAACTGACCCAGCTAAGTTTGACCATGATGCATGCACAATTTAAATAGAGTAAGGTTTCTATGGGGTTTTACACTGGTACCCTTGAGCGGGCAACTCAAGGGGTAAGGCACGGAACTGTCGACTGCACTGCTGATCGAATAGTTTTATCACAAATATGCCTTTCCGAATTTAGGGGGTAATGATATAGGAAGAGCACAACCACTCATAATAAGCGTTGCTATGGTATTTGTTTGGCACGAGTGGAGTATGATGTTGAGCATGATTATGCAATAATTAAAACATGTTGGCATGTATTTGCATGTTAAGAAAGTGATAAATACAGCAGTTTCATAATTTAAAGGAGTAATAAAGGAAAGAAACAAAGAAGATAAGTCAGTTTTGCAGTTGGAAAGGAAATTAAATGCTTAAAGGAATTAAACAAGTAATTGCACATAAGGAGGTACAAATTCACAAGAACAATCTGAAGCAGTAAAAGCCTAATATCCCCAGCAGAGTCACCATGCTGTCGCGCCCCTTTTTTCCCTCTTTGCATCGGAAAATCGGGTTTATGACATTTTGGGTATGGGACAACTCATTCCTTTTGGGAACTGGGTTTGCATTTTGAAGAGTCGCCACCTAATTATTTAAGGTGCATTGGGACACCTATAGGATTCATTCTTAAGTTTTTTGATAACTAGAGATAGGGTAAGGGCTTGAAATTATCCTAAGAAGAAGGTGTTAGGCACCCCTTAGGATCCACTAATGTGGTTCCCGGGCAGATTTTTTGTGAACTTTGTACAATTAGCATATAGACAAGTATAGGCTCAAATAGTAGGGGATTTAAGTTTAAACACATAAGAGTTTGAAAACAATTATTAAAAGGCGAATATTGAAAAGAAATTATAGTTCTACAAATACTTGGGAATATAAAAGGGGGGGGGGAGGTCCTAGGTTTATTTGTAATATGGATGACATCAATGCGATACCCGGTATGATACTCCTCAGAAGAGGGGATACACGTGGTATTAGCACACCGATCATCATATCCATATCTACCCTTCCCACCCCATTAAGGTGTTAAAGCGCGGATTGGTCTCGACCTCTATTGCATGCTATTACCCGTCCCATTCATATCAGCCCCGGAGGAATTTAGGACTACTATTACTATAAAGGGAGGATTTTAGGCTAACTCTCAGGTTTTAAAGGCAAAAGACTAAGGCGGCATACAAAAAACGTAGGACTGCATATTAGGGGAAGCATATAAACAACTAAGAGACTCATATATACCTCCTCAAGTAAAGCACATAAATAGCATGACTTAAACATATTTATAGTCAAAATTTAAAGTACTAAGGCATGGGGGGTTTTAATCGTTGAGGCAGACCAGTTTATTACATATCTCAATAAGAAGTCTGAATCAGGCCTGCCTGCTGGTTGTAGCAGTTACTAATTAACAAAAGGTGAGTTTAGTTTTGTTGTTATTACCCAGGGCTTGCCTAAGTATGTATTGGTGATATCCTATAAGCATGGTATCTATTACTGATTAAGAATATAGCAAAGCAGTACACAATTTTAAACGAGCGATTTGGATACTATTGGCATGCTTTCTAAACCGTATTAATAAAAGAGTAGGTTTTTAGACTGATTCAGAACAGCACGAGCCAAACTGATTTTTCTTAAAAGACTAGAACTGGCTCAGATCCTATATACATGATCTTTATTATTACTGATTTTAATACCTACATACATGGTATCTAGTTGAACGTGCAGTGAAGTAGGAAGGATTTATTTGCTTAAAGCGAAATTCCTATAGGCATGATTCCTATTGATTTGTTAATCCTATAGGCATGATTTCTATTTGCGTGGAAGTAAAGCATGCAGAACTTGAATTAAAATAGAACAAATCCTATAGGCATGTATCTAAATGTGATAATAATACATGCAGAACTATTAAACAAATCCTATAGGCATGTTCTCTATCTGCATGAAAGTGGAGCATGCAGAACTTGGATTAAAACAAAACATATCCTATAGGCATGTTCTCTACCCTTCTAATAGTTAAAACATGCGTAATTACCCATCCCCTTTTTACTAGCAAACCCCAATGTTTGTTACAAATTATTACAGACCAAAAGGTGACTGAATTACATCAGAAAAGTGTAAAATAAGAAATTACAACCATAGGAAGCCTGATTCTTGACTTCCTCTCTGAGTTATGGAATAAACCACCTCAAATGCCATTGATGTTCAAAGCCTTTCTCATACCTGGGTGTGTCAAAGTTCCCTAAGGGTCTCAAGGGACCCTGGGCAGTGCTTACACCCAGGTTTGCATAACTAGATAGAGATGAGTGCAGTGTGGATGGGCCAACCCTTATATGTCCAAGTTTAGAGGGAGCTCAAGGGTCCCAAGGCAAGGCTCACACAAGAGGGGCAGAACATAGGTTCGAGGAATATAGTGAAAGTGTAGAACATAGAGATTTATTTAAAACTGGACTGGGAAATTGTAAGTGTTAAGGGTAATTTGAAAACAGTAGTAGTAAAACTCAAACTACATAGAATCAGTAGTTGCACAAAGGGGTCAGGGGTTTTGGGAATACATTGCATGAAGCATATGACCCTAGGAGGAGTGAAGTTTGGACATGCACAACAATAGATGATACTGGCATGCACACAAACCAGCCAAAGAACACAAACACAAAGAGGGGATGTGGGGTTTGGGATTCATACACATAGGAGAACATTAATTTAGAAGGGGGAGGGAACATAGTTCACATACTAGTAATGTAACTTGATTGCAGAAACATAAGCAAAAGTAGACAAGCGTGAGAGAAGTTGGAACAATTAAAGGAACAAGTTGTTATTGATGCTTGAAAATTAACTAGGACATACTAGTAAGGAGGCAAGGTGCATAAAGGAAAAGTAAGCAAATTTCCACAGCCTAGCCTTAGCTTTCAGCCGGCTAGACAAAGTAGTAGCGCAAGTAGTAATAGAGAAAAGAGAGAGCTTTGAGTGAAGTATGTGTTCTTGAACTCAAATTGTTCGTGTCTTTTAAAGAGAAGAGGGTGGGTATTTATAGTTTTGAAAATGGGTGAAGAATAAGGTAATAAGTAAAGTCTTAATACAAACATGGAAACAATCACAAGTCAGAATCAATTAACCCAAGTGATTCCCTTTAATTAAGGAATCACTATTTAACGGGTAGTAGCAGGTTCAAATAACGGGTAGTAGCAGGTTCATACCCTTAGGAAAATATTTACAATTATTACTCACCTCTATCCGGTCCAAATCTCTAGCTTGCGATGCCTTTGCCTCTCGAATCAGCCTTCGGATGCGCCGAATCTAACCAAAATCAGTACAAAACTATCAAAATATGCAAAGGGAATAAAGCCCACTCGAAAGAAATCAAATTACAACACAAATTCCGAAATTGTCCAAACCTGACCCCTGGGACCACGTCTCGAATTACGATATAAATTACATCAATAGAGTCCTTATCACTCCCCGAGTCAAGTCATATCAAAAGCATCAAAATCCAACCACAAATGACCCCTCAAATCCAAAATTTTAGGTCTCCAATTACAAGCCCTAGTTCTTCAATATTAAATTCCATAATTAATTAGGTTGAAAACATATTAGGATCAAGTATTAAGTCCATAAATATTACCTCCAAGAGTTACCCCTTGAATCCCTCTTCAATCCTCTTCAAAAAAGCTTCAAAATCGCCCAAAAATAGTGAAAGTTAGCCCCAAAATCGCGGACAATGGTCATTTAAATATTATGCCAAGGCATTCAAATCCTTCTTCCTGAACGCGGTCAAAGCCTCGCATTCGCGAAGAACAACTTGACGTTGACCACAAATTCCTCGCGACCAGTACCTCGCAAACGCGATGACTCCACAACTCAACCTTCGAATGCGTCTGATACCTCACAAAAGCGATGCACAATGACCCCAGCCCTTCGCAAACATGGAACCTCCCTCGTGAACGTGAAGGCTAAATCTTCAGCCTCACCTGCTAACCCTTCGCGAACGTGAGGGTCCACTCACAAATGCGAAGCACTGCTGTCTGCAACACTTCAACAGATTTTTCTGCAACTTTCAACAACTAGAAATGGTCCGTTTAACAACCCAAAACTCACCCGAGGCCCCTGGGACCTCAACCAAACATGCCAACGTATCCCATAACATAATTTGAACTTGTTCCAACCTTCAGAACGCTTAAAACAACATCAAAACACCAAATTCGCATCAGATTCAAGGCTAAGAATCCTAAAATCTTCTAAATTACGCTTTTGATCAAAAAGTCTACCAAACCACGTCCGATTGACCTAAAAGTTTGCACACACATCCCAAATGACACAACAAAACTACTACAACTCCCAGAATTCCATTCTGACCCCTATATCAAAATCTAACCTATCAACCGGAAAACGCCAAAATTCCAATTTTGTCAATTCAAGCCTAAATCTACTCCGCACCTCCAAAACACATTAAGATCACGATCCTAAGTTCAATCACCTCCCGAAGCTACCTAAACAATCAGAACTCACATTCAAGCCCTATAACACATAAGTCAACATCCGATTAACTTTTTCAACTTAAGCTTCCTCAAAAGAGACTAAGTGTCTCAAACCTTCTCAAAACCCTTTCGAAACCGAGCAAACCAACCCGATCACATATATAACCAATAAACAAAGAAATAATAAGCAGAAATGGGGGAAAAGAGTAACTCATGAAACATCCGGCCAGGTCGTTACAAATAGTTTTTACCGAATTACAAATTTGGAACCTTTCAGGCAAAACTAATGCCAGATCATTGTAACTTCCACCACAGTTTCAAATTTGGGGAAATGTGGATTTTTGTTTTGGTGTGACTAAACCCCAGAGAGAGGCTACCTACGTATCCTTTCTAAATCAAGTCGAACCTAATTCAAGGAAAACTTTTCAAAGGTTAACCGGCTCAAAGGGTTTTCAAAGGGTTGATAGTGTTTGGGTAGCGAGAAATGAAAGCCTTTGTCATCCCAATCGGAGAGTATTAAAATTGCGTGAAAGGGTCAAACATAATATCTTTTGATCGCACCAGCATTAAAAGCTATTTTGGGATCATTTCCTTTGATGTCTCCCAAATACAATGCTCCTTTTGGCAACAGTTTTCTTACAATGTACGGGCCTTTCCAATTTGGCGCAAATTTTCTTTTTGATTCCTCATGATGTGGGAGAATACGTCTCAGAACGAGTTGCCCCACTTCAAAGTTTGTACGTCGCACTTTCTTATTGTAGGCACGGGCCATTCTTTGTTGATACAACTACCCGTGGAAAGTGCGGCCATCCATTTTTCATCAATCATAGTTAATTATTCCAACTAGGTCTTGACCCATTCATCATCCTCAATCTCAGCTTCAATAATTATTAAAAGAGAGGGAATCTCAACTTCTGCAGGTATTATGGCTTTAGTACCGTAAACCAATAAATAAGGTTTGTCCTCGACTAATGTGAACACAGTTGTGCGATATCCCAATAGTGCAAAAGGAACCTTCTCATGCCATTGTCTAGAACTTTGAATCATTTTCCTGAGGATCTTTTTGATATTCTTGTTTGGAACTTCAACAACACCATTAGCTTTGAGCCGATAAGGGGTAGAGTTGCGATGCGTAATCTTAAAGTGTTCGCATACCTCCCTCATCAAATGACTATTCAGTTTTGTAGCATTGTCTATATTGATAGTTTAGGAAGGCCAAAATGGCAAATGATGTTGGAATGCACAAAGTCCACTACCGCTTTCTTTGTGACGGCTTTGAAAATGACTGCTTTAACAATTTTTGTGAAATAATCATTGGCAACCAAGATGAATTTGTGCTCATTTGAAGCTTTTAGCTCGATCGGCCCATTGACATCCATACCCCAAGCAACGAACGTCCAAGATGCTGACATAGGATGCAACTCTGCAGGCGTTGCATTAATCAGGTCACTGTGTATCTGACACTGATGGCACTTTCGGAAAAAGTTGAAGAAATTCTTTTTCCATGGTTATCCAATAATAACCTGCCCGAAGGATTTTCCTTGCAAGGACATATTCGTTCATATGGGGCCCACACACTCCCAAATACACTTCGTTCATGATCTTTCTAGCCTCTTGGGCATCTACGCACCTTAAAATATTCAAATATGGATTTCTTTTTACAAGACCTCTCCGCTCAAGAAGAAACTCGTGGCGAGCTTTCTAATGGTTCTCTTTTGGTCTCCACTGGCTTGCTAGGGATATTCCTTTGTTTTCAAAAATCTTTTGATATCATGATACCATGGCTAAATATCTGGTTCTTTTTCAACTGCATTGCAATAACCATGTCTTTCTCGAATTCGGATCTCCATCGGGTCAATATGGACATTACCAAGATATGGCAACATTATCGCCAAGGTAGCTAGCGCATCAGCTAACTCATTTTGGAATGGAGGGATGTACCTGAATTAAATAGACTTGACCCGTTTACTAAGATCTTCCACATGTTACATGTATGGGATAAGCTTGATGTCCTGAGTTTCCCATTCACCTTGAGCTTGCCGAATAATCATGTTAGAATCCCCCATGATTAACAATTCTTTAACATCCATATCCACTACCATATTCATACCCATAATGCAAGCTTCATATTCAGTGATTTTGTTTGTACAGAAGAACCAAAGCCGAACTACGGCTGGATAGTGCTGACTAGTGGGCAAAATTAAAATTGCCCCAATCCCAACACCTTTTGCATTTACAGCTCCATCAAAGAACATTTTCCAAGCGTTGGTGTCTTCTGGAATTACTTCAATTAAATTCACTTCCTCATCCAGAAAGTAAGTGCTCAGGGGTTGCTATTCATGTCTAAATGATCGGCCAAGGCTTGGGCTTTCATGGCTATGCGGGTGACATAAATAATGTCGAACTTAGTGACCAGGATTTGCCATTTTTCTAGCCTTCCTATAGGCATCGATTTTTGGAATATGTACTTCAGGGAGTCCAATCTGGTTATGAAATATGTGGTGTAGGCCAACAAATAATGCCTAAGCTTCTGAGCGACCCAAGTTAGGGCATAACTAGTTCTTTCCAGCAACGTGTATTTGGCTTCATAACCAGAAATTTCTTGCTCAAGTACTATATGGATTGCTCTTTCTTCCCGGTCGCATCATGTTTCCCGAGAACACAACCAAAATAATTCTCCAAAATCGCCAAGTACAAGAACAAAGGCCTTCCAGGCTCAGGCGGAACCAACACCGGCAGATTGAACAAATATTTTTTGATTTTATAAAAAGCTTCTTGACACTCATTCATCCATTTAATCGATGCGTCTTTCTTTAGCAGCTAAAATATGGGCTCACATGTGGTAGTCAGCTGAGAAATAAAGCTGCTGATATAATTCAATCTTCAAAGTAGACTCATGACCTCTTTCTTGGTTCTCGGAGGTGGCAAATCTAGAATAGACTTTATCTTTGTTGGATCTAACACGATACTCCTCTGACTGACTATAAACCCTGAAGTTTCCTAGCTGGAACTCTGAATGCTCATTTAGCTGGATTCAACTTCAAGTCATACTTGCGAAGACACTCAAAGAACATTCTCAGATCCCGTACATGGTCGTCCTGCGTTCTAGATTTAATGATTACATTATCGACAAACACCTCAATTTCCTGGTGCATCATGTTATGGAAGATGGCAGTCATAGCTTTCATATAAGTTGCCCCGACGATCTTTAAACGAAATGGCATGACCCTATAACAGTACGTTCCCTAGGGTGTGGTGAAAGTCATCTTTTCTGCGTCTTCTTCATCCATTAGAACCTGGTGGTACCCAGCATGGCAATCTAGAAAATACTGTATCTCATGTTTGGAACGATTGTCGAAAAGAATGTGGGTGTTTGGTAATGGAAAGTTTTCCTTTGGGCTTGCTTTGTTCAAATCTAAATAATCAACATATACTCGGGTTTTCCCGTCCTTCTTTTGCATTGGGACCATATTAGCCAACCACATGGTGTATCGGACCACTCAGATTACACCCATTTTTTAACAGTTTGGTGACTTCTTCTTTGATCTTATCACTAATGTTTGTTTTGAATTTTCTTTGCTTTTGTTGGACGGGTAGAATTCTAGGATAAGTTGGCAATTAATGCACTACCAAATCAACACTCAGTCTAGGCATATCATCATAGGACTATGCAAATACGTCTTTAAATTCGAACAAAATTTAGATCAATGCATCTCTAGTGTTTTGATCGGCATCAATGCTTATCATGGTTTCCCATACCTATTTTGAACTACCCAAATTAACTGGCTTGGTTTTATTTAGGTTTGGTTTAGGCTTATTCTCAAATTGTTCCAATTCTCGATTTATTTCCCTAAAAGCCTCATCTTCATCATATTTTGGTTCTTGATTCATTATTTCATAGTTAGACAATGTTTTAGGATCTAGGCATGAAGTACGCAAGCAAATAATGTTGTTTAATTCTGCATTATTAGAACTAAAAAGAGAAAGATAAGAAAAATAACAAAATAAAAAAGAATAATAGAAAAAGATTCATAGATGATGAAATATTGATTTCATTTAATTGAATTTTGAAGATAGGAGGGTTTACATTGGAATTTAAAAGATAACAAACTAAAAACATTCGAGTTACACCTTGAAATAACTCGGAATGCAAAAAAGATGGCAAGACTGAACTACTGCAATTCCCGGCTGATTGGGATTGGAGTAGCCTTCCAATTTTGAAGTTTAGCATTTGGACCCATGTATTGCATCTCAGCAGTGCTTGAGCCTTTGCCCGGTTAGACATGCGAACCTCGTACAACATATTGCCCCATAGATGTCCTTAATTTTTTCGTCCGTGAAGGCCTCTTCTTCTTCTTCTATGTACCTTTGCTTAACAAATAACCTGGCGAGGTGCGGGACTGGTTGAGGCAAGGCCCAACCATTTTTCTTACGTTCGTCGGCCCATTTTACGCCGGCATATGTATCTTGAAAACCTATGTCAAATAACTTCTCGTTGACCATCAAAGTGACAGGCTCTGTGATGCTTTATAAGGATATTTCGAGCTCTTTTATCATTTCACTGGAAACCATGATTGATGCGTTTGAAAAACAGGGTTGAGGACATAGGGTTCATTCTTTGCATTGGTTAGCAACCATGATTTCAAAGGCTTGGTAGACGATGTGTTCACTTCCCTCTCTAGCCTCCAAGCATGGGACCGACGGGTCCCTGTAGATTGACATTTCATCTTCTCCGTGGACAACTATTTCTTGGTTTTCATGTTTGAACTTGACCATTTCATGGAGAGTATAGGGCACAGCTCCTGCAGTGTGGATCCATGGTCTTCCCAAAAGAAAGTTATAGGAACTGTCCATGTCCAGAACTTGGAATGTTACTTCAAAACTCTACAGGGCCAATCGTTAGGACAAGGTCAATTTCCACAATCGTATCCCGCCTGACACCGTCGAAAGCACACACACAAACATTGTTAGGTCTGATCCTCTATGTCCTAATTTCCATTCTTTGTAATGTTGATAGAGGATAAATGTCAACTCCAGACCCATTGTCTAACATAACCCTTTTCACATAATATCCTTCACACTTGACAACCAAGTGAAGAGCTTTGTCGTGGGTGGCTCCTTCTTGAGGCAAGTCATTTCGGCTGAAGGGATTCGATTGACCTCGAAAAATTGCTCTGCCGTTCTTTCCAACTGTTCAACCATGGTCTCAATCGGAATATATGCCTTATTCAATGTCTTTAGAAGCACTTTCTGATGTTCATTTGAGCTCATAAACAAGGTCAAAAGTGAAACCTAGAAAGGAGTCTTTCTAAGTTGATCGATTACACCATACTCTGAGGTTTTTATCTTCCAGAAAAATTCCTTTGCTTCTTCAGTGCTAATAGGCTTCTTGAGTGGAAGCTGCCTCTGCTTTGTTTTTGTTGAATTCTTCTGGGTTGTGATACTTCCCAGATTGGTTAATTTCATTTACTTCTCCCATGACTTCATTTACTTTGTATGTGACCACTGTCTTATTGTAGTTCAAAGGGATGGCAGTGGGGTCTCTTATGGGATTCTGCAGTGCGCGGCTTATGACCAAAGGCTAATCAAACATATAAGGGCTCAACATGAGTTGTTCCCAGCCGATAACCAACCCGTTGTTGTGAGTTGGTAATGAGTTATTAGTTACATTAGGGACCTCCTCGTCCCTTAACGCTACCCACTTATGTTCTATTAAATTCTCAACTTCTCTTTTAAGGGTCCAACAATCTTCAGTATCATGCCCTTCCGCCCCAGAGTGATGAGCACATCTGGTACCTGGTCGGTAAGATAGAAATTCCTGATTCTGCCTGTTTGGAGGTACAGACTACAATAGACCTATTTGGACTAACTTTGGGAACAAGTTGGAGTAAGACTCGCCAATAGGGGTGAAGTCAGTCTTCCTAGGTGGTTCACGGGGCATGTGTTGTATTGGTAATTGTTCTGTGGTGGACGTGGATTATACGGAGCTTGGTGAGGAGGGTTATTTCTTGGAGGTGGAGCTCTATTTGGGTTGTAATGCTGTTGTGGTTGTGCGTATGGTTGGGTAGTCATTACCGCATAAGGATGCGGGGCCATAGCATATGTTGCATCCTTGTGGGGGTAGTAATGCTGCGGGGTCCTGGAAGAGGGACCAAAATAATCCCGGGGTTGACGAGAGTTTCTCAAGCTTGAATACATCATGGCTCCTTCTTCCTTCTTCTTCTGGTTTGCTAAACCTACCGAGCTGCTCTGGATGGCTTGGGAAGTGGCTCTTATAGCTGATTGACTTATGTTGCGGCCTATTTTCAAGCCATTTTTTTACCATTTTTACAATTTTTATGGCCTCCGCGAACGATTTACCCATGAAAGACATCATGTTTTGGAAATAATTGTCCTTTTGGGCTTGTAAGAAAACATTGATTATCTCGGCCTCATCCATCAGTGGTTTTACCTAGGCTTCTTGTTCACGCCATTTGATAGTGCATTCCTGGAAACTTTTTGAGGCTTTCTTTTTGAAGTTGGTCAAAGAATTCCTATCGGGAGTGATGTCCACATTATATTGAAACTGTCTTACGAAATCCTCGAGCCAGGTCATCCCATATATACCAATGGGTGATATCGTGTTCCATATACCACTCAGAAGCAATTTTGTTAAGGCTCTCTATGAAATGGGCCATTAGCAGCTCCTTTTTGCCACCAACACCCTTCAGCTGGTTACAGTATTGCTTTAACTGAGCGATCAGGTCTCCATGCCAGTCATAGATTTCAAATTTTGGCTTTTTAAAGCCAACGGGTAGATGCACGTGAGGAAAATGCATAGATCAACATAAGAAATGCTCTTTTGGCCACTCGGGCCCTGCATATTCTTGAGGCTTTGCTTGATGCTTTTCATTTTTTGTGCTATCTCTTATTGTTCAGGATTCCTCACGGCTCTCTCATATTATATGGGAGACTCATTATGGGTGCTGAGGATAGGAATTTGGGGTAACACGAGCGATGTCTGATGTGCCGAAGAATTTCGGCACATTTAATAAAAATTGCATAGATTTTAGCTTGTTTTAAATGCAATTATCTTTTATACTTATGTAATTTTAGTGTTTTTGTAGTGTATGAGGTTTAAGTACCTAAGATCATGGAAATGAAATCAAAATACCACAAAAGGACAAGAAAAGAGCAAAATGCGATCGCGGATGTGGAAATGCGGACCACACAATGCTCAATGGAATCGCAAACCCCAACAGTTTGTTGGCCAAAGTCCAGTACAAGAAATGCGGTCCAGCATGCAATTGCATAACAGGTTTGCGGGACGCATAATGGACCGCAAACTCGTGAAGAAAGTTGCTGAAGATAGAAAATGCGATGAGAAATGTGATCGCATATCTAGAATGTGGACCGCAGAACTTTGAATGCGATGCAGGCCTAGAAACTAGGGTTTGAAGATGCGATGGCCATGACGAGAATGTGGACCTCCTGTCTATTATGCGACAGATATGCGGTCGCATAATTGACCTGGAAGGGTATTTTTGTCCGATTTTGGTCCTGAGTTTTGACCCACTATAAATAGATTTATTGGGGTTTTGTGGGGGCATCTTGTTTGGTTTTTGAGCTACAATCCAAGTATTTAATATTCCTCTCTTTTGGAAGATTTTGAAGGAAGAATCTTGCACTTTGTAATCTTTATGGCATTATATATTCTCATCCTTTTGTATTTTAACATGTGTAGCTAACTTTAAATACTAAGGTTGTGGACCCTAAATGGGTGTTATGTTAATGAGTGTTTAACATTGAATATATGTATAATGGTTGGTTGATATATATTTATTTCTCATTCTTCATTTATTGTTGGTGGTTGCAAACATTAACAAGTGCCATTAAATTCTTTCTTTACTTGGAAAAGTGAGTTAGGATTTGGTAGAAGTAAATATCAAAGACTGAAGGCTTTAAACCTTGTATTATAGAATCGCTTAGGAATAAGTGGGTTTTATTTGGCATATATTGATTGTTCTTAATTGCAACTCTTTTATATTTGGAAAAATCATAAAGAGGAAATACTACCCAACTATTGGAAAATATTGGGTAATCATTTAGAAATCATTTGCATATCTAAAGAACCTTCCATTAGAAATATATCATATTAACACCGATAGCATTACACTTCAATGAAGGGGACACAACCTTGGTTTCCTTAATCAAAATATTTACATTCTCAACGTTGCAATTAGTTATTTCTTCAAATCACAATTATATCATACTCTTGTTACAATTAACCGAATAAAATTACGACTTAAGTCAAGTAACACACTACTCGAGTAACCTTTTCACGCCTATTCCCTGTGGGATTCGACCCCAACCTTGTTGGGTTATTATATTTGACACCGACCGCCTTACACTGTTTAACTAAAGTGTAATTTGAGCGTATCAAATTTTGGCGTGGTTGTCGGGGAATACGGTTTTGAAATTACTAATTAATGTGTGCTTTACTTTACGTCTTATTCTATTCCATCACACTTTGCTTGTTTTGCTTGGTGTTGATAGGAGAACATGGCCGAATATGAAGAAGAAATGGAGGAATAAATGGAAGAAAATCCTTTTGCGGACATAGATGAGTACATCGAGGATACAAATGCTATTGTACCTCCGGTTATTGGTGCTGCAACTTTCAAAGTTGAACATGGTTTAATCCTTATGCTCAAAGAGGAGGGGTTTTTCAGGAATTCCACTGATGATGATCTGACACAACATCTTAGAAACTTCTTGGTGTATGTGCGATGCATAAGTAGAACAACATCTCTGATGATGCCCTAAGGTTGAGGGTGTTCAAGTACTCACTAGCTGGGGACACAAGGAAGTGGCTTAAAAATATGCCACCAAACTCTATTCATTCTTGACCTGAACTTGTCCGAGCATTCTTAGCTAAATGGTTCCAACAAAGTAAGAAGTCTGAGCTCCGGGATAAAATTTTCTTTTTCAAGCAAGTATCGGGAGAACATCTACATGAGGCATGTGATCGATTCAAGTTATATTTGGTGAGGTCTCCCAACCATGGTTTTCCGGATTGTTGGAAAAATTCTACATGGGTTTGGATCCTATGAACCAATTTATAGCCAAGAATGCAGCTGATGGATCTTTCATGGACAAATCATTCGCAAGGGTCACACAAATACTAGACAAAATGGAAAAGCATAATCAAGCATGGCACTCAGAGGACACCACAGGTGGAATTGCATATGGTTCTCCTTCCTTGACCACCATGATCAAGTAAAACCAAGAGAGAGATCAAGTGATTGCAGGGCTTGCCACAAATGTCAATGTGTTGACAAAGATGTTCACAGAAAACCAAACAAAGAAAGTAAATGTGGTGGAGGATGTGCAACCCATATCAAATAAAGACTTTGACGAGGCAAACTATGTCAACAACTCTCAACGAGATTATCAAAGGCAACAATACCAAGGTCAAGGACAACAAAATCAATGGAGGCCGCACCCGCAAGGGCAAGGCAACCAACAGTGGTGAAATGACCAAGACAGCTCACATCAAGGAAATTGAAACAACAACAACAACTTCTCAAATCGGAGTTCAAACCCTTATGTTCCTCCAAAGGGTCAATATTCAAATCAAGGTTCCTCAAGTGAGTCTAAGCTGGAAGGCATTCTTGAACGTGTATTCCAAAATCAAGAGAAGTCCGACACTTCTATAAGGAATATGACTGAGCTTGTTGGTTCTCATACCACATCCATTCAAAAATTAGAGATGCAAATGAGAGACCTTTTTTGGGAACAAAATCCAAAGCAAAAAGGGACACTTCCAAGTGACACAATTGCGAACCCCAAGGGTAGTGGGAGTGGTCCAACTTCTTATATTATGGCAATTACTACTCGGAGTGGAAAGGTACTACAAGGAGGGAGTGAACAAGTGGTTGAAGTAAAAGAGTCCGAACATGAGGTTGAGGTTGAAGATCCAAGAGTTGTTGAAGTTGAAAAGGTTCCGGAAGAGTTGAAGGTGCAAGAAGAAAACTGGGAAGAGGTAAAGGAAAAGGTAAAAGAGACACCAAAAACTCTACCACCTATTCCTAGACCTCCTCCTCCATTCCCTCAAACACTTGCTAGGAAGGTTGATGATAGCAAACATGAAAAGTTCTATGACATTCCCAAGCAATTATCGGTAAATATTCCATTCGTGGAAGCATTTCAAGAGATGCCGAGTTTTGCTAAATATTTGAAAAACTTGATTACCAAGAAAAGAACCACCAAGAATGAAGTGGTGAATGTGACTCACCAGGTTAGTTCCATCATTGCAACATCCACCGTTCAAAAGAAAGAAGACCCGGGAGCTTTCACCATTCCTTGTACTATTGGGGCACATGATTTTGCAAGAGCCCTTTGTGATAATGGGGCATCAACTTAATGCCTCTTGCCATTTACAAGCAATAAGGGTTAGGTATGACAAGGCCCACAAGTATGAGATTGCAAATGGCCAATCGTTCCATAAAGAGACCAGTGAGAATTGTTGATGATGTGCTTGTTAAAGTGGGAAATTTTCATTTACCCTCCAATTTCGTAATCCTTGATTGTGCGGTTGACAAAGAGATCCCTATGATTTTGGGGAAACCATTCCTAGCCACAGGAAGAGCACTAATTGATTCAGAACGGAATGAGATCAAATTCCATGTGAATGATGAAGAGGTAACATTCCAAGAAAACAAGGGTATGAAACTACCACATGAATATGAAAGCATCTCGGTGATTGATGTTGTTGATAAAATGGAAGATGCGGTTGAAATGAAGATGGAGGAACAATGCCTTGGTGAGGTATTGGCGGCTATTTTGGTGAACTTTGATGGTGAAGACATGGAAGGATATATGGAATCAGTCAATGCATTAGAGGGGCTTGGGTCCTGCACATATGCTCCGGCGAAGCTCTCTCTCGATTTGGAGAATAAAGCCACTTTTTCCCGCAAGGCTTTCTATCATTGAGCCACCATAACTAGATCTTAAACCACTTCCACCATACTTGAGGTATAAATTTTTCTTGTCTCAAATGATACTTTACCGGTAATCGTTTCTTCTTTGTTGAATGATATGCAGGTAGAACAATTGTTGGAAGTCTTGAGGGAGCATAGGCAAGCTATTGGATGGACAATTGCGGACATCAGAGGGATTCCCACCGGAATTTTTGAACACAAGATCCAATTTGAGAGTGAGACGAAACCAAGTGTGGAACATCAACGATGATTGAACCCATCCATTCAAGAGGTGGTAAAGAAAGAAATCATCAAGTGGTTGGATGCCGAGGTAGTCTACCCCATTGCCGATAGTTCTTGGGTGAGTCTGGTGCAATGTGTGCCAAAAAAAGAAGGCATGACCGTAATTGAAAACGATAAAAATGAGCTCATCCCAACAAGAACGGCGACCGGATGGAGGGTGTGTATGGATTATCGGAAGCTCAACAGTGCCACATGCAAAGACCATTTCCCTATGACTTTTATTGATCAAATGCTTGATCGGCTAGCGGGAAGTCATTTTATTGCTTTATTGATGGATATTCCGGTTACAACCAAATCAACATAGCATTGGAGGATCAAGAGAAGACAACATTCACTTGCCCTTATGGAACTTTTGCCTTTAGCCGGATGCCATTTGGTTTGTGCAACGCTCCGGCTACTTTTCAAAGATGCATGATGTCCATCTTCTCCAACATGGTGGAGGATTTTCTAGAGGTTTTCATGGATGACTTTTCGGTGGTAGGTGACTCTTTTGAGCATTATATCAAAAATCTTAGACAAGTGCTTAAGAGTTGTGAGGAAACCAACCTTGTGCTCAACTTGGAGAAATGCCATTTCATGGTGGATGAAGTCATTGTATTGGGGCATAAAATTTCAAAATATGGCATAGAGGTTGGCCGGATGAAGATCGAGATCATTTCTAAACATCCTCCACCTACTTCAGTTAAAGGTGGCCGAAGTTTCGTGGGGCATGCCAGATTTTATAGGCGTTTCATCAAGGATTTTTCCAAGATTGCAAATTCTATGTGCAAACTCCTTGAGAAAGATGCAAAATTTGAGTTTGATGAGAAATGCCTCAAATCCTTTGAGGAATTGAAGCAAAAGCTCACCACGATACCTATTATTGTCACACCCGATTGGTCTCTTCCATTCGAACTCATGTGTGACGCCAGTGGTGTAGCTATTGGAGTAGTGCTTGGCAAATATCACAACAAGGTTCTTCACCCAGTCTATTATGCAAGCAAGACACTCAATAGAGAGCAAATGAATTACACGGTGACTCGGCAAGAACGTCTTGCCATTGTCTATGCCTTTGAGAAATTCCGGGCTTACTTGTTGGGATCCAAGGTGATTGTGTACACAGATCATGCTGGTCTTCGCTATCTTATGGCAAAAAAGGATGCAAAGCCTAGGTTGATTCGGTGGTTCCTGTTGTTGCAAGAGTTTGACTTTGAAGTCAAAGATAGAAAAGTGATGGAGCATCAAGTAGCAGATCATTTATCAAGGCTTGAAGAGGTAGGGAGACCAACGGCAGATCTTGAAATCACAGATGCATTCCCGGATAAACACATATTGGCACTATCTAGCACTTTTGCTTCGTGGTATGCCGATATTGCTAACTACTTGGTTAGTGACCTTATTCTGGATGGATTGGAATCTTATTAAAAGAAGAAGTTTTTGAGAGATTGTCGGCAATACTATTAGGAAGAATCATTCGTGTTCCGTGTTTGTGCTGACATCATCATCAGAAAATGTGTTCCAGAAGAAGAGATTATGCCAATTCTAAAGGCATGCCACGACTCACCAGTTGGGATCGAACGGCGGCTAAGGTGCTTGAATGTGGTTATTATTGGCTATCGATTTATCATGATGCCAATCAAATGGTCAAGGCTTGTGACCAATGCCAAAGTCAAGGATCAATCTCCAAGTGCCATAAAATGCCAATGAACTTCATGATGGAGATAGAGATCTTCGACGTGTGGGGAATTGATTTTATGGGTCCCTTTGTAAGCTCTTGTGGGATGGAATATATCTTGGTGGTTGTGGACTATGTGTCCAAATAGATTGAAGCAATTGCATTACCAAACAACGAGGCAAGGAGTGTGACCACATTCTTAAAGAAAAACATATTCACGCGGTTTGGCACTCCTAGTGCTATTATTAGTGATGGTGGGTCTCATTTCTGTAACAAGGCTTTCACGGAGCTCCTAGAGAAATATGGCGTCAAACATAAGGTGACCACACCTTATCATCCCCAATCAAGTAGCCAAGTTGAAGTTTCCAACTGGGAGATAAAGAGCATTCTAGCAAAGACTATTAATGCAAACAATACCAATTTGTCAAGGAAGCTAGATGACGCATTGTAGGCGTATCGCACGGTGTACAAAACTCCTATTGGCACTTCTCCTTATCGGTTAGTCTTCAGCAAAGCTTGTCATCTACCCATAGAACTAGAGCACAAAGCCATGTGGGCTCTAAAGAGGTTGAACTTGGACTAGGCCGAAGCTGCAAATTTTAGGTTAACACAACTCAATGAAATGGAGGAATTGTGTTTCCATGCATATGAAAGTGCAGCTGTGTATAAAGAAAGGATGAAGTTCGTCCACGACAAAAAGATCTTTAAAAGGGAGTTCAAGTCGGGTGACTTGGTTTTGCTCTTCAACTCAAGGCTCTAATTATTTCCGGGCAATCTCAAATCGAAATGGTCAGGTCCATTCAAGGTGGTCAATGTCTCTCCTTTTGGAGCTGTGGAACTAGAATCGGAGGATGGGCTCCGAACATTCAAAGTAAATGGCCAGCGAGTTAAGCACTACTTGGGCACAGATGGAGAAAAATACTTGGTGGAGCAGTTGGATCTCAAAGATGGTCTGTGCCCGACCAATGAGTGAATCCAAAGAAATGCCAACTTTGTCGTAACGCGACGTTAAATCAAGCGCTTCATGGGAGGCAACCCATGTGTGGTAACACCCTTTTTGTCACGACCCGGATTTTCCACCCTGGAGAGTCGTGATGGCGCCTACTCATAGAAGCTAGGCAAGCCATGAACTTAGAAATCATTAACTCTTTCGTTTTAAATCTTCCTACCAATTATATTAACAAGTAATAAACATTTAAATAACAACATAATATGTAATTTAGCGGAAGTCTTAAACAAATATAAAGCCAAAATATCTTGAAGACCAACACATGACTCTAACCAGAACTTGGTGTCACAACATCCACGGACTACGAAAAGTACTAAATACAACCGTTTGAAGGAAATATAACAATGTTTGTCTCGAATACATGAGATAATAGAACGAAATATAAGATGGAGGATACGCCGGGCCTGCGGACGTCTGCAAGGATACCTCGGTGTCTTGGTGGACTGAAGGCCGAGATACTGTTATACACCAAATGCTGCTCCGGTATCTGCACATAAGTGCAGAGTTTAGCATTAGCACAACTGACCCCATGTGCTGGTAAGTGTCTGGCCTAACCCCGACGAGGTAGTGACAAGGCTAGAACTAGACTCCAGATAAACCTGTGCAATTATATAATCTATGGCGGAAAAATAAACAGGTAATAAGCAGTTTAAAAGGAAGGGGGTACATGCTTCGGGGAAACAAATCAACCTAGCAGAAACCTAATAAATATATGAAAGAATAGTACAATGTCTACAACAATACAATAACACTACTGTTGCGGCGCGCAACCCGATCCCTTATCATTTAACACTGTTGTGGCGTGCAACCTGATCCATATTTGTGTTAAGACTTTACTTATTACCTTATTTCTCACCTGTTTTAAAAACTATAAATACCCACCCCATTTTCTTTCAAAGACACGAACCATTTTGAGTTCAGAACACACACTTCACTCAAAAATCTCTCTTTTCTTTGTTACTGTTTTGTCTAGACAGCTGAAAGTCAAGGCTAGGCTATGTAAATTTGCTTACTTTTCCTTTTCTGCATTTTCTTCTTACTGGTATGTCCTAGTTAATTTTTCAGCATCAACAACAACATGTTTCTTTACTATTTTCTTCGCTCTTGCATATTTCCTATTTGTGTTTAATCAAGTTTCATTACCAAGCATGTTGTAATCTGCCGCTTCCTCTTCTGAATTAATGTTTTTCCTTATGTATGAACTCTGTCAGTCACTTATTATGACTTATGAATCCCAAACCCACATATCCCCTATGTGTTTCTATTCTTTGGTTGGTTTGAGGGCATGTCGGCACTAGACATTGTTGTGCATGACCCAAACGTGACCCTCCCTGGAGTTATATGCTTCATATCCCCTCTATAAGTTGTGTTCTCTGGCTGGTTTATGGGCATGCCAGCACCATCTATGGCTGTGCATATCCAAACCTGACCCTCCTAGGGTCATAGGCTCCCTGCAATGTATTCCTAAACCCCTGACCCCTTTGTATAAAAATGTTGATTCTGTGTAGTGTTAGCTTTACTACTACTGTCTTTCAAATTACCCTTACCCCTTATTATTCTCAACCCAATTTTAAACAAATCTTTACTTCTGCACTTCCACTATACTCTTAGACTTAGGTTCTACTCCTCTTGTGTGAGCCTTGCCTTGGGACCCATGAGCTCCCTCTAAACTCGGACACATAAGGATTGGCCCTTCCACAGTGCACTCATCTCTATATGGTTATTCAAACTTGGGTGTAAGCACTGCCCGGGGCCCTTTGAGACCCTTAGGGAACTTTGTCACACCCAAGTCTGAGAAAGGCTTTGAAACAAATGGCATTTGAGGTGGTTTATTCCATAACTCAGAGAGGAAGTCAAGCATCAGGCTTCCTCTGGTTGTAACTTCTTCTCTTACACCTTTCTGATATAATTCATTATTTGGTCTGTAATAAGTTGTAATAAACATTAGGGTTGGTTAATGAAAATGGATGGGTAATTCAGCATGTTTTAATCCTACATCTTGAGGCCATGCCTATAGGACCTGTTTTAGATTCTGCATGTTTCATTACCGCACTTAGACACCATGCCTATGGGATCTAAATGGCTAAAATCAGGCATCACGCCTCCAAGGTTAAAAATCGGTTTTAAAATTAGTTGTCATTGTTTATAAGATTAAGATTAGTATTTCTTTTAGAAATCATGCATATAGAACTTCAAGTAAATCCTGCCTTCTTCGTTTCATGTTCAGCTAGATATCATGTCAATAGGAATTAAATCAGCAATAATAGATATCATGCATGTAGGATCTGAAATCAGTCTATTTTAAAATCAGCCTAACTCGCACTATTCTGAACTAGTCTTTAAAACAACTCCCTTACTCATTTATTTAACGCGGTTTAGAAAGTATGCCTATAGGATCCAAATCGCTCATTTAAAACTGTTACTGCTTTTCCATATTCTGAATCAATAATAGATATCATGCTTATAGCGTATCATCAATATACGCTCAGGCAAGCCTTAGGTGATAACGACAATAAAACTGAACTCGCTTTGTTAATTAGTAACTGCTACAACCAACAGGCAGACCTGATTCGGACTTCTTATCTGAGTTATGTAATAAACTGGTCTGCCTCAACAAGTAAAATTCCCCTGCCTTAGTACTTAAAATTCAGGCTTTTATTGTGTTTAAGTCATGCTATTTATATGCTTTGCTTGATAAGGTATACATGAGCCTATTAGTTGCTTACATGTTTCTCCTAATGTGCAGTCCTATGTGTTTTGTATGTCGCCTTAGCTTTTTCACCTTTTGAAACCTAAAAGTCAGCTTAATATCCCTCCTTTTTAGGAATAGTAGTCCTAAGTTCCTCCGGGACTAATAGGAATGGGACGGGTAATAGCATGCAATAGTGGTCGAGACCAATTCGCACTTTAATACCTTAACGGGTGGGAAGGGTAAATATGGATATGACGGCCGATGCACTAATACCATCCCCTCTTTTGAGGAGTGTCATACCAGGTATAACCATGACAAATGCATATGCATTTGTATATGCATTTGTCACCATGCATATATGTCGCCCCAACGCATTTAGCACTTAGCAAATAGATCCAAGTATAACCTAATTCTCTTAAATCGAGGTTAAACAAGACACTTACCTCCTTCCGGAACACATCAACTCTCCAACATCATTTTTCCTTTAGAACAAACCTCCAAACAATTCATATGTAGTCAAATAATAATCAAATGGTTTGATCTTTATTATATTTGGAAAAGTCAATAAAAGGTCAACGAGGGCTCACATGACTAAAATCTTAAATTATGACTAATCCCTGATTACCCATTCTTCATCGATTCCAAATATATATTTTGTTTTGAGATCCGATCTCAATTTGAGGTCTAAATTTTCAGAATTCACTTTCTTACGTTACAACCCAAAATCCTATTTCAACTCTCTAAAATCCTAGATTTGGGGATACAAATCAAGGAAAACATATGGAAATAAAGTAAAACTAAATTAAAATCACTAACCTTTGAAGTTGGAAAGAAAACCCTCTTAAAATTTTCCTCCTTATATAGTCTATGTCTCAAACATAGAATAAAAAAGTTAATCTCGAAACAGTTCCATTTTATCTAGCTACAAATGTCGCAGTTGAAACATATTCATCGCAAATAAAACATCACAATTGCGCTTGGTTTGGATTTGGGAACAACTCGTGTAACAACTGATTGGTCATTTTGAGCATTTGCATTTTGTGCAGTTGTTTGAGGTACTGTGTAGCTTCATATGATGTATTATGATTTGCATGTGTGGTCGGTTTTGGTTTTGAAGTGGTTCGGGATTGATTTGAAAGAATAATTCTCAATTTAGGAGCTTTAAGTTGGAAGAGTTGACCAAGTTTTACTTTTATGTATTTTAACTTTGATCGGAGTTTTGATGGTTCCAATAGGTTCACATGGTGATTTTTTATATGGGTGTATGTCCGGATTCGTATTTGGATTTTTCTAGAAGGTGTTAACTCTATTTGGCAAAAGTTGGCAATTTAAAGGTTTGGAAAGTTCATAGATTTGGTCGAGAGTTGACTTCGATGTAATTGCATTTGGATTGTGATTATGGGAGTTGGAATAGGCTTTTATGTCATTTGAAACTTGTGTTCAAAATTAGAGGTGATTCCGTGTTTTTCTAGACCATGTGTTCGCGTAGTGTTGAGTTAGGGTGGGCAGGCCATGTTCGTTGACCTTCGCATTCATGTGAGGACGTCGTTTTCGCATATCACATGCCTGGGACACATTCACGTAGGGGATTTTCGAGTTAGTTCGGTTTTTGTTCTCCGTGATCGCGAAGGGTACTCCTAGAGAAGATCTATATTTATCATAATCGAGGGTTTTACTCAATTTAACACATTTTGAGATTTAGAGCTCATCTTTGGGTAATTTTTAAGGGATTTTCACAATTTGGATCAGGGTAAGTGTTTTTTCAAATTTTGTTATTGTAAGTGATTCCATCTTTGATTTTGGCATTTGATTGATGAATCTAAAAGAGAAATTGGGGGTCTTTAGCAAAAATTTTCTACAGTGAATAATTGGGTTTTGAACATCGATTTGGAGTCGGATTTTGATGAAAATTGTATGGTTGGACTCTTATTCGAATTGATTGTCAGAATTTGTGGGTTTTCAGGTTTAGACGTGCGGGTTTGGGTTGACCTTTTGGTTGACTTTGAATATTTAATTAAAGATTCGACCTTTATCGTTTGGGTTTGATTCCTATAGCATTATTTGATGTTTTTGAGTTGCTCTTGACTAGATTCCAGCCGTTCGGATGTCGATTCATGTGGAAAAGCATTTTTAGAGTATTTTTTGGCTTATTTGAGGTAAGTTTCTTGCCTAACCTTGTGTGGGGGAATACCCTTTAAGATTTGGCCGTAATTTCTTATTTGTGTTATGTGGAATGCAGCATGTACACGAGGTGAAAAGCGTGCACACGGATGCTACGTGTGGTTTTGTGACTGGAATAGACCTTTGGCTATTAATATGCCTTAATTTGAGGTTGTATTGTGTATAAACCATGCTTAATCACTTTCTGAATTGTGAACATGATCATTACACTTGTTTTTAGCTGTAGTAATGCTTTATTTGATAAATACCCATCCATACTTTACTATTTTACATGTTCTTGTGCATTTATTGATAAATTATGAGCTCAAATATGTAATAAAAACTGTCATTATTGTTTATGATTTTGGGACACATGTGGACATATTGAGCGATTGTTTGGGTATTGGCACGAGGTTTTTCTTGAGAGTGTGATTATATTGGTACAAAATTTTTGTCATGAGAGCACGAGGTTTCTTCTGTGCGAGTGTGATTATATAGACACGAGGTCTTTGTCGTGCGAGCACAAGATTTCTTCCGTGCGAGTGTCAATATATTGGCACGAGGTCTTTGTCGTGCGAGCAGGAGGTCATTGTCATGCGAATGTGATTGAAATGGGCATGAGGTCTTTGCCGTGCGAGTGTGACCAGTATCATGGCACGAGATATTTGTTGTGCGAGTGTGACTGGTTATGTCGGCACGAGATGCCATATGTGTGCATTTTTAGTTGATGACTTGTTGCTAAAGTTGAGCCTTTGCTTGCATTGAATTGTTATTACCAGTTCTGATGAGATTAACATTATTACTTTTCTGCTATACTTTCTGTTGCCAGTATTTGATATATTGCACAGGTTATTTGACTAGTGAGTATAACATAACTTAAACCTCCTTACTACTTGTCGAGGTTAGTCTTGATACTTACTAGGTGCCGACCGTGGTGTATTCATACTATGCTTCTTTACCTTGTGTGCAGATTCTTGGAGTTGAGTTGTTGTAGATGATGGTAGCTGACATTGAAGATGTACTACTTTCCAGATATAGCTACCACTTATCCTTGGTAATTTAGGATTCATATTTTGTTTATGTATATTCCAAACATATGTTATATTTATTTTCGTACATGCTTTGTAAATCTCAGTCTTAGTGGTCCATCACTTATACTACCAATCCTTGAGTTATTGTATGGAAACTCAGCTATTGCATTTATTGTTTAGTTAAGATTTTCATTAGAATTGTGCAACTATTGTTTGACTTACCTACCAGATTGTGTTTGTTGACATTACGACTAGGTGGACGTTAGGTCATGACACTTTACAAATACGACCTTCGCATTTGTGGCCAAGTCTTTACAAATGCGAACACCCCCCTTAGCTGAGCTCCTTCGAAAATGCGAGCCAGCATTCGCAAATGCAGACTTCATATTTCCTCACATAGCATCGTAAATGCATTACTAATAAGATTCCCAATGTTTCTCGCAAGTGCGAGGTGACAGTCGCAAACACAACCTCGCTTTTGCAAACCTGTTGTGACAATAGCAGCACCAGCAATAGTAAAACTTACCAAAAATGCCCAAAGCCAATCTGAAACTTACCCGAGCCTTTCAGGGCCCAGTCAAAACATCCAAACAAGTATATAAACCTAACACAAGCTAGCTCGTAATCTCAAACCTTTAAAATAAAATAAAAATTCAAGAATGAATCTTCAAACCAAAGATTAAAAAGTTCATAAGTTTAAATTTTTCAACTTTCAACTATAAGTGCTGAAACAATCTCGAATAACCCAAACCAAAGATTCGTACAAGTCCAAAATTATCATATGCCAAACAAAATCATCAGAACACTGATCTGAGGTTGTTTACCAAGATTATTGACCTTGGTCAACTCCAATACTATTAAGGCTCTAGAATTGGAATTTCTCTTTCAAAACACATTTAAACTTTTCGTAAATTAAAACAAACCATGCACACAAGTCATAAAAATACCAAATGAATCTATTCAAGGTCACAAATCGCGAAATGAAAAGCTAGAACTCAAACCGACCCATCGGTTCATTTTTGTACTGAAATCTATTTACTATAAAAATTGGAGTCAACCTTAATTGATTTCCACTATAAATTAAATTTGATCAAATATACTTTATCTTAATCCTTATTAGATTTGTCTAAATATTTTTAGATTTTATCCTAAAAGTGCCAAGTGGTTTTTTCTCAATATGCCACTTGATTTAATAGCATGTTTGACCACCTTTCTTTTGAAATAATATAACTACATTAGGTTTAGTTAAATATTTTTATATTTTATCCTAAAAGTGTGTCATACCCCAAAATCCAAGGAGCGCGACCGGCGCTCAACTGAGTAAACCCGACTGAGCAAGCCTGTTAGGTTTGATTCTACCCAACTTAGTTCATGAATAAAGAGGGAATGTTATCCCATTTTATCAAAACACTAAGCAATCTTCCATTAGAAACTCCTATTTAATTTTCCGTAATGACACGATTCATAGTTTTCCAAAATATTACAAGTTTACAAGTTTAATGAAAAGCATGCTTGTCAAATACTAACATTTCTAGCCCTGAATCCCAACATCAACCACCACCCACAAACAGTCTACGGAGCCTCTAAATACAATAAAAGAGAAATAGGAAAATGCCGGCAACAAGGCTCCGGCTATACCTCCAAAACGTGATGAGAAAATGAATAGAAAATACATGACATGACCTCGGGATGGAGTGGGGCATACCAAGTCTGCTGGAAAGAGAATACCGTTATCACTAGCCGATGCCGCTCGCTGTGGAACCACCTGTATCATAAAACGATACAGCACCCCCACCAAAAGGGACGTTAGTGCCGTCGAATAGTACTAGTATGTAAGGCTAAAAGTCCTCTATCAGAATAATGTCCATAAAAGCAGAGACATCACATAGAAACAACAAGTCACAATCAACAATATACAAATAACCAATTGAAACATAACGATGTTCAAGTAAGAAAATAGTATAAATTTTCAAAATATGAAAATAATATATATTTTTGGTTGGGAGATCATTAGCACCGATATACCACCGTCTTTGTTAGCACGGAGTCCGATCACACCCGATCGGCTAGGCCATCTCCCCACGAACAATGTGGTTTGACATGTGATGCGAAAGAAAGTTGTTACCAAGAGTAGTACCACCATGTGCGCAATATGGCGTCCGATCTCCATCCGATCAGCTAGGCCACCTCCCCACATATGTCGTGTGGGTTGACTTTTCCAATCCACAATTGCTACCAGGTATTAGTTTCATCCCGCTCTGGGGGAAAAATCACAATCTTACCAATATTTCAATTTCATCTCAGATCACACTCCACCCCTACACCGGCACGTGTAGTTTCAGGTGTGGGCCTTATGACCCACCCTTCCTCAGTCTTGCTAATGATTCCCCCAAAAATATTTTTAGTTTAATTTCTCACAAAGAGAACACATATATAGAAATGTATTCATCCCGGAATCTTTCATATTGTACATATTTTTATTAGAATATTCAATCATCCACATTAATAATATTCTCTTAGCTATTTGGGCCTTTCACAAGATTCGTTATTCATGGCACGTTGGCCGCATTCTATATTCCATACTTTCACTTCTTTTAATTTCAAGGATCATGACCAATTACCAATGTACAAAATATTCCAGAAATTATATACCTCAAGTTCATTAGCAATGGAAACTTTAAACACAAAAGGTTTCCTTCCTAAAGACTGGGCATACCAACCAGCAATAGATACATACATCAAAACCATAAACAAGCAATACACTAATTATTCTTGAATTACTCTTTCCCAATCACAACAATGTACAGTTTCAAAACCGGAGTAAGTAAGAACTCGAATCACAGTGAATACATTATAAGACAAGGCATCACTAGGCACAAATATAACTAAAGTCCTTAGCACGTTATCCACATTCATTTTCCCCAATTCGTTTAACGCATTTTCAATCTTCTTTATAGATTATCAACAAATAGACACATTCAGTCAGGGCATTTAGTACACATAAGAGCAACTATGAGCATTTAAACATATCGAATTCTTCTCACCCAATTAGTATACTAACCTTCATATAAAATGTGACTCAAGGCTATACAATCTTGGTAGGCAAACCACACTTAAACTTAGAAAAACAATATGGAATTCAATTCTGAGAGAGAAAGTTTAGCCTACATACCTTGTTTAAGCTTTCCTTAAGTTACTACGACGTTCCAAAAATTCTAGCAATCCCAATCTACTTTGAGATATAACAAAATTGAACACAAATTAGGAAGGTATTCATGGTTTTAGCTCATTTGAGTATTTTATCAAATACTAGTTGAGCATATTTATATCAAATCTCTTTTACAGGATTTCCTTCATTCCCCAACCCAATTTTTACTCATTTATGTTCAATATCTTCCCACAAACCTAATTTGTATGTGCATGTATACATAATACTATTACTCCCCAGAATCATACCTCAATAACCCATCTCCCAATCTCTACAACACCAACACAACCTAGATTAGGCATTTATGGCTTCCAATCACCGTCCCATGAGTTCTAACATATATATTATACATAAATAATCACCATAGAGTAGTTAGAGATGATAGACATACTCTTGTAGTAAGAATCTTGTGAATCTCCACTTGTAGTGTTCTTGATCAATTTAGGGATTTGAATGAGAATCTATGGATTTAAAGATCAATCCTTGTTTATATAAGTGTTTAGGAGTAGTAATCAACTCAAAATACTCCAAAAACATTACGTTGGATCATAGGAGGGAGGTATGGGACGGATTCCCCTTTATAAAGCAAGCCCTAGCTCAAACAATGACTTAGAGACTCTCCATACCCGGTCTTGGGGTATTAATAGGGCTGCTAGGCATGCGACCGCGGTCAAACCGCGTCCGGTATGTTGTGCCCGCGCTCTTACCGCGCTCGGAGGAAGAAACTTCCAGTTTTCCCGCGGTCGTGCCGCAGACATGCATCTGACGCACGTCTGGTAAAATGGTCATAACATTCTGTATACGCCTCCAAATGACAAATGGTTTGATGGGTTGGAAAATAGACTCAAAGGGATTTAATTTGATAGGTTGAGCATGACACAACACCTTATATAAATGGAGATATGCTTGTCGAAAATGAGGTCTTGTGCGTACTCATTTACAACTTTTTACTATTTTAAAAAATCTCGAACTTGTCTTAGACATAGGCCTCTCCTTAGGCCCCAAATCACTTATAATATGACTTATACGCTTATTAACATATCCAATTAATATCCACTATATCATGAATCCTCATTTGCACATAAAATAAAAGAATTAGTCTACCTTGGCACCAGGAAATCTTAAATTACTTAGCAAAATTTTCCGGGGCATTACATTCTCCCCCATTAGGATCATTCGTCCTCGAATGAGGAGTAGAATCCGCCCTAAACGCTTAACACAATATATCCCCCTTTTTTTCACCTACCTCAAGTCCCTAAATTTTAACTAACTCCCAACTTTTTCAGAAATTTCGGCAGAGCCTGCTTTGTAACTAGGCCTATCCACCTGCCAGAGAACTACCAAAACCATCCTAACAACTCATCCACAACTCGACAAAGCACCACAAGGTATATATCCATAACACTAATCTCTGCATTACAAGAGCTACATTATCATAATGTTACCTGAACATGGACTGCACATTCTTTAATCAAACACCTATAAGGTACCTTTCAAATCAAAACCAATTAGTATACAATCAAGCGAAAATATTTTCTTTCTATAACACTTTCGGCCTTCAAGGTGGCCTCCTCGACTTACAAGCTTTGCCATAACATATTTACGGAAACAATCCCAACCTCCAAACTTATCTAACAAGGATGACAGCTAGATACCTCGTATAAGCTAACTATCCATTAACTGCTTCTTCGATAATTCTCACCGGAATGATTTACCAAAGATTCCCAATTACCTTCTTAGACATAGATACATGGAACATCGGAACCATGGAGGGCAACGATACGATAGGGGGGCGGGGGACATCATACTCATAACTTGATCCATCTTTTTCAAGGTCCCATAACTTCTAAATGGCACTACACCTACTTCATCCTTAAGGACAATTCACATAGAATCTTCCTAGAGGAAACCTTGAGAACAACTTGCTTACTTTATTTGACCCTAAATCTCTATGTCGGACACCCGAGTCGAGCACTTGGTGACTTTTAACCATTATTCTGTAAGGGGCTAGAATGAATAAGACTATAGAGTTCCTACCCGATATGATTGACTATGGAATGACGCTACCTTTTGACATGCTTGAATCAATACCCTTAATAGATTTACCATAAATAGGAACAACGAGGTTCGAGATTGGACTGGAAATATCTCAAGAATTCATCAATGTAGATGTGTTGAGTAGGGTGTCTTATGAGGTTATATTATTTTATGAAACGTGAAGCTTACTATGGATCATGATGGCACGATTAATCATTGCAATGAAATCATTTGTTTGAAACAATGAGGCATAGTGTTTAGATGACACATCGGCAATAGAAATCATTTACGGAGGTATAGTCAAGTACGTGCCCCCAGTCGTCTCCTGGGTGTAGGAAAGATCAATTTATCAAGAATGAGATACTCTGGCACGTTGAATGAGAGATGGGTTTTCAGAATATAAAGTCGAATTACATTCCTACCATTAATTGACACAAGGAATCTGCGCCACAAGCCCATGAGAATGAAATAAAAGTTAAACACTTGTGAGATTACTATAATTCAAACCGCTCAACCCTCCTCGATAGTTTATCCTATACAAGAGTACTAAAGATACGACAACTTGTCTTTCAAATTAATATGATATGTGCCAAACCCGTGACATTAAATATGAACCTCTTACGATAAAATCCACATTGCTAGGACTTCTCAATAGTACGGGGGAGGGAATCATGTGCTGACTGGAGAGGGAATGAACTGCTTCCTATGAGATTGACACAGTTCTGCTATCATAATTCTCCAGCTGCGATACCGGGCCACTTCACGGGCAACTTCAATACCAAGAACAAAGTGAGCTACTTATTGCAGAACGATTTAAGTGAGCGCGAAAGTCATATTACAATGGGCAAAAAAAGATCTTTTTGTGGCGGATTTGTGAAAACCTCAAATTTCTCAGAAACTTATACAGACAAACGATCTACTTCAACTTGTATGAATACATATGATAGGAGCTGAGATAGTCTCTCATGTTACCAGATAGTGAAAATACTTTGTGATAATATTGACGAAGGAGAAAAGTGATTGTTTGAACCATAGAAACTACCTACACCAGGGAGAAAAGAGTGACTCAAGAATGATCACAACATCGTGCTGCTTTACATTGAATTTGGCACCATATAGGCAAATTTTTACGACGGTTCATGCATAAGCACAAGTGAGTAGATGTTATCCATTTGAATAAAATGACCTGTAAGAAATTTATCAGATATAGTTCCTTGGTAAGGGTCTAGGAAAGCAAGTGGAAATAGATACCCTCGGATTCCGACTCAATTCAGGAAATCATCATTGGACTCAATTCCTCATGAGGCTGCGAGTAAGATAATTGAAATAAAGAGGCTTCACGAATAATGCATCCCGCTCAAAGAGTAGATACACATAATGGATCATAAGGTTTCCCTGACTCTATCCCAAATCCCATAGCAATGTAAGGATTGACATATGACAAAGTGAAACCCGTGTCAATTAGAACATATACACCACGAGATTGAAAACTCAATATACCTGTAACCATACCCGGAAAAGCCTCCGACCTTTGATGCCTCCTCATAGCATATAACCTGTCGGGCCCTCCCGAGCTCTAAATACTACCCCCGACTGCTCCGCATCTTGAAGGCGCTATAGATGAAGTAGCTAAAGAACTGGCTGGCTGCGCCATACCCCTTCCCATGATGTGGCGAGATGAATGACAATCTCTTTGAAGGTGACCTGACATACCACACTGGTAGCATACATTGGTACCATAGCAACATACTCCCGGATGACCTTTCCCACATTTCACACAGCAGGGACGAGGTTCACTAAATTGACTCGCCCCCCCGACCTGATACTCACCATTTTTGCATACATTATAAACTTCCCCCTTATCCTTCATCCAGGATTTCGATGCGGAGAGTACCAATTCCAGTATTGGTTTGTTGTACGGCCCTTGGAATTGCCCTGATCTACCACCCCAAACATGTGGCTGGGCATAGTCACAACACGTCGTCAAATGTTCCTTTCCACATACCGGGCAGACCGGGATAGGTGTACCCAACCTAGCGCATTTATTCTTCTTGTGCCCCCTCTTTCCACAACTGTAACATATCTTGAGAGTCATCCAACATCTCCCTAAGTGATGCTTCTTGCAAACTGAACAATCCGGCTCATTATCACCAACAACCCTCTTTCGTTTCTTAGATGCTCTCACCACACGCTCTGGTGGTGCGGTGACATTGGCAGGGACAAGGACACTTCCCTTAGCAATAAGTTCTTCCAACCCTTTCACGGCTTGGCGCATCCTTCCTACGAACTCATGTGCAATCTCCCCCAAATTCAATGGAGGGGTTATTCCTTCCTCGCTGCTTCTGACTTGTGGATTGCTCATCTGGAAAAGGGGACATAACAAGGAAATTATATCTCTACCTTGAGCTCTATGGCACGATCTGAAATATCAAAGAAGGGTGGAATTCCTAAATGTCCAAATAGCCTCCAACTTATAGATGTGGTCTACAACACACCGATAAGAAGGACTCTACTAGACATGGCTCCGAGTCATCCTAAGACACTTTAAAACCTTAGGCTCTGAAACAATGTTTGTCACGCCCCAAAATCCAAGAAGTGCAACCGGCGCTCAACCGAGTAAACCCGACTGAGCAAGCCTGTTAGATTTCATTCTACCCAACCTAGTTCATGAATAAAGAGGGAATGTTATCCCATTTTATCAAAACACTAAGAAATCTTCCATTAGAAACTCCCATTTCATTTTTCGTAATGACATCATTCATAGTTTTGAAAAATATTACAAGTTTACAAGTTTAATGAAAAGCATGCTTGTCAAATACTAATATTTCTAGTCCTGAAGCCCAACATCAACCACCACCCACAAATAGTTTACGTAGCCTCTAAATACAATAGAAGAGAAATAGGGAAATGCCGGCAACAAGGCTCCGGCTATACCTCCAAAATGTGATGTGAAAATGAACAGAAAATACATTACATGACCCTGGGATGGAGTAGGGCTTACCAAGTCTGATGGAAAGAGAATACCGCTATCACTGGCCGATGTCGTTCGCTGTGGAACCACCTGTATCATAAAACGATACAGCACCCATGGAAAAAGGGAAGTTAGTGCCGTCGAATAGCACTAGTATGTAAGGCTAAAAGTCCTCTATCAAAATAGAATGTCCATATAAGCAGAGACATCACATAGAAACAACAAGTCACAATCAACAATATCCAAATAACCAATTGAAACATAACGATATTCAAGTAAGAAAATAGTATATATAATTTTTGGTTGGGAAATCATTAGCACCGATGTACCACCGTCTTTGTTAGTACGGAGTCCGATCACACTCGATCGGCTAGGCCATCTCCCTACGGACAATGTGGTTTGACATTATGATGCGAAAGAAAGTTGTCACAAGAGTAGTACCACTATGTGCACAATGTGAAGTCTGATCTCCACCCGATCAGCTAGGCCGCCTTCCCACATGTGCCGTGTGGGTTGGCTTTTTTTTTTTCAATTCACAGGTATTAGTTTCATCCCACTCTGGGGGAATAATCACAATCTTACCAATATTTCAATTTCATCCCAAATCACACTCCACCCCAACACCGGCACATGTAGTTTCAGGTGTGGGCCTTATGACCCACCCTTCCTCGGTCTTGCTAATGATTCTCCCAAAAACATTTTTAGTTTAATTGCCCACAAACAGAACACATATATTGAAATGTATTCATCTCGGAATCTTTCATATTATACAAATCTTTATTAGAATATTCAATCATCCACATTAATAATATTCTTTTGGCTCATTGGGCCTTTCACAAGATTCGTTATTCATGGCACGTTGACCGCATTCTATATTCCATACTTTCACTTCTTTTAATTTCAAGGATCATCACCAATTACCAATGTACAAAATATTCCAGAAATCATATACCTCAAGTTCATTAGCAATGGAAACTTTAAACACAAAAGGTTTCCTTCCCAAAGACTAGGGCATACCAACCAGCAATAGATACATACATCAAAACCATAAACCAGCAATACACCAATTATTCTTGAATTACTCTTTCCCAATCACAACCATGTACAGTTTCAAAACCGGAGTAAGTAAGAACTCGAATCACAGTGAATACAATATAAAACAAGGCATTAGTTTAAACAACAAATTATTGGCATGAATTGAGTACCAAAAGCTTTTAGGCAATTCTGTTTTCGAAGTCATTTTAAAATAGTTCAGTAGAGGCTCATTTCATAATCTGTTTCACATGTTGTCATTTCATAGGCATCACTAGGCACAAATATAACTAAAGTCCTTAGCACGTTATCCACATTCATTTTCCCCAATTCGTTTAACGCATTTTCAATCTTCTTTATAGATTATCAACAAATAGACACATTCAGTCAGGGCATTTAGTACACATAAGAGCAACTATGAGCATTTAAACATATCGAATTCTTCTCACCCAATTAGTATACTAACCTTCATATAAAATGTGACTCAAGGCTATACAATCTTGGTAGGCAAACCACACTTAAACTTAGAAAAACAATATGGAATTCAATTCCGAGAGAGAAAGTTTAGCCTACATACCTTGTTTAAGCTTTCCTTAAGTTACTACGACGTTCCAAAAATTCTGGCAATCCCAATCTACTTTGAGATATAACAAAATTGAACACAAATTAGGAAGGTATTCATGGTTTTAGCTCATTTGAGTATTTTATCAAATACTAGTTGAGCATATTTATATCAAATCTCTTTTACAGGATTTCCTTCATTCCCCAACCCAATTTTTACTCATTTATGTTCAATATCTTCCCACAAACCTAATTTGTATGTGCATGTATACATAATACTATTACTCCCCAGAATCATACCTCAATAACCCATCTCCCAATATCTACAACACCAACACAACCTAGGTTAGGCACTTATGGCTTCCAATCACCGTCCCATGATTTCTAACGTATATATCATACATAAATAATCACCATAGACTAGTTAGAGATGATAGACATACCTCTTGTAGTAAGAATCTTGAGAATCCCCACTTGTAGTTTTCTTGATCAATTTAGGGATTTGAATGGGAATCTATGAATTTTCAAGATCAATCCTTGTTTATATAAGTGTTTAGGAGTAGTAATCAACTCAAAATACTCCAAAAACATTACCTTGGATCATAGGAGGGAGGTATGGGACGGATTCCCCTTGATAAAGCAAGCCCTAGCTCAAAATAATGACTTAGAGACTGTCCATACCCGGTCTTGGGGTATTTATAGGGCTGCTAGGCGCGCGACCGTGGTCAAACCGCGTCCGGGATGCGATGGCCGCGCTCTTACCGCGCTCGGGCCGTGCTCGGAGGCAGAAACTTCCAGTCTTCCTGTGGTCGCGCCGCAGACGTACGTCTAACATAGGTCTGGTAAAATGGCCATAACGTTCTCTATACACATCCAAATGACATACGGTTTGATGAGTTGGAAACTAGACTCAAATGGAGATATAAATGGAGATATGCTTGTCCAAAGTGAGGTCTTGTGCGTACTCATTTACAACTTTAGTCTATTATAAAATTTTCCAACTTGTCTTAGACATAGGCCTCTCCTTTGACCCCAAATCACTTATAATAATACTTATACGCTTATTAACATATCCAATTGATATTCATTATATCATGAATCCTCATTTTCACATAAAATAAAATAACTAGCCTACCTTGGCACCACAAAATCATAAATTACTTTGCAAAATTTTCCGGGGCATTACAAAGTGCCATGTAGATTTTTCTTAATATTCTGTTTGGCTTAATATCAAATTTGGATGCCCTCCTTTTAATATAAGTAGTCATAGAATTCGTGCATTGCGCGTGTACCCTATCACAATGAATACTAAATTTTTAAAAACTTATATAGATATTATATTAAATTTTGTGTTTGAGTTATAAAATTAGTTAACAAAATTGTAAGTTTCTAAAATTATTGAACCTAGTTAGCTAACTTCAACGAACAAAGAAACTTTCACGACAAAAATACAAATGTTCTATTTTTATAATCAATAAGAAATATCATATGAATTATTTTCAAAATGACTAAATTACTACCGCAAAAGGTACTATAAAACTCTTACATTCTGATTAATCTACTCTATTTTTTGTTTCTATCACAAAAGGCATGCGAACACCGAGCATGTATATATTGAAGTCTCCGAACTAAATGCTCTACTTACTGGTGCCAGCATGGGTCGAGGTACTTGGATTTTCACAAAATATGCAGAAGAGTAGTTGTCACGACCCACAACCAACCCGTTGTGAAGGCGCCAATCGTGAAACGAGGCAATCCAACTACTCATACATTTCAATACATCAAAAGCTTTGAAAAATATGGAAGTAGTCAAATTTAAGGAACATCCTTTAAAAGCAAATAAGAAAACGAAATCTCAATACAAAATCTCTCCCGAAACTAGGGTGTCACCGAGTACATGAGCATCTACATAGGAACATAGTCTAATACAATGTCTAGAGAATAAAACTGAAATATCAAAGGAAGGGAGGAGAGTCAAGGTTTGTGAATGCCAAGCAGCTACCTCGATAGTCTCGGAAAATCTGGACTCCTCAACTTAGTAATCGCCGTGACCAGAAGCACTTGGATCTGTATAGAAGGTACAGGGTGTAGCGTGAGTATAACCAATACAATAAGTAACAAATTTAACCTTTGGACTGAAAGTAGTGATAAACTCAACTAGTACAGTTCAATATAGAAACAACAATAAAGAAACGTAGACATGCTTTCAAGTTCAACAATTAAACAAAATACCAGTAAGATAGATCAATTCTGAATGATATGAGGAATATAACTTCTCTACATCTGCATGTCAATGCACATGTTGTATGTTGCTGAAAGCCTCATGTACTCATGCTCTCGGGATGCTCAATCACTCAATAACATATATGACCAATTCAGCCTAGGGAAGATCCATCCCGAAAATATATACATCAATTAATAGTCACTCAATACTGGGTTGGGCCAATCCAGCCCATGGGCAATATCCATCCTCAGGTATAAATGCTTCGGACTAGATCCGGGCATAAATGAATTAAACCTGCTGCGGCGTAAAGCCTGATCCCATAAATGTCACTCATAATCAGGCCCTCGGCCTCATTCAGTGTGACGACTCGGCCCATCATCTCATGGGTTACCGCTCCATTTTTTTCCCATTCTCTGCTTCTTTATGCTTTATTATCCGTATCTTATGTGATCGAGTTTGTTTGGAGTGGTTTTGATAAGAAATGAGACACTTAGTCTCTTTTAAGAAAGCTTAAGTTGAAAAGTCAACCCGATATTGACTTATGAGTTAGAGGGCTCGGATGTGAATTCTGATGATTCAGTTAGCTTCGGGGGATGATTTGTGACTTAGGAGTGTGATCGGAAGTAAATTTGAAGGTCCGGTGTAGAATTAGGCTTGAATTGGCGAAGTTAGTATTTTGGCGAGAGTCGGAATGGAATTCAGAGAGTTGTTGTAGCTTTGTTTGGTGATTTGGGATATGTGTGCAAAATTTCAGGTCATTCAGACGTGGTTTGGTCGGGTTTTTGATCGAAAGTGTATTTCGGAAGTTTTTAGAAAATTAGGCTTGAATTCGATGAGTTTTGGGTAATTTGATATTGTTTGAGGTGTTTTGATAATTGGAAGAGGTTTGAATAATGTTATGAATTATGTTGGCATGTTTGGTCGGGGTCCCATGAGGCTCGGATAAGTTTTGGAAGAGTTTTTGGAAGATTTTTGCTGTTTGAGCATAAGCATGTAATGATCCAAAGGTCCATTTTTAGTTCTATAGATCGAAATTTTATTTCAGGATTTCTAGAATTTAAATAATGAATTATATGAGTGATCTGGAAAGTTTGGTCTAATTTCATCAAGTCGCGATTGGGTTTTTGACACGAAACATGAGTTAATTGTTTAACAAGCGAAATGGATATCGCACTGAGCAAACGAGTTCCGAATTGAGTTTCGATTAAAGGACTATGTTCGTATCATTATTTGTGACTCATAGGAACAAGAATCATCTAATTCCGAGTTCGTATGATGGAGTTAGAGCCATTTTAGTAAAAAGAAAAGTGCTGCAATTTCTTTGGCTGCTGCTGTATTTTTTTTAGCAGCGTGAACAGTAACCGCGCGTGAAGAGTAACCGCGTGGGTGAATAGTACTTCCGAAAAATTCTGGGCAGTGAGTTTAATAAACATTTCACCCGCAATCCAAGTCCCATTTTCTCCATTTTTGAGCAACCTTGAGAGCTTTTGGACGGGGATTGAAGGGGGTTTCGACAGGAAGTGATTGGAGGTAAGTCCTATGAACTAAAAACACGTTTTTATTGTGAAATTGATCTTGGAATCCATGGAAATTTAGCGAAAGAGGAAGAACTAGGGCTTGAGTTTTAATATTTCAAATTTTGATTTGAGGGGTCATTTGGTTTCCGATTTTGGTAAATTTGATATGTATAAAATCGTGGCGAGATAAGGAATCTGGTGATGTCATTTTTTGATTTTTCGAGATGTGGGCCCGGGGCTCGAGTTTTGCCAAATTCGTGAATTTTGATTTTTTTGAGTGCTTTCGATTGGGTATTGTCTCTTTAGCATTATGTGACATATTCATTGCGATTTTGGGCAGATTCGATGCACGTAGAGGCCAATTTGTGGGACAAAGGCGTCGCGAATTAAAGAAATAGTTGATTTTAGGTGAGTAATTGATGTAAATGATGTCCTGAGGGTTTGTAACCCCGGAATTTCACATCGTAACGGTTTATTGAGGTGACTTGCACGCCGGATAACGAGCGTGGGGTAGAGCACCATTGGGGATTGTGACTTGGTCCGTCCCGAGAGATGTTTTTACTGTGTTTTCTATTTGAACTAAATTGGGAATCATCCTTACTTGGATTTAATTGTTACATTTGGGCTTCTTGCTAATTATTTGAATCCTTCAGGGATTGACATCACTGTTTTCGCATACATGCATATCATTTGATCTCAGTCCAAAGTTTTAAATACTGTTTTGCAAACTCAGCCATCTTTCTAAGATTTGAAAACTTAAATGATATTTCGGGCTGAGAACTACTGTTTTACAAATTCCCAAGGGGATTATGATGATTTATGGACCGAGCATGGATCGGGCTGCGCGCCGCAGCAGTGTTATATTGATATTGAGGTCGAGAGCCTGGTTGATTACATTGATATTGAGGCCGAGAGCCTGGGTGATTATACTGATATTGATATGAGGCCGAGGGCCTAGATTTGATGCCACGAGATGGCTTTATATTGCGCTTGGGCTGTAGGAGCCCCTCCGGAGTCTGTACACACCCCAAGTGAGCGCCGTCGACGATAAATAAAATGGATGGCTCGGACTGCACGCCGCAGTGGGTACTAGAGAGTACCATCATATGCATTGCATTGCACTCATGCATAGAGTGTACAATCATATGCATTGCATTGCACTCATGCATTTGTTTTTATCTGTTATACCTGTCTCAGTAATTGGTACTCTGATTTAATTGACTTGTTGCTTCACTAATTGTTTTCTAAACTACCAGTCATAGTTTACTTTGTATTTTTCCACGATTTCTTATTCTCAGCCTTTATTTATGTTTATTACTCACTGGGTCGGAGTACTCACACTACTCCCTGCACCTTGCGTGCAGATCTAGGTACACCACAAGATGAATGAGGATTTGTTAGCTGAGCAGCAGTTTCCAGGAGTATTGAGGTAGCTACATGGCGTTCATAGCCTTGATCTCTCCCTTCTATCTCTATCTTTTATTCCGCATTTTTCCTAGACAAACTTGTAATAGGTGGATATTCTGTATTAGAGACTCATATTTGTGACACCAGATTCTATTGAGCTATGGTGTGGTATTTTAATTGAACTTCCGCAGATTTTATTATTAATTATACACTTGAATGTAATGACTTAGTAAATTCTCTGTGATATTTATCTATAATCTGAATAAGAATTTGGGATAATGTTGTTGAATGGTCGGGCTTGCCTAGCAGTGTGTTGGGTGCCATCATGACCGGGGTTTGGGTCGTGACAAGTTGGTATCAGAGCCTAGGTTAATTGGTCTCACGAGTTATGAGCCGGTTTAGTAGAGTCTCGCGGATCGGTACGGAGACGTCTGGATTATACTCGAGAGGCTGCAGAACCTTTAGGAAAACATCATGTTCTTAAAATTCTTGTCTTGCGACTTTGTTGATCCGAACACTAAAAATTTCTATCATTCTATTCTCTTGCATATGGCGAGGACACGTGCTACTGGACGAGGTGGACGACTACCAGTGCCACCCACTGATGCCACCAGAGTCCTTGGACGCGGTCGTGGGCATGGCAGAAGTAGAGTAGCATGAGCAGCACCTGTTAATCCACCAGCTGTCCCAGTTCCAGATCAGGCTCCAGCAGCTGTACCAGTTCAAGCACCAGCTATGCTTATTGTGATTCCAGATCTTCAGGAGACCTTGGCTCAGATTTTGACAGTTTGCATTGGCCTAGCTCAGGCGGTCTTAGCCACTACCGCCGCAGCTACTTCACAGGCCAGGGAAGGCACCTAGACTCCTGTTAATCGCACAGCTGAGCAGGTTGTGCAGGGATTGTAGACACCGAAAGTTGTTCTAGGTCAACCGGTTGCACCAGTTCAGAACCTTGTGGTCCCAGCTATGCCAGATAATGAGCAGCATCGTCTCGAGAGATTTGGTAGGCTTCAGCCTCGGACATTCAGTGGTGCAGAGGGCGAGTATGCCCAGGGTTTTCTTGACAAGTGTCAGTGTATGCTTCGCACCGCAGGGATTTTGGAGTCAAGTGGTGTATCTTTTACTACATTTCAGTTCCAAGGAGCTGCATTTACCTGGTGGGAAGATTTTGAGAGGCGTAGACCTGTTGGTGCATCACCCTTTACTTGGCAGCAGTTCTCCACTCTATTTCTGGAGAAGTATGTACCTCAGTCCCGTAGAGAGGAGCTGCGTAGGCAGTTTGAGCGGTTGACTCAGGGAGATATGTCTGTGACCCGGTACGAGATGAGATTTTCATAGTTGGCTCGTTATGCTACTTGGATGATTCCGACAGATCGTGAGAGGACCCGGAGATTCGTGGATGGTCTTAACTACTCTCTCCCCATTTTGATGACTAGAGAGAGAGTATTGGGTGCTTCGTTCGGGGATGTGGTTGACATCGCTCGTGATATTGAGATAGTTCGCCGCAGAGAGAGAGAGAGGAGAAGGAGGCCAAGAGGCCAAGAGGTTCAGGCAGTTTCAGTGGTGCTCCGTCTAGGGGCCAGTTCCAGCGTGGTAGAGGTCGTTCCTTCAGACCTCCTCAGCTATCCCGTCCAGAGTATAGTAGGACATCTTCAAACCGTGGTCATCAAGGATTTTAGCAGGGCCAATCTTTACTTAACGCTCTCCCAGTTCAGAGCTCATCCTATGCCCCTTCAATTCAGGGTTCATCTACTCTGAGTGCATTGGCTGGTCATTCAGGTGCGAGGGGTTCCCTCCAGCTCCCTCTCCAGTACCTGGTAGTTGCTACGAGTGCGGAGAGTTTGGTCATATAAAGAGGCAGTGTCCTCGACTTCGTGGTGGTCAGTTTCAGCAGAGGGACCAACCTTCGTCTTCTGCTCCAGTTTCTTCAGCACCTGCCCAGCCAGGTAGGGGTGGAGGCCAGGCAGCCAGAGGTCACCCCATAGGGGGAGGTCGATCAGGCGGTGGCCAGGCTCGTTTCTATGCTATTCCAGGTAGGACAGATACCATTGTGTCAGATGCTGTTATCACAGGTATTATCTCAGTTTGCCACGCAGATGCCTCTATCTTATTTGATCCCGGATCAACCTATTTTTATGTGTCCTCATATTTTGCTCATCATTTGAGTACGACCCGAGGGTGTCTTGCTTTACCTGTGTACGTATCTACCCCGACGGGCGATACTATTATTGTAGACCATGTGTATTGGTCTTGTATTGTGATTATTGGGGGTCTGGAGACCCGAGTTGATTTATTTCTATTGAGCATAGTAGATTTTGATGTTATTTTGGCCATGGATTAGCTATCTCCGTGTCATGCTATTCTAGACTGTCATGCTAAGATAGTTACTTTGGCTATTCCCGGTGTTCTGAGGATCGAGTGGCATGGTATGACTGATTACGTTCCTAGTAGAGTGATTTCCTTCCTGAAAGCCCAGCGTATGGTTGGGAAGGGTTGTCTATCATATCTAGCTTTTGTGCGAGATGTTGGAGCTGAGACTCCTAGTGTTGATTCTGTCCTAGTTGTGAGGGATTTTCCTGATGTATTTCCTGCAGACCTGCTGGGCATGCCGCCGGATAGGGATATCGATTTTGGCATTGACTTGGTGCTGGGCACCCAGCCCATTTCTATTCCGCCATATCGTATGGCACCAGCAGAGTTCAAAGAATTGAAGGAGCAGCTTCAGGAGCTCTTAGACAAGGGGTTTATTCGGCCTAATGTGTCATCGTGGGGTGCGCCAGTTCTGCTTATGAAGAAGAAAGATGGCACAATGAGAATATGCATTGACTACAGGCAGTTAAATAAGGTAACAGTGAAGAACAAGTATCCTTTGCCTCGCATTGATGACTTATTTGATAAGCTTCAGGGAGCGAGGGTGTTTTCAAAAATTGATCTCCGTTCGGGATATCACTAATTAAAAATCAGGGACTCAGATATTCTTAAGACAACTTTCAGGACTAGGTATGGTGACTATGAGTTTCTAGTCATGTCTTTCGGATGACCAATGCCCCAACAACGTTCATGCATTTGATGAATAATGTATTTCAGCCTTATCTGGATCTTTTGTTATTGTATTTATTTATGACATTCTGGTGTACTCACATATCCAGGAGGAGCATGCCAAGCATTTGCGTGTGGTGTTGCAGAGATTAAGGGAGGAGAAACTTTATGCAAAATTCTCCAAGTGTGAATTTTGGCTAAGTTCTGTGGCATTCTTGGGACACATAGTGTCCAGCGAGGGTATTCAGGTTGATACAAATAAGATAGAAGCAGTGCAAAGTTGGTCTAAACCATCCTCAGCCACAGAGATCCGTAGTTTTCTCGGATTAGCAGGCTATTATCGCCGGTTTGTTCAGGGGTTTTCATCCATTGCGTCGCCCTTGACCAAGTTGACTCAGAAAGGTGCTCCATTTGTATGGTCAGATGAGTGTGAGGAGAGCTTTCAGAAGCTCAAGACAGTTTTGACCATAACTCCAGTATTGGTGTTACCATCAGCTACAGGTTCATATACTGTATATTGTGATGTTTCGAGAGTTGGGATTGGTTGTGTGTTGATGCAGGAGGGTAGAGTTATTACTTATGCTTCTCGTAAGTTAAAGCCCCATGTGAATAACTACCCTGTTCATAACTTAGAGTTGGCTGCTATAGTTCATGCCTTGAAAATTTGGAGGCACTATTTATATGGCGTATCTTGCGAGGTATTCACTGATCATCGCAGTTTTCAGCATTTGTTTAAGCAGAAAGACCTTAATTTGAGGCAGCGGAGGTGGCTTGAGTTGCTAAAAGATTATTACATCACTATTTTGTATCATCTGGGAAAGGCCAATGTAGTGGTAGATGCCTTGAGCCGAAAGGCTGTCAGTATGGGGAGTTTGGCGTACATTCCAGTTGGGGAGAGGCCCTTTGCAGTTGATGTTCAAACCTTGGCTAATCGGTTTGTGAGACTGGACATTTCTGAGCCCAGTCGGGTGTTGGCTTGTGTGGTTTCTCGGTCTTCCTTATATGATCGCATCAGAGAACGCCAGTATGATGATCCGCATTTGCTTGTCCTTAAGGACAGAGTTCAGCATGATGATGCTAGGGATGTGACTATAGATGATGATGGCGTATTGAGGATGCAGGGTCGTATCTGTGTGCCCAATGTAGATGGGTTTAGAGAGTTAATTCTGGAGGAGGCCCACAGCTCGCGGTATTCTATTCATTCGGGTGCCGCGAAGATGTATCAGTACTTGAGACAACACTATTGGTGAAAAAGAATGAAGAAAGATATTGTAGGTTATGTAGCTCGGTGTCTCAACTGTCAGCAGGTGAAATATGAGCATCAAAGACCGGGTGGTTTGCTTCAGCGGATGAATATCCCAGAATGGAAGTGGGAGAGAGTTACCATGGATTTTGTGAGTGGTCTTCCTCGGACTTTGAAGAAATTTGATTCTATTTGGGTGATTGTGGTTCGGCTGACCAAGTCCACGCACTTCATTCCGGTGTGTACTACTTATTATTTGGAGCGGTTGGCAGGGATATTTATCCGAGAGATTGTGCGTTTGCACGGTGTTCCAGCTTCCATTATCTCAGATAGAGGTACTCAGTTTACTTCCCAGTTTTGGGGGACTTTTCAGCGAGAGTTGGGTACCCAGGTGGAATTGAGCACATCATTTCATCCTCAAACGGACGAACAGTCCGAGCGTACTATTCAGATATAGGAGGATATGTTGCGTGCCTGTGTGATTGATTTTTGGAGGTTCTTGGGATGAGTTTCTGCCGCTTGCAGAGTTTGCCTACAACAACAGCTATCAGTCCAGCATTCAGATGGCACCATATGAGGCTTTGTATGGGAGGCGGTGTAGATCTCCAGTTGGTTGGTTCGAGCACAGCGACGCTTGGCTATTGGGGACCGATTTGGTTCATGATGCCTTAGAGAAGGTGAAGGTGATTCAGGAGAGGCTTCGTACAACGCAATCACGTCAGAAGAGTTATGCGGACCGGAAAGTTCGAGATGTGTCCTACATGGTTGGTGAGAAGGTCTTGTTGAAGGTTTTGCCCATGAAGGGTGTTACGAGATTTGGAAAGAAAGGAAATTTGAGTCCACGATTCATTGGACCTTTTGAGGTACTTAGGAGGATTGGGTAGGTGGCCTATATGCTTGCTTTGCCACCCAGCTTGTCGAGTGTGCATCCGGTATTTCATGTTTCTATGCTCCGAAAGTATGTTGGGGACCCGTCCCATGTTTTGGATTTTAGCACGGTTTAGTTGGATGGTGATTTGACCTTTGGTGTGGAGCCAGTGGCTATTTTGGGTCCTGAGGTTCGGAAATTGGGGTCAAAAGATATATCTTCTGTAAAAGTGTAGTGGAGAGGTCGGCCCGTGGAGGAAGCTACCTGGGAGACCGAGCGGGAGATGCAGAGCAGATATCCTCACCTGTTTGAGGCTTCAGGTATGTTTCTTGCCTCGCTCGAGGACGAGCGTTTGTTTAAGTTGGGGAGGATGTGACGACCCGGCCCATCGCCTCATGGGTTACCGCTCCATTTTTTTTCCCATTCTCAACTTCTTTATGCTTTATTATCTGTATCTTATGTGATCGAGTTGGTTTGGAGTGGTTTTGATAAGAAATGAGACACTTAGTCTCTTTTAAGAAGGCTTAAGTTGGAAAAGTCAACCCGATGTTGGCTTATGAGTTAGAGGGCTCGGATGTGAATTCCAATGATTCAGTTAGCTTCAGGGGATGATTTGTGACTTAGGAGTGTGATCGGAAGTAATTTTGTAGGTCCGGTGTAGAATTAGGCTTGAATTGGCGAAGTTAGTATTTTGGCGAATTCCGGTTGATAGGTGACATTTTGATCTGAGAGTCGGAATGGAATTCCGAGAGTTGTTGTAGCTTCGTTAGGTGATTTGGGATATGTGTGCACAATTTCAGGTCATTCAAACGTGGTTTGGTCGGATTTTTGATCGAAAGTGTATTTCGGAAGTTTTTAGAAAATTAGGCTTGAATTCGATGAGTTTTGGGTAATTTGATGTTGTTTGAGGTATTTTGATGATTGGAAGAGGTTTGAATAATGTTATGAATTATGTTGGCATGTTTGGTCGGGGTCCCATGAGGCTCGAATAAGTTTTGGAAAAGTTTTTGGAAGATTTTTGTCGTTTGAACATAAACATGTAATGATCCAAAGGTCCATTTTTAGTTCTAGAGATCGAAATTTTATTTCGAGATTTCCAGAATTTAAATAATGAATTATAGGAGTGATTTGGAAAGTTTGGTCTAATTTCATCAAGTCGCGATTGGGTTTTTGACACGATACATGAGTTAATTGTTTAACGAGCAAAATAGATATTGTACTGAGCAAAAGAGCTCCGAGTTGAGTTTCTATTGAAGTACTATGTTCGTATCATTATTGGTGACTCATAGGAACAAGAATCATCGAATTCCGAGTTCGTATGATGGAGTTAGAGCCATTTTAGTAAAAAAAGTGCTGCAATTTATTTGGCTGCTGCTGTATTTTTTTTAGCAGCGTGAAGAGTAACCGTGCGTGAAGAGTAACCGTGCGGGTGAATAGTGACCACACGCGTGAACAGTGACCATGCGCGTGAAGAGTAACCGCGCGGGTGAACAGTACTTCCGAAATATTCTGGGCAGTGAGTTTAATAAACATTTCACCCGCGATCCAAGTCCCATTTCCTCCATTTTTGAGCAACCTTGAGAGCTTTTGGACGGGGATTGAAGGGGGTTTCGACAGGAAGTGATTGAAGGTAAGTCCTATGAACTAAAAACACGTTTTTATTGTGAAATTGATCTTGGAATCCATGGAAATTTGGCGAAAGAGGAAGAACTAGGGCTTGAGTTTTAATATTTCAAATTTGGATTTGAGGGGTCATTTGGACTCCGATTTTGGTAAATTTGATATGTATAGACTCGTGGCGAGATAAACAATCCGGTGATGTCAATTTTCTGATTTTCAAGACGTGGGCCCGGGGCTCGAGTTTTGCGAAATTCGTGAATTTTGATATTTTTCGAGTGCTTTCGATTGGGTATTGTCTCTTTAACATTATGTGACATATTCGTTGCGATTTTGGGCAGATTCGACGCACGTGGAGGCCAATTCGAGGGGCAAAGGCATCGTGAATTAAAGAAATAGCCGATTTGAGGTGAGTAATTGATGTAAATGATGTCCTGAGGGTTTGAAACCCCGGAATTTCACATCGTAATGCTTTATTGAGGTGACTTGCACGTCGGATAACGAGCGTGGGGTAGAGCACCATTGGGGATTGTGACTTGGTCCGTCCCGAGAGATGTTTTTATCATGTTTTCTATTTGAACTAAATTGAGAATCATCCTTACTTGGATTTAATTATTACATTTGGGCTTCTTGCCAATTATTTGAATCCTTCAGGGATTGACATCAATGTTTTCGCATACATGCATATCATTTGATCTCAGCCATCTTTCTAAGATTTGAAAACTTAAATGATATTTCTAAATGATATTTCGGGCTGAGAACTACTATTTTACAAATGCCCAAGGGACTTATGATGATTTCTGGACTGAGTATGGATCGGGCTGCGCCGCAGCAGTGTTATATTGATATTGAGGCCGAGAGCCTGGTTGATTACATTGATATTGAGGCCGAGAGCCTGGGTGATTATATTGATATTGATATGAGGCCGAGGGCCTAGATTTGATGCCACGAGATGGATTTATATTGCGCTTGGGCTATAGGAGCCCCTCTGGAGTCTGTACACACCCCCAGTGAGTGCCGTCGATGATAAATAAAATGGATGGCTTGGGCTGCACGCTGCAATGGGTACTAGAGAGTACCATCATATGCATTGCATTGCACTCATGCATAGAGTGTACCATCATATGCATTGCATTGCACTCATGCATTTGTTTTTATCTGTTATACCTGTCTCAGTAATTGGTACTCTGATTTAATTGACTTGTTGCTTCACTAATTGTTGTTCTAAACTGCCAGTCATAGTCTTCTTTGTATTTTTCCACGATTTCTTATTCTCAGCCTTTATTTATGTTTATTACTCACTGGGTCGGAGTACTCACGTTACTCCCTGTACCTTGTGTGCAGATCTAGGTACACCACAGGCTGAGTGAGGATTTGTTAGTTGAGTAGCAGTATCCGGGAGTATTGAGGTAGTTGCATGGCGTTCGCAGCCTTGATCTCTCCCCTCTATCTTTATCTTTTATTCCGCATTTTTCCTAGACAAACTTGTAATAGGTGGATATTCTGTATTAGAGGCTCATATTCGTGACACCGGATTCTATTGGGCTATGGTGTGGTATTTTAATTGAACTTACGCAAATTTTATTATTAATTATACACTTGAATGTAATGACTTAGTAAATTCTCTGTGATATTTATCTATAATCTGAATAAGAATTTGGGATAATGTTGTTGAATGGTCGAGCTTGCCTAGCAGTGTGTTGGGCGCCATCATGACCGGGGTTGGGGTCGTGACATTCAGTCATCAATCTCTCTAGTCTCTCTCTCTCGGGCTCACAACGTCATGAAACTAGCCAAAAATAATGATATGATGTATCAATAAATAGCAATAGAGAATGTGTGTGTGTGTATACATTATATTAAAACATTTAACAACCATTATATAGGTGTCATGAATTTAACTAATATACACTAATAGGGCAGCCCGGTACACTAAGCTTTTGCTATGTGTAGGGTTCGAGGAAGGGTCGGACCACAAGGGTTTATTGTACGCAACCTTACCCTGCATTTCTGCAAGAGGTTATTTCCACAGTTTAAAGCAGTTTTTTGAGCCTAAAGGAGACCATCAAGGTCCAGGACATATACATGAGGTTTTATACATGAATGGAGCAGTGCAGTCTATACATTGCATTTACAGATTCATGATTTTGTTTCTGTTAGCATTGTGCAGGTTTTCTGATTTGTTCAATCTAAGGATTCAAGTCTGGTCCACATTGATATCAAATGGACAAGGCTTATACACTCATGATGCTGTAGATTTGCGGTTGCAGCTTCACACAAGACTACTACATCTCTTCCTTCATCAAAATATTTCATTTCTTAGTGTATTGTATGATCATTATCCAGTGGTATTAGAGTGTACACTCTCATTCTAGAGGTGATAGTATAGTGCAAAGGATATGCTGGATGAGGAGGTAATTGAGAATTATGATATTCACAGTTGAATCTTGAAACACTATAGTAGTTTGGAGTCCTAAAGTCCTGTGGTGTATTGGTTTGGAATTCAATTTGGTCTTTGGAATGCATAATTTGGCGCCTGGTGAGAATTTTATAGGTGCTACTTGGTATCTGCCACAGTCATTTGAATTCACATACATACAGGAGATGGAGTCAAACTGCAAGATATGTTGTAATAGCTAGCTCAGTAGTTTGTTATTTTAGATCATTAGTTGTAGCTGATAGTTTTATGCACTTTATAGAGTATTTGGACATCGTGTATGTACTGGACCGTATTTTGGGATTTTATTTATATAGTAGACACTAGGCAGCCTACCAAGTGGAATATTTGCTTAAAACAATAGCAATAGAGACTGAGGTATGATATGCAATGAATAAATATGGCTGACTACGAAATTTCAAAATAATATATAAGTCAATAGTAAGAAACAACCACTGTGGGTCCCAACAGTACCAGCATATAGCGTAAACATGATTTTTAACATGATTAGCAGCTCAATTACTTTATCACATGATGAAAGAACGAATATCAACAAGATAAATTAGCTATACAGTTCCATGTAATCGGCAAGGTCACAGTTCTCACAGTGCACGCCCGCACACCCATCAGTTGGCATCTGCGCCACCTCAAAACCAATCATATAACACATAATTCAAGGTTTTGAACCTTCAGGGCCAAGTTTAGAAGCTTTACTTACCTCGATCTGAGCAAATCTCTACTCCAGCACACCCTTGCCTCGCGAAACAACCTCTGAATGCCTCGAATCTAGCCATAAATAATGAGGTACAATCAACACGGGCTAAAGGAATCAATTCATCAAGGAAATACTAAGTTATAAATCAAAATTCAAAAATAGGCCCAAAGCCGTCCCCCGATACAACTTCTCAAAATCCGACGAAAGTCACAAAACCAAAAAGCCCATTCAACCACGAGTCTAACCATACCAATTTTACAAAAATCTGACACCAAAACGCCACTCAAACCCCCAAATTTCACCTCAAAACCACACAATCGAGGTGGGAAAATCAATAAGGAAACAAGATTATTGAATAAAAACAAGCACAAGTGACTTACCTCAAGAATCATCTCAAAAACCCTCTCAAATATCACCTTAGACCGAGTTTGAAATGTCAAATGAAGAAAACTCGCGAACCCTTGAATTTATATGTTCTGCCCAATCCTTCTGCTTCTACAGACACTTAGCCGCTTTTGCAGTCCATTATACCCATCTGCATAAATCGCCTTATGTCGACCAACTACTTCTGTGGTCCAAATCCTACTTCTGCGAGTGTGCATCTGCCCGAACCATCCGCTTCTGCGGACCAGAGACCCCAAGCCATTTCTGCTTTTACAATCCACCACGCGCAGGTGCGAGTCCGCACCTGCAAAAATTCTCCCGCATCAGCGCTCTGCAGTCCCCCAGTCCAAACTCCCCGCCGCTGTGAGGGTGCTTACGAATCTCTTCGAAAGGATTGAATCAGTTTCGTGGAAGCTCTTACAGCAACTGTCTCTTGAGTAAACGGTCCCGGAACTCGCTTCGCAGAAACCCAAAACGCCGGAACTCCCTAGGTGAGATAGGACATCGGATCCCTATGGGCGCACCACCGCTTGCGCATGCTCATTAAGAGGAAGCGACACCCGAGATGATGAGTTTGAGCCCGTCTCGTTGAGGAAGTTCGAAGAAACTCTTTCGAGAGGAACCGTGACGCAATGCTATTGCCTGGCACCTGACCATATAGACTCGCTTACCATAGCAGTGTGGCCCTCTGCGAAAGAGCGCGCTGGTGCCATCAAAGCGGTACCGAGAGGGCCCGATACACTTGAGGCCAAACGAAGAAGAAATGAAATGTCGCGGGAAGTCGCACCCCTTTACTTGATAGGACGAATGAGATCGTTCCCGGTTTCGGATGATCGGCCAACACAGGCCTTCACCCGAAGCCTAAGTAAAGCATGCCCAACGACTCCAGGGCATTTCGAGCGAAGCCTGATCAGGTACCCAGCCGAGGTCCGGTTGGATGCCCACACCCGGCACCAGCCCCGAATCGGGGCCATGGACAACCCTCCAGGTACCTCCCCGGGTTCGGTATATCCAAGCAGACTCCCGACAAAGAAGTTGATACAAAGCAGATGGAGGTATCATCCATGTGCAGTGAATGGAAGGAACGACTTGAGATGCAACCTACCTCGAAACAATAGGGAGATGGCATGAGGACAGCACCCTTGAGGAACCTCCAATGGAACAAAATTCAATAAGGCACAGCTGGTAGGGAAACCTCGCCCAGCCGAGTGCAATTTTAGCATTGCTATCCCAAACATCATGATCACCATAAGCGAAATCAGGAACTCCAGGCGGCTCAGACCTGTTCAACCAAGACCCCTTCAAGAGAACTATGGCCCACTGCGGGAACCACGGGGCGCGCGGGGTCACCGGCTCAAAAGAATGACAACCATGCTATTCAATAGAGGTCACCACCAGATATCATCGAGCGGTCAGGCTCGAATCCAGCTCCAAGGGAGGAAGGATATCGGAAACAACAAAGCTAACAAGCCACAACATATTGCCACGACAGTAAAGGGGTGGTGGCACCCTTCAAAGATGCATAAAATGCAGAGAGAAAGTGCTCATCACCGAGAAAACATGGGTCCAGGGAATATAACCAAAGGACACCCTTGCATCCGAGGAAATGGACGCCGAGACTTCACCTCGGCCTCATATTCACGCATTGGTAACCCCCTCCCTCATTTAACCTATTTCAAATAAAGCATGTGCTCGTGAGTACAAGTGGTTCGACCAACTATACCGACGGCGTCAGGCCAAAGCAAATAGGGCAGTTAGGACCAACGAACTAAATCACTCCCACACCTCGAATATTTGGTGGATTCCAAACGCCGATCGCCACAAAAATAAGGAAGGCCTCTCCCTCTGTATAACCCCCCCTAAGCTCGGGCTGGAACGTCGAGCCCACGAAGCGCGGACGTTTTATTCGGATGAAAATGGGCGCACCGCCCAGAGGCGATTTCTACCCCACTCTGCCAAAGGGATGAAACTCTCCGACAAAGGTGAGACTAAGGCATTCGACAAAAAGTTACACGTGGAGAGAGGAAATCCCTCACCATATGACCCTCCGTCGGCATCAACGACTCTACCCTCGAAGAAATAAAAGGGTAAGCAAAACCGCATCTTCGACCAAGCCTGGTCGAACACAGTGGAAGGCTGCATTAGGGCTCGCACCTTGAAACGGCAGGAACATACCAGACATCGAAAACGTTGCCTACACACCCTGCAGCAGGGAAGGACTACTCCGCTCCTTTGTTGCTTTTTTCCTCTTTCTAACCTACATGCAGGCAGTCGGCCAAGGCATTTAGAAATTCTAAACTCCACTCAGAGATCCAAGGCCTCTGCGGGACCCGCCGAGCTCTTTTTCCTCGACCGGGTTTCCAACCTAAAGGTCCCGCCAAAAAGATTATTAGTGGAGCAACGTACCCTTAAGAAAGGGATCCGACAAGATCGTAGTCCTCTCTTCTATAGTCAGACGACGTGCGATGACCTCCTCTTAAGGGCACCATCCCCTCGGAAGGGCTAATAAATTGCAGGCTAAGATTCAAAACGGTATCATGTAAATAGATCAAATAATCAGAAGAGCCGCACCCATGCGGGCCGAGCTCACAGCAATGGGACAACATATATTTACAGCATATATTTACGCCAAGCAATAAAGAATACCTTTTTAGCATTTTGTATTTCGGGAAAGGTGATTTCGACATACTAGAGGAAAATGCTTCTCCATCAAATTAGTCCCGATATACTCGGAGACTTAGCATTAATGATTCAACAACTTGCATGACCCCAGGGTCAGAACTCTGGGCTCATCAAGCCCCTGAAAGGCAACTCCGAGCTCACGAGAAGCTGTCTTCAAGCTTAAACAAACTCGATGACTCAGAGACTGCTGTTAATCGCCATACAACTAGAAAGACCGAAACTGTAAGACCCCTAGCAGGCACCCTCGGCGTAACCAAATCTATTCTACAAACTATAAGACCTCAACAGGCAAGACAAACTATATGACCTCAACAGGCATGACAAACTGTAAGACCTCAACAGGCATGGCAAACTGTAAGACCTCAACAAGCATGAAAATCCCAAAGTTTAGGCTATACATCACATTTGTAAGAATTCCTAAAGGGAATACCCTCAATCTAGACGCCTAAACTATCACTTGGGATCAACAATGGCTACGGCCAAACGCATATGACTACGGTAAAAATGGCTGATACAACCAAAATAACGAGACTCGGGGACGCCCGACTGTCGCTAAAAAATCGCAGGCCACTACTCCGAATATACTTCGGAAAGAACCGGTTAAAACAGGCTTCCCTCAATAGGCAAAAATGATCTCCGACCATGTTGGCTCCAAATCGCAACAGCGTCGATCTACTCGACCTACGAGCTATGAACCTTACGAGGTGCTCGAAATATCACCGACAACGACTTGAAATCGAGGTTCCTCTGGAATCGATGATGGATCAGGCAAAAATACTATAAAAAGACCCTAACGAGCGAAAACAAAGCCTGCAAAAAGCCCATGGGCAAAAACATCATAAGAGCCATTGTCGCCAGCTAAGCAAGCCTACGGGCCTCATATTGAAAGGTCTCTACGAAAAAACAACGTAAGAGCCATTATCGCCAGCTAAATCTTGACAACTTGAGGATTAAAATTAGCTCGAATCGTAACCCGATTCGAAGACCGGATCCAAAATAGTTAACTATGCAACTCCTCCAGGCCATATACTAAAAGGTCTCAATGACCGAACGACATAAGTGCCACTATCGCCGACCAGAGAATGATGGAAATTTATGGGTTTATTACAGCCCGAATCACAACGCGACTTAAAGACTATCCCCAAAAGCTGCCATATGCCTAAGGGCACGGCATAAATGCCACTATCGCCGACCAGAGAATCATGGAAATTTATGGGTCGATTACAGCTCGAATTGCAATGCGACTCGGAGACTGGACCCAAAAGCTGCAATATGCCTTAGGGCGCGACATGAATGTCACTGTCGTCAACTGAGTAAACCTCCGGACCAAGCGCCCATAAGGCCACTTCGACCCAAATCACAAAAGCCACCATCATCCGCCCATGCAGGTAAGAAAGAGCCTAAGGGTTAATTGAAGCACGAGTCACAATGTAACTCGGAGACTAAGCCTGAATGGTCAGGACAGACACGGAGGCCCCAGCACCTGTTTGCGTCAAAGATCTCACTTAAGAGCCCCCGGATCTGTCCGATCCATTCCGGATTTATGAAGTCCTCGCCAAACACCAAAATCGGCCTGACCGGTTGAAAGCAACAAAAAAAGAAAGAGAAAAAGAGGTACATAAGAAATAAAGCTTCAAATTCTTTCTTATATATTACACGCGCGAAAAAGGCACATTCTCCATCTACAGGCATTTCCTACATATATCAGAGATAAAGCGAGAAAATGGCAAAATCTACACTCTGCACAAAAGGGCTACAGCTTGTCAAATTTGCCCTCCGCAACGTTAACAAGAAGTGACCGAGCGGCACCGACCTCATCGAGTACCTTTCTTCATGATCTACAACGAACATATTCCTCGATCCTCGATCCTCTTCTCCTGGTCGAGGGCTCGCTTCAATTTAGCTTGGGCATCATCAGTATATTTCATACGAATCGCCATCTCGCGATTAGCCTTGGTTCGGCTTATGTTGCTTCTGCCCGGGCATCGATTATCTCAGCTCTGACCTTTGAGAGATCAGATTCATGTTTCCCCATCACATCCTCTTGAACTTTGGCATTGTCATGAGTCAAGTTGAGTTGGGCTTCTAAGGCAAGGACCTTTAGACGAGATGCTCATCTCCTCTAAAGCTCGAGCCAACACCTGATCCCTTAGCTCCTCGCAAGCAACTCTAACACGATTGACGTCGCCCTTGAGGTACTCCAAGTCCTCCGCCTTTTCCTGCAACTGATACAACAAAAGGGAATTAGCCTTAAGGTTAGAAATGAGCGAAGCTTGCACTATAAGAAGTTACCTGCTCCATCAAATAGCTCTCATAGTTTGAGCTCCGGTACGCTCATATACCAACGCTGCAGCTCAACTTCCTTCTTCTCGCTACTTAGCCCCCTTTTGAGCAGCAGTGCATAATCCGAATGACTGCCTACATAAGGGGGGAGCTGACTCCCCGTCCCTCATCACCTAAGGCTAGCAGCAGCAAGGGCCATCATACTGACGACCACAGCGATAGCGGGATAGCACGCTTACATTCGACGAAGGGAGGCCCCGGCAGAAAGCCAAGATGTAGCCTAAGGGAACCCTTCCAAAAGGCCTTAAGATCATAAGCCCCTAATATAATGTTCAAGGGTGAAAGAAGATAATAGGAAGGAAAGGGCAAGCAAGCCAACGAAAGCATTGAGATAGGAAAAACAAAGCCAAGGCACCCCCATTTATAGGGGATTATGACACAGTCATCTAGGCTTTGGAAGACTGACCGACACGCACAGTTAATGCATCTATGAAAAACTGAACCGACGGCGGTACCTATACCTTGGGAAGCAAAAATCTGGGAGTGCAATGAATGAGGTCGAAAAGCACGATCCAGGGGTCGCATCATCGATATAGCATCGCCGTAAGAAGCTCGATAAGTCAAGTGTTAGACTTGATTTCTCACTGTCGAGACATTTCAGAAGTAACCCCCGGGACCCCGAGGGTAGGAGGTCGCGACCTAATTCTCGACCTTGGGACTCGTCGAAACCCGACTCGGAGAAAATGAAGAATGAAGCCAAGATACAGGGGAAGCCCTCTAGGCACATGGCTACATCTGACAAGCCCGGCCTATCTAGAGCCTATGCTGAAGCATCATGTCAAGCCATTCCATCACCGTACTTTGTAGTTGATCCCCACGTACTTGTAGCTGAGTCTACCCTCCTATATAAAGGGGACTCGCCACACCTTGTAAGGGGCTAATGTTGCCCCATTTCTCCACAAGTGCAATAATATCTCTCTCCCTTCTTCTAAGTTGTTTATTCTCACTGGCCCGAGGTCACTTTAGCATTTATCATTCTCTTATCTGTTCTTCACTACTTTGCTCAATATTGGTAACATAGGGCCTTGCTCGATCATATCTCTGCCTGTTATCCCATTCCTGACTGCCCTCGGTAGCTCGAGCTTGGCTCGAACCTTGGCCTCGAGGTCCTCATCGACCATCTCTGCACCCGGGCAATAAGCCCCTTTGGTTTAATTACTGCTTCATCTTAGCTCTCATTTTATCATTATACTTCACATTCTTAGCATTAATTGCTTTAACAACTAGCTCGGGAATAGATCACGTATTTTTAGAAATTCCATTTACAAATTAAATTGTTGTTACCATTTTCACGGTAAATACAAGGCAATGAAAGGCACAGAAGCATAAAAGTGCGGTCTACGAAAGGAATTTTGCGACCGTAGAAGAAATTTCAGGACACATAATTCCATCTGCGATCGCAAACAATGAAGGAAACTCTAGAAGACATTTGCACAGATTGTGGACCGCGCATGAACTGTGCGGCCACAAAAATGAACTAAGAGTTGAAGATCAGAGAGTGTGCTAAAATACCAAGTCTGGAGCCTCTGTAAATTGTGGACCGCACAAGAATTGTGCGGCCGCAGAAGGGTGCCTTGAGGCTGCAATCCCAAATCTGCGAACCGCAGAAAAGTTACCTCGCGACCGCAGATTAGAATTGAGCGGCCGTAGAGTCCCAGTTCCTGTTAAATGAAGATATTTGCAGTCCGCACATGAAATTGTATGGTGGCATAACCTCCCACAAGGCATTTTTGTCCGAGATTTCCAAATCGTATAAATAGACATGTTTCACAAAATTATGTCAAATTTTTTAATATGTAAAGTTTTGTAGCCATTTTTCTTTGAGTTCTTTAGGAAACGTTATCTTATTTTGGTGTTTTAACACTGCATTTCTCTATTTTAATCTTCCAATATGAGTTTTATTATCATTTCTCCTTTGTTTTCTTCTACACCCACTATAAGTATCTAGATTGTACTAGGGTTGTGACCCAACTCTAGTGTGTAAACCTTATGGGTGTTTAATTTTATGCTTGTTTATGAATGAGTGTTTATTATTTATCTTGGTTCATGTTTCAATTGTAGAATTGATGGCTGCAATCATTGATTCATGCCTATTTGACTTAGTCTCTTCTTGAGAAAGATGGACCTAGTCTAGGACAACTTAGCTAACAAGTAATTTGGTCAATTGAGAGATTGATTAACCCATATAAAGTGTTCAACCTAGAGACAGTAACAACCCGACTTGAGCTCTTCTCAACCATTTTGGTAGATACCCATTTGGTCTTGAGAAAGCCAAATTGGGTAAAACCACTCTCTGACCGAGAGGTATTGAGTGAGCAACGTAGTGTTGTGAGCTATAATACACCCCAATCAACAAAATAGGTATTAAATCTTTATCCCATTAGGCAAACACCTAGGTCATGGTCACACCCCTAGGACTTTTTATATATTTGGAAAATCTTGAAAAACAATCATCTCTAGTAATTTTCATTTCCTTTGAGTAATATTAGCTATAGAATCAAAAACCTATTTGTAGAAGTGCAACCAAGATACTTTACTTGCTCATTCCGAATATATACCCCTAACTCCCATCTTAATTCCCTTTGGATTAGATCCCGACTCTTTGTTGGGGTTTATAATTGCAAACAATTGTGGCATACCTCTTTCAAGGCGTGCATTTGGATATGACCAATTTTTGGCACCGTTGTTAGGGAATTAAAAACAGTATTAGCTATTTGGGTTTGTCTGTGGAATATCTTTTTTTCTTTCCTTGTTACTAATTTGTGTGAATCAATTGTAGGCACAACTATGGCCGCAAACAACAATGAACTCAGAAATATGACTTTGGGGGATGTGGAAATTGAGGATGACCAAGTTGAAGAGGTTCCTCTTGAACCTCGACCCAATAGAAGAGGTCGGAAGTCTCACGACAACGTCCTAATTTCACCCCTACGTCCATCAGGAGCTGCATTACACCGGGTGTTGCCCGATGAAGGGTATGCAAGTGCAATAGTCCCACCCCGTATTAGGGCGGGCAACTTTCAAATCACCAATTGCAAGTGAAGGGTATGCTAGAGCAACGAGGTTTCTTTACTGGGGCTCCAAGTCAAAATGTGTACAAACACTTGAAAGTGTTTGTGCACACTTGTTGGGGGAGTAAACAAACAAATGTCTCCAAGGATGCTTTGAGGCTAAGGCTTTTTCCCTTCTATCTACAAGGGAAAGCCTTAGATTGGTTGGAACAATTGTTGAACGATTCCATTCGTACTTGGGATGAGTTGGTACAGAAATTTATTGCTAAGTTCTTCTCTTCCGGGCATATGGCTACACTTAAAGACAAGATTCTAGCATTCAAGCAAGATCCCAATGAACCACTATACGAGATATGGGACCAGAATAGAACAATAGTCAAAGAATGCCCCACCAAAGATACTATTTAGAATATGATTCAATAAACTTTCTATTGTGGGATTAACACGACTAACCAATGTGTGGTGAATCAACTTGCCGGTGGAAATTTTATGACAATTCCTTACACGGAGGCTTGTGAGATTTTGGATGAAATGGCAGACACATCATCCGCATGGCAATCCCGGGATAATGTTCCACAAGGTGATCCGAATGTTATTCACCTCCATAAAAAGTTGCATGACCACAGGCAAGCCATTGACGTACTGACCACCACCATGTATCAATTAGCAAAGGCTCAACTTCAACGATTTCAAAATCCTAAGAAAGTTATTGCCATGGAGGGAATAAACATGATGGTGCACAAAAGAAAGACAACGGGTACACAAGTGCAAAACCGAGTGGAGAATTTTGTGCAAGAAGAAAGTGCATCTGATCAAGATGAATCTTACACTGAACAAGAGGAGGAGGTGCAATATGTGAACAACTTTCAAAGGCAAAGAAACAACTCCCAAGGCCCGAATAAAAAATAATGGCGACCTCAAAGATATCAAGGTAATTGGAACTCTAATAACCAAAGTAATTGGAGTGATGGAAACAATAAAGGGAATTGGCATAAAAACAAAAATCAAGGAAATTGGAGTGGTGAAAACTATCAAGGTAATTGGAGTGGCAATAATCAAGGAAATTGGGGATGTAACAACCAAGGGGGATGGAATAATAATCAAGGCAACCGGGGGTCGGGTATTCAAAGGCCCCCGATGTGTCAACAACCGAGCAACCCGCCTCCTTATCCTTCCCATGGTCCAAGATCTTCCAACAATGAAATGAGGTGTATTGAGAATATATTCAAGCAAATGATGGAAAATAATGCTGATTCTGATGCACAACTTGCCTCACACAATACATCAATCCGCAACTTAGAAGTTCAAATGGGTAAAATCTCTCAAGCTCTAAATACCCGTCATAAGGAGGCACTACCAAGTGACACAGTGGTGAACCCAAAGGGCGGGAACAACAGAGGACATGCCATGGCCATTACTACAAGAAGTGGAAAAGGTGGGAATGCACCTGCCTCAAGCCAAAGGCAACTTGTGAATGAAGAGCAAGTAGTACAAGAAGAAGAGATCCCGAACAATGTTGAGCAATCTAATGATAAGGTTCAGATTGATATTAATGATAGTGTGGAAGAGACTCAAGAGGAGGTGAAACTATCTAGGGATCACATTCTTGACATATCGGAGCTGGTAGTGCAAAAGGCTAAGGCACCATTTCCTAAGCCTCCGCCTCCATACCCTTAAAGACTTGCAAAGCAAAATGGTGAAAACCAATTCAAGAAGTTTATTCAAATGATGAAGAGTTTCCCAATTAATGTGCCATTTGTTGAAGCCTTGGAGAAAATGCCCAGTTATGCAAAGTTCATGAAGGATCTTGTGACAAATAAGTGGTCTATGAATTTTAAACTATCAAAGTCACTCATCAAGTGAGTGAAATTGTGCATTCAATGGCTCCCAAGTTTGAGGATCCCAATGCATTCACTATTACTTGTACGATTGGAAGTGCCAAGTTTGCAAAAGCTCTTTGTGATCTTGGGGAAAGTATTAATTTGATGCCTTATTCGGTTTTCAAGACATTGGGAAACCAAGGCCCACCTCTATGAGATTGCAAATGGCCGATCATACCATGAAAAGACCCTTTAGAGTGATTTACCATGTTTTGGTTCGTGTTGATAAATTCACTCTTCCGGCGGATTTTGTCATTCTTTATTGTTATGTTGATTGTGAGGTTGATTATGAGGTGCCGGTTATTGTTGGGGGACCTTTCCTTGCTACGAGGAAGGTTCTTTGTGATGTTGAAGTCATAGAACTTACTTCTGGGTTGGAGATAAAAAAGTGGTTTTCCATGTGTGTAAGTCCATGAGGCAACCCAATAGCAATGAGGTGTGCTTTTTTGTAGAGTTGGTGGCCGATATGCTGTGATAAATGCTGGTTATATGTTGGAGGCCGCCTTGCTCAACTTTCATGATGATGAGATGGCTGGCTTAGTGGAATGTGTGAACTCTTTGCAAGGAATGTGGTCGTACACCTATGAACCCCCCAATTTGTCCTTGGATCTTGAAAATAGGACAAATCCTCCTACAAAGCCTTCAATCGAAGAGCCTCCTATCTTGGAGTTGAAGCCATTTCCTCCACATCTTCGTTATGAATTTTTTGGCCCTTCTTCTAATTTACTGATTATTCTTTCCTCTTATTTGACCAACGTGCAAGTAGACTCTACATTGGCAGTGCTACAAAAGAGGAAAAAGACTATTGGATAGACATTGACGGATATTCGGGGGATAAGCCTCAATTTTGCATGCACAAGATTAACTTGAAGGACGGTGTCAATCCATCTATTGAACATCAAAGAAAACTCAATGAGGACATGCAAGAGGTTGTCAAGAAGGAGATCATAAAGTGGTTGGTTGTCAGGATTGTGTACCCCATCTCCGATAGTTCGTGGACTTCTGTGGTTCAATGTGTCCAAAAGAAAGGGGGCATGATAGTGGTCACTAATGACAATAATTAGTTTATTCCTACAAGAACGATGATCGGTTGGAGAGTGTGTATGGTATATCGTAACCTCAATAAAGTCACAAGGAAAGATTATTTTCCACTTTCCTTCCTAGATCAAATGCTTCCTTTTGATGATTGTCTCACAAATTTGAATAAAGTGTTGGCAAGATGTGAAGAAACAAATTTGGTGCTAAATTGGGAGAAATGTCATTTAGTTTCATGGTTGAGGAGGGCATTGTCCTTGACCACAAGATCTCAAAGAATGGAATTGAAGTTTCAAGGCAAAGATTGAGGTGATTTCTAAACTTCCACCTCCAACATCGGTAAGGGGCATGCAGAGTTTCTTAGGTCACGCGGGGTTTTACCAGCGTTTCATAAAAGATTTTTCTAACGTGGTGAACCCATTGTGCAAGCTTCACGAGAAGGATGCTAAATTTAACTTCAATGATGATTGTATGAGAGCTTTTTAATTTCTAAAGTTCAAGTTGACAACTACTCACATCATCACCGCTCCAAATTGGAGTATCCCTTTTGAGCTCATATGCGATGCTACCGACGTAGCGGTGAGGGCAGTTTTGGGGCAACACATCAACAAGATTTTTCATCCGGTCTACTATGCTAGTAAGACCATGAATAGATCCCAAGTCAACTATACCATTTAGAGAAAGAGCTCATTGTCGTTACGTTTGCAATTGAGAAGTTTTGCCCATACTTGATTGGTGGAAAAGTGATTATCCACACAGATCATGAGGCAATTTGTTATCTTATGATCAAGAAAGATTCCAAAGCTCGATTGATGAGATGGGTGCTTTTGCTGCAAGAGTTTGACATTGACATCCAAAGATAAAAAAGGAAGTGAAAACCAAGTGGCGGACCACTTGTCTCATTTGGAGTAGGAGGGGAGGCTGCATGATGGTCTTAAAATCAATGAATCCTTCCCCGATGAGCTACTCTTTGCTATTTCAATGAAATATAGGTTCCATGGTTTGTGGATCTAGCATGATTCCTTGTGTATGGCATCATCCCGGATGAGTTCTCTTCAAACCAAAGGAAGAAGCTCAAACGGGATTGTCAAGACTATTATTGGGATGAATCATACCATTTCTGGATTTGTACGGATGGGGTGATTAGAAGATGTGTATTAGAAGAAGAGCAAGGTGAAATTCTTGGTGCTTATCATTCTTCGCCGTATGGTGGTCATTATGGTGGAGCTAGAACGACAACCAAAGTGCTTAGTTGTTGTTTGTATTGGTGCAATCTTTACAAGGATGCAATTATTCTAGTGAAAAGATGTGATGAATGTCAATGGGACGGGGGAATCTCAAAGAAAAATGAAATGTCCCTCACCACGAATTTGGAGATTGATATTTTCAATGCATGGGGTATTGACTCCATGGGACCTTTCGTGAGTTCTTGTGTAAACGCCTACATCTTGGTCATGGTTGATTATGTGCTCAAATGGGTTGAGGTTGTTGCTCTACCCAACAATAAGGCGAGAAGTTTGGTGGCGTTCTTGAAGAATAATATTTTCACAAGGTTTGGTACTCCGTGAGCTATCATAAGTGACGGGGGTCACATTTTTGCAACAAAGCCTTCGACACCTTACTTACTGTTGATACCCAATTTTTCCCTAAATATTTTAGTAGGCAAAATACTTTCAAAATAGCATATGTATGCATATATAGGTATGTCCAAATGCTTTATTATTTTCCCCCTAATTTTTTAATGATTCACTTATTGGACTCTCATATTTATACTAGAATTAGGGTTCCTCTAGTTGTACTTTTTCTTTTTACTTTTTTGATGTAATTTATTATTTCTAGTTTGTAATAAGTTGTAATGAACATTTGGGGCTGGCTAGTGAAAAAAGGGTGGGTAACTATGCATGCAAGGGTAGAAATCATGCCTATAGGGTATTTTAATTTCTGCATATTCAAACTTCAACTAGAAACCAAGCCTATAGGGTGTTTTAACTTCTGCATATTCAAATTTCAACTAGAAACTATGCCTATAGGATATTTTAATTCTGCACAATTCAAACTGCATTTAGATACCATGTTTATAAGGTTCAAAACAAGTTTCTGCATCTAGATACCATGTCTATAAGATTTAAAACAAGCTTATGCATTTAGATACCATGTCTATAAGGTTTAAAATGAGTTTTTGCATTTAGATACCACGTCTTAAGGTTTAAAACAAGTTTCTGCATTTAGATACCATATCTATAAGGTTTCTGCAATTAGATACCACGTCTAAAAATCAATAATGCATAGAAATCATGCCTATAGGGATCCTCGAGCAATTCTGGTTCGTTTTCATTCATAGTCAATTTTAGATATAAAATCAGTAATAATAGATGCTATCACCTGCAGAACCCGCAACCAACCTATTTAATTTTGTATATTCTGCATTTCTTTTAATAATCTAAGTCCCTCGCTTAACAAGATTAACAATCATTCATATAGGACTTCCAACAATTCATTTCGAGCCATACTATCCCATCACCTTCTAAATTCAGTAGATATCATGTCTATAGGACCCCGTCTTAACACTTAGGCAAGCCTTAGGGTAATAACTATAAACTGAATCTGTTTCTATTAACCACTACAACCAGCAGGCAGGCCTGATTCAGGCTTCTTATCTGAGTTATGTAATAAACCAATCTGCCTCAACATTTAGACTCCCTCGTCATTGGTATTTTAATCAGACCTAAACAGTATGTGCAAGTCATGCTAATTATAGGCTTTCCTTGTTTAAGGAGGTACATATGAGCCTTTGTTTGTTTATATGATTTTCCTCAAATATACAATATGTGTTTTTGTATTCCGCCTTAGAATTTTTACCTTTGAAACTCCAAATGGGCCTAATATCCTTCCCTTTTAGGATTAGTAGTCCTAAGTGCCTCCGGGACTAATAGGAGTGGGACGGGTAATAGCATGAAATAAGTAATCGATACCAATCCACGCATTAAATACCTTAACGAGGTGGGATGGGTAGATATGGATTTGATGACCACGCGGTAATGTCACGTATAACCCCTCATTGAGGAGTGATTACCGGACATTGTGTGGGGTGATCCATATTTTTAATAAACCTAGGACCCCCCTCCCTTCCTTTATTCTTCATTTCTTTCAGCATTTTAACTCCTTATTAAAAATCAGCTTTTCTAATTGTTCTTTCAAACGTTATTTACTTTCAAACCATTATGTGTTGAAATCCCCTCTTATTTGAGCCTTATCTGCCTATATGTTAATTGCACCTTAATTAACAATAATTGTCTGGCCGGGAACCACACTAGTGGATTCTGAGGGATGCCTAACACCTTCCCCTTAGAATAATTTCAAGCCCTTACTCTATCTCTGGTTATTCAAATCAAAATCTTTTGGTGTCATAATTCACCCTAATCATTAGGTGGCGACTCTTCAATTGCAAACCAAGTTCCCAAAAGGAATGAGTTGTCCCTCCAAATGTCATAAACCCGATTTTGCGAGAAAAAGGGGCGCGATAGCATGTCGATTCTGCTGGGGATTTTTAGGCTTTTACCATTTAAGACTATTATTGTGAATTTATGCTTCTTTACGCGCAATTATTTTTTTATTTCTTTTAAGCATTCAATTTTCTTTTCGATTGCAAAACTGACTTGTCTTTTTGTTTCATTCCTTTACTACTTTCCTTCATTGCCACTTTAAATTATGAAATTTTTGTATTTACTGCTTTCTTAAACGTGCAAATACTTGACAAAATGTCTTTAATTACTGCATAATTATGCTCAACAGCATATTCCACTCATGCCAAACAAATACCATAGCAACGCTTATAATGAGTGGTTGCGCTCTTCCGATATTATCACCCTCTAAATCCAGAAAATGCATATTTGCGGTAAAACCAGTCGATCAACAGTGTAGTCGATGATTTTGTGCCTTTCCCCCTTGAGTTGTCCGCTCAAGGGTACCAGTCTAAAACCCCATAGAAACCTCACTCTATTTAATTGTGCATGCATCATGGTCGAACCTAGTCGAGTCCATTATGTTGTCCGCATAATGATTCTTTAAGATGGACTTGTCCAAAGTCCACTGGGTTCCCCTAGAACCCAAATGGACGTTGCCATGTTCTGTGCATTTATTTGGAGAACTTAATGCTTTTATGCAAATTGTTACCAACATCTACCCAAAACTGCTAAGCTGGTGGAAGGATTTTCACTCCAGTGATCAGACCCTTGTCCGGAAATATTTGGGAAACCTACCTTCTCTCTTGGAAATCCAACCCAACAACAAGATCATAGAAGCTGCTACTTTGTTCTGGGATTGTGAGAGGTCTGCGTTCTGCTTCGGGGATGTTGAAATGACACCCCTACTAGAAGAAATAGGAAGATTGGCCGGTATACCATGGGAAACTCTGGGTTTGTTAATGCATGAGAACCGTAAGGGTAGGGGTTTCCTCAAAATGATGGGTTTGAAGAAAAATCCCGAACTGACATGTTTGAAGAACCTTACGTCCCTTTTGATTATTTGTACGAGAGGTACGGTCACAGCAAGTCTTACCATACCTATTCTGTCGAGTTTGCCATCATATTATTAGGGCGCATTCACCGAAGGGTCTTTGTATTCATGTTTTGCTTCCTAGGATTGATCGTGTTTTCAATGTAGAAAGCAAGAAGCCACACCAGACTAGCTATGGTAACTAAGACATTAATGGAAGGAATTGGTGGGCAACCATTTAGAATTATGCCCATGATCATTGTGGAAATATATCGAGCCCTAGAGAGGTGTCAACAGGGAGCCAAATACTTCGAAGGCTGCAATTTGCTCCTTCAACTTTGGCTCATGGAGCATCTCCAAAAAGGTGAATACCGACAAGAAATTCATCGAAGGTACTGGGATGATCATATCGCTTTTCATCATCCGAAGCGAATGAATTACATGCCCAATATGTTCGCCCAACCGGAGAATGCTAGAGAATGGGTCGAGCTCTTCAAAAATCTGACTGAGGACCAGGTACAATGGTTGTTCGAGTGGTTTCTGACCGAGGAGTTCATCGCTCGATCCAAAGATGCACCTTTTCTGATATTAATCGGTCTAAGAGGAATGTACCGTTACGTACCTTTCTGGGCTGTGAGGCAAGCTGGTATGAAGCAGGTTGTACCCAGGGTTGACAAGATGAGTCACTTCCGGGCGGACTTCTAGGATGATGATAGTCCTTACAAGTGCCAAGCTCAGCATATGTGGCCCTGCAAAAAGACAGATAGATACCACGCTGGTTGTGCTCCCAATTATTCAGGCTGGTTGGAAGATAAGCATGATGGCCTGGGCCAGCCTAGGTTTATTCGAGGTCACAGGATCATAGATGAAAAGGCCAAAGCACATGTCAAATATAATCAACTATGCAAGAGGATCTGGGAATGCGAAAGCGAGCACCGTGAGATACAGAAAGCCAATCAAAATCTAATTGAGGAATGGAAGGATATGGCTGTTAGTGCCAACAAACGACTGGGATATTTGGAGAAAGGCATAGTGGAGCTGGAGAAGAAATTTCTCAAGAGGGTCGAAGACTGCCAAAATGCTAAAGGAAACGAAGGTGGACACCTAGCCAGAGCCTACCTGTTGCTGGGACTTCACGAGTTGGGGAAGCTGTTCGATGGAGCCAGGGATGCCAAATCTGAGGAAGGTCCTTCTGGGACTAAATAGATAGGAGTTTTTCTTCTTTTATGAAACGTAATAAGGCCAATGGCCACTAGCAGCTTTTATTTCCTATTATTTAGTATCGATTTGGGATTCGTCTACTTTTTTATCAATAAAATGAGGCAGTTAGCATTCCAAGTTCTCCAAATCAACTTGTTGCTAGGACTACCTCGGACATAAAGAGGTCCCCAAATTAGGACACACTTTACATTCCCAAACTATGTGTTTAAATATTCTAACATTTTTTATAATCCTCACTGACTTGCTGCCTTTTTTTGTTTTTACTTTTTGTTTATTTTCCCTCCCCAAAGGTTAGTTCGTGCACTCTGGCAACATTATCTTATTCCACGAGATCCAGAACCTCTACCCACTCCTCCTCTTAGTCCTTTCAAAAACAAGAACAAAGGGAATATGTAAGATTTGAACAACGCCAGAAAGGATAACTCAACTGAACGGGTAGAGGTTCCCAAATGCTCATAATCCTATACCTCCACAAAACATCCCAAAGCAACCAAGCTATCCGGCTCCTTATCACCACTACAACACCTGCCATACCTCAAATAACACCCCACTTCTCGTCCCAGAACTCCAGAACTCCACAAATAATCACTACTACACCCAACATAATACCCCCATCTACATGGAGACTATGCCACACTCCACCCAGCCCATCTCAAGCACACCCGAGTCCAATGATAAAGACTTTCTCATCAGAAACCTGACCAAAGAACTTGAGAAATTGACAAGTAGAATTCAAGGCGTTGAAGGAAGTAAGGGAATTGAAGGGCTAAGCTACGAAGATCTTTGCATACAGCCCGATGTCGAACTGCCCGAGGGGTACAAACCTCCTAAGTTCGAGATGTTTGATGGTACAGGGGACCTAAGAGTCCATTTAAGAAGGTATTGTGACAAGTTGGTTGGAGTAAGAAGAGACGAGAAAATCCGCATGAAGCTCTTCATGAGGAGCTTGAATGAAGATGCTTTGTCTTGGTACATCAGCCAAGATCCAAAGTAGTGGTCGAACTGGGTAAGCATGGCATCTGATTTTATGGACAAATTCAGGTTCAACACGGAAAATGCACCAGAAGTGTTCTATATTCAAAATCCAAAGAAAAATCCCATAGAAACATTCCGCGAGTATGCTACTCGTTAGAGGTCCGAAGCGGCTAAGGTTAAACCCGCCTTGGAAGAAGAACAAATGAACAAATTCTTCGTCCGGGACCAAAACCCACAGTATTATGAAAGGCTGATGATGATCGAGGGCCACAAATTTTCTGACATTATCAAGTTGGGAGAAAGGATCAAAGAGGGCTTCAAAAACGGTATGGTTACGAACTTCGAGGCCTTGCAAGCTTCAAATAAGGCCTTACAGGCAGGTGGTATGTCCAAGAAAAGGGACGTAGGACCTGTAATGGTGGCACAGAGAACCAAATCTCCCATCAAATACCAAGCCTATCCAATGCCTCCACTCACATATCAGCTTACTCCAAACTACCAAACATCCTCACCCTCTTACCAAACTCTACCACCTACTTATCAATCACCTCCCACATATCAGCCTATTTCACCCAAATATTCCCTACCCGCACATGTTTACCAAGCCTACAATACTCAACCATCCCACTATCAATCCCCTCATGCATGCCAAAACTTCCCTAGACCTCGACCAAACTATGACCGAAGGCCTCCAAAATAATATACGGCTATTGCTGAACCTATCGACCAGTTGTATGAAAGACTCAAAGCTGCTGGTTATGTCACCCCTATCCCTGCTACAACCCCTGAAAAGCCTTCTCAATGGGTTAATACAAATAAATCACGTGCATACCATTCCGGCATGAAAGGACACACCATTGACGAATGTCGTTCTCTAAATGATAAGATCCAGACCTTAATTGATAACAAGATAATTGTGGCAAAGGAGCCTCCTCCAAATGTCCGCAATAACCCTCTACCAGACCACAAGGGTGGAGGTGTTCACATGATTGAAATAGAGGATTATTGGGATCCCAAGGGATCGATCGGTTTGATCACAGAAAGTGACAAACCAAAGAAACCAATAGTCACCCTTAATCCTATCATAGTCCAGATTCATCCCTTTAGGGACACCGAGGTAAATATGTCCATATCGCTTGAGTTTGAAGCGACGTCTTCTAAAAAGACACCAGCACCAATTGAGGTCGAATTCATGTCTCCAGCAAATGCACCTACACCATTCGTAGTTGCAGTTTTTCCACCCAAGGAGCATACTCCGTTCGGAGTAAAGATAGCCACGCCAATTCCAATGGCAATGTAGGCCATGACACCATTCCATACAAAGGCTATACCATGGGAGTACACAGCCGAGGCAAGAAGGAAAGACAAGGTTATGTTGGAGAAACTATTGCGGTATAGCGTATGATGAGAACTTGTAGGGTTTTACCCTGGAACATATGGCTGAGTCAAGCAAACAGGCCTCTAGTCGGCTAACCATCACCGAGACCTGGCCAGATGATCTCTGGAGAAAGATACAAGCCAAGGAATACTCGGTCATTGATCAGCTGAACAAAACACCAGCATAAATATTTATCCTCGCTTTGCTACAAAATTTCGAGGCACACAAGAATGCCTTGTTAAGGGTGTTGAGTGATGCATATGTGCCAAGAAACATCACCGGTGGAGATATGGCTAACATGGTAGGACAGGTATTGGAAAGTCACAATATCACTTTTCATGAAGATGAGTTTCCACCAGAAGGGTTGAGTCACAACAAGGCATTGCACATCACCGTACAATGCGAAGATTATTTTATCACCAGAATCCTGATTGATGGAGAGTCCAGCCTCAACGTTTGTCCGTTCGTAACACTCAAGATGTTGGGTAAGGGACTGGATGAGATCAGGGACGAGGCCATCAACGTGAAAGCTTTCAACGGTTCCCAAAGGTCTACTGTTGGGGAAATTAGCTTGTGTTTGCAAATTGTGCCTACTTGGTTCGATGTTGATTTGCAAGTGATAGATGTGCCGTCATCTTACAATTTGCCGTTGGGATGACCATGGATTCATGCCGATGGGGTTGTAGCGTCAACACCACATCAGGCAATGAAGTTTGAGTGGAATCACCAGGAGGTGATCATTCACGGCGACGATAGCAATCCCATATACTGTCGCCAGACCATCCCGACAATCGGAGGTAGAAGAAAGATAGGTTGGGAGACCTATCACCACATCGAGCGAGTCAATGTCGTTGACAAGGACAAATGGTAGGACAACAAAATTGAAAGCATATTGAACTGGAGCGGATACGAACCTGGCAAGGGACTTGGCAAGAACCTCCAAGGAATCGCTAAGCCTATAAAACTCAAGAAACATGGCATCACCTTCGGTCTGGGATATGAGTATACCTGGGAAGAATTAAACAACTGGTCACCACTATGGTGCGGTCCTTACTATCCGTTGGAGCAGCCAATACCACACATGGAACAGACCTTCCAACCGGCCGATGTTATCTATGGGTCAGAAAAAGAGGAAGCACTGGAAGAAGTGAGGAATTTGTTCTTTATAGACGATGATATGGATTGTTGTGTCATTTTTGAGGAGGAGGGGGAGGAAGGCCCTTCCATACAGGCTGTAAGTAGAGGAGCACGCCTCAATAACTGGACCATCAGAACCACCAGAGTCCGGCGAGCCTCGGGGTAGCAAGGCTAAACAAGCATCATGTACTATCTTTTATTGTTACTAGTTAATTTTTTCTTTCGCATTTTAAATTCCTGCAATAAGATCTTCAATGTTCAAAACAGTTATGGAATTTATCAAAGCATTTCGATTTTCCTTATAAATCAACACTCTTATTATTTTCTGTCATTACTTTACTTATACAGCATTACTATTACTTATCTTGATGAACCAATGACTATGACATGCAATGAGACAATGCAACAAACGGATATAGATTCAGAGAAAGATGACATACCTGAAGAGATTGTTAAAGAAGTTGAGAACTTTGAAAATCGGCCTAAGTCCAATCAGGACGAGATGAAAATTGTTAATCTGGGGGATGAAGAGAATGTCAAAGAAAATCAAATCATTGTTCACTTATCGTCATCAGAAAAGAAAGAATACACAGAATTTCTAAGAGAATATGAGGACATATTCGCCTGGTTGTATGACGACATGACAGGCCTGAGCACGTCTATTGTGGCTCACAAACTGCTAACTGATCCGATATGTCCACCGGTAAAGTAGAAGCTCAGAAAGTTCAAGCCGGATATGAGTTTGAAAATCAAGTAAGAAGTCACTAAGAAAGTCAAAGCTAAAGTTCTCAGGGTATTAGAATACCCGACATGGTTAGCCAACATTGTGCCAGTACCAAAGAAGCACGGGAAGGTCAGAGTCTGTGTCGACTACCGGATCTCAACTGGGCCAGTCCGAAAGACGACTTTCCTTTACCAAACATACACATCTTGATTGACAATTGTGCCAAACATGAACTGCAATCATTCATGGATTGTTTTACTAGTTATCATCAGATCTAGATGGATGAAGAAGATGCTGAGAAAAAGGCTTTCATTACATCGTGGGGGATGTACTGCTACAAGATGATGTCATTTGGGTTAAATAATGCAGGGGCCACCTATATGGGGGCCATGACTACCATTTTTCATAATATGATGCACAAGGAGATCGAGGTACGTAGATGACGTTATCATCAAGTCGAAAAAGGCCACTGATCACATGGAAGATTTGAGGAAATTCTTCAATAGACTGTGGAGGTGCAACCTAAAGCTAAATCCCGCAAAGTGTGCAATCGGGGTTCCTACTAGAAAATTACTTGGGTTTGTTGTGAGATGCTGATAAATAGAACTGGATCCATAAAAGATCAAATCCATTCAAGAGTTGCCACCGCCAATGAACAAGAAAGATGTGATGAGCTTCTTGGGAAGACTTAACTATATCAGCCGGTTCATAGCATAGTCCACGGTCATCTATGAGCCAATCTTCAAGATGTTGAAGAAGGATGTCGCCACCAGATTGACTGATGACTGCCAAAAAGCTTTCGACATAATCAAGGAATACCTATCAACACCACTAGTCTTAGTCCCGCCCGAGACAGGTAGACCTTTACTACTCTATATCTCAGTGTTAGATGGTGCCTTCGGTTGTGTCTTGGGGCAGCATGATGAAATGGGGAGGAAAGAGCAGACCATTTACTATCTCCGCAAGAAGTTCACTCCGTATGAGGCCCGATATTCTCTGTTAGATCATACCTGTTGTGCTCTGACATGGGTGGCCCAGAAGCTGAGGCATTACTTCTGTGCCTATACCACATATCTCATATCAAGGATGGATCCTTTAAAGTACATCTTTGAGAATCCCATGCCGAAGTGGCAAATGCTGTTGAGTGAACTTGACATTGTCTATGTGACTTAGAAGGCAGTCAAGGGACAAGCACTAGCAGATCACCTTGTGGAAAATCCTGTAGATGGAGAATACGAACCACTGAAGACATTTTTTTCCGAATGAGGAGGTATCATTTGTAGGAGAAGACATTGCAGAACCCTATGATGGTTGGAGAATGTTTTTCGATGGAGCAACAAATTTCAAAGGAGTTGGCATAGGAGCAGTCCTAGTGTCAAAAACCAGTCAACATTATCTGGTGTCAGCTAAGCTCAGGTTCCTGTACACCAACAACATGTCCGAATATGAAACCTGCATCCTAGGGCTCAAGATGGTCGTTGACATGAACATACAAAATTTGCTAATAATTAGAGAATTAGACTTACTCAAACATCAGGTCTGAGATGAATGGGCAACCAAGAACTCTAAGATACTCCCGTATCTGCATCATGTACAGGAGTTGAGAAAGAGGTTCACAAAGATAGAATTCCGACATGTTCCCAGAATCCAGAATGAATTCATCGATGCATTGGCTACCCTGTCATCCATGATGCAACATCCAGACAAAAACTTCATTGATCCCACTCCTGTAAAGATCCACGATCAGCCAGCTTATTGTGCCCATGTTGAAGAAGAAGCAGATGGAAAGCCTTGGTTTCATGATATCAGGAAATATTTGACAAAAGGAGAATACCCAGAACTTGCAAATACTATTCATAAACTCACACTTCGGAGGTTGTCCAACAATTTCTTTCATAGTAGAGGAATCCTATATAGGAGGACTCCTAATTTGGGACTACTAAGGTGTGTCGACGCAAAGGAAGCATCTAAGCTGCTAGAAGAAATCCACGCTGGGACTTGTGTTCCACATATGAACGGTTTTGTCTTAGCAAAGAAGATCCTCCGAGCTGGTTACTTTTGGATGACTATGGAGACATACTACATCCAGTATGTACGGAAATGCCACCGCTGCCAGATACAAGTAGACATGATAAATGTGCCTCCCAATGAGCTTAATGCAACGAGCTCACCATGGCTTTCGCCGCCTGGAGAATAGATGTTATTGGACCCATCGAGCCCGCCGCTTCCAACTAACACATATTCATCCTAGTGGCAATTGACTACTTCCCCAAGTGAGTCGAAGCAGCATCTTACAGAGCGGTGACTAAGAAAGTTTGCGACCGCATCATTTGTCGATTTGGGATTCAAGAGTCAATCATTATTGATAATGGCTCCAACCTCAAGAGTGACTTAATGAAAGCTACGTGTGAAACCTTCAAGATCCGACACAAGAATTCTACAGCCTACATGCCTCACATGAATGGAGCCGTAGAAGCTGCTAATAAGATCACCAAGAAGATATTGAGAAAAATGATAGAGAAACATAAGCAATGGCACGAAAAGCTATCATTTGCCCTATTGGGATATCGCACCACAGTCCGCACATCAACTGGGGCAACCCACTATATGCTGGTTTATGGTACAGTAGACGTCATTCCCACTGAAGTAGAAATTCCTTCTTTAAGATTCATATAGAAAGCTAAGCTCAAAGATACAGAATGGGTGAAGAGTCATTACGAGCAACTGGCTCTTATATATGGAAAGAGGATGAATGCAGTTTGACATGGTCAGCTTTACCAGAACAGAATGTCCAGAGCCTTCAACAAAAGAGTCAAGTCAAGATAGTTCACACCGGGGCAGCTGGTGTTAAAGAAAATTTTCCCGCATCAAGATGAAGCCAATGGGAACTTCTCTCCCAACTGGCAGGGTACATACATGGTTTACCGGGTTCTGACATGAGGAGCTCTTATACTTGCATAAATGGACGGAGAAGTTTGGCCAAAACCAATCAATTCAGATGCAGTCAATCGTTACTATGTGTAATCTTATGCTTTCCTATATGATGTAAATTGAACTACGTCTGACTTGATTCCCATTTAAGAAGGGAGACATAGGAAGCCTTATAGGTTCGGTCACAATTCAATAAAATTTTCATTTTCCCCTGCAATTGGAAACTGGGGTAGAATTTTGAGGAGGGCCCTCAACATTCCGAAGTAAATTCAGCCAATCATCGCAAACAACAGTAAGAAGCACCAACCCAATAAACTGGGGCAAAATTTTGAGGAGGACCCTCAAAATTTCGAAACAAGAGAGGTTGCAATATCTTGAGCCACGTCACAATCGTCGGTTCATCTAAAAGTTGTTTCTTAAATATAAACTTATGTCATATTTTTAAAAATTCATGCATGTTTATTATCGAAATTGCTTTGTTCAGCAATGCTACCCCTCAATGATACATACCTATCACCAGATCAAAGCCGAACAGGTCAAGCAGAGCCAGCAGGATGTGAACTAACCTTCCCCCTCTATAAAACTCACAATTTTTCTTTAAATCCAAACACCTGGATTTTGAAAGCATTTGGCTTACTATACACTCACGAGACAAACATTATTCATGAATACAACTCTCAGAATTGTTGCATTTACCAGCATTTGCTACCCACGTATGCCGGTGATATTCCCTATACTGTAATGCCCCCAGCAGTCACAATATCGCAACCTACTATCATCTAAGAAAACTCTATTACCATTTGCCCTTTTTTTTGTATTTCTGCATTGCATAAGGCTACTATTCTGCCTTCCGAGACTAAACAACGTCTCTATCTGCATTTTTTTTGCATTGCTTAAGGCTACCATTATGCCTTCTAAGAATAAACACCGTCTCCATCTGTATTTTTGCATTGCATAAGGTTACCATTCTGCCTTCCGAGACTAAACACTGTCTCCACCTACATTTTCTACATTGCATAAGGCTACCATTCTGCCTTCCGAGACTAAACACTGTCTCCATCTGCGTTTTGCATTGTATAAGGCTACCATTCTGCCTTCCGACACTAAACACTGTCTCCATATGCATTTTTTGCATTGCATGGCTGAAAGATAACCACCTCTACATTTGTATGGTTGAAAGATCACCACTTCTGCATTGCATGGCTGAAAGATCGCCACCTTATTTACATTCTGCACGGTTGAAAGATCGCCACCTTATTTACATTCTACACGGCTGAAAGACCGCCACCTTATTCACATTCTACATGGCTGAAATATTGCCACCTTATTCACATTTGAAAGATTGCCAAACTAACCGAAGGTGTCATTGTTCAGAGGCACCATTTGCATAGCCCGAGAACGCCATGCCATGGCCTAAGGATCCCTTTAATCTTTTGCATATCATTATTCAAAGGCATCATGGTTCGGAGGCATCATTCTCATAGCCCGAGAGCATCATTTCATGGCCTGCGAATCCCTTATTATACGCTTCATGGCCTAGGACATCATGGTCTAAGGACATCATCCTCACCATCCGAAGACAACCTTCATGGTCCGACGGGAATTTGCATCATGTTTACATTTACGCACCGTATATGCTTGTATTGTTTATTTGTAGGTAAACCGGCGAGCAACGACCATCTCAGCAGGAGAAATCCTGCTTCAGTTTCCGCAGCTCAATCAGACCTTAACCATTCACCCCGTCCCGAATATTGCGTTCGTTCTTGGAAAGTCTCCATCGGCATATTCCGCTGACGGATCCCGAACTACATATGAACTGATTCCTATAAGATCAGGGATATGTAGGTAGCTCAGAAGCCATATCACGACCTAACCTCCTCGAACCATTTTGGTCGGTCAAAATTGGCCATCATATCTTTACCCGACAACTCTTTCATCCTTCCCGGGTAAAGAGGGGCAGTTGTTGATACCCAATTTTTCCCTAAATATTTTAATAGGCAAAATAAATTCAAAATAGCATATGTATGCATATATAGGTATGTCCAAATATTTTATTATTTTTTCCCTAATTTTTAAAGATTTTTAAATTAATTTATTGCACTATTTTATCCAAAAAAGCCCAATAATTATTCCCAAAATTATCATTTTAGTGATTCACTTATTGGACTCTTATATTTATACTAAAATATAGCTAAAATAATTTTTGCATATTTTTAAAAATTTATTTAGTATTTTTAAAGCTAAATTGCATATAATTGCAATATTAGCCACTTTTAGATTTAATTACGTTTATGTCTATAAAATTAGGTCCAATATTTTTAATTTGATAATTATGTATTATTAATCATTTATCACCTTTAATTTATTTTAAGAAATTAATTTACTATTTTTTATAAAATAAAGGGAAATGTGGCTATTTAAAATATAGCCCAAATGTGTTTCAATTGTGGCCTGAATTAAACCCCAATTTGTAACCCAATTACCCAATTACCCTGACCCAATCCTTGTCTTAACCGACCCAAATCCAACTCCATTAATTCGTTCCACGTACCCGATCCATCCAGGTCGTTGATCAAAATGATCAACGGCCACCAAGCCCCCTTTCATTTTTTAATTCAAACGACCCCAAACCCTAACCCCATTTCACACCCCCATCCGCCTCTGAATCCCAATTCTCTCTCAAACACTCTTTCCAAACCTAGCCGCCACCCTCAACCACAACCTAAAATCGTCCAAATCAATAGCTTCCGAAGCCATTGGAGGCCTGAATCCTGGAAAATTTTGGTCCAGACCTTGGTTGATTTTAGTTCTATGGCTGCCTCCGGTCATCTTTGACTTTGCTCCAGCCAGCCATGGCTATTCAAGCCTGATTCTTGACTTCTCCTGCTTAGATCGATGATTGTCCAAGCCTTTCTCACCATCTGGTGTTCTTTTGAAACCCTAACCTTTGAGGTTCTTCCGATTTCTTTTAGATCTGTGTTCACTCTCGACCTCTAAACATTTTTCTCAAACTTTCTTTCAAAACTTTGCCTTCAAAACCCCTTTATCTTTTCCGATTTAGGTTTTGTTAAGTTATTTCTAAGCTTTCTCTGATTTTTTGACATATTCTACTGTGTTTCCTTATGTCGTTCTTCTACTTGAGTTGCATGTTGAGGTCCTTGACCTTTTTAAAATTTCTGAATCTATTTTGTTTGTATTTGTCTGATTTATTTGTGTTTCATTATCTAGAGTCGATCGGTGTTAAAAAACCCTAAATATTTTGGGGTCATTCGAGTTCTGAGACTATTTGCTGTAGGATTTATTTGTTCATCATCCCTGAATGTGATTGGTTTCAAAACCCTAATTTATTTGGGGCTTATTCAAGCTTCTGAAGCTGTTTCACCTGTTTGAAGTTGCTCGACTAGATTTGAAACCTTTTCGTTTCAACTTCTGTTTCTCTATGCGATTTGATTTCTTGCAATCATTGAAACTAGACTATATTTTTCATAAAGGACTTTTTATTTGACCTTATGCATGCTTCTGATACTCTCTCTTTTCTCTATTACTGAGTTGGTGAAATTGACCTATGTGACTACCATGTTTGGATAGTTTATTAGCTACTGACTTTGTGTTTGCTATTGCATGATGTTTCTCTTTGTCATGAGTTCAGCCTCGCATGCCTAATGTTTATGTACTCTTTTATATGCTAAATTTCCCTCTAAAACGACCTTCAATTTTGGACTGATTTCAAACCTCCTTGTATAATTCTGATTGCACTCGTGTAATTGATTCTTTCCTTGTTTTATTGATTTCCCTGTTTCTTGGATTGATTTGAAAAACATCCCTTTGGACTTTCGATTCTCTTGTCTTTAACTTGGTTTATTTGTTTATTCATGGGAGCCCATGTCATTCTCCCCAAATCAGTAATTTCGAATCACTGACTCCTTGATTTACCATGTGTTGATTGTCTCCATATTCTGCAAACTTGTTGTGTCACTTATCTTATTTGGTTAACCGAGTATTTCAAATATTCTTCCCTTAATTAAACCTCTATGTTCTTACCCCTAATTGTCTATTATTTACATGATGCTCTACTTGATTTCTTTCCTTAAATATTTTCTGTACATTGCCGTTTGATTTTAACTCCTTAATTAAAGGAAGTCTTTAATACTGATTTTATTTTAATATTACATAGTTCCATAATTGCTGATGAACTATGATTCCTGCCTTATTTTCGACCTGCTTTCAAACTATAAATACTTTGCTTTTTCATTAACACAAAAATACAAACACTCTGAGTTCTAAAATCACTTGCACTAAAAACATTCTCTCTTGCTTTACTACTTCTACTATGACCTATTCAGCTGGCTGAAAGCCAAAGCTATATTTCAAATCCTGCTACATGCCTTTACCATATTTTTACTTCTTTGAACTGGTATGTCCTCATTAAGATTTCAGCATCACAACAATATATTTACTTAATACTTTTGTTATTTCCTGCCTGCCTACTGCTTGTGTTTAATTCAATACTTTATTCTAAGCATGTTGTAATTCCCTTCTGCCTATTCTGAATCTATTATGCATCCTAAACCCCTACCTCAATTTGTTTGATACTGATGGTTTGTTTGAGGCATGACAGTATTTAGTATTATTGTCTATGACTCAAACTTGATTCCCCTGGGATCATAACCTCTATGTTACCATTATATGTTGTGTATTCTGGTTGATTTTGTAAGCATAGCAGCACTCCCTATTGCTGTGCATGCCCAGAATTAACTAATGCCTAAGTACATAGGCTCTTTACAATCTCCGAACCCCTGAACCCCTTTGTATGAAATTGTCAACTTGTATATGGCTGTTTCCCAGCACCTCTTTCCCTCTTCTTTACTTCCTTAGTTCTTAAAGCTCTATTTCTTCACTTGCACTCTCTCTTAGACTTAGGTTCTGCCCCCCTCTTGTGAGCCATGCTTTGGGATCCATTGAGCTACCTCTGAACTTGGACATTTGAGGGTTGACACTTCCACACTGCACCTGTCCCTACTCTGGTGATACAATTTGGGTGTGACCACTGCCCGGAGTCCTATTAAGGCTCTTAGTGAACTTTGACACACTTAAATTAGAGAAAGGCTTTTGATCAATGGTCTTTGAGTTGGTCTATCTCATAATTCAGAGAGGGAGTCCAGAATCACGCTTCCTCTGGTTGTACTTTTTCTTTGTACTCGTTTCTAGTTGAAATTTGAATATGCAGAAGTTAAAACACCCTATAGGCATGGTTTCTAGTTGAAATTTGAATATGCAGAAGTTAAAACACCCTATAGGCATGGTTTCTAGTTGAAGTTTGAATATGCAGAAATTAAAACACCCTATAGGCATACAAAAACACATACTGCATATTTGGGGGAAAATATATAAACAAACAAAGGCTCATATATACCTCCTTAAACAAAGAAATCATATAATTAGCATGACTTGCACATACTGTTTAGGTCTGATTAAAATACCAAAGATGAGGCAGTCTAAATGTTGAGGCAGATTGGTTTATTAAATAACTCAGATAAGAAGCCCGAATCAGGCCTACCTGCTGGTTGTAATGGTTAATAGAAACAAATTCAGTTTACAGTTATTACCCTAAGGCTTGCCTAAGTGTTAAGACGGGGTCCAATAGACATGATATCTACTGAATTTCGAAGGTGATGGGATAGTAAGGTTCGAAATTAATTGTTGGAAATCCTCTATGCATACTTGTTAATCCTGTTAAGCGAGGGACTTAGATTATTAAAAGAAATGCAGAATATACAAAATTAAATAGGTTTGTTACAAGTTCTGTAGGTGATAGCATCTATTATTACTGATTTTATATCAAAAATTGATTGTGAATAAAAACGAACCAGAATTGCTCGAGGATCCCTATACACATGATTTCTATGCATTACTGCTTTTTAGACGTGGTATCGAATTGCAGAAACCTTATAGACATGGTATCTAAATGCAGAAAGTTGTTCTAAACCTTAAGACATGGTATCTAAATGCAGAAACTCGTTTTAAACCTTATAGACATGGTATCTAAATGCATAAGCTTGTTTTAAATCTTATAGACATGGTATCTAGATGCAGAAACTTGTTTTGAACCTTATAAACATGGTATCTAAATGCAGTTTAAATTGTGCAGAATTAAAATATCCTATAGGCATGGTTTCTAGTTGAAATTTGAATATGCAGAAGTTAAAACACATTATAGGCATGGTTTCTAGTTGAAATTTGAATATGCAGAAGTTAAAACATCCTATAGGCATGGTTTCTAGTTGAAGTTTGAATATGCAGAAATTAAAACACCCTATAGGCATGATTTCTTCTCTTGCATGCATAGTTACCCACCTTTTTTCCACTAGCCAGCCCCAAATGTTCATTACAACTTATTACAAACCAGAAATAATAAATTACATAAAAAAAGTACAACCAGAGGAAGCCTGATTCTTGACTTCCTCTCATAATTATGAGATATACCAACTCAAAGACCATTGATCCAAAGTCTTTCTCCGATTTAAGTGTGTCAGAGTTCCCTAAGAGCCTCAATAGGACTCTGGGTAATGCTCACACCCAAATTGTATCACCAGAGTAGGAACAGGTGCAGTGTGGAAGTGCCAGCCCTCAAGTGTCCAAGTTCAGAGGGAGCTCAATGGATCCCAAGGCAAGTCTCAAAAGAGGGGGGCAGAACCTAAGTCTAAGAGAGAGTGCAAGTGAAGAAATAGAGCATTAAGAACTAAGGAAGTAAAAAAGAGGGAAAGAGGTGCTGGGAAATAGCCATAAACAAGTTGACAATTTCATACAAAGGGGTTCAGGGGTTGAGAGATTGCAAAGAGCCTATGTACTTAGGCATTAGTTAATTTTGGGCATGCACATCAATAGGGAGTGATGTTATGCTTCCAAAATCAACCAGAATACACGACATATAATGGCAACATAGAGGTTATGATCCCAGGGGAATCAAGCTTGAGTCATAGATAGCAATACTTAATTCTGTCATGCCTCAAACACAAGTAGAAGGGATAAGGATGCCTCAGTACAAACACATTGGGGTAGGGGTTTAGGATGCATAATAGATTCAGAACAGGCAGAACGAAATTATAACATGCTTTGAATAAAGTACTGAATTAAACACAAGTAGTAGGCAGACAGGAAAACAAAAGTATTAAGTAAACATAATGTTGTGATGCTGAAATCTTAATCAGGACATACCAGTTCAAAGAAGCAAAAATATGGTAAAGGCAAGTAGCAGGATTTGAAATATAGCTTTGACTTTCAGCTAGCTAAATAGGTTGCAGTAGAAGTAGTAAAACGGGAGAGAATGTTTTTGAGTGTAAGTGATTTTAGAACTGAGAGTGTTCGTCTGTTTTTGTTATTGATAGAACAAGGTATTTATAGTTTGAAAGCATGTCGAAAATAAGGCAAGAATACTAGTTCAGCAGCAATTATAGAACTATGTACTAATTAAAATAAAATCAGTATTAAGGACTTCCTTTAATTAAGGAGTTAAAATCAAACGGTAATGAGCAGAAAACATTTAAGGAAAGAAATCAAGTGGAGCATCATGTGCAGAATAGACAATTAGGGGTAAGTACATAGAGGTTTAATTAAGAAAAGAATCTTTGAAATACTCGGTTAACCAAATAAGGTAAGAAACACAACAAGTTTGCAGAATATGGAGACAATCAGCACATCTCGAATCAAGGAGTCAGGGATTCGAAATTACTGATTTGGGGAGAATGACATGGGCTCCCATGAATAAACAAATAAACCAAGTTAAAGATAAGAGAATCAAAAGTCCAAAGGGAAGTTTTTCAAATCAATCTAAGAAACAAAGAAATCAGTAAAACAAGGAAAGAATCAATTACACGAGTGTAATCAGAATTACACAAGGAGGTTTGAAATCAGTCCAAATTTGAAGGTCGTTTTAGAGGGAAATTTATCATATAAAAGAGTGCATAAACATTAGGTATGCGAGGCTGGACTCATGACAAAGACAAACATCATGCAATAGCAAATACAAAGTCAGTAGCTAATGAACTATCGAAACATAGTAGTCATATAGGTCAATTTCACCAACTCAGTAATAGAGAAAGGAGAGAGTATCAGAAGCATGTAAAAGGTCAAGTAAAAAGTCCTTTCTGAAAAATATAGTCTAGTTTCAATGATTGCAAGAAATCAAATCGCATAGAGAAACAGAAGTTGAAACGAAAAAGTTTCAAATCTAGTCGAGCAACTTCAAACAGGTGAAACAGCTTCAGAAGCTTGAATAAGCCCCAAATAAATTAGGGTTATGAAACCAATCACATTCAGGGATGATGAACAAATAAATCATACAGCAAATAGTCTTAGAACTTGAATGAACCCAAAAAATTTAGGGTTTTTAACACCGATCGAGTCTAGAGATGAAACACAAATAAATCAGACAAATACTAACAAAAATAGATTCAGAAATTTCAAAAAGGTCAAGGACATCAACATGCAACTCAAGTAGAAGAACGACATAAGGAAACACAATAGAATATGTCAAAAATCAGAGAAAGCTTAGAAATAACTTAAAAAACATAAATCGGAAAAGATAAAGGGGTTTTGAAGTCAAAGTTTTGAAAGAAACTTTGAGAAAAAAGTTTAGAAGTCGAGAGTGAACACAGATCTAAAATAGATCTAAAAAAATTGGAAGAACCTCAAAGGTTAGGGTTTCAGAAGAAACCCAGATGGTGAGAAAGGCTTGGACAATCATCGATCTAAGAAGGAGAAGTCAAGAATCAAGCTTGAATAGCCGTGGTTGGCCGGAGCAAAGTCAAAGATGACCGGAGATAACCAAAACGAGTTTCTGCATTTAGATACCATGTCTTAAGGCTTTGGAAGCCATTGATTTGGACGATTTTAGGTGGTGGTTGAGGGTGACGGCTAGGTTTTGAGAGAGAGTTTGAGATTCAGAGGCGGCTGGGGTGTGAAATGGGGTTAGGGTTAGGGGTCGTTTGAATTAAAAAAGGAAAGGGGGCTTGGTGGCCGTTGATCATTTTGATCAACGGCCTGGATGGATCGGGTATGTGGAGCGGTTTAACGGGGTTGGGTTTGGGTCAGTTAATATGGGGATTGGGTCAGGGTAATTGGGTTACAAATTGGGGTTTAATTCAGGCCACAATTGAAACACATTTGGGCTATATTTTAAATAGCCACATTTCCCTTTATTTTATAAAAAATAGTAAATTAATTTCTTAAAATAAATTAAAGGTGATAAATGATTAATAATACATAATTATCAAATTAAAAATATTGGACCTAATTTTATAGACATAAACGTAATTAAATCTAAAAGGGGCTAATTTTGCAATTATATGCAATTTAGCTTTAAAAATACTAAATAAATTTGTAAAAATATGCAAAAATTATCTTAGCTATATTTTAGTATAAATATGATAGTCCAATAAGTGAATCAATAAAATGATAATTTTGGGAATAATTATTGGGCTTTTTTGGATAAAATAGAGCAATAAATTGATTTAAAAATTAGGAATAATAATAATAAAACATTCGGACATACCTATATATGCATACATGTGCTATTTTGAAATTATTTTGGCTATTAAAATATTTTGGAAAAAATTAGGTATCAACAGCTGCCCCTCTTTACTCGGGAAGGATGAAAGAGTTGTCGGGTAAAGATATGATGACCAATTTTGACTAACCGAAATTGTTCGAGGAGGTTTGGCCGTACTCTGGATTTTGAGCTACCTACATATCCTTGGTCTTATAGGAATCAGGCCATATGTAGTTCGGGATCCGTCGGCGGAATATGTCGATGGAGGCTTTCCAAGAACGAACGCAATATTTGGGACGGGGTGAATGGCTAAGGTTTGATAGAGCTGCGGGAACTGGAGCAGAATCGCTCCTGTCGAGATGGCTGTTGCTCACCGGTTTACTTGCAAATAAACAATACAAGCATATACGGTGCGTAAATTTAAACATGATGCAAATTTTCATCGGACCATGAAGGTTGTCTTCGGATGGTGAGGATGGTGTCCTTAGACTATGTTGTCCTGGGCCATAAAGCATATAATAAAGGATTCGCATGCCATGAAATGATTCTCTCGGGCTATGAGAATGATGCCTTTGAATAATGATATGCAAAAGATTAAAGGGATCCTTAGTCCATGGCATGGTGTTCTCGGGCTATGCAAATGGTGCCTCTGAACAATGACGCCTTTGGATAGTTTGGCAATCTTTCAGCCCATGAGATTCAGTATTTGGTGATCTTTCAGCCCATGCAGAATGTAGATAAGGTGGCGATCTTTTAGCCGTGCAAAAATGTAGATAAGGTGGTGATCTTTCAGCCATGCAAAAATGTGAATAAGGTGGTGATCTTTCAGCCGTGCATAATATAATTAGGTGGCGATCTTTCAGCCATGCAATGCAGAAATGGTGATTTTTTCAGCCATGCAGAATGTAAATAAGGTGGTGATCTTTCAGCCATGCAATGCGGAAGTGGAGATTTTTCAGTCATACAAATGTAGAGGCGGCGATCTTTTAGCCATGCAATGCAATAATGAAGATGGAGACAGTGTTTAGTCTCGAAAGGCAGAATGGTGGCCTTATGCAATTTCAGACTATTATTGTGAATTTATGTTTCTTTACGCGCAATTATTTGTTTATTTCTTTTAATCATTCAATTTCCTTTTCGATTGCAAAACTGACTAGTCTTTTTGTTTCTTTCCTTTACTGCTTTCCTTCATTGCCGCTTTAAATTATGAAATTGTTGTATTTACTACTTTCTTAAACGTGAAAATACGTGACAACATGACTTTAATTGTTGCATAATCATGCTCAACATCTATTTCACTCGTGCCAAATAAATCCTATAGCAATGCTTATAATGAGTGGTTGCGCTCTTCCGATATTATCACCCCTAAATCCAGAAAAAGCATATTTGCGGTAAAATCAGTCAATCAACGGTGTAGTCGATGGTTTCGTGCCTTTCCCCCTTGAGTTGTCTGCTCAAGGTTACCAGTCTAAAACCACATAGAAACCTTACTCTGTTTAACTGTGCATGCATCACGGTCAAACCAAGCTGAGTCAGTTATGTTGTCCGCATAATGGCTCTTTAAGATAGCCTTATCCAAAGTCCATTGGGTTTCCCTAAAACCCGAACGGACATCATCACGTTCTGTGCATTTATTTGGAGAACTAAATGCTTTTATGCCAATTGTTGATATTAAATAGTCGAGTCTGGTGGGGGTAAGGGCTTAACCCTTTTGACTTGTAGAAATGTGAGGCACGAAGTCCCCAGATTTGGCATGGTCACCCACATCCACCCAAAATTGCTAAGCTGGTGGGAGGATCTTCACTCTAGTGATCAAACTCTTATCCGGAAATATTTGGGAAACCTCCATTCTCTCCTTAAAATCCAACCCAACAACAAGATCATAGAGGCTGCTACTTTGTTCTGGGATTGTGATAGGTTCGTGTTCCGCTTCGGGATATTGAAATGACACCCTTACTAGAAGAAATAGGAGGATTGGCCGGTATACCATGGGAAACTTCGGGTTTGTTAATGCCTGAGAACCACAAGGGCAGGGGTTTCCTCAAAATGATGGATTTGAAGAAAAATCCCGAACTGACATGTTTGAAGGAATCTTACGTCCCTTTTGATTATTTGTACGAGAGGTACGGTCACAGCAAGTCTTAACGTACCTATCCTGACGAGTTTGCCATCACATCATTAGGGCACATGCACCGAATGGTCTTTGTATTCATGTTTTGGTTCCTGGGATTAATCGTGTTTCCAATGAAGAAAGCAAGAATCCACACCAGACTAGCTATGGTAACTAAGACCTTATTAGAAGGAATTGGCTGGCAACCATTTAGCATTGTGCCCATGATCATTGCGGAAATATATCGAGCCCTAGAGAGGTGTCAACATAGAGCCAAACACTTCGAAGGCTGCAATTTGCTACTTCAACTTTGGCTCATGGAGCATCTCCAAAAAAAGGAATACCGACAAGAAATTCATCGAAGGGATTGGGATGATCATATCACCTTTCATCATCCGAAGCGAATGAATTACATGCCCAATATGTTTGCCCAACCGGAGAATGCTAGAGAATGGGTCGAGCTCTTCGAAAATCTGACTGAGGACTAGGCACAATAGATGTTCGAGTAGTTTACGACCAAGGAGTTCATCACCCGATCTAGAAATGCACCTTTCCTGATATTAATCGGTCTAAGAGGAATGTACCCTTTCGTACCTCTCTAGGTTATGAGGCAAGCTGGTAGGAAGCAGGTTGTACCCAGGGTCAACAAGATGAGTCACTTCTGGGCCGATTTCCAGGATGATGATAGTCCTTACAAGTGCCAAGCTCAGCATATGTGGCACTGCAAGATCGTCATGGGGAGGGATACCATCGAGCCAGATAGATACTACGCTAGTTGTGCTCCCTATTATTCAGGATGGTTGGAAGATAAGCATGATGGCCTGGGCCAGTCTGGGTTTATTCAAGGTCACAGGATCATAGATGAAAAGGTTGAAGCACAAGTTAAATACAATCAACTATGCAAGAGGATCAGGGAATGCGAAAGCGAGCACCGTGATATACAGGAAGCCAATCAAAAGCTAATTGAGGAACAAAAGGATATGGTTGTCAGTGCCAACAAACGACTGGGATATTTGGAGCAAGTCTTAGTAGAGCTGGAGAAGAAATTTCTCAAGAAGGTCGAAGACTGCCAAAATGCTGAACGAAATGAAGGTGGACACCTAGCCAGAGCGTACCTGTTGCTGGGACTTCGCGAGTTGGGGCAGCTGTTCGATGGAGCCAGGGATGCCGAATCTGGGGAAGGTCCTTCTGGGACCAAATAGATAGGAGTTTTTCTTCTTTTAGGAAATGTAATAAGGCCAATGGCCACTAGCAACTTTTATTTCCTGTTATTTAGTGTCGATTTGGGATTTGTCTCCTTTTTTATCAATAAAATGAGGCATTTAGCATTCCAAGTTTAGCATTCCAAGTTCTCCGAATCAACTTGTCTCTAGGTCTACCTCGGGCATAAAGAGGTCCCTAAATTAGGACACGTTTTACATTCCCGCACTATGTGTTTAAATATTGCAACATTTTTTATAATCCTCACTGACTTGCTACCTTTTTTTGTTTATTTCCCCTCCCCACATATTAGTTCGTGCACTCTGGCAATATCATCTTATTCCACGAGATCCAGGGGCCCTCCTCCCACTCCTCCTCTTAGTCCTGTCAAAACCAAGAACAAAGGAAAGATGGAAGATTTGAACAATGCCAGAAATGATAACTCAAATGAACGGGTAGAGGTCATGTTACTCAGGTTTCCAAGGAAAATGCATCCCAACTGGAACAAAAGATGTTGAAATTCCAAAAAGAACTTGATCGGGTTCGAAATCTGGTAAATCGGCCATTTTCCCTCACTACTCTGGATATCAATTTCCCAAATGCTTTGAATCCTATACCTCCACAGAACATCCCAAAGCAACCGAGCCATCCGGCTCCTCATCACCACTGCAACACCTGCCATACATCAAAATAACACCCCACTGCTCGTCCCAGAACTCCAGAAGTCCACAAATGATCATTGCTACACCTAACATAATACCCCCCATCCACGTGGAGACTATGCCACACTCCACCCAGTCCATCTCAAGCACACCCGAGTCTGATGATAAATACTTGCTAATTAGAAACCTGGCCGAAATACTTAAGAAATTGACTAGCAGAATTCAAGACGTTGAAAGAAGTAAGGGAGCTGAAGGGCTAAACTACGAAGATCTTTGCATACAACCCGAAGTCGAACTGCCCGAGGGGTACAAACCTCCTAAGTTCGAGATGTTTGATGGTATAGGGGACCCAAGAGTCCATTTAAGAACATACTATGACAAGTTGGTTGGAGTAGGAAGAGACGAGAAAATCCGCATGAAGCTTTTCATGAGGAGCTTGAAAGGACATGCTTTGTTTTGGTACATTAGCCAAGATCCAAAGAAATGGTCGAATTGGGTGAGCATGGCGTCCGATTTTATGGACAGATTCAGGTTCAACACGAAAAATGCACCGGATGTGTTCTATATTCAAAATCTAAAGAAGAAGCCCATAGAAACATTCCGCTAGTATGCTACTCGTTGGAGGTCCGAAGCCGCTAAGGTTAGACCCGCCTTGGAAGAAGAACAAATGAACAAATTCTTCGTCCGGGCCCAAGACCCACAATATTATGAAAGGCTGATGATTATCGAGGGCCACAAATTTTCTAACATTATCAAGCTAGGAGAAAGGATCAAAGAGGGCATCAAAAACGGTATGGTTACGAACTTCAAGGCCTAGCAAGCTACAAATAAGGCCTTGCAGTCAGGTGGTGTGTCTAAGAAAAGGGACGTAGGAGCCGTAATAGTGGCACAGAGAACAAAATCTCCCATGAAATACCAAGCCTGCCCAATGCCTCCACTCACATACCAGGTTACTCCAAACTACCAAGCACCCTCACCCTCTTACCAAACTCCACCACCCACTTATCAATCACCTCCCACATATCAGCCTACTTCATCCAAATATTCTCAACCCTCACATGTGTACGAAGCCTACAATACTCAACCATCGCACTATCAATCCCCTCCTGTATGCCAAAACTTCCCTAGACCTCGACCAGACTTTGACCGAAGGCCTCAAAAACAATATAGGGCTATTGCTGAACCTATCGACTAGTTGTATGAAAGACTAAAGGATGTTGGTTATGTAACCCCTATCCATGCTGCAACCCCTGAGAACCCTTCTCAATGGGTTATTCCAAATAAATCCTGTGCATACCATTCCGGCATGAAAGGACACACCATTGACGAATGTCGTTCTCTGAAAGATAAGATCCAGACCTTAATTGATAACAAGATTATTGTGCCAAAGGAGCCTGCTCCAAATGTTCGCAATAATCCTCTGCCAGACCACAAGGGTGGAGGCATTCACATGATTGAAATATAGGATGATTGGGATCCCAAAGGATCGATCGGTTTGATCATAGAAGGTGACGACCCAAAGAAACCAATAGTCATCCTTAATCCGATCGTAGTCAAGATTCAGCCCTCTAGGGACGTCTTCGAAAAAGACACCAGCACCAATTAAGGTCGAATTTATGTCTCCAGTGAATGCACCTATACCATTCGAAGTTGCAGTTTTACCACCCAAGATGCATACTCTGTTCGAAGTAAAGATAGCCACGCCAATTCCAGTAGCAATGTCGGCCATGACACTATTCCATACAAAGGCTATACCATGGGACTACACAGCCGAGGCAAGAAGGAAAGGTAAGGTTATGTTCGGAGAAGCTGTTGCGGCACAGGGAATGATGAGAATCGGTAGGGTTTATACCCCGGAACATCTGGTTGAATCAAGCAAGCTAGCCTTTAGTCGGCCAACCATCACCAAGACCGGGCCAGCTGATCTCTGGAGAAAGATACAAGCCAAGTAATACTCGGTCATTGATCAGCTGAACAAAACACCGGCACAAATTTCTATCCTTGCTTTGCTACAAAATTCTGAGGCACACAAGAATGACCTGTTAATGGTGTTGAGTGAAGCATATGTGCCAAGCAACATCACTGGCTAAGAGATGGCCAACATGGTAGGAAATGTATTGGAAAGTCACAAGATCACTTTTCATGAAGATGAGTTGCCACCAGAAGGGTTGAGTCACAACAAGGCATTGCACATCACCGCACAATGCGAAGATTATTTTATCACCAGAATCCTGATTGATGGAGGGTCCAGCCTCAACATTTGTCCGTTGGTAACACTCAAGACGTTGGGTAAGGGATGCATGAGATCAAGGATGGGGCCATCAACGTGAAAGCTTTCGACAGTTCCCAAAGGTCTACCATTGGGAAATTATTCTGTGTTTGCAAATGGGGCATACTTGGTTCGATGTTGATTTTTAAGTGATAGACGTGCCAGCATCTTACAATCTGCTATTGGGACGACCATGGATTCATGCCGCTGGGGCTGTAGCATCAACACTACATCAGGCAATGAAGTTTTAGTGGAATCACCAGGGGGTTATCACTTACAGCAACGGTAGCAATCCCATATACAGTCGCCAGACCATCCTGGCAATCGGAGGTAGAAGAAAGATAGGTGGGGAGACCTATCACCACATCGAGCGAGTCAATGTCGTTGACAAGGACAAATTGTAGGACAACAAAATTGAAAGCATATTGAACTGGAGCGGATACGAACCTGGCAAGGGGCTTGGCAAGAACCTCCAAGGACTCGCTAAGCCTATAAAACTCAAGAATCATGGCACCACCTTCGGTCTGGGATATGCATATACCTGGGAAGAATTCAACAACTGGTCGCCACCATAGCACGGTCTTTACTATCCATTGGAGTATCCAATACCACACTTGGAATAGACCTTCCAACCGGCCTATGTTATCTATGGGTCAGAAGAAGAAGAAGCACCGGCAGCAGTGAGGAATTTGTTCCTAGAAGACGATGATATAGATTGTTGTGTCATTTTTGAGGAGGAGGGGGAGGAAGACCTTTCCATACAGGCTGTAAGTAGAGGAACATGCCTCAATAACTGGACCATCAGAACTACTAGAGTCCGGCGAGACTCGGGGTAGCAAGGCTGAACAAGCATCATGCACTATCTTTTATTGTTACTAGTTAATTTTTTCTTTCGCATTTTAAATTCCCGCAATAAGATCTTCAATGTTCAAAACAATTATGAAATTTATCAAAGCATTTCGATTTTCCTTATAAATCAACACTCTTATTATTTTCTCTCATTACTTTACTTATACAGCATTACTATTACTTATCTTGATGAACCAATGACTGTGACATGCAATGAGACAACGCAATAAACTGACATAGATCTAGAGGAAGATGAAATACCTGAAGAGATTGTTAAAGAAGTTGAGAACTTTGAAAATCAGCCTAAGTCCAATCTGGATGAGACAGAAATTGTTAATTTGGGGGATGAAGAGAATGTCAAAGAAACACGAATCATCGTTCAGTTATCGTCATAAAAAAAGAAGGAATACACATAATTTCTAAGAGAATATGAGGACATATTCGCCTGGTCGTATGATGATATGACGGGCTTGAGTACGTCTATTGTTGCCCACAAACTGCCAATTAATCCGACATTTCCATCGGTAAAGCAGAAGCTCAGAAAGATCAAGCCGGATATGAGTTTGAAAATAAAGGAAGAAGTCACTAAGAAAGTCAAAGCTAAAGTTCTCAGGGTAGTAGAATACACAACATGGTTATCCAACATTGTGCCACTACCAAAGAAGGACGGGAAGGTCAGAGCATGTGTCGACTAATGGGATCTCAACCGGGCCAGTCCGAAAGACGACTTTCCTTTACCAAACATACACATCCTGATCGACAATTGTGCCAAGCATGAACTGCAATCATTTGTGGATTTTTTCGCTGGTTATCATCAGATCTTGATGGATGAAGAATATGCTGAGAAAACGGCTTTCATTATGCCGTAGGGAATGTACTGCTACAATATGATTCTGTTTGGGTTAAAGAATGCAGGGGCCACCTACATGAGGGCCATGACTACCATTTTTCATGATATGATACATAAGGAGATCGAGGTGTATGTAGATGAAGTTATCATCAAGTCAAAAAAGGCAACTGATCACATAGAAGATTTGAGGAAATTCTTCAATAGATTGCGGAGGTACAACCTAAAGCTGAATCCCGCAAAGTGTTCATTTGGTGTTCCTGCTGGAAAATTACTTGGGTTTATTGTAAGCCGCCGAGGAATAGAACTGGATCCATAAAAAATCAAATCCATTCAAGAGTTGCCACTGCAAAAGAACAAGAAGGATGGGATGAGCTTCTTGGGAAGACTTAGCTATATCAACCGGTTCATAGCACAATCTACGTTCATCTGTGAGCCAATCTTCAAGATGTTGAAGAAGGATGCCGCCACCAAATGGACTGATGACTGCCAGAAAGCTTTCGACAGAATCAAGGAATACCTATCAACACCACCAGTCTTAGTCCCGCCCGAGCCAGGTAAACCTTTACTACTCTACATCGCAATGTTAGATGGTGCCTTCAGTTGCGTCTTGGGGTAGCATGATGAAATGGGGAGGAAAGAGCAGGCCATTTACTATCTCAGCAAGAAGTTCACTCTGTATGAGGCCCGGTATTCTCTGTTAGAGCGTACCTGTTGTGGTTTGACTTGGGTGGCCCAGAAGTTGAGGCATTACTTCTGTGCCTATACTACATATCTCATATCAAGGATGGATCCTCTAAAGTACATCTTTCAGAAGCCCATGCCCACTGGCAAGCTAGCCAAGTGGCAAATCCTGTTGAGTGAATTTGACATTGTCTACGTGACTCATAAGGCAGTCAAGGGACAAGCACTAGCAGATCACCTTGCGGAAAATACCATAAATGGAGAATACGAACCCCTGAAGACGTATTTTCCTAAGGAGTAGGTATCATTTGCTGGAGAAGACATTGCAGAACCCTATGATGGTTGGAGAATGTTTTTCGATGGAGCATCAAATTTCAAAAGAGTTGGCATAGGAGCAGTCCTAGTGTCAGAATCTGGTCAACATTATCCGGTGTCAGCTAAGCTCAGGTTCCCGTGCACCAACAATATGGCCGAATATGAGTCCTGTATCCTAGGGCTCAAGATGACCGTTGACATAAACATACAAGAGTTGCTAGTAATTGGAGATTCAGACTTACTCATACATCAGGTCCGAGAAGAATGGGCAACCAAGAACTCTAAGATACTCCCATATCTGCATCATGTACATGAGTTGAGAAAGAGGTTCACAAAGATAGAATTCTGACATGTTCCTAGAATCCAGAATGAATTCACCGATGCATTGGCTACCCTGTCATCCATGATACAAAATCCAGACAAAATCTTCATTGATCTCATTCCAGTAAAGATCCATGATCAGCCAGCTTATTGTGCCCATGTTGAAGAAGAAGCAGATGGAAAGCCTTGGTTTCATGATATCTGGGAATATTTGGCAAAAGGAGAATATCCAAGACATGTAAATCCTACTCGAAAGTGCACACTTCGGAGGTTGTCCAATAATTTCTTCCACAACAGAGGAATCATGTGTAGGAAAACTCCTGATCTAAGACTACTAAGGTGTGTCGACTCAAAGGAAGCATCCAAACTGCTAGATGAAATCCACGCTGGGACCTGTGGTCAACATATGAATGGTTTTGTCTTAGCAAAGAAGATCCTCCGAGCTAGTTACTTTTGGATAACAATGGAGACAGACTGCATCTAGTATGTCCGGAAATGCCACCGCTACCAGATACATGGAGACATGATAAAGGTACCTCTCAATGAGCTTAATGCAACGAGCTCACCATGGCCTTTCGCCGCTTGGGGAATGGATGTTATTGGACCAATTAAACATGCCGCTTCCAACGGACACTGGTTTATCATAGTGGCAATTGACTATTTTACCAAGTAGGTCGAAGCAGCATCTTACAGAGCAGTGACTAAGAAAGTCGTGGAAGACTTTGTCCGCGACCGCATTGTTTGCTGATTCGGGATTCCAGATTCAATTATTACTAATAATGGCTCCAATCTCAACAAACACTTGATGAAAGCTATGTGTGAAACCTTAAAGATCCGACACAAGAATTCTACAACCTACAGGCCTCAGATGAATGGAGTCGTAGAAGATGCCAATAAGAACATCAAGAAGATATTTAGAAAAATGATAGAGAAGCATAAGTAGTGGCACGAAAAGCTATCATTTGCCTTGTACGGATATCGCACCACAGTTCGCACATCAACTGGGGCAACCCCCTATATGCTGGTTTATGGTACAGAAACCGTTATTCCCGCTGAAGTAGAAATTCTTTCTTTAAGAATCATACAAGAAGCTGAGCTTAATGATGCAGAATGGGTGAAGAGTAGTTACGAGCAACTAAAGAGTCAAGTCAAGACAGTTGACACCGGGGCAGCTGGTGTTAAAGAAAATTTTCCCGCATCAAGATGACGCCAAAGGGAAGTTCTCTCCCAACTGGCAGGGTACATACATGGTTCACCGAGTTCTGACAGGAGGAGCCCTTATACTTGCAGAAATGGACGGAGAAGTTTGGCCAAAACCAATCAATTCAGATGCAGTCAAGTATTACTATGTGTAATCTTATGCTTTCCCATATGATGAAAATTGAACTACGCCTGACCTGATTCCCGTTTAAGAAGGGATATGTAGGTAGCCTTATGGGTTCGGTCACAATTCAATAAAATTTTCATTTCCCCTGCAATTGGAAATTGGGGCAGAATTTTGAGGAGGACCCTCAAAATTCTGAAGTAATTTCAGCCAATCATCGCAAACAACAGTCAGAAGCACCAACCCATTAAACTGGGGCAGAATTTTAAGGAGGACCCTCAAAATTCCGAAATAAGAGAGGTTGCAATGTCTTGAGCCACGTCACTGTCGTTGGTTCATCTAAAAGTTGTTTCTTAAATATATACTTATGCCATATTTTTACAAATTCATGCATGTTTATTATTGAAATTGCCTTGTTCAGCAATGCTACCCCCCAATGATACATTTCGTATCACCAGATCAAAGCCGAACAGGTCAAGCAGAGCCAGCGGGGATGCGAACTAACCTTCCCCCTCTATAAAACTCACGATTTTTCTTTGAATGCAGACACCTGGATTGCGAAAGCATCTGTCTTACTATACAATTACGAGACAAACATTGTTCACGAATAGAACTCTTAGAATTGTTGCATTTACCAGCATTTGCTACCCACGCACGCCGGTGATATTCCCTATACCGCAATGTCCCTAGCAGTCACAATATCGCAACCTACTATCAGCTAAGAAAACTCTATTACCATTTGTCGTTTTATTTGTATTTTTGCATTGCATAAGGCTACTATTCTGCCTTCTGAGACTATTTCTGGATCGGGCGCTGAACTCCTCGGTCGGAAACCACTCGAACATCCATTGTACCTGGTCCTCAGTCAGATTTTCAAAGAGCTCGACCCATTCTCTAGCATTCTTCGGTTGGGAAAACATATTGGGCATGTAATTCATTCACTTCGGATGATGAAAATCGATATGATCATCCCAGTCCCTTTGATGAATTTCTTGTCGGTATTCACCTTTTTGGAGATGCACCATGAGCCAAAGTTGAAGTAGCAAATTGTAGCCTTCGAAGTGTTTGGCTCCTTATTGACACCTCTCTAGGGCTCAATATATTTCCGCAATGATTATGGGCACAATGCTGAATGGTTGCCCACCAATTCCTTCCATTAAGGTCTTAGTTACCATAGCTAGTCTGGTGTGGATTCTTGTTTTCTTCATTGGAAACACGATCAATCCCAGGAAGTAAAACATGAATATAAAGACCCTTCGGTGAATGTGCCCTAATGATGTGATGGCAAACTCGTCAGGATAGGTACGACAAGACTTGCTGTGACCGTACCTCTCGTACAAATAATCAAAAGGGACGTATGATTCCTTCAAACATGTCAGTTTGGGATTTTTCTTCAAACCCATCATTTTGAGGAAACCCCTGCCCTTGCGGTTCTCAGATATTAACAAACATGGAGTTTACCATGGTATACCGGACAATCCTTCTATTTCTTCTAGTAAGGGTGTCATTTCAATATCTCCAAAGCGGAACATGGACCTCTCACAATTCCAGAACAAAGTAGCAGCCTCTATGATCTTGTTGTTGCATTGGATTTCCAGGAGAGAAGGCAGGTTTCCCAAATATTTCCGGACAAGAGTTTTATCACTATAGTGAAGATCCTCCCACCAGCTTAGAAATTTTGGGTGGATGTGGGTGACCATGCTGAATCTGGGGTCTTCATGCCTCGTATTTCTGCAAGACAAAAGGGTTAGTCCCTTACACCTACCAGACTCGACTATTTAATATCAACAATTGGCATAAAAGCATTTAGTTCTCCAAATAAATGCACAAAATGTGATTATGTCCATTCGGGTTTTAGGGAAACCCAATGGACTTTGGATAAGGCTATCTTAAAGAGTCATTATGCGGACAACATAACTGACTTGGCTAGGTTTGACCATGATGCATGCACAGTTGAACAAAGTAAGGTTTCTATGGGGTTTTAGACTGGTACCCTTGAGCGGACAACTCAAGAGGTAAAGGCACAGAACCATCGACTACACCGTTGATCGACTGATTTTACCGCAAATACGCCTTTTTCGGATTTAGGGGGTGATAATATCAGAAGACCACAACCACTCATTATAAGCGTTGCTATAGGATTTGTTTGGCACGAGTGGAATATGATGTTGATCCTGATTATGAAACAATTAAAGGCATGTTGTCACGTATTTGCACCTTTAAGAAAGAAGTAAATACAACAATTTCATAATTTAAAGCGACAATGAAGGAAAGCAGTAAAGGAAAGAAACAAAAAGACAAGTCAGTTTTGCAATCGAAAAGGAAATTGAATGCTTAAAAGAAATAAATAACTAATTGCGCATAAAGAAGCATAAATTCACAATAATAGTCTGAAATGGTAAAAGCCTAAAAATCCCCAGCAGAGTCGCCATGCTGTCGCGCCCCCTTTTTCTCGCAAAATCAGGTTTATGACATTTGGAGGGACAACTCATTCCTTTTGGGAACTGGGTTTGCATTTGAAGAGTCTCCACCTAATGATTAGGGTGTATTAGGACACCAAAAGAGTTCGATTTGAATAACCAGATATAGGGTAAGGGCTTAAAATTATTCTAAGAGAAAGGTGTTAGGCACCCCTCAGAATCCACTAGTGTGATTCCCGGCCAGAAAATTATTGTGAATTGAGGTGCAATTAACATATAGGTAGATAAGGCTCAAATAAGAGGGGATTTCAACACTTAATGGTTTGAAAGTAAATAAAATTTGAAAGAACAATTAGAAAAGATGATTTTTAATAAGGAGTTAAAATGCTGAAAAAATGAAGAATAAAGGAAGGGAGGGGGCGTCCTAGGTTTATTAAAAATATGGATCACCCCGCATAATGTCCGGTAATCACTCCTCAATGAGGGGCTACACGTGACATTATCGCGTGGTCATCATATCTATATCCACCTATCCCACCCCGTTAAGGTATTTAAAGTGCGGATTGGTATCGACTACTTATTGCATGCTATTACCCATCCCACTCCTATCAGTCCCGGAGGCACTTAGAACTACTAATCCTAAAAGGGAAGGATATTCGGCTTATTTGGAGTTTCAAAGGTAAAAATTCTAAGGCGACATACAGAAACACATATTGCATATTTGGGGGAAAACATATAAACAAACAAAGGCTCATATATACCTCCTTAAACAAAGAAAGTATATAATGAGCATGACTTGCACATACTGTTTAGGTCTGACTAAAATACCAAAGACGAGGGAGTCTAAATGTTAAGGCAGATTGGTTTATTACATATCTCAGATAAGAAGCCCGAATCAGGCCTGCCTGCTGGTTGTAATGGTTAATAGAAACAGATTCAGTTTACAGTTATTACCCTAAGGCTTGCCTAAGTGTTAAGACGGGGTCCTATAGACATGATATCTACTGAATTTAGAAGGTGATGGGATAGTAAGGCTCGAAATGAATTGTTGGAAGTCCTATATTCATGCTTGTTAATCTTGTTAAGAGAAGGACTTAGATTATTAAAAGAGATGCAGAATATACAAAATTAAATAGGTTGGTTACAGGTTCTACAGGTATTACTGATTTTATATCTAACGTTGATTGTGAACGAAAAAGAACCAGAATTGGTCGAGGATCCGTATATGCATGATTTCTATGCATTAGTGATTTTTAGACGTGGTATCTAATATTAGAAATCTTATAGACATGGTATCTAAATGCATAAACTTGTTTTAAACCTTAAGACATGGTATCTAAATGCAGAAAATTGTTTTAAACCTTATAGACATGGTATCTAAATGCATAAGTTTGTTTTAAACCTTATAAATATGGTATCTAAATGCAGTTTGAATTGTGCGGAATTAAAATATCCTATAGGCATGGTTTCTAGTTGAAATTTGAATATGCAGAAGTTAAAACACCCTATAGGCGTGGTTTCTAGTTGAAATTTGAATATGCAGAAGTTAAAACACCCTATAGGCATAATTTCCAATTGAAGTTTGAATATGTAGAAATTAAAACACCCTATAGGCATGATTTTACCCTTGAATGCATAGTTACCCACCCTTTTTCCACTAGCTAGCCCCAAATGTTCATTACAACTTATTACAAACCAGAAATAATAAATTATATAAAAAAAGTACAAAGAAAAAGTACAACCAGAGGAAGCCTGATTCTGGACTTCCTTTCTGAATTATGAGATAGACCAACTTAAAGACAATTGATCTAAAGCCTTTCTCGAATTTAAGTGTGTCAGAGTTCCCTAAGAGCCTCAATAGGACTCTGGGCAGTGCTCACACCCAAATTGTATCACCAGAGTAGGGACAAGTGTAGTGTGGAAGTGCCATCCCTCAAGTGTCCAAGTTCAGAGGGAGCTCAATGGATCCCAAGGAAAGGCTCACAAGAGGGGGGAAGAACTTAAGTCTAATAGAGAGTGCAAGTGAAGAAATAGAGCTTTAAGAACTAAGGAAGTAAAGAAGAGGGAAGAGGTACTGGAAAACAGCCATAAACAAGTTGACAATTTCATACAAAGGGGTTCAGGGGTTCGGAGATTGCAAAGAGCCTATGTACTTAGGCATTAGTTAATTCTGGGCATGCACAGTAATAGGGAGTGCTATTATGATTACAAAATAAACCAGAATACACAACATATAATGGTAACATAGAGGTAATGATCCCAGCGGAATCAAGTTTGAGTCATAGACGACAATACTTAATACTGTCATGCCTCAAAAAAACCATCAGTATCAAACACATTGGGGTAGGGGTTTAGGATGCATAATAGATTCAAAACAGGAAGAAGGGAATTACATCATGCTTAGAATAAAGTACTAAATTAAACACAAGCAGTAGGCAGACAAGAAAACAAAAGTATTAAGTAAACATATTGTTGTGATGCTGAAATCTTAATCAGGACTTACCAGTTCAAAGAAGCAAAAATACAATAAAAGCAGGTAGCAGGATTTGAAATATAACTTTGGCTTTCAGCCAACTAAATAAGTCACAGTAGAAGTAGTAAAGCAGGAGAGAATGTTTTTGAGTGTAAGTGATTTTAGAACTCAGAGTGTTCATGTGTTTTTGTGTTAATGAAAGAGCAAGGTATTTATAGTTTGAAAGTAGGTCAAAAATAAGGCAAGAATCATAGTTCAGCAGCAATTATGGAACTATGTACTAATTAAAATCAAATCAGTATTAAGGACTTCCTTTAATTAAGGAGTTAAAATCAAACGGCAATGGGCAGAAAACATTTAAGGAAAGAAATCAAGTTGAGCATCATGTGCAGAATAGAAAATTAGGGGTAAGTACATAGAGGTTTAATTAAGGGAAGAATCTTTGAAATACTCGGTTAACCAAATAAGGTAATAAACACAACAAGTTTGCAGAATATGGAGACAATCAGCACATAGTAAATCAAGGAGTCAGGGATTCGAATTTACTGATTTGGGGAGAATGACATGGACTCCCATGAATAAACAAAAAAACCAAGTTAAAGACAAGAGAATCGAAGGTCCAAAGGGAAGTTTTTTAAATCAATTCAAGAAACAGGGAAATCAGTAAAACAAGGAAATAATCAATTATACGAGTGCAATCAGAATTACACAAGGAAGTTTGAAATCAGTCCAAAATTGAAGGTCGTTTTAGAGGGAAATTTAGCATATAAAAGAGTGCATAAACATTAAGCATGCGAGGCTGAACTCATGACAAAGAGAAACATCATGCAATAGCAAACACAAAGTCAGTAGCTAATAAACTATCGAAACATGGTAGTCACATAGGTCAATTTCACCAACTCAATAATAGAGAAAAGAGAGAGTATCAGAAGCATGTAAAAGGTCAAGTAAAAAGACCTTTCTGAAAAATATAATCTAGGTTCAATGATTGCAAGAAATCAAATCGCATAGAGAAACAGAAGTTGAAACTAAAAGATTTCAAATCAAGTCGAGCAACTTCAAACAGGTGAAACAACTTTAGAAGCTTGAATAAGCCCCAACTAATTTAGGGTTTTGAAACCAATCACATTCAGGGATGATGAACAAATAAATCATACATCAAATAGTCTCAGAACTCGAATGACCCCAAAATATTTAGGGTTTTTTAACACCGATCGACTCTAGATAATGAAACACAAATAAATCAGACAAATACAAACAAAATAGATTCAGAAATTTTAAAAAGGTCAAGGACCTCAACATGCAACTCAAGTAGAAGAACGACATAAGGAAACACAGTAGAATATGTCAAAAAATCAGAGAAAGCTTAGAAATAACTTAACAAAACCTAAATCGGAAAAGATAAAGAGGTTTTGAAGGCAAAGATTTGAAAGAAACTTTGAGAAAAACATTTAGAAGTCGAGGGTGAACATAGATCTAAAATAAATCGGAAGAACGTCAAAGGTTAGGGTTTCAGAAGAAACCTAGATGGTGAGAAAGGATTGGACAATTATTGATCTACGCTGGAGAAGTCAAGAATCAGGCTTGAATAGCCATAGCTGGCCGGAGCAAAGTCAAAGATGACCGGAGACAGCCATAGAACAGAAATCAACCAAGGTCTGGACAAAATTTTTCCAGGATTCAGCCTTGAAACCGTGATAATCGGGCATATAGAAGCCAAATGAGGTAGATACAGGACACCAATGGCTTTGGAAGCCATTGATTTGGACGATTTTAGGTGGTGGTTGAGGGTGGCGGCTAGGTCTTGAGAGAGTGTTTGAGAGAGAATTGGGATTCAGAGGCGGCTGAAGGTTTGAAATGGGGTTAGGGTTAGGGGTCGTTTGAATTAAAAAAGGAAAGAGGGCTTGTGGCCGTTGATCATTATGATCAACGTCCTGGATGGATCGGGTACGTGGAGTGGTTTAAAGGGGTTGGGTTTGGGTCAGTTAAGACGGTGATTGGGTCAGGGTAATTGGGTTACAAATTGGGGTTTAATTCAGGCCACAATTGAAACACATTTGGGCTATATTTTAAATAGTCACATTTCCTTTATTTATTTTATAAAAAATAGTAAATTAATTTCTAGAACTAAATTAAAGGTACTAAATGATTAATAATACATAATTATTAAATTAAAAATATTTGACCTAATTTTATTGACATAAACGCAATTAAATCTAAAAGAGGCTAATATTGCAATTTTATGCAATTTAGCTTTAAAAATACTAAATGACTTTGTAAAAATATGCAAAACTTATATTAGCTATATTTTAGTATAAATATAAGATTCCAATAAGTGAATCACTAAAATGATAATTTTGAGAATAATTATTGGGCTTTTTTGGATAAAATAGAGCAATAAATTGATTTAAAATCATTAAAAATTAGGGAAAAAATAACAAAACATTTGGACATACCTATATATGCATACATATGCTATTTTGAAAGTATTTTGCCTATTAAAATATTTAGGGAAAAATTGGGTTTCAACACCATGCATACACAATTTCGTCCTTATACAAAAAGAATATGAATTATCTTCATGACAAGAACATTTGGAACAAAGAGTTTAAAGACGACAATCTTGTGTATTTGTTCAACTCACGGTTGAGGATATTTCCGGGGAAGTTAAGGTCTAAATGGAGTTGCCCGTTTGAAGTTGTGGGTGTGACACCCTTTGGTGCATTGGACTTGAAGAACAAAAACAATGAGGTATTCCGAGTCAATGGTCACCGGGGGAAGCACTATTTGGGAAAATTTGGAGATGGACTCTTAGTGGCATTGATTCATTTCAATTGATGGTATTATGCATCGTGTCGCGACATTAAATCAAACGCTTCTTGAAAGGCAACCCATGTTTCTTTTTTTTTTCTTGTTTTTGTAGTTAGGTGTTATTTTGTTCTAACTTGATTTGCAGTGTGTTGCAGGGAGCCTTACAACAATTGTGGACAGAAATTTGATGAAGTGTTCAAAGAACTGCGGATCGCAAGTGCATTGTGCGGACAACACAATTATGGTTGTTGCAGCAAAAGTGCTTTGCAGCCGCACAAATGACATGTGTAACGCACAAATGGAGGATGGAAAATGACAACTCTCTGAAGTTGGTCTATTAGAGAAATTCTCGATCAGCAGCCGCAACACAAAATGTGTGGTCCGCAATAGGGATCTGCGGTCCGCAATAGGATCTGCAGTCACACACAAATTTCTACGGACCGTAGACGAAATGTTGGTTTAAGCTCAATAGGTAACAAAGTGCGGTCCGCAATTGGAATTCTGCGGCCGCACTAGCTCCATCTTCTCTTAGAATAAAACTGATAAATATAAATAAGAGGCTTGGGGCTACTGTTATACATTTTCCTCTCTGAGCATTCACAACTATATAATTAAAATCTTCTAGTAAATCATCTGCCCATGCACTCAACTACTGTGATCACCCATTTCTTGCACTTCTTCATATCTTGTATGCCTCAATTACTTGTTAGAATTTTTTAATTTTTAGTTTAGTTTATAGCTTTTTAGTTAGTTTTAGGCCATTGTCAGTGGAACTCAATTGTACAACCATGTGGGATTAAAACTGTAGTGGGTCTATTGGTATATGCTCAATGGGCAATGGGTAAATAGGATTTCATGCTTTTACATTGTTGCCATGTAAGAATTTGTGCCAAGATTGCAAGACCTAGAAATCTTTTGAAATCTGCAGTTGCACAAGAAATTATGCGGTCCGCAGAATTGAATATAAGGTACTTATTAAGGAAGGGTTCTGCGGCCGCAAGAAAATTGTGCGGACCGCAGAAATCCCATTGCGGCCGCAGAATAACCCTTTTCTGTTATTAGAGAGTTGTCAATTTGATGACTCACATGTTCAGCCGCAAGAAAATTGTGCGGACCCAAAAAATAGATTGCGGCTACAAAACAGCTAATTCTGTGTTATCAGAGAGTTGGCCCATTTTGGACTTTTGGGTTGCGGCCGCAATAAAAATGTGCGGACTGCAATCAAAATCTGCAGCCACAAGAACGAAATGTGCGGTCCGCAAGGCTCAATGTGCGGCGGCAAGAATAAATGTGCGGACCGCAGATCCTTAACCTTCAAGCATGTTCCAACTGTGTGTTCACTGTCTTCTCTGATGTGTTCTTATCTATTAGAACTTGAATTGGAACTAACAAGTGCCTTTACTTGGTACAGAAAATGGTTCCATATAGAGGCATAGGCGACATTTCCAAAGGGAGGGGTGAACCTTCCTAGGGTCAAGGCAAGCGCGTTTTACCCCTTTCCCTACAAAAGATTATCACAAAGATGGCTACAGCCGGAAGAGGGACAAGTGCAGAGCCCTTCGAGTCTAGTTCTTATGTCCCGTCGAGGGAAGCTTCGGAGGGTAACTCAGTTCAATAGAAATTGGTTGTCTAGTCAAAGCCACCAGGAAGGTATAAACTCAGGGACGAGTCATCCACATCTCAGAGCACTTCCGAAGGTTTGGAAAGTATTAGTCAGGATTCTGAGCCATCCTCTACACCTGTACCTGAGGCACAAAATACTACTATTGATGACATCCCCAATGATGGTAGAGGGGGAGATGCTACAACTGTCGGTCTTGAATGTCTGGCTGCCTTCACCAGCATCCGCACTTGGCGGCCAGTGAGGTCGCTTACTCTTGGGCGACATTTTTAGTTGAAAGACTTGGAGAGGTATAACCCGACAGTTTTGAGATATGTTAGAGAACACAAAGGGTGGATGTGGTTTACCCAGAGCATGGTGGATGTTAAGGAGTATTTTTTCATGGAATTCTATGCTAATGTGGCGCATATCAAGAAAAGGACAAAGGTGACAAAAGTGAGAAACCTAAAAGTATGCTTTGATCAACACACATTGAACACATTCTTGGGATTTGACGATGCCGAGCCCACATATTACTTAGAGAAGCGTGCACTTGAGGATGCAACTCGTCCTTGGTTAGTAGAGATTCTAGCTACACCAGGACCACAACCACCATGGATAACAGCATGGGTGCCTATCTAGAGAAGCACTCTAAGTTTCGAGGTAAAGGGGTGACAATCCTTTATCTGCAGCAGACTAGACCCGAGTCAGAATGAGACATATCTTTTGGTTCCTTGGGCAATGCTAGTTGTCTCTATAATGGTTGGTACCATATCAATGTGTGTGTCATGATGTCGACCAACATCTCAGAGATTGCTCGGGAGGATAATTCTTCCTACCCGTATCCCAACACCATTACAGAGTACCTCACTGATGTATAGGTAGAGACGAGGGATTATGACACAAAGGTGCGGCAGAACAAGCCCTGTTCATGGTATTCTTTGATGGATACGAAAACCCTAAGAGAAAATGTCTACCATCTACCACCACATGCCAGCCTGATGAGCCAATTATGGTAGTTGTGGAGGTAGCTGATGTTCCATCCTCTTCGGCCGAGCCTGCCTCTAGTGCCGCATCCATGCCACCTCTATCATCTTCAGCGCCTACCGCAATCCCTATCACAGGTTCTATCTCGGCATTGAAGTCGGTTCCCATGCCTACTGTTCCACTTTATACACTGCAAGTCTCCCAGACATTAGCGAGCCTCAATAACTAGATGCAGGCAGCCACTGCAAATCTGTCTTACCTATTCAGTTCTGTTGCAGCATAGTCATCTATTCAGGTACCTCAGGTTTCCCCGACAGTGAAAGATACACTGAAGAAGCTCCAAGAAAACCAAGCTACTATCATGAACATTTTCGTACAAAATGGGTAAGTTATTAAAGAGCTGGGAAAAGAACTAAAGAAAATAAGAAAGTCCCATGCTACCAAGAAGTTAGTTGTCATGATCCAGAGACATATAACCAAGATTTCAGCAACCGAAGATTTCCCATTTGATATGATGATTAACCCAGGTCTTACAACACCATCAGCTTGGTTGGCACCAGCTGACTAGTTTGAGGAGCCAAACCTGGTTGCCGACACTACCAAGGCAGTGCGCCAAATGTTCACCAGCCCATCCACTCCTAGAATTGAAGATGATGAGATCCAATTGGAGCCTGAGGGCGGTGACACTGCTGGGGACACAGAGATGTCCAAGGAGCCATAGGGAGTCTTCTTTACTCTTTCACTTCCTTTACTCTTATTTTGTAAGTATTGAGGACAATGTTTATTTTTATTCAGGGGGTGGAGTTTATTTGATTGTACTTGCTGATTCCGAGACATTTGGACTGTACTTAACTTGATACTATTTTCTTTTTCTTTCTCATTATGTATATATTCTCTGTATTCTCTCATTATGTATATATCTTCTTTTTTTTCTCTCTCATTATGCATATTCATTCTACTTTCAATAGTTTTTGATTTGCAGTTTCTTTATGTTTATTTACTTATTAGTTAGTGTTTGATTTATTAGCTTCTTTTTGATTTAGTAGCTAGTGTTTGATTTGTTAGCTATTTTTTATTTAGTAGCTTCTTTTTATGTTTTAGTAGATAATAAGCCTTTGGTTTTCTTAATACCAGGGTTCTTTCCAAAGGTAGTTGTTGTGTGAACCGGGTCACTTGTCCCAACGATGGATGGTATGACAACCTTCTTAAGGAAATGAGTCCGTTTTGTGTTTAGGTAATAATAGTATTAGTAATGAATCAAAATAACTGATTAAGTCAAGATCGAAGAGTCAAACATGCTTCATTTGGCACCAACACATTAACTATGTGCTCATGGTTAGAGACAAGGCTTTTAAAAGGAAATAGCTCTAGTTAGTGACTTAGTGACTCTTGTGTTGACTTTGATACCATCGAGTGGTCTAATTGGACAATACTGATCTTCAATCTTGAATGTTGTTGTTGTGGGCCCTCGACTTTATCCTCTTTAACAATCTAGTTTTATGAGGGGTGAGATGCTTTGTTGCTAGTCCAAGTACATGTGCGGAAGGTCTACAACTCGCCTTGAATGTGTTTTAAGTCAAAATCGTAAGTTTTGCTTGGCTTGAAAAGTGATTGTAGGATTTTCTTGGCCCATTTGAGTTTTCTATCCCCTACCAATTATGTCATCCCTAGTCAACTCTTTCGAGCCTTTAGCCTTTCTCATTTGAAAACCATGTTACAAGCCTTTGCCCGTTCTATACCCTCTCTTGGCACCCGAGCTTTCCATAACACTCATATGAAACAAATGGCTAAAAATATAAGTTTGGGGGAGAGATGAGGATATTTGAAAAAAAAGGTATCAAGGCACAAAAAGAGAAAATAAATGATGAGAAGGAAAAGCAAAGAAAAGAAAAGAACAAAAAGAGAAATGCAAAAAGTGAATAAATGGGAGAGTTAAAGGGATTCAAAGAAAGGCAATGATCCCAACATTGAAAAATATGAATTTAATGATCAAGAAAGAGTGATGTTAAGTCTCTCTAGTCCCCCATGGAAAAGAAAATGCCACAAGAAATCGGTAAAATGTGACCTGAGAATTGAAAGATGGAATTCATAAGAAAGGTGTAACCACTTATCCATATTATATCACTCCCTAATCCAAGAACCTTCATTATATCCCGAAATAAGTCCTACTTGATTTTGAGCCGAGTGAGCTACATTAGTGGTGATCTACATGAGGGGCAAGCCTATGATACTTGAGCCGTACTTATGACATTCTCTTGAGAGAGATGAGTGAACCTTTCATAAATCATTGAATTGAGTGCTAAATTCTTAAGTGAGCTTGGCAAATGGAAAATAGAGGAGAACGAGTTTTGAGTCCACCATGACCAACAAGATAGAGCGTGAATCCTTGATGAGTAAAGTCAACTCTTGATGCTCAAATGTCACATTAGAGTTATATGTGCATAAATTCTTAACTTCTCGGCTTGTCAATAATTCATGAGTGGTGTGGGTAATTTTTTGTCCCAACTGAGGTGTGAATGCCTCACCAATGGCTAGATGTAATGTCCCTTAACTTTTGGAGGTAGGAACTATTTTATTTTTTTGAGGACAAGCAAAGACTTAAGTTTGGGGGAGCTGATAAGTGGGGATTTTGAATACTTATTAGCGCCATTTAGCTTTTGTTTTAGTCTAAAATCATTGAGTCGTGTTCTCAAAACTAATGAAATTATGCAAAATTGCAGGAATGATGGATGTTGAGCTCATGAGATAAAATTTGACTCAAAAAGGAGTTTTCAAAGAACGAGGCAATGAAAGGCACAAAAGCATAAAACTGTGGTCCATAGAAGGAATTCAGCGGCCGCAAAAAACATTGCGGGCCACAGAATTCCATCTGCGGCCGCAAATAATGAAGGAAACTCGAGCAAACATTTGCGCAGATTACAAACCAAACAAGAATTATGCGGTCGCAAAGATGAGATAAGAGTTTAAGATCAAATAGTGTGCAAAATGACCAAGTTCAGAGCCTCTGTGAATTGCAGACCGCACAAGAATTGTTTAGCTGCAGAAGGATGTCATGCGGCTGCAGTCCTAAATCTGCGGACCGCAGAAGATTTGCCTCGCGACCACAGTTTAAAGTTGTGCAGCCACAGAGTCCCAATTACTTTTAAATCAAGATATTTGCAGACTGTACATGGAATTGTGCGACCGCAGAACCTCCCGAGCGGCATTCTTGTCCGAGATTTTCAATTTTGTATAAATAGACGTGTTTCACAAAATTAGGCTAAGTTTTTAAATATCTAGATGTGATGACCCGGCCAGTCGTCTCATGAGTTACCACTCCATTTCCCCCATTTTAGCTCATTTACGCTTTGTTATCCGTGTTTTATGGGATCGAGATGATTAGTTTGAGTTCGGAGAGGATTTAGTAAGAAATGAAACACTTAGTCTCTTTTAAGAAGGCTTAAGTTGGAAAAGTCAACCGGATGTTGACTTATGTGTTAGAGGGTTCGGATGTGAGTTCCGATGGTTCGGTTAGCTTCGGGGGGTGATTTGTGACTTAGGAGAGTGATCGGAAGTGATTTTGGAGGTACGGTGTAGAATTAGGCTTGAATTGGTAAAGTTAGTATTTTGGCGAATTCCGGTTGATAGGTGAGATTTTGATCCGAGGGTCGGAATGGAATTACGAGTGTTTCTGTAGCTTTGTTATGTCATTTTGTACTTGACTGCAAAATTTGAGGTCATTCGGACGTGGTTTGGTTGGGTTTTTGATCAAAAATGTAATTTGGAAGTTCTTGAGATTCATAGGCTTGAATTCGATGTGATTTGATGATTTTGGTGTTAGTCGAGGTGTTTTGATGATTGGAACGAGGTTGAATAATGTTTAGGATGCGTTGGTGCTTTTAGTTGAGGTCCCGGGGGCCTCGGGTGTGTTTCGGGTGAGTTTTGAGCGACCGCGCTCCTTTTCGTGCTGGGCGCGCTGGCCTAGTGCTGGCCGCGTCGAAGTGGCCGCGGCCGCGGTCGTGAAGACTGCAGGTTGCTGGTCCTACTTAGGAAGCTCATATCTTTTGATCCACAAGGAACTTTAAGGTGATTCAAAAACGAAAGTTGTAGCCCTTCGTGTCTAGTTTCCAGAAAGGTAAAGATATTGTAATTGGACATCTGTAGCGAAAGGTATGGCCAAAATACTAAAGCTTGTCCCTACTGAGCAAGACCTGCGCAGCCGCGGTCGTTTTTGCGCGGACCCCGCTGGTTTTGCGCGGACCGCGGTCATTTTTGTGCGGTCAGCGGTGTCGGAATCCGAGGGGTACTCTATAAATACAAGGTTTTGGGTTTTATTTGATATTTTGACCTAGAGAGCTTGGATTTTGGCGATTTTTCGAAGGATTTTCAAGAAATTGGTCAGGGTAAGTGATTCTAACTCAGATTTGGTTAGAGTACATGAATCTATCACTGAATTCATCATTTAATTCGTGATTTGAGATGGAATTTGGGAAGAAAATTGTGTAACCTTTCAAAAATGTAAAATGATGATTTGAAGGACCAAATGGTATCCGAATTGGATAATTTTGGTATGGTTAGACTCGTGAGGGTATGAGGATTCTAATGTAAATTTTACCTGATTCCGAGATGTTGTCCCGGGGCTCGGCTTTTGCTAATTTCGAGATTTTTTTATATTTTTCGAATGTTTTAGCTTGGGCTTTGTTCCCTTAGCATATTGTGACGTATTCGTTCTGATTTTGGATAGATTCGACGCGCGTGGAGGCCAATTCAAGGGGCAAAGGCGTCGTGAGCTAGAGAATTAGCCAGTTCGAGGTGAGTAATGGTTGTAAATGATGTTCTGAGGGTTTGAAACCCCGGATTGCACATCGTATTGCTATATTGAGGCAAGATACGCGCTGGATGATGAGCGTGGGGTCTTCACTACTGGGGATTGTGACTTGGTCCATCCCGATTGATGATTTTACCGAATATTTGACTGAAATTCATTTGTTACCATCATGATTTGGGCTGATTGCCATATTTGGGCTTCGTGCCAACTATTTGGACCCTTCGGGGATTTTTATCACTGTTTCCTCACTACTTGACTTATTATTTGAACTCAGTCCTGTTGATATCTACTGTTTTACAAACTCAGCAACTTTTACTCAGATTTGAAACTTAAATGATATTTCTACATCATGTTTTGGGCTGAGAACTACTATTTTACTAATACCCAAGGGGCTTATGATGATTTCTGGACTGAGTGAGGCCGAGGGCCATATATGAGGATATGTTGAGTGATATGAGGTCGAGGGCCTGAGATACTATTTATGCCATGCGTTGGTTTGAGTGATGTGAGGATATGTTGAGTGATGATGCCACGAGGTGGCTTCATATAGCGCTTGGGCCGTAAGGGGCCCCTCCGGAGTCTGCACACCCACAGTGAGTGCGGGTACCCATGTAATTTGAAACAGTGGTAACAATGACACGTTTTGATTAAAGTTGGTCAGGTAACAATGGCTGACCATTATGCTGAGTGATTGTGAGGTAGCCCGAGGGGCTGATACTTTACTGAGAGTGAGCCCGAGGGGCTGATACTATGCTGAGCGATTGATACTGTGCCCGAGGGGTGGATTTCTACTTGTTAATTACCTGTTAAATTACCTGTTTTACTTGTTTTAAAAAGGAATATCATTTGATTTCTTCACTGATTTACTGCTTTAAGTGATTTTACTACTTGATATGGAATTGTTTTGTGCCTTTACATGTTTTCGTACTTTCAGCCATTATTTGTAATTATTCCTCATTGAGTCGGAGTACTCACATTACTCCCTGCACCATGTGTGCAGATTCAGGTATAGCAGAGTCCGCACCTGAGCCCTGATTCCTTTCAGGCTAGGCAGTGATTTGGAGTTACGAGGTATTGTTGACATCCGCAGCCCCTTAACTCTCTTATCCTCTATATTTTATGTTTTCTTCAAACTGTTGTATCGAATTCCGTACTTTGTAGACCTATAGTAGATTCTGTAGTAGCTCATAACTTGTGACACCCCGATTTGGGCAGTGTCGGGATGGTTCCTGCTGTTATTATCGTTAAATTCCACAATTTATGAGCATTATATTATATGTTATTACTGTTTATGATGATTAACTGTTTAAAAGTGGTATTCCGTTTTGGTCTGGTTGGCCTTGTCTTCACGAGAGGCGCCATCACGACCGGGTTCGGGGATCGGGTCGTGACACTAAAGTGTTGTAGCCATTTTCTTTGCTTCTTTCAGAAACTTTAGCTTATTTGGGTGTTTTAGCATTAGCTTTCTCTATTTAATCTTTCAATATGAGTTTTATTATCTTTTTTTCTATGTTTTCTTCTACACCCATTATGCGTAGCTAGATTTCTACTTAGATTGTGACCCAACCCTGGTGTGTAAATGTGATGAACCGAAAGGACATCACTCGATTTAGAAACAAATTATGTGTTCTGAGGCCTTAAAATATTCTTTTTACCTCACCTCAATTTGCATGCATGCTCGGGACGTGTATCCGGAGAGCTTTTATGTGAAAATATGAGAAATAGAAAATTCTAGAGTTAAAATTTGATTATGGCTGACTTTGGTCAATATTTTGAGCAAACGGACCCGGATATGTGTTTCGACGATCCCGGGAGGTCCGCAGTAAAATATGAGACTTGAGCGTATGCCCGGAAATTAATTCCGAGGTCCCAAGCCTTACAAATCAATTTTTGAAAGAAATTGTTTTGCTGAATTATTTATGAAATAAAGAAAAGAATTAGTGTTTGAAAACCATTGGTATCGGGCCCGTATCTTGGTTCCGGAGCCAGTACAAACTTGTTAAAGTACTTAAATGATAACTGTGAAAATTTGGTGAAAAATGGAGTTTGTTTGACGTGATTTGGACCTCCGATTGAAGAGTTATTAACTTTAAGTTTTCTTGATGAAAATGATGAGTTTTGAGGTTTAATTCATAGTTTTACATGTTATTTTGGTGATTTTGATTGCATGAGCAAGTCCGTAAGATGTTTTTGGGTTAGTGTGCATGTTTGGTTTGGAGCCCCGAGGGCTCGGGTGAGTTTTGGATAGGCCACGGAGTGAAAATTGGACTTAGGAAGTTGCAGGTTTTAGCTGATATGTTGTAGGTTGTGAAGCCTGGATCGGAAATGCGAGAAAGCATCACAAATGCGATAATCGTCTTGGGCAGCCTTGGTCACAAATGCGAAGGTGACCGAAAATTTAACTGGGTCGCAAATGCAACATTATCTTCGCAATTGCGAAGAGGTCAATTTTCTGAGTGGTTCACAATTGCGAACCCTTTTCCCAATTGCGACATCTGCACTCTGCAAATTCATAACTTACCGAAAATCATTCATTTTTCAAACCCTTTCAAAACCAAAACGCCTTTGGGTGATTTTTCAAAGACAAGTACTCTTCCAAATCGATTGTAAGTCATTTCTAACTCGTTTTCTTCAATCTTTAACATCTTTTCTTATGATTTCAACTCAAATCAAAGGTTTTCATTAGGGAAAATTGGGTGTTTTGGGTAGAACCTAGGTTTTTCAAATTTTGGGGATTTGGACCTTGATTTGAGGTCCGATTTCAAAACAAATTAAATATTTGGGTTTGTGGGGGAATGAGTAATTGGGTTTTTGTTCGAACCTCGGGTGAAAACCATGTGGGCCTGGGGGCGATTTTTGACTTTTTGGAAAAAACTTTAGAAAACCTATTTTCATGCATTGGAATTGATTCATTTAGCATTTATTGATATAGTTAAGTAACTTGTGGCTAGATACAAGCAAATTGGCGGTGGAATCAAGAGATAAGTATTTGGTCTAACCTTAGCTTGAGGGATTAGGTGTTGTGCCCTATTTACTATATGTTATTTGTTGAGTACGACGTATAGGTATGGTGACGAGTATCTATACGTTGGTGTCAAGCATGCCTGTGAGTCTTATGTTATGATTATTATGACTCCGCTTGTATTGTTCATGTCTTTTTGTGATTATTTCTATTGTTGATCAAAGCTTGTGGAAGTAATAGTGGTATTTGAATATTGAAGATCGTTGGCTCAAGTTGTATAATGAACTGTGGAAGCAAAATTTGCAATTGAACCTTATAGAGCATTGGCTGAAGTTTTGAAGTGAGTTATGACGTAAATGTCAAAAACAGAAGAGTATTATCATATTGTCTCCCTTACTGGGATATTGTTGCTTTTTATGCTATCTCCCTTGCCGGGTTGTTAATGTTGTTGATATTGTTCCCTTGTCGGAATTTGATTGTTGTACTATTGTTCCCTTGTCGAGATTTTATTGTGGTTACATTTATTTCCTTGCCCTTATTTCTTGTGATTGTTGTTTTGGTGAGAGACTGTTAAAGTACGAAGGGTGATGTCATGTACGATTTTGTGAGGACGAGTTTAAAGCATGAAGGGTGATGTCGTGCCGAACGATGTACAATTCTGCGCTGATTATATTGATTTTTATGGTGAGGACGAGAGTAAAAGCACGAAGAGTGATGCCGTGTAGATTATATTGATTCTTATGGTTAGGACGAGAGTAAAAGACCGAAAGGTGATGTCGGGCACTTGTTTGATTTATGATTCTTGTTGATACTTGAGTTATGGTATTCCTTGTATTTACTTGATGTCCTACTGTTATCATTTGATGTTTCCCCGTTGCATGTTTTCCCCTCCCATCCTTAATTGTACATTCCTGCTTTTATTTTATGTTGTATGTGATTTAACTACACGAGTTTATTTGGTAGTCTGGTCCTAGCCTCGTCACTACTTCGCCGAGGTTAGGCTAGGCACTTACCAGCATATGTGGTCGGTTGTGCTGATACTACCCTCTGCACTGTGTGGAGATCCCGGTGCAGCAACTTATCGACCGTAGCTTTGGGTTGCTGCATTCAGTCTAGTCGGAGATTCCGAGGTAGTCTTGCAGGCGTCCGCAGTCCCTGGCTTCTTCTCCTTTCCTTTCATCCTGTTTCATTTACGTATTTCTGAAACAGTATTGTATTTATTTTTCGGACCTTGTTTGTAGTATTCCTAGACCATCTGTTAAGTTGTGACACCAATTCTGGGTAGTCTTTGCCTAAGAAATTGTATTGGAAATATTTCAATGGTTTTATTTGTTTCTTCCGCTTGTTTAAATTACACTGTTTATAAACTGTTGGTTCATAATTGTTAAAGGCATAAAAATAGGGAAAAGTAAATTATTCAAACGGTTAGCTTGCCTAGCTTCCACTAGTAGGCGCCATCACGACTTCTGAGGGTGGGAAATCCGGGTCATAACAAGTTGGTATTAGTGTTGTAGGTTACATAGGTCTCACAATTCATGGACAAGCTTAGTGGAGACTGAAGGATCGGTACGGAGTCTTCTGTATTTATCTCCCATAGGCTACAGAATTAGGAAAAACTTCCCATCTATTCTTTCCTGTCGTGCGGTTCGGTTTCTCAATGCTAATTGAATTTCTACTCTATTCTTTCGCAGATGGCTAAAAGACGCGCTTTCTCATCCACCGATCAGCAGCCCGATCCCCCAGCAGCAGATCCTACGAGGGGTAGAGGGGGAGGCCGAGGCCGAGATAGGGGCAGAGCTTAGCCTAGAGCAGCTGTAATAGTGGTGGAGCCTCATGTTGAGTTTGATGATGAGGTTCCAGCCCAAGCAGTTCTGGTGGGCCCAGCTCAGGTCCTAAAGGGGTTCATTGCTACCCTAGTACTCCAGGATGCTTTGGTCCATTTAGTGGGCCTTATGGAGAGTGTTACCCGGGCAGGCTTGATTCCTGTAGCACCAACCGTCTCTCAGGCTGGAAGAGGAGCCTAGACTCCTTCTACTCGCACTCCAGAGAAGATGGCTCCCCAGTACCTTACTCAAACCGATGAGTCGCGACGGGCATCTGGTACCTTACTCAACCGAGTACTAACGTAACATATCTTTCTTATTACATCATCATATACACGTGACATACGGGCCTAATAGGCCAACATGATCCTTTATAAACTCAAAACATAAGCCGACAAGGCCGTAAAATCTTTCACGTACAAGACATATGTCTACAAGCCTCTAAGAATACATAAATGTCATAAAGGTTAGGACAGAGTTCCACCATACCAAACAATTCACGTCTAAATCATACTAACCAAATACGCAATTCCAAAGCAAATAGAGTGCACCAACATCTTATGTTGAGCTGATAGCCTACTTGGAGGGCTCTCGACCCATCTATCTGGAACTACGGGCATGAACCGCAGCGTCCCCAAGCAAAAGGGACGTCAGTACGAATAATGCACTGAGTATGTAAGGCACATAAATAAGTACATAACCGACATAGAAGAAATATAGAGTATTTGACTCAGGCCTATGGATAACTTTGTAAATTGTAAATTACTTCAAGCGGCATGCATATGCGTATGAATGTCATGTCGTGCATAGGTACATGTTTTATAACATCATCAGCCTCTGAGGGCATCCTATCATATCATATCGGCCACTATGGGCAAAATCATCATCGTATACCAGCTGATCAGGTGATGGTGCGTATATAACGCCATAACCTTTCCCATATCCCATATACATATAAATATACATACATATATATGCGTATATAACACCGTTTGAATACATACATATATACGCGTATATAATGCCGTTTGAATCATATTTCAGCCACTGTGGGCAACATCATCATCATATACCAGCTGATCAGGTGGTGGTGCGTATATAACACCGTAACCTTTTCCCATATCCCATATACATATATTTACATATATACGCGTATATAACGCCATCTGGTCATGGGTCAATGCACATGTATGAAATGCATGAAAAATGCATGAAAAATACATAATAATCTCGATATTCCTTCCGGATAAACTTTCCAATTGCGTATTATTCTAAGACCCATGAATAGAAGATAATAATAATTCTCATGGGGAATCAAGAATATAGACACCCCTAGTATTTCTTTGAATAAAGTAATTTATAGAAACTATGTATTTGCTCGTTTCTTTCGTATAATCTGGACCATGCCAAAAGAAAGAAGGGAGGGCCTTAACGTACCTGTTCCCAGAATTATTTGAACGGAATGAAGCTTCTACCTCCGTTAAATATGTTGAACAAAATTTGTGGTGGCTTCTTTTGAAATTTCAGTCAAAATTCTTGAATTGTCTAAGTAATTGAATTATTTGGACGAAATATTTGTTGTTTTCCAAATTTTTTATTTCAAGCCAAGCTAATTTTGGCAAGAATGGATGGAAAGTTTTCTGTTTCTATGTTCCTTGTTTCAATGTAAAAGCAGATTATTGCTTTAGTTTCTTTTCCCAAGAAATGATATTAAGCCTTCATGGATAATGGTTAAGGCTTACAAGATTCTAAGTCTTATTTAAGACTTTAAATTTTGGACTCTTTAAACTTTAGACACATATACATATATTCATGAGTCATTCTTTCCCATTAATGTCCTTGTGCCACGTTTTTCTTATGTAATTGATTAAATTTTTTCCACTTACTAGTTAACTGGGTAATGTTCTGTTATTCTGTAATTAATCAATTACCCGTATAATTTAAAAATTGCCCCAAATTACTTAAAGTTTTATTTATTTTTAAAATACTTCATATATACTTTATATATTATACTACCGTGGTCAGATGGTACCTTGCATGGTACTAGTTCATAATTATCAGGTATTATCACTCGACCCGTATATTATTCCAAATTGACCACATTCAACGAAACTCGTTTTCTTTAATCCGTGTACCCCTTTATCCTTCATAACACTTATTTATTGCTTGTTATAAATAGCATAAGTACGTTAATGTCAAGATGATCTCATCCCTTAGTCTACGTCGGTTAACTAAAAATAAAATTTTAACGTACGAAAACGTGAGATATAACATCCTTCCCCCTTAGAAACATTCGTCCTCGATTGTTGACTAACGCTCGTATCATTTTCTTAACTTGTATCTTCCGAACACTTTAGAACATTCCTTGCCATCTAGGCGACTGTTATGTGAATAAGTCCAAAGTCTAGGGCATCCCCCCTTAGGCCTCCTTCTCACACCACAAGTTGTAGTCGGAATCCTTCCAATCTCGTAATTGTTACTACCTTTCATCATGCAACCTGTATAGTTTTGATCATATAAGTGTGCCCAATATCTAGGCTTCACATGTAGAGCTTGATAAGATGTCCCTTTGGGCATTTATGAGCATACTGAATTTCTTCGCTCGGTACTTGGTTGAATTCATGAATATTGTTATATCTCATCGCATAGGTTCGTTTAACCATCCGTATGAATTTACTGTCATAACTCTTACTTTAATTTATTGTGGCTGAGGTCTGCAACCAAATCCAATCTTACTCTCGTTGCTCATTCCATATGTATAAATTTAAGTCCTTTAATGCTTCCTCGTTACTGTTTATCTTTAGAACGACAGTCTAATCTTATTTCATACTTTGTAACTTTTGTCCATCCATTGTTGATTCACTTCAATATTGATCTACAATGTACTATTGATAACTTGAAACCTCTTATGTAATCACTAGGTCTTGCGTTGACCGTGGAACATTTGAAGTGATTTTTCTGATCCACCTAGGGCGATACTATACTCCTATAACCGTATTTCATAGCATTCTGGTGTGGCTTACCATATGTGGGTATTTTAATTTTAATCCCGTACAATTCGTGAAATCCTCTTCAAATCATTACTCAGTCGAAGGTCCAAACATCATTCTTTATCCATCACAATTACACCCTTATTCTACTACCAGGGCAGTATTCCATTTCTTCTAAATGCCATTAGTCTTAGACCCCTTTGGGTTCATTCAGGCTATACTGAGCTTTGTATACCTTAGAGAAACCATAACCTCTTCTTGTTTTCATAGGCTTAATAGTGAGGACTTATCCATTCTTGTTGCCTTCTCACTCGCCCCTTTCTTATCATTATTCCTGACTTCCTAAAACCTTGTCGCTTTACCATACTTTAGTTTGCCACTTACACACAAACTCCTTTCAACGTGCTTGTATCATAGATTTTCTTGTGTTATTCTAGAACATCAAGCAAAAAATTATTAAGAGAAAATGTAGAAGAATATCAAAAAACCCAAGTTATCCAATACTTAGAATACACGGGAGAAAATATAAAAGAAATTACAAGGTTAATTCCGCTAGCCGCAAAATATTATGAACAAACCTTTAGCCTATAATACTTATAAATTGGTTAATTCCGCTAGCCGCAAAATATTATGAAAAAACCTTTAGCCTATAATACTTATAAATTGAATGATCATGTGTTTACTAAACATATTCCCTCTAACCTCTTTGTTTATCATAGGGTTTATCATCCTTTAATAAGTTATTCTGAACAATCTTTTCTGGCCACTACCATGCTTTTCTTGCTTCAATCATTTTCCCTAACAGTGCCTCAACTCTGTCTACTCCCCTATCTAGTCTATTATATGTTCCCTTTGGCTTACTACGTAGTATTCTTCTTTTTGTCTTTTAAACCAATTCTTTATTGTTGGTACTTCTAGTATTTTGTGGGTATACTTCATATTCTTTATTTTCTTCGTCTGATCCTTCTATTATGTTATTATTTATATCCTTTTCATTTTCTGATAATTCATTTTCTGAAAATTCATGTATACTGTCTTCACTTCCTAATTCATAATCTATATATTCCATTTTTGTATATTTATCATTGTCTATTATTATTTCGGAAATTTATTTTTTCTTTGGATTTTTTGGTAATTTGCAATCTTTAGCTAAGTGTCCTAGTTTTCCACAATTGTAACAAGTGCATTCTGTTAGTTTTTTCTTTTTTCTATATAGTTTTTTATGTTTGTAATTTTTTACATAATATCTTCTTCTTGGTTTCTTATACTTATATTTGGATTTATATCTTCTTGTTTTCTTACCTTCTTTTTTGTAATATTTATCTGTGCATCCAAATTGAGGTGCTATTCTATTTTTGCAGCATGCCAAATTTTTTACTAATATTTTATCCATTTTGATATTTTCTTTATATTTTTCACATAATTCTATAAACCAGTTTTGTAAAAATTTTATTCGAGCTCCTAGGGTATCTGCTAATTCTGCTTCATTCTAATTTTTTATTATTTTTGAGCTGAAAGGTTCTGGTAATTTGGTAAAATATAATTTTCTTATTTCTTTACTTTCATCCGGACTATATGTTCCTCTATAATAATAGTCTCTAAATGCACAAGTATATTCGTCTATATAACACATATTACATATTGCTAATTTTGTCATTAAATTTCTATATGTACTTTTTTCTTTATTTTGTTCTTCTGTTTCTGTTGTCATACTACTAAATTCATTTCTTATCGCTATTTCATATCTATACTTCTGTAGTCGTTGTTGCAACTGTACCATCATGTTTCTTATTACTTCTCAATGTATCTAAGCTTTCATTTGTCAAATTTTGTAACCATAGTGTTACTGTTCCTATGAGTGTTCTTTCTATATAACCTGGTGTTTCAGCTACTGCTATTTTATTATCTATTAATTGTTTTGAGATATATCATATCCATAATTGGATTGTTTTATTTATATCTGCTACACAATCTAGATCTAAAAAATTACATTGTTCAGTTATCTGTCTTGGTGTCCATTTCCTATTTAGCCTTTTATCCCATAATGTTTTGTTCCTATCATGTGAATCATAACTTATTCTGTAATAGCTCGGGTTAAGATGTTTTGGATTTTTTATTCCTGATGTGCTTGGTTTATCCTCGGTCATATCTCCTGTATTTATTTATGGATTTGTTTCTGTTCTTTCTATAATTTCTGTATATGTCTCACTTGTTTCTGAATAGTCTTCTCCTAGATTCTTATCATCATCACTTTGGTCATTTATTTCGTTTATGCTTATTTTTGGTGGATTATCTTGTACCTCTTCTAACTGTAATTTAAATTTTTCTATTTCATTTGTCAGTCTTAACTCTTGTTCTTCTTCTTTGCATTTTTCTTTTACTTTTTGTCTACTTGTATATAGTTGTTTTAGTATTTCTAATTCTTTTTCTAATTCTGTTATTTTAGTGTTCTTTACTTCCTCTATCTTTTGTATTTTTTCTTTAGCTTGCTGTTGTGTTTCCTTAATTTCTCGTTTTCTATCTATTTCTTCGTTTTCCTTTGTTATTCTAACCATTGCAGTTAAACTATCTTCTAGTTTTACCGTTTTTTTTCTAACATTAAGTTTAGGTTATTTCCTATTTTCTTGTATCTTCTTCCTAAGTTAGAAAATATTATTATTATTTTTAATCCTTCCGGATTTTCATATGTTTTTTCTTCTAGTGCGAATTCTTCTTTATAGTCATGCTGCTGACTTGGCTTGCTTTCCTCTAGCTGTTGAACAACAATGTTCAGAATTACCAAAAGCACTAAGAAAAGGTGAAGAAACGACTGAAAAAGAATTAATTGTTGGAGGAATACCAATATTAATAAATTTCAAAATATATCAAGGAGATAAAAACATTACACTAGAAATAAAATGGTTAGAAAAAGTCAAACCATATAACTTAGAAGATAGGCAATTAACAATAAGTTATGGAAACAAAAAGATAATAATCAAAAGAACCTTAATATAATGCCAAAAATATATATACTTGCCAAGATAATAGTAGAAGGATATTATAATAGATATTATACACCTATGATGGATACAGGAGCAGAAGCTAACATGTGTAAACATAATTGTCTACCAGAAAATAAATGAGAAAAGCTAAAACCCCCCTAGTAGTAACAGGTTTTAACAATGAGGGAAGTATGATAACACACAAAGCAAGGAATCTAAAAATACAAATATGGGATAAAATATTAACCATAGGAGAAATATATAGTTATGAATTCGCAAATAAAGATATATTACTAGGAATGCCATTTTTAGATAAGTTATTCCCACATACTATAACAAAAACACATTGGTGGTTTACTACCCCATGTAAACAAAGAATAGGAGCAAAAAGAGTAATAATAAATTGAGAAAAACAACACCCTGGATTAAAGAAAGTGAGAAGATCACCCAGAAATTAGAAAATATAACACTAAGCAACCATAATATAGAGATAATCATTTTCTCAATAGACAAGATAAAACAACTCCAAGATAAATTAGAACTACTATATAATGATAATCCCCTACAAGGATGGGAAAAACATAAAACGAAAATAAAAATTGAACTAATAGATGAAAATAGTATAATAACACAAAAACCTTTAAAATACAATTTAATGACCTAACAGAATTTAAAATACATATACAGGAATTGTTAGACAATAAGTACATACAAGAAAGTAATAGCAAACACACTAGCCCAGCATTTATAGTAAATAAACATAGTGAACAAAAACGAGGAAAAAGTCGAATGGTTGTAGATTATAGAAATTTAAATGCAAAAACAAAAACATATAATTATCCAATACCAAATAAAATACTAAAAATCAGACAAATACAAGGATATAACTATTTTAGTAAATTTGACTGTAAATCAGGACTTTACCATTTAAAACTAGAAGATGAATCTAAAAAGTTGACAGCATTTACGGTACCACAAGGATTTTACGAATGGAATGTATTACCCTTTGGATATAAAAATGCACCAGGTAGATACCAACATTTTATGGATAACTACTTCAACCAATTAGAAAACTGCATAATATATATAGATGATATACTATTATATTCTAGAACAGAGAATGAACATATAAAACTACTAGAAAAATTTATACACATTATAGAAATACCAGGAATTAATTTAAGTAAAAAGAAAGCAGAAGTAATGAAAAATAAAATAGAATTCTTGGGTATATAAATATATAAAAATGGAATAAAAATGCAAACTCATATAGTACAAAAAATAATTAACTTAAACGAAACACTTGATACAAAAAATAAGTTACAATCATTTTTAGGATTAGTTAACCAAGTAAGAAAATATATTCCTAAATTAGCAGAAAATTTAAAACCATTACAGAAAAAATTAAAGAAAGATGTAGAATACCATTTTGACGAAAAAGATAAAATACATATAAAAAAGATCAAAATTATGTGTCAAAAATTACCGATTGACACGAGATATGATAATACCAGAAGAGATAGAACAACAACCAGAGATACCAAAAATCGAGATACCGAGTTTTTATGCCAACAAAAGAATAATTGGAATAGCAACTATTATCCAAGAATTAGCCAACAATTATCTACAGGAAAATGCCATTTGGAGCTACTACTCAAGAGATCAACTAATAATATATGCAAATTCAAGGGAACTACGACAAGGAGATATGGATGAAGTCCAAAAATGAATTTTATCATTATTAAAATCAGAGATGCAACCAACTACAAGAGCACTAAAGAAAGGATTTATTTGTTCATATAAATATAATTCGTCTATTTTCTCTGATAGAATTAGTTCTGTATATCCTTGTTCCATTATGTTTATTATTTCAAAAGTAACCAAAATATCGTAAATTTTTCTTCTAATATTGTTATTAAGTTGGTTAAATTTATATAATATGAGTATTTTGTAATCATTATTGTCATCTAGTAGATATGTATGGTTTCTCATTAGATCTATTTTTATTTATTCTTATCATGTGATTACTAAGCATATTCCCTCTAACCGAACCCTTGACTCTTGTAAAGATGTGAGATTATTACGGACCTTTTGATGTCCTTCCTTGCCTATAATTATCTGTAGTTTCTTACCTCCATGTCCTTGTGCTTGTAGGGTTGCTTCTGAACTGATATTTTGACTGTCTTCCCGGTGGCACTTTCTTTTATCCTTTAATACTTATACGGTACCTTTAACTACCCCGACTCTTATTTGAATATATATCTCAAGTATTATAATGATATTCTTCGAGGCTGGATTTTCCATGTTGGGTTCTACTAAGTTTATCTTACACGATCTGATGACTTGTCGGTAACCTCCTGTTTAGCCATAACTGGGATCTTCCTGACCAATTACTAACTACTCGTTGGCCCATTCTCATATCAATATTCCTCGTAATCTTTCTTGGGTTATTTCCTTAGTCTTAACTTACGTCTCGCACTGGATCCTTAATTATCAATAACATCTTGGGCAGGAACCATTAGTTCTTCTCCTTGACATCGCATTTGCATAACGTTCTGGAATCGTAGCATATCTATAGCATTTGGATAAGTTCAATCTCATCCCTTTCTCATTTTTTCACATTCTTCCTTTACCATTCCATAGCCACTAGAACCACTTAATTATGACTTAATGCCACATTCACATCACTCCATATTCCCCCTTTAGGGGTGCACTAAGAGTTTGAGCTATGACGACCATCCTATAGATGTTTTACCTCTTAATCTTTGGCATCGTTTTTCAACATCAATGATCCTTATTCGCCTTGCGGCAATCCTTCTATACCAAGGATGACAAATTCCCTTACTCGCGAGGGTGACACTTAATGTAACTGGTACATACAGTCCTTTAATCTTAAATTTGCTAACATTGCTTGATTTAGGAAGCGTCTTCCTGAATGACCATTCTCTGAATTTCTCACGAATCTTCTTCTATTGTCCGTCCAATTATTGCCGGAACGCAATCTGAAATTCACATGATGCTGACTATTATCAAATCACTCAGTCCCTTGCTCATGTTTAGTTTATCTTATTCACCAGTCCATATTGATTTCTATTACTCTAGGGTCTAACTTTTCCATTTATTAATCACGTTAGAGTAGCGAATTTATTTCTCGAAATGAGGATGTGACTTTATGGCCTATACTCTTTTGTGGTCCGAAGGCCTGTCACCTCTCATCTCTTCCTTCACTTGACTATAGATTTTGTAATATCGTCATCTTTTGATCTACCATTGTCCTCCATGTAACACATCTTACTCATAATGCTTCATTAACTCTTTTCTTATTTCCCGCTAACATTTATGTCTATCACTTTATTCTGAAAACTCGAACAAGACATTCTTTTGGCTTTTCAAATTGCTTAACGTTCTCACTTTACTAGGGATGTGAGCCACACTAACGTAATATGCATCCATGCAAGGCTTATAGTGCATGTATTTGTAGTACTCATATCTGGCTGCACTATTTTAGAGTACCACCTGAGTGTCTCACGAGGAGATCTACTAGCAAACCTACAGTATCTTTCGGAAATATCAACTAACGCAAACAATCCATTCACCATTTTGTTTTACTCTAAGCCCAGTCAGGTCCCGTTGTTCCGTCATTTTCTTAAACTACACCTGTTAGTCCCCATAGGGCATAACTGAGATGGATACGACCAATTGTACATACCTCTGTTACAATTTGATATAACTCAAAAATCTTATGTTCCTCTACCTCAATTATAAAAGTTGTTAACCTTCATTAACTGGGCACTTCGTACCCTTCTTCATAGTCCTTCTTCTGCTTGTTGAAACTAGTATTTATCTTCTTAATCTCTCATTTTCTTTTCACCATAAAGATGGATAGACATTCTTGCCCTAAGGCTTCTTATCAGGAAGCTTACACCTTTCAGTACACCCATGATCTTCTAAAGACCTCACATTTACTTATCGTAAGCATCATACAAAAATCCAATTCCTCTCACTCAGCTGTTCCACAACTATCTATCTTTCCAATATTCTTTCCGGATGTAGGTGTCTTCTTAATACGAATAAAATAGAATTTTGAAATTTGAATTCTTATAAGTGAGCTCTACCACATGATATAGAGTAAGAAGAAAGAGTGACAATCCTAAATGCCTTGTAGCCTCCTGCTTATAAGTGTGGTGCACGACACACCCATAAAATGGACTCTACTAGATACGGCTTGTAGACTCCCTTGGATAGAACTGCTATGATACCACTTTTGTCACGACCCAAACCGATGAGCCGCGATGGGAAAACGGTACCTTACTCAATCGAGTATCAACGTAACGTATATTTCTTATTACATCATCATATACATGTGACATAGTGCCTAATAGGCCAACATGATCCTTTATAAACTCAAAATATAAGCCGACAAGGCCGTAAAAACTTTCACGTACAATACATATGTCTACAAGCCTTTAAGAATACATAAATGTCATAAAGGTCGGGACAGAGTCCCGCCATACCAAACAATTCACGTCTAAATCATACTAACAAAATACGCAACTCTGAAGCAAATAGAGCGCACCAACATCTTTCACTGAGATGATAACCTACTTGGAGGGCTCTCGACCCGTCCATCTGGACCTGCAAGTATAAAATGCAGCGTCCCCAGGAAAAAAGGACGTTAGTACGAATAATGTACTGAGTATGTAAGGGACATAAATAAGTACATAACCGACATAGAGGAAATATAGGGTATTTGACTCAACCTGTATGTCTGGATAACTTCGTAAATTATAAATTACTTTAAGCGTCATGCATATACATATGAATGTCATGTCGTTCATAGGTACATGTTTTATAACATCATCAGCCTCTGAGGGCATCCCATCATATTATATTGGCCAATGTGGGCAAAATTATCATTGTATTCTAGCTGATTAGGTGGTGGTGCGTATATAACACCATAACCTTTCCCATATCCCATATACATATATATATACGTACATATATATGCGTATATAATGACATTTGAATACATACATATATATACGTATATAATGTCGTTTGAATCATATTTCAGCCACTGTGGGCAACATCATCATCATATACTATTTGATCAGGTGGTGGTGAGTATATAACGCCGTAGCCTTTTTCCATATCCCATATACATATATTTACATATATACGCGTCTATAACGCCATCTGGTCATGGGTCAATGCACATGTATAAATGAGTAAAATGCATGAAAAATACATAATAATCTCGATATTTTTTCCGGATAAACTTTCCAACTGCATATTATTCTGAGACCCATGAACAGAAGATAATAATAATTCTCATGGGGAATCAAGAATATAGATACCCCTACTATTTCTATGAATAGAGTAATTTATAGAAACTGTGTATTTGCTCGTTTCTTTCGTATAATCTAGACCATTCCAAAAGAAAGAAGGGAGGGCCTTAACATACCTGTTCCCGGAATTATTTGAACGGAATGAAGCTTCTACCTCCGTGAAATATGTTGAACGAAATTTGTGGTGGCTTCTTTTGAAATTTCAGTCGAAATTCTTGAATTGGCTAAGTAATTGAATTGTTAGGAAGAAATATTTGTTGTTTTCCAAAATTTTTATTTCAATCCAAGCTAATTTTGGCAAGAATGGATAGAAAGTTTTATGTTTCAACGTTCCTTGTTTCAATGTGAAAGCCGATTATTGCTTTAGTTTCTTTTGCCAAGAAATGACATTAAGCCTTCATAGATAATGGTTAAGGCTTACAAGATTCCAAGTCTTATTTAAGACATTAAATTTCGGGCTCTTTAAATTTGTGACACATATACATATATTCATGAATCATTCTTTCCCATTAATGGCCTTGTGCCATGTTTTTCTTCTGTAATTGATTAAATTTTGTCCTCTTATTAACTAATTGGGTAACGTTCTGTTATCCAGTAATTAATCAATTACCCGCATAATTTAAAAATTGCCCCAAATTACTTAAAATTCTATTTATTTTTAAAATACATCATATATACTTTATATATTATACTACCATGGTCATATGGTACCTTGCATGGTACTAGTTCATAATTATCAGGTATTATCGCTTGACACGTATTTTATTCTAAATTGACCACTTTCAATGAAACTCATTTTCTTTAATCTTTGTACCCCTTTATCCTTCATAACACTTATTTATCACTTGTTATAAATAGTGTAACTACGTTAACGTCAATATAATCTCATCCCCGAGTCTACGTCGGTTAACTAAAATCAAAATTTTAATGTACGGAGACGCGAGATGTAACATATTGGACAGGTTCACCAAGCTCTTCACTACCACTTTCAGCGGTGCATCTTTTGATTATCCCCAGGATTATTTGGACAACTGTCATGAGGTTCTCAGGAACATGGGGATAAGGAAGACCAATGGGGTCGACTTTGCTAATTTTCGCTTATCTGGATCTGCCAAGATTTGGTGGAGGGATTATTGTTTGGCCAGACCAGTTGGGTCACCAGCTTTGACTTGGGAGCAGTTTTCTCAGCTATTTCTGGAGAAGTTTCTCCCTATCACTTAGAGAGAGATCTATCGTAGGCATTTTGAGCGTCTCCAGCAAGGTTCTATGACTGTTACTCAGTACGAGACCAGGTTTATTGATTTGGCCCGTCATGCTCTACTTATACTCCCTACCGAGAGAGAGAGAGAGAGAGTGAGGAGGTTCATTGAGGGGATCATTCAGCCTATTCGACTTTAGATGGCTAAGGATACGGGGAGTGAGATTTCTTTTCAAGAGGCGGCCAATGTGGCTAGGAGAGTTGAGATGGTTCTGTGGTTAGGGGTTTGACAAAAGGCCTAGTCATTCAGGCAGATTCAGTGGCACCTCATCTGGAGGCAGGGATTCGTATGGTAGAGGCCATCCTCCTAGGCCTTTTCAATCAGCACTTCAGGTTTCCCACAGTGTTTTAGGCAGTCGTGGTTCTCATATGCAGTATTCCGATCAACAGTTCTACAGTGCACCACCAGCTCCTATTAGTGCACTTCCGCTCCAGAGTTTTCGGGGTGGTCATTCAGGTCGTTAGGTTTAGTAGTCTTAGTAGCCGAAGGCTTGTTATACTTGTGGTGATATGGGTCACATTGCAAGATTTTGACCTCGAGCATTGAGCAACTCTCAGTATCAAGGTTCCCATGCCATGGTTCAGGCACCGAGTGTTCCATATCTTGCTCATCTAGCTAGAGGTGTAGGTAGAGGTGCTAGAGGTGGAGGTAGAGGTAGTAGAGGTGGAGGTCAGGCCGCTAGAGGTGGAGGCTAGCCAGTAGCAGGCCATCCTAGAGATGTAGTTCAGGGTGGTGGGACCCAGCCCCGATGTTATGCTTTTCTAGCTAGGCCTGAGTATGAGGCATCCGATGCAGTTATCATAGGTATGGTTCTGGTTTGTAGTAGAGATGCTTCAGTTCTTTTTGATCAAGTATATACGTACTCCTATGTGTCATCTTATTTTGCACCCTATCTGGTCATACCTAGTGATTCTTTGAGTGCTTATGTATATGTGTCTACACCGGTGGGTGATTCTATTGTGGTAGATCATGTCTATCGTTCATATATAGTTGTGATCGGGGGTCTTGAGACTCGTGTAGATTTGTTACTTTTGGACATGGTTGATTTTGATGTCATATTGGGGATGGACTAGTTATCACCTTACTATGCTATCTTGGACTGTCATGCCATGAATGTGACCTTAGCCTTGTCGGGTTTGCCTCGTTTAGAGTGGAGAGAGACTCTTGGTCATTCAACCCATAGTGTTATCTCATATACGAAGGCTCGGCGTATGGTCGAGAAGGGGTGTTTGGCTTATTTGGCATATGTTCGTGATTCTAGTGCCGTGGTTCCTTCTATTGATTCTGTGCTTGTTGTTCGTAAGTTTCCTAATGTATTTCCTTCAGACCTACTGGGTATGCCACCCGACAGGGATATTGACTTCTCTATTGATTTGGCTCCGGGCACTCAGCGCATTTCTATTCCGTAGTATCGTATGGCCCCGCCTGAGTTGAAAGAGTTGAAGGAGCAGTTGCAAGACTTGCTTGAAAAAGGCTTCATTAGACCTAGTATCTCGCTTTGGGGTGCACCGGTGTTGTTTTTTAAGAAGAAGGACGAATCGATGAGAATATGTATATATTACCGACATTTAAACAAGGTTACAATCAATAATAAGTATCCATTGCCGAGGATCGATGATTTGTCCGATCAGCTTCGGGGTGCCAAGGTGTTTTCGAAGATTAACTTGAGATCTGGCTACCATCAGTTGAGGGTTAGGGCATCCGATGTCCCTAAGATAGCTTTCTGCACTCGGTACGGGCATTATGAGTGTTTAGGACTTACTTGAATTCGTTCGCGATAGTCTTCATTGATGATATTTTGATATATTCCCGCAGTCGGGAGGAGCATGAGCAACATCTGATATTGGTCCTCTATACTTTGAGAGATAGTTAGTTAGATGCTAAGTTTTCAAAGTGTAAGTTCTGGATGAGTTCAGTTGCTTTCTTGGGTCATGTTGTTTCAGTAGAGGGTATCTAGGTAGATCCGAAGAAGATAGAGGTAGTCAAGAACTGGTCTCGACAAGCATCACCTACAGAGATCCGGAGCTTCTTGGGTTTGGCAGGCTATTATCATCTCTTTGTGGAGGGGTTTTCGTCTATTGCAGCCCTGATGACCAGGTTGACCCAGAAGGGTGCCAATTTCAGGTGGTTGGACGAGTGTGAGGCAAGCTTTCAAAAGCTCAAGATAGCTTTGACTATGGTGCCAGTGTTGGTTTTGCCCACAGGTTCAAGTCCATATACAGTTATTGTGATGCATCTCATATTTTGACTTGGTGTGGTGTTGATGCAGGATGGCAAGGTTATTGCATATGCTTCGCGTCCGTTGATGATTCATGAGAAGAACTATCTAGTTCATGATTTGGAGTTAGCAGCCATTGTTCACGTGTTGAAGATTTGGAGGCATTTTCTATATGGCGTGTCATGTGAGGTGTTTATGGATCAGAAGATTCTACGGTACTTGTTCAAGCAGAAAGAGCTAAATTTAAGGCAGAGAAGGTGGTTGGAGCTATTGAAAGACTGTAATATCACCATCTTATACCACTAGGGAAAGGCCAATATGGTAGCCGATGCTTTGAGTAGGAAGTCAGCTCGTATGGGCAGTCGTGCGTATATTTCGGTCGGTGAGAAACCGCTTGCTTTGGATGTTCAGGCCTTGGCCAATCAGTTCATGAGGTTGGATGTTTCTGAGCCCAACCATGTGTCAGCCTACACAGTAGCTCGTCCTTCATTATTGGAGTGTATCCGAGATCGGCAGTATGATGATCCTCATTTGTGTGTCCTTAGAGACACGGTGCAGCACAGAGGTGCCAAGCAGGTTACATTAGGAGGTGATGGAGTTTTAAGGCTGGAGGGTCAAGTTTGTGTGCCTAATGTGGATGGGCTCCGGGAGTTGATTTTAGAGGAGGCCCATAGTTCCCAGTACTCTATTCATCCGGGCATCGCTAAGATGTATCAAGATTTGCGGCAGCTATACTGGTGGAGGAGAATGAAGAAGGACATTGTTGCATATGTGGCTCGGTGTTTGAATTGTCAGCAGGTTAAGTACGAGCATCAGAGGCCTAGTGGTTTGTTCCAGAAGATTAAGATTCCAGAGTGGAAGTGGGACCGTATCGCCATGGACTTTGTTGTTGGACTCCCATGGACTCAGAGTAAGTTCGATGCAGTGTTGGTTATTGTTGATAGTTTTACCAAGTCAGCATATTTCATTCCTCTAGCAGTCTCCTATGCTTCTGAGAGGTTAGCTGAGACCTATATTCGGGAGATTGTTCGTCTTCATGGTGTGCCCGTGTCTATCATTTAGGACCGAGGTACGCAGTTTACCTCACATTTCTGGAGAGCAGTTTAGCGGGAGTTGGGCACATGGGTTGAGCTAAGTATAACTTTCATCCTCAGACGGACAGGCAGTCCGAGCACACTATTCAGATTTTGGAGGATATGCTCCGAGCTTGTGTCATTGACTTTGGAGGCTTTTGGGATCAGTTTTTGCCTCTACTAGAGTTTGCCTACAACAACACCTGCCAGTCGAGTATCCAGATGGCTCCTTATAAGGCTTTATATGGTAATCGGTGTCGGTCACCGATTGGATGGTTCGAGTCAGGGGAGGCTCGGTTTTCGGGTACAGATCAAGTATAGGATGCCTTGGACAAGGTCAGGATCATTCATGATAGGCTTCGTATAGCCCAATCCAGGAAAAAGAGTTATGCCGACCGTAAGGTTTGTGATTTGGCATTCATGGTTGGTGAACGGGTGTTGCTTCAAGTGTCGCCTATGAAGTGCGTGATGAGATTTGGGAAGAGGGGCAAGCTTAGCCCTAGGTTGATTGACCCGTTTGAGATTCTTGATCGAGTGTGAGAGGTGGCTTACAGACTTGCATTACCGCCGATCTTATCAGCCGTGCATCCAGTGTTTCATGTGTCCATGCTTTAGAAGTATCACGATGATCCATCCTACGTGTTAGATTTCAGCACTGTCCAGTTGGACAAGGACTTGTCCTATGAGGAGGAGCCGGTAGCTATTTTAGACCGGCAGGTTCGTCAGTTGAGATCGAAGAGTTTCCCTTCTATTCGTGTTCAGTGGAGAGGTCAACCTGCTGAGGAATCAACGTGGGAGTCCAAGTACGATATGCGGAACCGTTATCCCCATCTTTTCCTCAACTCAGGTACTTCCTTCTTATGTCCGTTCGAGGACGAACGGTTGTTTTAGAGGTGGAGGATGTGATGACCCGAAAGGTCATCACTTGTTTTAGAAACAAATTCTATATTCTGAGGCCTTAAAATCTCCATTTTACCTCACCTCAATTTCCATGCATGGTTTGGACGTATATCCGGAAAGATTTTATGTGAAAATATGAGAAATAGAAAATTCTAGAGTTAAAATATGATTATGGTTGAATTTGGTCAACATTTTGAGCGAACGGACCCGGATCTATATTTCGATGATCCTGGGAGTTCCGCAGAAAAATATAAGACTTAGGCGTATGCCCAGAAATGAATTTTGAGGTCCCAAGCCTTAGAAATCAATTTTTGAAAGAAATTGTTTTGCTGAATTATTTATGAAATAAAAAAATGATTAATGTTTGAAAACCATTTGTATCGGGCCTGTATTTTTGTTCTGGAGCTGGTAAAAACTTGTTAATGTATTTAAATGTGAATTGTGAAAATTTGATGAGAAATGGAGTTTATTTGATGTGATTTGGACCTCCGGTTTAAGAGTTATGAACTTTAAGTGTTCTCAATGAAAATGATGAGTTTTTAGGTTTAATTCATAGTTTACATGTTATTTTGGTGATTGGATTGCACAAGCAAGTCCATATGATGTTTTTGGGTTAGTGTGCATGTTTGGTTTGGAGCCCTGAGGGCTCGGATGAGTTTTGGATATGCCACGAAGTGAAAATTGGACTTAGGAAGTTACAGGTTTTAGCTGGTATGTTGCAGGTCTGCAGGCTTTGCAAATGCGAAGCCTGAATTGCAAATGCGAGCTAGTAAATGCGATAAAGCATCGTAAATACGATAATCGACCTGTGCTGCCTTGGTCGCAAATGCGACTGTTCAATCGCAAAGGCGATATCGCATTTGCGAAAGGTCCCTCGCAAATGCGAAGGTGACCAAAAATTTAATTGGGTCGCAAATGCGTCATTATCTTCGTAATTGCGAAGAGGTCAATTTTCTGAGGGGTTCGCAATTGTGATCCCTGGTCGCAATTGCGACATCTGCAACCTACAATATCATTACTTAGCCGAAAATCTTTCATTTTTAACCCTTTCAAAACCAAAACACCTTTAGGCGATTTTTCAAAGACAAGTACTCTTCCAAATCGATTGTAAGTCATTTCTAACTCGTTTTCTGCAATCTTTAACATCTTTTCTTATGATTTCAACTCAAATAAAAGGTTTTCATTGGGGAAAATTGGGTGTTTTGGGTAGTACCTATGTATTTCAAATTTTCCAGATTTGGACCTCGATTTGAGGTCCGATTTCAAAATAAATTATATATTTGGGTACGTAGGGGAATGGGTAATTGAGTTTTTGTTCGAACCTCGGGTTTTGACCATGTGGGCCTGGGGGAGATTTTTGACTTTTTGGGAAAACTTTAGTAAACCTATTTTCATGCATTGGCATTGATTCATTTAGCGTTTATTTATATAGTTAAGTAACTCGTTGCTAGATACGAGCGGATTGGTGGTGTAATCAAGAGGTAAAGCAATAGTTGTGGCTTCAATTGTGTTCGTGGCATCGAGGTTAGTGTTTGGTCTAACCTTAGCTTGAGGGATTAGGAGTTGTGTCCTATTTGCTATGTGTTATTTGTTGAGTACGACGTATAGGCATGGTGACAAGTATCTATACGTCTATGTCAAGCATTCCCGTGAACCTTATGTTATGATTATTATGACTTCGCTTGTATTGTTCATGCCTTTTTGTGATGAATTCTATTGTTGAGCAAAGCTTGTGGAAGTAATAGTTGTATAATGAATTGTGGAAGCAAAATTTTCTATTGAACCTTGTAGAGCATTAGCTCAAGTTGTGAAGTGAGTTGTGAAGTAAATGTGAAAAAGAGAAGAGTATTATCATATTGTCTCCCTTGCCGGGATATCGTTGCTTTTAATGCCATCTCCCTTGTCGGGATGTTAATGTTGTTGATGTTGTTCCTTTGCCGGGATTTTATTGTTGTACTATAGTTCCCTTGTCGGTATTTTAATGTAGTTTCATTTATTTCGTTTCCCTTTTTTCTTGTGATTGTTTTTTTGATGACAGAGTGTTAAAGCACGAAGTGTGCTGCCGTGTATGGTTTTGTGAGGAAGGGTGTAAGGCATGAATGGTGATGCCGTGTCACACGATGTACAATTCCGTGTCGATTATATTAATTTTTATGCTGAGGATGAGAGTAAAAGTACGAAGGGTGATGCCGTGCGGATTATATTGATTCTTATGGTGAGGACGAGAGTAAAAGCACGAAGGGTGATGTTGTGCACTTGTTTGATTTATGATTCTTGTTGATACTTGAGTTTTGGTATTACTTATATTTACCTGCTATCCTTCTGTTATTATTTGATGTTTCCCCGCAGCATGTTTCCCCGCAGCATGTTTCCCTCTCCCATCCTTAACTGTACATTCCTGCTTTTATTTTCCGTTGTATATGCTTTAACTACATAGGTTTATTTGGTAGTCTGGTCCTAGCCTTGTCACTATTTCACCGAGGTTAGGCTAGGCACTTACCAGCACATGGGGTCGGTTGTGCTGATACTACACTCTGCACTGTGTGTAGATCCCGGCGCATCAACTTTTGGACCGTAGCTTTGGGTTGCTGCCTTCAATCCAGTCGAAGATTCTGAGGTAGTCATGCAGGCATTCACATGCCCTGTCGTCTTCTCCTTTCCTTTCATCTTGTTTCATTTACGTATTTAAGAGAAGGTATTGTATTTATTTTTCGAACCTTGTTTGTAGTATTCCTAGATCGTCTATGAAGTTGTGACACTAGTTCTGGGTAGTATTTGCTTAAGAAATTGTATTGGAAATATTTAAATGGTTTTATTTGTTTCTTCCGCTTGTTTAAATTCTGCTATTTATAAATTGTTGGTTCTCAATTATTAAAGGTATAAAAATGGGGAAAAGTTAAATTGTTCAAACGGTTGGTATGCCTAGCTCCCACAGTAAACCTTATGGGTGTTTAATTTTATTTTTGAATGGGTATTTATTATTTAACTTGGTTAATGCTTTAATTGTAGAATTGATGGTTGCAAATATTGATTCATTCCTATTTGACTTAGTCTCTTCTTGAGATATAGGGACCTAGTCTAGGACAACTTAGCTAACAAGGGATTGGGTCAATTGAGAGATTGATTAACCGAATTAAAGGGTTCAACCTAGAGATAGTAAAACCCGACTTGAGCTCTTATCAATTGTTTTGGTAGATACCCATTTGGTCTTGATAAAGACAAATAGGGCAAAACCATTCTCTGACCGAGAGGTATTGAGTGGGCAATGTAGTGTTATGAGCTATAATACACTTAAATCAATAAAACATACATTAAATTCTTTATCCCATTAGGCAAACACCTATGTTATGGTCATAGCCCTAGGCCTATTTATATATTTGGAAAACCTTCAAAGACAATCATCTCTAGTCTTTTATCTTAAATTTGCATTCCTTATAGTAATATTAGCTATAGAAACAAAAACCTATTTGTGGAAGTGCAACCAAGATACTTCACTTTCTCATTCTGAATATATACTCCTAACTCCCATCTTAGCTCCCAGTGGATTCGATCCTGACTCTTTGTTGGGTTTTATTATTGCAAATGATCGTGTCATACCTCTTTTGAGGCATGCATTTGGACATGATCACCCCTGTCGCGGCCCCTACCCTGACCTCGGCCTCTCGCGACCCGAGCTGGTGGTACTAGTGGTTGTCCATTCTGTCTGGTAGCACGTGTCCTCACAATCTATAAGAGAATGGTACTAGTGAGCATTTACATAGGAATATTGTCAAATACAGTGTCTAAAATGAAATATCAAATGAAGATAAGGGAGGGGAGTCAAGGTCTGCAAATGCCAAACAGCTACCTCGATAGTCTCTGGAAGTCTGGACTCTTAAACTCAGCTACCGCCGTGACTGGAAGGACCTAGATCTGCACACGTGGTGCAGGGTGTAGCGTGAGTACAACCAACTCAATAAGTAACAAATCTAACCTTTAGACTGAAAGTAGTGAGGAACTCAACCGGTACAGTTCAATATAAACACGCTTTCAAGTTCAACAGTTAAACTTAATACTAGTAAGATAGATCAATTATGAATTATATGAGGAATATAACTTCTCTATATCTACATGCCAATTCACATGCATTATGTGATGAACTATGCTGAAAGCCTCGTGTACTCACACTCTCGGGATGTTTAATCACTCAGTACTGTATATGGCCAATCAAGCCAAGGGAAGATCCATCCCTGAAATATATACATCAACTGACATTCAGTCACTCGGTACTGGGGAGGGCCAATCTAGCCCATAGGGAAGATTCATCCTGATGTATAAATGCTTCAGACAAGATCCATGTCCAAGTAAGATCCATCCCTCGAGGAGGTTGTTGATATCGCCCAGGAGATTAAGATTGTTCGCCGTTAGGAGCGAAAGGAGAGGGAGGCCAAGAGGCCTCGAGGATTGGGCAATTATAGTGGTGCTCCTTCGAGGGGCCAGTTTCAGCATGGTAGAGGCTGTTCATTCAAGCCTGCTCTGTCCGCCCGCCCAGGTTATCGTGGGGAATCTTCGGGTATTGGTTATAGATCTTAGCAGGGCTAGTCATCACTCAACGCCCTTCCAGCTCAGAGTGCATCCCGTGTTCCATCATCTTAGGGCTCTTCTATGACAAATGCATCTGCTAGTCACTTCGATGCGATGGGTTCCCTTCAGTCCCCTTCTCTAGCACCTGGGAGTTGTTATGAGTGTGGTGTGATGGGCCACATGTGGAGGTAGTGTCCTCGTAGTGTTGCTAGTTCGTCCTAGCAGAGGGGTCAGTCATCGACTTCAGCCCCAGTTTCTTCACCACCATCCACTCAGACAGCTAGGGGTAGGGGCCAGTTAGCTAGGGGTCACCAAGGAGGGGGAGGTCGATCAAGGGGCGGTCAGGCCAGTTTCTATGCACTTCCAGCTAGACCCGATGCTATTGCTTCAGATGCTGTCATTACAGGTATTGTTTTAGTCTGCCACAGAGATGCCTCTATATTATTTGATCCCGGTTCCACTTTTTCTTATGTGTCCTCGTATTTTGTTCGTTAATTGGGTACGCCCCATGAGTTTCTTGCTATTGGAGGTCTGGAGACCCGTGTGGATCTATTGTTATTGAGCTTGGTGGATTTTGATGTCATCTTGGGCATGGATTGGTTATCTCCGTGTCGTGCTATTCTGGACTATCATGCTAAGATAGTCCCATTGGCTATGCTGGTTGTGCCACGGATTGAGTGGCGAGGTGTGATTGATTATGTTCCCAGTAGAGTAATCTCATTCTTGAAAGCACAGCGTATGGTTGGGAAGGGTTGTCTTTCATATTTAGCATTTGTGAGGGATGTTGGAGCTGAGGCTCCCAGTATTGATTCTGTCCCAGTTGTGAGAGATTTTCCAGATGTGTTTCCTGCAGACCTGTCGGGCATGCCACCGGGCAGGGATATTGATTTTGGTATTGACATGGTGCCGGGCACTCAACCCATTTCTATTCTGTCGTATCGTATGGTACCAACGGAATTGAAGGAACTGAAGGAGCAGCTTCAGGAACTCCTAGATAAGGGGTTCATTCGGCCTAGTGTGTCACTTTGGGGTGCGTTGGTTTTGTTTGTGAAGAAGAAGGACAACACAATGAGAATGTGCATTGATTATAGGCAGTTGAACAAAGTAACAATTAAGAACAAGTATTCTTTGCCTCATATTGATGATTTATTCGACTAGCTTCAGGGAGCGAGAGTGTTCTCCAAGATTGATCTCCGCTCAGGTTATCACTAGTTGAAGATCAGGGATTCATATATTCTTAAGACTGCTTTCAGGACCAGATATGGTCATTATGAGTTTCTTGTTATGTCTTTCGGGCTGACCAATGCCCCAGCAGTGTTCATGCATTTGATAAACAATGTATTTCGGCCCTATCTGGATTCATTCGTTATAGTATTCATTGCTGATATTCTTGTGTACTCGTGTAGTCAAGAGGAGCATGCGGAGCATTTGGGGGTTGTATTGCAAAGATTTAGAGAGGAGAAACTTTATGCAAAATTCTCCAAGTGTGATTTTTGGCTCAGTTCAGTGGCTTTCCTGGGCCACGTGGTGTCCAGCAAGGGTATTAAGGTTGATCTGAAGAAGATGGAGGCGGTTCATAATTGGCCTAGACCGTTCTCAGCCACAAAGATTCGTAGTTTTCTTGGGTTGGCAAGATATTATCGCCGGTTTATTCAGGGATTCTCATATATCACATTGCCCTTGACCAAGTTGACTCAGAAGGGTATTCCATTTGTATGGTCGGACGAGTGTGAGGAGAGCTTTCAGAAGCTCAAGATAGCTTTGACCACAGCTCTGGTGCTAGTTTTACCATCGGCTTCAGGTTCATATACCATGTATTGTGATGCTTCGAGAGTTGGGATCGGTTGTGTGTTACTGTAGGAGGGTAGATTTATTGCTTATGCTTCTCATAGTTGAAGCCCCATGAAAAGAACTACCCTGTTCATGATTTGGCATTTGCTGCCATAGTTCACGCATTGAAGATTTGGAGGCATTACTTGTATAGCGTATCTTGTGAGGTGTTAACAAATCATCGCAGTCTTCAGCATATGTTCAAGCAAAAGGATCTTAATTTGTGGCAGCGGAGATGGTTGGAGTTTCTTAAAGACTATGATATCACTATATTGTACCATCTGGGAAAGGCGAATGTGGTGGCCGATGTTTTGAGCTGAAAGGCAGTGAGTATGGGGAGTTTGGCATATATCCCAGTTGGGGAGAGACCTCTTGCAGTTGATGTTCAGGCCTAGGCCAATCAGTTTGTGAGGTTGGATATTTCGGAGCCCAGTCGGGTATTGGCCTGTGTGGTTTCTCGGTCTTCCTTATATGAGCGCATCAGAGAGCGCCAGTATGATGATCTGCACTTGCTAGTCCTTAGGGACAGAGTTCATCATGATGATGCTAGAGATGTGACCATTGGTGATATTGGGGTGTTGAGGATGCAGGGGCGGATTTGTGTGCCTGATGTGGATGGGCTTCGGGAGTTGATTCTGGAAAAGGCCCACAGCTCGTGGTATTCCATTCATCTGGGTGCTGCGAAGATGTATCAGGATTTGAGGCAGCACTATTGGTGGAGGAGAATGAAGAAAGATATTCTGGGATTTATAGCTCGGTGTCTCAATTGTTAGCAGGTGAAATATGAGCATCAGAGATCGGGTGGTTTGCTTCAGCAGATGGTTATTCCTGAGTGGAAGTGGGAAAGGATCACTATGGACTTTGTTGTGGGGCTTCCATGGACTTTGAAGAAGTTCAATGTTTTTTGCGTGATTGTGGATCGGCTGACCAAGTCCACACACTTCATTCTTGTGTGTACTACCTATTCTTTAGAGCGGTTGGCAGGGATTTATATCCGGGAGATTGTTCGGTTGCATGGTGTTCCGATTTCCATCATTTCAGATAGAGGTGATCAGTTTACATCGCTGTTTTGGAGAGCCGTGCAGAGAGAGTTGGGCACTTAGGTGGAGTTGAGCACATATTTTCATCCTCAGACGGATGGGCAGTTCAAGCGCACTATTCAGATATTGGAGGACATGTTGCGTGCTTGTGTCATTGATTTTGGAGGATCATGGGATTAGTTTCTACTGCTTGCAGAGTTTGCTTATAACAACAGGTACCAATCGAGTACTCAGATGGCTCCATATGAGGCTTTGTATGGGAGGCGGTGTAGATCTCCAGTTGGTTGGTTCGATCCCGGTGAGGCTAGGCTATTGGGGACTGATTTGGTATAGGATGCTTTGGAAAAGGTGAAACTGATTCAGGAGAGGCTTCGCACGGCATAGTCGAGGCAAAAGAGTTATGCTGATAGGAGGGTTCGAGATGTGTCCTACATGGTTGGCGAGAAGGTTCTGTTGAAGGTTTCGCCCATGAAGGTGTTATGAGATTCGGGAAGAAAGGGAAATTGAGTCCTCGATTCATTAGGCCTTTTTAGGTGCTTCGGAGGATTGGGGAGGTGGCTTATGAGCTTGCTTTGCCACCCAGCTTGTCGAGTGTGCATCCGGTATTTCATGTTTCTATGCTCCAGAAGTATATTGGGGATCCGTCTCACGTTATGGATTTCAGCACGGTTCAGTTGGATGATGATCTGACCTATGATGTGGAGCCAGTAGCTATTTTGGGTCGTCAGGAATGAAAGTTGAGGTCAAATGATATAGCTTCAGTGAAAGTGCAATGGAGAGGTCGGCCCGCGGAGGAGGCTACCTAAGAGACCAAGCGGGAGATGCGGAGCAGATACCCACACCTGTTTGAGGCTTCATGCATGTTTCTTGATTCGTTCGCGGACGAACGTTTATTTAAGTTGGGGAGGATGTGACGATCCAGCCATTCGTCTAATGAGTTACCGCTCTGTTTCCCCCATTTCTGCTTCTTTATGCTTCGTTATCCGTTTTTTCGGTGATCGAGTTGATTAGTTTGTGTTCGGAGAGGATTTGGTAAGAAATGAGAAACTTAGTCTCCTTTAAGAAGGTTTAAGTTGGAAAAGTCAACCGGATGTTGACTTATGTGTTAGAGGGCTCGGATGTAGGGATGGTAATTGGGGCGGGGAGGGGTAGGATGGGCTTGGGCAACCTTTGACCCACTAAGATTTTGACCCGCCCTGCCCTGCCCCGTTTAGCCTTGTTCCAAAATTTTGCCCTGCCCTGCCCTGCCCCGTTTAGATTCATTTTCATTTTTTTTTATTTCTCAGTAAATACTTTGTCTTACCCGTATATTTATATAAATACCATATTTTACATCAACTCTGCCAAAGAAAAACAAAGAACATCATCTTTGTTTTAAACCATCATCTTCGAAGATTAACATGCTATTTGGTTTTTAACCATCATCTTCTAAGATTAACTATGAGAAGATACATAATTTTTAACAGGTATTGAAATATTGCAATTATATTTATTCATATACAGGTGTTTGTCTTTATAAATATTGACGATTAAGAAGGGACTTCGGCATTCTTTTTAAAATTTTATCGCGAATTATAAATTGCGAACAATTAAAGTTGGCATTAGTAAATGTCACGGTTGAAAATCATACAACACATGGCTTCTCTCACTCTCAAGATAATGCATAGTATGTATACTTTGGATTGTCTATTTCTTAATTGTAGTTTCCATGTTATATTCATTAATACGTAGAAAATTCTACCATCCTTTAAAGGTATTATTCCAAATTTGTGTATGTGACATCCTCTAGCTACTTCAATATCGATTTATGAAAAAGAAGACACGGACAATAAAGTAAGCAAGGGTTTGACCTACAGCCTTCCCTGCCCCATTAAAAATTTTCAAAAATATAGTTTTGCCCTGCCCTGCCCTGCCCCATTTACATATTTCCCTGCCTTGCCCCGTTTACTGTTTGCCCTGCCCTGCCCCAATTGCCATCCCTTCTTGGATGTGAGTTCCGATTGTTCAGTTAGCTTCTGGAGGTGAATTATGACTTAGGAGTGCGATCGGAATGGGTTTTGGAGGTTCGGAGTAGAGTTAGGCTTGAATTGGCGAAGTTGATATTTTGCCGATTTCCGGTTGATGGGTGAGATTTTGATATAAGGATAAGAATGGAATTCCAAAAGTTGCAGTAGCTTTGTTGTGTCATTCGGGATGTGTGTGCAAAATTTCAGGTCATGCGGACGTGGTTTGGTCTGGTTTTTGATGGAAAGCATATTTCGGAAGATTTTAGAAACTTAGGCTTGAATCCGATGTGTTTTGAGTAATTTGATGTTGTTTGAGGTGTTTTGATGATTGGAACAAGTTTGAATAAGGTTTTTAGGATGTGTTGGTGCTTTTGGTTGAGGTCGCAAGGGCCTCGGGTGAGTTTCAGATGGTCAATTGGACCATTTCGTGCCTTAAAGGATTGCTAAAAGTTGCAGGTTCACTATTGCAGAACTTTGCTCTATGCGATCACATAAGGAGTCCTGCAGTTGCATAGAAGGATTTGAGGGAGCTGTTCAGTTGCTCATTGTGAACGCGGTTGTGGGGTCGCGATCGCATAGTGTTAAGTGGGCCCGGGCCTGGATGGTTTTTGTTCATTGCGAACGCAGAGAGGTACCCGTGATCGCGTAGAGTAAGGATCCTTATGCATTGCGATCGCAGGTGCTTGTATGCGATCACATAGGGTAAATTTGGGAGCTGAGATTTTTGTGCTTCGCGATCGCGAAGGTTTTTCCGCGATCGCATAGAAGAAAATATGCCTGGGCAAAATGTTTTTAAACTCGTCTTGTCTGCGAGAATTGGGTTTATTTCCTCCATAGTTGGCCATTTTGGGAGATTTTTGAAGGAGATTGAAGAGGGATTCAAGGGAAATGGTTGGGAGGGAAGATTTTCGGACTTAAAACTCGATTATTATGTGATATCTACCTAGAAATTCATGGAACTTAAGCTAAAAATTGGAAGAACTAGGGCTTGGGATTTTGAACTTTTGAATTGGGATTTGAAGGACCATTTGAGGTTAGATTTGAGAACTTTTGGTGTGAATGAACTCGTGGAGAGATAAGGAACTTGTTGATGTGACAATTTCTGAGTTTCGAGAAGTGGGCCCGGGGCTCGAGTTTCGCTAATTTCAGGATTTTTGGTATTTTTTGATTGTTTTCGCTTGGGCTTTGTCCCCTTAGCATATTGTGACGTATTCATTATGATTTTGGATAGATTCGACGCATGTGGAGGCTGATTCGCGGGGCAAAGGCATCGCGATCTAGAGATTTAGCCGGTTCAAGGTGAGTAATGATTTTAAATGATGTCTTGAGGGCTTGAAACCCCGGATTGCACATCGTAGTGCTATATTGAGGTGAGACACACGCTTGATGATGAGAGTGGGTTCGTTCACTATTGGGGATTTGTGACTTGGTCCGTCCCGATCGATGATTTTACCGCGTATTTGATAGAAAACTATTTGCTATCATCATTATTTGGGCTAAATGCCATATTTGGGCCTAGTGTCAACTATTTGAACCCTTCGGGGATTTTTATTACTGTTTCCTCACTGTTTAGACTTATTACTTGAACTCAATCATGTTATCTTCCACTGTTTTACTACTCAGCCCTTTTTACTAAGTTTTGAGACTTAAATGATGTTTTAAATGGTGTTTTGGGCTGAAAAATACTGTTTTACTATTGCCCGAGGGGCTTGTGATGATTTTTGGACTGAGTAAGGCTGAGGGCCTATGTTGTGAGGAACATTGATACTGATATGAGGCCGAGGGCCTGGGATACATATATACGCCACGAGGTGGCTTGTTTGATATGAGGTTGAGGGCTTAGATTTGATGCCACGAGATGGCTTAATATTGCGCTTGGGCCGTAAGGGGCCCTTCCAGGAGTCTGCACACCCCTAGTGAGCGCGAGTACCCATTGTGATGTGAAATTGAGCCCGAGGGGCAGAAATTATTGATACTGTGCTCGAGGGGCGAACTTCTATGTGTTTACTTTATCTTGACTGTCTGTCAATTACCTGTTTATTTGTTGTAGAGGCATTTTATTCTGCTTTTCGTTTGTTTACTGCTTACAAATTTCCTATTTAATTGCTTCATTATAGAATACCTTGTGTATACGTGTTTTCTTACTTTCAGTCATTATTTATTTTTATTACTCACTAGGTCAGAGTATTCATATTACTCCGTGCACCTTACGTGCAGATCTAGGTGCCCCAGAGGCCGAGTGAGAGCTTTTTCAGTAGTTCAGAATTTGTCGGGGATTTCGAGGTAGTTGCATGGTGTCCATAACCTTGATTTCTCCCTCCTATCTTATTACTTTTTAGTTTTTCCTAGACTATTTATGTAATAGGTTGTTTAGACTTGTATTAGCGGCTCTAGACTCATGACACCGGATTAGTGTGGGCTGTGTAGTAATTGCTATGTTGGTTTTTCCGCATATTTCTGTCCTTTTTAATACTTATAATGAATTCCGCGTTTAAATCTTATGTTAGAAAAATGGCTTAAAGTTATAGGTAAATGGGTTGTAATTATGAGCTTGTTGGCTTGCCTAGAAGTGTGATAGGCACAATCACGACCGGTATTTGGGGTCGTGACACGTTTCAAGTTTTGGCATCAGGAGCTGACCTGGGAAAACAAGGGAATACATTTCAAGTTTTCGCATCAGGCGCCCACCGGGAAAATAAGGGGATACATTTCACATTTTAACATCAGGCGCCCATCTGGAAAACATGAGAATACATTCCAAGTTTTGGCATCAGGCACCCACCTAGGAAAAAAGGGAATACATTTCAAGTTTTTGCATCGGGCTCCCACCTAGAAAACAAGGGCATTTCAAGTTTTGGCATCATGCACCCACCTAGGGGAAAAAGGGAATACATTTCAAGTTTTGGCATCAGACGCCCACCTGGAAAACAAGGGAATACATTGCATGTTTTGGCATCAGGTGCCCACCTAAAAAACAAGGGAGTACATTTCATGTTTTGGCATCAGGCGCCCACCAGGAAAACAAAGGAATACATTGCAAGTTTCGGCATCAGGCGCCCACCTGAAGGAATACATTTCATGTTTTGGCATCAGATGCCCACCTGGATAACAAGGGAATACATTTAATGTTTTGGCATCAGCCTGCCACCTGGATATTAAGGGAATACATTGAATTTTTCGGCATCAGGCGACCACTTGAAAAACAAGGGAATACATTTCATGTTTTGGCATTAGGCGCCCACCTGAAAAACAAGGGAATACATTGCAAGTTTTGGCATCAGGAGCCACCTGGAAAACAAGGGAACACATTTCAAGTTTTTGCATCAGGAGGCCACCTGGAAAACAAGGGCATACATTTCAAGTTTTAGCATCAGGTGCCCACCTGGAAAAGAAGGGAATACATTGCAAGTTTTGGCATCAGGCACCGCTAGAAAACAAGGGAATACATTTCAAGTTTTGGCATCAGGTGACCACCTAGAAAACAAGGGAATACATTTCATGTTTGGCATCAGGCGCCCACCTGGAAAACATAGGAATACATTTCATGTTTTCGCATCAGGCGCCCACTTGCAAAATAAGGGAATACATTTCAAGTTTTGGCATCAGGCGCCCACCTAGAAAATAAGGGAATACATTTCAAGTTTTGGCATCTGGCGCCCATCTGGAAAACATGGGAATACATTTCAAGTTTTGGCATCAGGCGCCCACCTAGAAAAAAGGGGTATACATTTCAAGTTTTTGCATCGGGCGCCCACCTAGAAAACAAGGGAATACATTTCAAGGTTTGCCATCAGGCGCTCACCTGGGAAAATAAGGTAATACATTTCAAGTTTCGGCATCAGGCGCCCACCTGAAAAACAATGGAATACATTTCAAGTTTCAGCATCAGGCGCCACCTGAGGGAATACATTTCAAGTTTTGGCATCAGACGCCCACCTGGATAACAAGGGAATACATTTTAAGTTTTGGCATAAGGCATCCACCTAGATAACAAGGGAAAACAATGCAAGTTTTAGCATCATGCGCCCACCTGAAAAACAATGGAATACATTGCAAGTTTTGGCATCAGGCGCCCACCTGGAAAATAAGGGAGTACATTTCAAGTTTGGCATCAAGAGCTCACCTGGGAAAACAAGGGAATACGTTTCAAGTTTTGGCATCAGGCGCCAACCTGGAAATCAAGGGTATACATTGCATGTTTTGGCATCAGGTGCTCACCTGGAAAACAAGGGAATACATTTTATGTTTTGGCATCAGGCGCCCACCCGGAAAAAAGTGAATAAATTTCATGTTTTAGCATCAGACGACCACCTGGGATAACAAGGGAATACATTTCAAGTTTTCGCATTAGGCGCCCACCTAGAAAAAAAAGGGAATTCATTTCAAGTTTGGCATCAGGAGCTCACCTGGGAATACAAGGGAATACGTTTCAAGTTTTGGCATCAGGCGCTCAATTGGAAATCAAGGGAATACATTGCATGTTTTGGCATCAGGTGCTCACCTAGAAAACAAGGGAATACATTTCATGTTTTGGCATCAGGCGCCCACCTGGAAAACAAAGGAATGCATTTCAAGTTTTGGCATCAGGTACTCACCTAGAAATAAAAGGAATACATTTAAAGGTTTTGCATAAGGCGCTCACCTGGGAAAACAAGGGAATACATTTCAAGTTTTGGCATCAGGCGCCCACCTGGAAAACAAGGGAATACATTGCATGTTTTGGCATAAGGCGCCCACCTAGAAAATAGGGGAATACATTTCAAGTTTTTGCATTGGGCGCCCACCTAGAAAACAAGGGAATACATTTCATGTTATAGCATCAGGCGCCCACCTGGATAACAAGGGAATGCATTGCAAATTTTGGCATATGGAACACACCTGGAAAACAAGGGAATACATTGCTAGTTTTGGCACCAGACACCCACCTGGATATCAAGGGAAGACATTCCTTGTTTTGTCATTAGGAGCCCACCTGGAAAACAAAGGATTGCATTTTAAGTTTCGGCATCAGGCACCCACTTGGAAAACAAGTGAATACATTGCATGTTTTGGCATCTGGCGCCCACCTGGAAAACAAGGGAATATATTTCAAGTTTTGGAATCAGACGCCCACTAGGAAAACAAAGGAATACATAGCAAGTTTTGGCATCAGGCGCCCACCTAAAAAACAAGGGAATACATCTCAATTTTCGGCATCAGGCGCCTACCTGGAAAACAAAGGAATACATTTCAAGGTTTAGCATCTGGCGTCCACCTAGAAAGAAAGGGAATATATTTCAAGTTTTTGCATCGGGTGCCCACCGGGAAAAAAAAGAAATATAATTCAAGTTTTAGCATCAGGCACCCACCTAGAAATAAAAGGAATACATTTAAAGGTTTGGCATCAGGAGCTCACCTGGGAAAACAAGGGAGTAAGTTTCATGTTTTGGGATCAGGCGCCCACCTTGAAAACAAGGGAATACATTTGAAGTATTGGCATCAGGCGCCCACCTAGAAAAAAGGGGAATACATTTCAAATTTTTGCATCGGGCGCCCACCTAGAAAACAAGGGAATACATTTCAAGTTATGGCATCTGGCGCTTACCTAGGAAAAAAGGGAATACATTTCAAGTTTCGACATTAGGGGCCCACCTGAAAAACAAGGGAATACATTGCCAGTTTTGGCATCAGGCGCCCACCTGGAAAACAAGGGAATACATCACAAGTTTCGGTATCAGGCGCCCACCTGGAAAACGAGAGATTACATTTCATGTTTTGGCATCTGGCGTCCACCTAGAAAAAAAGGGAATACATTTCAAGTTTTTGCATCGGGAGCCCACAGAGAAAACAAGGGAATACATTTCAAGTTTTGGCATCAGGCGCTAACCTGGGAAAACAAGGGAATACGTTTCAAGTTTCGGCATCAGGCCCCCACCTAGAAAACAAGGGAATACATTGCATGTTTTTGCATCAGGCGCCCACACGGAAATCAAGGGAATACATTTCAAGTTTTGGCATCAGGCGCCCACCTAGAAAAAAAAGGGAATGCATTTCAAGTTTTGGCATCAGGCACCCACCTAGAATAAAATTGAATACATTTCAAGTTTTGGCATCAGGAGCTCACTTGGGAAAACAAGGGAGTACGTTTCAAGTTTTGGGATCAGGCGCCCACCTGGAAAATAAGGGAATATATTTCAAGTTTTGGCATCAGGCGCCCATCTGGAAAACATCAGAATACATTTCAAGTTCCCACCTGGAAATCAAGGGAATACATTTCAAGTTTCGGCATCAGGCGCCCACCTGGAAAACAAGGGAATACATTGCATGTTTTGGCATCAGGTGCTCACCCGGAAAACAAGGGAATTCATTTCATGTTTTGGCATCAGGCGCCCACCTGGATAACAAGGGAATGCATTTCAAGTTTTGGCATCAGGAACCCACCTAGAAATAAAAGGAATATATTTAAATGTTTGGCATCAGGAGCTCACCTGGAAATCAAGGGAATACATTTCAAGTTTCGGCATCAGGCGCCCACCTGGAAATCAAGGGAATACATTTCAAGTTTCGGTATCAGGCGCCCACCTAGAAAACAAGGGAATACATTGCATGTTTTGGCATCAGGTGCTCACCCGGAAAACAAGGGATTACATTTCATGTTTTGGCATCAGACGCCCACCTAGATAACAAGGGAATGCATTTCAAGTTTTGGCATCAGGAACCCACCTAGAAATAAAAGGAATATAATTAAAGGTTTGGCGTCAGGAGCTCACCTAGGAAAACGAGGGAGTACGTTTCAAGTTTTGGGATCAGGCGCCCACCTGGAAAACAAGGGAATACATTTCAAGTTTTGGCATCAGGCGCACACCTAGAAAAAAGGGGAATACATTTCAAGTTTTTGCATCGGGCGCTCACCTAGAAAACAAGGGAATACGTTTCAAGTTATGGCATCAGGCGCTCACCTAGGAAAAAAGGGAATACATTTCAAGTTTCGGCATCAGGGGTCCACCTGGAAAACAAGGGAATGCATTTCAAGTTTTTGCATCAGGCACCCACCTAGAAATAAAAGGAATACATTTAAAGGTTTGGCATCAGGAGCTCACCTGGGAAAACGAGGGAGTACGTTTCAAGTTTTGGGATCAGGCGCCCACCTGGAAAACAAGGGAATACATTTCATGTTTTGGCATCAGGCGCACACCTAGAAAAAAGGGGAATACATTTCAAGTTTTTGCATCGGGCGCTCACCTAGAAAACAAGGGAATACGTTTCAAGTTATGGCATCAGGCGCTCACCTAGGAAAAAAGGGAATACATTTCAAGTTTCGGCATCAGGGGTCCACCTGGAAAACAAGGGAATGCATTTCAAGTTTTGGCATCAGGCACCCACCTAGAAATAAAAGGAATACATTTAAAGGTTTGGCATCAGGAGCTCACCTGGGAAAACAAGGGAGTACGTTTCATGTTTTGGGATCAGGCACCCACCTGGAAAACAAGGGAATACATTTGAAGTATTGGCATCAGGCGCCCACCTAGAAAAAAGGGGAATACATTTCAAATTTTTGCATCGGGTGCCCACATAGAAAACAAGGGAATACATTTCAACTTAAGGCATCAGGCGCTTACCTAGGAAAAAAGGGAATACATTTCAAGTTTCGGCATTAGGGGCCCACCTGAAAAACAAGGGAATACATTGCAAGTTTTGGCATCAGGCGCCTACCTGGAAAACAAGGGAATACATCACAAGTTTCGGTATCAGGCGCCCACCTAGAAAACGAGAGATTACATTTCATATTTTGGCATCTGGCGTCCACCTAGAAAAAAAGGGAATACATTTCAAGTTTTTGCATAGGGCGCCCACCGAGAAAACAAGGGAATACATTTCATGTTTTGGCATCAGGCGCTAACCTAGGAAAACAAGGGAATACGTTTCATGTTTCTGCATCAGGCCCCCACCTAAAAAACAAGGGAATACATTGCATGTTTTGGCATCAGGCACCCACACGGAAATCAAGGGAATACATTTCAAGTTTTGGCATCAGGCGCCCACCTAGAAGTTTGGCATCAGGCGCCCACCTAGAAAAAAAGGGAATGCATTTCAAGTTTTGGCATCAGGCACCCACCTAGAATAAAAAGGAATACATTTCAAGTTTTGGCATTAGGAGCTCACTTGGGAAAACAAGGGAGTACGTTTCAAGTTTTGGGATCAGGCGCCCACATGGAAAATAAGGGAATATATTTCAAGTTTTGGCATCAGGCGCCCATCTAGAAAACATCAGAATACATTTCACGTTCCCCACCTGGAAATCAAGGGAATACATTTCAAGTTTCGGCATCAGGCGCCCACCTGGAAAACAAGGGAATACATTGCATGTTTTGGCATCATGTGCTCACCCGGAAAACAAGGGAATACATTTCATGTTTTGGCATCAGGCGCCCCCTGGATAACAAGGGAATGCATTTCAAGTTTTGGCATCAGGACCCCACCTAGAAATAAAAGGAATATATTTAAAGGTTTGGCATCAGGAGCTCACCTGGGAAAACAAGGGAATACATTTCAAGTTTCGGCATCAGGCGCCCACCTGGAAATCAAGGGAATACATTTCAAGTTTTGGTATCAGGCGCCCACCTAGAAAACAAGGGAATACATTGCAAGTTTTGGCATCAGGTGCTCACCCGGAAAACAAGGGAATACATTTCATGTTTTGGCATCAGGCGCCCACCTAGATAACAAGGGAATGCATTTCAAGCTTTGGCATCAGGAACCCACCTAGAAATAAAAGGAATATATTTAAAGGTTTGGCATCAGGAGCTCACCTGGGAAAACAAGGGAGTATGTTTCAAGTTTTGGGATCAGGCGCCCACCTGGAAAACAAGGGATACATTTCAAGTTTTGGCATCAGGCGCACACCTAGAAAAAATGGGAATACATTTCAAGTTTTTGCATCGGGCGCTCACCTAGAAAACAAGGGAATACGTTTCAAGTTATGGCATCAGGCGCTCACCTAGGAAAAAAGGGAATACATTTTAAGTTTCGGCATCAGGGGTCCACCTGAAAAACAAGGGAATACATTGCAAGTTTTGGCATCAGGCGCCCACCTGGAAAACAAGGGAATACATCTCCAGTTTCGGTATCAGGCGCCCACCTGGAAAACAAGGGATTACATTCCAAGTTTTGGCATGTGGCATCCACCTAGAAAAAAAGGGAATACTTTTCATGTTTTTGCATAGGGCGCCCACCGAGAAAACAAAGGAATACCTTTCAAGTTTTGGCATGAGTCACTAACCTTGGAAAACAAGGGAATACGTTTCAAGTATCGGCATCAGGCCCCCACCTAGAAAACAAGGGAATACATTACATGTTTTGGCATCAGGCGCCCACCAAGAAATCAAGGGAATACATTTAAAGTTTTGGCATAAGGAGCCCACCTAGAAAACAAGGGAATGCATTTCAAGTTTTGGAATCAAGCACCCACCTAGAATAAAAAGGAATACATTACAAGTTTTGGCATCAGGAGCTCACCTGGGAAAACAAGGGAGTACGTTTCAAGTTTTGGGATCATGCGCCCACCTAGAAAACAAGGGAATGCATTTCAAGTTTTGGCGTCAGGCACCCACCTAGAATAAAAAGGAATACATTTCAAGTTTTGGCATCAGGTGCCCACCGAGAAAACAATGGAATACATTTCAAGTTTTGGCATCAGGCGTTAACCTGTGAAAACAAGGGAATATGTTCCAAGTTTCGGCATTAGGCCCCCACCTAGAAAACAAGGGAATACATTGCATGTTTTGGCATCAGGCGCCCACCTAGAAAACAAGAGAATATATTTCAAGTTTGGGCATCAGGCTCCCACCTAGAAAATAAGGAAATACATTTCATGTTTTGGCATCAGGCGCCCATCTGGAAAACATCAGAATACATTTCAAGTTTTTGTATCAGGAACCCACCTAGAAAAAAGGGGAATACATTTCAAGTTTTGGCATCAGGAGCTCACCTCGGAAAACAAGGGAATGCGTTTCAAGTTTTGGCATTAGGCACCCACCTGGAAAATAAGGGAATACATTGCATGTTTTGGCATCAGGTGGTTACCTGGAAAACAAGGGAATACATTTCATGTTTTGGCATCAGGCGCCCACTGGGAAAACAAGGGAATGCATTTCAAGTTGTGGCATCAGGCACCCACCAAGAAATAAAAGGAATACATTTAAAGGTTTGGCATCAGGAGCTCACCTAGGAATACAAGGGATTACATTTCAAGTTTTGGCATCTGGCGTCCACCTAGAAAAAAGGGGAATACATTTCAAGTTTTTGCATTGGGCGCCCACTGAGAAAAAAAGGGAATATAATTCAAGTTTTTGCATCGGGCGCCCACCTAGAAAACATGGAAATACATTTCAAGTTTTCGCATCAGGCGCCCACCTAGGAAAACAAGGGAATGCATTTCAAGTTTTGGCATCAGGAACCCACCTAGAAATAAAAGGAATATATTTAAAGGTTTGGCATCAGGAGCTCACCTGGGAAAACAAGGGAGTACGTTTCAAGTTTTGGGATCAGGCGCCCACCTGGAAAACAAGGGAATACATTTCAAGTTTTGGCATCAGGCGCACACCTAGAAAAAAGGGGAATACATTTCAAGTTTTTGCATCGGGCGATCACCTAGAAAACAAGGGAATATGTTTCAAGTTATGGCATCAGGCGCTCACCTAGGAAAAAAGGGAATACATTTCAAGTTTCGGCATCAGGGGTCCACCTGAAAAACAAGGGAATACATTGCAAGTTTTGGCATCAGGAGCCCACCTGGAAAACAAGGGAATACATCTCCAGTTTCGGTATCAGGCGCCCACCTGGAAAACAAGGGATTACATTTCAAGTTTTGGCATCTGGCGTCCACCTAGAAAAAAAGGGAATACTTTTCATGTTTTTGCATAGGGCGCCCACCGAGAAAACAAAGGAATACCTTTCAAGTTTTGGCATGAGTCACTAACCTTGGAAAACAAGGGAATACGTTTCAAGTATCGGCATCAGGCCCCCACCTAGAAAACAAGGGAATACATTACATGTTTTGGCATCAGGCGCCCACCAAGAAATCAAGGGAATACATTTAAAGTTTTGGCATAAGGAGCCCACCTAGAAAACAAGGGAATGCATTTCAAGTTTTGGAATCAAGCACCCACCTAGAATAAAAAGGAATACATTACAAGTTTTGGCATCAGGAGCTCACCTGGGAAAACAAGGGAGTACGTTTCAAGTTTTGGGATCATGCGCCCACCTAGAAAACAAGGGAATGCATTTCAAGTTTTGGCGTCAGGCACCCACCTAGAATAAAAAGGAATACATTTCAAGTTTTGGCATCAGGTGCCCACCGAGAAAACAATGGAATACATTTCAAGTTTTGGCATCAGGCGTTAACCTGTGAAAACAAGGGAATATGTTCCAAGTTTCGGCATTAGGCCCCCACCTAGAAAACAAGGGAATACATTGCATGTTTTGGCATCAGGCGCCCACCTAGAAAACAAGGGAATATATTTCAAGTTTGGGCATCAGGCTCCCACCTAGAAAATAAGGAAATACATTTCATGTTTTGGCATCAGGCGCCCATCTGGAAAACATCAGAATACATTTCAAGTTTTTGTATCAGGAACCCACCTAGAAAAAAGGGGAATACATTTCAAGTTTTGGCATCAGGAGCTCACCTCGGAAAACAAGGGAATGCGTTTCAAGTTTTGGCATTAGGCACCCACCTGGAAAATAAGGGAATACATTGCATGTTTTGGCATCAGGTGGTTACCTGGAAAACAAGGGAATACATTTCATGTTTTGGCATCAGGCGCCCACTGGGAAAACAAGGGAATGCATTTCAAGTTGTGGCATCAGGCACCCACCAAGAAATAAAAGGAATACATTTAAAGGTTTGGCATCAGGAGCTCACCTAGGAATACAAGGGATTACATTTCAAGTTTTGGCATCTGGCGTCCACCTAGAAAAAAGGGGAATACATTTCAAGTTTTTGCATTGGGCGCCCACTGAGAAAAAAAGGGAATATAATTCAAGTTTTTGCATCGGGCGCCCACCTAGAAAACATGGAAATACATTTCAAGTTTTCGCATCAGGCGCCCACCTAGGAAAACAAGGGAATGCATTTCAAGTTTTGGCATCAGGAACCCACCTAGAAATAAAAGGAATATATTTAAAGGTTTGGCATCAGGAGCTCACCTGGGAAAACAAGGGAGTACGTTTCAAGTTTTGGGATCAGGCGCCCACCTGGAAAACAAGGGAATACATTTCAAGTTTTGGCATCAGGCGCACACCTAGAAAAAAGGGGAATACATTTCAAGTTTTTGCATCGGGCGATCACCTAGAAAACAAGGGAATATGTTTCAAGTTATGGCATCAGGCGCTCACCTAGGAAAAAAGGGAATACATTTCAAGTTTCGGCATCAGGGGTCCACCTGAAAAACAAGGGAATACATTGCAAGTTTTGGCATCAGGAGCCCACCTGGAAAACAAGGGAATACATCTCCAGTTTCGGTATCAGGCGCCCACCTGGAAAACAAGGGATTACATTTCAAGTTTTGGCATCTGGCGTCCACCTAGAAAAAAAGGGAATACTTTTCATGTTTTTGCATAGGGCGCCCACCGAGAAAACAAAGGAATACCTTTCAAGTTTTGGCATGAGGCACTAACCTGGGAAAACAAGGGAATACGTTTCAAGTATCGGCATCAGGCCCCCACCTAGAAAATAAGGGAATACATTGCATGTTTTGGCATCAGGCGCCCACGCAGAAATCAAGGGAATACATTTCAAGTTTTGGCATAAGGCGCCCACCTAGAAAACAAGGGAATGCATTTCAAGTTTTGGCATCAAGCACCCACCTAGAATAAAAAGGAATACATTTCAAGTTTTGGCATCAGGAGCTCACCTGGGAAAACAAGGGTGTACGTTTCAAGTTTTGGGATCAGGCGCCCACCTAGAAAACAAGGGAATGCATTTCAAGTTTTGGCGTCAGGCACCCACCTAGAATAAAAAGGAATGCATTTCAAGTTTTGGCATCAGGTGCCCACCGAGAAAACAAGGGAATACATTTCAAGTTTTGGCATCAGGCGTTAACCTGTGAAAACAAGGGAATATGTTCCAAGTTTCGGCATCAGGCCCCCACCTAGAAAACAAGGGAATACATTGCATGTTTTGGCATCAGGCGCCCACCTAGAAAACAAGGGAATATATTTCAAGTTTTGGCATCAGGCTCCCACCTAGAAAATAAGGGAATACATTTCATTTTTTGGCATCAGACGCCCATCTGGAAAACATCAGAATACATTTCAAGTTTTTGTATCAGGAACCCACCTAGAAAAAAGGGGAATACATTTCAAGTTTTGGCATCAGGAGCTCACCTCGGAAAACAAGGGAATACGTTTCAAGTTTTGGCATTAGGCGCCCACCTGGAAAATAAGGGAATACATTGCATGTTTTGGCATCAGGTGGTCACCTGGAAAACAAGGGAATACATTTCATATTTTGGCATCAGGCGCCCATTGGGAAAACAAGGGAATGCATTTCAAGTTGTGGCATCAGGCACCCACCTAGAAATAAAAGGAATACATTTAAAGGTTTGGCATCAGGAGCTCACCTAGGAATACAAGGGATTACATTTCAAGTTTTGGCATCTGGCGTCCACCTAGAAAAAAGGGGAATACATTTCAAGTTTTTGCATTGGGCGCCCACCGAGAAAAAAAGGGAATATAATTCAAGTTTTTGCATCGGGCGCCCACCTAGAAAACATGGAAATACATTTCAAGTTTTGGCATCAGGCGCTCACCTAGGAAAACAAAGGGAATACATTTCAAGTTTTGGCATCAGGCACCCACCTGGAAAACAAGGGAATACATTGCATGTTTTGGCATAAGGCGCCCACCTAGAAAATAGGGGAATACATTTCAAGTTTTGGCATCAGGCGCCCACCTGGAAAACAATGGAATACATCTCAAGTTTCGGTATCAGGCGCCCACCTGGAAAACAAAGGATTACATTTCAAGTTTTGGCATCTGGCGTCCACCTAGAAAAAAAGGGAATATATTTCAAGTTTTTGCATCGGGCGCCGACCGAGAAAATAAAGGAATACATTTCAAGTTATGGCATCAGGCGCTAACCTGGGAAAACAAGGGAATACGTTTCAAGTATCGGCATCAGGCCCCCACCTAGAAAACAAGGGAATACATTGCATGTTTTGGCATCAGGCGCCACCCGGAAATCAAGGGAATACATTTCAAGTTTTGGCATCAGGCGCCCACCTAGAAAACATGGGAATGCATTTCAAGTTTTGGCATAAGGCACCCACCTTGAATAAAAAGGAATACATTTCATGTTTTGGCATCAGGAGCTCACCTGGGAAAATGAGGGAGTACGTTTCATGTTTTGGGATCAGGCGCCCACCTGGAAAACAAGGGAATACATTTCAAGTTTTGGCATCTGGCGCCCACCTGGAAAATAAGGGAATACATTTCAAGTTTTGGCATCAGGCGCCCATTTGGAAAACATCGGAATACATTTCAAGTTTTTGTACCAGGTGCCCACCTAGAAAAAAAGGGAATACATTTCAAGTTTTGGCATAATGATACCAATTTTTGTGGGGGGGGGGGGTCATTTTAATTTTTATACTGCAATGTATACCTGATGATACATATATTCATTGTTTTAATATTTGTAAGAATTATTATTTTTCTGTGTTGATAAGTCTCAAGATTATCTCTATAAAATTCAATTTCTTTCTCTATAGTTAATAAAGCTTTATTACGTAATCTATTATATTTAATTATGTCTTTGCAGGTTTTAATATTGTATTTAACACAATCTATTTTTCTATTTATGTTACTGAGGTTTTTAAGAAGTTTCCATTTCTGGGTGTTATAGAATCTTATGTAATGAAAAGTGTTGTGTTTCATTTATAAACAGATTTTATTAACTTGATATGTGATCATTAATCTGAAAATAAATCTAATTCATATAGATCTAATATATCTATTTCTTGTGATACAATTAGTTCCGTAAATACTTGTTCCATTACATATATTATTTCAAAAGTAACTAAAATATCATAAATTTTCCTTTTAACATCGTTATTAAGTCTGTTAAAGATATATAACATAAGTATTTTGTAGTCAATATTTTCTTCTAATAAATACGTGTGGTTGTTCATTCAGATTTACTATTTATCCTTATCATGTGTTTACTAAACATATTCCCTCTAACCTCTTTGTTTATCATAGAGTTTATCATATTTTAATAAGTATTTTAATACTGCGATGTATACCTGCTGATACATATATTCATTGTTTTAATATTTGTAAGAATTATTGTTTTTCTGTATTGATAAGTCTCAAGATTATCTCTATAAAATTCAATTTCTTTCTCTATAGTTAATAAAGCTTTATTACGTAATCTAATATATTTAATTATGTCTTTGCAGGTTTTAATATTGTGTTTAACACAATCTATTTTTCTATTTATGTTACTGAGGTTTTTAAGAAGTTTCCATTTCTAGGTGTTATAGAATCTTATGTAATGAAAAGTGTTATGTTTCATTTATAAACAGATATTATTAACTTGATATGTAATCATTAATCTGAATATAAATCTAATTCATATAGATCTAATATATCTATTTCTTGTGATACAATTAGTTCTGTAAATGCTTGTTCCATTACATATATTATTTCAAAAGTAACTAAAATATCATAAATTTTTCTTTTAACATCGTTATTAAGTCTGTTAAAGATATATAATATAAGTATTTTGTAGTCAATATTTTCTTCTAATAAATACGTGTGGTTGTTCATTCAGATTTACTATTTATCCTTATCATGTGTTTACTAAACATATTCCCTCTAACCTCTTTGTTTATCATAGAGTTTATCATATTTTAATAAGTTATACTGAACAATCTTTTCTGGTCACTACCATGTTTTTCATGCTTCAATCATTTACCCTAACAGCGCCTCAACTCTGTGTACTCCCCCTAAACGGCTTCCTTGCCTACTGGTTTCCACTTTAGGATGGCATAGTCTGGGCTTAACTACTCTCAGCATTATTAGACAGGCAAACTTTCTCAAGATGTTCTTTATAACAGTACTATAACATGATAAACAATTATGATATTCAAGAGATTATAAGGAATATAAGAGTTTAGTTAAACATGATTATGAATAAACTTACCTGGTTTTGTAACTCGTTTGAATGCTCCATAGCTTTCAGAAGTTTGTATATAATCAGATATTTTATTGAGAGAAGATAAGAGAGAGAAGGTGAGTATGAGGATGTCCTTTCTTCCTCGGATTTACATTCTATATATAGAAAATTAAAACGACTCCTACTGTTCACAAATGACTCTTACTATTCATGAACGACCTTTACTGTTCATGATTATGACTCTTACTATTTACTTTACGACTTTTTTACATGACTCTTACTATTCATGAACGACCTTTACTGTTCATGATTATGACTCTTACTTTACGACTTTTTTACATGACTCGACCCTTTACATTATTTGTTTTCAATAGCTGTTTCCTTCATTTGTCTTCTTGCTGATACCTTCATTCTAATTGGACTTCTGGTACATAGTTATCTTCTCCATTGCACTTTGAACATATGTGGTCTGGATATTTGTGTCCCACTAGTTTGTAGTATCTTGTCAATAACTCGTTTGAAATAAATTCTTTTTTCAATGCTCTGGTAGTTGGTTGCATTTCTGGCTTTAATAATGATAAAATCCATTTCTGGACTTCATCCATATCTCCTTGTCGTAGTTCTTTTGAGTTGGCATATATCATTAACTGGTCTCTGGAATAACAGCTCCAGATAGCATTTCCTTGTAGATAATTGTTAGCTAGTTCTTGAATAATAGTTGCTATACCAATTATTCTTTTGTTGGCATAGAAACTTGGTATCTCCATTTTCTGTATCTCCGGTTGTTTCTCTATTTCCTCTGGTATTATCATATCTCGTGTTAGTCCTATCTTTATCACCTGTATAATGGGTTTTATTTCATCATATAGTATTTCAGTTGGTGCTGTATAGAATTTGATGAAGAATAGGTTGCCTTTTGTAATTCTTTTGAAGGTGACAAATGCTTTGTATAGCTCTGGTATTCCAATTATTTCTTCTCCGTCATGGGTATATACGGTGCTGAGTAGTCCGTAGTTGTAACATGTCTTTACTAGGTTGGCTTTTGTTTTTGGTTGGGCTATTAGCCTATTATATCCCTGTAGTTTTTGGGTTATATAATCTTGTGTTGGATCTGTAGTAGTAGTTGATCTGGGGTTTAGGTTTAGAAATGTCTGAATTTTATATATATTCTCAATATATGTTTGAGTAATATGGTTATATACCTTTTTGTTGTGGTGTAGGCTATTAGCATAGGTTGTAGTTTGTGGGGTTATAACTATTGCTTCTTTTGGCTTTTTTGATGTAAATGGCTTATCAAATACGTTGTTTAAATTTACATTGGTATGTAGCTTCTTATTCACCTGTTTGCTTGTGCCTGCAGCTGTAGGTAAACAAACTTTGTCATGGGTTTTTTGGAGTTTCCCAACGTCTCCTTCTAATTCTGGAATTTTTAAGTCTTCCGATCGACTTAGCTCCGCATTTTTATAGTCATGCTGCTGACTTTCTAGCTGTTGTAATCTTTTGCCCATACTATCCATCTATAATGATAGGGTAGTAAGGATTGCAAATATATATTTCGACTCTTGATTCTCATCAGTTTGAGTACTTTTGTCTTGATAAGTAATCTACAAAAACATTCTTGTCAGTTCGTATTACTTCAATTGTAAATGTAAAATTTTGTATATTCAATACAAGTCTTCTTATTTCCTTTGTAGTTACTGAATCTTGTACTTTCCGTGTTATCCACCATTTTACTTGTGTATTATATGTTCTTACAATAAACTTGTTATAAACAATATATGGCTCAAATGCTAACAAACATTTATATAATCTAAATAGTTCTTTCCTATTTATCTCCCATTTAATTTGTGGTTCCGTGTATGATCCTGAATAATATCTACAATGGTGTTCAATATTTTCATTATCATATTTATATTTTAGAACTCCTCCATAGCTGTGATCACTAGAATCAGTTTCTACAATATATGTGAACTTTTTCTTTTCATCTGGGAAATATAGTTTTGGTAATTTTTTACACATATTTTTTATCTTCTGTATATGTATTTTATCCTTTTCGTCAAAATGATATTCTATATCCTTTTTTAATTTTCTCTGTAATGGTTTTAAGTTTTCTGCTAATTTAAGAATATATTCTCTTACTTGGTTAACCAATCCTAAAAATGATTGTAACTTCTTTTTTGTATCAAGTGTTTCATTTAAGTTAATTATTTTTTGTACTATATGGGTTTGCATTTTTATTCCGTTTTTGTCTATTTGTATACCTAAAAATTCTATTTGATTTATCATTACTTCTGCTTTCTTTTTACTTAAACTTATTCCTGATATTTCTACAATGTGTATGAATTTTTCTAGTAGTTTTATATGTTCGTTTTCTGTTCTAGAATATAACAGTATATCATCTATATATATTATACAATTTTCTAATTGGTTAAGTAGTTATCCATAAAATGTTGATATCTACCTGGTGCATTTTTATATCCAAATGGTAATACATTCCATTCATAAAATCCTTGTGGTACTATGAATGCTGTTAACTTCTTAGATTCGTCTTCTAGTTTTAAATGGTAAAATCCTGATTTACAATCAAACTTACTGAAATAGTTATATCCTTGTATTTGTCTGATTTTTAGTATTTTATTTGGTATCGGATAATTATATGTTTTTGTTTTTGCATTTAAATTTCTATAATCTATAACCATACGGCTTTTTCCTTGTTTTTGTTCACTATGCTTATTTACTATAAATGTCGGGCTAGTATGTTTACTATTACTTTCTTGTATGTACTTATTGTCTAATAATTCCTTTATATGCATTTTAAATTCTGTTAAATCATTAAAGTTGTATTTTAAAGGTTTTTGTGTTACTATGCTATTTTCATCTATTAGTTCAATCTTTATTTTTGTTTTATGTTTTTCCCATCCTTGGAGTGGATTATCATTATATAGTAATTCTAATTTATCTTGCAGTAGTTTTATTTTATTTATTGAGAAAATGATTATCTCTATATTATGGTTGCTTTGTATTACATTTTCTAATTTTTGGGTAATCTTTTCACTTCCTTTAATCCAGGGTGTTGTTTTTCTTACTTTATTATTTACTCTTTTTGCTCCTAATTTTTGTTTACACGGGGTAGTAAACCACCAATGTGTTTTTGTTATTATATGTGGGTATAATTTATCTAAAAATGGCATTCCTAATAATATATCTTTATTTGTGAATTCATAACTATATATTTCTTCTATGGTTAATATTTTATCCCATATTTGTATCTTTATATTTCTTGCTTTGTATGTTATCATACTTCCCTCATTATTGAATCCTGTTACTACTATGGGTTTTTTAGCTTTTCCCATTTACTTTCTGGTAAACAATTATGTCTACACATGTTAGCTTCTGCTCCTGTATCCATCATAGGTGTATAGTATCTATTATAATATCCTTCTACTATTATCTTGGCAAGTATGTATATCTTTGGCATTATATCAAAGTTCTTTTTATTATTATTTTCTTATTTTCATAACTTATCGTTAATTGTCTATCTTCTAATTTATATGGTTTGACTTTTTCTAACCATTTTATTCCTAGTGTAATGTTTTTATCGCCTTGATATATTTTAAAATTTATTAGTATTGGTATTCCTCCAATAATTAGTTATTTTTCAGTTGTTTCTTCGTTTTTTCTTAACGCTTTTGGTAGTTCTGAATTTTGCTGTTCTATTGTCACTATCTCTTGTTCTGGTATTAATTCTCTTATAACATAATTCTCTTCCTGCCCTGTATTTATTAATATTAAATATTTTCTTTGGTCCATTATTCCTGTTATATAATAATGGTGTGGGTTTATTTCTTCTATTTTTTGTTCTATTAATTTTTTTGGAGTTATATAATTTATTATTCTTGATGTACTTCTTGATGTACTTATTCTTGATGACGTTTCTGGCATTTCATTATTTGTTCGTTTTGACGTGCTTAATCTTTCTTTTACTATTTCTAAATCTTCTTCCATGTCCATTTCCGTATAACTGTAATCATTGTTGTCTATAACTGATACTATTCTTTTGAATGGATTTTCTATTTTTATTTTATTTATTTTATTTTTAGCTGTTATCTTATGTTTTGTTGTTAAGACATATAGATTTTTACATCTTGCTGTGAATATTTTACTTCCTGGTGCTAATTCTATTCCAGACATTTTCCAGTATAGCACTAATGATTTATCTATATTTTTATCATCTATTGCTACTGAATAGTTGGCACTTACTATAAATTTAAATTTTTGGTATATTAAGTTACCTCTTACGGCACTTATTATACTCTTTTTTATAGGTTGTACAATTCTATCATCTGCCAAGTATATTTCTATAGGGGTATCTATTCCTTCCCTAAAACATGCTTTTATTAGGATCTCCGTTCCTCCTAAGTGTACATATTTTATTGTATTTTTTGCTTTTATATCTTGTATTTCTTTATTTAGTAGTTTTTTATTTAAAATTGGTATTTGTGCTTTACCTTTGATGTATTTACAATCTATTATATGTTCTCTTTGGCTTACTACATAGTATTCTTCTTTCTGTCTTTTAAACCAATTCTTTATTGTTGGTACTTCTAATATTTTGTCTATGCTTAGATCCAATTCTTTTCCTTTTATTTGTTCAAATATATTAGCGTCAAATATTATTTTTTGTTCTGAAGATTGTTCATCTTGGTATTCTTCTTGTTGTATAATTTGTATATCTTTTTCTGTCATTACTTTCTTCGTCTGATTCTTCTATATTATTGTCTATTTCTTTTTCATTATCGGGGAACTCGTTTTCTGATATCTCATATATGCTGTCTTCACTGCTTAATTCATAATCTACATATTCTATTTGTGTACATTTATCATTATCTATCATTATTTCGGTAATTTATTTTTTCTTTGGGTTTTTTGGTAATCTACAATCTTTGGCTAAGTGTCCTAGCTTTCCACAATTATAGCAAGTACATTCTGTTAGTTTTTTTTTTCCTATATGGTTTTTTATGTTTATAATTTTTTACATAATATCTTCCTTTTGGTTTCCTATATTTATATTTTGAATATTTTGATTTAAATTTCTTTCTCTTTCCTTCTTTTTTGTAATATTTATCTGTGCAGCCAAATTGGGGTGCTATTCTACTTTTGCAGCATGCCAAATTTTTTACTAATATTTTATCCATTTTGATATTTTCTTTATACTTTTCGCATAATTCTATAAACCAGTTTTGTAGAAATTTTATTCGAGCTCCTAGAGTATCTGCTAGTTCTGCTTCATTCCAATTTTTTATTATTTTTGAGCTAAACGGTTCTGGTAATTTTGTAAAATATAATTTTCTTATTTCCTTACTTTCATCTGGACTATATGTTCCTTTATAATAATAGTCTCTAAATGCACAAGTATATTCGTCTATATAGCACATATTACATATTGCTAATTTTGTCATCAAATTTCTATTTGTAGTTTTTTCTTTATTTTGTTCTTCTACTTCGGTTGTCATACTACTAAACTCATTTCTTATTGCTATTTCATATTTATTCAATATATCTGTCACTGTTGTTGCTGTTGTTCCATCAAGTTTTTTATTACTTCTTAATGTATCTAGGCTTTTATTTGATAAATTTTGTAACCATAGTTTTACCGTTCCTATAAGTGTTCTTTCTATATATCCTGGTGTTTCAGCTATTGCAATTTATTATCTATTAGTTGTTTGGAGATGTACCCTATCCATAATTGGATTGTTTTATTTATATCTGCTACACAATCTAGATCTAAAAAATTACATTGTTCAGTTATCTGTCTTGGTGTCCATTTCCTATTTAGCCTTTTTTCCCATAATGTTTTATTTCTATCATATGAATCATAACTTACTCTGTAATAGGTTGGGTTTAGTTGTCTTGAATTTTTTACTCCTGATGTGCTTGGTTTATCTTCAATCATATCTCCTGTATTTATTTCTGGATTTGTTTTCATCTTTTCCATTTTTTCTCTTAGTTTTGTGTATGTTTCACTTGTTTCTGAATAGTCTTCTCCTAGATTTGTGTCGTTATCACTTTGGTCATTTATTTCGTTCATGCTTATTTTTGGTTGATTATCCTGTATTTCTTCCAACTGTAATTTGAACGTTTCTATCTCATTTGTCAGTTTTAGCTCTTGTTCTTCTTCTTTACGTTTTTCTTTTTCTTTTAGTTTATTAGCGTATAGCTGTTTTAGCATTTCTAATTCTTTTTCTAATTCTGTTATCTTAGTGTTTTTTACTTCTTCTATCTGTTGTATTTTTTCTTTAGCTTGTTGTTGTATTTTTTTTATTTCTCTTTTTCTGTCTATTTCTTCGTTTTCTTTTGTTATTCTAACCATTGCGGTTAAACTATCTTCTAGTTTTACAGTTTCTTTTTCTAACATTAAGTTCAGGTTATCTCCTATTTTCTTGTATCTTCTTCCTAAGTTGGAAAATATTATTGTTATTTTTAATCCTTCTGGATTTTCATATGTTTTCGCTTCTAGTGCGAACTCTTCTTTATTCATATTTTCTTTTTAAGATAGCAAATATATTTATATTCTGTTTTAGATATTATATCGATTAATCCAGATAGCCTAACTTTGTTTGTTTTTGTAATACTTAGGTATTCATATTCTAGGTATAGTTTTTTCAGTTTCTTCCTTATTTTCCTTGATTTTTTAATTATTTTAATCTGTGTATTTTCTGTAATTGTCTCACTGTTTATGGGTATTTTTTGCAGATTTGTACTATTAATGTTAGTGTTCCTTTCCATGGTTTTATTTCTTAAAGTATATGTTTAGATTTGTATATCTATCACAAGAAATAGATATATTAGATCTATATGAATTAGATTTATATTCAGATTAATGATCACATATCAAGTTAATAAAATCTGTTTATAAATGAAACATAACACTTTTCATTACATAAGATTCTATAACACCCAGAAATGGAAACTTCTTAAAAACCTCAGTAACATAAATAGAAAAATAGATTGTGTTAAACACAATATTAAAACCTGCAAAGACATAATTAAATATAATAGATTACGTAATAAAGCTTTATTAACTATAGAGAAAGAAATTGAATTTTATAGAGATAATCTTGAGACTTATCAACACAGAAAAACAATAATTCTTACAAATATTAAAACAATGAATATATGTATCAGCAGATATACATCGCAGTATTAAAATTAAAATGATCCCCCCCAATTTGGGGTGCTATTCTACTTTTGTAACATGCCAAATTTTTTACTAATATTTTTTTCATTTTCATGTTTTTTTTATATTTTTCACATAATTCTATAAACCAGTTTTGTAGAAATTTTATCCTTGCTCCTAATGTATCTGCTAGTCCTGCTTCGTTCCAATTTTTTATTATTTTTGAGCTAAAGAGTTCTGGTAATTTTGACGCCCACCTGATCCCAAAACTTGAAACGTACTCCCTTGTTTTCCCATGTGAGCTCCTGATGCCAAAACTTGAAATGTATTCCTTTTTATTCTAGGTAGGTGTCTGAGGCCAAAACTTGAAATGCATTCCCTTGTTTTCTAGGTGGGCGCCTGATGCCAAAACTTGAAATGTATTCCCTTGATTTCCAGGTGGCGACATATGCCAAAACATGCAATGTATTCCCTTGTTTTCTAGGTGGGGGCCTAATGCCGAAACTTGAAACGTATTCCCTTGTTTTCCTAGGTTAGTGCCTGATGCCAAAACTTGAAATGTATTCCCTTATTTTCTCGGTGGGCGCCCGATGCAAAAACTTGAAATGTATTCCCCTTTTTTCTAGGTGGACGCCAGATGCCAAAACTTGAAATGTAATCCCTTGTTTTCCAGGTGGGCGCCTAATACCGAAACTTGAGATGTATTCCCTTGTTTTCCAGGTGGGCGCCTGATGCCAAAACTTGCAATGTATTCCCTTATTTTTCTGGTGGGCGTCTGATGCCAAAACTTGAAATGCATTCCTTTGTTTTCCAGGTGGGCTCCTGATGACAAAACTTGGAATGTCTTCCCTTGTTATCCCGGTGGGTGTCATTCTACTTTTGCAACATACCAAATTTTTTACTAATATTTTTTCCATTTTCATGTTTTCTTTATATTTTTCACATAATTCTATAAACCAGTTTTGTAGAAATTTTATCCTTGCTCCTAATGTATCTGCTAGTCCTGCTTCGTTCCAATTTTTTATTATTTTTGAGCTAAAGGGTTCTGGTAATTTTGTAAAATATAATTTTCTTATCTCTTTACTTTCATCTGGACTATATGTTCCTTTATAATAATAGTTTCTAAATGCACAAGTATATTCATCTATATAACACATATTACATATTGCTAATTTTGTCATTAAATTCCTATTTGTAATTTTTTCTTTATTTTGTTCTTCTACTTCTGTTGTCATACTACTAAATTCATTTCTTATTGCTATTTCATATTTATTTAATATATCTGTAACTGTTGTTGTAGTTGTACCGTCAAGTTTTTTATTACTCCTTAATGTGTCTAAGCTTTCACTTGATAAATTTTGTAACCATAATTTTACAGTTCCTATTAATGTTCTTTCTATATATCCTGGTGTTTCCGCTATTGCTATTTTATTATCTATTAGTTGTTTTGAGATATATCCTATCCATAATTGTATTGTTTTATTTATATCTGCTACACAATCTAGATCTAAAAAATTATATTGTTCAGTTATCTGTCTTGGTGCCCATTTCTTATTTAACCTTTTATCCCATAATATTTTGTTTCTATCATATGCATCATAACTTACTCTGTAATAGGTTGGGTTTAATTGTTTTGGATTTTTTACTCCTGATGTGCTTGGTTTATCCTCGTTCATATCTCCTGTATTTATTTCTGGGTTTATTTTTATATTTTCTGTTTTCTCTATAAGTTCTGTGTATGTTTCACTTGTTTCTGAATAGTTTTCTCATAGTTTTCACTTGTTTCGTTTATACATCTCAAGTTTCGGTATTAGGCGCCCACCTGACAAACAACGGATTACATTTCAAGTTTTGGCACCTGGCGTCCACCTAGAAAAAAGGGGAATACATTTCAAGTTTTTGCATCGGGCGCCCATAGAGAAAACAAGGGAATACATTTCAAGTTTTGGCATCAGGCGCTAACGTGGGAAAACAAGGGAATACGTTTCAAGTTTCAGAATCAGGCGCCCACACGAAAATCAAGGAAATACATTTCAAGTTTGGGCATCAGGCGCCCATCTAGAAAACAAGGGAAGGCATTTCAAGTTTTGGCATTAGGCACCCACCTAGAATAAAAAGGAATACATTTCAAGGTTTGGCATCAGGAGCTCACCTGGGAAAACAAGGGAGTACGTTTCAAGTTTTGGGATCAGGCGCCCACCTGGAAAACAAGGGAATACATTGAAAGTTTTGGCATCTGAAACCCACCTGGAAAACAAGTGAATACATTGCATGTTTTGACATCAGACACCCACCTGGATAACAAGGGAAGAGATTCCAAGTTTTGTAATCAGGAGCCCACTTGGAAAACAAAGGAATGCATTTAAAGTTTTGGCATACGGCGCCCACATGGAAAACAATTGAATACATTGCATGTTTTGGCATCTGGCGCCCACCTGGAAAACAAAGGAATACATTTCAAGTTTTGGCATTAGACGCCCCCAGGAAAACAAGGGATTACATTGCAAGTTTTGGCATCAGGCGACCAACTGTAAAATAAGGAAATACATTTCACGTTTTGGCATCTGGCATCCACCTAGAAAAAAAGGGAATACATTTCAAGTTTTTGCATTGGGTGCCCACCCAGAAAACAAAGGAATATATTTCATGTTTTGGCATCAAGCGCTCACCTAGGAAAACAAGGGAATAAATTTCAAGTTTCGGCATTAGGCGCCCACTTAGAAAATATGGGAATACATTTCAAGTTTTGCATTGGTCGCCCACCTAGAAAACAAGGGAATACATTTTAAGTTTTAGAATCAGGCGCCCACCTAGATAACAAGGGAATACATTGAAAGTTTTGGCATCTGGAACCCACCTGGAAAACAAGGGAATACATTGCATGTTTTGATATCAGACACCCACCTGGATAACAAGGGAAGAGATTCCAAGTTTTGTCATTAGGAGCCCACCTGGAAAACAAAGGAATGCATTTAAAGTTTCGGCATCAGGCACCCACTTGGAAAACAATTGAATACATTGCATGTTTTGGCATCTGGCGCCCACCTGGAAAACAAGGAAATACATTGCAAGTTTTGGCATCAGGCGACCACCTGGAAAACAAGGAATACATCTCAAGTTTCGGCATCAGGCGCCCACCAGGAAAACAAGGGAATACATTTCAAGTTTTGGCATCTGGCGCTCACCTAGAAAACATGGAAATACATTTCAAGTTTTGCCATCAGGCGCTTACATGGGAATACAAAGGAATATATTTCAAGTTTCGGCATCAGGCGCCCACCTAGAAAACAAGGGAATACATTGCATGTTTTGGCATCAGGCGCCCAACTGGATAACAAGGGAATACATTTCAAATTTTGGCATCAGGCGCCCACCTGAATAACAATAGAATACATTTCAAGTTTTGGCATCAGGTGCCCACTTGGAAAATAAGGGAAAACATTTCAAGTTTTGGCATCAGGTGTTCACCTGGAAAACAAGGGAATACATTTCATGTTTTGGCAGCAGGCGCCCACCTGGAAAACAAGGGAATGCATTTCATGTTTTGGCATCAGGCACCCACCTAGAAATAAAAGGAATACATTTAAAGGTTTGGCATCAGGAGCTCACCTAGGAAAACAAGGGAGTACGTTTCAAGTTTTGGGATCAGGCACCCACCTGAAAAACAAGGGAATACATTTCATGTTTTGGTATCAGGCGCCCACCGAGAAAAAAGGGGAATACATTTCAAGGTTTTGCATCGGGCGCCCACCAAGAAAACAAGGGAATACATTTCAAGTTATGTCATCAGGCGCTCACCTGGGAAAAAAAGGGAATACAATTTAAGTTTCGGCGTCGGGGGACCACCTGGAAAAAAAGGGAATACATTGCATTTTTTGGCATCTGGCGCCCACCTGGAAAACAAGGGAATACATTTCAAGTTTTGGCATCAGGTGCCCACTAGGAAAACAAGGGAATACATTGCATGTTTTGGCATTAGGCGCCCACCTGGAAAATAAGGGAATACATCTCAAGTTCCGGCATCAGGCGCCCACTTGGAAAACAAGGGAATACATTTCAAGTTTTGGCATCTGCCGCCCACCTAGAAAAAAGGGGAATACATTTCAAGTTTTTGCATCAGGCGCTTACCTGGGAAAACAAGGGAATACATTTCAAGTTTCGGCATCAGGTGCTCACCTGGAAAATAAGGGAATATATTTCATGTTTTGGCATCAGGCGTCCACCTAGAAAACAAGGGAATGTATTTCATGTTTTGTCATCTGGCACCCACCTAGATATAAAAGGAATACATTTAAAGGTTTGGCATCAGGAGCTCACCTGGGAAAACAAGGGAGTAGGTTTCATGTTTTGGGATCAGACGCCTACCTGGAAAATAAGGGAATACATTTCAAGTTTTGGCATCAGGCGCCCACCTAGAAAACAAGGGAATACATTTCAAGGTTTTGCATCGGGGGCCCACCTAGAAAACAAGGGAATACATTTCAAGTTATGGCATCAGGCGCTCACCTGGGAAAAAAAGGGAATACATTTTAAGTTTCGGCATCGGGGGCCCACCTGGAAAAAAAAGGGAATACATTGCATTTTATGGCATCTGGCGCCCACCTGGAAAACAAGGGAATACATTTCAAGTTTTGGCATCAGGTTCCCACTAGGAAAACAAGGGAATACATTGCATGTTTTGGCATCAGGCGCCCATCTGGAAAACAAGGGAATACATCTCAAGTTACGGCATGAGGCGCTTACTTGGAAAACAAGGGAATACATTTCAAGTTTTGGCATCTGGCGCGCACCTAGAAAAAAGGGGAATACATTTCATGTTTTTGCATCGGGCGCCCACCTAGAAAACAAGGGAATACATTTCAAGTTTTGGCATCAGGCGCCCACCTAGAAAAAAGGGAATATATTTAATGTTTTTTGCATCGGGCGCCCACCTAGAAAACATGGAAATACATTTCAAGTTTTTGCATCAGGCGCTCATTTGGGATAACAAGGGATAAAATATTAACCATAGAAGAAATATATAGTTACGAATTCACAAATAAAGATATATTATTAGGAATGCCATTTTTAGATCAATTATATCCACATATTATAACAAAAACACATTGGTGGTTTACTACCCCGTGTAAACAAAAATTAGGAGCAAAAAGAGTAAATAATAAAGTAAGAAAAACAACACCCTGGATTAAATGAAGTGAAAAGATTACCCAAAAATTAGAAAATGTAATACAAAGTAACCATAATATAGAGATAATCATTTTCTCAATAAATAAGATAAAACCATTACAAGATAAACTAGAATTACTATATAATGATAATCCACTCCAAGGATGGGAAAAACATCAAACAAAAATAAAGATTAAACTAATAGATGAAAATAGCATAATAACACAAAAACCTTTAAAATACAATTTTAATGATTTAATAGAATTTAAAATGCATATAAAAGAATTATTAGATAATAACTACATACAAGAAAGTAATAGTAAACATACTAGCCCAGCATTTATAGTAAATAAGCATAGTGAACAAAAAAGAGGAAAAAGCCGTATGGTTATAGATTATTGAAATTTAAATGCAAAAACAAAAACATATAATTATCCGATACCAAATAAAATACTAAAAATTAGACAAATACAAGGATATAACTATTTTAGTAAATTTGACTGTAAATCAGGATTTTACCATTTAAAACTAGAAGATGAATCTAAAAAGTTAACAGCATTCACAGTACCACAAGGATTTTACGAATGGAACGTATTACCTTTTGGATATAAAAATGCACCAGGTAGGTATCAACATTTTATAGATAATTACTTCAACCAATTAGAAAATTGTATAATATATATAGATGATATATTGCTATATTCTAGAACAGAGAACGAACATATAAAACTACTAGAAAAATTCATACACATTGTAGAAATATCAGGAATAAGTTTAAGTAAAAAGAAAGCAGAAGTAATGAAAAATCAAATAGAATTTTTAGGTATACAAATAGATAAAAACGGGATAAAAATGCAAACCCATGTAGTACAAAAAATAATTAACTTGAATGAAACACTTGATACAAAAAAGAAGTTACAATCATTTTTAGGATTGGTTAACCAAGTAAAAGAATATATTCCTAAATTAGCAGAAAACTTAAAACCATTACAGAAAAAATTAAAAAAGGACATAGAATATCATTTTGATGAAAAAGATAAAATACATATACAGAAGATAAAAAATATGTGTAAAAATTTACCAAAACTATATTTTCCAGATGAAAAGAAACAATTTACATATATTGTAGAAACTGATTCTAGTGATCACAGCTACGGAGGAGTTCTAAAATATAAATATGATAATGAAAAAATTGAACACCATTGTAGATATTATTCCGGATCATACACGGAACCACAATTAAAATGGGAAATAAATAGGAAAGAACTATTTGGATTATATAAATGTTTGTTAGCATTTGAGCCATATATTGTTTATAACAAATTTATAGTAAGAACAGATAATACACAAGTAAAATGGTGGATAACTCGGAAAGTACAGATTCAGTAACTACAAAGGAAATAAGGAGACTTGTATTAAATATACAAAATTTTACATTTACAATTGAAGTAATACGAACTGACAAGAATGTTATTGCAGACTACCTATCAAGACAAAGGTACCCAAACAGATGAAAGCCAAGAATCAAAAGACATATTTACAATCCTTACTACTCTATCCTTACAGATGGAGAGTATGGGAAAAAGATTACAACAGCTAGAAAGTCAGCAGCATGACTATAAAAATGCGGAGCTAAGTCGATCGGAAGACTCTAAACTTCCAGAAGGATTAAAAATAACAATAATATTTTCCAACTTAGGAGGAAGATATAAAAAAATAGGAAATAACCTACACTTAATGTTAGAAAAAGAAACTGTAAAACTAGAGGATAGTTTAACCGCCATGGTTAGAATAACAAAAGAAAACGAAGAAATAGATAGAAAACGAGAGATTAAAGAAATACAACAGCAAGCTAAAGAAAAAATACAACAGATAGAGGAAGTAAAAAACACTAAAATAACAGAAATTAGAAAAAGAATTAGAGATGCTAAAACAGATGTATGCAAATAAACTAAAAGAAAGGAAAAACGTTAAGAAGAAGAACAAGAACTAAAACTAACAAATGAGATAGAAAAGTTCAAATTACAGTTAGAAGAAGTACAGGAGAGTCCATCAAAAATAAGTATAAACGAAATAAATGACCAAAGTGATAAAGACACAGAACTAGGAGAAAACTATTCAGAAACAAGTGAAACATACACAGAACTTATAGAGAAAACAGAAAATATAAAAATAAACCCAGAAATAAATACAGGAGATATGAACGAGGATAAACCAAGCACATCAGGAGTAAAAAATCCAAAACAATTAAACCCAACCTATTACAGAGTAAGTTATGATGCATATGATAGAAACAAAACATTATGGGATAAAAGGTTAAATAAGAAATGGGCACCAAGACAGATAACTGAACAATATAATTTTTTAGATCTAGATTGTGTAGCAGATATAAATAAAACAATACAATTATGGATAGGATATATCTCAAAACAACTAATAGATAATAAAATAGCAATAGCGGAAACACCAGGATATATAGAAAGAACATTAATAGGAACTGTAAAATTATGGTTACAAAATTTATCAAGTGAAAGCTTAGACACATTAAGGAGTAATAAAAAACTTGACGGTACAACTACAACAACAGTTACAGATATATTAAATAAATATGAAATAGCAATAAGAAATGAATTTAGTAGTATGACAACAGAAGTAGAAGAACAAAATAAAGAAAAAATTACAAATAGGAATTTAATGACAAAATTAGCAATATGTAATATGTGTTATATAGATGAATATACTTGTGCATTTAGAGACTATTATTATAAAGGAACATATAGTCCAGATGAAAGTAAAGAGATAAGAAAATTATATTTTACAAAATTACCAGAACCCTTTAGCTCAAAAATAATAAAAAATTAGAACGAAGCAGGACTAGCAGATACATTAGGAGCAAGGATAAAATTTCTACAAAACTGGTTTATAGAATTATGTGAAAAATATAAAGAAAACATGAAAATGGAAAAAATATTAGTAAAAAATTTGGCATGTTGCAAAAGTAGAATAGCACCCCAATTTGGCTGCACAGATAAATATTACAAAAAAGAAGGAAAGAAAAAGAAATTTAAATCAAAATATTCAAAATATAAATATAGGAAACCAAGAAGAAGATATTATGTAAAAAATTATAACCATAAAAAACCATATAGGAAAAAGAAAAAACTAACAGAGTGTACTTGCTATAATTGTGGAAAGCTAGGACACTTAGCCAAAGATTATAAATTACCAAAAAACCCAAAGAAGAAACAAATTACCAAAATACTAATTGATAATGATAAATATACACAAATAGAATATGTAGATTATGAATTAAGCAGTGAAGACAACATATATGAGATATCAGAAAATGAGTTCTCTGAAAATGAAATAAACAAGGATATAGAAGAGTTAGATGAAGAAAATTATGACTGAAAAAGATATACAAATTATACAACAAGAAGAACACCAAGATGAACAATCTTCAGAACAAAAAATAATATTTGACGCTAATATATTTGAACAAATAAAAGGAAAAGAATTGGATCTAAGTATAGACAAAATATTAGAAGTACCAACAATAAAGAATTGGTTTAAAAGACAAAAAGAAGAATACTATGTAGTAAGCCAAAGAGAACATATAATAGATTGTAAATACATCAAAGGTAAAGCACAAATATCAATTTTAAATAAAAGACTACTAAATAAAGAAATACAAGATATAAAAGCAAAAAATCCAATAAAATATGTACACTTAGGAGGAACGGAGATCCTAATAAAAGCATGTTTTAGGGAAGGAATAGATACCCCTATAGAAATATACTTGGCAGATGATAGGATTGTACAACCTATAGAAAAGAGTATAATAAGTGCTGTAAGAGGTAACTTAATATACTAAAAATTTAAATTTATAGTAAGTGCTAACTATTCAGTAGCAGTAGATGATAAAAATATAGATAAATCATTAGTATTATACTGGAAAATGTCTGGAATAGAATTAGCACCAGGAAGTAAAATATTCACAGCAAGATGTAAAAATCTATATGTCTTAACAACAAAACATAAGATAACAGCTAAAAATAAAATAAATAAAATAAAAATAGAAAATCCATTCGAAAGAATAGTATCAGTTATAGACAACAATGATTACAGTTATACAGAAATAGACATGGATGAAGATTTAGAAATAGTAAAAGAAAGATTAAGCACATCAAAACGAATAAATAATGAAATGCCAGAAACATCATCAAGAAGTAAATCAAGAAGTACATCAAAAAGAATAAATTATACCACTCCACAAAAATTAATAGAACAAAAAATAGAAGAAATAAACCCACATCATTATTATATAACAGGAATAATGGACCAAAGAAAATATTTAATACTAATAAATACAGGGCAGGAAGAGAATTATGTTATAAGAGAACTAATACCAGAACAAGAGATAGTAACAATAGAACAACAAAATTCAGAACTACCAAAAGCGTTAAGAAAAAACGAAGAAACAACTGAAAAAAAATTAATTATTGGAGGAATACCAATGTTAATAAATTTTAAAATATATCAAGGAGATAAAAATATTACACTAGGGATAAAATGGTTAGAAAAAGTCAAACCATATAAATTAGAAGATAGGCAATTAATAATAAGTTATGAAAATAAGAAAATAATAATAAAAAGAACTTTGATATAATGCCAAAGATATACATACTTGCCAAAATAATAGTAGAAGGATATTATAATAGATATTATACACCTATGGTGGATACAGGAGCAGAAGCTAATATGTGTAGACATAATTCTTTACCAGAAAGTAAATGGGAAAAGCTAAAAACCCCCATAGTAGTAACAGGATTTAATAATGAAGGAAGTATGATAACATATAAAGCAAGAAATATAAAAATACAAATATGGGATAAAATATTAACCATAGAAGAAATATATAGTTACGAATTCACAAATAAAGATATATTATTAGGAATGCCATTTTTAGATAAATTATACCCACATATTATAACAAAAACACATTGGTGGTTTACTACCCCGTGTAAACAAAAATTAGGAGCAAAAAGAGTAAATAATAAAGTAAGAAAAACAACACCCTGGATTAAAGGAAGTGAAAAGATTACCCAAAAATTAGAAAATGTAATACAAAGTAACCATAATATAGAGATAATCATTTTCTCAATAAATAAGATAAAACCATTACAAGATAAACTAGAATTACTATATAATGATAATCCACTCCAAGGATGGGAAAAACATCAAACAAAAATAAAGATTAAACTAATAGATGAAAATAGCATAATAACACAAAAACCTTTAAAATACAATTTTAATGATTTAACAGAATTTAAAATGCATATAAAAGAATTATTAGATAATAACTACATACAAGAAAGTAATAGTAAACATACTAGCCCAGCATTTATAGTAAATAAGCATAGTGAACAAAAAAGAGGAAAAATCCGTATGGTTATAGATTATAGAAATTTAAATGCAAAAACAAAAAACATATAATTATCCGATACCAAATAAAATACTAAAAATTAGACAAATACAAGGATATAACTATTTTAGTAAATTTGACTGTAAATCAGGATTTTACCATTTAAAACTAGAAAATGAATCTAAAAAGTTAACAGCATTCACAGTACCACAAGGATTTTACGAATGGAACGTATTACCTTTTGGATATAAAAATGCTCCAGGTAGGTATCAACATTTTATGGATAATTACTTCAACCAATTAGAAAATTGTATAATATATATAGATGATATATTGCTATATTCTAGAACAGAGAACGAACATATAAAACTACTAGAAAAATTCATACACATTGTAGAAATATCAGGAATAAGTTTAAGTAAAAAGAAAGCAGAAGTAATGAAAAATCAAATAGAATTTTTAGGTATACAAATAGATAAAAACGGGATAAAAATGCAAACCCATGTAGTACAAAAAATAATTAACTTGAATGAAACACTTGATACAAAAAAGAAGTTACAATCATTTTTAGGATTGGTTAACCAAGTAAGAGAATATATTCCTAAATTAGCAGAAAACTTAAAACCATTACAGAAAAAATTAAAAAAGGACATAGAATATCATTTTGACGAAAAAGATAAAATACATACACAGAAGATAAAAAATATGTGTAAAAAATTACCAAAACTATATTTTCCAGATGAAAAGAAACAATTTACAAATATTGTAGAAACTGATTCTAGTGATCACAGCTACGGAGGAGTTCTAAAATATAAATATGATAATGAAAAAATTGAACACCATTGTAGATATTATTCCGGATCATACACGGAACCACAATTAAAATGGGAAATAAATAGAAAATCAAGGGAATACATTTCATGTTTTAGCATCAGGCGCCCACCTGGAAATCAAGGGAATACATTTCATGTTTTGGCATCAGGCGCCCACCTAGAAAACAAGGGAATGCATTTCAAGTTTTGGCATCAGGCACCCACTTAAAATAAAAAGGAATACATTTCAAGTTTTGGCATCAGGAGCTCACCTAGGAAAAAAAAGGGAGTACATTTCAAGTTTTAGGATCAGGCGCCCACCTGGAAAACACGGGAATACATTTTAAGTTTTGGCACTAGGCGTCTACCTGGAAAATAAGGGAATACATTTCAAGTTTTTGCATCGGGCGCCCACCTAGAAAACAAGCGAATACATTGCATGTTTTGGCATTAGGCGCCCACCCGGAAATCAAGGGAATACATTTCAAGTTTTGGCATCAGGTGTCCACCTAGAAAACAAGGGAATACATTTCAAGTTTTGGCATTAGGCACCCACCTAGAAATAAAAGGAATACATTTAAAGGTTTGGAATCAGGAGCTCACCTGGGAAAACAAGGGAGTACGTTTCAAGTTTTGGGATCAGGCGCCCACCTGAAAAACAAGGGAATACATGCGCCCACCTATAAAACAAGGGAATACATTTCAAGTTATGGCATCAGGCGCTCACCTAGGAAAAAAAGGGAATACATTTCAAGTTTCGGCATCGGGGGCCAACCTGGAAAACAAGGGAATACATTGCATGTTTTGGTATCTCGCGTCCACCTGGAAAACAAGGGAATACATTTCAAGTTTTGGCATTAGGTGCCCAATAGGAAAACAAGGGAATACATTGCAAGTTTTGGCTTCAGGCGCCCACCTGGAAAACAAGGAAATACATCTCAAGTTTCGGCATCAGGCGCCCACTTGGAAAACAAGGGAATACATTTCAAGTTTTGGCATCAGGCGCCCACCTGAGGTAATAAATTTCATGTTTTGGCATCAGGTGCCCACCTAGAAAAAAGGGGAATATATTTCAAGATTTTGGATCGGGCGCCCACCAAGAATACATGGAAATACATTTCAAGTTTTTGAGGCGCTCACCTGGGAAAACAAGGGAATACATTTCAAGTTCTGCATCAGGCGCCCACCTGAAAAACAAGGGAATACATTGCATGTTTTGGCATCAGGCGCCTACCTGGGAAACAAGGGAATGCATTTCAAGTTTTGGCATCACGCGCCCACCTAGAAAACAAGGGAATGCATTTCAAGTTTTGGCATCAGGCGCTAACCTGGGAAAATAAGGGAAAACATCTCAAGTTTCGGCATTAGGCCCCCACCTGGAAAACAAGGGAATACATTGCATGTTTTGGCATCTCGCGTCCACCTGGAAAACAAGGGAATACATTTCAAGTTTTGGCATTAGGTGCCCAATAGGAAAACAAGGGAATACATTGCAAATTTTGGCTTCAGGCGCCCACCTGGAAAACAAGGAAATACATCTCAAGTTTCTGCATCAGGCGCCCACTTGGAAAACAAGGGAATACATTTCAAGTTTTGGCATTTGGCGCCCACCTAGAAAAAAGGGGAATACATTTCATGTTTTGGCATCAGGTGCCCACCTAGAAAAAAGGGGAATATATTTCAAGTTTTTGCATCGGGCGCCCACCAAGAATACATGGAAATACATTTCAAGTTTTTGCATCAGGCGCTCACCTGGGAAAACAAGGGAATACATTTCAAGTTCTGCATCAGGCGCCCACCTGGAAAACAAGGGAATACATTGCATGTTTTGGCATCAGGCGCCCACCTTGAAAACAAGGGAATGCATTTCAAGTTTTGGCATCAGGCGCCCACCTAGAAAACAAGGGAATGCATTTCAAGTTTTGGCATCAGGCGCTAACCTGGGAAAATAAGGGAAAACATTTCAAGTTTCGGCATTAGGCCCCCACCTGGAAAACAAGGGAATACATTGCATGTTTTAGCATCAGGCGCCCACCTGGAAATCAAGGGAATACATTTCATGTTTTGGCATCAGGCGCCCACCTAGAAAACAAGGGAATGCATTTCAAGTTTTGGCATCAGGCACCCACTTAAAATAAAAAGGAATACATTTCAAGTTTTGGCATCAGGAGCTCACCTAGGAAAAAAAAGGGAGTACATTTCAAGTTTTAGGATCAGGCGCCCACCTGGAAAACACGAGAATACATTTCAAGTTTTGGCACTAAGCGTCTACCTGGAAAATAAGGGAATACATTTCAAGTTTTTGCATCGGGCGCCCACCTAGAAAATAAGGGAATACATTGCATGTTTTGGCATTAGGCGTCCACCCGGAAATCAAGGGAATACATTTCAAGTTTTGGCATCAAGTTCCCACCTAGAAAACAAGGGAATACATTTCAAGTTTTGGCATCAGGCACCCACCTAGAAATAAAAGGAATACATTTAAAGGTTTGGAATCAGGAGCTCACCTGGGAAAACAAGGGAGTACGTTTCAAGTTTTGGGATCAGGCGCCCATCTGGAAAACAAGGGAATACATTCCAAGTTCTGGCATCAAGCGCCCACCTAGAAAAAAGGGGAATACATTTCAAGTTTTTGCATCGGACGCCCACCTAGAAAACAAGGGAATACATTTCAAGTTATAGCTTCAGGCGCTCACCTGGGAAAAAAGGGAATACATTTCAAGTTTCGGCATCGGGGGCCCACCTGGAAAACAAGGGAATACATTGCATGTTTTGGCATCTCGCGCCCACCTGGAAAACAAGGGAATACATTTCAAGTTTTGGCATTAGGTGCCCAATAGGAAAACAAGGGAATACATTCCAAGTTTTGGCATCAGGTGCCCACCTGGAAAACAAGGAAATACATCTCAAGTTTCGGCATCAGGCGCCCATTTGGAAAAAAAGGGAATACATTTCATGTTTTGGAATTTGGCGCCTAACTAGAAAAAAGGGGAATACATTTCAAGTTTTTGCATCGGGCGCCCACCTAGAAAACTAGGGAATACATTTCATGTTTTGGCATCAGGCGCCCACCTGGAAAATAAGGGAATACATTTCAAGTTTTGGGATCAGACGCCCATCTGGAAAACATGGGAATACATTTCAAGTTTTGGCATCAGGCGCCCACTTAGAAAAAAAGGGAATATATTTCAAGTTTTTGCATCGGGCGCCCACCTAGAAAACATGGAAATATATTTCAAGTTTGGGCATCAGGCACTCACTTGGGAAAACAAGGGAACACATTTCAAGTTTCGGCATCAGGCGCCCACTTGGAAAACGAGGGAATACATTGTATATTATGGCATAACGCGCCCAGCTAGAAAAAAGGGGAATACATTTCAAGTTTTGCATTGGGAGCCCACCTAGAAAACAAGGGAATACATTTTAAGTTTTAGAATTAGGCGCCCACCTGTATAACAAGGGAATACATTGATAGTTTTGGCATATGGAACCCACCTGGAAAACAAGGGAATACATTGCATGTTTTAGCATCAGACACCCACCTGGATAACAAGGGAATACATTTAAAGTTTTGGCATCAGGCGCCCACCTGTAAAACCAGGGAATACATTTCATGTTTTGGCATCTGGCGTCCACCTAGAAAATAGGGGAATACATTTCAAATTTTTGCAATTGGTGCCCACCCAGAAAACAAGGGAATACATTTCAAGTTTTGGCATCAGGCGCTCACCTCAGAAAACAAGGGAATACATTTCAAGTTTCGGCATCAGGCGCCCACCAAGAAATAAAAGGAATACATTTAAAGGTTTGGCATCAGGAGCTCACCTAGGAAAATAAGGTAGTACATTTCAAGTTTTAGGATCAGGTGCCCCACCAGGAAAATAAGGGAATACATTTCAAGTTTTGGAATCAGGTGCCCACCTAGAAAAAAGTGGAATACATTTCAAGTTTTTGCATCGGGCACCCACCTAGAAAACAAGGGAATACATTTCAAGTTATGGCATCAGGCGCTCACCTGGGAAAAAAAGGGAACAAATTTCAAGTTTCGGCATCGATGGCCCACTTGGAAAACAAGGGAATACATTGCAAGTTTTGGCTTCAGGCACCCACCTGGAAAACAAGGGAATACATCTCAATTTTCGGTATTAGGCGCCCACCTGGAAAACAAGAGATTACATTTCAACTTTTGTCATCTGGCGTCCACTTAGAAAAAAAAGGAATACATTTCAAGTTTTTGCATCGGGCGCCCACCGAGAAAACAAGGGAATACATTTCAAGTCTTGGCATCAGGCGCTAACCTGGGAAAACAAGGGAATACATTTCAAGTTTCGGCATCAGGCCCCCACCTGGAAAACAAGGGAATACATTGCGTGTTTTCGCATCAGGCGCCCACCCGAAAATCAAGGGAATACATTTCAAGTTTTGGCATCAGGAGCCCACCTAGAAAACAAGGGAACACATTTCATGTTTTGGCATCAGGCACCCACCTAGAATAAAAAGGAATACATTTCAAATTTTGGCATCAGGTGCCCACCTGGAAAACAAGGGAATACATCTCATGTTTCAGCATCAGGCGCCCACCTGGAAAACAAGAGAATACATTTCAAGTTTTGGCATCTGGCGCCCATCTGGAAAACATGGGAATACATTTCATGTTTTGGCATCAGGCGCCCATCTAGAAAAAAGGGGAATATATTTCAAGTTTTTGCATCGGGCGCCCACCAAGAATACATGGAAATACATTTCATGTTTTTGTATCAGGCGCTCACCTGGGAAAACAGGGGAATACAATTCAAGTTCTGCATCAGGCGCCCACCTGGAAAATAAGGGAATACATTTCAAGTTTTGGGATCAGACGCCCACCTGGAAAACAAGGGAATACATTTCAAGTTTTGGCATCAAACTCCCACCTGGAAAATAAGGGAATACATTTCAGGTTTTGGCATCAGGCGCCCACCTGAAAAATAAGGGAATACATTTCAAGTTGTGGCATCAGGTGTTCACCTGGAAAACAAGGGAATACATTTCATGTTTTGGCATCAGGCGCCCACCTGGAAAACAAGGGAATACATTGAATGTTTTGGCATCAGGCGCCCACCTGGAAAACAAAGGAATGCATTTCAAGTTTTGGCATCAGGCGCCCACCTAGAAAACAAGGCAATGCATTTCAAGTTTTGGCATCAGGCGCTAACCTGGGAAAATAAGGGAAAACATTTCAAGTTTCGGCATCAGGCGCCCATCTAGAAAACAAGGGAATACATTTCAAGTTTTTGCATCGGGCGCCCACCTAGAAAACAAGGGAATACAGTTCATGTTTTGGCATTAGGCGCCCATCTAGAAAACAAGGGAATGCATTTCAAGTTTCGGCATTAGGCACCCACTTAGAATAAAAAGGAATAAATTGCAAGTTTTGGCATCAGGCACCCACCTGGAAAACAAGGGAATACATCTCAAGTTTCGGTATTAGGCGCCCACCTGCAAAACAAGGGATTACATTTCAAGTTTTGGCATCTGGCGTCCACCTAGAAAAAGGGGAATACATTTCAAGTTTTTGCATCTGGCGCCCACCGAGAAAACAAGGGAATACATATCAAGTTTTGGCATCAGGCGCTAACCTAGGAAAATAAGGGAATACATTTCAAGTTTCGGCATCAAGCCCCCACCTGAAAAACAAGGTAATACATTGCATATTATGGCATCAGGCGCCCACCCGGAAATCAAGGGAATACATTTCAAGTTTTGGCATCAGGGGCCCACCTAGAAAACAAGGGAATGCATTTCAAGTTTTGGCATCAGGCACCCACCTAGAATAAAAAGGAATACATTTCAAGTTTTGGCATCACGAGCTCACATGGGAAAACAAGGGAGTACGTTTCAAGTTTTGGGATCAGACGCTCACCTGGAACAAGGGAATACATTTCAAGTTATGGCATCATGCTCCCATCTGGAAAATAAGGGAATACATTTCAAGTTTTGGCATCAGGCGCCCATCTAGAAAACATCGGAATACATTTCAAGTTTTTGTATCAGGCTCCCACCTAGAAAAAAGGGGAATACATTTCAAGTTTTGGCACCAGGAGCTCACATGGGAAAACAAGGGAATACGTTTCAAGTTTTGGCATCAGGCGCCCACCTAGAAAAAAATGGAATACATTTCAATTTTCGGCATCAGGCGTCCACCTGGAAAACAAGGGAATACATTGCATGTTTTGGCATCAGGTTCCCACCTGGAAAACAAGGGAATACATTTCATGTTTTGGCATCTAGCACCCACCGGGAAAACAAGGGAATGCATTTCAAGTTTTGGCATTAGGCATCCACCTAGAAATAAAAGGAATACATTTAAAGGTTTGGCATCAGGAGCTCACCTGGGAAAGCAAGGAAGTACGTTTTAAGTTTTGGGATCAGGCGCCCACCTAGAAAACAAGGGAATGTATTTCAAGTTTTTGCATCAGGCTCCCACCTAGAAAAAAAGGGAATACATTTCAAGTTTTTGCATCGGGCGCCCACCTAGAAAATAAGGGAATACATTGCATGTTTTGGAATCTGGCGCCCACCTGGAAAACAAGATAATACATTTCAAGTTTTGTTATCAGGCGCCCACCTAGATAACAAGGGAACACGTTTCATGTTTTGGAATCAGGCGCCCACCTGAAAAATAAGGGAATACATTTCAAGTTGTGGCATCAGGTGTTCACCTGGAAAACAAGGGAATACATTTCATGTTTTGGCATCAAGCGCCCAGCTGGAAAACAAGGGAATGCATTTCAAGTTTTGGCATCAGGCACCCACCTAGAAATAAAAGGAATACATTTAAAGGTTTGGCATCAGGAGCTCGCCTAGGAAAACAAGGGAGTACATTTCAAGTTTTTGGATCAGGCGCCCACCTGGAAAACAAGCAAATACATTTCAAGTTTTGGCATCAGGCGCCCATCTAGAAAAAAGTGGAATACATTTCAAGTTTTTGCATTGGGTGCCCACCTAGAAAACAAGGGAATACATTTTAAGTTATGGCATCAGGCGCTCACCTGGGAAAAAAAAGGGAAAACATTTCATGTTTCGGCATCAGGTGCCCACCTGGAAAACAAGGGAATACATTGCAAGTTTTGGCATCAGGCACCCACCTGGAAAACAAGGGAATACATCTCAAGTTTCGGTATTAGGCGCCCACCAACTGCAAAACAAGGGATTACGTTTCAAGTTTTGGTATCTGGCGTCCACCTAGAAAAAAGGGGAATACATTTCAAGTTTTTGCATCGGGCGCCAACCGAGAAAACAAGGGAATACATTTCAAGTTTTGGCATCAGGCGCTAACCTGGGAAAATAAGGGAATACATTTCAAGTTTCGGCATCAGGCCCCCACCTGAAAAACAAGGTAATACATTGCATGTTATGGCATCAAGCGCCCACCCGGAAATCAAGGGAATACATTTCAAGTATTGGCATCAGGGGCCCACCTAGAAAACAAGGGAATGCATTTCAAGTTTTGGCATCAGGCACCCACCTAGAATAAAAAGGAATACATTTCATGTTTTGGCATCACGAGCTCACCTGGGAAAACAAGGGAGTACGTTTCAAGTTTTGGGATCAGACGCCCACCTGGAAAACAAGGGAATACATTTCAAGTTTTGGCATCAGGCTCCCACCTGGAAAATAAGGGAATACATTTCAGGTTTTGGCATCAGGCGCCCAACCTGAAAAATAAGGGAATACATTTCAAGTTGTGGCATCAGGTGTTCACCTGGAAAACAAGGGAATACATTTCATGTTTTGGCATCAAGCGCCCAGCTGGAAAACAAGGGAATGCATTTCAAGTTTTGGCATCTGGCGCCCATCTGGAAAACATGGGAATACATTTCATGTTTTGGCATCAGGCGCCCATCTAGAAAAAAGGGGAATATATTTCAAGTTTTTGCATCGGGCGCCCACCAAGAATACATGGAAATACATTTCATGTTTTTGTATCAGGCGCTCACCTGGGAAAACAGGGGAATACAATTCAAGTTCTGCATCAGGCGCCCACCTGGAAAATAAGGGAATACATTGCATGTTTTGGCATCAGGCACCCATATGGATAACAAGGGAATACATTTTAAATTTTGGCATTAGGCGCCCACCTGGATAACAAGGGAATACATTTCAGGTTTTGGCATCAGGCGCCCACCTGAAAAATAAGGGAATAAATTTCAAGTTGTGGCATCAGGTGTTCACCTGAAAAACAAGGGAATATATTTCATGTTTTGGCATCAGGCGCCCACCTGGAAAACAAGGGAATACATTGAATGTTTTGGCATCAGGCGCCCACCTGGAAAACAAAGGAATGCATTTCAAGTTTTGGCAACAGGCGCCCACCTAGAAAACAAGGCAATGCATTTCAAGTTTTGGCATCAGGCGCTAACCTGGGAAAATAAGGGAAAACATTTCAAGTTTCGGCATCAGGCGCCCATCTAGAAAACAAGGGAATACATTTCAAGTGTTTGCATCGGGCGCCCACCTAGAAAACAAGGGAATACAGTTCATGTTTTGGCATTAGGCGCCCATCTAGAAAACAAGGGAATGCATTTCAAGTTTCGGCATTAGGCACCCACTTAGAATAAAAAGGAATAAATTGCAAGTTTTGGCATCAGGCACCCACCTGGAAAACAAGGGAATACATCTCAAGTTTCGGTATTAGGCGCCCACCTGCAAAACAAGGGATTACATTTCAAGTTTTGGCATCTGGCGTCCACCTAGAAAAAGGGGAATACATTTCAAGTTTTTGCATCTGGCGCCAACCGAGAAAACAAGGGAATACATTTTACGTTTTTGCATCAGGCGCTAACCTAGGAAAATAAGGGAATACATTTCAAGTTTCGGCATCAAGCCCCCACCTGAAAAACAAGGTATTACATTGCATATTATGGCATCAGGCGCCCACCCGGAAATCAAGGGAATACATTTCAAGTTTTGGCATCAGGGGCCCACCTAGAAAACAAGGGAATGCATTTCAAGTTTTGGCATCAGGCACCCACCTAGAATAAAAAGGAATACATTTCAAGTTTTGGCATCACGAGCTCACATGGGAAAACAAGGGAGTACGTTTCAAGTTTTGGGATCAGACGCTCACCTGGAACAAGGGAATACATTTCAAGTTATGGCATCATGCTCCCATCTGGAAAATAAGGGAATACATTTCAAGTTTTGGCATCAGGCGCCCATCTAGAAAACATCGGAATACATTTCAAGTTTTTGTATCAGGCTCCCACCTAGAAAAAAGGGGAATACATTTCAAGTTTTGGCACCAGGAGCTCACATGGGAAAACAAGGGAATACGTTTCAAGTTTTGGCATCAGGCGCCCACCTAGAAAAAAATGGAATACATTTCAATTTTCGGCATCAGGCGTCCACCTGGAAAACAAGGGAATACATTGCATGTTTTGGCATCAGGTTCCCACCTGGAAAACAAGGGAATACATTTCATGTTTTGGCATCTAGCACCCACCGGGAAAACAAGGGAATGCATTTCAAGTTTTGGCATTAGGCATCCACCTAGAAATAAAAGGAATACATTTAAAGGTTTGGCATCAGGAGCTCACCTGGGAAAGCAAGGAAGTACGTTTTAAGTTTTGGGATCAGGCGCCCACCTAGAAAACAAGGGAATGTATTTCAAGTTATTGCATCAGGCTCCCACCTAGAAAAAAAGGAAATACATTTCAAGTTTTTGCATCGGGCGCCCACCTAGAAAATAAGGGAATACATTGCATGTTTTGGAATCTGGCGCCCACCTGGAAAACAAGATAATACATTTCAAGTTTTGTTATCAGGCGCCCACCTAGATAACAAGGGAACACGTTTCATGTTTTGGAATCAGGCGCCCACCTGAAAAATAAGGGAATACATTTCAAGTTGTGGCATCAGGTGTTCACCTGGAAAACAAGGGAATACATTTCATGTTTTGGCATCAAGCGCCCAGCTGGAAAACAAGGGAATGCATTTCAAGTTTTGGCATCAGGCACCCACCTAGAAATAAAAGGAATACATTTAAAGGTTTGGCATCAGGAGCTCGCCTAGGAAAACAAGGGAGTACATTTCAAGTTTTTGGATCAGGCGCCCACCTGGAAAACAAGCAAATACATTTCAAGTTTTGGCATCAGGCGCCCATCTAGAAAAAAATGGAATACATTTCAAGTTTTTGCATTGGGTGCCCACCTAGAAAACAAGGGAATACATTTTAAGTTATGGCATCAGGCGCTCACCTGGGAAAAAAAAGGGAAAACATTTCATGTTTCGGCATCAGGTGCCCACCTGGAAAACAAGGGAATACATTGCAAGTTTTGGCATCAGGCACCCACCTGGAAAACAAGGGAATACATCTCAAGTTTCGGTATTAGGCGCCCACCAACTGCAAAACAAGGGATTACATTTCAAGTTTTGGTATCTGGCGTCCACCTAGAAAAAAGGGGAATACATTTCAAGATTTTGCATCGGGCGCCAACCGAGAAAACAAGGGAATACATTTCAAGTTTTGGCATCAGGCGCTAACCTGGGAAAATAAGGGAATACATTTCAAGTTTCGGCATCAGGCCCCCACCTGAAAAACAAGGTAATACATTGCATGTTATGGCATCAAGCGCCCACCCGGAAATCAAGGGAATACATTTCAAGTATTGGCATCAGGGGCCCACCTAGAAAACAAGGGAATGCATTTCAAGTTTTGGCATCAGGCACCCACCTAGAATAAAAAGGAATACATTTCAAGTTTTGGCATCACGAGCTCACCTGGGAAAACAAGGGAGTACGTTTCAAGTTTTGGGATCAGACGCCCACCTGGAAAACAAGGGAATACATTTCAAGTTTTGGCATCAGGCTCCCACCTGGAAAATAAGGGAATACATTTCAGGTTTTGGAATCAGGCGCCCAACCTGAAAAATAAGGGAATACATTTCAAGTTGTGGCATCAGGTGTTCACCTGGAAAACAAGGGAATACATTTCATGTTTTGGCATCAGGCGCCCACCTGGAAAACAAGGGAATACATTGAATGTTTTGACATCAGGCGCCCACTTGGAAAACAAGGGAATGCATTTCAAGTTTTGGCATCAGGAGCCCACCTAGAAAACAAGGAAATGCATTTCAAGTTTTGGCATCAGGCACTAACCTGGGAAAATAAGGGAAAACATTTCAAGTTTCGGCATTAGGCGCCCATCTAGAAAACAAGGGAATACATTTCAACTTTTTGCATCGGGCGCCCACCTGGAAAACAAGGGAATACAGTTCATGTTTTGGCATCAGGCACCCACCTAGAAAACAAGGGAATGCATTTCAAGTTTTGGCATTAGGCACCCACTTAGAATAAAATGGAATACATTTCAAGTTTTTGCATCGGGCGCCCACCGAGAAAACAAGGGAATACATTTCAAGTTTTGGCATCAGGCGCTAACCTGGGAAAATAAGGGAATACATTTCAAGTTTCGGCATCAGGACCCCACCTGAAAAACAAGGTAATACATTGCATGTTATGGCATCAAGCGCCCACCCGGAAATCAAGGGAATACATTTCAAGTTTTGGCATCAGGGGCCCACCTAGAAAACAAGGTAATGCATTTCAAGTTTTGGCACCAGGCACCCACCTAGAATAAAAAGGAATACATTTCAAGTTTTGGCATCACGAGCTCACCTGGGAAAACAAGGGAGTACGTTTCAAGTTTTGGGATCAGACGCCCACTTGGAAAACAAGGGAATACATTTCAAGTTTTGGCATCAGACTCCCACCTGGAAAATAAGGGAATACATTTCAGGTTTTGGCATCAGGCGCCCACCTGAAAAATAAGGGAATACATTTCAAGTTGTGGCATCAGGTGTTCACCTGGAAAACAAGGGAATACATTTCATGTTTTGGCATCAGGCGCCCACCTGGAAAACAAGGGAATACATTGAATGTTTTGGCATCAGGCGCCCACCTGGAAAACAAGGGAATGCATTTCATGTTTTGGCATCAGGCGCCCACCTAGAAAACAAGGGAATGCATTTCAAGTTTTGGCATCAGGCGCTAACCTGGGAAAATAAGGGAAAACATTTCAAGTTTCGGCATCAGGCGCCCATCTAGAAAACAAGGGAATACATTTCAAGTTTTTGCATCAGGCGCCCACCCGGAAAACAAGGGAATACAGTTCATGTTTTGGCATCAGGCGCCCACCTAGAAAACAAGGGAATGCATTTCAAGTTTCGGCATTAGGAACCCACTTAGAATAAAAAGAAATATATTGCAAGTTTTGGCATCAGGCACCCACCTGGAAAATAAGGGAATGCATCTCAAGTTTCGGCATCAGGCACCCACCAGGAAAACAAGGGAATACATTTCAAGTTTTTGCATTAGGCGCCCACCACCTGCAAAACAAGGGATTACATTTCAAGTTTTGGCATCTGGCATCCACCTAGCAAAAAGGGGAATACATTTCAAGTTTTGCATCGGGCGCCCACCGAGAAAACAAGGGAATATATTTCAAGTTTTGGCATCAGGCTCTAACCAGGGAAAATGAGGGAATACATTTCAAGTTTCGGCATCAGGCCCCCACCTGAAAAACAAGGTAATACATTGCATGTTATGGCATCAAGCGCCCACCCGGAAATCAGGGGAATACATTTCAAGTTTTGGCATCAGGGGCCCACCTAGAAAACAAGGGAATGCATTTCAAGTTTTGGCATCAGGCACCTACCTAGAATAAAAAGGAATACATTTCAAGTTTTGGCATCACGAGCTCACCTGGGAAAACAAGGGAGTACGTTTCATGTTTTTGGATCAGACCCCCACCTGGAAAACAAGGGAATACATTTCAAGTTTTGGCATCAGGCTCCCACCTGGAAAATAATGGAATACATTTCAGGTTTTGGCATCAGGCGCCCACCTAAAAAATAAGGGAATACATTTCAATTCGTGGCATCAGGTGTTCACCTGGAATACAAGGGAATACATTTCATGTTTTGGCATCAGGCGCCCACCTGGAAAACAAGGGAATACAGTTCATGTTTTGGCATCAGGTACCCACCTAGAAAACAAGGGAATGCATTTCAAGTTTCGGCTTTAGGCGCCCATTTATAATAAAAGGGAATACATTTCAAGTTTTTGCATCGGGCGCCCACCGAGAAAACAAGGGAATACATTTCAAGTTTTGGCATCAGGTGCTAACCTGGGAAAATAAGGGAATACATTTCAAGTTTCGGCATCAGGCCCCCACCTGAAAAACAAGGTAATACATTGCATGTTATGGCATCAAGCGCCCACCCGGAAATCAAGGGAATACATTTCAAGTTTTGGCATCAGGCACCCACCTAGAATAAAAAGGAATGCATTTCAAGTTTTGGCATCACGAGCTCACCTGGGAAAACAAGGGAGTACGTTTCAAGTTTTGGGATCAGACGCCCACCTGGAAAACAAGGGAATACATTTCAAGTTTTGGCATCAAACTCCCACCTGGAAAATAAGGGAATACATTTCAGGTTTTGGCATCAGGCGCCCACCTGAAAAATAAGGGAATACATTTCAAGTTGTGGCATCAGGTGTTCACCTGGAAAACAAGGGAATACATTTCATGTTTTGGCATCAGGCGCCCACCTGGAAAACCATGGAATACATTGAATGTTTTGGCATCAGACGCCCACCTGAAAAACAAGGGAATGCATTTCAAGTTTTGGCATTAGGCGCCCACCTAGAAACAAGGGAATGCATTTCAAGTTTTGGCATCAGGCGTTAACCTGGGAAAATAAGGGAAAACATTTCAAGTTTCGGCATCAGGCGCCCATCTAGAAAACAAGGGAATACATTTCAAGTTTTTGCATCGGGCGCCCACCCAGAAAACAAGGGAATACAGTTCATGTTTTGGCATCAGGCGCCCACCTAGAAAACAAGGGAATGCATTTCAAGTTTTGGCATCAGACTCCCACCTGGAAAATAAGGGAATACATTTCAAGTTGTGGCATCAGGTGTTCACCTGGAAAACAAGGGAATACATTTCATGTTTTGGCATCAGGCGCCCACCTGGAAAACATGGGAATGCATCTCAAGTTTCGGCATCAGGCACCCACCTGGAAAACAAGGGAATACATTTCAAGTTTTTGCATTAGGCGCCCACCACCTGCAAAACAAGGGATTACATTTCAAGTTTTGGCATCTGGCGTCCACCTAGCAAAAAGGGGAATACATTTCAAGTTTTTGAATCAGGCGCCCACCGAGAAAACAAGGGAATATATTTCAAGTTTTGGCATCAGGCGTTAACCTGGGAAAATAAGGGAATACATTTCAAGTTTCGGCATCAGGCCCCCACCTGAAAAACAAGGTAATACATTGCATGTTATGGCATCAAGCGCCCACCCGGAATTCAAGGGAATACATTTCAAGTTTTGGTATCAGGGGCCCACCTAGAAAATAAGGGAATGCATTTCAAGTTTTGGCATCAGGCACCCACCTAGAATAAAAAGGAATACATTTCAAGTTTTGGCATCACGAGCTCACCTGGGAAAACAAGGGAGTACGTTTCAAGTTTTGGGATCAGACGCCCACCTGGAAAACAAAGGAATACATTTCAAGTATTGGCATCAGGCTCCCACCTGGAAAATAAGGGAATACATTTCAGGTTTTGGCATCAGGCGCCCACCTAAAAAATAAGGGAATACATTTTAATTTGTGGCATCAGGTGTTCACCTGGAAAACAAGGGAATACATTTCATGTTTTGGCATCAGGCGCCCACCTGGAAAACAAGGGAATACATTGAATGTTTTGGCATCAGGCGCCCACCTGGAAAACAAGGGAATGCATTTCAAGTTTTGGCATCAGGCGCCCACCTAGAAAACAAGGGAATGCATTTCAAGTTTTGGCATCAGGCGCTAACCTGGGAAAATAAGGGAAAACATTTCAAGTTTCGGCATCAGGCGCCCATCTAGAAAACAAGGGAATACAGTTCATGTTTTGGCATCGGGCGCCCACCTAGAAAACAAGGGAATGCATTTCAAGTTTTGGCATCAGACTCCCACCTGGAAAATAAGGGAATACATTTCAGGTTTTGGCATCAGGTGCCCACCTGAAAAATAAGGGAATACATTTCAAGTTGTGGCATCAGGTGTTCACCTGGAAAACAAGGGAATACATTTCATGTTTTGGCATCAGGCGCCCACCTGGAAAACATGGGAATACATTGAATGTTTTGGCATCAGGCGCCCACCTGGAAAACAAGGGAATGCATTTCAAGTTTTGGCATCAGGCGCCCACCTAGAAAACAAAGGAATGCATTTCAAGTTTTGGCATCAGGCGCTAACCTGGGAAAATAAGGGAAAACATTTCATGTTTTGGCATCAGGCGCCCATCTAGAAAACAAGGGAATACATTTCAAGTTTTTGCATCGGGCGCCCACCTGGAAAACAAGGGAATACAGTTCATGTTTTGGCATCAGGCGCCCACCTAGAAAACAAGGGAATGCATTTCAAGTTTCGGCATTAGGCACCCCTTAGAATAAAAAGGAATACATTGCAAGTTTTGGTATCAGGCGCCCACCTGGAAAACAAGGGAATACATTTCAAGTTTCGGCATTAGGCACCCACTTAGAATAAAAGGGAATACATTTCAAGTTTTTGCATCGGGCGCCCACTGAGAAAACAAGTGAATACATTTCAAGTTTTGGCATCAGGCGCTAACCTGGGAAAATAAGGGAATACATTTCAAGTTTCGGCATCAGGCCCCCACCTGAAAAACAAGGTAATACATTGCATGTTATGGCATCAAGCGCCCACCCGGAAATCAAGGGAATACATTTCAAGTTTTGGTATCAGGGGCCCACCTAGAAAACAAGGGAATGCATTTCAAGTTTTGGCATCAGGCACAATAAAAAGGAATACATTTCAAGTTTTGGCATCACGAGCTCACCTGGGAAAACAAGGGAGTACGTTTCAAGTTTTGGGATCAGACGCCCACCTGGAAAATAAGGGAATACATTTCAAGTTTTGGCATTAGACTCCCACCTGGAAAATAAAGGAATACATTTCAGGTTTTGGCATCAGGCGCCCACTTGAAAAATAAGGGAATACATTTCAAGTTGTGGCATCAGGTGTTCACCTGGAAAACAAGGGAATACATTTCATATTTTGGCATCAGGCGCCCACCTGGAAAACATGGGAATACATTGAATGTTTTGGCATCAGGCGCCCACCTGGAAAACAAGGGAATGCATTTCAAGTTTTGGCATCAGGCGCCCACCTAGAAAACAAGGGAATGCATTTCAAGTTTTGGCATCAGGCGCTAACCTGGGAAAATAAGGGAAAACATTTCAAGTTTCGGCATCAGGCGCCCATCTAGAAAACAAGGGAATACATTTCAAGTTTTTGCATCGGGCGCCCACCTGGAAAACAAGGGAATACAGTTCATGTTTTGGCATCAGGCGCCCACCTAGAAAACAAGGGAATGCATTTCAAGTTTCGGCATTAGGCACCCACTTAGAATAAAAAGGAATACATTGCAAGTTTTGGCATCAGGCACCCACCAGGAAAACAAGGGAATACATCTCAAGTTTCGGTATTAGGCGCCCACCTGCAAAACAAGGGATTACATTTCAAGTTTTGGCATCTGGCGTCCACCTAGAAAAAAAGGGAATACATTTCAAGGTTTTGCATCTGCCGCCCACCGAGAAAACAAGGGAATACATATCAAGTTTTGGCATCAGGCGCTAACCTAGGAAAATAAGGGAATACATTTCAAGTTTCGGCATCAAGCCCCCACCTGAAAAACAAGGTAATACATTGCATATTATGGCATCAGGCGCCCACCCGGAAATCAAGGGAATACATTTCAAGTTTTGGCATCAGGGGCCCACCTAGAAAACAAGGGAATGCATTTCAAGTTTTGGCATCAGGCACCCACATAGAATAAAAAGGAATGCATTTTAAGTTTTGGCATCACGAGCTCACCTGGGAAAACATGGAATACATTTCAAGTTTCAGCATTAGGCGTCCACCTGAAAATCAAGGGAATACATTGCATGTTTTGGCATCAGGTTCCCACCTGGAAAATAAGGGAATACATTTCATGTTTTGGCATCTGGCGCCCACCGGGAAAACAAGGGAATGCATTTCAAGTTTTGGCATTAGGCACCCACCTAGAAATAAAAGGAATACATTTAAAGGTTTGGCATCAGGAGCTCATCTGGGAAAGCAAGGAAGTACGTTTCAAGTTTTGGGATCAGGCGCCCACCTAGAAAACAAGGGAATATATTTCAAGTTTTGGCATCAGGCTCCCACTTAGAAAAAAAGGGAATACATTTCAAGTTTTTGCATCGGGCGCCCACCTGGAAAACAAGGAAATACATTTCAACTTTTATCATCAGACGCCCATCTAGAAAAAAGTGGAATACATTTCAAGTTTTTGCATTGGGTGCCCACCTAGAAAACAAGGGAATACATTTCAAGTTATGGCATCAAGCGCTCACCTGGGAAAAAAAGGGAAAACATTTCATGTTTCGGAATCAGGTGCCCACCTGGAGAACAAGGGAATACATTGCAAGTTTTGGCATCAGGCACCCACATGGAAAACAAGGGAATACATCTCAAGTTTCGGTATTAGGCGCCCACCACCTGCAAAACAAGGGATTACATTTCAAGTTTTGGCATCTGGCATCCACCTTGAAAAAAAGGGAATACATTTCAAGTTTTTGCATCGGGCTCACACCGAGAAAACAAGGGAATACATTTCAAGTTTTGGCATCAGGCGCTAACCTGGGAAAATAAGGGAATACATTTCAAGTTTCGGCATCAGGCCCCCACCTGAAAAACAAGGTAATACATTGCATGTTATGGCATCAAGCGCCCACCCGAAAATCAAGGGAATACATTTCAAGTTTTGGCATCAGGGGCCCACCTAGAAAATAAGGGAATGCATTTCAAGTTTTGGCATCAGGCACCCACCTAGAATAAAAAGGAATACATTTCATGTTTTGGCATCACGAGCTCACCTGGGAAAACAAGGGAGTACGTTTCAAGTTTTGGGATCAGACGCCCACCTGGAAAACAAGGGAATACATTTCAAGTTTTGGCATCAGGCTCCCACCTTGAAAATAAGGGAATACATTTCAAATTTTGGCATCAGGCACCCATCTGGAAAACATCGGAATACATTTCAAGTTTTTGTATCAGGCTCCCACCTACAAAAAAGGGGAATACATTTCAAGTTTTGGCACAAGGAGCTCACATGGGAAAACAAGGGAATACGTTTCAAGTTTTGGCATCTGGTGCCCACCTAGAAAATAAGGGAATACATTTCAGGTTTTGGAATCAGGCGCCCAACCTGAAAAATAAGGGAATACATTTCAAGTTGTGGCATCAGGTGTTCACCTGGAAAACAAGGGAATACATTTCATGTTTTGGCATCAGGCGCCCACCTGGAAAACAAGGGAATACATTGAATGTTTTGACATCAGGCGCCCACTTGGAAAACAAGGGAATGCATTTCAAGTTTTGGCATCAGGAGCCCACCTAGAAAACAAGGAAATGCATTTCAAGTTTTGGCATCAGGCACTAACCTGGGAAAATAAGGGAAAACATTTCAAGTTTCGGCATTAGGCGCCCATCTAGAAAACAAGGGAATACATTTCAACTTTTTGCATCGGGCGCCCACCTGGAAAACAAGGGAATACAGTTCATGTTTTGGCATCAGGCACCCACCTAGAAAACAAGGGAATGCATTTCAAGTTTTGGCATTAGGCACCCACTTAGAATAAAATGGAATACATTTCAAGTTTTTGCATCGGGCGCCCACCGAGAAAACAAGGGAATACATTTCAAGTTTTGGCATCAGGCGCTAACCTGGGAAAATAAGGGAATACATTTCAAGTTTCGGCATCAGGACCCCACCTGAAAAACAAGGTAATACATTGCATGTTATGGCATCAAGCGCCCACCCGGAAATCAAGGGAATACATTTCAAGTTTTGGCATCAGGGGCCCACCTAGAAAACAAGGTAATGCATTTCAAGTTTTGGCACCAGGCACCCACCTAGAATAAAAAGGAATACATTTCAAGTTTTGGCATCACGAGCTCACCTGGGAAAACAAGGGAGTACGTTTCAAGTTTTGGGATCAGACGCCCACTTGGAAAACAAGGGAATACATTTCAAGTTTTGGCATCAGACTCCCACCTGGAAAATAAGGGAATACATTTCAGGTTTTGGCATCAGGCGCCCACCTGAAAAATAAGGGAATACATTTCAAGTTGTGGCATCAGGTGTTCACCTGGAAAACAAGGGAATACATTTCATGTTTTGGCATCAGGCGCCCACCTGGAAAACAAGGGAATACATTGAATGTTTTGGCATCAGGCGCCCACCTGGAAAACAAGGGAATGCATTTCATGTTTTGGCATCAGGCGCCCACCTAGAAAACAAGGGAATGCATTTCAAGTTTTGGCATCAGGCGCTAACCTGGGAAAATAAGGGAAAACATTTCAAGTTTCGGCATCAGGCGCCCATCTAGAAAACAAGGGAATACATTTCAAGTTTTTGCATCAGGCGCCCACCCGGAAAACAAGGGAATACAGTTCATGTTTTGGCATCAGGCGCCCACCTAGAAAACAAGGGAATGCATTTCAAGTTTCGGCATTAGGAACCCACTTAGAATAAAAAGAAATATATTGCAAGTTTTGGCATCAGGCACCCACCTGGAAAATAAGGGAATGCATCTCAAGTTTCGGCATCAGGCACCCACCAGGAAAACAAGGGAATACATTTCAAGTTTTTGCATTAGGCGCCCACCACCTGCAAAACAAGGGATTACATTTCAAGTTTTGGCATCTGGCATCCACCTAGCAAAAAGGGGAATACATTTCAAGTTTTGCATCGGGCGCCCACCGAGAAAACAAGGGAATATATTTCAAGTTTTGGCATCAGGCTCTAACCAGGGAAAATGAGGGAATACATTTCAAGTTTCGGCATCAGGCCCCCACCTGAAAAACAAGGTAATACATTGCATGTTATGGCATCAAGCGCCCACCCGGAAATCAGGGGAATACATTTCAAGTTTTGGCATCAGGGGCCCACCTAGAAAACAAGGGAATGCATTTCAAGTTTTGGCATCAGGCACCTACCTAGAATAAAAAGGAATACATTTCAAGTTTTGGCATCACGAGCTCACCTGGGAAAACAAGGGAGTACGTTTCATGTTTTTGGATCAGACCCCCACCTGGAAAACAAGGGAATACATTTCAAGTTTTGGCATCAGGCTCCCACCTGGAAAATAATGGAATACATTTCAGGTTTTGGCATCAGGCGCCCACCTAAAAAATAAGGGAATACATTTCAATTCGTGGCATCAGGTGTTCACCTGGAATACAAGGGAATACATTTCATGTTTTGGCATCAGGCGCCCACCTGGAAAACAAGGGAATACAGTTCATGTTTTGGCATCAGGTACCCACCTAGAAAACAAGGGAATGCATTTCAAGTTTCGGCTTTAGGCGCCCATTTATAATAAAAGGGAATACATTTCAAGTTTTTGCATCGGGCGCCCACCGAGAAAACAAGGGAATACATTTCAAGTTTTGGCATCAGGTGCTAACCTGGGAAAATAAGGGAATACATTTCAAGTTTCGGCATCAGGCCCCCACCTGAAAAACAAGGTAATACATTGCATGTTATGGCATCAAGCGCCCACCCGGAAATCAAGGGAATACATTTCAAGTTTTGGCATCAGGCACCCACCTAGAATAAAAAGGAATGCATTTCAAGTTTTGGCATCACGAGCTCACCTGGGAAAACAAGGGAGTACGTTTCAAGTTTTGGGATCAGACGCCCACCTGGAAAACAAGGGAATACATTTCAAGTTTTGGCATCAAACTCCCACCTGGAAAATAAGGGAATACATTTCAGGTTTTGGCATCAGGCGCCCACCTGAAAAATAAGGGAATACATTTCAAGTTGTGGCATCAGGTGTTCACCTGGAAAACAAGGGAATACATTTCATGTTTTGGCATCAGGCGCCCACCTGGAAAACCATGGAATACATTGAATGTTTTGGCATCAGACGCCCACCTGAAAAACAAGGGAATGCATTTCAAGTTTTGGCATTAGGCGCCCACCTAGAAACAAGGGAATGCATTTCAAGTTTTGGCATCAGGCGTTAACCTGGGAAAATAAGGGAAAACATTTCAAGTTTCGGCATCAGGCGCCCATCTAGAAAACAAGGGAATACATTTCAAGTTTTTGCATCGGGCGCCCACCCAGAAAACAAGGGAATACAGTTCATGTTTTGGCATCAGGCGCCCACCTAGAAAACAAGGGAATGCATTTCAAGTTTTGGCATCAGACTCCCACCTGGAAAATAAGGGAATACATTTCAAGTTGTGGCATCAGGTGTTCACCTGGAAAACAAGGGAATACATTTCATGTTTTGGCATCAGGCGCCCACCTGGAAAACATGGGAATGCATCTCAAGTTTCGGCATCAGGCACCCACCTGGAAAACAAGGGAATACATTTCAAGTTTTTGCATTAGGCGCCCACCACCTGCAAAACAAGGGATTACATTTCAAGTTTTGGCATCTGGCGTCCACCTAGCAAAAAGGGGAATACATTTCAAGTTTTTGAATCAGGCGCCCACCGAGAAAACAAGGGAATATATTTCAAGTTTTGGCATCAGGCGTTAACCTGGGAAAATAAGGGAATACATTTCAAGTTTCGGCATCAGGCCCCCACCTGAAAAACAAGGTAATACATTGCATGTTATGGCATCAAGCGCCCACCCGGAATTCAAGGGAATACATTTCAAGTTTTGGTATCAGGGGCCCACCTAGAAAATAAGGGAATGCATTTCAAGTTTTGGCATCAGGCACCCACCTAGAATAAAAAGGAATACATTTCAAGTTTTGGCATCACGAGCTCACCTGGGAAAACAAGGGAGTACGTTTCAAGTTTTGGGATCAGACGCCCACCTGGAAAACAAAGGAATACATTTCAAGTATTGGCATCAGGCTCCCACCTGGAAAATAAGGGAATACATTTCAGGTTTTGGCATCAGGCGCCCACCTAAAAAATAAGGGAATACATTTTAATTTGTGGCATCAGGTGTTCACCTGGAAAACAAGGGAATACATTTCATGTTTTGGCATCAGGCGCCCACCTGGAAAACAAGGGAATACATTGAATGTTTTGGCATCAGGCGCCCACCTGGAAAACAAGGGAATGCATTTCAAGTTTTGGCATCAGGCGCCCACCTAGAAAACAAGGGAATGCATTTCAAGTTTTGGCATCAGGCGCTAACCTGGGAAAATAAGGGAAAACATTTCAAGTTTCGGCATCAGGCGCCCATCTAGAAAACAAGGGAATACAGTTCATGTTTTGGCATCGGGCGCCCACCTAGAAAACAAGGGAATGCATTTCAAGTTTTGGCATCAGACTCCCACCTGGAAAATAAGGGAATACATTTCAGGTTTTGGCATCAGGTGCCCACCTGAAAAATAAGGGAATACATTTCAAGTTGTGGCATCAGGTGTTCACCTGGAAAACAAGGGAATACATTTCATGTTTTGGCATCAGGCGCCCACCTGGAAAACATGGGAATACATTGAATGTTTTGGCATCAGGCGCCCACCTGGAAAACAAGGGAATGCATTTCAAGTTTTGGCATCAGGCGCCCACCTAGAAAACAAAGGAATGCATTTCAAGTTTTGGCATCAGGCGCTAACCTGGGAAAATAAGGGAAAACATTTCATGTTTTGGCATCAGGCGCCCATCTAGAAAACAAGGGAATACATTTCAAGTTTTTGCATCGGGCGCCCACCTGGAAAACAAGGGAATACAGTTCATGTTTTGGCATCAGGCGCCCACCTAGAAAACAAGGGAATGCATTTCAAGTTTCGGCATTAGGCACCCCTTAGAATAAAAAGGAATACATTGCAAGTTTTGGTATCAGGCGCCCACCTGGAAAACAAGGGAATACATTTCAAGTTTCGGCATTAGGCACCCACTTAGAATAAAAGGGAATACATTTCAAGTTTTTGCATCGGGCGCCCACTGAGAAAACAAGTGAATACATTTCAAGTTTTGGCATCAGGCGCTAACCTGGGAAAATAAGGGAATACATTTCAAGTTTCGGCATCAGGCCCCCACCTGAAAAACAAGGTAATACATTGCATGTTATGGCATCAAGCGCCCACCCGGAAATCAAGGGAATACATTTCAAGTTTTGGTATCAGGGGCCCACCTAGAAAACAAGGGAATGCATTTCAAGTTTTGGCATCAGGCACAATAAAAAGGAATACATTTCAAGTTTTGGCATCACGAGCTCACCTGGGAAAACAAGGGAGTACGTTTCAAGTTTTGGGATCAGACGCCCACCTGGAAAATAAGGGAATACATTTCAAGTTTTGGCATTAGACTCCCACCTGGAAAATAAAGGAATACATTTCAGGTTTTGGCATCAGGCGCCCACTTGAAAAATAAGGGAATACATTTCAAGTTGTGGCATCAGGTGTTCACCTGGAAAACAAGGGAATACATTTCATATTTTGGCATCAGGCGCCCACCTGGAAAACATGGGAATACATTGAATGTTTTGGCATCAGGCGCCCACCTGGAAAACAAGGGAATGCATTTCAAGTTTTGGCATCAGGCGCCCACCTAGAAAACAAGGGAATGCATTTCAAGTTTTGGCATCAGGCGCTAACCTGGGAAAATAAGGGAAAACATTTCAAGTTTCGGCATCAGGCGCCCATCTAGAAAACAAGGGAATACATTTCAAGTTTTTGCATCGGGCGCCCACCTGGAAAACAAGGGAATACAGTTCATGTTTTGGCATCAGGCGCCCACCTAGAAAACAAGGGAATGCATTTCAAGTTTCGGCATTAGGCACCCACTTAGAATAAAAAGGAATACATTGCAAGTTTTGGCATCAGGCACCCACCAGGAAAACAAGGGAATACATCTCAAGTTTCGGTATTAGGCGCCCACCTGCAAAACAAGGGATTACATTTCAAGTTTTGGCATCTGGCGTCCACCTAGAAAAAAAGGGAATACATTTCAAGGTTTTGCATCTGCCGCCCACCGAGAAAACAAGGGAATACATATCAAGTTTTGGCATCAGGCGCTAACCTAGGAAAATAAGGGAATACATTTCAAGTTTCGGCATCAAGCCCCCACCTGAAAAACAAGGTAATACATTGCATATTATGGCATCAGGCGCCCACCCGGAAATCAAGGGAATACATTTCAAGTTTTGGCATCAGGGGCCCACCTAGAAAACAAGGGAATGCATTTCAAGTTTTGGCATCAGGCACCCACATAGAATAAAAAGGAATGCATTTTAAGTTTTGGCATCACGAGCTCACCTGGGAAAACATGGAATACATTTCAAGTTTCAGCATTAGGCGTCCACCTGAAAATCAAGGGAATACATTGCATGTTTTGGCATCAGGTTCCCACCTGGAAAATAAGGGAATACATTTCATGTTTTGGCATCTGGCGCCCACCGGGAAAACAAGGGAATGCATTTCAAGTTTTGGCATTAGGCACCCACCTAGAAATAAAAGGAATACATTTAAAGGTTTGGCATCAGGAGCTCATCTGGGAAAGCAAGGAAGTACGTTTCAAGTTTTGGGATCAGGCGCCCACCTAGAAAACAAGGGAATATATTTCAAGTTTTGGCATCAGGCTCCCACTTAGAAAAAAAGGGAATACATTTCAAGTTTTTGCATCGGGCGCCCACCTGGAAAACAAGGAAATACATTTCAACTTTTATCATCAGACGCCCATCTAGAAAAAAGTGGAATACATTTCAAGTTTTTGCATTGGGTGCCCACCTAGAAAACAAGGGAATACATTTCAAGTTATGGCATCAAGCGCTCACCTGGGAAAAAAAGGGAAAACATTTCATGTTTCGGAATCAGGTGCCCACCTGGAGAACAAGGGAATACATTGCAAGTTTTGGCATCAGGCACCCACATGGAAAACAAGGGAATACATCTCAAGTTTCGGTATTAGGCGCCCACCACCTGCAAAACAAGGGATTACATTTCAAGTTTTGGCATCTGGCATCCACCTTGAAAAAAAGGGAATACATTTCAAGTTTTTGCATCGGGCTCACACCGAGAAAACAAGGGAATACATTTCAAGTTTTGGCATCAGGCGCTAACCTGGGAAAATAAGGGAATACATTTCAAGTTTCGGCATCAGGCCCCCACCTGAAAAACAAGGTAATACATTGCATGTTATGGCATCAAGCGCCCACCCGAAAATCAAGGGAATACATTTCAAGTTTTGGCATCAGGGGCCCACCTAGAAAATAAGGGAATGCATTTCAAGTTTTGGCATCAGGCACCCACCTAGAATAAAAAGGAATACATTTCATGTTTTGGCATCACGAGCTCACCTGGGAAAACAAGGGAGTACGTTTCAAGTTTTGGGATCAGACGCCCACCTGGAAAACAAGGGAATACATTTCAAGTTTTGGCATCAGGCTCCCACCTTGAAAATAAGGGAATACATTTCAAATTTTGGCATCAGGCACCCATCTGGAAAACATCGGAATACATTTCAAGTTTTTGTATCAGGCTCCCACCTACAAAAAAGGGGAATACATTTCAAGTTTTGGCACAAGGAGCTCACATGGGAAAACAAGGGAATACGTTTCAAGTTTTGGCATCTGGTGCCCACCTAGAAAAAAACGGAATACATTTCAAATTTCGGCATCAGGCGTCCACCTGGAAAACAAGGGAATACATTGCATGTTTTGGCATCAGGTGCCCACCTGGAAAACAAGGGAATACATTTCGTGTTTTTGCATCTGGCGCCTACCGGGAAAATAAGGGAATGCATTTCAAGTTTTGGCATCAGGCACCCACCTAGAAATAAAAGGAATACATTTAAAGGTTTGGTATCAGGAGCTCATCTGGGAAAACAAGGAAGTACGTTTCAAGTTTTAGGATTAGGCGCCCACCTAGAAAATAAGGGAATATATTTCAAGTTTTGGCATCAGGCTCCCACCTAGAAAAAAGGGGAATACATTTCAAGTTTTTGCATCGGGCGCCCACCTAGAAAACAAGGGAATACATTTCAAGTTATGGCGTCAAGCGCTCACCTGGGAAAAAAAGGGAATACATTTCAAGTTTTGGCATCAGGGGCCCACCTGGAAAACAATGGAATACATTGCATGTTTTTGCATCTGGCGCCCACTTGGAAAATAAGAGAATACATTTCAAGTTTTGGCATCAGGTGCCCATTTGGAAAATAAGGGAATACATTGCAAGTTTTGCCATCAGGTGCCCACGTGGAAAACAAGAGAATACATCTCAAGTTTCGGCATCAGGCGCCCACTTGGAAAATAAGGGAATACATTTCAAGTTTTGGCATCAGGCACCCACCTAGAAAAAAAGGGAATACATTTCAAGTTTTTGCATCGGGCGCCCACCTAGAAGACAGGGGAATACATTTCAAGTTTTGGAATCAGGCGCCCACCTAAAAAATAAGGGAATACATTTCAAGTTTTGGGATCAGGTGCCCATCTGGAAAACATGGGAATACATTTCAAGTTTTGCCATCAGGCGCCCAACTAGAAAAAAGGGAATATATTTCAAGTTTTTGCATCGGGCGCCCACCTAGAAAACATGGAAATACATTTCATGTTTTGGCATCAGGCGCTCACTTGGGAAACAAGGGAACCTATTTCAAGTTTCGGCATCAGGCACCCACCTGGAAAACAAGCATTGTATGTTTTGGCATAAGGCGCCCACCTAGAAAAAAAGGGTATACATTTCAAGTTTTGCACTTTGCGCCCACTTAGAAAACAAAGGAATACATTTTAAGTTTTATAATCAGGCGCCCACCTGGATAACAAGGGAATACATTGCAAGTTTTGGCATCTGGAACCTACCTGGAAAATAAGGGAATATATTGCAAGTTTTGGCATCAGACACCCACCTGGATAACAAGGGAAGAGATTCCAAGTTTTGTCATCAAGAGCCCACCTGGAAAACAAAGGAATGCATTTAAAGTTTCGGCATCAGGCGCCCACTTGGAAAACAAGGGAATACATTTCAAGTTTTGGCATCAGACGCCCCCAAGAAAACAAAGGAATACATTGCAAGTTTTGGCATCAGGCGCTCACCTGGAAAATAAGGGAATACATCTCAAGTTTCGGCATCAAGCGCCCTCCTGGAAAACAAGGGAATACATTTCAAGTTTCGGCATTCGGAACCCACCTGGAAAACAAGGGAATACATTGCAAGTTTTGGCATCAGACGCCCCCCAGGAAAATAAGGTAATACATTGGAAGTTTTGGCATCAGGCTCCCACCTGGAAAACAAGGGAATACATCTCAAGTTTCGGCATCAAGCGCCCACCTGGAAAACAAGGGAATGCATTTCAAGTTTTGGCATCAGACGCTCACCTAGGAAAACAAGGGAATAAATTTCAAGTTTCGGCATCAGGCACCCACTTGGAAAATATGGGAATACATTGCATGTTTTGGTATCAGGCGCCCACCTAGAAAACAAGGGAATACATTTTAAGTTTTTGCTTCAGGCGCCCACCTGGAAAACATGGGAATGCATTTCAAGTTTTGGCATTAGGTGCCTACCTGGAAAACAAGGGAATACATCTCATGTTTTAACATCAGGCGCCCACCTGGAAAACAAGGGAATACATTTCTAGTTTTGGCATCAGGCGCCCATCTGGAAAACTTGGGAATATATTTCAAGTTTTGGCATCAGGCGCCCACCTAGAAAAAAGGGGAATATATTTCAAGTTTTTGCATCAGGCGCCCACCTAGAAAACTTGGAAATACATTTCAAGTTTTGGCATAAGGCGATCACCTCGAAAAACAAGGGAATACATTTCAAGATTCGGCATCAGGCGCCCACCTGGAAAACAAGGGAATACATTGCATGTTTTGGCATAAGGCGCCCACCTAGAAAAAAGGGGAATACATTTCTAGTTTTTGCATTGGGCGCCCACCTAGAAAACAAGGGAATACATTTCAAGTTTTAGCATCAGGCGCCCACCTGGATAACAAGGGAATACATTTCAAGTTTTGGCATCTGGAACCCACCTGGAAAACAAGGGAATACATTGCAAGTTTTGGAATCAGACACCCATAGGGATAACAAGGGAAGACATTCCAAGTTTTGTCATCAGGAGCCCACCTGGAAAACAAAGGGAATACATTTCAAGTTTCGGAATCAGGCGCCCACCTGGATAACAAGGGAATACAATGCAAGTTTTGGCATCTGGAACCCACCTGGAAAACAAGGGAATACATTGCAAGTTTTGGTATCAGACACCCACCTGGATAACAAGGGAAGAGATTCCAAGTTTTGTCATAAAGAGCCCACCTAGAAAACAAAGGAATGCATTTAAAGTTTCGGCATCAGGCGCCCACTTGGAAAACAAGTGAATACATTGCATGTTTTGGCATCTGGCTCCCACCTGGAAAACAAGGGAATACATTTCAAGTTTTGGCATCAGACTCCACCCAAGAAAACAAGGGAATACATTTCAAGTTTCGGCATCAAGCACCCAACTAAAAAATAAGGGAGTACATTGCATGTTTTGGTATCAGGCGCCCACCTGGAAAACAATGGAATACATTTTATGTTTTGGCATCAGGCGCCCACCTGGAAAACAAGGGAATGCATTTCAAGTTTTGGCATCCGGTGCCTACCTGGAAAACAAGGGAATACATCTCATGTTTCAGCATCAGGTGCCCACCTAGAAAACAAGGGAATACATTTCTAGTTTTGGCATCAGGCGCCCATCAAGAAAACATGGGAATACATTTAAAGTTTTGGCATCAGGCGCCCACCTAGAAAAAAATGGAATATATTTCAAGTTTTTGCATCGGGCGCCCACCTAGAAAACATTCAAATACATTTCAAGTCTTGGCATCAGGCACTCACCTAGGAAAACAAGGGAATACATTTCAAGTTTCGGCATCAGGCGCCCACCTGGAAAACAAGGGAATATATTGCATGTTTTGGCATAAGGCGCCCACCTATAAAAAAGGGGAATACATTTCAAGTTTTTGCATTGGGTGCCCACCTATAAAACAAGGGAATACATTTCAAGTTTAGCATTAGGCGCCCACCTGGATAACAAGAGAATACATTGCAAGTTTTGGAATCAGACACCCATAGGGATAACAAGGGAAGACATTCCAAGTTTTGTCATCAGGAGCCCACCTGGAAAACAAAGGGAATACATTTCAAGTTTCGGAATCAGGCGCCCACTTTGAAAACAAGTTAATACATTGCATGTTGTGGCATCTGGTGCCCACCTAGAAAAAAAAGGAATACATTTCAAGTTTTGGCATCAGACGCCCACCAGGAAAACAAGGGAATGCATTGAAAGTTTTGGGATCAGACACCCACCTGGAAAACAAGGTAGTACATTTTAAGTTTTGGCATCAGGAGCCCACCTGTAAAATAAGGGAATACATTTCATGTTTTGGCATCAGGTGCCCATCTGGAAAACATCGGAATACATTTCAATTTTTTGTAATAGGTGCCCACCTAGAAAAAAGGGGAATACATTTCAAGTTTTGGCATCAGGAACTCACCTAGGAAAACAAGGTAATACGTTTCAAGTTTTGGCATTAGGCGCCCACCTGGAAAACAACGGAATACATTTCATGTTTTGGCATCAGGTGCCCATCTGGAAAACATCGGAATACATTTTAAATTTTTGTAATAGGGGCCCACTTAGAAAAAAGGGGAATACATTTCAAGTTTTGGCATCAGGAGCTCACCTGGGAAAACAAGGGAATATGTTTCAAGTTTTGGCATCCGGCGCCCACCTGGAAAACAAGGGAATACATCTCAAGTTTCGGCATCAAGCGCGTACCTAGAAAACAAGGGAATACATTTCATGTTTTGGCATCAGACGCCCACCGGGAAAACAAGGGAATGCATTTCAAGTTTTGGCATCAGGCACCAACCTAGAAATAAAAGGAATACATTTAAAGGTTTGGCATCAGGAGCTCACCTGGGAAAACAAGGAAGTACGTTTCAAGTTTTGGGTTCAGGCGCCACCTGGAAAACAAGGGAATACATTTCAAGTTTTGGCATCAGGCGCCCACCTAGAAAAAAAGGGAATACATTTCAAGTTTTTGCATCGGGCGCCCACCTAGAAAACAAGGGAATACAATTCAAGTTATGGCATCAGGCGCTCACCTGGGAAAAAAAGGGAATACATTTCAAGTTTTGGCATCAGGCGCCCACCTGGAAAACAACGGAATACATTTCAAGTTTCGGCATCAGGCGCCCACTTGGAAAACAAGGGAATACATTGCATGTTTTGGCATCAGGTGCCCACCTAAAAAACAAGGGAATACATTTCAGGTTTTGGCATCAGGCACCCACCGGGAAAACAAGGGAATGCATTTCATGTGTTGGCATCAGGCACCAACCTAGAAATAAAAGGAATACATTTAAAGGTTAGGCATCAGGAGCTCACCTGGGAAAACAAGGGAGTACGTTTCAAGTTTTGGGATCAGGCGCCACCTGGAAAACAAGGGAATACATTTCAAGTTTTGGCATCTGGCGCCCACCTAGAAAACAAGGGAATACATTTCAAGTTTTGGCATCAGGTGCCCACAAGGAAAACAATGGAATACATAGCAAGTTTTGGCATCAAGCGCCCGCCTGGAAAACAAGGGAATACATCTCAAGTTTCGGCATCAGGCGCCCACTTGGAAAACAAGGGAATACATTTCAAGTTTTGGCATCAGGCGCCCACCTAGAAAAAAAGGGAATATATTTCAAGTTTTTGCATTGGGCGCCCACCTAAAAAAAATCAAAATACATTTAAAGTTTTGGCATCATGCGCTCACTTGGGAAAACAAGGGAATACATTGCATTTTTTGGCATAAGGCGCCCACCTAGAAAAAAGGGGAAAACATTTCAAGTTTTTCATTGGGCGCCCATCTAGAAAACAAAGCAATACATTTTAAATTTTAGAATCAGGCGCCCACCTGGATAACAAGGGAATACATTGCAAGTTTTGGCATCTGGAACCCACCTGGAAAACAAGGGAATACATTGCAAGTATGGCATCAGATGCCCCCCAGGAAAAGAAGGGATTACATTGCAAGTTTTGGCATCAGGCTCCCACCTGGAAAACAAGGGAATACATCTCAAGTTTCGGCATCAAGCGCTCACCTGGAAAACAAGGGAATACATTTCAAGTTTCGGCATCAGGCGCTCACCTAGGAAAACAAGGGAGTAAATTTCAAGTTTCGGCATCAGGCACCTACCTGGAAAATATGGGAATACATTGCATGTTTTGTCATCAGGAGCCCACCTGGAAAAAAAAGGAATGCATTTCAAGTTTTGGCATCACACGCCCACCAGAAAAATAAGGGAATACATTGCAAGTTTTGGCATCAGGCGCCCACTTGAAAAACAAGGGAATGCATCTCAAGTTTTGGCATTAGGTGCCTACCTGGAAAATAAGGGAATACATCTCATGCTTCAGCATCAGGCGCCCACCTGGAAAACTAGGGAATACATTTCTAATTTTGGCATCAGGCGCCCATCTGGAAAACATGGGAATACATTTTAAGTTTTGGCATCAGACGGCCACCTAGAAAAAAGGGGAATATATTTCAAGTTTTTGCATCGGGCGCCCACTTAGAAAACATGGAAATACATTTCAAGTTTTGGCATCAGGCGCTCACCTAGGAAAACAAGGGAATACATTGCATTTTTTGGCATAAGGCGCCCACCTAGAAAAAAGGGGAATATATTTCAAGTTTTTGCATTGGGCGCACACCTAGAAAACAAGGGAATACATTTCAAGTTTTAGCATCAAGCGCCCACCTGGATGCGCCCACCTGGAAAAGAAGACAATATATTTCAAGTTTCGGCATCAGGCGGCCACCTGGAAAACAAGGGAATACATTGCATGTTTTGCCATCGGGCGCCCACCTGGAAAACAAGGGAACGCATTTCAAGTTTTGGAATCAGGCGCCCACTAGGAAAACAAGGGAATGCATTGCAAGTTTTGGCATCAGGCGCCCACCTGGAAAACAAGGGAATACATCTCAAGTTTCGGCATCAAGCGCCCACCTGGAAAACTAGGGAATACATTTCAAGTTTTGGCATATGGCGCCCACCTAGAAAAAATGGGAATACATTTCAAGTTATTGCATCGGGCGCCCACCTTGAAAACAAGGGAATACATTTCAAGTTTTGGCATCGGTCGCTCACCTGGGGAAACAAGGGAATACATTTCATGTTTCGGCATCAGGCACCCACCTGGAAAACAAGGGAGTACATTGCATGTTTTGGCATCAGACGCCCACCTGGAAAACAAGGGAATACATTTCAACTTTTGGCATCAGGCGCCCAAATGGAAAACAAGGGAAAAAATTTCAAGTTTTGGCATAAGGCACTCACCTGGGAAAACAAGGCAATACGTTTCAAGTTTTGGCATCAGGTGCCTACCTGGAAAACAAGGGAATTTATTTCAAGTGTTCGCATCAGGTGCACAACTGGAAAATAAGGGAATACATTTCAAGTTTTGGCATCGGGCGCCCACCTGAAAAATAAGGGAATAAATTTCAAGTTTTGGCATCGGGCACCCACCTGGAAAAGAAGAAAATACATTTCAAGTTTTGGCATCGGGCGCCCATTGGGAAAATATGGGAATACATTTCAAGTTTTGGCATTGGGGGCCCATCTAAAAAACATGAGAATACATTTCAAGTTTTTGGCATCAGGCGCCCACTAGGAAAACAAGGGAATACATTGCAACTTTTGGCATCAGGCGCCCACCTGGAAAACAAGGGAATACACCTCAAGTTTCGACATCAGGTGCCCACCTGGAAAACAAGGGAATACATTGCATGTTTTGGCATAAGGCGCCCACCTAGAAAAAAGGGGAATACATTTTAAATTTTTGCATTGGGCGCCCACCTAGAAAAAATGGGAATACATTTTAAGTTTTTGCATCGGGCGCCCACCGAGAAATCAAGGGAATACATTTCAAGTTTCGGCATCAGGCGGCCACCTAGAAAACAAGGGAATACATTTCAAGTTTTGGCATCAGGTGCCCACTAGAAAAACAAGGGAATGCATTGCAAGTTCTGGCATCAGGCGCCCACCTGGAAAACAAGGGAATACACCTCAAGTTTCGACATCAGGTGCCCACCTGGAAAACAAGGGAATACATTGTATGTTTTGGCATAAGGCGCCCATCTATAAAAAAGGGGAATACATTTTAAATTTTTGCATTGGGCGCCCACCTAGAAAAAAAGGGAATACACTTTAAGTTTTTGCATCGGGCGCCCACCGAGAAATCAAGGGAATACATTTCAAGTTTCGGCATCAGGCGGCCACCTGGAAAACAAGGGAATACATTGCATGTTTTGGCATCAGGCGCCCACTTGGAAAACAAGGGAACACATTTCTAGTTTTAGCATCAGGCGCCCACCTGGAAAACAAGGGAATGCTTTTGGCATCAGGCACCCACCAGGATAAAAAAGGAATACATTACAAGTTTTGGCATCAGGTGCTCACCTGGAAAAACAAGGCAATACGTTTCAAGTTTTGGCATCAGGTGCCCACCTAGAAAACAAGGGAATAAATTTCAAGTGTTCGTATCAGGTGCACAACTGGAATATAAGGGAATACATTTCAAGTTTTGGCATCGGGCGCCCACCTGAAAAATAAGGGAATACATTTCAAGTTTTGGCATCTGGCGCCCACCTGGAAAAGAAGAAAATATATTTCAAGTTTCGGCATTAGGCGGCCACCTGGAAAACAAGGGAACACATTGCATGTTTTGGCATCGGGCGCCCACCTGGAAAACAAGGGAACACATTTCAAGTTTTGGCATCAGGCGCCCACTAGTAAAACAAGGGAATGCATTGCAAGTTTTGGCATCAGGCGCCCACCTGGAAAACAAGGGAATACATCTCAAGTTTCGGCATCAAGCGCCCACCTGGAAAAGTAGGGAATACATTTCAAGTTTTGTCATATGGCGCCCACCTAGAAACATTTCAAGTTTTTGCATCGGGCGCCCACCTAGAAAACAAAGGAATACATTTCAAGTTTTGGCATCGGTTGCTCACCTGGGAAAACAAGGGAATACATTTCATGTTTCGGCATCAGGCACCCACCTAAAAAATAAGGGAATACATTGCATGTTTTGGCATCAAGCGCCCACCTGGAAAACAAGGGAATACATTTCAAGTTTTGGCATCAGGTGCCCAAATGGAAAACAAGGGAATGCATTTCATGTTTTGGCATCAGGCACCCACCCGGAAAAAAAAAAGGAATACATTTCAAGTTTTGGGATCAGGTGCTCACTTGGGAAAACAAGGCAATACATTTCAAGTTTTGGCATAAGGTGCCCACCTAAAAAAAAGGAATATATTTTAAGTTTTCGCATCAGGCGCCCACCTAGAAAATAAGGGAGTACATTTCAAGTTTTGGCATCGGGCGCCCATTGGGAAAATATGGGAATACATTTCAAGTTTTGGCATTGGGGGCCCATCTAAAAAACATGAGAATACATTTCAAGTTTTTGGCATCAGGCGCCCACTAGGAAAACAAGGGAATACATTGCAACTTTTGGCATCAGGCGCCCACCTGGAAAACAAGGGAATACACCTCAAGTTTCGACATCAGGTGCCCACCTGGAAAACAAGGGAATACATTGCATGTTTTGGCATAAGGCGCCCACCTAGAAAAAAAGGGAATACATTTTAAATTTTTGTATTGGGCGCCCACCTAGAAAAAAAGGGAATACATTTTAAGTTTTTGCATCGGGCGCCCACCGAGAAATCAAGGGAATACATTTCAAGTTTCGGCATCAGGCGGCCACCTGGAAAACAAGGGAATACATTGCATGTTTTGGCATCAGGCGCCCACTTGAAAAACAAGGGAACACATTTCTAGTTTTAGCATCAGGCGCCCACCTGGAAAACAAGGGAATGCTTTTGGCATCAGGAACCCACCAGGAAAAAAAAGGAATACATTACAAGTTTTGGCATCAGGCGCTCACCTGGGAAAACAAGGCAATACGTTTCAAGTTTTGGCATCAGGTGCCCACCTAGAAAACAAGGGAATAAATTTCAAGTGTTCGTATCAGGTGCACAACTGGAAAATAAGGGAATACATTTCAAGTTTTGGCATCGGGCGCCCACCTGAAAAGTAAGGGAATACATTTCAAGTTTTGGCATCTGGCGCCCACCTGGAAAAGAAGAAAATATATTTCAAGTTTCGGCATCAGGTGACCACCTGGAAAACAAGGGAACACATTGCATGTTTTGGCATCGGGCGCCCACCTGGAAAACAAGGGAACACATTTCAAGTTTTGGCATCAGGCGCCCACTAGGAAAATAAGGGAATGCATTGCAAGTTTTGGCATCAGGCGCCCACCTGGAAAACAATGGAATACATCTCAAGTTTCGGCATCAAGCCCCCACCTGGAAAAGTAGGGAATACATTTAAAGTTTTGGCATATGGCGCCCACCTAGAAAAAAAAGGAATACATTTCAAGTTTTTGCATCGGGCGCCCACCAAGAAAACAAGGGAATACATTTCAAGTTTTGGCATCGGTTGCTCACCTGGGAATACAAGGGAATACATTTTATGTTTCGGCATCAGGCACCCACCTGGAAAACAAGGGTGTACATTGCATGTTTTTGCATCAGGCGCCCACCTGGAAAACAAGGGAATACTTTTCAACTTTTGGCATCAGGCGCCCAAATAGAAAACAAGGGAATACTTTTCATGTTTTGGCATCAAGCACTCACCTGGGAAAACAAGGCAATACGTTTCAAGTTTTGGCATCAGGTGCCTACCTGGAAAACAAAGGAATATATTTCAAGTGTTCGCATCAGGTGCACAACTGTAAAATAAGGGAATACATTTCAAGTTTTGGCATCGGGCGCCCAACTGAAAAATAAGGGAATACATTTCAAGTTTTGGCATCGGGCGCCCACCTGGAAAAGAAGAAAATATATTTCAAGTTTTTGCATCAGGCACCCACCTAGAAAAAAGGGAATACATTTCAAGTCTTTGCATCGGGCGCCCACCTAGAAAACAAGGGAATACATTTCAAGTTTTGGCATCAGGCGCCCACTAGGAAAATAAGGGAATGCATTGCAAGTTTTGGCATCAGGCGCCCACCTGGAAAACAAGGGAATACATCTCAAGTTTCGGCATCAAGCGCCCACCTGGAAAACAAGGGAATACATTTCAAGTTTTTGCATCGGGCGCCCACCTAGAAAACAAGGGAATACATTTCAAGTTTTGGCATCGGTCGTTCACCTGGGAAAACAAGGGAATACATTTCATGTTTCGGCATCAAGCACCCACCTAAAAAACAAGGGAGTACATTGCATGTTTTGGCATCAGGCGCCCACCTGGAAAACAAGGGAATACATTTCAACTTTTGGCATCAGGCGCCCAAATGGAAAACAAGGGAATACATTTCAAGTTTTGGCATTGGGCACTCACCTTGGAAAACAAGGCAATACGTTTCAAGTTTTGGCATCAGGTGCCTACCTTGAAAACAAGGGAATATATTTCAAGTGTTCGCATCAGGTGCACAACTGTAAAATAAGGGAATACATTTCAAGTTTTGGCATCGGGTGCCCACCTGAAAAATAAGGGAATACATTTAAAGTTTTGGAATCGGGCGCCCACCTGGAAAAGAAGAAAATATATTTCAAGTTTTTGCATCAGACACCCACCTAGAAAAAAGGGAATACATTTCAAGTTTTTGCATCGGGCGCCCACCTAGAAAACAAGGGAATACATTTCAAGTTTTGGCATCAGGCGCCCACTAGGAAAACAAGGGAATGCATTGCAAGTTTTGGCATCAGGCGCCTACCTGGAAAACAAGGCATTACATTTCAAGTTTTGGCATAAGGTGCCCACCTGGAAAAAAAGGGAATATATTTCAAGTTTCCGCATCACACGCCCGCCTGGAAAATAAGGGAGTACATTTCAAGTTTTCGCATCATGCGCCCACCTGGAAAATAAGGGAATACATTTCAAGTTTTGGCATCAGACGCCCACTTGGAAAACAAGGGAATACATTTCAAGTTTTGGCATCATGCGGCCATCTAAAAAACATTGGAATACAATTCAAGTTCTTGGCATCAGGCGCCCACTAGGAAAACAAGGGAATACATTTCATTTTTTGGCATCAGGCGCCCACTTGGAAAACAAGGGAATACATTTCAAGTTTTGGCATCAGGCGCCCATCTGGAAAACATGGGAATACATTTCAAGTTTTGGCATCAGGCGCCCACTAGGAAAACAAGGGAATGCATTGCAAGTTTTGGCATCAGGCGCCTACCTGGAAAACAAGGCAATACATTTCAAGTTTTGGCATAAGGTGCCCACCTGGAAAAAAAGGGAATATATTTCAAGTTTCCGCATCACGCGCCCGCCTGGAAAATAAGGGAGTACATTTCAAGTTTTCGCATCAGGCGCCCACCTGGAAAATAAGGGAATACATTTCAAGTTTTGGCATCAGACGCCCACTTGGAAAACAAGGGAATACATTTCAAGTTTTGGCATCATGCGCCCATCTAAAAAACATGGGAATACATTTCAAGTTTTTGGCATCAGGCACCACACTAGGAAAACAAGGGAATACATTTCATGTTTTGGCATCAGGCGCCCACTTGGAAAACAAGGGAATACATTTCAAGTTTTGGCATCAGGCGCCCATTTGGAAAAAATGGGAATACATTTCAAGTTTTGGCATTGGGCGCCCATCTAAAAAACATGGGAATACATTTCAAGTTCTTGGCATCAGGCGCCCACTAGGAAAACAAGGGAATACATTTCATTTTTTGGCATCAGGCGCCCACTTGGAAAACAAGGGAATACATTTCAAGTTTTGGCATCAGGCGCCCATCTGGAAAACATGGGAATACATTTCAAGTTTTGGCATCAGGCGCCCACTAGGAAAACAAGGGAATGCATTTCAAGTTTTGGCATCAGGCGCCCACCTGGAAAACAAGGCAATACATTTCATGTTTTGGCATAAGGTGCCCACCTGGAAAAAAAGGGAATATATTTCAAGTTTTCGCATCACGTGCCCACCTGGAAAACAAGGGAGTACATTTCAAGTTTTCGCATCAGGCGCCCACCTGGAAAATAAGGGAATACATTTCAAGTTTTGGCATCAGACGCCCACTTGGAAAACAAGGGTATACATTTCAAGTTTTGGCATCATGCGCCCATCTAAAAAACATGGGAATACATTTCAAGCTTTTGGCATCAGGCGCACACTAGGAAAACAAGGGAATACATTTCATGTTTTGGCATCAGGCGCCCACTTGGAAAACAAGGGAATACATTTCAAGTTTTGGCATCAGGCGCCCATTTGGAAAAAATGGGAATACATTTCAAGTTTTGGCATTGGGCGCCCATCTAAAAAACATGGGAATACATTTCAAGTTCTTGGCATCAGGCGCCCACTAGGAAAACAAGGGAATACATTTCATTTTTTGGCATCAGGCGCCCACTTGGAAAACAAGGGAATACATTTCAAGTTTTGGCATCAGGCGCCCATTTGGAAAAAATGGGAATACATTTCAAGTTTTGGCATTGGGCGCCCATCTAAAAAACATGGGAATACATTTCAAGTTCTTGGCATCAGGCGCCCACTAGGAAAACAAGGGAATACATTTCATTTTTTGGCATCAGGCGCCCACTTGGAAAACAAGGGAATACATTTCAAGTTTTGGCATCAGGCGCCCATTTGGAAAAAATGGGAATACATTTCAAGTTTTGGCATTGGGCGCCCATCTAAAAAACATGGGAATACATTTCAAGTTCTTGGCATCAGGCGCCCACTAGGAAAACAAGGGAATACATTTCAAGTTTTGGCATCGGTCGCTCACCTGGGAAAACAAGGGAATACATTTCATGTTTCGGCATCAAGCACCCACCTAAAAAACAAGGGAGTACATTGCATGTTTTGGCATCAGGCGCCCACCTGGAAAACAAGGGAATACATTTCAACTTTTGGCATCAGGCGCCTAAATGGAAAACAAGGGAATTCATTTCAAGTTTTGGCATTGGGCACTCACCTTGGAAAACAAGGCAATACGTTTCAAGTTTTGGCATCAGGTGCCTAACTTGAAAACAAGGGAATATATTTCAAGTGTTCGCATCAGGTGCACAACTGTAAAATAAGAGAATACATTTCAAGTTTTGGCATCGGGAGCCCACCTGAAAAATAAGGGAATACATTTAAAGTTTTGGCATCGGGCGCCCACCTGGAAAAGAAGAAAATATATTTCAAGTTTTTGCATCAGACACCCACCTAGAAAAAAGGGAATACATTTCAAGTTTTTGCATCGGGCGCCCACCTAGAAAACAAGGGAATACATTTCAAGTTTTGGCATCAGGCGCCCACTAGGAAAACAAGGGAATGCATTGCAAGTTTTGGCATCAGGCGCCCACCTGGAAAACAAGGCAATACATTTCAAATTTTGGCATAAGGTGCCCACCTGGAAAAAAAGGGAATATATTTCAAGTTTCCGCATCACGCGCTCGCCTGGAAAATAATGGAGTACATTTCAAGTTTTCGCATCAGGCGCCCACCTGCAAAATAAGGGAATACATTTCAAGTTTTGGCATCAGACGCCCACTTGGAAAACAAGGGAATACATTTCAAGTTTTGGCATCATGCGCCCATCTAAAAAACATGGGAATACATTTCAAGTTTTTGGCATCAGGCACCCACTAGGAAAACAAGGGAATACATTTCATGTTTTGGCATCAGACGCCCACTTGGAAAACAAGGGAATACATTTCAAGTTTTGGCATCAGGCGCCCATTTGGAAAAAATGGGAATACATTTCAATTTTTGGCATTGGGCGCCCATCTAATAAACATGGGAATACATTTCAAGTTCTTGGCATCAGGCGCCCACTAGGAAAACAAGGGAATACATTTCATTTTTTGGGATCAGGCGCCCACTTGGAAAACAAGGGAATACATTTCAAGTTTTGGCATCAGGCGCCCATCTGGAAAACATGGGAATACATTTCAAGTTTTGGCATCAGGCGCCCACTAGGAAAACAAGGGAATGCATTGCACGTTTTGGCATCAGGCACCTACCTGGAAAACAAGGCAATACATTTCAAGTATTGGCATAAGGTGCCCACCTGGAACAAAAGAGAATATATTTCAAGTTTCCGCATCACGCGCCCGCCTGGAAAATAAGGGAGTACATTTCAAGTTTTCGCATCAGGCGTCCACCTGGAAAATAAGGGAATACATTTCAAGTTTTGGCATCAGACTCTCACTTGGAAAACAAGGGAATACATTTCAAGTTTTGGCATCAGGCGCCCATCTAAAAAACATGGGAATACATTTCAAGTTTTGGCATCAGGCGCCCACTAGGAAAACAAGGGAATGCATTGCAAGTTTTGGCATCAGGCGCCCACCAGGAAAACAAGGCAATACATTTCAAGTTTTGGCATAAGGTGCCCACCTGGAAAAAAAGGGAATACATTTTAAGTTTTGGCATCGGGCGCCCACCTGAAAAATAAGGGAATACATTTCAAGTTTTGGCATCAGGCGCCCACCTGGAAAAGAAGAAAATATATTTCAAGTTTTTGCATCAGGCACCTACCTAGAAAAAAAGGGAATACATTTCAAGTTTTTGTATCGGGCGCCCACCTAGAAAACAAGGGAATACATTTCAAGTTTTGGCATCAGGCGCCCACTAGGAAAACAAGGGAATGCATTGCAAGTTTTGGCATCAGGCGCCCACCTGGAAAACAATGGAATACATCTCAAGTTTTGGCATCAAGCTCCCACCTGGAAAACAAAGGAATAAATTTCAAGTTTTGGCATATGGCGCCCATCTAGAAAAAAGGGGAATACATTTCAAGTTTTTGCATCGGGCGCCCACCTAGAAAACAAGGGAATACATTTCAAGTTTTGGCATGGGTCGCTCACCTGGGAAAACAAGGGAATACATTTCATGTTTCGGCATCAGGCACCCACCTGGAAAACAAGGGAGTACATTGCATGTTTTGGCATCAGGCGCCCACCTGGAAAACAAGGGAATACATTTCAAGTTTTGGCATCAGGCGCCTAAATGGAAAACAAGGGAATGCATTTCATGTTTTGGCATCAGGCACCCACCTGGGAAAAAAAGGAATACATTTCAAGTTTTGGGATCAGGCGCTCACCTGGGAAAACAAGGCAATACATTTCAAGTTTTGGCATAAGGTGCCCACCTGGAAAAAAAAGGAATATATTTCAAGTTTTCGCATCAGGCGCCTGCCTAGAAAATAAGGGTGTACATTTCAAGTTTTTACATGAGGCGCTCACCTGGAAAATAAGGGAATACATCTCAAGTTTTGGCATCGGGCGCCCATCTAAAAAACATGGGAATACATTTCAAGTTTTTGGCATCAGGCGCCCACTAGGAAAACAAGGGAATACATTGCAAGTTTTGGCATCAGGCGCCCACCTGGAAAACAAGGGAATACACCTCAAGTTTCGACATCAGGTGCCCACCTGGAAAATAAGGGAAAACATTTCAAGTTTTGGCATCTGGCGCCCACCTAGAAAAAAGGGGAATACATTTCAAATTTTTGCATCGGGTGCCCACCTAGAAAAAAAGGGAATACATTTTATGTTTTTGTATCGGGCGCCCACCGAGAAATTAAGGGAATACATTTCAAGTTTCGGCATCAGGCGGCCACCTGGAAAATAAGGGAATGCATTGCATGTTTTGGCATCAGGTGCCCACCTGGAAAACAAGGGAACACATTTCAAGTTTTAGCATCAGGCGGCCACCTGGAAAACAAGGGAATGCTTTTGGCATCAGGCACCCACCAGGAAAAAAAAGGAATATATTTCAAGTTTTGGCATTAGGCGCTCACCTGGGAAAACAAGGTAATACGTTTCAAGTTTTGGCATCAGGTGCCCACCTGGAAAACAATGGAATATATTTCAAGTGTTCGCATCAGGTGCAGAACTGGAAAATAAGGGAATACATTTCAAGTTTTGGCATCGGGCGCCCACCTGAAAAATAAGGGAATACATTTCAAGTTTTGGCATCTGGCGCCCACCTGGAAAAGAAGAAAATATATTTCAAGTTTTTGCATCAAGCACCCACCTAGAAAAAAAGGGAATACATTTCATGTTTTTGCATCGGGCACCCACCTAGAAAACAAGGGAATACATTTCAAGTTTCGGCATCAGGCGCTCATCTAGGAAAACAAGGGAAGACATTTCAAGTTTTGGCATCAGGCGCCCACCTGGATAACAATGGAATACATTGCAAGTTTTAGTATCAGGCACCCACCTGGATAACAAGGGAATACATTGCAAGTTTTGGCATTAGGCGCCCACTTGGAAAATAAAGGAATACATTGCAAGTTTTGGCATCAGGCGCCCACCTGAAAAATAAGGTAATACATTTCATGTTTCGGCATAAGGCTCCCACCTGGAAAACAAGGGAATACATTTCAAGTTTTGGCATCAGGCGCCCACCTGAGGTAATACATTTCATGTTTTGGCATCAGACGCCCACATGGATAACAATGGAATACTTTTCTTGTTTTGGCATCAGGCTGCCACCTGGATAACAAGGGAATACATTGCAAGTCTTGGCAATAGAGAACACCTATAATATAAGGGAATTCATTGCATGCTTTGGCATCAGGCGCCGACCTGGATAACAAGGGAATACATTTCAAGTTTTGGCATCAGGCGCCTACCTGGAAAAAATGGGAGTACATTTTAAGTTTTGGCATCAGGCGCCCACCAGGAAAACACGGGAATACATTTCAAATTTTTGCGTCGGGCGCCTACCTGGAAAATATGGGAATATATTTCAAGTTTTGGCATTAGGCGCCCACCTAGAAAAAAAGGGAATGCATTTCAAGTTTTTGCATCGGGCGCCCACCTGGAAAACAAGGGAATACATTTCAAGTTTTGGGATCAGGCGCTGACCTGGGAAAACAAGGGAATACTTTTCAAGTTTTGGGATCAGGCGCCCACCATGAATACTAGGGAACATATTTCATGTTTTGGCATCAGGCACCCACTTGGAAAATAAGGGAATACATTTCAAGTTTTGGTATCAGGCGCCCACCTGGAAAATAAGGGAATATATTTTAAGTTTTAGGATCAGGCGCCCACCTAGAAAAAAGGGGAATACATTTCAAGTTTTTGCATAGGGCGCCGACCTGGAAAACGAGGGAATACATTTCCAATTTTGGCATCAGACGCCCACCTGGATAACAAGGCAATATATTTTATGTTTTGGCATTAGGCTCCCACCTGGATAACAATGGAATACATTGCAAGTTTTGGCATTAGGCAAACACCTTGATAACAAGGGAAGACATTGCAAGTGTTTGCATCAGAGCACACCGAGAATATAAGGGAATACATTGCAAATTTTGGCATCAGGCTCTCACCTAGAAAACAACGGAAAACATTTAAAGTTTTGGCATCAGGCGCCACCTGAGGGAATACATTTCATGTTTTGGCATCAGACGCCCACCTAGATAACAAGGGAATACATTTCAAGTTTTGGCATCAGGCGACCACTTGGATAACAAGGGAATACATTGCAAGTTTTGGCATCAGAGCCCACCTAGAATATAAGGGTACATTGCAAGTTGGATAACAAGGTGGGAATCAGGCATTAGGCGTCCACCTGGAATACATTTCAAGCTTAGGCATCAAATGCCTACCTTGATAACAAGGGAATACAATGTAAGTTTTAGACTCAGGCACCCACCAGGAAAACAAGGGAATACGTTTCATGTTTTGGCATCAGGCGCCCATCTGGAAAACATGGGAATACATTTCAAGTTTTGGCATCAAGCGCCCACCTAGAAAAAAGGGGAATACATTTCAAGTTTTTGCATCGGGCGCCCACCTATAAAGCAAGGGAATACATTTCATGTTTTGGCATCAGGCGCTCACCTGGGAAAACAAGGGAATACATTTCAAGTTTCGGCATCAGGTGCCCACCTAGATAACAATGGAATACATTGCAAGTATTGGCATTAGGCACCTACCTGGATAACAAAGGAAGACATTGCAAGTTTTGGCATCAGGCGCCCACTTGGAAAATAAGGGAATACATTGCAATTTTTGGCATCAGGCGCCCACCTGAAAAACAAGGGAATACATTTCATGTTTCGGCATCAGGCTCCCACCTGGAAAACAAGGGAATACATTTCAAGTTTTGGCATCAGGCGCCCACCTGTAAAATAAGGGAATACATTTCAAGTGTTAGCATCAGGCGCCCATTTGGAAAACATGGGAATACCTTTCAAGTTTTTGCATGAGGCTCCCACCTAGAAAAAAAGGGAATACATTTTAAGTTTTAGCATCGGGCGCTCACCTGAGAAAACAAGGGAATACATTGCATATTTTGGCATCTGGAGCCCACCTAGAAAACAAGGGAATACATCTCAAGTTTCGGCATTAGGCGCCCACCTAGAAAACAAGCGAATACATTTCATGTTTTGTCATCTGGCGCCCACCTAGAAAAAATGGGGAGTACATTTCAAGTTTTTGCATCGGGCGCCCACCTAGAACAAATGGGAATACATTTCAAGTTTTGGCATCAAGCGCCCACCAGGAAAACAAGGGAATAGATTTCAAATTTTAGTATCAGGCACCCACCTGGATAACAAGGGAATACATTGCAAGTTTTGGCATTAGGCGCCCACTTGGAAAAAAAGGGAATACATTGCAAGTTTTGGCATCAGGCGCCCACCTGAAAAACAAGGTAATACATTTCATGTTTCGGCATAAGGCTCCCACCTGGAAAACAAGGGAATACATTTCAAGTTTTGGCATCAGGCGCCCACCTGAGGTAATAAATTTCATGTTTTGGCATCAGACGCCCACATGGATAACAAGGGAATACTTTTCATGGTTTGGCATCAGGCGCCCATCTGGAAAACATGGGAATACAATTCAAGTTTTTGCATCAGGCGCCCACCTAGAAAAAAAGGGAATATATTTTAAGTTTTTGCATATGGCGCCCACCTAGAAAACATGGAAATACATTTCAAGTTTTGGCTCAGGCGCCCACCTAGGAAAACAAGGGAATACATTTCACGTATCGGCATCAGGCGCCTACCTGGAAAACAAGGGAATGTATTTCAAGTTCCCGCATTAGGCGCCTACCTAGAAACAATGGAATATATTTCAAGTTTTAGGATCAGGCGCCCACCTGGACAACAAGGGAATACATTGCAAGTTTTGGCATCTGGAACCCACCTGGAAAACAGGGGAATACATTGTAAATTTTGGTATCATACATTGCAACGGAATATATTTCAAGTTTCGGCATCAGGCGCCCACTTGGAAAACAAGTGAATACATTGCGAGTTTTGGCATTTGGCGCCCACATGGAAAACAAGGGAATACATTGCAAGTTTTGGCATCAGGCGCCCACCTGGAAAACAAGGGAATACATCTCAAGTTTCGGCATCATGTGCCCACCTGGAAAACAATGGAATACATTTCAAGTTTTGGCATCTGGCGTCCACCTAGAAAAAAAGGGAGTACATTTTATGTTTTGCATCGGGCACCCACCGAGAAATCAAGGGAATACATTTCAAGTTTTGGAATCAAGCGCTCACCTGTGAAAACAAGGGAATACATTTCAAGTTTCGGCATCAGGCGCCGACCTGAAAAACAAGGGAATACATTGCATGTTTTGGCATCAGGCGCCCACCTGTAAATCAAGGGAATATATTTCAAGTTTTGGTATCGGGCGCCCACCTAGAAAACAAGGGAATGCATTTCAAGTTTTGGCATCAGGCACCCACCAGGAAAAAAAAGGAATACTTTTCAAGTTTTGCCATCAGGTGCCATCCTAGAAAACAAGGGAATATAATTCAAGTTTTCGCATCAGGCGCCCAATTGGAAAATAAGGGAATACATTTGAAGTTTTGGCATCAGGAGCCCACCTAGAAAATAAGGGAATACATTTCAAGTTGTTGCATCGGGCGCCCATCTAGAAAACATGGGAATACATTTAAAATTTTTTAACATCAGGTGCCCACCTAGAAAAAAAGGGAATACATTTCATGTTTTGGCATCACGCACTCACCTAGGAAAACAAGGGAATACATTTCAAATTTCCCCATCAGGCGCCCACCTTGAAAAATAAGGGAATGCATTGCATGTTTTGGCATCAGGCACACACCTGGAAAACAAGGGAATATATTTCAAGTTTTGGCAGAAGGCACCCACTTGGGAAACAAAGGAATGCATTTCAAGTTTTGACATCAGGCGCCCACCTGGAAAATAATGGAATACATCTCAAGTATCGGCATCAGGCGCCCACCTGGGAAACAAGCGAATACATTTCAAGTCTCCGCATTAGGCGCCCACCAGGAAAACAAGGGAATACATTGCATGTTTTGGCATCTGGCGCCTACCTAGAAAAAAGGGGAATACATTTCAAGTTTTTGCATCGGGCCCCCACCTAGAAAACAAGGGAATACATTTCAAGTTTTATCATCAGGCACTAACCTGGATAACAAGGGAATACATTGCAAGTTTTGGCATCAGGAACCCACCTGGAAAATAATGGAATACATTGCAAGTTTTGGCATCAGCCACCCACCTGGATAACAAGGGAATACATTCCATGTTTTGGCATTAGGAGCCCACCTGGAAAACAAAGGAATGCATTTCAAGTTTTGGCATCATGCACCCACTTGGAAAACAAGTGAATACAGTTTATGTTTTGGCATCAGTTGCCACCTGGAAAACAAGGGAATACATTTCATGTTTTGGCATTAGCCGACCACCTGTAAATCAAGGGAATATATTTCAATTTTTGGCATCAGGCGCCCACCTAGAAAATAAGGGAATGTATTTCAAGTTTTGGCATCCGGCACCCACCAGGAAAAAAAAGGAATACATTTCAAGTTTTGCCATCAGGCGCTCACCTGGGAAAATAAGGCAATACGTTTCAAGTTTTGGCATCAGGTGCCCTCTTGGAAAACAAGGGAATATATTTCATGTTTTCGCATCAGGCGCCCAAATGGAAAATAAGGGAATACATTTTATGTTTTGGCATCAGGAGCCCACCTAGAAAATAAGGGAAAACATTTCAAGTTGTTGCATCGGGCGCCCATCTAGGAAACATGGGAATACAGTTCAAGTTTTGGCATCAGGCGCCCACCTAGAAAAAAAGGGAATACATTTCATGTTTTGGCATCAGGCACTTACCTAGGAAAACAAGGGAATACATTTTAAATTTCTCCATCAGGCGCCCACCTTGAAAAATAAGGGAATGCATTGCATGTTTTGGCATCAGGCGCACACCTGGAAAACAATGGAATATATTTCAAGTTTTGGCATAAGGCACCCACCTGGGAAACAAGGGAATGCATTTCAAGTTTTGACATCAGGCGCCCACCTGGAAAATAAGGGAATACATATCAAGTATCGGCATCAGGCGCCCACCTGGGAAACAAGGGAATACATTTCAAGTTTCCGCATTAGGCACCCACCAGGAAAACAAGGGAATACATTGCATTTTTTGGCATCTGGCACCTACCTAGAAAAAAGGGGAATACATTTCAAATTTTTGCATCGGGCCCCCACCTAGAAAACAAGGGAATACATTTCAAGTTTTATCATTAGGCACTAACCTGGATAACAAGGGAATACATTGCAAGTTTTGGCATCTGGAACACACTTGGAAAATAATGGAATACATTGCAAGTTTTGGCATCAGCCACCCACCTGGATAACAAGGGAATACATTCCATGTTTTGGCATTAGGAGCCCACCTGGAAAACAAAGGAATGCATTTCAAGTTTTGGCATCATGCACCCACTTGGAAAACAAGTGAATACAGTTTATGTTTTGGCATCAGGTGCCACCTGGAAAACAAGGGAATACATTTCATGTTTTGGCATTAGCCGGCCACCTATAAATTAAGGGAATATATTTCAATTTTTGGCATCAGGCACCCACCTAGAAAATAAGGGAATGCATTTCATGTTTTGGCATCAGGAACCCACCAGGAAAAAAAAGGAATTCATTTCAAGTTTTGCCATCAGGCGCTCACCTGGGAAAATAAGGCAATACGTTTCAAGTTTTGGTATCAGGTGCCCTCTTGGAAAATAAGGGAATATATTTCAAGTTTTTGCATCAGGCGCCCAACTGAAAAATAAGGGAATACATTTCAAGTTTTGGCATCAGGAGCCCACCTAGAAAATAAGGGAAAACATTTCAAGTTGTTGCATCGGGCGCCTATCTAGAAAACATGGGAATACATTTCAAGTTTTGGCATCAGGCGCCCACCTAGAAAAAAGGGAATACATTTCATGTTTTAGCGTCAGGCGCTCACCAAGGAAAACATGGGAATACATTTCAAATTTCGCCACCAGGCGCCCACCTTGAAAAATAAGGGAATGCATTGCATGTTTTGGCATCAGGCGCACACCTGGAAAACAAGGGAATATATTTCAAGTTATGGCATAAGGCACCCACCTGGGAAACAAGGGAATGCATTTCAAGTTTTGACATCAGGCGCCCACCTGGGAAACAAGGGAATACATTTCAAGTTTCCGCATTAGGTGCCCACTAGGAAAACAAGGGAATACATTGCATATTTTGGCATCTGGTACCCACCTAGAAAAAACGGGAATACATTTCAAGTTTTTGCATCGAACCCCCAACTAGAAAACAAGGGAATACATTTCAAGTTTTAGCATCAGGCACTAATCTAGATAACAAGGGAATACATTGCAAGTTTTGGCATTTGGAACCAACCTGGAAAATAATGGAATACATTGCAAGTTTTGGCATCAGACACCCACCTGCATAACAAGGGAATACATTCCATGTTTTGGCATCAAGAGACCACCTGGAAAACAAAGGAATGCATTTCAAGTTTCGGCATCAGGCACCCACTTGGAAAACAAGTGAATACAGTTTATGTTTTGGCATCAGGTGCCACCTGGAAAACAAGGGAATACATTTCATGTTTTTGCATCAGGAGCCCACCTAGAAAATAAGGGAATACATTTCAAGTAGTTGCATCGGGCGCCCATCTTGAAAACATGGGAATACATTTCAAGTTTTGGCATCAGACGCCCACCTAGAAAAAAAGGGAATACATTTCTTGTTTTGGCATCAGGCACTCACCTAGGAAAACAAGGGAATACATTTTAAATTTTGCCATCAGGCGCCCACCTTGAAAAATAAGGGAATGCATTGCATGTTTTGGCATCAGGTGCACACCTGGAAAACAAGGGAATATATTTCAAGTTTTGGCATAAGGCACCCACCTGGGAAACAAGGGAATGCATTTCAAGTTCTGACATCAGGCGCCCACCTGGGAAACAAGGGAATACATTTCAAGTTTCTGCATTAGGCGCCCACTAGGAAAACAAGGGAATACATTGCATATTTTGGCATCTGGCACCCACCTAGAAAAAAGGGGAATACATTTCATGTTTCTGCATCGGACCCCTAAGTAGAAAACAAGGGAATACATTTCAAGTTTTAGCATCAGGCACTAACCTGGATAACAAGGGAATACATTGCAAGTTTTGGCATCTGGAACCCACCTGGAAAATAATGAAATACATTGCAAGTTTTGGCATCAGACACCCACCTGGATAACAAGGGAATACATTCCATGTTTTGGCATCAGGAGACCACCTGGAAAACAAAGGAATGCATTTCAAGTTTCAGCATCAGGAACCCACTTGGAAAACAAGTGAATACAGTTTATCTTTTGGCATCAGGCGCCTCCTGGAAAACTAGGGAATACATTTCATGTTTTGGAATTAGCCGGCCACCTGAAAAACAAGGGAATATATTTCAAGTTTTGGCATCAGGAACCCGTGGAAAAGAAGGGAATACATTTCAAGTGTCGGCATCAGGCGACCACCTAGAAAACAAGGGAATACATTTCATGTTATGGCACCAGGCACCCACCTGGAAAATAAGGGAATACATTTCAAGTTATGGCATCAGGCGCCCACCTGGAAAACATGGGAATACATTTCAAGTTTTTGCTTCAGGCGGCCACCTGGAAAACAATGGAATATATCTCTAGTTTTGGCATCTGGCGCCCACCTAGAAAACAAGGGAATACATTGCAAGTTTTGGCATCAGGCACCCACCTAGAAAAAAAGGGAGTATATTTTATGTTTTTGCATCGGGCACCCACCGAGAAATCAAGGGAATACATTTCATATTTTGGAATCAAGCGCTCTCCTGGGAAAACAAGGGAATACATTTCAAGTTTCGGCATCAGGCGCCGACCTGAAAAACAAGGGAATACATTGCATGTTTTGGCATCAGGCGCCCACCTGTAAACCAAGGGAATATATTTCAAGTTTTAGCATCAGGCGCCCACCTAGAAAACAAGGGAATGTATTTCAAGTTTTGGCATCAGGCACCCACCAGGAAAAAAAGGAATACATTTCAAGTTTTGCCATCAGGCGATCACCTGGGAAAATAAGGCAATACGTTTCAAGTTTTGGCATCAGGTGCCTATCTGGAAAACAAGGGAATATATTTCAAGTTTTCGCATCTGGCGCCCAACTAGAAAATAAGGGAATACATTTCAAGTTTTGGCATCAGGAGCCCACCTAGAAAATAAGGAATACATTTAAAGTTGTTGCATCGGGCGCCCATCTAGAAAACATGGGAATACATTTCAAGTTTTGGCATCAGGCGCCCACCTAGAAAAAAAGGGAATACATTTCATGCTTTGGCATCAGGCACTCACCTAGTAAAATAAGGGAATACATTTCAAATCTCGCCATCAGGCGCCCACCTTGAAAAATAAGGGAATGCATTGCATGTTTTGGCATAAGGCACACACCTGGAAAACAAGGGAATATATTTCAAGTTTTGGCATAAGGCACCCACCTGGGAAACAAGGGAATGCATTTCAAGTTTTGACATCAGGCGCCCACCTAGAAAATAAGGGAATACATCTCAAGTATCGGCATCAGGCGCCCACCTGGGAAACTAGGGAATACATTTCAAGTTTCCGCATTAGGCGTCCACCAGGAAAACAAGGGAATACATTGCATGTTTTGGCATCTGGAGCCCACCTAGAAAAAAGGGGAATACATTTCAAGTTTTTGCATCAGGCCCCCACCTAGAAAACAAGGGAATACATTTCAAATTTCGCCATCAGGCGCCCACCTTGAAAAATAAGGGAATGCATTGCATGTTTTGGCGTCAGGCGCACACCTGAAAAACAAGGGAATATATTTCATGTTTTGGCATAAGGCACCCACCTGGGAAACAACGGAATGCATTTCAAGTTTTGACATCAGGCGCCCACCTGGGAAACAAGGGAATACATTTCAAATTTCCGCATTAGGCGCCCACTTGAAAAACAAGGGAATACATTGCATATTTTGGCATCTGGCGCCCACCTAGAAAAAAGGGGAATACATTTCATGTTTTTGCATCGGACCCCCAACTAGAAAACTAGGGAATACATTTCAAGTTTTAGCATCAGGCACTAACCTGGATAACAAGGGAATACATTGCAAGTTTTGGCATCTGGACCCACCTGGAAAATAATAGAATACATTGCAAGTTTTGGCATCAGACACCAACCTGGATAACAAGGGAATACATTCCATGTTTTGGCATCAGGAGACCACCTGGAAAACAAAGGAATGCATTTTAAGTTTCGGCATCAGGCACCCACTTGGAAAACAAGTGAATACATTTTATGTTTTGGCATCAGGCGCCACCTGGAAAACTAGGGAATACATTTCATGTTTTGGCATTAGCCGGCCACCTGAAAAACAAGGGAATACATTTCAAGTTTTGGCATCAGTAACCTGTGGAAAACAAGGGAATACATTTCAAGTGTCGGCATCAGGCGACCACCTAGAAAACAAGGGAATACATTTCATGTTATGGCACCAGGCACCCACCTGGAAAACAAAGGAATACATTTCAAGTTTTGGCATCAGGCGCCCACCTGGAAAACATGGGAATACATTTCAAGTTTTTGCTTCAAGCGGCCCCCTGGAACACAAAAGAATATATCTCTAGTTTTTGCATCAGGCACCCACCTAGAAAACAAGGGAATACATTGCAAGTTTTGGCATCAGGCACCCACCTAGTAAAAAAGGGAGTACATTTCAAGTTTCGGCATTAGGCGCCTATCGGGAAAACAAGGGAATACATTTAGAGTTTTGGCATCAGGCGTCCATCAAAAAAACATCGGAATACATTTCAAGTTTTGGCATTAGGCGCCCACCTAGAAAAAAAGGGAATACATTTCAAGTTTTTGCATCGGGCGCCCACCTGGAAAACACGGGAATACATTTCATGTTTTGACATCAGGCGCCCACTTGGAAGATAAGGGAATACATTTCATGTTTTGTTATTAGACGCCCACCTGGAAAATAAGGGAATACATTTTAAGTTTTGGCATCAGGCGCCTACCTAGAAAAAATGGGAATACATTTCAAATTTTTGCATAGGGCACCGACCTGGAAAACAAGGGAATACATTTCAAGTTTTGGCATCAGACGCCCACCTAGATAACAAGGCAATATATTTCAAGTTTTGGCATCAGGCGACCACCTGGATAACAATGGAATAGATTGCATGTTTTGGCATCAGGCACCCACCTAGATAACAAGGGAAGACATTGCATGTTTTGGCATTAGGTGCCCACCTGGAAAATAAGGGAATACATTGCAAGTTTTGGCATCAGGCGCCCACCTAGAAAAAAAGGGAATACATTTCATGTTTCGGCATCAGGAGCCCTCCTGAAAAACAAGGGAATACATTTCTAGTGTTGGATTCAGGCGGCCACATGAGGGAATACATTTCATGTTCTGGCATCAGACGCCCACCTGGATAACAAGGGAATACATTTCAAGTTTTGGCATCAGGCGCCCACCTGGATAACAAGGGAATACATTGCAAGCTTTGGCATCAGGTGGGCTGATGCCTACCTGGAAAACAAGGGAATACATTGCAAGTTTTGGCATCAGGCGCCCACCTGGATAACAAGGGAATATATTTCATGTTTTGGCATTAGGCGCCCACCTGGATAGCAATGGAATACATTGCATGTTTTGGAATTAGGCAAACACCTTGATAACAAGGGAAGACATTGCAAGTTTTTGCATCAGAGCACACCGAGAATATAAGGGAATACATTTCAAGTTTTGGTATCAAGCGCCCACCTGGAAAATAAGGGAATATATTTTAAGTTTTGGCATTAGGCGCCCACCTAAAAAAAGGGGAATACATTTCAAGTTTTTACATAGGGCACCGACCTAGAAAACAAGGGAATACATTTCAAGTTTTGGCATCAGACGCCCACCTGGATAACAAGAAAATATATTTCAAGTTTTGGCATCAGGCGCACACCTAGATAACAATGGAACACATTGCAACTTTTGGCATCAGGCGTCCACCTGGAAAATAAGGAAATACATTGTAAGTTTTGGCATCAGGCGTCCACCTGAAAAACAAAGGAATATATTTCATGTTTCGGCATCAGGCACCCACCTGGAAAAAAAAGTAATACATTTCAAGTTTTGACATCAGACGCCCACCTAAAGGAATACATTTCATGTTTTGGCATCAGACGCCCACCTAGTTTACAAGGTAATACATTTCAACTTTAGGCATCAGGCGACCACCAGAGGGAATACATTTTATGTTTTGGCATCAGGAGGCCACCTGGATAACAAGGGAATACATTGCAAGTTTTGGCATCAGAGCCCACCTAGAATATAAGGGAATACATTGCAAGTTGGAAAACAAGGTGGGCATCAGGCATTAGGCATCCACCTAGAATACATTGCATGTTTTGGCATCTGGCGTCCACCTAGAAAAAAGGGGAATACATTTCAAGTTTTTGCATCGGGCGCCCACCTAGAAAACAAGGGAATACATTTCAAGTTTTAGCATCAGGCACTAACCTGGATAACAAGGGAATACATTGCAAGTTTTGGCATCTGGAACCCACCTGGAAAACAAGGGAATACATTGCAAGTTTTGGCATCAGACACCCACTGGATAACAAGGGAATACATTCCATGTTTTGGCATCAGGATCCCACCTGGAAAACAAAGGGATGCATTTCAAGTTTCGGCATCAGGCGCCCACTTGGAAAACAAGTGAATACAGGTTAAGTTTTGGCATCAGGCGCCACCTGGAAAACAAGGGAATACGTTTCATGTTTTAGCATTAGCCGGCCACCTGAAAAACAAGGGAATACATTTCATGTTTTAGCATCAGGAACCCCTGGAAAACAAGGGAATACATTTCAAGTGTCGGCATCAGGTGACCACCTTGAAAACAAGGGAATACATTTCATGTTATGGCATCAGGCACCCACCTGTAAACAAGAAAATACATTTCAAGTTTTGGCATCAGGCGCCCACCTGAAAAACATGGGAATACATTTCAATTTTTGGCTTTAGGCGGCCCCCTGGAAAACAATGAAATATATCTCAAGTTTTAGCATCAGGCTCCCACCTAGAAAACAAGGGAATACATTGCATGTTTTGGGATCAGGTACCCACCTGGAAAACAAGGGAATACATTTCAAGTTTCAGCATTAGACGCCCACCTGGAAAACAATGGTATACATTTAGAGTTTTGGCATCAGGCGCCCATCTGGAAAACATGGAAATACATTACATGTTTTGGCATTGGGCACCCACCTAGAAAACAAGGGAATACATTTCAAGTTTTGGCATCAGGCGCTCATCTGGAAAAACAAGAGAATATGTTTCAAGTTTCGGTATCAAGCGCCCACCTAGAAAACAAGGGAATACATTTCAAGTTTTGACATCAGACGCCCACCTGAGGGAATACATTTCATGTTTTGGCATCAGACGCCCACCTAGATTACAAGGTAATACATTTCAAGTTTATGCATCAGGAGACCATTAGAGGGAATACATTTTAAGTTTTGGCATCAGGAGGCCACCTGGATAATAAGGGAATACATTGCAAGTTTTGGCATCAGAGCCCACCTAGAATATAAGGGAATACATTGCAAGTTGGAAAACAAGGTGGGCATCAGGAATTAGGCATCCACCTTGAATACATTGCATGTTTGGGCATCTGGCGCCCAACTAGAAAAAAGGGGAATACATTTCAAGTTTTTGCATCGGGCGCCCACCTAGAAAATAAGGGAATACATTTCAAGTTTCGGCATCAGACGACCACCTAGAAAACAAGGGAATACATTGCAAGTTTTTGCATCAGGCACCCACCTGTAAAATAAGGGAATACATTTCAAGTTTCGGCATTAGGCGCCCACCTGGAAAACGAGGGAATACATTTAGAGTTTTGTCATCAGGTGTCCATCTAAAAAACATGGGAATACATTTCAAGTTTTGGCATAGGGCACCCACCTAGAAAACAAGGGAATACATTTCATGTTATGGCATCAGGCACCAACCTGTAAACAAGGGAATACACTTCAATTTTTGGCATCAGGCGCCCACCTGGAAAACATGGGAATACATTTCAATTTTTGGCTTCAGGCGGCCCCCTGGAAAACAATGGAATATATCTCAAGTTTTAGCATCAGGCGCCCACCTAGAAAATAATGGAATACATTGCAAGTTTTGGCATCAGGTACCCACCTGGAAAACAAGGGAATACATTTCAAGTTTCGGTATTAGACGCCCACCTGGAAAACAAGGGAATACATTTAGAGTTTTGGCATCAGGCGCCCATATGGAAAACATGGGAATACATTACAAGTTTTGGCATAGGGCACCCACCTAGAAAACAAGGGAATACATTTCATGTTATGGCATCAGGCACCCACCTGTAAACAGGGGAATACATTTCAAGTTTTGGCATCAGGTGCCCACCTGGAAAACATGGGAATACATTTCAAGTTTTGGCTTCAGGCGGCCCCCTGGAAAACAATGGAATATATCTCAAGTTTTAGCATCAGGCGCCCACCTAGAAAACAATGGAATACATTGCAAGTTTTGGCATCAGGTACCCACCTGGAAAACAAGGGAATACATTTCAAGTTTCGGTATTAGACGCCCACCTGGAACACAAGGGAATACATTTAGAGTTTTGGCATCAGGCGCCCATCTAGAAAACATGGGAATACATTACAAGTTTTGGCATAGGGCACCCACCTAGAAAACAAGGGAATACATTTCAAGTTTTGGCATCAGGCGCTCATCTAGAAAAATAAGAGAATACGTTTCAAGTTTTGGTATCATGAGCCCGCCTAGAAAACAAGGGAATACATTGCAAGTTTTGGCATGAGGCGCCGACCTGGATAATAAGGGAATACATTGCAAGTTTTGGCATCAGGCACCCACCTCGAAAACAAGGGAATACATTGAAAGTTTTGGAATCAGGCGCCCACCTGGATAATAAAGGAATACATTGCATGTTTCGGCATCAGACACCCACCTGGAAAACAAGAGAATACCTTTCAAATTTTTGCGTTGGGCGCCCACCTGGAAAACATGGCAATACATTTCAAGTTTTGACATTAAGCGCCCACCTAGAAAAAAAGGGAATACATTTCATGTTTTTGCATCGGGCGCCCACCTGGAAAACAAGGGAATACATTTCAAGTTTTAGCATCAGGCGCTCACCTTGGAAAACAAGGAAATACGTTTCAAATTTCGGGATCAGGCGCCTACCTGCAAAAAACAATGGAATACAATTGAAGTTTTGGCATCAGGCGCCCACTTGGAAAATAAGGGAATACATTTCAAGTTTTGGTATCAGGCGCCCACCTGGTTAATAAGGGAATACATTGCATGTTTTGGCATCTGGCACCCACCTAGAAAAAAGGGGAATACATTTCAAGTTTTTGCATAGGGCACCGACCTGGAAAACAAGGGAATACATTTCAAGTTTTAGCATTAGGCGCCGACCTGGAAAACAAGTGAATACATTGCTTGTTTTGGCATCTGGCGCCCACCTAGAAAAAAAGGGGAATACATTTAAAGTTTTTGCATCAGGCGCCCACCTTGAAAACAAGGGAATACATTTCAAGTTTTAGCATCAGGCACTAACCTGGATAACTAGGGAATACATTGCAAGTTTTGGCATCTGGAACCCACCTGGAAAACAAGGGAATACATTGCAAGTTTTGGCATCAGACACCCACTGGATAACAAGGGAATACATTCCATGTTTTGGCATCAGGATCCCACCTGGAAAACAAAGGGATGCATTTCAAGTTTCGGCATCAGGCGCCCACTTGGAAAACAAGTGAATACATGTTAAGTTTTGGCATCAGGCGCTACCTGGAAAACAAGGGAATACGTTTCATGTTTTAGCATTAGCCGGCCACCTGAAAAACAAGGGAATACATTTCATGTTTTGGCATCAGGAACCCCTGGAAAACAAGGGAATACATTTCAAGTGTCGGCATCAGGCGACCACCTAGAAAACAAGGGAATACATTTCATGTTATGGCATCAGGCACCCACCTGTAAACAGGGGAATACATTTCAAGTTTTGGCATCAGGCGCCCACCTGGAAAACATGGGAAAACATTTCAATTTTTGGCTTCAGGCGGCCCCATGGAAAACAATGGAATATATCTCAAGTTTTAGCATCAGGCGCCCACCTAGAAAACAAGGGAATACATTGCAAGTTTTGGCATCAGGCGCTCATCTGGAAAAACAAGAGAATACGTTTCAAGTTTCGGTATCAAGCGCCCACCTAGAAAACAAGGGAATACATTGCAAGTTTTGGCATGAGGCGCCGACCTGGATAATAAGGGAATACATTGCAAGTTTTGGCATCAGGCACACACCTCGAAAACAATGGAATACATTGAAAGTTTTGGCATCAGGCGCCCAGCTGGATAATGAAGGAATACATTACATGTTTCGGCATCAGACATCCAACTGGATAACAAGGGAATACATTGCAAGCTTTGGCATCAGGTGGGCTGATGCCCTGGAAAACAAGGGAATACATTACAAGTTTTGGCATCAGGCGCCCACCTGGATAACAAGGGAATACATTTCATGTTTTGGCACCAGGCGCTCACCTGGGAAAACAAGGGAATGCGTTTCAAGTTTTGGGATAAGGCACGCACCTGGAAAACAAGGGAATACATTTCAAGTTTTGGCATTAGGCGCCCACTTAGAAAATAAGGGAATACATTTCAAGTTTTGGTATCAGGCGCCCACCTGGAAAATAAGGGAATACATTTTATGTTTTGGCATCTGGCGCCCACCTAGAAAAAAAGGGGAATATATTTAAAGTTTTTGCATCAGGCGCCCACCTAGAAAACAAGGGAATACATTGCAAGTTTTGGCATGAGGCGCCGACCTGGATAATAAGGGAATACATTTCAAGTTTTGGCATCAGGCACTCACATGGGAAAACAAGGGAATTCGTTTCAAGTTTCTGGATCAGGCGCCCACCTGGAAAACAAGGGAATACAATTGAAGTTTTGGCATCAGGCGCCCACTTGGAAAATAAGGGAATACATTTCAAGTATCGGCATCAGGCGACCACCTAGAAAACAAGGGAATACATTTCATGTTATGGCATCAGGCACCCACCTGTAAACAAGGGAATACACTTCAATTTTTGGCATCAGGCGCCCACCTGGAAAACATGGGAATACATTTCAATTTTTGTCTTCAGGCGGCCCCCTGGAAAACAATGGAATATATCTCAAGTTTTAGCATCAGGCGCCCACCTAGAAAACAATGGAATACATTGCATGTTTTGGCATCAGGTACCCACCTGGAAAACAAGGGAATACATTTCAAGTTTCGGTATTAGACGCCCACCTGGAACACAAGGGAATACATTTAGAGTTTTGGCATCAGGCGCCCATCTGGAAAACATGGGAATACATTACAAGTTTTGGCATAGGGCACCCACCTAGAAAACAAGGGAATACATTTCAAGTTTTGGCATCAGGCGCTCATCTAGAAAAATAAGAGAATACGTTTCAAGTTTTGGTATCATGCGCCCACCTAGAAAACAAGGGAATACATTGCAAGTTTTGGCATGAGGCGCCGACCTGGATAATAAGGGAATACATTGCAAGTTTTGGCATCAGGCACCCACCTCGAAAACAAGGGAATACATTGAAAGTTTTGGAATCAGGCGCCCACCTGGATAATAAAGGAATACATTGCATGTTTCGGCATCAGACACCCACCTGGAAAACAAGGGAATACCTTTCAAATTTTTGCGTTGGGCGCCCACCTGGAAAACATGGCAATACATTTCAAGTTTTGACATTAGGCGCCCACCTAGAAAAAAAGGGAATACATTTTATATTTTTGCATCGGGCGCCCACCTGGAAAATAAGGGAATACATTTCAAGTTTTAGCATCAGGCGCTCACCTTGGAAAACAAGGAAATACGTTTTAAATTTCGGGATCAGGCGCCCACCTGCAAAAAACAATGGAATACAATTGAAGTTTTGGCATCAGGCGCCCACTTGGAAAATAAGGGAATACATTTCAAGTTTTGGTATCAGGCGCCCACCTGGTTAATAAGGGAATACATTGCATGTTTTGGCATCTGGCACCCACCTAGAAAAAAGGGGAATACATTTCAAGTTTTTGCATAAGGCGCCGACCTGGAAAACAAGTGAATACATTGCATGTTTTGGCATCTGGCGCCCACCTAGAAAAAAAGGGGAATACATTTAAAGTTTTTGCATCAGGCGCCCACCTTGAAAACAAGGGAATACATTTCAAGTTTTAGCATCAGGCACTAACCTGGATAACTACGGAATACATTGCAAGTTTTGGCATCTGGAACCCACCTGGAAAACAAGGGAATACATTGCAAGTTTTGGCATCAGACACCCACTGGATAACAAGGGAATACATTCCATATTTTGGTATTAGGAGCCCACCTGGAAAACAAAGGAATGCATTTCAAGTTTCGGCATCAGGCGCCCACTTGGAAAACAAGTGAATATAGGTTAAGTTTTGGCATCAGGCGCCACCTGGAAAACAAGGGAATACGTTTCATGTTTTGGCATTAGCTGGCCACCTGAAAAACAAGGGAATACATTTCAAGTTTTGGCATCAGGAACCCCTGGAAAACAAGGGAATACATTTCAACTGTCAGCATCACGCGACCACCTAGAAAACAAGGGAATACATTTCATGTTATGGCATCAGGAACCCACCTGTAAACAAATGAATACATTTCAAGTTTTGGCATCAGGCGCCCACCTGGAAAACATGGAAATACATTTCAAGTTTTGGCTTCAGGCGGCCCCCTGGAAAATAATGGAATATATCTCAAGTTTTGGTATCAGGAGCCCACCTAGAAAACAAGGGAATACATTGCAAGTTTCGGCATCAGGTACCCACCTGGAAAACAAGGGAATACATTTCAAGTTTCTGCATTAGGCGCCCATCTGGAAAACAAGGGAATACATTTAGACTTTTGGCATCAGGCGCCAATCTAGAAAACATGGGAATACATTACAAGTTCTGGCATCGGTCGCCCACCTAGAAAACAAGGGAATACATTTCAAGTTTTGGCATCAGGCGCTCATCTGGGAAAACAAGAGAATACGTTTCAAGTTTCGGTATCAAGTGCCCACCTAGAAAACAAGGGAATACATTGCATGTTTTGGCATGAGGCTCCGACCTGGATAATAAGGGAATACATTGCAAGTTTTGGCATCAGGCACCCACCTCGAAAACAAGGGAATACATTGAAAGTTTTGGCATCAAGCGCCCACCTGGATAATAAAGGAATACATTGCATGTTTTGGCATCAGACACCCACCTGGAAAACAAGGGAATACATTTCAAATTTTTGCATCGGGCGCCCACCTAGAAAAAATGGGAATACATTTCAAGTTTTGACACTAGGCGCCCACCTAGAAAAAAAGGGAATACATTTCAAGTTTTTGTATCGGGCGCCCACCTGGAAAACAAGGGAATACATTTCAAGTTTTGGCATCAGGCACTCACATAGGAAAACAAGGGAATTCCTTTCAAGTTTTTGCATTGGGCGCCGACCTGGAAAACAAGGGAATACATTTCAAGTTTCAGCATTAAGCGCCCACCTAGAAAACAAGGGAATACATTGCATGTTTTGGCATCTGGCGCCCATTTAGAAAAAAAGGGGAATACATTTAAAGTTTTTGCATAAGGCGCCCACCTAGAAAACAAGGGAATACATTGCAAGTTTTGGCATGAGGCGCCGACCTGGATAATAAGGGAATACATTTCAAGTTTTGGCATCAGGCACTCACACGGGAAAACAAGGGAATTCGTTTCAAGTTTTTGCATAGGGCGCCGACCTGGAAAACAAGGGAATACATTTCAAGTTTCAGCATTAGGCGTCGACCTGGAAAATAAGGGAATACATTGCAAGTTTTGGCATCAGGCACCCACCTCGAAAACAAGGGAATACATTGAAAGTTTTGCCATCAGGCGCCCACCTAGATAATAAAGGAATACATTGCATGTTTTGGCATCAAACACCCACCTGGAAAACAAGGGAATACATTTCAAATTTTTGCGTCGGGCGCCCACCTAGAAAAAATGGGAATACATTTCAAGTTTTGACACTAGGCACCCACCTAGAAAAAAAGGGAATACATTTCAAATTTTTGCATCGGGCGCCCACCTGGAAAACAAGGGAATACATTTCAAGTTTTGGCATCAGGCACTCACATGGGAAAACAAGGGAATTCCTTTCAAGTTTTTGCATAGGGCGTCGACTTGGAAAACAAGGGAATACATTTCAAGTTTCAGCATTAAGCGCCCACCTAGAAAACAAGGGAATACATTGCATGTTTTGGCATCTGGCGCCCACCTAGAAAAAAAGGGGAATACATTTAAAGTTTTTGCATAAGGCGCCCAACTAGAAAATGAGGGAATACATTGCAAGTTTTGGCATGAGGCACCGACCTGGATAATAAGTGAATACATTTCAAGTTTTGGCATCAGGCACTCACACGGGAAAACAAGGGAATTCGTTTCAAGTTTTTGCATAGGGCGCCGACCTGGAAAACAAGGGAATACATTTCAAGTTTCAGCATTAAGCGCCGACCTGGAAAATAAGTGAATACATTGCATGTTTTGGCATCTGGCGCCCACCTAGAAAAAAAAGGGTATACATTTAAAGTTTTTGCATCAGGCACCCACCTAGAAAACAAGGGAATACATTTCATGTTTTAGCATCAGGCACTAACCTGGATAACTAGGGAATACATTGCAAGTTTTGGCATCTGGAACCCACCTGGAAAACAAGGGAATACATTGCAAGTTTTGGCATCAGACACCCACTGGATAACAAGGGAATACATTCCATGTTTTGGCATCAGGATCCCACCTGGAAAACAAAGGGATGCATTTCAAGTTTCGGCATCAGGCGCCCACTTGGAAAACAAGTGAATATAGGTTAAGTTTTGGCATCAGGCGCCACCTGGAAAACAATGGAATACGTTTCATGTTTTGGCATTAGCTGGCCACCTGAAAAACAAGGGAATAAATTTCAAGTTTTGGCATTAGGAACCCCTGGAAAACAAGGGAATACATTTCAAGTGTCAGCATCAGGCGACCACCTAGAAAACAAGGGAATACATTTCATGTTATGGCATCAAGAACCCACCTGTAAACAAAAGAATACATTTCAAGTTTTGGCATCAGGCGCCCACCTGGAAAACATGGGAATACATTTCAAGTTTTGGCTTCAGGCGGCCCCCTGGAAAACAATGGAATATATCTCAAGTTTTGGCATCAGGCGCCCACCTGGATAATAAAGGAATACATTGCATGTTTTGGCATCAGACACCCACCTGGAAAACAAGGGAATACATTTCAAATTTTTGCGTCGGGCGCCCACCTAGAAAAAATGGGAATACATTTCAAGTTTTGACACTAGGCACCCACCTAGAAAAAAAGGGAATACATTTCAAATTTTTGCATCGGGCGCCCACCTGGAAAACAAGGGAATACATTTCAAGTTTTGGCATCAGGCACTCACATGGGAAAACAAGGGAATTCCTTTCAAGTTTTTGCATAGGGCGTCGACTTGGAAAACAAGGGAATACATTTCAAGTTTCAGCATTAAGCGCCCACCTAGAAAACAAGGGAATACATTGCATGTTTTGGCATCTGGCGCCCACCTAGAAAAAAAGGGGAATACATTTAAAGTTTTTGCATAAGGCGCCCAACTAGAAAATGAGGGAATACATTGCAAGTTTTGGCATGAGGCACCGACCTGGATAATAAGTGAATACATTTCAAGTTTTGGCATCAGGCACTCACACGGGAAAACAAGGGAATTCGTTTCAAGTTTTTGCATAGGGCGCCGACCTGGAAAACAAGGGAATACATTTCAAGTTTCAGCATTAAGCGCCGACCTGGAAAACAAGTGAATACATTGCATGTTTTGGCATCTGGCGCCCACCTAGAAAAAAAAGGGTATACATTTAAAGTTTTTGCATCAAGCACCCACCTAGAAAACAAGGGAATACATTTCATGTTTTAGCATCAGGCACTAACCTGGATAACTAGGGAATACATTGCAAGTTTTGGCATCTGGAACCCACCTGGAAAACAAGGGAATACATTGCAAGTTTTGGCATCAGACACCCACTGGATAACAAGGGAATACATTCCATGTTTTGGCATCAGGATCCCACCTGGAAAACAAAGGGATGCATTTCAAGTTTCGGCATCAGGCGCCCACTTGGAAAACAAGTGAATATAGGTTAAGTTTTGGCATCAGGCGCCACCTGGAAAACAATGGAATACGTTTCATGTTTTGGCATTAGCTGGCCACCTGAAAAACAAGGGAATAAATTTCAAGTTTTGGCATTAGGAACCCCTGGAAAACAAGGGAATACATTTCAAGTGTCAGCATCAGGCGACCACCTAGAAAACAAGGGAATACATTTCATGTTATGGCATCAAGAACCCACCTGTAAACAAAAGAATACATTTCAAGTTTTGGCATCAGGCGCCCACCTGGAAAACATGGGAATACATTTCAAGTTTGGCTTCAGGCGGCCCCTTGGAAAACAATGGAATATATCTCAAGTTTTGGTATTAGGCGCCCACCTGGATAATAAAGGAATACATTGCATGTTTTGGCATTAGACACCCACCTGGAAAACAAGGGAATACATTTCAAATTTTTGCGTCGAGCGCCCACCTTGAAAACATGGGAATACATTTCAAGTTTTGACACTAGGCGCCTACCTAGAAAAAAAGGGAATGCATTTCAAGTTTTTGCATCGGGCGCCCACCTGGAAAACAAGGGAATACATTTCATGTTTTGGCATCAGGCACTCACATGGGAAAACAAGGGAATTCGTTTCAAGTTTTTGCATAGGGAGCCGACCTGGAAAACAAGGGAATACATTTCAAGTTTCAGCTTTAGGCGCCCACCAAGAAAACAAGGGAATACATTGCATGTTTTGGCATCTGGCGCCCGCCTAGAAAAAAGGGGAATACATTTAAAGTTTTTTGCATCGGGCGCCCACTTAGAAAACAAAGGAATACATTTCAAGTTTTAGTATCAGGCACTATCCTGGATAACAAGGGAATACATTGCAAGTTTTGGCATCTGGAACCCACCTGGAAAACAAGGGAATACATTGCAAGTTTTGGCATCAGGGACCCACTTGGATAACAAGGGAATACATTCCAGGTTTTGGCATCAGGAGCCTACCTGGAAAACAGAAGGAATTCGTTTCAAGTTTTTGCATAGGGCGCCGACCTGGAAAACAAGGGAATACATTTCAAGTTTCAGCATTAGGCTCCCACTTAAAAAACAAGGGAATACATTGCATGTTTTGGCATCTGGCGCCCACCTAGAAAAAAGGGGAATACATTTAAAGTTTTTGCATCGGGCGCCCACCTAGAAAACAAGGGAATACATTTCAAGTTTTAGTATCAGGCACTAACCTGGTTAACAAGGGAATACATTGCAAGTTTTGGCATCTGGAACCCACCTGGAAAACAAGGGAATACATTGCAAGTTTTGGCATCAGACACCCACCTGGATAACAAGGGAATACATTCCATGTTTTGGCATAAGGAGCCCACCTGGAAAACAAAGGAATGCATTTCAAGTTTCGGCATCAGGCACCCACTTGGAAAACAAGTGAATACAGGTTAAGTTTTGGCATCAGGCGCCACCTGGAAAAGAAGGGAATACATTTCATGTTTTGGTATTAGCCGGCCACCTGAAAAACAAGGGAATACATTTCAAGTTTTGGCATCAGGAACCCCTAGAAAACAAGGGAATACATTTCAAGTGTCGGCATCAGGCGACCACCTAGAAAACAAGGGAATACATTTCATGTTATGGCATCAGGCACCCACCTGTAAACAAAGGAATACATTTCAAGTTTTGGCATCAGGTGCCCACCTGGAAAACATGGGAATACATTTCAAGTTTTGGCTTCAGGCGGCCCCCTGGAAAACAATGGAATATATCTCAAGTTTTGGCATCAGGGGCCCACCTAGAAAACAAGGGAATACATTACAAGTTTTGGCATCTGGTACCCACCTGGAAAACAAGGGAATACATTTCAAGTTTCGGCATTAGGCGCCCACCTGGAAAACAAGGGAATACATTTAGAGTTTTGGCATCAGGCGCCCATCTAGAAAACCTGGGAATAGATTACAAGTTTTGGCATCAGGCGCCCACCTAGAAAAAAAGGGAATACATTTCAAGTTTTGGCATCAGGCGCTCATCTGGGAAAACAAGAGAATATGTTTCAAGTTTCGGTATCAAGCGCCCACCTAGAAAACAAGGGAATACATTGCAAGTTTTGGCATCAGGCGCCGACCTGGATAATAAGGGAATACATTGCAAGTTTTGGCATCAGGCACCCACCTCGAAAACAAGGTAATACATTGAAAGTTTTGGCATCATGCGCCCACCTGGATAATAAAGGAATACATTACATGTTTCGGCATTAGACACCCACCTGGAAAACAAGGGAATACATTTCAAATTTTTGCGTCGGGCGCCCACCTGAAAAACATGGGAATACATTTCAATTTTTGACATTAGGCGCCCACCTAGAAAAAAAGGGAATACATTTCAAGTTTTTGCATCGGGCGCCCACCTGGAAAACAAAGGAATTCATTTCAAGTTTTGGCATCAGGCGCTCACCTGGGAAAACAAGGGAATACGTTTCAAGTTTCGGGATAAGGCGCCCACCTGGAAAACAAGGGAATACAATTGAAGTTTTGGAATCAGGTGCCCACTTGGAAAATAAGGGAATACATTTCTAGTTTTGGTATCAGGCGCCCACCTAGAAAATAAAGGAATACATTGCATGTTTTGGCATCTGGCACCCACCTAGAAAAAAGGGGAATACATTTCAAGTTTTTGCATAGGGCGCCGACCTGGAAAACAAGCGAATACATTTCAAGTTTCAGCATTAGGCGCCCACCTGGAAAACAAGGGAATACATTGCATATTTTGGCATCTGGCGCCCACCTAGAAAAAAGGGGAATACATTTCAACTTTTTGCATCGGGCGCCCACCTAGAAAACAAGGGAATACAGGTTAAGTTTTGGCATCAGGCGCCGCCTGGAAAAGAAGGGAATACGTTTCATGTTTTGGCATTAGCCGGCCACCTGAAAAACAAGGGAATACATTTCAAGTTTTGGCATCAGGAACCCCTAGAAAACAAGGGAATACATTTCAAGTGTTGGCATCAGGCGACCACCTAGAAAACAAGGGAATACATTTCATGTTATGGCATCAGGCACCCACCTGTAAACAAGGGAATACATTTCAAGTTTTGGCATCAGGTGCCCACCTGGAAAACATGGGAATACATTTCAAGTTTTGGCTTCAGGCGGCCCCCTGGAAAACAATGGAATATATCTCAAGTTTTGGCATCAGGGGCCCACCTAGAAAACAAGGGAATACATTACAAGTTTTGGCATCAGATACCCACCTGGAAAACAAGGGAATACATTTCAAGTTTCGGCATTAGGCACCCACCTGGAAAACAAGGGAATACATTTAGAGTTTTGGCATCAGGCGCCCATCTAGAAAACTTGGGAATAGATTACAAGTTTTGGCATCAGGCGCCCACCTAGAAAAAAAGGGAATACATTTCAAGTTTTGGCATCAGCCGCTCATCTGGGAAAACAAGAGAATATGTTTCAAGTTTCGGTATCAAGCGCCCACCTAGAAAACAAGGGAATACATTGCAAGTTTTGGCATCAGGCGCCGACCTGGATAATAAGGGAATACATTGCAAGTTTTGGCATCAGGCACCCACCTCGAAAACAAGGGAATACATTGAAAGTTTTGGCATCAGGCGCCCACCTGGATAATAAAGGAATACATTGCATGTTTCGGCATCAGACACCCACCTGGAAAACAAGGGAATACATTTCAAATTTTTGCGTCGGGCGCCCACCTGAAAAACATGGGAATACATTTCAAGTTTTGACATTAGGCGCCCACCTAGAAAAAAAGGGAATACATTTCAAGTTTTTGCATCGGGCGCCCACCTGGAAAACAAGGGAATTCATTTCAAGTTTTGGCATCAGGCGCTCACCTGGGAAAACAAGGGAATACGTTTCAAGTTTCGGGATAAGGCGCCCACCTGGAAAACAAGGGAATACAATTGAAGTTTTGGAATCAGGCGCCCACTTGGAAAATAAGGGAATACATTTCTAGTTTTGGTATCAGGCACCCACCTAGAAAATAAAGGAATACATTGCATGTTTTGGCATCTGACACCCACCTAGAAAAAAGGGGAATACATTTCAAGTTTTTGCATAGGGCGCCGACCTGGAAAACAAGGGAATACATTTCAAGTTTCAGCATTAGGCGCCCACCTAGAAAACAAGGGAATACATTGCATATTTTGGCATCTGGCGCCCACCTAGAAAAAAGGGGAATACATTTCAACTTTTTGCATCGGGCGCCCACCTAGAAAACAAGGGAATACAGGTTAAGTTTTGGCATCAGGCGCCACCTGGAAAAGAAGGGAATACGTTTCATGTTTTGGCATTAGCCGGCCACCTGAAAAACAAGGGAATACATTTCAAGTTTTGGCATCAGGAACCCCTAGAAAACAAGGGAATACATTTCAAGTGTCGGCATCAGGCGACCACCTAGAAAACAAGGGAATACATTTCATGTTATGGCATCAGGCACCCACCTGTAAACAAGGGAATACATTTCAAGTTTTGGTATCAGGTGCCCACCTGGAAAACATGGGAATACATTTCAAGTTTTGGCTTCAGGCGGCCCCCTGGAAAACAATGGAATATATCTCAAGTTTTGGCATCAGGGGCCCACCTAGAAAACAAGGGAATACATTACAAGTTTTGGCATCAGGTACCCACCTGGAAAACAAGGGAATACATTTCAAGTTTCGGCATTAGGCGCCCACCTGGAAAACAAGGGAATACATTTCGAGTTTTGGCATCAGGCGCCCATCTAGAAAACCTGGGAATAGATTACAAGTTTTGGCATCAGGCGCCCACCTAGAAAAAAAGGGAATACATTTCAAGTTTTGGCATCAGGCGCTCATCTGGGAAAACAAGAGAATATGTTTCAAGTTTCGGTATCAAGCGCCCACCTAGAAAACAAGGGAATACATTGCAAGTTTTGGCATTAGGCGCCGACCTGGATAATAAGGGAATACATTGCAAGTTTTGGCATCAGGCACCCACCTCGAAAACAAGGGAATACATTGAAAGTTTTGGCATCAGGCGCCCACCTGGATAATAAAGGAATACATTGCATGTTTTGGCATCAGACACCCACCTGGAAAACAAGGGAATACATTTCAAATTTTTGCGTCGGGCGCCCACCTGAAAAACATGGGAATACATTTAAAGTTTTGACATTAGGCGCCCACCTAGAAAAAAAGGGAATATATTTCAAGTTTTTGCATCGGGCGCCCACCTGGAAAATCAAGTTTTGGTTTCAGGCGCCCCCCTGGAAAACAATGGAATATATCTCAAGTTTTGGTATCAGGCGCCCACCTAGAAAACAAGGGAATACATTGCAAATTTTGGCATCAGGTACCCACCTAGAAAACAAGGGAATACATTTCAAGTTTCGGCATTAGGCGCCCACCTGGAAAACAAGAGAATACATTTAGAGTTTTGGCATCAGGCGCCCATCTAGAAAAACTGGGAATACATTACAAGTTTTGGCATCAGGCGCCCACTAGAAATAAAGGGAATACATTTCAAGTTTTGGCATCAGGCGCACATTTGGGAAAACAAGAGAATACGTTTCAAGTTTCGGTATCAAGTGCCCACCTAGAAAACAAGGGAATTCAATGCAAGTTTTGGAAAGAGGCGCCGACCTGGATAACAATGGAATACATTGAAAGTTTTGGCATCAGGCGCCCACCTGGATAATAAAGGAATACATTGCATGTTATGGCATTAGACACCCACCTGGAAAACAAGGGAATACATTTAAAATTTTTGCGTCGGGCGCCCACCTGGAAAACATGGGAATACATTTCAAGTTTTGACATTAGGCGCCCACCTAGAAAAAAAGGGAATACATTTCAAGTTTTTGCATCGGGCGCCCACCTGGAAAATAAGGGAATACATTTCAAGTTTTGGCATCAGGCGCTCACCTGGGAAAACAAGGGAATATGTTTCAAGTTTCGGGTTCAGGCGCCCACCTGGAAAACAAGGGAATACAATTGATGTTTTGGCATCAGGCGCCCACTTGGAAAATAAGGGAATACATTTCTAGTTTTGATATCAGGCGCCCACCTGGAAAATAAGGGAATACATTGCATGTTTTGGCATCTGGCACCCACCTAGAAAAAAGGGGAATACATTTCAAGTTTTAACATCAAGCACTAACCTGGATAACAAGGGAATACATTACAAGTTTTGGCATCTAGAACCCACCTGGAAAACAAGGGAATACATTTAAAATTTTTGCGTCGGGCGCCCACCTGGAAAACATGGGAATACATTTCAAGTTTTGACATTAGGCGCCCACCTAGAAAAAAAGGGAATACATTTCAAGTTTTTGCATCGGGCGCCCACCTGGAAAATAAGGGAATACATTTCAAGTTTTGGCATCAGGCGCTCACTTGGAAAACAAGTGAATACAGGTTAAGTTTTGGCATCAGGTGCCACCTGGAAAACATGGTAATACGTTTCATGTTTTGGCATTAGCCGGCCACCTAAAAAAAAGGGAATACATTTCATGTTTTGGCATCAAGAACCCCTGGAAAACAAGGGAATACATTTTAAGTGTCGGCATCAGGCGATCACCTAGAAAACATGGGAATACATTTCATGTTATGGCATCAGGCACCCACCTGGAAACAAGGGAATACATTTCAAGTTTTGGCATCAGGCGCCCACCTGGAAAATCAAGTTTTGGTTTCAGGCGCCCCCCTGGAAAACAATGGAATATATCTCAAGTTTTGGTATCAGGCGCCCACCTAGAAAACAAGGGAATACATTGCAAATTTTGGCATCAGGTACCCACCTAGAAAATAAGGGAATACATTTCAAGTTTCGGCATTAGGCGCCCACCTGGAAAAAGAGAGAATACATTTAGAGTTTTGGCATCAGGCGCCCATCTAGAAAAACTGGGAATACATTACAAGTTTTGGCATCAGGCGCCCACCCAGAAATAAAGGGAATACATTTCAAGTTTTGGCATCAGGCGCACATTTGGGAAAACAAGAGAATACGTTTCAAGTTTCGGTATCAAGTGCCCACCTAGAAAACAAGGGAATTCAATGCAAGTTTTGGAAAGAGGCGCCGACCTGGATAACAATGGAATACATTGAAAGTTTTGGCATCAGGCGCCCACCTGGATAATAAAGGAATACATTGCATGTTATGGCATTACACACCCACCTGGAAAACAAGGGAATACATTTAAAATTTTTGCGTCGGGCGCCCACCTGGAAAACATGGGAATACATTTCAAGTTTTGACATTAGGCGCCCACCTAGAAAAAAAGGGAATACATTTCAAGTTTTTGCATCGGGCGCCCACCTGGAAAATAAGGGAATACATTTCAAGTTTTGGCATCAGGCGCTCACCTGGGAAAACAAGGGAATATGTTTCAAGTTTCGGGTTCAGGCGCCCACCTGGAAAACAAGGGAATACAATTGATGTTTTGGCATCAGGCGCCCACTTGGAAAATAAGGGAATACATTTCTAGTTTTGGTATCAGGCGCCCACCTGGAAAATAAGGGAATACATTGCATGTTTTGGCATCTGGCACCCACCTAGAAAAAAGGGAATACATTTCAAGTTTTAGCATCAAGCACTAACCTGGATAACAAGGGAATACATTACAAGTTTTGGCATCTAGAACCCACCTGCAAAACAAGGGAATACATTGCAAGTTTTGGCATCAGACACCCACCTGGATAACAAGGGAATACACTCCATGTTTTGGCATCAAGAGCTAACCTGGAAAACAAAGGAATGCATTTCAAGTTTCGGCATCAGGCGCCCAATTGGAAAACAAGTGGATACAGGTTAAGTTGTGGCATCAGTCGCCACCTGGAAAACAAGGGAATACGTTTCATGTTTTGGCATTAGCTGGCCACCTGAAAAACAAGGGAATACATTTCAAGTTTTGTGATAAGGAACCCCCGGAAAACAAGGGAATACATTTCAAGTGTCGGCATCAGGCGACCACCTAGAAAACAAGGGAATACATTTCATGTTATGGCATCAGGCACCCACCTGTAAACAAGGGAATACATTTCAAGTTTTGGCATCAGGCGCCCACCTGGAAAACGTGGGAATACATTTCAATTTTTGGCTTCAGGCGGCCCCCTGGAAAACAATGGAATATATCTCAAGTTTTAGGCATCAGGCGCCCACCTAGAAAATAAGGGAATACATTGCAAGTTTTGGTATCAAGTACCCATCTGGAAAACAATGGAATACAATTCAAGTTTCGGCATTAGACGCCCACCTAGAAAACAAGGGAATAGATTTAGAGTTTTGGCATCAGGCGCCCATCTGGAAAACATGGGAATACATTACAAGTTTTGGCATAGGGCACCCACCTAGAAAACAAAGGAATACATTTCAAGTTTTGGCATCAGGCGCTCCTCTGGAAAAACAAGAGAATACGTTTCAAGTTTCGGTATCAAGCGCCCACCTAGAAAACAAGGGAATACATTGCAAGTTTTGGCATGAGGCACCGACCTAGATAAAAAAGGGAATACATTTCAAGTTTTTGCATCGGGCGCCCACCTAGAAAACAAGGGAATACATTTCAAGTTTTGGCATCAGGCGCCCACCTAGAAAACAAGGGAATACATTCCATGTTTTGGCATCAGGAGCCCACCTGGAAAACAAAGAAATGCATTTCAAGTTTCGGCATCAGGCGCCCACTTGGAAAACAAGTGAATACAGGTTAAGTTTTAGCATCGGGCGCTCACCTGAGAAAACAAGGGAATACATTGCATATTTTGGCATCTGGAGCCCACCTAGAAAACAAGGGAATACATCTCAAGTTTCGGCATCAGGCGCCCACCTAGAAACAAGCGAATACATTTCATGTTTTGTCATCTGGCGCCCACCTAGAAAAAATGGGGAGTACATTTCAAGTTTTTGCATCGGGCGCCCACCTAGAACAAATGGGAATACATTTCAAGTTTTGGCATCAAGCGCCCACCAGGAAAACAAGGGAATAGATTTCAAATTTTAGTATCAGGCAGCCACCTGGATAACAAGGGAATACATTGCAAGTTTTGGCATTAGGCGCCCACTTAGAAAAAAAGGGAATACATTGCAAGTTTTGGCATAAGGCGCCCACCTGAAAAACAAGGTAATACATTTCATGTTTCGGCATAAGGCTCCCACCTGGAAAACAAGGGAATACATTTCATGTTTTGGCATCAGGCGCCCACCTGAGGTAATAAATTTCATGTTTTGGCATCAGACGCCCACATGGATAACAAGGGAATACTTTTCATGGTTTGGCATCAGGCGCCCATCTGGAAAACATGGGAATACAATTCAAGTTTTTGCATCAGGCGCCCACCTAGAAAAAAAGGGAATATATTTTAAGTTTTTGCATATGGCGCCCACCTAGAAAACATGGAAATACATTTCAAGTTTTGGCATCAGGCGCCCACCTGGGAAAACAAGGGAATACATTTCAAGTATCGGCATCAGGCGCCTACCTGGAAAACAAGGGAATGTATTTCAAGTTCCCGCATTAGGCGTCTACCTAGAAACAACGGAATATATTTCAAGTTTTAGCATCAGGCGCCCACCTGGACAACAAGGGAATACATTGCAAGTTTTGGCATCTGGAACCCACCTGGAAAACAGGGGAATACATTGTAAATTTTAGTATCATACATTGCAACGGAATATATTTCATGTTTCGGCATCAGGCGCCCACTTGGAAAACAAGTGAATACATTGCGAGTTTTGGCATTTGGCGCCCACATGGAAAACAAGGGAATACATTGCAAGTTTTGGCATCAGGCGCCCACCTGGAAAACAAGGGAATACATCTCAAGTTTCGGCATCATGTGCCCACCTGGAAAACAATGGAATACATTTCAAGTTTTGGCATCTGGCGTCCACCTAGAAAAAAAGGGAGTACATTTTATGTTTTGCATCGGGCACCCACCGAGAAATCAAGGGAATACATTTCAAGTTTTGGAATCAAGCGCTCACCTGTGAAAACAAGGGAATACATTTCAAGTTTCGGCATCAGGCGCGGACCTGAAAAACAAGGGAATACATTGCATGTTTTGGCATCAGGCGCCCACCTGTAAATCAAGGGAATATATTTCAAGTTTTGGTATCGGGCGCCCACCTAGAAAACAAGGGAATGCATTTCAAGTTTTGGCATCAGGCACCCACCAGGAAAAAAAAGGAATACTTTCCAAGTTTTGCCATCAGGTGCCATCCTAGAAAACAAGGGAATATAATTCAAGTTTTCGCATCAGGCGCCCAATTGGAAAATAAGGGAATACATTTCAAGTTTTGGCATCAGGAGCCCACCTAGAAAATAAGGGAATACATTTCAAGTTGTTGCATCGGGCGCCCATCTAGCAAACATGGGAATACATTTAAAAATTTTTAACATCAGGCGCCCACCTAGAAAAAAAGGGAATACATTTCATGTTTTGGCATCACGCACTCTCCTAGGAAAACAAGGGAATACATTTCAAATTTCCCCATCAGGCGCCCACCTTGAAAAATAAGGGAATGCATTGCATGTTTTGGCATCAGGCACACACCTGGAAAACAAGAGAATATATTTCAAGTTTTGGCAGAAGGCACCCACCTGGGAAACAAAGGAATGCATTTCAAGTTTTGACATCAGGCGCCCACCTGGAAAATAATGGAATACATCTCAAGTATCGGCATCAGGCGCCCACCTGGGAAACAAGCGAATACATTTCAAGTCTCCGCATTAGGCGCCCACCAGGAAAACAAGGGAATACATTGCATGTTTTGGCATCTGGCGCCTACCTAGAAAAAAGGGGAATACATTTCAAGTTTTTGCATCTGGCCCCCACCTAGAAAACAAGGGAATACATTTCAAGTTTTATCATCAGGCACTAACCTGGATAACAAGGGAATACATTGCAAGTTTTGGCATCAGGAACCCACCTGGAAAATAATGGAATACATTGCAAGTTTTGGCATCAGCCACCCACTTGGATAACAAGGGAATACATTCCATGTTTTGGCATTAGGAGCCCACCTGGAAAACAAAGGAATGCATTTCAAGTTTTGGCATCATGCACCCACTTGGAAAACAAGTGAATACAATTTATGTTTTGGCATCAGTTGCCACCTGGAAAACAAGGGAATACATTTCATGTTTTGGCATTAGCCGGCCACCTGTAAATCAAGGGAATATATTTCAATTTTTGGCATTAGGCGCCCACCTAGAAAATAAGGGAATGCATTTCAAGTTTTGGCATCCGGCACCCACCAGGAAAAAAAAGGAATACATTTCAAGTTTTGTCATCAGGCGCTCACCTGGGAAAATAAGGCAATACGTTTCAAGTTTTGGCATCAAGTGCCCTCTTGGAAAACAAGGGAATATATTTCATGTTTTCGCATCAGGCGCCCAAATGGAAAATAAGGGAATACATTTTATGTTTTGGCATCAGGAGCCCACCTAGAAAATAAGGGAAAACATTTCAAGTTGTTGCATCGGGCGCCCATCTAGAAAACATGGGAATACAGTTCAAGTTTTGGCATCAGGCGCCCACCTAGAAAAAAAGGGAATACATTTCATGTTTTGGCATCAGGCACTTACCTAGGAAAACAAGGGAATACATTTCAAATTTCTCCATCAGGCGCCCACCTTGAAAAATCAGGGAATGCATTGCATGTTTTGGCATCAGGCGCACACCTGGAAAACAATGGAATATATTTCAAGTTTTGGCATAAGGCACCCACCTGGGAAACAAGGGAATGCATTTCAAGTTTTGACATCAGGCGCCCACCTGGAAAATAAGGGAATACATATCAAGTATCGGCATCAGGCGCCCACCTGGGAAATAAGGGAATACATTTCAAGTTTCCGCATTAGGCACCCACCAGGAAAACAAGGGAATACATTGCATTATTTGGCATCTGGCACCTACCTAGAAAAAAGGGGAATACATTTCAAATATTTGCATCGGGCCCCCACCTAGAAAACAAGGGAATACATTTCAAGTTTTATCATTAGGCACTGACCTGGATAACAAGGGAATACATTGCAAGTTTTGGCATCTGGAACACACTTGGAAAATAATGGAATACATTGCAAGTTTTGGCATCAGCCACCCACCTGGATAACAAGGGAATACATTCCATGTTTTGGCATCAGGAGCCCACCTGGAAAACAAAGGAATGCATTTCAAGTTTTGGCATCATGCACCCACTTAGAAAACAAGTGAATATAGTTTATGTTTTGGCATCAGGTGCCACCTGGAAAACAAGGGAATACATTTCATGTTTTGGCATTAGCCGGCCACCTATAAATTAAGGGAATATATTTCAATTTTTGGCATCAGGCACCCACCTAGAAAATAAGGGAATGCATTTCATGTTTTGGCATCAGGAACCCACCAGGAAAAAAAAGGAATTCATTTCAAGTTTTGCCATCAGGCGCTCACCTGGGAAAATAAGGCAATACGTTTCAAGTTTTGGTATCAGGTGCCCTCTTGGAAAATAAGGGAATATATTTCAAGTTTTTGCATCAGGCGCCCAACTGAAAAATAAGGGAATACATTTCAAGTTTTGGCATCAGGAGCCCACCTAGAAAATAAGGGAAAACATTTCAAGTTGTTGCATCGGGCGCCTATCTAGAAAACATGGGAATACATTTCAAGTTTTGGCATCAGGCGCCCACCTAGAAAATAAGGGAATACATTTCATGTTTTGGCGTCAGGCGCTCACCTAGGAAAACATGGGAATACATTTCAAATTTCGCCACCAGGCGTCCACCTTGAAAAATAAGGGAATGCATTGCATGTTTTGGCATCAGGCGCACACCTGGAAAACAAGGGAATATATTTCAAGTTATGGCATAAGGCACCCACCTGGGAAACAAGGGAATGCATTTCAAGTTTTGACATCAGGCGCCCACCTGGGAAACAAGGGAATACATTTCAAGTTTCCGCATTAGGTGCCCACTAGGAAAACAAGGGAATACATTGCATATTTTGGCATCTGGTGCCCACCTAGAAAAAACGGGAATACATTTCAAGTTTTTGCATCGAACCCCCAACTAGAAAACAAGGGAATACATTTCAAGTTTTAGCATCAGGCACTAATCTAGATAACAAGGGAATACATTGCAAGTTTTGGCATTTGGAACCAACCTGGAAAATAATGGAATACATTGCAAGTTTTGGCATCAGACACCCACCTGCATAACAAGGGAATACATTCCATGTTCAAGAGACCACCTGGAAAACATAGGAATGCATTTCAAGTTTCGGCATCAGGCACCCACTTGGAAAACAAGTGAATACAGTTTATGTTTTGGCATTAGGTGCCACCTGGAAAACAAGGGAATACATTTCATGTTTTTGCATCAGGAGCCCACCTAGAAAATAAGGGAATACATTTCAAGTAGTTGCATCGGGCGCCCATCTTGAAAACATGGGAATACATTTCAAGTTTTGGCATCAGACGCCCACCTAGAAAAAAAGGGAATACATTTCTTGTTTTGGCATCAGGCACTCTCCTAGGAAAACAAGGGAATACATTTTAAATTTTGCCATCAGGCGCCCACCTTGAAAAATAAGGGAATGCATTGCATGTTTTGGCATCAGGTGCACACCTGGAAAACAAGGGAATATATTTCAAGTTTTGGCATAAGGCACCCACCTGGGAAACAAGGGAATGCATTTCAAGTTCTGACATCAGGCGCCCACCTGGGAAACAAGGGAATACATTTCAAGTTTCTGCATTAGGCGCCCACTAGGAAAACAAGGGAATACATTGCATATTTTGGCATCTGGCACCCACCTAGAAAAAAGGGGAATACATTTCATGTTTCTGCATCGGACCCCTAAGTAGAAAACAAGGGAATACATTTCAAGTTTTAGCATCAGGCACTAACCTGGATAACAAGGGAATACATTGCAAGTTTTGGCATCTGGAACCCACCTGGAAAATAATGGAATACATTGCAAGTTTTGGCATCAGACACCCACCTGGATAACAAGGGAATACATTCCATGTTTTGGCATCAGGAGATCACCTGGAAAACAAAGGAATGCATTTCAAGTTTCAGCATCAGGAACCCACTTGGAAAACAAGTGAATACAGTTTATCTTTTGGCATCAGGCGCCTCCTGGAAAACTAGGGAATACATTTCATGTTTTGGAATTAGCCGGCCACCTGAAAAACAAGGGAATATATTTCAAGTTTTGGCATCAGGAACCCGTGGAAAAGAAGGGAATACATTTCAAGTGTCGGCATCAGGCGACCACCTAGAAAACAAGGGAATACATTTCATGTTGTGGCACCAGGCACCCACCTGGAAAATAAGGGAATACATTTCAAGTTATGGCATCAGGCGCCCACCTGGAAAACATGGGAATACATTTCAAGTTTTTGCTTCAGGCGGCCACCTGGAAAACAATGGAATATATCTCTAGTTTTGGCATCAGGCGCCCACCTAGAAAACAAGGGAATACATTGCAAGTTTTGGCATCAGGCACCCACCTAGAAAAAAAGGGAGTATATTTTAGGTTTTTGCATCGGGCACCCACCGAGAAATCAAGGGAATACATTTCATATTTTGGAATCAAGCGCTCTCCTGGGAAAACAAGGGAATACATTTCAAGTTTCGGCATCAGGCGCCGACCTGAAAAACAAGGGAATACATTGCATGTTTTGGCATCAGGCGCCCACCTGTAAACCAAGGGAATATATTTCAAGTTTTAGCATCAGGCGCCCACCTAGAAAACAAGGGAATGCATTTCAAGTTTTGGCATCAGGCACCCACCAGGAAAAAAAGGAATACATTTCAAGTTTTGCCATCAGGCGATCACCTGGGAAAATAAGGCAATACGTTTCAAGTTTTGGCATCAGGTGCCTATCTGGAAAACAAGGGAATATATTTCAAGTTTTCGCATCTGGCGCCCAACTAGAAAATAAGGGAATACATTTCAAGTTTTGGCATCAGGAGCCCACCTAGAAAATAAGGAATACATTTAAAGTTGTTGCATCGGGCGCCCATCTAGAAAACATGGGAATACATTTCAAGTTTTGGCATCAGGCGCCCACCTAGAAAAAAAGGGAATACATTTCATGCTTTGGCATCAGGCACTCACCTAGTAAAATAAGGGAATACATTTCAAATCTCGCCATCAGGCGCCCACCTTGAAAAATAAGGGAATGCATTGCATGTTTTGGCATAAGGCACACACCTGGAAAACAAGGGAATATATTTCAAGTTTTGGCATAAGGCACCCACCTGGGAAACAAGGGAATGCATTTCAAGTTTTGACATCAGGCGCCCACCTAGAAAATAAGGGAATACATCTCAAGTATCGGCATCAGGCGCCCACCTGGGAAACAAGGGAATACATTTCAAGTTTCCGCATTAGGCGCCCACTTGAAAAACAAGGGAATACATTGCATATTTTGGCATCTGGCGCCCACCTAGAAAAAAGGGGAATACATTTCATGTTTTTGCATCGGACCCCCAACTAGAAAACTAGGGAATACATTTCAAGTTTTAGCATCAGGCACTAACCTGGATAACAAGGGAATACATTGCAAGTTTTGGCATCTGGACCCACCTGGAAAATAATGGAATACATTGCAAGTTTTGGCATCAGACACCAACCTGGATAACAAGGGAATACATTCCATGTTTTGGCATCAGGAGACCACCTGGAAAACAAAGGAATGCATTTCAAGTTTCGGCATCAGGCACCCACTTGGAAAACAAGTGAATACATTTTATGTTTTGGCATCAGGCGCCACCTGGAAAACTAGGGAATACATTTCATGTTTTGGCATTAGCCGGCCACCTGAAAAACAAGGGAATACATTTCAAGTTTTGGCATCAGTAACCTGTGGAAAACAAGGGAATACATTTCAAGTGTCGGCATCAGGCGACCACCTAGAAAACAAGGGAATACATTTCATGTTATGGCATCAGGCACCCACCTGTAAACAAGGGAATACATTTCAAGTTTTGGCATCAGGCGCCCACCTGGAAAACGTGGGAATACATTTCAATTTTTGGCTTCAGGCGGCCCCCTGGAACACAAAAGAATATATCTCTAGTTTTTGCATCAGGCACCCACCTAGAAAACAAGGGAATACATTGCAAGTTTTGGCATCAGGCACCCACCTAGTAAAAAAGGGAGTACATTTCAAGTTTCGGCATTAGGCGCCTATCGGGAAAACAAGGGAATACATTTAGAGTTTTGGCATCAGGCGTCCATCAAAAAAACATCGGAATACATTTCAAGTTTTGGCATTAGGCGCCCACCTAGGAAAAAAAGGAATACATTTCAAGTTTTTGCATCGGGCGCCCACCTGGAAAACAAGGGAATACATTTCTAGTTTTGACATCAGGCGCCCACTTGGAAGATAAGGGAATACATTTCATGTTTTGTTATTAGACGCCCACCTGGAAAATAAGGGAATACATTTTAAGTTTTGGCATCAGGCGCCTACCTAGAAAAAATGGGAATACATTTCAAATTTTTGCATAGGGCACCGACCTGGAAAACAAGGGAATACATTTCAAGTTTTGGCATCAGACGCCCACCTAGATAACAAGGCAATATATTTCAAGTTTTGGCATCAGGCGACCACCTGGATAACAATGGAATAGATTGCATGTTTTGGCATCAGGCACCCACCTAGATAACAAGGGAAGACATTGCATGTTTTGGCATTAGGTGCCCACCTGGAAAATAAGGGAATACATTGCAAGTTTTGGCATCAGGCGCCCACCTAGAAAAAAAGGGAATACATTTCATGTTTCGGCATCAGGAGCCCTCCTGGAAAACAAGGGAATACATTTCTAGTGTTGGATTCAGGCGGCCACATGAGGGAATACATTTCATGTTCTGGCATCAGACGCCCACCTGGATAACAAGGGAATACATTTCAAGTTTTGGCATCAGGCGCCCACCTGGATAACAAAGGAATACATTGCAAGCTTTGGCATCAGGTGGGCTGATGCCTACCTGGAAAACAAGGGAATACATTGCAAGTTTTGGCATCAGGCGCCCACCTAGATAACAAGGGAATATATTTCATGTTTTGGCATTAGGCGCCCACCTGGATAGCAATGGAATACATTGCAAGTTTTGGCATTAGGAAAACACCTTGATAACAAGGGAAGACATTGCAAGTTTTTGCATCAGAGCACACCGAGAATATAAGGGAATACATTTCAAGTTTTGGTATCAAGCGCCCACCTGGAAAATAAGGGAATATATTTTAAGTTTTGGCATCAGGCGCCCACCTAAAAAAAGGGGAATACATTTCAAGTTTTTACATAGGGCACCGACCTAGAAAACAATGGAATACATTTCAAGTTTTGGCATCAGACGCCCACCTGGATAACAAGGAAATATATTTCAAGTTTTGGCATCAGGCGCACACCTAGATAACAATGGAACACATTGCAACTTTTGGCATCAGGCGTCCACCTGGAAAATAAGGAAATACATTGTAAGTTTTGGCATCAGGCGTCCACCTGAAAAACAAAGGAATATATTTCAAGTTTCGGCATCAGGCACCCACCTGGAAAACAAAGTAATACATTTCAAGTTTTGACATCAGACGCCCACCTAAGGGAATACATTTCATGTTTTGGCATCAGACGCCCACCTAGTTTACAAGGTAATACATTTCAACTTTAGGCATCAGGCGACCACCAGAGGGAATACATTTTATGTTTTGGCATCAGGAGGCCACCTGGATAACAAGGGAATACATTGCAAGTTTTGGCATCAGAGCCCACCTAGAATATAAGGGAATACATTGCAAGTTGGAAAACAAGGTGGGCATCAGGCATTAGGCATCCACCTAGAATACATTGCATGTTTTGGCATCTGGCGTCCACCTAGAAAAAAGGGGAATACATTTCAAGTTTTTGCATCGGGCGCCCACCTAGAAAACAAGGGAATACATTTCAAGTTTTAGCATCAGGCACTAACCTGGATAACAAGGGAATACATTGCAAGTTTTGGCATCTGGAACCCACCTGGAAAACAAGGGAATACATTGCAAGTTTTGGCATCAGACACCCACCTGGATAACAAGGGAATACATTCCATGTTTTGGCATCAGGAGCCCACCTGGAAAACAAAGGAATGCATTTCAAGTTTCGGCATCAGGCGCCCACTTGGAAAACAAGTGAATACAGGTTAAGTTTTGGCATCAGGCGCCACCTGGAAAACAAGGGAATACGTTTCATGTTTTAGCGTTAGCCGACCACCTGAAAAACAAGGGAATACATTTCATGTTTTGGCATCAGGAACCCCTGGAAAACAAGGGAATACATTTCAAGTGTCGGCATCAGGCGACCACCTAGAAAACAAGGGAATACATTTCATGTTATGGCATCAGGCACCCACCTGTAAACAAGGGAATACATTTCAAGTTTTGGCATCAGGCGCCCACCTGAAAAACATGGGAATACATTTCAATTTTTGGCTTTAGGCGGCCCCCTGGAAAAAAATGAAATATATCTCAAGTTTTAGCATCAGGCTCCCACCTAGAAAACAAGGGAATACATTGCAAGTTTTGGGATCAGGTACCCACCTGGAAAACAAGGGAATACATTTCAAGTTTCAGCATTAGACGCCCACCTGGAAAACAAGGGTATACATTTAGAGTTTTGGCATCAGGCGCCCATCTGGAAAACATGGAAATACATTACATGTTTTGCCATTGGGCACCCACCTAGAAAACAAGGGAATACATTTCAAGTTTTGGCATCAAGCGCTCATCTGGAAAAACAAGAGAATACGTTTCAAGTTTCGGTATCAAGCGCCCACCTAGAAAACAAGGGAATACATTTCAAGTTTTGACATCAGACGCCCACCTGAGGGAATACATTTCATGTTTTGGCATCAGACACCCACCTAGATTACAAGGTAATACATTTCAAGTTTAGGCATCAGGAGACCATTAGAGGGAATACATTTTAAGTTTTGGCATCAGGAGGCCACCTGGATAATAAGGGAATACATTGCAAGTTTTGGCATCAGAGCCCACCTAGAATATAAGGGAATACATTGCAAGTTGGAAAACAAGGTGGGCATCAGGAATTAGGCATCCACCTAGAATACATTGCATGTTTGGGCATCTGGCGCCCAACTAGAAAAAAGGGGAATACATTTCAAGTTTTTGCATCGGGCGCCCACCTAGAAAATAAGGGAATACATTTCAAGTTTCGGCATCAGACGACCACCTAGAAAACAAGGGAATACATTGCAAGTTTTTGCATCAGGTACCCACCTGTAAAATAAGGGAATACATTTCAAGTTTCGGCATTAGGTGCCCACCTGGAAAACAAGGGAATACATTTAGAGTTTTGTCATCAGGTGTCCATCTAAAAAACATGGGAATACATTTCAAGTTTTGGCATAGGGCACCCACCTAGAAAACAAGGGAATACATTTCATGTTATGGCATCAGGCACCCACCTGTAAACAAGGGAATACACTTCAATTTTTGGCATCAGGCGCCCACCTGGAAAACATGGGAATACATTTCAATTTTTGTCTTCAGGCGGCCCCCTGGAAAACAATGGAATATATCTCAAGTTTTAGCATCAGGCGCCCACCTAGAAAATAATGGAATACATTGCAAGTTTTGGCATCAGGTACCCACCTGGAAAACAAGGGAATACATTTCAAGTTTCGGTATTAGACGCCCACCTGGAAAACAAGGGAATACATTTAGAGTTTTGGCATCAGGCGCCCATATGGAAAACATGGGAATACATTACAAGTTTTGGCATAGGGCACCCACCTAGAAAACAAGGGAATACATTTCATGTTATGGCATCAGGCACCCACCTGTAAACAGGGGAATACATTTCAAGTTTTGGCATCAGGTGCCCACCTGGAAAACATGGGAATACATTTCAAGTTTTGGCTTCAGGCGGCCCCCCGGAAAACAATGGAATATATCTCAAGTTTTAGCATCAGGCGCCCACCTAGAAAACAATGGAATACATTGCAAGTTTTGGCATCAGGTACCCACCTGGAAAACAAGGGAATACATTTCAAGTTTCGGTATTAGACGCCCACCTGGAACACAAGGGAATACATTTAGAGTTTTGGCATCAGGCGCCCATCTGGAAAACACGGGAATACATTACAAGTTTTGGCATAGGGCACCCACCTAGAAAACAAGGGAATACATTTCAAGTTTTGGCATCAGGCGCTCATCTAGAAAAATAAGAGAATACGTTTCAAGTTTTGGTATCATGAGCCCGCCTAGAAAACAAGGGAATACATTGCAAGTTTTGGCATGAGGCGCCGACCTAGATAATAAGGGAATACATTGCAAGTTTTGGCATCAGGCACTCACCTCGAAAACAAGGGAATACATTGAAAGTTTTGGAATCAGGCGCCCACCTGGATAATAAAGGAATACATTGCATGTTTCGGCATCAGACACCCACCTGGAAAACAAGGGAATACCTTTCAAATTTTTGCGTTGGGCGCCCACCTGGAAAACATGGCAATACATTTCAAGTTTTGACATTAAGCGCCCACCTAGAAAAAAAGGGAATACATTTCATGTTTTTGCATCGGGCGCCCACCTGGAAAACAAGGGAATACATTTCAAGTTTTAGCATCAGGCGCTCACCTTGGAAAACAAGGAAATACGTTTCAAATTTCGGGATCAGGCACCTACCTGCAAAAAACAATGGAATACAATTGAAGTTTTGGCATCAGGCGCCCACTTGGAAAATAAGGGAATACATTTCAAGTTTTGGTATCAGGCGCCCACCTGAGTAATAAGGGAATACATTGCATGTTTTGGCATCTGGCACCCACCTAGAAAAAAGGGGAATACATTTCAAGTTTTTGCATAGGGCACCGACCTGGAAAACAAGGGAATACATTTCAAGTTTTAGCATTAGGCGCCGACCTGGAAAACAAGTGAATACATTGCATGTTTTGGCATCTGGCGCCCACCTAGAAAAAAAGGGGAATACATTTAAAGTTTTTGCATCAGGCGCCCACCTTGAAAACAAGGGAATACATTTCAAGTTTTAGCATCAGGCACTAACCTGGATAACTAGGGAATACATTGCAAGTTTTGGCATCTGGAACCCACCTGGAAAACAAGGGAATACATTGAAAGTTTTGGCATCAGACACCCACTGGATAACAAGGGAATACATTCCACGTTTTGGCATCAGGAGCCCACCTGGAAAACAAAGGAATGCATATCAAGTTTCGGCATCAGGCGCCCACTTGGAAAACAAGTGAATACATGTTAAGTTTTGGCATCAGGCGCTACCTGGAAAACAAGGGAATACGTTTCATGTTTTAGCATTAGCCGGCCACCTGAAAAACAAGGGAATACATTTCATGTTTTGGCATCAGGAACCCCTGGAAAACAAGGGAATACATTTCAAGTGTCGGCATCAGGCGACCACCTAGAAAACAAGGGAATACATTTCATGTTATGGCATCAGGCACCCACCTGTAAACAGGGGAATACATTTCAAGTTTTGGCATCAGGCGCCCACTTGGAAAACATGGGAAAACATTTCAATTTTTGGCTTCAGGCGGCCCCATGGAAAACAATGGAATATATCTCAAGTTTTAGCATCAGGCGCCCACCTAGAAAACAAGGGAATACATTGCAAGTTTTGGCATCAGGCGCTCATCTGGAAAAACAAGAGAATACGTTTCAAGTTTCGGTATCAAGCGCCCACCTAGAAAACAAGGGAATACATTGCAAGTTTTGGCATGAGGCGCCGACCTGGATAATAAGGGAATACATTGCAAGTTTTGGCATCAGGCACACACCTCGAAAACAATGGAATACATTGAAAGTTTTGGCATCAGGCGCCCAGCTGGATAATGAAGGAATACATTGCATGTTTCGGCATCAGACATCCAACTGGATAACAAGGGAATACATTGCAAGCTTTGGCATCAGGTGGGCTGATGCCCTCGAAAACAAGGGAATACATTACAAGTTTTGGCATCAGGCGCCCACCTGGATAACAAGGGAATACATTTCATGTTTTGGCACCAGGCGCTCACCTGGGAAAACAAGGGAATGCGTTTCAAGTTTTGGGATAAGGCACGCACCTGGAAAACAAGGGAATACATTTCAAGTTTTGGCATTAGGCGCCCACTTAGAAAATAAGGGAATACATTTCAAGTTTTGGTATCAGGCGCCCACCTGGAAAATAAGGGAATACATTTTATGTTTTGGCATCAGGCGCCCACCTAGAAAAAAGGGGAATACATTTCAAGTTTTTACATAGGGCACCGACCTAGAAAACAAGGGAATATATTTCATGTTTTGGCATCAGACGCCCACCTTGATAACAAGGAAATATATTTCAAGTTTTGGCATCAGGCGCCCACCTAGATAACAATGGAACACATTGCAACCTTTGGCATCAGGCGTCCACCTGGAAAATAAGGAAATACATTGCAAGTTTTGGCATCAAGCGCCCAACTGAAAACAAGGGAATATATTTCAAGTTTCGGCATCAGGCACCCACCTGGAAAACAAGGTAATACATTTTAAGTTTTGACATCAGACGCCCACCTGAGGGAATACATTTCATGTTTTGGCATCAGACGCCCACCTAGATTACAAGGTAATACATTTCAAGTTTAGGCATCAGGAGACCACCAGAGGGAATACATTTTAAGTGTTCGCATCAGGAGGCCACCTGGATAATAAGGGAATACATTGCAAGTTTTGGCATTAGAGCCCACCTAGAATATAAGGGAATACATTGCAAGTTGGAAAACAAGGTGGGCATCAGGCATTAGGCATCCACCTAGAATACATTGCATGTTTGGGCATCTGGCGCCCAACTAGAAAAAAGGGGAATACATTTCAAGTTTTTGCATCGGGCGCCCACCTAGAAAACATGGGAATACATTTCAATTTTTAGCATCAGGCACTAACCTGGATAAAAAGGGAATACATTGCAAGTTTTGGCATCTGGAACCCACCTGGAAAATAAGGGAATACATTGCAAGTTTTGGCATCAGACACCCACCTGGATAACAAGGGTATACATTCCATGTTTTGGCATCAGGAGCCCACCTGGAAATACAAGGAATGCATTTAAAGTTTCGCCATCAGGCGCCCACTTGGAAAACAAGTGAATACAGGTTAAGTTTTGGCATCAGGCGCCACCTGGAAAACAAGGGAATACGTTTCATGTTTTGGCATTAGCCGGCCACCTGAAAAACAAGGGAATACATTGCTAGTTTTGGCATCAGGAACCCCTGGAAAACAAGGGAATACATTTCAAGTGTCGGCATCAGGCGACCACCTAGAAAACAAGGGAATACATTTCATGTTATGGCATCAAGCACCCACCTGTAAACAAGGGAATACACTTCAATTTTTGGCATCAGGCGCCCACCTGGAAAACATGGGACTACATTTCAATTTTTGGCTTCAGGCGGCCCCCTGGAAAACAATGGAATATATCTCAAGTTTTAGCATCAGGCGCCCACCTAGAAAACAATGGAATACATTGCAAGTTTTGGCATCAGGTACCCACCTGGAAAACAAGGGAATACATTTCAAGTTTCGGTATTAGACGCCCACCTGGAAAACAAGGGAATACATTTAGAGTTTTGGCATCAGGCGCCCATCTGGAAAACATGGGAATACATTACAAGTTTTGGCATAGGGCACCCACCTAGAAAACAAGGGAATACATTTCATGTTACGGCATCAGGCACCCACCTGTAAACAGGGGAATACATTTCAAGTTTTGGCATCAGGCGCCCACCTGGAAAACATGGGAATACATTTCAATTTTTGGCTTTAGGCGGCCCCATGGAAAACAATGGAATATATCTCAAGTTTTAGCATCAGGCGCCCACCTAGAAAACAAGGGAATACATTGCAAGTTTTGGCATCAGGCGCTCATCTGGAAAAACAAGAGAATACGTTTCAAGTTTCGGTAGCAAGCGCCCACCTAGAAAACAAGGGAATACATAGCATGTTTTGGCATGAGGCGCCGACCTGGATAATAAGGGAATACATTGCAAGTTTTGGCATCAGGCACCCACCTAGAAAACAAGGGAATACATTGAAAGTTTTGGAATCAGGCGCCCACCTGGATAATAAAGGAATACATTGCATGTTTCGGCATCAGACACCCACATGGAAAACAAGGGAATACCTTTCAAATTTTTGCGTCGGGCGCCCACCTAGAAAACATGGGAATACATTTCAAGTTTTGACATTAGGCGCCCACCTAGAAAAAAAGGGAATACATTTCAAGTTTTTGCATCGGGCGCCCACTTGGAAAACAAGGGAATACATTTCAAGTTTTGGCATCAGGCACTCATATGGGAAAACAAGGGAATTCCTTTCAAGTTTTTGCATAGGGCGCCAACCTGGAAAACATGGGAATACATTTCAAGTTTCAGCATTAAGCGCCCACCTAGAAAACAAGGGAATACATTGCATGTTTTGGCATCTGGCGCCCACCTAGAAAAAAAGGGGAATACATTAAAAGTTTTTGCATCAGGCGCCCACCTAGAAAACAAGGGAATACATTGCAAGTTTTGGCATGAGGCGCCGACCTGGATAATAAGGGAATACATTTCAAGTTTTGGCATCAGGCACTCACATGGGAAAACAAGGGAATTCGTTTCAAGTTTCTGGATCAGGCGCCCACCTGGAAAACAAGGGAATACAATTGAAGTTTTGGCATCAGGCGCCCACTTGGAAAATAAGGGAATACATTTCAAGTATCGGCATCAGGCGACCACCTAGAAAACAAGGGAATACATTTCATGTTATGGCATCAGGCACCCACCTGTAAACAAGGGAATACACTTCAATTTTTGGCATCAGGCGCCCACCTGGAAAACATGGGAATACATTTCAATTTTTGTCTTCAGGCGGCCCCCTGGAAAACAATGGAATATATCTCAAGTTTTAGCATCAGGCGCCCACCTAGAAAACAATGGAATACATTGCAAGTTTTGGCATCAGGTACCCACCTGGAAAACAAGGGAATACATTTCAAGTTTCGGTATTAGACGCCCACCTGGAACACAAGGGAATACATTTAGAGTTTTGGCATCAGGCGCCCATCTGGAAAACATGGGAATACATTACAAGTTTTGGCATAGGGCACCCACCTAGAAAACAAGGAAATACATTTCAAGTTTTGGCATCAGGCGCTCATCTAGAAAAATAAGAGAATACGTTTCAAGTTTTGGTATCATGCGCCCACCTAGAAAACAAGGGAATACATTGCAAGTTTTGGCATGAGGCGCCGACCTGGATAATAAGGGAATACATTGCAAGTTTTGGCATCAGGCACCCACCTCGAAAACAAGGGAATACATTGAAAGTTTTGGAAACAGGCGCCCACCTGGATAATAAAGGAATACATTGCATGTTTCGGCATCAGACACCCACCTGGAAAACAAGGGAATACCTTTCAAATTTTTGCGTTGGGCGCCCACCTGGAAAACATGGCAATACATTTCAAGTTTTGACATTAGGCGCCCACCTAGAAAAAAAGGGAATACATTTTATATTTTTGCATCGGGCGCCCACCTGGAAAATAAGGGAATACATTTCAAGTTTTAGCATCAGGCGCTCACCTTGGAAAACAAGGAAATACGTTTTAAATTTCGGGATCAGGCGCCCACCTGCAAAAAACAATGGAATACAATTGAAGTTTTGGCATCAGGCGCCCACTTGGAAAATAAGGGAATACATTTCAAGTTTTGGTATCAGGCGCCCACCTGGTTAATAAGGGAATACATTGCATGTTTTGGCATCTGGCACCCACCTAGAAAAAAGGGGAATACATTTCAAGTTTTTGCATAAGGCGCCGACCTGGAAAACAAGTGAATACATTGCATGTTTTGGCATCTGGCGCCCACCTAGAAAAAAAGGGGAATACATTTAAAGTTTTTGCATCAGGCGCCCACCTTGAAAACAAGGGAATACATTTCAAGTTTTAGCATCAGGCACTAACCTGGATAACTACGGAATACATTGCAAGTTTTGGCATCTGGAACCCACCTGGAAAACAAGGGAATACATTGCAAGTTTTGGCATCAGACACCCACTGGATAACAAGGGAATACATTCCATATTTTGGTATTAGGAGCCCACCTGGAAAACAAAGGAATGCATTTCAAGTTTCGGCATCAGGCGCCCACTTGGAAAACAAGTGAATATAGGTTAAGTTTTGGCATCAGGCGCCACCTGGAAAACAAGGGAATACGTTTCATGTTTTGGCATTAGCTGGCCACCTGAAAAACAAGGGAATACATTTCAAGTTTTGGCATCAGGAACCCCTGGAAAACAAGGAAATACATTTCAACTGTCAGCATCAGGCGACCACCTAGAAAACAAGGGAATACATTTCATGTTATGGCATCAGGAACCCACCTGTAAACAAAAGAATACATTTCAAGTTTTGGCATCAGGCGCCCACCTGGAAAACATGGAAATACATTTCAAGTTTTGGCTTTAGGCGGCCCCCTGGAAAATAATGGAATATATCTCAAGTTTTGGTATCAGGAGCCCACCTAGAAAACAAGGGAATACATTGCAAGTTTCGGCATCAGGTACCCACCTGGAAAACAAGGGAATACATTTCAAGTTTCTGCATTAGGCGCCCATCTGGAAAACAAGGGAATACATTTAGACTTTTGGCATCAGGCGCCAATCTAGAAAACATGGGAATACATTACAAGTTCTGGCATCGGTCGCCCACCTAGAAAACAAGGGAATACATTTCAAGTTTTGGCATCAGGCGCTCATCTGGGAAAACAAGAGAATACGTTTCAAGTTTCGGTATCAAGTGCCCACCTAGAAAACAAGGGAATACATTGCATGTTTTGGCATGAGGCTCCGACCTGGATAATAAGGGAATACATTGCAAGTTTTGGCATCAGGCACCCACCTCGAAAACAAGGGAATACATTGAAAGTTTTGGCATCAAGCGCCCACCTGGATAATAAAGGAATACATTGCATGTTTTGGCATCAGACACCCACCTGGAAAACAAGGGAATACATTTCAAATTTTTGCATCGGGCGCCCACCTAGAAAAAATGGGAATACATTTCAAGTTTTGACACTAGGCGCCCACCTAGAAAAAAAGGGAATACATTTCAAGTTTTTGTATCGGGCGCCCACCTGGAAAACAAGGGAATACATTTCAAGTTTTGGCATCAGGCACTCACATAGGAAAACAAGGGAATTCCTTTCAAGTTTTTGCATTGGGCGCCGACCTGGAAAACAAGGGAATACATTTCAAGTTTCAGCATTAAGCGCCCACCTAGAAAACAAGGGAATACATTGCATGTTTTGGCATCTGGCGCCCATTTAGAAAAAAAGGGGAATACATTTAAAGTTTTTGCATAAGGCGCCCACCTAGAAAACAAGGGAATACATTGCAAGTTTTGGCATGAGGCGCCGACCTGGATAATAAGGGAATACATTTCAAGTTTTGGCATCAGGCACTCACACGGGAAAACAAGGGAATTCGTTTCAAGTTTTTGCATAGGGCGCCGACCTGGAAAACAAGGGAATACATTTCAAGTTTCAGCATTAGGCGTCGACCTGGATAATAAGGGAATACATTGCAAGTTTTGGCATCAGGCACCCACCTCGAAAACAAGGGAATACATTGAAAGTTTTGGCATCAGGCGCCCACCTGGATAATAAAGGAATACATTGCATGTTTTGGCATCAGACACCCACCTGGAAAACAAGGGAATACATTTCAAATTTTTGCGTCGGGCGCCCACCTAGAAAAAATGGGAATACATTTCAAGTTTTGACACTAGGCACCCACCTAGAAAAAAAGGGAATACATTTCAAATTTTTGCATCGGGCGCCCACGTGGAAAAAAAGGGAATACATTTCAAGTTTTGGCATCAGGCACTCACATGGGAAAACAAGGGAATTCCTTTCAAGTTTTTGCATAGGGCGCCGACCTGGAAAACAAGGGAATACATTTCAAGTTTCAGCATTAAGCGCCCACCTAGAAAACAAGGGAATACATTGCATGTTTTGGCATCTGGCGCCCACCTAGAAAAAAAGGGGAATACATTTAAAGTTTTTGCATAAGGCGCCCAACTAGAAAACGAGGGAATACATTGCAAGTTTTGGCATGAGGCACCGACCTGGATAATAAGTGAATACATTTCAAGTTTTGGCATCAGGCACTCACACGGGAAAACAAGGGAATTCGTTTCAAGTTTTTGCATAGGTCGCCGACCTGGAAAACAAGGGAATACATTTCAAGTTTCAGCATTAGGCGCCGACCTGGAAAACAAGTGAATACATTGAATGTTTTGGCATCTGGCGCCCACCTAGAAAAAAAAGGGTATACATTTAAAGTTTTTGCATCAGGCACCCACCTAGAAAACAAGGGAATACATTTCATGTTTTAGCATCAGGCACTAACCTGGATAACTAGGGAATACATTGCAAGTTTTGGCATCTGGAACCCACCTGGAAAACAAGGGAATACATTGCAAGTTTTGGCATCAGACACCCACTGGATAACAAGGGAATACATTCCATGTTTTGGCATCAGGATCCCACCTGGAAAACAAAGGGATGCATTTCAAGTTTCGGCATCAGGCGCCCACTTGGAAAACAAGTGAATATAGGTTAAGTTTTGGCATCAGGCGCCACCTGGAAAACAATGGAATACGTTTCATGTTTTGGCATTAGCTGGCCACCTGAAAAACAAGGGAATAAATTTCAAGTTTTGGCATTAGGAACCCCTGGAACACAAGGGAATACATTTCAAGTGTCAGCATCAGGCGACCACCTAGAAAACAAGGGAATACATTTCATGTTATGGCATCAAGAACCCACCTGTAAACAAAAGAATACATTTCAAGTTTTGGCATCAGGCGCCCACCTGGAAAACATGGGAATACATTTCAAGTTTTGGCTTCAGGCGGCCCCCTGGAAAACAATGGAATATATCTCAAGTTTTGGTATTAGGCGTCCACCTGGATAATAAAGGAATACATTGCGTGTTTTGGCATTAGACACCCACCTGGAAAACAAGGGAATACATTTCAAATTTTTGCGTCGGGCGCCCACCTTGAAAACATGGGAATACATTTCAAGTTTTGACACTAGGCGCCTACCTAGAAAAAAAGGGAATGCATTTCAAGTTTTTGCATCGGGCGCCCACCTGGAAAACAAGGGAATACATTTCATGTTTTGGCATCAGGCACTCACATGGGAAAACAAGGGAATTCGTTTCAAGTTTTTGCATAGGGAGCCGACCTGGAAAACAAGGGAATACATTTCAAGTTTCAGCTTTAGGCGCCCACCAAGAAAACAAGGGAATACATTGCATGTTTTGGCATCTGGCGCCCGCCTAGAAAAAAGGGGAATACATTTAAAGTTTTTTGCATCGGGCGCCCACTTAGAAAACAAAGGAATACATTTCAAGTTTTAGTATCAGGCACTATCCTGGATAACAAGGGAATACATTGCAAGTTTTGGCATCTGGAACCCACCTGGAAAACAAGGGAATACATTGCAAGTTTTGGCATCAGGGACCCACTTGGATAACAAGGGAATACATTCCAGGTTTTGGCTTCAGGAACCTACCTGGAAAACAGAAGGAATTCGTTTTAAGTTTTTGCATAGGGCGCCGACCTGGAAAACAAGGGAATACATTTCAAGTTTCAGCATTAGGCTCCCACCTAAAAAACAAGGGAATACATTGCATGTTTTGGCATCTGGCGCCCACCTAGAAAAAAGGGGAATACATTTAAAGTTTTTGCATCGGGCGCCCACCTAGAAAACAAGGGAATACATTTCAAGTTTTAGTATCAGGCACTAACCTGGTTAACAAGGGAATACATTGCAAGTTTTGGCATCTGGAACCCACCTGGAAAACAAGGGAATACATTGCAAGTTTTGGCATCAGACACCCACCTGGATAACAAGGGAATACATTCCATGTTTTGGCATAAGGAGCCCACCTGGAAAACAAAGGAATGCATTTCAAGTTTCGGCATCAGGCACCCACTTGGAAAACAAGTGAATACAGGTTAAGTTTTGGCATCAGGCGCCACCTGGAAAAGAAGGGAATACATTTCATGTTTTGGTATTAGCCGGCCACCTGAAAAACAAGGGAATACATTTCAAGTTTTGGCATCAGGAACCCCTAGAAAACAAGGGAATACATTTCAAGTGTCGGCATCAGGCGACCACCTAGAAAACAAGGGAATACATTTCATGTTATGGCATCAGGCACCCACCTGTAAACAAGGGAATACATTTCAAGTTTTGGCATCAGGTGCCCACCTGGAAAACATGGGAATATATTTCAAGTTTTGGCTTCAGGCGGCCCCCTGGAAAACAATGGAATATATCTCAAGTTTTGGCATCAGGGGCCCACCTAGAAAACAAGGGAATACATTGCAAGTTTTGGCATCTGGTACCCACCTGGAAAACAAGGGAATACATTTCAAGTTTCGGCATTAGGCGCCCACCTGGAAAACAAGGGAATACATTTAGAGTTTTGGCATCAGGCGCCCATCTAGAAAACCTGGGAATAGATTACAAGTTTTGGCATCAGGCGCCCACCTAGAAAAAAAGGGAATACATTTCAAGTTTTGGCATCAGGCGCTCATCTGGGAAAACAAGAGAATATGTTTCAAGTTTCGGTATCAAGCGCCCACCTAGAAAACAAGGGAATACATTGCAAGTTTTGGCATCAGGCGCCGACCTGGATAATAAGGGAATACATTGCAAGTTTTGGCATCAGGCACCCACCTCGAAAACAAGGGAATACAATGAAAGTTTTGGCATCAGGAGCCCACCTGGATAATAAAGGAATACATTACATGTTTCGGCATTAGACACCCACCTGGAAAACAAGGGAATACATTTCAAATTTTTGCGTCGGGCGCCTACCTGAAAAACATGGGAATACATTTCAATTTTTGACATTAGGCGCCCACCTAGAAAAAAAGGGAATACATTTCAAGTTTTTGCATCGGGCGCCCACCTGGAAAACAAGGGAATTCATTTCAAGTTTTGGCATCAGGCGCTCACCTGGGAAAACAAGGGAATACGTTTCAAGTTTCGGGATAAGGCGCCCACCTGGAAAACAAGGGAATACAATTGAAGTTTTGGAATCAGGTGCCCACTTGGAAAATAAGGGAATACATTTCTAGTTTTGGTATCAGGCGCCCACCTAGAAAATAAAGGAATACATTGCATGTTTTGGCATCTGGCACCCACCTAGAAAAAAGGGGAATACATTTCAAGTTTTTGCATAGGGCGCCGACCTGGAAAACAAGCGAATACATTTCAAGTTTCAGCATTAGGCGCCCACCTGGAAAACAAGGGAATACATTGCATATTTTGGCATCTGGCGCCCACCTAGAAAAAAGGGGAATACATTTCAACTTTTTGCATCGGGCGCCCACCTAGAAAACAAGGGAATACAGGTTAAGTTTTGGCATCAGGCGCCGCCTGGAAAAGAAGGGAATACGTTTCATGTTTTGGCATTAGCCGGCCACCTGAAAAACAAGGGAATACATTTCAAGTTTTGGCATCAGGAACCCCTAGAAAACAAGGGAATACATTTCAAGTGTTGGCATCAGGCGACCACCTAGAAAACAAGGGAATACATTTCATGTTATGGCATCAGGCACCCACCTGTAAACAAGGGAATACATTTCATGTTTTGGCATCAGGTGCCCACCTGGAAAACATGGGAATACATTTCAAGTTTTGGCTTCAGGCGGCCCCCTGGAAAACAATGGAATATATCTCAAGTTTTGGCATCAGGGGCCCACCTAGAAAACAAGGGAATACATTACAAGTTTTGGCATCAGGTACCCACCTGGAAAACAAGGGAATACATTTCAAGTTTCGGCATTAGGCACCCACCTGGAAAACAAGGGAATACATTTAGAGTTTTGGCATCAGGCGCCCATCTAGAAAACTTGGGAATAGATTACAAGTTTTGGCATCAGGCGCCCACCTAGAAAAAAAGGGAATACATTTCAAGTTTTGGCATCAGGCGCTCATCTGGGAAAACAAGAGAATATGTTTCAAGTTTTGGTATCAAGCGCCTACCTAGAAAACAAGGGAATACATTGCAAGTTTTGGCATCAGGCGCCGACCTGGATAATAAGGGAATACATTGCAAGTTTTGGCATCAGGCACCCACCTCGAAAACAAGGGAATACATTGAAAGTTTTGGCATCAGGCGCCCACCTGGATAATAAAGGAATACATTGCATGTTTCGGCATCAGACACCCACCTGGAAAACAAGGGAATACATTTCAAATTTTTGCGTCGGGCGCCCACCTGAAAAACATGGGAATACATTTCAAGTTTTGACATTAGGCGCCCACCTAGAAAAAAAGGGAATACATTTCAAGTTTTTGCATCGGGCGCCCACCTGGAAAACAAGGGAATTCATTTCAAGTTTTGGCATCAGGCGCTCACCTGGGAAAACAAGGGAATACGTTTCAAGTTTCGGGATAAGGCGCCCACCTGGAAAACAAGGGAATACAATTGAAGTTTTGGAATCAGGCGCCCACTTGGAAAATAAGGGAATACATTTCTAGTTTTGGTATCAGGCGCCCACCTAGAAAATAAAGGAATACATTGCATGTTTTGGCATCTGACACCCACCTAGAAAAAAGGGGAATACATTTCAAGTTTTTGCATAGGGCGCCGACCTGGAAAACAAGCGAATACATTTCAAGTTTCAGCATTAGGCGCCCACCTGGAAAACAAGGGAATACATTGCATATTTTGGCATCTGGCGCCCACCTAGAAAAAAGGGGAATACATTTCAACTTTTTGCATCGGGCGCCCACCTAGAAAACAAGGGAATACAGGTTAAGTTTTGGCATCAGGCACCACCTGGAAAAGAAGGGAATACGTTTCATGTTTTGGCATTAGCCGGCCACCTGAAAAACAAGGGAATACATTTCAAGTTTTGGCATCAGGAACCCCTAGAAAACAAGGGAATACATTGCAAGTTTTGGCATCTGGTACCCACCTGGAAAACAAGGGAATACATTTCAAGTTTCGGCATTAGGCGCCCACCTGGAAAACAAGGGAATACATTTAGAGTTTTGGCATCAGGCGCCCATCTAGAAAACCTGGGAATAGATTACAAGTTTTGGCATCAGGCGCCCACCTAGAAAAAAAGGGAATACATTTCAAGTTTTGGCATCAGGCGCTCATCTGGGAAAACAAGAGAATATGTTTCAAGTTTCGGTATCAAGCGCCCACCTAGAAAACAAGGGAATACATTGCAAGTTTTGGCATCAGACGCCGACCTGGATAATAAGGGAATACATTGCAAGTTTTGGCATCAGGCACCCACCTCGAAAACAAGGGAATACAATGAAAGTTTTGGCATCAGGAGCCCACCTGGATAATAAAGGAATACATTACATGTTTCGGCATTAGACACCCACCTGGAAAACAAGGGAATACATTTCAAATTTTTGCGTCGGGCGCCTACCTGAAAAACATGGGAATACATTTCAATTTTTGACATTAGGCGCCCACCTAGAAAAAAAGGGAATACATTTCAAGTTTTTGCATCGGGCGCCCACCTGGAAAACAAGGGAATTCATTTCAAGTTTTGGCATCAGGCGCTCACCTGGGAAAACAAGGGAATACGTTTCAAGTTTCGGGATAAGGCGCCCACCTGGAAAACAAGGGAATACAATTGAAGTTTTGGAATCAGGTGCCCACTTGGAAAATAAGGGAATACATTTCTAGTTTTGGTATCAGGCGCCCACCTAGAAAATAAAGGAATACATTGCATGTTTTGGCATCTGGCACCCACCTAGAAAAAAGGGGAATACATTTCAAGTTTTTGCATAGGGCGCCGACCTGGAAAACAAGCGAATACATTTCAAGTTTCAGCATTAGGCGCCCACCTGGAAAACAAGGGAATACATTGCATATTTTGGCATCTGGCGCCCACCTAGAAAAAAGGGGAATACATTTCAACTTTTTGCATCGGGCGCCCACCTAGAAAACAAGGGAATACAGGTTAAGTTTTGGCATCAGGCGCCGCCTGGAAAAGAAGGGAATACGTTTCATGTTTTGGCATTAGCCGGCCACCTGAAAAACAAGGGAATACATTTCAAGTTTTGGCATCAGGAACCCCTAGAAAACAAGGGAATACATTTCAAGTGTTGGCATCAGGCGACCACCTAGAAAACAAGGGAATACATTTCATGTTATGGCATCAGGCACCCACCTGTAAACAAGGGAATACATTTCATGTTTTGGCATCAGGTGCCCACCTGGAAAACATGGGAATACATTTCAAGTTTTGGCTTCAGGCGGCCCCCTGGAAAACAATGGAATATATCTCAAGTTTTGGCATCAGGGGCCCACCTAGAAAACAAGGGAATACATTACAAGTTTTGGCATCAGGTACCCACCTGGAAAACAAGGGAATACATTTCAAGTTTCGGCATTAGGCACCCACCTGGAAAACAAGGGAATACATTTAGAGTTTTGGCATCAGGCGCCCATCTAGAAAACTTGGGAATAGATTACAAGTTTTGGCATCAGGCGCCCACCTAGAAAAAAAGGGAATACATTTCAAGTTTTGACATTAGGCGCCCACCTAGAAAAAAAGGGAATACATTTCAAGTTTTTGCATCGGGCGCCCACCTGGAAAACAAGGGAATTCATTTCAAGTTTTGGCATCAGGCGCTCACCTGGGAAAACAAGGGAATACGTTTCAAGTTTCGGGATAAGGCGCCCACCTGGAAAACAAGGGAATACAATTGAAGTTTTGGAATCAGGCGCCCACTTGGAAAATAAGGGAATACATTTCTAGTTTTGGTATCAGGCGCCCACCTAGAAAATAAAGGAATACATTGCATGTTTTGGCATCTGACACCCACCTAGAAAAAAGGGGAATACATTTCAAGTTTTTGCATAGGGCGCCGACCTGGAAAACAAGCGAATACATTTCAAGTTTCAGCATTAGGCGCCCACCTGGAAAACAAGGGAATACATTGCATATTTTGGCATCTGGCGCCCACCTAGAAAAAAGGGGAATACATTTCAACTTTTTGCATCGGGCGACCACCTAGAAAACAAGGGAATACAGGTTAAGTTTTGGCATCAGGCGCCGCCTGGAAAAGAAGGGAATACGTTTCATGTTTTGGCATTAGCCGGCCACCTGAAAAACAAGGGAATACATTTAAAGTTTTGGCATCAGGAACCCCTAGAAAACAAGGGAATACATTTCAAGTGTTGGCATCAGGCGACCACCTAGAAAACAAGGGAATACATTTCATGTTATGGCATCAGGCGCCCATCTAGAAAACTTGGGAATAGATTACAAGTTTTGGCATCAGGTGCCCACCTGGAAAACATGGGAATACATTTCAAGTTTTGGCTTCAGGCGGCCCCCTGGAAAACAATGGAATATATCTCAAGTTTTGGCATCAGGGGCCCACCTAGAAAACAAGGGAATACATTACAAGTTTTGGCATCAGGTACCCACCTGGAAAACAAGGGAATACATTTCAAGTTTCGGCATTAGGCACCCACCTGGAAAACAAGGGAATACATTTAGAGTTTTGGCATCAGGCGCCCATCTAGAAAACTTGGGAATAGATTACAAGTTTTGGCATCAGGCGCCCACCTAGAAAAAAAGGGAATACATTTCAAGTTTTGACATTAGGCGCCCACCTAGAAAAAAAGGGAATACATTTCAAGTTTTTGCATCGGGCGCCCACCTGGAAAATAAGGGAATACATTTCAAGTTTTGGCATCAGGCGCTCACCTGGTAAAACAAGGGAATATGTTTCAAGTTTCGGGTTCAGGCGTCCACCTGGAAAACAAGGGAATACAATTGAAGTTTTGGAATCAGGTGCCCACTTGGAAAATAAGGGAATACATTTCTAGTTTTGGTATCAGGCGCCCACCTAGAAAATAAAGGAATACATTGCATGTTTTGGCATCTGGCACCCACCTAGAAAAAAGGGGAATACATTTCAAGTTTTTGCATAGGGCGCCGACCTGGAAAACAAGCGAATACATTTCAAGTTTCAGCATTAGGCGCCCACCTGGAAAACAAGGGAATACATTGCATATTTTGGCATCTGGCGCCCACCTAGAAAAAAGGGGAATACATTTCAACTTTTTGCATCGGGCGCCCACCTAGAAAACAAGGGAATACAGGTTAAGTTTTGGCATCAGGCGCCGCCTGGAAAAGAAGGGAATACGTTTCATGTTTTGGCATTAGCCGGCCACCTGAAAAACAAGGGAATACATTTAAAGTTTTGGCATCAGGAACCCCTAGAAAACAAGGGAATACATTTCAAGTGTTGGCATCAGGCGACCACCTAGAAAACAAGGGAATACATTTCATGTTATGGCATCAGGCACCCACCTGTAAACAAGGGAATACATTTCATGTTTTGGCATCAGGTGCCCACCTGGAAAACATGGGAATACATTTCAAGTTTTGGCTTCAGGCGGCCCCCTGGAAAACAATGGAATATATCTCAAGTTTTGGCATCAGGGGCCCACCTAGAAAACAAGGGAATACATTACAAGTTTTGGCATCAGGTACCCACCTGGAAAACAAGGGAATACATTTCAAGTTTCGGCATTAGGCACCCACCTGGAAAACAAGGGAATACATTTAGAGTTTTGGCATCAGGCGCCCATCTAGAAAACTTGGGAATAGATTACAAGTTTTGGCATCAGGCGCCCACCTAGAAAAAAAGGGAATACATTTCAAGTTTTGACATTAGGCGCCCACCTAGAAAAAAAGGGAATACATTTCAAGTTTTTGCATCGGGCGCCCACCTGGAAAACAAGGGAATTCATTTCAAGTTTTGGCATCAGGCGCTCACCTGGGAAAACAAGGGAATACGTTTCAAGTTTCGGGATAAGGCGCCCACCTGGAAAACAAGGGAATACAATTGAAGTTTTGGAATCAGGCGCCCACTTGGAAAATAAGGGAATACATTTCTAGTTTTGGTATCAGGCGCCCACCTAGAAAATAAAGGAATACATTGCATGTTTTGGCATCTGACACCCACCTAGAAAAAAGGGGAATACATTTCAAGTTTTTGCATAGGGCGCCGACCTGGAAAACAAGCGAATACATTTCAAGTTTCAGCATTAGGCGCCCACCTGGAAAACAAGGGAATACATTGCATATTTTGGCATCTGGCGCCCACCTAGAAAAAAGGGGAATACATTTCAACTTTTTGCATCGGGCGCCCACCTAGAAAACAAGGGAATACAGGTTAAGTTTTGGCATCAGGCGCCACCTGGAAAAGAAGGGAATACGTTTCATGTTTTGGCATTAGCCGGCCACCTGAAAAACAAGGGAATACATTTCAAGTTTTGGCATCAGGAACCCCTAGAAAACAAGGGAATACATTTCAAGTGTCGGCATCAGGCGACCACCTAGAAAACAAGGGAATACATTTCATGTTATGGCATCAGGCACCCACCTGTAAACAAGGGAATACATTTCAAGTTTTGGTATCAGGTGCCCACCTGGAAAACATGGGAATACATTTCAAGTTTTGGCTTCAGGCGTCCCCCTGGAAAACAATGGAATATATCTCAAGTTTTGGCATCAGGGGCCCACCTAGAAAACAAGGGAATACATTACAAGTTTTGGCATCAGGTACCCACCTGGAAAACAAGGGAATACATTTCAAGTTTCGGCATTAGGCGCCCACCTGGAAAACAAGGGAATACATTTCGAGTTTTGGCATCAGGCGCCCATCTAGAAAACCTGGGAATAGATTACAAGTTTTGGCATCAGGCGCCCACCTAGAAAAAAAGGGAATACATTTCAAGTTTTGGCATCAGGCGCTCATCTTGGAAAACAAGAGAATATGTTTCAAGTTTCGGTATCAAGTGCCCACCTAGAAAACAAGGGAATACATTGCAAGTTTTGGCATCAGGCGCCGACCTGGATAATAAGGGAATACATTGCAAGTTTTGGCATCAGGCACCCACCTCGAAAACAAGGGAATACATTGAAAGTTTTGGCATCAGGCGCCCACCTGGATAATAAAGGAATACATTGCATGTTTTGGCATCAGACACCCACCTGGAAAACAAGGGAATACATTTCAAATTTTTGCGTCGGGCGCCCACCTGAAAAACATGGGAATACATTTCAAGTTTTGACATTAGGCGCCCACCTAGAAAAAAAGGGAATACATTTCAAGTTTTTGCATCGGGCGCCCACCTGGAAAACAAGGGAATTCATTTCAAGTTTTGGCATCAGGCGCTCACCTGGGAAAAAAAGGGAATACGTTTCAAGTTTCGGGATAAGGCGCCCACCTGGAAAACAAGGGAATACAATTGAAGTTTTGGAATCAGGTGCCCACTTGGAAAATAAGGGAATACATTTCTAGTTTTGGTATCAGGCGCCCACCTAGAAAATAAAGGAATACATTGCATGTTTTGGCATCTGGCACCCACCTAGAAAAAAGGGGAATACATTTCAAGTTTTTGCATAGGGCGCCGACCTGGAAAACAAGCGAATACATTTCAAGTTTCAGCATTAGGCGCCCACCTGGAAAACAAGGGAATACATTGCATATTTTGGCATCTGGCGCCCACCTAGAAAAAAGGGGAATACATTTCAACTTTTTGCATCGGGCGCCCACCTAGAAAACAAGGGAATACAGGTTAAGTTTTGGCATCAGGCACCACCTGGAAAAGAAGGGAATACGTTTCATGTTTTGGCATTAGCCGGCCACCTGGAAAACAAGGGAATACGTTGCAAGTTTTGGCATCAGACACCCATCTGGATAACAAGGGAATACATTCCATGTTTTGGCATTAGGAGCCCACCTGGAAAACAAAGAAATGCATTTCAAGTTTCGGCATCAGGCTCCCACTTGGAAAACAAGTGAATACAGGTTAAGTTTTGTCATCAGGTGCCACCTGGAAAACAAGGTAATACGTTTCATGTTTTGGCATTAGCCGGCCACCTAAAAAACAAGGGAATACATTTCATGTTTTGGCATCAAGAACCCCTGGAAAACAAGGGAATACATTTCAAGTGTCGGCATCAGGCGATCACCTAGAAAACATGGGAATACATTTCATGTTATGGCATCAGGCACCCACCTGTAAACAAGGGAATACATTTCATGTTTTGGCATCAGGCGCCCACCTGGAAAACATGGGAATACATTTCATGTTATGGCATCAGGCACCCACCTGGAAACAAGGGAATACATTTCAAGTTTTGGCATCAGGCGCCCACCTGGAAAATCAAGTTTTGGTTTCAGGCGCCCCCCTGGAAAACAATGGAATATATCTCAAGTTTTGGTATCAGGCGCCCACCTAGAAAACAAGGGAATACATTGCAAATTTTGGCATCAGGTACCCACCTAGAAAACAAGGGAATACATTTCAAGTTTCGGCATTAGGCTCCCACCTGGAAAACAAGAGAATACATTTAGAGTTTTGGCATCAGGCGCCCATCTAGAAAAACTGGGAATACATTACAAGTTTTGGCATCAGGCGCCCACCTAGAAATAAAGGGAATACATTTCAAGTTTTGGCATCAGGCGCACATTTGGAAAAACAAGAGAATACGTTTCAAGTTTCGGTATCAAGTGCCCACCTAGAAAACAAGGGAATTCAATGCAAGTTTTGGAAAGAGGCGCCGACCTGGATAACAATGGAATACATTGAAAGTTTTGGCATCAGGCGCCCACCTGGATAATAAAGGAATACATTGCATGTTATGGCATTAGACACCCACCTGGAAAACAAGGGAATACATTTAAAATTTTTGCGTCGGGCGCCCACCTGGAAAACATGGGAATACATTTCAAGTTTTGACATTAGGCGCCCACCTAGAAAAAAAGGGAATACATTTCAAGTTTTTGCATCGGGCGCCCACCTGGAAAATAAGGGAATACATTTCAAGTTTTGGCATCAGGCGCTCACCTGGTAAAACAAGGGAATATGTTTCAAGTTTCGGGTTCAGGCGTCCACCTGGAAAACAAGGGAATACAATTGATGTTTTGGCATCAGGCGCCCACTTGGAAAATAAGGGAATACATTTCTAGTTTTGGTATCAGGCGCCCACCTGGAAAATAAGGGAATACATTGCATGTTTTGGCATCTGGCACCCACCTAGAAAAAAGGGGAATACATTTCAAGTTTTAGCATCAAGCACTAACCTGGATAACAAGGGAATACATTACAAGTTTTGGCATCTAGAACCCACCTGCAAAACAAGGGAATACATTGCAAGTTTTGGCATCAGACACCCACCTGGATAACAAGGGAATACACTCCATGTTTTGGCATCAGGAGCCAACCTGGAAAACAAAGGAATGCATTTCAAGTTTCGGCATCAGGCGCCCAATTGGAAAACAAGTGAATACAGGTTAAGTTGTGGCATCAGGCGCCACCTGGAAAACAAGGGAATACGTTTCATGTTTTGGCATTAGCCGGCCACCTGAAAAACAAGGGAATACATTTCAAGTTTTGTGATAAGGAACCCCTGGAAAACAAGGGAATACATTTCAAGTGTCGGCATCAGGCGACCACCTAGAAAACAAGGGAATACATTTCATGTTATGGCATCAGGCACCCACCTGTAAACAAGGGAATACATTTCAAGTTTTGGCATCAGGCGCCCACCTGGAAAACGTGGGAATACATTTCAATTTTTGGCTTCAGGCGGCCCCCTGGAAAACAATGGAATATATCTCAAGTTTTAGCATCAGGCGCCCATCTAGAAAATAAGGGAATACATTGCAAGTTTTGGTATCAAGTACCCATCTGGAAAACAATGGAATACATATCAAGTTTCGGCATTAGACGCCCACCTAGAAAACAAGGGAATAGATTTAGAGTTTTGGCATCAGGCGCCCATCTGGAATACATTACAAGTTTTGGCATAGGGCACCCACCTAGAAAACAAAGGAATACATTTCAAGTTTTGGCATCAGGCGCTCCTCTGGAAAAACAAGAGAATACGTTTCAAGTTTCGGTATCAAGCGCCCACCTAGAAAACAAGGGAATACATTGCAAGTTTTGGCATGAGGCACCGACCTAGATAATAAGGGAATACATTGCATGTTTTGGCATCAGACACACACCTGGAAAACAAGGGAATATATTTCAAATTTTTGCGTCGGGCGCCCACCTGGAAAAAACATGGGAATACATTTCAAGTTTTGACATTAGGCGCCCACCTAGAAAAAAAGGGAATACATTTCAAGTTTTTGCATCGGGCGCCCACCTAGAAAACAAGGGAATACATTCTATGTTTTGGCATCAGGAGCCCACCTGGAAAACAAAGAAATGCATTTCAAGTTTCGGCATCAGGCGCCCACTTGGAAAACAAGTGAATACAGGTTAAGTTTTAGCATCAGGAGCCACCTGGAAAACAAGGTAATACGTTTCATGTTTTGGCATTAGTCGGCCACCTGAAAAACAAGGGAATACATTTCAAGTTTTGGCATCAAGAACCCCTGGAAAACAAGGGAATACATTTCAAGTGTCGGCATCAGGCGACCACCTAGAAAGCATAGGAATACATTTCATGTTATGGCATCAGGCACCCACCTGTAAACAAGGGAATACATTTAAGGTTTTGGCATCAGGCGTCCACCTGGAAAACAAGGGAACACATTGCAAGTTTTGGCATCAGGTACCCACCTAGAAAACAAGGGAATACATTTCAAGTTTCGGCATTAGGCGCCCACTTGGAAAACAAGAGAATACATTTAAAGTTTTGGCATCAGGCGCCCATCTAGAAAATCTGGGAATACATTACAAGTTTTGGCATCGGGCGCCCACCTAGAAAAAAAGGGAATACATTTCAAGTTTTGGCATCAGGCGCTCATTTGGGAAAACAAGAGAATACGTTTCAAGTTTCGGTATCAAGTGCCCACCTAGAAAACAAGGGAATTCGATGCAAGTTTTGGAAAGAGGCGCCGACCTGGATAACAAGGGAATACATTGAAAGTTTTGGCATCAGGCGCCCACCTGAATAATAAAGGAATACATTGCATGTTTCGGCATTAGACACCCACCTGGAAAACAAGGGAATACATTTCAAATTTTTGTGTCGGGAGCCCACCTGGAAAACATGGGAATGCATTCCAAGTTTTGACATTAGGAGCCCACCTAGAAAAAAAGGGAATACATTTCAAGTTTTTGAATCGGGCGCCCACCTGGAAAACAAGGGAATACATTTCAAGTTTTGGCATCAGGCCCTCACCTTGGAAAACAAGGTAATACGTTTCAAATTTCGGGATCATGCGCCTACCTGGAAAACAAGGGAATACATTGCAAGTTTTGGCATCAGACACCCACCTGGATAACAAGGGAATACACTCCATGTTTTGGCATCAGGAGCCCACCTGGAAAACAAAGGAATGCATTTCAAGTTTCGGCATCAGGCGCCCAATTGGAAAACAAGTGGATACAGGTTAAGTTGTGGCATCAGGCGCCACCTGGAAAACAAGGGAATACGTTTCATGTTTTGGCATTAGCCGGCCACCTGAAAAACAAGGGAATACATTTCAAGTTTTGTGATCAGGAACCCCTGGAAAACAAGGGAATACATTTCAAGTGTCGGCATCAGGCGCCCACCTAGAAAACAAGGGAATACATTTCATGTTATGGCATCAGGCACTAACCTGGATAACTAGGGAATACATTGCATGTTTTGAAAAGAGGCGCCGACCTGGATAACATGGGAATACATTGAAAGTTTTGGCATCAGGCGCCCACCTGGATAATAAAGGAATACATTGCATGTTTCGGCATCAGACACCCACCTGGAAAATAAGGAAATACATTTCAAATTTTTGCGTCAGGAACCCACCTGGAAAACATGGGAATACATTTCAAGTTTTGACATTAGGCGCCCACCTAGAAAAAAAGGGAATACATTTCAAGTTTTTGCATCGGGCGCCCACCTGGAAAACAAGAGAATACATTTCAAGTTTTTGCATCGGGCGCTCACCTTGGAAAACAAGGTAATACGTTTCAAATTTCGGGATCAGGCGCCTACCTGGAAAACAAGGGAATACAATTGAAGTTTTGTCATCAGGCGCCCACTTGGAAAATAAGGGAATACATTTCAAGTTTTGGTATCAGGCGCCCACCTGGAAAATAAGGGAATACATTTCAAGTTTTTGCATAAGGCGCCGACCTGGAAAACAAGGGAATACATTTCAAGTTTCAGCATTAGGCGCCGACATGGAAAACAAGTGAATACATTGCATGTTTTGGCATCTGGCGCCCACCTAGAAAAAAAGGGGAATACATTTAAAGTTTTTGCATCAGGCGCCCACCTAGAAAACAAGGGAATACATTTCAAGTTTTAGCATCAGGCACTAACCTGGATAACTAGGGAATACATTGCAAGTTTTGGCATCTGGAACCCACCTGGAAAACAAGGGAATACAATGCAAGTTTTGCCATCAGACACCCACTGGATAACAAGGGAATACATTCCATGTTTTGGAATCCGTAGCCCACCTGGAAAACAAAGGAATGCATTTCAAGTTTCGGCATCAGGCGCCCACTTGGAAAACAAGTGACTATAGGTTAAGTTTTGGCATCAGGCGCCACCTGGAAAAGAAGGGAATACGTTTCATGTTTTTGCATTAGCCGGCCACCTGAAAAACAAGGGAATACATTTCAAATTTTGGCATCTGGAACCCCTAGAAAACAAGGGAATACATTTCAAGTGTCGGCATCAGGCGACCACCTAGAAAATAAGGGAATACATTTCATGTTATGGCATCAGGAACCCACCTGTAAAGAAAAGAATACATTTCAAGTTTTGGCATCAGGCGCCCACCTGGAAAACATGGGAATACATTTCAAGTTTTGGCTTTAGGCGGCCCCCTGGAAAACAATGGAATATATCTCAAGTTTTGGTATCAGGCGTCCACCTAGAAAACAAGGGAATACATTTCAAGTTTTTGCATCGCGCGCCCACCTGGAAACAAGGGAATACATTTCAAGTTTTGGCATCAGGCGCTCACCTGGGAAAACAAGGGAATACGTTTCAAGTTTCGGGATCAGGTGCCCAACTGGAAAACAAGGGAATACAATTGAAATTTTGGAATCAGGCGCCCACTTGGAAAATAAGGGAATACATTTCTAGTTTTGGTATCAGGCGCCCACCTGGAAAATAAGGGAATACATTGCATGTTTTGGCATCTGGCACCCACCTAGAAAAAAGGGGAATACATTTCAAGTTTTTGCATAGGGCGCCGACCTAGAAAAAAAGGGAATACATTTCAAGTTTCAGCATTAGGCGCCCACCTGGAAAACAAGGGAATACATTGCATGTTTTGGCATCTGGCGCCCACCTAGAAAAAAGGGGAATACATTTCAAGTTTTTGCATTAGGCTCCCACCTAGAAAACAAGGGAATACATTTCAAGTTTTAGCATCAGGCACTAACCTGAATAACAAGGGAATACATTGCAAGTTTTGGCATCTGGAACCCACCTAGAAAACAAGGGAATACGTTGCAAGTTTTGGCATCAGACACCCACCTGGATAACAAGGGAATACATTCCATGTTTTGGCATCAGGAGCCCACCTGGAAAACAAAGAAATGCATTTCAAGTTTCGGCATCAGGCGCCCACTTGGAAAACAAGTGAATACAGGTTATGTTTGGGCATCAGGCACCACCTGGAAAACAAGGGAATACGTTTTATGTTTTGGCATTAGCCGGCCACCTGAAAACAAGGGAATACATTTCAACTTTTGGCATCAAGAACCCCTGGAAAACAAGGGAATACATTTCAAGTGTCGGCATCAGGCGACCACCTAGAAAACAAGGGAATACATTTCATGTTATGGCATCAGGAACCCACCTATAAACAAGGGAATACATTTCAAGTTTTGGCATCAGGCACCCACCTAGAAAATATGGGAATACATTTCAAGTTTTGGCTTCAGGTACCCACCTGGAAAACAAGGGAATACATTTCAAGTTTCGGCATTAGGAGCCCACCTGGAAAACAAGGGAATACATTTAGAGTTTTGGCATCAGGCGCCCATCTAGAAAACCTGGGAATAGATTACAAGTTTTGGCATCGGGCGCCCACCTAGAAAAAAAGGGAATACATTTCATGTTTTGGCATCAGGCGCTCATTTGGGAAAACAAGAGAATATGTTTCAAGTTTCGGTATCAAGCGCCCACCTCGAAAAAAAGGGAATACATTGCAAGTTTTGGCATCAGGCACCCGCCTCGAAAACAAGGGAATACATTGAAAGTTTTGGCATCAGGCGCCCACCTGGATAATAAAGGAATACATTGCATGTTTCGGCATCAGACACCCACCTGAAAAACAAGGGAATACATTTCAAATTTTTGCGTCGGGCGCCCACCTGGAAAACATGGGAATACATTTCAAGTTTTGACATTAGGCGCCCACATAGAAAAAAAGGGAATACATTTCAAGTATTTTCATCGGGCGCCCACCTGGAAAACAAGGGAATACATTTCAAGTTTTGGCATCAGGCGCTCACCTGGGAAAACAAGGGAATACGTTTCAATTTTCTGGATCAGGCGCCCACCTGAAAAACAAGGGAATACAATTGAAGTTTTGGCATCAGGTGCCCACTTGGAAAATAAGGGAATACATTTCTAGTTTTGGTATCAGGCGCCCACCTGGAAAATAAGGGAATACATTGCATGTTTTGGCATCTGGCATCCACCTAGAAAAAAGGGGAATACATTTCAAGTTTTAGCATCAGGCACTAACCTGGATAACAATGGAATACATTGCAAGTTTTGGCATCTAGAACCCACTTGGAAAACAAGGGAATACATTGCAAGTTTTGGCATCAGACACCCACCTGGATAACAAGGGAATACATTCCATGTTTTGGCATCAGGAGCCCACCTGGAAAACAAAGGAATGCATTTCAAGTTTCGGCATCAGGCTCCCACTTGGAAAACAAGTGAATACAGGTTAAGTTTTGGCATCAGGCGCCACCTGGAAAACAAGGGAATACGTTTCATGTTTTGGCATTAACCGGCCACCTGAAAAACAAGGGAATACATTGCTAGTTTTGGCATCAGGAACCCCTGGAAAACAAGGGAATACATTTCAAGTGTCGGCATCAGGCGACCACCTAGAAAACAAGGGAATACATTTCATGTTATGGCATCAGGCACCCACCTGTAATCAAGGGAATACATTTCAAGTTTTGGCATAAGGCGCCCACCTGGAAAACATGGGAATACATTTCAAGTTTTGGCTTCAGGCGGCCCCCTGGAAAACAATGGAATATATCTCAAGTTTTGGCATCAGGCGCCCACCTAGAAAACAAGGGAATACATTGCAAGTTTTGGCATCAGGTACCCACCTGGAAAACAAGGGAATACTTTTCAAGTTTCGGCATTAGGCGCCCACCTGGAAAACAAGGAAATACATTTAGAGTTTAGGCATGAGGCGCCCTTCTAGAAAACCTGGGAATACATTACAAGTTTTGGCATCGGGCGCCCACCTAGAAAAAAAGGGAATACATTTCAAGTTTTGGCATCAGGCGCTCATTTGGGAAAACAAGAGAATACGTTTCAACTTTCGGTATCAAGCGCCCACCTAGAAAACAAGGGAATACATTACAAGTTTTGGCATGATGCGCCGACTTGGATAATAAGGGAATACATTGCAAGTTTTGGCATGAGGCACCCACCTCGAAAACAAGGGAATACATTGAAAGTTTTGGCATCAGGAGCCCACCTGGATAATAAAGGAATACATTGCATGTTTCGGCATCAGACGCCCACCTGGAAAACAAGGGAATACATTTCAAATTTTTGTGTCGGCGCCCACCTAGAAAACATGGGAATACATTTCAAGTTTTGACATTAGGCGCCCACCTAGAAAAAAAGGGAATACATTTCAAGTTTTTTGCATCGGGCGCCCACCTGGAAAACAAGGGAATACATTTCAAGTTTTGGCATCAGGCGCTCACCTGGGAAAACAAGGGAATACGTTTCAAGTTTCTGGATCAGGCGCCCACCTGGAAAACAAGGGAATACAATTGAAGTTTTGGCATCAGGCGCCCACTTGAAAAATAAGGGAATACATTTCTAGTTTTGGTATCAGGCGCCCACCTGGAAAATAAGGGAATACATTGCATGTTTTGGCATCTGGCACCCACCTAGAAAAAAGGGGAATACATTTCAAGTTTTAGCATCAGGCACTAAAATGGATAACAATGGAATACATTGCAAGTTTTGGCATCTAGAACCCACCTGGAAAACAAGGGAATACATTGCAAGTTTTGGCATCAGACACCCACCTGGATAACAAGGGAATACATTCCATGTTTTGGCATCAGGAGCCCACCTGGAAAACAAAGGAATGCATTTCAAGTTTCGGCATCAGGCTCCCACTTGGAAAACAAGTGAATACAGGTTAAGTTTTGGCATCAGGCGCCACCTGGAAAACAAGGGAATACGTTTCATGTTTTGGCATTAACCGGCCACCTGAAAAACAAGGGAATACATTGCTAGTTTTGGCATCAGGAACCCCTGGAAAACAAGGGAATACATTTCAAGTGTCGGCATCAGGCGACCACCTAGAAAACAAGGGAATACATTTCATGTTATGGCATCAGGCACCCACCTGTAATCAAGGGAATACATTTCAATTTTTGGCATCAGGCGCCCACATGGAAAACATGGGAATACATTTCAAGTTTTGGCTTCAGGCGGCCCCCTGGAAAACAATGGAATATATCTAAAGTTATGGCATCGGGCGCCCACCTAGAAAACAAGGGAATACATTGCAAGTTTTGGCATCTGGTACCCACCTGGAAAACAAGGGAATACATTTCAAGTTTCGGCATTAGGCGCCCACCTGGAAAACAAGGGAATACATTTAGAGTTTAGGCATCAGGCGCCCTTCTAGAAAACCTGGGAATACATTACAAGTTTTGGCATCGGGCGCCCACCTAGAAAAAAAGGGAATACATTTCAAGTTTTGGCATCAGGCGCTCATTTGGGAAAATAAGAGAATACATTTCAACTTTCGGTATCAAGCGCGCACCTAGAAAACAAGGGAATACATTACAAGTTTTGGCATGAGGCGCCGACTTGGATAATAAGGGAATACATTGCAAGTTTTGGCATCAGGCACCCACCTCGAAAACATGGGAATACATTGAAAGTTTTGGCATCAGGAGCCCACCTGGATAATAAAGGAATACATTGCATGTTTCGGCATCAGACACCCACCTGGAAAACAAGGGAATACATTTCAAATTTTTGTGTCGGGCGCCCACCTAGAAAACATGGGAATACATTTCAAGTTTTGACATTAGGCGCCCACCTAGAAAAAAAGGGAATACATTTGAAGTTTTTGAATCGGGCGCCCACCTGGAAAACAAGGGAATACATTTCAAGTTTTGGCATCAGGCACTCACCTGGGAAAACAAGGGAATACGTTTCAAGTTTCTGGATCAGGCACCCACCTGGAAAACAAGGGAATACAATTGAAGTTTTGGCATCAGGCGCCCACTTGGAAAGTAAGGGAATACATTTCTAGTTTTGGTATCAGGCGCCCACCTGGAAAATAAGGGAATACATTGCATGTTTTGGCATCTGGCACCCACCTAGAAAAAAGGGGAACACATTTCAAGTTTTAGCATCAGGCACTAACCTGGATAACAATGGAATACATTGCAAGTTTTGGCATCTAGAACCCACCTGGAAAACAAGGGAATACATTCCATGTTTTGGCATCAGGAGCCCACCTGGAAAACAAAGGAATGCATTTCAAGTTTCGGCATCAGGCTCCCACTTGGAAAACAAGTGAATACAGGTTAAGTTTTGGCATCTGGAAACCACCTGGAAAACAAGGGAATACATTGCATGTTTTGGCATCAGACACCCACCTGGATAACAAGGGAATACATTCCATGTTTTGGCATCAGGAGCCCACCTGGAAAACAAAGGGATGCATTTCAAGTTTTGGCATCAGGCGCCCACTTGGAAAACAAGTGAATACAGTTTATGTTTTGGCATCAGGGACCACCTAGAAAACAAGGGAATACGTTTCAGGTTTTGGCATTAGCCGGCCACCTGAAAAACAAAGGAATACATTTCAAGTTTTGGCATCAGGAACCCCTGGAAAATAAGAGAATACATTTCAAGTTTCAGCATCATGCGCCCACCTAGAAAACAAGGGAATACATTTCATGTTATAGCATCAGGCACCCACCTAGAATCACGGGAATACATTTCAAGTTTTGGCATCAGGCGCCCACCTGGAAAAAACATGGGAATACATTTCAAGTTTTGGCTTCAGGCGGCCCCCTGGAAAACAATGGAATATATCTCAAGTTTTGGCATCAGGCGCCCACCTAGAAACAAGGGAATACATTCCATGTTTTGGCATCAGGCATCCACCTTGAAAACAAGGGAATACATTTCAAGTTTTGGCATTAGGCGCCCACTTGGAAAACAAGGGACTGCATTTAGAGTTTTGGCATCAGGCGCCCATCTAAAAAACATGGGAATATATTTTAAGTTTCTGCTTTAGGTGCCCACCTAGAAAAAAGGGAATACATTTCAAGTTTTTGCATCAGGCACCCACCTGGAAAACAAGAGAATACATTTCAAGTTTCGGTATCAGGCGCCCACCTAGAAAACAAGGGAATACATTTCAAGTTTTGGCATTAGGCGCCCACTTGGAAAATAAGGTAATACATTTCATGTTTTGGTATCAGACGCCCACCTGGAAAATAAGGGAATACATTTTAAGTTTTGGCATCAGGCGCCCACCTAGAAAAAAAGGGAATACATTTCAAATTTTTGCATAGGGCGCCGACCTGTAAAACAAGGGAATACATTTCAAGTTTTGGCATCAGACGCCTACCTGGATAACAAGGAAACATATTTCAAGTTCTGGCATCAGGCGCCCACCTGGATAACAATGGAATACATTGCATGTTTTGGCATCTGGCACCCACTTGGATAACACGGGAAGACATTGCAAGTTTGGGCATCGGGCGCCCATCTGGAAAATAAGGGAATACATTGCAAGTTTTGGCATCAAGCGCCCACCTGGAAAAAAAGGGAATACATCTCAAATTTGGGCATCAGGAGCCCACCTGGAAAACAAGAGAATACATTTGAAGTTTTGGATTCAGGCGGACACTCGAGGGAATAAATTTCAAGTTTTGGCATCAGACGCCCACCTGGATAACAAGGGAATACATTTAAAGTTTTGGCATTAGGTGGCCACCTGGATAATAAGGGAATACATTGCAAATTTTGGCATCAGAGCCCACCTAGAATATAAGGGAATACTTTGCAAGTTTTGGCATCAGACGTCGACCTGGATAATAAGGGAATACGTTGTAAGTTTTGGCATTAGGCGCTTACCTGGAAAACAAGGGAATACATTGCAAGTTTTGGCATCAGGCGCCCACCTGGATAATAAGGGAATACATTGCATGTTTCGGCATCAGGGGACCACTTGGAAAACAAGGGAATACATTTCAAGTTTTGGCATCAGGCGCTGACCTGAAAAACTAGGGAATACATTTCACGTTTTGGCATCAGGCGCCCACCTGGATAACAATGGAAGACATTGCAAGTTTGGGCATCGGGCGCCCATCTAGAAAATAAGGGAATACATTGCAAGTTTTGGCATCAGGCGCCCACCTGGAAAAAAAGGGAATACATCTCAAGTTTCGGCATCAGGAGCCCACCTGGAAAACAAGAGAATACAATTGAAGTTTTGGATTCAGGCGGCCACTCGAGGGAATATATTTCAAGTTTTGGCATCAGACGCCCACCTGGATAATAAGGGAATACATTTAAAGTTTTGGCATCAGGTGGCCACCTGGATAACAAGGGAATATATTGCAAATTTTGGCATCAGAGCCCACCTAGAATATAAGGGAATACTTTGCAAGTTTTGGCATCAGGCGCCGACCTGGATAATAAGGGAATACATTGCAAGTTTTGGCATTAGGTCCCCACCTGGAAAACAAGGGAATACATTGCAAGTTTTGGTAACAGGCGCCCACCTAGATAATAAGGGAATACATTTAATGTTTCGGCATCAGGGGACCACTTGGAAAACAAGGGAATACATTTCAAGTTTTGGCATCAGGCGCTTACCTGGAAAACAAGGGAATACGTTTCAAGTTTTGGCATCAACCGCCCACTTGGAAAATAAGGGAATACATTTCAAGTTTTTGCATAGGGCCGACCTGGAAAACAAGGGAATACATTTCAAGTTTTGGCATCAGACGCCCACCTGGATAACAAGGAAATATATTTTTCAAGTTTTGGCATCAGGCGCCCCCCTGGATAACAATGGAATACATTGCAAGGTTTGGCATTAGGCGTCCACCTAAAAAATAAGAAAACACATTGCAAGTTTTGGCATCAGGCGCCCACCTGAAAAACAATGGAATATATTTCAAGTTTCGGCATCAGGCACCCACCTGGAAAACAAGGGAATACATTTCAAGTTTTGGCATCAGACGCCCACCCGAAAGAATACATTTCATGTTTTGGCATCAGACGCCCACCTAGATTACAAGGGAATACATTTCAAGTTTTGTCATAAGGCGGCCACCTGAGGGAATACATTTCAAGTTTTGGCATCAGGCGGCCACATGGATAACAAGGGAATACATTGCAAGTTTTGGCATCAGAGCCCACCTAAAATATAAGGGAATACATTGCAAGTTGGAAAACAAGGTGGGCATCAGGCATTAGGCATCCACCTGGAATACATTTCAAGTTTAGGCATTAGACGCCCACCTTGATAACAAGGGAATACAATGCAAGTTTAGCATCATGCGCCCATCTAAAAAACAAAGGAATACATTTCAAGTTTTGGCATCAGGCGCCCACCTGGTAAATAAGGGAATAAATTTCAAGTTTTTGCATTAGGCGTCCACCTGGAAAACAAGGGAATACATTTCATGTTTTGGCATCAGACGCCCACCTGGATAATAAGGGAATACATTTCAAGTTTTGGCATTAGACGTCCAACTGGAAAACATGGGAATACATTTTAAGTTTTGGCTTCAGGCGGCCCCCTGGAAACAATGGAATATATCTCAAGTTTTGGTATCAGGCGCCCACCTAGAAACAAGGGAATACATTCCAAGTTTTGGCATCAGGCATCCACCTTGAAAACAATGGAATACATTTCAAGTTTTGGCATTAGGCGCCCACTTGGAAAACAAGGGACTGCATTTAGAGTTTTGGCATCAGGCGCCCATCTAGAAAACATGGGAATATATTTTAAGTTTCTGCTTTAGGTGCCCACCTAGAAAAAAGGGAATACATTTCAAGTTTTTGCATCAGGCGCCCACCTGGAAAACAAGAGAATACGTTTCAAGTTTCGGTATCAGGCGCCCACCTAGAAAACAAGGGAATACATTTCAAGTTTTGGCATTAGGCGACCACTTGGAAAATAAGGTAATACATTTCATGTTTTGGTATCAGACGCCCACCTGGAAAATAAGGGAATACATTTTAAGTTTTGGCATCAGGCGCCCACCTAGAAAAAAGGGGAATACATTTCAAATTTTTGCATAGGGCGCCGACCTGTAAAACAAGGGAATAGATTTCAAGTTTTGGCATCAGACGCCTACCTGGATAACAAGGAAACATATTTCAAGTTCTGGCATCAGGCGCCCACCTGGATAACAATGGAATACATTGCATGTTTTGGCATCTGGCACCCACCTGGATAACACGGGAAGACATTGCAAGTTTGGGCATCGGGCGCCCATCTGGAAAATAAGGGAATACATTGCAAGTTTTGGCATCAGGTGCCCACCTGGAAAAAAAGGGAATACATCTCAAGTTTGGGCATCAGGAGCCCACCTGGAAAACAAGAGAATACATTTGAAGTTTTGGATTCAGGCGGACACTCGAGGGAATATATTTCAAGTTTTGGCATCAGACGCCCACCTGGATAACAAGGGAATACATTTAAAGTTTTGGCATTAGGTGGCCACCTGGATAACAAGGGAATACATTGCAAATTTTGGCATCAGAGCCCACCTAGAATATAAGGGAATACTTTGCAAGTTTTGGCATCAGACGTCGACCTGGATAATAAGGGAATACGTTGTAAGTTTTGGCATTAGGCGCTTACCTGGAAAACAAGGGAATACATTGCAAGTTTTGGCATCAGGCGCCCACCTGGATAATAAGGGAATACATTGCATGTTTCGGCATCAGGGGACCACTTGGAAAACAAGGGAATACATTTCAAGTTTTGGCATCAGGCGCTGACCTGAAAAACTAGGGAATACATTTCACTTTTTGGCATCAGGCGCCCACCTGAATAACAATGGAAGACATTGCAAGTTTGGGCATCGGGCGCCCATCTAGAAAATAAGGGAATACATTGCAAGTTTTGGCATAAGGCGCCCACCTGGAAAAAAAGGGAATACATCTCAAGTTTCGGCATCAGGAGCCCACCTAGAAAACAAGAGAATACAATTGAAGTTTTGGATTCAGGCGGCCACTCGAGGGAATATATTTCAAGTTTTGGCATCAGACGCCCACCTGGATAATAAGGGAATACATTTAAAGTTTTGGCATCAGGTGGCCACCTGGATAACAAGGGAATATATTGCAAATTTTGGCATCAGAGCCCACCTAGAATATAAGGGAATACTTTGCAAGTTTTGGCATCAGGCGCCGACCTGGATAATAAGGGAATACATTGCAAGTTTTGGCATTAGGTCCCCACCTGGAAAACAAGGGAATACATTGCAAGTTTTGGTAACAGGCGCCCACCTAGATAATAAGGGAATACATTTAATGTTTCGGCATCAGGGGACCACTTGGAAAACAAGGGAATACATTTCAAGTTTTGGCATCAGGCGCTTACCTGGAAAACAAGGGAATACGTTTCAAGTTTTGGCATCAACCGCCCACTTGGAAAATAAGGGAATACATTTCAAGTTTTTGCATAGGGCCGACCTGGAAAACAAGGGAATACATTTCAAGTTTTGGCATCAGACGCCCACCTGGATAACAAGGAAATATATTTTTCAAGTTTTGGCATCAGGCGCCCCCCTGGATAACAATGGAATACATTGCAAGGTTTGGCATTAGGCGTCCACCTAAAAAATAAGAAAACACATTGCAAGTTTTGGCATCAGGCGCCCACCTGAAAAACAATGGAATATATTTCAAGTTTCGGCATCAGGCACCCACCTGGAAAACAAGGGAATACATTTCAAGTTTTGGCATCAGACGCCCACCCGAAAGAATACATTTCATGTTTTGGCATCAGACGCCCACCTAGATTACAAGGGAATACATTTCAAGTTTTGTCATAAGGCGGCCACCTGAGGGAATACATTTCAAGTTTTGGCATCAGGCGGCCACATGGATAACAAGGGAATACATTGCAAGTTTTGGCATCAGAGCCCACCTAAAATATAAGGGAATACATTGCAAGTTGGAAAACAAGGTGGGCATCAGGCATTAGGCATCCACCTGGAATACATTTCAAGTTTAGGCATTAGACGCCCACCTTGATAACAAGGGAATACAATGCAAGTTTAGCATCATGCGCCCATCTAAAAAACAAAGGAATACATTTCAAGTTTTGGCATCAGGCGCCCACCTGGTAAATAAGGGAATAAATTTCAAGTTTTTGCATCAGGCGTCCACCTGGAAAACAAGGGAATACATTTCATGTTTTGGCATCAGACGCCCACCTGGATAACATGGGAATACATTTCAAGTTTTGGCATTAGACGTCCACCTGGATAACAAGGGAATACATTTCAAGTTATGGAATCAGGCGTCCACCTGAAAAACAAAGTAATGCATTTCATGTTTTGGCATCAGGCGCCCACCTGGAAAAAATAAGGGTATACATTGTAAGTTTTGGCATTAGGCGCCCACCTGCAAAAACAAGGGAATACATTGCAAGTTTTGGCATCAGGCGCCCACCTGGATAATAAGGGAATACATTGCATGTTTCGGCATCAGGGGACCACTTGGAAAACAAGGGAATACATTTCAAGTTTTGGCATCAGGCGCTGACCTGAAAAACTAGGGAATACATTTCATGTTTTGGCATCAGGCGCCCACCTGGATAACAAGGGAAGACATTGCAAGTTTGGGCATCGGGCGCCCATCTGGAAAACATGGGAATACATTTCAGGTTTTTGCATCATTCGACCACCTGGATAACAAGGAAATACATTTCATGTTTTGGCATCGGGCGCCCACCTGGAAACAAGGGAATACATTTCAAGTTTTGGCATTAGGCGCCTACCTGGATAACAAGGGAATACATTGCAAGTTTTGGCATCAGCGCCCACCTGGAAAACAAGGGAGTACATTGCAAGTTTTTGCATCAGGCGCCGACCTGGATAACAAGGGAATACATTGCATGTTTTTTCATCAGGCACCCATCTGGAAAACAAGGGAATACATTGAAAATTTTGGCATTAGGCGCCCACCTGGATAATAAAGGAATACATTGCATGTTTCGGCATCAGGCGCACACTTGCAAAACAAGGGAATACATTTCAAATTTTTTCGTCAGGCGCCCACCTGGAAAACATGGGAATACATTTCAAGTTTTGGCATTAGGCGCCCACCTAGAAAAGAAGGGAATACAATTCAAGTTTTTGCATCGGGCACCCACCTGGAAAACAAGGGAATACATTTCAAGTTTCGGGATCAGGCGCCCACCTGGAAATTAAGGGAATACATTTGAAGTTTTGGCATCAGGCGCCCACTTGGAAAATAAAGGAAAACATTTCAAGTTTTGGTATCAGGCGCCCACCTAGAAAATAAGGGAATACATTTTTAGTTTTGGCATCAGGCACCCACCTAGAAAAAAGGGGAATATATTTCATGTTTTTGCATAGTGCGCCGACCTGGAAAACAAGGGAATACATTTCAAGTTTTGGCATCAGGCGCCCACCTGGATAACATGGGAATACATTTCATGTTTTGGCATCGGGCGCCAACCTGGAAAACAAGGGAATACATTTCAAGTTTTGGCATTAGGTGCCCACCTGGATAACAAGGGAATACATTGCATGTTTTGGCATTAGAGGCCTATTTGGAAAACAAGGGAATACATTTCAAGTTTTGGCATCAGGTGCCGACCTGGATAACAAGGGAATACATTGCAAGTTTTCGCATCAAGCACCCATTTGGAAAACAAGGGAATACATTGCAAGTTTTGGCATCAGGCGCCCACCTGGATAATAAGGGAATACATTGCATGTTTCGGTATCAGGCGCCCACCTGGAAAACAAGGGAATACATTTCAAATTTTTGTGTCGGGCGCACACCTGGAAAACATGGGAATACATTTCATGTTTTGGCATTAGGCGCCCACATAGAAAAAAAGGGAATACATTTCAAGTTTTTGCATCGGGTGCCGACCTGGAAAACAAGGAAATACATTTCAAGTTTTGGCATCAGGCGCTCACCTGGAAAAATAAGGGAATATGTTTCAAGTTTCGGGATCAGGCACCCACCTGGAAAACAAAGGAATACATTTGATGTTTTGGCATCAGGCGCCCACTTGGAAAATAAGGGAATACATTTCAAGTTTGGTATCAGGCGCCCACCTGGAAAATAAGGGAATACATTTTAAGTTTTGGCATCAGGCACCCACCTAGAAAAAAAGGGAATACATTTCAAGTTTTTGCATAGGGCACCGACCTGGAAAACAAGGGAATACATTTCAAGTTTTGGCATCAGACGCCCACCTGGATAATAAGGCAATATATTTCAAGTTTTGGCATCATGCGCCCTCCTAGATAACAATGGAATACATTGCATGTTTTGGCACCAGGCACCCACCTTGATAACAAGGGAAGACATTGCAAGTTTTGGCATCAGGCGCCCACTTAAAAAATAAGGGAATACATTTCAAGTTTCGGCATTAGGCACCCACCTGTAAAACAAGGGAATAATTTGAGGGGTTGCGGAATTAAATGTTTTTTCATGATTATCTGCAGCTAATTTAATTAACCTTGAAATTTCTTTTATGTTTTCAAGTGTGTATTCTAAGTATTTAATATCTTTGGTTTTTTGATATTCTTCTATGTATACCTGTTGATACATATATCCATGGACAATTTGAGGGGTCATGTTTAATACTGAGATGTATACCTGTTGATACATATATCCATGGTTTCTATATTTCTCAGATTTATTTCTTTTCTGTGTTGATAACTTTCAAGTTTATCTTCATAGAATTCAATTTCATTTTCTATAGTTAATAAAGCTTTATTACGTAATCTATTATATCTAATTATGTCTTTGCAGGTTTTAATATTGTGTTTAACACAATCTATTTTTCTATTTATGTTACTGAGGATTTTAAGAAGTTTCCATTTCTGGGTGTTATAGAATCTTATATAATGAAAAGTGTTATGTTTCATTTATAAACAGATTTTATTAACTTGATATGTGATCATTAATCTGAATATAAATCTAGTTCATATAGATCTAATATATCTATTTCTTGTGATACAATTAGTTCTGTAAATGCTTGTTCCATTACATATATTATTTCAAAAGTAACTAAAATATCATAAATTTTTCTTTTAACATCGTTATTAAGTCTGTTAAAGATATATAATATAAGTATTTTGTACTCAATATTTTCTTCTAATAAATACGTGTGGTTGTGGTTGTTCATTCAGATTTACTATTTATCCTTATCATGTATTTACTAAACATATTCCCTCTAACCTCTTTGTTTATCATAGAGTTTATCATATTTTAATAAGTTATACTGAACAATCTTTTCTGGTCACTACCATATTTTTCATGCTTCAATCATTTACCCTAACAGCGCCTCAACTCTGTGTACTCCCCTAAACGGCTTCCTTGCCTATTGGTTTCCACTTTAGGATGGCATAGTCTGGGCTTAACTACTCTCAGCATTATTAGACAGGCAAACTTTCTCAAGATGTTCTTTATAACAGTACTATAACATGATAAACAATTATGATATTCAAGAGATTATAAGGAATATAAGAGTTTAGTTAAACATGATTATGAATAAACTTACCTGGTTTTGTAACTCGTTTGAATGCTCCATAGCTTTCAGAAGTTTGTATATACTTAGATATTTTATTGAGAGAAGATAAGAGAGAGAAGGTGTGGATGAAGGTGTCTGAGGATGCTCACTCCTCTTCTGATTTACAAAATATATAGAAAATTTAAACGACTCCTACTTTTCATGAACGACCTTTACTGTTCATGAATGTGACTCGTACTATTTACTTTACGACTTTTTTACATGACTCTTACTATTCATGAACGACCTTTACTGTTCATGAATGTGACTAGTACTATTTACTTTACGACTTTTTTACATGACTCTTACTATTCATGAACGACCTTTACTGTTCATGAATGTGACTAGTACTATTTACTTTACATTATGTGTTTCCAGTAGCTGTCTTCTTCTTTTGTCTTCTTGTTGATACCTTCATTCTAGTTGGACTTCTGGTACATAGTTATCATCTCCGTTGCACTTTGAACATATGTGGTCTGGATATTTGTGTCCTACTAGTTTGCAGTATCTTGTTAATAACTCGTTTGAAATAAATTCTTTTTTCAATGCTCTGGTAGTTGGTTGCATTTCTGGCTTTAATAATGATAAAATCCATTTCTGGACTTCATCCATATCTCCTTGTCGTAGTTCCTTTGAGTTGGCATATATCATTAACTGGTCTCTGGAATAGTAGCTCCAGATAGCATTTCCTTGTAGATAATTGTTAGCTAGTTCTTGAATAATAGTTGTTATACCAATTATTCTTTTATTGGCATAGAAACTTGGTATCTTCATTTTCTGTATCTCCGGTTGTTTCTCTATCTCTTCCGGTATTATCATATCTCGTGTTAGTCCTATCTTTATTACCTGTATTATGGGTTTTATTTCGTCATATAGTATTTCCGTTGGTGCTGTATAGAATTTGATGAAGAATAGGTTGCCTTTTGTAATTCTCTTGAAGGTGACAAATGCTTTGTATAGCTCTGGTATTCCAATTATTTCTTCTCCGTCGTGGGTATATACTGTGCTAAGTAGTCCGTAGTTGTAACATGTCTTTACTAAGTTTGCTTTTGTTTTTGGCTGGGCTATAAGCCTATTATATCCCTGTAGTTTTTGGGTTACATAATCCTGTGTTGGATCTGTAGTAGTAGTTGATCTAGGGTTTAGGTTCAAGAATGTCTGAATTTTATATATATTCTCAATATATGTTTGAGTAATATGGTTATATACCTTTTTGTTGTGGTGTAGGCTATTGGCATAGGTTGTAGTTTGTGGGGCTATAACTATTGCTTCTCTTGGCTTTTTTGATGTAAATGGCTTATCAAATACGTTGTTTAGGTTTACATTGATATGTGGCTTTTTGTTAACTTGTTTGCTTGTACCTGCAGTTGTATATAAAGCAACTGTGTTATGGGTTTTTTGGAGTTTCCCAACGTCTCCTTCTAACTCTGGAAGTTTAGAGTCTTCCGTTTGACTTAGTTCCGCATTTTTATAGTCATGCTGCTGACTTAGCTTGCTTTCCTCTAGCTGTTGTAATCTTTTTCTCATACCATCCATCTGTAAAGATAGAGTAGTAAGGATTGTAAATATGTCTTTTGATTCTTGGCTTTCATCTGTTTGGGTACCTTTGTCTTGATAGGTAGTCTGCAATAACATTCTTGTCAGTTCGTATTACTTCAATTGTAAATGTAAAATTTTGTATATTCAATACAAGTCTCCTTATTTCCTTTGTAGTTACTGAATCCTGTACTTTCCGTGTTATCCACCATTTTACTTGTGTATTATCTGTTCTTACTATAAATTTGTTATAAACAATATATGGCTCAAATGCTAACAAACATTTATATAATCCAAATAGTTCTTTCCTATTTATCTCCCATTTTAATTGTGGTTCCGTGTATGATCCTGAATAATATCTACAATGGTGTTCAATATTTTCATTATCATATTTATATTTTAGAACTCCTCCGTAGCTGTGATCACTAGAATCAGTTTCTACAATATATATAAACTGTTTATTTTCATCCGGAAAATATAGTTTTGGTAATTTTTTACACATATTTTTTATCTTATGTATATGTATTTTATCTTTTTCGTCAAAATGATATTCTATATCCTTTTTAAATTTTTTCTGTAATGGTTTTAAGTTTTCTGCCAATTTAGGAATATATTCTCTTACTTGGTTAACTAATCCTAAAAATGATTGTAACTTCTTTTTTGTATCAAGTGTTTCATTTAAGTTAATTATTTTTTGTACTATATGGGTTTGCATTTTTATTCCGTTTTTGTATATTTGTATACCTAAAAATTCTATTTGATTTTTCATTACTTCTGCTTTCTTTTTACTTAAACTTATTCCTGATATTTCTACAATGTGTATGAATTTTTCTAGTAGTTTTATATGTTAGTTCTCTGTTCTAGAATACAACAGTATATCATCTATATATATTATACAATTTTCTAATTGGTTAAAGTAGTTATCCATAAAATGTTGATATCTACCTGGTGCATTTTTATATCCAAATGGTAATACATTCTATTCATAAAATCCTTGTGGTACTGTGAATGCTGTTAACTTCTTAGATTCGTCTTCTAGTTTTAAATGGTAAAATCCTGATTTACAATCAAACTTACTAAAATAGTTATATCCTTGTATTTGTCTGATTTTTAGTATTTTATTTGGTATCGGATAATTATATGTTTTTGTTTTTGCATTTAAGTTTCTATAATCTATAACCATACAGCTTTTTCCTCGTTTTTGCTCACTATGCTTATTTACTATAAATGCCGGGCTAGTATGTTTACTATTACTTTCTTGTATGTACTTATTGTCTAATAATTCCTTTATATGCATTTTAAATTCTGTTAAATCATTAAAATTGTATTTTAATGGTTTTTGTGTTATTATGCTACTTTCATCTATTAGTTCAATCTTTATTTTTGTTTTATGTTTTTCCCATCCTCGGAGTGGATTATCATTATATAGTAATTCTAATTTATCTTGTAGTAATTTTATTTTATTTATTGAGAAAATGATTATTTCTATATTATGGTTGCTTTGTATTATATTTTCTTATTTTTGGGTAATCTTTTCACTTCCTTTAATCCAGGGTGTTGTTTTTCTTACTTTATTATTTACTCTTTTTGCTCCTAATTTTTGTTTACACGGGGTAGTAAACCACCAATGTGTTTTTGTTATTATATGTGGGTATAATTTATCTAAAAATGGCATTCCTAATAATATATCTTTATTTGTAAATTCATAACTATATATTTCTTCTATGGTCAATATTTTATCCCATATTTGTATTTTTATATTCCTTGCTTTGTATGTTATCATACTTCCCTCATTATTGAATCCTGTTACTACTATAGGGGTTTTTAGCTTTTCCCATTTACTTTCTGGTAAACAATTATGTCTACACATGTTAGCTTCTGCTCCTGTATCCATCATAGGTGTATAGTATCTATTATAATATCCTTCTACTATTATCTTGGCAAGTATGTATATCTTTGGCATTATATCAAAGTTCTTTTTACTATTATTTTCTTATTTTCATAACTTATTGTTAATTGCCTATCTTCTAATTTATATGGTTTGACTTTTTCTAACCATTTTATTCCTAGTGTAATGTTTTTATCGCCTTGATATATTTTAAAATTTATTAATATTGGTATTCCTCCAATAATTAATTCTTTTTCAGTTGTTTCTTCGTTTTTTCTTAACGCTTTTGGTAGTTCTGAATTTTGTTGTTCTATTGTTACTATCTCTTGTTCTGGTATTAATTCTCTTATAACATAATTCTCTTCCTGTCCCGTATTTATTAGTATTAAATATTTTCTTTGGTCCATTATTCCTGTTATATAATAATGGTGTGGGTTTATTTCTTCTATTTTTTGTTCTATTAATTTTTGTGGAGTGGTATAATTTATTCTTCTTGATGTACTTATTCTTGATGACGTTTCTGGCATTTCACTATTTATTCGTTTTGATGTGCTTAATCTTTCTTTTACTATTTCTAATCTTCATCCATGTCCATTTCCGTATAACTGTAATCATTGTTGTCTATAACTGATACTATTCTTTCGAATGGATTTTCTATTTTTATTTTATTTATTTTATTTTTAGCTGTTATCTTATGTTTTGTTGTTAAGACATATAGATTTTTACATCTTGCTGTGAATATTTTACTTCCTGGTGCTAATTCTATTCCAGACATTTTCCAATATAGTACTAATGATTTATCTATATTTTTATCATCTACTGCTACTGAATAGTTAGCACTTATTATAAATTTAAATTTTTGGTATATTAAGTTACCTCTTACGATACTTATTATACTATTTTCTATAGGTTGTACAATTCTATCATCTTCCAAGTATATTTCTATAGGGGTACCTATTCCTTCCCTAAAACATATTTTTATTAGGATCTCCGTTCCTCCTAAGTGTACATATTTTATTGGATTTTTTGCTTTTATATCTTGTATTTCTTTATTTAGTAGTCTTTTATTTAAAATTGGTATTTGTGTTTTACCTTTGATGTATTTACAATCTATTATATGTTCTCTTTGGCTTACTACATAGTATTCTTCTTTCTGTCTTTTAAACCAATTCTTTATTGTTGGTACTTCTAATATTTTGTCTATGCTTAGATCCAATTCTTTTCCTTTTATTTGTTCAAATATATTAGCGTCAAATATTATTTTTTGTTCTGAAGATTGTTCATCTTGGTGTTCTTCTTGTTGTATAATTTGTATATCTTTTTCAGTCATAATTTTCCTCATCTGATTCTTCTATATCCTTGTTTATTTCCTTTTCATTTTCAGAGAACTCGTTTTCTGATATCTCATATATGCTGTCTTCACTGCTTAATTCATAATCTACATATACTACTTGTGTATATTTATCATTACCTATCAATATTTCGGTAATTTGTTTCTTCTTTGGGTTTTTTGGTAATTTACAATCTTTGGCTAAATGTCCTAGCTTTCCACAATTATAGCAAGTACATTCTGTTAGTTTTTTCTTTTTCCTATATGGTTTTTTATGTTTATAAATTTTTACATAATATCTTCCTCTTGGTTTCCTATATTTATATTTTGAATATTTTGATTTAAATTTCTTTTTCTTTCCTTCTTTTTTATAATATTTATCTGTGCAGCCAAATTGGGGTGCTATTCTACTTTTGCAACATGCCAAATTTTTTACTAATATTTTTTCCATTTTCATGTTTTCTTTATATTTTTCACATAATTCTATAAACCAGTTTTGTAGAAATTTTATCCTTGCTCCTAATGTATCTGCTAGTCCTGCTTCGTTCCAATTTTTTATTATTTTTGAGCTAAAGGGTTCTGGTAATTTTGTAAAATATAATTTTCTTATCTCTTTACTTTCATCCGGACTATATGTTCCTTTATAATAATAGTCTCTAAATGCACAAGTATATTCATCTATATAACACATATTACATATTGCTAATTTTGTCATTAAATTCCTATTTGTAATTTTTTCTTTATTTTGTTCTTCTACTTCTGTTGTCATACTACTAAATTCATTTCTTATTGCTATTTCATATTTATTTAATATATCTGTAACTGTTGTTGAAGTTGTACCGTCAAGTTTCTTATTACTTCTTAATGTGTCTATGCTTTCACTTGATAAGTTTTGTAACCATAACTTTACAGTTCCTATTAATGTTCTTTCTATATATCCTGGTGTTTCCGCTATTGCTATTTTATTATCTATTAGTTGTTTTGAGATATATCCTATCCATAATTGTATTGTTTTATTTATATCTGCTACACAATCAAGATCTAAAAAATTATATTGTTCAGTTATCTGTCTTTGTGCCCATTTCTTATTTAACCTTTTATCCCATAATGTTTTGTTTTTATCATATGCATCATAACTTACTCTGTAATATGTTGGGTTTAATTGTTTTGGATTTTTTACTCCTGATGTGCTTGGTTTATCCTCGTTCATATCTCCTGTATTTATTTCTGGGTTTATTTTTATCTTTTCTGTTTTTTCTATAAGTTTTGTGTATGTTTCACTTGTTTCTGAATAGTTTTCTCCTAGTTCTGTGTCTTTATCACTTTGGTCATTTATTTCGTTTATACTTATTTTTGATGGACTCTCCTGTACTTCTTCTAACTGTAATTTGAACTTTTCTATCTCATTTGTTAGTTTTAGTTCTTGTTCTTCTTCTTTACGTTTTTCCTTTTCTTTTAGTTTATTTGCATACATCTGTTTTAGCATCTTGGAATACATTTCAAGGTTAGGCATCAGACACCCACCTTGATAATAAGGGAATAAAATGCAAGTTTTAGCATCATGCGCCCACCTGAAAAACAAGGGAATACATTTCTAGTTTTGGAATTAGGCGCCCACCTGGAAAATAAGGGAATAAATTTCTAGTTTTGGCATCAAGCGCCCACCTGGAAAACAAGGGAATATATTTCAAATTTTTGCGTCGGGCGTACACCTGGAAAAAAGGGAATACATTTCATGTTTTGGCATCAGACGCCCACCTGGAAAACAAGAGAATACATTTCAAGTTTTGCCATCAGACGCCCACCTGGATAACAAGGGAATACGTTTCAAGTTTTGGCATCAGGCGCCCACCTGGAAAATAAGGGAATACATCGCATGTTTCGGTATCAGGCGCCCACCTAGAAAACAAGGGAATACATTTCAAATTTTTGTGTCGGGCGCACACCTGGAAAACATGGGAATACATTTCATGTTTTGGCATTAGGCGCCCACATAGAAAAAAAGGGAATACATTTCAAGTTTTTGCATCGGGTGCCGACCTGGAAAACTAGGAAATACATTTCAAGTTTTGGCATCAGGCGCTCACCTGGAAAAATAAGGGAATATGTTTCAAGTTTCGGGATCAGGCGCCCACCTGGAAAACAAGGGAATACATTTGAAGTATTGGCATCAGGCGCCCACTTGGAAAATAAGGGAATACATTTCAAGTTTTGGTATCAGGCGCCCACCTGGAAAATAAGGGAATACATTTTAAGTTTTGGCATCAGGCACCCACCTAGAAAAAAAGGGAATACATTTCAAGTTTTTGCATAGGGCGCCGACCTAGAAAACAAGGGAATACATTTCAAGTTTTGGCATCAGACGCCCACCTGGATAATAAGGCAATATATTTTAAGTTTTGGCATCATGCGCCCGCCTGGATAAGAATGGAATATATTGCATGTTTTGGCACCAGGCACCCACTTTGATAACAAGGGAAGACATTGCAAGTTTTGGCATCAGGCGCCCACTTGAAAAATAAGGGAATACATTTCAAGTTTCGGCATTAGGCACCCACCTGTAAAACAAGGGAATACATTTCATGTTTAGGCATCAGGCGCCCACCTAAGGGAATACATTTCAAGTTTTGCCATTAGACGCCCACCCAGATAACAAGGGAATACATTTCAAGTTTTGGCATCAGGCGGCCACCTAGATAACAAGGGAATACGTTGCAAGTTTTGGCACCAGAGCCCACCTAAAATATAAGGGAATACATTGCATGTTTCGGCATTGGTCGCCCACTTGAAAAACAAGGGAATACATTTCAAATTTTTTCGTCGGGCGCCCACCTGGAAAACATGGGAATACATTTCAAGTTTTGGCATTAGGCGCCCACCTAGAAAAAAAGGGAATAGAATTTAAGTTTTTGCATAGTGCGCCGACCTGGAAAACAAGGGAATACATTTCAAGTTTTCGCATCAGGCGCCCACCTGGAAAACAAGAGAATACATTTCAAGTTTTGGAATCAGACGCCCACCTGGATAACAAGGGAATACGTTTCAAGTTTTGGCATTAGGGGCCTAACTGGAAAACAAGGAAATACATTGCAAGTTTTGGCACTAGGCGCCGACCTGGATAACAAGGGAATACATTGCAAGTTTTCGCATCAGGCACCCTTTTGGAAAACAAGGGAATACTCTGCAAGTTTTGGCATCAGGCGCCCACCTGGATAATAAGGGAATACATTGCATGTTTCGGTATCAGGCGCCCACCGGGAAAACAAGGGAATACATTTCAAATTTTTGTGTTGGGCGCACACCTGGAAAACATGGGAATACATTTCATGTTTTGGCATTAGGCTCCCACATAGAAAAAAAGGTAATACATTTCAAGTTTTTGCATCGGGTGCCGACCTGGAAAACAAGGAAATACATTTCAAGTTTTGGCATCAGGCGCTCACCTGGGAAAACAAGGGAATATGTTTCAAGTTTCGGGATCGGGAGCCCACCTGGAAAACAAGGGAATACATTTGAAATTTTGGCATCAGGCGCCCACTTGGAAAATAAGGGAATACATTTCAAGTTTTGGTATCAGGCGCCCACCTGGAAAATAAGGGAATACATTTTAAGTTTTTGCATCAGGCACCCACCTAGAAAAAAAGGGAATACATTTCAAGTTTATGCATAGGGCGCTGACCTGGAAAACAAGGGAATACATTTCAAGTTTTGGCATCAGACGCCCACCTGGATAATAAGGCAATATATTTCAAGTTTTGGCATCATGCGCCCACCTGGATAAAAATGGAATACAATGCATGTTTTGGCACCAACACCCACCTTGATAACAAGGGAAGACATTGCAAGTTTTGGCATCAGGCGCCCACTTGAAAAATAAGGGAATACATTTCATGTTTCGGCATTAGGCACCCACCTATAAAACAAGGGAATACATTTCATGTTTTGGCATCAGGCGCCCACCTGAGGGAATACATTTCATGTTTTGCCATTAGACGCCTACCTAGATAACAAGGGAATACATTTCAAGTTTTGGCATCAGGCGGCCACATAGATAACAAGGGAATACATTGCAAGTTTTGGCACCAGAGCCCACCTAAAATATAAGGGAATACATTGCAAGTAACAAGGTGGGCATCAGGCATTAGGGTCCACATGGAATACATTTCAAGGTTAGGCATCAGACGCCCACCTTGATAATAAAGGAATAGAATGCAAGTTTTAGCATCATGCGCCCACCTGAAAAACAAGGGAATACATTTCTAGTTTTGGAATCAGGCGTCCACCTGGAAAATAAAGGAATACATTTCAAGTTTTGGCATCAGGCGCCCACCTGAAAAACAAGGGAATACATTGCAAGTTTTGGCATCAGGCGCCCACCTGGATAGCAAGGTAATAAATTTCAACTTGTGGATTCAAGCGCCCACCAGGAAAACAAGGGAATACATTTCATGTTTTTGCATCAGGAACCCACCTGGAAAACAAGGGAATACATTTCAAGTTTTGGCATCAGACGTCCACCTGGACAACAAGGGAATATGTTTCAAGTTTTGAATCAGGTGCCCACCTGGAAAACAAGGGAATACATTTCATGTTTTGGCATCAGGTGCCCACCTAGAAAATAAGGCAATACATTACAAGTTTTGGCATCAGGCGCCCACCTAGATAACAAGGGAATACATTTCATGTTTGGGCATGATTCGACCACCCGGATAACATGGGAATACATTTCATGTTTTGACATCAGTTGCCCACCTGGATAACAAGGGAAAACATTTCAAGGTTTGGCATTAGGCGCCCACCTGGAAAACAAGGGAATACATTCCATATTTGGGCATTGGGCGCCCACCTGGAAATCAAGGGAATATATTGCTTGTTTTGGCATCAGGAGCCCACCTAAAAAACAAGGGAATACATTGCATGTTTTGGCATCAGGCGCCGACCTAGATAATAAGGGAATACATTGCAAGTTTATGTATCAGGCGCCCACCTGGAAAACATGGGAATACATTGCAAGTTTTGGCATCATGCGCCCACCTGGTTAATAAGGGAATACATTGTATGTTTCGGCATCAGGCGACCACTTGGAAAACAAGGGAATACATTTCATGTTTTGGCATCAGGCACCCACCTGAAAAACAAGGGAATACATTTCATGTTTTGGCATCAGGTGCCCACCTAGAAAATAAGGGAATATATTACAAGTTTTGGCATCAGGCGCCAACCTAGATAACAAGGGAATGCATTTCATGTTTTGGCATGATTCGACCACCTGGATAACATGGGAATACATTTCATGTTTTGGCATCAGTCGCCCACCTGGATAACAAGGGAGTACATTTCAAGTTTTGGCATCATGCGCCACCTAGAAAACAAGGGAATACATTCCATGTTTGGGCATTAGGCGCCCACCTGGAAAATAAGGGAATATATTGCTTGTTTTGGCATCAGGAGCCCACCTGGAAAACAAGGGAATACATTGCATGTTTTGGCATCAGGCGCCGACCTGGATATATAAGGGAATACTTTTCAAGTTTTGGCATCAGGCGCCGACCTAGATAATAAGGGAATACATTGCAAGTTTGGGCATTAGGCCCCCACCTGGAAAACAAGGGAATACATTGCAAATTTTGGCATCAGGCGCCCACCTGGATAATAAGGTAATACATTGCATGTTTCGGCATCAGGGGACCACTTGGAAAACAAGGGAATACATTTCAAGTTTTGGCATCAGGCGCTGACCTAGAAAACAAGTGAATACATTTCAAGTTTTGGCATCAACCGCCCACTTGGAAAATAAGTGAATACATTTCAAGTTTTTGCATAGGGCCGGCCTGGAAAACAAGGGAATACATTTCAAGTTTTGGCATCAGACGCCCATCTTGATAACAAGGCAATATATTTCAAGTTTTGGCATCAGGCGCCCCCCTGGATAAAAATGGAATACATTGCAAGGTTTGGCATTAGGCGTCCACCTAGAAAATAAGAAAACACATTGCAAGTTTTGGCATCAGGCGCCCACCTGAAAAACAATGGAATATATTTCAAGTTTTGGCATCAGGCACCCACCTAGAAAACAAGGAAATACATTTCATGTTTTGGCATCAGACGCCCATCCTAGGGAATACATTTCATGTTTTGGCATCAGACGCCCACCTAGATTACAAGGGAATACATTTCAAGTTTTGTCATCAGGTGGCCACTTGAGGGAATACATTTCAAGTTTTGGCATCATGCGGCCACATGGATAACAAGGAAATACATTGCAAGTTGGAAAACAAGGTGGGCATCAGGCATTAGGCATCAGGCGCCGACCTGGAAAATAAGGGAATACATTGCAAGTCATGGCATCAGGCGCCCAACTAGAAAATAAGGGAATACATTGCAAGTCTTGGCATCAGGCGCCCACATAGAAAAAAAGGGAATACATTTCATGATTTTGCATAGGGCGCCCACCTTGAAAACAAGGGAATACATTTCATGTTTTGGCATCAGACGCCCACCTGGATAACAAGGAAATTTATTTCATGTTTTGGCAACAGACGCCCACCTGGATAATAAGGCAATATATTTCATGTTTTGGCCTCAGGCGCCCACCTTGATAACAAGGGAATACATTTCAAGTTTGGGCATCAGGCGCCGACCTGGAAAATAAGGGAATACATTGCAAGTCATGGCATCAGGCGCCCAACTGGAAAATAAGGGAATACATTGCAAGTAGTGGCATCAGGCGCCCACCTGGAAAACCAGGGAATACATTTCAAGTTTTGGCATCAGGCGCCCACATGGAAAACAAGGGAATACATTTCATGTTTTGGCATCGGGCGCCCACATGGATAACAAAGGAATATTTTTTATGTTTTGGCATCAGACGCCCACCTGGATAACGAGGCAATATATTTCATGTTTTGGCATCAGGAGCCCACCAGGAAAACATGGGAATATATTTCAAGTTTTGGCATCTGGCACCCATCTAGAAAAAAAAGGAATACATTTCAAGTTTTGGCATCAGGCGCCCACCTGGAAAACAAGGGAATACATTGCAAGTTTTGGCATCAGGCGCCCACCTGGATAGCAAGGGAATACATTTCAACTTGTGGATTCAAGCGCCCACCAGGAAAACAAGGGAATACATTTCATGTTTTTGCATCAGGAACCCACCTGGAAAACAAGGGAATACATTTCAAGTTTTGGCATCAGACGTCCACCTGGACAACAAGGGAATATGTTTCAAGTTTTGAATCAGGTGCCCACCTGGAAAATAAGGGAATACATTTCATGTTTTGGCATCAGGTGCCCACCTAGAAAATAAGGCAATACATTACAAGTTTTGGCATCAGGCGCCCACCTAGATAACAAGGGAATACATTTCATGTTTGGGCATGATTCGACCACCCGGATAACATGGGAATACATTTCATGTTTTGACATCAGTTGCCCACCTGGATAACAAGGGAAAACATTTCAAGGTTTGGCATTAGGCGCCCACCTGGAAAACAAGGGAATACATTCCATATTTGGGCATTGGGCGCCCACCTGGAAAACAAGGGAATATATTGTTTGTTTTGGCATCAGGAGCCCACCTAAAAAACAAGGGAATACATTTCATGTTTTGGCATCAGGCGCCGACCTAGATAATAAGGGAATACATTGCAAGTTTATGTATCAGGCGCCCACCTGGAAAACATGGGAATACATTGCAAGTTTTGGCATCATGCGCCCACCTGGTTAATAAGGGAATACATTGTATGTTTCGGCATCAGGCGACCACTTGGAAAACAAGGGAATACATTTCATGTTTTGGCATCAGGCACCCACCTGAAAAACAAGGGAATACATTTCATGTTTTGGCATCAGGTGCCCACCTAGAAAATAAGGGAATACATTTCAAGTTTTGGCATCATGCGGCCACATGGATAACAAGGGAATACATTGCAAGTTGGAAAACAAGGTGGGCATCAGGCATTAGGCATCAGGCGCCGACCTGGAAAATAAGGGAATACATTGCAAGTCATGGCATCAGGCGCCCAACTAGAAAATAAGGGAATACATTGCAAGTCTTGGCATCAGGCGCCCACATAGAAAAAAAGGGAATACATTTCATGATTTTGCATAGGGCGCCCACCTGGAAAACAAGGGAATACATTTCATGTTTTGGCATCAGACGCCCACCTGGATAACAAGGAAATTTATTTCATGTTTTGGCATCAGACGCCCACCTTGATAACAAGGGAATACATTGCAAGTTTGGGCATCAGGCGCCGACCTGGAAAATAAGGGAATACATTGCAAGTCATGGCATCAGGCGCCCAACTGGAAAATAAGGGAATACATTGCAAGTAGTGGCATCAGGCGCCCACCTGGAAAACCAGGGAATACATTTCAAGTTTTGGCATCAGGCGCCCACATGGAAAACAAGGGAATACATTTCATGTTTTGGCATCGGGCGCCCACATGGATAACAAAGGAATATTTTTTATGTTTTGGCATCAGACGCCCACCTGGATAACGAGGCAATATATTTCATGTTTTGGCATCAGGAGCCCACCAGGAAAACATGGGAATATATTTCAAGTTTTGGCATCTGGCACCCATCTAGAAAAAAAAGGAATACATTTCAAGTTTTGGCATCAGGCGCCCACCTGGAAAACAAGGGAATACATTGCAAGTTTTGGCATCAGGCGCCCACCTGGATAGCAAGGGAATACATTTCAACTTGTGGATTCAAGCGCCCACCAGGAAAACAAGGGAATACATTTCATGTTTTTGCATCAGGAACCCACCTGGAAAACAAGGGAATACATTTCAAGTTTTGGCATCAGACGTCCACCTGGACAACAAGGGAATATGTTTCAAGTTTTGAATCAGGTGCCCACCTGGAAAATAAGGGAATACATTTCATGTTTTGGCATCAGGTGCCCACCTAGAAAATAAGGCAATACATTACAAGTTTTGGCATCAGGCGCCCACCTAGATAACAAGGGAATACATTTCATGTTTGGGCATAATTCGACCACCCGGATAACATGGGAATACATTTCATGTTTTGGCATCAGTTGCCCACCTGGATAACAAGGGAAAACATTTCAAGGTTTGGCATTAGGCGCCCACCTGGAAAACAAGGGAATACATTCCATATTTGGGCATTGGGCGCCCACCTGGAAAATAAGGGAATATATTGCTTGTTTTGGCATCAGGAGCCCACCTAAAAAACAAGGGAATACATTGCATGTTTTGGCATCAGGCGCCGACCTAGATAATAAGGGAATACATTGCAAGTTTATGTATCAGGCGCCCACCTGGAAAACATGGGAATACATTGCAAGTTTTGGCATCATGCGCCCACCTGGTTAATAAGGGAATACATTGTATGTTTCGGCATCAGGCGACCACTTGGAAAACAAGGGAATACATTTCATGTTTTGGCATCAGGCACCCACCTGAAAAACAAGGGAATACATTTCATGTTTTGGCATCAGGTGCCCACCTAGAAAATAAGGGAATACATTACAAGTTTTGGCATCAGGCGCCAACCTAGATAACAAGGGAATGCATTTCATGTTTTGGCATGATTCGACCACCTGGATAACATGGGAATAGATTTCATGTTTTGGCATCAGTCGCCCACCTGGATAACAAGGGAGTACATTTCAAGTTTTGGCATCATGCGCCCACCTGGAAAATAAGGGAATACATTCCATATTTGGGCATTAGGCGCCCACCTGGAAAATAAGGGAATATATTGCTTGTTTTGACATCAGGAGCCCACCTGGAAAACAAGGGAATACATTGCAAATTTTGGCATCAGAGCCCACCTAGAATATAAGGGAATACTTTACAAGTTTTGGCATCAGGCGCCGACCTAGATAATAAGGGAATACATTGCAAGTTTGGGCATTAGGCCCCCACCTGGAAAACAAGGGAATACATTGCAAGTTTTGGTATCAGGCGCCCACCTGGATAATAAGGTAATACATTGCATGTTTCGGCATCAGGGGACCACTTGGAAAACAAGGGAATACATTTCAAGTTTTGGCATCAGGCACTGACCTAGAAAACAAGTGAATACATTTCAAGTTTTGGCATCAACCGCCCACTTGGAAAATAAGTGAATACATTTCAAGTTTTTGCATAGGGCCGACCTGGAAAACAAGGGAATACATTTCAAGTTTTGGCATCAGACGCCCACCTGGATAACAAGGCAATATATTTCAAGTTTTGGCATCAGGCGCCCCCCTGGATAAAAATGGAATACATTGCAAGGTTTGGCATTAGGCGTCCACCTAGAAAATAAGAAAACACATTGCAAGTTTTGGCATCAGGCGCCCACCTGAAAAACAATGGAATATATTTCAAGTTTCGGCATCAGGCACCCACCTAGAAAACAAGGGAATACATTTCATGTTTTGGCATCAGACGCCCATCCGAGGGAATACATTTCATGTTTTGGCATCAGACGCCCACCTAGATTACAAGGGAATACATTTCAAGTTTTGTCATCAGGTGGCCACTTGAGGGAATACATTTCAAGTTTTGGCATCAGGCGGCCACATGGATAACAAGGGAATACATTGCAAGTTGGAAAACAAGGTGGGCATCAGGCATTAGGCATCCACCTGGAATACATTTCAAGTTTAGGCATTAGACGCCCACCTTGATAACAAGGGAATACAATGCAAGTTTTAGCATCATGCGCCCATCTGAAAAACAAAGGAATACATTTCAAGTTTTGGCATCAGGCGCCCACCTGGTAAATAAGGGAATAAATTTCAAGTTTTTGCATCAGGCGTCCACCTGGAAAACAAGGGAATACATTTCATGTTTTGGCATCAGACGCCCACCTGGATAACAAGGAAATACATTTCATGTTTTGGCATCATAATCCCACCTGGATAACAAGGGAATACATTTCAAGTTATGGAATCAGGCGTCCACCTGAAAAACAAGGTAATACATTTCATGTTTTGGCATCAGGCGCCCACCTGGAAAATAAGGAAATACATTTAAAGTTTTGGCATCAGGCGCCCACCTGGATAACATGGGAATACATTTCAAGTTTTGGCATCATTCGACCACCTGGATAACAAGGAAATACATTTCATGTTTTGGCATTAGGCGCCCACATATAAAAAAAGGGAATACATTTCAAGTTTTTGCATCGGGTGTCGACCTGGAAAACAAGAAAATACATTTCAAGTTTTGGCATCAGGTGCTCACCTGGGAAAACAAGGGAATATGTTTCAAGTTTCGTGATCAGGCGCCCACCTGGAAAATAAGGGAATACATTTGAAGTTTTGGCATCAGGCGCCCACTTGGAAAATAAGGGAATACATTTTAAGTTTTAGTATCAGGCGCCCACCTGGAAAATAAGGGAATACATTTTAAGTTTTGGCATTAGGCACCCACCTAGAAAAAAAGGGAATACATTTCAAGTTTTTGCATAGGGCGCCGACCTGGAAAACAAGGGAATACATTTCAAGTTTTGGCATCAGACGCCCGCCTGGATAATAAGGCAATATATTTCAAGTTTTGGCATCATGCGCCCACCTGGATAACAATGGAATACATTGCATGTTTTGGCACCAGGCACCCACCTTGATAACAAGGGAAGACATTGCAAGTTTTGGCATCAGGCGCCCACTTGAAAAATAAGGGAATACATTTCATGTTTCGGCATTAGGCACCCACCTATAAAACAAGGGAATACATTTCATGTTTTGGCATCAGGCGCCCACCTGAGGGAATACATTTCAAGTTTTGCCATTAGACACCCACCTAGATAACAAGAGAATACATTTTAAGTTTTGGCATCAGGCGGCCACCTAGATAACAAGGGAATACATTGCAAGTTTTGGCACCAGAGCCCACCTAAAATATAAGGGAATACATTGCAAGTAACAAGGTGGGCATCAGGCATTAGGGTCCACATGGAATACATTTCAAGGTTAGGCATCAGACACCCACTTTGGAATCAGGCACCCAACAGGAAAATAAGGGAATAAATTTCTAGTTTTGGCATCATGCGCCCACCTGGAAAACAAGGGAATATATTTCAAATTTTTGCGTCGGGCGTCCACCTGGAAAAAGGGAATGCATTTCATGTTTTGGCATCAGACGCCCACCTAGAAAACAAGAGAATACATTTCAAGTTTTGGCATCAGACGCCCACCTGGATAACAAGGGAATATGTTTAAAGTTTTGGCATTAGGCGCCCACCTGGAAAACAAGGGAATACATTGAAAATTTTGGCATCAGGCGCCCACCTGGATAATAGAGGAATACATTGCATGTTTCGGCATCAGGCTCCCACTTGAAAAACAAGGGAATACATTTAAATTTTTTTTGTCGGGCGCCCACTTGGAAAACATGGGAATACATTTCAAGTTTTGGCATTAGGAGCCCACCTAGAAAAAAAGGGAATACAATTCAAGTTTTTGCATCGGGCTCCCACCAGGAAAACAAGGGAATACATTTCAAGTTTCGGGATCAGGCGCCCACCTGGAAATTAAGGGAATACATTTGAAGTTTTGGCATCAGACGCCCACTTGGAAAATAAGGGAATACATTTTAAGTTTTGGCATCAGGCACCCACCTAGAAAAAAAGGGAATATATTTAAAGTTTTTGCATAGTTCGCCGACCTAGAAAACAATGGAATACATTTCAAGTTTTGGCATCAGGCGCCCAAATGGATAACATGGGAATACATTTCATGTTTTGGCATCATTCGACCACCTGGATAACAAGGGAATACTTTTCATGTTTTGGCATCGGGCCCACCTGGAAAACAAGGGAATATATTTAAAGTTTTGGCATTAGGTGCCCACCTGGATAACAAGGGAATACATTGCATGTTTTGGCATTAGGGGCCTACCTGGAAAACAAGGGAATACATTGCAAGTTTTGGCATTAGGCGCCGACCTAGATAACAAGGGAATACATTGCAAGTTTTCGCATCAGGCACCCATTTGGAAAACAAGGGAATACATTGCAAGTTTTGGCATCAGGCGCCCACCTGGATAATAAGGGAATACATTGCATGTTTCGGTATCAGGCGCCCACCTGGAAAGCAAGGGAATACATTTCAAATTTTTGTGTCCGGCGCACACCTGAAAAACAAGGGAATACATTTGAAGTTTTGGCATCAGGCACCCACTTGGAAAATAAGGGAATACATTTCATGTTTTGGTATCAGGCGCCCACCTGGAAAATAAGGGAATACATTTTAAGTTTTGGCATCAGGCACCCACCTAGAAAAAAAGGGAATACATTTCAAGTTTTTGCATAGGGCGCCGACCTGGAAAACAAGGGAATACATTTCAAGTTTTGGCATCAGACGCCCACCTGGATAATAAGGCAATATATTTCAAGTTTTGGCATCATGCGCCCACCTGGATAACAATGGAATACATTGCATTTTTTTGCACCAGGCACCCACCTTGATAACAAGGGAAGACATTGCAAGTTTTGGCATCAGGCACCCACTTGAAAAACAAGGGAATACATTTCAAGTTTCGGCATTAGACACCCACCTGTAAAATAAGGGAATACATTTCATGTTTTGGCATCAGGCGCCCACCTGAGGGAATACATTTCAAGTTTTGCCATTAGACGCCCACCTAGATAATAAGGGCTTACATTTCAAGTTTTGGCATCAGGCGGCCACCTAGATAAGCAAGTTTTGGCACCAGAGCCCACTTAAAATATAAGGGAATACATTGCAAGTAACAAGGTGGGCATCAGGCATTAGGGTCCACCTGGAATACATTTCAAGGTTAGGCATCAGACGCCCACCTTGATTATAAGGGAATAGAATGCAAGTTTTAGCATCATGCGCCCACCTGAAAAACAAGGGAATACATTTCTAGTTTTGGAATCAGGCGCCCACCTGGAAAATAAGGGAATAAATTTCTAGTTTTGGCATCAGGCGCCCACTTGGAGAACAAGGGAATATATTTCAAATTTTTGCGTCGGGCGTCCACCTGGAAAAAAAGGAATACATTTCATGTTTTGGCATCAGACGCCCACCTGGAAAACAAGAGAATACATTTCAACTTTTGGCATCAGACGCCCACCTGGATAACAAGGGAATACGTTTCAAGTTTTGGCATCAGGCGCCCACCTGGAAAACAAGGGAATACATTGAAAATTTTGGCATCAGGCGCCCACCTGGATAATAAAGGAATACATTGAATGTTTTGGCATCAGGCGCCCACTTGAAAAACAAGGGAATACATTTCAAATTTTTTCGTCGGGCACCCACCTGGAAAACATGGGAATACATTTGAAGTTTTGGCATTAGGCGCCCAGCTAGAAAAAAAGGGAATACAATTCAAGTTTTTGCATCGGGCGCCCACCTGGAAAACAAGGGAATACATTTCAAGTTTCGGGATCAGGCGCCCACCTGAAAATTAAGGGAATACATTTCAAGTTTTGGCATCAAGCGCCCAATTGGAAAATAAAGGAAAACATTTCAAGTTTTGGTATCACGCGCCCACCTGGAAATAAGGGAATACATTTTAAGTTTTGGCATCAGGCACCCACCTAGAAAAAAAGGGAATATATTTCAAGTTTTTGCATAGTGCGCCGACCTGGAAAACAAGGGAATACATTTCAAGTTTTCGCATCAGACGCCCACCTGGAAAACAAGGGAATACATTTCAAGTTTTGGCATTAGGTGCCCACCTGGATAACAAGGGAATACATTGCATGTTTTGGCATTAGGGGCCTACCTGGAAAACAAGGGAATACACTGCAAGTTTTGGCATCAGGCGCCGACCTGGATAACAAGGGAATACATTGCAAGTTTTCGCATCAGGCACCCATTTGGAAAATAAGGGAATACATTGCAAGTTCTGGCATCAGGCGCCCACCTGGATAATAAGGGAATACATTGCATGTTTCGGTATCAGGCGCCCACCTGGAAAACAAGGGAATACATTTCAAATTTTTGTGTCAGGCGCACACCTGGAAAACATGGGAATACATTTCATGTTTTGGCATTAGGCGCCCACATAGAAAAAAAGGGAATACATTACATTTTTTTGCATCGGGTGCCGACCTGGAAAACAAGGAAATACATTTCAAGTTTTGGCATCAGGCGCTCACCTGGGAAAACAAGGGAATATGTTTCAAATATATATATCAACAGGTATACATCTCAGTATTAAAGATCCTAATAAAAATAAGATGACCCCCCCCCCCCCAATTTGGTATCAGAGCTATGATAAATAAACATTTATATTAAGAAGCAAAATCATGAAAAATAACACTGACATTAATAGTACAAATCCGCAAAAAATACCCATAAACAGTGAGACAATTAAAATAACTAAGAAATCGAAGAAAATTAGAAAGGAACTAAAGAAACTATACATAGAATATAAATACTTAAGTATCACAAAAATAAACAAAGCTAGGCTATCTAAATTAATCGATATAATATCTAAAACATAATATAAATATATTTGTTATCTAAGAGATAAAAGATGAATAAGGAAGAATTCGCACTTAAAGAAAAAACATATGAAAATCCAGAAGGATTAAAAATAACGATAATATTTTCCAACTTAGGAAGAAGATACAAGAAAATAGGGAATAATCTAAACTTAATGTTAGAAAAAGAAGTTGTGAGACTAGAAGATAGTTTAACCGCAATGGTTAGAATAACAAAAGAAAATGAAGAAATAGATAGAAAATGAGAAATTAAAGAAATACAACAGCAAGCTAAAGAAAAAATACAATAGATAGAAGAAGTAAAAAATACTAAAATAACATAATTAGAAAAAGAATTAGAAATGCTAAAACAACTGTATAATAATAAACTAAAAGAAAAAGAAAAACGAAAAGAAGAAGAACAAGAGCTAAGACTGACAAATGAGATAGAAAAATTTAAAATACAATTAGAAGAAGTACAGGATAATCCGCCAAATATAAGCATAAACGAAATAAATGACCAAAGTGATAACGACGAAGATCTAGGAGAAAACTATTCAGAAACAAGTGAAACGTATACAGAACTTATAAAAGAAACAGAAAAGATAAAAACAAACCTAGAAATAAATACAGGAGATATGAACGAGGATAAACCAAGCACATCAGGAGTAAAAAATCCAAAACAATTAAACTCAACCTATTACAGAGTAAGTTATGATGCATATGATAGAAACAAAACATTATGGGATAAAGGTTAAATAAGAAATGGGCACCAAGACAGATAACTGAACAATATAATTTTTTAGATCTAGATTGTGTAGCAGATATAAATAAAACAATACAATTATGGATAGGATATATCTCAAAACAACTAATAGATAATAAAATAGCAATAGCGGAAACACGAGGATATATAGAAAGAACATTAATAGGAACTGTAAAATTATGGTTACAAAATTTATCAAGTGAAAGCTTAGACACATTAAGAAGTAATAAAAAACTTGACGGTACAACTACAACAACAGTTACAGATATATTAAATAAATATGAAATAGCAATAAGAAATGAATTTAGTATTATGACAACAGAAGTAGAAGAACAAAATAAAGAAAAAATTACAAATAGGAATTTAATGACAAAATTAGCAATATGTAATATGTGTTATATAGATGAATATACTTGTGCATTTAGAGACTATTATTATAAAGGAACATATAGTCCGGATGAAAGTAAAGAGATAAGAAAATTATATTTTACAAAATTACCAGAACCCTTTAGCTCAAAAATAATAAAAAATTGGAACGAAGCAGGACTAGCAGATACATTAGGAGCAAGGATAAAATTTCTACAAAACTGGTTTATAGAATTATGTGAAAAATATAAAGAAAACATGAAAATGGATAAAATATTAGTAAAAAATTTGGCATGTTGCAAAAGTAGAATAGCACCCCAATTTGGCTGCACAGATAAATATTACAAAAAAGAAGGAAAGAGAAAGAAATTTAAATCAAAATATTCAAAATATAAATATAGGAAACCAAGAGGAAGATGTTATGTAAAAAATTATAAACATAAAAAACCATATAGGAAAAAGAAAAAACTAACAGAATGTACTTGCTATAATTGTGGAAAGCTAGGACACTTAGCCAAAGATTGTAGATTACCAGAAAACCCAAAGAAGAAACAAATTACCGAAATACTAATAGATAATGATAAATATACACAAATAGAATATGTAGATTATGAATTAAGCAGTGAAGACAACATATATGAGATATCAGAAAACGAGTTCTCTGAAAATAAAAAGGAAATAAACAAGGATATAGAGGAATCAGATGAAGAAAATTATGACTGAAAAAGATATACAAATTATACAACAAGAAGAACACCAAGATGAACAATCTTCAGAACAGAAAATAATATTTGATACCACTATATTTGAACAAATAAAAGGAAAAGAATTAGATCTAAGTATAGATAAAATATTAGAGGTACCAACAATAAAGAATTGGTTTAAAAGACAAAAAGAAGAATACTATGTAGTAAGCCAAAGAGAACATATAATAGACTGTAAATACATTAAAGGTAAATCAAGAATACCAATTTTAAATAAGAAACTACTAAATAAAGAAATACAAGATATAAAAGCAAAAAACCCAATAAAATACGTACATCTAGGAGGAACAGAGATACTAATAAAAGCATGTTTTAGAGAAGGAATAGATACCCCTATAGAAATATACTTGGCAGACGATAGAATTGTACAACCTATAGAAAAGAGTATAATAAGTGCAGTAAGAGGTAACTTAATATACCAAAAATTTAAATTCATAATAAGTGCCAATTATTCAGTAGCAATAGACGATAAAAATAGATAAATCATTAGTACTATACTGGAAAATGTCTGGAATAGAACTAGCACCAGGAAGTAAAATATTTACAGCAAGATGTAAAAATCTATATGTTTTAACAACGAAACATAAGATAACAGCTAAAAATAAAATAAATAAAATAAAAATAGAAAATCCATTTGAAAGAATAGTATCAGTTATAGACAATAATGATTATAGTTATAAAGAAATGTATATAAAAGAAGATTTAGAAATAGTAAAGGAAAGATTAAGTACGTCAAAACGAACAAATAATGAGATACCAGAGACATCATCAAGAATAAGTACATCAAAAAGTACATCAAGAAGAATAGATTATATAACTCCACAAAAATTAATAGAACAAAAAATAGAAGAAATAAACCCACACCATTATTATATAACAGGAATAATGGACCAAAGAAAATATTTAATATTAATAAATACAGGGCAGGAAGAGAATTATGTTATAAGAGAATTAATACCAGAACAAGAGATAGTGACAATAGAACAGCAAAATTCAGAACTACCAAAAGCGTTAAGAAAAAACGAAGAAACAACTGAAAAGAATTAATTATTGGAGGAATACCAATATTAATAAATTTTAAAATATATCAAGGCGATAAAAACATTACACTAGGAATAAAATGGTTAGAAAAAGTCAAACCATATAAATTAGAAGACAGACAATTAACAATAAGTTATGAAAATAAGAAAATAATAATAAAAAGAACTTTGATATAATGCCAAAGATATACATACTTGCCAAGATAATAGTAGAAGGATATTATAATAGATATTATACACCTATGATGGATACAGGAGCAGAAGCTAACATGTGTAGACATAATTGTTTACCAGAAAGTAAATGGGAAAAGCTAAAAACCCCTATAGTAGTAACAGGATTCAATAATGAGGGAAGTATGATAACATACAAAGCAAGAAATATAAAAATACAAATATGGGATAAAATATTAACCATAGAAGAAATATATAGTTATGAATTCACAAATAAAGATATATTATTAGGAATGCCATTTTTAGATAAATTATACCCACATATTATCACAAAAACACATTGGTGGTTTACTACCCCGTGTAAACAAAAATTAGGAGCAAAAAGAGTAAATAATAAAGTAAGAAAAACAACACCCTGGATTAAAGGAAGTGAAAAGATTACCCAAAAATTAGAAAATGTAATACAAAGCAACCATAATATAGAAATAATCATTTTCTCAATAAATAAAATAAAACTACTACAAGATAAATTAGAATTACTATATAATGATAATCCACTCCAAGGATGGGAAAAACATAAAACAAAAATAAAGATTGAACTAATAGATGAAAATAGCATAATAACACAAAAACCTTTAAAATACAATTTTAATGATTTAACAGAATTTAAAATGCATATAAAGGAATTATTAGACAATAAGTACATACAAGAAAGTAATAGTAAACATACTAGCCCGACATTTATAGTAAATAAGCATAGTGAACAAAAACGAGGAAAAAGCCGTATGGTTATAGATTATAGAAATTTAAATGCAAAAACAAAAACATATAATTATCCGATACCAAATAAAATACTAAAAATCAGACAAATACAAGGATATAACTATTTCAGTAAATTTGACTGTAAATCAGGATTTTACCATTTAAAACTAGAAGATGAATCTAAAAAGTTAACAGCATTCACAACACCACAAGGATTTTATGAATGGAACGTATTACCGTTTTGATATAAAAATGCACCAGGTAGGTATAAACATTTTATGGATAACTACTTTAACCAATTAGAAAATTGTATAATATATATAGATGATATACTGTTATATTCTAGAACAGAGAACGAACATATAAAACTACTAGAAAAATTCATACACATTGTAGAAATATCAGGAATAAGTTTAAGTAAAAAGAAAGCAGAAGTAATGAAAAATCAAATAGAATTTTTAGGTATACAAATAGATAAAAACGGAATAAAAATGCAAACCCATACAGTACAAAAAATAATTGACTTAAATGAAACACTTGATACAAAAAAAAAGTTACAATCATTTTTAGGATTGGTTAACCAAGTAAGAGAATATATTCCTAAATTAGCAGAAAACTTAAAACCATTACAGAAAAAATTAAAAAAGGATATAGAATATCATTTTGACGAAAAGGATAAAATACATATACAGAAGATAAAAAATATGTGTAAAAAATTACCAAAACTATATTTCCCAGATGAAAAGAAACAGTTCACATATATTGTAGAAACTAATTCTAGTGATCACAGCTATGGAGGAGTTCTAAAATATAAATATGATAATGAAAAAATTGAACACCATTGTAGATATTATTCCGGATCATACACGGAACCACAAATTAAATGGGAGATAAATAGGAAAGAACTATTTGGATTATATAAATGTTTGTTAGCATTTGAGTCATATATTGTTTATAACAAGATTATTGTAAGAACAGATAATACACAAGTAAAATGGTGGATAACACGGAAAGTACAAGATTCAGTAACTACAAAGGAAATAAGAAGACTTGTATTGAATATACAAAATTTTACATTTACAATTGAAGTAATACGAACTGACAAGAATGTTATTGCAGATTACTTATCAAGACAAAAGTACTCAAACTGATGAGAACCAAGAATCGAAAGATATATTTGCAATCCTTACTACCCTATCATTACAGATGGATAGTATGGGCAAAAGATTACAACAGCTAGAAAGTCAGCAGCATGACTATAAAAATGCGGAGCTAAGTCGATCGGAAGACTTAAAAATTCTAGAATTAGAAGGAGACGTTGGGAAACTCCAAAAAACCCATGACAAAGTTTGTTTACCTACAGCTGCAGGCACAAGCAAACAGGTGAATAAGAATCTACATACCAATGTAAATCTAAACAACGTATTTGATAAGCCATTTACATCAAAAAAGCCAAAAGAAGCAATAGTTATAACCCCACAAACTACAACCTATGCTAATAGCCTACACCACAACAAAAAGGTATATAACCATATTACTCAAACATATATTGAGAATATATATAAAATTCAGACATTTCTGAACCTAAATCCCAGGTCAACTACCACTACAGATCCAACACAGGATTATGTAACCCAAAAACTACAGGGATATAATAGGCTAATAGCCCAACCAAAAACAAAAGCCAACCTAGTAAAGACATGTTATAACTACGGACTACTTAGCACTGTATATACCCACGACGGAGAAGAAATAATTGGAATACCAGAGCTATACAAAGCATTTGTCACCTTCAAAAGAATTACAAAAGGCAACCTATTCTTCATCAAATTCTATACAGCACCAGCTGAAATACTATATGATGAAATAAAATCCATTATACATGTGATAAAGATAGGACTAACACGAGATATGATAATACCGGAAGAAATAGAGCAACAACCGGAGATACAGAAAATGGAGATACCAAGTTTCTATGCCAACAAAAGAATAATTGGTATAGCAACTATTATTCAAGAACTAGCTAACAATTATCTACAAGGAAATGCTATCTGGAGCTATTATTCCAGAGACCAGTTAATGATATATGCCAACTCAAAAGAACTACGACAAAGAGATATGGATGAAGTCCAGAAATGGATTTTATCATTATTAAAGCCAGAAATGCAACCAACTACTAGAGCATTGAAAAAAGAATTTATTTCAAACGAGTTATTGACAAGATACTGCAAACTAGTGGGACACAAATATCCAGGCCACATATGTTCAAAGTGCAACGGAGATGATAACTATGTACCAGAAGTCCAACTAGAATGAAGGTATCAGCAAGAAGACAAATGAAGAAGACAACTATTAAAAATAGATAATGTAAAAGTCGTAAAGTAAATAGTACGAGTCATAATCATGAACAGTAAAGGTCATTCATGAAGAGTCATTTGTGAATAGTAAGAGTCATATTCATGAACAGTAAAGGTCGTTCATGAAAGGTCGTTTGTAAACAGTAGGAGTCGTTTAAATTTTCTATATATAGAATGTAAATCCGAGGAAGAAGGGACATCCTCATCCTCACCTTCTCTCTCTTATCTTCTCTCAATAAAATATCTAATTATATACAAACTTCTGAAAGCTATGGAGCATTCAAACGAGTTACAAAACCAGGTAAGTTTATTCATAATCATGTTTAACTAAACTCTTATATTCCTTATAATCTCTTGAATATCATAATTGTTTATCATGTTATAGTACTGTTATAAAGAACATCTTGAGAAAGTTTGCCTGTCTAATAATGCTGAGAGTAGTTAAGCCCAGACTATGCCATCCTAAAGTGGAAACCAGTAGGCAAGGAAGCCGTTTAGGGGAGTACACAGAGTTGAGGCGCTGTTAGGATAAATGATTGAAGCATGACAAACATGGTAGTGACCAGAAAAGATTGTTCAGTATAACTTATTAAAATATGATAAACTCTATGATAAACAAAGAGGTTAGAGGGAATATGTTTAGTAAACACATGATAAGGATAAATAGTAAATCTGAATGAACAACCACACGTATTTATTAGAAGAAAATATTGACTACAAAATACTTATATTATATATCTTTAACAGACTTAATAACGATGTTAAAAGAAAAATTTATGATATTTTAGTTACTTTTGAAATAATATATGTAATGGAACAAGCATTTACAGAACTAATTGTATAACAAGAAATAGATATATTAGATCTATATGAATTAGATTTATATTCAGATTAATGATCACATATCAAGTTACTAAAATCTGTTTATAAATGAAACGTAACACTTTTCATTACATAAGATTCTATAACACCCAGAAATGGAAACTTCTTAAAAACCTCAGTAACATAAATAGAAAAATAGATTGTGTTAAACACAATATTAAAACATGCAAAGACATAATTAGATATAATAGACTACGTAATAAAGCTTTATTAACTATAGAAAAAGAAATTGAATTCTATGAAGATAATCTTGAAAGTTATCAACACAGAAAAGAATTAATTCTGACAAATATAGAAACCATGGATATATGTATCAACAGGTATACATCTCAGTATTAAAGATCCTAATAAAAATAAGATGACCCCCCCCCACACACACACACTTGGAAAATAAGGGAATATATTTCAAGTTTTGGTATCAGGCGCCCACCTGGAAAATAAGGGAATACATTTTAAGTTTTGGCATTAGGCACCCACCTAGAAAAAAAGGGAATACATTTCAAGTTTTTGCATAGGGCGCCGACCTGGAAAACAAAGGAATATTTTTTATGTTTTGGCATCATACGCCCACCTGGATAACGAGGCAATATATTTCATGTTTTGGCATCAGGAGCCCACCAGGAAAACATGGGAATACATTGCAAGTTTTGGCATCAGGAGACTACTTGGAAAAGAAGGGAATACATTTCATGTTTTGGCATCAAGCACCCACATGGATAATAAGGGATTACATTTCAAGTTTTGGCATTAGATGCCCACCTGGATAACAAGGCAATATAATTGACTGGATAACAAGGCAATATAATTGATGTTCTGGCATCAGACGCCCACTTGGATAACGAGGCAATATATTTCATGTTTTGGCATCAGGAGCCCACCTGGATAACATGGGAATACATTTCATGTTTTGGAATCAGTCGCCCACCTGGATAACAAGGGAGTACATTTCAAGTTTTGGCATTAGGCGCACACCTAGAAAACAAGGGAATACATTCCATGTTTGGGCATTAGGCGCCCACCTGGAAAATAAGGGAATATATTGCTTGTTTTGGCATCAGGAGCCCACCTGGAAAACAAGGGAATACATTGCATGTTTTGGCATCAGGCGCCGACCTGGATAATAAGGGAATACATTGCAAGTTTATGCATCAGGCGCCCACCTGGAAAACAAGGGAATACATTGCAAGTTTTGGCATCAGGCGCCCACCTGGTTAATAAGGGAATACATTGCATGTTTCGGCATCAGGAGACCACTTGGAAAATAAGGGAATACATTTCAAGTTTTGGCATCAGGCACCCAGCTGAAAAACAAGGGAATACATTTAAAGTTTTGGCATCAGACGCACACCTGGAAAGCAAGGGAATACATTTCAAGTTTTGGCATCAGGCGCCCACATGGAAAACTAGGGAATACACTCCATGTTTTGGCATCAGGCACCCACCTAGATAACAAGGGAATACATTTCAGGTTTTGGCATTAGACGCCTACCTGGATAACAAGGAAATATATTTTAGGTTTTGGCATCCGACGCCCACCTGGATAACGAAGCAATATATTTCATATTTTGGCATCTGGCGCCCATCTAGAAAATAAAGGAATACATTTCATGTTTTGGCATCAGGCGCCCACCTGGAAAACAAGGGAATACATTTCAAGTTTTGGCATCAGGTGCCCACCTGGATAACAAGGGAATACATTGCAAGTTTTGGCATCAGGCGACCACTTGGAAAACAAGGGAATATATTTCAAGTTTAGGGATCAGGCGCCCACATAGAAAAAAAGGGAATACATTTCATGATTTTGCATAGGGCGCCCACCTGGAAAACAAGGGAATACATTTCATGTTTTGGCATCAGACGCCCACCTGGATAACAAGGAAATTTATTTCATGTTTTGGCATCAGACGCCGACCCGGATAATAAGGCAATATATTTCATGTTTTGGCATCAGGCGCCCACCTTGATAACAAGGGAATACATTGCAAGTTTGGGCATCAGGCGCCGACCTGGAAAATAAGGGAATACATTGCAAGTCATGGCATCAGGCGCCCAACTGGAAAATAAGGGAATACATTACAAGTCTTGGCATCAGGTGCCCACCTGGAAAACCAGGGAATACATTTCATGTTTTGGCATCAAGCACCCACATGGATAATAAGGGATTACATTTCAAGTTTTGGCATCAGATGCCCACCTGGATAACAAGGCAATATAATTGACTGGATAACAAGGCAATATAATTGATGTTCTGGCATCAGACGCCCACTTGGATAACGAGGCAATAAATTTCATGTTTTGGCATCAGTCGCCCACCTGGATAACATGGGAATACATTTCATGTTTTGCATCAGTCGCCCACCTGGATAACAAGGGAGTACATTTCAAGTTTTGGCATTAGGCGCCCACCTAGAAAACAAGGGAATACATTCCATGTTTGGGCATTAGGCGCCCACCTGGAAAATAAGGGAATATATTGCTTGTTTTGGCATCAGGAGCCCACCTGGAAAACAAGGGAATACAATGAATGTTTTGGCATCAGACGCCGACTTGGATAATAAGGGAATACATTGCAAGTTTATGCATCAGGCGCCCACCTGGAAAACAAGGGAATACATTGCAAGTTTTAGCATCAGGCGCCCACCTGGTTAATAAGGGAATACATTGCATGTTTCGGCATCAGGCGACCACTTGGAAAATAAGGGAATACATTTCAAGTTTTGGCATCAGGCACCCAACTGAAAAACAAGGGAATACATTTAAAGTTTTGGCATCAGACGCACACCTGGAAAGCAAGGGAATACATTTCAAGTTTTGGCATCAGGCGCCCACATGAAAAACTAGGGAATACACTTCATGTTTTGGCATCAGGCACCCACCTAGATAACAAGGGAATACATTTCAGGTTTTGGCATTAGACGCCTACCTGGATAACAAAGAAATATATTTTAGGTTTTGGCATCAGACGCCCACCTGGATAACGAAGCAATATATTTCATATTTTGGCATCTGGCGCCCATCTAGAAAAAAAAGGAATACATTTCATGTTTTGGCATCAGGCGCCCACCTGGAAAACAAGGGAATACATTTCAAGTTTTGGCATCAAGTGCCCACCTGGATAACAAGGGAATACATTGCAAGTTTTGGCATCAGGCGACCACTTGGAAAACAAGGGAATATATTTCAAGTTTAGGGATCAGGCGCCCACATAGAAAAAAGGGAATACATTTCATGATTTTGCATAGGGCGCCCACCTGGAAAACAAGGGAATACATTTCATGTTTTGGCATCAGACGCCCACCTGGATAACAAGGAAATTTATTTCATGTTTTGGAATCAGACGCCGACCCGGATAATAAGGCAATATATTTCATGTTTTGGCATCAGGGCCCACCTTGATAACAAGGGAATACATTGCAAGTTTGAGCATCAGGCGCCGACCTGGAAAATAAGGGAATACATTGCAAGTCATGGCATCAGGCGCCCAACTGGAAAATAAGGGAATACATTGCAAGTCTTGGCATCAGGTGCCCACCTGGAAAACCAGGGAATACATTTCAAGTTTTGGCATCAGGCGCACACATAGAAAACAAGGGAATACATTTCATGTTTTGGCATCGGGCGCCCACATGGATAACAAAGGAATATTTTTTATGTTTTGGCATCAGACGCCCACCTGGATAACGAGGCAATATATTTCATGTTTTGGCATCATGAGCCCACCAGGAAAACATGGGAATACATTGCAAGTTTTTGCATCAGGCACCCACTTGCAAACAAGGGAATGCATTTCATGTTTTGGCATGATTCGACCACCTGGATAACATGGGAATACATTTCATGTTTTGGCATCAGTCGCCCACCTGGATAACAAGGGAGTACATTTCAAGTTTTGGCATTAGGCGCCCACCTAGAAAATAAGGGAATACATTCCATGTTTGGGCATTAGGCGCCCACCTGGAAAATAAGGGAATATATTGCTTGTTTTGGCATTAGGAGCCCACCTGGAAAACAAGGGAATACATTGCATTTTTTGGCATCAGGCGCCGACCTGGATAATAAGGGAATACATTGCAAGTTTATGCATGCGCCCACCTGGTTAATAAGGGAATACATTGCATGTTTCGGCATCAGGCGACCATTTGGAAAATAAGGGAATACATTTCAAGTTTTGGCATCAGGCACCCAGCTGAAAAACAAGGGAATACATTTAAAGTTTTGGCATCAGACGCACACCTGGAAAACAAGGGAATACATTTCAAGTTTTGGCAACAGGTGCCCACCTAGAAAATAATGGAATACATTCCAAGTTTTGGCATTAGGCGCCCACTTGGATAACAAGGGAATACATTTCATGTTTTGGCATCAAGCGCCCACCTGGAAAACAAGGGAATACATTTTAAATTTTTGCGTCGGGCGCCCACCTGGAAAACACGGGAATACATTTCAAGTTTTGGCATTAGGCGCCCACCTGGATAACAAGGGAATACATTGCAAGTTTGGGCATCAGGCGTCGACCTAGAAAATAAGGGAATACATTGCAAGATTTGGCATCAGGCGCCCACCTGGAAAACAAGGGAATATATTTCAAGTTTTGGCATCAGGCACCCACATGGAAAAGAAGGGAATACATTTCATGTTTTGGCATCAAGCACCCACCTGGATAACAAGTGATTACATTTCAAGTTTTGGCATCAGATGCCCACCTGGATAACAAGGAAATATAATTGACTGGATAACAAGGCAATATAATTGATGTTCTGGCATCAGACGCCTACTTGGATAACGAGGCAATATATTTCATGTTTTGGCATCAGGAGTCCACCTGGAAAACATGGGAATATATTTCATGTTTTGGTATCTGGCACCCATCTAGAAAAAAAAGGATTACATTTCAAGTTTTGGCATCAGGCGCCCACCTGGAAAACAAGGGAATACATTGCAAGTTTTGTTATTAGTCGACCACTTGTAAAACAAAGGAATATATTTCATGTTTTGGCATCAGGCAACCACCTGCAAAACAAGGGAATACATTTCAAGTTTTGGCATCAAGTGCCCACCGGGAAAACATGGGAATACATTTCAAGTTTAGGCATCGGGCGCCCACATAGAAAAAAGGGGAATACATTTTAATATTATGCATAGGTCGCCCACCTGGAAAACAAGATAATACATTTCAAGTTTTGGCATCATACGCCCACCTAGATAACAAGGTAATATATTTTATGTTATGGCATCAGATGCCCACCAGGATAACAAGGCAATATATTTTATGTTTTGGCATCAGGTGCCCACCTGGTTAACAAGGGAATACATTGCAAGTTTTGGCATCAGGAGCCCACCTAGAAAACAAGGGAATACATTACAAGTTTTGGCATTAGTTTCCCACCTGGATATCAAGGGAATCATTCCATGTTTTGGCATCAGGCGCCCACCTGGAAAATAAGGGAATACAATGCAAGTTTCGGCATCAGGCGCCCACTTGGATAACAAGGGAATATATTTCAAGTTTTGGCATCAGGCGCCCACCTGGAAAATAAGGGAATACATTACATGTTTGGGCATCAGGTGCCCACTTGCAAAACAATGGAATATATTTCAAGTTTTGGCATCAGGCGCCCACAAGGAAAACAAGGGAATACATTTCAAGTTTTGGCATTAGGCGCCCACCTGGATAACAAGGGAATATATTTCATGTTTTGGCATCATTCGACCACCTGGAAAATAAGAGAATACATTTCAAGTTTTGGCATCAGACACCCACCTGGAAAACAAGGGTATACATTTCATGCTTTGGCATCAGGAGCCCAGCTAGATAACAAGGGAATACATTTCAAGTTTTGGCATCAGACGCCCACCTAGATAACAAGGGAATACGTTTTAAGTTTTGGCATCAGGCGCCCACCTGGAAAACAAGGGAATACATTTCATGTTTTGGCATCAGGATCCCACTTGGAAAACAAGGGAATACATTTCAAGTTTTGGCATTAGGCGCCCAGCTAGAAAGCAAGGGAATACATTACAAGTTTTGGAATTAGGAGCCCGCCTGGAAAACAAAGTAATACAATGCAAGTTTTGGCATCAGGCGCCAACCTGGATTACATGGGAATACATTGCAAGTTTTAGCATTAGGCACCCACCTAGAAAACAAGGGAATACATTGCATGTTTTGGCATCAGGCGCCCACCTGGATAATAAGGGAATACAGCACATGTTTCGGCATCAGGCGAACACTTATAAAACAAGGGAATACATTTCAAGTTTTGGCATCAGGCGCCCACTTGAAAAACAAGGGAATTCATTTCAAGTTTTGGGAGCAGGCACCCACCTGGAATAAATGGGAATACATTTCAAGTTTATGTATCAGTCGCCCACATAGAAAAAAAGGGAATACATTTCATGATTTTGCATAGGGCGCCCACTTGGAAATCAAGGGAATACATTTCAAGTTTTGGCATCAGGCGCCTATATGGAAAACAAGGGAATACATTTCATGTTTTGGAATCAGGCGCCCACCTAGATAACAAGGGAATACATTTTAAATTTTGGCATCAGACTCCTACCTGGATAATAGGGCAATATATTTTATGTTTTGGCATCAGACGCCCACCTGGATAACGAAGCAATATATTTCATGTTTTGGCATCAGGAGCCCACCTGGAAAACATGGGAATATATTTCAAGTTTTGGCATCTGGCGCCCATCTAGAAAAAAAAGGAATACATTTCATATTTTGGCATCAGGCGCCCACCTAGAAAACAAGGGAATACATTTCAAGTTTCGGCATCAGGAGCCCACCTGGATAACGAGGGAATACATTGCAAGTTTTGGCATCAGGAGACCACTTGGAAAACAAGGGAATATATTTCAAGTTTTGGCATCAGGCGCCCACCTGGAAAATAAGGTAATACATTTCAAGTTTTGGACTCAAACGCCCACCTGGATAACAAGGCAATATGTTTCAAGTTTTGGCATTAGGAGCCCACCGGGATAACTATGGAATACATTGTAAGTTTTGGCATCAGGCACCCACCTGGATAACAAGGGAAGACATTGCAAGTTCTGGCATCAGGCGCCCACCTTCAAAATAAGGGAAAACATTTCAATTTTCGGCATCAGGCGCCCACCTGGAAAACAAGGGAATACATTTCAAGTTTTGGCATCAGGCGCATACCTGAGGGAATACATTTCAAGTTTTGGCATCAGAAGTCCACCTGGATAACAAGGGAATACATTTCATGTTTTGGTATCAGGCTGCCACCTGGATAACAAGGGAATACATTGCATGTTTTGGCATCAGAGCCAACCTAGAATATAAGGAAATACATTGCTAGTTTTGGCATCAGGCTTGCTAGTTTTGGCATCAGGCGCCGACCTGGATAACAAGGGAATACATTGCATGTTTTGGCATCAGGCGCCCACCTGGATAATAAGGGAATACATTGCTTGTTTCGGCATCAGGGGACCACTTGGAAAACAAGGAAATACATTTCAAGTTTTGGCATCAGGCGCCCACCTGAAAAACAAGGGAATACATTTCAAGTTTTGGCATCAGGCGCCCACCTGGAAAAACATGGGAATACATTTCAAGTTTTAGCATCAGGCGCCCACCTGGAAAACAAGGGAATACATTTCTAAATTGTGAGTCGGGCGCCCACTCGGAAAACATGGGAATACATTTCAACTTTTGGCATCAGGCGCTCACCTCGGAATATAAGGGAATACTTTTCAAGTTTCGGGATCAGGCGCCCACCTGGTAAACAAGTGAATACATTTCAAGTTTTGGCATCAGGCGCCTACTTGGAAAATAAGGGAATACATTTCATGTTTTGGTATCAGGCGCCCACCTGGAAAATAAGGGAATACATCTTAAGTTTTTGCATCAGGTGCCCACCTAGAAAAAAGGGGAATACATTTCAAGTTTTTGCATAAGCGCTGATCTGGAAAACAAGGGAATATATTTCAAGTTTTGGCATCAGACGCCCACCTGGATAACACGGGTAACATTTCAAGTTTTGGCATCAGACGCCTACCTAGATAACAAGGGAATACATTTCATGTTTTGGCAACAGGTGCCCACCTAGAAAATAAGGGAATACATTTCAAGTTTTGGCATCAGGCGCCCACCTGGTAAACAAGGGAATACATTTCAAATTTTTGCATCGGGCACCCTCCTGGAAAACATGGGAATACATTTCAAGTTTTTGCATTAGGCGCCCACCTAGAAAAAAAGGGAATACATTTCAAGTTTTGGCATCAGGCGCCCCCATGGAAAACAAGAGAATACATTTCATGTTTTGGAATCAGGCGCCCACCTAGATAACAAGGGAATACATTTCATGTTTTGGCATCAGACTCCTACCTGGATAACAGGGCAATATATTTTAGGTTTTGGCATCAGACGCCCACCTGGATAACGAAGCAATATATTTCATATTTTGGGATCAGGAGCCCACCTGGAAAACATGGGAATATATTTCAAGTTTTGGCATCTGGCGCCCATCTAGAAAAAAAAGAAATACATTTCATGTTTTGGCATCAGGCGCCCACCTAGAAAACAAGGGAATACATTTCAAGTTTCGGCATCAGGCGCCCACCTGGATAACGAGGGAATACATTGCAAGTTTTGGCATCAGGAGACTACTTGGAAAACAAGGGAATATATTTCAAGTTTTGGCATCAGGCGCCCACCTGGAAAAAAAGGGAATACATTTCAAGTTTTGGCATCAAACGCCCACCTGGATAACAAGGCAATATATTTCAAGTTTTGGCATCAAGCGCCCACCGGGATAACTATGGAATACATTGTAAGTTTTGGCATCAGGCACCCACCTGGATAACAAGGAAAGACATTGCAAGTTTTGGCAGGTGCCCACCTTCAAAATAAGGGGAAACATTTCATGTTTAGGCATCAGGCACCCACTTGAAAAACAAGGGAATACATTTCAAGTTTTGGCATCAGACGCCCACCTGAGGGAATACATTTCAAGTTTTGGCATCAGAAGTCCACCTGGATAACAAGGGAATAAATTTCAAGTTTTGGTATCAGGCGGCCACCTGGATAACAAGGGAATACATTGCAAGTTTTGGCATCAGAGCCCACCTAGAATATAAGGGAATACATTGCTAGTTTTGGCATTAGGCGCCGACCTGGATAACAAGGGAATACATTGCAAGTTTTGGCATCAGGCGCCCACCTGGATAATAAGGGAATACATTGCATGTTTCGGCATCACGGGACCACTTGTAAAACTAGGAAATACATTTCAAGTTTTGGTATCAGGCGCCCACCTGAAAAATAAGGGAATACATTTCAAGTTTTGGCATCAGGCGCCCACCTGGAAAAACATGGGAATACATTTCAAGTTTTGGCATCAGGCGCCCTCCTGGAAAATAAGGGAATACATTTCAAATTTTTTAGTAGGGCGCCCACTCGGAAAACATGGGAATACATTTCAAGTTTTGACATTAGGCGCCCACCTAGAAAAAAAGGGAATACATTTCACGTTTTTGCATCGGGCGCCCACCCGAAAAACAAGGGAATACATTTCAACTTTTGGCATCAGGCGCTCACCTCGAAAAATAAGGGAATACTTTTCAAGTTTCGGGATCCGGCGCTCACCTGGAAAACAATGTAGGCGATAAAAACATTACACTAGGAATAAAATGGTTAGAAAAAGTCAAACCATATAAATTAGAAGATAGGCAATTAACAATAAGTTATGAAAATAGTAACAATAGAATAGCAAAATTCAGAACTACCAAAAGCGACCGCGGCCGCGGTCACTTTTACGTGCCCAGCACTAAGCCAGCGTGCCCGGCGCTAATTATACCGCGGTCAGCACTAAAAATTCTGCCCCTATCCTTTTTCTAAGTTCCAAAATGTCCGTACTCGCTCAAAACTCACCCGAAACACACCCGGATCCATCAGACCTCAACCCAAACACACCAACACCTCTCATAACATCATTAACACCTTGTCGAGCTTTTGAATCACTCAAAACAACATCAAGTATCTGTTTGGGTACCTTTGTCTTGATAGGTAGTCTGCAATAACATTCTTGTCAGTTCGTATTACTTCAATTGAATGTAAAATTTTGTATATTCAATACAAGTCTCCTTATTTCCTTTGTAGTTACTGAATCCTGTACTTTCCGTGTTATCCACCATTTTACTTGTGTATTATCTGTTCTTACTATAAATTTGTTATAAACAATATATGGCTCAAATGCTAACAAACATTTATATAATCCAAATAGTTCTTTCCTATTTATCTCCCATTTTACTTGTGGTTCCGTGTATGATCCGGAATAATATCTACAATGGTGTTCAATTTTTTCATTATCATATTTATATTTTAGAACTCCTCCGTAGCTGTGATCACTAGAATCAATTTCTACAATATATGTAAACTGTTTCTTTTCATCCGGAAAATATAGTTTTGGTAATGTTTTACACATATTTTTTATCTTCTGTATTTGTATTTTATCTTTTTCGTCAAAATGATATTCTATATCCTTTTTTAATTTAAGTTTTCTGCCAATTTAGGAATATATTCTCTTACTTGGTTAACCAATCCTAAAAATGATTGTAACTTCTTTTTTGTATCAAGTGTTTCATTTAAGTTAATTATTTTTTGTACTTTATGGGTTTGCATTTTTATTCCGTTTTTGTCTATTTGTATACCTAAAAATTCTATTTGATTTTTCATTACTTCTGCTTTCTTTTTACTTAAACTTATTCCTGATATTTCTACAATGTGTATGAATTTTTCTAGTAGTTTTATATGTTCGTTCTCTGTTCTAGAATACAACAGTATATCATCTATATATATTATACAATTTTCTAATTGGTTAAAGTAGTTATCCATAAAATGTTGATATCTACCTGGTGCATTTTTATATCCAAATGGTAATACATTCCATTCATAAAATCCTTGTGGTACTGTGAATGCTGTTAACTTCTTAGATTCGTCTTCTAGTTTTAAATGGTAAAATCCTGATTTACAATCAAACTTACTAAAATAGTTATATCCTTGTATTTGTCTGATTTTTAGTATTTTATTTGGTATCGGATAATTATATGTTTTTGTTTTTGCATTTAAGTTTCTATAATCTATAACCATACGGCTAGTTTATCTTCATAGAATTCAATTTCATTTTCTATAGTTAATCATGTTTAATACTGAGATGTATACCTGTTGATACATATATCCATGGTTATGTTTAATACTGAGATGTATACCTGTTGATACATATATCCATGGTTTAACCAATTCTTTATTGTTGGTACTTCTAATATTTTGTCTATGCTTAGATCCAATTCTTTTCCTTTTATTTGTTCAAATATATTAGCGTCAAATATTATTTTTTGTTCTGAAGATTGTTCATCTTGGTGTTCTTCTTGTTGTATAATTTGTATATCTTTTTCAGTCATAATTTTCCTCGTCTGATTCTTCTATATCCTTGTTTATTTCCTTTTCATTTTCAGAGAACTCGTTTTCTGATATCTCATATATGCTGTCTTCACTGCTTAATTCATAATCTACATATTCTACTTGTGTATATTTATCATTACCTATCAATATTTCGGTAATTTGTTTCTTCTTTGGGTTTTTTGGTAATTTACAATCTTTGGCTAAATGTCCTAGCTTTCCACAATTATAGCAAGTACATTCTGTTAGTTTTTTCTTTTTCCTATATGGTTTTTTATGTTTATAATTTTTTACATAATATCTTCCTCTTGGTTTCCTATATTTATATTTTGAATATTTTGATTTAAATTTCTTTTTCTTTCCTTCTTTTTTATAATATTTATCTGTGCAGCCAAATTGGGGTGCTATTCTACTTTTGCAACATGCCAAATTTTTTACTAATATTTTTTCCATTTTCATGTTTTCTTTATATTTTTCACATAATTCTATAAACCAGTTTTGTAGAAATTTTATCCTTGCTCCTAATGTATCTGCTAGTCCTGCTTCGTTCCAATTTTTTATTATTTTTGAGCTAAAGGGTTCTGGTAATTTTGTAAAATATAATTTTCTTATCTCTTTACTTTCATCCGGACTATATTTTCCTTTATAATAATAGTCTCTAAATGCACAAGTATATTCATCTATATAACACATATTACATATTGCTAATTTTGTCATTAAATTCCTATTTGTAATTTTTTCTTTATTTTGTTCTTCTACTTCTGTTGTCATACTACTAAATTCATTTCTTATTGCTATTTCATATTTATTTAATATATCTGTAACTGTTGTTGTAGTTGTACCGTCAAGTTTTTTATTACTCCTTAATGTGTCTAAGCTTTCACTTGATAAATTTTGTAACCATAATTTTACAGTTCCTATTAATGTTCTTTCTATATATCCTGGTGTTTCTGCTATTGCTATTTTATTATCTATTAGTTGTTTTCAGATATATCCTATCCATAATTGTATTGTTTTATTTATATCTGCTACACAATCTAGATCTAAAAAATTATATTGCTCAGTTATCTGTCTTGGTGCCCATTTCTTATTTAACCTTTTATCCCATAATGTTTTGTTTCTATCATATGCATCATAACTTACTCTGTAATAGGTTGGGTTGAAATGTTTTGGATTTTTTACTCCTGATATGCTTGGTTTATCCTCGTTCATATCTCCTGTATTTATTTCTGGGTTTATTTTTATCTTTTCTGTTTTTTCTATAAGTTTTGTGTATGTTTCACTTGTTTCTGAATAGTTTTCTCCTAGTTCTGTGTCTTTATCACTTTGGTCATTTATTTCGTTTATACTTATTTTTGATGGACTCTCATGTACTTCTTCTAACTGTAATTTGAACTTTTCTATCTCATTTGTTAGTTTTAGTTCTTGTTCTTCTTCTTTACGTTTTTCCTTTTCTTTTAGTTTATTTGCATACATCTGTTTTAGCATCTCTAATTCTTTTTCTAATTCTGTTATTTTAGTGTTTTTTACTTCCTCTATCTGTTGTATTTTTTCTTTAGCTTGCTGTTGTATTTCTTTAATCTCTCGTTTTCTATCTATTTCTTCGTTTTCTTTTGTTATTCTAACCATGGCAGTTAAACTTTCCTCTAGTTTTACAGTTTCTTTTTCTAACATTAAGTTTAGGTTATTTCCTATTTTTTTATATCTTCTTCCTAAGTTGGAAAATATTATTGTTATTTTTAATCCTTCTGGATTCTCATATGTTTTCTTTTCTAGTGCGAATTCTTCTTTATTCATCTTTTATCCTTTAGATAACAATCATATTTATATTCTGTTTTAGATATTATATCGATTAATTTAGACAACCTAGCTTTGTTTATTTTTGTGATACTTAAGTATTCATATTCTATGTATAGTTTCTTTAGTTTCTTTCTAATTTTCTGCGATTTCTTAGTTATTTTAATTGTTTCACTATTTTGCGGGTTTGTACTATTAATGTCAGTGTTATTTTTCATGATTTGCTTCTTAATATAAATGTTTATTTTCCATAGCTCTGATACCAATTTGAGGGGTCATGAGATGTATACCTGTTGTACATTGATATGTGGCTTTTTGTTAACTTGTTTGCTTGTACCTGCAGCTGTATATAAAGCAACTGTGTTATGGGTTTTTTGGAGTTTCCCAACGTCTCCTTCTAACTCTGGAAGTTTAGAGTCTTCCGTTTGACTTAGTTCCGCATTTTTATAGTCATGCTGCTGACTTAGCTTGCTTTCCTCTAGCTGTTGTAATCTTTTTCCCATACCATCCATCTGTAAAGATAGAGTAGTAAGGATTGTAAATATGTCTTTTGATTCTTGGCTTTCATCTGTTTGGGTACCTTTGTCTTGATAGGTAGTCTGCAATAACATTCTTGTCAGTTCGTATTACTTCAATTGTAAATGTAAAATTTTGTATATTCAATACAAGTCTCCTTATTTCCTTTGTAGTTACTGAATATAAATGTTTATTTTCCATAGCTCTGATACCAAGCATCTGGCGCCCACATGGAAAACATGGGAATACATTGCAAGTTTTGTAATTAGGCGACCACTTGTAAAACAAGGGAATATATTTCTTGTTTTGGCATCAGGCATCCACCTGCAAAACAAGGGAATACATTTCAAGTTTTGGCATCGGGTGCCCACCTGGAAAACATGGAATACATTTCAAGTTTAGGCATCAGGCGCCCACATAGAAAAAAGGGGAATACATTTCAATATTTTGCATAGGTCGCCCACCTGGAAAACAAGAGAATACATTTCATGTTTTGGCATCAGAAGCCCACCAGGATAACAAGGCAATATATTTTATGTTATGGCATCAGATGCCCAACAGGATAATAAGGCAATATATTTCATGTTTTGGCATCAGGCGCCCACCTGGTTAACAAGGGAATACATTGCAAGTTTTGGCATCAGGAGCCCACCTAGAAAACAAGGGAATACATTACAAGTTTTGGCATTAGTTGCCCACCTGGATATCAAGGGAATCATTCCATGTTTTGGCATCAGGCGCCCACCTGGAAAATAAGGGAATACAATGCAAGTTTTGGAATCAGGCGCCCACCTGGATAACAAGGGAATACATTGCAAGTTTTGGCATCAGGCGCCCACTTGGATAACAAGGGAATATATTTCAAGTTTTGGCATCAGGCGCCCACCTGGAAAATAAGGGAATACATTACTTGTTTGGGCATCAGGTGCCCACTTGAAAAACAAGGGAATATATTTCAAGTTTTGGCATCAGGTGCCCACCAGGAAAACATGGGAATACATTTCAAGTTTTGGCATTAGGCGCCCACTTGGATTACAAGGGAATATATTTCATGTTTTGGCATCATTCGACCACCTGGAAAACAAGACAATACATTTAATGTTTTGGTATCAGGAGCCCACCTGGAAAACAAGGGAATACATTTCGAGTTTTGGCATCAGACGCCTACCTGGATAACAAGGGAATACGTTTCAAGTTTTGGCATCAGGCGCCCACCTGAAAAACAAGGGAATACATTTCATGTTTTGGCATTAGGCGCGCACCTGGAAAAAAGGGAATACATTGCAAGTTTTAGAATTAGGAGCCCACCTGGAAAACAAGGTAATACAATGCAAGTTTTGGCATCAGGCGCCAACCTGGATTACAAGAGAATACATTGCAAGTTTTGGCATCAGGCACCCACCTAGAAAACAAGGGAATACATTGCATGTTTTGGCATCAGGCGCCCACCTGGATAATAAGGGAATACATCGCATGTTTCGGCATCAGGCGACCACTTGTTAAATAAGGGAATACATTTCAAGTTTTGGCATCAGGCGCACACTTGAAAAACAAGGGAATTCATTTCAAGTTTTGGCATCAGGCGCCCATCTGGAAAACATGGGAATACATTTAAAGTTTAGGCATCAGGCGCCCACATAGAAATAAAGGGAATACATTTCATGATTTTGCATAGGGCGCCCACCTGGAAAGCAAGGGAATACATTTCAAGTTTTGGCATCAAGCGCCCATATGGAAAACAAGGGAATACATTTCATGTTTTGGCATCAGGCGCCCACCTAGATAACAAGGGAATACATTTCAAGTTTTGGCATCAGACTCCTACCTGGATAACAGGGCAATATATTTTATGTTTTGGCATCAGACGCCCACCTGGATAACGAAGCAATATATTTCATGTTTTGGCATCAGGATCCCACCTGGAAAACATGGGAATATATTTCAAGTTTCGGCATCAGGCGCCCACCTGGATAACGAGGGAATACATTGCAAGTTTTGGAATCAGGCGACCACTTGGAAAACAAGGGAATATATTTCAAGTTTTGGCATCAGGCGCCCACCTGGAAAACAAGGGAATACATTTCAAGTTTTTGCATCAAACGCCCACCTGGATAACAAGGCAATATATTTCAAGTTTTGGCATTAGGAGCCCACCGGGATAACTATAGAATACATTGTAAGTTTTGGCATCAGGAACCCACATGGATAACAAGGGAAGACATTGCAAGTTCTGGCATCAGGCGCCCACCTTCAAAATAAGGGAAAACATTTCAAGTTTCGGCATCAGGCGCCCACCTGAAAAACAAGGGAATACATTTCAAGTTTTGGCATCAGGCGCATACCTGAGGAAATACATTTCAAGTTTTGGCATCAGAAGTCCACCTGGATAACAAGGGAATACATTTCAAGTTGTGGTATCAGGCGGCCACCTGGATAACAAGGGAATACATTGCAAGTTTTGGCATCAGAGCCTACCTAGAATATAAGGGAATACATTGCTAGTTTTGGCATCAGGCGCCGACCTGGATAACAAGGGAATACATTGCAAGTTTTGGAATCAGGCACCCACCTGGATAATAAGGGAATACATTGCATGTTTCGGCATCAGGGGACCACTTGGAAAACAAGGAAATACATTTCAAGTTTTGGCATCAGGCGCCCACCTGAAAAACAAGGGAATACATTTTAAGTTTTGGTATCAGGCGCCCATTTGGAAAAACATGGGAATACATTTCAAGTTTTGGCATCAGGCGCCCACCTGGAAAACAAGGGAATACATTTCAAATTTTTGAGTCGGGCGCCCACTCGGAAAACGTGGGAATACATTTCAAGTTTTGACATTAGGCGCCCACCTAGAAAAAAAGGGAATACATTTCACGTTTTTGCATCGGACGCCCACCCGGAAAACAAGGGAATACATTTCAACTTTTGGCATCAGGCGCTCACCTTGGAAAATAAGGGAATACTTTTCAAGTTTCGGGATCAGGCGCCCACCTGGAAAATAAGTGAATACATTTCAAGTTTTGGCATCAGGCGCCTACTTGGAAAATAAGGGAATACATTTCAAGTTTTGGTATCAGGCGCCCACCTGGAAAAGAAGGGAATACATTTTAAGTTTTTGCATCAGGCGCCCACCTAGAAAAAAAGGGAATACATTTCAAGTTTTTACATAGGGCACCGATCTGGAAAACAAGGGAATACATTTCAAGTTTTGGCATCAGACGCCCACCTGGATAACAAGGGTAATATTTCAAGTTTTGGCATCAGACCCCTACCTGGATAACAAGGGAATACATTTCATGTTTTGGCAACAGGTACCCACCTAGAAAATAAGGGAATACATTTCAAGTTTTGGCATCAGGCGCCCACCGGTAAACAAGGGAATACATTTCAAATTTTTACATCGGGTACCCACCTGGAAAACATGGGACTACATTTCAAGTTTTGGCATTAGGCGCCCACCTAGAAAAAAAGGGAATACATTTCACGTTTTTCCATCGGGCACCCACCTAAAAAACAAGGGAATACATTTTAAATTTTGGCATCAGGCGCTCACCTGGAAAAATAAGGGAATACGTTTCAAGTTTCGGGATCAGGCGCCCACCTGGAAAACAAGGGAATACATTTCAAGTTTTGGCATCAGGCATCTACTTGGAAAATAACGGAATACATTTCAAGTTTTGGCATCAGGCGCCCACATGAAAAACAAGGGAATATATTTCAAGTTTTGGCATCAGGCGCCCACCTGGAAAACATGGGAATACATTTAAAGTTTAGGCATCAGGCGCCCACATAGAAAAAAAGGGAATACATTTCATGATTTTGCATAGGGCGCCCACCTGTAAAGCAAGGGAATACATTTCAAGTTTTGGCATCAAGCGCCCACATGGTAAACAAGGGAATACATTTCATGTTTTGGCATCAGGCGCCCACCTAGATAACAAGGGAATACATTTCAAGTTTTGGCATCAGACTCCTACCTGGATAACAGGGCAATATATTTTATGTTTTGGCATCAGACGCCCACCTGGATAACGAAGCAATATATTTCATGTTTTGGCATCAGGATCCCACCTGGAAAACATGGGAATATATTTCAAGTTTCGGCATCAGGCGCCCACCTAGATAACGAGGGAATACATTGCAAGTTTTGGCATCAGGCGACCCCTTGGAAAACAAGGAAATATATTTCAAGTTTTGGCATCAGGCGCCCACCTGGAAAACAAGGGAATACATTTCAAGTTTTGGCATCAAACGCCCACCTAGATAACAAGGCAATATATTTCAAGTTTTGGCATTAGGAGCCCACCGGGATAACTATGGAATACATTGTAAGTTTTGGCATCAGGCACCCACCTGGATAACAAGGGAAGACATTGCAAGTTCTGGCATCAGGCGCCCACCTTCAAAATAAGGGAAAACATTTCAAGTTTCGGCATCAGGCGCCCACCTGGAAAACAAGGGAATACATTTCAAGTTTTGGCATCAGGCGCATACCTGAGGGAATACATTTCAAGTTTTGGCATCAGAAGTCCACCTGGATAACAAGGGAATACATTTCATGTTTTGGTATCAGGCGGCCACCTGGATAACAAGGGAATACATTGCAAGTTTTGGCATCAGAGCCCACCTAGAATATAAGGGACTACATTGCTAGTTTTGGCATCAGGTGCCGACCTGGATAACAAGGGAATACATTGCAAGTTTTGGCATCAGGCACCCACCTGCATAATAAGGGAATACATTGCATGTTTTGGCATCAAGGGACCACTTGGAAAACAAGGAAATACATTTCAAGTTTTGGCATCAGGCGCCCACCTGAAAAACAAGGGAATACATTTTAAGTTTTGGCATCAGGCGCCCATCTGGAAAAACATGGGAATACATTTCAAGTTTTGGCATCAGGCGCCCACCTGGAAAATAAGGGAATACATTTCAAATTTTTGAGTCGGGCGCCCACTCGGAAAACGTGGGAATACATTTCAAGTTTTGACATTAGGCGCCCACCTAGAAAAAAAGGGAATACATTTCACGTTTTTGCATCGGACGCCCACCCGGAAAACAAGGGAATACATTTCAACTTTTGGCATCAGGCGCTCACCTCGGAAAATAAGGGAATACTTTTCAAGTTTCGGGATCAGGCGCCCACCTGGAAAACAAGTGAATACATTTCAAGTTTTGCTTGGAAAATAAGGGAATACATTTTAAGTTTTGGTATCAGGCGCCCACCTGGAAAATAAGGGAAAACATTTTAAGTTTTTGCATCAGGCGCCCACCTAGAAAAAAGGGGAATACATTTCAAGTTTTTGCATAGGGCGCCGATCTGGAAAACAAGGGAATACATTTCAAGTTTTGGCATCAGACGCCCACCTGGATAACAAGGGTAACATTTCAAGTTTTGGCATCAGACGCCTACCTGGATAACAAGGGAATACATTTCATGTTTTGGCAACAGGTACCCACCTAGAAAATAAGGGAATACATTTCAAGTTTTGGCATCAGGCGCCCACCGGTAAACAAGGGAATACATTTCAAATTTTTACATCGGGCACCCACCTGGAAAACATGGGAATACATTTCAAATTTTGGCATTAGGCGCCCACCTAGAAAAAAAGGGAATACATTTCACGTTTTTCCATCGGGCACCCACCTAATAAACAAGGGAATACATTTCAAATTTTGGCATCAGGCGCTCACCTAGAAAAATAAGGGAATACGTTTCAAGTTTCGGGATCAGGCGCCCACATGGAAAACAAGGAAATACATTTCAAGTTTTGGCATCAGGCGTCTACTTGGAAAATAAGGGAATACATTTCAAATTTTGGCATCAGGCGTCTACTTGGAAAATAAGTGAATACATTTCAAGTTTTGGCATCAGGCGCCCACCTGGAAAACATGGGAATACATTTAAAGTTTAGGCATCAGGCGCCCACATAGAAAAAAGGGAATACATTTCATGATTTTGCATAGGGCGCCCACCTGGAAAACAAGGGAATACATTTCAAGTTTTGGCATCAGACGCCCACTTGGAAAACAAGGGATACATTTCATGTTTTGGCATCAGGCGCCCACCTAGATAACAAGGGAATACATTTCAAGTTTTGGCATCAGACTCCTACCTGGATAACAGGGCAATATATTTTATGTTTTGGCATCAGACGCCCACCTGGATAACGAAGCAATATATTTCATGTTTTGGCATCAGGATCCCACATGGAAAACATGGGAATATATTTCAATTTTCGGCATCAGGCGCCCACCTGGATAACGAGGGAATACATTGCAAATTTTGGCATCAGGCGACCACTTGGAAAACAAGGGAATATATTTCAAATTTTGGCATCAGGCGCCCACCTGAAAAACAAGGGAATACATTTCAAGTTTTGGCATCAAACGCCCACCTGGATAACAAGGAAATATATTTCAAGTTTTGGCATCGGGAGCCCACCGGGATAACTATGGAATATATTGTAAGTTTTGGCATCAGGCACCCACCTGGATAACAAGGGAAGACATTGCAAGTTCTGGCATCAGGCGCCCACCTTCAAAATAAGGGAAAACATTTCAAGTTTCGGCATCAGGCGACCACCTGGAAAACAAGGGAATACATTTCAAGTTTTGGCATCAGGCGCATACCTGAGGGAATACATTTCAAGTTTTGGCATCAGAAGTCCACCTGGATAACAAGGGAATACATTTCATGTTTTGGTATCAGGCGGCCACCTGGATAACAAGGGAATACATTGCAAGTTTTGGCATCAGAGCCCACCTAGAATATAAGGGAATACATTGCTAGTTTTGGCATCAGACGCCGACCTGGATAACAAGGGAATACATTTCAAGTTTTGGCATCAGGCACCCACCTGGATAATAAGGGAATACATTGCATGTTTCGGCATCAGGGGACCACTTGGAAAACAAGGAAATACATTTCAAGTTTTGGTATCAGGCGCCCAACTGAAAAACAAGGGAATACATTTTAAGTTTTGGCATCAGGCGTCCACCTGGAAAAACATGGGAATACATTTCAAGTTTTGGCATCAGGCGCCCACCTGGAAAACAAGGGAATACATTTCAAATTTTTGAGTCGGGTGCCCACTCGGAAAACGTGGGAATACATTTCAACTTTTGACATTAGGCGCCCACCTAGAAAAAAAGGGAATACATTTCACGTTTTTGCATCGGACGCCCACCCAGAAAACACGGGAATACATTTCAACTTTTGGCATCAGGCGCTCACCTCGGAAAATAAGGGAATACTTTTCAAGTTTCGGGATCAGGCGCCCACATGGAAAACAAGTGAATACATTTCATGTTTTGGCATCAGGCGCCTACTTGGAAAATAAGGGAATACATTTCAAGTTTTGGTATCAGGCGCCCAACTGGAAAATAAGGGAATACATATTAAGTTTTTGCATCAAGCGCCCACCTAGAAAAAAGGGGAATACATTTCAAGTTTTTGCATAGGGCGCCGATCTGGAAAACAAGGGAATACATTTCAAGTTTTGGCATCAGACGCCCACCTGGATAATAAGGGTAACATTTCAAGTTTTGGCATCAGATGCCTACCTGGATAACAAGGGAATACATTTCATGTTTTGGCAACAGGTGCCCACCTAGAAAATAAGGGAATATATTTCAAGTTTTGGCATCAGGCGCCCACCGGTAAACAAGGGAATACATTTCAAATTTTTACATCGGGCACCCACCTAGAAAACATGGGAAGACATTTCAAGTTTTAGCATTAGGCGCCCATCTAGAAAAAAAGGGAATACATTTCACGTTTTTCCATCGGCCACCCACCTAAAAAACAAGGGAATACATTTCAGATTTTGGCATCAGGCGCTCACCTGGAAAAATAAGGGAATACGTTTCAAGTTTCGAGATCAGGCGCCCACCTGGAAAACAATGGAATACATTTCAAGTTTTCGCATCAGGCGTCTACTTGGAAAATAAGGGAATACATTTCAAGTTTTGGCATCAGGCGCCCACCTGGAAAATATGGGAATACATTTAATGTTTAGGCTTCAGGCGCCCACATAGAAAAAAAGGCAATACATTTCATGATTTTGCATAGGGCGCCCACCTGGAAAGCAAGGGAATACATTTCAAGTTTTGGCATCAAGCGCCCACATGGAAAACAAGGGAATATATTTCATGTATTGGCATCAGGCGCCCACCTAGATAACAAAGGAATATATTTCAAGTTTTGGCATCAGACTCCTACCTGGATAACAGGGAAATATATTTTATGTTTTGGCATCAGACGCCCACCTGGATAACGAAGCAATATATTTCATGTTTTGGCATCAGGATCCCACCTGGAAAACATGGAAATATATTTCAAATTTCGGCATCAGGCGCCCACCTGGATAACGAGGGAATACATTGCAAGTTTTGGCATCAGGTGACCACTTGGAAAACAAAGGAATATATTTCAAATTTTGGCATCAGGCGCCCACCTGGAAACACAAGGGAATACATTTCAAGTTTTGGCATCAAACAACCACCAGGATAACTAGGCAATATATTTCAAGTTTTGGCATCGGGAGCCCACCGGGATAACTATGGAATACATTGTAAGTTTTGGCATCAGGCACATACCTGGATAACAAGGGAAGACATTGCAAGTTCTAGCATCAGGCGCCCACCTTCAAAATAAGGGAAAACATTTCAAGTTTCGGCATCAGGCGCCCACCTGGAAAACAAGGGAATACATTTCAAGTTTTGGCATCAGGCGCATACCTGAGGGAATACATTTCAAGTTTTGGCATCAGAAGTCCACCTGGATAACAAGGGAATACATTTCATGTTTTGGTATCAGGCGGCCACCTGGATAACAAGGGAATACATTGCAAGTTTTGGCATCAGAGCCCACCTAAAATATAAGGGAATACATTGCTAGTTTTGGCATCAGGCGCCGACCTGGATAACAAGGGAATACATTGCATGTTTTGGCATCAGGCACCCACCTGGATAATAAGGGAATACATTGCATGTTTCGGCATCAGGCGACCACTTAGAAAACAAGGAAATACATTTCAAGTTTTGGCATCAGGCGCCCACCTGAAAAACAAGGGAATACATTTTAAGTTTTGGTATCAGGCGCCCATTTGGAAAAACATGGGAATACATTTCAAGTTTTGGCATCAGGCGCCCACCTGGAAAACAAGGGAATACATTTCAAATTTTTGAGTCGGGCGCCCATTCGGAAAACGTGGGAATACATTTCAAGTTTTGACATTGGGCGCCCACCTAAAAAAAGGGAATACATTTCACGTTTTTGCATCGGACGCCCACCCGGAAAACAAGGGAATACATTTCAACTTTTCGCATCAGGCGCTCACCTCGGAAAATAAGGGAATACTTTTCAAGTTTCGGGATCAGGCGCCCACCTGGAAAACAAGTGAATACATTTCAAGTTTTTGCATCAGGCGCCTACTTGGAAAATAATGGAATACATTTCAAGTTTTGGTATCAGGTGCCCACCTGGAAAATAAGGGAATACATTTTAAGTTTTTGCATCAGACGTCCACCTAGAAAAAAGGGGAATAAATTTCAAGGTTTTACATAGGGCGCCAATCAGGAAAACAAGGGAATACATTTCAAGTTTTGGCATCAGACGCCCACCTGGATAACAAGGGTAACATTTCAAGTTTTGGCATCAGACGCCTACCTGGATAACAAGGGAATACTTTTCATGTTTTGGCAACAGGTGCCCACCTAGAAAATAAGGGAATACATTTTAAATTTTTACATCGGGCACCCACCTGGAAAACATGGGAATACATTTCAAGTTTTGGCATTAGGCGCCCACCTAGAAAAAAGGGAATACATTTCACGTTTTTCCATCGGGCACCCACCTAAAAAACAAGGGAATACATTTTAAATTTTGGCATCAGGCGCTCACCTGGAAAAATAAGGGAATACGTTTCAAGTTTCGGGATCAGGCGCCCACCTGGAAAACAAGGGAATACATTTCAAGTTTTGGCATCAGGCGTCTACTTGGAAAATAAGGGAATACATTTCAAGTTTTGGCATCAGGCGTCTACTTGGAAAATAAGGGAATACATTTCAAGTTTTGGCATCAGGTGCCCACCTGGAAAATATAGGAATACATTTAAAGTTTAGGCATCAGGCGCCCACATCGAAAAAAAGGGAATACATTTCATGATTTTGCATAGGGCGCCCACCTAGAAAGCAAGGGAATACATTTCAAGTTTTAGCATCAAGCGCCTACATGGAAAACAAGGGAATACATTTCATGTTTTGGCATCAGGCGCCCACCTAGATAACAAGGGAATACATTTCAAGTTATGGCATCAGACTCCTACCTGGATAACAGGGCAATATATTTTATGTTTTGGCATCAGACGCCCACCTGGATAACGAAGCAATATATTTCATGTTTTGGCATCAGGATCCCACCTGGAAAACATGGGAATATATTTCAAGTTTCGGCATGAGGCGCCCACCTGGATAACGAGGGAATACATTGCAAGTTTTGGCATCAGGCGACCACTTGGAAAAGAAGGAATATATTTCAAGTTTTGGCATCAGGCGCCCACCTGGAAAACAAGGGAATACATTTCATGTTTTGGAATCAAACGCCCACCTAGATAACAAGGCAATATATTTCAAGTTTTGGCATTAGGAGCCCACCGGGATAACTATGGAATACATTGTAAGTTTTGGCATCAGGCACCCACCTGGATAACAAGGGAAGACATTGCAAGTTCTGGCATCAGGCGCCCACCTTCAAAATAAGGGAAAACATTTCAATTTTCGGCATCAGGCGCCCACCTGGAAAACAAGGGAATACATTTCAAGTTTTGGCATCAGGCGCATACCTGAGGGAATACATTTCAAGTTTTGGCATCAGAAGTCCACCTGGATAACAAGGGAATACATTTCATGTTTTGGTATCAGGCGGCCACCTGGATAACAAGGGAATACATTGCAAGTTTTGGCATCAGAGCCCACCTAGAATATAAGGGAATATATTGCTAGTTTTGGCATCAGGCGCCGACCTGGATAACAAGGGAATACATTGCAAGTTTTGGCATCAGGCACCCACCTGGATAATAAGGGAATACATTGCATGTTTCGGCATCAGGGGACCACTTGGAAAACAAGGAAATACAAATCAAGTTTTGGCATCAGGTGCCCACCTGAAAAACAAGGGAATACATTTTAAGTTTTGGCATCAGGCGCCCACCTGGAAAAACATGGGAATACATTTCAAGTTTTGGCATCAGGCGCCCACCTGGAAAACAAGGGAATACATTTCAAATTTTTGAGTCGGGCGCCGACTCGGAAAACGTGGGAATACATTTCAAGTTTTGACATTAGGCGCCCACCTAGAAAAAAAGGGAATACATTTCACGTTTTTGCATCGGACGCCCACCCGTAAAACAAGGGAATACATTTCAACTTTTGGCATTGGACGCCCACCTGGAAAACAAGTGAATACATTTCAAGTTTTGGCATCAGGCGCCTACTTGGAAAATAAGGGAATACATTTCAAGTTTTGGTATCAGGCGCCCACCTGGAAAATAAGGGAATACATTTTAAGTTTTTGCATCAGGCGCCCACCTAGAAAAAAGGGGAATACATTTCATGTTTTTGCATAGGGCGCGGATCTGGAAAACAAGGGAATACATTTCAAGCTTTGGCATCAGACGCCCACCTGGATAAGAAGGGTAACATTTCAAGTTTTGGCATCAGACACCTACCTGGATAATAAGGGAATACATTTCATGTTTTGGAAACAGGTGCCCACCTAGAAAATAAGGGAATACATTTAAATTTTTGGCATCAGGCGCCCACCGGTAAACAAGGGAATACATTTCAAATTTTTACATTGGGCACCCACATGGAAAACATGGGAATACATTTCAAGTTTTGGCATTAGGCGCCCACCTAGAAAAAAAGGGAATACATTTTACGTTTTTCCATCGGGCACCCACCTAAAAGACAAGGGAATACATTTCAAATTTTGGCATCAAGTGCTCACCTGGAAAAATAAGGGAATACGTTTCAAGTTTCGGGATCAGGCGCCCACCTGGAAAACAAGGGAATACATTTCAAGTTTTGGCATCAGGCGTCTACTTGGAAAATAAGGGAATACATTTCAAGTTTTGGCATCAGGCGACCACCTGAAAAATATGGGAATACATTTCAAGTTTAGGCATCAGGAGCCCACATAGAAAAAAAGGGAATACATTTCATGATTTTGCATAGGGCACCCACCTGGAAAAAAAGGGAATACATTTAATGTTTTGGCATCAGACGCCCACCTGGATAACAAGGGTAATATTTCAAGTTTTGGCATCAGACGCCTACCTAGATAACAAGGGAATACATTTCATGTTTTGGAAACAGGTGCCCACCTAGAAAATAAGGGAATACATTTCAAGTTTTGGTATCAGGCGCCCACCTGGTAAACAAGGGAATACATTTCAAATTTTTGCATCGGCCACCCACCTGGAAAATAAAGGAATACATTGCAAGTCTGGGCATCAGGCGCCCACCTGGAAAACTAGGGAATACATTTCAAGTTTTGGCATCAGGCGCCCACCTAGAAAAACATGGGAATACATTTCAAGTTTTGGCATCAGGCGCCCACCTAAAAAACAAGGGAATACATTTCGAAGTTTTGAGTCGGCAGCCCACTCGAAACACATGGGAATACATTTCAAGTTTTGACATTAGGTGCCCACCTATAAAAAAAGGGAATACATTTCACGTTTTTGCATTGGGCGCCCACCCGGAAAACAAAGGAATACATTTCAACTTTTGGCATCAGGCGCTCACCTCGGAAAATAAGGGAATACTTTTCAAGTTTCGGGATCAGGCGCCCACCTGGAAAACAAGTGAATACATTTCAAGTTTTGGCATCAGGCGCCTACTTGGAAAATAAGGGAATACATTTCAAGTTTTGGTATCAGGCGCCCACTTGGAAAATAAGGGAATACATTTTAAGTTTTTGCATCAGGCGCCCACCTAGAAAAAAGGGGAATACATTTCAAGTTTTTGCATAGGGCGCCGACCTGGAAAACAAGGGAATTCATTTCAAGTTTTGGCATAAGACGCCCACATAGATAACAAGGGTAACATTTCAAGTTTTGGCATCAAACGCCTACCTGGATAACAAGGGAATATATTTCATGTTTTGGCAACAGGTGCCCACCTAGAAAATAAGGGAATACATTTCAAGTTTTGGCATCAGGCGCCCACCTGGTAAACAAGAGAATACATTTCAAATTTTTGCATCGGGCACCCACCTAGAAAACATGGGAATACATTTCATGTTTTGGCATCAGGCGCCCACCTGGAAAATAAGGGAATACATTTAAACTTTCGGCATCAGGCGCCCACCTGGATAATGAGGGAATACATTGCAAGTTTTGGTATCAGGCGACCACTAGGAAAACAAGGGAATATATTTCAAGTTTTGGCATCAGGCGCCCACCTGGAGAAAAGGGAATACATTTCAAGTTTTGGCATCAAACGCCCACCTGGATAACAAGTCAATATATTTCAAGTTTTGGCATCAGACACCTACTATGATAACTATGGAATACTTTGCAAGTTTTGACATTAGACACCCACCTGGATAACAAGGGAAGACATTGCAAGTTTTGGCATCAGGCGCCCACCTTCAAAATAAGGGAAAACATTTCAAGTTTCGGCATCAGGTGCCCACCTTGAAAACAAGTGAATATTTTTCAAGTTTTGGCATCAGGCGCCCACCTGAGGGAATACATTTCATGTTTTGGCATCAGAAGTCCACCTGGATAACAAGGGAATATTTTTTATGTTTTGGCATTAGACGCCCACCTGGATAACGAGGCAATATATTTCATGTTTTGGCATCAGGAGCCCACCTAGAAAAAATGGGAATATATTTCAAGTTTTGGCTTCTGGCCCCCATCTAGAAAAAAAAGCAATACATTTCAAGTTTTGGCATCAGACGCCTACCTGGATAACAAGGGAATACATTTCATGTTTTGGCAACAGGTTCCCACCTAGACAATAAGGGAATACATTTCAAGTTTTGGCATCAGGCGCCCACCTAGTAAACAAAAGAATACATTTCAAATTTTTGCATCGGACACCCACCTAGAAAACATGGGAATACATTTCATGTTTTGGCATCAGGCGCCCACCTGGAAAACAAGGGAATACATTTAAACTTTCGGCATCAGGCGCCCACCTGGATAATGAGGGAATACATTGCAAGTTTTGGTATCAGGCGACCACTAGGAAAACAAGGGAATATATTTCAATTTTTGGCATCAGGCGCCCACCTGGAAAAAAGGGAATACATTTCAAGTTTTGGCATCAAACGCCCACCTGGATAACAAGTCAATATATTTCAAGTTTTGGCATCAGGCACCCAATGGGATAACTATGGAATACTTTGCAAGTTTTGGCATTAGACACCCACCTGGATAACAAGGGAAGACATTGCAAGTTTTGGCATCAGGCGCCCACCTTCAAAATAAGGGAAAACATTTCAAGTTTCGGCATCAGGCGCCCACCTTGAAAACAAGGGAATATATTTCAAGTTTTGGCATCAGGCGCCCACCTGAGGGAATACATTTCATGTTTTGGCATCAGAAGTCCACCTGGATAACAAGGGAATATTTTTTATGTTTTGTCATTAGACGCCCACCTGGATAACGAGGCAATATATTTCATGTTTTGGCATCAAGAGCCCACCTATAAAACATGGGAATATATTTCAAGTTTTGGCTTCTGGCCCCCATCTAGAAATAAAAGGAATACATTTCAAGTTTTGGCATCAGGCACCCACCTAGAAAACAAGGGAATACATTGCATGTTTCGGCATCAGGGGACCACTTGGAAAACAAGGAAATACATTTCAAGTTTTGGCATCAGGCGCCCACCTGAAAAACAAGGGAATACATTTCAAGTTTTGGCATCAGGCGCCCACTTGGAAAAACATGGAATACATTTCAAATTTTTGAGTCGGCCGCCCACTCGGAAAACATGGGAATACATTTCAAGTTTTGACATTAGGCGCCCACCTCGAAAAAAGGGAATACATTTCACGTTTTTGCATCGGGCGCCCACCCGGAAAACAAGGGAATACATTTCAACTTTTGGCATCAGGCGCTCACCTCGGAAAATAAGGGAATACTTTTCAAGTTTCGGGATCAGGCGCCCACCTGGAAAACAAGTGAATACATTTCAAGTTTTGGCATCAGGCGCCTACTTGGAAATTAAGGGAATACATTTCAAGTTTTGGTATCAGGCGCCCAACTGGAAAATAAGGGAATACATTTTAAGTTTTTGCATCAGGCGCCCACCTGGAAAAAAGGGGAATACATTTCAATTTTTTGCATAGGGCGCCGACCTGGAAAACAAGGGATTACATTTCAAGTTTTGGCATCAGACGACCACCTAGATAACAAGGGTAACATTTCAAGTTTTGGCATCACACGCCTACCTGGATAACAAGGGTATACATTTCATGTTTTGGCAACAGGTGCCCACCTAGAAAACAAGGGAATACATTTCAAGTTTTGGCATCAGGCGCCCTCCTGGTAAACAAGGGAATACATTTCAAATTTTTGCATCGGGCACCCACCTAGAAAACATGGGAATCCATTTCAAGTTTTGGCATTAGGCGCCCACCTAGAAAAAAAGGTAATACATTTTACGTTTTTGCATCGGGCACCCACCTGCGAAACAAGGGAATACATTTCAAGTTTTGGCATCAGGTGCTCACCTGGAAAAATAAGGGAATACGTTTTACGTTTCGGGATCAGGCGCCCTCTTGGAAAACAAGGGAATACATTTCAAGTTTTGGCATCAGGCGTCTACTTGAAAAATAAGGGAATACATTTCAAGTTTTGGCATCAGGCGCCCACCTGGAAAACATGAGAATACATTTCAAGTTTAGGCATCAGGCGCCCACATAGAAAAAAAGGGAATACATTTCATGATTTTTCATAGGGCGCCCACTTGGAAAAAATGGGAATACATTTCATGTTTTGGCATCAGACGCCCACCTGGATAACAAGGCAATTTATTTCATGTTTTGGCATCAGACGCCCACCTGGATAATAAGGCAATATATTTCTTTTTTTGGCATCAAGCGCCCACCTTGATAACAAGGGAATACATTGCAAGTTTGGGCATCAGGCGCCGACCAAGAAAATAAGGGAATACATTGCAAGTCATGGCATCAGGCACCCAACTGGAAAATAAAGGAATACATTGCAAGTCTTGGCATCAGGATCCCTCCTGGAAAACCAAGGAATACATTTCAAGTTTTGGCATCAGACGCCCACATGGAAAAGAAGGGAATACATTTCATGTTTTGGCATCAGACGCCCTCCTGGATAACAAGGGAATATTTTTTATGTTTTGGCATTAGACGCCCACCTGGATAACGAGGCAATATATTTCATGTTTTGGCATCAGGAGCCCACCTGGAAAACATGGGAACATATTTCACGTTTTGGCATCAGGCGCCCACCTAGAAAACAAGGGAATACATTGCAAGTTTTGGCATCAGGCGCCCACATGGTTAGCAAGGGAATACATTTCAAGTTGTGGATTCAGGCGCCCACCAGGAAAACAAGGGAATACATTTCATGTTTTGGCATCAGGCACCCACCTTGAAAACAAAGGAATACATTTCAAGTTTTGGCATCAGGTACCCACCTAGAAAATAAGGGAATACATTACAAGTTTTGGCATCAGGCGCCCACCTAGATTACAAGATAATACATTTCATGTTTTGGCATCAGGTACCCACCTAGAAAATAAGGGAATACATTACAAGTTTTAGCATCAGGCACCCACCTAGATTACAAGATAATACATTTCATGTTTTGGCATCATTCGACCACCTAGATAACATGGGAATACATTCCATGTTTTGGAATCAGGCGCCCACCTGGATAACAAGGGAATACATTTCAAGTTTTGGCATCAGGCGCCCACCTGGAAAACAAGGGAATACATTTCATGTTTGGCCATTAGGCGCCCACCTGGAAAACAAGGGAATACATTGCTTGTTTTGGCATCAGGAGCCCACCTCGAAAATAAGGGAATACATTGCATGTTCTGGTATCAGGTGCCGGCCTGGATAATAAGGGAATACATTGCAAGTTTTGGCATCAGGCGCCCACCTGGAAAACAAGGGAATACATTGCAAGTTTTGGCCTCAGGCGCCCACCTGGATAATAAGGGAATACATTGCATGTTTCTGTATCAGACGACCACTTGGAAAATAAGGGAATACATTTCAAGTTTTGGCATCAGTCGCCCGCCTGGAAATTAAGGGAATACATTTCATGTTTTTGCAATAGGTGCCCACCTAGAAAATAAGGGAATACATTTCAAGTTTTGGCATAACGCGCCCACTTGGATAAAAGGGGAATACATTTCATGTTTTGGCATCAGGCGCCCACCTGGAAAACAAGGGAATACATTTAAAATTTTTGCGTCGGGCGCCCACCTGGAAAACATGGGAATACATTTCAAGTTTTGGCATTAGGCGCCGACCAGGAAATAAGGGAATACAATGCAAGATTTGGCATCAGGCTCCCACCTGGAAAACAAGGGAATATATTCCATGTTTTGGCATCAGGTACCCACATGGAAAAGAAGGGAATACATTTCATGTTTTGGCATCAAGCTCCCACCTGGATAACAAAGGAATACATTTCAAGTTTTGGCATGAGATGCCCACCTGGATAACAAGGCAATATATTTGATGTTTTGGCATCAGACGCCCACCTAGATAACGAGGCAATATATTTCATGTTTTGGCATTAGAAGCCCACCTGGAAAATATGGGAATATATTTCAAGTTTTGGCATCAGACGCCCACCTGGATAACATGGGTAACATTTGAAGTTTTGGCATCAGACGCCTACCTGGATAACAAGGGAATACATTTCATGTTTTGGCAACAGGTGCCCACCTAGAAAATAAGGGAATACATTTCAAGTTTTGGCATCAGACGCCCACCTGGTAAACTAGGGAATACATTTCAAATTTTTGCATCGGGCACCCACCTGGAAAACATGGGAATACATTTCAAGTTTTGGCATTAGGCGCCCACCTAGAGAAAAAGGGAATACATTTCACGTTTTTGCATCGGGCACCCACCTGAAAAAAAGGGAATACATTTCAAGTTTTTGCATCAGGCGCTAACCTGGAAAAATAAGGGAATACGTTTTAAGTTTCGGGTCAGGCGCCCACCTGCAAAAAAGGGAATACATTTAAGTTTTGGCATCAGGCGTCTACTTGGAAAAAAAGGGAATACATTTCAAGTTTTGGCATCAGGCGCCCACCTAGAAAACATGGGAATACATTTCAAGTTTAGGCATCAGGCGCCCACATAGAAAAAAAGGAATACATTTCATGATTTTGCATATGTCGCCCACCTGAAAAAAAAGGGAATACATTGCAAGTCATGGCATCAGGCGCCCAACTGGAAAATAAGGAAATACATTGCAAGTTTTGGCATCAGGAGCCCACCTGGAAAACCAAGGAATACATTTCAAGTTTTGGCATCAGACGCCCACATGGAAAACAAGGGAATACATTTCATATTTTGGCATCGCGCGCCAACCTAGATAACAAGGGAATATTTTTTATGTTTTGGCATCAGACGCCCACCTGGATAACGAGGCAATATATTTCATGTTTTGGCATCAGGATCCCACTTGGAAAACATGGGAATATAATTCAAGTTTTGGCATCAGGCGCCCACCTAGAAAACAAGGGAATACATTGCAAGTTTTGGCATCAGGCGCCCATATGGATAGCAAGGGAATACATTTAATGTTTTAGCATCGGTCGCTCACCTGAGAAAACAAGGGAATACATTTCAAGTTTTGGCATCAGGCGCCTACCTGGAAAACAAGGGAATACATTGTAAGTTTTGGCATCAGAAGCCCACTTGGAAAATAAGGGACTACATTGCTAGTTTCGGCATCAGGCACTCACCTAGAAAACAAGGGAGTACATTCCAAGTTTCGGCATCAGGCGCTCACCTGAAAAACAAGGGAATACATTTCAAGTTTTGGCATCAGGCACCCACATGGAAAACAAGGGAATACATTTCAAGTTTGGACATAAGGCGACCACTTGTAAAACAAGGGAATAAATTTCAAGTTTTGGCATAAGGAGTCACCTGAAAAACAAGGGAATACATTTCAAGGTTTGGAATCAGGCGCCCACCTGGAAAATATGGGAATACATTTCAAGTTTAGTCATCAGGTGCCCACATAGAAAAAAAGGGAATACATTTCATGATTTTGCATACAGCGCCCACCTAGAAAACAAGGTAATACATTTCAAGTTTTGGCATCAGACGCCCACTTGGATAACAAGGGAATACATTTCAAGTTTTGGCATTAGGCGCGCACCTGGAAAACAAGGGAATACATTGTAAGTTTTGGCATCAGAATCCCACTTGGAAAATAAGGGACTACATTGCCAGTTTCGGCATCAGGCGCTCACCTAGAAAACAAGGGAGTACATTCCAAGTTTCGGCATCAGGCGCTCACCTGGAAAACAAGGGAATACATTTCAAGTTTTGGCATCAGGCGCCCAATTAAAAAACAAGGGAATACATTTAACGATTTGGCATCAGGCGTCCACCTGGATAACAACGGAATATTTTTCATGTTTTGGCATCAGGCGCCTACCTGGATAATAAGGGAATACATTGTATTGTTTGGCATCACGAGCCCACTTGGAAAATCAGGGACTACATTGCCAGTTTCGGCATCAAGCGCTCACCTAGAAAACAAGGGAGTACATTCCAAGTTTCGGCATCAGGCGCTCACCTGGAAAACAAGGGAATACATTTCAAGTTTTGGCATCAGGCGCCCACATGGAAAACAAGGGAATACATTTCAAGTTTTGACATAAGGCGACCACTTGTAAAACAAGGGAATACATTTCAAGTTTTGGCATAAGGAGTCACCTGAAAAACAATGGAATAAGTTTCATGGTTTGGCATCAGGCGCCCACCTGGAAAATATGGGAATACATTTCAAGTTTAGGCATCAGGTGCCCACATAGAAAAAAAGGGAATACATTTCATGATTTTGCATACAGCGCCCACCTAGAAAACAAGGTATTACATTTCAAGTTTTTGCATCAGACGCCCACTTGGATAACAAGGGAATACATTTCAAGTTTTGGCATCAGACGCCCACCTAGAAAACAAGGGAATACATTGAAAGTTTTGGCATCAGAAGCCCACTTGGAAAATAAGGGACTACATTGCCAGTTTCGGTATCAGGCGCTCACCTAGAAAACAAGGGAGTACATTCCAAGTTTCGGCATCAGGCGCTCACCTGGAAAACAAGGGAATACATTTTAAGTTTTGGCATCAGGCGCCCACATGGAAAACAAGGGAATACATTTCAAGTTTCGACATAAGGCGACCACTTGTAAAACGAGGGAATACATTTCATGTTTTGGCATAAGGAGTCACCTGAAAAACAAGGGAATACATTTCAAGGTTTGGCATCAGGCGCCCACCTGGAAAATATGGGAATACATTTCAAGTTTAGTCATCAGGTGCCCACATAGAAAAAAAGGGAATACATTTCTTGATTTTGCATACAGCGCCCACCTAGAAAACAAGGTAATACATTTCAAATTTTGGCATCAGACGCCCACCTGGAAAATATGGGAATACATTTCAAGTTTAGTCATCAGGTGCCCACATAGAAAAAAAGGGAATACATTTCTTGATTTTGCATACAGCGCCCACCTAGAAAACAAGGTAATACATTTCATGTTTTGGCATCAGACGCCCACTTGGATAACAAGGGAATACATTTCAAGTTTTGGCATCTAGCGGCCACCTGGAAAACAAGGGAATACATTGTTAGTTTTGGCATCAGAAGCCCACTTGGAAAATAAGGGACTACATTGCCAGTTTCGGCATCAGGCGCTCACCTAGAAAACAAGGGAGTACATTCCAAGTTTCGGCATCAGGCGCTCACCTGGAAAACAAGGGAATACATTTCAAGTTTTGTTATCAGGCGCCCAATTGAAAAACAAGGGAATACATTTAACGATTTGGCATCAGGCGCCCACCTGGATAACAACGGATTATTTTTCATGTTTTGGCATCAGGCGCCTACCTGGATAATAAGGGAATACATTGTATGGTTTGGCATCAGGAGCCCACTTGGAAAATCAGGGACTACATTGCCAGTTTCGGCATCAAGCGCTCACCTAGAAAACAAGGGAGTACATTCCAAGTTTCGGCATCAGGCGCTCACCTGGAAAACAAGGGAATACATTTCAAGTTTTGGCATCAGGCGCCCACATAGAAAACAAGGGAATACATTTCAAGTTTCGACATAAGGCGACCACTTGTAAAACAAGGGAATACATTTCAAGTTTTGGCATAAGGAGTCACCTGAAAAACAAGGGAATACATTTCAAGGTTTGGCATCAGGCGCCCACCTGGAAATATGGGAATACATTTCAAGTTTAGTCATCAGGTGCCCACATAGAAAAAAAGGGAATACATTTCTTGATTTTGCATACAGCGCCCACCTAGAAAACAAGGTAATACATTTCAAGTTTTGGCATCAGACGCCCACCTGGAAAATATGGGAATACATTTCAAGTTTAGTCATCAGGTGCCCACATAGAAAAAAAGGGAATACATTTCTTGATTTTGCATACAGCGCCCACCTAGAAAACAAGGTAATACATTTCATGTTTTGGCATCAGACGCCCACTTGGATAACAAGGGAATACATTTCAAGTTTTGGCATCTAGCGGCCACCTGGAAAACAAGGGAATACATTGTAAGTTTTGGCATCAGAAGCCCACTTGGAAAATAAGGGACTACATTGCCAGTTTCGGCATCAGGCGCTCACCTAGAAAACAAGGGAGTACATTCCAAGTTTCGGCATCAGGCGCTCACCTGGAAAACAAGGGAATACATTTCAAGTTTTGGTATCAGGCGCCCAATTGAAAAACAAGGGAATACATTTAACGATTTGGCATCAGGCGCCCACCTGGATAACAACAGAATATTTTTCATGTTTTGGCATCAGGCGCCTACCTGGATAATAAGGGAATACATTGTATGGTTTGGCATCAGGAGCCCACTTGGAAAATCAGGGACTACATTGCCAGTTTCGGCATCAAGCGCTCACCTAGAAAACAAGGGAGTACATTCCAAGTTTCGGCATCAGGCGCTCACCTGGAAAACAAGGGAATACATTTCAAGTTTTGGCATCAGGCGCCCACATAGAAAACAAGGGAATACATTTCAAGTTTCGACATAAGGCGACCACTTGTAAAACAAGGGAATACATTTCAAGTTTTGGCATAAGGAGTCACCTGAAAAACAAGGGAATACATTTCAAGGTTTGGCATCAGGCGCCCACCTGGAAAATATGGGAATACATTTCAAGTTTAGTCATCAGGTGCCCACATAGAAAAAAAGGGAATACATTTCTTGATTTTGCATACAGCGCCCACCTAGAAAACAAGGTAATACATTTCAAGTTTTGGCATCAGACGCCCACCTGGAAAATATGGGAATACATTTCAAGTTTAGTCATCAGGTGCCCACATAGAAAAAAAGGGAATACATTTCTTGATTTTGCATACAGCGCCCACCTAGAAAACAAGGTAATACATTTCATGTTTTGGCATCAGACGCCCACTTGGATAACAAGGGAATACATTTCAAGTTTTGGCATCTAGCGGCCACCTGGAAAACAAGGGAATACATTGTAAGTTTTGGCATCAGAAGCCCACTTGGAAAATAAGGGACTACATTGCCAGTTTCGGCATCAGGCGCTCACCTAGAAAACAAGGGAGTACATTCCAAGTTTCGGCATCAGGCGCTCACCTGGAAAACAAGGGAATACATTTCAAGTTTTGGTATCAGGCGCCCAATTGAAAAACAAGGGAATACATTTAACGATTTGGCATCAGGCGCCCACCTGGATAACAACGGAATATTTTTCATGTTTTGGCATCAGGCGCCTACCTGGATAATAAGGGAATACATTGTATGGTTTGGCATCAGGAGCCCACTTGGAAAATCAGGGACTACATTGCCAGTTTCGGCATCAAGCGCTCACCTAGAAAACAAGGGAGTACATTCCAAGTTTCGGCATCAGGCGCTCACCTGGAAAACAAGGGAATACATTTCAAGTTTTGGCATCAGGCGCCCACATGGAAAACACGGGAATACATTTCAAGTTTTGACATAAGGCGACCACTTGTAAAACAAGGGAATACATTTCAAGTTTTGGCATAAGGAGTCACCTGAAAAATAATGGAATACGTTTCATGGTTTGGCATCAGGCGCCCACCTGGAAAATATGGGAATACATTTCAAGTTTAGGCATCAGGTGCCCACATAGAAAAAAAGGGAATACATTTCATGATTTTGCATACAGCGCCCACCTAGAAAACAAGGTATTACATTTCAAGTTTTTGCATCAGACGCCCACTTGGATAACAAGGGAATACATTTCAAGTTTTGGCATCAGACGCCCACCTAGAAAACAAGGGAATACATTGAAAGTTTTGTCATCAGAAGCCCACTTGGAAAATAAGGGACTACATTGCCAGTTTCGGTATCAGGCGCTCACCTAGAAAACAAGGGAGTACATTCCAAGTTTCGGCATCAGGCGCTCACCTGGAAAACAAGGGAATACATTTCAAGTTTTGGCATCAGGCGCCCACATGGAAAACAAGGGAATACATTTCAAGTTTCGACATAAGGCGACCACTTGTAAAACAAGGGAATACATTTCAAGTTTTGGCATAAGGAGTCACCTGAAAAACAAGGGAATACATTTCAAGGTTTGGCATCAGGCGCCCACCTGGAAAATATGGGAATACATTTCAAGTTTAGTCATCAGGTGCCCACATAGAAAAAAAGGGAATACATTTCTTGATTTTGCATATAGCGCCCACCTAGAAAACAAGGTAATACATTTCAAGTTTTGGCATCAGACGCCCACTTGGATAACAAGGGAATACATTTCAAGTTTTGGCATCTAGCGGCCACCTGGAAAACAAGGGAATACATTGTAAGTTTTGGCATCAGAATCCCACTTGGAAAATAAGGGACTACATTGCCAGTTTCGGCATCAGGCGCTCACCTAGAAAACAAGGGAGTACATTCCAAGTTTCGGCATCAGGCGCTCACCTGGAAAACAAGGGAATACATTTCAAGTTTTGGCATCAGGCGCCCAATTAAAAAACAAGGGAATACATTTAACGATTTGGCATCAGGCGTCCACCTGGATAACAACGGAATATTTTTCATGTTTTGGCATCAGGCGCCTACCTGGATAATAAGGGAATACATTGTATTGTTTGGCATCACGAGCCCACTTGGAAAATCAGGGACTACATTGCCAGTTTCGGCATCAAGCGCTCACCTAGAAAACAAGGGAGTACATTCCAAGTTTCGGCATCAGGCGCTCACCTGGAAAACAAGGGAATACATTTCAAGTTTTGGCATCAGGCGCCCACATGGAAAACAAGGGAATACATTTCAAGTTTTGACATAAGGCGACCACTTGTAAAACAAGGGAATACATTTCAAGTTTTGGCATAAGGAGTCACCTGAAAAACAATGGAATAAGTTTCATGGTTTGGCATCAGGCGCCCACCTGGAAAATATGGGAATACATTTCAAGTTTAGGCATCAGGTGCCCACATAGAAAAAAAGGGAATACATTTCATGATTTTGCATACAGCGCCCACCTAGAAAACAAGGTATTACATTTCAAGTTTTTGCATCAGACGCCCACTTGGATAACAAGGGAATACATTTCAAGTTTTGGCATCAGACGCCCACCTAGAAAACAAGGGAATACATTGAAAGTTTTGGCATCAGAAGCCCACTTGGAAAATAAGGGACTACATTGCCAGTTTCGGTATCAGGCGCTCACCTAGAAAACAAGGGAGTACATTCCAAGTTTCGGCATCAGGCGCTCACCTGGAAAACAAGGGAATACATTTTAAGTTTTGGCATCAGGCGCCCACATGGAAAACAAGGGAATACATTTCAAGTTTCGACATAAGGCGACCACTTGTAAAACAAGGGAATACATTTCAAGTTTTGGCATAAGGAGTCACCTGAAAAACAAGGGAATACATTTCAAGGTTTGGCATCAGGCGCCCACCTGGAAAATATGGGAATACATTTCAAGTTTAGTCATCAGGTGCCCACATAGAAGAAAAGGGAATACATTTCTTGATTTTGCATACAGCGCCCACCTAGAAAACAAGGTAATACATTTCAAGTTTTGGCATCAGACGCCCACCTGGAAAATATGGGAATACATTTCAAGTTTAGTCATCAGGTGCCCACATAGAAAAAAAGGGAATACATTTCTTGATTTTGCATACAGCGCCCACCTAGAAAACAAGGTAATACATTTCATGTTTTGGCATCAGACGCCCACTTGGATAACAAGGGAATACATTTCAAGTTTTGGCATCTAGCGGCCACCTGGAAAACAAGGGAATACATTGTAAGTTTTGGCATCAGAAGCCCACTTGGAAAATAAGGGACTACATTGCCAGTTTCGGCATCAGGCGCTCACCTAGAAAACAAGGGAGTACATTCCAAGTTTCGGCATCAGGCGCTCACCTGGAAAACAAGGGAATACATTTCAAGTTTTGGTATCAGGCGCCCAATTGAAAAACAAGGGAATACATTTAACGATTTGGCATCAGGCGCCCACCTGGATAACAACGGAATATTTTTCATGTTTTGACATCAGGCGCCTACCTGGATAATAAGGGAATACATTGTATGGTTTGGCATCAGGAGCCCACTTGGAAAATCAGGGACTACATTGCCAGTTTCGGCATCAAGCGCTCACCTAGAAAACAAGGGAGTACATTCCAAGTTTCGGCATCAGGCGCTCACCTGGAAAACAAGGGAATACATTTCAAGTTTTGGCATCAGGCGCCCACATAGAAAACAAGGGAATACATTTCAAGTTTCGACATAAGGCGACCACTTGTAAAACAAGGGAATACATTTCAAGTTTTGGCATAAGGAGTCACCTGAAAAACAAGGGAATACATTTCAAGGTTTGGCATCAGGCGCCCACCTAGAAAATATGGGAATACATTTCAAGTTTAGTCATCAGGTGCCCACATAGAAAAAAAAGGAATACATTTCTTGATTTTGCATACAGCGCCCACCTAGAAAACAAGGTAATACATTTCAAGTTTTGGCATCATACGCCCACCTGGAAAATATGGGAATACATTTCAAGTTTAGTCATCAGGTGCCCACATAGAAAAAAAGGGAATACATTTCTTGATTTTGCATACAGCGCCCACCTAGAAAACAAGGTAATACATTTCATGTTTTGGCATAAGACGCCCACTTGGATAACAAGGGAATACATTTCAAGTTTTGGCATCTAGCGGCCACCTGGAAAACAAGGGAATACATTGTAAGTTTTGGCATCAGAAGCCCACTTGGAAAATAAGGGACTACATTGCCAGTTTCGGCATCAGGCGCTCACCTAGAAAACAAGGGAGTACATTCCAAGTTTCGGCATCAGGCGCTCACCTGGAAAACAAGGGAATACATTTCAAGTTTTGGTATCAGGCGCCCAATTGAAAAACAAGGGAATACATTTAACGATTTGGCATCAGGCGCCCACCTGGATAACAACGGAATATTTTTCATGTTTTGGCATCAGGCGCCTACCTGGATAATAAGGGAATACATTGTATGGTTTGGCATCAGGAGCCCACTTGGAAAATCAGGGACTACATTGCCAGTTTCGGCATCAAGCGCTCACCTAGAAAACAAGGGAGTACATTCCAAGTTTCGGCATCAGGCGCTCACCTGGAAAACAAGGGAATACATTTCAAGTTTTGGCATCAGGCGCCCACATGGAAAACAAGGGAATACATTTCAAGTTTTGACATAAGGCGACCACTTGTAAAACAAGGGAATACATTTCAAGTTTTGGCATAAGGAGTCACCTGAAAAACAATGGAATACGTTTCATGGTTTGGCATCAGGCGCCCACCTGGAAAATATGGGAATACATTTCAAGTTTAGGCATCAGGTGCCCACATAGAAAAAAAGGGAATACATTTCATGATTTTGCATACAGCGCCCACCTAGAAAACAAGGTATTACATTTCAAGTTTTTGCATCAGACGCCCACTTGGATAACAAGGGAATACATTTCAAGTTTTGGCATCAGACGCCCACCTAGAAAACAAGGGAATACATTGAAAGTTTTGTCATCAGAAGCCCACTTGGAAAATAAGGGACTACATTGCCAGTTTCGGTATCAGGCGCTCACCTAGAAAACAAGGGAGTACATTCCAAGTTTCGGCATCAGGCGCTCACCTGGAAAACAAGGGAATACATTTCAAGTTTTGGCATCAGGCGCCCACATGGAAAACAAGGGAATACATTTCAAGTTTCGACATAAGGCGACCACTTGTAAAACAAGGGAATACATTTCAAGTTTTGGCATAAGGAGTCACCTGAAAAACAAGGGAATACATTTCAAGGTTTGGCATCAGGCGCCCACCTGGAAAATATGGGAATACATTTCAAGTTTAGTCATCAGGTGCCCACATAGAAAAAAAGGGAATACATTTCTTGATTTTGCATATAGCGCCCACCTAGAAAACAAGGTAATACATTTCAAGTTTTGGCATCAGACGCCCACTTGGATAACAAGGGAATACATTTCAAGTTTTGGCATCTAGCGGCCACCTGGAAAACAAGGGAATACATTGTAAGTTTTGGCATCAGAAGCCCACTTGGAAAATAAGGGACTACATTGCCAGTTTCGGCATCAGGCGCTCACCTAGAAAACAAGGGAGTACATTCCAAGTTTCGGCATCAGGCGCTCACCTGGAAAACAAGGGAATACATTTCAAGTTTTGGCATCAGGCGCCCAATTGAAAAAGAAGGGAATACATTTCACGATTTGGCATCAGGCGCCCACCTGGATAACAAGGGAATACATTTCACGATTTGGCATCAGGCGCCCCCCTTGATAACAATGAAATATATTTCATGTTTTGGCATCAGGCCCCAACCTAGATAATAAGGGAATACATTTTAAATTTTGGCATCAGGAGCCAACTTGGATAACAAGGGAATATATTTCAAGTTTTGGCATCAGGCGCCCACCTAGGAAACAAGGGAATACATTGCAAGTTTCGGCATCAGGCGCTCACCTGGAAAACAAGGGAATACATTTCAAATTTTGGCATCAGTCGCCCACATGGAAAACAAGGGAATACAGTTCAAGTTTCGACATAAGGCGACCACTTGTAAAATAAAGGAATACATTTCAAGTTTTGGCATCAGGTGTCACCTGAAAAACAGGGGAATACATTTCAAGGTTTGGCATCAGGCGCCCACCGGGAAAACATGGGAATACATTTCAAGTTTAGGCATCAGGTGCCCACATAGAAAAAAAGGGAAAACATTTCATGATTTTGCATACAACGCCCACCTATAAAACAAGGGAATACATTTCAAGTTTTTGCATCAGATGCCCACTTGGATAACAAGGGAATACATTGCAAGTTTTGGCATTAGGCGCCCACCTGGAAAACAAGGGAATACATTTCAAGTTCTGGTATAAGGCGCCCACCAAGAAAACAAGGCAATACATTTCAAGTTTCGGCATCAGGCGCCCACTTGGAAAACAAGGGAATACATTGCAAGTTTTGGCATCAGGCGCCTACCTGGAAAACAAGGGAATACATTGTAAGTTTTGGCATCAGAAGCCCACTTGGAAAATAAGGGACTACATTGCCAGTTTCGGCATCAGGCGCTCACCTAGAAAACAAGGGAGTACATTCCAAGTTTCGGCATCAGGCGCTCACCTGGAAAACAAGGGAATACATTTCAAGTTTTGGCATCAGGCGCCCACATGGAAAACAAGGGAATATATTTCAAGTTTCGACATAAGGCGACCACTTGTAAAACAAGGGAATACATTTCAAGTTTTGGCATCAGGCGTCACCTAAAAAACAAGGGAATACATTTCAAGGTTTGGCATCAGGCGCTCACCTGGAAAACAATGGATTACATTTCAAGTTTTGGCATCAGGCGCCCAATTGGAAAAAAAGGGAATACATTTCACGATTTGGCATCAGGCACCCACCTGGATAACAAGGGAATACATTTTATGTTTTGGCATCAGGCGCCCACCGAGGAAACAAGGTAATACTTTTCAAGTTTTATCATCAGGAACCCACCTAGAAAATAAGGGAATACATTGCAAGTTTTGGCATCAGGAGCCCACCTAGATAATAAGGTAATACATTGCAAGTTTCAGCATTAGCCGCCCACTTGGAAAACAAGGGAATACATTGCAAGTTTCGGCATCAGGCATGACCTGAAAAATAAGGGAATACATTTCAAGTTTTCGTATCAGGTGCCCACCTAGAAAACATGGGAATACATTTCATGTTTAGGCATCAGGCGCCCACATAGAAAAAAAGGGAATACATTTCATCATTTTTCATAGGGCGCCCACCTGGAAAACAAGGGAATACATTGTAAGTTTTGGCATCAGGCATCCACCTAGAAAATAAGGGAATAAATTGCATGTTTTGGCATCAGGCGCCGACCTGGAAAATAAGGGAATACATTGCAAGTTTTGGCATCAGGCTCCCACATAGAAAAAAAGGGAATACATTTCAAGTTTTGGCATCATGCACCCACCTGGAAAACAGGGGAATACATTTCATGTTTTGGCATCAGGCCCCCACATGGATAACAAGGGAATACATTTCAAGTTTTGGCATCAGGCGCACACCTGGATAACGAGGCAATATATTTCATGTTTTGGCACTAGGAGACCACATGGAAAACATGGGAATACATTTCATGTTTTTGCATCAGGCGCCCACCTGGATAACAAGGCAATACATTTTATGTTTTGGCATCAGGCGCTCACCTAGATATAAAGGGAATACATTTTGAGTTTTGGCATCAGGAGCCCACCTAGGAAATAAGGGAATACTTTTCAAGTTTTGGCATCAGGTGCCACCTAGAAAATAAGGGAATACATTGCAAGTTTTGTCATCGGGCTCCCACCTAGATAATAACGGAATACATTTCAAGTTTCAGCATTAGGCGCCCACCTGGAAAACAAGGGAATACATTGCAAGTTTCGGAATCAGGCGCCCACTTGGAAAACAAGGGAATACATTTAACGATTTGGAATCAAGCGCCCACCTGGATAACAACGGAATATTTTTCATGTTTTGGCATCAGGTGCCTACCTGGATAATAAGGGAATACATTGTATGGTTTGGCATCAGGAGCCCACTTGGAAAATCAGGGACTACATTGCCAGTTTCGGCATCAAGCGCTCACCTAGAAAACAAGGGAGTACATTCCAAGTTTCGGCATCAGGCGCTCACCTGGAAAACAAGGGAATACATTTCAAGTTTTGGCATCAGGCGCCCACATGGCAAACAAGGGAATACATTTCAAGTTTTGACATAAGGCGACCACTTGTAAAACAAGGGAATACATTTCAAGTTTTGGCATAAGGAGTCACCTGAAAAACAAGGGAATACATTTCAATGTTTGGCATCAGGCGCCCACCTGGAAAATATGGGAATACATTTCAAGTTTTGGCATCAGGTGCCCACATAGAAAAAAAGGGAATACATTTCATGATTTTGCATACAACGCCCACCTAGAAAACAAGGTAATACATTTCAAGTTTTGGCATCAGACGCCAACTTGGATAACAAGGGAATACATTTCAAGTTTTGGCATCTGGCGCCCACCTGGAAACAAGGGAATACATTGCAAGTTTCGGCATCAGGCGCTCACCTGGAAAACAAGGGAATACATTTCAAGTTTTGGCATTAGGCGCCCACATGGAAAACAAGGGAATACATTATAAGTTTTGGCATCAAAAGCCCACTTGGAAAATAAGGGACTACATTGCCAGTTTCGGCATCAGGCGCTCCCCTAGAAAACAGTGGAGTACATTCCAAGTTTCGGCATCAGGCGCTCACCTGGAAAACAAGGGAATACATTTCAAGTTTTGGCATCAGGCGCCCAATTGAAAAACAAGGGAATACATTTCACGATTTGGCATTAGGCGCCCACCTGGATAACAAGGGAATACATTTCACGATTTGCCATCAGGCGCCCCCCTTGATAACAATGAAATATATTTCATGTTTTGGCATTAGGCCCCCACCTAGATAATAAGGGAATACATTTTAAATTTTGGCATCAGGAGCCAACCTGGATAACAAGGGAATACATTTCAAGTTTTGGCATCAGGCGCCCACCTAGGAAACAAGGGAATACATTGCAAGTTTCGGCATCAGGCGCTCACCTGGAAAACAAGGGAATACATTTCAAGTTTTGGCATCAGGCGCCCACATGGAAAACAAGGGAATACATTTCAAGCTTCGACATCAGGCGCCCACATGGAAAACAAGGGAATACATTTCAAGTTTCGACATAAGGCGACCACTTGTAAAACAAAGGAATACATTTCAAGTTTTGGCATCAGGTGTCACCTGAAAAACAAGGGAATACATTTCAAGGTTTGGCATCTGGCGCCCACCTGGAAAACATGGGAATACATTTCAAGTTTAGGCATCAGGTGCCCACATAGAAAAAAAGGGAATACATTTCATGATTTTGCATACAGCGCCCACCTATAAAACAAGGGAATACATTTCAAGTTTTGGCATCAGATGCCCACTTGGATAACAAGGGAATACATTGCAAGTTTTGGCATCAGGCGCCCACCTGGAAAACAAGGGAATACATTTCAAGTTCTGGCATAAGGCGCCCACCTAGAAAATAAGGCAATACATTTCAAGTTTCGGCATCAGGCGCCCACTTGGAAAACAAGGGAATACATTGCAAGTTTTGGCATCAGGCGCCCACCTAGATAATAAGGGAATACATTGCAAGTTTTAGCATTAGGCGCCCTCCTAGAAAACAAGGGAATACATTGCAAGTTTCGGCATCAGGCGCCCACTTGGAAAACAAGGGAATACATTTGAAGCTTTGGCATCAGGCGCACACATGGAAAACAAGGGAATACATTTCACGATTTGGCATCAGGCGCCCCCCTTGATAACAACGAAATATATTTCATGTTTTGGCATCAGGCGCCCACCTAGATAATAAGGGAATACATTTTAAGTTTTGGCATTAGGAGCCCACCTGGATAACAAGGGAATGCATTTCAAGTTTTGGCATCAGGCGCCCACCTAGGAAACAAGGGAAATACTTTTCAAGTTTTTGCATCAGGAACCCACCTAGAAAATAAGGGAATACATTGCAAGTTTTGGCATCAGGCGCCCACCTAGATAATAAGGTAATACATTGCAAGTTTCAGCATTAGCCGCCCACTTGGAAAACATGGGAATACATTGCAAGTTTCGGCATCAGGCGTGACCTGAAAAATAAGGGAATACATTTCAAGTTTTCGCATCAAGTGCCCACCTGGAAAACATGGGAATACATTTCAAGTTTAGGCATCAGGCGCCCACATAGAAAAAAAGGGAATATATTTCATCATTTTGCATAGGGCGCCCACCTAGAAAATAAGGTAATACATTGCAAGTTTCAGCATTAGTCGCCCACTTGGAAAACAAGGGAATACATTGCAAGTTTCGGCATCAGGCGTGACCTGAAAAACAAGGGAATACATTTCAAGTTTTCGCATCAGGTGCCCACCTGGAAAACATTGGAATACATTTCAAGTTTTGGCATCCGGCTCCCACATAGAAAAAAAGGGAATACATTTCAAGTTTTGGTATCAGGCACCCACCTGGAAAACAAGGGAATGCATTTCATGTTTTTGCTTTAGGCGCCCACCTAGATAACAAGGGAATACATTTCAAGTTTTGGCATCAGACACCCACCTGGATAACGAGGCAATATATTTCATGTTTTGGCACCAGGAGACCACCTGGAAAACAAGGGAATACATTTCATGTTTTTGCATCAAGCGCCCACCTGGATAACAAGGCAATACATTTTATGTTTTGGCATCAGGCACTCACCTAGATAACAAGGGAATAAATTTTGAGTTTTGGCATCATGAGCCCACCTAGGAAATAAGGGAATACTTTTCAAGTTTTGGCATCAGGAGCCCACCTAGAAAATAAGGGAATACATTGCAAGTTTTGGCATCAGGCGCCCACCTAGATAATAAGGGAATACATTGCAAGTTTCAGCATTAGGCGCCCACCTGGAAAACAAGGGAATACATTGCAAGTTTCGGCATCAGGCGCCCAGTTGGAAAAAAAGGGAATACATTTAACGATTTGGAATAAAGCGCCCACCTGGATAACAACGGAATATTTTTCATGTTTTGGCATCAGGCGCCCACCTGGATAATAAGAGAATACATTGTATGGTTTGACATCAGGAGCCCACTTGGAAAATAAGGGACTACATTGCCAGTTTCGGCATCAGGCGCTCACCTAGAAAACAAGGGAGTACATTCCAAGTTTCGACATCAGGCACTCACCTGGAAAACAAGGGAATACATTTCAAGTTTTGGCATCAGGCGCCCACATGGAAAACAAGGGAATACATTATAAGTTTTGGCATCAAAAGCCCACTTGGAAAATAAGGGACTACATTGCCAGTTTCGGCATCAGGCGCTCCCCTAGAAAACAGTGGAGTACATTCCAAGTTTCGGCATCAGGCGCTCACCTGGAAAACAAGGGAATACATTTCAAGTTTTGGCATCAGGCGCCCAATTGAAAAACAAGGGAATACATTTCACGATTTGGCATTAGGCGCCCACCTGGATAACAAGGGAATACATTTCACGATTTGGCATCAAGGCGCCCCCCTTGATAACAATGAAATATATTTCATGTTTTGGCATTAGGCCCCCACCTAGATAATAAGGGAATACATTTTAAATTTTGGCATCAGGAGCCAACCTGGATAACAAGGGAATACATTTCAAGTTTTGGCATCAGGCGCCCACCTAGGAAACAAGGGAATACATTGCAAGTTTCGGCATCAGGCGCTCACCTGGAAAACAAGGGAATACATTTCAAGTTTTGGCATCAGGCGCCCACATGGAAAACAAGGGAATACATTTCAAGTTTCGACATCAGGCGCCCACATGGAAAACAAGGGAATACATTTCAAGTTTCGACATAAGGCGACCACTTGTAAAACAAAGGAATACATTTCAAGTTTTGGCATCAGGTGTCACCTGAAAAACAAGGGAATACATTTCAAGGTTTGGCATCAGGCGCCCACCTGGAAAACATGGGAATACATTTCAAGTTTAGGCATCAGGTGCCCACATAGAAAAAAAGGGAATACATTTCATGATTTTGCATACAGCGCCCACCTATAAAACAAGGGAATACATTTCAAGTTTTGGCATCAGATGCCCACTTGGATAACAAGGGAATACATTGCAAGTTTTGGCATCAGGCGCCCACCTGGAAAACAAGGGAATACATTTCAAGTTCTGGCATAAGGCGCCCACCTAGAAAATAAGGCAATACATTTCAAGTTTCGGCATCAGGCGCCCACTTGGAAAACAAGGGAATACATTGCAAGTTTTGGCATCAGGCGCCCACCTAGATAATAAGGGAATACATTGCAAGTTTTAGCATTAGGCGCCCTCCTAGAAAACAAGGGAATACATTGCAAGTTTCGGCATCAGGCGCCCACTTGGAAAACAAGGGAATACATTTGAAGCTTTGGCATCAGGCGCACACATGGAAAACAAGGGAATACATTTCACGATTTGGCATCAGGCGCCCCCCTTGATAACAACGAAATATATTTCATGTTTTGGCATCAGGCGCCCACCTAGATAATAAGGGAATACATTTTAAGTTTTGGCATTAGGAGCCCACCTGGATAACAAGGGAATGCATTTCAAGTTTTGGCATCAGGCGCCCACCTAGGAAACAAGGGAAATACTTTTCAAGTTTTTGCATCAGGAACCCACCTAGAAAATAAGGGAATACATTGCAAGTTTTGGCATCAGGCGCCCACCTAGATAATAAGGTAATACATTGCAAGTTTCAGCATTAGCCGCCCACTTGGAAAACATGGGAATACATTGCAAGTTTCGGCATCAGGCGTGACCTGAAAAATAAGGGAATACATTTCAAGTTTTCGCATCAAGTGCCCACCTGGAAAACATGGGAATACATTTCAAGTTTTGGCATCAGGCGCCCACATAGAAAAAAAGGGAATATATTTCATCATTTTGCATAGGGCGCCCACCTAGAAAATAAGGTAATACATTGCAAGTTTCAGCATTAGTCGCCCACTTGGAAAACAAGGGAATACATTGCAAGTTTCGGCATCAGGCGTGACCTGAAAAACAAGGGAATACATTTCAAGTTTTCGCATCAGGTGCCCACCTGGAAAACATTGGAATACATTTCAAGTTTTGGCATCCGGCTCCCACATAGAAAAAAAGGGAATACATTTCAAGTTTTGGTATCAGGCACCCACCTGGAAAACAAGGGAATGCATTTCATGTTTTTGCTTCAGGCGCCCACCTAGATAACAAGGGAATACATTTCAAGTTTTGGCATCAGACACCCACCTGGATAACGAGGCAATATATTTCATGTTTTGGCACCAGGAGACCACCTGGAAAACAAGGGAATACATTTCATGTTTTTGCATAAAGCGCCCACCTGGATAACAAGGCAATACATTTTATGTTTTGGCATCAGGCACTCACCTAGATAACAAGGGAATAAATTTTGAGTTTTGGCATCATGAGCCCACCTAGGAAATAAGGGAATACTTTTCAAGTTTTGGCATCAGGAGCCCACCTAGAAAATAAGGGAATACATTGCAAGTTTTGGCATCAGGCGCCCACCTAGATAATAAGGGAATACATTGCAAGTTTCAGCATTAGGCGCCCACCTGGAAAACAAGGGAATACATTGCAAGTTTCGGCATCAGGCGCCCAGTTGGAAAAAAAGGGAATACATTTAACGATTTGGAATAAAGCGCCCACCTGGATAACAACGGAATATTTTTCATGTTTTGGCATCAGGCGCCCACCTGGATAATAAGAGAATACATTGTATGGTTTGACATCAGGAGCCCACTTGGAAAATAAGGGACTACATTGCCAGTTTCGGCATCAGGCGCTCACCTAGAAAACAAGGGAGTACATTCCAAGTTTCGGCATCTGGCACTCACCTGGAAAACAAGGGAATACATTTCAAGTTTTGGCATCAGGCACCCAATTGGAAAACAAGGGAATACATTTCACGATTTGGCATCAGGCACCCACCTGGATAACAAGGGAATACATTTCACGATTTGGAATCAGGCGCCCCCTTGATAATAACGAAAAATATTTCATGTTTTGGCATCAGGCGCCCACCTAGATAATAAGGGAATACATTTTAAGTTTTGGCATCAGGAGCCCACCTGGATAACAAGGGAATACATTTCATGTTTTGGCATCAGGCGCTCACCTAGGAAACAAGGTAATACTTTTCAAGTTTTTGCATCAGGAACCCACCTAGAAAATAAGGGAATACATTGCAAGTTTTGGCATCAGGCACCCACCTAGATAATAAGGTAATTTATTGCAAGTTTCAGCATTAGCCGCCCACTTGGAAAACAAGGGAATACATTGCAAGTTTCGGCATCAGGCGTGACCTGAAAAACAAGGGAATACATTTCAAGTTTTCGCATCAGGTGCCCACCTGGAAAACATGGTAATACATTTCAAGTTTAGGCATCAGGTGCCCACATAGAAAAAAAGGGAATACATTTCATGATTTTGTATAGGGCGCCCACCTGGAAAACAAGGGAATACATTGTAAGTTTTGACATCAGGCATCCACCTAGAAAATAAGGGAATAAATTGCATGTTTTGGCATCAGGTGCCGACTTGGAAAATAACGGAATACATTGCAAGTTTTGGCATCAGGCGCCCACATAGAAAAAAATGAATACGTTTCAAGTTTTGGCATCAGACACCCACTTGGAAAACAAGGGAATACATTTCATGTTTTGGCATCAGGCGCCCACCTGGATAACAAGGGAATACATTTCAAGTTTTAGCATCAGACACCCACCTGGATAACGAGGCAATATATTTCATGTTTTGGCACTAGGAGAACACTTGGAAAACATAGGAATACATTTCATGTTTTTGCATCAGGCGCCCACCTGGATAACAAGGCAATACATTTTATGTTTTGGCATCAGGCGCCCACCTAGATAACAAGGGAATATATTCCGAGTTTTGATATCAGGCGCCCACCTAGGAAACAAGGGAATACTTTTCAAGTTTTGGCATCAGGAGCCCACCTAGAAAATAAGGGAATACATTGCATGTTTTGGCATCAGGCGCCCACCTAGATAATAAGGGAATACATTGCAAGTTTCAGCATTAGGCGCCCACCTGGAAAATAAGGGAATACATTGCAAGTTTCGGCATCAGGCGCCCACTTGGAAAACAAGGGAATACATTTCAAGCTTTGGCATCAGGCGCACACCTGGAAAATAAGGGAATACATTTAGCGATTTGGAATAAAGAGCCCACCTGGATAACAACGGAATATTTTTCATGTTTTGGCATCAGGCGCCCACCTGGATAATAAGGGAATACATTGTATTGTTTGGCATCAGGAGCCCACTTGGAAAATAAGGGACTACATTGCCAGTTTCGGCATCAGGCGCTCACCTAGAAAAAAGGGAATACATTCCAAGTTTCGGCATCAGGCGCTCACCTAGAAAACAGGGGAATACATTTCAAGCTTTGGCATCAGGCGCCCACATGGAAAACAAGGGAATACATTTCAAGTTTCGACATAAGGCGACTACTTGTAAAACAAGGGAATACATTCCAAGTTTTGGCATCAGGCGTCACCTAAAAAACAAGGGAATACATTTCAAGATTTGGCATCAGGCGCCCCCCTTGATAACAACGAAAAATATTTCATGTTTTGGCATCAGGCGCCCACCTAGATAATAAGGGAATACATTTTAAGTTTTGGAGCCCACCTGGATAACAAGGGAATACATTTCATGTTTTGGCATCATGCGCCCACCTAGGAAACAAGGCAATACTTTTCAAGTTTTTGCATCAGGAACCCACCTAGAAAATATGGGAATACATTGCAAGTTTTGGCATCAGGCACCCACCTAGATAATAAGGTAATTTATTGCAAGTTTCAGCATTAGCCGCCCACTTGGAAAACAAGGGAATACATTGCAAGTTTCGGCATCAGGAGTGACCTGAAAAACAAGGGAATACATTTCAAGTTTTCGCATCAGGTGCCCACCTGGAAAACATGGAAATACATTTCAAGTTTAGGCATCAGGTGCCCACATAGAAAAAAAGGGAATACATTTCATGATTTTGCATAGGGCGCCCACCTGGAAAACAGGGGAATACATTGTAAGTTTTGACATCAGGCATCCACTTAGAAAATAAGAGAATTAATTGCATGTTTTGGCATCAGGTGCCGACTTGGAAAATAACGGAATACATTGCAAGTTTTGGCATCAGGCGCCCACATAGAAAAAAAATGAATACGTTTCAAGTTTTGGCATCAGACACCCACTTGGAAAACAAGGGAATACATTTCATGTTTTGGCATCAGGCGCCCACCTGGATAACAAGGGTATACATTTCAAGTTTTAGCATCAGACGCCCACCTGGATAACGAGGCAATATATTTCATGTTTTGGCACTAGGAGAACACTTGGAAAACATAGGAATACATTTCATGTTTTTGCATCAGGCGCCCACCTGGATAACAAGGCAATACATTTTATGTTTTGGCATCAGGCGCCCACCTAGATAACAAGGGAATATATTCCGAGTTTTGATATCAGGCGCCCACCTAGGAAACAAGGGAATACTTTTCAAGTTTTGGCATCAGGAGCCCACCTAGAAAATAAGGGAATACATTGCATGTTTTGGCATCAGGCGCCCACCTAGATAATAAGGGAATACATTGCAAGTTTCAGCATTAGGCGCCCACCTGGAAAACAAGGGAATACATTGCAAGTTTCGGCATCAGGCGCCCACTTGAAAAACAAGGGAATACATTTCAAGCTTTGGCATCAGGCGCACACCTGGAAAATAAGGGAATACATTTAGCGATTTGGAATAAAGCGCCCACCTGTATAACAACGGAATATTTTTCATGTTTTGGCATCAGGCGCCCACCTGGATAATAAGGGAATACATTATATTGTTTGGCATCAGGAGCCCACTTGGAAAATAAGGGACTACATTGCCAGTTTCGGCATCAGGCGCTCACCTAGAAAAAAGGGAATACATTCCAAGTTTCGGCATCAGGCGCTCACCTAGAAAACAGGGGAATAAATTTCAAGTTTTGGCATCAGGCGCCCACATGGAAAACAAGGGAATACATTTCAAGTTTCGACATAAGGCGACCACTTGTAAAACAAGGGAATACATTTTAAGTTTTGGCATCAGGCGTCACCTAAAAAATAAGGGAATACATTTCAAGGTTTGGCATCAGGCGCTCACCTGGAAAACAAGGGAATACATTTCAAGTTTTGGCATAACGCGCCCACTTAGATAAAAGGGGAATACATTTCATGTTTTGGCATCAGGCGCCCACCTGGAAAACAAGGGAATACATTTAAAATTTTTGCGTCGGGCGCCCACCTGGAAAACATGGGAATACATTTCAAGTTTTGGCATTAGGCGCCGACCAGGAAATAAGGGAATACATTGCAAGATTTGGCATCAGGCTCCCACCTGGAAAACAAGGGAATATATTCCATGTTTTGGCATCAGGTACCCACATGGAAAAGAAGGGAATACATTTCATGTTTTGGCGTCAAGCTCCCACCTGGATAATAAAGGAATACATTTCAAGTTTTGGCATGAGATGCCCACCTGGATAACAAGGCAATATATTTGATGTTTTGGCATCAGACGCCCACCTAGATAACGAGGCAATATATTTCATGTTTTGGCATTAGAAGCCCACCTGGAAAATATGGGAATATATTTCAAGTTTTGGCATCAGATGCCCACCTGGATAACATGGGTAACATTTGAAGTTTTGGCATCAGACGCCTACCTGGATAACAAGGGAATACATTTCATGTTTTGGCAACAGGTGCCCACCTAGAAAATAAGGGAATACATTTTAAGTTTTGGCATCAGACGCCCACCTGGTAAACTAGGGAATACATTTCAAATTTTTGCATCGGGCACCCACCTGGAAAACATGGGAATACATTTCAAGTTTTGGCATTAGGCGCCCACCTAGAGAAAAAGGGAATACATTTCACGTTTTTGCATCGGGCACCCACCTGAAAAAAAGGGAATACATTTCAAGTTTTTGCATCAGGCGCTAACCTGGAAAAATAAGGGAATACGTTTTAAGTTTCGGGTCAGGCGCCCACCTGCAAAAAAGGGAATACATTTAAGTTTTGGCATCAGGCGTCTACTTGGAAAAAAAGGGAATACATTTCAAGTTTTGGCATCAGGCGCCCACCTGGAAAACATGGGAATACATTTCAAGTTTAGGCATCAGGCGCCCACATAGAAAAAAAGGAATACATTTCATGATTTTGCATATGTCGCCCACCTGAAAAAAAAAGGGAATACATTTCTTGTTTTGGCATCAGACGCCCACCTGGATAACAAGGCAATTTATTTCATGTTTTGGCATCAGGCGCCCACCTTGATAAGAAGGGAATACATTGCAAGTTTGGGCATCAGGAGCCGACCTGGAAAATAAGGGAATACATTGCAAGTCATGGCATCAGGCGCCCAACTGGAAAATAAGGAAATACATTGCAAGTTTTGGCATCAGGAGCCCACCTGGAAAACCAAGGAATACATTTCAAGTTTTGGCATCAGACGCCCACATGGAAAACAAGGGAATACATTTCATGTTTTGGCATCGCGCGCCAACCTAGATAACAAGGGAATACATTTCATGTTTTGGCATCGCGCGCCAACCTAGATAACAAGGGAATATTTTTTATGTTTTGGCATCAGACGCCCACCTGGATAACGAGGCAATATATTTCATGTTTTGGCATCAGGAGCCCACTTGGAAAACATGGGAATATAATTCAAGTTTTGGCATCAGGCGCCCACCTAGAAAACAAGGGAATACATTGCAAGTTTTGGCATCAGGCGCCCACATGGATAGCAAGGGAATACATTTCAAGTTTTAGCATCGGTCGCTCACCTGAGAAAACAAGGGAATACATTTCAAGTTTTGGCATCAGGCACCCACCTGGAAAACAAGGGAATACATTGTAAGTTTTGGCATCAGAAGCCCACTTGGAAAATAAGGGACTACATTGCTAGTTTCGGCATCATGCACTCACCTAGAAAACAAGGGAGTACATTCCAAGTTTCGGCATCAGGCGCTCACCTGAAAAACAAGGGAATACATTTCAAGTTTTGGCATCAGGCACCCACATGGAAAACAAGGGAATACATTTCAAGTTTGGACATAAGGCGACCACTTGTAAAACAAGGGAATACATTTCAAGTTTTGGCATAAGGAGTCACCTGAAAAACAAGGGAATACATTTCAAGGTTTGGCATCAGGCGCCCACCTGGAAAATATGGGAATACATTTCAAGTTTAGTCATCAGGTGCCCACATAGAAAAAAAGGGAATACATTTCATGATTTTGCATACAGCGCCCACCTAGAAAACAAGGTAATACATTTCAAGTTTTGGCATCAGACGCCCACTTGGATAACAAGGGAATACATTTCAAGTTTCGGCATCAGGCGCTCACCTGGAAAACAAGGGAATACATTGTAAGTTTTGGCATCAGAAGCCCACTTGGAAAATAAGAGACTACATTGCCAGTTTCGGCATCAGGCGCTCACCTAGAAAACAAGGGAGTACATTCCAAGTTTCGGCATCAGGCGCTCACCTGGAAAACAAGGGAATACATTTCAAGTTTTGGCATCAGGCGCCCAATTGAAAAACAAGGGAATACATTTAACGATTTGGCATCAGGCGCCCACCTGGATAACAACGGAATATTTTTCATGTTTTGGCATCAGGCGCCTACCTGGATAATAAGGGAATACATTGTATGGTTTGGCATCACGAGCCCACTTGGAAAATCAGGGACTACATTGCCAGTTTCGGCATCAAGCGCTCACCTAGAAAACAAGGGAGTACATTCCAAGTTTCGGCATCAGGCGCTCACCTGGAAAACAAGGGAATACATTTCAAGTTTTGGCATCAGGCGCCCACATGGAAAACAAGGGAATACATTTCAAGTTTTGACATAAGGCGACCACTTGTAAAACAAGGGAATACATTTCAAGTTTTGGCATAAGGAGTCACCTGAAAAACAATGGAATACGTTTCATGGTTTGGCATCAGGCTCCCACCTAGAAAATATGGGAATACATTTCAAGTTTAGGCATCAGGTGCCCACATAGAAAAAAAGGGAATACATTTCATTATTTTGCATACAGCGCCCACCTAGAAAACAAGGTATTACATTTCAAGTTTTTGCATCAGACGCCCACTTGGATAACAAGGGAATACATTTCAAGTTTTGGCATCAGACGCCCACCTAGAAAACAAGGGAATACATTGAAAGTTTTGGCATCAGAAGCCCACTTGGAAAATAAGGGACTACATTGCCAGTTTCGGTATCAGGCGCTCACCTAGAAAACAAGGGAGTACATTCCAAGTTTCGGCATCAGGCGCTCACCTGGAAAACAAGGGAATACATTTCAAGTTTTGGCATCAGGCGCCCACATGGAAAACAAGGGAATACATTTCAAGTTTCGACATAAGGCGACCACTTGTAAAACAAGGGAATACATTTCAAGTTTTGGCATAAGGAGTCACCTGAAAAACAACGGAATACATTTCAAGGTTTGGCATCAGGCGCCCACCTGGAAAATATGGGAATACATTTCAAGTTTAGTCATCAGGTGCCCACATAGAAAAAAAGGGAATACATTTCTTGATTTTGCATACAGCACCCACCAAGAAAACAAGGTAATACATTTCATGTTTTGGCATCAGACGCCCACCTGGAAAATATGGGAATACATTTCAAGTTTAGTCATCAAGTGCCCACATAGAAAAAAAGGGAATACATTTCTTGATTTTGCATACAGCGCCCACCTAGAAAACAAGGTAATACATTTCAAGTTTTGGCATCAGACGCCCACTTGGATAACAAGGGAATACATTTCAAGTTTTGGCATCTAGCGGCCACCTGGAAAACAAGGGAATACATTGTAAGTTTTGGCATCAGAAGCCCACTTGGAAAATAAGGGACTACATTGCCAGTTTCGGCATCAGGCGCTCACCTAGAAAACAAGGGAGTACATTCCAAGTTTCGGCATCAGGAGCTCACCTGGAAAACAAGGGAATACATTTCAAGTTTTGGTATCAGGCGCCCAATTGAAAAACAAGGGAATACATTTAACGATTTGGCATCAGGCGCCCACCTGGATAACAACGGAATATTTTTCATGTTTTGGCATCAGGCGCCTACCTGGATAATAAGGGAATACATTGTATGGTTTGGCATCAGGAGCCCACTTGGAAAATCAGGGACTACATTGCCAGTTTCGGCATCAAGCGCTCACCTAGAAAACAAGGGAGTACATTCCAAGTTTCGGCATCAGGCGCTCACCTGGAAAACAAGGGAATACATTTCAAGTTTTGGCATCAGGCGCCCACATGGAAAACAAGGGAATACATTTCAAGTTTTGACATAAGGCGACCACTTGTAAAACAAGGGAATACATTTCAAGTTTTGGCATAAGGAGTCACCTGAAAAACAATGGAATACGTTTCATGGTTTGGCATCAGGCTCCCACCTGGAAAATATGGGAATACATTTCAAGTTTAGGCATCAGGTGCCCACATAGAAAAAAAGGGAATACATTTCATTATTTTGCATACAGCGCCCACCTAGAAAACAAGGTATTACATTTCAAGTTTTTGCATCAGACGCCCACTTGGATAACAAGGGAATACATTTCAAGTTTTGGCATCAGACGCCCACCTAGAAAACAAGGGAATACATTGAAAGTTTTGGCATCAGAAGCCCACTTGGAAAATAAGGGACTACATTGCCAGTTTCGGTATCAGGCGCTCACCTAGAAAACAAGGGAGTACATTCCAAGTTTCGGCATCAGGCGCTCACCTGGAAAACAAGGGAATACATTTCAAGTTTTGGCATCAGGCGCCCACATGGAAAACAAGGGAATACATTTCAAGTTTCGACATAAGGCGACCACTTGTAAAACAAGGGAATACATTTCAAGTTTTGGCATAAGGAGTCACCTGAAAAACAAGGGAATACATTTCAAGGTTTGGCATCAGGCGCCCACCTGGAAAATATGGGAATACATTTCAAGTTTAGTCATCAGGTGCCCACATAGAAAAAAAGGGAATACATTTCTTGATTTTGCATACAGCGCCCACCTAGAAAACAAGGTAATACATTTCAAGTTTTGGCATCAGACGCCCACCTGGAAAATATGGGAATACATTTCAAGTTTAGTCATCAGGTGCCCACATAGAAAAAAAGGGAATACATTTCTTGATTTTGCATACAGCGCCCACCTAGAAAACAAGGTAATACATTTCAAGTTTTGGCATCAGACGCCCACTTGGATAACAAGGGAATACATTTCAAGTTTTGGCATCTAGCGGCCACCTGGAAAACAAGGGAATACATTGTAAGTTTTGGCATCAGAAGCCCACTTGGAAAATAAGGGACTACATTGCCAGTTTCGGCATCAGGCGCTCACCTAGAAAACAAGGGAGTACATTCCAAGTTTCGGCATCAGGAGCTCACCTGGAAAACAAGGGAATACATTTCAAGTTTTGGTATCAGGCGCCCAATTGAAAAACAAGGGAATACATTTAACGATTTGGCATCAGGCGCCCACCTGGATAACAACGGAATATTTTTCATGTTTTGGCATCAGGCGCCTACCTGGATAATAAGGGAATACATTGTATGGTTTGGCATCAGGAGCCCACTTGGAAAATCAGGGACTACATTGCCAGTTTCGGCATCAAGCGCTCGCCTAGAAAACAAGGGAGTACATTCCAAGTTTCGGCATCAGGCGCTCACCTGGAAAACAAGGGAATACATTTCAAGTTTTGGCATCAGGCGCCCACATGGAAAACAAGGGAATACATTTCAAGTTTTGACATAAGGCGACCACTTGTAAAACAAGGGAATACATTTCAAGTTTTGGCATAAGGAGTCACCTGAAAAACAATGGAATACGTTTCATGGTTTGGCATCAGGCGCCCACCTGGAAAATATGGGAATACATTTCAAGTTTAGGCATCTGGTGCCCACATAGAAAAAAAGGGAATACATTTCATGATTTTGCCTACAGCGCCCACCTAGAAAACAAGGTATTACATTTCAAGTTTTTGCATCAGACGCCCACTTGGATAACAAGGGAATACATTTCAAGTTTTGGCATCAGACGCCCACCTAGAAAACAAGGGAATACATTGAAAGTTTTGTCATCAGAAGCCCACTTGGAAAATAAGGGACTACATTGCCAGTTTTGGTATCAGGCGCTCACCTAGAAAACAAGGGAGTACATTCCAAGTTTCGGCATCAGGCGCTCACCTGGAAAACAAGGGAATACATTTCAAGTTTTGGCATCAGGCGCCCACATGGAAAACAAGGGAATACATTTCAAGTTTCGACATAAGGCGACCACTTGTAAAACAAGGGAATACATTTCAAGTTTTGGCATAAGGAGTCACCTGAAAAACAAGGGAATACATTTCAAGGTTTGGCATCAGGCGCCCACCTGGAAAATATGGGAATACATTTCAAGTTTAGTCATCAGGTGCCCACATAGAAAAAAAGGGAATACATTTCTTGATTTTGCATACAGCGCCCACCTAGAAAACAAGGTAATACATTTCAAGTTTTGGCATCAGACGCCCATTTGGATAACAAGGGAATACATTTCAAGTTTTGGCATCTAGCGGCCACCTGGAAAACAAGGGAATACATTGTAAGTTTTGGCATCAGAAGCCCACTTGGAAAATAAGGGACTACATTGCCAGTTTCGGCATCAGGCGCTCACCTAGAAAACAAGGGAGTACATTCCAAGTTTCGGCATCAGGCGCTCACCTGGAAAACAAGGGAATACATTTCAAGTTTTGGCATCAGGCGCCCAATTGAAAAAGAAGGGAATACATTTCACGATTTGGCATCAGGCGCCCACCTGGATAACAAGGGAATACATTTCACGATTTGGCATCAGGCGCCCCCCTTGATAACAATGAAATATATTTCATGTTTTGGCATCAGGCCCCAACCTAGATAATAAGGGAATACATTTTAAATTTTGGCATCAGGAGCCAACTTGGATAACAAGGGAATATATTTCAAGTTTTGGCATCAGGCGCCCACCTAGGAAACAAGAGAATACATTGCAAGTTTCGGCATCAGGCGCTCACCTGGAAAACAAGGGAATACATTGTAAGTTTTGGCATCAGAAGCCCACTTGGAAAATAAGAGACTACATTGCCAGTTTCGGCATCAGGCGCTCACCTAGAAAACAAGGGAGTACATTCCAAGTTTCGGCATCAGGCGCTCACCTGGAAAACAAGGGAATACATTTCAAGTTTTGGCATCAGGCGCCCAATTGAAAAACAAGGGAATACATTTAACGATTTGGCATCAGGCGCCCACCTGGATAACAACGGAATATTTTTCATGTTTTGGCATCAGGCGCCTACCTGGATAATAAGGGAATACATTGTATGGTTTGGCATCACGAGCCCACTTGGAAAATCAGGGACTACATTGCCAGTTTCGGCATCAAGCGCTCACCTAGAAAACAAGGGAGTACATTCCAAGTTTCGGCATCAGGCGCTCACCTGGAAAACAAGGGAATACATTTCAAGTTTTGGCATCAGGCGCCCACATGGAAAACAAGGGAATACATTTCAAGTTTTGACATAAGGCGACCACTTGTAAAACAAGGGAATACATTTCAAGTTTTGGCATAAGGAGTCACCTGAAAAACAATGGAATACGTTTCATGGTTTGGCATCAGGCTCCCACCTAGAAAATATGGGAATACATTTCAAGTTTAGGCATCAGGTGCCCACATAGAAAAAAAGGGAATACATTTCATTATTTTGCATACAGCGCCCACCTAGAAAACAAGGTATTACATTTCAAGTTTTTGCATCAGACGCCCACTTGGATAACAAGGGAATACATTTCAAGTTTTGGCATCAGACGCCCACCTAGAAAACAAGGGAATACATTGAAAGTTTTGGCATCAGAAGCCCACTTGGAAAATAAGGGACTACATTGCCAGTTTCGGTATCAGGCGCTCACCTAGAAAACAAGGGAGTACATTCCAAGTTTCGGCATCAGGCGCTCACCTGGAAAACAAGGGAATACATTTCAAGTTTTGGCATCAGGCGCCCACATGGAAAACAAGGGAATACATTTCAAGTTTCGACATAAGGCGACCACTTGTAAAACAAGGGAATACATTTCAAGTTTTGGCATAAGGAGTCACCTGAAAAACAACGGAATACATTTCAAGGTTTGGCATCAGGCGCCCACCTGGAAAATATGGGAATACATTTCAAGTTTAGTCATCAGGTGCCCACATAGAAAAAAAGGGAATACATTTCTTGATTTTGCATACAGCACCCACCAAGAAAACAAGGTAATACATTTCATGTTTTGGCATCAGACGCCCACCTGGAAAATATGGGAATACATTTCAAGTTTAGTCATCAAGTGCCCACATAGAAAAAAAGGGAATACATTTCTTGATTTTGCATACAGCGCCCACCTAGAAAACAAGGTAATACATTTCAAGTTTTGGCATCAGACGCCCACTTGGATAACAAGGGAATACATTTCAAGTTTTGGCATCTAGCGGCCACCTGGAAAACAAGGGAATACATTGTAAGTTTTGGCATCAGAAGCCCACTTGGAAAATAAGGGACTACATTGCCAGTTTCGGCATCAGGCGCTCACCTAGAAAACAAGGGAGTACATTCCAAGTTTCGGCATCAGGAGCTCACCTGGAAAACAAGGGAATACATTTCAAGTTTTGGTATCAGGCGCCCAATTGAAAAACAAGGGAATACATTTAACGATTTGGCATCAGGCGCCCACCTGGATAACAACGGAATATTTTTCATGTTTTGGCATCAGGCGCCTACCTGGATAATAAGGGAATACATTGTATGGTTTGGCATCAGGAGCCCACTTGGAAAATCAGGGACTACATTGCCAGTTTCGGCATCAAGCGCTCACCTAGAAAACAAGGGAGTACATTCCAAGTTTCGGCATCAGGCGCTCACCTGGAAAACAAGGGAATACATTTCAAGTTTTGGCATCAGGCGCCCACATGGAAAACAAGGGAATACATTTCAAGTTTTGACATAAGGCGACCACTTGTAAAACAAGGGAATACATTTCAAGTTTTGGCATAAGGAGTCACCTGAAAAACAATGGAATACGTTTCATGGTTTGGCATCAGGCTCCCACCTGGAAAATATGGGAATACATTTCAAGTTTAGGCATCAGGTGCCCACATAGAAAAAAAGGGAATACATTTCATTATTTTGCATACAGCGCCCACCTAGAAAACAAGGTATTACATTTCAAGTTTTTGCATCAGACGCCCACTTGGATAACAAGGGAATACATTTCAAGTTTTGGCATCAGACGCCCACCTAGAAAACAAGGGAATACATTGAAAGTTTTGGCATCAGAAGCCCACTTGGAAAATAAGGGACTACATTGCCAGTTTCGGTATCAGGCGCTCACCTAGAAAACAAGGGAGTACATTCCAAGTTTCGGCATCAGGCGCTCACCTGGAAAACAAGGGAATACATTTCAAGTTTTGGCATCAGGCGCCCACATGGAAAACAAGGGAATACATTTCAAGTTTCGACATAAGGCGACCACTTGTAAAACAAGGGAATACATTTCAAGTTTTGGCATAAGGAGTCACCTGAAAAACAAGGGAATACATTTCAAGGTTTGGCATCAGGCGCCCACCTGGAAAATATGGGAATACATTTCAAGTTTAGTCATCAGGTGCCCACATAGAAAAAAAGGGAATACATTTCTTGATTTTGCATACAGCGCCCACCTAGAAAACAAGGTAATACATTTCAAGTTTTGGCATCAGACGCCCACCTGGAAAATATGGGAATACATTTCAAGTTTAGTCATCAGGTGCCCACATAGAAAAAAAGGGAATACATTTCTTGATTTTGCATACAGCGCCCACCTAGAAAACAAGGTAATACATTTCAAGTTTTGGCATCAGACGCCCACTTGGATAACAAGGGAATACATTTCAAGTTTTGGCATCTAGCGGCCACCTGGAAAACAAGGGAATACATTGTAAGTTTTGGCATCAGAAGCCCACTTGGAAAATAAGGGACTACATTGCCAGTTTCGGCATCAGGCGCTCACCTAGAAAACAAGGGAGTACATTCCAAGTTTCGGCATCAGGAGCTCACCTGGAAAACAAGGGAATACATTTCAAGTTTTGGTATCAGGCGCCCAATTGAAAAACAAGGGAATACATTTAACGATTTGGCATCAGGCGCCCACCTGGATAACAACGGAATATTTTTCATGTTTTGGCATCAGGCGCCTACCTGGATAATAAGGGAATACATTGTATGGTTTGGCATCAGGAGCCCACTTGGAAAATCAGGGACTACATTGCCAGTTTCGGCATCAAGCGCTCGCCTAGAAAACAAGGGAGTACATTCCAAGTTTCGGCATCAGGCGCTCACCTGGAAAACAAGGGAATACATTTCAAGTTTTGGCATCAGGCGCCCACATGGAAAACAAGGGAATACATTTCAAGTTTTGACATAAGGCGACCACTTGTAAAACAAGGGAATACATTTCAAGTTTTGGCATAAGGAGTCACCTGAAAAACAATGGAATACGTTTCATGGTTTGGCATCAGGCGCCCACCTGGAAAATATGGGAATACATTTCAAGTTTAGGCATCTGGTGCCCACATAGAAAAAAAGGGAATACATTTCATGATTTTGCCTACAGCGCCCACCTAGAAAACAAGGTATTACATTTCAAGTTTTTGCATCAGACGCCCACTTGGATAACAAGGGAATACATTTCAAGTTTTGGCATCAGACGCCCACCTAGAAAACAAGGGAATACATTGAAAGTTTTGTCATCAGAAGCCCACTTGGAAAATAAGGGACTACATTGCCAGTTTTGGTATCAGGCGCTCACCTAGAAAACAAGGGAGTACATTCCAAGTTTCGGCATCAGGCGCTCACCTGGAAAACAAGGGAATACATTTCAAGTTTTGGCATCAGGCGCCCACATGGAAAACAAGGGAATACATTTCAAGTTTCGACATAAGGCGACCACTTGTAAAACAAGGGAATACATTTCAAGTTTTGGCATAAGGAGTCACCTGAAAAACAAGGGAATACATTTCAAGGTTTGGCATCAGGCGCCCACCTGGAAAATATGGGAATACATTTCAAGTTTAGTCATCAGGTGCCCACATAGAAAAAAAGGGAATACATTTCTTGATTTTGCATACAGCGCCCACCTAGAAAACAAGGTAATACATTTCAAGTTTTGGCATCAGACGCCCATTTGGATAACAAGGGAATACATTTCAAGTTTTGGCATCTAGCGGCCACCTGGAAAACAAGGGAATACATTGTAAGTTTTGGCATCAGAAGCCCACTTGGAAAATAAGGGACTACATTGCCAGTTTCGGCATCAGGCGCTCACCTAGAAAACAAGGGAGTACATTCCAAGTTTCGGCATCAGGCGCTCACCTGGAAAACAAGGGAATACATTTCAAGTTTTGGCATCAGGCGCCCAATTGAAAAAGAAGGGAATACATTTCACGATTTGGCATCAGGCGCCCACCTGGATAACAAGGGAATACATTTCACGATTTGGCATCAGGCGCCCCCCTTGATAACAATGAAATATATTTCATGTTTTGGCATCAGGCCCCAACCTAGATAATAAGGGAATACATTTTAAATTTTGGCATCAGGAGCCAACTTGGATAACAAGGGAATATATTTCAAGTTTTGGCATCAGGCGCCCACCTAGGAAACAAGAGAATACATTGCAAGTTTCGGCATCAGGCGCTCACCTGGAAAACAAGGGAATACATTTCATGTTTTGGCATCAGTCGCCCACATGGAAAACAAGGGAATACAGTTCAAGTTTCGACATAAGGCGACCACTTGTAAAATAAAGGAATACATTTCAAGTTTTGGCATCAGGTGTCACCTGAAAAACAAGTGAATGCATTTCAAGGTTTGGCATCAGGCGCCCACCTGGAAAACATGGGAATACATTTCAAGTTTAGGCATCAGGTGCCCACATAGAAAAAAAGGGAATACATTTCATGATTTTGCATACAACGCCCACCTATAAAACAAGGGAATACATTTCAAGTTTTGGCATCAGATGCCCACTTGGATAACAAGGGAATACATTGCAAGTTTTGGCATCAGGCGCCCACCTGGAAAACAAGGGAATACATTTCAAGTTCTGGTATAAGGCGCCCACCAAGAAAAAAAGGCAATACATTTCAAGTTTCAGCATCAGGCGCCCACTTGGATAACAAGGGAATACATTTCAAGTTTTGGCATCTAGCGGCCACCTGGAAAACAAGGGAATACATTGTAAGTTTTGGCATCAGAAGCCCACTTGGAAAATAAGGGACTACATTGCCAGTTTCGGCATCAGGCGCTCACCTAGAAAACAAGGGAGTACATTCCAAGTTTCGGCATCAGGCGCTCACCTGGAAAACAAGGGAATACATTTCAAGTTTTGGCATCAGGCGCCCACATGGAAAACAAGGGAATATATTTCAAGTTTCGACATAAGGCGACCACTTGTAAAACAAGGGAATACATTTCAAGTTTTGGCATCAGGCGTCACCTAAAAAACAAGGGAATACATTTCAAGGTTTGGCATCAGGCGCTCACCTGGAAAACAATGGATTACATTTCAAGTTTTGGCATCAGGCGCCCAATTGGAAAACAAGGGAATACATTTCACGATTTGGCATCAGGCACCCACCTGGATAACAAGGGAATACATTTCATGTTTTGGCATCAGGCGCCCACCGAGGAAACAAGGTAATACTTTTCAAGTTTTATCATAAGGAACCCACCTAGAAAATAAGGGAATACATTGCAAGTTTTGGCATTAGGAGCCCACCTAGATAATAAGGTAATACATTGCAAGTTTCAGCATTAGCCGCCCACTTGGAAAACAAGGGAATACATTGCAAGTTTCGGCATCAGGCGTGACCTGAAAAATAAGGGAATACATTTCAAGTTTTCGTATCAGGTGCCCACCTAGAAAACATGGGAATACATTTCAAGTTTAGGCATCAGGCGCCCACATAGAAAAAAAGGGAATACATTTCATCATTTTGCATAGGGCGCTCACCTGGAAAACAAGGGAATACATTGTAAGTTTTGGCATCAGGCATCCACCTAGAAAATAAGGGAATAAATTACATGTTTTGGCATCAGGCGCCGACCTGGAAAATAAGGGAATACATTGCAAGTTTTGGCATCCGGCTCCCACATAGAAAAAAAGGGAATACATTTCAAGTTTTGGCATCAGGCACCCACCTGGAAAACAGGGGAATACATTTCATGTTTTGGCATCAGGCCCCCACCTGGATAACAAGGGAATACATTTCAAGTTTTGGCATCAGGCGCCCACCTGGATAACGAGGCAATATATTTCATGTTTTGGCACTAGGAGACCACATGGAAAACATGGGAATACATTTCATGTTTTTGCATCAGGCGCCCACCTGGATAACAAGGCAATACATTTTATGTTTTGGCATCAGGCGCTCACCTAGATATAAAGGGAATACATTTTGAGTTTTGGCATCAGGAGCCCACCTAGGAAATAAGGGAATACTTTTCAAGTTTTGGCATCAAGTGCCACCTAGAAAATAAGGGAATACATTGCAAGTTTTGTCATCGGGCGCCCACCTAGATAATAACGGAATATATTTCAAGTTTCAGCATCAGGCGCTCACCTGGAAAACAAGGGAATACATTTCAAGTTTTGGCATCAGGCGCCCAATTGAAAAAGAAGGGAATACATTTCACGATTTGGCATCAGGCGCCCACCTGGATAACAAGGGAATACATTTCACGATTTGGCATCAGGCGCCCCCCTTGATAACAATGAAATATATTTCATGTTTTGGCATCAGGCCCCAACCTAGATAATAAGGGAATACATTTTAAATTTTGGCATCAGGAGCCAACTTGGATAACAAGGGAATATATTTCAAGTTTTGGCATCAGGCGCCCACCTAGGAAACAAGGGAATACATTGCAAGTTTCGGCATCAGGCGCTCACCTGGAAAACAAGGGAATACATTTCATGTTTTGGCATCAGTCGCCCACATGGAAAACAAGGGAATACAGTTCAAGTTTCGACATAAGGCGACCACTTGTAAAATAAAGGAATACATTTCAAGTTTTGGCATCAGGTGTCACCTGAAAAACAAGGGAATGCATTTCAAGGTTTGGCATCAGGCGCCCACCTGGAAAACATGGGAATACATTTCAAGTTTAGGCATCAGGTGCCCACATAGAAAAAAAGGGAATACATTTCATGATTTTGCATACAACGCCCACCTATAAAACAAGGGAATACATTTCAAGTTTTGGCATCAGATGCCCACTTGGATAACAAGGGAATACATTGCAAGTTTTGGCATCAGGCGCCCACCTGGAAAACAAGGGAATACATTTCAAGTTCTGGTATAAGGCGCCCACCAAGAAAAAAAGGCAATACATTTCAAGTTTCGGCATCAGGCGCCCACTTGGATAACAAGGGAATACATTTCAAGTTTTGGCATCTAGCGGCCACCTGGAAAACAAGGGAATACATTGTAAGTTTTGGCATCAGAAGCCCACTTGGAAAATAAGGGACTACATTGCCAGTTTCGGCATCAGGCGCTCACCTAGAAAACAAGGGAGTACATTCCAAGTTTCGGCATCAGGCGCTCACCTGGAAAACAAGGGAATACATTTCAAGTTTTGGCATCAGGCGCCCACATGGAAAACAAGGGAATATATTTCAAGTTTCGACATAAGGCGACCACTTGTAAAACAAGGGAATACATTTCAAGTTTTGGCATCAGGCGTCACCTAAAAAACAAGGGAATACATTTCAAGGTTTGGCATCAGGCGCTCACCTGGAAAACAATGGATTACATTTCAAGTTTTGGCATCAGGCGCCCAATTGGAAAACAAGGGAATACATTTCACGATTTGGCATCAGGCACCCACCTGGATAACAAGGGAATACATTTCATGTTTTGGCATCAGGCGCCCACCGAGGAAACAAGGTAATACTTTTCAAGTTTTATCATCAGGAACCCACCTAGAAAATAAGGGAATACATTGCAAGTTTTGGCATCAGGAGCCCACCTAGATAATAAGGTAATACATTGCAAGTTTCAGCATTAGCCGCCCACTTGGAAAACAAGGGAATACATTGCAAGTTTCGGCATCAGGCGTGACCTGAAAAATAAGGGAATACATTTCAAGTTTTCGTATCAGGTGCCCACCTAGAAAACATGGGAATACATTTCAAGTTTAGGCATCAGGCGCCCACATAGAAAAAAAGGGAATACATTTCATCATTTTGCATAGGGCGCCCACCTGGAAAACAAGGGAATACATTGTAAGTTTTGGCATCAGGCATCCACCTAGAAAATAAGGGAATAAATTGCATGTTTTGGCATCAGGCGCAGACCTGGAAAATAAGGAAATACATTGCAAGTTTTGGCATCCGGCTCCCACATAGAAAAAAAGGGAATACATTTCAAGTTTTGGCATCAGGCACCCACCTGGAAAACAGGGGAATACATTTCATGTTTTGGCATCAGGCCCCCACCTGGATAACAAGGGAATACATTTCAAGTTTTGGCATCAGGCGCCCACCTGGATAACGAGGCAATATATTTCATGTTTTGGCACTAGGAGACCACATGGAAAACATGGGAATACATTTCATGTTTTTGCATCAGGCGCCCACCTGGATAACAAGGCAATACATTTTATGTTTTGGCATCAGGCGCTCACCTAGATATAAAGGGAATACATTTTGAGTTTTGGCATCAGGAGCCCACCTAGGAAATAAGGGAATACTTTTCAAGTTTTGGCATCAGGTGCCACCTAGAAAATAAGGGAATACATTGCAAGTTTTGTCATCGGGCGCCCACCTAGATAATAACGGAATACATTTCAAGTTTCAGCATTAGGCGCCCACCTGGAAAACAAGGGAATACATTGCAAGTTTCGGAATCAGGCGCCCACTTGGAAAACAAGGGAATACATTTAACGATTTGGAATCAAGCGCCCACCTGGATAACAACGGAATATTTTTCATGTTTTGGCATCAGGCGCCTAACTGGATAATAAGGGAATACATTGTATGGTTTGGCATCAGGAGCCCACTTGGAAAATCAGGGACTACATTGCCAGTTTCGGCATCAAGCGCTCACCTAGAAAACAAGGGAGTACATTCCAAGTTTCGGCATCAGGCGCTCACCTGGAAAACAAGGGAATACATTTCAAGTTTTGGCATCAGACGCCCACATGGCAAACAAGGGAATACATTTCAAGTTTTGACATAAGGCGACCACTTGTAAAACAAGGGAATACATTTCAAGTTTTGGCATAAGGAGTCACCTGAAAAACAAGGGAATACATTTCAATGTTTGGCATCAGGCGCCCACCTGGAAAATATGGGAATACATTTCAAGTTTAGGCATCAGGTGCCCACATAGAAAAAAAGGGAATACATTTCATGATTTTGCATACAACGCCCACCTAGAAAACAAGGTAATACATTTCAAGTTTTGGCATCAGACGCCCACTTGGATAACAAGGGAATACATTTCAAGTTTTGGCATCTGGCGCCCACCTGGAAACAAGGGAATACATTGCAAGTTTCGGCATCAGGCGCTCACCTGGAAAACAAGGGAATACATTTCAAGTTTTGGCATCAGGCGCCCACATGGAAAACAAGGGAATACATTGTAAGTTTTGGCATCAAAAGCCCACTTGGAAAATAAGGGACTACATTGCCAGTTTCGGCATCAGGCGCTCACCTAGAAAACAGTGGAGTACATTCCAAGTTTCGGCATCAGGCGCTCACCTGGAAAACAAGGGAATACATTTCAAGTTTTGGCATCAGGCGCCCAATTGAAAAACAAGGGAATACATTTCACGATTTGGCATTAGGCGCCCACCTGGATAACAAGGGAATACATTTCACGATTTGGCATCAGGCGCCCCCCTTGATAACAATGAAATATATTTCATGTTTTGGCATTAGGCCCCCACCTAGATAATAAGGGAATACATTTTAAATTTTGGCATCAGGAGCCAACCTGGATAACAAGGGAATACATTTCAAGTTTTGGCATCAGGCGCCCACCTAGGAAACAAGGGAATACATTGCAAGTTTCGGCATCAGGCGCTCACCTGGAAAACAAGGGAATACATTTCAAGTTTTGGCATCAGGCGCCCACATGGAAAACAAGGGAATACATTTCAAGTTTCGACATCAGGCGCCCACATGGAAAACAAGGGAATACATTTCAAGTTTCGACATAAGGCGACCACTTGTAAAACAAAGGATTACATTTCAAGTTTTGGCATCAGGTGTCACCTGAAAAACAAGGGAATACATTTCAAGGTTTGGCATCAGGCGCCCACCTGGAAAACATGGGAATACATTTCAAGTTTAGGCATCAGGTGCCCACATAGAAAAAAAGGGAATACATTTCATGAATTTGCATACAGCGCCCACCTATAAAACAAGGGAATACATTTCAAGTTTTGGCATCAGATGCCCACTTGGATAACAAGGGAATACATTGCAAGTTTTGCCATCAAGCGCCCACCTGGAAAACAAGGGAATACATTTCAAGTTCTGGCATAAGGCGCCCACCTAGAAAATAAGGCAATACATTTCAAGTTTCGGCATCAGGCGCCCACTTGGAAAACAAGGGAATACATTGCAAGTTTTGGCATCAGGCGCCCACCTAGATAATAAGGGAATACATTGCAAGTTTTAGCATTAGGCGCCCTCCTAGAAAACAAGGGAATACATTGCAAGTTTCGGCATCAGGCGCCCACTTGGAAAACAAGGGAATACATTTGAAGCTTTGGCATCAGGCGCACACATGGAAAACAAGGGAATACATTTCACGATTTGGCATCAGGCGCCCCCCTTGATAACAACGAAATATATTTCATGTTTTGGCATCAGGCGCCCACCTAGATAATAAGGGAATACATTTTAAGTTTTGGCATTAGGAGCCCACCTGGATAACAAGGGAATACATTGCAAGTTTTGGCATCAGGCGCCCACCTAGATAATAAGGTAATACATTGCAAGTTTCAGCATTAGCCGCCCACTTGGAAAACATGGGAATACATTGCAAGTTTCGGCATCAGGCGTGACCTGAAAAACAAGGGAATACATTTCAAGTTTTCGCATCAAGTTCCCACCTGGAAAACATGGGAATACATTTCAAGTTTAGGCATCAGGCGCCCACATAGAAAAAAAGGGAATATATTTCATCATTTTGCATAGGGCGCCCACCTAGAAAATAAGGTAATACATTGCAAGTTTCAGCATTAGTCGCCCACTTGGAAAACAAGGGAATACATTGCAAGTTTCGGCATCAGGCGTGACCTGAAAAACAAGGGAATACATTTCAAGTTTTCGCATCAGGTGCCCACCTGGAAAACATTGGAATACATTTCAAGTTTTGGCATCCGGCTCCCACATAGAAAAAAAGGGAATACATTTCAAGTTTTGGTATCAGGCACCCACCTGGAAAACAAGGGAATGCATTTCATGTTTTGGCTTCAGGCGCCCACCTAGATAACAAGGGAATACATTTCAAGTTTTGGCATCAGACACCCACCTGGATAACGAGGCAATATATTTCATGTTTTGGCACCAGGAGACCACCTGGAAAACAAGGGAATACATTTCATGTTTTTGCATCAAGCGCCCACCTGGATAACAAGGCAATACATTTTATGTTTTGGCATCAGGCGCTCACCTAGATAACAAGGGAATAAATTTTGAGTTTTGGCATCATGAGCCCACCTAGGAAATAAGGGAATACTTTTCAAGTTTTGGCATCAGGAGCCCACCTAGAAAATAAGGGAATACATTGCAAGTTTTGGCATCAGGCGCCCACCTAGATAATAAGGGAATACATTGCAAGTTTCAGCATTAGGCGCCCACCTGGAAAACAAGGGAATACATTGCAAGTTTCGGCATCAGGCGCCCACTTGGAAAAAAAGGGAATACATTTAACGATTTGGAATAAAGCGCCCACCTGGATAACAAAGGAATATTTTTCATGTTTTGGCATCAGGCACACACCTGGATAATAAGAGAATACATTGTATGGTTTGACATCAGGAGCCCACTTGGAAAATAAGGGACTACATTGCCAGTTTCGGCATCAGGCGCTCACCTAGAAAACAAGGGAGTACATTCCAAGTTTCGGCATCAGGCGCTCACCTGGAAAACAAGGGAATACATTTCAAGTTTTGGCATCAGGCGCCCAATTGGAAAACAAGGGAATACATTTCACGATTTGGCATCAGGCACCCACTTGGATAACAAGGGAATACATTTCACGATTTGGAATCAGGCGCCCCCCTTGATAATAACGAAAAATATTTCATGTTTTGGCATCAGGCGCCCTCCTAGATAATAAGGGAATACATTTTAAGTTTTGGCATCAGGAACCCACCTGGATAACAAGGGAATACATTTCATGTTTTGGCATCAGGCGCTCACCTAGGAAACAAGGTAATACTTTTCAAGTTTTTGCATCAGGAACCCACCTAGAAAATAAGGGAATACATTGCAAGTTTTGGCATCAGGCACCCACCTAGATAATAAGGTAATTTATTGCAAGTTTCAGCATTAGCCGCCCACTTGGAAAACAAGGGAATACATTGCAAGTTTCGGCATCAGGCGTGACCTGAAAAACAAGGGAATACATTTCAAGTTTTCGCATCAGGTGCCCACCTGGAAAACATGGTAATACATTTCAAGTTTAGGCATCAGGTGCCCACACAGAAAAAAAGGGAATACATTTCATGATTTTGTATAGGGCGCCCACCTGGAAAACAAGGGAATACATTGTAAGTTTTGACATCAGGCATCCACCTAGAAAATAAGGGAATAAATTGTATGTTTTGGCATCAGGTGCCGACTTGGAAAATAACGGAATACATTGCAAGTTTTGGCATCAGGCGCCCACATAGAAAAAAATGAATACGTTTCAAGTTTTGGCATCAGACACCCACTTGGAAAACAAGGGAATACATTTCATGTTTTGGCATCAGGCGCCCACCTGGATAACAAGGGAATACATTTCAAGTTTTAGCATCAAACGCCCACCTGGATAACGAGGCAATATATTTCATGTTTTGGCACTAGGAGAACACTTGGAAAACATAGGAATACATTTCATGTTTTTGCATCAGGCGCCCACCTGGATAACAAGGCAATACATTTTATGTTTTGGCATCAGGCGCCCACCTAGATAACAAGGGAATATATTCCGAGTTTTGATATCAGGCGCCCACCTAGGAAACAAGGGAATACTTTTCAAGTTTTGGCATCAGGAGCCCACCTAGAAAATAAGGGAATACATTGCATGTTTTGGCATCAGGCGCCCACCTAGATAATAAGGGAATACATTGCAAGTTTCAGCATTAGGCGCCCACCTGGAAAACAAGGGAATACATTGCAAGTTTCGGCATCAGGCGCCCACTTGGAAAACAAGGGAATACATTTCAAGCTTTGGCATCAGGCGCACACCTGGAAAATAAGGGAATACATTTAGCGATTTGGAATAAAGCGCCCACCTGGATAACAACGGAATATTTTTCATGTTTTGGCATCAGGCGCCCACCTGGATAATAAGGGAATACATTGTATTGTTTGGCATCAGGAGCCCACTTGGAAAATAAGGGACTACATTGCCAGTTTCGGCATCAGGCGCTCACCTAGAAAAAAGGGAATACATTCCATGTTTCGGCATCAGGCGCTCACCTAGAAAACAGGGGAATACATTTCAAGTTTTGGCATCAGGCGCCCACATGGAAAACAAGGGAATACATTTCAAGTTTCGACATAAGGCGACCACTTGTAAAACAAGGGAATACATTCCAAGTTTTGACATCAGGCGTCACCTAAAAAACAAGGGAATATATTTCAAGATTTGGCTTCAGGCGCTCACCTGGAAAACAAGGGAATACATTTCAAGTTTTGGCATCAGGCGCCCAATTGGAAAACAAGGGAATACATTTCACGATTTGGCATCAGGCACCCACCTGGATAACAAGGGAATACATTTCACGATTTGGAATCAGGCGCCCCCTTGATAACAACGAAAAATATTTCATGTTTTGGCATCAGGCGCCCACCTAGATAATAAGGGAATACATTTTAAGTTTTGGCATCAGGAGCCCACCTGGATAACAAGGGAATACATTTCATGTTTTGGCATCATGAGCCCACCTAGGAAACAAGGCAATACTTTTCAAGTTTTTGCATCAGGAACCCACCTAGAAAATAAGGGAATACATTGCAAGTTTTGGCATCAGGCACCCACCTAGATAATAAGGTAATTTATTGCAAGTTTCAGCATTAGCCGCCCACTTGGAAAACAAGGGAATACATTGCAAGTTTCGGCATCAGGAGTGACCTGAAAAACAAGGGAATACATTTCAAGTTTTCGCATCAGGTGCCCACCTGGAAAACATGGAAATACATTTCAAGTTTAGGCATCAGGTGCCCACATAGAAAAAAAGGGAATACATTTCATGATTTTGCATAGGGCGCCCACCTGGAAAACAAGGGAATACATTGTAAGTTTTGACATCAGGCATCCACCTAGAAAATAAGAGAATTAATTGCATGTTTTGGCATCAGGTGCCGACTTGGAAAATAACGGAATACATTGCAAGTTTTGGCATCAGGCGCCCACATAGAAAAAAATGAATACGTTTCAAGTTTTGGCATCAGACACCCACTTGGAAAACAAGGGAATACATTTCATGTTTTGGCATCAGGCGCCCACCTGGATAACAAGGGAATACATTTCAAGTTTTAGCATCAAACGCCCACCTGGATAACGAGGCAATATATTTCATGTTTTGGCACTAGGAGAACACTTGGAAAACATAGGAATACATTTCATGTTTTTGCATCAGGCGCCCACCTGGATAACAAGGCAATACATTTTATGTTTTGGCATCTGGCGCCCACCTAGATAACAAGGGAATATATTCCGAGTTTTGATATCAGGCGCCCACCTAGGAAACAAGGGAATATTTTTCAAGTTTTGGCATCAGGAGCCCACCTAGAAAATAAGGGAATACATTGCATGTTTTGGCATCAGGCGCCCACCTAGATAATAAGGGAATACATTGCAAGTTTCAGCATTAGGCGCCCACCTGGAAAACAAGGGAATACATTGCAAGTTTCGGCATCAGGCGCCCACTTGGAAAACAAGGGAATACATTTCAAGCTTTGGCATCAGGCGCACACCTGGAAAACAAGGGAATACATTTAGCGATTTGGAATAAAGCGCCCACCTGGATAACAACGGAATATTTTTCATGTTTTGGCATCAGGCACCCACCTGGATAATAAGGGAATACATTATATTGTTTGGCATTAGGAGCCCACTTGGAAAATAAGGGACTACATTGCCAGTTTCGGCATCAGGCGCTCACCTAGAAAAAAGGGAATACATTCCAAGTTTCGGCATCAGGCGCTCACCTAGAAAACAGGGGAATAAATTTCAAGTTTTGGCATCAGGCGCCCACATGGAAAACAAGGGAATACATTTCAAGTTTCGACATAAGGCGACCACTTGTAAAACAAGGGAATACATTTCAAGTTTTGGCATCAGGCGTCACCTAAAAAACAAGGGAATACATTTCAAGGTTTGGCATCAGGCGCTCACCTGGAAAACAAGGGAATACATTTCAAGTTTTGGCATCAGGCGCCCAATTGGAAAACAAGGGAATACATTTCACGATTTGGCATCAGGCACCCACCTGGATAACAAGGGAATACATTTCACGATTTGGAATCAGGCGCCCCCCTTGATAACAACGAAAAATATTTCATGTTTTGGCATCAGGCGCCCACCTAGATAATACGGGAATACATTTTAAGTTTTGGCATCAGGAGCCCACCTGGATAACAAGGGAATACATTTCATGTTTTGGCATCATGCGCCCACCTAAGAAACAAGGCAATACTTTTCAAGTTTTTGCATCAGGCACCCACCTAGATAATAAGGTAATTTATTGCAAGTTTCAGCATTAGCCGCCCACTTGGAAAACAAGGGAATACATTGCAAGTTTCGGCATCAGGCGTGACCTGAAAAACAAGGGAATACATTTCAAGTTTTCGCATCAGGTGCCCACCTGGAAAACATGGTAATACATTTCAAGTTTAGGCATCAGGTGCCCACATAGAAAAAAAGGGAATACATTTCATGATTTTGTATAGGGCGCCCACCTGGAAAACAAGGGAATACATTGTAAGTTTTGACATCAGGCATCCACCTAGAAAATAAGAGAATTAATTGCATGTTTTGGCATCAGGTGCCGACTTGGAAAATAACGGAATACATTGCAAGTTTTGGCATCAGGCGCCCACATAGAAAAAAATGAATACGTTTCAAGTTTTGGCATCAGACACCCACTTGGAAAACAAGGGAATACATTTCATGTTTTGGCATCAGGCGCCCACCTGGATAACAAGGGAATACATTTCAAGTTTTAGCATCAGACGCCCACCTGGATAACGGGGCAATATATTTCATGTTTTGGCACTAGGAGAACACTTGGAAAACATAGGAATACAATTCATGTTTTTGCATCAGGCGCCCACCTGGATAACAAGGCAATACATTTTATGTTTTGGCATCAGGCGCCCACCTAGATAACAAGGGAATATATTCCGAGTTTTGATATCAGTTTTGGCACCAGGCGTCACCTAAAAACAAGGGAATACATTTCAAGGTTTGGCATCTGGCGCCCACCTGGAAAACATGGGAATACATTTCAAGTTTAGGCATCAGGTGCCCACATAGAAAAAAAGGGAATACATTTCATGATTTTGCATACAGCGCCCACCTATAAAACAAGGGAATACATTTCAAGTTTTGGCATCAGATGCCCACTTGGATAACAAGGGAATACATTGCAAGTTTTGGCATCAGGCGCCCACCTGGAAAACAAGGGAATACATTTCAAGTTCTGGCATAAGGCGCCCACCTAGAAAATAAGGCAATACATTTCAAGTTTCGGCATCAGGCGCCCACTTGGAAAACAAGGGAATACATTGCAAGTTTTGGCATCAGGCGCCCACCTAGATAATAAGGGAATACATTGCAAGTTTTAGCATTAGGCGCCCTCCTAGAAAACAAGGGAATACATTGCAAGTTTCGGCATCAGGCGCCCACTTGGAAAACAAGGGAATACATTTGAAGCTTTGGCATCAGGCGCACACATGGAAAACAAGAGAATATATTTCAAGTTTTGGCATCAGGCGTGACCTGAAAAATAAGGGAATACATTTCAAGTTTTCGCATCAGGCGCCCACCTTGAAAATATGGGAATACATTTCAAGTTTAGGCATCAGGCGCCCATATAGAAAAAAAGGGAATAAATTTCATGATTTTGCATAAGGCGCCCACCTGGAAAACAAGGGAATACATTTCATGTTTTGGCATCAGACGCCCACTTGGACAACAAGGGAATACATTGCAAGTTTTGGCATGTGGCGCCCACCTGAAAACAAGGGAATACATTGTAAGTTTTGGCATCAGGCGTCCACCTGGAAAATAAGGGAATACATTGCATGTTTTGGCATCAGGTGCTGACCTGGAAAATAAGGGAATACATTGCTAGTTTTGGCATCCGGCGCCCACCAGAAAAACAAGGGGATACATTTCAAGTTTTGGCATCAGGCGCCCACTTGGAAAACAAGGGATTATATTTCATGTTTTGGCATCAGACACCCACCTGCATAACAAGGGAATGCAGAACTAGGGGGAGGCATCAGGCGCCCACCTAGATAACGAGGCAATATATTTCATGTTTTGGCACTAGGAGGCCACCTGGAAAACATGGTAATACATTTCAAGTTTTGGCATCAGGCGCCCACCTGGATAACAAGGCAATACATTTCATGTTTTGGCATCAGGCGCCCACCTGGATAACAAGGGAATACATTTAAAGTTTTGGCATCAAGCGCCCTCCTTGGAAACAAGGGAATACATTTCAAGATTTGGCATCAGGAGCCCACCTAGAAAATAAGGGAATACATTGCAAGTTTTGGCATCAGACACCCACCTAGATAACAAGGGAATACATTGCAAGTTTTGGCACAAGGCGACCACTTGGAAAAGAAGATAATAGATTTCAAGTTTTGGCATCAGGCGCCTACTTGGATAACAAGGGAATACATTCAAGTTTCGGCATCAGGCGATCACTTGGAAACAAGGGAATATATTTCAAGTTTTGGCATCAGGCGCCCACTTGGAAAATAAGGGAATATATTTCAAGTTTGGCATCAGACGCCCACCTGGAGATCAATGAAATATATTTCATGTTTTGGCATCAGGCGCCCACCTAGATAAAAAGGGAATAAATTTCAAGTTTTTGCATCAGGCGCCCACCTGGAAACAAGGGAATACATTTCAAGTTTTGGCATCAGGAGCCCACCTAGAAAACAAGGGAATACATTGCATGTTTTAGCATCAGGCGCCCACCTGGATAACAACGGAATATATTTTAAGTTTTGAGATCAGGCGCCCACCTGGGAAACAAGGGAATACATTGCAAATTTTGGCATCAGTCGCCTACTTGGATAACAACGGAATATATTTCAGGTTTTGGCATCAGGCGCCCACCTAAATAACAAGGGAATACATTGCAAGTTTTGTCATCATGAGCCCACCTGGAAAATAAGGGAATATATTGCAAGTTTCGGCATCACGCGCTCACCTGGGAAATAAGGGAATACATTGCAAGTTTTGGCATCAGGCACCCACCTGGATAACAAGGGAATACATTGCAAGTTTTGGCATAAGGCGACCACTTGGAAAAGAAGATAATAGTTTTCAAGTTTTGGCATCAGGCGCCTACTTGGATAACAAGGGAATACATTGCAAGTTTCGGCATCAGGCGACCACCTGGAAAACAAGGGAATACATTTAAAGTTTTGGCATAAGGCACCCACCTAGAAAACAAGGCAATACATTTCAACATTTGGCAACAGGCGCCCACCTAGAAAATAAGGTAATACATTTCAAGTTTCGGCATACGGCGACCACTTGGCAAATAAAGGAATACATTTCAAGTTTTGTCATCAGGCGCCCACCTGGAAAACATGGGAATACATTTCAAGTTTATGGATCAGGCGCCCGCATAGAAAAAAAGAGAATACATTTCATGATTTTGCATAAGGCGCCCACCTGGAAAAAAGGGAATACATTTCTAGTTTTGGCATCAGACGCCCACTTTGATAACAAGGGAATACATTTCAAGCTTCGGCATCAGGCACACACCTGGAAAACAAGGAAATACATTTCAAGTTTTGGCATCAGGCACCCACTTGGAAAATAAGGGAATACATTGAATGTTTTTGCATAAGGCGACGACCTGGAAAATAAGGGAATACATTGCAGTTTTTGGCATCAGGCACCCACCAGGAAAACAAGGGAATACATCTCATGATTTTGCATACGGCGCACACCTGAAAAACAAGGGAATACATTTCAAGTTTTGGCATCAGACGCCCACTTGGATAACAAGGGAATACATTACAAGTTTTGGCATCTCGCGCCCACCGAGAAAACAATGGAATACATTGTAAGTTTTACCTAAAAAATAAGGTAATACATTTCAAGTTTTGGCATCAGGCGCCGACCTAGAAAATAAGGAAATACATTGCAAGTTTTGGCATCAGGTTCCCACCAATAAAACAAAAGAATACATTCCAAGTTTTGGCATCAGGCGCCCACCTGGAAAATAAGGGAATACATTTCATGTTTTGGCATCAGGCGCCCACCTAGATAACAAGGGAATACATTTAAAGTTTTTGCATCAGACGCCCACCTGGAAAACAAGGGAATACATTTCTAGTTTCGGCATAAGGCGCCCACCTAGAAAACAAGGCAATACATTTCAAGTTTCGGTATCAGGCGCCCACTTGGAAAACAAGGGATACATTTCAAGCTTTAGCATAAGGTGACAACTTGGAAAACAAGGGAATACATTTCAAGTTTTGGCATCAGGCGTGACCTGAAAAACAAGGGAATACATTTCAAGTTTTCGCATCAGGCGCCCACTTGGAAAGCATGGGAATACATTTCAAGTTTAGGCATGAGGCGCTCACATAGAAAAAAAGGGAATACATTTCATGATTTTGCATAGGGCGCCCACCTGGAAAACAAGGGAATACATTTCAAGTTTTGGCATCAGACGCCCACTTGGAAAACAAGGGAATACATTTCAAGCTTCGGCATCAGGCGCACACCTGGAAAACAAGGGAATACATTTCATGATTTGGCATCAGGAGCACACCTGGAAGCAAACCAAGAACATAGCAACACCTTCGTCCCTAGAATGATTCGATGGGATGAGATATTATCGAAAGATGAATTCCGTTTTGAAGCCATAACTCAACCAAAATATGAACCAGAAAGTTCATATATCGAACAAGTTATTCAACATCCTATAGGTGCAGTAGACTTAAAAAAATTTAAGATCTAACTCTTTAAGCGAAGCCTCTTCTAGTAGAAGAATGTCCTTCAGCAGACCTTCTTCTTTCAAACCCCTTGAGGGAAATAGTAAAAGTTGTAAAAGCGATAAAAGCGACGAAGAGTTAATCGAAGAACTTGATAGAAAAATAAAAAGAGTAGATTTTAACAAAACTGTTCCTAAAGTAATCTATCAAAAGGGACCCTTCATTCATAAAAGTCCATCCGCTGAAACAATTGATAGACTCGGAACCCTTAAAGAAGAAAATAATTTCAAAACAGACTGGAAAAGTCTAAATGCTCAGTGGGAACACCCTGATAATAACATTAAAAGAGAATGGTACGTATATACCTATTCTTTTGACCAAAGAAGAACTTTTAGAAATAAATGGATTAAGGACTTAAAAATACTTAGATGTGATATTGAATTTTTTAAATGGTTCGAATTAACAGGACATATTCCAAATCAAAAGGAATCTTTACAAATGATTATCAATAAATGGTATGCCAAAAATAAAGGTATAATAGAGGCCACCATTCCACCATTAGATGAAATCATAATACCCGTTCAAAATGAGGTAGTCACAGCTTCCCCTTTTAAAAGAGAAAGTACCTACCTTGACAAAGAACCAACAAACAAAGATCTAAACAAACTAATTGTCCAAAATAACTACACAAATAACCTTTTACATGTTGTATCTAATCAGCTAAAAGATACCAACAAGATAGCAACCCCTACTAGAACGATGGTAGCATCCACATTTGAAACACATCCTACTATCAAAATCCTTGAATTTTCTAAATAAATATTCCCTCAATTAAGCGGAAAATTTGATTTTACAAATGAACTTCTAGAAAAAATAGAAGAACAACATAAAACAAAACTAAGTATCTCAAAGTCTAATACAGAACAAGCTAGTACTAGAAAAAATAAAACCGTTGAACTCCATAAACTGCAAACACAGTTAACTTCATTAAATAACAAATATGAAATTCTGTTAAAGGAAGAAACCATCCCTGACAGGGAAACTAAACTAAAGATGATAGAAAGAGCTTCTAAAGAGCTTGTAGATTCTATAAATAAATTAAAACCTTCACTCACTCTAAAACCTATCTCTACCACTACTCCTGAAGTAAGTAGATTAATGAATGATCCTCGACACCCTAATAAAAAGAATTATTACAAAAGAACATCATTTCCAGACGTTCAGTTCGAACAAGATATCTATCTATCCCACTACAGTCACGATGGAACTGGAATTTCCGAATGGAATATTGATGGTTTAGCTGAAAGCCAAATCTACAAAAAGCTTCATAAAATAGGAATTTCCGTAACAGCATACAAAATGAAAAATGCGTCAGATAAACACGCAGCAACCTTAATAGTATCAGGTTTTACTGGTACATTAAAGAATTGGTGTGATAATTACCTTTCCGAAGAAAATAGGAATCAAATCCTGAATGCCAAAGCAGTAATAATTGTTGTAAAAACTGAAAATAATACTCAAATAGCATAGCAAGAATCTAAAGAAGACGCTACTGCAACTTTAATCTACTGTATAGCCAAACATTTTATTGGTGAACCAAAATTATTTCAGGATAGAAGTCTTGAACTTCTAAATAATCTTAGCTGCCCAAAATTAACAGACTTTAGGTGGTATAAAGATATGTTCATAGAAAAGGTAATGGTTAGAGAAGACTGCAATAAACCTTTCTGGAATGAAAGATTTATTAGTGGATTACCCAGATTATTTGCCGAAAAGGTAAGAACTAAAACTAGAGATAGGTTTAATGGTCAAATTCCATATAACAATCTTACGTATGGAGACTTAATAAGTTTTATCAATGTTACCTGTTTAGACTTACGTACAGACCTAAAACTTAAAAGTCTTATTAAAAATGATAAACTACAACAAAGCTGAGCTTGGTAGTTTTTGCCAGAAAAGGCGTCCGCATCATCCTCTTATCTATCACAATTAGACCCTTATTCTACTGACAGGCAACATTTCATCTCTTCTAAATGCACAGTACCAATGAACAGTACCAATGAACAGTACCCAGTGTACAGTAAAAACGCATGAATAGTGCCCCCGAAAATTCTGGGCAGTTAAAGGACGAACAACACGTTTGTTTTTCATTTTTTTGAGTTTCAAACTCGGATTTTGGGCGATTTTGAGGTGTTCTTCACGATTTCAACTCAAGTAAGTGTCCTATACTCGAAAGTGTTTATATTACATAAATCCATGGTTATTTTCATCGTTTAATTCGGATTTAAATGGAAGAAATCAAGATTTTTGCAAAATCTTCCAAAAATGAAAATTTTAGATTTAGAGGTCGAGTTGTTATCAGAGTTTGATAAAATTTGTATGGGTGAACTCGTAGTTGAATGGGTTATCGGATTTTGTAAGTTTCGTCGGAATTCGAGATGTGGGCCCCACGAGCGATTTTGAGTTAAATTTCGGATTTTGTTGGAAAATTAGTATTTCCATATGGAATTAATTCGTACGATTTATATTGAATATATTGAATTATTATGACCAGATTTGAAGCATCGAACAAATTCGCGAGGCAAAAGCTTGTTGGAATTTTGAATTGGTTGCAAAGCGAGGTAAGTGTTTGGTCTAACCTTAGCTCGAGGGATTAGGAGTTGTGTCTTAATTGCTACATGTTAATTGTAGAGTACGACGTATAGGCATGGTGACGAGTATCTATATGTTGGTGTCAAGCATGTCCGTGAGTCTTGTATTATAATTGTTATGACTCTGTTGTGGTTTATTGCACTTCATATGTTATTATCACCATTGTTCCCTTGCCAGGATGTTTGTTTGATATTATTGTTGCCTTGCCAGGATGTTTTTTTTGATAGTATTGTTCCCTTGCCGGGATGTTGTTGAAATATTATTGTTCCCTTGCCGGAAAGTTGTTATATTGCTCTTGTTCCCTTGTCGGGATTCCATGTGATTATTGTTGGCTTGTAACTGGGAGCGGGTTGTACGCCTACCACAAAATATATAATGAAATGGGAGAGGGTGGTACTCCTACCACAAGATATATAATGAAATGGGAGTGGGTGGTACGCCTACCACAAGACATAATGAAATGGGAGCGGGTGGTATGCCTACTACGAGATACATGAAATGGGAGCGGGTGGCACGCCTGCCACGAGATACATGAAATGGGATCGGGTTGCACGCCTGCAACAAGATTTGAAAAGAAAGTGAAATATTCTTTTGTTTCCCTTATTCTTGTTAGTGATTGGATTTTGATTCCTTTATAATTTTCTTGATATTCTATTTTTACTTTTTTTTATATATGTTCAATACTCCAAATTTCAACAATTGTTACATTTTTTTTAACTCAATTGATTTCTCAACTAAATTTTCCTTATACCGTTTGAGGTTGTACTTTACAAAAAAAGGAATTTCTACTATGTTTTGATTTATTGATTTCTTGTATTAAAGGTGAAGGATTCATTCGATATTGTACTCTAATTGAAAAGGGTATCTTCTTTATCAAATGATTTCTAAAAATAACTTCATATTTTCTTGTTGATTTCCTAATTGGGTTGGAAGTTGTACTCTACTTTATGTTAAGTGAATGAGGCGTCACAAGGTGACATTTACTCGAAAGAATTATATTCGAAAGATGCTTATTTGAAAGATATTTTATTTAAAGGAAATATATTCGATATATATTCATTGAAAAGCATATTATCTTGGAGATTATTACTTGAAGGATTTATAGGCGAAAGATTTATATTTGAAGGACTTGATGAATTGATTGCACTTGTATCTATTATTTGTTGAGAAATATTTATGGTGTTCTTGTGGCCTGCTATTTACATCACTGGTTGGTCATTGTTGCCATCATTTTTATCTGCTTCATATTACTTTGTATGCTATATTGCACAGGTTTATTTGGTAGTCTGGTCCTAGCCTCGTCACTACTTCGCCGAGGTTAGGCTAGGCACTTACCAGCACATGGGGTCGGTTGTGCTGATAATATACTCTGCACTCTTTTGTGCAGATCCCAGGGTTGTAGACTTCGGACCGTAGTGAGATTGTTGTTTTCTTGTTCATCAGGCGATCCGAGGTAGTCCGCAGGCCTTGGTGCGTCTCCTTCTATCTACTATTCTTGTTTCTTTCATGTATTTCCAGAGACAGTATTGTCTTTATTTCTTTCAGACCTTTATTTGTAGCACTCCTAGACAGTCTGTGAAGTTGTGACACCAGTCTTGGGTAGATTTGTTATGGTTTGGTATTAGTAGTATTATTAAATCTCTACAATGCAGTCTTCCGCTTATTCAATTACATTGTTATCTAATTGTTGGCTCTTAACCGTTATCGAATTAAAAATGGAAATAAGGTAGATAGTTCAGTTGGTTGGCTTGCGTAGCTTTCACTAGTAGGCGCCATCACGACTCCCGAGGGTGGGAAATTCGGGTCGTGACAAGTTGGTATCAGAGCTCTAGGTTACATCGGTCTCACAATTCACAGACAAACATAGTAGAGTCTGAGGGATCGGTACGGAGACGTCTGTATTTATCCCCTAGAGGCTACAGAGTTAGAAAAAGTTTCACTCCCATTCTTCTCTGTTGTGCAATTTTGTTCTCTCATTGCTAAATTGAAACCTCTACTCTTGTCCTTTCACAAATGGCGAGGTCACGTGCCGCTTTTTCAGCCAAACAATGTCACAGACCGGTGATAGATCAATTACGTCTTCGGAGACTTTGCGGAGGCTGGATAGGTCTCACCAAGCTCTTCGCTACCACTTTCAGCGGTGCATCTTTTGAGGACCCGCGAGATTTTCTTGACCGCTGCTATGAAGTATTGCAGAACGTGAAGATAGTCGAAAGCGATGGGGTTGATTTTGCTGTGTTGGAGATGACAAGTAGAGGTAGTGGAAAGATAATGTATTTACTAGACCAGTTGTGGTTCCGACGGAAGATGTAGACGTCTCAAAATATCACCTAATGAATCATGTTGGGGTTCAACATACCTTGACGTTTGGTTGATTTATTTGAGTTGTGAAGGTCAAATATTATGGATTATCAGATGTTGTGACATATGGCTTCGTGCTAAGTGAGGGGAGTCTACTATCTATGATCAAATTGCAGGGTCGTGTGTTATACCGATTTTGGGCCTGAGATGTATTTATGTGGTATTGAAAGGTTTTCTAAAACTTGTATATGATCAAGAGCTGAGATTTGAATGGGATGATGATGAGACTTGAGGTATTCCCGCGTCCTTAATAATTCTACATTTCAGTATCAGCGGGGTCATGAAAACATATTCAGTATACTCGTAGTGCTTAAGTTAATCACAACACTCGCGTGGGGCAGTCATCTTTAATGTACCAGTGGCATGAAATTTCTTGCAATGGTTATTTAAGTTATCCGGTACAGACCTAGTATGAGCAGCCGAACAGCGGATGGGTTGTTATGAAAATGGAGATACTAGGAACATCTTGAAAAAATTATCCTAGACTTGGGAGAGACATATTTCGTCAAAGCACTCATGCTACGTGCCCCATTGCAGTTACTACTCCACTTGCATGACCAACCATAGGTAGGGGTCAGGATATTAGAGGTGGAGGTGAGACTCCTAGAGGTGGAGACTCAGTCTGTTGATATGTTTTCTATGGTATGGCTGAGGTTGCTACACTAGACGGTATCATTATAAGTACGGTCTCGAATTATTATAAACTCAAAATTTCCTTAACTTGATTCGGTTTTGAGTATCGAGGAAAGTTCTCCTATTGTGCTCCACTTATGAGTGAGCTTCATAATTCTTAAACCTACATTTGTGAATACTTCTGCTGGGAGATTATATGGAGATAGCCATGTCTATCATTATCTGTTGGTCATTAAAAATAGTTGTGAGGCTAAAAGTGACTTTTGTGAATTAATTCGATGAGTTTGATTTAATTTCTAAATAATTGATTTCCATTGTAAATTATATGTCCTACCGGTAAGAGGGATCATTGTATGTTGTGATTTTGTTTAACCGAAATTATTTGAAAGAAGGAAGAAAGGAAATGAAAAAATTTAGTTGGCACAATGTGCAAAATACTTGTGATTCAGAGTTGAGGATGAGATCCTCACATTTTTATATGATATGAAATATTTAAATCGGGCTACAAGCTGCGGTGGATGTTATATAAGGACGAGGTCCTGGTGGTGAAAATTTTATGTGTTTAAATTCTCCTTTTGTGAATTTAAAATTTGTGCTATAGCACTTGTAGGGAGTCATGCCTATTAGACTTATTTGAAAATTTTTGTATGAATATTTCTGTGCATAATTTGCCAAAATTGTATTGTAACTATTGAGTTTTAGCCTACAAGGTGAGAGCCCAGGTGGTGTTAAATTGTGATTCGTTACTTCGGGTAAGTAATTATAAGATCCCCATGCCTTGTTGTTAGTGATCTGGAGGTTTGAAACAAAATTTTGTTAACATGAGGTTAATTGGCGTTGTTGTAATCTATTATGAGCAACCATTAAGACCAGAGATGTGGTTATGGTCATACATATGGTGCGTTTTATGTCAAGGTATCATTGTGATAATGTCGTGCTTGTAATGCGGAGATTAGTGTTATTGATATATACTTTGTGTTGCGTTGTTGGGTTGTGGACATGTTGTTAGGAGTTGTTTTGGTGTTACTCTGACAGGTGGATAGGCCCAATTACAGGGGAGACTCTGCCGAAATTTCTGAAAAATTTGGGAGTTAGAAAAATTTGGGATATTGAGATGTGCAAAGAAAGAGATAAGTTACATTATGTGTTTGAAGACGGACTCTTCTTCTCATTTAAGGACGAATGGCCCTAAGTGGGGGAGAATGTAATACCCCGTATTTGATGGGTGCATAGGCACGAGTTTCTATAGCCAGTCGGGACTAATATCGTGCGTTGACGTAAAAATTGGACCTTTCTAGAAATGATTGGAGTGTAAGAAATTTGGTCTTGAAGTTTACGAATATGGATAAAGGAAATGATCTCAATTGAAATGGTGTTGTCGGACTTATGTCGAATGTGATAATGTGGGATCAACCGCGAATAGTTGTGTAAAAGTAAAATCATCAATTTGGTAACTTGAGAATAATTCTTAATACGTTATAGGACGGACGTTTGTTTTAGAGGTGGAGAATGTAATGACCCAAAATGTCATCTTTAAATTAAATAATCATCTCGGTGTTTTAAGAACTTGAAAAGAGCTATCAATAATTTCTCAACTTGCGTGCGCAGTCCGAATAATTTTCTGGAAGGTTTTTGTATGAAAAATGGATTAAATTATGAATTGGAGCTTTAAAACTCAACTGAGTTGACTTCGGTCAATATTTTGAGCAAACAAACCCGGATCCAAGATTTGACGGTCCCAGGAGGTCCGTAGGAAAATATGGGACTTGGGCGTATGCCTGGAATCGAATTCCGAGGTCTCGGACCCGAGAAATGAATTTTTGAGTAAAATTGTTTTTTGAAAATATTTAAGGAAAATGCAAATGAAATTTGATTAGAAAGTGATGGTATTGGACCCATATTTTGGTTCCGGTGTCCTGTACAGGTCTTATATATGGTTTAAGCACTTTCTATAAAGTTTGGTTGAAAACGGACGTCGTTTGACATGTTTCGGACTCAAAATGGAAAATTTGATGTTTTATGAAATTTGAAAGAATTCTTGGATTTTAAAGCTTAATTCGTTGTATATGATGTTAGTTTGGAGATTTGATCACACGGTTAAGTTTGTAGGATGTTGTTGAGTTAGTGCATGTGTTTGCTTAGGAGCCCCGAGGGCTCGGGAGTGTTTCGGAGGTGTCTCGGAGTGATTTCGGACTTGGGAAAATAGCAGAAGATTTGCAGAAATAGTACCCCGTGAATAGTACCAATGAACAGTACCAAATGTATAGTACCACGTGAAAAGTATCCCGTGAACAGTAAAAACACATGAATAGTGCCCCCCGAAAATTCTGGGCAGTTAAAGGACGAACATCACGTTTTTTTTCATTTTTTTGAGTTTCAAACTCGGATTTTGGGCAATTTTGAGGTGTTCTTCACGATTTCAACTCAAGTAACTGTCCTATACTCGAAAGTATTTATATTACATAAATCCATGGTTATTTTCATCGTTTAATTTGGATTTAAATGGAAGAAATCAAGATTTTTCCAAAATCTTCCAAAAATAAAAATTTTAGATTTGGAGGTCGAGTTGTTATCCGAATTTGATAAAATTTGTATGGGTGAACTCGTGGTTGAATGGGTTATCGTTTGTAAGTTTCGTCGGAATTCGAGACATGGGCCTCACAAGCAATTTTGAGTTAAATTTCGGATTTTGTTGGAAAATTAGTATTTCCATATGGAATTAATTCGTACGATTTATATTGAGTATATTGAATTATTATGACCAGATTTGAAGCTTCGAACGAATTTGCGAGGCAAAGGCTTGTTGGAATTTTGAATTGGTTGCAAAGCGAGGTAAGTGTTTGGTCTAACCTTAGCTTGAGGGATTAGGAGTTGTGTCTTAATTGCTACATGTTAATTGTAGAGTACGACGTATAGGCATGGTGACGAGTATCTATACGTTGGTGTCAAGCATGTCCGTGAGTCTTGTATTATAATTGTTATGACTCCGTTATGGTTTATTGCGCTTCATATATTATTATCACCATTGTTCCCTTGCCAGGATGTTTGTTTGATATTATTGTTTCCTTGCCAGGATGTTTGTTTGATATTATTGTTGCCTTGCCAGGATGTTTGTTTTGATAGTATTGTTCCCTTGTCGGGATGTTGTTGAAATATTATTGTTCCCTTGCCGGGATTCCTTGTGATTATTGTTGGCTTGTAACTGGCAGCGGGTGGTACGCCTACCACAAGATATATAATGAAATGGGAGCAGGTGGTACGCCTACCACAAGATATATAATGAAATGGGAGCGGGTGGTACGCCTACCACAAGATATATAATGAAATGGGAGCGGGTGGTACGCCTACCACAAGACATAATGAAATGGGATCGGGTGGTATGCCTACTACGAGATACATGAAATGGGAGGGGTGGCACGCCTGCCACGAGATACATGAAATGGGATCGGGTTGCACGCCTGCAACAAGATTTGAAAAGAAAGTGAAATATTCTTTTGTTTCCCTTATTCTTGTTAGTGATTGGATTTTGATTCCTTTATAATTTTCTTGATATTCTATTTTTACTTTTTTTTATATATATGTTCAATACTCCAAATTTCAACAATTGTTACATTTTTTTTAACTCAATTGATTTCTCAACTAAATTTTCCTTAAACCGTTTGAGGTTGTACTTTACAAAAAAAGGAATTTCTACTATGTTTTGATTTATTGATTTCTTGTATTAAAGGTGAAGGATTCATTCGATATTGTACTTTAATTGAAAAGGGTATCTTCTTTATCAAATGATTTCTAAAAATAACTTCATATTTTCTTGTTGATTTCCTAATTGGGTTGGAAGTTGTACTCTACTTTATGTTAAGTGAATGAGGCATCACAAGGTGACATTTACTCGAAAGAATTATATTCGAAAGATGCTTATTTGAAAGATATTTTATTTAAAGGAAATATATTCGATATATATTCATTGAAAAGCATATTATCTTGGAGATTATTACTTGAAGGATTTATAGGCGAAAGATTTATATTTGAAGGACTTGATGAATTGATTGCACTTGTATCTATTATTTGTTGAGAAACATTTATGGTGTTCTTGTGGCCTGCTATTTACATCACTGGTTGGTCATTGTTGCCATCATTGTTATCTGCTTCCTATTATTTTTGTACGCTATATTGCACAGGTTTATTTGGTAGTCTGGTCCTAGCCTCGTCACTACTTCGCCGAGGTTAGGCTAGGCACTTACCAGTACATGGGGTCGGTTGTGCTGATACTACACTCTGCACTCTTTTGGGTAGATCCCAGTGTTGTAGACTTCGGACCGCAGTGAGATTGTTGTTTTCTTGTTCATCAGGCGATCCGAGGTAGTCCGTAGGCCTTGGCGCATCTCCTTCTATCTATTATTCTTGTTTCTTTCATGTATTTCCAGTGACAATATTGTATTTATTTCTTTCAGACGTTTATTTGTAGTACTCCTAGACAGTCTGTGAAGTTGTGACACCAGTCTTGGGTAGATTTGTTATGGTTTGGTATTAGCAGTATTATTAAATCTGTACAATGCAGTCTTCCGCTTATTCAATTCTGTTGTTATCTAATTGTTGGCTCTTAACCATTATCGGATTAAAATAGAAATAAGGTAGATAGTTCAGTTGGTTGGTTTGTGTAGCTTCCACTATTAGGCACCATCACGACTCCCGAGGGTGGGAAATTCGGGTCGTGACATCATTGTTCCCTTGCCAGGATATTGTTGCGATATCATTGTTCCCTTGCCAGGATGTTTGTTGATTTTATTGTTCCCTTGCCGGGATTCCTTGTGATTATTGTTGGCTTGTAAATGGGAGTGGGTGGTACGCCTATCATAAGATATAACGAAATAGAAGCGGGTGGTACGCCTACCACAAGATATAATGAAATGGGAGCGGGTGGTACGCCTACCACAATATATCATGAAATGGGAGCGGGTGGTACGCCTAGTGGGTGGTACGCCTATCACAATATATCATGAAATGGGAGCGGGTGGTATGCCTACCACAATATATGATGAATGGGAGCGGGTGGTATGCCTACCACAAGATATGATGAAATGGGAGTGGGTGGTACGCCTACCACAAGATACAGGAAATGGGATCGGGTTGGAGAAATCTGTTTTTGTTTCCTTATTCTTATTAGTGGTTGGACTTTGATCCCTTTATAATCCTCGTGATATTAGGTTTTTACCTATTATTCCCCGAAGCATGTTTCCCCCTCGCATCTTTACTTGTTTACTTCTGTATTTCTTTTCTGCTGTATATATTGAACTGTATAGGTTTATGTGGTAGTCTGGTCCTAGCCTCGTCACTACTTCGCCGTGGTTAGGCTAGACACATACCAACAGATGGGGTCGGTTGTGCTGATACTACACTCTACATTATGTGCAGATCTCGGAGCAGCTCTTGGATCGTAGCTTTTGAGCCAGCCTTCAGTCCACAGAGATTCCGAGGTAGTCATGCATGCGTCCGCATGCCCGACATTTCTTCTATCTATTACTTTGTTCTGTTATCACTTGTATCCGAAACAGACGATGTTTCCTTCTTTCAGACATTTGTATGTAGTAATCATAGATAGTCCGTGAATGTTGTGGTACCGGTTTCTGGGTAGAGACATATGTTGGCCTCCTTTCTTTCGTATCGATTTTGGTATTTTAATTGTCTAAGTCTTCCGCTTAATTTCATCTTCCGCTATTATTTAAATGTTGATCACCTAATAATGTATTGGTTAAAAAGGGCTAAAATAAAAGAGATTGAATTTTCCGCATTTCGTGGCTTGCCTAGCTTCTACGAGTAGGCGCCATCACAACTCCCGAGGGTAGGAAATCCGGGTCGTGAAAAGTTGGTATCAGAGCTCTAGGTTACATAGGTCTCACAATTCACGGACAAGCTTAGTAGAGTCTGAGGGATCGGTACGGAGACGTCTGTATTTATGCCCAGAGGCTACAGAGTTAGGAAAAACTTCATATTTATTCTTCCCTATCGTGCGGTTTGGTTCCTCAATGCTAATTGAATTTCTACTATGTTCTTTCGCAGATGTCGAGAACACGTGCTTCCTCATCCACCGCTCAGCAGCCCGAGCCCCCAGCAACAGCTCCCACGAGGGGTAGAGGGCGAGGCCGAGGCCATGCTAGAGGCCGAGGCAGGTGTAGAGATCAGCCCCGAGCAGCAGCACCAGGCAGAGCCTCAAGTTGACTTTGATGATGAGGTTCCGGCCCCAGCAGTTCCGGTGGGCCCAACTCAGGTCCTAGAGGAGTTTATTGCTACCCCAGTTCTTCAGGATGCTCTAGTCCGATTAGTGGGCCTCATGGAGAGTGTCACCAAGCAGGCTTGCTTCCTGTAGCGCCAGCCATCTCTCAGGCTGGAGGAGGAGCCAAGACTCCTACTACTCGCACTCCGGAGCAGGTATCTCCCCAGATTCAGACTCCAGCGGTTCAGCCAATTGGAGCAGTTCAGCAGGGTGTGGTAGCTCAGACCGGCGACGGAGCAGCTATGTCCGCCGATGCTTTGTGGAGATTGGACAGATTCACCAAGGTCTTCACTACTACTTTTAGCGGTGCTTCTTCTGAGGATCCCTAGGATTTTCTATATAGCTACCACGAGGTTCTCAGGAACATGGGTATTGTTGAGACCAATGGGGTCGATTTTGCTACTTTTCGCTTGTCTGGATCCGCCAAGACTTGGTGGAGAGATTATTGCTTAGCTAGACCAGCTAGATCGTCAGCCTTGACTTGGGAGCAGTTCACACAGCTATTTTTGGAGAAGTTTCTCCTCATTACTCAGAGAGAGGCCTATCGGAGGTAGTTTGAGTGCCTCCAGCAGGGTTCTATGACTGTTACCCAGTATGAGACCAGGTTCATCGACTTAGCTCTCCATGCTCTTGTCATACTTCCTACCGAGAGAGAGAGAGGGTGAGGAGGTTTATTGATGGTCTTATTTAGCCGATTCGTCTTCAGATGGCTAGGGAAACTAGGAATGAGATATCTTTCCAGGAGGTGGCCAATGTGGCCAGGAGAGTGGAGATGGTTCTGTCACAGGGAGGTGGTCATGGATTGGATAAGAGGCCCCATCATTCAGGTAGATTCAGTGGTACCTCGTCTGGAGGTAGAGATTCATATGGTAGAGGCCATCCTCTTAGGCCCTTTCAGTCAGCTCTTTAGGTTTCTCACGGTGCTTTAGGTAGTTGTGGTCCTCCGATGCAGTATTCTGATCAGCAGTCCTTTAGTGCACCACCAGTACCTATCAGTGCACTACCGCTTCAGAGTTTCTAGGGTCGTCAGCCCCAGCAGTTGAGGGCTTGTTTTACTTATGGCGACACGAGGCACATTGCTAGGTATTGCCCTCGAACAGCGAGCTATTCTCAGCAGCAGGGTTCTCGTGCCATGGTTCAGGCACCAGGCATTCCACAGCCCGCCCAGCCAGCTAGAGGTGGTGGTAGAGGTGCTAGAGGTGGAGGTAGAGGTATTAGAGGTGGAGTTCAGGCCGCTAGTGGTGGAGGCCAGCCAGCAGTAGACCATCCCAGAGATGTAGTTTAAGGTGGTGGGGCCCAGCCCCGATGTTATGCTCTTCCAGCCAGGCCCGAGGCTGAGGCTTCAGATGCGGTTATCACAGGTATGGTTCTGGTTTGTGATAGAGATGCTTCAGTGTTATTTGATCCAGGGTCTACATACTCGTATGTGTCATCTTATTTTGTACTGTATCTGGTTATGCCTAGTGATTCTTTGAGTGATCCTGTTTATGTGTCTACACTGGTGGGTGATTCTATTGTGGTAGATCAAGTCCATCGCTCTTGTATAGTCGTGATTGGGGGTCTTGAGACTCGTGTAGATCTGTTGCTTCTGGAAATGGTCAATTTCGGTGTTATATTGGAGATGGACAGGTTATCACCTTACAACGCTATCTTAGACTGTCATGCCAAGACTGTGACCTTAGCCTTATCGGGTTTACCTCGTTTAGAGTGGAGAGGGACTCCTAGTCATTCTACCCGTAGTGTTATCTCTTATGTAAAGGCTCGGCGTATGGTCGAGAAGGGGTGTTTGGCCTATTTGGCATATGTTCGTGATTCTAGTGCTGAGGTTCCCTCTATTGATTCTGTGCCCGTTGTTCGTGAGTTTTCTGAGTTTTTCCCTTCAGACATACCGGTTATGCCACCCGACAGGGATATTGACTTTTGCATTGATTTGGCTCCGGGCACTCAAACTATTTCTATTTTGCTGTATCGCATGGCCCTGCTAGAGTAGAAAGAGTTGAAGGAGCAGTTGCAAGACTTGCTTGAGAAGGGTTTCATTAGACCCAATGTTTCGACGTGGGGTGCGCTGGTGTTGTTTGTTAAGAAAAATGATGGTTCGATGAGAATGTGCATTGATTATCGGTAGTTGAACAAGGTTACAATCAAGAATAAGTATCCATTGCCGAGGATTGACAATTTGTTCGATCAGCTTCAGGGTGCCAAGGTATTTTCAAAGATTGACTTGATATCTGGCTACCATCAGTTGAGGAGTAGGGCCTCTGATGTCCCTAAGACAGCTTTCCGCACTCGGTACGAGCACTATGAGTTCTTGGTGATGTCATTTGGGTTGACAAATGCCCCAGCAACTTTTATGGAGTTGATGAACAGAGTGTTCAAGCCTTATTTGGATTTGTTCATGATAGTCTTCATTGATGATATTTTGATATATTCTTGCAACCGAGAGGAGTACGAGAAGCATCTCAGAGTAGTTCTTCAGGCTCTGAGGGATAGTCAGCTATATGCTAAGTTCTCGAAGTGTGAGTTCTGGTTGAGTTTAGTTGCATTCCTGGGTCATGTTGTATCAGCTGAGGGTATTCAGGTTGATCCGAAGAAGATTGAGGCAGTCAAGAACTGGCCTACACCAGCATCAGCTACAGAGATTCGGAGTTTCTTGGGATTGGTAGGATACTATCGCTTGTTCGTGGAAGGGTTTTCATCTATCGCAGCCCCAATGACCAGATTGACCCAGAAGGGTGCCCAGTTCAGATGGTCGGACGAGTGTGAGGCAGGCTTTCAGAAGCTCAAGACAGCTCTGACTATGGCACCAATGTTGGTTCTGCCCACAGATTCAGGGCCTTATACAATCTATTATGATGCATCTCGTATCGGACTTGGTGCAGTGTTGATGCAGGATGGCAAGGTCATTGCCTATGCTTTGCGACAGTTGAAGATTCATGAGAAGAACTATCCGGTTCATGATTTAGAATTGGCAGCCATTGTTCACGCATTGAAGATTTGGAGACATTATCTGTATGGTGTGGCATGTGAGGTGTTCATGGATCACAAGAGTCTTCAGTATTTGTTCAAGCAAAAGGAGTTGAATTTGAGACAGAGGAGGTAGTTGGAGTTGTTGAAAGATTATGATATCACTATCTTATATCATCCAGGAAAGGCCAATGTGGTGGTCGATGTTTTGAGTAGGAAGTCAGCCAGTATGGGCAGTCTTGCTTATAATTCGGTCGGTGAGAGACTGCTTGCTCTGGATGTTCAAGCTTTGGTCAATCAGTTCGTGAGGTTGGATGTCTCTAAGCCCATCCGTGTGCTAGCTTGCACAGTCGCTCGTTCTTCGTTATTGGAGCATATTCGTGATCGGCAGCATGATGGGATCCCATTTGTGTGTCCTTAGAGACACGGTGTAACGCGGAGGTGCCAAGCAGGTTACCTTAGATGGTGATGGAGTTTTGAGATTGCAGGGTCGAGTTTGTATGCCTAATGTGGATGGACTCTGAGAGTTGATCTTAGAGGAGGCCCATAGTTCCCGGTACTCTATTTATTCGGGTGCCGCGAAGATGTATCAGGATTTGCGGCAGCATTATTGGTGGCGTAGAATGAAGAAGGACATCGTTGCATAAGTGGCTTGGTGTTTAAATTGTTAGCAAGTTAAGTACGAGCATCAGAGGCCTGGTGGTTTGTTCCAGAAGATTGAGATTCCTAAGTAAAAGTGAGAGCAGATCACTATGGACTTCGTTGTTGGACTCCCACGGACTCAGAGGAAGTTCGATGCAGTGTGGGTTATTGTTGATAGGCTGACCAAGTCAGCGCATTTCATTCCTGTGGTAGTGTCCTATTCTTCCGAGAGGTTAGCCGAGATCTATATCCAGGAGATTGTTCGTCTTCATGGTGTGCCCGAGTCTATCATTTCGGACCGAGGCACGCAGTTTACCTCACATTTCTGGAGAGCAGTTCAGCGAGAGTTGGGCACTCAGGATGAGTTGAGTACAACATTTCACCCTCAGACGGACGGGCAGTCTGAGCGGACTATTCAGATTTTGGAGGATATGCTCCGAGCATGTGTCATTATCTTTGGAGGCTCGTGGGATCAGCTTTTGCCTTTAGCAGAGTTTGCCTACAACAACAACTACTAGTCGAGTATCCAGATGGCTCCTTATGAGGCTTTGTATGGTAGGCGATGTCGATATCCGGTTGGATGGTTTGAGCCGGGGGAGGCTCGGTTGTTGAGTACAGATCTGGTTTAGGAGGCCTTGGAAAAGGTTAGGATTATTTAGGATAGGCTTCGTACAGCTCAGTCTAGGCAAAAGAGCTATGCAGACCGTAAGGTTCGAGATGTGGCATTTATGGTCGATGAGCGGGTATTGCTCCGAGTGTCGCCTATGAAGGCCCTGATGAGATTTGGGAAGAAGGCAAGCATAGCCCTAGGTTTATTGGTCCGTTTGAGATTCTTGATCGAGTGGGAGAGGTGGCTTATAGACTTGCATTGCCGCCTAGCTTATCAGTCATGCATCCAGTGTTTCATGTGTCCATGTTTCGGAAGTATCACGGCAATCCATCCCACATGTTAGACTTCAGCACTGTCTAGTTGGACAAGGATTTATCTTACGAGGAGGAGCCGGTAGCCATAATAGACCGGCAGGTTCGTCAATTGAGGTCGAAGAGTTTTCCTTCTGTTCGTGTTCAGTGGAAAGGTCAGCCCCCTAAGGCATCGACCTAAGAGTCCGAGTCCGATATACGGAGCTGTTATCCCCATTTTTTTCCCGACTCAGTGTCACGACCCGGATTTCCCACCCTTGGGGGTCGTGATGGTGCCTACTCGTAGAAGCTAGGCAAGCCACGAAATGCGGAAAATTCAATCTCTTTTATTTTAGCCCTTTTTAACCAAATAAATTATTAGGTGATCAACATTTAAATAATAGCGGAAGATAAAATTAAGCGGAAGACTTAGACAATTATAATACCAAAATTGATACAAAGGAAAAGAAAGCCAACATATGTCTCTACCCAGAAACCGGTACCACAACATTCACGGACTAACTGTGATTACTGCATACAAATGTCTGAAAGAAAGATCATTGTCTGTCTCAGATACAAATGAAAACAGAACATAATAAAAGATAGAGGAGACGCCGGGCCTGCGGATTCTGCAGGGCTACCTCGGAGTCTCTGTGGACTGAAGGCTGGCTCCCAAGCTACAGTTGTCCCAATACTGCTCGGTATCTGCACAGAGTGCAGAGTGTAGCTTCAGCACAACCGACCTCATATGCTAGTAAGTGTCTGGCCTAACCCCGGCGAGGTAGTGACGAGGCTAGGATCGGACTCTAGATAAACATGTGCAATTATATAACATATGGCGGAAAATAAATAGGAATAAGCAATTTAAATGGGAGGGGGTACATGCTTCGGGGAACATATCAAATCCAACAGAAACTTAATAAGATATGAAAGGACAATTCAATATCTACAACAAATACAATAACAATAATTTTACGGCGTGCAACCCGATCCCCTATCATTTAATATTATTGCGGTGTGTAACCCGATCCACATATATAACTGTTGCAGCATGCAACCCGATCTAATATAATAATTGTTGCAGCGTGCAACCCTATCCATCATAACATTGTTGCGGCGTGCAACCCGATCCATATATAAAAATGTTGCGGCGTGCAACCCAATTCATATATATAATATAAATGTTGCGGCGTGCAACCCGTTCCAAATAAGCAGTCAACAATAATCATAACATCGGTCCCGGCAAGGGATCTCTAACAAACCACACTATCCCGGCAAGGGAATCGACAGTACACATAAGTACATCCCGGCAAGGGAGAAACAGCTATAACCAACCTTAATCCAACATCTAACCATTTCGGCTATCACCAATACTCAACTTAGTAATTTCTACGAGAACAAACTTAATCCTTGCTCAATATCGTGAATCATCAATTAAAGAATACGTAGTATCATTTAAGAACTCAACAAATTTAAATTTAAGAATCCACGGTCATGCTCGACACCAACTTATAGATACTCGTCACCATGCATATACGTCATACTCAATAAGAAACAAATATCAAATAGGACACAACTCCTAATCCCTCAAGCTAAGGTTAGATCGAATGCTTACCTCGATGCCTCGAACACCACTCAAGTTTCAATTACAGCTTTACCCCTTGATTCCACCGCCAATTCGCTCGTATCTAGCCACAAGTTACTTAATTGCATCAATAAATGCTAAATGAATCAATTTGAATGCATGAAAATGAGTTTTCCAAAGTTTTACCCAAAAAGTCAAAATCGCCCTGGGCCCACGTAGTCAAAACCCGAGGTTTGAACCAAAACCTGATTACCCATTCCCCCACGAGTTCAAATATGTAATTTGTTTTGAAATCGGACCTCAAATCGAGGTCTAAATCCCCTATTTTTGAAAAACCTAGATTCTACCCAAAACACCCAATTTCCCCCATGAAAAACATTGATTTGAAGTTGAAATCATGTTAAAAGATGTTAATGATTGAAGAAAACTAGTTAAAAATGACTTACAATTGATTTGGAGAAGAAAGGTTGCTTGAAAAATCGTCTCTCATGTTTTTGGGATTTTGAAAAATGAAAAATAACTCAAAATCCCGTCTAAATATACTGTTCCCAGGTGCCCTGTGCGGACCGCACAAAACCAACCGCGGCCGCACAGGCTTCATGTGTTCTGCAGTGACATGTCTTAGTATTTTGGCCATAACTTTCTCTACACATTTCCACATTATGATTTCTTTAGTTTTATGGAAAACATACACGAAGGGCTACAACTTTTGTTTTTATATCATCTCAAAATTTCTTATGGATCAAAAGATATAGGCTTCCAAAGTCGGACCAATGAAGTGCTCTTCACCGCGGACCGCACCAAAACTAGTGCGGCCGCACAAGCTCCTCCGCGGCCGCGGTCCATATTGTGCAGACCGCAATGCCTTGTTCAGAGGTCCTCCACCCCTCTGCGCCTGCAACAGCTCTATTTTTAGGCCTAAGACACCTCGGAACCTACCCAAAACTCACCCGAGCCCTTGGAACTCCAAACCAAGTGTACACAAAACTTCAAAAACATCCTATGGACTTATTCGTGTCATCAAATCATCAAAATAACATCATGAACATCAAATTAAATCTCGAGATCAATGAAATTTTTTCTCAAACCTTCTTTAAACATCAATTTTGTAATTTAAGTCCGAATCACGTCAAATGACATCCGTTTTTCACCAAATCCCACAAAAACATTTTAAACCATATATAAGACCTGTACCGGGCGCTGGAACAAAAATACGGGCCCGATATCAACATGTTCTAAGAAAATTTCATTTCAAATTTCTTTAAATAATTTCAGAAAACAATTTTCTTTAAAAATTTATTTCTCGGGCTTGGGACCTCGGAATTCGATTCTGGGCATACGCCCAAGTCCCATATTTTCCTACGGACCTTCTGGGACCGTCAAATCATAGGTCCGGGTCTGTTTACCCAAAACGTCGACCGAAGTCAAATTTATTCATTTTAGAGTCAAAACTTATCATTTTTCACAGATTTTCACATTTAAGCTTTCCGGCTATACGCTTGGACTGCGTACACAAATTGAGGTGGTGCTAAGGGAGGTTTTTAAGGCCTCGAAACGTAGAATTTCATTGCAACACAAGTGATGACCTTTTGGGTCATCACATTCTCCACCTCTAAAACAACCGTTCGTCCTCGAACAGACAGAAGAAGGAAGTACCTAAGTCAGGAAAAAGATGGGGATAATGGCTCCGTATATCGAACTTAGACTCCTAGGTCGATGCCTCAGGAGGCTAACCTCTCCACTGAACACGAACAGAAGGAAAATTCTTCGATCTCAACTGACGAACCTGCCAGCCTAGAATAGCCACCGGCTCCTCCTCATAACATAAATCCTTGTCCAACTGGACAGTGCTGAAATCTAACACGTGGGATGGATCGCCGTAATACTTCCGAAGCATGGACACATGAAATACTGGATGCACGGCTAATAAGCTCGGTGGCAATGCAAGTTTATAAGCCACCTCTCCCACTCGATCAAGAATCTCAAACGGGCCAATTAACCTAGGGCTAGCCTTGTCCTTCTTCCCAAATCTCGTCACGCCCTTCATAGGCGACACTCGAAGCAATACTCGTTCACCGACCATGAATTCCAAATCACGAACCTTGCGGTCGGCATAACTCTTTTGCCTGGACTGAGCTGTATGAAGCCTATCCTGAATAACCCTGACCTTGTCCAAGGCCTCCTGAACCAGATCTGTACCTAACAACGGAGCCTCCCTCGTCTCAAACCATCCAACCGAAGACCGACATCGTCTACCATATAAAGTCTCATAAGGAGCCATCCGAATACTCGACTGGTAGTTGTTGTTGTAGGCAAACTCTGCTAAAGGTAAAAACTGATCCCACGAGCCTCCGAAGTCAATAACACAAGCTCGGAGCATATCCTCCAAAATCTGAATAGTCCGCTCGGACTGCCCGTCCGTCTGAGGATGAAATGTTGTACTCAACTCAATCTGAGTGCCCAACTCTCGCTGAACCGCTCTCCAGAATTGTGAGATAAACTATGTACCTCGATCCGAAATGATAGACACAGGCACACCATGAAGACGAACAATCTCTCAGATATAGAGCTCAGCTAACTTCTCGGATGAATAGGAGACTGCCACAGGAACAAAATGCGCTGACTTGGTCAGCCTATCAACAATGACCCAAACTGTGTCGAACTTCTTCCGAGTCTACGGAAGCCCAACAACGAAATCCATAGTGATCCGCTCCCATTTCCACTCGGGAAGCTCAATCCTCTAAAACAATCCGCCAGGCCTCTGATGCTCATACTTAACCTGCTGACAATTCAAACATCGAGCCACATATGCAACGATATCTTTCTTCATTCTACGCCACCAATAATACTGCCACAAATCCTGATACATCTACGCGGCGCCCGGATGAATAGAGTACCGGGAACTATGGGCCTCCTCTAAGATCAACTCTCGGATTCCATCCACATTAGGCACACAAACTCGACCCTGCAATCTCAAAACTCTATCATCATCTAAGGTAACTTGCTTGGCACCTCCGCGCTGCACCGTATCTCTAAGGATACACAAATGGGGATCATCATACTGCCGATCATGGATATGCTCCAATAATGAAGAACGAGAGACTGTGCAAGCTAGCACACAGCTGGGCTCAGAGATATCCAACCTCACGAACTGATTGGCCAAAGCCTGAACATCCAAAGGAAACGGTCTCTCACTGACCGAAATATAAGAAAGACTGCCCATACTGGCTGACTTCCTACTCAATGCATCGGCCACCACGTTGGCCTTTCCCGGTTGATATAAGATAGTGATATCATAATCTTTCAACAACTCCAACCACCTCCTCTGTCTCAAATTCAAATCCTTTTGCTTGAACAAATACTGAAGGCTCTTGTGATCCGTGAACACCTCACATGCCACGCCATACAGATAATGCCTCCAAATCTTCAATGCGTGAACAATGGCTGTCAATTCTAAATCATGAACCGGGTAGTTCTTCTCATGAATCTTTAACTGCCGCGAAGCATAGGCAATGACCCTTCCCTCCTACATCAATACTACCCCAAGTCCAATACGTGATGCATCACAATAAACTGTATAAGGTCCTGAACCTGTAGGCAAATCCAACACTGGTGTCGTAGTCAGAACTGTCTTGAGATTCTAAAAGCTCGCTTCACACTCATCCGACCATCTGAACTGGGAACCCTTCTGGGTCAATATGGTCATTGGGGCTGCGATAGACGAAAACCCCTCCATGAACCGACGATAGTAGCCTGCCAATCCCAAGAAACTCCGAATCTCTGTAGCTGATGCTGGTCTAGGCCAATTCTTGACTGCCTGAATCTTCTTCTGATCGACCTAGATACCCTCAGCTGATACAACATGACCTAGGAATGCAACTGAACTCAAACAGAACTCACACTTTGTGAACGTAGCATATAACTGACTATCCCTCAGGGTTTGAAGAACTACTCTGAGATACTGCTCGTGCTCCTCCTGGCTGCGGGAATAGATCAAAATATCATTAATGAAAATTATCACGAACAAATCCAAGTAAGGCCTGAACACTTGGTTCATCAACTCCATAAAAGCTGCTGGGGCATTTGTCAACCCGAATGACATCACCAAGAACTAATAATGCCCGTACCGAGTGCGGAAAGCTGTCTTAGGGACATCGGATGCCCTAATCCTCAACTGATGGTAGCCAAATCTCAAGTAAATACCTTGGCACCCTGAAGCTGATCAAACAAATCATCAATCCTCGGCAATGGATACTTGTTCTTGATCATAACCTAGTTCAACTGCCGATAATCAATACACATTCTCATCGACCCATCCTTCTTCTTAACAAACAACACCGGCTCACCCCAAGGCGAAACACTGGGTCTAATGAAACCCTTCTCAAGTAGGTCTTGCAACTGCTCCTTCAACTCTTTCAACTCAAGCGGGGCCATACGATACGGCGGAATGGAAATGGGCTGAGTGCCCGGAGCCAAATCAATGCAAAAGTCAATATCCCTGTCTGGTAGCATACCCGGTAGGTCTGAAGGGAAAATCTCATGAAACGCATGAACCACTAGCACAGAATCAATAGAGGGAACCTCGGCACTAGAATCACGAACATATGCCAAATAGGCCAAACACCACTTCTCGACCATACGTCGAGCCTTCACATAAGAGATAAAACTACGGGTAGAATGACTAGGAGTCCCTCTCCACTTTAAACGAGGTAGACCCGGTAAGGCTAAGGTCACAGTCTTGGCATGACAGTCTAAGATAGCGTGGTAAGGTGATAACCAGTCCATCCCCAATATAATATCGAAATCGACCATGTCCAGAAGCAACAGATCTACACGAATCTCAAGACCCCCAATCATGACTATACAAGAGCGATGGACTTGATCTACCACAATAGAATCACCCACCGTTGTAGACACATAAACAGGATCACTCAAAGAATCACTAGGCATAACCAGATACAGTGCAAAATAAGATGATGCATACGAGTATGTAGACCCTGGATCAAATAACACTGAAGCATCTCTATAATAAACCAGAACCGTACCTGTGATAACCGCAATTGAAGCCTCAACCTCGGGCCTGGCTGGAAGAGCATAACATCGGGGCTGGGACCCACCACCCTGAACTACATCTTTGGGATGGCATGCTGCTGGCTGGCCTCCACCTCTAGCTACCTGAGCTCCACCTCTAATACCTCTACCTCCACCTCTAGCACCTCTACCCCCACCTCTAGTTGGCTGGGCGGTCTGTGGAACACCTAGTGCCTGAATCATATCACGGGAACCCTGCTGCTGCGATGGAGTACCCACCAACCTCGGACAAGCCCTCCGGATATGACCATACTCACCAGACTTATAGCATCCACCTGAGTGCTGCGACTGAGGAAACTGAGACTGACCTTGGCGACCTGAATGACCACCCCAAAAACTCTGGAGCGGCGGTGCATTGATAGGAACTGGTAGTTCACTGTAGGGCTGCTTATCAGAATACTACATGTGAGTACCACGGCCGCTTGGAGCACCGTGAGAAACCTGAAGAGCTGACTGAAAGGGCCTAGGAGGATGGCCTCTACCATACGAATCTCTGCCTCCAGACGAGGCACCACTGAATCTACCTGAATGACGGGGCCTCTTATCCAACCCATGACCACCTCCCTGCGACAGAACTATCTCCACTCTCCTAGCCACATTGGCCGCCTCGTGGAAGGTAATCTCGCTCCCAACCTCCCTAGCCATCTGAAGACGAATCGGCTAAATAAGACCGTCAATAAACCTCCTCACCCTCTCTCTATCGGTAGGAAGTATGACAAGAGCATGGCGAACTAAATCAATCAACCTGGTCTCATACTGGGTAACCGTCATGGAACCTTGCTGGAGACACTCAAACTACCTCCGGTAGGCCTCTGTCTGAGTAATGGGGAGAAACTTCTCCAGAAACAACACTATAAACTGCTCCCAAGTCAAATATGGCGATCCGGCTGGCCTAGCCAAGCAATAATCTCTCCACCAAGTCTTGGCGGATCCAGACAAGCGAAATGTAGCAAAATCGACCCCATTGGTCTCAACAATACCCATGTTCCTGAGAACCTCGTGACAACTGTCTAGATAATCCTGGAGATCTTCAGTAGATGCACCGCTTAAAGTGGTAATGAAGAGCTTGGTGAACCTATCTAGCCTCCACAAAGCATCGGCGAGCATAGCCGCCCCATCGTCGGTCTGAGCTACCATACCTGGCTGAACTGCTCCAACTGGCTGAACCGCTAGAGTCTGAATCTGGGGAGCTACCTGCTCCAGAGTGCGAGTAGTAGGAGTCTGGGCTCCTCCTCCATCCTGAGAGATGGCTGGTGCTACGGGAAGCAAGCCTACTCGGGTGACACTCTCCATGAGGCCCACTAGTCGGACCAAAGCATCCTGAAGAACTGGAGTAATAATAAACCCCTCTGGGACCTGAGCTGGGCCCACCGGAACTGCTGGGTCCAGAACCTCATCATCAAAGTCAACCTGAGACTCCGCTATTGGTGCTGCTGCTCGGGGTTGAGCTCTGCCCCTGCCTCGGCCTCTAGAACGACCTCAGCCTCGCCCTCTGCCCCTCGTGGGAGCTGCTACTGGGGGCTCGGGCTGTTGAGTGGTGGATGAGGAAGCACGTGTTCTTGCAATCTGTGAAAGAACGGAGTAGAAATTCAATTAGCATTGAGAAACCAAACCGCACGATAGGGAAGAATAAATGTGAAGTTTTTTCCTAACTCTATAGCATCTGGGGGATAAATACAGACATCTTCATACCGATCCCTCAGACTCTACTGAGCTTGTCCGTGAATTGTGAGACCTATGTAACCTAGAGCTCTGATGCCAACTTGTCACGACCCGAATTTCCCACCCTCGGGGGTCGTGATGGCGCCTACTCGTAGAAGCTAGGCAAGCCACGAAATGCGGAAAATTCAATCTCTTTTATTTTATCCCTTTTTAACCAAATAAATTATTAGGTGATCAACATTTAAATAATAGCGGAAGATAAAATTAAGCGGAAGACTTAGACAATTATAATACCAAAATCGATACGAAGGAAAAGAAAGCCAACATATGTCTCTACCCAGAAACCGGTACCACAACATTCACGGACTAACTATGATTACTACATACAAATGTCTGAAAGAAAGATCATTGTCTGTCTCAGCCACAAATGAAAACAAAACATAATAAAAGATAGAGGAGATGTTGGGCCTGCGGATGCCTGCAGGGCTACCTTGGAGTTTTTGTGGACTGAAGGCTGGCTCCCAAGATACTGCTATTCCAATACTGCTCTGGTATCTGCATAGAGTGCAGAGTGTAGCATCAGCACAACCGACCCCATATGTTGGTAAGTGTCTGGCCTAACCCCGGTGAGGTAGTGATGAGGTTAGGATGGGACTCCAGATAAACCTGTGCAATTATATAACATATGGCAGAAATAAATAGGAATAAGCAATTTAAATGGGAGGGGTTACATGCTTCGGGGAACATATGAAATCCAACAGCAACTTAATAAGATATGAAAGGACAATTCAATATCTACAACAAATACAATAACAATATTGTTGCGGTGCGCAACCCGATCCCTTATCATTTAATATTGTTGCGGCGTGCAACCCGATCCATATATATAATATAAATTTTGCGGCGTGCAACCCGATCCATATATAAAAATGTTGCGGCGTACAACCCGATCCATATATAAAAATGTTGCGGCGTGAAACCCGATCCATATATATAATATAAATGTTGCGGGCTGCAACCCGATCCATATATATAATATAAATATTGCGGCGCGCAACCCATTCCAAATAAGCAGTCAACAGTAATCATAACATCAGTCCCGGCAAGGGATCACTAACAAACCACACTATCCCAGCAAGGGAATCAACAGTATACATAAGTACGTCGCGGCAAGGGAGAAACAGCTCTAACCAACCTTAATCCAACATCTAACCATTTCGGCTATCACCAATACTCAACTTAGTAATTTCTACGAAAACAAACTTAATCCTTGCTCAATATCGTGAATCATCAATTAAAGCATTCGTAGTATCATTTAAGAACTCAACAAATTTCAATTTAAGACTCCACGGTCATGCTCGACACCAATGTATAGATACTCGTCACCATGCCTATATGTCGTACTCAACAAGAAGCAAATAGCAAATAGGACACAACTCCTAATCCCTCAAGCTAAGGTTAGACCGAACACTTACCTCGATGCCTCGAACACCACTCAATTTTCAATTACAGCTTTACCCCTTGATTCCACCGCCAATTCGCTCGTATCTAGCCAAAAGTTACTTAATTACATCAATAAACGCTAAAGGATCAATTTGAATGCATGAAAATGAGTTTTCCAAAGTTTTACCCAAAAAGTGAAAATCGCCCCCGGGCGTACGTAGTCAAAACCCGAGGTTTGAACCAAAACCTGATTACTCATCCCCAATTTTTGAAAAACCTAGGTTCTACCCAAAACACCCAATTTCTCCCATGAAAATCATTGATTTGAAGTTGAAATCATGTTAAAAGATGTTAATGATTGAAGAAAACTAGTTAAAAACGACTTATAATTGATTTGGAGAAGAAAGGTTGCTTGAAAAATCGCCTCTCATGTTTTTGGGATTTTGAAAAATGTAAAATAACTGAAAATCCCGTCTAAATATACTGTTCCCAGGTGCCCTGTGCGGACTGCACAAAACCAACCACGGCCGCACAGGCTTCATGTGTTCTGCAGTGATAGGTCTTAGTATTTTGGCCATAACTTTCTCTACACCTTTCCAAATCGTGATTTCTTTAGCTTTTTGGAAACTAGATACGAAGGGCTACAACTTTTATTTTTAAATCATCTCATAATTCCTTATGGATCAAAATATATAGGCTTCCAAAGTCGGACCAATGAAGTGCTCTTCACCGCGGACCGCACCAAAACTAGTGCGGCCGCACAAGCTCCTTCGCGTCCGTGGTCCATATTGTGCGGACCGCACTGCCTTGTTTAGAGGTCCTACACCCCTTTGAGCCTGCAACAGCTCTATTTTTAGGCCTAAGTCACCCCGGAACCTACCCGAAACTCACCCGAGCCCTCGGAACTCCAAACCAAGTGTACACAAAACTTCAAAAACATCCTAAGGACTTATTCGTGTCATCAAATCATCAAAATAACATCATGAACATCAAATTAAATCTCGAGATCAATGAAATTTTTTCACAAACCTTCTTTAAACATCAATTTTGCAATTTAAGTCTGAATCACGTCAAATGACATCCGTTTTTCACCAAATTCCACAGAAACATTTTAAACAATATATATAAGACCTGTACCGGGCACCGAAACCAAAATACGGGCCCGATACCAATATGTTCTAAGCAAATTTCGTTTCAAATTCTTTAAACAATTTCAGAAAACAATTTTCTTTAAAAAAAAATTTCTCGGGCTTGGGACCTCAGAATCGGATTCCGTGCATACGCCTAAGTCCCATATTTTCCTACGGACCCTCCGGGACCGTCAATTCATGGGTCCGGGTCTGTTTACCCAAAACACCCAAGTCCCATATTTTCCTAAGTAAAATTATTTTCTAAAATTGTTTAAGAAAATTTGAAATGAAATCTGATTGGAAAGCGATGGTATCGGGACCGTATTTTGGTTCCAACGCCCGGTACAGGTCTTATATATGATTTAAGATATTTTTGTAAAATTTTGTGAAAAAAGGAGTCTGTTTGATGTGATCCGGACCTAAATTGCTAAAGTTGATATTTTATGAAGTTTGAGAAAAATCCTTTGATTTTGAGGTTTAATTCGTTATGCATGATGTTATTTTGGCGATTTGATCGCATAGATAAGTTCGTATGATGTTATTGAGTTAGTACAAATGTTTGGTTAGGATCCCAGAGGGCTCGGGTGTGTTTTAGGAAGTTTTGAACTTAAGAAAAGTTGCAGAAAATAGCTGTTCTGGTGTACTGAGATTTTCTTCTTCGCGTTCGCGAGGGCCATCCCGAATGCAATGTGTAAAATTTTGATGAAGGGAAATCCTTCTACGCGAACGCGTAGCTCAGATCGCGAAAGTGAGGCAGTGGGGCTTTATACTTTCGCGAATGCAGACTTGGCCATTCGAACGTGAAGGCCAAGTGGGCCTGGACAGGGGGTGGGGTAGTTGTCTTACGCGAACGCGACCCGTTGGACACGAACACGAGGGCTCGAGGGGTTAAAGCTCCGAATACGCGAGCCCATTTATGCGAACGCGAAGTCTTATCCAGCCTGACCCATCACGAACGCGAAGGGTCTGTCGCGAACGCGAAGGGCATTTCGCCCAGTGCTTTTAAAAGACCAAAAACAGAACACTTATTGGATTTTATAAAAATTTCACAAACCTCTTCTTCTCCAAAGCTCTTAGGCAATTTTTGAAGCTTTTATTCACCATAACCTCTTGGGTAAGTAATCTTTAACTTGTTTTCTTCCATTTTTATCAACACCCATTAGATTTCTAAGCCTAAAACATGAGATTAAGGGTAGAAAATTAGGGATTTGGGTAGAAATTAGGGCTTTTTGATTATTTATGATTTAGACCTCGTTTTGGGGTCGGATTTGAAAACAAATTATATATTGGGGCTCGTGGGTGAATGGGTGAACGAATTTTGGTCCGAACCTCGTGTTTTGACCAAGCGGGCCCGGGGTCGATTTTTGGATTTTTGGGAAGAATGATTGGAAAGCTATAATTAGGCATTGGAATTGGATTGTTTAGCCTTTATTGATGTTATGAAGTCGATTATGTATAGATACAATTGATTTGGAGCCGAGTTCGAAAGGAAAGGCAGTATTTGAGGATTGAGTTGGCCGTGGAAGTTTGAGGTAAGTGTTTGGTCTAACCTTAGCTTAAGGGATTAGGAGTTGTGTCTATTTGCTACGTGTCAATTGTGGAGTACGACGTATAGGCATGGTGACGAGTATCTATACGTCGGTGTCAAGCATGCCCGTGAGTCTTGTGTTATAAATTATTTTGGCTCCGTTGTGGTTTATTGTGCCTCATATGCTATTATCATTAATGTTCCCTTGCCGGGATGTTTGTTTGATATTATTGTTCACTTGTCGGGATATTGTTGAGATATCATTGTTCCCTTGCTGGGATATTGTTGAGATATCATTGTTCCCTTGCCGGGATGTTTGTTGATTTTATTGTTCCCTTGTCGGGATGACTTGCGATTATTGTTGGCTTGTAAATGGGAGTGGGTGGTACGCCTACCACAAGATATAACGAAATATAAGCGGGTAGTACGCATACCACAAGATATAATGAAATGGGAGCGGGTGGTACGCCTACCACAATATATCATGAAATAGGAGCGGGTGGTACGCCTACCACAATATATGATGAAATGGGAGCGGGTGGTACGCCTACCACAAGATACATGAAATGGGATCGGGTGCACACCTGCAACAAGATGTGAAAAGAAAGAGAAATCTGTTTTTGTTTCCTTATTCTTGTTAGTGGTTGGACTTTGATCCCTTTATAATCCTCGTGATATTAGGTTTTTACCTGTTATTCCCCGAAGCATGTTTCCCCCTCCCATCTTTACTTGTTTACTTCTGTATTTCCTTTCCGCTGTATATATTGAACTGTATAGTGTGGTAGTCTGGTCCTAGCCTCATCACTACTTCGCCGAGGTTAGGCTAGACACTTACCAGCACATGGGGTCGGTTGTGCTGATACTACAATCTGCACTATGTGCAGATCCCGGAGCAGCTCTTGGATCGTAGCTTGGGAGCCAGCCTTCAGTCCACAGAGATTCCGTGGTAGTCCTACATTCATCCGCAGGCCCGGCGTCTCTTCTATCTATTACTTTGTTCTGTTATCACTTGTATCCGAAACAGACGGTGTTTTCTTCTTTCAGACATTTGTATGTAGTAATCATAGATAGTCCGTGAATGTTGTGGTACCGGTTTCTGGGTAGAGACATATGTTGGCCTCCTTTATTTCGTATCGATTTTGGTATTTTAATTGTTTAAGTCTTCCGCTATTATTTAAATGTTGATCACCTAATAATGTATTTGGTTAAAAAGGGCTAAAATAAAAGAGATTGAATTTTCCGCATTTTGTGGCTTGCCTAGCTTCTACGAGTAGGCGCCATCACGACTCCCGAGGGGGGGAAATCCGGGTCGTGACAAGTAAGCAGTTGAATTAAATGCAAATATCTATATATGAGAAACCAATAAAATAGGAAAAAATATCTTTAATACTATCCTTTTGCCGTAAAATCCTAATTTTATCTTTTAAATTCAAGAAGTGGTGTGGACTTATGTTACAAAAAATAAATATACTCTAACTTACAAAACGATCATAATGAAAATAGTAATCATCTAAAAAATGCATTTGGCAAATTAAAGAACGCAGTAAATGCAAAGATAGATCTTACCTTTGTAAATTCTATTTCCGAAATGATTTTAACATTGTAGAATAATGTATATTTAAACACATATTTTAATTTAGGAGTATTCTACTATTTTTAAAAAGTAAATCATGTCCGATAATGAAATAATTTAACTAACATCTTGTAAGTCCAAATAAAATTTAAAAAGAGTTCGATGTTGACATTTGTTTTCTATTTGTAAACTTTGCTACAAAATTAATCTATTTCTCTAAACAATTCCCTTTCTGATTTTGAAGACTTAAAAGATAATAATGGCCGGCACACATTTTTGTGTTAAGAACTTTTTTATTATTTCCTTCCGTAACTCCACAATTGATGTACCACGTAGTGGCATGCACATATTTTTTGTGTTAAAAACCTTTTTATCATTTTCTTCAGTAACTCTACAATTGATGTACCACGTAACTCCTCATATGAGGTAACTATTACAGTTTTCAATTATCAAAGATTATAATCAAGTCCACCATAAAATCAACGGGAGTACAAGTTTCATCATTCATATACACATTGCATTTTATTTTTTGTAAAATCAAAAGGAACAATACAATAAACACACATGAAAGTTAATGAAACATAGTGTATATACAAATGAATCGAGCACACTTGATAACTAAAACTACAATATCATCAGATCTAGTCCATTTATTAATCTTATTATTTCACTAAGAAATTAATGAAGTTCCTTATAAATAATGATAACATTTACACAACAAATTATTAATGTTTATATAGATTCGATGTTCATCCAAATTAAACGTACAAAATATATTGACAATATGGAATTAGTTACGAAATTACATTAATTTTTTTTTCTTAGTTAAATTGGAACATTACTTTACAAAATTTACATCACAATAACTTTCTTGAGAGCTACCAAAGCTTCAGTAACCGAATAAACATTGTCTTAACCCTTTTTGTTAAGAGCATACAACGTGGACATCATGCACAAGAAATAGAGTAGAATGGAATTTCGACTAATTTACCCTTATTTATGTCTTAATATTTAATCTTTGTTCATTGGTATTAATAACCACGACTGATAATATGAGACAAATAGAGCATAATATTATCTTGCTTGTTCTGTGAACACGTGATATTAACTTGAGATAATGATAATTTGCATTGGAAATAAAAGTTAGATAATCGATGCAATTTGGTTTAGATTGCTAGCAGCAAAATTACTACTTTTGTATCTGCAAATATATTACACCACTCAATAGAAGTACAAATTATTACTCCAATCATTTTAGTATCACTATTTTTATTTTGAATATATTGTAAAAAGAATGATATATTATATATATATATATATATATATATATATATATATATATATATATATATATATATATATATATATATATATATAAAATAATTTTAATCTTCAACGTCTTAATTTACTCATAATGATATAATTTTATAGTTATAAATTTATTATGATATATCTAAAATCATAAGTTATAAATAAGTATCACATAGTCAAAGTAGGAGATTAGATTAATTTTAATATACAATCAACAAAAGAAATAAGTATCAAATTAAGTCAGAAAAATGAGCTTCCTTTTTTGTATAATGTGTATGATGGAGTATTTACTTTCAAGAAGAATAAATTTATATGACATGTGTCAAAAAGTAAGTTGGAGAGAGCATGTCACCTTCACGTGACATCAGCATCTATGCGACCTTTTGGGGCTATTAAATGAAGGCTCATCTGTCTGTTGCATTTAGGGGTGGACGTTCGGTATTTCGGTTCGGTTTTTAGAATTTCGATTCGGTATTTCGGTATTCAGTTTATCGATTGTGTATACCAAATACCGTACCAAATTATTTCGGTACGGTTCGGTATTTCTTATTTTGGTTCGGTACGATTTCGATTTTTAACAATCAATGAACAATCAATGCTAACTTGCTAAGTGCTAACTGCTAAGTGCTAAGTGCTAAAAGTGGACATGCACATCACAATTGAAAATTTGAAATTCACTCTAAAAGAATGTTTTTCGATATATAACACTATAATAAGTTAACAAGAACGTGCTTACGTGCACATGGTTGAAAGCCTGAAACACCAACACTGTAATTTTCACTCTAATTTGACACTATAATTTTCACTCTAAAACTGTAAAACAACTGCATAACCACAGGTTCACAACGTGAACGTGCACAACTGCACATGGCTGAAAGCCTGAAACAAGAATAATATCTGCAGTTGCACAACTATATTACTGCACAAGAATAACATCTACAGTTGCAGAATAACATCTGCAATTGCACAACTGCCAACTGCACAATGCACATTACACAACTATATTAAACAACTTCAACACAATTAAACACTTAACAGTTAACACAGTCCAAACTGCATATCATTCTGCTGAAAGCCTGAAACAAGATTTGTTGTCCAAACTTAAACACAGTTTCATGGCTGAAAGCCTGAAACAAGAATAGCATATCATTCTGCAGACAACAATTTCACAATCTGGCAACTGCAGATGCAAACTTGCACGCCAGATCTGGCAATCAACTTAATAGTTAACACTTAACACTGACAGTGCAGTAAAAAGTTAAAAACACAGTCCAAACTTAAACACATGGCAGCTGAACTTAAAACTGTTAAACAGTTAAACTGCAGATGCTAACTTGCACAACTGCAGTCTGCGGATGCTAAACTGCAGTCCAAACTACAGTCTGCAGACAACAAACTTGCGAACTTCTCCGTTATCTTCTTTCACCACAAAGTATTCCCAAATATCAGAGCGTTGAGCAGTAGCACGGGGCATGATTGCACTTGAACTTGAACCTAAAAATAATATAAATCATATATTAGAATATTATAGTTTGATGATAATAAAACAAAACTACAAACTATTAAGTATATTATTATCACCAAACAAGTCTTATGGACAAGAGTAGATCAATGTGAAAGATGAATACTTTGTCTACTTGCTTGTTAGCTACATTTTGTAAATAGCATATATTTAAGACAGCTCCTAATGCTAACATTCTTAACATGCCATCCATCCATTTAATGAACAAAACGCTACTATAAAACAAAGAACTATACTTTGTCAAAAGTGAATATTTTGTCTACTTGCTTGTTAGCTACATTTTGTAAAACAGAAACTTCTCTTTTACTTTCAGCAGAATGTTATGGCCTTTGGAACATTTATCCTTTGCTCATCATCATTCAATGGCCTGAAACAACAACAACAACACTAAGATTTGTCAAATGATATTTGTAGCATTTGTTTTTCTTGAAGCCAATGTGTAAGAACATCAATCAGCAACAATGCATCCAATCCTAAGCCATTGATGTCCATATTTAGTGTGTAGCTTCCCCTAATATTAATATGTCCATCAAATCAATGTTTGCTTCCAAGTAATCACAAGCAATCAGCCGGGACTGAACTTGTTGCCTCTGCAGATTTGCTACTACTTGAGTAGCATCTTTGCGGGTCTGTGAATTAGAAACATCATTTTGTTATAAAAAATTAAGGAGCAGACAAAAACAAGATTTCAAAAGAGTAACAGGCTTAACAGAAGTAAAAACCCAATTCCAATTGATCAAATAACATGTAATAGAACTCTTAGAAGGCGTCAAATTACCTCTAAATTCAAATTGGGAAGACAAGTAATTATCAGCCGGAGTGTGTTCTCTCTGAAGAATTCTTGAGTCAACTGAGCACAGGCCTCAGTGAGAGGCTCGGATTCGCCATTCCTGTAAAGAATAATCTTTAATTCCCGGATTGACTTGCTTAACTCCATCATCTGCGGATATGCAGTTAAGAAGAAAAAATGTATAACAAACACTATAATAAACATAATCAAGCAAAAGCATAACTCATACAAAAGTGTACTGCCATATATCTATCTCAAATCATAAAAATAGGGGCATTGTCATTGATGATTCAACACACAACTCCAGATCACATATTTGAGAAATCGCCTGAGTTCAATTATCAATTCTACTGCATATCACATAAAACTCTTATCCACCACTTCCATTGTTCACTTAGCAATTGGTGTTATCAACAAATTCACAGAATTAAAAAATAAATTCTGATAACAAGAAAATGAACCAGATCCAAATTGGGTTTACTCGCACACTGATATCCTAGAGTCGCAGTCGATTCTCGTCTTCTTCTTCTCGTTCTCGATGATATCTCCTAAGTCCTAAGCACCGCGAACGCCCACGGCCCACCCCTACCGCGAAGGATGAACTGAAGCAGTAAGCAAACCCTAATGCTAATACCCTATGTCGAACTCGAATTCTCGATGAGTCTGAGAGTCTGAGTGTTGAGAGTTGGGTAATTGGGTTTGGGGCGCAGCTGGGCCTGGGTGGGGGCGTGTGGGTTGTGGCCCAAAATCAAATAAAATAGGTAATTCATAATTGGGTTTGGGGCTTTGGGGTTTGGGATGTATAATATATTAGCAAATTTCGGTATTTCGGTATACCGAAATAATTCACTTATAAAACCGAAAACCGAACCGAAATACTGAAATACCGAAATTCACGTACCGAATTAGACCAAAATACCGAAAAAACCGAAACCGAAATACCAAATTAATTTGGTTCGGTTCGGAATTCGGTTTTTCGGTTTTTTTGCCCACCCCTAGTTGCATTTACGAAGGTGTAAAAGCATATTTATTGTAAAAAAGTGCAAAAGCAGGGTTAAAATGAGACTTGCAAAAAGGATTGCAAATCTTTCCATTACCGGTACAAGGACGCGATTGAAATAGAGGAAATAGTCCTGGCTTTTTCGTGAACAAAGCTAAAAGTCAACTCTTTAGACCACACAATGCAATACAGCTAACCAAAAAGAACTCAAAATTCCAAAAATACCCTTAGAATAGATGTTAATTCAAGGAGGCACACACGACGACCATGAGGTGCTTTGCTTTTCTTTATGTACAGTAGTAATATAATATGCAGAAATATAACAAAATTTATATAAAATCAAATAATACACATAATATAGTAATTAAATAAATTATTTGTTATTTATTTATGAGTTAGATTTTTCCTCGAAATTGGAGTATGTCCATCCGTGTTTTCAAGTATCTATGCTACGGAAGTGCATTGGGATCCTACCTGACTTGTGCCCATTGATGATGTACAGATCACGGAGGACTTATCTTACGAGGAAGTTCCAGTTGCCATCCTAGACCGACAAATCCTCAAACTACGAAATAAGAGGTAGCCTCTATGAAAGTTTTATGGAGAAGCAAGAACGTGGAAGAGATGACGTGGGAAGCAGAGGAAGAAATAAAGTCTAAATAACCCCACCTATTTCAAACTGAACTTTGGGTCAAATGTCACCGCGATTTTGTCCCAATATACTTAGAGTTACGGGGTGATCCACCCATAAAATTGAATATCTATGAGTCTACTTTCTAACCAATTAAACCATTTGTCAATACGACATCGGAGTAGAAATATATATGTGTTTTTGCGAGACTGCACAAACAGCTAGGTGACAAGTAGGTGTGTCACCTACTTGCTTAAATGAGAGGACTACATATGTCTAAAAAAGGGCCAGTTCGGGTCATCCGAAGAGACATTTTAAGGGCTTATTTCCTTTATATATCACACTGATAATATGGCATATAAACTAGAGATAAGCCCCTACAAAAATCCTCCCAAAAATTTAACACAAACCCTAACTGATTTTCTCTTATTTTCAAGTTCTAATTGGAGAAAAACCTAGGGTTTGAAGAACCAAGATAGGAGCTGAGATATTTAACAAATAAGGTAAGTATACTACTCTTTTTCATCAATTCTTTCTCTTGGAAATGTATGAAAAGTCATTCTATAGTTGCAACAACTCGCAGGATGGTAATCGAAAGCCGTGAGTTTGAGTTATTCAACATGTAGTGGACTGTTTTGTGGGTTATTTCGTATTGCTGTTGGATTGAGTGTTTTGCTACTATATTAGGAAGTTTTGGAGGAGAAAGTATGTAGATAAACACTACATAAATACAGGGTGGTGGGCTGGTCATTCATCATAACATTTTCGGGTTGTTTGACACTACTACAGTGGTCGTTTTGTGTATGAAAAGATTGGGGGTATTGGGCTGCTTTGTAGTATTTTGTGATGTATATAAGGTTAGAAAATAATGTATATATGTTGTTATTTTTGTGTTTTTTTTTGTGTTGGTGTTATCTCAAATTGGGAGGACGTAAATATTATAGGGGAGATACCGCTTGTTTTTATAAAAAATAAGTTTGTCGTTCGTTATGCGATATTTGTACCTTTTATAACTTAATGATAGTATTATTATCGTTGTTGTAGATTAAGATGCGAAGAGGCAAGTTTAACTTGGTTATTGGAAAGATTGTGATAAGTTATGTTAAGGCTAAACATTTCCTTCATTTTGGCATGATCTCGTAACTACATGGTTTGATAATGAGACATAAAGAAAAGTTCATATTTCTGAATTTATACATCATCTTAGTCTCATAAGTTACAGTATTCTCTCTTATCGGGACTTTATATTCAATTAAGTATTGTCTTCTTCTAGTCAAGAGAGCAATGAGTATATATATATATATATATATATATATATATATATATATATATATATATATATATATATATATATATATATATATATGAGAGAGAGAGAGAGTATTATAGTATTTTCACCACCATCGAGCTATAATCGGTGGGCAAACCCCTATTGGGCAACCTCAGATCAGATGGTAAGTTATATACCGAGCATACTATGGCCGAGCGCCTATGAGCGAGCCTACTACGGTCGAGCCGTTACATATACTGGGCCTTATAAGGTAGGACAACTATTTTACTTACTATATTGAGAGACTTGAGTCAGTATCAGCATGTTAGTATATCTCCAAATCATCTATGACTCCCAGTTACTTTCAGTTATTATATTATCAGTTCAGTTTCAGCTTTCAGTTATTCTATTGCCTTACGTACTCAATACATTATTTCATATTGACGTCCTTTTCTGGGAACGCTACATTTCTTGCATGCAGGTCCAGATACACAGACGGGTAGACCTCCTCAAAAGGTATTGTCCGAGTTCAGCTTGATCTATAAGCTCCATGTCCCTCAGAGTTGGGGGGTCTAGGGTTTTGAGTACATATTTTATATATATATTATGGGCAGGCCGGATCCCTGTTCCAACCACAGTACATCCATCAGTAGAGGCTTGTGGACATATATTGTCAGTTAGTGCAGCATGTTGGGCTTGCAGGCCTTGTATGTATACTTTTGTTGGTTTATCAACTGTAGTAGTTATGATGGCCTTGTCAAGCCATCTTTATATTGATGTTTAGTCAAAGCTAGTTTCCTTTCAGTTTTATATTTTGTTTCACAATTGTCTTGCAATGTGGCCCCTATGGCCAAAGTATGACATTGTATGTTCAGAGTCCCTTAGTCTCAAGTTGGTATGCTCGGTTAAGTGAGGCACTGGGTGTCGGTCTCGCCCCTCCCCCCTTCCCCAAGGTTTGGGGCATGACAGGCTTGATCCGCTCAAGTAATAAAGACTGAGCCACAACATATATAAGAACTCAACTGGGCTATGAAATATCCAACCTCACAAGTCTGTTAGCTAAGGGCTGAATGTCCAAAGCCAATGGCATCTCCCCTGCCGAAATGAATGCAATCTACCCACACTCTCGGCCTTTCAGCTCAAGGCATCCACAACCACATTCGTCTTGCCTAGATGGTAAAAGATGGTAATATCATAGTCCTTCATTAACTCAAGCCCACCGCGCTGCCTCAAGTTAAGGTCTCTCTGCTTAAAAAAACTCTGCAAGCTGCGATGAATGGTGTAAACTTCACAGGACACTCCATCGAGATAGTGCCTCCAGTTTTTGAGAGCATGAACTATCGTGGCCAACTCCAAATCATGCACTGGGTAATTCTTCTCATGGGGCTTCAGTTGACGTGAAGCATAAGTGATAACTTACCCATCCTACATCAATACACAACCCAAGCCAATGCGTGAAGTGTTGCAATACACGATATACATCCCTGAACCGGAGGGAAACACTTACACCGGAACTGTAGTCAAAGTGGTCTTGAGCTTATGAAAGCTTTCCTTGAAATCATCGATCTATCTGAATGGAGCACCCTTTTGGTCAATCTAGATTTGGGTGATGCAATAGACGAGAAACCCTCCACGAACCGACGATAATAACCTTATAACCCCAAGAAACTCTTGATCTCGGTCACTGTGGAAGGACGAGGCTAACTTTCGATTGCCTCGATCTTCCTCGATTCCACCTTAATTCCCTCACCGGATACAATATGCCCCAAGAAAACCACGTAATCCAACTAGAACTCTTACTTGGAGAACTTAGCATATAGATTCTATTCCCGCAAGGTCTAAAACACTAACCTCAAATGATGCTCGTGCTCCTCCATACTACGCGAGTAGATCAATACGTCATTAATAAAGACAATGACAAATGAGTCAAGATACGGGCTGAATACTCGATTCATCAAATCAATAAACGACTTCGGGGCATTAGTCAAGCCGAAAGACATCACTAGAAACTCATAGTGTCTATATCTAGTCCGAAAAGCCATCTTCGAAATATCCGAAACACGAATCTTCAGCTGATGGTACCCAGATCTCAAGTCGATCTTAGAGAGCACACTAGAACCCTGCAACTGGTCAAACAAATCATCAATATGGGATAATAGGTACTTATGCTTTATGGTAACTTTATTCAACTAGCGGTAATCAATGCACAACCACATACTCCCACCATTCTTCTTTAGTAACAACACCGGTGTGCCTCAAAGCGACATACAAGGTCTAATGAACCCCTTCTCAAGCAAGTCCTGAAGCTGATCCTTTAACTCTCTCAACTCCTTGGGAGCCATACGATAAGGTGAAGTACAAATAGGCTGGGTGCCTGGCACCAAATCAATGTCGAAATCGATATCCCGATCTGGTGGCATACCTAGTAGATCAGCAGGAAATACATTGGAACCCTGAATCTAATGTGGGAGTCTCTGTAGTAGTATCCCGAACAAAGGCCAAATAGGACAAGAACCCTTCTCGACCATATGTCGAGCCTTCAAGAAAGAAATAACCCAACTGGAAGTACCAATAGACGAACCCATCCACTCTAACATGGGCAACTCAGGCATCACCAAGGTAATAGTCTTGGCATAGAAATCAAGAATGGCATGGTACGGTGACAACCAGTCCATGCCTAGGATAACCTTGAAATCAACCATATCGAGCAATGGAAGATCCACTTGGTCTCATAACCATAGAAGGTCACCACACAAGACTAGTAACCCCGATCCACAACAACATAATCCCATATTGCATGGATACATATAGAGGAACGCCCAAGAACTTGCGAGATACATCCAGATAAAGAGAAAATAGAGAGAAAACATAGGAATAAATAGACTTCAGATCAAACAATATCGAGGCATCCCTACGACAGACATGTGATCACTGCATCAGAGGCAACTGCCTCAGGCCTGGCGGGAAAAGCTTACAATCTTACAGGAGCGCCACCTGACTGGCCTCCACCTCTAGAGCGACCCAAACCCACCTGCTCTCCGCCTCTAGAAGGCCTGGCGGGCGTTATGGTAGCTGGTGTGGTAATCATGGGCTGATGATCCTGCTGCTCAGACTTGCCCCAAAGTCTGGGACAAAACCTCTTCACATGGCTAAGATCCCCGCACTCGAAATAATCCCTCAAAGTAGTGGACTATTGACTTGAAGTCTAACCGTGATGGCCTGAATACCTACTAGAGGAATCCTAAATAGCTGTCGGATGGTAAGTACTCTCTGGAACGACACTAAAGTAGGGTCATGCCGGAGTACTCCTAGTAGGCGGTGGTGCTGACTGCATGGGCCTGCTAGGCTGACCCCTCATGAACTGACCTCTGCCCCCAAGTAGGGTGCCACTGAGTCCTCCAAACTACCGGGCCGCTTACCCCTCAGCGTAAACTCTCCACTGTTGTTACGAATACTCTCAATCCTCTAAGCTATATCCACAACCTGATGAAAGAGATTGCCTATCTCTACCTTACGGGCCATAGAAAAATGAATCTCAGGGTACAGACCTGTAATGAACCTCCACACTCTCGCTGCATTTGTGGGGAGTATAATAGCTACACGGCGATACATGTCATTGAATCTCACCTCATAGTCGGTCACAGACATATGACCCTGACGGAGTCGCTGACCCCGAAGCTCCTCTCTCTCAGAAGGTGGTATGTACTTCTCCAAGAACAGATGTGGAAACTGATCCCAAGTCAAGGTGTCACGACCCAAAACTCCCTCCGTAAAACATTGTGACGGCACCTAGTCTCTACGATTAGGTAAGCCTAACAAATTGCGGAAAGAACAAAAATGAAAGTAAATCTTAACAACTAACTGCAATGGATAACTAAATAACTGGTAACAATGCCTCTTGCCATGTATAATAACCAATACTCTATAAACACACAGTCTTCCCAAACCCCGAAACATCATAAGTCACAAGCTACAAGAGGAATCTAGTATCTATATACACCAGAGTCTAATAAAACAAATACAGAAGGTAATTGACATAGGAGAGAATAGAGGGGGACTCCGATGTCTGCGAACGCAGCAGATATACTTTGAAGTCTCCAAACTGTCACTGCTCACTAATGGTGTGGCTGATAATGAGCACCTGGATCTGCACACAAAGCATGTGCAGAAGAGTAGCATGAGTACACCACAATGGTACCTAGTAAGTGCCAAGCCTAATCTCGGTCGAGTAGTGACGAGGTCAGGTCGAGCCCACTGGTATGTAATAAATAAAGCAGGAGAATGTAGCAATATAATAAGAGACTGGAATTTAACTAATAGGAAAACACAACAAAATAGCAGTACAACACATAGGGATAAGTAGCAAGGGATCTGCCGAGATACTGTCTCGTAGTCCCAAATTAAATATGCAAAGAGATCTCCCAAGGTACCACCTCGTAGTCTCAAAAGTAAATATCAGGGAGAACTCCCGGGGCACCGCCTCGTAGTCTCAAAAGTAAATATGTAAGGAAAACTCCCGAGGTACCATCTCGTAGTCTCAAAAGTAAATATGCAGGGAGAAATCCTGAGGTACCGCCTTGTAGTCTCAAAAGTAAATATGTAAGGAGAACTCCCGAGGTACCGTCTCGTAGTCTCAAAAGTAAATATGTAGGGAGAACTCCTGAGGTACCACCTTGTAGTCTCAAAAGTAAACACATAGCTCAAACTGATATAACAAAGTCCACTTCCCGTCAAACTTCCAAAAAATTCATCTTTCGCCATTGCAAGCCTAATTTAGCTACAAACCTCCAAAACACAATCTGAACATGCTCCTAAGTCCAAAATCACCCAACAGAGCTAACGAAATCGACAAAACTCCATTCTAGAGTCGTCTTCACATAATTCCAACTACAGTTAAAATCTTAGAACTTAAGCTTCCGTTTTAGGGACTAAATGTCCCAAAACATCTGAAACCACAAACAAAACTTCCCGGCAAGTCACATAAGCAGAAAAAGATACAGGGGAAGCAGTAAACAGGGGATCGGGGCTAATACTTTCAAAATGACTAGCCGAGTCGTTACACAAGGGAGGTGAACCTGCTGGCCTGCTAAGGAGGTAAGCTTGACACTATATTTGGACCTTGCTCTCAATCTTAAAGGTGGTGAAGTCCACCCCGTTGGATTCCAATATCCCTATGTTTCATAGCCTATTCTTGCACCGATTAACGAAATCCTCCAGGTCCTCTAACCCTCACCCCCAAACTTAGGGGGGAGAAGTCTAGTCCATCTATCTAGATGTTCCTGTTTATCAACGGTCGCGACTGGTTGGGCCTTGTCCACAGTTAGTGCATCTGAGGTATAATAAACGACAGCAGCATGCCCTGGAGCCTGAGCGCTAGGGGTTTGTGCTCCCCCTCTGCCTGACATATAGCTGGGTCCATTAGAAAAATAACCAGCCTGCATCATAGAGTCCATGAACCGTAGCATACTACCTAAGAACTCATGGAATGCCAGTGCAGTCATGAAATCTGCCAGGGCTGGCTCAGCTGCATGTGTCTCATTATTAATCCTCAATAATATGATCCTCCACTAGATCTACTGGTGGTACAATAGGAGCAACCTTAGGATGCCATCATCCTCTAATAGGAGTTGGAGCCCTTCCCCGGCCTCTAGCAACGGGGGGGGCATCTCCTCTACTGCCTGGTACATCCGTCGCATGCATTCTCACCATCTGTGAGAGATTAATAGAAAGACACTTAGCACACTATCAACTGCACGACAGAAGATGAAGAAAGAGAAGTTTCCTAACACCCTATAGCCTCTCGAAGATAGGTACAAACGTCTTTGCAGCGATCTGCAAGACTCTACTAAGCCTTTTCATGACTCATGACACCTATGTGAACCTAAAGCTCTGATACCAAGATGTCACGACCTAAATCCATAGTAGATTGCGATGGCACCTAACGTCGCCGTTAGGAAAGCCCACAAGTGAACCTACAGTGTAATTACCCATTTTTAACATTTAAAAAAATTTATTTTTTATTAAAAAGAATGAAATAAGTAAGATCTCATGCAACCGTAACTACTTTTTTCTCAACAAAATAAAAGCATGATAAATACATCCATTGTAGTGACAGAAATGATAAGTACAACTGCACATTTATGCTAAAAGTTCCCAAAACCCGGTGTGCATGAACAATCTAAAGAATATACAAAACCAATACAACTATTGTTTAAATGGTAATAGACAAAAATAATAAACAAGGTAGAGGGAGACTCCCGTGCTGCAGATATAGCAAGGCAAGCAGCTCACCACTAAGTCTCCGTAGAATGTCGGCTATGCACCCGCGTGACCACTAGTAGTACTTGTCTCAGTACCTGCACATTCAGTGCATAAGTGTAGCGTGAGCACAGAAAACAATGCGTACCTAGTAAGTATGTAGTCTAACCTCGAAGAAGTAGTGATGAGGGGTCGACTTGACACTTACTAGAGGTCAAATAGTTATTGAAATGCATAAAGTATACATGGTGAGTGTACAACAAGTAGCAACGAAGCAAATGAAAGTAACTACAGTACACATGGGTCTATATCAAATCACTAAACGTGTCATAACCAGCCTTGGAGACGCTAACTCAATGCCAAAACCAATCTCAATTATTAGGCACAAAGTTGCCGAGAATAGCAGTCTGATCCTATAGGAATAATGTTACTTAGTATTGCCGAGGCGAACGACCCGATCCTATAACAATAGTGTTACCAACCTATCGAGGCAAATGGACTGATCCCATAAGAGTAGAGTTACCATTCTTCCGAGGCGAACGGTCCGATCCCATAAGATTAATTTATGTCACTGCCTAGGCGAATGACCCGATCCTATAAGAGTAGAGAAATTTACCTCGCTCGCGGAAGCACGTGCAAGACGAGAAGACACAGATCTATAGTTTATCAAATATTTCCCAAATTTACCAAAGTAGAGGCTAAGCTGATATCTTTATTAAAAACTTTGATCTCAGTCAAAATCAAGAAATTTAATGCACAAGATAGGCATAAATGCACAATTAAAGGAATGATGTGAATCTAAGTCTACCAGGGACGAAAATAATATAGCTACGTATGGACTCTCGTCACCTCGTGCACACGTAGCTCCCCACAATAAGTAGCACACAATAATTAATACACCTAAGGGGATATGTTCCCTCTTTCAAGGTTGGGAAAGATACTTACCATGATTCCAAGTCCTCAATCCGGCTCTTCAACCTCACCAGAACTCCTCAAACGACGCCGAGGACTCCGAAATTAACCAAAAGTCATATAAAAATTAATATATGCTCAAAATTTCATAATTTAGCTATTAGATTAATTACCCAACTTAATTTGGAAGATTACTGAAATTTACCTTAGGGCCCACATGCCTAGTTTCCGAAATTTTTTGAATATGAATATTACTCATGACCGCACGAACTCAAATATAATCTATTCCCAATTACATAATCAATTTTATGGCCAAAACGTATTTTTACCAAACCCTAGGTTCTACAAAAATCCCACAATTTCCCTTAATTTCAAATTAATCTAGTATTTAACTCAAGAATTGATAGGGATCACTTACCTCTTGATATTGATGAAAACCCCCCACAAAATTTCTCTCAAAATTGTCCAAGACCAAGTGGAAAATGATGGAAAAGAGGCTAAGTCCTGTGTTAACACTTAAGTTTGCCCAGTTGACCCTTATTCGTGATCACGGAAGAAGCCCCACGATCGTGAAGGCAAAACTGGCCCAAGCCATGAAGACCTTCTTCGCGAACACAAGGGCAGTCTCGCGATCGTGAAGGCTTGCCCAGCCTGAGATTCTAAACGCGTGTATCCTCTCAAAAATGCGAAGATCAAAGGTGACTGACCCACCCCATGCCCTTTATTCTATGTGAATGCGGGCCTTTATACGCGAACGCGAAGGCTACCAGTCCCAAACTTTCGTGAATGTGGCGCCATGAACGCGAACGCGAAGGGAAAAATGTCCAACCTCAAATTCCTTCTCCGCGAATGCGACTCCACCTCTGCATTCCCGAAGAAGGAAACTAGAACCAACAACATCAAATTTTTAGACTTAGCTCTGGGTAGTCCGAAATTCACCCGAGCCACCCGGACCCCGTCCAATCGCACCAACAAGTTCATGAACATAATATGGACCTGCTCGAACCCTCAAGACACATAAAACAATATTTAAATCAAGAATCCTTCCCCAAAACCAACATGAATCAACTTATGAAAATCAAACTTTTCAATTAGCTCCGAGCACGTCGAATCATACTTAGACTACTTATAATGACACCAAATTTGCATACAAGTCTTAAATAACCATACCAAACTATTCCTAGGCTTGGAATCCAAAATAGACCTCGATAACACCAAAGTCTACTCCAAACCAAATCTAAAGAACTAAAAAACCATTAATGAACCAACTTTCCACATTAAGCGCTGAAACGCTCCCCGGTTGGGACCATCAAATTCTGATTTTGAGATTGTTTACTCAAAATATTGACATAAGTCAAACTTGGCCATGGTAGGCCACTATTAAGGAACTAAGTGTTCCGATTTCAACCCAAACCTTTCCAAACCCAACCATCCCCGCAAGTTATAAACTAGTAAAATTACTATAGGAAGTCTTAATTTAGACAACGGATATCTAAAAAATAAAATGACCGGTTGGGTCATTATAATACTCTCCCTCCATCCCTGGTGAGAGGTGAGGTAGGTGATTACGCTATGGATTGAGGGTGAGGTAGAGTAGTAGTGGGAGCAAGGAGGATGGAGAGCTAGGAACGTAGTTTAAGTAAATTATGTTCACAAAATAGTAATACCAGAGAGCTCAAAACACAGAATAACCAAAAATGTTAAATAATATTCCAGCACACAAGTTTCTTATATGTCCTTAAGAAATATAATTCTCTCATTGTTGCCCAAGATATTTAAATCAATTTCTCTCTGGATAGAATGAAAAACTATTCTATGATAGTGACACTATAAATCACAGAACTTCGGCAAGCTCAAATGATAGAGAAAACCACACGTGACAGTTATGTTTGTTTTGGAAAAATATATAGAGATGAGAGAAATTTCAAAAAATTTAGTTGTTAAAAATAGAGGCAAGACCTCTCTATTTATAGCCAACGAATGGTGAAAAGAGAAAGTGTTTCCAAGTGTTGCATTTGGGGAAATAATTCTTCATTTCCCATTCACAGCTCAGGAAACCCAACAATTCCCCACATGAATGGGGAATGACTATGTGATGAAAAAACGCATGGAAAACTATGTGACTCACAAGTAAGGATTAATCGAACCTTGATAAGTAGGTTTTATTTGAACTTTCTGCGGTGAACATATATCGGATATAGTCGGTCAATCAGTTGATTTGATATTATTGAACTATCGAGCTTTGGTGTAGGTCACACAATAAACCCTTAACCTTCTTTAGTTCTTATTATTATGTTTGTTTTAGCCAGTAACAACGTTGAATTTTATAAGTGCATAGAGAATTAACCTTACAGAATTCTCCTTGAAGTGGTTTACATTTTATACTTGAGTATGTGATTCCTAAACATGCAATCCCGTAGATACACTATTTCATAATCCCACATCAAACTTAGAAATTATTAAAAAGCCTAACACCTTATCCTTGTTACAGAATACTGTCTCATCACGAAAATGGACCAATTTGTTTTTGACAATATTGAACCGTCATTCATAACTTTGTTTAATCTCCTTGGACCTAGATCTTAGAATCTTAGTTTTTTGGGTAGAGTTACCGCCATAATGACTTGTCCATGTCCATAGTCTTATTTCACACAATAATCTCTCAAGTACCTCTCTATTTAGGCCTTTTGTAAGTGGATCCAATGTAGTATCACTTGACTTTATTAGTAAATTGTGATAATTCCACTAGAGAGTAATTGTCTAATAATTTTGTCTTCGTCCTATGTGACAAGATTCTCCATTATACATAATGCTTCGAACCATTCTTCTTTCTACTTCTCTATCGCAATGTATGCATATATATTCCAATGGTTTAGGCCAAAATGGAATGTATTCAAAGAAATTTTGGCACCATTCATCTTCTTCACCGGTTTTGTCTAAATATATGAACTTGTAAGTCGTTTAGAGCTTTAGTGTTCCATTTAGTAGTTTGAGACTTTGAGTAGCTTCATATGATGTATTATGACTTAATCGTATGGGCGTTTTTAGTTTTCGAGTGGTTCGGAATAGATTTGGAAGAATGAATTTTGATTTCGAAGCTTTAAGTTGGAAGAGTTGACCAATATTTGATTTTTGGGTAAACAGACTCAAAATCGAGTTTTGATTGTTCCAATACGTTCGTATGATGATTTTGTACTTGTACGGATGTTTGTATTTTGTTTTGTATGTGTTTACCGTGACAATAGTAATAATAATTAAATTTGATTATGGGACTCTAAAAATACGTGATCTATTCTTATGCTAGTTGTTAAGCAGTTGATGCTACATATATGAGACTTAGAAACAAAATGAGAGTCAAGAATAGGGTGATAATCAAACCGATAGGTTAACAATCGAGGCCTCGAGCTTGTTGATTCGGGGGCCCCAAGGTCGATTTCGGAGCTCCCCTGCGAGCTATCAAAGGCAGTTGAAAAGCGACTAACAGTTATAATAAAATTAACGGAGGCTCTTTATGGCCAATAATAGCAATAAATGAAGAAAAATAATGAAGATGATAAATGGAAGCAACAATATCAAGAGAATATGTTAAAGAGCATCGAGAATGTTTTTTGTATATTTCGTGTAGAGCAGCTGAAGCAACAGGGGTTTACAAAAATGATAAGGATTCCCTTTATATAAGAGGGGGAATCCCAACATACTGAAGCAACAGGGGTTTACAAAAATGACAAGGATTCCCTTTATATAAGAGGGGGAATCCCAACATAGTACAAATATATTAATTATAAAGATATGGGCGGGTACAACCATTTAATGCCTTGATTCACTTTTTTTACTAGACCACTAGGCTTGGCCAGTTGTGTGCACGTGCCTTGGGAACTTTACATTTCTGCCATTATCGTGACCATAACTGCCATAAGGCTGGGTGCCGACGACCCTCGAGGGAGGATACTCGGCTATGGCCTCGAGCCTTCAAGGTGATCTTCCGAAGTGCCTTAATGATGAGAAATTGGACCCTTCCAATTTCATCGTATACATATAGTCCCCACGTTTCTTATAAAGAAGTGACAAAAATCGATTCTAACACCCAACTCTTTGGGCTTCCCGCAATGACGTCATACCGATGATATCATACTTATGACGTAAGCCTTCACGATAACTGAGACATCCCATGGACTTGTCTTTTCAACGTCATTCAATGTGTTGCTGATTCCCATTCTTCAAAGCGACAGTATCGCCATCGATCCAGTTTCCAATGACGCATTGATTGCACCTGGCAATCCGTCTTTCAAAAGTATTGGTGGCATTGTTGCCTATACTATCACCCCCTATAAATGGATGCCTTTCGGTACTATCTTTTTATCCAAGTGCCTTTTAACATCTTTCCATCCCTTTTATCCCACTATCCCCTTCCATTGCTATCCACCATGTCTGGGGTCTATGGCCTTATGGTTACATGGTGGCATTCTCATCAGCCACGCCATGACCCTTTATTTGGGCTTTCCCTTACCGAGATAGATTATACTATCTTGTAGTTGTTGTTGTTGTTACGGTTGTTACTGTTGTCGTCGTTGGTTTGAGGTGATGATGCTCGAAGATGCTGCTACCAAGGGAGAACCTTTGAGAGTAGGCTAGGCTTTAGGCTTTTGCTACATATGTACTTTTTTGCTTCTTCGTTTCTATATAAGGACCCTTCGTAGGCTTTTGTAATCATATGTAAGGACCCCTCGTGGGCTTTCGTAATCCAATTTTTATGAATACCAAGATGTTTCTTCAATTTTGTCTTTGATGCTTGCTATATTCCCTTTTATTTATATTTACGGAGACTCTAATTGTATGACTCTACCGGTTGGTGCCAATACCGAGCCAGATGTGAGTGTTATTTCCTAATTTTTGATTGATTGGCATGGCCTCCCATGGAACCCTTCGCCGACCCTTGAACTGAGCATGGGTTGGACCGATAAACTTGGGTCATCGGGAACCTCACTTCCAGTTGAATGAAAGTAACGCTTCGAGTCCTGAGACTATGATTTATCACTTAGACCCCGCGGTAATCTTTGAGGGGAAATTTTCTCGAAGGACCGACGATAGGGGCTGCCTTTGAGCTTAGCGTAGATAGCCTTAAGGCATTGTAGATGGATCCCGGACGGGGAGCTGCCCGAATTTAGATGGCTCCCTGAGACCAAGGCCATATTCCCTGAGACCAAGGCCATATGGTTGGAGCTTAAATGCTTATTTCTTTGGAGCTTAACTCCTCTTTGACGGAGGTCTTCGGGACTTGTAATGATGTTATTGGCTTCTTAGAGTCTAACCCCCTTTTTTTATGGAGGTCCTCGAGGTTGGGTAATACCTCGGGTACTGGCGATGATGCCGTCAGCTTTTTAGAGCCTAACTTCTTTTTGATGGAGGTCCTCGAAGTCGAGTACCACATCGGGATTGGCGATGACATCGTCGGCTTCTTGGAGCCTAACTTCTTTTTGATGGGGGTCCTCGAGGTCGGGTACCACTCGGGACTGACAATGATTCCGCTGGCTTCTTGGAGCCTAACTTCTTTTTGACGAAGGTCCTCGAGGTCGGGTACCACCTCAGGACTGGCGATGATGTCGCTGGCTTCTTGGAGCCTAACTTCTTTTTTATGGAGGTCCTCGAGGTCGGGTACCACCTCGGGACTGGCGATGATGTCGTTGGCTTCTTAGAGCCTCACTTCTTTTTGATGGGGGTCCTCGAGGTCGGGTAGTATCTCGGGACTGGCGATGATGCCGCTGGATTCTTGGAGCCTAACTTCTTTTTGATGGTGGTCGGATACCACCTCGGTATTGGAGATGATGTCGCTGGCTTCTTGGAGCCTAACTTCTTTGTTTGGAGGTCCTCGAGGTCGGGTACCACCTCAGGACTGGCGGTGATGCGGGGATTCCCATTCCCATAACATTATATGGCGCCTCCTAATGTACTATATGGATGCAAAGCTATCGAGGCAGTTTTGCCAGTGTAGCTTCCCGAAGTGACATCGATCAGTGTTTTCGATCGGCTTCTGAGGCAGGCGGACCATTGCCATTTTTTCCATATATACATAGTGTTGTTTCTGCTCTTTTTGGAGATCCCACCATTTTAAGTAGTTACCCTTATTTTTCTGCATTAAGCCTTTCATTATTCCAATACTAACGCACTTGCACAAATTCATGCTTTAGTTTTCTGATTTGGCCATAGCCATGACTGCTACATTGGGGTCTGTCCAGCAGAGAGGGGAGAGCTTCACCTCTGGTATTCAGGACCGACGAGAGTATACCTTGAAGAGTACTTCTTTGATAGAAAAAGAGCATCTTGGGTTAGTGAGAAAAGACTGCGGCTGGGGAGAGAAAGTAGTGTTATAGATACTTTCCCCGGATAAGGTCATCACGGACCGTGCCAATGGATTTTTGAATGTATACACGTATCCTTTCACACTGTGCCCCCTTGATAGGGTTGTTCTCGACTTCTATTTAAAGTATCAGGTTACCTTGGCGCATAACCATCCGTCATTTTGGCGAATAGTGTTGATGATGAGATTTTTTGCAGAGAAGGCGGGGCTTGAATTTATGCTCAGTCATCTTATTAGGCTGTACCGGCACTCTCACCATCGAGGTTTGCTAACTTTGCGATACCGGTCGACCATGCAATTCGTTGTTGATGATAAAGAAGATGGAAATCGGGAGTGGATGAGTCGATTCATCCGAGTCCATACTGTTGACATTATCATGTGGAGATTATTCCATTCCCTGAGGAATGGAATTATACACGTAAGTGGTACATTTCGTGCCTTCTCAGTTTTGCTTATGGCGAAGGTCGGTTTAGTAATTGTGCCTTCTTTTCCTTTTCTTCAACAATTTCATAGGCATCGGGCGACATTATTGATCTACCGGATTGGGTTCGGAAGTTGGCGACCCACTCGACCCATGATGAGCGCAAGTGGCGAGCTTTGTCCTGGGGCAAACGGGAATCAAAACATCATGGTGCGTGTTGTGCTATTTTTTCCTTTCCCTTCCTTCATTTGGAGAAGCATTTTCCCTTTTTGCGTATTAATCTCGATGTTGCAGGCATCGGAGAGCCTTCCGAGGCAAGGTTGTGCCCCTTTGGAGAGGGGGAAGGGTTGCCAGCTTCCGGACTGAAGAACAACAACAATAAGCGTGAGATGCTTTTACAAGGCGATGGTGCTCAAAGCAAGGCAAAACGGGATCAGGGTTTCGGAGCGGAAGCATCGTCCGAGCCTGCTGTGTTTATGGTTCCTGGTTCTGGAAAGATGGTTTCTCCGTTGTTGTCGCCTTAGTTTTTCACCGACAGTACTTCGAGGGATACTAGAAACCCAGGTCCTATACACCGAGCGACCATGCCTCGACCGGAGCTGACCCTTTTAGAGCTGAGGTAACTAGGTTGGCAGATGTGTGCTCGGCCTTCAAGGAAGCCCAACGGCTTCATTTCGTGGTGAGTTTCGGCACAGGCCTTTCGAGCTTTGCGCCTTCCCTTCCTTATTGGGTTTTCTTTTGCAGGCCTTCGACAAGATTAAGTCCAGGCTGATTCGTCATGAAGCTAGGCTGCGGAAAGCTCAGGATGAGGGGAGATCCCTTAGGCTCCTTTGCATTAAAAAGGAAGTCGAGTTGGTACACTTGTGGTATGAGGTGAGCCGGAGCTTGAATTATGAGAGCTACTTGAAGGAGTAGATAATTTTCTGTCCAGGGTAAGCATGTATTCTGCCTTTTAGCTTCTGAGGCTAACGCCTCATTTATGTTAGTTGCATAAAAAGATGGAGGCCCTGGAGAGCCTTCGGGATGAAGCTAGTCGAGCCAGGCGTGAGCATGATGAACTAAAAGCTCGGGTGGAGGCTCAGGCTTTAGAAGGGAAGGGTGTTCTGGCTAATGTTCCCGCTTTTGAGGCTCAACTCTGCTTAGTTCATGATAACACTTCGATTCAAATAGATATTATTACGAAGCTCGAGTCCGAACTTTCGAAGGTCAGGGCTGAGATCGTTAATGCTAGGGCTGAAGCCGTAATGGGCCGAACTAAGGCTAACCAGGAGATGGCGATCTATTTAAATGATGCTACCGATGCTCAAGCTAAGCTGAGAAGGATCCTCGACTACTAAGAGAGGATTGAAGAATAAGCTCGTTGCAAGTCTCGAAGAAAGACCCTCGAGGAGATCCGTGCTAGGGGTTTCATCCTCTCGAAAGAGTTAGCACGAGTGAGGGCGGACGAGCGTGATGATCGATTACTTCTGTCCTATGCTGAATGAAGCAAAGATGAGGTCGGCAAACCATAACTCCCAGGGGGCGTAGATTTCGCCATTTGTATATAGCATTTTCAAAGTATGTTTGTAGATGAAGATTGCATTTTTGTATATGTGTATAAAAGAAAACCTTGCGGCTTTATTTCTTCTGTATCTCTTTCGGTCTCGAATTTGGCCATGCGAACTGGTCTTTAAGTTGATAGGAATCCTTAAATTTGTGCCATGGCCCTGGGGCTCGTTAGGCTGGCTCGTGGGCTCTTACACGCTTGGTCGATGTGACCTTTTAGATGTGGCCCGTAGGCTTGTTAGGCAGGCCCGTAGGCTCTTACGCACTTGGTCGATGCGACCTTTTAGATATGGTCCTAAGGCTCATTAGGCAGGCCCGTAGGCTCTTACGCTCTTGGTCGATGCGACCTTTTAGATGTGGCCATGAGGCTCGTTAGGCAGATCCGTAGGCTCTTATGCACTTGGTCGATGCGACCTTTTAGATGTGGCCTTGAGGCTCGTTAGGCAGGCCCGTAGGCTTTTACGTGCTTGGTCGATGCGACCTTTTAGATGTGCTGACGACAATGGCTCTTACGCCTTGGGTCAAAGTGACCTTTTAGGCATATTCAGTTAACTATTTTGACTCGAGCTCATTCGACCCTCAAGTTTTTGGATTTGTGTGGGCTGGCGATAGTGGCTCTTACGCCTTGGGCCATTGCGGCCTTTTATACGGGCTAGCGACAATGGCTCTTACACCTTGGGTCAAAGCGACCTTTTATTTGGCTTTATTTTTCCCTCGTTAAGGACTTTTTTGAGATACTTTTTGCCCAATTCTTTGACGGTTCGATAAAAAACCTCGATTATGAATCATTATGTGGTGATGATCAAGCACTTCGGAAGGTTTGGATCAGAGGCTGAGTATCTTGAAGCCTGTGATTTGGAGCTGACATGGTCAAAGCTCTTTTGCTTGTGTCGAGGGTAGCATGTTTAACTGGTTCTTTTCGAAGTAGATTTGAAGTAATTGAAGGCCTGTGATTTTGTAGCGACTATCGGGCGTCCCTGAGTCGCGTTAGTTTGGCTGGTACAACCTTATGACCATAGTCATTTGTGCATGGCCGGAGCCATTTTTGATCCCAACTGAAGTATTTAGGCGTCTATATCGAGGGTATGCCTTTTAAGGGTCTTACTAGTTCGATATATAGCCTTAACTTTGAGATCGGGTCTATGCATTTAGTAAGGTCTTACAAAATTTTCATGCCTTTGAGATCTTACAGTTTTTAGATACTTGGTACAAGTATAGTTCATGCCTTGCTTGAGGTCTTACAGATACTGTTGTTGCCTTATGTAGGTCTTACGAGATCGAGTCTACCCTCTCAGGGTCTTATGGCCTCGGGTTTTTTAAATGAATGGTGGCTGGCGACAGTCCCCGAGTCATCGAGGGTATCCTGGCTCGGGAGCCATTACTTGTAAACTTGGTGTTGCCTCGTTGAGGGCTTACGATTCCAGAGATTCCAACCCTGAGGTCGTGCGATTTTTGAGATTTTTGATGCCAGTCCTCGAGTGTTCGGGACACTTTCGGCCTTGGAGGTATTTCGTGATTTTCATGTTGCCTCATTGAGGGCTTATGAGTATGGAGTCCCGACCTGGAGGTCGTTCAGATGTTGAATTGTTGACGCCAGTCCCCGAGTGTTCGGGACGTTTTCGATGGAGGAATCGATTTTACGAAAATGCTGAGTTTCTCTAAGAGTATGAGATGCTTTGATAAAAGGTATTCTTCAATTACTTGGTACAAGTATACATGTTTTCGCCGTTGGGGGCCTGGCTATACGGGCACGGTTTTTTCAACCGTTTGGCCCGGTGCATCATTTTCCTATTGGGACCCCATCTAGTATTTCTTAGCTTTTCCGAGTGGATGACCTTCCGGGGGGATGTCCCCTAATGTTCGAGGTCGATTGCAAAAGAAGCCTCGAATACTTGTTGAGTCTTGCTTAGGTAGTATGTGGATGTTGCCTCATTAAAAACCTTGCCGGTAAAACCCTTTTTAGGACAAAAGCTCGGTCGAAGGGAAAGAGTGCAATGGATGCTTTAAAACCTTAAGGTCTTCGGGCTGGGTTAGTACTTTGACTTCTTCGGTCGGGCTCCTGCATAAGGTTTAGTGTGAAATATAAAATGAAAAAGGAGATGGTTATACCTTAGTGTGGGATGTGTTGGCGATGTTTCGAGGTCCGATATGCCCTGGTCGCTTGTGATGAGGACGCAGTACGATCCTTTGCTCTATTTAATCGGGCTTAACCAAAGATGTAGTTTGATTACATTTTGGCTCTTTTGCGAGTGGAGGTATTGGTACTGGTGCCACATCGTGCACCACGAACATTTTTCTCGCCGCATGTTGTTCCCCTTAGACGGTTTTAACCCCATCCTTTGTAGGGAATGTCATCATTTGGTGGAGGGTGGATGGTACTGGTCTCATACAGTGTATCCACGGCCTTCCGAACAAGGAGTTGTACCTCATGTCTCCTTCGATGACATGGAATTTAACGTTTTGGGTTGTGTCGGCCACGTTGACTGGGAGGGTGATTTCTCCTTTCATCGTTTCACTTGCCATGTTGAATCCGTTGAGGACTCGAGTGGCAAGCATGATTTGGTCAAGTAGTTCGAGCTACTCTATTACCCACGACCTGATAATGTTGGCGGAGCTGCCTGGGTCTATTAGTACACGTTCTATTTGAAATGTATTTACAAGGAAGGAGATTACCAGTGCATCATTGTGAGGTTGAGACAAGGTCTCAATGTTCTCTTCACTGAATGTGAGGGCATCTTCAGGTATGTACCCCTAGGTTCGCTTCTCTGGTGATGGATATTTTTGTCCTCTCATCACGGGCTCCTGTGGGGCATCGATGCCTCCCAAGATCATGTGGATGACATGTTGCGGCTCATTCATTTCATTTTTCATGGCTGCCTCTCTTTCTCAAAATTGATTCTTGGCCTGGTCGCTTCAGAATTCTCGAAGGTGACCTTTATTGAGTAGTCTGGCTACTTCTTCTCAGAGCCGGTGGCAATCCTCGGTCCTGTGGTCGTACATGTTGTGGAATTCACATACTAAGTTATAATTCTTTTATGAAGGATCTGATTGTACAAGCCTGGGCCATCTGACGTCTCTGATTTCGCTGATGGCAAACGCAATGTCTGACACATCGACATTAAAGTTATATTTTGATAAGCGAGGTGCCTCTGTTGGCCCCGCGTTCCTATCGAACCTGGCCGTGTTGATGAGTCCCCGAGAATTTTGTCCTTGGTCTATCCTTCGATCATTGCGAGGTGGGTTACGCCTCGGGGCGTTCCTTCTGTCTTCTGTATATGGCTGATATCTTTCTTTATTTGGCTTGGGCTTCTTCACCGGAAACCTGCTTGGGTAAACCGATATCGTGGGGGATCCTAATTGGTCGTCCTCGACCCTGATCTTTAACTGATATCGGTTATGGACGTCTGACCAGGTCACGGCGGGATAGCCGACCAAATTCTTTTTCAGCTACTTCGAAGCCACCGAGCTTCGCTCATTCAGGCCTTGAGTGAAGGCCTATACCGTCCAAGCGTTAGAGACCGGTGGTAGTTCCATTTGAAAGCGAGATATAAATTTTTGCAACATCTCGTTCTCCCTTTGCTTGATTTTGAAGACGTCAGATTTCCTTGTGGCCACTTTGATGGCCCTGGCATGCGCCTTTATGAAAGAATCTGCCAGCACGGCGAATGAGTCTATGGAGTTAGGAGCTAGGTTGTGACACCATATCATGGCTCCTTTTGAGAGCGTTTCCCCAAACTTCTTTAGCAAGACATACTCGATCTCGTCGTCCTTTAGGTCATTGCCTTTTACTGCACAAGTGTAAGCGGTGACATGCTTGTTTGGGTCCAAGGTTCCGTTTTATTTCAGAAGGTTTGGCATTCTAAACTTCTTTGGGATAGATTTTGGAGTTGCCTCCTCTGGGAATGGCCTTTGTATGAACTTCTTCGAGTCCACACCTTTCAAGATCGGGGGAACTCCCAAAATTTGGTCGACCCTGGAGTTGTAAGTTTTGACCTTCTTATCGTTAGCTTCTATCATTTTCTTTCCCGATTCGATCCTTCTGGTGAGGTCCTCGAGCATCGTTACAATGATAGGATCGGCTATCGACCCGTTATTGCTCAATCTCTCTGGTCCCTGTTCGTCCGAGGGAGTTGTCCCCAGTGCTACTGTGCTAGGAGTTTTCTGGTGACTTTACAACTAAGCAATAGCCAGTTGTTGTGCCTGCAACATTTCAAAAATAACATGAAGGCTAACCTCCCGTTCTTCCCTAGTTGGGGTTTTCTAAGCTTCTTGTGGATCTCCTAGGTGCACGCTCCTGTCAATGTGGGAGCTTATGTTGATATGTTGGGCGTCGCGCGATACCGCGTTCACGGGGATTAGTTCTGGTGCATTCCCAGAGTTTTGTGGTGGCACACCAACACATGGAATACCCACACCGTTCTCTTCGTGGTCCTCAAGATTGTTGTTTTCACCTCCATTCAATGAGTTAGACATTTCGACCTGAAATCAAAGATCTTAGACAAGAAAAAGCGTGAAAGTTAACTTGCGTTATGTAGTAAAACCATCAAGAAAATAATCACTATTATTTTTAGCCCCACAGTGGGCGCCAAACTGTTTACCGTGAAAATGGTAATAACAATTAAATTTGATTATGGGACTCTAAAAATACATGATCTATTTTTAGGCTTGTTGTTAAGAAGTTGATGCTATGTATGTGAGACTTAGAAACAAAATGAGAGTCAAGGATAGGGTAATAATCAAACCGATAGGTTAACAATCGAGGCCTCGAGCTTGTCGATTCGGGGGCCCCAAGGTCGATTTCGGAGCTCGGCTACGAGCTATCGAAGGCAGTTGAAGAGCGACTAACAGTTATAATAAAATTAACGGAGGCACTTTATAGCCAATGATAAGAAATAAATGAAGAGCAATAATGAAGATGATAAATGGAAGCAACAATATCAAGAGAATATGTTAAAGAGCAGAGAGAATATTTTTTGTATATTTCGTGTAGAGTAGTTGAAGCAACAGGGGTTTACAAAAATGACAAGGATATGAGAGGGGGAATCCCAACATAGTACAAATACATGAATTATAAAGATATGGGCGAGTACAACCATTTAATGCCTTGATTTGCTTTTTTGACTAGACCACTAGGCTTGGCCAGCTGTGTGCACGTGCCTTGGGAACTTCACATTTCTGCCATTATCGTGACCATTACTGACCCGAGGTTGGGTGTCGACGACCCTCTTGGGAGGATACTCGGCCATGGCCTCGAGCCTTCGAGGTGATCTTTCAAAGTGCCTTAATGACGAGAAATTGGACCCTCCGATTTCACCATATACAGTGTGTTCCTAGAAGAATTCGACACAATTTGCCAAAAGTTGGCAATTTGAAGAACTTAAAAGTTTATAAGTTTGAAAAGAGTTGACGTTGATGTTATTGTACTCCAATTGGTGTTTCCAGACTTTGGATAGATCTATATAGTTGCATTGAACTTGTGTGCAAAGTTTGGAGGTAATTCGAAGTGTTAAAGTGTGATTTGAACAATCTTTTGAAGAATCAAGATTTAACAACTTAAGAGAAATTTTATTCGGTTTAAGCCTCGATTCATTGTTGTGATGTTTCCGTGGGTGTTTGTATGCTTTGGATAAGCTTGGATAATGTATGTGTACTTGCTGGTATGATTGGATGGGGTCCCGAGGGGCTCGGGTGTGTTTTGGATTATTGGTTGAGAAACTAGTTAAGTTATAGATTTGGAATTTGACCATGGTCAATATCGAGCCAAGATGACCTCTCTCCGATGTTTTGAGTGTGCGGGCAGGTTCGTAATGTATTTTATGAATGAAATGTATATATGGTTTATGTTTGGGAGATCCCGAATGAGTTTTGGATGCTAAAACGAAGATCTTCTTATTGCTAGTTTTTTTTCCTGGTGTAAATAATTACAAAAATGCCATTTATGTCCCATAAATTTTAGACTTACTTTAAAACTTCAAAACATTATATCTCTCTCATTTTAAGGCCAAATTGGGTGATTCAAAATGTCACGATCCAAAATACCCTTCGTACGACACCTAGTCTCTAAGACTAGGTAAGACTAACAAATGCGGAATAACTGAATAATAACAAAAATAACGGATAAACCTTAACAACATCAGGTATATGTATAGACAAAGCTGGAAAACTATCGCTCGGCATATACAAGTAAACCAACAACTCGGGTATAAAAAACTCCCAAAATGTTGTAGTCACAAGTCACAAGCTCTAAGGAATTTGTTCTAACTATCTCTATACATCAGCATCTAGGGAAAATAAAGAAGAACAACATAAACGGATAAAGGGGGACTCCGAGGTCTGTGGACACTGGCAGATATACCTTGAAGTCTTCGTAGCAGCAACACATACTCTCTATTAATAGCGGCGATGGTAGGAGGTACCTAGATCTACACACAAAACATGTGCACAAGAGCAGCATGGGTACATCACAACGGTGCCCAATAAGTACCAAGCCTAACCTCAGTAGAGTAGTGACTAGGTCAGGTCAGGCCCTACTCGAATATAATAATTAAGGTAGAGGATATAGTAATATAATGAAAAGACATAGAACTTCACAATGAGAAGTTATAGATAGGCAACAACACAACACATAGAGTATGAACTATAGGGGCACTCCCGTGGTACCACCTCGTAGTCCTAAAAGTAAATACTCAACAAGGGAGCTCCCGAGGCACCGTCTCGTAGTCCCAAAAGTAAATATGCAACATGGGAGCTCCTGAGTTACCACCTCGTAGTCCTAAAAGTAAATATGTAACAGGGGAGCTCCCGAGGTACCGCCGTCTAGTCCCAAAGTAAATACACAGCTCGAAATCGATGTAACAACAAATTCACAGCAAGAAATCCTACAGTTAAAGACTAAGTACAAAAAATCAAGGAAAACTTGAAATTCAACTAAGCATCTTGCACATATTTCAAATAAATATTTAGGACACATAGGCATGCAATATTAGGCTAAACATGATAACTATACATGCTGGGATAACTCGGTTTACATTTAACATGTTATTACTCAATAAAAACTGGATATTAAACAATTAGCCTGTGTACGCACTCATCACCTCGCATAAACGGCACTCACATATCACAAAATTGTTACAATACTACCAAATCCTAAGGGGATTTCCCTCTCCCTCCTCAGAAGATTAGGCAAGTCACTTACCTCGAACCAAGCTTAATTAGTCAATAAGAATTCCTTTTCCTTGACTTTCCAACTCCAAATGGCCCAAATCTAGCCAAAAGAAATTACATACTATAAATATATTTATAAGAAACTAATCAAATTCATAAAATCAAGACTTTAACAAGAAATAAGAAAATAGACCCAAAAGGTCGACCTGGACCCACGTCTCGGAATTGGGTAAAAGTCACAAAATACGAACACCCATTAAACCACGAGTTCACCCATACCAAAATTATACAAATCCGATACCAAAACCTCGTCTAAAATGCCAATATTCCGCCTAAGTATCTTCCACCTCCCCCCCCCCCCAATTTCTCAACCCAAATCTTTAATTAAATAATAAAATTAATGATGAATTAGTGTATTGTAAGGCCCCAGAAAGTTTGACTATGCAAATTAAGACTTTGTGGTGTCAAGGTAGACTAATACATTGTATTTTCGGAGTTTTGGGTTGAACAATGCGTTAGGGATTTGAAATTTTCCGTCACGGCTAGACCAGACTTTAGCCAGGCTAAAGCCAGGCTAGACCAGGCTTTAAGCTAGCGAGGCCTGCATAAATCCATGCTAGACCAGGCTTTAAGCTGGCGACGCCAGGCCTGTAGTCTAGTCCAGAATCTTGGACTATCCATTCTTCTATCTTTATAACCCGACCCAACTTCATTAAATACTCGCAATGGGTCATTTTTTAGCAAAATTCTGATGTTATAGAGTGAGAGAGGGAGCCCTAGAGTGAGAAAATGATCTCTATTAAATCATTCTTCAATTCTTAAACAAATCTTTGAAGATTAACAAGGAAAACACATTAGATCTTTATCCTTGAGGTAAGATTCTACACCCTAACTCTTAATTTCGAATTGTAGCTAAAGATGGGTAATTATCAAGAAAGTTTGTGGGTATTAGAGTTGTTATCTTGCTTGCATGTGTTATCAGTGAGTGTAGGAACATTGTTGAGATAAAAATGTTTAAGGATGGGTTGAAGGTTGATGAAATCCTCTATAAAAGGACCTTAAAGACTTAATGCACACCTAGTGTTTGATGGAATGCTCAAACGAGCAAAGACTATGAATATATTCTAATTTGTGTTTAATTTTGTTATATCTCGAAATAGATTGGGATTGCTAGGATTTTCGGATCGTTGTAGTAACTTAAGGGAAAGATCAACCATGTATGTGGGCTAAACTTTATCTCTCAGAATTGAATTCCATAATGTTTCTGTAAGTTTAAGTATGATCAGTCCAAACCCCTAATTTCTACATTCCGGGTAGGGGTGTTCATAAAAATTCGAAAAACCAAACCAAACTGAAAACCAAACCAAACCGACGAAAAAAACCGATACTTTTTGGTTTGGTTTGGTTTTGGTTTTGAAATTTAAAAACCGATCAAATTTGGTTTGGTTTTGGTTTTAATAAAAAAAATCGAACCAAACCAAATGTAGGAGTATTTGTTATTACACCTATATAAATGTATACTTTTATATAAAGTTTCAAAAATTTTATAATAAATGTTAATCGTTTGCACTTTTAGTACAGTTCTTTACCTTTACATTTTAGTTTGATTGGTAGTTTTCTTTTGTTAAGTGTAAGAATCTATTTCATGTTAAAAATAATATATTTTAAATTGAGTCCTTAAATTATTTATCAGCATTTGGTTCAATATATAATCATCAATATATCTTGGTAAATAATAGATTTCTCAAAGGGCAATTGATTTGATAGTGTTACGTTAAAAATGTGGTCGCCGAAGTATGTGTTTGGTAGTGTATGTCTTATATTTAAGAAAAAACCGACTTAATTGGTTTGGTTTGGTTCTAATATTTGAAAAACCGACTTACTTGATTTGGTTTCTTTTTAGGAAAAAACTGATCCAAACTGAACCATGAACACCCCTAATTCCGGGTGATCCCCTATCAACTCATAAACTTGACTATGCCAAACGAGCCTTATATTGAACGATAAATGATTAAGGTATGGGTTGCTTATTAAGAATGGTATGTCTTTGAGTTGTATTATAAATGAAAACTGGTATACCAACTAGGTGAGTAAAACTCAATATGCTTAATACTCCTAATTGCTCATATGTGTACTAAATGTCTTGTTTGATTGTGTCTAGTTGATGATAAACTATAAAGATATTTGAAAATGAATTAAATGAACTAGGGAAATAGAGTGTGGATAATGTCTATAATCATGCCTAGTGAGGCCTATGAAATGAGAAAATATATGAAATATATTACAAAATGAGCCTCGACTCAACTATTTTAAGATGACTTCAAAAGTTAGAATTTGCCTAAAAGCTATATTGAGGTATGTGTGGCTAAAACCCCTCTTCTTAGAAATTGAACCCCCATGGTGTCCATGCAAATGTTGTAAGTTCTGAAAATTGATCGATGTAGTGGTTGCTATTTCAAATGAAATTGTGTTGCAAGAATATATGTCCAAGGTGTGTCTTAATGCTTTCATTGTGCTATTTTGTCAATTGAGAATGTATGAGGAATGTGGAACATGTGCTAAAATTCCTAGACTTCAAGTCGAGTTTTAATTGAGATTGTTATGCCGAATTATGTGAAATCCTCTGTATGCTTACGACTTATAATTTCTCTCGTATGTGCCTATTATCTTGAAATGGAAGGTTTAATATTGAAAGTGGCAATGATGTGAAATGTGGGGGGAAGGAGCTTGGGTTATGAAATGTGGCCTAGTGCCAAGTATGATATAATAATTGTGGCCCCAAGTGCCGATGAATTAATATATGTGAAATAAATGTGGAATGAAATGATCGATGGCAAATGGAAATGTCTTGAGTAAGACGGCCTAGCCGATCAGGCCATGATCAGACGCCATGCCGCACATATGGTGGTGCTGTGCTAATATTGAAACTGGAAAGTGACAATGAGATTGTAATTGAGGTACATGTCTCAAATGAGACAACCTAGCCGAGCGGGTCATGATCGGACTCCGTGCAAGAAAGCTGTGGTATTGTGGATAATGGTGTAACAGTATTAAAATGTCCCAACCTAAGGTTATGGAAAATCATTTGGAATTGAGATTATAAAGAATGTCTCCAATGAGATGACCTAGCCGATCAGGTCGTGATCGGACTCCGTGCCAAGAGTACGGTGGTATTATGAATAGTGGCATTGTCGAATAGTGGTATTGTGGATAGTGGTATCATGAACTGTGGTATTATCGGTACTAAATATCTCCCAACTAAAAGTATGTATTACTTTCATATGTTGAAAATTGTTATGTTTCAATTGGGCATTTGGATATTATTGATTGTGACTTGTTGTTTCTATGGCTTTCCTTTTCTTGTATGGTTATTCTATTTTGAAAGATGATTTTTAGCTTTACATACTAGTACTATTCGACAGTACTAATGGCCATTTTGCTGGGGGCGCTGCATCTTTAATGGATGTAGGTGGTTCCATAGTATGCGACCGTGATCAGTGATAGTGGTACTCTCCTTTCAGCTAACTTGGTGATCCCTACTTCATTTCGGGGTCCAGTGTCATTTGGTTATCATGTACTATTTTGAGGTATAGCCGGAGCCTTGTTGCCGGTATTTCCATATTACTCTTCAATTGTACTTAGAGGCTCTGTAGGCAGATTATGGGTGGTGTTTGATATTGGAAATTAAATTAGAAATATTGGTATTTGGCAAATATGTTTTCGTCATATCTATAAAAATTGTCATATTTTGGATATTATGGTTGAAACAGCTAATGGAAACAAAATGGAAGTTGTTAATGAAATATTTACAAAGTATGATTAATGGAGTTCATCTCCTCTTTATTCATGAATTAGTTTGGGTAGAATGAAACCTTACATGCTTGCTCAGTCGGGTTTACTCAATTGAGCACCGGTCGTGCTCCTCAGTTTTTGGGGCATGACAAACTTGGTATCAAAGCCTAAGTTTTTAATGTGTCCTAGGATGTCTTGGAGCCATGTCTAGTAGAGTCCTTCTTATCGGTGTGTTGTCGGCTACATCTATAATTAGGAGGCTACTTGGACATTTAGGAATTTCACGCTTCTTTGATACTCAGATCGTGTGGTAGAGCTCAAGATAGGAAGCGAATTTCCTCACTATGTATTATTCTTAAGATACGTAATCTTGATACCATAATCCATGAGTTTGAAGCAATAAGGAGGGAATGACCCACCATTTATTCCGAGGAAGAGTGCCCAAGGGTTTATTAGGAGAATGTATCGAGCCATGGAGGGATTGGTAGAACTTGTTGCTAAGGAGAGTACCCTTGTTCCTATTAATGTCTTTGCACCATCAGATCATGTGGTATGTCAGTATGGTACCAATGTATGTTACAAATGTGGAGTCAGAGGGCATCAGTTAAGGCACTGCTCCGCTAATATAAAGTTACCAAGTAAGTGACCCTTTAGTACATCATTCTGAACACCACATACTTTACCTTATTACATATGTATACCTGTATTGGGAGCCTGCATAGATATGGTCTTAGCAAGAATTTGAATCACAAAACATTGCATATATCCACTTTCTGAACGAGACGCATTATTCATGAAGCCACTCTACAAAAACTTAAGTTATTTACAACCTCTTGTGGAATTGAGATCTATAGGTATTCCCATGAGTTGAGATATAACCCTAGGATAATACCTCCCACTTGCTTTCCTAAATTCTCAACAAGAGACTATACTTGATGAATTTCTTACAGAATCTTTTTATTTTAATGGACAATCTGTGCTCATGTGTGCCTATGCATGAACTATAGTAATTTTTACCTATGTGGTGTTAAGTTCCATGTAAAGCATCCTAGTGTTGCGATCCTTCTCGAGTCACTCTTTCTCTCACTAGGTGTATATGGCTTCTCTGGTTTGAACAGTCATTCTACTCTCTTGTGAGTATCATCATGAAACCTTCTCGTTGTCTAATAACATAAGAGCATACCTTAGCACCTATCATATGAGTGCATGTCGATCAAAATGGTCACCATGTGCATAAAGTATCTCTAAAAATTGAGATCCTCACATCTCCATCATAGAAAGCTCTTGTGTCTCCATCTTAGTATAACTTTTATGTCCACTCGGGACATCCCGCAGTGAGTAGCTCACTTTGCTCCTAGTATTATGGTTGCCCGTGACGTGGTCTTGTATTGCAGTTTGTGAGTTAATATAGCAGAAGCATGTCCAACGCGTGTCAAATGTTTACCTTCGGGTTTCTGTTTGCCAAGATTTTAGCAAGATCAATCTGATCTCTTGAGTTAGTAGGAGTCTTTAGATTCGATGATACGACTCTGGACTCATTAGGCTGGCCCGGAGGGGCTCTTATGCACTTGGTCGATGCGACCTTTAGTATAAGCTAGCGTTTGAGCTCTTATGCTTTTGTTCAACAGTTTTGGGCTTAGTTTCTGAGTCGGGTTTCGACTCGAGCTCATTTGACCCCCAGGCACTTACATTTGTGTGGGCTGGCGACAATGGCTCTTACGCCTTAGGCCGAAGTGGCCTTTTAATGTAAGTTGGCGACAATGGCTCTCACGCTTTGGATCGAAGCGTCCTTTTAATGCAAGTTGGCGACAATGGCTCTCATGCTTTGGGTCGAAGCGACCTCTTAATGTAAGCTGGCGACAATGGCTCTCATGTTTTGGATAGAAAAGAACTTTTAATATAAGCTGGCGACAATGGCTCTCACGTTTGGGTCGAAGCGACCTTTTCATGTAAGCTGGTGACAATAGCTCTCGCGCTTTGGGTCGAAGCAACCTTTTAATGTAAGTTGGCGACAATGGCTCTTACGATTTGCCCTTAGGCATATATAGTTAACTATTTTGGGTCCAGTCTCCGAATCGGATTACGACTCGAGCTCATTTTGACCCTTAAGTTTTCATATTTCAGGCTGGCGACACTGGCTCTTACGCTTTTAGTCGATGTGACCTCTTATGAGTGTGTCCCCGAGGCTCATTAGGCTAGCGACAATGGCTCTTACACGCTTGGTCGATGCTACCTTTTTATGTAGGCTTTATTTTCCTCTCGTTAAGGACTTTTTGAAGTAATTTTTGCCTAACTCGTTGTCGGTTCGGTAAGAACCTCAATTTTGAGTAACTTGCAGCGATGTTCGAGCACCTCGGGAGGTTTGGCTCGGAGGCTGAGTAGCTTGAAGCCTGTGATTTGGAGCCGCCATGGTCGAAGCTCTTTTGCCTATGCCGAGGGTAGCCTGTTTAACTGGTTCTTTTCGAAGTAGATTCGAAGTAATGGCCTGTGATTTTGTAGCGATAGTGGGGCGTCCCCAAGTTGTGTTAGTTCAGTTGGTACAGCCATGTGACCGGAGTCACTTGTGTCTGGCCGGAGCCTTTGAGTCCCGAGTTAGATAGTTTCGGCATATATATCAAGGGTATGCCTTTTTATGGGTCTTACAAGTTCAATATATAGCCGAAACTTTGGGATCCGGTCTATGCCTTTAGTAAGGTCTTACAAGTTTTTCATGCCTTTGAGGTCTTACATTTTTGGATACTGCCTTATGTAGGTCTTACGAGATCGAGTCTGCCCGCTCGGGGTCTTATGGCCTCGGGGTTTGATAAGTCGATGGAGACGGCGCTTGACGGCAGTCCCCGAGTCGTAGAGGGTTTATTGACTCGGGAGCCATTACTTGCAAACTTTATATTGCCTCGTTGAGGGCTTACGATTTTGGAGATCCCGACCCTGAGGTCGTGCGATTTTGGAGATATCCGCACCAGTTCCCGGGTGTTCGGGGCACTTTTGGCCTTGGAGATGTTTTGAGATTTTCCTGCTGCCTCGTTGAGGGCTAATGAGTTTGGAGTTCCAACCTTGAGGTCACGCGGGTATCAAATTGTTGACGCTAGTCTCCGAGTGTTCAGGACGTCTTTGATGGAGGAATCACTTTAGAAAAACTGCTAAGTTTCCTTTGGAGTATGAAACGCTTTGACAAAAGGGATTCTTTGATTGCTTGACACAAGTATACATTGTTTCATTGTCGGGGAATCGACTATACAGGCATGGTTCGTTCGACCGTTAGGCCCGATACATCATTTTACTAATGGGACCCTGGGGGATGCCCTCCAGTATTCGGGGTTGATTGCACAAGAAACCCGAAATACTCGTCGAGTCTTCCTCAGGTAGCACATGGATGTTTTCTCGTTAAAAACCTTGTCGGTAAAACCCTTGTCGGGATAAAAACCCGATAGAAGGAAAAGAGCGCAATGGATTCTTTAAAACCTTAAGGTCTTCGGACTGGGTTAGCATTTTGACTACTTCGATCGGTGCCTGCATGAGGTTTAGTATGAAATGTAAAATAAAAAGGGAGATGGCTATACCTCAGTGGCGATGGCACTTTTGATCCTTGGTATTCATTTGGAGGACGCGGTACGGTCCTTTATTTGGATATGGCCAACGACATATCTTGCAGCTACTATTTTTTTCACCGATTTATCCCTTAGTCCCTCTTCTGGAGGGGGATTTGGTGTTCCGGCTAGTGGCGATTGTCTCAAAAGATCGTGTGGATGACATGTTGTGGCTCGTATGCTTTGTTCTTCTTGGTTGTTTCCTTTCTCGAAACTGGTTTTTGGCTCGGTCGCTGAGGAATTCGCGAAGATGGCCATTGTCGAGTAACCGGGGCACTTCCTCCTGGAGTTGCTGGCAATCTTCAGTCCTGTGTCCGTGCGTATTGTGAAACTTGCATACTAGATTATAATTCTTTTACGAAGGGTTCGATTGTACAGGTCTGGGCCATCTAGCATCTCTGATTTTGCTGATGGCGAGCACGATGTCTGACACATCGACGTTGAAGTTGTACTCTGACAAGCGAGGCACCTCCGTTGGCCCTGTGTTCCTACCAAAATCTTGCTCCGTTGGTGAGTTCCCGAGGATTTTGTCCTCGATCTATCCTTCGATCATTGCAAGGTGGGTTGCGCCTTGGAGCGTTCCTCCTGTCTTTGATGTACGGCTAATATCTTTCTTTGTTTGGTTTTGGCTCCTTTGCTAGGAGCCTGATTGGGTATACTGAGCCCGAGGGGGATCCCAACTTGGGATACTCAATCAAATTTTGTTTCAACTGTTTTGAAGCCACAGAGCTTCGTTCATTCAGACCTCGAGTGAAAACCTGCACTGCCCAGTCGTCGGAGACTAGCGGTAGCTCCATCCGTTCCATTTGAAAGTGAGATACGAATTCTCGTAGCATCTCGTTCTCCCTTTGTTTAATCTTGAAAACATCGGATTTCCTCATAGCTACTTTGATGGCACCGGCATGTGCCTTTATGAAGGAGTCTGCTAGCATGGCGAATGAGTCTATGGAGATAGGAGCTAAGTTGTGATACCACATCATGGCCCCCTTCGAGAGTGTTTCCCCGAACTTTTTCAGTAATACGGACTCGATCTCGTCGTTCTTTAAATCGTTGCCCTTTACTGTGCAAGTGTAGGCAGTAACTTGTTCATTGGGGTCTGAGGTCCCATTGTACGTTGGGAGTTCCGGCATTCTAAACTTCTTGGGAATGGGTTTTGGGGCCTCTTCCTCGGGAATGGCCTTTGTATGAACTTCTTTGAATCCACACCTTTCAGGACCGGGGGTGCGCCCGGAATTTGGTCGACCCTGGAGTTGTAGGTTTCAACCTTTTTGTCATTGGCTTCTATCATCTTTCTCACCTGATTCGATCCTTTTGATGAGGTCCTCGAGCATTTTTACGGTGACAGGGTTGGCTATCGACCCGTTATTGCTCGATCTCTAAGGTACCTGTTCGGCTGGGGGAGTTGTCCCCGGTGCTAGCGTGCTAAGAGTTTTCTGGTGACTTTGCAGCTGAGCACTAGCTAGTTGTTGTGTCTGCAACATTTCAAAAACAACATGATGGCTAACCTCACGTTCTTCCCTAGTTGGGGTTTTCTGTGCTTCTTGTTGATCCCCTTGGTGCATGTTCCTATCAGTGTAGGAGCTTAAGTCGATGCTTTGGGCATCGCGTGAGACCGCGTCCATGGGGATTGGCTCCGGTGCATTCCCAAGGTTTTGTGGTCCACAACAACACCTAGAACAGCCACACTGTTTTCCCCATGGTCCTCAAGATTGTTGTTTTCATCTCCATTTATCAAGTTAGACATTTTGACCTGAAATTGAAGATCTTGGACAAGAAAAAACGTGAAAGGTAACTTGCGTTATGTATTAAAACCAGCAAGAAAATAATAACTATTATTTTTAGCCCCACGATGGGCGCCAAACTATTTAGCGTGAAAATGGTAATAACAATTAAATTTGTTGACCGTACTCTAAAAATATATGATCTTTTTTTATGCTAGTTTGTTAGGCAGTTAGTGCTAAGTGTATGAGATTTAGAAACGAAATAGAGTTAAGGAGAAAGCTATAATCAAACCGGTAGGACAGCTATTCGGGGCCTCGGGCTTGTCGATTCTGCGCCTCGAGGTCAACCCCGTGGCTCGATTACGAGCTATCGAAGACAGTTGCTATGTGACTAACAATTATAATAAAAATCAATGGAGGCTCTTTATGGCTAATGATGAACAAATATGAAGACGATAAATGAAGTCAATAATATCAAGAGAGTGTGTGAGAGAGCAAAGAGAATGTTTTGTATATTCCTTGTGGAGCAAATGGAGCAACAGTCGAACCTCTACAAAATGTCAAAGACCCCCTTTATATAGGAGGGGAACTCCAACATAGTACAAAAGCATTAATTACAAAAGTAGGGGGATGGGACAACTAGATGGCACCAAGCTCTGCTAGTATTAGCTACATGCCTAGGGAGCTCTCCAGTCCCATCATGACCGCGGCCAACATTGTCGTTAGGTCGGGCGTCAACGAACCTCGAGGGAGGGAGATCGACCATAGCCTTGTAGCCTCGAGGTCTCAAGATGATCCCCCGAAATGCCATTATGACGAGAAATTGGACCCTCCGATTTCGCCATATATAGACCCTTAATAGGCTCTCCGTTAAGACCTAATGCACCTTTGGGGGTTATCATGGCACAATGCCTACTTCTCATGTTCTCTTATCTTTCAGTAGTATCTGGGTACTTCTCAAGTCCGAATCCATGGAGAACTCATTATGAATATCTGCAAACCTTTCGTGATTATTTTATACTATCTCATTGAGTTCCATTGTCTTTACACACCCGACTTCTAGAATCATGGAAAATGTCCTTGTCATGCGCGGGGAGATTTGCTATCTTTGGAATTCCACCTCCCTAGGTGGATATGAGTTTTATTTGTCCTTCTCCTCGGAGCATCATTAGAACCCCTATAACCAATACATGGTTTCATCCCAATATTAAGATATCCTAGCTATGTGGCTTCACTTGTGAAAGGTTGAGATTAGATGCTTTCAGATTTTTGCACATATCATGAGCGTAGTGATTTGGAAGATGAGTTGTCATATCTTTAGTTCTCTCATATATGATCAATTATTGAGAAGGGTTAAGCTATTTGAATTATGATAATCTCATAAGTGTTCAACTTCTTTTCCATCTCCATGGGCTTGTGGCATAGATTCCTTGTGCCAGTTAATGTTAAGAGTGTAATTCAACTTTATGTATTTCTTTTGAAATCTCTATCACCTCCACGTTGCAATAATCTTACCATTTGGAACTAAATTGGCTTTCCTTACACTCAAGGGGCAAGCGGTTATACTTGACCACCTCTCCTTAGAGATTACTATTGTCGGGCAAGGCATATATGAAAAGGAACAATTGTTACTATCCCTTGCATAACTCGTCGCCTCCAAAGAATAACTGATGCTAGCGTCTTCATCCTCCCGATCATGCCTCCCATGTACCTCATGTCTAAAAAGACCCACTCCCTTTTGATCTCAGGGTCACATACACGGTTCCCACATTATCAATGCGTGCCAGTTACCTCGATGCCTCATTTGTCTAATAATTGATGTCGTCACAATGATTAACCCTATCAACATTGTTAGTAGTAATTTTCGTGTCCCTCAACATATAACCTCAAGTAGTACTCTGCTCAGCGCATTAATGAATTCCTGAATAATTCCAGCCCAATCTTGAACTCCATTGTTCCTTATTGCATTAAATCTATTGGGTATTGAAGGTTCAAACATGTCAAAGAGGAAGCATCACTGTGTGATCACATATATTTGATAGGTATATTTATTGTTAGTTTATGATAAGACATCTTATACTAATTGTTGAAGGCCATCAAAGGTTTAGTGTGGGTGTCTGTGTAGAGAATTAGAGTTTAGGAGGGTGAACGGGTTATTCTCAATATTTTCTCCCCGAAGATGTTACGTGAATTGATAATGAAGGTGAAATAAGTTTAGTTGACCTTAGGTCGTGCTATGAGTGTTATGTTTCCCCATCGTTGTTCTCCATGTATTCTATGTTTTCATATGTCTATGTCTAAGAATGTAGTTGGAAATCCCTTGTGCATCATTTCGGTAGAAATTACTAAAGGTGAAGTTAATGGATAGTTGGCCTACAAGGGGTATCTATTTGTCATCCTTGTCAGATAAGTCTAGGAGTTGAGATTGTTCCGTTAATGTGTTATGGCGAAGTCTATAAGTTGAAGGGGGCCACCTTGAGGCCGAGAGTGTTGTGGAAAGAAAATATTTTCGCTGATCGTATAGAAATTGGTTTTGATTTGAAAGGTACCTTCTAGGTGTTATGATTTAAAAATGTGTAGTTCATGTCAAATGTCCAGGTATCATTATGATAAGGGCTTGTAATGTTGAGATTAGTGTTATTGATATATACATTGTGGTACTTTGTCGAGTTGTCGATGTATTGTTAGGATGGTTTTGGTGATTATCTGGCAGGCGGATAGGCCTAATTACAAAGGAGACGCTGCCGAAATTTCTTAAAAATTTGGGAATTAGTCAAATTTTAGGGACTTGAGGTATGTGAGAAAAGGGATATATTATGTTAGGTGTTTGGGGTGGAATCTACTTCTCATTCAAGGACAAATGATCCTAAGCGGGGGAGAATGTAAGGCCCCGAAAAACTTGACAATGTAAATTAAGATTTTGTGGTGTCAAGGTAGGCTAATACATTGTATTTTCGGAGTTTTGGGTTGAACAATGCGTTAGGGATTTGAAATTTTTTGTCACGTCTAGGCCAGGCTAAAGCCAGGCTAGACCAGGCTTTAAGCTGGCGAGGCATGGATAAAGCCAGGCTAGACCAGGCTTTAAGCTGGTGAGGCCTGGATAAAGCCAGGCTAGACCAGGCTTTAAGCTTGCGACGCCTAGCCTGTAGCCCGGTCCAGAATCTTGGACTATCCATTCTTCTATCTTTATAACCCGACCCAACTTCATTAAATACTCGCAATGGGTCATTTTTTAGCAAAAGTTTGATGTTATAGAGTGAGAGAGGGAGCCCTAGAGTGAGAAAGTCATCTCTATTAAATCATTCTTCAATTCTTAATCAAATCTTTGAAGATTAACAAGGAAAACACACTAGATCTTCATCCTTGAGGTAAGATTCTACACCCTAACCCTTAATTTCGAATTATAGCTAAAGATGGGTAATTATCAAGAAAGTTTGTGGGTAATGGAGTTATTATCTTGCTTGCATGTGTTATCAACAGGTGTAGGAACATTGTTGAGATAAAAATGTTTAAGGATGGGTTGAAGGTTGATGAAATACTCTATAAAAGGACCTTAAAAACTTAATGCACACCTAGTGTTTGATGGAATGATCAAAAGAGCTAAGACTATGAATATCTTCCTAATTTGTGTTCAATTTTGTTATATCTTGAAATAGATAGGGATTGCTAGGATTTCCAGGACGTTGTAGTAACTTAAGGGAAATCTCAACCAGGTATGTGGGCTAAACTTTATCTCTCAGAATTGAATTCCATAATGTTTCCGTAAGTTTTAGTATGATCGATCCAAACCCCTAATTTCTAAATTCCGGGTGATCCCCTATAAATTCATGAACTTGACTATGCTGAATGAGCCTTATATTGAACGATAGATTATTAAAGTATGGGTTGCTTAGTAAGAATGGTATGGCTTTGAGTTGTATTTTAAATGAAAACTGGTATACCAACTAGGTGAGTAAAACTCAATATGCTTAATACTCCTAATTGCTCGTATGTGTACTAAATGTCTTGATTGATTGTGTCTAGTTGATGATAAACTATAAAGATGGTTGTTTACCTTGAAAATGATGTTAACAATTATATTTGATTTGTGGTTCTAAAAATACATGATTTATCTTAATACTAGCTGTTAGATGAATAATGCTAAGTATGAATGAGCGAGAAATGACAAGCAAACCAGCATGGTCACAAGACAGAGGGCCTCGAGCTCAGCAATAGGACCTCGAGGGCGACCTTTAACGGATGATAACGAACAATAAATGAAGAATAAATGATGAACAATAAATGGACAAGTGATGAGCAATAAATGAACCCAACAAAATGAGAAGCAATAAAGCGGTAGAGTAATTGTTGAGCACGTTTAGGCAAGAAATGAAGAGAATGTTCTATTGTATTCAATAATCATCCCTCTTACAAAATAACAAGGATCCCCTTTATATAGGAGGGGGAGTCCCAACATAGTACATATATAATAATAATAAGGAAATGCTATTGGTACAGCTGTATAACGGCTCAGTACGAATTTGTACTATTCTCGCAGACTCTGTCAGCTTCAGTCACATGTATTTGGGAGTTTTTCCACCTTTCCATGACTATCATCGATTGTACTGCCCTGAGATCGACCATAGTGAGCCTTTGATGTGCTCCCTCTAGGGATGCACCTCGGGGTCACACTTCACATTCTGCTTCGGGCTTCTCGAGGTCGGGCGTGGAGCGCCAAAGTAGCTTTAAAGTTGAACTCCCCGATTTTGGCCGTATACAGATAGTCCCCGTGTTTTTAGAATAGAATGATATGAAACAACTTTGACCTCGATTTTCTCAATCCTCTTATGATGATGTCATGCTCATGATGTAAGTGTTCAAAGAGATCAAAACGTCCCATCGGTTCATCTCCCCAGAAGCATTGAATACACCGCCAGTCCATTTTCCCAAAAGCGTTGATTGCACCATCGATTCGTTTCCCCAGATGCATTGATTGAGTCGTTGGTTATGCCATTGCCTCCCTATAAATGAGGGATTGCTTGAACCAAAACCTCATTCATTCTTTTTTCAACAGCCTTTGCCAATTTCTCTTCTTTACATCCTCTTCTAAACTCCTATTTTTATGGTTCAAACCTCTGACTACAAGGTCATACGACAAAAACTTTGTCAGTTATACCATGGCTATTTTTCAAGATTTTCCCACTAGGTGGGATTATACTGAGTTGTTGTTGTTGGCCCGAAATAATGAGAGAAAGGCACCAAACTCTTGTCGTATCAGAAGATATGTGGCCCTTATACTGTTGCTCATCTCTCTTAACTTCAACCTGGTATGGCGCTTCATCCTTTTGCTTTCTGTGGAGTGAGGTGGCACTATCTACTAACTTTTTCTTCCCACACCGGTACAATGTCTCAAGAAGTGGCTTCATAATAGTAGTGCTGACAAGACCTATACTCGCCAAGTTTTTCACCAGGCCACAATTTTCTTTGCTTGTTAAAAGTGTTTGCTCTTTGATAGGCTATAGCCTTGTCTTCATCTTTTGCTGTTTCGGAGGAGGTTCTCGAAGATGCCGCTTTAAAGATCAAAATGGAGTCCTCGAGAAAATTTTTCTCGAAGATGTTGTTCTTGAGGATATATCCTCGAAAGTATATTAGGCCTTCGGCTATTATTTTTTGTTTCTTTGTTTCCGTGTAAGGGCCCCTCGTGGACTTTGTAAACATCTCTTATTAATATAATAATTTCTTCATTTTGCCTTCGATTCGTGTTGAACTTCATTCTGCCTTCGATTGTGAAAACTCCGAGTGTATGAGTCTAAAGATTAGTCCCAATATTGGACCCGGAATATATAGTTTATTAATATTATGCTTCTTAAAGTCTTTTGTTATCCCTTGGACTAAGCTTGGATTGATTTGATGCGAACTTAGGTCATCGGGACTTCTGAGTCCTAGTCGAGTGAGAGCTGGGTCTCGATTCTTGAAATAAAGTTGGCTTGTCGATAGCCCTTGAGTGAGAATTTTCTCGAACTCTGGTAGCCTTTGGACTTAATAGTCGAGTGAGCGTTTGCTCGATCATCTGAAAATAAAGATAGCCCTTAGGCATTTACAAATAGTCCCCGAGTGAGAGTTTGCTCGAACCCAGACAACCCTTAATTGAGTGAAAATTTGTTTCAACTTGTAATAAAGATAGCCCTGAGGCTTTGTAAATAGTCCCAGAGTGAGAACTTGCTCGAACCCGGGTAGCCCTTGGCTTAATAGTCGAGTGAAAGTTTGCTCGAACTTGAAACAAAGATAGACCTGAGGCTTTATAAATAGTCCTCGAGTGAGAAATTGCTCGATATGATCTCATAATCTTTAAGATTGGTGCAGGTGTGCCAAGATCGAGCCAAATATGTTGTGAAGGTAAAATAGTTCTTGAGAATTTGTCACACACTTGTTTTGTTTTTGTGGGTGACATCGTTAAATTTTGCAGTTCAATCAGAAAGTCAAAGTGGAGGCGCAACTTCGGGAGGAGCTTAAGATAAAAGAAGTCGATGCCCTGATATCCTTGTACCGAGAAAATGCTATTGCTGTAAATGCTTGAGCCAAGAAGGCATCTGAAGAGGCCTAGCCTGAACTGATCCTAGCCCTGAAGCGTGCCCGGAGACAGGCTCTCGAGGATACACATGTAGGGAGCATAGATTTGTCTACTAAGAACGAGAGGGTGGAGGACCTAGAGGAAGAATCGACAGCTCTGCTTTCTTCCGATGATTGTTCAGCCAGTGGTTCGGAGGATGATGAAGATGAAGGTGAGGTTCCCAAGGGGGAGGAGGTTGTTGATGTTCCAGGGTTTAAGGACCAAGCCATTGAAGGCACAACTCCTGAGGGAGCTCCGTCCGGTCAAGTGACCCCGGCGGTAGATTAGGTTTTTCTTTGTTCCTTTTGTGTAAGGGTTCCAGGCATGAGCCTTGCGAATATGTCTTTGTGCGCCTTTTTTATATATAAGGATCTTTGTTTTTCATCATTTCTTGTCTTCCCCTTGCCTTTTGGAATAAACGTTGATGCTTGTCGATAACTAGTCCGATGTGTTGGACTTATAATTAAAAAAAACTTAGGTTTTTATGTTTGATGAATGATTGATAATAGTTGGTTGTCCGAGGTTCGATCCTTGAGTCAAATTTCGACTCGGGGCTATCGACCCTCGAATTTTTTAACATATTGTCCCTTAGGCACTTTAGATCGGCCTTTAGGCTCTTACGCATTGGCCCTTAGGCTATTTAGGCTGGCCCATAGGCTCTTACGCATTGGACCTTAGGCACTTTAGGCTGGCCATTAGGCTCTTACGCATTGGCCCTTAGGCACTTTAGGCTGGCCCTTAGGCTCTTACGCATTGGCCCTTAGGCTCTTTAGATTGGGTCGATGCGACCTCTAATATGGCTATAGTTTTCCCTCATTTTGTCTAAAGACTTTTGAAGTTTTGATTATGCCTTGGCACGATTTACGTTCGTCCGACTCTTCGACGGCTCAAAGGAGAACCTCGATTATGAGTTATTATGTGACGATAGCTGAGTACCTCGAGAGGTCGCTCGAAGGCTGAGTTTTCGAAGCCTTTTCATCGAAGGCTGATTGTTTTCAAAGCCTTTTTGTTGCTTGGAGCTTATATTATCAAAGCTCCTTTGCTTATACCGAGGGTAGCTTGATTAACCAGTTCTTTTCAAAGTTGTTTTGAAGTATTTGAAGGCCTTTAGTTTTATGGCAGCAGTCAAATGTCTCTGATGTTACATCCCATGTTTTTGAAGGTTATGTTATGAGTTATTAGTCGTATGATAGTCGTGTGTTATGTTGTTAAGTCAAGCGAGTTGTGGAACAAAAGTTGGCAAAGGTCATCACAAGTTACATTCATAATGTGCTGAAATTTAGGTCAAATATAGCTGCACTTTTCTCCCAATATACTTGGAATCAAGGGATAAACTAGATATCAAATTGAAGATCTACGAGTCTAGTTTCTAAAGCATTAAACCGTTCATCGATAAAAAAATGGACTAGATAGATATTCGTGTTTTTTCGACACTGCGTTGTAGCTCCCATGGGACCCACAAAGTCGGTTTAAACTTCAGCTTGTATTTAAGTCATTTATATGTCGTTTCAACTCATTTTCCTAATCCACAATAGTTCCTAAACCCTCCTAAATGTTCTCCAAGGGTTCCTCCATGATTCTAGGGTGAAAACCTAAGATAAAAACATGCATCCAACGCTAGAAATTCTGTGGTGCTTGCTAGATCGTAGTTCTTCATTTTGTCGCTGTTTTGGAGGGTTCTTCAAGGGTAAGTAACTTCATATTTCATGTTGTTATTTATGTTTAAGATAAGAATCAGTACCTCCTTCGTATATATTAGAGTTTCAAGGCAAAATACAAGTATTTACACACCAACTTGAACACAATGGTTGATTCAAGAAGAGAATACAACTCCTATAGTGTTGTGGTGTGATTGAGGGTGGCTGTGAGCTACACCAGCTGGGGATTTCAAGTTGTATCTACTGCTTAAGGTATGTAAATAATGTTCTTGGTTGTGCTTAAGTTCAATCATGTGTTGGTTGAGTTGTTTGAGTGAAAATCTACAAGATAGTATTGACATGGCATAAGGAATCATTATCTTTTCTTTGTGGGTTGTGTTGAGGCTACATATATGGGTTGTTGCAGCTGGAAATTGTTATATATAGTTTCATTATGTTGTGGCAGCTGTTGTTAAGCTTATATATGTGCTAATTCAGTGGATTGAAGAAGATAACATGAAAAATAAGATGTTGACGGTAAAGGTTAAGGTGCTAGGCGTGTGGACTATATTTGAAGATTATGCTTATGATGTTTTGTATTGAAAATGATATAATAAGCATAAGTATGATGTTATATATGTTGTAGGTAGATTCATGGAAAATGAATTGGATTCAAACCATATTTTGTTAATCGTAAATCGAGACTGCCACTCAAAATGGTTGTTGAACTAATTGGAGAGCTTATTGTGAATTATATTGTTGTTGTTTGGGCTGTTTGGTGACTTTTGATAACATATGGGATGTAGTACAAATAGAAAAGGTGTTGTCCGTTTTCTTATAGAATATTAGTTTCTAAATATGAGAGTTACATGCTTATATGATGACGACGAAGTCCGTTTACTCATTGTAGACGTAAGAAGATCATATTGAGCTTGCTTGACAATTGGATAGAAGATTCCAAAGGTATGTTAAGGCACTTTATTCTTTCTTTTGGCATGATCTAAAGTGAAATGAATACGCTATTTCATAACGGATCTACTCCTAGCAACTAAGGTTGTCCATGTTGTTCTTTCCTTATAAAGTTACTCTAAGCAAGTATGTATGAACCTTAAATCCTACTGAAGTTCATATTGATGGTATGGATGTACATATTGTTAATCGAAGGTGCAACGCCCTTACGTCACTCCAAAAGGTTTTGAACGTGATTCCATGAGTCCAACATGCATTATATATAGTATCTATTTTACTCTACCAAGCCGCGCTATAGTCGGTCGGGTACCACACCTATTGTGCAACCATTGATCAGTTGGGTTTACCGAGCTCCACGTGGCCAGGTACCATTCTACGGAACATTATGATGGTCGGGTACGTTTTTACCGAGTCCTCTTTGAGGCCGGGTACGATATGATGATGATGATGCCCACAGAGGCATATGTTTTTAAGATTTTATGTATATATATGTATTATGCATTTCATGTCAGTATCACCCAGAGGCACTCAGATGTTACAGGTTGTATCTCCTTTATCTCACTTCACATTACTATTCTTATTTATGATTTCCTGCCTTACATACTCTGTACTTTATTTGTACTAACATCCATTTTTCCTGGGGACACTGCGTTTCATGCCCACATGTCCTAATAGACAGGTTGACAATCCTCCTAGTAGGCTCTCAACAGAAGGTGTTGGTGCACTCCACTTGCTCCGGAGTTGCCTATTTGATTAGTATGATTTGGACATGTATTGATTAGTATGGCGGGGCCCTATCCCAACCTTTATAATGTGTATATACTCTTAGAGGCTTGTAAATAGATGTCGTGTATACGAAATATTTTATAGCCTTGTTGGCCTATGTTCAATGTACGAGTGTTCGTTTTGGTTTTATAGGATCGTATGTTACATGTATAAGTTTGTATTACATGTTGGGTCATCCTATGTCAAGTATTCCCTTATGTTTTATTCTTGTTATCTCATGACGACCTTTCTGGATCATTTACTCATGATAGTATGATAAGAAAGATATGTTACGTTGGTACTCGGTTAAGTAAGGCAACGGATGCCCGTCGCAACCCTTCGATTTGGGGTGTGACAAACTTGGTATCAGAGCGGTCCTGTCCTAATGAGTCTACAATCTGTGTCTAGTAGAGTCTTGTTTATGGGTGTGTTGTGCACCACACTTATAAGCAGGAGGCTACAGGGCATTAAGGGCTGTCACTCTTTCTTCTTACTCTAGATCATGTGGTAGAGCTCAATTGTAAGAATTCAAACTTCTAAAATTCTATTTTATTCATAATACAATGATACCTCATCCAAACATATTGTTGGCAAGAGATTGAATGTTGCTGTGGAAGAGTTGAGTCAATGGAACTCGATTTTGCATCATGCTTATGATGAGTAAATGTAAGGTCTTCAGTTGATTATGTATGTATTAAGACGTGTAAGCTTCTTGATAGGGATTCCTAAGGCATGAATATCAATCCACCCATATGGTTTAAAAAGCAATGAGAGAATTAGAAGGTAGATACAAGTTCCAGCAAGTAAAAGAAGCAAGGTAACGAAGGGTACGAGGTACCCAGTTAGTGAAGATTATCAGTTTTTACCATTCAGGCAGAGAAATATATGTATTCTGAGTTACGTTCAATAGTAACAGAGGTATGTACAATTGACCACGCCTATCTTAGTTATGCCATATGGGAGCTAACAGATATAGTTTAAGAGAAGGATAGGTTATCAGGATCCAACTGGAGTTAGAGTAACCCTAAATTATGGATGGATTGTTATCATTATCTAACATTTTCAAAGGGTCATGCAAAACATGGTAATTGTTCTCCTTGTGAGACACACATATGGTGCACTCCAGAATAGTACAGTTAGATATGAATACTAGAATTTTCAAAATCTCAAAAGATAGGTAGTGGAATCCTTGAAGCGATAAATATTTCCTTAGTATGATTCTCGTCCCTAGTAAAAAAAAAGAAGGAGAGAGTATGTTAAGCGTCCTGAAGAGATAGTGAGATGAAGCAAGGGGAGTTAAAACTGAAGAACATTTTGTTGAAGTTTTAAAATAAAGTGATAGACAGAAATATTAGCTGGAGAATAAGAATAGAGTAAATGAAGTATCATGAGTAAGATGTGATAAATAGGTGATAAAGGTAAATCAAAATATGACATGACAGAGTGTATAGTCAAGTGAAGAAAAAGACAAGAGGTGACATGCCTTGAGACAATAAATCAGTATAAGCCATAAAGTCATACCTTCACTTCGAGAAATGAGTTGGTGACTCGAACGTGGTTACCGAAAGGAAAATTTAAACCCCATGAGTAATAGAAATTAGCATGGGCTAGTGAACAAGATATATTGAACATGAATTAGGGGTCGGAAGATTTGATAATAGTCGGCATCGTGAGAATTTCAAAGATCGTGTTCAAGTAATAATAGAATAGACAACACAAGAATAACCTTTACAAGTCATTCATTAAGACGCTTCCCTAAAACAAGCATTGTGAGTAGAGTTAAATTTAAGGGACTAAGTGTGCTAGTTACACTAGGTGCCACCTTCCTGCGTAAGAAATTCATCTATCCCTGGCACAGAAGGGTTACCGCAAGGCAAGTAAGAGTCCGTAAAGATGTGAAAAGACTCCAAAGATGCAAAGGTGAAACATTTATAGGTAAATATTCATAACATTAAATGTTAGTAATCCCCTAAAGGGGGAAGATGGTGTGATACGGTATTAAGTCGGAGATATGTGGTTCAGGTAACTATGAAATAGTAAAGGAAGAATGTGGTAGAAAGGCGAAAAGAATGAGATTGCATTTATTCAGACCCTACAGATATGTTACCACTCACGAACATTATGCAAGCACGTCACCGAGGAGAGGTAATAAGGGTTCCCACATCAGATGTTTTTGATAAATAAGTGCAAATGAACACTTGATACATAAGGATCCAGTGCGAGGGGTAAGTTAAGACAAAGAACATAACCCAAGATAGATTACGCAGAATATAAAGATGAGAATGGACCAACGAGTAGTTAGTAGTTGATTGAGGAAGAGCCTAGTTATGGCTAGTCAAGAGGATATAGACAAATCAGTAGATTGTGCAAGATAACCATAGTGAACCCCAACATAGTGAATTCAGTCTTGCGGATATGATGTCGTAGTCCTTGAGAAATATTCAGATAGGAGTTGGAGTTGTTAAAGGTACCGTATAAGTATTACAAAAATAAAAAAACGGTGCCAGTAGGAAGACAATCAAAAATTTCAGTTCAGAAGCAACCCTAGGAGCACAGGGGCGCGGAGGTAAGTAACAAAGGATAATGATAGGCGAAAAAGAACATCAGAATTTGTAGGGTATACAATGTAATAAGGTTGCAGCTTTACAAGAGTCAAAGAGTCTTCCATAAATGCTACAATAAAAGACTTGCTGAGGAAATAAGGAAGAAGGCTTCAAACTAAGCATAGTGACCTAAATAAATAATGGTCTTGTAACAACAGTCTCACTACAACATCTTATCACTCTATAAGAAAGTGGTACCTATTGTGACTAAGGAACAAAAAGTAGAATCCAAAGTAATATTTGAGATCATATGAGGTATAGGAAATTATGGTATTTGTGGGAAATAAGACAAGCCAAGTATTCATGCAACAAGTGGCAGAACGATCAGGAAAAATAATTGCTTACATTTAAAGACAACTAAGAAGGCACAAAAGGAAATCTGTGGTGTAGCAAGTTAAAGGAAGGATGTGAGTAGTACAAATAGATATGTGTAGGTCGCAAGCTGAAGTATAGCATAGTGATAAGATTTTAGGTATATGGGAGTAAGGATAAGAAAAGGTGAGTTAGAAGCTGACAAGAATAGGTAAGACCTCAGTATTAAGCCCATCAAACAAGAGAGTTGATGGTTTATGTATGTTATGAAAAGCTCAGTATAGCTTGAATTAACACGAAGGAGTCTAAGATTAAGAGCATTTAGAAAAGATGGAATGTTGCCCTAGTCGTAATGTAAGGGTGTAATGGTGGTAAATTATAAAAGGATGATATTTAGGCCTTCAATTGAGTAATGATTCAAAGAGAAGAGATTTCATGGATGGCACGGGATTTGAATACCCCCATTAGACAAATCACATTGGGATGCTATGAAATACGGTTATTGAAGTATGGTATCATCCATAGGTGGATAAGGAAAGCTACTTCAGATGTTCCCCGATGAGACGTGAGCCCTAGTGACAATGTATTACATAAGAGGTTTCAAGTTGTCAGTGGTGGATTATAGATCAATATTAAGGTGAATCAACAATAGATGGATAAAAGTTCCAAAGTATGAGAGGAGATTATGATGTCATTATTTAGATGAACAGTAATAAGGAATCATTAAATGACTTAGATTTATACATATAGGATAAGTGTGAGAGATTAACCTGAAGTTGGGTAGCATACATCGGTGATAATAAACCGAAGTAAGATTTAGGATATAGTATGACCTACCTAGATGTACTAAAACCATAAGCATAGATAATCGAGGCTATGAAGCAAGGTATAACAATAGTCGTAAGTTCGACAAAGTACCAAGCGAAGAACTTTAGTACACCTATAGATGCCTGAGGGACATCTTGTCATAGTTCTATATATGTTCACAAAGTGAGGCCTAGAGATTGGCTAAAAGATGGAGGAAAAAGGAGAGAAGAGTCGCATAGGAACACATACAAGTACACGGTTGTACATGATGCATGACAGAAGGTAACAACAGTTATGAGATTAGAAGAATTCCAACCACAGGTCGTGGTATGAGAAAGAGGCCTAAAGGGGGGAATACCATGTCCTTTGGATTTATTTAAAGAATAGTTTCCTAGATGGAAAGGACAGTATTAAAATATCTGTCACATCTATAGGTTATGATACGGATAAGCGCATCAGCCAACATTCAAGGACGAATGTTCATAAAGGGGGGAATAATGTTACATCCCAAGTTTTTGTACGTGAGAGTACGTTGTAAGTCAATTGATATAAGCTAAAAATATGAGATTGTCATTGAAAGTACATAACATAAGTTCATCATGTTATTTGGAGGTTACGAATCTTTAAGATCATGAATAACAAGTACAAAAATGGTTGGAAAGCTTAGAAGCTAAACGAATTGAAGAAAATAAGTTTTGTCGAAAGTCGACAAGTTTGAAATGTTATAACATATACTTTTGGGGTGAGACTAGGGTTATGAACATGATAAGGAAGTCAAGTTATGAGTTATTAGTCGTATGATATTTGTGTGTTATGTTTTTAAGTCAAGCGAGTTGGGGAACAAAAGTTGGCAAAGGTCATCACAAGCTACATTCATAATGTGCTGAAATTTAGGGGAAATGTAACTGCACTTTTCTCCCAAATATACTTGGAATAAAGGGATAAAATACATATTAAATTGAATATCTACGAGTCTAGTTTCTAACGCATTAAACCATTCATTTATCCAAAATTGGACTAGAGAGATATTCGTGTTTTCGGAAAGTCGGTTTAAACTGGGACCCACAAAGTCGGTTTAAACTTAAGCTTGTACTTAAGTCATTTATATGTCGTTTTAACTCATTTTTCTCATACACATCAGTTACTAAACCCTCCTAAATGTTCTCCAAGGGTTTCTCCATGATCTAAGGTGAAAACCTAAGATAAAAACATGAATCCAACGCTAGAAATCCCGTGGTGCTTGCTAGATCGTAGCTCTTCATCTTGTGGCTGTTTTGGAAGGTTCTTCAAGGGTAAGTAACTTCATATTTCATGTTTCTCGTTATTTTTAACATAAGAATCAGTACCTCCTTCGTATATATTATAGTTTCAAGGCAAAATACAAGTATTTACACACCAACTTGAACACAAAGATTGATTCAAGAAGAGAATACAACTCCTATATTGTTGTGGTGTGATTGAGGGTGGTTGTGAGCTACACCAGCTGGGGATTTAAAGTTGTATATACTGGTTAAGGTATTTAAATCATGTTCTTGGTTGTGTTTAAGGTCAATCATGTGTTGGTTGAGTTGTTTGAGTGAAAATCTACAAGATAGTAATTGACATGGCATAAGGAATCATTATCTTTTCTTTGTGGGTTGTGTTGAGGCTACATATATGGGTTGTTGCAGCTAGAAATTGTTATAAATAGTTTCATTATGTTGTGGCAGCTGTTGTTAAGCTTATCTATGTGCTAATTCAGTGGATTGAAGAAGATAACAAGAAAAATAAGATGTTGACGGTAAAGGTTAAGGTGCTAGGCATGTGGACTATATTTGAAGATTATGCTTATGATGTTTTGTATTGAAAATGATATGATAAGCATAAGTATGATGTTATATATGTTGTAGGTAGATTCATGGAAAATGAATTGGATTCAAACCATATTTTGTTAATCGCAAATCGAGATTGCCGCTCAAAATGGTTGTTGAACTAATTGGAGAGCTTATTGTGAATTATATTGTTGTTGTTTGGGCTGTTTGGTGACTTTTGATAACATATGGGATGTAGTACAAATAGAAAAGGTGTTGTCCATTTTCTTATAGAATATTAGTTTCTAAATACGAGAGTTACATGCTTATATGATGACGACGAAGTCGGTTTACTCATTGTAGACGTAAGAAGATCATATTGAGCTTGCTTGACAATTGGATAGAAGATTCCAAAGGTATGTTAAGGCACTTTCTTCTTTCTTTTGGCATGATCTAAAGTGAAATGAATACGCTATTTCATAACGGATCTACTCCTAGCAACTAAGGTTGCCCATGTTGTTCTTTCCTTATAAAGTTATTCTAAGCAAGTATGTATGAACCTTAAATCCTACTGAAGTTCATATTGATGGTATGGATGTACATATTGTTAATTGAAGGTGCAACGACCTTACGTCACTCCAAAAGGTTTCGAACGTGATTCCATGAGTCCAGCATGCATTATATATAGTATCTATTTTAATCTACCGAGCCGCGCTATAGTCGGTCGGGTACGACACCTATTGTACAACCATTGATCAGTTGGGTTTACCGAGCTCCACGTGGCCAGGTACCATTCTACCGAACCTTATGATGGCCGGGTACGTTTTTACCGAGTCCTCTTTGAGGTCGGGTACGATATGATGATGATGATGATGCCCACAGAGGCATATGTTTTTAAGAGTTTATGTATATATATGTATTATGCATTTCATGTCAGTATCACCCAGAGGCACTCAGATGTTACAGGTTGTATCTCCTTTATCTCACTTCACATTACTATTCTTATTTATGATTTCCTGCCTTACATACTCTGTACTTTATTTGTATTAACATCCCTTTTTCCTGGGGACACTACGTTTCATGCCCACAGGTCCTGATAGACAGGTTGACAATCCTCCTAGTAGGCTCTCAACAGAAGGTGTTGGTGCACTCCAGTTGCTCCGGAGTTGCCTATTTGATTAGTATGATTTGGACATGTATTGATTACTATGGTGGGGCCCTATCCCAACCTTTATAATGTGTATATACTCTTAGAGGCTTGTAAATAGATGTCGTGTATATGAAATATTTTATAGCCTTGTCGGCCTATGTTCAATGTACGAGTGTTCGTTTTGGTCTTATAGGATCGTATGTTACATGTATAAGTTCGTATTACATGTTGGGTCATCCTATGTCAAGTATTTCCTTATATTTTATTCTTGTTATCTCATGACGACCTTTCTGGATCATTTACCCATGATAGTATAATAAGAAATATATGTTACGTTGGTACTCGGTTAAGTAAGGCAACGGGTGCCCGTCGCAACCCTTCGATTTGGGGTGTGACAAACTTGGTATCAGAGCGGTCATGTCCTAATGAGTCTACAATCTGTGTCTAGTAGAGTCTTGTTTATGGGTGTGTTGTGCACCACACTTATAAGCAGGAGGCTACAGGGCATTAAGGGCTGTCACTCTTTCTTCTTACTCTAGATCATGTGGTAGAGCTCAATTGTAAGAATTCAAACTTCTAAATTCTATTTTATTCGTAATACAATGATACCTCATCCAAACATATTGTTGGCAAGAGATTGAATGTTGCTGTGGAAGAGTTGAGTCAATGGAACTCGATTTTGCATCATGCTTATGATGAGTAAATGTAAGGTCTTCAGTTGATTATGTATGTATTAAGACGTGTAAGCTTCTTGATAGGGATTCCTAAGGCATGAATATCAATCCACCCATATGGTTTAAAAAGCAATGAGAGAATTAGAAGGTAGATACAAGTTCCAGCAAGTAAAAGAAGCAAGGTAACGAAGGGTACGAAGTACCCAGTTAGTGAAGATTATTAGTTTTTACCATTCAGGCAGAGAAATATATGTATTCTGAGTTACGTTCAACAGTAACAGAGGTATGTACAGTTGACCACGCCTATCTTAGTTATGCCATATGGGAGCTAACAGATATAGTTTAAGAGAAGAATAGGTTATCAGGATCCAACTGGGGTTAGAGTAACCCTAAATTATGGATGGATTGTTATCATTATCTAACATTTTCGAAGGGTCGTGCAAAACATGGTAATTGTTCTCCTTGTGCGACACACATATGGTGCACTCTAGAATAGTACAGTTAGATATGAATACTAGAATGTTCAAAATCTCAGAAGATAGGTAGTGGAATCCTTGAAGGGATAAATATTTCCTTAGTATGATTCTCGTCCCTAGTAAAAAAAAAGGAGAGAGTATGTTAAGAATCCTGAAGAGATAGTGAGATGAAGCAAGGGGAGCTAAAACTGAAGAACATTTTGTTGAAGTTTTAAAATAAAGTGATAGACAGAAATATTAGTTGAAGAATAAGAATAGAGTAAATGAAGTATCATGAGTAAGATGTGATAAATAGGTGATAAAGGTAAATCAAAATATGACATGACAGAGTGTATAGTCAAGTGAAGAAAAAGACAAGAGGTGGCATGCCTTGAGACAATAAATCAGTATAAGCCATAAAGTCATACCTTCACTTCGAGAAATGAGTTGGTGACTCGAACGTGATTAAAGTTAAACCCCATGAGTAATAGAAATTAGCATGGGCTAGTGAACAAGATATATTGAACATGAATTAGGGGTCGGAAGATTTGATAATAGTCGGCATCGTGAGAATTTCAAAGATCGTGTTCAAGTAATAATAGAATAGAAAACACAAGAATAACCTTTACAAGTCATTCATTAAGATGCTTCTCTAAAACAAGCATTGTGAGTAGAGTTAAATTTAAGGGACTAAGTGTGCTAGTTACACTAGGTGTCACCTTCCTGCATAAGAAATTCATCTATCCCTGGCACAGAAGGGTTACCGCAAGGCAAGTAAGAGTCCGTAAAGATGTGAAAAGACGCCAAAGACGCAAAGGTGAAACATTTATAGGTAAATATTCATAACATTAAATGTTATTAATCCCCTAAAGGGGGAAGATGGTGTGATACGGTATTAAGTCGGAGATATGTGGTTCAGGTAACTATGGAATAGTAAAGGAAGAATGTGGTAGAAAGGCAAAAAGAATGAGATTGCATTTATTCAGACCCTACAGAAATGTTACCACTCACGAACATTATGCAAGCACACCACCGAGGAGAGGTAATAAGGGTTCCCACATCAGATGTTTTTGATAAATAAGTGCAAATGAACACTTAATACATAAGGAGCCAGTGCAAGGGGTAAGTTAAGACAAATAACATAACCCAAGATAGATTACGCAGAATATAAAGATGAGAATGGACCAACGAGTAGTTAGTAGTTGATTTAGGAAGAGCCTAGTTATGGCTAGACAAGAGGATATAGACAAATCAGTAGATTGTGCAAGATAACCATAGTGAACCCCAACATAGTGAATCCAGTCTTGCGGATATGATGTCGTAGTCCTTGAGAAATATTTAGATAGGAGTTGGAGTTGTTAAAGGTACCGTATAAGTATTACAAAAATAAAAAACGGTGCCAGTAGGAAGACAATCAAAAATTTCAGTTCAGAAGCAACCCTAGGAGCACAGGGGCGCGGAGGCAAGTAACAAAGGATAATGATATGCGAAAAAGAACATCAGAATTTGTGGGGTATACAATGTAATGAGGTTGCAGCTTTACAAGAGTCAAAGAGTCTTCCCTAAATGCTACAATAAAAGACTTGCTGAGGAAATAAGGAAGAAGGCTTCAAACTAAGCATAGTGACCTAAATAAATAATGGTCTTGTAACAACAGTCTCACTACAACATCTTATCACTCTATAAGAAAGTGGTACCTATTGTGACTAAGGAACAAAAAGTAGAATCCAAAGTAATATTTGAGATCATATGAGGTATAGGAAATTATGGTATTTGTGGGAAATAAGACAAACCAAGTATTCATGCAACAAGTGGCATAACGATCAGGAAAAATAATTTCTTACATTTAAAGACAACTAAGAAGGCACAAAAGGAAATCTGTGGTATAGCAAGTTAAAGGAAGGATGTGAGTAGTACAAATAGATATGTGTAGGTCGCAAGCTAAAGTATAGCATAGTGATAGGATTTTAGGTATATGGGAGTAAGGATAAGAAAAGGTGAGTTAGAAGCTGACAAGAATAGGTAAGACCTTAGTATTAAGCCCATCAAACAAGAGAGTTGATGGTTTATGTATGTTATGAAAAGCTCAGTATAGCTTGAATTAACACGAAGGAGTCTAAGATTAAGAGCATTTAGAAAAGATGGAATGTTGCCCTAGTCGTAATGTAAGGGTGTAATGGTGGTAAATTATAAAAGGATGATATTTAGGCCTTCAATTGAGTAATGATTCAAAGAGAAGAGATTTCATGGATGGCACGGGATTTGAATACCCCCATTAGACAAATCACATTGGGATGCTATGAAATACGGTTATTGAAGTATGGTATCATCCATAGGTGGATAAGGAAAGCCACTTCAGATGTTCCCCGATGAGACGTGAGCTCTAGTGACAATGTATTACATAAGAGGTTTCAAGTTGTCAGTGGTGGATTATAGATCAATATTAAGGTGAATCAACAATAGATGGATAAAAGTTCCAAAGTATGAGAGGAGATTATGATGTCATTATTTAGATGAACAGTAATAAGGAATCATTAAATGACTTAGATTTATACATATAGGATAAGTGTGAGAGATTAACCTGGAGTTGGGTAGCATACATCGGTGATAATAAACCGAAGTAAGAGTTAGGATATAGTATGACCTACCTAGATGTACTAAAACCATAAGCATAGATAACCGAGGCTATGAAGCAAGGTATAACAATAGTCGTAAGTTCGACAAAGTACCAAGCGAAGAACTTTAGTACACCTATTGATGCCTAGAGGGACATCTTGTCATAGTTCTATATATGTTCACAAAGTGAGGCCTAGAGATTGGCTAAAAGATGGAGGAAAAAGGAGAGAAGAGTCGCATAGGAACACATACAAGTACACGGTTGTACATGATGCATTACAGAAGGTAACAACAGTTATGAGATTAGAAGAATTCCAACCACAGGTCGTGGTATGAGAAAGAGGCCTAAAGGGGGGAATACCATGTCCTTTGGATTTATTTAAAGAATAGTTTCCTAGATGGAAAGGACAGTATTAAAATATCCTTCACATCTATAGGTTATGATACGGATAAGCGCATCAGCCAACATTCACGGACGAATGTTCCAAAGGGGGGAATAATGTTACATCCCAAGTTTTTGTACGTGAGAGTACGTCGTAAGTCAATTGATATAAGCTAAAAATATGAGATTGTAATTGAAAGTACATAACGTAAGTTAATCATGTTATTTGGAGGTTACGAATCTTTAAGATCATGAATAACAAGTACAAAAATGGCTGGAAAGCTTAGAAGCTAAACGAATTGAAGAAAATAAGTTTTGTCGAAAGTCGACAAGTTTGAAATGTTATAACATATACTTTTGGGGTGAGACTAGGGTGATGAACATGATAAGGAGGTCAAGTTATGAGTTATTAGTCGTATGATATTTTTGTGTTATGTTTTTAAGTCAAGCGAGTTGGAGAACAAAAGTTGGCAAAGGTCATCACAAGCTGCATTCATAATGTGCTGAAATTTAGGAGAAATGTAGCTGCACTTTTCTCCCAAATATACTTGGAATAAAGGGATAAAATACATATTAAATTAAAGATCTACGAGTCTAGTTTCTAACGCATTAAACCATTCATTTATCCAAAATTGGACTAGAGAGATATTCGTGTTTTCGGAAAGTCGGTTTAAACTGGGACCCACAAAGTCGGTTTAAACTTAAGCTTGTACTTAAGTCATTTATATGTCGTTTTAACTCATTTTTATCATCCACATCAGTTACTAAACCCTCCTAAATGTTCTCCAAGGGTTTCTCCATGATCTAAGGTGAAAACCTAAGATAAAAACATTAATCCAACGCTAGAAATCCCGTGGTGCTTGCTAGATCGTAGCTCTTCATCTTATGGCTGTTTTGGAGGGTTCTTCAAGGGTAAGTAACTTCATATTTCATGTTGTTATTTATGTTTAAGATAAGAATCAGTACCTCCTTCGTATATATTAGAGTTTCAAGGCAAAATACAAGTATTTACACACCAACTTGAACACAAAGATTGATTCAAGAAGAGAATACAACTCCTATATTGTTGTGGTGTGATTGAGGGTGGTTGTGAGCTACACCAGCTGGGGATTTCAAGTTGTATCTACTGATTAAGGTATTTAAATCATGTTCTTGGTTGTGTTTAAGGTCAATCATGTGTTGGTTGAGTTGTTTGAGTGAAAATCTACAAGATAGTAATTGACATGGCATAAGGAATCACTATCTTTTATTTGTGGGTTGTGTTGAGGCTACATATATGGGTTGTTGCAGCTGGAAATTGTTATAAATAGTTTCATTATGTTGTGGCTTTTGTTTTTAAGCTTATCTATGTGCTAATTCAGTGGATTGAAGAAGATAACATGAAAAATAAGATGTTGACGGTAAAGGTTAAGGTGCTAGACGTGTGGACTATATTTGAAGATTATGCTTATGATGTTGTGTTGAAAATGATATGGTAAGCATAAGTATGATTTTATATATGTTTTAGGCAGATTCATGGAAAAGGAATTGGATATAAATCATATTTTCTTAATTGTAAATCAAGATTGCCGCTCAAAATGGTTGTAGAACTAATCGGAAGCTTATTGTGAATTGTATTGATGTTGTTTGGGCTGTTTGGTGACTTTTGGTAACATATGGGATGTAGTACAAATATGGGAGGTGTTTTCCATTTTCTTGTAGAATATTGGTTTCTAAATATGAGAGTTACCATGTTTATATGATGACGACAAAGTCGGTTTACTCATTGTAGACGTAAGAAGATCATATTGAGCTTGCTTGAAGATTGGATACAAGATTCCAAAAGTATGTTAAGGCACTTCCCTCTTTCTTTTGGCATGATCTAAAGTTAAATGAATACGCTATTTCATAACGGATCTACTCCTAGCAACTAAGGTTGCCCATGTTGTTCTTTCCTTATAAAGTTATTCTAAGCAAGTATGTATGATCCTTGAATCCTACTTAGATTCATATTGATGGTATGGATGTACATAATGTTAATAGAAGGTGCAACGGCCTTACGTCACTCCGAAAGGTTTAGAACATGATTCCATGAGTCCAGCATGCATTATATATAGTATCTATTTTACTCTATCGAACTGCGCTATAGTCGGTCGGGTACGACACCTATTGTGCAACCACTGATCAATTGGGTTTACCGATCTCCACGTGGTCGGGTATGATTCTGCAAAGCCTTATAATGGTCGGGTACATTTTTACCGAGTCCTCTTTGAGGCTGGGTATGATATAATGATAATGATTGATTGCAGCCTACTCCGCACCACTAAAAAGTAGCGAGAGAGGGTCGCAATTGCTTTTACCCGATTTTGGGTCGGGATCGATATCCACAGAGAGCTAGAATTGGAATCGAGTATCTATTTAGGTTGGGATTGCGTATTGGTTCCAAATTGCACTTCTATTCATTTTTGGGTTTTCTTTATAATTCTACTATTATCAAACTACAAGTTATAATTGCAACTAGATTAAGCTAAGAGTAAACTGCTACAATTGTATCTAATAGTTTAAAAGGCACTAGGGTAGTGACATCTGCCTAGGTGGTCAATTGACGGGTAATTACATCTAAGGTACGATTGACATGATTGGAGAATATGTTATAACCGTTGCTCGATACTACCCACTCTACACCTCTTGGTAGAAAGAGTGATTTTGCCCAATTGACTTTCTCAAGACCAATTGGGTATGCATATTTGCTCAAGCAACTAGGGTTCAAGTCGGGTATTACTCTCTCAGGGTTTAACCCTTTAATTGGGACTATCAATTCTCTTGAGTCCATCCCAATTCCTTGTTGGATTAATTTCGGAGACTTAGGCTCTCTTTCTCAAGAAGATCCCAAGTCAACTTAGCACAAACTAGTGTTTGCAACCACTAATTCAATAATTAAACCATGAAATTGACCCAAATAACAAACACACATAGTCAATCTAGCCCTAAATTGCAACACCCATCAATTACTCACACTAGGGTTGAGCCACAACCCTAGCTAATGGGTCTAGCTACTCATACTTGAAGAGAAAAACAGAGAATAGATAAAGATAAACACATATTAATTAGTTGCTAAACTAAATACAAAGATTCAATGATAAAAAGTAAGTAAAAATACCCAAAATGGCTAAGGAAAATCGTCTCACGAGCGAAGCTACTATATTACAACATCTGATGCCCTAAAAATGGAAAATAATTCTATTTATACTAAGCTGGAAAATCTGGAAAAAAATGCCCCTGCAGGGTTAGTCCGGACCGCACAAAATGGTGTGCGGCCGCACTAGGCTCTTGAATTTGAAAACTTAACTCTCTGAACCTAGGCTCCGCGGACCGCACATAATGGACTACAGCCGCGGAAGCTTCTAGTGCGGTCCGCACAAACTCGACCGCGGACCGCATTGGCTTTAAAGCTCCAACTTGACACTTCTCTGAATCTTGGTTCTGCGGACCGCACAGAATGGTAGTGCGGCCGCATTGCCTTCAGTGCGGACCGCACAAAACCTTCTGTAGTCGCACTGTCTTAATGCCTGAAATACCAGCTCTCTGAATCTCCCTAGTGCGGACCGCACAAAGTGTAGTGCGGCCGCACTAGGTCTGTTTTTCCTAAGTTTGTCTTGTCATTGGTACTTGTGCAAGTTTCACTCCTTTTGAGTTGATCTTTGACATCTTGTCACTTTGTTGATCAAACCTGCAATCAAGCACAACTTATGAGCCTTTTGGGACTATTTTGTATGAATTTATAATCAAAGCGTAAGCAAGAAGGAGTATAAAATGCGTCAAAGTCCCTAGTTATCAACTCTCCCAAACTTAAGCTTTTGCTTGTCCTCAAGAAAACAAAAATAAGACTCATCCCTTAAAGGAAAATCCAAGAAATTTTCAGCTATCCTAAAGCAACCTCAACTAGCATCAATTGGGACTAACAATTGCCCTCAACACACATGAGTCATTAACAACATTTAACCTTTGAAAAACCATGGATCAAGTGCGACACAAGAGCATCAAGAGTTGACTCAACACATCAAAGAACTCTCTCAATTACTTTGGTCATTGTGGAAACCCAAACTCACAAATCCTCAACTCTCCCTAAGCAACCCTCACCTTTAGAATATTGGCACACAAAACGAGGTTAATGGAAATTCACTCATCTCTCTCAATAAAAAGTCACAAGTCCGGCTTTAAGTACCATATGCTTGCCCCTTATGTCAGTATCCACTAATGTAAGCTTTATTCAACTCAACATCATATAGGGCTTTTATGGAGACATTGTGAAGGCTTCTGGTTCAGGGTAGGAAATGTTTTGGTCTAACTGAGTTCCATCTTCCCTTAAGTACTTCTTTTGATTCATTTGGCTCACATTCACTTAACTCTTTGAGTCATTTCACTTCTCTCTAACGGGTTAGAAGGACACATAGACACTCTTTCTTATGCATTTCAAACCTTTTCTCTTTTTTCAACTTTCCACACCTTTCATTCTTTGCTTTTCTTAAATCCCTTTTTATTCTTTTTCACATTGAGCATTCTTTTTATCTTTTGCTTTTCTTTCTTTTTCATTGCCTTTCCTTTTCTTCATTTTTGTGCCTTTTTACCACTTTGTTGCCATCCTCGTCTCTCCCCCCAAACATATACTTTTGCCATGTGCTAAAGGAAAGATCGGGTGCCAAGAGAGGGTAACTTTTAGAACGGGTAAAGGCTTGTATCATGGTTCTTGAAGGAAAAAGATCTAAGGCTCAAAAGGGTTGACTAGGGATTTTATTATTGGTAGGCTATGGAAGTGTTCAAGCTATCATTTGGATCAAGGAGAGCCTATAATCATGTCTCAAGTTAAATTACACTTAGGATTTCGCCTCGACAAACATTCAGAGCAAGTTCTAGACCAATGGCTCGGGACATGGACTTGCAATGCAATTACTTACCACACAAGATATGGGATTGCTAAAGACATAGAGTCGGGGGCCCACAATGACCTTAGATACAATTTGAGCACACAATGGTCCCGAAAAACTACTAGATGATTATCGGTCAGCACAAGAGTCTCAAGGTCACGTCTTTCACCATCCTAAACACAACAATTTATTTTTGACCATAAGGTCAAAGGCAAATGTGCTAGGCCCAAGTGAAGCTTTGCTTGAGGCACCCTTAACTACTAACTACTAAAAACAAAAAGAAAAACGGACTCAAACCCTTAAGAAGGTTGTCACGCCATCCATCATTAGGAAAAGCCACCCAGTTCACACAACACTCCACCTTTGGAAAGAACCGTGGCATTAAGAAAATCAAAGGCTTATTGAAAACATCCAAAATGAAACAAAAAGCTACGAACATAATTAAGAAGCTAAAAACAAAAAATTTGCGGAAAATAGAGTGAATATATACAAGAGGGGATTTGAATATACAATAGATGGGATGAATATGTACAATGAAATGTAACTTTATATACAGACCCAAAGTAAAATAAAAGTGCGCTAAATGTAACGAAATATCAAAATTATATACAGACCAAATATGAAAAATCAAGAAACCATAAAAATGTATCAATATATACAATCATCCAAAATGTAGGGCCTACCCCCTTAAATGAAAGCTGGCATTGTCCCCAATGCCAACTAGTCTAAATAAAGCATCAAAAGGATAAGAGGAAAAAGGATATAGAAGACTCATTAAGGCCTGTCTGTCTGCATAGGGTCATGTATGGTCCCTGGGTCCTCTGTGTGCTCGGGAACCTCAGACTAGTTCCCGGTGTCCTGCTGCTCAGCTACTAGGACCTGGGCCTGGACCTGGACAGGCTTTGGAACTGGCATATCCTGTGGCTGGCTGGAGGAAATCTTCGGTGGGTCCACCAACTGGATGATAGCATCATCAGCTCTAGGAATCATCCTCCTTCTCTTAGGAGGCCTCTGTGTCTACTCGGGCTATGGATGAGATGCTGGCACTGGGTCCTCGAGTAATAAGTCTAAAGGCAGGTGATCTGCCTTCAATCTGTCAACATCTGTACGCAGCTCCTTCACAGACTCCTTGGAGGGCTGTGTCTTCCGCAGCTTCTTATGCTCCTAAGCAAGCCCTTGAGAGCCTTGCTATGCGAATAAACTGTCTTTCAGAGCACAGCCTGAGTATCGAGGATCTTCTTCTGGTTGTTAAGTATCTCCTTAAGCGCATCCTCTATCGATTGTGGCACCTGTGGAGCTGGGGGAACCGACTGAGCCTCTACAGTGGTAGTCAAGATGGACAACTTGGATGAGGTAGTCTGCATCTAGTTGTTGATACTCAGAAGTGCCTGTCTCAGACGGTGGGCAGTAATAAGATAGGCCCAGGAAGATGGAATCTTCGGGCTTGCTGATGTGGATGGGCCAGAAGGAATGGCTGAGGATGTGGATGGACCGGGAGGAATATCTGTAGATGTGGAGGTGGGCTCAGCAGAAGCCACTACCTCGATTGGCTCCTCAGACTGGCCAGTTGGAGCAGTAGCTGGTACTTTGTAGTTCTTGCTCTTGGGGTTGTCATCCCCATGCATGCTATACCAGGAAAATGGGGCTTTCTCCTTGACCTCGATGTCATATGACCTCTTGTCCACTTCTAGGTCCCAGAAGTACTCAGTGAGGAAATTGGGGAAAGGGTAGTTCTGGTCATGCTCTGCTCCCACAAGAGTGATAATCCGGGACATCACATTCCCCACATTTATGGGGTACCCCACCATAATAGAAGCAACCAATACAACCTGGTGGAGAGGAAGGGTGTTTTCATGAGTGGTAGGGTCCAACCGGCTGCAAACAAAAAGTTTCCCATCCCCTCGCTTCAAAGTTCAAATTCATTCTCAATATTTTGACTCCAGCAGTCAACCAGTCGGGGATGGTACCTGGAATTGCCAGGTATTGTGCTAGCCATGGACGGACCTCCTTGCCCATTTCCAACTTCACCATATACAATGTCTCATCCTCCTCATTGAAGCCCAGATACTCATTTATCGACTTCCCATCAAATAACACCTTCAAGTTCTAAACCTTAGTCACTTTGGAGCCCTTTTTATGTGGGCTACATTGCAATAAAATTCCTTGACCAAGTGTTTGTTGGCATCTACACAGTCATCCATGAAATGCTCCCAGCCCACTCTAGTTCTAAACTGTCTTTGCATGTCGGGGTTGTGGGGTAGAAGGTCTCTGTCTATGAAGCTCCTCTCCGGGATCAGTTTTCTCACTGGCCAGCAATCCTGAAACTTATGGTACGCTACCTCGTTCACAAATCTATCCTTCCAAACATCAGGCTTTCTAGTTCTGGCAATACATCTCACCTGAGGCTCACCACCTCACCTCCTCATCTCTATCTACTTCCTCATCACCTCCGTCTGCACCCTCCCCGGATAATGAATTTGTGGGGGGAGGTGGAGTATTCACCACTACTGACTGTTGAGCCCTTAGATGACTCGGTAGAAACATATGTTGGTGCTTGGGCAATGGGTGATGGTGGAGGAGTAGTATCTGTCAGTCTGAATCTTCCCGGCCAGTCTTCAACATATTCTGGCACGGAGTCTGAAGAAATGTCTTGGGAGGGAACATACTCATTCCCCGACTGATCACAGGCTCTGTCAGCTGCTTTTATTGCCTTCCTCATCTTTTTTATGTTTTCTCTAACTTGGGGAGTGAATCTAATCATATTCTTGCCCTTGCCTCCCCGGGAGGATTCACCTCTGCCGGGTTGTTTAGATCCCTTGCCTCTTTGTTTAACTATTGTCTGCAAACATCATTCAATACATTTGTTAGTATCAATAGAAGCAGTTCAGATTATTGTTGCAGAAAGAATTGCAGAACAGAGGCAAAATGTTGTAGACAGTTCTCAAAAGATACCCAGTGCGGACCGCACAAAATGGAGTGTGGCCACACAGGGGCCAGTGCAGTCCGCACAAAGATGGGGTTCAGACTACCCATCCTCTGTATCTAACTAGTGTGGACCACACAAAATGGTAGTGCGGTCACACAAGGGCTAGTGCGGCCGCACAAACCAGTGCGGACCGCACAAAATGTAGTGCGACTACACTGCCCAAAGTTCAGCTTCCTAAAGATTGAACAGTGTGGTCCGCACAAAATGTAGTGCGGCTGCATTGTCCAAAGTTCAGCTTCCCAGAGATTGAACAGTGCGGTCCTCACCAAACGGTACCGCAAACCACACTGGGGCACCGCGGACCGCACAAAAATTACTGCGGTCCGCATAGAGTGCCCAAAAGTGGCACTAAGCTAGGGTTCATGAAATTTTTCCTTTAGGCTTAATTTTTCCTCCTAATTAGTGTCCTTAAGTTATGACCCAATCCATTACACTAACTAAAATCACATGAATCAAAATTTAAACTAACCTAACTTAGAATTAAGAAAAGACGAGAGGAGGAAGAAATAAAAGCTAAGAAAAACGAAAATTAAATGAAATTGACAAAATAAAACAAGTAAAAGGAAGATTATGGTACCAGATTATGAGATGAATTAAAGCAAATAAGTTCCAACAAGTAATTACGAGCAAGTGAGGGTAGTGAACAGTGATTATAAGGCTCTGAGATTCAAATTTGCGAAAAGAGTAAAAGGGAGCCCTCATGGTCTATTTATAGAAAAGCCCCTGGGGCCCATTCTCACCAACCAGTGCGGACCGCAGAAAATGGATCGCGGTCCGCACTACCCTATTTTGCTCAAGTTTGAGAAGGCAACACTTGCGGTCCGCACAAAATGGACTGCGACTGCAGAGGTCCACCGCGAACCGTACAAAATATAGTGCGGCCGTAGTGGCAAACTTCAGAGAGGCTATACTTCACCTTTCACCAGTGCGGTCCGCATAAAATATAGTGCGGCCGCATTGGAAACTTCAGAGTTATGTGCATTTTTTCCACTATGTCTTGCACTGCATCAACACAACGCGCCACCACATGGTTGTCATCAATTTTTCCAAGATAATGCTTGACCCGGTGCCCATTAACTCTGAAGACTTTACCATTTTTGTTCTTTAAATCAAAAGCACCAAAAGGGGTCACAAACACAACTTCAAACGGCCCACTCCATTTTGATTTAAGCTTTCCCGGAAACAGACGTAACCGAGAGTTGAACAAGAGAACCAAATCAGCCATTTTGAACTCCTTTTTACGAGCATATTTATTATGAAGGTGCTTCATCTTTTTCTTATAAGGACGATCTAGAGTAGTCATGAAATCTGAATTCATCAAGTTCATTGAGTTGCTCCACACGAAGATTGGCTGCAACATCCCATTCAAGATTCAACTTCCTCAAAGCCCATATGGCCTTGTGCTCTAACTCAACTAGAAGATGGCAAGCTTTCCCAAACACCAACCGATATGGAGACATACCAATCGGAGTTTTGTAAGCCGTCTGATAAGCCCATAGAGCGTCATCCAACTTCTTCGACCAATCGGTCCTATTAGCATTGATCGTCTTTGACAATATACTTTTGATTTCCCTGTTGGAGACTTCCACTTGACCACTTGCTTGAGGATGATAGGGGGTAGAAACTTTGTGATTGACACCATACTTGGAAAGCAACGTGTCGAAAGCTCTATTGCAAAAGTGAGACCCACCATCACTAATAATTGCACGAGGAGTGCAAACCTTGTGAAAATGCTCTTCTTAAGAAATGCAACAACACTCCGGGCTTCATTGTTAGGCAAAGCCACGGCTTCAACCCATTTTGAGACATAGTCAACCGCCATAAGAATGTAAGTATTCCCACAAGAGCTAACAAATGGACCCATGAAATCGATGCCCCAAACATCAAAGATATCCACTTCAAGAATGGTATTGAGAGGCATCTCATCCCTTTTAGAAATTCCACCTGCTCTTTGGCATTCGTCACAGCTCTTCACAAAATCACCTGCATCTCTGAACAAGGTTGGCCAATAGAACCCACAACTAAGAACTTTAGAAACCGTCCTCGCCCCGCCATGATGGCCACCATAGGGAGAGAAATTACAAGCCTCCAAGATACTCAGTTGCTCCTCCTCTGGGACACATCTACGAATCACACCATCCGTGCAAATCTTGAACAAGTACGACTCATCCCAATAGAAATCCAAACTATCCCGCTTGAGCTTCTTCCTTTGGTTAGAAGAAAGCTCACACGGAATTATTCGGTCACAAGGTAATTGGCAACATTGGCAAACCATGGAATATTATTCATTAACACCGAAAGGAGTTGCTCGTCAGGAAATGAATCATTGATCTCTAGGCCATCACAAGGCATCCCCTCCTCCTCCAAACGGGACAAGTGGTCCGCCACTTGGTTCTTATTACCTTTCCGGTCCACAATTTCTAAATCAAACTCTTGAAGTAGTAACACTCATCTCATCAATCTTGACTTGGAGTCTTTCTTTGTCACCAAATACCTAAGAGCGGCATGATCGGTGTGCACTATGACTTTGGCCCCCATAAGATATGGCCAAAACTTTTCCATTGCAAACACTATAGCCAACAACTCTTTCTCGGTAACTGTGTAGTTCCTTTGAGCCTCATTCATGGTCTTGCTTGCGTAGTACACTGGATGAAACATTTTATTAACCCTTTGACCCAAAACAGCCCCAACCGCAATGTCACTTGCATCACACATGAGCTCGAAAGGCAAGCTCCAATTTGGTGCGGTAATTATAGGGGTAGTGGTCAACTTAAGCTTGAGAAGCTCAAATGCTTGCATACATCCCTCATCGAACACAAACTTTGCATCCTTTTCTAGTAGCTTGCACAAGGGGTTTACCAACTTTGAAAAATCTTTTATAAACCTCCGGTAAAACCCCGCGTGCCCCAGAAAACTCCTCACCCCTTTGACAGAAGTGGGGGGAGGAAGCCTTGAAATAACCTCTATCTTGGCTTTGTTAACTTCAATCCCACGCTTTGAAATCTTGTGGCCCAACACTATGCCCTCTTCTACCATGAAGTGGAATTTTTCCCAATTAAGTACAAGATTTATGTCTTCACATCGGGCCAACACTCTATCCAAATTTCCCAAACATTCTTCAAAGGAATCACCAACCACACTGAAATCGTCCATGAAGACCTCCAAGATATCTTCCACCATGTCGGTGAAAATAGCCATCATGCATCGTTGGAATGTCGTCGGAGCATTACACAACCCGAATGCCATCCGAAAGAAAGCGAAGGTTCCATATAGACAGGTAAAGGTGGTCTTCTCTTGGTCCTCCGGGGCAATTAAGATTTGATTATAACCCGAGTATCCATCCAAAAAGCAATAAAAAGCACGCCCTGTAAGGCGATCAAGCATTTGGTCAAGGAATGGCAATGGGAAATGATCCTTACGGGTCACCTTGTTTAGCTTTCGGTAGTCCATGCATACCCTCCATCCAGTAACTGTCCGAGTGGGAATAAGTTCATTATTGTCATTTGTCACCACAGTCATACCACCCTTATTTGGTACACATTGCACCGGAGAAGTCCATGAGCTATCGGAAATGGGGTACACAACCCCAGCATCCAACCACTTGATCATTTCTTTCTTCACCACTTCTTGCATTGCCTCGTTCAATCTCCTTTGATGCTCCAAGGAAAGCTTTGCATCATCCTCCAATATAATTTTCTGCATACAGAATGCGTGGCTTATTCCCCGAATGTCAGCTAGAGTCCATCCAATTATCCTTTTCCGCTTTTGAAGCACCGCCAAAATGGCCTCAACCTGCATGTTAGTAAGGCAAGAAGAAAGAATAACTGGTAAAGTAGAGTTTGAGCCTAATAATTCATACCTGAGGTGTGGAGGAAGTGGTTTCAACTCCAACACCGGTGGCTCCTCAATTGATGGTTTTGTTGGTGGAGTTTTCCGATTTTCAAGATCCAAAGACAATTTTCTAGGCTCATAGGAATAAGAGCCCATCCCATGTAAGGCATTCACGCACTCCACTCTGCTTGCATCATCAATGACATCAAGATTTAATAGCACGGCCTCAATGGGATCCTCCACGTTGATCATAGCACTGGTGTCATCCATAATCACAGTTATGACAAGGTCTACAAAAGAGCACACCTCGGTGCTATTGGGTTGCTTCATAGATTTGCAAACATGAAAGACGACCTTTTCATCTCCCACTCAGAAAGTGAGCTCACCTGCTTCAACATCAACCAATGCCTTCCCCATTGCAAGGAAAGGTCTCCCTAGAATGATATGAACCTCATAGTCCACCTCACAATCCAAGATCACAAAATTGGCCGGCAATATGAATTTGTCCACCCGGACAAGCACGTCATCAATAATGCCCAAAGGTCGCTTCATTAATTGATCCGCCATTTGAAGTCTCATTGAGGTTGGCCTAGGTTGCCCTATACCCAAAGATTTGAAAACTGAGTAGGGCATCAAATTGGTACAACTCCCAAGTCACATAAAGCCTTTGCAAAATCCGCACTCCCAATAGTGCAAGGAATGGTGAAAGCACCGGGATCTTCAAGCTTCGGTGCCATTGAATGCACTATAGCACTAACTTGGTGAGTCATCTTTATAGTTTCATAATCCATAGAATGCTTCTTTGTGACCAAGTCTTTCATAAACTTTGCATAGCCCGGCATTTGTTCAAGAGCCTCCACCAAAGGCATATTGATGGACAAGCTCTTCATCATATCAATAAACGTTTTGAACTGATTGTCATTTCTCTGCTTTGCTAGACTTTGAGGATAAGGTGGAGGTGGCCTAGGCAAAGGTGGCTTGGTTTTTGGCACAACCGGCTCCGGCATGTCAATCACGTGTTCCCTAGACGGGTTCACGGCATCTTGAGTTTCCACCTCGGCCTCATTAATGTTAATCCTCACTTTATTGTTCACATTTTCTTCAACCACATCTTCAACTACCAAAGGTACTTCATCATCTTGCAACTCAACATCTTCATCCACAACTTGCTTTTGATTCGAGGCATTCACATCACCACCTCTCCCACTTCTAGTCGTAACCGCCATCACATGATTGTTCCCACCCTTCGGGTTCACTACCGTATCACTTGGTAGAGCACCCTTAGGGCGAGTATTCAAAGATTGAGAGATTTGGCCTAATTGCACCTCCAAGTTCCGAATAGAGGTATTGTGGGAAGCCAACTGAGCATCGGAATCTTGGTTCTTCTTCATCATCTGCTCGAATATCATTTCAATTCTACCCAAATCATTGCCAGAAGAACTAGGACCTTGAGAAGGGAAAGGGGGTGGATTGTTCGGTTGTTGGTACATAGGGGGCCTTTGAAAGCCTTGCCCCCGGTTGCCTTGGTTTCCATTATTGTTCCACCCGCCTTGACTATTGTTGTTCCAATTGTTGTTATTACCATTCCAATTGCCTTGGTTATTGTTTTGATTACCCTAATTGTTGTTTTGGTTGTTGTTGTTCCAATTACCACCACCTTGTTGTTGATTGCCCCAATTTCCTTGGGGTCGCCATTGTTGGTTTGAAGAGTTGCCTCTTTTGCCTTGATAGTTGTTGACATATTGTACCTCTTCACTTTGGTCATCATAACCATCATTTTGAAACCCATCATATTCCTCAACAAATTCTTGGAATTCCCTTGATTTTGTTGCCTCTTTTACCTTCTCTTGTTGACAAGCATACTAACACCCTCCATGGCATTCACTTGGCGAGGATTCTGAACTTGTTGCAACTACGCCTTAGCCAATTGGTTCATAGTAGTAGTCATCTCAGCTATCGCTTGCCCATGATCATGTAATTCCTTGTGCAAATGGATAATTGTAGGGTCACCTTGAGGCACATTTGCTCTACTCTGCCATGTTGAAGAAGTGTCGGCCATCTCATCAAGTACATCACATGCCTCATCATAAGAAAGCTTCATAAAATTGCCCCCGGCTAATTGGTTCACAATGCATTGATTTGTAGTATTTATGCCCCGGTAGAAGGTTTGTTGGATCATGGCCTCGGTCATAAAATTATTTGGGCATTCCTTCACCATCGTCCTATACCGCTCCCAAATCTCATGCAAAGGTTCTGTTGGCCCTTGCTTGAAGGCTAATATCTCGTCTCGAAGTGCCACCATATGACTAGGTGAGAAGAATTTGGCAATAAACTTATCCACCAACTCATCCCAAGTTGTGATGGAATGGTTGGGGAGTCTCTCGAGCCAATCTAATGCCTTTCCCCGAAGTGAGAACGGGAAAAGTCTCAATCTTAGCGCATCCTCAGACACATTCGTCTGCTTGCTTCCCCAACATGTATCCACGAACCCCTTGAGATGTTTGTAGGCATTTTGATCCGCAGCGCCCGTGAAGTACCCACGCTGCTCAAGTAAGGTCAACATCACATTGGTTATCTGAAAGTTGCCCGCCCGGATTCGGGGTGGGACAATAGCACTTGCATAACCCTGGTTCGGGAGTACTCTGGGAGCCACTCTTGGAGGTGGAGGAGGAAGGTCTGAATTTTGCCATTAGGATTAGCATTGGCATTGCGGCCTTTACGTTGTCCTTGAGGTACAAGAGGCACCTCATCTTGCTCAACATCATCTACCTCCTCCGCCGCAATCACGTTTCCAAGAGGGTCATTTGCATTGTTCAAAGCCATATCGGTACCAGAGTAGTGACACAAACAAGTGAGTAACAAAGAAGGAAAGAAGAACAATACACAAAACTAACTAAATAGATAGTCAAAACCATTAGCTCCCCGGCAACGGCGCCAAAAAGTGACCGCAGCCTACTTCGCACCACTAAAAAGTAGCGAGAGAGGGTCGCAATAGCTTTTACCCAATTTTGGGTCGGGATCGATATCCACAGAGAGCTAGAATTGGAATCGAGTATCTATTTAGGTTGGGATTGCGTATTGGTTCCAAATTGCACTTCTATTTCATTTTTGGGTTTTCTTTATAATTCTACTATTATCAAACTACAAGTTATAATTGCAACTAGATTAAGCTAAGAGTAAATTGCTACAAGTTGTATCTAATGGTTTAAAAGGCACTAGGGTAGTGACTTCCGCCTAGGTGGTCAATTGACGGGTAATTACATCTACGGTACGATTGACATGATTGAGGAATATGTTATAACCATTGCTCTATACTACCCACTATACATCTCTCGGTAAAAAGAGTGATTTTACCCAATTGACTTTTTCAAGACCAATTGGGTATGCATAATTGCTCAAGCAACTAGGGTTCAAGTTGGGTATTACTCTCTCGAGGTTTAACCCTTTAATTAGGACTATCAATTCTCTTGAGTCCATCCCAATTTCTTGTTGGATCAATTTCGGAGACTTAGGCTCTCTTTCTCAAGAAGAGCCCAAGTCAACTTAGCACAAACTAGTGTTTGCAACCACTAATTCAATAATTAAACCATGAAATTGACCCAAATAACAAACACCCATAGTCAATCTAGCCCTAAATTGTAACACCCATCAATTACCCACACTAGGGTTGAGCCACAACCCTAGCTAATGGGTCTAGCTACTCATACTTGAAGAGAAAAACAGAGAAATAGATGAAGATAAACACATACTAATTAATTGCTAAACTAAATACAAAGATTCAATGATAAAAAATAAGTAAAAATGCCCAAAATGGCTAAGGAAAATCGTCTCACGAGCGCAGCTACTGTATTACAATGTCTGATGCCCTAAAAATGGAAAAAGATTCTATTTATACTAAGCTAGAAAATCTGGACAAAAATGCCCCTGCGAGGTTAGTGCGGACCTCACAAAATGGTGTGCGGCCGCACTAGGCTCTTGAACTTGAAAACTTGACTCTCTGAACCCAGGCTTCGCGGACCGCACAGAATGGACTGCGGCCACGGAAGCTTCTAGTGTGGTCCGCACAAACTCGACAGCGGACCACATTGGCTTGAAAGCTCCAACTTGACACTTCTCTGAATCTTGGTTCTGCGGACCGCATAGAATGGTAGTGCAGCCGCATTGCCTTCAGTGCGGACCGCACAAAACTTTCTGCGGCCGCACTGCCTTAATGCCTGAAATACCAGCTCTCTGAATCTCCCTAGTGCGGACCGCACAAAGTGTAGTGCGGCTGCACTAGGCCTGTTTTTCCTGAGTTTGCCTTGTCTTTGGTACTTGTGCAAGTTTACTCCTTTTGAGCTGATCTTTGACATCTTATCACTCTGTTGATCAAACCTGCAATCAAGCACAACTTATGAGCCTTTTGGGACTATTTTGTATGAATTTATAATCAAAACGTAAGCAAGAAGGAGTACAAAATGCGTCAAAGTCCCTAGTTATCAATTATGCCCACAGAGGCATGTGTTTTTAAAAGTTTATGTATATATATGTATTATGCATTTCATGTCAATAGCCCCCAGAGGTACTCAGATGTTACAGGTTGTATCACCTTTGTCTCACTTTACATTGCTGTTCTTATTTATGTTTTCCTGCCTTACATACTTAGTACTTTATTCATATTGACGTCCATTTTTCCTGGGAACGTTGCGTTTCATGACCGCAGGTTCTGATAGACAGGTTGACAGACCTCCTAGTAGGCTATTAGCTCAGCGGAAGGTGTTGGTGCACTCCACTTGCTCTGGAGTTGCCTATTTGGACATGTATTGATTAGTATGGTGGGGCCCTATCCCGACCTTTATGATGTGTATGTACTCTTAGAGGCTTGTAGACAGATGTCATGTATATGAAAGATTGTATGGCCTTGTTGGCCTATGTTCAGTGTGCGAGTATTCGTTTTTTTCTTATAGGATCGTATATGTTACATGTATAAGTTTGTATTACATGTTGGGTCATCCTATATCAAGTATTCTCTTATGTTTTATTTTTATTATCTGTTAACGGCCTTTCTGGATCATTTACCCATGATAGTATGATAAGAAAGATATGTACGTTGGTACTCGATTGAGTAAGGCACCAGGTGCCCATTGCGACCCTTTGATTTGGGTCGTGACATCCGTGTCATGACCCATATCAAAGGGCCACAACTGGCACCCGGTTCCTACTCAACCGAGCTCCAAGTCCCTTATTCCTTCTTTTTTCTTTTTATTTTTGTAAAACTCATCACGGGACATAATAGGCCACATCTATATATGTAATTAACAATATTATAACTTAACTCATAGAACTAATTCATTAAAAGATTTATATAGAAACATAGGGGCCGACAAGGCCGTTGACATGTCATACTTAAAGCTATACACATGACACTGTCTGCAAAACCTCTAAGAAAACATGACCATAACATATAAGTTGGGACAGGGTCCCTGACATCCTTATAACACAAAGTAACATATATAGAACGTGACTCGGCAATACTCCAGGAAGATGTGGAGCTCACCAACCAAAAGCTGATATCTGGAGGTAGCCTACACAGAATGATCCTCACCTCGCCTATCTACACCTGCGTGGAATGAAACACAACGCCTAGAAAAAAGGGAGTCAGTACGAAGAATGTACCGAGTATGTAAGGCAGCTGTGAAACGTAATAATAATAAGATATTATCTCGGGGAGAGATAAGCGTCAACTTATAACTTCTGACTTGCCGCTGAGGGCCGTAATATATAGAATAAAATCCATATCGTATATATAAATAAAACTATAATACAATAGTTCTAGTTACCTCATTTTCGTGACGTTAACTGCCCAACTGATCAGTGGTAACTGCCCTAATGGCCGTAGCTCGGTGGTAAATACATAACTGCCCAACCGGTGGTAAATAAATAATAATACATAACTGCCCAACCAGTGGTAATTGCCCGACCGGCCGTAGCTCGGTGGTAGATGTATAACTGCCCAACCGGCAGTAGCTCGATGTTAAATATGTAACTGGGCAACCGACCGTAGCTCGGTGGTAAATATGTACAACGTCACCACTAGTTACATATATAAATACAATATTTGAAGTCTTTTAGGATAATTAGAATATCTTTCAAAGTGACCTATAGTCGTTTACTCTCGACCAGTACCACTAATTATAAAAAATAGTAAATACCCGATAAAATAATCGCAAGTTAACCCTAACACCACCATTAAAAAAATATGGCAGCATTGTCGCATCTTGGGCATGCAACATTTGGTGTAGGATTCTATTTGGACATAAATATATTCCTCAATTGAAATCTAACTACCATATCATTTATTTTGATTACTTGTAAAGGAAAGCATAGCATATTTGGAAATAGAAGTTATGCGACCTTAAACGAAAAATTAAGAAACCAACATTCTTGCATCTATAATAGCAACTAATGGATTAAGAATATCTTAGCAGTTAGCACTTAGGCATATATACGCGACCTTATATATATATCACGTTATGAACTAACATCATCCACATAGGGTCAATAAGAATCAAGCATCAATGCCATGAGTAAGAGTTTACATTATAAAAGACAATGAACAAAAGCTTTCTATATTTACTAGGAATAATATCATATTTTAGTATTGTTCGTTTGTTTACATGTCATCATTGGAGACATTCCAAAAGAAAGAAGGATAGCCTTAACATATTTGGAGTAGCAAAAACTCTGTATAATACTTTTGGAGAAGATTTCACCATACTTCTATAGAACCACAAAAATTGGATGGACTTTAGCTTCTGTCCTTGTAGTATTGAACTAGGAAAGACATATGTTTCTTGCTTTTGAATTAAGAACGAAAGATGAACTTTAGCTTATGTTCTTAGAAGCAATTGGAACTAGGAAAATGGTATTGCATTATGAGCATTTTTCCTTTTTTTGTCCAAATGAAAGAATGAGATAAGGCTTATCATAAGTCTTTATTAATTCAAAATAAATCCTAGCTATCCACCTAGGACTATACGAGTACTTAGTCATTCTCTAGATTTGTGGCAAGAGGTGTATTTTATAAATTTTTATCCACTTATTAGTTAACTGGGTAATGTCCCGTTACCCGGTAATTAACCAATTACCCGCATAATTTAAAAACTGCCTCAAATTACTTAAAATTCTACTTATTTTTAATATACTTTATACATCATACTATCACGACCATATTCTACCTTGTATGGTACTAGTCCATAATTATTGGGTATTATCGCTCGACCCGTATTTTATCACAAATTGGCCACTTTCAATGAAACTTGTTTTCTTTAATTCGTGTACCCTTTATCCTTCTTGACACTTACTTATTTCTTGTTATAATTAGCATAACTACGTTAACCTCAAGATAATCTCATCCCTGAGTCTACGTCAATTAAGGAAGACGAAACTTTAACGTACGAAAACACGAGATGTTACATCCTTCCCCCCTTAGAAACATTCGTCCTCGAATGTTTAAACTTGCAAGATGTACATACATAACCATATATTATAAATGTATATATCTTCCCGGGCTAAACTTCAATGAAACAAACATCAGACTCTCACGGGGTCAGGACGTCGTCCCTCCCTAAAACTACTTCCTAATCCATTCGTCACCTATGATTCTGTTAATCTATCTTCTAAGTGTTGACACCTATTAGTTGTAATCTTAATAACTGGGTTCATGATTTGCTTTCAAGCTAGCCTTGGTTTCCCTTAACCCTTCAGGCATAATGCCAACTTACTCTTACATTAATCATATTAACCGAAAAATTTGCGTTAATAAGATCGAATATTTCCAATAATCACAATACCTGACACATCATTCGGTGTAGCCTCTGGGTCATGACAACTTGCCAAAGCATATATGCGGTTTTGACTACCGCTGGAGCTGGAGCTAGATGCTCCACCCCTGCCTCTACCTCTACCAGCTGATGCTTGAGGGCCTCGCTCTTGAGGGCATACTGAAGAGGAGGAGACTGTTATAGATCTGGTGGGCTGAACCATCCCACTTCTATCATTCATAGGACAATCCCTCATGTAATGACTATGGCCTCCACAGGTATAACATACATTAGATCCCTGAAGACATTGTCCAGAATAAGCTCTACCGCATTGACTGCACCGCGGAGGAGGCGCCCTCATATACGCTGAATCCCTCCGATTCTGAAAACCTAAAATTCTCGAGCCCTGACCTGATTCAAAATAGACAGATCCCTCATAATACGACTCTGCAAATGTCGGACACTTTCGACAGGATATGATGACATAGAATCACCCGAAAAATCCTCAGCTCGCCTAGCAAACCCGGCCTTCTTACGCTGACCCTCATCACAATTCTTGTGTTGCTATCATTTCCGATCCTCCAAATTCTGAGCGCCACGTACCTTATTCCTTCTTTTCTATTTTCTTTTTTTTCTATAAAACTCGTCACGGTCCATGATAGGCCACATCCATATATGTAATTAACAATATTAGAACTTAACTCACATAACTAATTCAAAAAATGATTTATATAGATACATAGGGGCCGACAAGGCCGTTGACATGTCATACATAAAGCTATACACAGAACACTGTCTGCAAAACCTCTAAGAAAACATGACCATAACATATAAGTCGGGACAGGGTCCCTGACATCCTTATAAAATAAAATAACATATATAGAACGTGACTCGACAATACTCTAGGAAGATGTGGAGCTCACCAACCAAAAACTGATATCTGGAGGCATCCTACAGTGGATGATCCTCACCTCGCCTATCTACACCTACGTGGAATGAAACACAGCACCCCAGAAAAAAGGGTGTCAGCACGAACAATGTACCGAGTATGTAAGGCAGCAATGAAACGTAATAATAATAAGACATTATCTCGGGAGAGATAAGGGTCAACTTATAACTTCTGACTTGCCGCTGAAGGCCGTAACATATAGAATAAAATCCATATCGTATATATAAATAAAAATACAATATAATAGTTCTAGTTATCTTATTTTCATGACGTTAACTGCCCAATTGATCAGTGGTAACTGTCCGACTGGTCATAGCTCGGTGGTAAATAAATAATAATACATAATTGCTCAACCGGTGGTAACTGCCTGACCAGCCGTAGCTCGGTGGTAGATGTATAATTACCCAATCGGTCGTAGCTTGATGGTAAATATGTACAACGTCACCACTAGTTACATATATAAATACAATATCTGAAGAGTGTTTTAGGATAATTAGAATATCTTTCAAAGTGAACTATAGTCATTTACTCTCGACCAGTATCACTAATTATGAAAAATAGTAAATACCCGATAAAATAATCACAAGTTAACCCTAACACCACCAATAAAACAATTGGCAGCATTGTCGCATCATTTGGCATGCAACATTTGGTGTAGGATTCTATTTGGACATAAATACATTCCTCAATTGAAAACTAACTACCAAATCATTTATTTTGATTACTTGTTAAAGAAAGCACATCATATTTGGAAATAGAAGTTATGCCATCCTTAAACCAAAAATTAAGAAACCAACATTCTTGCATCTATAATAACAACTAATGGATTAAGAATATCATAGAAGTTAGCACTATATATATATCTCTCTATATATATATATATATATATATATATATATATATATATATATATATATATATATATATATATATATATATATATATATATATATATATATATCACGTTATGAACTAACATCATCCACATAGGGTCAATAAGAATCAAGCATCAATGCCATGAGTAAGAGTTTACATTATAAAAGACAATGAACAAAAGCTTTCTATATTTACTAGGAATAATATCATATTTTAGTATTGTTCGTTTGTTTACGTGTCATCGTTAGAGACATTCCAAAAGAAAAAAGGATATCCTTAACATACCTGGAGTAGGGAAAACTCTATATAATATTTTTGGAGAAGATTTCACCATACTTCTATAAAACCGCAAAAATTGGATGGACTTTAGCTTCTGTCCTTGTAGTATTGAACTAGGAAAGACTTGTGTTTCTTGCTTTTGAATTAAAAACGAAAGATGAACTTTAGCTTATATTCTTAGAAGCAATTAGAACTAGGAAAATGGTATTACATTATGAACATTTTTCCTTCTTTTGTCCAAATGAAAGAATAAGATAAGACTTATCATAAGTCTTTATTAATTCCAAATAAATCGTAGATAGTCACCTAAGACTATATGACAATTGAGTCATTCTCTAGATTTGTGGCTTCTTGCCACATTTTTTTGGGGGTGTATTTTAAAAAAAATTATCCACATATTAGTTAACTGGGTAATGTCTCGTTACCCGGTAATTAATCAATTACCCACATAATTTAAAAATTGCCTCAAATTACTTAAAATTCTACTTATTTGTAATATACTTTATACATCATACTATCACGGCTATATGGTACCTTGTAAGGTTCTAGTCCATAATTATCGGGTATTATCGCTCGACTCGTATTTTATCCCAAATTGGCCACTTTCAACGAAACTCGTTTTCTTTAATTCGTGTACCCTTTATCCTTCTTGACACTTACTTATTTCTTGTTATAATTAGCGTAACTACGTTAACCTCAAGATAATCTCATCCCCTAGTCTACGTCAATTAACAGAAGACGAAACTTTAACGTACGAAAACGCGAGATGCAACAATCCGAGCCGCATTAATTCGGTCGTAGCCTTTTAGTTCAACCGTAGTCTTTATGTTTGGCTGTAGCCTTTTAGATTGACATAGTCTTTATGTTTGGTCGTAGCCTTTAGTCCCTGGGTGCGGTGACCTTGGCATCTATATCGAGGGTATGCCTTTTTAGGAGTCTTATAAGTTCGAATATATAGCCTTGGACTTCACATCAGGGTTATGCCTCTTTAAGGTCTTATAAATTTTGAGTACGCCTGGTTGAGGTCTTATAAGCTCAGTATTGCCTCATTGAGGTCCTATTATGTTTGGGCATACATTGTTGAGGTCTTACAGATTCGATGTTGCCTTTTTGAGGGCTTACAAGCTCGAAGTTGACTAATTGAGGTCTTACAAATTCGAGTTTTTGATGGCTCGATGAGTTGACTGTCGATGACAGTCCCCGAGTGTTTGAGAGTTTTTGGCCCTTGAGCCATCTTATGATGAAGTAGTGAACTTCTTCGAGGCACAAAGTGTTTTGATAAGAAAAGAGGATTCCTCAATTACTTGATATATGCATACATATTTTTTGCCTTTGGAGGCCTGATTATTCTACATGGACACGGTTCATTTGATCGTTTGGCCCAATACAACATTCTCTTATCAAGGTTCTCCTAGGCATAGTTCGATTTCTTCGAAGAGGTGACCTTCTGGGGCGATGCCCCCTAGTATTTGAGGTTGATAGGATAGAAGCCTTAGATACTTGATGAGTGATCCTTAGGTAGCATATGGATGTTGCCTCGTTAAAAACCTCGCCGATAAAACCCGTTTGGGAAAAAACCCCAGTCTAAGGAAAAAAGAGCACAACACATGCTTTAAAACCCAAGGTCTTTGAGCTGGAGGGTGCTTCGATTCCTCTCAATCTAACACCTGCAATAAGTTAGTATAAAACATAAATTAAAAAGGGAGAATGTTATACCTTAGCAATAATAGTGTTTGAGCATCGATATGTTCCAATTGCTTGAAAGTTGCTCGCCTTCCATGGTGCCAAGTTTGTAGTACCCTTTGACTACTACTCTGAGGATGCAGTAAGGTCCTTCCCAGCTTGGGCCTAGCTTTCCTTCATTTGGGTTTTGAGTGTTGAGGGTGACTTTCCTTAGGAATAAGTCCCCGACTCCGAAGTATCGGAGGTTTGTTCTCCTGTTATAATATCTCTCGATCCTCTATTTTTGGGCGGCCATTCGGACTAGTGCTGCATCTCGCTTTTTATCTAGTAGCTCGAGGGATGTGGTCATGGCCTTGCTGTTCGAGTCCTTGAAGGCATGTCGAAATCTGGCGTTTGGCTCTCCGACCTCGACCGGTATCAAAGCCTCGGACTCGTATACCAAATAGAACGGTTTCTCTCATGTGCTCAACTTCGAAGTTGTTCTGTATGCCCATAGTACTTCGGGTAATACCTCTTTCCAATTTCCCTTTTCATTTTCTTGTCACGCCCCGAACCTGGGGGGAGAGACTGGCACCCAGTGTCTTACCTATCCTTGCGTACCAACTTGCAACTAAGAAAATCTGAACATATGATGTCATACTTTAGCCATGGGCCATATCGCAAGATAACTACGAATGCTGACTAAATGTCAATATATAACTGGGCTGACAAGGCCGTCATAACTATTATAGCTAACAAACCAACCAAATATACATACAAGGCCTGCAAGCCCAACATATTGCACTAACTGACAGGATATGTCTACAAGCCTCTACTGATGGATATACTGTGATCAGAATAGCTCCCCGACCTACTCATAACATATATACATCTATATACAGAATGTACATAAGGCTCTAAACCCGGAAACTCCGAAAGGCATGGAGCTTACCGACCAAACTGAACTCGGGCAACGCTTATTAAGGAGGCCTACCCGTCTGTCTGTCTGACCTACACGCATGAAATGCAGCACCCCCCAAAAAAGGGACGTCAGTACGAAATAATGTACTGAGTATGTAAGGCAATATACTGAAAGCTGAAACTGAACTGATAATATAATAACTACAAGTATGCAGGAAGTCAAAGATAATTTGAAGATATGCTTACCTGCTGATACTGACTCAACTCTCTCAATATAGTAAATAAATAGTTGTCTGGCCCTATAAGGCTCGGTATACATATAACTGCTCTGCCGTAGTAGGCTCGCTCATAGGCGCTCGGCCATTCTAGGCTCTGTATCTCGACCAACTGGGCTCGCTCATAGGCACTCGGCCATAGTAGGCTCGGTATATAACTTACTATCTGATCAGAGGTTGCCCAATAGGGGTCTGCCCATCGGTTATAGCTTGATGGTAATGAAAATACTTTTAATACTATATATATGTAAATTCTCTGCTCTTTTGACTGGAAAAAGGAAATACTCAACTGAATATGAAGTCCCGATAAGGAGAATATTATAACTTACAAAACTAGGAAAATATAAGCAATTTGCGAGACTAGCAAAATATACGTAAATTCCGGGATATGAATTATTCTTTATGACTCATTAACAAAATCGTGTAATGATAAGATCATGCAAAATGAAATAAGGTTTTAGCCTTAACATACATGTTCCTTGAATTATTCGAACAAAGTGAAGCTTCTGCTTCTATGAAATATGCTATAACGAGAGAATGAAGCTTCTGCGTTTTTTTGACTTTGAACGAAATGCTTGGAAAGAGCTCCTGACTTCTAACGTGTTTCCTTTATCAAAGTTAGTCTTATAACCTTTCAAACTAAGAATGGAAAATTTTGTTTGAAATTTGAAATGTGCTTCTGCTTCAAAATGTTGTACGAAATTTGCTTAATTGGTTGAAATTTAGACGAAAATTGTTCCTAATGATTTGAGATGAAATGTTTATGTTTCTTGAGGTTGAGAGTAATCACGTTTCTATTTTTAAGTTGGAAAGGATCAGATTCCTTTGCATTCATTTGATTTATAGTAGGCTTTTGCAGATACTTAGTCATCATTTTTCATTTATGCCTAGGTTGCCACCTAGGCAGATACTTAGTAATGTTACCCAGTTAACATGGTGGATGCTTGCCATGTGTTAGGGAATAATTTATTAATTATTTATTCACTTATTTGTTAACTGGGTAATATTATATTACTCGGTAATTAATCAATTACCCGCATAATTTAAAAATTACCACAAATTACTTAAAATTCTATTTATTTTTAATATACTTTATACATCCTACTACCATGGTCATATGGTACCTTGTATGGTACTACTCCATAATTATCGGGTATTTTAGCTCGGGCCGTATTTTACCCCAAAATGCCAAACTTGGACAAAATTTATTTTCTTTGACTTGCTCCCCCTTTTACCTTCACGAATTTACTAATCACTTGTGAAATAGTATAATTCTTATAATCTCCAAATAATTTTTTACCTGGGCTGATGTCAATTACCTTACGTCAAATTCAACGTACAATACTTCAGGGTACAACATCGTCATAACTTAATACTGCAAAGCGTAACATCACCGTAATGTATTAATGCAGAGGGTAACATCGATGTAATACTGCGGGGGGTAACATTATTCCCCCCTTTGGAACATTCGTCCTTGAATGTTGACTGATGCACTTATCATTTTCATGACTTATATCTTCCGAACACTTTAGAACTTCCATTTCTATCTTGGCAACTGTTCTATGAATAAGTCCAAAGTCCAGGGAATTTCCCCCTTAGGCCTCCTTCTCACACCACAACTTGTAGTCAGAATCCTTTCAATCTCGTAACTGTTGCTACCTTTCATCATGCAGCCTGTATGATTTTGACCTTGTAAGTGTTGATACCCAATTTTTCCCTATATATTTTTTAATATACAAAATACCTTTATAATAGCATATATATGCATATGTAAGTATGTGCAAGTGTTTATTATTTTTTCCATAAATTTTAAAGGTTTAAATTGATTTATTTTCTCCCCTTTATCCATAAAATTCTCAATAATTATTTCCAAGATTATTATTTTGGTAATTCTACTATTGGATCTTTATATTTATGTCAAAATATGGTGAATATAATTTTTCTATATTTTTACAATTATATTTAGTATTTTTAAAGCTAACTTGCACATAATTGCAATATTAGCCATTTTAATGTTTAATTGTGTTTTATACGCATAAAATTGGATCATGTATTTTTAAATTGTTAGTTATGCATTATAAATCACTTTAGTACTTTAAATTAGTTTTCAGAAACTATTTACTATTTTTATAAATTAAATAGGGAAAAATGGCTATTTAAAATCTAGCCAGATTGGCTTTCAATTGTAGCCCTAAATTAGACCCCATATTTCCCAACCCAATTCTAATTAAAACTTGACCCTAACTCGATTAAATCCTACCCGAACCAGACCCCTTCTCATCCTGGCTGTTGATCTTTATGATCAACGGCCACCGTTCACTCTTACCTTTTTTAACCCTAACGACCCCCCCCCCAAACGCTCTCATTCTTACAATCTGCTGCCCTTGAATCCCCTCTCCTCTCTAACTCTATCTGAAACCTAAGCTAACCCTAGCCGCCGCCACCCAAACTAGCCCTAATCCCCTTCAATCCTCATCCAATCCATGGAGTCCCATGGCTTTTTGAGACGTGTACTTGTCTCCTACATCTCCTGGTGGCCCGTTTTTGTGATCTCGTGGAAAGATCTCGAAGAGATCTAATCCATACCTTTCTCAACTTCTATCCATGGTCTTTTCTGGCCATCCATGACTATTCGAGTCAGATCCATGGCTTTTCCGGCTAAAACCGGTAACGATCTAATGTTCTCTCATCCTTCTTTGGGTTCTCTGAAACTCTAGCTCTTGAGACTTGTTACTTCTCTTTAGATCTGTCTTCGATCTAGGTGTATCCATGGGTTTTAACCAGTTTTTTCTTCGTCTTTTTTATTTTCTGAAAAAAACTAGTTAAAAATCCTCCGATCTTTTTAGATCTGTGATGGATCTATGGGTTTCTTAAGGTTTTTACTTGTTTTCTTCAAAATGTTTCTCCGATTTCAGATAGTTTCTTCATTTTCCAAACTAGGGTTTCAAAACCCTTTTGCAAAAAACGATTTCTTTCTGATAACTATGATTTTTTGCATGTTTAAACAGTACCTGAGTCTTTCCTTTTGGCTTGATTCATTTTTTGTCAAGAAACCCTAATACTTCTGGGTTCGATTCGAAGTTTGAATTTGTTTGCGGTGTGTTTGCATGACTATCATGAACATTCTGGGCTTTATGTGTGTTCTATATGCTATTGTGCTTCCTGTTTTAATTTGTTTTTAAGGTTTCTTCGATTTTGTCCAAACCCGTGTTATTTATAGGTCCGACCATTTATTTATTTGATCGTTCACATAATTTATGTTGATTCTGTATAATCTCCTTAAACCTATATCTTTGATTTGTGTATTTTCCTTGTAACTCTGTACTGATTTTTCGAAATTGCTTCCTTACTTTTGTGATACTTTCCTTAGTTAGTACTGATTCCCTGTGATTTTCCATCTCATCCATGATTCTTTGAACTGATTTTCAGAATCAAATGGTATTGTACCTTGTTTATGTGTTGTTAACTAACGTGCACTTTCCTTATGATTAAACTATTCTGTATCTGGTCTTTATTACGTGCTACATACTTTTATTATTCCTATTATGGTAAAATCAGTCTGACAAGCAATTCTTTTCCTTATTTGATACAGCTTGTACCCGTTTGAACCATGGCTCCCTAATTGAAGGAAGTCCAGGTCTTTAATTGATTCTGATTCATATTATTTTTATAATTATGCTAAGTCAGTACTTATTACCTTAATTTCTACCTATTTTTCAAAACTATAAATACTCTACCCTCTCTTTAGAAAAACGAACAATTAGTTCAGCACACACATACACACTCAAACTCTCTCTTCTTTCTCTACTACTTGTGTTACTGCTTTGTCTAGCCGGCTAAAAGCCAAGGCTAAACTGTGGAATTCTGATTGCTTTTACTTTTTCTGCACTTTGCTTCTTCAACCGGTATGTTCCTAATTCAAATTCTGAAACTCAACTCTATGTGTTCCCTTGTTTGTCAATACCTGTCTCTTTCTGCACTGACTTAATGGTTGATGTTGTTAAATTGCACTTCTTGTTTACTGCTTTTTTCTCAGCATGCTTAAAATTATGCCCTCCCTTGTTCAAATGTAATCAGCATGTTCACTTGTTCCTGTTTATGTCCCTCAACTAGTATGTCTCCTAATGTACTTGGTTAATACTAATTCATGACTGTTTATGTGTAATAGGCCCCTCTGCATGACTACTCTCATACCCTGTCCCTATGTTTTATTACTGTTATAATTTCAAGCATGATTCCCTTGAAGTAGTTGTTTGTGTTCTAAAGGCCAATCAGTCTCTACTTGTTGGTCTATATGCATCTCTCAGTGTTTACACGTTTTGATTTGGGTCCTCTATGTCCCCAACCCCTACTTCCATGTTTGTAATTTCTGAAGCTGTATTGCTCTTTGAACTTGTTCTGTATGTGATGTTGTATCCTTCTCCAAAAACTGTTCTGTTGCAAACTCACTTCAAAACATGATTGTTTTCAAAACTGTTTTCCAACTCAACTCCTTTAAATCTATGTCAAGCACTCTCACCTATACTCTTAGAATACTAGGTTCTGCCCCTTTTGTGTGAGCCTTGCCTTGGGACCCTTGAGCTCCCTCTGAACTTGAACACATGAAAGCTGGCCTTTCCATACTGCACTTACTCTGTCTTGGCTACAAAATCTGGGTGTGAGCACTGCCCATGATCCCTTGAGGTCCTTAGGGAACTCTGACACACCTAGATATGAGGGAAAGCTATGAACAGTATTGGCATTGAGGTGGTTTATTACATAACTCAGACAGGAAGTCCGGATCAGGCTTCCTATAGTTGCAACTTCTTATTTTTCATTTCTGCTTATGTAATTCAATCACATGGCCTGTAATAATTTGTAAACAAATATTGGGATGGCTAGTGAAAAGGGATGGGAGAATATGCATGCTATAATTGTTAAGGATAGAAAACATGTTATTAGGTTTATATTCCTAATTGTGCAATAGAAACCATGTTTAGGGTTCATACATGCATTATCAATCATGTTCTTACGGCCCACGTTTCTTGCTTCAGCACCTCACTCATTAATCCATGCTTTATGTATCTCACTTAGAATCCTGCTCCAAGGACAATAACAACATTGGCACAAAAGCTGCTACTCATGAAGTCGTATTTCAACAATTCTGCAACTCTTGTGTTCATTTAGAAATCATGTCTTAGGGATTCTGTTTTTCAACAACCCTGCCACTTGCATGTGCATAATAGATATCATGTTCTAGGATCATGTTTGCATTTCGTTTAAAACGCCTAGTTAATTACTGATTTATGAGAAGGTAGTAAAGTAATAATTTTCACACTGTGATATTTTCTGAATAAAATTGGTAACCATCTTTGCAACTAGAACAACATGTTTTAGGCAAAGAATAATCTCCAAACTATTTTTAATAACTTGTGATAACTACTCCATATCTCTTTACGCCTAGACAAGCCTTAGGTAATAACTTAAATAAAATTAGAATTGCCCTTTCCTGATTATCAACTGGCAAAAATCAGTAGGCAAAACCTGATTCGGATTTCTTTTCAGAGTCATGTGATAAATCTGGTTCTGATGTTATCACTCAAACATCCTGCTTTAGGATTTTAAATTCAGACCTTAATTGTGTATAAGTCATGATGTCTATGTGCATTATCTGTGGAGGTATATCTGAGCCTTCTACTTGTTTCTGTGTTTTCCCCTTTTAAATGCAGTCCTACCTATTTTGTATGTCGCCTTAGTATTTTTCCTTTAAACCTGAGGGTTTGCCTAGAACCTCCTTCTTATAGGATAGGAGTCCCAAATTCCTCCGGGACTGATAGGAAGGGATGGGTAACAGCATGCAATAGGGATCGAGACCAACCCTCACTTTAATTACCTTCACGGGCGGGAAAGGGTAGATATGGATATGATGACCGGTGCGCTAATACCACGTGTAGCCCCTCTTTTGAGGAGTGTCATACCGGGTATTGCATTGATATGATACATATTACAAATAAACCTAGGACACCCCCTTTACATTCATAAGCTTACCTAGATTGTAATTCTTTCCACTTTTAACTACCTGTTTTCAAACACTTGTGTATGTGAACTTAAACCCCCTATTATTTGAGCCTTACTTTTATATTTGCTAATTGCACAAATTCACAAAATTGTCTGGCCGGGAACCACACTAGTGGATCCTGAGGGGTGCCTAACACCTTTCTCTTAGGATAATTTCAAGCCCTTACCCTATCTCTGGTTATCAAACATAGTTAGAAATGAACCCTATAGGTGCCCTAACGTGCCTTAAAATCGTTAGGTGGCGACTCTTCAAAATTGCAAAACCCCTTTCCCAAAAGGAAAGAGTTGTCCCAAAATATCATAAACCCGATTTCGCGGAAGGAAAAAGGGGGTGCGACAGTAAGTATGCCCAATCTCTAGGCTTCATATGTAGAGCTTCCCTTTGGGCATCTATGAGTATACTGAAGTTCTTCGCTCAGTACTTTGTTGAATTCGCGAATATTGTTATATCTTATCACATAGGTCCGTTTAGCCATCCGTATGAATTTACTATCATAACTCTTACTTTAATTTATCGCTGTTGAGGTATGCTACCAAATCCCAGCTTACTCTTGTTGCTTATTCCGTATGTATAAATTTAAGTCCTTTAATGCTTCCTCATTACTGCTCATCTTTAGAATAACGGCCCAATTTCATCTCATACTTTGTGCCTTTTGTCCATCTATTGTTGATTCACCTCAATATTGATCTACAATATACCACTGATAACTTGAAACTTCTTACATAATACTTTGCCCCTAGGGCTTACGTTACCTCGGAATATTCGAAGTGATTCCCATAATCGTATTTCATAGTGCCTCAATGTGATTCACCTTATGGGAGTATTCTAGTTTCATACCGCCAGCGAAATCTTTTCTCCTTCTCTTCTCTTTTTTTTCAAATCATTATTCGAACGAAGACCCAAACGTCATCTTGTATCTATCACAATTATACCCTCATTTTATTACTAGGTCAGCATTTCATTCCTTCTAATGCTATTAATCTTAGACTCCTTTGAGTTCATTAAATCTATAGCGAGCTTTGTATAACATAGAGAAACTGTCTACTCTTCTTGTTTGCATGGGCTTAATCCTAAAGACTTATCTGTTCTCGTCACCTTTTCACTTTCCTTTCCTCATCCTTACTCATGCTTCCTTAATACTTTATCGCTCTACCATACTTTAGCTTGCAACCTATTCATATCCATTTATAAACTTTCCTTCAACTTGCTTGCACCATAGATTTTCTTATATTATTCTGGAATGTCAAGCGAGACATCAAGTCGTCTCCAATTTTTCTCTATTCTCTTAACTAGATCTCTCAGTACTTAGAAACCATAGGCTGGAAGACATGTCGCCGATGATGCTGCTATTATTCCCGGTTATTGGATCCCCATGCTTATAGCTTTCTATCCGAAGTATGGACTATTTACGATCTTCGGCCTTTGAGTATCTCGTACGTAGTTCACTTTTACCTTACTTACCTTAAAATCTCACATCGTATCTTCTATCTCTTTCATGACCTCCCTTCCACCTAGGTGTAATTCACATTCATAACTTAAAGCTCTATTATAATACTCGCACCTCTGGTACATACACAATCTGGTGGGAGCTTCGTACTGACTTTTTATGAGGCTGGTACTTCTTCTAACTAGCTTCCTTGTAGAGCCATTGTAGATTATGGTTGTTGTATAATTTCTCTTGAACATTTGATATTAAGAGTGATTCTGTCATGTTCTCAAGCACAACTTCTATAATTTTTCTAGGTCCAATAATCAGACTCCTGATTTACTTAGGTGATGTAATTCTTTAGTTTCCTCTTCCTTATAATCAGCCTTTATATAGGCTTAAGCTATCTTCCGATCTGTGGCTCATGGTATCAGTTATTACCTTAGCTTTTCATGGGCGTTATGGAATATCCATGATACAATCTTCTCACAATTCAATCATTTGTCTATGCCCTGGGCTTAATTCTTTCTTTTAACTTATATCATAGTCTTCTATGGCTGTATGATTATCAACAAATATGTTGCCTAGATAATGCTCCAAAATCTTGAGTGTATCCATAACATACTAACTCTGGATCATTGATCGATTAATTCCTTTCGTTTCATCTCAACTTTCTTTAAACGTGTGCAATTACTTTTCCTGGTCTTTCTGCCCCTTGTTGTGTCCATACTTAGCTTATCTTAGTACCCACACTTGCCAAAGTTTCCATACAACTCATATGATCTCGAATCTTAATTCTTACTTCCCATTCATTAGCCACGGTAGGTGCCATTTTCCTTTGGAATGCTTACAATGTTGTTGTGAGACTGTTGTTACACGACTATTTCCTCTTTAGGTCGTTGTGCTTAGGTTGAAGCCTTCTTTCTTATCTCCCCAGCTAGTCTTTCGTTGTAGTAATTAGGGAGAACCCTTGACTCTCGTAAAGCTGTAAGCTTATTATGAACCTTTTTGATGTCCTTACTTGCCTATAATCATTTGTAGTTGCTTACTTCCATGCCCTTGTGCTTGTATGGTTGCTTATGAATTGATATTTTGACTGCCTTCCCAGTGGTACTTTCTTTTATCCCCGTAACACTCATACAGTATCTTTAACTACCCCGACTCTTGTTTGAATATATCTCAAGTATTATAATGATATTCTTCGAGGCTGAACTCTTCAGGTTGGGTTCTACTATGTTTATCTCACACGATCTGATGACTCATCTGTAACCTCCTGTTTAGCCATAACTGGGATCTTCCTGACCAATTACTAACTACTCATTGTCCCATTCTTATATTAATATTCCTCGTAATCTTTCTTGGGTTATTTCTTTTGTCTTAACTTACGTCTTGCACTGGCTTCTTATTTATTAATAACAGATCGGGTAGAAACCTTTACTTTCTCTCCTTGACGCTGTGCTTGCACAATATTCTTGAATCGTAGCGTATCTGTAAGATTTGGATAAGTGTCATCTCATTCCTTTTTCATTTTTATCGCATTCTTCCTTTATCATTCCATATTCCCCCCTTTAGGGGAGTACTAAGACTTGGAGCTATGACGACCTGCCTACAGATATTTTTGCTCTTCATCTTTGGCGTCCTTTCACATCATCAATGACCCTTACTCTCCTTGCGGTAATCCTTCTGTACCAAGGATAACAAATTCCTCACTCGCGATGGTGACACTTAGTGTAACTGGCACATACAATCCCTTAAGCTCAAATTTGCTCATATTGCTTGCTTTAGGGAAGTGTCTCCCGGAATGACCATTCTCTGAATTTATCATGAATCTTCTTCTATCGTCCATTCTATTATCATCAGAATGAAATCTGAAACTCTCATGATGCTGACTATTATCAAATCACTTAGTTCCTAATTCATGTTTAGTTTACCTTGTTCACCTGTCCATACTGATTTTTATTACTCTGGGGTCTAACTTTTCCTTCTGTTAATCACGTTAGAGTCGCAAACTTATTTATCGAAATAAGGATGTGACTGTATGGCCTATAATCTTTTGTTGTCTCCAGGCCTGGCACCCCTCATTTTTTTTCTTCGCTCAATTATCGACTATGTAATACTATCATTTCATTTTATTTTTCCATTGTTGTCCTCCATGTATCAGATCTTACTCATAATTCTTCCTTATCTCTCTTCTCATTAATCTGCTAATATTTTGCTTATCCCTTTCTTGTGAAAACTTTAACAAGACATTCTTTTGCTTTTAGCTCTCCTTGCTTCATTCATCAACTCTTCGGGTTTCTCAACGTCCTCGTTGTACTAGGGACAAGAGTCACACTAAGGTAATATTTATCCCTTCCATGGTTTTAGTGCATATCTTTGTAGTACTCATATCTAGATGTACTATTTTAGAGTGCGCCATCTGGGTGTCTCATAAAGAGATCTATTAGCATATTTGCAATATCCTTCGGAAATGTCAAATGACGAAAACAATTCATCCATCATATCTTCTTATACTACTTCTGTTAACCCCTATAGGGCATATCTGGAATGGGTGCGACCAATTGTATATACCTCTCTTACTATTAAATATAACTCAAAAAGCTTATGTTCCTCTGCCTCAATTATAAACGTTGTTAACCTTCATTAATTGGGTGCCTCGTACCCTTCTTCATCTTGTTTCTTTGCTTGTTGAAACTTGTATTTATCTTCTTAATCTCTCATTTTCTTTCACATAAAGATGGATAGACATTCTTGTCTTAAGTCTTCTTATCATGAAACTTACACATTTCAGTACACCCATGATCTGCTAAAGACCTCACATTTACTTATCATAGGCATCATATCAAAATCCAATTCCTCTGACTCAGCTCTTCCACAACTATCTCTCTTTCCAACCTTCTTTCCGGATGTAGGTATCGTCTTATTACGAATAAAAAAAGAATTTTGGAATTTGAATTCTTATAAGTGAGCTCTACCACACGATCTAGAGTAAGAAGAAAGAGTGATAATCCTAAATGCCTTGTAGCCTCCTGCTTAGAAGTGTGGTGCACGACACACCCATAAACAAGACTCTACTAGACACGGCTTGTAGAATCCCTAGGACAGAACTACTCTGATACCACTTTTGTCATGCCCCAAACCTGGGGGGCGAGACTGGCACCCAGTGCCTCACCTATCCTTGCGTACCAACTTGCAACTAAAAGACTCTGAAAATATGATGTCATACTTTGTCCATGGGCCACATTGCAAGATAACTGCGAATGCTGACTAAATGTCAATATATAACTGGGCCGACAAGATCGTCATAACCATTACAACTGACAAACCAACCAAATATACATACAAGGCCTGCAAGCCCAACATATTGCACTAACTAACAGGATATGTCTACAAGCCTCTACTGATGGATATACTGTGATCGGAACAGCTCCCCGACCTACTCATAACATATATATATATACAAGATGTACATAAGGCTCTAGACCCGGAAAATCCGAAAGTAATGGAGTTTACCGACCAAGCTGAACTCGGGAAACACTTATTGAGGAGGCCTACCCGTCTGTTTGTCTGACCTGCACGCATGAAATGCAACACCCCCAGAAAAGGGATGTCAGTACAAAATAATGTACTGAGTATGTAAGGCAATATACTGAAAGCTGAAACTAAACTGATAATATAATAACTGCAAGTATGCCGAAAGTCAAAGATAATTTGAATATATGCTTACCTGCTGATACTGACTCAACTCTCTCAATATAGTAAGTAAAATAAATGTCTGGCCCTATAAGGCTCGGTATACATATAAATGCTTTGTCGTAGTAGGCTCGTTCATAGGCGTTTGGCCATACGAGGTTCTGTATCTCGACCAGTTGGGCTCGCTCATAGGCGCTCGACCATAGTATGCTCGGTATATAACTTACCATCTGATCAGAGGTTGTCCAATAGGGGCCTGCCCATCGATTATAGCTCGATGGTAATGAAAATACTTTTAATACTATATATATGTAAATTCTCTGCTCTCTTGACTGGAAGAAGGAAATACTCAACTGAATATGAAGTCCCGATAAGGAGAATATTATAACTTACAAAACTAGGAAAATATAAGCAATTTGCGAGGCTAGCAAAATATACGTAAATTTCGGAATATGAATTATTCTTTATGGCTCATTAACAAAATCGTGTAATGACAAGATCATGCAAAATGAAATAAGGGTTTAGCCTTAATATACTCGTTCCTTGAATTATTCGAATGAAGTGAAGCTTCTGCTTCTGTGAAATATGTTGTAACGAGAGAATGAAGCTTCTGCGTTTTTTTGAATTTGAACGAAATGCTTGGAAAGAAGCTCGTGACTTCTAACGTGTTTTCTTTATCAAAGTTAGTCTTATAACCTTTCAAACTAAGAAGGAAAACGTTGTTTGAAATTTGAAATTTGCTTCTGCTTCAAAATGTTGAACGAAATTCGATTAATTGGTTGAAGTTTGGACGAAAATTGTTCCTAAGGATTTGAGATGAAATGTTTCTGTTTCTTGAGGTTGAGAGGAATCACGTTTCTATTTTTAAGTTGGAAAGAATCACATTCCTTTGGATTCATTTGATTCATAGTAGGCTTTTGCATATACTTAGTCATCATTTTTCATTTATGCCTAGGTTGCCATCTAGGAATAAGAGACTTATTACTCACATTCTTGACATGGTGGATGCTTGCCATGTGCTAGGAAATAATTTATCCACTTATTAGTTAACTGGGTAATGTTCTGTTACCCGGTAATTAATTAATTACCCGCATAATTTAAAAATTATCACAAATTATTTAAAATTTTATTTATTTTTAATATACTTTATACATCCTACTATCATGGTCATATGGTACCTTGTATGGTACTACTCTATAATTATCGGGTATTTTAGTTCGGGCCGTATTTTACCCCAAAATGGCAAACTTGGACATAATTTCTTTTTCTTTGACTTGCTCCCCCTTTCACCTTCACGAATTTACTAATCACTTATGAAATAGCATAATCCTTATAATCTCCAAATAATTTTTTACTTGGACTGATGTCAATTACCTTACGACAAATTCAACGTACAATACTTCAGGGTGCAACATCGTCGTAACTTAATACTGCAAAGCGTAACATCACCGTAATGTATTACTGCAGAGGGTAACATCGACTTAATACTGCGGGGCGTAACATTTCTAACCTCTTTTTCAAGTTTTGGATGATGGTCTTATTCGTGGATTCGACTTGTCTATTTGTACATGGGTGATAGGGCATTGATAGGATTTTCTTGATCTTATGATCTTTGAGGAATTTCGTCACCTTGCTACCTATGAACTGCTTCCCATTATCACATGTAATCTCGGAGGGGATCCCGAATCGACATTGTTTATCTTGAAAATGATAATTACAATTAGATTTGATTTTGTGGTTCTAAAAATACGTGATTTGTTTTAATGCTAGTTGTTAGGCAATAGATACTAAGTGTGAGACTAGAAAATAGGGTAAGAGCTTGAAGATAGATCGCTATGTAAACCGAGCAGCCGAGAATCGGGGTCTCAAGCTAGCCTACGCTGGGCCTGGGGGTCGAGCTATGTAAGAGTAAAATAACAAGTAAGAGATAGAGCAAGTGTTAATAATGTCAAATAAAGCACGTAAGGATAAATTAACACTTGTAAGGGTAGATTAACAATGAAAGATATAACATGTTATGACAATTCGATTAAAGTCATAAAAAGAGTCTAAATAGCCTAAACCGGTCAAATATCACATATAGCTCGTGTACCCACTTGTCACCTTGCATACACGACTCTCACATATCCCAAATGGCACAATTAATCCAATTCCTAAGGGGTAGTTTCCCCCCATACAAATTTAGGCAAGATATTTACCTCAAACAAGCCAAATCAATCCCCTAATAAGTCTTTTCCGCGGATATCTAACTCCGGACGGCACGACTCTAGCAAAAAATAACTTAATACCAAAAATAAAAACCATAGGAAACTATTCCGGACAATAAAGTTGTAATTTGTAAGGAAAATAAAAAAGTCAACTCGCACTTCGAAACCCAACCAAACTCACAAAATTCGAACACTCATTCAATAACGAGTCCAACCATACAAAAATTATCCAATTTCGACCACAAATCGACCTTCAAATACTCAATTTGTAGTTTAGGAGATTTTCACAATATTCTCCAGTTTGTCCAACTCAAAACACTAATTAAATGATAAAAACAATAATGGATTCAGGAATAATAATCAAATCCGAGTAAAAAATACTTATCCCGATCAACTCCTTGAAAATCCCTTTCAAAATCGCCTAAAATCGAGCTCTCTACCTCAAAAGATGAAAAATGGAACAAAACTCACGATCCAGCCCTTTTTTGCCTAGTTATTCCACTTTTGCGGACATTGGGTCGCTTCTCCAACTCCACACCTGCGGAAAATCCATCGCGGCTGCGGCCTCAAATAAGGCCCAGAGATTTACGCTTCCGTGGACAAAAATCGCATATGTGATCAGCTTCTGCCGACCAGCTCTTGCTTCTGCGAGCCCGCTTCTACGGACACCTGACAACACATGCGGTCTACGGTTCTGCACTTGCGGCCCAAAGTGCGCAGGTGGGATTGCACTGGAATCTCAGCTAGACAACAACCCTTCTAAGTCCAAAATGAACTCGGATTTAAGCCGAATCACACCCGAGGCCCCCGGGGCCTCGTCAAAACATTTCATCAAGTCCCAAATCACATAACCGACCTACTCGAGACCTAAAATCACATCCAACAACATCAAATCTACAAATCGCAACCCAATGCAAATTTATTGAATCCATGAACGTTCAACTTCCAAAACTAACGCCGATTCATACCAATCCAACTCAATTGACCTTAAATTTTGCGCACAAGTCATAAATGACACAATGGACCTATCCCAACTTCGTGAACAAAAATTCGGGCTCGATATTGATAAAGTCAACTCTCGGTCAAACTTCTCAACCTTCCAAACTTTCAACTTTCTAACTTTCGCCAATTCAACTACGGACCTCTAAATCAATACCGGGCATACTCCTAAGTTCAAAATCACCATACGAAACTATTGGAGTCATCAAAACTCCATTCCGGGATCATCTACATAAAAGTCACACTTTGGTCAACTCTTTGAACTTAAGCTTCCAACCTTGAGATAAGTGTCACAATCTACTCCGAAACTCATCTGAAACCAAATCAACAACATCGGCAAGTCACATAACCGAAATATAATATAGAGAAGGAAATAAATAGGGGAACAGTGCTAATATACTCAAAATGACTGGCCGAATCATTACAAAATGACTATTTATTTTAAATGTGTATTTTAATTTTCTAATCAAATAAAAAATATATTAGCTAAAGCTTTATTATTTTCTTTCTTAATTATAAAAGTATAGCCAAAATAATGGAGTTGCAATTTTTTCATAAATCCACAACATTCTTTAAATGCTTAAAGCCACCTATTACGTTGATTAAGTAAATAGAACAATTCTCATAATATATTCTGTTTCTTTCTTTGATAAGCACACACATTTTTGTTTCCCATCCAAAAAATTATTTTCGCAAAACTTGGAACAATTTGTACTCTGAGGCGAAAGACTTTACAGTCATTTAGAGTGTGTTTGGTACGAAGAAAAATGTTTTTCTAAAAAATATTTTCAAGGAAAATGAGTGGTTACCACTTATTTTCCATTGTTAGGTTGGTTAGCGGAAAATATTTTCCGAAAAATATCCTTTAGTGTTTGGTTAGAGAGTAGAAATTTTTTTAGGAAAATTTTTTTTTATGCTACTCTCATCATCCCTCCCCTCCACCAAGTCTTTAAAAATTTACACAAATCCAAAGAAATTTACATTTTTACGTAAAAATAACGTTGAAATTTGTGCTCCATAACTAAAAAAATACTCTTTTTTTGTCAAAAGAAAGTACTCTTTTTACAACTTGAAAAAAAAATACTCATTTGGTTGAAATGAAAAAAAAACCTTGTCTACATAAAAAGAAAGTATTTTTTTGTTAAAATAAAAAAAATACTCTTTTATATCATAAAAAAAATACTCATTTGTTGAAATAAAAAAAATCTATCTATAACATGAAAAGAAAGTACTATTAATAATATTTTTATTTAGGGTGTGGTGGGTGAAGAGGTGGCGTAGGTAGGTGGTTTGGGGTTTAGGGTTTGGGATTTGGGGTTTGGGTTGGGTTGGGATGGGGTTGGGTGGGTGGTGGTGGGGTGTGGGGGTGGGTTGGTAGAGATGGGGAATAGGGTGGGGAAGGTTGAGAAGGAGTTTTGGAAAATGTTTTTCTTCTCTTAATTAGGAAAATATTTTTCTCCAATTGGAAGAAAATGAATTTATGAGAAAAATATTTTTCAAAACATTTAAACCAACCAAACATAAGAAAATTGAAAAATATTTTTCGGAAAATGTTTTCCTTCATACCAAACACACCCTTAATGACTATTGTTTTGGAAGATTCGAAAACCTTAGACAATAATTCTTACCCAAAAAATAATTCAAATAAGGAATGAATTTATAATTGATATTAAATTCCTATGTTAGGAGTTTTCACCTAACTCAAATAAGAAAAAGTTAAATAGTCAAAATTTTAATTAATTCTAAAAGTCTAAATATTTGGAAAATAATTAAATAGCTATTTTGTCCAGTGTAAATTATATGTTAAAAGGAAAAGGAAAAAAAAAGACGAATGACATTTTGTTAAGGCCTTCATGCTTTTATTATTCGATTCAAATAAAGTAAAATCTTAATTGTAATGTCCTAAATGTTACAACTTAACAGTTCAAATACTGAAAGATTTAGTTGAAAATGTTTCGTTCATTTCAAGATTAATTTCTTAAAATTATATTTAAGACTTTAAGTAACTTGAGAATTTATCACTTTAAATAGTAAATAACGTTTCACCTTCTTAATTAATAAAATGTAATATTATTTCATAAGTTCTAGAGTCCAAGATTGGTATTATTCTAATAACGTGTAGTTATTATAGTAGGAAATAATTGGTGAATTTATTATTTATAGATGATAAACTAATGAAACTCTCTATTTTATCACGAATTAATATTCTAAATATTAGAAAAAATAATTAAATAATTATTCTTATATATTAGGGAAGTAATTAAAATTTTGTTTCTATATCTTAGAAAATAATACTATTTTGTTTAGTGTAAACTTTATTTAAAAAAGGTAAAAAAAAAGACGAACGATATTTCGCTAAGGTTTTTTATGCTTTTACACATAATAAATTATTTAAAAATATAAAAGTCAATTAATAATTTGAGAATATTTTTATCGTTCAATAGCTAACTTCTTAATATTCGTACTTTTATGATAATATAGACATAAATATAGATACTGATAATCTCATAAATTGATCATATGAATGGTGTGAAATATAAGATTTGCTGCACTTGTAATACTAGAAATATTATTACTCATAATGAAAATGCATTTATTATGTCAACAGAAAAGGACCAAGGTCAGATGTAGCATTAACACTTATTTTTCCAAGTCCCCTTATGTTCTTGCCAATTATGTAACAGACAAAATCGCAGATCAGATTTATTAATTACTATGTTACCTTAAGACAAAGTACGGATGACCAGTAATTTCTTTAACTAATTTCTTCTTTGACTTCTGTTCTAAAGTTTCCTATATAAACTCAGACCAATTATTTTTCATTTTATACAATATTATCTTTGACCAAAGCATTCAACAATGGCCGTAAATTTCTCCATGAGTGTTATCTTTTTCATGTTCTTCCTCCAGGGTAATCTTTATCTTTTTACCTATCCTTTAACTCAATTAGCCAATCTACTTTAGTTTCCTCTTTTAATTAGTATCACAAAGCAGTCAATCCCTATACCATGTTGGTTGCAGGGCTTTATATCAATTCAATCTTTTCTTTTTCCACTTTCCAGTATTGAAGGAGAGAACGTGGGAAAAGAACATTTAGCTTGTGCATTAGATTTGTAAAATAATGTTTCTGTTTACGGGGCGGATGCACTTTTAACGAAACGGTATTACGCGATACCGTCAGAAAATTTTATTAAATATATGTATTAATACTGTGAGAAAACAGATAAGTAGGAAGAAAATGACAACATTTGACATAAATTGTCTATTTGTGTATTGGATATGTGCTTCATCTTGCTCAAAGAAGGGTGAAAGGTTCAAACCTCAACGATCACATTTTCTTTTGCAAATATTTGAGAGATATTTGCAAATGTTCATGCTAATGTTTACAATGTTATTATTGCAGGATCGTATGCAGCCAACATCGTAATAAAAAATAATTGCCCTTACACAATTTGGCCAGCTACACTTACTGGTCAAGGACCCCAATTGCTAACAGGATTTGAATTAGCATCACAAGCTTCACAAACTCTTCAGGTACCAAATTCATGGTCAGGAAGAGTATGGCCAAGGTTCGTTTGCTCGAATGATGCGACTGGAAAATTCACTTGTCTTAGTGGAGATTGTGGGACTGGCCAAGTAACTTGCAATGGTAATGGTGCAGCTCCACCAGCATCCCTTCTCGAATTCACATTAGCAGGGTTTGGAGGCAAAGACTTCTATGATATTAGCTTGGTTGATGGTTTTAATTTACCAGTGTCTATTGTCCCTCAAAATAGAGCTGATTGTAACTCAACAAGTTGTCCAGTTGATATCAATAATCACGGATGTCCAGATGAGTTATCAGTAAAAAGTCCAGATGGTGGTGTCATTGGGTGCAAAAGTGCATGTCTGGCATTTCAACAGCCACAATATTGTTGCACTGGTCAATATAGTTCTCCACAAACTTGCAAACCAACCAAATACTCTTTACAATTCAAACATCTGTGTCCTCAAGCTTATAGTTATGCTTATGATGATGCAACTAGCACATTTACATGTACTGGAGCTGACTATTTGATTACCTTCTGCCCATGAGTTTGTTACATCTGAGAGATTACATGTAATAGAGCCATGATTTGCTTATCTTTTGTCCAGCCACCTAGTTGATTTATCTGGAAATAAAAATATTGAAGTCCTTTTTGTTAAATTTGTTTTACTCACTCTACCCTATTTTACGACGCTTATTACTATTTGGGAAGTTGGAACTTTTTTTTACCACGAAGTTTCCAAACATTTTTAAATATCTTTAATTACTAAAATTATATTTATATTATTTTTCATATAGTTTCTAAATAGGCAAAAAGTATTTTTTAAAAAAAATTAGAGATTCAACGTCTGAATTCACGTAGATAATTAAATTGTTAACCCTCTAATTTCGAATAATTACTTCATTCTTTTGAAATGAAAGGATACTTCTTAACTCTTTCATTTACGAACCTGCTCATTGTTTAGGGTAAGATTGGTTCACATTAAATACTCATATAATAGAGCGACATGTTTAATCGGAGATAGTTGGAAAGTGAGACAAGTGAAAACCAAGATCAGAAGCAGCAGCTTCGGTTGGCACCGGAAAGGCCCTTCGGGAATATTGCTAATGAAGACAAACGAATGTCTGCCACCAGATAGCATTCAATGAAGAATATTATGTAGTATTAAATATATAGCCTGTTATAGAGAATTATGTCATTCATAGTCTGCCATTACACATTCTTTAATGGTCCCCATAATTGTCATTTAAGAGTGACTTGATCCTACGACCTTGTTCCCTAGGTGCAACTATAAATAGTGATTCAATGGCCATTGTAAGGACATGAATTTTCTAACAAACTTATGCTATACATTATTCTAAGCTCAATAATATTTTATTCTCGTCTATTGATATTCTTATTATTGCCTTCAGAAGCTTTGCTCCCAGAACCAAGCTATTTGCTGTCTTATCTTGATCTCAACGCTAAGTCTTGTATTTTTATTTAATTTATTTATCCTTTTGGGATTAAATCGATTTATTTGTCTATAAACCGCGTACAAATTCAATTGTACCGTTTTATGGGTAAATAGTTTGGCGCCCACCGTGGAGCTTAGACAGTTGCATAATTGAATTGATCATTGCATCTATTAATAACCTGTTTAAATCATAAGAAAGTGACAGATAACAATGTCAATATTACACACAACGTTGAGGCACAAGGAAATACGCCTCGACAGAAAGGTTCGATCAGTGATACCCGCAACGAGGAGGGCGTAGCCACGCCGGTTATGGCGCGCAATATCCACAACACGTTCGAGAGGCAACTCCTAATTATGCTGAAGTACGAGCATGTTGTAAAAATGGTGAGAATCCTAAGGGAGCAACAAAGGGCTATTATGGGTCATCTCTCACAACAAGATCAAGTCATGACAGAGTTGAAGCAAGAGTTGTCGGGTGCTTCCAACAAAGCAAATGGAAGAGGTCTGGTTCCTCTTGGTTCAAGCTTTACTGTAGGAACTTTATAGCTATAGGAATGTCAGAGGCTGCTGAATCCAATTAGGAAAAGCTCTATTCTTGGTTTGAGAGACGCATCGAGGATTTGATGCCACTTTTTAATACAAACCTACCATTAGTCTAAGAGATTGAATTATGGTGCACATTTTATTGGTTTGATCCATTTTGAACTACTCGGTTCACTTTGGTTTAGTTCGATCTATTTTGAATTAATTAGGTTCAATTTACCAGATTTTTGGTGCATAAATAAATATATAACCATCAAACCGAATAAATTTTGTCTAATTCGATTTAATTCTCTAACTCTATTGAATGATGTGATTAGATGCACAAAATTAAAATAAAATTTTAAATTAGCAAATATATTATATGGATAAAAAGAGATAATATTAAAATCACATTCAATAAAATATTGAAGATCAAGGCAAAGAAAAAAGAAGCAAATATATTATTTAATAAATAATAAAATAGTTGTACTAAGAAAAGAAATCAAAAGATGAAGAACTACAAAAATTTTAAGAGAAGGAAAGGGGGAACATCAGGGATTCGATCCTGCATCTAAGATCTGGATTTATTGGTTTTTAACCGGCACCTAGAGCCAACATATAATACCAGGTGCCGTCCTTAAAATATATAGGTACTTGTTTGTAAAATGTCAAAATACATATATACACGCACAAAATTTTACCCGAGCGTCCGGGTGGCATACCACCCCCGACTCTGTACATAGATCCGCCCCTGGGGGGACGGCAGCGGATCTGGTAACAATAACGGGAATGATCCTTCAAAATCAAACTCATGTGATTTATGAGTTAAATATATGCCCGAATGGATCATATCCTGGGTGTACTGCCAGTGTTGAAAGGACCGATCTAAAAAAAGAACACTTGTTGCCGTTCAAACCAAGCGCGACATCAGAGTTAATCCCAAAGTGGTTAATGCCAGACGTGCCAAAATATGATGGGACTACGGATCCTCAGGAGCACATTGCCACCTACACAACGACGGTGAAAGGAAACGACTTAACTCCGCACGAAATTGAGTCAGTCTTGCTGTAGAAGTTTGGGGAGACCCTCACAAATGTGGTCTTGCTGTTTTTGCTTCTACCGAGCACTCAATAGATTCCTTCCAGATGCTCATGGATTCATTTATCAAGGCCCATGCCAGGGCCAGGAAGGTTCAGACCTGAAAGGCTAACATATTCAGAATTGCTCAAGGAGAGTCTGAATTGCTATGAGAGTTCGTGACCAGCTTTCAAAAAGAAAGGATACTACTACCGGCCATGTCAGATGAATGGGCAGCTGAGGCATTTATTGAAGGGCTAAATCCAAGGAGTTCTGACTCTTCCTGAAAATTGAAAGAAAGTCTGCTCGAGTTCCAAACGACAACATAGACAGATGTCCACAACCGCTACGAATCGAAGATAAGAATAAAAGATGACCAACTCGGTTTCCCGGCATCAACTAAGGGTCGGGACCGAGAGAAGAATAAGGAAAAGTTGAAGGATGATTTTGACTCAAATCAAAGGTCTTCCAGAGGTCAGTTTTTGCCCTATGAAAGGGCCGAAGGACGCGGAAGAGGCTTCTGGTCAATGAATCGGTTCGCTACTGATAGGAGAGCGGATCGCGGCCGGAATAACAGATCGTTGCAGGACAAAGAGGTATCGGGCTCTCGAGATTCCACCTACCCCAAATTGTCCGAGTATAACTTCAATGTCAGCATAATGGAACTAGTATCAGCAATGAGGAACATTAAAGTAGCACGGTTCTCGATGCCGATGAGATCCGACCCCAGTAAGAGGGATCCTAATATATGGTGTGAATATCATGGGATTAACAACCTCCAGATTGGCACTGCCGACATCTGCACGAGGAGGTGGTGACATTGTTGAAAAACGGCCATCTCAGAAAGTTCTTAAGTGATTGGGCTAAGAATAACTACGGCCGCAACCAGAATAACACTAAACCCTCAAAAGCAGGAGAAGATCCTCCTCATCTAACGATCAACATAATTTTTGTGGGAAAGGAGATTAATGGGGTAACCTTTTCGGCAGCAAAAAAGACAAAGGTGTCTGTGGCCCAGAGCAAGAGACTCCAGGAAATCGGCGAGGATGATATCACCTTCACGGAGGAGGACACAAATGGACACCTACCACTACCACACAATGATGTACTGGTAATTTCTCTTAATGTTTTAAATTTTAAAATTAAACGTGTTGATGAAAAAATCTCTATTTATTTAATTTTTCAATAATATTTTATTTAAGAGATGTGAAAAAGTAACACTAAAAATAAAAACGCTTACCGGAAATTATATATTTCAGATATTGTGACCATTTTATTATTAATGTGTAGTGTTGTGATTTTTAAGTGATAAAATAAAGTTCTATAATATTTGTGAAGAAACCTTATAATTATACGATTATTTTTAAAATTTACCTCAACTCATAGATACCAAAAGACAAAAAAAAAAAAGGGAGTAAGCGAGAGGAGTCAAAATACCAAGGGTGTTTATCGGGCGGGCTGGGATGGGCTGAACGGGAAAACCCCCAGCCCGTTCGGTTAGCGGGCGGGCTGTTATAGGGCTGAGATTTTTCGGGTTTTCATGGGCCCGTACGGGTTAGGGCTCTGGCGGGCCGGGCTCATTTTTTTTTTAATTTAAATTTTATTTTTCTTATTCAATATTATTGATAGTTAAGTATTTGCAAACTTTTAAGGGTTAGAATTAAACTTTGAAGTTTAAAGTTTTAAATTTGAAATTTGTATTTTATAATTATAAAATTGAAATTGAAAAGTATATGGCTACAAAAAATTATTTAATAAGAGTATAAGACCAATAGGCAAATGTAAGGAACAAACTCCGAAGACCAATAGGTTCTTTTTTGATTTTCTTTTATTTTTGAACTTGCAAATTAAAACTTAAAAGTTTACAATAATTATAAAAAATAAGAAGTAGTACATCACATGCTTTGCATCATTTTTGTAAGTTCTTCCATATCAACATGAGGTTCTTGGTTTCCGGGATTGATTGAATCGGAACCATAAACCATTATATCTCAAATTTCTTGGTCCTCCTCTTCATCTACCTCGTCACGCCCTTTATTTCGCCGTTCTGATCTTATCCAATCTCCGAAGCATACTAGAATTTCCAAAGCGTTGCTGCCCAATGAATGACGGGTATCTCCTAGCTGCTGTCTTGCTTGGCTAAATGCGCTCTCTGATGCGACTGTTGAAATCGGCACATTTAGCACGTCTCGAGCCATGGCCGAAAGAACAGGAAATTGATTTGAGTTGCTCCTCCACCAACTCAGCGGTAGAAAATCCTTTGTGAGGGGCTCTGGTGACTTTTGCAAGTAGAATTGTAGTTCATCAATATTTCTGCTACTGGTTTGTTGATGCTCTCCTAGTGTAGACCAAATCTGATAATCTTGAACACAATCATCATCATCCATAGTTGTTCCAGATGTTGAAGGATTAGTTGAAGGAATATTTGCATCTACAACCGAAGAAGCATCAACAATGTTAGCATAATAATTATATAAAGTTTGTAAATGTGTGTGTAGCTCAGAAATACAAGTGTCAATATCAGGAGTTTCAGTTGGGCCAACATCCATATAAGTATATAAAGCTCTAATTAATTGGCGACACTTTATCATTTTGACAGTAGGGTTTAAAATAGCACCAATTAGGTAAATATAGGGAATTGGGTAGAAATACTTTTTAAACTTATCTAGCATAGATTCAACAACAGTAGCATATCCTTCTTTCTGCTTCAAATTATGTAGTAAAAAAGAAATTTCAGCAATATGAACTAAACCATTTGAAATGGTAGGATAATAAGCTTCAGAAAACTCAAGTGAGATGGAGCGAGTGTACCGGGATTCCTTATGCCGCACTAATTTTGAATTTTTGATATCAAAATTCAAACTTCAATTGATAGACCGAAACTTGATAGTTGATAATACTCGAATACTTGATAATTAATACCACACTTCACTTGAATAATTGATATTTGATAATAATAATTTTGTAATGGCTAAACTAAATAATTGATGAAACTTGAAATAATAAATAATTGAGAATTTGAGATTTGAGAATTTAAGAACTATAATATCAAGAGAGAATTGAGAGTTTGATACTTAGAGAGAATTAGAGTAGTAAGAGAGTGAATTTGTGAGAAAAAATGAAGAAGAAGGGGGGCTATTTATAGATTTTGGGGTGGGAGGGCTATATTATTAATGGGGGGCCGAAATTGGGAAATTGGCCGTTTCTGCAATTTCTGGCCGTTTCCCAACGGTTATTTCTGAATTTGACCGTTGGGAACGGTCCAATTTAATTGAAAAAAAAAATTTCAAACGGAAACCGAGCTGTTAACGGGCTGCAGCCCGTGTTCAACCCGTTAAGGAATTCGGATTTAACGGGTTCGGGGTACCGTTAGTCTAAACGTGAACGCACAACTCGGGCCCCGTCCCAACCCGCCCCAACGTGAATAGTAACGGGCTGAAAACGGGTCAGCCCGGCCCGTAAACACCCATAGAAAAAGAGTAAATAGCGCAAAACCGGGATTGCATTTCTCCTAAATCCTTCCGAGGAAAACAATATCACTGTCTCTTCTTTGTTCAAACTTCAAAACCCTTCTACTCTCCTTCCCTTAACGGGACGATGACCGACCGTGACCGAACTCGATACCGTGACCGTGAAATTGACCGGGATCGTGACCGTGACCGGGAGAGAGAGCGAGAGAGGGACAAGGATAGAGACAGAGATCGGAAACGTGACCGGGATGACCGTGACCGGAGAGACCGTGAACGTTCTTACACCCCTGACCATATAAAAACCAGTCGACACACTCGCTCCCGAACTCGTTCCCCTTCCACTGACCGTCACCGCCACCGCCACCGTTCTACTTCCCGCTCCCGTTCTCCCACTGACCGCCGCAACCGCCACCGTCACCACCGTCCCTCAGTGGAAAGTCCTCCTAGAAAGAGACGAAAAGACGATGGCGATAGAGATAAGGATAGGGATAGGGATACGCGGAGAGAGGTTGAGGATTTTGTGGACGGGATAGCGAAAGAACAGAAGAAGCAGAAGAAGAAGGAGGAGGGGGGGAGTGGCGATGAAGAGATGATGGATGAGGAAGAGATTGAGATGATGAAGAAATTGGGTATACCGGTAGGGTTTGATTCGACAAAGGGGAAGCCAGTGGCAGGGAATGATGTGGGTGCTGTAAGGAAAGTCACTAAACGGCAGCCTCGACAGTACATGAATAGGCGTGGTGGCTTCAATAGGCCCTTGCCTGCTGAGTGCAACCGCTGATTTTCCCAGGTTTTTGTTCTTATTGTCTCTATAAACGAAGAGTTTAGTTCCTCATTTTTTTTCTTGTGGGTGTGTTTTTTTTTTTTTGGGGGGGGGGGGGGAGGGTTAGTTTGAAATTTTAAGTATTAGAGAGTTGATTTATGTATATTTAGTGTTTGGTTGAGCTTCGTAATGGAATTATGATGTTATCCGTCAAATAAGGAGTATACTTGTTTGGTTAGGGACTAGTGTAATGAAAATGGAAGGGGGGGGGGGGGGTTAGTTTTGAAATTTTAAGTATTAGAGAGTTGATTTATGTACATTTAGTGTTTGGTTGAGCTTCGTAATGGAATTATGATGTTATCCGTCAAATAATGAGTAGTGAACTCTTACTTGTTTGGTTAGGGACTAGTGTAGCAAAGCAGTGATAAGAAAATGAAACTTGGGCCTAACTTAATCCCAAAAGCTAGCCATATGGGACTCAATGTCATTGTTTTGGATTAGTTGAAGAGTTGAGATGAAGGAGAGAAATTTAAAACAGTGTTATTCAGTGAAAATCCGACTATTTAGTGAATTTTGTTTCTTATTGCGAGTATAAAACATGTGCATGTTTAACCCTTTAAGCTTTTAATAAGGCATGATATACATTTTTACAAAGTGTCGGACTCATGGGTTTTTTCAAGCTTCAATTTTTTTACCCCTTCTAAATAAATTAGATAATCTGGAAGTGCATCTGAAGATAATATCCCCGTCCGAAAAGCTTTTCTTTTAAAAGTCCCTTCATTGTAGCTTTGCACTGTCTTTGTCCTTATGCCATGTTCATGAAAAAAGATTGTTTAGAAAGATTGTGTCTGGGAAATGGTTACTTGCAGATTTTGGTGGAAAATTAGGAAGAGAGTGCAAAAGATATGATAGTCATGGAATTAATCCATTTGCATTAGTGGAATTAAGAATGCATAGCAACATTGATTCTCTTTCAATGCATACTTATACAATTTCCACACAAATTAAACTGAAACAAACTGATGCCCTTAAGTGTAATTACATGTATGCAGGTTGCGATTTTTTTTTTTGATAATGGTAACATGTATATTAATAAATAAAACAGCACTAGGGCAGTGCCAAGCCATATTTACAAGGAACAAAAACCAGCTATGTCAACCTAAGATTACAGTGCACCTATCAGGTCTACTAAAGGTTCTGCCTCCTCTACACAACTTTCTTTACACCAGAAATGAAACAAAAGTAAACTCTTCATCTTGATTTTCTGTAAAGAATTGCTTCTGTCTTCAAAAGTTCTTAAATTTCTCCTTCCAAACTGTCCACCATATGCACGTAGGAACCAATCGCCACCATTTCTTCTGTTTCACTATACCCCCATTGTAATTCCAACACTTCAACAGTTCACAAGTGTTAGCTGTCATGCTCCATTTAACGCCCACAATATTAAGAAAGAGCTGCAACAGTTGGTCAGTAAAAGGACAATGAAGAAACAAATGGCTATTAGTTTCTATAGCTGTACCACATAATATGCATCTAGAGTATAGCTGAAAACCTCTTCTTCTCAAGTTCTCTTGGGTTAGACAAGCCTTTCTTGCAACTAACCATGAAAAGCATACCACCTTGAAAAGTGTCTTTACTTTCCAAATATACCTCCAGGGCCATTGTCCTAACTGTTGGTTTGAAGCAGCAATTAGAGTATATGCGGATTTGACCGTAAAATTCCTACTCCTGCAAAGGTTCCAACAGAGTTTATCTTCAGTTTCTCCAAGACCTTGGAATTGTTCCAATATATTAGCGAAATCCACAACCTTCTCTAATTCCCAATCATTCAAGGCCCTTCTAAAAGTAACATTCCATCCTTGCTGACCCCAGGCAATGTCTAAGTGGATGTAGGCGATGTTGCAATGCTGAAAAAATCAGGAAAAAGTTCTTTGAGAGGATCATGTCCTAACCAGTTTTCACTCCAGAAAAGTGTTTTCCTTCCCTTACCCACCTTTATGGTTGTATTATAAGCCAGAGTATTCCAGTGAAGTCTGATTGACTTCCATACCCCAACCCCATGTGGACTATTAACAATGTTAGAGCACCATAGTCCATTTTGTCCGTACTTGTCACAGATGACCTTTCTTCACAAAGCATTAACCTCCAGATTGTACCTCCAAAGCCACTTCAAGAGTAAACTCTGATTGTGGGCTTTAAGGTTCCTAATACCCAAGCCCCCTTTGTCTTTGCTTGTGATAAGAGAATTCCAGTTAACCAAATGAATAGCTTCCTTCTCTCTGTTTCCTTGCCATATAAAGTTCCTTCTTAGTGCATCCATTCTTTTCCTTACCTTGCTTGGTAAGGGAAACAAAGACATTACATATGTAGGAAGTGCATCCAAGACACTATTAACCAATACCACCCTTCCACCCAAGGATAAATACTGGCTCTTCCATATTGACAGCCTCTTTTCACATCTTTCAAGAGCCCCATTCCATATTTCCTGCACTTTGTTCTTGGAGTCTAGAGATAAATCCAAATATATAGTTGGTAGAGAACCCACCTCACATCCCAGTATAGCTGCTAGGGCCTAGATATCATCTTCTTTAACTGGGAACAACATGCTCTTCCTCCAATTTACATGGAGCCCTGAGACTGCTTCAAATATAACAAGAATGACTTAGATATTTTAGTTGATCTGCCTTTGCCTCACAAAAAACTAAAGAGTCGTAAGCATATAGAAGATGGGTGATCTCCACACTATCTCCCTCCCTGTTTGAAGCTTTAAAACCTTTCAGCCAACTATTGTTGTTTGCATTTCTTAACATTTGGTTCAATCCTTCCATAGCAAAGAGGAAAAGAAAAGGTGATATGGGATCCCCTTGTCTCAAACCTATCTCAGAAGGAAAACAGCCCTCTGGAGAACCATTCACCAAAATGGAAAATCTGACTGTTTTGATGCAGAAAGATATCCAGTTGATCCACTTCCTACCAAAACCCATATCCTGAAGAACTTTGAGTAAAAAGTTCCAATTAACATGATCATAGGCCTTCTCAGTATCAAGCTTACAAAGAATTCCAGGAACCTGCCCTTTAAGTCTGGAGTCCACACATTCATTTGCAATCAAAGAAGCATCCATGATTTGCCTGCCTCTTATGAAGGCCATTTGATGCCCTTTCACTAGTTTGTCCGCCACTTTCTTGAGCCTCTCTGTCAACAGTTTGGAAATGATCTTGTAAATGCTTCCTATAAGACTAATAGGTCTGAAATCCTTGAGTTCCTTAGCACCTTTTTTCTTTGGAATAAGGGCTATGTAAGAAGCATTGAAACTTCTCTCAAAATACTCATTGTTGTGGAAGTTCCTGATGGCCTGCATGATATCTTCTTTCACAATCTCCCAGCAATTATGGAAAAACCCCATAGAGAAACCATCAGGGCCCGGTGCCTTGTCAACTGCACATAGCTTCAAGGTCTCAAATACTTCTTGTTCTTCAAATACACCTTGCAACAATTCATTATCTTCCTCTGTACTGCTGCATTCACCTTGGAAGTTAAAATCAGGTCTCCAGATTTCTGTTTCTGCATATAGTTTCTGATAAAAAGACACTATCTCGGTTTTAATTCCATGTGGCTCAATAATTTCTTCCCCTTGAACCTCCAGCTTATCTATATGATTGGCTCTTCTATGATAGTTGGCAATTTTCTGAAAAAACTTGGTGTTTTTGTCACCTTGTTTCAGCCATAAAGCTCTAGATCTTTGTCTCTAAGATATTTCTTCATTCTTTGCAATCTCTTGGAATTCCATGTGCAAGCTTGCCTTCTCAAGTAATTCGGCCTCATTTAATGGTCTTTGTTCCTGCAAAAGATCCAAGTTTTGAATTTGGTTCAAAAGCTCAATCTTCTTCCTTTTCAAGCTCCCCCATTAAGCACATTCCACTCCTTTAACTTAACTTTCAACATTTTGAGTTTATAAGCCAGAATATAATCCGGCCTTCCAGTGATCTCACATGAATTCCACCATCCTGCCATCCTCTCCTTAAACCCTTCCACTTCCATCCACCAATTCTCAAATTTGAAATAAGATTTTGAGAAATCCCATTCCCCACATTTCAGAGAAATAGGGCAATGATCAGAGACAATTCTAGGAAGAAGAGACTGCTTAATATTGTTAAACTTCTCGTCCCACTCAGCTGAAAACAAGAATCTATCCATTCTTGAAGAACAATCATGATTGTTTCCCCTATCCCAAGTGTACCTACCTCCCAATAAAGGAGGGTCAACAAGCTCTAGATCTTCTATTACTTTTGAAAAATCCTTCATAGCTCTGGTAATACCCCTGCTATTCTTCCTTTCAGTAGCGTATCTAGTAGTGTTAAAATCACCACAAACCACCCAAGCACCTTTACAAACTCCTCTAATCGCACCCAGCTCCCACCAAAGCTCCTCTCTCTCCCTTCTACAGTTTAGGGCATAGACCCCAGTAAGGAACCAAGAGAAATTCCTATTTAGAGAAGAATGTAACCCAGTATTAACTAATTCCCCGGCCCACACCCTTTGTCCCACATAATTAGAATACCTCCACTCCTCCCATTAGACTCTAAACCTCCATAGTCTGCCCATCTATTGCTACACAAAGACCTAACCACCGCACCACGCTCCCCTTCCATCTTTGTTTCTTGAAAACAATAGATATCTGCTCTCCATTCTTGCATTAAAGATTTTATCACCCTCTATTTTCAAAGTCATTCAAACCCCTCACGTTCCATGAAATAATTTGTACCTTCATCAAGAACTGGTAGAGTTGTTTGTTCCCTTGCTCCTTGATCCACTTTCTTTGAATTTGATGTCAAATTGTAGATTCTTGACTTCATTCACCCCTTTTTGTTTTGGGTAGATGGGTTAGAGCCACTAGTTTCCTTTCGCTTCTCGTGCTTCTTCTTGTCCAATTTCATGAACAGAGACCAGGTCTAAGTCCACCCCAAACTGCTTGCTTAGCTTCATGACATTTCGGTGAACCCATAATGAAGCTTCTAACTCAGCCATCTGAATTTGAACATCTAGCGGTTGGACATCTTCAATTGGCCAGTGTTGAGATTGTTCCACTCGAATTAATTGTAGCCCAGAATTTTCTTGGTTTTCTACTGCCCGTTCCCTCGATATCCGGCCCTGCATCATAGAAAGTTTCTTCGTTTCCTTCAGAAATTCGAAGAAGATTTTGACTCTGATAACTAACATGAGCATCTTCTTTTGCAACCTCCGCTGAATCCACCATTAATAAAGAGTCGCTTGACTGAGAAGCTTGGTTAGCTTCGATCTCAACGAGGAAAGAATCCACTATATTCAGTGGTCTGGGCTCTAGAGGAGTGAAAGAGCACAAAATTTGGTCTGGCCCAATTTCCTGCCTTTGGGCCCGGCCCAAATCCGATTCTTTAGCCCCAAGAGACGGTCCATTTAAAACTAAATCCTCCACGTGCTCAGCATGCCCTAGCAACAATCCGAATTTGGAATTAGATGACTCCCCTTGTTCTCCCCCATAACCAGCCATTACAAGACTCGGCTTTTGTGGGTTACTCAAAAATAATTCTGGCCCAATTCCTTTCTGCAATATAAATGGCCTTTGAACCAAGCCCAAACATGAGTCTTTGGCCCCAGAGTTTGTTCCAGCAACAGGAGCCTCCACGTGCTCTGCATGCCCCTTTAGCTGTCCAATTTTAAAGTGTGACACTTCCCCATGCTCTCCCACGCGACCAGCCACCCTAGCCCCTATATCTTCTGCCACCAGATGTGACTGTACACAGACCATAGCCCTAGAATCCCTTTCCTCAGTAATCCTCCGATCAACAGTCACCATCGGAGTAGATTCACACCAAATTGGCATGGAGAAAACCAGACCGTCGTTTTCCACTTCAATGCATTTGGGAATTTTGTCAATTGGCCCTCTTACTCTGATTCTTGGCCAGTTCAGATGGTTTCTGAGATGCCTTTTCTTCTGTTTCTACCCATCCGCCGCATTTCATCCTTATCTCCTCCATGACCTCTTTTGACCATAAATGTAAAGGTAAGCCGATAACCCTAATCCAAAGAGGCTCACTAACGAGACCTGCCGGAGAGCAGCTGGCCTCCGGCGACCACTAAATCAGTTTGATGGGTTCTTGTTTCCGTCTCCACACCCCAAGCATAACTTGTTCTGCCATCTTCTTGTTGGGAAATTCAAAAAGAAACTGTTGCTCGTTTAGGTCATAAATCTGGACGCCGCAAGGTAACTTCCATCTATCTGCGGCCCATCTTCTTAGCTCCGACCTAGTTGGAACTTCTGTCTTCCCAGCAAAGGATCCAACCAAACATCTGCTGAGAGTGTCATTATCTGTTAAAGCAACAGATCTAGGGACGCTGATACGCTGACTTTGATGTACGAAAGTGAGATTCCCCTGCTTAGGTTGCCATTTGCTCTGGTTAGTTGCTGCTGCATATGTGATCTCCTGGGTTTGAGGATTCTGCACAGCAACGTTGACTGGGTTTTCGAGGATAAACTTCTCAATTTTTTGCATCTATGCCTCCCCACCCTTTGTTAGGAGACAGTTCAGGAATTATAATGACTGATCTCCTCTCCCCTGCCACAATACTTATGAATCTACTGTATCTGTTGTACTTTTGAGAATAGTAGTAGTTATGTAGAATTGTAGATGATCAGTTAATTTCCAAGTATTGTATTTATTACCTCTGGATGCAGATGTCATGTGCATTAAATCGTAAATCCACAGCATTGCCTTCCTACTAACTGTCATTCTACGCATTGAATTCCTTCTCCTTTCAACCCAATCGTACCACCTTTCGGAACTAGAGAAGTCAGAAATATCAAAAAATTTGTCCCCAGATGTGAAAAAAATCTTTTTAGCACTGTTACCATAATCACGAACCATGTTTTAATCAAGTTAGAATAGATTCAAGAAAAAACTCAGTTCCTCCAGTGATCTCCGATGATCAGAAAGCTTCCTAACAGCTTATTCGTACTTTACCTCGAAAGTCGTGCCTGAGAGCATTCTCATTTTTAACGTCCTTAAGATTATAGCACTGAAATTGTATGCAGGTTTAGATTGAGATATGTAAATTCATCAATGGTCAAGAATCTAATCGTGTTTAAGATTTGAACTAAATTTCAGAATAGCGGATGCTTGTCAGTCATTCATGTTTTCCTAGTAAGTTATTAACTCATATTGGGTTTACATTCTCTAAAATTTGGTCAACTCCCCTTTATGGTTGGTTATCTTTGTTTAACATTAAGATGGTTGGTTGAAGTTATTCAATGGGTTATTGCAAAATATTCCAGAATCCGTGGTGTAGCATTTACTGTTTAGTGATGGACGCATAGAAGCCCGGGGTAAGTAGAAAAATTATATAATCTTCACCTAGTGGAGAAAAATGTAAAACAAAAAGAAAGAGATACAGAAAAAAGAAATTTTAGTCTTATGTAGAGCTTTGGGAGTCAGTTTGATACAGCACTCTTATAGTTTCTTGATCTTTGGCTTTCCGTGATGCTTAGTGCTGCTATAGCCTTCTTAACATGGCCCAAAATTGGCAAAGGTTGGTTGGGGGCAGGGGAGGAGTATCTTTAATGTGCCAATGGCAAGCTATACCTTAGTAAGTTGTTTCACAGTGTTGATTTTCTTTTTATCTAGTTGCCAAGCAAAATATAAAAGAGCCACATGTGTTAGACTTGTTATTGTTTTCTTCTGATACGGTAAAACTTAGCCTCCCAAACCCCCAACCCAGGAGACCAAAAGTCCTTTCTCACTTTGTTTCCTTCGTGAGGCAAACCTCCAAGCTTGTGGTTGGAAGTGAGGGTCAGACCACTAGGCTAACAATGCGAACGCATACCTTCTTTATGTGTTCCCTACAGGGAAGTATCTAATATTGCAGAAGAGCATAACTTCAGCTGCACCCAATATTCGATGACAGCAAAATGACATGTATGATATCAACAAATCTGTTTATTTTTGATAAGTTTCTTTAGTCATTTCTTGGTAAACCACTTTTTAAACAGGTTTATCTGCAAACCTGTCCAAGAAGTGGAAACCTTCTTTTCTGGTTTGCTTCAAAATTGTCCTGATGTAGGAAGCGTGTTGTTTTCATGTAGTAAACGTGAGATTAATTGCTGTTGTGTAACTGGAAAGTCTGCGAGAGTATTGACTATTTGGAGCACAATAAACGAAGAAAAAGACAACAGGGGCTACGTAGATGGCTGATGAATATGGCATGTTTCTGAATGTAATGAGTAAACAAAAAAGTGGAACCTTTGTCACTCTTTTATTCTCATCAAGATTACGGGTCTCTTTTCTTCTTCCCTTATTCTTGCTCTTCCAGCTTCTTCCCGCTGCAGTTGTTGGAAAAGCACTGAATAAGGTAAGGAAGGATGGAGCTCCTGTTAGTTGTCTTTGCCCTGAGCGTGCTTCTTTTGATAAGATTTAGCTAACGTCTTTTGCCCCAATTGGCAGTTTGGTATGCTGAGTCTATTCCGTACTAGGGTTTCAAGCTTTTACCGTGACACATTAAGAGATTAGAATGGTTACATTACCATAATCCGAGTGTATTTTCCTGGAAATTCTTTGCAATTTGGACAGTCTACTGAAGTACAAATATTAAGAATTGTATTAAGGTTTATACATATTTAGCCCTATTAACTCCTGTATTTATTGCATTGCTTTTTAACAATACCTCAATTACTTTCTTAGCTCGATGAGAGTCGGTTTTCTGCGCTTAATGAAGAGAAACTAGAAGAGAAGACTATTAACATGACATGGTCGATTAGGAGTTAACTTTCGTAGTAGCGAAATAATAGAGGTGGCAAAAACATCGAAAACACATCAGACACCTACTTCTCACTCACATTAATTTTTTTGGATAGATAGTATATTTCTAATGCATCATAAAATAATGTTTTATTGAACCCATCCTAATGGGTGATTAGTTGGCTGGGTTGCTCTCCAATACAAGATACAGTTTTTTTCCATCTTTAGGAAGTAGTAGGAAGATGGTAGTAAGCGGTAACTGGTTGCCATCAGTTGTGAAGTAGCTCATGTAAGGATTAAGTTGCTACTGGTTTTTGAGTTTGTTTCATGGATACTTGTCAGTGTTGTCAAAGGTTCATTCAAGGCGCACTTAAGCCCTAAAGCTCAGAAAAGCTCAAGGAGGGTGCTTTGCCTCACTTAAGCTGCGGTTCGGCATTAGGCAAGGCACCAAGACATGCCCCTTATTGCCCATGAGTTCTATCTTAAATGGAGCAATACTAGACTACAAATATAACCGGCAAATAAGTGTATTAGTTGTTAAGGAAAACAATATGAATGAGTTTGTTACTTTTCTCTTGAATTACATGTATATTTTTAATTTTTTCTTGCATTGTGCCTTTTATAATTGCAGCCTACACTTAAATTGCGCTTTGCCCTTAAAGCCCAAATGGACCTAGAGCGCTTTTTAGAGCTTTGGCCTTTGACAACACTGATACTTGTGTTTGTTCTTATCCCCTTTAACGGTATTGATACTCACCATTTATATGATACTACTAGTATTGACATGATGCGAAATGGTACCTTCGGAATTTGCCTGGACAATTGTTTTGCTCCTAATATTACCATTTATATATGATATAATACTTTATCGGGGTACTTTATCGGGGTTTTTTTCTTGATAAGTAATACACATACTTATTACAGGGTCCATTTTATTCATAGTTTGATTGACTTAAGCATCAAGGAAAGGTTGTATTTTGGAAGATGGAATGATACTTTGACAGATAGGTTTCAGCCCTATTCCCTTTGATCCTGTAGCTAGTTGTTGGATTATTGCTGGTAATCCTTTTTATCTTTATTTAAAACACTTCCACTGGCTCTTGTAAGTGGTCTTTGTACTGTTCTCAACCAATCAAAATTGAGCGCTTAGTTAAATGTAATATTACTGAAAAAAGGAAAATAAGTTTTCATCAGATAAACATTTCATTAACTTCAAAGAAATTGCCTCGTTGTACAGAGATAACAAATGTTATTGGTAAAGGACATTTATTTCCCTCTATACAGTTTGCTCATTTTGTAGTTTCATTTTTTTGTGGTGTTAAGAGGTACTGTGATATAATGAAGAGTGGATAGTGATGAAGCTTATTGCCTATAGGTTAAGATTTAGAAAGGGCTTTGCTTTCATGGGGGATGAGCATGGCTATCATGGTCCGATTTGGGAAGTTTTTAAGTTCACAATTGCATGTTTCAGGAATTTGGAATGAGGCATTTTCGATATGAATATGGTTGGTTATTTGTGAGAAAAATATTTGACAATGTGTTTGCATTTATTTGTTAAGGTTCTTCCTTCTTTGTGCTACTTCTATATTGAAGAACTCAAATAATGATTTTAATGTGATGTTCGCTCTATCTGCAGATGGAATGCACTTTTTGCCTGGCTTCTTATGTGAGTGTGCCTCTTTGTCCAAGTACCGGAGACAATATAAGATCCTTTCAATTGTATGTTTAGGTCATAATGTGCTGTTTTTCTCAAAATTTCATGGTAATTGGACTTCTGCGGTGGAGAATAGGTTCACAGTTTGCTGCAGCCTGCAGTCAAGCAGTAACAGATGCGACCAGTACTTCAGGGTCCTGCCAAATGGTTTGCTGGTTAATGGTGCCCCCTCCCTCCCTTTAAAGCAGTCATCTTTTAGCACCATCTGTTATCTCATTGATGCAAACATGCATTTGGGCTATTGCTTCTTGTCTTAGCTGCTCTCAGATCTCTCCCGAATGATAGGCATTTCTTCATAAATCAACTTACATTTGGATTTGACTATAGTGTTGCTCTCTATGCACTTTGGTGTGTGCACTAAAGTCTTGGATTGATCCCTTTACCTTGTATTGATATTTGTAATCTTGGCCATTGGTATGAACTGTCATTTACTTTCTTGATGTTGTAGAATCTGACCCAGCTTTGGGGCATAAGCTATTTAACTCAGGTTGGAGTGATCTGAAGGATATCTGATGGTTCCTTACAGTATGAAAATGGTTATAACGGACAATGAGTTTTCGCTCAGGATTGATGCTTTTTAGTCATTGAGAAGGAAAGAAGATAACGGAGGTGGGAAAATGGTTCTTTTTTTTCCTTTTTTTTTTTTCTGGTAGTTCTATTTTTTCCAAAAATTTTTGGGCGTGGGGCTAGTGGTGTCATTTGATTTTCTATTGCATAATTTGTTGGGAGAGGTTGTTTTTAGAATCAAGGATGATATTACTTGAACAAGTTGTGTAGATGGATAGCTTGAAGCTAAGTTGAGTTACCTCTTGATTTATTTTTAACATTATCCTTTTCGGCTAATTTTGTGATCTTTTTGATATCTTTGGTCAAACTTTAAAAAACTGATACCTTCATATCAATTAATTTAGTACTATAGTGATTTTGGTCATGTTATATGTTTATTCTAGTTTGATTCATGTGGAAATTGCATGTTCCTATTTATTGAAGGTTAATTATACATAATCGAATTACACATGAATCAAAATTGGAATAAACCTATAACACGGGGAGTAAAATCACAAACGTAACTTATGCCTCGCCAGAAATAGGGAGGGGAATACCACGAAAACTCTGATCCAGGATCAGAATGATGAGATTAAAGAAGTAGAAGGAATGCTGTTCCGGAATAGGGATTGCAATAACGCCAAAAAGGTTATTGATTTGAGCAAAAACCACAACACCAAAGGCGAAAGTAACGCCGGTTGACAAATTGCAGAGACAAAGAGCACATCGACCCAACATAGGAGATTTGGCCAGCGCTCCCTTTCGTGCTGAGGGAAGTAAAAGCCTAGCAAGTAGTGGAATTACTCCTGTAACCATACGGAGCACGATAAATAGGGACAATTGAATGAAACAGGAACAACGAATGGTGGCACACAAATGAAATTGCAATTGGAGCAAAGGCAACTACAAGCTAAGTAGGGGGGGACAAAGAGGAAAGGAATGAGCTAATGTGTTTGAAGGGAACAAAATGGCAGGTAAAGGTATGAATCTCAATTTTATTGAGGGCATGAAATAGTGGAATTAGAGCATGAAGATGTAGCTACTGTAAATGATAGGTGGAAATTAGCTATCATCCTTATACGTGGTAGGGCGAACTCCAACCATTGGAACAATAGAAAGATTCATAGCTGCACATGGGTATGTTTCGATCTAGTCACAGGCCTATCTCTATAGTGATGGCTATTTCGTGATTAGATTCAGCTTCGATGAGGATATGGACGTGATTATGTGTTTGGGGCCTCATAATTTGAACAACATACCAGTTATGATTAAACCATGGACTTCGAAATTCAATTTCAATGATGAAGTTTTGAAGACAGTGCCTCTATGGATTAAGCTACTTAACCTTTCTTTCAACTGTCGGACTGCAAATGCTCTAAGCAAAATAGGAAGCAGTTTGGGACAGCCAATCTATGTAGATGAATGTACTATTCAAAGTAGTAGGATATCATTTGCCAGGATTTTGGTGGAAGTTGACATAACCAGAGATCTCCCAGATAGTACTAAAAAGATCTACCTGGATGATTTTGGTGTACAAATGACTCAAATACAACTAGGGGAAGGATATCGGTGGCATGGAATCCTAATATAGTTCAAGTTAATGCCATAGAAATACACACACATTTCATATATGGTGACTACTCTAATTTCCCAAAAGGCTTACTTTAATTTTCTTATATTTGAACAAATGTCAATATTATAGGGAAAGGAGTGGGATTGACCGAGTGTTAATTGCTCTCCACTCCTTTTACATCCTCCACTTTGCAAATTATGCCCCTATATGTTTGAAGTTGCAAATACGATTTTCAAAAGTTTTTCTATCTAACAAAATACAACCATATTAAAATAGAATTGTACCACAACAATCAGTTCAAAGTAGCTTGCTAGTACATTTTTTTCTTTTTCGGAAAAGTTTCAAGTAAGCGATAGCTTTCTTTCAAGCATGCTTATTTCTCCTACCATGTAAGGGGGGATGATGTTGCAAATATATCATGCCCCAATTAAAGTAATATTTTGCCCTTTCAATGAACTTAACACGAAACCAAACTACATAATGGAAATCTTAAACATTGCTTTCAACACAAGCTTGTGTCTAAAATTTCTTTGAAAATTCTAAGGTAATTTGCAACAGTTAATACAACCATGTTGATAAATAGCATGTAGCCATCTTCTTATTTTCCAAAACTAGATATACGACTTCAACCATAAACCTTGAGGTCCAGATTTCAAATTCCATGGCTTTCGCCCTTAAGGGCTAAGCTTGCTTAATGTTATTCAAACAAACAGAAAAGAGCTCAGCAATTACAAACATAAATCTTGTGACTTCTTCTATGCTGCTGCAGGTTTCTGAATGAGAAAGGCCATGCACTGAACCTGTTTAACATTGTCAAATGCCAAACAACGAATGAAAGCATTTGGGTACGCTTTCTTGCATTCTTGGATTTCATTGAGAACTTGGGATGAGTCATTGCAGCCAAACATGGGCAGCTTCCACAGTGTCCAATACCTTCCATCATAGTAGCCTGGCATGCTGCTATTTTCCCTGCGTACATATCCCACCTGCCGCATATCACAAAGCAAACATTAGTGAGTCCTCAGATAATGTATGAGTTTGACTAATTTATGCTGATAATGTAAAAGGTCACCTAAAAGGTAAACTCTATATATATAGCAATTCATAATTGGTTGAGGTCCCAGGGGCCTCGGGTGGATTTCAAATTGCTAACGGATTGAAAATTGGACTTAGATGATAGCTCGTGTTGCAGGTCTGGTTTCCTTATACGTAATCACGGTCTCATTTTGGGCCGCTGCTATGCGGTTGCGTGGGAAGGCCCACGATCGCGAAGCTGTTGGCCATCAGTGCATTGCGAACGCGTGGGTTAAGCCGCGTTCGTGTAGAGGAAAGGAGGGAGCTAGAGATTTCACGCGCTATTCTACGTGATCACATGGGGTTATCCGTGATCGCGTAGGTCTGAGGAGGTTGTGCTTAACGTTCGCATAAGGTTAATTCTTGCCAGTTAATTTTGTTCTTCGCGATCACGTAGGGTAAATGACTGGGCAAAAGAACTTAAGTTCTAAAAATGAATTTGGGCATTTTGAGTTCGGTGAGAGGCAATTTTTCGAGTTGTTTTCAAGGAAAATATTGGGGTAAGAATTCCTAACTCAATTTTGATTAAATTACCCGAATCCATTGTTGTTTTTAGCATTTAATTGTTGTTTTAAGTTGGAAAAGTTGTGAAAATCCTTTTCGTTAAATTTGAGAATTTGAGGGTCGAGTTGTAGTTGGCATTTACTACTTTTGGTATGGTTGGACTCGTCGTTGAATGAGGGTTCAGATTTCGTAACTTTTGTAAATTTCGAGATGTGAGCCCCACGTTGACTTTTTATTTCTTGCAAATATCATAAATTTTATTGTTCGAATTAGTTTCCTATGGTTATAATTATAGTATGAAATTATTTTGGCTAGACTCGAGTCGTTCGGGATTGGATAATCAAGGAAAAGGCCTACTAGTGGAGTGAGTTGGCGCCAATTGAGGTAAGTGGCTTGTCTAACCTTATGTAGGGGAATTACCCTTTAGGAATTATGTTGATTGTGCTAAGTGAAAGCCGTATACGCAAGGTGACAAGTGTGTACACATGCTAAATGTGAAAATTTCCTATTTTAGCTATGTAGATTCTTTTCATGTTGTAGCTGAGTTACCTTAAAATGTTATGGTCATCATTTCTAGTCTATTCTCACATGTCTACTTGTCTTATCCCTTTTACATGCTAATTTCCCTACATGCTTAATTGAAGTTCATGTTTCCTTTATTCTACGTTCATTATTTAATTGTTGAATTCTTTACTTGAAATTGCTATTCTGAGAATATTTTGTTGTTGAAAATGGCAATGAATTTATAAGGGTCGTGATTTTCATTGAGGCAAAGTGTTAAATTGTGAAATACTATTCTGTTGAGTTATTCACTTTTAGTTGTTTTGTTGAAACTTTGTGTACATTTCTGTCTGAGCCGTGTGCTCTTTATTGTGAAAAAAATATAGTATTGTTGATTTCTTTGGCAAGTTGTGATATTTGGGCACTTGAGGTGCCATTTGTAATATGTTATGATATTGATACGCATGCGGTGGTATAAGGTTTGAGTGTTGAAATACATGCGGTGATATAAGGTGGGCTTGATACGCGTGCTAGTAGGGGAACTATTAGAAGTCATGCGATGTGATAAAGTGGGCTAAAATATTGGATGCTATTTCGGAAAAAGTGATTCTTAAAACTAAATGTGAAGGCTCGCAGTGATATAAGGAAAGATTGTAAATTTATTTGTGATTTGGGACTACGAGACGGTACATCGGGAATGACCCTTGTTGATATTTCTCTATTGGTGTACTTGTCTTTGGTTGTTTTGTAATCCTTAACATGTAAATTCTTGTTTTCTTCTGTGGTGTATTATTTGCCGTTATTCTGTGTAGCTAAATTGTGGCATACTTGTTTCATCTCCATTATTATTATTATTATTATTATATTGTTAAATTTTTCGTCCTATTTCTTATTATATTCAGTAGGGTCTTGGCCTGACCTCGTACTACTCTACCGAGGTTAGGCTTGGTACTTACTGGGTACTGCTGTGGTGTACTCATGCTACGCTTCTACATATCTTTTTGTGCAGATCCAGGTACTTCCTACCAGACCAGACATCATTGAGCTGAGTCCTTACGCGGAGACTTCAAGGTATACTTGCCGGCGTCCGCAAGCCTCGGAGTACCCCTTCTACCTAAATTATTTTAGTTCCTTATCCACTAATAGACTCTAGTTTATAGAGATCACCAACATTATTTCATAGAGCTTGTGACTTGTACTTCACCGGGTTTTGGGCAATCGTGTATAAACCAGTTGTTGAATTTTAAGATTTTAAATTATTATTTCAGTTATTTACGCATGTTGTTAGACTTACCTAGTCTTAGAGATTATGTGCCGTCATGATATCCTACGGAGGGAGATTGGGGTCGCGACAAATTATTTTTTCAAAAACTCCACCTACCATCACATCTAACCCCAAACCCCCCCTCCCCACAACCTTCTCCCCCTACCCCACTTCTCCCACCCCCTCTCTCCAAAAAAGGCTCTTTTTTAGATTTTAGTTTTTTTTCTTTTTGGTCACTACTCAAACCCCCCCCCCCCTCGATGCCCACCCTCCAACCCCCTACCCTTTGCAAAATTATTTTTGTTTATGTTTGCAGTTATTATTTTTTTCATTTTTCAGTTTAAATGTTCAAAATTTTACGAGTTTCAAAGTTATGAGTTCGGAGGTTTATGTGTTTGGAAGTTTGCAGTTTTAGAAATTATAGAGTTTACGGGTTTAAAAGTTTAGCGGTTCGGAAGTTTATGCAATTTTTGGGTTCGGAAGGTTGTTGGTTCAGAAGTTTATGGCTTCATGTTTATTATATCTAAATTATTTATGAATACTCCTGAGAAGTTATTTTCCTTAATTTGCGTACCAAACACCGGAAAATGAGCAAGATTACTATTTATTTTCCAAGAAAATACTTTCTTGGAATATATTTTCCACGGAAAACATTTTTCGTTATACCAAATACACCCTTAGAGAGTGTTTGGCTAAGCTTATAAACTGGTCAAACTAGCGGATAGATTTCACAAATGGTCATATAACTATGACATTTTTTCACCAAAGTCATATAACTTTGTTTTCTCTCACAAAAGTCATACAACTTTCATTACTTTACTCAAAAAATCACAGTTATCGGAAAAGAACACTGTCCGGTAATATTTTCTTATTCTATAATTTTTTTATTTTTTTATTCAGTCTAATAAATTATGACTCAATTAAAATATGCCTGACCCGACCCGACCCAATATCCATATCCACAAATTAAAACATCCCCCACAAATTTGTTTTCATGTTGGGAAATGCGTACCTGATCAAATTCAAGGCAAGGAATCCAACCCTTTTGGATCATGTAATCAACCTCCTTTGCAATCGAATCTTCTGATAGAGGTGGCAGATATGAGAGTGTCTCAAATTTCTTGTTGTCAATCGGATTCCAAGTCTGCTAATTTAAATTTTAAAAAAACAATGGTAATGAAAAGAAAGAAAATTTCGAAATAATAATAAAGACGAATTGCACTTTTTAATACTCACGTTAGCGGGCTTGGATGAGGAGGTTAAGAGGCACTTTTGGGAGGGTTTGGACGAGATTATGCGCAGTATTCCACATACTGAAAGGTTATTTATTGGAGAGGATTTTAATGGCCATATTGGGTCAGTTGCTGGTAGTTATGGCGAGGTGCATGGCGGCTTTGGCCTTGGGGATAGGAACAGAGGAGGTACTTCGCTGTTAGACTTCGCCAAGGCTTTCGAGCTGGTGATTGCGAAATCTACTTTTCCGAAGAGGGAGGAGCATCTGGTTACTTTCCAAAGTTCGGTGGTGAAGACTCAGATTGATTACCTTCTCCTCAGAAGGTGTGATAGAGATTTGTGCGAGGGTTGCAAGGTTATCCCGGGAGAGACCCTCGCGACTCAGCATAGGCTCCTAGTGATGGATGTCGGCATTATGATGAAAAGGAAGAAGAGGTATGCTCGTGGACGACCGAGGACTAGATGGGGAGCTTTAACTAAGGATAAAGCCCAGGAGCTGGATGGGAGATTATCTAGGAGCTTGGAGGAGTAGTGGAGACGTGGGCACTATGTGGTCAACAGCGGCGAACTATGTGAGGGAGGCGGCAAGAGAGGTGCTAGGGATATCGAAGGGTTTTTCTGGTAGGCACCAAGGCGACTGGTGGTGGAATGACGTAGTCTAAGGTAAAGTGGAGGCGAAGAAGGTAGCGTACGCGAAGTCGGTAGGGAGCACAAGCGAGGAGGAGAGGAGAGCGAATAGAGAGAGGTACAAGGTGGCAAGGAAGGAGGCAAAGCTGGCAGTCACGGAGGCTAAGAATGCAGCGTCTGGCCGCCTATACGAGGAATTGAGGGAGAAAGGCAGGGACAGGAAGTTGTTTCGGCTGGCTAAAGCGAGGTAGAGGAAGGCCCGAGATCTGGACCAAGTAAGGTGCATCAAAGATGAGGATGGTAGAGTATTGACAGGAGAGTCCCAGATTAAACAAAGATGTCAGACGTACTTCTATGGTCTTCTAAATAAGGAGGGGGGCCGGGATATAGCGCTAGGGGACTTGGGGCATTCGGAGAGTCTCCGAGATTTTAGGTATTGCAGGTGCATTAAGGTGGATGAGGTTGTGGGGGCTTTGCATAAGATGAGTAGGGGTAGAGCGATCGGGCCAGATAAAATTTCGGTTGAGTTTTGGAAGTGTGTGGGTAGAGCAGGATTGGAGTAGTTGACTGGGTTGTTCAATGTAATTTTTAGGACGAAGAGGATGCCGGAGGAGTGGAGGTCGAGTACAGTGGTACCGTTGTACAAGAACAAAGGTGATATCTAGTGTTGTAACAATTATAGGGGTATCAAGTTAGTTAGCCATACCATGAAAATCTGGGAGAGGGTGGTGGAGGTGAGGGTGAGGAAGACTACGTCTATATCCGACAATCAATTTGGGTTCATGCCAGGTCGCTCCACTACGGAAGCTATCCACCTTATTAGGAGGTTGGTGGAACAGTACATGGATAATAAGAAGGATCTACACATGGTGTTTATTGACTTGGAGAAAGCGTATGACAAGGTCTCTAAGGAGGTGCTCTGGAGATGTCTTGAGGCAAAGGGCGTGTTGGTAGCCTACATAAGAGAAATCAAGGGCATGTATGATGGAGCTAAGACTAAGGTTAGGATCGTGGGAGGCAACTCAGAGCATTTCCCGGTTGTTATGGGATTACACCAAGGCTCTGCGCTTAGCCCGTTCTTATTTGCCTTGGTGATGGATGCATTCGCATACCATATTCAAGGGGATGCACCATGGTGTATGTTATTTGCTGATGATATAGTTCAATTGATAAGACGAGGGTCGGTATTAACGAGAGATTAGAGGTTTGGAGACAGACCCTCGAGTCTAAGGGTTTCAAATTGAGCGGGTCTAAGACAGAGTACTTGGAGTGCAAGTTTAGCGCTGAGTTGAGGGAAGTAGGTAGGGACGTGAGGCTTAGATAACAGGTCATCCCCAAGAAATATAGCTTCAAGTATCTTGGGTCGATGATCCAGGGGGACGGAGAGATCGACGAGGATGTCACTTACCGTATATGGGCGGACTGGATGAAATTGAGGCTTGCATCTGGAGTCTTGTGTGACAAGAAAGTGCCACTGATACTCAAAGGTAAGTTTTATAGAGTTGTGGTTAGACCGGCCATGTTGTATGGGGCATAGTGTTGGCCAGTTAAAAACTCCTATATCCAGAGGATGAAGGTAGTAGAGATGAGGATGCTGAGGTAGATGTGTGAGCACACTAGGATAGACAAGATTAGGAATGAAGATATTCGGAAGAAGGTGCGCGTGGCCGCTGTGGATGACAAGATGCGGGAAGCGAGGCTCAGATGGTTCTGGCACGTGCAGAGGAGAAGCCTTGATACTTTGGTTAGGAGGTGTGAGCGGTTGGCCGTGGTGGGTACGAGAAGAGGTAGAGGGAGGCCTAAGAAGTATTGGGGAGAGGTGATCAAGCAGGACATGGTACAACTGCAGATTTCCGAGAACATGGCCCTTGATAGGAAGGTCTGGAGGTCAACCATTAGGGTTGTAGGTTAAGGAGTAGTAGAGCTTTCCTTACTTCATACCGGGGGTGAGGCGGGGTTGGATTAGGGTTGATCTTAGATGGCTTGCAGTTTATGTTGAATCCATACTATCCTTGCTGTTCATCTTAGCCCCGGGCCTTAGTTACTGGTTACTGTTATTGCATGTCATTTATCATTTGGTTGTTATGCTTCTGTTACTATTATGGTTTCTACTGGAGTTACTAATGAATTGTCTTTTCTTTTTCTTTTTTTTTTGTTTTTTTTTTGTTTTTATTTCCGTCTTTCTGAGCCGAGGGTCTATCGGAAATAGCATCTCTGCCCTATCGGGGTAGGGGTAAGGTCTGCGTACACATTACCCTCCCTAGACCCCACTTTGTGGGATTTTACTGGGTAGTTATTGTTGTTGTTGTTGTTACAATATGATTTCCGAATAAAAGAGACCTTTAAATTCGCTCTAAAATGTGCACTAAAGATTTTCTCACAATCAGTTCAATTTAGAAAATAGTTATTGATAATTTAGAAGTCTCTTTTATAAACTTTAATTGATAACCTGGTAAAAGTCATAACTAACCTGTAAAATTAAAAATAGTGTTCTTTAATAATGTAAAAAAAAATTATATTATTGGTGTATATGGTTTAAATCCTAAAATTAAACAGTTCATTTGACTTTTATCAATGACCTTGCATTCCAGATTTACAGCTCATTCCCATCATCACTTCGATTTCTTCTAACACCTTTTTCAGTATTCCCTATACCTTAGTTTTACATTATCATGTTATTTTATTGTTGCGTAATATAAAGCTCAAGTGCGTTAAGATTGTTAAAACACGAATTAAATAAAACTTAGCTTAAAAACAGGGACAAAATTGTAAAGAGAACCAAAAAACCCATTTCTATAAAGGGCAAAGAAAAAGGATGACAATATTTGTGTACCTTCATGCAGCAAGTTTTAGAGCCATTGGAGATAGTTTTTCGACTCCAACTAATTGTATCCTTAGCAGGAAAAAGGTTGATGCTGTTGGATTTCAAACCAAGATAGGTTGATCCAGCAATTGGAGCTGCAACAAAACTTGAGACAGACATGTTCACCTTGACTTTCAACTACAACTTTAGTTATGATAAAGAAATATGTATAAAATACTCAAACAAAAAACTGAGTTTATATGAAAGGGAGAGAAGTGATGCTTCAAAGTTAGGTGGATTTTTGTAAGTATACTAGAAACGGTTACATAAGAGGACAAAAGAGAATGAGGTAATTAACAGAGAGTAAGGTGAATAAGGGGTTAGGGGTGTGTAGGATTGGGCGGAAGACGGTATCTACGAGGGTTAGTTAGGCATAGTGACATAGGTTTCATCACCTTTCTCTTTTGCCATTTTAATTAGGCAAAACATATGTGTATGGAAAAATCGGGGGTAATGTCTACCCTGATTTTTTGATGAAAAAATAGAGAAAGAGCACGCATATACGAGATTGTAATCGAGGTTAGAAACCCTCCGTATCGAGATCCATAAAAAGCGAACGATGTGCCTGTCATAGGGTATGCGTTCTAGGCCAAGAATGAGTTCTAAGATCTCGGGAGACACGATAAACGATTACATATGGCAAATAGAGGTTCTTGATATTCGCAATTAACCGGATATCACGGTGCGGATCTCGCTCGATGTCGATCATGGATCAGTAATAACCAGGAAGGGAAGATTTTTACCTTTTTAGACTTATACTAGAGATGAAACTCTCCTACTATATAAATGGGAAGTTTTTCTTTTGTAACACGAGTTGTAATATGTAAATCAAAGCAATACAAGTTTACTTTCTGCCTTTTAGCTATTGTTAGAGTTTTTGCTCATTTGCTATGTTCTTCATTCACGGCTGGGCTAAAATCGAAGGTCCAACCGAGGACGAGGTCATCGGTCAGTTTAAGCTCAGGCTTGGCTATAATATTGCAATTGGTTTAAACGTTTATTTTATCTCTAATTTGTTTATTTGATATTCTTAATTATTCGTGTTGAGTGAAACCACATATCCTTAAAATCACGTACAAATTTAATTGTTACCCGATTTCGGAGTAAATAATTTGGCACCCATCGTGGGGCTAAGGATAATAGTGGTGATTTGATCTGAATCTCAATAACACCATATTTTACGTTTGTTCTTTGAAGTCTTAATTTCAGGCCAACCCAAAAATGTCAAACTCTCATCCTGCTCACTTGAACGTTTACGCTGAGTCTAGCTATTACGGCAAAAATAATAATTTGGTGCCCAGCAATGAGGTACCTCCTGCCGATCACAACAGTGTCCCAATTGCTAATCCGGCCGATGTTAACTTGCAGGTGTCCATCATTGTCAATTTGCCAACTGATCCTGAAAACAACATTCGTGGGGGACCCCGACCAACAACTCGTGAAGCGCCCAAGGGCGAATGTGATAGGGTAAGACTTCGACTAATCTTCTAAATGTTGCAGGCTCTACAGGCGGCGATAGTACAACTGCAGAATCAAAGTCACGCCCCTAATAGGGTCGAGCCCAAATGATCCCGGGAAAGCACTTGAAGAGATGAGCAAATTATCAAGAGACCGGGTGAAGCTGAGCCCGGAGTAAATCTTGAGGTGTTGAAGATGCTCGAAGAGTTGACAAAATGAGTGGAGTCGGGTGAGAAGAAGATTGAAGATAATGACAAGAAAGTGGTAACACACAACTCCAGGGTCGACCAGATCACGAGGGCACCCCTGATATTGAAGGGACCAGATTCCAAAAACTTTATCCAGAAGCCCTTTTTCTCTAAGTGCGGCACCAAAACCGATCCCAAAGAGGTTTCGTATGCCCGACATCCCCAAATATAATGGGACCACAGATCCAAACGAGCATGTAACCTCCCACACATGCACAACCAACGGGAACGATTTGGAAGACGATGAGATTGAGTCGGTATTACTAAAGAAGTTTGGGGAGACTTTGTCCAAGGGGGCAATGATATTGTATCACAACTTGCCCCCAAATTCCATTAATTCATTTTCTATGCTTGCAGATGCTTTTGTAAAGGCCCACGCCGGGGCCATCAAGGTCGAGACCAGAAATTCAGACCTTTTCAAGGTCAAACAAAGGGATAACGAGATTCCAGCTGGAACAGATGGACCTACCACCGGTTGTAGATGATTGGGTCGTTAAGGCATTCACTAAAAGGCTCAATCCTCGAAGTTCCTTGGCTTCTCAATAGCTAAAACAAAATTTGGTGGAGTACCCAATGGTAACCTAGGTCGACGTCTACAACAGGTACTAGTCAAAGAGGACGACCAACTCGTGGCCCCTTCTGGGTCAGTTTAACTTTTTCAGGGCCGATGATAGATCTAAGAGAGCCATTTATCAAAAGGCAAGACTGGTCCGAGATCGGTATCAACCATACAGTGTGGACTGAAGGGGAAATGGATCTGGATGTCATCCCGTAAGAAATGAGAAGAGAAGTGATCGAGGTCTTGGCGACCGAGGCCTGATGAGCAAAAATATATTCAATAGGCCGCTCGGAAGTAGGGAAGCACCGAGGTTGTCGAAATACAACTTCAACATAGACGTTGCCAACATCGTGTCAGTCATAGGACGCATTAAAGAGACCAAGTGTCCCCAACCTTTGCAGTCCAATCCTTCCCAGAGATATCCCAATTTGATATGTATGTATCACGTCACTCACAAATACTGGACTGAAGATTGCCAACATTTAAGAGAAGAAGTTTTCCGGTTATTCAACAACGGGCACCTTCGAGAATTGTTGAGTGATCAAGCCAAAAACCACTTCAGAAACAGGGACACCAACAAACAGGTCAAATAAGAGGAGCCTCAGCTCGTGATCAACATGATCATCGGAGGAGTCGATATCCCCCAAGGACCAATGATGAAGCATACTAAAGTATCTATCACAAGGGAAAAATACACCCGGGATTATGTCCCCGAGGGAGCTATTTCGTTCAGCGATGAAGACGCCAATGGCATCATACAACCTTACAATGATACACTGGTAATATCCATACTTATCGATAAATCTCGAGTTAAGGATGTATTGTGGGTCGGGACCAGCCCGGGACCGCGTGCCAAACGGGCCAAATATGCCAGTTCAAACGGGCCGGTCTCTAGAGGTGCAAAAAGCCCACAGCGGGCTGGTCCTCACCAAAAAGCCTGCGAGCCCGGGACCGTTTAGCCCGAGACCGGCAGGCGGGCCTGGCCCGGTTCAACCAGGCCAAAAGGGCCCAACGGTTATTTTAATTTTTTTTTAAAAAATGCCAACGGTCAGAATTTTAAAATGTAGTCGTTGGCCTTCATTTTTAGCCGTTTGGCACTTTCAAAAATAGCCATTTGGCCCCCAAACTTTGTTTTAACCCCAAACCTTTTATAATTATACTTTTTTCCTATTCTCAACTATAAATACCCCCTCATTCTTTTATTTTTACTCACAAATTCATCAATCTCTCTCTAATTTTCTTCTATAATTGCTTACTTTATTATTGCAATTTCGTGAAAAATTGTGAAGTTGGTGAATTGAAGTATTCAAGTCTTCAATGATATTCAATTTTCAAGAAGTTGTTCGTCAATTCGGTAAACTCGTTCCAACTCTTAAGTTTTAATATTATAGTTTTGTTTGTTTTATTTAGTATAATTATAATTAATATGGACTTTTCTTTGAAAAAAATATTTGGTGGTAAGGGTAAGGGAAAATCTAAAATTGGTGAATCTAGTCGCCAAGCTACTACTCTTCCCCCGGCTCCCCGACCCAAACTTGTTACCCGTAACGATGCCGGGAGTCTATTTGGAAACAACCTCTCTACCCCAGGGTAGGGGTAAGGTCTGCATACACACTACCCTCCCCAGACCCCACTAAGTGAGATTATACTGGGTTGTTGTTGTTGTTGTATAATTAATATAGACTTTTCTTTGAAAAAATATTTGGTGGTAAGGGTAAAGGAAAATCTAAAATTGCTGAATCTAGTCGCCAAGCTACTACTCTTCCCCCGGCTCCCCGACCCAGACCTGTTACCCGTCCTCCTCCACCTGTTATTCTTGATAGTGATAACCCTTGTTTTCAATTTTCCGATAGTCAATTTTGCCATGATGTTGCACCAGGTCAACAATTAAATGAAGAAGTTATGAATGCTCTTTATCCTAATCAAACTATCTTTGAAAATGTAGAGGAAAATGATGATTTATATGAAACGCAACCGGATTTAGATGATACACCTACTAGTCCTGTTAATAACCCAACTGATACCCCACCTGACCCTCCTGTAGTAACCCCTAATTTTAATAGAAAACCTTCTAAACGGCCCGAAACATATCTTGTTTGGCAATTTTTTACTCAACTAAGAGAACAAAATAAGGCTAAGTGTAAAACTTGTGGGTCTTTGATGGTTCATAAATATACTGGAGACCGTAGCGGTACGGGTAGTTTGACTAGACACATATTGAAACACCCTAGAGATAAAGCTAGATATTTACAAATGAAAGATGCTCAAGAGGGCACAAGTGTAGATACTATGGTTAACCCTAGTACAGGTTCAAATCTAGTTCAACCGGGAATTAACACTGTTACCGGTGACATTTTATATTATGATCCAAATAAAGATCGTGAAGAATTGGCAAAAATGGTTACTGTTATGTGCTTACCCTATAGTTTTCCTTCTAACCCTCATTTTGTGCATTATATTAGAAGAGTTTTTAATCCTACTTATAAAGGATGACCTCGTGCAACCGTAAAGAGTGATATTTATAAATATAAACATGAATATGAAAAATATTTGCGCTATTGCTTACAACTACACTAAATCCTACATTTAGTAATATTTTTCATGTTAGATGTATTTGTCATATTTACCATTTAATCGTCGGTGATGGTATGGAAGTTTTAAATGTAGAAATTGAAAAGGTTAAAATGGCTCTTAATTGGCTTTTTTATTCAAACCGTAGAAGTAGACTTAGAGACTATTTTAAAAAATGTGATGAATTTTGCCTTAGAGAAAGAAAGGTTCCTAAACCTTGTCCGACTAGATGGAATTACTTGTATGAAAGTTTAGTTGTTGCATATGAATATATGAACCCAATAAGCACAACGTATAATGCTCGTGCAGGTGATGATGATGATGAGCACCTTACAAATCAAGATTGGAATAATGTTAAAATGCTTGTAGACTTTTTAGAACAATTTCATGTTGCTACAAATGAATTATCTGGGCAATATTATCCGACTATTTCTAACTGTTTGGTTTATATTGCAGCACTTGCAGATTTGTTTACTCAATTTTTAGAGGGTGGGGTAATTTATCAACTTGCTATTGATTCTATGAAAGCTAAGTTTAAAAAATATTTTTTCCCTATCCCCCTATTTTTGGTGTTGCTGCAGTGTTAAATCCTACAATGAAATTAGGAGGTCCTCACTTTTGGTACTCAAAAATTTATAACGCTTTATCACTTTCAGCTGAGGAATTTGCTACACTTGGAGATGCAAAAGCCTCAACTAAAATAGATGCTCAAACAATTTATAAGGCTTATCAACTTGCCTTAGATCATGCTATACCAAATGTTCCAACTCCTACTTCGTCTAGTTTGCAATCATCTAAAAGAACTACGAGCCTAAAAACCCTTAGTTCTTGGACGGAGTTCAGGGGTTCTCAAGGTGATAATATTGGTGATAGTTCACAACTAAATGAGCTTCAAGTTTATTTGTCGCAGGGACTTGAATTAGAGAATCCCGACGGCTCCTTTGATGTTTTGGAATGGTGGAAGGACAAACAAAAATACTATCCAGTTCTTTCAAGGATGGATCGAGATATTTTAAGTGTTCAAGCTTCAACAGTGGCATCGGAGAGCGCTTTTAGTCAAGCGAGACTTCAAATCGGTGATCATAGAGCGTCTATGAGGGAGAGGTTGGAAAAATCAGTAATCTTCAGAGATTGGATCCGTTCGGAAAGAAGAAATTTTGGACTTGCAGAATCACAACCGGAGATAGACCAAACTTATGAAGAAATGCTAGCGGAACTTGCACAGGATGCTGCTTCGCCCCGAAGCGGTGATGAACAAGCTTCTTTTCCACCACCACCAATGGAAATTCCTCCGGACCTTGAAGGATTTATGAGATTTGTTAGAGATAATACATAGACTAATATGTAACTTATATTTTGGCACATCTTCCTTAGTTTTTTTCCTTTTAATGGTGGTATTAGTACCTTGTTGTGCTCATTCCATTGGGGGGAGGAAGACTAACAAAGATATTGCCATTTTTTGTTAATGTCGTAATAATAAAAATTATAAGACATTCCCTTGAATATTCTTTGCAATTTATTTTGTGTTTAAATTTGATATAGTATATATATATTATATATCTAATACATATAAACTATAACTATATATAAATATATATATATATATATATATATATATATATATATATATATATATATATATATATATATATATATAATACATATATATATATATGTATATGTATATGTATATCTAATACATACATATATATAAGTCAATATAGATATATATAAACTATATATATATATTTCCAATACATATAAACTATATATATATATATCTAATATATATAAACTATATATATATATTTGTAGATATATATATTATAGATATAGATATAGTATATATAATATATATAAGCTATATATTATATAAGGCAATATATAATTATATATACATACTATACATAGCTATATATAAGCAATTTATATTAGTATATACATATATAGTTTACAAGAAATTGCCTTAGATAAAAAAAATTTAAAAAATAGCCCGAAACGAAAAAGCACGTTTAGGCCCGCGGGCCCGGCCCATTTAGCCCGGGACCATGTGGGTTTAGGACCGCAGTGGGTCGGTTCCACTCATTTGGCCCGTTATGCCCGGGACCGTTTGGCCCAAGACTGCCAAAGCCCGGCCCGCCAAAGCCCAGGCCCGTTTGGCCCATTTAGGCCCGAGCCCGGACCACAATACAACCTTATCTCGAGTTAAACGTATACTAATTGATCTAGGTAGCTCGATTAACATCATCAGATCGAGGGTCGTAGAGAAATTGGGGTTACAGGACCAAATTGTACCAACAGTCCAGGTGTTGAACGGATTTAACATGGCGTGTGAGGCCATTAAAGGAGAAATAACCTTGCCAGTGAACACCGCCGGGACAATCCAAGAAATAAAGTTCTACGTGATCGAGGGGGACATGAGGTATAATGCTCTATTTGAAAGGCCATGGGTTCACAACATAAGGGCGGTACCCTCGACCTTGCACCAAGCGTTGAAATTTCCCTCACCTGAGGCAGTCAAGATGGTCTACGGAGAATTGTTAGCCACAAAGGAGATGTTTGTTGTCGATGAGGTAGTCTCAATGCTCGCAGTTTCGACATCGAGGAATGAGGGACCGACCAGGAAGGAAGAGATTAAATAACAATCACTAATACTATCCTCGATCGAACAGGAGAAACAGGAGGAACGAGGAGCAGACGAAGAGGGCGATTTCGGCATCCCGAGATCCTTCACAACTCCTGATGACATCGGTACCATCAAATCGACGATTGAAGAGTTAGAGCAAGTCATATTAATCGAGCACCTACCAGTTTGAAAGGTATAACTGGGCACATGATTAACCCCCGACCTCAGGAAAAAACTTATTAATTTTCTTAAAGCTAACGTCTATTGTTTCGGTTGGTCTCATCTTGACATGATAGAGATTCCATCGTAGGTAACCACTCACAAGCTGAGTTTGGACCTAAAGTTCCATCTGATTAAGCAAATGTGGAGGCTATAGTCCGAGATCAAACATATGTTCATCTAGGATGAGGTATCCAAACTTCTAAAAATAGGATCCATCCGGGCGGTTAAATACCTACACTGGTTAGCTAACATGGTGGTAGTGCCTAAAAAGGTAAATAAACTAACAATGTATGTAGATTACAAAGACGTAAACAAAGCATGCCCTAAGGATTCTTTCCCTTTGCCTAACATCGATTGAATGATTGACGCGATGGCCGGGCACGAGATACTCAACTTTCTCGACCCCTACTCCGGGTACAACCAAATTTGGATGAATCCGGACGATCGAGAAAAAACTTCTTTCACTACCAAATTTGACACCTAGTGTTATAACGTAATGCTGTTTGGATTAGAGAACGTCAGTGCCACCTACCAACGCCTAGTAAATCGGATGTTCGAAGAACAAATCGAGAAATCAATAGAGGTTAATATCAACAATATGTTTGTCAAGTCCCTGTGAGTAGAGGACCATTTGAAACATTTGCAGCAAACCTTCTACATATTAAGGAAATATAACATAAAGCTAAACACGGAGAAGTGCGCATTCGTGGTTGGATCGGGATACCTCGGGTTCATGGTATCTAATCGGGGGATCGAGATCAACACCAACAAAATAAAGGTCATAGAGGATATCACCGTGGTGGACAACATCAAGGCAGTTCAAAGACTGACCAAGTATAGACGCATTGGGCCGGTTCATCTCGAGGTCCTTAGACAAGAGCCATCAATTCTTCTCACTATTGAGAAAGAAGAACAACATTTCCTGGACCCTGGAATGCAGCAAGCTTTGGAAGAACTCCAACGACACTTGTCGACCCCCCTCCCCCGCTACACACTCTGAAGGCATACGAACAACTAGACCTCTATTTGGCGATTTCTGAGGTAGCGGTAAGTGGTGTCTTAGTCCGGGAGGAAGAATATACGCAATTTTCTATTTACTATGTCAGTAGAACTCTAGGCAAGGCCGAATCAAGGTACCCTCACCTGGAAAAGTTAGCGCTCGTTTTGTTTAGCGCTTCCAGAAAGCTAAAGTCTTACTTTTAATGCCACCATATATGTGTCGTAACCTCTTACCCACTGAGGAATATCATGCATAAGCCCAAGCTCTTAGGCCGGTTGGCCAAATGGGCCATGGATATTAGCGGGTACGATATCGAGTATCGACCCTGAACCGCCATAAAATCTCGAATTTTGGTAGACTTAGTGGCCAACTTTACGCCGACCTTAATACCCAAAGTTGAAAGGGAACTATTGCTCACCTCGGGGACTACTTAGAGAATCTAGACCCTCTTCACGGACAGTGCCTCCAACGCGAAGGGGTCCGGGATCGGTATCGTATTAAAGCCACCTACGAGAAGTATAATTAGGCAATCTATTAGAAATGTGAAATTGACTAAAAATGAGGCCGAGTATGAGGCCATGGTTGTAGGTCAAGAATTGGCTAAGAGCCTTGGGGTCGAAGTGATCAAAGCCAAGTGCGAGTTCCTCCTTGTGGTAAATCAAGTCAACAGAACGTTCGAAGTAAAAGAATAATGGATGCGGAGGTACTTGGAAAAATTGTAGGTAACCCTAAACCAATTCAGGGAATGGACCCTGCAACATGTACCCCGAGATCAAAACAGTGGAGGCTGATGCATTGGCTAACTTGGGGTTATCTGTCAATTCCGATGAATTCAGATCGGAAGCAGTGGTGCAGATAATGAATTCGGTGATAGAAGAAGGTCATGCCGAAGTTAACTCAATGAGTTTAACTTGGGATTGGATAAACATATACATAGACTACTTGAAGACAGGAAAATTGCCTTTGGATCCCAAAGAATCGAGAGCCATGCGTACTAAAACTGCCAGATTTTAGCTTGGTCGAAGGGGCATTGTTCATGAGGTCTTTCTTTGGCTCATTATCCAAACGCTTGGGACCACGAGAGACCGAATATGCCATGAGAGAAGTCCATGAGGCACTTGCGGGAACTATTTGGGGGCAGAATCCTTGGTTTGGAGCTAATCAAAGCTGGCTACTAATAGACCGAAATGGAGAAGGATGCAAAAGACTTCGTAAGAAAATTCCACGTGTGCCAAAGACACGCCCTGATGATCCATCAACCGGGAGAAATGTTCCACTCGGTCCTATCTCCATGGCCATTTATGAAATGGGAAATGGACATCATCGGTCCCCTGCCATGGGCACCGAGTAAAGCTCAATTCATACTCTTTATGACCGATTATTTTTTCAAATTGGTCGAGGCCTAGGCGTTCGAGAAGGTCTAAGAGAAAGAAGTCATTAACTTCATCTGTGATCACATAATATGTCGATTTGGGATACTAGCCGAGATTGTTTGCGACAACGGAAAACAATTCATCGGCAGTAAGGTGAGTAATTTTTTTGAAGATCACAAGATCAAGAAGATACTATTGGCACCTTATCACCCTAGTGGGAACGGACATGTTGAATCAATGAACAAGACTATACTCCAAAACTTGAGAAAGAGGTTGACCGGTTCAAAAGTAAAATGGAAAGAAATCTTACCCGAAGTCCTATAGGTATATTGTACGACTTCGAAATCGAGCATCGGGGCCACCCTATTTTCTTTGGTCTATGGAGCCAAAGCCTTGATACCAGTCAAGGTGGGAGAACCGAGCCTCAGTTACAGTATGTTACCGAAGAGTAAAATAGCGAGGCCATGATCATGAGCCTGGAACTGTTGGATGAAAGGTGATAGGCCACCATGGTCATATTGGCTGCCCAGAAGCAGCAAATAGAAAGGTATTACAACCGAAGAGCCAGCCTCCGACACTTTCAAGTCGGGGACTTAGTATTAAGAAAGGTAACACTACACACCAAGAACCCAAACGAAAGGGAAAGTAGGCTCGAATTAGGAAAGACTGTATCGAGTTGTCTGAATAACCGACACAGGCTCATACAAACTCAAAGCGGGAAATGGTGTATGTAAGCACGTGATTTTTGACCCTCCCCGAGAATTTTCACATTTTTAGCATGAATATGTGAAATTGGGTCTAGTATAGCTATTTTAACTATTTTTACTTTATTTCGTTGCAAAAAGAAAATTTCAAAATATATATATATATATAAATTTTAGTTTATGTACCTCTCATAAACTTGAAAAATACAAAATTGTACTTTATTTTGGTACTTTATATAAATTCGAAAATTACAAAAATATAGTTCTATTAATGTTTGCAGTCATTATAATTCTGAAAAATACAAAAATATTACTTCATATTTTTGTCTTTATTAAAAAACGAAAATTACAAAAAATAGTTTTATTAATATTCTATAGTCATTTTAACTTTGAAAAATACAAAAAAAAAATAAAAATATTTCTTCATATTTTATCTTAATATTTAAAAAACGAAAATTACAAAAAAATAGTTTATTAATATTTTGTAGCTATTTTAAATCTTGAAAATGTTTTAAAAAAAAGATATAGTTTTGTTTAAATACTAGTCTTATTTTTGGTAGTTATTTTGCTTACATAGGACTAATTAAGCAACGTGTTCCTATTTCTCGGGTCCGGGCAAAAGAATAATATTCGGGTTCAAACTACCCGGTCTTAGGCCTAATTTTCGGACCTAGCCCATAATAAACAGTGTCCAGGACACATGGGGAACCCCACCACGCGTGGGGGACATATGCCTTGAACCCCACCACGCGTGGGGCTCATTTTTTGAGGGCAAACCATGTTAAATACACGGACTACACATTTGACAAGGGGAGGATTTTTGGAATTTTGAAGGGGGACACTGTTCACGCTCCTTCTTCTTTAGAAGAAGAAGCAGAAAGCCCTACCCAAAAGAGACTCCATTTCCGGACTTCCCCCAGCACCAAAATGCCCACCTCCATTAACGCCGGCACCCCCACTGTCGAAAACCACCAGCCTCACGTCCAAAACCATCAACAAACCACCATAGTTGTCCACCCCGGCTCCTCCTAACCCCGTCGACCACCCCGTCACCTACCGTAAAACCACCACCAAAACCAACGAAAACCCTAGCAAACAGGAAACCCACCATCATTCCACCTTCAACCCGCCCCGGACTGCTCCCTCTCCGTCTCACCATTACCAAACGACCCCTCCATAGACACCTCCATCAACGAAACCAAAAAACCAGCTTCCCAGCTCCCCTACCCACGACCAACCTGAGCCACTGCCTAAACAGCTCGTCACAGCCCCCACAGCTGCTCCCCCGTCGCGAAACCACCAACAAACAGCCCTCGACCACTGGCACAACAAGCCCGTCAGCAGCCTCCTTGCGTCGACCTTACTACTGTCGACATTGTTCATCTTATCGTGAGTAGCTGTTGGTGGCTGCAATTCGGCCTTGGCCGAGTTTTCTGTTTTCCGTCGAGGTCGACTTTGGTTCGTCGAGGTCCGGTACGTCGAGTTGCTGTCCGAGGTTCCATCGTTGTTCTTCGTTCAGAGAGGTCCGGCTTGAGCTCCGTTGGAATCGTGTTTGTCGTTCTGAGGTTGTTGAGGTTCAAAGGTTAGTAAACCTCAAGTATTAGATAAGGAAATGTTACCTTAAATGTTCGAAGATGCAATATAGAAATTGGTATGATAACTTTCTGCTCGTGTGTTCATCCTATGCATTTTGTTCATTTTGCGTTGTGTTCTTCTTGTTTATTTGATGTCATTTAATTAAGTTGGGCTAGTTGTTCTATGACACAAGTTCGACGTTAATCTGTTCGGCCTTTCCTTTGCTTAGGTCATTCGGACAAAATTAACATTAGTACTTGTTGTTACTACTCCCGAAACACTCATTCGCTAAACTCATTTTATTAATTTTTTTTTTTGACAAGTTATGAGATTTTAGTTGTAAAGAAGTCGTAAGGTTTAGTATTGTTAAAGGCGTAGAAATGGCATCCTTTAAAAAATAAAAATAAAAAATAAAAAATAAAAAATAATAATAATAAAAAATAAATAAATAAATAAATAGAAAATGAGACTAGCTTCGCCATATAAAAATGTACAGATTGCGAAGTCCCTCACAAAATATATGTATGAAATACTTAGATTCCGGGACGGGCCGTTTAGCAAAATTCACGGCCCTACCCAAAAATAATAATGCGCTAGTTGCTTTAGGCGCGCTTTTAATAATGTTATCTCCCTAAACTCGGGTGCACATTTATGTGACCCAAATCCAAATCTCAACGAAATCGAAATGTGTCTCTAATCACGGGTACATTGACTGTGACGTGGTCTGAGATGCATTTCCATGACGTTGCGAATTCATTTTAAAATAATAAATGGGACGAGCCTCGACAAACAAAAAATGCAAATTGCGGGGCCCTCAGTAAATACTTGTTGTAAAGTTATTTAGATTTCAGGAGGGCCGCTTAGCGAATTTCGTGGCCTTCCCAAAATAATAACACGATAGTCTCTTTAGGTGCGTGTTTAATAATCTACTTTCTTAAACTCGGGTGTGCATTTTATGTGACCCAAATCCAAATCTCAAAACATCAAATAAAAATGCGTTCCGGATTGTGGGTGCATTTCATGTGACGCAATCCAAAGACGCGTTTTAAGCGATGTTCACATTCTTGTAAAAAAAACAATAATAATAAAGCGGTTAAAAGTTAAAATTTGCACATAAGTTCATATTCGTAAAAAATCAGATAAATCAAGCCAAATATAACAGTTGAGCGACCGGGGTAGAACCACGGAACTCGGGAATGCCTAACACCTTCTCCCGGGTTAACAGAATTCCTTATCCGGATTTCTGGTACGCAGACCATAATATAGAGTCATTCTTTTTCCTCGATTCGGGATTAAAATTGGTGACTTGGGACACCCTAAATCTCCCAAGTGGCGACTCTGAAATAAATAAACCAATCCCGTTTCGATTGTCCTTTAATTGGAAAAACTCCCCTGCGCCCCTCGGGCGCGGAAAAAGGAGGTGTGACAGCTCTGGCGACTCTGCTGGGGACTATACACCCAGAACCACTGGTTCAGGGTTAAGAATTCGAGCTTAGAATAATTGTTATTATTTGGCTTTATTTATTATCTGATTATTACATGTTTTGAGCCTAATGTGCTAAATGCTGCTTTTACCGCTTTGATATTATTTGAACTGTATATAAACTGTGCCGAAACCTTTCTCTTCTTACCTCCGGGGATGTGCTTACTGGTTGAGACTCCCTATTCTGTTAGTGTCATACCCTAAATAAAAGAGGCTCGGAAAGTTTCTAAGCCGGCTGGCCTTTTGGTTCCCGGAAAGGAGCTCCTTCCTCAGCTCGAGTTGTCCGCTCGGGTACACTGTCTAGAACACCGACCCAAGTTTTTGAACCTAGTATAACAAAGCCACATGCCGGATCCCTAGTAGGAACGTTTATTTGCATCATGTGCATTTGACTTAGGGGACTCAACATAAGGGTTGGGTCCGTCTAGGACAAGCAACCTGAAAATAATAGACAATCTTTCGGCATCCTATGTGCTACATGTTGTATTTAGTCAAGGGTGTATGGGTCATTTGGTCATTTCCAGCATGATGTTATTTTAATCAAAGCATGGGGAACATTTGTGGAATCCAAGAAGCCTTGGAATTCCCTATGTCCCCCACGCTTGCTTTTTGGGAAAGCACATGGGGAACATTTGCGGAATCCAAGAAGTCTTGGAATTCCCATATGTCCCCCACGCTTCATATGTTGGGAAAAGCGCATGGGGAGCATTTGCGGAATCCAAGAAGTCTTGGAAATCATTATGTCTCCCATGCCACATTTTTGAAAGAAATAATAAATATAAAAAATAAAAATACAAATAAAAACAAAGCATGAAAATTCAAAAAAGATTTTGTATGTTGTCATCATTTTCCACATATAAGAAAATCGTGAAAAAGGAGAAAATAACAGTATAGAAGTCCGAGTAGAGTTGAAACTCTGCCGAAATTTTGAAAATGAAAAAATGTCTTGTTAGTTTGTTATAATAAAAGCAAAGGAAAAATAAAAAAAAATCATCATTGTTCTGTCTGTTTTTTTTGAAATATTAAAGAAAATAGTTTGTTTTGCCATTAAATGAAAATGAAAAAGAGTTTGTTTTTTTTAAAAAAAATGTTTTATTTTATTTTATTTTGTTTGTCTATGAAAATGTCAGAAATAAAAATAAAAAGAGTCCGGCGTTGAATGTGATTTTATTATTTGTTCCAAAAATAAGTATATATATAATCCAAAAAAAAAATTTCAAAATTCATCCGAAAATATTTTGATTCTTTTTTCGAAATTGAAAAGAAAATTCAAAATTCAAAAAAAAAACATTTTGAGAAGCATTTCTTTTATTAAAAGCAAAATTCCGAATAAAGGAAAAAAAAAGAGAGCAAATGAAAATTCAAAAATATGTCTTAGAAGTGTTTCTTGTAAAAAGAAAATCAATCAAAAATGCTTCCTTTCTTCTTTTAAAGTAGTTCTTTTGCCCGAACTACGCGGGTTTGATTCTCACCGGATGTGAGATACGTAGGCAACCCTCATCGGGTCCAACCCCACCTTTTGCTAAAAAGCCAAAAACAAATAATAATAATAAAATAAAAATTTTTTGTCAAATTTTAATTTTTGTCATAAAGAAGTCAGGTGACGCTGTTTTATCAAGACATAGCCGAATGTTCCCGAAAGGGACGCCGGAAGGCTGACTTTGCATAAACAGCCACCTTTGGGTCATTTTTTTTAAGATTTAGTCCAATCGACCCACACAGCCTTAAAAATCTTCGTCCCCGACACGTTGAAAGGCCGTGTTTGCAATATTGACTTTCTAATTTGAAAAACGATGAAAAAAGAGTTATAAATAAGTCAGGTGATGCTGTTTTGTCATAAATAGCCGAATGTTCCCGAAAGGGACGCCGGAAGGCTGACTTGGCATAAACAGCCACCTTTGGGTCATTTTGAGATATGGACCCACACAGCCTTAAGAAAGCTTCGTCCCCGAGACGCTGAAGGGCCGTGTTTTGCAACACCAAGTTTTTATTATAATTTAAAAAAAAAGTCGACGGTCAGGTAAATACCGTTCAAATTTTGTCATAATAAGCCGAGCCAGCTTCGGCCGCGTCTTAAACCGTTCTTGCCGAAATAGCCTTAGAGTATCTTTCAGTTGTCGAAAGGTTATTTTCGTAAAAGAATGGACAAGTTGGTAAAGTGTCATAAAATAATCCTCCCCGGCCTCAAAATTCATGTGGAATTCGGAAGGGGCCACATTTGCAAAAATAACCATTTGGTTGCATTTGTCGAACAGAGAAAGGGAGTTAGCCTTTTGTTTTTGAGTTTATAAATCTCTTGATTAAAGTATATGGGTTATTTGATTTTCGAGTTTGTAGGTCATCTTCAAACCTTTGAAGCCCAGTTTGTTTTAGTATGAAAATCGAAAAATTGTTTGTTATTGTTTATCTCTTATTGGCACGAACTACGCAAGGTCTGATTCATGCGGGGTCATGATACGTAGGCAATCTCCATAAGATTCGGCCACAACAAAAGAAAAAAGAATGAAAAAAAAAGAATGAAAAAAAAACGAAATGAAAAATGAAAAGAAAAAGAATGAAAAAAAAGAAGAAAAAAAAGAAAAGATGTTGTCAATAATGAGGACCGACTGAGTCCATTCTAACCTGTTTGTTTTGCAAATAAGTTAAAGTGGTTGGTTTGTGGTAAGCCGGACAATGACACCCAGAATCCTTTACTTGCACCTCCTGATGCACACTCTGCGGGGATCAGGCCTGATGACGGAAGCATTCGAGTCCTATTGGGAACTTGTTGACTAAGGGTAATGATATGGAAGCTGGCAATGGTCATTGCAATACTAATGCAAAGCTCAGTGGCTACGATGCCAAGTTTTGATAAAGTGGGAGGACGCTCCGTTCCTTGGTTAACAAGAAAGAGGCATTTGGTGGCTTATTTTGTTGTCATTTCTTTTGTTCGGATTATTAGATTTATAATTCGGATTTTGTCCTGTGTCAAACCTTCTTATCTTTCCATTTGGTCATAGCAGTTTGTTTAGGATTTTGTTCTGGTTTGTTTGTTTGTTTTGTTATTCAAACCATTTCACCGGTCTAAGGCAAAATCCGGTCTTTTGTTAGTTCCAGTCATCTTTTGTTTAGTCCTTTTATCATTTCGTTCAGTGCCGATTCTAGGGACGTGACATGCGCACCCAGTTTGGGCCTAATCTCTAAAGTTGATCATAAAACCCCGGAAAGGCGATCAGACCATTTAAAGAAAATAAGGACGGTTTGAAATTATTCAGAGCTCGAGTCATGTGGAACTGGGGCAAGTTAAGCACAAAGAAAACCGTTAAAGAAAGATTCGCCTAAATTGGCATGAGGGTCGTCCATAATAATGATAATGAGAGTGTCGCCCAACGGTGCTTTAGAAATGACAAAGGAAAAATAAAACGTTTAACATAATTGTCAAGTCCAGCACCATCAGAAGAGACTACAAATTTAAAGTGTGTTGTTTGCACTTGGCATGTTTTGAAGACTGAAATGACGAAGGCATTTTGTTCTGCTACCTAAACACTTTATCCTTCGTTACCCCTTTTGAGCCTTATTTATTTTTCTTTCATACCCCTCGTTCGGAATCAGTAACAACGAAAAAAAAAGAGAAAGAAAGAAAACAACAACGAAAAAAAAAAGAAAAAAAGGAACAAAAAAGAAAAGAAAATTGATAACAAAAAAAAAGAAAAAGAAAAAAAAGAAAGTCAAATGAAAATAGAGGAATTGGGAACTACGTTTGACCTGATTCCTCAAAGAGGATACGTAGGCGCTTCACGGCTCGGTCATAGTTTTGAAAAATGAAAAAAAATCAATTAAAATATCCCCAAGCAAGAAACTGGGGCAAAAGTTGCGTTTGTTGTAAATAAATCTAATTCCGAAGGTTGTAATTAATAACCCAAAATCTATTCATTTTTGAGCCTTTAATACCCTTTCTTTCTAGCCCTATCCAAAACCCACATTACGGTCCAAAGAAAGACCTTCTGACCAGTCTTCAAAAGATGCCAAGTCAGACAAATGAAGAGTCTTACCGGCGAACATAACATTCTGTTCCACAGCATAAGGGACTCTAATCTCCAGCAGAAAGAGTCATGCCGACGACACTCCAAATCCCCAGCTGGAAAATGATACAAATGAGAGAGTCTTATCGGTGAAAACCTTCACAGGCACCATAAGGCGATGAAAGCTGAGAGAAAAGCCAAAATGAGATAGACTTGATAGTGAAAACCCTTCGGGCACTACAAGTCGAATAAGATTGAGAATCAGATGGGGAATCGCCAATTGAAGATCTTGAAAGGTGATTGACGGTAGAGGATAGGCCACATACGCATGTCATGGCCATTAGAGTCGGTATCTGCATTTGATAGGGTTTTTATTTATAGTTTCTTTTGTTAAAGAGTCATGTTTTTTTTTCCTTTGTCTTTTTATTCTGTTCCCTTTTATCTTTCTCCTTTCATAGAAAAATCCCCAATAGAGTCTGTCTGGTTAGAACAAGTATGAAATGACTTCGAATAGGCCATCAGCTTTCCAAAATGAGATCTGACTAGTACATCCAAGTGGTATAGTCAGCGAGGAACAAGCGCGAGGCCAGTGTCAAAATATATATCCCCAGCAAAAGGCCCATGAACAAAGCAAGGAAACAGTGAGCATGATTCGGCGAAATCCATACTAGACTAAAAGGTCGGGGAAATGCCAGTTTCCAAGCTATGCCGCAAAAGAAGAGGGATATCCCTAGCAGGAAGGGATTATCCCCGGCACATAATATCATCCCCAACAAGTCGTGGAACACAGCGCAATGAAGGAGAAAGGGAAAGCCATCCCAATAGGAGTACCACAGCCAACCACCATGTTTTAAACTAACAAATTTTGTTTGATTTGAAACAGGTAAAGGAAATGGCATTGAGGCAGAAACGCATGCCACAAGGGATATTATCAAACTAGGGTAGAAAATTTTCCTTCCATTAAGAAAATTTTCTGGAATTCAGGTACCCTCAGCCGATAACATTTTACCCCCAACAGGTAAGTAAACAATTCCCCAACAGTATTATCCCTAGCAGTTGCGAGGAGTCCAACACAAGGTTGGAAAGTCGGTATCCTCAGCGGTTCCTTTCGGGGAAAGGCAAAATGACTCTCAAGGGAGGTAGTCTTCGAAGGAAGAAGCTATGAATAATATATAAAAAAAAAATAATAATAAAAATGGGGAAGGTAGAAAAGGAAAACTCATCCCAATCCCCAGCAAGTATTCGAGGTAAGACATTTTCAAGTCTTAAAGATATTTTGGGTTCATCCGCCCTCGAATAGGATATTTTGGGTTCATCCGCCCTCGAATAGGATATTTCGGGTCCATCCGCCCTCGAATAGGATATTTTGGGTCCATCCTCCCTCGAATAGGATATTTTGGGTTCATCCGCCCTCGAATAGGATATTTTAGGTTCATCCGCCCTCGAATAGGATATTTTGGGTTCATCAGCCCTCGAATAGGATATTTTGGGTTCATCCACCCTCGAATAGGATATTTTGGGTTCATCCGCCCTCGAATAAGATATTTTGGGTTCATCCGCCCTCGAATAGGATATTTTGGGTTCATCCGCCCTCGAATAGGATATTTCGGGTTCATCCGCCCTCGAATAGGATATTTCGGGTCCATCCGCCCTCGAATAGGATATTTCGGGTCCATCCGCCCTCGAATAGGATATTTTGGGTCCATCCGCCCTCGAATAGGATATTTTGGGTTCATCCGCCCTCGAATAGGATATTTTGGGTTCATCCGCCCTCGAATAGGATATTTTGGGTTCATCCGCCCTCGAATAGGATATTTTGGGTTCATCCGCCCTCGAATAGGATATTTTGGGTTCATCCGCCCTCGAATAGGATATTTCGGGTTCATCCGCCCTCGAATAGGATATTTCGGGTTCATCCGCCCTCGAATAGGATATTTCGGGTCCATCCGCCCTCGAATAGGATATTTTGGGTTCATCCGCCCTCGAATAGGATATTTTGGGTTCATCCGCCCTCGAATAGGATATTTTGGGTTCATCCGCCCTCGAATAGGATATTTTGGGTTCATCCGCCCTCGAATAGGATATTTTGGGTTCATCCGCCCTCGAATAGGATATCTTGGGTTCATCCGCCCTCGAATAGGATATCTTGGGTTCATCCGCCCTCGAATAGGATATTTCGGGTCCATCCGCCCTCGAATAGGATATTTTGGGTTCATCCGCCCTCGAATAGGATATTTTGGGTTCATCCGCCCTCGAATAGGATATTTTGGGTTCATCCGCCCTCGAATAGGATATTTTGGGTTCATCCGCCCTCGAATAGGATATTTTGGGTTCATCCGCCCTCGAATAGGATATTTTGGGTCCATCCGCCCTCGAATAGGATATTTTGGGTCCATCCGCCCTCGAATAGGATATTTTGGGTCCATCCGCCCTCGAATAGGATATTTTGGGTTCATCCGCCCTCGAATAGGATATTTTGGGTTCATCCGCCCTCGAATAGGATATTTTGGGTTCATCCGCCCTCGAATAGGATATTTTGGGTTCATCCGCCCTCGAATAGGATATTTTGGGTTCATCCGCCCTCGAATAGGATATTTCGGGTTCATCCGCCCTCGAATAGGATATTTCGGGTTCATCCGCCCTCGAATAGGATATTTCGGGTTCATCCGCCCTCGAATAGGATATTTCGGGTTCATCCGCCCTCGAATAGGATATTTCGGGTCCATCCGCCCTCGAATAGGATATTTTGGGTTCATCCGCCCTCGAATAGGATATTTTGGGTTCATCCGCCCTCGAATAGGATATTTTGGGTTCATCCGCCCTCGAATAGGATATTTTGGGTTCATCCGCCCTCGAATAGGATATTTTGGGTTCATCCGCCCTCGAATAGGATATTTTGGGTTCATCCGCCCTCGGTGGGAACTACGTTTGACCTGATTCCTCAAAGAGGATACGTAGGCGCCTCACGGCTCGGTCATAGTATGCATCATAGCAAATATAGGATGCATAATGTACATAGTATGCATCATAGCAAATATAGGATGCATAATGTACATAGTGTGCATAATAGGCACAATGTGCGTAACGCACATAGCTCAACATAAGCATAAAAAATAAATTCCCCAAGCAAGAAAACTGGGGCAGAGGTTATGTTTTAAGTTCCAACAAAGGTTTGATTCCAAAAGTTGTAGCACATCACCCTTCAAATTGTTTTCATTTTTGTAGCCTTTTCTTCAATCCCACACCAAAACCAACATCAACCTCCAAAAGACCTCCCGATCAATGTTCGAGAGATGCCAAGTCCGGCGAATAAGTCCGAGGATAATACACTGATCCCAGGCAAAGAAGAGGATCGTAAGACTGGAAATGAGTTGATGGTCAAGGGAATCTCCAGAAAGGAGGGACGTATCTACAACACACTGATTTCCCGAAAGAAATAAAATGAGAGAGTCTTATTGGTGAAAACCTTCGCAGGCACCGAGAGGCGATGTAAGATGAGGGATATGAAATGAGAGAGTCTTATTGGTGAAAACCTTCACAGGCACCATAAGGCGCCGGGAGATGAGAGAAAAGAGAGTCTCATTAGTGAAAACCCCTCGAAGGGCACTATGAGGCGACAAGACAGATCAGCAAAGCTACCACATTCGAAACGAAATGAACACTCCTTTATCATCCCCAGCAAGTCAAACCATCGAGCAGATCAATTGATACAAATAGACTGGGTCGGAATCTATGGTGCACGCCATGATCACGGGGACCAGTTATGTCCTCCAGATAAGTTCTTTTGATTGTCTCCTCCCACAAAATATTGGTTCAGAAAGATTTTCTCCTTTCCATATCTTTATTTCTTTTCCTAAAAATTGTCTTTAAAGGATTTTTCAAAGCTTACTACCAGAAACCGAAGGGGAATTCATACCAATGCAGGATAATACAAACAGTCTTAAGGGCCGGTCCCAAGCAATGCAGTGATTGTGCCCGGAAATTTAGGAAGAAGTAAGCTCCAAAAGGGAGTGGTTTCGGGAGTTAGAAGCAGACTCCCACATCATGTGTTTAAAGAGAAAGCAGAAAAGGGGATAAATTGAAAACCAATCCCCAGCAGGCTAGAGACCCCCAACAGGCAACTTTGCCCGCCAACCAATTATGGGGACAAAGAGCAAGAAAGGGGGAAGAGAGAAAAATGGCTCGCCAGAAAGGCACCCTCTACCGCCACGATTAAAAATGACTAAATCCTTTTGTCTGTTGCAGGAGAGCAAAGAATTGATGATGGCAGCAAGATGCAACGCCATGGAAGTCACCAAAAACCGGGGCAGAAAATTTTCTGCCTATTGTCGAAAATTTTCTCGAAAAAACGGGGAAGCAATTTCAATACTTTTAAGTTCTAGGTCGCCCACCAGTATAATGCGGGAATACATTTAAGTTCTAGGTCGCCCACCAGTATAATGCGGGAATACTTTAAATTCTAGGTCGCCCACCAGTATAATGCGGGAATACTTTTAAGTTCTAGGTCGCCCACCAGTATAATGCGGGAATACATTTAAGTTCTAGGTCGCCCACCAGTATAATGCGGGAATACTTTTAAGTTCTAGGTCGCCCACCAGTATAATGCGGGAATACTTTTAAGTTCTAGGTCGCCCACCAGTATAATGCGGGAATACTTTTAAGTTCTAGGTCGCCCACCAGTATAATGTGGGAATACATTTAAGTTCTAGGTCGCCCACCAGTATAATGCGGGAATACTTTTAAGTTCTAGGTCGCCCACCAGTATAATGCGGGAATACTTTTAAGTTCTAGGTCGCCCACCAGTATAATGCGGGAATACTTTTAAGTTCTAGGTCGCCCACCAGTATAATGCGGGAATACATTTAAGTTCTAGGTCGCCCACCAGTATAATGCGGGAATACTTTTAAGTTCTAGGTCGCCCACCAGTATAATGCGGGAATACTTTTAAGTTCTAGGTCGCCCACCAGTAAAATGCGGGAATACATTTAAGTTCTAGGTCGCCCACCAGTATAATGCGGGAATACATTTAAGTTCTAGGTCGCCCACCAGTATAATGCGGGAATACTTTTAAGTTCTAGGTCGCCCACCAGTATAATGCGGGAATACATTTTAAGTTCTAGGTCGCCCACCAGTATAATGCGGAAATACATTTAAGTTCTAGGTCGCCCACCAGTATAATGCGGGAATACTTTTAAGTTCTAGGTCGCCCACCAGTATAATGCGGGAATACATTTAAGTTCTAGGTCGCCCACCAGTATAATGCGGGAATACTTTAAGTTCTAGGTCGCCCACCAGTATAATGCGGGAATACATTTAAGTTCTAGGTCGCCCACCAGTATAATGCGGGAATACTTTTAAGTTCTAGGTCGCCCACCAGTATAATGCGGGAATACTTTTAAGTTCTAGGTCGCCCACCAGTATAATGAGGAAAGGCAGTTGTTTGAGTCATTGAGGTTTTATTTTAGCAGACGCATTTGCTAACAAAAGTTTTGTTTTACCCGTAGGAGATGCACATCCTAGACTAGTCTTTAGTTTACTCATCATTGCATCAGTAGTATAAATGAGTTACAATTTTGCTAACGACTCACGAATCTTCCCAGTACAAACTGGGTTAGGAAATTTTGTTTGTTTTGATTGTCAGGGACCCGCCTGTAGAACGGAGGTTGTTGTATGCCAAGGAAAAATAGAAATCAGGCGTCCACCTGGAGAACAAGGACAAAGAAAAATATAAATCAGGCGTCCACCTGGAGAACAAGGACAAAGAAAAATAGTAGTCAGGCATCCACCTGGAGAACAAGGACAAAGAAAAATAGTAGTCAGGCGTCCACCTGGAGAACAAGGACAAAGAAAAATAGAAATCAGGCGTCCACCTGGAGAACAAGGACAAAGAAAAAATAGAAATCAGGCGTCCACCTGGAGAACAAGGACAAAGAAAAATAGAAGTTAGGCGTCCACCTGGAGAATAAGGACAAAGGAAGGAAGAAATCAGGCGTCCACCTGGAGAACAAGGATAAAAGAAATAGAAATCAGGCACCCACCTGGAGAATAAGGGAATACAATTGAAGTATTGAAGTCAAAAGCCCGCGCATATGAGAAAGGAGCACCCTCAGAATCAATAAAGCAGAGGAATACAATAGGAATCCCCAGCAAGAAGCAATAAAAATCCCCAGCATTCACAAAAGGCTGGTAAAAAAAAAAGAGAAAATACGAAGTGGAGAACAGATGTGGTCTGCTCAAGAACTAACAACTACAACTAGCAAGTATCAAGGTTCAAATCCAAAGTCTGTATGAAGCACCATTCAAGACTCAAGACCAAGTTTCAGAAGACTTAAGAGATAGGAATCCTTGTAACTAGTAGCTGATAGGCTTAGTTAGTCTTTTCCAGTTTTCATTTTTGTTGTAGTGACAGGACCGCGGACCGGAACCTCAACGGAACGGCACCTCGATCGGCTCTTCACCTCGGTACACTTCACTATCTCTCTCATCCCGAACTACACGTGGCCTGATTCCTGTATAACCAAGGATATGTAGGCAGCTCAGATACCAGGGCTCGGTCACATTCCCTCCCTTTCCTTAAGTGTAGTCCGTCCAAGTAATGGTCGGGTCAAAAACACGTCTAGTCGTTCTTTGTCGGAAAACTCTTCGTGTTTCCAGTCAAAGAGGGGCAGCTGTAAGCACGTGATTTTTGACCCTCCCCGAGAATTTTCACATTTTTAGCATGAATATGTGAAATTGGGTCTAGTATAGCTATTTTAACTATTTTTACTTTATTTCGTTGCAAAAAGAAAATTTCAAAAAAATATATATATATATAAATTTTAGTTTATGTACCTCTCATAAACTTGAAAAATACAAAATTGTACTTTATTTTGGTACTTTATATAAATTCGAAAATTACAAAAATATAGTTCTATTAATGTTTGCAGTCATTATAATTCTGAAAAATACAAAAATATTACTTCATATTTTTGTCATTATTAAAAAACGAAAATTACAAAAAATAGTTTTATTAATATTCTATAGTCATTTTAACTTTGAAAAATACAAAAAAAAAATAAAAATATTTCTTCATATTTTATCTTAATATTTAAAAAACGAAAATTACAAAAAAATAGTTTATTAATATTTTGTAGCTATTTTAAATCTTGAAAATATTTAAAAAAAAAGATATAGTTTTGTTTAAATACTAGTCTTATTTTTGGTAGTTATTTTGCTTACATAGGACTAATTAAGCAACGTGTTCCTATTTCTCGGGTCCGGGCAAAAGAATAATATTCGGGTTCAAACTACCCGGTCTTAGGCCTAATTTTCGGACCTAGCCCATAATAAACAGTGTCCAGGACACATGGGGAACCCCACCACGCGTGGGGGACATATGCCTTGAACCCCACCATGCGTGGGGCTCATTTTTTGAGGGCAAACCATGTTAAATACACGGACTACACATTTGACAAGGGGAGGATTTTTGGAATTTTGAAGGGGGACACTGTTCACGCTCCTTCTTCTTTAGAAGAAGAAGCAGAAAGCCCTACCCAAAAGAGACTCCATTTCCGGACTTCCCCCAGCACCAAAACGCCCACCTCCATTAACGCCGACACCCCCACTGTCGAAAACCACCAGCCTCACGTCCAAAACCATCAACAAACCACCATTGTTGTCCACCCCGGCTCCTCCTAACCCCGTCGACCACCCCGTCACCTACCGTAAAACCACCACCAAAACCAACGAAAACCCTAGCAAACAGGAAACCCACCATCATTCCACCTTCAACCCGCCCCGGACTGCTCCCTCTCCGTCTCACCATTACCAAACGACCCCTCCATAGACACCTCCATCAACGAAACCAAAAAACCAGCTTCCCAGCTCCCCTACCCACGACCAACCTGAGCCACTGCCTAAACAGCTCGTCACAGCCCCCACAGCTGCTCCCCCGTCGCGAAACCACCAACAAACAGCCCTCGACCACTGGCACAACAAGCCCGTCAGCAGCCTCCTTGCGTCGACCTTACTACTGTCGACATTGTTCATCTTATCGTGAGCAGCTGTTGGTGGCTGCAATTCGGCCTTGGCCGAGTTTTCTGTTTTCCGTCGAGGTCGACTTTGGTTCGTCGAGGTCCGGTACGTCGAGTTGCTGTCCGAGGTTCCATCGTCGTTCTTCGTTCAGAGAGGTCCGGCTTGAGCTCCGTCGGAATCGTGTTTGTCGTTCTGAGGTTGTTGAGGTTCAAAGGTTAGTAAACCTCAAGTATTAGATAAGGAAATGTTACGTTAAATGTTCGAAGATGCAATATAGAAATTGGTATGATAACTTTCTGCTCGTGTGTTCATCCTATGCATTTTGTTCATTTTGCGTTGTGTTATTCTTGTTTATTTGATGTCATTTAATTAAGTTGGGCTAGTTGTTCTATGACACAAGTTCGACGTTAATCTGTTCGGCCTTTCCTTTGCTTAGGTCATTCGGACAAAATTAGCATTAGTACTTGTTGTTACTACTCCCGAAACACTCATTCGCTAAACTTATTTTATTAATTTTTTTTTTGACAAGTTATGAGATTTTAGTTGTAAAGAAGTCGTAAGGTTTAGTATTGTTAAAGGCGTAGAAATGACATCCTTTAAAAAATAAAAATAAAAAATAAAAAATAAAAAATAATAATAATAAAAAATAAATAAATAAATAAATAGAAAATGAGACTAGCTTCGCCATATAAAAATGTACAGATTGCGAAGTCCCTCACAAAATATATGTATGAAATACTTAGATTCCGGGACGGGCCGTTTAGCAAAATTCACGGCCCTACCCAAAAATAATAATGCGCTAGTTGCTTTAGGCGCGCTTTTAATAATGTTATCTCCCTAAACTCGGGTGCACATTTATGTGACCCAAATCCAAATCTCAACGAAATCGAAATGTGTCTCTAATCACGGGTACATTGACTGTGACGTGGTCTGAGATGCATTTCCATGACGTTGCGAATTCATTTTAAAATAATAAATGGGACGAGCCTCGACAAACAAAAAATGCAAATTGCGGGGCCCTCAGTAAATACTTGTTGTAAAGTTATTTAGAATTCAGGAGGGCCGCTTAGCGAATTTCGTGGCCTTCCCAAAATAATAACACGATAGTCTCTTTAGGCGCGTGTTTAATAATCTACTTTCTTAAACTCGGGTGTGCATTTTATGTGACCCAAATCCAAATCTCAAAACATCAAATAAAAATGCGTTCCGGATTGTGGGTGCATTTCATGTGACGCAATCCAAAGACGCGTTTTAAGCGATGTTCACATTCTTGTAAAAAAAACAATAATAATAAAGCGGTTAAAAGTTAAAATTTGCACATAAGTTCATATTCGTAAAAAATCAGATAAATCAAGCCAAATATAACAGTTGAGCGATCGGGGTAGAACCACGGAACTCGGGAATGCCTAACACCTTCTCCCGGGTTAACAGAATTCCTTATCCGGATTTCTGGTACGCAGACCATAATATAGAGTCATTCTTTTTCCTCGATTCGGGATTAAAATTGGTGACTTGGGACACCCTAAATCTCCCAAGTGGCGACTCTGAAATAAATAAACCAATCCCGTTTCGATTGTCCTTTAATTGGAAAAACTCCCCTGCGCCCCTCGGGCGCGGAAAAAGGAGGTGTGACAGTGTACAACTACCAAAAAACTGGAATGTGTCACACTTAAAACGGTACTACTTCTAAGGTACGGACTTTATTACTTTTTTGTTTTGCTACATTACGGGCTAACGTATGCAAGTACTTGGCCAGGGGCATATGTAGCAATTAGTTCTGAAAGCACGAGTTGCACTATTTTTCCCTTGAACCGGTTTGTCTCGAAGTGGGTTTCTTGGCAAGGTTTTTAATGAGGCAACAGTAAAACATGCTACCTTACATTTGAAGACTGGCTCTAAAATTGGAGTTAGTGATCGTTGGTATCAGATCAATAGTATCCGAGCCCTCACAAGTTCGACCTCGAATACTGGGGGTCATTACCCCTAGATTAAGATCGTTAGTAAGGGGAAAGAAAATTTTATGTGCCAAAATCTAAGGCTTGATGGTTAGGATTCATTGTAAGGGTCAAACAGTCATGCAAACCATACGGACATAGTCCACTCTAGCCACGACACAATGTTTTTTGTGTCTTTGATCATGTACCTTACATATTAAGAAATGAACAAAATTTCTACTTCCATTACACTTTATTACTATGCATTTTATTTCTTCAAGCTACCCCTACTCAGGGACTGTCAAGCCCACGGGCTATCCCTACTCGGGGACTGTCGTCCAACTAAAATTCGAATGACCCGAGCTATCGAATCCTGGAGGCACCATGCCTATTAGGCAGTGCCCGAATATGAAAGGCTATGGCCACAATAAAGATGGCTCAAAGATGTCTGAAGTCCCTAATAAAAAAGTAAGTCCTTTACAAAAAATCAAAACCTTTTAAAAGCTTACCCCGACAGAAACATCGTCTAAAGTACTTAAGCATCACAAAGGCCTTCAGTTTTATCAAAGACTCAAAGCCACAAGTAATCATTAGTCGCCATCGAAATCATATGGGCCTCCGAAGAATAGATGCTCTAGACTACATTTGATTTTATGTTAAGGCATTAAAAATGATGAACAAATAAAAAATTACAAGTAGATGCTGAAATGATATGACATTTCCATAGGGGAAATTTTATATATTCAAAGAAAATTATTTACAAAGTCACGATAAAACGGCCTCAAAATAAAATTAAAAAAAGGTACACAAGGAAAAACTAAAAAGAAGTAAGGTATTTATGCCTGGTTTTCACCGGGGCTCAATTCATCAATAGAGCCGTCAAAACCCTCGGAGCCTTCCGGACCCTATGGATTGTAGAGTTCCTTCGAATCGGCCTCAAGTCTCTTGGCTTCTTCAATCTTGGGCGACAGGTCAAAACCTCGAGCATGGATCTCCTCGATGGTCTCTCTTTGGGATAGTCGTTTTACGTATTCGGTCTTCGTCTTCAAGCGGGCCTCGACTACCACCACATTAGCCTTGTAATGGGCCAACATTTCCTCGATGTTAGAAGAGGTTGCATCCAATTTGGACCTCAGTGCAGCATATTCTTGTCTGAGGGCATCCCGTTCCACAACGGCCAAGCTCAACTGTGCTCGAAAATCAACGTTTAGCTGAGACCACTTATCGGTTTTGTCCTTTGCCATCCTGAGTTAGTTCTCAACCGATTCCAACTCTGCTTTTGCAACTTCTTTCTTCGAAGCCAGCATGTCCATCCTGCCCTTCCACACCTCCGTCGTGGCCTTGACCTCATCCATCTCAGCCCGAAGTTGATCGATCAGGTCTATCTTCTCTTGGACCTGTGAAGTTGTGTTGTTAGTCACCACGACTAGCTTCTCATTTTTAGCCTCAAAGATCTTTACCTTCTCAACCAGGTTGGTGTGTTCCCACTTCAAGGTCGAGGCCTCTTTCTGGGCCTTTTCCAGCTCATCTTGTAGAATCGAGAGGTCCTTAAGGGCTTCGTCTTGCTGCTCACTAGTAGCCATGTACATGTACTTCTTCTGGACTTGCACTTTGATCTCAAACTCGAGCTGGATAATCTCCAAGCAAGACCGGAGGAGGATTACATGATAAAGCATTGAAGCTTGAAAAAGCGATGAAGTTATTAGAGCACATCAAAAAACCAAGTAAGTTCACAAAAGGGTACAAAGGGAAGACGCCTTACCCGGTTCAGTTCCTATTGCACCTCATTGAAGAGGCTTCACATGCCCACTTTGTTCATCTTTGTCTGGTTCTCCTTGGTCACCAGGCATCGAAGGTAGCTGGCTACGCCACCGGAGTAGACAAAACTGGGGCGTTCACCAGGATTGTAAGAACGACCATCCTCTTGCGCTCGGGGTCTACGCTCGGAGCAGGAAATTGCTTCACTAGTTTTGGGATCGAGCTCGGCTCACCTTGCCCCTGATGGAAAATCCTTTTTTGGGATCTCTAGGTGACCAAGCTCGGAAAAATCCTCCAATGTGGCCATATCCATGTCGTCGAAGAATGTGTTGAGGGCATTGTTCGGGCCCTGCACCATCTTTCTTGATTTCTCTTTGCTCACTAGTGCCTCTTCGATCATGGACTCGGTGTAGGAGGGTGTTTCCACGATATCTATGACACCAGCTACCTCCTTTGGGACAAGAGGGGCTTCCCGAGAGGCCGCGACCTCCGTCTCTCCATTTGGTTCTCAAGATAGTAGGGGATCAACCTCGTGGTCGTCCTTCCCAAGTGCTGCTTGATCCCCCTTGTTAAGGGTCAATCCATGAGCAATTAAAAGGTCATAGTCCTCGAGCTCATCCCTAAGCTGGTAGAGGGAATCAGAGTTCGGTATCCTGGAACCAGTACTCTTTCTGATTTTTTGGACCCGGATAGTCACCTTCTTCTTTTTTTCCTCAGTATCCAGGGAGCCCGAGGACTTTCTTTTCTTCTTATTTTTCTCCTCCTTTGCGGCAGCCCCGGGTTGTACCGAAGCGGAGGGTTCAACAAGAAAGGACTAATCTTTGTCCTCATCCAACGGTATGAGTTCGGTGGTCTTGGGCAAACCTGTAAGAAAATAGGAGACTTAGAAATGTGTAAGCTAAAAGTACGAAAGAAATTATTTGGGAAAGAACCTCAACATAGGAGAGGTCCTCCCATTTGCCCCTCGAGAGCTTGCGCCATGTGCTCTCGGAGCATGGCATCTGTTTGAAGATCCCCTCGATTCACTCCTTAAAGTGGGGAACTGCATTAGAAACTTGGGCGACAACTGCATGGCAACAAACACAGGCAGTGAGAGGAAGAACGAAAAGAAATGACAAATACCCGAAAAGGAAAATACTTATGGTATGTGTTCCACTTCTCGGGGAACGACAGGCATTCGGAAGGTATGAGGTATTCGGTTTTCACCCAAACTAACCTCCCCTACCAGCCTCGACCTCAGTCCTTGTCGATGCTCGAGAACGGAGCCTTGCTTGCTCGATAAACGACTTGATCAACCCCCTCGGAAGATTCAGGTATTGTATAGGCGAAGCAGATGTCAAGGGTGAACCGAGGTGCTTTAGTGTTATTCACGAAGTGTTGTAAAATGATTACGATCCTCCAAAAAGACAGGTGGATTTGCCCAACGCACACGTTGTACCTTTTGCATAAGGCAAGGACTTGAGATCCACCGGGGCGAACGTGAAGGGGTAAGTGGAAATACTTAAGTACTCCTCCACGTGAGTAGTAATGTTGTCATCGGGACCGGGGACAACCACCTCTTTATCCTCCCAATGATAGTTCGCCCGTACTATGGGTAATGTTTTCTCTGTAACAGAGCATATGTATCTCCATGCTCCCTCGCCTCGGTCCTGTTGACTAGAGGCCTTCTCGACATTGAAATCGTTCCAATAGAGCAGCCCCCAGGTACAAAGATCTTCAAAGGGGATTCCTGAGCCACCTCGGGAACTGCCACCTCGGCATCTGTGGCCGAGTTGGAAGATGAAGGAGCAGTTTATTGGGGAGGACTTGGAGGTTTTTGCCATCATAATCTGGGAAATATGAAGGTTTGAAGAAAAGTATGAAGATTTGAAGATAGTATGAAGGTTTGAAGGTCTGGGTTAAATATCCAAAGAAAATGCATAAGGATTGAAGGTGAAGATATGAAAGTTTAAGCAGAAATGTATGAAAAATTGGAGGAGTTAAAAGCAATTACAGAGTTCGAGGGTAAATTCTGGAATCGGAAAGTGGAAGAAGTGAAAAAGGGTCGGAGTTTTTCTAGGGGAAGAACAATTAATGCGCGATGTTACGTATTCGAGCATAGTCAACCAGCGATTGACACATTTCTGAAGTTAGTACGACACTACTGATGGGATGTTTCGTTGACCCTTCAACTTGGTTGTAACATACAAAGGAAGGAACCGGGGTTCATCTTTCACTCCCCATTATTTCGGTGAACCTACTCTTTGGAAAACGAGGGGATAATCTGTGTACGGATAAAATTGGAGGTAATGTCTACCCCGATTTGCCGATGAGAAAACAGAGGAAGAGCACAGATACACGGGATTGTAATTGAGGTTAGAGACCCTCTGCATCGAGATCTAGGAAGGGAGAACTATATGCTAGTCATCGGGTATGCGCCCCGAGCCAAAAATGTGTTCTAAGGACTCAGGAGTCACGATGAATAGTTACACATGATGGATAGAGGCACGAGATACTCGCACTCAACCGGATATCACGGTTCGGATCTCTCTGGTGTCAATCATGGATCAATAATTACCAAAGGAAGATTTTTACCTTTTTTAGCCTTATATTAGGGTTGAAACTCTCCTACTATATAAAGGAAAAGTTTTTCTTTTGTAACACACGTTGTAACATGTAAATCAAAGTAATACAAGTTTAATTTCTGCCCTTTAGCTATTATTAAAGCTTTTGCTCATTTGTTCTATTATTCCTTCACGGCTGGGCTTAAACCGAAGAACCAACTGAGGACGAGCTCATCGGCCAGTCTAAGCTCAGGTTTGGCCATGATATCGTAAATGGTTTGAACGTTTATTTTATCTCTAATTCGTTTACTGATATTTTTAATTGTTCGTGTCAAATTTAACCATATCCTTAAAATCGCATACATATTTAATCGTTACCCGATTTCAAGGCAAACAAGGATAAATTTTCTACTGCACTATTCAAAATTGTTTAGTGTTATTTTTGTTATATTTTTCATTTTTATATTTTTTCCATTAACAATTATTTCCCATTTATCATACTATTAGCGGAGCTCCGCCATAAAATGGGGAACTCCATGTATCTACATTTTTCGGAAAAAATTATCTAAATCTACGTACTCGTTATCTATTGAAGACCTTTGGTTGTTGGGACCAACAAACTGGTATGGTGCTAATAACTTATTTTACCGAATTATGATATGGAGAACGAACTACTCCCTTATATTTTACTCTCTTCGGTCCATAATATTGACTTTTTAGCTTTTGATATACCCCTTAAGAAAATACGAACTTCTAGGGGAAAAAAGATGTATTCACTAAATTACTTTTAATTAATTATTACCTTTTTTTTGGAGCAAAACAGGATATTTTATATTAGTACTACAACGAAAGTAAAATATTACAGATATTGTTTGTGTCATTTAGGACACATTGATTCCCTAGTGAAGCTAATGCATTACAAGCATCAGTAGTTAGATGCTTTACAAAAACATATTGTTCCTTCTTGTCGTTGATTACATAGGATTCAATACAAAAAGGGGGTTGCACAAAATATTTTTTTGTCCTTGTTTGCTGGTCGTCCATCTTTGCTAGCTGATGGACCACTTCATTTCCTTGCCGGAACACGTGCCTGAGGATCACTTCTTTCCCTTAGTGGATTAATAACCTGCATGTGTTAATAATATTATTATACATTTGATTGCCTTGGTGTATGGATTATATTACCTCAGTGGAGTCCGATTCCACTTCCAGCGGGAACAAATTCCATTCTTGAGCAATTTGTAGTCCTTCTAGTAGAGCCATTAGTTCTGGTTCTAATGAGCCATTTGTATGAGTTCATTTTGTAAATCCTATTATCCAATTCCCATTGGAGTTGTTGAATACGCCTCCCAGGCCGCTCTTGTGGTTTACTTTGTAGCTGGCATCAAATATTTAATTTATTCCAATCTTTTTGGGGTTTAAACCATTTTATGTTGATTGCTGTTTTTTTGAGAGGGTAGTGGTGATTTCCGGTTATCAGCTTGTATTTTATGGCCCATTGCATGATGAATTCAATATCTATTGGGTTTGAAGTATTGTTTTGATTATTATAATTTCTATTAATCCAAATGTTCCATAAAAGGGAAAAGACCATTCCAGTTGATACAACTATGGTGTAAATCGAGATTAAAATCTCTTACTTTAGTAAGCCACTTTGTTTGCATTAGATTACAATATTTCGACCATCCCACGTTATTCCAATAGGCACTAGTTGTTTTGCAATAAAAAAAAATATGCTCAATAGGTTCTTCTTTTGTCTTGCATATTGGACACATGAGGTCTATATTGTTCCCTATATGTGCTAGGTATGCTCTACATGGAAGTCTATTGTGGAGGCATTGCCATAAGAAGAAGTGAATTTTTTTTGGACAATTTAATTTTCAAATCCAATCGAAATCTATATCACTGTCTTTAGGTGATTCAATTAATTCTTAACAAGATTTTGTAGTGAAAACACCCTTTGTATTTCTTGACCAAATGTGTGTGTCACATCGGGCACCCCTAGTACGAATATTAACCTTATAAATATTTTCTTTAATATCCTCAGGTATTTCTATTGATAAAATATCCAGGTTCCAATCGTGATTACTATAGATGTCTTTAATTTTTAGAGAAAGATCATCGAAAGAGAGAGGACCCTCTACTGTGCTTCTAAGATTTTTAATGTTAGGAATCCAGCTTGTATGCCAAATATCCATGTTGGAACTCAGATGGGGTGACCAAATGATACCTCTATTGAAATATTTCTAACCTTTCAAAATGCTCTTCCAGACAAACGAGTGGTGATTTTTAGCTTTGCTAGTATCATAGGAGGTGATTATTAAATTTTTCCACGGAGTAGTTGTGTTAGTGAGCAATCTCCAGGCTAAGCTTGCTAGGGTGGTGAGATTTTTTGCACTGGCATATTTTATACCCAGCCCCCCATTGGACTTATGTTGGCAAACTGTAGACCATTTGATTAAATGGAGTTTTTTCTTCTCCATAGTAGAACCCCATATAAAGTCTCTTTGGATCTTGTCTATGTTCTTTAAGGTTTTTTTGGTAGTAAGGTGTATTGCATGTAGTGATTAGGAATTGAATTTAGGCATGCTTGAGCTAGTGTGGTTCTTCCTGCTATATTGATAAACTTTGTTTTCTAGTTTGCCAATCTAGCCCTCATCTTGTCTATGATGAAATGGTAATCTTTAGGTCTTGGGCTATTTTCTAGAATTGGAAATCCTAGATAATTTCCAAAGGAGTTGCCTTTTTTAAGACCCAAGGTGTTTGTGATGTCCTTAACAGTGTTAGGATGACAATTGTTAGAGAAAATAATTTTTGACTTGGTAATATTAATGCTTTGACATGATAAGTTACAAAAATTATTTAGACCATTTTTTATGGCTTGGCAAGATATATCATTAGCCTTAGCCATCAATGTTAGGTCGTCTGCGAAAAATAAGTGAGAGAATTTTGGACTATTCCTTCCTATAGTAATAGGATCCCAATTGTTTATATCTATGTGGTGGTTTATAAATCTAGAGAACATTTCCATACAAAGAATAAAAATGTACGGATATATAGGGTTTCCTTGCCTAATTCCCCAGCTAGGTTCAAAGAAGTTTGTGATTGAACCATTGACTAGAACACTTATTGAACTAGTAGAGATGCAGTTTAGTATGAGTTTGGTAAATTTTGGGGGAAAATTAAAATATCTAAGGGTACGATAGATAAAAGACCATTTTAGGCGATCAAAAGCTTTTTCAAGGTCGATCTTTAGGATCATTTGCCCCTTTTTCTGTGACGACCCGAAGGGTCATCACCGTAGTTCTTCCTTGTTCCGCGCTTTTAAGGCCTTGAAAACCTCGCTTTTAGTTGCCTCGATTGGCGTGCGCAATTCGGGCGCGTAGCCGAAAAGTTTTTATGTTAGAATATGTGAATTATGTGAAAATTTTGATGAATTTCGATATTAATATGCATAATATTGACTTCGATCAACATTTTGGGTAAACAGACCCGGACCTATGATTCGATGGTCCCGGAGGGGTCCGTAGAAAAATATGGGACTTGGACGTGTGCCCGAAATTAAATTCCGAGGTCCCAAGTCCGAGAAATGAATTTTTGTGTGAAATTGTTTTTCTGAAAATGATATGAAAACTTGAAATGAAAATGAGTTAGAAAATATAGGTATCGGGCCCGTAGTTTGGTTCTGGCGCCCGGTACAGGTCTTAAATATGTTTTAAGCACTATCTGTAAAGTTTGGCTAAAAACGGACGTCATATGACATGTTTCGGACTTAAAGTGGAGAATTTGAGTTTTATGAAAGTTGAGAGAAAAATCATGTGTTTTGAGGCTTGATCCTATGTATATGATGTTATTTTGGCGATTTGATCGCACGAATGAGTCCGTAAGATGTTTTTAAGATCATATGTATGTTTGGTTTGGAGCCCGAGAGCTCGGGTGAGTTTTGAGTAGGGCCCGGGAGGTTTTAGACTTAAGAAAATACAGGTTCAGGTGTTGCAGACACCAGCGCGGCCGCGGTCATTTCCGCGTGGTCCGCGCTGGAGCCGCACGGCCGCGATGCATTTCTGTGCGGTCCGCATGGCTGAGTCTGAGGGCTAGGATTTCAGGTTAACCAGTGCGGCCGCGCACCAAAACAGTGCGGTCCATGCTGGAAGGGTTCAGAGAAGCCCCAATGTTTCTCCCACTCGGCGCGGCCGCAACACATTTTTGTGCGGTCCGCGCCAGGTCCTCAGAAAGGTATACAAGTTCGGAAAATCTCAGTCATTTTTCACTTTTCAAAAACCCAAAACCTAAGAGGCGATTTTCCAAACAACTTTTCTTCTCCAAAATGATTGGTAAGTGATTTCTAACTTAACTTCTTTATCCCTTAACATCTTTTAACATAATATCAACTTCAAATCAAAGATTTTCAGTGGTGAAATTGGGTGTTATGGGTAGAACCTAGGTTTTCTACAAATTGAGGAGTTGGACCTCAATTTGAGGTCCGATTTCAAAACAAATCATATATTTGGACTCGTGGGAGAATGGGTAACCAGGTTTTGGTCCGAACCTCGAGTTTCGACCACGTGGGTTCGGGGGTGTTTTTGACCATTTTGAAAAAAAAAACCTTGTAAAATTTATTTTCATGCATGAGGTTAGTAATTATTAATGTGATTAAGTAACTTATGACTAGATTCGAGCGGATTGGTGGTGGAATCAAGAGGTAAAGCTATACTAGAAGCGTGAGTTGAGTTTGGAGCATTCGAGGTAAGTGTTTGTTCTAACTTTGGCTTGAGGGAATATGACTAGGATGTTATTTGCTACTTGCTAATGTGAAGTACGGTGTATAGGCATGGTGACGGTTATCTATGCACCGGATTCTCGCATGACCGTGAGTCTTAATTGCTTTTAATTCGAATAACGTGACACAACCTCCTTGTTTATTTGATGAGTTTCATATAATGTGAACGGTTGAGGTAAAATTGTGATTGGTGTACTTTTGGAGTGTTAGCTCGAACATGAATGTGTTAGTTGAGGAAGAATGGATTTAAAAAGAGAATGTGTTGTGATTACTCCCTTGCCGGGATGTGTAGACCGATATATATACTCTCCCTTGTCGGGATATTTTGGGCTGTTAGTTGTACCCTTGCCGGGTTAAAGGTATTGAGTTGTTATTCTCCCCTGAAGGGGTCTACTATATGAAGTCAGATGTTTCAAATTATATTATGGGATCGTGTGGCACGCCGTCCACTTATATATGATATTATGGGATCGTGTGGCACGCCGTCCACTTATACATGATATTATGGGATCGTGTGGCACGTCGTCCACTTATATATGATATTATGGGATCGTGTGGCACGTCGTCCACTTATATATGATATTATGGGATTGTGTGGCATGCCGTCCACTTATATATGATATTATGGGATCGTGTGGCACGCCGTCCACTTATATATGATATTATATTATATATCATGGGAACCGGAGTTTCTTCTGTTTATTTCCGATATTTCATTTTTACCTGTTACTCCCCGATAGCATGTCCCCTCCTAGCTTTACTTTGTATTATCTTGTTATTGTTTTTTTTCTTGCACTTGTATATATATCTGTACAGGTTAATTGTGGTAGGTCCGGTTTAGCCTCGTCACTACTTTGTCGGGGTTAGGCCAGGCACTTACCAGCACATGGGGTCGGTTGTGCTGATGCTACACTCTGTACATTTTTGTGCACAGATCAGGGAGCAGCTTACGGACCTCAGCAGTAGGACTTCTGGGAGCTATCTTCAGTCCAGGGACTCTCGAGGTAGCCTAGCTGGCGTTCGCAGGCCGAAGTCCCTTTCCATGTTTATCGTTTGTTCATCTTGTATCAGACAAACATGATGTATTTCCTTTCAGACATTATTTGTAGTATTCTGTAGTAGTCCGTGAGCTAGTGACACCAGACCTTGGGTAGTGATGTGTATTAAACTTCCGCTTAAATTTTGTCTCGTTTATTATATTGTTTGAAAGAAAGCAGGAAAGGTGTTTTAAATATTTGGCTTGCCTAGCTCCGATAGTAGGCGCCATCACGACACCCGATGGTGGGAAATCCGGGTCGTGACAAGTTGGTATCAGAGCACTAGGTTACTTAGGTCTCACAACTCACGGACAAGCTCAGTAGAGTCTGAGGGATAGGTACGGAGACGTCTGTATTTATCCCGCAGAGGCTACTGAGTTAGGAAAACTTCACCTTGTTCATTCTTGTCGTGCGATTCTATTTCTCAAGTACTGATTGTCTTTCCACTCTGTTCTTTCGCAGATGGTGAGGACACGTGCTTCCTCTTCTACCGCGCCACAGCCTGAGCCCACAGCAGCAGCCCCTATTAGGGGCAGAGGGCGAGGCCGAGGCCGTGCCAGAGGGCGAGGCCGGGGCAGAGCTCAGCCCCGAGCAGCATTTCCAGCGACGGCGCCTCAGGTCTATTTTAAGGAGGAGGTTCCGGCCCCAGCTATTCCAGTGGGCCCAGCTTAGGTCCCAGAGGGTTTCATAGCCACTCCAGTGTTTCAGGACGCTTTGGTCCGACTGGTAGGCTTTATGGAGGGCATTTCTAGAGCGGGTGTGCTTCCCGTAGCTCCAGCCACATCTCAGGCTGGGGGAGGAGTTTAGACTCCCGATACTCGTACTCCAGAGCCGGTAGCTCCTCAGGCTCAAGTTCCAGCAGTTCAGCCAGTCGTGGCAGTTCAGCCAGCTGTGGCAGCCCAGCCAGGTATTGCGGCTCAGTCCAGCGATGGTGCGGCTATGTCCGCGGATGCTTTGTGGAGGCTTGATCGTTTCACCAAGCTCTTCACAACCACATATAGTGGCACCCCCTCAGAGGATGCTCAGGATTTCATATTCAGCTGTCATGAGGTTCTGCGGACTATGGGCATTGTAGAGACCAATGGGGTCGACTTCGCCACTTTTCGCCTGGCAGGATCCGCCAAGACTTGGTGGAGGGATTTCTGTTTAGCCAGGCCAGCAGAGTCGCCATCATTGACCTGGGATCAGTTTTCAGAGTTATTTCTGGGGAAGTTTCTTCCAGTTACTCAGCGAGATGCTCTTCGCAGGCAGTTTGAGCGTCTCCAGTAGGGTCCTATGATGGTCACCCAGTATGAGACCCGGTTCATTGATCTTGCTCGTCATGCCATTGTGATACTCCCCACCGAAAGAGAGAGGGTGAGGAGGTTTATTGATGTGTTGGCCCAGCCGATCCGTGTTCAGATGGCCAGGAGTGCCGGTAGTGAGATTTCATTTCAGGAGGCGGAAGATGGTGCCCGCCGGATAGAGATGGCACTTGCTCAGGGAGGTGGTCATGGGTCTGATAAGAGATCCCATCATTCTGGTAGATTCAGTAGTACCTCGTCTGGAGGTAGGGATTCTTATGGTAGAGGCCATCCTTCGAGGCCCTTTCAGTCATCTCTCCAGGTTTCTCATGGTACACCAGGTGGTCGTGGTTCTCAACCGCAGTATTCTGACCAGCAGCTCTTCATTTCACCATCAGCACCTATCAGTGCACCACCACTTTGTTATTCTCAGCAGCCGAGGGCTTGTTATACTTGCGGCGATGTGAGTCATATTGCCAGATATTGCCCTCGAGCTTCCAGCAGCTCGCAGCAGTAGGGTCCTCGCCCGATGATCCAGGCACCAGTTGCCCCACAGCCTGCCCAACCAGCTAGAGGCGGGGGTAGATGACATAGAGGTGGAGGTAGAGGTCTTAGAGGTGGAGCTCAGACCGCTAGAGGTAGGGGTCAGCCAGCAGCAGATCATCCCAGGGATATGATTCAGGGAGGTGGGGCCCAGCCCCGTTGTTATGCTTTGCCAGCCAAGCCAGAGGCTGAGTCATCAGATGCTGTGATTACAGGTACTATTCTGGTCTGTGATAGGGATGCTTCTGTGCTATTTGATCCCAGATCTACGTATTCATATGTGTCGTCCTATTTTGCACCCTATTTGGTTATGCCTAGTGACTCGTTGAGTATTCCTATTTATGTGCCAACACCGGTGGGTGATTCTATTATGGTCGACCAAGTTCATCATTCTTGTATCGTAGTGTTTGGGGGTCTTGAGACCCGTGTTGATTTGTTGCTTTTGGACATGGTCGACTTCGATGTTATATTAGGGATGGATTGGTTATCCCCGTACCATGCTATCTTAGATTTCCATGCCAAGACCGTGACCTTAGCCTTACCAGATTTACCCTGTTTAGAGTGGAGAGGGACTTCTGGTCATTGTACCCGTAGTGTTATCTCGTATGTGAAAGCTTGGCGTATGGTCGAGAAGGGATGTTTGGCCTACTTGGCGTATGTTCGCGATTCTAGCGCGGAGGCCCCTTCTATTGATTCTATGCCCGTTGTTCGGGAGTTTCCTGAGGTTTTCCCTTCAGACTTATCGGGTATACCGCCCGACATGGATATCGACTTTTGTATTGATTTGGCCCCGGGCACTCAGCCTATTTCTATCCCGCCATATCGTATGGCCCCACCAGAGTTGAAAGAGTTAAAGGAACAGCTGCAGGATTTGCTTGAGAAAGGTTTCATTAGACCCAGTGTTTCGCCTTGGGGTGCCGGTGTTGTTTGTTAAGAAAAAGGATGGTTCGATGAGAATGTGCATCGATTACCGACAATTGAACAAGGTTACAATTAAGAATAAGTATCCACTGCCGAGGATTGATGATTTATTCGACCAGCTTCAGGGTGCGAGGGTGTTCTCGAAGATAGATTTGAGATCTGGTTATCATCAGCTGAGGATTAGGGCGTCTGATGTCCCTAAGACAGCATTTCGTACTCGGTATGGGCATTATGAGTTTTTGGTCATGTCATTTGGGTTGACCAATGCCCCAGCAGCATTTATGGAATTGATGAACCGAGTGTTCAGGCCCTATCTGGATTGGTTCATGATTGTTTTCATTGATGATATTCTGATATACTCCCGCAGTCAGGAGGAGCATGAGCATCACCTCAGAGTGGTTCTTCAGAACCTGAAGGGTAGTCAGTTGTATGCTAAGTTCTCAAAGTGCGAGTTTTGGTTGAGTTCGGTCGCATTCCTGGGTCATGTCGTATCAGCAGCAGGTATTCAGGTAGACCCGAAGAAGATAGAGGCAGTCAAGAACTGGCCTCGACCAGCTTCAGCTACGGAGATTCGGAGTTTCCTGGGGTTAGCAGGTTACTACCGTCGGTTCGTGGAGGGGTTTTCATCCATTGCAGCCCCTATGACCAGATTGACCCAGAAGGGTGCCCAGTTCAGGTGGTCGGACGAGTGTGAGGCGAGCTTTCAGAAGCTCAAGACGGCTCTGACTACGGCATCGGTATTGGTTTTGCCCACAAGTTCAAGGCCATATGGTCTATTGTGATGCATCTCGTATTGGGCTTGGTGCAGTATTGATGCAGGAAGGCAAAGTCATTGCCTATGCTTCGAGGCAGTTGAAGATCCACGAGAAGAATTATCCGGTTCATGATCTCGAGTTGGCAACCATTGTTCATGCCTTGAAGATCTGGAGGCATTACTTATATGGCGTGACGTATGAGGTTTACACTGATCACAAGAGTCTTCAGTATCTGTTCAAGCAGAAAGAGTTGAATTTGAGGCAGAGGAGGTGGTTAGAGTTGCTAAAAGATTATGATGTTACTATCTTATACCACCCGGGAAGGCCAATGTGGTGGCCGATGCATTGAGCAGGAAGTCCGCCAGCATGGGTAGTCTTGCTTATATTCCAGTCAGCCAGTTATCACTTGCTTTGGATGTTCAGGCCTTGGCCAATCGTCTTGTGAGGTTGGATATTTCTGAGCCTAGCAGAGTGTTAGCTTGCACGGTTGCTCGTTCCTCACTATTAGAGCGTATCCGCAAGCGACAGTTTGAGGATCCCCATTTGTGTGTCTTGAGAGACACGGTACAGCGTGGAGGTGCCAAGAAAGTAACCTTAGATGATGATGGTGTATTGAGATTGCAGGGGCGAGTTTGTGTGCCCAATGTTGATGGGATTCGAGAGTTGATCTTAGCAGAGGTCCACAGTTCTCGGTATTCTATTCACCCGGGCACCGCGAAGATGTATCAAGATCTGAGGCAGCACTATTGGTGGCGTAAGATGAAGAAAGACATCGTTGTGCATGTGGCTCGGTGTTTGAATTGTCAGCAGGTTAAGTACGAGCATCAAAGACCTGGTGGTCTATTTCAGAGGATTGCACTTCCCGAGTGGAAGTGGGAGAGGATTACGATGGATTTCGTTACTGGACTTTCGATGACTCAGAAAAAGTTTGATGAAGTTTGGGTCATTGTTGATAGGCTGACCAAGTCAGCGCATTTTGTTCCTGTTGCAGCCACCTATTCGTCCGAAAGGTTAGCCGAGATTTATATCAGGGAGATTGTTCGCCTTCATGGGGTGCCGCTATCTATCATTTCGGATCGGGGTACGCAGTTTACCTCGCATTTTTGGAGAGCGGTTCAGCGAGAGTTGGGCACCCAGGTTGAGTTGAGTACAACATTTCATCCCCAGACGGACGGTCAGTCTGAGAGGACTATTCAGATTCTTGAGGACATGCTCCGAGCCCGTGTCATTGATTTTGGAGGCTCGTGGGACCAGTTTTTGCCTTTGCCAGAGTTCGCCTACAACAACAACTACCAGTCCAACATTCAGATGGCTCCGTATGAGGCGTTGTACGGTAGGCGATGTCGGTCTCCAGTTGGATGGTTTGAGCCGGGAGAGGCTCGATTATTGGGTACGGATCTGGTTCAGGAGGCCTTGGACAAGGTCAGGATTATTCAGGATAGACTTCGTACAGCTCAGTCCAGACAAAAGAGTTATGCAAACCGCAAGGTCAGAGATGTTGCTTTCATGGTTGGGGAGCGAGTATTTCGCCTATGAAGGGCGTGATGCGATTTGGGAAGAAGGGCAAGCTTAGCCCTAGGTTCATTGGCCCATTTGAGATTCTTGAGAGTGTGGGAGAGGTGGCCTATAGACTTGCCTTGCTGCCTAGCTTGTCATCCGTGCATCCAGTTTTTCATGTATCCATGCTTCGGAGATATCACGGCGATCCAGCCCACGTGTTACATTTCAGCGCTGTCCAATTGGACAAGGATCTGTCATATGAGGAGGAGCCGGTAGCTATACTAGACTGGCAGGTTCGACAGTTGAGGTCGAAGAGTTTTCCTTCGGTGCGTGTTCAGTGGAGAGGTCAGCCTCCTGAGGCATCGACCTGGGAGTCCGAGTCTGATATGAGGAGCCGTTATCCTCATTTATTTCCTGACTCAGGTACTTCTTTCTTTTGTCCGTTCGAGGACGAACGGTTGTTTTAGAGGTGGAGAATGTGACGACCCGAAAGGTCATCACCGTAGTTCTTCCTTGTTCCGCGCTTTCAAGGCCTTGAAAACCTCGCTTTTAGTTGACTCAATTGGCGTGCACAGTTCAGGCGCATAGCCGGAAAGTTTTTATGTTAGAATATGTGAATTATGTGAAAATTTGATGAATTTTGATATTAATATGCATAATATTGACTTCAGTCAACATTTTGGGTAAACGGACCCGGACCTGTGATTCGACGGTCCCGGAGGGGTCCGTAGAAAAATATGGGACTTGGGCGTGTGCCCGGAATTAAATTCCGAGGTCCCAAGCCCGAGAAATGAATTTTTGTGTGAAATTGTTTTTCTGAAAATGATATGAAAACTTGAAATGAAAATGAGTTAGAAAATATAGGTATCGGGCCCGTAGTTTGGTTCCGCGCCTGGTACAGGTCTTAAATATGTTTTAAGCACTATCTGTAAAGTTTGGTTAAAAACGGACGTCATATGACGTGTTTCGGACTAAAATGGAGAATTCGAGTTTTATGAAAGTTGAGAGAAAAATCATGTGTTTTGAGGCTTGATCCTATGTATATGATGTTATTTTGGTGATTTGATCGCACGAATGAGTCCGTAAGATGTTTTTAAGATCATATGTATGTTTGGTTTGGAGCCCCGAGAGCTCGGGTGAGTTTTGAGTAGGGCCCGAGAGGTTTTAGACTTAAGAAAATGCAGGTTCAGGTGTTGCAGACACTAGCGCGGCCGCAGTCATTTCCGCGCGGCCGCGGTCATTTCCGGGTGGTCTGCGCTTGAGCCGCGCAGCCACGATGCATTTCTGTGCGGTCCGCGTGGCTGAGTCTGAGGGTTAGGGTTTCAGGTTAACCAGTGCGGCCGCGCACCAAAACAGTGTGGTCCGTGCTGGAAGGATTCAGAGAAGCCCCAATTTTTCTCCCACTCGGCGCGGCCGCAAAACATTTTTGTGCGGTCCGCGCCAGGTCCTCAGAAAGGTATACAAGTTCGGAAAATCTCAGTCATTTTTCACTTTTCAAAAACCCAAAACCTAAGAGGCGATTTTCCAAACAACTTTTCTTCTCCAAAACGATTGGTAAGTGATTTCTAACTTAACTTCTTTATCCCTTAACATCTTTAACATAATTTCAACTTCAAATCAAAGATTTTCAGGGGTGAAATTGGGTGTTTTGGGTAGAACTTAGGTTTTCTACAAATTGAGGAGTTGGACCTCAATTTGAGGTCCGATTTCAAAACAAATCATATATTTGGACTCGTGGGAGAATGGGTAACCGGGTTTTGGTCCGAACCTCGAGTTTCGACCACGTGGGTCCGGGGGTGTTTTTGACCATTTTGAAAAAAAAAACTTGTAAAATTTATTTTCATGCATGGGGAGTGATTCATTTAGTAATTATTAATGTAATTAAGTAACTTATGACTAGATTCGAGCGGATTGGTGGTGGAATCAAGAGGTAAAACTATACTAGAAGCGTGAGTTGAGTTTGGAGCATTCGAGGTAAGTGTTTGTTCTAACTTTGGCTTGAGGGAATAGGACTAGGATATTATTTGCTACTTGCTAATGTGGAGTACGGTGTATAGGCATGGTGACGGTTATCTATGCACCGGAGTCTAGCATGACCGTGAGTCTTAATTGCTTTTAATTCGAATTACGTGACACAACCTCCTTGTTTATTTGATGAGTTTCATATAATGTGAACGGTTGAGGTAAAATTGTGAATGGTGTACTTTTGGAGTGTTAGCTCGAACATGAATGTGTTAGTTGAGGAAGAATGGATTTAAAAAGAGAATGTGTTGTGATTACTCCCTTGCCGGGATGTGTAGACCGATATATATACTCTCCCTTGTCGGGATATTTTGGGCTGTTAGTTGTACCCTTGCCGGATTAAAGGTATTGAGTTGTTATTCTCCCCTGAAGGGGTCTACTATATGAAGCCAGATGTTTCGAATTATATTATGGGATCGTGTGGCACGCCGTCCACTTATATATGATATTATGGGATCGTGTGGCACGCCGTCCACTTATACATGATATTATGGGATCGTGTGGCACGCCGTCCACTTATATATGATATTATGGGATCGTGTGGCACGCCGTCCACTTATATATGATATTATGGGATCGTGTGGCACGCCGTCCACTTATATATGATATTATGGGATCGTGTGGCACGCCGTCCACTTATATATGATATTATGGGATCGTGTGGCACGCCGTCCACTTATATATGATATTATGGGATCGTGTGGCACGCCGTCCACTTATATATGATATTATGGGATCGTGTGGCACGCCGTCCACTTATATATGATATTATGGGATCTGTTACTCCCCGATAGCATGTCCACTCCTAGTTTTACTTTGTATTATCTTGTTATTGTTTTTTTCTTGCACTTGTATATATATCTGTATAGGTTAATTGTGGTAGGTCCTGTTTAGCCTCGTCACTACTTCGCCGGGGTTAGGCCAGGCACTTACCAACACATGGGATCGGTTGTGCTGATGCTACACTCTGTGCATTTTTGTGCACAGATCAGGGAGCAGCTTACGGACCTCAGCAGTAGGACTTCTGGGAGCTATCTTCAGTCCAGGGACTCTCGAGGTAGCCTAGCTGGCATTTGCAGGCCAAAGTCCCTTTTCATGTTTATCGTTTGTTCATCTTGTATCAGACAAACATGATGTATTTCCTTTCAGACATTGTTTGTAGTATTCTGTAGTAGTCCATGAGCTAGTGACACCAGATCTTGGGTAGTGATGTGTATTAAACTTCCGCTTAAATTTTGTCTCGTTTATTATATTGTTTGAAAGAAAGCAGGAAAGGTGTTTTAAATATTTGGCTTGCCTAGCTCCGATAGTAGGCGCCATCACGACACCCGATGGTGGAAAATCCGGGTCGTGACATTTTCCCTTTTGATTTTTTTAAGTTAGTAATTAACTCTTGAATTATAATGGCATTATCGGAGGCTCTTCTATGTTTCATAAAACTTGTTTGGAAGGGACTGATAATTTGTTCCAGAAAGGGCTTAAGACGATTTGCAAGAATTTTTGTGACCGTCTTGTACATTGTATTTCAAAGACTGATTGGCCTAAAGTTTTTTATATTGTTTGCATTGGGAAACTTTGGAATTAGACAAAGATATGTTTTGTTAATGTCATAAGGGATTTGCTGGGTGTTGAAGATATCATAATAAAGGTTTGCACTGAATTTCCAATAATATGCCAATATTTTTGAAAAAAGAAAGGGTGTAGGCCATCCGGCCCAGGCGCTTTAAAGGGTTTGAAAGAGAAGATTGCTCTCTTAATTTCACTATCTAACAAGGGATTATCTAATGTTGATAAATCCACCTTATGATTAGGAATGAAGATATTCGAGAGAAGGTGGGCGTGGCCCCCATAGAGGACAAGATGCGGGAAGCAAGACTCAGATGGTTCGGGCACATTCAGAGGAGGAGCACTGATGCACCGGTGAGGAGGTGTGAGCGATTGGTTGTAGTGGACACGCGGAGAGGTAGAGGACGACCTAAGAAGTATTGGGGAGAGGTGATCAGACAGGACATGGCGCGACTTCGGATTACTGAGGACATGGCCCTTAACAGAGAATTATGGAGGTCGAGTATTAAGGTTGTAGGTTAGGGGAGAGTTGTAAATATTTCTACATCACAATAGAGTGAGACTAGCCAGTTAGGAGTTAGACTAAGAATGTCATTGGTCATCTATTGATGCAGGGCTTTACCTGCTAGTCTTACTATACCAGTCATCTTTTTCGTATGTCGTATTCTGTATTTCATATCTATTGTATTGCTATTATTGTATTGCTGTTATTTTATTATGCATTTTTATGGTACTAATATATCGGCTTCTGTTGCTTTTTGAGTCGAGGGTCTCCTGGAAACAGCCTCTCTACCCTTCGGGGTAGGGGTAAGGTCTGCGTACATATTACCCTCCCCAGACCCCACGTGTGGGATTATACTGGGTTGTTGTTGTTGTTGTTGTAATGGAAAATCAAGTGACCAGTACGTATTGATGACTCATTTTGGACCAAAATGAAAAGGCTAAAAAGTTACTTATTATAGACCGGAAGGAGTAAAGGGAATGCCCGTTTCTACTTTCTATATGTCCCAATCAGCGACACTTCAATTAGTTTTGAGATATCTTAAGATATTTAATATCATTTCATAGATATCTTATTGAAAAATTGTTCTATAAAAAATTTACAACTTTTAAAATTTTAAATTGATATTGAAATTAAAGTTTTAAACTGTGATGAGACGTTCTTATAATTAAAATAAATTTTCAACTATTTATTCTATCATTCTTCTACTCAAAATAGCATCTTAAACATAGGTCCAATAAAGCATTGTATACAAAACGAGTCAGAGAGTATACTATAAATCACGACTGTTTATTATATATATATAAAGGAGGGACTTGACAAGATGATGTGGCATATCCCATATTGTAGGAATTCTATTTATCTTTTTTTCTTATTTTTTTGACTTCTTCCTCTAAATTTTCACACAATAAACTCAATTACTAAATATAAATAAATAAGTTTCAGTTACAACATCATAATAACAACTAATTAGAGAAGGAGCGTTTCAAAATTCATTGGAAACGTTTCAAACCAAAATCTTCTATTTCACTAGACACAGAAAATAAATTAACTATCAACAAAATGCCTTCAATCCCAACGCTTCCAAAAATACAGAATAAATCAACAATCAACAAAGGAGAAAAATTCAATCCAACAACCATATCAAGCCTGAGAAGAAATCAACATGGCAGAACGCTAATATCGTCGGTCAGAAAGATCTGAATGTACAAAGCTTCACCTTTGTTTGGTTTTTGACTTTATGTATTTCTCAATTAAATAACTGTATTGAAGTTGTACTTATATGATTGTTGCAAGAGGGAACAAACAAATTATAAAGAAAGGAAGAACCACCGGTCAACGACTATCTCCCTCCCCACATTTCTTCTCCAAGGTAACTGTATAATGACCAACTCTAATTGGTATAGTTCAATTTTCATGAAAGATGTAAAATTATTTAAATTTAAAAAATGTATGTCTGTATCTTATATTCTTGGTTTTTCTTCATTTTGGTTTTGTTTATAGTAAAAAAGATTGTATCTTTGATTATTTTGTTGTCCATTGTGAGATTTGCTTACTCTTGAATGTGTTCGCTTAATGGATTTTTCATCTAACATTTTATGCATTGATATTAAGATGTTTATTTTCTGTATGATCTGTTTGCTCAATCAGCTTCGTGAATGTTATTTATCAATTTTTCCTTTTTTTTTCTTTTTGCCTTTTTCCCATCTCATTTTGCCGTCGTAAAAGATTTTTGGTTCTTTTACTTTCCCCTCCCCTACTTAAAATATTTCACACAGTAACTGCCAGAACTTTAAATTGAAAGAGGTAACTAAGCATTTTGGTCTTTTCGTCTGGCTTTATTTTATATAGACCCTTTTAGTTTTTTTATGTTCAATTTCTTGTGGTTGTTATTGTAGCTGTTTTATCATGACCATTGAAAACCAAAAATTTTTTTGTAAAGAAAGACTATTTCCTATTGTTGTTTCAGATTTATTGGAGAAATTTTGATGTTGGTATTTTGTAGGAATACTGAAGAATCAAGTTTTGAGTATGGCAAGTATTTGGCCTCAAACACGTGATTTATGCATCTAAATCTTTTTAACTCTGCATTTGTGACATAAGTTTCTCTCTTTTTTTTTTTTTTTGAGTTTAATTTCTGTAAGTGTATTATTGTGCTTATAGGTTTATGTTTTTGCTCTTCCTGATTCTCATTATTGGTGGTAATGAATTTTATTTTTCCTACAATTGTCTATGTAGACATGTACTCGATATATTACTACTATGTTAACTCTAAGATTTCAAGGTTCTTCACGCAAATTTCTGTAGATGTATACCTGATATATATTTAATTTTATCTTGGCTTAGGATTTCTTTGTAGTGAGTACATAAGTGCTGTTGAGACAATTTCTCCCTTTTTAATCTATTGCTTGCATTAATCCTTTTGGTCATTTATACTTGGGTCATGTTGGATTTTTTGGGGCTCAAATTTGCTTGTGAGGAGGATTGCAGAAACAAAATGCGACGTAACGAAGAAGAGCAGGACTCCACTGCTCCATTTGCTTGATATTTGGCAGTAAGGTCAAGAAAAAACTCATGGACCATGTATCATTGTGGTTGACCACTGGGTTTAATTATGGTAGCTAGCTCTCCTCAGATTCGTTAGAGCCCTGATTTTTTTTTTATTCCATGGGCTGTTAAAAAGTTCTATTTTCCTTTGTACTTAAATTAGAATAAAGAGAATTTGACTGATCCCTACTTTCCTTTGTACTTAAATTAGAATGAAAAAGGATTTGAATGACTCAGGGTTAGCTTGATAAGAGTTTCAAATGTAATGTAGTTATATTCCTCCAACACTACATAAGGCGGACACACTAGAAGCACTAATATAAGTTCAGTTTTTATACGTATGAGTTGCCTTGAGATAAAATTATTGGTGCCACACGCTTGATTTTTACAGTGTATATTTCCCTTGCTAGAAATGTTGTCACCATAGCTTTTATTATTAATTGTATATTCTGAGACAGGTGTTCATTTCTCTATTTGGTTCTTGCTTTAAAAATTGCATATGATGAATTGTATAATAACCAAAGAACTGATACTATGCTCAACATGAAATTGGTTCTTTCATATCATACAGCTATAACCCCTTTTCAGTACAAAAATAAATAAATCAATATATTGCAAATGAAACTAATTTGAAGGCTAAGAGATAAATCTTTGACCTGTAATAATATTTGATGGGCACCACAATGCTCTACATGAACTTATTTTTGCAAAGTTATTTTTGTGATAGGATACAAGGATACAAAAATTGAGGTAGAGATTGAGAATAGTGAAGTCATATTAGTCAAAGTGAAGCGCCATTAATAGCTATATACTCTTTATGATAGTAAACAAAATAAATCAATTTGATATACTCTCTATATGTAAAAGTTTTTCTGATAATCCTCTCCTTTTATTCTATTTTCCTATTTTGTTTTAAGAAGACAAAAACTGAATTTTTTATGTTAGTTAGTAAATTGTTATTTAAAGTTTTTTTTTTTGTTTCTTAAGTAGTACTATAATAATAGGGAGGATTCACTTCATTTAAATGAAGCTGGAGGCATTATATCTGAAGTTACGACTTTCATTTTCAAGTGAGTATAGATGAAATTTTAACTTTTATTTGTATAAAAGACTTTAATGTTAATTTAATTTTACCAATTTTAATAGGCCATTTATCCATTGTAATAGTTCATAATAAAATCATCAAGAAATTTTTAATTAGTAAAGATTGATTTTCTTTTATATGCCGTTACTTATTTAGCCATATTTTAATTTTTTTTTTAACGATCGCGCGAAGCGCGAGCAAATTTACTAGTTAAAAATATTTATGACGCCTTTTGCCAAATTTGTTAAAAAGAAAAACAAATAATGTGATAAACAGAGTTGAGTACTTTGTATTTAAAGAACTCTAGAATATAAATCCTATATTTCTGTCACAAATTAATAGACCTTAATTTTGTATCGTAGCTCATCTAAACTTATATTTCGAAAGAAATCATCCCACAGACTTGTATTATAGAGAGGATTAGACATCTAAAAGTTACACGAAAAATACTATTACAAGCTATGCCTTCCTAGAGCAAATAGATGATTAATGTATAAAAAAGAATTCTATTCTCAAATTAAATTAAATGCCTGGAGGAACCAATATGCTACCTCCTATGAATACAAAAAATGGATAAAAGAGCATAATAGTTTACTCACAAAATATAACTTTCAGAAAAAGAAAAAAAATAAGTCACATTCAAAAACGAGTTTTGTTTACCTTGGAAATGGTAACTACAATTATATTTGATTTTGTGGTTCTAAAAATACGTGATTTATTTTAATACTAGTTGTAGGGCAGTAGATGCTAAATGTAAGTAAAGAAAATTAGAAATGCAAACCAATAGGGTCACGAGGCTGGGCCTCGAGCTGGCTGGAGCAGAGCCTCAAGGTCAAGATGGGACTAATAGCAATGAACAATTGATAAAGAATTAATAATAATGAGGGCCTCAAAGATGGCCTTATGCAGTTAATAATGAGCAATAAATGAAGAACAATGGATGAGCAATGGATGAACAATGAAAGAATAAACAATAAATGTGAAGAACAATTGTGTTAGCAAAGAGCAGGGAATGTTGTATTGTATTCAATGTGAGTGTATTCAATGATTGTCCAAGAGACTTTACAAGATGATAAGGGTCCCCTTTATATAGGAGGAGTGAATCCCAACACAGTACATGACTAATAAATGACGAACAAATGCTACTAATACAGCTGTATAACGGCTCAGTACGGATTTGTACTATTCTTGCAGACTCTGTCAGTCCTCATCGTGTGCCCTCGGGGGTTTTTTGCCTTTCAATAACGGACATCGATTTTCATACTACCTCGAGGCAAACCATGGTGAGTCTTCGACATACCTTTGCGAGGTGACTGCTTCGAGGACGGGCCTTGGACCGTGCTTTGATCCTACCGAGGCCGGGCTTGAACTACCACAGAAGCCTCAAATCGTTCTTCTCTGATTTCGACCATATACAGATAGTCCCCACGTTTCTTAGAATAGAATGATATGAAACGACTTTGACCTCAATTTTCTCGAGCCTCTCATGATGATGTCATGCTCGTGACGTAAGCGTTCGAGGTGACTGAAACATCCCATCGGTTCGTCTCCCTAGAAGCATTGAACATACCGCCGGTTCATTTTTCCAAAAGCGGTAATTGCGCCGCCGATCCGTTTCCCCAAAAGCATTGATTGCGTCGTTGATACGTTTTCCCAAATGCATTGATTGCGTCGTCGGTTACGTTACTATCTCTCTATAAATGGGGATTGCTTGAGGCAAGACTTCACTCAGTCTTTCTTCAACAGCTTTTAGCCCTTTCCTTCTCTACATCCTCCCCTAACTCCTATTTCTATGGTTCAAACCCGTGATCGTAAGGTCATATGGCAACAGCTATGTCAGTTACGCCATGGCTCTTTTTCAGGGTTTTTCCCCACTGAGTGAGATTATACTAAGTTGTTGTTGTTGTTGTTTTTGTTGTTGTTGTTGTTCCGAAATAATGAGAGAGAGGCCTCAAACTCTTCCCGCATCAGAAGATATATGGACTGTAAACCGCTGCTCATCTCTTTTAACTTCTACCTGGTGTGGCGCTTCACTCCTTTTGCTTTTCATGGAGTGAGGTGATGCTATCTACTAACCTTTTCATCCCACACCGATGCAATGTCTGAAGAAGTGGCTTCACAATAGTAGTGCTGACGAGACCCATACTCGCCAAGCTTTTTCCCCAGGCCACAATTTTCCTTGCTTGTTAAAAGCTTTTGCTCTTTGATAGGCTATAGCCTTTTCCTCATATATTACTTCTTCGGAGGAGGTTCTCGAAGACAACACTCAGAAGACCGAAATGGGGTCCCCGAGGAAACGGTTCTCGAAGATGTCGCTCCCGAGGATATACCCCCGAAAGTAGATTAGGATTTTCAGCTGTTGTTTTTTGCTTCTTTGTTTCTGTGTGAGGACCCCTCGTGGGCCTTTGTAATCGTCTTTTATTAATATATGAGTTTCCTTATTTTGCCTTCAGCTTGTGTTGGACTCCATTTTGCCTTCGTTTGTGAGAAATCCAATTGTATCACTTTATCAATCGGTCCGAATACTGGACCCAGCCATAATAAACCCTTAGGTTTTTAAATGGTTAATATGACATTCCTTGGATCTCTCTGCTATCCCTTAGACTAAGCCTATATTGATTTGATGCGAACTTAGGTCGCCGGGACTTCTGGGTCCGAACTGAGTGAGAGCAGGATCTAGATTGTTGAAATAAAGCCTAGCCTTTTTAGGCCCCGCTGATAGTCCTCGAGTGGTAAGCTTCTCGAACTAAAGCATCTTTTAGATTTCGCAACTGGGCAGGCATTTGCTCGATCATCTGAGAATAAAGATAGCCCTTAGGATTTTACAAGTAACCCCCGAGCGAGAGTTTGTTCGAACTCGGACAGCCCGTATTTAGCGAAAATTTGTTCAATCTTAAAATAAAGATAACCCTGAGGCCTTATAAATAGTCCTTGAGTGAGAACCTACTCGAACTTGGGTAGTCCGTGGGCTTAATAGTCGAGTGAGCTTTTGCTCGAACTCGAAGTGAAGATAGCCTTGAGGCTTTATGAATAGTCCCCGAGCGAGAACTGGCTCGAACTCGCGTAGCCTTTGGGCTTAATAGTCGAGCGAGCTTTTGCTCGAACTCGAAGTGAAGATAGCCCTGAGGCTTTATGAATAGTCCCCGAGCGAGAACTGGCTCGAACTCGGGTAGCCTTTGGACTTAATAGTTGAGCGAGCTTTTGCTCGAACTTGAAGTGAAGATAGCCCTGAGGCTTTATGAATAGTCCCCGAGCGAGAACTGGATCGAACTCGGGTGGCCTTTGGGTTTTAATAACCGAGTGAATGACTACTCGAGCCCAACTCGTAGATTGTTCTTAATAACTTCGGATAATCCGATTCCCTACGCTTTGGTTCTGACGGCAACATCATGACGTAAGCGGTTGAAGTGACTGAAGGGTTTCTTTGGTACAATTCTCAAAATCATTAATTGTAGGCAGCCAACGGTCGGCCTTTTGGCTTCCTCAGCATGTTCAAACGACCTTTATAAATAGACAAGACCCCATAACTTTGACTATATTACTCCCTTAGTGCTTCCAAGATCTCATTTAGCCCCTTTCGATTTCCTTGGACTCTCCCTTTTCTTTTCTAATGACATTTTTCATTTTGTCGGATCCTTCGCTTTAGAAATGGCAAAAACCTCTAACTGTTCCTTAAAAGGAAAAAGCTTCGTCGTCTTCTCGAACGACTAAAGGTAAACCGGTAGTTCCTCCTAGTATCGAGGAGTGTACTCCCGGGTGTTGTGATACATCTACTAATTTCCAGGTTGAAAACCTCTCCTCTGTTCCGGGACGATGAGAACCCATGTCTTGATATATCCGTTTAATAACTAAAATCGAGAAGGTGAAGGTTGACTGTCGTTGGGGGAAGGCGGTGTAAGTAGAGATTCCTTCATGAGGAGAATACATAACCAAGCACAAGGACGATTTCCTCAGTGTATACACATATCCTTTCACCTTAGGTCTGGTAGAAACCTCTTTACCATCGATAGATCCAGTGGTCCTCGATTTCTGCAGCCAATATCAGGTGACACTTGGACAAATCTATCCATCATTTTGGCGTATTGTTATAGGTATTTCTCAAACATGGTTGAGGGGATGCCTTTTACCCTCGACCATCTAATTAGACTGTATAGCCCTCGACTTTACCGAGGTGGCCTGATTAAGCTGAAACGTTGATCCCCGAAGGACTTTTTTTCTAGAATCAATGAAGACAATGACCGATGGTGGATAAGCTGCTTTGTCCAAGTCAGGACCTCGGACCCGATCCCTACTGAGAGAATGCCATTCCCCGAGAAATGGAATATAAATCGTAAGTAAACATGTTTCGCTGATTGAATACCTTTTCTTGACTTTGAATTAACTTTCTTCGATGATACAACTGTCGAGTGGTACCCCAGTACTGTCAACAATCTCCTGGGCTGGGTTCAACGACTTGATTCGATCTGCCCGTATTCTAAGCGCGTGTGTTGCGATCTGGCTAAGACCCTTTGGGAGGCCAAAAATCATGGTGATTTTTTTATCTCTGTTCATACCTGAGCTCTTTAGAGAAGATATCTCTTGCTAGTATTCTCACCCTTTGTGCCTATACAAGCCTTGGAAAGGCCGTTTTGATGAGGGAACCCCCGCCTGCGGAAGCAGATACCTCCAAGCCTGCTAAGGAAAAAAAGAGAAAGAAGAAATCACCGGCCGGGTCTCCAAAGCCAAAAAAGGCTAAAGTTCAAAAGCCCGATGCTGATTTAGTGGCCTTAACTCGGGAGGCGGCCGAAAGTCTTTGTGGTGAGGGCGAAGGGAGTGATGATTGCCCGCTGTTACTTAGGGGGAGAAGAAGTGTTGCTGCCTCAAAATCTACTGAGTCAAAGGTGACTGAGCCGGATGCCACTAGAACTGAGGCCGCCGAGGTGGTCCTAGCCGTAACTGAGGGAATTGTTAAGGGGGCTTAGACGAAATCCTCGGGCTGATCAATGACCAAAACACATCGGGTGCCGAAGGGAACCTGGTTGATTAACCTGAAGAAAACAATAATGAAGTCTCTCGCAGAAGGGAGAAGGCCCCCGTCAACCCAGTCGAGGTGATCAACGTAGATGAGCCTCTGGTGGGCCCATCATTCTCTCCTGGGCAAATACGGGATGCCCAAGATATGAAAACTTCCGTCGTGGGGGCATCCCCCCGAGAGAATAGTATGTTTGAAGGATATTTTGTCGGGGTTGAGGAAGGCCCCGATATCGATGCCTCATTGATCTATAAAGAAGACAAGAAGCTTCGACAACAGGTAATCTTGATTTGACCGCTGCATTTTGAGTTTCGATTCTTGCTTTTTTGACTCCCTTCTCCTGTGTTTTTAGGCCTTAAAGATCTCTAACCAAGCCTTTTCCAAGTCACAAGCAGAGTTGGCACGTTGTGAGGACGAATTTAGGAAGCTCATTTCTGAATTGGACAAACTCAAGGCCCTTCATGCCTAAAAGGAGGGGTAGATAGGTGACCTTCGAGCTCATTTGGAGAGGATATTTCGAGAGCGGGCCGATCTTGATGAGCAGGTAATACGAACTCCATGGGCTTATTTTTGTGCTTCAGTTAATTGGGTGGTTGATATCTTAATTTGACCTTTTTAGCTCAAGCGAAAAGATGATCTAATACATGAGGAGCTTAAAGTCAGAGATACTGAAATCCTTGGGCTGAAGCAACGCATGGATAAGGTGTCTTCCGATAAATAATCTCTTCGAGAGAAGCTGACCTCGGTTGAGTGCCAACTTTAAGGGGCAAGGGGAGAAAGCTTCAAGTACAAAGCTCTCTATGCTGAACTAGTTGTTAAGCTATCTGCAACTAAGTCCGAAGCTGCTATGCTCATGTCCTCATACCGAAAAGATGTTGCTGCCGCAAATGCTCGAGCTAGGAAGGTGTCCGAAGAGGCTGAGCTTAAACTGTCCTGAGCCTTGTAACATGCCCAATTGAGATCTCGGAGACAGACTCTCGAGGATGTATATGCAGGGGGTATTTTTCTGCCGAGATCGATAGGACGAAGGCCCTATAGAAAGAATTGGCAACTCTGCTTTCTTTCGATGATAGTTCACCAGTGAATCGACCAGTGGCTTGGAGGATGATGAAGATGATGGTGAAGTCCCCGAGGGGGAAGGGGTCGAAGACAAGGTCATTGAAGGCACAACTTCTGAGGGAGCTCCGTCTAGTCAAGTAACCTCGGTGGTAGATTAGGTTTTCATTTGTTCCCTTTTTATGTAAGGGCTCCAGGCGTGATCCTTGTAAATACGCCTTCATGAAACTTTATCACACACACACATATATATATATATGGTTTTTTGCTTTTTGTCATTTCTTGTTTTCCCTTTGCCTTTTTGGAATAAATTTTGATGCTTGTCGATAACTTTTGATGCTTGACGATAACCAGTTTTATGTGTCGTACTTATGATAGAAACCCCTCAGGTTTTCATGCTCGATGAGCGATTGATAATAGTCGATCATTCGGTGTTCGATCCTCGATTCAAATTTTGACTCGAGCTCATTGACCCTTAGGTTTTCAACATATTGGCCCTTAGGCTCTTTAGGCTGGCCCTTAGGCTCTTACGCATTGGCCCTTAGGCTCTTTAGGCTGGCCCTTAGTCTCTCACGCATTGGCCCTTAGGATCTTTTTAGATTGGGTCGATGCGACTGATAATATGTTATAGTTTTTCTCTCATTTTGGCTAAAGACTTTTGAAGTTTTGATTATGCTTTGGCATGTTTTATATTCTTCCGACTCTTCGACGGCTCAAACGAGAACCTCGATTATGAGTCGATATATGATGATAGCTGAGTACCTCGGGAGGCTCGCTCGAATGTTGTGTTTTTGAAAACTTTTCATCGAAGGCTGATTGTTTTCGAAGCCTTTTTATTGTTCGAAGCTGATATTATTGAAGCTCATTTGCTTATGCCGAGGGTAGCCTGATTAACCAGTTTTTTTCGAAGTATTTTTGAAGTATTTGGAGGCCTTTTATGGCAGCGATCGAACGTCTCTGAGCCGCGTTATTTCGGCCGGAGCCTTTTGATATGACCGTAGTCTTTTGTTCGGTCGTAGCCTTTAATCCCCAGTTGCGGTGACCTTGGTGTCCATATCGAGGGTATGACATTAGGGGTCTTACAAGTTCAAATATATAGCCTTGGCCTTCATATTGGGGTTATGCCTTTTTAAGGTCTTATAAATTTGAGTACGCCTCGTTGAGGTCTTATAAGCTCGGTATTGCCTCATTGAGGTCTTATAAGATTGGGCATGCCTTGTTGAGGTCTCACAGATTCGATGCGGCCTCACTGAGGTCTTACAAACTCGAAATTGCCTTGTTGAGGTCTTACGAATTCGAGTTTTCAATGACTTCGACGAGCTGACTGTCGATGACAATCCCCGAGTATTCGAGGATTTTGGCCAGAGCCTTTTGCGTGAAAGCATTGAATTTCTTTGAGTGTTTTGATAAGCAAAGAGTTTTCCTCAATTATTTGATGTATGCGTACATGTTTTTTTCCTTCGAAGGCCCAATTATTCTACATGGACACGGTTCATTCGATCGTTTGGCCCAATACATCATTCTCCTATCGGGGTCCTCCTAGGCATAGTTCGAGTTCTTTGAAGAGGCGACCTCCCAACCCCTTAGTATTTATGGTAGATCGAAGAGAAGCCTTGAATATTTGATGAGTTCTCCTTAGGTAGCATATGGATGTTGCCTCGTTAAAAACCTCGTTGGTAAAACCCATTCGGGATAAAATCCGGTCTAAGGGAAAAAGAGCGCAAGGCATGCTTTAAACTCAAGGTCTTCGGGCTGGAGGACGCTTCAATTTCTCTCAATTGAACACCTGCAATAAGTTAGTATAAAACATAAATAAAAAGGGAGAGGGTTGTACCTTAATAGTGGCATTCGAGCTTTGATAAATTTCAATTGCTTGTTTTGGGGATGCGGCATGGTCCTTTACTCACTCGTTTGGATGTAGCCAAAAATGTAGGTTGTGGTTGCTAGCTGATTTTTTACTTGCCTTTTGTCCTCTTTGATGTAGAGGGTGTCGATGCTGGTGCCGTGTCGTGCACCACGAACATCTATCTTTCTGCATGTTGCTCCCCGTATACTACTTTTACTCCATCCTTGGTTGGAAATTTCATCGTTTGATGGAGGGTCGAGGGTACTGCCCTCATACTATGTATCCACGGCCTTCCAATTAAGGCATTGTATCTCATGTCACCTTCGATGACATGAAACTTGGTATCTTGGATTTTTCCGGCTACGTTGACCGGGAGAATGATTTCCCCTTTTGTTGTCTCGCTCGCAATTTTGAATCCATTAAGGACTCGAGAGGCGGGTACGATCTGGTCGAGCAATTCAAGCTACTCCACCACCCTCGACCTGATTATGTTGTCTGAGCTACCTGGATCCGCGAGCACACGTTTAATCTGAATTTTATTCAAAAGAAAAGAAATTAATAGTGCGTCATTATGAGGCCGAGACAAGGTCTCGTTGTCCTCTTCGCTAAATGTGAGATCATCCTCTAGTATGTAACTCCGAGTTCGCCTTTCCCTGGTGATGGATATTTTTGTCCGTTTGAAAACGGGTTCTTGTGAGGCGTCGACCCCTCCAACGATCATGTGGATGACATGCTGTGGTTCTTCTGGTTCGTTTTTTCTATTCGCCTCTCTTTCCCGAAATTGGTTTTTAGCTCAATCATTGAGGAATTCTCGAAGGTGCCTCTCGCTGATCAGTCTGGCTACCTCTTCTCGAAGCTGTCTGCAGTCCTCGGTCCTATGACCGTGGGTGTCGTGATATTTACACACCAAGTTAGGGTTCCTCTGTGAAGGATCTGATACTACGGGTTTTGGCCACCTGACATATTTGATTTTCCCTATGGCCGATATGATGCCCGAGACATTGATGTTGAAGTTGTATTCAGATAACCGGGGTGCCTCTACCGGCCCAGTGTGCCTATCGAACCCGACTTTACTCATGAGTCCCTAGGAATTTTAACCTCGATCTACCTTTCGATCATCTCGAGGCATGTTATGCCTTGGTGCATTTCTTCGATCTTCTACATACGACTGGTATCTTTCTTTGTTTGATCTTGGCTCCCTTTCTGTGAACCTTTGCTCCTTTGTAAAGAGCCTGTTGGGATATACTAAGCCCGACGGGGCTCCTAGTTGGTCATCTTCGACCCTGATCTTTGATTGGTACCTATTGTGCACATCCGCCCAGGTCACAGCGGGATATTAGATCAAATTTTATTTTAACTGCCTTGAAGCTACCTAGCTTCGTTCGTTCAAGCCTTGAGTGAAGGCATGTACTGCCCAGTCATCAGAGACTGGTGGTAATTCCATTCGCTACATCTGAAAACGAGATACGTTCTCTTTCTGTTTGATTTTGAAGATATCGGACTTCCTAGTAGAGACCTTGATGGCACCAGCGTGTGCCCTCACAAAAGAATCCGCCAACATGGCAAATAAGTCTATTGAATTTGAGGGCCGGTTATGATACCACATCATAGCCCCTTTCGACAGTGTTTCTCCAAATTTCTTCAACAAGACAGACTCTATCTCATCATCCTTTAAGTCATTTCCTTTTACTGCACACGTATAAGCGGTGATGTGCTCATTAGGGTCCATAGTCCTGTTATACTTCACGACAATGGGCATTCTGAATTTCTTCGGGATGGGCTTTGGAGCTGCACTTGATGGGAATGGCCTCTGTACGAACTTCTTTGAATCTACTCCCTTTAGAATCGGGGGTGCCCCAGGGATCTGATCGACCTTTGAGTTATAAATCTCCACCCTTTTATCATTATCTTCGATCTTCTTTTCTCCTGATTCGATTCTTTTGGTGAGGTCCTCGGGCATCTTCATAATAGCGGGGTCTGTTGCTGACCCGTTGTTGCTCGATCTCTCCGGCGCCTACTCGACTTGAGGAGTTGTTTCCGGTGCTACGGTGCTTGGGGTTTTTTGGTGACTGTGTAGCGGAACAATAGCCACTTGTTATGCTTGTAACATTTCAAAAATAACTTGAAGACTAACGTCTTTTTCCTCACCGTGCACACTCTCGTCGGTTGGAACTTATATCGACATGCACAACGTTTCGCGAGTTCACATCGATGGCGATTTGTGCTGGTGCTTCCCCTGAGTTTTGCGGTGGTACACCAGCATCTGCTGGTGCTATCCCCGGGTTTTGCGGTGGTACACCGGCATCTGCTGTTGCTACCCTCGGGTTTTACGGCGATAAACCGACGTCTACCCCATTTTCTCTCTGAAGCCCAATATCGTTGTTTTCACGTGCATTTGCTGAGTTAGATATTTTTTACCTGAAATTAGAGATTCTTGGACAAGAAAAAGTGTGAAGAATAACTTGTGTTATCAGAAAACTAGCACCAAAATAACCATTATTATTCTTAGCCCCAAGGTGGGCGCCAAACTATTTACCTTGAAAATGGTAACTAGAATTATATTTAATTTTATGGTTCTAAAAATACGTGATTTATTTTAATACTAGTTGTAGGGCAGTAGATGCTAGATGTAAGTAAAGAAAATTAGAAATGCAAACCAATAGGGTCACGAGGCCAGGCCTCGAACTGGCTGGAGCAGAGCCTCGAGGTCTAGATGGGACTAATAGCAATGAATAATTGATGAAGAATTAATGATAATGAGGGCCTTAAAGATGGCCTTATGCAGTTAATAATAATCAATAAATGAAGAACAATAAATGAACAATGAATGAACAATGAAAGAATAAACAATAAATGTGAAGAACAATTGTGTTAGCAAAGAGCAGAGAATATTGTATTGTATTCAATGATTGTCCTAGAGGCTTTACAAGATGATAAGGGTCCCATTTATATAGGAGGGGTGAATCCCAATACAGTACATGACTAATAAATGACGAAGAAATTCTACTAATACAGCTGTATAACGGCTCAGTACGGATTTGTACTATTCTTGCAGACTCTGTCAGTCTTCATCGTGTGCCCTCGGGGATTTTTCGCCTTTCCATAACGGACATCGATTTTCATACTACCTCTAGGCACACCATGGTGAGTCTTTGACGTACCCTGCCGAGGTGAGTGCTTCGAGGACGGGCCTTGGACCGTGCTTTGATCCCACCGAGGTCGGGCTTGAACTGCCACAGAAGCCTCAAATCAGTCTTCCCTGATTTCGACCGTATACGAGTTTGACTTCAAAAATTAGTTTAAATTTCGAATTCAAACACTATTTTTTTTAATATTATAAAATGATGGATATTCATAACTCTTAAAGTAACACCAACTACTCTTCCCTATTGTGTTGATAAAAACCCAGTACTTTCCACCTTTATATTTATGACTCCCAAACCTGCATTTTCTCCTCCATGATCCTCCTACGTAATCTCAATGATTAATGTCATGTTTAAGACTATTATATATATAGTATAAATAGAGGCGTGAGATGTAATATGTAATATGCACTTAAAAATACTTGAAAGAAATAAGAAGCTCTCATCTGTTGTCTTTCTTTATCTTTTTATTATTCTTGCCTTTGATATATTGTACTAACTCTTTTAGCTTGATTTTACAATATTCATCAAATAATGCTTGAACACCTATGGTCTATTTGGAAAGATATGTGTAATTACCTGATTGTGTAATTATCAGGGATAATAATTATATACCCTAGTAATTACATAGTATAATAATTACAATGACATGTTTGTTTGCAAACGTAATTATAGTATAACTGTCTTTTTTAGCACCCTAATTCTCTTGTTGGCTTTGATACAATGAAATAAAATAGAGAAAAAGACCTTCAAGAGAATAAATAAATAAAATCATATTCAAGAGACAAACTCACCGTCATGTTTGGTTGGACAAGTGTAATTACATAGTTAAATAATCTTTTTTCAGTTTTACCTATCGAAATATATTAAATAATATATTAAACAATTATAAATTAATAAATAATATCTTAAAAGCAGCAAGAATCTTCCAAATAAATAATATTATTACTTAGATTAATTAATTGAAATTGCAATGGCGATTTAATTTTTTACTAACTCATTAATGTGTGATACATACATGCATATATATAAGAAATGCTATATATTATTTATAGTCGGGTATTTAAACTATATTTTCAAAAAAAAAGAAGTACTAAATAATTAGTGACTAATATTGAAAAGAATTATCAATATCTTGACTATCTTTTAAATAAATAATATATTAACTTAAATTAATTAATAAAGTTTCAATTATGAATTTAAAACATTTACCAACTCATATAAGTAAAATATGAAATTTGTGATTTGTTATACCTTTTAAATAACAAAAAATAAATATGAGTTTAGAAGGTAATTTTTCTTAATAATTACTGTATACTAAATGAATAGAAAACAAAGCTAGCAAAATACAAAATTGTATTTAACAACAAAGAAAAACAGAAAAGGAAGAAGCACAATATGAGAAGTTGCAAAATTATATGGAAGCACGCCAAAACCAACACGTTGGAAGGTTAAAAAATGAGAAAAGAGAAATGGAAAAAAAATATTATAAAAAGAATAGTACTTGATTTATTTGAAAAAAAAAAAAGAAAAAAAATTTAGAAAAGTTACATTACACTATAACTGCCACAAGTTCTCACCTCGCCTCTAAGAATTGGAGAGTATAATTACACCCTCTCAATCACACCCAATTTCGTGCTGGTCAAATAATTATTTGGCTGGACAAACATGTCAAACTGTATAATTACACTCAATTTCGCCCCAACCCAACTCCTAAGTGGGTTTGAAAACAGGCCCCTAAGGAATTTATAACTGTGAATATATTTCCTAATACATTATGAGAGAGTCAAGCCAGTCAGGCGATTTTATTGCCCATAGTCATAGACCTCGAAAAGACAACTCCGTTGATATTTGTAAACCCTAAAACAGATTTGGATTTTGCCTGTATAAAGTAATACCAGCCTAAAAATGGATAACTTATCCCACTGCCTTTAAATGAGTGTAAGTGACGTGTATACAATTTTCTGATATTTTATAAGTTAGGTTCTGCGTAAATAAGTAGTAGCAGATCTTTATTTGCTTTACGATCTGTTGATGCCCTTCAAAGAAAGAGATACATCCGACTATACACAATAATTATTCCTATCAAAGGTTAAACAGATTGAGAGAGATCACCTAATATTTTAATCGCACTTCTTCAACTACCTTGAGTGCATTATGATTCATTTTCCCAGCACAATTTGCAATCGACAGCGTACAGACATAACAGTTACAACTACATACCATCTGACAACACGATGGCCGATAATGGTCACCACTGTTAAAGCTATATGTGCAGACATTGCGCAGATAGAATTGGAGGATCACTTTAAAGCAACTCAGAGAAACAAGTATTACATGAAGGAGTGAACGAATACAAAGCTATCCAACACCATCTTTAGCCCGGGCACAACAAATCTAGTCACCCGATACCACAACAGATCTGTGTATATGCATGCACCCAACCATTATATTGTCATTTTTCTCTACACATGCAGAAAATCGAAAGCACCAATGAAGGGAAAACCGCTTTTGATCTTCGCTCTAACAATCTAAAAGATATACTTCCCAACTAGCTCATTTCCATTTTATATAAAAACAGAGAAGGGTACACAGGGCCAAAAAGAAAAAATCCTATCCCAAATCAGTCCTTAAACTTTTGCACCACGACAGTATTTCTAACTTATTCAGGATCCTCAACTATTGGATGATAATTCATAACTGTGCTTCCTTTCCTTCGTATGTGAGAATAGCAAGCACGGCTCATCAAGCAGAGAGCATTTCAATCTTTATAAGGTACAGCGATCCATCCATACAAGCTGGGGCATCAGATATTTTCAACTAAAGACCCAAATAAGAAATGGTATGAGATTTCGAATTTATTTGTGCGCTTGCATGCTTTAAAAAAGCCTTTGCATCCAAATGTACAGCTGCCAGCAGAATCTTCATCATCTTTTTCTGAAGCTCTAGCTTAAAGAAGATAAGCACTCTATCAATAACAGAGCCTGAAAGACATGAACCAGTGAACAATCTACAAAGTACAGAGCCCATTTCCTTGACTAAAGGAGGAAGCAATTTACAGGTTCCTCTTCATTCTAGCAAAAAATCGGAGTAATACCAGTCTTTTTCCTCCTCATATGAAGGTTGCTTTTGTTAAACTCGCTTCTAAATACCCTTCAATAGTTCAATAAGTTTTCTGGCACGAATTTTACAATCGTCTACTTTTTGTGGTTTGAACGAAACTCTGAGGCAGTTTTACTTATTGGATCTAGCTCATATGATAGTTTTAATGTTTTAGGCCTGTTTACAAGTGTTCAGCAGGAAGCTGGTCTATTTCTTAGTTAGCTATCAATCCTTCTGGCATTCAACAAGTCTTAAGAGTTTAAATGCAGTTGTTGCCTCTAATTACTTGGAGTTCGGCAAAGGAAGAATTTTCAGATGACGAGATTCTAGGAGCCCTTCCCCTTTGCTTCTAATTTTGTGAAATTCTAGGCCTCCAAATCTGCGATTCAATCTTACCCTTTTAATTCACGATTCACAGCATTATTGCTAAGAAACATAGCAGCCCCTAAATTCAGAATCACTTTAAACATTTTGCTCATACTTGATAAATTATAGCATATATCTACACACAGCAAGTCTGAATTTCAGTGCTTCTACTAATGGAATGGTTTTGTTATAACTATTGCGGCATTCCTCAGCTTTCAAGCGAAAGTTATCCAAGGCTTTATTTCACCTAACTCTACAGGACAATGCTCAGTGATATCAACAAGCGGTGCTGGCACATCCGCCCCTATATGCAGCAGAGAACTTGCCCTGCTGATAAATTAATAATTCATTCTTTAGACATGCTTAAGTTTTGTCTCCTCCTTCAAGGGGAGTGTTAATAAGGAGGATATTAGGTCTTGGCAGGTGGACTAGGGCTCAAAAACGAACTTGTGACCCTCCTTCAAAAGAAATTTAAAAAGAAGGGAAGTAAATGGGTCCTCAGGACCATTATTTGGTCTCTTATAAACCTTCTGCAAGTACCTAAGTTTTCTCTGTTATTCGGGTACCCCTCTATTCTTATGTCATTCATTTTCTGCACTCATTCAAGAGATATCATAATCCTGCGGCTGACTTTCTTCACCACACAGCACTTAATGCAAAAATAACCATGTTATTTTTTCAAAATAACTTGTTGGCTTTTGAACTCTCAGAAATCCTATCTTACATGAACCAGCTTCATATAAACACAAGTATCGGATATGGGTACAAGCAGTATTTTTTTCCCTTTGCCAAGTTTTATTCTATTTTTGAATATCTCATGAAATATCCAGACCAGTGTCTAAATTTTTTATATAGATATGTCAAAGCAAATGAAAGATCTATGTTACCTAACTTATTAAAAGAGAAAAGAAAGATCTATGAAACCTAGCACAAAAAAGTTAATACTCATGCTCATAAAATGTGAAACTAGCAAGCTACCGAGCTTTGTTAAGTATTAGAGATTGACTACGAGATCCACTTAAAGGTTCTATTTATGCTGACAAGGCAAATGAGGAGAACAAAGATCTTAGGTTTCATTGGAATTTGTCCCCTTCAACTCTTTACTAGGTTCAGGAGAGCAGAAATATACGTGAAACAGTGATCCCACACTAAACAGTGTTTTTAAAAGCGAACAACGCAATAAGGGGACAAGGGCCATGAGACTTGAAGCCAAAAGCGAGAAGAAATCAAATGCTTCTCTGAAGTGAAGTGCACAATTTAGGAAAATCAGAAAATACCAAACATACATGAATTTAGTACTGCACTAATAGAACTGCAAAATTAAATAACACGATGGATGTATAAAAACAGGGTAGTTCCAAGACCAACTTTAAAACACATTTTCTCGAAGTAACTTTATGTTTAATCAAAGAAAAGCTACCAAAAATCCTAAGCATAAGACATATGAAGTCTCAAATGGGATTAAGAAAATCTCAAAAAACACAAAAAAGGATTACAAAGAAGAAATTAGTGAACAAGCACCTGCCAACTTAAACTTTACTAAGCAGACATAGCTCTCATCTTTTTCAGTCGCTTCATCGCAGGGGAGATAGTCCTCAGTATCTTGCGGCCTTTCTTTTTCTGTTTCATCTTCCTTGTGCATTGTGCCATCTCTCTTATGGGGCCGGGCGGCACCCCCTTCTTCAAAGCACTACCTCGGGGAGTAAGAGTTGGTGGCAACCGTAAGCTTTGTGGAGGCATTGGACTGTTTGGTTTCCATACCAGGTTGTTCTTCATAGAAAACCTAACCTTCTTTGCACTTTTCTCTGCACTCTTTGTAGCATCATGACTTTCACCATTTATGACAGGGATACAAGACTCTGCTCCCTGAGTGTTTTTTCCTCTCTTTCTCTTCTTTTTCACAGAAATTGTAGGTGTGTGAGATGAATTATCATCATCGTTGTCATCGTCATCTAAACCAACCTCAGCAGCAACCTTTTCAAACTGCATTTGAAGATTTGAAATCACATCTTCATTAAAAGTCACTTTGTTCTCAATGTCCGGCTCAGAATTGGAACTATCACCAGTAGCAGTAATCATATTCTCCTCTTTGTAGCCGCTAGAGCTTTTCTCCACAATAGAGGAATTATCTGAAAGCCCACTTTTTTTCTTTTTCTTCTTCCCCCTTTTACTACCACTCTCGAGCTCATTAGACCCATTTTCCTCAACCAAAGTGCCATTCTCAGAAACCTTTTTCTTCTTTTCTTTCTTCTTCGCCTTTTTACCGCTTCCATCCTCTGCTCTCTTCACCTTCTTGCACTTCCTTAATGTCTCATCACCAGATTCTTCCTCATTCTCATCTTTAGCCACTTCGGAATCACACGTTTCACCACTCAAACCATTCTCAATTGGTATTAATTGAGGCACCTCTTCTCCATCATCAACAACCTCATCAACGTCAGGCAGACTAATTTCAATCCCTAAAGCTTCAAACTCCTTCTCCAACCTCAAGAACTCCTCGTGCAACTTCAAAGCCACCTTCCTATTACCCTGAACACAATCCCCAGACGAACCTACTTCAAAGAGCATCCCCGAAAACCCCATTTTCAACGCAATAACCCCAAATGCCACATCACCATAGCTCTCACCCCCCTCCTCTGCACCTTTCTTTCTCCTCTCCAACAAACTCCTCCCCATCTTTAACAACTCATCAAAAACACAACTTTTCACTTTCCCAACCATAATTTTATCCTCAGACTTCCCCATCACACTCAAAAAGGGCTTAAACCAGCAACCAACCACATCATTACGAACCGGGACACAACATCCTTTTAGCTCATCAAGAAAAACAGAGGCAATATGATAATTAACACCATGACCCAACAACTTATCCGTCGCCAAAAACGCATTATTCTCCAAAACCTCAACACACTTCCCCATAACCTCCAAATCCCACTTACATTTCTTCATCAACTCAAACACTGAACCGACAAACTTCCTAATAAGTAAGTAAAACTTGTCCAATCTTAAATGGTCAATACCATTCCATTCGCGACGAAGGGTAATCAAGAAAGCAGAAAAATAATGGAAGCAAATACCTAAATCAAGATTTTTTACCAGAGAGCAGATGCGGTCGATTAGCAGAGCTTGAGCAGGGGCTTTATCGGAGTGCCAAAGACAGTAGAAAAGGCCCTTCCAAAGCTTCTTCATATCATCATCGGCGAGCTGAGTTGTTTGTGTTACCAGCCATGTTTGGAGATGTGCGAAGGCTTTCGACCTTATGGAAGCGTTGCATGAAGCTAAATGCTTTATTAAAGAAGTGCCTTGTGTTGCGTCAAGAAAGGTTGTTTGGGGTTTGATTTTGGATTCTCTGAGCCTCTTCTTGCTCATTGTTTAAGATCTGGAGAATAAGTGAAGCTTTCGTTAGGTTCTTGGAGGGGAGTCGGAGGAAGGGTTTTGGGGGAAAAAGAGAAGGATTATAGTCGTATGCTCCAATATAAAAACCTAGGGCTAAATTTGGGAGGAAATAATTTTTCTTTTTCTTTCGTCCCTTTTCCTTTTTGTCTCCGGATGGGAAAAGGCAGCTAAAGAACAAGAGGGCTTTCTGGACCTAATTTTGCATCTTCAAAAAGGTTTAAAAGTATTATTTTCTTGCTAAACTTAGTGTCAAGACAAACTACATCATTCAAATTAGAATAGAGAGAATAATAATAAAAACTTATTTTATTTTGACTTTCTACGAAATTTTCTTATTGTATATTTTTATGATTGGGTGATAAGAATTGTACACGCAATGGAACTTGTTGGTGTCTAGGTGGTGCTCTCAAGTAAAAAAGAAATATAATTATGTTGAAAGGTCTGAGAGCCAAATTATACTTAACTAGAAGTTTCGAGTTCGAGTCATAAAAATAAAATCATCTTTGGTAGGAAACACTTTACCACTTAAAGTAGAACTTTCCCGCATGAATCTAAATTAGTCAAACCCCAAATCGAATATGAGGCATCGATTGTGAAACCCAAAAAGAAAAAGTCAACTCATCATTTCAAAAATATTTTCATTTGTCTTTGAACGACATTTGATATTGGGAACTTTGACTGATGCAAGACGGCAATGTACTTTCAAAGTGAATATGATTTTGACATATTATATATGTAACAATCCAATATGTTGTTTTGAGTTCTAGGACCACGTTTACTTATTTGAGGCCTCTTGCAGGTTAATTTCATAATTTATGACTTGAGAGTATGGGTGGTATAGTTCCCAAAAGATTTGGGACGATTAGTTTCTAACGTGAAACCTTGCGTTGGGAAGAGTTGATCAAAATTAATATTTTGGGTAAACGAGCTTAGATTCATGATTTAAAGGTTCTAATAGGTTCGTATGATGATTTTAAACTTGTACGAGTATTCGATTTAGCATCTGAGGCTCGGGTATGATTTAAATGTATCTTGTAAAAGTTGAAATTTGAAGAACTGAAGAAAGTTCATAAGTTTGGTTTGCACCTTGATTCTAGTTGTGATATTTTCATATGTATTTGAAGCCCTTGGACAATTTTGTATAGGGTATATGGACTAGTCGGGATAGTTTAGAGGGATCCCGAGGGTCTCGATTGAGTTTTGGGATATTTGGGAATGGTATAGAAATGGAAAAATTGCATCAAATGTTGAGGTTAATGTGAACGCTCTCGTCCATCCTCTATTGCAGGTCACGATGAGGAGTGAAGCCTGGACGCATCGCGTTCGACATGGCATCCAACCCCTGAAGCTGAGATTTTAACTGTTTGTTATAAACTCTATTTTATACTTGGACTTTATTTTGTCATTTTGGGATCTAAGGAGCTTGGATTGAGGTAATTTTATTTAAAGTGATTTTCACCTAAGATGATCGTGTAAGTGAGTCTCACTCAAATATATGATTATAACCTGAATTTATCATTAATTTTGCCTTAGAATTAAGGATCTAAAAGAGAAAAAAAAGAGGATGTTTGACTTGAAAGTTAAGAAAGTGTATTTTAAGATTTTGAACAAGGATTTGGATTCAAAGTTGGAAAGAAATTATATATACGGACTCGTGAGGCTATAGATCAATGGGATCCGGCTTTTGTTTCACGATTTGGCCATATGGGCTCGGAGTTGATTTTTTATTGATTTTTGAGATTTTGATAAAGATGGAAGCATTCTCATTGGGAATTAATTTTTATAGCTTTATTTGACTTACTTGAGTATTCTTTGGACTATATCGGACGTGTTTAATAGATTTTGAGCTAGAAAAGGCAGATTTTGAAGAATGGTGCTAGTTGGAAAAAAAGTAAGTATCTTGCTAAACCTCCACTTCAGATTTTTTTTTTTCAAAAAAAGGACTTATGTGTTGCATGCTACGTGTCTGGGAATGATGTACATACGAAGTGACAAGTGTATATGTATCACGACCTCAATTTTCCTCCGTAGGATGTCGTGATGGAACTTAGTCTCTACGATTAGGTAAGCCTAACATTCAATAAAAGCTTGATCGAAATAATTAATAGAAATACTAAACAAGTCTAATAAACTCATAGAATCTCCCGAAACAGAATCTCAACAAACACTTTCTCAAAATTGGTGGAACTGAGTCATAAGCTCTACAGAGTAATACTAGAATGTCTAATACATCACTGCCTGAATGAAAATACAACTGGAACTAAAGATAAGGGGAGGTGATTCCGAGGCCTGCGGATGCCGAGCAGACATACCTTGAAGTCTCTGTAAGTAGTTAACAGTCGATCACTAACGTTCGGCGCGAGCAAACGTACCTGGATCTGCACAAAGAGATGTGCATAAGCGTAGTATGAGTACGCCATGATGGTACCCAGTAAGTATCAATTCTAACCTAGGTAGAGTAGTGATGAGGCCATGTCAAGACACCTACTAGGATATGAAATAAGTAGTATGAAAACATAGTAAGGATAAATAATAGAAGGCGGAGAAATAACTAATACGAAATAAGTTAATAGCATGAACTAACATCAGAAATGTAAGCATGGAAAAAACATAAAGAAATCAATTAAAGAGAACCACAATGATCATATACGGAAAATACTGATGGAACAAGGAAGAACAAACAACAAGAAGTGTTCCCACCAAAACTCTTTGCAACATGAGATAGACAACAAGAATCACAATGAGGTATCACCTCGTATACAATAAGAATACCACCGAGGCACCGCCTCGTGTATATATCAAGAATCACAACCGGGGTACCGCCTCATATTCACAATTCACAATATCAATACAATATTTCTTTATACCGCCGCGTGAGCCTTATATTTAAATAGTTTTGAAAACATCTCGAAATAGTTACATGCACTTTAGCCCACCTTACGATGACGCGTAGCTTCACGTAATTTTATTACAAGCAACACACACATAAGTCCTACCTTATGTCACGATCCCAACCCCGGTCATGATGGCGCCCAATACACTGCTAGGCAAGCCCGACCATTCAACAACATTATCCCAAATTCTTATTCAGATTATAGATAAATATCACAGAGAATTTACTAAGTCATTTTATTCAAGTGTATAATTAATAATAAAATCTATGGAAGTTCAATTAAAATACCGCACCATAGCCCAACAGAATCCGGTGTCACGAATATGAGCCTCTAATACAGAATATCCATCTATTAAAAGTCTGTCTAGGAAAAATATGGAATAAAAGATAGAGATAGAGGGGAGAGATCAAGGCTGCGAACGCCATGCAGCTACCTCAATACTCCCGGATACTGCCTGCTTAGCTAAACAATTCCTCACTTAGCCTGTGGTGTACCTGGATCTGCACGCAAGGTGCAGGGAGTAATGTGAGTTCTCCGACCCAGTGAGTAATAGACATAAATAAGGATGATAATAAGAACTCATGGAAAAATACAAAGTAAACTATAACTGGCAGTTTAGAACAACAAATAGTGAAACAACAAGTCAATTAAGTCAGAGTACCAAATACTGAGACAGGTATAACAGATAAAAACAAATGCATGAGTGCAATGCAATGCGTATGATGGTACACTCTAGTACCCACTACGGCGTGCAGCCCGAGCCATCCATTTATTTATCGTCGACGGCGCTCACTAGGGGTGTGTGCAGACTCCGGAGGGGCTCCTACAGCCCAAGCGCAATATCAAGCCATCTCGTGGCATCAAATCTAGGCCCTCGACCTCATATCAATCTCAGTATAATCACCCAGGCTCTCGGCCTTAATATCAATGTAATCAACCAGGCTCTCGGCCTCAATATCAATGTAATCAACCAGGCTCTCGGCCTCAATATCAATATAACACTGCTGCGACGCGCAGCCCGATCCATGCTCAGTCCAGAAATCATCATAAGCCCCTTGGGCATTTGTAAAACAGTAGTTCTCAGCCCGAAATATTATTTAGAAATATCATTTAAGTTTTCAAATCTTAGAAAGATGGTTGAGTTTGCAAAACAATATTTAAAACCTTGGACTGAGGTCAAATGATATGCAAAATATGCGAAAGCAGTGATATCAATCCCTGAAGGATTCAAATAATTGGCGAGAAGCCCAAATGTAACAATTAAATCCAAGAAAGGATGATTCTCAATTTAGTTCAAGTAGAAAACACGGTAAAAACATCTCTCGGGACAGACCAAGTCACAATCCCCAACGGTGCTCTACCCTACGCCCGTTATTCGGCGTGCAAGTCACCTCAATATTGAAATTCCGGGGTTTCAAACCCTCAGGACATCATTTACATCAATTACTCACCTCAAGACGGTCAAAGTCTAGCTCGTTATGCCCTTGCCTCTCAAATTACCCTCCTCGTGCGACGAATCTGCCCAAAATCACAACAAATATGTCGCATTATGCTAAAGAGACAATACCCAATCGAAAGCAATCGAAAAATATCAAAATTCACGAATTTGACAAAAACCCGAGCCCCGGGCCCACGTCTCAAAAAATCAAAAAATTAACATCACCGGATTCCTTGTCTCGCCACGAGTCTAACCATACAAATTTTACCAAAATCCGACATCGGGTTGGCTTTCAAATATTAAAAATTCATCTTTAGGGAATTTTAGAAAATCATCCATTTCTCTTCAAATATCAATAATCTAAAGCCAAAAATGAAGATTTATTCATGAAATATAATCACAAGAGAGTCAAGAACACTTACCCCAAGAATTCTCATAACTTCTCGCTCAAAATTGCCCAGAATCCGAGCTTGAAATCCAAAAAATGAAAGAAAATCGGACTGCTCTTTCTCTACACGGTCCAGAATTTTTGGCTACTGTTCACGCGTGTTAATGTACACGATACTGTTCACACGTGTTAATGTACACGGTACTGTTCACGGGGTACTATTTCTGCAATTTTCTCCAATTTTCCTAAGTCCGAAATCACTCCGAGACACCTCCGAAACACTCTCGAGCCCTCGGGGCTCCTAACCAAACACATACACTAACTCAACAACATCCTACGAACATAACCGTGCGATCAAATCGCCAAAATAACGTCATATACCACGAATTAAGCTTTAAAATCCAAGAATTCTTTCAAATTTCATAAAACATCAAATTTTCCATTTTGAGTCCGAAACACGTCAAACGACGTCCGTTTTCAACCAAACTTTACAGAAAGTGCTTAAACCATATATAAGACCTGTACCGGGCGCCGAAACCAAAATACGGGCTCGATACCATCACTTTTTAATAAAATTTCATTTCCATTTTCCTTAAATATTTTCAGAAAGCAATTTTACTCAAAAATTCATTTCTCGGGCCTGAGACCTCGGAATTCGATGATTCTTATTCCTATGAGTCACAAATAATAATACGAACATATCCCTTCAGTCGAAACTCAATTCGGAGCTCATTTTCTTAGTTCAATACCCATTTCGCTCGTTAAACAATTAACTCATGTTTCGCGTCAAAACCCAATCGCGACTTGATGAAATTAGACCAAACTTTCCAGATCACTCCTATAATTCATTATCAAAATTCCGGAAGTCTCAAAATCAAATTTCAATCTCTAGAACTAAAAATGGACCTTTGGATCATTACATGCTCATAATCGAAACGCCAAAATCTTCCAAAAACTCTTCCAAAACATATCCGAGCCTCATGAGACCCCGACCAAACATGCTAACATAACTCATAACATCATTCAAACCTGTTCCAATCATCAAAATACCTCAAACAACATCAAATTACCCAAAACTCATCGAATTCAAGCCTAAGTTTCCAAAAACTTCAGAAATACACTTTCGATCAAAAACCCGACCAAATTATGTCCGAATAACCTGAAATTTTGCACACACATCAGAAATGACATAACAAAGCTACAACAACTCTCGGAATTCCATTCCGACCCTCGAATCAAAATCTCACCTGTCAACCGGAATTCGCCAAAATACTAACTTCGCCAATTCAAGCCTAATTCTACACCGGACCTCCAAAACCACTTCCGATCACACTCCTAAGTCACAAATCACCTCCCAGAGCTAACCGAACCGTCAGCATTCACATCCGAGTCCTCTAACTCATAAGTCAACGTCCGGTTGACTTTTCCAACTTAAGCCTTCTTAAAAGAGACTAAGTGTCTCATTTCTTATCAAAACCACTCCAGACCAACTCGATCACATAAGATACGGATAATAAAGCATAAAGAAGATGAGAATGGGAAAAACGGAGCGGTAACCTATGAGACGACGGGTCGGGTCGTCACATCTTATGCCTCCGCATGCACATTTACCCCTAACCTTATAGCATCGTATGCGCGTCAATATCACATCACAATAATAACTAGCACCACAAGTGCCCATATGTCACAACTTACCAACAATGAACAATGTCAACGGTTCCACAACAATAGCCTAGGGCTCCACCTCAACGTGTACAAGAATATCAACAATAAAAATGAATGTAAAATTCTTAGCAAGAAAGATATTTCAACAATTAACAACTTTGCCTCAATGTGATACGACGTTCGCAACTTCAACACCAATAACTCAACAATGAGAAAGATAATGTGTAACCATGAAACTAAATACAAATAACTCACAATGGAAGAGATAACATGACTTCAAATAAGAATAATAGCAATAGAAGAGATAACTTGTAATAATGACTTCAATCATGATAACCAACAATGAAAGAGACAATATGTAACAATAAAAAAGGCAACAAGTTCGACTAAAACATAAGAGCCAATTATCAAGTAGGATGTAGAACAAGTATTAACAAAGTTATTTAAGACATGTAATGATAGACTAATAAAAGTGAGAATAGATTGACTATGACAATTTAGAACATGATATGACAATTTAATTAAAGCATAGAGAGGGTCTAAGTAGCCTAAACCGGTCATTATCACGTACAACCCGTGTACCCACTCGTCACCTTGCGTACACGGCTTTCACATAGAATAAATGACACAATCAATCTCATATCCTAAGGTGTAGTTTCCTGCACACAAAGTTAGGTAAGATACTTACCTCAACTAGGCACATTCAACTCTTGGAAATAGCTTTTTCCCTAAAATTCGCCTCCACACGGATCAAATCTAACCAAAATCGACTTAATATCATCAAACAATACAAGGGAAATCGATTACAATAGATAAAGCTAAGATATTTATACTTTTCCCAAAAAGTCAACAAAAATTAATCTAGGGCCTGCCTGGTCATAACCCGGGTCTAATCGTAGATTTTGACTACCATGACCCCACAAGTACATATACATGATTAGTTTCAAAATTCGAGTCCAAATCGACTCTCAAAACTCAAATTCTTATTTTTTAAAAACTTGACAAAGTTTCACTTTGATTCACATGATTTTTATGTTAAAATCTAAAATATATTGATGGAATATTATTGGAAATAGATTAGAATCACTTACCAAAAGTTTGTAGATAAAAATCCCCTCTCCAAATCACGTCCTATCGAGTCTAGGGGTTCTAAAATGAGAGAATATATTGAAAAATCCCGTCTCCCATCCCTTTGTAACAGCTGTAGTTGTCGCATTTGTGACATTAGGTTGGTATTCGCGAACCCCCGCAATTGCATACTAGGGCTCGCATTTGCGAACCCTGACAGCCTCGTTCATTATCGCAATTGTAACAAGAGGCTTCGCAATTGCGAAGCTGGAGATCTCGCAAAAGCGAGCAAATGCGAACTAAGCCAAAATCCTGCTAACTTCACAAATGCGAGGGGAAGTCGCAATTGTGGCATCTGTGCCCCCGCTGTCACCTTCACCAACTACAAGACCGGTGCTTGAAATTGCGATAACTGGGCACCAGCAACACCAACAGTTCAATTTCAATTCAATCCATTCTGAAACATGTCTGAAACTCATCTAAGCCCTCGGGGCTCCAAACGAAACATCCACATAAGTTTAAAAATATCGTGCGAACTCGCTCGCGTGATCAAAATACAAAATAATATCTAAAACTACGCATAGAACTCTAAAATGCATAAGTTTTAAAATAAAGTTCAAGAATCTCTAGAATTACAACTAAACGTCTGAATCCTATCAAACCAACTCCAAATGATATCAAATTTTGCAGACAAGATCTAAATAGCATAACAGACCTATTCAAAGTCCCAAAATAAAATTCTGAGCTCAATAGCTAAATGTCAACCTACGGTCAAACTTTTCAACTTCAAATTTCCAAATTTCGTCAAAACAACATAAAGCAACCTACAGACTTCCGAAAGCAAATCCGGGCACACACTCATGTCCGAAATCACAATACAAAGCTATTGAATCCATCAAAACACCGTTCCGGGGTCGTTTTCACAAAAGTCAAAGTTTGGTCAATATTCTAATTTAAACTTCTAAGTCAAGAATCAAAGGGTCCAATTCAACCCCAAAGTTTCCCGGAACGAAACTAACCAACTCCGCAAGTCATAAAAATCATAAACACACATGTGTGAAGCATCAAAAGGGGAAATGGGGCGCAATTACACAAAATGACTGATCGAGTCGTTACATTCTCCTCCTCTTAAAACAAATGTTCGTCCTCGAACGTGCATAAGGACATACCTGAATTGATGAATAGATGAGGATAACGACTCCGCATGACGTGCTCGGTCCAGGTCACCTCTTCGACCGGATGACCCCTCCATTGAACCTTCACTAAAGCAATGTCCTTTGATCTTAACTTTCAGACCTGTCTGTCCAAGTAGCCACCGGCTCCTCAATATAAGTCAAATCCTTGTCCAATTAGACAGTGATGAAGTCTAAAACAAGAGACGGATCACCATAATACTTCCGGAGCATAGAAACATGGAACACCAGATGAACCACAGATAAACTAGGTGGAAATGCAAGCTTGTAGGCCACCTCACCATCCTCTCAAGGATATCAAAAGGTCAGATATATCTAGGGCTTAACTTGCCCTTCTTCCCGAACCTTAATACACCCTTCATGGGTGAAACTCGGAGCAAGAATCGCTCTCCAACCATGAATGCAACATCATAAACCTTCTGATCCGCATAACTCTTCTGTCTAGATTAGGGTGTATGAAGCCAATCCTGGATCAACTTGACCTTCTCCAAGGCATCCCAAACCAAATCTATGCCCAATAACTTGGCCTCTCCCGGCTCAAACCAACCAACTAGAGAACGATATCGTCTCTTATATAGGGCCTCATAAGGAGCCATCTGAATACTCGATTGGTAGCTATTGTTATAGGCAAACTACACAAACGGCAAGAACTGATCCCAAGAACCCAGAAATCCATAACATAGGCACGAAGCATATCCTCCAGTATCTGAATAGTGCACTTGGACTATGCGTCCGTCTAGAGGTAAAATATTGTACTCAACTCAACCCGTGTGCCTAAATCACGATGTACAAATCTTAAGAAACGCAATGTGAACAATGTACCTCGATCAAAGATGATATATACCGGCATGCCATGAAGTCGAAAAATCTCATGGATATAGATTTGAGCCAGCTGCTCTGATGAATAGGTAGTCACTACCAAAATAAAATGAGCCGACTTGGTCAATCTGTCCATAATCCCCATATCACATCAAATTTCTTCTAAGTCCAGCCCAACAACGAATTCCACGGTGACACACTCCCATTTCCACTCGAGAATCACAAGTCTCTGAAGCAAACCGCCTGGCCTCTGATGCTCAAACTTCATCGGTTCACAATTTAGGCACCGAGCTACATACTTCACTTTGTCCTTCTTCACTCTCTTCCACCAATAGTGCTGCCTCAAATCCTGATACATCTTAGCGACACCTGGATTAATGGAGTATCGCAAACTGTGGGCCTTCTCAAGAATCAACTCACGCAACCCATCCACATTGGGCATGCACAACTGGACCTGCACCCGCAACACACAGTTATCTCTGATAGAAACCTCTTTGGCATTTCCATGCTGAACCGCGTCCTTAAGGACAAGCAAATGGGGGTCATCATACTGACGCTCTCTGATGCGATCATATAAAGAAGACCGAAAAACCACGCAAGCAAGAACTCGACTAGGCTCCAAAACATCCAATCTAACAAACTGGTTGGCCAAGGCACGAACATCTAGGGCTAGTAGCCTCTCTGCTGGTGGTAGATATGCTAAACTACCCAAGCTCTCCATATTTCAACTCAAGGCATCGACCACCATATTGGCCTTCTTGAGATTATATAGAATGATGATATCATAGTCTTTAAGCAAATTTAACCATCTCTGCTGCCGCAAGTTAAGATCTTTCTGTTTGAATAGATGATGTAGACTTCGGTGGTCAGTAAAGACCATACAAAGGACACTATACATGTCATGCCCCGACCTCGGGGAGTGCAACCGACACTCAATCGAGATCCCATGGTGATGGTAGGCTATCATTACGCATTTTAGTTGCTTATTGCACTTTAATTTACTGTACTCTAATTGTGTTTGAACTTTAATCGTTAGTGTTTTGTACTTATTGTGTGTTTTATGCCTTGTAGCAGTGGTTCTGAGCTATGTAGATGTTATGGAGCTAATTCAAGCTATTTGGAGCTTTGAAGTCTGAGTAAAAGCCCAAGGTATTAAGTCGGGATCATGTTCGGGGGTCGAGGACCAAGTCTAGATGTTAAAATGCAAGATTTGAGCCGTACTCTGAGAAATTTGCACTAGTGTGATGCAGGGTGCGAGGCATAGTAGTGTTTATTTGCTTCCTGTTGAATTGTTGAGCTTCCTGAAGATCTCCACTAGCATGTGGCATGGTGCGTCGCCCCATGCAGTGCGCTTGTGCAATTGTTACAGAGCCAATATCTTATTTCGGCTAGGAGAAAGTGTTTTCATCTGGGCCCGGCCTTACTTGGTATAAATACATGGAAAAATATTATTTTCTCGACTTTTGACATACTTTAGACCTAAGGAGGCTAAGGAAGAGTTGGAGGAGCAAAGCACAAGGATTTCATCATTCCTTCATCACTCAAGACTCGAGTTTGGATTGAATTTATGTTTTCCTATCTTTTTATCATATTTGTAATGAATTACTCCATGTGTATGGAATAGTTCCCTTTAGGGTTTGATGGATTTGGTCTATTGATATTTGTTGTGGATTATAACTCTAGTTTCATGCATTGAAGCGTTTTTGGATGATTTAATTGTTGCATCTATATTCACTTGTTCATGTAATAAAGAGAGGCATAACTTGTGATATTCTTGCATTATATTGTTGGTTGAATTTATTAATTCTTCTTAGTAATCGAAAGAGGCTAGCTGAATCATTGATTAAACCTAGTTAGGAGGATAATCGAGAGAGGTTCTTTTAAAGACCAATCCACTATGCATTCTTGCATATTTTCACCGAGCTTAAATTGGTTCATCTTTGAGGCTGAGACTTAATCGAGAGAGGAGTTTCTACTAAATGTTTGAACTAATAATTGAGTGAATTCGAGAGTCTCACTTGAATATTAGAAGTAAATTATCTAGAGTTAGATCCCAAATAATTATCTTGCACCTATACTATTAAAACCCTATTGATAACTAGGGATTCTAGCCTATTTTATGCTCCTTTTTGCTTAGGATTTGGATTAAAAGTGTGTACAAGTATTCCCGAAAGCTAACTTATTATGCTTGTTTGCAGTGTTTGGTCAAAAAGAGACAAGAAAGTCAAAACCAGCTCATAAAGGAGTGAAACCTGCACAAGTTCAAAGCTGAGTCAAAAGAGCGCTGACAGTGAAGAAACAGACGCGGAGGGTCCACCGCTGAGGCGGTCTTGATTACGCTCTCAGTGGTGGCAAGGTTCAGAGAGTTGTATTTTGGGCTTAACAAGTTACCGTTGCCCGCAGTGAAATTGTGCGGCCACAGTCAAGTTATCGCCCTCAGCGGAAGTGAGAATCAGAGAACTAAAAGTGGAGCTCAAAATTGAAGACCACGGTCCGCGCTTGCTTTTGCACGGCCGCGGTAGTCATAGCATTGTAGCGGTCTATTTTTCGCTGTCAGCGGAATACTCGTAGGGGCAATTTTGTCCGAAAAATTTGGTTGTGTATAAATAGTTCTTTTTCAGATTTTTAGGTCATCTGTTATTTTGGAGAGCACGTGAACAATCGTTTTTAGCCTTTTTGAGTAATTTTAGAACATCTTTAGCAATTAATCTTAGATTTCAATCTTGCAATTACTTTTTATGGCTTATTTCATCTCCATCTTTGATTTTTTCTTTGATTAAGGGTAGCTAAACCCATTAGTTAGAGTTGTGGCTTAACCCTAGTGTGGGTATTTAATGGGTCTTCAATTTTAGGGCTTAAATATTTATGGATGAATGATATTTGGCTTGATTTATGCTTTAAATGTTGAATTGGTGGTTGCAAATACTGATTTGTGCCTTTTTGACTTAGGCTCTTCTTCAGAAAGAGAGACTAAGTCTAGGAAATTTAGGCTAACAAGGAATTGGGGTGCATTCAAGAGATTGATATCCCCAATTAAAGGGTTAAACCTAGAGATAGTAATACCCGACTTGAGCCAATTTTGCTTGCATTGTTTGAACACCCAATTGGGCTTGAGAAAGCTAGTTAGGACAAAGTCACTCAAACTACCGAGAGGTATAGAGTGAGTAGTTATGTGCAATGACTATATCATGATCCCAATTATAACAAGTTTGCCCTGAGTTTTAGACCTCGTTAGATACTCACCTAGGTGTAGGTCACTTCCCTAGTGCCTTCTTACCGATTGAGAAAACCTACAAAAATATCATACTTAGCTTATTTTCATTCTTCATTAGTGATTAAAAGTAGAATAGTGAACAAACAAAGAATGATTGGAAGTGCAATTAAGAACATCGCTTATTGCTAGATTAGATAGGAACCCAATTCCAAACCTATCTTAGCTCTCTGTGGATTCAATACCAACCTTGTGGGTTAAAGCTGCATCGACCACTCTTGTCATTCTATAGTGGTATAGGGTTGGAGCCGATCACTTTTTGGCACCGTTGCCGGGGTGCTAAACGGTTCCGAGCGCAAGGAATGGAGCCCAACTTCTACTCAGACCCCGACTAGATATTCAGGGAAGTTTCCTTTACCTTATGATTTTTAATTGTATGTCATGGGGACATGCCACAACTTAAAGTGTAGGTTGGGGGATATGTTGTATGTATGTATGTATATTAGTTTTAGTTTTTTTTGTTAGTTATAGTAGTTAGAGATAGAAAAATTAGAAAAAACTAAAAAATTTAAATTTTTTGATTTTTCCCGATGATGGATGTCATCGACAGGTTTTTGAAGGATTAAAGTCGAAGGAAAAAGACAAAAAGATTTTCTTTTGTAGGTAGTGTAACAATTCCCCCTTGGTTTTTCTTGTGTCGCGATTCTTTTCCAAAGGTTTTGTTTGAACCGGGTGTAGTTAGTTTTTATTTTTGTTAGGAGTAGGAAACCTTGTGCTATTATTTGAATTGAAAGCAATATATATTAACTTTGTTATATCTTGAGAATAGTGAGTTCTTTAGTTGTGACGCTTAGGCTCAGTTTTTAACTCTTGTATAAGTACCTTAAATTGTATGATCATAACTTTGTTTAACTGCATTGACTAGAGTGTCTTGATGAGTCCAATCCTGAGTGAGTTATGTGCCATTTGTGTGTGAGGTTTTGTGTATTCTATGCATTACATTTGATGTCTAGAACTTGCCCTGTGTGTTTGCAAAGCGAAATAGTAGTTTTATTCAGTCTTGGAAGTGATATAGGCGTTTCTTTGTTGAGCGAGATATATGTGTTTGCCAACATATTTGTTATGTATCTTAGTTAAACCCTTTGAGTCTGTTATCCTGTTTCTTTCGCAACCACATTACAAGACCTACCCATTTGTTTGAATTGACTATCTATTTGAACCTTGTACCTCTCGTGAGCACTTGAATCAATATAAACTTTATAAGAGTTGAAGTGTGGGGTTGTTGGGTTGGCTTTCGAGTAGAACTATTGAAATAGGAGAAAGGTGCAATGTATAGAAAAGTGAGAGCCACTTGAATTGAAAAAAGGGAAAAAATAGTTGTATTGTTGGGAAAAATTATTCATTGATAAGTGGTAACTCTTGATGTAATTGTGCTTAAAGAAGTAGGGAGTTAATATATATTGCTGTGAAGGTGGAGTTATGGTTTGACATAAGTGTGGGGTTTTGAAAGTTAAAGTGTGTGTATTAAAGTGCTTAGGGAGGTGCAGTCATTCTTATATCTAAATGTATCCTACCCATCCCGCAGCCTACATTACAACCAATTAAAGTCCTACTTGATCCTTGACTGAATGAGCTCAATTAGTAGAGTAGTACACTACGGGAAAGCCTATGGTACATCTTTTGTGGCATATGAATATTGTTTCTGAGAGTGAGTGAATTCTTTCTATCTTGAGTTCCCAATTGTTCTTAACTTTTATTGTGTGTGGAACTACTCTCTATTATTGCGCGATGGCACTTGATTCATGAAGGAAATGTAATGTCATTGACCTTTATGTTAGATTAAGTGAGCGAGTTGTGAATAATGCATGATACTTGTGAGTCAAATCTTGAGGCAAGGATGTTACACTATTGTGCTTGGTCTATTTTAAATATTCTTGGTGTGATGAGTTAGGAGAGTTGTTTGAAAAAGTCGTGTTTATATAAAGTGTAGTTTGATTGCTCGAAGAAGAGAAGTGGTTTATGTGTGGGGTATTTATGGTAGGCTATAATTACGTGTTTTAGTCGATTATTGTCAGTGACAGATCTAGAATTTGTAAGTCATGGGTGCTGAACTATTATTTATCTGAAAATTACTATTAAGAGTGGGTGCTCAAGTGTATATTTGTAAGAATTACTAGCTTTTTATATAAATAATAGTTCATTATTCCAAAAGTAATGAGTGCTTGAACACCCATAACCATCAACGTACATCCGCCACTGATTATTGCACTCTAATTTACTGCTCTTTAATTGTGTTTAGGCTTTAATCATTAGTGTTTTGTTCTTATTGTGTGTTTTATGCCTTTTAGGAGTGATTCCGAGCTATGTAGATGTTGTGGAGTTAATTCAAGCTATTTGGAGCTTTGAAGTCTAAGTAAAAGCCTAAAGGATTAAGCCGGGATCGTGTTCGGGGATCGAAGACCAAGTCTAGACATCAAAATGCAAGATTTGAGCCGTACTCTGAAAAATTTGCACTAGTGCGATGCAGGGTGCGAGGTATAGTGCGAGGCATAGTGCGAGGCATCAGTGTATTTTATGGGTGGAGTAGGGTTGATGGTAGATGTATTGGTGAAAAAATAGACTCGCCACGTGGACTAATGATGTGCTGACAGATGGCGAGAGTCAAAGCAATAAAGAAGAATGAGGTTTAGGAGAAGCATGTGTAAAACATCCACGGGTTTATCTACAAAGATACCGCAACTGACAACTGGAAAAGAAGAGATAGGAGCGTGATGCATGATTAAACACTACAAAGAAGGAGAACTCATTAATAGCCATGCATATGGAAATAAATCGACATAATTCCTAATTGTACGCGATTTAATATTATTACCATAACCGTTACAAATTATACAAGTAAAGGGAAATTAATGTAATAAATATTAGTAACGAGCCAAGAATTAAGTAGGGCAAAGTAGTTACATATTATACCCTTATATAAACCTCCGTTACTATATTTTGTACGATCATCAAGGAATTCACAAAATTATATTGTCAATCACTTAAATTTTATTCTCCGCTATTTGAAGAATTTGGTTCTCTTTTCTCGGAAGGAAGCGGCAATTATCAATAAGATTTTTCCCCTTATTCTCTCAATATTTTATTATTTCTTGTTCGTCTATATTAGGAAAAGTGAAGTAAAATTGATTATTAAAAATTCGAATTATTCTACTATTTGCTTTGACCACAAAAACTATTTTTTGCTTAAACAAATTGGTTCCGTTGCAGGAAAATCTTGAAAAGTGTTACCTTCCAATTGGAAGTGGTTCTGCTACCGGGAAATCTAGTAATCTTTTAACTTTCTATTTACATATTGTGTCTTTAGAAACAAATTATGTCTACTACTAATGAAATTGTTCAGGTGGAAGATGGACGACAAGGATGGACTCCTCCACATCACACACCCACACACACTCTACCACGTTCACGAGAAAATTCACCTGTTAGATCTGCTAATCATAACTTTGGACAACAAATTGACGAATAATCAAGAAATTTATTACTCAACGGATTGGTGAAGCCTTGCGTGCCTGCGCAAGTGGGTTGCCGAGTGTAATTCAGGCTCCACCACCAGTTAATACAACTATGGAAAATGGCTCATTCAGGGCTTGAATACTCTAAAAGTGTTGAAATACCAAATAATTCTAGAGCCGGAGGGTCAGGTACGCCAAATAATTCTAATTTACAAAATCTAGTACTGACCTTGTAGAAACAGCTCAAGAAACAAAACAAATGGATAAAACAGATAGCGGCAGTACAACCCGTGATTAAAGGAGTAGATATTGACAAGTATTCATAGCAATCATGGAAGCCAAGTACATCATCGTTACTTATACCAAAAAAGTTCAAGATGCCTGATATCCTCAAGTGTGATGGGACTACGGACCCACGAGATCATGTCATTGCATTTAGTACAAGATTCAAGAGCAACGATTTAATCAAGCAAGAAATTGAATCAGTATTGGTGAAGAAATTTGGTGAAACCCTTACGAAAGAGGCACCGACATGGTATTCTCTCTTACCTAAAAATTCAATTGACTCATTTTCTGAGCTTGCAGCTTCATTCATAATAGCACATTTAGAGCTCAAAAAGTAGAGAAGAGAGTAGAAGATATCTTAAAGGTAAAGTAAGGGAGTACAGAATTGCTCAGGAAATTCGTGAATCGATTATAGCAAGAAAGAATGATGTTACCCAGTGTACCTGATAATAGGCAGCAATGGCATTTGCAAGTAACTTGAACGACATAAGTACTTAAGCCATGAGAAGGTTAAAGTAAAGCTGACGGAAATTTCCTGCAGCTACTTGGAATGATGTTTATAACAGGTACATTACAAAGCTACGAATAGAAGAAGATACGGTGTCCCAACAAAAAGTGGAGGAGAGGTTCGGACCTAGGCACTTAGAATCAGAAAGGAGATCCGGGAAAAATAGGTACGAGCCTTACATGGGACCTGCAAGACGAGATCTTCGGTCAAAATTAGAACAAGCACGGTTTGATCAGAGATCAAGGTAGAAAAAGGCAAGTTCTTCTTCTCGATTTGTAAAGAAACAGGATGTAACAAGAAGCAACGATCAAAATTCTCGATCAAAAATAGGAGATTATAATTTTAACGTTAGTACTTCTGAGTTAGTACCTGTGTTAAGAGGTATGGGTGATAAGATGTGATGGCCAAAAGAGATGAGATCAGATCCCAGCAAGAGAAGCTAGGAATTCTGGTGTGAATTCCATAATGATCATGGTCACAGAACAACAGATTGCAGGCTTCTACAAGCAGAGGTTGATTATTTAATGAAAAAGGTTATCTCACTAATCTATTTAGTAAGAAAGGAAAACAATCATATACGAAAAACATACGAGAACCACCAAAGCCTCCATCGCCAAAAATGATAGTGAATGTAATAACTGGGGGTGAGGAAGTTAATGGAGTGACATACACGGCATCAAAAAGTACAGCCAAGATCTCAGTGACCCACGACAAGTTGATTAGACAAGTTTTTAAAGGAGACAACATAATATTTGACGGTGAGGATTTAGATGGGTTGTTCATCCCTCACAGTGATGCGCTGGTAATATCTTTACTTGTTCATGATACTCATGTCAAACGAGTTTTGATTGATCCAGGTAGCTCTATGAATATTATATTATTAAGAGTGGTTAATATGATGCAAGGGATTGATCGTGTGGTACCCAAGGCTCGATGTTTATATGGTTTTGACAATTTAAGTGTGATAAAAAGGGAGAAATTACATTTTCTACCTTTGCCGAGGGTGTCGTGAAAGATACCAAATTATAAGTGGTGGATGCAGACATGGCTTATAACATAGTTTTAGGAAGGCCATGGATTCATGATATGGATACAGTTCCATCAACTTTGCATCAGGTAATCTAATCAAATTCATATCACAGTGGGGAATTCTTTATATCGTGGGGGATCAGCAAGCAGCACGAGAAACCAACACAGTCGATGTGGCTAGTGGAACATCCAAAGACGGAGATAAAAAATAGCAATTACAGTGCTCAGTTGAGGAGAACTTGTCTTCTACCCCAACTGAAACTACAAGGAACGAAACAGATATAGATGCGAGACCCGATGCGATCTAGGACCCAAAGGAGAACAAAACTATTAAAACAACTACGGAAAGAGCTCGAAACTGTTATATTGTTCGTCCACTGGCCTGACAGAAAAGTCTATGTTGGAAGATGAAAAGTAAGTTAATTAAATTTTTACGTGCTAACGCTGATTGGTTTGCGTGGTAGCACTAAGATATGACAGGTATTCCATTGGAGGTAATGAATCACAAGTGAAAATAAGTTCCATTACACTCCCTGGTAAAGCAAAAGAAACGAAAGCAAGGAGCATTCAAAAATTAGGTAATTCAAGGGGAGGTATAGAAACTTCTAAAAATTGGTTCAATTCGAGAGGTAAAGTACCCTAACTAGTAAGATAATATTGTTTTAGTCCCAAAGAAAAATAAGAAAATGGCGAGTATGTGTAGATTATACTGATCTGAACAAAGTATGCCCCAAAGATTCATTTTCTTTACCATAGATAAATCAACTAATTTATTCTACTGCTGGTCATGAACTCTTAAGTTTTTTAGATGAGTATTCTGGATATAATCAAATAAAAATGGAAAACATAGACGAGGAAAAAACTTCTTTCACTATAGACAAGGGCACTTATTGCCTTTTGACTTGAAGAACGCTGGAGCTACGTACCAGAGGTTGGTGACCAAAATATTCCAAGAGCATTTAGGGAAAACCATGGAAGTCTACTTCGATGACATGCTAGTGAAATCGGCACAAACATAAGATCATCTCAGGCATCTAAATGAAACCTTTGAAATACTCTGTAAGTATAATATGAAGTTGAACACCGATAAATGCACCTTTGGTGTGGCTTCAGGTAAATTTTTAGGCTTTCTTGTCTCTAACAGGGGAATTGAAGTAAATCCGGCTCAGATTAAAGTGATCAAAGAGATACCGGATGTGCTCACAAGTAAAAAGGAAGTACAAAGATTAAGAGGGAGAGTCGCAGCTTTGGGGAGATTCATATCTAGATCCTCGGATAAGTGTTATAAATTCTTCTCATTATTGGAATAAAAATAAATTCAAATGGACTGATAAATGTCAACAATTTTTGAAGATTTGAACGCGTATCTGTCAAAACCACCTCTATTGTCAAAGCCAAGAGATGGAGAGAGATTACTCATCTACTTAGCTATAAGAAGTAGAGGCAAGCACGGTACTGGTGCGATAAGAAAAAGGTATGCAATCTCCAATTTACTATTTTAGTAAAATCTTTGTTAGGTGCTAAGACACGATATCCTCATCTAGAAAAAATAGCACTAGCATTTATAATGGCATTTAGAAAGTTATGACCCTATTTTCAATGTCATCTTGTTTCTGTCGTAACTACTTTTCCATTAAGGAATATTTTACATAAACATGAGTTATTATGAATATTAGCTAAATGGACAATAAAACTTAGTAAATATGATATTGTTTATCAGCCATGAAATGCCATAAAGTCACATGTACTAACAGATTTAATAGCAGATTTCAGTTCAAGCTTACTTCCTGAAGCTAAAAATGAGGTATGGATATTTACCGGGTCTAATCTAGGGACTTGGATATTATACACTGATGGATCCTAAAATGTAAAAGGAGCATGTTTGGGTATTGCCTTAATTTCACCTTCAGGAGAAATTATTAGGCAAGGAATAAAATGTTATCCAACAACTAATAATGAAGTCGAATATGAGACAATAATTGCAGGTTTGGAACTTACAAAACATATGGGGATTGACCAAGTTGAAATCAAAAGCGAATCACAACTTGTGGTAAATCAAATGCAAGGGAATTACGTGGCTAGAGAAACACATATGCAACAATATTTGGAAAAGGTGCGGAAATTATTGCGTCAGTTCCGAGTATGGAAAGTTGTTCAAATACCAAGAGAAGAGAATGCATGTCACGACCCAAAAATCCCAACCTGTCGTGATGGCACCTAACACATCGGTTAGGAAAGATGAAACTTAACAATAAAGAGTAAAAATAACAGAAAATATAGAAATGGCATAAGTCCAAAACCTCAATGTAACAAAATACTGCCAATACGAGATACATCCCTCAAAAATTGGAAAATACGGAGTCATGAGCTCTACAATGGAGTAAAGTTTGAAAAAACAAATCAACAATAGTGTTTGAACTGAAACAACAATACATAAGAAAAGACAAGTCAAAACTGCGGCCAAGGATGCAGCTCTACCTCGCCTCTCTATGCTCAGTCCAACAAGAGAATCTACCGCTGATAACTGGTCTCCATACCTGGATCTGCACAATTAAGTGCAGAGTGTAGTATGAGTATAATTGACCCAATGTACTCAATAAGTATCGTAACTAACCTCAGCGAGGTAAAAGAAGCACGAATTATAAATGTTACTAGCTATAACCTGTACAGTTTCATCATTTTAATTGGTACAAAACAATAATGAAATCAAGTCATAAAGCAAAGGAAGAAGCATCTGTATGTGTATGTGTACAATTACTTATATACTCTGTTCTGTCAATGTTCAATATATAGATATCATGTGCAGTTAAATCAGATAATTAACCATGGAAATTACAAGTAAAGATGAAATGCAAGCATAACACTGACAAGAATTTCCTCAACATTTCCATATCTGTATCAAACCACCGATTCATTTTTCTCAATATTCGCATGTAAACCATCAAGAGAGAAACATGAGAGGGTGACCCTAGGGGGATAGATCCATATCCATACGCAAACATGGACAATTCAGCGTGCTACCGGCCAGGCATGGTCACAGGTTCAAAATCATAATCCGCCTGGTAGGGTAATAGGCAAACAGTACAATCCACCCCGTGTAGTCACAGGCATAACAATACAATCCATCCGGCGTGGTCACATGCATAACAACACAATTCGCCCATCATGGTTATAGGCATCCAATCTAATCATATCACAGAAGAGAAAATAAACAATAATACATGTATGTGATGAATGAATAACATATCTCATGCTCCTAGACTGGTATAAATGATATGCTAAAGTGTAGGCATGTACAGAGTGTGCTATCATAGCTCAAACACGCAATTTCATCACATAATTGGCATTTATTAAGTTCATTTAGGGATTAAACCTCTATGTAGCCATAAACATGACTCAAACAGTTCGCAACAATGTTACAAACATGAGAAACATCATAGCTTAAAGCTTATAGTCAATTCTAGGTATATCATAGCCTAAGCACAACCCGAGCATGGATAAATACTCCGGTGTTAGCACATGGGTTCAAACCCCACACATGTGCGCACCTATAACACGTAGCTATCACAAATAATTCAGGTAACTAGCCCTCAACCAAGTTTATATAAGATACTTACCACAAGCAAATCCAATTACTCTGCTAACAAGCCCTTCTCGTACGTATCAACCTCTGGAAGGCTCAAATCTAGCCAAATAACGTAATACTATCAATAAAAGCTATAGGAAGTGATTCCAAAAGATAAAGCTAAGATCTTTAACTCAAGTTAAAAAGTCAACCCAAAAAGCCAACCCCGAGACCGCACCTCGGAACCTGACAAAATTCAAAAATTCTGAACACTCATTCAATTATGAGTCCAACCATACCAAAATCATCCAATTCCAACCATAAATCGCCCCTCAAATCCTCAAATTTACTCTCCAATAACATAATCCAAAAATCCCCAAATTCTAACTTAGTTTCATAAAAAATAGGTGTAATAATCAATGGGTATTCAATATTTATGGACAAAGTGATTAAAAGTCACTTACGTCATCAATCTAGGTGGAAACCTCTCCAAATATCGTCGTAGTTCAAACTTCAAAATCCCAAAAAAGAGAAAATCAACTATACCCTTCGGTATAAATCACAACCAGTGATTTCGCTTCTGCGGCCCTCAGAGTCGCACCTATGACGCTGCAACTACGGACTCACCATCGCAGGTGCAAGATTTCATTAACTTACCGACCCAGTGCACCTGCGATCAAAGCTCCGCACCTGCGAGATAGCTTTTGCGCCCCCTTGCCCGCTTCTCCTAATCCGTACATGCAGACCTCTTATCGCAGAAGCATTGCGAAAACACCCTCGCACCTACGGTCCTCCCAAACATCACTCCTCTTTGCATCTTTGCATATCTGGCCGCTTTTTCGGCTCCGCACCTGCAGCCAAAGCCTTGCAGGTCCGGTAACACCAGAACAGATGCCAACAACCTTTCCATAAGGCAAATTTCCAATCCGATTTCAATCTGAATAACCCCCGAGGCCACCGAGATCCCATACAGACATACCAACAATTACTAAAGCACAATACGAACTCACTCGAAACCTCAAATCATATCAAACACATCAAAATCATGAATCGCACCAATTCAAGCCTAATGAAACTAATTGTTACGCCCTGCAGTATTACGTCGATGTTATGCTCTGCAGTAAAATATTACGATGGTGCTACCCTCTGCAGTAATATATTACGATGATGTTATGCCTTGCAATATTATATTACGGTGATATTACGTCCCGCAGTATTATATTACGACGATGTTGCACCCTGTAGTATTGTATGTTGAATTTGTCATAAGGAAATTGACATCAGTCCAAGGAAAAGATTATTTGGAGATTATAAAGATTATAAGTAATGAGTAAATTCGTGAAGGTAAGAGGGTAAGTAAAATCGAAGAAAACAAATTTTGTCGAAGTTTGGCATTTTGGGATAAAATACGACCCGAGCTAAAATACCCGGTATTTATGGACTAGTGCCATACAAGGTACTACATGACCATGCTAGTAAGGTGTACAAGGTATGTTAAAAGAGAGTAGTATTTAATTAAGTTGAGATAATTTTTAAATTATACGGGTAATTGATTAATTACCGGGTAACAGGACATTACCCAGTTAACCAATAAGTGGATACGAATTACACGTGGCAAGAAGCCACAATTCAAGAAATGACTAAGGGTCTTATTTGCTAGGTGGCTACCTAAGGACACTAGGAATTCTATAGGAAAAGACTTAATTTCAAAGTCTTGTCCATTTCATTTTTGGACAAGAACAAGAAACGTTTCTGACCAACAACAAAAACAACATACACCATAAATGCATGGTTAATTCATTCCTAGTTCAAATGCTTCATTAAGAAGAAGCATTTCAAATTTCAAATGAAATTGCTTCTCGGGAATTCCTTGTAAAAGGCCAACAAATCTGCCTTTGGCTTTAAAAAGCTAAGAACGGTGAAATCAGAATCATTTTAATTTCAAGCAAAAGCTTCAATTGAAGCAATTTTTGTCCAAATTTCAACATTACAAAGCAAGATTTTGTTCCTCAATTTCAAAGCGCAGAAGCTTAATCTGATTTTTAGGTTCTAAGTTCAATCCATGAAGTTTTCCAACGGAATATTATATGAAGTTTTTCCTACTCCAGGTATGTTAAGGCTAAGCTCTTCCTTCATTTTGCATGATCTCGTAATTACATGAGTTTGATAACGAGACATAAAGAAAAATTCATATCCCGAAATTTACGTATATTTTGCTAGTCTCGCAAGTTACGTATATTTTCCTAGTTTTGTAAGTTACAATATTCTCCTTATCGGGACTTCATATTTAATTGAGTATTTCCTTCTTCCAGTCAAGAGAGCAGAGACTTTACATATATACAGTATTAAAAGTATTTTCATTACCATCGAGCTATAATCGATGGGCAGGCCCATATTGGGCAATCTCTAATCAGATGGTAAGTTATATACCGAGCCTACTGTGGCCGAGTGCTTATGAGCGAGCCCAGTTGGTTGAGATACAGAGTCTAGTATGGCCAAGCGCCTATAAGCGAGCCTACTACGGTAGATCAGTTATATATATACCGAGCCTTATAGGGCCAGACAACTATTTTACTTACTATATTAAGAAAGTTGAGTCAGTATCAGCAGGTAAGCATATCTTCAGATTTTCTTTGACTTCCAGCTACTTGCAGTTATTATATTATCAGTTCAGTTTCAGCTTTGAGTATATTGCCTTACATACTCAGTACATTATTTGTACTGACGTCCCTTTTTGCCCAGGGACACTGCATTTCATGCACGCAGGTCTAGATAGACGGATCGAGAGCCCTCCAAGTAGGCTATCAGCTCAGCAAAAGATGTTGGTGCGCTCCATTTATTTCTGAGTTGCGTGTTTGGTTAGTATGATCTAGACATGTATTGTTTGGTATGGCGGGACTCTGTCCCGACCTTTGTGACATTTATGTACTCTTAGAGGCTTGTAGACATATGTCGTGTACGTGAAATATTGTACGGCCTTGTCGGCCTATGTTTCAGTTTATAAACGATTATGTTGGCCTATTAGGCCCGTATGTCACGAGTATATAATGATGTAATAAGAAAGATACATTATGTTGGTACTCGGTTGAGTAAGGGACCGGGTGCCGGTCTCGCTCCTAGGTTCGGGGCGTGACACTAACGAACATCCAACTTCTAAAACTAATGCCAAATCATATCAAACCAACTCTGATTGACCTCATGTTTTGCACAAAAATCATAAAAGACACAACGGATCTATTCCAACTCGCGGAACTAAAATCCGAGCCCGATATCAACAAAGTCAACTCTCGGTCAAACTTCTCAACCTTCCAAACCTTAAACTTTCTAACTTTCCCAAATTCAAGTCAAAACGACGTACGGACCTCCAAATCAATATCTGGAGATACTCCTTAGTCCAAAATCACCATATGAAGTTATCAGAACCATCAAAACTCCATTCTGGAGTCGTTTACACATAAGTCAACAACCGGTCAACTCTTTCAATTTAAGCTTCCAATATTGGGACTAAGTGTACCAATTCACTCTACAACATCCCCGAAACCAAACCAACCACCCCGTAAAGTTACGTAACAACAAGTGAACATAGAATAACCAATAAATAGGGGAATGGGGCTATAATACACAAGATGACCGACTGGGTCATCACATTCTCCCCCTCTTAAATAAACGTTCATCCTCGAACGGGTCTAGAATTATACCTAAAGTCTCAAATAGGTGTAGATATCTGCTCTGCATCTCCCGTTTGATCTCCCAAGTAGCCTCCTCGACTAGCTGGCCTCTCCATTTAACCTTCACTGAAGCTATATTCTTTGATCTCAGCTTCCGAATCTACCGATCTAAAATGGCAATCGGGTCCACATCATAAGTCAAATCTCCATCTAACTGAACCGTGCTGAAATCCAAAATATGTGACGGATCACCATAATACTTCCGAAGTATAGAAACATGAAACACTAGGTGAACACTCCATAAACTAGGTGGCAACACAAGTTTGTAGGCCACCTCTACAATCCTCCCAAGCACCTCAAAAGGGCCAATACGCCGAGGGTTCAACTTGCCCTTCTTCCCGAACCTCATCACATCCTTCATGGGCAAACTCTAAGCTATACCTTCTCTCCCATCATATATGCAACATCACGAACCATTCGATCTGCATAACTCTTCTGTCTAGATTGTGATGTACTAAGCCAATCCTGAATCAACTTGACTTTATCCAAGGCATCCCTAACCAGATCAGTACCCAACAACCTAGCCTCTCCCATCTCAAACCAACCAACTAGTGATCTACACCGCCTCCCATATAAGGCCTCATATGGAGCCATCTGAATACTCAATTATAAGCTGCTATTGTAGGAAAACTTTGCAAGCGGTAGAAACTGATCCCAAGAACCCCGGAAGTCCATAACACAAGCGCGTAGCATATCCTCCAAGAAATGAATGGTGCACTCAGATTGTCCGTCCGTCTGGGGGTGGAATGTTGTACTTAACTCAACCTGTGTGACTAACTCTCGCTGCACTGCTCTCCAAAACTTTGATATGAACTGCATGCCTTGATAAAAAATAATGGACACTGGCACCCCATGAAGTCGAACAATCTTGCGGATATAGATCTGAGCCAACCACTCTGAAGAATTGGTAGTCACAATCGGAATAAAATGTGTAGACTTAGTCAACCGGTCTATAATCACCCAAACTACATTAATTTCCTTCAAAATACGTGGGAGCCCAACAACGAAATCCATGGTAACACGCTCCAATTTCCACTAGGGAGTCTCAAGTCTCTGAAGCAAATCGCCTGGTCTCTAATGCAACAGAAGGGAAAATTTTCGATATTTCAAGATTAGAGACTTTGTCTTTAGGAAGGTATTTCAGTCAACACAGGTGGAAAATGCAGGGAAATTGAGTCTACATAGGGAAGAACCTTATCGAGTTCAAGGCGTTGCTGGAAAAAGGAGCATATGAGTTGGAGACCATGGACGAAAAAGTGTTACTTTCCAATTGGAATGCGATACACTTGAAGAAATACTACTTTTGAACAAGTATTTACGATCAGGTATCCCAATGTTTTTTACTTATTTGTTCATTTAAATTTTACTAACCATTTTAAATTATAGGCAAAAAGCAAGCATGAACCAAATGATGACATTAGACCTAAAAGACTTGCGCAATACTTAATTATTCTCGGTTTAGGTTACAACAATTCTGATGGGAAGAGTTAAGTAGTCATCATCTAGAAAATTATCCCTGAGTGTCGTATATTTTTCCTTTTTCAGGGAAAGGACCATATAAGGAAGTTGATCCAGTATTCAAGTTTTCATATTTCAAAGCTCAAATACTTGGGGACTATGCATATGGAAGAACTACAACCCAAAATCATAGCTCAATGGCCAAAGAAAAAATCTTGAAGAAAATTTCGAATTTTCAAGCTCAAAGATTGAATGAGAAGTGAAGAACTGAAGAATCAACATGAAATTGAAGATTCAACAAAAAACTCCCAAGAGCTATTAGGTTAAAGCTACAAATATAGCCACGGGATAACTGTACCCATACCTGTAAACCTGCTATAATGAAAGCAGTTATGAAAATGATGTACATGAATATTTGTTTTGAAATTTCGAATAAAACTGCTTCAAATTACTTCATATTTCATCTTTTTACACCAATATGAAGATGAGATGTCATCTTCATCGGTGTCATTTATATAAAAGGGCCCTCTTTTAAAAATGAGGCCATACGTATTTAGTCACGTCATATTAGAGTATTTATTCCACTTGGATAATGCAAGAAAAAGCTCGGAAATTAAAGAGCAAAAGCATACTTAAAATATGTTAAAAGTTAACATTGATATTGATGTTCACAAAAGTTTCCAAGGAACAAATCTATAAACCTCCAAAAATATCTAAGTAATATCAAAAACATTATTGAAATGTCAAACTAGGGAGCATCTTAAGAAGGAACAGAAGGATTGATACGCTCAAATTATACTTTAATTAAATAGTGTAAGGCGGTTGGTATCAAATATAATAACCCAATAAGGTTGGGGTCGAATCCCACAGGGAATAGGTATGAAATGGTTACTCGAGTAGTGTGTCACTTGACTTAAGTCGTAATTCTATTTGGTTAATTGTAACAAGAGTATAATATAATTGTGATTTGAAGAAATAGCTAATTGAAACGTTGAGAATGTAAATAGTTTGATTTAGGAAACCAAGGTTGTGTCCCCTTCAATAAAGTGTAATGCTATCGGTGTTAATATGATATATTTCTAATGGAAGGTTCTTTAGATATGCAAATGATTTCTAAATGACTACCCAATATTTTCCAATAGTTGGGTAGTATTTCCTCTTTATGATTTTTCCAAATATAAAAAAGTTGCAATTAAGAACAATCAATATATGCCAAATAAAACTCACTTATTCCTAAGCGATTCTATTAAACAAGGTTTAAAGCCTTGAGTCTTTGATATTTACTTCTACCAAATTCTAACTCACTTTTCCAAGTAAGAAAGAATTTAATGGCACTTGTTAATGTTTGCAACCACCAACAATAAATGAAGAATGAGAAATAAATATATATCAACCAACCATTATACATATATTCAATGTTAAATACCCATTAACATAACACCCATTTAGGGTCCACAACCTTAGTATTTAAAGTTAGCTACACATGCTAAAATACAAAAGGATGATAATATTTAATGCCATAAAGCTTAGAAAGTGCACGATTCTTCCTTCAAAAGCTTCCAAAAGAGAGGAATATTAAAGACTTGGATTGTAGCTCAAAAACCAGACAAGATGCCCCCACAAAATCCTAATAAATCTATTTATAGTGGGTCAAAACTCGGGACCAAAATCGGACAAAATACCCTTCCAGGTCAATTATGCGACCGTATATCTGTCGCATAACAGACATGCGGACCGCATTCTCTTCATGGCCATTGCATTTCCAAACCCTAGTTTCTAGGCATACATCGCATTCATGTTCTGCGGTCCGCATTGTAGATATGCGATCGCATTTCTCATCACATTTTCCACCTTCAGCAGCTTTCACAATGAGTTTGCGATTCCATTGAGCATTATGCGGTCCGCATGTTAGATTTGCGGTTCGCATTTTCATATCCGCGATCACATTTTGCTCTTTTCTTGTCCTTTTATGGTTTTTTGATTTTATTTCCATGCTCTTAGGTCCTTAAACCTCATACACTGCAAAAACATTAAAATTACACAAGTATAAAAGATAATTGCATTTAAAACAATCTAAAATCTAAGCAATTTGTATTAAATGTGCCGAAATTCTCCGGCACATCAACACCCCCAACTTTAACTCTTGCTTGTCCTCAAGCAACTAAAATGACACTATCCTATTCTAGACTCCATCTAAATGATATGAAATAATAGTGACCGTGGACGGTGTTAGTTGTCAGTACTACAAGCATGCACTTTCGTTTATTTACCTTTGCTGAACCATCATTATTTACAAAGAAACTAATCAACTTGTAAAACTTTGAGCCTCGACCAATTTGACAAAATGTTACCCTCCGCTGAGTGCACTTGCATTTGACTTAAAAACTCAACTTCTGTCCAACCACACAATTCATGTGCCCTCACTAGAAAGAAAGTCCCAAACTCACAATATTTACAATTACAACAAGAGGGACGAATTAACAAATACACTCACTCTCAAAAAGAGTTTCAAGTGTTACAACATACCATACCATAGGCTTGCCCTTATTTTAATTCATCGCTTTATTCTAAGAACGTTCGGTTGGAGATCCCATAAGGACTTTTTAGGCTTGTAATGTAAGTTTAGGCAAGGGTCGGATAAGCATTTGGGTATAAGTGACTACACCCTCTTTGAACACTACTCACATTTTTCTTTCTTGTTGCTCTTTTCTTCTTTTCAAACCACATAACCCTCCTTAGCTCCTAATTTCCCACATTGAAACGCCTTCCATACCTCTCTAATTTTCTTCAAGACTCCATATATATATATATATATATATATATATATATATATACATATATATTTTATTTTTTTTTTTACTTTGCTTTTGGATCTTGAATAGTTTCCTATCTCGAGGTATGCTTTCCCACACTCACAGTACAACCTTGCCAATTTTTGGCTTGACACCACACCCCCAACTTAGGCTTTTAGCCTCATTCTCAATGTTCAAGGAGGGGCAGGTTCAAAAGAGGGAATTATTTTACAAAAGGGTAAAGGTTTGTAGCGAGGTGGCCAAAGAAAAGGTTAAAGGCTCAAATGGGGTAACTAGTGATAATATCTATACAATGGGTAGCTTGAAAGGCTAACTGGTTTTCTAAAATCACAAAGAATGCCTAAGGTCATTTCTCCAACCAAATGTAATTATCATTACCATCGAAAAACCAACCTGGCAAGTTCTAGATGGTAGAAGTAAACACCGGAATTATTTATACGAAGACTCACACACATGGCACATGAACTGTTTGGCTCAACATAGTTTTAGCCCTCGAGTCAACACTTGGCAACTCAAAGCTTCCATCATATTTACATGTATAACTCTAGGTAAGCATAGAGTCAAAGAGCGAGCCTCAAGTTCACACAGTTGATAATATTTTTTTTATATTAATGGAAGGGTATAGGCTATTTACAGGAACACATGCTTGAAACTAGACAATTACACCAAACCGGTCAAAATGTTTCATTCTACTGCCCTGGTTCTACTATTACACCCTTGAAAAAGAACCCAACAAAGAAAAACCAAGGGGGATTCATTGCTAATTACTAAAGATGGACATACAACTATCTACTTGTTTTTGGTTTTTTTATATACAAAGATAACCTATGTATTAAAACCACATAACACAAATATATACAGAATCACAACACAAGTATATACAAAAGTTTGCTTATATAACACAAAAACATGTACAACCGTTGGATTCACAAAAATTTATACTAGGCTATCCCACCCCCAACTAAAAATCATGCATTGTCCCCAATGCATAAGAATATAAAATAGAGTTTAGGGGCTCCCTGAGGTGCACTAAGCGCTATGGGAGTCGGAAGCCGGCTGAATGCTGGTGGGGTCACCCTCTGATGCTGAAGCTGGGACCGATGAGATCTCGGTCTGAGGAGTGACCTCCACTTATGGAGGAGGGATCTCTGGCTAGCCCGACACTGGAGCTGGGGCTTGTGAGCTGCTAGCCTCGCCCGCTGATGGCTGAGTGGTTGATGGATCTGCTGGGTTGACCATGTCTGCTAGCGAATGTTCTATCGCCTTCTGAATTGCTGCTTGCTCTTCATCCTCAACTGTAGGGACAACAACCTGCTTACCCTTCTCCTGAGGGCCCTCATCCTCCTCGGACCATGACTCCTCATCAGTATCTCCCTTGTCTGGCTCCCCACCTTCGGACTCTGCAGAGTGTCCAGAATCTTCCTCAAAAGGAATGTCAATACGTGCAGGGGGAGCTGGAGGCTGGGAAGCCCCGACAGTCTGAGGTGCAGTGTCTACCATCAGTATGTAGAAGACAAGATCCAATCCAGCCACTGCTATGTCTGCTCCCTGCTCACCTTCCTTGGGCAGGAAGGATGATAGATCGAACTCCAGAGTTTGCATTTTGTGGAGTTCAGTCTTTATGGTGGCAACATCCTCCTGGAGCTTTGTCAATTCACCGACCTCACCCCGCTCTATCTTCTCAACTCGAACCTCAAGTTGCTTCAGGCAATCCCCATAAGATGTTTGTTGCTATTAGAGGGCCGTCACTGAAGACTGGATAGGAGTCAATGCCTGCTTGATGAGGGCGGGGAGGTTCTTCAGAAGCTGGTCTACCTTAGTATTGGCATGTTGAGCTAAGAGACCAAGCCTCGAAACTGCTGGCAGTGTGGCAAAAGGCTGAGCAATGGTGGGCTAAGGGGTGGGCTGTGAAGTGGAAGTGGATGCAACAGTAGCCTGAGCAAACACATGAGTCTGGGAAATGAGGGCTCTACATCAACAGGAATCTAAGTCTGAACCTCTGGGGGAGCAACAACAATCGCATCATTAATGCGCGTGATATCAATATCCTTCAGCGCCTTCCTCGTATTGTCAGTGTGAGGCATGATAGGGACTTTCACCGCCTTACAGAGGGATGTGATCAAGCATGAGAATGGAAGTGATGTGGTTGTCTGTTTTGCCCGGATCTCTATCTCTCGGAAGATAAAATCACCCACATCAATTTTGATTCCTGCCATAATGCTACAATGAGAAGAGCTTTCTCAATGCTTATGTCAGTCTCATTTCTGGACGATATCAATCGAGAGGTGACAAAGCTAAGCCAGAATCTGCCCTCTCGTGTGAGATCCTCCTTGAATATTTTGTGCAAAGGGATAATCCAAACAGGGGTCCCCTTGACTAACACTGATGCTATCCAACTACGCTCATTATCCCGGTTTGCCCATTTGGTGGCATACTCAGCTGTGCCCGGGCTCCAGTCAGGGAAGTAGAATTCATTGATGATCTCACTGCTGCAGAACACTTGCTTCCCTCGAACCAATACAGTGTCACAAAAGACTCTGTTGCACTTGTGGTGAGCAGTCCTGGAGGCTCCGTAAGAGGCATAAAACTCATGGACAAGTGTTTCATTCTAGTCATCAGGCAACTCAGTGAAGCACTCCCATTTTCTAGCTTTGATGTTCTCCAATATGTGGGGTCACTGCTCATGTATCCCATTCATACATAGTTTCTTTTCAGCTAGGATTTTACGTTTTGTTAGCCCTTCTCTATATAGCTCCTTGGACCCTTCGACCCCAAACCTGAGCTGGAAGTCATTTCCTCTTTTCCTTCTTGCCTCAGCTTGTAGGTCAACTGAGGGCAAGGTCTCCTCCTCATCAGACTGGGAGGGAAGTGTAGCAGTAGGGTCCGGTCGTGAACGTTTTGCTTGTTGTGCTTGACGACTGGTGGATGCCCTTTTTTGGGCAGAGGCTGTATGTTTCTTGGGAGCCATATCTGCACAGAAATGAACTGTGAGCAACATGGTAGGCAACAATGAAAAAATAAACAGAAAAAATACAAAAAAAGTCAAGTATGTGACAGGTTATGCGGTTGCATAACCACTATGCGGACCGCAAACTTGTCTCAAACTCTCTGCCTCTTGAAATGATCTAGGTATACGACGGGTTATGCGATCGCATAACCATCACATAATTAAATTCTTTGAAAACATAAACACATTATGAGATCGCAAAGTCCACCGCAAAGATGGATCTGCGATCGCAAAATGGCCGCAAATAACATGCTACAAAAGCATTGAAACTGTCTCAGTATGCTGTGACTTTGTGGTCCACATATCAATTATGCGATCGCAAAGTCGCCGCATTTGGTCATCTTCTTCAGCCACCTAGGATTCATTTTTGCGGCAACAATGCGGACCGCAAATCGATTATGCTGTCTGCAAAAGCCTTTGTTCTCAACTTTTGAACTCAACCCTCAACAATGGCGGACCTAGTTTCACTACCCAGCACCCCAAACATAACTACCTATCTAAAAAAACCCTCATATTATGAATAGATACCCATATTCAACGAGGAAAAATGAACAAAACTAAGCGAAACAAAAATAGGAAAACACAATACAATTTAAACAAAGCGGGAAAGGAAGAACATACCAGTGATGGATGAACGAGCACACTTGGGAGATGAACTCTCAGGTGTTTTCTTACTTTCTTGGATTCAACTAGCCGTTTTTCCCTTCTTTTTTTTTCGTTTTGTTTCGTTTTCTTTCTGATAAAAAAAATCATTTCTTTTGTTTTGTTTTGAAAGTGTGCGAATGCTGAGGATATGCGAGGGTCTTACCTGGGAGGTTTGCGATGGGTAAGTCACTTCATAACACCTTATGCGACCGCATAAGTGTTATGCGGTAGATTCAACTTGAATTGCTTGAGGGCCAAAATGCGGTGCACTATGCGATCGCATAATTGAAATGCGGTCCGCAAAGTGCACCTCTTTGCCGAATTCTTACCACCAAATTTGCCAAACAAACTGTCTGGGTCTGCGACCATAATGCGGTCCGCATAGTTAAAATACGACCGCATATGCATAGCAAACTTTGCATGGTGACTTTTCTTCCCTTTCACACGCAATTTTACCTAGTGTTATGATTTTTTGAATCCCCTGCACTCTAACACACACTTTAAATTGCTCAATTAAATCTATCTAACAAAAATTAAAATTTAAAGGACAAAAAGGGTGTTACCACACATGGGTTGCCTCCCATGAAGCGCTTGATTTAACGTCGCAGAACGATGAAGTTGGCATTTCTTTAGGTTCACTCATTGGTCGAGCACAGACCATCTTTGAGAGCCAACTGCTCCACCAAGTGTTTTTCTGCATCTGTGCCCAAATAGTGCTTAACTCTCTGGCCATTTACTTTGAAAGTTCGAAGCCCATCCTCCGATTCTAATTCCACAGCTCCAAAAGGAGAGACATTGACCACTTTGAACGGACCGGACCACTTCAATTTGAACTTGCCCAGAAACAATTTGAGCCTTGAGTTGAAGAGCAAAACCAAGTCACCCGACTTGAACTCCCTTTTCAAGATCTTTTTGTCGTGGACGAACTTCATCCTTTCTTTATACACAGCTGCACTTTCATATGCATGGAAACGGAATTCCTCCATTTCATTGAGTTGTGTTAACCTCAAATTTGCAGCTTCAACCCAGTCCAAGTTCAACCTCTTTAAAGCCCACATGGCTTTGTGCTCCAGTTCCACGGGTAGATGACAAGCCTTGCCGAAGACTAACCGATAAGGAGAGGTGCCAATAGGAGTTTTGTATGCTGTGCGATATGCCCACAATGCATCATCTAGCTTCCTTGACCAATCGGTCATGTTTGCATTAACAGTCTTTGCTAGAATGTCCTTTATCTCCCGGTTGGAAACTTCAACTTGGCCACTTGATTGGGGATGATAAGGTGTGTCCACCTTATGCTTGATGCCATATTTCTCTAGTAGCCCCGTGAATGCCCTGTTATAGAAATGATACCCACCATCACTAAGAATGGCTCTAGGAGTGCCAAACCGCGTGAATATGTTTTTCTTTAAGAATGTGGTCACACTCCTTGCCTTGTTATTTTGTAAGGCAATTGCTTCAACCCATTTGGACACATAGTCCACAACCACCAAGATATATTTCATCCCACAAGAGCTTACAAAGGGACCCATAAAATTAATTGCCCACACGTCGAAGATTTCTATCTCCATCACAAAAGTGCATTGGCATTTCATGCCTCTTGGAGATTGATCCTTGCCTTTGGCATTGGTCACAATCCTTGACCATTTGATTGGCATCAGGATAAATCGATGACCAATAATAACCACATTCAAGCACCTTAGCCGTCGTTCGTTTCCCCCCATGGTGACCCCAACCGGTGAGTCGTGGCATGCCTTTAGAATTGGCACAATCTCTTCTTCTGGAACACACCTTCTGATGATGTTGTCAGCACAAACACGGAATAAGAATGGTTCTTCCCAATAGTATTGCCGACAATCTCTCAAAAACTTCTTCTTTTGATAGGATTCTAATCCATCCGGAATAAGGTCACTAGCCAAGTAGTTAGCAATATCGGCATACCAAGGAGAAAAAGTGCTAGATAGTGCCAATATGTGTTCATCCGGGAAAGCATCATTGATTTCAAGATCTCCCTTTGGTCTCCCTGCCTCTTCAAGCCTTGATAAATGATCCGCCACTTGATTTTCCTTCCCTTTTTTGTCTTTGACTTCGTTGTCAAACTCTTGCAACAACAGGACCCACCGAATTAACCTAGGCTTTGCATCCTTCTTTTCCATAAGATAGCGAAGAGCAACATGATTTGTGTATACTATCACGTTGGATCCTAACAAGTAAGCTCAGAATTTCTCAAAGACATAGACAATGGCAAGAAGTTCTTCCTCAGTCACCGTATAACTCATTTACGCTCCATTGAGTGTCTTGCTTGCGTAATAGATCGGGTGAAGAACCTTGTTGTGACGTTGGCCCAACACTGCTCCAATAGCTACACCACTGGCATCACACATGAGTTCGAATGGAAGAGACCAATTGGGTGTGACAATAATAGGTGTCGTGGTGAGCTTTTGCTTCAATTCCTCAAAGGCTTTGAGGCATTTCTCGTCAAAGACAAATTTTGCATCTTTCTCAAGGAGTTTGCACATAGGATTTGCAATCTTGGAAAAATTCTTGATGAAACGCCTATAAAATCCGGCATGCCCCAAGAAACTTCGGACACCTTTAACTGAAGTAGGTGGAGGAAGCTTGGAAATGATCTCGATCTTTGCCCGGTCAACCTCTATGACATGTTTTGAGATTTTATGCCCCAATACAATGCCCTCATCCACCATGAAATGGCATTTCTCCCAGTTAAGCACAACGTTGGTCTCCTCACATCTCTTGAGCACTTTTCTAAGATTGTTAAGACAATGCTCAAAAGAGTCACCTACCACCGAAAAGTCATCCATGAAAACCTCTAAAAAATCCTCCACCATGTCGGAGAAAATGGACATTATGCATCTTTGAAAAGTAGCCGGAGCGTTGCACAAACCAAACGACATCCGGCTAAAGGTAAAAGTTCCATAAGGGCAACTGAATGTTGTATTCTCCTAGTTCTCCAATGCTATATTGATTTGGTTGTAACCGGAATATCTATCAAGAAAGCAATAAAATGACCTTCCCACTAGCCGATCAAGCATTTGATCAATAAAAGGCATAGGGAAATGGTCTTTGCATGTGGCACTGTTGAGTTTCCGATAATCCATACACACCTGCCATTCGATCACCGTTCTTGTTGGGATGAGCTCATTTTTATCATTTTCAATCACGGTCATGCCTCCCTTTTCGGCACACATTGCACTTTGCTCACCCAAGAACTATCGGCAATGGGGTAGACTACCCTGACATCTAACCACTTGATGATTTCTTTCTTTACCACTTCTTGCATGGACGGGTTCAACCGTCGTTGGTGCCCCACACTTGGTTTAGTCTCATTCTCCAATTGGATCTTGTGTTCGCAAATTCCGGCAGGAATCCCTCGTATGTTCGTAATTGTCCATCCAATAGCTTGCCTATGCTCCTTCAAGACCTCTAACTATTGTTCTACATGCACATCATTCAACAAAGAAGAAACGATTACCGGTAAAGTATCATTTGAGCCAAGAAATTTATACCTCAAGTGTGGTAGAAGTGGTTTGAGCTCTAGTTGTGGTGGCTCAATAATAGAAGGCTTTGCGGGAGGAGTGGCTCTATTCTCCAAGTCGAGAGAGAGCATCGCAGGAGCATAAGTGTAGGACCCAAGCCCCTCCAATGCATTGACCGATTCCATATATCCTTCCATATTTTCACCATCAAAGTTCACTAAAATAGCCGCCAACGCCGTACCGAGGCATTGTTCTTCCATCTTTATTTCAACCGCATCTTCCACTTCATCAACAATATCAATCACCGAGATGATTTCATATTCATGTGGTAGTTTCATACCCTTGCTTGCTTGGAATGTTACCTCTTCATCATTCACACAGAATTTGATCTCATTCCATTCTGAATCTATTAGTGCTCTTCCTGTGGCTAGGAATGGTCTCCCCAAAATGATAGGGATCTCTTTGTCAATCGCACAATCAAGGATTACGAAATTGGCGAGTAAATGAAACTTTCCCACTTTAACAAACACATCATCGACAATTCCCACCGGTCTCTTTATGGAACGATCGGCCATTTACAATCTCATACTTGTTGGCCTTGGCATACCTAACCCTGCTTGCTTGTAAATGGAAAGAGGCATTAAGTTGATGCTAGCCCCATTATCACAAAGGGCTCTTGCAAAATCATGTTCCCCAATAGTACATGGAATAGTGAAAGCTCTCGGGTCTTCTTTCTTTTGAACGGTGGATGTTGCAATGATGGAACTAACCCGGTGAGTCACATTCACCACTTCATTCTTGGCGGTTCTCTTCTTGGTAATCAAGTCTTTCAAATATTTAGCAAAACCCGACATCTCTTGAAATGCTTCCACAAATGGAATATTCACCGATAATTGCTTGAGAATGTCATAGAACCTTTCGATTTTGCTATCATCAACCTTCCTAGCAAGTCTTTGAGGGAATGGAGGAGGAGGTCTAGGAATTGGTGGTAGAGTTTTTGGTGTCTCTTTTACCTTTTCCTTTACCTCTTCACGGTTTTCTTCTTGCACTTTCAATTCTTCCGGAACCTTTTCAACTTCAACAACACTTGGCTCTTCAACCTCAACCTCTTGTTCGGACTCTTCAACTCCAACCACTTGTTCACCCTCTCCTTGTAGTACTTTCCCATTTCGAGTAGTAATTGCCATGACATGAGAAGTTGGACCACTCCCACTACCCTTTGGGTTCACAATTGTGTCACTTGGAAGTGTCCCTTTTTGCTTCGGATTTTATTCCCTAGAGAGGTCTCTCATTTGCATCTCCAATTTTTGAATGGATGTGGTATGGGAGCCAACAAGCTCAGTCATGTTCCTCATAGAAGTGTCAGACTTCTCTTGATTTTGCAATACCTGTTCAAGCATGCTTTCCAACTTGAAATCACTTGAGGAACCTTGATTTGAATATTGAGCCTTTGGAGGAACATAAGGGTTTGAACTCCGATTTGAGAAGTTGTTGTTGTTATTCCAATTTCCTTGATTTGAGCTGCCTTGGTCAATTCGCCACTGTTGGTTGCCTTGCCCTTGCAGGTGAGGACTCCATTGGTTTTGTTGTCCTTGACCTTGGTATTGTTTCCTTTGATAACCTCCTTGAGAGTTGTGACATAGTTTGCCTCTTTAAAGTCTTCATTTGATATGGGTTGCACATCCTCCACCACATTTACCTTCTTCGTTTGGTTTTCGGTGAACATCTTTTTCAGCACATTGACATTTGTGGCAAGCCCTGCAATCACTTGATCTCTCTCTTGAGTTTCCTTGATCATAGTGGTCAAGGAAGGAGAACCATATGCAATTCCACCTGTGGTGTCTTCTGAGTGCCATGCTTGATTATGTTTTGCCATTTTGTCAAGTATTTGTGTGACCCTTGCGAATGATTTTTCCATAAAAGATCCATCAGCTGCATTCTTGGCTATAGATTGGTTCATAGGATCCAAACCCATGTAGAATTTCTCCAACAAAATAGAGTCCAGAAAAACATGATTGGGAGACCTCACCAAGTATAACTTGAATCGATCCCATGCCTCATGTAGATGTTCTCCCGGTACTTGCTTTAAAAAGAAAATTTAATCTCGGAGCTCAGACTTCTTGCTTTGCGGGAACCATTTAGTAAAGAATGCTCGGACAAGCTCAGGCCAAGAATGAATGGAGTTTGGTGGCATATTTTGAAGCCATTTCCTTGCGTCCCCAGCTAGTGAGTACTTGAACACCCTCAACCTTAGGGCATCATCAGAGACGTTGTTCTGCTTATGCATCGCACACACACCTAAGAAGTTTCTAAGATGTTGTGTCGGATCATCATCAGTGGAATTCCTGAACCCATCCGCTTTGAGCATAAGGATTAAACCATGTTCCACCTTGAAAGTTGCAGCACCAACAACCGGAGGTACAATAGCATTTGTATCCTCGATGTACTCATCTATGTCCGCAAAAGGATTTTCTTCCATTTGTTCTTCCATTTCTTCTTCATATTCGGCCATATTCTCCTATCAATACCAAGAAAAACAAGCAAAGTGTGATGGAATAGAATAAGACGCAAAGTAAAGCACACACTAATTAGTAATTTCAAAACTGTATTCCCCGGCAACGGCGCCAAAATTTGATACGCTCAAATTACACTTTAATTAAATAGTGTAAGGCGGTCGGTATCAAATATAATAACCCAACAAGGTTGGGGTCGAATCCCACAGAGAATAGGTGTGAAACATTACTCGAGTACTGTGTCACTTGACTTAAGTCGTAATTCTATTTGGTTAATTGTAACAAGAGTATAATATAATTGTGATTTGAAGAAATAACTAATTGTAACTTTGAGAATGTAAATAGTTTGATTTAGGAAACCAAAGTTGTGTCCCCTTTAATGAAGTGTAATGCTATCAGTGTTAATATGATATATTTCTAATGGAAGGTTCTTTAGATATGCAAATAATTTCTAAATGACTACCAAATATTTTTCAATAGTTGGGTAGTATTTCCTCTTTATGATTTTTCCAAATATAAAAGAGTTGCAATTAAGAACAATCAATATATGCCAAATAAAACTCACTTATTCCTAAGCGATTCTATTAAACAAGGTTTAAAGCCTTGAGTTTTTGATATTTACTTCTACCAAATTCTAACTCACTTTTCCAAGTAAAGAAAGAATTTAATGGCACTTGTTAATGTTTGTAACCACCAACAATAAATGAAGAATGAGAAATAAATATATATCAACCAACCATTATACATATATTCAATGTTAAACACCCATTAACATAACACCCATTTAGGGTCCACAACCTTAGTATTTAAAGTTAGCTACACATGTAAAATACAAAAGGATGAGAATATTTAATGCCATAAAGCTTAGAAAGTGCAAGATTCTTCCTTCAAAAGCTTCCAAAAGAGAGGAATATTAAGGACTTGGATTGTAGCTCAAAAACCAGACAAGATGCCCCCACAAAAACCCAATAAATCTATTTATAGTAGGTCAAAAATCGGGACCAAAATCGGACAAAAATACCATTTCCAGGTCAATTATGCAACCACATATCTGTCGCATAATAGACACGCGGTCCGCATTCTCTTCATGGCCATCACATTTCCAAACCCTAGTTTCCAGGCATACATCGCATTCACGTTCTACGATCCGCATTGTAGATATACGATCGCATCATCGCGTTTTCCACCTTCAGCAGCTTTCACAACAAGTTTGCGGTCCATTATGCGGCCCGCAAACCTATTATGCGATTGTATAATGGACCGCATTTCTTGCACTGGACTTTGGCCAACAAACTGTTGGGGTTTGCGATTCCTTTGACCCTTATGCGGACCGCATGTTGATTTGCAATCCGCATTTCCATATTCGCATTCGCATTTTGCTCTTTTCTTGTCCTTTTGTGGCCTTTTGATTTCATTCCATGCTCTTAGGTCCTTAAACCTCATACATTGCAAAAACATTAAAATTACATAAGTATAAAAGATAATTGCATTTAAAACAAGCTAAAATCTAAGCAATTTATATTAAATGTGCCGAAATTCTCTGGCACATCTAGGATAAACTTGGGGACTTAATGTTGAAGATGGGGATCAGCCTCTGAACCGTCTTTCCTTAAATCACCTTTAGAACTTTCATCTTCGGGTGTAGAGAAACTTTGGCGTTGCTGAATAGTTTCGATTGCATCCTTTGACTTTGCAATCTCAGCTTCGAGATCAAAGTTTCAATACGCATGTTCAGGAAGGCCTAACTCACATCTAGAGTTAGTTTATCCTCGAAAGCCTTGTAATATTTTTCCAATTGTTCAACTTCAACCCTCAATTCTTCTATTTTAGCTTCGACATTCATAAGAAACCTTCAAAGGTTCAAGAGTAGCTTTAAGGAACTTAACTTTGTTAGAAGAGGTATGGAGATCTTCTTGGGCTTGAGTTAATGCTTGTATCATATCACACACATACACTTCTTTTTTATTCATAAGTTCTTTCAAACTTCGAATCTCTTCAGTTGCCATTGAGTGCTGCTCCGCAAAGGTGGCTTCCATACTATCCTTTTCCTCCTCTGCCTGATTGGCAAAAGCCTTTAATAATGCTAACTCAGCAGTAGTGGTCCTTAGTTGTTGCCCTAAAGTCTTTTTTTCACCAGCCAGAACGTCCTTCACTAACTGGAGGCTCTCAAATTGTTCCTTCCAATTGTCAGCTTCCGTGCTCAACTTCCAAGACACTCTCCTCATTAGCTTTGTACCTGTTACGTTGACCTGTAAAAAGGCAAAGGAAAAACGTTATAAATTTAAAGAAAGAAGAAATGAAAGAGATAAGAAAAGAAAAATATACCTTGAGAGAAGAATGAATAACATCATCCATCAAAGTGATAGAGGAGTGGGATTCAAGTTTCTCCCCTTCAAGGGGGACAATTAAAGGTTTCAACCAAACCGCAGCTCAGTTTGATTTCTTCAGTAAGTTCATGCCCTCGGGAACTTCAATCATAACCTACTTCATACCTCTCCCACTGGAAGGGCCAGCTTCATCACGAGGAACAACAACATGAGTAGTAGCAGGAGTAGCAGCGGGAGAAACAGGGCCTATAGGAAGGGTTGCAAGAGGTGGCTCATCGGAAACAAAGCCAAACTCTTCTTCTTCACCCTCAAATCCTTGAGAAAAAAGCCTCTCAAAAGGATTTGAAGGGGGTTCAAGGCAAGACCAACATTTTCATCCTAAAAAATGTCTAAGGGGACATCTTCAAGCTCCTCGATTAGGTGAAAAGGCACGGATCCTGAAGGCTGGTTCTAAGGAGCGTTGGATTCATCATCCAAGAAAACACGTCTTCTGACTCGAGGCTTCTTCACTAGGGAGCCTTCATCTTCTTCCTCTTCATCAGAGGCGCGAGATTCTTTGTTTTTTCTCGTTGAAGAGGACATATTCAAAATTCGCTCCTGAGCAGTGTTGACATCGAGTCTAATTGTAGGAGCGGAATCAGGACGGATTCTGCGGATAGCAAATCCTGAAAGTTACAAAGGATGTCAAAAAATGAAGGAAAAGTGAAAATTTCACAGTAACGTAAAGTAACATACCGTGGGTTTTGACTTTCCACCCAAACTTTTGGAATAGAAATTTCCAGAATATTTGCTCTATAGGAGCGACACACAACATTTTCTCTATCCAATCACGGATGTCGGGTAGTTCATCGAAAATTTCCATGATTGCTGAAACACAAGAAAATACGGATAAGAAAATTAGTATTCTAAAAATGAAAATAGCATAGTGAAGAAGCAAAGGAAAATACTCACGTACAAAGTTTCACTTCTCGAGAAAAGGCATGTTCTCTTCTCCCACTAAGGCATGAGTGGGAACATCCATGAACTGAGCATACAAACCTCGGTCACGATCATCTTTAGGACTGACCAAGACTCTTTTCTTCTTGGTGCAAGTGTGAAAACAACCTCATGAAAAAGCTTTGGGGAATACAGATTGAGGAGATAACAAAAAGAGAAAGCGGCGAAAACTAAGCCCGATAGATAGCGAAGGCAAGCCACGACCCTCCATATTATCGGGCCTATTTTTCCAAGGCAAACGTTGAAATTACAACATAATTCAATATCATGGGGTCAATAGAATGGTTGAATCCTAAAGTGAAAGGACAAATGTAGACAAACAAATAACCCTCACGGTAAGTGGTTATTTGGCCATCGACATTAGGGGATATGATTGAGAAGTCTGATTTCCAATAACATTCTCGGCGTACTAAAGGGAGGAGACCGGAATTGATCAGAGAAGGATAGTGATCAGAAGGTTTAAGTGTTTCTATGGAAGAAACTTTTTCTTCCATGCTTCACAATCAGATTTAAAAGAAATTTTTTGAGGAACAATCTCTAAACTACAGGCTCTAGTAATGGTTCATTTTGATTTCTAGCTTTAGAAGAAGATATAAGAGTAGATGAGGATTTAACTTTGTAGGAAGAAAAAGGTTTACAAGAATTTTTCTGAGAAGAAGTGGTACTCCGACTCGATATAGATCCTAGGCCACGAAGCCTACCACCTCTATTCCTACTTCTAACCGGAGCTATAGAAGGAGGAAGTCATCCACTATAATAGCCGGGGATCAGACGATGAAGAAGGGTTTGAAGACCGTAAAGCCATTGTTAAGTATAGTAGAAGCATGGAGAGAAAAGAAAAGTTGCAGAGAAAGCTTAGAAGGGAACGAAAAAGAGTAGAAGAAGTTTTGGAAGATGCGTGATGCGGTATTTATAAGAAAAAGGCGTCATTATGAATCATCATCATGGAACCGTCATGTCAAACTGACACAACCGTAGAAAACCTAAAGCGACAATGCAAACTATAAAGCTAATCACAACAAGACACGTGTCTCGAGCATTAAATGGAAGAGATGTACATACCTTCACTTCTAATGTAAATCATAATGATATCGGGAAGAGGCAGCAAGACATACCTGTCATAACTAAACTTACGACTTCCTGAATATTCAGTTGAGAATATTCAGAAAGTGGGAGAATTATCTGTATTTGTGGAAAAATAGACTCGCCCATGGATAATGATATGATGATAAGTGGCATGAGAGTCAAAGCAAAAAAGAAGAATGAGGGTTAGGAGAAGCATGGGTAAAATACCCACAGAAGTTTTTACAAAGATACCGCATCTAGCAACTGGAAAAGAAGAGATAGGCACGAGATACATGATTAAAGACTACAAAGAAGGAAAACTCATTAATAGCCACAAATATGGAAAGAAATTCACATAATCCTTGATTGTACGCGATTGAATATTATTACTATAACCGTTACAAATTACACAAGTAACGACAATCAAAGTAATAAATATTAGTAACTGGCGAAAATTAATTAGGAAAAACAGTTACATATTGTACCCTTATATAAACCTCCCTTACTATATTGTGTACGATCATCAAGGAATTCATAAAATTATACTGTCAATCAATTATATTTTATACTGTGTTATTTGAAGAATCTGGTTCTCTTTTCTCGGAAGGAAGCGACGACTATCAATAAGATTTTTTTTCCTTATTCTCTTAATATTTTATGATTTCTTGTTTGTCTATATTAGGAAAAGTGAAGTAAAATTGGTTATTAAAAATCCAAATTATTCTACTATTTGCTTTGACCACAAAAATTATTTTTTGGCTAAGCAGTAGACTAACCAGTCACCGAAGGAGGATGGCTAATGGCTGGATTGGCCATGAAAATACTATAGGGTTTAGCCACCCTATAGTGTTTTCTTAGGAGAGAGAAGATTGTGTTTTTCTCTTAATGATGTACCTATAGGTTCACTTGCTCAATAGGTTAATTTAAGATTTTTGTAGCAGCATGATAATTGGGCGAGTTTAGTAGAGCTCAATGAAAAAGATGTTGAAACAACTTAGAGAGCTAGCCACCGAACTTAAGGGAGTCCAAGCTTCTGTGAGACTCAATTAACAAAGCATAAGTGTATTGGGGGGAGCTTGACTGATGCAAGTTAGTGAATGGGCAAGTAACACTCCAAACACTTATTCTACTCCACCATTTCTTGGGCACATACACCAAACGGCACTACCTCAAACTACCCTACAATGGAATACTCCAAATGAAGTTCCACACCTTCAAGTTCAACATGGGGATCCATAAGATGATCAGGAACCTATCTCTATGAGGAAGATGAAGAGGATTATGAGAATTTTGGTTACAAAACCATGGTGATGAATACTATTATGGGCTGGCTTACCAAGAGGGCAAAAAGGAAGAGGAGGTAATGCAAGAGGAGTCTAAAGAGCCTTTCATAATAGTCGTCAAGAGAGGAAATATGGAAACCACCAACCAAGGGCTTCAAGATTTGGACAAATCCAAAGCAACAATAATGGAGGACACTTTGAAGGCAATCATGGAGATCAAGATAGGGGGTAAACACTATCAAGATTACTCTTCCTACCTTCAAGGGAAGTAGTGATCCGAAAGAATATTTGAATGGGTGTTTAAAATGAGAGGATATTCCAAGCAAACAATGTTACTCAATTTGAGGACTTTGCTTGTACTTGGTTGCTAGTATGGAGGAAAAGGTTTGTGCCCGACTACTACAAACAAGATCTCCTCAAAAGAATCGACACTTTAAAATTGTGTTTGCAGAAGTAGACCATGCTATGCTGATTCCTTTTATAGCGACACTAAATATTGAAATCTCTTCACCTATGAAGAGACTTTAAATGATGCTTACCAAGCAGCTATTCAAGTTGAAAGAGACTTGAAGGAAGATAAATCATACAAGTCAAAGAGTTATAGTTTGTGGAACAAAGGGAAAGATATTTGGCTGTATTAGTTTAGCAGTTATCAACCAATTATCAGTCAATTTGTCAGTTAATAAACTAACAACACCTTCACAAATAAATTTATATTTTAGCCCACTGTAAGTTACAAATAAAATTTATAAGTACTAACACCTAACAAAATAAGAATAAGAAGAAATACAGGTAGTAACATTAACGTTAAGAGAGCCATTAGTTGTTGGACGGTGTAAAGCATACAGACTAGTAACAAGCCATTATTCTCAATAACTCCAATCACAATATGGCATTTCTTGTTAATAGGCAAGAAAATAATTAAGCAGTAAAAACGGATGCTCTCAACCAGAAAATAAAGAAAAGAAACTATATACTACCTAATTAAGATATGCAAATGAAAATGAAAGACCACCGAAAATCCCGAAAGCAAATTGCATAGTGTGCACAACACTTAATTTGTATACTCTTAAGAAAAAAATTCAATGTTATTCCTTAGCATTTTACTAAGAAGGAAAGTTCATGTAGATATGACTATTGTTTCCAGAAAAATAGTAAAATTAACAAGCATGACAATTAAAAGTCTGCAAGACTTATGCAGTAACCGTTCTTGAAATAAGGAGATAGGATTTCTAAGATGACTTTATATACATAGGCATTAATAGTTTTTAGCGGGTTAATGGCTAAACCAATAAGAAAATTAAGCACTTTGCACGAAAAATTGCTAACTTATAAATTTTTAAAGTGTTTCCCAATCACAATAACCCGATACCAATACATTAATAACTTTATTTTGTGATTAATTAATTACTAGTTATGGTTTGGTTTTGAACAACCTAACCACAACCTGAGGGTAATTTTAAAAGTATTCTAACTATTGGAGTAAATTTGGCTAGATAGTATAATGGTAGGAAAAAATTTGGTCTGATAATGGAGATTAAATATAAATAATATTCAAAAGTAGAGGAGTAAACATCATCACTTTTCCAATAAGATATCATAAATGTCAAGGCTTTGGTCATATGATGGTATTCTCCCAATAGGAGGGCAAATATCATCAGCGAAAGTGAAGAGGTGTCTCATGAAGAGCTATCTAGCGAGAAAGATCAAGAAGTGTTTGATGGGGTAAAAGATGAACCAAACGTACCTAGTTGTATTGTGAGAAGGATGACGTTCGGATAACATCATCAAGGATGATCTCGATCAAAGGGGAGAACTTATTGCTTGTTAGATGTAGAGTTGGTGAGTACTCCTTGGTTGTGGATAGTTCTAGTTGTATGAATGTTTCTAATAATGGTATGGTTGAAAAGTAGGGATTAAAGACATTGAATCATTCCCATTCATATAAATTGCAATGGTTAAATGAATATAGTGAATTTAAAGTGATAAGAAAGTTTTGGTCAAATTTAGCATTGAAAAATATGAAGTGGTATGTGATGTTATCCCAATGCAAGACGTGATCTTGGGAAGATTATAGAAATATGATTGGGGTGCTACCCATGAGGGTAGGATAAATTGATACTCCTTCTTGTATAAGGGAAAGAAATGCACTTTTTTCCTTTATCTCATTTGCAAGTGAATGAAGAATACAAAATCATGAGTAAGTTGAGAATGAAAGGAATTGAGAGAGAGAATGACAGAGAAAAGAAGAGAGGAGTAAAAGAGTGTCTAATGGAAAATCTAGAGTGGAAAAACGAAAACATGGGTTGAGTGATGTGAGAAAATTGCCACAAGAAAAAAGAGATTCGAAGAACGAGGGGAGAAAGGCTAAGACAAAAGAAAAAGTGTGCATGATAATAAAAAGCCACGTGTATATGAGAGAGTTAGAGGAAGGGATGCCTATTATTTGTGTTGTTCATAAAGATTATATTTTGACTACTAATACCTTAACATCTTTTTTTCCAAGTATTATCTCTTCTCTTTGCTAGATTACAGAGATATTATTTTTGGAGGAGATTCCAAATGAATTTTCACCTTTGAGAGGGATTGAGCATCAAATTCACTTTATCCTAGGATCTCAAATCCCAAAAAAAGCGGCAAGATGCAATCCGAAGGAATGAAAGACCTATAACGACAAGTGGAGGATTTACTTGACAAAGGATTGGTCAAAGAGAGTTTGAGTTCTTGTGCTGCATTGGTCATTGTTGTTCTGAAGAAGCATGGAACATGGATAATGTGTGTGATTGCTGTGTGTCAGTAAAATTATGAAAAATTATAGCCACAATTTTCCTCACTTAGACGATAACTTGAGCTTAGTGGTGTATGCTTATTTTCAAAGATAAATTTGAGAAGTGGGTATCATTGAATTAGAATAAAACCCGAGGATGAATGAAAAATAACATTCAAGACTAAATATGAACTATATGTATGGATTGTTATGCCATTTAGGTAGACAAATTTTTCAAATATATTTAGGCAAAATACATAAGTACCCACCTAACCTATGGCTCAAATCTCCCTTACACACTTTCTATGGACGATAATAATATTACACACGCAATCTTTTAAAATTGTGCCTAATACACACTACGTTTGCCAGATGGCACGTGCGTGTTTAACAAAAAAAATGAGCGCGTCAAACCAATGCATTATCTGTCCAAGTTCTTATATAAGCACACGTGTCTAAATCTTATTTGTCCATTTATTTTTGTTAATTTAATAATTAAATGAAAAGAAAATGATATCCAAGCCCTTCTTCCCTATTTGGAGCCCTCTCCGGAAACCGGCGACAACCGCAGCCTCCTCATCTCCTCCCTCTTGCATCTCCTTTAAGAAGATGTCAGCCATAACTCGTAATACCGGCAACGACCTCAAGCAACAAGCCGAGAACTCCATTTCCATGTCTGATCGATGAGCTCAGATCTTCTCCGCGTGGGTGGAGCTATCAGATCTTTCGGCAAGCTGGTATTCTTCATTCAAATCTGGTCTCGTTTGGTTAAAAAAAGGCAAACAACAGCGACCTCCATTTTCGATCATTGTTATAGTGGCAAACCCATCGGTAACAATGGTGATTCCATAGCAAACAAAACAAACAAAACCTAGAAACTAAAAAAAAAGTGAAAATTTTATAGACTAAAAAATGGTGAAAATTCATGTTAATATTTTGTTCTGGTGGGGATTTTCGATGGCTGAAGGAGTTTAGAGGAGGAGGTCGACGGGTATGGGGTTCGTAAGAAGATGAGAAACGTGGGGGGTAGGGGGCTTTGTTTCTTTTTTGTTTGTTTTCTTTTAAATATTATCAATTGGTGTAAATTTAGTATTTTTTTTCTTGAGTTAGGACACGTGTCACGACCTTATTGGCGCGTGACCTCACACATATTTTGAAAAGCTGGTAAAAAAAAAGTGGCGTGTACTAGCTACACTTTAGAAAAATTGCATGTGTAATATTATTATCGTCCACAGAAAGTGTGTAAGGGGGATTTGGGCCATAGGTTAGGTGGGTACTTTTGTATTTTACCATATATTTATGAAGCTTATGAATTATGTGCTTAAATCGTTCCTTAACAAGTTTATTGTTGTTTACTTTGATGGTATTTTAGTTTAAAGCAAGCCTCTTGATCAAGTGGTTATTTGATTCAAATTTTTGATGTATTGAGACATGAGAACCTTAATGCTAATATTAAGAACTGTAACTAATAAGAGTATCTTGTGGATATATATGATAGTAAGGTTGAGGAAATTAATTGTCCAATACCTAAGAGCATTGGTGACATTTAAGAGATTCTATGGTCTAGCTAGCTTTTGTAGGAGATTTATCAAGGGCTTAGTACAATAGCCAGTCCATTTACCAAGGTGATTAGGAAAGACAGACCCTTCTCTTGTGGTGAGAGTCAAGAGAGGAGTCCTTTAGAATTGAAGGAAAGCTTAGTTTTGCTTCTCTTTTGCAACTCCCTAAATTTGACAAGACATATTTGGGCGGAGGGGGGGGGGGGTGATGCTAGTGGGTAGGAATTGGAGATGTACTAATGCAAGACCAAGAACAATAACAACAACAACAACTTAGAGTTGCCTCCTACTATCCTAACCCGAGTCTTAACTCAATCATACATGTCCTTAATCGCCCTAATGTAAGCGACCGACATACCTTTTGCCTCCAGGCATCTCCAAAGAACCTTCCTAGGCACCTTGTCATACGCTTTCTCCAGGTCAATAAACAACATATGTAGATCCTTCTTCCTATACCTGTATTGTTCCACCAACCTCCTAATAAGGTAGATAGCTCCGTAGTTGAACGACCTGGCATTAACCCGAACTGGTTTTTGGATATAGATACCGTCCTCCTCACCCTTACTTCTACCACTCTCTCTCAAACTTTCATGGTATGACTTAGTAACTTGATACCCCTATAGTTGTTACAACTCTGGATATCACCTTTGTTCTTGTAAAATGGTACCATCGTACTCATCCTCCAGTCAGCCACTCCAAGCTTGCTCTACCCACACTCCTCCAAAATTCTACCGGAATTTTGTCTGGCCATGTTGCACTGCCCCTACTTATCTTTCGCATAGGCCCTACGACCTCCTCAGCCTTAATGCGTCTACAATACCCAAAATCTAGGTGACTCTCAGAATGATCCAATTCACTTAACACAATATCCTTGTCCCCCTCTTCATTCAAAAGTTTATGAAAGTAGGTTTCCCATCTCCGCTTAATACGTGCCTCTCCCATCAATACTCTGCCGTCCTCGTCTCTGATCACCTCACTTGCTCCAGATCCCGAGCCTTACTCTCTCTTGCTTTGGCTAGCCGAAATAACTTCTTATCCCTACCTTGTTACCTAGTTCCTCTTACAGAAAACCAAACATTGCAGTCTTAGCCTCTGTGATCGCCAACTTCACCTCCTTCGTAGCTATCTTATACCTCTCTCTGTTTGATCTCTTTTATTCCTCGTCTGAGGTCCCTACTAACTTCAGGTACGCCGCCTTCTTCACTTCCACTTTACCCTGGACCACTTTATTCTACCACTAGTCACCTGTGTGCCCACTATAGTAACCCTTCGAGACCCCTAATACCTCTCTCGCCGCCTCTCTTGTACAGTTTGTCGTCGTCTTCCACATAGCGTTTATGTCCCCACTACTCCTCTAGGCTCTCATAGTCGATAACCTTCCCTCAACTCCTGAGTGTTATCCTTAGTTATGTCTCCTCACTTGATCCTCGATCGACCGTGAATAGACCTCTTCTTCCTCTTTATTATGATACCGGCATCCATCACCAAAATCCTATGTTGCGTTGCGAAGGTCTCACCTGGGATAACCTTGCAATCCTTACACAACCCTCTATCACACCTCTTGAGGAATAGGTAGTAAATGTGAGTCTTCTCTGTACATTGAAACATAATCAAATGCTCCTCCCTACTCAGAAAACTAGAGTTCACAATCACTAGCTCAAATGCTTTAGAGAAATCCAACAGCGAAGTTCCTCCTCCGTTTCTATCTCCAAAGTTGAATCAACTGTGCATCTCGCCATAGCCACCGGCAGTTTACCCAATATAACATTGAAATACCCTCCTATAAATAGCCTCTCAGTAGGTGAAATACTACGCATTATCTTATCCAACCCATCCCAGAAGCGCCTCTTAATCTCCTCATCCAAACCCGTTTGCGGCGCATAAGCGCTAACGATATTTATAGTGCACTCTCTAACGACTAACTTAATAGTAATTAATCTATCATTCACCCGCCTAACATCTACCATAGACTCTCTAAGTTCTGTATCTACCAAATACCCACTCTATTCTTACCCTTCGTGACTCTAGAGTACCACAGCTTATACCCGTCAGCATCTCTCACATTCGATCCTACCCACCTAGTCTCTTGGACACAAGATAAATTGACCTTCCACTTCTGAATAACCTTCGTTAACTCTATAGATTTATCTATCAATGTTCTTATATTCCATGACCCACTTCTCAACCTAAAGGCTCTCTTGTTCCCCTTACCCCCATTGTCTCATATCCCACCCCGTAGGCCCTGCCCCTTACCTGAGGACATGACCTTACTCTACCATCCAAGACCATAGCCACTATACCTATGACAGACTAAGGCAAATTGCTAACATAAGTTGTAACTACATGCACGTTAATTGTATGATTAAACTAATGTGAACTACAATGGCAACAATTTAACTAACACAAAGAAGATAAAAAGGAAAGCGGGAGGTACCAACTCCCGAGAGTAGAACATGGATATTTGACTTGGTGCACGCTCGATGTTGCAAAAACGAACGTTCTTCCTTTTGACTCTCGTCGGCCTTTACAAATTCTAACCGGGGATGCTCCACACTGCTTTCTTGTATACCTCATGCTCGTCTCCAACTGGGTTGTAGTTGAGAGCGTCGAGCCTTTGCTGCCACTTCTTAAACTATAGACATCAGAAAAAGTCACTGAAAAGTTGGCCGAGGTGGTTGTATCTCGCCGGAATTGGCTGGAACATTCTGGCCAAAACTCTGCTTGTATAGTGCGATACTCGTAGGCGCATTTATGGACCCTACTAGAAAACTCTAATTTCACCGGCTGCACGCACACACACAAGAAAGAAAAAATAGGGAGGGAGAAGAGAGAGAGAGAGAGCAAGGAAGATGAGATAGAGCAGGGGAAGGAGAGATGAGGAAACAAGGGCAGTCGCCGACTCTGACAGGGTGCCGACGATGGGCAACAACTGGGAGAAAAAAGAAAAGAAAACAGAAGATAGAGTAAGAGAAGGAAAGAAAGGGGGATGAGAGAGAGAGAGAGAAAGAATATAACATACTTTAGTTAGACCTATTGCACATATGATAAGGAGTTATTTTCTGTAGTGAAAGCTTTAACCAATTAGCAACACCATGTTTGTCCTAAAGAGTTTTTGATTAGAACAGACCATAGATTTTTCAAATATATCACTACAAGAAAAATAGAAATTAGCGATGGACACATTTCATAGATAAACAGTAAAATTCCATTGATAATCTTATTTACCAAGGGATTAGCGATAGATTATCATTAGCTAGGGGATATTTAGCAATAGATTAAAAATGAAATTTGTAGCTAATTCATATTTTTCTAGTAGTGTATTAAAAGTCAAAGTAAGTTGAACAAAAGACATTCTAAGTGGGTAAAACTCATTATGTCTTCCCCATATGTTATCCACTATAAGCAAGAAAAGAATCATGACAGAGATACATCCTCTAGATGACTAATTTAAGAAGGTATATGTTATGCATGATTTAGTGTAGAACCTTAGGAGGTCTAGTGATTTAGAGAATGAAGAATTTAAGGATCAAGAGGCAATAAATAGAATGAAACAAGAAGAGAAATTTAGGATATTTCATAAGTTTGATGACGTGTTGTTTAGGGAGAATAGATTGAGTGCGCCTAAGTCTTCTCTAAGAGAATTGTTAGTTAAAAAGGCACATAATGAGGGTCTTATGGGTCATTTTAGGGTAACAAATACTAAGAATATCTTGAATAAGAACTTCTATTAGCCTAAGATGAGGTATAATGTAGAAGCCAATTGTAGTCAATGCCTTGAGTATGTAAGTGCTAAGTCTAGAATCCATACCATGAAATCCTAAGCTACCATGAACAAAAAAGTAGCATGAATCTGGTACGCTGGTACGTCTCCAATGTAAGGCTTCGTCTTTCAACTACTCAACTCTAGAATATGCGCAAGGTGCATAAGTGTAGTATAAGTACAACCGACCTCATGTACTCAGTAAGTATCTTGACTAATCTCAAAGAAGTAGTGACGAGGTTTTTAAGTCAAAAGATACTTACTTTGCATAACCTGTGCAGCTTAATAACATATATAATAAAGAGAATATTTCAGAAAAACTGCTACAGAATAAAGATTATCAGCAGTAAAGGTGCCCAACATGATCCGGTTCTATATCAATTGCCAAATAACATGTTCACGAGAACCTTTTGAAAAATAAATATATCAATACATGATAACAACTTCCTTTTTTATTCATTAATCCGTTACTATACCAAAAGCTCGACAAAACATAAGATATCAACTCAACCTAAGTAATCCATCTTGACAATAAAACCATCAAATAATAACACGGGTATAGATTAACATGTTAGATGCCATGCAATAACATGATGTATGACAAATCATAAAGAATTCACTTGCATAATCAAGGTAACACCCAGATTTTAACAATAAGTCATCAAATAAAAACACAAACACATGGCACCTCGTTCCCACATTTCTGTCTAAATAATAATATCCACCCTTATCACTCCGCCTTGACACAATATCACAATATCCCACCATATCGCTCCGCCCTGACATAATAACAATACCCCATTGTATCGCTTCGCCCTAAAACAACAACAATGTCCCAGCCTATCGCTCTGCCCTGCCACAACAACAATATCTCACCCTATCGCTTCATCCTGACAGTATTACAATAATCACGGTTGCATGGCAAAAACTTCGTGCCATCACTCCAATCAATCCGCTCAACATCCAAATATGCCACAATCACAACAATGCAAGATATCAAATTATCATCAAGAGGCATATTCTTCTAACTCATCAATAAATTGCACAAGGATATGGTAACAACAAAAATACGGATAAAAGTAAGGTCCAACATATAAAACATGACTACCACTAAATCAAATATAGCACCCAAGTTTGAGGAGTCATACAAAGGATGGCATATGTGTCACAGAGTGCACGCGTCCCAATCAAGGCACAACATAAGAACAAGTATGGATGTGTGTTTATAACATATGTGTATCTACCTCCTAGGCAAGGTTATCATAAATCTCAAGATTAGTTCATCATGTTCAAACTAAGACACCAATAGCCTTAACATTAGCTCTATTCTAATTTATTATGCTCACGCAGTCAATTAATTAAATAATACATAGGATCAAGTAGAGCACACAACCAAATAACACATAGAATAATTTAAATTCTATCCGGAGTATGAATACCCATGGCACATGTATATACGCTCGTTACTTCACATATGCGTCATCCCCCGCATGTAGCAAATAATACCGATTATTACAAAAAAAAATTCTCAACCAAATCTAGGCAAGTCAGTACCTCAAACAAGCTAGAGTAATACTCTAAAAATGCCTTCCCATGGGAATCGACCTGCGAACGGCTCAAATATAACAAGAAACAATTCAACAACATCAAATAGTTTCATAGAAATCAAACCCAAACGATAAAGGACGAATTCTTAATCAAATATTCAAAGTCAACTAAAAGGTCTACCCGAGACTGTACCCCAAAACATGACAAAACTCATAAATCTCGAACATCCATTCGAATACGAGTCCAAATATATAATTGGTTTCCAAATCCAACCTCAATTTTATATTCAAAACTCCAAATTCATTCTCTTAAGTTCAAGTAAAAAAAGTCAATTTTTTCTCTTCAAATCCTTGATGTAGGTGTAATAATCCATGAAAAAATAAAATATGTAATCAAAATATAAAATTACTTAATCTCATGATTTGGGTATTTATCTCCTCCACAATTGCCTTACTTATGTTCCAAGAACTCAAAAAATAAAGAAAATAAACTCAATATCCTGAAATTAAATGTTTTAAAGACCTGCGAGTCATCATTTTCCGTGATTGTGGTCACCGACCTCGGGATCGCGGTTCACAAAATGCCCAACATGATTTTACCCTTCATAATCGCAGTCAAGAAGATCCATGATCGTGGTGAACGATCTTTCGAAAAAAAAGCCAAATCAGCCTAGGAACCTCCAAATCCAAAATCGAACATACACATCAATATAAAATTACCATACAAACCTATCAGAATCATGAACATAAATTCGCGACTCTTTACATATAAGTCAAACCTTGGTAAACTCTTCAGCTTAATCCTTATAAATTTAGAGTTACTCTTCCGAAGAAATACCGAACTTCCCAAAAATAAAATCAACTATGCATGCAAGTCATAATACATCATATGAATCTACTCTAGACCTCAAACCACCAAATGAAATGCCAATGCTCAAAATGTCTAATCGGATCATTACACACTGCCAACCAAGGCTCAATTCTATTGCCCATACAGGCCCAAATAAATCACTCATACAAGTCCAAATAGATCGCCCATACAAGGCTAAATAGATTGCTCATACAAGTCAAAATAGATTGTCTATACATGCCCAAACAAGTTATGCATTTACATGCAAGTCCTTTTTTAAATCATGGTATAGTAGTTGATTTAGTCCAGTTCATTATTAGCAAGGACATCCCAAAAAGCCATGCTTCAGTTTAGGAAATCATACTAAAAAAAATAGTAGTTCAAAGACATGCTTTGATTTAAGTAAATCACATTCATAATCATTATGCTAGTTCAAGTTCAACACCCATCCATAGGGTATATCATGTATTCACAAACCTTTATAGTGAAAAAGGGTGTTTAAGGCGACATACTTTAACTCCTACTAAATTTATTCAAAATCAATTTACAATGATCAAGCAATTACTCTACATACACTTAGAGTGATAAAGATCAAAACTTTATCAAAATTTTGGGTTTCTATCTCCTTCTCCAAAAATTAGAGTGTCATGCTTAGAACTATGCTCATCATGATTTAGATCAATACTCAAACAAAAAAAGATGTTGAGAATCAACCTTTTACCCTTCCCAATCAATTACAATTGCTAAGAAAGGTTAAAGTTCTTACTTTGAAGAAATACCAAAACTCCACCTTAATTACCCTTTGTTGAAATTTTCAAGAATTCAGAAATTTGGAAGATGATTTGGTATTAATCCACGTTAATTTAACGTAATAATCAATGAGTTTTGAGTATGTACTCACCTTGGATGATTTGCGGAAGCCCTATGTATTTTGTCCTCAAAAGTTAGCCAAAAACAAAGTGGGAAAATAAAATCCGAAATTTAGTATTTATAGGTTCAGCTGTGATATGCGACATACGACCGCCACATGCGGCCTGCATGTTCAACATGTGAACTATATGTTGGTTCCTGAAAATTTCCCCAAAACTGACCCTCCGAATCTTCAATGTATGGTCCAACATGCGGTCTGTATGTCGAATATGCGGACTATATCTTGTTACGTATATTAACCCTTGACTCTCTGTACTTCCACCTACGGTACCACATGTTGTTTGCATATCAAACATATGGTCTGTATGTGGTTATCCGTATGTCAACTTCTGAGACTTATATTTTTTTCCAGCACAATTTGTTTCAATGAACGATCCAACATGCGACCCATATATTGCTTTCGTATGTCAAGTTCAGAGACTTGAATTCTTCTTCAACTTCCCATAATTTCTGGGACTCAGCATATAGTGCAACACGCGGACCATATTCCTAGCCGTATATTGGCCCAATTTTTCCAACTTAATCATTTTTTTTATTCTTTTTAACTACAACCTTCTTTCACACTTGGTATACACTTAAACCTCGACTTTCACATGCACACATTAATTACCATAATTCGCATCTAACCATAACTATTTACAAGTTCAAGCCTAACCTAACCTAAGAGGTGTTACATTATCTCTCCCTTGGGAACAAACATCCCTGGATGTAGATCATAGCCTAAAATTTGACTAACTCCCAAGATTTCATATGTTTCGCCAGAGTTTCCTTTCTAATTAGAGCTATCCCAAAGGTACAAACTCATCCAACAACAAAACAACCTATAACGTAGTCCTCACATGGGACTTTCATAATCAAAACAACTGCCTTTCAATACATACCACGGGCTTCATATCATTAGCAAGCATTAGCAGAATTTTCAAATAACTGAAAGATCAAAGCATACCTGGAATAGGGAACAGATGGGGGTATCTCCTCTTCATGTCTTCCTCCACCTCCCCAACATTATGATTTAGCCATAGTACTTTAACTAAGGCTACATCCTTTGGCCATAGCCTTCAAACTTGATGATCTAAGATTTGCACCAATTTTTCTTCATAGGATAACCCCTCATAGATTTTCACTTCTTTATCAGACATGATATCAGAAGGATCAGGTTTATACAACCTCAACATCGACACATGAAAGATTGGATGTACCATGGACATCTCGACTGCCAATTCTAGCTCATAAGCTACATTTCCAATCTTCTTAACAATTTTGTAGGGACCAATATAACGGGGACTAGGCTTTCCCTTTTTACCAAAACACATTACGTTGGTGACCTTTCATAACACTTTTTCACTCACCACAAAGTCCAACTCGCAATGTCGCATGCCTGGACAACACTTTTGCTGACTTTGCTGTTTCGAGTCATTGCACAATAAGATTTACTTTTTGAGTCAAGAACTGAATTAGGTCCCAATAATTTTACTTATGTTGGCTCAAACCAAATAATTAGTGATTTGTAGTCCTTCCCATATAACGTTTCCTACAGAGCCATCTGAATACTTGCCTGGTAATCCTTATTGTAAGCGAGCTCAACAAAATGTAGGTGTTCATCCTGTTTACCTCCAAAATCGATCACACACACTCGTAGCATATCTTCAAAAGTTTAAATGGTTCTTTCAGCCTACCCATCCGTATGAGGATGGAAGACAGTGGTCAAATTAACACGAGTTCCTAGGCCTTCTTGGAAAGATTTCCAATAATGAGCAGTAAATTGTGTACCTCGGACAGATATAATGGATGTCAAAATCCCATGTAACCTAATTATCTCCTTCAAATACAACTTGGCATAATCATTTGGGGTATATGTCGTCTTCATAAGAAAGAAGTGTGAAGACTTTGTGAGTCTATCTACAATCACCCAAATGGAGTCATACTTGTCCTTTATGCGAGGTAAACCCACAACCAAGTCCATATTAATCATCTCTCACTTCTATCAAGAAATTTTAATATTTTGAGGTAGTCCACTAGGATTTTGGTGTTTGAGTTTCACTTGTTGACAGTTCAAACACTTAGCAAAAAATAAGATGTGTCCATCTTCATACTCCTCCACCAATAGTGTTACTTCAAGTCTTTAAACTTCTCGGTGGATCCTGGATGCACGAAATATTTGGAACTACGCGGTTCCACCATCAAAACTTGTCGATGACCATCGACATCAGGGACACATAACCTCTCTTGCATCCTCAAGGCGTTATCATCTTCACCTATAATGAACGAAGTGTGTTCACCATTTGTACGATGAACCAAGTGTATTTACCATTTTGCACTCCATCCCTCAGCTTCACTAGCAGTTCATCTTCATATTTCTTGGATTTAATAATCTCCACAATGTTAGAACGTGTTTGAGTAATTCCTATGAGCACGTGATTTTTGCCTCGCACGATTTACTCCTACAAATTTCTTAAATTTAGGATTTTCCTTTGATTATTTGATTTTTAGGAATTAATCGCATAATTTTCATGTGGTTTGCATTTTTGTGTGCATATTTAATTTATATAATTCATAGAAAAAATACAAAAATAGTATATTTGCATTTAGGACTCAATTTTTATATTTTTAGGATAATTAATTATTTAATATTACAAAAATGAAGGAAAATCACAAAAAATAGTTCATTTTGCATTTTTCATCTTTTAATTTTCTGAATTTGTCATAGTTTTCTTCTAAATTAGGACTTAATTAATTTTTAAGAAAAGCAATTAGTTAGTTTTTGAATTTAGATCAGGTTTTGGCTTTTTATTTTTAATTTTGTTTTTTTTATCTTTAACAAAAATCTGAAAATGAAAAAAAAGGAAGAAAGAAAAAGAAATTGAGTTCTTAATATAAAAACCCAATTTGGGCCAAATCCACCCCAAGTCCAAACCTTGCACCTGAAACCCGGCCAAAATCCCCACTACCCGGCCCAAAACCCATGTCCAACCCGGTCCGGTTTCCCCCTCATCCAAACGACCCCGTTTTGCCCTCTACTAATCACGACCGTTGTATCTCCTTAATCCAACGGTCCAGAATTGGGGTGTCACTTGATATATAATTGTCCAAACGCATGTACCCCTACCCCCTTCTCATCTCTCATCTCACCCTCTCCAACCGAGGCCTGAACCCTAGCCGCCCCTATACTCCATCGCCGCTCCACTGCAAACCACCCACCGAAAATTGCCTCACGGCGGTTCCGGTGCTCCAATTACCCTGAAAATAACATAATAGATTCCCTTCCATCTCCTCCTTCCAAATCTCCACTCCTCTTTCCTCGAATCCCCGCCGATCTCTTTGAATCTTGAAATCAAAGAAGCCGGCCGAAACCCTAAGTCGCCCAAAGAGCCCCAAATTCACAGCATGGGATCCTCATCCCCTCCTCATCCTAAATCCTCAATCAATTTTCTTCAAATCCCCACTGAATAGCTTGAATCTTGGATCTAAGATTCAAACTAAAAACCCTAATCTTCTCAAATCAACCCCAAAGCTTTGATGCTTCTTCTTCCTTCGAGTATAGGCTTTCAGAAGTCTTTTCTCTCAAGGAGATCCAGTCAAAACCATGTAGAGCTGGATCCCTTGGAGGAAAAGACCTTTGTTTGTCAAGGCGAGCATGGGCTTCATAAGCTTCTTTCGTTTTTTCCAGTCTCAATAGTAAGTTTCTCTCACTTGTTTTTCCCATTCTTCTTTTCTTCTTTCTTTCTCCCTCTTTCTTTTTCAAAAAACGAGTCGGTGTTCTTCGTAATTTGATTTTCAGTTCTGTAAATTTGATTGTTTAGTTAGTATTTTTTTTATAGTTATTTTTAGTGTGAATGCATCGTTTTAATTAGCCTTTATGTCTGGTTTGATTTCATGAGCTTATTATGATTTGGTTTCATTTGTCAATTGAAGCACGTTGAATATGGTAGCTTTAATTTTGATTGAATTAGATTAATTAGGGTTAATGTTAGAGGCATAGACAGCCTAATTGCTCTTTTCTTCTTTATATTTCTGTGAGATATTTAATTGATGAAAACATGTTCGAATCTCATGAGCTGGAGTAATTAGGTTTCCATTTTTCTTTCATGTTAGGTTCAAGTCCTTAATCAGGTGTAGATAATTTATTCATTCTGTTTCTGTCATCAGTTTAGTTTGAAATTAGTGTTCTTTAGGGTTAATTAGATAAGCAACCTTTATTGATCAATAGGTTAGTTTTAAGTCAGAATTAAATCAGCAGGTGTGCTTCAGCATGATAATTTAGTTTCCTAAAGGCTTTTTGGTTTTGTTTGACTTGATTTGGAAATTAATAGAACTTTAGGGGCCTTATTTGAATTGGAAAGTCTAGGTAACACCTGGAATAATTGATAACCTGAAGGGTAAAAATGGACTTTCACTTAGGCCAAAATCAGTAAGTTCTAGTATTTAGGACAGTTGTCCCTATCCTTAGCAAAAATGCTGATATTGGATAAGAAAGAGGACATACAGCTGTCAAAAGATGCTGTACTATTCTGAAATTTCAAAAATTAGGTCAGAATAATCCTTTTGTGATGCTTTTTTGTACACTACATAAAAAGGAAACATTCCCTCACTCACATAGATTTTTTCAAGCACTAATTTACGGCAAAAAACTCATTCTCTCTTCTGCTGAAAAGACTAAGTTTCAAACTTTGAGAAAAACTTTCCTCCTTGGTTTTTTGAAAAGCTGAAAAAATGACTTGAAGTAGAAGAACTTCTCTTGGTCTTTTTGAGTTGAAATCTCTGGGTTCTTGAAAGCTAAATTTGGGTTCTGATTTGGTTGTTTGTTTGGCTGCCTGTTGTTGCTCACTATTTTGGAAGAATCAGCTGTTCTAGTGACCTTTATTTGGTCATTGTTTGAATCATCTCTAGGTATGTAACCACGTTCTATCTATGAGAATGAAATTATTTGTGCAAAGTCTGAAACTGTCCATGACTGTGTGTATGGTTGTATGATTTAACAATAAGAAGTAATATGTGTTCATTGTTTTCCACTAGCTTTCCCTATGACTTTCATACATTTCAGTAGTTAAAAGGTTCTAAGAAAGGGTAGTTTTTGTCCCATAGCAGCATCTAAGTTTATTCTTTTTTATAATGATGTCTTTCTCTCTTTTACCTGATCCTTTTTAATCAAAGATATTGTTTTCATTCCCTTTTGGTTGGCTGACAGTAAGCTGAAGCCTGTAGATTTAGCCACAGGTTGGCTAAATCAGCAGGTTTAGAAGCTGAAGCTTAGGAAGTTGGCTGTATAGCATGGATTGTAAAACGAGACCATGGTTTTGATGGACAAATCATGTCCAAAGGAGCAAGGATTCCTTTAAAAGTTGCTGGCTGTACAGAAATTTGTAGTAAATTAGACACTTTTCCATATAGTTAGTATGTCTTTCAAAATTACTATGTAATGTGTTTGAAGTTTTTCTTTACTTTATCTACAGTTTTGTAATTAACTAGACTGTTAAATTCATTTGCGTTTTGGGTCATTCTTTAAAGCAGTGGTGTAATGGGCCATACCCTGAGCCTATACAATAAAAGGCAACAAGGGTTTTGCTTGACAGACCTGGGTTGAACCCCAAGTCCAGTTAAGAGACAAGTGAGTATGGGTTTGGGCCATCAAGCCTGGACCCTAAGCCTAAAGTCGGATCCAAGTGTAGAATTTCTCTTTACCATGAGGTATAGGTTAAACATGTGTATGTTATTCGTATGGTTAATCTCAGGACTGTGTTCGATTTATTTTCTGAACATTTGTTCATTTAGAAGAAACTCAAGTTTTGGCTATAATAAGTATGCAGGCTAATTTTAGAGGTAGACAGGCCCGATTGGAACGCTTATAACACCTAGGCCCGCCTAAAAACTTAAGCCCAATGTGGGTTGTTTAAACCATGCTCCAACAACGATGTCCTTAAGCCCCTCTTTGATTTATGGGTCAGTTCTTTTGGCCCTATCGCAGCTTTTAAGCTGATTCGCCCAATAAGCCATTGCTGGCCCGGCCGTTTTTCATTGATTTAGGTCCAAAAACGCTCCCCAAATCCGTTGCTTGTTTATTTAATGTAGTTTACGTCTTAGGTTAGTGTAAAAAAAAGAATATCCTTAGATGGCTTTAATTAATTACTTTTTTTTCTTCTAAACCTTTTGAGGCATGCCATGCCAAACAAAGCTCTTAAGCTCATGGACCTTACATTAGTTCATAACTTAGACCTAACAAATGTCAAATAATCGTAGTTTGCTTTAGGCCCGATGTAGATTAGTATTGCGATTATATATACGTTCGCGTAATATAATAGCAAATTTAACTCTAAAAGACTCGAGGGATGCGTTCGCGCACCTTCAACCAAACTCTCTTAATAAATCAACAAAAGCGTTATTAATCGTGGACACGTTCGCGTGACATGATTTTGATGCGCTAAAAGAAAAGAGTATACGTACGCGTAACTCAATTCTTTAATTATGAATAATTCAAGTGATTTCAAAGCGGTGAAAAAGATAATTGCACATAGGTCCTAAAAATGAGTAGTTAAACAATTTAAGCCAAGTATAAATTGCTAAGCGACCGTGCCATAATCACAGAATCCGGGAATGCCTAATACCTTCTCCCGGGTTAACAGAATTCCTTACTTAGAATTTCTGGTTCGCAGACTTTTTAAAAAAATAAAAACTTCCTCTATTTGGGATTTAAAGTAAACAAGTGACTTGGGACACCAATTAAATTATTCCAAGTGACGACTCTGATTAAATAATTTAAATAATCCCATTTCGATTAATCTCACTTTAATTGGAAAAACTCCCTTATATACTTCCCTCGGGTGTAAACAAAGGGAGGTGTGACAGCTCTGGCGACTCTGTTGGGGATCGAACCCAGAATCTCTGGTTCAGGGTTCAAGAATTCAAGCTTGTTAAAGTAATTTTTATTTGGCTTTATTGTTGATATTACTGCATTTTGTGGACTTAATGTGCTAATTGTGATTTATCGCTTTGATATTACTTGAAATGTATTTAAATGTCTTCTTACGCCACCCATATGAGTCTTCTGAAAATGGTGCACACGTTCGCGTGGCCCGCTTTTTCTGTAGAAATTATACCAAATAAGACGGGGCAGGGCAAGCAACAAGGCCTGGCAGACTTTCGTGCTCCCGGTACGTTGTCCCTTCCTCGACCCCAGTTGTCCGCTTGGGTAACCCAAGTCCAGACCACAAACCCCAGGTTTTTAAACCTAGAATAACGCAACCTCATGCCAGATCTCTAGCAAGAACAATTATTTGCATCACGTGCATTTGACTTTGGGGATTCAACACAGGGGTTGGGTCTGTCTAGGACAGGTGTACCCAAAATAAAGACCATCCTGATGCATCCTACATGCTATGTGAATATTTATCTATTTCGACTTGCATGTTGACCAGCTAGAAAAGGAAATAAAAAGCAAAACCAAGAGTGAGGTAGGAGAGAAAATTTACCCAATTTCTAAAAATCCCAGTATTTGAAAATATCCCGAAACTCTGCCGAATTTAAAAAAAAGAAAAGAAAAGAAAAAAAAAGTGAAAATGTATTTCAAAAGAGTGAGTCAAATATCATGTTTTTATATCAAAACTGACCGAACTACGCAGGTCTGATTCTCACCGGATATGAGATACGTAAGCAACCCGCATAAGGTTCGGCCTCATTTTTACTAAATAATAAAATAAAAGGTTTTAGGGATTTGGTCAAAACAATAAAGCCGACCCGACTTCGGTTTATTTTTAAGTCGTTTCTTACTGGAATAACCTTAGATTACATTCCAATTGTCAAAAGGCTATTTTCGAGAGAAACAGGAAAGTATGTTTAAAAGGTGTCTTTTTTCTTTTAAAATACTTACCATGGCCTCAAAACTCATTTTGGATTGTGAAGGGGCCACGTTTGCAAAAACGACCATTTTGCTAACATAGCAATAAAAAGGGTCCTTGTCCGTTGATTTTTTTAGAAAACTTATTTGCAAAAAGAGTCCACAAGAGTCAACCTTAACCTTAACCCTCCACAGGTACAAATGAATATCGTCCAGGAATCATCACAAACTGTCATAGAAAGGGCTCGGATGTAGCTACGTAAGTGGTGGGGTAATTTAGATGAAGATGGCCAAGTTTGGGTAAAAGAGCAGTTGGGTCCCTTGGTAGACATCATGCACATCAAGCCACGAGAGGATTTAATTAAGGCTTTGGTAACCTTTTGGGATCCCGTTCACAATGTGTTTCGTTTTTCGGATTTTGAGCTCACACCCACTCTGGAAGAAATAGCCGGGTACATCGATTTTGGCCAAAAGTTAAGAAAGCAGCAACTCATATTCCCCAGGGCTCCCTCAGTACACAAATTCTTCGATCTTTTGAAAATCAGCAAACAAATAAGCAAGGATCGCGCAAGCAAAGGGAGTTGTTCATTCTACTTCTTGTATTTCAGGTTTGGGCACTCAGCCGGGTTTGAAACACATGAAAAGGGGTTGAGTAACAAACAAGACAAGAGCATATGGCAAATTCATCGTCGGTTTGCTTTTATCGTGGCATTTTTGGAAATCATGTTATTCATGAATTCTGAGGGTACAATAGACCTTCGTATGGCCAGAATCGCACAGGTCCTCGTTGACAAAAAAGATCACACACTTGTCCCATTAGTGTTGGCGAACATTTACCGGGCATTAACATTGTGCAAATCTGGGGGTTAATTTTTTGAAGGCTGCAATATTCTTCTTCAGATGTGGATGATCGAACACCTTCGCCGTCATCCTAAGTTTATGAGATATGCTTCAGACGGGAACAATTTCATCAAAAAGTATGAGTAAAGGGTGGAAGATTACAAACCACCGGAAGGGTTTGAAGCATGGGTTTCCTATTTAAGAAAATTGAGAGCAGATCAAATTGAATGGACCATAGGATGGCTCCCAATAACAGAAATCATCTACATGACCTCTTCAAAGGGCTACTTGATGATGATGGGAGCGAGAAGTATACAATCATATGCACCACAAAGAGTTCTGAGACAACTGAAAGATATTAGGTGATCCCCGAAGAGGCAGATCTAAGCACTCAAGTCATTGAACTACACCTAGAAGTAACAATACCCGAGGCTTTAGTTCAAAGAGATTGGAATTGTTGTCGGTATCTAAAAAGTAACACCCAGGTGCCAGACCCAGCTAAGGGCGAAGTTGATCCCAATTATGCTGCTTGGTTCGAAAAGAGCTTTTATGTGTACAATGAGCCCGAGCCTGAACCTGTGAGGCCTGCCAAAAGGCCCCATGTTCAAGCTTTTGATGACAAAATTCAGGAAAGGTTAGCTTGGGGGGAAAAGGAAAAGGAATATCAGGCCACCATCCATGATCTGCGAGAAGAGTTGAGAAATGTCACCTTCAACAATGATTTACAAGCACAAGAGGCTGAGGGTGAGAGGAGAAGATTGGTTCGAGAAAATGAAGTTCTCAGGGCCCAGGTTTGACAGCTGAAAATAGCAGCCGAGAATCCGGGCCGAAGCAGGAAAGATGAAAGGCTCATTTATAACCTTACTCAAAGGTGCGTGACTATGAAGATGACCTACAGAAAGCTGAGTCTGAACTAGCAAAAGCACAAACGAGGTTGGCTAAAAATGCCGAAGGGCGTGCAACTTTCGTTCAACAGATGAAAGAAAGATATGAAAGAGGGGTCACAAGTTGGGAAAAGGCGATTGGCAACCTCGAAGGTGAAATGGCTAAACAAGCCAAAAATTTTAAGGCCGAGAGAGAACATTGTTACGCCTTAATGGCATTGTTGGAAGAGGACTTACAGCACTTGCAAGAGCAAAATCACGCTGCCACCCAAGTCTTAGAGGCTAGATCCCGTCAGATTGGCCATTTGCTGCAAGAGAAGGGCATCATAAGATAGAGGGTTCGAAGGATTACTGACTACATCACCATGAAATGCAGTGCGTGTGAGGACATGACAAGGTCCATATTTTTCGCCACTGTAATGATCTTCGTCCGTCTGATAATGGAAGAACTCTATCGGCTCCAAGATGACATGGCAAGTAGGCCCGCTGCAAGACCGGTTGGTGTTCCTAGGGAAGGATTGGAGGCACTGATGTTTTCTTGATTGTATTTTGTTCCTTTTTCTGAGTTTGTATTTTTCATATTTCGAGTCTGTTTTCAATTCCTAGAAAAGGCATGTCCTGAGTCTTAAAGTCCTAGAAAAGGTATGCTCTGAGTCTTTTGTAATTCTTTAAAGTTATGTTAATGAAAATTTGAAAAACAAAAAACACAAAAATTGTTCTTTTATTTTTCGCATTTACTTCTTGAACTACGTTATGATCTGATTCACGCGGCGTCGTGATGCGTAGGCAATCCTCATCAGATCCGGTCATGTTTTTTTGTAAACAATTTAAATAAAAGAGGGAAAAAGCCATAAGAAAAAACAAAAGAAAGAAAAGGGAATCAAAAACCAAAAAAACAGAAAAAGGAGAGAAAGGAAAGAGATGAGAGGAAAATAAGGAATAACCGATGAGTCAAGAAGAGAAAATTGGGGAAAATAGGCAAAACTGGGATGAAACATGCAACCGTTGCGAAACATGTAGAAACACGTTTAACTGTATAGGTGCATCACACCCCAACGTGCGATTTTCTATGTGTTATTTGTTTCAAACTAACCAGTTGGTTGCCCACTGTCAACTCTAGGTTCTATAGTAAGGTGGTTGGTTTTGTGGTAGTCTGGCTTCGCATCCATACTTCACTAGGTCGAAAGGTAGCGTTGAAATGTCTTCAGAAATCACTCTGCCAACAGTTCCTATCATGGATGAGAGTCCGATCTCGGGCATCCCGACTTCGGAATCGGCGGCTGCTGAGGAAAACAGGTTACTGTGTCTCCGCATGGTAGGAAATGTGGGACGCCTGGTCAGACAGAAGAGAGCCACCAAGTGTAATCCCCGGATTTTCCGAGCTCTTTCCTAGAGTAGGTGGAGCCTCCAATATCCCGATCAGTCACCCCAATACCCTACTCGGATATCCTACCATCTCGGTCCACTTTGTTGGAACACCTTCTGAGGTTCTCCCCCAGGTGTTAGATTCAGGAGCGGCTTCAAACATTTGCACTGCTCCGCCATGCTCAGCTACTACACAGCCTACACTGCCCAGGCCCAACTTGACCCATCATCTTTCACCTTCCAAACACCATCTTCCCACTAGAACCTGCACAGTTTCCCACATATACTTACTCTCAACCACCCTGATATGAGTTCACTGCGGGGCAAGAAAAGACCACCAAAACTCTTGAGCAAGAAGAGATTGCGAGGAAGATGAGGAGTATGGAACAGAGTCTCAAAAGCATACAAGGCTTGAGTGGATAGAAAAGTGTATCCTATGCTAACTTATGTATGTTCCCTCATGTGCATTTACCATTGGGATTCAAGACCCCAAAATTTGAGAAGTATGATGGACATGGTGATCCTATTGCTCATCTCAAGAGATATTGCAACCAGATGCGAGGAGCCGGTGGAAAGGAAGAACTCCTCATGGCCTATTTCGGAGAAAGTCTAGTTGGCATCGCATCTGAGTGGTACATGGACCAAGAGGTATCCCGCTGGCATATCTGGGATGATCTTGCTAGAGATTTCGTCAGGCAGTTCCAGTACAACATTGATATTGCTCTAGATAGGAACTCATTGACAAACTTGAAGAATAAATCCTCGAAAAGCTTCCGAGAGTACGATGTTAAATGGCATGAGCAGGCCTCCAGGGTAAAGCCTCCGATGGACGAGATTGAAATGGTCACGGTTTTCCTCCAAGCCCAGGAAGTTGACTACTTCCAAAATATGATGTCCGCAATGGGTAAACCATTCGCTGAAGCCATCAAGATTGGCAAAATGGTTTGAAAACGGGTAGAATTCTAAGCCAATCCGCTATTAGAGCTACCTCCTAAGCCATTCAGGGTGGGTCTGGAGGAGTAGCGAAGGGAAAGAAAAAGGAAGAAACATCCATGGCAGCGTCAGGTGCAAGGAAACACCGTACTCCTAGATCCCTTTTCTCAGAAAGGACCCCACAACACTATTACCCCCACCAAGACATGTGATCTATGCTCCTCAGCCCTACACGGTCATGAATTCTCAGCCTTATGTCCGTCCACAACAACAAGCCAACCGGAACCAAGCTCCATTGCCTAGAAACCAACCTCCTTACCAAACCCACTACAACCCCCGACCTCCACAAAATAATTTCCACCCTAGTGAACCACCCAAGAGGTTAAATTTTACACCAATCGGCGAATCGTACTCCAACCTATTCTCAAAGCTTGTTCAAATTGGGTCTGCTACAACCTGTTCCTCAAACCAGGCAAAACCCAGCATCACCCACTTACAGAGCTGGTACCCGATGCGCCTATCACTCAGGTGCAGAAGGGCACGACACGAATGATTGCTGGACTCTGAAGAGAGCCGTGGAGAACTTGATAGAGTAAAGGAAGATAGTTCTAAGGGATGAAGATATTCCCAATATGACTAACAACCCACTACCGGCCCACAACAACGAGCTGGTAATCGATATAATTTGTGAGGATAAGGAATTTGAACCAGCGTTGAAGGCCATCATTGCCATCACTGATGTAGAAAAGAAACCAAAAGCTGCCCCGAAGCAAGACAAAGGGGAGAAAAAGAACAAAGCCACCCCTCCAAAATCGGATAGGAAAATTGAAGTGGAAACTGGGGCAACGCCTCCCAAATATGTTGTTCTCTATGTCCCTCGAGGCCGCATAGAAAAGCAGATGACTTTGAGTCCTCCCAGGAGATTCGAGTTGAACAATACAGCCCAAATATATGTGCCCAAGGGAGCTTATGTGATGCGGGGACCAATTAATCCACCAAGGCTGAGTGAGCCCATGGTTATTGGTCGCGCACCACAGAAGCCCATGACAGATCCTACCATTGTACTCTGGAATTACAACAAATCGGTGGTGACCAATAAGGGTAAAGAAATCTCAGGGGAAGTTCAAGAAAATAACCCAGTTAAAAAGTATTTCAATTTGGAAGAGGTGAACAATGCCACTAGAAAGTGTTTCCCATCTAAGAAGCCCGTGAGTGCTAAAGAAGCGGAGGCCTTCTTTCAAAAAATGAAAGTGGCAGATTATGAGGTGATCGACCAGCTTCGAAAATCTCCCGCACAAGTATCCTTGTTATCTCTATTGATGAACTCCACCTAACACCAAAAGTTATTGATCAAGACCCTTAACGAAGCATATGTGCCTGTTGAGACTTCTGTAGAGCAGTTGGAGAGAATGGCAGAAAGATTTTTCGTAATCAACCAGATCTCCTTCAACAACAATGACTTGCCTCCAGAAGGGGCCGCACATAACAAAGCCCTGCACCTGACAGTCAAATGTAAAGGGTACTACGTGAAAAGGTTTATGTTGGACGGAGGCTCTAGGGTGGACATTTGCCCACTCTCAACTCTGCAGCGTATGGAGATCGGCACCGAACGAATCCGACCCAACAATGTCTATGTACGTGCCTTCGATGGTATCAAAAGGGACACAATTGGAGAGATCGATCTAACTCTGACCATTAGCCCAGTAGACTTTGAAATAACCTTCCAGGTTTTGGACATGGACACATCTTACAATTTTCTTTTGGGGAGGCCATGGATTCATGCAGATGGGGCTGTACCGTCTACTCTTCACCAGATGGTGAAGTTCGAGCATGAGGATCAAGAGATTGTGGTCCACGGGGAAGATGAACAATTAATTTAGCGGGACCCCTCAGTCCCATGTCTTGAAGCAAGAGAGGGGAGTGATCACATAGTCTATCAAGCCTTCGAAATTGTGGTCGTAGACCAGTACGAAGAAGGAGACCCTTGCCCCCAACCCTTCCTTTCTAATGCATCAATCATGGTGGCCAAACAAATGATCCGGCATGGCTTCAAACTAGGGAAGGGGCTCGGGAAATCATTGCAAGGAATAGCTGAACTTATCACCCTACCGGTCAGTGAGAAGTTCTTCGGGGTAGGCTTCCGACCCACTCCAGCTGATGTAAGATGGGCAAATGATAGTTAGGTCTTGCCTCAGCCGATGCCGCATCTGTACAGAACATTTGTCAAGCCGAAATATAACAAAGAAGAGGAAGATGAGGCCTTTACGACCGAAGAGATTGGAGAGATCTGTGGGGCAATGAGGAAGATACTGTATGAAGCCCACATGGTTCAACCAAGGGAAAACTCAAGCACCACTGAGGTGATGTATATGGGACCTAATGCCAAACTGCAGAATTGGAAGGCTACGCCATTCCCAATCAGATGGGAGTCCCGGTAGACCTGTTTTGCCACTTTTTCTGCATCACGAGTTATTCAGGGTGTAGCTCGGATGTTTTCTTTAGTTTTCTGTCTTTTAATTTCCATTGTAAACGTTGTTATCTTCAAATTCAATGAAATGAAATCAATATTTCATCGTTCATCTTTATTTATTCCTTCTAATTTTGTTATTTTTTTTCTTTTTTCAGTTCTAATAATGCGGCTTTAAATAACATGACATGCTTGCGGACTTCATGCCCAAATCCAAACGCGCTATCTAACTGTGAAATATGAACCAAGAACCAGACTATGATGAAGAAGAGGCTTTTAGGAAAATAAATCGAGAATTTGAGCAATTTGAGAATAAACCTAAGCCAAACTTAAATGATACTGAGCCGGTAAATTTGGGTAATTCAGAAGAGATCCAAGAGACCATGATAAGCATTCACGCAAATGAAAGAACCAGGGATGCTTTGGTCCAACTTTTGTTTGAGTTCAAAGATGTGTTTGCTTGGTCATATGACGACATGCCAGGATTCAGTGTTGATTTAGTAGTTCACAAGTTGCCAACTTACCCTGATTATCCCCCTGTTCAGCAAAAGCAGAGAAAGTTTAAAACTGATATCAGTGACAATATCAAAGAAGAGGTCACAAAACAGTTGAAAGCGGGAGTGATCCAAGTGGTTTGATACACCACTTGGTCAGCCAATATAGTTTCGGTTCCGAAGAAAGACGGGAAAACCTGAGTGTGTGTGGATTACAGGGACCTGAACAAAGAAAGTCCTAAGGATAATTTCCCCTTGCCAAATATCCACATCCTCATTGACAACTGTGCCAAACATGAGATACAGTCTTTTGTGGATTGTTACGCTGGGTATCATCAAGTCCTAATAGACGAGGAAGATGCAGAGAAGACAGCGTTTACAACACCTTGGGGAACCTATTGCTACAGGGTCATGCCTTTTGGTCTGAAGAATGCCAGGGCAACCTACATGAGAGCCATGACCAACATTTTCCATGATATGATGCACTAAGATATAGAGGTGTATGTGGACGACGTGATCATCAAGTCCAAAACTCAAGATGACCATGTGCGGGATTTGAGAAAATTCTTTGAGCGGCTGCGTAAATATGATCTGAAGCAGAATCCAGCCAAATGTGCATTCGGGGTTCCATCTAGAAAACTTTTGGGATTCATAGTCAGTCGGAGGGGTATCGAGTTAGAACCAACCAAGATAAATTCCATTCGAGATTTTCCTCCTCCAATAACCAAGAAAGATGTTATGAGTTTGCTCGGAAGATTGAACTACATCAGCCAATTTATTACCCAGTTGACATCCACATGTGAACCCATTTTCAAGCTGTTAAAGAAAGACGCAGCAATTAAATGGACAGGTGAGTGCGAAGAAGCTTTTAACAAAATCAAAGAATACTTGTCGAACCCGCCAGTATTGGTCCCGCCTGAACCAGGAAGGCCTTTTTTCTTATATCTGACAGTCTTGGAGAATTCTTTTGGATGCGTCCTCGGACAACATGACATGATCGGGAGGAGGGAATATGAAATCTACTATTTGAGAAAAAAGTTCACAAGCTACGAGGCCAAATATACCTTGTTGGAAAGAACTTGCTGCGCTTTAACTTGGGTTGCTCAGAAGCTGAGGCATTACCTGATAGCCTACACCACCTACCTCATTACTAGGTTGGACCCTTTAAAGTACATATTCCAGAAACCAATGCCCACTGGGAGGTTGGCAAAGTGGAAGATCTTGCTCACTGAATTTGACATAGTCTACGTCACTCGCACGACAATGAAAGCCCAGGCATTAGCAGATCACTTGGTTGAAAACCCAGTTGATGATGAATACCAACCTTTGAACACCTACTTCCCTGATGAAGAGGTAAATTTAGTTGAGGCAATATCCGAGGACATCAATGCTTGGAAAATGTTCTTTGATGGAGCAGTAAACACAAAAGGTGTTGGGATTGGGGCAATCTTGATCTCACCCACTGGTCAACATTATCCAGCCACAGCCAGGCTTCGGGTTTTTTGTACAAACAACACTGCCGAGTATGAAGCTTGCATTATGGGTATGAACATGGAAGTCGAGCAAGATATTGAAGAATTATTAATCATGAGAGACTCAGATTTGATTATCCTACAAGCTCAAGGAGAATGGGAAACCCGAGATGTCAAGCTTATTCATTATAAGCAACATGTGGAAGAACTTGGCAAGCGTTCCACGTCGATAGAGTTCAGATACATCCCTCGTTGCCACAATGAATTAGCTGATGCGCTTGCCACTTTGGCCTCGATGCTGCCATACCCAAGCAATGCCTACATTGATCCCTTGGAAATCCAAATCAAGGAAAGGCATGACTATTGTAATGCGGTCGAGGTAGAACCAAATGTTCAGCCATGGTATCATTGTTGTTCAATTTGTGTTCATGTGATTTGTTGTTGAAATGTTGTTGAAATCATGTTCATGTGCTTTGTTGTTGAAATGTTGAAGAAATCATGTTCATGAAATTTGTTGTTTGAACATTGTTAGAAATTAATCATATTGTCTATATTTTGGTTAAGTTTGATTAATTAATGTGTTATAGCTGATGGGTAGTTTGGTAATTTATAGTACTTTCGGGTGTAAAATAGTAATTTGCAATAGGGTCGGAGGGGTAGATTAGGAATTGTACATTTTGTAATTGTTTATATGAAGCATGGGGGACAAAATGAAATGGGGTGGTTTGTGATATAGTTGTTTAATATAAAGGGGGGACAAGACAAAATTTAGTGGCGGGAATCTTGTATTATTTTATGTTAGGCATGGGGGACAAAATATAATGGGGTGGTGTGATATGTTTATTTAATGTAATGGGGATGAGTGGGAAGATAATGGGTTGGGTAGAGAAAAAGTATGGATTTTAATTAATTGAAAGGTTTATGGGATGGGTTATAAGTAGAAGTCTTGAAATCAGATTTTAGAGGGAGACAGAGAAAAAAACACATATAAGAGAAACGAATCTGAGAAGAAAAATAGAAGAGAGAAAAAAGGGCTGAACATTTAAGAGAAAGAAAATTCCGAAAAATATTTAAGCATTCAAAATAAAAATAAAAACTAAAAAATCTTCTACTTTCTTTCTTTGTTTGAAATTAGTATCAATGGTTGTTGTTTCATTCAAAGCTTAAAGCTTTTGTTTTTGAGATTACTACTCCACCGGTCTGTTACTGAGTTGTTACTGTTGTTGGGCAGTTGTTGCTGTTGTATAGTTATTACTGCTGCTGATTCTCATCTTCATTTTCTTTTGCTTCCAATATCAGGTACATATCTGTAAATTCATGTCATGAAAAGCTTCAACATGACAAATTAATGAAGTTCGGAATTATAATTCTGTTTTCCATTCGTTCAAGTTCATTAGTTTAAAATTTGGTTTTGTTTCAGTTGATTAATATAGTAGTACGTTTGACGTAATGAATATAAGATAATTGTTACATCTTAAAGTTCGTATAAGTGTTGTAATAATATCACCTATTTCGGAATTTTCATTAAGTGAAGTCATGATTGAATTATCAAGGTAGGGAACATGGCATAAAATGGGCCATTAATTACATCCCGTAATATTGTTAGCTAAATGTAAAGTAGAATGGAAGTATCAAGAAATTACATTATTAGTATATCTTGTAAAAATCTGATTTTGGTTTAGATTGATATAAGTTGTATGTTCATATATGGCATGATGATGAGTATATATATAATCATATGTGGAAGGTGAGTTGATATAGCTCGTTACGATGTTAGAATGTTATGAACGGTTCAGACGTACAACTATGTTGCATGTAATGCAATTTTATTGAATCGATTTGTATAATAATTTTTTTTATCAACTTGATGCATATCTACCATCGTAAACAAATTAACCAAACGATTACAACTTTGGATTAAAAACAAGCAATATAGAAGGTGATTAGGTTTATAGATTATAACATTTTAAAAAATATAAAAAATAGTATTCGCCTCAAATAGAATAATGAAAATTCTTGAAAAATATCATTTCCTTTCTTACATCAATTCTTTCCCAATGTTTATACGTAATTCGCACGTTGTTTATTTGGGTAGGCAAATAATGTATTCACTACAAATGGTAGTATTAATCACGCGTTGTTTATTTTTTACTCTTTAAACTCGAATGGTTTTTGAGGAATATAATTCCCACGCAAAAATATAATTTGCGGTCAACACTTAATGAATTGTGAATTCTTTTCAAGGAATTTAGAGGCATCTCAAATAGTGATTTCTCATGACTTTCACATAAAAATGTATGGATGTAATAAACAATTTGTGGAAAATTTATACTACCATCAAGAATATCTTGTGTGATTAGGGATACGTTCGCGTGACCTGATTATATTTCTAAAGGCAATTCGGATTATGCGTTCGCGCAACTTCGAGCAAACATTTAATAAAAAAGGGGGCTCTTCGGAGAATATCAAATTAATTTCATATAACCCGAGATGTGCAGTTCACTATTTAATCATACAAGAGCGACAGACGTTCTTAATTTTATTTTAAGCACAATTTCGAACTTAAGTCTATTTTTATAATAAAAAAAATTCGAAAAAAAATAATTATTATATTATCAATATCATTGTGTATACGTACGCGTGACACGATTTTTCACGTTAAAAAATATATAATATATAAAACGGATACACGTATGCGTGATTCGATTCGAAGAAGGATCTTTAATTATAAACAATCTAAACAGAAGCGATAACAAAATCATGCAATAAAAAAATGTAAAATAGAGATAATTAAGCCAAGAATAAAAACAGTTAAGCGACCGTGCTAGAACCACGGAATTCGGAAATGCCTAACATCTTCTTCCGGATTAACAGAATTCCTTACTCAGGATTTCTAGTTCGCAGAATAATAAACATAGTCATATTTTCCTCGATTCAGGGATTAAAATTGGTGACTTGGGACGCCTTAAAATTCCCAAGTGGCGACTCTGAAACAAACAAACAAATCCCGTTTCGACTGTCCTTTAATTGGAAAAAACTCCCTACGCACCCCCGCGGGTGCGAAAAAAGGAGGTGCGACAGCTCTGGCGACTCTGCTGGGGACTTTAGAATGAATTCGAGCTTAAATAACTGTTATAGTTGGCTTTATTTATTATATGATTTTTACATGATATATGCTTAATGTGCTAAATGATGCTTTTACCGCTTTAATATTATCTGAATTGTGTATATAAAACTGCTACGAAACCCTTCTTCTTTCTGAGTCTTCTAAATTTATGGTGTACACGTGCGCGTGGCCCACCTTTCTGTTAGAAGTCATACCAAATAAGACGAAGTTGGGACAAGTAACTAGGCCGGGCAGACTTTCGTGCTCCCGGTACGTTGCCCCCATTTCGGCTCAAGCTGTCCACTTGGGTAAGCCAGGGCTAGAACAATATGCCTCAGGTTTTTCACTTAGAATAACTCAGCTACATGTCGGATCCCTAGTAGGAACGTTTGTTTGCATCACGTGCATTTGACTTTGGAGGCTCAACACAGGGGTTGGGTCTGTCTAGGACAGGTGTACTAAAAAATGAAAATGACCATCCTGATGCATCTTACTTGCTGCTACTTGCGCATTTATTTGATCCGGATTTGTGTGTTGACTAACTTTTGAATATCAGGAATGATATTTGAAATTGAAAAAAAAAAATAGCGGTTAGGGAATTGATTGTTTATTTTTGAAAAAAAAAAAAAAAAAAAAAACAAAGCCCAAATACTGTCAAAACTCTGCCGAAATTTTGAGAAAATGAAAAAAAAATGTTTATTAGTTTGTTTTAATAAAAGCAAAGAAAAATAGAAAGAAAAAAAAAAGAAAATCGTTGTTCTGTCTTGTTCTGTCTTATTTTTAAAAAATATATATATAAAAAAAATATATAAAAAGGAAAATAGTTTGTCTTCCCCTGAAAATGACAATGAAAAAGAATCTTACTTTTAAAATAGTTTTATTTATTTGTTTCTGAAAAATTCAAAATGAAAATGAAAAGAGTCGTGCTTTGAAAGTGGTTTTGTTATTTGCTGCCGAAAAAAAAATCCTGTTTTAAAATAGTTCGGTTAATTGACCCGAACTACGCGGGTTTGATTCTCATCGGATGTGAGATACGTAGGCAACCCTCATCGGGTCCAACCCCCCTTTTTTGCTAAAATAGCCTAAAACCAATAAATAAATAAAAAACATGTCAAGATTTTTAATTTTGTCATAAATAAATCGGGTGATGTCCAACTTCCCCTTTTACAAAAAAAAATAGCAAAAACATATATGTCAAATTTCTAAGAAGTCGGGTGACGTTGTTTTATCAAAACATAGCTGAATGTTCCCGAAGGGGACGCCGGAAGGCTGACTTTGCATAAACAGCCACTTTTGGGGTCATATTTAATATTTGGTCCAGTTGACCCACACAGCCTTAAAAATCTTCGTCCCCGAGACGTTGAAAGGCCGTGTTTGCAATATTGAGTTTTCCAATTTGAAAAACGATAAAAAGAGTCATAAGTAAGTCAGGTGATGTTGTTATGTCATAAATAGCCGAATGTTCCCGAAAGGAACGGCGGAAGGCTGACTTTGCATAAACAACCACTTTTGGGTCATGTTTAGGATTTTTGGTCTAGTTGACCCACACAGCCCTATAAATCTTCGTCCCCGAGGCGCTGAAGGGCCGTGTTTGCAACACCAGGTTTTTATTATAATTTTAAAAGAAAAAAAAACAAAGAGTCGGCGGTCAGGTGAATACCGTTTGAATTTTGTCATAAAAAGCCGAGTCAGCTTCGGCCGCGTCTTAAACCGTTCTTGCCGACATAGCCTTAGAGTATCTTTCAGTTGTCGAAAGATTATTTTCGTAAAAGAATGGACAAGTTGGTAAAGTGTCATAAAATAATCCTCCCCGGCCTCAAATTTCATGTGAGAATTGGAAGGGGCCACATTTGCAAAAATAGTCGTTTGGTTGCATTTGACAAATGGGGAAAGGAAGCTGGCCGTTTGTTTTTGAGTTTGTAAATCTTTTGATTAGAATATGCGGGTTGTTTGATTTTCAAGTTTGTAGGTCATCTTTAAACCTTTGAAACCCAGTTTGTTTTAATATGAAAATTAAAAAAAATGTTGAGTATTGTTTATCTTTATTGGTCCGAACTACGCAAGGTCTGATTCATGCGGGGTCATGATACGTAGGCAATCTCCATAAGATTCGACCACCACTGAAAAGAAAAAAAAAGGGAAGAAAGAAAAATATAAAGGAAAGCGCAAGTGCATCGCATCTCTGATAGAACGGTTTAACTACTTAGGTGCATTGCATCTCTAATATATGATTATCTGTCAAACGCCCTGACACTAACGTGATGGCTTCCCTTTGCTGTGTTCATATATAGAAAAGTGGTTGGTTGTGGTAACTCCTCCCTGCAAAGCAAATAACACAGAACCTCAGAACAAGGTGGGTCGGTACTGATGACCGACAACAATTGGTCGAACAGAACAACGGGTTGGTAGAAGAAGTGAAAATGCTTAGACAACATGTGGCAGACATGTATCAGGCATGGATAACTGGGAAAGCACCACCCCCACCACCGCCAAGCTTTTCAAACTCTGGCATTACCCATCCCTCATACTCTCCATCACAACCCACTTATGACAGCTTTCCTAGCTACCCGAGTAGCTCCATCACTCGTCCACGCTACTCCCCTCCCCAATGCTACTTCTCTCCACGAGATTCCCAAAGACGGGCTTCACTTTCCAAATACCCAGCTCCACAGAAGGCCTATCCACCCTCACAAGCCTACCGGAAGCCCTCTGGATCAGGTTTCCGGCCCAATCAAGCATTTAGGAACGAAAGGTTGCTGAAACGAGGAAAGGCTCTCACCCCTATTGGAGTATCTTATGCAAGTCTGTTTGAAAGGCTAAAGCATGCTGGCTTGATTGAGCCGCTCCCCACATATACTCCAGATCCACATGCAAGAAACTTTGATTCGGCAGTGCGATGCGCGTACCACTCCAACGTCATAGGGCACAACATTGAGAGTTGTCATAATTTGAAAAAGGAAGTAGAGAAAATGATCCAAGAAGGGCGGATTGTGATCGATAACAGTGACATGGAGCACTCGAACCTTATCGAGAACTTGTTGACGGAGGTTGATGATGTGGAAGCTGATAATGGTCTTGGCAATACTAATGCAAAGCTTAGTGGCTAAGATGTCAATTTTGATAAAATGGGAGGACGCTCAGTTCCTTGGTTAGCAAGAGAGAAGCTGTTGGTGGTTTATTTTGTTGTCATTTCTGTTGTCCGGATTATTATTATTAGGGTTGTAATCCGAATATTGTCATGTGTCAAACCTTCTTATCTTTCCAGTTTGTCATATCAGTTTGTTTTGTCGAGGCTGTGTTAGGATTTTATTCTGGTTGTTTTGTTTGTTTTATTATTCAAACCATTTCGTCGGTAGTCTAATACAAAAACCGGTCTTCTATTGTTTCCAGTCATCTTTTTGTTTAGTACTTTTATCATTTTTATTCAACGTCGATTCTAGTGACATGACATGTGCACACAGTTTGGGCCTGGTCTTTAAAGTTAATCATAAAAACCTGGAGAGGTTATCAAAGCATTTAAGGGAAATAAGAACAGTTTGAGATTATTTGAAGCCCGAGTAAAGAAAACCGTTAAATGCAAGATTCGCCAAATTGGCATGAGGGTCGTTCATGAGAATGAGAGTGTCGCCCAGCAGTGCTTTAGAAATGACAATTGAAAAAGCAAGTGTTTAACATAATTGTCAAGTCCAACACCATCGGAAGAGACTATAAATCTATGTTCAATTGTGTTGTTTGCACTTGGCATGTTTTAAAGACTGGAATGACGAAGGCATTTTGTTCTGCTACCTAAACACTTTATCCTTCGTTACCCCTTTTTGAGCCTTATTTATTTTCTTTCATACCCCTCGTTCGGAATCAATAGCAACGACTAGGAAATACGAGCCTGGAAGGTAAAGAAAAAAAAATCAAAAAAAAAACGAAAAAGAAAAAAAAAAGAAAAATGATAACAAAAAAAACAAAAGAAAGTCAGAAGAAAAAAGAGGAATTGGGAACTACGTTTGACCTGATTCCTCAAAGAGGATACGTAGGCGCTTCACGGCTCGGTCATAGGGTGCATAATGGACACAATGGTTACAGTGTGTATGGTGTAATAAAAATTAAAAAAAAAATTAATAAATAAATAATCCCCAAGCAAGAAACTGGGGTAAGGGTTGCGCTTGTTATAAACAAATATGATTTCGAAGGTTGTAATTTTGAACCCCAAATTGATTTGTTTTTGAGCCTTTAATACCCTTTATTTCTAAGCCTATCCAAAAAACCCACATTACGGTCCAAAGAAAGACCTTCTGATTAGTTTGCAAAAGATGCCAAGTCAGACAAATGAGAGTCTTACCGGCGAACATAACATTCTGTTCCACAACAGAAAGGACTCTAATCTCCAGCAGAGAGAGTCATACCGGCAACACTCCAAATCCCCAGCTGGAAAGTGTTACAAATGAGAGAGTCTTATCGGTGAAAATCTTTACGGACACCATAAGGCGACGCAAGCTGAGAGAAAAACCAAAATGAGAGAGGCTTGATAGTGAAAACCCTTCGGGCACTACAAGTCGAATAAGATTAAGAATCAGATGGGGAATTGCCAATTGAAGATCTTGAAAGATGATTGACAGTAGAGGATAGGCCACATATGCATGTCATGACCATTAGAGTCGGTGTCTGCGTGTGATCGGTTTTTTTTATTTATAGTTTCTTTTGTTAAAGAGTCATCTTTTTCCGTTGTCTTTTATTCTGTTTCCTTTTATCTTTTCCTTTCATAGAAATTTCCCCAGTAGAGTCTGTTTGGTCAGAACCAGTGGGAAATGACTTCAAAATAGGCCATCAGCTTTCCAAGATAAGATCTGACTAGTACATACAAATGGTATAGTCAGCAAGGAACAAGCGCAAGGCCAGTGTCAAGAAAGATATCTCCAACAAAAGGAGATTGACAAAAGGATTGACGAGTGTCAAGAGGGATATCCTTGCCGAAATCAAAGGTTATCAAAACCTCAAGGCCAAGGCCCGTGGACAAACAAGGAGAGCAATAAGCATGATTTGGGAAATTCATGCGAGACTAAAAGGTTGGGAAAATACAAGTTTCCGAGCCATGCCACGAAAGAAGAGGGATATCCCCAGCAGAAAAGGATTATCCCCAGCAAATAATATCATCCCCAACAAGTTTTGGAACGCAGAGCAAGGAAGGAGAAAGGGAAAAGGCCATCCCAGAAGGAGTATCACAACCAACCACCGGGTTTTTAAACTAACAAATTTTGTTTGATTTGAAACAGGTAAAGGGAATGGCATTAAAGACCATAAGGGAGACTGTCAAACTGGGGCAGAAAATTTTCCTTTCATTTGGAAAATTTTCTGGAAGTCAAATACACATTCGGAGTAGAATGAATATAGCACCAATCTCAAGGGAAGTGGTGTTTGAACCAGTTTTACCCCCAGCATAACAAGTTTTAATAAAAGAAGTTATTCCCCAGCAGACAGAACAAAGGGATGACATTTGTGCTCAGAAAAGCAAAAACCATTATCATCCCCAACAGCTTCCAGAAGAATGAAGCATCGATTTGAAGGGATAAAACTCCCCAGCAGCGTTATCCTCAACAACGTTATCCCAAGAAGATAACACTTTTATCCCCAGCAGTGTTGAAAAAAAAACCCAAAAAGAAAAAAAAAAGAAAAAAAAATTGAATTTGAAGGAGGGGAAGAAAGAAGACTACCGCAGTGGTATTATCCCCAGCAAGCAAGAACAAAGCAGCGCGAAGGAAGGAGAAAAGAAAAGAATGGCGTTTAATTTTAAAGTTGTTGTTGAAGTCAGGAGCCCGCCTGAAGAGAGGAAAGGCGTTTTTAAAAGTTGTTGAAATCTTGCCAACCTAAAGAAAGGAATGGCGATGTATTGGTTGAAGTCAGGAGCCCGCTTGAAGAGAGGAATGGCGATTATTTTCAAAGTTGTTGTTGAAGTCAGGAGCCCGCCTGAAGAGAGGAAAGGCGTTTTTAAAAGTTGTTGAAATCTTGCCAACCTAAAGAAAGGAATGGCGATGTATTGGTTGAAGTCAGGAGCCCGCCTGAAGAGAGGAATGACGATTATTTTCAAAGTTGTTGTTGAAGTCAGGAGCCCGCCTGAAGAGATGAAAGGCGTTTTAAAAAGTTGTTGAAATCTTGCCAACCTAAAGAAAGGAATGGCGATGTACGGTTTAAAGTCAGGAACCCGCCTGAAGAGAGGAATGGCGATTATTTTCAAAGTTGTTGTTGAAGTTAGGAGCCCGCCTGAATAGAGGAAAGGCGTTTTTAAAAGTTGTTGAAATCTTGCCAACCTAAAGAAAGGAATGGCGATGTATTGGTTGAAGTCAGGAGCCCGCCTGAAGAGAGGAATGGCGATTATTTTCAAAGTTGTTGTTGAAGTCAGGAGCCCGCCTGAAGAGAGGAAAGGCGTTTTTAAAAGTTGTTGAAATCTTTCCAACCTAAAGAAAGGAATGGCGATGTATTGGTTGAAGTCAGGAGCCCGCCTGAAGAGAGGAATGGCGATTATTTTCAAAGTTGTTGTTGAAGTCAGGAGCCCGCCTGAAGAGAGGAAAGGCGTTTTTAAAAAGTTGTTGAAATCTTGCCAACCTAAAGAAAGGAATGGCGATGTATTGGTTGAAGTCAGGAGCCCGCCTGAAGAGAGGAATGGCGATTATTTTCAAAGTTGTTGTTGAAGTCAGGAGCCCGCCTGAAGAGAGGAAAGGCATTTTTAAAAGTTGTTGAAATCTTGCCAACCTAAAGAAAGGAATGGCGATGTATTGGTTGAAGTCAGGAGCCCGCCTGAAGAGAGGAATGGCGATTATTTTCAAAGTTGTTGTTGAAGTCAGGAGCCCGCCTGAAGAGAGGAAAGGCGTTTTAAAAAGTTGTTGAAATCTTTCCAACCTAAAGAAAGGAATGGCGATGTACGGTTTAAAGTCAGGAGCCCGCCTGAAGAGAGGAATGGCGATTATTTTCAAAGTTGTTGTTGAAGTCAGGAGCCCGCCTGAAGAGAGGAAAGGCGTTTTTAAAAGTTGTTGAAATCTTGCCAACCTAAAGAAAGGAATGGCGATGTATTGGTTGAAGTCAGGAGCCCGCCTGAAGAGAGGAATGGCAATTATTTTCAAAGTTGTTGTTGAAGTCAGGAGCCCGCCTGAAGAGAGGAAAGGCGTTTTTAAAAGTTGTTGAAATCTTGCCAACCTAAAGAAAGGAATGGCGATGTATTGGTTGAAGTCAGGAGCCCGCCTGAAGAGAGGAATGGCGATTATTTTCAAAGTTGTTGTTGAAGTCAGGAGCCCGCCTGAAGAGAGGAAAGGCATTTTAAAAAGTTGTTGAAATCTTGCCAACCTAAAGAAAGGAATGGCGATGTACGGTTTAAAGTCAGGAGCCCGCCTGAAGAGAGGAATGGCGATTATTTTCAAAGTTGTTGTTGAAGTCAGGAGCCCGCCTGAAGAGAGGAAAGGCGTTTTTAAAAGTTGTTGAAATCTTGCCAACCTAAAGAAAGGAATGGCGATGTATGGTTTGAAGTTAGGAGCCCGCCTGAAGAGAGGAATGGCGATTATTTTCAAAGTTGTTGTTGAAGTCAGGAGCCCGCCTGAAGAGAGGAAAGGCGTTTTTAAAAGTTGTTGAAATCTTGCCAACCTAAAGAAAGGAATGGCGATGTATTGGTTGAAGTCAGGAGCCCGCCTGAAGAGAGGAATGGCGATTATTTTCAAAGTTGTTGTTGAAGTCAGGAGCCCGCCTGAAGAGAGGAAAGGCGTTTTTAAAAGTTGTTGTAATCTTGCCAACCGATTTATTTTCAAAGTTGTTGTTGAAGTCAGGAGCCCGCCTGAAGAGAGGAAAGGCGTTTATTTTAAAAGTTGTGTATTTGAAGTCAGGAGCCCGCCTGAAGAGAGGAATGGCGCTTATTTTTAAAAGTTGTTGTTGATGTTGGGAGCCCGCCCAGATAACAGAGGCATACATTTCAGTCTTTACATTTCAGTTGTTGAAGTTGGGAGCCCGCCCATAGAACAGAGGCATACATTCAGTCTTTACATTTCAAGCATTGAAGTTGGGAGCTCGCCCATATAACAGAGGCATACATTTCAGTCTTTAATTTTCAAGTGTTGAAATTGGGAGCCCGCCCAGATAACAGAGGCATACATTTCAGTCTTTACATTTCAAGCATTGAAGTTGGGAGCCCGCCCAGATAACAGAGGCATACATTTCAAGTCTTTAATTTTCAAGTATTGAAGTTGGGAGCCCGCCCAGATAACAGAGGCATACATTTCAAGATCAAGTCAGAGGACAATAAAACAGAGGGTTACAATAGGAATCCCCAGCAGGAAACAATAAAATTCCCCGGCACCGGGAAACAGAAGGTTGCAACAAGAGGTCACAGTACAAACTCAAGTACATGTGTCAAAAGAAGAAAAGCACCGGAAGAAATGCAAGCAGACAAGGAAGCAAGGCAACAAAAACAAATTGTACTCTAGCCTAGCTTCTTGTTTTCTTTTAAGCATGGTGTAACAAGGAGATCGGTAAGCAGTGGTAATAGCATGCAACAACAGTAACAATGCAGTCCCACGGTAGTCCCAGCTACCAAAATTTCCCGAACTACATTGACCTGATTCCTGTTTAGCCCAGGATATGTAGGAAACCTTTGAAGCAAAGGTTCGGTCAAATCTTTTTCAAAAAAATGCTTCAACGGAGTACTCGGATGGGCAAAAATCGCTCGCTTTATCTTTGCACGAAAACCTTTCGTGTCTCCGGGCAAAGAGGGGCAGCTGTAAGCACGTGATTTTTGCCCTATATGAGAATTACTCCCAAAAAATTCAAAAATAAAATTATTTTTCTTTGGTGTGCAATTTTGTGATATTTTGTGATATTTTGAATAATTATTTGTATTTGTCTGTGCGTGTTTATTTGCTAAATTAATAAAAAAATACAAAAATATGTCGCATTTTGCATGTAGGATTTAATTCTACAATTGTTAGTAATTAAATTTGTTTTACAAAAATTAAAAATTACAAAAATAGGCATCGTTTGCATTTTTAGCATTTAATGTCCAAATATACAATTTTATGCTTAATTATTACTTAATTGTGCGTTAATTGTTATTGGGAGTTAATTTGCGCTTTTATAACTTAATTTAATTCTTAATAATAGTTTAAGTATTTTTATAATTTAGTTTTAGAGAAATAAAAGAAGAAAGAGAGCGAAAATATAAAGAAAGTCGGAATTGGGCCTCTTCTTCGATTTCAAGCCACAGGCCCAAAAAATGGCTCAATCTTCCCTACGACCCAGTCCATTTCGAACTGGGTCGACCCAGTCCATAACCCAAAAGACCCAAACCCCCTTTGTCTTTCATTTTTTACAAAACAAAAAACAAAACAAAAAAAAATAAAAGAAGAAAACCCTAGACTAAGTCATCCGCCCCCACCCCTCCTATCTTCTTCTTCTTCCTCTCTTTCTCCTCCTACCCCAAGCTCCTCCCATGGCAGCCCTTCCCCCTCACACCCCTGCCCCCCTCACGTCAACACACACACAACACAACCACTCTCACCCCCACGACATCCCCTCGCTGCCATGGCTGCGTTTTTCAAATTCGTCGAGCAACTTTTTACGCCACCATTGTTGCCCGTAGTTGCTTCTCCTCCTGCTGTTGTGTTTTCTTCTTCTCCGACACTGCTGCTGCTGCATTTTTCATCCTTCATGTTGCTGCTGCATCGTCCAAACAAACCACCACAACTGCTGCCCGCCGCGTCCAGCCATGGACGAGCTTCATCGAGCTCGAACTCGAGCTCCCATGGCTGCCGTTGCATCTTCTCCGACACTGCTGCTGCTACTGTTTCGTGCTGCTACTGCTTCAGCAGCATGGAAGCAACGTGCTGCTGCTGCTTCAGAACCCCACGTTGCCAAACACCCCTCCGTCGAGCTTCGTCTACTATTTAAGTTTCCGGGCAGATTCGAGTCGATTTTGGTGCGATAATCGCTTCCGGGCAGATTTGTTTTGTTCAAGTTCATCATTGTTTCGATCCGGTTAGTGGGTTTTTGAGTTTCATTTTTTGTCCATAATTTGTTTGATATTTTTTCGGATCCAAAATCGATAAATGTTCAATTTTTGTTCGTTGTTCATCATTTGATTAATTTTTTTTAGTTTGTTCATGTGCTTTGTTAAATTAATTTTCAGATTTCAAAATAGAAGTTTAATTAGTTGTTTTTATATTCATTTCATGTTTGTATTATTGTTTAAGTGAATATTTGTTAGTTTGATATTTGTTAGATTCAAATTGAAATTTAATTAACTATTTCTTCAATTTGTTTCATGTGTTTATGTATTGTTAGAAATTGTTAATATTGTTAAGTTCAAGCTTAAGTTCATAATTGTTTATTCGTCGATCTTGTTATTTGTCTAAAAGAATTTAGTTGTGTTAGGGAAATATGTTGGTTTAATCGTTTAAATCCATCATGTTTGTTATAGATTTAATTCATGTTCATACTTTATTTGATTGTTCTTGAATCCGAAATTTGTATAGCTTGATTTCTTGTTTACCATTTGTGATTATTTCTTGAATTTGTCTCATAAAGTTTAATATAGGAATTGTTGGTTGTAATGTTGTTAGAATTGATTTTAAGTTCAATATGATTGAATTTAGAAATCTAAATATACTTGTTTGTTGTTGTTGAATCCGAAAATAGGATTGTTTGTTGCTAAAATATTGTTCAATCAAATTTTAGTTGTTCTTTGTTGTTCAATTTGTGTTCATGTGATTTGTTGTTGAAATGTTGTTGAAATCATGTTCATGTGCTTTGTTGTTGAAATGTTGAAGAAATCATGTTCATGAAATTTGTTGTTTGAACATTGTTAGAAATTAATCATATTGTCTATATTTTGGTTAAGTTTGATTAATTGATGTGTTATAGCTGATGGGTAGTTTGGTAATTTATAGTACTTTCGGGGGTAAAATAGTAATTTGCAATAGGGTCGGAGGGGTAGTTTAGGAATTGTACATTTTGTAATTGTTTATATGAAGCATGGGGGACAAAATGAAATGGGGTGGGTTGTGATATGGTTATTTAATATAAAGGGGGGACAAGACAAAATTTAGTGGGGGAATCTTGTATTATTTTATGTTAGGCATGGGGGACAAAATATAATGGGGTGGTGTGATATGTTTATTTAATGTAATGGGGATGAGTGGGAAGATAATGGGTTGGGTAGAGAAAAAGTATGGATTTTAATTAATTGAAAGGTTTATGGGATGGGTTATAAGTAGAAGTCTTGAAATCAGATTTTAGAGGGAGACAGAGAAAAAAACACAGATAAGAGAAACGAATCTGAGAAGAAAAATAGAAGAGAGAAAAAAGGGCTAAACATTTAAGAGAAAGAAAATTCCGAAAAATATTTAAGCATTCAAAATAAAAATAAAAACTAAAAAATCTTCTACTTTCTTTCTTTGTTTGAAATTAGTATCAATGGTTGTTGTTTCATTCAAAGCTTAAAGCTTTTGTTTTTGAGATTACTACTCCACCGGTCTGTTACTGGGTTGTTACTGTTGTTGGGCAGTTGTTGCTGTTGTACTGTTATTACTGCTGCTGATTCTCATCTTCATTTTCTTTTGCTTCCAATATCAGGTACATATCTGTAAATTCATGTCATGAAAAGCTTCAACATGACAAATTAATGAAATTCGGGAATTATAATTCTGTTTTCCATTCGTTCAAGTTCATTAGTTTAAAATTTGGTTTTGTTTGAGTTGATTAATATAGTAGTACGTTTGACGTAATGAATATAAGATAATTGTTACATCTTAAAGTTCGTATAAGTGTTGTAATAATATCACCTATTTCGGAATTTTCATTAAGTGAAGTCATGATTGAATTATCAAGGTAGGGAACATGGCATAAAATGGGCCATTAATTACATCCCGTAATATTGTTAGCTAAATGTAAAGTAGAATGGAAGTATCAAGAAATTACATTATTAGTATATCTTGTAAAAATCTGATTTTGGTTTAGATTGATATAAGTTGTATGTTCATATATGGCATGATGATGAGTATATATATAATCATATGTGGAAGGTGAGTTGATATAGCTCGTTACGATGTTAGAATGTTATGAACGGTTCAGACGTACAACTATGTTGCATGTAATGCAATTTTATTGAATCGATTTGTATAATAATTTTTTTTATCAACTTGATGCATATCTACCATCGTAAACAAATTAACCAAACGATTACAACTTTGGATTAAAAACAAGCAATGTAGAAGGTGATTAGGTTTATAGATTATAACATTTTAAAAATATAAAAAATAGTATTCGCCTCAAATAGAATAATGAAAATTCTTGGAAAATATCATTTCCTTTCTTACATCAATTCTTTCCCAATGTTTATACGTAATTCGCACGTTGTTTATTTGGGTAGGCAAATAATGTATTCACTACAAATGGTAGTATTAATCACGCGTTGTTTCTTTTTTACTCTTTAAACTCGAATGGTTTTTGAGGAATATAATTCCCACGCAAAAATATAATTTGCGGTCAACACTTAATGAATTGTGAATTCTTTTCAAGGAATTTAGAGGCATCTCAAATAGTGATTTCTCATGACTTTCACATAAAAATGTATGGATGTAATAAACAATTTGTGGAAAATTTATACTACCATCAAGAATATCTTGTGTGATTAGGGATACGTTCGCGTGACCTGATTATATTTCTAAAGGCAATTCGGATTATGCGTTCGCGCAACTTCGAGCAAACATTTAATAAAAAAGGGGGTTCTTCGGAGAATATCAAATTAATTTCATATAACCCGAGATGTGCAGTTCACTATTTAATCATACAAGAGCGACAGACGTTCTTAATTTTATTTTAAGCACAATTTCGAACTTAAGTCTATTTTTATAATATAAAAAAAAATTCGAAAAAAAAAATAATTATTATATTATCAATATCATTGTGTATACGTACGCGTGACACGATTTTTCATGTTAAAAAATATATAATATATAAAACGGATACACGTATGCGTGATTTGATTCGAAGAAGGATCATTAATTATAAACAATCTAAACAGAAGCGATAACAAAATCATGCAATAAAAAAATGTAAAATCGAGATAATTAAGCCAAGAATAAAAACAGTTAAGCGACCGTGCTAGAACCACGGAATTCGGAAATGCCTAACACCTTCTTCCGGATTAACAGAATTCCTTACTCAGGATTTCTGGTTCGCAGAATAATAAACAGAGTCATATTTTCCTCGATTCAGGGATTAAAATTGGTGACTTGGGACGCCTTAAAATTCCCAAGTGGCGACTCTGAAACAAACAAACAAATCCCGTTTCGACTGTCCTTTAATTGGAAAAAACTCCCTACGCACCCCCGCGGGGGCGGAAAAAGGAGGTGCGACAATGTTTAGCAGATATCGACGGGAAATGCTATCAATTCTGACGCGGTTAAGAGATATTATGTATGATTTCTTTTGATTGTAATTATTATTTGTTTGAACTTGGTATTTATCCGAGAATGAAATGACGGAGGCAATTCTTTCTTCTATCCAAACACTTTAACCTTTGCTTCCCCTTTTTTGAGCCTTATTTATTCTTTCATACCCCTCTTTTGGAATCAGTAATGAAAATGAAAGAAAAAGAGAAGAGAAAAAAAATAATGATGATAAAGACAAAAGAAAAGTCACAGGAAAAAAAACAAAGGAATTGGGAACTACGTTTGACCTGATTTCTCAAAGAAGGATACGTAGGCGCCTCACGACTCGGTCATAGTGTAATAAAAAATAAAAATCCCCCAAGCAAGAAAACTGGGGCAGAAGTTATGTTTTAAAGTTTCAAAAGAGGTTTGATTCCAAGAGTTGTAATGTTTCACCCATCAAAGTTATTTTTTAATTTTTGATAGCCTTTTCTTTTAGCCAGACACGAAAACCCATATTAATGTCCAAAAAGACCTCCCGATCAGTATCCGAGAAGTGCCAAGTCATGCAAACGGAAATCGGGAACAACACCCCGATCCCCAGCAGAGAAGAGGACCATAAACCGGAAATGAATTGATAGCCGAAAAGAATCCCCATCAGAGGGAGTCATATCGGCAACACTCCAATCCCCAGCTGAAAAGATAAAATAAAATGAGAGAGTCTTATCGGTGAAAACCTTCACAGGCACCATAAGGCGATGAGAGTTGAGAGAAATGAGAGAGTCTTATTAGTGAAAACCCCTCGAAGGGCACTATGAGGCGACAAGACAAGATTGGCGGAAAGGATCCGCATTTGGCAAAGAGTTGAATGCCTGTTTATCCCCAGCAAAATGAAGCCATCCGAAAGATTGATTAATACAAATAGACTGGGTTGATCAATCCGGAATGCACGACATGATCATTGGGATCGGTTATATCATTCAGATAAGTTCTTTTCTTTCTTTTTCCCCAACATTTGTTCAGAAAGACTTCTTCTTTTTCTATTTTTTGAAATCATCACTTTTTCATTTCTCGGTTTAAAGACTTTACCTCCCCAGCAGTTTGTTTTTGAAAAGAATTTTTAGAGCTTACTACCAGTTGCCAAAATGGTGCAAAGCAAAATACGAATAGGACAGGCCAAAAATAAGGCAACAAAGCAAAAAGAAGTTGGTCACAAGACCAAATGATGAATGAGTCTAGATCCCAAGAGGACCAAATTTCCAGGGGACGTTGGAGAAAAAACGGAAAAGCAACAGTTAAAAGGTTATGAGGATCCCCAGCAGATTTGCGAGATACAGGAACAACTCCGATAGATTCTCGACCAAGTTCCACAATGGTCGGACAACACAGAGCGGGGAAGGAAGAGAAAAGAAAAAACCATCCCCAGCAGGAATATCATCCCCAGCAAGTTTTGTAGCAAAGCAGGGAAAGGGAAAAGGGAAAAACCATCCCCAGCAGAAGTGGCACGACCACTCACCACATTTTAAACTAACAAATTTTTCTTTGATTTGAAGCAGGGAAAGGAAATATTATTGACAGTAGGAAGACACGGCCACAAAGAAGATTATCAAATTGGGGCAGAAAATTTTCTCTCATTGCGAAATTTTTTTGAAATCAGATACCTACTTGGGGAAGATGGAAGATAATACAAGTTTTGAAGGAAGTGGAATCCCCCGCAGTTTACGGGAGAAAGAGTACAAGTTTTAAAGAAAGTAATCTTGGAAGAAGCAAGATAACTCAAGTTTTAAGGGTAGTGGTCTTTGAGTCAGTATCATCCCCACCATTGTTAAAGGGAGGAAAGTAACTAGTCTTAAAGAAGGAAGATAATTCCCCAACAGTGTTATTCCCGGCAGGTTTCAGGGAAGTGGAAGCACTAAGCTTTAAAGGAAATAGTTTTTAAAGAAGTAAAATGACATATTTGTAAGATAAAATATCGATGTTATTCCCAGCAATTTTCAGAGGAACAAAACACCAGTTTGGAAGGAAGCAGCTGATAAAGTCAGGAGCCCGCTTGGAGAATGGAGGCTGATTTATTTTCAAAGTTGCTATGGAAGTCAGGAACCCACCTGTAGAACGGAGGTTGTTATATTTTTCAAAATTGTTGAAGTCAGGAGCCCGCCTGTAGAACGGAGGTTGTTTATTTTAAATTGTTGAAGTCAGGAGCCCGCCTGGAGAATAGAGGCTGAATTATTTTGAGAAAGTTGTTGAAGTCAGGAGCCTGCCTGGAGAATGGAGGCTGATTTATTTTTCAAAGTTGGAGAAGTTAGGAGCCCGCCTAGAGAATGGAGGCTGAATTATTTTGAGGAAGTTGTTGAAGTCAGGAGCCCGCCTGGAGAATGGAGACTGAATTATTTTGAGAAAGTTGTTGAAGTCAGGAGCCCGCCTGGAGAATGGAGGCTGATTTATTTTTCAAAGTTGGAGAAGTCAGGAGCCCGCCTGGAGAATGGAGGCTGAATTATTTTGAGGAAGTTGTTGAAGTCAGGAGCCCACCTGGAGAATAGAGGCTGAATTATTTTGAGAAAGTTGAAGAAGTCAGGAGCCCGCCTGTAGAACGGAGGTTGTTATATTTTTAAAGTTGAAAAAGTCAGGAGCTCGCCTGGAGAATGGAGGCTGAATTATTTTTAAGATTGAAGAAATCAGGAGCCCGCCTGGAGAATGGAGGTGTTACATTTAAAAAGTTGAAGAAATCAGGAGCCCGCCTAGAGAATGGAGGCTGAATTATTTTGAAAAAGTTGAAAAAGTCAGGAGCCCGCCTGGAGAATGGAGGCTGAATTATTTTTAAGATTGAAGAAATCAGGAGCCCACCTGGAGAATGGAGGTGTTACATTTAAAAAGTTGGAGAAATCAGGAGCCCGCCTGGAAAATGGAGGCTGAATTAATTTGAAAAGTTGTTGAAGTCAGGAGCCCGCCTGGAGAATGGAGGCTGAATTATCTTGAAAAGGTTGTTGAAGTCAGGATCCCGCCTGTAGAACGGAGGTTGTTTATTTTAAGATGGTGGAGTCAGGAGCCCATTTGCAGAACAGTGGAATACATTTCAAGATCAAACAGAAGTCAGTAATGAGGAGGGTTACAACAAAAATCCCCAGCATAACAAGCTTTAATGTAGGAAGCAGTGTCCCCAGCAGACAGAGCGGAATAATAAAACTTGTGTTCAGAAAAGCAAAAGGCCAGTGTCATCCCCAGCAGTTTTCGAAAGAAAGGCACCAGAGGAAACACAAGCCGACAAGAGACACAAGAACATGGCTGAAGATCTAGATAAGATTTTGTAATTCATAGACTATAGTTTAGTCTAGCTTCTTGTTTTCTTTCAGCATGGTGTAATAAGGAGGTCGGCAAGCAGTAATAACAGCATGCAACAGCAGTAACATTGCAGTCCCATGGTAGTCCCAGCTACCAAAACTTCCCGAACTACATTAACCTGATTCCCTTCTAGCTAGAGATATGTAGGAAACCTTTGAAGCAAAGGTTCGGTTAAATATTTCAAAAAAAATGCTTCACACGGAATAGTCCAACGGGCAAAAATCGCTCGTATCCGCTCACTTTATCTTTGCACGAAAACCCTTCGTGTTTTCGGACAAAGAGGGACAGCTGTGAGCACGTGATTTTCGCCCTATATGAGAATTACTCCCAAAAAATTCAAAATAAAACAATTTTCCTTTGTGTGCAATTTTTTAATTTTCATGGCATTTTTTGGATAATTATTTGTATTGTTGTCTGTGCATGTTTATTTGTTATATTAATAAAAAATATAAAAATATGTCGCATTTGCATTTAATATTTAATTCTACAGTTAGGAGTAATTAAGTTTGTTTTACAAAATGAAAAAATCATAAAAAATATGTATTTTTTGCATTTTTAGCATTTAACGTCCAAATTGTGTGACTTTATCGTTAATTGCTATTTAATTGTGTGTTAATTGTTACCACCCTACAGCTCCACCATCGTCCAACGACAGCCGTGAATGACCTCAACAACCACTACCCACTGTTTTTGCTCCTTCACGTCCAAACAACCCGCTGTTTCTGCTCCCTCACGCCCAACGACCACCCAAGCCGCCAGCTTCGTCTTCTTCTCCGTCGTGAACCAACGACAACAACACATGCAGCAGCGCTCTTCACCACCAAACTCGCCTGAACCAACGTCCCACTCCTCTCTAAGGCACTGTTGTTCCTGTCCAAACGACCCTCACCTCGCCGGAAACCACCCAACCAGACCAGCGACCAACCCTAACTCCATCTAGTTCCTCCATTCATGGACTCACCTTCAAAAGAACAACACAACTCCTCCGCCCCTTCTTCCGAAAATCAGTCCAAAAAAACACCTGAAAATGGTCTGTCCATTGATAAAATCAAAAAACAGAACAAGGTTTGGGGTCGTCGTTTGTCGTTCTGAGTTCGTCGAGTTTAAAAGAGAAGGTGGGTTGTCGTTGAAGTCGAAATCCGTTAGGTCGTTGGCAGTCTTGGTTCGAGTTTTCCATTTCCGTTCGAGTTCGTCGTTGTTCATTTCCGGTTAGTTGGTTTACGTTTCATTTCTGTCCGTATTTTGTTTGATATTCTCAGATTTGAAATCAGTATATCTTTGATTCTATTCTTGTTCGTTGTTATCATTTCTTGATTATTTCTTTAGTTTGTTTTATGTTCTTGTTTAGTTTTAATATAGAATAGTGTTAGTTTAGTCGCTTGAATCCGTCATCTTTGTTGCTTAATTTAGATTTAATTCGTGTTCATTTTTTGTTTGAAGTTCATTTTTAATCCAGTGATTTAATGTGAGTTTATGTTTTGGTTTTTAATTTTTTGATTTAGTTTGATTTAATTTGAAGATCAATTGATTATTGAGTTTAGTAATTTGAATCTGTTTATTTGTTCTGTTTAAGTTTAATTTGAATTTGAGCTCAATGATTTGAATATACTTGTTTGTTATTTTTGTTGAATCTGAAAGTAGGTTTGTTGTTAAAAAATATTGTTCAGTCAAAATAATTCCAGTTGTTTCTTTGTTGTTCATCATTTAGTTTGAATTTGTTGATTGAATTTGATTAGGAATTGGTTATAGCTGTTGTATTTTGGATAGAATTAATTAGGTGAATTGGTTATACCTGATGGGGTAGAATGGTAATTTCAGTAATTTTAGAGGGGTATTTTCGGAATTAAAAATCTGAACAATTATTTATTTTGAGTGCTCTGTCCACTAAGCTAATAATATTAAAATAATGTATAAAATAATATGTAGTGGGGGACAAGACATAATGGTGGGGAATAATGCATTTGTTTGGTGGGTAATAATGCATTTGTTTAATCAATAATGGGGGACAAGATATAATGGTGGAGAATAATGCATTTGTTTAATAAATCATGGGGAACAAGACATAGTAGGATTACGGGGCTCAAGAAAAGTTGATTAAATAAATAATAATTGCATTTTTTATGTAGTAGTGGGTTTGGTAAGAGAAAGTGGATGGTTTTATTATTTGATTAATTGATTAAGGGGTCTGTTATGAGACATAAATAGAGCAGACTTTGACAGAATTAAGAGAGAGAATGAGCTGAAAATAGAGAGAAAAATTCGAACAATATTAAAAGATTTTTAGGGATTCAAATTTGAAGAGAGTTTAAAAGAAAGAATTTTCTGAACATTAAGAGAGAATTAAAGGTTAAACATTAACTTGTCTTTCAATTTTAAAAAAAAAAAAAGAAGTTCACTTTGTTTTCGCCCGTTGATTATTGTTGGTGTTTCCGGATTTTCATGTGGTTTGTTTCTCGAGTTTAATTGGTTATTTGCTACTACTTCACTGGTTATTGCTGGATTTTATTCGGTTTTCAAATCTGTCACTGGGTGTTCCGTTTGTTGGTTATCGCTGGTTATTGTTGTTGTTGCTGTGTTACATACTACTTTGCTGACTTTCTTCTTCTTGTATTGGCAATACCAGGTACACAACTGTAATTTTGGCATTTTGTAAAGCTGAAATGTGAAAGTATGAATACATATGAAGAATGGAACTTTAAAATTTTAATTTAGCTTTTTCTTTGTTTCTTTTACTAATTGTATTTAGGCTATTTCATGTATTATTATTCTGTAAATTTCTGTCGCTTTGCATAACTAGGCATCTTGTAGTGATGTATTAAATAATACTTTGCTTTAACTTGATTATTAGGTAGTATATATTTAAGCATGCTCATTATTGTCAAACTGTTTAGTAATTGGAATAAGAGGAAAATAACATAAGTCGGTCTTTACTAAATCGGCTTGGCAAAACTAATTAAGTTCACTAGTTATGAAGGTTTTAATATTGTCCACATTAAGTTAATCGAAAACATGTAGCTAAATTTAGTTAAAGCATGAATTTAAATTAATTTCGCGAATTAGGCATTATAGCACTATTTGAGTTCAAACAAGGCGAGTTAATGTTAAATTTAATAAATTTTAGAAATATGCATTAGTAATTAAGATTGATTCTAATTTTTAGTAATTGTAAATAATTAATTTCAACAGTTCAAGTCATCTAACAATGCGAGCTTAATCTGATTAGGGGATAATTAGTTTCTTTTAAATATATTATTTGACAATTCTATATTGTGTTTATAATTACAATTTTAGTAATATTCCTTTCCGTTAACATTTGTCTTAACCTAGCATTTAATATGTGATTTTAAGTATGTAATTAATTAGGATTTTTTTTTCTCTTTTATTTTAGAGACGAATTTAATAGAAATGTAGTCATTTTAGGATATCCATAAAATAAAGAAGGCCTTCGCCAAAAATAAATACAAAAATTGCGGGGCCCTCAATAATTATTTATTTAAAAAAATACTTAGATTCCGGGACGGGCCATTTAGCAAATTTCACGACCCTACCAAAAAATAATAACAACGCGTTAGTCTTTAGGCGCGTATTTAATAAGGTTATTTTCCTATACTCGGGTGCACATTTATGTGACCCAAATCCAAATCTCAACGGAGTCAAAGTATGTCGACGACCACGGGTACATTGATTGTGACGTGGTTCAAGATATATTTTCACAAAGTTGCAATTCTCGATTAAAAAAAAAAATAATAATAATAATAATGATAAAAGCGGTTAAAAGTTAAAATTCGCACATATATTCAACATGTATTATATCATATAATCAAGCCGAATATGACAGTTGAGCGACCGTGCTAGAACCACGGAACTCGGGAATGCCTAACACCTTCTCCCGGGTTAACAGAATTCCTTATCCGAATTCTGGTACGCAGACTGTTAAACAGAGTCATTCTTTTCCTCGATTCGGGATTCAACCGGTGACTCGGGATACCATAAATCTCCCAAGTGGCGACTCTGAAATAAAGAAATAAATCCCGTTTTGATTGTCCTTTAATTGGAATAAACTCCCTTCCGCGTCTCTGTTGCGGGTGGCGCGGGGGAAAAAGGAGGTGTGACACCCCCCACCAGACTCGACTATTTAATATCAACAATTGGCATAGAAGCATTTAGTTCTCCAAATAAATGTACAGATCATGGTAGTGTCCGTTTGGGTTTAGGGAAACCCAGTGGACTTTGGACAAGGCTATCTTAAAGAGTCATTATGCGGACAACATAACTAACTCGGCTAGGTTTGACCATGATACATGCACAATTAAACAGAGTAAGGTTTCTATGGGGTTTTAGATTGGTACCCTTGAGCGGACAACTCAAGGGGGAAAGGCACGGAATCGTCGACTACACCGTTGATCGACTGGTTTTACCGCAAATACGCCTTTTCCGGATTTAGGGGGTGATAATATCGGAAGAGCGCAACTACTCATTATAAGCGTTGCTATGGGATTTATTTGGCACGAGTGGAATATGATGTTGAGCATGATTATGCAACAATTAAAGGCATGTTGTCACGTATTTGCACGTTTAAGAAAGCAGTAAATACAATAGTTTCATAATTTAAAGCAGTAGTAAAGGAAGGCAGTAAAGGAAAGAAACAAAAAACAAGTCAGTTTTGCAGTTGAAAAGGGAATTGAATGCTTAGAAGAAATGAACAAATAATTGCACATAAAGGAGCATAAATTCATAATAATAGTCTGAAATGGTAAAAGCCTAATATCCCCAGCAGAGTCGCCATGTTGTCGCGCCCCCTTTTTCTCGCGAAATCGGGTTTATAACATTTGGAGGGACAACTTGTTCCTTTTGAGAACTGGGTTTGCATTTGAAGATTATCCACCTAATGATTAGGGTGCATTAGGACACCAACAGAGTTCGATTTGAATAACCAGAGATAGGGTAAGGTCTTGAAATTATTCTAAGGGGAAGGTGTTAGGCACTTCTTAGAATCCACTAGTACGGTTCGCCAGACAGTTATTGTGAATTTGGGTACAATTAACATATAAGCAGATAAGGCTCAAATAAGAGGGGATTTCAATACATAATGTTTTGAAAGTAAACAAATTTGAAAGAACAATCAAAGAGCTAATTTTTTAATAAGGAGTTAAAATGCTAAGAATAAAGAACAAAGAAAGGGGTCCTAGGTTTATTAAAAATATGGATCACCCCACACAATGTCCGGTAATCACTTCTCAATGAAGGGCTACACGTGACATTATCACGTGGTCACCATATCCATATCTACCCCTCCCACCCCGTTAAGGTATTAAAGCGCGTATTTGTCTCGATTACTTAATGCATGCTACTACCCGTCCCATTCCTATCAGTCCGGAGGCACTTAGGACTACTAATCCTAAAAGGGAGGGATATTAGGATTATTTGAAGTTTCAAAGGTAAAAATTCTAAGGCAACATACAAAACACATACTGCATGTTTGGGGGAAACATATAAACAAACAAAGGCTCATGTATACCCCCTCAAAACAAACACATAAAATAGCATGTCTTGCACATACTGCTTAGGTTTGATTAAAAATATTAAAGACGAGGGAGAGGAGATTGTTAAGGCAGTTTAGTTTATTACATAACTCAGATAAGAAGTGCGAATCAGACCTGACTGCTGGTTGTAACAATTAACAGATGTAGATTCAGTGTACAATTATTACTCTAAGGCTTGCCTAAGTGTTTAGGCGGGGTCCTATAGGCATGATATCTACTGAATTCAGAAGGTGATGAGACAGTAAAAATTCGAAATGAATCGTTTGAAATCCTATATGCATACTTTCTAGACCTTGTTAAGCGAGGGAATTAGATTATTAAAAGAGGTTTAGAAGGGACAAAAAATGAAATTAGACTAGTTGCAAGCTCTGCAGGTGATAGTATATACCATTACTGATTTTTACTCCCTATGAACAGGATATCTAACATTGACTGTGAATGAAAGCGAATCAGATTTATTTAAAAATCCCTATAGGCATGATTTTTATATGTAGTTTGGATACGCAGAATTTAAAACACCATGTAGGCATGTTTTCTAAGTGAAGTTTGAATATCAGAATTTAAAACATCCTATAGGCATGGTTTCTAGGTGAAGTTTGAATATGCAGAATTTAAAACATCTTATAGGCATGGTTTCTACCATTGACATTCCCAAATACCCAACCCTTTTTCACTAGCCATCCTTAAATGTTTATTACAACTTATTACAAATCAGAATAATAAATCAGAAAATACAAAGAGAAGTATAACCAGAGGAAGCCTGATTCTGACTTCCTCACTGAGTTATGAGATAAACCAACCCAAAGATCACTAATCCAAAGCCTTTCTCAGACTTAAGTGTGTCAGAGTTCCCTAAGGGCCTCAATAGGACCCCGAGCAGTGCTCACACCCAAGCTTCGTAACCAGAATAGGGACAAGTGCAGTATGAAAATGCCAGCCCTCATGTGTCCAAGTTCAGAGGGAGCTCATGGGTCCCAAGGCAAGGCTCACAAAAGGGGGGCAGAACTTAAGTCTAAAAGAGAGTGGAAGTGCAGAAACAGAGCTTTAAGGAGTAAAGAAGAGGGAAAGAGGTGCAGGGAAATAGTTACAGAGTTGACAACTTCATGCAAAAAAGGATTCAGGGGTTGGGAACTTATTGCAAAGAGTCTATGTACTTAGGAAAGGGTCAGCTTTGGGCATGCACAGCAATAGAAGATGTCGGCATGCCTATAAGCCCACCATAACACACAACACTAGAGAAAACATAGAGGTTATGATCCCACGGGATCAAGTTTGAGTTATGGACAGCAATGTTCAATACTGCCATGCCTCAAACAAACCATAAGTATCAAACACATTGTGTTAGGGGTTTAGGATTCATAATACATAGATTCAAAATAGGAAGAAAGAAATCACAGCATGCTAAAATAAAGTACTGAATTAGATACAAACAGTAGGCAGACAAGAATGCAAGAACACTAAGTAACCATGTTGTTGTTGATGCTGAAAACTTAATTAGGACATACCAGTTCAAAGAAGCAAAACGTAGTAAGAAAGGTAGCAGGATTTTGAAATATAGCTTTGGCTTTCAGCCAGCTAAATAGGCCACAGTAGAAGTAGCAAAGCAAGAGAGAATGTTTTGAATGTAAGTGATTTTAAAACTAAGAGTGTTCGTGTCTTTGAAAGAAGAGGGGTGCAGGGTATTTATAGTTTTTGAAAACGAGTGAAGGAAAAGTAATAAGATACAAACATGGAAACAGTCATAAGTCAGAATCAATTACACAAGTGATTCCCTTTAATTAAGGAATCCCTATTTAACGGTAGTGACAGATTCAAAGTAAGGAAAGAAAATCAGTTTGTAAGCAGATTGATTGTTGCCATAAAAGGAGTAATAAAATCATTAAGTAAGCAATCAAGTCTAAGTACAGAGATATACTTATTTTGGGAAAGAAATCAGCAAGGTAAATATTACAGTAAAGGAAAAGAATCAATCAACTTTGAACAAGTGAGTGAAATTAGGGTGCGTAAAAGAAAAGTTCTGAAATCAATCACAAGATCAAGATCAATTAAGGAAATAACATGCTTTTGCACTTCAGTATTTAAATAGAGTGACTAGAGACACCAGGCATGTGTTGCCAAACCCATTGGCAAAAGAAACAGCATACAGAAATAGGCAGAAGGTTCAGTAGTGAAGCAAACATTCGAAGTATAGTAATCGAGTAGGTCAAGTCTCATTGAGTCAACAATGGAGAAAACAAAGTATCAGAACATGCAAAGGTCTCATAGTAGTAGATGAGAAAACCTTTTGAAAAGTTAGGGTTTCAAGCATAGTCGAGTTTAAAAGATGATAAACAAATAAATCAAACAAGAACTTAACCAAACAAGCACTCATCTGACAAACAGCTTCAGAACTCGAATAAGACCTAAAAGAAACTAGTGTTTTCAACATGTTAACAAAGATAGAAGAACAATACGAGCAAAACATATCAAAAATTAGAAACACGTTAAAATCAGAGAAGAGATTTCCTGAAATAGCTTAAAGGGAAAACCCTAATCGGAAAATGAGGAGTCGTTTTGAAAGCAAGTTAAAGAAACTTTGAGAAAATGCTTAAAAGTTCAAAGTAGGCACAGATCTAAGGTAGATCTAAAAGAAATCGAAAGATCTTAACAATTAGGGTTTCATAAAACCCAGAAAAGGTAAGAAAGGCCCTGAAAGTTACCGATCTAACCAGGAGAGTCAAGGATCTGACTCGAACGGCCATGGCTGGCCGGAGAAAGGTCAGAGATGACCGGAGAACAACCATAAACTGAAATTACCCAAGGTCTGGACCAAGCTCTTTCAAGACCTAGCCTTGAAACCATAATAATCGAACACGTAGAAACCATGGGAGGCTGGTACAAGCCTCGAATGACCATGGAAGGCCATGGATTATGCAAATATCAGGGTGGGGTGAGAGGGCGGCGGCTAGGGTTCATGAGAGTTGAGAGAGGAGGGGGTTTCAAAGGCAGCGGTAGGTGGGAAATGATTTAGGTTAAGGGGTTGGATTGGGTTAAAATGGTAAGGATAGCCGGTGGTTGTTGATCTAAATGATCAATGGCTGAGATTTAGAGGGTTAGGCGAGGAACCGGGTCTGGGTCATTTAAACGGGTAAAAGGTCGGTTTAATTTGAAATTGGATCGGGCTAAATTGGGTTCAAATTGGGGTTCAAATTAGGCTGAAATTGAAATGAAATCTGGCTAGATTTTAAAATTGCCATTTTCCCCATTTATTTTATAAAAAATAGCAGATTAAATTCTGGAAATAAATAAAAAGTACTAAAATGATTTATAACATATAATTATCAATTTAAAAATACTGGACTTAATACTTATAAACATAAATGCAATTAAATCTTAAAGAGGCTAATATTGCAATTATATGCAATTTAGCTTTAAAAATACCAAATAAATTTATAAAAATATGAAAAATTTATATTAGCTATATTTTAGCATAAATATAAAAATTCAATAAATGAATCACCAAAAATGATAATTTTGGGAATAATTATTGGGTTTTTCTGGATAAGATAGGGCAATAAATTGATTTAAAAATCTTTAAAAAAATTAAGAAAAGATAGTAAAACATTTGGACATACTTATATATGTATACATATGCTATTTAAAAGTATTTTGCATATTAAAAATATATAGGGAAAAATTGGGTATCAACACCACCAAGCAAACTCGAATATCAGTAGTCGATCTAACCAGAAAGCGCCGCAGTACTACCGAAGTACCATCAACTTAATCACATTTCCTTTTCTGAAACATACACCCTCGTCAAACCACTCCGATTAGCAATACCATTTCCTTAATCGTCTGAAGATCATCCCCTTAATCATCTGAAGCTCATTTCTCTAATCATCTGAAACTGTCGTGCTGCCTAAGAATTTTATGACTTTCCTTTCAGAACCAAACTGCAACCTTACACACGCAATTCTCAATCATTTACAACATACCCCATAACCCAAACCATCCTAGGATAACCAAGATAACTTCATATCCCTTCTGAACCGCAAGCAACTATGCATTCCACTAGCAAAGAATTTCCCATTGATCCCATCTAGAAAAGAACCACTATACATCCCATGCTCCTCATGCCAATAGGAAAAATATACCTCTCTAACTGTGGTGGAAACCATCTAGAACTCCCCAAATTCCATTTGCACAACACTAACTCATCAGGACTGAATTCTTCTAACTCATCCGAGCTACGCATATCACTAAAACCCAAAAGAATTGTCGCGAAACACCTGTAGAGACTCATTACCCCGTAAGCATCCAAAGAGCTAATCATATCCTTACCATACCGATCCGACCCACTACCAAGCTATACCATCTATCTGAGTTTCCTTCTGATTTACCTTCAACTTGATACTCTTTGTTGCTATAACATCACAATTCCTCAACCCAGACTTACCACATGAGACCCAAGCATAAAGCCACACCGTCTAAGGCTCATAATCCGCTGAATACTTTCTTAGACACCCCCACAAGAACCACGTTCAAAATGCTTTACCCTGAAGAGATCTCATGCGAATCTAAATCTGTTACCTTTACCCTGATGATTTGGGAGGACAACTCGTTCCCTTTCGGGAATTGGGTTTGAATTGAAGAGTCGCCACCTAATGATTTGAGTGCATTAGGACACTAAGAAGAATTTGATTTAGGAAACCAGAGATTGGGTAAGGGCTTGAAATTATCCCGAGGGGAAGGTGTTAGGCACCCCTTAGGATCCACTAGTGTGGTTCCCGGCCAGGCTATGGTTGTGACTTTAAGTACAAATAACATGAAGGCGAGTAAAACTTCAAATAAGAGGGGATTTGCACATAAGGGTTACAAATAGATGAAATTAAAAGAAAACAAAAGAAAAGCTGAATTTTGAGAAAATAGTTGGAAATTTGAAAGTAAACAATGAAATAAACAAGTAAAGGAAAGGGGGTCCTAGGTTTATAAATAATATGGATCACCCCACACAACATTCGGTAATCACTCCTCAATGAGGGGCTACACGAGATGTTATCGCGTGGTCATCATATCCATATCTACCCTCTCCCACCCCGTTAAGGTATTAAAGCGCGGAATGGTCTCGTTTACTTATTGCATGCTATTATCCGTCCCGATCCTATCAGTCCCGGAGGCATTTGGAACTACTAATCCTAAAGGGAAGGGGTATTAGGCTTTGTAGTTTCAAAGGCAAAATTCTAAGGCGACAAACAAAAACACATATAACAAGTTTGGGGATAAAGCACATAAACAAATAAGGCTCAAACAGACCTCCTTAAAACCAAAGAAAAGCACATAGTTTAGCATGTCTTGCACATACTGCTTAGGGTCTGATTAAAACTGAAAAGTTAGAGCAGGCTGATTTATCACATATTTTCAGATAAGAAGTCTGAATTAGGCCTACCCGCTGGTTGTAATTAATAAAGACTGGTGCAGTTATAAACTTTTACCCTAAGGCTTGCCTAAGTGTTGGACAAAGCTCCTATAGGCATGATATCTACTGATTTCAGAAGAGATGAGGTAAATTGAATACATACTGATTTTAGAAAAAGAGTTGTCAGTTGTTAAGGAAAAGCGAGTTTTAACAAGAGCTAAAAGTTCTGCAGACGTTAGACACTGGTTTTAGACTTATAAGCGAGCGAAACATTTCAGACTTGGTTATTAATTTCTATAGGCATGCTTTCTATGCGTTGTTGTTTAAAAAAAACCTTTCACAGACATAATGAAATGCAGAAAACCCTATAGGCATGACATCTAGATGCAGTTGATTATTTTTAAGCCCTATAAACATATTTGCCTAATGAAGGATTCATATGCCGGATTAGATGGACCTATAGGCATGTTGTGTATGCAGAATTCCTATAGACATGGTTTCTACATGTGAAAGTGTAGAAATTCAGAAAAAACTCCTATATGCAGGATATCTATATGATATGCAGAAGTTCAGAACCGAACTATAGGCAGGATATCTATATGAATGCAGAATTTCAGAAACAAACTATAGGCAGGATATCTATATTAATGCAGAAATTCAGAAACATCCCCTAGGCAGGATATCTACCCTTTGCATACAGTTATCCCTCCCTTTTCCACTAGCCATCCCCAAGAGTTTTATTACAAGTTATTACAGCCCAGAATGAAATAAGAAAAGAAAAAGTACGTCAGAAATTAACAGTACAACCAAGGGGAGCCTAATTCAGACTCTATGTCTGAAATATGAGATGAACCAACTCCAAGAGATCATGATCCAAATCCTTCCTCTCATTTGGATGTGTCAGAGTTCCCAAAGAGCCTCATATAGACTCCGGGCAATGCTCACACCCAAATGTATTACAGAATTAAGACATAGTGCAATGTGGAAGGGCCAGCCCTCAAGTGTCCAAGTTCAGAGGGAACTCAAGGTCCCAAGGCAAGGTTCACAAGAGGGGGGCAGAACTTAGAGACTAAGAGAGAGTGCAAGTGCAGAATTTTGAAAAGGGGAAAGGGGAAGGGAAAATAGTACATATAGGGATATAGGGAATGGGGAGTTGCAAGAGGCAAAAGGCAGGCTAAAGTAATGTTGTATTCTGGGTCGGGCCTGGGCCAAACGGGCCTGGGCTTAGCGGGCCTAGGCTCTGGCAGTCCCGGCCCTCACGGTCCCGGGCTTCGTGGGCTCAACGGGTGGAACCAACCCATGACGGGCCTAAGCCCATATGGTCCTGGGCTAAACGGGTCGGGCTCGTGGGCTTAGCGGGTCTAACGGGCTTTTTTATTTCCGGGCTTTTTTTAAAAAAAAATTTTGTTTAAGGCAATTTCTTGTAAACCATATCATGGCTATATAAATAATATATATGTAATATATGTGTAGAAATCTAATTATTAAAGTGCTTGACGAAAAAGTAAAATAACAAAACAATAGTAAAACTAAATTGCCATGCATAATAAATTAATAAGAAAGTACAACATGAAGCATAAATACGTCTAATAATTTTAAAATAACACAAATTGTTGAAATATCTTAAAGACGAATTTGCGGATAAATACCATCAACACAATACGTTATATGTCTCCTTAAAATGCTTGTGGTACACCCTGAACGAAAATTTAAGACTCTTCCACAGTTCTTGCATTTTAATATTTGGCCTTCTGCATTTTCTTCAAGCACTTCATAGTAGTGCGAAACAAATAAGCGTACTCTTTTTCGAACGAGGCATGATGTAACTTGAAAATTAAGATTGAGACTTGAAGTCTTGAAAATTGGAGATTGAGAGATTGAGAGAAATTTAGATTGAGAAATGAGTATTGAGTATTGAAATGAAGAAGAGGGAGAGGGTATTTATAGTGTTAGAGAAGGTTAATTTTGTAAATTGAAAAAAAAAACGGCTATTTGTGCAATATGGCCGTTGGTGGTCATTGGGGGTGGGGCCCTCATTTTGAATTTTGAAAAATCTTATTTTGTAGTATATATAGTATACTAGTATAGTATACTATATATAGTATGTTATGTATATATATTTCCAAATATAATTTCTTATAATGTTATATATATATATATATATATATATATATATATATATATATATATATATATATATATATATATATATATATATATATATATATATATATATATATATATATATATATATATATATATATATATATATATATATATATATATATATATATATATATATATATATATATATATATTATCTTATAAATTTTCTTGTAGTATATATTGTATGTTATGTGTGTGTATATATATATATATATATATATAGTATGTTATGTTATGTATATATATTACCTTATATATTTTCTTGTAGTATATATTGTATGTTATGTATATATATTCCCTTATATATTTTCTTGTAGTATATATTGTATGTTATGTATATATATTATAGCTTATAAATAATTGTAAGTTAAAGACAAAAAAATATTGCAAAAAGATATTCAAGGGCATGTCTTATAATTTTTATTACCAAAAATGGTATATCTTTCTTAGTCTTCCTCCCCCAATGGAATGAGCACAACAAGGTACTAATACCACCATTAAAAGGGAAAAAAACTAAAAGAAGATATGCCAAAAAGTACAAGGTACACCATAATCTACATTGTATCTCTAACAAATTTTATAAATCCTTCAAGGTTCGGAGGAGGTTGCGTTGGTGGTGGTGGAAAAGAAGCTTGTTCATCACCACTTCCGGGCGAAGCAGCATCCTCCGCAAGTTCTGCCATCATTTCTTCATAAGCTTCATCTACCGCCGGTTGTGATTCCGCAATTCCAAAGTTTCTTCTTTCCGAGCGGATCCAATCTCTAAACAGTACAGATTTTTCCAAGCTCTCCCTCATTGACGCTCTATGATTACCTATTTGAAGTCTTGCTTGACTGAAAGCGCTCTCTGATGCAACAGTTGAAGCTTGAATAGATAAAATATCCCGAGTCATCCTTGCAAGAACCGGAAAATATTTTTCCCTTGCCTTCCACCATTCCAAAAGATCAAAAGTGTCGTCTGGATTCTCCTTTTCAAGTCCCTGCGACAAATAAACTTGAAGCTCATTTAGATGTGAAGTTTCATCATAATTATCACCTTGAGAACCCTGAACTCCGTCCAAGATTTAAGTGCTTTTAAGCCCGCAGCTCTTTTAGATGATTGTGAACTAGACGAAGTAGGGGTTGGAACATTTGGCCTAGCATGCTCTAAGGCAAGTTGATAATCATTATAAATTGTTTGAGCATTAATTTTAATTGAGGCCTTTGCATCTGCAAGTGTAGCAAATTCCTCATTTGAAAGATCTAAAGCCTTATAAATATTTGAGTACCAAAAATGAGGACCTCCTAATTTCATTGTAGGATTTAACATTGCAGCAACACCATAAATATGAGGGATAGGGAAAAATATTTTTTAAACTTTTCTTTCATTGCATTTATAGCAAGTTGATAAATTTCCCCACCCTCCGAAAATTCAACAAACAAATCACATAGTATTGCAATATAAACTAAACAGTTTGAAATAGTCGGATAATATTGCCCAGAAAATGCATTTGTAGCAATTTGAAAATGTTCTAAAAAATCTATAAGAATTTTAACATTCGTCCAATCTTGAGTAGTAAGCATTTCATCAATTTTTAAATTTAAAATTCGCATACCATCACCGACAATTAAATGATAAATATGACAAATACATCTAACATGGAATATATTCCTAAATGCGGGATTTAGTGTTGTTGTAAGTATGCCTATAGCACTAATGTTACTAGAAGCATTATCCATAGAAATTGCCATTATTTTATCTCTAAAGCAAAAATATCTACAAATATCTGCAACAGTGTTAGCTATAAACTTACCTGTGTGACATGAATTAATTATTCTATACGCAATAATGCGTTTTTGCATTGTCCACTCCTCATCTATCCAATGACTTGTAACAGTTAGATAATCACAATCATTACCACTTCTACCAATATCAGTAGTAATAGAAATCCGATTACTTATATGAGTAAATAAATACCGCAAATATTGTTCATATTCATGTTTATATTTATAAATATCGCTCTTAACTGTTGCGCGAGTCCAAGCTTTATAAGTAGGATTAAAAACTCTTCTAATATAATGCACCCAATTAGGACTAGAGGGAAAAGAATAGGGTAAGCACATAACGGTAACCATCTTTGCTAATTCTTCATGATCTCTATTTGGATCGTAATATAAAATACCTCCGGTCACAGTGTTAATTCCTGGTTGAACTAGATTTGAACCTGTACTAGGGTTAACATCAGAATCTACATGTGTTCCCTCTAGCTGCGCTTTCATTTGTAAATATCTAGCTTTATCTCTAGGGTGTGTTTTTATGTGCCTAGTCAAACTACCCGTGCCGCTACGGTCTCCAGTATATTTATGCGCCAGTAATTTCCCACATGTTTTACACTTAGCCTTATTTTGTTCTCTTACTTGAGTAAAAAAATTCCAAACTAATGATGTTTCTAGGTGTTTAGGAGGTTGTCTATTAAAACTAGGGGTTTCTACAGGTGGGTCGGGCGGTACATCAGTTGGGTTATTAAAAGGACTAGTAGGTGTATCATCTAAATCCGGTTGGGTTTCATCTTCATCCTCATTTTCAAAGATAGTTTCATTAGGATAAAGAGCATTCATAGTTTCATCATCTAAATTTTCACCTGGTGCAACATTATGGCAAAATTGACTATCGAAAAATTGAAAACAGGGGTTATCACTATCAAGAATAATATGAGCAGCAGGACGTCTACCAGGTCTGGGTCGGGGAGCCGGGGGAAGGGTAGTAGGTTGGCCACTACTTTCACCAATTTTAGCTTTACCCTTACCACCAAAAATATTTTTCAAAGAAAATGCCATATTAATTTTAATTATACTAAATAAAACTAACAAAACTATAATATTAAAACTTAAGAATTGGAACACGTTTACCGAATTGCCGAACAACTTCTTGAAAATTGAAAATCGTTGAAGACTTGAATTCTTCAATTCACCAACTTCACAATTTTTCACGAAATTTCAACAATAAAATAAGCAATTATAGTAGAGAGATTGAGAGAGATTGATGAATTGGTGAGTAAAAATGAAAGAATGAGGGGGTATTTATAGTTGAAAATTGGGAAAAAGTGTAATTATATAAAGTTGGGGGCCAAATGGATATTTTTTAAACTCCCAAACGGTCACAACCCAACGACTATAATTTTAATTTTTGACCGCTGCTATTTTTAAAAAAAAAAAAAAAAAAATCAAAAGTAGTTGTTAGGCCCGGTAAGACCGGCCCAGGCCCGCCAGCCGGTCCCGGGCTCGTGGGCTTTTTTACCATACCCGGCCCGCCACGGACTTTTTGCACCATTAGGGACCGACCCACCAGGACCGGCCCGCCAGGCCCGTTTAGCCCGTTAGGACCGCGGGCCCGGTCCGGTCCCAGTCCCAGCCCGGCCCACCGTACAACATTAGGCTAAAGGGGGCATAACCAACAATGGGAGATGCTGGCACGCCCCTAAGCCTATTTAGAACACATTGTTTGGAGGTTAGGATCCTTTAAAGGATCAAGTTCAATCCATAGACAATAACTTGCATATTGCCATGTTTTAAACTGTAACTCAAAGCACATAAAGGGGGTAGGGAGCAGGGATTTATAGCAGAAACAAACAGAAAGAAGTCAACATGGTAGTTTAAATATTCAACTTTGCAGAAGTAGTAAAGTAGGCATGGATACAGAAAGCTGTAAATAAACACATTATGGTGATGCTCATACTTAAATTAGGACATACCAGTTTCAAAGAAAATAAACAAAGGAAAGTAGTAGGTCTTGTAGACAAGCCACAATGCAGACAATAAGAGAATGTTATTGCGAGAGAGTATGAGTTCAGAAGGATTCTAATGTGTGTTCTGTGTGTGAAAAAGGGTCGTGCCTTTTATAGTATAGAAATCAGGCAGAAATAAGGTAAGAAAATAGTTAAAGAACTGATTATTAATCAATTACACAAGGCTTCCCTTAATTAAGGGATTCAGATTCAAACGGGTAAAACCATTTAAGGAAAGGAATTAATCAAACACTTTGTACAAAATAGGCAATTAGGGATGAATACATAAAAGTTATTTAAGGACAGGGTTTTGATAATACACCATTTGTGCAAATAAGGTAAGAAGATCAATTAACAACCAGTAAATCAAAGGGTCTGAGACTTTGTTATGAATAAACCGGGTCAGAAAGATGGGAAAAGTTTTAACTTAAAGGAAAATTAGCAAACAATGGAAGAAAATCAATCAGACCAGAATTAGAGGGGAGTACGAACTAATCACAAGATTTGAAAGTCACTTTAGAGGGAAGTTCATCATATATAAGGAGCATGTTAAGCATGAAAGAAAATTGTCATGCCATTGTAAAATCAGTAGAAAATTCAGTGTAGAAGAGTTTAGCAAAAGAGTCAGAATTATATGCAAACAAGGAAGTCCAAACTCAGTTCAGAGACTCAAAGTCAGTCTGAAAGAATTAGGGGTCTTTTGAAATAATACCCTAGCTAGGGCAAATCACAAAGCAAAGATGCGAGAGTAAGCAATTGAATCGAAACATGTTTAGAAGTTTCAGAAAAGAACTGAAACTTCTTCATGCTTCTTTCAACAACAGAACTCATGAGAAAACATGATAGCAAAGTAACATGCAAACACAGTAGAAGGATTCAAAGAACATAATGGAAAATACTGATAAGAACAATAGAAGAAGCATGCTTAATAGGTTTTCTAGAAGAAACTTAAACAGGGCTCAGCAGAAGGCAAATAAAGAAACTTAAGAACTTAGTAGGAAAATATAGTAGAAGAACACAAGAACACCGGAAAAGTACAACAGAAAAGCATATAGGAAAACACAGTAAGATAAACATACAAGAACATGGTAAAAGAAAAAATACAAGATCACAGTAGAAGCAAATACACATAAAGGAAAAAGAAAGTCAGAAAATACTTAAACATTTTCTTAGAAAACCCTAGATCGGAAAAGAAGCGGTTTTGACAGTAATTTTTTGAAAGAAAAGTTAGGGAAATCGTTTGAAAACTCAAGGAGAGCATAGATACACAACGGATCTAAAGAAATAGGAGAAAACCTCAAAGGGTTGGGGTTTCAGAAGAACCCTAGAGATGAGAAAGGCTTTGAAAGGTCACCGATCTGAGTCGGAGAGGTTAGAATCAGGCTCAAACCACCATGGTAGGCCGGAGTAAGGCCGGAGATAACCGTGGAACCTCGAGACGATAGAGGTATGGGTGCAAACCTTCGAGGTCAGGCCTCAAATCTTCAAATATCAGGCGCGTGGGAGCAAGAGGGGGTGGGTATAAGACTCTCATAGCCTGAGAAGCCATGGATTCCGGTGGGTTTCAAGGCGGAGATGGTAAGAGGCAGTTAGGGTTTGAGAATATTCGAGAGAGTTTGAGAGAGTGGGGGGTTTAGAGGCGGCTTGTATGTGAGAACTGAGGAGGTTAGGGTGGTCGATTCGATTTAAAAAAGGTAAGAACAAATAGGGGTCGTTGATCTCAGAGATCAACGGCCAAGTTGAAAGGGGGTCTAGGTCGAGTAGGATTTTAATTGGGTCAGGGGCGAGTAATTTAGGAATTGGGCCGGTCAAATTTGAAATTGAAATTGGGTTTAATTGGGGGGTTGATTTGGGCTAAAATTGAAATAAATAGGGCTAGTATTTAAATAGCCACTTTTTTCTTTTTTATTTTATAAAAATAGTAAAATGATTTCTGAAAACAAATTAAAGGTACTAAGTTAATTAATAATATATAAATATTAATTAAAAAAATTGGAATCAATTTTGTAATTATAAACGCAATTAAATCTTAAAATAGGCTAATATTGCAATTACGTACAATTTAGCTTTAAAAATACCAAATAAATTTATAAAAATGTGAAAAAATTAACTTAGCTATATTTTGGTATAAATATGAGAATACAATAACTGAATCACCAAAAATGATAATTTGGGAATAATTATTGGTTTTTGTACTACTAAAATAGGGGAATAAATTGATTTAAAAATCTTTTAAAAATTAGGAAAAATACTAAAATGTTTGGACATACTTATATATGCATACATATGCTATTTTGAAAGTATTTTACATAAAAAAATATACAAGAAAAATTGGGTATCAACAGCTGCCCCTCTTTACCCGGGAAGGATGAAAGAGTTGTCGGGTAAAGATATGATGGCCAATTTGACCGAACGGAATGGTTTGGAGAGGTTGACCGTGCTCTGGTTCCTGAGCTGCCTACATATCCTTGGTTTTACAGGAATCAGGTCATATGTAGTTCAGGATCCATCAGCGGAATATGCCGATGGAGGTTTTCCAAGACGGACGCGCTATTTGGGATGGACGATTAAAATCTGATAGGGTTGCGAGAATTGGAGCGGGATTGCTCCTGCTGAGACGGTCATTGCTCACCGGTTAACCTATAAATAAGCAATACAAGTGTATACAATGCGAAAAATTTAAACATGATGCAAGTTCCCATTGGACCATGAATGTTGTCTTTGGACGGTTAGGATGATGTCCTCGGACCATGACGTCCTGGTCCATGAAGCGTATAATAAGGATTCCCAGGCCATGAAATTATGCTCTCGGGCTATGAGAATGATGCCTCCGAACTATGATGCCTTTGAATAATGATATGCAAAAATAAAAGGGGTCCTCAGGCCATGGCATGACGTTCTCGGGCTATGAAGATGGTGCCTCCGAACAATGATGCCTTTGGATAGATTGGCAATCTTTTAGTCCATGAGATGATGTAAATGAAGTGGCGATCTTTCAGTCGATACAAGGTATAAATGAAGTGGCGATCTTTCATCCATGCAAGATGTAAATGAAGTGGCGATCTTTTAGCCGATGCAAAGTATAAATAAAGTGGCGATATTTCAGCCATGCAAGATGTAAATGAAGTGGCAATCTTTCAGCCATGCAAGATGTAAATGAAGTGGCGATCTTTCAGCCATGTAAGATGAAGTGGCGTTCTTTCAGCCATGCAGATGGAGGTAGAGCTTAACCTCGGAAGGCAGAATGGTAGCCTTGTGCAATGTAGAGAATGCCGGTGGAGGTAGAGCTTAACTTTGGAAGGCAGAATGGTAGCCTTACGCAATACAGAAAATGCAGATGGAGGTAGAGCTTAACCTCGGAAGGCAGAATGGTAGCCTTATACAATGCAGAAAAAATGCAGATGGAAGTAGAGCTTAAACTCGGAAGGCAGAATGGTAGCCTTATGCAATGCAGAAAAATGTAGATGGTGGTAGAGCTTAACCTCGGAAGGCAGAATGGTAGCCTTATGCAATGCAGAAAAATACAGATGGAGGTAGAGCTTAACCTCGGAAGGCATAATGGTAGCCTTATGCAGGAAGTAAAAATGGCAAATGGCAGTGGAGTTTTCCTAGCTGATAGCGGATTGCGGTATCGAGATTGTTGTGGATATTGTGCCTGCCGGGGGACAGTGTTGTGCGGCTAGCAGTTGCGAGCAAGTGCAACGGTTTGAAGAGTTGTATTTCTGAACTTTGTGAGTGATCATATAGTATATTTGATGATTTTGCAACTCAAGTGCCTGCATCCAAAGAAAAATCGTGAGTTTGTAAAGGGGGAAAAGTTAGTTCGTATCCCCGCTGGCTTTGCTTGACCTGCTCGGCTTTGATCTGGCGATACTGTATGTATCATTGGGGTAGCATTGCTAAACAAGGCCATTTTAGTAATAAACATGCATGATTTAGTAAAAGCATAATGTAAGTACATAATTAAGAATAGTTTTCTTTAGATGAACCGATGACTGCGACGTGGTTCAAGACATTGCAACTTCGCTTGCTCCGGCATTTTGAGGGTCCTCCTCAAAATTCTGCCCCAGTTTACTGGGTTGCTACTTCTGACGGCTGTTAATGATAAATGGCTGGAATCGGCTTCGGAATTTTGAGGGTCCTCCTCAAAATTCTGCCCCAGTTTCCAATAGCGGGGAAAATGGAAATTTTATTGAATTGTGACCGAACCCATAGGGCTGCCTATGTATCCCCTCTTAAATGGGAATCAGGTCAGGCGTAGTTCAAATTACATAAGGAAAGCATAAAGATTACATATAATATCGCTTGACTGCGTCTGAATTGGTCGGCTTTGGCCAAACTTCTCCATCCATTTCTGCGAGTATGAGGGCTCCTCCTATTAGAACCCGGTGAACCATGTACGGACCCTGCCAGTTGGGAGAGAATTTTCCTTTGGCTTCATCTTGATGAGAAAAAAATTTCTTTAACACTAGCTGTCCCGGTGTGAATTGTCTCGGCTTGACTCTTTTGTTGAAGGCTCTGGACATTCTGTTCTGATAGAGCTGACCATGGCAAACTGCATTCATTCTCTTTCCATCTATAAGAGCTAGTTGGTTGTAACGACTCTTCACCCATTCTGCATCGTCGAGCTCTACTTCCTGTATGATCCTTAAGGAAGGAATTTCTACCTCAGCGGGAATGACTACCTCTGTACCGTAAACCAGTATATAAGGGGTTGCTCCTATCGATGTGCGAATTGTGGTGCAGTATCCTAATAAACCAAACGATAGCTTCTCGTGCCACTGCTTATGCTTTTCTATCATTTTCCTTAGTATTTTCTTGATATTCTTGTTGGTGGCCTCTACGGCTCCATTCATCTAAGGTCTGTAGGCTGTAGAATTCTTGTGTTTGATCTTGAAGGTTTCACACATGGCTTTCATCAGGTCACTGTTGAGATTGGAACCATTATAAGTGATGATTGACTCCGAAATTCCGAACCGACAAATGATATGGTCACGGACGAAGTCTGCCACGACTTTCTTAGTCACTGCCTTGTAAGATGCTGCTTCAACCCATTTGGTGAAATAACAAATTGCTACTAGGATAAACCCGTTCCCGTTTGATGCGGCGGGTTCGATTGGTCCGATAACATCCATTCCTCAGGCGGCTAACGGCCACGGTGAGCTCGTTGCATTAAGCTCATTTGGAGGCACTTTTATCATATCTGCATGTATCTGGCAACGGTGGCACTTTCGGACATACTGGATACAGTCTATTTCCATAGTCATCCAAAAATAACCAGCTCGGAGTATTTTCTTTACTAAAACAAAGCCATTCAATTGTGGACCACAGGTCCCTGCATGAAAGAATTCCCTTTAATAGCCTGGATGCTTCATTTGCGTCGACACACCTTAGTAATCCCAAATCAGGAGTCCTTCTGTACAGAATTCCTCCGCTGTGAAAGAAATTGTTGGATAACCTCCGAAGCGTGCGCTTCTGAGTAGTGTTTGAGAGTTCTGGGTATTCTCCTTTTGCTAAGAATTCCTTGATATCATGAAACCAAGGCTTTCCGTCTGCTTCTTCCTCAACATGCACAATAAGATGGCTGATCATGGATCTTTACCGGAATGGGATCAATGAAATTCTTGTCTGGATGTTGTATCATGGATGATAGGGTAGCCAGTGCATCGGCGAACTCATTCTAGAACCTGGGAACATGTTGGAACTATGTCTTTGTGAACCTCTTTCTCAACTCCTGTATATGATGTAGATAAAGGAGTATCTTGGAGTTCTTGGTCGCCCATTCTTCTCGGACCTGATGTATAAGCAAGTCTGAATCCCTAATTACTAGCAACTCTTGGATGTTCATGTCAATGGCCATCTTGAGTCCTAAGATGCAGGCTTTGTACTCGGCTATTTTGTTGGTGCACGGGAACCTAAGTTTGAAAATACCGGATAATGCTGACCAGTTTCTAATACTAGGACTGCTCCTATGCTAACTCCTTTGAAATTTGCTGCTCCATCGAAAAACATTCTCCAACTGTCATAGGATTCTGCAATGTCTTCTCCTATGAATGATACCTCTTCATCAGGAAAATATGTTTTCAGGGGTTCGTATTCTCCGTCCACGGGATTTTCAGCAAGGTGATCTGCTAGTGCTTGTCCTTTGATTGCTTTTTGAGTCACGTAGACAATTTCAAATTCACTCAACAGGATTTGCCACTTGGCCAGCTTGCCATTGGGCATGGGCTTCTGGAAGATGTACTTTAAAGGATCCATCCTTGATATGAGATATGTAGTGTAGGCATAGAAGTAATGCCTCAACTTCTGAGCTACCCAAGTCAAAGTATAGCAGGTGCGCTCTAACAGAGAATATCGGGCCTCGTACGAGGTGAACTTCTTACTGAGGTAATAGATGGCCTGCTCCTTCCTCCCTGTTTCGTCATGTTGCCCCAGAACGCAACTGAAAGCTCCCTCCAATACTACAAGGTAGAGTAATAAGGGTCAACCTGGCTCAGGTGGGACTAAGACTGGTGGTGTTGACAGGTATTCCTTGATTCTGTAGAAAGCCTTTTGTCAATCATCAGTCCATTTGGTAGCGGTGTCCTTCTTCAACATCTTAAAGATCAGCTCACAGATAATTGTAGATTGTGCTATGAATCGGCTGATGTAGTTAAGTCTCCCCAAGAAACTCATCACGTCCTTCTTGTTCTTTGGTGGTGACAATTCTTGAATAGCTTTGACCTTTGATGGATCCAGTTCTATTCCTTGGCGACTCACAATAAACCCAAGTAGCTTTCCAGCAGGAACCCCGAATGCACATTTTGCGGGATTCAGTTTCAGGTTGTACCTTCACAGTTTATTAAAGAATTTCCTCAAATCTTTCATGTTTCTTGGACTTTATGATGACATCATCAACATACACCTCAATCTCCTTGTGTATCATATCGTGGAAGATGGTAGTCATGGCCCTCATGTAGGTGGCCCCTGCATTCTTTAACCCAAATGGCATCATCTTATAACAGTACATTCCCCACGGCGTAATGAAGGCCGTTTTCTCAGCGTCTTCTTCATCCATCCAAATCTAATGATACCCAGCGAAACAATCTACTAATTATTGTAACTCGTGCTTGGCGCAATTGTCAATAAGGATGTGTATGTTTGGCGAGGGGAAGTCGTCTTTCGGACTGGCCCGGTTGAGATCCCGGTAGTCGACATAGACTCTAACCTTCCCATCTTTCTTCGGTACTGGCACGATGTTGGCTAGCCATGTTGGATATTCTACTACCCTGAGGACCTTAGCTTTGACCTGCTTAGTGACTTCTTCCTTGATTTTTAGACTCATGTCGGGTTTAAACTTTCTGAGCTTCTATTTCACTGATGGACATGTTGGATCAATTGGTAGTTTGTGCGCCACAATAGATGTTCTTAAACCAGTCATATTATCATATGACCAGACAAATACGTCCTCATATGCCTTCAAAAATTCTGTTTATTCTTTCTTTCGTGACAAATGAACACTGATCTGAGTTTCTTTGATATTTTCTGCATCTCCCAGGTTAACAATCTCGGTCTCGTCTAGGTTGGACTTGGGTCTGTTCTCAAAATTTTCAAGCTCTTTAACAATCTCTTCCAGTATATCATCTTCCTCTGAATCTATGTCTGTTTATTGCATTGTCTCATTGCATGTCACAGTTATTGGTTCATCAAGATAGGTAATAGTAATGATGTATAAATAAAGTAATGAGAGAAAATAATAAGAGTAAGATTTGTAAGGAAACCGAAATGCTTTGATAAATTTCATAACTGTTTTGAACATTGGAAGATCTTATTGCGAAAATTCAAAAATATGAAAGGAAAGTCAACTAGTAAAAATAAAAGATAGTGCATGATGCTTTGTTCAGCCTTGCTATCCCGAGGCTTGTCGGGCTCTGGTTGTCCTGATGGTCCAGTTATTGAGGCGTGCCTCTCTGCTTACGGCCTGTATGGAAGGGCCTTCCTCCCCCTCCTCCTCGAGAACAACACAATAATCCATGTCATTGTCCTCTAAGAACAAGTTTTTCACGGCTGCTAGTGCTTCCTTTTCTTCTGACCCATAGATAACATTGGTCGATTGGAAAGTCTACTCCAAATGTGGTATTGGCTGCTCCAGCGGATAGTAAGGACCGCATCATGGTGGATACAAGTGGGTGAATTCCTTCCAGGTGTACTCATATCCCAGACCGAAAGTAGTGCCATGTTTCTTCAGTTTGATAGGCTTGGTGATTCCTTAGAGGTTCTTGCCAAGTCCCTTGACAGGCTCATATCCGCTCCAGTTCAATATGCTTTCAATTTTGTTATTCCACCATTTGTCTTTGTCAATGGTGTTGACTCGCTCGATGTGGTGATAGGTTTCCCCACCTATCTTTCTCCTTCTTCCGATCGCTAGGATGGTTTGGCGACTGTTGCTACCGTCGCCGTGAATGATCACCTCTTGGTGGTTCCATTCAAATTTCATTGCCTAATGCAGTGTTGATGCTACGGCCCCAACGGCATGAATCCACGGCCGTCCCAATAGTAGATTGTAAGATGTCGGCAAGTCTATAACTTGAAAATCAACGTCGAACCAAGTAGGTCCCATTTGCAAACATAGGCTAATTTCCCCAATGGTGGATCTTTGGGAACCGTCGAAAGCTTTGACGTTGATGGCCTCATCCTTGATCTCATGCAGCCCCTTTCTCAATGTTCTAAGTGTTACCAACGGACAAATATTGAGGTTGGACCCTCCATCAATTAGGACCCTAGTGATAAAATAATCTTCATATTGTACAGTGATGTGCAATGCTTTGTTGTGACTCAACCCTTCTGGTAGCAGCTCATCTTCATGAAAAGTGATCTTGTGGCTTTCCAATACCTGCCCTACCATGTTTTCCATTTCTCCTCCGGTGATGTTGCTTGGTACATATGCCTCACTCAGCACCTTCAACAAGGCATTCTTATGTGCATCGGAACTTTGGAGCAAAGTTAGGATAGAAATTTGTGCCGATGTTTTGTTCAGCTGATCAATGACTGAGTATTCCTTGGCTTGTATCTTTCTCTAGAGATCATCGGGCCCGGTTTTAGTGATGATCAGCCGACCAGAGGCCTGCTTACTCGACTCAGCTAAATGCTCCGGAATATAAACCCTGTCGGTTCTTGTCATACCCTGTGCCGCAACTGTTTCCCCGAATTTGGCTTTCCCTTTCCTTCTCGCCTCGGCTGTGTAATCCCAAGGTATGGCATTTGTATGGAATGGTGTTACGACCAACATTACTACTGGAATGGGCACCTTTACTCTGAACGGAGCACGTGTTTTGGAGGGTAAAACCACAACTTCAAAAGGTGCGGGTGCATTTGCTGGAGACCCAAACTTGACCTTAATTGGTGTTGTCATCTTTGTGGGGAGTGGTGCTTCAAACTCAAGTGGTACAGACATGTTTACCTCGGCATTCCCAGAAGGCTAAGTCTTGACTACAATCGGATTGAGGGTGACTATTGGCTTCTTTGGTTCGTTACCTTCTGTGATTAAACCGATCGATCCTTTGGGATCCCAATCATCCTCTATAATGTGAACACCTCCACCCTTATGGTCCGGAAGAGGGTTGTTGCGGACGTTCGGAGTAGGATCCTTTGCTACAATGATCTTGTTATCGATCAGAGTCTGGATCTTATCTTTTAGAGAGTGGCATTCATCAATGGTATGTCCCTTCATGCCGGAATGGTATGCACTGGATTTATTTGGATTGACTCACTGAGAAGGGTTTTCAGGGGTTATAGCAGGAATAGGGGTGATATAACCAGTAGTTTTGAGCCTTTCGTATAGGTAGTCAATCAGTTCAGCAATGGCGGTATACTGTTTGGGAGGTCTGCGATCGAAATTTGGTTGAGGTCTAGGAACATTTTGACGTGTGGGAGGTGATTGATAGTGGGATGGTTGAGCATTATAGGCTTGGTAGACATGTGTGAATTGGGAATATCTCGGTAAAGTTGGTTGATATGTGGGAGGTGGGGGTGATTGGTATGTAGGTGGTGGAGTTTGGTAAGAGGGTGAGGGTGCTTGGTAATTCGGGGTAGGCTGATATGTGAGTGGATGTATCAGGTAGGCTTGGTATTTGATAGGGGATTTGGCTCTTTGTGCAACCATTACGGCACCTACGTCCTTTTTCTTGGACGTACCACCAGACTGTAAAGCCTTATTCGTAGCTTGCAAGGCTTCAAAGTTCGTAACCATACCACTTTTGATGCCCTCTTCAATCCTTTCACCCAGCTTGATAATGTCAGAAACTTTCTGGCTCTTAATCAACATCAACCTTTCATAGTACTACGGGTCTTGAGCCCGGACGAAAAACTTGTTCATTTGTTCTTCTTCTGAAGCAGGTCTGACCTTAGCAGCTTCTGATCTCCAGCGAGTGGCATACTCGCGGAATGTTTCCGTGGGCTTCTTCTTTAAGTTCTGAATGTAGAACACATCTAGTGCATTTTTTGTATTGAACCTGAATCTGTCCATAAAGTCGGACGCCATACTCACCCAATTTGGCCATTTTTTCAGGTCTTGGCTGATGTACCAAGACAGAGCATCTCCTTTTAGACTCTTCATGAAAAGTTTCATGTGGATCCTCTCGTCTCTCCCCACTCCGATCGTTTGTCATAGTATGTTCTCAAATGAACTCTTGGATCCTATGTACCATCAAACATCTCGAACTTAGGAGGTTTGTACCCCTCGGGTAGTTCGACATCGGGTTGTATGCAAAGATCTTCATAGTTCAACCCTTCAATCCTTTTACTTCCTTCGACGCCCTGAATTCGGATAGTCAATTTCTTGAGTTCAGCAGCCAGGCTCCTAATGAGTGAGTCTTTATCATCAGACTCAGGTGTGCTTGAGACAGGTTGGGTGGAGTGTGGCATGGTTTCCACATAGATGTGGTTGTTATGATGAGTGTGGAAGTGGTCATTTGTGGAGTTTAAAGGTTCCGGGATGAGCAGTGGAGTACTGTTGGGAGTGTGGTAAGTATTGCAGTGGTGGTGAGGAGCGGGATGATTTTGTGGTTTTGAGATATTTTGTGGAGGTATGGGGTTGATATCTGGGGTGGTGAGGGAAAATGACAAGTTTGCCAGATTCCGAACCTGATCAAGTTCCTCCCGAAATTTCAACAGTTTCTGCTTGAGTTGGGACGCACTTTCTTTGGAGACCTGAGCACCATGAGTGACCTCTACCCGTTCAGTTGAGTTTTCCTTTTTGGTGTTGTTCAAATCTTCCATCTTTCTTTTGTTCCTATTTCTGACGGGTCTAGGAGGAGGAGTGGGTGGAGGGCCCTTGGATCTTGTGGAATATGATGATGATGCCAGAGTGCATGAACTAACCTTTGGAGGGAGGGAATAAATAAAACAAAAGTAAAAACAAAAAGGTAACAAGTCAGTGCGGATTATAAGAAAGTGTTGCGATATTTAAATACATAATACAAGAATGTAAATTGCGTCCTAATTTGGGAACCTCGTTGTGCCCGAGGTAGGCCTAGCGACAAATTGATTTGGAGAACTTAGTATGCTAAATGCCTCATTTTATTGATAAAGAGCAGACGAATCCCAAAACGGCACTAAATAACAAGGAATAAAATGTCACTAGTGGCCATTGGCCTTATTATATTTTATATAGTAAAAGAGAAATCCTATCTAGTTGGTCCCAGAAGGACCTTCCCCAGACTCGGCATCGTTGGCTCCATCGAATAGCTTCACCAGCTCGCGAAGTCCCAGCAGCAGGTAGGCTCTGGCCAGGTGTCCACCCTTGTTTCCTTCAGCATTCTAGCAGTCCTCGATCCTCTTGAGTAACTTCCTTTCCAGCTCCACTAAACCTCGTTCCAGGTATCCTAATCGCTTGTTGGCACTGACAGCCATGTCTTTCCACTCTTCAATCAGTTTTTGGTGGGCTTCTTGAATCTCACGGTGCTGGTTTTCACATTCTTGAATCCTCTTGCATAGTTGGTTGTATTTGACTTGTGCTTCAGCCCTTTCATCGATGATTCTGTGACCTCGAACAAACCCGGGTTGGCCTACACCATTATGATTATCCTCCATCTAGCCTGAATAGTATGGGGTGTAGCCAGCATGGTATCTGTATGGTTCGATAGTATCTCTTACCATGATGATCTTGGAATGCCACATATGCTGAGCTTGGCACTTATAAGGACTGTCATCAACTTGGAAGTCAGCCCGGAAGTGTCTCATCTTGTCGACCCTTGGTATAACCTACTTCCTACCAGCCTGTCTCATAACTCGTAGAGGGACATAAGGGTAGGTTCCTCTCAAACCGATCAGTATCAGAAATGGTGCGTCCCTGGATCGGGCGATGAACTCTTCAGTAGGGAACATCCATTATATTTGATCCTTAGATAGATTTTCAAACAACTCCACCCACCACTTGGCATCTTCTGGCTGAGCAAACATGTTGGGCATGTAGTTCATTCGCCTTGGTTGATGGAAGTCTATATGATCGTCCCAGTCTCTATGCTGAATCTCTTGCCGATATTCACCCCTTAGAAGATGCTTCATGAGCCAAAGATGGAGTAGCAAGTTGAAGCCCTCGAACTGTTGGGCTCCTTATTGACACTTTTCCAAAGCTCGGTATATCTCTGCGATGATCATAGGCACTATGCTAAACGATTGTCCACCAATTCCCTCCATCAAAGTTTGGGTAAACATGGCTAGCCTGGTGTGGATCCTTGCCTTCTTCATTGGAAACACTATCATCCCCAAGAAGTAGAACATGAAGACAAAGACCCTTCGGTGAATATGCCCCAACGATGCAAGGGCAAACTCATCCGGATAAGTACGGTAGGATTTGCTGTGACCATACCTCCCGTACAGATAATCAAAGGGGATGTAAGACTCCTTCAAACATGTCAAGTCTGGATTCTTCTTTAGGCCCATCATTTTGAGGAAACCTCTACCCTTGCGATTTTCCAGCATTAACAAACCCGGGGTATCCCATGGTATGCCAGCCAATCCTCCTACTTCCTCTAGCAGGGGTGTCATCTTAATCTCCCCGAAGCAAAACACATACCTATCATAGTCCCAGAACAGAGTAGCAGCTTCTATGATTTTGTTGTTGGGTTGGACCTCCAGGAGGGAAGGTAGATTTTTTAGGTATTTTCGGACAAGAGTCTGATCACTAGAATGAAGATCCCCCCACCAGCTTAGCAACCTTGGGTGGATGTTTGTGACCATGCCGAATCTGGGGACTTCGTGCCTCATGTTTCTGCAAGACAAAAGGGTTAGGCCCTTACCCCACCAGACTCGACTATTAAATACCAATAATTGGCATAAAAGCATTTAGTTCTCCAAATAAATGCACAGAATGTGGTAGTGTCCGTTTGGGTTTTTTGAAAACCCAGTGGACTTTGGACAAGGCTATCTTAAAGAGTCATTATGCGGACAACATAACTGACTCGGCTAAGTTTGACCATGATACATGCACAATTAAATAGAGTAAGGTTTCTATGGGGGTTTTAGACTGGTACCCTTGAGCGGACAACTCAAGAGAGAAAGGCACGGAAACGTCGACTACACCGTTGATCGACTGGTTTTACCGCAAATACGCCTTTGTCGAATTTAAAGGGTGAAAATATCGGAAAAGCGCAACCACTCATTATAAGCATTGCTATGGTATTTGTTTGGCACGAGTGGAATATGATGTTGAAAACATGCTTATGCAATGATTAAAACAAGTTGTTACGTATTTGCATGTTCATAAAGTAATAATTACAATAATTTGAAACAGTAATAAAGGAGTGCAGTAAAAGAAACAAGGGAAAGAAACAAGAGACGAGTCAGTTTCGTAGTAGAAGAGGGAAATAAATACTTAAGGGCATTAAATAAAGACATATAAAGAAGCGTAAAGTCACAAATAACATGAAATGGTAAAAGCCTAAAAGATATCCCCAGTAGAGTCGCCATGTTGTCGCGCCCCCTTTTTCTCGCGAATCGGGCTCATGACATTTGGAAGGACAACTCGTTCCCTTTCGGGAATTGGGTTTGAATTGAAGAGTCGCCACCTAATGATTTGAGTGCATTAGGACACTAAGAAGAATTTGATTTAGGAAACCAGAGATTGGGTAAGGGCTTGAAATTATCCCGAGGGGAAGGTGTTAGGCACCCCTCAGGATCCACTAGTGTGGTTCCCGGCCAGGCTATGGTTGTGACTTTAAGTACAAATAACATGAAGGAGAGTAAGACTTCAAATAAGAGGGGATTTGCACATAAGGGTTACAAATAGATGAAATTAAAAGAAAACAAAAGAAAAGCTGAATTTTGAGAAAATAGTTGGAAATTTGAAAGTAAACAATGAAATAAACAAGTAAAGGAAAGGGGGTCCTAGGTTTATAAATAATATGGATCACCCCACACAACATTCGGTAATCACTCCTCAATGAGGGGCTACACGAGATGTTATCGCGTGGTCATCATATCCATATCTACCCTCTCCCACCCCGTTAAGGTATTAAAGCGCGGAATGGTCTCGTTTACTTATTGCATGCTATTATCCGTCCCGATCCTATCAGTCCCGGAGGCATTTGGGACTACTAATCCTAAAGGAAAGGGGTATTAGGCTTTGTAGTTTCAAAGGCAAAATTCTAAGGCGACAAACAAAAACACATGTAGCAAGTTTGGGGAGAAAGCACATAAACAAATAAGGCTCAAACAGACCTCCTTAAAACCAAAGAAAAGCACATAGTTTAGCATTTCTTGCACATACTGCTTAGGGTCTGATTAAAACTTAAAAGTTAGAGCAGGCTGATTTATCACATATTTTCAGATAAGAAGTCCGAATTAGGCCTGCCCACTGGTTGTAATTAATAAAGACTGGTGCAGTTATAAACTTTTACCTTAAGGCTTGCCTAAGTGTTGGAAAAAGCTCATATATCTACTGATTTCAGAAGAGATGAGGTAAATTGAATACATACTGATTTTAGAAAAAGAGTTGTCAGTTGTTAAGGAAAAGTGAGTTTTAACAAGAGCTATAAGTTCTGCAGACGTTAGACACTGGTTTTAGACTTATAAGCGAGCGAAACGTTTCAGACTTGGTTATTAATTCCTATAGGCATGCTTTCTATGCATTGTTGTTTAAAAAAAACCTTTCACAGACATAATGAAATGCAGAAAACCCTATAGGCATGACATCTAGATGCAGTTGATTATTTTTAAGCCCTATAAACATATTTGCCTAATGAAGGATGCATATGCCGGATTCAGATCGACCTATATGCATGTTGTGTATGCAGAATTCCTATAGACATGGTTTCTACATGTGAAAGTGTAAAAATTCAGAAAAAACTCCTATAGGCAGGATATCTATATGATACGCAGAAGTTCAGAAGCGAACTATAGGCAGGATATCTATATGAATGCAGAAATTCAGAAACATCCCCTAGGCAAGATATCTACCCTTTACATACAGTTATCCCTCCCTTTTCCACTAGCCACCCCCAAGAGTTTTATTACAAGTTATTACAGCCTAGAATGAAATAAGAAAAGAAAAAGTACATCAGAAATTAACAGTACAACCAAGGGGAGCCTAATTCAGACTCCATGCCTGAAATATAAGATGAACCAGCTCCAAGAGATCATGATCCAAAGCCTTCCTCTCATTTGGATGTGTCAGAGTTCCCAAAGAGCCTCATATGGACTCCGGGCAGTGCTCACACCTAAATGTACTACAGGATTAAGACATAGTGCAGTGTGGAAGGGTCAACCCTCAAGTGTCCAAGTTTAGAGGGAACTCAAGGTCCCAAGGCAAGGCTCACAAGAGGGGGGCAGAACTTAGAGACTAAGAGAGAGTGCAAGTGCAAAATTTTGAAAAAGGTAAAGGGGAAGGGAAAACAATACACATAGGGATATAGGGAATGGGGAGTTGCAAGAGGAAAAAGGCAGGCTAAAGGGGGCATAACTAACAATGGGAGATGCTGGCACGCCCCTAAGCCTGTTTAGAACACATTGTTTGGAGGTTAGGATCCTTTAAAGGATCAAGTTCAATCCATAGACAATAACTTGCATATTTCCATGTTTTAAACTGTAACTCAAAGCACATAAAGGGGGTAGGAGCAGGAATTCATAGCAGAAACAAACAAAAAGAAGTCAACATGCTAGTTTAAATATTCAACTTTGCAGAAGTAGTAAAGTAGATATGGATACAGAAAGCTGTAAATAAACACATTGTGGTGATGCTGAAACTTAAATTAGGACATACCAATTTCAAAGAAAACAAACAAAGAAAAGCAGTAGGTCTTGTAGACAGGCCACAATGCAGACAAGAAGAGAATGTTATTGTGGGAGAGTATGAGTTTAAAAGGATTCTGATGTGTGTTCTGTGTGTGAAAGAGGGTCGTGCCTTTTATAGTGTAGAAATCATGCAGAAATAAGGTCAGAAAATAGTTAAAGAACTGATTGTTAATCAATTACACAAGGCTTCCCTTAATTAAGGGATTCAGATTCAAACGGGTAAAACCATTTAAGGAAAGGAATTAATCAAACACTTTGTACAAAGTAGGCAATTAGGGGTGAATACATAAAAGTTATTTAAGGACAGGGTTTTGATAATACACGGTTTGTTCAAATAAGGTAAGAAGATCAATTAACAACCAGTAAATCAAAGGGTCTGAGACTTTGTTATGAATGAACTGGGTCAGAAAGATGGGAAAGGTTTTAACTTAAGGGAAAATCAGCAAACAATGGAAGGAAATCAATCAGACCAGAATTAGAGGGGAGTACGAACTAATCACAAAATTTGAAAGTTACTTTAGAGGTAAGTTCATCATATATAAGGAGCATGTTAAGCATGAAAGAAAACTGTCATGTCATTGTAAAATCAGTAGAAAATTCAGGGTAGAAGAGTTTAGCAAAAGAGTCAGAATCATATACAAACATGGAAGTCCAAACTCAGTTCAGAGACTCAAAGTCAGTCTGGAAGAATTAGGGGTCTTTTGATATAAAAACCCTAGCTAGGGCAAAACACAAAGCAAAGATAAGAGGGCAAGCAATTGAATCGAAACATGTTTAGAAGTTTCAGAAAAGAACTGAAACTTCTTCATGCTTCTTTTAACAACAGAACTTATAAGAAAACATGATAGCAAAGTAACATGCAAACACAGTAGAAGGATTCAAAGAACATAATGGAAAATACTGATAAGAACAGTAGAAGAAGCATGCTTAAGAGGTTTTCTAGAAGAAACTTAAATAGGGCTCAGCAGAAGCCAAATAAAGAAACTTAAGAACTTAGTAGGAAAATATAGTAGAAGAACACAAGAACACCGGAAAAGTACAGTAGAAAAGCATATAGGAAAACACAATAAGATAAACATATAAGAACATGGTAAAAGAAAAAATACAAGATCGCAGTAGAAGCAAATACACATAAAGGAAAAAGAAAGTCAGAAAATACTTAAACATTTTCTCAGAAAACCCTAGATCGGAAAAGAAGTGGTTTTGAAATTAATTTTTTGAAAGAAAAGTTAGGGAAATCGTTTGAAAACTCAAGGAGAGCATAGATACACAACGGATCTAAAGAAATCGGAGAAAACCTCAAAGGGTTGGGGTTTCAGAAGAACCCTAGAGATGAGAAAGGCTTTGAAAGGTCACCGATCTGAGTCGGAGAGGTAAGAATCAAGCTCAAACCACCATGGTAGGCCGGAGTAAGGCCGGAGATGACCGTGAAACCTCGAGCCGGTAGAGGTCTAAGTACAAACCTTCGAGACCAGGCCTCGAATCTTCAGGTATCAAACATGTGGGAGCAAGAGGGGTGGGTATAAGACTTTCATAGCATGAGAAGCCATGGATTCCGGTGGGTTTCAAGGCGGAGATGGTAAGAGGCGGCTAGGGTTTGAGAATATTCGAGAGAGTTTGAGAGAGGGGAGGGTTTCAAAGGCGGTTGGTATGTGAGAAGTGAGGAGGTTAGGGTGGTCGCTTGGATTAAAAAAAGGTAAGAACGAACATGGGCCATTGATCTCAGAGATCAACGGCCAAGATGAAAGGGGGTCTGGGTCGGGTAGGATTTTAATTGGGTCAGGAGCAGGTAATTTAGGAATTGGGCCGGTCAAATTTGAAATTGAAATTGGGTTTAATTGGGGGGTTGTTTTGGGCTAAAATTGAAATAAATAGGGCTAGTATTTAAATAGCCACTTTTTCCTTTTTTATTTTATAAAAATAGTAAAATAATTTCTAAAAACAAATTAAAGGTACTAAGTTAATTAATAATATTTAAATTAAAAATATTGGAATCAATTTTGTAATTATAAACGTAATTAAATCTTAAAATAGGCTAATATTGCAATTAAGTGCAATTTAGCTTTAAAAATACTAAATAAATTTATAAAAATGTGCAAAAATTACTTTAGCTATATTTAGGTATAAATATAAGAATACAATAAATGAATCACCAAAAATGATAATTTGGGAATAATTATTGGTTTTTATACTGCTAAAATAGGACAATAAATTGATTTTAAAATCTTTTAAAAATTAGGAAAAATACTAAAACGTTTGGACATACTTATATATGCATACATATGCTATTTTGAAAGTATTTTTCATAAAAAAAATATACAGAAAAAATTGGGTATCAACAATACTGATACCTAGAATCCCATAATTAACATAGAAAATACCACAAGTCTTGACATCTTCCAATAAAAACTCAGTTTCTAACCACATATACAACTTTAAGATACCCAATTGTTACATGTAATATCGAGAGTCATTCACTCTATTCAAACTGCAATTAGCCTGATCAAACGAATGGAACCACTCTTGCCTCAATAGCACTCCGACACCGCAGAGTGTAACCTCACCCTAGAACAACCAAGCCACTTCCCGCTCTATGCACCGAGCATCTATTACCAACAACAACTCATGACATGCCGTGATTCTCTTACCCTATGAAGCCTAATATAACCTTTGTCAAAATTTTCCTTTACTCGAGCTATCCTCGGTCTCAATTTCCGCAAGCCATAACTAATTCACTCGCACGCCTCAAACTGGAACCGACATAGCACCTAACCGTGCAATCATCTAATCAATAGCAGACTCCCCACTTGGCTCAAAGCCATAGGTCAAGATACACCCAATAACTCATAACACTTATACTCTATTGATTTCATAATACCATAGTGAGATTAAACTTAAATCCTTTATAAACGTGTGAAAACACAGATCATATAGAATTTTAACTCTTCTGCAAATCTTGCATTCACTCTCACAACAGTTAAACTCACTCTCTTAAGCGACCCAATTTAAATTACAACATATATCTCGCACTTGCAAATGAGATCTTCTAACAGACAACATAAGGATCGCACAAACCTTCGAACACTCTGCAGGAGATAACCCACCTACTTCGCCTCCAACTAACATTTCTGTATGCCTTCCACCGTCATAAAATGTACGCAGTCACTTAGTCTTCCCGAGACTAAACTCATACCGTGACATGAAATTTACTTCACTCTCAACTGGGAAACATGAAAAGATTCTTCACACGCCCATGACTCGAGGATATATCTCGAATCAAGATGGAATTCAAGCACCTAATAGTTCTTCTATCCTCCAGCAAACCCTTCTCGTCGCTTCCAAATCATGTGGATACATCTCGCAGTACTAACATACTCATCACATAGATATCCAGTCGTCAATTCTAATAATAGGGGCACTACTGAATATATAAGTTCAAAAACACGTGCCCACACAATCAACACCTCGGTGCTCAAGCCATAGGCAAAGATCCGGCCTCAAGTCCTCTAGACTGGCCCAACATCAACTCACAGAGATCACATCTCGTCCCTCAATCAGGGAATCATAAGCCATCGATGCACATCTGATACTGAGCGCTCATGCGCGCATACGAATGCGTGGAAGGAATTCAAAGAGTTATATTTCAAGCTGGCTCAAGGACGCACGACAAGAATTCAAGAATGTGAAGTTTTTCCTAAAGGTTCTGCAGCCTCTCGAGGATAAATACAGACGTCTCCGTACCGATCCGCGAGACTCTACTAAACCTGCTCATGACTCATGAGACCTAAGTAACCTAAAATCTAATACCAACTTGTCACGACCCAATTTCCCGAACCCAGTCGTGATGGCGCCTGTCGTGAACACAAGGCCAACCAATTAAACCCAATTCACTTTTTAAAACAGTTAAACAAATATAACAGCAGTCTAAACATGATTTAATGATAATAAGTAGCGAAAATACAACCCGACATAGCCCTAACCGAGGTGTCACAAGTCACGAGCATCTACTAAGGTAATAAATACAACTGAAAAGTCTGAAATGTACAAGACGCAGAATAATGAAATGAAGGGGGAGAAAAGCGGTGCTGCGAACGCCGACAACTACCTTGCTAAACTCCGGTGACTCTACCTCCGATCAGCCAATACCCGCTATCGGGTTAATAAATACCTGAATCTGCACATAAGGTGCAAGGAGTAAAGTGAGTACTCCAACTCAGTGAGTAACAAATGTAAATACTGACTGAAGGCAAGAAATCACGTAAAACATATCAAGATGTTGTATAGAAGCAGTTCAAAACCAGTAAGAAAGCAGTGAAGCTATAAAAATCTCTTAAAATATCTTAGCTCGGTTTAAACTTCTTTGAAAATGACTTTTTCAACAGTTACGCAAATGAATACAAAACAGTTAGTGCAGATAAGCATAGAAATCTGCCTCTCGGGCACAATACCATAGTTTAACAGGTAAATGACCGATAAATATGAAAGATAAACACATAAAGGTTCTCCCCTCGGGCACAATGTTAATAACTCTGCCCCTCGGGCAATATCTCAGAACAATACCAGCTTCTCGGGCAAATCACATAGAACAATATCAGCCCCTCGGGCTATCACATAGAACAATATCAACCCCTTGGGCTATATCTCACATCACAATGGGTACCCGCGCTCACTGGGGGGTGTACAGACTCTGGGAGGGGCCCCTTACAGCCCAAGCACAATATCAAGCCATCTCGTGGCATCAAATCTAGACCCCCGACCTCATATCAGTCAAGCCACCTCGTGGCGTATATATCTCAGGTCCTCGGCCTCATAAACAATATCAACAAGCCATCTCGTGGCGTACATATCTCAGGCCCTCGGCCTCAAATCAGTATCAGTGTTTCCTCACAAATAGGCCCTCGGCCTTACTCAGTCAAAAATACTCACAAGCCCCTCGGCATTAGTAAAACAGTATTTCTCAGCCCAAAACATCATTTAAAATATCATTTAAGTCCCAAAATAGAGTAAAAATGGCTGAGTAGTAAAACAATGGAAAAAACATGACTGAGTTCAATTAATAAGTCAAAATAGTGATGAAATAGTAATAAAAATCCCCGAAAGGTTCAAATAGTTGGCACAAAGCCCAAATATGGCAATCAGCCCAAATCATGATGATAATAAATAAGTTTCAGTCAAATATGCGATAAAATCATCAATCGGGATGGACCAAGTCACAATCCTCAATAGTACACGACCCCCACGCTCGTCATCAAGCGTGTGCCTCACCTCAATATAGCACTACGATGTGCAATCCGGGGTTTCAAACCTTCAGAACATCATTTACAATCATTACTCACCTCGAATCGGCTAAATCTCTAGCTTGCGATGCCTTTGTCCCTCAAATCGGCCTCCACGCGCGTCGAATCTATCCAAAATTAGAACGAGAACATCAAAATATGCTAAAGGAACAAAGCCCAAGCGAAAACAATCAATAAAGGGCACAAATACCGAAATTAGCAAAACCCGAGCCATGGGCCCGCTTCTCAAAACTCAGAAATTTTCCCATCAATAGATTCCTCATCTCCCCACAAGTCTATGCATATCAAGAATACCAAAATCGGAGTTCAAATGACCCCTCAAATCCTCAATTTAAGGTCTCTTATTCTCAAGCCCTAATCCTCCATTTTTAGCCCTTTAATTCCTTTAATTACAGCCTTAATCCATGAAATACTACCATAGAAATGTGTTTTTACGTCCAAAAATCCTTACCTTAACGAAGTCTCTTGATTTCTCTCTTCAGAATCGCCCAAAAAGCTCCAAGGTCGAAGTCAACAATGGTGGAATAATTCAAACTCGCGAAATGAAATAACATATATGGTCTGCCCAGGCCTTTCCGCATCTGCGGTCAAAGATCCGCTTCTGCGATACCGCATTTGCGGTCTAAACCTCCGCTTCTGCGGAATTCACTTACTCAGCCAACACCGCTTCTGCGACAAAACTTCCGCATCTGCGACATCGCAGATGCGGTCACCATACCGATTCTGCGGTCGCCGCACATCTGACCCTTTTCGCTTCTGCGATAAATCACCTGCATCTGCGGCGCTGCATCTATGGTACCCAATCCGCAGATGCGAAAATACCAGAAGCAACAATATCAGCTGCTGCAACGAAATTCCAACCTCTCCGATAACCGTCCAAAATCACCCCGAGACCCCCAGGACCTCAACCAAAAGAACCAACACATCCTAAAACCTTATTCAAACTTGTTCCAATCATCAAAACTCCTATAAACAACATCAAATCACCCAAAGCACATCCGATTCAAGCCTAAATTTCCAAAAATTTTCCGAAATACGCTTTTGATCAAAAACCCAACCAAACCACGTCCGAATGACCTAAAATTTTGCACACACGTCACAAATGATACAACGAAGCTACTGCAACTTCCGGAATTCCATTCTGCCCTTATATCAAAATCTCATCTATCAACCGAAAAACGCCAAAATCTTAATTTCGTTAATTCAAGCCTAAACCTTCCACAGACTTCCAAAATGCATTCCGATCACGCTCCTAAGTCCCAAATCACCTAACGGAGCTAACCAAATCATAAAAATTTCGATCCGAGATCATATATAAACAAGTCAACTCTTGGTCAAACCTTTCAAATTTTAAGCTTTAAACTGAGAACTGTTCTTCCAAATTCATTCTGATCATCATGAAAACCAAAACCCACGATTTACATAAGTCATAATATATCACACGGGGCAGGTCATGCACGAGATCTAGCGAGCAAAGTACAAAGGCTCAAACTGACTAGTCGGGTCGTTACAAGGATCATGGCCGAATTTAGCACAATCAACACAATACTTCGACCTCCAGTCATATCATATATCTTGATGAATCACACCAGATGGGGTTTGTAGTTCAATACAACTAGGGATGGAGTGTGCTATGTTTGTTTCTACTAGCACTCTAGCATAGGAAATGCGATCCATCTCAACTGTAAATAGATCCTTGTACAGAGGTTTACCAATTACACTAGCCAATTTACTTAATGATTCAGTAGACCAACAGCCAACAGGTAGACTAGGGAATTTCACCCATAACGGAATAACAATTAAGCAATCACGATAAAAAACAAAGTCAACAGTTCAATTCTTCAATATAAATGGCTTGTTATGATACGTATAAGGACCATACTGCATTACACGATCTCTTTCAGATATAGAATCAAATCTAAATATGTAATATCTATCATCATGGTATAGGATTTTGGGTTTGGTGACAAAATTCCAAACATTCCCCACATAATTCTCCATAGACGTGATATATGGAGTATCATCCAATACATACCCATCATAGATGACCTCCAGTACTCCTCTTGTTCTCTAATGTCTTCCTCAATGATTTTAACAACAAAAGTGTCACCACGCATAGCAGGAGGAATATAGGTGAGGAGTTTACCCATTTGTGTGCTACGATTCCACTGGTAGGGTTTCTCCTCTTTTGGGGAATCTTCCTTCAAACCTTGTTCCACCATCGAAGGAGATGTTGCAACAACAAGATTAGGTTTCCTAGAGTTTACAACTTCAGAAAATTGAAGTCGACGAAGAATTTCAGTCCCCGTTATTCTCACAATTCATTTTCCAGATGGGTCAGATTGATTCTCAATTTTTCTTAGATGGGTTGAAATTTCAGAGGCAAGAAGCTACCGAACGTTAATGGTTGCATATGATGTTGAATACCACTCGCAATGTGACTAGAGCAGACATCGCAACAGGCGAAGGTACAGTGGATAGTGTAGAAGTCATTTTCTCACAATATGTGTATGTTAGCAAATCTCGCTAAATGTGCCCCGAGAGAAAAAATATGACTTCCACTGATAGCCATATAGGTGAGAGCTTCATCTTCAAGTAAACAATATTCTTCTCTCACAAAACTGTAATATATTTTTAAATAAAATACACGTTCAAACATAATATTAAATTTCAAATACATTTTTTAACATAACTTCAAAAAATACTATTTTTTTCAATTCTCATATTTTTTATGTCCGTACTTAGTAAGTTTTTTAATTTTAGTAAACGAAATATTTTGGAAGCACTTTTTTCCAAGTTTGGTTGTAGAGGATGTTTTAGGCATCATTTGTTTGCACTTAATGGAGGTCTGAATCTTAATAATTCAGATTTCAGATATTAAGTGCGTTTGTTTTTAAAGTTTGAATCTTAATTATTCAGATCTTAATCATTAAGTATTTTTTTTTACTTCACAACCACTTAACATGTCTGAATAGGTCTGTATGATTAAGATACATAACAGAGACTTAATTTTATTAAAATGCTATCACATATTCATTATTAACTGCCGCCACCGCCTATCATTATCAACTATCACCATGACGCCGCCACCACCAGCATACTCAACCACCACCTCCACCACCTCCACCATCATCCTCAATCATAGCCACCACCATTATCGACTATCACCACCCACTATCCCCACCAGTCCGACCACCATCATTCTCACTCACAATCAACACGCATCCACCTCAACTACCACAACCGACCACCCCATCGCCATCAATAATCACAGCCGGTATTGCACATCATTATAACCTACCACCACCTATCCACCACCTTCCTCAGTCACGACTACTATCATCACCACCCATTATTAATTATCACCACTCACCACCACCATCCTCATCACAATTGCCACCATTACTAATCACTACTAGCATGAACCACCATCATCAACTAAAACTACCACCAACCACCGCCTCTAGTTGGCATTAACCCGTTAGCCATCACCACTAACAACTATTATATTTTTAAAAACTATATATTTTATTGATAGAATATTAGATTAGTTAGTATTTCATTTGAATTTTATTTTATTAATTTTCAAATAAAGATAAATTTTATATATTCAGATGTTAAAATTAAACAGTCTTAATTATTTTTATTCAAATTTTAATACACATCTTAATATATTGAAATATATATTGAGATTCGGTCTTAATCTTAAAAAAAAAAAAGGAGTCCTTAGACACCTTTGCTCAAAAAAGAAGATTCTCACCGTACCAGGGCCCCACCACCCTCAAAAAAGACACACCCCCTCCAAAGATAATAAAGTTAGAAGAGTGTGTGTGTTTGAGAGGTGGGGTTGTCTTAAACGGAAAGAAGAAAAAAAGAAATTTGGTATATAACAGTAGCAGAAACTGAAAAAGTTTTTGATGGAAATAGACTAGAATAATAAATAAATAAATAAACATAAGAAGAGAAAGAGAGAAAAAAGGTATATTGTATTTGATCCAGAACTAGAAGGGGTTGTGGAATTGGGTAAAGGCATTTAGGGGATGACGTCTTCTACTAGTAGTGAGAAACAGCCATTAGTGGAGTTAACGAAAGGCGTCAATGGCCTCGAAAAGGTCCTTCTCCGGGAGGTTCGCGGCAGTTCTGCCGAGGTACATCGCCTTTTTTTAAAATGTCATTTTCGTTTTTTAGTGGGTAATGTGTAGATTTTGCGAGAGATCTTTTCTTTTTCTTTCTGGGTCATTCTGAATTATCTTATGTTATTGGATTGTTACTTGTTTTTTGTGTAGATTTTGTGGGGAATTTTTGTTGTTATAAGGAATACATGTTTAATTTCTTGAATCTTAGTGGTTTTTGTGGGGTATCTTTGTTAACTTTTTATTGTCATTTTATTTTGGTTTGTTGAAGTTTAGGGGGTAATGTTTTGATATTTTGAGAGATTTTTTATTTTTTCTTGTTTCGTGTAATTGAGTTTCTGGGTTATTTTTAAAAAATTGTGATTTCTTGAAGTTTAGTGGTTTTATGTATAGAATTTCTTTTTGGTCTCTTGATGTTTAATGGGTAATATGTAGATTTTGTGGGAGATCTTTCCATTTTCTTTCTTCGTGTAATTTGGTTTCTGTGTTATTTTGGAAAAATTGTTATTTCTTGAATTTTACTGGTTTTATGTGTAATTGGGATTTTTTTTTTTTTAAGAAATACATGTTTTGATTTCTTGAATCTTAGTGGTTTTCGTGTAGATTTTGTGGGTATCTTTGTTAGTTTTTATTGGGTCCCTTTGTTTTTTGATTTGTGGAATGGTTTATCTTTAAATTTATGTGATGTTTTGGTATAGATAGATGGTTTTGTTTTTAAAGTATAGGGTTGGGAAGGGGGCCATTAGGGTGAGGATCTGAATCTGTGTAGCAATTCAGTAGAATGTCGATTGTCATTGTTTGAAATGCTAATATGGTTTATTTGGCATTGCTTTAGTTTTTGCTTGTGTTTGTTTGTGTATACACTGGAGAAACTCACGTATTGGGCTTGTTATGTTGAATTGGTTTGAGATGAACATAAAACCTTCAGTTTCTGAAAGTGCATGCATCGGTAGAAACCCTTAAAGAATGGATTACACTTAATATAATATCTCCTTTTCCGGCCAGTTGGAGTGGCTGCCGTTTTCAAGTAGTTGACTATTGCATTTGAGCTTTTGATGATTAAGCAGTGTGGCTTTATTGGAACTTGAAATGAAAATATTTTTTCGCAACATTGTTGGATGTACTTTCATATCAAAACCAAGAGGATTAAACCTCTCAAATCTCTAGGAGAGCGAAAGTGTAGTGAAGCAGATTGTGTACCCCAAGATATGCTCTGCACTTTCAGGTTTCATTGAGCAACAGCCTTGCTCCTGTGCGTATTCTTACGTTTGTAGTTATTATTGACTCGCATAAGTTTGTGAAGAGTAGTCAGGGAAGGTATATATATACTGTATACGTTAAGCTGGTGAATGGCGTTGCAAGATTTTGCCTGACTTTCCTCCATTTCTTATTACTGACTTGGTGTACAGAGACCTATGTCTTCTGTTTGAATGAATTCTCATTATCAGGTTTTCCTTCTGGGGGAATCTCAAGCTTGCTGTTTCTTTTTTTTTTGGGTGGAGGATTGGTTTTTTTCCTGTTTACAATATGCAAATTTTTGAAGTTTTCATAAAGAGTTCAATGTGTCATTATAATTTTTTCTGCACTCTTTTATATGCTTTTAGCATTTTAGTTTAGTTATCAACATCCCTTCTTAAGTGTCCTCCTTTGCAGGTGTATCTCTATGGCGGTCAGGTGACATCTTGGAAGAATGATCACGGAGAGGAATTGCTCTTCGTTAGTAGTAAGGTATTTTTCATGTTGTACCTTCTTGATGGAATATTCTGTCAAACAGCTATTACTAAAATGACTTTCTGTTAGTTTCCTATGTATTCTGATCAACCATATGTCTGATGATGTTCTAAGGCAAGGTTTTGGTTGGCGGAGGGAAAGCTAATTTCAAGAATTTCTGGAATATATTGTTACATAGAAATTTTTTCATCCTCTTCCCATTGAGTGAGTTGAAGAGTTTCCTCCCTTCGCTGACCACCTTTGACCTATAATTTGGGTGGACTATCCAACTCATGGTTCTATGAGTGCCAACTGCCAAAACATTTAGCTCTTGTGCTGGTTGAACATGCTGAAAAGATCAATTGCTACTGAGGCGGTGAGGCCTAAAACAATACTTAGTAGTTAGTTACCTGCAGCCTGCAGGAGTAAAAGGGTTTTCGAATCTGGAGATTGTCTTGCTTCTTCAACCTTAGTGGAAGCATTAACCAGTTTATTCTGTTTATACAAGTCCTTTCCCTCTGAATGGTTTGGGAGATTTTAAATAGGGCATGTACGTTACCAGATCGGGAACATAAACAGTTGTTTAATGTCTATTCGTTGGAAAAATCACTATATATATTGCTTCTATGTTACATGGAACCTCCAAAACCTCTTGCCATTCACCCGTGTCAATCCAATACAAAGGTGTGGTGTGGGATATGCATCAGGTTGTCAACTTACCTGGGGTGCAGAGGCTGAAACCATGACCAAGAAGTGTAGCTTGGTTGAATTTATTGTTTCGATTTCCTTAGTTACATTTCTCCCCGATTTGTTAAGTTTTGTGTATGTATCATATATATGCATGTATTTATGTATATAGATATGTACTTGTATACACACACACACAAAATAATCCTTCTCTCTTAAATCTTCAAGGCTGTAAGCTTAGGTAGTGATGAGATCTGTTCATACATGTGTGTGTATACACCCATACATACATAGATATGTGTCTGCAATGTGTATGTGTATTATTTATACATACGCACACACAATGATCCTTTTTAGTTATATCCTTAAGGTGGTAAGCTTTGGCAGTTGTGAGAGCTGTCCTTATGTTGGTAAACGTACAATGGATCGGATTAGCCCGTATTATCTGTAGTTTGTGACGCACTTATGTTTGGACCTAATAAATTTGAAGGTAAAGCAGTCAAGCCCTATCTAAGTAAAGTTACAGCCCTTTGGGGATTGAAAGTGGCACTCTATCGCAACAAGACAAGTTGATGGACCAAGTTTTGCCTGGGAGGAATTGTTTTCTTTTTGTGTAATGTATATATTTATCCACATAAAGTATCTTTATCATTCACATGAATGTATTAGAATTTGCTGCTACTGTATGAGATATCCTTACGAAATAAAAGAATTTATGTATAGTTGGGTTAGTCCAATGAATTTTCAGTTAAAAACTTTTATATTACACACTATACAGTTATTACTCATGTCTTAGCACCAGTACCTGCACTCCTGACTGTATTCCTGGATCTTATTATTTAGCTGATGACATCCGACTTCCATATCTACACCTATATTGGATACCTCCACCTGTCTTCAATAGATTGTGTTGCTGATAAATTTCTGATTATAGTGGACTTTGTTATGGACATTAAGTCAAGTCAAATTGTCTTGATTTTTGAATGAGATGGGGGTTGTGTGAAATTTGAATGCCTTCTTTTGTTTCGTTTGTATAACCCCTTTACTTGGGGTAGCATATCCTTGGTGCCCATTCTAGTACAAGTTTTCTATTTACCTAACTAAAAGAGGCAAAAGAAGACTTAAATCTTTGTTATGAAGCACAATCTGAACTTTCTTCTTGATTCCTTTAATACTGGCTATAGAACCATGTCCTGCCACAGACTTCACCTAGTAAACTGTCATGTAACACTTTAGTTGGGCATGAGCTTTTTTAATTGGTATAATTGGATGAATATGATGATATAGGTTTATAATTGTATTACTTTTAATCTACTACAACTTTGCAGGCCATTTTTAAGCCTCCGAAAGCAATTCGTGGTGGTATTCCTATATGTTTTCCACAGGTATTTGATTTTGAAGCATCTTCTTGACTTTGCTATTTGTTACTCATTTTGGTAACAAAATATGCTTCTCTTTGCAAAGTTTGCAAATCGTGGCTCTCTTGAACCGCATGGATTTGCCCGAAACAGGTTTTGGAGCATTGACAAAGATCCTCCTCCATTTCCAGCAGCTACTTCTTCAAGGGCTTTTGTTGACTTGATTCTGAAACCCTGTGAGGAGGACTTGAAGATCTGGCCTCACAGGCATGGATATATACTGTCAATATACATATTAGTCTTTTATTAGGCTTCTTTGTTACTTCTCTCTCCTTACATAGATCAATAATCATTTTTAGTTTTGAGTTCCGGCTGCGGGTAGCTTTAAGTCCCTGTGGAGATTTGATGTTGACGTCTCGAATTAGAAACACCAACACTGATGGAAAGCCTTTCTCATTTACATTTGCGTATCACACTTATTTCTCTGTTTCAGACATCAGGTATGTTTACCAATGTGGTTTATATTTTCTTCTTTGTTTTGCCTCCTAAGACTTGTTCCCTTTCAGATTCTGAAAAATTCACAAACTTAATTGCAGGTAAAATGACTGATATATTACCATGATAACTAGTGTTGTCTTTGTATTTCCATGAAAACTCGTGCTTGGCAATGAAAAAGTTACGCGGGAATAACTATGGGATTATTTTTACGAGGGAAAACATGATATGGGTAGATTTACTAAATTGAGGTATCTTTTTCTTTCACCTTCACTATGTTGGAGTTGCAAAGGGGACAGAACATCTGAGGAGTGATTGCGCGAAATGTCTTTTTGTAATAATTATTATCACTTGCACTAATTTTGGTTGACGTAGGTAAATGTGAATATTATATGTTAGGAGTAAATAAGGATTTTATATATAATATAGAGATGCATCAAGTCAGTGCAGGATTAACAAAAGGTTAGCCCCCATATATAACAGATTACTGTTGAAACGAGCTAATGGTTTCTATTGTTATTTTTTCAATATATTCATATGTCAAATTGCAGCGGAGAGCTAACTGAATTAAGCATCTATACTTAAACATATAACAGGTGTAGCTTTACCCTCAATTACACTTCATTGAGTGAGTCAAACTTGTTCCAGGCAGTTTCCCACATCATACAATCTCCAGAACTTCTCAATTAACAAAAATGACGTTGGAATGAATTAAGACCAAATCTTCCTCTCCTTGTTCTGTTATTTTGTTCTCTTCCCTAATGGACAAAAGCATATGTAGTACAATTTCTATCCTAGCATGATAGATGAGGTGAGTTAAAGTAGAAGCTTAGAGACAAACTTTGGAGGGTAGGTGCATAGAGACCGTACATGGCCATCAAGTCGTTGGAACTGTCAATGATTTACTTGCAATACAATCAATACTCAAAGAGGCTCCCTTATTTGTTGAAAGATTAGCATATTATATCACTAATTTGGTCAATTCAGAGGTTCTGCAGATCATCTCTTAAAATGCATGCCCCTCCCTATATCATCTTCTAGTGTTTCTAAAAGTGGAAAGTGCAAAAAAAAATTGACAAGATTACCGGGCTCTAACGGTGAAGCAAGAAGCTAAAAGCATGGTTCTTACAGATGAAGTGCAGAATTTTCAAAAGCTATAACAATTACCTAATGAACGATAGATCTTTTTTTGGTAGATCTGAATGAACGTGTGTGGATATAATGATGGCGACAGAGTACATGGGGGATATGGTACTAGGAATGGGGAAAGGATATTCAAAAGTTCGACTTAGCTTATGAGTTAATTTTAGCTAACACATTTTAAGAAGAGGTGGCACACTTGATAACATTTATTATTGGAGATAACCATAGACAAATGGACACTATCTTTGGCAGATATTTGCAGACTGGAAGAAGAGGATTTGCATACTAGAAGAAAAAAGAAAAAGTTATTGCTTAAAGAAGAAAAAAAGGAAGAATTAAAGAAACATAAGTAGTAGAAGAGGCATTACAAACTCGTGACAAAGAGAATATTGAAGTAAACATGCAGAGGAGTCTCAGTACTCAATAACATAATGTCCTTTTTCACACCTTCCTTTCTTTGTTTATTTTTACATCTTTGTTTTGAATAAAGTTTACGCTTTTGCCTTCTAAAGCGAGACTCAAAGAAGCAGTTGTTTCTTTTTGGCTTCCAATTCATGTCTTGGATTACATCACTTGGGCCTTGGGTATTGACTTTTAGCTACCTAAGCCTTAACCTTCTGTCAATGGTGAATCCTTGGTTCACAACCAAATCAATGCCATATAGGTTTTTCTTTGTACTTTACTAGCGCACACTTCTACATGCGCTTCACATCACTCAGGAAGCAATGATCCCTTGCTTTGTATCCCTCAATCAGTTTAAGCTATGGCTTTTATTGACACTGCTGCCTGTCTTTACACCTCAATTACTGGTTATGCGCCTCCTCCGAACGAAGTACAAGAAGCAGGCTAAGTTCCCTTCCTCTTATGGTGTAGTCCGTTCACTCTTCTGAAGCAGTGAAGTATCTAATATTCACCTTACACAAAAACATTTTGTAATGTGACATGTCTGAAGAAAAGCACTTTTTCAATTTGTAAATTGTCTAAAGGAATGTGTGTTAGCAAAGATCTCATAGATGCTTCTCACCAGACGCCATTATCAAAAAAGGAAATGTTTCTGACTAGACTTTTAGGTTTGTAGTACTTGATTCTTGATATCTGGTCCTCCTAGATAAGTGCAATGAAAGTTGTACTAATGCTCTTGTCAGGTTCGGGATGTAAAAAGGGAACCTCCTTAATTATTACTATATAATATGGTTTTAGCATCGGTTTTAGAATTTCATGTTCTGGTAAACTTTTGTAAGACCTAAATTTAGTTGCCTCTTTGTAAAGATTTATGTTTGGAATTCTCTATTTATGCATAGATCTTGTACAGAATATTTTTCCGACCATGCGAATTAATTTTACTTATCTTAAGGAGCAAGCATAGAGCTCAGGGAAAAAAAAGGAAGAAGCTTCACAGCTCTCCCCTTGCTCTTCTTTCTCTCAACTGCCATCTGGTCTCCCTTGCTATTACATAGCCTTTTTTTATTTTTTATTTTTTTAATCATTAAACATTAAGAATAAAGAACAGAAAATCTTAGGCTTGTTTCTTCATCCGCATCTTTTCCTCTTTAAGTTTTTATTTTTAAATTCAATTTATGATCTGAAAAGGGGAAGGGGGGATGTTCTGGTCGCTTTTACCTTTCAGGGAGGTCATAGGCATTTTTAAACTAGAGAAGAGGTCTATTGAGTTTTGTTAACCTGGGGAGGAGGTCTAAATAATGTTCCAAGTTTATAGTGACCTGCTAGTTAAAGGATAAAAACATTTCTAAGACTGTATTATCCCGGGGATGATCATCGAGCTCTTCACATCATTTCTCCTTTTCTTTTAACAGTGAAGTCCGTGTTGAGGGGCTAGAGACACTTGATTATCTTGAGAATAAGGAGAGATTCACAGAGCAAGGCGATGCAATTACCTTTGAGTCTGAAGTAAACATCTTATCATATAATGCTTTGACTATTTCCTTGCATTGCTTGGCACATATCATTTGTTTCTTATGATGTTTCGGCCTTGTTCTTTAGGTGGATAAAATATATCTCAGTACTCCCACAAAAATTGCGATCCTGGATCATGAAAAGAAACGAACCTTTGTGCTCCGTAAGGATGGGTTACCGGATGCAGGTAATTGACAATCTTCAGAGCTTTCCTGTGGACAATGAGTTTCATCTATGTAAAGAGTAAATTGGTTTACTGATTGCTGATTCTCCCAGGATCAGAACTAAATATATGCATATTTTCCTGGTTGCAATTAGGGAAAAGTCATTGTTTTGTGCTTCTTATGGGTTAGGAAACTCAATTATCTAGGAGTACATTTTCACCTATGTCAGTCTTCGTGAAAGAGTCATTATTTTGTGCTTCATATGGGTAAGAGCTTGATCTTCTCGGAACTCTTTTCCTCCCATGCCATTCTTTAGTATATCTTGACAAAATTGTTCAGGCATGTAGAAACTCAACATTTGTAGAACGTATGAAGTGGGGTATCCAGCATTTTAAACTGTTCACTGTAGTTCTTTGGCTTTCCGTAATGGAAAGTAACTTCTTTCTGTAACTTCTTCTTCCCAGTTGTGTGGAACCCTTGGGACAAGAAGGCAAAGGCCATGGCTGATTTTGGAGATGAAGAGTACAAGCACATGCTGTGTGTTGAGGCTGCGGCAGTGGAAAAACCTATCACTTTGAAACCTGGTGAAGAGTGGAGAGGAAGACAGGAACTTTCTGCTGTTCCATCAAGTTATTGCAGTGGCCAGCTTGACCCAAAGAGAGTTCTCCTTGGCAGCTGAGAAAAGTTTTTTTGCTGGTTTATATTGTGTACAGGTAAATTGCTGATTCAATATGCAGTCTCTAGTGTTCAGCAATTCAATAACTACTACGGGATCATCTGAAACTAATCACAAAAAACATATAAAAGCTGTTTAATAGCAAAAAGTATTGAAAGGGGAAATGGATTATGGACCTTCTTCTTTGGTTTGTGTTTGTGTGTGGAGGAGGGCTCGAAGAGGAACACGTTAGGTGTTACGTTAGATGAGTCATCAATGTAAAGCTTCTTTGGTGAGGAAACTAATAGTAAAGAGCAGCACACCTGTATCAGACATCATATTAGTTGATGAGTGATGTGTTCTAAACAGAGAGCTCTTCTGCTGATCTGTTTATGAACTGCGGTCACTAGCTTCCCATTCACTTTTATCATAGTTGTTCATATTGTTATCAAGTTGACAATAATTGAGAGATCACAGCATCATTACCAATTTGTCTGCTATCTTCCAGTTCAAGAGTGGGGAATGGATGCTTTCTCGAAAAAAAAAGGGGGGGGGGATGGGTCTTTCAGCTAAGAAAAACAGTTTCAAAGCGTATCTTGTTTGTCTGTACTTGAAAGGAAAAAAGGGTGGGGAATCGAGGGTTTTCACATATACATTTATTTGTTGTAATAGGAAAATAATTGTTTTCTTTTCCCTCTTTATCGTTGTCTGGTTATAGTAGTTGTGTTTTTCCCCCTACTTTTCCAGTCTGTGAGGTTTATTACATCTTTGCTTCTGCAGGTGCTTTGTTGCAATTTATGGTTGGAGTGCAACAGCGACCTCTGTCCAAGACCCTTTACTCTCTCCTTTTTACATTTTCCTATACCTTGGGTTGGAAGGTGAACTTCTCGAGTAGCCAAGTTGTTGAATAATACTTTGTTTACTGGTCAAATATTTTGGTTCCATTTCGGTTTAAGGAAGACGCATGGTCTAAGACAGTCAACAGGATTATAACTGTTCTCATAAACAAGTATGCTGTGATTCTTCTGCCACACTAGTATACTGTGGGTCAAAATGCCTTTTTTTTTGGGCACTTTAAGGCTCCTTAGAAGTTCTGAAAAATCCATAAAAATGTATATATAGAACATACAACTGGATTTTATGTTTCTCCTATATTTCTTGACTTAAGCCTACTTTACTTGATCTTGATTGTACTTTACCAATGGCTTGGGACCAAGTACTGTGACAGCAGGATCAGTACTACTTAGTGGTGAGAGCTTGCATATCCTCAATGCGTAGCATGTTTGTCAAGTAATCCATTATCAACTTTTTAACCCTGAAATGCAAGTGACTGTCTGAAGTGCATGCATCTTACGTTTTATCCATGTGGTTGCAGCTGTTTAGGTTAAGATTGTGACTTCCTTTCTTCTTCTCGCCTTTCCCGTTAACGATTGCCCCATCTTTTTCATTTTGGTTGTCCAAATTATGTGACGGTATAATTTGAACTTTATGAGACTCACTTTTATCTTTCTGATTTAATTCTGTTTTTTTTTATAACCGATAAATCTCTTAGAGTCACTAGCTCATGGTTTAAAACTTGATGAACAATAGGCCCGTCCCTCTATCATTTTTCACTTAAATACTAGGCTTTGGTCATACAGGGTTCGTTTAACTTTATTCTTAATCGGTCATTGCATGGGCGGATCTATGTAGATGGTTGGCAACAAATATTAAACAACTACGTAACTTTTTCTTAATAATTGTACTAAGTTATAGTACGACTAATAAAATGAGACAACAGAAAGTATTAGATAGGACTTTTCTCCCATGCGGCAACTCAAAAATTCTACCGTCTATTTTACTTAGAAGTCAGTGTTGTGTGTGAACAAAGTCCCACGTGAAAAGTAGAAAGAAAAAGAATTTTACTTATAAAGAGTTGAATACTTTTGATAGTGTGAGATTTTATGGGAAAATCGTGTGGATTTGACCTAAAGCGAACAATATCACGTATTTTTAAACCGTTTTAGCCCAACAGTCAGAACATAGGTGGCAGCTAATCACGTGAAGCTAGGGCATGCTCGAAAGCAAATCTGCATTAGCATACTCTCAAATTGGATCCTTTAATTTGACTTGGCGTGCAAATAATATATGCAACATTAATATTAGTAACTGAATAAAATCAATGACAACAAATCCAGTGTAATTCTATAAGTGGGGTCTGGAGAGGATAGTGTGTATCTTACCCCTACCTTGTAAAGGTAAAAAGGATATTTTCGATAGACCTAGTAATTGAAGAAAACTGAGATTTAAATTCAACAATAGATAATAATAGCACTTTTTATGGAAGAACGAATGGTACATTTGGTTTCTAATAATTCTTTGTTAGGAAATTTTTATTTTTCATTCCTATATACAAACTTTATTTCCCTAAATATTCTTGTTTAGTAAATTACCCTATCTACACAAGTTTTGTTTACAAAATATATACATTCCACCTTAAAAGGCTCCCAATCCATTATTAGTGCCTTCAATTAAGAAATTTAGTTATACCTATTTCCTTTTTTCTCTCATCTCTCCCTCTTCTCTCCTGATTGAACTTATATTTAGGGATTTAGAGAATCTAATCCCTTAGATCTCTGAGTACCGTCACTGCAGAGCTGGATCTTTAATTCAGAAAGAGGGAATGAATATCGTTTTGCTTTTGGATTTGATGCTGGAATAAAAGTGGAAACCTCTCTACTTTCTGATAAATAGACTTTCAAATGCTTTTGTCTTTTTCCGTGAGAGTATTTTTCTCCAATCTCAAACTGATTTTTTAGATCACATAAAGGTAAATTGCAAAATTAGCAAACTGAAAAAGGAACATATAAGAGAGGTGAATTAAGCCAATAATTTCAAATGTTGAATTTTTTCCCCCAAACCCAAAAAAAAAAAAAAGTGTATGTAATACAGTAGAACTTGGGACGGATTTTAACAAAATCTAAAGGAGAACTTCTACTGAATCTAAACTTTATTGCATATTTATATTCAAACTAAACACATAAAATCTTTATCTCTAAGAAAAATATATGGTATATCAACATACAAATTTAAAACTTATTTACAACTTTCATACATTATTTCTATCCAGTTATATACAAACACAATATCATATCACTTAAATACAATTTTATACAATATATATTTTGTATATTTTGTATCTGATTTATACATAGTAGAAACAAATTTTATACAACTAATTATATATTATACAACTTATCTACAATTTATCTATAACTTTCATACATTATTTCTACGTAGTTATATATATACAACTACAATATCATACCACTTCAATAAGTTTTATACAATTTTATACAATATGTCTTTTGTATATTTTGTATCTGATTTATACATAAGAAAAACAAATTTCATACAACTAATTGTATATTTACTACTTATCTACAACTTTCATACATTATTTCTACTCACTTATATACAACTACAATATCATACAACTTAAATACAATTTTTATACACTATTGTTCAACTTTCATACATATTTAAATAAAAATATATATATAAACAACATAATACAATTTTTCTACAATTATACTACAACTTTTCAACAATTTCGACTTCGAGTGTCAATTTGAAATTCATCCAAAATCAAGTCTAATCTTCGCCAAAATACCCTCAAAATTGAGATATAAACTCCAAACAATATTCTCAATTATTTGCAACAACACCCAATCCAAACAAATAATGGTTTTTAAAAACCCAAATTCGAATTCAAAGCTTCAAAGCTTTTTAATGGCTGTCAATGGTAGAGAGTCAAACACCTTCATGATTTATTGATTGACAGTTTCAATTTGAACACCAATCGTACAACATTACTGGAATTTGAATACCAATTGTGCAACACCTTCAGCTCTATATTATTGAAATTTCAATAAGTGTGGAATACTGTTCTCTTTCCCTTTGCTATACATTACTGGAATTATATTGTTTTTTATCACTACGAAACTGAGCGTCTTTGTAAAATTGTCAAATTCTGTCAGGTTGCAATAGTTTATTTTTTTCATTTAAAACGTTGAAAATTCCAGCAGCTAAGTCCTTTGTTATTGTTGTAATAGTTCTTTCCAAAAATGGTATGGAAAATATAAGGAAAAGACAAGAGAGTGATTGCTTGTGAGAGGGATTGAGAGACAGAGAGAGAAATGTGGGGGAGTGGAAGACTCCCTTAAAATGTACATAAATGGTTTTGGGTATATAAAACATAATTATAGTAAAACTTGAGTAGAGATGGTAATATGGTTTCATATAGTATATAGGAATGTACAAATTCCTTTTTAGAATTAAACTAATGGCTTTGGAATGTCCTTCAAATGTACATTTTAGTTAATTAGAACCAAAATAACAACGATGATACCTATATTATATTAAAAGGATGATAGTATGCATTATGGTTAAGCCAAGTAGCAAGCTAAAAAGAAGCCACTTGGTAATTTAGGACAACATTAATAATTAGGAATTAGAAATGGAACATAATTAATGAAAGTAATTGAATGAAATAGATCTTAGACATAATCTAAATAAATCTTAGATAGATCTAGACTATCTATTTATATGCTGATCCACTCATAAATTTTCATCTAAATTAGTTAGAAATATAGGTAAAGAATTAATTATAAAACTATAATAGAAAAAAATAAAAATATAGAAAGGCATAAATTGAGATAACCTCTTGCTATTTATATTTTGGGGTAAGTTAAAATATAAAATAAAACTAAAATTTACTTAAGATATTAAAGATTGATGATTTTAGAAATTAAAAAATTTCAAACACCAAAATAAGATCTTACATAAAATATATAAATTATTTATAAGATAAGAAATAATATAATTATTAGAAATATTTTAATAACAATAATAATAAATTTATATTAATATTGATAAATCGGGCAACCGAGTATTTTATAAGTAAATAAATATTTCTTATAGAATTAAAAACATTAAACTTAATAAGAACAAATCTTAACCACTATACAAACTAAGTGGCGTACTGAAAAAAGTTATTTGATACTTTTAGAATAAAATCTAAAAATATTTACGCAAAAATCTAATAAGAATTAAGGCAAAACAGATTTGATCAAATTTAATTTATATAAATCAATTAAGAATAACTCCGACAATGTAAATAAATTCCAAAACTTTCCAAAAATAAGAATTTCTATTTTAGTAATTATTTACTAACCACTTGATCCGTTTTCTTTTATTTTATAATTTTTTATTTAAGAAATATTATGTAGAAAAAAATGATAGTGGAACCACAGTTGTAAAATTTTGAGATAAGATCTTTTTATAAAAAAGTACGTTGAGAAAAATTACACTTTGAAGTATGAGCAATAAAGTCAAAGTTACTTTTGAACTAATTTTATATTTATTTGTATTGTATTAGAATGAGTATGGTAAAAGTAGATAAGTAGATATTAAATTTAAACAAGCTAATGAAATTCATATGAAAATATAATAATATTAAGTATTGAATAATATAATAGCAAAACTAAGGAACAAATAGAGAAAAAAATAAAAAATTTCATCATACAAAAGAAGAAGGATAAAACGTAATTAAATTTGAGATGAGAAAATTTTGTTTAAGTATGATAAGAAATGACATGCACATGAATAAGGCCACATAATTAAGACAAAATAAAACATAAAAAAGATATTTAATAATAAAATTAAATTAGAGATAATGTGAGGTATTTATATTAAGAATTACTTTAGAAAATAAAATAAAGTAAATGTACAATATTTAAAAATATTATTGATAAATATAAAAAGTATTAAGTTTCAATCAATAGTTTAAAAATAAAATAAATATTAATTTAATATCAAAAATCACATATCTCTTTATATTATATTAAAATAGTAATCGATAAAAATATTAAATAAAGTAAAAAGTTAATAAAAAAATCACATGAAAGCGTGATCATGTTACATATTAGATAACGTTATAACAGAAGTAAGAAAACAATTAAGATTCAAAAAATCCATATTAAAAATAAAAGGAAAAGACTATTTGAACTTGAGATTAAAAAGTTCTTAAAGTTATGATGAGAATGCTTAAAATACGGCTATGATCACAAAATTGAAGTCTTGCTAAATAAAGAAAAATAAAAATTTGATACCAAATTAAAAATTTAAATAACAACAACAACATACCCATATAATCCCACATAGTGGGGTCTGGGAAGGGTGGTGTATACGCATACCTTACCCATACCTTTGTGGAGGTAGAGAGGTTATTTTCACTAGACCTCGACTCGGCCTAGTATAGGTATCACAATAATAACAAGAAACAATACGTGACAACACCGAAAAACCATGTAGAAGCAGCATACAAAAAAAAAAGGTATTCATATAAGCCTACTACCAACCAAATGCGAGAGTACGTACTAACACTACCAGTGTGAATAATGTAGACTACCTAACCTACTATCCTAATCTTAGACCTTCACACCTTCCTATCACGGGTTATGTCCCCAGTCAGCTGTAGCTGCGCCATGTCATGCCTAATTACCTCACCCCAACTCTTCTTCGGCCAACCTCTACCTTTCTTAAGGCCTTCCAATGTCAACATCTCACACCTCTTTACTGGAGCGTCTGTGCTTCTCCTCCTCACATGTCCAAACTATCAAATTAAAAATTTAAATATACTAAATAAATATATCATGTTGGTAATTTTACTAATGAAAATTAAAAGTCAAATTTTTGTCTTGAAGCTAAAGAGAAAATATTTTAATTGCACGTTATACAAAAAATAATTATAAGAAAATTCAACAGATTTGAAGCATTATAACAGAACTTATGTATGAATTTTAGACGATTCAAAGTTATATTTTAAAATAATATATGATATTATTTTGAGTATAGGTAAAATATTAATGTAAAAAGCTAATTAAATTTCTTAGTAGGAAAGAGAAGGTATAAAGAGGAAAATAGAGATAGTTCGAGGACGCTTGAATTTTGAAATTAATATACTCAAAAATATTATTGATAAATTTAAATGATGAAAGAGTTTCGAGTAAGAGGATAATTGTGTAAAAATACATTAAATTTCAAGAATAAACTTTTTTTTATGTTTATTGATAATTATTATTAAAAGGGTAATAATCAAGACATTAAGTCAATTTATAAGCTAATAAAAGATCACATTACACTATAACAATATTAAGTAATAAATAATGCAAAAACAATAAGCAAGGAACAAATAAGAGAAATAAATTATCTCTAAAAAAGTAGAAGAATAAGGCTTATTTAAGTTTGCGGTAAAGAGTCTGATATGTCCCTCTACTATTAACAATTGTTTAAAAGTGTCCTTTGTTATATTATTTGGCCGTTTAAGTCCCTACCATTGTACTATCACACGAATATACCCCTAATTTTAACGGAGTGCCACGTGGCAACTCTGGAACAAAGGGACCCACCCTCTGTTTTAATAGCAGGATCCAATTAAAACCAATCCCTAATTTTTTACCCATGCATTACCCGGCCCAATTTGCTCAACTTTGAGTTTTTTTCTTTTAAAAAAATTCAAAAAACATCTTCATACATATCCTTAATAGTTAGGTTTCTAAATTTATCATGCAACAACAATATATTGAAATCAGTTCTTAAGTGATTTGCAGCTTCACAATTCAAACAACACCAAATCTCCAACAAATAAATCAGATAAAAATTTCAGATTTAATGATTCAATACCCAAAAGAGCTTCAATGGCATTTTTAATTTTTGCTCTTAACATTTAATAGATATCTTCAATTTTTAGCTCAACAAATATTGCCCCTTCAGATTTGAATCTGTTAACAAATTTATAATTCCAAAGAAAATGGGGTTTCAATTTTTTTTAACAATTATAACCGAAAATTGTGAAGAACCGAGAGTAGTTATGCTTTCTGATCTTTCTTTCTTCTTTTATGGCATTTTTCGAAAATCTTGATTGAAAAAATGTGGAATTTCACAAACCTAATTTCTAACTATGAGATATTATTTTTTCATTTTGGTTAGAGTGAGAATAAATTGAAGAAATTTCCTTTTCTTTGAAAAACAAGGAAAATAAAGATGTTCTAGAGCATGTAATTACTTCTTTTTCCTGATTGTTCAATCAATCAAGTAGTGAAATATGGAGCTTAATGGTAAAAGTTGGTACGAAGAAGATGAAAATGGCGGTATTAGGCTAATTGATCGTGAAATGTGGACTGAATTTGATGCACATGAATTGGGTCGAGTAATGGGCAAGAAATTAGGGGTGGGTTTTAATTGGATCAGACTATTAAAACAAAAGGGGAGTCCTTTCGTTCCTGGGCTGTCACATGGCACTCCGTTAAGATTAGGGATATCTTTGTGTGATAGTATAACAGTAGGGACTTAAACGGCCAAATAGTATAATGAAAGACAGTTTTAAACAATTGTTAATAGTAGAGGGACATATCAGACCATTTACCGTTAAATTTGAGATAAAGAATAAAATGATAGTAAGAATTTTGTTAAAATAATATAATTTAATAGGCTCAAACAAGTCATATCACAATATTACATGTGATTTACTATAATATACTAGATAATTATTTATAATTTCTATATAGAAGGTTTAATTTTAAGGTTATTTTCACATAATTCCGATAACTCAAATCATAATTAGTTGACATGATTTATGTCTGCGCATCGCGCTTGTACTAAAACTAGTGAGCAATAACAAGAATAATAATCAAGACAACAGTCGATCAGACCTTTTATCACTCACTCTAGATTGCATTTGATTACCACTTCTAAGTAGTTAAAGCAATGCAGCTGTGACGAGGAAACTCTACGATCTCTAGGAATTACAGGCTCCAAAATTTAAGTAGATAAATAAAAAAACACACAGGACAATAAAGACCTTCACAAATTTACCTCATGGCTATAACATGAGAGTAAGCTAACTCAGATGGTCCACGATAATGACTGTCACCACAGAGATATTACTTTATAATATGTTTAGCTCTCAGCTAATCTATGGACAGTGAATCTATTCCCTAAGTAATTAAAGAACTCTCGAAAGAGTTGTTTCGTATGCACATATTTAGGATGGCAAAATACCTTAAATCACCCCTAAACTTGGCTTAGATTATTAGTATCCTCCCCGAACTATGCACGGTCTTAATTACCTCTCTCAACTTGGCCTTTTGAGAGACATTACCCCCCTAGACGCTGATGTGGCAAAAAGTGTGGGTGCACTCACATGCCACGTGGATTTTTCTGTCTATGTGGCATTGTTTTGAAAAATAAAATATATTTTTTTACCTTTTTAAGAATATTACTTTTTTACATAAAGTTTTTTAAATATAATTTATAACAAAACTTGGATAGAACTACATTATTTAGGCTAAATATTTTTATTTGGCCAAAATAATGAAGTTTTAGTTAATCTTTTTTTGAATTTGACCTGAAAATAAAGATTTATACAATTGAAGTAAATAGTCAAGGCATCTTAAAAGTTATAAAAAATACATAGTTGAAATAAATAGTCATTGCATCAAAAGAAGAAATAAAAAGAGTGTACAATTGCACTTGTAATTTCTTGCAATTGCACACTCTTTTTATTTCTTCTTTTGACGCAATGACTATTTATTTCAACTGTGTATTTTTATTTTTTTTAGGTAAAATTTGTATAAAAAAAATAGAGCACCGTAATTTAGAGCTATATAAAAAATTATAGCCAAAATAATTAATTTCAAACTATGTATTTTTATAACTTTTTAGATGCCTTGACTATTTATTTCAATTGTATAAATCTTTATTTTTAGGTCAAATTCAAGAAAAGATTAACTAAAATTTTATTATTTTTGGCCAAATAAAAAATATTTAGCCTAAATAACGTAGTTCTATCCAAGTTTTATATAAATTGTATTTGAATTTTTTTTATCTAAAAAGTAATATTCTTTAAAAGGTAAAAAAAAATATTTTATTTTTTCAAAAAAAATGCCACATAGACAGAAAAATTCACGTGGCAGGTGAGTGCACCCACACTTTTTGCCACATCAACATCTAGGGGGGTAATGGCTCTCAAAAGGCCAAGTTGAGGGAGGTAATTAAGACCGGACATAGTTCGGGGAGGTTACTAATAATCTGAGTCAAGTTTAGGAGTGATTTAAGGTATTTTGCCATTTAGGATTTGAAGTTGGTGAGTTTCTATAGTAGTCTTAAGTTAATATACAATAGTTAATTGAGTTCACAGTTTAATATTTATAGATATTTAATGAACTTCTTAATACATACACGTTTTACGCAAAAATTACTAAGTTGCCGTAACCACTTACATCCTCCTCTGCCGATGAGTACAAGAAAGCAACGAAATCGCTTTGACTAAAGAATCATGCTTGCTTGTTGGTGCTAATAGCTTTATTACTTATTTATTTATCTAAAGAGTCGAGAATAAAAATTTACTTAAAGATGAATATATCCAAGTCACTGCCATTGTTGTAAATCTTGTGAGTTGTAATAAACATGTCTGTTTCGATCAAATTGGCACGTCTTTTGTTTGGAGAAAACAATTATTTGGACGGGTTCATCCTATTGTAAGTACTGTCAAGCATGTGAGTTTCAAATGATTGGACCTGGATATATTAAATTATGTACTCTTATTTCCCGTCAATATTCCTCATATATAGCTGAAGTTACGTGTCTTAATGAACACGTCTTGACGTTGAAAATTTGGGCATGCATCGTCGTGATGTGATATGCGATTGGCTGACTAACGATGGAAAGAAGAAGTTGCTTAATATTAAAAAGAGTGGCGAATCTAAACTTGGGCGTTTTAAGTTTCACAGTTCATTTGATTTATTAGGTTCAAAAAATTATTAGCTATACCAACTAATAAATTTATATACACATAAAAGGTTTGAGCATTGAACAATAATAAAGTTACTTCCGTGTGATCTATACGTTACGGATTTGAACTGTGAAATCAATCACAAATGCTTGCATCAGAATAGATTATCAGTACCGGCCGGAGGGTCAAGCTACTATAAAGCAAAGGCTTTAGGCCCCCAGCTTTTGAGGCCCCATTTTTTAAATTAATAATATAGTTTTTATAGTTAATTTTTCTTAACAAAATATTACTATTGACTATTGCATGGTAAAAAGTACAGTATAAGATTTTTATTAGAAAATGAAAGAGAACCATTTAGCCATGTGATCGATGTCGATCGTTGAAAATTTTCATTCTAATAATCAATATTCTTTTCTTCTCCTTTCTTATAAGTAATAAAACTTGTACTGTCTACTTTTCTTTTATCATTCCGTTAAATTGTTTATTCTCTCAAAAATAGGGCAAGGGTATTGAATAAATTAAATTATGCATTTTTTTTCTTTTTCCTAAAGTTTTCAAGCATTGCAACAAGCAAATTGAAGCAGTGAAATATTATAGTGATATCAAGTTATCAACTTCTAGAATCAAGTTATATTATTCTAAATTTTCTATTATCTTATTATTAAATTTTAAATCTGGCAAATTTTCCTTATAGGTGTATATTACTTTTTATCGAATATTAGAATTTCAAACGTGGCAACTATAAATAAATAAATCAAATTACTCAAAACACACAAAAAAGAGAGGAGAAAAACTGACCCCCTTTTTGTCATTGAATAAATTGTCAAGTGAAAAAAAATATATAAAGAGAATCGATTGTAAAAATTTATTAAGAACTTTGCATCTTCAAAAATCTACAAAAATTACTTTAAATAAAAATACATATGCCAAAGGACCTTTTTTTTTTTTTTTTTTTTGCAAAAGAGCTTAAGGCCTCTTAATAAGTTTTGCTTGAGGCCGCCAATTTTGTTGAATCGCCCTTGTAGATTATCTACATCACACCCCTTGAGACTCTTTCCCAGATCCTCATAAATGCTGGATACTTTATTCATCAGACTGTACTTTATATACAAGGTTTGAGGTAAAATTAAAGAGTATATATTGAACATATATATTATGCTCCTGTCAAAAAGAAAACAAATAAAAGAAAAAACAAAATGAAAAAGAAACATTTATTATTTCTCCACGCATTAGTGGTTTCTTCCTTATTTCACTCAAAACTCAGCTGATTATGTAAACGTTGAGTATTTTGTTTCTTTACTTTATCAGGAAATAAAGATTATTGATCAGGAGCTACTCAATAACAAGGCAGGCAAAGGCAAATGCAAAAATTTGTTTTGGACCACCAGAGTCGTCGGAAAATGGCCGGAAGTTCCGATTTTTCAACGCATGAAAATCGATCGGCCGGAAAATAATTGGTCGGACCCAAGTTTCTGACTGATTTTATCGGAAATCTCTGACGAAAGTGGTGGGACTTTTTTTCTTCCGACAAAAGGTATTGGAATATTTTCGATCAATCCGGTCAGAATAATTAAAATTAAAAATATTTTTTATTGAAGTTTCCAGCCGAAATGATCAAAATATTTTTTATTAAAATTTCTGACTGATACGGTCAAAACTCTAATTTCTTTTTAAAAAAATATTTATATCGATCACTAGAAATAGACTTTTTAAAAAAAAAATTATTTTATTTATTAAAACTTATTAACAAGCTAAATTCTTGTACAGGAAACTTATCATATATATATTCACGCATAATACTTAATTAATAAGTTAATATTAATAAGTTAATATTAATAAGTTATGTATATGGCAAACACTTTGATTAATACAACTTGACTTTCTAAATTAATAATTCGGCGAATAAGTTCAAATCTTATGAGTTAATTTTTTTTGGATAAATTACTACTCCCTCCGTTCCAATTTATGTGAACATATTTGACTGGGCGCAGAGTTTAAGAAAAAAATGAAGACTTTTGGAATTTGTGGTCCTAGACAAGTCAAAAAGGGGCCAGAGTATTTGTGTGGTTATAAAATAAGTTTAGGCTAAATTGTTTCCAAATTTAGAAAGTGGTCATTCTTTTTGGAACAGACCAAAAAGGAAATAGGTTTATATAAATTGGAACGGAGGGAGTACTAACTTTGATATTAATTAAATAAGTTTCATGATCTTATGTCTCTTTTGCTTAAATTAAATTTTGTTAGTTACATTAAAACTATTAAAGTAGTATAGAGCTGATACTCAAATTCTGTTACAATTATTAGATATTGGAATGATCTCTAACATTAAGTTTACTATTTTTGAGAGAGTACAGGGTGGTTGGTTAGGTTTTTGACAAAATTAAGTGGGAGTTTGGAAATAAGAATTGTAAAATCTCGAAAAAGTTATTTTTTTAAAAAAGTAAAATATTATTTGAAAATTAGAGTTGTGTTTTGGACATAAAGACAATTTTGGATTATTTTTGAATTTGTGTGATTGATCTGAAGTTAAAATTTTGAAAAATAATTTTTTAGAATTTTTTTAAATTTTCAAAAATTTCGAAATTTATTTTTAAGTAAAAATTAAAATTTTTATGGTAAAACACTACTTTCAAAAAAAAAAGAAAAAAAATGAATTTTTTATATGGCCAAATAGGCCCTAAATAATTAATTGTTGAAATGGTAACTACCTATAACATGGCTTAAGGAGGACCCTAAATGTGCGCTTTGTTTGTCATTTTCTGAACAAATGATTATTCCATCTGGAGGCGCACTTGGTCACTACTTGATAGGGGTGTCAATAGATATTCGAAAACCGACTAAATCGATCGAATCATACCGCACCGAACCGATTTTTAGGTTTCTTTTTAAAAAATCGTAGATTTTTATATAAATATATAACCACACCGATAATTAGGGTAGATTTTTTATTTTATAAAAATAAATCGAAAAAATACCGAACCGTACCGAATAAATTTTACATGTAGAAAATATATCTATTTAGTAAGTTTAAAAATAATAATGCATTAAATTTTCTTTGAGCCTTGGAATTATGAAAACTATTACAAGCCAACAAGTAATTAAACTCAAAATACTAATTCCTAAAACCTATTCTGTTACTTCTACTTAAACTAAGTTATTTCAAGTATCTTTATTAGCAAGACACAAAGTATTCTAGCGATTATGAGTAGCAAACTACAATGTATTAAATATGTTTCCTTTCATATAATTTAGATTTATCTTTTTGAATATTTAATCTTCTATAGACTTTATTCTTGAGTCCCAACTTGGTATATCTTTCAACTCGTGTGATTAATATTTTCTTTGCCTTTGTTTGATTTCTTTTACGTTGTTGTAGAATAGTTGATGGATCTATACTCTAACCATCTTTTTTTTAATTCATCACCCTTTAAACAGTTAAAATGTCTAGAGAGATTTGCTAAGTCCTATAAAAGAACGTATGTTATTGCAATTCTACTTCTACTGGTGAATTTTACATGATATTAAAAAAATACCGAAAGTTAACCGAACCGTACCGATACCGAAGAGAAACCGACATGATTGGGACGGTTTCGAAAAGTCTAATTTTGGTTATACATAATAAAATAACCGAAAAATTGATATGGTACAAATTTTATAAAATAACCGGCCGAACCGAACCATTGACACCCCTACTACTTGCCTCATTCTTTTGCTGTGTTATTTTTGGACTATCTCATGTGCCTCCATTGGTTTTATCCCAAATGGTTGATCCTACTAAATTCTTAAGATAATGACAGATTCATGTGTTTTTAATTGCTTCAAAATTCCAACCAGGAAAAAAATAAAAAAGAGAAAATACATAAAGACCCCATTCAACTTGTCATGAAAAATTATTTACACACCTTAATTTTACGGGCAACCTATGTTTCCCCTATTCTTGTTTGGGATGAATTTAATACCCCATTGGTAATACTTAGTCAGTCTTATGGTGGGATGTGTAGTACACGCGCGCCACGTGTCAATATCTGCTTTATTTTTTTTTCACTTATTTAATTATTTTATTTTGAGGGACTGTTTTATCCTTTCACCCCTATTATGTGAGGGACTGTTTTGTCCTTTCACCAAAAGCCAAATGCAGTTCTTCTTCTTCTCTCTTCCTCCCCTCTCCTCGTTCTCTCATATTCAACTTTTTTTTCCAATCCAAAGTTTTTTACATTGCTAAATTATTGATTTTCTCACAGGTTACAACCAATAAAAATTTTATCTATACTCAAAGAACAACTTTATTGAAAATCTGAAAAAACAAATCAAATCCATATGGGTTAGAATTCAAATTTGAGATTTAAATCAATCATGTTCACCCTCGACAAATTTGTTGTTCATGTTCTTTTCTATGCGATTATACTCTTCTTCAAATCACTGGGAAAACAAATGAAAGAAGCACAAATGCCTTCTTAAGATGGTCCGATTGTTTTAGAGGATTTTTGTTGGGCAAGTTCTGACCTCCATAACAATAATTAGCAAAGGTAGGATATGTTAGCAAGATCTGACCTTCTGAATTTTGTTTCAGATCGGAAAAAAATTTACTTATAAATCAACTGGGTATTATCTTCAATTGTTGGAAACTATTTTGCAAACTTGAATTCGAAGTTTGAGAAGTTTTGGCAACTGATTTGAGGTGTACCACGACTGAAATTTCAGTTGAAACTCAAGCTTCTTAGATCTGAAGAATTCGAATTTCTTGGTAGTCCTAGTTCTATTAACTTTTGTTTTTCTTTTTATTAAGATAATTGATAGAATTAATTAAGCTTCCATTTTTTCCATTAAAATGACAATTGTTGAATCATAATTACAGAGGAGAGAGATTGAGACGGGGAGAGCGGAACAAGGATAATGGGTGTTGGATTTAATATTTTTAATATATGTCTATTTTTAATCCTTTTGGGAGGGGTTTAAAAAAGATTAAAAAATAAAATAAATAAAAAATTCTTTCCCTCTTACACGCGAGTTTGGGAGAGTGAAACTACTGTCTTTACCACGTCACCATTTAGGGTGGTATTAAATTCACCCCAAACAAGAATAGGAGGGACATAGGTTGCCCGTAAAGTTAAAATGTGTAAATGATTTTTCATGATAAGTTGAATGAGGATTTTATGCATTTTCTCAATAAAAAATGATATTTCAATCAAAACCTTTAGAGGTGACATTTCAATTTTCAAGAGAGAAAATAAGAAACAAAAAAAGGAGAAGAAAAATATGACCCAAAAGTTTCTTGAGTAGCGCTTTATCTTGCAAATCATTTTTGATAAACTACTCAAAATTATATGCATCAAGAGGTATTTTTAAAATAAACAGTTGATTTGTAGTTTATTGGAGTATAATTTTTGGCATTAAATGAAACTTCATGGGATTGAAACCATATATAGAAAGTACTTTTTCTATCTCGTTGTATTGACAACACTAGATAGAAGAGGGGATTTAGTATATAAGAGCTTAACTTGACTAGTATATAGTATATCAAAACTAATCGAAAAAAAAATCAAAGTACAAACTAGTAGAAAACTTAGTTTGCGGTTAAAATATGATACCAAAAGTTTTAATTCAATATGCCACACGTAATTTGAACTTTTAATAATGTGAAAGTTATAAAATAACATTTATTTACTAGTAGTATTATTAGGTTCAAACACACACACAAGTATACACAATCGCCAAGTAATAAAATGATAAATAGAGTGTTGTTCCCATGAGTAATTGTGATTATACTAAACTAAACTATTTATAACTTATTCGTTCAATTAATTTTTTCGAGAGATGATTGTGAGTTTACTTACTACAACTACTGCAAAAATTAATAATAAAGCAAGAAGACAACATTACGAGCAAACCACACAAACAACTTAGGAGCAAGATCAATGAGATGAGAATATTTCGGTATTATGGGATTAACATCCATCCTTTTGAGTTTTCCAGTTGAATTGACTACTTGGTGTATCTGATTTGTTGATTAATATAGTTTATATTTCTTACGTAGTTCTTTCGACGCCTCGTTCGCCTATTCAAGTTAACCTAATACTTATATGTTGACTATAATGCATGTGTAATTCCTGCACAAATAAATCAAGTAATACAACTAGAGTTTGTCTATCCTAATCGCGAATTTATTCTCCAATTACCGGCTTTAAAAACTTAATTGTAGCTACAATAAGAGTGTATATGATCGATTTAAGCTAGTTGTGCGCAAAGAATAAAAAATCATACAAAAACGCAGTAGAAGATATGGAAAATCAATTCAAATGGGAAAAACGTTGATTTTTTTGGACCTGGCCTATTATCATTGAGCTATAGAGTTACAAAGTTGTGTTCAAGTCATCCGGTTGCAATGTATGTGTTTGAGCTATACTTACGTATAATTTTCTCTTAAAAATTTATTTAACATATATAAATAATTTATTCAGAATCTAATAAGTTGCATTTTCTAGGATTTAAAATCAATAAGCTCAAAATTTTGACCATGGGATCTAAAGAGTAATGTATTCGTAAAATGAATTATTTTAGGACACGCACTTGGTACTATTTCATGCCTTCTCTCTTTAAGGTGTTCAACATTCTCCTTATCTATTGGCTGAGGTTGTAAGCCATGAGATACCTGGGACAACTATTAGTTTATGTCATTTAATGATCCAATGGTTCAAATTGATCTTCCATATCAATAATTTTAGTGATGAAAGAATGTTAGTAATAAAGAAACCTCACCATAACTCAACCACAATCTCATTGAAATCATGTTGAATAAATGGCCAGAGTGTATTTTGCATAAGTCCAACTTAATCTAACTGCCCACTTGGATTTATGTCTTTATTTTCTTGGTAGTCAAGGGCCACTAGGTATGTATAAATACAACACTTCAGCAGCCCTAAAAAATCATGTGATACCAACAGTTTTCTTCTCAAAGAAAAAATAAAAGATAAAGCAAATAAGAAGAATGGAGAATCAAAGAAAAAGTTTGCTGTTTCCTTTGGTTATTGTTCTCTTCTTCTTGCTGAATGCTACTGCTTTTGCTCAGTTAAGAAGTGATTTCTACAAAAACACATGCCCAAATGTTGAGTCTCTGGTTCGTGCTGCGGTTAGACAGAAATTTCAGCAGACTTTTGTTACTGCTCCAGCAACTCTCCGACTCTTCTTCCATGATTGCTTTGTCCGTGTATGTACTTAGATTATTTTTTTAAACCTTATTAGAGTGTGTTTGGAACCACAGAAGTTAATTTTTTTCATAAAATATTTTTTTTAAAATGATTTCCATGCAAATATCTATTTTTTGTGTGTGTTTGGTTGATTAGTGAAAAATATTTTTCCAAAAAATATATACTGTATTAAATATTAATAATAATATTAACAAATCGAAGAATTATCTCATCTTCTTCTTTATCTTTAAATTTATCTTTATTTCATCATTCAAATAAAATGAAAGTACAGTGTACTTTTTTCGGCTCAGAACGCTAAATATACTTTGGAAATAAAAAACTTCGGAAAATACTAAAAGCTAAGTTGAAATTTCTTTTGTTCCCAAATCCAAATATTCACAAAATGATCAAGAATTTCCTAAAATAATAAATAAAATATAAAACTGCTGTAATTTGCTATTTCTTTATGTTCTAAGATATTCAAAAAAGTGATAAATTCTGAAATAGAAATTCTTCTTGATTTCACTTTTTCCTTGCTCTAGAAACAGTAAAAATCATTCCCTTGTTATTTCTTTGCATCGCCAACAAAATTAGTTCCCTTTTCTCTAGAATAAAACGTGTTATGTGTTATATATGTCATTCAACTTTTTATGATAATTTTTCTTCTAACATGTATATTTTTGTCCATGTTAATTAGGGGTGTGATGCTTCAATGCTATTGTCGTCACCAAATAGAAAAGCAGAAAAGGACCATCCAGATAATCTTTCATTAGCAGGTGATGGATTTGACACTGTTGTCAAAGCCAAAGCAGCTGTGGACAAGGATTCCAAATGCCGTAACAAAGTCTCATGTGCTGATATTTTGGCTTTGGCCACTAGAGAAGTCGTTTCTATGGTAAGTGCATTGTTAAACATATAACAAAATCAATAAATTTAACTATTATTGATTTTAATAGTAGTCATGACCAACAGCATTAGTTCTCGATAGGCTTGTTGGTAAGATTGGTAATTAAGGTAAAAGCTTCAAGCCCAATATTTTATGGTGCACCTTCCATACAAGCATTACCCGAGGATCATATTTTGGAATTATTAATAAATCAAATGAAACATGGACGTAATACATGATCACACACGTTTAGTTTGAACTTTGAAGCAATGAGCACAGTAAATTTTGTTGTTATATGTTCAATTGATTTCCATTTCAACGATTCAGGACTTTTCTATTTTCTCTCTCTCTTCTTATTTAGACATTTTCGCTTTTGCCGAGATATTCAGGGGGCAAGTGTACAGATAGCCATTCTCAGGGATGTTCTTTAAGGATTAACCAATACTTATTTTGTCCTGAAATTTTAAACTAAAAATTTCAACTTCAGGACAACTCAGGATATTTTTTACAGAAAAATTAAACTGAAAAACTGAAATTCAGGATATGCTGGCTAATTCCTAAATAGCAGCACTTTAGAGTGGCTACCTGATGTCATTTCTATGATACTTAGTGCCCTTCTTTTATATTGTAGACTGGAGGCCCATTTTACCAAGTGGAATTGGGCCGTCGTGATGGGAGAGTTTCTACATTAGCAGGAGTCCAACATCAACTTCCAGGGGAGGGATTCAACCTAGACCAGCTCAATACCATGTTTGCCAGACATGGCCTTAGCCAGACTGATATGATTGCATTGTCAGGTATGGATTTAAGTTATGCACTGAAAGTAAAATTCTTATCCATTGTCGAATCCCTAAGTAAATTGATAGTCATTTTAAATTTAATTATTTTATTTTTGGTATAGATGTTATAGTATACAAAAGTTGATAGTCTTTAGAGGATTTTAGTGCATAGATTATCTTTTTACTATGTAGCATACAACCTTTTCTTAAATTTAATATATATCAATTTTTTGTTGAAAAAAAAAAAACAGAAGAAAAACCTTACAACAATATACACTTAACTTCTTTTTAAAATTTAAAAACAAAACAATGAGTTTAAATTCAATGCACCAATTTGTGTAAAAAAATAATTACACGAACATGTTACTTAAAAGGATAATTGCAAGTATAACATTGATAATCTAAAATAAATAATAACTAACCCTGTCATAATTCTTTTAAGAGTAAAAGGGTTTAGGATTTTTTTAAAGCGGGTTTAGGGTTTAAGGTTAAATTACAATAATAATGTACTATATCTAAAATAAATAATAACTAACCTGTCATAAAAGGTTAAATTACAATAATAACATAAATAATTTATTATATTGTCTTTATATATAACTCAAATTATCTTTTTATGTCTTATAGGTGCACATACCCTTGGTTTCTCCCATTGCAGTAAATTCTCCAAGAGACTCTACAATTTCAGCCCAAAAAGCAGAGTTGACCCGACCCTAAACCGACAATACGCCGCACAACTCAGGCAAATGTGCCCAATACGGGTTGACCCGAGAATTGCCATTAACATGGATCCAACAACACCAAATACCTTTGACAACGCTTACTTCAAAAATCTTCAACAAGGAAAAGGTCTTTTTGTCTCTGATCAGATTCTGTTCACTGATCCAAGATCAAGAAATACTGTCAACTTTTTTGCTTCTAACAATGATGCTTTTAAACAAGCTTTTGCTACTGCCATGATAAAGTTGGGTCGGGTCGGAGTTTTGACCGGTAACCAGGGTGAGATCCGATTCGACTGCACTAGACAAAATTAGAGGAGGGTGCATTTTGTCTTTTTTCCTAGAGAAAAGAGAAGAATTCTTTATTTTCTTTTAATTTTATTTTACTAAAATAAAGCATAATGCTATAGTTATTTTTGGCAATAATTTTCTATGATCATGGGATATGTAAGAGTTAGCTTCTGGCTCGTTCAATGCGTAAGATGATTGCGCTCCAGCTCACTCAAGAATGGAATAACATTGGTCCATTAGCAAACTCACCTTGGACGCAATATGTTGTAACTCGTGAATAATATTATTTTTCTTCAATTTATTATTCCATTTTCTCTAAATCTATGTTATGTATATTCATTCTTGAATAAAATTGTCTTATTCTTCTTCAATTTATCAGTATTCCATTTTTTTTTTCCTAATCTATGTTATGTATACTCATTTTCAAATAAGATTGTGATACTAATTTGACTAGCCGCAACTTTGAGTTTCTTTTATGAAATCAAGAAAAGACCAATAACTTGTGATAAATTATTTTGTAAATTGTATAGGATAATTATTAGAGAAAATCTTAATAAATTTTTTATAGATTGACAAATGCGCAAGCTACATAAACAAGACTTTAGATCGCTTGTAGGCCTTGCACCAAGGGTATCCAACTTGTGGCTTTCACAATCAAATGGATAGGTTGATAAGTTTTACTCAGTAGAAAGTTATGTCAAAAGCTTCATCAAAATCATTCTTTCAGATGATATGGAACTAATTGGCCAAATTTTTTTGCAATTTTGTACAACGGAAAGGGCAGATGATCCGCTCCTTTTGCATGTTGTAACTGCAGGTTCGTTGGATTTAAAAATTCTCATCAGCTATAATATGATAATTCAAAGAAAAGCAAATGAAATTTCATTTCGTTGCATGTATTTCGCACACAGAACTAGAACCTGTCTATGTTTAACATAAATTTGGTTAATAGGCAAAATCAATTAAATTTATAAAATTAGGCCATAAGCAATTATTTCACTCCAATTCAGTTGATTTTTGCCAATAAAAAATAGATGAGATTTAGTAATTATAGATGAGAATAATATAATAGCAATAAAGAAGAAGTAAAGAAAATTCTTATTGTTGATTAATGATAGGCTATAATTACGTATTTTAGTCGCATATTACACTCAAATTTACTGCACTTTAATTGAGTTGGAGCTTTAATCGCTAGTGTCTTGCACTAATTGTGTGTTTTATGCCTTGTAGGAGTGATTCCAAGCTATGTAGATGTTATGGAATTAACTCAAGTGATTTGAAGCTTTGAAATCTGAGTAAAAGCCCAAGTAATTAAGCCGGGATCGTATTCGGGGATCAACGGATGATAGAGCAACAAAACGAAGAATCGAGTAGGCATGTTACATACTGTCTAGTAAAATGCACATAACTTTTTGCTCCGAACTCCGTTTGGGCTCCAAAATATATGGTTGAAACGATAACTCAAAGCGCTACAATTTTTATGTTTTACGTTTTTCCAGATTCCAAACGAAACAGGGTGAAAAATATGGTCGAAACTGCGACTGCGGACCTGAGGCGGGCTGAGGCAGTATACTTGCCAAATACCGCACCCGTGTCGCGCCAGGGCCGCGGACGTCCAGACCTGGAAACTTGTCATTTTTCGCATAGGAGAAGGTATAATAGTTTGGGCCCGACCCTACTTGGTATATATACATGGAAAAACGGTATTTTAAGGGGTGTGAGCACGTGATTTTTGCTTCATGGAAAAACTACTCCAAAATAAATCGAAAAATATAAAAAAAAAAAATAAAAAATAAAACAAGTTACCTTCGGGTACAATTTTGAGAATATGCGTGACATTTTTGATAATTGTTCTGTCCGTAAACACTCACCTTGCAATAGTTGAAAATACAAAAATACATGTTGCATGTATTTAGGAATTAATGGTACATTCAGAAATCAATTAACCATAATTTGGTTAAAAGAAAATCAAAAATATATGCATGTGTGTTTCTTGTCATTGAGTGATTTTATTCAATGTTAATTTGTGTGTTAATTATTATAGGTGTTAAATAATATGTGTATAATTTTATTTTTTGATTTTTTCAATTTATTTAGGAGTTTTATTTAATTTTGTCAATTAAAGTAGAAAAGAAAAGGAAAAATATAAGAATACTCGGTTTGGGCCAAGAAATTAAAATAAAAATAGGCCCAAACGAGCTGGCCCAATGAGTTAAAATGGTCCGTCTCCTCAGAGGTGCCCAAACGACACCGCTTCTGTCCCAGTTGAGCAGGGCCGTTGATCTCAAATGGATCAACGGCCAGGATCACACCCCCCAGATCCGTTAACCTGACCCGGTCCATTCCCCTATCCGGTCTCACCCACCATCACACCCAAACGACGTCGTCCCTCTTTAATGAATAGATCCTGGCCATCGATCTCACTTGATCCAACAGCCAGGATCTAAACCCCTAAGTCATATATAAACTCAACCCTGTTACCCCGCCCCCTATCCAAACACCCCTCCCAGTTTCATCATCTCCCAGAGACCATCCCAAACACCCCAAACCCTAGCAGCCGCCGTAACTCCCCTTTCATGTAAACCCGGCGGCAACAACGCCGATGACCACCGGACTAACACCCTTAAGACACAAGACCACCTTCAACCCCGATATGGTGATGGTTTGGCTCGAATCTTCCTGGAACGTCTCGAATAATCATTCGAAGGTTCGAGCCAAACACAAATCTGACCCAACTGACTCCAAACTTACACCACAACACCCCCTGGCCTCCCTCATACCCCAGATGCCTTTGGTTCCGGTCGAATTTAGGTAGAACTCTTCGAACCCCAAATCTGAGCTCAAGAACCCTAAAAGTCAGGCCTGGTTCGTTTTGATTTAAGCTTCCGAGGTAATTTTCTTTTCTTTCCTTCTGTTTATGTGTTATTCTTATGTCCGTAGATTTGTTCTGGATTTTTGATTATTTTTCTGTCAATCCCCCCATTTTCACAGACCCTTTTATTTGGTCAATTTCTTTTCTATTTTCAGTGTTAGGTGTATGTTATGAGGTATCTATTCGCTTCGACTAATGTCGTCGAATAGTTAAGTTTCGTGAACTCCCTGTTAAATGTCCCGAGTATTGAAATAATTTGGTGGCCTGTTTAGTCTATGTTGTTTGTCGATTGATTGTTCATATAATAGTTTGTATTAGTCGACCTGAGTAACGTCGTCGTATACTAATTAGTCGCTAATCAACTAGAATCAACTTAACTCTTACTGTCTGACTTTTGTTGAATGGTTGTGGTGAACTAATTATAGGTTATTTAGTTGTGGGGGTTCGAACTAGGTTTCACATAGTTATAACTGGCAGATTCAACAGAATGAAAAGGCGGGACAAGACAGTAATGATCAGGTTTTTTTTTGGGTAATTTTGGTTTGACAAAGACTGACTAAGGTTTAGGATTAATGGGATGTGAAATGGTTAGTCAAAAATACTATTAATCTAGTATTAGTGTGGACAAAACATAAGAGCATGGGAGTTTAAAATGAATACTTTAATAAACCCATGACTCTTGATTAGAGCAATAGGCCAAGCATGGGGAACCAAATGACTTGCATCAAGAAGATACTTAGGCGTGGGAAGTTGAAGGGTATGGGGAGGAAGTCTGGATACGAGGCAGTCCTGTGAAGGTCCTTTGGGCCTATAAATGAGCTCATTTTTTTAGTAATGGGGGTTGGAAAAAATTGAAAGAAAAACAGAAGAAAATTTCAGAAAAACTGTGAACTAAATACTGTCTAAAACTGCATAAGAGACTAAGGTTGGCAATCGAGAGTCAACACTGGACAGCCCTTTAAAAGAAAGGGTAGCTGGTCAGTTGTTTGGTCGGATATTGCTGATTGTCAAGCTATCTTTGTCAAGTCGATTATCTAGTTGGGCTGTTACCATTTCATTAGGGTATTCTGATTTCTCTGCGGGATTACTACTATATTCTGGGCTTATGTATGCTGCTGTCTGATTCTGGTCTTATTGCTATTGAAGTTGTTGTTGGTTATTCGTCGAGTTGTTGTGATTATTGAACTGCTGTTGCTATTGCATTGAATATTCTGGATTTTTCTGCTGGTTTACTACTCTGTTCTGGGATTGTTGGTTGGTGCTCGACCACCTGTGGGTTTATCGTTGTTGAAACTGCTGTTGGTTGTTCGTGAACTAGTGGTTATACTGTTGCTGTTTGTTACTGCTGTATTACTACTGTTTGGCTGCTTGCTGCTGATATTCTTCCTCTTCTTCTTGTTCCTGTTGTCTAAATCCAGGTACACATACTAAGCTGATGTAATTCCATGTTTGAAGTTGACATTTGAAGCATGAATACACACATGAAGAAGTTGAAGTTATAAACTGAATTTAGTTTCCTTTACTGATTGTACTTAATCCATTTTATGTATCACTGATGTGTAGACTCCTGCCAAGGAGCTGTATAACTGGACCGTTTTCATATATGCAGTCATTTAGTTTATGAACTCCCTATGTAGGCCCTTAGCTAAAAGAAGGATATGATGCTAAAAGCACCCTGCTTATTTCAGTTTGTTTGCGAAGATGCATGTCAAACTAGGATTAGGCCAATAGACTTCTAATTGTCATGACGGTCTAATTTTCAGTACGCAAATGGTTTGAATTAGGATTAAAACTAGATCTTTAAGTCCTTTCATGCCAACAGATCGCTTATTTTAAAACTTACAGCAAACTGTTAAATGAAATAGTATCAGTTTATCTTTCAGCTTTGCAAACTCACGAATAGGCGTAGAAACAATTAATTAGGCCCATATCGGAATGAGGATGGCCCAAGTCCAGTATAATACCATATGCATTGGACCCAGGCCCATGATTTGGTAAACGGATGACCCATAAGCGTCCTCGCATTCGAATTTTTTTTATAATTTTGTTCGGAGGTCGACTATAACAATTTCAAGTATGTAATGGGATTAGGATCTTTTTTCCTCTTTCATTTTAGAGATGGACAAAAAATAGAAGAATGTAGTCGCTTTAGGATATACTTTTAAAATAAAAATGAGACGAGCCTCGCCAAATAAAATGCGCAAATTGCGGGGCCCTCACAAAATGCATTGCTTTAATTACTTAGTCTTCGGGACGAGCCATTTAGCAAATTTCAGGGCCTTCCGAAAATAATAACGCGTAGTCTCTTTAGGCACGCATTTAATAATTTATTTTCTTAAACTCGGGTGTGCATCTCATGCGACCCAAATCCAAATCTCAATGACGTTGAAATATGTCTTTAATCACGGGTACATTGATTGTGACATGGTTCGAGATGCATTTCCACGCCGTTGCAAATTCTTTAAAAGAATAACAAATGAGACGAGCCTCGCCAAATAAAACGCACAAGCTGCGGGGCTCTCGTTAAATGTATATATTAAAATACTTAGATTCCGGGACATGCCGTTTAGCAAATTTCACGGCCCTACCCAAAATAATGATACGCTAGTCGCTTTAGGTGCGTATCTAATAATGTTATCTTCTTAAACTCGGGTGCACATTTATGTGACCCAAATCCAAATCTCAACAGAGTTGAAATGTGCCAACAACCACGGGTGCATTGATGTGACGTGGTTCAAGATGTGTTTCCACGATGTTGCAATTCTTGATAAAAATAATAGCAAATGATAAAAGCGGTTAAAAGTTAAAATTCACACATAAGTTCATATTTGTATAAAATCAGATAATCAAGCCGAATATGACAGTTGAGCGACCGTGCTAGAACCACAGAACTCAGGAATGCCTAACACCTTCTCCCGGGTTAACAGAATTCCTTATCCGGATTTCTGGTGCGTAGACTGTTAAATAGAGTCATTCTTTTCCTCGATTCGGGATTAAATTGGTGACTTGGGACACCCTAAATCTCCCAAGTGGCGACTCTAAAATAAACAAACCAATCCTGTTTCGATTGTCCTTTAATTGGAAAAACTCCTACGCCCCTCGCGGGGGCGGAAAAAGGAGGTGTGACAGCTCTGGCGACTCTGTTGGGGATAAGTAGGCCTAGAACCACTGGTTCAGGGTTAGAAATCCGAGCTTAGATGAATTGTTATATTTGGTTTTATCTGATTCTGTTACATGATATATGCCTAGTGTGCTAAATGATGCTTTTACCGCTTGATATTATCTGAACTGTATATAAATTATGCCGAAACCCTTCTCTTCTTACCTCCGGGGAGAAGCTCGCTGGTCGAGACTCCCTATTCTGTTAGTGTCATACCCAAGTAGAAAGAGGCTCGGATAAGTTACAAAGCCGGACGACCCCGCGGGTCCCCGATACGTAGCCCCCTCCTCGACTCGAGTTGTCCGCTCGTGTAAGCCAGGTCTAGAACAAAGCCCAGTCTGAAGCTTAGTAAACATAACTTTATGCCGGATCCCTAGTAGGAAAACGCTTATTTGCATCACGTTGCATTTGACTTAGGGGGCTCAACACAGGGGTTGGGCCCGTCTAGGAATAGCAACCTGGAACAAAAAGACCATCTTGTGGCATCTTGTCTGTTAGCGCATTTAATTTGCTTCGAATTTGCATGTTGACCGGTGGGTGATAACGGGAAAATGAAAAAAAAATGATATAATTTTGAGAAAACCAATGTTCAAATGATTTTGATTTTTGAGAAAGAAAATGGGATCCGTGATTTAGATAATTTTCTTGCCCGAACTACGTCGGTTTGATTCTCACCGGATGTGGGATACGTAGGCAACTCTCATCGGGTCCAACTCCCCGTTTTTGCCAATAATGATATATAATAAAATATATATATGTATATATATATATATATATATATATATATATACACATGTATATATATACATATATTGCTTCTTTCACAAAAAAAGGGGCGGGTGAGGCCATTTGCGGGAATAGCCGAATGTTCCCGAAGGGGGCGACGGAAGACTGTCTTCACACAAACGGCCGCCTTTGGCCATTTTTCTTACCCTTTGACCGGTTAAAGTCCCCCGGCCTTAAAATCTTCATCCCTGAAGAGCTGAAAGGCCATATCGGGAAAGTCAGTTTTGTTTTCTCCAAATTAAGAAAAAAAAACGGAAAAACGTTTTGGAGTCAAAATAAAGATTTTTTGCTTTCGTCTAAAAAACACCTTAATAAATATGCAGAATGAGCACGAGTAAGAGTTCATCTGAGGCTATTATAAACAAAGTTCCTTTGGGCTTACGCATGTGGTGGAACGACTTAGAAGAATCAGGGCGAGATACAGTCAAAATATACTTGGGAAATTTGGTTGGATTGTTGGACATCGATCCGCGAGGGGACATTATCAGGGCTTTAATTTCATTTTGGGACTCGGCACACAATGTATTTCACTTCTCAGACTTTGAGCTCACCCCGACGCTGGAGGAGTTGGCAGGGTACATTGGATATCCTAAAATCCCTATGAAAGAACAGTATCTCATTGCACCAAGGACCGTGACCATACACAAGTTCCTAGACACCGTAAAGATCCGCAGAACGGTACACAACCCAGAGTTATCAAAAAGGGTTTTGTAGTTTGGCATTTCTGTACGACAGGTACGGTCATCTGGGAGGGTTCAACAATCCCGAGAGTAAGATTTGCAGTGGGGAAAGCCGGTTGAAATGGGAGAGGCATAGATGTATTGCTTTTATGATAGCCTTTCTGGGTTTTCTGGTGTTCCCTATAAAGGATAGGAAAATTAGCATACTGTCACACCTCCTTTTTGCGCGCCCGGCCCGAAGGGTTAAATGCGCGAGGGAGTTTTTCCAATTTAAGTGACAATATTCGAAATGGGATCATTTATTTAATTCAGAGTCACCACTTGGGAAAGGTTTGGCTTTTGGTGTCCCAAGTCACCGGTTTATCTTGAATCCCAAATCGAGGAAATTTTCGACTTTTCCAAATGAAGTCTGCGAACCAGAAATTCTAAGTAAGGAATTCTATTGACCCGAGGGAAGGTGTTAGGCACCCTCGAATCCCGTGGTTCTAGCACGGTCGCTTAAATTGTTATAATGGCTAAATATCTGATTTAAATACATTTTGTGACTTATGTGCTTTTATTAAGTTTAAAACCGCTTTTATTATTATCATTTATTTTTATAGAATTGCAACGTCGTAAAAATGCATCTCGAACCACATCACAATCAATGCACCCGTGATCGTCAACACATTTTGACTCCGTTGAGATTTGGATTTGGGTCACATCAATGTGCACCCGTGTTTAAGAAGGTAATTTTCAATTGAGTCGCGCTTAAAGAGTCTAGCGCGTTACTATCTTTGGGGAAGGCAGTGAAATTCACTAAACAGTCCATCCCGAGTTCTAAATATTTGTTATGGTTAATTATTGAGGGCCCCGCAATTTGCATTTTTGTTTTTTAAGTTGACGAGGCTCGTCTCATTATTTAGAAAGGATATCCTATAACGACTACATTTCTAATGTGTTTGTCTCTAAAAATAGAAGAAAAAAGATACGTGCTAATTCAATTATGTGCTTTGGCCAAATCCGGATTCTTATTAATTATCTGCTTAATCATTTACGAAGTGAAGAAGCGTTATACCTCATGGAACGTGCTTTTAATTGGGTAGAAGAATTATACACGAGATTGATGAAACACTACACTTAGCCCCAAATACTCCTCGAGTTAAACTTTGAATTTATTTAAACAGGATTAATAAAGTTACTCATTAGATGGTAACTACTAATAATATTCAGAACTCAACCTAAAACTGCCTACCGAAACTGAAGCTCCTAAACTTAAGACTGTGTTGTACTCGGCAAGATTTTTCAAGCAACCATTCACCCTACATACTCAAAACATAACTGGAAGAAGAGTTTGAATTAACAATTCTACCAAATGATAGCACATTCCATAAATTATATGACTACATCACGTGTACTGCCAACAAACCATATCGCAGTTTTAGACCAGAATATTTTCAATTAAGTACAAACTTACTAATGTGTTTTCTATTGGGCTACAAATAAAAGAATTTATACAACTTTAACAATATTCGCAAAGCTGTAAGTAAGGCAACAGATGATTAAAAATTCTTCAGATCTTTCAATTCATGCCTTTCATGGTTACATCAGTATGAAATGTGTACCTGGATGTTGAATACAACAGAAGAAGAGGAAGAAGATAGAGAAAATCAGTAGCAGCAGGAACAAAGTAACAGCAGCAAACAAAGCAACACAGCAGAACAGGCTCGGGTGCAAGAATGCAACTATAGCCGATAGAAAAAGTAGCCAAATGACAGCAGCACACAGTGGAGTAGAATCAGAACTCCAGGCAGACCAAAACCAGTAGTAAACCAATGAAAACACTCGACTAGTAGACTCAATTGGAACTTCAAAGAATCAGAATTGATTAAACAGGTTGAACAAATGAAACCCAAACAACAATAGGAAGAAACAGTTTCTGATTGTTGACTGTATGTTTTCTATCTCTTAACCTCTCTCTCTATCTGTGTTTTCCTAAAATCAGTTCTATCCTTTTTCAATCCTCTCTGTATGTGTATCCAATCCCTCAATGTGTATGCCTTCCTTCCTTTATCTCCCTCTCTATCTATTCTGAAAATCCCAGCCCCCAGTCCAGTCTGAGTTCCCTATGTGTGTTTGTGTGTGTGTATCTCTCAATGTGTCTCCCCTTCTTTTTTTTAATCCCCCCTTTATAAGCCTAACATCAGGCCATTTAAACAGCCTGTTAATCAATCAGACAACCCCTCCCATGTGTTGTCTTCTTTTCAGTTTCCACTCAACCATTTAAGTATAAAACCTTCCCATGATATTCCTGACAGTACCCTTTAACATTTATTAAACTAAAAAGCAGACAGGGGCAGCAAGAATATAATCTGACAACACATGCTGTCAAACTATTTTAATCAAAAGGGCTTTTATGCACATGTTGTGCACCAATGCACATGCCCTCCAATTCAGATTGCAGCTAACAATCCAACCTTTTTATTTTCAGATTCAAATACAGCAACTATAAGTAGCAATACTTAGTTTCTAATAGATTCAGGCAATGCTTAACAGAAGCAGGTCAATTTGTTATTGTTCAGACAGCTAAAACTAATTGACGACACATGTCGACTCGACTATACTAATCATAACATGTACAATCGAAACCATGATCAGATGTCTAGCAGTATCGAACACATGACTCGAATCGTACTGACTAAGCAAAATTGTACTGGGGAATCAGTTAATCAGTCAAATGTTCAATTGATTGCACAACACATACACATACACACATTATCAGTTAAAATAGAAGAATGACTCAATCAAACACAGAGGTTCAGGCAAGGTGGACAGGACACAGTTGGTAAAATTCAAAACACAAATTAAACAAGACATTTGGCCAACGGACAGACCTTTAATCAACACATGAACTGAATAAAGAAAAAGGAAAAACAAACTCACCTTAAACCTCCGAAAAATCAGGAAGCCTTAGGTCGGACTTGAATAGACTTTTCTTGGGGTTGAACGGACTGTAATCGAAGTGTTTCTCAAATGAGAAACACTTCGATTAAAGTCCATTAGACCCTAATCACTTGGCTCGAACAGACATGGATCAGTCACGAGGTTTCTAGGGTTCATAGATGGTAGATTTGGGATTTGGGTTTCCATGGTTAGATTCGGACCAAATAAAACATGGTTTGGTCACGAGGGAGGTCCGGGGACTATCTGGTATGAAACTGGGGTGCATCGATGTAAGTTGGGTTCCGACTCGAATCTTCAAATGAAGATTCGAGAAGGTGGGAGGGGATTTGAGCTAAGTGGTTAACAGATCCATGTTCAGGGTGGTGAGGTGGTCCTACGGTTTTAAGGTGGGAGTCACCGGCGTCCATGCCGCCGGCTTTCATGGTGAAGGTGTACAGAGGCGGCTAGGGTTTGGGGGACTGTGGTGAGGACGATGGAAGGTAGGGGTATTTGGATAGGGGGTGGGGTACGAGTGGAAGCTTATATATGGAGTGGGTGAATGGATCCTGGCCGTCGGATGAGACACGATGAAGGGCCAGGATCCTTCAGCTAATGGGAAACGGTGTCGTTTCAAGTGCAAAGGGTTGGGGTCGGTCCGGGGTTGAACGGGTCGGGTTTGTTCGTGGGTATGGGAAATGTGATCTTGGCCGTTGATCAATCTGAGATCAACGGCCCAGATCAGACCAGATCAAAACGGTGTCGTTTGGAACGCCCTCTGAGGCCAGCTGGTCTGGACCGGGTTCACATGGGGTTTTGGGTTGGGTTGTTTGGGCCAATTTGTTTAAAATTGGACTGGCCCAAGTCCGAAAACTCTTTCTTCTTTTTTTTTTATTATTTTTTCTTTTGAATTTCTTAAATTAATTTGCCAAATAATACCATATAAAACCATAAACAACAATTTACATACAATTAATATTTAATTATACTAACATCACTTAATGACAAAAATAAAATGAAAGATGCACACATTTTTTATTTATATATTTTTTTGAATAAAATAAACACGGACGAGATTACAGATAACTAACAAATATGCCACACAAAATCCAAAACTTGTACAGCAGGACCATTTGTTATTTTTTATTTCTTTTGGAGCGATTGTCGCGTAAAAAAAAAATCACGTGCTCACAGCTGCCCCTCTTTGTTCGGAAACACGAAGAGTTTTCGTACAAAGATAAAGTGAGCGGATATGAGTGATTTTTGCCTATGGACTACTCCGTGTGAAGCATATTTTGAAAGATTTGACCGAATCTTGCTTCAGAGATTTCCTACATATCCTGGGCTAAACAGGAATCAGGTCAATGTAGTTCGGGGAGTTTTGGCAGTTGGGACTACCATGGGATTGCAATGTTTGCTGTTACTGCTGTTGCTGTTGTCACCGTTGCTTTGCTGACCGCCTTATTACAACCAAAGAAAAGTTGGAACTGAACTAAATACTTATATGCATGTCAACTGCTAGTTACAAGATTCCTATCTATGATTCTTTTGCGACTTGATCTTGGGTCTTAGCTGATTTTGCTTGGAGACTTCGATCCGAATCTTGATGCTTGCGAGTTTTAGGTGCTTGTTTAATCTCTGGGATACTGAGTGAGACGCGACTGGCGGAGTTCGAGACCTTAATCAAATCTTGGAACGATCCGCTTTCCATTTTCTCCGGTATCTCGGGACATCTTCTTTTTGTCTTTTTCTTCTTTGATTCTGAGTTGAGACTCATCTCGTGGGTCGTTTCGATCCGTGTGGCTCGAGGTTAGACCTGCGGGAAAAAACAAACGAACGAAATTTTCTGCCCCAGTTTCACTAGGAAAAATTTCGTGAGTTATTTGCCAGGAAGTTCATAGGATTGATGAAGGAATTTGGACAATTTTAGTTTCCAAAATGCCCATTTTCGGGGTCATATCCACGGTACGGCCACAAGATATGAGTGCTCAGTTTAGGGTTGGAGCCCTAAGGCTGGCAGGATGGAAATAGTTCAATTTAGGGTTGGAGCCCTAATGCCGACTAGCTGGGGAGAAGTTTAGTTTCGAGTTGAAACTCTAATGCTGACCAACTGGGGAAAAGTTCAGCTTAGGATTTAAAACCCTAAAGCTGACTAAAGGAAAAGTTCAATTTAGGGTTTAAAACCCTAATGCTGACTAGAAATGGAAAAGTTCAGTTTAGGGTTTAAAACCCTAATGCTGACTAAATGTAAAAGTTCAGTTTAGGGTTTAAAACCCTAATGCTGACTAAAGGAAAGAGTTCAGTTTAGGGTTTAAAACCCTAATGCTGACTGAATGGAAAAAGTTCAGTTTAGGGTTTAAAACCCTAATGCTGACTAAAGGAAAGAGTTCAGTTTAGGGTTTAAAACCCTAATGCTGACTGAATGGAAAAGTTCAGTTTAGGGTTTAAAACCCTAATGCTGACTGAAGGAAAGAGTTCAGTTTAGGGTTTAAAACCCTAATGCTGACTGAATGGAAAAGTTCAGTTTAGGGTTTAAAACCCTAATGCTGACTGAAGGAAAGAGTTCAGTTTAGGGTTTAAAACCCTAATGCTGACTGAAGGAAAGAGTTCAGCTTAGGGTTTAAAACCCTAATGCTGACTGAATGGAAAAGTTCAGTTTAGGGTTTAAAACCCTAATGCTGACTGAAGGAAAGAGTTCAGTTTAGGATTTAAAACCCTAATGCTGACTGAATGGAAAAGTTCAGTTTAGGGTTTAAAACCCTAATGCTGATTAAATGGAAAAGTTCAGTTTAGGGTTTAAAACCCTAATGCTGACTAAATGGAAAAGTTCAGTTTAGGGTTTAAAACCCTAATGCTGACTAAATGGAAAAAGTTCAATTTAGGGTTTAAAACCCTAATGCTGACTAAATGGAAAAGTTCAGTTTAGAGTTTAAAACCCTAATGCTGACTAAATGGAAAAGTTCAGTTTAGGGTTTAAAACCCTAATGCTGACTGAAGGAAAGAGCTCAGTTTAGGGTTTAAAACCCTAATGCTAACTAAAGGAAAGAGTTTAGTTTAGGGTTTAAAACTCTAATGCTGACTGAAGGAAAGAGTTCAGTTTAGGGTTTAAAACCCTAATGCTGACTAAAGGAAAGAGTTCAGTTTAGGGTTTAAAACCCTAATGCTGACTGAAGGAAAGAGTTCAGTTTAGGGTTTAAAACCCTAATGCTGACTAAATGGAAAGAGTTCAGTTTAGGGTTTAAAACCCTAATGCTGACTAAATGGAAAGAGTTCAGTTTAGGGTTTAAAACCCTAATGCTGACTAAATGGAAAGAGTTCAGTTTAGGGTTTAAAACCCTAATGCTGACTAAAGGAAAGAGTTCAGTTTAGGGTTTAAAACCCTAATGCTGACTAAAGGAAAAGTTCAGTTTAGGGTTTAAAACCCTAATGCTGACTGAAGGAAAAGTTCAGTTTAGGGTTTAAAACCCTAATGCTGACTGAAAGGAAAAGTTTAGTTTAGGGTTTAAAACCCTAATGCTGACTGAAAGGAAAAAGTTCGGTTTAGGGTTTAAAACCCTAATGCTGACTGACTGAGGACAAAGTTCGAGGATACTAACTGACCTCTTTTTTTTGAATTTTCTTGTTTTAGTAGAAGATAAAATGGAGTCTCGTGGAAACTTACCTTTTGAGTGAATTCCTTATTGCCAAACTATTTCTTGTACCCATGTACCTTCTTCTTTGGGTGACACCTGCTTCTTGCACGGTTGTCTTGGATTATACCTGTTTCAACTTTTCAGACAAAGAACAATTGTTAGTCCGGAAATGACGGTTGGTTCGGTGACCTTGATCGTTCCAGTTGCTTTGTTGCGTCCTTATTTCTGTTGCGAAGTCTGCCATTGATTGGATTCAAATGGCGAAACCCTTTAGACTGCTCAGGCTTGTATTTCCAGATTCTGTGATGATTTGCCTCGTAAGGCTCCTCTTTTTTTTTGTGTGTCCCGTTTTGCTTGGAGATTTTCAATGGGGATGTTACTGGAGGTTATTGTGTTACTGTAAGCACGTGATTTTTGCCCTATATGAGAATTACTCCCAAAAAATTCAAATTTTGTACATATTTTTTGTTTGATATTTGTCGGACCCAAAATCGTTAAATGATTCGATTCTTGTTTTGTTTGTTCATCGTTGAAATCGTTTTTCTAGTTTGTTCATGTTCATGTGCTTTGTTAAAATTAATTTTCAGATTTCAAAATAGAAGTTTAATTAGTTGTTTTCATGTTTATTTCATGTTTGTATTATTGTTTAAGTGAATATTTGTTAGTTTAATATTTGTTAGATTCAAATTGAAATTTAATTAATTGTTTCTTCAATTTGTTTCATGTATTTGATGTATTGTTAGAAATTGTTTGCAAGTTTAAGTTCATAATTGTTTCTTCGTCGATCTTGTTATTTGTTTAAAGAATTTAGTTGTGTTAAAGGAATATATTGATTTAATCGTTTAATCTGTCATGTTTTTTGTGTTAAAATAGATTCATTCATGTTCATGTTTGGATGATCTTGAATTCGAATTTTGTATAGTTTGATTTCTTGTTTACCATTTATGATTATTTCTTGAATTGTTCTCATAATCTTGTTTAAAGTTTAATATAAGAATTGTTTGTTGTAATGTTGTTAGAGTTGATTTTAAGTTCAATATTATTGAATTTAGGAATCTAAATATACTTGTTTGATTGTTGTTGTTGTTTAAATCCGAAAAATAGGTTTGTTGTTGCCAAAAATATTGTTCAATCAAATTTTAGTTGTTCTTGGTTGTTCAATTTGTGTTCATATGATTTGTTGTTGAAATGTTGTTAAAATCATGTTCATGTGATATTGTTGTTATGATGTTCATCCGTGTTCATATTGTTGTTTGAACATTGTTAGAAATTGATCATATTGTCTATATTTTGGTTAAGTTTGATTAATTGATGTGTTATAGCTGATGGGTAGTTTGGTAAATTTGTAATACGTTCAGGGATAGTTTGGTAATTTCAGTAAGGTCGGAAGGGGTAGTTTAGGAATTGTACATTTTGTAATTGTTTATTTGAAGCATGGGGGACAAAATGAAATGGGGTGGGTTGTGATATGATTATTTAATATAAAGGGGGGACAAGATTTAATTTAAAGGGGAATCTTGCATTATTTTATGTTAGGCATGGGGGACAAAATATAATGGGGTGGTGTGATATATTTATTTAATGTAATGGGGATGAGTGGGAAGATAATGGGTTTGGTAGAGAAAGGGATTGATTTTAATTGATTAAAGGGTGGGGATTATATATATAGAGGTCTGAAAAATCAGATAGGGGAGAAAAAAAGAGAGATTAGAGAAAAAAAGGAGCTGAACATTTATTCCGAAAAAAACATTGAAACTCTCAAGAAAAGAAAAACATACAAAGAAAAATAAAAAAAAGTTAAAAATTAGAAGAGAAAGTAGTACACACCTGATAAATATTCTGGTATACAGGTGTAGAAATTAAGGGTTGAAGATTAACTAGCCTTTCAAAAATCTGAAAATTTCCCTTGGTTTCTGTCCGTTATTTTCGGCATTCCTGGATTTTATTTTGAATTTTTCAAAGCTGTCACTGGGATTTTCATTGACTGGTTATTGCTGGTTATTATTGCTGTTGCTATGTTACGTATTACGTTGCTGACTTTCTTCTTCTTATATTGACAATATCAGGTACACAACTGTAATTTTGGCATTTTGTAAGCTGAAATGAAGAATGGAGTGTTAAATTTTTAATTTAGTTTAATTTAATTTTTTGTATTGTATTTAGGTTATTCATGTATTATTATTCTGTAAATCACTGTCATTTGACATAACTAGGCATATTATAGCGACATATTAAATAACGCCTTAACCAGATTATTAGGAAATATATTTAAGCCTGATTATTAATTAAAACTGTTTAATAAAAAAAAGAAGAAATAACGTAAAAAATGGCGTTATTGAATCAGTTTGGCAAAAATTAACTAAATTCCTTATTCATAAGGTTTTTCGTCAACGATAAGTTAATCGGAATCATGTAGTCAATTTCAGTTAAAACATGAATTAGTTTGCGAACAAGTATTAGGACATGATGTGAATTAAAACAAAGTTAGTTAAGGTTAAATTGTTTAAATTTTTTAGAAATATGGTTTAGTAATCAAGTTTTTTTTCTTTCTTTCAATTTTCAGTATTTGTAAATAATTAGTTTCAATAAGCTTAAGTCTTACTAACAATTTGAATTTTAATCCAACTATGGGATAATTAGTTTTTTTTTTTTATTTTATTTTTCGATAATTCCATGTTGTATTTATGATTATAATTTTTATTACTTTCTGTTAATATTTGTTTTTCTCTTCTATTTAATATGTTATTTTCAAGAATGTAGATATTGATTTTATATTTATAGACAAACTTAGTAATAATAAAAAGGTAGTCATTAAAGGATATTCTTAAAATAAGGAAGGATTTCGCTAAAAATAAATAGATGTAAATAATACAAAAATTTACAGGATTCTCCAATCTCATTTATTTATTTAATTATTTTTTAAAAAAATTACTTAGAATTTGGGATGGATTGTTTAGTGAATTTCACTTCCTTCCCCAAAGATAATGACGCGCTAGACTCTTTAGGCGCGATTTAATTAATTTTACCTTCTTAAACTCGGATGCGCATTTCATGCGACCCAAATCTAAATCCTAAAACATTGAATAAAAATGTGTTCCGGATTACGGGTACATTTCATGTGACGTAATCCAAAGACATGTTTTAAACGATGTTCACAATTTTTTTTAAAAAATAATAATAATAGATATGTCTTAGACGATGTTCAATTCTCTTTAATAAAGTGAATAAAAGTGGTTAAAAGTTAAAATCAGCACATAGGTTACAACATGTACAAATCGGATAAATAAGCTAAACATGACAGTTGAGCGACCGTGCTAGAACCACGGAACTTGGGAATGCCTAACACCTTCTCCCGGGTTAACAGAATTCCTTATCCGGATTTCTGGTGCGCAGACTGTTAAACAGAGTCATTCTTTTCCTCGATTCGGGATTAAAATGGGTGACTTGGGACACCCTAAATCTCCTAAGTGGCGACTCTGAAATAAATAAACCAATCCCGTTTCGATTGTCCTTTAATTGGAAAAACTCCCTTCGCACCTCGCGGTGCCGGAAAAGGAGGTGTGACAGCTCTGGCGACTCTGCTGGGGAACGAACCCAGAATCTCTGGTTCAGGGTTCAGAATTCGAGCTTGGAATAATTGTTGTATTTGGCTTCGTTTGATTTTGTTACATGATCTGTGCTTAATGTGCTAATTAACTGCTTTTACCGCTTTGATCTTATGTGAACTGTATATAAGCTGTGCCGAAACCCATCTCCTCTCTGAGTCTTCTAAATCATGAAGAAGGGTGCACTTCGTGTGACTTCTTTTCTGTATAGTGTCTAAATTCCCAATTTAGAACGAGGTTGGATAAGTTGCAAAGCCGGTGAAACTTCTGTATTCCCGGTACGCTGCCTCCCCCTCGGCTCGAGCTGTCCGCTCGGGTAAGCCAGGTCTAGAACAAACACCCAAGTTCTGAACCTAGAATAACTTAGTTTCATGCCGGATCCCTAATAGGAACGCTTATTTGCATCATGTGCATTTTGACTTAGGGGACTCAACACAGGGGTTGAGTCCGTCTAGGGCTAGCAACCTGAAATAAAGACCATCCTGATGCATCTTATTTGTTTTATGTGCATTTATTTGCTCGGTCTTGCATGTTGACCGACTTCTGAGTCTCGAGAGTGTAAAATAATAATAATAATAATAATAATAATTTAAAATAAAATAAAATAAAAATAGCAAGTGGAGAGTTAGATGATTAATTTAGAAAAATCAGTGTCCAAGTACTGTCGAAATGCTGCCGAAATTTTGAAAATATATATATATATTTTTACTTTTAGAATTGTTTGTTTGCCTAGAAAGCAGAAAGTGTGTAGGAATAAGTCTTTTATTTTAATTTGCAAAAAAAAAAAATATTTCCTTTTAATCTCAAAATCCCAATTATTTGTTTAAAAGATATTCAAAATAAAATTCAAAAATATTTTTTTTCTGTAGTATTTCTTTCATAAATTCAGAATATTAGTTCAAAAATATTTCCTTTCTCCTTAAAAGTTTTTTCAAAAAAATAAATAAATAAATAAATTAATTAAAATCCAAAAAATATTATCAAAAAAATATTTCTTTAGAATATAGATGGTTTTTAAGTCAAATAAAAGTTTTTCCTTCTTTAATCACTATAATAAATGTGCAGGATGAGCACAAGTCAAAATGAACCATTCTTAGTGTGTAGCGAGGTCCCTTTGCAACTCCACATGTGGTGGAATGATATGGGAAAGGATAGTATAAAGATAGTGGAAAGAGTTTTGGGAGGTTTTGTCGATCTGTTGAATATCAAGCCAAGGACAGATATCATCGAGGCTCTAATACCGTTCTGGGACCCAACACGCAACGTGTTTCGTTTTGCTGACTTTGAACTTTCACCTACACTAGAGGAAGTCGCCGGATATGCGGGGTTGAATGGGAAACTAAGAGGGCAGTATTTACTTTCACCAAGACCAGTATCTCCGCACGCGTTCTTGGATTTGCTAAGCATTAGTCGGAAGATGCAGAATGATGATTTGTCGAAGAGATGTTGTACTCTCCAATTCTTGTATCAACGGTACGGAATTCCTCAGGGTTTGGAAGAACCAAACCTCGAATTAATTCACACTGGGAACAGAATCAAGTGGGAAGCAAGACGTACTTTGGCATTTATCACAGCATTTCTGGGAGTTGTGGTCTGTCCCCGCAAAGATAAAAAAATAGAGATAGGCCTTGTAGGGATGGCCGATGTTGCAATCAAAAGAACCGACAGTACTGTGGTTCCTTTGATTTTGTCCGAAATCTACCGAGCTTTAACTATATGCCGAGAAGGAGGCAAGTTCTTTCAGGGATGCAATCTGTTACTCCAGCTGTGGATGCAAGAACACCTCCATCACCGAGTGGGATACATGAACCACGGGTTGACTGAGAGAAACTGCATTAGCGGCTTTGAGAAACGAATGACAGGCGTCATATTTCCCGAAGGCGTCGAAGCATGGCTTGCACAATTAAGGTCAACAACAGCCGACCAAGTTGAATGGGCATTTGGGTGGTTGAATGATACTGAGGTAATATACATGGCGGCCGAGGAATGTCATGTTCTTTTGATGGGACTTCGTAGCATCCAGCCTTATGCTCCTCATCGGGTACTGCACCAACTAGGAAGATTTCAGGTAATTCCCACTGATGAGGATCTAAGCAAGTACGCCATTGAGTTGAGTCCAGGAGTTGTGTTCCCCGAAGGAAAAATTAGAAAGCTGTGGCACGAATGTAGATTCCTTGAACCCAAGACTATGGTTCGAGAGCTGGCTAAGGGTGAGGTAGACCCAAAATACGATGTTTGGTTCGGGAAAAGGTTCCAGATTCGTCAGAGGCCTGCCAAAAGAGCTCACGTCCAACAATATACGGATGATTCGCAGGAACAGTGGGGCTGGTTAGTGAGAGAGGAAGGCTACCGGGTTGAAATCGGGAAGCTGAAGCGACAAATTGAAAGGCTTATGTTTGAAAACAACGTTCAAGTAGCCTCAGAGCAGGGTGAGAAGAACAAATTAGCCAAAGAAAACCAGGCACTGAAAGCCTGAATTCGCCAAGTCGGTAAGAGTGATAGCGACCGACAGAAACGTCGCTCTGATGAAAGGTTGATAGCGGAATTGAGAAATCAAGTCAACCAAAGCCGAGAATACTTGGAGAGATCCCAGGCTTGTATAACAAGAATGCGGGTCAGGTGGGCCACAGTTACAACATCACGGAGAGAGCACCTATGGCAAGTAAAAAGGGACTATGAAATGAGTGTTGCGACATTGAGAGAGATAAACTCCATTCTCAATAATCGGGTCCTCAAACAAGCCCAGGATGCTAGAACAGATAGAGAACGCTGCTATGAGTCGATAGCCCGGATGGAAGAACAAATGGAGAGGTTCCAAGAGCAGCTCATTGACAATACTCGAATATTGGGACTAAAGAATCAACGGATAGAACAGCTGTGCATAGAGAGGGATAGAATCAGGGGTAGGATCAATGATATAGGGCGCTATATCACCACGAAGTGCCTAACATGTGAAGAGATGCCTCGTGATATCCTTTTTGCCTCAATCATGGGTTATGTCCATCAGATCATGGAGGAACTAAAAAGCTTGCAAAGAAGCCTGGCCCCCAAGCCCGCGGAAAGGCCGAATGATGCCTCGCGGGCACCAAAATTCAAAGCTTTAATGTATCCCTAGTTCAATCTTGCACTTGTTTGTTTTTCGAGTCTGTTGTCTACCCATATGTTTTTTTTTCAAACATTCTCAAAAAAAAAAAATTATATATATATATGAAGTCTGTATATATATATATATATATATATATATATATATATATATATATATATATATATATATATATATATATATATATATATATATATATATATATATATATATATATATATATATATATATATATATATATATTGTAATAGCATTATTTTGAGTAATAAAAAAAAATTTGTCTTATAGCACGAACTAAGCTTGGTCTGATTCGTGCGGGGTCACGATACGTAGGCAATCTCTATAGGATTCGACCGTAATTATAAAATATATATATATATATGTCAGAGCAAAAATAAGCCGGGATGATGCATGCGGTCAGAGCAAAAGCATGTTAGAAATGATTAACTGCCTAGGAGCATTGCATCCCCATAACGTGCAATTACAATATCTGTTAAGACTCTAACACTGACAAGTTTGTTGTTTTTCCAATCAATATCAGTTAGTTGTTAGAGCGTACTGGCACCGTACCATTATCAGACAAGATCAAAAGGTCCTATACCAGAAAGCATGACTGAGTCAGACAACAGCGTTGAGTCAGAAAAAACGGCCAATCAGATGCTGAAGGAAGCCCTGGAGAAAATGGAAAAAATGAGGCTAGAAATGAATGAAATGCAGATAGCCTTAGCTAGAGCCCAGAAGGGGCAAGAACTACCCGTTACTCCTACCCTCCAACCAACACACACGTCGGAATACCCCTCTCCCTGTCCTTCAACAAGTTTCCCAAGCCATCACTATTATCAGAGAAAGAGGCTTATGATTCCCAAGCTCCACCACCCACTCAAAACCCTCCTCCACCAAATGTTCCCGTCTTTGTGGCACCTCCCCCAGCCCCATTGCACAGATCATCTAGTGAGCCACTGTTTCAGGCTCACGATACACAATATTACCCCCTGAACTCACATTCAAAGCACCCGAGCCACATACCTATAATCCCCACTTTGAGGTCCCGGCGGAGATTGAAAAGCCGGCTAAGAGCCCAGAGCAGGACGAGGTGATGCGGAAATTTAAAAGCCTGGAGCAATCCTTCAGGAACATACACGGGTTAGGTAACCAGGTCAGCGTGGCTTACAAGGATCTATGCCCTTTCCCTGACGTTCAATTACCAGCAGGGTTCAAGATGCCCAAGTTCGATTTATACGAAGGGCATGGTGATCCTATGGCACATCTACGGGGTTTTTGTAGCAAAATGAGGGGAGCAGGGGGCAAAGATGAGCTATTAATAGCTTACTTTGGCCAAAGTTTGAGCGGGTCGGCATTAGAGTGGTATACAAGACAAGATCCGAGCAGGTGGTACACCTGGGATGACTTGGCACAGGCTTTCGCAGGACATTTCCAATACAACCTTGAGATAGTCCTAAACCGTCTCACATTGCTAAAGCTCGAGAAGAAACCCGGAGAGAGCTTCCGGGAATTTGGGTTCCGATGGAGAGAACAGGTAGCCAGAGTTGATCCCCCAATGAGAGAAGGAGAAATGGTGGATTACTTCTTACAAACTCTCGAGCCAACTTACTTTGGTCACTTGGTGACGTCAGTTGGCAAATCATTTAATGAAGTGGTGAAAATGGGAGGTATGATAGAAGAGGGACTTAAGTCCAATAAGATCCTGAGTTATTCGGCAATTAAGGCAACAACTCAGGCCATTCAGAGCGGCACGGGAGGTGCGCTAGGGAAGAAAAGGAGAGAGGAGGTCACGACATTAGAGGCCGACAATTGGTCCAGATCTAGAGGTCCTTCCCCTCATTACCAACCCAGACCCCATCGTCTAAACTACCCACACATTCCAAATTACCCTCCACAACCCTACTACCAACCACAAGAACAACATTTCACCGTCCATCAAGCCTAGACATACACCCAACCTCCGGTTCGCCCACAATGGCGCGCGCCGGTTCCCCACAATACATACCCACCTCCACATAACACATACCCACCACCACAAAACACCTATCCACCACTAAGAGCCTACAGGAACCCTCCAGGGATGGGTTTCAGGGGAAATCCGGCCGCCAGAAATGAAAGATTGCAGAGGCAAAGAACTTTTACTGAGTTGGGGGAAACTTATATTGCCTTGTTCCACAAATTGAGGCAGTTGGGTTTATTAAATCCTGTTGAGCCTAGATTACCAAGTCCCTTACCCCAAAATATGGATCACTCGGTAAGATGTGAATATTGTTCGGGAGCTCCCGGACATGATACCGAGAAATATTGGAGGCTGAAACATGCAATACAAGACCTTATTGATACCAACAAGATCGAGGTACAGGCACCGGAGGCACCCAACATTAACCAGAACCCATTGCCAAAGCACCCTGAAGCCCACATGATCGAGCTTGTGCACGAAGGAGGGGAGCCGAAGAAACCCTCACAGACAGTGATGATGATCCGTGCCACTCCGAAAGAAAAATCGATCAATGAGGAAGCAGGGGTACAGTTGAAGGGGGAAGATGTCAAGCCAGTGGTGATATTGGGGAAGAATCCATCTGCCGCTACAAGGAAACCAGAACCAGCCAAGTTGGTAATAACGGGAGCATCATCTGCACCCGTGGTTGTTGTGAAGGGGGTCTGCAGGGAACCGGTCATCATAAAACCAGTAGTCCAAACACCAGTGATTGATAGCAAGGCTGTGCCTTGGAAGTATGAGAAGGCAGTGGTGATGTACAAGGGACAACAAGTGGAGGAGAATAGTTGTGAGGCGCAGGGACTGACTCGATCAGGACGGTGTTTTGCTCCGGCGGAGTTGAGAAGACCCAATCCAGCTGCAACAAAGAAACCTGTGTCAGAAGAAGAAGCTGAGGATTTCTTAAAGAAGATGAAAGTGCAGGATTACTCCGTGGTCGAACAGTTGAAGAAAACACCGGCCCAGATCTCACTGCTATCATTATTAGTCCATTCGGATGAACATCGTCGAGCCCTGATGAAGATACTGAATGAAGCTCATGTGCCAATGAGATTTCTGTAAATCACCTGGAAATGATTGCCAACAAAATTTTCGAGGTGAACAGGGTAACATTTTCAGATGATGATCTGCCAGTGGAGGGCATGGAGCATAATAAAGCTCTCTACCTAACTGTCAAATGTGAAGATTCGGCAGTTACTCGGGCATTGGTGGATAACGGCTCAAGTGCCAATATTTTTCCATTATCCACCCTGAACCAATTGAAGATCGACCACGGAAGAATCCACAAGAATAGCATTTGCGTCCGAGGATTTGACGGAAATGGAACAGCCACCGTGGGGGATATTGTACTTGAGTTGACCATCGGTCCAGTCCAGTTTACCATAGAATTCCAGGTATTAGATGCTACGGTATCTTATAACCTTCTGTTGGGACAACCGTGGATCCATGCAGCCAAAGCAGTGCCATCCACCTTGCATCAGATGGTCAAGTTCGAGTGGGATAGACAAGAGGTCGTGTTGCACGGCGAGGACACTGCGTGCACCGTAGGAGGCGCCATTGTACCCTTCATAGAGACCAATGATGACAAAGGTCCCTGGGTCTACCAGATTTTTGATGCAGTGTCGGCAAACAAGATCCCCGAGGGTGAAATCATTCAGCATCCTAGGATAGCTTCCGCAACGGTTATGATGGTTTCAGAAATGCTGGGTAATGGGTTTATGCCAGGAAAAGGCTTGGGAGCTGAACTTTAGGGAATTGTTCAACCTGTTTCCTTGCCCAAGAATTTGGAGACCTTTGGGTTGGGGTTCAAACCGACTGCGGCAGATGTAAAACGAGCGCGGAAAATGAAGAAGAAAGTTTGGTTTCTTCCCAAACTTGTGCCACGTCTCTCAAGATCTTTTGTTAGAGCAAGCGCCAAGGGGTCACCGGTCCCGAAAGTTCTCGGGCCATTGATTGGGATTGACGGGGATTTGAATCAGAGCTTCGAAAGATTGTTCACTGATGTCAATATGGTAGAAGTCGGAGAGGGTTCCAGCGGAACAGACATACAGTTTATGGGGCCTGAGGCCAAAACCAACAATTGGACGGTTACTCCTCTTCCTACTCGGGGAGAGTCCTGGTAGTAGGCTTTGATTTTTGCTTTCTTATTTTTCGGATTATTCAGGGTGTAATCCAAATCTTATTTTGTCTTGTAAAAGTGTGAACCCTGTTACCCTGCATTTTAATAAAATTCTTTTCTTGTCTCATTTTAATTTTGTTTTATTCTTTTCTCTTTCTGAACAGTTCTCTTTTTACTGGTTCTAATGACATGGCATGCACGACGGATCTTCGACCTAGTCTAATAAATCAATCTGACTCTGATTTAATGATACAAGAGATCGATTATGACGATGAGTCTGAATATGATGAGGATAAAGCCTTCGAAGAAATAAACCGAGAACTATGCCAATTTGAAGAGAAACCCAAGCCTAATATGAATGACACCGAGGCTGTAAATCTAGGGGATGCAGATAATGTCCGAGAAACCAAAATCAGCATCCACATTGAGCCTGGCATCAGGGAAGAATTAATCAAAGCACTCATTGAGTTTAAAGATGTTTTTGCATGGTCGTATGACGACATGCCGGGTTTAAGCACCAAGCTAGTAGTTCACAAATTGCCCATTGACCCGGCATGCCTTCCCGTCAAGCAGAAACTGAGGAAGTTCAAGACAGATATGAGTGTGAAGATTAAAGAAGAAGTAACCAAGCAGCTGCAAGCAAAGGTTATTCGGGTCTCTCGATATCCTGATTGGTTGGCTAATGTGGTGCCAGTACCAAAGAAAGATGGGAAGATCAGGGTATGCGTCGACTACCGTAATCTGAACAGGGCAAGCCCAAAGGATAACTTTCCATTGCCCAATATCCATATCTTGATCGACAATTGCGCCGGGCGAGAAATCGGCTCCTTTGTGGATTGCTACGCTGGGTATCATCAGATTTTGATGGATGAAGAAGATGCAGAGAAAACAGCTTTCATTACGCCATGGGGGACTTATTGTTATCGGGTAATGCCATTCGGTTTGAAGAACGCTGGGGCAACGTACATGAGAGCAATGACTACTGTGTTCCATGATATGATACACAAAGAGATCGAAGTGTACGTAGATGATGTGATCATCAAATCCAAGCGTCAGGAAGACCACGTAGCAGACCTTAGGAAGTTTTTCCAAAGACTTCGAAGGTACGACATTAAGCTCAACCCAGCCAAATGTGCATTTGGTGTTCCATCTGGAAAGCTGTTAGGATTTATCGTCAGTCGGCGAGGCATTGAGTTGGATCCGTCAAAGATCAAATCCATCCAGGAATTGCCGCCACCGAGGAACAAAACAGAAGTAATGAGTCTGTTGGGAAGGTTGAACTATATCAGCAGATTCATCGCTCAGCTCACAACAACTTGTGAACCCATCTTTCGATTGCTGAGGAAAGATGCCGCGATAGAATGGACGGCAGAATGTCAGGAGGCATTTGACCAGATCAAAGGTTATTTATCCAATCCACCTGTATTGGTTCCACCTGAGTCGGGGAGGCCATTAATCCTTTATCTAACGGTCCTGGATCATTTGTTTGGTTGCGTGTTGGGTCAACACGACATCACAGGAAGAAAAGAGCAAGCCATCTATTATCTCAGCAAGAAGTTTACAGTCTATGAGAATAAGTACACTCAACTTGAGAAGACATGTTGTGCTCTAACTTGGGTAGCACAGAAGTTTAAGCATTATCTGTCGTCACATACTACTTACCTTATTTCACGTCTGGATCCATTAAAGTATATTTTCCAGAAGCCTATGCCCACAGGAAGATTGGCAAAATGGCAGATATTACTCACAGAGTTCGACATTGTCTATGTGACGAGGACGGCCATGAAAGCTCAAGCATTGGCCGATCACTTGGCTGAGAATCCTATTGATGAAGAATACGAGCCTTTGAGGACGTATTTTCCTGATGAAGAAGTGATACATATAGAGGAGTTAGAACTGAATGAGGAACCAGGGTGGAAGCTTTTCTTTGACGGGGCTGCTAATGCAAAAGGAGTTGGAGTAGGAGCAGTACTTATTTCAGAAACAGGACATCACTATCCTGTTACAGCTCAGCTACGTTTCTATTGTACCAACAACATGGCTGAATATGAGGCATGTATTTTGGGCCTACGATTGGCTGCAGACATGGATGTTCAGGACGTCTTGGTCTTGGGAGACTCGGACCTCCTAGTACATCAGATCCAGGGTGAATGGGAAACACGGGATTTGAAGCTTATACCATATCGACAATGTTTGCACGATCTGAGCAAGCGATTTCGATCAGTGGAGTTCAGACACATCCCGAGAATTCACAATGAGGTTGCCGATGCTTTGGCCACTTTAGCATCGATGTTGCACCATCCAGACAAAATCCATGTTGACCCATTGTATATTCAGGTTCGTAATCAGCATGCCTACTGCAACATAATAGAAGAAGAAATGGATGGCGAGCCATGGTTTTATGATATCAAGGAATACCTCAGGATGGGAATATACCCGGAGCAGGCAACCGGAGATCAAAAGAGAGCCATTCGACGACTGGCAAATGGATTTTTCCTCAGTGGAGGAATGTTGTACAAAAGAACCCCAGATCTGGGATTGCTGAGATGTATTGATGCAGGTCAAGCCACGATAGTGATGACAGAGGTACATACTGGAGTCTGTGGGCCCCATATGAGCGGATATGTGTTGGCAAAGAAGATTCTGGGAGAGGGATATTATTGGATCACTATGGAGCATGATTGTATCAGTTTCGTACGAAAATGCCATCAGTGTCAGATACACGGAGATTTGATTCATTCTCCACCAACGGAATTGCACACAATGTCCGCACCATGGCCATTTGTAGCATGGGGCATGGATGTCATTGGGCCTATCGAGCCGGCAGCTTCGAACGGTCACAGGTTCATTCTGGTAGCCATCGATTATTTCACTAAGTGGGTTGAAGCCAAAACTTTCAAGTCTGTAACCAAGAAGGCAGTGGTGGATTTCGTCCATTCCCATATCATTTGTAGATTTGGGATCCCAAAAATAATAATCACGGACAATGGTGCTAATCTTAACAGCAACTTGATGAGAGAAGTATGTGAACAGTTTAAGATTACACACCGTAATTCCACCCCGTATCGGCCCAAGGCGAATGGAGCAGTTGAGGCAGCCAACAAAAATATAAAGAAGATATTGAGGAAAATGATTGAAGGATCCAGACAATGGCATGAAAAGCTACCATTTGCGTTGTTAGGATACCGCACTACTGTTCGTACTTCAATAGGTGCGACTCCTTATTTGTTGGTATACGGAACTGAAGCAGTAATACCAGCAGAAGTTGAAATTCCTTCCCTTCGAATTATCGCTGAGGCCGGGATTGACGATGATGAATGGGTCAAAGCCCGACTAGAGCAGCTGAGTTTAATGGATGAAAAAAGATTGGCAGCAGTATGTCATGGCCAGTTATATCAGAAGAGAATGGCAAGAGCATACAATAAGAAGGTGCGCCCCAGGAAATTTGAAGTAGGGCAACAAGTATTGAAACGGATCCTCCCACATCAGATTGAGGCAAAAGGCAAGTTCACCCCGAATTGGCAAGGGCCGTATATTGTGACCAGAGTATTATCCAACGGCGCTTTGCGTCTGACAGATGTTGAAGGAAGATGCGTCGACATGACTATCAATTCTGATGCAGTCAAAAGATATTATGTGTAATTTCTTTTGTTGTTTATTTGTTTGTTTGTATTTAGTGCTTATCGGATAATGAAATGACGGAGGCAATTCTTTCTTCTATCCAAACACTTTTAACCTTTGCTTTACCCCTTTGAGCCATACTTATCTTTTTATACCCCTCTCTTGGAATCATTAATGAAAAAATATATGAAATAAAATAAAATTTGAAGGTCGCAAGAAAACAAAGGAGTCAGTGAACTACGTTCGACCTGATTCCTCAAAGAGGATACGTGGGCGCCTCACGGCTCGGTCATAAGGTAACAAAAAAAAAGGAAAAAAAAATCAAAAGAAAAATCCCCCAAGCAAGAAAACTGGGGCAGAAATTATGTTTCTAAATTTTGAAAAAAAAAGAGTTTGATTCCAAGAGTTGTAATACTTTACCCATCAAAGTTATTTTGAATTTTATATCCTTTTCTTCTAAAACCTATATTGATGTCCAAAAAAAAAAAGACCTCCCGATCAGTATCCGAGAGGTGTTAAGACAGGCAAATGAAAACCAAGAATAAAACGCTGATCCTCGACTGCATGAGGATCATGAGTTGAAAGAATTGATAGCCATAAGAATTCCCAGCAGAGAAAAATCTTATCGGCAACACTCCAATTCCAAACTGAGAAAATAAGATAAGAGTCTTATCGGCGAAAACCTTCACAGGCGCCATAAGGCGACGTAAGCTGAGAAATAAAAAATGAGAGAGTCTTATCGGTGAAAACCTTCACAGGCACCATAAGGCGACGGGAGTTGTGAGAAATGAGAGAGCCTTGTTAGTGAAAACCCCACGAAGGGCACTATAAGGCGACAAGATAGATTGACGGAAAAGATCCGCATTTTGCGAAGAATTGGGCACCTATTTATCCCCAGCAAGTGAAGACATCAGAAAGTTTGATCAACACAAATAGACTGGGTTGATTAATCCGGAATGCACAACATGATCGTTGGAATCGGTTATATCACCCAGATAAGTTCATTTTTTTCCATCATTTGTTCAGAAAGATTTTCTCATTTTTCTATCTTTTCATTTCTTTGTTTAAAAGAATTTTTCTAGAAATTTATGTTTTAAGGAAGGTCTTTCAGAGCTTACTACCAGTTGCCAAAATGGCACAACATAAAATGTGAAAAGGGCAATCCAGAGACAAGGCAATAAGACAAAAGACGTTGGTTGCCAGGCCGAATAATACTGTCCTAAAATGGCAAGGAAAGTACGGGGAATAGCCGAAAAAAAAAACATGTTGAGGAAATTGTGGGCCAAGTTCCAAGACGATTCCCAGAGGACTCCGACCGAATATCGACCAAGCTCCGAGGTGGTCGGACAACACAAAATGGGAAGGGATAAATGGAAAAACCATCCCCAGCAAAATGTTATCCCTAGCAAATAACATCATCCCCAACAAGTTTTGAGAACGCCGAACAGGAATAAGGGAAAGGGAACAATCATCCCCATCAGGAGTGACATGACCACTCGCCATATTTCAAAAAAAAAAAAAAAAAAAACTAACTAAATTTTCTTTGATTTGAACAGGAAAATAAAGTGTTGATGATGGCCTAAAGATACGCCATAAGAAAGATCGCCAGAATTGGGGCAGAAAATTTTCTGCCACAAGTGGAAATTTTCTCGGAGAATCGAGGAAACAAATTCAAATTATTCTTTACCAATTAGGCGCCCACCAGTATAATGCGGGAATACATTTTATGTTTTCATTTCATGTTCTAGGTCGCCCACCAGTATAATGCGGGTATGCATTTATGTTTTCATTTCATGTTCTAGGTCGCCCACCAGTATAATGCGGGTATGCATTTATGTTTTCATTTCATGTTCTAGGTCGCCCACCAGTATAATGCGGGTATGCATTTATGTTTTCATTTCATGTTCTAGGTCGCCCACCAGTATAATGCGGGTATGCATTTATGTTTTCATTTCATGTTCTAGGTCGCCCACCAGTATAATGCGGGTATGCATTTATGTTTTCATTTCATGTTTTAGGCGCCCACCAGTATAATGCGGGAATGCATTTATGTTTTCATTTCATGTTCTAGGTCGCCCACCAGTATAATGCGGGTATGCATTTATGTTTTCATTTTATGTTCTAGGTCGCCCACCAGTATAATGCGGGTATGCATTTCTCTTTTCATTTCATGTTCTAGGTCGCCCACCAGTATAATGCGGGTATGCATTTATGTTTTCATTTCATGTTCTAGGTCGCCCACCAGTATAATGCGGGTATGCATTTATGTTTTCATTTCATGTTCTAGGTCGCCCACCAGTATAATGCGGGTATGCATTTATGTTTTCATTTCATGTTCTAGGTCGCCCACCAGTATAATGCGGGTATGCATTTATGTTTTCATTTCATGTTCTAGGTCGCCCACCAGTATAATGCGGGTATGCATTTCTCTTTTCATTTCATGTTCTAGGTCGCCCACCAGTATAATGCGGGTATGCATTTCTCTTTTCATTTCATGTTCTAGGTCGCCCACCAGTATAATGCGGGTATGAATTTCTCTTTTCATTTCATGTTCTAGGTCGCCCACCAGTATAATGCGGGTATGCATTTATGTTTTCATTTCATGTTCTAGGTCGCCCACCAGTATAATGCGGGAATACATTTCTGTCTTTTCATTTCTGTTCTAGGTCGCCCACCAGTATAATGCGGGTATACATTTTCATTTCATGTCCAGGCGCCCACCTGTATAATGAGAGGAATACTTTTCAGTCTTATACTGCAGATTTTGAAGTCAGTAACCCCACCGGAAGGCAGAAGGTTACAACAAGAATCCCCAGCAGGAAACAATAAAAATCCCAACACCGGAAGGCAGAAGGTGGCAACAAGAAGTCCCAGCGCAAATTCAAGCGCATGAGTCAAAAGAAAGAAAAGACGCGTCTTGAAAAATGGTGTGTGAACATTAAATCATGTCCAAACTAATGAATCTGATGAAGATAATCGTGTCCCCAGAGGAACCGCCAAAAAGCTTAATGAAGAAAGCCATGTCCCCAGCGGACCGAACAAAATGACGAAAACTGGTATTAAAAAAAAAAAAGCCAAGGGCCAGAAGTCTTGGTAAAAAGGCACCAGAGGAAACACAAACCGACAAAAAGCAAGGCAACCGGAGCAAGGGGGAAAACAGATAAGATTCTGTAATTTCTAGCTTAGTCTAGCTTCTTATTTTTTAAGCATGGTGTAATAAGGAGGTCAGCAAACAGTAAAAGTAGCATGCAACAGCAGTAACATTGCAGTCCCATGGTAGTCCCAACTACCAAGACTTCCCGAACTACATTGACCTGATTCCTGTTTAGCCCAGGATATGTAGGAAACCTTTGAAGCAAAGGTTCGGTCAAATCTTTTTCAAAAAATGTTTCAACAGAGTACTCGGATGGGCAAAAAATCGCTCGCTTTATCTTTGCACGAAAACCCTTCGTGTCTCCGGGCAAAGAGGGGCAGCTGTAAGCACGTGATTTTTTCCCTATATGAGAATTACTCCCAAAAAATTCAAAAATAAAATGATTTTTCTTTGGTGTGCAATTTTGTGATATTTTGTGATATTTTGAATAATTATTTGTATTTGTCTGTGCGTGTTTATTTGCTAAATTAATAAAAAATACAAAAATATGTCGCATTTTGCATGTAGGATTTAATTCTACAATTGATAATAATTAAATTTGTTTTACAAAAATTAAAAATTACAAAAATAGGCATCGTTTGCATTTTTAGCATTTAATGTCCAAATATACAATTTTATGCTTAATTAATACTTAATTGTGCGTTAATTGTTATTGGGAGTTAATTTGAGCTTTTATAACTTAATTTAGTTCTTAATAATAGTTTAAGTATTTTTATAATTTAGTTTTAGAAAAATAAAAGAAGAAAAGAGAGCGAAAATATAAAGAAAATCGGAATTGGGCCTCTTCTTCAATTTCAAGCCACAGGCCCAAAAAATGGCCCAATCTTCCCTACGACTCAGTCCATTTCGAACTGGGTCAACCCGGTCCATAACCCAACACCCTATTATCTTGCATTTCAAAAAAAATAAAACAAAAGAAAACAAAAAAAAAATGGAAAAAAAAACCCTAACCTAAACACTAAACTACCCGCCCCCCTCTCTATCTCTCTTCTTCTTCTTCCTCAAGCAAAACACCAAGACCCCAACCATGGCCTCCCCTCCATCCTCACCTCCAAACAGACCCCTCCAGCCCTTCCCCTCACCCCGTCACTCTCACGACACACACACATATTGTTGCGTCGCCTTCCTCCTTCAACCAAGCAACCTTCGACGAATTGCTTCACTGTTGCGTTGTCTTCTTCTCCACGTCGCTGCTGCTCTCCTTCCAGTTTCTTCACCGCTGCTACAGTGGTCTTCTTGCTACAGTTGAGCAGCGTGGTTACCATGGTTTTTGTTGCTGTTTTGCCCTTCGTCGTCGCCATTGATTATAGCTCGAGCTCGAGCTCTCATGGCTGCTGTTCGTCGTTCCTCAGTTTCAATCCGTCGAGGTCGTCGTTTGTCGTTGTGAGTTCGTCGAGTTTAAAGGAAGGTGGGTTTTCGTTGAAGACTAAGTTCGAGTTCGTCGTTGGTTAGTCGTTCGTCGTTTCAATCCGGTTAGTAGTTTTGAATTTTATTTTGTCCATTTATTCTGTTATAATCTTTGATTACACAATACCATTAGCTCACTTCAAAAACTTTTGACGTTATGCCACATTTAAATTCTTATGTATCTTTCCTACCATTAACGTTTTTTACTTCTTAAATATTATTAATATATATCATAATATCATTTTGCATTTTACACTTTACAATGAACTATTTTTTAACTATTCCATAGTGTGAATTGATTATTAATGGAGTTTCTGTGTTCATGTTGCATTAGTTATTATAATCAGCTACACGAATACATAATTAACCACTGTTTGCCCATATAAATTGATTAACATTTTATTGCATTTTCACATAAACAAAAATCGTTAAATATTTGATTCTTGTTTTGTTCGTTGTTCATCGTTGAAATCGTTTTTCTAGTTTGTTCATGTTCATGTGCTTTGTTAAAATTAATTTTCAGATTTCAAAATAGAAGTTTAATTAGTTGTTTTCATGTTTATTTCATGTTTGTATTATTGTTTAAGTGAATATTTGTTAGTTTAATATTTGTTAGATTCAAATTGAAATTTAATTAATTGTTTCTTCAATTTGTTTCATGTATTTGATGTATTGTTAGAAATTGTTTGCAAGTTTAAGTTCATAATTGTTTCTTCGCCGATCTTGTTATTTGTTTAAAGAATTTAGTTGTGTTAAAGGAATATATTGATTTAATCGTTTAATCCGTCATGTTTGTTGTGTTAAAATAGATTCATTCATGTTCATGTTTGGATGATCTTGAATCCGAATTTTGTATAGTTTGATTTCTTGTTTACCATTTATGATTATTTCTTGAATTGTTCTCATAATCTTGTTTAAAGTTTAATATAAGAATTGTTTGTTGTAATGTTGTTAGAGTTGATTTTAAGTTCAATATTATTGAATTTAGGAATCTAAATATACTTGTTTGATTGTTGTTGTTGTTTAAATCCGAAAAATAGGTTTATTGTTGCCAAAAATATTGTTCAATCAAATTTTAGTTGTTCTTGGTTGTTCAATTTGTGTTCATGTGATTTGTTGTTGAAATGTTGTTAAAATCATGTTCATGTGATATTGTTGTTATGATGTTCATCCGTGTTCATATTGTTGTTTGAACATTATTAGAAATTGATCATATTGTCTATATTTTGGTTAAGTTTGATTAATTGATGTGTTATAGCTGATGGGTAGTTTGGTAAATTTGTAATACGTTCAGGGATAGTTTGGTAATTTCAGTAAGGTCGGAAGGGGTAGTTTAAGAATTGTACATTTTGTAATTGTTTATTTGAAGCATGGGGGACAAAATGAAATGGGGTGGGTTGTGATATGATTATTTAATATAAAGGGGGGACAAGATTTAATTTAAAGGGGAATCTTGCATTATTTTATGTTAGGCATGGGGGACAAAATATAATGGGGTGGTGTGATATATTTATTTAGTGTAATGGGGATGAGTGAGAAGATAATGAGTTTGGTAGAGAAAGGGATTGATTTTAATTGATTAAAGGGTGGGGATTATATATATAGAGGTCTGAAAAATCAGATAGGGGAGAAAAAAAGAGAGATTAGAGAAAAAAAGGAGCTGAACATTTTATTCCGGAAAAAAACATTGAAACTCTCAAGAAAAGAAAAACATACAAAGAAAAATAAAAAAAAAGTTGAAAATTAGAAGAGAAAGTAGTACACACCTGATAAATATTCTGGTATACAGGTGTAGAAATTAAGGGTTGAAGATTAACTAGCCTTTCAAAAATCTGAAAATTTCCCTTGGTTTCTGTCCGTTATTTTCGGCATTCCTGGATTTTATTTTGAATTTTTCAAAGCTGTCACTGGGATTTTCGTTGACTGGTTATTGCTGGTTATTGTTGCTGTTGCTGTGTTACGTATTACGTTGCTGACTTTCTTCTTCTTATATTGACAATATCAGGTACACAACTGTAATTTTGGCATTTTGTAAGCTGAAATGAAGAATGGAGTGTTAAATTTTTAATTTAGTTTAATTTAATTTTTTGTATTGTATTTAGGTTATTCATGTATTATTATTCTGTAAATCACTGTCATTTGGCATAACTAGGCATATTATAGCGACATATTAAATAACGCCTTAACCAGATTATTAGGAAATATATTTAAGCCTGATTATTAATTAAAACTGTTTAATAAAAAAAAGAAGAAGAAATAACGTAAAAAATGGCGTTATTGAATCAGTTTGGCAAAAATTAACTAAGTTCCTTATTCATAAGGTTTTTCGTCAACGATAAGTTAATCGGAATCATGTAGTCAATTTCAGTTAAAACATGAATTAGTTTGCGAACAAGTATTAGGACATGATGTGAATTAAAACAAAGTTAGTTAAGGTTAAATTGTTTAAATTTTTTAGAAATATGGTTTAGTAATCAAGTTTTTTTTCTTTCTTTCAATTTTCAGTATTTGTAAATAATTAGTTTAATAAGCTTAAGTCTTACTAACAATTTAAATTTTAATCCAACTATGGGATAATTAGTTTTTTTTTTGTTTTTTTTTATTTTATTTTTCGATAATTCCATGTTGTATTTATGATTATAATTTTTATTACTTTCTGTTAATATTTGTTTTTCTCTTCTATTTAATATGTTATTTTCAAGAATGTAGATATTTATTTTATATTTATAGACAAACTTAGTAATAATAAAAAGGTAGTCATTAAGGGATATTCTTAAAATAAGGAAGGATTTCGCTAAAAATAAATAGATGTAAATAATACAAATTTACAGGATTCTCCAATCTCATTTATTTATTTAATTATTTAAAAAAAATTACTTAGAATTTGGGATGGATTGTTTAGTGAATTTCACTTCCTTCCCCAAAGATAATGACGCGCTAGACTCTTTAGGCGCGATTTAATTAATTTTACCTTCTTAAACTCGGATGCGCATTTCATGCGACCCAAATCTAAATCCTAAAACATTGAATAAAAATGTGTTCCGGATTACGGGTGCATTTCATGTGACGTAATCCAAAGACATGTTTTAAACGATGTTCACAATTTTTTTTTTTAAAAAAAATATAATAATAATAATAAAGTGGTAAAAAGTTAAATTTGCACATTGGTTCATAATTGTATTTAAAATCAGATAAATAAGTTAATATTGGCACATAAGTTCATATTTGTATTAAAATCAGATAAATAAGCCGAATATGACAGTTGAGCGACCGTGCTAGAACCACGGAACTCGGGAATGCCTAACACCTTCTCCCGGGTTAACAGAATTCCTTATCCGGATTTCTGGTGCGCAGACTGTTAAACAGAGTCATTCTTTTCCTCGATTCGGGATTAAAATGGGTGACTTGGGACACCCTAAATCTCCTAAGTGGCGACTCTGAAATAAATAAACCAATCCCGTTTCGATTGTCCTTTAATTGGAAAAACTCCCTTCGCACCTCGCGGTGCTGGAAAAGGAGGTGTGACAATTTGTACAAAGGGAAGCTCTGTGAGGGAATATCTACAACATGGATTCTTTGTGTGGATTTTTGTACGACAGGGACATGCTGGGGATTTGTCTCAAAGCGGACTTTCCAGGATTTGTTGGTGTAAGCTTGCTGGGGGATTTTTACAAAAGGGACTCGCTGGGGATGTGCTGGGGAAATCCTTCTTTTTTTTTTTTTTTTTTTTTTATTAACAAAGGGAAGACCCTGGGGGGGATCTGTACAAGAGAAAATCTGTGTGGATTTCGCTGGGGCAGCCCTTTTGGGGAATATTTACAAAGTGGATTCTTTGTGCGGATTCGTACAAAGGGAAGCCCTGTGGGGATTTGTCCGAGACGGACTTGCTGGGGAAATTTCTCTCTTTCCTCTTTACTTCGAACGCCGTCAAACATCATGATTCATCAGGTTTGGACAGACGTACCAACGAAACGAGGTGTTTTCCTTTATGAAACGGAATTCCGTGAAACCAAACCTGCCACCTGTCCTTTCCGGTATATCTAGAACTTAGGGTTAAACATGAAAGAGATTCGAAGAAAAACAAAGAAAAGAGAAAACGAATTTCAGAAAAGGAGTGTCCCCTTCGGGACGAGAAAGGCTTATCTGAGGAAGACAATGCTGGCTTTAAATGGACATGACATGCTTTTTGGACTGGACGCCTGATCTTCAATGAACTTGCATTTCCTGCCAAACCAAAACGGATATGTGATTCCAAACCGGTGGAACTTTGCCGAGACCTCCTTGGGGTGGAGTCATTCTTTTCGGCCAACAACGCCCTTTTGCGGGTTTTCGCTGGCTGACCTCTCTCATTTCTCTCCCTGTCATCGCTTGATAGCACTCTTTGCGAGTTTTTACTAAACAAGCTCTCTCATTTTGGTTTCTCTACTCCCGTCGTCTCGCGGTGCCCGAAGGTTTTCACCAACGAGACTCTCTCATTTTATCTCTCAATTTAGAGTGTGCCGGTCTCCATTCGTGACGCTTATTGGCTTCCCGCTATCTTAGGTAATTGATCTGAAGGCTTGTGCTTGGTAAAGAGAGGTAGATGATACTAACTTCTAAACCGCTCGACGTGCCCCGGTTTCAATTTCAGGGTAAATGGGATTTTATTGTTGGTGTGACTGAACCTTAGAGAGAGGCTGCCTATGTATCCTTTCGGAATCAAGTCAAACGTAGTTCAGGCCTCAATCAATGTTTTGTTTGTTTTTTTGTTTTTTTTTGAAGTTGTAAGCGGCTCAAAGGCTTGTAGAGAGAGTCGGTAGTGGGAATAAAAACCTTCAGCATTTCAAATGTGTCAGGATCGCCGAGGCGTCACTCAAACGTAGTATCTCTTGACTGCATCTGCATTTACTGCTGTTTCGGGGTCATTTCCTTCAATGTCACCTAGGTACAATGCTCCTCTCGGCAATATTTTTCTGATGATGTATGAGCCTTTCCAATTTGGAGCAAATTTCCCTTTTGCTTCCTGGTGATGTGGCAGAATACGCCTCAGTACCAGCTGACCTACTTCGAAATTCCTGGGCCGGACTTTCTTGTTGTAAGCGCGGGCCATTCTTCGTTGGTACAACTGTCCGTGACTAACCGCGGCCATTCGTTTTTCATCAATCAAAGTCAACTGCTCCAATCGAGTCTTAACCCATTCGCTGTCCTCGATTTCTGCTTCAACAATGGTTCGAAGCGAAGGGATTTCTACTTCTGCTGGTATCACAGCCTCGGTCCCATAAACCAAAAGATAAGGAGTTGCTCCTACTGACGTGCGTACCGTAGTACGATATCCCAACAATGCAAATGGTAACTGCTCGTGCCACTGTCGAGAACTTTGGATCGTTTTCCTCAAAATCTTCTTGATGTTTTTGTTCGCCGCTTCTACAGCACCATTGACCTTTGGCCGATAAGGAGTAGAATTCCTATGCGTTATTTTGAATTGCTCGCATACATCTCCCATCAAGTGACTGTTCAAGTTTGCTGCGTTATCTGTAATGATAGTCGCAGGAATATCGAAACGACAAATAAGATTTGAGTGTACAAAATCCACTACAGCTTTTTTAGTGACCGACTTGAGAGTGACAGCCTCTACCCATTTTGTGAAGTAGTCGATGGCAACCAGTATAAATCGGTGTCCATTTGAAGCCTTTGGCTCGATTGGTCCAATGACGTCCATGCCCCAGGCGACAAATGGCCAAGGTGCAGACATGGGATGCAGTTCTGTGGGAGGTGCATGAATCAAATCACCGTGCACCTGACACTGATGACACTTCCAAACGAAGCTAAAGCAGTCCTTTTCCATGGTCATCCAGTAATAACCTGCTCGAAGGATTTTCTTCGCTAAGACATACCCGTTCATGTGAGGTCCGCACACACCTGCGTGTACTTCGTGCATGATCTTTCTCGCCTCCTCGACGTCGACACATCTTAGTAGGTTGAGGTCCGGGGTCCTCTTGTACAACAATTCACCGCTCAGAAAGAAACCACTTGCATGCCGCCTAATGGTTCTCTTTTGATCTTCAGTAGCATGCTCGGGGTATTCTTGCGTCTTCAAGAACCTCTTGATGTCATGGTACCAAGGCTGCGTATTTGATCCTGCCTCGATTACATTGCAGTAACCGTGTCTTTCCCTGATTTGGATTTCCAAAGGATCGACGTGGGCGTTGCCCGGGTAGGGTAGCATTGAAGCCAGAGTAGCAAGGGCATCTGCCAGTTCATTGTGACACCTCGGGATATACCTGAATTCTATTGATTTAAAACGCTTGCCGAGGTCCTCCACGTGCTGTCGGTAAGGGATAAGCTTGATATCCCGAGTTTCCCATTCACCTTGGGCTTGCGGGATAATCAGGTCAGAATCTCCCATAATCAGCAAGTCTTCGACATCCTGATCGATTGCCATATGCATGCCCATAATGCAGGCTTCATACTCAGCTGTATTGTTTGTGCAAAAGAAACGCAGTCTAGCTGTGGCGGGATAATGCTGACCAGAAGGCGAAATCAAAATTGCCCCAATCCCTACACCTTTGGCGTTTACAGCTCCATCAAAGAACATCTTCTAAATAGGAGCGTCCTCCGAGACCACTTCTACAGTGTTTACTTCCTCATCTGGAAAGTAGGTACTCAATGGCTGGTATTCCTCATCGACTGGATTTTCGGCCAAATGATCCGCTAGCGCCTGGGCTTTCATTGTCGTGCGAGTGACATAAACTATGTCGAATTCAGTAAGCAAAATTTGCCATTTAGCCAATCTTCCAGTAGGCATCGGTTTCTGAAATATATACTTCAAAGGATCCAACCTGCTTATGAGGAAGGTAGTGTGAGTTTGAAGATAATGTCTCAGCTTTTGGGCAACCCACGTCAGAGCGCAACATGTTCTTTCCAGCAGAGTGTACTTGGCCTCGTAGCCGGTGAATTTCTTGCTCAAGTAGTAGATTGCTTGTTCTTTCTTTCCGGTTATGTCATGTTGCCCGAGGACGCAACCGAAAGAGTTTTCCAGGACTGTTAGATACAAGAACAACGGTCTCCCTGGCTCTGGCGGGACCAAAACTGGGGGGTTTGAAAGATATTCCTTGACTTCGTCAAAAGCTTCCTGACATTCAGCCGTCCATTTGATCGCTGCATCTTTCCTCAACAACTTGAATATGGGCTCACACGTGCTTGTCAGCTGGGCAATAAATCGACTGATGTAGTTCAATCTGCCCAACAAACTCATCACGTCTTTCTTCGTTCTCGGGGGAGGTAGATCTCTGATAGATTTTATCTTAGTTGGATCTAGTTCGATACCTCTCCTGCTTACGATGAAGCCCAAAAGTTTGCCCGACGGAACTCCGAAAGCACATTTGGCTGGGTTCAGCTTCAAGTCATACTTCCTTAGTCTCTCGAAGAACTTCCTCAAGTCTTGGATGTGATTATCCTGCGTCCTGGACTTGACTATCACGTCGTCCACGTACACCTCTATTTCCTGATGCATCATGTCATGAAAAATGGCAGTCATGGCCCTCATGTAAGTAGCCCCAGCATTCTTCAGACCAAATGGCATGACCCGATAACAGTAGGTGCCCCAAGGCGTGGTGAAAGCAGTTTTCTCGGCGTCCTCTTCATCCATCAATACCTGATGATATCCAGCGTAACAATCTACGAAAGACTATATCTCGTGTTTGGCGCAATTATCAACGAGGATGTGGATGTTGGGTAGTGGGAAATTATCTTTGGGACTTGCTCTATTCAAATCTCGGTAATCTGCACATACTCGAGTTTTCCCGTCCTTTTTCGGTACTGGAACCACATTTGCCAACCACGTTGTATACTGGACTACCCGAATCACTCCAGTTTTCAGTTGTTTGGTGATCTCCTCTTTAATCTTGTCACTGACCTTAGTTTTGAACTTTCGTTGCTTTTGTTGAACTGGAGGACAATCAGGATGAATTGGCAATTTATGAACCACTAGATCAACACCTAGTCCCGGCATGTCATCGTATGACCAAGCAAACACGTCTTTAAATTCAAAAAGAAGTTGAATTATCGCATCTCGCGTTTTCTTGTCCGTGTGAATGCTTATTTTGGTCTCCCGGATTTCTTCAGGAGTTCCTAAATTAACCGGTTCGGTGTCATTCAGATTTGGCTTAGGTTTATTCTCAAAATGTTCCAACTCTCGGTTTATTTCCCTAAAAGCTTCTTCTTCATCATATTCTGGTTCTGGGTTCATTAATTCACAATTAAATAGCTCGTTGTGATCTGGGCGTGAAGTCCGCAAGCATGTCATATTTAAAGCCGCATTATTATAACTGAAAGGAAAGATAAAAGGAAAAATAACAAAAATCAGAACAAAAGAAAAAATGGGAAAGCAATGATGATTTTTTTTTATTTTCTTTGGGAAGTTGGAAGACAACAATGTTTACAACTTAGGAATTCAAAACAACAATTGAAAGGAAGAAAACGTTCAAGTTATGTCCTGGAGATAACTTGTAACACAGGAAAGGTGGCAGGACAGGTTTACCCGGACTTCCGTCTAGTCGGGAATGGCGTGGCCTCCCAGTTTCGAAGTTTGGCGTTCGGCCCCACGTACAGCATCTCAGCAGTGCTTGTGCCTTCACCTGGTTGAACCATGTGAGTCTCGTAGAGCATTTCTCTCATTGCCCCACATATCTCCTCGATTTCCTCAGCTTTGAAGACCTCATCATCTTCTTCTTCGGTGTATCTTGGCCTGATGAAGGTTTCATATAAATTCGGCAATGGTCGAGGTAACTTCCAACCCTCATTTTTCCTTTTCTTTGCCCACTCTTCATCTCCTGGAGTGGGTTTGAAACCTAGTCCAAAAGGTTTCTTGGTGGCTGGCAAGGTGAGGGGTTCTGTTATTCCCTGAAGGGATCGTTCAAGCCCTTTCCCTGGCCTAAATCCGTGCCGGATCATTTCTTTGGCCACCATAACCGAGGCGTTAGACAAGAAAGGCTGGGGGCAAGGTATTCCCTCTTCATGCTGCTCTGCTAGTACAATCTCGAAAGCTTGATAGACCGTATGTTCGCTCCCTTCTCTTGGTTGAAGATATGGGATGGATGGGTCCCGATAAATAGCCTGCTCGTCTTCTCCATGGACCACGATCTCTCGGTCTTCGTACTCAAACTTTATCATCTGGTGAAGAGTGGAAGGCACAGCTCCTACCGCATGGATCCAAGGTCTGCCGAGGAGAAAATTGTAGGATGTATCCATGTCGAGCACCTGGAAGGTCACTTCAAACTCGACTGGTCCTATGACCAACAACAGGTCTATTTCCCCCATGGTATCTCTCTTGATGCCGTCAAAAGCCCTTACGCAGACATTATTGGGTCGGATTCTTCTGGTCCCAATTTCCATTCTTTGTAGCGTGGAGAGCGGGCAAATGTCAACACCTGAGCCCCCATCCAACATTACCCGCTTGACATAGTAGTCCTCGCATTTAACTGTTAGATGCAAGGCCTTGTTGTGTGCTGCTCCTTCTGGGGGTAAATCGTTCTTGCTGAAAGAGATTTGGTTAACGGTGAAGAACCTTTCCGTCATTCGCTCCAGTTGTTCAACTGAGGTTTCGACTGGCACATATGCTTCATTCAGGGTCTTCAGTAAGATCTTTTGATGCTCGGCCGACCTCATCAACAATGATAGCATGGACACTTCCTCGGGGCACTTGCGCAGTTGATCTATCACTTCGTAATCCGGCATTTTCATTTGTTGGAAGAACACTTCCGCTTCTTCAACGCTTACAAACTTCTTTGGTGGGAAGCGCCTTTGTGTGGCGTTGTTCAGCTCTTGGGTATTATTTTCTGGAAGTTCTTCCATGACCTCCTTACCCTTGTACATTACCAAAGTCTTTTGATAATTCCACGGCACTGTGGACGGGTTGGTCATCGGCTTTTGTGGCACGCGTCCGATAACCACTGGCTCATTCAGCCGAGGTGGTTGAATCGTCCCCCGGACCACATAGGCCCCTTTTGGCACGTACATAGTGTCACACCTCCTTTTTCCGCACCCGCGAGGGTGCAAGGGAGTTTTTCCAATTAAAGGACAATCGAGACGGGATTGGTTTATTTATTTCAGAGTCGCCACTTGGGAGATTTAGGGTGTCCCAAGTCACCAATTTTAATCCCGAATCGAGGAAAAGAATGACTCCATATTACAGTCTGCGTACCAGAAATCCGGATAAGGAATTCTGTTAACCCGGGAGAAGGTGTTAGGCATTCCCGAGTTCCGTGGTTCTAGCACGGTCGCTCAACTGTTATATTCGGCTTGATTATCTGATTTTATACAAATATGAACGTATGTGCAAATTTTATCTTTTAACCGCTTTATTATTATTGTTTTTAAAAAGAAATGTGAACATCGCTTAAAACACGTCTTTGGACTGCGTCACATTAAATGCACCCACAATCCGGAACACGTTTTATTTGATGTTTTGGGATTTGGATTCGGGTCGCATGAAATGCACACCCAGGCTTAAGAAAGTAAAATATTAAACACGCGCCTAAAGAGATTATCGCGTTATTATTTTGGGGAAGACCGTGAAATTCGCTAAACGGTCCTTCCGAATTCTAATTAAACCATACATTTTGTGAGGGCCCCGCAATCTATACGTTTTATTTGGCGAGGCTCGTCTCATTTTTATTTTTAAAGGGTAAACCTACAATGACTATATTTTCTATTAAGTTCGTCTCTAAAATAAAAGAAAATCTCTTAATTATTTACATGCTGAAAAACGTAACTTATTAGTTATTAGTTTACGGCTAATGCGAATGGAAAATTGCGATCGAGTTTGTACAAAAAAAAACTGCTTTCATTTTATATTCTGTTATTCAATAATACTAGAACATGAGATTGACCATAATATCAAAACAGATTAATTATTCTCCGTAATTTAAAATAACATTATTAGATGAAGAAAGTATACATATGCAACCTCATTATTCATTAATCATTCAACTACATCTTTATACGAAGAAAGAAAAATTATATTCAACCACAAATCTAAACAGGAGGAATTCAACAGGAACAAAGCCTGATTAATATTTCATTTTTTGCTTCAAGCCGAGATTGTACAAATGTGTACCTGGAAACAGCAGTACAAGAACAAAAGAAGGAGAAGTCAACAGCAGTAATAACACAGCAACAGCAGATTCAGCAACACCGCAAACCAGTACAGTAGGAATAGCAGAAAACCCAGGAGACTATAAACGACTCTAAGTATAGAGAAGAAGTAAAAGGCAGGAAGGTTCTGACTATTTCAGATCTTAAGCGAGGCAATGAAGCAGTAACTATTCTTTTTCAACTTTAAAACTCTCCAAAATGAATTCTGTCCTTGTATATTCAGTGTATCCAGAATGTATTTCGGGTGTATACTTCTCACTCCGCCCCCTCTTTTTTATTCTCTCTATCTAGTTTTTCCTCTTTTTTTTTCCACCCCTTCTTCCTAAATTTTTTCTTCTATTTATAGCAAAATTTTCGAAATTTTCAGATTTGTTTTTTTATTATTTTATTATTTTTTAATTAAAAGAAATCCCACTTACAAATTGCTTTTATTTTTTTAGAAAAAGAAATCCCACCTTTATTTACTTTTATTTTTAAAATTCCAACTTTAATTACTTTATCTTATTTAAAATCCCACTTTTTATTTTTTTAAAAGAGAATCTCACTTTATTTAACTTTTCTTTAAAAAACAAACCACTATCTTTTATTTTTCTTTTAAAAATGCTACTTTCAATTACTTTAAATTTTTTAAATTTTCAGATATAATTCCAACCTTATTTTACTTTTAAATTTTTTAAAACTTTTTACTTTTTTTAAATTTTCTACATTCTTTTACTTTTTTTATTTTTTTATTTTTTATTTTTTTAAAATCATTTCCGAAATTACTATATATATATATTTTTTAAAATAAAAATAATAAATAAAATAAAATATTTTCGGATTTTTTTATATATATAAAAAAAACAAAAAATAAAACTATTAATAGTGATAATTCACTTTTTATTTTTTATTTTTTTGGTTTTGTTTTGTGTTGGACAAAAATGAAGAAGGGGTGTTGGGTTAATGGAGCGGACCGGATCGACCCGGTTTGAAACGGACCGGGTCATGGGGAAAGTTGGGTAATTATTTGGGCCTGTGGTTTGAAATTGAAGAAGTGGCCCAATCCGATTTTTCTTTGTATTTTTGTTCTCTTTTCTTCTTTTATTTTTCTAAAACTAAATTATAAAAGTACTTAAATTATTATTAAGAACTAAATTAAGTTATAAAAGCGCAAATTAACTTCCAATAATAATTAACGCACAATTAAGTAATAATTAAGCATAAAATTGTTCATTTGGACATTAAATGCTAAAAATGCAAAAGATGCCTATTTTTGTATTTTTTATTAATTTAACAAATAAACATGCATAGACAAACATACAAATAGTTACACAAAATATCACAAAAATTGCACACCAAGAAAAATTATTTTATTTTTGAATTTTTTGGGAGTAATTCTCATATAGGGCAAAAATCACGTGCTTACAGCTGCCCCTCTTTGCCCGAAGACACGAATGGTTTTCGTGCAAAGATAAAGCGAGCGATTTTTGCCCATCCGAGTACTCCGTGTGAAGCATTTTTTTTTATTTTTTTATTTTGAAAAAGATTTGACCGAACCTTTGCTTCAAAGGTTTCCTACATATCCTGGGCTAAACAGGAATCAGGTCAATGTAGTTCGGGAAGTTTTGATAGCTGGGACTACCGTGGGACTGCGATGTTACTGCTGTTGCATGTTGTTATCACTACTTACCGATCTCCTTGTTACACCGTGCTTAAAAGAAAACAAGAAGCTAGGCTAGATTGAAATTTGTTCTTGTTGCCTTGCTTTCTTGTCGACTTGTGTTTCCTCCGGTGCTTTTCTTCCGTGAATTTTGGAATGATACTGGCCATCTGCTTTTCTAAATACCAGTTTTCATCATTTTGCTCGGTCCGCTGGGGACATGGCTTTCTTCATTAAGCTTTTGGCGGTTCCTCTGGTGGGTACGGCTTTCTTCATCAGACTTGTTATGCTGGGCATGATTTAATGTTCACCAGCTGCTTCTTTCAAGACGCGTCTTTTCTTCCTTTTGAGTCATGCGCCTGAATTTGTGCTGGGACCTCTTGTTGCAACCTTCTGTTTCCGGTGCTGAGATTTTATTGTTTCCTGTTGGAGATTCTTGTTGTAACCCTCTGTTTTATTGTCTTCTAACTTGATCTTGAAATGTATGCCTCTGTTATTATGGGCGGGCTCCCAACTTCAACACTTGAAAAGTAAAGACTGGAATGTATGCCTCTGTTATCTGGGCGGGCTCCCAACTTCAACACTTGAAGTTGCGTCTCCTATTGGAAGTGCGTCTCCTATTGGGTACAATAAACTTAGGAAGTGCGTCTCCTATTGGGAAAAACTAAACTTAGGAAGTGCATCTCCTATTGGTAAAACTTACTTAGGAAGTGCATCTCCTATGGGTACAACTATACTTAGGAAGTGCGTCTCCTGTTGGTGAAATAAACTTAGGAAGTGCGTCTCCTATTGGTGAAATAAACTTAGGAAGTGCGTCTCCTATTGGTGAAACTTTTCTTAGGAAGTGCGTCTCCTATTGGGTAAAACTAACTTAGGAAGTGCGTCTCCTATTGGGTGAAATAACTTAGGATGTGCGTCTCCTATTGGGTGAAATAACTTAGGAAGTGCGTCTCCTATTGGTACAACTAAACTTAGGAAGTGCGTCTCCTATTGGTGAAACTATTCTTAGGAAGTGCGTCTCCTATTGGTAAAACTTGGCTTAGGAAGTGCGTCTCCTACTGGTGAAACTATTCTTAGGAAGTGCGTCTCCTATAGGTGAAACTATTCTTAGGAAGTGCGTCTCCTCTTGGTGAAACTTATCTTAGGACTAACTTAGGATGTGCGTCTCCTCTTGGTGAAACTATTCTTAGGAAGTGCGTCTCCTCTTGGTGAAACTATTCTTAGGAAGTGCGTCTCCTTAGGATGTGCGTCTCCTATTGGTGAAACTTAGCTTACTTAGGAAGTGCGTCTCCTCTTGGTGAAACTTAACTTAGGATGTGCGTCTCCTGTTGGTGAAACTAACTTAGGATGTGTGTCTCCTGTTGGTGAAACTAACTTAGGATGTGCGTCTCCTCTTGGTGAAACTATTTTTAGGAAGTGCGTCTCCTTAGGACGTGCGTCTCCTATTGGTGAAACTTTTCTTAGGAAGTGCATCTCCTCTTGGTGAAACTAACTTAGGATGTGCGTCTCCTCTTGGTGAAACTATTTTTAGGAAGTGCGTCTCCTTAGGACGTGCGTCTCCTATTGGTGAAACTTTTCTTAGGAAGTGCGTCTCCTCTTGGTGAAACTAACTTAGGATGTGCATCTCCTCTTGGTGGAACTTACTTAGGATGTGCGTCTCCTATTGGTGAAATTGACTTAGGAAGTGCGTCTCCTAATGGTGAAACTTATCTTAGGATGTGCGTCTCCTATTGGTGAAACTTAACTTAGGATGTGCGTCTCCTATTGGTAAAAATAAACTTTAGGAGGAAATACATCTCCTATGGGTAAAAAACAAACTTAGGAGGAAATGCATCTCCTAAGGGTGAAACTAAAACAAACTTAGGAGGAAATGCATCTCCTATGGGTGGACCAAAACAAACTTAGGAGGAAATGCATCTCCTATGGGTGGAACTAAAACAAACTTAGGAGGAAATGCATCTCCTATGGGTGGACTAAAACAAACTTAGGAGGAAATGCATCTCCTATGGGTGAAACTAAAACAAACTTAGGAGGAAATGCATCTCCTATGGGTGGACTAAAACAAACTTAGGAGGAAATGCATCTCCTATGGGTGAAACTAAAACAAACTTAGGAGGAAATGCATCTCCTATGGGTGGACTAAAACAAACTTAGGAGGAAATGCATCTCCTATGGGTGGACTAAAACAAACTTAGGAGGAAATGCATCTCCTATGGGTGAAACTAAAACAAACTTAGGAGGAAATGCATCTCCTATGGGTAAAAATAAACTTAGGAGGAAATGCATCTCCTATGGGTGAAATAACTTAGGAAGTGCGTCTCCTATGGGTAAATCTTAGGAAGTGCGTCTCCTATTGGCAAAACTAGACTTAGGAAGTGCGTCTCCTATTGGTAAAGGCTAGGCTTAGGAAGTGCGTCTCCTATTGGTAAAGGCTAGGCTTAGGAAGTGCGTCTCCTATTGGAACAGACGTGGAATGTATTCCCTTGTTATACAGGTGGGCGCCTAATGGTAAAGACATGAAATGTATTCCCTTGTTATACAGGTGGGTGCCTGAAATATGAAATGCACAGACAAAAAGTATTCCTCTCGTTATTCAGGTGGGCGCCTGTCTATACTAAGACATAAAAGTATTCCTCTCGTTATTCAGGTGGGCGCCTGTCTTCGAGAAAATTTTCACAATTTTATGAGAAAATTTTCTGCCCCGGTTTGATGATTTTCTTTATGGCCTGTCTTTCCGCCATCAATAACGTTCATTTTCCCTGTTTCTAAATCAAAGAAAAATTTGTTAGTTTAAAAACATGGTAAGCGGTCATGCCGCTCTTGTTGGGGATGGTTTCCTCTTTCTCCTTTCCCAGCTTTGTGTTCCATTATGCTATCAAACTTGCTGGGGATGATATTAATTGCTGACACTGGCCCATCCCTTTTATCAATCTCATCTTGATAGGGATACCCTTCTTGACACGGGTTTTGCGCCTGTTCCTTGTACCACTTGGATGTACTAGTTGATGGCCTATTTTGAAGTCATTTCCCACTGGTTCCGACCAAACAGACTCTACTAGGGAATTTTCCTATGAAAGGAAAAAAATAAAAAGAAACAAAATAAAGACAAAGGAAAAGATGACTCTTTAACAAAAGAAACTATAAATAAAAATCTATCAAACGCAGATACCGACTCTAATGGCCATGACATGCGTATGTGGCCTATCCTCTGCCGTCAATCGTCTCTCAAGACCTTCCCTTGACGATTCCCCATCTGATTCCCAATCTTATTCGACTTGTAGCGCCCGAAGGGTTTTTTCACTATCAAGCCTCTCTCATTTTGGTTTTCTCTCAGCTTTCATCGCCTTATGGTGCCTGTGAAGGTTTTCACCGATAAGACTCTCTCATTTGTATTACTTTCCAGCTGGGGATTTGGAGTGTCGCCGGTATGACTCTTTCTGTTGGAGATTAGAGTCCTTTCTGCTGTGGAACAGAATGTTATGTTCGCCGGTAAGACTCTCATTTGTCTGACTTGGCATCTTTTGAAGACTGGTCAGAAGGTCTTTCTTTGGACCGTAATGTGGGTTTTGGATAGGCTAGAAAGAAAGGGTATAAAAGGCTAAAAAAATACATTAATTTTGGGTTATTAGTTACAACCTTCGGAATTAGATTTATTCACAATAAACGCAACCTTTGCCCCAGTTTCTTACTTGGGGATATCCTAACTGATTTTTTTTTCATTTTTCAAAACTATGACCGAGCCGTGAAGCGCCTACGTATCCTCTTTGAGGAATCAGGTCAAACGTAGTTCCCAATTCCTCTTTTTCATTTGACTCTTTTTTGTTTGTTTGTTTTCTTTTCTTTTCTTTCTTCTTTCATTTTTCTCTTTTTTCGTTTTTTTTTTCATGCCATATGCTTGCATTTTCTAGTCGTTTTTTCTGATTCCGAACGAGGGGTATGACAAAAAATAAGTAAGCCTCAAAAGGGGTAACGAAGGATAAAGTGTTTAGGTAGCAGAATAAAATGCCTTCGTCATTCCAGTCTTCAAACTATGCCAAGTGCAAACAACACAATTTAAACAACGATTTGTAGCCTCTTCCGATGGTGCTGGACTTGACAATTATATTCAACATTTGCTTTTTCATTGGTCCTTTCTAAAGAACCGTTGGGCGACACTCTCATTATCATGAATGACCCTCACGCCAATTTGGCGAATCTTGATTTTAACGGTTTTCTTTGTGTTTAACTTGCCCCAGTTCCACATGACTCGGGCTTCAAATAATCCCAAACCGTTCTTATTTCCTTTAAATGGTCTGATCGCCTTTCCAGGGTTTTACGATTAACTTTTAAGGTTAGGCCCAAACTGTGTGCGCATGTCATGTCACTAGAATCGGCACTGAACAAAAATGATAAAAGGACTAAACAAAGAGATGACAGGAAATAAAGAAAGACCGGATTTTGTATTAGACTACCGGTGAAATGGTTTAAATAACAAAACAAACAAAACAATCCAGAACAAAATCCTAAAACAAACTGGACAAGACAATATCCGACTTATAACCCTAATAATCCGAACAACATAAATGTCAACAAAATAAGCCACCATAAGCTTCTCTCTTGTTAACCAAGGAACAGAGCGTCCTTCCACTTTATCAAGACTGGCATCTTAGCCACTAAGCTTTGCATCGATACTGCCAAGATCATTACCAGCTTCAATATCATCAACATCCGTCGGCAAGTTCTCGAGGGGGCTCGAGTGCACCATGTCACTGTTATTAATCACAACCCGCCCTTCTTGGATCATTTTCTCTACTTCCCTTCTCCAAATATGACAGCTCTCAATGTTGTGCCCTATGACATTGGAGTGGTAGGCGCATCGCGCTGCCGGATCAAAGCTCCTTGCAAGTGGATTTGGAGTACATGCGGGGAGTGGCTCAATCGAGCCAGCATGCCTTAGCCTTTCAAACAGACTGGCATAAGATACCCCGATAGGGGTGAGAGCCTTTCCTCGTTTCAGCAACCTCTTCATTCTTGCATGTTGACAGGGCCGGAAACCTGATCCAGATGGATTTTGGTAGGCTTGTATGGGTGGGTAAGCATTTCGTGGAGTCGGGTACCTGGGAAGTGAGGTATGGCTTTTGAGCTCACGGGGAAAGAAGTGGTGTTGGGGAGCGGAGAAGCATTGAGGAGTGATGGAGCTACTCGGATAGCTGGGAAAGCTGCCATAAGTGGGTTGGGATGGAGAGTATGGGGGATCTTCCATTATGGTGTTGGGTGCTTGGGAAATGACCGAGTTCAAGAAACTTGGCGGTGGAGGGGGTGGTGGTTTTCCCGTTATCCATGCCTGATACATGTCTGCCGCATGCTGTCTCAGCATTTTCACTTCTTCTACCAACCCGTTGTTCCGTTCGACCAATTGTTGTCGGTCATCAGTACCGACCCACTCGGTTCTGCGGTTCTGAGCCATTGTCCTTTGATTTTGCTTTGCAGGGAGGAGTTACCACAACCAACCACTTTCTATATATGGACACATCAAAGGGAAGCCATCACGTTAGTGTTAGGGCATTGGACAGACAATCATGTATCAGAGATACAATGTACCTAAGCAGTTAGACAATTGTGCCCCCTGAAAATCTTCCACACTCTCTTTTATTTATTTATTATTATATTTTTTTATATTTTTTTTATTTTAGTGGTGGTCGAATCTTATGGAGATTGCCTACGTATCATGACCCCGCATGAATCAGACCGAGCGTAGTTCGGACCCAATAAAAGATAAACAATGCTAAACATTTTTTTTCAATTTTCATGTTAAAACAAACTGAGTTTCAAAGGTTTGAAGATGACCTACAAGCTGGAAAATCAAACAACCCACATATTCTAATCAAAAGCTTTACAAACTCAAAAATAAAAGGTCAGCTCCCTTTCTTTGTTTTACAAATGCAACCAAACGGTTATTTTTGCAAATGTGGCCCCTTCTAAATTTCACATGAATTTCGAGGCTGGGGAGGATTATTTTATGACACTTTACACACTTGTCCATTCTTTTACGAAAATAGCCTTTCGACAACTGAAAGATACTCTAAGGCTATTTCGGCAAGAACGGTTTAAGACGCGGCTGAAGCTGGCGTGGCTTATTGTTGACAAAACCCAAAGGTATTCACCTGACCGCTGACTTTTTTTTCCAAACTACAATAAAAACGTGGTGTTGCAAACACGGCCCTTCAGCGCCTCGGGGACGAAGATTTATAAGGCTGTGTGGGTCGACTAGACCAAAAATCCTAAACATGACCCAAAGGTGGCTATTTATGCAAAGTCAGCCTTCCGGCGTCCCTTTCGGGAACATTCGGCTATTTATGACAAAACAGCATCACCTGACTTATTTATGACTCTTTTTATCATTTTTTCAAATTAGAAAACTCAATATTGCAAGCACGGTCTTTCAACGTCTCGGGGACGAAGATTTTTAAGGCTGTGTGGGTCAACTGGACCAAATCTTAAAAAATGACCCGAAGGTGGCTGTTTACGCAAAGTCAGCCTTCCGGCGTCCCTTTCGGGAACATTCGGCTATTTATGGCAAAACAACATCACCCGACTTATTTACGACAAAAATCAATATTTGACATATTATTTGTTTTTTATTATTATTATTAATTAATTATTTTTGGCTTTTTAGCAAAAGATGGGGTTGGACCCGATGAGGGTTGCCTACGTATCTCACATCCGGTGAGAATCAAACCCGCGTAGTTCGGGCAATCAAGAATAAGTAGATGAACTAACTTCCTTTTTTGAATTTGTGAAAGAACTACTTTAAAAGGAGAAAGGAAATATTTTTGATTGATTTTCTTTTTAAAAGAAAGACTTCTAAGATATATATATTTTTTTTAATTTCCATTTGTTTTTTTTTCTTATTCTAAAGGAAGAAGAAAATATTTTTCGGAATTTTACCTTTAATAAAAGAAATGCTTCTAAAAAATATTTTTTTTTGAATTTTGAATTTTCTTTTCAATTTTGAAAGAAGAAAAATATTTTCGGATTTTTTTCTATCTTATTATACATTTTTTTTTAAAAAAAAATAGTTAAAAGACTTTCTAAAGAAGTTAATAATGGAAAATATTTTTGGATTTTTTTTTGTTTTTGAAAATTGGGGGTCTAAAAACCTTTCTAGACTTTTTGGCAAGACAAATATTTTTGCAACAAATAAAGACATATATATATTTTTTGGAAATAAAAACTTTTGGATATATATATATATATATATATATATATATATATATATATATATATATATATATATATATATATATATATATATATATATATACATGTATATATTTGTGACAAATAATGAAAGACTCTTTTTTTTTATTATTATTATTATTATTTTTTGAATTTTCATAAAAAACCCATTTTAAAAAAGTAAGACTCTTTTTAATTTTTATTTTTATGACAAGACAAACTATATATTTCTATATATATTTTTTTGAAAAACAAAACAGAACAACGATTTTTTTTTTCTATTTTTCCTTTGCTTTTTATAAAACAAACTAATAAGACGTTTTTTTTTCTTTCCAAAATTTCGGCAGAGTTTTGACAGTATTTGGGTATTGGGTTTTTTCAAAAATAAACAATCAATTCCCTAACCGCTATTTCCTTTTTTTCAATTTCACAATATTCATAATATTCAAACACCGGTCAGCATGCGGGCACGAGACAAATAAATGCACGGAAAACAAATAGGATGCATCAGGATGGCCTTTTCATATCAGGTTGCTAGTCCTAGACGGACCCAACCCCTGTGTTGAGTCCCCTAAGTCAAATGCAACGTGATGCAAATAAGCGTTCCTACTAGGGATCCGGCATGAAGTCACGTTATTCTATGTTCAAAACCTGGGTCGGTGTTCTAGACAGTGTACCCGAGCGGACCACTCGAGTTGAGGAAGGAGCTCCTGTCCGGGAACCAAAAGGCCAGCCGGCTTAGAAACTTTCCGAGCCTCTTTTATTTAGGGTATGACACTAATAGAATAGGGAGTCTTAACCAGTAAGCACATCCCCGGAGGTAAGAGGAGTAGGTTTCGACACAGTTTATATACAGTTCAGATAATATCAAAGCGGTAAAGACAACATTTAGCACATTAGGCTCAAAACATGTAAAAATCAGATAAAGCCAAACATAACAATTTATCTAAGCTCGAATTTCTAACCCTGAACCAGTGGTTCTGGGTCAAAGTATTCCCCAGCAGAGTCGCCAGAGCTGTCACACCTCCTTTTTCCGCACCCGCGAGGGTGCAAGGGAGTTTTTCCAATTAAAGGACAATCGAGACGGGATTGGTTTATTTATTTCAGAGTCGCCACTTGGGAGATTTAGGGTGTCCCAAGTCACCAATTTTAATCCCGAATCGAGGAAAAGAATGACTCCATATTACAGTCTGCGTACCAGAAATCCGGATAAGGAATTCTGTTAACCCGGGAGAAGGTGTTAGGCATTCCCGAGTTCCGTGGTTCTAGCACGGTCGCTCAACTGTTATATTCGGCTTGATTATCTGATTTTATACAAATATGAACTTATGTGCAAATTTTATCTTTTAACCGCTTTATTATTATTGTTTTTAAAAAGAAATGTGAACATCGCTTAAAACACGTCTTTGGACTGCGTCACATGAAATGCACCCACAATCCGGAACACGTTTTATTTGATGTTTTGGGATTTGGATTCGGGTCGCATGAAATGCACACCCAGGCTTAAGAAAGTAAAATATTAAACACGCGCCTAAAGAGATTATCGCGTTATTATTTTGGGGAAGACCGTGAAATTCGCTAAACGGTCCTTCCGAATTCTAATTAAACCATACATTTTGTGAGGGCCCCGCAATCTATACGTTTTATTTGGCGAGACTCGTCTCATTTTTATTTTTAAAGGATAAACCTACAATGACTATATTTTCTATTAAGTTCGTCTCTAAAATAAAAGAAAATCTCTTAATTATTTACATGCTGAAAAACGTAACTTATTAGTTATTAGTTTACGGCTAATGCGAATGGAAAATTGCGATCGAGTTTGTACAAAAAAAAACTGCTTTCATTTTATATTCTGTTATTCAATAATACTAGAACATGAGATTGACCATAATATCAAAACAGATTAATTATTCTCCGATTAATTTAAACTAACATTATTAGATGAAGAAAGTATACATATGCAACCTCATTATTCATTAATCATTCAACTACATCTTTATACGAAGAAAGAAAAATTATATTCAACCACAAATCTAAACAGGAGGAATTCAACAGGAACAAAGCCTGATTAATATTTCATTTTTTGCTTCAAGCCGAGATTGTACAAATGTGTACCTGGAAACAACAGTACAAGAACAAAATAAGGAGAAGTCAACAGCAGTAATAACACAGCAACAGCAGATTCAGCAACACCGCAAACCAGTACAGTAGGAATAGCAGAAAATCCAGGAGACTATAAACGACTCCAAGTATAGAGAAGAAGTAAAAGGCAGGAAGGTTCTGACTATTTCAGATCTTAAGCGAGGCAATGAAGAAGTAACTATTCTTTTTCAACTTCAAAACTCTCCAAAATGAATTCTGTCCTTGTATATTCAGTGTATCCAGAATGTATATCGGGTGTATACTTCTCACTCCGCCCCCTCTTTTTTTCTTCTCTCTATCTAGTTTTTCCTCTCTTTTTTTCCACCCCTTCTTCCTAAATTTTTTCTTCTATTTATAACAAAATTTTCGAAATTTTTAGATTTGTTTTTTTATTATTATTTTTTATTTTTTTAATTAAAAGAAATCCCACTTACAAATTGCTTTTATTTTTTTAGAAAAAGAAATCCCACCTTTATTTACTTTTATTTTTAAAATTCCAACTTTAATTACTTTATCTTATTTAAAATCCCACTTTTATTTTTTTAAAAGAGAATCTTACTTTATTTAACTTTTCTTTAAAAAACAAACCACTATCTTTTCTTTTTCTTTTAAAAATGCTACTTTCAATTACTTTAAATTTTTTAAATTTTCAGATACCTTTATATTTATTTTTTAATTCCAACCTTATTTTACTTTTAAATTTTTTAAAACTTTTTACTTTTTTTTAAATTTTCTACATTCTTTTACTTTTTTTTATTTTTTTATTTTTTATTTTTTTAAAATCATTTCCGAAATTACTATATATATATATATTTTTTAAAATAAAAATAATAAATAAAATAAAATATTTTCGGATTTTTTTTATATATATAAAAAAAACAAAAAACAAAACTATTAATAGTGATAATTCACTTTTTATTTTTTATTTTTTTGGTTTTGTTTTGTGTTGGACAAAAATGAAGAAGGGGTGTTGGGTTAATGGAGCGGACCGGATCGATCCGATTTGAAACGGACCGGGTCATGGGGAAAGTTGGGCAATTATTTGGGCCTGTGGTTTGAAATTGAAGAAGTGGCCCAATCCGATTTTTCTTTGTATTTTTGTTCTCTTTTCTTCTTTTATTTTTCTAAAACTAAATTATAAAAGTACTTAAATTATTATTAAGAACTAAATTAAGTTATAAAAGCGCAAATTAACTTCCAATAACAATTAACGCACAATTAAGTAATAATTAAGCATAAAATTGTTCATTTGGACATTAAATGCTAAAAATGCAAAAGATGCCTATTTTTGTATTTTTTATTAATTTAACAAATAAACATGCATAGACAAACATACAAATAGTTACACAAAATATCACAAAAATTGCACACCAAGAAAAATTATTTTATTTTTGAATTTTTTGGGAGTAATTCTCATATAGGGCAAAAATCACGTGCTTACACATAGGTTTTGCCTTTTTGATCCCGAAGTTCTGCGGCTTCTCTGCTCGACCTCGTGGTATGTAAAGAACTCCATCCTTTACCGGTACCACTTTCTTCTCCACCTTCTTTTCAGGCTCGCTCTTTACAGCATTGGTCTTTTCCCCTTTTCCTGGTTTCTGTGCTGTTTCGGGCTTTTCCGTTGCGTCAACAATGGCGATTATAGCTTTCAAAGCAGGGTCGAATTCTTTGTCTTTGCAAATCATTCCGACCAACGGCCCATTATTGTGAGCAGGCAATGGATTGGTAGTCACATTTGGGACCTCCTCGTCCCTTAGCACTATTTTCCCTTGCTCTATCAAATTCTCGACCACTCTTTTCAACGACCAGCAGTCATTCGTATCGTGTCCCTCGGCCCCTGAATGATAGGCGCATCTGACTCCAGCTTTGTAAGAAGATGACGTCGGGTTTTGCCTCGTTTGAGGGATTGGTTGCAAGAAACCCAACTGGACTAGCTTCGGGAACAAAGTAGAGTATGGTTCACCGATGGGCGTGAAAGTCCTCCTTCGAGGTGGCTCCTGAGGGCGGAAGTAATTCTGCGGGGGTTGTGGGTTATAGTGGTTGCGGTAAGGAGGCTGATTTCTGGGAGGTGGAGCTTGGCCTCAGTTGGCTTGTTGCGGCGGATGGACATAAGGTTGGGCATTCATGACCATATAGGGTTGATGAGCATATGTCAGATTTGAGTGGGGATAGTAGTGTTGTGGGGTTCTTTCCGGAAAACGGGGCCTGGGATTACGATATTCCCTTGCTTCCGAGGCTGCCATGGTCGTTTCTTCCTTTTTCTTCCCTCTTACCATTCCTCCGGACCCGTTTTGGACGGCTTGGGAGGTCGCCCTTATGGCTGCTTGACTCAGAATCCTACCTGTTTTCAGACCATTCTCCACCATCTCTCCAATCTTAATCGCTTCCGCGAATGGCTTTCCCATGGCTGACATCATGTTTTGGAAATAATCAGACTCTTGAGCCTGGAGAAAAGTAGTGACCATTTCTACCTCATCCATGGGAGGCTTCACCCTCGACGCCTGCTCACGCCACTTAATAGCATATTCTCTGAAGCTTTCTGAAGGTTTCTTCTTCAAATTCGACAGAGAATTTCGGTCTGGTGCAATGTCGATGTTATACTGGAATTGTTTCACAAAATCTCTGGCGAGATCATCCCATATATGCCATCGGGACATTTCCTGGTCCATATACCATTCCGAGGCTATCCCTACTAGACTTTCCCCAAAATATGCCATTAGCAGTTCCTCTTTTCCACCGGCTCCCCGCAATTGGTTGCAATATTTCTTAAGATGTGCAATGGGGTCACCGTGTCCATCGTATTTCTCAAACTTTGGGGTCTTGAAACCCACTGGCAGGTGCACGTGAGGGAACATGCATAGATCAGTGTAAGAGACGCTTTTCTGTCCGCTCAAACCTTACATGTTCTTCAAACTCTGTTCAAGGCTTCTCATCCTTTTGGCCATCTCATTTTGTTCAGTAATTCTGGGGTTTTGATCTTGCCCAGATGCAAGCTCGCACTGAGGCTGTGGAGGAAAAGTGCTGGTGGCGAACCGAGTTGGTTCCATTGAGAGAGATGGTGCTTGGAACGTGAACGAGGACGAGTCAAAATTCGGTTTGTATGCAGCAGGTTGTGCTGTGATCAGGCAAGGTGGTGCAACAAAGTTGTTTGTGTTTACTTCCGCTGCTGACACTCGGGGATGATAATCAGAGGGCGATCCAGCAGAGAAGTCCGAGATGGCTGGGTACACGAGTGGGGTGGCAGGGTAGCTTATGGGGACATTAGAAGTCCCGCTTGTCCTGGAAAACAATTCAGGGAATCCAGGGACGACGCTTGGCGGTTCTTTTCCGTTATTCCAGTCGTCCAGCATTTCCAACATGCGGAGTCGTAGGATTCTATTTTCTTCCGCAGTTGCGGATTCAGGTGTGAGGACGGCTGAGATCAAGCTCTCCTCGGAAACAGGGATTGTTGGCAACGGAATTTCTGAAGACATTTCCACACTTCCTTTTGACCTGGTGAAGTAAGTGTGAGTACTTCTTCCGGTCTTAACAACAGGTAGTTGAACACTTCTCTTTGACCTCGTGAAGTATGAGTGCGAGGCCAGACTTCCACCAAACCAACCGTCTTTTCCAAAAACCTGGACGAACTCAACGACAAATGAGCGGTTAATTCGAAATAAATAACAGATAGGCAACCTCACGTTGAGTATGATGCACCTATACAGTTAAGTGAATTCTACATGTTTGTGATGAAAGCATGCGTCATTCCGGCATTCTTTTTAGGCTTCCCTTTTCTTATCATTTTTCTTTTTGTTTTCTTTTATGTTTTTATTTTGCGGTGAAAATGCGACCGGATCCGATGAGGATTGCCTACGTATCACGACGCCACGTGAATCAGATCATTACGTAGTTCAAAAACACAAATGAGCGTAAAAGAAACAACCTTTTTATTGTTGAAACGGTTTATTACAAACTACATTTTGCAAAAGAAAGAGCAAACTTTGAAAATAAACCTAGACTCAAAATAGACTAAAATCACCCTGATGGGGAAAAACAGGCAGAAGATGCTAAGATACAGACTGGACTTATGAGTACATTATGGTTTTGAAAATGGGTGACCGCGGGGCATCGTTCGGGCCTCGCCGCGGTCCTAGGTGTGAGATCCCTCTCAAGCTGCTCCAGTTCATGCATGGTCTGCTTGACATAACCCATCACTGCCGAGAGGACGGTAACACTGGTCATGTTCTCACATCGTAGACATCGTCTGGTGATGGCATGGGCAATGGCCTTGATCCTATCTCTGGTTTGCTTCTTCTCTATGAGTAGGCGTCTTATCTGATCGCTACACATCTTGAATACCTGAGAATCCTGTATATGCTGGTTCTTCAGTCGCCATACTTCTAACTTCATCTGGGCTAACAAGTCGTGCCAGTATCTGCTCTCAATTTGGAAATCCTTGGCCTGATTAACTGTTTTGATCTCAAGTATGGCCATTTCTCTCTTCATTCTTACAACAGTTTTCTCGTGGTCGCCTTTCAATTGATTCAAGTGTCGGCGATGCTTATCTGTTCTTGTATCCCACTGTGCCCTGAGCTCTGCCATGACGTTTTTAGATTTCTCTAAACCCTCTTGCCATTCCCTGACTTCACTTTTTAGCCTTTTTATCAACTGCTCATCTGATCGACGCCTTGGCTGTTTATCCACATCCATCCTTATCTGTTTTATCTGGGCTCTGAGCATTTCGTTTTCCTGAATTAACCTGAATTAAGCTTTCCATTTGTTGCTTCAACCTGCTGATTTCGGCGCAATAGCCTCTTTCTTTTGCTAACCAATCCCACTGCTTTCGCGACGATTCGGCGAATGTGGGGTCTCTTAGCCGACCTTTCATGCTCAAGTTCCCTTCTATACCATGCAAGGTAACCTGGTGCCGTCTCACCTTTGGCTCGATCCCGTACGCAAGTATCTGATTTCAAATATTGACACTCACTCTAGATTTGGCGAATTTTCGCTTCTGGAAACTGTCCGTCAGGACCTATCTCAACTGTTTGAGCGCTAAGATCTTCCTCATGCGGTACTGTCTGGCATCTTCCGAGCTGTCTCAAAACTCGGTAGGGCGCGTAAGGTTGAATGCTCTTAAGCCCCATCAGTAAGAAATGAGTTCTAGTTGCTGGCATATATATGACCTCATCAACAGGCAACCATCCCAGCGTCCACTGTATTTGGCTGGCAGTAAGAGCTTGAAAAAACGAGGTCCATGCCATGACTCATTTGGGCAAATTGATCTCTTTGGTTCTCATGTAAAATTCTTCTATGCAAGTCTTTTCCGGGGAACCGTGGATCAAAATCTCGGAGCGATGGTAGAGGTGCTCGTTCATCCACATTTGTAGGAGCAAGTTACAACCTTCGAAGAAATTTCCCCCAGCTTTACAAGCTGTAAGAGCTCGAAAGATGTCAGATACCACCATAGGCGCGAGAGTACTGTCACTTTGCGTGAGTAGGGTGCTGACGACCCCGGATATCTTCAAATCAATGTTTCCGTCTTTCCTTGGAAATACCAGAAGGCCCAGGAACATCATCATGAAGGCTACCCGTCTGTGTTTGTCCCACTTCTGATGAATACCTTTGCTGCACAGTTTGTTGATTGGATTATTGAATCCCTCTTCATGACCGTACCTATCATATATGAAGCATGGAGTACAAAAACCGGTAGCTAGATCCGGGTTGTGTACCGTTCTGGGTATCTTCAGTGAATCCAGGAACCGATGTACCGTGACAGCTCTTGGGGCGACCAAGTATTTTTGCCTTAACGGAAGTTCAGCATTTCCGATGTACCCAGCCATTTCTTCCAAAGTCGGGGTGAGTTCAAAATCAGAGAAATGGAAAACATTGTGCGCCGGGTCCCAGTAGGTAACCAAAGCTCTATGATATCTCCCCGAGGCTGGATCTCCAACAAACCCACGAGACCTTTCAGATATTTCTTGACCTCATCTTGTCCTTCAACACCTAGATCATTCCACCATAGCCGTAACTTGACAGGGATTTTGGTCATTATTGAAAAATGTTCATTTTGCATTGTGCTCATCCTGCACATTTATTAAGGCGTTCTTAACAAAAATAACTTGACTCAAAATATTTTACAAGGAGGATCAAGTTTTCGTACACGGCCTTTCAGCACTTCGGGGATGAAGATTTTGAGGCTGTGTGGGTCAATTGGATGAAAATCCTAAAAAGAAATGACCCGAAGGTGGTTATTTATGCAAAGTCAGGCTTCCGGCGTCCCTTTCGGGAACATTCGGCTACTTATGACAAAGCAACATCACCTGATTTATTCGTGAAAGAATCAAAATTTTGACACGTTTTTATTTTTATTTTTTATTTTTATTATTATTTGTTCGTTTTTTTTAGTAAAAGGTGGGGTTGAACCCGATGGGGGTTGCCTACGTATCTCACATCCGGTGAGAATCAAACCGGCGTAGTTCGGTACATCGTGAATAGAGAAAATCAATTAAACCCAGAAAGCAAGAATATATTTTTTTCTTTTGAAAAGAGATAAAGACTAAAGAAAATATTTATTATTATTTTTTTTTTTAAGGAAATATTTGGACTATTAGTCTGAATTTAAAAAGGAGGTACTACGAAAGAAACATCATTTTTTTTTGAATTATGAATTTTCCGTTTTTTTTACTTTTAAATAAATACCCTTTTTTGATTCTAAAAGTGATAAAAAGGAAAAAAATTTATATATTTTTTTTAATAAATCAAACTAGAAGACAAATTTTGTTTTTATTCTTTTTTTTTAGAAAAATTCCGGCGAGGTTTTGACACTACTTGGACATGAGTTTTATTTTTCCAAAATAAGTAATTATCTCCCTACGCTGCTATTTTTCCCCCTTTTTAGAAACCGGTCAGCATGCGGAACCGAAGCAAATAAATGCGCAAAACAAATAGGATGCAGCAGGATGGTCTTTTCATTTCAGGTTGCCTGTCCTAGACGGACCCAACCCCTGTGTTGAGCCCCCTAAGTCAAATGCAACATGATGCAAATAAACGTTCCTACTAGGGATCCGGCATGAAGTTTCGTTATACTAGGTTCATAACCTGGGCATTTGTTCTAGACTGTGTACCCGAGCGGACAACTCGAGTCGAGGAGGGGGCTACGTACCGGGGACCCGCGAGATCGTCCGGCTTTGTAACTTGTCCGACCTCTTTCTTATTTCAGGTATCGACACTAACAGAATAGGGAGTCTCGACCAGCGAGCTTCTCCCCGGAGGTAAGAAAAGAAGGGTTTCGGCACAGTTTATATACAGTTCAGATAATATCAAAGCGGTAGAAGAAAAAATTTAGCACGTTTTGCAAAAACATGTAATAAAGATCAGATAATAAATCCAAATATAACAATTATTCTAAGCTCGAATTCTTGAACCCTGAACCAGCGGTTCTGGGTTAGCAATCTCCCCAGCGGAGTCGCCAGAGCTGTCACACCTCCTTTTTGCGCGCCCGGCCCGAAGGGTTTAAATGCGCGAGGGAGTTTTTCCAATTTAAGTGACAATATTCGAAATGGGATCATTTATTTAATTCAGAGTCGCCACTTGGGAAATGTTTGGCTTTTGGTGTCCTAAGTCACCGGTTTATCTTGAATCCCAAATCGAGGAAATTTTCGACTTTTCCAAATGAAGTCTGCGAACCAGAAATTCTATTGACCCGAGGGAAGGTGTTAGGCACCCTCGAATCCCGTGGTTCTAGCACGGTCGCTTAAATTATTATAATGGCTAAATATCCGATTTAAATACATTTTGTGACTTATGTGCGTTTATTAAGTTTAAAACCGCTTTTATTATTATCATTTATTTTTATAGAATTGCAACGTCGTGAAAATGCATCTCGAACCACGTCACAATCAATGCACCCGTGATCGTCAACACATTTTGACTCCGTTGAGATTTGGATTTGGGTCACATCAATGTGCACCCGTGTTTAAGAAGGTAATTTTCAATTGAGTCGCGCTTAAAGAGTCTAGCGCGTTACTATCTTTGGGGAAGGCAGTGGAATTCACTAAACAGTCCGTCCCGAGTTCTAAATATTTGTTATGGTTAATTATTGAGGGCCCCGCAATTTGCATTTTTGTTTTTTAAGTTGACGAGGCTCGTCTCATTATTTAGAAAGGATATCCTATAACGACTACATTTCTAATGTGTTTGTCTCTAAAAATAGAAGAAAAAAGATACGTGCTAATTCAATTATGTGCTTTGGCCAAATCCGGATTCTTATTAATTATCTGCTTAATCATTTACGAAGTGAAGAAGCGTTATACCTCATGGAACGTGCTTTTAATTGGGTAGAAGAATTATACACGAGATTGATGAAACACTACACTTAGCCCCAAATACTCCTCGAGTTAAACTTTGAATTTATTTTAACAGGATTAAAAAAGTTACTCATTAGATGGTAACTACTAATAATATTTAGAACTCAACCTAAAACTGCCTACCGAAACTGAAGCTCCTAAACTTAAGACTGTGTTGTACTCGGCAAGATTTTTCAAGCAGCCATTCACCCTACATACTCAAAACATAACTGGAAGAAGAGTTTGAATTAACAATTCTACCAAATGATAGCACATTCCATAAATTATATGACTACATCACGTGTACTGCCAACAAACCATATCGCAGTTTTAGACCAGAATATTTTCAATTAAGTACAAACTTACTAATGTGTTTTTTATTTGGCTACAAATAAAAGAATTTATACAACTTTAACAATATTCGCAAAGCTGTAAGTAAGGCAACAAATGATTAAAAATTCTTCAGATCTTTCAATTCATGCCTTTCATGGTTACATCAGTATGAAATGTGTACCTGGATGTTGAATACAACAGAAGAAGAGGAAGAAGATAGAGAAAATCAGCAGCAGCAGGAACAAAGTAACAGCAGCAAACAAAGCAACACATCAGAACAGGCTCGAGTGCAAGAATGCAACTATAGCCGATAGAAAAAGTAGCCAAATGACAGCAGCACACAGTGGAGTAGAATCAGAACTCCAGGCAGACCAAAACCAGTAGTAAACCAATGAAAACACTCGACTAGTAGACTCAATTGGAACTTCAAAGAATCAGAATTGATTAAACAGGTTGAACAAATGAAACCCAAACAACAATAGGAAGAAACAGTTTCTGATTGTTGACTGTATGTTTTCTATCTCTTAACCTCTCTCTCTATCTGTGTTTTCCTAAAATCAGTTCTATCCTTTTTCAATCCTCTCTGTATGTGTATCCAATCCCTCAATGTGTATGCCTTCCTTCCTTTATCTCCCTCTCTATCTATTCTGAAAATCCCAGCCCCCAGTCCAGTCTGAGTTCCCTATGTGTGTTTGTGTGTGTGTATCTCTCAACGTGTCTCCCCTTCTTTTTTTTAATCCCCCCTTTATAAGCCTAACATCAGGCCATTTAAACAGCCTGTTAATCAATCAGACAACCCCTCCCATGTGTTGTCTTCTTTTCAGTTTCCACTCAACCATTTAAGTATAAAACCTTCCCATGATATTCCTGACAGTACCCTTTAACATTTATTAAACTAAAAAGCAGACAGGGGCAGCAAGAATATAATCTGACAACACATGCTGTCAAACTATTTTAATCAAAAGGGCTTTTATGCACATGTTGTGCACCAATGCACATGCCCTCCAATTCAGATTGCAGCTAACAATCCAACCCTTTTATTTCTGATTCAAATTAACAATTATAAGCAGCTAAACTCAGTTTCTAATAGATTCAGGCAATGCTTAACAGAAGCAGGTCAATTTGTTATTGTTCAGACAACTAAAACTAATTGACGACACATGTCGACTTAACTATACTAATCATAACATGTACAATCGAAACCATGATCATATGTCTAGCAGTATCGAACACATGACTCGAATCGTACTGACTAAGCAAAATTGTACTGGGGAATCAGTTAATCAGTCAAATTTGAGGTTCAATTGATTGCACAGCACATACACATACACACATTATCAGTGAAAATAGAAGAAGGACTCAATCAAACACAAAGGTTCAGGCAAGGTGGACAGGACACAGTTGGTAAAATTCAAAACACAAATTAAACAAGACATTTGGCCAACGGACAGACCTTTAATCAACACATGAACTGAATAAAGAAAAAGGAAAAACAAACTCACCTTAAACCTCCGAAAAATCAGGAAGCCTTAGGTCGGACTTGAATAGACTTTTCTTGGGGTTGAACGGACTGTAATCGAAGTGTTTCTCAAATGAGAAACACTTCGATTAAAGTCCATTAGACCCTAATCACTTGGCTCGAACAGACATGGATCAGTCACGAGGTTTCTAGGGTTCATAGATGGTAGATTTGGGATTTGGGTTTCCATGGTTAGATTCGGACCAAACCAAACATGGTTTGGTCACGAGGGAGGTCCGGGGACTATCTGGTATGAAACTGGGGTGCATCGATGTAAGTTGGGTTCCGACTCGAATCTTCAAATGAAGATTCGAGAAGGTGGGAGGGGATTTGAGCTAAGTGGTTAACAGATCCATGTTCAGGGTGGTGAGGTGGTCCTACGGTGTTAAGGTGGGAGTCACCGGCGTCCAGGCCGCCGGGATTAATGGTGAAGGGAAAGGGGGCGGCTAGGGTTTCAAGGGGTATGTGGTGAGGACGATGGAAGGTAGGGGTATTTGGATAGGGGGTGGGGTACGAGTGGAAGCTTATATATGGAGTGGGTGAATGGATCCTGGCCGTCGGATGAGACACGATGAAGGGCCAGGATCCTTCAGCTAATGGGAAACGGTGTCGTTTCAAGTGCAAAGGGTTGGGGTCGGTCCGGGGTTGAACGGGTCGGGTTTGTTCGTGGGTATGGGAAATGTGATCTTGGCCGTTGATAAATCTGAGATCAACGGCCCAGATCAGACCAGATCAAAACGGTGTCGTTTGGAACGCCCCCTGAGGCCAGCTGGTCTGGACCGGGTTCACATGGGGTTTTGGGATGGGTTGTTTGGGCCAATTTGTTTAAAATTGGACTGGCCCAAGTCCGAAAACTCTTTCTTCTTTTTTTTTTATTATTTTTTCTTTTGAATTTCTTAAATTAATTTGCCAAATAATACCATATAAAACCATAAACAACAATTTACATACAATTAACATTTAATTATACTAACATCACTTAATGACAAAAATAAAATGAAAGATGCACACATTTTTAATTTATATATTTTTTTGAATAAAATAAACACGGACGAGATTACAGATAACTAACAAATATGCCACACAAAATCCAAAACTTGTACAGCAGGACCATTTGTTATTTTTTATTTCTTTTGGAGCGATTGTCGCGTAAAACAAAAATCACGTGCTCACACATACAAATCGCTGGGGTCATCAGCACTTTGCTCAAGCAAGAAAACAACACTTTGGCACCAATGATAATAGCAGACATTTTCCGTGCGCTCACTATTTGCAAAACCGGAGGAGGTTTCTTTGAGGGATGTAATATCTTACTGCAAATGTGGATGATAGAGCATCTATGTCATCGCCCTCAGTTGCTGAGATATGGGTCATCAGAAAAGACTTGTATAGAAGAGTTTCCCACCAGGGTCGACGGTTTCAACCTGCCAGAAGGGGTCGCCGAATGGGTCACGCTGCTGCGCTCGGTTTCGGCAAGCCAGATAGAATGGGCATTTGAGTGGCTACCCATAGATGAGGTCATACACATGTCGATCGCTGAGTCTCATTTATTGTTGATGGGTCTCCAAAGTATCCAGCCTTATGTGCCCAACAGAGTATTGAGGCAGTTGGGGCGATATCAAATAATCCCGAAGGAAGAGGATCTCAGTAGCCAGGTGATCGAAATCGGGCCTGGTGGGCAGTTCCCTGAAGCGGTCGTTCGGAGAATCTGGAATGAATGTCAAACCCTGAAAGAAGATACTTGTGTACAAGATCAGGCCAAGGGCGAAGTGTCGCCAAAATACCTCACGCGGTACAGAAGAGAGCTCGAGCACCAGAGACCAACTAAGAGAGCTCACGTCCAAGACTTTACGGAGTCATCGCATGCACAGTGGGGCTGGTTAAAAAGGGAGGAAGGCTACCGGGCTGAAATCGGGAAGCTAAAGAAACAAGTTGAAAGGCTTATATTTGAGAACAACGTGCAAGTCGCCTCCGAGCGGGGTGAAAAGAACAAATTAGCCCAAGAAAACCAAACACTAAAAGCCCGCATTCGCCAAGCCAGTAAGAGTAACAGCGACCGACAAAAACGTCGCTCCGACGAAAGATTGATAGCAGACTTGAGAAATCAGGTCAGTCAAAGCCAAGAAGAATTAGAGAGATCAAAAGCTTGCATAGAAAGAATGAAGGTTAGATGGGAAAAAAGTACAATGGCCCGGAGGCAGCGTCTGCAACAAGTCATAAGGGATTATGAAATGAGCATCGGGGTATTAAGGAAAACGAACTCCACTCTTCAGGAGCGGATCTTCAAACAAGCACGAGATGCCCAGGCCGACAGAAGACGCTGTTACGATGCAATGACCAGAATGGAAAGACAAATGGAGATGTTCCAGGATCGACTTGCCAACAATGCTCAAGCATTGGGATTAAAAAACTGGCAAATAGAGCAATTGTTCATTGAAAGGGACAACATTCGAGGAAGGATTGATGAGATTGGGCACTACATCTACATGAGATGCCTAGCATGTGAGCAAATACCTCGGAAAACCCTCCTTGTTTCCATCATGGGCTGCGTCCACTGGATCATGAATGAGTTGAAGAGCTTGCAGAGAGACCTTACACCGAGGGCCACGGAAAGGCCGAATGATGCCTCGCGGGCCCCTAAGTTGGAATTTTAATCTTTTGTTCGAATCTTGTTTAATTGGCTTTGTTGTCTTCCCATATGTTGTTTTCTTTTCTTTAATCAAGTCGGGTTAAGAACTTTGGAATCTGTACTATTGTTGTTCCTTGTTTGAAGTAATTTGTAATAGCAAATTTTGGTGATGAATTAATGGATTCCGAAAGCATTTTTGTGTGTCTTTACTTTAAGGCAGAACTACGCCTGGTCTGATTCACGCGGGGACGTGATACGTAGGCAATTCACATAAGATTCGACCGCCATTAATAAAAAGGGAGAAAAAAAGAAAGAAAAAGAAAATATAAAAATAAAATAAAATACAGGGGTTCCCAAAGCACTTTAAAGGGACAAATAAGCAAGCCGGGATGACGCATGTTGTTAGAAGCGAAGCATGTTAGAAACAGTTAACTTCCTAGGAGCATTGCATCCCCAATGTGTTGCTATCAAATCTGTTAAACTCTAACGCTAACAAGTTTGTTGTTTTCCACAAAAATCCAGACAGTTAGTTGTTAAAGCATTCTGGCAACACACCCTTACCAAACCAGATCCAAAGGACCAGTAGCAACGAGCATGACTACTTCAGAAAATAGTACCGAGGAAGAAAGGCCGTTGAGCCAGTTGTTAAAAGAAGCGATGGAGAAGATAGAAAGGATGAGACTAAAGATGAATGCAATGCAGATAGCACTAGCCAAAGCGCAAAAGAGCCCTGAGCCATTGGGGAACATGCCCGAATACCCCCACTCCGGCCCTTCAACAAGCCTCCCAAATCACCGTTGTCTTTAGGAGAGAAGCCCCCATGATTCCCAAGCTCCACCACCCATCAACCTCTCCCAATACCAAATGTTCCATCTTTTGTGGGACCCACATCAGCCATCCTGCAAAGATCAACCAGTGAGCCATTGTTTCAGGCTCACGATATGCAATACTATCCCCCTGAGCCCACATTCCATGCCCCAGAACCCCATACCTACAATCCGCACTTGGAGGTACCGGCAGAGATTGAAAAGCCGGTTAAAGTCCCAGAACAAGATGAGGTAATGAGGAAGTTCAAAAGCCTGGAGCAGTCCTTCAGGAACCTGCACGGATTGGGCAACCAGGTTAGCGTGGCCTACAAGGATCTATGCCCTTTCCCGGACGTCCAACTCCCGGCTGGGTTCAAGATGCCTAAGTTTGATTTATATGAAGGGAACGGTGACCCCATGGCACATTTGCGGGGCTTTTGTAGCAAAATGAGAGGGGCAGGCGGCAAAGATGAGCTACTGATAGCTTATTTCGGCCAAAGTCTGAGTGGATCGGCACTAGAATGGTATACCAGGCAGGATTCCAGCAGATGGTACACTTGGGATGATCTGGCGCAGGCTTTCGCGGGTCACTTTCAATACAATCTCGAGATAGTCCCTGACCATCTCACGTTGCTGAGGACCGGAAAGAAGCCTGGGGAAAGTTTTCGTGAGTTCGGTTTCCGCTGGAGAGAACAAGCGGCCAGAGTTGATCCTCCCATGAGAGAGGGAGAAATGGTGGACTACTTCTTGCAAACACTGGATCCAACTTACTTTGGTCACTTGGTGACGACGGTTGGGAAATCCTTCAATGAAGTGGTAAAGATAGGGGTCATGATAGAGGAGGGTCTGAGGTCTGACAAAATCCTAAATTACTCAGCGCTCAAGGCAACAACCCAGGCTATTCAGAGCAGCACAGGAGGTGCGATGGGAAGGAGGAAGAAAGAAGAAATTGCCACGATTGAGGCAAGCAGCTGGCCCAGGTCTGGCAAACCATACTACAACCAACCCAGACCCCACAGGCCAAACTACCCATACAGCCCACCACAGCACTACTATCCACCTCAAGAACCACATTTCACCGTCCATCAAGCCCAGACATACACCCAACCTCCCGTTCGCCCACAATGGCGCGCGCCAGCTCCCCGCAATACATACCCACCTCCACATAATACCTACCCACCACCACAAAACACCTATCCACCGCCAAGAGCCTACAGGAACCCTCCAGGGATGGGTTTCAAGGGAAATCCGGCTTCCAGAAATGAAAGACTGCAGAGGCAAAGAACCTTTACTGAGTTGGGAGAAACTTATACTGCCTTGTTCCACAAATTGAGGCAGTTGGGTTTATTAAATCCTGTTGAGCCTAGATCGCCAAATCCCTTACCCCAAAATTTGGACCGATCGATAAGCTGTGGGTACTGCTCATGGATGTTGGGTCATGATATTGAAAAATGTTGGAGATTGAAGCATGCAATACAAGATCTCATTGATACCAACAAGATCGAGGTCCAGACGCCGGAGGCACCTAACATCAACCAGAACCCATTGCCAACACACCACGAGGCTCACATGATCGAGTTGGTGTATGAGGGAGGAGAGCCGAGGAAGCCCTCACAGACAGTGATGATGATCCAGGCCACTCCGAAAGAAGGATCGGCCAGTGGAAGACCGGGGGTACAGTCGCAAGGAGAAGGCATCAAGCCAGTAGTGATATTGGGAAAGAGTCTGTCCACCGTAACAAACAAACTCGAGCCAGCCAAGTTGGTAATATCAGGGACTCCACCCACACCTACAGTTGTGTTGAAAGGGGTATACAGGGAACTGGTCACTATAAAGCCTGTAGTCCAACTACCGATGATTGATAGCAAGGCCATGCCTTGGAGGTATGAGAAGGCAGTGGTGATATACAAGGGGAAACAAGTAGAGGAAGATAGTTGTGAAGCGCAAGGATTGACTCGATCAGGACGGTGTTTTGCTCCAGTGGAGTTGAGAAGACCCAACCCAGCTGCAACAAAGAAACCGGTGTCCGAAGAAGAAGCTGAGGAATTCTTGAGGAAGATGAAAGTGCAGGATTATTCCGTGGTCGAACAGTTGAAGAAAACACCGGCCCAGATCTCGCTGCTATCATTACTAATCCATTTTGATGAACATCGTCGAGCCCTGATGAAGATACTGAATGAAACTCATGTGCCCAGCGAGATTTCTGTAAATCACCTGGAAACAATTGCCAACAAAATTTTCGAGGTGAACAGGGTAACATTCTCAGATGATGATCTGCCAGTGGAGGGCACGGAGCATAATAAAGCTCTCTACCTAACTGTCAAATGTGAAAATTCGGTAGTTACTCGGGCATTGGTGGATAACGGCTCAAGTGCCAATATTTGTCCATTATCCACCCTGAACCAGTTAAAGATCGACCACGGAAGAATCCACAAGAATAGCATTTGCGTCCGAGGATTTGACGGAAATGGAACAGCCACTGTGGGGGATATTGTACTTGAATTGACCATCGGTCCAGTCCAGTTTACCATGGAATTCCAGGTATTAGATGCCACGATATCTTATAACCTTCTGTTAGGATGACCGTGGATCCACGCAGCCAAAGCAGTGCCTTCCACCTTGCATCAAATGGTCAAGTTCGAGTGGGATAGATAGGAGGTCGTACTGCACGGCGAGGACACTGCATGCCCCATGGGTGGCGCCATTGTGCCCTTCATAGAGACCAATGATGACAAGGGTCCCTGGGTCTACTAGATTTTCGATGCAATGTCGGCAAACAAGATTTCTGAGGGTGAGATCATTCAGCACCCTAGGGTAGCTTCCGCAACGATCATGATGGTCTCGGAAATGCTGGGTAATGGGTTTGTGCCAGGAAAAGGCCTGGGGGTTGAGTTTCAGGGGATTGTCCAACCTGTCTCCCTGCCCAAGAATTTGGAGACTTTCGGGTTAGGGTTCAAACCAACTGCAGCAGATGTAAAGCGAGCACGGAAAATGAAGAAGAAAGTCTGGTTTCTTCCCAAACCTGTGCCATGTCTCTCAAGATCTTTTGTTAGAGCAAATGCCAAGGGGTCACCGGTCCCAAAGATTCTCGGACCATTAATTGGGATGGACGGGGACCTGAATCAGAGTTTCGAGAGGCTATTCGCTGATGTCAATATGGTAGAAGTTGGAGAGAGTTCCAGCAGAGCGGACATACAGTTTGTGGGGCCTGAGGCCAAAACCAACAATTGGACGGTTACTCCTCTTCCTATCCGGGGGGAGTCCTGGCAGTAGGCTTTGATTTTTGCTTTTCTTGTTCGGATTATTCCAGGGTGTAATCCAAATTTTATTTTTGTTTTGTAAAAGTGTGAACCCTGTTATCCCGCAAGTTTAATAAAGTTCTCTTCTTTTGTCTCATTTTAATTTTGTTTTGTTCTTTTTCTTCTGAACAGTCCTCTTTTTACTGGTTCTAATGACATGGCATGCACAACGGATCTTCGACCTAGTCTAATAAATCAATCCGAGTCCGACTTAATGATACAATAGGTCGTTTGTGACAATGAGTCTGAATATGACGAGGATGAAGCCTTCGAAGAGATAAATCGAGAACTGTGCCAATTTGAAGAGAAACCCAAGCCTAACCTAAATGACACTGAGGCTGTGAATCTAGGAGACGCGGATAATGTCAGAGAAACCAAAATCAGCATCCACATTGAGCCAAACGTCAGGGAAGAATTGATCAAAACCCTCGTGGAATTCAAAGATGTTTTTGCATGGTCATATGATGATATGCCGGGATTAAGCACCAATCTAGTGGTTCACAAATTTCCCACTGACCCGGCATACCCTCCGGTCAAGAAGAAGCTAAGGAAATTTAAAACAGAGATGAGTGTAAAGATCAAAGAAGAGGTGATTAAGCAGCTGCAAGCGAAGGTCATTCGGGTCACTCGATATCCCGAGTGGTTGGCCAATGTGGTACCAGTTCCGAAAAAGGATGGGAAAATCAGGGTATGCGTCGACTACCGCAATCTCAACAAAGCAAGTCCTAAGGATAATTTTCCATTGCCCAACATCCATATCCTGATCGATAATTGCGCAGGGCGCGAGATCGGATCCTTTGTGGATTGCTATGCAGGATATCATCAGATCCTAATGGACGAGGAAGATACGGAAAAGACAGCTTTTATTACACCATGGGGAACTTACTGCTACCGAGTAATGCCGTTCGGATTGAAGAATGTCGGGGCAACGTACATGCGAGCAATGACTATTGTGTTTCACGACATGATACACAAAGAAATTGAGGTGTACGTAGATGATGTGATCATAAAGTCTTGGCGTCAGGAAGACCATGTAGCGGACCTAAGGAGATTTTTTCAAAGACTCCGAAGGTATGACATCAAGCTCAACCCGGCCAAATGCGCATTCGGGGTTCCATCAGGAAAGCTGTTAGGATTCATCGTCAGTCGACGGGGTATTGAATTAGATCCATCCAAGATCAAATCCATCCAAGACTTACCACCGCCAAAGAACAAAACAGAGGTAATGAGTCTGTTGGGGAGACTCAATTACATCAGCAGGTTCATCGCTCAACTCACAGCGACTTGTGAACCCATATTTCGGTTGCTGAAAAAAGATGCTGCGTTAGACTGGACGGCGGAGTGTCAAGAGGCTTTCGACCAAATCAAAGGGTATCTATCCAATCCACCCGTGTTGGTTCCACCTAAGCCAGGGAGGCCCTTAATTCTTTATCTGACGGTCCTGGAGAATTCATTTGGTTGTGTACTAGGGCAACACGATGTCACAGGAAGGAAGGAGCAGGCCATTTATTATCTTAGCAAGAAGTTCACAGTATATGAGGTCAAGTACACTCAACTCGAGAAAACATGTTGCGCCCTAACTTGGGTGGCTCAGAAGTTGAAGCACTACCTGTCCTCGTATACTACTTATCTCATATCCCGTTTGGACCCATTGAAGTACATTTTTCAGAAACCTATGCCTACAGGGAGGTTAGCAAAATGGCAAATTTTGCTCACCGAGTTTGATATCGTCTATGTGATGAGGACGGCCATGAAAGCCCAAGCACTGGCCGACCATTTGGCAGAGAATCCCGTTGATGAAAAATACGAGCCTTTAAGAACGTATTTTCCCGACGAAGAAGTGATGCATACAGGTGAGCTGGAATTACCCGAGGAACCGGGTTGGAAGCTTTTCTTCGATGGAGCCGCGAACGCGAAAGGGGTTGGAATAGGAGCAGTACTCATTTCTGAAACAAGACGTCACTATCCTGTTACAGCTCAACTACGCTTCTATTGCACCAATAATATGGCCGAGTACGAAGCTTGCATTTTGGGTCTGCGATTAGCTGTGGACATGGATGTCCAAGACGTTCTGGTCTTGGGAGACTCGGACCTCTTGGTACATCAGATTCAGGGTGAATGGGAAACACGGGATTTGAAACTCATACCATATCGACAATGTTTGCACAATCTGAGCAAGCGATTTCGATCAGTGGAATTCAAACATATCCCGAGAGTTCATAACGAGGTTGCGGATGCATTGGCCACCTTAGCATCAATGTTACACCACCCTGACAAAATGTATGTTGACCCTTTGCACATCCAGGTTCGTGATCAGCACGCTTATTGCAACGCGATGGAAGAGGAAGTAGTTGGCGAGCCTTGGTTTCATGATATAAAGGAGTACCTCAAAATGGGGATATATCCGAAACAGGCCACTAGAGACCAAAAAAGAGCCCTTCGGCACTTGTCAAATGGTTTCTTCCTCAGCGGAGGAGTGTTGTACAGAAGAACCCCGGACTTGGGATTGTTAAAATGTATAGACGCCGGTCAAGCCACGACGGTTATGGCAGAGGTGCATGCTGGAGTTTGCGGGCCACATATGAGTGGATATGTATTGGCAAAGAAGATTCTTCGGGCGGGGTACTATTGGCTCACTATGGAACATGACTGTATCACTTTCGTGAGGAAATGGCATCCGTGTCAGATACATGGAGATCTGATTCATTCTCCGCCAACAGAGTTACATACGATGTCAGCACCCTGGCCGTTTGTTGCATGGGGCATGGATGTCATTGGGCCTATCGAGCCGGCAGCATCCAACGGCCATAGGTTCATTCTGGTGACCATCGACTACTTCACCAAATGGGTTGAGGCTAAAACCTTCAAGTCGGTAACTAAAAAGGCAGTGGTGGATTTTGTTCACTCCCATATCATCTGCAGATTTGGGATCCCAAAGGTGATCATCACGGATAATGGTGCAAATCTTAACAGCAGCCTGATGAGAGAGGTATGCCAACAATTCAAGATTACACACCACAATTCCACCCCATATCGTCCCAAGGCGAATGGAGCGGTCGAAGCAGCTAATAAGAACATCAAGAAGATACTGCGGAAGATGGTGGAATGATCTAGACAATGGCACGAGAAATTACCCTTTGCTTTGTTGGGTTATCGCACTACAGTCCGGACTTCCATAGGTGCAACTCCTTATTTGTTGGTGTATGGAACTGAGGCAGTAGTACCAACGGAGGTCGAAATTTCATCCCTCCGGATTGTCGCTGAAGCCGAGATTGATGATGATGACTGGGTCAAAGCTCGATTGGAACAGTTGAGCTTGATAGACGAAAAAAGGTTGGCAGCAGTGTGCCATGGTCAGTTGTATCAGAAGAGAATGGCAAGGGCGTACAATAAGAAGGTACGCCCCAGAAAATTTGAAGTAGGGCAACAGGTGTTGAAACGGATCCTCCCGCATCAGGTCGAAGAAAAAGGCAAGTTCGCCCCAAATTGGCAAGGGCCTTATATCGTGACCAGAGTGTTGTCCAACGGTGCTTTGTGTTTAACGGATGTCGAGGGAAGATGTGTCGACATGGCTATCAATTCTGATGCAGTCAAAAGATATTATGCATAATTTCTTCGATTACGATAGTTATTGGTTCGTTTGTTTGTATTTGGTACTTATTAGATAATGAAATGACGGAGGCAATTCTTTCTTCTATCCAAACACTTTTAACCCTTGCTTCCCCCTTTTTGAGCCTTAAGTTATTCTTTCATACCCCTCTTTTGGAATCACTAAATGGGAAAAAATATGAAAAAGAAGAAAAATGGAAAAAAAGAGAGAAGAAATTAAAAAAGAAGAGAAAGATAAAAATCACAAGAAAAACAAGAGAGTTAGGAACTACGTTTGACCTGATTCCTCAAAGAGGATACGTAGGCGCCTCACGGCTCAGTCACAGTGTGCGTAATGCGCATAGTTCAACATAGTGTAAATATAAAATTCCCCAAGCAAGAAAACTGGGGCAGGAATTATGTTTTGAATATCCAAAAGGGTTTGATTCCAAGAGTTGTAACACTTCACCCATCGGAGTTAAGTTAAATGTTTGACACACAAAACCAACATCGATGCCCAAAAAGACCTCCCGATCAATGTCCGAGAAGTGCCAAATTAGGACAATGGGAGCCGAGGATAATACGCTGATCTCCAGCAAAGAAGGGGATCATAAATGAGAAATGAACTGATAGCCAGAAAGAATCTCAGAAAGAGAGAGTCATGTCGGCAACACCCCAATTCCCGTTGAAGGGCGAAATGAGAGAGTCTTATCGGTGAAAACCTTCGCAGGCATCATAAGGCGACGAAAGACGAGAGATATAAAATGAGAGAGTCTTATTGGTGAAAACCTTCAGAGGCACCGTAAGGCGCCGGGAGCTGAGAGAAAAGAGAGAGTCTTATTAGTGAAAACCCCTCGAAGGGCACTGTAAGGCGACAAGACAGATTGGCAAAAGGATCCATATTTGCGAAGAAATGGACACCTACTTATCCCCAGCAAGTAAGGCCATCAGGCAGGTTGATTGGTACAAATAGATTGGGTCGGGAATCCATGGTGCACGACATGATTGTAAGGACCAGTCATATCATCCAAATAAGTTCTTTTCTTTTCTTCTTTCCCACCAGTATCGGTTCAGAAAGATTTTTCTCCTTTTCTATCTTTTTCATTTCTTTCTAGAAATTCGTTTGGAAAAGGATTTTTCAGAGTTTACTACCAGAGGCCAAAGGGGTACAAAAGCAAAATACGAATGGGACAGGCCAAAAGCCGAGGCAATAAGAGAAAAGGCGGTTGTTGCAAAACCAAAGGACGAATTGTTTAGAAAGTTAAGGGTGACGTGAAGAAAGCGAAAAACGACGGGTAAGGGACTTGTGGACCAAGTTCCAAGAAGGTTTCCCCGCAGAATGTCGATAAATCACGGACCTAGGTCCGAGGTGGTCAGACACCACAGGAAGGGAAAATTAATCCGCTGCAAGATAACCCTAACAGTCCTAAAGGTTATCCCCAGGTTATAACATTCGGTGCCTTGCAGTTCTGGGAGGAAATAAACTGCTAAGAGAGTGGTTTTGGGATTGAAGAGGACTCCTACAACTTGTTCTGAAAAGAGAAAGCAGGGAAGGGATAAATGGAAAACCATCCCCAGCAGGCATGTCACCCCCAGCAAGCAACTTTATCCCCCAACCAGTTTTTGGGGGGCGCAGAGCAAGAAAAAGAAAAGGAAAAATCATCCCCCAGCGGGAAGGACACGGCTGCTCACCATGATTAAAACTAACAAGATTCTCTTTGATTTCTACAGGAAAATAAAGGTTGATGATGGCAGAGGGACGCGACTCAAGAGAGGTCACCGAAACTGGGGCAGAAATTATTCTGCCATTTTCAACATTTTTCTCGGAGGAACGAGGAAACAGACTCAAATATTTTCATGTCTTAGTTTAAATAGGCGCCCACCTGTATAACAAGAGGAATATTTCATGTCTTAGTTTTAATAGGCGCCCACCTGTATAACAAGAGGAATATTTTCATGTCTTAGTTTAAATAGGCACCCACCCGTATAACAAGAGGAATATTTTCATGTCTTAGTTTAAATAGGCGCCCACCCGTATAACAAGAGGAATATTTTCATGTCTTAGTTTAAATAGGCGCCCACCCGTATAACAAGAGGAATATTTTCATGTCTTAGTTTAAATAGGCGCCCACCCGTATAACAAGAGGAATATTTTCATGTCTTAGTTTTAATAGGCGCTCACCTGTATAACAAGAGGAATATTTTTATGTCTTAGTTTAAATAGGCGCCCACCTGTATAACAAGAGGAATATTTTCATGTCTTAGTTTAAATAGGCGCCCACCTGTATAACAAGAGGAATATTTTTATGTCTTAGTTTAAATAGGCGCCCACCTGTATAACAAGAGGAATATTTTCATGTCTTAGTTTAAATAGGCGCCCACCTGTATAACAAGAGGAATATTTTTATGTCTTAGTTTAAATAGGCGCCCACCTGTATAACAAGAGGAATATTTTCATGTCTTAGTTTTAATAGGCGCCCACCTGTATAACAAGAGGAATATTTTCATGTCTTAGTTTTAATAGGCGCCCACCTGTATAACAAGATGAATATTTTCATGTCTTAGTTTTAATAGGCGCCCACCTGTATAACAAGAGGAATATTTTCATGTCTTAGTTTAAATAGGCGTCCACCTGTATAACAAGAGGAATATTTTCATGTCTTAGTTTTAATAGGCGCCCACCTGTATAACAAGAGGAATATTTTCATGTCTTAGTTTTAATAGGCGCCCACCTGTATAACAAGATGAATATTTTCATGTCTTAGTTTTAATAGGCGCCCACCTGTATAACAAGAGGAATATTTTCATGTCTTAGTTTAAATAGGCGTCCACCTGTATAACAAGAGGAATATTTTCATGTCTTAGTTTTAATAGGCCCCCACCTGTATAACAAGAGGAATATTTTCATGTCTTAGTTTAAATAGGCGCCCACCTGTATAATGAGAGGAATATTTTCATGTCTTAGTTTAAATAGGCGCCCACCTATATAACGAGAGAAATATTTTTTATGTCTTAGTTTAAATAGGCGCCCACCTGTATAACGAGAGGAATATTTTTGTGTCTTAGTTTAAATAGGCGCCCACCTGTATAACGAGAGGAATACTTTTCAGTCTTATACTGCAGATTTTGAAATCAGTAACCCCACCGGAAGGCAGAAGGTTACAATAGGAATCCCCAGCAGGAAGCAATAAAAAAATCCCAGCACCGGGAAGCAGAAGGTTGCAACAAGAGGTCCCAGAACAAATTGAAGCGCCTGAGTCAAAAGGAAGAAAAGGCGCGTCTTGAAAGAAGCGGCTTGTGAACATTAAATTATGCCCAACATAACAAATCTGATGAAGAAAGCCGTATCCCAAGAGGAACCGCCGAAAAGCTTGATGAAGAAAGCCATGTCCCCAGCGGACCGAACAAAATGAGAAAACTGGTATTCAGAAAAGCAAAGGGCCAGTGTCATCCCCAAATTCATGGAAGAAAAGCACCGGAGGAAACACGAGCAGACAAGAAAGCAAGGCAACAAGAACAAGTTGCAGTCTAGCCTAGCTTCTTGTTTTCTTTTTAGCACGATGTAATAAGGAGACCGGTAGAGTAGCAATAACAGCATACAGCAGCAGTAACATCATACAACAGCAGTAACAACATACAACAGCAGCGAACATTACAGTCACATGGTAGTCCCCGCTACCGAAACTTCCCGAACTACATTAACCTGATTCCCTTTTAGCCAGGGATATGTAGGAAACCTTTGAGGCAAGGGTTCGGTTAAATATTTTTCAAAAATGCTTCACACGGAGTACTCCAACGGGCAAAAATCGCTTGTACCCGCTCACTTTATCTTTGCACGAAAACTCTCTGTGTTTTTGGACAAAGAGGGGCAGCTGTGAGCACGTGATTTTTGCTTCATGGAAAAACTACTCCAAAAGAAATCGAAAAATATAAAAATAAAAATAAAAAATAAAACAAGTTACCTTCGGGTACAATTTTGAGAATATGCGTGACATTTTTGATAATTGTTCTGTCCGTAAACACTCACCTTGCAATAGTTGAAAATACAAAAATACATGTTGCATGCATTTAGGAATTAATGGTACATTCAGAAATCAATTAACCATAATTTGGTTAAAAGAAAATCAAAAATATATGCATGTGTGTTTCTTGTCATTGAGTGATTTTATTCAAGGTTAATTTGTGTGTTAATTATTATGGGTGTTAAATAATATGTGTATAATTTTATTTTTTGATTTTTTCAATTTATTTAGGAGTTTTGTTTAATTTTGTCAATTAAAGTAGAAAAGAAAAGGAAAAATATAAGAATACTCGATTTGGGCCAAGAAATTAAAATAAAAATAGGCCCAAACGAGCTGGCCCAATGAGTTAAAATGGTCCGTCTCCTCAGAGGTGCCCAAACGACACTGCTTCTGTCCCAGTTGAGCAGGGCCGTTGATCTCAAATGGATCAACGGCCAGAATCACACCCCCAGATCCGTTAACCTGACCCGGTCCATTCCCCTATCCGGTCTCACCCACCATCACACCCAAACGACGTCGTCCCTCTTTAATGAATAGATCCTGGCCATCGATATCACTTGATCCAACGGCCAGGATCTAAACCCCTAGGTCATATATAAACTCAACCCTGTTACCCCGCCCCTATCCAAACACCCCCCGGTTTCATCATCTCCCAGAGACCATCCCAAACACCCCAAACCCTAGCAGCTGATGTAACTCCCCTTTCATGTAAACCCGGCGGCAACAAGGCCGATGACCACCGGACTAACACCCTTAAGACACAAGACCACCCTCAACCCCGATATGGTGATGGTTTGGCTCGAATCTTCCTAGAACGTCTCGAATAATCATTCGAAGGTTCGAGCCAAACACAAATCTGACCCAACTGACTCCAAACTTACACCACAACACCCCCTGGCCTCCCTCATACCCCAGATGCCTTTGGTTCCGGTCGAATTTAGGTAGAACTCTTCGAACCCCAAATCTGAGCTCAAGAACCCTAAAAGTCAGGCCTGGTTCGTTTTGATGTAAGCTTCCGAGGTAATTTTCTTTTCTTTCCTTCTGTTTATGTGTTATTCGTATGTCCGTAGATTTGTTCTGGATTTTTGATTATTTTTCTGTCAATCCCCCCATTTTCACAGACCCTTTTATTTGGTCAATTTCTTTTCTATTTTCAGTGTTAGGTGTATGTTATGAGGTATCTATTCGCTTCGACTAATGTCGTCGAATAGTTAAGTTTCGTGAATTCCCTGTTAAATGTCCCGAGTATTGAAATAATTTGGTGGCCTGTTTAGTCTATGTTGTTTGTCGATTGATTGTTCATATAATAGTTTGTATTAGTCGACCTGAGTAACATCGTCGTATACTAATTAGTCGCTAATCAACTAGAATCAACTTAACTCTTACTGTTTGACTTTTGTTGAATGGTTGTGGTGAACTAATTATAGGTCATTTAGTTGTGGGGGTTCGAACTAGGTTTCACATAGTTATAACTGGCAGATTCAACAGAATGAAAAGGCGGGGCAAGACAGTAATGATCAGGGTTTTTTTTGGGTAATTTTGGTTTGACAAAGACTGACTAAGGTTTAGGATTAATGGGTTGTCAAATGGTTAGTCAAAAATACTATTAATCTAGTATTAGTGTGGACAAAACATAAGAGCATGTGAGTTTAAATGAATACTTTAATGAACCCATGACTCTTGATTAGAGCAATAGGCCAAGCATGGGGAACCAAATGACTTGCATCAAGAAGATACTTAGGCGTGGGAAGTTGAAGGGTATGGGGAGGAAGTCTGGATACGAGGCAGTCCTGTGAAGGTCCTTTGGGCCTATAAATGAGCTCATTTTTTTTAGTAATGGGGGTTGGAAAAAATTAAAATAAAAACAGAAGAAAATTTCAGAAAAACTGTGAACTAAATACTGTCTGAAACTGCATAAGAGACTAAGGTTGGCAATCGAGAGTCAACACTGGACAACCCTTTACAAGAAAGGGCAGCTGGTCAGTTGTTTGGTTGGATATTGCTGATTGTCAAGCTATCTTTGTCAAGTCGATTATCTAGTTGGGCTGTTACCATTTCATTAGGGTATTCTGATTTCTCTGCGGGATTACTACTGTATTCTGGGCTTCTGTATGCTGCTGTCTGATTCTGGTCTTATTGCTATTGAAGCTGTTGTTGGTTATTCGTCGAGTTGTTGTGATTATTGAACTGTTGTTGCTATTGCATTAAATATTCTGGGTTTTTCTGCTGGTTTACTACTCTGTTCTGGGATTGTTGGTTGGTGCTCGACCACCTATGGGTTTATCGTTGTTGAAACTGTTGTTGGTTGTTCGTAAACTAGTGGTTATACTGTTGCTGTTTGTTACTGCTGTATTACTGCTGTTTGGCTGCTTGCTGCTGATATTCTTCCTCTTCTTCTTGTTCCTGTTGTCTAAATCCAGGTACACATACTAAGCTGATGTAATTCCATGTTTGAAGTTGACATTTGAAGCATGAATACACACATGAAGAAGTTGAAGTTATAAACTGAATTTAGTTTCCTTTACTGATTGTACTTAATCCATTTTATGTATCACTGATGTGTAGACTCCTGCCAAGGAGCTGTATAACCGGACCGTTTTCATATATGCAGTCATTTAGTTTATGAACTCCCTATGTAGGCCCTTGGCTAAAAGAAGGATATGATGCTAAAAGCACCCTGCTTATTTCAGTTTGTTTGCGAAGATGCATGTCAAACTAGGATTAGGCCAATAGACTTCTAATTGTCATGACAGTCTAATTTTCAGTATGCAAATGGTTTGAATTAGGATTAAAACTAGATCTTTAAGTCCTTTCATGCCAACAGATCGCTTACTTTAAAACTTACAACAAACTGTTAAATGAAATAGTATTAGTTTATCTTTCAGCTTTGCAAACTCACGAATAGGCGTAGAAACAATTAATTAGGCCCATATCGGAATGAGGATGGCCCAAGTCCAGTATAATACCATATGCATTGGACCCAGGCCCATGATTTGGTAAACGGATGACCCATACGCGTCCTCGCATTCGATTTTTTTTTATAATTTTGTTCGGAGGTCGACTATAACAATTTCAAGTATGTAATGGGATTAGGATCTTTTTTCCTCTTTCATTTTAGAGATGGACAAAAAATAGAAGAATGTAGTCGCTTTAGGATATCCTTTTAAAATAAAAATGAGACGAGCCTCGCCAAATAAAACGCGCAGATTGCGGGGCCCTCACAAAATGCATTGCTTTAATTACTTAGTCTTCGGGACGAGCCGTTTAGCAAATTTCAGGGCCTTCCGAAAATATTAACGCGTAGTCTTTTTAGGCACGCATTTAATAATTTATTTCCTTAAACTCGGGTGTGCATCTCATGCGACCCAAATCCAAATCTCAATGACGTTGAAATATGTCTTTAATCACGGGTACATTGATTGTGACGTGGTTCGAGATGCATTTCCACGCCGTTGCAAATTCTTTAAAAGAATAACAAATGAGACGAGCCTCGCCAAATAAAACGCACAAGCTGCGGGGCCCTCGTTAAATGTATATATTAAAATACTGAGATTCCGGGACAGGCCGTTTAGCAAATTTCACGGCTCTACCCAAAATAATGATACGCTAGTCGCTTTAGGCGTGTATCTAATAATGTTATCTTATTAAACTCGGGTGCACATTTATGTGACCCAAATCCAAGTCTCAACAGAGTTGAAATGTGCCAACAACCACGGGTGCATTGATGTGACGTGGTTCGAGATGTGTTTCCACGATGTTGCAATTCTTGATAAAAATAATAGCAAATGATAAAAGCGGTTAAAAGTTAAAATTCGCACATAAGTTCATATTTGTATAAAATCAGATAATCAAGCCGAATATGACAGTTGAGCGACCGTGCTAGAACCACGGAACTCGGGAATGCCTAACACCTTCTCCCGGGTTAATAGAATTCCTTATCCGGATTTCTGGTGCGCAGACTGTTAAATAGAGTCATTCTTTTCCTCGATTCGGGATTAAATTGGTGACTTGGGACACCCTAAATCTCCCAAGTGGCGACTCTGAAATAAACAAACCAATCTCGTTTCGATTGTCCTTTAATTGGAAAAACTCCTACGCCCCTCGCGGGGGCGGAAAAAGGAGGTGTGACAAGGGGAAGAGACCAATTTTTGACACAGATTCGACCTAAGGAGGCAAAGACACAATAGGAGCAAGGCGGAGAATTCTTCTACGAGTTTTTCCTTCCTCTTCCTATTTTTTCATTGTGGTTATGTCTTTTAGTATTGTAGTTTTACATACTATTATGAATAGCTAATTTGTTATCTAAGGTTTTGATAGAACCTTTTGTAGGATAAATTCTTGTTATGTTTTTATATAATTGAGCCGTTGGATTTCTCTACTTGTTCAACTACGTGTTTCTTGTTGTTGATTGAATGTCCATCAATTGATTGTACCTATTTAGTGTGTAGTGCTCGAGAGAGTATACATATTTAGGTAGTTGTTGAAGAACATCACTCCTAATGTATGTGAGAAATCAATACAGTGGGTTTAAAGGCAGGTTTAGAAATAACAAAGCCTTGACGTGGTCATAATGAGCGGTAAGATAAAGCCAACTAGCGTAGTTCGAGAGAATATGTCTAGTAAATTGTTGTAGTTGCTCGAGAGAGAATTACGACATCTTAAGTGCTTACGATCAGTAGAGAATACATTGGCAAAATTGTAGGGAACATAGCTAGAAGAATTTCGACAATTGGGGAAATCATAACTCTAGACCTCCTTAATTTAGTCTCCAAACCTTTGTTTCGTTAGTTGATAATTTTATCGTTTTCTAGTAGTTGCTAGTTAATTAGTTAGAAATATAAATCTCAATCTCTATAATTTAGAAAATTGTTCAAACTTGTCTTTTTAGTGATATTAAACAGATATAGCTAAGTCTTAGTTCTCTGTGGGATTCGACTCCGGACTTTTAGAACGTATTATATTTGCAGCGACCGCTTATCCCTTTTAGGACTAGAGTTGGGAGTGATCAAATTTTGGCGCTGTTGCCGGGGAACTAACAGTGTAGTTGTAGCTGTATATATTGCTAGATTTCAAGTTTTAACTTTTTTTTTATTTTCTGTATTTGATTTTTTAAATTTTTGTTTTACTTGTTGATTTGAGAAATATGACATCTTGGAATTATAGGAATTTAGGTGTAGATAAGTCTACTATTGATCCTCATACACATTATGAAGGAAACCACCCATATCAAAATTATCAAAATATTTTCGAGAGCGAGTTATGTGCACCAACTCAATCTTTTTTGTGGAATGTGTGTGATGTGTGTGGTGGTAAAAATGGTCACTTTTATGGTTGTACTTATATTCTTATCTTCCCCCAACCTCTTATTATGATGGTTCTACCTTTTCTTGGGAAGTTAACAGGAATAAAGAACCTGGGGATGCAGACCTGAAGGAGATCAAGGATGTGTTAAAGTGCCTTCTGAAATAAAATAATGAAAAACAATTGCAGATAGAAAGGCAAGAGGCAACTATTCGCAAGTTGGAGGCTCAATTGAGTCAAGTGGTTGGAGCTTTTAATGCTCAACAAGCCAATATTGATGATAGTATCCAAGAAGAGCATGAATTTGAGGTGTTAATTGCGGAGGTCAGAGTAGAACATGAACAACCTAGACAACTACAATTTGAGGATGTCAATGTTGAAGAAGTGAGACTAGAGCCAGCCAAGGAGTTTGAGGATATAAATTTTATTGACTCTAGTATCATTGATGTTGAGGATGTTGAAAGTCCTGAAGTTCATGTGTTTGAGCGCATTGGTCCACACTCCAGTCATTTTTTCACATTATGTTTGGATGATGATATGGAAATAGAGTCATCCAAACCAATTGAAGAGTCAAGGAATGAGGAACAAGGTGCATATATTTTGAAATTTTTCTTGCCAGAAAGTCAGGATTACATACCTCATACAAAAACCAAGGAGTGCAGAATACTACATTATTTCCTTGGGCCAGTTAGATTCGTTCCACCACCTCATGCCCATAATCATAAGCTTGAATCAAAACTTGAGGTTCAATTCATAAGTTCGAGGTGGAGACAAAAAGTGATTCGCGTCGTGCCGCGACGTTAAATCAAGGGCTTGTTGGGAGGTAACCCATCTTTATTACTTTCTTTTATTTATTTTAATTGTATTATTTTTGTAGTATTAATTTTTTATTTTTTAGGAGCATGGAAAGCAAAGGTATTGGAAGTATGCAATAGCAGACCAAATGGTTGGACCTAAGTGTGAGGTACCCGCACGAAGGACCAAGCTTGGAAGAAATCTGAGTACCCCATAAGCTGTTAGTGCTTCGGCCTTTGGCCTACCAGGAAGTCTCTTTTACCCTTTTATTAGTTATGGTGTGCATTGAAGACAATGCACAATTTTAAGTGTGGGGTGAGGAGATTGTCTGGGTGACTTTCTATGCTATTTTAGTTGTGTTAGTTTAATTGAATAATTTTTTTTTAAATAGAAAAGATTGGACTTTTTCCGACGATGGATCTATTAGACAATTTTCTTGAGGGATTTAAGTCTAAAGAAAAAGTAAAAAAAGATTTTTTCTTTTGTTAGGTAGTGTAGCAATTCCCCCTTGATTTTTCTTTGTGCCGCGGTTCTTTTTCAAGGGTTTTATTTGAACCGGGGGTAATTTTTTTTTAGGAATAGGAGCCATTGTGTTGTGTTTTGAATTGAAGCAATATCTCTTGACTTTGTTATGCCTTGAGAATAGTGAGTACTTTTGTTGTGACGCTTAGGCTCAATTTTTGACTCTTGTATAAGTATCGTAAATTGTATGATTTTAAATTTGCTTAACTATTTTGACTAGAGTGTCTTGATAAATCCAATCCTGAGTGAGTTATGTGTCATGTGTGTGTGTGAGGTTTGGGTGTTATTTTGTGCATTGCATTTGATGCCTATAACTTGCCCCGTGTATTTGCAAAGCGAAATAGTAGTTTTATTCAGTATAGGAAGTGATATAGACATTTCTTTGTTGAGCCAGATATGTATATTTTACCCGCCTAATTATTATGTATCGTAGTTAACCCCTTTGAGCCTGTAATCCTGTTTCTTTGGCAACCACATTATAAGCCTTATCCATTTGTTCCAATTAACCATCTATTTGAACCATTGTAACCTCTCATGAGCACTTGAATTGGTTATAAACTTTGTAAAGGTTAAAGTGTGGGGTGGTTGGTTTGGCTTTTGAGTGGAACTAATTAAATAAGGAGAAAGGTGCACTATTTTGAAAAAGTAAGAGCCACTTGAATTGAAAAAAAATAAAAATAGTTGGATTGTTGTGAAAAAATAATTCCTTGATAGGTGGTGGCTCTTGATGTAAGTGTGGTTAAAGAAAAATAGGGTAATATACATTGATGTGAAGGTGGGGTTTTGGTTTGACATAAGTATGAGGTTTGAATGTTAAAGTATATGTATTAAAGCGCTTACGGAGGTGTAGTCGCTCGATTAGTGGAGTAGTACACTACATGCAAGCTTATGGTGCATCTTTTGTGACATATGAATATTGTTTCTGAGAGTGAGTAAATTCTTTCTATCTTGAGTTCCTAAGTGTTCTTAAATTTTATTGTGTGAAACTACTCTCTTTTGTTGTGTGAGGGCACTTGATTCATGAAGGAAAGGTAATGTCAGTGACCTCTATGTTAGAGTAAGTGGGTGAGTTGTGAATAATGCGCGGTACTTGTGAGTCAAATCTTGAGGTGAAGATATTACACTTTTGTACTTAGTCTATTTTAAATACTCTTGGTGTGATGAGTTAGGAGAATTGTTTAAAAATGTCGTGTTTATAAAAAAGTATAGTTTGATTGCTCGAGGACGAGCAATTGTTTAAGTGTAGGGTGTTGATGATAGGCTATAATTACGTATTTTAGTCGTTTATTACACTCAGATTTACTACACTTTAATTGAGTTTGAGCTTTAATCGCTAGTGTCTTGCACTAATTGTGTGTTTTATGCCTTGTAGGAGTGATTCCGAGCTATGTAGATATTGTGGAATGAATTCAAGTGATTTGGATCTTTGAAGTCTGAGTAAAAGCCCAAGGAATTAAACCGGGATCGTATTCGGGGATCAACGGATGATAGAACAACAAAACAAAGAATCGAGTAGGCATGTTGCGCACTGTCTAGTAAAATGCACATAAATTTTTGCTCAGAACTCCGTTTGAGCTCCAAAATATATGGTTGGAAAGAAAACTCATAGGGATACAATTTTCATGTTTTACGTTTTTCAAAATTCCAAACGGAACAGGGTGAAAAATGCGGTAGAAACTTCGACCGCAGACCTGAGGCGGGCTGAGGCAGTATACTTGCCAAATACCGCGCCCGTACCACGCTAGGGCCGCAGACGTCCAGACCTGGAAACTTGTCCTTTTTTGCGTAGGAGAAGGTATAATAGTTTAGGCCCGACCCTACTTGGTATATATAGATGGAAAATGGTATTTTGAGGGGAAGAGACCAATTTTTGACACAGATTCAACCTAAGGAGGCAGAGACACAATAGGAGCAAGGCGGAGAATTCTTCTACGAGTTTTTCCTTCCTTGTCACGACCCGGATTTCCCACCATCGGGTGTCGTGATGGCGCCTACTATCGGAGCTAGGCAAGCCAAATATTTAAAACACCTTTCCTGCTTTCTTTCAAACAATAAATAAACGATACAAAATCTAAGCGGAAGACTTTAAATCTAAAGCAACTGAAAACCAAAAGTGCGGAAGTTTAATACACATCACTACCCAAGGAATGGTGTCACTAGCTCACGGACTACTACAGAATACTACAAACAATGTTTGAAAGGAAATACATCATGTTTGTCTGATACAAGATGAACAAACGAAAAACATGGAAAGGGACTTCGGCTTGCGAACTCCAGCTAGGCTACCTCGAGAGTCCCTGGACTGAAGATAGCTCCCAGAAATCCTACTGCTGTGGTCCGAAAGCTGCTCCCTGATCTGTGCACAAAAATGCACAAAGTGTAGCATCAGCACAACCGACCCCATGTACTGGTAAGTGCCTGGCCTAACCCCGGCGAAGTAGTGATGAGGCTAGACAGTACCTACCACAATTAACCTGTACAGATATATATACAACAAGTGCAAGAAAACAATAACAAGATAATACAAAGTAAAACTGGGAGGGGACATGCTATCGGGGAGTAACAGATAAAAATGAAATATCGGAAATAAATAGAAGAAACTCCGGTTTCCATGATATATATATATATATATATATATAGTGGACGGCGTGCCACACGATCCCATAATATCATATATAAGTGGACGACATGCCACACGATCCCATAATATCATATATAAGTGGACGGCATGCCACACGATCCCATAATATCATATATAAGTGGACGGCGTGCCCAATGCATGAAAATAGATTTTTCAAGGTTTTTCCCAAAAAAGTCAAAAATACCCCCGGACTCACTTGGTCAAAACTCGAGGTTTGAACCAAAACCCGGTTATCCATTCCCCCATGAATCCCAATATATGATTTGTTTTTACATCGGACCCCAAATTGAGGTCCAACTTCTCAATTTATAGAAAACCTAGGTTCTACCCAAAACACCCAATTTTCCCCATGAAAATCTTTGATTTGAAGTTGAAATTAAGTTAAAAGATGTTAAGGAATAAAGAAATTAAGTTAGAAATCACTTACCAATCGTGTTGGAGAAAAAAAAAGTTGTTTGGAAAATTGCCTCTTAGGTTTTGGGTTTTTGAAAAGTGAAAAATGACTGAGATTTTCCGAACTTGTATACCTTTCTGAGGACCTGGCGCGGACCGCACAAAAATATGTTGCGGCCGCGCCGAGTGGGAGAAAAGTGGGGCTTCTCTGACCCCTTCCAGCGCGGACCGCACTGTTTTGGTGCGCGGCTGCGCTGGTTAACCTGAAACCCTAGCCCTCAGACTCAGCCACGCGGACCGCACAAAAATGCATCGCGGCCGCGCCGCTCCAGCGCAGGGCTGCGCGGAAATGACCGCGGCCGTGCTGGTGTCTGCAACACCTGAACCTGCATTTTCTTAAGTCCAAGACCTCCCGGGCCCCATTCAAAACTCACCCGAGCCCTCGGGGCTCCAAACCAAACATGCACACAACCTTAAAAACATCTTACGGACTTACTCGTGCGATCAAATCACCAAAATAACATCATATACATAGGATCAAGCCTCAAACACATGATTTTCTTTCTTCAACTTTCATAACTCAAATTCTCCATTTTTAGTCCGAAACACGTCATATGACGTCCGTTTTTAGCCAAACTTTACAAATAGTGCTTAACACATATTTAAGACTTGTACCAGGCGTCGGAACCAAAATTCGAGCCCGATACCTATATTTTATAACCCTTTTTTTCATTTCAAATTTTCATATCAAATTTCAGAAAAACAATTTCTTTCAAAAATTCATTTCTCGGGCTTGGGACCTCAAAATTTGATTCCGGGCACACGCCCAAGTCCCATATTTTTCTACGAACCCTCCGGGACCGTCAAATCACAGGTCCGGATCTGTTTACCCAAAATGTTGACCGAAGTCAACATTATGCATATTAATACCAAAATTCATCAAATTTTTCACAAAATCCACATATTCTAACATAAAAACTTTCCGGCTACGCGCCCGAACTGCGCATGCAAATCGAGGCGACTAAAAGCGAGGTTTTCAAGGCCTCGGGAGCAAGGAACAAGGAAGAATTACGGTGATGACCCCTTGGGTTGTCACATTCTCCACCTCTAAAACAACCGTTCGTCCTCGAACGGACAAAAGAAAGAAGTACCTGAGTCGGGAAATAAATGAGGATAACGGCTCCGCATATCGGACTCGGACTCCCAGGTCGATGCCTTAGGAGGCTGACCTCTCCACTGAACACGCAGCGAAGGAAAACTCTTCGACCTCAACTGTCGAACCTGCCGGTCTAGAATAGCCACCGGCTCCTCCTCATATGACAGATCCTTGTCCAATTGGACAGTGCTAAAATCCAACACGTGCAATGCATCTCCGCGATACTTCCGGAGCATAGATACATGAAACACGGGATGCACATCTGACAAGCTAGGTGGCAAGGCAAGTCTATAAGCCACCTCTCCCACACGATCAAGAATCTCAAATGGACCGATGAACCTAGGGCTGAGCTTGCCCTTCTTCCCAAATTTCATCACGCCCTTCATAGGCGATACACGGAGCAATACCCGCTCACCGACCATGAAAGCAACATCTCCGACCTTGCGGTCTGCATAACTCTTCTGTCTGGACTGAGCTGTACGAAGTCTATCCTGAATAATCCTGACCTTGTCCAAGGCCTCCTGAACCAGATCCGCACCCAATAATCGAGCCTCTCCCGGCTCAAACCATCCAACTGGAGACCTACATTGCCTACCATACAACGCCTCATACGGAGCCATCTGAATGCTGGACTGGTAGCTGTTGTTGTAGGCGAACTCTGCTAAAGGCAAAAACTGGTCCCACGAGCCTCCAAAATCAATGACACAAGCTCGGAGCATGTCCTCAAGAATCTGAATAGTCCTCTCGGACTGACCGTCCATCTGGGGATGAAATGCTATACTCAACTCAACCTGGGTGCCCAACTCTCGCTCAACCGCTCTCCAAAAATGCGAGGTAAACTGCGTACCCCGATCCGAAATGATAGATAGCGGCACCCCATGAAGGCGAACAATCTCCCTGATATAAATCTCGGCTAACCTTTCGGACGAATAAGTGGCTACAACAGGAACAAAATGCACTGACTTGGTCAGCCTATCAACAATGACCCAAACTGCATCAAACTTTTTCCGAGTCATTGGGAGTCCAGTAACGAAATCCATCGTAATCCTCTCCCACTTCCACTCGGGAAGTGCAATCCTCTGAAATAGACCACCGGGTCTTTGATGCTCGTACTTAACCTGCTGACAATTCAAACACCGAGCCACGTGCGCAACGATGTCTTTCTTCATCTTACGCCACCAATAGTGCTGCCTCAGATCCTGATACATCTTTGCGGCGCCCGGGTGAATAGAATACCGAGAACTGTGGGCCTCCGCTAAGATCAACTCTCGAATCCAATCAACATTGGGCACACAAACTCGCCCCTACAATCCCAATACACCATCATCATCTAAGGTTACTTTCTTGGCACCTCCACGTTGCACCGTGTCTCTCAAGACACACAAATGGGGATCCTCAAACTGCCGCTCGCGGATACGCTCTAATAGTGAGGAACGAGCAACCGTGCAAGCTAACACTCTGCTAGGCTCAGAAATATCCAACCTCACAAGACGATTGGCCAAGGCCTGAACATCCAAAGCAAGCGATCTCTGGCTAACTGGAATATAAGCAAGACTACCCATGCTGGCGGACTTCCTGCTCAATGCATCGGCCACCACATTGGCCTTCCCCGGGTGGTATAAGATAGTAACATCATAATCCTTTAGCAACTCTAACCACCTCCTCTGCCTCAAATTCAACTCTTTCTGCTTGAACAGATACTGAAGACTCTTGTGATCAGTGTAAACCTCACACATCACGCCATATAAGTAATGCCTCCAGATCTTCAAGGCATGAACAATGGCTGCCAACTCGAGATCATGAACCAGATAATTCTTCTCGTGGATCTTCAACTGCCTCGAAGCATAAGCAATGACTTTGCCTTCCTGCATCAACACTGCACCAAGCCCAATACGAGACACATCACAATAGACCGTATATGGCCTTGAACCTGTGGGCAAAACCAATACTGGTGCCGTAGTCAGAGCCGTCTTGAGCTTCTGAAAGCTCGCCTCACACTCGTCCGACCACCTGAACTGGACACCCTTCTGGGTCAATCTGGTCATAGGGGCTGCAATGGATGAAAACCCCTCCACGAACCGACGGTAGTAACCTGCTAACCCTAGGAAACTCCGAATATCCGTAGCTAAAGCTGGTCGAGGCCAGTTCTTGACTGCCTCTATCTTCTTCGGGTCTACCTGAATACCTGCTGCTGATACGACATGACCCAGGAATGCGACCGAACTCAACCAAAACTCGCACTTTGAGAACTTAGCATACAACTGACTATCCTTTAGGGTCTGAAGGACCACTCTGAGGTGTTGCTCATGCTCCTCCTGACTGCGGGAGTATATAAGAATATCGTCAATGAAGACTATCACGAACAAGTCCAAATAAGGTCTGAACACTCGGTTCATCAACTCCATGAAAGCTGCTGGGGCATTAGTCAATCCAAATGACGACCAAAAATTCATAGTGCCCATACCGAGTGCGAAATGCTATCTTAGGGACATCAGACGCCCTAATCCTCAGCTGGTGGTAGCCCGATCTCAAATCTATCTTTGAAAATACCCTCGCACCCTGAAGCTGGTCGAATAAATCGTCGATCCTCGGCAGTGGATACTTATTCTTAATTGTAACCTTGTTCAATTGTCGGTAATCGATGCACATTCTCATCGAACCATCTTTTTCTTAACAAACAACACCGGCGCACCCCAAGGCGAAACACTGGGTCTAATGAAACCTTTCTCAAGCAAATCCTGCAGCTATTCCTTTAAATCTTTCAACTCCGGCGGGGCCATACGATATGGCGGGATAGAAATAGGCTGAGTGCCCAGGGCCAAATCAATACAAAAGTCGATATCCCTGTCGGGCGGCATACCCGGCAAGTCTGAAGGGAAATCCTCAGGAAACTCCCGAACAACGGGCACAGAATCAATAGAAGGGGCCTCCGCGCTAGAATCACGAACATACGCCCATACGCCGAGCTTTCACATACGAGATAACACTGCGGGTACAATGACCAGAAGTCCCTCTCCACTCTAAACGGGGTAAATCCGGTAAGGCTAAGGTCACGGTCTTGGCATGGCAATCCAAGATAGCATGGTACGGGGATAACCAATCCATCCCCAATATAACATCAAAGTCGACCATGTCCAAAAGCAACAAATCAACACGGGTCTCAAGACCCCCAAACACTATGATACAAGAACGATGAACTTGGTCGACCACAATAGAATCACCCACCGGTGTTGACACATAAACAGGAATACTCAACGAGTCACTAGGCATAACCAAATAGGGTGCAAAATAGGACGACACATATGAATACGTAGATCCGGGATCAAATAGCACAGAAGCATCCCTATCACAGACCAGAATAGTACCTGTAATCACAGCATCTGATGACTCAGCCTCTGGCCTGGCTGGCAAAGCATAACAACGGGGTTGGGGCCCACCTCCCTGAATCATATCCCTGGGACGATCTGCTGCTGGCTGTCCCCAACCTCTAGCGTCTACCTCCACTTCTATGTCCTCTACCCCCGCCTCTAGCCGGCTGGGCAGGCGGTGGGGCAACTGGTGCCTGGATCATCGGGCGAGAACCCTGCTGTTGCGAGCTGCTGGAAGCTCGAGGGCAATATCTGGCAATGTGACTCACATCGCCGCAAGTATAACAAGCCCTTGGCTGCTGAGAATAACGAAGTGGTGGTGCACTGATAGGTGCTGATGGTGAACTGAAGAGCTGCTGGTCAGAATACTGCGGCATAGAACCACGACCACCTGGTGTACCATGAGAAGCCTGAAGAGCTGACTGAAAGGGCCTTGAAAGATGGCCTCTACCATAAGAATCCCTACCTCCAAACGAGGTACCACTGAATCTACCAGAATGACGGGGCCTCTTATCAAACCCATGACCACCTCCCTGAGCAAGTGCCATCTCTATGCGGTGGGAACCATCTGCCGCCTCCTGAAATGAAATCTCACCACCGGCACTCATGGCCATCTGAACACGGATCGGCTGGGCAAACCCATCAATAAACCTCCGCACCCTCTCTCTATTGGTGGGGAGTATCACAATGGCATGACGAGCAAGATCAATGAACCGGGTCTCATACTGGGTGACCGTCATAGGACCCTGCTGAAGACGCTCAAACTGCCTGCGAAGAGCATCTCGCTGAGTAACTGGAAGAAACTTCCCCAGAAATAACTCTGAAAACTGATCCCAGGTCAATGATGGCGACCCTGCTGGCCTGGCTAAACAGAAATCCCTCCACCAAGTCTTGGCGGATCCTGCCAGGCAAAAAGTGGCGAAGTCGACCCCATTGGTCTCTACAATGCCATAGTCCGTAGAACCTCATGACAACTGAATATGAAATTCTGAGCATCCTCTGAGGGAGTGCCACTATATGTAGTAGTGAAGAGCTTGGTGAAACGATCAAGCCTCCACAAAGCATCCGCGGACATAGCCGCACCATCACTGGACTGAGCCGCAATACCTGGCTGGGCTGCCACAGTTGGCTGAACTGCCACGGCTGGCTGAACTGCTGGAACATGAGCCTGAGGAGCTACCGGCTCTAGAGTACGAGTATCGGGAGTCTGAATTCCTCCCTCATCCTGAGATGTGGCTGGAGCTACGGGAAGCAAACCCGCTCTAGAAATGCCCTCCATAAAGCCTACCAGTCGGACCAAAGCGTCCTGAAGCACTGGAGTGGCTATAAAACCCTCTGGGACCTGAGATGGGCCCACCGGAATAGCTGGGGCCGGAACCTCCTCCTCAAAATCAACCTGAGGCTCCGTCGCTGGAAATGCTGCTCGGGGCTGAGCTCTACCCCGGCCTCGGCCTCTGGCACGGACTCGGCCTCGCCCTCTGCCCCTAATAGGGGCTGCTGCTGGGGGCTCAGGCTGTTGCGCGGTAGAAGAGGAAGCACGTGTCCTCACCATCTGCGAAAGAACAGAGTGGAAAGATAATCAGTACTTGAGAAACAGAATCACACGACAAGAATGAACAAGGTGAAGTTTTCCTAACTCAGTAGCCTCTGCGAGATAAATACAGACGTCTCCGTACCGATCCCTCAGACTATACTGAGCTTGTCCGTGAGTTGTGAGACCTGAGTAACCTAGTGCTCTGATACCAACTTGTCACGACCCGGATTTCCCACCATCGGGTGTCGTGATGGCGCCTACTATCGGAGCTAGGCAAGCCAAATATTTAAAACACCTTTCCTTCTTTCTTTCAAACAATAAATAAACGAGACAAAATCTAAGCGGAAGACTTTAAATCTAAAGCAACTGAAAACCAAAAGTGCGGAAGTTTAATACACATCACTACCCAAGGTCTGGTGTCACTAGCTCACGGACTATTACAGAATTCTACAAACAATGTCTGAAAGGAAATACATCATGTTTGTCTGATACAAGATGAACAAACGAAAAACATGGAAAGGGACTTCGGCCTGCGAATGCCAGCTAGGCTACCTCGAGAGTCCCTGGACTGAAGATAGCTCCCAGAAATCCTACTGCTGTGGTCCGTAAGCTGCTCTCTGATCTGTGCACAAAAATGCACAGAGTGTAGCATCAGCACAACCGACCCCATGTGCTGGTAAGTGTCTGGCCTAACCCCGGCGAAGTAGTGACGAGGCTAGACAGTACCTACCACAATTAACCTGTACAGATATATATACAACAAGTGCAAGAAAACAATAACAAGATAATACAAAGTAAAACTGGGAGGGGACATGCTATCGGGGAGTAACAGATAAAAATGAAATATCGGAAATAAATAGAAGAAACTCCGGTTTCCATGATATATATATATATAGTATAGTGGACGGCGTGCCACACGATCCCATAATATCATATATAAGTGGACGACGTGCCACACGATCCCATAATATCATATATAAGTGGACGGCGTGCCACACGATCCCATAATATCATATATAAGTGGACGGCGTGCCACACGATCCCATAATATCATATATATAAGTGGACGGCGTGCCACACGATCCCATAATATCATATATAAGTGGACGGCGTGCCACACGATCCCATAATATCATATATAAGTGGACGGCGTGCCACACGATCCCATAATATCATATATAAGTGGATGGCGTGCCACACGATCCCATATTATAGTTCATAATATCTGACTTCATATAGTAGACCCCTTCAGGGGAGAATAACAACTCAATACCCGGCAAGGGTACAACTAACAGCCCAAAATATCCCGACAAGGGAGAGTATATATATTAGTCTACACATCCCGACAAGGGAGTATTCACAACACATTCTCCTTTTTAAATCCATTCTTCCTCAACTAAAACATTCATGTTCAAGCTAACGCTCCAAAAGTACACCAATCACAATTTTACCTCAACCGTTCACATTATATGAAACTCATCAAATAAACAAGGAGCTTGTGTCACATTATTCGAATTAAAAGAAATCAAGACTCACGGTCATGCTAGACTCCAGTGCATAGATAACCGTCACCATGCCTATACACCGTACTCCACATTAGCAAGTAGCAAATATCATCCTAATCCTATTCCCTCAGGCCAAAGTTAGAACAAACTGTCACACCTCCTTTTTCCGCGCCCGAGGGGCGCAGGGGAGTTTTTTTCCAATTAAAGGACAATCGAAACGGGATTGGTTTAATTATTTCAGAGTCGCCACTTGAGAGATTTAGGGTGTCCCAAGTCACCAATTTTAATCCCGAATCGAGGAAAATAATGACTCTATATTACAGTCTGCGTACCAGAAATCCGGATAAGGAATTCTGTTAACCCGGGAGAAGGTGTTAGGCATTCCCGAGTTCCGTGGTTCTAGCACGGTCGCTCAACTGTTATATTCGGCTTATTTATCTGATTTTTAATACAATTATGAACCATGTGCAAATTTTATCTTTTAACCGCTTTATTAATTATTATTATTAAGAAATGTGAACATCGCTTAAAACATATCTTTGGACTGTGTCACATGAAATGCACCCACAATCCAAAACATATTTTATTTGATGTTTTAGAATTTGGATTTGGGTCGCATGAAATGCACACCCGAGTTTAAGAAAATTAAATTATTAAAGACGCGCCTAAAGCAACTAGCGCATTATTATTTTTGCGGAGGCCGTGAAATTCGCTAAACAACCCTCCTGAATTCTAAGTAATTTAAACAAGTATTTACTGAGGGCCCCACAATTTGTGTTTTTATTTGGCGAGGCTCATCTCATTCTTATTTTTTTTAAAAGAATTTGCAACGTCATGAAAATGCATCTCGGGCCACGCCACAATCAATGCGCCCGTGACTAAAGACATATTTCGACTCCGTTGAGATTTGGATTTGGGTCACATAAATGTGCACCCGAGTTTAGGGAGATAACATTATTAAAGGCGCGCCTAAAGCAACTAGCGCATTATTATTTTTTTTTTTGGGTAGGGCCGTGAAATTTGCTAAACGACCCATCCCGGAATCTAAGTATTTAGTATATACATTTAGAGGTCCCCGCAGCTTGTGCGTTTTTTAGGATCGTCTCGTTTTATTTATTATTATTATTATTATTTATTTATTATTTTTTTTTTATTTTTTTTTATATTTTTAAAGGGATGCCATTTTTACGCTTTTAACCATACTAAACCTTACAGCTTCTTTACAACTAAAATCTCATAACTTGTTAGAGGTTTAATAAAAGAGTTTTAGCGAATGAGTATTTCGGGATTAGTAATAACATGTACTAATAATAATTTTTTTGAATGAACTAAGCGAAGTAAAGGACGAACAAATTAACGTCAAACTTGTGTCATAGAACAACTAGTCAAACTTAATTAAACGACATCAAACAAACGAGAATCCCATAACGCAAAATGAGCAAAAATGCATACAATGAAACATAGGCAAAAAATTTCCATACCAATTTTTATATTTGCATCTCAAACATTCAACATAAAGTTTATTTATCTAATACATCAAGGTTTACTAACCTTTGCACCTCGACAAACTCAGAACGACAAACACGATTCCGACGGAACTCAAGCCGGACCTCTCTGACCGAAGAACAACGACGGAACCTCGGACAGCACCTCGACGTACCGGACCTCGACGAACCAAAGTCGACCTCTACGGAAAACAGAAAACTCGGCCAAGCAGGATTGAAGCAACCTACCGTTGCTCGGAAACGCAGCTACGACTGCTTGGAGGTTGACGACGTTGGACTGAAAATGGCGGACTGGTTCTGGAGGTTGACGACGGTGGTTTCGACTGGTTTTAGGGTTTCTAGGAAGGTGAGGACGGTGGCGAGGAGGCGGGTCCGTGTGGTGGTGGTGTTTTGACAGTGACGGAGGTGGAAGGAGTTAGTAGTAGACGGGGTTGTTTAGTTCAGTGGTCGACTGGGCCGTGACGATGCAGCAGGAGCTGGGCGTCGTCTGTGGTGGCGTTCGGACGTAGGCTGAGGGACAGTGGCAACGTGGGGGGAAGTTGGACGTGAGGGAGTCGGACGCAGGTGGTTTGTTGGTGGTTTTGGACGTGAGGGTGCCGGCGTTAATGGAGGTGGGCATTTGGTGATGTTCCGGCGAAGGGGATGGTGCGTGGGGGTGTTGTCCGGTGAGTTGAAGAAGAAGACGATGGTGTCTTCCTCTTCGGGTGGCTTGGCTCCTTGGTTTCGTGGGTTTTTCAGTAGGGTTCGTTAGGTTTTTTCAAAAGAGGAGGAAGGTGAACAGTAATCCTCCTCCAAAATTTTTCAATCCCTGTTCGTCTTCTTTTTTTTTTCCTTTAGGTTCTCTTTCTTTCTTCTTTATCAAGAAGAAAGGTGAACAGTGGTCACCCCTTTCAAAAATTTTCAAAAGTCCCAAAGTCCTCCTGCCCGTTCTTTTCTTTGTTTAAGATTTCCAAAGTCCCCTCTTTTTCAAATTCCAAGTCCTTTCGTTGGTCCCCCCTCTTTTTAAATTTTGTCCGTGTTTCAATGCCCATGAAAATGAGCCCCACGCGTGGTGGGGTTCGAGGCATATGTCCCCCACGCGTGGTGGGGTTCCCCACGTGTCCTGGACACGGTTTATTATGGGCTAGGTCCGAAAATTAGGCCTAAAACCGGGTAGTTTAAACCCGAATATTATTCTTTTGCCCGGACCCGAGAAATAGGAACACGTTGTTTAACTAGTCCTATGTAAGTAAAATAACTACCAAAAATAAGACTAGTATTTAAACAAAACTATATCTTTTTTTAAATATTTTTCAAGGTTTAAAATAGCTACAAAATATTAATAAAACTATTTTTTGTAATTTTCGTTTTTTAAATATTAAGATAAAATATGAGGTAATATTTTTGTATTTTTTCAAAGTTAAAAATGCCTATAAAACTTTAATAGAATTATTATTTTTTGTATTTTTTCGAAATTATATAAGGTACAAAAATAAAGTGCAATTTTTGTATTTTTCAAGTTTATGAGAAATACATAAACTAAAATTTATATATATATTTTTTGAAATTTTCTTTTGCAACGAAATAAAGTAAAAATAGTTAAAATAGCTATACTAGTCCTAAATTAGATATTTAAGCTTAAGGACGTAAAAATTCCCGGGGAGGGTCAAAAATCACGTGCTTACAGCTGCCCCTCTTTGACTGGAAACACGAAGAGTTTTCCGACAAAGAACGACTAGACGTGTTTTTGACCCGACCATTACTTGGACAGACTACACTTAAGGAAAGGGAGGGAATGTGACCGAGCCCTAGTATCTGAGCTGCCTACATATCCTTGGTTATACAGGAATCAGGCCACGTGTAGTTCGGGAATGAGAGAGATGGTAGAGTGTACCGAGGTGAAGAGCCGATCGAGGTGCCGTTCTGTTGAGGTTCCGGTCCGCGGTCCTATCGTTACAACAAAAATGAAAACTGAAAAGACTAACTAAGCCTATCAGCTACTAGTTACAAAGATTCCTATCTCTTAAGTCTTCTGAAACTTGGTCTTGAGTCTTGAATGGTGCTTTATACAGACTTTGGATTTGAACCTTGATACTTGCTAGTTGTAGGCGCTAGTTCTTGAGCAGATCACATCTGTTCTCCACTTCTGTGCTTTGGATTCATTCATTTTTTTCTTTTTTTCTTTTTTTTTTTTGTTTTTTGTTTTTTGGTGACCAGCTTTTGTTGATCATCCCAGACTGTTGACTTGCATTCTTGGGGCGAGCTTCTTGTTGCTTCTATCTTGGATTGAGTGCTGGGGATTTTTGTTGTAACCTTCTGCTTTCCAGTGGGTCACTGCTTGATCTTGAAACATGCTTCTCCGTTCTACAGGCGGACTCCTGACTTCTTCTATCTTCGACACGCAACAACCTCCGTTCTACAGGTGGGTCCCTGACAATCAAAACAAACAAAACAAACAAAATTTTCTAACCCAGTTTGTACTGGGAAGATTTGTGAGTCGTTAGCAAAATTGTAACTCACTTACACTACTGATTCAATGATGAGAGTAAACTAAAGACTAGGCTAGGATGTGCATCTCCTCTGAGTAAAACCAAAACTCTTGCTAGCAAATGTGTCTGCTAAAATAGAAACCTCAATGACTCAAACTAGAAAGTGTGTCTTCTATGGTTGAATCGGAATGAGCTAAACTAGGAAGTGTGTCTCCTAAGGGTGAAAACTTCAGTGACTAGAACTAGGAAGTGCGTCTCCTATGAATAAAATCTCGACTAGGAAGTGCGTCTCCTACGGGTAAACTTCAAAAAACTGGACTAGGAATGGTGTCTCCTATGGTCGAACTTAAAATGAATCAAATTAGGAAGTGCGTCTCCTACTGGTGAAGCTTGCTTAGGAAGTGCGTCTCCTATTGGGAAAACTGTTCTTAGGAAGTGCGTCTCCTACTGGGTAAAACTTGCTTAGGAAGTGCGTCTCCTATTGGTGAAACTGAACCTAGGAAGTGCGTCTCCTATTGGTGAAATAAACTTAGGAAGTGCGTCTCCTATTGGTGAAACTTGCTTAGGAAGTGCGTCTCCTATTGGTAAAACTGAAACTTAGGAAGTGCGTCTCCTATTGGTGAAATAAACTTAGGAAGTGCGTCTCCTATCGGTGAAATTAACTTAGGAAGTGCGTCTCCTATTGGTGAAACTTATCTTAGGAAGTGCGTCTCCTATCGGTGGAATTAACTTAGGAAGTGCGTCTCCTATTGGTGAAACTTGCTTAGGAAGTGCGTCTCCTATTGGTGAAACTTGCTTAGGAAGTGCGTCTCCTATTGGTGAACCTATTCTTAGGAAGTGCGTCTCCTAATGGTAAAACTGAACTTAGGAAGTGCGTCTCCTATTGGTAGAACTAAACTTAGGAAGTGCGTCTCCTATGGGTGAAATGAACTTAGGAAGTGCGTCTCCTATGGTGAAACTGAACTTAGGAAGTGCGTCTCCTATGGTGAAACTGAACTTTAGGAAGTGCGTCTCCTATGGTGAAACTTGCTTAGGAAGTGCGTCTCCTATTGGTGAAACTGAAACTTAGGAAGTGCGTCTCCTATGGTGAAACTGATCTTAGGAAGTGCGTCTCCTAATGATAAAACTTGCTTAGGAAGTGCGTCTCCTACTGGTGAAACTTGCTTAGGAAGTGCGTCTCCTACGGTGAAACTTATCTTAGGAAGTGCGTCTCCTACTGATAAAACTTGCTTAGGAAGTGCGTCTCCTACTGGTGAAACTTGCTTAGGAAGTGCGTCTCCTATTGGTGAAACTGAAACTTAGGAAGTGCGTCTCCTATGGTGAAACTGATCTTAGGAAGTGCGTCTCCTAATGATAAAACTTGCTTAGGAAGTGCGTCTCCTACTGGTGAAACTTGCTTAGGAAGTGCGTCTCCTACTGGTGAAACTTGCTTAGGAAGTGCGTCTCCTATTGGTGAAACTTGCTTAGGAAGTGCGTCTCCTATTGGTGAAATATTTTTAGGAAGTGCGTCTCCTATTGGTGGAATCAACTTAGGAAGTGCGTCTCCTATTGGTGAAACTTGCTTAGGAAGTGCGTCTCCTATTGGTGAAACTTGCTTAGGAAGTGCGTCTCCTATTGGTGGAATCAACTTAGGAAGTGCGTCTCCTATTGGTGAAACTTGCTTAGGAAGTGCGTCTCCTATTGGTGGAATCAACTTAGGAAGTGCGTCTCCTATTGGTGAAACTTGCTTAGGAAGTGCGTCTCCTATTGGTGAAACTTGCTTAGGAAGTGCATCTCCTATTGGTGAAATATTTTTAGGAAGTGCGTCTCCTATTGGTGAAACTGAACTTAGGAAGTGCGTCTCCTACTGGTGAAACTTATCTTAGGAAGTGCGTCTCCTACTGATAAAACTTGCTTAGGAAGTGCGTCTCCTACTGGTGAAATATTTTTAGGAAGTGCGTCTCCTATTGGTAGAACTTGAATTTAGGAAGTGCGTCTCCTATAGTAAAACTGAACTTAGGAGGAAATGCATCTCCTATGGGTAAAACTGAACAAACCTAGGAGGAAATGCATCTCCTATGGGTAAAGACGTGGAATGTATGCCTCTATTATCTGGGCGGGCTCCCAATTTCAACATTTGAAATAAAAGACTGAATGTATGCCTCTGTTATCTGGGCGGGCTCCCAATTTCAACACTAAAAAAATAAAAAGACTGAATGTATGCCTCTGTTATCTGGGCGGGCTCCCAATTTCAACACTTAAAAATAAAAGACTGAACGTATGCCTCTATTATCTGGGCGGGCTCCCAATTTCAACACTTGAAAGTAAAAAAAAAGACTGAAATGTATTCCTCTCGTTATACAGGTGGGCGCCTGGTTGTAAAGATATGAAAAATGATATGCCCGCATTATACTGGTGGGTGACCTAGAACAGAAATGAAAAGATAGAAATGTATTCCCGCATTATACTGGTGGGTGACCTAGAACAACAATGAAAAGACAAAAAATGTATTCCCGCATTATACTGGTGGGTGACCTAGAATATGAAATGAACAGACACCAGTGTATTCCCGCATTATACTGGTGGGTGACCTAGAACAGAAATGAAAAGACAAAAATGTATTCCCGCATTATACTGGTGGGTGACCTAGAACAGAAATGAAAAGACAAAAATGTATTCCTCTCGTTATTCAGGTGGGCGCCTGTCTTTAACAATAACTTTGAAAATAAGATCCTATTTGAGGGCGGACGAACCCGACATATCCTATTTGAGGGCGGATGAACCCAACATATCCTATTTGAGGGCGGATGAACCCGACATATCCTATTTGAGGGCGGATGAACCCAACATATCCTATTCGAGGGCGGATGAACCCGAAATATCCTATTTGAGGGCGGATGAACCCAAACATATCCTATTTGAGGGCGGATGAACCCGACAGATCCTATTTGAGGGCGGATGAACCCGACATATCCTATTTGAGGGCGGATGAACCCGACAGATCCTATTTGAGGGCGGATGAACCCAACATATCCTATTTGAGGGCGGATGAACCCGACAGATCCTATTTGAGGGCGGATGAACCCAACATATCCTATTTGAGGGCGGATGAACCCGACAGATCCTATTTGAGGGCGGATGAACCCGACATATCCTATTTGAGGGCGGATGAACCCGACATATCCTATTTGAGGGCGGATGAACCCAACATATCCTATTTGAGGGCGGATGAACCCGACAGATCCTATTTGAGGGCGGATGAACCCGACATATCCTATTTGAGGGCGGATGAACCCGACATATCCTATTTGAGGGCGGATGAACCCGACATATCCTATTTGAGGGCGGATGAACCCAACATATCCTATTTGAGGGCGGATGAACCCGACATATCCTATTTGAGGGCGGATGAACCCAACATATCCTATTTGAGGGCGGATGAACCCGACATATCCTATTTGAGGGCGGATGGACCCGAGGTATCCTATTTGAGGGCGGATGAACCCAAAATATCCTTAAGACTTGAAAATGTCTTACCTTGAATACTTGCTGGGGATTGGGATGAATTTTCCTTTTCTACCTTCCCCATTTTTATTATTATTCTTTTTTTTATTCCTTTTTTATTTTTGTTTTGTTTTTGCATAGCTTCTCCCTTCGAAGACTACCTCCCTTGATTTACTTACCTGTTGGGGGTAAAATGTTATCAGCTGAGGGTACCTGACTTCCAGAAAATTTTCTAAATGAAAGGAAAATTTTCTGCCCCAGTTTGATAATATCCCTTGTGGCATGCGTTTCTGCATCAATGCCATTTCTTTTACCTGTTTCAAATCAAACAAAAATTGTTAGTTTAAAACATGGTGGTTGGTTGTGATACTCCTGCTGGGATGGTTTTCCCTTTCTCCCTCCTTGCTTTGTGTTCCACAACTTGTTGGGGATGATATTATGTGCTGGGGATAATCCCTTCCTGCTGGGGGATATCCCTCTTCTTTTGTGGCACAGCTTGGAAACTGGCATTTCCCCGACCTTTTAGTCTAGCATTGATTTCGCCAAATCATGCTCACTGCTCTCCTTGCTTTGTTCATGGGCCTTTTGCTGGGGATATATATTTTGACACTGGCCTCGCGCTTGTTCCTCGCTGACTATACCACTTGGATGTACTAGTCAGATCTCATTTTGGAAAACTGATGGCCTACTTTGAAGTCATTTCATACTTGTTCTGACCGGACAGACTCTATTGGGGAAATTTTTATGAAAGGAGAAAGATAACAGAAACAAAATAAAAGACAAAGGAAACGAATGACTCTTTTACAAAAGAAACTATAAATAAAAATCTATCAAACGCAGATACCGACTCTAATGGCCATGACATGCGTATGTGGCCTATCCTCTGCCGTCAATCATCTTTTAAGATCTTCCATTGGCGATTCCCCCTCCGATTCTCAATCTTATTTGACTTGTAGTGCCCGAAGGGTTTTCACTATCAAGTCTCTCTCATTTTTGGCTTTTCTCTCAGCTTTCATCGCCTTATGGTGCCTGTGAAGGTTTTCACCGATAAGACTCTCTCATTTGTATCACTCTCCAGCTGGGGGTTTGGAGTGTTGCCGGCATGACTCTTTCTTTTGGAGAGTAGAGTCCTTTCTGCTGTGGAACAGAACGTCATGTTCGCCGGTAAGACAACATTTGTCTGACTTGGCATCTTTTGAAGACTGATCAGAAGGTCTTTCTTGGACCGTAATGTGGGTTTTGGATAGGGCTAGAAAGAAAAGGGTATTAAAGGCTCAAAAATGCATTAATTTTGGGTTATTAATTACAACCTTCGGAATTAGATTTATTTACAACAAACGCAACATCTGCCCCAGTTTCTTGCTTGGGGATATTTTGATTGTTTTTTTTTTCATTTTTCAAAACTATGACCGAGCCGTGAAGCGCCTACGTATCCTCTTTGAGGAATCAGGTCAAACGTAGTTCCCAATTCCTCTTTTTCATTTGATTTTTTTTTTATTTTTTTTTTGTTATCACTTTTCTCTTTTCCTTTCTCATTTCTCTTTCTTTTTGTCGTTTTTTTTTTCTTTTATTCTTCTTTTTCCATTTTGTTGTTTTCTTTTCTTTCTTTTCTCTTACCTGCCATGCTTGCGTATTTTATTCGCTGCTACTAATTCCGAACGAGGGGTATGAAAGAAAATAAATAAGGCTCAAAGGGCTAACGAAGGATAAAGTGTTTGGGTAGCAGAACAAAATGCCTTCGTCATTCCAGTCTTCAAAACATGCCAAGTGCAAACAACACACTTTAAATTTGTAGTCTCTTCTGATGGTGCTGGACTTGACAATTATGTTAAACATTTTATTTTTCCTTTGTCATTTCTAAGCACCGTTGGGCGACACTCTCATTATCATGACCGACCTTCATGCCAATTTGGCGAACCTTGCTTTTAACGGTTTTCTTTGTGCTTAACTTGCCCCAGTTCCACATGACTCGGGCTCTGAATAATCTCAAATCGTCCTTATTTTCTTTAAATGGTCGGATCGCCTTTCCAGGGTTTTATGATTAACTTTAAAGACTAGGCCCAAAGTGTGTGCGCATGTCATGTTCCTAGAATCGGCATCGAATGAAATGATAAAAGGACTAAACAAAAGACGACTGGAACTAACAAAAGACCGACTTTGTTTGAATAATAAAACAAACAAAACAACCAAAATAAAATCCTAACACAAACTGGACAAAATTTAAACAAACTGCTATGACAAAATGGAAAGATAAGAAGGTTTGACACATGACAAAATCCCAATTACAACCTTAATAATCCGAACAACAGAAATGACCACAAAATAAGCCACCACAAGCTTCTCTCTTGCTGACCAAGGAACAGAGCGTTCTCCCCAAAAAATGGGCATCTTAGCCACTGAGCTTTGCATCAATACTGCCAAGACCATTACCCGCTTCAACATCGTCACCCTCTGTCAACAAGTTCTCGATAGGGTTCGAGTGCTCCATGTCACTGTTATTGATCACAATCCGCCCTTCTTGGATCATTCTTTCTATTTCTCTTTTCAAATCCCGACAACTTTCAACATTGTGCCCCTGGGCATTGGAATGGTATTCACACCTTTTAGAAGGGTCAAAGCTTCTTGCACGTGGGTCCACACGATTTGGAGGAATAGGTGCAATCATGTCATGATTCTTTAACTTCTCAAATAAGCTTTCATAGGACTCTCCTATTGGTGTAAAATTATCTTTCAACCTTTGCTCCCCATTATACCACTGGCTTGGATGTGGGTTATAGGGCATCTGAAAATTTTGTGGAGACTTCTGGAGATTTTGTGATGCTCGTGCTCGCCTCCTGGGGTGTTTTGGTGGCTGGATAACATACTGAGGTGGAGCGACAGAGTATTGAGCGTCCTGAGGTGGATAATACTGCTCAGGGGAGCCATAAAAAATTTGAGGAGGCTGCTCATACCCTCGAGATGTTCTCCTGGGACCTCTTCTAGACCCTGATGTCACATGATTTCTTCAATCTCCTCATTTGTGTCGCTAAGATTATCTGACTCAACCCGGACAGCCTGAGTTGCGGCTTTAAGAACAGCTTGACTTATAATTTTGCCTGTCTTAAGACCATTCTCTACCATTTCTCCAATTTTGATTGCTTCCGAGAAGGTTTTGCCAACTGCGGACACCATGTTTTGAAAATAATCTGGCTCTTGCGCCTGAAGGAAGACAGTAATTAGCTCGTGGTCATCCATGGGTGGCTTAACTCGAGCTGCTTGCTCTCTCCATTTTATGGCATATTCCCTGAAACTTTCACTTGGTTTCTTCTTCAGGTTTGAAAGGGACATGCGGTCTGGGGGAATGTCGATGTTGTATTGGAACTGTCTGACAAAGGCCTGTGCCATGTCATCCCAGACATACCAGCGAGACGTGTCTTGATCCAGAAACCATTCGGAGGCTACTCCCGTAAGGCTTTCCACAAAATAAGCCATCAACAATTTTTCATTTCTTCCTGCCCCTCTCAGTTGATTGCAATACCTTTTCAGGTGGGCTATGGGATCTCCATGTCCATCGTACTTTTCAAATTTGGGGGTCTTGAAACCAGGCGGCAAGTGGACATCGGGGAACATACATAGATCTTTGAAGGCAACACTCTTTTGGCCTGCTAGCCCTTGCATGTTTTCCAACCATTGTTCTAAGCTTTTCACTCGTTGGGTCATTTCTTCCTGTACCATCTTTCGGGCAGGCTTCTCAGCTTTTGCAGCAAGATCAAACGAGTACGAGTGATACTCAGGAGAGTGGTACTGCTCTTGTTGTGTCGCAAATTGTGACTCATGACGAGGAACATTCCCACTCTGAGTCTCTGGAGCACTTGTAACAGCTTCGACGTTAGTTGTCATTTTCTTTGAGGCACAAACCAACCACCTCAACTTTCTTCACAATTCAAAACCAAATATGTTAGAATGGACTCAGTCGGTCCTTATTATTATCAATATATATATTTATTTATTTATTTATTTATTTATTTACCTTTGTTTTTCTTTTTCTTTTTTTCTTGTTTTGTTACCATTTTTTTTTTGTGTGTGTGGTCGAATCTTATGGAGATTGCCTACGTATCATGACTCCGCATGAATCAGACCTTGCGTAGTTCGGACCAATAAAAGATAAATAATACTAAACACACATTTTTTTTTTGTAAAATTTAAAACAAACTGGGTTTAAAGGATTTAAAGATTACTCACAAACTTGAAAATTAAACAACCCGCATGTTCTAATCAAAAGATTGGTAGACTCAAAAACAAAATTCCAGCTCCCTTTCTCTGTTCGACAAATGCAACCAAATGGTTATTTTTTGCAAATGTGGCCCCTTCCAATTTTCACATGAAGTTTGAGGCCGGGGAGGATTATTTTGACACTTTAAAACTTGTCCATTCTTTTACGAAAATAACCTTTCGACAACTGAAAGATACTCTAAGGCTATTTCGGCAAGAACGGTTTAAGACGCGGCCGAAGTTGGCTCGGCTTATTATGACAAAATACGGTATTCACCTGACTGTCGACTCTTTGTTTTTTTCAAATTATGATAAACTTGGTGTTGCAAAACACGGCCCTTCAGCGTCTCGGGGACGAAGCTTTTTAAGGCTGTGTGGGTCAACTGGACCAAAATCCTAAACATGACCCAAAGGTGGCTGTTTATGCAAAGTCAGCCTTCCGGCGTCCCTTTTGGGAACATTCGGCTATTTATGACAAAACAGCATCACCTGACTTATTTATAACTCTTTTTATCGTTTTTCAAAATTAGAAAAGTCAATATTGCGAACACGGCCTTTCAACGTCTCGGGGACGAAGATTTTTAAGGCTGTGTGGGTCAACTGGACCAAATCTTAAATATGACCCAAAGGTGGCTGTTTATGCAAAGTCAGCCTTCCGGCGTCCCTCTCGGGAACATTCGGCTATGTCTTGATAAAACAACGTCACCCGACTTCTTTATGACAAAATTAAAATTTGACATGTTATTCTTTTATTATTATTTTTTTGTTTTTGGCTATTTTAGCAAAGGTGGGGTTGGACCCGATGAGGGTTGCCTACGTATCTCACATCCGGTGAGAATCAAACCCGCGTAGTTCGGGTAAATAAACTGTTTTTGAGAGGACCCTTTTCCATTTTCTATATTTATTTTTTTTATTTTATTATTATTTTCACAACAATCAAATAGACTATTATTCTATTATTTTCATTTATAACAAACAAACGAATTAACGAAAAACATAAAACATTCCTTCTTTTTTGAGAAGGTGGGGTTGGACCCGATGAGGGTTGCCTACGTATCTCACATCCGGTGAGAATCAAACCCGCGTAGTTCGGTCCAATAAGAATAAGTAGGCAAATAAGAAGATGAACCAACCTTTTTGAATTTTCGTTTAAAAGAACTACTTTAAAAGACGCAAGGAAATATTATTTTTTGATTGATTTTCTTTTTTTAAAAGAAATACTAATATTTTTTGAATTTTCGTTTTTTTTTATTCTAAAGAAAAGAAGAAAATATTTTTCGGAATTTTACCTTTAATATAAGAAATGCTTCTAAAATGTTTTTTTTTTGAATTTTGAATTTCCTTTTCAATTTTTAAAAGAAGAATCAAAATATTTTTTTATTTTTTCTATTTTATTTTTTAAAGAAACAACTAGAAAGACTTTCTAAAGAAGTAAATAATGGAAAATATTTTTGGATTATTTGTTTTGAAAATTGGGATTCTAAAAACTCTTGGTAAGACAAATGTTCTTGCAACAGATAAAGATATATATACATATTTTGGAAATAAAGAAAAACTTTTTGGATTTTTTTTTTATATATATATATTTATATATATATATATATATTTTTGGATTTATTATATATATATATATTTGCAACAAATAATAAAACTACTTTCAACGCCCAACTCTTTTTATTTTTTTATTTTTATTTTTATTTTGACATTTTCATAAACAGATAAATAAATAAAAACCCATTTAAAAACAAAACCTTTTTTTTTTTATTTTCATTTTTACGGCTAAACAAACTATTTTCTTTTCTATATTTTTAAAAACAAGACAGAACAATGATGGTTTTTGTTTTTCCTTTGCTTTTAATATAACAAACTAACAAGACATTTTTCATTTTCTCAAAATTTCAGCAGAGTTTCGATACTACTCGGACATTGATTTTTCTCTAAAAATAAGTAGTTATATCTCTACACTGTCATTTTTTCTCCTCTTTTTCACGATGTTTTTTTTTAATCTGTGGAAAATAATGAAAACATACAAAATCTTTTTGAATTTTCATGCTTTGTTTTATTTGTAATTTTATTTTTTTATATTTATTATTTCTTTCAAAAATGTGGCATGGGAGACATAATGATTTCCAAGACTTCTTGGATTCCGCAAATGCTCCCCATGCGCTTTTCCCAACATATGAAGCGTGGGGGACATAGGGAATTCCAAGACTTCTTGGATTCCACAAATGTTCCCTAGGTGCTTTTCCCAAAAATGAAGCGTGGGGGACATAGGGAATTCCAAGGCTCCTTGGATTCCACAAATGTTCCCCATGCTTTGATTAAAATAACACCATGCTGGAAATGACCAAATGACCCATTTGCCCTTGACTAAATACAACATGTAGCACATAGGATGCCAAAAGCTGGTCTATTATTTTCAGGTTGCTTGTCCTAGACGGACCCAACCCCTGTGTTGAGTCCCCTAAGTCAAATGCACATGATGCAAATAAACGTTCCTACTAGGGATCCGGCATGTGGCTTTGTTATACTAGGTTCAGACCTGGGTGTTTGTTCTAGACCTGGCTTACCCGAGCGGACAGCTCGAGCCGAGGAGGAGGCGGCAGTCCGGGAATACAGAAGCTTCACCGGCTTTGCGACTTATCCAAACCTCGTTCTAAATTGGGAATTGACACTATACAGAAAAGAAGTCGTACGAAGTACACCCTTCTTCATGATTAAGAAGACTCAGAGAGAAGATGGGTTTCGGCACAATTTATATACAGTTCACATAATATCAAAGCGGTAAAAGCAACATTTAGCACATTAGGCTCAAAACATGTAACAAAATCAGATAAAGCCAAATACAACAATTTATCTAAGCTCGAATTTCTAACCCTGAACCAGTGGTTCTGGGTATAGGTCCCCAGCAGAGTCGCCAGAGCTGTCACACCTCCTTTTTCCGCGCCCGAGGGGCGCATGGGAGTTTTTTTCCAATTAAAGGACAATCGAAACGGGATTGGTTTAATTATTTCAGAGTCGCCACTTGAGAGATTTAGGGTGTCCCAAGTCACCAATTTTAATCCCGAATCGAGGAAAATAATGACTCTATATTACAGTCTGCGTACCAGAAATCCGGATAAGGAATTCTGTTAACCCGGGAGAAGGTGTTAGGCATTCCCGAGTTCCGTGGTTCTAGCACGGTCGCTCAACTGTTATATTCGGCTTATTTATCTGATTTTTAATACAATTATGAACCATGTGCAAATTTTATCTTTTAACCGCTTTATTAATTATTATTATTAAGAAATGTGAACATCGCTTAAAACATATCTTTGGACTGTGTCACATGAAATGCACCCACAATCCGAAACATATTTTATTTGATGTTTTAGAATTTGGATTTGGGTCGCATGAAATGCACACCCGAGTTTAAGAAAATTAAATTATTAAAGACGCGCCTAAAGCAACTAGCGCATTATTATTTTTGCGTTGGCCGTGAAATTCGCTAAACAACCCTCCTGAATTCTAAGTAATTTAAACAAGTATTTACTGAGGGCCCCACAATTTGTGTTTTTATTTGGCGAGGCTCATCTCATTCTTATTTTTTTTAAAAGAATTTGCAACGTCATGAAAATGCATCTCGGGTCACGCCACAATCAATGCGCCCGTGACTAAAGACATATTTCGACTCCGTTGAGATTTGGATTTGGGTCACATAAATGTGCACCCGAGTTTAGGGAGATAACATTATTAAAGGCGCGCCTAAAGCAACTAGCGCATTATTATTTTTTTTTTGGGTAGGGCCGTGAAATTTGCTAAACGACCCATCCCGGAATCTAAGTATTTAGTATATACATTTAGAGGTCCCCGCAGCTTGTGCGTTTTTGAGGATCGTCTCATTTTATTTATTAAAGTATTTATTTTTATTTTTATTTTTATTTTTTTTATATTTTTAAAGGGATGCCATTTTTACGCTTTTAACCATACTAAACCTTACAGCTTCTTTACAACTAAAATCTCATAACTTGTTAGAGGTTTAATAAAAGAGTTTTAGCGAATGAGTATTTCGGGATTAGTAATAACATGTACTAATAATAATTTTTTTTGAATGAACTAAGCGAAGTAAAGGACGAACAAATTAACGTCAAACTTGTGTCATAGAACAACTAGTCAAACTTAATTAAACGACATCAAACAAACGAGAATCCCATAACGCAAAATGAGCAAAAATGCATACAATGAAACATAGGCAAAAAATTTCCATACCAATTTTTATATTTGCATCTCAAACATTCAACATAAAGTTTATTTATCTAATACATCGAGGTTTACTAACCTTTGCACCTCGACAAACTCAGAACGACAAACACGATTCCGACGGAACTCAAGCCGGACCTCTCTGACCGAAGAACAACGACGGAACCTCGGACAGCACCTCGACGTACCGGACCTCGACGAACCAAAGTCGACCTCTACGGAAAACAGAAAACTCGGCCAAGCAGGATTGAAGCAACCTACCGTTGCTCGGAAACGCAGCTACGACTGCTTGGAGGTTGACGACGTTGGACTGAAAATGGCGGACTGGTTCTGGAGGTTGACGACGGTGGTTTCGACTGGTTTTAGGGTTTCTGGGAAGGTGAGGACGGTGGCGAGGAGGCGGGTCCGTGTGGTGGTGGTGTTTTGACAGTGACGGAGGTGGAAGGAGTTAGTAGTAGACGGGGTTGTTTGGTTCAGTGGTCGACTGGGCCGTGACGATGCAGCAGGAGCTGGGCGTCGTCTGTGGTGGCGTTCGGACGTAGGCTGAGGGACAGTGGCAACGTGGGGGGAAGTTGGACGTGAGGGAGTCGGACGCAGGTGGTTTGCTGGTGGTTTTGGACGTGAGGGTGCCGGCGTTAATGGAGGTGGGCATTTGGTGATGTTCCGGCGAAGGGGATGGTGCGTGGGGGTGTTGTCCGGTGAGTTGAAGAAGAAGACGATGGTGTCTTCCTCTTCGGGTGGCTTGGCTCCTTGGTTTCGTGGGTTTTTCAGTAGGGTTCGTTAGGTTTTTTCAAAAGAGGAGGAAGGTGAACAGTAATCCTCCTCCAAAATTTTTCAATCCCTGTTCGTCTTCTTTTTTTTTTCCTTTAGGTTCTCTTTCTTTCTTCTTTATCAAGAAGAAAGGTGAACAGTGGTCCCCCCTTTCAAAAATTTTCAAAAGTCCCAAAGTCCTCCTGCCCGTTCTTTTCTTTGTTTAAGATTTCCAAAGTCCCCTCTTTTTCAAATTCCAAGTCCTTTCGTTGGTCCCCCCTCTTTTTAAATTTTGTCCGTGTTTCAATGCCCATGAAAATGAGCCCCACGCGTGGTGGGGTTCGAGGCATATGTCCCCCACGCGTGGTGGGGTTCCCCACGTGTCCTGGACACGGTTTATTATGGGCTAGGTCCGAAAATTAGGCCTAAAATCGGGTAGTTTAAACCCGAATATAATTCTTTTGCCCGGACCCGAGAAATAGGAACACGTTGCTTAACTAGTCCTATGTAAGTAAAATAACTACCAAAAATAAGACTAGTATTTAAACAAAACTATATCTTTTTTTTAAATATTTTTCAAGGTTTAAAATAGCTACAAAATATTAATAAAACTATTTTTTGTAATTTTCGTTTTTTAAATATTAAGATAAAATATGAGGTAATATTTTTGTATTTTTTCAAAGTTAAAAATGCCTATAAAACTTTAATAGAATTATTATTTTTTGTATTTTTTCGAAATTATATAAGGTACAAAAATAAAGTGCAATTTTTGTATTTTTCAAGTTTATGAGAAATACATAAACTAAAATTTATATATATTTTTTTTGAAATTTTCTTTTGCAACGAAATAAAGTAAAAATAGTTAAAATAGCTATACTAGTCCTAAATTAGATATTTAAGCTTAAGGACGTAAAAATTCCCGAGGAGGGTCAAAAATCACGTGCTTACACAAACACTTACCTCGAATGCTCCAAACTCAACTCACGCTTCTAGTATAGCTTTACCTCTTGATTCCACCACCAATCCGCTCGAATCTAGTCATAAGTTACTTAATCACATTAATAATTACTAAATGAATCATCCCCAATGCATGAAAATAGATTTTTCAAGGTTTTTCCCAAAAAGGTCAAAAATACCCCCGGACCCACGTGGTCAAAACTCGAGGTTCGGACCAAAACCCGGTTATCCATTCCCCCATGAATCCCAATATATGATTTGTTTTTAAATCGGACCCCAAATTGAGGTCCAACTTCTCAATTTGTAGAAAACCTAGGTTCTACCCAAAACACCCAATTTTCCCCATGAAAATCTTTGATTTGAAGTTGAAATTATGTTAAAAGATGTTAAGGAATAAAGAAATTAAGTTAGAAATCACTTACCAATCGTTTTGGAGAAAAAAAGTTGTTTGGAAAATCGCCTCTTAGGTTTTGGGTTTTTGAAAAGTGAAAAATGACTGAGATTTTCCGAACTTGTATACCTTTCTGAGGACCTGGCGCGGACCGCACAAAAATGTGTTGCGGCCGCGCCGAGTGGGAGAAAAGTGGGGCTTCTCTGACCCATTCCAGCGCGGACCGTACTGTTTTGGTGCGCGGCCGCGCTGGTTAACCTGAAACCCTAGCCCTCAGACTCAGCCACGCGGACCGCACAAAAATGCATCGCGGCCGCGCCGCTCCAGCGTGGACCGCGCGGAAATGACCGCGGCCGCGCTGGTGTCTGCAACACCTGAACCTGCATTTTCTTAAGTCCAAGACCTCCCGGGCCCCATTCAAAACTCACCCGAGCCCTCGGGGCTCCAAACCAAACATGCACACAACCTTAAAAACATCTTACGGACTTACTCGTGCGATCAAATCGCCAAAATAACATCATATACATAGGATCAAGCCTCAAACACATGATTTTCTTTTTTCAACTTTCATAACTCAAATTCTCCATTTTAGTCCGAAACACGTCATATGACGTCCGTTTTTAGCCAAACTTTACAGATAGTGCTTAACATATATTTAAGACTTGTACCGGGCGTCGGAACCAAAATTCGAGCCCGATACCTATATTTTCTAACCTTTTTTTCATTTCAAATTTTCATATCAAATTTCAGAAAACAACAATTTCTTTCAAAAATTCATTTCTCGGGCTTGGGACCTTAGAATTTGATTCCAGGCACACGCCCAAGTCCCATATTTTTCTATGGACCCTCCGGGACCGTCGAATCACAGGTCCGGGTCCGTTTACCCAAAATGTTGACCGAAGTCAACATTATGCATATTAATACCAAAATTCATCAAATTTTTCACAAAATCCACATATTCTAACATAAAAACTTTCCGGCTACGCGCCCGAACTGCGCATGCAAATCGAGGAGACTAAAAGCGAGGTTTTCAAGGCCTCGGGGGCACGGAACAAGGAAGAATTACGGTGATGACCCCTTGGGTTGTCATATTCCTCTTCCTATTTTTTCATTGTGGTTATGAATTTTAGTATTGTAATTTTATATACTATTATGAATAGCTAATTTGTTATCTAGGATTTTGATAGAACTTTTTGTAGGATAAATTCTTGTTATGTTTTTATATAATTGAGTCATTGGATTTCTCTACTTGTTCAACTACGTGTTTCTTGTTGTTGATTGAATGACCATCAATTGACTGTGCCTATTTAGTGTGTAGTGCTCGAGAGAGCGTACATATTTAGGTAGTTGTTGAACAACGTCACTCCTAACGTATGTGAGAAATCAATACAGTGGGTTTAAAGGCAGATTTAGAAATAACAAAGCCTTGACGTGGTCATAATGAGCGGTTAGATAAAGCCAACTAGCGTAGTTCGAGAGAATATGTCTAGTAAATTGTTGTAGTTGCTCGAGAGAGAATTACGACATCTAAAGTGCTCACGATCAATAGAGAATACATTGGCAAAACTGTAGGGAACATAGCTAGAAGGATTTCAACAATTGGGGAAATCATAACTCACTACTAGAAATCAGGTGATTTCCGTCCAAGGATTTTCGACTGAAATTGATCGGAAATAAGAGTATTTGGTCGCAAAAGTCAACAAAAGTAACTGACAGAAAAAAATAATTATTTATTAAAATATTTCCAAATTTCCGACCAACTTTGGTCGAAAACTGGTCAAATATTTGGTCAAACTTGTGTATAATGTAAAAAATAATTATTTATTAAAATATTTCCGACCAACTTTGGTCTGAAACTGGTCAAATATTTGCTCAACCTTGTCTACAACGTAAAAAATAATTATTTATTAAAAAAATTCCAAATTGCATTTTGAATTTTTTGTTTCCCGCGCAAGACAAAAAAACCGAAATAATTATAACTAAATATTTCTGACCGAATTTGGTCGGAAAGTGGTCAAATATTTTGTCAACCTTGTACAAAATGTACAAAAACAATTATTTATTAAAATATTTCCAAGTTTCCGACCGAATTCGGTCGGAAAGTTTAAATTTTTTGTTTATATATTTAATTAACCAACCGAAATAATTATAATTGAATATATATATATATATATATATATATATATATATATATATATATATATATATATATATATATATATATATATATATATATATATATATATATATATATATATATATATATATATATATATATATATATATATATATATATATATATATATATATATATATATATATATATATATATATATATATATATATATATATATATATATATATATATATATATATATAGTATCCTTAAGTAATGTTAGGTTTGATTCGACCGTAAATTGATAATTATATTACGTAGAAGTGTATTAGTGACAATTAGCTTATATAAATTGATAATTACACTAAGCATAAGTGGATTGGCCGATGATTTATTCTAAATTCGTAATCATACTACCTAAATGTATAGTATTTGGTCTATAAAGCACACACACATATAATTACTTGATTGAAACATATTATGTTATATCGAATATCGCTTATATACTATACACTTAGTATATATAGATATAATACTATACTATATATATACATCTTATATATACACATACACACATCTTAAATTGATAATTAATGTAAGTAGAACTGCATTAATGGTATCCTTAAGTAACGTTAACAATCAATGAACTAGTGGTATCCTTATATAAGTAACGTTCGTGATTGATTAGCCGATACATTGATAATTATAAACTAAATGGAAGTGTATTAATGATATCTGTGAGAAATGTTTGTGATTTTTTATCTTTAGTTTGATAATTAAAGTAAGTGGAGGTTTATTAGTGGTATCGTTAAGTAATATTAGTGTTATTCTGAAGTAACGCTAGTGATTCATTAGCCTATACATTGATAATTATAAGCTATATTCGATATACTATATATATATATATATATATATATGCTATACTACACACACTACTAAAAAATAGTTGTTTGCCGACGCAGTAGTACCGACGGACTTTTTTCTGTCGCTTATAGTAATTAGTAAGTGTATTAGTTGTAATTAGCTTATAGATTGACATTACACTAAGTATAAATCATTTAGTAGTATCCTTAAGTAATGTTAGGTTTGATTCGACTGTAAATTAATAATTTTATTACGTAGAAGTGTATTAGTGACAATTAGCTTATATAAATTGATAATTACAATAAGCATAAGTGGATTTGCCGATGATTTATTCTAAATTCGTAATCACACTACCTAAATGTATAGTATAGTATAGTATATATTACTACTATCATAGAAGGGACTAAGGAGAGGAGCTTGGGGTAGATAATTACTGTAAGTAGAACTGCATTAATGGTATCCTTAAGTAACGTTAACAATCAATAAACTAGTGGTATCCTTATATAAGTAACGTTAGCGATTGATTAGCCGATACATTAATAATACACTAAATGGAAGTGTATTAATGATATTTGTGAGAAATGTTTGTGATTGTTTATCTTTAGTTTGATAATTAAAGTAAGTGGAGGTTTATCATTAATAGTCTTAAAAACCATTACAGATTCATTAGAAAGTAGATGCATATTTGTGATATTCTAAAGTAATATTAATGATTGATTAGCCAATGTATTTATAATTAGACTAATTAAGTAGAAGTGGATTAATAGTATTCTTAAGAACTGTTACTAATTGATTAGCCTATACATTGAGAATTACACTAAGTAGAAGTGTATTAGTAATATCGGTAAAAAAAATTAGTGATATGTTAGCCTATACACTGAAAATTCTACTAAGTAGAAGTGTATTAGCAGTATTCTTAAAAAATATTACTCATTGATTAATTTATAAAATAATAACTACACTAAGTAGAAGTGCATTAGTAACATCCTAAGTAATATTAGAATAATTACACATAATATTACACATAAATTATACAGTAAGAAGAATTATATGTTAGTTTTTTCAAATCAATTCTTACAAAAGTAGACATAACTTTTGTCCTTTTTCTTGAAATCTTTCCTCCCCTCGTTTCTTTTTCTTTTCAATTAGTAATTGATAATAATAACCTAACAATGCTGCACAGCAAGAGAACCCTAATGCCCAATCCGAAAACCCTCTTTTCCACACATTAACTCAAAATCGTGTCGAATCTCTGAAGGAGCTCTGAACTCGGTGGCTTTCTCACGCCGATCTCTTTCTCTTTCACCCTCGCCGGATTTGAAAGCTTCCTCAGACGGCATCGCCGGATTCAACCCAAAACTTGGTGTTGGTCTTGGACTTGACCCTTTCTCTCAGCAAATCATTGAATCTTGGCTTCAACAACCCCACCTCCTTCAACAAACCACCTTGCCTCTTACAGTTGATCAAGCAAGTACACATCAAGAATCCCATCTTTTTTTAACAGTTAGTATATTTTGCTCTATTTACTTGAGAGTAGCTATTTGGTTTTACAGTTAGCTGATCGAATTTGTTTGCTATTTTTTTACTTCTGTCGGCTTTGTAAGATACTGTTGCAATAGTTTTTGTAGTTAAATTAATACTTTTATTTGCTGTTTTGTTTGTTAAACCAAATTGGTACATTTCCCCCCCAAACATTGTATATAACAGTTGCTAACTGTTAGTGTAATTAGTATTGTTATACACTAGTATCTGCACTTTGCAACTAGGCTTAATCATGACTCCTTGTTTGCCCATTTATATTACTCAATTTTTAACACTTGTTTCCATTATACAATTATTTTAATAGACACGGTTGGACCTTGAGAACTTATTTGCAGGGAAAGCCCTATGTGAAAGATTAATTTGCTTAGTTAATTAACAAGTGTCAACTATCATTGTTTTGTTGAAAGACATGTACTATTCCAACCAAATAAAGTGTTTGTCTTCTCTTAATTGTTTGTCTGCACCATTAATTTGAATTATGATCAATAAAACAAGTAATTTATTCGTTCTTTAAGTAGATGGAATATCGTAGTTGGACGCATAATAGGAATTATCCTAATCGTCGGTTTTTGAGGGAGGAATTTATAGAAGGGGTTGAGGAATTTATTACGCATGCAATGTTACTTGAACCGTTTCGGATTGGACGGTTGATTATGTATCCTTGTGTGAAGTGCAAGTGTTTGCATTATTTTCCGGCGTGAGAAGATCGCAAGGCTACCGGGCTAGATTGCAAGGTATAGGGACTTCCGCCCAAGGCGAGGCGATTGATAGTTCGGCTATATCGTCTATGGAAGAGAAGATCGTAAAGCTGACAGCAGATCTTGAAGAGACCAAGGCTAGAGAAAAGAAGAGATTTGATACCCTTCAAGGTCAGCTAGAAAGGAGGGACAAACAATTTGATCTCCTTCAAGGTCAGCTGACCAATCTTCTTGCTTGTGGTGCTTTCCCCATTCCCCGATCTCCTCCTCCTTCCCCACCTATTGGTGATGAAAGTCCTAGGATAGAGGATGAAGATGATGCTACATAAAAAACTCATTGAATGTATTGATAAAGAAAGTTGTGAACTTGTCAATATTTTGTTGTTGGTTATTTGAATGATGATTATATTCTTATTTTGTTATTGAACACTTTAGTAGTTGTTGTGGTTATTAGTTGTTGGTTAATTGTTGTTGTTGTTGGTTATTAGTTGTTGTTATTTTGTTGGGTTTTTATGGTTGAATGACAGCAATGTAAGCTGCCATTATAAGATATATATTGGTTTAAATTGGCAGGTGGTGTAGCTTAAAAGTAACCATTTTCTGCCTAGTTTTTACCTAGATTTTCGACCGAATTGGGTCGGAAATTAATTTTTTTTTGCCCAGAAATTCATAATTTCCGATCGAATTCGGTCAGAAATTTCAAATAAATTCCCCAAATTATTGAAATTTTCGACCGAATTCGGTCTGAAATTATGAATTTATATTTATTTTTAAATAAATTAACAATTTACAAATAATTATTTAATTAAATAATTTTAAAAGATTCGACCGAACTCGGTCGGAAAACTAAAATTAAAAAAATAATAATAATAATAATATTTTCGGACCAATACCGATCGGAAATTTGAAATTTTTTTAAAAAAAATTTAATAATTTTCGACCGATTTCGGTCAGAAAATAAAGTTTGACTGGCAGTCAACGCATTGAATTTTCCGACCAATTTCAGTCGGAAATCTTCGACCAATATTTTCCGATCGATTACGGTCGGTAATTTCCGACCAATTGCGGTCGGTATACATTTGCGACCATTATTTTTCCGTCCAATTAAATTTCCGACCGATTTCGGTCAGAAATTGTGGATGGAAATCACCTGATTTCTAGTAGTGACTCTAGACCTCCTTAATTTAGTCTCCAACCCTTTGTCTCGTTAGTTGATAATTTTACCGTTTTCTAGTATTTGCTAGTTAATTAGTTAGAAATATAAATCTCAGTTTTATAATTTAGAAAATTATTCAAACTTGTGTTTTTAGTAATATTAAACAGATATAGCTAAGCCTTAGTTCTCTGTGGGATTCGACTCCAGACTTTTAGACCGGATTATATTTACAGCGACCGCTTATCCTTTTTAGGACTAGAGTTGGGCGTGATCATTGATCCTCTAAAGATGTGGGTAATTGATCGAGGCAATTCAAGGGAAGAACAACAATAATTTTTGTATAATAACAATACGAGTGTATGAATTCGAATGGGTTACAGATGTGAAAAAATAGAGTATTTATAGTGTAAACCTAATAACTGCTCCTTAAAATCTCGTCTGCCCGTTATGAGTATCATTGGCTCGTTCCAAGCATTACGCCTGATGAATTTATAAGCCAAAGAATAATCTCGAATATTTTGAAATCCGTTAATTTATGGATCGTCTTATACGGACACTGGTGATAATTCGGATGATCTCCTCTTGAGTGATGTTGTTTAGTTTCGGTATGATAATTCGAGAGGTGCTTCTTGATCGAACTTTCGGTTCTTTAGTCAAAGTGAACTTGTCTGACTAGAAAATATTCTCCATGAGTCATCTACTTCACTATCCACATGATATTATTTTACCGACACAAATATTCCTCCCTCTTTTTGGATAGTTACTGAGAAATATCCGAGAAGTAGAAAGAATTTCAGGCGGGAAACAAGACGTATCTGACACCTTTTCTATTTAATGCACGAGACACCCGGTGAATTCTGATTGAAAATGACATCAATGGCAATTGCTGAGGCAATGATGGATTCGTGTCTATAAGTACGAAAATCCTTCTTCCTTTCCACCTTTCCCCAAAATTTTCCATCCCATATATTCTTAGTAATTCTACCATAGACTCACAAGGTCGTAGTCTTCTGCTACTCTAATTTCGGGCGCCACTGAAAGGCATACTACAATTATTGATGAATTCAAAGTGGAAAACAAACTAATATTGAGGAGAAAAGAAAAGTAAATAATTACGAGCAATTGTTTAAGTGTAGGGTGTTGATGATAGGCTATAATTACGTATTTTAGTCGCTTATTACACTCAAATTTACTGCACTTTAATTGAGTTTGAGCTTTAATCGCTAGTGTCTTGCACTAATTGTATGTTTTATGCCTTGTAGGAGTGATTCCGAGCTATGTGGATATTATGGAATGAATTCAAGTGATTTGGAGCTTTGAAGTCTGAGTAAAAGCCCAAGGAATTAAGTCGGGATCATATTCGGGGATCAACGGATGATAGAACAACAAAACGAAGAATCGAGTAGGCATGTTGCACACTGTCTAATAAAATGCACATGAATTTTTGCTCAGAACTCCGTTTGAGCTCCAAAATATATGGTTGGAAAGATAACTCAAAGGGATACAATTTTTATGTTTTACGTTTTTCCAAATTCCAAACGGAACAGGGTGAACAATGCGGTAGAAACTTTGACCGCAGACCTGAGGCGGCCTGAGGCAGTATACTTGCCAAATACCGCGCCCGTACCACGCTAGGGCCGCGGACGTCCAGACCTGGAAACTTGTCATTTTTCGCGTAAGAGAAGGTATAATGTTTGGGCCCGGCCCTACTTGGTATATATACATGGAAAAATGGTATTTTGAGGGGAAGAGACCAATTTTTGACACAAATTCGACCTAAGGAGGCAGAGACATAATAGGAGCAAGGCGGAGAATTCTTCTTCGAGTTTTTCCTTCCTCTTCCTATTTTTCAATTGTGGTTATGAATTTTAGTATTGTAATTTTACATACTATTATGAATAGCTAATTTGTTATCTAGGATTTTGATAGAACTTTTTGTAGGATAAATTCTTGTTATATTTTTATATAATTGAGCCATTGGATTTCTCTACTTGTTCAACTACGTGTTTGTTGTTCATTGAATGACCATCAATTGACTGTGCCTATTTAGTGTGTAGTGCTCGAGAGAGAGTACATATTTAGGTAGTTATTGAACAACGTCACTCCTAACGTATGTGAGAAATCAATACAGTGGGTTTAAAGGCAGGTTTAGAAATAACAAAGCCTTGACGTGGTCATAATGAGCGGTTAGATAAAGCCAACTAGCGTAGTTCGAGAGAATATGTCTAGTAAATTGTTGTAGTTGCTCGAGAGAGAATTACGACATCTAAAGTGCTCACGATCAATAGAGAATACATTGGCAAAATTGTAGGGAATAGCTAGAAGGATTTCAACAATTGGGGAAATCATAACTCATTACTAGAAATCAGGTGATTTCCGTCCAAGGATTTTCGACCAAAATTGGTCGGAAATAAGAGTATTTGGTCGCAAAAGTCAACAAAAGTGTCTGACAGAAAAAATAATTATTTATTAAAATATTTCCAAATTTCCGACCAACATTGGTCGGAAACTGGTCAAATATTTGGTCAAACTTGTGTATAATGTAAAAAATAATTATTTATTAAAATATTTCCGACCAACTTTGGTCGGAAATTGGTCAAATTTTTGGTCAACCTTGTCTACAACGTAAAAAATAATTATTTATTAAAAAAATTCCAAATTGCATTTTTAATTTTTTGTTTCCCGCGCAAGACAAAAAAATCGAAATAATTATAACTCAATATTTCCGACCGAATTCGGTCGGAAAGTGGTCAAATATTTGGTCAGCCTTGTACAAAATGTACAAAAACAATTATTTATTAAAATATTTCCAAGTTTCCGACCGAATTCGGTCGGAAAGTTTAATTTTTTTGTTTATATATTTAATTAACCAACCGAAATAATTATAATTGAATATTTCCAACCGAATTCGGTCGGAAAAATGCTTATATACAAATTAAAAGATAAATTTAATAATATTGTGTGTGTAAATAATAAAGAGGTTTTAAATAAACAATATTTAATATAACTTTATATATATATATATATATATATATACATATATATATATATATATATATATATATATATATATATATATATATATATATATGTATATAGTAGTATCCTTAAGTAATGTTAGGTTTGATTCGACCGTAAATTGATAATTATATTACGTAGAAGTGTATTAGTGACAATTAGCTTATATAAATTGATAATTACACTAAGCATAAGTGGATTGGCCGATGATTTATTCTAAATTCGTAATCATACTACCTAAATGTATAGTATTTGGTCTATAAAGCACACACACATATAATTACTTGATTGAAACATATTATGTGCAAATGTTATATCGAATATAACTTATATACTATAGACACTTAGTATATATATAATACTATACTATATATACATCTTATATATATATATATATATATATATATATATATATATATACACACACACACACACACATCTTAAATTGATAATTACTGTAAGTAGAACTGCATTAATGGTATCCTTAAGTAACATTAACAATCAATGAACTAGTGGTATCCTTATTTAAGTAACAATCGTGATTGATTAGTCGATACATTGATAATTATAAACTAAATGGAAGTGTATTAATTGTGAGCACGTGATTTTTGCCCTGCGAAAACTACTCCCAGAAAATTCAAAATAAAATAGTTTTGAGTTGTTTGTGATTTATTTGTATTTGTCTGGGCATGTTTATTTTATTCTAATCAAGGAAAAATACAAAAAAATAATGTAGGTGCATGTGCATTTAGGAATTAATCTTGCATTTTTTAGAATTAATTAATCATTGGTTTATATAAAATAAAAAATATAAAAAATACGTCTAGGATTCAATTTTATAATTTTTAGGGTTAAAATCATAAATTATTCGCCAATAATTGGAAAATCATAAAAATATGCATTTTTATATTTTTATGTTTAACTGTGTGATTTTGTACTTAACCTAATGTTATTTAAGTTAATTTGGTTTTTAGAATTTAATTTAGGATTTTTTTTAGGTTTTGGGAAAAAGGGGAAAGAAACAAAATGAAAAATGATGAGAAGAAACTCGGACCATGCCAAGTTCCACAGGCCCAAATCGATGCCCTTTTTACCCGGTCCAATTAGGCTGGCAATACGACCGTCCAAGCGACGTCGTTTTTGTCACTCTCAATCTGGGTCGTTGATCTCACTTGATCAACGGTCCAGATCAACTCCTCCATCACCCGACCCGTTCCCATCCAAGACCGATCCGGTCTCAAGGGTAAACGAAGCGACGCCGTTTTCATTTATGAACGGATCCAAGCCATTGATCCCATCAGATCGAATGGCCTGGATTCATCCCACCCTTTCATATATATATTTCAAACCATACCCCTCCCCCCCAAAGCCATACCCCCTTCGCCTTCGTCTCTGACCTAGAGACAGGCCCCAAACACCCGCCGCCTTCAACCACCATGCTCCGCCCACCGGAAATTGCCTCACGGCAGTTCCGGTGGTCCAAACGACCCCATCTTCTCACCACTGATTCCCCTTGACCTCCCCATTCTGAATCCCTAACTCTTATCCCTCGAATCCCAGCCGTGTGCTTCGAATATTAGATTGAAAATCAGGCCGGAACCCTATCTCGTCCAATGGCCTCCAATTTCACACCACAGCTTCCCCAAGTCTTCCTCGTTCCAGTCCCATACTCATTTCCCTTCGAATCAAGCCCAAGCGTTTAGAATATTCATTCGAAGGTCCATACCCTAGCGCCGCCACCAGAGAATGCTTAACTAACACCCAGTAACCTCCTTGACTCCCTCACCCCAAATCCCACCCAGGTTCTGTCCAAATCTTGTTAGAGCTGTTCGAATTTCAGATCGAAGGCAAACCCTAGAGGAACCAACTTTAGACTGTGTACGAGGTTAAAGGTTTGAGGTCTTAACCGACTTTAGTCGAGTGTTCTCAGTCGAGAACACTCGATTAAGGTTCGTTTTGGCTTCAAAATTTCAAAACGACGTGTTAATGAGAATGGGGTTCATTTGGGTTTCTGATTTTTGAGGTATTTCTCCTCTTTTCTTCTTTGATTATTGTTTGTTATTTGCCTAATTAGGTTTCCTTGTTATGTTTGTCAATTAATCCTCCTCCTTTTTCGAACCTTTTTCTGGTCCAGTTTTTCTCGTCTTGGTCAATTGGCATATGTTGCATTGTTTAAGTATGTTTGTCTTTTTAGTTTGTTTGTAAGGGTCAGTGCCCGTAATGTTCTTGCACAAAAACTGTGTCTAGTCTTGTAATTGGTTACTAGTATTACTAGTTCAAATGATCTCACTTTCTGTGATGTCTGATTCCTTGTTTGTTTTGTTGTTCATCATTTTACATATAAATTCAGTTATGTTCATCCAGTATGTGACAGTATTTCATTCATTTTGTTTGATTTAGAATTGTGAACATAGTTAGTCATTCCCATGTATCTGTGTCAATCATGGTCTGAAATTTGACTTTGGTAGTTCAATATGATTTTGTTCAAATGCATTGGTCTTTATTTTTATGCTATTTGATCTGACCTGAGTTCTAGTTTGAATTACTGATTGAATTTGATAAGTTGAATTGGTTATAGCTGATGGATTTGGTGCAGATTGAAAGGGGTTGAGGTAGGATAATACACAGGGGTTAAGAGGGTAATTTGGGAATTGAAAAGTTTAAAAATGGTCAGTTTAAGTGTTCTGTCCAGTAAGTACTAATTAACATTAAACTAATGCATTTGTTTAGTGCTAATGGGGAACAAGATATAATGGTAGGGGAAGGTTTAAAGGAAGTGGATTATGAAATAGGTGCCCATACCTATTTGAATTTAAATAAAGAAAAGACAAGGGTAGTGGGGAACAAGTGAATTAAAAAGAGAATAAAACATGTAGTAGTGGAGGAGGAATATCATGGGCAGAAATACTTTCTTAATTAGCTTAATGCTCCTAAGAGCTGAAAAGTTAATAAAGTTTGGCTATAAATAAGAGGAGCTTTACACAGTGTGAGGGGGTTCTTTTTTTAGTCTTTGAGAGAGTTTCCCTTCTTGAATCATTTTTCTGAGAACAGAACTCATAGAGAGATTTGAGGATCAGTTGTCCTGAGAGCTTTTAAAAACTGAATTCTTCTACACTTTAGAACCTTAAGAGAGCTTGAGAGAGTGTTTTAGACAATCAGCTCACATTGTTGCATTGATTGCAAGAGCAGAAATAGTTCAAATCTCTCTGTTCCTGTTCTGTACTTGGGTGTTCAGGACACTTGAAGGAATTTGGTGATTTATTTGAGGGTTGCTGGGTATTATCTGATTGTTGAAAGGTGTTCTATGACTGTCTAGTCTAATTCCTAGTAGATTCAGTGTTTTGGTTAAGCTTCTTTCTTCCTGGGCTTTGCGACTGTGGTTTGGTCTTGAGCTTGGCCCTGTTTGTTGCTGTTGACTGTCAACCTGTTGGTGTTATTGTTTGTTGCTGCTACTGTTGTATTGTTGTGGCTGATCTCTTCTTCTTCCATTGTAACTGATTTCCAGGTACACAACTGTAACTTTGGCATTTGTAAGTTGAAAACATGGAGTTTGAATATACGTGAAGAGTTGAAATTTTGTTTTGGTTTCTATATGACTAATGTATTTAAATTACTCAGTCACTACTGTTAGTATATAGATCCCTGTTAGTATGTAGTAAGTGGACTGAAATGGAGTTGTATGAGAATTTTTTTTAATATAGTTCATAATGAAACATGTTAGCATCTGGTAACTGATTCATGTAGTTAAAAATGAGCTTGTTGGGCTGTTAAATTAATTGGGACTGTGACTGTTAGATTACTGGATCATTGGATTCTGTTCGACTAAGTTTGAATGTCAGTTTTTATGCCAATGGTTAATTCGGGAAAGTACCACATCAATTGAAAGGAAAAGAAAAGTGTAGAATGTAAATAGTATTGGAATTCGGTTAAAGCGTCGACTGTAGGCATTAGCTAGTTAGTTTAGTGCGTGTGTTTAGTTTAAACACTTAAAGCTAGAAATAACTGGAGTTAGCGTTCTACTTTGGAACCTGTGATATTGTGCTTGCATTAAGTGCCGTTGTTCAAATTGGTAATAGCAGTCATGTAAATGTCGAACTAGATGTTAGGATGGCAGTGGCATAAGACGTAGGTTGATCCGTTAGTTAAAAATAGAGTTGGGGTGTCAATTGCACGTTTTGGAAATATAAAATCATTTTGCGAGTTGTTCACCTGCTTTCAGCGCATTATTAATTCGTTTTAATTACAATAGGTAATGAATTAGTGAATTGGTATTAAACTAGTGGCATAGAAACTTCATTTAGGATCGTTTAAGTTAATATGAGCAATCTGGACCATACCGTGGCCCAATTGTATGGATCATTCGAGTTTGGTAACAAGCCCACCCCCTTAGGCCTCTGACATGCTTGCTAGCCCGATGATTTGATCAAAGGCCCCAAAATTGGGCATTTTAAACACGCTGTTTTTTTTAATATATTAGTTCATAAACCAACTAAGTTTTTTTATTATTAGAGACAATGATATTAAATAGAAAATCATAGTCGCTTTAGGATCGTCCTTTTAAATAAACGAGATGAGCCTCGCCAAATAAAATGCACAGATTGCGGGGCCCTTACAAATGTATGTATTAATTACTTAGAACTCGGGATCGACCGCTTAGCGAACTTCACGGCCATTTCCCAAAATAACCTCGCGTTAGTCTCTTTAGGCGCGTACTTTAAATAACATTACTTTCTTAAACTCGGGTGCACATTTGTGTGACCCAAATCCAAATCTCAACAAAGTTGAAATGCGTCAATAACCACGGTTGCATTGATGTGACGTGGTTCGAGATGTATTTTCACGACGTTGCAATTCTCGTTAAAAATAATAATAATAAAAGCGGTAAACAGTTAAAATTTGCACATAGGTTCAACATGTATTAAAATCAGATAAATAAGCCGAATATGACAGTTGAACGACCGTGCTAGAATCACGGAACTCGGGAATGCCTAACACCTTCTCCCGGGTTAACAGAATTCCTTACACGAATTTCTGGTTCGCGGACTGCAATACAGAGTCAATTTTTTCCTCGATTCGGGATTTAACCGGTGACTTGGGACACCATAAATCTCCTAAGTGGTGACTCTGAATTAAATAATAAATCCCGTTTCGATTGTCCTTTAATTGGAAAAACTCCCCTACGCCCCTACGGGCGCGGGTGAAAAAGGAGGTGTGACAGCTCTGGCGACTCTGTTGGGGACATAACCTAGAATCTCTGGTTCAGGGTTCAAGAATTCGAGCCTGTAATAATTGTTATTATTTGGCTTCATTTATTATTTGATCTTATTACATATTTTGGCCTAAATGTGCAAAATGTTGCTTTTATCGCTTTGATATTATCTGAACTGTATATAAACTGCTACGAAACTCTTCTCTTCTCACCTTCGGGGATGTGCTTACTGGTTGAGACTCCCTATTCTGTTAGTGTCATACCCTGAAATAAGAAAAAGGCAGCCGGACGATCTCGCGGGTCCCCGGTATGTAGCCCCCTCCTCGACTCGAGTTGTCCGCTCGGGTACACAGCCTAGAACAAATACCCAAGTTACGAACCTAGAATAACTCAGCTTCATGCCGGATCCCTAGTAGGAATGTTTGTTTGCATCATGTGCATTTGACTTTGGAGGCTCAACACAGGGGTTGGGTCTGTCTAGGAAAGGTGTACCAAAACGACAAAAGACCATCCTGATGCATCCAACTTGCTACCTGTGCATTTATTTGCTTCGGACTTGCATGCTGACCGGCTTTTGAATACTTTAAGGAAAGAGAGATAGAGGTAGTTAATCGCCTGTTTTGAAAAAAATCAATGTCCAAATAGCGTCGAAACTCTATCGAATTTTTGAGAAAATGAAAAAAAGGGGTTTTGTTTATGAAAAATGGTTTTATTTGCCATTGAAAAGAGGCTTGTTTTCAAAAGAAGTTTGTTTTATCTACCCGAACTACGCCGGTTTGATTCTCACAGGGTGCGGGATACGTAGGCAACCCTCATCGGATCCAACCTCCCCTTTACAAAAATGTCAAAATTTTAATTCATAAATAAGTCGGGTGATGCCGTTTTTGTCAAAATAGCCGAATGTTCCCAAAAGGGATGCCGGAAGGCTGACTTTGCATAAACGGCCACTTGTAGTCATTTTTTGGATTTTTGACCGGTTGACTCACCCAGCCTCAAAATCTTCGTTCCCGAAGTGCTGAAAGGCCGTGTTCGGAACCAGATCTTTCTTTTAATCTGTGAAAAATTAAAAATAGCCAATTGGTTGAGTCAAATAAATTTTATTTTTCGCTTAATCACCTTAATAAATGTGCAGGATGAGCACGATGCAAAATGAACCTTTTTCAATAATGACTAAAATTCCTTTCAAGTTGCGGCTATGGTGGGATGATTTAGGTGGAGAAGGGCAAGATGAGGTCAAGAAATATCTAAAAGGTCTTACGGGTTTATTGGAAATCTAGCCTCGGGGGGATATCATAAGAGCTTTGGTCACCTGCTGGGACGCGACACACAATGTCTTCCACTTCTCTGATTTTGAACTCACCCCGACTTTGGAGGAAATAGCCGGGTACATCAGAAATGCTGAAGTTTCGTTGAGGCAAAAATACCTGGTTGCTCCAAGAGTTGTCACTGTGCATCGGTTTTTAGATTCGTTAAAGATACCCAGGATGGTCCATAACCTAGATTTGGCCGCAGGTTTTTGTAATCCGCGCTTTATATACGACAGATACGGTCATGTCGGAGGATTCAACAACCCGGGTAACAAGTTATGCAGCAAAAGTAACCGTCAGAAATGGGACGAGCATATACGAGTGGCTTTTATGATAACCTTTTTGGGCCTTTTGGTATTTCCAAGGAAAGACGGAAATATTGATCTGAAAATAGCCGGGGTCGTCAGTACCTTGCTCACTCAAGATGAAAGCACTCTTGCGCCTATGATAATATCTGATATCTTCCGAGCTCTCACAGCCTGCAAAGCTAGAGGGAACTTTTTCGAGGGGTGTAACTTGTTGCTACAAATATGGATGACTGAGCATCTCTGCCACCATTCCCAGCTCTTCAGTTATGGTTCCTTGAAGAAAACTTGCATAGAAGAGTTCTACACAAAAATCAAGGGGGTCAGTCTACCCGAAGGAGTTACGGCGTGGACATCATTCTTTCGGACCCTCACCGCCAGCCAAATACAGTGGACACTAGGATGGTTGCCCGTTGACGAGGTCATGCACATGCTGGCAGCTAGGACCCACTTTCTATTGATGGGGCTCAAGAGCATTCAGCCTTATGCGCTATATTGGGTTTTGAGACAACTGGGGAGATACCAAACAGTGCCACATGAGGAAGATCTTAGTGCTCAAGTGATTGAGATTAGCCCTGACGGATAGTTCCCTGAAGCAAGAGTCCGTCAGATCTGGAGTGAATGCCAATATTTAAAAGCAGATACTTGCGTACAGGATCAGGCCAAAGGCGAAGTGGCACCAGGATACCTTGCTTGGTACATGAGAGAACTTGAGCACGAAAGGCTGGCTAAAAGACCCCATCTCCAGGAATTCGTCAAGGCGTCGCAAGAACAGTGGGATTGGTTGGCTAAAGAGCACGAGTACAAGGTTACAATTGGAAAGTTGGAGAAGCAAGTTATATATTTGAAATTTGAGAAAGATTTGCATATCGCTGCAGATGAGGGAGAAAAGAGAAAACTAGCTCAGGAAAACGAGGCCCTCAAAACTCAAATCCAGGAAATGAAAATAGCTACCAGAAACCCGAAGAGAAGCCGGGCTAATGAAAGGCTCATAAACGGTCTAAAGAAGAAAGTCCTCGAGTATCAAGAAGACCGGGAAAAATCTAAAGCTGGTCTAGCGAGAATCCAGGTGAAATGGATAAAGAAGGCAGAAGAATGAGCACGGTCTATGCAACAAATGAAGGGGGACTACGAAAGGAACATCACTATATTGAGAGAAACAATATCCACTCTCAAAAAGCGGATCTTCAGACAAGCCCGGGATGCCAGAGCAGATAGGAAGCGCTACTATGATCTAATGGCCCGAATGGAGAAACAGATGAATGAGTTTCAGGATCAACGCCTTTACAACGCTCAAATGCTAGGGACGCAGAATCAATAAATAGAGCGATTGCTTATGGAAAGGGACAGAATCAAGGGAAGAATCGACGATATCGGGTACTACATCACCATAAAGTGCCTAGCTTGTGAGGATATGTCTCGTACCACCTTTTGTGCTTCAATAATGATTTATGTCCACCAGATCATAGAAGATTTGAAAGATCTGCAAAGGGGCCTTGCACCAAAGCTCGCGGCGAGCCCGAACGATGCCCCGCGGGCGCCAAAATTCAAAACTCTGAAACATTCATAGTTTGAGTCTGTATTTTCCTCATAGTTTGAGTCTGTTGTCCGTCGGAGTTTGTATTTCCCTTTTTGGCATAAAGTCTGTAGTCTGTATCAAGTCTGTCAATTTCCTTTCAAAAATGTTTTGCCTTGTAATAAAACGTTTTGCTATTAAAGGTTGAAAAATCCAAAAATGGTGTCTTTATTCTCCGCACTTGTGGTAGAACTACGCGCGGTCTAATTCATGCGGGGACATGATACGTAGACAATCCACATAAGATTCGACCACCACTAAAATAAAAAGAGAAAGGCAAAGTGAATAAAAGAAAGGAAAAAAAGAAATAAAAAGAGAGATAAAGAAAGTTTCAGAAACACTTAAATGAGGCACAAACAAAGTAAGCCGGAATGACGCATGCGGTCGAAGCAAAGACATGTTAGAAATGGTTAAACTGCCTAGGAACATTGCATCCCCCAACGTGAAATTGCAATATGTGTTAAACTCTAATGTTAACAAGTTTGTTGTCCTTCCAGAGATTTCGAACCAGTTAGTTTGTTAGAACGTTCTGGCAGATTACCATTACCCAACAAGATCCAAAGGGCCCATACTAAAAAGCATGACTAGTTCAGACCAAAGTGTCGAAGATGAAAGGACAGAGAATCAAATGTTGAAGGAGGAAATGGATAAGATGAGACAAGAGATGAAAGAAATGCAACTGACCTTAGCTAGGGTACAAAAAGTGCCTAACCCTCCCGTTACTCCCACTCTCCCACCAGGACACTCGCCGGAATACCCTCCCCCCGGCCCTTCGACAAGCTTCCCCAGTCACCAATACTATCAGGGAAGAAATGCCTATGATACCCAAGCTTCACAACCCAATCAGAACCCTCCTCCACCAAATGTTCCTATTTTCGTGGCACCCCCACCAGCCACGCTGCAAAGATCATCCAGCAAGCCGTTGTTTCAGGCTCACGATAACCAATATTACCCCCTGAACCAACCTTCAAAGCACCCGAGCCTTATACTTATAATACTCACTTCGAGATCCCGGTAGAGACTGAAAAGCCGGCTAAGAGCCCAGAGCAAAATGAAGTGCTTCAAAAGTTTAAAAGCCTGGAGCAGTCCTTCAGGAATATCCATGGGTTAGGCAACCAAATCAGTGTGGCCTACAAAGATCTGTGCCCTTTCCCTGACGTTCAATTGCCGGCAGGGTTCAAGATGCCAAAGTTTGATCTATACGAGGGGCACGGTGATCCAATGGCACATCTGCGAGGTTTTTGCAGTAAGATGAGAGGAGCAGGTGGTAAAGATAAGCTGCTGATAGCTTACTTTGGTCAGAGTCTTAGCGGTTCTGCACTGGAATGGTACACAAGACAGGATCCGAGCAGGTGGTACACCTAGGACGATCTAGCACAAGCATTTGCAGGTCACTTTCAGTACAACCTTGAGATCGTCCCTGACCGTCTCACATTGCTGAAACTTGAGAAGAAGCCCGGGGGAAGCTTCCGAGAATTTGGGTTCCGCTGGAGAGAGCAGGCGGCAAGAGTTGATCCTCCGATGAGAGAGGGGGAAATGGTGGACTACTTTCTGCAGACTCTGGAGCCAACTTACTTCGGTCACCTGGTGATGTCAGTTGGGAAATCTTTCAACGAAGTAGTAAAAATGGGCGGTATTATTGAAGAGGGACTTAAGTCCAACAAAATCCTAAGCTATTCGGCGATTATAGCAACCACTCAGGCCATCTAGAGCGGCACGGGAGGAGCGCTCGGAAAGAAGAAAAAGGAAGATGTTGCAACAGTCGAGGCAGGTACTTGGTCCAGATTCAGAGGTCCCTCCCCTCACTACCAACCTAGACCCCATCACTCAAATTACCCACACATTCCATACGGCCCTCCATAGCCCTACTACCCACTATAAGAGCCACATTTCTCTGTCCATCACGCCCAAACTTACACCCAGCCTCCGGCTCGCCCACAATGGCATGCGCTGGCTCCCCAGAATACATATCCACCTCCACAAAACACATATCCACCTCCACAAAATACATATCCACCTCCAAAAAACATATATCCACCACCAAGGGCCTACAGGAATCCTTCGGGACTAGGTTTCCGTGGGAATCAGACTTTCAGGAATGAAAGGGTGCAGAGGCAGAGAACATTCACTCCGCTGGGACAAACCTATACTACTTTGTTCCACAAATTGAGGCAGTTAGGCCTATTGAGTCCTGTGGAGCCCAAATTGCCAAATCTCCTTCCCAAAAATCTGGACCACTCGCTAAGTTGTGAATATTGTTCGGGGGCTCCCGGGCATGATACTGAGAAGTGTTGGAAGTTGAAGACTGTCGTACAAGATCTTATTGACACAAATAAGATCGAGGTCCAGGAGCCAGAGTCACCTAACATCAATCAGAACCCGTTGCCAGCACACCATGAAGCCCACATGATCAAACTAGTGCACGAAGGAGGGAAGCTCAAGAAGCCCTTACAAACGGTAATGATGATCCGTGCCAGTCCGAAAGAAAAGTCGATCAGTGGAAAGGCGGTAGTACAGTCAGAAAGGGTAGAAGGCAAGCCAGTGGTGGTGATGGGGAAGAGTTCGTCTGATGTTGCCAAGAATCTTGAGCCGGTCAAAGTAACGGTGCAAGGGATATCAAGCAAGCCAGTAGCCGTGAAGGGGGCATGCACAGGACCAGTTGTTATCAGGCCAGTAATATAGTTGCCAATAATCAGCGAGAAAGCTGTGCCATGGAGCTACAGTCAAGTAATGGTAATGCATAAGGGGAAGGAAGTTGTGGAGGAAATATGTGAGGCACAGGGGTTAACTCATTCGGGAAGGTGTTTTGCTCCCATAGAGTTAAGAAGGGCCAATCCAGTAGCGACAAAGAATCCAATTACCGAGGAAGAGGCGGAAGAATTTTTAAAGAAAATAAAGGCGCAAGATTACTCCATTGTGGAGCAGTTGAGGAAGACCCCGGCACAGATCTCATTGTTATCATTGTTGATCCATTCAGACGAGCACTGCCAGGTATTGATGAAAATTCTGAATGAAGCCCATGTTCCGGATAAGATCTTTGTGAACCATCTGGAGAAAATAGCAAAAAAGATTTTCGAGGTCAACAGGTCACTTTTTCAGACGATGAGTTGCCCGTGGAGGGTACAAAACATAATAGAGCCCTTTATTTGACTGTGAAGTGTGAAGACTCGGTAGTCACTCGAGTACTGATTGATAATGGGTCCAGTGCCAATATCTATCCTTTGGCCACATTGAACAAACTGAAGGTCGATGGTGACAGGATTCACAAGAACAACATCTATGTTTGAGGGTTTGATGGTGGTGGTATAGACACAGTGGGTGACATCATACTTGAATTGACAATTGGTCCAGTCGAGTTCACCATGGAGTTTCAAGTGTTAGACATGACAGTGTCATATAATCTTCTGTTGGGGCGACCCTAGATCCACGCCGCCAAAGCAGTGCCTTCTACATTACATCAAATGGTCAAGTTCGAGTGGGATAGGCAAGAGATCGTAGTACAGGGGGAAGACAATGCAAGCGCCGTAAGTGATGTCATCGTGCCCTTCATAGAGACTGATGATGATAAGGGACCGTGGGTTTACCAGGTTTTCGATACAGTTTTAGTGGACAAATTTCCCGAAGGTGAAAGCATCCCACTTCCCAAAATAGCAGCTGCAACTGTCATGGTAGCCTCGGAGATGTTGAAGAACGGGTTTGTGCCAGGCAAGGGTTTAGGGGCTGATCTTCAGGGTATTGTTCAGCCGGTTTCTTTGCCGAAAAATCTAGATACCTTTGGGTTGGGGTTCAAGCCTACAACGGCGGATGTGAGACGGGCCCGCAAGTTGAAGAAAAGAGTCTGGGTCCTTCCCAAGCCAATCCCGCGCCTATCCAGATCATTTGTCAGAGCAGGTATCAGAAAGTTGTCGGTCCCAAAAGTTCTCGGACCATTGATTGGGCCAGATGGAGATTTGAATGAGGGCTTTGAAAGGCTGTTCGCCGATGTCAACATGATAAAAGCTGGAGAAAGGTCCAGTAGGTTAGATGTACAGTTTGTGGGGCCTAGGAAAAATATCAACAATTGGATGGCTACTCCCCTTCCTACCCGGAGGGAGTCTTGGTAGTGGGCTCTGATTTTTTTTCTTGTCTTTTTGGATTATTCCAGGGTTGTAATCCAGTTTTGTTTTGTATTCGGCAAAGTGTGAAACTCTGTTATCCCGTATTTTAATAAAGTGAAAGCTTTTTTTTCTTCTTATTTTGTTCTAATTTTGTTTTCTTCTTTTCTCTTTCTGAACAGTTCTCTTTATATTGGTTCTAATGACATGACATGCACAACGGATCTTCAACCCAGTCTAAAAAATCAATCTTATTCCGAACTAATTGTACAAGAGGTCGATTATGATGATGAATCGGAATACGATGAGGATGAAGCCTTCGAAGAGATAAACAAAGAGTTAAGCTAGTTTGAAGAGAAATCCAAGCCCAACTTAAATGACACAGAAGCCATCAATTTAGGGGATGCAGATGATATCAGGGAAACTAAAATAAGCATCCACATTGCACCGAATATCAGGGAAGAACTAATCAAAGCACTTATTGAGTTCAAAGACGTTTTTGCATGGTCGTATGATGACATGCCGGGGTTAAGCACGGATTTAGTGGTTCACAAATTGCCCATTAACCCGGTATGCCCTCCCGTCAAGCAGAAATTGAGGAAGTTCAAAATAGACATGAGTGTGAAGATTAAAGAGGAAGTAACCAAGCAGCTGCAAGCAAAGGTTATTCGGGTCACTCGATATCCTGATTGGTTGGCTAATGTGGTGCCAGTGCCGAAGAAAGATGGGAAGATCAGGGTGTATGTCGATTACCGCAATCTGAACAGGGCAAGCCCAAAGGATAACTTTCCATTACCCAACATCCATATCTTGATCGATAATTGTGCCGGACGTGAGAACGGGTCTTTTGTGGATTGCTATGTCGGGTATCATCAGATTCTGATGGATGAAGATGATGCGGAGAAGACGGCTTTCATTACACCGTGGGGGACTTATTGCTACCAGGTAATGCCATTTGGTTTGAAGAATGCTGGGGCAACGTACATGAGAGCAATGACTACTATGTTTTATGACATGATACACAAAGAGATTGAGGTATACGTGGACGATGTGATCATAAAATCCAAGCATCAGGAAGACCACGTAGCAGACCTGAGGAAAATTTTCCCAAGACTTCGAAGGTATGATATTAAGCTCAACCCGGACAAATGTGCATTTGGTGTCCCATCGGGAAAGCTGTTGGGATTCATCGTCAGTCGGTGAGGCATTGAGTTGGACCCGTCAAAGATCAAATCCATCCAAGATTTGCCACTGCCGAAGAACTAGACAGAAGTAATGAGTCTGTTGGGAAGGTTGAATTATATCAGCAGGTTTATTGCTCAACTCACAGCAACTTGTGAACCCATTTTTCGGCTACTGAAGAAAGATGCTGCGGTAGAATGGACGGCAGAATGTCAGGAAGCATTTGACCAAATTAAAGGATATTTATCAAATCCACCTGTGTTGGTTCCACCTGAGCCGGGAAGACCGTTAATTCTTTATCTAACGGTCTTGGAGAATTCGTTTGGCTGCGTACTGGGGCAGCACGACATTACGGGAAGGAAGGAGCAATCCATCTATTATCTCAGCAAGAAGTTTACAGGTTATGAGGTTAAGTACACTCAACTCAAGAAGACATGTTGCGCCCTAACTTGGGTGGCCCAGAAATTGAAGCATTATCTGTCATCATATACTACTTATCTCATCTCACGCTTGGATCCACTGAAGTATATTTTTCAGAAGCCTATGCCCACAGGGAGATTGGCAAAATGGCAGATATTACTCACAGAATTCGACATCGTCTATGTGACGAGGACGACCATGAAGGCCCAAGCATTGGCTGATCACTTGGCTGAGAATCCTGTTGATGAAGAATACGAGCCCTTGAGAACGTATTTTCCTGATGAAGAAGTGATGCATATAGATGAGTTGGAAATAACCAAGGAACCAGGATGGAAGCTTTTTTCGATGGAGGCGCAAATGCGAAGGGAGTTGGAATAGGAGAGGTACTTATTTCTGAAACAGGACATCATTATCCTGTTACGGCTCAGCTGCGTTTCTATTGTACCAACAACATGGCTGAGTATGAGGCATGCATTTTGGATCTACAGCTAGATGCAGACATGGATGTCCAGGACGCTTTGGTCTTGGGAGACTCGGACCTCCTGGTGCATCAGATTCAGGGTGAATGGGAAACAAGGGATTTGAAACTCATACCATATCGACAATGTTTGCACGATCTGAGCAAGAAATTTTGATCAGTGGAGTTCAGACACATCCCAAGAGTTCATAATGAGGTTGCCAATGCTTTTTCCACCTTAGCATCGATGTTGCACCACCCAGACAAAATTCATGTTGACCCGTTGCATATTCAGGTTCGGGATCAGCATGCTTATTGCAATATGTTAGAGGAAGAACTGGATGGCGAACCATGGTTCTATGATGTCAAGGAATACCTCAGGATGGGGATATACCCGGAGCAGGCCACCAGAGATCAAAAGAGAGCCATTCGGCGACTGGAAAATGGATTTTTCCTCAGTGGATGAGTGTTGTACAAAAGAACACCAGATTTGGGATTGCTGAGATGTATAGATGCTAGTCAAGCCACGACAGTTATGACAGAGGTACATGCTGGAGTTTGTGGGCCACATATGAGCAGATATATATTGGCGAAGAAGATTCTTCGAGCAGGGTACTATTGGCTCACTATGGAGCGTGATTGTATCAGTTTCGTGCGGAAATGCCATCAGTGTCAGATTCACAGAGATCTGATTCATTCTCCGCCAACAGAATTGCATACAATGTCAGCACCATGGCCATTTGTTGCCTGGGGCATGGATATCATTGGACCAATTGAGCCAGCAGCATCTAACGGGCATAGGTTCATTCTGGTGACCATCGATTATTTCACTAAGTGGGTTGAAGCTAAAACTTTCAAGTCGGTAACTAAGAAGGCAGTGGTAGATTTTGTTCACTCCCATATCATCTGTAGATTTGGAATCCCAAAGGTGATCATCACGGATAATGGTGCTAATCTTAACAACAATTTGATGAAAGAGGTAGTATGTCAACAGTTTAAGATTACACACCGCAATTCCACCCCATATCATCCCAAGGCGAATGGAGCAGTTGAGGCAGCCAACAAAAACATAAAGAAGATACTTCGGAAGATGGTAGAAGGTTCAAGGTAATGACATGAAAAATTACCATTTGCATTGTTGGGTTATCACACTACCGTCCGTACTTCAGTAGGGGCAACTCCTTATTTGTTGGTATATGGAACTGAAGCAGTAATACCGGCGGAAGTTGAAATTCCATCCCTTAGGATTGTCGCTAAAGCTGAGAGTGATGATGACGAGTGGGTCAAAACCCGTTTGGAGCAGTTGAACTTGATTGATGAAAAAAGATTAGAAGCTGTGTGTCATGGCCAATTATATCAAAAGAGAATAGCAAGATCATACAACAAAAAGATGCATCCCCGGAAGTTTGAAGTGGGCCAGCAAGTGCTGAAACGCATCCTCCCACATCAGGCTGAGGCAAAGGGCAAGTTCGCCCCGAATTGGCAAGGGTCATTCATTGTAACCAGAGTGTTATCCAATGGCGCTTTATGTTTAACAGATATCGAAGGGAAATGCGTCGACATGGCTATCAATTCTGACGCAGTTAAGAGATATTATGTATGATCTCTTTTGATTGTAATTGTTGTTTGTTTGCATTTGGCACGGTATCGGAGAATGAAATGACGGAGGCAATTTGTTCTTCCATCCAAACACTTCAACCTTTGCTTCCCCTTTTGAGCCTTATTTATTCTTTCATACCCCTCTTTTGGAATCAACAATGAAAAAATGAAAGAAAAAGAGAAGAGAAAATAATGATAATAAAGACGAAAGAAAAGTCACAAGAAAAACAAAGGAATTGGGAACTACGTTTGACCTGATTCCTCAAAAAGGATACGTAGGCGCCTCACGGTTCGGTCATAGTGTAACAAAAAATAAAAATCCCCAAGCAAGAAACTGGGGCAGAAGGTGTGTTTGTAATTTTGGGAAGGAAGTTTGATTCCAAGAGTTGTAATGTTTTACTCATCAAAATTATTTTGAACCTTTTGATACCCCTTTTTCTTTTAGCCATACACAAAAACCCATATTGATGTCCAAAAAAGACCTCCCGATCAGTATCCGAGAAGTGCCAAGTCATGCAAACGGAAGTCGGGAATAACACTCTGATCCCCAGCAGAGAAGAGGATCATAAGATGGAAATGAATTGGTAGCCGAAAGAATCCCCAGCAGAGAGAGTCATATCGGTAACACTCCAATCCCCAGCTGGGAAAAATAAAATAAAATGAGAGAGTCTTATCGTTGAAAACCTCCACAGGCACCATAAGGCGACGTAAGTTGAGAGAAATAAAACGAGAGAGTCTTATCGGTGAAAACCTTCACAGACACCATAAGGCGACGGGAGTTGAGACCTCCAAAACTTATTTCGATCACGCTCCTAAGTCCCAAATCACCTCCCGAATCTATTCGGACCATCGGAACTCACATCTGAGACCTCTAACACATAAGTCAACATCTAGTTGACTTTTCCAACTTAAGTTTTCTCAAAAGAGACTAAGTGTCTCAAACCTTACCAAATCCATTCTGAACCCGAGCCAACCAACCCGATCACATGTAGAACCGATACACAAAGCAATAAGAAATAGAAATGGGGGAAACAGAGCGGTAACTCATGAGACGACTGGCCGGGTTGTCACATCCTCCTCCTCTTAAACAAACGTTCATCCTCGAACGAGTCAAGAGACATACCTGAAGCCTGAAACGGGTGAGGATATCTGCTCCGCATCTCCCACTCAGTCTCCCAGGTAGCCTCCTCCACGGGCTGACCTCTTCACTGCCCTTTCACTGAAGCTATATCCTTTGACCTCAACTTTCGAACCTGGCGACCCAAAATAGCTACTAGCTCCACATTATAGGTCAAATCATCATCCAACTGGACCATGTAGAAATCCAGAATATGTGACGGATCCCCAATATACTTCTGGAGCATAGAAACATAAAATACCGGATGCACACTCAACAAGTTGGGTGGCAAAGCAAGCTCATAAGCCACTTCCCAATCCTCTGAAGCACCTCAAAAGGCCCAATGAACCGAGTACTCAATTTACCTTTCTTCCCAAATCTCATGACACCCTTTATGGGAGAAACCTTCAACAGAACCTTCTCATTAACCATGTAGGACACATCTTGAACCTTCCTGTCAGCATAACTCTTCTGCCTCGACTACGCTGTACGAAGCCTCTCCTGAATTACCTTCACTTTTTCTAAATCATCCAGCACCAAGTCTGTCCCCAATAGCCTAGCCTCACCCGGCTCGAACCAACCAACTGGAGATCTGCCTCCCATACAAAGCCTCATATGGAGCCATCTGAATACTCGACTGGTAGTTGTTGTTGTAAGCAAACTCTGAAAGTGGTAGAAATTGATCCCATTACCCTCCGAAATCAATGACACAAGCGTGCAACATGTCCTCCAGTATCTGAATAGTGCGCTCGGACTGTCTGTCCGTCTGAGGGTGAAAAGTTGTGCTTAACTCAACCTGAGTACCCAACTCTTGCTGCACAGACCTCCAAAACTGTGAAGTAAACCTGAGTGCCCTTATCTGACATGATGGAAACCGGGACACCATGAAAATGAACAATCTCCCAGATATAGATCTCTGCGCACCGCTCTAAAGAATAGGTAGTACACTCAGGAATAAAGTGCGCTAACTTGGTCAACCGATCCACAATCACCCAAATAGCATCGAACTTCTTCAATGTCCCTGGAAGCCGAACTACAAAGTCTATAGTGATTCTCTCCCACCTCCACTCTAGAATATCCATCCGCTGAAGCAAGCCACCCGGTCTCTGATACTCATATTTCACCTGCTGACAATTGAGACACCGAGCTACAAATCTCACAATGTCTTTCTTCATTCTCCTCCACCAATAATGCTGCCTCAAATCCTGATACATCTTCGCGGCACCCAGCTGAATGGAATACCACGAGCTATGGGCCTCCTCCAGAATCAACTCCTGAAGCCCATCCACATTGGGCACACATATCCGGCTCTGCATCCTCAATACACCATCATCACCAATGGTCACATCTCTAGCATCATCATGCTGAACTCTGTCCTTAAGGACAAGCAAATGTGGATCATCATATTGGCGCTCTCTGATGCGATCATATAAGAAAGACCGAGAAAGCACACAAGCCAATACCTGACTAGGCTCCGAAATATCTAACCTCACGAACCGATTGGCCAAGGCCTGAACATCAACTACAAGAGGTCTCTCCCCAACTGGAATATATGCAAAACTCCCCACACTCACCGTCTTTCGGATCAAACCATCAGCCACCACATTGGTCATCCGCGGATGGTACAATATAGTGATATCATAATCCTTTAGCAACTCCAACCACCTCCACTGCCTCAAATTGAGATCCTTCTACTTGAACAAGTGCAAAGTATCGGAAGAGACTCACGAGGCATACCTAAATAACAAGCAAAGTATGATGACACATAAGAAAAGGTGGAACCGAGATCAAATAATATAGAGGCATCTTTGTGGAAAACGGAAACAATACCTATAATGACAGCATCGGAAGCAATAGTAATGGGTCTAGCTGGAAGTGCATAGAAATAGGCCTGACCGCCACTTGATCGACCTCCCCTTCTAGGGTGACCCCTATCTGACTGACCTCTATACCTAGTTGGCTGGGCGGGTGGTTGTGAAGTAACTGGCACCGAAGATGATAGCTGACTCCTCTACTGAGATGAACTCGCAAGACAACGAGGGCACTGCCTCCACATATGACCCATCTCCCCACACTCATAACAACTCCTAGGTGCTGGAGAAGGGGACTGAAGGGAACCCCTCGCACTGGAGTGACTAGCAGATGCACCTGGCATAGAATAGCCCTGAACTGATGGAGCACGGGACGAACTCTGAGCTGGAAGGGCACTAAGTGATGACTGGCCCTGATGAGAACTGTGAGAACCATGACTCGATGACGCCCCATGATAACCTGGGCGAGCTGGCTGAACATGCCTGAATGGATGGCCTCAGCCATACCGAAATTGACCTCTCAAAAGAGCACCACTATAGCTACCAGATCCTCGAGGCCTCTTGGCCTCCCTCTCCTCTCACGCCTGACCACGAATAGACTCAATCTCACGGGCAACATCCACAACCTCCTCAAAAGTAGCACCAGTCACCCTCTCCATGATAATGAGAATACGAAGCTGATAAGTGAGGCCATCAACAAACCTCTTAATCCTCTCTCTATCTGTCGGGACCAACCAAATAGCATGGCGATCTAACTCGAAGAACCTCATCTCATACTACATCACAGTCATCTCTCCCTGATGCAACCACTCAAACTGCCTGCGTAGATCCTCTCTGCGAGACTGCGGCACATACTTCTCCAGAAAGAGAACGGAGAACTACTGCTAGGTAAGGGGTGCTGCATCAATAGGCCTACGCCTCTCAAAAGCCTCCCATCAAGTGAAGGCAGCTCCAGAATACTAATTAGAAGTGAAAGCAACCTGCTAGTTTCAAGAATACCCGCTGTACGAAGCATCCTCTGACACTTATCCAAGAAACCCTATGCATCCTCGCCCTCTGCACCACTGAAGGTAGGAGGCTGAAGTCTACCAAACCTCTCCAACCTACGATGCTCGTCCTCTGGCATGGTAGGAACTACATAGTCCTGAGCAGTTACAATTGACTGGGCTGGATGTGACCCCGGGGTCTAATGTCCTTGCAAGACCTGCTCAGGTGTGCAAATGGCGGGAGTCTGAGTACATCCCCTGACCTGAGAAGTAGCTGCAGTTGTAGTAGCTGAGACCGCCTGAGCTAGGCCATTACAAACTGATAGGATCTAAGCCAAGGCCTCCTGAAGACCGGGAATCGCAATGGACACATCTAGTGCCTGAGCTGGTGCTGTTGGAGCATCCACAATCGAGACCTGATCTTGAACTAGGGCGGCTGGTAGATCTGCATGTGTTGCATTAGCTGCTGTGCGGGCCACACCCCTACCCCTACCGTGACCGCATCCTCGTCCTCTAGTGGCCACAACCGGTAGTCGTCCATCCTGACCGGTAGCGCGTGTCCTCACCATCTGTGAGAATAGAATAACAGAAGTTTAGTACTGGGATCAACGAATTCGCACGACAAGAATTTCAAGAATATGAAGTTTTCCTAAAGGTTCTACAGCCTCTCGAGGATAAATACAGACGTCTCTGTACCAATCCGCGAGACTCTACTAAACCTGCTCATGACTCGTGAGACCTATGTAACCTAGGCTCTGATACCAACTTGTCGCGCCCTAAACTCGGACCTGGTCGTGATGGCGCCTCTCGTGAAGACAATGCCAGCCGACCCATTTCCAATTCATCTTTAAAATAATTAAGTAACAAAACTAAGTCTGAATCATACTCATAAATCTCAAAAGAAGGTAAATAAATAGTAAAATTTGCGAAAAACAATCCAACACAGCCCGATACCGGGGTGTCACTAGTCATGAGAATCTATCAATACACTACCAGTCTAAAATGTCTACAAAGCTATTATAGAATAAGTGCAAGGGAAATAAATGAGATAAGGGGGAGAAACAAGGGACTGCGGAAGCCAAACAGCTACCTCGTGAACTCTAAAGTCTGCCGGGAGCTCTCAACTCTCGCTAGTACGGTCAGCAATGCCTAAATCTGCACACGGGGTGTAGGGAGTAAAGTGAGTACTCCAAATCAGTGAGTAATAATCATAAATAATGACTAAGAAGTAAGAAATCACGTAAGGCACATTACATGCTATAATGAAGCAGTGAAAACCAGTAAAAGTAAGGAAACAATGAAAATATACAAAATTCACTTTAGTTTAATTTAAACTTCATAAAATGCCTTTTTAACAATTAAACAAGTAAATGACAGGCAATTAGGAAAGGTAAACACATCAAGGATCGCCCCTCGAGCACAGTGTCACAAATCCTCCCCTTGGGCAATATCTCAAAAATAATACCAGCCCCTCGGGCTATATCTCACATCACAATGAGTACCGGCGCTCACTGGGGGTGTGCAGACTCATGGAGGGTCCCCTTACGGCCCAAACACAATATCAAGTCATCTCGTGGCATAATCACAAAGGCTCTCGGCCTCATATCGACAAGCCACCTCGTGGCATATAAATCTTAGGCCCTCGACCTTACTTAGTAAGAATCTCAAAAGCCACTCGGGGCAACGGTAAAACATGATGCTCAGCCCAAAATATCATTTAAAATGTCATTTAAGTTTTAAAGTAGAGTAGACATGGCTGAGTTATGAAAAGCAGTAGAATATAGCATGACTGAGTTCAAGTATAAAATCAAAACAGTGAGGAAATATCAGTAAAAATATCCTAAGGGTTCAAATAGTTGGTACGTGGACCAAATATGGCATTCAACCCAAGACATGATGATAGCAAATAGTTTTCCATCAAATACACGGTAAAATAGTCATTTGGGACGGACTAAGTCACAATCCCCAACAGTGCACGACCCCACGCTCGTCATCTAGCATGTGCGTCACTTCAATATAGAACAACGATGTGAAATCTGGGTTGCATACCCTCAGGACAACATTTACAATCATTACTCACCTCAATCCGGCACAAACTCTATCCCGTGATGCCTTTGCCTCTCGAATCAGCCTCCATTCGCGTCGAATCTATCCAAAATTAGAATCACGACGTCAAAATATGCTAAGGGAATGAAGCCCAAGCAAAAATAATCAATTTATAACACAAATCCCGAAATTACCAAAACCTGACCCTCAGGCCCACGTCTCAGAATTCGATAAAATTCATATCAATAGGTTCCTTATCTCCCCACGACTTCATACATATCAAGAGTACCAAAATCCGACCATAATAGGTCCCTCAAATCCTCAAGTGTAGGTCTCCAATACCAAGCCCTAGTTTCCCCCAATTTTAACCCTTAAATTCCATTAATCATAGCTCTAATCCGTAAAATAATACCATAGGAACGAGTTTAAGGTCCAAAATCCTTACCTCAATGAAGCCTTCTTGAATTCTCTCTTCAAAATTGCCCAAAACTCCAGAATTCACATTTTAAAAATGGTGAAACCCTCTAAAAATCACGAAAGACGAAATATATACATTCTGACACAGGCATTTTTGCACCTGTGGTCAATCCACCGCATCTATGGTACCGCTTTTGCGGTACCAGAGCCGCTTCTGTGGTTTTTCACTTATTCCCCAGCTTCCGCATTGCGATTCACTATCCGCACCTGCGCCTTCGTAGGTGCGGTTCACCAACCGCTTCTGCGGTTTCTGCCTCCCTTACCTTCTTCCGCTTCTGCGGCCTTCCTCCTTCCATCTGCAGCATTACACCTTCGGTCCCCAATCCGCAGGTGTGGAAACGACAGAAGCAGAAAATCTACAGCTTCTCCAAAATTCCAAACTTCTCCGACAACCATCCGAAATCACCCCGAGACCCCTGGGACCTCAACCAAAAACACAACATATCTCATAACCTTATTCAAACTTATACCAATCTTCAAAACACCTCAAACAACATCGAATTAACCAAAACTCATCGGATTCAAGCCTAAGTTTTCAAAATCTTTCGAATTACGCTTTTGATCAAAAGCCCAACCAAACCACGTCCGAATGACCTGAAATTTTGCACACACATCCCAAATGACACGACGGAACTACTGCAACTCTCAAAATTCCATTCTGATCCCTATATCAAAATCTCACCTATCAACCGGAAAACGCCAAAAATCCAATTTCGCCAATTCAAGCCTAAATCTACTCCAGACCTCCAAAACTCATTCCGATCACGCTCCTAAGTCCCAAATCACCTCTTGAAGCTATCTGGACCAACGGAACTCACATCTGAGACCTCTAACATATAAGCCAACATCCGATTGACTTTTCCAACTTAAGCTTCCTCAAAAGAGACTAAGTGTCTCAAACCTTACCAAATCCATTCCGAACCCGAGCCAACCAACCCGATCACATATAGAACCGATAGACAAATCAATAAGATACAAAAATGGGGGAAATAGAGCAGTAACTCATGAGACGACTGGCCGGGTCGTCACAACATGTGTATTAGATTTTAAGAGAAGTTGGGACTAACATCTACCTCTTATCGAGTTTGCATATTGTATATGGTAAAATTGAAGGGTCCAATATTCCATCATCACGATGACTCGTAAGCACATTTCAAGAGATCGAGGCTTTAGTCGAGGCTCACCCTCGAGGGGCTATCAGCGCTCAACCTCGAGGTAGTATAAACTAGCGGTTATGATGAAAAAATGGGAAGTTCCCAAGGTGCATAAATAGGGATGACAAAGCCTAGTGGACTAGCCCAAAAACGAATCAAGACATTAAATGGTTGTACTATCCCATATCTTTGTAATTAATGCACTTGTACTATGTTGGAATTCCCTTTCATATATAAAGGGGATCCTTGTCATTTTGTAAACATCTTATGCTCAATACTAAATACACAAGAACATTCTCTCTACTCTCTAACATATTCTCTTGGTTTCATTACTTCATTTATTGCTTATATTCATTGTGTTCTATTTATTATTCTTCATTTATTGCTTATCATTGATCATAAAGAGACATAATGCCAGCTCTCATAATTGTTATCTCTCTCCTGACTGCTCTAAGTTAGTCACCCAGCTCGATCCCGAGGCCTTATAAACGACAGATTGAGGCCCCGATCTCCAACTATTTGGTTTGATTATCATACCATCTCTAAGTTATAATCTTGATTTCTAACCTTTTACTTAGCATCCATTGCTTAACAACTAGCATAAAAATAGATTACGTATTTCTAGAACCTCATAATAAAATTTAATTATTATTACCATTTTCACGATAAACAGTTTGGCCCCCACCGTAAGGCTAAAAATAATAATGATTATTTTCTTGCTGGTTTTACCACATAACGCAAGTTATCTTTCTCACTTTTTCTTGTCCAAGATCTTTGATTTCAAGTCAAAATATCTAACTCAGTAAATGGAGGTGGAAACAACAATCTTGAGAACCATGGAGAGAATGGAATGGATGTTCCAGGTGTTGGTGTACCACCACGAAACCCTGGGAATGCACCAGAACCAATTCCCATGGACGTGATCTCGCGCGATGCCCGACACATTGATATAAGCTCCCACCCTAACAGGAGCATACACCAAGGAGAGCAACAAGAAGTACAAAAAAACCCAACTAGGAAAGAATGGTATGTTAGCCGTCACGTTATTTTTGAAATGTTACAGGCACAACAGTTGGCGATTGATCAGCTGCAAAATCACCAGAAAACTCCCAGCAGGTAGCACCGGGGATGACCCCCCCATACGAACAGGTACCAGAGAGATCAAGCAACAACGGGTCGGCAACCGACCATGCCATCATAAAGATTCTCTAGGACCTCACAAAGAGGATCGAGTCAGGCGAGAAGAAGATAGAAGCCAATGATAATAAGGTAAACATTGACAACTATAGGGTCGACCAAATCCTGGGCGCACCCCCGGTCCTGGAGGGTGTAGATTCAAAGAAGTTTGTACAAAAGCCATTCCAACAGGAAGCTGCTCTGAAACTCATTCCAAAGAAGTTCAGAATGCCCAATTTTCTGAAGTATAACGGAACTTCGGACCCCAACGAGCACGTCACTGCCTACACTTGTGCAGTGAAGGGCAATGACCTAAGGGACGACGAGATTGAGTCTGTCCTGCCAAAGAAGTTCGGGGAAACACTCTCGAAAGGGGCCATGATGTGGTATCACAACCTAGCTCCTAACTCTATAAACTCATTTGCCATGCTGGCAGATTCTTTCATAAAGGCACATGCCGGGGCCATGGCCATAAGGAAATCTGACGTCTACAAAATCAAGCAAAGGGAGAATGAGATACTGCAAGAGTTCGTATCTCACTTTCAAATGGAATGAATGGAACTACCACTGGTCTCCGATGATTTAGCGGTGCAGGCCTTCCCTCAAGGATTGATCGAGCGAAGCTCGGTAGCTTCGAAGCAACTGAAGCAGAACCTAGTCGAGTATCCCGCCATGACCTGGTCGCATGTCCACAACTGATATCAGTCAAAGATCGGGGTCGAAGATGACCAACTAAGAGCCCCCTGAGGCTCGCTATATCCCAGCAGGCTTCCCGCAAAGGAGCCAAATCCAAACAAGGAAAGATACCAAACATACACTGAAGATAGAAGAAACGCCCCGAGGCGCAACATACCCCGCAACGAACGAAGGATGGACCGAGGCCAGAATCTTCAGGGACTTGTGAGCAGAGCTAGTTTAGATAGGTACACATGGCCAATGGAGGCACCTCACTTGTCGGAGTACAACTTCAATGTCGACGTATCAGACATCGTGTTCGCCATCAGTAAAATCTGAGACGCTAGGTGTCCCAGGCCTTTGCAGTCAGATCCTTTGCAAAAAAGCATAATTTAGTATGTGAATTTCACTACACACACAGCCACAGGACCGAGGATTGCCACCAGCTCCGAGAAGAAGTAGCCCGACTACTCAGCAAAGGTCACCTCTGAGAATTCTCTGTGACTGGGCCAAAAATCAGTTCCGGGAAAGAGCGGCGACCAAGAAGAATGAAACAAATAAGCCACAACATGTCATCCAAATGATCTTGGGAGGCATCGATGCCCCACAGGAGCCCATGATGAGAAGAACAAAAATATCCATCACCAGAGAAAAGCAAACTCGGGGTTATATACCCGAGGATGCTCTCACATTCAGTGACAAGGACATCGAGACCTTGTCTCAGCCTCACAACGACGCACCGGTAATCTCTTTCCTTGTAAATACATTTCAAATTGAACGTGTACTTGTGGATCCAGGTAGCTTTGCCAATATTTTCAGGTCGAGGGTGGTAGAGCAGCTCAGACTGCTTGACCAAATCATGCCTGCCTCTCGAGTCCTCAACAGATTAAGCATGGCGAGAAAAACAATGAAAGGGGAAATCACCCTCCCAGTCAATGTGGCCGGCACAATCCAAAATGCCAAATTCCACTTCATCGAATGAGACATGAGGTACAACTCCTTGCTCAGAAGGCCATGCATACACTGCATGAGAGCAGTACCATCCACCCTCTATCAAATGATGAAATTCCCAACAAAGGATGGGATTAAAACCATCTACGGGGAACAACACGCGGCAAGAGAAATGTTCGCAGTGCACGATGTGACGCCGAAACCAGTACATCCACCCTCAAAGTAGCCAAAGGGTAATCAAATATTAAAATAGCGATAACAAACTACATCTTCGGCTAAGCCTGACCGAATGAAGCAGAGGACCGTACTGCGTCCTCATAGTAAGCGACTAAAACATATCAGGGCTCAAAACACCGCCAGCACTAAGGTATGATGGTCTCCTTTTTTCTTTTCAATTACATTATACACTAACCTGAGTGTAGGTATCTGATCAAAATGACCAAAGAAATTTCCAACTCAAAGGCTTTAGGTTCCAAAAAGCATACGTTACACTATTTTCCTTCAATCGGGTATTATCCCAGGAAGGGTTTTACCGGCAAGGTTTTTAATGAGGCAACATCTATATGCTACCTAAGAAAGACTCAACAAAGTAATCAAGGCTTCCTTTCAATCAACCTCGAATACTGGGGGGCATCCCCCTTGGAAGATCGCCTCCTCAAAGAATCCAAGATGTGCTGAATAGGGTCTCGATAGGAAGATAATGTACCGGGCCAAATGGTCAAACGAGCCATATCCGCATAGAATAACCGAGACATTAAAAAAACATGTATACTAATGCCAAGTAATCAAAAGAATACTTTCCAAAGCATTTCACGTTTCATAGAAGCTCAGCATTTTTGCAAGAACAGCTCCAGAGCCAAAAAAACGTCCCAGACACTTAGGGACTGGCGTCAACAATTCGAAGCCTAAATGACCTCTGGGTAGGAGTTCCAAACTTATAAGTGTGAGCACGTGATTTTTGCTTTACGAAAATTACTCCAAAAGAAATCGAAAAATAAAACAAATTGCCTTTGGGTACAATTTTGAGAATTTTGCGTGACATTTTGGATAATTATTTTTGTCTGTGAATGTTTATCTTGTTTTAATTAATTGAAAAATACCAAAATACATGTTCCATGCATATTTAGGATTTAATTGTGCATTTTTGAATTAATTAAACCATGTCCTATTTTAAAAGAATGAAAATCACAAAAATATGAATTTTGGTAGCTTTGTCATTTTTATTGTTTAATTATGTGATTTTATTTTAATCAATATTTGATCTTGTGTGTTAATTATTGTTAAGGGTTAATTAATATCTTTTTAAAATAATCTTGGTTTTACAATTTAATTTAGGAATTTTGGTTTTTAGGAATTAAAAGATAATGAAAGGAAAAAAGAAAGGAGTGAAAAATTGGACCAAATCGGAACTGGGCCAATTTCAATGCAAAATCAGGCCCAAATCATATCAAACGATCCAATCCAATAAGCCTGGTCTCTCAAACAGTCCAAACGACGCCGTTTCGGCGCCTCAGATCTAAGCCGTTGATTTGTTTCCATTAGACGGCTCAGTTCAACCCAGCATTATTTGAAATGACGCCGTTTTAGGCGAGTTGATCTGAGCCGTCCGTTACCAATGATCTAATGGTCCCAGCCTACCCCCATAAACCGGTCTATTTCAATCCGGGTCGACCCAGTCTCGATGCATGACCAAACGTCACCGTTTCCTTTAAGTGAATTGATCCAGGCCGTTGATCGTGCTTGATCCAACGACCAAGATTAAACCACCCCCTCCCTATATAACCTTAATCTCTACCCAACCCCCCCAAACTAGACCCCCCTGTTCATCGTCTCTCTCAGAGACGGAGCCTCACCATAGCCCAAACACTAGCCGCCCTCTCACACCTTCGCCTGAAACCCGGTGGCAACAACACCGCCGGTCACCAAACTAACACCCCTAGAGTACCTAAACACCCCCAACCCGAATCCGTTAACCATTTGCTTCGAATCATCCCCCAGCTTCTCGAGTCTTCAATTGAAGATTCGAGCAAACCATGAACCAAAACCAATCCACCCCAAACTCACACCAGATATCCACCTGACCTCCCTTACCTATAAACCACCATTGGTTTGGTTCGAATCGTGCTAGAACGGTTTGAATCCCAAATCAAACCAGGAACCCTAAACGAAGACCAAATTGGGATTTCTCCGAAATTAACGGGAATTTGGGGTTTCTAACTAACCTTAGTCCAGTGTTCTCAATCGAGAACACTCGATTAAGGTCCGTTTGACCTTAAAAAAAAGTTCGAGTACTAGTTGGTCAAACCCGTCTGTTTTCTGTTTTTTAAGGTATTTTTTCTTTTTTCCCTTCTATTCTATTTTTGATATTAATGTCTGTTTATTTTGTTTAGTATTGTTATATTAATTTTTCAATTTTTTGTCGATTGTTCTGTTCTTCTCCCTCAGACCTTTTATTTGGTCGAATTTGTTTCTGCTCGTTGTTGTGTATAATTATAAGCTGTGTAATCGATTCGAATAAGTTTCGTCGATTAGTTAAGTCTTATTATAAATCCCTATTCTTGTCAATGCCGCTTGAATTGCCTGATTATCTATTTCTGATTGATTGTTGTCAATTGTTATAGGCAATCGGTTAATTAGTTATCGTCGATTAATTCAGTTTTATTAGTAGTTTTCGTCAAATGGTTTGAGGTCGAATGTTGTATGTACTGATCTTTAGGCAATTAGCTTCAAGGCATTGTCAATATACTGACAATGATCCTGTATTCTTGTATAGGTTTGACTTAGAATTGTGTTAGTTTAATCCCTGCACTCATGTGATTTTGATTCAGTTTCAGCTTCAGCTTTAATGATTGTGTTGAGTTCTGTGTTGTGTTAGTTTGGTTTTGATTTAAATTCAGTTCATTTGTTTCAATTGGAATTCAACCTTAGTCATTCAGTTGTCAGGAGGATTGGTTATAACTGTTAATCAGAATTAGTTTTAGATAATTGTTAGCTTGAACCGATTTTAGAGTTAAAGGTTTTAATGCAGATGAATAGATTGTATTAGGGCAATAATATTAAGGGGTTTCAGGGGTGATTTGGGAATGGAACAGTTAGGATAATATTTTAATGTTAGTGGGGTATTAAATGTCTTTAAATTAATAAGTTAATGGGGAACAAGAGGGAATTGGGGCGGAAAATAAGGAAAAACATTCCTTAGTGGGTTTTAAGTGAAAATATGCAGATTTTGGTTGCTGGGGGGTCAGGTAGTTAAGTTTTAAAGAGGGGGCAGGTCTGTAATGGCTATAAATAGAAGGCATTTGGACTGATTAAAGGGCGAAATTTTGGGAGATCAGAAATTCAGAATTAGAAATATATAAAAATAGGCTGGCTTTTAATGTTGAAGAGGTAAGTTTAGTTTGAGAGTGAAAGTGACTGGATTTTAACACAAAAGTTCAGTTAGTTAGAGAGTGAAAACAGGCTGGATTTCAATACTAAGAATTCAATATTGAGAGTAAGGAAATCTAGTCTTCTTTGATTGCTGAAAATCAGTTAAAAGAGTAGAGTTTCTTGAAAGTGTTCTTCTTTGAGAGTTAAAGAATAGAGAATCAGAAAGTACTGTTTCATTGCATTTCTGAGTTGATTTCTGCCCTCTGTTTGTTTCTGGGAGTTCTCTGGTTCAGTTTGGTATTGCTGGGGTTGTCAACTGGTTTTTCTGAGTTTGTTGTGGATTTCTCGTTACTGTTCCATTGGTTATTGCCGGGATTTTGCTAGTTTTAATCTGTTATTGGGATGTTGTTGTTGCTGTGTTGCTACTGCATCTGCTGTTTCTCATCTTCCTCTTCTTTTGTTTCTAATACCAGGTACACGACTGTAACACTGGCTATTGTAAGCTGAAATATGTGGAAGCATGAATATATATAAAAATGGAAGTCTGAAGTTTGATTCAGCTTTTTTTTTTTTACTGATTGTAGTTAGAACATTTTATATACTACTGTTATGTAGATTTCTGCTGCTTTGTATAGCTGGACTGTTTTCAGTTGATTTGGATTAATTGAAGTTATAGTTATAATGAACTATTAGGTGGTATTTATAGTTGTAGTTAGTTTTGTTTGTATGATAGCATTTTTCTGTTTGAAGTTAAAAATTGGGAACAGTTTAAGCATGTTGTTAGATTGAAATCAGTTAGTCCATGCCTCCTTAGTAAATGCAATAGTTAAATATTAGTAGAGTAGGTTTCAATTGTCAAAATTAATATGCCTTTGAGTTCATTATTTTAGAGCAGACATTGGTAACTTCAGTAGTTGGCGTTACGAGTCACTAGAACCAAACTTGCAATCTCGTATGCTTTTTTATATATAATTTCAATTTTAGCGATATTCGCTTATAGAATAAGGCACGAAACAATTTTCCATTTTTATGAGTTCGAGTGCAATTTTCCGTTAGCATCTTTTGTAATCTAATAATTAATAAGAGGCCCGAACTTGCTAAGCACGTAATTTAATTAGGACTTTTTCTTCTTTCATTTTTAGAGACGAACAAAAATAGAAAAAATGTAGTCATTTTAGGATTATCCTTTTAAAATAAACGAGACGAGCCTCGCCAAATAAAACGCACAAGCCGCGGGGCCCTCATAAATGCATATATATTAAAAATACTTAGAATTCGGGATGGGCCGTCTAGCAAATTTCACGGCCTTCCCCAAAATAATAATACGCTAGTCACTTTTAGGTGCACTTTTAATAATTTACTTTCTTAAACTTGGGTGTGCATTTCATGCGACCCAAATCCAAATCCCAAAACGTCGAGTCAAATGTGTTCAGGATTGCGGGTGCATTTCATGTGACGTGATCCAAAAACATGTTTTAAACGACGTTCAATTTTCTTTAATAATTTTTATAAAAGCGGTTTAAAAATTTAAAATTTGCACATAGGTTCAAAAATGTATTAAAATCAGATAATTAAGCCGAACATAACAGTTGAGCGACCGTGATAGAACCACGAAACTCGGGAATGCCTAACACCTTCTCCCAGGTTAACAGAATTCCTTATCCGGATTTATGGTTCGCGGACTGTTAAACAGAGTCATTCTTTTCTTCGATTCGGGATTAAACCGGTGATTTAGGACACCATAAATCTCCCAAGTGGCGACTCTGAATTTCTTAATAATACATCCCGTTTTCGATTGTCCTTAAATTGGAAAAACTCCCTATATGCCCCTGTGGGCGTGGGCCAAAAGGAGGTGTGACAATAAGCACTCAATGAGGCAACATCAGTCACAAAACGACACCAGAGCCAAAAAACGTCTCGGACACTCGGGGGCTAGCGTCAACAATTCAAAGCCTAAATGACCTCCGGGTCGGAGTTCCAAACTCATAAGCCCTCAATGAGGCAACATCAAAGTCACAAAATGGCTCCAAAGCCAAAAGCGCCACGAACACTCGGGGACTGGCATCAAAATCTCAAAAACCTCATGACCTCCGAGTCAAAAACTCCTAATTCGTAAGACCTCAATAAGGCAATATCAAGTTTACAAGAAAAGGCTCCTAAGCTACGAAATGTTCGATGACTCGTGGACTTTCGCCAATAACTATCCCCCTCGAAATGGGCAGACTCGGTCTCATAAGACCTACATAAGGCAATTGCAATATCTGTAAGACCTCAAGCATGGCATGAACCACACTTGTATCAAGTGACAATATCTGTAAGACCTCAAGCAAGTCATGAAGTATACTTGTACCAAGCAGCCAAAACTGTAAGGCCTCAAAGGCATGTAAAACTTGTAAGACCTTACCAAAGGCATAATCCCGATCTTAAAGTTAACGTTGTATATCGAACTTGTAAGACCCCTAAAAAGGCATACCCTCGATATAGACGCCGAAACTACTTCACTCGGGAATTGAAAGGCTCCAGCCAAACACAAGTGACTATGGTCACAAGGCTGTATCATCCAAACTAACACAACTCGGGGACGCCGGACCGTCGCTACAAAATCACAGGCCTTCAATTACTTCGAATATACTTCGAAAAGAACCGATTAAACAAGCTACCCTAGACATAGGCAAAAGAGCTTCGACCATTTCAGCTCCTAAATACATGCTTCGAGATACTCAGCCACCGAGCCAAAGCTCCCAAGGTGCTCGATCCTTGCCATATAACGACTCACAATTGAGGTTTTTATCAAACCGTGGAAGAGTCAGGCAAACACAGGTTCAAAAAGTCCTTAACGAGGAAAAAATAAAGCCTATATTAGAGGTCGCATCGACCCAAAGTATAAGAGCCATTGACGCCATCTTATACAAAAAGCGTAAGATCCACTGACGCCAGCTCACATAAAAGGTCTTACCGACCTAAAGCGTAAGAGCCACTATCGCCAGCCCATACTAGAGGTCGTATTGACCCAATGCGTAAGAGCTTAAGGGCCAGCTTTAAATACAAAAACTTGAGGGTCGAATGAGCTCGAGTCGAAATCCGACTCAGAGACTGAACTCGAAACAGTTAACTAAATATGCATAAGAGCAAAAGAATAAGAGTTCAAACGCCGGCTTATGCTAAAAGGTCGTACCGAACAAAGCGCATAAGAGCCTATAGACCAGCCTAATGAGCCCCAGGGCCATACTATGAATCTAAGGAGTCCTTTTAACTCAAAGACTAGTTCATCTGGCTAAATTCAAGGCACAAAGAAATGCAGGAGAAATAAAACCGCGAGGTTTCCTTTTATACATATATGCAAGAAAATACAAGCTCCATTTACAACGTACTTTGAAAGTACTATATATAGAATCAGAAAAGGAAATCTACGTCCCCCTTGGGGACTATAGCCCATCGTACTCGTCCTCACTATCCTCGGTATCGGATAGAAATTACTTAGCGCAACGTTCATCCGCCTCGCCCACTTCACCTTTTCCAAGAGGTCAAAGCCCCTAGCATGGATCTCCTCGTGGGTTTCCCTTCGAGACTTACACCAAGTATATTCCTTGCTCCAGCCCTGGCGGTCAAGAGTCCTTCTTAGCTTAGCTTGAGCATCGGCACCGCCCTTCAAATAGACCGCCACTTTCTGGTCAGCCTTAGTTCAGCTCATTACAGCTTCAGCCGGGCATCCACAACCTCGGCCTTTATCTTCAAAAGCTCAGACTCGAGCATCGTAATCATATCTATTCGAACCAAGCTAGTATCACGAGCAAAGCAAAGTTGAACCTCAAAAGTGGAGGCTTTAGCCAGAGCACCCTTCCTCGCTGAAGCCTGAACATTCGCCTGAGCTTTTAACTCATCATACTCGCGCTTGGCTTGGCTAGTTTCGTTTCAAAGGCGCTATAAGTCCTCCGACTTCTTCTACAACAGAAATAAACGAAACATTAGCCTTAAGATATAGAAGAAGGAACACACACTCCCTCAGAACAAATGCTACCTGCTCCTTTAGCTAGCTCTCTTAAATCAAGCTTCGACTCGCCTCATACCGTAAGCGTGACAACTCGACTTCCCTTTCATCGCAAAGGAGCCTTATGGATTTCTCCCCATCCAAAGCTTTCCACAGCCTGGCCTCACGACAAAGCAGCTCGGACTTAAGCTTGTCAAAGGCCTGCAAAAGAAAACTCAATAAGAAAGAGAAGGCGCGAAACTCAAAAGGCTTGTGCCAAAACTCACCGCAGAGTGGATCCGATGAGCTTCCTCAAAGGTCGAGTGCACATCTACTAGCCTATCTCCCTTAGCCTTAATAGAGCCGACCCCAGTTGGGACACGATTGCTCGGTGTATATGACACCATGTTTCGAGTATCCCTCGAAGTACCTTCGATGGGAGAAAGAATCAGCGGTAGATAATCCTCATTCCTCAAAGTACCTTCGACCGAAAAAGAAGACAGCAACAGAAGAGAAACCGCCTTTCCAAAACCAGAAATCACTGGGGTAGCAGGCTCAGTCAATACATCCTCTTTGAGCCCCAGGTCTGGGTTCGTCTTTATTCAAGCACCATCGCCCTGTAAAGGCATTTCTTGCTTATTGTTATCATTCTTTAGCCAAAAAGCTGGCAATCCTTATCCCTCTCCGAGAGGGCACGGTCTCGCCTTAAAAGTCTCTCTGATACCTACAATAATAGAGTTAGTACACAGAAAGATAAAGCGTTTTTCCAAATGAAAAAGGGGATAGGGAACAAATCGCAGAGCACGTACCGTGATGTTTTGCTTTCCATCTGCCCTTAGACAAAGCTCTCCACTTATGATCATCATAAGTCGAATGGGTCGCCAACTCCCGAGCCCAATCCGGCAGATCAGGGACCTTGTATGGCATCCATGAAATTGTTGTGGAAGAGGAAACTACGAAGGCATGAGTGTACCACTTACGTGTAAATTTCCATTCCGTAGGGAATGACATAAACTCCACGGGGATAATATCAATAGTCCATACTCAGAAAAATCGGCTCATTCGCTCCTGATCTCCGTCTTCTTAATCATCAACAATGAAAGATTTGGGGGATCGGCATCGTAAGGTTATCAGACCTCTATGGTGAAAAGGCTGGCACAGCGTGATAAAATGACTAAGCATGAATTCAAGCCCTATTTTCTCCACAAAGAACCTCATCATCAGCACTATCCGCCAAAATGACGGTTGAATCTACACCAAGGTAACCTGATACTTTCGATAGAAATTGAGCACAACCCTATCAAAGGGGGCCAGCGTAAAAGGGCACGTGTACACGCTCAAAAACCCCTCAGCATGGTCCATGATGCTCTCTTCCGGGGAAGGTATCTACAGTACTACTTCCCCCCTCCATCCACAATCTTTCCTTACCAACTTAAGGTGTACCTCTCCTATTAAAGAAGCAAACTTCGAGGTATGATACCGATAACCCCCTGAACGTCGAGAGACTTTTCTAACAAGAAGTCCCCCCTTGCAGCAAAATGCCCCAAGACTGGCTCGCCTGGCATTAGCGGCGCTCCACCAAGCAAGCGAGGACCGGAGGCAGAACTTTCTCCTCCTTGCCGAACAGATCCTGGAATAACATCCATAACTGCAATAAAACCAGGGAGTCAAACAATGAATTTGAGCGAGAGCTTCAAAGTTAAAATTGCAAAAGACCTAATGTGGGCAAGAAGAACTCTGTGGAGGAGGAAAGCTGCTCGGAATAGCGGGATCCTCTGAAGAAGGAAGGATAACCTATATGTATAGAGAGAGCAGTAACCGTCCACTTGCCTCAAAGGCCAATTAAGGAATACTAAAAAGGCACGATCGCTTCAATCATCTTATAATCATGTCATAGAATCAATGCCGCCATATGACACTTCGGGAATCAAAACCTCCACATCGGCAAGCCTTGAGATGGTACCCGATCTCGAGAACCTCCATCAAAAAGAAGATAGGCTCCAAAAAGCCATTAATATCATTATAAGTCCTGAGAGGGTACCCAATCTCGACGACCTCTACCAAAAAGAAGATAGGCTCCAAGAAGCCATTAATATCATTATAAGTCCTGAGATGGTACCTGTTGGCCCAAGAATAGGTGAAGTTTTGAAGATTGACAAAAGAACTCAGACATGGACCAGGTCCATCTTGTAAAGCACAGTCATGATCAACCTGTACATGTGAGATGCACGTGAAGGATATAAATCTAACTAATCAAGAAGCAATATCTCCTGATCTAATCGAATAGGTTGCATATTGGATAAGGAGAGAAAGACTCCTTATATGAAGAGAACACAGTTTAGGAAGAAGATAGTGTTAGAGTTTGAGATCACCATGAACTCTTATATGATAGAAGAGTAGCAATTGAATCCCAGTCAAACTCTGATTACTAACCTATTAAATGTTAGTTTTGTTCTCTTTTATAGGTAATGCACATAAGCAGAAGTTAAACTTAAATTGAGAGCAAAAGAGCAAGGCGATTTTGCAGGTAATTTATGTGTGATTCGAGTGTGCAATCCTGAAGCTACTTGAACGAGATAGAAGAACCAGTTCCATGTGTCTATCTTTTATTCTAGTTAAATTATAGTAGATGATTTTACATTGTACCTTTCAACTTTCATACAAGAAATTGTAGTAGGTACTTAGAGAGTTCAAGTTAGTGTTAATTTGAAGTTGTCGCAACAGTTGAGGCTGTGTGCCACAACGAGATTAGTATTAATCCTTAGGTTTACAAAGAGTTTTGTAAATGTTGTTTTGGCTCAGTGATTTTAATAGAAGTCTGGGAAAATCCTACTGAGTAGTAGGTCGTGATTTTTTTACCTTTTAAGCCAGGTATTTTCTACGTAAAAGTCTCTGTGTTATTTATTTTCTCTATTTACTATTCCACAAACAGTAGTAGTTGGAACACCTAGAAGAACCAGGTTCTTCTATAGTTCAGTTAAGCAAAAATTGGGTACCACACAAATCACCCCCCCTCTTGTGTGGTATTGACGTTTAAAACATCAATTGGTATTAGAGCGGGTTATCCTTGAAGAGGCTAACACCTTAGAAAAAGATCAAGATGAGTGTACCACCTCAAAACTGGGAAGGGCAATCCACTGCTAGGCCTCCACTCTTTAATGGTCAGTATTATTCTTGGTTGAAGAACAAGATGAGAGATCAATCCACTGCTACATAGTCAATGATGGTCCCCTGGCAACTACAAAGAAGAATGCTAAAGGAGTGAATGTACCAAAGACAAGAGTTGACTACACTGCTGAAGACTTGAAGAAATGGGAGAAGAATGCCAAGGTCAAGAAATGGCTTGTGTGTGGACTGGGTCCAGACGAGTACAATAATATTCAAAGTTATACCACTGCTAAGGAGATATGGGAAACTTTACAAGTGGCTCATGAAGGAACTTTGTCACACCTCCTTTTTCCTAATCCGAAAGGGGGTATAAGGAGTTTTTTCCAATTAAAGTAACAATCGAAACGGGATTAATTTATTTATTCAGAGTCGCCACTCGGGATAATTTATGGTGTCCCAAGTCACCGGTTTAGAATCCCGAATTGAGGAAAGATTGACTCTGTTCTATAATCCGCAAACACAGAAATTCGGGTAAGGAATTCTGTTAACCCGGGAGAAGGTGTTAGGTATTCCCAGATTCCGTGGTTTTAGCACAGTCGCTCAACTGTTATTATTGGCCTATTATCTGATTTTAAAACATCTTTGAATCATATGTGCATTTTATTCCTTTTAAACTGCTTTTAATAAATTAGTGTTACATATTGCGGATTATGTCACGGGAATCGTACCCACGATCTACAACATGTTTATTTTATTAAAAAATTAAATTTTGACCGGGTCACATAAATGTACCCCGGATTTTAGAAATTAAGAATCACAACTACGTCACGGGAACTGTACCCGTAGCCATGAAAATTATTTAATTAACGCGCCTAAATCAAATTACGAAAGTTCAAGGCATTTTTTTTTACTAATTTTGTATTTATGTGAGGGCCATATGTTATGGACTTTACTTGAGTATGGCACACCTCAATTTATTTTAAAGGAAAAGATTTGCATTTTGCTAAGGCAAACAAAAAATACTCCTACTTATATCTAATTTAAAAACCAAATATCACAACTATGTCACGGGAATCGTACCCGTAGTTGTAATAGTTTAATTACGTGCCTAAAGCAAACTACAAGATTCATTTTAGTAATTAAGTTATAAAATATGAGGGCCATAGATTATATGATTCAAATATATGAATGACACGCCTAAAAACTACTCAACTAATGAACTAGGATATTCATATTTGGAGCTAATATGAAATTAATCACCGCAACTACATTACGGGAACCGTACTTGTAGTCGTGATGTTTTGATTACGTGCCTAAAGCAAGCTACGAATGTTTATAATTACAATAAAATAATTAATGAAAATAGCAATCGAGGCTCATTCGTTCATGAGAATTAACAGTTTCACAATTCATTCACAACCTAAATTCACGCTTCATCGTCCAATCATAGAAGTTTGGAGATTATGTCATCAAAGCATTCGAAAGGAGGAGCCCGAAACAGAGAGTCGGAAAATGGAAGAAAAGATATCAAAAAGAATTTTTTGCAACTAAAGAATTTCAGTTATTACCATTTTAGTGCATAGAAATATATATTAACAAGCATACACGAGAGATACATGAAGGAAAAAAAATTAACTGTAAGAGCTACTGGTTATTGCTAAAAACAGAAGTTTCCATTTTAAGTAGGTGTATAATTTTGAGATATCTAACAGAGTAAGTAGGTTTATTTAATTTTTCATTTTATTGGTAAAGGTGTTTTATTAATATGTAGCAAGGGACTGCAGAATATTACAGAGAAAAGCCACATTACAAAGTATGCAATGAGCTAAAAAATTCGATCAGTTGACCATCGTGATCCTCATCTCATCAGTGCTTTAGCAATTCATCAACAATCCAAGCATCAATAAAATAAGTTATTACACTAACAATAACAATGTAAATGGACAAAATAATCATTCGAGAAGATGCAAAGAATGGACCTTTGGTATGAATCAACCAAAATGGTAATTACAAGAGGTTAAACAACTCGACAATTCTTTACTAGAGCTTTCGCCGGCAAATCTGGATGGAACCGGCAACAATTACAGCTGAAAATCGACACAGATTAGAACAAAATCAGCAAAATCGAACCAGGGACGCCTGACTGTCGCTAAAAAAAATCGCAGGCCACTACTCCAAATATACTTCGGAAAGAATTGGTTAAAACAGGCTTCCCTCCACAGGCAAAAATGAGCTCCGACAATGTCAGCTCCAAAATGCAAGAGCGTCGATCTACTCGACCTACGAGCTATGAACCTTAAGAGGTGCTCAAAACATCGCCGACAACGACTTGAAATCGAGGTTCCTTTGGAACCGACGACGGGTCAGGCAAAAATACTATAAAAATACCTTAACGAACGGATACAAAGCTTACAAAAAGCCCACATGCAAAAAACAGTGTAAGAGACATTGTCGCCAGCTAAGCAAGCCTACGGGCCACATATTGAAAGGTCTCTATGACCAAACAGCGTAAGAGCCATTGACGCTAGCTAAAAAATCTTGACAACTTGAGGATTAAAGTGAGCTCGAATCGTAACCTGATTCGGAGACTGGATCAAAAATAGTTAACTATGCAAAGCCTCCGGGCCACATACTAAAAGGTCTCAAACAACCAAAAGGCATAAATACCACTTTCGCCGGCCAAGGAATCATGGAAATTTATGGGTCGATTACAGCTTGAATCGCAACGTGACTCGGAGACTGGACCCAGAAGTTGTGATGTGCCTAAGGGCACAGCATGAATGCCACTGTCGCCGACCAGAAATTCAAGGCAATTTGAGGGTCGATTATATCTCGAATCGCAATGCGACCCAGAGACTGGGCCCGAAAATTGCAAAAAATGCCCAAGGGCAGGAAATAAAAACCATCGTTGCCAGCCCGAATGAGCGCAGAACTCGAGGGTATATTAAGCTCGAGTCGGACCCTGACTTGGAGACTGAACCTGAAGACGGTTAAAACATGCAAGCCTAAGGGCAAATCTGGGATCAAATCGACCTAGTGAACACTCCAACAAGCAAAAATACAGAAGATACAAGTTACGGGGTTTCCCCTCATATTACTACATATTGATGATGAGGCGCAATCTCGGCCTGTGTCGTATAATGAAAGTTATATATACACAACAAAGAAGGAAGGGAAAATTCATTCCGCAAGCTATGGCCCGACAGTCTTTTCCTCATCATCCTCGTCATCGGATATCAGGAACTTGGCATTGAACTCCTCTCCTTTGGCTTGTCCGATCTCCTCCGAAAGATCAAAGCCGTTGGCATGAATCTCCTCGAGGGTCTCCCTCCGATATCTGCACCTTTCATATTCCCTACTATTGTTTGCTCGATCTAGGGTCTTCTTCAGCTCAGCCTTAGCGGTAGTGGCACTCCTTGAATGAGCCACCATTTTTTGCCCCGCCCTGGTATTATTCATTACGATCTCGGCCCGGATGTTCATCACCTTGGTTTTCGCCCTTGATAGCTCGGACAAGAGTCTCGCGATCATCTTCACTCGAGCAGAATCATTCGCACGAGTGGCCTGAATTTGTGCCTCAAGAGCGGATGGCGTGGCTTGAGCACTCTCTTTGGATTTAGAATGGGAATTAACACGCGCTTGCAGCTTAGTGAATTCACGTTTGGCTTTGCCGGCCTTGCCCCAAAGTTGTTCCAGTTCCTCCGCCTTGTCCTTCAACTGAAATGGCGATACGTCAAAAACAGCAGGACAAAAAGGGGAATACAGTCCAACACGGAATGCAGCATACTTGTTTCTCCAAGAGGGTCTCTCGGGAGCGACTTCAGTCCGCCCTACATCGTAAAGATATGAGATCATTTTCCTTTGCCGCACAAAGAAGTTTGAGGGATTTCACTCTTTCTCGGGCCTCACGCAACAGGGCCCCGCAACGAAGCAGCACAGCTTTGAGCCTATTGAAAGCCTGAAGAAGGAAAGCCGGGTGAGTAAAGGGAAGAGAAAGGAGCATGGGACCAGAACATTCCTACCACAACCAAAAACTCACCACGAGGCCAAGACGATGAGCCTCACTGAGGGCTGAAACAGCGTCCGATGATGTATCAATCTCGGAAGCTTGTCGGCTGACCAAATTGCCTCCCCCCAACCGTTGCAAAGGAGGTGCCTCACTGCAAGCCTTCTCCCACCTTGGGACACCTTTCCTTTTTCCAGCGCTCCTCAATCCTTGGGCCAGTGGTCTCCCCTCCTCCTCCGGGGAATCCAGTCTCGCCTCGAATGAACTCCCGGCACATGCGGCAGAGGAATTAGGTGAATTAGCGAAAAGGAAGTTGTCCCCACAAAAAAATGGGAGGGGGGAACGCCAGACACCTACTGTGATGCTTCGCCTCCCATATCCCTTTTTATAGATCTCGCCACCAGCGCCTATCGTGAGCCCAGCAAGCTACCAGCCTACGAGACCATTCAGCTAAATCAGGGACCTCACCTGGCAGCCAATGGGTTGCTGTAAACAAAGGACAAAAGGACATCGTTATGGGGCCATCTTTATATGAAGGGAAAGACGGTTCGAACAGAATGCTTAAGTGCGGAGTTCCATTTCTCAGGAAATGGTAAAAATTCTCCGGGAATAATGTCGGTCGTCCAGATTCGGATGAACTAACTCATCCATCCACGGTCCTCATCCTCCTCGCCGCCAAGCATGGGAGCTCGAGTGGACCTGCATTGAAGAGCAACTAGGCCTCGGTAATGTAATGGTCGGTACAACCTTATGAGGTGACTGAGGGTAAACTCTATCCCGGCCTTATTAGCAAAAAATCTCATCGACTGCACTATTCTCTAGAGGAAGGGATGAATCTGTGCAAAGGTTACTTGGTACCTTCTACAGAAATCAAGCACGACCCAATCCGGGGACCCCGACGCGGGGACATGGGTATACACTCTCAAAAAACCCTCAATATACATCATAACACTCTCCTCGGCAGAAGGTACTTGTAAAATCACACTTTCCCCATCCGCACTCTCTCCTAATCGCCTCGAGGTTCTTCTCCCTCACTGATGAGATAATCCTCGACACGTGTGCTCGATGGCCCAGGACATTAGGAGGCATCCCCGGTGTGGCAAACCCTTTCATGGTAGCATACTCTGAGCCTCGCTCTCCCCCCCCCCCCGACATTGGGGGAGGACTTCAAGCGCCAACCAACGGTGGAACACAGGAAAGAATCACCCTCATCCGAGGATCAGGTGTCGAAGCAGCAGCCATGGCCACGACGAAATAAAGAGAAGAAGAGGAGGGTTTAGGCAAAAACTCCCTAAAGCAAAGAAATGGAGGGACTCGCACAAAGCGCCAGGCTCTACAAAGGAGATAGACTTATCAAACAACTGCAAAATCGCTGCTTGAAGGGTGGATAGACAAATATATAGGGGCCAGGCAACAACTGCTTGATTACCCAAGAAGGCCAATTAATTATGGCCGCGTTGAATGTCACCTTCTCCTTGGGGAGTGCACCGGCAGAATCATCTCAGGCTCCCATATGATGCATGAAATCAAGGGACCTCGAAAGACCTTTGACGTTGCAAGTATTGGTTCGGAGGAGCCATCGACTCAACCTCGGGACATGGATAGTCTTGGGGCCCCCTGGTCCGTCCTACGAGAAAGCTCTATCGGGCCAACGCCCGACGCTCGGAAGCAAAAGAAAAAAGGGGGAAGGAGAGAAGGAAAACAACAAGAAGAACTAGCAGAATAAAAGCTCCTTTCATGCATTAACAAAAAGGAAAAACACCTTTTTACACTATTAGTCCCCCGAGAGAGAGAGAGCATAAAACAAAAAAAAATGCATACAAAAAAGGGCTCGGAGACTACTCCTCGCCACTATCATCTTCACCCCCATTAGGGACACTCAAAAGCGCCAGTATTCCCTCCGTCACGCGAGCCTCCTGCAAATCGGCAGATAGCTCGAAGCCTCTGGCATCAAGTTCTTCCAGGACCTCACTCTTCGCCTTCGCCTTGGCATGCTCGACAGCTCATGTCAGTTTCTGCCCAGCCGTCAGGGATATGTCACAAACCATTGCATGCACTGTAGTTGCATCCTCCCTATAGGCGGTAGCATCTCGCTCGGCCTCAGACTTAGCTGCAACCAATGTAGCAATCTCCCTATGGGTGTCCAAGATAATGTCCCGGGATGTGGCCAGTTCCCCAGTTACAGTCTCGCTCCACTCCTTCAGCCCAGAGACCTCCGCTTCCAATTGACTAATCTGCGAGCTGCTCTACTCAACCTACAAGGAAAGGCGAGACGGTGAACATGTGAATAACAAAACACGTATGGATACGGAGTAAAAGGGACAGATTGAGCAAGGCAGAATACCTTGTCAGCAAGAGCTGCTTTCTCCCGAATAGCCACCTCCAAAAATGCCCGAAGCTCCCCCAACTCTTTATCTCTCCGAGCGCCATGAGCCTCCGAGTCTTGAAGTCTCGAAGCAATGTTATTACGCTCCTTCTCCTAGCCAGAAAGCTCCTCGTGAAGCCAAAGGATGTCATGATCATACGCTTCCTTACACTGCGGCACAACTAAAAAATTATGAAGGGATGATGAATGATGCCTAAAAATAAAAAGAAACACGCAAGGAAAAATTATCACCTGCTGTAGGGACTTCTCCGCCTATTTAAAGGCACCAAAAACGTCGAGTTCAGCTACATCGGTTACGCCATCAAAAATGTTGGAAATAAAGCCTTCCCCTCTGAAAGGAGTACCAACAGTGGCTCCTATCATCCCCTCGGCATCCCTAAGCTCTCCTGATAAGACTGGGAAGTTTTGAATGAAATCGTTCAGATCGTCGATATCTCCAAATAGTAGTCCATGTCCTTAGAAAGTCCCGAACCCCGACCCATCGAGACCAAAGGTCCTGCTAGCAGAAGCCACATCAAAATTGGCTGCTCGGTTTGAAGTCACACCAACATTCTCTTTGAGGGCCCTCGGCTCTTTAGCCCTGCCAGACCCGGCCATCCCGGACTTAGTAGCCTCCGCTTAGGCACGTGTAAATCTCTCACACTGGATCTCGTCCTCTTCCTCAACGGACTTCTATCCTCGTCCTCCCCCTCAATATTGGGGTTAGACGCAGATGTTAGGGTAACAGTTTCATCAGGACAAGTAGTGGCCGCCCTGTCTTTCCTTTCCTTGTTCATATCAGAACCCAAGGCCTCCGCTTCACCATCAGTTGGTGGCCTCATCTGCATATTCTCTCCAAGGCCTGCACCAGCACAAGATACGCAACATGATGCCGCTTAGAGTTCGGAAAGAAACACAAAGGTGAAGCACGAGCAGTGAAGAAGCCTCACCATGATTCTTAGCCACCCAGCGCTTCTTGGACGTGATGGTTCAAGAGCGGAGACGATACAAGAACCTTGCATCCAAACGCACGATCCATCCCGCCAAGTCTAAGACCGCCTCGGGATGCCAAGCGACATTTAGAGAGAGCACAAAATGGTTATCGTGACAAATAGAAGAATATTTGAGAAGTGGATAAAGAGAAGTTCACTCACGTCGATCGTTCCATCGCTCTAGAAAGGGCATCCTCTGGGCCGGGGTGATATCCGATATCCTCACTCGAACGAACCTACTCATCAATCCCTGGTCCTTCCCCTCATCAACACTTGTGAAGAAAGATTTTTGGACCGCTGTCGAAGCTTGATTAAACCTCGATACAGCCGCGGGCGGTATAATCTGATCAAATGGCTGAGGGTAAAAACCTCACCTGTAACCCCTTCGATAAAATGCCTAAGCATCAACACGATCCTCCAAAAGGATGGGTAGATCTGACCAAGGGAAAACCGATATTGAACGCAGAAGTCAAGGATGACTGGGTCGATTTCCAAAGGAGGGGATTCGATAGATTTATCAGGACCCAGGGTGAATGGGTAAGTGTATACATAGATAAAGCCATCCTTGAAGTCGGTAATGTTGTCGTTGTAGTCAAGAATTTCTACCTCCACTGCCTTACTCTATCAGCAGTCCTCCTTCACTTTATCAACATTGGTCATGATGCTGACATATTGAGATACGTGCTCACATTGACCCAGTGTAGACGAGGGAGTTTCTATGTCAAAATCATCCGACATGTCAATATCGGGAGGGGTCCATTGCTCCAAAGTGGGGACCAATTTATTTTTCCCCTCAGACAATCGGGACGATGATGCAGTATCATTCCGCTGAGGGACCGTCCTAGAAGTCCTGGCCATGAAAAATGGTAAAACCTTTTCATAAAAAGAAGGAAAAAAGGTAAAGGTGTCAAATAGCAAAATTCTGGATTACAAGCCTGAGGGAAGGATGAAGTGGGGAGTATCTAGCAACCGGAGCATTTATAGGAACCGCTAGGGAAGCAGAAGAGACGAACCTACGACAGTTCGGGGGTTTCTCGATTACCGCATTTGATGACAGCCCTACACGATTCCCTGGGACATGGAATTTAATGCTCTTAGACGATTGACGTCATGGCAATAATGGCCTCGAGATGGCAATTCAACATTGTTTCCTATCGCTTCATTCTAGGAAACACAGAGACTATCTATGTATGGTGAAATCGGGGGAATCCATCTCCTGCCATTAGGGTATATTTGAAATATCGTGATAGTACCTCGAGGCTGTGGGATCGTGATCGGGATCCTTATCTCGAGGATCATCTGCGGTCCTGCAGTGGCTCCGAGGCTGAAGGATCTGTCCGCGGCCCAGCAAAGGTTACGAAGACGAGGGACTCCCGAGGTAAGTAGCTAGAATCAATAGGTCCTGGTGTCCTGTCTAGCCGTCCCATCCCCGTATTTTTACATTTAGTGCACTCTGTACCATGCCAGGTTCCCTCGCCTATATAAGAGGAGCCCATACTATCTTGTAAAGGGCTGATGTCTTTCCATTTCTCCACAAGTGCAATAATATCTCTCTCTCTTTTCATCTAAGTTGTTCATCCTCACTGGCCCGAGGCCGCCCTAGCATTTATCGCTTTCCTACTTGTTCTTCACCATATCATCCAATATTGGAAATATAGAGCATTTCTTAATCATATCTTTATCTGTTATCCCATTCCCAACTACTTCAGATAGCTCGATCTCGAGCCAAGTATCGACCTCGAGGTTCCATCGACCATATCCGAGCTCGGGCAATATGCCACTCTGGTTTGATTATTGTCTCGTATTAGCTCTCTCTTTATCATCATACTTCACGTTCTTAGAATTAACTGCTTAAACAGCTAGCTCGGGAATAGATCATGTATTTTTAGAATCCCATTTACAAATTTAATTGTTGTTACCATTTTCACGGTAAACATACATCAAAAATCAAAACATGAAAAAGACTAGCTAAGCCTGTCAACTACGAGTTACAAGATTCCTATCTATAAGTCTTCTGAAGCTTGATCTTGAGTCTTGAGTGGTTCTTCATGCAGACTTTAGATTTGAACCTTGATGCTTCCTAGTAGCAGGTGCTAGTTCATCTTTCTTCAGCTTTTCAGATCAAGATCAGGCATGCAGTGCTTGTGAACTCGGCCATGTCTTGAGCAGCCCACATATTTCATCAACTTCTCCATTTGGATTAACTTCTTGCCTTTCTCTTTTTTTTCTTTATTGTGACTAACTTCTGTTGATCACCTCGGACTGTTGACTCGCATTCTTGCCGCGATCTTCTTTTGTTGCTGACTTGAATTGCATTTTGAAGTGAATTCTCTTATTCTCCAGGTAGGCGCCTGATTGCCAATACTCGACATGTCTTCCTTCGAAACTTGTTGCTTTCCCTTTGTTCTCCAGGTGGGCTTCTGATTGCTGTCTTCCTTTGAACATTGCTGCTTCTCTTTTTTCTCCAGGTGGGTTCCGGATTAAAAACACTTCCGCTGCTTTTCCTCAAAACTTAAATTGTTTCCCTTTGTTCTTCAGGTGGGCTCCTGATTGTTGAACTCCTTTGAACCTTGATGCTTTCCTTTGTTCTCTAGGTAGGTTCCTGATTGCTGAACACTTGCACTGTTTTTCCTTGAAACATGAATTACTTCCCTTTGTTCTCCAGGTGGGCTCCTGATTGCTGAACTCCTTTGAACCTTGTTGTTTTCCCTTTGTTCTCCAAGTGGACTCCTGATTGCTGAACACTTGCACTGCTTTTCCTTGAAACTTGAACTGTTTCCCTTTGTTCTCCAAGTGGGCTCCTGATTGCTGAACTCTTTTGAATGTTGTTGCTTTTCCTTTGTTCTCCAGGTGGGCTCCTGATTGCTGAACACTTGCATTGCTTTTCCTTGAAACTTGAACTGTTTCCATTTGTTCTCCAGGTGGGCTCCTGATTGCTGACCTCCTTTGAATGTTGTTGCGTTCCCTTTGTTCTCCAGGTGGGCTCGTGATGGATGAACACTTGCATTGATTTTCCTCGAAACTTGAACTGCCTCCCTTTGTTCTCTAGGTGGGCTCCTGATTGCTGATACTTGAACTATTTCCTCTTGAGACTAAATTCCTTTTAACTGTCTATCCTTTCTCTCCAGGGGGTGCCTGATTGCCGAACTTGATCCGCTTTCCTTTTAACTTGTGCCTTCCTCCCTTTGTTCTCCAGGTGGGTGCCTGATTTCATCAAAATAAACAAAACAAAAGAAATTTTTCTGCCCCAGTTTGATATTGGGAGAATCTATGAGTAGAACAAATTTTAACCTAAAATCCTTTATCCTGAAAATTTCAAACCAAGCCTTATCTCAAAAGTAAAAGGCTTAGATGCCAAATTATATGTCCCAAAAATAGCCCTCTCGTCAGACATTGTCATTTGCGACGGTCTCAAAACTTACCAAATCCTGTTATCCAGGAGGGTACTAGAATTCACTACCGAGCTTGTCTAGTACCTGCTTTCCTCACGGAGGGTTTCTCCGGAACAAACAAAATTTCCTGCCCCTGTTTCAATCAAAGAAAACTTGTGAGTAAAAACATGGTGGTTGGTTTGTGGTCTTGACTTTCAGGGCGATTGCTCCTGCACTTCCCATGGTAACTTCGATTTCAACTCGAAAGACCTTGCATGTTTATTGACTGACCGCTTTCTCTATCACCCTTATTACGGAGAATACCTCTAATCCGTTCAAACTTAATACCATTCATCTGTTGCAATGTTCATGAATTGACATATACCAAGCCTTTCTATTTCACATGAATCCCAAAGCGCGTCAATTGCCACCCACTCAGTGCGCTTCTTTCCTTACTTAAACCACTGGCGTTGGCCTTGAGGTCTATTGCTCCTTCACTTGCCATGATAAATTGGTTTCCGCTTGGAAGACCTTGTTTGTCACTGGTTAACCGCTTTCTTTGTCAATCTTATTATAGAAAATACCTTTGATCCATTCACCCAATACCTTCCATCTGTTTCATTGTTCATGAATTGACATATACCAAGACTTAGTATTTCACATGAATCCTAAAGCATGTTAATTGTTACCAACTCAGTGCGCACACTGTTCTTTCCCGACTTATGCTACTTTGATGTGCTAGCCAGATCCCGTTTTGTGCAATTGGAAACCTGGTGGCAAATTTTGAAGTCATTTCTCACTTGTTTTGCCCAAACAGACTCAGGAAGAAGAAGTAAACAGGACAAAAGGAACAGAGTAAAGGACAATGGAAAGAGATGATTCCTAACAAGAAAAACTACAAGGTAGAAACTTATCAGATGTGGATACCAATTCTAATGACCATGACATGCACATGTGGCCTATTCTATCAAGCAAGTCTGATGTTCAACTCTTGTTATACCCTTAAACCGTGAAACTGGTCTTCAATGCTCCGATTATCCAATCTGATTCATAATCCTTTTCGACTTGCAGTGCCCGAAAGGTTTTCACCATCAAGTCTCTCTCATTTTGTTCTTTTTCTCAACTCCCCATCACCTCATGGTGCCTATAAAGGTTTTCATCAATAAGACTCTCTCATTTTGTTCTTTTCTTCTTATTTCCTCTGATTCTGAAGATGACAAGGCATTACCCATAGTAAAACATTATATGCTCCTGTGTCTAGCTCAGCACTCTCACAGATTATATGCGAGGTCTTTGTTGGACCACAATATGGCTTTGGGACAAGGTTAGAAAGAAAGGGTATCATAAAGGCTCAAAACAACTAAGATAACAGAGTTAATTTATTTACAACTTTTGGAATCCATTTTAATAATCTTTGCCCCAATTCCTACAACAGGGGAATTTGAATATATTTTTCCCTCTTTCTTTTTGGAATTTTCCACTCTCGACTTCGTGGGATTATGAAATATTTTATTTGGTATGACCGAACCGTAAGGCTGCCTACATATCTTGTGGTGACAAGAATCAGGTCAAACGTAGTTCACAAAGATACGTTTTGTTGTTGCTATTTTTCTTTTCTTTTTTTATTATCTCTATTTTTTATCACCTTTTTTTTTGAATTTGCCTTTTGGAATGAACTTTGTAAAATAAACCTATGGGGACATGAATTCTTCTCTTTTTTTTTCGTATGACTCTAACTCGATTCCAAAAGAGGGGAGGTCAAAGAAATTAGTACAAGCTCAAAAGGGTATCAAATGGTATAAGTGTTTGGGTAGCTGAAAGAGGGCCTCTCAATCCCTGAAAATGCCAAGTACAACACATGCAACTTGAAATGAAAATCGAAGATCATGCACAATATTTCTTTTGCGACTTCGGCATTGATATTACTGATATACCTTCCACTTTTCTTTAGCGCCTTGTCAAGTACAGAACCCTCGTTGGGTGATTCCCTTTTCACACTAGTTATCCTCCTCCAATTCGGAGAAAACTTCATTGACTTTATCTTGTAACTTGAGATGCACTTGAAATCAAAGTCGCTTGATTCAAATCGTCCAGGATGCACTATCCTTTAACGAATTCTTGTCACCCTATTAACTTTCCAAATTATCTACCCCAGTTTCACATGGTTCGGGCTTCAAAGGATCTCAAAATGTCCAAATCTATACTTATTTCCCTCAAATGTCCCTATAATCTTCAAAATTGTTTCATTGCTTCATGACTAAACTAACTTTAGAACCAAGCCTAGAATTATGCGTGCATGTCATATCATTAGAGCCAGCATGAGAAGAAAAACTATAAAAGATAAGAGAACTAAAAAAATGGCCAAAAATAATAGAAAATAGGAAATTGCATTAGGCAGACGGTGAGAAGGGTTTGAACAATAAGACAAGCAAAATAAATTAGGGTTCAACCCTGAAACAAACTAGAAAACACTAAACGAGATACTATGACTAAACAAAACTAGAAGCAAATGATTCTCCAATAGGAGTGAAAACCTTTTCTTTTTTCTGTTGTCTTTTCAGTTTGTATTCTGGCCTCGGTTGGAACCTTTTGCAAGCAGGTGGCTGATATGCTTGAGGGGGAGGGTAAGACATTTGGGGAAGTGGTGCGGGCTATTGCGGGCCTCGTGGGTGTGGAGCATATGGTGGTGCATTGTGGATAGGGTACTGGGAAAGTGATGCATGACTTTGGGGGTTCTGTGGAGAGAAGTAGCATTAGGGAGGATCATCTGGTGCACAATGATATCCATGGGGTCAATGTCGAGGCTGAAAGCGTTGAGCAGGAATGCCCAGCGGATCATCTTTTCTATTTCTCTTTCTTTCACCCAAACTTACTGGGATATTCTGAATATCTTCTGTAGTATCTTTCAATGCCGAATAACTCATGATTTTGCCTGACTTGATTCCTTCTTCTACCATCTCCCCCATTTTTAACACATCATTGAAAGGTTTACCCAAGGTCGGAATCAAATGACTGAAGTAGGTGGGTCCCTAAGCTTGTAGGAAAAGCTCAACCATTTCTTATTCACCAATAGGGGGGGCTGACTCGAGCAGCTTACTCCCTCCATTTGAGCCCAAACTCCCTAAATCTTTCCTCCGGCTTCTTTTCCATGTTAGATAGGGAGGAGCGGTCTAGGGTAATGCCTATTTTGTATTGAAAGTGTCAAACAAAATCTTGAGCCATGTCGCCCAATGTATGCCATTTAACGATATCTTGATGATTATGCCATTCCAAAGCTGCCCCAGTCATGCTCTTACTGAAATACGTCATCAACAAATCATCTTTCTCGCCAACACTTCTCATTTCACTACAATAAACCCTCAAATGGGCTACCGGATCTCCACACCCATCATACAAGTTAAACTTTGGCACTTTAAACCCCGTGGGCAGGTGAACGTCAAGGAACATACACAATTCTTTGTAAGACAGGTTAATATGGTCTCCCATCCCTTGCATGTTCTTTAAGGACTGTTATATGCTTTTCAGCTTCCTGGATATCTCATCCCACCCTTCTTTTCCTGTTGACCTCTCATTTTCAACATGAAGCTCATTCCGAGGGTTCTGATTGTATGAGTTAGGAACCTTGTGGGCAACCTCTGAGGGGTAATATTGGGCATCATGAGCTTTGAGTGGGTGTTCATTGTTGGGGATAATGGATAATACAGGATGGCAATTTTTGGGAAAGGTAGTTGGAAGATGAATTATGGAGCTACTAGGGTGGTTGGGAAAGCTATGATAAGCGGGTGGATCTGGAGAGTATGGGGGATCATCTGGCACTATTTCCGGAGTTTGGGTAAGGGCAGCATCTAGGAAGCTAGGTGGTGGCGAGGGTGGTGCCTTCCCAGTCATCCAAGCCTGATACATGTCCGCCATGTGTTGTCTTAACATCCTTACCTCTTCAACCAACCCATTGCCCTGTTCAAACAATTGCTTTTGGGCACCACTATCAACTGACTCGATTCTGTTGTCGTCTGCCATTGCCTTTCGACCTTTATGTTGTAGAGAAGAGTTACCACTTTAAGAACTACAAACCAACCACCTTTCTGCTATGAAGATGAAGTCATCACGTTAGCGTTAGGGCATTTAACATAAGATAATCTCACTTTATGTGCAATGCACCTAGCCACAGTTATCGGTTCTAAAATAACTTCGAGGGTACGAAGGTCAGTTGGCATCATCCCAATTTGTTCATTTCAATCCTCTCATTTCTTTGCTTTTTTAGCACTTGCTTGCTCATTTTCCTTCCTCTCTTTTTTTTAGTTATCACTTTTTTCTTTCCTCTCATATCTCACGTCCCACGACTTCATTCTTTTTTTTAATTTCTTTTTTTTCTCTTTTTCTTTTTCTTGATTCCAAAAGAAGCAAAACCCTTTTTTGAATTTTCTAAACTTAATATTCTATAACCTATTTTAAACTCAAGCTTAGCGAGCATATATTTTTTCCTTTTTTTCGACACAAATATACTATGGGAATTATTAAGGAAAAACCCTATAAGAGAAAAATATTTGTGATTCTTTTTTTAGGAAGGAAATCTAAAGAATAAACCAAAGAAAAATATTTCGAATTTTCGTTTGATATCCTGAAAGAAAGATTCCGAACTAAGAAATGAAAAAGATAAAAAAATAAAAAAAAATTAGATTTTAGTTTGATTACCTAAGGGAGAAACCCTGAAGATAACCCAAAGATAAAGTATATCTTTTTTCCTCTATGTACAATGTCCTAAAGTTCTTGTAAAATAAAAAGAATTTTTTTTCATTCATTTTTCATTAATTTCTCAAAGAATAACCTCAAATGAAAATCTTTTTGGATTTTTGGAATTAATATCTTAAAGAAAACTTTTAAAGAGGTACTACAAGGAAATTCTCTTCATTTTTTTGCATTTTTAGTCTTAATATACTAAAAGGAAGTATAAAAGCAATTTTTTTAATTTTGAGTTCTAGATATTAATTCAATAAAGCAAAACCACCTCAAATGATTTTTTTTATTCCTAGAATTAGTATTCTACAGAAAACTTCTAACGGAAATATAAAATGCACCATCTCTTTTTTTGGAATTTTGATTTATAACACACTTTTTTAGATGCAAAATAGAAAATACAATAGTAAATAAAAAATCTCGACATTACTTTACAAAATTAGAAAGTAAAAGACGACATAAAAAATAATAATCTCCTTAAGCAACTCCTAAATGAGCGATCCAGACTGGATGGTCCTGGGGTGTCTATCATGCTCAAACTCCGGTAAGTAGACCCACACCTGTATGAAAAAATTCAAACCAATAAGTTAAAGACCTAAAACGTTATGTGAGACAATAACCCTTCTTGTTGGACACATGACATGATTGAGGCTATTTTTGCAAAATGGCTTATTTGGCCAAAAGGTTGTTAGAAGTGCAAAATTCGGCTCGAAAGACGAGAATCATAGACCGGACCCTATGTGGGTTGCCTACGTATCACGCCTCGAAAGAAGAGAATCAGATATGCGTAGTTCAGGCAGATTGGATACGGGCGAGAATTAAAAAAACAACTAATTTAAAGAAAATATATTTTTTGTCTTTTTGAAAAATGATGCAACATGTAGACTTTTTTTGGATTTTCTTTTCCCTTTTTTATTTTTTTGATTTTTAGAAAATGATGAAAAAGTGCAAAATCTTTTTTTTTTTGAATTTTTCATTTTTTTGTCTTTTTCTTGATAAAAATGTGATAGAAAACATAATCGAGCCTTACTTGCTTTATTTTTCACACTTCATCCTTTTTCTCTTTTTCTTTTCTTTTTCATTTTCCCTCAACTATCATTGGTCCGCCAAATGATCCTTTTACCCTTGAAAATTTGAAGCATGTAGCACATAGGATGCATCAGGATGGTCTTTTATATTTTTAGGTACACCTATCCTAGATGGACACAACCCCTGTGTTGAGTCCCCAAAGTCAAATGCACGTGATGCAAACAAACGTTCTTACTAGGGATCCGACATGGGGCTGAGTTATTCTAAGTTCAAAACCTGGGTATGTTGTTCTAGACTTGTGCACACGAGCGAAAAACTCGAGCCGGGGGGGGGGGGGGGGGGCTACGTACCGGGAACCAAAAGGCCATCCGTCTTTGTAACTTGTTCGATCCTCTTCCTAGTTTAAGGTATGAAACTAACAGAAGAGGAGTCATGCCAGCGTGCACATCCCCGAAGATGAGAAGAGAAGGGTTTCGTAGCAGTTTATATACAGTTCAGATAATATCAAAGCGGTAAAAAACAACATTTAGCACATTAGGCCCAAACATGTAGTTAAAACCAGATAATAAATAAAAGACAAATATAACAATTATTCTAAGCTCGAATTCTTGAACCTTGAACCAGAGATTCTAGGTTCTAGTCCCCAGCAGAGTCGCTAGAGCTGTCACACCTCCTTTTTCCTAACCCGAAAGGGGGTATAAGGAGTTTTTTCCAATTAAAGTGACAATCGAAACATGATTAATTTATTTAGTCAGAGTCACCACTTGGGATAATTTATGGTGTCCCATGTCACCGGTTTAGAATCCCGAATCGAGGAAAGATTGACTCTGTTCTATAGTCCACGAACACAGAAATCCGGGTAAAGAATTTTGTTAACCCGGAAGAAGGTGTTAGGCATTCTCGGATTTCGTGATTTTAGCACGGTCGCTCAACTATTATTATTGGCCTATTATCTGATTTTAAAACATCTTTGAATCCTATGTGCATTTTATTCCTTTTAAACTGCTTTTAATAAATTAGTGTTGCATATTGCGGATCATTTCACGGGAACCGTACCCACGATCTACAACATATTTATTTTATTAACAAAATTAAATTGTGGCCAGGTCACATAAATGTACCACCGGATTTTAGAAATTAAGCATCACAACTACGTCACGAGAACCGTACCCGTAGCCATGACAATTATTTAATTAACGCGCCTAAAGCAAACTACGAAAGTTCAAGGCATTTTTGTTTACTAATTTTGTATTTATGTGAGGGCCATATGTTATGGACTTTACTTGCGTATGGCACACCTCAATTTATTTTAAAGGAAAAGATTTGCATTTTGCTAAGGCAAACCAAAAATACTCCTACTTATATCTAATTTAAAAACCAAATATCACAACTACGTCACGGGAACCGTAGTCGTAGTCGTAATAGTTTAATTACATATATAAAGCAAACTACGAGATTCATTTTAGTAGCTAAGTTATAAAATATGAAGGCCATAGATTATATGACTCAAATGTATGAATGGCACGCCTCAAAACTATTCAACTAAATGAACTAGGATATTCATATTTGGAGCTAATACGAAATTAATCACTGCAACTACGTCACGGGAACCGTACCCATAGTCGTAATATTTTAATTACGGGCCTAAAGTAAGCTACGAATGTTTATAATTACAATAAAATAATTAATGAAAATAACAATCAAGGCTCATTCATTCATGAGAATTAACAGTTTCATAATTCATTCACCACTTAGATTCACGCTTCATCATCCAATCACAGAAGTTTGGAGATTATGTCATCAAAGCATGCTAAAGGAGGAGCCCGAAATAGAGAGTTGGAAAATGGAAGAAAATATGTCAAAAAGAATTTTTTGCAACTAAAGAATTTCAGTTATTACCATTCTAGTACATAGAAATATATATTAACAAGCATACACGAAAGATACAGGAACGAAAAAAATTTAACTGTAAGAGCTACTGGTTATTGCTAAAAATAGAAGTTCCCATTTTAAGTATGTGTATAATTTTGATATATCTAACAGAGTAAGTAGGTTTATTTAATTTTTTTATTTTATTGGTAAAGGTGTTTTATTAATGTGTAGCAAGGGACTGCAGAATATTACAGAGAAAAGCTACATTACAAATTATGCAATGAGCTAAAAATTTCAATCAGTTGACCATCGTGATCCTCATCTCATTAGTGCTTTAGCAATTCATCAACAATCCAAACATCAATAAAACAAGCTATTACACTAACAATAACAATGTAAATGGACAAAATAATCAGCCGAGAAGATGCGAAGAACGGACCTTTGGTATGAATCAACCAAAATGGTAATTACAAGAGGTTAAAAATAACTCGACGATTCTTGACCAGAGCTTTCGCCAGCGAATCTGGACGGAGCCGGAAACAATTACAGCTGAAAATCTACACAAATTAGAGCGAAATCAGTAAAATCGAACCAGAATTTCGACTTAAGCTGCAACAGCAATCCCGGGGAGAAACTCCAATCGGCTCAGTCGAACTCCATTGGTTTTCGTTTCTTTTCAGATTTTGACCCAAAGACCTCTCCAAATTTTTTGTTCTTCTCTTCACTGTGTTTGTCCGTGTGTGCTTATGTGTTATTGGTGGTCGCTGGTTTCAGGAGGGTCTGTCTGACAAGTTCGCCGCTGGTGGGGAGAAGAGGGGTGAAGGGTCGTTTTGGGGGTGGAGTTTAGGTGCAACGGTCGCTGGCTGCTGTGGAGAAATCAGAAATGACTGGCCTAAGGTCCCTTGTTCATGGCTGCTCTAAGTCCTCTCCAGAAGAAGACGATGTGGGGGTGGGGGGTCTTGTGTATTTACGGCGCTGATGGTTATCTCCCCCTAGCTCATTTAGGTGTTACTCTATATGTAGAGTTCAGGTTTAGGTTATTTGTTGTATTTTCATCTTATTGCTCTTAGGTCCTTAGGGTATTTTTATTTATTTTTTGTTCCAAAAAAGAGTCTAGAAGGGTCCCTAGGGTTAGCTTAATGGGTGTTGGGTATTGGGCTTAATGGGCTAATCCGAATTGGGCCTAAAAATGGGGCGTTTGAACCCAAATTTTATTCTTTCTCTGCGAACGAGCCTAAAAATAAGATCTCATTTATTAATTAATTCTACTTAAGTAAAATAATCATTAAAATAAGACTGGCCGTTAAAACAAAACTAATTTTGATATTTTTCAAGATTAAAAATGACTACAAAATATTAATGAACCTATTTTTTGTAATTTTCATTTTCTTGTAATAAAATAAAGTAAAAGAGTCAAAATTAGTTGAAATGGCGATATTAGACCTAAATTAAATATTTACGTGCTAAAATATGAAAAATCTTGGGAAGGGTCAAAAATCACATGTCTACAAACTTCTCAAGTAAAGAGATCAAGAGGAACACTGTTATATTGTCAATATGAGAATTTCACTATGAAGGAAGGAGAAACTATCCAGGAGATGTACACAAGGTTCACAACACTAATAAATGAACTTAAATCTCTTGGGAGAATTATCCTTGAAGAAGACAAGGTTGAGAAAATCTTGACAAGGGTCTTACCAGTGACTTGGGAAAGCAAAATCACTGCTATTCAGGAATCAAAGAACATTGCTACTCTCAAGTTGGATGAACTAATTGAAAACCTCACTGCCTATGAACTGAGAAGACAAACCATGAAAATGGATGCACCCAAGAAGGAGAGGAGTCTAGATCTCAGAATAGCTGAAGGTGCAGATCTGAAGGATGATGAAATGGCCATGATCACAAGGGATTTCAAAAAGTACCTAATGAGAGGAAAGGGTTCTTCTAGAGGTACAACCTTCAACAAATCAAGGGCTTCTGAGAAACAGACCAACGAGGGTTGCTACAAATGTGGCAAGACTGATCACATGATCAAGAACTGTCCTCGGTGGGAAATTGAATGGAAGAAGGAAAATGTTGAATGAAGGAACAGGAAGAAGGAATAGGTTCAACCCAAAAGGAACAAAGGATCAACAAAGGCTATGGTTGCTGCTTGGGGAGAAACATTAGATGAGGATTCAAAAATGAAGATGGATATAAACAAGCACTTATGGCCATCGGAGAATCAGATGATGAACAATAGGTCCAAGTGAAGGGAAGTAGTTAAATATGGTACATAGATAGTGGCTGCTCAAAACATATGACTTGAAGCAAGAACCAGTTCCTTTCACTTGAGGACTTAAAGGAGGTAATGTCTCCTTTGGAAATGGGAAGAAAGGTGAGATTATTGGGGTTGGAAAGGTAGGTAAGATAGACTCACACTCCATTGATAATGTCTTCTTGATAGATGGCTTGAAATATAGCCTAATCAGTGTATCACAACTGTGTGATAGAGGTAATCTTGTAGCATTTACCTCTACCAAATGCTTTGTGATTAACCTTACCACTGATAAGATTGTTTTGCAGGGAAGAAGTGTTAACAATATTTACTTTGTAGATTTGTCCACTCTTTCAGAAAATGAACTCACTTGCTTGAGTGTGTTGGACAATGATCCCCTCCTGTGGCACAAAAGACTTGGTCATGCAAGTCTGAATCAACTCAACAAATTAGTCTCCAAGGACTTGGTGATAGGGTTACCTAACATTAAGTTCAAGGAAGACAGTTTGTGAGGCCTGTGCAAGGGGAAAGCAGGTAAGATCATCCTTTAAAAGCAAGAAAATGGTAAGCACAACCAGGACGTTGGAACTGGTTCATATGGATCTCTATTGTCTAATGAGAACATTGAGCAGAGGTGGTAAGAAATATGTGATGGTACTTGTTGATGATTATTCTAGGTTTGCATGTGTACTATTCTTAACATCTAAGGATGAAGCATTTGACATGTTTACTGCCTTTGTTAGAAAAACTCAGAAACAACTAGGTAATTAACTTGCATCCATCAGGTCTAGTCATGGAACTGAATTTGAAAATACTAAGTTTGTTGAATTTTGTGATGAGCATAGTATAGATCATAACTTCTCTGCCCTTAGGACTCCTCAACAAAATGGACCAGTTGAAAGAAAGAACAGGACTCTTGAAGATATGGCTAGGACTATGCTTCTTTCTAGTAAATTGCCCCATAGCTTCTGGGCAGAGGCTGTAAACACTGCATGTTATATCATAAACAGATACATGACTAGACCTCTTGTAGAGAAGACTCCCTATAAGTTACTTAAAGGGAGAAAACCAAATATATCCCATCTTAGGGCATTTGGATGCAAGTGCTTTGTGCACAATAATGGAAAGGACTCCCTAAGTAAGTTTGATCCCAGAAGTGATGAGGGAGTATTCTTGGGATATTCTTCACATAGCAAAGCATATAAATTGTTCAATAAAAGAACTTTGTGCGTAGAAGAAAGTGTACATGTAGTGTTTAATTAAACTAACATTCTTTCTAAGAGACAGTAACATGAAGATGAAGCTATTGGGCTGGTAAAAGATTTAAGTGAAGTCTCAGCTCAAGCTAAAGTGGCACCAAAAGAAGGAACAGGTGATGGAATAGGTTCTTCCATCCAGGGCAAGCTGACAAGGGGAATTGATCAAAGAGGAACTGAAACCAATCCCCCAAAGTAACATGTTCATGAAACTGTTGCTCAGCTACAGAACATGGGAAAAACATCAAGCAGAAATCAGTTGATTGTGAAACCTCACAAGTATCAAAGTTCTCATCCCATTGAGAACATAATTATTGATCCAACCTCTGGAGTCAAAATTAGATCACAATTAAAAAATCTGTGTGCTTTTGATGGTTTCCTATCTCGTATTGAACCTAAAATGTCATTGAGGCTTTGCAGGATGCAGATTGGGTAAATGCAATGAAAGATTAACTCAATCAGTTCAAGAGAAGTCAAGTTTGGCATCTAGTTCCAAGACCCAAGGACAGATCAGTGATTGGCACAAAATGGGTCTTCAGAAACAAGCTTGATGAAGATGGAACAACAACAAGAAACAAGGCAAGACTGGTGGTCCAAGGTTACAGCCAAGAGGAGGGTATAGATTATGATGAGACTTTTGCTCCAATTGCAAGACTAGAGGCAATAAGACTTCTCATATCTTTTACAGCACACATGGAATTCACTATTCATCAAATGGATGTCAAAAGTGCCTTCCTGAATGGCTACCTAAAAGAAGAAGTGTTTGTTAAACAACCTCCAGGGTATGAGAGCAAGGAATGTCCAGAACATGTGTACAAATTAGACAAGGCTCTCTATGGACTCAAGCAGGCTCCTAGAGCATGTTATAAACAATTGTCCAAATTCCTGCTTGAACATGGCTACAAAAGAGGTAAAATTCATAGTACTCTATTCTTGAGGGAAAAAGGTAAGGATCTTCTTGTGGTACAAATATATGTTGATGACATAATTTTTGGGGCAACCACTGAGGAACTAATTAAGGATTTTGCAAAGTTAATGGGGGTGAGTTTGAAATGAGTATGATGGGTGAGCTTAACTTTTTCTTAGGCTTACATATCAAACAAAACCCAAATGGAACCATGATCCATCGGCAGAAATATGCAAAGGAATTGATCAAAAAGTTTAAAATGGATGAATCAAAGGAAATAGACACCCCCATTGCAACTGCCACTAAATTAGACATAGATGAACCGGGTTCATCTGTTGATCAAAAGTTTTATAGGGGTATGATTTGTTCACTTTTGTATCTTACTGCCCGCAAACTTGACATAGTTTTCAGTGTAGGGCTTTGTGCTCGCTTTCAGGCTAATCCAAAGGAATCGCAGTTGACTGTTGTTAAGAGGATACTGAGATATTTGAAAGGCACTACTGATATGTGTCTTCGTTACCCTAAAGGTAGTAATTTCAATTTAGTAGGGTATGTCGATGCTGATTATGCAGGTTTCCTTGTGGATAGGAAGAGCACCTCAGGTATGGCTCATTTTCTAGGTTTATGTCTTGTATCATGGGCCACTAAAAAGCAAAATTCAGTGGCATTATCCACTGTTGAGGCTGAATATGTTGTTGTTGCCTCTTGTTGTGCTCAATTGCTATGGATCAAACAGCAGCTGGTAGATTTTGGTATTGAAGTTGGTTGCATTCCTATATTTTGTGATAACACTAGTGCTATAAGTATGACAAAGAACTATGTTCATCATAAGAGGACTAAGCACATAGATGTTAGATACCACTTCTTAAGAGATAACTATGAGAAATGATTGATCTCCATAGAATTATGTGCTACCGATAAACAAATTGCTCATATCTTCACTAAAGCACTGAGTAGAGAAAACTTTGAGAGGAACAGGTTGGAATTAGGGATAATTAAGATCACCTAATAGGACCAACTCAGAATGCACAATGAAAAAAAATTGGCTAGGAAATCTGAACTTGTGTAAATATCTAGATTAATTTTTACTCAGCTTCATACTGTAATTAGTATACTCCTGTGACATGTGTTAATATGACTCACTGATCTCTTACAAATTTTCTCTATTATGGTAAAATAAGGCATGTTCAAGAGAATTCTAAATGAAGAACCTGGTTCATCAGTATGGGTTCATCTGAAAGCTAAGGTATGTTTTCTATACTCTAAATAATTAGAAATATAAATATTTGAATCATGAGTAGAAGTCCTACAATTGTTCAATTCCTTAGAAAATTCTATCTGTTAGCTTTGAAGCAGTTCCGTCAGCCTTAGAACTCTAAACCACAAAAATTGCCTAAAATCTAGGGAAGCCTAACCGATCATTCAAACCTGAAATTTCAGGTTGATTAGACCTCTAATTGACCACTGCTAAAGCTATTGTTATACATTAAATGTGTATTTCTCTTTAAATACACATCATTACCTTCTGCCATCTCCATAATTCTAAACCGTCAAAAATTCTTCTTCACTTTCACTTACCTTCTCCTCCAAAATTCTAACTCACAAATTCTCTCAAGAAACCAGTGATTATGACCAACCCACAAGACAATCCTGGAACTCCTCCACCACCCACTCCCATTAATTCATCTACCGCTCCTTCACCCATTACGTCTCACAAACCCAGGTTAAGAAGGGTGAAAATGCTTGCTCGAAAAACATTAGCGTCTGGGGCTCTTTCAAAGAAATTAAATGAGAAATTAAAGGCTATCCAGGCCCAAGACTCTGACTCCAACTCTGATTTTGAATCATACAAATCCGCTAGTGAGGGGGAAGGACCTAGGTCTTCTGACTCTGAAAAGACTCAAGAATCCCCTTCTAAGGTAAGTTCTTCTTTCTCTGAAAATCTAGAAACTAAATTTGTTTTGGTTGGGCCTATTAGGGATGTAGAATTACCTGAGTTACGAAGGAGTAGAGGCAAAAAGAAATCTAAAAAAGAAAAAGAGAGAGAGGGTGCATGTGGTGAGGAGAGGGGAAATGGCAAAAGAGTGGTTGATCATTCACCCACTACTGATTTGTCTGTGCCTGCTATCAGTGGAGTTGAACAAGAAAAGGTAGAAGAGAGTGGCAAGAGGTCAGGGGGAAGTGGTTCTGGTTAAGCTGCTAAAGGGTTAGTTAATCTAAGCACATAAGGAGATGAACCTGGTTCATCTACTGAAGAGACCCTAACAAACCTGTTGAAAAAGGTTGGGGCAAGTTATGATCCAAAGAAACGAAGAACGCCTACACCAAAAGCCCCCAGTGCTCCTAAACCCTCTAAGAAAAAAAAGGTTTCATCCTCAACAACTACTGAAATGTCATTGCTAAAGGGAAGAGCTACAAGAAGCAGGGTGAAGTAGAGTGGGAGTGATCTCCAAAAGGCTTTAGCTGAGAGTAAAAAGAGAAAGATGGCTAATGGAAAAGGGAAGGTTGCAGAGTCCTCAGAGGTTGTGGAGGTTGAGGAGATGGAATAGGTCCATCAAGAGGAAGTTCAAACAGTAGAGGTTCAAACCCCCAAGCCCAAAAAGCCCGAGACTTCTTCCATGAAGTCTTCCTCTATGTCAGAGATCGTTGAACCTTCATTAGCCAAGAGGATAAGGTCTACAGTGAAAGTAAACACGTAAGAATTTTTGAAGATGAGTAATAGAGTGGAGAAGAATAAGAAGAAGAAGATAAGTTTGATGGTAAACAATACAAGCTTGCCATGCTTGGCAAAAGAAAAATTTTGAAGGGTAGACTACTGAAAGACCTGGTGGAACCAGGAATGATGAGACTGGCAGATGCCTTAGCTACTTAGGGGTGGAAGGACATGGTCCATTAGATGGATGGTACGCTAGCTAGGAATGAGATCATTGAGTTCATTGCAAATGCAGAGGCTAAGGATGGCAAGGTTAGCAGCCTGGTGAAAGGAGTTCAAGTGTCTTTTGATGCAGAAAAACTAGGAGAGATCCTTGATATACCCTCTGAAGGGTTTGATGACTATTCAAGGCAAAGGTGGCCTTGTCTGAACTCTCTTCCTACTGCCCTTGACATTACCAGGAGGTTCTGTGATGCTAAAGATGTGAATGAGGCTAGGGCTATTCAGAAAAGTGAAATGAGGCCTCAGCACAAGGTCTTGTTTGAATTTGTCAATAAGTGTCTATTGCCCAGACAGGAGAGATGGCATATTGCAAATTATATGGACCTAGTTCTTATGGAGTACTTGGAAAGTGGAAGGTAAATTAATTGGCCTACCTTCATCATAAAGTTTTTGGACACGGTGATCAATGGCTCCAAGGCTCATGATACCCCCTATGGCTTTATTCTGACTACGATTTTGGATAGGTGCAATGTGTCTCTGAAGAAATGGGAAATGGCCTCAAGCAAGGATCACTTTGGCATTAACACTATGATTGCTTGTGACTACTTAGTCAATGTCATCCCAAATGAACCTGGTTCATCCAAGAAAACTCCTATCAACAGTAAAGTCAGGGCTTTTGTTCAGGAATGTGAAGCCAAGGATGTTGAGATAGCTAGGCTCAAGGCTCGTATGGCAGAGGTGGAATCTGAGAGGGATGTTCTCAGAACTGAGATTACCAAGAAAAAGGAGAAGAATGATGGAATTCTTCATAATATGGTGAATCTTCTCCAAGATCAAAACCAACCCTCTAGCTCCCCCAAGCCTTAGGAATTCTAGCTTTTGTCTCCTGAACCTGTCTAGTACCTTCAGTGACCCATATTAGGGATTTTTCTATTTTTTTGCTCATGTTTTAAATATTTTTGCTTTTTGGTTGTGGATGGTGGTAGCAACATAATTTCTATCAATGATATCTACTGTTTTTGCTCTTGTTCAATATTAATCTTTCCTTGATAGTTTAACTATGTTTGCTTGATTACTGATGATTACACCATGATTGCACTTGTTGTTTCCCCAATGGCCATGAGTATTTATTAAAATCTAGGAATCACACTTTGTATGCAACTTTTCGATGATGCCTAAAGGGGGAAGAGATATTGTGCTTTACACATTCTAAATAAGTGATATTTATAACCTAATTAACCTGGTCCTTGATGATAGGGGGAATTTTCTAAACTTTGTATTGATGGTTAAGTTGAGTTCTTACAGGATCCAAATAAGTAAAAAGCATAGAGTTTGTCATCATCAAAAAGGGGGAATTTGTTGGCCCAAGAACAGATGAAGTTTTAAAGATTGACAAAAGAACTCAGACATGGACCAGGTCCATCTTGTGAAGCACAGTCATGATCATCATGTACATGTGAGATGCACGTAAAGGAGATAAATCTAACTAATCAAGAATCAATATCTCCTTATCCGATTGAAAAGGTTGCATATTGGATAAGGAGAGAAAGACTCCTTATACGAAGAGAACACATTTTAGGAAGAAGATAGTGTTAGAGTTTGAGATCACCATGAACTCTTCTACGATAGAAGAGTAGCAATTGAATCCCAGTCAAACTCTGATTACTAACCTATTAAATGTCAGTGTTGTTCTCTTATACTGGTAATGCACATAAGCAGAAGTTAAATTTAAATTGAGAGCAAAAGAGCAAGGCAATTTTGCAAGCAATTTATGTGTGATTCGAGTGTGCAATCTTGAAGCTACTTGAACGAGCTAGAAGAACTAGTTCCATATGTTTATCTTTTATTCTAGTTCAATTGTAGTAGGTGTACATGGTGAAATCAGAGGACTTAATTTCCCACTGTCGAGACATTCCGGAAGCATGCCTCGGGATTTCGATAGTAGGAGGTCGCAACCTCGTCCTCGACCTTGGGGCTCGTCGAAGCCCAAATCGGAGGAAACAAAGGACGAAGCCAGGATAGAGGAAGAAATCCTCTAGGCATATGGCTACGCCTGACAGACGCGGCCTACCCGGAGCCTATGCTTAAGCAACACGTCAAGACATCCCATCGCCGTAATTTGTAGCTAACCCCCACATACTTGTAGCCGAGTCTCCCCCTCTATATAAAGGGGGCTCACACCACTTTGTAAGGGACTTATGTTGCTCCATTTCTCCATAAGTGCAATAATATCTCTCTCTCTCTCTCTCTTTTCTTCTAAGTCATTTGTTCTCATTAGTCCGAGGCCACCTCGCATTCGTTGTTTTCTTACTTGTTCTTCACCCATCTAGCTGTGCAGTGGCCATAAAGAGCCTTATTTCATCATATTTTTGCTTGTTATTCCTTCCCCGACTGTCCCCGATAGCTCGATCCCGGCTCAAGCCTTGTCCTCGAGGCCTCCACCGATTTGCTCCGCGCCCGGGCAACAGGCCCCTTCGGTTTGCTCACTACTATGTCTTAGCTCGTATTTTATCTTTACACTTAGCATCTCTCGCATCAACTGCCCTCAAAACAAGCTTAAGGATAGATCACGTATTTTTAGAATCCCATTCACAAATTTAATTGTTGTTACCATTTTCACGGTAAACAGTTTGGCGCCCACCGTAGGGCTAAAAATAATAGTGATTATTTTCTTGCTAGTTTCGTCATGCAAATGCACGTTATATTTCACACTTTTCTTGTCCAAGATCTTTTGATTTCAGGTTAATGTCTGGCTTGGTAAGCAAAATCGAGAACGACTACCTCGAGAACCACGGCGAAAGCAGTATGCCTGTTCCAACGGTTGACGCAACACCACAGGACCCTGATAACACATTTGGGTCGATTCAAGTGGACGCGGGATTGCGAGGCGCGCAACAGGTCAACGAAGCCTCACGCACTGATGATAGCATACAGCTCGCTGACCAACAGAAAGCTCAAAAAACCCCGGCCCAGTTGGAACGGGAAGTTAATTTTTGTATTATCCTTGAGATGTTGCAGGCACAGCAACTGGCCATCGCTCAGTTGCGAAATTGCCCGAAGATCCCCGAGCAATAGCAACGGGGACACCTTCTTACGATGAGCCAGTATCCGAGAGGTCGAGTAACGACTAGTCGACGACCGACCTCGGCGCAGCGAAGATGCTGGGTAATCTAATCAAAAAGATCAAATCAGGTTCGTGGGAGTTCCCACGACAACCCCCTCCCGGGGGAACAGCCCCGGAACTCGCTCCATAGAAAACCAGAATGCCAGAACTCCCTAGGTGTAACAGGACCTTGGATCCCTACGGGCACACCACCATCCTGGCATGCTCATTTGAAGGCAGCAAGCTCCGAAATGACGAGTACAAGCCCGCCTCTCTGAGGAACCTCGAAGACACTCTCTCGAAAGAAATCATGACACAGCGCCACCGCCTAGCATTTGGCCTCACAGGCTCACTCACCATGCCAGCATGGTCTTCCGCAGAAACACGCACCCATACCGTCAAAATAGTACCGAGAAGGCCCGGCACACCCAAGGCCGAGCAAGGAAGAAATGAAATACAGCCACACCCCGTCCCCCGACAGGACGAATGAGATCGCTCCCAGTTTGTAGTGGTTAGACAGCACAGGCCTTCGCCCGAAGGCTAAATAAAACACACCCGATGACTCCAGGACATTTCAAGCAAAGCCAGATCAGGTATCCAATCGAGGGCTGGTTGGATGACCGCACCCGGTGTCAGCCTCGAATTAGAGCCGTGGGGAACCATCCGGGAACCTCATCGGGCTCGGTATATCCGAGCAGACTCCCGACAGAGAAGCTGATGCGAAGCGGATGGAGATATCACCCATGTGCAGCAAATAAAAAGAATGACTTGAGATGCAACCTACCTCACAACGATCGGAAGATGGCCCAAGGGTAGTATCTTCATGTAACCTCCAATGGAACCAGGTTCAACAAGGCACAGCAAGTAAGGAAACCCTACCCAGCCAGGCGCGATTTTAGCATCGCTACACCAAACATCGTGATCACTATAGGCAAAGCCGGGAGCACCGGGCGGCCCCAACCCATTCGACCAAAACCCTTGCGAAAAAAACATGGCTCGGTGCAAGAACCACAGGGCGCACGAGGCCGCCAACTTGGGAGAACGATGACTGTGCTATTCGACAGAGATCGCCACCAAGTATCATCAAGCGGTCAGGAAGGAAGGAGACCAGGAAAAATAAAGCCGACAAGCCACAACGTATTGCCACGGCAATAAAAGGGCGACGGCACCCTTCAAAGGTGCAAAAAATGCAGAAAGAAAGTATCCACCGCCGGGGCGGCGGATGCGGGGAATATACCCAAAGAATACCCCTACATTCAAAGGAAGAGACGCCGAGACTCCGCCTCAGCCTCGTATTAACATGCTGGTAACCTTTCTTTTTCCTCATTTATCTTATTAAAAATGAAGCACGACCGTGAGTGCAGACGATTCAACCAATCACGCAAATGGCATCGGGCCAAAGCCAATAGGGCAGTTCGGATCGACGAACCGAATAACTCTCACACTTCAAACCATTGATGGAATCCAAACGTCGGTCGCCACAACAATTAGGAAAGCAACTTCCTCTATACAGCTCACTTGACCTCGGACGAGGACGCCGAGCCCGCGAAGTGCGGACGTTTTATTCGAATGATAACGGGTACACTACCCGGAGGCGATTTCGACCCCTCTCCTCCAAAAAGGATGGAACCCCCCGATAAAGGTGGAACTTAGGCATTCAACGAGACGGGAGGAAATCCCTCACTATACAACCAGCTGCCAGCACCGGCGCTAAACCTCAAAACGTCGCCTATGTATCCCGCAGCAAGGAAGAACTACTCCACTCTTTCAATTATCTTTTCTCTTTTTACTAGCCTACATGCAGGCATTCAGCCAAGGCATTCATAAATCCCGAACCCCACTCGAAAATCCGAGGCCCCTACAGGATCCGCTGAGCTCTCTTTCCCCGACCGGGCTTGCAACCCAAAGGTCTCACTAGCAAGATTATTAGCAGAGCAGCGTGCCCTCCAGAAAGGGCTACAACGAGATCGCTGGGCTTCCTCCTATGGTCGGGTGACGCGTGACGGTTTCCTCTTAAAGAGCACCATCTCCTTAGAAGGGCCAATAAAATGGCAGGTTAGGTCTCGAAACATAACCATACAAGCAGGTCAGACGATCGGAGGAGCCGAGCCCGTGCGGGCCGAGCTCATGACAACGAAACAATATTTACTTACAACCTATATCTATGACAAGCAATGAAGAATATATTTTCGGCATTTCATCACGGCCTATATCTACTCCAAGCAATGAAGAATATATTTTCGGTATTTCATCATGGCCTATATCTGCTACAAGCAATAAAAGATATCTTTTTGGCATTTCATGTTTCGAGAAAGATTATTTCGACATATTCGCGGCAAATGCTTCTCCATCAAATGAGTCCCGATATATTCAGAGACTTAATATAAGCAATTCAACAACTTGCATGACCTTAGGGTCAGAACTCCGAGCTCATCAAGCCCCTAGAAGGCAACTCCGAGCTCACGAGAAGCTGTCTTCAAGCTTAAACAAACTCGATGACTCAGAGACGACTATCAATCACCATACAACTGGAAAAATCCAAAACTATAAGACCCTAACGGGCAGCATCGGCATAACCAGATATATTCTACAAATTGTAAGACCTCAACAGGCATGACAAACTATAAAACCTCAACAGGCATGACAAAACTGTAAGACCTCAACAGGCATGAAAATCCTAATATTTAGGCTACATGTCGCATTTGTAAGACTCCCTAAAAGGCATACCCTCGACGTAGATGCCTAAACTATCACTAAAGGATCAAAAATGGCTACGTCCAAACGCATACGACTACGGTCGAAACGGCTGATACAGCCCAAATAACGCGATTCGGGGATGCCCGGTTGTTGCTAAAAAATCGCAGGCCATTACTCTGATATACTTCGAAAAGAACCGATTAAAATAGGATTCCCTCCACAGGCAAAAAATGAGCCCCGACAATGTTGGCTCCAAAAAATGCAAAAGCATCGATCTACTCGACCTATGAGCTATGAACCTTACGAGGTGCTCAAATCATCGCCGAAAATGACTTGAATTCGAGGTTCCTCTAGAACCAATGATAGCTCAGGCAAAATACTACAAAAAGACCTTAATGAGCGGATATAAAGCCTACACAAATCCCATGGGCAAAAAATAGCGTAAGAGCCATTGTCGCCAGCTAATCAAGCCTACAGGCCACATATTGAAAGGTCTCTATGACCAGACAGCGTAAGAGCCATTGTCGCCAGCTAAAAAATCTTGACAACTTGAGGATTAAAATGAACTTGAATCGTAACCCGATTCAGAGACCGGATCCAAAATAGTTAACTATGCAAGCCTACGGGCCACATATTAAAAGGTTTCTACGACCAAGCGGCATAAATTCCACCATCGCTGGGAATTCAATAAAAGTTAGGGGTTGATTACAGCTAGAATCACAACGCGATTCGGATACTGGACCCGAAAATTGCAATATGCCTAAGGGCATGACGTAAATACCACCATCGCCAGAGTCTCCATAAAATCTAAGGGTCGATTACAGCACAAATCGCAACATGACTCGGAGACTAGGCCCAAAGATTGTGATACGCCTACGGGCACGACACAAGTGCTACTGTCGCCAGGGTCTCCATGAAATGTAAGGGTCGATTGCAGCTCAAATCGCAATGCGACTCGGAGACTGGGCCCGAAGATTGCGATATGCCTACGGGCACGGCACCAGTACTACTGTCGCTAGGGTCTCCATGAAATGTAAGAGTCAATTACAGCTCGAATCGCAATGCGACTCGGAGACTGGACCCAGAAAATACAATGTGCCTAAAGGCGCGGCACCAGTGCCACTATCATCGCCCGAAGATTCGATGAGATTTAAAGGCCGATCACAGCTTGAGTTGCAGCACGACTCGGAGACTGGGCCGCTAAAATAGCTAAAATGCAATATGCCTAAGGGAATGGCTCAGAAGATATCGTCATCAGCCTACTAAATCCCCAGGCCACGTGCCCGCAAGATCACTTCAGCCCAGAAGCACAAAGGGTTGTCATCATCTGCCTATGCTGGAAAGTAAAAACCTATGGGTCAATTGAAGCTCGAGTTGCGGCGTGACTCGAAAACTGGACCCAAAGCGGTTGGAACAAAAAATGCCCAAGGGAAAAAGATAAAAGCGACTACCATCTGCCCGCACGAGCACAAAAGATCCGAAGGCGGGAAAGCTCGAGCCGGAGCCCGATTCAAAAACTGAGCCTAAACGGCCAGACAGAGCACGGAGGCCCCAGCACCTGCTCATGCCAAGGATCACATTTAAGAGTCCCCAGACCATCTGATCAGTTCCGGACCGAGAAGTACCTCGCCAAACGCCAAGGCCAGTCTGCCTGATCGAAAGCAACAAAAAAAGGGGGTACAGAAGAAATAAAACTTCAAAAACTTCTCCTTATATATATATATATAACATATGTGCAAGAAAAAGCGTATTCTCCATATGTAGTCATACCCTACATATATCCAGAGCAAAGCAACAAAACGACAAAATCTACATTCTGTACTAAGAAAACTACAGCTTGCCAAAATTTCCCTCTGCAACATCGATGAGAAGCGACCGAGCATTTCGTTCCTCTGCCCGTGCTTAAGGCAATTCCTCCGAGAGAACAAAGCCCCTTGCACCGATATCTTCGAACACCTCCCTCCGGGATTTACAGCGAACATATTCCTTGATCCACCGCTCCTGGTCTAGGGTTTGCTTCAGCTCATCTTGGGCATCAGCAGCGTCCTTCCCACAAATTGCCATCTCACGATCAGCCTTGTCCCGGTTCAGCGCCGCCTCCATCCGAGCGTCAATTATCTCAGCTTTGACCTTCGAGAGATCAAATTCAAGTTTCCCGATCATATCCGCTCGAACTTTGGCGTTGTCTTGAGTCAAGCAAAATTGGACCTCGAGGGCAGGAACCTTGGCCGAAGCATTCATCTCCTCCAAAGCTCGAGCCCGCGCTTGAGCCCTTAGCTCCCCGCAAGCAATTCTAATGCGGTTAACATCGCCTATAAGGTACTTCAGAGCCTCCGACTTTTTCCACAGCTGATACAGCAAAAAGAAATCAGCCTCAAGGTCAGAAAGGAGTGAAGCACACACTACAAGAAATTACCTACTCCGCCAAATAGCTCTTATAGTTTGAGCTCCGGTGCGCCTCATATCGCCAACGCTGCAGCTCGACTTCCCTCTCCTCGCTGAGGAGCCTATAGGACTCGCCCTCATCCCGAATTTTCTGAAGCTTGGCCCCTTGATGGAGTAGCTCATACCTAAGCCTATCACAGGCCTACACAAGGAAGGATCAATAGAGGGAGGAGGACACGGGATACAGGTGAACTATGCGTAAACTCACCACAAAATGGATCCGATGGACTTCCTCAAAGTTAAAACACGCTCCTGTTGATTTTTCCCCTGCGGCCCTAGAAAAGCCAACTTCATGCATGGCATGCTCACTCAAAGGAACCACCGGCCGGGAATCGGGCACTCTGGGAACAGCAGACTCGAGTAGCATCCCCTCCTCGGAGATATGAGCCTGACTGGAATCGTTGAAAGCTCTTTTACATCGCAAGTTCCGATCCCCCTTGTTGTCATCGTCCCTCAAGCTAGAGCCAAACGGCTCCTTCCCCTTTTCAGAGCAACACTGCCTCATCTCGAGGAACCGCCCGACATCTACAAGTGGTGAATCCAGCACAAACGGAAGGGAAAAGTGTTGCCTCTGGTATACGAAGGCAGAGCAAAGGAAACGTGTGTACATACCTCGGTGTTACATCCCTCATCCGGTTCAAAGCAGAGCTCGCCACCTGCATTCATCACACGACGAATGGGTCACCAGCTTCCGGACCTAGCCGGGCAGATCATGAATTTCACTCAGCATCCATGAAGTTGCTATAATAAAAAAAACAACATTATTACTATCTGATTTTCGCCATAGACAAGATCTAAAAAAGCGCCAAACACCTCACTTACGAGCGTGATTCCACCCTTCAGGAAATGGCAAGAACTCCACAAGGATGATGTCAGCCGCCCGAACCCGGACAAACCAACTGGCCCACTCTCAATCCTCGCTTTCCTCGTCGTCTATGACAAAGGGCGTGGATGAGCGGCACCTCAGAGTTAGTAGGCCTCGATGATGAAAGGGTCGATATAGCCTGACAAGGTGATCAAGCGTGAATTCAAGCCCGGCCTTCTCTGCAAAGAACCTCATCATCAACACCATTCGCCAAAATGACGGATGAATCTGCGCCAGGTTGACCCGATACTACAGACAATATTCAAGCACAATCCTATCAGGAGGGCCAAAGGCGAAAGGATATAAATACAAGTTCAGGAATCTATCAACAGAATCCGCGATACCCTCGTCGGGGGAAAGCGCCTGCAGGACTATCCCTTCGCTCTACCCACAGTATCTCCTCGGCATCTCCAGATGTTCTCCCCTTAGCAAAGACGTCGTCTCCAAAGCGAACTCCCTTGATTCCTGAGCATCAGGAGCAACACCCCCGACCCCTTGTCGGATCGACCCCAAAGTGGTTTCCATGGCTATGGTGAAACTGATAGGCCAAAGCAAAGGTACACATTAATACTTTCACGCCGAGAAAGATGAGTACCCTATACCAAAATGGAAAGGCGGCTATTTGAAAATAGTTAAGTCTTGCGAAGAAGCCGAAGCCGCTCCACATATATGCGAAAGGTAGCAACGATTCACCTACCCGAGGCAAGCCCCGGGAAGCCAACAACCTCGGTACAGATCGACAGGTCAATATTCGACCCCAAAAGCATCCTCTAACGAGGAGTCATAATGCGAAGAGTCGTTCGTATTATCTCCATGCTCGGGGCAGCACTCTACGACAAGAAACCCCATCCTAAAGAGGTCAGGCCTCGATGAGCTCTCAACGACTGGCACTCAGTGCAAGGCAAGAAACTGATCTCACAAGTCTCTCTCTCTAAGGGGGAAGAGCAAATGTAGGAAGCTCAGACCGCGAAAGCTACACAAAGGTCGGAGGAAGCGCCCCAAATACATACCAGCTCCTCAGTAGAAGTCTATCTTATACAGTCTAAAGGGGCCATCTACATCCATACTAATGGGGACCCCCGGGTACCAGAAGATGACCTACATCTGGAGCAACGCCCCCGGAAACCCCGAAACTCAACACATGATCACTGAACAACTTGGGGGACTTCTATAGCCCCAATCCATCAGATCGACCCAGAGTTGTCTCGAAATATGTCGATGGGATTGAAAAGAACCCATGTCAATCGGCAAAAGATCAGAACAAACACTTACATCCAAGCTAGATATCAGCGATCAACAACACAAAAGAAAATATTCGAAGAAGCCTCGAAGGGCATGAAAACATACAGAAACAAAGAAAAAATTGAAAGCAAAGATCAACAAAGTTCATTTCTTATCCATAAAAGTTTCTGTACAAGCAGCCCTCGAGGGGTCGTTACATACAGTTACAAAGGCCTACGGATGATTTCTACGCCTAAAGGAGAAGGCAAAGGGATGCACACGCAAGGTGAAGACCTGGAGACCGATCCATCTCCGAAAGTCCACAGCAGGCCCCTACAAGCGCACCTCCGCGGGAGTTCATCCCAACCTTCCACATTGATATCCCTAAATGGACAGAGTGAGTGATAGGAAGGGATGAAAAAATGCCATAGCTCTCCGAAGCCCGAGGACCTTCTTTGGCCAAAGAAGCCTCAAAGAGACAGAGGACCGAACAGTCCTCGGTCCCGCTTGCACGGCTACTTTGGATCCACTTCTTGGAACGTCCAGCCGTGCAAGCCCCCAACTCGAAGTAGAGTGCTACGTCGAGCTGGGGTATAAAGGTGAGCAGCGGTGTATAGTCCGAGCCCCCTTTTGAGCAGCGGAGCATAATCCGAACAATCGTCTATATAAGGGAGGGACCGACTCCCTGTCTATCATCGCCTCGACCCAGAAGTAGCGGCAAAAGTCAGCATATCAACAACCACGGTGGTAGCAGGACAGTACATCTGCGTCCGGCGAAAAGAAGCTCTGGCAGAAGGCCACAAAACAGTCCAAGGAAGCTCCTCCAAATATCATTAAGATCATAAGCCATAGCCATGATGTTCAAGGGGGGAAGAAGGAGATAAGAAAAGAAAAGGCAATCGTGCTAGCGGAAACTGTGAGATGTTGAAAAATAAGGCCAAGGCACCCCCCATTTATAGGGGATTACGGCACGGTCATCCATACTTCGGAAGATTGGTCGACCAGTACAGTTAATGTATCTACGAAAATTGAACCGGCGGTGGTACTTTCACATTGGGAAGCAAAACTTAGAGAACACAATGAAAGAGGTCGGAAAGCACGAGCCAGGGATTACATCATCGGTATAACATTGCCAAAAGAAGCTCGAGGAGGCAAGTGTCAAAATCATTTCCCACCTCTTTAATATAGGAAACGCGGAGACTATCGGTATATGGTGAAATCAGAGGACTTAATTTTCCACTGTCGAGACATTCCGGAAGCATGCCTCGGGATTTCAAGGGTAGGAGGTCGCAACCTCGTCCTCGACCTCCTGGCTCGTCGAAGCTCAACTTGGAGGAAACAAAGGACGAAGCCAGGATAGAGGAAGAAATCCTCTAGGCATATGGCTACGCCTGACAAACGCGGCCTATCCGGAGCCTATGCTGAAGCATCACGTCAAGCCATCCCATCGTTGTACTTTGTAACTAACCCCCACATACTTGTAGCCGAGTCTCCCCCTCTATATAAAGGGGGCTCACACCACTTTGTAAGGGACTGATGTTGCTCCATTTCTCCACAAGTGCAATAATATCTCTCTCTCTCTCTCTCTCTCTCTCTCTCTCTCTCTCTTCTTCTAAGTCATTTGTTCTCATTGGTCCGAGGCCACCTCGCATTCGTTGTTTTCTTACTTGTTCTTCACCCATCTAGTTGTGCAGTGGCCATAAAGAGCCTTATTTAATCGTATTTTTGCTTTTTATTCCTTCCCCAACTGTCCCCGATAGCTCGATCCCTACTCAAGCCTCATCCCTGAGGCCTCCACCGATCTGCTCCGCGCCCGGGAAATAGGCCCCTTCAATTTGCTCACTGCTATGTCTTAGCTCGTATTTTATCTTTACACTTAGCATCTCTTGCATCAAATGCCCTCAAAACTAGATCGAGAATAGATCACGTATTTTTAGAATCCCATTTACAAATTTAATTGTTGTTACTATTTTCACGGTAAATAGTAGGTGATTTTACATGGTACCTTTCAGCTTTCATATAAGCAATTGTATTAGGTACTTAGAGAGTTCAAGTTAGTGTTAACTTGAAGTTGTCGCAACAGTTGAGGCTGTGTGCCACAACGGGATTAGAGTTAATCCTTAGGTTTACAAAGAGTTTTGTAAATGTTGTTTTGGCTCAGTGATTTTAGTGGAAGTCTGGGAAAATCCTACTGAGTAGTAGGTCATGGTTTTTTTTACCTTTTGAGCCAGGTATTTTCCACGTAAAAATCTCTGTGTTCTTTATTATTTGTATTTACTCTTTCGCAAACAGTAGTAGTTGGAACACCTAGAAGAACCAGGTTCTTCTATAGTTCAGTTAAGCAAAAATTGGGTACCACACAAATCACCCCCCCTCTTGTGTGGTATTGATGTTTAAAACATCAGTACCCGATCTCGAGGACCTCCACCAAAAAGAAGATAGTCTCCAAGAAGCAATTTATATCATTACAAGTCCTAAGATGGTACCCGATCTCGAGGACCTCCTCCAAAAGAAGATAGGCTCCAAGAAGCCATTAATATCATTACAAGTCCTGAGATGGTACCCGATCTAGAGGACCTCCACCAAGAAGAAGATAGGCTCCAGGAAGCCATTGACTTCATCCTAACTCTCAAGATGGTACCCTATCTTGAGGACCTCTCTCAAAAAGAAATTAAGCTCTAAAAAGAGTCACTCATATATAAGCTCAACCTCGAGGTGGCACCCTACTTTGAGAATTTTTGCTATTGCGACTACGGACCGTCTACCCGATTCTCCGGACCTCAAAATATCTAAGCTCGAGCCAACTCCCGTTCAAAAGCTACCAAGAAAGCCTTAGGGCTATTTTTCCTCATCGGATCAAGCTATCTCTATTCTCAGACACCCGAGCAAAATCCCCCTCGAGGGGTATCACGGGGTTTGAAGAGCTAAGTTTCGTTCTGAAAATTTGAAGCCTTACTCTCATCCAACTCGAAGTCGGGGGTCCCGATGATCCGAGTTTATCAATCCAACCAGGGATCGGTCTAATGGACGGCAAAATATTCCACAGGGAATCGGGTTAATTAGTCAAGAGCCGAAGAAATACTCGCACCCAGGCTCAACGTTCGCACCAATCGGTAGAGTCATGCATTTAGATTCTTCGCAGATGCAGATAAAGGGAAATATAGCATAAATCAGAAACAAATTGAAGATACATCTTTATATTCATAAGCATATGATTACAAAAGCCCACGGAGGATCCTTACATATGGTTACAAAAGCCCATGAGGGGTCCTCACACAGAAACAATGAAGCAAAAAAGTACATATATAATAAAAGGCTAGAGCCTAATCCATTCTCGGGGGTACATCCTCGACGGAAGTGTCTTCGAACACCACCTTCTCGGGACATCACCTCGATATTCCAAAGTGGCATCTTCAAGGGAGAATATGGAGAAGAGCAAAGTGACGCAGAAGAAGCAGAAAAAGATGAAGGAGCGGAGAGGGATGAAGAAGTGGCTGGGTGAAAAATCTCACTAGTATGGATTTCGCTAGTGCTACTATTGTGAAGCCACTTCTTGAGACGTTGCACCGGTGTGGGATGCAACAGTTAGCAGATAGTACCACCTAACTGCACGAAAAGAAAAAGGAGTGAGGCGCCTCACCAGTTAATTAGGAGAGAAGAGTGGAAGTTCATAGTCTGCATATCCTCTAATGCGAGGATAATTTGAGATTTCTCTCTCATCACCTCGGGTCAACAATAACAACAACAACAATAAAAAATCGGTACAATATCGCTCAGTGGGGAAAAGCCTTGGAAAAAGTCCATGGCGTAATTGATAAGAACGCCTCCATGTAACCTTAAGGCCACAAGCCACAAACATGGGAAATAATAATGGATGAAGATGAAGAGAGGAAAGGGGCGAACGGCTGTTGAAGAACGCTTGAATGAAGAATTGGTTCCAGAAGATTCCCATTTATAAAAAGGGTGGCAGCGTAATCAACGGCGCCATCAATGTCTTTGAAAGACGTATCGGCAGGCGCAATCAATGTATTTTTGGGAGCTGAACCGGTGGCAATATTATCTCTTTGGAGAATGAAAATCAGCAATGCATTGAATGATCTTGGAAAGATGAACCGGCGAGATGCCTCAGTTATCACAAAGGCTTACATCATAAGTGTGACATCATTGCAGGAAGTCCGGAGAGATGGATATCAAAGTCATTTCTTATTATTCCACTCTAAGAAATGTGGGGACTATCTATATACGGTAAAATTGGAAGGTCCAATCTTCCGTCATCACGATGGCCCATAAGCACATTTCAAGAGCTCGAGGCTATGGTCGAGGCTCATCCTCGAGGGGCTATCATCGCTCAACCTCAAGGCAGTATAAACTAGCGGTTATGATGAAAAAATGGGGAGTTCCCAAGGCGCGTAAATAGGGTTGACAAAGCCTAGTGGACTAGCCTAAAAAAGAATACAACAACAACAACAATGACCTAGAGAAATCCCACTAGTATGGTCTGGGGAGGGTAGTGTGTACGCAGACCTTACCTCTACCCCGAAGGAGTAGAGAGGTTGTTTCCGAAAGACCCTCGGCTCAAGAAGACAAAAAGACGAAAGGATACATTAAATGGTTGTACCAGCCCATATCTTTGTAATAAATGCACTTGTACTATGTTGGGATTCCCCCTCATATATAAAAAGGATCCTTGTCATTTTGTAAACATCTTATGCTCAATACTAAATACACAAGAACATTAAATGGTTTGATTTATGCGGGAAGGGATTGTTAGAGTACTAATTTGGCTTATTTGAGGTAAGTATATTGCCTAACCTTGTGTGAGAGAATACCCCTTAGGCGCAATCCCTAATTCGTTTATTTATATGATGTGATAGTGACATGTACATGAGGTGATGAGCATTTATACGGGTACTATGTGTGATTTTGATCGGAATAGACCGTAAGCTATTAATATGCTTTAATGTGATAATGAACTTTATATGAAACATGTTAAGATCACTTTATGACTATTTCATTTACCACATTGACGTAGCCATAGTAATGCTTTATTTATTGAATATCCCTCCACTTTTATGATTATTTGTTATGTCCTTGTACACTATTGTTGAAAGTTGTGAGCTTATAGCTTGATGAAACTTTGGTATCATTATTTGTGATATTGTTTCACTTGGTGTAATGTTGTTTGGTATTATGGCACTTGTGGACATGTTGGGTGGATTGATTGGGGATGTTAGCCTGAGATCATTGCTGTGTGATTGTGTCTATTGTTGTGCACGAGGGGCGAAATAAGGATGGCGTTATCTTGGGCTGCCCACATGACGAAATAAGGGTGGCTATATGCGCATGTGGCGAAATAAGGGAGACATTTCATTGTTATGTGCACATGCGGCGGAATAAGGGTTGCATTGTTGATGATGTTATGTGATATTTTGGGGTTTCCTTTTTGTTATTGTGATTGTTTTGATACGGGGTTGATATTTTTATGGCATAATTGTTTCTGAAATTTCATTTTTACACTTGCATGAGTTACTAGTTTTTATTTGACGTGTTATCACATGCCTCACTTCTATTTGATATGTTGTGGTCAAGATGAGTTTTGCTATACTGAGTTGTTATTACACGTTCTAAAGAGATTGTTGTCGCTGCATTTAGTTATATTTATGTTGTTAGTTTCTTTGATATATTCACTGCACAGGTTATTTGTCTACTAAGTATCATGTGACTTGAACCTTGTTGCTACTCCGCTAAGGTTAGTCTTGATGCTTACTAGGTACCGATTATGGTGTACTCATACTACGCTTCAGCATATTTTTGTGTGATACCAGGTACTTCGGATTGGGTTGATCATCAGTGAGGCATTCGGTACGTTGGATACTTCAAGGTATCCCTTCATGATCCGACTGCAGGCCTCAGAGTCACCCTATTTGTTTTGTTCTACTGTTAACGTATTTCAGATAGTACTGTATTTTGAGATATTCTCATGTATTCAGTTAGAGCTCGTAATTCTATACCACCTAGTTCTGGGAAGTTATGTTGAGTATTTCCACTATGGGCATGTATTACTTTTATTTCAGCATTTATGTTAAACTGTATTGTGTTATATCAAGCTTTTAATTGGTTAAATAATGTTAAGAGACTGTCTTAGCTAGTTTTAGAAATTAGGTGCCATCAAGACTCTTGTGGAATGATATGGGTCGTGACAAGTTTGTATCAGAGCTTTAGATTCATATGTTCTACGAGTTATGAGCAAGTTTAGTAAAGTCCTGCGAATCGGTACGGAGACATCTGTATTTATCTCCTAGAGGCTATAGAACTCTTTAGAAAATTTCACTTCATTCACTCCTTATCGTGTGGATTTATTAATTTCAGAATTTGAGCTTTTGTCTTTCTTTTCTCTCATAGATGGTAAGGACACACTCTACCGGATTAGATAATCAGCTACTCGTGCCCCCTACAAGAGCCAGGAGATGTCGGTCTGAGGTAGAGGTCAAGGAGGGGCACGTGTTATAGCTAGAGCACCTTCTAGAACAGCAGTTGAGAAACCACTTGCAGCTCCGATTGGGTAGTAGGCACCCGAGGTGCCTGTTACTACCTTTGGACTTCAAGATACTTTGGCACATCTCCACAGCATGTTTAGTACCTTGGTTCAAGCGGTATTAATTGTGGTTGCACCAGCTACTTCTTAAGCTGAGGAGGAGCTCAAACTCCCACCACTCGTACTCCAAAGTAGCAAGCTCATGTTGATCAGGCTCTAGGTGTTATGCCAGTGCAGCCCATTATTGCGGTTCAACACGAGGTTATGCTACTGGCGTCAGAGGAGGAGCAGAAGAGGTTAGAAAGGTTCAAGAAGTATTTTTCTCCTACTTTCAATGGCACAGCTTCTGAGGATGCACAGAGTTTTCTTGAACAATGTCATCATATTCTGCGTACTATGGGCATAATGGAGTCAAGCGGGGTCGACCTTACTACTTTCTAGATACAGCGTCGGCATATAGATGGTGGCGGGCATATGTGGAGAGTAGGCCAGTTAGTGCAGTGCCACTTACTTCGGCCTAGTTCATTGATCTCTTTTTGAGGGAGTTCGTTTCACAGACCTCAAGGATTCATTGCATACTGAGTTCCGGTAATTGTGCCAGGGGACTATGACTATGTCTGAGTATGCTATGAGGTTTGTTGAGTTGTCTCATCATGCACCTATTTTGGTTTCCACTGTTAGAGAGAGAGTCTGCAGATTCATTTAGGGACTCAATTATGGTCTTAAATTTTGGATGGCATGGGAGTTGGAGATTGATACTCCCTTTCAGTAGGTTGTGGAGATCGCTAGGAGTTTGGAGCGTATCCACGGTTAGGAGAGGTAGGATAGGGAGTCTAAGAAGCCTCATGGTTTTGGAGTATTTGGGGGGGCCTACTCTAGGGAAACATCCATCATGGAAGAGGTTTTACCAGTTGACCACTGTCTGCACTTCAAGTTACTCATGGTGCTCCAACTAATCAGGGACCTCACGGTACTCATATGGGACAGTCATCTTTTAGTGCACCTTCTGTACGGGGTTCATGCAGTGGCTACTCTAGCTGACCGGGCTACGCTCAGTACCAGCAGCCATGCCCGCAGAGAGGTTGTTTTTAGTCTGGTGATACTAGTCACATGGTGAAAGATTGTCCTAGGCTTCAAAGGGATGGACCTTGAAGGGTATTCAGGCTATGGTTCCTGCTCCAACTGCTACTCAACTTACACATCCAGCTAGGGGTGGAGTACTAGCGGGTAGAGGACGTCCTAGAGGGGGAGGCCAGGCATGTTGTTATGCTTTCCCTAGTAAGACTGAGGTTGTTGCATCAGATGTTGTCATCGCAAATATTGTTCTAGCATGTCATAGAGATGTATCAGTTTTATTTGATCTAGGTTTCACTTATTCGTATACGTCATCCTATTTTGCTTCATATTTGGATATGTCTCACAATTCTTTTAGTACCCTTGTTTATGTGTTTACAGCTATTGAGAATTCTATTATAGTAGACAGTGTCTATTGTTCTTGTTTGCTATCAGGGGTTATGAGATTAGGGTTAACCTTCTATTACTCAATATGGTAGGTTTTGATGTGATTTTAGGCATGTATTGGTTGTCACCATATCACGCTATTCTTGATGGTCATGCTAAGACTGTGATGTTGGTTATGCTGGGGTTTCCGAGGTTGGAGTGGAGAGGTTCATTGGGTCATATTCCTAGTATGGTGGTGTCTTTTCTAAGGGAACAACAGATGGTTTAGAAGGGGTACTTGGCATATTTAGCTTTTGTGAGGATTGTTAGTTTGGATACTCCTACCGTTGAGTCAGTTGTCACACCTCCTTTTTTCGCGCCCGATGGGGCGCAAGGGGAGTTTTTTCCAATTAAAGGACAATCGAAATGGGGTATGATTTATTAATTTCAGAGTCGCCACTTGGGAGATTTAGGGTGTCCCAAGTCACCAATCTTAATCCCAAATCGAGGAAAATAATGACTCTATATTACAGTCTGCGTACCAGAAATCCGGATAAGGAATTCTGTTAACCCGGGAGAAGGTGTTAGGCATTCCCGAGTTCCGTGGTTCTAGCACGGTCGCTCAACTGTCATATTCGGCTTGTTTATCTGATTTTATACAAGTGTGAACTTATGTGCAAAATTTAACTTTTAACCGCTTTATCATTTTTACTGTTTTTATCAGGAATTGCAACGTTGTGAAAATGTATCTCGAACCGCGTTACAATCAATGTACCCGTGGTCGTCGACATACTTTGACTCCGTTGAGATTTGGATTTGGGTCACATCAATGCGCACCCGAGTTTAAGAAAATTACATTATTAAAGACGCGCCTAAAGAGTCTATCGTGTTGTTATTTTAGGAGGGTTGTGGGATTTGCTAAACAACCCGTCCCGGAACCTAAATGCTTCGATAATATACATTTAAACAAGGGCCCCGCATTTGCACGTTTTGTTTATTTTCATCGAGGCTCATCTCGTTCTTATTTTAAAAGGATATCCTATAGCAACTACGTTTCTTATCGCGTTTGTCCTTATCAATTGAAAACAGTAGATAGTCCTAATTAATTACATGCTTGCAAGTTGTTTGTAACAACATTCAGAAATGCCTAAAATCAGAAACGAGGTTGTCCGAACAAGTAATCACGGGCCCAAATCCAGCCCAGCGTGATTGGCCAGACCTGGGCCACTGCTTGTTCGAAGCAGGCCGGCTTGGCCTGTTTTGGCCTGAACTCGACCCTTGTGAGGTTGAGGCCCTGAATTTGTGTTCCTGATCTTAAGGCATGGTTTTAAGAGTTATATATAGCAATTTATTGGAAAGGAAAGAACTTATTTAGTGTACGAATTTTATGCTTGGCATACATTACATGCTTATACTACACTATTGCACTAAATCTGAGATACAACTTGTTGCCTTAGGCATACTCTTATCACCATCCTATATACACAATCTAACATTCAACTAACATTCATTGATAGTTATCAGGCCTGAAGGCTATCTCCAGCATCCAAAACAGGCATAAAATTTCCTACATTACATGATATTTAAAAGGGCAAACTATGTATATAAACAAAATTCTTCAGGTCTTTCATTTACATTCATGCTCAAATTTCCAGCTACATCTGACAGTGTATTGGGTGTGTACCTGGTATAGGAAGGAAAGGAAGAAAGAGAGTGATCAGTTGAGTAGTATGCAACGAATACAGCAGCAGCAGACACACAGCAACAACACAGCAACAAAATCAACCAACAAAGATGAAGCTCCCGAGTAGTCGAACCACAAACAACAAATCCCAGAAACAGAGTAGGAACCAGCAGAGACAACAGAGTATTCAATGTAAACACCCCAGCAATTCAACAACCACAAGCAGCTCGAACAGGCAAACAATAGTAATTGGTCAAGACAGCTAAACCAACATAAATTCTTATGTAATTTTCAGACAGTGTTGGTTACAATATTCTGAGACTTTATGTTTCTTGTTTTCTTTTCTGAAGACTAAGAAATGTCCACCCTCGAGACCTAAAAATTCCAGTCTTTTCTCTCTCTTTTTCTGAAGACTAAAAGTCCAGCCCTGTTTAAGTTATCAAATGGCCTATTTATAGGCCAAATGAACCAGTACAGCTGAGCTGCCTGCCCTGCCAATTGGCAGAATGCCCATACCCTTTAAGCCCATGCCTAAGCATCTTTGGTGCCAGCCCCTTTGTTCCCCACGCCTGGTCTTTGTTTAATCAAGAGTTATGGGCTCGTTTTATTTATTCATTTTAAACCCATACTTTTGTGTCTTGTCCCCCCATTGGCATTAGTTTAATCCTAATTTAGTACCCCATTTGTCAGCCCACTTAAACTAATTACTTCTGTTCTTTTTAACACCCCAGAATACCCCTGTCAACCTTGATTATTACTGCCCCTGCCTATTGTAGCATCAGGGCATTTCGGGCTTTGAACATTCGATTTCAGGACTGCCCCAACCTGGCCTTTAATTGTTTACAATGTAGTTACAGACTACCATTCATGGGTAATGCCCATCATTCAAATCACAATACAGGCTCATTAGTCATGCGACATTATTAGCTCATTCGATTCATTAGTTATAGAAAACTAATCGACGACATTTATCGAGTCGACTATACTAATTATAGCAGGTAATAATCAGTCGCTCGCATAAACAATACGTTCAGGGACCTAAGGGGTATCAGACAACTTTTGTTAAATTACTGGGCCTATATGAATTAGTTCATTTGACGATTAATCTAACTGACGATCATGTTTATCACAGAGTGTATTCAGAACAAACAGAAGACAATCGACCAAATAAAAGGCCTTTAACAGAGATGGGAGAAACCCGAAATAAAAATAACAACATAACAAACAACACAACAGAACAGGCTGACAACTTAACTAAAACGAAAGAAAGAAAAACTTACCAAAAAGGTTTGAAATCAAAAACGACCCAAATTCTGATTCCACTTCGAACCCTTGAGGCCGAACAAACTTTAATCAGGGTGTTCTCACATGAGAACACCTTGATTAAGGTCTATTAGACCTCAAACCCTTGTCGAAACTGGCCGGGTTCCCCAGGTGCATGTGTTTCAAGTTCTGGATTTCCAGATCTGGATTTTTAGGAGTTGTGGTAGATTCGGACCAAACCAAGCTTGGTTTGGTCACGAGGAAGGTCAGGAGAGTGTCTGGTATGAAGATGGGGTGGTTTGGCATAGGTCCAGGTTCGACTCAAATCTTCAAATGAAGATTCGAGTCGAAGGAAAGTGATTCGAGTCTAGGGAGTAACAGATCCATGTTCAGGAGAGTGAGGGGGGCTTAGGGTGTTCAGGAGGTGGCCACCGGCGTCCATGCCGCCGGCTTTAATGGCGAGGGAGACGGGGGCGGCTAGGGTTTCTAATGGGAGGTCCGGCTTTGAGCTTGGGGACGAAGGGGTGGGGTGTTGGTATAGGGGGCGTGGGTGTAAGAGAAGGTTTATATATGGTCTATGGGATTGGATCTGAGCCGTTAGATCAGATGATCTCAACGGCTTGGATCTGATGCTGAGAAATGAGACGGGGTCGTTTGGTAGTTAAACGGGGTCGTTTGATTTAAGTGAGGGGTTGGGTCAGGCTGGTTATTTGGGTCGGGTTTGAACATGGGTCGCTGAAAGAAGTCCTGAACCGTTAGATCGGCTGGGACGGGCGGCTCAGATTGATTTGCCTGAAACGACGTCGTTTCAGGAGGTGCCTGGGCAGGCCTGGTTTGGACCGGGTCAGATCGTTGGTTTGGGCCTGTTTTTGTTTCATTTATTTTGGGCCCAACCGATTTTCTTCCCTTTTTGTTTTTTTTTCTAGTTTCATTTTTCTTTTTGAAAACAAAAATAAAATAATAGACAATAAAATAATGAAATTAAAACTAAACAACAATGGAACATTTTAACACAATTATCACCAAATATTCAAGTAAGTTAACTAAAAGCCTAGAACGAACGACGCACACATATATATATTATTATTATTTTTGAATTTTCTTTTACTGACACATATTTTGTATTTTTGTTTGATAATGACTAGATGCAAAATGGACAGACCCACAAATGACCAACAACACATGTTACGGAAAGATCGAAAAATTGTACAGTGAAACCATTTGTCACTATTTTTATTTTCTTTTGGAGCGATCGTCCGTGAGGCAAAAATCACGTGCTTACATCAGTTCCGATAGTGAGAGAGTTCCTAAATGTGTTTCTCGAAGACCTACCGGGGATGCCACCCAATAGGGATATTGACTTGGTGTCGGGTACTCAGTACATCTCTATTCTACCATATCACATGGCACTACTGGAGTTGAAGGAATTAAAGGAACAGCTTCAGAATTTACTTGAAAAGGGTTTCATCAGGCCGAGTGTTTCACCTTTGCGTGCTCTAATTCTATTTGTGAAGAAGAAATACGACTCTATAAGGATGTGTATTGACTACAAGAAGCTGAACAAGCTTACTATCAAGAACAAGTACCCACTACCATGTGTTGATGACTTATTTGATCAGTTTCAGGGTGCTAGGGTATTCTCGAAGATTGATTTGAGATCGGAGTACCATCACATGAAAATCCGGGATTTAGATATTCCAAATACGACTTTTAGGATCTGCTATGGTCACTATGAGTTCTTGGTGATGTCTTTTGGGTTGACCAATTCCCCAATAGCTTTCATGCACAACAGTGTGTTATAGCCGTATCTTGATACCATCATCATCATGTTCATTGATGATATATTTGTGTATTCTCGCAGCCGGAAGGATCATGAGCAGCATTTGATGATCGTGCTCTAGACTTTGAGGTAGAAGAAGATATATGCTAAATTCTCCAAGTGTTAGTTTTGGTTAGACTCAGAGGCATTGTTGTCCACGTGGTGTCCAATGATGGAATTAAGGTGGATCCAAAGAAGATTGAGGTAGTTTAGAGCTGGCCTAGACCGTCTTCGACTATGGAGATCTGGATTTTCCTTTGGTTGGCTAGGTATTATCGTTGTTTTATGGAGGGGTTTTCGCCCATAGTAGCCCTATTGACTAGATTGATGTAGAAGGGTGCCCCATTCAAGTGATTTGATGAGTGTGAGGACAGATTTCAGAAGTTTAAGGCTGCATTTCGTACAACTCACATTCTGGTTTTGCCTTTAGCATCAGGTTCTTATATGGTCTATTGTGATGCTTCCTAGATTGGTATTGGATGTGTGTTGATGCATGAGGGTAAAATGATTGCTTATGCTTTGCGTCAGTTGAAGCCCCATGAGAAGAACTATCTAGTGTATGATTTGGAGTTAGCAACCATTGTTCACGCACTTAAGATTTGGAGGCACTATCTTTACGGCGTATCCTGTGAGGTGTTCATGGATCACAAGAGTCTCCAGCACTTATTAAAGCAAAAGGATTTGAACTTGATGCAATGGAGGTGGTTAGATCTACTAAAGCACTATGATATTACCATTCTTTATCACCCGAGGAAGGCCAACGTAGTGGCCGATGCTTTCAGTAGGAAGGTTGAGAGCATGGGGAGTCTTGCTTTTATCCTAATGGAGGAGAGACAATTAGCTTTGGATGTTCAGGCTTGAGCCAACAGGTTCGTGAGGTTGTATTTTTCGGAGCCTAGCCGGGTTCTTGCTTGTGTGGTTTCACGATCGTCTTTCTTTGAGCACATCAATGCGCATCAGTATGATGACCCTCGCTTGATTGTCCATAAGGACACAATGCAGCACGATGATGCCAAGGAGGTGATTATTTGTGATGATGAGGTATCGAGGCTTCAGGGCATTTGTGTGCCTAATGTGGATGGGGAGAGTTGATGCTTGAGGAAGCCCAATCGGACATTGATAACACCAAAGTCTACCTCAAATCAAACTTAAAAAACTCTAAAACCTTCAAGATGTCAATTTCCAACAATAAGCATTGAAACGCTCTCAGGCCGCCCAAAACTCGATCCAAACATACGCCCTGGTCCAAAATTATCATACGAACCTATTGGAACTTTTCAATCCCGATTCCGAGATCATTTACTACAAATGTTGACTCAAGTCAAACTTGCCCACCTTAGGCCACTATAATGGAAGGTAGCCTTAAGTTCTTCCCTTTTTATCGTTAACTGACTCACTTAGCCATCACTCCACTTGCCCGAACACTCACCTCAGTAATGGTTTGAGGGAAAGAGAGAAAGATGATTGAATCTCCAAAGTGTTCCGGATTCAATCTGGATCCTTCTAAAATCAAACCAACTGTCCCCACAAGTCATAAAATATAGGAAAAGCACATACGGGGAGTCATAAATAGAGGAACAAAAATTTAAAAAGCAAAACGACCGGTCAGGTCATTACAACAATATAGCTACAAGAGCTTGTCTGAACAAAGCTTGATTGAGCAACTGCTGAAGATAAAAGAGAGTAAATTGCAAAGAACAATAGATTTTTTATTTCTTATTTCTTATTTTTTGTATTGATAGTGATTCGGATTCCTTGCCAAAGTGACCAAATATTGATATTTATAGTGCCTGATCTGGGTAGCCGTTTTCGTGAATCATGTTGTCATTATGATTCATTCCGGCCATTTAAATAACGGATGATTTAATATTGAATCTTGCAAATATCGAGTTAGTGTCAATTCCCAGATATTTCAAAATCTAACGATCTGCTATCCTCCTTATTCGTATATTTATAAGTATTTGGGATACCAGATACTTATTATCTTTTTCGAAAACTCGAATTGAACTTCCGAGAAGTCTTTTACTTGTCCTCGGTTTAGACAACTCAAGGTGCGTGGAAACTGATTAGGTAATACTTGCCATGTGTCTTCTGCTAATTGGTCCACGTTTTAAGCCTTTTTTTTTTTTACCAATACAACACACATGTATATATGTATATCACGAGACACTCTCCTAGTAAAATAATCACCTATCTGAACTCAATCTTTATTAATTAATCAGATGTAAAGTCCAGCAAATCTTGATTATTGGGTTTCTCGATCGGAATTAACATGATCAAGATTTTAGCTACTACTTGGAGATATTGGTGGTAATTAAAAGGAAATCCAATCAGTGCTCTCTAAATTTTGTAGAGGACTAAATTATGCAGAGATCTGATGACATTAATAAAAACTCAATCTTTTCGATGAATAATGATGCTTCAGCTAATAAGAATTGGTGATAGTCAACTCGCTCACATGCTGGCGCGCACAGGGAGTAATAGTATCAAGTCTTTTCAATTTTTGATTTTTCATGTGAGGGTTTGGTTGGAGATTAAAAGAAGAACTCAATTTTAATTAGTTTATATATTATTGATACGATTCTATTAAGATAATGAACTTTATATTTCTCTAAAAGACATTTTCAAGCATGTTCTAGGCACTTGTTTTTTAATCTTTTATTATAACTTATTTGTACTCCATTTAGGGGTACCACCAACAACTTTAATTTCTTTTAGGTTCCCCTCTCGCGCTATTTACATGGTCAGCTCACATCTAAAGGCGAAATTAAATTTTTTAGTTTATGAGTTTTAAATTCTTTATTAGCTTTTAAATAAAGATTTTAGTCAAAGCTATTGAATTTTATCGAACCCCTAAGCAAAACTATAGAATCCGCCATGTTGACACCATACCAACATTTAGAGAGGGAACCAATGGCATCCTTCAATTTTATAAACTTTTCTTGCAAAAAGATTAAATTACTTTTCCACAAATTGATAGCTAGATAAATTAAAACTAGAGGGTAAAAATGTTGACTTACCCAGAGGGTAAAAATAATGTGTACAATACAAGGACATCTAACATGTAAGATTTTGAATGACTCAAAAATCTAAATTTCCCAATAGGTAGGAGACTTGTACAAGTGTACGTGTTTAACAAAGAGCTGTCTGGAATATCTTGTGTACAGTCCTACGTTGGATCATGTCTACATCACTCTGTTTCTAATCTTAGACCATTCTTAATTTATTCATCTGATTCTCTGTGATACATTTTCTTAAATAGGACATAGTCCAATAACTTTTTGTACATTTTTTTTTTTAATTTTTTTCTGAGAAACTTCTTCAGAAAGTTTTGGAATATATTATAAAAATCGTGTTTACACAGGTTGAATTTCCTGCGTTGCTTTAAGATAATTGAAGAGAAGAATTCTTGCAACTCAACCTAACGAGAATTAAACCAGGGACATAGCTCGGCAGAATTTATTAATTTTGGTCTAAATTCTATATATTTGTTGAGAAATTCACTAAATTAATATGTACATATAATAAATTGCAGACTCATAACCTTCAAACTATGAATCCGTCTTTGACCAAACATTATATTTCTGCTCACTTATAAACACCTCAGTGAGTTCAAAATTCGGAATGAATAAGTTCAAAATAAGTATATTTTATTTATATGCATACATATATAGTTCGAGCTGAAACTAAGAACCTAATAGTACTCCATAACCGATACTAGGTCAGCCTCTAATCTCGCAACCTTTTTGCTTCCATAATCCTATTGATATTTTTGTGCATTATTATTAATATAATTAAAGAGAGTAATTAACATTTTCTAGTACTACTCCTTTCTGTCACATATATAATCACACACATGCAGATACACAGTACAGGCTGTCAAGATGAATTATTAATTAACTAATTTTTGTAATGAATTAATTAGTGGAAGAGTGCTTTGTTGTTTCTCCAAGGAAAAGGTGTCATCTCTCATGATATTAAGATGGTGAACTGGTGATTTGCTGTTTGCCTCCTCTTCTCTTCTCTCCTTAATTTGCTTTTTCTGTCACAGAAACAATTAATTAAGAAGAAAAAAGGTCTCTCAATGAACCTCTTCACCGAATTCCTTGGATCCCATAACTTCAATTTTCAGGTAACTTCCTCTTCTTCTTTTTCTTTTCTTTTTTTTTGGGTTTTCTCGAGAATGCATGTAGTTGATGAGAACATTATTTTTGACGTTAAACTCTTATATAGTCTTGCAATGAGAATCGTAATTTGTTCTATCTTCATTAGGGTGTAAGCTCAATCATTTCTACTTTTTGGTTTGTTCTTTAATTTCCCCATTATGTTTCATGATTTTGAATTTCTTTTTCTCTTAGAGGAACTATATTTGTTTCTACTTTCTTTTTATTATTTTATTCTGTTGGGTAATTCCTGGTGAATAAAAAGGATCCTTGTGAATTTATTTTCATTATGTTGAGCATTTTAAACTCCAATTCCGTTTAAACCCATTGTTTTTTTTTTTCAATGTGTATATGGGTGACAGGTTAATGAAGACAAACTTTTTAGCGTTTGATTTGAAATAATTATAATTATCATGCAATTCAAATTTTACTATGAAGATTAAAGGCTTCTAACTTTTTTTAACTTGAAGCGAAAAATAAAATAAAACTAGACTTTTTGCTTTTGGATGGGATGGCAGAGTGTATTGGTGTATGTGCTTTTTTGTTCCATTTTTTTTTTCTCTGCAAACGGTTTTTTTAACTTTTTAATATATTTTGGTATCTTTTGCGTCATACGTAAGTTTTATCCATTGCCGTTATTTTGACTTTTGGGGTGGCTAAGAACTTTGAGTATATATCAATAGTCCCTTATTTTAAGTTTATAACGTGATTGATGCCAATTAAGGGAAAAGGGACAAAGATAAAACTAGTATTATATGATAGGCATCTTACCACTAGAAAAAAGATAGATTAATTATATTCAATTAATTTCATCAAATTGGTGTTCCTTTAGATGAGATTCCTTGCAGTATTTTTTGACTTTTCCATTATAGTTTACATATACCGTAATTAATCTTTGAATATAGTGACTGAAACACTTATTATGGTATAAATTTCAAAGATAGGGATCTTTGTTTGTAAGTGTCGAAGTGAAAGCAAACAATTTGCAATAATTAAAAATGACAATTGACAATGGTGGAACAATATATATTCGCCCCAATGGGATTGTTGCGATACACCTAGTACATACGTGATAGTTTTTCTTATTAGACTGGTATATATAATGATCAAGCAATATATTATAATTGGTCCTAAATAGAATGTCACATCGCAGTATTAACATTAAACACTCTTAATATTTAGAGGCCTCTCAGAAAGTTTAACTGAACCTATTGCTATTGACTTGAACTATATCTCTATATATATGTATGTCGCAAATTTATAATACATACATATATTATAAGATTTCATTTATTAAACCCACTTTAAATCTTACTTTCGCCTCTGTTTGTCTAGTTTGGGTGTTGCCTTTTTTTTTCCTTTTTTATTTTTTTCCAACTAGCGAGCAAACTTAATCAACTTGTAGCATCCACCGATACTATCACATTTGCCGTTTAACATGTGATTAGATTATAATTTTGCATGCGTTAAAGCATAGAGATACTTAAAAATTAAGTCATAATCAACCCCTTAAGTAATTACTAAAAGACTAGCTTATCTCGAAAATTGGACACTCTTTTTGTGTGAGTAAAGAGAATTAGGACTCTGAACCTTGATGAGAAATTGTCACAGGAGTTTAGGAGAATGCAATATTATTTTCTTATCCTTTCTTTTTGTGTGTGTTTTTAATCCCCTATTTTCAGAATGACCCTATCAGAGCGACTCATTTACCTGGAGAATAGTTTCTATTTTAATGATTTTTCAATTTTGCAATGAAAAGACGAATAGTTTTAGATATCTGCTAGCATTGTGGAAGAAGAGGAATCAAGTCATGCAGTCGGAAATCCAATTATTGGTCCTGCATTCAGTCCTTAGGGTTGGTCTCCATGTTCTGATTCTGCCTCATGATAATAGAAGTACCTCAGTAAGGACTCCATTTCAACAATAATTTGCATTTGATGGCTATTTTACTTAAATATTTTCATTAACGCCTTCCGCTAGGTCTGGTATAGAAGAAGGGTTTTTTTGCTTTTCGACAGCAAATGATGCATAAGCGCTCTTGGTCTTTTATACGTATCCGCTGCTCTTAGCCTTGTTAGAATCCAATGTTAGAAGGAAGAATTCAATAGGCATCCCAATATTCGTTTTCTCTCTTTGTCAATTTAGAGGATAGAACTACTGCATGCAAAATGGTTGTTAAGTCCTTGGTTTAACTCTTTGGAAGGTGGATATCACTATTGACATTCCTATCTTTGTGTCAATATTGCAGGAATGGGAACAAAACTCTTATACGCCAAAAATGCAATAGCTAATTCTCCAAACTACTATTTCGCAGTGAAACAATTGTATAACTTGGGTGATACTTTACACAAAGTTGGATATTCAATGGATAGGATTGGTGAATTGAAGAGTGTAGAATCCATCAAGAGGACAATGCTCATACATGAAAACATTTTCAAACAGCAGGTATTCTTCCATCTTAATTGCTATTTGTAGGTTTTGATTTTGCATTTTTTGAAAAGCTTTTTTTCTTGCCGGAATTACTTTTCCTATTCTGAGAACTATTTTATCCAAAATAATTCCTTTCAAATCTTTTCTTATAATATAAAAGAAAAGGCGAGTAGTCGACGTTTTTGGGGTTTGACTTGATTATGATCCAGTAGGCTATTCGGAATTTCGGATCAGTTACACTAGAAATAAGCTAGATGGAAAAAATACTTTTATTTAAATTGGCGTATTTTTTTTATTATAGTCATTCACTAGTAAGACCACATGCTAATTAAATTGGCCCATTTGCACCCCTAAGATTGAGGAGATAAATGGTGGCGTACAGTAGTTTATTATCATCCAGTTTGTCACAGATCAGAATCCCATGCTTCACAATCTGCCTCGTCAATGACACTATATTAAATTTCATTTTTTTTTTTAATGAGTAACTTATCTGCGCATGAATCTACAGAAAAAGAAGAAAAGAAGTCTTCTTTCTCAGTATTTGAATCTGATGTTGACCTGGAAAAAAAAAAGAAATGCATTGACGGTATAAAGAATCTGCACATTATCATTATATCAATGTAATTTTACTTCTTATAGCAGGTTATATATAATTTCATCATGTCACCAGTTATAGCTTTTTATAGGAAGTTACCTGCTATCGTGCCTTTTTAGTAACTTTGATTATGTAAATATTTTTTATACTGTCAGTAAATGTAACTAATAACAGGTAAAGGAGCTCCACCGACTATACAATCTTCAAAGGAAACTGATGCTAGAGTTGAAGAATGAGATGTCAAAGATAGATGATCCAAGAGTATTATTAGACAAGTCTATGATCAACATCTCTCAAAACTTGTCCACTTGGCAACAACAATCCACAAGAGAAATAGGGTTTAACAGTGTTCATCTTTATGGTTTAACAATTGATCAACAAGGGGAAAGAAGTGGCAGTTGCTCAGGTGAGAACTCAAGAATATTAATGCCAGTTAGAGGATTGAATCTTGAATTGCCTTCTGATCATCAAGAAGGAACTTCAACAAGTACTATTTGTGCTAGTTATGACCATGCCAAGATGAGAAATATTGATGAGGAAGCAGATGTGGAGCTAACACTAAGTATTGGACCTAGCAATAATAAAAAGAGGTTAAAAAGCCATATGCATAAAGAAAAGGAGAGAAATTTTTCAGCTTCAGCCAAGTTAGAAAGAGGAGAATGTACTGATGGTAGCCCAGCTAGGAGCAGTTCGAGTGCAACATTCAAACAAGAAAGTGCCTCTCAAGCTTATTGGTTTTTCCAAGATCTTAGTTTAAACAGAAGATAGCCTATATTAACTTCCTTCTTTTTAATTCTTTTGTAATTAATTTATGGAAGCCTACTTGTTTCCTTTCAAATGTTTCAATGTGCGTACTTGAATAGCTTTCTTTAATACTTGTATATTTTATCTAACCTACAATCGGTAGGAATAGAATAGAGGAAAGAAGCATTCTCTTTTTACAAACATGCATAGAATAGATAGTCCCTATAAAGAGTACCTGATTGTGAATCTCGTGAGTCTGATCTTTTGTCATATCTAGAATTTCTAAGAAAGGGAATCTCCATATCTAGGATTTCATTTCTACCTGGTCTTTTGCCTTGAGGGGTTTCTAAAAGATCCACGACATAGTCCCTATAAGTAATTGGTTGCGAATCTCGTTAGCCTGCTATTAAGTAATAGTTTCATTAAAATTATCCATGTCAAAGGTATCCACACGATGATCCAAATTTAGTTAGATACTAACCTCCTCACATTTCATATATGTGCACCTTGACTGTATATTAGGAACTAAACAGTGGCTTGCATGTCTACAATTCACAAAGTACATGCTCTTGAGTCCCTACTTGTGCAAGTAGTCCCCTCTCTTGTTCCCATTATCAATATTGACAGAAGAACTTAACATAGTGGCAATAGGATTTGCAGGAACATTTGGGATATTTGCATGGTAGGTTGGCATCATAATTACCATATTCACTACTATGAACAACATAACAAATCATTTTGACCTTAAACATTTCTAAAATTCCCCTGCCATGACTCCACCGTGCCACATCTTTCATTCAGCACTGTCCTAAGGTCGTGTGTCTATTGTCATCTTGTCAAAGATATCGCGAACATCTTTCTTGGTCTCCTGGAGCAGCAATTCCATACGAGTCCAATTTTTTAGTTTCACATCATTCACCTTCATCACGTCCTTGATGAGAACATCTTGAAGACCTAAAAACATAAATAGAAGTGTCATTTCTTTAATAGCTTAGCCTTAGGACGAGGTAATCCACACAATTTTACATGATACTAGAGCAATTAGAGGTCCTAGGCTTGAGTCTCACCATTATGCATCAACAAAATATTTCACATTATAGGTCCAGCAAAAAAGAAAATGTATCAGCTGAGACAACATGGGCATATAGAAGACTTTAAAGAAAAATATATTCCATCTTTAATAGTTTAAACTTTTAGATGAAGCAGTTCAAATAATTTGATAAACAATAATTTGAAATCATATGATAATCAATTGGCTGCCAATAGTCAAAGATTTTTTCCAGATCCAAAGATGATTGAACACCTACCAAAACTTGTTTTAAGAAATCTGCTAGCAGATCAACTTCAGCCATAACTTTAGTGAGACTGTGTGATTAAACGGTTGTAGCCTTGTAGGACCATCTACGGACAATGCACGACAGCAGGAACAACTATTAACTTCAGAGTTCAGAGCATTTATATAAACCAATATGGTCATCATCTTGGTAACCAACCCAAATAAGGGGCCAGAAACTTTCTGTTTTGGGGTTAAAATCTACATCATACCTGACACTACTAGTTTATTTTTCACGAATAAACCAGACTGCAAAAGAAAAGAAGAATGAAATCATCTTCATAAGTAAATTGTTAAAAGTACTAGCACAGAATCAATTCAACCCATAAAATAAAACGAACTTTTGAATTAAACTAAACTAGGGCATATCAAATCTCTACTACTACGGATCGTTCATAGAAGACTTACACACACCCACTAGAGAGAGTAAATGAATCAAAACAGACACCTTCATCATTCATAAAGCATATACAACTCACAATAAATTTTTCTTACAAATCAATGCAAATTCATTTCTAATACAAAATTATCTGAGCGCTTAGCATGGTCAATCGAGTAGTGGAGGCCCGTATCTTTTTAAAAGATGTCTTGGATGTAGCAGGAGTTAGGCATACCTTATATTGCCTAACCATTAGAGCATATTAATAACCAATATGTAATCATAGGGTAATGTAAGATTTTACCTCCTTATCCTGTGAGACATATTGCGGTAGTATATTATCAAAATTATACTTTTCATGTGACAAATATATGTCTCTGTTTTTTTTTTTTTTGTGTGTGTGTGTGTGTGTGTGTGTGTGTGTGTGTAAAGAATTGATTCTTACAGATATTGGCCAATGTCAAGTAGATGCTTCACTGTTATCAAAGCACCAAGGACTCAAAATGTACAGAAGAAATGTGAAATTGGTGAACACATCTTGCAACAGAAAGATAAAGTAGATGATCATTATGATACTGCAGAGTTTAAACTAATCAAACAAGTACCGTATACTCTGAAATTCCCTACCCTCCCAAATGACGACAGTATCTCAAATAAAAGTAACTTATGTTTTCCAACTCAAGAGAGATTGTTATATCTCCCTATGTGATTGATTGTTTCCTTTTATAACTATTTCTGTATTTCCTTGGACACCCTTTTTGTTAGAAAGGTAATAATGCATTTACTTGGACACTTGTCATTCCAAATTTCTGTTTTAAGTTTTCATTAAAATGATAGTTCCTGGTTCTCAAACCGAAATGCTAAAAAATGGTTGCCTGAGTTTAAACTTTCCACTCACAATATCTGCCTTAAGAAACTAAAGCACTTAACAAGTTAAGCAATCAATGTAATGCAGATAAATACATGTCAATTAGAATCAAATTGTGACTACTGTATGCAATGAAAGAAGATTCCTGACCTCAAAACTCTTCATGCTAGTATGCACTTCTAACTTCTCATTCCCTGTATGCACTATAAACATCTTCAATCTCCATCTCAGATTCATCTTCCAGAAGATCTCCCTCCAAACTACCCATATTATGCTTGTTATTTTCCACGTGAACACGTTCATATTCTGACTCATTCTCAAGCAAATCATCATCCACGAATTCCTGCAAATCTTCAAGAGTATCCATTGTTTCCTTCTTCTTTCTGTATCCAACAAAGCTTAGAACCTTTTCTCTCCAAACAGTCAAAGGGTGCTTCTCAATCAACTCAGAACCTTCATAAGCACTATTAAGAAATACATGAAACCTCTTACCCCTTTCTGAAACATAAAAGATTCCAAAATGTTTAAGCAACAGCCTCATCTGCTTCTGAGGCATTACGAACTCCCTCCTAAAATGTGTCAGATAATCTGTCACCAACCTCTTTTCGATTGTAAAGCTCAGCAGCTCATGAATCACTGCAACCGCCCTCTTATTAAACTCCAGTGTTCCAGCCTTTAGTTCCCTGGCATCTGCATAAGGCGACAAGTATTCCCGCTTCTGAAAATTCTCTATCTTCCCCTTATATCTAGACAAAATTTGTTTATAATCAGGTGGGAATTTCATTGGGAAAGACAAGGAAAGAAGACCAGCTACGTGATCATCTGGGGCCTGCATACCACCCAGAGCCTTCCTTTCTAACCCTGTCATAGCCCAACTCGATCTCCAATTCACAAGCTCTAAATACTCACTTTCATCATAAGGTTTAAATGGATGAACAACTCTAAAGTAATCAGGAAATCTGTGCACCCAATGGTTCCTAAAATCCATTGGCAACCCCAAATCTCTTCTGAAATGAACAATCTTATCTAAGGCAAGGCGCTTGTCTACGGACATCATCAGCATCCTAGTTACAAGCTCTGCAGCGTTATCACTCTGCTGCTCAATAATAGCCTCCTCTTCTTGGACTAAACCTTCAGCCTCCTTTGTCATACCACACCATAAAATCCCTCTATGATCCTTGTACAGTTCAAAGAGCTTGGGGGACTTCCGTAGAAAAGCCGAGATTTTATGGGGCTTTGGGAGGTTTATTTGCCTCCTATACTGATCAAGTTCCCTAATTGATATGATTTGTTGAGGCTCCTGTTTGAGGACTTCAAATATTAATAGGACTTTGGAGAGGACCTTGTGCTTTTCTGTGGCTATTTCAAGGTCATGCACCCGCTTCCTCTTGCTTCTGTCTTGGACTCTTTTACTGGTGGTCATTGATCGGTGCCATTGCAAGATTGCTGAAGAATCTATGAACAAGAATGCAATTGATGTATTTAGTTCAGCAGAGAAACATCCACGTCTACCAATAAGTCTGAGCATTGTGCCAAACCAAAATAATCAGAGGGGATTCTCCCGCAAAACAAAGAGGGTATTGCAGCTATCAGTCCAATTACTAAATAGAGCACTGAGTAATGGATGTACTCGCTTGTCATGTACCTACTATTCCTTGATCATACCCCTTCTGTTCCCTGATCAATGCTTTGCCATAAATGGAAAACGGCCGGAGACAACACGATGCGGCATGGCAAGTTTAATCCATTGCGGAAGCCTAAGATTTGTTAAAATAGGCCTCCCAAGTGGAACCAATTTGGACTAAGTGAGTTCTCAGGCAAAGTACCTTGAGGGAATATAAAAAAAAAAATAACTTTGTTAAGACTGTTAGTTTTGAAACCTACATTACATACTGCTATAGTGCGTGATATGACATAATATTGATTAAAGCAAATGAGATTAATTACCAACAACCACAAGTAACTATTGCAAGTCGATCGTATTGCCATAAGATGACACCCAAAAATAGATTATTCATTGAGGTAACCTATCATGATTACGAAAAAAGGTTTCTAACTCATGCATCAATACTTAAAATGTGTATTTGCCAAGTTGTCATCAAGCTTTTTCGCTCCTTTAAGATTTAAATTAACCTACATAAGAAAACAATGGAAAAATTAACATTTATCCTTGTTGATAATAAGCATTAGACGTCAAGTGGACTAAGCTGGCAAAACACTTTGCAGACTTAGCTTGCAAAACACTTTGCAGACTCAAGTGGTAAACGGATGATTAACTTTGTTAAAAAAGACATGTATCAAGATAATGTAGAAATGTGATTGGTTCAAGTTAAGAAGACTACAGGAAGCAAAACTCGTGAAATTGAAGCTCACCAATGCCATTTCACACCAACAAACACAACGGATGATGTTGAAATTTTCTTTTTCTTTTTTTTTTGAGAAAGCATGATGTTGAAATTTCAAGCTCTGAAAACCCTACCAATGACTGTAAGCTACTAGGTGTAAGTATCTATTCGGCAACAGTTCAAAAGTTGAACCATTAAGGAAGTAAAAGAGAGATCTTGAATGTAAACTAGTGTCACTCTCTAACAAAACCAAACGAAAGAACAAAATAGTTCTTGAGGTAAGATTAAATAAAGCAGGAGAAGATAACATGTCAGGTGAAACAGTTCTATGGTAAATGGAGCCTGATAAATGAAAATGCCGAAGACTTAAAATTATACACACTGAAAGATCGGGTATCGGGAATTAGTTTACCACAAAACCAGACCACTTATTTCACTTCCTTTAATTATTCTTGGTGGGAAATGAAAATGAGTAAACAACACACAACAAAATTTTACTCTAATGCTATTTTCTTGAAATTATTGCCTAAAAAACTTCTGAAAGCAAAAACATAACCAAATACTCTAATGCTAATGGAATGCGTTTTAAGAAAATTGATCTAATTTCACAAAAAGTACCAACTAACCCAAAAGAAAAAAAGAAACAACTCTAAGTACCAAGCAACGCCTAAACATGAAAAATGACAAATATTGAGCACAAAAGAATATAAACAAATAAATGAAAGAAGCAAACAAACTGGATACAACATTATTATTGTCCTTATCATTCTATTAGTCTATAGGAACTGTCCCCTATCTAGTTTTATTAATTGAATTTTCAATTTTCTGAAAGGAAAAATAGTCGGTCTCTCTCTTCTTTTCTAACAAATAAAAGAGCACAATATTCTAAAATTTTCTGTTTAGTTCTTACATGTGTCAAATGGAATGAGAAACAAAGGTTATGCCACGAAAGAAAGAAAGATAGTGAGCAAATCCAATGGATGCAAAAGGTCGAACGGCAGTTAATGAAACCAAGGGGTATCCTTGAAATACTCCAAAAACAGACATTTAGCAAGTAAAATCAAATGAAGAGAAAAAAAGTACCTTTTTTATTGGATTGCTAAAAAACAAGGGAAATCAGTATTGTGTTTTGATCTTCTCGGGCATTCAGGTTTGTCACCATGTAAGACTTGTTCCTGGGGCGGGGCGGGGCGGTAGGTTTGGAACGGATACGATAAACAGGATTTACAGTTATAGGCGATTTTCATGAATTAATACGAGTAGTTTGACGAGATATGAAAATAAACTTAGATAGTCCCTTAAGTACGGGTATACAACTATCTTTGTCCCTTATTTATACTACTGGATATAAAATACTCCTATCCTTTATGTTTACTGTTAAACTAAAAAAGAATGTCAAAGGAGTGAGTACCTTTTCTTGTTTGCACTAGTCGTCTCGTAGCCATGAGTAAAAGAGAAATGATAGCATGAATTAGGATCAATATGAGGGAAAGCTAACTGCTTCTTCATTGCTCAAAGGATTTTCCATTAATGTAGGTATATATCTTTCACTGATTAGGGATTTGTTTTTGGGTATAATAACAGAGACGGCCATCTCTAGGTTGAAGATGAGGAGATAACAGGTCAACAACCGTGATTTTTAACCCAACTTCACCCATTATCCGTTAGGTTTACTAACAGTGTTAAGGAATATACTAAAGCTGTCCATTTTTTACAAACATAAGGGTTGTTTTATATTTGATAATATTAGTTTCTCGGCAATACATAATCTTATAAAATAATATCGATATTATTACATAAACTACAAGTTTATGTAAATAATCAATGTGGATTATCGTGTAGTGACTTCTCTGTCGAGGTCAAGATAATTTGATATCGTTTAGCCCACAACTATAAAAAATTGTCCTTTATTTATAGTTCTTGCATTAACCTGTCTAGAATTAGGTGTAGCTATATCACAAGCTGGACTTAAAATCGGAACCTTAAAGGTAAAGGTCAGGCGCTACTTCCTTGGTGAAGTATTTCATTTCACAAAATTGGAACAAATCTCTCGTGCGTAAGACATGAGAATTGGAAGGCGTATCCCTTACGTACTTTTTCTTAGCCAGTATAATTTTTAATTAGATATATGTAATTTTTATACTTATTCACTTTTATAAGGTACAAACATGAAATACAGCATATTTATCTAATATGCTAGATACATAATTTTGCTAACTCTACTTCGATTCTTGAGATGAGAAAGCAAAAATACTATTATAATTTTGATAGTTCAAAATAAACTCTATACTTTGTGTGTGATTAACATTCTTCTTTGAAATAGATAATACTTTTAAACAATTTTAATAAATTTAACATCTTGCATTGACAGTATCTATTTTTATTTTAGTTAGCATATTAAAATAATTCTAAATAGTAAAAGTGGAAGTACGTATTACTAATTATTTGACTGAGTAACTCAAGTAAGTTGTTAGAAAAAATATAAAATAAATTTACATTGAATGCAATATTAAATCTACAAGAAAAAGAATAATAATTTTCGGTGAAAGTTCATTCCAAATAAACATCAAACTTAGAAGTTCATTCCTAACAAACACCAAACTTTGCAAACATATAATTAAACTAAACTAAATAGTAACTCATTTACCAAAAAAAACTTTCCCTGTGTAGTTGTTCAGTAATTAACGAACACAATAACTATGTTTATCACAAGAAGACCTCAATATTCACAATAACTTATCAAATTTTTAATCTGTTTAAAAGTTAAATGTCATTTCATGATCTTAAAAATATTTTAAACTATGAATATACCGTAATAACTCAGTTATTCCTAATCATAATGTGTATGCAAGACACGGAATATCATGAGATCATGACCACCTATTACAAAATTTAATATGCATATTAAATTTTGTAAATCACAAATAATAATCAGTTAAACAATAAGTAGAATAAAGAAAGTATAACCCTTTTTTTGTTATTGTCATATCATTCCTATCTCTCACTACAATAGAATGAGACGTAGCAAAATCCTTGCCAAGATGTGACAATTGTGTGAGCCCGAAAAGTAATTTTACACATCTAATACAGTGTTTGCTTTCATAAATACTTGAATACATACCAAATAAAGGAAACAAACAACTATATTTATAAATCATTATGGTAAATTTAACATCTACATACTACACTTCCAACTCTATGCTGGAAAGTGAAATACATAAAATATTAGAATTAGCTTTTGGTACTCCTCGAGATATCTGCTTCACTTTTTTCTCCAAATCCCTTGGCTTTTGCTTCTGTGGAGTCTTTATGACACTTGATCATTTGTAAACATAAGAAGTTTTAATCATTTGTAAACAAAAATATTTTTCCCTAATAGAAGAAATTATATACTTTGAGTTTTGGGGAAGAGAAACCGTAAAATTGCTTATAAGTTGTAGTTGTCGATAACTTAAATAAGTTCCAAAGTTGTTGTAACCAATCCTATAAATCTATTTATAGGTGTCTTTTAGAATGAAAGGACTAACCAAAAGGTACCATTTCCTAAAAGACACCATTTCTATACGGACATAAACGATTCCCTTTTAGCTCAGTTAACCGTTTCGCCGAATTTATTTAATATTTTATTTAGTATATTAATAATAGAGAAGAAAGGATACTTAGGTAAATCTATGTTATTTAAAAGGGCAATTTGGTATTTTAACTTTTTAGTTAAGATATTATATATATATATATATATATATATATATATATATATATATATATATATATATATATATATATATAGAAGGTGTTGGTTTATGTTTAGTCAACAATGGTATGCCAATTGAAAGAATTGGTGGAAAGAGTTGGTGTGGATGCTAGAGGAAGCTTCCTCCTTTGATGGCACCCATGACATCAAGAGGAGGTAGTTTGATGTCACCAATGACATCAAGAGTGTAAGCACGTGATTTTTGCCCTATGAAAGAATTACTCCCAAAAAATTCAAAAATAAAATAATTTTCCTTTGTGTGCAATTTTTGTTATTTTTGTGGTATTTTTGTATAATTATTTGTATTTTTATGAGTGCATGTTTATTTGTTTTAATTAATAAAAATATAAAATATATCACATTTTCATTTAGTATTTAATTAAGTTTGTTTTACAAAAAAAAATGAAAGTCACAAAAATAGGAATATTTTGCATTGTTAGCATTTAATGTCAAATTATGCAATTTTGTTTTAATTGGTGTTTAATTGTGTATGATAATTTTTGTTAGGAGTTTAATTAGTATTTTTGGAGTTAATTTAGTTTGTAGCTCAATTTAGAATTTTAGTTTTATCAAAAATAAAAAAAATAAAAAAAAGAGGGCTACAAAACGTTAATATTTGAATTGAGTCTAATATAGCTATTTCGACTATTTTACCTTATTTCGTCGCAAAAGAAAAATTACAAAAAAATATATATGTAAATTTTAGCTTATGTATCTCTCATAAACTTGAAAAAATACAAAAATAATACCTTATTTTTTATACTTTATATAATTTCGAAAATTATAAAAAATGTAGTTTTATTAATGTTTTGTAGTCATTTTAAACTTAAAAATATAGAAATAGTACTTTATATTTTTATCGTTGTATAATTTCGAAAATTATAAAAAAAAAAAAAGGTTATTAACGTTTTGTAGCCATTTTAATCTTGAAAAAATACAAAAAATAGTACTTTATATTTTATCTTTATATAAAAACGAAAATGACAAAAATAGTTTTATTTATGCTTTGTAGCTATTTTAATCTTGAAAAAATACTAAAAAAAAAAAGAAATAATTTTGTTTTAAAAGTTAGTCTTATTTTTGTAGTTATTTTTCTTGCATAGGATTAATTGAATAACATCGTGTTTTATTCTCGGGTCCGGGCAAAAGAATAATATTTGGGTTCAAACTACCCATTCTTAGGCCTAATTTTCGGACTCAGCCCATAATAATCCGAGTCCACCACACGTGGGGGACACGCGTGGGGAACACGGACGGAACACCATACACAGGGAACCCCACCGCGCATGGGGGACACATGTCTTGGACCCCTACACACATGGGGTCCATGTCCTTTGATACACGGACAAAGCATGGCATGGGGAGGGTATTTTTAAAAAGGAAAGGAGGCTGAAATTTTTTTAAAAAAAAAAAAAAAAGAGAAAGGGACAACACGTGAAAGGAATTTTTGAAAAGCTGAAAATTTGGAAAGAAAAGAGACAGAACGTAAAGGGAGGAGGGGAGTGAAAGAATTAAAAAAAAAACAAAAATTTTGGGAAAGAGAGAAGATGACAGAACGGTTGAGAAAAGAAAGGGATTGAAAATTTTAAAAAAGCAAAAAAAAAATTTGGAAAAAGAAGAGGAGGGCACGTGAAAAGTAGAGAAAAAGTTTGTAAAAGCAAAAAGTTTTTAAAAGAGAAAGGGAGAGGAGAAAAATTAGAAAAAAGGGAGAGGGATACACGTCTGGTGGTCTTCTTCTTCTTCATGAAAGAAGGAACGGAAAGAAAAGGAAAAAAAACGAAGAAAAATTAAGAGAAAAAAAAAGAAGAAAAAGCTATTGTTCATCTTCTTCTTCATTTTGAAGAAGAAGAAAACTGAAGAAAACCCCCACGCCATAGCCCATGGCCTCCTCCTCTTTCACGTAAAAACGACCATAACCAGCCTCCCCGTCGCGCACCACCATCCGCTGCTACTCCTCACCACCAAACCTATTGCCCCATCGACTACTGTTTCACGTCACCACCAAACCTCACTGCCCCTTCGACCAGCTTTTGCTTCATCCCCTTTTCAAACGCCCACAAACAATCCGAGTTCGACTTGGGTTCGTTCAAGTTTCAGATTTTTCTTTCAAGATTATTTAGTTCATATGATTTATTTTCTGTTATGGTTTTTGGTTTTAAGTGTTGTTCATAATCTTGTTTTGTTCATTCTATTTTTCGGATTATTGAATCTTTGTTTAAAGTGTTATTTTTTGTAAATCTTGTCTTGTTCATTAGTTCTCCTTCTTCTTCAAGACCTTTTATTTGGTCAAGGTTTTTCTTCTGTTTGTGTGCGTTATAAGCTACATTCGATTTGAACAACTTCGTCGAATAGTTAGTTTATGACTGCTTTGTTTGGACGAATACAGCATGAATCACTTCGTTGGTATGTTTTGATGCTTGAATCATTTTGTGTGAATTTGACTTAAGGATTGGTTGTAGCTGTGTAGTGATTTGGTGTAGTTGTAAATCAGAGAGGTTTAAATGCAGATTGCTAAGAGTGAGGGCAAGGCAATAATAATAGGGGATTCTCAGGGGTATATTTTTTTGGTGTTAAAAGATTTAAAAAGTTTAGTGTTAGTAGTCTGCCAGTTAATATTCAGTGTATAATTAAATTAATAAATTGTTTAATGGAAAGGGAATTAGTAGTGCAGAATACACCATGAGTCTGGTGTCTTTAAGGGTGGAAAATCAGAAAGTAAGCATGAGATTAATGATAAAAGTGTATAGATGCACATGGGAGGGAATATACAGGCTGAAAGTGAAAAACTTTGAATAAATAATGTTTAGTTCTAGCCTATAAATAGGAGGAGTTGATATAGAGATAGGGACTGGAAAAAATTCAGAGAGGAAAAATTTTCAGAACTTAAAAGGGAGAAATAGGCTAATTTTTCAGAACTAAAAATCAGTCTTTGAGAGCTAAAAACTGAAAGTGAGGTCCTTTTCTTTACTACTGAAATCAGAACTTTGTTACTGCCTCTGTGGATTGCGTTTAGTGTTACTGATTTTCAGTTAGGCTTTCCGGGTTTTTTTTTTCATTTTGGTTTTGACCATTGTTACACTGGTTATTGCTGGTTTTGTTGCTGTTATTTGCTGTGGGATTCTGTTGCTGTGTTATTGCTGCTGCTGACTCCTCCTTCTTTTGTTCTTGTACTGCCATTTCCAGGTACACAGTTGTACACTCTCGGCTTGAAGCGAAATGAAATATTAATCAGGCTTTGTTCCTGTTGAATTCCTCCTGTTTAGATTTGTGTTTGAATATAATTTTCCTTTCTTTGTATAAAAATGTAGTTGACTGATTAATGAGTAACGAGGTTGCATAACTTCTTCATCTAATAATGTTAGTTTAAATTAATCAAAGAACAAGTAATCTGTTTTGATATTATTGTGCGTAAATCTCATGTTCCAGTGTTATTAAATAATAGAATATAGAACGGAAGCAATCTCTCTTTGTACAAACTCGATTGCAATTTTCCATTTGCATTAGCCGTAAACTAATAACTAATAAGTTTGACTTTTTCAGCATGTAATTAATTGAGGGATTTCCTTTTATTTTTAGAGACGAACTTAATAGAAGAAATGTAGTCACTATAGGTTTATCCTTTTAAATAAAACGAGACGAGCCTCGCCAAATAAAACACACAGATTGCGAGGCCCTCACAAAAATATATGTGTTAATTACTTAGAATTCGGGAGGGTCGTTTAGCGAATTTCATGGCCTTCCCAAAATAATAACGCGATAGTCTCTTTAGGCGCGTGTTTAATAGTTTACTTTCTTAAGCTTGGGTGTGCATTTCATGCGACCCAAATCCAAATCCCAAAACATCAAATAAAATGTGTTCCGGATTGTGGGTGCATTTCATGTGACGCAGTCCAAAGACGTGTTTTAAGCGATGTTCACATTCTTTTAAAAATAATAATAATAAAGTGGTAAAAAGTTAAAATTGGCACATCGGTTCATAATTGTATTTAAATCAGATAATCAAGCCGAATATGACAGTTGAGCGACCGTGCTAGAACCACGGAACTCGGGAATGCCTAACACCTTCTCCCGGGTTAACAGAATTCCTTATCCGAATTTCTGGTACGCAGACTGTAATATGGAGTCATTCTTTTCCTCGATTCGGGATTAAAATTGGTGACTTGGGACACCATAAATCTCCCAAGTGGCGACTCTGAAATAAATAAATAAATCCCGTTTCGATTGTCCTTTAATTGGAAAAAACTCCTTGCACCCTCGCGGGGGCGAAAAAAGGAGGTGTGACAAAGAGGAGGTCTTTACCTCTATAAATATATGCACTCCTTCATTTGTAGAAACCATCCCAAAAATAATACAACACATTGTAGTGAGTAGAGAGTTAAAAGAGAAATTCTCTTAAGTGTTATTGGGAACTCTCCCCTTCCTTTGTTAATATTAACAAGGCAACTGTTCTCTGGTGGACGTAGGATTATTTTGATCCGAACCACGTTAAATCTTGTGTTCTTTCTTTTACGTTTCCGCTAACAATTGGTATCAGAGCAACAGGATTCTTTAACGATCCAAGGAGGAAGAACAAGCAAAGATGAGTTCCATGAAGTTTGAAATTGATAGATTCAATGGACGCAACAACTTCAATATCTGGAAGATCCAGATGATGGCGTTACTGCGGAGGGAAGGTTCAATCCATGTTATTGACGGAAAGTATCCTAAGGATATATCAACTCCCGACAAAGAGAAGAATGAAGGGGATGCATTGAGTGCAATCCAACTATCCCTTGCACCTAACGTGCTTTGTGAAGTGAGGACGGGTACCGGAGAGACGGCCAAACAGTTATGGGAAAAGCTAGAAGGGCTATACCAAGACCGATCAGTGACAACAAGGATGTTGTTACAACGGCGTCTTCACACATTTAATATGGGGTCAGGTACTTCGTTACAAGATCATTTAGATGCGTTCAATAAACTTGTCATGGACTTACAGATTGCAGGAATTAAAAAGGAGGAGGAAACGCTTGCATGTGCTTTGCTATTTTCATTGACTTCAGGATATCGTGATATTGAGAATTCAATGATGTATAGAAAGGAGCCTATCAAGCTTGAGCAAGTGCGGCAGGCACTTAACTCTAGTGATGTGCGGAGGCACATTGAAGGAGATAGAGATGACCAGGCAAGTGGGCTCTTTGTGAGAGGCCGGACTAGCCAACAGGGAAAGAGCAAATCAAAGCACAGATCAAAGTCTCGTGTGAACAAGAAGAATACAGAGTGTTGGGGTTGTGGCAAGAATGGGCACTTTGAATGAGACTGCCCAATGTCAAAGTCCAAGGAAAAGGCGAGTGCATCCACAGTTGAACAGGTACATGATTTTGATAATGATTATGTACTAACAACATCGTGTAATAATAATAGTAGTTATGGAAACAAATGGGTGTTAGACTCTGCTTGCACTCTGCATATGACGTTCCGAAAAGACTGGTTTAGCAGCTATGAGAAAAGTGGAGGAACCGTATTAATGGGCAATAATGCAACTTGTGCAATAGTTGGCATTGGCTCAGTTCGGGTTTGCTGCCATGATGGAGTCGTGAGGACTATTACACAAGTCCATCATGTTCCTGATCTGAAGAAGAATTTGATCTCCCTGAGTACTCTGGATGAACAAGGCTACAGGTACATGAGCGAAGCAGGAACTATAAAGATGACTAAAGGTTCTTTAGTCATGCTGAAAGGCAAGCTGGAGAACGGCCTTTACACATTGGCCGGAAGCACCATTGTTGGCTCTGCAAATGCATCTACAGTGCAGTTATCTAATGATGACAAGGCAAGACTATGGCACATGAGACTGGGTCATATGAGCGCACGTGGACTGGAGATGTTGAGCAATCGTAACCTTTTGGAAGGTGAGAAGATCAGCACACTTGACTTCTGTGAGCACTGCGTTCTAGGGAAGCAAAAGAAGGTCAGCTTCAGCACTGGCAAACACAAGACAAGAGGAGTGCTAGACTACATCCATTCAGATTTATGGGTCCCTCTAAACTTCCATCGAAGGGCAAAAAGAGGTATCTTCTCACTTTTATTGATGATTTCTCACGAAAGGTTTGGGTGCATTTTTTGAAGGCAAAAAGTGATGCTTTTGAAACATTTAAAGAGTGGGAGATTTTGGTTGAAAATCAAATGGAGCGGAAAATCAAGTATCTTCGCACAGACAATGGCTTGGAGTTTTGCAATGAAGAGTTTAATGAATTCTGCAAGGTTCATGGGATCTCAAGACATAGGACTGTCAAGCATACCCCATAGCAGAATGGAGTTGCCGAGAGAATGAACAGAACTCTTCTTGAAAAGGCTCGTTGTATACTCCTACAAGCCAAAATGTCCAAAGTATTTTGGGCTAAAGCAGTTCACACTGCTGCTCATATTGTCAATCGATCTCCAGCATCGGCAATTAACTTTAAGACTCCGAATGAGGTATGGTCAGGTGAACCCTCTAACTATTCATACTTACAAGTATTTGGGTGTCCAGCTTATTATCATGTTAATGAAGGAAAGCTTGAACCAAGGGCTAAGAAGGCCATATTCGTAGGGTATGTGGATGGAGTAAAAGGGTACAAACTTTGGTGTTTGTCTTTACTCAAATTTATAGTTAGTAGAGATGTCACCTTTGATGAATCCTCTATACTTGATCCCCGTAAAGTTTCCGTAGAGTTTTCAGGAAACAAGAACGACGAGCAGGTGGATTTTCCGGTGGAGCTTGCCAAGGAAAAGGATCAAGAGACTCAGGTTAAAGAGGAGTCAGAAGATGTAAACCTTGAAGAACTTGCTGTCAATGAACCATACACAATTGCAAAATAGAGGGAGAAGAGGCAGACACGAGAACCGGAACGCCTTATAGATCAAGCAAACTTGATTGCATATGTGTTCGTAGTTGCACAAGAAGAAATTAAGGATCTGGAGCCCTCCTCATATATTGAAGCAACTTCTTGCAAGGATGTTGTACAATGGCGGTTAGCCATGACTGAAGAGATGGAGTCTCTTCACAAGAATTAGACATGGGTCTTAGTGAAAAGACAAAAGGGAAGAGGACAGTTGGATGCAAGTGGGTCTACCGAAAGAAAGAGGGAATTCCTGAAGTGGAAGATGCTAGGTTCAAGGCGAGATTGGTTGCAAAAGGATTCAGTCAGAAGGAGGGAATTGACTACAATGAGATTTTCTCTCCAGTCGTGAAGCATAGCTCTATTCGCGTGCTACTAGCATTGGTTGCCCAATTTGACTTGGAGCTTCAACAACTTGATGTCAAAACTGCTTTCTTACACGGTGATCTAGAAGAGACAATCTATATGGATCAGCCTGAAGGTTTCCTAGCTGAGGGAAAAGAAGATCACGTATGCCAACTAAAGAAGTCTTTGTATGGTTTGAAGTAATCCCCTAGACAGTGGTACAAGAGGTTTGATGCATTCATGACTACACATGAATTCTCAAGGAGTGCATTTGATAGTTATGTGTATCACAAGAAGATATCTGGTAACTCAATGATTTATTTACTGTTGTATGTTGATGATATGCTTATTGCTGCTAACAACATTACAGAGATAAATGCTTTGAAGAAATTGTTGAGTAAGGAATTTGACATGAAGGATTTAGGAGCTGCAAAGAAAATTCTTGGTATGGAGATTTCAAGAGAAGACGGTGTTGTACATCTTTCTCAGAAGAGGTATATTGAAAGGGTTCTCAAGAGATTCAATATGCATACGTGCAAGCCTGTAAGTACACCATTAGCTCCTCATTTTAAACTTTCAGAGTTACAAATGCCTCAGTCCGAGGATGAGGTGGAGCATATGTCAAAGATTCCTTATGCCAGTGCAGTTGGTAGCATTATGTATGCTATGGTATGCACACGTCCAGATATTGCTCAATTTGTAAGTGTGGTAAGTAGATACATGTCCAGCCCAGGAAAGAGGCATTGGGAAGCTGTCAAGTGGATATTGAGATATCTCAAAGGAGCTTCTGGTGTTGGTCTGACCTTTCGAAAAAGTGGTGGAGGTATTTCAATTCTCGGTTATGTAGATTCTGACTATGCAGGAGATCTTGACAGAAGATGGTCGACAACTGGATACATCTTTACCCTCGTTGGCAGTGCCGTTAGTTGGAAGTCGACTCTGCAGTCAATTGCCGCTTTGTCTACGACAGAAGCAGAATACATGGCAGTAGCGGAGGCGGTAAAGGAAGCTATCTGATTGAAAGGTTTAGTAGCGGAATTGAGTTTGGTTCAGCTGGAATCAACTCTTAGATGTGATAGTCAGAGTGCTATTCATCTAATGAAAAATTAGAGATTTCATGAGCGCACTAAACACATTGATGTCAGATTTCATTTTATTCGAGATGTTGTTGAAGAGGGAACTATCAAGGTCGTGAAGTTTATCACAGACGATAATGTTGCAGATATGTTGACCAAGATAGTCCCACTCGCTAAGTTTGCACACTGCAAGGACTTAGCGGGGGTGTGCATCAACTGATGCAACTCCGAAGAGAACAATTGTTAGGTGGAAGTGGTATGTTCAACAATGGTTTGATTCTTCTTGTTTCTTTCAACGGGGTTGCCTAGTAAGCTTAGAAGTTTTGGCTAGAGTTGTTCACACGCGCGCTCGAAACGCAAACCAAGGTGGAGATTGAAGGTGTTGGTTTATGTTTAGTCAACAATGGCATGCCAATTGGAAGAGTTGGTGGAAAGAGTTGGTGTGGATGCTAGAAGAATCTTCCTTCTTTGATGTCACCCATGACATCAAGAGGAGGTAGTTTGATGTCACCAATGACATCAAGAGGAGGTCTTTACCTGTATTAATAGATGCACTCCTTCATTTGTAGAAACCATCCCAAAAATAATACAACACATTGTAGTGAGTAGAGAGTTAAAAGAGAAATTCTCTTAAGTGTAATTGGGAACTCTCCCTTCCTTTGTTAATATTAAAAAAAGCAACTGTTCTCTGGTGGACGTAGGATTATTTTGATCCGAACCACGTTAAATCTTGTGTTCTTTCTTTTACGTTTCCGCTATATATATATATATATATATATATATATATATATATATATATATATATATATATATATATATATATATATATATATATATATATATATATATATATATATATATATATATATATATATATATATATATATATATATATATATATATATATATATATATATATATATAATTTCAACTCACGTTCAAAGTGGCTTTCCGGCCATTATTTTTCTATAAAATAATATATAAGTATGTATGAACTTGAGAGACTCTTTTGGGATAAAAAAATAAAATAAAAGATAAATAGTAATTTCGCTAAGTTGAGTAACAATTTGGGAAAGTAACTCATTGCCTGTATCATATTTTCCGTTGAATTATCTTGCTTGATTTCGTTATTGGATTATTTTCAATATTCTACAACACCAATCCCTTTGAATCGACCTTGTCCTCAAGGCTGGGATGGAAAATGGGAAATGAAAGGTTGATGAAGTGTCAATTTGTATATTAATTTTCTTTCTTGATTCTCTTATGTCAACAGTAGATGACTACGTGAGTTCTCACAATTGTATAGCAACATTGATTTTGCAAGGATGACTTTGATACATAGATGTTAACGTCCCATAAGGAGAAAAAACAACCATTCGCTTTTAGTGGAAAGAATAAGGATATAATCAAACTCGCAGCTTCCCTGCCTGCACTTAGGCAATTTCTAACATTCAGCAGTCAGCAAGTGCAATAAGCTGATCAACCACACTAGGATCTGCTAATGTACTTGTATCCCCAAGCTCATCTAAGCTCTTTGAAGCAATTTTCCTCAAAATTCTTCTCATTATTTTCCCACTTCTTGTCTTTGGAAGTCCCGGTGCCCAATGGATCTTGTCCGGCGCAGCGAAAGCTCCAATCTGACATATGATATTTAAGCTCTATTAATTATTCATGCAGGCTTAAGTGATTTGCAAAAGTTATTGCAAACATCATTATCCAATCTTGTGAGGTTGGTCTTGTTACATGATCAGTGTAGTTTAACCTTTTATAGCAGGTCAGTTATCATTTTGATTGAGTTACCAATGAAGGTATATTATAGAAACTTACTTGTAATTATCTTATGAGTGACATGATTTTGTAAAAATATTATTTACAGTGTTAATGCATTGAGCTTAAATCTCATTAGTATATGAGGCTAAGGGTTCAGTCCCATTAAGAGCAAATCAAAAGATTGAATCTCCCTCTAAGATCATATCTGCATCAACATATTTAACAAGACAAAATCATACCTTTTCTCTCACAACCTTTATAAGGCTTTTTCTTAGTTCCTCGCTATATGGAACACCTTCGGCCAAGGTAACAAATGCGTATATCCCTTGTCCTTTAACCTGACATAACATTTTCAAAAACAGGATTACACTTCTGAAAAAATTGCGATAATCAATCCTTATGTAGCACACAAAGAATGAGGGTACCTCATGTTCCACACCAACTACAGCAGCTTCAACACACTGAGGATGTGAAACTAGAGCTGATTCTACTTCAGCTGTGCCAATTCTGTGTCCACTGTTGCAATGCATTTGAATGTACAATTAAAGGGAAAAGTGAAAAAAATTAAGTCATTTTTTTATTACCCCTTTTCTCCCACAAAAAGATTGTTTTTTTTTTTTTTTTTTGTGCTCCGTTCCAAACTCCCCTAAATTGAATCTAATTCTCTATAGTATAATGTTATCTGCAGTATTCTTAGTTCTCTTACTGGGTAATATTGAAACCAATAAATTGGATAAGGAATTAGAAGGCGAGAAATAAAATATGAAAAGTACATACATATATATAAAGTGAAGGAGAATAATACCTGACGTTAATAACATCATCTACTCTGCCAGTGAGCCAGTAGTAACCATCTTTGTCCCTAAATCAAGCGTTTATACATGAATATGATCACTGAAATTCCAAGTTATACAGCAAACATGGAATTAAATTTTACTGTAAAGTTCTAAATGTTCAAAATATTGACACGAGCAGGACTATAGCAGGCAGAAAATTACCTGTTGCAGCCATCACCAGTAAAATAATATCCAGGGAAAGCACTAAAGTATGTGGTCTGATATCTTTCATGATCCCCATAGAGTGTTCTGAATGCCGAAGGCCATGAGCTTTTCACACATAAATATCCACTGCACTCACCTTCTAGCTCAACACCCTTCTCGTCCACTATTACCGGCTGCAATCATAATATTACAAGCATCAACATCATAATATGATGGAGGAAAGGCCAATGACCATTGATTTAAAAGTGGTCTTTTCATTTTTATGGAAAATTCAGGGGGGGAAAAAAAGTAAGACAATCATTTCGGAATAAGAAAATTTATATGATTCTAAACATAGTGGTAATCCTTAATAGGTCTTGTTATAGGTACCTGGACACCAAAAAATGGTAATGTAGCAGAGCCAGGTTTCTGCGGCCAAGCTCCTGGTAATGGTGTAATCTGCAAGGCAACGATTAAGATCCTAATTAGGCGATTAATGCGTGCAAAAACCTAAATGATAGATTATATGGACCAGAAATTATTGGATGTTAGGTTATAAAAAGCCATTTCCTAACATGTTTCTTTTTCTTACGATTGGGTAATTAGACAGGTATATAGGAAGAAAGAATTTGATACATATTTCATTATATAAAGATAAAAAGCAAATTGAAATACCATGAAGCCTCCAGTTTCCGTTTGCCACCATGTGTCAGATATAGGACATCTTCCGTCTCCTACGACATTGGAAAACCACCTGCCCCACAACACAAATAAATATTGTAGTTAACTACTCCCTTCGGTCCAAAATAAGTGATTTTTTGGCTTTTTTCTTGAGGTCCAAAATAAGTGATTTTTCCAAATTTCAAGAATGAATTAATTATTTTTTTCCTACATTGCCCTTGGAGTAATTAATGTTGGAGTATGTGTTAGGAGTGTTTATGTGAAGAGACAATAAAGGTTAATATGGTCAATTTCATTGCCAATTAATGTTAAAAGGTGAATTTCTTAATATAGTGTGAAAACAACCAAAAAATCACTTATTTTGGACTGGAGGGAGTATTTCTTAAAAGTTCTCATATTCAAAGAAAATTAATACAAAATAAAAGATCTGTATATAGGAAAAGATAGAAACCTCCATGCGCTCGGATTGATTGGCTCACCAACACTTCCCAGCACCCGCAAAGATTTTCTTGAATACCGAGTGACATACTGCAAATACATTTATGACAAATGTTTTCATGAATACAGAGAGACATATCACAAATACATTTTATGAAGTAAAAAAGTGAAACAAAAAAAATCATTGATACACTAGTATAGACATTTGCTTGAGTTGGCAAGAACCCTTAGATCTCAAGCTCATGCACCCTAAATATTTTGAGGTATATGTGTTCTTACGACAGTTTTTCTGCTTAAAGATTACAATCTACTGTTTAATCTGGTATATCGCCTTGTGAAGGCTTCCATGTTCACTTTCCATCTCTAAGGTGTGTTGGGTACGAAGGAAATTGTTTTCCTAGAAAATATTTTCATGAAAAATGAGTGGTTTTATCACTTATTTTCTCCTATTTGGTTGGTGAGCGAAAAACTTTTTTCCGAAAAATATTTTCTAGTGTTCGGTTAGAGAGTAGAAAATAATTTTTTATGCTACTCCCACCCCCCCTCCCCCAAATACCCAACGTTTTTAGGACTCTATTTCTTCAAGAATATAATTTTTCCTTTAAAAATCCACACAAACCCAAAGTAATTAATGTGCTGCTTTACTTTTTCTACGCAAAAACAATATTGAAATTTGTTCTCCATAACTAAAAGGAAATACTCTTTTTTTATTGAAAAAGAAAGTACTCTTTCTACAACATGACAAAAAAAAAAACTCATTTTGTTGAAATGAAAGAAAATATTTTTACTAGCTATATCATTTTGTTGAAATAAAAGAAATACTACATCATTTTGTTGAAACAAAAGAAAATATTTTTTACTAGCTATATTATTTTGTTGAAATAAAAGAAAATATTTTTTACTACATCATTTTGTTGAAATGAAAAAAGAAAATAATTTTTCTACATCATGAAAAGAAAGTACTTTTTTTGTTAAAATGAAAAAAAAATACTTTTTTATATCATGAAAAGAAAATACTCATTTGTTGAAATGAAAAAAAAAAGTACTCTATCTATAGCATGAAAGTAAAGTATTATTAATAATATTTCTATTTAGGGTGGGGGGTGGGGGCGGGGGTGGGTTGGTGGGGATGGGGAATAGGGGGGGAAGTTTGAAAAAGAAGTTTGGAAATTATTTTCCCTTCTCTTAATAGGGAACATATTTTCCTCCAATTGGAGTAAAATGAGTTCATGAGGAAAATATTTTCCAAACCATTAAAACCAACCAAACATGGAAAAATTGGAAAACATTTTCTGAAAAATGTTTTCCTTTATACAAAACACACCCTAAATCATATCAAAGTGTTTGGTTCTCTTTGCTATGCAACCAAATGAAGCTATTCTAATAAGTTCTCTTCCAAAGTAATCCTTGTTGTTATGATGGGATATTCATATAAGCTGTTTAATATCTCTACAGGATGCTTCTTTGTGATTAGAGATGTGTCCTCCAGAGAATCAGTCTTCCCTCTAAAGTTTCCCATCCACGTTTTTACAACCAATGCAGTCTGGTACACCTCCATATTTTTCCCCCTTCTTCATCCATACCTACTATTGTTGTTGATGATACTTTCCCTTCTATTTCTCCTATTCTATCTCTTGCACCTTCTTCTAGGGACCTAGATATTAGCAATGCACTTAATTAAGATAATGCTTCCCAGAATGAACCTGAACATACATCCAGAGGCGGAGCAAGGATTTGAACCTTATGGGTTCGGGATTATAGTCCTTTTAAGTTACTGGGTTCTAAATTAATAATTTGTCCATATTCATTGGATTTTTTAATACAAATACAGGGTTAAAATAAAAGTTACTGGGTTCGGTCGAACCCGCAACCAACACTGTGGCTCCGCCCCTGCATACATCTACAGATACATATATTTCTCATCATGACTCTATGGATACATTGCCGATTCCTATCCAACCCTTGAGAAGGTCGAATAGTCTAAATCCACAATATGGCTCACAGGTTCAGCCCATATCAACTACTCCTATATTTTCCCTACTTATAGAGCTCTTTTATCTAAACCTTCTTCAGTTCCTGAGCCTACTTTCTATGAACAGCCAGGTACTGGCAGTACTAGGTTCAAGCTATGAAACACGAGATTCAAGCACTAATTGACAATCATACTTGGAAATAGTTGATTTACTTGCAGATAGAACTCGTATTAGATGAAAGTGGGTGTAATGGTAGTGTAGCAAGATTCAAAGCAAGACTTGTAGCTAAAGGGTCTACACAGCCGGAATGTTTACATTATCACAAGTCCTTCTCACCTGTTGTGAAAATGGTCACAGCGAGAAGTGTCATCTCTTTAGCTGCTAAATTTTCTTGGCCCCTTTTCCATATGGATGTCCACAATGCATTCCTTTAAGGTGACTTGGTAGAGGAAGTTTCCATGGTTATTACCACAAGGTTTTGGTAGCCAGGGGGAGCACAAGCTGTGTAGACTACTCAAAGCCTTATATGAATTGAAGCAGGCAAGCAGACAATGGAATTTGAAGCTTACCTCTACATTAATACAGTCTGATTTTGTACTAAGCAAGCTTGACTACTCACTGTTTACCTCTGCATTAATACAGTCTGATTTTGTACTATGCAAGCTTGACTACTCACTGTTTACCAAGAATGTGAAAATGACATTGTGATTGTATTGGAGTGTCATATATGTGGATGATCGTTTGATCACAGGCAGTAGCATGAAACTGATTCAGAAAGCAAAAGACATACTGAATCATAACTTCAAATTGACGGACCTGGGAGAATTGGTATTCTTATGAAGCAAAGAGATATGCCTGGAGGCTTATCTCAGAATGTGGCTTAGGGAGAGCACAGCTAGCTTCTACACCCTCGGAACAGAATCAGAAATTGAGAAGTATTGAGTTTGATAAGCACATTGGTATAGAAGATGAAAAGGATTTAGCAAATAAAAAAAGTTATAGGGAACGTCTATGAAAGTTAACAAGACCAGATATTTCTTTTGCAGTACGGAGCTTAAGCCAGTTTATGCATGCTCCAAAAGAATTACATTGCATGTGGCGAGATATGTTAAAGGCTGACCAAGTTTAGTACTCTTAATGAGTAGCAGGTGTTCAGATAAGTGCAAATTGTGATGCAGAGTGGGCTTCATGTGAGGCCAGTCACAGGTTATTCTGTTAAAATGGCAGATTCCTTGATATCTGGGAAGTCTAAAAAACAAAATACAGCCTCTAGAAGTTCAGCAAAAGCTGAATATAGAAGCTTGGTAGCAACAACAGCTGAGTTGAATTGGTATGGATCCATGGTCAGGTGAAGGAGTTAGGACTGAAAGTTGAACTGCGGACTGCCTATGGAGTTCATATGATAATAAGGCAGCCTAACAAATAGCTTCGAATTCAATGTTTCATGAGCGCATAAACCATATAAAAATTGATTGTCACTTTATTGGAGAAAGATTGCAACAAGGATTGATCAAAACAATCTACGTGACAAGCAAAGAGCAGGTTGCAGACATTTTGACTTAAGAAATTAGGGAAGCAACTACATATTGAGTTAGTGTCCAAGTTGGGGATGGTTAACATTTTCCATCACCCACCTTGAGGGGAGTGTTGAAATACATGTAGTTGTAGTGATGCATTATAACTGAATTAAGGGATTAGTTAGTTATGCAAAGTTAGTTAGGAGGTTAGCTGAAGTAGTTTGGCCATTAGCAGTTAATTATTTCAGCTTATTAGTCTTTGTATATAAACAGAAAGGTCTACACGTGAAAAGACTATTGAAGATATTTTCTCATTTTCACTCTTCCAGAACTTACTCCTCCTCTCTCTTCTAACTCTGATTTCCCATTTTTCTTAGCTCATGATCTGTTCCCTTTCCTTTTCAATATATACAATTGATAAACCTACCTGTAGCTATTTAATTCTCACATGATTTGGGAATTACACAATCTTAACACATTCTGTAAAAAGTATTCAATAAGGTCTTTGAAATTCTAGGAGACTTTAATAACATCAATTTTAAGCAATGAATGGTGATGGTCATTTTTTTTAAGTTTAACCATATGGTATTCCAAATCCACTATCCTAACTAATTCAGATTCGCCGTAAACTTATTTAAGGGGGAAGAGCTCCCTACAATAATTTTTTTTATTTTCAGGGCTCGTACCTAAGACCGTTGGTTAAGGATGGAAGGATACAATCCATCCCACCACATCCCGTGGTGGTATTAATTATTTTATTCTACCACTATGTACAACCAACAAGTTGTATATTACTTGAAACATTGACCAATAAAATGCAATACAAGTATAAAACTGTTGGGCTGTAACCTTACCTCATCTCCCTCGCGCATGAGAGACCTTACTAATGTGGGAGCAGTATAAAAAATTGAAACCTTGTACTTATCAACAATATCCCAACAACGTCCAGCATCTGGATAGTTTGGAACCTGCAATTATGAATAATTTTTAGAAGAAAAAGAATGACTTTCTCATGGAGAATATTTTCCTGAAAAATTATCTCAGTCTTTCTGCAATAAAGGCCAAGGTTATTCACTTAGTTAGGGTCTATCTGCTGTTCTATTTTACTAGCAACAAATACCTACTTCTACAACTTTGGCAACAGAATTATTAAAGAATGAAGAAAAAGAATTTACCCCTTCAAAAACCACATTAGTTGCTCCATTTAACAAAGGTCCATAGGTAACGTAACTATGTCCAGTAATCCAACCACAGTCAGCTGTACACCTACAAAACACATCAAAAAATAATTACCTAAAATATATCAATAAGGAAGAAAAGAATTGGAAATTGATGTGGCTCTAATAACCAAAGCAGGAAATAGGAATTTGATTTTGGTACTTCTATATTGCTTATTGGCCCTATTAGATGACATTCTTGCTGGTGACTTTAACTATGCAAAGCATAAGGCAGTAATTAGTGTATTGAAACGTAAAAGGAGTTCTAAGTCATTTTCAAGTGAGAAGATTGAAACAGTAAATTCTGAACTCAACTATTATGTATGAGGTGAAATGGTTCAATAGGTATAACTTTTCATGCTAAATTTTGTACATTGAGGGTGTGTTTGGTACGAGGGAAAATGTTTTCATTGGAATATATATTTTTTTTTAAATAAGTGATTTTCTCACTTATTTTCTGGTGTTTGATTAGGCGGCAGAAACTATTTTCGAAAAATATATAATTTAGACAAGTACTATATGAGACGAAATATGTAAGAGCGGGGGATGGTGGTAGGTTGTGGTCCAGAGGCCGGAGTGGCGATAGCAATGTTAGAGGGTGGTGGGGGTGGATGGGGGTGAGGGGTGGGGTGGGGTGGGGTGAGGGTGGAGGTAGGGGGTGAGGTGGGGAGGGACATAGGACGGGGAAGGTTGAGAAAGAGTTTTGGGAATTATTTTTTCTACTTTTGGTAGGAAAGTCATTTTAAATAAGTTCATGAGGAAAATATTTTCCAAAACATTTATGCCAACCAACCATGAAAAAATTGGAAAATATTATCTCTAAGGGGTGGTTTGGTAGGATATATAAGAATAATGCGGAATAAGGTGTATTAGTAATGCATGGATTAGTAATGCAAGCATTAGTTGTGCATATATTATTTCTTATCTACTGTTTGGTGTGGTGTATTAAAATTATAATGCATTGCATAATTTTTAAGAAAAATAGTTGTTTACAAAAATGCCCTCCATATTCTCTAGCTTTAAAGGACTTTAAGGACAATTTTGTCTTTAGACATATTAATGCATGCATTAATAGCCTTGGTATTACTAATGTCATGGTTTTCTATGCATTACTAATGCATAGGATAATACCAAGTATGATGTATAACTAATATTAGTTATACACATGTTGAAAAAATGTACCAAGCAAGGTATTAGTAATGCATAGAGCTAATGCTTGCATTATTTTTTCTAATACCTCCTACCAAACGACCCCTAAATAGCTTTCCAATGTTTGGCTAAGTTGCATTAATGTTTTTTTTTCTTTTGGTATAAGCATCTGGTATTCAAAATACACTAACCCAACTAATCCAGATTTGCCCCATGACTAAATTCATTAAGGTTAGTAAAGTGTGAAGGAAAGCAATGTAAGAGAACTATAGCGAAAAAATGACTTATGTCGTTTCTGTATTTGGTGCAAACTATTTTTTTCATAATAAATTTAACAATTTATGTCAATTAAATCGAATTTTAGATACTAAAAAAATCATTTAAAAAACTGAAAGTGTAAAACATCTTTATAGACAACTCAAATCATCGAGTTGTTAAAGGTATTGAAGGAAGAAATGGCTTGAACATACCAATAAATGTCTTTCGGTTTGTAGTCAAATGCATACTTGAACGTTGTCGCAGTGTATACCATATATCCTCCAGTTGTATGAAAAACACCCTTAACATCAACTTAAAGTCATCAAAATACTGAAATATATAAGAGAACAATTACTCCAACAATTACAAGCAAGAAATTGATTTCACCTTAGGCTTTCCAGTACTGCCACTGGTGTATAGCAAGAAAAGTGGATCTTCTGCATCAACCCATTCCACCTCACATGTAACTGGATATTTTGGAACTACATCCTGGATAAATAAATTAAGTCCAATATTAAATGATTAATAAGAATACGCAAAAATTGCATTTTAGTTCAGGTTTTATATTCCTTTTCTTTTTTCTTTTTCAATCGTTTAGGAGTCATAAGTTCTAATAGTAATAGTGTAAATTCCATCTGGTACCCGAACTAATGATTTATTGCACATAATTATCTTAACTAAATTTTGTGACGAGATATACCTACACAAAACAAAAGTAAGATCCACCGGAAAATATGATCATTCCTTACGAAATATTCCCTATATAGAAAAATATATACGAACTATTTAAAACCCCAATAAACCTAATAACCAGTGGCGGAGGTAGAATATTCGCTAAGGGGGTTCAAAAAAGAAAAAAGTTAAAAAGATTGTAGCTAGTGTAAATAGAACCAATGACCTTACAAAGGTTTTGAAACCCCTTGACTATTAAGCTATGCTTTTGAGCTGTGTTAAGGGGATTCAAAAACATAATATATAGAGGTAAAATACAGATTTTGCCTTGTATATACAATGTAATTTTTCGGCGAAATGAGTTCGGGTGAACACCCTTCCCGCCCCCTAAATCCGCCCCTACTGATAACCTATATAAAAGGTTAAGTTGGTTTGTACAAACCTGCCACCAAATATCTCTTCCTTCAACCCATTTAGTCATTTCCTTCTTTAATGCTGATTCATTCTCAAAAGTCAAACACACATCTGCAAGGGTGAAAACAAACTGAAATTAGAAAAATAGATGGAGGGGAAAGTAAAAAGCGTAGAGAGTGGCAAGGATCTTCAAAATCTTAATGTTTATCCATGAGCCTGTATTGTTAAGAGTGGTCTAGTTGACATTAGTTGCTATGCTGGAAACTGGGGCTATGTGCCAGATTCTAGTTTTTCTCTCGTACATATTTTTACTTGGTAAATAAAAGTATTGTTTACCCAAAAAAAAAGAGTAGAGACTTCGTGAGGATTCTATTCAAAACTTGGACTTGATGGATTTTGTTTTTAAAGTTTTGCGTTAGCTAAATTTTTTATGTTATTCACATATATATATTCATGAAAATACTGAACTAACCCGTAGCTAGCAATAAGTATTTATTATGTTTATTTACTGACCTATATTGATGCCATTTTGGGCAGATTCAATTAAGGCTGCATCAACAATATCTTTGAGAAAAATAGTCTTGGGTCCTCTCCTAACTGCATTGCATGTTATGACAACCTTAGGTTTGCAATCCATAATCCTCTGAGCAATAGATTCTGCTGAGAACCCCGCAAACACTACCTGTAGTAAAAATACAACTTGAATTAGTTGTAATTTCTTCAATATATCTTATACTCACTGATATGGTTTACACAATCAATACAATTTAACTTGCTGGAGGAAATTACTTGCTTTATTTTCAAGTTTACTATAGTTTCATTTATTATGGGTAGTCATATTTAATTGCCATTAACATGACATTATAATGTAAAAAGTTTTTACACTGTTAATGTAAAAAAGTTTACAGCTAACTTTCTGTTATGTACTATTTATTGTATAAGAATTTGGTTGTGTAAATTACAGCTAACTTTCCAGTTTATGGATATTACAATGCGCGATTACTATCCATCTAGCTTTACGATTTTGTATTGATGTTCCATCTTATTTCAACGGCATAAGAAAGAGCTCCATCCATTTTTGGAATATCGTACTATGTTAAAAAGTAGTTTTTGATAATTAACCTCGCAGAGAAAAGTAGCTTTTTATAAATATTTTCCTTGAATTAAAATTTACCCGCCAACATAAAAAGAACTGTAAAAGAAGCATTGACAAAATATAGAAAATATAAAAAGTCTAACCTTTCAATAAAGAAATAGTTAAAAGGACATGTTAAATCATAAAGGTAAACTTGGTAAGAATTTGGAAACAAATTGAGGAAAGTAGGACAAAAATTGCAGGGATACCACAATAAAAGAAATACGGTGTTAAGAAAAAAATGATTTTTCTAAAACTTGATTGGTTTGGATTTATTTATTCGTCCTGTTTGATCTTTATATTGAGAAAAATAATTAGTAGTCACAATCAAGCCTACTAAACTCATATGGTGGGGTGGATCTGAGCTGTTTGGCTATTATATAAATCAAACATGAAGTAGCCAACTGACCCTTCTTGTCCTTGAAGAATAGATAAGTAACTATTTTAACTCACACTCTGTTCTAAATAAACTATAAATATTCAGATGCTTTTGTGTAGTTCAGTCTAAATAAATTATTTTTAATATCGATAAACTAGAAGAAAAATAGCTATAAATTACCCCGTTATTACTTTTTGACCAAAAAAAAAAGGAATTATACATTACCGAGTGAATAGCACCAATTCGAGCACAGGCAAGCATAGCAATAGGAAGCTCCATAAGCATGGGCAAGTAAATGATAACCGGATCACCCTTTCCAACTCCAATATCTTTCAAATAATTTGCTAGCTGTTGCAAAAGAAAATCAAGTTTTCTATCAGGAGAAGCTTGTAAAAACAATAATTTAACATTTCGTTGGTTTTCTCATGATTGTGTTTATACATTTTCTAGATCTTTTTTAATAGAGTAAGCCACCTGTCAGGGATTTGAAAAATCACTTTCCCTTATTATTATTTTAGACTGATGTGACCTATAGGTCACAGGTTCGAATCGTGGAATCAGTCACTGATGTTTGCATCAGGGTAGGGTAGGCTGCCTACATCACACCGCTTGGGGTGTGGCTATTCTGCGTAAACATGGGATATTTTGTGCACTAGATTGCCCGATGTAGCATTTTGACATTGAGTATGACAGGTTTAATTATATCTACAATGTTAACAAACTAATTTTGCTATAGATAAACTGCCATTGCAGGTCATATTTGTATAATTGATATTGTAAAAACAATCATTATAATTAAATAGAAGTTAAACTCAAATTACATTAATTACTGTTCCTTACTTTGAAGAATATGAAAAGAGAAGTTAGTAAATAAAAAGAGAAATAAGAGTGAAAGAAAGATGAAAAGAGAAACCTGACAAACTCTGGCCAATAATTGGTTGTATGTGAGAGAGGCATCATGACCAGGTTCATTCCCTTCCCAGTAAATTGCAATTTTGTCACCATTTCCACCTTTTATGTTTCTGTCCAAGCAGTTGTAGCATATGTTTGTTTTACCACCTTTGAACCACTGTTGTCAACCACATAAGATATTTTAATAATAATACACAAGATTTCCTGCACAACATTTATTAGAAGGCTAATTAATAGGTAATAGCATACTAATTTATTTTGAAACGTCTGGTCCATTATCTTATCAAAGTTCTACATAAATACAATGAGATCTTCCCAGTAATGAAATCAGACAATAACAACTTGAGAAATCAGTAAGGCAAAAAAGAAGACTTTAAAATATTTAGGGTAAGTAATAAACATGACATTTTCTTGGGGTGAAAATTGTTTACATCTCCTAAGTTTGCTTTAAAAATTAAACTCTTCCTCCAACTTTGAAAAATTATCATTCTACTCCTCATATTAAAGGTGACTTCTTAAAATGCCTATTTTACCCTCTATAATTTTAATCTGTTATTTTATTCTTTAGTATAATGATATTTTTTTATTTTAATTTATGTTATCGAATTACCTATAGACAAATTTAAAAAACTTTTTTGAAGTAAAAAAAAGTGAGAAATAGTTGTCAAGCATATAAGTTAATGATGTTCAATAGTGAAATAAATGAGAAAAATAAAAAATTACTATAAATAATTTACTCGTATCAATAATTTTATTAGTAGCAATCAAAACTCAATAATTTACAAAAGGAAAAATAAAAGAGAACAAAATTTTTAGAAACTATACAATGCAGGTAATAAAAATAATAATGGGCGTAAAATAGAGGTAAATTTTATAATAAGTTTGCAAAAACTAACTATTTACACTTTACATGAATTTAATTATAATTCAAAAAAAATCTAGTAACAACAATCAAAACTCAAAAATTTATATACACATAGAGAATAATAAAAATAGTGAAACTTAAAATCACACACACATTGACATACACTATATGCATTTTAATACACATAATATTAAAATAATAATAATAATAATAATAAATAAATAAATAAAAGTAGCAAAACATTTTGTAAAAAAATTCATAATATAATTATTTTATGTATAATGTTAGTGAACTTAGATTAAATTATATAATAAGATATAATATTTTCAACTTATGAATAAATACATGCATTAAAATACATCTAAATAATATAAAAAAGGTATTACATATATGGACAGTTGAAAGTTTCAAGGGTAAAATAGACATTACATGGGATGAAAGGAGGAAAATGACAATTCTTCAAAATTGGAGAATGAATTTGATTTTTAAAGTAAACTTGGGTATTGCAAATGATTTTCACCCCATTTTCTTGGGAACTAATTTGAATGTCTAAAATTAGGCTCTATGTCATTATTGCGTGATGGTTGTGCAATGAGTTATTAATATGGATCAAGTGGATGATCGTAAATAGACACCGACGTAATAATTTAATAGCTTATTATAGGAAGTACTTTATCACTATTTGAAAATCATATTTTTTTGTCATAAGCCTCGTCTATATCTTTAAAGACTTTTTAATTGTATATTTTTATTCCAAAGAAACAAATATAGTAAAAATTTCGAGAAAATAAGAAATAAAAATAAGAGTAATGGTGCAATGTCAAAAAGTAGGGGCATAATAAAAAGACCAATTTAACCCTTTAGCTAGTCTTATGAATATGGGAGGTTGGGAGATTTTGAGGTTCTAACTAGTAGATTACCGAGGTGTTTATGACATATGTATCAATGTATATACACTAATACTTTCAAAAACTTTTACACTATCATCAGTATAATTTAACATATTTAATTATATTTTAATGCTTGTTTTTTAAGTAACTAATTTCATCTATTATGAACAATTTCATAATGTAGAAGTAGGGATTAAAATGTGGAGTAGTCACATACCTCAATATTTATTTTCCCCTTGCGAATGTCCAGATTCTCAGTGTAAACAGGTTGACCCCATTTCTGTTTCCAGTAGAACTCCGACGCAATGTCGGACCAGAATCCGGCTGGATCCTCAACTGACCTACCATACTTCTCCCCATACTGTCACAAAATGATGATATGTCAATCCCGAAAGATCAAAAAGCAAGTAAAATGCACTAATTGTGGCAAATTCAACAATGATTTCAGAATTCAAATATTGATAGAATCATCAACTCAGAACTCACAAAGTCTAGATTCAGATCAATACAATGGGGGGAAAAGATGAAGAAAGGGAACCTTTTGTATAGAAGAAACATGAGCCTGTCGAGAGAAATCTTCAGTGGGAAAGACTAAATTAACCTCCTCAGATGCAAGAGCTTCCCCGAGGATGACAGAGTTCTTTGTTGAAGGAGCCATAGAAAAAGAAGAAGAATTGAAGGAATACTTCAATTGTAATTGCTATGACTAATAGTACTAATCAATAGATGTAGTGGCGTTTCCGCTTTGGTCGGGCCAAAAAGAAAAAGGCCCCTTATTGTACCTTGAATTAAAAGAGATCTGCAGTCAAATATGGCAGGCTTAAATATTAAAAAAATACTCCTACTATTTATGAGGGGAATGGGCATTGATTTGGATTAATTAAGTCAAACACATAAAAGAGCTTGATGAATAAGAAATGTTAGAGCTCATATCTACTAATCAGCAAATTAAATACTTAGCATATATGAGCGCACAAAGCACGATTTGGACAAGATGGTTGGAGACATGAACTATGGAAAGAGTTGGGTTTTGCAGAACATGGTAGCCAAATCTGCATAAAATTATTACCAATACTTGCCCCTTATTTAGCTTCAATTGATTCGTCATCACTTCCTTCCTATTCCTCAGGTTAATTGTATTTGCTTGAATATGTTTGTATATGTTATTAATATTCATAACACAGCAAGATTTAAATAAAAGTTACTGTAGTATATAAAAGGAAAAACCACATAGCTTGTTTGAGCCCTCTATATTCATGAGGATATTGACGGGTAGATCAACAATACTATTTTCCTTTGTCTTTTTCTTCTATCTAGATCTATGTTGTTCGAATTCTAAAAAAATATAATGTTGCAGGATTCGAGCAACATGGACCTCTAGATTGAACAAAAATGATGATCTAAAGTCAAACTTGATAAAAGGCCTTATATATATATGCTGTAACGGATCCTTTTGCACATATCTTAATCATTCACCCGGTTATTGTTGGCTCTCACTACTGGAGATACTTGATAACTCAACTCATTAAGATTCATATAATATTTTATAAAAAATATATATTGACGGTTAAGATAGTGCTTTTATAAATTCTTATAATCTAATAATCTCAATTTTGTCTCACCAAGTAGATATCAAAATAATTTCACACATTTTGAATAATTTAACTCTGTTTTGAAGTGATAATTTTATCCACTTTTATAAGAAATAATTAACTCCAAAATATATTATCAAAGTATATTAAATTATTCATTTTCATATATTGCATATTTATTATAAATTTTGATTATTTATCTCCATAACTTCTATCACATTCCAAAAAATAAAGTATAAAATATAATTTTCTTTATTAATAAATTTATAATATGTAAATAATATATAAAAATAAATAATTTTGGGGCCTTCAACTTTGAGGAACCTAATTGCTCCACCAACCCTCTCTTCTTTGCCTAAGACAGGAAAAAATTGTCTGTTCATCTGTTTATGTCCATTCTAAGAAAACATGGACATAATATATATATATATATATATATATATATATATATATATATATATATATATATATGGGTTTGCTTATTTATGGGCGCAAAATACATACTTTACCCATCGATCTTGTCCCCAAATTCCTCTTACACACCTCTTAAATACGGGAATGATATTATACACCAGAATTTTTAAAGGTGTGTCAATTACACACCAGTGTTTGACCACATCTGCTTAAAAATTGCTCTTACACACGCCAATCAGCATCTGACACGTGTCAAATAGGAAAAAAAAACTGGAAAAATAATTTGCCTTCCAAAACCCCCCTTCTCATCTTCCCAAAGAAAAAAAAAATACAGAAAAGAAATCCCCCCTCCTCATCTTCCCCATCATCTTCTTCACCATCACCATACTACCACCAACCCTTCCACCACAAGAACCTTTTTCCCTAACTATAAATTCGATTGTTTGCCGATTTTTTAATAAGTTTTAACAATATCCATTACAAATCCTTATACAAAATTCAAATTCAACCTCAAACCCAAAGCTTCAAACTTGTTAATGGTGTTTTTTAAATTTTATCAAAATTAATTACCTAAGTAAATTTTTACTCAACAATAATCACGAATTCAAACTAATTTTCTAGGTCATGAAACACCAAAATCAACAAAACCCGATTAAATTTTCAAGCTTTTTCAAAAAGTCATTAATGGTGATTTTTACAAGACTCAATAGCTCCTATGTTTTTTCTTCTTCTTAATCATGAGAGTTGGAGAGATGGAACATAAAGGGTAGATAAAACTAGGATGGGGGTTGGGGAAGAAGACGAAATAGGGGGTGGGGGCGGGGATTAGGAAATGCTAGGGTTTGGGGTCGGAAGAAGACATGGTTATATTTTTTTTCTTTAATTTGAAAAGGAAATAGTTAAAAAAAGGGAAAAATAAAAAAAACTTAATTTCATGTGAATGTTTTAGTTTTTACGCGCCTCTTTTATGTGTAATACACGTGTGTGACACATGGCACAAGAGGTGTGTAATTGACATATTTTTAAAAGTTTTGATGTATAATGCTATTCTCGTATTTAACAAGTATGTAAGAGGGATTTGAGTAGAAGGTCGATGGGTAAAGTATGTATTTTGCCTCATGAATGTTACTGTGCAAACTACTCTTTTGATTAAATAAAGCGAAACAAGTTAAAAAGAACAGCTCATTGGTACAACTGGTACCTTTAATTTGCATATATTCTCATCACCTCTACTGTCGTGGATCTCCTCATATTCACTGCACAAATTAAAAACACATGTCATAGAAGATCTAAAATTAGAAAAAAGTTATATCACGGAGTTTAATGGTCAACAATAAAGTTTAAGTGGAGTAAAACTCAATGTGGAAAGTTCGAAAACTATGTAGGATTTCAAGCCTATGTTTAGTACAGTGGATTAAAATACTTTTTTACACTGTATATAAGTGGAACTAGAAAATAGAGAAAGAAGAAATTGACCAAGAGTAATTATCTTGTTGCGTGGCCGTAGCCTTGTGATAATTGGGTCAAGTATACGTGCAAACTCTTCTACGAATATTTAATTAGGATCAACTACACTTGTATCTTCCTCTCATCTGTGTAAGAATATTTAGGATGAATTAATTTAATTTGCTCTAGTTCCAAACTTCACAACATATACGGCATTAATTAATTCGTCAAGTAGTTTCGAAAATGGCTCAACAAGCAGGTGATGATCTATGCACATATTTATCATTATCAATTACAAACAAGTATAGTTACAGTAGAATACAATGCTACAATAAATCATATTTCATCCGTATATATATGGAACTAATTAATTCCCTAATATGCCCCTTCACGAATAGATTGTCACTTTTATTTAAAAACAAAATGATGAGAAGATAGACTCTTTATATAAACGGATTTATACAGTGTTGGTTATCTTGTATTAGTAGGTTAACTATCAGTTTAATCAGGATCTCAGATAATACTTATAACTAAAATTGATTATCTTATAAGTAATCTAATTGTGTAAATAATTTATACGGAAAAGGCTCAAAAATGCCCATAAACTATGAAAAATAGAGTAAATTTGCCTTTATCTTGAATTTGGTCTTACACATGCTCTTATCATTAGGGGATTGGTTCAAATTTGTCCCTCAGCTAAAAGAAATAAAATGAATTTACCTTCCCCTTATCATAAGTGAAGTGGCTCATATGTGCCCCTTAAAACTAACAAAATTAATTTTTCTTATCAACCGTTCTATTTTAGAGTCAAAAGTTTATTTCTTACTATTTCTAAACCAACAAGAGGAAGAACAAAAAGAAGAAAAGAAAGAGAAAGAACATGTAGAATTTTCTTTTTAAAAAGGTACATCAAAAGCAAAAATTCATAAAATTGTTTATTTTGCTCGAAAGATAACTAATAATTCTTATCTCTTCCAGTTTCTGTCTTTGTGATCATGAATACATTTTTGTCTTTGCAATTGCAATTAATGAATAAAATAAAATTGATAGCTTATGGATTTTGTTCTTTCCGGCGTGACAATAATTTTGCAAATATAATTTTTTAGCAAGATCAAAACTTATTGTTAAGTATATTTAATAACTCCATGCAATTATTTTGGTTTTCTTATAATTGATGCTCTATTTAGTTATTGTTAAAATTTCGGCAGAATAAAGATTTTTCAAATAGGGGAAAGACATAAAGATGATGAAACGATGAGATGTATTTCAAATCTTTTAACCATCTTGGATATGTGTAAGAATAAGAAGTTGAAAATCCGTTAGTTTTGAGGGGCAAATATGATCAGTTCACTCATGAAAAGGGTATATATAGGATCAAAGTCAAGCGAGGGATAAATTTATTTTACCTCCCATAATTAACGGGAAAATCTGAACTAATCAACTTCTGATAAGGACGTGTTAGACCAAATTTAAAATAAGGATAAATTTGCTCTATTTCTCATAGTTGAAGGACATTTTTTGCCTTTTTTCTAATTTATATAACGTGAGTGATAAAACTAATCTCTAGCAAAAAATGCCACTAAATTGAAAAAGAGGAGCACATATTAAACCACAAAGTCCCTTGAGCAAAATTCTTACGAACGTGGTGAAAGGCATATATTTTGTGGTGGTTATGCAAATTAAGTACGAGTCATGTAGGTGGAGTTAAATTTTGTCACACAACACACAACTGGATGACATAAATACCAACGTCAAATAATATATGTAGGGGTGTACATAGATCGGGTTGGTTCGGATTTGACAATTACCAAACCAAACCAAACCAATTGTGTCGGGTTATTAAATCTAAAGACCAAACCAAACCAATAAAATTCGGGGTTTTTCAATCTCGATTTTTCTCGGATTTTCAGGTTATTCGGGTTTTTTTCCGGTTAAATCTTTGTAGAACAAAACATATAATATTTGCTCAAAATATTTCTTTAATCCTAGTAAGATACAACTATATAAAGTATTTTCCAAGAAAATAATACAAAATATGAGATGTATCATGACATTATCCTAGAATATTCAACAATAAAGACAATAAAATTATGTAGTATAAATATTGCTAATTAAAAAGCCATAATAAAAATAAGCATAATCTAAAAGTACTAAGTCATGCTAAAATAAATAGACTATAAGGGAGTATTAATTACATAACTAAACGTTAAAGAAAATAAAAATAGGTTATACATTTTTATCTAAATTGTTGCAAAATAAAAAATAGATATTTAATACATTCACGTACGTAATATTGAATTGAATATCTTTTGTTAGCATTAGTATTGATTTGATTTTGGTTTGGACTTTTGTTAGCATTATTTAATTAACTAATATTAATGGCTATAAAATTTATTGAAGCATTCAAAAGTTCTAAGTCCAACCTTGAAATAATATCTTAAAAGATAAAATTATGAAAAATTTTAAGAAATATTTATAAATTACATCACAATAAGTATATTTATATATTAAATATATCTAAAAAATTTATATATGTAATGTCGGGTTGGTTTAGTTTCGGTTTGACTTTCTTTAATTAAAATCAAACCAAACCAATTATGGTCGAGTTTTTTTTCCAACACCAAACCATAGTCGGGTTTTTTTCTCGGTTTGACTCGGATTATCGAATTGGTGCGGTTTGTCGATTTTCTTTGTACACCCCTAAATACATGTATGGATAGGGATATTGATTAGGGCTCCCTCTATGAATTTAGCAAGCAATTATTCTTTGCTTTGAAATTACCCATCTAAGGATTTATTGTGCATTTATGACATTATTACTAATGTAACTTGAAACCAAGGTGACTCAAGTGGCTAGAAATCGTTTCTAGCCCATTCTTAATCATTGATTGCACTGATTGACAAAGTAAAAAGTCCTTATACTAATATTATTTTTATTTGTTTTAATTTGTTTTATTTTGAAATATTTATTGTAATTAATTGCAGCTTTCCTTATAGAGGCACAGTCATTTATAAGCTTTCGTTTAGTATGTCTGAACCTATATACCCGCCTACTACGAGGGTGTTTGGATTGGCTTATTTTAAGTGTTTATTGGCTTTTAAGTATTTTTTTTAGTTTGTGTGGTGTTTTGCAATGATAAAAAAGAATTTTTATATTCATATACACTATATGAAACTATATTACCCTCCCTACTCAAGTTTTACTATAATTACATTTTATATACCCAATTACCATTTATGTACATTTTAAGGGAATTAATGATAATATCAAGTGTCCTAAAATTGCTCTAACATATCTTCCACTCCCCCACGTTTCTCTCTCCACATCCCACCCCCTCCCCCACGTATCTTGCACCCACCCACGATTCCACCATTGACTACCATTAAAAAACTTTGAAGCTTTGAATTCGAATTTGGGTTTTCAAAAAATATTATTTGTTTGGTTGGATATTGTTGCAAAAAATTGGGAATTCTCTCTACGTCTCTATATCTCTCGATCCCTAATTTTAGTAATATAAAGCAAAGGAAAAGAGAGCAGCAATTCCACCATTGACAGCCATTAAAAAGCTTTGAAGTTTTGAATTCGAATTTGGGTTTCTAAAAATTATTATTTGTTTGGATTGGGTGTTGTTGCAAATAACTGGAAATATGATTTGGAGTTTTATCTCAATTTTGAGGGGTTTTGGTGAATATTATACTTAGTTTTGGCTGAATTTCAGATTGAAACCCGAAGAAGAAGAAGAAGATATGATATACATTATATTTACGAAGCTGTAGTAAAATTGCAGAAAAATTATATTCTGTCGTTTATATATTTTTCTTTTATTTATTTAACTATTGTATAAAAGTTGAACAACATTGTATAAAAATTATATTTAAGTTGTATGATATAGTAGTTGTATATAACTGAGTAGAAATAATGTATAAAAATTGTAGATAAGTTGTATAATAAATAATTAGTTGTATGAAATTTATTTTTGCTATGTATAAATCAGATACAAAATATACAAAAGACATATTGTATAAAATTTGTATTTAAGTTGTATGTTATTGTAGTTGTATTTAACTGGGTAGAAATAATATGTGAAAGTTGTAGATAAGATGTAGATAAATTGTATAATATATAATTAGTTGTATGAAATTTATTTTTACTATGTATAAATCAGATACAAAATATACAAAAGACATATTGTATGAAAGTGAACAACATAGTGAATTCCCCCAAATTCACTGTTATTTCTCAATTTATATTATTTCTGATTTGTTGCTTTGTTTTTCTGTTTTCTTCCAATTCACTTATTTTCTCCTTCTCATTTTGAGTAACTATTCTATGTGAGATTGCTAATTCGTAAGCAGCATTCCGTTGCTTTTTCATGACTTTCCCATATGGATACGGTGGTTGAAGTACTGAGCAAAAACTTAGATAAACGCAAGAAACTGAAAAATGCAGTCATATACTCCTTTTGAGATTGAGATTCTATATGAACATAGTTCCCATTGCTGTTTTTTTATCGGTGATTGCGCCATTTCTTAAGGGTTGCAATAAAATATTATTAAACTACAAACAATAATTATTGGTTTTCCCTTATAATTGGATTAAAAAGATTAAAGAGATAAATAAAAATAATTTCTATAGGCCGTAGAGCAAAATTGATGACTTGAACTAGTGAAGATTTGGTTTTGAGATAATTTGGCAATGAGCTATTTTCTGAATCGATTCTTGGCCTTAAAATTCGGAACTAGTTCGATTTAAGAAAATCACTTCTATATCTAAAAATCTGATTTGAGGTGTTTTGGGCACTGACCCATTGGCAGTTAATTTGAATCTCTAGCAATAGATTCACTTAACAAGTATGGATTAGTATATTAGGAAATACTAACTATTTATGGGTAAAGATTTAATTTTTATGTATTTGGCAGTTGACTCATTTGCAGTTTGAATTAATTCTGGCATCAACATAGAGAAGCAGCGTGAATTTTATATAAAGAAATTATTTTTATGTGTAAAGATTTAACTTTGCAGTGTTCTATAATCAGCCAATTTATAGTTTGAATTGATTACAGGGTCTGAAAATGAATAAGGAAGGTCCGAGTCGAAGTGAAGAAGAAAACTTAACATGAGATGAGCTTTACAATGTCTATCTGATGCCTTAAAAAGTGGAATGTATATATTTTGTAAATAAAACTTGTGTAAGTAGGGTAATTTACTAAACATGAACATTTAGGGTAATAAAGTTTCCAATAGTGTATAGGAATGAAAAAATCTCATGATAAAAAGTGCTTAAAAGCACTTACTTTTAAGCATAAAAAATACAAAAACAGCTAAAAGCCAAAAGTTGGGTATTACCAACTTATGGCTTTTAACTTAAAAGCTACTCCATCCGTTCCAATTTATGTGAACTTATTTCCTTTTTGGTTTGTTCCAAAAAGAATGACCCATTTCTAAATTTGGAAACAATTTAGCTTAAACTTACAATTCTATCCTTAGTGAGAAGCTTTTATAACCACACAAATACTTTGGGCCCCTTTTTGACTTGTTTAGGACCACAAATTCCAAAAGTCTTCATTTTTTCCTAAACTCCGTGTCCAATCAAACAGGTTCACATAAATTAAAACAGAGGGAATACTTTCTAAAAGTCAATCCAAATACCCTTTATATCGTATTTAATAGTGTTCCAATTGATAAGTCAAGATGGTATATCACAGCCATTTGAAAAGGCATATCATTCTAATACTATCCCACGAATATATAATTCTCGCTTTATTTGCAATTGAGTTTCTTATTTTCTTCATTGTGGTTATTGAAGCATTAAGTTAAAATCAACTCTATCTTCTTCTTAAAAAAACTCACTCTATCAAAAACCCCTAATACCCAAAATCAAGTCCTTCACCATGACTCCGATCAACAATTCGATGGCGGGTAGCCAGCAAAGGGTGCAATTAGCACTAACCAACCCAACTGCGGATGGTTTTCTTACCAAGACAAGCTACTTGGCGGCAGTGGAGGCTGCCACGAACGGAGGGGGGAAAAAGGATTGCGACTGGATCATAGGCCATATGAATTCATAGATGGGAAGGCTAAGGTTATCTTCTCAAAGCAAGAAAATGAGCTATTAGCGGAGAAGTGTAGATTAACAATAGTGGGAACATTTTCTCGAACACGCCCTCAAATAAACAAAATTAGGGATGAGTTCAAGAGAATTTTTCCGCTAAAGAGTACTATAAAATCGGGGCATATGACTGGAGGCATGTGTTCATTGATTTTGCAGATGAAGATGATTTCAATCGATTATATGCAAAATCACCGATGTTGCTCTGTGGAATGGTCATGTGAATTGAAAGATGGACTAGGAAATTCAAAGCGGATTTGGAATCGACCCTAGCCCTGGTGTGGGTTACCTTACCTGAACTGCCGTGGCATTACCATGCCTGGGCAACGACGGAACGAATTTTGGAACCAATAGGTCCCCTGATTACTCTGGAAAAAGCCACTGTGGCGCGCACAAGGCCTACTACGACGAAGGCTCGTGTGGAGATTGACCTGACCAAACCAAGGATTAAGAAAATTCAAGTTGCACTAATAGATAACAATGATGAATTTGATACCTTCAATCAAATCATAGAGTATGAAAGTGTCCCAGAATTCTGCTACTATTGCAGAAAGAAAGGACATTCAGATGAGCAATGCAGGAACCAATATAAGAAAGAAGAAGGAACATGCTCATCTATTGTGGTAAAGGAAAGACCAACAAAGAGACATACAAAAAATGGAGAAGGGGAATGGATAGAGGTCAAGAAGAATAAAATAGCAAGAAAAGGCACACAAGAATCCAACAAAAAGCAGCTAAACTTACCAAGCAATGCACAACACCCTCAGAATACAAAGCAAGCAGGACCAAAAGCCTTACATGAAGAATCAATGACTCGGGATGCTAGGCTAGAGGAAGATAAGATAGAGTAGTACCACATGGTGCTAGATAAGAGCTGAGAATAAAACAGAAGAAGTCGGGCAGAGCATAACAAAGCAGAGAAAGAGGAAGAAGGCCAAGAAGGAAAAGAACAAAACTCTTAAAACAGGTGCAAAAAAGAGGTCCGCAAAGGCTAAAAAACATAAGGAGATAGCTCTGGAAGAGGAAAAGGAACACGACCTTATTGAAGGAACAAAACTCCTCAATGTGACAGAAGATCAAGTAAGAAAAATAGCCACAGGGAAGAGGAGGAAACATAGATCAAAGATCCCATCCCAAAGCCTGCATGAGTGGATAAATAAGATAATAATCTGAAAATCACACCTTTTCCAATACTAAACCTCAAACAAGTTGAGGTGAGAGGAGAACAAGGAGAGCATAAACTCAATACAGACATTCCCATTGAAGTACACTCACTCACACCAGGGAAGTCCCTAACGCAAATCTCTGGTGGCATAGGTGGATACAGGGATCCAAGTAGAACAACTACTGAAGTTGACATAGATATGGTACCAAACACTCAGGATCCAAATCCATCACAACAAAATAATGAAGATGACAAAGTCAGATCAGATGACGAAAGTATGAGAAGACCACACAGGGCATTAAAGTTCGATACTGGAGAAAATACAATGTCCAATGTCCAGAATAGAATATCTCAGTTTAACAATCTATCCCCCAGGGGAACACAAGGTCTTAGTGGACAAAGTCAGCGGGCATCACCAAACACAAACAAGCAGAACAAAAAGGGGTCAAAGACCTCCGCCCTAAATGTTTCTCATGATTAATACACTGTCATGGAACATAAAGGGCATGAGGTCCCAACAAGCTACAGAGAGGCTTAAAACACTTCAAAACCAATACAAACTTCCACTTATAGCTTTATAAGAACCTATGGTCAGATCAGCAAAAATTGAAAAGTTTCGATTTCGGCTGGGAATGCACCATTGCTTTTACAACTGTAATAACAAAATTTGGTTATTCTGGACATGTGACATACAACTGGATATTCTGGAAGATGCATAACAACATGTCACGTGTAAAGTTACACTGCCGTTGAACTCAAGCCCAATTCATATTACCATAGTATATGCAAAATGTACAAGAGAAGAAAGGAGACATCTATGGGATGACTTAAGAAACTGGAAACAAATAATTCAAGGCCCTTGGGGTGTAATGGGAGACTTTAATGTGATACTAGAGGCAAAAGAGAAAAAAAAGGGACAACAAACAGTAGAATCGACAAAAACGTAGATTTTATAAACTGCATAGAAGATTGTGGACTTCAAGATGCAGGATACTCAAGGAACATTTATACCTGGCGTGACAATAGAGGCTTCCCAAACACAATCTAGATGAGGTTGGATAGGTTGCTCATAAACTCAGAATTGTTCGATATGTTTAATGAAACAACGGTCCAACATCTAGCTAGAGTGAGCTCGGATCTTGTACCACTGCTAATTACTCTAAAATCATCAGATAACGGGGGACCTAAATACTTTAAATTCCTAGACTTCTGGACCAAGCATGAAAACTTCAGAAAAATGGTCCAAGAAGTATGGGAGGAGCCAGTAAAGGGCAATGTTATGTGGAAACTTCATCAAAAACTCAAGAGGACATGCCAAAAACTAAGTACGTGGTCCAGAGAAGTGTTTGGAAACATATACGAGGAACCAAAGAGACTAGAGAAACATATTGCGGAGCTTGAAAAGGAGTTATATTTGGATCACTCGACAAAAAAAAGAGCAGAATTGAATAAGTGCAAAGCAAACTATCTCCAGTTTCTCAAGCTTCAAGAGGCAGTCCTTAGACAGAAGGCTAAGGCCAATTGGCTAAAAGATGGAGATAGAAACGCAGCTTACTTCCACAATACTATAAAGGGGAGAAGGAAAAGGCTGAATATTCAAAGAATACAGGACGACAATGGAAACTGGATAGAAGGGAGCCAGGAAATTGCAGATGCTGCTATAGAGCACTTCCAGAGAATTTTCAGTCACCATAGTGCTTCAGATAATTTCTCAGCTCTAGACAACATAACAACTGGAATTACAGAGGATGATAATTTTATGCTCACAGCAGTGCGAGACCTAGAAGAAGTGAAACAAGCAGTATTCTCTATTAGCGCAGAGAGTGCCCCAGGCCCAGATGACATTGGTGCCTTATTTTACCAAACATGCTGGCAAATAATTCAAAATGATGTTTATGACTTTGTGGTGGCCTTCTTTGAAGGGGATGCTATCCCTAGGTTCTTCTTGCACACATGCTTGGTGATGATACCAAAAACTGAATTCCCACAACACCTAACAGACCCAGGACCAATCAGCTTGTGCAATGTGTCAAGCAAGATCTTGGCAAAGGTGTTGAATACAAGATTGTCTCAATTGCTGTTAAGAATTATATCGAGCAACCAATCAGGATTTATCAGAGGTAGACTAATCTCTGAAAATATAATGCTGGCATTGTGAGCACGTGATTTTTGCCCTACGAGAACTACTCCCAGAAAATTCAAAATAAGATAGTTTTATGTTGTTTGTGATTTATTTGTATTTGTCTGTGCATGATTATTTTTACTTTAATTAAGAAAAAAATACAAAAAAATAAATAAATATATGGGCATTTAGGATTTAACTTTACAAGTAGGAATTAATTAAACAATATTTGAATTTATAAGAATGAAAATCAAAAAAAAAATATGTACTTTGCATTTTTAATTTAATCTCCAATTGTGTGATTTTATTTTGGTTGGTATTTGATTGTGCATGATAATTGTTATTAGAAAATTAGTATTTTTTAATTTTGGTTGGTAATTTAATCTAAATTTTAGATAGGAAATAAGAAGAAAAAGAAGAAACAAATAAGAAAGATGGGAAATTCAGACCAGGCCCATACCAAAAATCAGCCCAATACCTGCCCCAATCTAGTCCGTCTCAGAGACAAACCAAACGACGTCGTTTAGTAACGCTCAATCTGGGCCGGTGATCTCAGCTGATCAACGGTCCAGATCAACTCCTCCGTCACCCGACCCATTCCCATCCAAGACCGATCCGGTCTCAAGGGTAAACGAAGCGATGTCGTTTCCGTTTATGAATGGATCCAAGCCATTGATCTCATCAGATCGAACGGCCTAGATTCATCCCACCCTTTCATATATATACTTCAAACCATACCCCACCCCCCCAAACCAAACCCCCCTCACCCCATCGTCTCTCTCAGACCCTTCAGAGACGACCCCCCCCCCAAACCCTAGCCGCCCTCGTTCCCTTTGCCTGAAAACCCGGCGGCGCCGGCTCCGATGGCCGTGAAAATAACACCCTTGAACTACCCTGCTCCCCCCTCTCCGATTCCACACTCCATTAACCTCGAATCATACTACAACTTCTCGAATCTTTGATCAAAGATCCCCGTCCCAAACCCTAGCATGTCCACTTAACCCCAAAATCACACCCAATAATCCCCTTGACCTCCTCGTCGCTAATCCCTAACCAAATTGGCTCGAATCTGAGTAAAACTCGTCGAATGACGGATCTAGGGTTCAAACGGTTCGGGATTGTATCAAAGCTGTCAGGGTCGAATGGGTTCTAGTTAGTATTATAAGCCTATTTCTGATGAAATAGACATATAATACTAATTGGAACTCAAGTTCGAAAAGGCATGTTGGTGGGATTCGAGAAAAGAAAAGTAAGTTCTTCTTAGCTTCTTCTTTTCCTTTTTCTATATGTTGATTTGTTTATGCTAGGTTGTAATCAGTCGTTTCTTTGGGTTTTCAGTTTAAGATAATTCTTAATCCAGTAAATACTCCGCTTCTTTTTCCGATTCTGGTGTAGTTCAATCGATTATTCGTTTGCCTAAATTAGGTTCGTTGTAATTCGTCTTTTGTCTGTTATTTTCTCCCTTCTCCATCAGACCTTTTTCTTTGTCCAAATTTTCTGTTGTTGATTATATGTTATAAATTGTTTGATCAATTGAATAAGTTTCGTCGATTAGTCCGGTAGGTTTGAGTGTTAGTTTAACATGATAGTAGTTTAATTTTGGTCTTGATTTCATAGTTCATTCCAGTCTGTTTCCCCTCCTGCTTCGTTTCTGTTCTAAATTTTGTGTTGAAATGAGCCTGTTGGTATATTTGAACTTAGAACTGAGCCTGTTGGTATATTCAGTTCATCACATTGAACTGAATTCCTTGGTCATTTGTTATCCTGAATATGTCAATCCCCTTAAAGCTCTTCTGGCTGTTTCTTCTTTTGTGTTCTAATTTAATTAAGCGTATGCTCGTCTAGTTGATTTCAGTTCATTTGTTTCTGAGCTAAATATGATTGGTTCCCCGATATAGTTAGTTCAATATGTGTTGCCCTGAACCCTTAGTCTTCATTTTTGATGCCATTTGATTTGATATGAGTTTCTTTCTTGAATTACTGACTGATTTGACAAGTTGAATTGGTTATAGCTATTGTAGTTTGTTGGTTAATTAGGATTCAACTTAGTTAGTTGGTAGGTTTGAATAGGTTAGAGCTGAAAGGTTTAATACAGATTAAAAGGGATTGGGTAGGACAGTAATTTCGGGGACTTTAAGAGGGTATTTTGGGATTTAAAAGGTTTGAAAATGGTTTAAGTTGAATGTTCTGTCCACTAAGTACTAATGTACCATTAAAATAATACATTAGTGGGGAACACAACATAATGGTATGGGGGTAATGATAAAAAGTTAAAGGATACACATAGTAGAGGAATATTACAAGCTGGAAGAAAAAGAAACATGGGGGGTAATAATAAAAGATCCTTCTTACAACTGTAAAGAAAAGATGAGGGCTGAAAAGGGCTGAAGAGTTTGAGTTTAAATATAGAGATGAGTAGAGACATAAGGAGACTGGAACGGGCAATAAGAGGGGAGAGAGTGAAAACACAGAGAGAAAAATCCAAAGATATAAAGAGAAGACAGAGAGTTAAAAGATTAAGTGAGAAGAGATAGAGAGATAGGCATTGGGAGACCTGGAGTGAGGATAAGTCAATCTGAGTGAACATTTTTGAGTTTTGAATCAGTTCTGAGAGATAGTTTAAAAGAAAGGGTGCTGTTCCATTGAGTTCTAGGCAGAATTTAGATTCCAAGCAGTGGTTCTTACCCCCTTTTGATTGTTGAATCTATTTGGCAGTCTATTGATTCTGTTTCTGAACTTATCCGAGCTGAGTTTGTTCTGTTTGGGTGTCCGTATTGCTGTTTGGTTCTACAAATCAGTGTGGTCTTTGGTTTGAGTGTATTTCTGATTTGAAGAGTGGTATTGCTGTGTTGGTTTTTGTTTTAACTATTCCATTACTGCTGGTGATTTGCTGTTAGTGTTGTTGTGTCATCTGCTACTGCTGACTGCTCTTCCTTCTTTTGTTCTGTTTTCCCAATCCAGGTACACGCCTGAAACTGGCCCAATGTAGCCGTTTGAATTGAAAGCTGAAATGAAATGGTCTTCTTTGGAATTTATGTGTTTAAGTTGTTAGTAGAGTAGTAGTAGATAATTTGTATTTGTTTAAACTCATTTTGGTTTTATGGTGTATAACTGAACTGATAGAACTATTATAGTATTGATTTAATTTCGTTTTGTGTGGTATAATTCCGGAATTAAAAGCAGGATGAAATGGAAAATGGTTTAGAAGTTCATGGATTTCACTTGTATTAACAACATTGAGTTGAAACCAGTAGGCAGACATTGAATCCAATAGTGCGTTAAAGTCTTAAGCATGTGTGTGATGAGGGTGGTCTCTTAGCTAAGCTGAGATGTATGAAAATCGTTCATGGTGTCTATATCGTTGCTTGAGCCCTGTTAATGATCAGATATTTAGGTTAACACTTGTTTTGGAATCATGTAGCCTTGTCTAGCCTCATATTATTAACTAAACGTTGCATGAATTTGAATGTCGAACTGGAACCGAAAAAGCATGATTCATAGTTAGTTTAGTGTATTTACCTGATTTGAGTGAACTATTAGACTAATCTTGATGGATATTTCCTTTTGGTCCTAGTTAATTCAATTTTGGTTCTGAGCAACTTAGCTAGAGAAATCAGAAGGTTTTGAGTTAATAACACTTTGTTCCTGACCTCTTAGCCTGTTTGGATTGTTTTGCCCACGCCAGGATTCGATATTGGTATGGGGGGCTACGACTGTTTGGGCCTGTTTTACTCCCCATAGGCCCAAGTAGCTCCCCTTTCCAAAGCTGGGAACGATTCCCATTCACTGCAGCTTTCAAATAGGCCCGTTTAGTGCGTAGATTTGGATCTGTTTTAAAATTCAATGTATAATTTAGCTTGGTATAATTCAGTTCTTAATTAATTAGGAAAATTTTTTAGAGACAAACAAATAGAAAATCATAGTCACTTTTAGGTTGGCCTTTTAATAAAATGATGAGACGAGCCTCGCCAAACAAAAATACAAAATGCGGGGTCCTCAATAAATATTATATGAAAATGCTTAGAATTCGGGAGGGCCGTTTAGCGAATTTCACGACCTTCCCCAGATAACAACGCGCTAGTCATTTTAGACGCGCTTTTAATAATTTACTTTCTTAAACTCGGGTGCACATTTATGTGACCCAAATCCAAATCTCAACGGAGTCGAAATGTGTCAATAACCACGGGTGCATTGATGGGACGTGGTTCGAGATATGTTTTCACGACGTTGCAATTCTCGTTAAAAATAATAATAATAAAAGCGGTAAAAAGTTAAAATTTACACATAGGTTCAACATGTATTAAAATCAGATAAATAAGCCGAATATGACATTTGAGCGACCGTGCTAGAACCACGGAACTCGGGAATGCCTAACACCTTCTCCCGGGTTAACAAAATTCCTTATCCGGATTTCTGGTTCGCGGACTGTAATACAGAGTCAATCTTTTCCTCGATTCGGGATTCAACCGGTGACTTGGGACACCATAAATATCCCAAGTGGCGACTTTGAATTAAATAATAAATCCCGTTTCGATTGTCCTTTAATTGAAAAAACTCCCCTACGCCCCTGCGGGCGCAGGTGAAAAAGGAGGTATGACAGCTCCGGCGACTCTGCTGGGGACCGAACCCAGAATCTCCGGTTCAGGGTTCAGAATTCGAGCTTTAAATAATGGTTATAATTGGCTTGTTTTATCCGAATGTTTTTATATGTTTGGGCCTAATGTGCTAAGTGATGCTTTTACCGCTTTGATATTATCTGAACTGCATATAAACTGCTACGAAGCCCTTCTTTTCTCATCTTCAGGGATGTGCTCGCTGGTCGAGACTCTCTATTTTGTTAGTGTCATACCTTGAAATAAGAAAGAGGCTCGGACAAGTTACTAAGCCGGATGGCCTTTTGGTTCCCGGTACATAGCCCCCTCCTCGACTCGAGTTGTCCGCTCGGGTACACAGTCTAGAACAAATACCTAGGTTATAAACCTAGAATAACTGAGCTTCATGCCGGATCCCTAGTAGGAACGTTTGTTTGCATCACGTGCATTTGACTTTGGAGGCTCAACACAGGGGTTGGGTCTGTCTAGGACAGGTGTACCAAAAATGAAAAAGACCATCCTGATGCATCTTACTTACTACTTGTGCATTTATTTGCTTCAGACTTGCATGCTGACCGACTTTTGAAAATTTTGAGGAAAGAGAAATAGCAGTACGAGGGTTAAAGAGAGTTAGTCGCCTGAAAAAAAAACCAATGTCCAAATAGTGTCGAAACTCTGCCGAATTTTTGAAAATGAAAAAAAAAAGAAAAAGAAAAAAAACAAAAATATAGTTTTATTTGCCAATGAAAAGAGTCTGGATTTCAAAAGAAGTTTGTTTTATCGGCCTGAACTACGCCAGTTTGATTCTCATAGGGTGTGAGATACGTAGGCAACCCCCATCGGGTCCAACTTCGCTTTTTGAGAAATTAGCCAAATTTTATTTGAAAATAATTAGGGTGATGCCATTCTTGCTAGAAATAGCCGAATGTCCCTAAAAGGGCGCCGGAAGGCTATTTTTGCAAGAACATCCGCCTGTGGTCATTTTTTAGGCTTTCACTGGTTAGCCGACACAACCTCAAAATCTTTGACCCCGAGGTGCTGAAAGGCCGTACTGGCAAAACCGGGTTTTATTTTAAATAAAAAAAAAAAGAAAAAAAAAAGAGAAAAGCGTCCATGTTATCTCTGAGTCAATTGAATTGTGATTTTTGCTTAACCACCATAATAAATGTGCAGAATGATCACAAGTCGGAATTTACACGTAACAATAGTGAACAAGATCCCTTTGGAGTTGCACATGTGGTGGGATGACTTGGGCGAATCAGGGCGCGACACGGTCAAGCTATACCTGGGAGGCCTCACTGGGTTGGCTTCCTGTTGTGTATATGCCCGCCACTGGTCCTTACTTCCTCTTAATGGGACCCCGAGGTATTCAACCTTATGCGCCTTACCGGATGATGAGACAATTGGGAAGATGTCAGGTGGTACACCCAGACAAAGATCTCAGTGTTTATGCAGTCGAGGTTGGCAACGACGGCCAACCAAAAGACCTCACCTCCAAGATTTTGCTGAGTCATCGCAAGAACAGTGGGGTTGGCTTGCAAAAGAAGAAAACTACAGGGCAAAAATAGGCAAGCTGAAACAACAGATTGGGGACCTGGAGTTTGAAAACAGTGTGCAAGCTGTTGCCGACAAAGGGGAAAAGAACAAATTGGCCCAAGAAATCGGGGCGATGAAGGCCCAAATCCGATAAATAAGAAAAGATGCTAACAACCAACAAAAGAGTCGGTCGGACGAAAGGTTGATAAATGGGCTAAAAAATCAAATCACCGAATGTCAAAAAGGTTTAGAAAGATCGGAAGCTAGCAAGAATCCGAGCCAGATGGGCAAGGGGTACAGAAGCGCGAGCAAAGCATATGCGGCAAATAAAGAGGGACTACGAAGGGAACATCGCTATATTGAGAGAAACAATATCCATTCTCAAAGAGCGGATCTTTAGACAAGCCCGAGATACCAGAGCAGATGGGAAGCGCTGCTATGATCTGATGGTCCGAATGGAGAAACAGATGAATGAGTTTCAGGATCAACTCTTTTACAACTCTCAAGTGCTGGGGAGCAGAATCAACAAATAGAGTGATTGCTTATGGAAAGGGACAAAATCAAGGGAAGAATCAACGATATCGGGCACTACATCACCATAAAGTGCCTAGCGTGTGAGGATATGTCCCGTACCACCTTCTTTGTTTCAATAATGATTTATGTCCACCAGATCATGGAAGATTTGAAAGATCTGCAGAGGGGCCTTGCACCAAAACCCGCGGCGAGGTCGAACGACGCCCCGCCGGCGCCAAAATTCAAAACTCTGAGACATTCACAGTTTGAAGTATGTATGTTCCTTGTCTTCAGAGTCGGTTGTCCGTTGGAGTTTGTATTTCCCTTTTTGCATAAAGTCTGTAGTCTGTATCAAGTCTGTCAGTTTCCTTTCAAAATGTTTTGCCTTATAATAGAACGTTTTGCTAATGAAGATTGAAAAATCCAAAAATGGTGTCTTCATTTTTCGCACTTGTGGTCAGAACTATGCACGGTCTGATTCATGCGGGGACATGATACGTAGGCAATCCACATAAGATTCGACCACCATCAAAAAGAAATATATATATAGAAAAGAGAAAAAAGGAGAAAACAAAGAAAATAAAGGATAATAAGGCGTTCAAAAGGAGTACAATTATAAGAAGCCGGAATGACGCACGTAACTGAAGCAAATGCATGATAGAAATGGTTAATTGCCTAGTTGCATTGCATCCTCCATGTGTGTTTTCCTATCTGTTGAAAACCCTAACGCTAACCGGTTGCTCCCATTTTGTTCTCTTTCAATCCAGAAAGGTGGTTGGTTGTGATTCTAAAGTAACGCTTCCCTGCAACACGAAGGCAAAAGACAATGGCAGAGAACAACAAAATTAATTAGGTTGGTACCGATGCCCGAAAACAGCTGGTTAAACAGGACTACGGGTTGGTAGAAGAGGTAAAAATATTGAGACAGCATGTGGCAGACATGTATCGGGCATGGATGACTGGGAAAGCACCACCCCCGCCACCGCCTAGCTTCCTAAACTCTATCCTTACCCAAACACCTAACACAATAACGAATGATCCTCCATACTCTCCATATCTACCCACTTATGACAGATTTCCCATCCACCCGAGTAGCTCCATCACTCGTCGTCCAACTATGTTTTTCCAACGCCACTCCCCTACCCAACGCTACTTCTCTCCACGGGACTCCCAAAGACATGCTTCACTTTCCAAGTACCCAGCTCTCCAAAGTGCCTATCTACCCCCACGAGCACACCAGAAACCCCTTGGATCAGGTTTTAGGCCAAATCAGACATTTAGGAACGAGAGGTTGCTGAAACGAGAAAAGGCTCTCACCCTTATCGGAGAATCTTATGCAAGTCTGTTTGAAAGGCTAAAACATGCTGGCCTGATTGAGTCGCTCCCCGGATATACTCCAAATCCACGTGCAAGAAGCTTTGATCCTACTACACGATGCGCATACCACTCCAATGTCCCAGGGCATAGTATTGAGAGTTGTTATTCGTTGAAAAGGGAAATAAAAAGAATGATTCACGAAGGAGTGATTGCGATCGACGACAGTAATAAAGAGCATGTGAAACCTCTTGGGATATTGACTAAAGCTGAAGCGGATAGTGGTCTCGATGCGAAGCTCAGTGGCTGAGATGCCATGCTTGGTAATTGGGAAGACGATCCATTCCTTGGTCAGCCGGAGTGGGGCTTTTAGTGGTTTATTTTGTTGTCATTTATGTTATCCGGGTTATTCTAGGGTTGTGATACGGATATTGTCTTGTGTCAAACCCTCTTATCCTTCCATTTTGTCATAGCGGTTTGCTTAGTTTTGTCCAGGTTTGTTTCAGGTTTGTTCCAAGATTGTACTTTCGTTGTTTTACTTGTCTTGTTGTGCGAACCGTTTCACCAATTGTCTAATGCAAATTCTGGTCTTTTGTTACCTCCAGTCATCTTCTTTGTTTAGTTCTTTTTTATCCTTTTGTGTTTTCTTTTGTTCAAACGTCGATTCTAGTGACATGACATGCGCGCACAGTTTAGGCCTAATCTTAAAAGTTAATTATAAAGCCATGGGGAGATGATAGGGACACTTAAGGGAAATAGGAACAGCTTGAGGTCATTTGAAGCCCGAGCCACGTGAAACTGGGGCAAGTAAAACATAAAGAAAACCATAAAAGCAAGTTAGCCATATTGGCAAGGGGGACGTTCATGGTAACGAAAGTGAGAGTGTTGCCCAACGGTGCTTTAAAAATGACAAATGAAAAGGCCAATGTATGGATATGGTTATCAAGTCTGGCACAATCAGAAGATGTGGCGAACGTTTAAATGTGCTATTTGTGCTTGGCATGTTTTGAAGATTGGAATGACGAAGGTATTTTATTCTTCTATCTAAATACTTTATCCTTCGTTAACCCTTTGAGCCTTATTGGTTTTCTTTCATACCCCTCGTTCGGAATCGGTAGAAAAGATTAGAAAACACGAGCATGGAAGATAGAGAAAAGAAAAAGAAAAAGGAAAAGAAAACAACAGAAACAACAAAACAACAAAAGAGAAAGGAGAAAGAAAAAGGAAAAGAAAACAACAGAAACAACAAAACAACAAAAGAGAAAGGAGAAAGAAAAAGGAAAAGAAAAGAAAATAATAAATAAGTGAAAAGGAAAACAAAAAAGGAGTTGGGAACTACGTCTGACCTGATTCCTCAAAGAGGATACGTAGGCGTTTCACGACTCGGTCATAGTGTAACAAAAAATCAAAAATCCCCAAGCAGAAACTGGGACAGAAGTTGTGTTTGAGATAAAGAAATCCGGTTCCGAAGGTTGTAAATTTTAAACCCAAATTGATTCGTTTTGAGCCGCTAGTACCCTTTCTTTCTAGCCCTATCCAAAATGCCACGTTACGGTCCAAAGAAAGACCTTTTGACCAGTCTTCGAAAGATGCCAAGTCATGCAAATGGAAGTCGAGAATAACACTCTGATCCTCGGCAAAAAAGTAATAAAATGAGAGAGTCTTATCGGTGAAAACCTTCACGGGCACCTTGAGGCGGCTATAAGTTGAGAGAAAAACCAAAATGAGAGAGACTTGATAGTGAAAACCCTTCGGGCACTAAAAGTCGAATAAAGATTGAGAATCGGATAGGAAAGCACCAGACGAAGATTGTGAAAGGCGATTAACGACGGAGGATAGGCCACGTGTGCATGTCATGGCCAATAGAGTTGGTATCCACATCTGATAGGTTTTACTTTGTAGTTTTCTTGTTAGGAGTCATCTCTTTATTTTGTCTTTTACTCCGTTCCTTTTTCATCTCCTCTTCGTGAGTCTCTTTGGTCAGAACAAGTGAGAAATGATTTCAAAATTTTCCATCAGCTTTCCAATTATGCAAGACGAGATCTAACTAGTACATCAAAGTGGTATAAGTCAGGAAAGAACAAGCGCAATGAGCTGGTAATAGTCAACGTGCTTTGAGGTTCGCGCAAAATACCCAAGATTGGTCCATATCAATTCAGGGATAGTGCATTAAAAGGAGGGCCAGGGGGATTGAACCGATGGTATATTCGAATGGTGAGATTAACAAAAGGGTGGACGAGTGTCAAGAAGGATATCCCCAGCAGAAATCGAAGGTTATAAGGCCAAGGCCAGCGGAAAAATCAAGGAAGAACAACGCGGAAAGCGATGGACATAATTTGGAAATTCATAGGAGACTCAAAGGTTGGGGAAATGCCAGTTCACGAACAGTACCACAAAAGAAGATATTGGGTCTGCACGGGAAAAAGGTATCTTAGTAACACAGACGATGGAAAAAGTGGTTAATCAATAAACATGCAAGATCTTCAAGCGAAATCAACTGTCATGAAAAATACATGGGGTCAGATAAGGAGACTGGGAAAATGGTTGAGAGTTTTATGAATAAGGAATCGTCAAGAAGGTCGGAAGGTAACAGCCAAGTTTCAAGATGGTCAGACAACACATAGCATGGAAAAAAGAAGGAAAATCATCCCCAGCAGGAGTATCACAACCAACCACCACGTTTTAAACTAACCAAATTCTTTCTTTGATTTGAAATAGGTACAGGAAATGCTACTAATGGCGAAAAGGTATGATATAAGGAAAGTTATCAAACTGGGGCAGAAAAATTTTCGTTCATTTTTGAAAATTTTCCTGAAGTCAGGTACCCACTTGAAAAAAAGTGTTATCCCCAGCAGTTTGCGGAGGAATGAAACACCAGTTTTGAGGGAAGTAGTTTTGAAGAAGGAAGACAATACAAGTTTTGAGGGAAGTAGTTCTGAAGAAAGATAATTCAAGTTATAAGGAAAATGGTTCAGGAGGCAAGGGGGAACAATGGCAATACGAATACAGTTCTAAGTTGTTGTTGAAGTTAGGAGCCCGCCTGAAGAGAGGAATGACGTTTTATTTTCGAAGTTGTTGTTGAAGTCAGGAACCCGCCTGAAGAGAGAAATGATGTTTTATTTTCTAAGATGTTGTTGAAGTCAGGAGCCCGCCTGAAGAGAGGAATGACGTTTTATTTTCGAAGTTGTTGTTGAAGTCAGGAGCCCGCTTGGAGATCGGAATGGCGTTATATTTCTAAAGTTGTTGTCGAAGTCAGGAGCCCGCCTGAAGAGAGGAATGGCATTTTATTTTCTAAGTTGTTGTTGAAGTCAGGAGCCCGCCTGAAGAGAGGAATGGCGTTTTATTTTCGAAGTTGTCGTTGAAGTCAGGAGCCCGCCTGAAGAGAGGAATGGCGTTTTATTTGCTAAGTTGTCGTTGAAGTCAGGAGCTCGCCTGAAGAGAGGAATGGCGTTTTATTTGCTAAGTTGTTGTTGAAGTCAGAAGCCTGCCTGAAGAGAGGAATGGTGTTTTATTTTCTAAGTTGTTGGAAGAGAGGAATGACGTTTTATTTTCAAAGTTGTTGTTGAAGTCAGGAGTCCGCCTGAAGAGAGGAATGGCGTTTTATTTTCAAAGTTGTTATTGAAGTCAGGAGCCCTGCCTGAAGAGAGGAATGGCGTTTTATTTTCGAAGTTGTTGTTGAAGTCAGGAGCCCGCCTGAAGAGAGGAATGGCGTTTTATTTTCTAAGTTGTTGTTGAAGTCAGGAGCCCGCCTGAAGAGAGGAATGGCGTTTTATTTTCTAAGTTGTTGTTGAAGTCAGGAGCCCGCCTGAAGAGAGGAATGGCATTTTATTTTGTTGTTGAAGTCAGGAGCCCACCTGAAGAGAGGAATGACGTTTTATTTTCGAAGTTGTTGTTGAAGTCAGGAGCCCGCCTGAAGAGAGGAATGACGTTTTATTTTCTAAGTTGTTGTTGAAGTCAGGAGCCCGCCTGAAGAGAGGAATGGCGTTTTATTTTCTAAGTTGTTGTTGAAGTCAGGAGCCCGCCTGAAGAGAGGAATGACATTTTATTTTGTTGTTGAAGTCAGGAGCCCACCTGAAGAGAGGAATGACGTTTTATTTTCGAAGTTGTTATTGAAGTCAGGAGTCCGTCGGAAGAGAGGAATGACGTTTTATTTTCTAAGTTATTGTTGAAGTCAGGAGCCCGCCTGAAGAGAGGAATAGCGTTTTATTTTTAAGTTGTTGTTGAAGTCAGGAGCCCGCCTGAAGAGAGGAATGACGTTTTATTTTCAAGTCTTGAAGTTGGGAGCCCGCTCATATAACAGAGGAATACATTTCAGTCTTTACATTTCAAGTTTTGAAGTCGGGGGCCCGCCCGTATAACAGAGGAATACATTGAAGTTTGAAGTCAGTAAAGCGGAGGGTTACAACAAAGATCCCCAGCATAAATAAAAGTTCAGAAGTCGGAAGGAAGGCAACACTAGTCAGAAGAAGGCACTTCAAGCTGCGAAGGAAAAATAATTTGAAGCTCACAAGAAGGAAATAAGCAGTTCAAATTCTGCAATCAAAAGAAAATACAAGTCAAGTCAGAAGTAAAGAAACATCAAAGGAAACACAAGGCAACAAGACAGCAAGGCAACAACAGTCACATGACCAAGTTTGAGAATAAATCTTTGTAATTCATAGACCATAGCTTAGTATAACTTCTTTATTTTTTATCAAGGTGTAATAAGGAGTTCAGTAAGCAGCAACAGCGGCAATAGCAGTGACAACAAAACCACAGCTTCATGGTAGTCCCAGCTACCGAAACTTCCCGAACTACATTGACCTAATTCCCTTTTAGCCAGGGATATGTAGGAAACCTTTGAAGCAGAGGTTCGGTCAAATCTTTCAAAAAATGCGTCACACGGAGTAGCCGAACGGGCAAAAATCGCTCGTATCCGCTCACTTTATCTTTGCACGGAAACTCTTCGTGTTTCCAGACAAAGAGGGGCAGCTGTGAGCATGTGATTTTTGCCCTACGAGAACTACTCCCAGAAAATTCAAAATAAGATAGTTTTGTGTTGTTTGTGATTTATTTGTATTTGTCTGTGCATGATTATTTTTACTTTAATTAAAAAAAATATACAAAAAATAAATAAATATATGTGCATTTAGGATTTAACTTTACAAGTAGGAATTAATTAAACAATATTTGAATTTATAAGAATGAAAATCAAAAAAAAATATGTACTTTGCATTTTTAATTTAATCTCCAATTGTGTGATTTTATTTTGGTTGGTCTTTGATTGTGCATGATAATTGTTATTAGAAGATAATTAGTATTTTTTAATTTTGGTTGGTAATTTAATCTAAATTTTGGATAGGAAATAAGAAGAAAAAGAAGAAACAAATAAGAAAGATGGGAAATTCGGACCATGCCCATACCAAAAATCAGCCCAATACCCGCCCCAATCCAGTCCGTCTCAGAGACAAACCAAACGACTTCGTTTAGTAACGCTCAATCTGGGCCGTTGATCTCAGCTGATCATAGGTCCAGATCAACTCCTCTGTCACCCGACCCATTCCCATCCAAGACTGATCTGGTCTCAAGGGTAAACGAAGCGACGTCGTTTCAGTTTATGAATGGATCCAAGCCATTGATCTCATCAGATCGAACGGCCTGGATTCATCCCACCCTTTCATATATATACTTCAAACCATACACCACCCCCAAACCAAACCCCCCTCGCCCCATCGTCTCTCTCTGACCCTTCAGAGACGACCCCCCCAAACCCTAGCCGCCCTCGTTCCCTTCGCTTGAAAACCCGGTGGCGTCGGCTCCGATGGCCGTGAAAATAACACCCCTGAACTACCCTGCTCCCCCCCTCCGATTCCACACTCTTCGATCAAAGATCCCCGTCCCAAACCCTAGCCTGTCCGCTTAACCCCAAAATCACACCCAATAATCCCCTTGACCTCCTCGTCGCTAATCCCTAACCAAATTGGCTCGAATCTGAGTAAAATTCGTCAAATGACGGATCTAGGGTTCAAACGGTTCGGGACTGTATCCAAGCTGTCAGGGTCGAATGGGTTCTAGTTAGTATTATAAGCCTATTTCTATCGAAATAGACATATAATACTAATTGGAACTCAAGTTCGAAAAGGCATGTTGGTGGGATTCGAGAAAAGAACAGTAAGTTCTTCTTAGCTTCTTCTTTTCCTTTTTCTATATGTTGATTTGTCTGTGCTAGGTTGTAATCAGTCGTTTCTTTGGGTTTTTAGTTTAAGATAATTCTTAACCCAGTAAATACTCAGCTTCTTTTTCTGATTCTGGTGTAGTTCAATCGATTATTCGTTTGCCTAAATTAGGTTCGTTGTAATTCGTCTTTTGTTCGTTATTTTCTCCCTTCTCCATCAGACCTTTTTCTTTGTCCAAATTTTCTGTTGTTGATTATATATTATAAATTGTTTGATCAATTGAATAAGTTTCGTCGATTAGTCCGGTAGGTTTGAGTGTTAGTTTAACATGATAGTAGTTTAATTCTGGTCTTGATTTCATAGTTCATTCCAGTCTGTTTCCCCTCCTGCTTCGTTTCTGTTCTAAATTTTGTGTTGAAATGAGCCTGTTGGTATATTTGAACTTAGAACTGAGCCTGTTGGTATATTCAGTTCATCACATTGAACTGAATTCCTTGGTCATTTGTTATCCTGAATATGTCAATCCCCTTAAAGCTCTTCTGGCTGTTTCTTCTTTTGTGTTCTAATTTAATTAAGCGTATGCTCGTCTAGTTGATTTCAGTTCATTTGTTTCTGAGCTAAATATGATTGGTTCCCTGATATAGTTAGTTCAATATGTGTTGCCCTGAACCCTTAGTCTTCATTTTTGATGCCATTTGATTTGATATGAGTTTCTTTCTTGAATTACTGACTGATTTGACAAGTTGAATTGGTTATAGCTATTGTAGTTTGTTGGTTAATTAGGATTCAACTTAGTTAGTTGGTAGGTTTGAATAGGTTAGAGCTGAAAGGTTTAATACAGATTAAAAGGGATTGGGTAGGACAGTAATTTCGGGGACTTTAAGAGGGTATTTTGGGATTTAAAAGGTTTGAAAATGGTTTAAGTTGAATGTTCTGTCCACTAAGTACTAATGTACCATTAAAATAATGCATTAGTGGGGAACACAACATAATGGTATGGGGGTAATGATAAAAAGTTAAAGGATACACATAGTAGAGGAATATTACAAGCTGGAAAGAAAAAGAAACATGAGGGGTAATAATAAAAGATCCTTCTTACAACTGTAAAGAAAAGAGGAGGGCTAAAAAAGGTTGAAGAGTTTGAGTTTAAATATAGAGATGAGTAGAGACATAAGTAGACTGGAACGGGCAGTTGTCGCACCTCCTTTTTACCGCGCCCGCGGGGCGCGTGGGGAGTTTTCTCCAATTGAAGGACAGTCGAAACGGGATTTGTTTATTTGTTTCAGAGTCGCCACCTGGGAATTTTAAGGCGTCCCAAGTCACCAATTTTAATCCCTGAATCGAGGAGAATATGACTCTGTTTATTATTCTGCGAACCAGAAATCCTGAGTAAGGAATTCTGTTAATCCGTAAGAAGGTGTTAGGCATTTCCGAATTCCGTGGTTCTAGCACGGTCGCTTAACTATTTTTATTATTGGCTTAATTATCTTGATGTTTACTAAATACGTTTTTATTGCATGATTTTACTACCGCTTTTTACTTATTGTTTACAATTATATGGACGAATTACGCGTACGTATATTCGTATTATATATTTTTTATAAGTACCAAGGATTGTGCCACGCGTACGTGTACACAATAAAATTGTCCATGTTATATAAAAATATATATTCGAAAATAAAAAATAAAATCCGGAACATCATCATCCTTTTATTTGGACAATGAACTACACATCTCGGGTTATATGAAATTATTTTGACATCCGCGGAGAAATCCTTTAAAATATTCGCTCGAAATTGCGCGTACGCATAATCCGAATTTTGCTTTTAAAAATAATCAGGGTACGCGAACGCATCCCTAATTGCGCAAAATACTGTAATGGTATTATGGAATTTCCACAAATTGTTTGTTATATCACGAGAAATCTCCTTTTAAGATACCCTTTAATTCTTGAAAAAGAGTCCACAATTTATTAAATGTTGCCCGTCGATTAGAATTTCCGCGTATAATTTATGTTCATCCAAGACTATTCAAATTCAAAATAAAGAATAAGAACATGATTAATACTATTCTTCACAAATACAACATATATACATATACCAAAGAATGAGGGACATATGAAACTCACAAAATGATTTATGAAGGGAAGAAGTATTTTTGAACAATTTTTATTTATTTCTTATTTAGTGCAAATTCTATTTCTACTTACCATTGATATATGTATTGCGATTTATGCTTGTACACCTCATTTTATTCTCATATACTTGCTTTTGATCTAATTGGCCTAATTGTTTGGTTAATTTATTTATGAGGGTGAATAGGCATCAAGTTGATAAGAAAAGAATTATTATTCAAATTGATTGACAACATTGCCTTACATGCGACGTATTTGTATGTCTTGAAACATTCATAGCATTTTAACATCATAATGAGCCATAACAACTCAACTCACCATCCACTAATGGTTATATAGATACCTGTTATCATACCACATAAGAACGTACAACTTATATCATTCCATCCATAACTAAATCAAGTATCAGAATAAACTAGCAATATGGTTTTGACATTTTCACTCTATTTTAACAACGCCACAAGGCCTAGTTAATGGCCAATCTTTATGCCATGTTTCCTACCTTGACAGTTCAAATATGACTAAACTAATGAGATGAAGGGCTAACATTATTACAAAGCTTTATACGAACTTTCAAAGTAAGACAATTAACTCATAGCTATCAAATTGAATTCACTACTAATTAACTATCATGAAACAAAAATGAAATTTAAATTGATGAACTTGGACAAATGGAAAACAGAATTGCAATTCAAGCTTCATTGATTAGTCATGTTGAATCTCTTTCCAACATGAAATTTAAAAGACATGTACCTGAAAATGAAGGTGGAAGGAGTAAATTCCAGCAGTAGCAGCAGTAACAAACTCAGCAAAATACCAGTATTCCCACAGATTTGAGCAATAATAAGACCCGAAGAAAACAGATGCACAGTACAGTTATTTTAAAAAAAACACTTCAGATGTTAACTGAATCAGTGGAACCAAATAAAGTTGAACAGATTCAACAAAAGAACAATATTTCAGATTTCAGTTTCTTTTCGGTTTCAAATTCCCATTTTTCTGATTTCTGTTTCTGCTGTTGTATCTGTGTGTGTGTGTGACTGTTCTCTTTTGTTTCTTTTCTGTTTCTTTTTCCTCTCTAAAAAAAAACTCTCACTGAAAACTGATATTCAGTCCTAACATCTCTATCTGAAAATTGATTTCTCTTTCTCTCCAAATTCTTTCTTCAAAATCTGATCTTAAAATCTGTTTTTCTTTAGATTTTTTTAAATCTCTTCCAGTCCCCTTAAGCTCTATCTCTCTGTCTGAAAACTGTATCCTTTCAGATTTTTTCTTCCTCTCTAAATCTCTTAAAGTTTCTTCAAGTTTTTTCTCTGTCTGAAAATTTTTCTCTCTCAAAACTGAACTAAATCAGTCCCAATTCCCTCTATCTTATACAGGTCTGTCCAAATTCTCTTCTCTGTCTAATTGATCTCTGTCTGTCCAGCTCCTGTATTTATACAGGGCTGGTTTTATACTTTTTAATGCTGGATGGACCCTTTTCTCCTTTAAAAATCAGAAAGTTTTTTCCATTAAAACTACTTTTGAATACTTTAAATCCTATTGAGTGCTATTATCCTGTTTTTCAGCAGCCCCATTACTCTTTGTTTCCCATTATCACTTTAAATAATAGCCACTAACTTTTCACTTTCAGCACATTGCTATTAACATATTATCCTCATTGTTTTATCCCAGAAATGTCCAGATTTACTGTTTTCTACTGGTATTACTGCCTTAAATTTAGCATCTTAACAATACAGATTTTAAAATTTGTATAAGCCTGATTATTAATCTGATTTACAACAGCTACAAACCAATCCTAAAGTTTGGACTGAATCCTGACTAAGAATGTAACCCCCTAACACAATTATATCCAATCAGCATTTGTAAACTTGAATTCAAACTTGACATTACAACAATATTATACTGAGTTCAGCATAATAATTCAAACTGATCTTCAAATTGAACTAAGATCAAATATACACAGGAGCATTGTCAATATATTGACAATGTCCTGAACTTAATGTTAAGAAAACAACATATACAGCATACATTTGAATTCACTGATTCACAAACAAACATGATTTAATTGACGAGAATTAATCAGTTGACTATTTACAACATTTGTCCATAATCAGTCTAAAACAATAGAAGCCAGACTGTTTCAGTCAGCATTTTCAGAAATGAAAATTCGTAATATAACTAATCGACGAACTTAATCGAGTCGATTACACACATTGTAATTAGTCACAACCAACAGAAACAATTCACATTCGGATCAAGTAGATAGGTAGGAGACAGAAATGACAGAATTAATCAAAACAAAATATGAAAAATTAACAAGTTATTAAACAAACGAAAATACATACAGAATACACAAACAAAAATAGAAAAGTACCTCTGAATTTTAATCAGACTCGAACTCAACTTGGCTTCGGATTTGTTTGAAATCAAACAGACCTTAGTCGAAGTATTTTCCACTGAAAATACTTCGACTAAGGTCGATTAAACCTCAATCTTTATTCAATCTGAACAGAATCCAAAAGTTTTGGTATTTTTAGGGTTCTTGAAAGTTCGATTTGGGATTTAACCATTTCTGGTCAGATTCGAGGAGAACCAAATATGATACAAGGGTGAGGGTTGCCTAGGGGTCATTTGGTGTCAACTTAAAACGGATCTGAGTTTGTTCTTGTTTGGTCCGAATCTTCAAAAGAAGATTCGAGAAGCTCGGAACTGATTCGAGCCAAACAAACTTCAGATCCATAACAAGGCATGCTAGGAGGTACTATGGTGTTATTTTGGAAGCCATTGGAAAGGATAAGGTTTTCAGGCCAACCTTCGATTTAAGATTCGAAGAGTTGGGGCCTGATTAGAAGGAAACCAATGTTAGATCTGTGTAGAGGATGTTCAGGGGATTCCATGGTGTTATTTTGGTGACCGGCTGCGTTGATGCCGCCGGGTTTCAGGCGGTGGGATCCTAGGGCGGCTAGGGTTAGGAGTGGGGGTTTGGGGGACGATGATGAACAGTGTAGGAGGGGGGGTGTTTAGTTAGGGGCCGGGGTAAGGGCTTGGGACTTATATAGCGGTGGGGTGGATTGATATCGTCCGTCCGATCAAGTAAGATGAAGGGCCAGGATCAATTCATTAAACCAAACGATGTCGTTTGGTTTAATGCCAGGGTCGGCTGAGTCGGGTCACTGGATCGGGTTACGGGTTACGGGTAAAGGGGGTGAGATCTTGACCGTTGGTTGGATTTGATCCAACGGTTTCTGAGAAGCCACGACCAAACGCTGTCGTTTTGGTTCGTCTGGTTTGGACCGGACCTGGGCTAAAGGATTGGGCTGTGGGGGGTTAAAATGTTTTGGGCCTGGATTTTAATCCAGGTCCGATTTTGTATATATATATATATATATTTTCATTTTTTCTAATTTAAATTTTTAATATTAACTATAAAATAATTTTAACTTCACAAAAATATATTAATTACTCTATAACAATTATTTAACACATAGACAAAACATCAATCACACAGTGGAATATTTAAAATAGAACGATTGCATATTTTTTTGTGATTTTATTTAAATTATCTTTTAAATGCATAATTAAATCCTATATGCATGCAATATGTATTTTATTTTATTTTTTTCATTTTATTATGACAATGTAAACACTTACGGACATAACACAAGTATTTAGCACCACGCAAATTCAAAAAATTACACAGTAAAAGAAATTTATTTTATCTTTTGATTTATTCTGGAGTAGTTTTTCGTAAGGCAAAAATCACGTGCTCACAGCTGCCCCTCTTTGTGCGGAAACTCGAAGAGTGTTCGTGCAAAGATAAAGTGAGCGGATACGAGCGATTTTTGCTCGTTCGAATACTCCGTGGGAAGCATTTTTAGAAAGATTTGACCGAACCTCTGCTTCAAAGGTTTCCTACATATCCTTGGCTATAAAGGAATCAGGTCAATGTAGTTCGGGAATTTTGGGTAGCTGGGACTACCGTGGGACTGTGATGTTACTGCTGCTTTGTGCTATTTTTACTGCTTGCTGACCTCCTTATTACACCTTACTTCAAAGGTAATACAAAAATTAAACTAGATTATGGTATAGGAATTATAAAAATCTTATCTAGATCATGCCCTTGTATTTCTTGTTGTCTTGATATCTTGGTGACTCTTGGGCATTTGGCTTATTCCGTATTCCTTTTCATTGTGTCCCGTATTTTCTTTTGGGACTCTTGTTGTTTCTTGCTGGGGATTCTGTTGGACTCCTCTGCTTTATTGATTCTAAGTGTGCTCCTTTTTCATATGAGCGGGCTTTTGATTTCAACACTTCAATTTCATTCCCTCGTTCTCCAGGTGGACGCCTGACTTCTTTTTTTCTTCATCCTCATTCTCCAGGTGGACGCCTGACTTCTTTTTTTCTTCATCCTCATTCTCCAGGTGGACGCCTGACTTCTTTAATTCTTCATCCTCATTCTCCAGGTGGACGCCTGACTTCTTCTTTTCTCATCCTCATTCTCCAGGTGGACGCCTGACTTCTTCTTTTCTCATCCTCATTCTCCAGGTGGACGCCTGACTTCTTTAATTCTTCATCCTCATTCTCCAGGTGGACGCCTGACTTCTTTAATTCTTCATCCTCATTCTCCAGGTGGACGCCTGACTTCTTCTTTTCTCATCCTCATTCTCCAGGTGGACGCCTGACTTCTTTTAATTCTCATCCTCATTCTCCAGGTGGACGCCTGACTTCTTTAATTCTTCATCCTCATTCTCCAGGTGGACGCCTGACTTCTTTAATTCTTCATCCTCATTCTCCAGGTGGACGCCTGACTTCTTCTTTTCTTTGTCCTCATTCTCCAGGTGGACGCCTGACTTCTTCTTTTCTTCATCCAGGTATTTCCTGACACAAATATTGTATTTTCCCCTGTTTTAAATCAACGCCTGACTTCTTCAATTCTCATCCTCATTCTCCAGGTGGATGCCTGACTTCTTCATTTTCTCATCCTCATTCTCCAGGTGGACGCCTGACTTCTTTAATTCTTCATCCTCATTCTCCAGGTGGACGCCTGACTTCTTCTTTTCTCATCCTCATTCTCCAGGTGGACGCCTAACTTCTTTTAATTCTCATCCTCATTCTCCAGGTGGACGCCTGACTTCTTTAATTCTTCATCCTCATTCTCCAGGTGGACGCCTGACTTCTTTAATTCTTCATCCTCATTCTCCAGGTGGACGCCTGACTTCTTCTTTCCTGACTTCTTCTTTTCTTTGTCCTCATTCTCCAGGTGGACGCCTGACTTCTTCAATTCTCATCCTCATTCTCCAGGTGGACGCCTGACTTCTTCTTTTCTTCATCCTCATTCTCCAGGTGGACGCCTGACTTCTTCTTTTCTCATCCTCGTTCTCCAGGTGGATGTCTGACTTCTTTAATTCTCATCCTCATTCTCCGGGTGGACGCCTGACTTCTTCAATTCTTCATCCTCATTCTCCAGGTGGACGCCTGACTTCTTCTTTTCTTCATCCTCATTCTCCAGGTGGACGCCTGACTTCTTCTTTTCTTCATCCTCATTCTCCAGGTGGACGCCCGACTTCTTCTTTTCTTATCCTCATTCTCCAGGTGGACGCCTGGCTTCTTTAATTCTCATCCTCATTCTCTAGGTGGACGCCTGACTTCTTCAATTCTTCATCCTCATTCTCCAGGTGGACGCCTGACTTCTTCAATTTCTCATCCTCATTCTCCAGGTGGATGCCTGACTTCTTCAATTCTCATCCTCATTCTCCAGGTGGACGCCTGACTTCTTCTTTTCTTCATCCTCATTCTCCAGGTGGACGCCTGACTTCTTCAATTCTCATCCTCATTCTCCAGGTGGACGCCTGACTTCTTTAATTCTCATCCTCATTCTCCAGGTGGACGCCTGACTTCTTCAATTTCTTCATCCTCATTCTCCAGGTGGACGCCTGATTTCTTTAATTCTTCATCCTCATTCTCCAGGTGGACGCCTGACTTCTTTTAATTCTCATCCTCATTCTCCAGGTGGACGCCTGACTTCTTTTAATTCTCATCCTCATTCTCCAGGTGGACGCCTGACTTCTTTAATTCTCATCCTCATTCTCCAGGTGGACGCCTGACTTCTTTAATTCTTCATCCTCATTCTCCAGGTGGACGCCTGACTTCTTTAATTCTCATCCTCATTCTCCAGGTGGACGCCTGACTTCTTCTTTACCAGGTATTTCCTGACACAGATATTGTATTTGCCCCTGTTTTAAATCAAATAAAACTTTGTTAGTTTAAAGCAGGGTGGTTAATTGGGGCATTCTTGCCGATGGTGAGGCTTCTCCCCATCTCTCTTTATTGCCTTGGAATGGTTGAAAAGACTGTTTTGTTCTTGTAATTGATCCTTGACTATAGGATTCCCCTCTGTATGTTTTCTTTCAAACCCTTTTAACTGTAATCATATGTCCCTTCTGACTTTGCTGATCCACTTTCGATTTCACCTTTCTTATACCCATATCTTTTATCTCCCACCTTTCGTGGCTGTATTTTGTAACCTTGAATCTTGGTAGTATACCTTGACATTCCTTCTTATTTGTTTGGAATAAAACTTATCTCAAAGCTTTTAGAAAAGTAAGATTATTAGTGACGAAACACGTTGATTTCGACAATTATAGAATGAAAAGAAAAATCCAATTTTGGATGACTGTTGGAGAAAGAATAAAAACTTATCTGATTGGAGTTACTGGCACCAATGATCATGGTATGCATTTCGGATTAATCAACCCAGTCTTTTAATCAATCTCCTTTCAATTGTCTCATTTTTGTTTTTGCCAAAATTTCCATAACCCAACTTCATTTTTCATTTCACAGACCTGTTGGACTTGCAACGTCTCAAAGAGTTTTTACCGATAAACCTTCCTCATTTGTTTATTTCTCACTTCCTTTTTGCCTTAGGGTGCCTATGAAGGTTTTCACCAATAAGACTCTCTCATTTTACTTTTCTCTCAACTTCCGTCGCCTCATGGTGCCCGTGTGGGTTTTCACCTATAAGACTCTCTCATTTTTACTTTCTTTTCTTGTTTGTATCAGAGTGTTATGAACCATATTCATTTGCTTGACTCAACATTTTTCTAAGATTGGTCGAAAGGTCTTTCTGGTATGGGGTTAGAAATAGAAAAGGTATTAAAAGCTAAACAGTTCTGGTATGGGTTTAAAATTACAACTCTTGGAATCTTTTTCTTACTTCCAATACAATTTCTGCCCCAGTTTCTGATTGGGGTCACTTGACAGAACTTTTTGTGCACATTATGTATATCGTGCACCCTATGACCGAGCCGTGAGGCGCCTACGTATCCTTCTTTGAGGAATCAGGTCAAACGTAGTTCACCACATGATGGTGATTTTTTTATATATAAATTTATTTTTATGTAGTTCACTAATGATAGTGATTTTTTTTATTGCTTCCAAGAGGGGGTAGGAAAGAAACAAGTATGGCTCAAAGGGGGGAAACAAAGGGTATAATGTTTGGATAGCAGAATAAATGGCCTTTGTCATTCCAATCTTCGAAATAATGCTAAATACAAACATTCAAACATTTTATGCATAATATCTCTTTACCGCGTCAGAATTGATCACCATATCTATGCATTTGCCTTCAATATCTTTTAAACATAGTGCACCATTCGATAATACTCTGGTCACAATGAATGGTCCTTGCCAATTCGGGGCAAATTTGCCTTTTGCTTCAACCTGATGTGGAAAAATACGTTTCAGCACATGCTGACCTACTTCAAACTTCCGGGGACGCACCTTTTTGTTGTATGCTCTTTCTATTCTTCTTTGATATAATTGACCATGACATACTGCGGTCAATCGTTTTTCATCAATCAAGTTTAACTGTTCTAGACGGGTTTTGACCCATTCATCATCATCAATCTTTGCTTCGGCGATGATCCGAAGGGAAGGAATCTCAACTTCTGCAGGAATTACTGCTTCAGTGCCATATACCAATAAATAAGGAGTTGCTCCTACTGAAGTGCAAACAGTAGTGCGGTATCCCAATAATGCAAATGGTAATTTTTCATGCCATTGTTTTGAACCTTCTATCATTTTCCGAAGTATCTTCTTTATGTTTTTGTTGGCTGCTTCTACTGCTCCATTCGCCTTGGGCCGATATGGGGTAGAGTTACGATGTGTAATCTTAAACTGTTGACATACTTCCTTCATTAAGTTGCTGTTAAGATTAGCACCGTTATCTGTGATGATCACCTTCGGGATTCCGAATCGACATATGATATTTGAATGGACAAAATCGACCACAGCTTTCTTGGTCACTGATTTGAATGTCTTGGCCTCAACCCATTTGGTAAAATAATCAATAGCCACCAGAATGAACCTGTGCCCATTAGATGCTGTCGGCTCAATTGGTCCAATCACATCCATGCCCCAGGCAACGAAGGGCCATGGTGCCGACATTGTGTGCAACTCGGATGGTGGAGAATGAATCAAATCTCTGTGTATTTTGCATTGATGACACTTGCGCACAAAACTGATACAATCTCGCTCCATGGTAAGCCAATAGTAACCAGCTCGGAGGATTCTCTTTGCCAACACATATCCACTCATGTGGGGTCCTCAAACTCCTGAATATACTTCAGACATGACAGCTGTAGCTTGTCTGGCATCTATGCATCTTAATAATCCAAGATCTGGTGTTCTTTTATACAAAACTCATCCGCTTAAGAAGAATCCATTTGCCAATCACCTAATGGTCCTCTTTTGATCTCCTGTGGCTTGTGCGGGATATATCCCCATCCTGATATACTCCTTGATGTCGTGGAACCATGGTTCACCATCAAATTCTTCTTCAACCATATTGCAATAAGCGTGTTGATTGTGGACTTGAATATGTATTGGATCTACATAAGCTTTGTCCGGATGGTGCAACATTGATGCCAGGGTAGCCGATGCATCGGCCACCTCATTATGGATTCTTGGAATATGTTGGAATTCCACTGATTGAAACCGCTGACAAAGATCATGTAGACATTGTCAGTATGGTATGAGCTTCAAGTCTCGGGTTTCCCATTCTCCTTGAATTTGATGTACCAAAAGATCCGAATCTCCCATGACTAAGATTTCTCGGATACCCATGTCTGCGGCTAGCCTTAACCACAAAATGCAAGCTTCATATTCAGCCATATTATTGGTGCAATAAAATCGCAATTGAGTCGTAACAGGATAGTGATACCCTGTTTCAGAAATGATTACAGCTCTTATTCCGACTCCTTTCATGTTGGCGGCTCCATCAAAGAAAAGTTTCCAGCCATGCTTTTCAATTCGCTCCACCTCGTCGATATGCATTGTTTCTTCGTCAGGAAAATAAGTTTTCAATGGCTCATATTCCTCATCGACCGGGTTTTCGGCTAAATGATCGGCCAATGCTTGAGCCTTCATTGCAGTTCGAGTCACATACATGATGTCGAATTCTGTGAGTAATATCTGCCACTTTGCCAGTCTTCCCGTTGGCATGGGCTTTTGAAAAATGTATTTCAATGGATCCAACCGAGAAATGAGGTAAGTAGTGTAGGATGACAAATAGTGTTTCAATTTTTGAGCTACCCATGTTAGGGCGCAACATGTCTTTTCCAGATGAGTATACTTAACCTCATAAGCTGTGAACTTCTTGCTAAGGTAGTAGATGGCTTGTTCTTTTCTGCCAGTGAGGTCATGTTGCCCCAATATACAACCAAATGAATTTTCCAAAACCGTCAAGTAAAGAATCAGAGGTCTTCCTGGCTCTGGCGGGACCAACACGGGTGGGTTCGACAAGTACCCTTTTATCTTATTGAACGCTTCTTGACACTCATCGGTCCATTTAACCACAGCATCCTTTTTTAACAATTTGAAAATGGGCTCACAGGTTGTTGTGAGCTGAGCAATAAACCTGCTGATGTAATTTAACCTTCCCAACAAACTCATTACTTCAGTTTTGTTTCTTGGAGGTGGCAGTTCTTGGATGGCTTTGATCTTTGATGGGTCTAGCTCGATGCCTCGTCGACTGACTATAAATCCCAGCAACTTTCCAGATGGAACTCCAAATGCGCACTTGGCAGGGTTAAGCTTGAGGTTGTACCTGCGAAGTCTTAAGAAGAACTTCCTCAAATCCCCAACGTGGTCGGCCTGATGCTTTGATTTTATGATCACATCGTCCACGTATACCTCAATCTCCTTGTGTATCATATTATGAAACACTGTGGTCATTGCTCTCATATAGGTTGCTCCGGCGTTCTTCAAACCGAATGGCATTACCCGGTAGCAATAAGTTCCCCATGGTGTGATGAATGCCGTCTTTTCTGCATCTTCTTCATCCATTAGAATTTGATGATACCCGGCATAACAATCCACGAAAGACCCTATATCATGCTTGGCACAATTGTCGATCAAAATATAGATATTAGGTAATGGGAAATTATCCTTTGGACTTGCTTTGTTGAGATTGCGATAGTCGACGCATACTCTAATTTTGCCGTTTTTCTTTGGTACAGGAACGATATTAGCCAACCAAACAGGATATCGAGTGACTCGAATTACCTTTGCTTCCAATTGTTTGGTGATTTCTTCCTTAATTCTCACACTCATGTCAGGCTTGAATTTTCTCAGCCTCTGCTTGACAGGAGGCACCGTTGGATCGGTGGGCAATTTGTGAACCACTAAATCAGTGCTCAGGCCCGGCATGTCGTCATACGACCAAGCAAAAACATCTTTGAATTCTATGAGTGCTTTAATTAACTCCTCTCGGATCTTTGGTTCCAGATGGACACTTATTTTAGTTTCTCGGATATTACTCGTGTCCCCTATATTGATGTCCTCGGTATCACTCAAGTTAGGTTTGATTTTTTCCTCAAAGTGAATTAACTCTTTACTAATCTCTTCAAAAACCTCATCTTCATCATATTCTGATTCATAATCACAATATATTTCTTGAATTAATATTTCGGAACCAGATTGATTTTTAAGACTGGGCTGAGGATTCCTCATGCATGCCATATCACTAGAGCCAGCGTAAAAGGAACTGTACAGGAAAGAAGAAAAAGAAAAGAAAGCTATTAGGAAATATAATAAAAAGGAAACTACTTTTTATTGGATGATGAAAGATAACAAGGTTTGCACACTTCAAACAAACTGTAAGATAAGCTTTGGGATTACAACCCTGAAGTAACCCAAACAAACTGAAAGAAAATCAAAATAAACTACCAAGATTCCTTTCGAATTGGGAGAGGAGTGGCTTTCCAATTATTGAGCTTTGTTTCTGGCCCAATGAATTGAACTTCTGCGTTGCTACACCCTTCTCCGCTTTCCAACATATTCACATCACTAAACAATTTATCGAACCTTTCAATTAATTCCTTCTCAGGATTGACCCGGGATTTAGGAATTGTTGTTATCGGGTGATTTTTAACACCGGTCTTGACAAAAGACTTTGACAGATGTGGGACTAGTTTTGGAAGAACCCATGCTTGGTGTTTCAGCTTCCTAGCCCTTATCACGTCATTGGCAGTGGGTATGAACCCCAAACTGAATGTTCCCCAGTTCTCGGGGAGAGATACTGGTTGTATAATTCCTTGCAAAGATAAACCCAGACCTTTGTCGGGTATAAAGCCATTCTTTAACATTTCATAAGCTACCATGACTGATGCAGAGGATATCTTTGGATTCGGAAGGTATTTCCCCTCTGGGATTTTCTCTATTGACACTGTGTCGGACACTTGGTATACCCATGGTCCCTGGTCAATTTTTGTTCCCTCGACCGGTACAATGTTACTGCTGTGAGCATTTAAACTTTCTTCTCCATGCACGACTATTTCTTGATGATCCCATTCAAACTTGACAGCCTGATGTAGTGTTGACGGGACTGCTTTAGCAGCATGGATCCATGGTCGACCCAACAACAAGTTGTAAGAAACAGTTATGTCCAACACTTGGAATTCCATTGTGAATTCAACTGGCCCTATAGTTAACTCCAACACTATGTCGCCAAATGAATCTCTGCTTCCACCGTCAAACCCCCGTACGCAGATACTATTCTTCTGGATCCTCTCCTCTTTAATTTTTAATTTGTTTAAAGTGGAGAGAGGGCATATGTTTGCACTTGACCCATTGTCAACCAATACCCGGGTTACTACGGAGTTTTCACATTTCACGGTGAGGTAAAGAGCTCCATTGTGCTCGGTACCTTCTACAGGTAATTCATCATCAGCAAACGTAATTCTGTTTGTCTCAAAGATTCTGTTGGCTATTTTTCCCAAATGATTTACAGAGATCTTTTCAGGAACATGAGCTTCATTCAGGATTTTCATCAACGCCAGACGGTGCTCCTCTGAATGGATCAGTAATGACAACAATGAAATTTGAGCGGGGGTCTTCTTTAATTGATCCACAACAGAATAATCATGGAGTTTCATTTTTCTTAAAAACTCCTCTGCCTCTTCTTCCGTCACAACTCTCTTTGTTGGCGTTGGATTGTTTTTAGTTTTTTTCAACTCTTCGGGAGTAAAACATCTTCCCGAACGTGTCAAGCCTTGCACCTCACACACTTCTTCCTTGATTTCTTTGCCCTTGTACATTACAGTCACCCGTTCATAGTTCCATGGGATGGCTTTGTTGTTGATGACTGGCAGCTGAATTACAGGTGCAATAATAACCCGATCTGTACGGGCTCCTTCCACGAATACAATGGGTTTGTTAGCAACCCCTGGTACTATCACTTTCGGCCTTTCTTGTTTTGCGGCAACTTTGCTCGATGATCCCTCATCGACTATCATAGATGGTTCATCACCATTTTTGTTCTGCTTAGACACCGGCTTCTCCTCCATTAACTGCTTATCTGGCTTGGTTTCATGAAACTTGATCATCATGACAGTTTGTGACGGCTTCTTTGTCTCCCCATCAGCTTGTATGATTTCTATCATATTAGCCTCTTGATGGGCTGGCATTGGATTTCTATTGATATTTGGGGCTTCGGGGTTTTGAACCTCAATTTTATTAGTATCAATCAGTTTTTGTATTGCATTTTTCAAATGCCAACATTTCTCCGTATCATGGCCTGGTGCACCGGAGCAATATTCACAGCTAATGGTGTAATCCAGATTCTTTGGAGGAGGATTGGGTAGTTTGGATTGTATTGGTCTCAGCATGTCTAGCTGTCTCAGCCTGTGGAACAGACTAGTGTAAGACTCTCCCAATGGAGTGTAAGTTTTCTTTTTCTGTTCCCTTTCTCCCCTGAATGCTGGCCTAGGCCTGAAACCTGGTTCGGGATAGGCTTGTGGGTAAGTATTTGGTGTGACAGGAGCACGCCAATTGGTGTGAACAGGTGGCTGATTGTATGCTTGAGCATGGTTAATGGAAAAATGAGGCTCTGAAGGGTGATAGTAGTGTTGGGATGAATCATGGTGGTAAGCTGATTGGCGAGGTCGTTGTTGATTATAGTAAAACGGTGAACCTCTGGGTCCCGACCAAATTCCTGAATCAACTACGGCTGCTTCCTCCCTCTTCTTTCTTCCGATTCCTCCTACCCCGCCTTGAATAGCTTGAGTAGTTGCCTTAATTGCTGAATAGCTCATGATTTTATTTGTCTTGAGGCCTTCTTCCACCATACCTCCCATCTTCACTACTTCGTTGAATGATTTCCCAACCGCCGAAACCAAATGGGCATAGTAAGTCGGTTCCAAGGCTTGGAGGAAGTAGTCTACCATTTCGCTCTCCTTCATAGGAGGATCCACTCTTGCTGCCTGTTCTCTCCACCGAAAACCATATTCTCTGAAACTTTCATTATGTTTCTTCTCAAATTTTGTCAAAGATAATCGATCTGGGATGATTTCCAGATTGTATTGGAAATGGTATGCGAATGCCTGTGCCAGATCATCCCAGGTGTACCATCTCCCATGGTCCTGGCGTGTATACCACTCCAAAGCTGATCCGCTTAGACTTTGACTGAAGTAAGCCATCAATAATTCATCCTTTCCCCCAGCTCCTCGCATCTTGCTACAGAAACCCCTTAAGTGGGCTAATGAGTCACCGTGCCCGTTGTATAAGTCAAATTTGGGCATCTTGAAGCCAATTGGTAATTGTACGTTTGGGAACAAGCACAAATCTTTGTAGGCTACACTGACTTGCCCACCTAATCCTCGCATGTCTCTGAACGATTGTTCTAGACTCTTGACCTTCCTGAACATCTTTTCTTGCTCAGCATTTTTTGGCTGGCTTGTCAATTTCGGTTGGGAGATCAAAACGAGGAGTGGTTGAATGAATTTCGGAGGCTTTAAGGGTGGGCTCCGGGGGGTAATATTGGTTGTCCTGGGCCTAGAATGTAGGCTCACTAGGAGATTTGTGGAATGTAGCAGGGGGAGGTGCTACGAAAACAGGAGTCATAGGTGGAGGAAAATATGGAACGGGTTTCGGAGGTGGAGACTGCGGTGTCTGAGAGGTGGTGCCTCGGTAGTGCTGGTAAATGGGGAAGTTTGGGGATAATTCAGTGGTGATATTATCCTGAGTTTGAGTCATTGATGGAGCAGGGTTATTTGGATAAGATGGGGGTAGCTGTCCTGTAGACCAGGCTTGGTACATCTCAGCCATTTGCTGCTTGAGCTTAAACATCTCTTCTTTCATTTTCCCGACATCCATCTCCTCTAGTTCCATACCTGTGTCAACATCTGGGATAGACATATTTTCGGGTATTGGTCCTTTTGATCTTGTGTGATAGTGATAATATGCCAGTATACTCTTTAGAGAAACTAACTGCTTTGAATTATGGAAATGAACAAACTTGTTAGTTTTGAGAGTTTAACACATATATAATCACACGTCGAGATGCAATGCTCCTAGACAAATAATCCCTTTCTATTATGCATTTGCTCGGCTGCCTGTGTCGTCCCAGCTTTCTTGAAATTGAAAATTGTCATTCACTTTTATTTACTATATATATCTTTTATCGTGGTGGTCGAATCTTAGAGATTGCCTACGTATCATGCCTCACATGAATCAGACCTTGCGTAGTTCAGACTAAAGGCAATCACTTTTATTCATTACACAAAGATGGAATTACATTTGAAAACTTTTAAGAAAATGGCTTGAAACACACACACTTAAATCAAAATAAAAGATACAATTCTTAACATCTCACAACATGCCCCACTTTCCACTTTTGTTGTCAAATATTGGATTATCTGCTCAATGTGGGGCTTGACCTGGATGGCCTCCCAGCGTACGATACATCCTTTCCAACTCCATTGCTAGATGACGAGCAAAAGTGGGCGCATGCTCTGTAAACCTTTCATAATCCATTCCTTGGCAGTTTACATAACTTTGAGATGTGAAGACTGCCAGGTCGTGGATTTGTGCCCTGAAACCTTGGAGACGTTGGTCTTGGTCTTGCAATTGCTGCTGACGAGTGGTGGCTATATCTCTGACACGGTTTTCACGATCTAGAGCTGATTCTAACAGAGCTCGGAGTCTGGCCTGCTCTAATCTTGCTTGCGATCTTTCCCTGTCAAAGTCTGTTTTTTGATGTTCTCTGTGGCATCTTCTCGCCTCTTCTAGTTGTGCACGAAGCTGGTCTTCTGATCGCTTCCAATAGTCTTTTTCCTTCTTGAATTGTGCCTTGTCTTTTTCGGATTGCCTATCTTGGCGTTCCTTGTTAGATCTGCCTTCTTCGTTTAATTGTTGGATCCTTTCTTTTGCTTTGCTCAATGCCCTTTCGTTTTCCGCAAGAATGGAATCATAATCTTGCATTTTTTCAAAGAGATTGGCGATGGTTTTTTGATCCTTCCAGCTTCTTTTCGGTGTTTCAGAAACTCTTTTCATTTTTTGGAATCGGACATGAAGACTTTCATTCTCACAAGCTAGACTCTTCTTCTCGCCTTCGGCTTCTTGTGCTTGTAAATCTTTTTCCAAACTGAGGCTTCTCAGATTTTCTTTTAGGGCATGGATAGTTGCTTTGTACCCTTTTTCTTTTTCTCCCCAGATCAACCGCTCTTGGATTTTATCATTGAAGTTTTGAACATGGGGTCTTTTTGTTGGCCTTTTTAGCTCAAGTTCTGGTACATCATCCACGCGAGACCGTTTTTCGAACCACCTTGCATATCCAGGATTTATCTCACCCTTTGTAGCGTCTGGGACTTGAGTATCACTTTTCAAGTATCGGCACCCATTCCACATCTGCTGAAGTAGAGCCTCGGGAATAGTGACTTCTAGGTGTAATTCGATTACTTGCACACTCAAATCTTCATCATCAGGAACTATTTGATATCTCACTAATTGCCTTAGGACTCTCAGTGGTGCATATGGCTGAATGCTTCTCAATCCCAATAGTAGTAGATAACTATTTGAGGTTGACATGTGTATTACTTCCCTCATCAGGAGCCATCCCAGGGTCCATTCAATTTGATTTGCCGTTAAAGCCTTTAGATGAGATACCCATGCTTCTATCCCTTCTGGAACCTGATAATTTTTTGTTCTTTCCTCATAGCTTTCGATGCAATTATCATTGTTTGACCCATACTGTATGATCTTGGGCTGTTGTTGGAGATGTTCAATCACCCACATTTGCAACAAAATTTTGCATCCTTCGAAGACTTTTGCTCCTGATTTGCATAAAGTCAAAGCCCGATAAATATCTGATAGAATGATGGGGACAAGGGTGTGATTTTCTTTAGTGGTGAGGATTTGCACAACTTTTGCGGTGCGGATATCAATTGTTCGCTCTTTGTTTGGAAAGACCATGACTCCTAGAAAAGCCACCATGAAAGCAAAGCGACGGTGAATCTGCCAAGTGTCTTTGTTTTGCTTATTGGTAAGGCCTTTCTCATGAATTTCGAACCCATCTGACTTTCCGAACCTTGAATACAAAAAGTTGAAGGAACAACATCCATTGATGACATTGCTTTTCCTGATTTGGCTGCTGATGTTCAAAAGACCGAAGAATCGATGTACCGAAGGAGCCTTTGTGAATATCAAGCTTTGATTTCTTAAACTTCCGTCAAAACCAACATAGCCAGCTATCTCCTCTAATGTAGGAGTAAGCTCGAAGTCAGAGAAACGAAAAACATTGTGAACAGGATCCCAGAAAGTTACTAACGCCGCAATCAGATCATCACGGGGTTTAACTTTCATAATGTCCGTGAGATTTCCCAAATGCTTGACGACCCATTTTTGACCGTCTTCGCCTAAATCATACCACCACATTTGAAGCTGACATAGAAATTCTTCCGTACTTGTGGATGAGGGGCTTTGTGTGGTGCTCATTTTGTATCTGAAATTTAATTTTGATAAAGTCAAAATTCATTTTGAAAATTTATACTAAAAAAAAATCATTTTCGAATTTTTTTTATTTATTAAATACCTTTATTTCAAAATTTAAAACTATATTTTTTTTCGAAATTTTTAAAACAACCCATTTTATTCCTTTCTTCTTACCATGATTTTATTTAAGCTGGTCAACAAGCATGTTCGAGGCAAATGAATGCACAAGTAACAAGTAGGATGCATCATGATGGTCTTTTTATTTTGGGTTCACCTGTCCTAGACAGACCCAACCCCTGTGTTGAGTCTCCAAGGCCAAATGCATATGATGCAAATATTCGTTCCTACTAGGGATCCGGTACATGGCTGAGTTATTCTAAGTGTAAAACCTTAGGTTGATTGTTCTAAACCTGGCTTACCCAAACGGACAGTTTGAGCCGAAGCGGGGGCAACGTACCGGGAGCACGAAAGTCTGCCCGGCCTAGTTACTTGTCCCAACTCCGTCTTATTTGGTATGACTTTAACAGAAAGGTGGGTCACGCGCATGTGTACACCATAAATTCAGAAGACTCAGAAAGAAGGGGGTTTCGTAGCAATTGTATATATTCACAATTCAAATAATATTAAAGCGGTAAAAAAAACATTTAGCATATTAGCATATAAACAGTTGAAAATCATATAGTAAATAAAGCCAATTAACACAGATATTTTAAGCTCGAATTCTTTAAACCCTGAACCAATGGTTCTGGGTTACAATAACACTGGTTAAAGTCCCCAGCAGAGTCGCCAGAGCTGTCGCACCTCCTTTTTACCGCGCCCGCGGGGCGCGTGGGGAGTTTTCTCCAATTGAAGGACAGTCGAAACGGGATTTGTTTATTTGTTTCAGAGTCGCCACCTGGGAATTTTAAGGCGTCCCAAGTCACCAATTTTAATCCCTGAATCGAGGAGAATATGACTCTGTTTATTATTCTGCGAACCAGAAATCCTGAGTAAGGAATTCTGTTAATCCGGAAGAAGGTGTTAGGCATTTCCGAATTCCGTGGTTCTAGCACGGTCGCTTAACTGTTTTTATTATTGGCTTAATTATCTTGATTTTACTAAATACGTTTTTATTGCATGATTTTACTACCGCTTTTTACTTATTGTTTACAATTATATGGACGAATTACGCGTACGTATATTCGTATTATATATTTTTTATAAGTACCAAGGATTGTTCCACGCGTACGTGTACACAATAAAATTGTCCATGTTATATAAAAATATATATTCGAAAATAAAAAATAAAATCCGGAACATCATCATCCTTTTATTTGGACAATGAACTACACATCTCGGGTTATATGAAATTATTTTGACATCCGCGGAGAAATCCTTTAAAATATTCGCTCGAAATTGCGCGTACGCATAATCCGAATTTTGCTTTTAAAAATAATCAGGGTACGCGAACGCATCCCTAATTGCGCAAAATACTGTAATGGTATTATGGAATTTCCACAAATTGTTTGTTATATCACGAGAAATCTCCTTTTAAGATACCCTTTAATTCTTGAAAAAGAGTCCACAATTTATTAAATGTTGCCCGTCGATTAGAATTTCCGCGTATAATTTATGTTCATCCAAGACTATTCAAATTCAAAATAAAGAATAAGAACATGATTAATACTATTCTTCACAAATACAACATATATACATATACCAAAGAATGAGGGACATATGAAACTCACAAAATGATTTATGAAGGGAAGAAGTATTTTTGAACAATTTTTATTTATTTCTTATTTAGTGCAAATTCTATTTCTACTTACCATTGATATATGTATTGCGATTTATGCTTGTACACCTCATTTTATTCTCATATACTTGCTTTTGATCTAATTGGCCTAATTGTTTGGTTAATTTATTTATGAGGGTGAATAGGCATCAAGTTGATAAGAAAAGAATTATTATTCAAATTGATTGACAACATTGCCTTACATGCGACGTATTTGTATGTCTTAAAACATTCATAGCATTTTAACATCATAATGAGCCATAACAACTCAACTCACCATCCACTAATGGTTATATAGATACCTGTTATCATACCACATAAGAACGTACAACTTATATCATTCCATCCATAACTAAATCAAGTATCAGAATAAACTAGCAATATGGTTTTGACATTTTCACTCTATTCTAACAACGCCACAAGGCCTAGTTAATGGCCAATCTTTATGCCATGTTTCCTACCTTGACAGTTCAAATATGACTAAACTAATGAGATGAAGGGCTAACATTATTACAAAGCTTTATACGAACTTTCAAAGTAAGACAATTAACTCATAGCTATCAAATTGAATTCACTACTAATTAACTATCATGAAACAAAAATGAAATTTATTGATGAACTTGGACAAATGGAAAACAGAATTGCAATTCAAGCTTCATTGATTAGTCATGTTGAATCTCTTTCCAACATGAAATTTAAAAGACATGTACCTGAAAATGAAGGTGGAAGGAGTAAATTCCAGCAGTAGCAGCAGTAACAAACTCAGCAAAATACCAGTATTCCCACAGATTTGAGCAATAATAAGACCCGAAGAAAACAGATGCACAGTATAGTTATTTTAAAAAAAACACTTCAGATGTTAACTGAATCAGTGGAACCAAATAAAGTTGAACAGATTCAACAAAAGAACAATATTTCAGATTTCAGTTTCTTTTCGGTTTCAAATTCCCATTTTTCTGATTTCTGTTTCTGCTGTTGTATCTGTGTGTGTGTGACTGTTCTCTTTTGTTTCTTTTCTGTTTCTTTTTCCTCTCTAAAAAAACTCTCACTGAAAACTGATATTCAGTCCTAACATCTCTATCTGAAAATTGATTTCTCTTTCTCTCCAAATTCTTTCTTCAAAATCTGATCTTAAAATCTGTTTTTCTTTAGATTTTTTTTAAATCTCTTCCAGTCCCCTTAAGCTCTATCTCTCTGTCTGAAAACTGTATCCTTTCAGATTTTTTCTTCCTCTCTAAATCTCTTAAAGTTTCTTCAAGTTTTTTCTCTGTCTGAAAATTTTTCTCTCTCAAAACTGAACTAAATCAGTCCCAATTCCCTCTATCTTATACAGGTCTGTCCAAATTCTCTTCTCTGTCTAATTGATCTCTGTCTGTCCAGCTCCTGTATTTATACAGGGCTGGTTCTATACTTTTTAATGCTGGATGGACCCTTTTTTCCTTTAAAAATCAGAAAGTGTTTTCCATTAAAACTACTTTTTAATACTTTAAATCCTATTGAGTGCTATTATCCTGTTTTTCAGCAGCCCCATTACTCTTTGTTTCCCATTATCACTTTAAATAATAGCCACTAACTTTTCACTTTCAGCACATTGCTATTAACATATTATCCTCATTGTTTTATCCCAGAAATGTCCAGATTTACTGTTTTCTACTGGTATTACTGCCTTAAATTTAGCATCTTAACAATACAGATTTTAAAATCTGTATAAGCCTGATTATTAATCTGATTTACAACAGCTACAAACCAATCCTAAAGTTTGGACTGAATCCTGACTAAGAATGTAACCCCCTAACACAATTATATCCAATCAGCATTTGTAAACTTGAATTCAAACTTGACATTACAACAATATTATACTGAGTTCAGCATAATAATTCAAACTGATCTTCAAATTGAAATAAGATCAAACATACACAGGAGCATTGTCAATATATTGACAATGTCCTGAACTTAATGTTCAGAAAACAACATATACAGCATACATTTGAATTCACTGATTCACAAACAAACATGATTTAATTGACGAGTATTAATCAGTTGACTATTTACAACATTTGTCCATAATCAGTCTAAAACAATAGAAGCCAGACTGTTTCAGTCAGCATTTTTAGAAATGAAAATTCGTAATATAACTAATCGACGAACTTAATCGAGTCGATTACACACATTGTAATTAGTCACAACCAACAGAAACAATTCACATTCGGATCAAGTAGATAGGTAGGAGACAGAAATGACAGAATTAATCAAAACAAAATATGAAAAATTAACAAGTTATTAAACAAACGAAAATACATACAGAATACACAAACAGAAATAGAAAAGTACCTCTGAATTTTAATCAGACTCGAACTCAACTTGGCTTCGGATTTGTTTGAAATCAAACAGACCTTAGTCGAAGTATTTTCCACTGAAAATACTTCGACTAAGGTCGATTAAACCTCAATCTTTATTCAATCTGAACAGAATCCAAAAGTTTTGGTATTTTTAGGGTTCTTGAAAGTTCGATTTGGGATTTAACCATTTCTGGTCAGATTCGAGGAGAACCAAATATGATACAAGGGTGAGGGTAGCCTAGGGGTCATTTGGTGTCAACTTAAAACGGATCTGAGTTTGTTCTTGTTTGGTCCGAATCTTCAAAAGAAGATTCGAGAAGCTCGGAACTGATTCGAGCCAAACAAACTTCAGATCCATAACAAGGCATGCTAGGAGGTACTATGGTGTTATTTTGGAAGCCATTGGAAAGGATAAGGTTTTCAGGCCAACCTTCGATTTAAGATTCGAAGAGTTGGGGCCTGATTCGAAGGAAACCAATGTTAGATCTGTGTAGAGGATGTTCAGGGGATTCCATGGTGTTATTTTGGTGACCGGCGGCGTTGATGCCGCCGGGTTTCAGGCGGTGGGATCCTAGGGCGGCTAGGGTTAGGAGTGGGGGTTTGGGGGATGATGATGAACAGTGTAGGAGGGGGGGTGTTCAGTTAGGGGCCGGGGTAAGGGCTTGGGACTTATATAGCGGTGGGGTGGATTGATATCGTCCGTCCGATCAAGTAAGATGAAGGGCCAGGATCAATTCATTAAACCAAACGATGTCGTTTGGTTTAATGCCAGGGTCGGCTGAGTCGGGTCACTGGATCGGGTTACGGGTTACGGGTAAAGGGGGTGAAATCTTGACCGTTGGTTGGATTTGATCCAACGGTTTCTGAGAAGCCACGACCAAACGCTGTCGTTTTGGTTCGTCTGGTTTGGACCGGGCCTGGGCTAAAGGATTGGGTTGTGGGGGGTTAAAATGTTTTGGGCCTGGATTTTAATCCAGGTCCGATTTTGTATATATATATATATATATATATTTTTTTTTTCATTTTTTCTAATTTAAATTTTTAATATTAACTATAAAATAATTTTAACTTCACAAAAATATATTAATTACTCTATAACAATTATTTAACACATAGACAAAACATCAATCACACAGTGGAATATTTAAAATAGAACGATTGCATATTTTTTTGTGATTTTATTTAAATTATCTTTTAAATGCATAATTAAATCCTATATGCATGCAGTATGTATTTTATTTTATTTTTTTCATTTTATTATGAAAATTTAAATACTTACGGACATAACACAAGTATTTAACACCACGCAAATTCAAAAAATTACACAGTAAAAGAAATTTATTTTATCTTTTGATTTATTTTGGAGTAGTTTTTCGTAAGGCAAAAATCACGTGCTCACAGCAGTAAGAGGGGAGAGAGTGAAAACACAGAGAGAAAAATTCAAAGATATAAAGAGAAGACAGAGAGTTAAAAGATTAAGTGAGAAGAGATAGGCATTGGGAGACCTGGAGTGACGAAAAGTCAATCTGAGTGAACATTTTTGAGTTTTGAATCAGTTCTGAGAGATAGTTTAAAAGAAAGGGTGTTGTTCCATTGAGTTCTAGGCAGAATTTAGATTCCAAGTAGTGGTTCTTGCCCCCTTTTGATTGTTGAATCTATTTGGCAGTCTATTGATTCTGTTTCTGAACTTATCCGAGCTCAGTTTGTTCTGTTTGGGCATCCGTATTGTTGTTTGGTTCTACAAATCAGTGTGGTCTTTGGTTTGAGTGTATTTCTGATTTGGAGAGTGGTATTGCTATATTGGTTTTTGTTTTAACTCTTCCATTACTGCTGGTGATTTGCTGTTGGTGTTGTTGTATCATCCGCTGCTGCTGACTGCTCTTCCTTCTTTGTTCTGTTTTCCCAATCCAGGTACACGCCTGAAACTGGCCCAATGTAGCCGTTTGAATTGAAAGCTGAAATAAAATGGTCTTCTTTGGAATTTATGTGTTTAAGCTGTTAGTAGAGTAGTAGTAGATAATTTGTATTTGTTTAAACTCATTTTGGTTTTATGGTGTATAACTGAACTGATAGAACTATTATAGTATTGATTTAATTTCGTTTTGTGTGGTATAATTCCAGAATTAAAAGCAGGATGACATGGAAAATGGTTTAGAAGTTCATGGATTTCACTTGTATTAACAACATTGAGTTGAAACCAGTAGGCAGACATTGAATCCAGTAGTGTGTTAAAGTCTTAAGCATGTGTGTGATGAGGGTGGTCTCTTAGCTAAGCTGAGATGTATGAAAATCGTTCATGGTGTCTATATCGTTGCTTGAGCCCTGTTAATGTTCAGATATTTAGGTTAACACTTGTTTTGGAATCATGTAGCCTTGTCTAGCCTCACTATTATTAACTAAACGTTGCATGAATTTGAATGTCGAACTGGAACCGGAAAAGCATGATTCATAGTTAGTTTAGTGTATTTACCTGATTTGAGTAAACTATTAGACTAATCTTGATGGATATTTCCTTTTGGTCCTAGTTAATTCGATTTTGGTTCTGAGCAACTTAGCTAGAGAAATCAGAAGGTTTTGAGTTAATAACACTTTGTTCCTGGCCTCTTAGCCTGTTTGGATTATTTTGCCCACACCAGGATTCGATATTGGTATAGGGGGGCTACGACTGTTTGGGCCTGTTTTACTCCCCATAGGCCCAAGTAGCTCCCCTTTCCAAAGCTGGGAACGATTCCCATTCACTGCAACTTTCAAATAGGCCCGTTTAGTGCGTAGATTTGGATCTGTTTTAAAATTCAATGTATAGTTTAGCTTGGTATAATTCAGTTCTTAATTAAATTAGGGAAATTTTTTAGAGACAAACAAATAGAAAATCATAGTCACTTTTAGGTTGGCCTTTTAATAAAATGATGAGACGAGCCTCGCCAAACAAAAATACAAAATGCGGGGTCCTCAATAAATATTATATGAAAATACTTAGAATTCGGGAGGGCCGTTTAGTGAATTTCACGACCTTCCCCAGATAACAACGCGCTAGTCATTTTAGACGCGCTTTTAATAATTTACTTTCTTAAACTCGGGTGCACAATTATGTGACCCAAATCCAAATCTCAATGGAGTCGAAATGTGTCAATAACCACAGGTGCATTGATGTGACGTGGTTCGAGATGTGTTTTCACGACGTTGCAATTCTCGTTAAAAATAATAATAATAAAAGCGGTAAAAAGTTAAAATTTGCACATAGGTTCAACATGTATTAAAATCAGATAAATAAGCCGAATATGACATTTGAGCGACCGTGCTAGAACCACGGAACTCGAGAATGTCTAACACCTTCTCCCGGGTTAACAGAATTCCTTATCCGGATTTCTGGTTCGCGGACTGTAATACAGAGTCAATCTTTTCCTCGATTCGGGATTCAACCGGTGACTTGGGACACCATAAATATCCCAAGTGGCGACTCTGAATTAAATAATAAATCCCGTTTCGATTGTCCTTTAATTGGAAAAACTCCCCTACGCCCCTGCGAGCACAGGTGAAAAAGGAGGTGTAACAGGCATAAGAGATGCTCAAAGGAATACAGAAACCAACTCAAGGTGGAAATGTGGTACTGAAACTTGATATGGAAAAGACATACGATAGAGTTGCCTGGCCTTACCTGTGCAAACTAATGGAGAAATTGGGCTTCTCAGAGGTATGGATTGACATGATCCATAGACACATATCAAGCAACTCGTATTCATTAATTGTAAATGGCCAAAGACATGGTTTCTTCAAATCAGAGAATGGCTTGAGATAAGGCGACCCTATATTGCCATCATTATTTGTTCTAAGTGTCGAGCTGCTATCCAATATGGTGAACAACCTCTATGAGAATAGAAGATTCACAGGTTTCTACATTCCGAGGCAAGGGCCGCAAGTCAATCATCTAGCCTTTGCGGACGACATGATACTATTTGTTAGCGGCAAAAAGAAGACAATGAGGCTAGTTATGAAGACTTTGACAAAATATGAAAAAATATCAGGCCAACAGATTAATAAAAGCAAGAGCTATTTCATGGTGGCTCTGGGAATACCCCCAGACAGAATAAGAAGGATTTCCTCTATTACAGGAATGCAACACAAACAGTTCCCAGTCAAATACCTGGGATGTCCATTATTCGTAGGGAGACAAAAGATAGCCTATTTTTCCGAGATGATCAACAAAGTAACTAGCAGAGTAAAAGGATGGCAAAACAAGTTTCTGTCACCTGGAGGTAAGGCTATACTCATTCGGCATGTCCTTCAAGAGATTCCAATTCACACACTCTCAGAAATGCATCCACCTAATGGGTGCTGACACAAATTGAGAAGACACTAGCAAATTTCTTCTGGAGAGGAACGGATGGGAAAGATAGGCACCACTGGGTCGCATGGAAGACACTATGTCAACCATATAGCGAAGGCGGAGTTCAAATTAGAAGACTCCAAGACATTTGCTCGGCGTTCACAACAAAAACATGGTGGAATTTGCGAACTGGGAACTCTCTATAGAGAAGCTTCATGATTGCAAAATATTGCAAAAGAAGACACCCACTAGCATCACAATGGCATGGAGGTCAGTCGCAGAGTTGGAAGGCAATGTGTGACATTAAGCTGGAAATAGAACAAAGCATGGTGTGGATACCTGGGCAAGGGAACATATCCTTTTGGTTCGACAATTGGACTAAACAAGGGCCCCTCTTTAGCCTCCTATCAGATGGAGTCAATCCCAACGATGTCAAGCTCAATGAAGTACTGGTTAAGGGCGAATGACAAATAGAAGAAGTGGGGATAGAGGTCCCAATAGCTATAAGAAATATTTTGGAGGGACAACATACAGTGCTCTACCTTGAAACTCATGATAGAGTAGTATGGACTGAAAGTAGCAATGAGAAGTTTTCTGTAGCCACAACTTGGGATCTACTAAGGCAAAGAAAAGAAGTTGCGTTCATCGACAAAATTTTGGCACAAGAATATTCCATTCAAAATGGCCTTCGTGACATGGAGGGTGCTATACAATAAGATGCCCACAGATGAGAAAATAGCAAAACTTGGTTACACCATTCAACCAAGATGCTACTGTTGCACTCCAACCTCAACAACACTAGAAACCTCAGCACATCTATTTTGGGAGGGTACATATGCTCAAGATATTTGGAAAAAATTTGTTGCCTCATTTGGTCTACAAGTTGGAAACCAACAGTACAACCATATACTTCTCCAATGGTGGAACCACAGACATATGAATCTAGTGATAGCCTTCATGGCTAGGGTATTACCTGCAATCATAACGTGGGAGCTATAGAGATCCAGATGCGCCTCAAAGTATGGGGGACAAGCACCACAGAGCAGGAGATCCGAAAAGCTTATAACCGCAAATCTAGTAAAGGTAGTCAGACAGAAGTTCGGAAAGCTACAACAACAGCTCTCGTGGGATCAGTTACAAAAACTCATTGATCAACCTATGGTGCATAGAACTAGCAAGTTAGTGAGATGGGTGAAACCACCACCAATGTCCTATAAACTAAATAGCGATGGAAGCTGCCAAGAAGGGAATAGTGGAGCATGAGGAATTATAAGAGACAGTTTTGGAAATTTCGTCTTAGCATACTCATGCTTTCTCGTAAATGGAACAAGCAACGAAGGGGAGAGTAAGGCCATGCTATTGGGGCTCAAGTGCTGCGTGCAAATGGGCTTGAGTAGAATTATCGGGGAGGCAGATTCAGCACTACTCGTAGCCTGCGTCAAGGAGGAAGGTGAAATACCTTGGAGAATAATGCAGACTGTAAGTCAAATCAAACTACTAATGAAAACCAAAGAAATTGTTCCAAGACATTACTACCGAGAAGCAAACAGAGTAGCGGATAAGCTAGCAACAATGAGCCATATACATAGAAGTAACATCATCTTCAATCAGTTTAGTTTAGTGATCTACCGAGACAAGTGAGAGGACTATTGAAATTGGACAAATGGGAAGTCACCTCCTTCAGAATCCATCAACTCAAGGCAGTGGAGATAACATTTGAGCCACCATGAACCTAATAAAGGTCATACAGTTGATCCTTTAATTGTTAGGTTACAATTTTTTGTTTAGAAGGTTGGATTCCAGCCGATCATTATTATGGGAAGGTAAGGTAAATGCCCCTCTTCCACCCATGTCCTTGCTTCACAAAAGGAAATAAGATACACATAGCATTTTTCCTATAAAAAAAAGCATTAAGTTTACACTATCCTATAAACAATATTTGAATTTGTAATGGCCTATATTCAGTAGCATTAAATATTAATAATGTCTTATTTTTTTCGCTGTGGATATTGAGGCATTAAGTTTACTGATTTCTTATCTAATTTCAATTGTCGCCTCTTTTCATGCTCATTAAGAAAATAATAAATACAAGATATAGTTTATTAAGTTACCTTTATTAAATAGTTTTCGATAGTTGAGCTCTATTAAAAAGAATTACTAGTACTTCTTAAACATTAAAGATATAATTAAAAACAATTAACAAATTTAGTTTTTAATTGTTACCATGATAATTATTTGGAATACATTTTTTTAGATAAAGTTACTATTAGTTTGGGAAGAGTGAGTAATACAGATTAGATTGCTATGCAATCAATATTGAAGGAAAATTAATTTATTAAATTTTTGAATGGTCTCTCTAATTTTTTATTTCTCCTCCACAAATCCACATATTAAAATAACCTAGGAAAATTTCTATTTATTATAGTTTGAAACCTATTTTAATTAGAAATAAAAAACTTAATCCTCTATAATTGTGACTATAAATCCTACTTAGACATGAATTAAATAAATTTGCAAATAACAATTCTTAAATAATATTAATTTTCTAGTATAACTTTGAATTAGTTTTTCAATATTTTTCCGTAAATCAAAATTATATACGTCCGATTTTTTTTAAGCGCTTCTCTCCAGCTTCTACTTTTGTTGAAGCACTTGTCAGTAACTCCTGTTGGTATACTTTGCCACCAATCGATTTTGTTGAAGCACCTGTCTTCAACTCACATTGATGCACTTTGTCATCAACATCCGATTTTGTTGAAGCACTTGTCTTCAACTACTATTGATGTACTTTGTCACCAGCACCCAATTTTATTGAAGTACCTGTCTTCAATTTTCTTTGATGCACTTTGAAGCACTTGTCTTCAACTTTGGTTGATGCACATTGTCACCAACACCTAATTTTGTTGAAGCACTTATTTCCAACTCCCTCACCCCCTAAACACACAATATTTTTTTATCACTTTCTTTCAGCTTTAGAGAAGAGTCTATTCATCTCGTGCCATATTTGTTTGCACCTATTTAACTTGTAGTATCTTTGCTCAATCCCTTTCAACATAATTATATTTTTATGCATACATCATTGGCCCAGTGTTACCAGCATAATCATTGTTCAGATATGTGGCATATATTGGCTAGCACCGTTTGCCGGCAGTAGAAATTATTTGAATATCTCCCAAGATTGTAGAAGCTCTAATGCCAATATGAAGGAAAAGTAATTTAGTAAATTTCTGAACGGACTCTAGAATTCTTTATTTTTCCTCCACACATTAAAAGAAGCTAGGAACACCCTATTTATAATAGTATGAAACCTATTTTAACTAGAAACAAGAAAATTTATTCATATATAATTCTGAATACAAATTCTATTCATACATGAATTAAGTAAACTTGCAAATACTAGATCCTAAATAATTTTGGTTTTCTATTACAGCTTTGAATTAGTTTTTCAATATTCTCTCGTAATTCAAAATTATGTACGACTAACTTTTTTTTTTTTGCACTTCTCTTCAACTTCTACTTTTACTGAAACACTGTCAACAACTCCCATTGATGTGCTTTTCCACCAACAATTAATTTTGTTAAAACACTTGTCTTCAACTCCTATTGATGTGCTTTACCACTTTTTTTCAACTTTTGGAGAAGAGTCTCTTCTTCATGTGCCATAATTGTTTGCACCTCTTTAAACTTGTAATCTTTTTGCTCAATCCCTTTCAGCATAATTTTTTTTTTTTTGGTCCGGCGTTGCCAACATATCATTGGCCAGACAGACAGCATATATTGGCTAGCACCGCCCGCTGGTTATGAAAACTATTTGATTCTTTCCCAAGATCGTAGAAGCTCTGATACTAGTATGAAGGAAAAATAATTTTGTTAAATTTTCGAATGGTTTCTACAATCCTTTATTTTTCCTCCACACATCCCCACGCATTAAAATAAGCTAGGAACGCTTCTATTCATAATAGTGTGAAACTATTTTAACTAGAAATATGAAAACTTATTCCTATATAATCCTAATTACAAATCCTATTTAGATATGAATTAAATAAACTTGCAAATACCAAATGCTAAACGATTTTGGTTTTCTATTACAACTTTTAATAATGCAAGAATTAGCTTTACCAATTATTATACATGTACAAGTATTACTTTGGACTTTTTAAAATTAATTTATTTTTTAGAGTTCTTAGTGTATTTCAATATTTCAATCCCCAGTTTCTTTATTACTTATATGTTTGATGTAATCACCGAACAGCCGTTTGATTAACTTTATGTTTGTTCCAATACAAATATATTCTTGAATATTCTAACATATATCCATCACTACAACACCCCCACGTGGACACTTGACAGTCATCAACTGGATGAACCTTTGGCAAATATTAGAACAGCATCGACTCAAAGTAGAATCCACTTCAATTCTGAACTCTTGTGCTAATCACTTGAAGTTCCAACAAAGAAAGAGAGAAATGTCTGTAGCATTTCTACAGCAAAGTTTCCTAATTAGTCCTCCTTTTTCTTCAACATTCAGACCCAGAAGAAATACCACTTACTTTCCTGTGCATATCACTAAAATCTTGTGCAAACACACCCCAGATGATGAACCACAAGACTCTTTTAGGTAAAAAGTTTTCATTTATTATCTTTCATTTTCTGGGTTCTTAATGAACCAAGTAAGTATGTTGTTTTTCATTTTCAGGAAAAGTGAAAATAAATGGGGTAAGTTGGCATTAGTAGCAGTGGCAGCTGGGGTATTGACAGTGGATCCAGCTTCAGCTGCTAAGACTGGTGGTCGAGTTGGTGGTCAGGCTTTTCGATCTTCAGCTCCTCGCTCTTCTTCACCTAGGATCAATAATTCTAGGTATTTTCCACTCTTTTTTTCCCTTAAAGAATCTGTTTACTGCTTGCTGTTTGTTGCCTTCTCTTTTATGTGACACTCTTTACTTTTTAGCTGTTCCAAAAAATGATATGGAGCAATTTGATTTTAGAATTTTCCATTTTAGCCTTAATGACATGCCTTTATACTACGAAAATGTCATGGCTTGCTTTTCTTATGATCGAGAAATCCTCAGGGTCTGTGCATATGGTTCGAAATTAGGTGGATAATGGATCTTCTGCTCAATCCTTCTCCGCTTGAATATCAAGTTTTCATCTGCAGCAATATTTGATTCTGTGACATGCATCTAACCCACACATCACGTGCTGCACTCTCCTCACTAGACCGAAGCCGTGTGGGCTTTATAACATGTTTAGTACCCCAAGTTTCGAAAGTCTTTCTCTTTCTTAAACTCTTTGTCTAATCTAATAGTATCGCATTAATGTACTTCGTTTCAAATGTAGGTCCTATTTTCCTTACTAAAGACTAATTTGACTCATTATTGAAGTTAAATTGGACTCGTAATAATTAAAATTATACAACATGTTTATAACTGCAAATATATACTCATTTGAAAATGAATAGCTGTATTATTAAATCTATCTTATTATTGCAATAGAGAAGAATACGATTGTCCCAGATATACAATATATGATAAAAATTTGAACTTGGTAGTGTGTAGAGATATCAATGTAATAGTTGTGTCCTCTTCTATAAGTATAGTACTCTCGGTGCCAAACAGTACAACACCTATAGTTGTATTTGCCTTGGACTTCTGTCGAATGATTGTATCTGGATAGGTGAAATGCTTCTAGAATTGAAATTTAGACTCGAAAGGAAGGTTTCAATTTGACATAGTTTGGATAGAAGTGAAAGGGAAAGAAGTGGTAACTTGGCAGGAGTAAAAGGAGAAGGCAGTGTTAAATCTGTCACAAATGTGATGTTTTCCATATAATGAGGAGAAAACACTGAAGCCACGAAAGATGTGCTAGAGATTTCAGTCACTGGGATCAAGACAATTTTAATGCGAGAAGTTCTGTTTTGAACCATTTGAAAGAACATAGGTGTGCTGGAAGTGTGCTTCTTTGAGCTGAACTCTTAACTTTTATTTGTAAAACTTTCCACTAGTAAAGGTTAGGACAAATGTCCGGGAAGAGCCTATGTTACTTTTGAGTTACATAAGTGTGTATAACTTTGTGTTTTATATTATTATGGAAAGATCTCATGTTCTAATAGAAACAATCCCACCATCTTTAGGTTATGATTTCTTCTCTAGGCTTTCAAGTTCCTTAATTCCTTCCACTAATAACTTATAAAATGCAGTAAGCTCTCATGAATATGGCGTGGATGGTGAAGTAAATAAAAAGAGAACTGTTAGTAATTGGTTGCATATACATTACTTCAGTACATAGTGCAAACAATGCTAAAGCAAATGTGCATGTTGAACCTAAAAGATTCATTCAACAAGACTAGAAATAGTTAAATTCCCTACTGGGTGTGATTCTAATGTTCTTGATATTGGCTATAAAGGTACAACACAAGAATCTTTATGGCCATAGTTTTGCTTTTTATAGAAATAGTACAGACGACATGCTAGACAGGTCAAAAAGTGGAATATACAAATGGAATATAGTCAAATATTGGGACATAAGTGTATGGGTCAAGTGCATGAATATAGCTTCCAGGTCAAGGTCTTATTGTTAAAGAATGAAACGTGGTGGTAATCTGTACTTTTATTGGATGTTATTCTCATTACCTATTGGATGAACAAAAGCTTTTAGCTAGGTTTACTAAGACTAGCTGTTAATATCACAATTCATGGGAATGTAGACTTATTTCAGCTTCCTACTCCTTTTTTCAACCAGCTTCCTACTCCACGTACTTTAAACCTGTACTTTTTTTTGCATTCAACAATGTATGTTAATCGTCACCATTATTCTCCATTTTCCCACCTGGACCATGGTTATTAGCTATGGAAGACACCTGATAGTATTTTTTCCTTGTTTAGATTACTCTTTTTCAAGCATCCTTTTTTTTTTTTGGTTGGTAAAGCTTTTTCGGGCTTCTCAAATAGTTCAGTGCTGAAGAAGTTCACGGTTTGTGAATTATTTTAGCATAGTAACTTTCCAACTTTACTGATTCTTGTTGGTCATGAACTCTGATTGATCTTTTTGAAAGAATAATTCACTCCATCACGAAGTCTAGGAATCACTTTTCGTCTGGCCTCCAAGATCCAAATAGCTATTTTGTATTTACATGTACCCATAAAAAGTGAAAACATAAGGTTTGTGCCCTCTCATGTTATTTGATGTACAAATTACCGTATAAAAAGGAAGCAGGAATTTGTTCTGTCAAAAGTTTAAAACGAAGTCCTTGCTAAAGAAACTCAACTTAGATATTGTGGTGAATAATTTTATTTTTTTGTTTTCTCAAATCACTTGAAAATGGTATGCTCAGCCTTGCATCAAACCTTTCCCCAAAATAAGATGAACTGTTACAAAACTGTATTTGTAGCATTCTCAGCCAACATACACATTGTAGTTTTTCTGCTCAAAGGATAGGCAAAGGTTTGCAGTTATGTGGATGAGAAGATCCAACTACTGTTACATATGCCAAAGGATCATGACCAAATGCTATTAGTGGATTCTATTATGAATGTAGTGTTCTCAACTCAACTTTTGTTTTGAGGAAAATAATTCTTACAGTTTAGTATCTCGGGGAAAACGCATTGACATATGGATCTAGTTTGATGTAGGATTGGGAGAATTGTGCTATAATTAAAGTTCATGCCTTCGATTGTTCTTGTAACTTTTGGCCACAAAACCATTTGAATTAGACTTGTTAGACTTACGTGGGATGGCGTCTTTGCTGGACAACAAAGAGCTCTCGTGAGCTTTTGAGGTCCCATGGCTGGTTTATGTTAGACTCAATTTATCGTCTCAGATTGATTAATTTTGGGTTAGCTAATTTTGTACATGGTGTCCACAATATATTGAAGAGGTTCTCTTGTACCAAATATTAAGCTACAAAACTTTCCCAGCCATTTACTATCTAGTCTATACTCGAATCGTGTAGAAAGTTCTCTCATTTCTAAGGTGAATATGATAGCAGAACCTTGGTAGAGCTTTCCTTTCTTTGTCTCAGGTCCTATTCTCTGCTCATTTTTGTATATGATTTCTCTAAAACTTCTTCTTGTCATGATCAGAAAGTTGTGGCTTGCTTAATTAAGCATGATCAATGAGCTAGCATAACTGTAGGAATCTATCCGGTCTTAATCGAATCAGAAATGCGTGTGTCAGATTATTCTTCAAGTGTATTCTACTGACCAGGGTAGGGGTAAGGCTGCGTACATCCTACCCTTCCCAGACCCCACTTGTGGGATTATACTGGGTGGCTGTTCTGTTCTTCTGTATTCCGCTGACGTTAGTCAGTTCTGCATGTGAGCTATCAAGGTCATGCATCCCAACTAGTTATTGCGCCTTGTATCGTATACTTTTTTTTCCCGTCATACCTTGTATTGTATCAACTTGACCATTTCCTAATGTTTCACCACAGTAGTCTGAAGAATGGTTATACCCAGAGGCAGAGCTAAGCGAAGAAAGGGGGTTTAATTGAATCCCCTTCATTGAAGAATAAATAGGCCAAGAACGAACTTTTTTGTGGTTATATTTAACCGTTGAATCCCCTTTTCATGAGGGAAAAAATTCTAGTAAAGTAACAAAGGGGGTTCAGAAATTGCTTCAGATCATAGGTTCAAAGCCCAAGTGTTACATTCTAGTGTTTTTCGGAATCCGTTTGTGTAAATTCTTGGCTCCGCCACTTGCTAGAGCAGAGATTCCGAGATTGCTTTCTGCCTTCTAAGTGCTTGTACACATTAGTGGCCCTTTCTAGATTAAGTTGACTGAAGGGCAACAAAATTTAGCATTCCAAGCTGCCTTCTGGAAGTAAAAAGCCTGGGTTTTAAAGATTCCCCCTCCCTGGAACACTTGCTACGGGTTGGGGGATAGGATATTGCACTTGCTAGTGCTTTCTCCGGTCTTTTTTGCTGAATAGAAGGCTGTTTACCCTCTATTGAGAATTTTTGGTAGTTAGAACTCTTCTTTTCAATCCCCACTTACCACCGATCACGAGTTTCTAATTTGTTTTTTCTATCTTACTGAAATCATTAGTACCAGAATCTCTGAAATTCCTTAGGTAGTAGATTTGTGCCGCTTTTGTTGAAGTAGGACAACCTTAACTGCAAAGAGTAGGAGTCAAACCATCTAACTCGTTTGCTCCATCCCCCTTTTCACTTAGTTCTGTAGGATGGAAAAGTTTCTTGTAGTCAATATCTCTGTATTGTTGTGCATGTGTGTATGAAAGATGATAAGTCGATGTGGGCAGCTTTTTGGATTGTGATTGTATTGTAATTTTGTAATAGAGCATGTATCCATTCAGCCCTCTTGCTCCTTTCATTTTGTTTATTTGTTTGTTTATTTTTCTTTTTTGTGGATCTGAAATCGAGGGAGTAAACAAATCTCAATATATATGACATAGCACATCCTACTTTCTAGTTTCTAAAGTGCAATTTGCTTATTTTATACGGTGGTGGAGAAATTTCTCTTTATCCAAGAAGATGTTTGTTGCTATCCTTATTTCTCAAAGCTTGTTTTGGTTAGTCATCTGTATCTTTTTTTATGCTTAGAAAAAGATGATTAATTAAGACAAAACTTAGATATCAGATGTAAGTGATATGACATCAAATTGTGTTTCTCTACTGGAGTTCTTTCTTAATGTAGTAAAAAAGTTCATCTATTTCTGAAGTTAAGGAAATATTGTTGTCTGGAAAGAGGAAAAGTAATGGATAAATACAAGGGATTAGAGGAACCCAACGACCAAATTATGCAACAAAATTTTACTGCAACGCTTCCATGGTAGAGAAGTCATTGTGTTGAATATGCTAGAGTTATATTAAACTGTAATTCCAGACTGAATTATGATATTTCATCTAGTGAAGGGTATCCTGGTTCAACTAGCTTTTCTAGTTACATGATCCATCACTTGTATTGACGTGCAGATTGTTGAAATCCCTTAAATAGACTAGTTCACATCATCCTGCTTCATGAGACCATGACATTGTTCTTGCTTTGCCTTTTCAGAACAAATATATATGTCAATCCACCAGTTGCTCCTCCTCTAGTTGGTGGATATGGGTATGGTGTGCCATTCTATGGTGGATGGGGCTGGTCGCCTTTCTCGTTCTTCGCACCAGGCCCTGGTGTTGCCGTTGGCGTTGGAGGTGGATTCGATACGCTGGTCCTGTTCTTGGTTCTTGGTGCTGTTGCTTCTGTTCTTCGGAGGGTACTTCGGTCAAGAGACGAAGATGAATACTAGCATTTACAAGACACGTTCGTCCAAATTACTGGAATTAGTCTTGTACAAGAGGCTACTGATATATAGTTAGCAGTGTCATGCAGCCATAGTTATATAAATTTATGTATTGGCAACAATTATCAAGCGAAATTGGAACTCTGTAAAAGAAAATTTGGGGTATGAAGCTTTTCTTCAAATTCCTGAAAGGGTATATAAACTAGTAAATACAGCATCTCCTATGTAGGGATTTTGATGGCCTCATTTTCTTTTGAAGCTGCAGTTACTCTTATGTTTACTTTTTCCTACTTTCTATGAAAATATTATATTTTGGAAGAGCAATTCTTTTCACAATTAATGTTGTGTTTTGAAGTTCTTTGGGGTATTATCACTTCTAGCCCGCGATAGAAGCTATTTACATTTGATAGCCGAAAAAGTGTATAATTTTTGTATATAACATACATAATGTATATATATACAAAAGATATACAATTTTTCGACTATTATTTTGAGAGTGCTATACAGTGTCATTTTTCCAAGTTCTATCGGGACTTTGCAATTGTATGCAGGGCTATGCATCCTTAATGCTTACCACATCCGTTGTGAAACCTATCGCAATTTTCTTCTTATGTGCCTGCAAATACTAATCAATGAAAAATAGCCACTATTTTGCTGTAACAGAGACCGGTCCAGCATAATATACTGGAGTTCGGTGCACCTGTATATGAACTTCCAACATATTATGCTGGACCGGTATACTTTGCTGGCTCTAGCATAATATACTGGAGATTCGAGCACTTGTATATGAACTTCCAGCATATTATATTGGATCGGTATACTTGCTGGAACTCCAGTATATTATGCTGGAGTTCTAGTGTACTTATGCTGGAACTCCATCATATTATGCTGGAGTTCCAACATACTTATCCTGGAACTCCAGTATAATATGCTGGAGTTCAAGTATACTTATGCTGGAACTCCAGCATAATATACTGGCGTATTTTTCGGGGTTTTGAACAGTGTTTTCGCTCAGATTTATCTTTACATGAAAACGTGCTTACATCAATCACCTTAATTTCTCTTCCTGAAGTTAAGATAAAAATCTGATTTACATTTACAAATGTAATTATTATTTTGACGGGAGAAATTCAAAAATAGCCAGATTTACAAGTGGTCATTTAAAAATAGTCATAATTTCAAAAGTAATCAAAATTTAGTCACTTTTTATGTAAAGATAAATCTGAACGAAAACACTGTTCAAAATCCGAAAAAATACTCCAACATAATATACTGGAGTTCTAGTATAATATACCGGTCTAGCATAATATACTGGAGTTTGGAGCACCGGTGCTCCAGTCTCCAGTATATTATGTTGGACTGGTATATTATACTAGAACTCCGGTATATTATACTGGAGCCAGCAAAGTATACCGGTCCAGCATAATATGCTGCAAGTTTATACAAATGTGCACCGAACTCCAGTATATTATGTTGGACCGGTTTCTATTGCAGCAAAATAGTGGCTATTTTTCAATGACTTGACAAACGTTGACTATTTTTGAATGACTGATCCGAAAACTGGCTAGACCGTGCTATTTTAACATGGCACCAGCCACCATGTAGCCCGTTGTGATGAAATCGTTTAAAATATAGCTGATTTTCAAAAATTATTTAAAAATTTAGCCACTATGTAATAATAAGTAAAATTTGGACAAAAATATCCCTAAATTTAAGACGAAAAACTTCAAATCATTGGGGCTAAAGTTAAGATCTACCAAAGACGATCTTTATACCCAAAGGTATGAACTTTGAAGCTCTAAATTAACACGGAATACTTCAAAGTCAGACCATCGGACAACTTTAGAACCGAGGTTTGAATATGAACTTAGGCTATTCCATTTTAAACTTCATATCCAACTATCTGAAATTTGAAGATGCGGCTAAAGTTTAATTTTTTCATCAACTCTGACAATTGTTTAAATAGCGGTGCTAAAACAATTGAATATGCAGTTGCCCCTAATATTTGATGGCTTTGGAGGCATTTGATATAAGTTTGATCTAAGAGTCTTGTTTAGTAAAAGTGAAAATGATGCATAACTCTTACAGTATTAGTGTTAGGGATATAATAGATATACCCAAGATTCAATCTCATATTTGATAATTTAAACATATTTTTGTGAACGTTATTTCACTTAAAATATATATGGCATTTGATATTCTTTTATCATTATTATTAATTGCTTGATTAATTTGATAAGGTCCTTGATTAAATTTTGAGACTTGTCATTGTGAAGGAGATCATGATAATGAGAGTAAAGTTTCTTATAATTTAATCTAAATTTTGTTCTTGATCGTATGATTATTAATTTTGGACATTAGTAATCCGATTAGATCAATATTTATGTGATCGTCTTTATGTGATAAAGATTAGTTGATCTCATTAACTAAATTATATGGATAGATGATGCATATAAATATATGATCATTGAACCGACTCATTGGATAATTCTTAATGGTTAGAATTACCATAAAATGTCAATAGGATATTCTCCTGAAGAATGTGATGTAAGAGTTTCCTTTGACCTGGGATCATCACAGTAATTGACAAGTTATTTATTGTGCTGCGATACTAGACACCTATGGCCTAGGGCGATAGTTGAAAGGATATTGGGTACGATTAAATACTTGTAAAATTAGTGATTGATCAACATGGAATCTGTCAACTCTTGGTAATGAGTTTAAGCTCCGTGCAAACGACCAAATTAAGACTTTGGCCAGGGCAATTGAATGAAAGAAGAAAAGAGTTTCTTAGGTCATTCAATGGTCAATTATATTTGACATGAACACACAGTTGGTCGCCTATTAGGATTTGACAATTGAACGATATCCTAGGATGACCCAGAGCTATAAGGACAGAAGGAATTACTACATTATTTTTTATGGATTCTCGAGAGTAAATTGTATACTTAATGCTATCCGGTCGTTAAGGAGTGTTTCTAGACGTCACCCTTGATTAGTATATTAATGTGATTAATTTACTACCGGTTTAGTATTGAACCTATGGGGTCTAATCGTTGCTAAAAGATTAATTACTTTATTATTTGATAATTAAATTAAAGAATTTGATTAGTCAAATAAATTTAGTTATTAGTTCATATGAAATATTATTATATTCTTTGCTAGCACAGAGAATATTGTGAACAAATTAAAATTTTTTATTTGGAATAAAAAATTAAATTATATCTCTTTATTGAAATATATATGCGATATATATTTGATATTTATAATTAATATTTAATTTATATAAGGAATGTATACTAATACTAATTCCTCATTATGTAGAATCCAATTTAGAATTGGACTGGAAAAGTTCATACATGTCGGCATCTTCAACCCATTTAGAATGGGATTAAGGAAAACTTTGGACTTCATGGAAAGTCCATGTAGAACTCGGCAGACTCAAACATATTAAGAATAAGTTTCCGATTTTTCTCTAGAAAAATTATATAAAGTTTATTTTTGGAATAAACTTTTACCCTAAGTAAATCATTACCTCAACCAAATAGAAAACGGGTTTGTAGGTGATGCTATATGAAGGGTGATAGAGAAAATTTGCCGCATTATTAATTCTTGAGAAGAAAAATACTTTGTGAAAGTGAGAGTGCAATACAAAGCCAAGAGAGAAAATACAATTACAAGAAAAGTGTTTCTTGTTCTTCTAATTTGAGTTGAGATTTTTCAGAAAAATTTCAGCACAAGTTTTTCGTTTAATTTTGTTCGCGGGTTTCATTGATTAAAGAGTTGATAGCAAGGCTCGGTCTCGGTGTGGATACGCATAGAGTCTTCGCATTATCGAAGAAATTTTGAAACGAGACTCTCTTCACCAGGTACGTCTTAGATCCGATCTTTGGCATGTAAATAAATGTTAAACACAAAAATATTTGCCTAGGATTGTTATTATCTTCCGCTGCGTGTTATGAACACATATATGCAATCCTTCAATTAGTTTATTTTTCAATTACATTGGGTAGAGGTGTACCAGGTCGGGTTGGTTCGGATTTTTCGATTACCAAACCAAACCATTTGTGTCGTGTTATTAAATCTAAAGATCAAACCAAACCAATAAAAGCTGAGTTTTTAAATCTCATTTTTCTCGAGTTTTTCGGATTTTTGGGTTTTCTTAAAAGCTGAGTTTTTAAAAGCTGAGTATTTGTGCTCCAAATATTTATTTAATCCTAGTAAGACAGAATGTTCAACAATAAAGTTAATAAAATCGCATAAATTAATCTTATTAATAAGCCATAATAAAAATGAACATAATAAGTGTTGAGAGATAGATTGATTCTGAGTTTACAGAGAGAAGAGAGGAATCTCAGAGATGAACTACTCTGTGTATTAAAGTAAAATGAAGTAGTTAATGCTTACATATGTACAACTCTACTATATATATATATAACACAACTCCTATGTCCTAACTAACGGAATTAATTAGCTAGCCTATTGTAACTGTACAACTACAATTGCCTATGTACAACTTTCATTGCTATGACTAATTTCTACACTCCCCCTCAAGTTGGGTGGTGAAAAGATATTTATCATCCCCAACTTGCCAACCATTTCACTATGCAATTGTTTCCTGAGTGCCTTAGTCAATATATCTGCAATTTGGTTCCTGCTTGAGACATGTGCTGTTTTGATCAGCCCCTGTTGCAATTTTTCTCTAATAAAGTGGCAATCAATTTCTATGTGCTTTGTACGCTCATGGTACATTGGATTAGAGGCAATTTGTAAAGCTGCTTTGTTGTCACAATGAAGCTCCATAGGTAGAACAACCTTTAATCCCAATTCTTCCAACAATCCATGCACCCATACCAATTCAGCCACAGCGGTGGCCATACTTCCATACTCAGCTTCTGCTGAACTTCTTGATACAGTACTCTGTTTCTTGGATTTCCATGAAATGATAGAATCTCCCAGTTTTATACAATATCCTGTGACTGACTTCCTGGTCATTGAGCAAGATGCCCAATCTGCATCACAAAATACAGTCACTTTTCCACTAGTTTTGTTGCTCATCAGCAGTCCATGTCCTGGTGAATCTTTAACATATTTTACTACCCTTAAAACTTCTTCATAGTGAGACTGTTTTGGAGTATTCATAAACTGACTCATAACCTGAACTGCAAAAGATATGTCAGGTCTTGTGATTGCTAGGTATAATAGCCTCCCAATTAACCTCTGATATACTCTTCTGTCCTCTAGATCTTCATCAGTTGTTTGTCCTCCACAATGCTTATCATATTCTACACTGGTGAGCTTCAAGTTTTGATCCAAAGGTGAGTCAGTTGACTTTGCTTCTCCCAATCCACATTCTGATACAAGCTCCAGTGCATATTTCCTTTGGTTCATGAGAATACCCTTGCTTGACCTTGCAAACTCAATTCCTAGAAAGAATCTCAATTCTCTCAGGTCTTTCATTTTGAAATTTTCATTCAGAACAGTTTTAGCCTCTTAAATCAGCTCATGATCACTACATGTAATTAACAGGTCATCAACATAAACCAAGATAATAACTATGTCACTATTATGTCTCTTGGTGAATAGAGAATAGTACAACTTGCTTTGTGTGAAGCCAGAATGTATAAGAGCTGAGGTGAGTTTCAAATTCCATTGTCTACTAGCCTGTTTGAGACCATAGAGGGATTTGAGAAGTTTGCACACCTTAGTCTCCCCCTGACTACCAAATCCCTGAGGCAAATACATGTAGACCTCTTCAGAGAGATCCCCTTGTAGGAAAGCATTGTAGACATCCATTTGGAATAAAGGCCAATTATGTTGAGCTGCAATGGCCACAACACTTTTGACAGTGACCATTTTAACCACTGGAGAAAAAGTCTCATGATAATCAAGGCCCTCTTGTTGAGTGAACCCCTTTGCTACAAGTCTTACCTTAAACTTTTCCACAATCCCATCAGCTTTGTACTTTACCTTAAAGACCTATTTACACCCAATGGGAGTTTTACCTGCAGGTAAATCCACTAATTCCCAGGTGTGATTGTCATTGAGATCCTGAAACTCAAGGTTCATAGCCTGAACCCAATTACTATCTCTAACAGCCTGCTGAAAAGAGTAGGGCTCAATAATAGAAGAGAAAGCAGTAAGACAAGCTTTATAGGAAGGAGATAAGGCAGAGTAACAGAGAGAAACAGATAAAGGATAAGTAGTGTGAGAGGACTTAGTGCCAGGGACATAGTCTGTGAGCCAAATAGGAGGCTTAGAGGTTCTAAGAGACCTTCTAAGACCAGGAGGTGAGGAAGGAGAAGAATAAGGCAACTGACATGGAGATAGAGGAGAAAGAGAAGTAGCAGGAGTAGGAGACAATAAAGGAGAGGTAGAGTTGGAGTTAAAAGGGGTGTCTGAGGTGGAAGATGAAGGAGAAGAGATGACATGAGTAGAGATTGAAGGTATAGCTGAACTTGGTATGGGAATGGCAGGAAAATTATCATCAATAGGTGGAGTGGCAGATTTAGGAGGAAATATATGAGTGGAATCAGGAGTGGGATAACACAGAAAGGTAGACTTAGGATGCTTGAAAGGAAACACATTTTCCCTAAAAGATACATTCCTACTGACAAAGAAAGTGCCACTGGAGATGTTGTATAGTTTGTAACCTTTTTGAGTTTCTAAGTATCCCATTAAGATGGCAGGAATGGCTCTAGAAGCAAATTTGTCAAGGGGGTGAGGAGTAGTGGCATAACAGAGACATCCAAACACTTTGAGGTGAACAAATGAGGGTGAATACCCATGAAACAACTCAAAAGGTGATTTCCCTGAAAGTGCTGAAGATGGCAGCCTATTAATAAAGAAAGCTGTTGTGAGAACACATTCCCCCTAGAACTTTAAAGGTGCATGAGCTTGAAATCTAAGAGCTCTAGCCATTTCAAGTAAGTGTCTATGTTTTCTTTCAGCCACTCCATTTTGTTGTGGAGTGTGTACACAAAAACTCTGATGGACAATTCCAAGAGAAGTAAAGAGTGTGGAAACTTGTGAATTAAAAAATTCAAGGCCATTATCAGTTCTAATCACTTTAATAGTGGTAGAGAATTGTGTTTTAGCTAAGGTGTGAAAGGATTTGATCAAAAGAAAAGCATCACTCTTCATTCTCATCAAATAAAGCCATGTCATTCTAGAGTAATCCTCCACAATAGTGAGGAAGTATCTATATCCATTGTAAGTACATTGTCTATATGGACCCCACACATCCATATGTATAATTTCAAAAGGAGATACAATTTTCTTGACACTATTAGGAAATGGAAATCTAGTTTGCCAAGCTAAATGACAAACAGTACAAGACATAGAGTCATTATTTAACAATTGGTGTTTCAAGAAAGGTATTTTTTGTATGACAGTAATTGGTGCATGCCCAAGTCTTTGATGCCAAATGTTGCAGTGGCTGGATTCCAGTAATGAGGAGTGAGATGAGTTTGAGGCTGGTGTATGAAGAGTTGGAGTAGAGCTTGGAACTGTAGTAGGTGTACTGAGTAATGACAAGGAAGATTGCTCAGGTCCTTTGACTGGTAATGGCTTCTTGGTAGGTTGAAGTATGTAAAGACCATCCTTCTCCTTACCAATCTCCCTCACTTTGCCAGTGCAAAGGTCCTGAAAGATGCAAAATTCAGGGAAGAATAAAGCACAACACTTCAATTCCTTGGTGAGTTTAGAGACTGATATCAGATTATATTGAAAATTTGGAACATGTAACACATTATACAATGACATATCATTTGGTAATGTCAAAGATCCTCTGTGTGTTACTGAAGTTGTGTGTTCATTTGGCAGATGTACTTTGTTGAAATTGGACTTAACAGGAGTAGATTCAGTTAAAAGGTTCAGACTAGAAACTATATGGTTTGAGGCTCCAGTGTCAATCACCCAAGAATCAGGTTCAGAACCGCAAAGTAAGCAAGTATTAAGAAGTTCTTTTATACCTGCCATATTAGCTCTTGCCTCTGCAACAGTTGGCTCTTGGTTGATCAGCTTCAAAAGATGTTGGTACTGATCTGCAGTGAACATTGGCAAAGCACTGTGAGTTGGTGTATGACTAGCCTATGGTTCTTCCACAAAATTGGCATTATTTGCTGATGCTCCCCTGTAATTCCTTGAACCATGTGACCTGTCAAATCCCTTTCTTCTGTTAAACTTATGACCTGTGTGAGCACGTGATTTTTGCCTCACGAAAATTACTCCAAAATAATTCAAAAAAATAATAATAAAAACATTTTTTGCTTAGAGTGCAATTTTCTAGAATTCGTATGGCGTTTATTAAATATTGGTGTTATGTCCGTAAATGTCTACTTTGTCTGTTAAAATGAAGGATAAAATAAAAAAAACACATGTTGCATGCATAATTAGGATTTAATTATGCATTTAAGAGTTAATTAAAATAAAATCGCAAAAAATATGCATATTCTATTTTTTTTTTAAATGTTTCACTGTGTGATTAATGTTATGTCTATGTGTTAATAATTGTTAAAGGTTGATTAATGTCTTGTAAAGTTAATTTTTGTTTTTATAATTTTTAGGATTTTTAATAATTAAATTGGAAATTAAAAAAGAGTGGAAAATAATAGGCAAAAACAGACTGGGTCAATTAATTGAAAGGGCAGGCCCAAAACAAATCAAACCCCCTCAGCCCAATCCAAACACCCCATGTCCGGTCCAATTTAATCAAACCAAACGACAACGTTTGGTGACATTTTATCAAGGACCGTTGGATCAAACCCATCCAACGGCTGAGATCCCATATTCATTACCCATAACCCTTACCCGACCCACTGCCCCGATCCAATCCTTTCCCTCAACTTAAACCAAACGACGTCGTTTGGTTAAGTGAAACGATCCTGACCGTGTATCTTACTTGATCGGATGGTCAATATGCATCCACCCCTTCCCTATATAAATCCTAAACCCATACCCCGACCCCCTAACTAAACACCCCCCCTCTCCACTGTTCATCATCCTCTCCAAATCACACCCCTAACCCTAGCCGCCCTCATTCCTCATTGCCTGAAACCCGGCGGCAACAACGCCGCCGGTCACCACCTTAACACCCCTGAACCCCCTGACCATCCTCTATCCGAATCTGTTAGCCACTTGGCTCGAATCCTCCTAAAAAGTTCTCGAATCTTCATTTGAAGATTCGAGCCAAACTCAGATCCAAACCAACCACCCCCAAATTAACATCGTAGCTTCCCCTAACTACCCTAGCTATGGATCTGGTGTTTGTTTGGTTCGAATCATCTCAGAGTGCTTCGAATCTTCTTTTGAAGGTTCGAACCAAACATGAACTCACTCAGATTCGTTCCAAACTAACACCAAATGACCCCTAGGCATCCCTCACCCTTGTGTCATCTTTGGTTTCTGTCGAATCTGCCCAGAAGTGTTCGAATTTAAGATCCAAGAATCAGAAACCCTAAAAATTTCAATTTTTTGGGTTCTGCCCCAAATTAAATAAAATGTTGGGGTCTAATCGACCTTAGTCGAAGTATTTTCAATTGAGAATACTTCGACTAAGGTCTGTTTGATTTCAAAAGTCCAAATCCAAGTTGACCCTGTGTCCGTATGAAATTGAAGATTCAGAGGTATTTTCCTATTTCTTTTGTTTCCTACATATGTTGTTGCCTATTTTAGTTGTCTGTTAATTTTTCATATTTTTGTTTGTTTAATTCTGTGATTCTGTCTCATACCCGCTTACTTGATCAAAGTGTGAATTGTTTATGTTGGTTATGTTTGTTTACAATGTGTGTAACCGACTCGATTAAGTTCGTCGATTAGTTATATTATAAAATTCTGTTTACGAAAATGCTGATTGAAATAATCTGTTTATAAATTGATTGTTGGCAAATGTTATGGATAGTCAGTTGACTAATACTCGTTAATTAAATCATCTTTGTTTGTAATTCAATAAGATGTTGTGTGTATGTTGATTTCTGAGCATTAAGTTTCAGGCAGTGTCAATATATTGACAATGCTCCTGTGTTTGTGTGATCTTAGTTCAATGTTGAAGTTCAGTTTGAATTGTTATGCTGAATTCAGTATAGTGTTATTGTGATGTGGGGTTTGAATTCAAGTTTACACGGGTTGATTAGATATAACTATGATAGGATTTGATTAGATAGTGTTAATAGGATTGGTTATAGTTGTTTGAACAGAGTGTAGAATCTGTTCTGATTTTTGTATTAAGAACAGTAATAACAGTAGGATTTCAGGGTTGTTTTGGGAATGAAACAGTGAAAGTCATATGATAATGTTAGTGTGCTGTTGGTGGATTGTTAATGGCTATAATCTAATAAGATAATGGGAAACAAAGGGTAATAGGAATGCTGAAATTCAGGAAAAGATCACTTAATGGGATTTAAAGTAGTAAAAGCAGTTTTTAATGGGAATTTCTGATATTTAAAAGAAGAAGGGGGTCCAAGCAGCACTAAAAGGAAAGGGGCAGACCTGTATAAATACAAGGACTCAGATTTTAAAGGAGAGGGAGATTTTAGAGAGAGATTTGAAGAAGAAACTGATATCTGCTTTTAAGAGAGAGAATTCAGATTTTAAGAGAAGAAAAAAAAACCAAAAAGAGAGAGAGAGAAATCTGAAAATTAGATAGACACATTGAAGAGAAAGAATACACATAGAGGGAGATAAAAAGAAAGAAAATTAAGCAGAAAAAAAATCAGAAATAGAAATCTGAAGAGGAGGAAGAAAACAGAAAAAGAAACAAAAAAGAGAAAACACACACACACATACAATCTGAAACAGACGTCGAAGAAGAAAAGAAAAATCAGAAACATTGTTTTCTGGAATCTGTCCGGGTCTGTTTTATTGGTATTGTTTGGTTCAAATCTGAAATTTTTCTTAATATTCTGTTACTGCTCGTCTGGTTTCACGGGTCTTGATCAAACCTGCTGAGTTATTGGTATATTCTGCTGCTTTGCTGCTGCTGTCACTGCTGAAATTTATTTCTTCTACCTTCATTTCCAGGTACATATTTTTAAGACTCATGTTGTGAAAAGAACATTGGAAGAAAAGATGAAGTTTGGGATTATAATTATGTCTTTTACTTGTTTAAAGCTATTAGTTTAAATTTCAATTTTGTTTTGAGTTATTTAACATGGTAGTATGCTTGACATAACGACTATAGTTAATCATTCCCATTGGAAGTTCGCATAAGTATTGTAATAATGTTATATATTTCGGAATTTTCATTAAGTGAAGTCATGATTGAATTATCAAGGTAGGGAACATGGCATAAAATGGGCCATTAATTACATCCCGTAACATTGTTAGCTAAATGTAAAGTAGAATGGAAGTATCAAGAAATTACATTATTAGTATATCTTGTAAAAAATATGATTTTGTTTAGATTGATATAAGTTATATTTTCATATATGGCATGATGACGTGTATATATATAATCATATGAGTAAAGTGAGTTGATATAGCTCGTTACGATGTTAGAATATTTTGAACGGTTCAGGCGTACAACTATGTTGCATGTAATGCAATTTTATTGAATCGATTCGAATAATAATTTTTTTTTACCAACTTGATGCCTATCTACCATCGTAAACAAATTAACCAAATGATTACAACTTTGGACTAAAAACAAGTAATATAGAAAGTAATTAGGTTTGTAGATTATAACAATTTTTTTAAAAAAATATATAAAAAATAGTATTCACCTCAAATAGAATAATGAAAATTCTTGGAAAATATCATTTCCTTTCTTACATCAATTCTTTCCCAATGTTTATACGTAATTCACATGTTGTTTATTTGAGTAGGCAAATATTGTATTCACTATAAATGGTAGTATTAATCACGTTGTTCATTTTTACTCCTTAAATTCGAATGGCTTGGAGGAATATAATTTATACGCGAAAAAATATAATTTGCGGTTAACACTCAATAATTGTGAACTCTTTTCAAAGAATTTAAGGGCATCTCAAATAGGGATTTCTCATGATTTTTCACATAAAAATAATATGGATGTAATAAATAATTTGTAAACAAATTTATATTACCATCAAGAATATATTTGTGATTAGGGATACGTTCGCGTAACCTGATTATATTTCTAAAAGCAATTCGGATTATGCGTTCGCGCAACTTCGAGCGAATATTTAATAAAAGGGATTTCTCCGAGGATGTTAAAATAATTTCATATAACCCGAGATGTGCAGTTCACTGTTTAAATATAAGGGTGACGATGTTCTTAATTTTATTTTAAATTTCGAACGTATGATATTTTAATAAAAAATATTGTCAATCTTATTGTGTGCATGTATGCGTGACACGATTCTTTACGTTTATAAAAATAGACAAGGCAAATATACGTACGCGTGATTCGTTTCAAGAAAATCTTTAATTTGTAAACAATCTAAACGAAAGCGGTAATAAAATCAGGTAACAAGAAAAAGGGTATTTAGTAAATCAAGATAATTAAGCCAAGAATAAGAACAGTTAAGCGACCGTGCTAGAACCACGGAATTCGGAAATGCCTAACACCTTCTTCCGGATTAACAGAATTCCTTACTCAGGATTTCTGGTTCGCAGAATAACAAACAGAGTCATATTCTCCTCAATTCAGGGATTAAAACTGGTGACTTGGGACGCCTTAAAATTCCCAGGTGGCGACTCTGAAACAAATAAACAAATCCCATTTCGACTGTCCTTCAATTGGAGAAAACTCCCTACGCGCCCTCGCGGGGCGGAAAAAAGGAGGTGTGACAGCTCTGGCGACTCCGCTGGGGATTAATATTGAAAACCGTAACCCAGAACCACTGGTTCAGGGTTTAAAGAATTCGAGCTTTAAATAACTGTTATATTTGGCTTTATTTATTATCTGATTTTTTTACATGATATATGCCCAATGTGCTAAATTACACTTTTACCGCTTTAATATTATTTGAATTATGAATATATACAACTGCTACGAAACCCCCTTCTTTCTGAGTCTTCTAAATTTATGGTGCACACGTGCGCGTGGCCCACCTTTCTGTTAAAGTCATACCAAATAAGACGAAGTTGAGACAAGTAACTAGGCCGGGTAGACTTTCGTGCTCCCGGTACGTTGCCCCCACTTCGGCTCAAACTGTCCGTTTGGGTGAGCCAGGTTTAGAACAATATGCCTCAGGTTTTTCACCTAGAATAACTCAGCCATGTACCGGATCCCTAGTAGGAACGTCTATTTGCATCATGTACATTTGGCCTTGGAGACTCAACACAGGGGTTGGGTCTGTCTAGGACAGGTGAACCCGAAATAAAAAGACCATCCTGATGCATCCTACTTGCTACCTGTGCATTCATTTGCCTCGGATTTGCTTGTTGACCAGCTTAATTGAAAATATTTTTGAGAGCCGAGGAATAAAATGGGTTATTTTTAGAAAATTCCCAAAAAATAGTTTTAAATCTTGAAATAAAAAGTGTTTAATAAATAAAAATTGAAAATGATTTTTTTAGTGTATATTTTCAAAATGAGTCTTGACTTTATTAAAATTAAATTTCAGATACAAAATGAGCACCACACAAAACCCCCCATCCACGAATACAAACGAGTTTCTATTTCAGCTTCAAATGTGGTGGTATGAATTAGGCGAAGATGGTCAAAAATGGGTCGTCAAGCATTTGGGAAATCTCACGGATATTATGAAAGTTAAACCCCGTGATGATCTGATTGCGGCATTAGTAACTTTTTGGGACCCTGTTCACAATGTCTTTCGTTTCTCTGATTTCGAGCTTACTCCTACATTAGAGGAGATAGCTGGATATGCTGGTTTTGACGGAAGTCTAAGAAATCAAAACCTAATATTTACAAAGGCTCCCTCGGTACATCGATTCTTCGGTCTTCTGAACATCGGTAATCAAATCAGGAAAAGCAATGTCATCAACGGATGTTGTTCTTTCAACTTCTTGTATTCAAGGTTCGGAAAGCCAGATGGATTTGAAATTCACGAGAAAGGCCTTACTAACAAGCAAAACAAAGACACCTGGCAGATTCACCGTCGCTTCGCCTTCATAGTGGCTTTTCTAGGAATCATGGTCTTCCCAAACAAAGAGCGAACAATTGATATTCGCACCGCGAAAGTTGTGCAGGTCCTTACCACCAAGGAAAATCACACCCTTGTCCCAATCATTCTTTCAGACATTTATCGGGCGTTGACTTTATGTAAATCAGGAGCAAAAGTCTTCGAAGGATGCAAAATTTTGTTGCAAATGTGGGTGATTGAACATCTCCAACATCAGCCCAAGATCATACAGTATGGGCCAAGCAATGATAATTTCATCGAGAGTTATGAGGAAAGAATAAAAGATTATAAGTCCCCAGAAGGGATAGAAGCCTGGGTATCTCATCTAAGGGCTTTAATGGAAAATCAAATTGAGTGGACTTTGGGATGGCTCCCGATGAGGGAAGTGATACACATGTCAACCTCAAGTAGTTATTTGCTACTATTGGGATTGAGAAGCATCCAACCATATGCGCCACTAAGAGTTCTAAGACAACTAGGGAGATACCAAGTAGTTCCTGATGATGAAGATTTGAGTATGCAAGTAATCGAATTACACCCGGAAGCCACTATTCCCGAGGCTCTAATTCAGTAGATGTGGAATGGATGTCGATACTTGAAAAGTGATACTCAAGTCCCAGACACTACAAGGGGTGAGATAAATCCTGGATATGCAAGGTGGTTCGAGAAACGGTCTCGCGTGGATGATGTACCAGAACCCGAGCTAAGTAGTCCAACAAAAAGACCCCATGTTCAAAACTTTAATGATAAAATCCAAGAGCGGTTGATTTGGGGAGAAAAAGAAAAGGGGTACAAAGCAACTATCCATGCCCTAAAGGAAAATCTGAGGAGCCTCAGTCTGGAGAAAGATTTGCAAGCACAAGAAGCCGAAGGCGAGAAGAAGAGTCTAGCTTGTGAGAAGGAAAATCTTCATGCTCGATTTCAAAAAATGAAAAAGGCTTCTGAAACACCAATGAGGAGTTGGAAGGATCAAAAAATCATCGCCAATTTTTTTGAAAGAATGCAAGATTATGATTACATTCTTGCTAAAAACGAAAAGGCGTTGAGCAAAGCAAAAGAAAGAATCCAACAATTAAACGAAGAAGCCAGATCTAATAAGGAACGCCAAGTAAGGCAATCCGAAGAAGACAGGGCACAATTCAAGAAGGAAAAAGACCATTGGATACGATCAGAAGACCAACTTCGTGCACAACTAGAAGAGGCAAGAAGATACAACAGAGAACATCAACAAGCGGACATCGACAGAGAAAGAGCGCAGGCAAGATTAGAGCAGGCCAGACTCCAAGCTCTATTAGAGTCAGCTCTAGATCGTGAAGACCGTGTCAGAGATATAGCCACCACTCGCCAGCAGCAATTGCAGAACCAAGACCAACGTCTCCAAGATTTCAGGGCACAAATCCACGACCTGGCGGTCTACACCTCTCAAAGTTATGTAAACTGCCAAGGAATGGATTATGAAAGGTTTACAGAGCATGCACCCATTTTTGCCCATCATCTAGCAATGGAGTTGGAAAGGATGTATCGTACGCTGGGAGGTCATCCAGGTCAAGCCCCACATTGAGCAGATAATCCAATGATTGACAACAAAAGTGGAAAGTGGGGCATGTTGTGAGATGTTAAGAGTTGTATCTTTTATTTTGATTTAAGTGTGTGTGTTTCAAACCATTTTCTTATAAGTTTTTCAAATGTAATGTTTGTTCCATCTTTGTATAATGAATAAAAGTGTTTGCCTTACGGTCCGAACTACGCAAGGTCTGATTCATGCGGGGGCATGATACGTAGGCAATCTCTATAAGATTTGACCACAATAAGGAATATAATAAATAAAATAAAAGTGAGTAACAATAAAAATTTCAAGAAAGCTGGGACGACACAAGCAGCCAAGCAAATGCATAATAGAAAGGGGTTACTTGTCTAGGAGCATTGCATCTTAACGTGTAATTATATATGTGTTAAACTCTCAAAACTAACAAGTTTGTTCATTTCCAGAATTCAAGCAGTTAGTTTCTCTAAAGAGTATACTGACATATTATCATTATCACACGAGATCAAAAGGACCAATACCCGAAAGTATGTCTATCCCAGATGTTGACACAGGTATTGAGCTAGAGGAGATGGATGTCGGGAAAATGAAAGAAGAGATGTTTAAACTCAAGCAGCAAATGGCTGAGATGTACCAGGCCTGGTCTACAGGGCAGTTACCCCCATCTTACCCAACTAACCCTGCTCCATCAATGGCCCAAACTCAGGATAATCTTACCACTGAATTATCCCCAAATTTCCCCATCTACCAACACTACCGAGGCACCACCTCTCAGACACCGCAATCTCCCCCTCCTAAACCAGTTCCATACTTTCCTCCACCTGTAACTCCTGTTTTTGTGGCACCTCCCATAGCTACACTCCACAAATCTCCTAGTGAGCCTACATTCCAGGCCCAGGACAACCAATATTATCCCCCGGAGCCCACCCTCAAAGCCTCCGAAATCCATTCAACTACTCCTCGTTTTGACCTCCCAACCGAAATTGACAAGCCAGCCAAAAATGCTGAACAAGAAGAGATGTTCAGGAAGGTCAAAAGTCTAGAAAAATCGTTCCGAGACATGCAAGGATTAGGTGGGCAAGTCAGTGTAGCATACAAGGATTTGTGCTTGTTCCCAAATGTACAATTACCAGTTGGCTTCAAGATGCCTAAATTTGACCTATACAATGGGCATGGCGACCCAGTAGCCCACTTAAGGGGTTTCTGCAGCAAGATGCGAGGAGCTGGGGGAAATGACGAATTATTGATGGCTTACTTCAGTCAAAGTTTAAGCGGATCAGCTTTGGAGTGGTATACACCCCAGGACCATGGGAGATAGTACACCTGGGATGACCTGGCACAGGCATTCGCATACCATTTCCAATACAATCTGGAAATCATCCCAGATCGACTATCTTTGACAAAATTTGAGAAGAAACACAATGAAAGTTTCAGAGAGTATGGCTTCCGGTGGAGAGAACAGACAGCAAGAGTCGATCCTCCTATGAAGGAGAGTGAAATGGTAGACTACTTCCTCCAAGCCTTGGAACCAACTTACTATGCTCATTTGGTTTCAGCGGTAGGGAAATCATTCAACGAAGTAGTGAAGATGGAAGGTATGGTGGCAGAAGGCCTCAAGACAAATAAAATCATGAGCTATTCAGCAATTAAGGCAACTACTCAAGCTATTCAAGGCGGGGTAGGAGGAATCGGAAGAAAGAAGAGGGAGGAAGCAGCGGTAGTTGATTCAGGAATTTGGTCGGGACCCAGAGGTTCACCGCCTTACTATAATCAACAACGACCTCGCCAATCAACTTACCACCGCAATTCATCCCAACACTACTATCACCCTTCGGAACCTCATTTTTTCATTAAACATGCACAAGCATACAATCAGCCACCTGTTCACGCTAATTGGCGTGCTCCTGCCATACCAGGTACTTACCCACGAGCCTATCCCGGACCAGGTTTCAGGCCTAGGCCAGCATTCAGGGGAGAAAGGGAACAGAAAAAGAAGACCTACACTCCATTGGGGGAGTCTTACACTAGTCTGTTCCACAGGCTGAGACAGCTGGACATGCTAAGACCAATACAATCCAGGCTACCCAATCCTCCTCCAAAGAATCTGGACTACACCATTAGCTGTGAGTATTGTTTCGGTACACCAGGCCATGATACAGAAAAATGCTGGCATTTTAAAAATGCAATACAAGAGCTGATTAATACTAATAAAATCGAGGTTCAAACCCCCGAAGCTCCCAATATCAACAGAAATCCAATGCCAGCCCATTAGGAGGATAATTTGATAGAAATAGTACAGGTTGATGGGGAGACAAAGAAGCCGTCACAAACCGTCATGATGATCAGGTCTCATGAAGCCAAGCCGGATAAGCAGTTAACAGAGGAGAAGTCGGTACCTAAGCAGAACAGAAATAGTGATGAACCATTTGTGGTAGTCGAGAAGGGATCTTCGAGCAAAGTAGCCACAAAGCAAGAAAGGCCGAAAGTGATAGTACCAGGGGTTACCAACAAACCCATTGTATTCGTGGAAGGAGCCCGTACAGATCGGGTTATTATCAAACCTGTAACCCAGCTACCAGTGATCAACAACAAAGCTATTCCATGGAACTATGAACGGGTGACTGTAATGTACAAGGGAAAAGAAGTCAAGGAAGAAGTCTGTGAGGTGCAAGGCTTGACTCGTTCGGGAAGATGTTTTACTCCCGAAGAGTTAAGAAAAACTAAAAATAATCCAACACCAATAAAGAGAGCTGTAACGGAAGAAGAAGCGGAAGAGTTTTTAAGAAAAATGAAACTCCATGACTATTCTGTTGTGGATCAATTGAAGAAGACACCCGCTCAAATTTCATTGTTGTCATTACTGATCCATTCAGAGGAGCACCGTCTGGCTTTGATGAAAATCCTGAATGAGGCTCATGTTCCTGAAAAAATCTATGTAAATCATTTGGGAAGAATAGCCAACCGAATCTTTGAGGCAAACAAAATTACATTTTCTGATGATGAATTGCCTGTGGAAGGTACTGAGCACAACAGAGCTCTTTACCTCACCGTGAAATGTGAAAACTCCGTAGTAACCCGGGTATTGGTTGACAACGGGTCAAGTGCAAACATCTGCCCTCTCTCCACTTTAAGCAAATTGAAAATCAAAGAGGAGAGGATCCAGAAGAATAGTATTTGCGTACGGGGGTTTGACGGTGGAAGCAGAGATTCATTTGGCGACATAGTGTTGGAACTGACAATAGGGCCAGTTGAATTCACAATGGAGTTTCAAGTACTGGACATAACTGTTTCTTATAATCTGTTGTTGGGTCGACCATGGATCCATGCTGCTAAAGCAGTCCCGTCAATACTACACCAGGCGGTCAAGTTTGAATGGGATCATCAAGAAATAGTTGTGCATGGGGAAGAAAGTTTAAATGCTCACAGCAGTGCCATTGTACCGGTCGAGGGAATAGAAAATGACCAGGGACCATGGGTATACCAAGTGTCCGACACAGTGTCGGTAGAGAAAATTCCAGAGGGGAAGTACCTTCCGAATCCAAAGATAACCTCTGCATCAGTCATGGTAGCCTATGAAATGTTAAAAAATGGTTTTATACCCGACAAAGGTCTGGGCTCATCTTTGCAAGGAATTATACAACCAGTATCTCTCCCCGAGAACTGGGGAACATTCGGTTTGGGGTTCATACCCACCGTCAACGACGTAAAAAAGGCCAGAAAGCTGAAACAAAAGGCATGGGTTCTGCCAAAACCAGTATCACATCTATCAAAGTCTTTTGTCAAGACCGGTGCTAAAAATCGCCCGATAACAACAATTCCTAAATCCCTGGTCAATCCTGAGGAGGAATTAATTAAAAGATTCGAGAAATTGTTTGACGATGTGAATATGGTAGAAAGCGGGGAAGGTTGTACCAACGCAGAATTTCAATTCGTTGGGCCAGAAACAAAGCTTAATAATTGGAAAGCCACTCCTCTCCCCATTCGAAAGGAGTCTTGGTAGTTTATTTTGATTTTCTTTCAGTTTGTTTGGGTTACCTCAAGGTTGTAATCCCAATGCTTATCTTACAGTTTGTTTGAAGTGTGCAAACCTTGTTATCTTTCATCATCCAATAAAATATAGTTTCCTTTTTCATTATCATTCCTGATAGTTTTTTTTCCTTTCTTCTTTTTCTGTACAGTTCTTTTTACGCTGGCTCTAGTGATATGGCATGCATGAGGAATCCTCAGCCCAGTCTTAAAAATCAATCTGGTTCCGAAATAATAATTCAAGAAATATATTGTGATTATGAATCAGAATATGATGAAGATGAGGTTTTTGAAGAGATTAGTAAAGAGTTAATTCACTTTGAGGAAAAAACCAAACCTAAACTGAGTGATACCGAGGACATCAATATAGGGGATACGAGTAATATCCGGGAAACTAAAATAAGTGTCCATCTCGAACCAAGGATCCGAGAAGAGTTAATTAAAGCACTCATAGAATTCAAAGATGTTTTTGCATGGTCATATGACGACATGCCGGGCCTGAGCACTGATTTAGTGGTTCACAAATTGCCCACCGATCCAATGGTGCCTCCTGTCAAGCAGAGGCTGAGAAAATTCAAGCCTGATATGAGTGTGAGAATTAAGGAAGAAATCACCAAACAGTTGGAAGCAAAGGTCATTCGAGTCACTCGATATCCTGTTTGGTTAGCTAATATCGTTCCTGTGCCAAAGAAAGACGGCAAAATTAGAGTATGCGTCGACTACCACAATCTCAACAAAGCAAGTCCGAAGGATAATTTCCCATTACCCAATATCCATATTTTGATCGATAATTGTGCCAAGCATGATATATGATCTTTCTTGGATTGTTATGCCGGGTATCATCAAATTCTAATGGATGAAGAAGATGCAGAAAAGACGGCATTCATCACACCATGGGGAACTTATTGCTACCGGGTAATGCCATTCAGTTTGAAGAACGCCGGAGCAACCTACATGAGAGCGATGACCACAGTGTTTCATGATATGATACACAAGGAGATTGAGGTATACGTGGACGATGTGATCATAAAATCAAAGCATCAGGCCGACCACGTTGGGGATTTGAGGAAATTCTTCTTAAGACTTTGCAGGTACAACCTCAAGCTTAACCCTGCCAAATGCGCATTTGGAGTTCCATCTGGAAAGTTGCTGGGATTCATAGTCAGTCGGCGAGGCATCAAGCTAGACCCATCAAAAATCAAAGCCATCCAAGAATTGCCACCTCCAAGGAACAAAACTGAAGTAATGAGTTTGTTGGGAAGGTTGAATTACATCAGCAGGTTTATTGCTCAGCTTACGACAACCTGTGAACCTATTTTCAAATTGTTGAAAAAGGATGTTGCGGTCAAATGGACCGATGAGTGTCAGGAGGCGTTTGATAAGATAAAAGGATACCTGTCAAACCCACCCGTGTTAGTCCCGCCAGATCCAGGAAGACCTCTGATTCTTTACTTGACGGTCTTGGAAAATTCATTTGGTTGTGTATTGGGGCAACATGACCTCACCGGCAGAAAAGAACAGGCCATCTACTACCTTAGCAAGAAATTCACAACTTATGAGGTTAAGTATACTCATCTGGAAAAGACATGTTGCGCTCTAACGTGGGTAGCTCAGAAGTTGAAACACTATTTGTCGTCCTACACTACTTACCTCATTTAGCGTCTGGATCCGTTGAAATATATTTTTCAAAAGCCTATGCCAACGGGAAGACTTGCAAAGTGGCAGATATTGCTCACAGAATTCGACATCGTCTATGTGACTCGAACTGCAATGAAAGCCCAAGCACTGGCCGATCATTTAGCCGAAAACCCGGTCGATGAGGAGTACGAGCCATTGAAAACCTATTTTCCCGATGAAGAAATAATGCATATCGATGAGATGGAGCAAATTGAAAAACCTGGCTGGAAACTTTTCTTTGATGGGGCCGCTAACATGAAAGGAGTCGGGATAGGAGCTGTAATCATTTCTGAAACAGGGCATCACTATCCTATTACGGCTCAACTACGATTTTATTGCACCAATAATATGGCTGAATATGAAGCTTGTATTTTGGGGTTAAGGCTAGCCGCAGACATGGGTATCCAAGAAATCTTAGTCATGGGAGATTCAGATCTTCTGGTACATCAAATTCAAGGAGAATGGGAAACCCGAGACTTGAAGCTCATACCATACCGACAATGTCTACATGATCTTTGTCAGCGGTTTCAATCAGTAGAGTTCCGGCATATTCCAAGGATCCATAATGAGGTTGCCGATGCATTGGCTACCTTGGCATCAATGTTGCACCATCCAGACAAAGCTTATGTGGATCCACTACATATTCAAGTCCACGATTAGCACGCTTATTGCAATATGGTTGAAGAAGAATTTGATGAGCATAAATATGTAATTGGGTCTAATATAGCCATTTTAACTATTTTTACTTTATTTTCGTTGCAAAAAGAAAATTTCAAAAATATATATATATAAATTTTAGTTTATGTATCTCTCATAAACTTGAAAAAATACAAAAATTGCACTTTATTTTTGTACTTTATATAATTTCGAAAATTACAAAAAATATAGTTCTATTAAGGTTTTATAGTCATTTTTAACTTTGAAAAATACAAAAATATTACCTCATATTTTATCTTAATATTTAAAAACGAAAATTACAAAAAAATAGTTTTATTAATATTTTGTAGCTATTTTAAATCTTGAAAAATATTTAAAAAAGATATAGTTTTGTTTAAATACTAGTCTTATTTTTGGTAGTTATTTTGCTTACATAGGACTAGTTAAGCAACGTGTTCCTATTTCTCGGGTCCGGGCAAAAGAATAATATTCGGGTTCAAACTACCCGGTTTTAGGCCTAATTTTCGGACCTAGCCCATAATAAACCGTGTCCAGGACACATGGGGAACCCCACCACGCGTGGGGGACACAAACCTTGAACCCCACCACGCGTGGGGCTCATCTTTATGGGCATTGTGTATCAAATACACGGACAAAAGGCCAAAGGAGGGGGATTTCGATGTTTTTGAAATAGAGGTACTGTAGATCTTCTTCTTGATAAAAGAAGAAGAAGAAAAACCTACTGAGGAGGAACAAAAACCAGTAACCCCAGCTCCCTCCATCCCTTTCGGCACCCCCACGCACCAGCCCCCTCGCCGGAACATCACCAAACGCCCACCTCCTTCACAAACGCCATAACAACCACCCTGTCACCTTCCCCCAGCTAACGACCCCGCGTCCAAACACACCGGCAAACACCCTCCTACCACCATCTCCCTTCATCCCTTCCGACACCCTCACGTCGGAACCCAGCAGCCATCGTCAACCACGGCCCAAACCACCATCAACGACCACCCCATCTCCTTCCTCCTCAAGAAAACCTAGGAAACAACCCTAGCAAAAACCTACTCCACCAGTCCGGCACCTGCTCGTCGACCACCTGCTCCGACGACACCAACTCTCTCACGTCCAAGCTCCAGCCATCGCCACCACCAAACAGTTCCACCACCAACTCCGTCCACCGTCGCCCAGCCATACCCCAGCCCAGCGAGCAGTGCTACTGCGGTTGCTGCGTTGTGTCGTCCAACCCCTCACGTCCAAACGATCACCTGGAAATACCAGTAGCAACCATGACCCATCCTCCGTCCGTTCGCGTTCGAGCTTATGGCGCGAGCTATTCCGTTTGAGCTTTGATGACTGTTTCTATGGTTTCCCATTTGAAGTCCGTTTGAGCGCCGATGTGAGGTTCCAGTTCGTTGGTTTTGTTTGCTTCATCTCGCCGACTATGGCTCCATTTCGGTTCGACAAATGAATTGTAAACCTCCAGCAGTGTTTGTAATTAGAGGTTCGTTTCTAATCTTTATTTGAGTGGATATCGGTTACTATCATGTCCGAGCTCGAACACATGTTATGTTGAAATTTTTTGTTTAAATCTGTCGAGTTTTAGTTTTGGTGTTTATGTTACTGCTATCCCAAATTGGCATGCTAGACGAAAAGTTGTGCCAAAGTGTTTTCATGATCGTGCCTAACTTGCCGAATTTGTAGTCGGATTGATTTAATAAGTCCTATCATAATTTTGCTAGTCATTATTCTGTTGGTTGCCATATGGATTAGTTATAATGTATGCTCATGATTAATTAATTTGGCAGGTTTAAACACTCTCTATTAGCCATACATCCTACTAGCCATCCATTGTTAGATTAATAAATTAGTATTTCCTTTTTAGAGACAAACAAATTAGAGAATTGTAGTTGGTTTAAGCTTACCCTTATATAAAAAAAAACAATAATATAAATGAGACGAGCCTCGCCAAATGAAAACGCACAGATTGCGGGGCCCTCACAAAATATATGTATTAAATACTCAGATTCCGGGACGGGTCGATTAGCAAATTTCACGGCCTCCCCAAAATAATAACACGATAGTCTCTTTAGGTGCGTGTTTAATAACCTACTTTCTTAAACTTGGGTGTGCATTTCATGCGACCCAAATCCAAATCCCAAAACGTCAAATAAGATATGTTCCGGATTGTGGGTGCATTTCATGTGACGCAGTCCAAAGACATGTTTTAAGCGATGTTCACATTCTTAATAATAATAATAATTAATAAAGTGGTTAAAAGATAAAATTTGCACATGGTTCATAATTGTATTAAAAATCAGATAAATAAGCCGAATATAATAGTTGAGCGACCGTGCTAGAACCACGGAACTCGGGAATGCCTAACACCTTCTCCCGGGTTAACAGAATTCCTTATCTGGATTTCTGGTACGCAGACTGTAATATGGAGTCATTCTTTTCCTCAATTCGGGATTAAAATTGGTGACTTGGGACACCCTAAATCTCCCAAGTGGCGACTCTGAAATAAATAAACCAATCCCGTTTCGATTGTCCTTTAATTGAAAAAAAAACTCCCTTGCGCCCCCCCGGGCGCGTAAAAAGGAGGTGTGACAGCTCTGGCGACTCTGCTGGGGACTGACCCAGAACCACTGGTTCAGGGTTAGAAATTCGAGCTTAGATAAATTGTTATATTTGGCTTTATCTGATTTTTTACATGTTTTGAGCCTAATGTGCTAAATGTTGCTTTTACCGCTTTGATATTATGTGAACTGTATATAAATTGTGCCGAAACCCATCTTCTTTCTGAGTCTTCTAAATCATGAAGAAGGGTGTACTTCGTACGACTTCTTTTCTGTATAGTGTCAAATCCCAATTTAGAACGAGGTTCGGACAAGTTGCTAAGCCGGTGAAGCTTCTGTATTCCCGGTACGCTGCCCCCCCTCGGCTCGAGCTGTCCGCTTGGGTAAACCAGGTCTAGAACAAACACCCAGGTTCTGAACCTAGTATAACAAAGCCACATGTCGGATCCCTAGTAGGAACGTTTATTTGCATCATATGCATTTGACTTAGGGGACTCAACACAGGGGTTGGGTCCGTCTAGGACAAGCAACCTGAAAATAATAGACCATCTTATGGCATCCTATGTGCTACATGTTGTATTCAGTCAAGGGCGAATGAGTCATTTGGTCATGTCCAGCATGATGTTATTTTAATCAAAGCATGGGGAACATTTGTGGAATCCAAGAAGCCTTGGAATTCCCTATGTCCCCCACGCTTGTTTTTTGGGAAAACACATGGGGAACATTTGTGGAATCCAAGAAGTCTTGGAATTCCCATATGTCCCCCACGCTTCATATGTTGGAAAAAGCGCATGAGGAACATTTGCGAAATCCAAGATGTCTTGGAAATCCTTATGTTTCCCATGCCACATTTTGAAAATGACAATAAATATAAAAAAATAAAAATACATATAAAAACAAGGCATGAAAATTCAAAAGATTTTGTATGTTGTCATCATTTTCCACAAATTAGAAAATCGTGAAAAGATGAGGAAATGGCAGTGTAGAGATATAACTACTTATTTTTAGAAAGAAAAAAAACAAATGTCCAAGTAGTGTCGAAACTCTGCCGAAATTTTGAGAATATAAAATAAAAAATATATATCTTATTAGTTTGTTTTATTAAGGCAAAGGAAAAGTAGAAAAAATAATCATTTTTTTGTCTTATTTTTTTTTTAAAAAAAAACATTAATAGAAAAGAAAATTGTTTGTCTTGCCATAAAAATGAAAAAAAAAGAGTCTTGTTTTTAAAATATGTGTTATTTATTTGTTTATGAAAATGACAAAATTAAAATAATCCAAAAATATTTTCTCCATTATTGGCTTCTCTAGGAAGTCTTTCTAATTGTTTTCAAAAAAAATAATATAATATAAAATAAAATAAAAAAAACAAATCCGAAAATATTTTGATTCTTTTTCAAAATTGAAAGAAAATTCAAAATCCAAAAAAAAAACATTTTGAGAAGCATTTCTTTTATTAAAAGCAAAATTCCGAAAAATATTTTCTTCTTCTTCTTTAGAATAAAGAAAAAAAAAGAGCAAATGAAAATTCAAAATATATCTTAGAAGTGTTTCTTGTAAAAAGAAAATCAATCAAAAAATGCTTCCTTTCTTCTTTTAAAGTAGTTCTTTTGCCCGAACTACGCGGGTTTGATTCTCACCGGATGTGAGATACGTAGGCAACCCTCATCGGGTCCAACCCCACCTTTTGCTAAAAAGCCAAAAGCAAATTAATAATAATAATAATAATAAAAACAAATAATAATAATAATAAAAAAAATACATGTCAAATTTTAGTTTTTGTCATAAAGAAGTCGGGTGACGCTGTTTTATCAAGACATAGCCGAATGTTCCCGAAAGGGACGCCGGAAGGCTGACTTTGCATAAACAGCCACCTTTGGGTCATTTTAAGATTTGGTCCAGTTGACCCACACAGCCTTAAAAATCTTCGTCCCCGAGACGTTGACAGGCCATGTTTGCAATATTGAGTTTCCTATTTTTTTTAAAAAAAAAATGATAAAAAGAGTCATAACTAAGTTAGGAGATGCTGTTTGTCATAAATAGCCGAATGTTCCCGAAAGAGACGCCGGAAGGCTGACTTTGCGTAAACAACCACCTTTTGGGTCATGTCTAGGAGTTTGGTCCAGTTGACCCACACAGCCTTAAAAAGCTTCGTCCCCGAGACGTCGAAAGGCCGTGTTTGCAACACAAGGTTTTTATCGTAATTTGAAAAAAAAAAGAAGAACAAAGAGTAAACGGTCAGGTGAATGCCGTTTGGATGTTTAGTCAAAAAGAAAATGAAAAAATAAAATAAGCCGGGCCAGCTTCGGCCGCGTCTTAAACCGTTCTTGCCGAAATAGCCTTAGAGTATCTTTCAGTTGTCGAAAGGTTATTTTTCGTAAAAGAATGGACAAGTTTGTAAAGTGTCAAAATAATCCTCCCCGGCCTCAAAATTCATGTGAAAATTGGAAGGGGCCACATTTGCAAAATAACTGTTTGGTTGCATTTGTCGAACAGAGAAAGGGAGCTAGCCTTTTGTTTTTGAGTTTATAAATCTCTTGATTAGAATAATGTGGGTTGCTTGAGTTTCAAGTTTGTAGGTCATCTTCAAACCTTTGAAACTCAGTTTGTTCTAATATGAAAATGGAAAAATGTTTACTGTTGTTTATCTTTTATTGGTCCGAACTACGCAAGGTCTGATTCATGCGGGGTCATGATACGTAGGCAATCTCCATAAGATTCGACCAAAACAAAAAGAAAAGCAAAAAAAAAAGAGAATGAAAAAAACGAAATGAAAAAAAAAACGAAAAAAAAATGAAAAAATGATAACAAAAAAAAGAAAGCGAAATGAAAAAATTGAAAAATGAAAAATGAAAAATTGAAAAATGAAAAATGAAAAAATAGAAAAAAAGAAAAAATTAAAAAAAAAAAGAAAAGAAAAGATGTTGTCAATAATGAGGACCGACTAAGTCCATTCTAACCTGTTTTGTTTTGAAGCATAAACTTAAGGTGGTTGGTTTGTGGTAATCCGGACAATGACACCCAGAATCCTTTGCTTGCACCTCATAATATACAGTCTGCGGGGATCAGGTCTGATAACAGAAGCACTTGAATCCTATTGGAAACTTGTTGACGGAGGTTGCTGATATTGAAGCTGGCAATGGTCTTGACAATACCGATGCAAAGCTCAGTGGCTAAGATGTCAGTTTTGATAAAGTGGGAGGACGCCCCGTTCCTTGGTTAACAAGAAAGAAGCAGTTGGTGGCTTATTTTGTTGTCATTTCTGTTTGTTCGGATTATTAGGATTGTAATTCGGGTTTTGTTTTGTGTCAATATCTTTCTTCTTATCTTTCCATTTTTGTCATAGCAGTCTGTTTAAATTTTGTCCATTTTATGTTAGGATTTTATTCTGGTTGTTTTGTTTGTTTTATTATTCAAACCATTTCGCCGGTAGTCTAATACAAAATCGGTCTTTTGTTTAGTTCCAGTCGTCTTTTGTTTAGTCCTTTTATCATTTCGTTCAATGCCGATTCTAGGGACATGACATGCGCACACACTTTGGGCCTAGTCTTTAAAGTTAATCATAAAACCCTGGAAAGGCGATCAGACCATTTAAAGAAAATAAGGACGGTTTGAGATTATTCAGAGCTTGAGTCATGTGGAACTGGGGCAAGTTAAGCACAAAGAAAACCGTTAAAAGCAAGATTCGCCAAATTGGCATGAGGGTCGGTCATGATAATGAGAGTGTCGCCCAACGGTGCTTAGAAATGACAAAGGAAAATAAAATGTTTGACATAATTGTCAAGTCCAGCACCATCAGAAGAGACTACAAATTTAAAGTGTGTTGTTTGCACTTGGCATGTTTTGAAGGCTGAAATGACGAAGGCATTTTGTTCTGCTACCTAAACACTTTATCCTTCGTTAACCCCTTTTGAGCCTTATTTATTTTCTTTCATACCCCTCGTTCGGAATCAGTAGCAACGAAAAAAAGAAGAAAAAAAGAGAAAAAGAGAAAGAAAGAAAACAACAAAACGAAAAAGAGAGAAAAAAAAAGTAAAAGAAAAGAAAAGAAAGATAAGAAATGAGTGAAAAGAAAGTCACAAGAAAAAAAGAGGAATTGGGAACTACGTTTGACCTGATTCCTCAAAGAGGATACGTAGGCGCTTCACGACTCGGTCATAGTTTTGAAAAATGAAAAAAAATCAATTAAAATATCCCCAAGCAAGAAACTGGGGCAGATGTTGCGTTTGTTGTAAATAAATCTAGTTCCGAAGGTTGTAATTAATAACCCAAAATCGATGCATTTTTGAGCCTTTAATACCCTTTCTTTCTAACCCTATCCAAAACCCACATTACGGTCCAAAGAAAGACCTTCCGATCAGTCTTCAAAAGATGCCAAGTCAGACAAATGAAGAGTCTTACCGGCGAACATAACATTCTGTTCCACAGCATAAAGGACTCTAATCTCCAGCAGAAAGAGTCATACCGGCGACACTCCAAATCCCCAGCTGGAAAGTGATACAAATGAGAGAGTCTTATCGGTGAAAACCTTCACAGGCACCATAAGGCGATGAAAGCTGAGAGAAAAGCCAAAAATGAGAGAGACTTGATAGTGAAAACCCTTCGGGCACTGCAAGTCGAATAAGATCAAGAATCAGATGGGGAATCACCAATTGAAGATCTTGAAAGATGATTGACGGTAAAGGATAGGCCACATACGCATGTCATGGCCATTAGAGTCGGTATCTGCATTTGATATATTTTTATTTATAGTTTCTTTTGTAAAAGAGTCATCGTTTCCTTTGTCTTTTATTTTGTTTCTGTTATCTTTCTCCTTTCATAAAAATTTCCCCAATAGAGTCTGTCCGGTCAGAACAAGTATGAAATGACTTCAAAATATGCCATCAGCTTTCCAAGATGAGATCTGACTAGTATATCCAAATGGTATAGTCAGCGAGGAACAAGCGCGAGGCCAGTGTCAAAAAAGATATCCCCAGCAAAGGGAATTGACAAAAGGATTGACGAGCGTCAAGAGAGATATCCTTGCCAAAACCAAGGTTATAAACCTCCAAGGCCAAGGCCCATAGACAAAGCAAGGAGAACAGTGAGCATATTTGGGAAATTCATGCTAGACTAAAAGGTCGGGGAAATACCAGTTTCCGAGCTATGTCACAAAAGAAGAGGGATATCCCCAGCAGGAAGGGATTATCCCCAGCAAATAATATCATCCCCAACAAGTTGTGGAGCGCAGAGCAAGGAAAGAGAAAGGGAAAGCCCTCCCAGTAGGAGTATCACAACCAACCACCATGTTTTAAACTAACAACTCTTGTTTGAAACAGGTAAAGGAAATGGCATTGATGCAGAAACGCATGCCACAAGGGATATTATCAAACTGGGGCAGAAAATTTTCCTTCCATTTAGAAAATTTTCTGGAAGTCGGGTACCCCCAGCTGATAACATTTTACCCCCAACAGGTAAGTAAATAATCCCCACCAAGTTTTCCAGATAAGACATTTTCAAGTCTTAAGGACATATTGGGTTCATCCGCCCGCAAAACAGGATATGTCGGGTTCATCCGCCCTCAAATAGGATATGTTGGGTTCATCCGCCCTCAAATAGGATATGTTGGGTTCATCCGCCCTCAAATAGGATATGTCGGGTTCATCCGCCCTCAAATAGGATATGTCGGGTTCATCCGCCCTCAAATAGGATATGTCGGGTTCATCCGCCCTCAAATAGGATATGTCGGGTTCATCCGCCCTCAAATAGGATATGTTGGGTTCATCCGCCCTCAAATAGGATATGTCGGGTTCATCCGCCCTCAAATAGGATATGTTGGGTTCATCCGCCCTCAAATAGGATATGTCGGGTTCATCTGCCCTCAAATAGGATATGTCGGGTTCATCCGCCCTCAAATAGGATATGTCGGGTTCATCCGCCCTCAAATAGGATATGTCGGGTTCATCCGCCCTCAAATAGGATATGTTGGGTTCATCCGCCCTCAAATAGGATATGTTGGGTTCATCCGCCCTCAAATAGGATATGTCGGGTTCATCCGCCCTCAAATAGGATATGTCGGGTTCATCCGCCCTCAAATAGGATATGTCGGGTTCATCCGCCCTCAAATAGGATATGTTGGGTTCATCCGCCCTCAAATAGGATATGTTGGTTTCAGTTTTTACTTTTAGGTGTTGAAATTGGGAGCCCGCCCATAATAACAGAGGAATACATTCAGTCTTTACTTTTAAGTGTTGAAGTTGGGAGCCCGCCCAGATAACAGAGGCATACATTCAGTCCTTTTATTTCAAGTGTTGAAGTTGGGAGCCCTCCCAGATAACAGAGGCATACATTCAGTCTTTTTATTTCAAGTGTTGAAGTTGGGAGCCCGCCCAGATAACAGTGGCATACATTCAGTCTTTTTTTCAAGTGTTGGAATTGGGAGCCCGCCCAGATAACAGAGGCATACATTTCCTTCCTAAAGTTTATTTTTACCCATAGGAGACGCACTTCCTAAATCCATTGTACCAGTAGGAGACGCACTTCCTAAAAAGTTTCACCAGTAGGAGACGCACTTCCTAAGTTGATTTCACCATTAGGAGACGCACTTCCTAAGTTCAGTTTCACCGATAGGAGACGCACTTCCTAAGTTCAGTTCACCGATAGGAGACGCACTTCCTAAGGAGACGCACATCCTAAGCAAGTTTTACCCAGTAGGAGACGCACTTCCTAAGTTTATTTCATCAATAGGAGACGCACTTCCTAAGTTCAGTTTCACCAATAGGAGACGCACTTCCTAAGTCCATTGTACCAATAGGAGACGCACTTCCTAACCTAAGTTTCACCAGTAGGAGACGCACTTCCTAAGTTCAGTTTCACCAACAGGAGACGCACTTCCTAAGCAAGTTTTTACCAGTAGGAGACGCACTTCCTAAGAATAGTTCACCAGTAGGAGACGCACTTCCTAAATCCATTGTACCAGTAGGAGACGCACTTCCTAAAAAGTTTCACCAGTAGGAGACGCACTTCCTAAGTTGATTTCACCATTAGGAGACGCACTTCCTAAGTTCAGTTTCACCGATAGGAGACGCACTTCCTAAGTTCAGTTCACCGATAGGAGACGCACTTCCTAAGGAGACGCACATCCTAAGCAAGTTTTACCCAGTAGGAGACGCACTTCCTAAGTTTATTTCATCAATAGGAGACGCACTTCCTAAGTTCAGTTTCACCAATAGGAGACGCACTTCCTAAGTCCATTGTACCAATAGGAGACGCACTTCCTAACCTAAGTTTCACCAGTAGGAGACGCACTTCCTAAGTTCAGTTTCACCAACAGGAGACGCACTTCCTAAGCAAGTTTTTACCAGTAGGAGACGCACTTCCTAAGAATAGTTCACCAATAGGAGACGCACTTCCTAGAGTTTAGTTTCACCAGTAGGAGACGCACTTCCTAAGTCAGTTTCACCAACAGGAGACGCACTTCCTAAGGAGACGCACATCCTAAGATAAGTTTCAGTTTCACCAATAGGAGACACACTTCCTAAGATATGTTTCACCATAGGAGACGCACTTCCTAAAGTTCAATTTTACCATAGGAGACGCACTTCCTAAAGCAAGTTTCACCAATAGGAGACGCACTTCCTAAGCAAGTTTCATCAATAGGAGACGCACTTCCTAAGTTCAGTTTCACCATAGGAGACGCACTTCCTAAAATTCAGTTTCACCATAGGAGACGCACTTCCTAAAGTTCAGTTTTACCATAGGAGACGCACTTCCTAAAGCAAGTTTCACCAATAGGAGACGCACTTCCTAAGCAAGTTTCATCAATAGGAGACGCACTTCCTAAGTCAGTTTCACCATAGGAGACGCACTTCCTAAAGTTCAGTTTCACCATAGGAGACGCACTTCCTAAGTTCATTTCACCCATAGGAGACGCACTTCCTAAGTTTAGTTCTACCAATAGGAGACGCACTTCCTAAGTTCAGTTTTACCATTAGGAGACGCACTTCCTAAGAATAGGTTCACCAATAGGAGACGCACTTCCTAAGTTCAGTTTCACCAATAGGAGACGCACTTCCTAAGTCCATTGTACCAATAGGAGACGCACTTCCTAACCTAAGTTTCACAAGTAGGAGACGCACTTCCTAAAAAGTTTCACAAGTAGGAGACGCACTTCCTGAAAAGTTTCACCAGTAGGAGACGCACTTCCTAAAGTTTAGTTTTACCCCTAGGAAATGCACTTCCTAAGTTTAATTCCATGCACAGGAAACGCACTTCCTGAATTAAGTTTTCATTATTAGGAGACACACTTCCTAGTCTGGTTCGCTCAGGTTATACTTTTGCTTTAGGAGACGCACTCCCTAGTTTGGCTTTTAGATTATATTTTATTTCAGGAGACGCACTTTCGGAATCGATATTTCGCCCTTAGGATATGCACTTCTTAGTCTGATTCATTTTAAGTTCGACCATAGGAGACACAATTCCTAGTCCAGTTTTTTTTGAAGTTTACCCGTAGGAGACGCACTTCCTAATCGAGATTTTATTCATAGGAGACGCACTTCCTAGTTCTAGTCACTGAAGTTTTCACTCTTAGGAGACGCACTTCCTAGTTTAGCTCATTCCGATTCATCCATAGAAGACACACTTTCTAGTTTGAGTCATGGAGGTTTTTATTTTAGCAGACACATTTGCTAGCAAGAGTTTTGGTTTTACTCATAGGAGATGCACATCCTAGCCTAGTCTTTAGTTTACTCTCATCATTGCATCAGTAGTGTAAGTGAGCTACGATTTTGCTAACGACTCACAAACCTCCCCAGTGCAAACTGGGTTAGGAAATTTTGTTTGTTTTGTTTGTTTTGACTGTCAGGGACCCGCCTGTAGAACGGAGTTTGTGGTATGTCAAAGATCGAAGAAGTCAGGAGTCCGCCTGTCAAAGATCAAGCAGTGACCCACTGGAAAGCAGAAGGATTACAACAGAAATCCCCAGCATTCAATGCAAGTTAGAAGCTCGCTTCAAGAACGCGAATCAATAGTCTGGGATGATCAACAGAAGCTGGTCACAAAAACAAAAAAAAACAAGAAAACAGAAAGAAGAAAAAAAAAGAAAGAAAAGAGCCCAAAATACGGAAGTGGAGAACAGATGTGGTCTGCTCAAGAACTAGCGCCTACAACTAGCAAATATCAAGGTTCAAATCCAAAGTCTGTATGAAGCACCATTCAAGACTCAAGATCAAGTTTCAGAAGACTTAGAGATAGGAATCCTTGTAACTAGTAGCTGATAGGTTTAGTTAGTCTTTTTCAGTTTTCATTTTTGTTGTAATGACAGGACCGCGGACCGGAACTTCAACGGAACGGCACCTCGATCGGCTTACCTCGGTACACTTCACTATCTCTCTCATTCCCGAACTACACGTGGCCTAATTCCTGTATAACCAAGGATATGTAGGCAGCTCAGATACCAGGGCTCGGTCACATTCCCTCCCTTTCCTTAGTGTAGTACGTCCAAGTAATGGTCGGGTCAAAAACACGTCTAGTCGTTCTTTGTTGGAAAACTCTTCGTGTTTCTAGTCAAAGAGGGGCAGCTGTAAGCACGTGATTTTTGACCCTCGCCGAGGATTTTCACATTTTTTAGCATAAATATGTAATTGGGTCTAATATAGCCATTTTAACTATTTTTACTTTATTTTCGTTGCAAAAAGAAAATTTCAAAAAATATATATATAAATTTTAGTTTATGTATCTCTCATAAACTTGAAAAAATACAAAAATTGCACTTTATTTTTGTACTTTATATAATTTCGAAAATTACAAAAAAATATAGTTCTATTAAGGTTTTATAGTCATTTTTAACTTTGAAAAATACAAAAATATTACCTCATATTTTATCTTAATATTTAAAAACGAAAATTACAAAAAAATAGTTTTATTAATATTTTGTAGCTATTTTAAATCTTGAAAAATATTTAAAAAAGATATAGTTTTGTTTAAATACTAGTCTTATTTTTGGTAGTTATTTTGCTTACATAGGACTAGTTAAGCAACGTGTTCCTATTTCTCGGGTCCGGGCAAAAGAATAATATTCGGGTTCAAACTACCCGGTTTTAGGCCTAATTTTCGGACCTAGCCCATAATAAACCGTGTCCAGGACACATGGGGAACCCCACCACGCGTGGGGGACACAAACCTTGAACCCCACCACGCGTGGGGCTCATCTTTATGGGCATTGTGTATCAAATACACGGACAAAAGGCCAAAGGAGGGGGATTTCGATGTTTTTGAAATAGAGGTACTGTAGATCTTCTTCTTGATAAAAGAAGAAGAAGAAAAACCTACTGAGGAGGAACAAAAACCAGTAACCCCAGCTCCCTCCATCCCTTTCGGCACCCCCACGCACCAGCCCCCTCGCCGGAACATCACCAAACGCCCACCTCCTTCACAAACGCCATAACAACCACCCCATCACCTTCCCCCAGCTAACGACCCCGCGTCCAAACCCACCGGCAAACACCCTCCTACCACTAGCTCCCTTCATCCCTTCCGACACCCTCACGTCGGAACCCAACAGCCATCGTCAACCACGACCCAAACCACCATCAACGACCACCCCATCTCCTTCCTCCTCAAGAAAACCTAGGAAACAACCCTAGCAAAAACCTACTCCACCAGTCCGGCACCTGCTCGTCGACCACCTGCTCCGACGACACCAACTCTCTCATGTCCAAGCTCCAGCCATCGCCACCACCAAACAGTTCCGCCACCAACTCCGTCCACCGTCGCCCAGCCATACCCCAGCCCAGCGAGCAGCGCTACTGCGGTTGCTGCGTTGCGTCGTCCAACCCCTCACGTCCAAACGATCACCTGGAAATACCAGTAGCAACCATGACCCATCCTCCGTCCGTTCGCGTTCGAGCTTATGGCGCAAGCTATTCCGTTTGAGCTTTGATGACTGTTTCTATGGTTTCCCATTTGAAGTCCGTTTGAGCGCCGATGTGAGGTTCCAGTTCGTTGGTTTCGTTTGCTTTATCTCGCCGACTATGGCTCTATTTCGGTTCGACAAATGAATTGTAAACCTCCAACAGTGTTTGTAATTAGAGGTTCGTTTCTAATCTTTATTTGAGTGGATATCAGTTACTATCATGTCCGAGCTCGAACACATGTTATGTTGAAATTTTTTGTTTAAATCTGTCGAGTTTTAGTTTTGGTGTTTATGTTACTGCTATCCCAAATTGGCATGCTAGACGAAAAGTTGTGCCAAAGTTTTTTCATGATCGTGCCTAACTTGCCGAATTTGTAGTCGGATTGATTTAATAAGTCCTATCATAATTTTGCTAGTCATTATTCTGTTGGTTGCCATATGGATTAGTTCTAATGTATGCTCATGATTAATTAATTTGGCAGGTTTAAACACTCTCTATTAGCCATACATCCTACTAGCCATCCATTGTTAGATTAATAAATTAGTATTTCCTTTTTAGAGACAAACAAATTAGAGAATTGTAGTTGGTTTAAGCTTACCCTTATATTAAAAAAAACAATAATATAAATGAGACGAGCCTCGCCAAATGAAAACGCACAGATTGCGGGGCCCTCACAAAATATATGTATTAAATACTCAGATTCCGGGACAGGCCGATTAGCAAATTTCACGGCCTCCCCAAAATAATAACACGATAGTCTCTTTAGGTGCATGTTTAATAACCTACTTTCTTAAACTTGGGTGTGCATTTCATGCGACCCAAATCCAAATCCCAAAACGTCAAATAAGATATGTTCCGGATTGTGGGTGCATTTCATGTGACGCAGTCCAAAGACATATTTTAAGCGATGTTCACATTCTTAATAATAATAATTAATAAAGCGGTTAAAAGATAAAATTTGCACATGGTTCATAATTGTATTAAAAATCAGATAAATAAGCCGAATATAACAGTTGAGCGACCGTGCTAGAACCACGGAACTCGGGAATGCCTAACACCTTCTCCCGGGTTAACAGAATTCCTTATCCGGATTTCTGGTACGCAGACTGTAATATGGAGTCATTCTTTTCCTCAATTCGGGAATAAAATTGGTGACTTGGGACACCCTAAATCTCCCAAGTGGCGACTCTGAAATAAATAAACCAATCCCGTTTCGATTGTCCTTTAATTGGAAAAAACTCCCCTGCGCTCCCTCGGGTGCGGAAAAAGGAGGTGTGACATCCACGATCAGCACGCTTATTGCAATATGGTTGAAGAAGAATTTGATGGTAAACCATGGTTCCACGACATCAAGGAGTATATCAGGATGGGGATATATCCCGCACAAGCCACAGGAGATCAAAAGAGGACCATTAGGCGATTGGCAAATGGATTCTTCTTAAGCGGAGGAGTTTTGTATAAAAGAACACCAGATCTTGGATTATTAAGATGCATAGATGCCAGACAAGCTACGGCTGTCATATCTGAAGTACATTCGGGAGTTTGTGGACCCCACATGAGCGGATATGTGTTGGCAAAGAAAATCCTCCGAGCTGGTTATTATTGGCTTACCATGGAGCGAGATTGTATCGGTTTTGTGCACAAGTGTCATCAATGCCAGATACACGGAGATTTGATTCATTCTCCACCATCCGAGTTGCACACAATGTCGGCACCATGGCCCTTCGTTGCCTGGGGCATGGATGTGATTGGACCAATTGAGCCGGCAGCATCCAATGGGCACAGGTTCATTCTGGTAGCCATTGATTATTTTACCAAATGGGTTGAGGCCAAAACATTCAAATCAGTAACCAAGAAAGCTGTGGTCGATTTTGTCCACTCAAATATCATATGTCGATTCGGAATCCCAAAGGTTATCTTCACAGATAACGGTGCTAATCTTAACAGTAACTTAATTAAGGAAGTATGTCAACAGTTTAAGATTACACATCGCAACTCTACCCCATATCGGCCCAAGGCGAATGGAGCAGTCGAGGCAGCCAACAAAAACATAAAGAAGATACTTCGGAAAATGGTAGAAGGTTCAAGACAATGGCATGAAAAACTACCATTTGCGTTATTGGGATATCGCACTACTGTTCGCACTTCAGTAGGAGCAACTCCTTATTTGTTGGTATATGGCACTGAAGCAGTAATTCCTGCAGAAGTTGAGATTCCTTCCCTTTGGATCATCTGCGAAGCAAAGATTGATGATGATGAATGGGTCAAAACCCGTCTGGAACAGTTAAACTTGATTGATGAAAAACGATTGGCCGCAGTATGTCATGGTCAATTGTATCAAAGAAGAATAGCAAGAGCATACAACAAAAAGGTGCGTCCACGGAAGTTTGAAGTGGGTCAACATGTGCTGAAACGTATTCTTCCACATCAGGTTGAGGCAAAAGGCAAATTTGCCCCGAATTGGCAAGGACCATTCATTGTGACCAGAGTATTATCGAATGGTGCACTATGCTTAACAGATATTGAAGGCAAATGCATAGACATAGCTATCAATTCTGGCGCGGTAAAGAGATATTATGCATAACGTTTTGAATGTTTGTATTTAGTATTATTTCGAAGATTGGAATGACAAAGGCAATTTATTCTGCTATCTAAACACTATACCCTTTGCTTCCCCTTTGAGCCATATTTGTTTCTTTCCTACCCTCTCTTGGAATCAATGAAAATCAAATATGAAATAATAATAATAATAAAAAAAAATAAAAATAAATCACTATTATTTAGTGAACTACGTTTGACCTGATTCCTCAAAGAAGGATACGTAGGCGCCTCACGGCTCGGTCATAGGGTGCACAATATGCATAAAGTGCACAAAAAGAAACATTAAGAGACACCAATCAAGAAACTGGGGCAGGAATTGTATTGGAAATAAGAAAAAGATTCCAAGAGTTGTAATTTTAAACCCATATCAAAACTATTTAACTTTTTTGATACCTTTCCATTTCCAACCACATACCAAAAAGACCTTTCGATCAATCTTAGAAAAATGCTGAGTCAAGCAAATGAAGATGGTTCATAACACTCTTGTACAAACAAGAAAAGAAAGAGAAAATGAGAGAGTCTTATAGGTGAAAACCCACACGGGCACCATAAGACGACGGAAGTTGAGAGAAAGTAAAATGAGAGAGTCTTATAGGTGAAAACCCACACGGGCACCATAAGACGACGGAAGTTGAGAAAAAGTAAAATGAGAGAGTCTTATTGGTGAAAACCTTCGTAGGCACCATAAGGCGAAAAGGAATTAAGAAATGAACAAATGAGGAAGGTTTGTCGGTGAAAACTCTTTGAGATATTGCAAGTCAAACAGGTCTGTAAAATGAAAAGATGAAGTTGGGTTATGGAAATTTTGGGAAAACAAAATGAGACAATTGAAAGGAGATTGATTAAAAGACTGGGTTGATTAATCCAAAATGCATACCATGATCATTGGCGCCAGTGACTCCAATCAGATAAGTCCTTTATTCCTTCTCCAAAATCCATCCAAATTTGGATTTTTCTTTTCATTCTAGATTGTCGAAATCGTCATGTTTTCGTCACTAATAATCTTACTCTTCTAAAGCTTTTGAGATGAGTTTTGTTCCAAACAAATAAGAAAGAATGTCAAGGTATACTACCAAGATTCAAGGTTGCATAGGACAAAAATACGGCCATGATGGGCAGAAGGTAATAAAAAATAATAAGATATGGGTATAAGAAAAGTGGAATCAAAAGCGGATCAGCAATATCAGGAGAACATATGATTACGGTTAAAAGGGTTTGAAGGAAAACATACAGATGGGGATCCTATAGATAAAGATCAATTACAAGGACAAACAGTCTTTTCAACCATTCCAAGGCAATAAAACAAGACGAAGGGGAGCCCCACCGTCGGCAAGAATGCCCCAGTTAACCACCCTGCTTTAAACTAACGAAGTTTTCTTTGATTTGAAACAGGGGCAAAAACAACATTATGTCAGGAAACACCCGGATAAAGAATTAAAGAAGAAGTCAGGCGTCCACCTGGAGAATGAGGATGAAGAATTAAAGAAGAAGCCAGGCGTCCACCTGGAGAATGAGGATGAAAAATTGAAGAAGAAATCAGGCGTCCACCTGGAGAATGAGGATGAAGAATTGAAGAAGAAATCAGGCGTCCACCTGGAGAATGAGGATGAAGAATTTAAGAAGAAGTCAGGCGTCCACCTGGAGAATGAGGATGAAGAATTTAAGAAGAAGTCAGGCGTCCACCTGGAGAATGAGGATGAAGAATCAAAAAGGAAAAGTCAGGCGTCCACCTGGAGAATGAGGATGAAGAATTTAAGAAGAAATCAGGCGTCCACCTGGAGAATGAGGATGAAGAAATTTAAGAAGAAGTCAGGCGTCCACCTGGAGAATGAGGATGAAAAAATTAAGAAGAAATCAGGCGTCCACCTGGAGAATGAGGATGAAGAATTGAAGAAGAAATCAGGCGTTCACCTGGAGAATGAGGATGAAGAATTTAAGAAGTCAGGCGTCCACCTGGAGAATGAGGATGAAAAAACTAAAGAAGAAATCAGGCGTCCACCTGGAGAATGAGGATGAAGAATTGAAGAAGAAATTAGGCGTCCACCTGGAGAATGAGGATGAAGAATCAAAAAGGAAAAGTCAGGCGTCCACCTGGAGAATGAGGATGAAGAATCAAAAAGGAAGAAGTCAGGCGTTCACCTGGAGAATGAGGATGAAGAATTAAAGAAGAAGTCAGGCGTCCACCTGGAGAATGAGGATGAAGAATTAAAGAAGAAATCAGGCGCCCACCTGGAAAATGAGGATGAAGAATTAAAGAAGAAATCAGGCGTCCACCTGGAGAATGAGGATGAAAAATTGAAGAAGAAATCAGGCGTCCACCTGGAGAATGAGGATGAAGAATTGAAGAAGAAATCAGGCGTCCACCTAGAGAATGAGGATGAAGAATTTAAGAAGTCAGGCGTCCACCTGGAGAATGAGGATGAAAAATTGAAGAAGAAATCAGGCGTCCACCTGGAGAATGAGGATGAAGAATTGAAGAAGAAATCAGGCGTCCACCTGGAGAATGAGGATGAAGAATCAAAAAGGAAAAGTCAGGCGTCCACCTGGAGAATGAGGATGAAGAATTAAAGAAGAAATCAGGCGTCCACCTGGAGAATGAGGATGAAGAATTAAAGAAGAAATCAGGCGTCCACCTGGAGAATGAGGATGAAGAATTAAAGAAGAAGTCAGGCGTCCACCTGGAGAATGAGGATGAAGAATTAAAGAAGAAATCAGGCGTCCACCTGGAGAATGAGGATGAAGAATTAAAGAAGAAGTCAGGCGTCCACCTGGAGAATGAGGATGAAAAATTGAAGAAGAAATCAAGTGTCCACCTGGAGAATGAGGATGAAGAATTTAAGAAGTCAGGCGTCCACCTGGAGAATGAGGATAAAGAATTAAAGAAGAAATCAGGCGTCCACCTGGAGAATGTGGATGAAGAGATAAAGAAGAAATCAGGCGTCCACCTGGAGAATGAGGACGAGGAATTAAAGAAGAAATCAGGCGTCCATCTGGAGAATAAGGGAATACAATTGAAGGATCAGCAGTCAGGCGCCCACCTGAAGAACAGAATGGCAATATAGTTTGACATTACGGGTGAAGTCAAAAGCCCGCCCATGTGAGAAAGGAGCACACGTAAAGTCAATAAAACAGAGGATTCCAACCAAATCCCTAGCAAGAACAACAAGAAGTCCCAAACAAATAAAGGAAATACGGGACACAATGAAAGGAAATGCAGAACAAGTCAGAAGCAAAAGATGCCCAAAAGTCACCAAGACATCAAGACAACAAGAAACGCAAGGGCATGATCTAGATAAGATTCTGTAATTCATATACCATAGTCTAGTTTAGCTTTTGTTTTACCTTTGAAGCAAGGTGTAATAAGGAGGTCAGCAAGCAGTAAAAGCAGCAAAACAGCAGAAACATCACAGTCCCACGGTAGTCCCAGCTACCCAAAACTTCCCGAACTACATTGACCTGATTCCTTTATAGCCAAGGATATGTAAGAAACCTTTGAAGCAGAGGTTCGGTCAAATCTTTCAAAAATGCTTCCCACGGAGTATTTGAACGGGCAAAAATCGCTCATATCCGCTCACTTTATCTTTGCACGAAAACTCTTCGAGTTTCCGCACAAAGAGGGGCAGCTGTGAGCACGTGATTTTTGCCTCACGAAAATTACTCCAAAATAATTCAAAAAAAAATAATAAAAACAATTTTTGCTTAGAGTGCAATTTTCTAGAATTCGTATGGCGTTTATTAAATATTGGTGTTATGTCCGTAAATATCTACTTTGTCTGTTAAAATGAAGGATAAAAAAAACAAATGTTGCATGCATAATTAGGATTTAATTATGCATTTAAGAGTTAATTAAAATAAAATCGCAAAAAATATGCATTTATTCTATTTTTTTTTAATATTTCACTGTGTGATTAATGTTTTGTCTATGTGTTAATAATTGTTAAAGGTTGATTAATGTCTTGTAAAGTTAATTTTTGTTTTTATAATTTTTATGATTTTTAATAATTAAATTGGAAAATAAAAAAGAGTGGAAAATAATAGGCAAAAACGGACTGGGCCAATTAATTGAAAGGGCAGGCCCAAAACAAATCAAACCCCCTCAGCCCAATCCAAACACCCCATGTCCGGTCCAATTTAATCAAACCAAACGACAACGTTTGGTGACATTTTATCAAGGACCGTTGGATCAAACCCATCCAACGGCTGAGATCCCATATTCATTACCCATAACCCTTACCCGACCCACTGCCCCGATCCAATCCTTTCCCTCAACTTAAACTAAACGACGTCGTTTGGTTAAGTGAAACGATCCTGACCGTGTATCTTACTTGATCGGATGGTCAATATCCATCCACCCCTTCCCTATATAAATCCTAAACCCATACCCCGACCCCCTAACTAAACACCCCCCCTCTCCACTGTTCATCATCCTCCCCGAACCAAACCCCTAACCCTAGCCGCCCTCATTCCCCACCGCCCGAAACCCGGCGGCAACAACGCCGCCGGTCACCACCTTAACACCCCTGAACCCCCTGACCATCCTCTATCCGAATCTGTTAGCCAGTTGGCTCGAATCCTCCTAAAAGGTTCTCGAATCTTCATTTGAAGATTCGAGCCAAACTCAGATCCAAACCAACCACCCCCAAATTAACACTGTAGCTTCCCCTAACTACCCTAGCTATGGATCTGGTGTTTGTTTGGTTCGAATCATCTCGGAGTGCTTCGAATCTTCTTTTGAAGGTTCGAACCAAACATGAACTCACTCAGATTCGTTCCAAACTAACACCAAATGACCCCTAGGAATCCCTCACCCTTGTGTCATCTTTGGTTTCTTTCGAATCTGCCCAGAAGTGTTCGAATTTAAGATCCAAGAATCAGAAACCCTAAAAATTTCAATTTTTTGGGTTCTGCCCCAAATTAAATAAAATGTTGGGGTCTAATCGACCTTAGTCGAAGTATTTTCAGTTGAGAATACTTCGACTAAGGTCTGTTTGATTTCAAAAGTCCAAATCCAAGTTGACCCTGTGTCCGTATGAAATTGAAGATTCAGAGGTATTTTCCTATTTCTTTTGTTTCCTACATATGTTGTTGCCTATTTTAGTTGTCTGTTAATTTTTCATATTTTTGTTTGTTTAATTCTGTGATTTTGTCTCATACCCGCATACTTGATCAAAGTGTGAATTGTTTATGTTGGTTATGTTTGTTTACAATGTGTTTAATCGACTCGATTAAGTTCGTCGATTAGTTATATTATAAAATTCTGTTTCCGAAAATGTTGATTGAAATAATCTGTTTATAAATTGATTGTTGGCAAATGTTATGGATAGTCAGTTGACTAATACTCATTAATTAAATCATCTTTGTTTGTAATTCAATAAGATGCTGTGTGTATGTTGATTTCTGAGCATTAAGTTTCAGGCAGTGTCAATATATTGACAATGCTCCTATGTTTGTGTGATCTTAGTTCAATGTTGAAGTTCAGTTTGAATTGTTATGCTGAATTCAGTGTAGTGTTATTGTGATGTGGGGTTTGAATTCAAGTTTACAAGGGTTGATTATATATAACTATGATAGGATTTGATTAGATAATGTTAATAGGATTGGTTATAGTTGTTTAAACAGAGTGTAGAATCTGTTCTGATTTTTGTATTAAGAACAGTAATAACAGTAGGATTTCAGGGTTGTTTTGGGAATGAAACAGTGAAAGTCATATGATAATGTTAGTGTGCTGTTGGTGGATTGTTAATGGCTATAATCTAATAAGATAATGGGAAACAAAGGGTAATGGGAATGCTGAAATTCAGGAAAATATCACTTAATGGGATTTAAAGTAGTAAAAGCAGTTTTTAATGGGAATTTCTGATATTTAAAAGAAGAAGGGGGTCCAAGCAGCACTAAAAGGAAAGGGGCAGACCTGTATAAATACAGGGACTCAGATTTTAAAGGAGAGGGAGATTTTAGAGAGAGATTTGAAGAAGAAACTGATATCTGCTTTTAAGAGAGAGAATTTAGATTTTAAGAGAAGAAAAAAAAACCAAAAAGAGAGAGAGAGAAATCTGAAAATTAGATAGACACATTGAAGAGAAAGAATACACATAGAGGGAGATAAAAAGAAAGAAAATTAAGCAGAAAAAAAATCAGAAATATAAATCTGAAGAGGAGGAAGAAAACAGAAAAAGAAACAAAAAAGAGAACACACACACACACATACAATCTTAAACAGACGTAGAAGAAGAAAAGAAAAATCAGAAACATTGTTTTCTGGAATCTGTCCGGGTCTGTTTTATTGGTATTGTTTGGTTCAAATCTGAAATTTTTCTTAAAATTCTGTTACTGCTCGTCTGGTTTCACGGGTCTTGATCAAACCTGCTGAGTTATTGGTATATTCTGCTGCTTTGCTGCTGCTGTCACTGCTGAAATTTATTTCTTCTACCTTCATTTCCAGGTACATATTTTTAAGACTCATGTTGTGAAAAGAACATTGGAAGAAAAGATGAAGTTTGGGATTATAATTATGTCTTTTACTTGTTTAAAGCTATTAGTTTAAATTTCAGTTTTGTTTTAAGTTATTTAACATGGTAGTATGCTTGACATAACGACTATAGTTAATCATTCCCATTGGAAGTTCGCATAAGTATTGTAATAATGTTATATATTTCGGAATTTTCATTAAGTGAAGTCATGATTGAATTATCAAGGTAGGGAACATGGCATAAAATGGGCCATTAATTACATCCCGTAACATTGTTAGCTAAATGTAAAGTAGAATGGAAGTATCAAGAAATTACATTATTAGTATATCTTGTAAAAAAATCTGATTTTTGTTTAGATTGATATAAGTTGTATGCTCATATATGGCATGATGACGGCTATATATATAATCATATGAGGAAAGTGAGTTGATATAGCTCGTTACGATGTTAGAATATTTTGAACGGTTCAGGCGTACAACTATGTTACATGTAATGCAATTTTATTGAATCGATTCGAATAATAATTTTTTTTTACAAACTTGATGCCTATCTACCATCGTAAACAAATTAACCAAATGATTACAACTTTGGACTAAAAACAAGTAATATAGAAGGTAATTAGGTTTGTAGATTATAACAATTTTTTTAAAAAAAATATATAAAAAATACCTCAAATAGAATAATGAAAATTCTTGGAAAATATCATTTCCTTTCTTATCAATTCTTTCCCAATGTTTATACGTAATTCACTTGTTGTTTATTTGAGTAGGCAAATATTGTATTCACTATAAATGGTAGTATTAATCACGTTGTTCATTTTTACTCCTTAAATTCGAATGGCTTGGAGGAATATAATTTATACGCGAAAAAATATAATTTGCGGTTAACACTCAATAATTATGAACTCTTTTCAAAGAATTTAAGGGCATCTCAAATAGGGATTTCTCATGATTTTTCACATAAAAATAATATGGATGTAATAAATAATTTGTAAACAAATTTATATTACCATCAAGAATATATTTGTGATTAGGGATACGTTCGCGTAACCTGATTATATTTCTAAAAGCAATTTGGATTATGCGTTCGCGCAACTTCGAGCGAATATTTAATAAAAGGGATTTCTCCGAGGATGTTAAAATAATTTCATATAACCCGAGATGTGCAGTTCACTGTTTAAATATAAGGGTGACGATGTTCTTAATTTTATTTTAAATTTCGAACGTATGATATTTTAATAAAAAATATTGTCAATCTTATTGTGTACACGTATGCGTGACACGATTCTTTACGTTTATAAAAATAGACAAGGCAAATATACGTACGCATGATTCGTTTCAAGAAAATCTTTAATTTGTAAACAATCTAAACGAAAGCGGTAATAAAATCAGGTAACAAGAAAAAGGGTATTTAGTAAATCAAGATAACTAAGCCAAGAATAAGAACAGTTAAGCGACCGTGCTAGAACCACGGAATTCGGAAATGCCTAACACCTTCTTCCGGATTAACAGAATTCCTTACTCAGGATTTCTGGTTCGCAGAATAACAAACAGAGTCATATTCTCCTCGATTCAGGGATTAAAACTGGTGACTTGGGACGCCTTAAAATTCCCAGGTGGCGACTCTGAAACAAATAAACAAATCCCGTTTCGACTGTCCTTCAATTGGAGAAAACTCCCTACGCACCCTCGCGGGGCGGAAAAAAGGAGGTGTGACAACCTGGAGGGTATCCAACTAGCTTGTAACAATTCTCCTTCAGGTGCCCCTTCAGATGACAGTAATCATAGTACATCCCATTATTATTCTTGAACTTATTGTTCTGAGTGAAGGCAAAAGCTGTTGGATCAGTCATATTCATCTGCTGCAACCCTGGGCTAAGTTGTGAAATCATGCTGGACTGTGTTCTTTGACTCTCATCTTGTATAATCATGTTATAAACTTGATTAAGTGTTGGCACTGGTACAGTTAACAATACTTGACTCCTTGCTTGTGCATAAGTTTCATTTAATCCCATTAGGAACTGTACTAGCTTCTGTTGTTCCATGTGTTCTGCATACTTCTTATGCTTCTCACAATCACAAGGAAGTGGCACCATTGACCAATATTCATCCCAAGCATTTTTTCAGTTTTGAGAAATATTCTGAAATTGAAGCAGTCCCTTGGCTTATGGTGCAAATCTCACGCAACAATTGATACACCCTAGTCAGGTTCTTTTTATCAAAACGTTCTTATAAATCTATCTAGACATTGTGTGCATTGGTTGAGTACATTAAGCCATTTGCAAGCTCTTTTGATGCAGAATTAGTAATCCAAGACAGCACAAATGCATTACATCTTTCCCATTCATGCTCTAAATCACCTTTATAATGCCCTTTGAGACATTTGCCATCTATAAACCCTAATTTGTTTTTCGCCAACAGTGCAACTCTCATTGAATTACTCCATGCAATGTAATTTTCAATTCCAGTTGAAGGACTTGTAGATGACAAATGTCTCATTTGTGGTTCCCTGCGTCATTTTTAAACTGAATTTCTCAGCAATAGAGACGCTTGAGATGATGAACTTTGTGAATCGGTGAAATTTGCAGTGAGAATGATCTCAATTGCGGGTAATTAGATCATCAACAACAACAACAACAACAACAACAACCCAGTGTAATCCCACAAGTGGGGTCTGGGGAGGGTAATATGTACGCAGACCTTACCTCTACCCCGAGGGGCAGAGAGGCTGTTTCCAGGAGACTCTCGACTCAAAGAGGCAACAAGAGACACTATATTAGTACTATCAATAGACTCATAATAAAACAACATAAAATACCATAAAATCCATAACATAACATAAATACCATAAAAAAACAAAGTAACATCAATATAAGAGATATAGGAAATACGAGAAAGATGTAAGGTATTAATACACAGCAGATAAAGCCCATCATCAGTAGTTGATCAATAGCATCCTAAAACTAATTCCTAACTGGCTAGTCTCACTCTAGTGCGCTGTAAAAAAGACATCACAATTTGCCCTAACCTACAACCTTAATGCTCGATCTCCACAATTCCCTGTTTAGGGCCATGTCCTCAGTAACCCTAAGTCGCGTCATATCCTGCCTGATCACCTCTCCCCAATACTTCTTAGGTCTCCCTCTACCTCTCCTCGTACCCACCACCGCCAGTCGTTCATACCTTCTCACCGGTGCATCAGTGTTCCTCCTCTGAATGTGCCCGAACCATCTGAGTCTTGCTTCCCGCATCTTGTCCTCCATGGGGGCCACACCCACCTTCTCTCGAATATCTTCATTTCTAATTTTATCCTTCCTTGTATGCCCGCACATCCACCTCAACATCCTCGTCTCTGCAACTTTCATCCTCTTGATGTGTGAGATCTTCACCGGCCAACACTCGGTCCCATACAACATAGCAGGCCTAACCAATGCCCTATAAAATTTACCTTTCAGTAACAGTGGCACTTTCTTGTCACACAGGACTCCCGTCGCTAACCTCCATTTCATCCACCCACCCCTATACGGTGTGTGACATCCTCTTCGATCTCCCCGGACCCCTGAATAAACGACCCCAGGTACTTGAAACTACCCCTCTTAGGGATGACTTGAGAATCAAGCCTCACTTCTACTCCCGCTTCCGTCGGCTCTGCCCCAAATTTGCACTCAAGGTATTCCGTCTTCGTCCTGCTCAACCTGAAACCTTTGGACTCAAGGGTATATCTCCAAACCTCTAACCTCTCGCTGACGCCGCGTCATGTCTCGTCGATTAGGACTATGTCATTAGCAAATAGCATGCACCATGACACCTCACCCTGAATATGATGCGTTATAGCATCCATCACCAGGGCAAATAGGAAAGGGCTGAACGCAAACCATTGGTGCAACCCCGTAATAACCGGAAAATAATCAGAATCGCCTCTGGCTGTCCTAACCCGAGTCTTAGCTCCATCATACATGTCCTTAATCGCCCTAATGTAGGCAACTGGGACCCCTTTAGCCTCTAAGCATCTCCATAAGACCTCCCTAGGAACCCTGTCGTACGCTTTCTCTAGATCGATAAACACCATGTGGAGATCCTTCTTCTTATCCCTGTATTGTTCCACCATCCTCCTAATAAGGTGGATAGCTTCTGTGGTAGATCGCCCCGGCATGAACCCGAACTGGTTGTCTGAAATAGACACCGTCCTTCGCACTCTCATTTCTACCACTCTCTCCCAGACTTTCATGGTATGACTTAGTAATTTAATACCCCTATAGTTGTTACAGATCTGGATATCGCCTTTGTTCTTATACAACGGGACCATTGTACTCCACCTCCATTCTTCGGGCATCCTATTAGTCTTGGATATAACATTAAGCAACTTAGTAAGCCATTCCAAGCCTGCTCTACCCACACACCTCCAAAGCTCAACCGGAATTTCATCTGGTCCGGTAGCTCTGCCCCTTCTCATCTTACGCATTGCCTCCATGACCTCATCGACCTCAATGTCCAGACAATCACTTAGTTCATGGGGGCTGTCGGCGTTCCTCAATTCACCTAGTACAATATCCTGATCCCCTTCCTCATTTAGAAGTTTATGAAATTAGGTCTGCCATCTCCTCTTTATCTGGTCATCCCCCAACAAAACTTTGTCGTCCTCATCTTTTATGCACCTCACTTGGTCCAAATCCCAAGCCGTCCTCTCTCTCACCTTAGCGAGCCGGAGTAACTTCTTCTCCCCGCCTTTGTTCCCCAGTTCCTCATACAAACGAGCAAAAGCTGTCGTCTTTGCCTCCGTCACTGCCATCTTTGCCTCCTTCCTAGCTACCTTATATCTCGCAATGTTCGCTCTCTTCTCCTCCTCTCCAGTGCTCCCCACTAACCGCAGGTAAGCCACCTTCTTCGTTTCCACTTTACCTTGTACAACTGCATTCCACCACTAGTCTCCTTTGTGGCCACCGGTGCGGCCTGAAGATACCCCTAACACCTCTCTCGCCGCCTTCCTTATATAGTCCGCCGTCGTCGACCACATAGTGTTTGCGTCCCCACTACTTCTCCAAGCTCCCATTGCCGAAAACCTTCCTTCCAACTCCTGGGCTTTAACCTTAGTCAAGGCACCCCACCTAATCCTCGGGCGGCCTCGTACTGACCTCTGTTTCCTTCTTATCATAATACTAACGTCCATCACCAAGAGCCTATGTTGCGTTGCAAGGGTCTCACCTAGGATAACTTTGCAATCCTCGCACAACCTTCTGTCGCATCTCCTGAGGAGGAGATAGTCAATTTGAATCTTCGCCACCGAACTTTGGTAAGTAACCAAATGCTCCTCTCGCTTCGGAAAACTCGAGTTTGCAATTACTAGATCGAATGCCTTGGCAAAATCCAGCAGTGAGATGCCCCCTCCGTTCCGTTCCCCGAAACCAAAGCCGCCATGCACCTCAGTATAACCACCTGCAGACGACCCAATATGACCATTGAAATCTCCTGCTATGAATAACCTCTCGGAAGGCGGAATACTACGAACAATGTCATCCAACCCTTCCCAAAAATGCCTTTTAATCTCCTCATCACAACCTACTTGCGGTGCTTACGCGCTAACGACGACGTTTAAAGTACACTCACCCACCACCAATTTAATAGTCATTAGTCTATCATTCACACGCCTGACCTCTACCACCGACTCCCTAAGATGGCTATCTACTAGGATACCCACTCCATTCTTACCCCTCACGACTCCAGAGTACCACAACTTATACCCATCCGCGTTTCTCGCCCTCGATCCGACCCACCTAGTCTCCTGGACACACGCTATATTAATCTTCCTCTTCTGAAGGATCTTCGCCAACTCTATAGACTTACTCGTTAGTGAACCTATGTTCCATGACCCGATTCTCAACCTATAGGCTCTCTTGCCCCCTCTACCTCCCCTGCCTCCCGACCCACCCCCTGACCCCGGGCCCACTCTTTGCCCCACACTCTGCCCCACCTGAGGACATGCCTTTAATCTATCATCCCAGACTGCCGCCACTACACCTACGACAGATCTACAAAAGACTCGCTAGTGCACAACGGACAACGAATCAAACTAGAAGGAAACAAGTGACTACCTGTACACCTATTGAATGATTTAACTATTGTGAACTAAAGTAACATCAATTTAGCTAACACCAAAAGGAAAACAGTAGAACGGGAGGTACCAATTCCCGAGAACCAAACCTGTGTTGATTCGCAGCCCTCGATATACTTGCAAACTCACACACCGCTTCCCACCGCCTTTGCTGACGCTCGTCCAGATTGCTCTCCTTTGCTAGTGCTCGTGCGCCCAACTTGTCTCCAACCACTTTGAGAATTTCCCTGAAAACACAGAAAATACCACGACCCAAAGACCAAAAAGGGCTATCACCGCTACCACTGGTGTAGCACCGAAAGTAACTAGCAGACGAAATTAACTGAAGAAAAATAACAAGCAAGCTTCTGAAATAGGCGAGGAGATCCGGCAACATAACAACAACAAACCGGTGACCAAACGAGTGCAACTCGATAGCAATGGACAACGATTCAATCCGCCAAATTCCAGAAATTCTTAAGCTAAAATCAGAAATCAAATTAGCAAAGAAACAAAATCGAAAATCTTCCCTTATTTATGGTTTTTCTTGTTTATTCTTTCAGCCCTTTCTAAAATTTCAAATCTGGATTTTTATTCCAGATCTGTCAGGTTCTAGTGAGGGGATGAGAGGAAGAAGTCAGCGGCAGCTTCCTCAAAGGGGAGGAATCGGGGAAGAAGATAACAATTTTGGGATAAAGCAGCGGCCCCAGAAAGAAAGAAAACAAAAATAAAAGACAAGATCTGAAGGTGAAAAATCAGAATTAGATCTGTATCTTAAGACGAGATCTGCGCATATGCTACACACCTACCAAGCAAAGGAGCATACAAAAGAGTGAAACAAAATTCAATCAATCAGCACAATCGCAAATGATATATCATTGAAAATGCCAAATTAGACTAAAGATTAAATATCACAACAAGCAAATCAGTCAACTAAATCGGAATCAAACGATTTCAGAAGAAAACCCTAGTAAGGTAGGTGCAAGGAAATTAAGAAAACCTGAGCAACGGAGAAACTAGGGTTTCGACGATATAAGAGATTAACTCACTTGAGAGAAATGGATAGAGAGAGAGCTGAAGGCAACGAGCAGAGGGAAGCGCAGACGAAGAAAGTAGTACAAAAAAAAGGTTTTGTCTTTTGGTGGGTGAAGACAAAAAAATCGATTTTCTATAAAAATCGATTATAGAAAATTGGAAAGTTAGGGTTTGCTCGAAATTGCTTCTCTCAAATCTTCGAGCTTCAGCTAAATTGTAGAAGAACACTACTATCTATCCTCCGTTTCTCAGATTCTCGACTCAAAAAACGCCATGGATCCATAGCTTTGATACCATATTGAGAGATAGATTGATTCTGAGTTTACAGAGAGAAGAGAGGAGTCTCAGAGATGAACTACTCTATGTATTAAAGTAAAATGAAGTAGTTAGTGCTTACATCTGTACAACTCTACTATATATATAACACAACTCCTATGTCCTAACTAACTGAATTAATTAGCTAGCATATTGTAACTGTACAACTACAATTGCCTATGTGCAACGTTCATTGCTATGACTAATTTCTACAATAAGTACTATTTTTTACATGACTAAACACTACAAAAAATAAGTTATGCATTTTACTTGAACCATGGAAAAACTTAAAAAATAGATATCCAATGTCTTTTAATAGCATTAGTATTGATTTGATTTTGGTTTGAGATTTATTTGAGTTACTAACATGTATGGACTACAAAACTTATTTGAGCATTCAAAAATTATAAGTCCAGCTTGAAATAGTACGTTAAAAGATAAAACTATGAAAAAGTTTTAAAAAATATTTATAAACTAAAGCTACAATAAATATTTTTATGTATTAAATATATTAAAAACTTGTATACATGTAATGTCAGGTTAGTTTGGTTTCGGTTAGGCTTTTTTTAGTTAAACCAAACCAAACGAATTATTGTCGAGTTTTTTTTCCCCATACCAAACCAAATCAAACCAATCATAATCAAATTTCTTTTCTTGAATTATCGATTTGATGCGATTTATCGATTTCTTTTGTACATCCTTTAACAGGACAAGAGCAAGGGAAAGGGCAACCAGAATTGAAGTCACCCCTAATGTATGGATTATGGAGATAGGAGACTTTTATATACCACTAATTCCTATATTTGACGAACATCCCATCAACATGAAGATCAGAATTGAGAACAATTCACATCGCTCATTGTTGCTCAACGATAAGAATTATGGTTATATACTTCCTCCTTTTAAGAGTAAGAAAATGCTAAAAGAGAAAGTGACCTCTTACTTGAACTTTTAATATATATTATTTTGTCTTCATTTTGAAATGAGAAAAATCATCCATCGTTATCAGAGGGATTATATCTTTCAATGCCTTGGCAATAAACCACCATTAACATTGGCTTTAATTTAGTGGTATTGGCACGTTGTATTAAAGTTTTCAACGTTTTGCATAATATCATCATCCCCATCTATCATGATGCCTCTATTAGTCTTGAAAGATTGTGGTGTTACTAATGGCTCTAGATGCCTTTTAAGAGTTATAGTTATTACGGACAGCTCGGTGCACTAAGCTCTCGTTATGTGTGGGGTCGGAAAAGGGCCGAACCACAAGGGTCTGTTGTATGCAGCCTTACTCTGCATTTCTGCAAAAGGATGTTTTCACGGCTCGAACCTAAAAGTTATAGTTACTACATTTATTTCTAATCAAATGTCCAGTATAATCACTTTTTTTAATGATCCTCTGAGAAATCTTTATCATTCTTATAAACTTTTAATATGTTTTTATCTTATTTCAAAATAATTTTGATATATAGTGTCAATTTTATAAAAATAAAACAATAATCATACTGACGTGTATTTTTAGGTAATCGAAGTTTAAGAAAAACGAGAATTTCTTAAAGATGATATCGTTAAGCACGCACTTATTAGTTTTCAATAAGCTGGCAGAATTCCATTGGTTTTTGGGATCTTAGAATAGATTTTGACACTATATGACAAACATACGAAGATAAATAATAGTAGGAAAGAGCCTTTAGAATTATTTAAATTATTTTGTTGGATTCTTTCTGATCTACTTCGTTTATGATTTCATTCAAAAGCATATAAAGACAATTAATTAATTTATGTTTGATAAAGTTATGTGTGCAAGTACTTTACGGTTAAAAAGCAATTGTCCCTTGTACAAATCAAGGAGTCAATTTGGTTCTGACTTCTGAGCACTGTAGGCCTAAGTTGTGATGAGCCAATTGAATACTATTCCCTTCCCTGTGCATGAAGTTTAATAAAGAAAGTATATTGAAATTTATGGTGTTAAACATGTCATTAAATCTCCATGGTTATAAAATTATGTCATTAAAGGTAAACAAAAAGTTTAATGTTAGAATTATTTCAAATATAAAAATATATTATTCTTTTTCAAAGAGACTAATCAAAAAATCATGTCACATAAAATGAAACTGAGGGAGTAGTAACCATGCAAAGGGTTGAAATTTCCAAGCAGGTTTGCCTTTTTAACAAGTAACAAAGAGTTGGATGAGTTAACAAGAAAAGAAATCCCATTATTCACTCATATGATTTTCATGAAGGGTAACATACACCAGGGAATGTGCAAAAAGCTGAGAGAGACATTCTCATCAAATGAAAAAACAAGGAAAAAAGAAAGAGGACGTGAATTTGGAAGAGAAGTAGTGTTGTTACAAGGAGATGCCACTTCACCATTAAAATGTTGGAAAAAACTTGGACACAATCCCTCCCTTTCAATGGGCGGCGCTTCAAAATCAAAATACATAACGAAGTAAAAATAGATGGGGGGAAGATCACAGAAGATAAAAGTTTTCCCCCTTTATCTAGACAAATTTGTTTTTATCTGGTCAAGGCCAAAACCTTCTCTTTGTTCTCTAATTAACATTGGATTTCTCATCCTGCCTCTCCCTTTCTTGTGTAAGATTCATTAAGCTTTCTCAAACTGTATAATGCTGCTGGATCGTTTCGATATCCAGACCTTTCAGCTTCACCACCGACTCAACGTGACCCTTGAGAGTATGCAGCTCGCGAAGCCTACAACACAGAGAATGTTACATTAAATTCTGTTTACCAAACTCAGGACTAGAAAGTTTGTAGAATGAACAAGTTAGTAAATACCTGGCCATCTCTGCTCTCCTCTTTGCTTGTTCAGCGATTTCAGACAGTTCCCTGTAGCTGTTCTTTTCATTGAAGAGATTTGTAGCTTCTGGTGGTTGAAGCCCATGTAGTGTTCTCTGAGCAAGTGCCCATTGAGCTTCCCTCTCTTCTTTGCCATAGTCTTTCTTGGTGGTGAAAGCAGTCTGTTTTTAGGCCGAATGTCAGAAATGGTTAGTGATCATCAAGTCACGTAAACGATTGAATTTAAAGAGGATGTCAGTTGGTCATGCGAAGAGTAAAGTATACCTTGTTATCGAGCAAGTTATTCCAAGCCTTTCCACTTAAGATGTAGCGGATGGCAAATTTCATTATGTCAAGTGGGAAGTAGAAAATAATGCTGTAAAGCCAGATGACACCAGCCCATCCCCAGCCACATCCTTTGACTCTTGCAAAAGCCCAGTTGGCATATACAGCAATTAAAGTGGCTACCTGAAGCATCCATTAATAAGTTTAGTACTACTAGCTTTCGGACCTCAAGAGAAAACAACTTCATACATCCGGAAGAACTAGAAAACAGATATCTATTTTGGGTTGAAGATTTTAATATTAGTCGAAGAAGTCCAACACTTACCAGCTGGGCAATCATGAAAGCAATAACTAACAGCATTCCCGGGCGTTCAAGGAAGGACCAGCTGCGTGAACGGGTCACAAAAATCAAAGCCTGGCTGATAATACTCACTTGCAGGTACAAAGCAGACATCATTTCTTCATCACTATTCCTAAGTGACTTAACACCAAATTTGTCCTGTGGCAAAAAATGGAAGACACCGGTAGAAATGGTTATTAGAAAAGGAACTACAAAATATTTGGAGTAAAAGAATCATAATATGTTTAGTCCTTACCGAGAAGAAATCAGTGTCATGCATGGCCCAAAAGAAAACAACAGTCATCAGTGCCTGGTAACCTCCAAGAACAACACCAGTTGCAAAGATTTCTTTCAGCTTCCAGCTATCGGGCATTGGAGATGGTTTCACTCTATCCTTTGAGATTGTCATAATGGTTCCTGGACCAAGAAAAGTATGTCAGCCCTGGCAAACGAGGTAGAACGTGAATGCATGATTTTGTTGACAAAAGCATCTCTGTAGAAATGACATTACCGTCGTTTAGGATGGCAATGATCAAAACCATAAATGCAGAGAAGTCGTACTTCCATATCAGAGCAATAAACATGAAACCAAACTGCACACAGGAAAAACAATTGCAAAGAAACTCAAACCTCAAAAAATCAATGAGTTAATGTCTTTATCACATTTAATTTCAACTTAGGACATACCACAATACGGATTGTGATGGAAACTGCATATATCTGCCAAAACAAAAGTTGAACGAAATTAATGGGGCTTTTTATAAGAAAAATTAAGACGTGTCAACTGGAATAAAATATTAAGGGGAAAAGATTGACTAACTGTGTAATTCTTCATCCTCTGGAAAATAGCTCTACTGGTCAACACAGCACTAATGATAACACTTAGACCTGGTTCAGTGAGCACGATGTCAGAAGCGCCTCGTGCAGCATCAGTAGCATCTGCAACAGCAATTCCGATATCTGCCTTCTTCAAAGCAGGAGCATCGTTGACACCATCACCAGTCATTCCCACAATGTGCTTTCTCTCTTGCAACTTTTTCACAATTTCATACTTGTGCTCTGTGCAACAAGAAAAGAAAATGATCAGTCTCTTTTCATCATCCATATTTAAGGTTTGGTAGTTGTAAATACTTCCATTAAACAGAAGATAAAATCGAAAAAGAAAATCACTCACCAGGAAATACTCCAGCAAATCCATCTGCCTTCTCAATTAATTCTTCTACTGGAAGTGAAGCAATGGCTGAATCCTTGTCTTGACCAAGTAGAGATGCTGATGGGTACATGTTTGTTCCCATTCCAAGCCTACGGCCAGTCTCCTTAGCAATAGCCAATTGATCCCCTAGAAATCAAAAACCGTAAGTTACATATACATGAACTAGTATTGCCTTGGAGGAAGAGTCTGATTCTGAGTGTATTACCAGTGATCATCTTAACATTTACACCAAGGTTGAGAGCTCTACGGATGGTCTCAGCACTATCATGCCTGGGAGGATCAAAGAGGGGTAGCAATCCTACAAATTCCCATCGGCCACCAGGGCTCTCTTTTGATTTCTCTGGTACTTCCTGCAAACAAACAAGTTAAACAACGGTAAGACAGCTGCAGGGAGAGAGCATATATTCGATCCTATACCTGCAAACTCAAAATAATCCAAATTTAGTATGACAAACCTGTCTAGCGACAGCCAATGATCTCAACCCACGCTCGGCGTATTTATCCATCATTGAGTGAACCTTTCTCCTGACATCTTCCTTAGCATTACAAAGGTCCAAAATCTGATGCAATAGAACAAAATTGTAATACCAGTAACAATTGTATTACTCAAACTTATACAGGAAACCAAGGGAAAATGTAACTGAAACTGAAAACCTACCTGCTCAGGAGCTCCCTTGCTGGCACGATGCCAGTTGTTATTGTTGTCAATATATGTTAAAGCAGTTCTCTTGTCCACTGGATTGAAGGGCAAGAAATGCACCTCCCTGATACCGGCTCGTGCCTAGAAACCAAAATAGGTTAAGTATGAAATTTCATTGTAAAGTTAATTTAAGCATGAAAATTTACATTTTAAAAATAGTCCACATGAGAAAATGCAAACGGAAAAGAGATGTACCTCTTTTGGATCTGCAAGCATTCCGACCATGCAAGCATCAATTGCATCCTGATTTTCTACTCTAGAGGCCCTTGCGGCAAGGAGGAGCACGTACTCTTTATCTACTCCCTTTGCAAACACCTCAACCAAGTTTCTGTCGACACTCAACTTGTTAAGAGTCAAGGTACCAGTCTTGTCACTGCACAGCACATCCATTCCAGCCATCTCTTCAATTGCAGTCATTCTCTTGGTGATGGCACCTTGCTGGGAGAGCCTATGTGATCCAATAGCCATAGTGACTGACAACACAGTTGGCATAGCAATGGGAATGCCTCCAATCAAGAGCACCAACAGATTGTCAATTCCATCCCTGTACTTCCTGTGCTGAATTGGGTACATGACTATAATCTCAACGAGCATACCAACAGCAATTGAACAGATACAAAAGTTTCCGATGGAAGTAAGCACTTTCTGGAAATGCCCAACATTGTTGGTGCTGTCAACAAGATGTGCTGCCTTCCCGAAGAAAGTGTGAACTCCAGTAGCAATAACTACAGCTTCAAGTTCACCTTGTTTGCAAGTTGAGCCAGAGAAAACTTCATCCCCAGGATTCTTGGTCACAGGAAGAGATTCTCCTGTAAGAGCAGATTGATCAACCTTTAAAGGATCGCCTTCAAGAAGACGAGCATCAGCAGGAATGATGTCTCCCAATTTGACACTAATAATATCCCCTGGAACCAGAATAGCGGCTTCCTGTTCACTCCAACGCCCATCTCTAAGCACCTGTGGTCAAACAGATAATTTAGAATGGGAAGCATTAGTATTTCATTTTTTTTAATAAAAAAAGCCTGTGCATATTCAATCAGATTTGATAGTTTGATACCTTCGTTTTGGGAGCAAGTCCAGCCATAAGAGCTGCAGCAGCATTTCCAGCATTGTTTTCTTCAATAAAACTGATAGTTGAATTGATCACCAGCAAACAAATGATACCAATAAAGTCTTGCCAATCCGGGGGCTTTCCATCTCCATTAGCCAGTGCAATTGCCATGACAGCAGCAGCTTCCATGACCCATGAGAGAGGATTCCACATAAACCCAAGGAACTTGAGTATTTTGCTTTCGTTTTTCTCTTCCAACTTGTTGGGTCCAAAGATTTGAAGCCTGTTGGCTCCTTCGTCGGCACTCAGACCCTCCCGGGTACATTTCAGCTGTTCAAACACTTCTTCAATGGGGATTTTCTCCTGCAATTTCAAGAAGATAAATCAGCCTATTAGCAAAATTAGCCTACTCGTTCATCTTCAAATTGTTTTTTACACCACAACTAATAAAAACCTAGTCACATTTTTTGTTCAATCCATAAAATGGAAAAGGCCATATATTAGTAACTATTTCACTGTGTACAAACTTTAACTAGAGAATTTCATATGTAGGTTAGCTTTGAAAGTTAAGCTGAACTAAGTGTAGTGGCTAAAACACATCCAAGAAAATTACTATTGAAACTCATGTACTTGAAGTGATCAACTCCATAAACTAGGTCCATCAGATGATGTGATATTACCCAATTTTTATGTAGCTTAAGAGCATAAAAAACATACAGAGGACAAAAACTGACATTTCTTTTTGCATAATAAAATTTGTTTATTCCTATTCCATCCAGATTTTAGTATTTGATGTTCCAAAATGAAATAAGAAAATAAAAAGTCAAAGGTTCCATCTTTATCATATAGGAAAAAGAACTGACAAAGGGAAACAAAAAGTCCCAGGTCTAATCACTTTCAATAGATATATGTCCCTGCTCCTAAATACATACATCATTAATACCAAAAAAAATGTCATTAGTTAAGTAGGTACTGATATAATATTATTATAGTGGTTTCAATGTATTGCTATTTTCTATTTCTTTTGGCTAACTACCTTGATTCTTATTTTATTTATTTTTAATTGATAAGTATCCTTTTCTATACCTGTAATTCACATGAATAATTCAAAAAGTCATATGGATGTGTGAGTCATTTAAGTTGACTTTCCACTATGTGGTTCCCATAACTAAGTGGACCCCAAAAAGTGGAGCTCCCAACCCTCAGACAATGGCCTTGGATTGCCAACCAATCACAGAAGCACAACATGAAGGGATAATGGGCCACGCGCTTTCCACATGGAGCACCTTCGCGTGGGTTTCACGCGCTAGAATCTGGGCCCACAACCCATTGTCTCCGCCTACTCTAATGGGGCATCTTTGAAATTAAGGCCAAGTTGAGGAGTAAACATATTAAGTTTGTTTTATTTAATAGAAATAATTGCGGAATCCAAGAAAAGCTGTCAGTAGTCAATAGTCAGAACCATTATTTAAGGAAAAAGTAGGCAGAAAAAATGGAAAATGTGAAAAAGAAATCAGAATAAGTCAGAGCCGTTAATAAGGTTGAAATTCCCAAATCACAACTATCCACACCAAGTGCAGGGTACCACGGAAAAAGTACAAAAGAAAATTCCCTCGAATATAAATCAGACAGAAACTTTCACTAAAAGACATGGCTTAACCTATAAACCACATTTAGAAATCCCTCAAAAATAACACTATGTATCTTATTTTCTTAAAGGTGATATCTTAAAATATTTGTACACATATCAACTAATTCATCACGCACTTTTTACTTTTTTTATAGCACAAGTCGAACATACACTTAATTTACTGAGACAAATGAAAAGAAATTACCTAAGACTTTATTTGTGTCAACTAGAATTTTCACCGTGAACTCCCACGGTCTATTTCAATTTTATTAACCTTGTTTAAAACAATATTCCTTTTTAATACATAATATTTTTCAATTATACTTATAGTGCAAAAAATGAGATTTATTATTCGTAGTTCTCTTGTTATGCTTTCAATTGAATTGATCTAAGCATCAGAGTCAAGAATTGAGGATTTTTTTTAATTGGGAAAAAGGTTTTAAATTTCATTTTCTCCTCTTACTTGCAAAAGTGTTCCACTAACAGAAATGATAATGATTGGTCAGGATAATGTGATGAAAAAGGAACCGTAGAATCAGATGCTCTAATTTATTTGACTTTTTTTGTGGGCATAAAACGAATCTGATTTCTATTATTGAGGATATAAAGGTAATTTGAATTTATTATTTCTTGTTTATATTTCTGTATTTATTGTGCTGTGACAGATCATGCTAACTAACAAACACGTGAAAGAAGATTGAAGGAATAAGTTATCTTTTTGTGAAAATAATTAATAAAGAAGGAAAAAGGCAAACCTTTAACAATCTTCACATATAGCCTTAACTTTATATATGTATATGAGCATGTGAACATATATGTCATAATTTAAAAAAAAATGATGATCACGGATCTCTTATAACCTACATATATACCAAAACAAATTAATTTATGCTAACCTCAATTTCAAATTGGATTTCTTAATTCAACTATATACCCAGGAAAATTCAGAACGAAACAAATTTTATCTTATAAAATAATTAAAAAAATCTGTCAATATAGAACAAGATGCAAATAATATATTCAAAAATAATTAAAGCAAGAATTATAACTTTTAGTCTATGAAGTCCAACTTAGTTTGAAATAAATCATAATATTCCATAATTAATATTATTTGGTTCGACCACCACTGTTATTAAAATACAGAAATACATAAGCATATTACACAGACATGATCTATATATACACACACAGATCCATATACACACATGTGAAAGTGTGTCTACGCATATGACAAATTATATACATTCGCACACAAAAAACACACACACTTACTATGCATCTATATACTGAAAATTTAGAGAAGAAATAAAATCAATGGACGAGCGAATAAAGAGGTTTTTTTTCCGAGTTAAACAAAGTTAAGAATTTTAGCAAGGCTTAAACTGCGTGAAGTTTGACCAATATTTTAAAATATATTTTGTTATTATATTGATATGAGAAAAATTGTAACTTATAGTATTTTCGTGTAGTTTTAATACATCTAAATTTTAATTTTAAAATACTAAGTTGAGAAAATTTAATTTAGCTTCAAATTTTAGTTAAATTGACTCTCAGTTACTTCAGTTAAACACTTGTTTGCTTGTAAAGTAAAAGTAAACAAAAGCATACTCTGAAAGCAAAGTATCTCATTTAATTTGACTTTTCTTTTTATAAAAAAAAAAGGAAAAGAATTCAAAGGAGCCAAACAAAAGATGATTCTAATCATAGTCCAACTAAATTAATAAGAAAAAGGGCAAAGCAAGATAATTAAAATTAGGATTTGCTCAATTTCATTTCCTTTATTTTACTTGCTTTTTCCTTTTCCATGGAAAATTGAGATCTCTAGAGCAATATTTATAACCAAATTGAATAAAAAAGTTATTCACAAAAACCAGTATAGCTAAGAAGACAAAAAAACAAAAAAAAAGTAGAAGAATAAGTGGATTTACCAGATCAACAGTCTCATTTTTGATCTCTTCGAGGCTGATAGCTTTTGCCATCTCTGCTCCACAGAAAAATCAAACCAACGACGAAACACCAAAAGAAAACGATTGATTGATTGATTTCACTCGGTATAAATCATTGAACGGCAGAATTTTTTTTTTTTCAGAAACCCCAAAATGAGATTTGGGGGTTAAGGAAAATGGAACGGCGGAAGGGCAACAAACAGAGGTTTATGATTTTTGCCTCTGTGTGTTTTCTGCGATTCTTTATGTAGAGAGAAATTTTGAGGTATAAGGCTTGGGCCTGCGACTCCCTTTATATACTGGACACTCCAGCAGTGTAAACACACCTCACCAGCCATTGCCTATTGCCTCGACCATGATATAATATTACTACCCCACTAGTGCCTCCCAAAAAAAAAACTTTCTCTGACTTTTATTTTATTTTATATTTTCCTTTTCTAAATGATATATAGCCATTATTATTCTTATAAAATTTAATTGGTTGGGGAGGGGGGAGAGAGAGTTATCGTTGAATTAAATGAGTATTTTTTTGGGGTATAATTACTTTAATCCGCGCCATAAATTATTTATATCTTGTAATCGAAAATATATATAAAATTTGTATAATTTTATATATAACATATGGAATGTATATATATATACAAAAAATATACAAATTTTATTAAAAAGATCGGCTATTATTTTTACAGCAGCTATACATTAACATTTTTTCCTATTTCTTTTTCAAAATTATAGTCCGAGTATGGAATAATGGAATCAAATGAGAATTTCTTTTAAAATTATTGGGCTGACTCTGGATCACTATTTCATACATATACGGTAATTAACTATATATATATATTGTGCAAGAAAGAAATAAGTTCATTTTGAATGAACTAAATAATACTCTTGGCGTGTGTACCACTTGAAACCAACAAACTTTTTAATTATCGGGACCTTCCATCCTTATTCAAAGGTTTTAGAGCTCGAGACGAATTTTTTTATTTATATAGAAAACGTTTTACTCCTCTTTCTGAATTTACTCGAACTAATCTAATCAATAAGTTTTGGATACCAAATGATGATTAGAAAAACAAAACAAATGTTGCTTGCACAATTAGAATTTCTAGATTTTCGATTTTACTATTTTGTTCTAGTCCTATAATAGGATTACATAGTTTAAGAATCTTACGTAAGTAGATGAATCTATTAGTATTTGATGAATTTATACTTCTATTTATGCAATTAAAAATATTCTTTTTTAATGATCTATTTTATGAAAAATTAGTTTATCACTATCTCATTTTAAGGAACGTAACTAACAATATTACCAAATGCCATCATGGAGTTGGCTGGAGCATCTAATAGGGAAATGTCGGGAATATAAGATTAATATCTTTGCCTAATATTCTAATTTATATATTTTTACAAGAATACTTCGTAAAAGGAAATAGTGTTATGAAACAATAAAAGAACAAGAACAATATTGCAGAGAAAGAGAGAGAGAGAATTCTTATTGATATGGGATGAATTACAATGGAATAGAACCCTCTATTTATAGGGAGAGATTGACTTAGTCACCAAGCAATAAACCCTAGAATCCCTCTAAATATAGACATTCACCTTAAATAGAATTCTATTTATAACACTCCCCCTTGAATGTCTATTCAACGGATAATGTGCCTCCTTAAAACCTTAACTAAATAAAACCCAATGGGAAAAAAAATTCTAGAAAAGGAAAAAGAGTACACATATCTAACAATACGCTTTTTAGTTACGTCGTTAAAAACCTTGCAAGGAAAACCTAGTGGGACAAAACCTTGTAAGGGAAAAAGAGTGCAACGCGTATTAAATCCCCCTGATGAGAGCATCAATTCACATCTTTAAGCATTTGCATTCCAATCTTGTGCACCATCTTCAAAACGATCTTTGGTAGAGACTTGATAAACAAATCAACCATATTAACTTGAATGAATATATTGCATCTTGAAATCATCATTCTTGATAGAGATGTAATGTCTTCATAAACTTCCGTAGAATGGCCTTTTCAATATCTCCATAGAGGTATTCTCGCTATCACATTATCATGCTTATAGTTATAGCAAGATACATATGTGCACAAATTGCACTTAGGATGTGGTACTTCAAGACCAAGAATTGTATATGCTTTAAGCGACTTAAATCCTTCATGGATTGTCATATAAGTTAATAATAAACTTTAGATGCATATCAAGTTTTTATGTTATGCTAGACATATAAGATATCGGAAACTGATTGCACATACCATTGACTTTATACTTTCAAGTATTTGAACTACATGTCCAAAACTACATGTCTTTCATATTAAACCAATTCTATTTGAATTGTGTATCGTCTATTTGGCCAATATTTTTGTATCTGTCTCGACAGCCTTAAGATCCCCATCTATACCTGCCGCTATGACAAATGTCGTCGACGAACATTTTATATCGGTTCCAATAATTTTTCATAAAGACATAACATAGAGATCTCTTCATTCATATATTCAGGTATCTGAATCTCTCATGAGACTTTATGAAGTGTTATGTCATGTGATCTTATAGATCACTTGCTTCCTTATTATGATCAGTTTGATCATTTGCTCATCTTCTTTATCAAGAAGTTTTATTTGAAACCGATTTGTCTATACGTTTTAAGCGTACCATAGACTTTGTCCTTCTAGGACTTAATATGAGCATTTGCAATGAGAACATAGTTACTTTCTTTGAGTCAACAAATGCGTATGACATGCTTTGAAATATATTGCAAACGAATTATCTTTTTATGAACTTCAAGTTCATATTATGATATTCGAGGATCTATATATACAAATGATAATACGTTCCACGTAACTTTTTCTCAAGTGTTTATCATGTCTTCCCCTCATGTTAGAAAAACTAACTTGTTTCCTCAACTTTGAGAGCTCATCTTTGTGTGTCATGGTGCTAATCAAAATATACACTGCACATCAATAATAATAAGATGGAATTATTTGGTTCCTGACCCCGAACCACTTGTGAGGGGAGAATGCAATATACTTTCGTATATAACATATATCAAATTGATATATATAACTTAGTTCTCATAAGAAATAGTTTAGCTATTAAGTGGAGGCACTCAATAAATTATTTTGTTAAACCAACTGTGATGTAAACCAACTTATCAAGATGAACTTCTTGAATAGAAAATCTGGAAATTATGCTCTAAATTAAATTATTGAGCAAATTACCTCGCAAACACCAAGTTGTAGGTTAATAATAATCGCACATGTAACCATCTCATAGATGCATCTTATGTGGTATACATGGCAAGTGAATGGGCCCATATTCACTTTGATATTTCCAGCGTTTATGGGATTCAATCCCAATTTTAGTTGGTCTACTAATTAATGAGAACAAACAACCTAGGAGAAATATTAAAGAACTTTCTAGTTCTTTAATATTTACTCATTTGAATTCTCTTTTATTTTTGCACATCATACTTAAATTGATATGACTAAACCAGCTATGCCAACTGGATATCAATAAACTCCAAGTTTATTATGATATGAATTTTATATCAATAAAGTTCTACTTTATTGTGGCATTCTTTTATTTGTGTACTACAAACTGAAGAATAAAGCGGGTAACTTTTCACATACATATTACCCCGCTACAAGTTGTAGTAATAGAAGATATTAAATCTTTCCTTTATTTATAGTCTCAATATAATCAACTGCTTTCGCGTGTACTTTGGAAACTGAATAAGTTTCTTTGAGACTTACTACAACACAATACCTTATTGGTAATCAATTGTGTTTCTCCAAAATAGTATAATTGGCTCTTGCAGAGTTCTCAATTAATTTTGTACTACCACATATTCATCAACATCAATATGGTGAATATCTCTTTTAAAGAGAAAGTTATACCATTATGGTTATGGTCAAAATTATATGCAAGATATGTTTCTTGCATTAATGTTATTCTTTAATAATCGCATTACCAAAATATTTTAGTGTGCAATAGGTACGTGACCAATGACCATTCATGCCATAATAATGACATTATTTTCTTATATCATCTCAAACCTCTTTTTAGAGGTGAGTGTGGTATATTCACTACTACTAGCACGTTCATATTCTTCCAAGAATGAATATATACTCATAAATTAGATGTTGTCATATTCACATCATGAATGGACCATAATTATCTATATGTGCTTTATAAAATCTTATGTCAAATCGATGACAAATATTACTTTCACAAAGTGAATGATTATTTTGAGAATCCTTATTGTTCTCATTACCACAATGATGACGATTATATTTTCGTCTATTGTCACGTCCACATCCATTGATACATTCATAGTAATAATTTTGTCTTCTTTCAGACTTATCACATACTGCTATCACATTCTGAATGGAGCAAATTCAATGGGACGGATTTTCAATTCTTTGCCCACAATCATACATGAATTTGATCATGGCAAGACATAGAAATTTTACCACTTTGGGTGGTTATAATATCTTTCAAACTCCATTAGAGTTGCAATCAAAATTTATCGTCTTTGCTTGTATTTAAAATCAAATTATAGAATGTCAAGAATTTGAAAGAGAAAAGTAAAATACTTACCTTAAATCCAGAATTTAATCATGAAGGAAGTTCATAGAATAATTGGCAATCATTATGCTCAATCCCAAATCTTCTACTCAATTGGTTAGAGTCTCGTGTTGATAACGTGTTATGAAACAATAAAGAATAAGAATAATATTGCAGAGAAAGAGAAAGAGAGAGAGAATTCTTATTGATATGGGATGAATTACAATGGAATAAAACCTTTTATTTATAGGGAAAGATTGGTTTAGCCACCAAGTAATAAACCCTAAAATCTATCTAAATATAAACATTCACCTTAAATAAAATTCTATTTATAACAAATAGACAAATGTTTAGTGTTGTGACAAGTACATTTGTTTGAAGTAAAAAGAGAAAGAAATCCACTTATAATTATTCCATATTAATTGAAAACATATAAATATTACCTCTTATCGGAAATCAATTAATTGACCAACGATATCCTCAAAATATTAATCGTATTAACTAACGAAAAATTATAAACAATTTTGGAATTTAAATTATACTACTATTAATGTAATTGTTTTTGCACACTCAAATAATATTTACTGGTAAATCTTCTTAAAAAATAAATTTATAATCTTAAAAATAAGATATATTACTTATTAAACTCATAATTCTGTTTTTCTTTTTGTTCTCTTTCTTCTTCTTCTTCTTAAGTATGATTTGTCTGTCATTAAGCATTGATGCATTGGAGTGCCAACCAGTTCAATCCTCACAAACGCCGTCCAATTTGGATTGCTAGCGTGGTGGCCCCACATAATAAAAATTACTTAACGTAAGGACCAAAATACCCCTACGGATTCTTTACTCAACCTGGCATTCCCCCATCTTGCGTTATTTATGGCTGACTGGCTGTTAGCTCTGTCCAAGAATTGCATCATTTGGGGCACTTATTCGGGCAGTTATATTTTGTTTTATTCTTTCATTTTCCGTTTCCTTTTTATTTCTAGTTATTACTCAATTCCCGATTTATATGATATAGTAATATACTCCTTACTAGTATTAGTATCCGCAATGATCCTCCTAAATTTTATAAATTAAAAAAAAACAAATTACATGAATAACTATTAACATAAACTTAAATATTATAACCTCATATGTAGTCGGTGATACAGACAAATAAAAATACAATATTATTCACCAAAAATAAATACTCCTTCTCTTTCAATTTATATAAAATATTTTTCTTATTAGTCTGTTCCAAAAGAATGACACATTTATGTATTTAGAAATAATTCAACTTTAATTTTTTTATTTTACCCATTTTACATATTATGAGAAGTTTGTACACCCATACAAATATCATGGCCCCACAAAACTGTTAGGATCATAAGTTTCAAAAATTTTCTTTTTCGTTCACAAATTCCGTGTCAAGTCAATATCTCATCTATATTGAAACTTAGTGAAGTCATACTATATATAGTAATAACAAATAAAAATACATTTAGTAATATCTTAATTTAAATTATAAAAATATATTATACTATTATCTCAACATAATAAATTCTCGCATCAACGTCAACTTCTACCAACCTAAAATTATACAATGACAAATTAATATATACATACATGATAATTTATTAACAACCAATATATTCTAATTTTTAGGAGTTACCAACTTATAAAACAGTTGAATCGTAATTTGCTCAATAATTTTGCTAGTTAACTCAATTTTAACCATACAATTAAAGTTACTTTATTTTAACAATTTAAATGATACCTTTGGGATATAGTTAAGATTAATATATTATAATTAAATAAATATTAACCTACTTCAAAATATTTTTCTTCTACGATGCACATGTACTAAAAGAAGATGAGTTCTTACATGTAATTCTTAATTAAATGAATCTTACTTTACGATTTTTGTAATTCATTTTAGTTGTGTAAATAGTAATTCCAAATAGTGCAGTTATATTCATCTATGTGTTTACCCTATCCAAATCTATTTCATTCTAATTGACACACACACACATACACACACACTTCGACCTCATCGGTTGCTTGATCAATTAGCTCATACTATTTGAGAGAACATAAATATCAACAACGGGCTAAAATGTTATTGTCCATACCTGAGCCATTAGAGAAGAATCTGTCCTCCCTTATCTATTTAGCATAGCAACTGCTAGCACTAATAGAAAAATAAAAAAAAATATATGTATTGCTTCCAAACAATTGAGATATAAAATAAACTATAAAGAATTAGATAATTAATTTTACCGTAAGGCAACACAATTAACATTTGTTCCGCTAATGTCTGAGTCGATTCATAGTTTAAAACATTATCCCCACAGAAATGCATGTCATAAGTTCCTTTATTCTTGGGTAATTTTATGGTTGATCTACTCCCTTCCAACATTATTGGAGTTGCTTTAAACATTGATAGAATCGAACTATATTTATGTGACCATTCTCTTTCTGAGAATCATTTTAAAAGTATTCGACTCCAAACCACATACATCACCCGTCTTGATTCTCAAAACTGAAAATGCTAATTGAGCAAGAGATATAGTTTATTTTTAAATTAATTAAAAGTATCAATTTACCCACACTATCTTTATACCCCCTCCCCCCCGATATTATTCCCTCTACTATGAAATTTTAAATAATTATTTTATTTATATGGAAGTTTGACTTTAAATTTTCATTTAAATTAACTATATAATAATTTAAGTTATATTTAATTTTTTTATCTATAATAACGGTTTTAAATACGTGTATCTTATTTATATAGTATGACTTAGATCATTAATATTTTAAAAGCTTTCTATTCTCAAAGATCAAATAAGTCTTATCATTACGTATACATCTATTACTGAAATTATTTAATTACATATTTTTTCTTCTTTTTTTGATTCCTTATTCATGTTATTGCATTACCCATAACTTAGAGTTGTTCATATTATAGTCCACAACTCTCATTAATAGTTGAATTTAATTTTTCTTTTTCTTGTTATAAAAATTATATTCATTAATTGTTTATTCTACTGTTCAAATTAATATTTAAATTTATCAATAATATTTTTGAGTATCATTTATTTATTATCTTCATTGTATATTTTAGCCTTTTAAAAAATTATTTTTATTGTATACTTGTTTAAAATTCAAAAAATTTAGTCTAAAACAGACACTTTGGATTATCCATTATGAAATAAATAAATTATTAAATATAGATACATTCTGAACTTTAGGTTAAAAGTTTAAAATATATTTATCTTCAACTCATTAAAAAGTATTGAATTTTTACAATAAATTAAAATTACACATTAGATTACGGTAGGATATATTCTTCTCACTCGATATTAGAAAAGGAATCAAAACACTATTGATATCAAAATTCTTTACTTTTCAAATAAAAAATTACAGTTAGAAAATATTAGTAGAATGATTCAACTTTATTTTTTTTTAAAGAATTCTTATTTTAATTTAATTTCAATAAATGAAATTCCATATATAGTTCTTAAGTGATATTTCTTTATTTGACAATCTCCCACAATCTTAAATTTAAGATTGCCAAGTGGCTTTATAATAGCTTGCCACTTGGCTTAACCACAATGCAAACTTTCTTGCTTTAATATATATATATATATATATATATATATGTATATAGATATAAATTTTTCAATTTTATTCCATCTTTGAGGATAATTAGATTTGCTTTTTGAAATTAAAATTGAACCCAAAATAACATATTCTTAGGCTCTGTGTTTCCGCATAAACACCTAAGAAGATAGGTTGCTCACCGCTATCAAAATGTGGTAACTTTCTTCTTTTTAATTTTGATTTTAAGTCAGACGCATTGTAACGTACTATCAATTACTGGATGTATCAAATTACCTATTATTGTTGGTCAACTTAACATATTAATATAACAAAAAACTGATAATATAATATATTTTTATATCGTCAATACACACAACATAAACTTTTTTATTTTTGCTTTTATTGGTTATTATTTTAATCTATTTTCTGATTTTTATGATGCTGCTGTTATTTTTATGGTTTCTGTTGATGATACTGATATATTATCTCTTTTCGTCTTCTTGAGCCGAGAGTCTATCGGAAATAACCTCTTTACTCCTTCGGGGCAGGGATAAGGTCTGTGTGCACACTATCCTCCCGAGATCCCGTTTGTGGAATTTTACTGGATTGTTGTTGTTGTTGTTGTTTTGCTTATGTTGAATTGATATCTCATTCTAACCTGACAAATGGTATTTTTGAGTTTTTTTTTTATTTGTTTTAATTCTTTTTTATTTTGGGGTAAATAATAGAATCGTGAGAAGAGTTCTTGATTAGTAACTGTAACTTCATCGTACATCAAATTAGGGTTTGAAATTCAAATTTTACTTTACAATCTTTTGATTTTTTCTTTTTATGCTTCCCTTTATTCACGAGCTAACGCTCCTCTTATTGAAAAGAGAATTAGAAGATTGAAAACAAAAGAAACACTACATAATGTCATAATCAATTGCGTTATTAAGAAAGACTGTATTGGTAAAATATGAATGTAATACGTGACCGACATAGTAAACGATACGTGGTGAACATTTTCTAGCCAGTTAAGTCTTTTTTGACTAAAGAATCAGAGATTCAACTGAAAAGTACATCCCGGATTGGTTATGCCGGGACGAGAGTGTTGTCCAGGTGATATCACTCAAATAGCCATGCCAGTGAAAATCTACCAGTACCCCTTGAAGTGAAATTTGCTTCAGGATCATCAATAGACACAGAAGAAATGGAAAAAGTTAGATTTGTGGAGTCGCCTCACTATGGAGGGGAAGCTAATGTGCAACAAGGCAATTGTTGAGTATCTGGATTAGCTGATCCTCAAATCAACATACTCTGAAATATTTGAGATTTGGCATCAACTCTTTGACAATTTACAAAACCATGGGGCATAATGCACGGGATGAATCGATAATGCTCATAACTGGTAGATACTATTTTAGGAAACCGTTACACTAGTTTACACTATAAATATCCCCTTTCTCCCACGTTTATAGCCCATTCCGATTCATGCACTCCTATTGTTACTGTATTGAAATTGTTGGTGTTCTCTTCCTTGAATTATCACGATCAACTGCAAACTCTCTTCGGTGGATCATCAATAAGAATTATTTTACTTTTTCTCTAATGCTTAGTTTCATTCATTTATTTTTCGTTGGCAAAGATCAATTTAATTGGATTGAAATAATAGCACGTGACCTAATTTTATAAATTTAATTGATTTAATCTATAAATCATATTTTAGGTTAAATAAGGACAAAAGAATTAGTAGGATGAGTTAAATATATCTGGAAAATGTTTGATGGCCCACTCGCTATATATCTGGGACCGGGAGATACCGATTATGTTTGAGGGAAGTTTACGAAGGCACCTGCGGGTACCATTCGGGTGCCAAATCGTTATTTCATAAGGTAGTTAGAATCGACTACTACTGGATCGACATGGAAATAGATGCAAGGGAGTTCGTATCAAAATGCGACGGATGTCAGAGACATGCACCGATGATTCATCAGCCCGGGTAGCTATTACATTCAGTCATGTTACCCTGGCCATTATGAAGTGGGGAATGGACATCGTCGGTCCCCTGCCATGGGCCCCGATAAGGCTCAATTTATTTTATTTATGACTGACTATTTTTCTAAGTGGGTGGAAGCCCGGGCGTTTGAGAAAGTCAGAAAGAAAGAAGTTATTGATTTCATTTGGGACCACATAACATGACGGTTCAGAATGCCGGCCGAGATCGTGTGCAACAATGGGAAGCAGTTCATTAGCAGTAAGGTTAGCAAATTCTTCAAAGACCATAAGATCAAAAGGATCCTGTCAATACCCTATCACCCTAGCAGGAACGGACATGCGGAGTCTACGAACAAAACCATACTCCAAAATCTTAAGAAGAGGTTGACCAATGCCAAGGAAAAATGGAAGGAAATTTTAACTAACGCCCTATGGGCGTACCGTACATCCTCAAAGTCTAGTACCGGGGCCACCCTGTTCTCATTGGTCTACGATGCTGAAGCACTAATACCGGTCGAAATAGAAGAACCGAGTCTCAAATTTCGATATGCGACCGAAGAGTCAAATAACAAGGCCATGAGTACGAGCCTAGAACTATTGGACCAGAGGCGCGAGGCTGCCCTTGTTAGGTTAGACGCCCAAAAGCAACAGATCGAAAGGTATTACAATCGGAGAACCAATCTTCGACACTTCAATATCGGGGACTTGGTGTTAAGAAAGGTGACTCTAAGCACCCGGAACCCGAACGAAGGGAAGTTGGGCCCGTATTGGGAAGGTCCATATTAAGTTATCGAGATCACCAGCAAAGGATCATACAAACTCGGAGCGGTGAACGGTGAGCGGCTACCGAACAACTGGAACGTAACCCACTTAAAACAATACTACTGCTAAGGTACGACCCCATTCATTACTTTTCTTTACGTATATTATGAATTGGACTAACGCTTTAGCCTCGGCCTCGGGATATGCCAACTTCTTAGCCTCGACCTCGAGCCTCTTAGCAAACCCTAGCATGAACTTTCTCGAAAGCCTCCCTTCGGGACTGCCACTTTAGGTATTCGACAATATCTTTCAGGCGGTCCTGGGTTGCCTCAGTATTAGCTTTGTACTGGGCCATCATCTCTTCGGCATCGACCCTGGTTATTTTCGCCACTGACTTATCTGCTTTAAGCTCCTTGGCAAGGGTGTCCCTTTGACAACAGTCGAATCCAGTTGAGACTGGAGGTCTTTAATTTTTTGGGATCAGGCCTCAGCTTTCTCCCTTACCGCTCGAAGTTGGACCTCTATCGAGGCTAGCTGCTCCCGGGCAGTCTCCTTTTCCGAGTCCAAACGATCCATCTTGTCTTTCCACTCTTTGGCCTCAACCTTGATTACGTCCATCTTGGTTCAGAGTTGGTCGATCCGGTCAAGCTTTTGTTGAACCTACGGGTTTTGACCGTTAGTCGCCATGTCTAGCTTGTCATCACTAATTTCAAAATTCTTTACCTGTTCCACCAGGTTGGAATGTTCTTTTTGAGCCGTATCCAACTCAGCTCGAAGGTTCTTGACTTCTCCTTCGCGTTACTTAATGAGAAGCTTATATATGACCCTCTTCTCAACAAACTTTTTGACTTCGGCCTCGAGTTGGCTAAGCTCATCCCGATATCGGAGAAAGGTTTAATGGTGAATAACCAAGGCCTGTAGGATGAAGAGAGCAAAAGTCATTAAAGTCATTAATAACTGAGTTCGAGGATAAGAGAGTGTGATAATACCTTACCCGGTTCAGTGCCTGTTGTGTGTCCTTGAGCAATCATGGCGCATCCACCTCGTTCATTTTTGCCTGGTCTTATTCATTTACCAGGCATCAGAGGTAACTACAGGGGCGGAAAGAACCTGGGCATCCTCTAGAACGGTGATAACAACTGATCACTTCCGACCAGGATTTGTGCTCGGGGCAGGTAATTAGTTAATCAGCCTCGGGCTCAAGTTCGACCCACCAACCTCCGAGGATGAACTTTTCCTCGGAAACTCTAAGCTGCCCAAATCGGTGACGTCTTCTAGGGCGGTTGAGTCCACCCCATCAAAGAAGCATCGAAGGGGATCGTTCGCTTCATGGAGCCCTTCGTTGGATCGCTCCTTCATTGCTCGAGCTTCGTCAAACATGGACTCTGTGAGCGAGGGCGATCCTGAAATTTCTATAACACCGGGCGGGGCAGAGCCGACATCTTGAGAAGTCTTGGCCATCGCCCCTGTACTAGCCACCAACACTTGAGGGGGACTAGACTTCGTCGCTTCCCCCTCGGCTGCCACCTACTCCTCATGGACAGATGGCTCACGGTCCATAAAAAGTTCATCCTCTTCGGGATCATCCCTGAGCCGGTAAATTAAATCCGAGTCAGGAACTTGGGAGCTAGAGCTTTACTTTGGCTTACGAGCCAACCTTATCCTTGGTTTCTTTTTTTTTCCGAGCTCGGGAACCCGGGGCCCTCTTCCTTTTCTTCTCTCCATCTGTGGCTCCTGCTGCCCTAAAATAGGAAGATCAGTGGGTAGGTCCTCACCCCCTACCAAGGGCCTAAGCTCGATAGGCTTAGGCAAGCCTACAAAAAAGAGAAAAGGAGTAATGAGGACATAGTATTGAAAAAAGAAAGTTTAATGCTACTTATTCAGAGAAAGAAATCTTACCATGAGATCGAGCCTTCCAGCAGCCCTTCGAGAGCTCGTGTCACGAGCGCTCGGCATAAGTCATTTGTAACCAAATGCCCCCGATCCATTCCTTGAATCGAGGAATGGCATTTGGGACTCGATCAAGGGCTGCACCACAATAAATATCGGTAAGAAAAAGGAAGACAAAACACAAAATCGATGCTTGAAATGGAGTTACACTTACATGATACGTTCCACTTCTCGGGAAACGACCTCCACTCGGTAGGTATCAAGTCGACAGTCTTCGCCTGAACAAAGCATTTCTGCCAACCCTGATCCCAATCCTCCTCGATGCTTGAAAATGGAGCTTTGCTGGCCAAGCGTACAAGTTTTATCAGTCCCCTCAGGAAGATTTGGGGACTGTATAAGCGGAGTAGATAAGCGATGGTGAACGTGCACGAATCAATTTTATTCACAAAGAATCGGAGGAGGATCACGATCCTCCACAGCGATGGATAGATTTGGCCGAGGCATACGTCGTACCTCTTGCAGAAGTCCAAGATGACCGGATCCACCGGACCCAATGTAAAGGGATAAGTGTAAACATTCAGATATCCCTCAACATGTGTAGTGATATCGTCATTGGGCCCGGAAAATCACCAAATCCTTATCTGCCCAGCCGCAGTACTTTCAAACTACAGGAAGAACGACCTCGGTAATAGAGTAGACGTACCGTGATCCTCGCATCGGCCTTGAATCAAAGAAGTTTTTTCAAACTTAAAGTCATCATTGATCGAACACCCTCCCAGGACGAACATTTTGAAGGAGGACTCGGCTCCCGGTTCATCAGTGGCCGCGCCCGGGGCGGTCTTCTTGACCTCAGTGGTCGGTTGCAAAGAAGAAGGAGCATCTTTCTGTGGAACGGTCTTTCAAATCTTTGCCATTTCTTTTATCTGGATAAAAAGTATGAAACTATGAAGGAGAATGATGGGATGAAGGGTGAGAACTTGCTAATAGAAACAAGCACACCGGCTTAAGAAAAGGATAAAAGAAAGGTTGTAACTTGAAGAACGAAGGTAAGAATATTGAGGGATGAAAGAAGACGGTAATATCTTAGAAGATCGAAGGTAGAAGCTTGGTCAAAAGTAAAAAATGAACAAAGGAAGGGTATTTATAGGGGCTTGGCGATTCAGGCACGACCTGTCGATAGATGACACGCATTAGGAATCATAATGACACGACTAACGGGACATTTTGGTTTCTTTGTCGTTTCGTGTCACAGTGTGTTGAAGAAGAGATCGAAGAACTCATGTCGTTCCTCGTCATTTTCGTAAAACTTACTCTCCAAGAAACGTGGGGAGTATCTGTATACGGGTAAAACCGAGCTCATGGTACACCTTGACTTCCGATATGATAAACCGAGCCAGAGACATGATGACAAGGGAGTGAAATCGAGGCTAGAGTCTCATCGAGTCAGAGCCCGGGGGCATGATGCCCGCCCTCGAGAATATCGGGGCCATGATCCGGGATCAGTCCAAACCTTAAAAGACATCAAGAACATTGTCAGGTAACCAAGCACGACCAACAGAAGGCCGTAATATCTGCGACCGGCCAAATATCACAGCTTGGATATTGACACGTATCGATGGAGAACTGGTGATTCATTAAACAGAAGATTTTTCTACCTTTTATAGAATTGTACCTAGAGTAGGACTTCCCTACTATATAAAGGGGAGTCTGATTATTCATTGAGGATAACACGCATATCAAAGCATTCTACTATTATTTTTCTGCCATTCAAAGTTCTTGCATTGTCGATCAGTGTTCCATTATTATAAGCCTATGATCGAAGACGGATACCTCATTGAGGCTGCCCTTGAGTCCAGAATCATTCCCCCTTTTATTTTTCAAGCGGTTTGATAATTTATTATATCTTTTATCTGTTTATTCTAGCAATATTTGCCGTATGTATTGAATAAATCCACGTATCCTTAAAATCACTTACAAATTTAATTGTTATCCTATTTCGAGGGTAAACTTATGGTAAAAAACAATTTAATTGGATTGAATAATTGCATGTGACCTAATTTTATAAATATAAATCATATTTTTGGTTATACAAGGACAAAAGAATTAGCAGAATGAGTTAAATTGTCTTAAGTGCTATATTAGATAATTTGAGCACCTTAAATTTCAGGGTTTCAGTTTATTAATTCGGAGCCAATGAAGCCTTAAATAATTACTTAAGGCCTTGAACATATTAAATATGTGGTCCTGGACATATATTCCAATTGCTTAATAAGAAAAGTAAAATAACATAATTACTTTATCAAGAACTGCAGTAGTGCAAGAATTATGGACACTCAAAAACTTAAAAAAGATGGATTAGTATCTTAGACGTGATTAACTAGGATAAGAAACTTAGGATCGAATCTTGTTTCACATTCATCTAGCCCAAAATTATTGGACAGAAGTTTCCCAGTTTCTTTGGTGCCAATTATTCTCCACGTTGAATGATTGTTTAGACAATTAATAATGTTTTATACCTATATACAGTTTTATGTAGCTTGTGCGATAGATAAGTTTGAACATCAAAGCACATGGTACGATAATTAATGAAAATAATTCTCCAAATAAAGGATGGTACTCTCTTTGACCATTTTAGGTTGTGATATTTGACGGAAAAGAGTGTAAGAAATAAAAGAAGAGTTTTCACACACAAACTAAATATATTTTAAGTACCAAAATCACCATTACTGCCATCAATTGAATTGGTGGTGCTAACAGTCCCATTTATCCTTTCATATTTCTCTTCCCTCACGAAAAATGTGAATTTTTCTATGAGGTGTGTTTCAACAAGACACGTCACTAAAAAAATATAAAAAAAGAATGGTCAGATTAAATAATTTTTTGATAAAAAAATATGACAATCTTTTTACGACAAACTAAAATGAAAAATATGTCATGTAAAATTATTTTTAAAAACTAATTTTGTGAGTAAAATGCAAATTGTTACTAATGAAAATTAAGTAAAGAGTTATTAATAAAAATCCACGACCACTTGGAACAATACACATGGGGCATAGCCCTCCACTAGGGCACTGCCACACCAGTGTAGATCACCATAACATATTGAAATGACCAATATGCCCCTCCCAACCGTTGAATAAAAATCTTCATGTGATAATATACCAATTACCACCTACCCACACTTTCATGGGGTCCATATTTCTAGTAGTTAATTACTAGATTAGTCATCCTTCTTTGAAAGAAAAAAATAATTTATAATATTTCAAAAAAAAAAAGAAAATCTATATAAATAAAGAAAGGAAGCTAGATTAGTCATCTGAACATATGGGATGTTCCAAACCTCAAAAAAATATTGACTTTAATCAAGTGGGACCCCGAAAATTGAAAGTCAGAAACTTAGTTCTTGATATTTCTCATAATTTTAGCAATAACGTTATTTTACACATTTATCATTTTGTTGGGCAAATTAGTAAGATGGGTAATCCAAATTCTGAAAAATAAAATATGAGAAAATTTTCAAAATTCACAAATAATCTGATTGTACTACTAGTAATTGCAACTTGTGCATTTTGTGTTAGCAATTTCTTCTTATAAAGATTTTGTAATGCCAGTTGCTTAAACTTTCTTCCGGAAAAACCTGAGATTTTCTTGTTAATTTTTTTATTTTAACTATTTTATATCTGAAATTACTTTTGCTTGTGTGAGTTTGATTCCAAATGCAGATAAAGGAGGATGGTTTAGGTAGATTGACAATTAACATAAAACTTAATAATTCATAATGAGTTGAACTTAAATGAAGAAGTGAGAATTTATATAGCAGACCTTAATTTGTTTGGGAATGAGGCGTAATTATTTATATTGATGTAATTGATCCAAAATTCTCTAATTTGATTAATTGTTAGTAGATTTGTTTATTAGTAATTTCTTCTGATTCTAACATTCATGTTAGACATTCTATTTATGTTGGCTCTTTGTCTTTGTCTTTTTTTTTTTTTTTTTTTTTTTATTCTTTTTCTTTCTCCTTTCTTCTATATGGGATTGTGGGGTTTGGGGGTGGCTAGTGGAGGACCATTCAGTTAAAGGAAATTCCAATTGGCTCTGTCTCTTCCTTCTATCATATCTATCTGACAACCATTGGATATCATTAAAAGGTAGCATGAAAGTTTCTAAGACAGAGATGCTCACCTTGAATGGCTAAAACTCCTTGCCCCATTTGAACTCTACTAAATGCTACTCTCTTTAATTAATTTTCCTCTTCTTTCCAAGGATGTTTTGGTCAAATTACTTAGACTTGTCTCTTGAGATTGTAGTGATGATTATGAAAATGTGAGATCACATCAGCATTGTGGAGCAATACCTAAGAGAAGAATTTTCTCTTTTCATCTTTTTCTCCCCGCACTGTGGAACTTTTATTTTAGTTTTTTATATATAAATAATATAGGATAAAATATCCTCCTAGCCACTTAAACTTATACCTGATTGTCATTTCAATAAATAAACTTTTAGAATTCCTACATGACCACTTCAACTTGAGCATAAGTGAACTAATAAATACCTCGGACCGTTGACTCTGGCATCAGTTATTCCTAGTCAGTTGTTGTGCGTGTATGTCACACTTGCTCGTGAAATACCTTTTTTCAATGGCCAACAATAAAAAAACTCAAGGCCCATCTATTTAAAGGACTTCTTCTTCCTCGTTTTGCCTACAACCTCCATTATTGAGTAACTGAAGCTCTGTAGCATATTTTCTCTTTATATTTTTCGCAGATTCAAGTCAATTTATTTCTTCTCCAGATCGATATTTTGTCGTTGTGGAGTTGATGTCGTTCTATGTATAACCTGGAAGCCCACCAATCCGGGTAGAGGGTTCTTAAGATGCTTCAATTATAAATTTTTTCAGGTGGGTTGACCCGTCTGAAAAATCCGTGTCAATGAGCAGCGAAGGAATAAGAAAAAAATAATATATAATTGCGTTTGTTGCACTGTTCTTTGTAGTGCTATATTTCTTATAAAATAATGACAATGTCAAGTGTATGATATATTTTGTTGCAATGAAAAGTGATGCTTGACATTAACATCTGACATATATTAGACAAGTTCAAAACAACTATAAAAGTAGGCAGTTAAATATGTACACTAGCAGAACCAGTTTACTACTGTGCCAAAATCATAACAATATTCATTAACTAAGTTCTGAATATTTCAGACTAAATCTTCCAAAAATAACCTACAAAATAATTTCTGATACTAACAAACTTAAATTTTCCCAAAAATAAATATTTCTTCAAATCATTATGGTTGAGACTGGTTGAAGTTGGACCGAGATTGGCTCAGATTTTGTTGAGTTGAAGAAGGAGCTTCAGATTGGCAGAGGGTTGCCTGAGTTTGTCTCCTTCTAGCCTGTTGTTGAAGCTGGCTTTGTGTTACCGCATTTGTTCCTTTCCACCTTAGTCCAAGTACTCTATATCCAAGATCAATATTGGTCTGGCTAGCATCAATGATTTGCCGAGGAACATGGGTGACTCTGTCCCTTAACTCTAACTACATTCAAATATAAATAATTTTACAACTTAGTATAGTAATTAGACACAACAGATGGACAAAATTTCACACACTTACCCTCTTTATGGCTGTCCCTGAATCAAGAACAATATTCAAGATCCAGCAGTCCTAGGCCTTCCACTAAAAGTTCTAAGAATATCTTGAGGAGCCCTTGATCTTTCTTCTATAGTTCCAGATTGATGTGTTGCATATCCACCACCGACAATATTTCTAGATTGTTGTATTGCAGATCCACCACCAACAGTAGCAAATGCAGTAGATTGGGCGTTTGCTGCTCCTAACACCGGCAGTTGAACTTTGCTCTTTCTAAAATACCAAAAATATAAAAAAATCAGCAATAAACTAAAAAAACAGTTAAAACATAAGAAATATTTGTTTCTTATCAGGATTGCACATACTTTCCTTTTAAGGCCTACTGTCTTGCGATGAGAACATGTCATTGGTGTCCCCTTCCTTGATCTATTGCCAAATTTCTTTGTAGGTTCATCTTGAGCCTTCCTTCTATTTTTCTTAGGTCTACCAGACTTCTTAGTAATTAAAAAAAACTCAACTTTGAGGTTTTGAGTTGGAGGCCACATCTCCATGTTGGTCATAGGCTAAATGTAACAATTGAACCTTGAGGGATGTTTCCTTCTTATACCAATGCTCAACATAGTCAGCAGTGTCATACCTTTTTAAAAAAATGCACAAAGTGTATGGGAGCAGGGTATGCCTTTCAGTTGCCACATTCTATATGTACAGTCTTTCATTATAAAATCAACTATGTGTTTGTAAATTCCATCTTGGATCTCAAATCCAGTGTCCTCATTTCATTTATATTTATGCTAGGTGGCTCTTATATATTTCTCTTGAATGTGCCCTATTGCAATAAGATATATATCAAAATTCTACTTTATAGCAAATTCTCTCATATTAGTCATCATGTCCATTACCTTCATTCTAATCTCTTCCAACATGGTTATGATTGACTTGTGCCTAGAAGTAAGTATCTAACTGTTGAAGGTCTCACACATGTTGTTCTCCACAACATCACATTTACTAAAGTTTTTAAAAAGGCCCATGCACCATGATTGTTTGGGATATCTGAGCAAGTCTTTTATTATCTTATTGTCACCCAATTCTGCCAATTCATCTAGTTTTATCTTCAGAAATATTTCAAATGAAGCTCTTGCACAAGTTCAGAATTTCTTCCTTCTTTCCTCACCACTCCAGCTTTTCTTCCCAATTGCTCCATATGTGCCTTGCACACATTCTATGCTCAACATTTGGCATCAATTCAGATATAGATTGAACATGTCCCTTAAACAACAAAAAAACTATTAGAGTTCATATACTGCAAGCTGAAATATTAAAGTGAAAGATGAAATTAATACATTAGACATACCTTCTACATATCAGAAATAATTATTAGTCCTACACCTTCAGATTCTGTAAGTCTCAAGTCCTCCATTAGACATTTAAAAAAATCATGACCAAATGTTCTTGGTCTTTTTCTCAACCACCACCCAAGCAACATGATACATTTGGTTATTACAATCCTTAGCAATGAATGACAATAGCTCACCTTTACATACTCCATTCAGAAATGCACCATCAAAGCCAATTACATTTCTACACATTTCTAACCAACTTATTTTCGAAGCATGTAGACAAATGCATATCCCAAAAGACCTCTTTACCAGGTTCTATTTATTTGGAAGTCCTCACCATAACAGTGTTGCCAGGGTTAGTAGTTCTTATCATGTTAGCATAATAATAAATCCTAGCAAACTCCATCTTGTAATCACCTAGATACTTACCCATTACCTTCTGTCTAGCCCTGACACATATTGTTTTTCCTACATATACATCATATTTAATCCTTATCAACTCTTGTAACTTTTTAAGATTTATGTCAGGCTGATTATGATCTTATCTTTTTAATGTTTAATTATCCAAGCCATGTTATCAAACTTGTTCTTTGTGACTGTGAGACATGAATGAACATAGTAGTATGTGTTAACAATGAAGTTCTGTGTGGCCCTGTAAACTGCCTAAAATATGCCATCTACATCTAGTAGAGTTCAAATATGTTGCCCTGACCCCATTCTTCTCATTTGACGTCAACTTTAACTGAACTCTCCTTTGTACAACATAGTCTTGTAAAACATATCTAAACTGTCTAACATTTTCAAAGACCATTCCTAGTTGAAAAATAATTTTCTTACAGTTAGGGTCAAAGTAGACCTTTCTACTGTATCTTCTTGGAGGAAGGTTCTACATCTCATCATCTTCATCTACATCATCATCAGTATCCTCACTCCTTGGATCTGAACTGTCTAGGTACTGCTCATCCCCTTCCAATTTGCCAGCATATTTAGTAGTCTTGTTCTTGTAAATATCTTCAAATCCAGAGTCAATGACTACTTAGACACTAGGTAGCTCATCTACATTAACATCACTAGATCTTTCTTTCCAGTTCTTTCAATTTACTTTGGTTTGTCTAGCAGCAACAAGGTCAGCTTATATCTCACTTGTCTCTCAACAAGATCCTCATCAGCATCATAAATTGACTCATATGTATCCTCATCAGTAGAAAACACCCTCATATTCACCATCTTCACTCTCAGAATTACTCCTAAATTCATCACAATCTGAATCTGTGGCTAGATAAAAGTTGTAGAACTCCCCTTTATAGACTCTTCTATCTCAGCAGCCCTTCCTTTACCCTTCCCCTTAGTGATTTCACTAGTATTTATATCATTGGTAGGTGAGTTTGTTGCCCTAGCATTAGCTCTACTTGTTTTCCTTTGTGGCACTTCACTAAAGCTAGTTGTTTGCTCATGTGGAATATCACAGGGGTCCATACCTCTACTTAATATTTCATCCAATTCAACATCAACATATGGTATATTAACTGTGTGACATAAATAAATATCAAGAAAATCACCATCCTTAAGGTCTTTGCAGAATTCTAACACATCAACATCATACTCAATAAATCGAAATGCTCCTTTTTTATTGACTTGATATGCAAATTTCTCTACACCTAAGTACCCCATATCATTTGCCAATTTGTTGAATTGAATAACATGCAGTTCGTCAGTGTCAGCAGTGAAAATAACGATAAAGTGCAAATAAAGTTGTTTAATTGAAAGCAAAGTATCGTGTCTTTACAATGGCTGTTGAGCCTGCTATTTATAACTTTACCTAGGGAAACAACATCCTATGATCAAGCTCCTCTTAATGATAATAAAAAAGTCATTTATGAACGCGTAACGGCAGGCCATGAATGCAAATATTCTCTGCAACGGTCGCTCATTTAACGATAATGAATATTCTCCCATTGAATGCTATCCAATGGCAAACCCTTAACCTTCTCCTGTCGACTACGCTCCCTCCGGGATTTACCCGATATCGATTACATTCGTTATATCTGGTATTGATTGTTCCCTGACTTGCCCTTTGGCTATCTTCGATTCCACGTGTCATGTTACCATTCGACCATCCATTATAAACCAATTTTACCCTGTACAATTAGCACTCTTGATTTTCCATTGGTCAGACATGCTTAGGCTTATTCATGTCAGGCTCTCACCATGGTTCATATACTTAATATTCATAGACGTATTAAAGATAAAGATAACCAAATTCAGACACTCCGTTAGCGGATACGACGCCATTGTCAGCGCCAGAAAATTAATTGAAGCAGACGGGGATTAATTAACAGCACATGCAAGAACGAGAAGCAGAAAGAGAGTGTTGTCTTATTTATAAGAAATATAATTTAATGATTAGCTGAGCATAATGAAAAACTAAAAAGCATTAGTTCTTTACAGGATATTCGAAATAATGTACCTCTCTTATCAAACTCTCTCCTGCTGTTGATGTTTGTCACTTGTGAATCTACGATTAAAGTAATCGATAGCAGAAAAAAGAAACTATTTTTATGACTTAATTAGTAATAGTACCCAAATTAATGTGCATTACAAGAATATAGTTGACTCACAAAGGATTTCTTTTATGCATAAGTTAGAAAATAAGAGAAAAGAAGAAAATGGTTTATTACGGATAGTATCTCCCACGTCCTTAACCAGAGGTCTCAAGTGCGGATATTGTATACGGAGAATTTTTTTGGCTAGGAGTCCTTTACCCCTTAATGACCCTACCCGACACAACTTTGGATTAATCGAACTATATAGTTACAAATACAGTGTTCAATAAAAAAAAGAAAAAGTCGTAACAAAAATATGAGAAAATCTATTTTACTTTTGAACTAAGGAACATAACGTTGATGGTCAAAGGCTAGAGGTTCATAGAATTACTTTCCAGAAAAGTAAGTTTAGTTTTTTCACATGTCAGGCTTTCAACATGGTTCATGTACTTAATCGTAGTTTATTAAAGATAATTATAATATGAAATTCCAACTAGATACGGAAAATTAATTGAAGCAGACTTGGATTAATTAACAGCGCGCGCACATGTAGAACCGGAGGCAGAAAAGAGAGTTGTCTTATAAGAAGACAACTAAATAATGGATTTAAGTGTTGTATATACATTAACAATATAAAGATTTACGTTAACAGTATAGTTTCACTTGACATAGCAAGTTTGTTATCGTTATTACTAAATTATTGATTAACTTTATTATGAAAATTTACTTATAGTTATCTTATAAGTAATCTGATTATGTAAGTAATGTTACAGTATTACACTATCATTAACCTTAAACTCTTAAACGATTAGATGAACATGTAAGAGGAAAAAAGCATTAATTAGCTCCAAGATTTTGAATAATGTAGCTCACTTATCAACCTCTTTCATGCATGTTGCTGAAGTCTGTCACTTATCAATCTACGATTAAAGTATTCGATAGCAGGAAAAAAGATGTTTGTGTCTTAGTAGTAGTACCCTCAAATTAATTTGCATTAGTTTGCAGAGGCGTTAAACATGACCATCTTATTAAATTAGGTACTATAAGATTATAGGTAAGTGGATCAAAAAGGAATAACTTTTATAACTTAGAAATATTATACTAATATTTTTGTTATCCCAAAATAAGAACTAAACTATCATACTCCCTTTCTTTTAATTTATGTAACCTATTCTCTTTCTAGTCCGTTTCAAAAAGAATGATTTCTTTTCATATTTGAAAATAATTTAATTTAATCTTCTCATTCTACGCTAGCTCATGAGAAACTTTTATAGCTATATAAATGTTGTGATATTTAACTTCAATCCATAAGTTTCAAAAGTTTTATAGTCACGAAAATATTATGACATGTTTAAAACTTTAAATTAACAAGTTTCATAGATTTTATAGTCACGAGAATATTATGGCATGTTTAAAACTTTAAATCAACAAGTTTCAAAGGCCTTTTTTTTTTAAAAAACTTTGTGCCTCTATTGGAACATGTACACATAAATTGAAATGAAGAAGTAATTTGTTTTAAAAAGGGAGGGAAGCATAAAGAATAGCGAAGCTCTTTGACTTCATTTAAGTGGAATATAAAATAGGTTGGTAGATATATCATCAAGCATCTTAAAGAAATAACAGAGAAAATAATGATAAAGATTTCCCTTTCTCATTTTCCTACAACAACCAAACAGGATTATTGTGAAACCCTTTCAACATCTCACGCCTGCAAACTCACGGGAAACTGGAGTGGTTATATGAATTAAGTTGTAAAAGGCATGGTTCATGATTTCATTTGCTATCATCACTCCAAGATAAGACTTGCAACTCAATATATACATCGATCTCCTTTCTTGCTCGATCATAATTAATTACTTTAAAAAGTGTTAAAATGTCACATTAGTCAAGGGAATATAATGTTTTCTTCTCAATTTTGAGCTCGTGAGCTAGTTTTTTTTATTAAGTTCGATCTCAATTTTTTTTTTAATATAATATCATCTTTTCTTAGTTTATGAAACTTCGGACTCTACATGTCATGTTGTCCATACGATCTATATGTCGAGTTTTAAACATTTGGAAAGAGTTAGCTCCTTATATAATTTTGATCACAACATGAATTAACTTTGAAGTGAGTTATGCAACAACAACATACCCAATATTATCCCACACCTTGGAGTCTGGGGATGTTAGTGTGTACGCAGACCTTACCCCTACCAATGAATTTTGTAAGACTGTCTAGGATCAATGAATTTTGTAAGAACTGTGATATGCAAATTGTTAGATTTTTGTTTACTTCACTTGCCCCTTTTAATCCGACAGCGTAAAGCTCAGAATACCCTGATCCAATATCCATTTAAAGATAATTCAAAAAATAATATCTAATCCATCACTAAAGAAAAACATAAATGAAGTAAAAAAATAGTGATGGAAAGTTCGTAAAGTTTACGTTAAGACGTTAAATAAAAAGCAAGTGAATACTACACTTTCACAAGATGTACCGCACAGCACGGAAATTCACTAACTTTCATGCATATGATCCTGCTAACATGATTGCAATGTCTTTCTTCAACCCTTGTCTGTTCCATCATCCACTCATATATATTTTTTTATTTATAATCGCGGTGTTCGAGTCAATTTACGTGTACTTTAACTTATTTAAAGAGGTACACGTAAAAAGAAAACACTTTATTTTTTTCCTCTGCCGGATTTTAAACCTAAAACCTCATGGTTCTCAACCTAATTCATTGACTACTAGATCACATCCCTGGGTGCCATATCCATTTTTCTCATTATTTTTATATATTTGGATACATTTTATAGTTAGCAACGATAGATATATAATTTTTTCTTTTTTGGGCTTATTCTCAGGTGTGTGATTGCTGTTGAACTAGTTATCTGTCCCCATTATTCGACCTCCCAGCATGTTCTTTTTTGATACTAGCTGGACGCCAGTGAATCACAAACTATCAATTTTCTCTTATATGATTCGGACTTACTTATATTTACATATTAGAATCTTTTAAAAGAAAAAAATTAGATCCAATTGTCATAGCCAAAGAAGAATAACATGTCTCTAGCTGGTAGGACTTGCTAGCTGACATAAAATAGGCAAGCAAAAATGGGCTGGCTAGTTCTAACATTGTAGATATGATATTATAAATTAAAGTACAAAATGAAATTCGAACAAGCACGTTGTATATGGAATAGACAATTATAAGATGGTCGAGAAATGGTCTCCGATTAGACACCAGAAACTTCTCATTTGCTGAGAAGGTTAATTAAATAATTTATGTATATACAAAAACAATTATTTTTGTCGTGTTGAGTATTGAGATTTTGATGATTAACAAAGTTTGTTTAGATGGAATGTTCAAAGAATCCGGTCCTCAACGAAGCTGCTTCATTGTTCTAAGAACCAGCTCCTCAAGGCAAATGACCAGCTCCTCTGATTGATGATTGTACATCTGTGCAAGACAGTAACTTTATCTCAAAGTTACTAGGTCCGAGTTTGGTAGAAAAAGGCTGCTGCATGTGATAAGAGTTGTTGCCCAAGAAGATACGAATAATTCAGTGAGAGACATGTGGAGTCCTTGGAACAGTAGGAGTCCTATCAAACGAGAAGCTGACTATGCATAGGACTCCTAGAAGATCTTGAAGTGCAAGCGTTTAAATACTATATATTTTGGACTTCTGAGATTATCCTACACATCAACTGAAGAACTACATTTTGTTCACTCTAGTCGAGTACCAGTATTGTATTCTTCTTGAGTCAGTGTAGTGAATTTGTTTTAGGAAATCGAATTGTAATCAAGTATCACAAACAATTAGTGAGTTAGAGTGAGTGTTTACTTTACAAGTTAGAGTAACTTATAAATCAAATAGCCATAGTAGGAGTACTTGAGAGTTTGAATTACAGTCTTGTAATTGATGCATTTTGGCTCATTGTTCTAGTGGAGTTGAAGTTGAAAATCCTACGTAGTAGGTCATGAGTTTTGCACCTTTTGAGCCGGGTGATTTCCCACGTAAAAATCATTGTGTTTAGGTCATGAGTTTTGCACCTTTTGAGCCGGGTGATTTCCCACGTAAAAATCATTGTGTTTACTTTACTGCTTATTTACTTCACGTTTAAGGAACACGGTAAAGAACCAAGTTCTTTAGTAATTCATACGGGGCACTCAAAATAACAATTGGTATCAAAGAATGTTCTCTCTCACACACACTAACAACTAGAGAGATCTTGGAAGCAAGCACTCACGAGTGCTCCACCTGGAATTAATGAAGGGCAATCAACTACCAGACCACCCCTGTTCAATAAAAATATTATGGTTGGTAGAAAGCAAGAATGGAAGACTTCCTGACAGCTGAAGACTATGAACTATGGACCATAGTGAACCAAGGTCCATTGACTCCTACTAAACAAAATGCACCAAATGAAACAGCTCCTAAGGACCTCTCTGAATTTGTGGCAGCAGATTTCAGAATGATGGAGAAGAATGCAAAGGCTAAAAAAATCCTTATCTGTGGACTTGGTCCTGATGAGTACAACAGAATTTCTACGTGCTCTAATGCAAAGTAGATATGGGATACACTCCAAACTGCTCATGAAGGAACAAACCAAGTGAAGAGATCAAGGATAGAACTACTTATGAGAAACTATGAGCTCTTCTCTATGAAGGAGTCTGAGCCTATCCAGGAGATGATGACTAGGTTTACCATAATAACTAATGAACTGAAATCACTTGAAAAGGTGTTTACCTTAGAAGAGTTGGTCAGTAAAGTTCCAAGGAATCTTCCAACTTCATGGGAATCAAAAGTTACAGCGATCCAGGAAGCCAAGGAGCTGGACAAAATCTCACTCGATAAGTTGGTTGGAAACTTGAAGACTCATACTTGAGAAAGATAGAATGTGCAAGGAAGAACCAAAGAGGGATAAAGCCTTGGTTCTTAAAGCGTCCGAGGAACATGAATCTGACAATGATGATCCTGACCTAGCAATGTTTGCTAAGTTCAAGAGGTTCATGAAGAACTCCAAAAGTGCATCTAAAAGAGAGACCAGCGGTAAGCCTAAATAGATTGACAAAACTAATTATGATGGATGCTATAAGTGTAGCAAACTAGATCACATGGTCAAAGACTGCCCAATGTGGAAAATTGAGTGGAGGAAAGAACAAGCTGAAAATGAGAAATGGGATAAGATGAGAGAAAAGGGTTCTGACAAAGAAAAATTCTAGGTAAAGGATTCACTGAAGCAATGAAGCAGTCCTTCTTGGCAGCATATGAGGACAATAAAAGTGATAAAGAGGAAGAAAAGGAGGATGATGCTATAAGTCTCTATGTTGTAATTGATGAACACCATGCAGTGGATACAGAACCTCCAGTACAGCTTGGAATGCATATTAGAAGACCTCCTTTATTTGATGGACACCACTATGATGAATGGAAGCTACGTATGGAAATATTCCTTCAGGCCGCTGACTTTGACCTATGGGTAATCGTCAGTCATTGACCAATTCTCCTGACCAAAATGGATGGTGAAGGTAGCAAGTGCAACAAGAGAGAAGAGGAATACAATGATGAAGATCGCTAGCTAGTCCAGAAAAATGATAAAGCAAGGGACCTGCTTTACAGAAGCTTGTCCAGAAACATTATCTACAAAGTGTCCTCTTGCTTCTCTGCCCATGATATATGAAGGACCTTGGAAGCTGACTTTGGAGATGAAAACATCGAAATGACACTGATAGAGATTGAAGAAACCTAAATAGAAGAAGAAGTGATATGAATAATGGCCATGAGTGATTCAGAAACTGAAGATGAAACAAACCAAGTACGTATCACTAACTTGAAAGAAAATATTCATAATATATATAAAAAACAACTTATGGCCATAATTGTGACCATGATGAGTGAAATGGATAAAATTAGTGCTAGAAATGATCAGTTAATAAGCAATCTTTCATGTGTCAAACTTGATCTCAAAGAGCTTGAATCTGACAAAGCCAATCTAGAGGGACATGTCAAAGACCTTAGAACCAGGTTTTGAGCTTACTTCTAAGAGTTAGACTTAAAGATAATCTTTGTGATGCTGAAAGTAGGAATAAAGTCCTGTAAGAAAATTTAGAAAAAGGCTAATTATGAACTATCTAGACTAAGCAAATGACATAGATCTTTTGTTGTCTTAAATTGGCTGAATGAAAATTGCAGCTCTAACAAATCATGAATTGGCTGCAGAAAAGCTGTTCCCAAGTTAAATCCAAAGTATATAGGAATTTTTGATAATAAAATGTGCAATCATTGTGAAAAGATCAGGACACTTTAGAGGCATTTGTCCTACCTTGATTCATGCTAGTTTAGAAATACCTTTGGTATTGCTAAAAATGTGAAAAGGAAGAGGAGCCAAACGGCAAGCCTCTTGTACATACTAAGTGGATTAAGGTTAATAAGAAAATAGCTTCTAATCCTATTCTCTTTTGGCCAAGAAGAGATCTGATTCATCCTTTTTCAAACAAAAAGGGCTCCAAGCTTGTCTGGATTTCCAAGACTAACTTGTGATTTCTGGTGCAGGCTAAAGTGAGAGGGAACAATCAAGACTAGTATCTAGATACTGGATGCTCAAAACATATGGCTGGAGAAAAGAAAAACTTCCTCTCACTGACAACCTTCCAAGGAGGCAGTATGTCATTTGAAAACGGAAAAAGGCAGATAACAGGTATTGGCAATGTTGGTAATTCACTCTCTCATGTTATAGAAGATGTGTATTATATGGTAGGCCTTAAACACAATCTTCTTAGCATCTCTCAAATGTGTGACAAAGGAAATGAAGTAAAAATCAATTCCAAAATATGCACCGTCACTAAGCTTGATACTGATGAAGTTGTGTTAAAAGGTAAGAGACATAACAATATTTACAAGATATCTATTATGTCACTTTCCCAGAGCGAGCACACATGCTTAAGTGTAGTGGAAGATGTTCCACTGCTATGGCATAGAAGATTGTGTCGTGCTAGCCTTTCTCAACTCAAAAAATTGGAAGCAAAGTACTTGGTCCTTGGTCTACCAAAAGTTGAGTTCTCCTCAGACAAGGTTTGTGATGCTTGTGTTAGAGGAAACATGTAAGATCACCTTTTAAATCTAAAAAGGTTGTCAGCACCTCCAAACCTCTCAAACTACTTCACATGGACCTATATGGACCAATGAGAGTGAGGAGCATAGGAGGTAAGAGGTATTTGTGATTGTAGATGCCTATATGGACTCTATTTTTGGGATCTAAAGATGAAACCTTTGATATTTTCTATGTATTTGTCAGAATGATTCAACAAAAACTGAGGTGCAATGTATTAAGTATAAGAACTGGAATTGATTTTGAAAACTCTAAATTCCTTGAGTTTTGTAACTCACATGGTATTGATCATAATTTCTCTACACCTAGAAATCCACAAAAAATAAGGTTGTAGAAAGAAGAATAGATCCCTAGAAGACACGGGGAGGACTATGTTGATTGCTAGTTGACTGCCTAAGAGTTTTTGGGTTGAGGCAGTCAATACTGCCTGTTACCTGCTGAACAGATGCATGATCAGACCCATTCTTGAGAAAACTCCCTATGAGTTACTTAGAGGGAGAAAACACAACATCATTTACCTAAGATCATTTGGGTGCAAATGTTTTGTGCATAATAATGGTAAAGCAGCTCTAGGTAAGTTTGATGACAAAAGTGATGAGGGAATTTTCTTGGGTTGCTCTCCACATAGTAAGGCCTATAAAGTTTTTAATAAAAGAACTATGTGTATAGAAGAAAATATTCATGTTATCTTTGATGAATCTAACAATTTGGCTGAGAAAGGTCTGCAGGATGAAGGCTATGACATAGGACTCATTGGTGATAGAGTTCCTAAGGAATCTCATTCTGAAGATGGATCCAGAGACCACAAGAAAATTGATAGTGATCATGAGGAAAAAGAAGAAGAGAGAAATGCTCTGACTACTAACTAGACTAATGAAGCCATACCTATTGAACCTGTTCCTTTGAGTCACTCCTTGGGTGAATCTTTTTTAGGTATACAGATCAGGCTATGGAAACATCAAAGTTCACATCCTCTTGTGAACATCATCTCTGATCCAAATGCATGAGAGCAAACCAGGTCATCTTTGAGAAATCTATGTGCACTCATAACATTTCTCTCACAAGTTGAACCTAAGGCCATCAAGGAAGCTCTAAAGGATCCAGATTGGATTATAGCCATGCAAGAGGAGCTAAATCAATTTGAAAAAAGCAAGATCTGGCACTTGGTACAAAGATCCAATAACAAAACTGTCATAGGTACCAGATGGGTGTTAAGAAAAAAGCTGGATAAACAAGGAAATATCACAAGGAACAAGTCAAGATTGGTGGTTTAAGAATACAATTAAGAGGAGGAAATTGACTATGATGCGACGTTTGCACTTGTAGCTAGAATGGAAGCTATAAGAATGCTGATAGCCTTTGCTACACGCATGGAGTTCACTTTGTATCAGATGGATGTAAAGAGTGCCTTCTTGTATGCTTATCTGAAAGAGGAAGTGTTTGTCAAATAGCCTTCTGGGTTTGAAAGTGAAGAATTTCCTAACAATGTGTTCAAGTTAGATAAAGCCCTATATGGCTCCAAGAGCTTGGTATGAAAGACTCTCAAAATTCCTCTTAACTAACAACTTTGTAAGAGGAAAGGTGGACAACACTTTGTTTATAAGGAGCAATGGCAATAATATTCTAGTTGTGCAAGTATATGTGGATGACATTATCTTTGGGGCTACTATTGAAGCAATGAGCAAGGAATTTGCTGAGATTATGGGAAATGAGTTTTAAATGAGCATGATGGGTGAACTGAACTTCTTATTAGGATTGCAAATCAAGCAAACACCTATGGAAACCATGATACATCAGCAGAAATACATCAAGGAACTACTGAAGAAATTCAACATGGACTTCTCTAAGTCCATCAATATTGCCATTACCATTGCAAAAAAACTTGACCTTGATAAAGAAGGGAAAAATGTTGAACAGAAACTATATAGAGCAATGATTGGGTCACTGTTGTACCTCACAACAAGCATGCATGATATTGTATTCAGTGTGATACTGTGTGCAAAATTTCAGGCAAATCCCAAAGGAATCTCACCTAAAGGCAGTCAAGAGGATACTAAGATATCTCAAGGGAACCCTTGACCTATGCCTATGGTATCCCAAAGGATATAGCTTTGATCTAGTTGGTTGTGTTGATACTGACTATGCAGGTTTTCATTTGATAGGAAAAACACTTCAGGAACAGCTTATTTTCTAGGTTCTTGTCTGGTGTCTTGGGGAACAAAGAAGCAAAACTCAGTAGCCTTATCCACAACTGAGGCTGAATATGTGGCAACAACATCCTGCTGTGTTCAGTTGCTATGGATAAGACAATAGCTAAGGGACTATGGTATTTTTGTTGATTGTGTTCCCATTTTCTGTTATAACACTAGTGCTATAAACATTGCTAAAAATCCATGTCAGTACAAGAAAACCAAGCACATTGATATTAGATACCACTTTTTCAGAGACAATGTTGAAAAGAGAATATCTCAATTAACTTTTGTGAAACTGAAGATCAAATTGTAGATATATTCACTAAAGCTCTGAGTAAGGATCACTTTGAAAGGAATAGACTAGAACTAGGTCTAATCAATACTTCCAACTAGTTGAACACCAATGATTGGCTAGAAAAGTATAGTTAGATGTAGATAGTCAAGTACAATGTGTTTGATTCAGACTCGTGCTTGATTAAGCACACACACCTGCTTAGAAAATCTGGTTGACAATTATGTTGCATGATACTAATGTGAAGTGCTGAAAACTTTATTGCAAAAACAAGTAAGGATTTACTAAGGAGTTGGTTCTTCGACTCAGGTACATGCCATCTTGTCTTAATTCACTGGGACTTAATATCCTAAATTATTTCTATGCTCAGACTTCTAATCCTGTTAGCATCACTTCTAATTGTCTTCTAATCAAAGAGTAAGGGGAAATCCTAGAGCAATTATAGTTTAATTACTCTTGAAATCTTAAAAGTCAAATTAACCATTATAAGAGTGATGTTAGAACTAAAATTCAGTCACCCTCTCTCTTCCAGTCAAATCAGGAGTTACGTCTTTAAAAGCCCCTTATGATCAGCTTCTTAGACCTCACTGTTTCCCTCAAATCCTAAGCAAGAATCAAGAATAAATTCTCTCTTCTCCCTTCATCGATTCTCTTCTCTGATCACCATGCCTAAATCCAGCCAAACCTGTTCTAAAGCCAAATCATCATCCAAGACTGAAGCAAAATCCAAAAATATGAAGCCTAAATCAAAGAAAAGTGTCAAACCATCAAGTGAATCTGCATCAGCACCTGCTCCTTCTCCATTGATATCCTCCACTGTACTTATACCATCATCCCTTGTTCCTGCTGCTCTCACCATCCCACCTCTACTGCACCCTCACTTCCAAAACCAACCACCCATGCATATGTGCCTACTGCGAAAAATACCTCTAAGTCAACCAAAGTCAAGGCTACTCCAAGAAAATCTGTCAAGAATGTCAAGGTAGTGCCTGATGCTACTACTCAAGTAGATACAATGGTTAAGGAATCTATAGTTCATGGGGAATCAGTGACAACCACTACAAGTTATGTGCAACTCCTTCCTTCAAAATTAGATGTTCTGGTATCCGCTAATACTGCACCCTTAGAAAATCTTCCACCCACAAGTGATAAACCACAAATGGAGGAACTCACTATAGAAAAAAAGTAGAGACTATTTGGAGAAAAAGGTAGATACTACTACTATGGTGCCTGTGGTTAAGGGGGAAGAGAGTATAGAACCAGTGCAAAAGGAGGCATCTGATGGTCTTTCATTCAGTTGGACGAAGGATGAGGATGATAATGGGGGTGAAAAGGAAGAATGAGTTGTAGGCAATCACGAGGAACATACTACTCAAGACATAGCTAATGAAGAGGAAAAGAGTGAGAATGAGGGAGATTCTGGAGAAGAGAAGGAGAATAAGACGGGTAATAGGATAGGTGAACGGTGAATGATTATACAGAAGAAGAAATAATAGTGAAGAAATGGGTAATTCTAAGAGTGAAGGTGAGGATCAAGAAAAGGCAAGTGAGAGTGAAGGAGTGGATGAAGAAAGTTAGGAAGAGAATGAGAATATGAGTATGGAATTTGAAGGCTCTATGAACATTGGAAACATTGTCATTGCCCCTTTGGAAGAAGCAAGTGGAGAGAAAAGGACTAAAGAACATGGGCCTTTATTAACTGCTTTCACTGGAGATGAAGAGGTCAACCGTGATGAAAATGACTTGCCATTGTCTGATGTAGGGAAGAAACCTAGGAAAACACCTGTGAAAGCAACAAAGTCTGCAGTCCCAACAAGGAAAGAAGTAGCTTCTCCTGCCCGGACCCTTCATACATGGAGTAAAATAAAGGCTATTGATGAACAAATCATTAAGGAGTCCAGAGGTGCCAAGAAGTCAAGGAAGAAAGTTTCAATATGGTTGAGTTGGATGGAGAAGATGAGTCTGAGTTTGCTTTGCTAGAAAAGTCCTCTACACAAAATAGAAAGGTTGCCAAAGCTACAAAAATTATTACCCCATCTGCAAGGGCCAGTAGAGGAAAGAAGAGAAAGAATGTGCCAACTGTGGTTGATAGACTTACAGAGTTCAGGAATAGAAAAGTGCTTAATGGGATGATTCTTGCAAACACTGATGAAAAAAAGATGGCTCAACTGGTTGAAAAACTTGAGCTACAGGGATGGAAACACATGTTTGTCAAAGCTTTCTTTCCTATTGTGGTGGAATTCTATGCAAACTTCCAAATTGATGGAAAGGTAGTCAAAAGTAATGTAAGGGGGATTGAAATGGAGTTGATACTGAGGAGCTAGGGATGCTTCTGAATATTTCTTCTTTAGGATTTGACAATTACTTGAAGAAAAAAGTGGTCATCCATAGACAATGATATTGACACTGGAATTGTGGTCACAAGAAAGTTCTCCCAAAAGTTTGAACTGGATGCTCCCCAGAAGGTGTGCAAGACTAATATGACTCCTTTCCACAAGCTGCTGTTTCATTTTGTCAATTCCTACATTCTTCAGAGGTCCGAGAGAAGGCATGAAGCTACCCTATTGGACATGGTTGTAATGGAACTACTTGACACTGGTAGACCTATCAATCTCCCAAGCCTGATGATTCAGCATATGGCAAGAGCTGCAAACACTTCCAAGCCTAAGCATGCTATGCCTTATGGCTTCATGTTGACTGAGCTATTTGTCAAGATTAACATTGCCTTGCCTGAGCTTAAGTATGGAAATCACAATGATGTTTGGATGTTGTTACCCTCAAGCAGTGTGGCTATGAGGAGATCAAGTCTAGGGGATCAACAAGATCTTCTATTCTACCTAGAAGTAGCAGGGCAGCTGAGCTCAGTAAAAGGTTGGAGTTGGCTATTGAAGAGAATGCCAAGCTTCGTGAAGACAATGATGAGCTGAGAAAAGAAACCAGGAAGCTTAGGGAAGAGATCAAAAGAGATAGGGAAGCTCATGCCCAACAGATTGCCACTCTTGTGAAAGAATTGACCCCCCTACCTCTCATTCGTTAACTTGTTCCTTCTCAGTGTCCTTAGTTTCCTTTTGCTATCCCAGTAATGCTTTAATTTTTTTTTTGTTTTAGTCTGAGTTGCTTGCAGTATGTTTAGTTGTTTTGTCCTAATGGCTTAAGACAAGGACCGTGCTTCTTTTAACACTACTAAATGACTTCTCTTGTACTGTTTTAATGCTTCGTATAGTATTGGATCTTCAGCCTAGTCTGTTTGCCTTAAATCTTGAGCTTGTATGGACTTGAATCTTACATTAACTATGCTTCATCTGTCTAACATCTTTTTATTTTTTTTTATGATGCCAAAAGGTGGAAGATAAGGTTGAGCCTGTCTATGGTGTGAAGGTGGTGAATATGCCTGTCTATGGTGGTGAATAAGTCTGTCTCACTGTGATTATCTGGTTCTAGTGTGGAAAAAGTTTGCCATCATCAAAAAGGGGAAATTTGTTGAGTATTGAGATTTTGATGATTAACAAAGTTTGTTTAGATGCAATGTTCGAAGAACCAGGTCCTCAATGAAGCTGCTTCACTGTTCTAAGAATCAGGTCCTCAAGGCAAAGGACCAGCTCCTCTAATTGATAATTGTACATCTGTGCAAGACAATAACATTATCTCAAAGTTACCCAGGTCCGATTTTGGTGAAAAAAGGATGCTACATGTGATAAGGGTTGTTTCCCAAGAAAATATGAATAATTCAGTAAGAGACAAGAGTCCCAAAACGTATGGAGTCCACGAGTCCTATCAAACGAGTAGCTGACTATGCATAGGACTCCTAGAAGATCTTGAAGTCCAGGCATTTAAATACTATCTATTTTGGACTTCTTAGATTATCCTTTTACACATCGACTGAAGAACTATATTTTGTTCACGCTAGTCGAGTACCAGTATTGTGTTCTTCTTGAGTTAGTATAGTGAATGTGTTTTAGGAAATCGAGTTGTAATCAAGTGTCATAAACAATTATTGAGTTATAGTGAGTGTTTGTTTTACAAGTTAGAGTAACTTGTAAATCAAAGAGTCGTAGTAGGAGTACTGGAGAATATTGAATTATAGTCTCGTAATTGGTACATTTTGGCTCATTGTTCTAGTGGAGTTGAAGTTGAAAATCCTACGTTGTAGATCGTGGTTTTTGCACCTTTTGAGCCGGGTGATTTTCCACGTAAAAATCGCTATGTTTACTTTACTGCTTATTTTACTTAACGTTTAAGGAATACGGTAAAGAACCAAATTCTTTAGTAATTTATACGGGCACTCAAACTAACATATCGTATTGTATTTTTTCGACAAATTAAAATGAATTGAACCCTTTTATCATATTTGTAGCTCTGCCCTGATTGCACGTACTGCTCTAATGATCGAGTTAGCGTAGTAAAGACAGTCAAGGATTTGATTTTAATTTGGATGACTTTTTAACTTAAACACTTTAATTAGGAGTGATACGTGATGTAATAGAAGCAGTGGGATAAATAAAGTTTTCACTATTTCACGTTTTGAAAGTATGAACTGTTACAGTTAAGATTTTCAATATCTCATACAAGTATCTTTATGTTAGGGTAAATATCATATTATGGTGGATGTCTACTCTTCCTCCATGATCTTCATGTCAAATGCTTAATGACATATTTTCTATGTTCAATGATATATTCCATGACATATTATCTTCACTTTTCATGCCTATATAAAGGCCTTGTAATAGATAGGAAAATACACACAATTGAAGAAGAAAATCTCTTCCTTCTCTCTCTCTCTCCATTTCTTGTTCATGTTTTACTAAATTGCTTTTATTTTCTTATTCCATATTGCTACTTTGAGTTATATTTCATAACACGTTATCAGCACGAGTCTCTAACTAATTCTATATGTATCTACAAAATTGTCCTACATCCGGAAAGATTGCAATCAGAAGCCATACATATCATTTCATGGTTGAAAGTAAAGAGAAACTACATATGGTAAGTAATGAAACATAAGAAGGTATGATTATCTTATACTTGTCATTCCTCTAATGTCTCGTATGCACACAACTTCATACCATACCTGTATTGCATAAACACATATTAATATTACATCTTTCATATCATATGAATGGAATAAAATTTTCGAAGTTCTATATGTGAAAATCATAGTAGCAGTTAATTGTTGATATGAGGCATGTCATGGTAACCAAAGATATGTTATATAAGTTGTCTTATGTATATTTGTGTGTTAACTATCTTAAATCTGTCCTACCGCTTTTAACATTTTCTTTTACTTGGATGAATATTTTTTCCTTTTGGATTTTTGCACTTGCATATAGTACCAAAAAAAGGGAGAATAAAAAAAAGATCATACTGATTAAAAGCATAAATCATCTTGAAGAAAACAAGAAATACTTCACATCTTTATCTAGGTTGATTAATTACTTCTTTGAAATTTGGAAAACAAATCAGCTATTGAGAAAGTATACTTCATAATTTATGGTCGTATCATTTGAAAGCAAACAATGATTAGTATGACTACTAGAAGAGGTATTTTCGAGTATCCATGATCTACTTGATGCTTGCTACTGACTTATCATTTTCAAGTATTTTATATGAATGATGCATAAGCTACAAAACTGATAAGTTGTTACCTATAATGTCACTTTTCAGGTAATATAAATACTGAATTTATGTATTAGTACTATATATATGTTGTTACCTATATGATGTACTTTTGATAAATTTATTCACTAATTTCTTGGTTGAATTGAGCGAAGGAAAGTCATGGCGTTAAATCAAATCCAATAGGTAGGGTATACCCCGAAAACAACAATATTTTTGAGAGAGACTCAATAAATATTATGACAATAATTTTATAATCCATTTAAAATCTAATAGAATTTAGAAGAAATATTCTGACTACAAACGGTTGTATTTCATATAGATGCTACAAATAATTGATAAAGCATTACGCTGATTTGAGATTTGTACACTTATTAAGAAAACAAATTTGATTTGTTAAGATGCAAATTAGTTGTGTACAACTTTATTGGCATGTGATTGAAATTAAGGCTTTAAAATGAATCTCAATATTGTTTAGCCTATTATGCCATTGATTGAGGATAAGACATCGGGATCAAGTCCTGATGCTCCATAATGATAAGAGTTGGGTTTGAGTCCCAATTTATTATGGCCTAACATGCCTTTATATTGGTAAGATATTGGGTTTGAGTCCCAATGTACCATATTGATGATATAATTATGACTAAAGAAAAATAATATATTTTTCATGAAAAGACATGAAGATTGTCCCACTTGATTAGCTCAATTCTTGAAGTGAATGTGGTAGTATTGCATAATAAATCTAAATGAAGACAAGTGGTTGAACAATGAACGTGAGCGTTCCAAATAATAATAATATCACAATGATTATAAAAGGAGAACAACAAGGGTTCTCAAAATAGTCCTTCAAAATATGAAGACAATGTTTTCCTTCAAATTGGTATGAAGCACATCGCTGATTATGATCCATTCCTTGAAGAGAATGTGACTTGTGATAAGCATGAGAATGCATACCCATTTCTAAAGGTGAATGTGGTAATATGTGATAAAAGTAATGAATAAAGACATGCAAGACATGATTGGATGAATATCACACAACTCACATTTGATGGAGGTTTGAGTGAAATAAAGAGAATAAATATTATAGTGTGGTTACATGAATATGTCATTGGTCTCGTACACGTGATACGCCAAAATATTTTGGCATGCCTTATAAAAATTATTAAAGGCAAAATTAAAGCAAGAAATGATTTTGCTTATGATAATTTTGACCATGACAATTTATTATGATATAATTTTCTCATTGAAGTAGACATTTACCATATGAATGGTATGATAAAAGATCTTGTAGTACAAAAGTTGTTAAGAGCTCCGAAAAAACTAATTTGTTACTATCCGGATGAATAAAATTATTCATGACATTGATATTGTAAAGTCTCAAAAGAAACTTTTTGAATTTCAAATGTAAAAGTCAAAGTGATTGGCATATTGAGACTATAAATGAAAGGAAAATTGAATATCTTCATATTTCTATAATCATACTGGGTAAATATGAAAGATTACCCGATTTTCTTTCTATTTGTACTACACAAATATAAGCATGATGCTGGAATTATATGCTACAAGTAAACTAGAGGTTTACTAAAATAAATATTAGTTGGCATGGCCGGTTGACCATCCCGGTTCAGTTATGATGCGAAAAATTAATTAAGAATTACATTGACATATATTGAAGAATAGAAGATTCTTCAAAAATTCTCTTGTGCTGCTTATTCTCATGATATACCAGTTAAGGTTGGGATTGAATCTCTTGATTTCTGGAACGAATAAAAGGTGATAAATATATGGGCCCAGTCACCTGCCATGTGGACCGTTTACTATGCATCTATTCTATGGTCACATGTGCATTTGTTATCAACTTGCAGTTTGGCTTTTGCAAGATTGCTTGCTCAAATTATTAGAGCACTGTTCCAGAATATAAATTATGATGATTTATCTTGATAATACTGGTTTAAATCCAAGTTGGTTTAGCGGAAATTGTATGCCTCCAATTATAGCTAAATCATTGGTTATGAGAACAAAACTCCCAAAAATAAAATTTGGTATGAGATGTATTATTTAATATACACCAGCACTTGTACGCATCTAGCCAAGTTATGAAAATTTCTCCCTTTCATAATCGGTTCAGGGTCAAGAACCAAATAATTTCTATATAGAAATATGAATGTGCTATATGATTTAATTATGCCACAATAATGCACAAAGATGGGTTCCCAAAGAAGGTTGGAAAATGTGTTGGTGATCCCAACATTAGGGGGAGAAAATAGATAGTTGAGAAAGTGATACGTGAAATGAATTATTATGAATACATCTAGATCCTCGTACAAGAAAATATGAACTTGAAGTTCAAGTGATAATTAATTTATAGATTATTGCCAGACGCATTTGCTAACCCAAAGCTAAATGTCATATTTCAGCTGTTAATGCTCTAAATAGAATAAAGTCCATGATAGACAGAGTCTATGGCATGCATGAAGCGTAATAGACCAATTGGTTCCAAAGATAAAACTCCTTGAAGAAGGAGAGCAGCAAATAATCAAGATGATCATAATAAGGAGGCAAATGCTCTAGAAGAGAACCACGACATAACACTTTGTAAGACCTCATGTGAGAGGCTCAGGTACCTGAAAATAATGAGATAAAGAGATCTCAATAAGTTATGTATTTATTGTGTAATAATTGAACCGATATAAAATGATCGTCGACGATATTGTTAACATAATGTAGCGCTCAATATTATTAATATTGATGAGGATCTTGAGCTCAAATCTGTCATGAAATTTGGACAGATAAATGATTAGCCAAATGAAAAATACGCAATGAAAATTGACTTCACTTGAAAAAAATGTGAAGTTGGGCGGATAGTCCCAACACCTGAAAGTATAAAGCCAATGGAGGTATAAATGTGTTCCTGTGCAAAAATTTCAAGTCGATAGACATAAAGACGACTTGTGACATAAGAAAATTAGTAAATATCCTCACATTGATTATATGAAGACATGTTCTCTTATGGTGGATATAATCATTTCAGGTTTTAATCTGGCAATACATGAAAACTTGATATGCGTATAATGGAAATCATTGAAGGATTAAAATTGTTCTGAAGCATATTAATGTTTCCAAGAAATTTATTAAATAAATTTCAAAAATCCTTATACAGATTGAAACAATCAGGGCGCATGTGGTATAATCGCCTGTGTGAGTACCTATTAAAAGAAGGGTACAAGAATGATTTAATTTATCCTTGTATCTTTATAAAAGATCTGGATTTGAATTTGTTATAATCTCTATGTACTGATTCAAATATCATTACAACTCCTAGGCAGCTCCTAAAGCAGTAAACTGTTTAAAGAAAGAATTTGGAATGAAAGATCTTGGAAAGACAAAATTTTGTCTTGGTCTACAAATTGAGTATATGAAATATGAAATTTTTATCAATCAATCAGCATACACTAAAAAGAATTTAAAGCGATTTTATATGGATAAAGCATATCTATTTAGTACCCCGATGGTTGTGAGGTCACTCGATATAAATAAAAATCCATTCCGACCTCATGAAAACAATGAAGAACTTGTTGGTCCTGAAGTACCATATCTTAGTACAATTGATGCACTAATATATCTTGCTAACACTACAAGATGTGACATAACTTTTCAGTTAATGTCTTATCAAGATATAGCTCTGCTCCTACAAGGAGACATTGGAGTGAAATCAAACACATATTGTGTTATCTAAAAGGGACTACCAATGTGGGCTTATTTTATGACAATGATTGCAATCCCGATCTTGTTGGTTATGCCGATGTAGAGTATTTATCTGACGCACACAAGGCTTGATCTCAAACATGCTATATATTTACATGTGGAGGCACTGTCATATCTTGGCGATCGACTAAGCAATCAATCGTGGCTACTTCTTCTAATCATGCTGAGATAATTGCTATTCATGAAACAAGTCGAGAATGTATTTGGTTGAGATCTATAATATATCTTATCCGAGACAAATGTAGTTTGAAGTGTGACAAACTACCCATAATTTTGTATGAAGACAAAGCATCACGCATAGCCCAATTGAAGGGATGATTCATAAAAGGAGATAAGACAAAACACATTTCACCAAAGTTATTTTTCACACATGATCTTCAAAAGAATGGTGATATCAATGTGCAACAGATTCGTTCAAGTGATAATATGGTTGATTTGTTCACCAAATCTCTACTGACATCAACCTTCAAGAAACTGGTGTACAAGATTGGGATGCGAAGGCTGAAGGATGTGAACTGATGCTCTCATCAAGGGGGAGTTAATATGCGGTGTATTTTTTTTTTCTTACAAGGTTTTGTCCCACCGGATTTTCCTTGCAAGGTTTTTAACGAGGCAACCAAAAGGCATATTTCTAAATATGTGTACTCTTTTTCCTTCATTAGGATTTTTTCCCATAGGGTTTTTTCCTAATAAGGTTTTAACGAGGCACATTATTTATGGACATCCAAGGGGGAGTGTTATGATAAATATCATATTATGGTGCATGCTACTCTTCCTCCATGATCTTCATGTCAAATGCTTAATGACATATTCAATGACATATTTTCTATGTTCAATGACATATTTTCTTCACTTTTCATGCCTATATAAAGGCATTGTAATAGATAGGAAAATACACACAATTGAAGAAGAAAATCTCTTCCTTCTCTCTATCTCCATTTCTTTTTCATATTTTACTAAATTACTTTTATTTTCTTGTTCCATATTACTTTAAATTATATTTCATAACACTTTACTTTTAATCGTCAAACTTAAACATTTTAATAACTTAGCTGATGAGGTGATAAGGCTTGTTATAATATTTTACTGGTAAGACTTATTAGTGATGGAGTGTATGTGAAAGTATTTAGTAGTAATGGTGTTCATCAGTACATGAGGCCGATTTAGTATTTGAACTTGATGGAGTCAATCTTTAATATTTTTAGCATTAAACTCACAGTGCTTTTGAGAATCTAATATTTGATAAATTTTTATGTTTTTGTGGTATTTCACACACACATAGACACACATAACATATATCATATAAAAATATTGGGTTTGGTTGAACCGATAGCTCAAAAACTACACAGGCCACTAGTAGACATACACCTCTACACTAATTGTGTAAATATTATCCAAGGTAATACAAGATGTGCATAACTTATTCTCCGCACATGGTATCATAGCACATTAACAAAGAGTTACTTTCAAATTACACCTTCTGTAATATGGGCTGGCAAGTAGATCAAATAGAATAATAGGAATCCTATAAAATATGCATCAAGCTCAAACCCCAAACCCTATCAGGAATCCTATCGCTATCAATCCGCCAGAATCAACTGTTGATAATGCTAAAGGGTAGTTTATCATATGTACGAGTAAATAATCTGGGGAAAGTTGTCTCGTTGCAATTGGGGGTGAGCAAATATTAAGGGTGTACATAGGTCGGGTTGGTTCGGATTTTACAATTACCAAACCAAATCAATTGTATCGGGTTATTAAATCTAAAGACCAAACCAAACCAATAAAACTCGGGTTTTTCAATCTCAGTTTTTCTTGGGTTTTTGGGTTTTTCGTTTTTTTTTCCGGTAAAATTTTCATAGAACAAAACATATAACTTGTACTCAAATATTTCTTTAATCCTTGTAAGATACAAATATATAAAGTATTTTTCAAGAAAATAATACAAAATATGAGATGTGTCATGGCATTATCCTAAAATATTCAACAATAAAGACAATAAAATTATGTAATAAGAATATTGCTAATTAAAAAACCATAATAAAAATAAACATAATCTAAAAGTGCTAAATTATGCTAAAGTAAGTAGACTAATAAGGGAGTATTAATTACATGACTAAACGCTAAAGAAAAGATAAAAATAGGTTATGTATTTTTATCTAAATTATTGCAAAACAAAAAATAAAAATAAATATTCAATACATTCTCGTTGAATATTGAATTGAATTGAATTGAATTCAATAGTATTGACTATTGAATTAAATATTTTTTGTTAGCATTAGTATTGATTTGATTTTGGTTTGGGCTTTGTTAGCAATATTTAATTTACTAATATTAATGGCTATAAAACTTATTGGAACAGTCAAAAGTTCTAAGTTTAACATTAAAATAATACCTTAAAAGATAAAATTATGAATTTTTTAAAGAAATATTTATAAATTACATCACAATAAATATATTTATATATTAAATATATCTAAAACTTCTATATATATAATGTCGTGTTGGTTTGGTTTCGATTTGACTTTCTTTAGTTAAAACCAAACCAAACCAATTATGGTCGGGTTTTTTTTACAACACCAAACCAAATCAAACCAAACCATAGTCGGGTTTTTTCTCTCGGTTTGACTCGGATTATCGGGTTGATGCGGTTTGTCGGTTTCCTTTGTACACTCCTAACAAATAGATAAGGTAAATTGAGAACTAACTTATTCCACGAAGGATGTTACACTTGCAATAATAAATAGAAAAACATTAAACAAGATTAGTTGTTAGTATTCTGTATTCGAAAATATATTCAAAATAAAAATGATATAAAACCAGAAATGTAGAAAAATAGAATTATTTCGGGCCCACTGAATTCACAGTGTTTCCATAAGTTATGCATCTTTTGTTTTGATGATTTGACAAACTTCATGAAAGAACTAGATAAGGAAACTGTTACACATTCTCAAGATCTTAAGATCGAAAGGTTCCAGTTTGGGATATGTTTCAAATCTCCAGAGTTAAAGGAACAGTTGAGGGAACAGGTCCCTACCAGTTTCCGAGGTGACTGTACAAGTCAACTCCCCCAACTGTAAAGTTGACCAACTTCATGAGAGAACTAGATAAGGAACATGTTACATATTCTCAAGAACTTAAGATCGAAAGGTTCCAGTTTGGGATATGGCTCAACTCCTCAGAGTGGAAGGAACAACTGAGGGACCGGGTCCCGAGATAACTGTACGAAGTTGACTCTCTAGCTGGAAAGTTGCTGCCTGCACATGCTATAGTACATGAACAATACAACAGTCAACTTTCTGTGGAAAACTTTTTACCTACCTTGCTTACATCATCCAAGTGATGTCACAAATGAGATATTAACATCAAGCAAATGTAATACAAATCACTTGCACATTCAAGAACTCATCAAGCATTCTCTCAAGTGTGTGTCCATCCTGCAAGTGATTCTCAATGGCATCAAGAACAAATAACAACATAGCAACGGACCAGTTCCCCATATTGAGTTATTATATGCCCTTAGTTGTGTTGTATCTTTGTTGAAGTTCTTACTTGTAATTCCTACTTAGCTTACTTAGAAGTATTGTGTAGGAAACCCTTTGTAAATCATAGACCCTTGTGTTTGTGTCTTGGCTAGAGTTAGTCGAGTTGTGACGTCTTTGTAATAGAGTTACTTCAAAGTGGCTTGTAATAGTGTTGTTACAAGTTAGCGAGTGATTAAGTCTTTGTAATAGAGTTATTACAAAGTGACTTGTAATAGTGTAGTTACAAGTTAGTGAGGGATTAAGAGGTTAATTCCTAGGTTACAATAGGTTGTAATCTAAAGATTGCTCAGTAGTGAAATTGAAATCCTACAAGGGTAGGTCATGGTTTTTAATCCCATTGATCTGGGAGTTTCCACATAAAATACCTCTGTATTCTTTATTTACTGCCGATTTACTGTGGGAATAAATAGAGAACCTGGTTCCCTATACTATTTGGTTTTTCAGTCTGTTGCTTACGGTAGCAACAAATAGAGAACCTGGTTCCCTATGCTGTTTAGTTTTACAGTTTATTGCTACGGTGTGAACTAATAGAGAACCTGGTTCTCTATATATTTTGGTGGACCTTTAAATTCTATCAATTGGTAGAAGATCGAGTTCTTTCTAAAAGGTTAACACCTAGAAAGGATCTACATGGATGCTCTACCAAACTTCGAGGAAAGTCAATCAACCGACAAACCACCAAGATTTCAGAAAATAGTTCGTAAAAATGGAGGCATTCCCAAGAATGGCAATTTAGCAGAAACACTAAAGGATACGATTGTTGTCACAAGTGCAGAAAGCCAGGACATTTCATTAAAAATTGTCCTCTCCACAAGCAGGAACATAACAAACAAAATGCTGACGGAGGAACCCGGTCCCCGACAGAAAGTTCAAGAGAAGAGATGTCGCTGATAATATTATAAAGCAGGCTCCAGATGCCTGGGGAGATTTCTCTAGTGAATCTGAGGGTGATGATGAACATGCATACACCTCCATGATGGCCGTTGAAAGAAAAGCTGCAAAATATGATTCCATATTTGCATTGATGGCAAAATCTTATGAGGATGAAGAAGATGATGATGATGAGGTAAACTTCTTAGATGTTCAAAGAAATCTAAAGTATTATTCTTCGAAAAAACTTATGTCTTTGGCAAATGTTTTAATTGATGCGTATCATAGTCTTATAAATGATAAACATGCCTTAACTATGGAACTAGGAGAAGCAGAACAATCGAGAGAAGATCTAGTAGTTGTGGTGGTAGACTTAAAGGAAACCATTGAGAGTCTGAAGAAAAAAGAAGACGCCTTAACTGAAAAATTGCAAACATAGGACGTGAGAGAGATGATCTAGTGGTTGTTGTGGTCAATCTAAAGGCGGCCATTGAGTGTGTTAGAAAGGAGAAAGAGGTTTTAACTGAGAAGGTTGCTAACATTGACTTGAGCATGAGAGAGATGAGCTATTAGTGGTGGTTGTAGACCTAAAGGAAACAACTGAGGAACTAAAAAGGGAAAGTAGGTCTCAGAACACTCAAAAAGGAAAACGAAGTTGTAAGTGAAGCACACCTTAGGCTTGACGATGAGTTAAAATCCGTGAAATCTAGACTGTGTGCAGAGCTTGAGAAAAATAGACAATTTCAGAAAAACCTAGGAAAAGGAAAGAGTGACCAAGAAAAAATTACTTAAGCGGACCTGGTCCTCAGATGCAATCACTACTATGTATACAAACAGTGGTCGTTTTTATTCAATTTTGCATACAAACACTAGTCGAAATATTTCAATTTTGCCTTTCACCAATTTTTAGTCCGTTTGTACTCTTATCATAGCAAATCCTTTATATAATGCTCTTACCACTTACGAAGCTGCAACCATGAAATTGGCGCACTTCATATGTCAAAAAATTTCGAAGAAAAAGGTACAATTTTATTCCTCAACTTTTGTATATGGTTGATAATTGCCGTTAGCTAGGTTGGAGCTTCGTTAGAAGTCAATGACAAAAATGAGATTTCTTCCTAATGATGGGTAATATTAGTCAACAAGTCTAGACTAGGTGCTTTCTTTCTTTTTATCTAAGTCTTGGCAAAAATACTTAACTGGTACCGGTGTTGCAGTGCACACAAGTTGATTTGGATATCACAATTATTATTGCTTACCCGAGTAACAATTGAATTTGTACGCGATTTAAAGGATACGTAATTTAATTTAACACAAATGATTTAAAAATAACAAATAATTGAATTAAAGGTGTGATGACCTGATAGGTCATCTTATGTCTTAGAACCTAATTTGTACTTTGAAGCCTTATATATCTCATTTTAGCCCTTCTCGATTTGCATGCATAGTCCGTGTATTTTTCCTGGAAGCTTTGATGTTATAAACTGATAAAAATATAAAACTTTTACTTTGAAATCCATTTGAGTTGACTTCGGTCAATGTTTTGATAAAACGGACCCGGATTTATATTTTGACGGTCTCGGTGGGTCCGTATCGTGATTCGGGACTTGGACGTATGCCCAGAATCGAATTCGGAAGTTTCTAGCCCGAGTTATCGCATTTTGTTGAAATTTGAAAATATAAAGGCTTAATGATTTTGAAAGTTTGACCAATGTTTGACTTTATTGATATCGGGTCCGTATTTTGGTTCCGGAATTCGGTATAAGGTCATTACTATATTTATGACTTGTCCGTCAAATTTGGTGAGAGACGCAGTTGGTTTGACGTGATTCAGACATCCGGTTGTTAAAATAGAAGTTTCAAAATTTCTTGAAAAATTCATTTGATTTTGGTGTCCGATTCATAGTTCTAGATGTTATTTTGGCGATTTGATCGCGCGAGTAATTTCGTAGTTATTGGACTTCTGTGCATATTTGATTTGGAGCCCCGAAGGCTCGGGTGAGTTTCAGATAGGCTACGGAGTGAATGGGACTTAAAAAACATAGCTGGTGCATCTAGGAATGGCAATGAGGCGGTTGCAGGGCGGGTTTTGCTGAACCCGCAAAATTTTCAACCCGCCCAACCCCGCCCCGCATAGCATTTTTATTTATTTCTAACCTGCCCGCCCTGGCCCGCATCAACCCGCCCCGCCCCGCCCCACCTCACATCGTCTTTCCCCCCCTCCCCCCTTTTTTCATTTGTTATTTTTTCCCCTGTATTTCTTCTTTGCTTTTCGATTTTTTGCTTTGTTTCCTTCTAAACAACGTATTTCTAACAAAAACGAATTTGTTAATTATTACTGGAAATCATTCTCCTATAAAAATATTCAAACTAGTATGCCATATTTATTTTTTTCGGTCAATATATAGATGTGATTGTAAATCATAATACTCGAAAATACCACTAGAACACTTATATTCTATATTGCTACCACTCTATATTGAATATTCAGAAATTATACTAGTCTTCATGGAATAACAATTAAAAATTACTCTATTTCATTTATTTGCTGTCGTCGAATCAAATAAATAATATATTCAAATATATTATAGCAAACTTGTTATTTTCCATCATTGTAGCCTCGTAACATGTTTTTCTTTAATTTTAGCAATTAAGTAGCAGGCCCTCTTAAAAGTAAATTATAAATAGAAAAAATAGATTATGCAACTTTAGAATTTGAAAATTTTCCAGAAGTCTCGGGTTCAGGCCTGGGTATGAAGTCGCCTTTGATAAGAAGCGTTTTACTCCCAATGTAAATTTTTCGGTGCGAATTTGAATGTAGTCGGATCCCAATACCGATACCGGACACCGGGTAAGAAACCAAAATAAAATAAAATACATACTAGCGTATCTCGAATCTTCATGACAATTAATATCCTTCCAACTGAAGGTGCTTGTTTTCGTATTTTTTTTGATTATTTTATTTATATTTTAGTTATTTCATGATGTTATAGAATGATATCAAAACGTAAACATCAGTTATTTAATATTAAAATCTAAAATGATATTCATATTTCATTCATTAAATAATTTAAAAGGCTAATACACTGCTAAAAGGGACGGATTTAGGGATAAAGATTACACTATATATAAGGCAAAATCTAATTTTTACCTGTTTTTAATTCTCATGTAACAGTCTAAAAATATAGCTTAGAGGTTCAAAAACTTTACAAGGTTCAATTCTCTTGAGAGCGCATAGGGGTATTTTTGTAATTGCAACATATTTCAAGTTATGCAGCAGCAGTTGCTCTGTTAATAATAACAGCATATAATGTTTTTGGTGAAAATTTTTCACCCGCAACCGCCCCGCCACCGCTAGAATTTGAAAATTTCCATTTCAACCCGCCCTGCACCCACCTTTCCCTGCATAGGCCTAAACCCGCCCCGCCCCGCAACCGCCCCGCCCCATTGCCATCTCTAGGTGCATCCGGTCTGCAGATCTCGCATTTGCGAGGACTTGATCGCAAATGCGAGCCTCTCAAATGCGAAGTCAGGCTCACATTTGTGAAGAGGGAGGGGGTTGGGTCAGCTTTGCTTTTGCGAAGAGAAGTCCGCAAATACGATGGGGGCAGGGTTCGCTTTTGCGAGGAAATTGTCGCATTTGCGACTGGAGTCAGACCAAGGCAAACTCGCATTTGCGAGTCAAAAGTTCGCTTTTGCGAAGATATCACGCTCAGAGGTTCTTCGCATTTGCGAGGAATTCATCATCGCAATTGCGAAGTTTGAGTCGCAATTGCAATATCTGCAACTGGGTAAAAGAAGGGTAAAACGAACGAGATTTTTGTTCATTCTTCAAATTTTCAAAACAAGAAAACTCTAGAGGCGATTTTCCCAAACACCATTCTTCCCCAAATCATTGGTAAGTGATTCTAACCCATTTTCTTTCAATCTTTCATTACATTTCCTAAAATTTTAACCTAGAATCTAGTGTTTTCATGGTAAAAATTGGGGGTTTGGGTATAATTAGGGACTTTTGTGAAATTGGGATTTAGACCTCAAATTGAGCAGATTCCAAAATAAATTACATAACCGGGTTTAAGGGGTGAATGAGTAATCGGGTTTTGGTCCAAATTTCGGGTTTGGACCAAGCGGGCCTCGGAGTTGACTTTTGTTGACTTTTTCTATAGTGAATTAATTAAATCTTTTGCAATCATGGGTAATTCCTAAGGCCTATTTTGAATTATTTGGTTGGTAAATTGCTAGATATTGTTGGTTCAGAGGCTTGTTTGAAAGGCAGAGTTGTGGTTGAGCTTTGAGTGATCTTTGGAGCGAGGTAAGTGTCGTGGTTAACCTTGACTTGAGGGAATTAGGAACCTCGGACTATGTGCTATGTGAATTTTATGTGAGCGGCGTATATACGAGGTGACGAGTGCTTATACGCTGCCGAATTATCTGTTTTCCTGTTTTTTGCTTTTCCTTAATTATCTCTTTCCCTGTCGTAACTGTTATATGCTCTAAATATTTTCCATGCTTAACTGCTACCTGTTAATCATTGTCTTCTCCTATTAATGATGTTAAATCTTTACATGGTTTCATGATTCCATGCTATTTGCTTAAATTATTTTATTTGCACCTTCAAATTGTCAATTACTGGACTGGTCTCGTTGTGTAGGATTATTTATGTAGATTCTCATATTGTACAAGGTTTCTTTTTTGGTTCAGTTTGATATTCATTGATCGTAAAGGTTCTCATAACTTGAATTATTATATTGACTGTGCACATTGCATATTTGGTACTAATATAGTGGTATCAGGTTACACATCGCAACATGTGGAATATGAGTGGATTAATATGGTAAAATAAGAGTAAATTTTTATTATACGGTAGGATCAAGTTGCATGCTACAACATGTGGAATAAGGGTGGATTGATATGGTGAAATAAGAGTGAACAATGATACTGATATTGATATATGGTGGGATCGGGTTGCACGCCGTAATATATATATATATATATATATTTGCTGTTGTTGATGTTATTACAGTGAAATAAGGGACGATTCTATGTTGTACGGCGGGATCGGGTTGCACGCCGCAACAACCTATGTGTTTCTATTCCCTTGAGCTGTGTTGGTTTTTCGGTATTCTCATTGAAATGTTAAGGATTGGTAATTCTGGATGACACTAGTTTATTACTTGAGGCTGCGGTTATTATATGCAGTTGACTTTCTTATCCTGATTCGTATTTTCTTTTTCTGCCTTTATTATATACTACGTACAAATTGTAGTGTGAGTGACCCGCCTTAGCCTCGTCACTACTTCGTCGAGGTTAAGCTCGCCACTTACAGAGTACATGGGGTCAGTTGTACTCATACTGCACTCTGTACTTCTTGTGCTGATTTTGGAGTCCGTCCCAGCGACGGTTATTAGTGAGCTCGGATTGGACAGTTTGCGGAGACTTGAGGTACAACTGCTCAGCGCCCACAGCTCCTGGAGTCCCCCTTCCCTTTTCTTTTATTCAGTTGTGTGGTTTCATTCAGACGACTTTGTATTTATTTCAGACCCTTATATGTATTATTCTAGTAGCTCGTGCACTTATGACACCGGGTCCAGGGATTTTTAATAGATGTTTTGCAGTTTTAGCTTCCACATTTATACTTTGGTTTATTTCAGTTATTTCTGTTCTTCCCCATTATCTAATTTAAACTGTTAAAAATGGATAAATTATTCTAACGTTGGCTTGCCTAACAAGTAAAATGTAAGGCGCCATCACGGTCTCGACGATAGGAATTTCGGGTCGTGACAAAAGGAAAACAAAGCGATCAAACCAAATGCGATGAAACAATTAAACCCGACGTCAGATATGAATGCTGAAAATCGATTTCGATCGGGCCCTTGAGATGAGCTTGGTTGCAACTAAAGAAATGAGCATATGAAGAGCACTTTGAACAATAGGTAGAAGACAAAAATAAACTTTATTGCTTTAATATGCGCGCCAATAATGATTTTAAAAATGAAAAGGTCCTCTATTTTATATAGTAGAGGAGCTCCAATCCTAGTACAAGTCTAAATAAGGTAAAGATCCTTTTCTTCTAGTAAAACATGATCCGCAGTTGATATCGGGCGAGATTCGCTCCGTAATATCCAGTTTATGGGGATATTTCGGTTCTTCGTTTGTCCTCTCTAACCACCTTCCCTTCAACCTCGATTCTTTGCTTTGCTTTGATCGAGCTCGATTCTTTCCATTTTTTTCCGTGTCCGATTCTTGGTGTGTCATTCGTCCCCCCGGGCTCTATTCTGTGGGAGCCTTCGGCTTTACCCGAGCCAGCGTCGAACCACGTGGTCTCTCGTTTCTTCATTGGAAAATCGGGGTAACTTTATCCCCGATTTTATCCGTACGCAATTATAAAAAAAGTTATTAAACCAAAAATCTAATAAAGATAAAGTTTCCAAATTTCAAATAACACTTGGATAGATCTGACAATTCTTCTCCCAAAAATAAATGAAGGAGCCAAGAGAGAACACAGAGAGAAAAAAGGGAAAGCCAATTATTTGCATTTCATATTTATACCAAATTAAATAGTAAGCGAGAATGTCTTTTACACACAATTTTACGATTTAATTATAGTTAATTAATATTATGTAACTTTATTCAATTGATGTTGTGTAGTGTAAGCCGTCTCCCAAAAAAGAGAGATTGTGGTGGTACGTGCAAGAGAGAAAAGACGGTCTCTCGTTGCTTCGACTGTTTCATAAAGAAAATAATTAAGAAAGTCTTCACTTATATGTCTCCATTTTGCCTACTAATTTTAGGTTCTGCTTTGACTTTTGGCAATTGTTTTACGTAATTAATTTTAATTTTATTTTTAATTTTAATGTTGCGCTAGCAACATGTAAACACATGTGACCTCATTATTGGACATTGTTTATTTGGAAAATAACACCGTCATCCTCTGGTTATTTAAATGAATTATGGTACTTTTCAACGTCTGTTTCACTCTATTATTTTCCATAATCTATGTAAACAATCCTTCAGTTCGGACATCATAAATGGCAACATGAGTTGAACTACTTAGTTGTTTTGATGATTCAAGCATGTTGCATTATGGAGGTATTATGTCGAGGTCAAATAGGTGATATATATGAATTAGCCACTAATTGACATCAGTAATGACTTCATATGGATGATATTTTATTGATATTACATATTAATCCTCCCGTCACTGTAAATTGAAACAAATAGTAAACAAAATGACTTAAACTTAGAGATATTAACCTAATAAAAGTGTGATTCAAATTCAGCCTTCTCTAAAAAATAAAAAAGAAACATTATCACAAGGCGTATACTAAACTAACAATAAAAAAAGTAAGGAGGTATTTTAAGAAAATAATAATTAAACTAGTAGAATTTACTTTTTCAAGCCATTTTTCCTCTCTCGATAATTCCCCCCAGAACTGAATGTCTGAAACTAGTTGTCTAATAATAAGTAGATAAGTTCAACTTGTGATGTGAGGCATCATTTGTTTTTCTGGGGTTAAAATCCTTGGCCAATATGAAAGTCAAACTTTGTATTTGGAATAATTGAAAAGACAAAATTCGGAGAATATGTGGACAGTATTTTCTCATCTCTACCTCCATGGACCATGAGGTAAACGTTTCTTGATGTAATCTGCGTAATATGGATGAGAATTTCCTCTCACTGAATTATGCTTTTACCAGTTTTAAGATGTTTCAAGTTTTAAAAAAAGAAAAAGTCGGTACCTTTCCAAATAATTGCTGTAGTTTAATTAGGAAGAAAGCGGCCTAAGAGTTTCCAAAGGCTCAAATTAGAAAAGGGTTGACCAATGATGCTGTTTATCAATTGGCCAAGTTCTATTAATCCTCTTGTTAGGTAAAAGCTGGTTTGATCCTTATCCTTTTATTTTCCCCCCTTTTTTGGAGTGTTTGCTTGAATTTACATTTTTTTATGGAAGGATAAAATATTTATCATTATTGATTTTACTTTTTCTAAAACGAATTATTAGTCTATTATATTTGACTAATCATTTTCATGGACGAATATGTTTTGGACTTTTATAAATTGAGAATCTTCTTTTTGACTTAACAACATCACAATATAGTCTTTAAGATAATCGTGTTTAGTGGGAGAACGTAAACCTCTTTAAGAGTGTTATAAGGACGTTCTCACGATATTTTTGAATTCTCTTTTAGCATATTTATTATTTGTCTTATTTATCTTTTTTCAAGATTTGGTTTGTTAGTTCTTGCATGCATGACATATAGTTATCTAAATCCAGCAAATGAACGTTGTATCTCTAAAATAGATCTAGAAGTTTAATATTGAGTGTTTTACACTTTCACTATGCCAAAGTAATGTGAAAACCCTCCCTTTTATTTTGTGTATTTGTATTCTTATCTGTGTTTTGATCAGCCTTTGTATAGGTTGATATTATGTATTGCAACTTTGGGTTGAGAACCAACGGGCTGAGATGGATTTTGACATATTTTGGAACTTGAAACAATTGCAGATTCTCTACTATTCAGTTGGTGTACTACGGTCACGAAGCTGGGATCGCGATCGTGAGGTGCTGACCAGAGTTGGGCTTCGCTTTTGCGGAGAGGGGGTTCTCAATCGCCGAAGTGGGGGGTTCAAGCAGGGGTCTACAACCACAAGGACTTGATCACGATTGCAGTAACGTGTGACTAAGCAGCCTTTTGCTTTCGAGAGGTCCCGATCGCGATCACAGTTTTGTTGGGCCTGGGCCATTTCCACGATAGCGGTCATGATGTCGCGATCACAAAAGAGGTTTGTGATATTGTCAGGATCTAAAATTTTATCATTGGTCGTGATGGTGGCTAACCTGCTTGCTAGTCAAGCCAATACTCAGTAACAACAATATAGTTTAATTATTAAGCCATTAATTGAGATATGACATATATAACAAGCGGAACATGCCTCAAAATATCATCAAAGTATATAAGTTATAGGCGTGTTCTAAGCACGGCCACCGCTATCTCACAACTCTCAAGACCTGGTGTTGCAATATCATCACGGGCATCTATCAAGAGTAAGTAATCGCAACAGAATAACAATATATGTCCGAAAAAATAAATTAATAGGCATATACAGATAAGTAAAGAAGGGGGGACTCCATGTGCTACGGATTGAATCAAGTAAAGCAGCTTACCACAAAATCTCCGAAATATACTCCTACATAGCTCGATGGATGCCACTAGTACTACACTTAGACCTGCACAAAATGTACAAAAATATAGTATGAGTATAAAACAACAATACTCAGTAGGTATTAAGTTCAGCCTCGAAGAAGTAATGGCTAGGGATCAATACTGACACTTACTGTCAATCCAAAATACAAATGAAAGCATAACTAGAATATGAGATAAAGCATGATATCATTAATCAAGTCTAACAGTAGAGGCACATAAACTCGAAAATTTAGACATGTTTTCAAACAAAGAGATAGAATACAATATCAGTTATCTGAGTTCTTTTCGTAATCATAATATGAACAAGTCAATATTTATATATATAAGAACCACTGCATGATTCTATGCTTTGAATGCATGCTCATTATCCAATATTGGTACCTCACTGCACAAATTCATTTATGTGACACCGGCTAAGTGTCCACACTAGCACCAATCGGGGTACCTACGCTCACAAGGCCCAAAGTAACATGGGTAATCATCTGACTCTGGAGAGATAGATCTATATCCAAGCGATGCTGCGGTGTGCAACCTGATCCACTAATAATTCTATTGCAATGTGCAACCCGATCCAATTATATTACCATTGCTGCATGCAACCCGATTCACTCACAATACCGTTGTAGTGTGCAACCCGACTCAATCACAATGTCATGAATAATCAATATCATCTTACATTTTCCTTGGTGCCAAAATTCTCAACTTTTCTCATTTTCCAACTCAGGAATATGCGTATGAAATAATATAATAAAGATGCATGAGGACATAATAATAAAAATACGGATGAATATTTACATGAATGAGAGATGACTATGGATAATCATGTATTCAATTTTTATAACAGTTCAATATGCTTATTTAACATTCTTAAGTCGAATTATGGTATCAACAAGAGCAAAGTAAGCCAATAGCCAATAAATCATAAATCAAATAAGACAATTGTATGACTACGGCTAAATTAGAGATCCCAAAACGGTGAAAGAATCTCATCATAACTAAATTAACAAGTCATAACCCTAACATATCTTCTAATCATTATTAAGATTCATCAGGTAATCATAGAATCAATTAACATGAAAAAACAATTCATAAAGTCCAAATAAGGCATCATAACCCTAACTCAGTTCGGCTAAGGTCATAACCTAGCTACACATATAAGCTTGTCACCCCACATATACATAACACCTAAATCAAGCAATAAATAGCAAAAAATCACATATGGGAGAACTCCCTCTTACAAAGATAAACAAGAGATTTATCTCCACCTAGTAAGCTTCAATTAACAAAAATCGCCTTTCCTTTTAAGTTCACCTCCAAATGACTCGAATCTAGTCAAAGATTACTCAAATGAGTCAAATAATACTATAGAAATCAATCTCAAACAATAAAGTTTCAATCTTTAATTATTTTTTCAAAAAGTAAACAAAAGTAAACCTGGGCCCACATGTCCAAAACCCGAGCCTTGGGGTAGAGCCCAACTACCCATAATCCTACGATTTTAAATATGTAAAGCTTCCAAATCCTTTCCAAATTTACTCCCAAATCCCCACAATACACACTTCTAAAATCATAGCAAAAGCTACATCGACTTGTGATATTGGTCTCCTTTGTGGTTTTGGCTATGTTGTTCCTAGATATGATTTTATCGCTATTGATTCAATATGTTAAGAAAGGTTTTAGTTGTTTTATTCGAGAAACAAGGTTATTATTTCTCTTATTAAATTCTTTTACTATATTCCACCTTTATTGTGGATATTACTATTATTATCTCTCTTGCTTATTAACTGTACATGTTTATAAAGTAGGTATCTTGTCATAGCCTCGTCATTATCTCGTCGAAGTTAGACTCGATACTTACTATGTATATTGTGTCATTTGTACTCTTACTACACTTTTGCACTTGTTATGGAAATTCATGTGTGGATCCTAGCAGTGTTCAAAGGGGTGTATAGCTTGGACTTTAGGGAGACTCGAGGTAGTGTTGTACGCCTGTTCACAAACTCTAGAGTCACCTTCACTATCTTAATTACTGTTTCTTGTATAAGACAATATGATATTTTATTTCAGACTTTGTATTTAGTACTCTTAGCATTTCATGTACTTAGTGACACTAAGTGGGAGGTTATTAGACGGTTGTATCGGTGTAAACTAGTTATGTAACTTCTAACCCTTACTTATATTTATAATACTATGTTGCTTAATATTAGATTTTTATCTCTTATTTGTCGTTAAGTGTTGGGTTGCCTAGAAAGCAGTGTTAGGCTCCACCACGACCCCTTGGTTAGAATTTTGGGTCGTGACACTCGTGAGACCTATGCAACATGGGGCTCTGATATCAACTTATCACGACCCAAAATCCCAACAAGGAGTCCTGATAGCGCCTAACACTACTTGCTAGACAAGCCAACACTTAACCATAATAATATATGCAAAAGTAACATTAAATAACATAATATCATAGCTAAAGTTAAAACTCAGAAATTACATAACAAGTCTAACTCAATACAATCGTCTAATAACTACCCAAGACTTGTGTCACTGAGTACATAAGCTTCTAATGAGTGCTAAATACATAGTCTGAATTAAAAAAAATAACACTATCTGATATAATAAACAATAACAAGGATAGGAAAGGTGACTCCAGAGTCTACGAACATGTGTACAGCACTACCTTGAGTATCCCTAGAAGTCCGAGAGTCACTCATCTGAATATCGCTAGGAACAATGCTAAAATCCATACAAATAGTGCAAAAGTGTAGTATGCGTATAATCGACTCAATGTACTCAGTAAGTGTCGAACTTAACCTCGACAAGGTAGTGACGAGACAAAAACAAGACTCCTACCATAAAAACATGTGCATTTAAATAACAAGAGGAATAACAAAAAGTTGTATACAGCTAAAATCGGAGAGTTCAATTTTGGGGTCATCCCGGCACTCTATAGCTCGTTGTCCGAAGGCTCGAGGTACAACTCGAGGCTTGATGAGCTAGAAGGCCCGAGGCACAGCTCGACCTCGGGGCAGTACAAATCAGTGGCTATGATGAACGAATGGGAGGTTTTCAAGGCAAATGGTTAAAGCTGACCAAGTCTACAAGAATAGAGCAAGTCCGTACCGTGACATTAAATAGTTGTACCAGCTATAAATCTTTGTAACAAATGCATATGTACTATGTTGGGATTCCCTCTCTTATATAAAGGGGACCCTTGTAATTTTTTGCACACATGATATCCGAGACAAGAACATTTCTCCGCCCTCTAACTTAAACACTCTCTATTGTCTTTCCTTTGATTTATTACTTACATTGTGTTTCATTGATTTTTCTTCATTTATTACTCATCATTGATCATAAAGAGCCTCATCAAAGCTCTTAGAGCTGTTAGGCCTTCATCGGCTAGCTACAGCCTAACACTTTAGCTCGACCTCGAGGCCCCGTATAGTCCGGCTCGAGGCCCCGATTCTCGATCACTCGGTTTGCATGACATACTATTTTCAAAGCTCTTATCCTATTTTCTAGTCTCACACTTAGCATCTACTGCCTAACAACTAGCATAAAAATAAATCACATATTTTTAGAACCACATAATTAAATTTAATTGTTATTACCATTTTCGAGGTAAACAGAAGTATAATAGGTAAGATAATAAGAGAAGCAACAAGTAAACTTGTAAGTAATATAATAAGAGAGATAACGAGTGAGATAACAAGAGTAATAACAAGAAGAAATACGAGGAATAGTAAAAGAATCAACTACGAAAAATAACGATCATATCCTCTCAAATAACACAATCAAGCCTTTTACAACAACTCAAATACGAGAGAATAAAATGATACCCATGAAACCAGATAGCCAAGTCCTCCAATCCGTAAGAAGTAAAAGATATCATATCAAATAGCACGACAAACACCCTTCATGCATTTTTCTCTCATCCTTACAAGTACGGAAACACTCTTTGTGCATAATCACCCTTCCTTACAAGCCTAGAAACATCTTTCATGCAATAGTAATAATATCAAGAAGCACGGAAACCCCCTTCGTGCATCTATTCCTCATAAATACGGAAACACCCTTAGTACAATTTACTCTTCCTCACCAAGCATATATACAAAATAATACCAAGCAAGGTAGAAAGCATAAGCAACATCAAGAAGAGTGATTAAGTATAATCCACCAAATGAGAGATGACCATCACTTTTGCACCAAATATCTCAACAAAACCATAATATAGCTATTAACATGAATAAGAATAATCAAGAAGTTTCATGAGCTATTTAGAGCATGGAAGAAATAATACATAAAACAAAAAGTCATGAATAATCCTAACACTACCCGCATACTTAAACTATGGCAAATGAATATACAGTTGTCACCTTGCATATATCTTGACCCCAATACATAAATTACATAGCAAATAGATCCAACTACAATCTAATTCCCTCAAATCAAGGTTAACTAAGACACTTACCTCTTTCGAAAAAATCAACAATGCAAAGTCGATTTTCCTTTAGGACAAGCTTCCAAATCACTCGAATCTAGTCAAATAATTCTCAAATAAAGTCAAAATAAGCTACGAAATGCTCCTAATACTAAAAAGGTTCGATCTTTAACATATTTGAAAAAGTCAACAAAAAATCAACCCGATCCCACTTTAGTAAAATCTAAAATCAATACCAAATCTCGATTATGCATTCATCTCCGAGTCCAAATATGTAATTTATTTCGAAATCCGACCCCAAATCGAGGTTTAAATCTCTACGATTCACTTTCTTAAGTTACTATCCAAAACCCCTATCTACTCTTAGAAATCCTAGATTTCGGGATAAAAATCTATTAAAAATTATGAAAACTAATTAAAATCAAGTAAAAGTTACTAACATATAAAGTTGGGAAGAACATTTTCTCAAAAATAGTCTCCTTGCGTACTCTAGGTGTCAAAAATAGAATAAAATGAGCTAACCCTGAAATCCCTCATTTTTATCCCAACTGCAGATATCACAATTATGAACCATAGTTCGCAACTGTATAGCTCACAAATGTGAATTAGTGGTCGCAATTGCGAAGAGGCCCCTGAGCCGCTAAAGTCATAAATAAGACATTCACTTCACAAATTGTGAGCATTGCAAATGCGATCCAACTTCGCAATTGCGAAGATGGCCTCCCCTCCAAGACTTTGCAAATACGATGTATTTTATGCAAAGGCGAACCTCGCATTTGCAAGCAGCTCATCGCAATTGCGATGACTACAACACCAACAATATTAAGATTTACCAAAATAGCCCGAAACCAATTCGAAACTTACCTGAGCCCCTTGTGCCCCATTTTAAGTATTCATACAATTAAAATAATAACCTTGCACCAACTAGCTCAAAACATCAAAATAATATCTATAATCAAGAATCAAGCATCAAAATTCAAGAATTTCAATGTTCATAAACTCATTTTTCCAACTTTCAACTAGAAGCACCGAAACGGCCTCGAGTCACAAGGGACCCCAATTAAACATGCGTACTAGTCCAAATTATCATATGAACCTACCAGAATTGTCGAAATATCAATCCGAGGTCGTTTACCAAGAATGTTGACTGTGGTCAACTCCAACATTATTAAGGCTATAAAATCAAGATTTCTTTATCAAAACATATCTAATCTTTTCGGAAATCAAAACAATCAGGCACACGAGTCATAATTTATCAAATAAAGCTATTCAAAGTCTCAAATCATGATATCGGGTCATCACATTTCGATTATGGAGTGTGGATGGATCCTCTCTCATGAGTCACTAATCTTTGTGGACTAGGACAACATGCACACAAGTTTGATTGATTGGACATGTTGGGTTATGAATAAAATTTGAGTCTTTATTATGTATATTGGTAGATGCCTCTTTGATTGTGTATACGGTCAAAATCATGGAGCCCAATTTCGAAGTCTTAAATTGGGCTATGAGTCCGAGTTCGGGTGACTCGAAGCGAGGGTCGGGCTTGGCTAAAAAACACACAACTTGAGGGAGCAAATCGAAGGCCTGGCACGACCTACATCGAAGGAGTTCCATTTCGATGACACTCAAGAAATAGCAGGAATTTCTTAAAGGCATAAGTATCTAAGGATAAGATTTGTACGAGTTGGTACAAGTCCTTACTAGGTTGTTATACAGCTGTACCAATAGAATTCTTTACCACAATTAGGAATGCACTATATTGGGATTTTCTCCTCCTATATGTAGGGGATCCCAATCATTTGTAAAGATCATCTCATTCACTGCAATAGAACATTCTACTCTGCTTTTATCATTTACTATGCTCCACAATTATTCTTCAGCTTTATTGTTTTTACTTTATTGTTCATACTTTATTGCTCTTAGGTCACCTCGAGGCCCCCAAGATAATCGAGCTCTAGGCCCTTATTAATCTAACAACACTGGTTTGGTTCATCAATTCTTCTTAATTAAACTCAAAGAGCTCACCAAAAGATCAAGACCGGAGAAAAGAAGATTGAAAAAAATGACAAAAAGGTGGAGACATACAACTCTAGGGTCGATCAGATACCGGGAGCACCTTTGATTTTGAAAGGACTAGACTCGAAGAAGTTCGTGCAAAAACCATTCCCCCAGAGTGCGGCTCTGAAGCCCATCCCGAAGAAGTTTTGAATGCCAGATATTCCAAAATACAACGGAACCACTGATCTCAACGAGCACATCACCACATATACTTGTGGCATCAAAGGAAATTATTTGGAAAAAGATGAGATTGAGTTTGTTTTGCTAAAAATGTTTGGGGAAACTCTGTCTAAGGGTGCCATGATTTGGTACCATAACTTACCCCCGAACTCTATCGATTCGTTTGCCATATTGGCAGACTCATTTGTAAAGGCACATGCCAGTACCATAAAAGCTGTAACAAGGAAGTCCGATGTATTCAAAATAAAGCAAAGGGAGAACGAGATGTTGATGGAGTTTATATCCTATTTCCAGTTAGAATGAATGGAGTTACCACCGGTCTCCTATGACTGGGCCATACAACCCTTCACTCAGAGGCTAAATGAACTAAGTTCGATAGCTTCGAAGCAGCTAAAGCAAAACTTGATCAAGTATCCCGCCGTGACTTGGGCGGATGTGCATAACAGGTACCAATAAATAATTAGGGTCGAGGATGACCAGTTGGGAGCCCCATTGGGCTCAGTTTATCCAAGCAGATTACTAGCAAAGGAGTCAGGAAATGCAGATAGGCGTCAAGGTCGAATAAGGAAAGATATCAGCCATACGTCGAAGATCGAAGGAACATTTCAAGGCGTAGCGTACCTCAAAATGATTGAAGAGTAGATCGAGGTCAAAGTTCCCGAGGAATCATGAGAAAAACCGGGTTTGGTTGGCACTTGGGTCCGGTGGAGGCACCCCAATTATCAGAGTACAACTTCAGCATCGATGCCTCAGGTATCGTCTCAGGATCTATTAGGGAAGTAAAATACCCCGAATGGCTAGCTAACGTAGTGGCAGTCCCTAGAAAGGGGAATAAACTTAGAATGTGTGTAGACTACAAAGATTTGAACAAAGAATGCCCTAAAAATTCTTTCCCATTGCCCAACATTAATCGTTTGATTGATGCTACGGCCGGTCACGAGATCCTTACTTTTCTCGATGCCTACTCCTGGTACAACCAAATTTAAATGAACCCGGAGGACTAGTAAAAGACATCGTTCATCACAAAGTATGTTATGTATTGTTATAATGTAATGCCCTTCGGGCTACAAAATGCAAGAGCAATGCAGCTTCCTCTTCTTCCAAATCCTTCACCTTCTCAATTTATACAGAAAGGTTAAAGCCTTTGGCATGAACTTCCTCGAGAGGACCATTTGACCCATTTTCCTAGCTAATAAGATGTTCGAACATCAAATAGGGAAATCCATGGAAGTTTATATTGATGAAATGCTAGTTAAGTCCCTGCGTGCAGAGGACCATTTGACCCATTTGCAGGTGACGTTCGATATCCTAAGAAAGTACAACATGAAGCTCAACCATGAGAAATGCGCTTTTGGAGTATGTTTGGGAAAGTTCTTGGGCTTCATGGTGTCGAACAGGGGTATCGAGATCAACCCTGATAAAATCAAAGCCATCAAGGAAATCACCGTAATGAACAATGTGAAAGCCATACAACGGTTGACCGGACGGATAACTGCCCTTGGCCGATTTATCTCGAGGTCATCAGATTGAAGCCATCATTTCTTTTCCCTACTCAAGAAGAAGAGCAACTTCGCATGGACTCCGGAGTGCCAACAAGCCTTGGAAGAATTAAAACAATATCTCTCGAGCCCACCCCTGCTCCATACTCCGAAGGAGGATAAACCACTCTACTTGTATTTATCCTTGTCCGAGGTGGCAGTAAGTGGCGTGTTGGTTCGAGAAGATCTAGGTACGCAATTTCCTATCTATTATGTGAGTCAGACCCTAGGAGATGCTGAAACCAGATACCCACATTTTGAAAAGTTAGCTCTTGCATTAATAAGCGCATATAGGAAATTAAAACCATATTTTCAATGCCATCCTATATATGTATTGACTACGTACCCACTTCAAAGTGTCTTGCAAATTATCGGGCAGATTGGCCAAATGGGCCATCGAACTTGGAGGGTATGATATCGAATATCATCCTCGAACGACTATCAAGTCTCAAATTTTGGTAGACTTCGTGGCCAATTTCAAGTGACTCTTGCTAATAATGGGTACATTATCAGGGGTATGGACCCTCTGCACAGACGGTGTCTCGAATGTGAAAGGATCTAGGCTCGCATCGTCTTAAAACCGCCTACAGGCAGTGTCATTACGCAATCAATCAAAACTTCTAAATTGACTAACAATGAGGTCGAGTATGAGGCCATGATTGCAGGTCTCGAACTAGCCAAGGGCCTTGGAGCAGAGGTCATCGAAGCCAAGTATGACTCCCTTCTAGTAGTAAATCAAGTAAACGGGAGCTTCCAGGTTCGTGACGATCGAATGCAGAGGTACTTAGACAAACTTCAAATGACATTGCACCGCTTCAAGGAATGGATACTGGACCATGTACCTCGAGAACAGAATAGCGAGGCCGGTGCATTTGCAAACTTGGGGTCATTGGTTGAGGAAGATGATATCGTCCCAGGGACTGTCGTCCAACTATCGAGGTCGGTGGTCAAAGAAGGCCATGCAAAAATTAATTCAACAAGTTTAACATGGGATTGGAGGAATAAGTACATCGACTACTTGAAACATGGGAAGCTCCCCACAGGCCAAAAAGAGTCGAGAACACTTCGAGCCAAAGCAACTCGATTCTCACTCGATGAAAATGGAACGTTGTATAGAAGAACCTTCGATGGACCATTGGCAGTGTGCTTGGGACCCAGGGACACCGATTATGTATTACGAGAAATCCACGAGGGCACTTATGGGAACCATTCTGGTGCCGACTCTTTGGTTCGCAAGGTGATCAGAGCGGGGTATTATTGGGATAACATGGAAAAGGACACCAAGGAGTTCATTCGAAGGTGTGATAAATGCCAAAGATTTGCGCTGATGATCCATCAACCCGGTGAACAACTCCATTCAGTCCTATCCTCGTGGCCATTCATGAAATGGGGGATGGACTCGTCGGCCCCCTATTAACGGCGCCAGGTAAAGCTAAATTTATTTTGTTTATGACTAACTACTTCTCAAAATGGGTAGAAGCACATTCCTTCAAGAAGATAAGATAAAAAGAAGTCATCGACTTTATATGGGACCACATCATATGTCGGTTCGGGATACCTACCGAAAAAGTATGTGACAATGGGAAATAATTCATCAGCAGTAAAGTGACCAAATTCCTCGAGAACCATAAAATCAAAAGGATTCTATCAGTGCCTTACCACCCAAGTGCAAATGGTTAGGCCGAGTCCACAAACAAAACCATCATTTGAAACTTAAAGAAAAGGTTAGATGATGCAAAGGGGAAATGGAGAGAAATATTGCCCGAGGTGCTATGGGCATATCGAACGACATCAAAGTCAAGCACGGGGGAGACCCCGTTTTTCTTAGTATACGGGTCCGAAACATTGATCCCCATCGAAGTCGGGGAACCTAGAGTCAGGTTTTAACATACCACCGAGGACTCGAACCACAAAGTAATGAACCTTTCTCTCGAGTTACTAGATGAGAAATGTGAGGCTGCATTAATTCGAATGGCCGCGCAAAAAAATGGATCGAAAGGTATTACAATAGAAGAACGAACCTTCGATATTTCAGAGTTGGGGACTTAGTCCTAAGGAAAGTCACTCTCAATACTCGAGGCCCAAATGAAGGGAGACTAGGCCCCAATTGGGAAGGACCGTACCCTATCCTCAGAGTTGTAGGGAAAGGATCCTTCAAACTTAGTATAATGGAAGGCGAGCAACTACCAAACAATTGGAATATATCATTGCTCAAACGCTATTACTGCTGAGGTATGACCTTCTCCCCCTTTTTTCCATTCGTATTTAAAATTAACTCCTTGCAGATGTTCGATTGGAAACATCGAGGCACCTTTTAGCCCGAAGACCTTGGTTTTTAAAGCATGCGTTGCACTCTTTTCCCCTTAGATCGGGTTTTATCCCAAATGAGTTGTACCGGCAAGGTTTTTAACGAGGCAACACCTATATGATACCTAAGGAATATTCAACAAGTATTCAAGGTTTCTTTTCAATAAACCTCAAACACTAGGGGGGCATCACCCTCAGAGGTCGCATTCTCAAAGAAAGTAATTCATGCCAAGGAGGGCCTCGATAGGAGAATGTTGTAATGGGCCAAACGGTCAAATGAACTGTGTCAATGTAGAATAGTCGATCCCCCAGCGGCAAAACATGTACGCATGTATCAATCATTTGAAGAAGCATTCTTATTATATCGGAATATTTTGTGCCTCAAAGAATCCCACCATTTCCACATTTATGTTCTTACATGAAACGACTCAAGGGCCAAAAATGCACCCGGATACTCGGGGACTGTCATCGACAGTCGACACATCGAGTCATCAAACACTCGAACTTATAAGACCTCAAAGAGGGATACTCGAACTTATAAGACCTCAAAGAGGCACACTCGAGAGCATAAGACCCCAAAGAGGCATCCCCTTGATATTAAGGCCAAGTCCATCACACTCGGGGACTAAAGGCTATGACTATATAAAAGGCTACGGTCATATAAAAGGTTACGGCCGAAATAATGCGGCTTGGAGACGTCCGACTTCCGCCATAAAACTAAAGGCCTTTAAATACTTCGAAAAACCGGTTAAATCATGCTACCCTCGACAAAAGCAAATTATAAAGGGCTTCGATAAAATTAGCCCTCGAATAATGCAAAGACTTTGATAGTATCAACCTTCGTAAAAACCTCAAGAGGTGTTCGATTATCGTTGCATATCAAATTACAAATGAGGTTCCAATCAATCGAAATTTCGAAAAAATTGAATGAATATGAATACAAAAAATACATGCTAAGGCATACCAAAATTTTCACTAAGTCTTTAGCCAGAAAGAGAAAAAATTTATAGCCATTTTAGAGGCCGAATTGGTCCTACCTAAAGAGCCTAAGGGCCAACCCAAAAGAGACTAAGGGACACCTAAAAGAGCCTAAGGGCCAACCTAAAGAGCCTAAGGGCCAATATTTAAAGAGCTTAAAGGCCGAAGCACACCATGCTCGAGACCTTATCCAGCTCGGACTCAAAAGTCCCGAGCTAAAAAGATCGAACCTTAAGTGGTAACCGATTATCGATCGTTGATCAAAACACAAAACTTGAGGGTCTACTCTACCCCCAATTTGAATCAACGCTCAGAGAAATCAAGAAAAGTTAGAAGAAAAATTGAAGGCAAACAATCAAGGAAACTCCTTTCCTTTTTATATATACTAAAATATATTACACAGGAGTCCTACAAAGCAAAAAATTACAAAAAGAGAGAAACAATTCTACCTACACCAAAAGGGCATTCCCCCCGGACCTGTCACTCCCCCAGGACCAGCCTCTTCCCAGGGGGTAGCTTCTTCGGCAACCTCCTCCCCTTCATCATCTTTGATGTCATCATCATCATCGAAGGAAAGGACAAATTTGGCATCAACCTCATCTGCCTTATCTTGATTCATCTCCTCGTAAAGATCGAAGCCTTTAGCATGGACCTCTTCGAGGGTCTCCCTCCGAGATCAGCGTCGGGAATAATCATTGCTTCTTTTCTCTCGGTTGGAAGCCCCCATCAACTCCATCTGAGCATCGGTAGCATCCTTCAAATAGATGGCCAACGTCCTGTCAGCTTTGGCTTATACATCTCTGGCTTCGGCCCAGACTTCCACAACTTCGGCCTTGGCCTTCGCAAGACCGGCCTCGATCTCAGCTATTCTGCCAGCCTGAACCAAGTTGCTCCCTTGAGCATTCCGAAGTTGAACCTCGAGGGCCGATACCTTCGCCAGTGCTTCATTTTTAGCCACAACGAGGGTGTCCATCTTCGCCTTCCATTTATTGCACTCGGCTCGAACTTGATCTACCTTGCCTCGGAGCTGCCCAATCATATCTAGCTTTTGCTGCAGCTGAGACATTGAATTATTAGCCTCCAAAAATGGGAGAGTTAGCCCATATTTTTTTAGAACAAAGGTTACCCGCTTTTCTAAATCACTCTCGTATTCACGAGCTTTGGTCAACTCCGATCGAAGATGCTTCAGTTCTTCCTCCTTTTTGTCAAGGAGAAGCTTAAGGGTTTTCTCCTCATTCGAAGCTCTATACAACTCGGCTTCACAATGACGCAATTCGGTCTTCAATTTTTCGAAGGCCTATAGAAAGGAAAGGAATGATCGATTAGACAAAAGAAGAAAAATATGGCATTGGAGAAATTGCAGTACCACTAAAAACTTACAATTGAGCAAAGACATTAAGCCTCCTCGAAGATTGAGCTTGCATCCACTGGGTCGGCCTCATCGACCCTAGCAAAGCAATTCTGGAATAGGTCATTTTCACTCGAGACTCTGCCTAGCTCGGGCGACTTCAAATTCTAAGCATCCCTAATGGCATTCTCGGAGAAGGCCAGAAATGACAGGGAATGACCTACTGTCATGGCCTCGGGGAGATCACCCAAGGAGCTCTATTCAGGCAAAGGAGCTTCGAAGCTCGCTCCCTTTGGAGTATTCCCAGAAGTTTGAGTAGCAACTACCACGTCAGGTGATGCAGGGACTTCATCCCCTTTTTATTTTAAAGTTCCTTCCTCGAGGATAGGGGCCCGATCTCAGCAGGTTTGATAGCCTCGGAAGATTTCCTGGTTCGAGTCACCAACGTCGAAACCTCTATATCATCACCTTCATCGTCCGTGAACTGGTGGACCGAGTCAATATCCACATTGATGACGACGCTTTTCTTGCGCCTCCGAGTAGGCTCTTCTTTGCTTTGAGTGTCCTCGCTCTTCGAGGAACTTTTTCTCATGTTATCCTTCTTTGGCTTTGGGGCTGAAGATCCTACTTCCTCCCCGGGAGGGGGCGGCCTCATCTCGAAGAACTCACCAATACCTGCGATAGAGGAATCAAGTCACATGAAGAAAGACATTCTTAATAAGGAAAGAAACATTATGATATGTACCGTGGTGGTTCGCTTCCCACTTGCCCTTCGACAAGTCCTGCCACTTGCGTTTGTCATATGATAAAATAGTAGCTAGTTTGCGCACCCAGTCCTTGAGGTCGAGGACTACATTAGGCATCTACGGGACTGCTGCGGAAAAGAGAAAGGAATAATTATGCGAAGTTTAGCAAAATTTATGGAAATGAACTAAAGCAAAGAATTCCACTCACGTTCGAAGTTCCATTTCTCAGGGAACGACAGGAACTCCTTGGGAATAATATCGACAACCCTCACCAGGATGAACCAGCTTATCTAACCTCGATCCTTCTCTTCGTCGTTACTGGCGAAGAAGGACTTGGCTGATCGGCATTGGAGTTTGATTAAACCTCAGAAATGTTGAGGTCGATATAATCAGATGATGTGGCTGAGAGTGAACTCGAGCCCGACCTTTTCGATGAAGAACCTCATCATTATTATGATCCACCAAAAGGACGGATGAATCCAGCCTAGGGTGACTTGATATCTTCGGCAGAATTCAAGCACGAGTGGGTCGAGGGGACCCAACGTAAAAGGTTATGTATACATACTTAAGAACCCATCTACGTAAGTTGTGATGTCCTCCTCACGAGAAGATATTTGCAGAATGACCTTCTCTTCCCATTTACATTCTCTTCTCACAGCATCAAGGTGTTTTTTCTCAATTGACCTTATGTGTCTCGATGCATGCTCTCGACGGCCGGGGGCGTTGGGAGGGTTCTCAACTATAAAATCCTTTTTTAAAGAAAAATTGCTCGGTACGATCTTGTGAAGCACTAACGGTTTACCACCGGCTAAACGGGAAGTAGAAATGGAGGTTCTTTCTTTCTAAGGAACGAACTTGGAAGTTTTTTCCATCGGTTCTTTAGAAAAAGAAGGAAGAAGTGAATAAACCGGTGAGGTTTTGAGCTAATAAGACGGAGGAACTGGTGGTGAAAAGGAAATGTGTAGAGGAAAATAGGTGTTGCAAGGTGTAAAAGTTCTTAATGAGAAGAGAAAATGGGTATATATAGAGGAAGGTGGCGACAGTTCATTAATATTGATGGCTGACCGACTTTGACATGCATTTAATGCTTTTGGGGAAGAGAACCAACAGGACACTTTGGTCATTTCAACACTTACGTCATAAGAGTTATTCCATCATAAAGGAGTTCAGGAATTCAAATCGTTTCATATCATTTCATTCTAAGAAACGTAGGGACTATCTGTATACGGTCAAAATCAAGGAGCCCAATTTCGAAGTCTTAAATTGGGCTATGAGTCCAGGCGACTCGAAGTGGGGGTCGGGCTCGACTGAAAAACACACACCTAGAGGGAGCAAATCGAAGGCCTGGCACGACCTACATCGAGGGAGCTCCATTTCGATGACACTCAAGAAAGAGCGGAAATTTCTTAAAGGCATAAATATCTAAGGATAAGATTTGTACGAGTTGGTACAAGTCCATACTAAGTTGTTATACAGCTGTACCAATAGAATTCTTTACCACAATTAGGAATGTACTATATTGGGGTTTTCTCCTCCTATATAAAAGGGACCCCAATCATTTGTAAAGTTCATCTCATTCACTGCAATAGAACATTCTACTCTGATTTTCTCGTTTACAATACTCCACAATTGTTCTTCACCTTTATTGTTTTTACTTTATTGTTCATACTTTATTGCTCTTAGCTAACCTCGAGGCCCCCGAGATAATCGAGCTCGAGGCCCTTATTGCTTTAACAACACTGGTTTGGTTCATCAATTCTTCTTACTAAAACCTAATATTACTTGTGTATTCACTAGTATTGGAATAAATTACATATTTTTAAAACCACAAAACATATTTAATTGTTACTCACATTTTTGAGGTAAATGGTTTGGCACCCACCGTGGGGAAAAAGATAATAGTGATTATTTATTTACTAATTCTCATTACACATGTTATCTTTACACTTCTTGTCAAGATTTTTTGATTCTCAAGCTTAGACATGTCTAGCACATAGAATGCACCTATTCACGACGGCGAAGGTCTTGGAGAAAACAATGGTATAGGGGTTGGTGTACCACCCATAAACCCTGAGGAAGTGCCAAATATGGAGCCGGTTGATATCAGCTCGCATTATGCTCTAAACGCGGATTCAGGTGCATACCCCGTAGGGAATGCACGTAGGGAAGCCCTACCCGATGGCCAAAGAACACGAGGAATGGAAGGAGGACTCAACCTCCAGGTGATATTCGAAATGCTGCAAGCCCAGCAAGTCGCCATCGCTCAACTTCAGAGTCAGAATAGAACTCTAAACACAGCCGAACTAGTAAACACTCGGCGTGTTTAACTAGTGCTTGAAAGGCCCATCGAAAGCAGCTCGGTGATTGAACCCACGATTATAAAAATGCTCGAAGAGCTCGCTCCACCTCCAGTTAGACCAAGAGTGCTGAATGCTGATTTGACGAGGGAGAATGCTTCACCTCCAGTTAGACCAAGAGTGTACGAGTCCCATGTGCCGTTTCATTCAAGGGAGATTCCCTACCTTGATCATTTGCCAAGTATGCCGGATGTGGATGCTCTCACAAGGGATTTTGATGAAATTCAGACATCAATGTGGGATGAATCTAGAGCAAAGGTGATGTCAAAGGGCATGCTTTTTCCCGATAAAGCACGCCTAAGCAGGGCTGTGCGAATGTACAACATAAAAGAGTGTTGTGAGATAGTGGTTCATGAGTCATCTCCGGATGTATACAAGGTTATTTTGCCGTAGATGGTTTACGGGTTGCAATTGGATGCTGTGTGCGAGGAAGCAGGAAACAAATATATGGGTTGTGGGTAAATACATTTGCACCCACAATTGTGAAATGGTCACATTCAGTGGGAATCATTTTAACTTGAATGTTGACTTGATTTCTCTTGTCTTGATTCCATACAATGAAGCGTCCATAAAGTACAAGATCAAAGAGTGTATAACATCTGTCCACCAGGTATATGGGTGTACCATTACTAGAAGAAAGGCATTTCTTGGGCGCAAATGTGAGTTTGAAATTTTTTATGGTAACTGGAATAAGTCCTTTACATCTCTACTCAGGTACATGGCCGCATTGCATTACTTTAACCCCAAGACTGTTGTTGAATGGAAGCTTGAGTGGAGTCCGAGAATACTAGAGCACATATTAAGATATGTGTTCTGCCATTGATGGTTTTGTGCATTGCCGGTCGGTAATATCCATAGACGGCACTTATGTCTATGGAAAGTAGGATATTAAGTTGTTGATCGCCGTTGCAGTACATGCTAATGGATGTATATTTCCCATAGCATTTGCTATTTGTGCCAACGAATGCCAAGAGACATGGACATTATTTTTGAACCACTTGAAGAAGCACGTTGTCAGACAACGTTGAGGTATTTGTCTAATATCTGATCGTCATGGCGGTATTTTAAGTTCTGTAAAAAATTTGCGTGCATTGCAGGAACCGTATGCCTACCACCTGTTGATACCCAATTTTTCCCAATATTATTTTCAAAAATGCATATACATCTTTAAAACCATGAATGAGCATCAATTGATATCTTTCCATAATTTCTGCATTTTTAAAGGATTTTATTAATTTATCCTATTATTTTATTATATAAATAATTACTAATTGCATCACAAATGGTTTTATAATAATTTTACTGCTTATTTTTTATCATTTATATTTATATTAAGCTTTATTATTTTATGAATAGCCACATTTATATTTTTAGGGTTATAATTGTAATAACTTTGCAATAATAGCCCATGTGTGCATAATTACTTTATTTCACTAGAAAATAGCTTTTTATATTTTTATAATATTAAGTAATTATTTAAAATCATTTTTATACACTAACATCATTTTTTTATCATTTATTAGCTATTTTTTTAAATTAATCTATCAATTAATTGGGTATTTAACAAATAGCCTCTTTAAATTTATTTTAATTTCGGACCTAGCCCAAAATATTACTCGCAGCCCAATTAAAATACCCACAGCCCAAATACCTTGACCCATTTCATAAAACCCGTCCAACCCTCAAATCAAATCTTGGCGATCTCCGAGATCAACGGTCCAGGAAAGAATTACCATTTTAATTAATCTCCCACCCCCAAACCCTACTCACTTTCCCCATTCCGCCGCCTCTGTTTTCCTGTTCTCCTCTCTTCTCTCTCAAGCTCTCCCCTAAACCTAGCCGCCGTCACCGGAAAACACCCCGTTCCATGGGATTTCTCTATGATTTCATCCCCCCGACCTCTTATCTCTTCTGTTTGTTTGATTTCTTCGTGGTTTGAAGGAATCTCAAAAGACTTAACTCAGAGTCGACCTAAACTCTTCATTTTTGATGAACCTGCCTTATGTTCATCGCTATGTTTGTAAGTATTTTTATCTTTATGATTATGGCTTGAAACTCCGGTTCTTAACTGGATTTTTCTCATCTTGCTCCATTTTTCAAAAACCTAACCTCTTTCTACTTAAGTCTGTTCAGATCCTTGTAGATCTGAGATGATCTTAAGTTTATCTGGTATTTTCTTGGAAAAACCTTCTATTTTTCCTTATTATTAATCGATTTTAATGTTTTCTAAAACTAGGGTTTCCTCTTAAGTTCTCTGCAAAAAGGTTCTAAGTGTTTGAATCTAATTATCTTTATTAGTTCTACTGATTTTTCATGCCTATGTTCTAATCCCTTGTTTGTTTAATTATTTCACTATTCGCTTCAATATTTGCCCATCTTTATCCTGTCAATTAACAGAGGATAATTGATTTTATCTGCCTAATTAGGGTTTGAAATCATATCTTTCTGTTGAAATTAGTACTTCTCTGTGATTTTTACCTATTTTCCTTATTTATGACTCCTAATTGGTACTACTAGCCTTAATTAGTTTATTAGCCTGATTTCTAGGTTTTGATTTACTCTAACCGACTAATAAATGGACTATGACTTATTTCCTGCCTTATTTGAATCCTAATCTGGGGCTGGTAATTGATTTCCCTTATTTTAAGGTGTCTTTTACGGATTCTGTTTGTACTAATTAGTTGGGTTTAGCCCCAATTAACGGACTGATTTTCATTTGTGTACCTTATTTATAAACTCTATTATTCTTTGCCTTATTTGTTTTACCTTGCTAAGTGCTATATAAACCCCATTCTGATTTCTTTCAAACACACGAACACACTCAGAAAAAAATACAGAAACACACACACAAACTCTTATTCACACACACTCTCCATTGTAATTATTTCTGTTACTTGTATTTGCTACACTGTCTAGCCGGCTGAAAGCCAAAGCTAGACTATTGGATTCAACTTGCCTTCACCTTCCTGTTTCCTTTCTCTTAATTGGTATGCCCATATTTCTGTTATCATAATCTCTTCTATGTGCTATGTGTCTCAGTATACTTATGCTTTGATACTTGTCTCCTAGCCATCTCCTTCTCAACTACTATGCTTTAGTTCCTATTCTCTGTGACTTATATGATTAGTTCACTCTGAACCTCAACATGTGCATGTTTACTATATGCTTCTTGTTTATTTTAACCAGTATACTTTAGTCTTGTTATCTCTTTGTCCCATTTGGCTGTGTGGTTAGTGTTCCAACATGCTTCTGTTCTGCCCTATGTTTCTCTTAACCAGCATGACTTAAGTCCTGTCCTGTTCTATATGATAGCATGTCCCTGTTTTGCCCATGATACGGGTTTACTCATTCTAAAACTAGTATGTATAATTTCCACTACCCCATCCTGTTTTGTATGGTAGTTTGATGCACGTTTCTCTATTTAATACATGTCTGTATGCTCACCTCGTAATAGTTAATGGACTAAGTCAATTCCAACTATGCGAAGCCTTGTTTGACTTCATTGTGACTCTATTTTGTCTATGATTCTAGTGTTCCTGGTGATCGTAACTAATGGAATTCATGTCTGGACTCAATCTGTTAAATATGGTTCTGTTTGTAGTTTTTGATCTTGTGACCTGTTTCTATTCACTTCTAAAAATCCAAACTATTTTTTTTGAAACTACCTCCTGCTTTTATATTCTATTTGCAACTTCAGTATGAGCACTGCCTAGGAGTCCATGAAACTCCTCCGAACTCTGACACGCTGGGGATGGCTTTTCCAAACTTGTTTACAAAAACTATTTCTTTGAAAAGGTTCTGATGTGAGCATTGCCCGGGGTCCCTGAGGCCCCTGGGAACTTTGACACACCAGAAGCCCATTTGGTGTAATATGGACTATTGGTGTACTCTAGATCTGATTGAAGGCCTGGCTTCCAGGTTGATTTTGGGCATGCCAAGGCTCTCTATAGTATAGTAATTTTCATTATGTAATTCATTTGTATTGGGTTGTAATAACAATCTTTGTAAAACAGATATGGGGGTCCTTAGTAAAAAACTAGGAAGGGATTTTTATATCTTTGTTGGGGTTCGGGTAGAAACCATGCCCACGGGTGATTGTGATGATATTTATATGCATTAGAAACCATGTTATAGGGTTTATCTCATTATGCTGAATTTTCATACTTTGCATCTTAGAAATCCTGCTTATAGGATCTACATGTATTTTTAACTCAGCATGCACTAGTGACCATGTCCATAGTGTTCTGTCTGTTTGATTATCCAATTTTCCTGGAGATGTGCTTAAGAAATTTGCCCACCTGTGATTAATAGAAATCATGCCTATAAGGTCTAAGAAATCAGTTTCTACATTTAGAAACCATGCTTATAGGATTTTAAAATCAGTTCCTGCATTTAGATATCATGCATATAAGGTCTAAAAATCAGTTTACATTTAGAATCATGCTTATAGGATTTCAAAATCAGTTCCTAAATTTAGATATCATGCCTATAGGATTTCAAAAATCAGTTTCTGCATTTAGATATCATGCATATAAGGTTTCAAAACCTATTTCAACACTTAGAAATTATGCATATAGGATTTAAAGATGAAATTTTCTTGTTAAAAATTAGTAGTTGATTTACAGCTGAGATGTCATATCTATAGGGTTCTGCCCGTCTATCACTTAAGCAAGCCTGTAGGTTAACTAAAATTCTGGGTCTAAAACTGTGATTGCTTGTTTGAAATATGTCTGGATTCGGAGTGTTAACAAAATCAGTAGGCAAACTGATAGGTACTCATCTGCTCGCTTCAATAAAACTGCCGTATATTCTATTTATGCTCACTGGATATCCTGCCTATAGGATCCTAAAATCATTTATTTGAACAACGTGCATTTGTTTGTCTATTTGTGGAGGTTAACATGAGCCCACTTAATTGCTTCCTTATGTGATAGTCCTATTTGACTTTTGTCTGTCACTTAGTTTTCTCCTTTTAAACAACATAGGTGAGTCCAGAACCGCCTTAAATAGAGGTCCTAAACACCTCCAGGGCCAGAGGTAAGGGACAGGTAGTGCACGCATAGGGTACGTACTGGATGTTATTAGAACGCTTAGCTAATAATCAAAAGGGGAGGGTAATTGGGTAGTAAAAGAAAATGATGACATGTGCGCTAATATTATGTGTAGCACCCCAACTTGGGGACGATATTGCACAGAAGTGATCCTATAGGCTAAAAAACCTAGGACCCCCTTTTACTCCTCGTTTTAAAAGTAATATCTATTTGTTTATCTGCTTATAAGACTAATTCGCTTAAATTGAGTTTGGCCGGGACCCACCGTTGTGAACCTCAAGGGGTACTTAACACCTTCCCCTCAGGGTAATTTTGAGCCTTTACCCAATCTCTGGTAATGTAAACTAGTTTATGAGTTATTTGCTCTAGGTGCCCTAACACACCTTAATCTGTTAGGTGACGACTCTTCAAATCTCATACCAATTCCCAAAAGGAAAGGAGTTGTCCCGAAATGTCGAGACCCGGACTCCGCGAGAAAAAAAGGGGGCGCGACAGCATGTCAACTATGTTGGGGATATTTTTAGGCTCTTACCATAGCAAACTTGTTTTTGTGAATTAGTCTTAAGCATGCTTTATTCTGTTAATACATGTGCAACATTTCCCTTTCCCCCTTATTTGGATTTAATTGCCTATTTTTCAAACATTTATGATTTCCTTTATTATAGAAACTGACTTGTCTCCTTGTTTTCTTTCTTAAACGTCTTTCAATTATTAAATGCTGCATTTATCATTTTTAACGTATAAATACGTAACAACATGCTATTTATTTTTTCATAAATCATGCTCAACATCATATTCCACTCGTCCACTAGAGGGTACCAGTCTAGACCTCTCTAGAAACCTTACTCTAATTAATTGTACATGCATCATGGTCAAATCTAGTCGGGGTTAATATGTTGTCCACATAATAACCCTTTAAGTCAAGCCTCCTCCAAAAGTCCATCGGGTTTTTCATTATCCCAACGGACGCAACCACGATTGTGTGCATTAATTTTGGAGAAATAAGTGTCAATATGCTAATCATTGTTGTATAAATAGTCAGATCTGGAGGGGGAAAGGGCCTAACCATCTTTGTTTTGCAAAAAATGAGGCACAAAGTCCCCAGGTTCGGCATGGTCCGTAACATACCACCATTGTTGCTAGATTGGTGGGAAGATCTTCCATCAAGTGATAAAAATTATGTAAAAAGGGTCTTGGGAGATTTGCCTTCTTTATTAGACCTCCAGTCGAACAACATATTAATCGAAGCTGCCACAATATTCTGGGACAAAGAAAGAGCCGTGTTTCGCATTGGAAATATAGAAATGACCCATCTCTTGGAAGAAATAGGGGGATTCGCTAGGCTGCCTTGGGATAGTCCTGGTTTATTGGTGCCGGAAAATCGCTCTACTAGAGGGTTTCTGAAGATGATGGGATTAAAGAAAAATGATGACTTGGAGTGCCTGAAAAATTCCTACATACCCTTTGACTTTCTCTATGAATGATACGATCAAAGCAAATCATATCGTGTTTTTGATGAGGAATTCTCCATCACTTCCTTGGGTTGGATTAACCGCAGGGTTTTTGTGTTCATCTTCTATTTCTTGGGTATGTTAGTGTTCTCGATCCAAAGGGACAGAATCCACACTAGACTGGCCATGGTAGCCAAAACCTTAATGGATGGGATCAAGAGGTAGACATATACAATTGTCCCTATGATCATAGCAGATATATACCGGGCCTTAGAGCGCTGTCAGAAGGGGTACAAATACTTCGAAGGTTGTAATCTGTTGTTACAAGTTTGGTTGTTAGAGCATCTCCAAAAAGGTCAATACCGTCAAGAGTTTCTACGAAGGCCGTGGAATGACCACATAGATTTTCATCATCCTAAGAGAATGACTTATATCACAGACAGGTTTGCTCAACCCGAAAATGCTATAGGATGGGCGTAGTTTTTCAGCAATTTGACTGAGGATCAGGTTCAATGGATGTTCGAATGGTTCCCTACTGACGAGTTCATCATCAGATCTAGGGATGTTCCACACTTGACACTGATCGGGTTGAGGGACATATACCCTTATGCTCCCATCAGAGTTATGAGACAGGCAGGCAGGAAGCAGGTCATACCGCGAGTTGCTAAAATGAGTCACTACAGGGCAGATTTTCAGGATGATGATGTCCCATACAAATGTGAAGCTTAGCACATGTGGCATTTGAAAATTATCATGGAAAAGGATGCCATCGAGCCAGATCGATATCATGCTGGTCATGTGTACCTTTACCTATCATGGTTAGAAGATAACATAGCAGGAATATTCGAGCCAAGGGTTGGTCCAGGAAATAGAGTCATAGATGAAGTTGCCGAGGCACAAGTGAAGTACAACAAACTGTGCAAAAGAGTTCACGAGTCCGAGGCCGAGTACATGGAGCGACACAAGACCGATATGGAACTAATTAATGAATGGAGGGAGATGGCTGTTAAATCAAGCGAAAAGTTGGAATATTTGGAGTACAGTCTGATAGAATTGGAAGGAAAAATGAGGAAGAGAGTCACCAATTGCCAGAACACTAAAGGAAGCAAAGGAGGACATTTAGTAAGGGCATACCTACTGCTGAACCTGCATGAACTAGGGAATTTGATCGATGAAGCCAAAAACATCCAGCCTGGAAAAGGTCCTTCTAGGACCAAGTAGATTAGGTTTATTTGCTTTTTCAAATATAATAAGGCCAAGTGCCATTAGTGAATTATCTTATTTAGTGTCATTTTAGATTCATCTATTTTTACATTAATGAAATAAAGCAATTATTGGCACGAAAATTCTCCAAATCTATTTGTCGCTAGGCCTACCTCCGGCACAACGAGGTTCCCAAATTAGGATGTGGATTTACATTCCTGTAATATGTATTTAAATACTACAAACATTTTAGAATCATCACTAACTTGTTTACCTTTTGTTTTTCTTTATTTTTATTATTCCCATCCTCTAAGGTTGGTTCGCACATACTGGCATCATCAACATATCACAACAGATCTAGAGGCCCTCCACCTCCTCCTCTTCCGAGTAATCCGAAAGGTAGATGAAAAGCTAAGATGGATGACTTGAGTGGTATAAGAAAAGAAAATGCTGAGAATATTGAAACTTCAGACGGTCGGAGTACTCTGGCCCAGAATGATTTGGTCCTGCGATTGAAGCAGAAAATACTGGAGTTACAAGGGGAACTTGAGAAGGTCTTCAACTTGGCAAACCTCTCCCTCACTCTGAACGTCCTAGACGTTAACCAACAAAATGTCCAAAACCCAGCACCTCCTCAAAATACGCCAAACCAACGTCCACAAAATCCTCCTGCACCCCATCAATACGCCACACCACCTCAAAATCCCAATCCTCTACCGGTACTAACTCCTCCATAACACCATCATCAACCAACCCAGTACCCACAAACCACTACCTATCACACTCCTCAGAACACATCACAACCTATTCCCGATCCTCAAAACTTGACCAACGACCACCACTACACCCAAATTCCTAGCACCCACCAAAACAACCCCATTTACGTAAAAATCCTACCTCACTCCACTCAACCAATCTCCTATACACCAGAATCCGCTATGAAGGACCTGCTCATCAACAATGTGGCCGAGGAACTCAAGAAGTTCACAAGTCGAGTTTAGGGTGTTGAAGGAGGTAAAGGGATAGAGGGTCTGAACTATGAGGATTTGTGCATACAACCAAATGTGGAACTGCCGGAGGGTTACAAACCTCCCAAGTTGGAAATATTTGATAGAACGAGTGATCCTAAGGTTCATTTGAGAACTTATTGTGACAAGCTCGTAGGGGTCGGAAAAGATGAAAGGATTCGAATGAAGCTCTTTATGAGAAGTCTTACCGGAGATACACTGTCTTGGTACATAATCAAGAATCCTAAGAAATGTGCCAATTGGGTAAGCATGTCATCAAACTTTATGGACCGGTTCAGGTTCAATACGGAGAATGCACCGGATGTCTTCTATATCCAGAACCTAAAGAAGAAGCCAATTGAGACTTTCCTCGAGTATGCTACTCGGTGGAGGTCAGAAGCAGCCAAGGTAAGACCAGCATTAGACGAGGAATAGATGAAAAAGTTCTTTGTCTGGGCACAGGACCCACAATATTATGAAAGGATAATGGTTATTGAGAATCATAAGTTCTCCAATATCATCAAACTCAAAGAAAGGATTGAAGAGGGCATTAAAAGCGAGATAGTGACAAATTTTGAGGCGCTGCAGGCTACAAACAAAGTATTACAATCAGGTGGCATATCAAAGAAGAAAGAAGTAGGGGCAGTAATGGCGGCCCAAGGTCCAAAATCTCCACTCACATACCAAACACCTCCACCCACATACCAATCCTCACCTCCCAGATACTCTCAACCCGCCACCACCTATCAAACTTATATCACCCAGCTAGCCTACTATCATTCACCTCCAACTCATCCAAATACTAGAAACCCCGACCTAATTTTGATTGCAAACCACCCAGACAATACACCGCCATTGCTGAACCCATCGACCAGCTGTACGAAAGATTGTAGGTTGCTGGTTATGTTACCCCTATTGCCGCAATGGCAATGGGGAATTCATCTCAATGGGTCAACCCGAACAAAACCAGTGCATATTATTCCGGTATGAAAGGGCACACTATTGACGAGTGCCGGACATTGAAAGATAAGATTCAGTCATTGATTGATAACAAGCTCATACAAGCAAAGGAGGCTGCACTCAACGTCCGCAACAATCCTCTTCCATATCATAGGGGTGAAGGGATCAATGTGATAGAAACTAATGAGGAGTGGGATCTCGAAGGATCAATTAGACTTATCAAAGAGGGCAACGATCCTAAGAAGCCCACTGTCACTCTCAATCCTATTGTGGTCCAGGTACAACCGCCAGTTGAGGTTGAGTAACCGCATCGGTTCCATTTGAGGTATAAGTAACATCACCTGCAGCCACACCTGTTCCATTTGAGGTAGAAGTGGCCACACCTTTCACAGTGACAATAGCAACCATTCCTTGGGATTTTGTTGCCGAATCTAGGCGAAAGGAAAAAGCAAAGCTGGAAGTATCTGGTGCCACACAGGGAATGGCCAGAACTGGAAGGATCTATACACCTGAAAATTTTGAAGGATCAAGCAAGGAGGCTGCTACCAAACAACCTGTCATTAAAACTGGACCGAACGATATTTGGAGGACAATATAAGCGAGGGAATACTCTGTCGTCGACCATTTAAACAAGACCCTCGCCCAAATATCCATCTTGTCACTATTGCAAATTCAGAGGCGTATAAGAATGCTCTGATGAAGGTATTGAATGAAGCTTATGTGCTCAACAATATCACCAGTGGAGAGAAGGCCAACATGGTAGGACAAGTACTGGAGAGTCACAAGATCACCTTCCACAAGGATAAACTACCACCTAAAGGGTTAAGTCACAATAGGGCATTGCATATCATAGTATAGTTCGAGGACAAATTTATCCCCAAAGTCTTAATAGATGGGGGATCTAGCCTCAACATTTGCCCATTGACTACTCTGAAAATGTCGGGCAAAGATTTCCATGAGATACGGGCAGGAAGTATGAACGTGAAAGCATTTGATGGGTGGTCTCAGAGGGCCACGATTGGGGAAATTAACCTTTGTCTACATATGGGACCAACTTGGTTCGATGTTGAGTTCCAAGTACTAGACATATCAGCCACATACAATCTTCTATTGGGTCAACCTTGTATACATGCCGCTAGTGCCATGGCTTCCACGCTACACCAGGCCATGAAGTTCGAATGGAACCATCAAGAAGTAATCATTCACGGGGATGGAAGTAACCCCATTTACACCAGTCAAACTATCCCGGTTATCGAGAATAGAAGAAGGCTGGGCAGAGAAAATTATCACCCCATTGAACATGTCAACACAATTGAGAAGGACAAGTGGTGGAGTAACAAAATAGAAAGCATACTAGCATGGTCTGCGTATGAACCCGACAAAGGGCTTGGGAAGAAACTCCAGGGCATTACCAAACCGATACAGTTGAAACGTCACGGTACAACTTTTGGGATGGGATACCATACACCTGGAAAGAATATAATGATTGGTTGCCTCCATGGCGTGGACCTTATTACCCTCTCGAGCAGCCGGTACCACACCTAAGTCAGTCTTTTCACCAGGCCGATACAATATGGGGATCTGCAAAGGAAGAAGCTTTGGCTGGGTTGAGAAACTTGTTCCTAGAAGACGAGAATAAGGATTGCAATGTGATAATTGAGGAGGAGGAGGTAGAAGGCCTTACTATTCAGACTGTAGAGAAGGGAGTGGATCTTAAGAATTGGACTGCGACACTATCTTGGGCCCGCCGAGTTCCTAGGTAGCTTGGCAATCAACCTGACTTGTTTTAATAGCCGTGCTAGGCATTTAAGATATTTCAGTAGTTTTGTTTTAAAAAAAATGCATTTTGTTTTGAAATAATTGCTTGATCCATCGAGCCGTACCTGTTTTGGATATTTTCAAATTTAATCAATGCATTGCTATTTCTTATTCATTATTATCTTTCACCATTTTTTTTCTACAACGTTATTATTACTTTTCCTGATAAACCGATGACTATGACATGTAATGAGACAACGCAATATAAGGATAGTAACTCAGAAAAAGATGATGAAATACCTGAGGAAGTTGTCAGAGAAGTTGAGAACTTTGAGAACAAACCCAAGTCCAACCCGGACAAAATTGAAGCAATCAACTTAGGAGACACCGAAATCGTCAAGGAGACTCGCATAAGCATTCACTTATCACCGTCAGAGAAGGAATAATACACTCGTTTCTTGAAAGAGTATGAGGATATTTTTGCATGGTCATATGATGACATAACCGGTCTGAGCACATCCATAGTGGCTCATAAGTTGCCTACCAATCCAATGTGTCCGCTGGTGAAGCAGAAACTCAGAAAGTTCAAACAAGATATGAGCATGAAAATCAAGGAGGAAGTCACCAAGCAAATCAAATCCAAAGTCCTCAGGGTAGTTGAGTACCCACCTTGTTATCCAACATTGTACCGGTTCCGAAGAAAGATGGGAAAGTTAGGGTGTGTGTTGACTATCGGGATTTAAACGGAGCAAGTCTCAAGGACGATTTCCCACTGCCAAATATACACATCATAATCGACAATTGCACCAAGCATGAACTCCAATCCTTTGTAGATTGCTTCACGGGTTTAACACTAGATCTAGATGGATGAAGAAGACGTAGAGAAAATAGCCTTCGTTACACCGTGGGGAGTGTATTGCTACAAAATGATGCCATTCGACCTAAAGAATACTGGGGCTACCTACATGAGGGTCATGACGACTATCTTCCATGATATGATACACAAGGAAATAGAGGTGTATGTTGACGATGTCATAATCAAATCCAAGAGGGCCGCAGATCACATAGCAGACTTGAGAAAGTTTTTTGACAAGATCAGGAGGTACAATCTAAAATAGAACCCCGCAAAATGTGCATTCGAGGTTCCCGCAGGAAAACTATTGGGATTCATCGTCAGTCACCGAGGAATCGAGTTGGACCCATTCAAAGTTAAGGCTATCCAAGAATTACCACCACCAAAGAGCAAAAAGGATGTGATGAGCTTCCTTGGACGCCTTAACTACATCAGCCGCTTCATAGCACGGTCCACGGTAATATGTGAACCCATCTTCAAAATGTTGAGGAAAGATGCTAAAACCAGTTGGACTGAGGATTGTCAGAAGGCTTTTGACAAAATCAAGGAATACTTATCTACACCGCCAGTCCTAGTCTCGCCAAAACCTGGGAGACCTTTGCTACTCTATCTGTCCGTATTAGAGGGAGCTTTCGAATATGTTTTGGGACAGCATGATGAGATAGGAAGAAAAGAGCAAGCTATATACTATTTGAGTAAGAAGTTCACACCTTATGAAACACGATACTCTCTGCTGGAACGCACTTGCTGTGTTTTGACCTAGACAACTCAGAAATTGAGGCATTACTTCTGTGCCTATACCACATACCTCATATCCAGGATGGACCCTCTGAAGTACATCTTTCAGAAGCCCATGCCAATTGGAAAGTTATCCAAGTGGCAGATATTATTAAGTGAGTTCGATATCGTCTATGTAACTCAGAAGGCGGTCAAAGGACAAGCATTGGCAGACCATCTTGCTAAAAATCCTGTGGGAGGAGAATACGAACCCTTAAATACGTATTTTTCCTAATGAAGAAGTATCATTTAGAGGAGAGGACATTGCTGAAGCCTACAATAGTTGGAGAATGTTCTCCGATAAGGCTGCAAACTTCAAAAGAGTAGGAATTGGAGAAGTTTTTGTATCAGAAACAGGTCAACATTACCTAGGATCTGCAAAGCTTAGGTTTCCGTGCACCAACAATATGGCAGAATATGAGGCTTGCATTATGGGGCTCAATCTGGCCATCGATATGAATATATAATAGTTGCTGGTAATTGGTGATTCAGATCTTCTGGTACGTCAGGTTCAAGGAGAATAGGCTACGAAAAACACCAAGATACTACCATACTTGTATCATGTGCAGGAATTCATAAGGATATTCACAAAGATAGAATTCAAACATGTGCCCAGAATTCAAAATGAGTTCGCAGATGCATTGGCCACCTTGTCATCAATGATATAACATCTAGATAAGAATTCCATCGATCCCATCCCAGTGAGGATCCATAATCAACCGGCTTACTGTGCTCATGTCGAAGAAGAAACGGAGGGAAAACCTTGGTTCCACGACATCAAAGAATATTTGGCGAGAGGAGAATATACAAAACAGGCAAACCATACTCAGAAACGCACACTGCGAAGGTTGTCCAATCACTTCTTCCAAAGCGGAGGGACCCTGTTTAAAAGAACTCCTGATCTGGGATTATTAAGGTGTGTCGACGCAAAGGAGGCTTCCATATTGCTTGAGGAGATACATGCCGGAACCTGCAGACCACATACAAATGGTTTTGTTCTAGCCAAAAAGATACTCAGAGCTGGATATTTTTGGATGACCATGGAAACGGATTGCATCAGGTACGACCAAAAATGCCACCAATGACAGGTACATGCGGGCATGATAAAGGTACTACCAAATGAGCTCAATGCAACAAGTGCACCTTGGCCTTTTGCTGCCTGGGGAATGGATGTCATTGGTTCAATCGAGCCCACCGCTTCTAACGGGCACCGATTCATTTTAGTGGCTATCGACTATTTCACAAAATGGGTAGAGGCTGCATCTTACAAAGGTGTAACCAAGAAAGTCATCGCAGATTTGTCAAGGATCGTATTATTTGTCGATTCGGGATTCCCGAGTCCATTATCACCGATAATGCTGCCAACCTCAACAATGACCTGATGAAAGCCATGTGTGAAGCCTTCAAAATCAATCACAAGAACTCTACAACATACATGCCCCAAATGAATGGAGCTGTGGAAGCTGCCAACAAGAACATCAAGAAAATACTGAGGAAGATGGTAGAAAATCACAAACAATGGCACAAGAAGTTACCTTTTGCCCTATTGGGGTACCGCACTACGGTCCGCGCATCAATTGGGGCAACTCCCTATTTACTGGTTTATGGTACTGAAGCTGTCATTTCAGCTGAAGTAGAAATTCCTTCTTTAAGGATCATACAAGAAGACAAACTCAGTGATGCAGAATGGATGAGGAGCCTCTATGAGCAACTAGCCCTCATAGATGGAAAAAAATGAACGCAGTATGTCACGGATAGTTTTATCAGAATAGAATGTCCAGAGCTTTCAACAAAAGGGTCAGACCAAGACAATTCGCACCAGGGCAGTTGGTGCTGAAACAGATCTTCCCGCACCAGGACGAAGCCAAAGGGAAATTTTCACCCAACTGGTAAGGTCCTTACATGGTTCATCGGGTGCTAACAGGAGGGGCACTCATACTTGCAGATATGGACAGAGATGTCTAGCCAAAACCTATCAATTCAAATGCAGTCAAGAGATATTATGTTTAGATTGTTTATATTTATTCATCTGATGTAACTGAACTACGCTTGACCTAATTCCCGTTTAAAAAGGGATATGTAGGCAGCCCTGTGGGTTCGGTCATATCTTAATAAAATCTTCATTTCCCTCAGAACCAGAAACTAGGGTAGAATTTTGAGGCGGACCCTCAAAATTCCGAAACAAGTCTAACAGACGCCATCACATGCCAGAAAGTCAGAAATCGGTTAAGTAACTAGGGCAGAATTTTGAGAAGGATTCTCAAAATTCCATAGCAGATCCAACAAACTTCGTGCATATAAAACAACCAAAGGACCCTCAAAATTCTAAAGCAAGGAAGCCGCAATGTCTCTAAAAGCGTTACAATAATTAGTTTATCTAATGTACTTGATATTATATACCACTATGTTTCTAAATAACTCTATTTCATCAATAAGTGCATATTTTTGAAAACTTTTTTTCTATGGCCGCCAGGTGTTACTCAGGGTAACTCAAATAGGGCCTCCAGAACAGAGCAAAGGAAAGCAAGCAGACAAAGGCACGAACCAACCTCCCCCTACAAAACTCATGATTTTTCTTTGGATGCAGGCACAACGAACATAACAGGAGTATTCGCAAATATACACATATCAAAGTCACTATCCTCATAACAATCAGGCCATCAAACGCAAATATATCTCCAGCTAAGAAATATTGTACTTCTATCTGCTACTTGTTCACTGCATAAGGCTAAGCATTGCCTTCTCTCTACATGAGACTAAGCCCTGTCTCAAATCTCGCATGAGGCTAAGCCCTGCCTCCATACCTGCATAAGGCTAAGCATTGCCTTCTCTCTGCATGAGACTAAGCCTTGTCTCAAACCTTGCATGAGGCTAAGCCCTGCCTCCATACTTGCATAAGGCTAAGCCCTGCCTCCCTATTTGCATAAGGCTAAGCATTTCCTTCTCTCTGCATGAGACTAAGCCCTGTCTCAAATCTTGCATGAGGCTAAGCCCTGCCTCCATACTTGGATTAGGCTAAGCATTGCCTCCTCTTTTAATGAGACTAAGCTCTGTATCAAATCTTGCATAAGGCTAAGCCCTACCTCCATATTTGCATAAGGCTAAGCATTGCCTCCTCTTTGCATGAGACTAAGCTCTGTCTCAAATCTTGCTAGAGGCTAAGCCCTGCCTCCATATTTGCATAAGGCTAAGCATTGCCTTCTCTTTGCATGAGATTAAGCCCTGTCTCAAATCTTGCATGAGGCTAAGCCTTGCCTCTCTACCTGCATAAGGCTAAGCATTGCTTTCACTTTGCATGGGACTAAGCCCTGTCCCGAATCTTGCATGAGGCTAAGCCTTGCCTCTCTATTTGCATAAGGCTAAGCACTATCTTTACGTTGCATGGGACTAAGCATTGTCCCGAACCTCGCACGAGACAAAGCACTGTCTCTTTGGCATTATCTATTCTCTTCTTTTGGGCTAAGCTTTTACCTCAACTTCATACAAGACTAAGCCCTGTCTTGTTGCTTCTAGAATCATGTTTTGCACCTCATGGGCTGAAATATTACCAACTTGTCCGAAGGCGTCATAGCCTAAAGGCACTATCCTCATAGCCAGAAGACACCATGCCATGACTTGAGGATCTCTCAAACTTGTATATCAATATTCAAAGGCGTCATGGTTCGGAGGCACCATTTTCATGGCCCGAGAACATCATTTCATGTCCTCCAAATCCCTTACCACACAATTCATGGCTCGGGTCATCATGGTCTAAGGACGTCATCCTCAACCGTCCAAAAACAATTCTCATGGTCCGAAGGAAATTTGCATCATATTTAAATTTACGCAAAATATATGTGTGTAGTGCGTCTTTCATTTGCAGGTAACCCGATGAGCAACCATTATCCCAACAGGAGCAATCCCGTCCTTCATACTATTTCAAACTTAACCGCTCACCGTAACTATTTCATCTATTCGAAACCTTGTGTCCGTTCTTGTGATAACTTCATCTGTATATTTCGTCAGTGAATCCAGAACTACACACGACTTGATTTCTATAAAACCATGGATATGTAGGCAACTCGAAAACCAGAGTGCAGCCTTTGTTTCTCAAATCACCTTACTCGGTCAAAATTGGCCATCATATCTTTACTCGATAACTCTTTCATCCTTCCCAAGTAAAGATGGGCAGTTGTTGGTACCCAATCTTTCTCTATATTATTTTCAAAAATGCATATACATCCTTAAAACCATGCATGAGCATCAATTGATATCTTTTCATAATTTCTGCATTTTTAAAGGATTTTATTAATTTATCCCAGTATTTTATTATATAAATAATTACTAATTACATCACAAATGGTTTTATAATAATTTTACTGCTTAATTATTATCATTTATATTTATACTAAGCTTTAACTATTTCATGAATAGCCATATTTATATTTTTAGGGTTATAATTGCAATAGCTCTGCAATAATAGCCCATGTGTGCATAATTACTTTATTTCACCAGAAAATAGCTTTTTATATTTTTATAATATTAAGTAATTATTTAAAATCATTTTTATGCACCAACATCATTTTTACCATTTATTAGCTATTTTTATAAATTATGTTATCAATTAATTAGGTATTTAACAAATAGCCTCTTTAAATTTATTTTAATTTCGGACCTATCTAAAAACATTACCCCCAATCCAATTAAAATACCCTGACCCATTTCATAAAACCCGCCCAACCCCCAAATCAAATCCTGGCCGTTGATCTCAGAGATCAACGGTCCAGGAAAGAGTTACCATTTTTAATTAATCTCCCACCCCCAAACCCTACCCACTTTCCCCATTCCACTGTCTCTATTTCTCCGTTCTCCTCTCTTCTCTCTCAAGCTCTCCCCTAACCCTAGCTGCTATCACCGGAAAACACCCTGTTCCATGGGATTTCTCTATGATTTCAGGCCCCTGCCGGCCTCTTACCTCTACTATTTGTTCGATTTCTTCGTGGTTTGAAGGAATCTCAAAAGACTTAACTCAGAGTTGACCTAAACTCTTCATTTTTGATGAACCTACCCTGTGTTCATAGCTATGTTTGTGAGTATTGTTATCTTTCTGATTATGGCTTGAAACTCCGGTTTTAACTGGATTTTTCTCATCTCGCTCCATTTTTCAAAATCCTAATCTCTTTCTACTTGAGTTTGTTCAGATCCTTGTAGGTTTGAGATGATCTTAAGTTTATCTGGTATTTTCTTTGAAAAACCTTCTATTTTTCCTTATTATTAATCGATTTCAATGTTTTCTAAAACTAGGGTTTCCTCTTAAGTCGCGGAACTCATTTAACCCGACCCTGCATAAGTACCAATGCCCCTTCCCCTTTCACCTCTAGGAAAAACTTCCGGGATGAGCCCTTCTACTCGTAATTTTTATATTAGAGGGAAAATTCTCGATCCCAGACCAGGCTCCGATCAAGGCTTATAAAAGCATGCAAAAGGTTCTAAAGTTTCTAAGTGTTTGAATCTGATTATCTTTACTAGTTCTATTGATTTTTCATACTTATGTTCTAATCCCTTGTTTGTTTAATTATTTTACTGTTCACTTCAATATTTGCCTGTTATTTTTTGTCCTGTCAATTAACAGATAATTGATTTTATTCACCTAATTAGGGTTTGGAATCATATATTTATGTTGAAATTAGTACTTCTCTGTGATTTTTACCTATTTTCCTTATTTATGACTCCTAATTGGTACTATTTGCCTTAATTAGTTTATTAGCCTGATTTCTAGGTTTTGATTTAGTCTTACCGACTTATAAATGGACTATGATTTATTTCCTGCCTTATTTGAATCCTAATCTGGGGCTAATAATTGATTCCCCTTATTTTAAGGTGTCTTTCCTGGATTCTGTTTGTATTAATTAGTTGGGTTTAGCCCCGATTAACAGACTAATTTTTATTTGTATACCTTATTTATGAACTCTACTATTCTTTGCCTTATTTGTTTTACCTTGCTAAGTGCTATATAAACCTCATTATGATTTCTTTCAAACACACGAACACACTCAGAAAAATACAGAAACACACACACAAACTCTTATTCACACACACTCTCTATTTTAATTCTTTCTGTTACTTGTATTTGCTGCACTATCTAGCCGGCTGAAAGCCAAGGCTAGACTATTGGATTCAACTTGCCTTCACCTTTTTGTTTGCTATCTCTTAACTGGTATGCCCCTATTTCTATTATCATAATCTCTTCTATGTGCTATGTGTCTCAGTATACTTCTGCTTTGATACTTGTCTCCTAGCCATCTCCTTCTCAACTACTATGCTTTAGTTCCTATTCTCTATGACTTATATGATTAGTTCACTCTGAACCTCAACATGTGCATGTTTACTATATGTTTCTTGTTTATTTTAACTAGTATGCTTTAGTCTTGTTACCTCTTTGTCCCATATGGCTGTGTGGTTAGTGTTCCAACATGCTTATATTCTGCCCTATGTTTCTCTTAACCAGCATGACTTAAGTCCTGTCCTGTTATATATGATAGCATGTCCCTATTTTGCCCATGATATGGGTTTACTCATTTTGAAACTAGCATGTATAATTCCCACTGCCCCACCCTGTTTTGTATGGTAGTTTGATTAGTCATTTTGATTTCAGCACGTTTCTCTGTTTAATACATGTCTATATGCTTACCTAGTAATAGTTAATGGACTAAGTCAATTCCAACTATGCGAAGCCTTGTTTGACTTCATTATGACTCTGTTTTGTCTATGATTCTAGTGTTCCTGGTGATCGTAACTACTGGAATTCATGTCTGGACTCAATCTGTTAAATGTGGTTCTGTTTGTAGTTTTTGATCTTGTGACATGTTTTTATTCATTTCTAAAAATCAAAACTGTTTTTTTCTAAAACTGCCTCCTACTTTTATGTACTATTTTCAACTCCTACTCTTAGATATCTCGGGTTCTGCCCCTCTAGTTTGAACACTGCCTAGTAGTCCATGAGACTCCTCCGAAATCTGACACGCTGGGGTTGGCTTTTCAAAACTTGTTTACGAAAACTATTTCTTTGAAAAAGTTCTGGTGTGAGCATTGCCCGGGGTCCCTGAGGCCATTGGGAACTTTGACACACCAAAAACCTATTTGGTGTAATATGGACTATTGGTGTACTCCAGGTCTGATTGAAGGCCTGACTTCCAGGTTGATTTTGGGCCTGCAAAGGCTCCATGTAGTATAGTAATTTTCATTATGTAATTCATTTATATTGGCCTGTAATAACAATCTTTGTAAAACAGATACAGGGGTACTTAGTAAAAAACAGGGAAAGGATTTTTATATCTTTGTTGGGGTTCGGGTAGAAACCATGCCCATAGGTGATTGTGATGATACTTATATGCATTAGAAACTATGTTATAAGGTTTATCTCATTATGCTGAATTTTCATACTTTGTATCTTAGAAATCCTGCTTATAGGATCGACATGTATTTTCAACTCAGCATGCACTAGTGACCATGTCCATAGTGTTCTGTCTGTTTGATTAACCAATTTTCCTGGCGATATGCTTAAGAATTCTGTCCACTTGTGATTAATAGAAATCATGCCTATAAGGTTTAAAAAATCAGTTTCTGCATTTAGAAATCATGCTTATAGGATTTCAAAATCAATTCTTGCACTTAGATATCATGCATATAAGGTCTAAAAATTAGTTTATGCATTTTGAAATCATGCTTATAGGATTTCAAAATTAGTTCCTGCATTTAGATATCATGCTTATAGGATTTCAAAAATCAGTTTCTGCATTTAGATATCATGCATATGAGGTTTCAAAACTCGTTTCAGCACTTAGAAAGCATGCCTATAGGATTTAAAGATAAAATCTGCCCGTTAAAAATAAGTAGTTGATTTACAGCTGAGATGCCATATCTATAGGGTTCTGCCCGACTATCACTTAGGCAAACCTATAGGTTAACTAAAATTCTGGGTCTAAAACTGTGATTGCTTGTTTGAAATATGTCCGGATTCGGAGTGTTAACAAAATCAGTAGGCAAACTGATAGGTACTCATCTGCCTGCTTCAATAAAATTAATGTATATTCTGCTTATGATCACTAGATATCCTGCCTATAGGATCCTAAAATCATTTATTTGAACAACGTGCATTTGTTTGTCTATTTGTGGAGGTTAACATGACCCACTTAATTGCTTCTTATGTGATAGTCCTATTTGACTTTTGTCTATCGCTTAGTTTTCTCCTTTTAAACAACATATGTGAGTCTATAACCACCTTAAATAGAGGTCCTAAACACCTCCAGGGCCAGAGGTAAGGGACGCGTAGTGCACGTATAAGGTACATACTGAATGTTATTAGAACGCTTAGGTAATAATCAAAAGGGGAGGGTAATTGGGTAGTAAAAGGAAATGATGACCTGTGCATTAATGCTATGTGTAGCATTCCAACTTGGGGACGATTACCAACTATTACGCAGAAGTGATCCTATAGGCTAAAAAATCTAGGACCCCATTTTAATCCTCGTTTTAAAAATAATATCTGTTTGTTTATCTGCTTATAAGACTAATTCGCTTAAATTGAGTTTGGCCGGGACCCACCGTTGTGGACCTCGAGGGGTTTCTAACACCTCCCCCTTAAGGTAATTTTGAGCTCTTACCCAATCTCTGGTAATGTAAACTAGTTCATGAGTTATTTGCTCCAGGTTCCCTAACGCCCAAAAGGAAATGAGTTGTCCCGAAATGTCGAGACCCGATCTCCACGAGGAAAAAGGGGGCGGGACACCACCAGTACTGTGTGACACCTGAAGGCCACTTTTAGAAGGCTCATTCAAACAAGAACTTGCATGACTTAATGTGGACAGCTGTAACTGATCACCAAGAGTGTAAATTCAGGAGGCAAATGGAATTGATTAGGTAGGAAGACCAAGGAGCCTATACTTGGTTGATGCGACATGATCTTGACAAGTGGACTTTGCATGCAGATGGTGACAGAAGATGGGGAACTCTGACTACAAGTGTGTCAGAGTCTTTCAAATGGTTATTGAAGTCTGCACGTGGATTGCCTGTCACTGCCATGGTGCGGATGTCATTCAAGCAGATGGCGGAAAGGTTTGTTGAAAGCTCTAGAGGTGCATCCTCATTGATGGAAATGAGTGTTGAATTCATGCCAATACCAGTGAAAAGATTTGAAAAATATAGGAAGCGAGCATTGTGGCATTCATATTTGCAGTATTGCAAGGAGCAAAATATTTTTGAAATTGGCACCGCTATCTATCACAACCGGGGGAATAATACACATACCGTCAATGAAGCTGGAAGGTTATGCTCATGTGGGAATGGTCCATCTATTACATTCCATGCTCACATGCCATGAAGTGTTTTAAACATACATGTTTCGCAGCAACCAGGTACATTGATAAATAATATAGTGTTTCTGCATACTTAAACAGCTATAGTGGATAGTTGTAGCCATTAGGTGCTGAGCATTATTGGTCACCTGAACAATTTAAAATGGTGTGTAACAAGGAGTATGTGTGTCAATGACAAGTGCAGAAAAGAACACGTATACAGAACCAAATGGATGTTGGTGATACCATTTATGTGCGTAAATATGGCATAGGCTCGCAATCAGGACACGACCGTCGTAAATGTGCTCCAGCAAGTTTGGGTAGTGGTGGCAATTCAGCTCCTGGTAGAAGTTCATCCAATATGCCCAATTATGAAGGATACATGTAGTGTTTTGTTGCTGTAATTTGTTGTAATAAGTGTATGTACATGTTCAGCTTGCAAAATGTATGAAATAAAATTATGTTAAAATTGGGGTTAAATCTAATTGATATTTACCATTAATATTTCAGTACAACAATTTAACATAGACCCCAAGAAAAAAAATTGTCATTCACCATTATCATCGTTGTCTGATATTATTTTATTATAACTGTCGTCATCTTCTTCGTCAACATCGTGTACGTACCCTTCGAGATCGAGGGAATCATAATCTAGGCCGCAATTGACACACATTTCTCGCATATCATCAAGAAGACCACTTGCTTGATTTCTATAACAATATGGGATTCCTACGTCCAACGTTTGTGGTAGAAACTTAGGTAGTCCCGCCCACTCGACAACTATTGGGAAATTATGATAATCATTGTCCTATACAATTTATCATTTTATAATAAATCCCAGTACTGATCCTCCGTTCCTCCCGGAAAGTTAAGATCATCCATTGCATGATGAACAACTAGTGCCTTTTCCATCTCTAGAATCTCCTTCATCAAATGCCGAATCACTTCTGGTTCATCTTTGTATATGTTTGTTTGGAAGGCTGTAGAGAGTGCTTGTGGCACAATAAGCCCATGCCAGCGACATAGTACTTCGTAATCACACCATTTTTGAGTATAGGGAAACTCACTAAAGTTTTTCGCCCCAAATTCGCATATCTTCAGGCTTTGTAGAATGCACTTCGCCCTCAATAATGTGCCCTGCAACTTTGATATCAGTGTGTATATTGATAGACTTATTTTCCAAGGTACGCAGAATACCACACCACTTATTATCAACCAAGTCAGTGTAGCAACCTAGCATATTTTTTCAAGGTAAGGATCGATAGTATTAAGACGTGTTCCATAGGGATTTGTTGAACTACCTTCACCCTTTAGCCTCTTTTTGAACCACTTGTTGAATGTTAGAGGCATTTTTTAAATGGATGTTGTAATGTTTATTCAAATGGTCTTTGAATACAGATGACTTGGTTCAGTTTAAGAAGCTGTCTTATACCCCAAAGAATCATTATTGAAGCATAGTGCGTCACCAATATGCGTTATGTTTATTGTCTTGTCGACCTGAAAAGGCTGCCATTCTGGAAAATTTGTATTTTACCCTAAAGAATCATTATCACGCGAAATATAGCGCGGCGAAATATTGCATTATGTATATTGTCTTGTCGACCTGAAAAAGTTGTTGTTCTGCAAAAGCTATCTTGTACCCTAAAGAATCATTATCACACGAAATATAGCACGCCACCAATATGCATTATGTGTTTTTTCTTGCCTACAAAAGCCTAGCGCATTCTAGTTATTATTTGCGCTTAACCAAAACAAATAGAAAAACTTTCCATAATTTTTTTATTTTTCTTGCATTACAAAATGTCTGGACACAATGACATACCAAGGTGTTATTGTGGCAAATATGCGATTTTAAAGCCATGTTGGTCAAATAGTAATGTGGGGCGCAGACTCTGGATATGTCAACAACTTGTAAGTTATTGTTTTGGAAAAAATGTTTGTTAATATTTTTTATATAACATGTTAATTAATAGTGCTGTGTTATAATCCCCATTTGTAGGACGGAAATCAATGTGGATTTTGTATGATGAACTTATTAACCAGGAATACTACAAATCTTGCTTGTAGTATGTTTGGAATATGACCGGTGAATACGAACTCCAGATCTTTAAACTACAACAACACCTTGCGACATTGAAGGATAAACTAAAAGATGCGGAAGAAGAAAAAATAGGTTGGAAGAGAAATTTAAGTGGTTGAAGCAGAGAATAGTGGGTGATAGTGACTAAACAAACACATGGATGTGTTGAGTGTAGTATTTTATCTTTATATTTTTCGTGTCATGTATTTTAATTAGTTTTGCCAAATTTAAATTATGTTAAGTTTCTATATTTATTTTTGTGTTATAGTATTTAGCTAATAAATAACCCGAGAAATAAAAACACACGCGCAAATAATGTAAAACATAAATAATGTTGTTATTATATACTGAATATGTACATATAATAAAGCATTGGATGGCCTGAGGCGCATTCCATCCCGCCCAGCTACACTATCAGGATCATCCTCATCACGTCACCTTTTTATCGGAGGATGTGCTGCAACATGATTATCCATAAGGTTGGCAGGCTCGGTAGAAGGGGTCGTCAATCCAGCAGTAACCTACAAAATAATAAGATATTTTAGTATATGAAATATATATTACTAATGTACGTGTTAGCTAAAAAATTTTAAATGGTCTTACCATGGTCTCGACGGGCTCCTGAATACAATCATCCATCTTAAGCATATCAGTATTGCACAAAGTGGTCGCCATGACAGGCGAGGATGATGTCTTCAGAAAAAAATAGAAACGCTTTAGATATTAATGACTAATCAATGAGATAAAAACAAATATAAATAATAGTAATACAAACTAACCAAATCCTGTGAAAGAACCTCAGCATTCCTCGATGATGAGCCATAACTCAGTCGACGCCCACTATGCACATCTCGCATTGGATGATCATCATCAACCTTCGATGGCTCTAGGGGGACCAGAAAATACTAATCCCACTCTTGTCGCGTAATGATCGTGCCCGCGATCAGCAATGAAACAGACGGGTCTCATGCAAAGTCTTTGGCAGCAGCTAAAGGCTGAATGGCGACATATCACTAAGAAAATGGTCTGGCTCAGGGTGGTCACCCATTTGATCAAATCCAACATCCTCAACAGGTTCCTCAACGCCCCCTTGATGGGGACCATGACCTCGTGGGACACCCCTACCTCTATGGGCACGCCTGCCACGTCGACCATGTTTAGGCTCCACTACTGGCCCGCGATGGTAGTGCTTTGGCTGCAAATAATCAGCCTTGTATCCTAAGTGCTCATCATCTCGGGCTCACCTCAATGTACGGGTAGCCAGATCTGTAACCTTCCGGCCATACTCGTGCAAAGATGTTGCTCCCTCGCCGGTATGCTACTGCATTTGCAGTCCCAACTGGTAGAATAGATGTAAGCCAATAGCTTGCACAACATGTAAAATATTAATTACGGAACGTTAGGTTAACGTTGTAAGTAAGTATAACAAATAACATACCAGTGCCTCATGCCTCTCGGTGTATAGAATGTACCAACCACTAGCACGATGAACAGGATTTCCGATGAAAAGTTGGGTAACGCTACAGTACCAACCCATATACTCATGCACACCATCAGTACGCTCAGGTGGAGGGGGTGACAGAATCAGGTCATACCGACGGTCCCAAATCTCAATCTGCGCCTCTAGCCAGGCCACGTATGTCTGGTTGACCCTGGAATGATCATCCCGCTGGTAATGTGTCCTAAGCCAAGCAGGCGGGGTAGGTACAAGCTGCGATCAACCAAACTGGAAAAGGAATCGCTCATTGGCATGATGCTCGAAAATATCAAGACACATCAATGGGATGGAAGAGCTCCACATAACTCGACCGCTCGAGCAATAATCGGGCAAATCAGCTATTAGCTCGTCGATGTATGACCTCCATATGAACTATTAAGTAAAAATAGGAATCGTGAGTAAACACAACACATATAAAGCCACGCCAAGTAAACTTAAGTATACATGTACCTGCTCGCCCTCAAGCAAATCTAACAAATCCCTGTGATAGGGGAGATTATCAACCAACCTCCTAGCTAAAGGGAGAAACGGTGAAGGTGATATATCCTGAGCGATGGGTGGTAGAGGTGGCTGGAACTGAAGGAACCGCTTCCAGGCCCAAACGTAAAATACATTGTGGACGTAACATTTAAGGTATATTTTTACTATGTATGTTATAATCATGAAAATAATTGACTATGTTTCACCTGTAGCAGCGGCAAAAATCCAGCAACGTCCCGCTGGGTGCCCATGCTAGCCCGACATATCTGCCTATACAAGTAACCTAGAATAGCTACACCCTAGCTGTAAAGAGGTAAATCATCTAGCCGCTTAAGATGACGAAGAAATCTCAAGCTGGCTAGGTTTCCCGAAGTGTTCGGGAACAATACCTCACCAAACATATGCAGCATCAACAATCTCATGTACCTGTTGATCTGAAGATCCGATGTATCATCCGTAATGTCCGCATCCATAGCCTCCAGATGCAGTCGGATGGGCGCCAACTACAAATGGCTGGCCCTACTTAATGCAACCTCCTCCGTTGGCTGGAAACCGATGAGCCGCTGTAATATCTCTAGGTAATGCAATCCCGTATAATCTTTGACAGCATTCGGTAAAGCTATAGGTAATCTATAAATCGGTAGCCCATAAAGAACCTCCACGTCCTGAAGCATGATAGTAGCCTCGCCGATTGGTAAATGAAAGGTGTGCGTCTCCGGTCGCCACCGCTCTATCATAGCCATGATCAACGACCAGTCCAACTGCAATCGGCCGATCTCTATGATCCTATAGAAACCCGTATCCTGAAGGCGTCTAACGATATGAGGATGAAGTGGGGCGGCCCTAAGAAAGTCCCACATATCGTCTACTCGTCTAGCGCGTAATGTCTAGGCCAATTACTGCCTCTCCCATATGTACGAAGACCTATGCTCGGCGTGTAGCAACAGTAGCTCTAGCGATGCAGGTTCGGAATGCACAGGCGAAACCTCCATGACGACTACTGTAAATTAAACAATATTAATTAAAGTATTTTTCTTTTTCATTGCTTAACATCTTTAAATATATTGCAATATCTTTAATATTAAAATTTATTCGATATTTTTACTATATTGTTAATTAGGTTGATACATTCGATATTTTTATATGTTACTTTAATATTTTATATGTTACTTTAATATTTTATATGTTAGTTTACTATTTTTACTATATTTTATATGTTAGTTTACTATTTTATATGTTAGTTTATTACTCACATATTTATTTTTTTACTTTATATGTTAGTTTTCTTAATCACCTATTTTTTATTATAATAAAATTAAACAATTAATTTTTATAAATATACAAGATTATTTTATTAAATATTCATGTAACAATACTTAGTTTGACAAATATTGTTGTTTTCTACTGTAATTTTCTTACGTTTGTTGACTAGAATTTGAGAGAGTTTGTGTTTGAACTATCAATTTTGTTCAGATATTTTTGGGTTTAACAGATAATTAAATGATTAATTTCAATAGCTACAAAGATACTACGCTAAAGGGAACTATATTTTACTACGCTGAAAGGTCACAACATTACAAATACGAGCACTACATTAAATTTACGGGTACAAGATACCACTACATGGAACTAAAGTCACATACTCATATATGTACAACAATAACATCTAAATAAGATTAATTATAATAACAATTTATCTATTTTACTAATCTTTTAGCAAATAACTAATTTAAACAGGATAAAATTAATAAATTAATTTAATCACAAAAAAAATCACGAAAAAATATATACCTAAGTAAAAATTAACTAATTAACATTTTTAACAACTAATAACAATTTCTCTATTTTACTATTTTTTTTATCACACTAATAAAATAATCCGGATAAAAAATAACAAATTAATTAAATCGCAAAACAATCACAAAACAATATAGAACACAGTAAAAATAACTAATAGGCATTTTTTATACATGAATTTTAACAAAAAATAAGTCGGAATACCTTGATTTAAATTTTTTGGAAAGTTGAAGATTTAGTGATTTGGAACCGATACAAGCAACCCACTACGAGATAACACCTTAAATATGATATGGGACCGAGAATCCACACTTTTGGTGGGACTGGTGGGCTCCACCCAAGTTTTTTCGTTAAAAATGGGGGGGGGGGGGGGGGCGTTCTGGTTTGGTGGGGAAGGAGAACGCCCGTAAATTTATATAGGTATAACGTCCTTATATAGGGCGTTATACTATAGCGCCCTACATAAGGACGCTATACCTTCCGCCCATTTCAGTTCAAATATAGCGCGCAATACCGCGCTATGTATATTATGGTTCTCAATTTTTTTTTCACACATTTTGATTCTTTGGGTCCAAAAGAATCATACTTTTGTTCGGGACTCGGAAAAGTGGTGTAGCTAAGTGTATTAAGGAGGTTAAATTCAATCTCTATGTCCAAAAATTACACTATACAGATAAGATTAAAAACATTGATATATTTTCTACAGATCAAGCCTATGGAATGTATTATTCGCTTTGGTGCAACATGCCTTACATATTTATTCCTTGGACTATGCCATTATCGAGCCTAAAAGTACGCATATCATATGAAGTTGTGTTATGCCTTATAAACCTCTTCACTTTCTTTTCTCATTCAGATGTGTGATTCTCTTAAGATATAACATGCACCCATTTTTTAGAAATTTGTCAGCCTAGAAGCCTGCCAGTTCTTACCTTTGACCCGCTCGTGTCGACCTGCTCTCCGTCATGGACATCACATATATCAATTGTTGAATCCCTTAATAGTTAAATTATTCACTCACTGTGAAACTATGCTTTTCTTGAACAATGGTAGTTCTTGTAGAACAAATCCTTAAACCATTAAATGCAATTTATGCATATGCGGTATAAATGTTCTGTTCCATTATTTGTCTAGCTCACGCAAACAAGGAAAATTAGTATTTATTTTATTTAATTTTGTAATGATTTTCTTTTTTTCTTTTTATAATATGTTAAAAGTGACTGTACCCTTAAAAACTATTCATGTACTCCGTGGTCGCAAAGCTTTTCAACCGGATTCATGCATTATCGATTGCTTGCTTAGTGGGAATGAAGCACATGCATCATAGTCTTTTGTATTTTTTAATTTATTTATTTCTTCTAAGCAGAAAATGGTGCAACGTACAACCTTGTGTTTGTATTGATTGATGAAAGTGGTTGTGTTGTCTTGGAAAACATAGGCATTATTCGTGGGAAACTTACTTTTGGAATTTGGTTATTTTTTTTCCTGAACTTTTGGAATTTGAATGATATTTTATAAATTTAGCGCAATGCTAAATCTCATCGATGTTTAGTGTGCTCGAATATAAATCAACCACTTCTTCAAATAATAATTCGTTCCTAATTTTCATGCTACTATTAAGAATATTTTGAACTTTGTTTATCGAAAGTTATTTAAATCTTTTAATGCCTGGTAAAATTTTTTGTAGGAACTTACAATTCGAAGAGCAAGTATACAGCCAAAAGAGAAAAAACACCAAATTTTATTGTACCATTTCTATGTTCTTCAAAACATCATTTTATGTCCACTTGATAATGTTCTTAATTTCATTTAAGCCTACTAAAATTAAGATTTTTAAAAACGATAAGGGAAAAGAAATATGTGTTGGTTGGCATGAATTCTGCAACAAGGGAAATTCCCTTGGTCCTACAAGTTTATGGTTCTTATTCTCAACCTAATAACATGACAGACAGAAAAAACAAGGAAAAAGAAACCAAGTAGAAGAAGAACATCTGCCAATGAACAGAATTGGAATGCAAAATTCACAGAATAATTGCCATTTGCCACGCAAAAAAGAGAGAAAATGGAACAATGATTTCTCTAGGTATAGATTCTTGTGCCCACCACTTGGTTGCTTTTTGGTTGTTATGGTTCTATTGCTCTTATCCCATGATGGTTATCTTTGAAAATAGGCACAAACTTTATGAAGAATATATATTTTTGTGGAAAGCTTTGTAGGACAGAGAAACCAACAAAAGGAAAGCCAAAGCACAATTGCTAAGCTAGGCTACATATATTTATTTTTATATAATAGGGGTCTTTCATGCAGCACAAATTGAAGCATCTCCTATCTCTTGGTGATTGCCCCAAAATGATTTTCTGAATTTTAGTGTCGTTTCAAAATGATAGACATGACATATGGGAAGACATACCAAAACCTCCACTCGTCAACTCTCATTAACCCCTTCTCTTTTCATTCGTTTTTTCTCTCCCCTTAATCTCTTTTTCTTCTCTTTTGCCTGTTTTTATTCTTCAAATTTGTAGTTAGTTCTACTCTTGTTGGCAAATTTATCCACCGTTGATAGTAAGAAATTATATAACAAATATTTTAATCTCTTCTATATTATGTATGTACCTTTTATTGCTTTGTAACATGACTAAAAACAAACTAGAACAATATATATATATATATATATATATATATATATATATATATATATATTAAAGCAAGAAAGTTACCATATATAATTGACATTATGGTTAAGCCAAGTGGCAAGCTAATAAATATCAATAGTATATGGTAACTTTATTCTATATTTGACTATTTTAGTTAAATACAAATATAATATATATATACGGAATTTGAATTTGAATTAAAAGATAATTTTGAATTTATAGATAAAGTTCTAAAATTCGAATTTAAATTAAAAATAAAATTTATCTTTTTTTATCATGTTATCATACTTAATTCGGTTAATGATCATATGCAATCATGTTAGGAACTTTTGTTATTTTTTCTAATTATTTAAATACTACTTCGCCTCTAGCAAAAAAAAACTACTCCATATAACTATAAAACTCTTTCACATTTAAAATCGTATAAGTATAGTTCTTTGAAACACTATAGCTAGATTTGAATAAAATAAAATTCTTTTAAAATAAATGTAATATTTAGGGTACACATCTATGTTTATATAAATAACAAAAAAGAGTTTACAAAACCATATAAAAGTTTACTTACATATATATTAAAGTAAACATACATGTTGGAGAAAGAAACATCACAAAATCAATCAATATTACAAAAAAAATTATTTCTTTTTTCTTCTTGAAGAATATTTATTTGAAGAGTCAATTTGCATAAATGGACATCAAACAAATAACAAAACTTTGGCTATATAATTGCTATCATTAATTTCAATTTAGCACGTTCAAGGAATGTCACGACCCGAAATTCCCACCTTCGGGAGTCGTGATGGCGCCTACTCGTAAAAGCTAGGCAAGCCACGAACATAGAAATCTTTAAATCTTCTGTGTTAATCCTTTTTACAACTCATTTTAACAAGTGATAAACACCTACATGACAACGAAATATGAGATTTAAGCGGAAGTCTTAAATAAATATAAAACCAAAATATTTCGAAAGTCAACACATGCCTCTATCCAGAAACTGGTGTCACAATATCCACGGACTACTAAGAGTACTACATACAACAGTTTGAAGGAAAGATAACACTGTTTGTCTCGGATACATGAGATAACAGAACATAATAAAAGATAGAGGAGACGTCGGGCCTGCGGATACCTACAAGACTACCTCGGTGTCTCGGTGGACTGAAGGCTGACTCCCTTACTGCTACTGATCAAGTGCCACTCCGGTATCTGCACAGAGTGCAGAGTATAGTATCAACACAACCGACCCCATGTGCTGGTAAGTGTCTGGCCTAACCCCGGCGAGGTAGTGACGAGGCTAGGACCAGACTCCAGAAAAACCTGTGCAGTTATATAATATACAACAGAAATATAAACAGGTAAAAACAGTTTTAAAGGGAGGGGAATACATGCTTCAGGGAAACATATCAATTCTATCAGAAAATTAATAAAGTATGAAAAAATACTCGATGTCTACAATCAATACAATAACAATACTGTTGCGACGCGTAACCCGATCCCTTATTATTTAACATTATTGCGGCGTGCAACCCAGTCCACATATATAACCGTTGCGGTGTGCAATCCGATCCAATATAATATCTGTTGCGGCGTGCAACCTGATCCACATATATAATTGTTGCAGCGTGCAACCCGCCGTTGCGGCGTACAACCTGATCCAATATAATATCTGTTGTGGCGTGCAACCCGATCCAAAATAATATCTAATAATGTTGCGGCGCGCAACCCGTTCCAAATATACAGTCCACAATAATCATAATTAACCGTCCTAGCAAGGGATCAACAATAGACTACACTATCCCGGCAAGGGAACTCCACATTACAAGTATATACGTCCCGGCAAGGGAACTCCACAGTACAAGTATATACGTCCCGACAAGGGAGAAACACCAAACTTGTTCCAACACCTAACTATCTCAACTATAACTCAACTAGTTTCAACATCTAACTACCTCAGCAATAACTAAACTTGTTACAACACCTAACTACCCAGCTATAACCAAATTTGTTAAAACACCTAACACGAAGAATCATCAACCAGAGCGTCCGTAATATCAATTAAACACAATGTAAGGGAACCTCAACTCAACAATAGCCCCGCAAGGGGCAAAATAATGATCTCTTCTCTTTCTCACTTTTACTTCACAATTCACTTCACAACTCGAGCCAATGCTCTAGAGTTTCGATTATCACTTATACTTTCACAATCCGTTATACAACTGGAGCCAACGGTCCTCAATGTTCATAGGTCACAATTCTTTCCACAACTTTACACTACAAATAGAAATCTTCACCAAGGCATGAATAATACAATGAGATCATGAAAATCACAAGATAAGACTCACGGTCATGCTTGACACCAACGCATAGATACTCGTCACCATGTCTATACGTCGTACTCGGTAAGAAACAAATAGCAAATAGGACCAAACACTTACCTCGATGCCTCGAACGTAACTCAAGCTTCAATTATAGCTTTACCCCTCAATTCCTCCGCCAATTCGCTCGTATCTAGCCACAAGTTACTTAATTACATCAGTAAACGCTAAATGAATCAATTTGAATGCATGAAAATAAGTTTTCCAAAGTTTTACCCAAAAAGTCAGAAATCGCCCCGGGCCCACATGGTCAAAACTCAAGGTTAGAACCTAAACTCGATTACCCATTCCCCCATGAACTCAAATATATAATTTGTTTTGAAATCGGACCTCAAATCGAGGTCCAAATCCCCAATATTTGAAAAACCTAGGTTCTACCCAAAACACCGAATTTCCCCCATGAAAATCATTGATTTGAAGTTGAAATCATGTTAAAAGATATTAATGATTGAAGAAAACTAGTTAAAAATGACTTACAATTGATTTGGAGAAGAAAAGTTATTTGAAAAATCGCCTCTTATGTTTTAGGGTTTTGAAAAGTGGAAAATAGTTGATAAGCCCATTTAATATACTCCTCTCAGACCCTCTCCACGGACCGCATAAAAAAGAGTGCGACCGCGGAGCTCCACCGCGGACCGCAAGAAATCGAGCGCGGCCGCGAAGGCTTGGCCGTGCTTACCGCGGACCGCACAAATCCCACCGCAGTCGTGGAGTCCCCACCGCGGACCGCGAGACCTGGCTTCAGAGACCTGCAACATCTCTGAATCTGCAACTTTTTCCTAAGTGTTAAAACATTCTGAAACTCACCCGAGCCCTCGGGACTCCAAACCAAGTACACACAAAATCTCAAGAACATCCTATGGACTTATTTGTGTAATCAAATCATCAAAATAAGATCATGAACATCAAATTAAATCTCAAGATTAATGAAATCTTCTCAAAACTTCTTTAAACATCAACTTTGCAATTTAAGTCCAAATCACGTCATATGACATCCATTTTTCACCAAATTCCACATAAATGTCTTAAATCATATATACGACCTGTACCGAGCACCGGAACCAAAATACGGGTCCGATACCATCATGTTCTATTCAAATTTTATTTCAAATTTCTTTAAACAATTTCAGAAAACAATTTTCTTTGAAAATTCATTTCTCGAGCTCGGGACTCGGGACTCGGAATTCGATTCCGGGTATACGCCCAAATCCCATATTTTTCTACGAACCCTCCGGGATCGTCAAATCATGGGTCCGGATATGTTTACCCAAAACGTTGACCGAAGTCAAATTAGCTCATCTATAATAAAAACTTATCGTTTTTCATAGATTATCATATTTAAGCTTTCCGGCTACGCGTCTGGATTGCGCACACAAATCGAGGTGATTCTAAATGAGGTTTTCAAGGCCTCAGAACACAGAGTTTCGTTTTAAAACAAGTGATGACCTTTTTAGGTCATCACATTCTCCACCTCTAAAACAATCATTCGTCCTCGAACGGACATAAGAAGGAAGTATCTGAGTCGGGGAAAAGATGGGGATAACGGCTCCGCATATCGGACTAGGACTCCCAGGTCGATGCCTCAGGAGGTTGACCTCTCCACTGAACACGAACAGAAGGAAAACTCTTCGACCTTAACTGACGAACCTGCCGGTCTAGAATAGCTACCGGCTCCTCCTCATAAGACAAGTCCTTGTCCAACTGGACAGTGCTGAAATCTAACACGAGGGATGGATCGCCGTGATATTTCCGAAGCATGGACACATGAAACACTGGATGCACGGCTGATAAGCTCAACGATAATGCAAATCTATAAGCCACCTCTCCCAATCGATCAAGAATCTCAAATGGGCCGATGAACCTAGGGCTAAGCTTGCCCTTCTTCCCAAATCTCATCATGCCCTTCATAGGCGACACTCGTAGCAATACCCGCTCTCCAACCATAAAAGCCACATTTCGAACCTTGCGGTTTGCGTAACTCTTTTGCCTGGACTGAGCTGTACGAAGCCTATCCTGAATATTCCTGACCTTGTCCAAAGCCTCCTGAACCAGATCCGTACCCAACAGTCGAGCCTCTCCCGCCTCAAACCATCCAACCGGAGATCGACACCGCCTACCATATAAAGCCTTATAAGGAGCCATCTGGATACTCAACTGGTAACTGTTGTTGTAGGCAAACTCTACTAAAGGCAAAAACTGATCCCACGAGCCTCCAAAGTCAATGACACAAGCTCGGAGCATATCCTCCAAAATCTGAATAGTCTGCTCGGACTGCCCGTCCGTCTGAGGATGAAATGCTGTACTCAACTCAACCTGGGTGCCCAACTCTCGTTGAACTGCTCTCCAGAAACGCGAGGTAAACTAGTCTGTTTCTTTCATTCATTTCCTTTCGCATGACTGAACAAAAATGGTAAACTCCCTGTCTACTCAAGAATCATAGGCTCTTGTTTGAGGTTTCAGTTTTGCTGTTTTGTACACATATACCTCGGTCCGAAATGATAGATACAGGCATACCATGAAGACGAATAATCTCCCGGATATAGATCTCAGCTAACCTCTCGGATGAATAGGAGACTACCACATGAATGAAATGCGCTGACTTGGTCAGCCTATTAACAATGACCCATACTATGTCGAACTTCCTCCGAGTCTGCTGGAGTCCAACAACAAAATTCATAGTAACCCGCTCCCACTTCCACTCGGGAAGCTCAATCCTCTGAAATAAACCACCAGGCCTCTGATGCTCATACTTAACCTACTGACAGTTCAAACACCGAGCTAATATGCAATGATATCCTTCTTTATTCTCCGCCACCAATAATACTGCCACAAATCCTGATACATCTTTGCGGCGCCCGGATGAATAGAGTATCGGGAGCTATGTGCCTTCGCTAAAATCAACTCCCGAAGCCCATCCACATTTGGCACACACACTCGACCCTGCAATCTCAAAACTCCATCATCATCTAGGGTAACCTGCTTGGCACCTCCACGCTGCACCGTGTCTCTAAGGACATACAAATAGGGATCATCATATTGCCGATCACGGATACGCTCCAATAAAGAAGAACGAGAGACCGTGCAAGCTAATACCCGACTAGGCTCAGAAATATCCAACCTCACAAACCGATTGGCCAAGGCCTGAACATCCAAAGCAAGCGGCCTCTCACCGACCGGAATATAAGCAAGGCTGCCCATACTAGCTGACTTCCTACTCAAGGCATCGACCACCACATTGGCCTTTCCCGGGTGATATAAGATAGTGATATCATAATCCTTCAACAACTCCAACCACCTCCTCTGCCTCAAATTCAACTCCTTTTGCTTGAACAAATACTGAAGACTCTTGTGATCCGTGAACACCTCACATGCCACGCCATACAGATAATGCCTCCAAATCTTCAATGCGTGAACTATGGTTGCCAACTCTAAATCATGAACTGGATAATTCTTCTAATGAATCTTCAACTATCGCGAAGCATAGGCAATGCTCTTGCCATCCTGCATCAACATTGCACCAAGCCTAATACGAGAAGCATCACAATAAATGGCATATGGCTCTGAACCTGTGGGCAAAACCAACACCGGTGCCTTAGTCAGAGCTGTCTTGAGCTTCTGAAAGCTTGTCTCACACTCATCCAACCATCTGAACTGGGCACCCTTTTGGGTCAACCTGGTCATCGGGGCTGCGATGGATGAAAACCCCTCTACGAATCGACGATAGTAGCCTGCCAACCCCAAGAAACTCCTAATCTCTATAGCTGATGCTAGTCTAGGCCAGTTCTTGACTGCCTCAATCTTCTTCGGATCAACCTGAATACCCTCTGCTGGTACAACATGACCCATGAATGCAACTGAACTCAACCAGAACTCACACTTCGAGAACTTAGCATATAACTGACTATCCCTCAAGGTTTGAAGAACCACTCTAAGATGCTTCTCATGCTCCTCCCGGCTGCGGGAATATATCAAAATATCATCAATAAAGACTATCACGAACAAATCCAAATAAGGCTTGAACACTCAGTTCATCAAATTCATAAAAGTTGCGGGGGCATTTGTCAACCTGAATGACATAACCAAGAACTCATAATGCCCGTGCCGAGTGTGGAAAGCTGTCTTAGGGACATCGGATGCTATAATCCTCAACTGATGGTAGCCAGATCTCAAGTCAATCTTCAAAATACCCTAGCACCCTGAAGCTGATCAAACAAATCATCAATCCTTGGCAATGGATACTTATTCTTGATTGTAACCTTGTTCAACTGCCAGTAATCAATACACATTCTTATCTATTCGTCCTTCTTCTTAACAATAACACTGGTGCACCCCAAGGCGAAACACTCGGCCTAATGAAACCCTTCTCAAGAAAGCCTTGCAACTGCTCCTTCAACTCTTTTAACTCAAGCGAGGCCATACGATACGACGAGATAGAAATGGGCTGAGTGCCCGGAGCCAAATCAATACAAAAGTCAATATCCCTGTCGAGTGGCATACCCGACAGGTCTGAAGGGAAAACATCAGGAAACTCGCGAACAACGGGCACAAAATCAATAGAGGGAACCTCGGCACTAGAATCGCGAACATATGCCAAATAGGCCAAACACCCCTTCTCGACCATACACCGAGCCTTCATATAAGAGATAACACTACGGGTAGAATGACCAGGAGTCCCTCTCCACTCTAAACGAGTCATACCCGGTAAAGCTAAGGTCACAGTCTTGGCATGATAGTCCAAGATAGCATGGTAAGGTGATAACCAGTCCATCCCCAATATAACATCAAAATCGACCATGTCTAAACGCAACAAATCTACACGAGTCTCAAGACCCCCAATCACTACAATACAAGAACGATGGGCTCAATCAACTACAATAGAATCACCAATCGGTATAGACACATAAATGGGAACACTCAATGAATTACTAAGCATAACCAGATACGGTGCAAAATAAGATAAGACATACGAGTAGGTGGACCCTGGATCAAATAACACTGAAGCATCTCTATCACAAACCCGAACTGTACCTGTAATAACTACATCTAAAGCCTCAGCCTTGGGCCTGGATGGAAGAGTATAACATCGGGGCTGGGCCCCACCACCCTAGGCTCCATCTCTAGGATGACCTACAACTGGTTGGCCTCCACCTCTAAATCCTCTACCTCCACCTCTAGCACCTCTACCCCCACCCCTAGCTGGCTGGGCGATCAGTGGAACACCTGGTGCCTGGACCATAGCACGGGAACCCTACTGCTGCGACTGAGTACCCACCAACCTCGGACAAGTCCTCCTAATATGACCATACTCACCACACTCAAAACATCCACCTGAGTACTATGGCTGAAGAAATTGAGACTGACCCTGGCAACCCAAATGACCACCCCGAAAACTTTGGAGCAGCGGTGCACTGATAGGAGCTGGTGGTGCACTGTAGTACTGCTGATCGAAATACCGCATCTATGGACCATGTCTACCTAAAGCGCCGTGAGAGACCTGGAGAGCTGATTGAAAGGGCCTAGGAGGATGGACTCTACTATATGAATCCCTGCCTCCAGAAGAGGCACCACTAAATCAACCTGAATGACAGGGCCTCTTATCTGACCCATTACCACCTCCCTGCGACAGGACCATCTCCACTCTACGGGCCACATTCGCCGCCTCCTGAAAACTGATCTCACTCCCAGCTCCCCTAGCCATCTGAAGGTTCCATCAATAAACCTCCTCACCTTTTCTCTCTCTGTAGGAAGTATGACAAGAGCATGGAGAGCTAAGTTGATGAACCTAGTCTCATACTGGGTAACCGTCGTGGAACCCTGCTGGAGATGCTCAAACTGCCTCTGATAAGCCTCTCACTGAGTAATGGGGAGAAACTTCTCCAGAAATAGCTATGTGAACTGCTCCCAAGTCAAGGCTGGCGATCCGGCTGGTTTAGCTAAGCAATAATCCCTCCACCAAGTCTTGGCGGATCCAGACAAGCGAAATGTAGCAAAATTGACCCCATTGGTCTCAACAATACCCATGTTCCTGAGAACCTCGTGGCAGCTGTCTAGATAGTCCTGGGGATCCTCAGTAGATGCACCACTGAAAGTGGAAGTGAAGAGCTTGGTAAACCTATCCAGCCTCCACAAAGCATCGACAGACATAGCCGCTCCATCACCAGTTTGAGCTACCACACCCAGCTGAACGTCTCTACTGGCTGAACTGCTAGAGTCTGAATCTGAGGAGTTACCTGCTCCGGAGTGCGAGTAGCAGGAGTTTGGGCCCCTCCTCCAGCCTAAGAGACGGTTGGTGCTACAGGAAGTTAGCCCGCTCGGGTGACACTCTCCATGAGGCCCACTAATCGGACAAGAGCATCCTAAAGGACTTGGGTAGCAATAAACCCCTTTGGGACCTGAGCTGAGCCCACCAGAGTTGTTGGGGCCGGAACCTCGTCATCAAAGTCAACCTGAGGCTCCGCTATTGGGGCTGCTGCTCGGGACTGAGCTCTACCCTACCTCGTCCTCTGGCACGGCCTCGGACTCGCCCTCTGCCCCTCGTGGGAGCTACTGTTGGGGGATCGGGTTGCTGAGCGGTAGATGAGAAAGCGCGTGTTCTTGCCATCTGCGAAAGAACAGAGTAGAAATTCAATTAGCATTGAGAAACAGAACCGCACGACATGAAAGAACAAATGTGAAGTTTTTCCTAACTCTGTAGCCTCTGGCGGATAAATACAGAGGTCTCCGTACCGATCCCTCAAACTCTACTGAGCTTGTCTGTGAATTGTGAGACCTATGTAACCTAGAGCTCTGATACCAACTTGTCACGACCCAGAATTCCTACCCTCGAGAGTCGTGATGGCGCCTACTCGTAGAAGCTAGGCAAGCCGCGAACTTAGAAATCTTTAACTCTTCTTTGTTAATCCTTTTTACAACTTATTTTAACAAGTGATAAACACCTACATGACAGCGGAATATGAGATTTAAGAGGAAGTATTAAATAAATATAAAACCAAAATGTTTTGAAAGTCAACCCATGTCTCTACCCAGAAACTGGTGTCACAATATCCACAGACTACTAAGAGTACTATATACAACAGTTTGAAGGAAAAATAACATTGTTTGTCTCAAATACATGAGATAACAAAACATAATAAAAGATAGAGGAGACGTCGGGCCTGCAGATGCCTACAAGACCTCGGTGTCTCGGTGGACTTTAGGCTGGCTCCCCTACTACTGCTGATCAAGTGCCGCTCTGGTATCTGCACAGAGTGTAGAGTGTAGTATCAGCACAACCGATCCCATGTGCTGGTAAGTGTATGTCCTAACCCCGTCGAGGTAGTGACGAGGCTAGGACCAAGCTCCAGATAAACCTGTGCAGTTATATAATATACAACAGAAATATAAACAGGTAATAACAGTTTTAAAGGGAGGGGGAAACATGCTTCGGGGAAACATATCAATTCTATCATAAACTTAATAAAGTATGAAAAAACACTCGATGTCTACAATCAATACAATAACAATACTGTTGCGGCGCGCAACCCGATCCCTTATCATTTAACATTGTTGCGGTGTGCAACCCGATCCACATATATAACTGTTGCAGCGTGCAACCTGATCCAATATAATATCTGCTGCGGCTTGCAACCCGATCCACATATATAGCAGTTGTGGCGTGCAACCCGATCCAATGTAATATCTGTTGCGGCGTTCAACCAGATCCAATATAATATCTAATAATGTTGCGGCGCGCAATCCGTTCCAAATATACAGTCCTCAATAATCATAATTAACCGTCCCAGCAAGGGATCAACAATAGACTACACTATCCCGGCAAGGGAACTCCACAGTACAAGTATATACGTCCCGGCAAGGGAGAAATAACCATAACCAAACTTGTTCCAACACCTAACTATCTCAACTATAACTCAACTAGTTTCAACATCTAACTACCTCAGCTATAACTAAACTTGTTACAACACCTAACTACCAAGCTATAACAAAACTTGTTACAACACCTAACCTGAAGAATCATCAACCTGAGCGTCCGTAATATCAAATAAGAACACAATGTAAGGGAACTTCAACTCAACAATAACCCGGCAAGGGGCAACATAATGATCTCTTTTCTTTCTCACTTTTACTTCACAATTCACTTAACAACTCGAGCCAATGCTCTAGAGTTTCGATTATCACTTATACTTTCACAATTCGTTATACAACTGGAGCCAACGGTCCTCAATGTTCATAGGTCACAATTCTTTCCACAACTTTACACTACAAATAGAAATCTTCACCAAGGAATAAATAATACAACGAGATCATGAAAATCACAAGATAAGACTCACGGTCATGCTTGACACCAACGCATAGATACTCGTCACCATGCCTATACGTCATACTAGACAAGAAACAAATAGCAAATAGGACCAAACACTTACCTCGACCCGTCGAACACAACTCAAGCTTCAATTATAGCTTTACCCCTCGATTCCTCCGCCAATTCGCTCGTATTTAGCCACAAGTTACTTAATTACATCAGTAAACGCTAAATGAATCAATTTGAATACATGAAAATAAGTTTTCCAAAGTTTTACCCAAAAAGTCAGAAATCGCCCCGGGCCCACATGGTCAAAACTCGAGGTTCGAACCTAAACTCGATTACCCATTCCCCCATGAACTCAAATATATAATTTGTTTTGAAATCGAACCTCAAATCGAGGTCCAAATCCCCAATATTTGAAAAACCTAGGTTCTACCCAAAACACCGAATTTCCCCCATGAAAATCATTGATTTGAAGTTGAAATGATGTTAAAAGATGTTAATGATTGAAGAAAACTAGTAAAAAACGACTTACAATTGATTTGGAGAAGAAAGGTTGTTTGAAAAATCGCCTCTTATGTTTTAGGGTTTTGAAAAGTGGAAAATAACTGAAAAGTCCGTTTAATATACTCTTCTCAGACCCTCTCCGCGGACCGCATAAAGAAGACAGCGGCCGCGGAGCTCTACCGCGTACCGCAAGAAATCGAGCGCGGCCGCGAAGACTTGTCCTTGCTCACCGCGGACCGCACAAATCCCACCGCGGTCGCGGAGTCCCACCGCGGCCGCGAAGCTTCCACCGCAGACCGCGAGACCTTGCTTCAGAGACCTGCAACTTCTCTGAATCTGTAACTTTTTCCTAAGTGTTAAAACATTCCGAAACTCACCCGAGCCCTCGGGACTCCAAACCAAGTGCACACAAAATCTAAAGAACATCCTATGGACTTATTTGTGTAATCAAATCATCAAAATAAGATCATGAATATCAAATTAAATCTCAAGATCAATGAAATTTTCTCAAAACTTCTTTAAACATCAACTTTGCAATTTAAGTCCAAATCACGTCATATCAGAAAATAATTTTCTTTGAAAATTCATTTCTCGGGATCGAGACCTCGGAATTCGATTCCGGGCATACGACCAAGTCCCACATTTTCCTATGGACCCTTTGGGACCGTCACGTCACGGGTTAGGGTCCATTTATCCAAAACGTTGACCGAAGTCAAATTAGCTCATTCTATAATCAAAATTATCATTTTTCACAGATTATCATATTTAAGCTTTCCAGCTATGCGCCCGGATTGCACACACAAATTGAGGTGACTCTAAATGAGGTTTTCAAGGCATCTAAAAGGTCATCACAAGGAATTGAAGGGTATAAGATGAAACCCCTTCATTTAGCTATAGTCAAGCCAATATTACAAGGATATAATATTTTTTTTCGTTGAAGATTTTTAGTTTAGATTCATTAGATTATGTGAAAGGTGTTTTTTTTCAAACTCAACAAGAGAGAAATTGATTTCTAATTGATAGTTTCTATAGTGAATTTTAAGTGTAACAAAGAATATGTATGTCACGACCCGGATTTCCCACCCTCGGGAGTTGTGATGGCGCCTACTAACATGAGCTAGGCAAGGCAATCCTTTAACTACTTACTTAATTATCCAATTATTTCTTTTAACAAATAAAATGAGATCACGTGATAACAGCGGAAAAATCCAAATTTAAGCGGAGGACAACAATAACTTATAAGATCTGAATCTATTACAAATACTTAAGCTTTAACCACCCAAAACCTGGTGTCACAGTATCACAAATGGTCTAAGATTTCTGCATACAAAGTCTGAAGAAATAACAATACACTGTTTCTGAATAAAAGGAAAACTGAAATAGGAAATAGGGATAGAGAGAGACGCCAGGGCCTGCGGATGCCTACACGTCTACCTTGGATCTCCGGGTGGACTGAAGGAAGCCTTCAAGCTACGGTCAAAGAGCTGCATATAGTGCAGAGTGTAGCATCAGCACAACTGATCCCATGTGCTGGTAAGTGTCTAGCCTAACCTCGGCGAAGTAGTGACGAGGCTAGGACCAGACTACCAAATAAACCTGTGCAGTTATATAATATGCAGCGGAAAGTAAAACAGCAATAAACAAATAAAGATGGGAGGGGGAAGCATGCTTTGGGGGAATAACAGGTAAAAACAGAATATCAAGAGAATTACAAAGGAATCAAAAACCAACCACTAACAAGAATAAGGAAAACAAAGAAAGATTTCACTTTCTCTTCACGTCTTGTTGCAGGCGTGCAACCCGATCCCATTTCCTGTATCTCGTGGCAGGTGTGCCACCTGCTCCCATTTCATCATATCTTGTGGTAGACGTACCACCCGCTCCCATTTCATCATATCTTGTGGTAGGCGTAGCACCCGCTCCCATTTTATTATATCTTGTGGTAGGCGTACCACCCGCTCCCATTTCATTATATCTTGTAGTAGGCGTACCAGCCACTCCCTTTTACAAACCAAAAATAATCACAAGGAATCCCGTCAAGGGAACAAGAGCAACATAATAACTTCCCAGCAAGGGAACATCAATATTTAAATACATCCTGGCAAGGGAACAATGATATCTTAACAATATCCCAACAAGGGAACAATAATATCAAACAAACAATCCCGACAAGGGAACAATGATGATAATAACATGTGAGGCATAATAAACCACAATGGAGACATAACAAATTATAACACAAGACTCACGGGCATGCTTGACACTGACGTATAGATACTCGTCACCATGTCTATACGTCGTACTCCACAATTAACACGTAACAAATAGACACAACTCCTAATCCTTCAAGCTAAGGTTAGACCAAACACTTACCTCAAATCCACGAGCACAATCAAGCTTCAACAACCGCTTTACCCCTTGGTTCTACCACCAATTCGCTCGCATCTAGTCACAAGTTACTTAATTACATCAATAAACGCTAAATGAATCAACCCCAATGCATGAAAATGAGTTTTCTAATGTTTTACCCAAAAAGTCAAAAATCGCCGATGGGTCCACATGGTCAAAATCCAAGGTTCGAACCAAAACCCGATTACCTATTCCCCCACGAATCCAAATATATGATTTGTTTTGAAATCAAACCTCAAATCGAGGTCCAAATCCCCAATTTTTGAAAAACCTAGGTCTTACCCAAAACACCCAATTTCCCCCATCATTGATTTTGAGTTGAAATCATGTGAAAAGATGTTAATGATTAAAAAAAACGAGTTAGAAATCACTTACCAAAGTTTTGGAGAAGAAAGGTTGTTTGAAAAATCGCCACTTATGTTTTTGAGGTTTTGAAAAATGAAAAATAACTGAAAATCCCGTTTTAATATACCCCTCTCAGACCCCCTGTGCGGACCGCACAAAATTGAGTACGGCCGCACAGCTCCCATATGGACTGCAGTAACATGATTTAGTATGTTGGTCATAACTTTCTCTACAGATGTCAAAATTGTGATTTCTTTAGCTTTCCGGAAACTAGACACTAAGCGCTACAACTTTCCTTTTTGCATCATCTCAAAATTCCTTGTATATCAAAATATACAGGCTTCCAAAGTCGGATAAGTGAAATATTTCTTCACCGCGGACCGCACAAAATCTAGTGCGGCTGTACAGGCCCCTCCGCGGCAGCACTCCATTTTGTGCGGACCGCACTGGTTTGTTCAGAGGCCTTCTACTTCTCTGAACCTACAACAATTATATTTTAAGCTTAAGACATCCCGGAACCTACCCGAAACTCACCCGAGCCCTCGGAACTCCAAACCAAGTGTGCATACTAACTCAAAGACATCATATGGACCTACCCGTGCGATCACATAATCAAAATAACATGTAAAATCATGAATTATACCTCAAAACTCAATATTTTCATCAAGAACTCTCAAAGTTCATAACTCTTCAACCGGAAGTCCAACTCACGTCAAATAAACTCCGTTTTCACCAAATTTCACAGTTATCTTTCAAATACTATAACAAGTTTGTACCGGGCTCCGGAACCAAAATACGGGCCCGATAACAATGGTTTCTAACATTAACTCTTTTCTTTATTTCTTAGATAATTCAGTAAAACAATTTCTTTCAAAAAATTGATTTCTAAGGCTTGGCACCTCGGAATTCATTTCTGGGCATATGCCCAAGTCCCATATTTTACTGCGGACCTTCCGGGATCGTTGGAACATGGATCCGGACCCATTTTCTCAAAGTTTTGACCAAAGTCAACATAATCAAATTTCTTTTAACTCTAAAAATTTCTTTCTCATATTTTCACATAGAAGGCTTTCAGGACATAGGTTCGGACCACGCACGTAAATCAAGGTGAGGTCATGACATTCTGCACCTCTAAAACAACCGTTCATCCTTAAACAGACATAAGAAGAAAGTACCCGAGTCAGAAAAAAGATGGGGATAACGGCTCCGCATATCGGACTCGGACTCCCAGGTCGATGCCTCTGCAGGCTGACCTCTCCACTGAACACGAACAGAAGGAAAACACTTCGATCTCAACTGACGAACCTGCCTGTCTAGAATATCAATCGGCTCCTCCTCATAAGACAAGTCCTTGTCCAACTGGACAGTGCTAAAATCTAACACGTGGGATCGATCGCCGTGATACTTCTGAAGCATGGACACATGAAACACGAGATGTACGGCTGATAAGCTCGGTGGCAACGAACCTAGGGCCATGAATCTCAAACGGGCCAATGAACTTAGGGCTAAGCTTGCCCTTCTTCCCAAATCTTATCACGCCCTTCATAGGCGACACTCGAAGCAATACCCGCTCACCGACCATGAATGCCAAATCATGAACCTTGCGGTCGGCATAACTCTTTTTCCTGGACTGATCTGTACAAAGCCTATCCTAGATAATCCTGACCTTGTCCAAGGCCTCCTGAACCAGATCCGTACCCAACAACCAAGCCTCCCGGCTCAAACCATCCAACCGGAGACCGACATCATCTACCATACAAAGCCTCATACGGAGCCATCTGAATACTCGACTGGTAACTGTTGTTGTAGGCAAACTCTGCTAAAGGCAAAAACTGATCCCACTAGCCTCCAAAGTCAATGACACAAGCTCGGAGCATATCCTCCAAAATCTGAATGGTCCACTCGGATTGCCCGTCTGTTTGGAGATGAAACGTTGTGCTCAACTAGACCTGCGTGCCCAACTCTCGCTGAACTGCCCTCCAGAAGCGTGAGGTAAACTGCGTACCTCGGTTTGAAATGATAGACACAGGCACACCATGAAGGCGAACAATCTCCCGGATATAGATCTCAGCCAACCTTTCAGAAGAATAAGAGACTGTCACAGGAATGAAATGCGCTCCGAGTCTGCGGGAACCTCAAATAGGAGACTGCATCGAACTTCCTCCGAGTTTGCGGGAGTCCAACAATGAAATCCATAGTAACCCGCTCCCACTTCCACTCGGGAAGCTCAATCCTCTGAAATAAACCACCAGGCCTCTAATGCTCATACTTAATCTGCTGACAGTTCAAACACCGAGCTACATATGCAACGATATCTTTCTTCATTCCCCGCCACCAATAATGATGCCGCAAATCCTGATACATCTTTGCGGCGCCCGGATGAATAGAGTATCGGGAGCTATGGGCCTCCTCTAAAATCAACTCCCAAAGCCCATCCACATTTGGCACACACACTCGACCCTGCAATCTCAAAACACCATCATCATCTAGGGTAACCTGCTTGGCACCTCCGCGCTACACCGTATCTCTAAGGACACAAAAATGGGGATCATCATACTGCCGATCACGGATATGCTCCAATAAAGAAGAACGAGCGACCATGCAAGCTAATACCCGACTAGGCTCAGAAATATCCAACCTCACAAATTGATTGGCCAAGACCTGAACATCCAAAGCAAGCGGCCTCTCACCGACCGGAATATAAGCAAGGCTGCCCATACTAGCTGACTTCCTACTCAAGGCATCGGCCACCACATTGGCCTTTCCCGAGTGATATAAGATAGTGATATCATAATCCTTCAACAAATCCAACCACCTCTTCTGCCTCAAATTCGACTCCTTTTGCTTGAACAAATACTGAAGACTCTTATGATCCGTGAACACCTCACATGCCACGCCATACAGATAATGCCTCCAAATCTTCAATGCGTGAACTATGGCTGCCAACTCTAAATCATGAACTGGATAGTTCTTCTCATGAATATTCAACTGCCGCGAATCATAGGCAATGATCTTGCCATCCTACATCAACACTACACCAAGCCCAATACGAGAAGCATCACAATAAACGGCATATGGCCCTGAACCTGTGGGCAAAACCAACACCGTTGCCGTAGTCAGAGCTTTCTTGAGTTTCTGAAAGCTCGCCTCACACTCATCCAACCATCTGAACTGGGCACCCTTCTGGGTCAACCTGTTCATCAGTGCTGTGATGGATGAAAAACCCTCTACGAACCGACGATAGTAGCCTGCCAACCCCAAGAAACTCCTAATCTCTATAGCTGATGCTAGTCTAGGCCAGTTCTTGACTGCCTCAATCTTCTTCGGATCAACTTGAATACCCTCTGCTGATACAACATGACCTATGAATGCAACTGAACTCAACCAGAACTCACACTTCGAGAACTTAGCATATAACTGACTATCCCTCAAGGTTTGAAGAACCAATCTAAGATGCTGCTCGTGCTCCTCCCGGCTGCGGGAATAAATCATAATATCATCAATGGAGACTATCACAAATGAATCCAAGTAAGGCCTGAACACTCAGTTTATCATATCCATAAAAGCTGCTGGGGCATTTGTCAACCCGAATGACATCACCAAGAACTCAAAATGTCCGTACCGAGTGCAGAAAGTTGTCTTAGGGATATCAGATTCCCTAATCTTCAACTGATGGTAGCCAGATCCCAAGTCAATCTTCGAAAATACCTTGGCACCCTGAAGCTAATCAAACAAATCATCAATCCTCGGCAAAGGATGCTTATTCTTGATTGTAACCTTATTCAATTACCGGTAATCAATACACATTCTCATCGAGCCGTCCTTATTCTTAACAAATAACACCGGTGCACCCTAAGGTGAAATGCTCGGCCTAATCAAACCGTTCTCAAGCAAGTCTTGCAACTGCTCCTTCAACTCTTTCATCTCAGGCGGGGCCATACGATACGGCGGGATAGAAATGGGCTAAGTGCCCGGAGCCAAATCAATGTAAAAGTCAATATCCCTCGGGTGGCATACCCGGCAGGTTTGAAGGGAAAACCTCAGGAAACTCACGAACAACGGGCACAGAATCAATAGAAGGAACCTCAACACTAGAATCACGAACATATGCCAAATAGGCCAAACACCCCTTCTCGACCATACGCCGAGCCTTCATATAAGAAATAACACTATGGGTGGAATGATCAGGAGTCCCTCTCCACTCTAAACGAGGTAAACCCAGTAAGGCTAAGGTCATAGTCTTGGCATGACATTACAAAATAGCATGGTAAGGTGATAACCAGTCCATCCCTAATATGACATCGAAATCGACCATGTCCAGAAGAAGCAAATCTACACGAGTCTCAAGACCTCCAATCACAACTATACATGAACGATGGACTCGATCTACCACAATAGAATCACCCACCGGTGTAGACACATAAACAAGGGCACTCAAAGAATCACTAGGCGACTAGATACAGTGCAAAATAAGATGACACATACGAGTATGTAGACCCTGGATCAAATAACACTGAAGCATCTCTATCACAAACCAGAACCGTACATATGATAACTGCATCGAAAGCCTCAGCCTTAGGCCTGGCTGGAAGAGCATAACATCGGGGCTGGGCCCTACCACCCTGAACTATATCTCTAGGATGACCTGCTGCTGGCTGGCCTCCACCTCTAGCGGCCTGAGCTCCACCTCTAATACCTCTACCTCCACCTATAGCACCTCTACCCCCACCTCTAGTTGTCTAGGCGGGCTATGGAACACCTGGTGCCTGAACCATGGCACGGGAACCCTGATGCTGAGATCTACTCGGTGTTTGAGGGCAATACCTAGCAATGTGACTCATGTCACCATAAGTAAAACAAGCCCTGGGCTGCTGGGGATGACGACCCTGGAAACTCTAAGGCGCGGTGCACTGATAGGAGCTGGTGGCGCATTGTAGGACTGCTGATCAGAATACTGCATCTGAGAACCACGGCCACCTGAAGCACTGTGAGAAACCTGAAGTGCTGACTGAAAAGGCCTGGAAGGATGGCCCCTACCATATGAATCCCTACCTCCAAACGAGGTACCACTGAATCTACTTGAATGACGAGGCCTCTTGTCCGACCCCTGACTACCTCCCTACGACAGAACCATCTCAACTTTCCTGGCCATATTGGCCGCCTCCTGGAAAGATATCTCACTCCCAGTCTCCCTAGCCATCTGAAGATGAATCGGCTGAATAGGTCCATCAATGAACCTCCTCACCCTCTCTCTCTCTCGGTGGGAAGTATGATAAGAGCATGACGAGCCAAGTCGATGAATCTGGTCTCATACTAGGTAACAATCATAGAACCCTGCTGGAGATGCTCAAACTGCCTCCGATATACCTCTCTCTGAGTGATGGGGAGAAACTTCTCCAGAAATAACTGAGTAAACTGCTCCCAAGTCAATGCTGGCGATCCGACTGGTCTAGCCAAATAGAAATTCCTCCACCAAGTCTTGGCAGATCTAAACAAGCGAAAAGTGGCAAAATCGACCCTATTGGTCTCAACTATCCCTATGTTCCTGGGAACCTCATAACAGCTATCTAGATAATCCTAGGGATCCTCAGTAGATGCACCGCTGAAACTAGTAGTAAAGAGATTGGTAAACATATCCAGCCTCCATAGAGCATCGGCAGACATAGCTGCTCCATCACCGGTCTGAGCTACCATACCCGGCTGAACTGATCCAATTGGCTGAACAGCTGGAGTCTGAATCTGGGGAGCTACCTGCTTCGGAGTGCGAGTAGTTGGAGTCTGGGCTACTCCTCCAGCCTGAGAGATGGCTGGTGCTACAGGAAGCAAGCCTGCCCGGGTGACACTCTCCATAAGGCCCACTAGACGGACCAGAGCATCCTGGAGTACGGGGGTAGCAATAAACCCCTCTAGGACCTGTGCTGGGCCCACTGGAACTGCCGAGGTCGAAACCTTATCATCAAAATCAACCTAAGGCTTTGTCGCTGGTGCTTCTGCTCTGGGCTGAGCTCTGCCCCTACCTCGGCCTCTAACACGGCCTCGGCCTCGACCTCTGCCCCTCGTCGGAGTTGCTGCTGGGGGCTTGGACCGCCGGTTAGTGGATGAGGAAGCGCAGGTTCTCGCCATCTGCGAAAGAACAGAGTAGAAATTCAATTAGCATTAAGAAAACAAACCGCACGATAGGAAGGAATAAATGTGAAGTTTTCCTAACTCTGTAGCCTCTAGGGGATAAATACAGACGTCTCCGTACCGATCCCTCAGACTCTACTAAGCTTATTTGTGAACTGTGAGACCCAAGTAACCTAGAGCTCTAATACCAACTTGTCACGACCCGAATTTCCACCCTCGGGAGTCGTGATGGTTCCTACTAACGTGAGCTAGGCAAGCCAATCCTTTAATTACTTACTTCATTATCCAATTATTTCTTTTTAACAAATATAAGGCGATCACGTGATAATAGCGGAAAAATCCAAATTTAAGCGGAAGACAACAATAACTTATATGAGATATGAATGTATTACAAATACTTAAGCCTTAACCACCCAAAACCTGATGTCACAATATCACAGACGGTCTAAGATTGCTACATACAAAGTCTGAAGAAATAACAGTACACTATTCTCTAGGAATCAGATGAAAACAGAGTACATAATAAGATAGAAGAGAACGTCGGGCCTGCGGACGCCTGCAGGACTACCTCGGGATCTCTAGCTGGACTGAAGGCAGCCACCCAAATGCTATGGTCCAAGAGCTGCTCCGGGATCTGCACATAGTGCAGAGTGTAGCATTAGCACAACCGACCCCATGTGCTGGTAAGTGTCTAGCCTAACCTCGGCGAAGTAGTGACGAGGCTAGGACCAAACTACCAAATAATCCTGTGTAGTTATATAATATACAACGGAAAGTAAAGCAGGAATAAACAAATAAAGACGGAAGGGGAAAACATGCTTTGGGGGAATAACAGGTAAAAACAGAATATCAAGAGAATTACAAAGGAATCAAAATCCAACCACTAACAAGAATAAAGAAAACAAAGGCAGATATCACTTTATCTTCACGTCTTGTTACAGGCGTGCAACCCGATCCCATTTCCTATATCTCATGGCAGGCGTGCCACCCGCTCACATTTCATCATATCTTGTGGTAGGCGTACCACCCTCTCCCATTTTCTCATATCTTGTGGTAGGCATACCAGCCGCTCCCATTTCATAATATCTTGTGGTAGGCATACCACCCGATCCCATTTCATCATATCTTGTGGTAGGCGTACCACCCGCTCCCATTTCATTATATCTTATGGTAGGCATACCACTCACTCCCATTTCATTATATCTTGTGGTAGGCGTACCACCCACTCCCATTTTATTATATCTTGTGGTAGGCGTACCACCCGCTCTCATTTTATTATATCTTGTGGTAGGCTTACCACCCGCTCCCCTTTACAAACCAACAATAATCACAAGGAATCCCGGCAAGGGAACAAGAGCAACATAATAACTTCCCGGAAAGGGAACATTAATATTTAACAACATCCTAGCAAGGGAACAATGATATCTCAATAATATCCCGACAAGGGAACAATAATATCAAACAAATAATCCCGGCAAGGGAACAATAATGATAATAACATGTGAGGCATAATAAACCACAACAAAGACATAACAAATTATAACACAAGACTCACGGGCATGCTTGACACCGACGTATAGATACTCGTCACCATGCTTATACGTCGTAATCCACAATTAACACATAGCAAATAGACACAACTCTTAATCCCTCAAACTAAGGTTATACCAAACACTTACCTCAAAGCCTCGAGCACAATCAAGCTTCAACTACCGCTTTACCCCTTGGTTCTTCCACCAATTCGCATGTATCTAGTCACAAGTTACTTAATTACATCAATAAACGCTAAATGAATCAACCCCAATGCATGAAAATGAGTTTTCTAAAGTTTTACCCAAAAAGTCAAAAATCGCCCCCGGGCCCACATGGTCAAAACCCGAAGTTCGAACCAAAACCCGATTACCTATTCCCCCACGAACCCAAATATACGATTTGTTTTGAAATCGCACCTCAAATCGAAGTCTAAATCCCCAATTTTTGAAAACCCTATGTCCTACCCAAAACACTCAATTTCCCCCATGAAAAACATTGATTTTGAGTTAAAATCATGTGAAAAGATGTTAATGATTGAAGAAAACGAGTTAGAAATCACTTACCAAAGTTTTGGAAAAGAATGGTTGTTTGAAAAATCCCCTATTATGTTTTTGGGATTTTGAAAAAATGAAAAATAACTGAAAATCCCGTTTTAATATACCCCTCTCAGACCCCCTATGTGGACCGCACAAAATCGACTGCGGTCGCACAACTCCCATGTGGACTGCAATGACATGCTTTAGTATTTTGGCATAACTTTCTCTACAGATGTCCGAATTGTGATTTCTTTATCTTTCTGGAAACTAGACACGAAGGTCTACAACTTTTGTTTTTAAATCATCTCAAAATTCCTTGTAGATCAAAAGATATAGGCTTCCAAAGTCGGATTAGGGAAAGTTTTCTTCACCGCGGACCGCACAAAATCCTGTGCGGCCGCACAGGCCTCTCCGCGGCAGCACTCCATTTTGTGCGGACCGCACTGGTTTGTTCAGAGGCCTTCCACTTCTCTAAACCTGCAACAACTATGTTTTAAGCCGAAGACATCGCGAAACCTACTCGAAACTTACCTGAGCCCTCGGAACTCCAAACCAAGTATGCATACTAACTCAAAGACATCATATGGACCTACTCGTGCGATCACATTATCAAAATAACTTGTAAAATCATGAATTAAACCTCAAAAGTCAACATTTTGATCAAGAAATCTCAAAGTTCATAACTCTTCAACCGGAAGTCCAACTCACGTCAAATAAACTCCGTTTTCACCAAATTTCACAGTTATCTTTCTAATACTATAACAAGTTTGTACCAGACTCCGGAACCAAAATACGAGCCCGATATCAATTGTTTCAAACTTTAACTTTTTTCTTTATTTCTTAGATAATTCAGTAAAATAATATTTTTCAAAAAATTAATTTTTAAGGCTTGAGACCTTGGAATTTATTTTCGGGCATATGCCCAAGTCACATATTTTACTGTGGACCTTCCGGGATCGTCGGAATACGGATCCGGGTCCGTTTGCTCAAAATTTTGACCAAAGTCAACCATAATTAATTTTTTTAACTCTAAAAATTTCTATTTCTCATATTTTCACATAGAAGGCTTTTTGGACATAGATCTGAACCACCCACGTAAATCAAGGTGAGGTAAAAAGGAGGTTTTTAGGCCTCGGGACACTGAATTCACTTGCAACACAAGTGATGACCTTTTGGGTCATCACAATATATAAAGAAAAATTGGTATGACGTGAATTTTTTTTTTAAATGTAAACAAATTATTTTGAAAAAACTCTTTACTTTTTTTAATTCAAAATTAAAAAAAAGATATTTTTGAACATTAGTAGAGAGTTTTAAAATTATTATAATAAAAGTTATATCAAGGATAAACTAAAAAACTGAAATCTTATGGAATATTTACATAATATCCGGCCATATTTATTGTTTACTTTTTATAGCTAATATAAATAGATGATATACCGACAACACACGATTATACACATATTATATATGGATTATATATAAATTACGCACCATTTAATTTTTTAATTTAAGTAGTCGGGTGAGCACCTATTTAGGCTGATTAGATAAAGTCGAAAGAAAAATATGAAATAATTTCAACCAAAGACTAAAAATATAATTAAGTTCATATGTGGACAATTTTTATTTAAACTCAACCTTTTATAGTGAAATAAATTAATATTTTGTAACAAAAGAAATAATGACATAAAAAATAAGATAAAAGAAAATAAATATTGAAAAAAATGTTAAAAAGATCTAAAAATCATAAATAAAAGATGACAACAAATTTCTTTTTATGTTTCATCTTTGTTGAGTATAAGAAATTTGAAAGTTAGTCTCATCAATTTCAAATATATTTTTTTCAACTCAAATACATAGACTATAAGATAAGGATATCTTTAAAAAAAAATTAATTTACATTATGTGTCATTTTTAAAATATTATTATTACGAACAACTGATATGATATTCGAGACACCTATGAGAATAGTGCAAAAATAAAATTATCACTACGAGTATTGAGAAAATGTTAATCTTTCTTCATGTAGTGTTTCTTAATTAATACTAATGATTATATATAATTATTTATAAGGTTTAAATGTTAAGGTTATTTATATATAATTTAAATAACTTGGATATTTAACATAGTTAATGACAAATATCAAATTTGGAGTAAAAAAATCACTAGCTAAAGAATTTTTTATATTTTTAGAAAGCCAACTAAAATGAGTTTTGAATTAAGAATAATATTTTCAATTACATTATTATAAAAACAATTATTATTGAAAAATAAAGTTTTAGAAACTGAAATTTTAAGAAAAAAATATTTTTTAAGAGATATCAACACACCAAATAAGAGTTCAAGTAGTAGTAAAAGAGTTAAGTCTTATCCAAAGAGTCATTCATTGTCTCAATATTTGATTGTTTTGCCACAAATATGAGTTATTATTTTGCTTCTTGACTATTTTTAGGATCAAATGACACCGGCAAGAATGATATCAAAAAAGAAAAATAGAAAAAATGATTAATTTTTTCATGTAGTTAATATCCAATGATTATCTACATTTACTGAGAAAGTGTAAATTATAAGATTATTTACATACAATCTACATAACTTAAATATTTGACATGATTAGTGTCTGCGCATTCGCGCGGGTACTAATACTAGTAATTCTATTATAATGAAGCGGGCAGTCATTATTTGATTAAATTGCTTGGTTAGCGATTGAATATAGATTTGATCGAAACTTGAAAAAAAATATTTGAAGTTGTGTTGTAAAATAGTTTTTGAAAGTTGAAGTTGTGTTTGAACATGCTTTTTAATTGAAAAAAGATTGAAATTTTGTGAGTGAAAGAAAGTTTTCAACAAAAACTGACCCAAACGAGTTGTCAAAAACTAATCAAGTTCCATAAACAAATAATGTTTTTCTTAAAAAAATAAAGTGAAAAAATCTCTGTCAAACGGGAGCTATAGAAATAGAGTCCATTACTCAAATAGTCACTGAACTAGATGAAATTATGGAGTAAAGTCACTTTTGTTTCATTTTTAACAAGAAAGTCAGTATCCCTATTGCACTCTGATAGTTACTCAATCAGATTTATTAATTTTTCGGTAGAAAATGCTGACTTGGCAGTCCACATATGCTTTTGAACCAAACAAAATAATTAACACCCAAACAAAACATAAAAATTTACCTAGATCCGCAAAGAACATTGTAAGAATTTTGGATGGATTTTATCTTATAAATAGGTCGGATCGGGTCAGATTAGGTGTATAGGTGAGTTTATATGCTTTGTTCGTGTGTTAATTATTTTATATGGTTTAAAACTCCACGTGAACTGGTAAGTTAGCATTTTATACTGAAAAATCAATAAATCCAGTGCAATGATCATCAAAATGTAATAGGGATATTGACTTTCTTGTTTTCTTCAAATTAGAAATAAGTGAATTTTACTCCGTAATTTTACATAGTTTAGTAACCATATGAGCAAAGAATACATAGAAATATTATAATGCAAAGGGATGAAGTAACAGATCTAAGAGCTATCTAAATCTCTTTTAGAACAACTATAATATTCAATATCCTCCTTCATATGGATGGATCGAATGTATAATTCAGACACACCTTCGTGCATATGGCCAGTAAAATATATAATTCAACAACTTTCCATATGTGAAACATGAAACTTAATGCAACTTATGAGTGTGAGAATTATCTCACAAACTATTTGTTTACCCTTAAAACGGTTAACAATTGAATTTATATACTGTTTTAAAGATACGTGGATTGATTCAATACACGTTTTAACACAAGATTTATTGATAAGTACGAATATTACCATTGCATCATTATGAGGTTGTACGATGCCCTCGGCATCCTCGTCATTGAACAAAATGGTTCCCTCCGGGATATAATCTCGGGTTCTTTTTTCCCTCGTGATAGATACTTTAGTGTGTTTTATCGTCGACCCCTGCGAAGATCATGTTGATGATGTGTTGAGGTTCCTCTTGTTCGGTCTGCCTTTTGGCGTCCCTGTTTCTGAAGTGGTTTTGGCTCGATCACTCAGAAATTCTTGTAGGTACCCGTTATTAAACAACTGGGCAACTACTTCTCTCAGTTGCCATCTCGGTCCAGTGGCCATGAGTGGCATGATGCTTACACATCAAGTTAGGATCTCTCTGAGTAAGGTCAGACTACAATGGTTGAGGCCACTTTGTGTCCTTGATGCGCCCGATGGCTGACACGATATTGGAAGCATCGACATTGAAGTTATATTCCGACAATCTTGGTGCCTCTCTGGCCCCGAGCGGCCTGTCAAAACTATTTTTCCTAATTAGACCTAGGCTATTAGGCCCTTGATCACTTCTCTTTTCGTTCCTCGTAGGGTGATGCGCGAACCTGTTTCCCCTCCGATCTCTACCGTATGGTTGATACCGATCTTGGATCGATCTTGATTCATGATCGAAAACTCTCTTAGACCTGTCGTTGGTTCTAACGGGATAAATGGATCCATAAGGGGCTCCGCGTTGGTCGTCCTCGACTCTGATTTTCGACTGGTACCTGTTGTGGATGTCGGCTCAAGTTACCGCCGGGTATTCAACTAAATTTTGTTTTAGCTGCTGCGAAGCCAAGGAACTTCGGGGTGAAGTCCTTGAGTGAATGCATGAACGGCCTAATCATCCGCGATTGGAGGCAAATCCATCCATTCTATTTGAACCTTGACACGAACTCCCTGAGTATCTCGTTGTCTACCTTGAAAAGGTCCAATTTCCTGGTCTCGAATTTGATGGCCTCTGCATGAGCCTTCACAAAGGCATCTGCAAGCATAGTAAACGAATCAATAGAATTTTGGTGGTAAGTTGTGATACCATATCATTGGTCCTTTTGATAGAGTTTCCCCGAACTTCTTTAGCAACACCAACTCGATTTCATCATTTTCCATGTCGTCCCCCTTGATGGCACATGTATATGAGGTTACATGCTCGTTTGGATCTGTGCTTCCGTTGTACTTTAGGATGTCAAGCATACGAAACCTCTTCGGTATCGGCTTTGATGCAACACTCAGAGGGAATGGCTTTTGGATAAACTTCTTGGAATTTGGTCCTTTTAATAGCAGGGGTGCTCCCGGGATTTGATCGACCCTGGAGTAATATGTCTCCACCTTTTTGTCGTGGGACTCAATTTTCTTATCACCTGATTCCACCCACTTTGTCATTATCTTAGGGTTGGCCCCGGGCTCAACTCACTCGTTCTCTCGGAGGTTTACTCGTTTTTTTTGGGTGTTCTCTCGGGACTGTTCAGGTTTGACCCTACCACGAGGGTTGCCTTGATTCTGTAATTGCTATCGTCGCTTGTTGAGCCTACAGTATTTCGAAGATTAGCCGCATGCTTATCCCATCACCTTCGCCTTCGGGCATTTCTCGAAATGTTGGGCGAGGGCCTCCACGAATGCTATTTTCGGGGTCAATTGGCAGGTGGGCGTCGATAGCGACCTGCGATTTGGCATCGATTGGATCGGCAGCTGGGACTTCGTTAGGATCAGCAGAGGGAACCTCATTGCTGGGCACCAAGTTGTTGTTTTCGCCATGATGGCTAGACTCGCCTCAACGTTCATGTAAGTGTTGATACCCAATTTTTCCTTGTATATTGTAATATGCAAAATACTTTCCAAATAGCATATGTATGCATTTATAAGTATGTCCAAACGTTTTATTATTTTTCCTTAATTTGTAAAGATTTTTAAATCAATTTATTGCCCTATTTTATAAAGAAAAACCCAATAATTATCCCCGAAATTATCGTTTTTGGTGATTAATTTATTGGATTCTATATTTATACTACAATATAGCAAACATAATATTTGTATATTTTTACAAATTTATTTAGTATTTTTAAAACTAAATTGCATATAATTACAATATTGGCCTTTTAAGATTTAATTGTAATCATATTTATAAAATTAACTCCAGTATTTTTAATTTGATAATTATGCATTTTTAATCATTTTAGTACTTTTAATTTATTTCCAAAAATTATTTACTATTTTTTATAAAATAAATAAGGGAAAATGGCTATTTAAATGTTAGCCCATTTGCATTTCAATTTTAGCCAGATCTGAACCTTTAATTAGACCCAACCTGACGCCCAATTACCCTGACCCAAGTCCTAATCTACCCGACCTACGACCCTTTTAAATAACTCGCCCGGATCCCCTTTTAATCCCAGTCGTTGATCACTTAGATCAACGACTCACATTTGCCCCTTCCTTTTTTAACCTAAACTAACCCCTAAACCTAATCATTTCTCATCTGTGGCCGCCCTTGAATTCCTCCTTCTCCCAATTCTCTCTCAAGCTCCTCTCAAACCCTAGCCGCCTCCCTCTACTTCCACCTTAAAATTGCCGGAATCCATGGCTTCCAAAGACATTAAAGGCCTGTACCTGCCTCTTATGACTCCTACATGCTCGACTATTATGGTCTCAAGACCAGACCTTGAAGAAGTTTGGTCCAGACCTTGGTTTATTTCAGTTCCATGTTGTCTCCAGTCATCTTTGACCTTGCTCCGGCCAGCCATGGCTATTCAAGCCTGATCTTGACTTCTCCTACTTAGATTATTGACTTTCCAATCCTTTCTCACCTTCTGGGTTCTTCTGGAACCCCAACCTTCGAGGTTTCTTTCGATTCTTTTAGATCCGTTGTAGATCTGTGTTATCTCTATGCTTTTAAACGTTTTCTCAAAGTTTCTTTCAAAACTCTGCTTTCGAAACCTCTTTACCTTTTCCGATTTAGAGTTTTTGTTAAATTATTTCGAAGTTTTTATGATTTTTTAACATGTTCTACTGTGTTCTTTATGTTGTTCTTCTACTGGATTGTGCAGGTTAAAAGTCTTAGTTCTTTTTGAGGTTTCTGAATATATTTTTGTGTTAGTATTTGTTCGATTGCTTGTTTTTCATCTCTATGACCCGATTGATGGTAAAAACCCTAAAACTTTGGGTTCATTCGAGTTCGAAGACTATTTGCTATGTGATTTGCTGGTTCCTCATCTCTGAACTTGTTTGGTTTCAAAACCCTATTTTCTTTGGACCTATTCGAGTTTCTGAAGTTGTTTCATCTATTGCTCGACTGAGTTTTGAAATCTTTGTTTCAACTTCTGTTGCTTTATGTGATCATTGGAACTGGACTACAGTTTTCAGAAAGGCTTTGTGCTTGACCTTTTGCATGCTTATGATACTCTCCCCTTTCTCTATTACTAATATTGATGAAATTGACCTATGTGACTGTCATGTGATTATTCTCTTTGTCATGAGTTCAGCCTCGCATGCCTAATGTTTATGCACTCTTTTATATGCTAAATTTCCCTCTTAAAATAACCCTTAATTGTGGATTGATTTCAAACCTCTTTGTGTAATTCTGATTGCACTCTTGTAATTGATTCTTTCCTTGCTGTATTGATTTCCCTGTCTCTTGGACCTATTTGAATACTTTCCGTTGAACTTTCGACCCCTACCTTTTCTACTCAATTTGATTAATCCCCTTACCTTGATTACATTTGTATTGGATTCTTACAGACCTTTCCTTGATTAGAGTCTGATGAACCTAGCCTCCATTACTTACTGTGTACTCAAGATACTTCCTTATTGGTCATATTCAGCCCTATGCGATTTCTTTCCTTATTTAGCAATTGCATGTTACCATTTGATTTTAACTCCTTAATTAAAGGAAGTTCTTATACTGATTGATTTTAATTGGTACACAGTTCCATAATTATTTTCTTGCCTTATTTTTCTGCCTGTTTTCACACTATAAATACCTGGCTTTTCACTAACACACAGACACACACAAACACACTAAGTTTTCTGAACTCACACTCACATTCAAAAAGCATTCTCTCTTGTTACTGGTACTGTGGCCTATTTTCAAGTTCTGCTACCTGCTTTTACTGTATTTTGCTTCTTTGAATCAGTATGTTCTGGTTAAAGTTTTAGCCTCACAACAATGTGTTTACTTAATAATTTTACCCTCTTGTCTGTCTATTGCTGGTGTTCAGTTCAGTACTTGTTTTAGCTTGCTATAATTTCCTTTCTGCATGTTCTGAATTTATTATGAATCCCAAACCCCTACCCCAATGTGTTTGATGCTATGGTTTGCTTGAGGCATGAAAGTACTGAATATTATTGTCCATGACTCAAGCTTGATCCCTGAGATCCTAACCTCTATGATTCTCTGCTGCTGTATGTTCTGGTAGGTTGTAGGCATGCCAGCATCTCCATTGCTGTGCATGCCCAAAGCTGACCCACTTTGCAACTTCCCTACCCCCCTGAACCCTTTTGTGTAAATTTATCAACATGCTAGTGGCTGTTTCCCTCTCCTTTATCCCCTTATAACTCTATTTCTGCACTTGCACTCTCTCTTAGACTTTAAGTTCTGCCCTATTGTGAGCCTTACTTTGGGACCCATTGAGCTCCCTCTGAACTTGGACACTTGAGGGTTGGCCCTTCCACACCGCACTTGTCCCCATTCTGATGATACAATTTGGGTGTTAGCATTGCCCGGAGTCCCATTGAGGCTCTTAGGGAACTCTGACACACTCAAATTGAGAAAGACTTTGGATCAATGGTCTTTTGAGTTGGTCTATCTCATAATTCAAAGAGTAAGTCAAGAATCAGGCCTCCTCTGGTTGTACCTTTTTAGCTTTTTCTGATGTAATTTTGTTCATTCTGGCTTTTCATAAACACACAGACACACACAAACACACTAAGTTTCTGAACTCACACTCACACTCAAAAAGCATTCTCTCTTGTTACTGGTACTGTGGCCTGTTTTCAAGTTCTGCTACCTGCTTTTACTGTATTTTGCTTCTTTGAATTGGTATGTTCTGGTTAAAATTTTAGCCTCACAACAATGTGTTTACTTAATGCTTTTACCCTCTTGTCTGTCTATTGCTGGTGTTCAGTTCAATACTTTTTTTAGCTTGCTATAATTTCCTTTCTGCCTATTCTCAATTTATTATGAATCCCAAACCCCCTACCCCAATGTGTTTGATGTTATGGTTTGCTTGAGGCATGACAATACTGAATATTATTGTCCATGACTCAAGCTTGATCCCTGGGATCCTAACCTCTATGATTCTCTGCTGCTGTATGTTCTAGTAGGCATGTCAACATCTCCATTGCTATGCATGCCCAAAGCTGACCCCCCCTGCAATTTCCCTACCCCCTAAACCTTTTTGTGTAAATTTATCAACTTGCTTGTAGCTGTTTCCCTCTCCTTTATTCCCTTAGAACTCTGTTTCTGCACTTGCACTCTCTCTTAAACTTTAAGTTCTGCCCCCTATTGTGAGCCTTGATTTGGATCCCATTGAGCTCCCTCTAAACTTGGACACTGGAGGGCTAGCCCTTCCACACCGCACTTCTCCCCGTTCTGATGATACAATTTGGGTGTAAGCACTGCCCGGAGTCCCATTGAGACTCTTAGGGAACTCTGAAAAACTCAAATTGAGAAAGGCTTTGGATCAATGGTCTTTTGAGTTGGTCTATCTCATAAATCAGAGAGGAAGTCAAGAATCAGGCCTCCTCTGGTTGTACTTTTTAAAATTTTTCTGATGTAATTTTGTTCATTCTGGCTTGTAATAATTTGTAATAAATACTTGGGGCTGGCTAGTGAAAAGGGTGGGTAACTATGTATGCAATAGGGGTAGAAATTATGCCTATAGGACTGCTATATTTCTGCATATTCAAATATATATAGAAATCATGCCTATAGGTCTAGTCTAATTCTGCATATTCAAACTTCATATAGAAATCATGCCTATAGGGTACTTTCAACTTCTGCATATTCAAACTACATATAGATACCATGTCTATAAGGCTTCTACATTTCGACACCACATTTATGAGGTTTTAAAATCAGCAATGTATAGAAAGCATGCCTATAGGAGTTTCTAATTGAATCTGATCCGCTTCACTCAATGTCAGATCTAAAAATCAGTAATCATTAGTTGCAGAACTTGTAATCAATTCGTTTAAATCCTGCCTCTCTTTTAATAATATGAGTCCTTAACTAGTTTAACAAGTATGCATATAGGATTGCAAACAGTTCATTTTTGAGTCTCACTATCTTACCACCTTCTGAATCCAGTAGATACCATTCCTATAGGATCCTTGTACAAACGCTTAAGCAAGCCTCAGTGTAATAACTATAAACTAAACCTGCTTATTTTAATCATTACAACCAGCAGGCAGGTCTGATTCGGACTTCTTATCTGAGTTATACATTAGAATAAAACTGCCTCAACTAATCTGCCTCTTTCGTCTTTAATTCTAATCAGACCTAAACAGTACGTGTAAGTCATGCTAATTATATGCTTTCTTTGTTTAGGGAGGTATATCTGAGCCCATGTTTGTGTACATGCTTTCCCCAAAATGTGCAATATGTGTTTTGTATGTCGCCTTAGAGTTTTTACCTTTGAAACTACAAATAAGCCTAATATCCCTCCCCTTTTAGGATTAATAGTCCTAAGTGCCTCCGGGACTGATAGGATTGGGATGGGTAATAGCATGCAATAAGTAATCGAGACCATTCCGCACTTTAATACCTTAACGGGGTGGGAAGGGTAGATATGGATATGATGACCACGCAATAATGTCACGTGTAGCCCCTCATTGAGGAGTGATTACCGGACAATGTGTGGGGTGATCCATATTTTTAATAAACCTAGGACCCCCCCTCCATTTATTCTTTATTTCTTTCTTTTAGTATTTCAACTCCTTCTTTTAAAAATCAGCTTTTCTAACCATTCTTTTTGTTCATTTTCAAACCCTTCTGTGAAACCCCCCTTCTATTTGAGACTTATTTGTCTATATGTTTATTGCACCTCAATTCACAATAATTGTCTGGCCGGGAACCACACTTGTGGATTCTGAGGGGTGCCTAACACCTTCCCCTTAGAATAATTTCAAGCCCTTACCCTATCTGTGGTTATTCAAATCAAACACTTTTGGTGTCCTAATGCACCTTAAATCATTAGGTGGCCACTCTTCAAATGCAAACCCAGTTCCCAAAAGGAACGAGTGTTCCCTCCAAATGTCATGGACCCGATTCCGCGATGAAAAAGGGGGGCGCGACAGCGTGACGACTCTGCTGGTGATCTTTAGGCTTTTACCATTTCAAACTAGTATTGTGAATTTATGCTTCTTTACGCAATTACTTGTTTATTTCTTTTAAGCATTCAATTCCTTTTTCAACTACAAAACTGGCTTGTCTTTTTGTTTCTTTCCTTTACTGCTTTCCTTTATTACCACTTTAATTATGAAATTCTTATATTTATTGCTTTCTTAAACGTGCAAATACGTGACTACAAGCCTTTAATTGTTGCATAATCATGCTCAACATCATATTCCACTCGTGCCAAACAAATACCATAGAAACGTTTATAATGAGTGGTTGCGCTCTTCCGATATTATCACCCCCTAAATCCGGAAAAGGCATATTTGCGGTAAAGCCAGTCGATCAACGGTGTAGTCGACAGTTCCGCGCCTTTCCCCCTTGAGTTGTCCGTTCAAGGGTACCAGTCTAAAACCCCATAGAAACCTTACTCTGTTTAAATTGTGCTTGCATCATGGTCAAACCTAGCCGAGTCAGTTATGTTGTCCGCATAATGACTCTTTAAGATAGCCTTGTCCAAAGTCCACTAGGTTTCCCTAAACCCAAACGGACATCCCCACATTCTGTGCATTTATTTGGAGAACTAAATGCTTCATGCTAATTGTTGATGTTAAATAGTCGAGTCCGGTAGGGGTATGGTTTTAACCCTTTTGTTTTGTAGAAAATGAAGAACGAGATCCCCAGTTTTGGAATGGTTAGAATGCCCCCACTCTTGCTAGACTGGTGGAAGAGTCTTCCATCAGATGACCAAATCAATAAGTGGAAAGAGAGGGCCGCCCGAGCTAGCGAAAAGTTGGAATATCTGAAATATAGTCTACTGAAAATAGAAGGAAAAGTGAGGAAGAGAGTCACCAACTGCCAGAACGCTAAGGGAAACGAAGGAGAACACCTGGCAAAGGCATTTTTACTGGTGAACCTACGCGAACTGGAGGATTTGATCAACGGGAGCATTCAACCTGAGGAAGGTCCTTCTGGGACCAAATAGATAGGAGTTTTTCTTTTCGCTTTATAAAATGTAATAAGGCCAATGGCCATTAATGACATTTTTATTTCCTGTTATTTAGTGTCGATTTGGGATTCGTCTACTTTTTATCAATAAAATGAGGCATTTAGCATCCTAAGTTCTCCAAATCAATTTGTCTCTAGGCCTACCTCGGGCACAAAGAGGTCCCCAAATTAGGACACGATGTGTTTAATTACTGCAATACATTTTATGGTCCTCACTAACTTGGTTACCTTTTGTTTTATTATTTGTTTTTGTTTTTATTATTCCCCTCCCCAAAGGTTAGTTCGTGCACTCTCGCCTCATCATTTTACTTCACAAGGCCCTTCCATACAGGCTGTAAGCAGAGGTGCACATCTCAATAACTGGACCATTAGGACAACCAGAGCCCGATGAGCCTCAGGGTAGCAAGGCTAAAACAAACATTATCTATTATTTTTACTAAATGATTTTCTTTTCGCGTTTTCAACTCCCGCAATAAAACCTTCAATGTTCAAAACGATTATGCAATTTATCAAAGCATTTTGACTTATTACTATCGTTTTCTTTCATTAGTTTACTTATATAGTATTACTATTACTTATCTTGATGAACCGATGACTGTGACATACAACGAGACAATGCAACAAACGGACATAGATTCAGAGGAAGATGACATACTAGAAGAGATTGTTAAAAAAGTAAAGAATTTTGAGAACAGACCTAAGTCCAACCTGGATGAAACAGAAGTTGTTAACCTGGGAGATGCAGAAAACATCAAAAAAACACGAATCAACATCCACTTATCACCGTCAGAAAAGAAGGAATACACGGAATTTCTAAGGGAATATGAGGACATATTCGCCTGGTCGTATGATGACATGAGTGGCCTGATTACGTCTATTGTGGCTCATAAGCTGCCAACTGATCCAACATGCCCACCGGTAAAGCAAAAACTCAGGAAATTCAAGCTTGATATGAGTCTGAAAATCAAGGAAGAAGTCACCAAGCAGGTCAAAACTAAGGTTCTCAGGGTAGTAGAATATCCAACATGATTAGCCAACATCGTGCTAGTACCAAAGAAGGATGGGAAGGTCAGAGTCTGTCTCGACTACCGAGATCTCAACTGGGCCAGTCCGAAAGATGACTTCCTCGTGCCAAACATACACATCCTGATTGACAATTGCGCCAAGCATGAGTTGCAATCATTTGTAGATTGTTTCGCTGGGTATCATTAGATCTGGATGGATGAAGAAGATGCTGAGAAAACGGCTTTCATTACGCCATGGGGAATGTACTGTTACAATATGATGCCGTTTTGGGTTAATGAATGCGGGGGCCACCTACATGAGGGCCATGACTACCATTTTCCATGATATGATACACAAGGAGATAGAGGTGTACGTAGATGATGTTATTGTCAAGTCCAAGAAATCCATTGATCACATGGAAAATTTGAGGAAGTTTTCAACAGACTGCGAAGGTACAACCTGAAATTGAATCCCACAAAATGTGCATTTGGGGTTCCTGTTGGAAAACTACTTGGGTTTATTGTGAGTCGTCAAGGAATAGAACTAGATCCATCAAAGGTCAAAGCTATTCAAGAATTTCCACCACCAAAGAACAAGAAGGACGTGATGAGTTTCTTGGGGAGACTCAATTACATCAGCCAGTTCATAGCACAATCTACAGTTATCTGTGAGCTGATATTTAAGATGTTGAAGAAGGACGCCGCTACCAAATGGACTAATGACTGCCAAAAAGCTTTCGACAAAATCAAGGAGTACCTGTCAACACCACCGGTTTTGGTCTCGCCCGATCTAGGTAGACCTCTATTACTCTACCTTGCAGTATTGGATGGAGCATTCGGTTGTGTTCTGGGACAGTATGATGAAACGAGGAGGAAAGAGCAAGCCATTTATTACCTCAGTAAGAAGTCCATCCCGTACGAGGCCCGATATTCTCTGTTAGAGCGCACCTGTTGTGCTTTGACTTGGGTAGCTCAGAAGCTGAAGCACTACTTCTGTGCTTACACTACATATCTCATATCAAGGATGGATCCTTTAAAGTACATCTTTTAGAAGCCCATGCCCACTGGCAAGCTAGCCAAGTGGTAAATAATATTGAGTGAATTTGACATTGTCTACGTGACTCAGAAGGAAATCAAGGGACAGGCACTAGCAGATTACCTTGCTGAAAAACCCATGGACGGAGAGTACGAACCCCTGAAAATGTACTTTCCTGATGAAGAGTTATCGTTCATAGGAGAAGACATTGCAGTATCCTATGATGGTTGGAGAATGTTTTTCGATGGAGAAACAAATTTCAAAGGAGTTGACATAGGAGCAATCCTAGTATCGAAAACCGGTCAGCATTACCCGATGTCTGCCAAACTCAGATTCTCGTGCACCAATAACATGGCCAAATACGAAGATTGCATCTTAGGGCTCAAGATGGTCATCGACATGAACATTCAAGAATTGCTAGTTATTGGAGATTCAAACTTGCTTATACATCAGGTCCGAGAAGAGTGGGCAACCAAGAAATCCAAGATACTCCCTTATTTGCATCATGTACAGGAATTGAGAAAGAGGTTCACAAAGACGGTATTCCAACATGTTCCTAGAGTCCAAAATGAGTTCGCCGATGCATTGGCTACCCTATCATACATGATACAACATCCAGACAAGAACTTCATTGATCCCATTCCAGTAAAGATCCATGATCAGCCAGTTTATTGTGCCCATGTTGAAGAAGAAGCAGACGGGAAGCCTTGGTTTCATGATATCAAGGAATATTTGGCAAAAGGTGAATATCGAGAACTTGCAAATCCTACTCAGAAACGCACACTTTGGAGGTTGTCCAATAATTTCTTTCATAGCGGAGGAATCCTATATAGGAGGACTCCTGATTTGGGATTACTAAGTTATGTCGACGCAAAGGAAGCATCCAAGTTACTAGAGGAAATTCATGCTAGGACCTGCGGTACACATATGAATGGCTTTGCCTTAGCAAAGAAGATACTTCGAGCTGGTTACTTTTGGATGACTATGGAGATGGACTGCATCCAATATGTTCAAAAATGCCACCGCTCCTAGATACATGCAGACATAATAAAGGTACCTCCGAATGAGCTTAATGCAACAAGCTCGCCATGGTCATTCGCCGCCTGGGGAATGGATGTTATTGGACCAATCGATCCTGCCGCTTCCAATGGGCACAGGTTTATCCTGGTAGTGATCGATTATTTCACCAAATGGGTCGAAACGGCATCTTACAAAGCAGTAACTAAGAACGTCGTGGCAGACTTTGTCCGCGACCCCATTGTTTGTCGATTCGGAATTCCAGAGTCAATCATCACTGATAATGGCTCCAACCTCAACAGTGACTTGATGAAAGCTATGTGTGAAACCTTCAAAATCAAACACAAGAATTCCACATCCTATAGGCCGTAGATGAATGGAGTTGTAGAGGCCGCCAACAAGAATATCAAGAAGATACTAAGGAAAATGATATAGAAGCATAAGCAGTGGCACGAGAAGCTATCATTTGCTCTATTGGGGTATCACACCACAGTCCACACATCAACCGGGGCAACCCCCTATATGCTGGTTTATGGTACATAAGTTGTCATCCCCGCCGAGGTGGAAATTCCTTCATTAAGAATCATACAAGAAGCAGATCTAGACAATGCAGAATGGGTGAAGAATCGTTACGAGCAACTAGCTCTTATAGATGGAAAGAGAATGAATGCAGTTTGCCATAGTCAGCTTTATCAAAACAGGATGTCCAGAGCCTTCAACAAAAGAGTCAAGCCGAGACAGTTCACACCGGGGCAGCTGGTATTAAAGAAAATTTTCCCGCATTAAGATGAAGCTAAAGGGAAGTTCTCTCCCAAATGGCAAGGTCCATACATGGTTCACCGGGTTCTAACAGGAGGAGCCCTCATACTAGCAGAAATGGACTGAGAAGTCTGGCCAAAGCCAATCAATTCGGATGCAGTCAAGCGTTACTATGTGTAGTCTTTATGCTCTCCTATATGATGTATTTGAACTACGCCTGACCTGATTCCTGTTTAAGTGGGAATACGTAGGCAGCCATATGGGTTCGGTCACAATTCAGTAAAATTTTCCATTTTCCACCGCAATTGGAAACTGGGGCAGAATTTTGAGGAGGACCCTCAAAATTCCGAAGTTGATTTCAGCCAATCAAAGCAAGCAACAGTTAGAAACATCAACCCATTAAACTGGGGCAGAATTTTGAGGAGGACCCTCAAAATTCCGTAGCAAGAGAGGTTACAATATCTTGAACCACATCACAGTAGTCGGTTCATCTAAAAACTATTTTAATTATTTACTTGTGTCATGTTTTTACTAAACCATGCATGTTTATTGACGAAAATTGCCTTGTTTAGCAACGCTACCCCAATTATATATACAGTATTGTTGGATCAAAGCCAAGCAGGCGGGGACACGAACTAACCCCCCCTTTACAAAACTCACGATTTTTCTTTGGATACAGGCACTTGAGTTGCAAAATCATCAAATATACTATACGCTCACTCACAAAGTTCAGGAATGCAACTCTCCGAACTGTTGCACTTGCTCGCAACTGCTATCCTCACACAACAGTGTCCACACCAGGCACAATATCCCCAGCAATCACGATATCGCAATCCGCTATCAGCTAAGAAAACTCTATTGCCATTTGCCCTTTTTACTTCCTGCATAAGGCTACCATTCTGCCTTCCGAGACTAAGCTCTGTCTCCATATGCATTTCTACATTGCATAAGGCTACCATTCTGCCTTCCGAGGTTAAGCTCTACCTCCATCTACACTCTTGCATTGCATAAGGCTACCATTCTACCTTCCGAGATTAAGTTCTGTCTCCATCTGCATTCTTGCATTGCATAAGGCTACCATTCTTCCTTCCGAGGTTAAGCTCTACCTCCATCTGCACTCTTGCATTGCATAAGGCTACCATTCTGCCTTCTGAGGTTAAGCTCTACCTCCATCTGCATTCTTGCATTGTATAAGGCTACCATTCTACCTTCCAAGGTTAAGCTCTACCTCCATACCGCATTTGCATGGCTGAAAGATCGCCACTTTATTTACGTTTGCATTGGCTGAAAGATCGCCACTTTATTTACATTTGCATGGCTGAAAGATCACCACCTTATTTACATTTTGCATGGCTGAAAGATCGCCACCTTATTTACGTTTGCCTTGGCTGAAAGATCGCCACCTTATTTACATTTGCATGGCTGAAAGATCGCCACCTTATTTACATTGCCTCTCATCAGCTGACAGATCGCCACCTTATTTACATTTGCATTGGCTGAAAGATTGCCACCTTATTTACGTTTGCATGGCTGAAAGATCGCCGCCTTATTTACATTGCATATCATCGGCTGAAAGATCGCCACCTACTGCATCTCATGGGCTGAAAGATCGCCAAATCATCCAAAGGCGTCATTATTCGGAGGCACAATTTTCATAGCCCGAGAACGCCATGTCATGGCATACAGATCCCTTTATATTTTTACATATCATTATTCAAAGGCATCATAGTTCAGAGGCATCATTCTTATAGCCCGAGAGCATCATTTCATGGCATGCGAATCCTTTATTACATGCTTCTTGGCCCAGGACATCATGGTCTAAGGACGTCATCCTAACCGTCCGAAGACAAACATTCATGGTCCGACAGGAATTTGCATCATGTTTAAATTTACGCACAATATACGCTTGTGTTACTTATTTGCAGGCGAACCGACAAGAAATGGCCATCTTGGTAGGAGCGATCCCACTCCAGTTCCCGCAACCCATTAACTATTCACCCCGTCCTCAATATTGCATCCGTGCTTGAAAGTCTCCATCAGCATACTCCGCCGACGGATCTTGAACTACATATGGCCTGATTCCTATAAGACCATGGATATCTAGGAAGCTCGGAAGCCAAATCACGGCCTAAGCCTCCTCGGAACATTTCGTTCGGTCAAAATTGGCCATCACATCTTTACTCGACAACTCTTTCATCCTTTCCGGGTAAAGAGGGGGAGCTGTTGATACCCAATTATTCCCTGTATATTTTAATATGCAAAATACTTTTAAAATAGCATATGTATGCATATATAAGTATGTCCAAATGTTTTATTATTTTTCCTTAATTTTTAAAGATTTTTAAATCAATTTATTGCCCTATTTTATCAAGGAAAACCCAATAATTATCCCCGAAATTATCATTTTTGGTGATTCATTTATTGGATTCTCATATCTATTCAAATATATAGCTAACATAAGTTTTGCATATTTTTACAAATTTATTTAGCATTTTTAAAACTAAATTGCATATAATTGCAACATTGGCCTCTTTTAAGATTTAATTGTAATTATATTTATAAAATTGACTCCAATATTTTTCATTTGATAATTATGTATTTTAATCATTTTAGTACTTTTAATTTATTTCCAGAAATTATTTTACTATTTTTTATAAAATAATTAAGGGAAAATGGCTATTTAAATGTTAGCCCATTTGCATTTCAATTTTAGCCAGATCAGAACCTCTAATTAGACCCAACCTGAGGCCCAATTACCCTAACCCAAGTCCAAATCTACTCGACCCATGACCCTTTTAAATAACCCGTCTGAATCCCTTTTTAATCCCAATCGTTGATTACTTAGATCAACGACTCACAGTTGCCCCTTTCTTTTTTAACCTGAACTAACCCATAAACCTAATCATTTCTCATCTATGGCCACCCTTGAATTCCCCCTTCTCCCAATTCTCTCTCAAGCTCCTCTCAAACCCTAGTCGCCTGCCTCCGCTTCCACCTTAAAATCGCCGGAATCCATGGCTTCCAAAGCCATTAAAGGCCTGTACCTGCCTCCTACGACTCCTACATGCTCGACTATTATGGTCTCAAAACCAGACCTTGAAGAAGTTTGGTCCATACCTTGGTTTATTTCAGTGCCATGCTATCTCCGGTCATCTTCGACCTTGCTCCGGCCAGCCATGGCTATTCAAGCCTGATCTTGACTTCTCCTGCTTAGATCAATGACTTTCCAAGCCTTTCTCACCTTTTGGGTTTTTCTGGAACCCTAACCTTCGAGGTTTCTTCCGATTCTTTTTGATCCGTTGTAGATCTGTGTTTTTTCTAAGCTTTTAAACGTTTTCTCAAAGTTTCTTTCAAAACTCTGCTTTCGAAACCTCCTTACCTTTTTCGATTTAGGGTTTTTGTTAAATTATTTCGAAGCTTTTCTGATTTTTTAACATAATCTACTGTGTTCTTTACGTTGTTCTTCTTCTGGAGTGTGCATGTTAAAAGTCTTAGTTCCTTTTGAGGTTTCTAAATGTATTTTCGTGTTAGTATTTATTCGATTGCTTGTTTTTCATCTCTATGACTCGATTGATGGTAAAAACCCTAAAACTTTGGGTTCATTCGAGTTCGGAGACTATTTGCTATGTGATTGGCTGGTTCCTCATTTCTAAACTTTTTTGGTTTCAAAACCCATTTTCTTTGGACCTATTCGAGTTTCTGAAGTTGTTTCATCTATTGCTCGATTGAGTTTCAAAATCTTTGTTTCAACTTCTGTTGCTTTATGTGATCATTGGAACAGGACTATAGTTTTTAGAAAGGCTTTCTATTTGACCTTTTGCATGCTTCTGATACTCTCCCCTTTCTCTATTACTAATGTTGGTGAAATTGACCTATGTGACTGTCATGTGATTATTCTCTTTGTCATGAGTTCAGCCTCGCATGCCTAATGTTTATGCACTCTTTTATATGTTAAATTTCCCTCTCAAAATAACCCTTAATTGTGGACTGATTTCAAACCTCTTTGTGTAATTCTGATTGCACTCTTGTAATTAATTCTTTTCTTGTAGCATTGATTTCCCTGTCTCTTTGACCTATTTGAATACTTTCCTTTGAATTTTCGACCCCTACCTTTGCTACTCAATTTGATTAATCCCCTTACCTTGATTACATTTGTATTGTATTCTTACAGACCTTTCCTTGATTAGAGTCTGATGAACCTAGCCTCCATTACTTACTGTGTACTCGAGATACTTTCTTATTGGTCATATTCAGCCCTATGTGATTTCTTTCCTTATTTAGCAATTGCATGTTACCATTTGATTTTAACTCCTTAATTAAAGGAAGTTCTTATACTGATTGATTTTAATTGGTACACAGTTCCATAATTATTTTCTTGCCTTATTTTTCTGCATGTTTTCACACTATAAATACCTGGCTTTTCACTAACACACAGACACACACAAACACACTAAGTTTTCTGAACTCACACTCACATTCAAAAAGCATTCTCTCTTGTTACTGGTACTGTGGCCTATTTTCAAGTTCTGCTACCTGCTTTTACTGTATTTTGCTTCTTTGAATCAGTATGTTCTGGTTAAAGTTTTAGCCTCACAACAATGTGTTTACTTAATAATTTTACCCTCTTGTCTGTCTATTGCTGGTGTTCAGTTCAGTACTTGTTTTAGCTTGCTATAATTTCCTTTCTGTCTGTTCTGAATTTATTATGAATCCCAAAACCCTACCCCAATGTGTTTGATGTTATGGTTTGCTTGAGGCATGAAAGTACTGAATATTATTGTCCATGACTCAAGCTTGATCCCTGGGATCCTAACCTCTATGATTCTCTGCTGCTGTATGTTCTGGTAGGTTGTAGGCATGACAGCATCTCCATTGCTGTGCATGCCCAAAGCTGACCCACTTTGCAACTTCCCTACCCCCCTGAACCCTTTTGTGTAAATTTATCAACATGCTAGTGGCTGTTTCCCTCTCCTTTATCCCCTTATAACTCTATTTCTGCACTTGCACTCTCTCTTAGACTTTAAGTTCTGCCCTATTGTGAGCCTTACTTTGGGACCCATTGAGCTCCCTCTGAACTTGGACACTTGAGGGTTGGCCCTTCCACACCGCACTTGTCCCCATTCTGATGATACAATTTGGGTGTTAGCATTGCCCGGAGTCCCATTGAGGCTCTTAGGGAACTCTGACACACTCAAATTGAGAAAGGCTTTGGATCAATGGTCTTTTGAGTTGGTCTATCTCATAATTCAAAGAGTAAGTCAAGAATCAGGCCTCCTCTGGTTGTACTTTTTTAGCTTTTTCTGATGTAATTTTGTTCATTCTGGCTTGTAATAATTTGTAATAAATACTTGGGGCTGGCTAGTGAAAAGGGTGGGTAAATATGTATGCAAAAGGGGTAGAAATTATGCCTATAGGACTGCTATATTTCTGTATATTCAAATACATATAGAAATCATGCCTATAGGTCTAGTCTAATTCTGCATATTCAAACTTCATATAGAAATCATGCCTATAGGGTACTTTCAACTTCTGCATATTCAAACTACATATAGATACCATGTCTATAAGGCTTCTGCATTTCGACACCACGTCTATGAGGTTTTAAAATCAGCAATGTATAGAAAGCATGCCTATAGGAGTTTCTAATTGAATCTGATCCGCTTCACTCAATGTCAGATCTAAAAATCAGCAATCATCAGTTGCAGAACTTGTAATCAATTTGTTTAAATTTTGCCTCTCTTTTAATTATCTGAGTCCTTAACTAGTTTAACAAATATGCATATAGGATTGCAAACAGTTCATTCTTGAGTCTCACTATCTTACCACCTTCTGAATCCAGTAGATACCATGCCTATAGGATCCTTGTCCAAACGCTTAGGCAAGTTTTAGGGTAATAACTATAAACTGAACCTGCTTCTATTTATCATTACAACCAGCAGGCAGGTCTGATTCGGACTTCTTATCTGAGTTATACAATAGACTAAAACTGCCTCAGCTAATCTGTCTCCTTCGTCTTTAATTCTAATCAGACCTAAACAATACATGTAAGTCATGCTAATTATATGCTTTCTTTGTTTAGAGAGGTATATCTGAGCCCCTGTTTATGTACATGCTTTCCCCAAAATGTGCAATATGTGTTTTGTATGTTACCTTAGAGTTTTTACCTTTAAAACTACAAATAATCCTAATATCCCTCTCCTTTTAGGATTAATAGTCCTAAGTGCCTCCGGGACTGATAGGATTGTGACGGGTAATAGCATGCAATAAGTAATCGAGACCATTCCGCGCTTTAATACCTTAACGGGGTGGGAAGGGTAGATATGGATATGATGACCACGCGATAATGTCATGTGTAGCCCCTTATTGAGGAGTGATTACCGGACATTGTGTGGGGTGATTCATATTTTTAATAACCTAGGACCCCCCTCCATTTATTCTTTATTTCTTTCTTTTATCATTTCAACTTCTTTTTTTAAAAATCAGATTTTCTAACAGTTCTTTTTGTTCATTTTCAAACCCTACTGTGAAACCCCCTCCTATTTGAGCCTTATTTTTCTATATGTTAATTGTACCTCAATTCACAATAATTGTCTGGCCGAGAACCACACTAGTGGATTCTGAGGGGTGCCTAACACCTTCCTCTTAGAATAATTTCAAGCCCTTACCCTATCTCTGGTTATTCAACTCAAACTCTTTTGGTGTCCTAATGAACCTTAAATCATTGGTGACGACTCTTCAAATGCAAATCCAGTTCCCAAAAGGAACGAGTTGTCCCTCCAAATGTCATGAACCCGATTCCGCGAGGAAAAAGGGTGCGCGACAGTAAGGCCCCGTGAAAATTTCTACTCAAAACCCGAAAGCTCGTAGTGCGTTAGGTATATGTGTTAGAGAATTGTAAAATTCTTCGCGACGAGCTTTCGAGCCGCGGTTTGGACCCTTTGGATTGATCTGTGCATTAATAAGTTAAGGAACAATGTTTTCCAGAAATGTGCATTTTTGCGGTCCATTATGCGATCGCAGAATAGCTATACGGACCGCATAGTCACCACATAGTCAGACAGTTTGATGGTTAATTTGAGGTCAACTATGCGGCCAATTATGCGATTGCATAATCAATATGCGGGCCGCATAGTCATCGTATAATCCCATTGGAATTTTTGTGAGGAGTAGTTCTGCGGTGCATTATGCGACCGCAGAACAGGTGTGCGGGCCGCATTTCTGTCGCATACCCGGGCAGTTTGTTCAGGTTTTGGGGCCATTTCTACGGTCCATTCTGCGGGCCACATGTCCATTATGCGTCGCAGATCATGTCGGGGCTCCTATTTTCTAACTTTTAAAACTCGACCCCCATCCCATTAAAAACACCCCATTAGGCCCCTTTTAAGATATTCTTCTGCAAAAAGAGTGAGAGGGGAAGTTCTAAAGAGAGGGTGATCTTCATTAAGTCCCCACTCAATTCTTGCCTAAACTCTTGAAGATTATCAAATAAAATTTTCTAGGCCTTCACCCCAAAAGGTAAGAACTTGAGCCCTAACCTTTGGTTTCGAAATTTTCAATAAAATGAGTAATTAGCTTGGGGGATCATGGGTATAAGAATGAATTTTCTTGCATGCATAAAAGATAATAGAGTGTGGGGAGGTTGTGAACTAAAAAGATAGCAATTGGGGTGTAAAATGATATAAATCTCCCACAAAAGGGTCCAAAAATCACTGTGCACACTTTGTGCTTGATAATTTACTTAAATGAGCTAGAATCTTATTCATGTCTCTAATTCTTGGTTCAAATTATAATTTTCATAAAATAGATCGAAGTTTCTAGAAAATTCCAAAAATTATTATAAGGATTTAAGGAAAGCTCTATTGAGGTATGTATGGCTAAACCCCCCTCCTCTTAGAAATTGAGCCTCCATGGTGCCCGTGCAAATGTTGTAAGTTCGAAATTTGATTGATGTAGTACTGGTTATGTCAAATGAATTGATGTTGTAAAAATATATGTGGAAGGTGCTTCTCCATGTGTTTAATGTGTTATTCTTTGTAAATTGAGAATGTGTGGAGAACATGAGCTATGTGCTAAATGCCTAAATGTCAAGTCAAGGTTACATTGTGATTAATATGCCAAACTAGATGAATTCCTCTCTATGCTTATAACTTAAATTGCTTTTGTATGTGCCTATAATCTTAAAAGGAAAGGTTAAAGTTGAAAATGGGAATAATGTGAAACATGAGTTATGGAATGTGGTAATTGTGGCCCCAAGTGCCGATGAACTAATACATATGAAACCAAAGAGTGAAGTGAGATGATTAACGGAAAAGGGTAACGTCTTGGTGAGATGGCTTAGCCGATCGGGCCATGATCGGACGCCATGTTATACACACATGGTGGTAATGTATTGATAAATGAAACTGGAAAGTGAGAATGAAATAAGGGTAACGTCTTGGTAAGTCGGCTTAGCCGATCGGGTCGTGATCGGACTCCGTTCAAGGAAGCAGTGGTATGTGGATGATAATGCAACAATGTGGAATTCCCCAACCTAAAATTTTGGAAACTATGTGAAAGCTATGGGAACCTTTTATATTGCTAACGTGGTGTTTGGTTGAAGCTTTGTAGTCCTTATGATTCTTGACTGCATCAAGCTCTAAAGCCGGGTATTCTGAGCCAGCTCGAAGCCTTATAGCTAGATCAAAGACTGCCGTACTCTTGTATGGTTGTTCTTTCTAACAGGATGGTGTTTAGTTATACATACTAGTACTATTCCATGGTACTAACGTCCCTTTTGCCAGGGGCGCTACATTTTTGAATGAATATAGGTGGCTCCATAGCGGACAGTGATGATCGTGCGTAGCGGAGTATCCTTCTCTCAAAGTCTTTGTGAGCCCCCCTTTCTCCTCCAAGGGGTTATGTTTTACATCTTTTGTTGTAGACTTCCACTTTTGAGGTATAGTCGGGTCCTTGTTGCCGACGTTGTCATAATTGTCTTTTGTATCCTTAGAGGATCCGTAGACATTTCTATGGGTTGTGTTCGGATGTCGGATGGGAAAATGTACTGTATAGTAATTCTAAACTCTAGTTCTTCTAAACTGTAAGTGTATGAAATCTTAAAACTTAACCACGACTTAGGGTTCGTGATATGAAAATGAATTAACAATGTTGAATGTACGTTTTTGCTACTGTCTAAATAAACGAAAGCATGGTTTCTTAATCATATTGAGCTAGGTAGAAATTATTAAAAAGGCTTGCTCAGTTGGGTTCACTCGATTAAGCACCGGTCACGCCTCCCGAGGTTGGGGCGTGACAGTTCAAGTGAGCAAACTGAGAATTTGACATTTTTAAGCTGACATGAAATTGAAACCTTAAAGAACAAGCATAAAATAGAGTGTGTTATTGAAATTTGTATCAAATCACCACTATTATCCTTAGCCCCACGGTGGATGCCAAACGGTTTACCTTTAAAACAAATAATAATTGAATTTATATATGGTATTAAAGATACTTGGATTTATTCAACACAAACGATCAAGAGTTTTAGATAAATGAGTTAAAGACACGATGAATAATCAAATGAGTCGTAACGTTATGGCCTAACTTTAACTTGGATTTGACAATGGCTTCTGCCCTCAATAGGGTCTTGGATTCAAAGCCAATCAAGAACAAAAAACAAAAGTAAAGTAAAGACTTTGTAGTAGCTAGAAAGAAAATAAATAAATTTGTATTGCCTTGATATGCGTGTTATAATATTTTTCTTCAAATAAAAGCTTCCCCTTTATATATTAGGAGAGTTTCACCCTTAGTACAAGTGTAAAAAGGGTAAAAAACTTCCTTTCTCGTTAATTACTGACCTGTTACCGACATCGGGTGAGATCCTCGCTGTGATATTCGATTGGACACAGATATCACGGACCTCCGTTTGTCGTGTTCAACCGTTCATGCGCTTCTTGAAGCCTCCGAACCCATCCCAAGTCTAGAGTGCGTCACTTTATCAAGTTCGATAATGGACATTTTGTTCGAGCCTTGGTACAAGAAGTTCTCAACTTTGTCTCCGAGCTCGTGTAATCATATCCTTGCTTCGTGTGACCATCGGGAAATTGGGGTATATGTTACCCCTAGTTTCACCCATATACAGATAGTCCCCTCGTTTTCCAAAGAGTAGGTTTGCTGAAATGATTGGAAATAATAGATGAATGTCGGTTCCTTTGCATATTACAAATGAGATGATGGATAAGCCGAAATGTCCCATCAGTCGCGTCGTGTTGACTTTAGACATGTGTCATCGGTTGGCTACCTTCAAAAGCGAATCATCGCGCGTTAGTTACATATCCCCTTATAAAAGCTTCGCCCCTTTCACGTCTTTCACTTTCTATTCCTAGCTCTTTACCTTCGAACTTTACAAAGGCTTTCAACTTTCTCAAATCTTCATACCTCGCTTCTGGAACCTTCTCATCTTCATCTTCAACCTCCAAACTTTCATATATTTTCTTGGATTTTCAACCCAAAAATTCATATCTTCACTTCTAACCTTCAAATTTTCATACGCCACCTTCGAACCTTCATACATTTCCAGATTCATGATGGCCAAAACCTCCAAATCAGTACCACAATAAGCTGCCCCTTCGTCTTCTCGCTTGGCCATAGATGTCGAGGTAGATGCTCCCGAGGCACTCCCCGAGCCTCCTATAAAATCTTTATACCCAGGGGATATTCCATCGAGGATGACTTTATGGTCAAGAAGGCTTCCGTCAAACAACACCGAGGCGAAGGAGCATGGAGATATATATGCTCTATTACTGAAGATACCCTTCCCATAGTGCGCGAGGACTGTATATGGGAAGGGAAGGACGTGTCCTCATCACCATCCAATGGCCTACATTCGGTGGTCTTAGGAAAACCTACAAGGGAAAAGAAAAGGTCAACATCGTATAAATTAGGGGCATAGTAACACTATTCAAGGTAAAATTTTACCGTAAGAACGTGCCTCTCATTTCCCATTCGAAAGTTTGTGCTACGCGCGCTCGTAGTATGACATCTACTGGAAGATCCCTTCGATCCACTCCTTGAGTCGAGGGACTGCATTAGGAACCTGAGCAATAGCTGCACGACCATAAATATTGATGATGAGAGAAGAAATGAAGGAAAATTAACACTTACGAGATGCATTACATTTTCGGGGAATGGAAGGAACTCGGAAGGGATCAAGTATTCAGTTTTCACCCGAAAAAAATTCCCCTGCTAGCCTCGGTCTCGATCCTCGTCGATGCTAAAAAAAGGGACCTTATTGGCTCGGCGAACAAGCTTTGATTAGTCCCCAATTCAGGGACTGTACAAACTTAGTAGGTGGTCGAGGGTGAACTGAGGAGATTTGGTGTTGTTCACAAAGTGGCGTAAGAGGATCGCGATCCTCTAGAGGGACGAGTGCATTTTCCCGAGGCACACTTCGTACCTCTTACAAAAGGCCAGGATCACGGGGTCAACTGGGACCAACGTAAAGGGATAAGTGTAAACACTTAAATACCCCTCCACGTGGGTAGTAATATCGTCCTCAGGTCTGGGGACGACCACGTCCTTCCCTTCCCATATGCAGTCCTCTCGGACTATGGGAAGGGTATCTTCAGTAATAGAGTATATATATCTCCATACTCATTCGTTGTTTGGCGGACTCCTTTTCGACCTTAAAGTCATCCCCGATGGAATAGACCTTGGGTAAGAAGCTTTTCATAGGAGGCTCAGGGAGCACCTTGGGAGAATCTACCTTGACATCTGCGGCCAGGCGAGAAGACGAGGGGCAGTTTGCAGTGATACTGATTTGGAGGTTTTGGCCATCGTGAATCTGGAAATGTATGAAGGTCTATGAATATGGAAATGTATGAAGGTCTGAAGATGGCGTATGAAGATTTGAAGGTTTGAAGTGAAGATATGAACTTCTGGGTTGACAATCAAAGAAAAAATATGAAAGTTTGGAGGTTGAAGATGAAGATGTGAAGGTTCGAGAAGCGAGGTATAAAGATTTGAGAAAGTTGAAAGCCTTTGTAAAGTTCGAATTTAATGAGCTAGGATCAGAAAGTGAAGGGGGCGAAGCTTTTATTGGGGGAGATGTAACTAATGCGCAACGTTTCACTTTCGATGGCAACCAGCCGATGATCGATACGTATCCTAAGTCAGAATAACGCGACTGATGGGATGTTTCGGCTTGTCTGTCATCTCGGTTGTAACATGCGAAGGAAGGAACCAGAATTCATCTATCGTTGCTCATCGTTCGGCAGACCTACTCTCTGGGAAACGAGGGGTCTATCAGTATGCGGGTGAAACCTGGGGTAACATATACCCCGATTTCCTGATGGGTCAAACGAAGCAAGGATATAATTACACAGGCTTGGAGCTAAAGCTCAAAACTTCTTGTACCAAGGCTCGAACAATATGCCCGCCATCGGACTTGATAAAATGATGCACCCAAACCCGGAATGGGTTTTGAGACTTCGGGAAGCGCGTGAACGGTTGCACACGACTAACGGAGGGCCGTGATATGCGCGTTCAACTGGATATCATGGCGCAGATCTCGACCGGTGTCGGTAACAGATCGGTAATTAACGAGAAAGAAAGATTTTTACCGTTTTAGACTTGTACGAGGGGTAAAATTCTCCTAATATATAAAGGGGAAGCTTTTATTTCAAAAAAAATATTGTAACACGCATATCAATGCAATACAAAATTATTTCTTTGCTTTCTAGCTACTACAAAGTCTTTATTTTACTTTTGTTCTTTGTTCTTAATTGACTTCGAATCGAAGACCCAACCAAGGGTAGAAGCCATTGTCAAATCCATGTTCAAGCTAAGCCATAACATTATGACTGGTTTGATTATTCATCATGTCTTTAACTCATTTATCTAACACTCTTGATCATTTGTGTTGAATCAATCCACATATCTTTAAAACCGCGCATAAATTTAATTATTATCCATTTTAAGGGTAAACAATATTGACACCACAAAAAAGAAATCAAGCTTCTAATTGAGAACATTAAGATAATGGACGGAGTAGCCTAAACCCGCAACAAAAACCTATAATGCTACCTTCCCATAGCTCTTGTGAAACAAATATTACTCGACACTTAATCCCTATCTTTTCTTCAAGGTGCATGGAACGTATGGTGGGGTAAAATTTTGATTTCTATTATTTAAATTAAACTCGGATATAAATAGCTAGCTTTTATAATTGCACCCTAATAGGTTGAAACAAATAGAACCATTACATTTTCAATGGACACAATAGAAATGTAAACACTGTTTAGATTCCATAAAATAAAAATGATAAATTATGTGAACCATTGAGAAAGCACCTCAACTCAACATCAACTTCCAACATGATAGGAACCATTTTGGTCCTTATAGGGATAGAAATTATAAGAGTTGGACCATAAAGGCTATTTAATAGATTTGAAGCACTCATTCAAAACTAGAATAGATACCTTACATGATGGTGCACAAGCAATAGTCATTTTCAAACGTTCTACTTATTCTGTTTCATTTTGTATGATATTATTTTTATTAGGCCGTTTAAAAATTACATTTTTATATGTGAAAATAATAATAAATTTAAATTTTTTATTTTTCCCTTAATGTCATACATACTTGTAAAAACACAGAGATCTCGTGGCAAACCACAAATTTTAAAATTTTTCTTTTTTTCTTTAACTTCATCCTAAAACAAATTAAACTACCCCACAATAATAAAAACAAAGAGAGGATATGTACTAAAGTTATTCACTTTGCCTCTCTTTTCATTACACATATGTACTAAAGTTCGATAAGATCTGCTTTTCCACTCTCCGATATTAAGCTCATTTATACCCTTGTGAATGCAATCTCATATCTTTGACGAAAATTCCCACCCTAAATAGCTAACTTGAGTTGATAATATTTCTAAATAAGCATATTAAACAGTTCAAATATTTGTTCTTTATTCCAAATTTGTAGGAGTTAAAGTAGTAAAGACGTTGTTATTACTAGAAGAGTAATGGTATTGTTATTATATATTAGTGATCCTCTTCAATTTGCTTTTCTTATTCTCGGCCGTTTGTTTTTCTTACTCAAAAAGCGTACCAAAGAGAAATGGTATTCGTTTTTTATCCCTTTGCTTGCAAGAGTAGTGTTATTCTCACCAAACGAATTGACCAGGAATATTTTCCATATGACGTGGCATAGCCACAGATTAGGACTGGCCTTAGGACTGGCAGAGCCGAGGGTCTCCTGGAAACAGCCTCTCTACCCTTCGGGGTAGGGGTAAGGTCTGCGTACATATTACCCTCCCCAAACCCCACTTGTGGGATTATACTGGATCGTTGTTGTTGTTGTTGTTAGTATGCTTTATAATTAGAATACTTATAATTAATTAACATTAGGGAAGAGAATGCCACATACTTTAGATCCGTCTGACGACCCTGTTTTTCTTCATTTTCTTCACGGAGACAGAAATTAGTAGAAAATTTTGAAATAAACAAAAGTTGGTTTTAGTCGAACAATATTATATGGCAGAAGTCAGAATTGCGGAGCCAGAATTTTCATTAAGGGCAGTCAAAATATAAATAAGTAATTATATGAAGAAATTAAGGGACGTCAACACATAGTATATATACATAAAAATAAAATATTTAACCTATATGTGCGGTATAATTTCCGGATAAAGGGGTGTCAATTGACTCCCCTTGCTAATGAGTGGCTCCGCCACTGGTCAGAACCATTAAAAAAAGGTAAAAAATTGAAACAAAAAGTGGAATATCCTGTACCTCTTATATACATAAATTGGTAATTTTCATAAATTAAACATTTTCTACTAAATAATGCCCTTTACCAATTTGATAAATTGAATCATGCAACTTAGTAAAATATTAATCAAAATCTAAAATTCAAGAAATGACCATTTCTAAATTTGTAAGGTACAACGTTTTTACATTTAGTTATTGCTAAACGACTGAGAGAAAAATACACTACTTCACCTACATCTACATGTGCTCCATATTAGAGATGCGTCATAGTGTTAAAGTTTAATTTCGATGTTGGTAAAAGATTGACTATCAAATAGTGACATGGGAATCTCCACTCACATCAGTTAATAATTTAAGATGGTTTTTAGCATTTTCCACCGCCGAAATGACTCGTGATTTATGCGTCTTGTACTTTACGAATAATAATTATTGATGACTAGATTCTTTTTTTCTTTCTTTTCTTCCCTTTTTTGGTGGTCAAGTAGAACGTAACTTCCATCTAAAAAGTTTACCAGATTAGTTAGGTTTATCGTAATTGTTTTTGGCTAATGAAAGGAATTTTCTAATTATGACAATGTATACGGTAAAATCGGAGGGTCCAATTTTCCATCGTTATGACGCCTCGAAGGTCCGAAATCACGGTCGAGTTTCATCCCTCGAGGGACATCGACGCTCGACCTCGGGACAATATGAGACCGACAGTTACGGGAAGAAAATGGGGAGTTCTCAAAGGGTGAAGCTATAGTCGACAAAATCTGTCAGGCTAGTCTGAGCCCGTATTGTGGCATTAACTAGGTGTCCCATCTCCTTATCTTTGTAATAAATGCACTTGTACTATGTTGGGATATCCCCTCTTATATAAAGGGGATCCTTGTCATTTTGTAAACATCTGTTGCTCCATGCTAAATATACTAGAACATTCTCTCTGCTCTCTAACACTTTCTCTTGGTTTCGTTATCTTATTTATTGCTCATATTTATTGTGTTCTATATATTGTTCATCATTTATTGCTTATTATTGGCCATAGTCGCCTTTGATTTATTTATAACTGTTAGTCCCCATCGACCACCTTCGATAGCTCTCAGCCGAGCTTCAGACTCGTCCCTGAGGCCCTCGAATAGACAAGCTCGAGGCCCCGATTGACAGCAATTCGGTTTGATCAACATCTCGTCTTTAAGCTCTTATCTTGCTTCTAAGTCTTTCACGAAACATCAACTACCTAACAACTAGCATAAAAATAGATCACATATTTTTAGAACCACTAAATCAAATTTAATTGTTATTACCATTTTTACGGTAAACATGCAAAAATATAAAGAAATATTGCATCAAGGGACTGATCTTAATGATTTAATTTAAGTTTTTGCGAAAAGGTAAACAAGCAAATGAAGGAGAAGAATTCCAAAAACTTAATTTCTGGTATAGCCATCGAGGCTCGGTACTTATTTAACTAGCTAGAAGGTGCACTATCGTATTTACCTCACGGTAAATGTGATGCATGAGTGGCTAACGCATTGCCTCGAGAAGGAACCTGCAATTGTTCAGCAAATGTAAATAAAGCGCATACTAGTATTGTATTTGTCCCTTCCACAAAATTACATAGTATCGATAAGGTTTGCTTTTTTCCACTCTCCAAGATAATGTTTATTTTATATCCTAGTAAATGGAATTCTCATATCTTTGACAAAGTTTCCCACCCTAAATAGTTAATCACTTGAGCTGATAATCTTTTAAGGAGGATTTGGTCAAGGTTTTATAGTTAAATAAGGCGTACATAAATATATTAGCAAAACTAGATCAATGTTGCCTCTAGTCTATGAATCCGTTGCTCGGCCACCTTCGGGTCATGAGAAACTTCTACAGTGGGACAGACAGAAGATCCCTTCGGAAGGCCTACATCTTATGAAAAGAAGTCAAAAATGTTATACTGCATCAAGTTGAAGATTTAAAAAGGAAAGGGAAAGTTTTACTCACCATGATTCTTGTTCTTCTAGTTGAATCTGTTTTAAATTTTCTTCCACTTACGGAAGTCCAGTGTAGAAATATCTAAAATAATGAATCCATTAGGATAGATTTGCTACTACTGGAGGAACCCAACTGGTGGCTGAAATGAGAGAAGAGAAGGCTTGGTAAGAGGAGGAAATTAGTTTGACATAATGAAGAAGGATATCAAGAAAGCTTATGAGTATAATTCTAGGATTCGGGAATAGGAGATGCTGATGTCGATAGAATATCTCCAAAGCGACAATAACAAACCTCTCCATCCAATCACAGTCATTACCATCGTCAATACTGGTCACAATGGCATGATGACCAAGTTTGCTGAGTTTTATCATGCATCCTCAAAAATTTTAAAGGCGTAGAGGTTGATAAAATAAGCATACGTAAGGATTTCACCGGCCTGGACACAGGAATCGGAGAAAAGCCATTTTTGCCATATCGACGGTTCTGCTTGGGCCAAACACACTTGGTACTTCGAGAAAAACTCCAAGATGATGGGATCAATTTCCTTTTCAATCCTTAAAGTGAAAGGGTACATGTACCCTGATTTATTGAAAGTAATCCTTTCCACTTCATTAGGGGCTGAAATCTCAATGTTGTTCCAGCCACAATCTTCTTTCACAACGGGAATACTAGCAGGGCGACTGGAAGAAAGGTATTTACATACAACTATATTTTTGTCGTTTTTGGGTCAGAGGATTCGTTTTGAATATGGAGATCCGTCTTACAACTTATTTGGGAAGGGATGATTGTGTTAATAGAAGAAGGACCAACATCGGGTTCCTTAGACTTGTTCTTCGTGGATGGACCGCCACTAATATAAGTGCATGTATAACCGGAGGAAGAGATAGCAGAAGACATAGTGATGGAAAGTATGAATATGAAAGTTTTACTAAGAAATGGGAGTTGCAGAAAAGCTTCAGTAGAAATCGAAAAAGGAAGGTTTGCAAAAGTGAAAGGTAAAAGTGATGAGAATGGGAGAAGTTTATAGGCGGCAGAATGCAAGTCCATCATTTCCTAGGTAACTGGCGAAAGTAATTGTCGAATCATGGGATAATATCACAACCCAACTTCCACCGGAGCTGGGACGGCGCCAAACACTACTTGCCACGTAAGCCTACAGTCACAAAATAACTATGAATTTGAATAAACATGGTTTAATAAACCTAACAGCAGAAATATCATAATTATCTAATGAAAACAATAACAATACTACTACAACCATCCCAACGATCTGATATCAACGAGTACATGAGCACTACAACGTATCAAAATACAAACCAAATCCTCAATACAATTGTATGCACAATAGAACAATAATAAGGGGAAATAAAGAAAAGAGAGTCAAGGTCTGTGGACGACATAGAAGTTACCTTGAAGTCGCCCAATTACTGGTACTAACATGGCTCTAGCAATAACTACGTTCGATGCACCTGAATCCACACATAAAGTACAAAGTGTCGTATGAGTACAATCGACCACATGTACTTAATAAGTAACAAAACTAACATTGGGCTGAAAGTAATGGCGAGCTCAGAAGAAGACGGTCATAAACCAATATTAATGTCAACACATGTATAATAATGATAGTAATAATAAGTAACTCAAATGAAATATCATAATCAGCTCATTTACATTACAACAATTTCGACATGCTTCCAAGTATAATATTTAAAGTCCAACACTGATAAGAACATTTCATTTACCAGCTAGCATGAGGAATGACACATCTCTATGCCTACATGTCAAATTAATGATTTCACAGTGGCATTCCCAAGTGCTCTCACTCTTAGCATACTCAAGGTGTCTATCTCAAATGCCTACTTTATCTCACACATACAATCACTCAGCACTATATGGGTGATTTGCATCAATGTCCCTCACAAAAGCATGTATAAATATATCATTGTGCCTGCGCTCACTGCGAGTATATCATGCTCCGAATGGGTGGATCCTGTACAAGCACTAATCAAAAGCTAATATGGCCTGATGTGACGTGTAGCCCGATTCGAATAACAATAAATCCAATATGGCATGTTACAGCGTGCAGCGCAATCCAAATAACACTCTCAATATGGCTCTAAGTCCCATCTCAGTCATCAACCTCTCAAGTCTAAAGGGATCTCAAGCTTATATCACTCAACCAACACTGCCACATATAGAAAATAGCAAAAACGTGCAATGTAACAATGAAGAATGAACAAATACTAAGATATGATATGCAAATGAAGAATCATGACTAAGTTTATCATTACAATTAAGTCAGATATCCCAAAACAACATAGTAGTCTCATTAGGTCTCAACCAATAATCACATAGTCTAAACATGATTTCTAACACGAATCATAACTCAAATAATCAAACAAGTAGGGAGAATGATAAGTGAAAATTTTGACTACTTATTAGCACTTTTTTACTTTAATTTTAGTCCGAAAGTGTTTAATTGTATTCCTGAAAATTGATGAAATATGCTTAATTGCAGCAGTATTAGAAAATGAGCACAAAGATGAAATCTTACTCAAAAAGGAATGATTTGAAGTGACGAACAAAAATCAAGCAAAAAGGCTAATCTGCGGATAGCATAATTCCTTGCGCGGCCGCAAAATGCAAAGAAAACTCAACAGAGCCAAAGAGCAATGTGCGGACAGCACAATTATTGTGCGTTCGCAGAAGCTGCGTCAGAGCTAAAGCTCAAAGAGTTACCATTTCGAGCTTGAAGAAAATGCGGGCCGCACAATTATTATGCGGCTGCAGAAGTCAGCCATGCAGCCGCACTCAGATTTCTATGCGGTTCGCAGAAGGATCCTATGCGGTCGTGCTCAGTTTTATACGGACCGTAGAAAAAATGACATGCGGATGCAATCCAGAATTGTGCGGCCGCATACTCCAACTCTTGTCAACATTCAAGCAAAGTGCAGACCGCTCATGGAATTATGCGGCCGTAGAAGCTCTGTAAAGGCATTTTTGCCCGAAATTCCAGCTTTGTATAAATAGACTTCTTTCACGGAATTAGGTCAATATTTGAACTTCGGTAGCCATTCTCCTTTACTGATTTAGGCAAATTTAGGTAACTTTAGTGATTAAATATTAGATTTTTGTCTTTTAATCTTTGAATATGAGTTTTATCATCTTTTCTTCCTTGTTTTCCACTTTACCCATTATGAGTAGCTAGATTCTTAGCTAGGGTTGTGACCCGACCCTAGTGTATAAACCTTATGGGTAATTAATTTTATACTTGTTTATGAATGGGTATTTATTATTTAGCTATGTTTATGCTGTATTTATAAAATTAATGGTTGCAAATATTGATTTATGCCTTTTTGACTTAGTCTCTTCTTGAGAAAGAGAGACCTAGTCTAGGTCAACCTAGCTAACAAGGAATTGGGTCAATTGAGAGATTGATCAACTTAATTAAAGGGTTCAACCTAGAGATAGTAACAACCCGACTTGAGTTCTTATCAATCGTTTTGGTAGATACCCATTTGGTCTTGAGAAAGCCAAATTGGGCAAAACCATTCTTTGACCGAGAGGTACTTAGTGTGCAACATAGTATTGTGAGCTATAATACACCCCATTCAACTAAACAATATGAAAGTCTTTATCCCATTTGGCGAACACCTAGGTTATGGTCACAACCCTAGTCCTTTTACAATATTTGAAAACAACAACAAAAACACAATTTCTTAGTTTCAATTACTTATTTGCAATCTTAGTTTATTGTAGCTATAGAACCAACCAAATTTGTGGAAGTATAATCAAAGATAGTTCAAACTCATATACCGTAATATATACCCCTAAATCCCAATCTCATAGCTCCATGTGGAATTCGACCCCGACTTTGTTGGGTATTACTATTGCATCGACCGTTTCACTACCTCAAATAGAGGGTGTGACTTGGACGACATCAGGAATCCATATATAACAAGATATAATAGCAAAACAAGTTTGGTAATAATCTAAAAGTCAACTCGGATTATTATTACTCTAGTACACGCCCACACGCCCGTCACCTAGCATGTGCGCCACCCCAACACATCATAAATAACCTAGTTTCCAGGGACAATTACCCTCAAATCTAAGTTTAGAAATGTTACTTACCTCAAAACATAAAAATTAATTCTCCAAAAAGCCCTTGCCTCATGAATTGGCCTACGAACAACTCGAATATAGTCAAAGCAACTTAATACCATTAATAATATCCTTAAAAAGCAATCCCAAGTGATAAAGCTAAAGTCTTGAATCAAATATGCAAAGTCAACCCAAAAAGTCAACCCCGGGCTCACACCCCGAAACCTGACAAAATTCACAATTCCAAACATCCATTCAATTATGAGTCCACCCATACTAATTTCATCCAATTCCATCCACAAATTGACTCCTAAATCACCAAATCTCACTCTCCAACAACATAGTCTAAAATCCTCAAATTTCATATCAAATTTACATAACCAGGTCTAATAATCAATGGGTAATCAATGTATAAAATCGCCCTTAGCCGAGCTCCACAAATCTAAAATGAGAAAAATAACCAAACCCTCATTTATTTGCTATGTCCGGCGATTCTCGCAGTTGTAGCTCAATCCATCGCACCTGCAACGCCACATTTGCGATCAAAATTTTGCTTCTATAGAAACCACCTAAGTCCCAACCATGTGCATTTCTGCACCTGCATGACCACTTCTGCAATACACCCTCTACATCTGCGAATTCTGAACTTCTATCCAAATTCAGCTTTTGCAGTCTAATTTCCGCATCTGCGGGCTGGTAGATGTGGCAAGCACCTTGTATCTGCGATCTTCCCTAAGTCCAGCCTGGCCCGTTTTGGCGACCATCTTTCGCTTCGACAGACTCGCATATGCGGATAACCGCCTGTACATGTGGACTCACCCTATCCCAGCCTTAACCGCACCTGTGCTCTATAGGCTGCTTCTGTGGCATCGCACCTGTGCCAAATCCCTCGTATTGCACCAGAACTCTAAGGTTCAGCAATCCTTCAAAGTCACAAAAATGATCCGCCAACCACCCGAGGCCCCCTGGACCCCATCCAAGCATACCAACAAGTCGTAAAACACAATACGAACTTACTCAAAGCCTCAAATCACATCAAACAATATCAAAACCACGAATCGTACCCCATTTCAAGCCTAATGAAAATAATAAACTTCTATCCTCTAAAACTCATGCCAAACCATATCAAATCAACTCTAAATGATCTCAAATTTTGCACATTATTCCCAACTAACACAACGGACTTATTCCAGCTCCCGAAACCAAAAATCCAAACCTGATATCAACAAAGTCAACTTTCGATCAAACATCTCAACCTTTAAATCCTTTAACTTTCCAACTTTCATGGAAAAACATCAAATCAACTTACAGACCTCCAAATCAACATCTAGCTATACGCCTAAGTCAAAAATCACCATACAAAGCTATTTAAATCATCAAAACATCATTTCGGAGTCATCTACATAAAAGGCAAAGTCCGGTCAACTATTTTAACTTAAACTTTCAACCTTGGGACTGAAAGTATCTCAATTCACTCTAAAACTCCCCCAAACCAATCCAACCATCCCGGTAAGTCACATAACCACAAATGAACATAGAAGAGGCAATAAATAGGGGAACGAGGCTATAGTATACAAAACGACCAGCCAAGTTATTACATTCTCTCCATCTTAAATAAACCTTCCTCCTCGAACGGGTCTAGAATAATACCTAGAATCTCAAATAGGTATGGATATCTATTCTGCATCTCTTGCTCGGTCTCCCATCTAGCCTCCTCGATCGACTAACCTCTTCATTGTACCTTCATTGATGCTATATTCTTTGACCTCAACTTCCAAACCTTCCCGCCTAAAATAGTTATTGGCTCTACATCATAAGTCAAATCCCTATCCAGCTACATCGTGCTGAAGTCCAAAACATGTGATGAATCACCATAATACTTTCAGAGCATAGAAACATGAAATACTAGAGGAACACCTGATAGCCTAGGTGGCAATGCAAGTCTGTAGGTCACCTCTCCAACTCTCTCAATCACCTCAAAAGGGCCAATATACCGAGGGCTCAACTTGCCCTTCTTATAAAGATGCATCACACCCTTCATGGGTGAAACTCTAAGCAAAAACTTCTCACCCACTATGTAAGCTACATCTCGAACCTTCCAGTCTGCATAACTCTGCTGTCTGGACTGAGCTGTACGAAGTCGCTCATGAATCTATTTAATCTTCTCCATAGCATCATGGACCAAATCAATGCCTAACAATCTAGCCTCTCCTAGCTCAAACCAACCAACCAGAGACCGATATCTCCTCCGGCACAAGGCCTCATAAGGATCTAACTATATAATCGATTAAAAATTATTGTTGTAGGCGAACTATGCTAATGGAAGAAACTGATTCCATTAACCTCCAAAATCCATAACACAGGCACGTAACATGTCCTCCAAGATCTGGATAGTGCGCTCGGACTTCCTGTCCGTCTGGGGATGGAATGATGTACTAAACTCTATCCATGTTCCCAACTCTCGTTACACTACTCTCCAAAACTGCGATGTGAACTATGTGCCTCGATCAGAAATAATGGAAATGGTCATGCCATGCAAGCGGATAATCTCCCGGCCAACCGCTCTGAGGAATATGAATTCACCACTGGAATGAAGTGTCCAGACATAGTCAATTAGTCTATAATAACTCAGATGGCGTTATATTTCTTCAAGGTGCGTGGTAAGCATACCACAAAATCTATAGTGATGCGCTCCCACTTCCACTCTGGTATCTCCTATAACTGAGTCAACCTTCTCGGATTCTGATGCTCATACTTCACCTATTGACAATTCAAACACTGAGAGACATAAGCAGCAATATTTTTCTTCATTATCTTCCACCAATAGTGTTGTTTCAAGTCACGATCATCTTCGTGACACCTGGGTGAATGGAATAGCATGAGTTGTGAGCGTCCTCAAGGATCAAATCTTTCAACACATCAACATTTGGAACAGGAATCTGGCCTTGAAGCTACATAACACCATCATTACCAATCAAAGCCTCCTTAGCACCACCCCGCTGAATTGTGTCCCTCAACACCTTCAAGTGAGGATCATTAAACTGGCGAGTCTTGATATGGTCCAACAACAATGACTGAGCCACAACACAAGCAAGAACCCGGCTAGGCTCTAAAACACCCATTTTCACAAATTGATTGGCCAAATCCTAAACATCCATGGCTAGTGGCCTCTTTGCCACTAGTAAATATGCCAAACTTCCCATACTCTCAGCCTTCCTAATCAACGCATCATCCACCACATTGGCCTTTCCCGAATGATAAAATATGATGATATCAAAGTCTTTCAATAACTCTAACCATCTCCACTACCGCAAATTGAGGTCGTTATGCTTAAACATATGCTGGAGACTTCGATGGTCATTATAGACCTCACATGGAATGCTGTACATATAGTGCCTCAAAATCTTCAACAGGTGAACAATGGCTGCCAACTCCTGGTCATGCGCAAGGTAATTCTTTGCATAACCTTCAACTTTCGAGATACGTAGGCAATCATCCTACCGTGCTGCATCAATACCGTGACAAGCCCAATATACGGTGTAAGATCTCGGACCTATAGGCAACACCAACACTAGGGATATAGTCAATGCAGTCTTGAGCTTCTGAAAGCTCGCCTCATACTCATTGGACCATCTGAAAGGAATACCCTTCTAGGTCAATCTAGTCAAAGGTGCAACAATGGATGATAAACCTTCTACAAAATAGCGATATCCGGACAAACCAAGGAACCTCTAGATCTCAATAGCAGAGGATGGTCTGGGCAAACTCTGAACCGCCTCAATCTTCTTCGGATCTTTCTTGATCCCCTCACTGTACACCACATGCCCCAAAAACACCACTGAATTAAGCGAAAACTCACACTTGGAGAATTTAGCATACAACTTCTTCTCCCTCAAAGTTTAGAGCACGATCCTCAAATATTATTCATGATCCTCCTAGCTGTGTGAGTATACCAATATATCATCAATGAATACTATGATGAAAGAATCAAGATATGGCTAGAACACACTATTCATCAAGAGAATAAAGGTTGTTGGGGCATTGGTTACCCCATAAGATATCTCCAGAAACTCATAGTGACCATAGCGGGACCTGAAATCTGTTTTAGAATATCTGAATCCCGAATATTCAACTGATGATACTCAGACCTCAAATCAATCTTCAAGAATACTCTAGAACCCTAAAGCTGATCAAATAAGTCATAAATATGTGGTAGTGGGTACTTATTCTTAATAGTAACCTTGTTCATCTGCCTGTAGTCAATACACATCCTCATGGTACCATCATTCTTCTTCACAAATAGAACCGGTGCACCCCAAGGTGATACACTAGGCCTGATGAAGCCCTTATGAAGTAGTTCCTACAACCTCTCCTTCAACTCCTTTAACTCAATAGGTTTCATGAGATAGGCGAAATAGATATAGGTTGAGTGCCCGGTACCAAGCCAATACTAAAATCAATATCCCTATTGGGTGGCATGCCCGACAAATTTGCTGGAAATACATTTGGAAAGTCTCTCACTACCGAAACAGATTCAATGGTAGGAGTATCATTACTAACATACCTCATGAAGGCCAAATATGCCAAATACCCCTTCTTAATCATTCGTTGAGCCTTCAAATGTTAAATGGACTTACTAGGAACATAATCCAGGAAGCCTCTCCACTCCAACCTCGGCATCCCCGGCATCTCTAACGTCACAGACTTAGCCTGACATGGCAACAACTAGTCCATGCCCAAATCACGTCAAAATCAACCATGCTAAGTAGTAAAAGATCAACTCTAGTCTCATAGCCCCCAATAGTCACCATACACAATCGATATACACAATTTACAATAATAGAATCACCCACTGGCATAAATACATGAACAAGCATAACTAAAGAATCACGAGGCATATCCAAATAATGAGTAAAGTACGATGACACATATAAATAAGTGGAACTACGGTCAAATAGTACTGAAGCATCCCTGTGGCACACTGAAACAATACCTGTGATCACATCATCGAAAGAAACTGCTTCTGGCCTGGTGGAAAAATCATAGCATTGAGCCTAACCACCACCTGATTGACCTCCCCCTCTAGGGAAACCTCGAACTACCTAAGTCCCACCTTGAGCTAGCTAAGCGAGTGGTGTAGTAACTGGTGCTAGAGTCATAGCCTAACCTCTCTACTATGCGGGACCTCCAGTAAAATGGGGGAAAAACCTCCTCGCATGGCCCAACTCCTCACACTCGTAGCATCCTCGGCCTAGGGATGACTATGAGGCCTGAACTGGACCCTGAGAACTAGAATAACCACTGGAAAACTTGGTAATGACAAACCCTGAACCGATGGAGCATAGTATGAGCTCTGATCTGGGAGTGCACTCAAAGATGACTAAAATAGATGAGAATTGTATGAACCGTGGCTAGATGATCGACCACGAGAATCTTGATAATCCACCTGAGCGGGCATATAAGGACGACCCCTGCTGTGGTGTGACTGACCTCCAGATGAGGTACTACTTAAAACACCTAAACCACGGGGCCTCTCGCCCTCCTGCTCCTTGCGCTTGTTTACTGTGAAAATGGTAATAACAATTAAATATTTTAATGGGACTCTAAAAATACATGATCTATTTTTATGCTAGTTGTTAAGGCAGTTAATGCTAGATATGTGAAGCTTAATGACGAAATACGAACTAAAATGGGGTTGTAATCAAACTGAGGAGCTAGACGTCTGAGCCTCGGGCTAACTGATGAAAGGCTTCGAGGTTGATGCCTAGGATTGAGCTCGAGCTATCGGGGGTAAGCGGGAAGGGATTAACTGTTAGTATATAATTAAAAGGAGGCTTTTTATAGCCGATATCAAGCAATAAATGAAGAACAGGTATGAAAGTAGTAAATGAAAGAGGTAGTCTCGAGCGAGTAAGTTAGAGAGAAAAGAGAGAGAGTTGTTATTGATCTTGTGTAGAATAGTTGGAGCCACAGCAGCCCTTTACAAAGTGGTGAGGATCCCTTTTATATAGGAGGGGAATCCCGTTATAGTACAAAATACATTAATTGTAAAAGCATGGAGATGGGACGACTAGACATGACACCTTGATACAGGCTCTGGGTAGGCCAGCTTTGTAAGACTTAGCTGTGTGCCTTGGGAGTTCCTCATTTGACTCCAGCCTCGTTCTGTATCATCTTTAAGTCGGACCTCGACGATCTCCGAGGGAGGGAACTCGGTCACAGCTACGCGTCCTCGAGGTCTCGAGGTGTTCTTCTGAAGTGACTCGATAGAAAGAAATTAGGCCCTCAGATTTTGCCGCATATAGATAGTCTCCACGTTTCTCAGAACGAAGCAATGAGATTCTGATACCTGACTCCTCGGTCTTCTAATAACTAGGTATTAGATGCATTTTACACTCCTTGTTACTTGAGTTTTGATTAAAAATGTGTACAAAATAGTCCCAAAGGCTTACATGATGTACTTGTTTGCAGGGTTTGGTCAACAAGGTGACAATTCATCAAAACCAGCTCAAAAAGGAGTGAAACATGCACAAGTACCAAGAAGAAGTCCAAGCACAGTGCAACAGGACCACTGCGGCCACACTCCATTATGTGCGGTCCACAGTGAGGAAGTTCAGAGAGGTGCTCATTTCATACATTCAAGCAATGCGGCCGCAAAGCATTTCATGCGGACCGCAATGGACTCACCACGGCCGCACACGATATTGTACGGTCTGCAAAGGAAAATTTCAGGGAGTTGAAGATTTGGAGCTAATTGCCAATGCGGTCCACTTTCTTTTTTATGTAGACCGCAACAGAAGCCACCATGGCCGCGGTGCATTTTGTTCGGCCTACGGTAGCCAAGTTCAAAGAGCAGAATTTTAAACCAAGAAGACTCATTGCGGCCGCGCTCGATTTTGTGTTGTCCGCACTACCCCCGCAGGGGTATTTTTGTCCAGAAAATTTGGCCTAGTATAAATAGTTTTTTCCCCCATTTTTAGGTCATGAGTTGTATTTTAGCGTTGGGCTGCACTCGTGAACAGTGTTGCTTTATAATTTTAAGTAATTTTAGAGTAATGTTATCATTGAATCTTCAAGTTTTAGCTTGTAATTAAATATTATGGGTTTTTCTTCATCTATTTCTTTGTTTTATTCTATTATCATGAGTAGCTAAGCACATTAGCAAGGGTTGTGGCTCAACCCTAGTGTGGGTATTTGATGGGTCTTGTATTTTAAGGCTTGAATGTCTATGAGTGTTTGATATTTGGACTAATTTATGGTTTCAATGTTGAATTAGTGGTTGAAAATACTAATTTGTGACTATTTGACTTAGGTTCTTCTTAAGAAAGAGAACTTGAGTCTAGGAAAATTAGTCCAACAAGGAATTGGGGCGTATTCATGAGATTGATAGCCCTAATTAAAGGGTTAAACCTAGAGATAGTAATACCCGACTTGAGCCTAAATTGCTTGCACAAATTAACATACCTTATTGGTCTTGAGAAAGTCGATTAGGGCAAAATCACTCAAACTACCGAGAGGTATAGAGTGAGAAGTTCAGTGCATTGGTTATGTCGTAATCTCCAACATGACAACCTAGACTTAGACTCGAGAATCGTTAATTATCCACCTAGGAGAAAGTCACTTCCCTAGTGCCTTTTAACTATTTAGACAACCCTTTAAATATATTACTCTTAGCTTAACTTAGCTTAATTTAGCATATTAGTAGTATAAATTTAGAAGTAATATCAAAACCAACTATGATTAGAAGTGCAATTAAGAGTAATTACGCATCTCCAATTTAGATAGAAACTCAATTCTAGCTCCTTGTGAGAATCGATCCCGACCTTCTCGGGTAAAAGCTGCTCTAACCACTCTCGCTACTATGTAGTAGTGCAAGGTTGGCCCCGAATCACTTTTTTGCGCCGTTGTCGGGGAGCTAACAGTTTTGGATATCTATCTAAATAGTTTAATGTATTGTTCTTCTTTCCTTCTTTGTTACTAATTTGTGTGTGTCACAACTTCAGGTAGAAAATGGCAGCAAACAACCCACCTCTTTGAGATCTTCCGCCGGGGGAGGAGGTAGATGACAATGTTGTTGATGAGGTTCTTATTTTACCTTAAGAACAAAGGTGAGAACCTCCCCCGCCACCTCCAAGAGTAGCTCCTTGAGTGCTTCCCAACCAAGGATATACAAGTGCAATTTTCCTACCCTAGATTCGGGCGGGCAATTTTCAAATTACCAATGTGATGATGACATTGCTGGAGCAGCATGGGTATTTTACGGGTGCTGCCAATAAGAATGCTTAAAAACATCTCAAGGGTTTCGTGGATACCTGTTGGGGGAGCATGCAAACTAATGTGTCCGAGGATGCACTTCGTTTGAGAGTATTCCCTTTCTTACATAGAGGGAAGGTATTGGATTGGCTTGAGCGACTTTCCAACCATTCCATCACTACTTGGGATGAGTTGGAGGATATGTTCATTGCAATGTTTTTCTCACCGGGGCGCATGGCAGCATTGAGAGATAAGATCTTAGCCTTCAAGCAGGAGCCCACGAACCATTACATGAGATTTGGGATCGCTATAGAACAATGATAAAGGAATGCCCCAACAATGATATGACTGAGGCGATGATCCAACAAACTTTCTATCGGGGCATTAACACAACAAACCAGTGCATAGTGAACCAACTTGCTGGGGGCAATTTCATGAATCTGTCGTATGATGAGGCTTGTGACATTCTTGATGAGATGGCTGACATGTCCTCTGTTTGGCAAAGTAGAGCCAATGTGCCACAGGGTGACCCCACGGTCATTCACTTGCATAAAGAGCTACATGACCATGGGCAGGCTATAGCAGAGCTGACAACTACAATGAACCAGCTAACAAAGGCATAGTTACAACATGTTCAAAATCCGCGCCTAGTAAATGCTATGGAGGGTGTCAACATGTTCGTGAACAAAAGAAGACAAAGAGGTCAACAGAACCAAGGGAGTTCGGATCAATTTTATATTGATTGTGGTGGATTCCAAGATGATGGTTATGATGGGCAGAATGAAGAAGTGCAATATGTAAATAATTATCAAGGCCAAAGGGACAATTCTTCCAACCAACAACAATGGAGACCCCAAGGCAATTGGGGCAATCAACAACAACAAGGCAATGGTAATTGGGGGAACAACAACCAAAATTCCAATTGGGGCAATGAAAACAATAATCAAAACAATCAAGGTAATTGGAATGGCAACAACAACAACCTGGGTGGTAACAACAATCAGGGAGGTTGGAACAATGGCAATCAAGGAAATACGGGGGCAAGGCTTTCAAAGGCCCCAATGTACCAACAACCAAACAATCCACCCCCATTTCCATCCCAAGGTCCTAGTTTTTCCAACAACGAAATGGGGAGAATTGAAATGATGTTTGAACAGATGATGAAAAAGAATTCGGACTCTGATGCTCAGTTGGCTTCCCATAATACTTCAATCAGAAACTTGGAGGTTTAATTAGGCCAAATCTCACAATTCTTGAATACTCACCCTATGGGGACACTGCCAAGTGATACGGTAGTTAACCTGAAGTGTGGGAAAAATCATGTGATGGCGGTGACTACGAGAAGTGGAAGAAGCGGTGATGTGAATGCGTCCAAGCAAAAAGTAGTTTTGAGTGATAAAGTTGAGTTGAAAGAAGATGAAATTCCTTTGGTGGTTGAAAATGTGGTTTATGAAAACGTGAATGAAGAAGTGAGGATTGATATTTAAGATGCCGAGGTGGAGACTTAGAATGATGTGAATCCGTCTAGGGAACACGTAATAGACATGCCGAAAATGGTTGTGCCTAAAACCAAGGCTCATTTTCTAAGGCTACCTCCACCTTATCCTCAAAGGCTCGCGAAGCAGAAAAATGAGAATCAGTTTAAAAAGTTCATTGACATGATGAAGAGCATATCCATTAATGTGCCTTTGGTGGAGGCTCTTGAACAAATGTCGGGCTATGCTAAATTCATGAAGGACTTGTGACAAAGAAAAGATCCATGGATTGTGAAACTATCAAGATGACCTACCAAGTTAGTGCAATAGTGTATTCAATGGCCCCGAAGCTTGAAAATCCCGGTGCTTTCACTATTCCTTGCACCATTGGGAGTGCAGAATTTGCTAAAGCTCTATGTGATTTGGGGGAAAGTATTAACTTGATGCCCTACTCAGTTTTCAAGACTTTGGGTATTGGGAAACCGAGGCTGACTTTCATGAGATTGCAAATGGCGGATAGAACTATGAAGAGACCATTGGGTATTATTGATGATATCCTTGTCCAGGTGGACAAATTTATCTTGCCAGCTGATTTTGTGATCTTGTATTGTGAGGTAGATTATGAAGTTCCAATAATATTGGGAAGACCTTTCCTTGCTACTGGGAAGGCCTTAGTTGATGTGGAAGCAGGGGAACTCACCTTCGGGGTGGGTGATGAGAAAGTGGTATTTCATGTGTGCAAGTCAATGAAGCAGCCCAACAATTCTGAGGTGTGCTCTTTTGTGGACCTTGTCACGGCGGTGATAGTTGATGATACCAGTGCAATGATCAATGTGGAGGACCCTCTAGAGGCAGTCTTGTTGAATCTTGATGTAAATGATGATGAAGGCCGAGTGGAGTGCGTGAATGCTTTACATGGAATGGGATCTTACTCTTATGAGCCTAGGAAACTCTCTTTGGATTTTGGGAATAGGAAGACTCCACCAACAAAAACTTCAATTGAGGAACCTACGGTGTTGGAGTTGAAGCCGTCGCCGTTGCGTCCACACATCAGGTTTGATTTCTTAGGCCCTAGTTCTAATTTGCCAGTTATTCTTTCCTCTTGTCTTACTAACATGCAGGTTGATGCCACATTGGCAGTGCTTCAAAAGCGGAAGAATGCAATTGGATGGACCTTAGATGATATTCGGGGGATAAGCCCCGCATTCTGTATGCACAAGATTATTCTGGAAGATGATGCAAAGCCCTCCTTGGAACATCAAAGGAGGTGGAACAAGGCAATTCAAGAAGTTGTGAAAAAGGAGGTGATCAAGTGGTTGGATGCCGGGGTTGTGTACCCCATCTCTAATAGCTCTTAGACTTCGCCGGTGCAATGTGTACCGAAGAAGGGTGGCATGACCGTGGTTGTAAATTTACAAAATGAGTTGATTCCTACCAGTACCGTCACCGGTTGGAGGGTACGCATGGACTACTGCAAGTTGAATAAAGTGACCCATAAGGATCACTTTCCATTGCCTTTTCTTGATCAGATGTTAGATCGACTTGTTGGGTGTGCCTTCTACTATTTCTTGGATGGGTATTCTGGTTACAACCAATTCTTGATTGCTCCGGAAGATTAGGAGAAGACCACATTCACTTGTCCATATGGCACTTTTGCCTTTTCTCGGATGCCTTATGGGTTGTGTAATGCACCGACTACATTTTAGCAGTGTATGATGGCCATTTTCACCGATATGGTGGAAAATATCTTGGAGGTGTTTATGGACGACTTTAGTGTTGTGGGTGATTCATTTGAGGAATGTTTGAAAAATCTTGATAGAGTGTTAGCCCGTTATAAAGAAACCAATCTTGTTCTTAATTGGGAGAAATGCCACGTCATGGTGGAAGAGGGCATAGTTCTTGGGCATAAAATTTCATAGCATGGTATAGAGGTGGACAAAGCAAAAATTGATGTGATTTCAAGGCTCTCTCCCCTACCTCTATCAAGGGAGTTCTAAGTTTTCTTGGGCATGCGGGGTTCTATCGGAGATTCATCAAAGACTTTTCGAAGGTAGTGAATCCCTTATGCAAGTTATTGGAAAAAGATGCCAAGTTTGTGTTCGATGAGAGATGTATGCAAGCCTTTGAACTTCTCAAGCACAAGTTGACCACCACTCCTATTATTACCGCACCCAATTGGAGCTTGCCTTTTGAGCTTATGTGTGATGTGAGCGATGTTGCGGTTGGGGCGGTTTTGGGTCAAAGAGTGAACAAAATGTTTCATCCGGTGTACTATGCGAGCAAGACAATGAATGATGCTCAAGTGAACTACACGGTAACTGAGAAAGATCTTTTGGCTATTGTGTTTGCAATGTAGAAATTTTGGCCATATCATATGGGTGCCAAGGTCATAGTCAAGGATTCCAAATCTAGACTCTTGTACTTGATGACGAAGAAGGATTCCAAAGCTAGACTGATGCGATGGATCTTGTTGCTTTAATAGTTTGATTTGGAGATTGTGGACCGGAAGGGTAGTGAAAACCAAGTGGCAAATCACTTGTACCGCTTGGAGGAGGAGTGGAGGCCTTGTGATCGCCTAGAGATCAATGATTCATTTTTCTGACGAACAACTCCTTTCGGTATCGGTGAATGGTATGCCATGGTTTTCGGACGTTGCTAATTTTCTTGTGACTGGTATAATCCCATGTGAGCTCTCTTCTAACCAAAGGAAGAAGCTCAAATGGGATAGTTTGAATTTCTATTGGGATGAGCCGTACTTGTTCAAAATTTGCACGGATGGTGTGATCCAAAGGTATGTCCTGGAGGAGGAGAAATTGAGTATCTTAGAGGCTTGTCATTCCTCTCCCTATGGTGGCCATCATGGTGGGGCGAGGACGGCCTCAAAAGTTCTTAGTTGTGGGTTTTATTGGCCAACTTTGTACAAAGATGCAAGTGAACTTGTGAAGAGGTGTGACGAATGTTAAAGAGCGAGTGGAATTTCGAAGAAAGATGAGATGCCTCTCAATACCATTCTTAAAGTTGATATTTTTGATGTATGGGGCATTGAATTTATGGGACTGTTTGTGAGTTCGTGTGGGAACACATACATTCTTGTGGCGGTTGACTATATTTCAAAGTGGGTTGAAGTCATGACTTTACCTAACAAAGAGGCCCGGAGTGTTGTTGCATTTCTCAAGAAGAGCATATTTACAAGGTTTGGCACTCTTCGTGCAATCATAAGTGATGAGGGGTCTTATTTTTGTAATAGAGCTTTTGACACTTTGCTTGCAAAGTATGGTGTCAATCACAAAGTTTCTACTCCTTATCATCCTCAAGCGAGTGGCCAAGTTGAAGTCTCAAAAAGGGAAATCAAGAGTATATTGTCAAAAACGGTCAAAGAAAATAGGACCGATTAGTCAAAGAAGTTGGATGATGCTCTTTGGGCTTATAGGACTGCTTACAAGACTCCGATTGGTATGTCTCCGTACCGTTTGGTGTTTGGAAAAGCTTGCCATCTACCGGTTGAGTTATAGCACAAGGCCATGTGGGCTTTGAGGAAGCTAAATCTTGAATGGGATGTGGCAGCAAATCTTCGTGTGGAGCAGCTTAATGAACTTGATGAATTCCGATTCTATTCCTACTCTAGTTCGTCCTTGTACAAGGACAAGATGAAGTACCTTCATGATAAATATGCTCGTGGCAAGGAGTTCAAAGTGGGTGATTTGTTTCTCTTGTTCAACTCTCAGTTACGTCTGTTTCCAGGAAAGCTTAAGTCGAAATGGAATGGACCTTTTTAAGTGGTGTTTGTGACTCCGTTTGGTGCACTTAACTTGAAAAACAAAAATGAGGAGGTTTTCAGAGTTAATGGGCACAGGGTCAAGCACTACCTAGACAATATTGATGACAGCCGCGTGGTGGCACTTCTTCATCTAAAGTGATTTGATGGTAACCTGCATGGTGTCGCGACGTTAAATCAGGCGCTTCTTCGGAGGCAACCCATGTGTCTTTCTTTTTGTTTTTCTTTTATTCTCTTTGTAGTGTAGGATTTATTTTTGGACAGACTGGTTGTGAGATGTTGTAGGATTGTTTTGATGTAGTGCAGGACCAAGTTTGAAAAAATGATCACTCTCTAAAGTTTGCAATGCGGATCGCACTTCATTTTGTGCGGCCGCAAAGGCCTTTGTGCGGGAGCAAGAATTCACTGCGGACCGCAGAGTGATTTGTCAAAAGTGAGGAGTCTCTGAAGTTTTCCACCGTGTCCGCATTGTATTTTGTGCGGTCCGTGGTGGACCACTGCTGCCGCATTGCATTTCTTGAGGTCCACAGTGGCTATCCTCCAAGTGCTTCATGTTTCTGAGCACCGCAGATCGCGGTACCATTTTGTGCGGTCAACGGTGGGTAGGTGAGATGGGCCCCAGGTCCTTTTTCTATAAATAGGACCTGAGGCTCTCATTTCAAACTTTTTAACCTTTTACTCTCAAAAGCTTGAAAAATTACTGTTCATCACTCATTCTTGCACGAATTCAACTGCTAAATCTGGTAATCAACATTGCATCTCACTTATGGTAACTTCAATTCTTACTTAGTTGTTTAATTTTGTTATTTTCTTTGAACTTTTATTTTTCTTAGTTTTTCTTCCTTTTCTTCCCATTTTTTTCTGTCAATTTTGTAGCATAGGTTAGTTTATTCCTGCTTTAATTAGGACTAATTAGTTAAAACACTGATTCAACACCTAGGGAATCAATAATAGGTGAAAATTTGGACTAAAATGTGAAAAACTTGAACCCTAGGTTGGTATTGCTGTTGGGTACTCACCACGGACCGCGGTAGATTTTGTGCGGTCCGCAGTGCTTCTGTGTGGTTCGCAGTGCTATTTTGTGCAGACTGTGGTGGTAAATGTTCTAAAAGCTGACATTTGAGGATCGCGGCCGCAATGGATTTTATGCTATCCGCGGTGCCTCAATGCGAACTGCAATGCATTTTGTACGGTCCGCAATGCATAGATTCAGAGAGCGGGTAGTTTGAACCCCACCTCAATGTGGACCGCAGTGCATTTTGTGCGGTTCGCGGTAGCTTCTTTGCGGCCGCACCTCATTTTGTGCAGTCCGCGGTCTGCAACTTCTGAATGTCTGCAATTTTTCTGCAATGCTTCACTGACTCTGCTGATACTAACAAAGTTCAATTGTATTCTCTTTGCAGATCATGGTGAAATCACGAGGCAAAGGTGATAAACAATCAGAAAGAGGAGTTAGAGGAAAGGGCATGATCAAATTGACCCCGCAAGCCCTGAAAAACATCAAAAACACCAGAAGGATCATTAAGGCTGCTGATAGATCTATTGACCAATCCGGGAGTGAATATGAGCCTTCCTAGGAGGCATCATTAGACTCCGTGCCAGAGTATGTTCTTTACTGGCCGGAGAGGAATAGGTTAAGGGATACACCTCCGGTCTCTCCCACTACCCAAGCATCAGTGTGCATATCTTCTGAGTCGTCTGAGGGCTCAGCTGCAAGCAGTGACAATGAATATTCCACCTCTCTTACAGCTTCACTATTCGGGGAGGGGACCATAAAAGAAGAAGGGGAAGAAGTAGAAGGGGGTGACCCCAAGTAGGAGGGGTAGAGAGAACCAAAAACCCGGAGGCCTGGCAGGACAAGTTCGAGAGTGGGGTGGCCTACCACAAATTCAGAGAGTGGTGGCCCAAGAGGAAGCTAATACCTGAGCAAAATTTTATACCTGGACCTCATTCCTCACAGCCCCAATGTGTTGAGGCAATTCAGAGAAAGAGCGGGATAGGATTATTTCATAGTCCATGTGGAGGATGCCAATGAGCACTTGGTGAAGGAGTTTTACACGAATGTTGTCCACATCAAAAAGGGCACCACAATGACCAAAGTGCGGAACTTGAAGGTGAAATTTGATGGCAAGACAATAAATGATTACCCGGGCTTCCTGGAGGAGGATGAGTCATTGTATTTAGAAAAGGTGACATTAGTTAAGGCTACTCATCCTTGGTTGGCAGAGTACTTAGCAATCCTAGTTACCACCCCAGATTGGTTGACTGCGGGAGTGAGGATTCTGAGGAGGACCCTGAATTTCGAAGCTAAAGGGTGGGAAACATTTGTGTGTAGTAGGCTAGACCCCACAACCCACAACAACTCACTTCCTATCCACAGACTATATTGGTGGCATCAATCATGGCGAGGTACCCGATTAACATCGGGAATGTGATGTCCCGGGTAATTACACGGGTGGTGAACGAAGGTGACAGATCCTATCCCTTCCCCAACTTTCTGACCATGTACTTTGAGGACCTCGATGTGGAGAAGCAGAGATTTGATATGAAAGTGAAAGCAAAGGCACCGTTCTCCTGGTACAGCACCAAGGGTCCCGACAACCCCAAGGATCCCAAGGGCAAAGCCACTACTTCAACTGGCCAGTCTGAAGAGCCAATAGTAGTAGTGGCTCCTACTCAACCTCCTTCCACCAAGTAGACATGGACCCAGGACCCTCTACTTCTAAAGCTCCAGGTATTCCCTCATCCACTACTTACCCCTTGACTGCCCACCGCCTGAGCCAGACCCTCGCCAGCATCAACAACTGGATGCAGACAACCACTTCTAAGCTGTTTGTACTATCTACTTCGGTGGCAGCCCAGTCAGCACCTCCTCTGCCAAAGGTCCCACAGTCAGTGGAGGACATTTTGAAGGAGATTCTGGACAACCAGAAGAAGCTCATAGATGCTGTGGATTCTCATGGAAAGACATTGAAGGAGCTTGCTAGGGATGCAAAGAAAATGAGAATGACTCAGGCTTCAAAAGAGTCTGTGAAAGAGCTAAGGGTGGAGGTAGAGAGGTTAAAGGCAGATCACCTACCTCTGGATCTGTTATTACATGACCCGGCTCCAGCAGCCCAGCCCCAGCCAGAGCAGGAGTCAGAGAGGCCACCCAAGAGGAAGATGGTGATTCCCCATACTGACGATGCTGTCATTGAGTTGGAGGACCCGCAGGGAGGATCCTCTAGCCATCCCCAAATTCTAGTATATGCCCAGGATTCAGTCTAGGCCCAGGTCCAAATGGAGGCACAGAGTACAGGGAGCCAGTCACAGGTTCCTGAGCAGACTGAGGACCCAAACTCAGGACCCTATGCAGACGGAGGGCCAATAGGGAGTTTCTTTTTCCTCTCTTTCTTATTTTGTGCTTATTTTGGCTAGTTAACATTGAGGACAATGCTAGCTTTCATTTGAGGGGGTAGCCCTATTTGGATGACTGTATATATGATATTATTTTTTACTTTATGCTTTCGTTTTACCTTTGGTATGTATATAACTTTATCATTTTATTGTACTTTTCGTACTTTTTACTTTTGGGTCTGTATATAAAGTTACGTTCTTATGTATATATTCATTCTCCCTATTGTATATTCGACTAATTCCCCTCTTGTATATATTCATTTTTACTTTTCCACATTTTTGCTTTCATAGCTTCTTATATATTTTAGTAGATTCTTGTTTTGAGTTTTTGCATGCAATGAGCCTTTGGTTTTCTTAATGCCACAGTTCTTTCCAAAGGTAGAGTTTGTGTGAACCGGATGGCTCTTCCCGATGATGGATGGCATGGCAACATTCTTAAGAGTTTGAGTTTGTTTTCTTTTTGCTTTTTAGTTGCTAGTTGGTAAGGGAGCCTCAAGCAAAGCTTCACTTGGGCCTAACACATTTGCCTTTGATCCTATGGTCAAAAACAAATTGTTGTGTATAGGATGGTGAAAGTGGTGACCTTGAGACTCTTGTGTTGACCGATAATCATCAAGTGGTTTTTTGGGACCATTGCGTTGCTCAAATCTCAACTAAGGTTGTTGTGGGCCCCCGACTCTGTTTCTTTAGCAATTCCATAGCTTGTGTGGTGAGAATTTGAATTGCAAGTCAAAGTCTCGAGCCATTAGTCTAAAACATGCCCTGAATGTTTGTCTAGGCGAAATCCTAAGTGAAATTTGACTTGAGATGTGATTATAGGCTCTCCTTGATCCGAATGATATCTTGAACACTTTCATAACCTACCAATGATAAAACCCCTAGTCAACCTTTTTGAGCCTTAGACCTTTTTCTTTGAAAAACCACGATACAAGACTTTACCCGTTCTAAAAATACCCTCTCTTGGCACCCGATATTTCCTTAGCACAAGGCAAAAGCATAAGTTAAGGGGGAGAGACGAGGAATGCAACAAAGTGGTAAAAGGTACAAAATGAATAAAAGGAAAGGCAATGAAAAAGAAAGAAAATCAAAAAGACAAAAATAATGATCAATGTAGAAAAGAATTAAGGGATTCAATAAAAGTAAAGAGATGAAAGGTATGGAAAGTTGAGAAAGGAGAAAAAGATTTGAAATCAACAAGAAAGAGTGACAATATGTCTCTCTAACCCCTTAGAAAGAAGTTAAATGACTTAAGGGGTGGGTCAGCTAAATTTTCTTGGATTTACTCTTAAGGGGTGGGTCTTATTTTGTTTGCTTAAGGACAAGCAAAAGCTTCAGTTTGGGGGAGTTGATAACTAGGGATTATGATGCATTTAACACTCTTTCTTACTTGAGTTTTGATTAAAAATGTGTACAAAATAGTCCCAAAGGATTACATGATGTACTTGTTTGCAAGGTTTGGTCAACAAGGTGACAATTCGTCAAAACCAGCTAAAAAGAGAGTGAAACATACACAAGTACCAAGAACAAGTCAAAGCACAGTGCAACAGGACCACTGCGGCCGCACTCCATTATGTGCGGTCCGCAGTGAGGAAGTTCATAGAGGTGCTCATTTCAGACATTCAAGCAATGCGGCCGCAAAGCATTTCATGCGGACCGCAATGGACTCACCGCGGCCGCACTCGATATTATACGGTCTGCAAAGGAAGATTTTAGAGAGTTGAAGATTTGGAGCTAATTGCCAATGCGGTCCGCAGTCTTTTTAATGTGGACCACAACATAAGCCACCGCGGCCGCGGTGCATTTTGTTCGGCCTGCGGTGACCAAGTTTAGAGAGCAAATTTTCAAACCAAGAAGCCTCATTGCGGCCACACTCGATTTTGTGTTGTCCGCACTACCCCCGTAGGGGTAATTTTGTCCAGAAAATTTAGCCTAGTATAAATAGTTTATTTTCCCATTTTTAGGTCATCAGTTGTATTTTAACGTTGGGATGCGCTCGTGAACAACTTTCCTGTACCATTTTAAGTAATTTTAGAGTAATTTTATCATTAAATCTTCAAGTTTTAGCTTGTAATTAAATATTATGGGTTTTTTTCATCTATTTCTTTGTTTTCTTCTATTATCATGAGTATCTAGACCCATTAGCTAGGGTTATGGCTCTACCCTAGTGTGGGTATTTGATGGGTCTTGTATTTTAAGGCTTGAATGTCTATGGGTGTTTGATATTTTGACTGATTTATGGTTTCAATGTTGAATTAGTGGTTGCAAACACTAATTTGTGCCTATTTGACTTAGGTTCTTCTTGAGAAAGAGAACTTGAGTCTAGGAAAATTAGTCCAACAAGGAATTGGGGCATATTCAATAGATTGATAGCCCCAATTAAAGGGTTAAACCTAGGGATAGTAATACCCGACTTGAACCTAAATTGCTTGCACAAATTATCATACCCAATTGGTCTTGAGAAAGTCGATTAGGGCAAAGTCACTCAAACTACTGAGAGGTATAGAGTGAGAAGTTCAGTGCATTGGTTATATCGTAAACACCAACATGAAAACCTAGCCTTAGACTCGAGAATCCGTCAATTATCCACCTAGGAGAAAGTCACTTCCCTAGTGCCTTTTAACTATTTAGACAGCCCTTCAAGTATCTTACTCTTAGCTTAACTTAGCTTAATTTAGCATCTTAGTAGTATAAATTTAGAAATAATATCAAAACCAACTATGATTATAAGTGCAATTAAGAGCAATTACGCATCTCTAATTTAGATAGAAACTCAATTCCCATTTCTAGCTCTCTGTGGAAATCGATCCCGACCTTCTTGGGTAAAAGCTGCTTTGACCACTCTCGCTACTGTGTAGTAGTGTAGGGTTGGCCCCGATCAGCTTCCCGTTACAACATCATACCGATAACGCAACCTATGGCGCGAGTTTTTACGATATCGGGGACATCCCATGGACTTGTCTTTTCGACATCATTCAGTGCACTGTCGATTCCCGTTCTTCGAAGTGAAAGTACCGTCGTCGATTCGGCTTCTTGAGAACACATTAATTACACCTGCCGGTAAGCCTTCCAAAGGCATTGATGAGTGTTTCATTATCCCCTATAAATGGGGGCATTCTGGCATCATTTTTCTATCCAAGTGTCTTTCTTCATTCATTTATCCCCTCCTTCTCACCATCTTTCTATTTTGTTAACCACCATGTTTGAAGTTCGTAGCCTTAAGGTTGTTTGGCTACGTTCTTATCGTCCGGGCGATGGCCTTTTGCTTGAGCTTCCCTTTGTCGAGCGAGATTATACCGTCTTGCTGTCGTTGCCATTATTGTTGTGATTGTTATTGCTATCCTTATTGGCTCGAGATGATAGTAGACGGGGAATCGACTTTCCCCTTTAGAAAGTTTATTATGGGTGTATACCCCTTTGTTTCTGTGTAAGGACCCCTTGCGGGATTTTGTAATTGTATGTAAGGACTCCCCGAGGGCCATTGTAAGCCAATATTTATGAAATATAAAGACATGTTCTTTACTTCCGCTTTTGATATTTGCCATGCTCTTGTATACTCTTGTGCGTTTACGGGGATTTTGAATGTATGCCTTTGTTGATGATCGTCGAATTCTTTCCAATCTTTGGTCGACAGAAAATGGATTCTTACCGAGCCTACCATAGTTCCTCGGACCAAGCCCGAAGCGATCCGATAGACTCAGGTCATCGGGACCCTCGAGCCGCATGAAGATGGCGTATCGGGCCTTGAAATCTTCGAGGGTGGTCTCAAAGTGAAAGTCAGCTTCGGGCACCTGGAGATTTACTTTGAACTTGATGTAGATAATCTTTTAAGGCATTGTAGATGGGTTCCTATGAAGAGATTACCCATGGTGGGGTGACGTCCTGAGGTCGAACCTTCATGGACTGAGCTTGAAGTGCTTACTTTTCTTCTTGGAAGGAACCTCCGTGGTCGGATACCTTCTCGAGACTAGAGACGATGTCGCGGACCTTTTGAAGCCTAGCTTCCTTTTGATAAAGGTCCTTGGGGTCGGGTACCACCTCAGAATTCATACCGAAACCGTTAGCCTCCCAGGGCCTAACCTGGGTAGGCGAATCGTTGTTGTTCCCCACATATATATGGGGTTGCTCCCACTTTTTGGAAGATCCCATTATTTCAGATAGCTATCCTTCCTTCTTGGCATCGAGTCCTTCGCTACCTTAAGCGCAAAAGTGTTTGTGTAGGTTCCTGCTTAAGTTAGCTAGTTCCACCATAGTCATGACCGCTACTTCGGGGTCTGTCCGGCAGAGAGGGGAGGGTTCCACTCCCAGAGCTCAGGATCCACGGGAGTTTACCCTGAAGAATATGTCTTCGATAAGAGAGGTATATCTAGAGATAGTGAGGAGAAACTGAAGATGGGGCGAGGCGGCAGCGTTGCAGGTGCTTCCCTCGGATGAGGGTATCACGGACCTCGCCGATGGATTCTCGAACGTGTACTTGTACCCTTTCGCACTAGGCCCACTTGATAGGGTCGTACTCGATTTCTGTTTAAAGTACCAGATTACTTTGGCGTAGATATATCCGTTGTTTTGGTGAATAGTGTTGATGATGAGGCTCTTTGCGGAGAAAGCAGGGCTTGAATTCATGCTCAATCACCTTGTCAGGATGTACCGGCCCTTTCATCATCGAGGTCTTCTAACCTTGCGGTGTCGTTCGTCCACGCCCTTTGTTATTGATGACGAGGAAGACGGAGATCGAGAGTGGATTAGCTGATTCGTCCGGGTTTGGATGACAGACCTTATCCTTGTGGAACTTATGCCATTCCACGAGAAATGCAATTATATGCGTGAGTGGAGCGTCTTATGCTTCCTCAGATTCGCTCATGGTGAAAGCTAGTTTAGTAATCGTGCTTCCTTCTTTTTTGCAGCAATTTCATGGGCCCCGAGCGAAGTTCCCGATCTGCCCGACTGGGTCCGGAAGCTGGTAACCCATTCAACTTGTGACGAGCATAGGTGGGAAATTGTGTCCCAGAGCAGATTGAAAGCAAAACACCACGGTATGTGCACACACTGCTTTTACCTTATCCTTCGTGCATTTGGGAAGGCATTTTCCCCTTTTCATGCACTAATCTTGCCATCGTAGGTATCAGAGGGTCTCCAAGGATGAGGCTGCATTCCTTTGGATGGGGGGAGGAGTTGCTAGCTTTCGAGCTGAAGGACGGAAATGATACACGGGATATGCATTTGCAGTGCGATAGAGCTTTCAGTAGAGCGAAACGGGCCGAGCCTTTGAAGAGGGGACATCGCTCGAGTCTGCTGTACCTGTAGTTTCCGGTCTTGGAAAAGAAATTCCCCCGAGCTATCATGCTTCGACCGAGGTTAGTTCCTCCAGGGCCAAGGGGGCTGGATCGATAAAGGTTTGCTCGGCCTTCGAGGAAGTCCGCCGACTTCACTTTGCGGTGAGTTTTGGCACAGGCCTTCCGTATCTCGCGTCTTCCCTTCCTTATCGAGTTTTTCTTCTGCAGGCCTTTGATAGGCTTAGGTTTGAGCTGCTCCTCCATGGGTCTAGGCTCCAAAAAGCTCTAGACGAGGGTAGGTCCCTTAGGCTTCTTTGCGAGGAGAAAGAAGTTGAGTTGATGCACTAGCGATATGAGGCGTACCAGAGCTCGAATTACGAGAGCTATTTGATGGAGCAGGTAATTTCCCGTGGTATGCATTTCGCATTTTAACCCTTTGGGTTAACGTTTTGCCTATCTCAATTGCAGAAAAGCCGGAGGCTCTAGAGTACCTTAGGGGCGAAGCCGACCGAGTTAGGAATGACTGTGGCGAGCTAAGAGCTCAGGTGCAGGCTCAAGCTTTAGAGGAGAAGGGTGTCTTAGATAAAGTTCCTGCCTTCGAGGCCCAACTCTGCTTGGCTCGTGACAACACTTTAGTTCAAGCGGATATGATCATGAAGCTAGAGTCCGAACTTTCGAAGGTCAGGGCTGAGATCATTGACGCTCGGGGTGAAGCAACATTGAGTCGGACTAAGGCTGATCAGGAGATGACAATTCATTTGAAGGATGCTACTGATGCCCAAGCCGAGTTGAAGAGGGCCCGCGATCGTGAAGAGAGGATCGAGGAATATGTTCGTTGCAGATCCAAAAGAAGTGTACTTGAAGATATCGGTGCCAGGGGTTTTGTTCTCCCGGAAGAGCTGGCTCGAGCGAGGGCAGACAAACGTGATGCTCGGTCACTTCTGTCTGATGCCGCAGAGAGTGAAGATGAAGCTGGTAGGTTGTAGCCTTCAGGGGCGGGGCGTAGACTCTTCCATCTTGTTTGTGATATTTCCAGAGCGCGTCTTCAGATGGAGAATGTACCTTTTCACATTTTGTAAATAACAAAAACTCTATGTTTTGTTCCTTGTGTACCCCTTTCTGCTTTACTCTCGCCTAGGCGGACTAATTTCAGAGTTTGTGAGAATCCTTAGATTCGTGATATGGTTCCGAGGCTTATCAGGTGTGCCCGGGGGCTATTACGCGTTCGGTCGATGCGGCCTTTAGTGTAAGCTGGTGTTAGAGCTCTTATGCTTTTGCTCAATTGTTTTGGGTTTAGTCTCCGAATCGGGCTTCGACTCGAGCCCATTCGACCCTCAAGATTTTGTATCTGCATGGGTGGGCTACAATGGCCCTTTACGCCTTGACCTTGGGCATTTGTATCTTTACTATTTTGGGTTCAGTCTCCGAGTCGGGTTTTGAATCGGGCATAATTGACCCTCAAGTTCTATTTTTTGTGGGCTGGCGACAACGGCTCTTACACCTTGGATCGAAGCGGCCTTTTATGTATGTGGCCCTGAGGCTCATGAAGCTGGCGACAATGGCTCTTACACTTTGCCCTAGGCATGTGTAGTTAACTATTTTGGATCCGGTCTCCGAATCGGGTTACGACTCGAGATCACTTTGACCCTTAAGCTTTCAAATTTTTAAGCTGGTGACAATGGCTCTTACGCTTTTGGTCGTTGCAATCGTTTAGTATGTGTGGCCCTGAGGCTTATTAGGCTGGCGACAATGGCTCTTACGCTTTGCCCTTAGGCATATGTAGGCTTTGTTTTCCTCTCATTAAGGACTTTTTGAAATATTTTTGCCTGACCCATCGTCGGTTCGGGAAGAACCTCGATTTCAAGTCATTTGCGGCGATGTTCGAGCACCTCGGAAGGTTTAGCTTGTAGGCTGAGCAGCTTGAAGCCTTGTGATTTGGAGCTGGCATGGTTGAAGCTCGTTTGCTATTTAGGGTAGCATGTTTAATCGGTTCTTTTCGAAGTAGATTCGAAGTAATGGCCTGTGATTTTGTAGCGACGGTCGGGCATCCCCAAGTCGGGTTAATTTGGCTGGTGCAGCCATATTAACCATAGTCATTTGTGTTTGGCCGGAGCCATTTTTGATCCAAGTATGGTAGTTTAGGCGTCTACATCGAGGGTATGCCCTTTCAGGAGTCTTACAAATGCGACATATAGCCTAAACTTTGGGATCGAGTTTTATGCATGTGGTAAGGTCTTACAAAATTTTCATGCCTGTTGAGGTCTTACAGTGTTTTCATGCCTGTTGAGGTTTGTGCCGGCCATGCTGACTGAGAGAACGATCTCTCCTCTTGTTGTTTCGACCTCCGTATTGAATCCGCCAAGGATTTGAGAGGCATGTATGATTTGGCCAGGCAACCCGAGCTACCCTATCACCCTTGACCCGATAATGTTGGTTGGGCCACCTAAATTAACGAGCACATGTTTTATTTGAATTGAACAAATGAGGAAGAGAGTTACCAGTGCGTTGTTATGAGGTTGGGGCGAGGTTTCGGAACCTTCTTTGCCGAATGCAAGACAATCTTCGGGTACGTATCCCAGGGTCTATTTTTCTCTGGTGACAGATATTTTTATCCTCCCCTTCACAACTTCTTGGAGAGTGTCGGCACTCCTTAAATGTCATGGTAATATTTTGCGGCCCATTCGATTCGTTCTTCTCGGCCGCCTTTCTTTCTCAGAACTGAACTTGAGCTCGATTGCTCAAAAATCCTCGGCGGTGACTCTTATTGGGTAGCTTGGTTGTTTCCTTGCGGAGTTGGTGGCAGTCTTTGGTCCTATGGCTGTGCGTATTATGAAGTTCACATACTGGGTTGTGATTCCTCCGGGAAGGATCCAACTGGATAGGTCTGGGCCATTTGGTGTCCCTGATTTCACTGATCATGAACAAGATGACCGATACAACGACGTTGGAGTTATATTCTGGTAGGCGAGGTGCCCCCGTTGGCCTCGCATCTCCGTCGAACCTGGCTCTGTTGATGGGCCTTCGAGGATGTTGTCCCAAATCCATTCTCCGACTGTGGGAGGTAGGTTGCATCTCGGGGCATTCCTCCTATCTTCAGCGTACGGCTGGTATCTTTCTTTGTTTGGTTTTAATTTCTTTGCCAGGAGCCTGCTTGGGTATACAGAGCCTGAGGGATCTCCCAGCTGGTCATCCTCAACTCTAATTTTCGACTTGTATCGGTTGTGGGTGTCCAACCAGGTTACGGTGGGATATTCGATCAGATTCTCTTTCAGCTGCCTCGAGGCTGCTGAGCTTCATTCATTCAGACCTTGAGTGAAGGCCTGAACCGCCCAGTTGTCGAAGACCGGGGGTAGTTCCATTCGTTCCATTTGGAAACAAAATACGAATTCTCGAAACATTTCGTTCTCCCTCTGCTTAATCTTGAATATGTCAGACTTCCTTGTTGCTACCTTGATGGCACCGGCATGAGCCTTTATGAAGGAATCTTCTAGCATGGAAAATGAATCTATGGAGTTGGGAGCTAGGTTGTGATACCACATCATGGCCCTTTTCAAGAGCGTTTCTCCGAACTTCTTCAGTAAGACAGACTCGATCTCATCATCTTTTATGTCATTGCCCTTCACCGTGCATGTATAGCCAGTGACCTGTTCGTTAGGATCTGAGGTCCCATTGTATTTTGGGAGTTCTGGCATTCTAAACTTCTTTGGAATGGGTTTCGGAGCCGCTTCCTCTGGGAACGGCCATTGTACGAACTTCTTCGAATCAACACCCTTCAGGACCGGAGGTGCGCCCAGGATTTGGTCGAATCTGAAGTTATAGGTTTTGACCTTCTTATCGTTGGCTGCTATCATTTTCTCGCCTGAATCGATCCTTTTTGTGAGGTCCTCCAGCATTTTCACGATGGCAGGATCGGCTACTGATTCATAGTTGGTTGATCTCTCCGGTATCTGTTCGGCCGGGGGAGTAGTTTTCGGTGCTACTGTTGGGAGTCTTTGGGTGGCTTTGCAACTTAGCGATATCCAACTGTTGTGCCTACAACATTTCAAAAATAACATGAAGACTAACTTCATGTTCTTCCCGGGCTGGGGTTTTTTGGGCTTCCTACTGGTCGCCATGTCGTATGCTCCTGTCGGTGTGCGAGGTTTCGTCGACCTGCTACGCGTCTTGCGAATCCGCGTCTGCTGGAATCGGTTTAGGTGCGTTATTGGGGTTCTGTGGTGGCGTGCCAACAACTGGAACAACCACACTATTTTTTCCTTAGTTTTCGAGGTTCTCGTTCTCGACTCTGTTTACTGAGCCAAACATTTTGACCTGAAATCGAAGATCTTAGACAAGAAAAAGTGTGAAAGATAACTTGCGTTGTGCAATGAAACCAGCAAGAAAATAATCACAATTATTTTTAGCCCCACGGTGGGCGCCAAACTGTTTATCGTGAAATGGTAATAACAATTAAATTTGTTAATGGGACTCTAAAATCCGTGATCTATTTTTATGCTAGTTGTTAAGGCAGTTGATGCTAGATATGTGAAGTTTAACGATGAAATACGAACTAAAACGGGGTTGTAATTAAACTGAGGAGCTAGACGTTCGGGCCTCGGGCTAACCGATGAAGGGCTTCGAGGTTGATGCCTGGGCTCAAGCTCGAGCTATCCGGGGTAATCGGGAAGGGATTAACATTTAGGATATAATTAAAAAGAGGCTCTTTATAGCCGATATCAGCGCTCAAGCATGCGAACTTGCTCTAAGAGCCTAGCAATCTCGACCACCTGGTAAAACCTTGTCTCTGTCTCAGCCTCTCGAGCCAAACTATAGCGTAGACCATAGTTAAGGCCATCAATGAACCTCTTGATCCTCTCTCTCTCTCTCACTCAATGGTAACCAACCATACCGCATGACGAGCCAAATCTCCAAACCACATCTCATACTGAGCCACAGTCATACCCTCATATCATAGTTACTCAAACTCCCAATGCAACTGACACGACCCTAGTTCGCCCCCCGTGAACTATCGTGACGGCACTTAGTCTCTACGACAAGGTAAGCCTAACAAATACGGAAAAGAAATAATTTGCAGAAAGAAAATAATATAAAACTGAAATAACAAAATGAAATAGTGTTTAAGATGTTGCCTGGCATATAACAGTACAAGAATATCAACCTAACACTTCCCAAATTCCGGAACCCCATGAATCAGAAGCTAAGAGACATAAAAAAAAAAAGCTCTAACTGCAGAAATGTCTATCAACAAGAAAATACAGAAGGGCTATACTAATACTGAGAATAGAAATGGACTCTTCGGTCTGCGGACGCGGCAGATATACCTCGGAGTCTCTTCAACAATGTCTCACCTCAATTGTGATAAGTCTGAGTGGAAGTACCTGGATCTGCACATGAAAAACATGCGTAGAAAGGGCATGAGTACACCACAGCGGTACTCAGTAAGTGTCAAGCCTAACCTCGGTCGGGTAGTGACGAGGAAGGTCAGGGCCCTACTGAGTTTAAATGAAATATAAGGTTTAACAGTGTAGAACTAGACAGTATTAATAAGTTCAATAGTAAAAGTAACACAGGATAGAAAGAACAGCAATAACTACTACAGAGACAAAGTAAACAAAGAAAGAAATATAGCTTAACACAGATATAACAACTAAGGATCTCCCAGGATACCGTCCTGTAGTCCCAAATATAAATATCCATTGGATCTCCTGGGTTACCGTCCCGTAGTCCAACTCACAGTGCGAGGGGATCTCCCGGAATACCGATCTGTAGTCCCAAATGTAAATACTTAGTACAGGGGGAATCTACCGGGTGTAATCCCGTAGTTCCTATGTAAATGTGTAGGGGGATCTCCCGGAATACAATTCCGTAGTCCCAAAGTAAACATACAGGGGGATCTCCCGGGATACGTCCCGTAGTCCCAAAGTAAACACGCAGCAACAACAAGAAGAATACACAGTTCAATTCAAATTTCATACCAAGGTAAAACAAGTATTTCTAGCCTAGCATGCTGCACGTAATCCAAATAAGGCAGTTTGAGCAAGTAAAGCAATTAAGTCCATTAGACATGCTTCCCTAATCTAACAACAGGCTAAAATTCCAAGTAGTATAAACAGGAAGAAGAAACATAATTGTAATTACTTAATGAAAACCGAATTTTCAACAATTAGCACAAGCATGCACTCGTCACATCACGTACAAGACATTTCAAATATAAATAATACCAAATCCTAAGGGGAGTCCTCCCACACAAGGTTAGGCAAGTCACTTACCTCGATCCGGCTCAAAATTCAACCTGAAACCACGTTCTTACCACGAGTACTCGACTCCAAATGGTCCAAATCTATTCAATTCAATTGCATAATGTAAATATAGCTTCAAGTAACTGATTCCACAAATAAATTCTAAGCTAATACGCGAATTTAGGTTAAATAACCAAAATGCCCCTTGGGCCCACATCTCGAAATCGGGTAAAATTTATATTTTCAGAATCCTCATACTCTCATGAGTCTAACCATACCAAAATTATCCAAATCCAATGTCAAATCCCCAATCAAAACTTGAAATTTAGTCCTAAGAACTTTCCCTCAATTTTCCACCATAAATTCAAAATTAAAGGATGGATTTAAGTGTAGATTCATGGAAATTAGTCTAAACCGAGTAGGAATTACTTACCCAAATCGCCCAGGTGAAAATCTCTTAAAAAATTGCAATTTCTCAAGCTCCCAAGTCCAAAATATAAATTATGCCTTAAACCCTCGAATTTGGGGTTTTAAAATCTGCCCAGGTATTTCCTTCTTAGCGAACGTGGAAGGACCTTCACGTTCGCGAAGTACAACTCTGCTTGGGTCCAGCTTTCCTTCATCGCGAACGTGAAGCCTTGGTCGCAAACGAGATGACCAATTTCCTCCTCCTACGCGAACGCGGGACCATCATCGCGAATGCATAGGTATAAGACCTCCCAGCTTCGCGAACGCGAGAGCACCTTCGCGAACGTGAAGCATTAAACCTCTCCAAGCCCCAGCTCCTTTTCGCGAACGCGAGAACCCACTCGTAAATGCGAAGAAGGAAACCAGAACTAGGCTGCTGCAATTTTTCTGCAATTTCTCTACGTCCAAAAATGACCAGTTAAGCATCCGAAACACACTCGAGGCCCCCGGGACCTAAACCAAACATGCCAACCAATCCTAAAATATCATTCAAACTTGTTCCAACCTCCGAAACACTCAAAACAACGTCAAAAAACCAATTTAGCATAGGATTCAAGCCTAAGAACTCCAAAAACTCTCAAATTACGCTTTCGATCAAAAAGCCTATCAAACCTCGTCCGAATGACCTAAAATTTCGCACACACGTCACATTCAACACTACAGAGCTACTCCAACTTCCAAAATTCCATTCCGACCCATATATAAAAATCTCACTATCGAACCGGAAACTTCAAAAATTCAATTTTCGGCATTTCAAGCCGAAATAAGCTACGGACCTCCAAAATGCAATCCGAGCATGCCCCTAAGCCCGAAATCACCCAACGGAGCTAACTGAACCAACAGAACCAACGGAATTCCATTCAGAGGCCGTCTTCACACTGCTCTGACTACAGTCCAAATTCTTAAACTTAAACTCTCATTACTAAGTGTCCCAAAACACTCCGAAACTCAAAACCAAACATCCCGGCGAATCAAAATAGCATAAACAAACACCGGGAAAGCAGTTAATAGGGGATCAGGGTGTAAATTCTTAAAATGACCGGCTGGGTCGTTACATCCTCCTACACTTAAACATTCATTCGTCCTCGAACGAGCATAGAGGCATACCTGAAGTAGTGAAAAGATGAGGGTAATGGCTGCGCATATCCTGCTCGGTCTCCCAGGTCGCCTCCTCGACCGGTTGACCCCACCACTGAACCTTCACTGATGCAATGTTCTTTGACCTAAACTTTCGAACCTGCCTGTCCAATATTGCCACTGGCTCCTCAACATAAGATAGATCCTTTTCCAACTAAACTGAACTGAAATCCAACACGTGCGACGGATCATCGTGATACCTCCGGAGCATCGAAACATGAAATACTGGATGAACTTCTGCCAAGCTGGGAGGTAAGACAAGCTCATAAGCAACCTCCCCAACGCATCACAATATCTCAAAAGGGCCAATAAACCTAGGAGAAACCTGAAGCAGAACCCGTTCTCTAACCATATAGGAAACATCACGAACCTTCCGGTCCGCATAACTCTTCTGTCTGGACTGGGCTGTACGGAGTCTATCCTGAATCATCTTAACCTTCTCCAATGCATCCTGAACCAACTATGTGCCCAATAATCTAGCCTCACGCAGCTCAAACCATCCCACCGGAGATCTACGCCACCTACCATATAAAGCCTCGTACGGTGCCATATGAATGCTGGACTGATAGTTGTTGTTGTAGGCAAACTCCGCCAATGGAAAGAACTGATCCAAAGACCCTCCAAACTCAATCACACACACACACGGAGCATATCCTCAAGAATCTGAATAGTGCGCTCGGACTGTCCGTCCGTCTAAGGGTGAAATGTTGTACTCAACTCCACCCGAGTACCCAACTCATGCTGAACGGCCCTCCAGAACCGCGATGTGAACTGAGTACCTCTATCTGAAATGATGGAAACTAGAATACCATGCAGACGAACAATCTCCCAGATATAAATCTCCGTTAGATGCTCCGAATAATATGTAGTACACACAGGAATGAAGTGCGCGGACTTGGTCAGCCAATCCACAATCACCCATATGGCATCAAACTTTCTTAAGGTTCGTAGGAGCCCAACTACGAAGTCTATGGTGATCTGCTCCCACTTCCACTCTGGATCTCTATTTGCTGAAGCAACCCACCCGGTCTCTGGTGCTCATACTTCACCTGCTGACAATTGAGGCACCGAGCTACAAACCCAACTATATATTTCTTCATTCGCCTCCACTAATAGTGCTGCCTCAAATCCTGGTACATCTTCGTGGCACCTGGATAAATGGAATACCGCAAACTGTGGGCCTCCTCGAAAATCAACTCCCGAAGCCCATCAATATTAGGTACACATATCAGACCCTATATCCTCAATACCCCGTCATCACCAATAGTCATATCTATGGCATCACCGTGCTGAACCTTATCCTTGAGGACAAGCAAATGAGGGTCATCAAACTGACGCTCCCTGATACAATCAAATAAGGAAGACCGAGAAACCAGGCAAGCTAGAACCCAACTGGGCTCCGAAAGATCCAATCTCACAAACTGGCTGGCTAAGGCCTGAACATCCATCGCCATGGGCCTCTCCACTGCTGGTAAATAATCCAACTCCCCAAACTCTCTGCCAGATGACTCAAATCATTAGCCACCACATTGGCCTTGCCCGGGTGATACAAAATAGTGATATCACAGTCTTTTAACAGCTCTAACCACATCCTCTGGTGCAAATTAAGGTCCTTCTGCTTGAACAGATACTGCAAACTCTGGTGATCATTATAAATCTCACAAGGCACACTGTACAAGTAATGACGCCAGATCTTCAAGGCGTGAACAATAGCAGCTAACTCAAGATCATGGACATGATAATTCTTCTCATTTACTTTCAATTGTATGGACGCATAGGCAATCACCCTACCGTCCTGTTCAATACCTCTCCAAGGCCAATCCTTGAGGCATCACAATAGACAGTATAACACCCCGAACCTATAGGCAATAACAAAACTGGGGTTGTAGTCAAAGCTGTCTTGAGCTTCTGAAAGCTCGCCTCACACTCTTCCGTCTACTGGAACGGAGCACCCTTCTAGGTAAACCTGGTCATAGGGGTTGCAATCGATGAAAACCACTCAACAAAACGACTGTAGAAACCTGCCAAGTCAAGAAAACTACGGATCTCTGTAGCTGAGGATGGTCTGGGCTAACTCTGCACTGCCTCCACTTTCTTCGAATCCACCTGAATACCCTCACTCGATACCACATGGCCTAAGAATGCCACAGAATCCAACCAAAACTCACATTTTGAGAACTTTGCATATAACTTCTTTTCCCTCAAGTCTGAAGCACAGTCCTCAGGTGCTGCTCATGATCTTCCCGACTCCGGGAATACACTAGAATATCATTAATAAAGACAATGATGAACGAGTCAAGATATGGTCGGAACATACTGTGCATCAAATGCATAAAGGCTGTTGGGGCATTGGTCAGCCCAAATGACATAACAAGGAACTCGTAATGACCATACCGAGTCTTGAAAGCAGTTTTCGGGATATCTGGCTCCCGAATCTTCAACTGATGGTAACCTGAATGCAAGTCAATCTTAGAGAGAACCCGTGCACCCTGTAGCTGGTCAAACAAATCATCAATACGAGGCAAAGGATAACGGTTCTTTACTGTAACTTTGTTCAACTGGCGGCAATCAATGCACATACGCATAGAACATCCTTCTTCTTCACGAACAAGACAGGAGCACCCCAAGGTGATACATTGGGCCAAATAAAACCCTTATCAAGCAATTCCTATAACTGATCCTTCAACTCCTTCAACTCAGGAAGGGCCATACGATACGTAGGAATAGAAATGGGCTGAGTGCCCGGCAACAGATCAATGCCAAAATTAATATCTCTATCAGGCGGCATGCTCAAAAGGTCAGGTGGAAACACATCAGAAAAATCATGTACTACTGGGACTGAATCAACTGAAGGGGTATCAATACTAACATCTCTCACATAAGCTATATACGTGTCACACCCCTTCTCAACCATCACTAAGCCTTAAGGAAAGAAATAACTCTACTGGGAGTGTGATCTAAGGCACCCCTCCACTCAACACGTGGTACACCTAGCATAGCCAGCGTCACGATTTTGGCATGATAATCAAGAATAGCATAATGGGGCGACAACCAGTCCATGCCCAATATAATATTAAAATCTACCATGCTGAGCAAAAATAAATTGGCTCTAGTCTCAAAACCACTAAGAGCAACCAAACACGACCGATAAATGCGGTCCACAACAAGTGAATCTCCCACATGAGTGGAAACATAAATAGGGGAACTCAAAGAATGCCGGGATACACCCAAATACGGAGCAAAATAAGAAGACACATAAGAATAGGTAGATCTTGGATTGAATAAAATTGATGCATCTCTATGACAAACCAAGACAATACCTATGATGACAAAATCGGAGGCAACAACCTCGGTACGGGCAGGAATGGCATAGTATCTGGACTGGCCTCCCCCTCTAGGGCGACCTCTACCTCCCCGACCTCCAAATCTAGCTGGCTGAGTAGGTGGGGAAGCAACTGGTGCTGTAATCATAGCCTGAGAACTCTGCGGGGCACGCTGTGGCTGAGAAGTCTGTAGAGCTGAACCCCTCCTAAGTCTGGTGTAATTCCTCACCATATGGCGTGTGTCACCACACTCAAAACAAGATCTGGGAGGACGTGGTGGTTGTGACTGGCTCGGGCCAGGTCTGCTGGATTGATCGCTGAAAGCACCCCGCGCAGGAGGCGTACTAGATACTAGATGTGTATAATAAGGCTCCTCAGGACTAGGAAGAGCTGGAATACCACTGGCTACTAGAAGAGCTGAATGAACGGGACAACTTACATAACCCTTACCATGCCAAACTATAGCTGGAGCACGGGCACCAGAATAATGGCCCGACTCTCGAGACCTCTTGGCCTCTCTCTCCTCTCTCTCCCTAGCATGCATACCCTCTATCCTCTAGCAATGCTCACTACCTACTGGTAAGAAATATCCATCTCTAACTCATGAGCCATGCTAGACCTGATACTGGGAATAAGTCCCTCAATAAACTGGTGAACCTTCTCGCGAACAGTAGAAACTAGGGCTGGGGCATGTCTAGCCAAGCTAGTGTAACAGATAGCATACTCCAAGATAGTCATAAGATCCTGGCGCAAATGCCCAAAATCTGAGTGTCATGCGTCCCTGAGGCTCTGAGGAACAACCTCTCTCAGGAACATATCTGAAAACTGAGTCCAAGTCAGTGAAGCTACCTCATCCGGACTGTCTAACTCTTAGGTACGCCACCACTCATAGGCAGTGAAAGAAACCCCACTCGATCTTGATATACCCATATTGCAGAGAATACGGTGACACTCTTCCAGAAATCCCAAGGCATCATCTGATGCTAACCCACTGAATATAGGAGGATCATACTTCTTGAACCTCTCAAGCCTCCGCTACTCATCCTCTAAAGTCGCTGCCTTGTCCTCGGGCTGACCTGGGAATGCAGGCGATATAGGAATAATCTTTGGGACCTGATCAATATGCACTCGCTGATCAGGAGTGCAGGCGGCGAGAGTTTGTGCTCCTCCCTGGCATGAGATGTGGCTGCAGCAAGGGGAAGCAACCCTGCCTGAGCTAGAGTGGTGTACATGCTCAAGAACCGCGTAAGAGTCTCCTGAAGAGCTGGAGTAGTGGTAGCAGTAGGCGTATCAGGTTCCTGGACTCCGGCAGAAACTGCTGATGGTACCTCATAGCAGCTCGCGCAGGTGCTCTGGCTTCACCACGTGCGCGTCCTCGGCCTCTACCCCAGTCCCAACCTTTGACGGCTCTAGTAGGGGGCACGGGTGCCTGATCATCTCGGGTAGCTCGTGTCGTCACCATCTATGAGAGAATAGAAGACAAAAGTTTAGAATTGTGATATCAAAAATCTCGCAGGACAAGGAGATCAAATGTAGTGGAATTTTCCTAACAGTTACAGAGCCTCTCGTGGATAAGTACAGACGTCTCCGTACCGATCCGAGAGACTCTAATAAACCAGCTTATGATTCATGACTCCTATGAACCTTGGGCTCTAATACCAACTTATCACGACCCTAGTTCGCCCTCCGTGAATTATCGTGACGACACCTAGTCTCTACGACGTAAGCCTAACAAATTTGGAAAAGAAACAATTTGCAGAAAGAAAATAATATAAAACTGAAATAACAAAATGAAATAGTGTTTAAGATGCCGCCTCGCATATAACAGTACAAGAATCTCAACCTAATACTTCCCAAAATCCGGAACCCCATGAATCACAAGCTAAGAGATTACATAAAAAAAAGCTCTAATTGCAGAAATGTCTATCAACAAGAAAATATAGAAGGGCTATACTAATACTGATTATAGAAAGGGACTCTTCGGTCTGCGGATGCGACAGATATACCTCAGAGTCTCTTCAACAGCGCCTCGCCTCAAGTGTGATAAGACTGAGTGAAAGTACCTGGATCTACATGTGCAAAAAGGGCATAAGTACACCACAGTTGTACTTAGTAAGTGCCAGCCTAACCTCTATCGAGTAGTGACGAGGAAGGTTAGGGCCCTACTGAGGTTAAATTAAATATAAGGTTTACCAATGTAGAACAAGACAGTATAAATAAGTGCAACAGTAAAAGTAACACAAGATAGAAAGAACAATAACAACTACTATAGAGGCAAAGTAAACACAGAAAGAAATACAGCTCAACACAGAGATAACAACCGGGGATCTCCCAAGATACAGTCCTGTAGTCCCAAATATAAATATCCAGTGGATATCCCGGGTTACCGTCCAGTAGTCCAACTCATAGTGCAAGGGGATCTCCCGGAATACCGATCTGTAGTCCCAAATGTAAATACTCAGTACAGGGGGAATCTACCGGGTGCAATCCGTAGTTCCAATATAAATGTGCAGGGGGGTCTCCGGAAATACCATTCCATAGTCTCAAAGTAAACATACAGGGGGGTCTCCCGGGATACCGTCCCGTAGTCCCAAAGTAAACACGCAGCAACAACAAGAAGAATACACAGTTGAATTCAAATTTCATACCAAGGTAAAACAGGTATTTCTAACCTAGCATGCTACACATAATCCAAATAAGGCAGTTTGAGCAACTAAAGCAATTAAGTCAATTAGACATGCTTCCCTAAGCTAACAATAGGCTTAAATTACAAGTAGTGTAAACAGGAAGAAGAAACATAATTGTAATTACTTAATGAAAATCGGATTTTCAACAATTAGCACAAGTAAGCACTCATCACATTACGTACAAAACATTTCAAATATCAATAATACCAAATCCTAAGGGGAGTTCCCCCACACAACATTAGGCAAGCCACTTACCTCGAACTGGCTCAAAATTCAACCTGAAACAACGTTCTTGCCACGAGTACTCGATTCTAAATGACCCAAATCTATTCAATTCAATTGCATAATGTAAATATAGCTTCAAGTAACTGATTCCACAAATAAATTCTAAGCTAATACGCGAAATTAGGTAAAATGACCAAAATGTCGTTCGGGCCCAAATCTCAAAATCGGGAAAAATTTACATTTTCAAAATCCTCATACCCTCACGAGACTAACCATACCAAAATTATTCAAATCTAATGTCAAATCCCCAATCAAAACTCAAAATTTAGGCCTAAGAACTTTCCCCTAATTTTCCACCATAAATTCGAAATTAAAGGATGGATTTAAGTGAAGATTCATGGAAATTAGTCTAAACCTAGTAGGAATTACTTACCCAAATCTCCCAGGTAAAAATCTCTTTAAAAATCACAATTTCCCGAGCTCCCAAGTCCAATATAAGAATTATGGCTTAAACCCTTGAATTTGGGTTTTTAAAATCTGCCCAGGTTTTTCCTTCTTCGCGAACGCGGAAGGACCCTCGCGTTCCCAAAGTACAACTCTGCTTGGGTCCATCTTCCTTCATCACGAACGTGATGCCCTGGTCGCAAATGCAATGACCGATTTCCTCCTCCTACGCGAACGGGGGACCATTATCGCGAATGCGTAGGTATAAGACCTCACAGCTTCGCGAATACGGGAGCACCTTCACGAACGCGAAGCATTAAACCTCCCCTAGCCCCAGCTCCTCTTCGCGAACGCGAGAACCCACTCGTGAACCGAAGAAGGAAACCAGAACTGGGCTGCTGCAATTTTTCTGCAATTTCTGTAAGTCCAAAAATAACCCGTTGAGCATCCGAAACACACCCGAGCCCCCCGGGACCTCAACCAAACATGCCAACCATTTCTAAAACATCATTAAAACTTGTTCCAACCTTCGGAACCCTCAAAACAAAGTCAAAACACCAATTTAGCATAGGATTCAAGCCTAAGAACTCCAAAAACTCTCAAATTACGCTTTCGATCAAAAAGTCTATCAAACCTCGTTCGAATGACCTGAACTTTTGCACACACATCACATTCAACACTACGGAGCTACTCCAACTTCCGGAATTCCATTTTGACCTTTAGATCAAAATCTCACTATCGAACCGGAAACTTCAAAAATTCAACTTTCGGCATTTCAAGCCTATATAAGCTACGAACCTCCAAAACACAATTAGAATACGCCCCTAAGCCCGAAATTACCCAAAAGAGCTAACGAAACCAACGGAATTCCATTCTGAGGCTGTCTTCACACTGCTCCGACTACGGTGTAAATTCTATAACTTAAACTCTCATTTAGGGACAGTGTCCCAAAACACTCCGAAACTCAAAACCAAACATCCCAGCGAATCAAAATAGTAGAAACAAACACGGTTAATAAGGGATCGGGGCGTTAATTCTTAAAATGACCGGTCGGGTCGTTACAATAACTATTCTCTATGAGTCTATGGAACAAACTTATATAAGAAGAGAACTGAGAACTCATGCCACGTAAGTGGAGCTACATCGGATGGCCTGCTCAACTCATAAGCCTGCCATAATCTGTAGGCTGCCCATGTTAGCTGAAATGTACTAAATGCAACCCCACTGGTGTCCAGAAGACCCGCTGTACGAAGAATCTGCTGACACCTATCTGGAAAGTCTTGAGCATCCTCTAACTCTGCTCCACTGAACACTAGAGGTTTAAGCCTCCCGAACTGCTCCAACCTCTTTTGCTCTTCATCACTAGTAGGTGGACCAACCTCGGCTCGAGTAGCAGCAACCAGCTAAACCAGTAATACCCTAGGTATCTGATGATCCTGAGCTAGATGCTCTAGAGTATGGGCGGTAGGAGTCTGGGCACCTACCCGAGCTTAAGAGATAGCGGGTGCCGCTGGAACAAAAACCGCTTAAGCCAGGATTGTGTACATAGTCAAAATCTAGGCTAAGGCCTCTTGAAGGCCAGGAATAATGATAGGCACTACCGGTGTCTAAGCTGGCCCAACAAGCTCAACAGTATCTAGTACATGCTTTTTAACCGGAACAACTAGTAGCTCCACAGGTACTGCTCTGCTGTAGTACGAGCCCAACCTCGTCCTCTACCATGGTCCCGGCCTCTCGCGGCCCTAACTGGTGGTACTAGTGGTCGGCCGCCTGATTCGGCCGCACGTGTCCTAATCACGCCCAACTATGCCTTATAAAAAGGATAATGCGGACGTTGCAAATATAACCTGAGTATACTGCCCAGGGTCGAATCCACAGAGAATTAACCTATCAATCACAATTTTTAGAACTACTAAACTCTTGAGAACCAACTTTCCCAGACATTTGAATCACCGTTTATGGTTTGTTTACTAACTAAGATTGCAAGTAAATAACAAGTTGTAAACTAAAATGCTAAGGTTGTAAACAATAATGAGAAAATGCTAAGGTAATGACTTCCCCTATTGATGGAATCACTTCTGTTTATGCTTCATACAAATTGACCAACACACCTCTATCAATCATGAACGCTCATCTTACCTCAAATCTCTCCCGAGTAATCACAGTAATATACTCAATGCACTCTCTCGAGATACACTAGCTAGCTTTAATTAACACAGTTCACTTCAGATTGCACTCAAGGCTTCGTTATCCCTAATCCCGCCTTTAAACCCGCAGTTATAGATCCCTTTTATACTTTGGGAGTAGTGTTGTTCAACAATAACCTAAATATGCACTCTCTACCGAGTTATGCATACTAAATAGGCATCCCTAATTGAGGAACCTGTCAATTAACTACAACAAGAACATAGTTGAACAAATAAAGATTGAAACTAGCAATTTGTATTCACATAAACAAGAAGTTCATCCCCCAATAGGTTCCATCAAAACCTTAGACCAAGGATTTAGCTACTCATAACTATGGGTAAACAAACTAAGATAAGATTCATCATAAACTAGCAATAAAAATCAAAGAAAAGAAGAAAGATGTTTTGGGTGATCTCTAACAATTGTTCTTCTTGCCAAAAATACTCTCCAAAACAATACATGCCTCTCTTGGGCGGAGTCTAGTGTTTAAAATAGGGTTTTAGGCTAAAAATCCCGTGTTTTGCACTTTAGTCCCTGAACTTTCTCGCGCCTTCCGCGGTTCTGCCACGGTCGCGGTGGAACCGCGGCCAAACAGCTCCTCTAAATCTCCTTCTGTCTGCGAGCAGTCTTCACCGTAGTTCTGCCGCGGTTGCGGTGGAACCGCGGTAGAGTCATTTCTCTGATTCTTCAGCCTGTTTTTGCGTGGTTCACTTGGGATATTTCACGGATGGCCTCTCTTTCTTCAATTTTTGACTCCAAAAGTACTCCCTAGCCTTCCCTAGTCATATATAACCTGCAATTCATGAAAAGCACTAATAAGAGCATTTTGTTATCACTTTTATTATCAAAACTATGCAAGAAGGCGGTTATTTAGGGCCTGAATATAGTTAATTTCACCTATTATCAACACCCCATGCTTAAACCTTTGCTCGTCCTCGAGCAAGCTAAACCACACTTCTAAGCCTAACCGTTTTATGCATTACCCCAAGTATGTCACACCCACCATTTTGACGGAACCATCTAAGCAATGTGCCAGTCTTACCCCAGATGCAGACTCTACTGCCATGACACACTTGCGCTCACTCTAGTTACTCTAACATAGGTGAAGACTTACTTTTCCTTCCCGAGTCACATTCCATCACATCAAAAATCTAAGAGAAGTTCCACACGCATAAAATTCAAACACAAGGAACCGAAGATAGAAAGAATTCACTCACTCTCAGCAAAGAACATTCACATGCCACACAGACACACCATAAGCTTGCCCATAGTGTAGTACTCTACTAATCGAGCTGTTTTAGTCAAAGATCAAGAGGTCTTTATTTGGTTGTAATGTAGGCTAAGGGCCGGGTAGGATACATTTGGATGTAGTGACTAACCTCCTTAAGCACTTTTAATACACACTTCCTTTTATCTCAATTTCCCTGCTCAGCCTAATCATTCCTCCACATTTTTGTTTCACAGGTGACCCCTACTTTTCTTTCGGTGCAACTGGCTTCTTGTTTTTTTTAAATGCCAGTGCACTATTCAACTGATTCATTCCTGATTCCCCCCCCCCCCTTTTTTGCTAACTCCCTACCACCCCACACTTTGACTTTTGTATGTTCCTTAGTGATTCAAGTGCTTCTCGGAGGTATAGGTTCAAACAATTAGCTATTCAAACACAGGGATATAGGTTATTATAGGGTTATCAAAGAACAGGTTTCAAGCTCAAAAGGTTAACTATGGCAATATAGACAGGTGGATTCACCATTATATATAGGCTTATACAAAGAAATGCCTCAATCATCTCTAAAACCAAACAGCTTCTATTTCGCTTTGCAAACACACAAGGCAAGTTCTAGGTATCACATGCAAGCACAGAATACAAGTAATAGCTCACACACACTTGGCATGAAACTCGTTCTGAATCAGTTTATCAACACACTCATACGAGCGTTCAAGCAAAGCAAGATGTGCAAAATTAAGGCATAGATTTACAAGTCTACAACTTAGCCTAGACGTCACACTCTCAAGTTCATTTTAGTTGTTTGCAGGTGTGTACATCCAGGGTAGCATTCTAGCCTTTACCCATCTTAGTCCTAACTACAAAAGGAAAATCTACCTAACCTGGTTCATGAAAAACCCTTGGAAAAGAACCGTGGCCAAAACAAAAACCAAGGGGGACTTATTACACTACCTAAAAAGGAAAAAAAATAAAGAAAAAAAAACTTCATGGACTACTTCCCTCAAGAGTACTTGCCCAAGTGGTCCGTCCTCAGGAAGAGTCTTCTACCTTTTTTTTATATCCAATTTGGACCCTCAAGATACCCGTCGACAAGTGTCCGTCGTTGGGACAAGTCAGACTCCTCATATAAGTACAGTCAATTGTATACAAAAACATCAATTTCATGCTACAACACACACAATGTCTATGTACAGTACACATATCACTAAAGCAAGTCTCCCACCCCACATTTAAAGTCATGGCATGTCCCCATGTCATATCAAGAAGGTAAAGAGCAGAAGGGTAAGAAGACTTCCCTGAGACTCAATCAGAGTCGGAGACTGTGATAGGGTCCATATGGCAAGCTCTCCCCAAAGCACGGAACCAGGACATGAACCGGCTCTCAGACCTGGCCTGCCTCTGAGACATGGCATCCATACGCGTGTGTAGGCCCTCCACCGAGGTGCGAAGATCGGCGACCTCTTCCTCCATAGAACGCAACATAGGATGGGTGGACTGTGATCTGGATAAGCCAGCCCCAGCATGGGGGTGCCGAGAGGGTTCGACACTATCATAGGATCTCCTGGATGGTGCCATAAGAACCGGGTCATCATCCTCATCATCGATCTCAATAGTGGTGCGTGCACCCCTGCCCACTCTGATGCTCGAAGCTTTGAAGGCTGCTTTAGGGGGCAACTCTCCATCAGCAGGATTTGTGGGGACATTCTTCCGCAGGCACAATGTAGTCACCAGGGAGGGAAAGTAGAATCCTTTTGACCTCAGCGGGGACCGTATGATCATTTCGTCAACAATAAGCCTTGCCGCATCAAAATCCTTCTTTGTGATGAAGCACCACGTCAAAAGGGCTCTTTGGAAGTTCACATCAGTCGTATTGCCTGAGGGCAAGAACCAGCTGCAAATGACAGTGAGCCAACACTTAGCCAAATGGGTGAACGAATTGGAGTTCAGGGTGATGTGGTCACGTATCTAGATTGGTTGCCCCCCTGCGCAGAGTACATCAGTCATAGTATCCCAAGTGACACCTGGGGCGTCCTGGTAATAGTCGACGTCACCAGTAAACCGGGGCAGCCGCAATACCTGTCGAATAGTTTCCACTGAGGCATCTACCCATGTGCCTCGCACAGTCACCTCCCGCAGCATATGAGCTGGGCAGTTCGCGTAGAACTCCCGTACAAGCATCCTATTCACCATTTCAGGTTCATCAAATAAGAACTCCATTTCCCTCCACCAGATTTCCTCATACATCTCCTCCTTTTCTGCAGGGAGGGCTTCCCTGTCAATCGGTATTTCAGGGATGAAGCTCTTTGAGGCCTTGGCATGAAAGTCGTCCTCTGCCACTTCGGATTCGAACCTAGAATCATCATAAGTAGGTTGTTGGGACGTGCCTTCCGATCTCTTTTGCTTCTTACGAGCCATATAACCTGCAAAGAATACAGAAGAACCATGAAATATATCCTACATGTGCCAACCGGATGGTTACTAAGACTTCACCACCCGATGGCACCAAATAATATCTCCCATTTATTCCATTTAGACACTATGCCAAACCCTCAACTCGTGATGTGTTCAAAGTTACAATCTCCACAATGGCCCCACAAGCATATAACACCCCACACTTACTCCCTCAAGTGAGTCACATTAAAAATAACACCACCATTCACCAAATACAATACCAACACAACCTAGGGTAGGCCCAAAATGCCTCAAAATAGCACCACAAGCCCCAAATTCCCGGCCAAAAAGGTCCCACCACCAAACTACACCGCAGAAATTACCTCTAGGTCCCAAAACATCTAAACAACCTCCACAATTGAAGTAGAAGAAAAAACCAACCATTTTAGCACCAAATAAATCCACAAGAAGCAAATACAACAATAAAAACAAAGAGAAGAAGCAAAAATTGAAAGGAAATCTACACTATTCCTACCTAGGGTTTAACTAAATAAGTTTAGATCAAATTTACACTAAGTTAGAAGATGAAATAGAGAGAGAGTGAGAGAGAAACTTACTTATTTGGTTGAGGAAAAGTGGGTGGTGAAGGTGGAAAGTAGGGGAGGATGATAATGAAGTTTTGTGAAGATGAGAGGAGAAGAGAGAAGATGGAGAGAGGTTAGAGAGAAATTAGAGAGAAAGGAGTGGGGGGTTATTTTTTTTTTGTTTGTGGTTCTGGGCGGGTGGGAGAGGGTTTAGTGGTAGGTGGGAGGGTATTTTGTTTAAAGGGGAAAAGAAAAAAATTAAAACAAAACAGAAAACAAAAAAAAAAAAACTTACCTGGACCCCGTCTGCGTCTGCGTCTGCCGCGGTTCTGACGCCCTTTTTTTAATTTTATTTTAAGAAGAGTTACGCTTATAACAATTTCATGGGTTGCCTCCCATGCAGCGCCTGATTTAACGTCGCGGCACGACCCAGATGAGTGCAGTTAAGGCTCGCTCGACCTCCGTGGTTCAGTCAACTGCAGTTCAGACCCTTCCTTGGGCTCGCTCATTCCCACATACAACTTCAATCTCTGACCATTGACTCTAAATGTACGACAGTCATTCTTAGTGGCAACGTCAACTGCTCCTGACTGGAAAACTTCAACTACTTGAAATGGTCCAGACCATCGTGACTTCAGCTTACCCGGGAACAACCTCAGTCTTGAGTTGTATAGCAATACCATGTCCCCAGGTTTGAAATTTCGCTCAAAAATGTTCTGATCATGTAGCCTCTTCATTCTCTCTTTGTACAGCCTTGTGCTCTCAAAAGTAAGATACCTGAACTCCTCGAGCTCAAGCAATTCTGTGACTCTTGACGTGCCCGCAGCTTCCATGTCTAAGTTTAGTTGTTTCAGTGCCCACCACGCTTTATGCTCGAGTTCTACAGGTAGGTGACAGGCCTTCCCAAACACTAACTTGTATGGTGACATACCAATTGGTGTCTTGAAAGCTGTTCTGTAGGCCCAGAGTGCATCATCTAGCTTCCTTGCCCAATCAGTTCTTGTGGCGTTCACAGTTTTTGTTAACACACTCTTGATTTCCCTGTTGGATACCTCAACCTGTCCACTAGTCTGTGGGTGGTATGGAGTAGCCACCTTGTGGCGCACATCGTATTTTATAAGCAACTTCTCGAAGGCTCTATTGCACAAGTGAGTGCCTCCATCGCTGATAATCGCACGTGGTGTCCCAAAGCGGGTGAATATGTTCTTCTTTAGAACCCCCACCACCACTTTCGCATCATTGGTGGGCAATGCTACAACTTCCACCCACTTGGATACATAGTCTACAGCAACAAGGATGTACTTATTGCCATAGGAGCTGACGAAGGGACCCATGAAATCAATCCCCCAGACGTCGAACACTTCTATCTCCTGAATTAGGTTCATGGGCATCTCGTGGCGCCGGGAAATGTTCCCGGTGCGTTGACATTCATTACAACCCTTCACCCATGAGTGAGCATCTTTAAACACAGTCGGCAGAAAAATCCGGCTTCTAGCACCTTTGCTGCTGTCCTGATCCCTCCAAAGTGTCCACCATAAGTCGATGCATGACAAGCCTGCAAAATAGAAGATTGTTCTATCTCGGAGACGCATCTCCGGATCATGTTATCCAGACATATTCGAAAGAGATAGGGCTCATCCCAATAGTACAAGCGGCTTTCACGAAAAAATTGTTTCCTCTGGGCCGATGAAAGGTCGTGAGGAACTATACCACTAGCCAGGTAATTGGCCAAGTCTTCATACTATGGCGCTTCCTGATGAGTGGTGGCGAGCAGTTGCTCGCCCGGAAAAGTTTCCAGAATTTCCTCAACTTTAATTGCATTTTCAGCTCCCTCAAGTCGTGATAGGTGATCAGCGACTTGATTCTCAATGCCCTTGCGGTCACGTATTTCAAGATCAAACTCTTGCAGCAGCAATACCCAATGAATCAGGCGTGGCTTAGAGTCTTTCTTTTCTATTAAGTACCTGAGAGCGGCATGGTCAGTGTAGACGATTACCTTTGATCTTATCAGGTAGGATCGGAACTTGTCGAATGCGAACACCACAGCTAGCATCTCCTTTTCAATCACCGTATAGTTCAACTAGGCTCCACTCAGCATTCTGCTGGCATAGTAGATTGGGTGCATCAATTTGTCCTTCCGCTGGCCCAGCACTGCCCCCACTGCGTAGTCACTAGCGTCACACATTAGTTCGAATGGTTTCTCCCAGTTGGGGGCAACAATGATGGGTGTTGTTACCAGCCTCTACTTCAACTCCTCAAATGCTACCCTGCAATCATCAGAAAATACAAACGGGTGATCTTTCTCTAATAACTTACAGAGAGGTTTGGTGATTTTGGAGAAGTCTTTTATGAACCACCGGTAGAAACCGGCATGTCCAAGAAAACTTCTTATTGCTTTGACCGAAGTTGGTGGAGGCAGCTTTGCTATTACATCAACCTTTGCTCGATCACTTCTATTCCCTTCCTTGACACCCGGTGCCCCAAGACTATGCCTTCTTGTACCATGAAATGGCACTTCTCCCATTTCAGCAGCAGATTAGTCTCGATGAACCGTTTCAGCACACGCGTCAGATTCACCAGGCACTCATCAAATGAACTTCCCACCACTGAGAAGTCATCCATGAACACCTCCATTATATCGTCAACCATGTTAGTGAATATGGCCATCATGCAACGTTGGAATGTGGCGGGTGCATTGCATAGGCCAAAGGGCATCCTCCTAAAGGCATAAATGCCATAAGGGCATGTGAAGGAGGTCATCTCTCGGTCCTCAGGTGCAATGGAAATCTGATTGTACCCTGAGTACCCATCCAGAAAACAAAAGTGTGACCTCCCTGCCAATCTATCCAGCATCTGATCGGTGAAGGGAAGTGGGAAGTGGTCTTTCCGGGTGGCTAGATTCAACTTTCGATAATCCATGCAAATTCTCCAGCCTGTGACGGTTCTCGTTGAGATTAGTTCATTGTTGTCATTCTTCACAACCGTCATGCCTCCCTTCTTAGGCACACATTGAACTGGGCTAACCCAGCTGTTGTCAGAGATTGGGAAAATAATTCCCGCATCTAACCACTTTATCACCTCCTTCTTCACCACTTCCTTCATAATTGGGTTCAGCCTCCTCTGATGTTCCCTGGAAGGTTTGTGCCCCTCTTCCAGCAGAATCTTATGCATGCAGTAAGCGGGGCTGATCCCCTTGATTTCTGCCATGGTCCACCCAATGGCAGTTTTGCACTCCTTCAATACCTGTAGAAGTTGTTGGACCTGCACATCTAACAAACCAGATGAGATAATAACAGGTAGAGTGGAGTCAGGTCCCAGAAATTCATACCTGAGGTGGCCTGGCAATGGTTTTAGTTCCAGCTTCGGTGGTTCTTCAATGGATGGCTTAGCTGGAGGAGTCTCCCTCTTTTCTAAGTGTAGGGGCTCAAACTCTAGATTTCTTTCCCAAGACCCTCTACCTTCTAGTGCCAACACCCATTCCGCCAAGTTCTCACTATTTACTTCCTCCAAATTCGTCAAACATGCAGCTAGGGGATCCTCAACAATCAACACTTCATCATCAGAATGTACGATTACATCCACATCATCAATAAGAGAGCAATTGGCAAACTCACTTGGTCGCCTCATAGATTTCTGCACATTGAATACAATCTCTTCGTCATTGAGCCTCATCTTAAGTTCCCCGGTCTCACAATCAATAAGAGCTCTCCCCGTGGCCAAGAATGGACTTCCTAAAATGATAGGAATTTCTTCATCCACTTTGCAATCCAATATCACAAAATCTGCAGGGAACACGAATTTCCCCACCTGAATAAGTACATCATCAAGGATCCCAAATGGACGCTTCACAGTCCTGTCAGCCAGCTGCAACAACATAGAGGTGGGTCTAGCTCTCCCAATGCCCAACCTTTTGTAAATGACCAGGGGCATAAGATTAATGCTGGCCTCTAAATCACAAAGTGCTTTCGCAAAAGTAAAGTTTCCAATGTGCATGGAATAGTAAAACTCCCTGGACCAGAGAGCTTTTCAGCAACAGGTCTAGTTACCACTGCACTGCACGTCTGAGTAAGTGTCACTGTGGCCAAGTCTTGGAAGTCAAATTTCCGGGACATTAAATCTTTCATCATTTTTGCGTATCCAGGCATCTCCTTTAAAGCTTCAATCAATGGAATATTAACCTGAATTTGCTTGAGCATCTCAAAGAACTTTTTGTACTGCTCCTCCTTTTGATGCTTGGCCAACCTCTGTGGAAATAGAGCAGGAGGTCTTTTCTTCCCAATCTCTTGGGACTTTTCTTTCTCAGCTACTATCTCTACTACCGGCTCTTCAACTGCTTCAGCAACTTTCTCGATCTCCTGCTGAGTATTCTTTTCTTCCTGAGCAGGCTGGATTGTCACATCTGTCAGCCTTGTGGAATCATCTAGCTCAATGGGTACCTGAAAGAGTGTCTCAGCCTGCATATTGTCACGAGCTCTCTCCTGCTCTACATCAAGATCCCTGCCACTACGGAGACTCACCGCCATCAGCTGCTTCGGGCCCTGATCTTTAGTATTAATTTGGGTATCTGCAGGTAATGTCCCCTGAGGACGATTGTTCAGAGACATTGAAATTTGGCCCAATTGCACTTCAATATTTTTGATTGCTGCATCATGTGCATCTACTCTTTCATTTATGTTTGCATTGGACCCAATCACCTGCTGCATCATTGCTTCAAGTCTTGTGAACCCATCTTCTTGCCTTCCACCATGCTGTTGCTGAGGTGGGAGATACCCTTGATGTTGACTGTTGTACCCCTATGATCTTGGATAAGGTTCCATATTGTTGGGGGGTCTCATACCTCCCATGTTTCCAGCGTTGTACTATGGCTGAGGTGGTCTGTATGGCTGCTGAGTTTGCTGACCCCAGTTCTGATTGCCCTGTCTCTGGCCTCTATAGTTTGACACATAGTTCATGTCCTCAGGGTGTTGATGATGATTATCATGTTCAGCATTCCACGGATTACCAATTGGCTGACTAATGCAAGATGTGCACAAGCCCCCATTGGTGGTATCTACAATGTGAACTTGCTGTTTCTGCCCCGATTCGTCCACCTTTTTGGTGAGTATGCTCATCTGTGTCAAAAGGGTCGCCACATTTTCAGCCATGGAATTTGATGGGTCAAAAGGCACTGAGTGTACCACTGGAGTGATAGGTGCATTCCTCGTCGTCCACCCCGAATTTTGAGCCATTTTGTCAAGCAGACTCTGACCTTCTCTCCAAGTTTTGCTCAAAAACGCCCCACCAGCTAAGGCATCTACAATGTTCTTCATGCTATCTGACAGTCCCATGTAAAACCATTGTCCCAACATCTGATCTGGAATACCATGGTGTGGACATATAACTAACATTCCTTTAAACCGGCTCCATGTCTCATGCAGTGTCTCCATTGGTTTCTGTTTAAAGCTCACTATCTCATCAATTTGTTGAGCTGTTTTGTTGGGCAGGTGGAACTTGATGTGAAATTGCTTGACTAGCTCATCCCAAGTTTCTGTAGAGTTTATGGGGAGTGAGTTTAGCCAGACCTGAGCAGCTCCTGTCACTGAGAATGGAAATAATAACAGTCTGATTGCTTCTGGAGTTACGTTGGGTTGCCTTTGAGTTTTGCAAATCGATAGGAAGTTCTTCAAGTCCCAGAAAATAATCCCTTGTTTTGCAGCAAGTGCAGCATGTTGTTCGTGATCTGGAACGATTCAGCTTGTATCGCGGGCATAACAATGGCAGTGGCTAGATTGTCAGCTGTGGGTTGTGCCCAGTCATATAGTGCAGCCTCAGGCACAGTAAGTGCCCTATCTCTGACGTTTCCGTTGACGTTGTTTACGTCACCCATGTCAATTTCGAGGTTGTGTGTTTGATGAGGTTGTTGAAGTCTTTTGTTGGCACGGTTCAATATCCGGAATATTTTCTCTGGGTCTGAGAGTCCTTCAAGTACTTCTCCAGTCCTTGTAGAGTTTCTAGGCATACACCTGTGCAACCACGTCAACAACCGTCAAAAATTTTCAATCAAATCTTGGTGTAGAGAAGACTGACTATACTAAGAATTTGTTGTATTTCTATCAATGGTAATTGATAATTCCGTTAACTCCCCGGCAACGGCGCCAAAATTTGATCACGCCCAACTATGCCTTATAAAAAGGACAATGCGGACGTTGCAAATATAACCTGAGTATTCCGCCCAGGGTCGAATCCACAGAGAATTAACCTATCAATCACAATCTTTAGAACTACTAAACTCTTGAGAACTAACTTCCCCAGACGTTTGAATCACCGTTGATGGTTTCTTTACTAACTAAGATTGCAAGTAAATAACAAGTTGTAAACTAAAATGCTAAGGTTGTAAACAATAATGAGAAAATGCTAAGGTAATGACTTCCCCAATTGATGGAATCCCTTCTGTTTATGCTTCATACAAATTGACCAACACACCTCTATCAATCATGAACGCTCATCTTACCACAAATCTCTCCCGAGTAATCACAGTAATATACTCAATGCACTCTCCCGAGATACACTAGCTAGCTTTAATTAACACAGTTCACTTCAGATTGCACTCAAGGCTTCGTTATCCCTAATCCCGCCTTTAAACCCGCAGTTATAGATCCCTCTTATACTTTGGGAGTAGTGTTGTTCAACAATAACCTAAATATGCACTCTCTCCCGAGTTATGCACACTAAATAGGCACAGCTAATTGAGGATCCTGTCAATTAACTACAACAACAACATAATTGAACAAATAAAGATTGAAACTAGCAATTTGTATTCACATAAACAAGAAGTTCATCCCCCAATAGGTTCCATCAAAACCTTAGACTAAGGATTTAGCTACTCATAACTATGGGTAAACAAACTAAGATAAGATTCATCATAAACTAGCAATAAAAATCAAAGAAAAGAAGAAAGATGTTTTGGGTGATCTCTCACAATTGTTCTTCTTGCCAAAAATACTCTCCAAAACAATACATGCCTCTCTTGGGCGGAGTCTAGTGTTTAAAATAGGGTTTTGGGCTAAAAATCCCGTGTTTTGCACTTTAGTCCCTGAACTTTCTCGCGCCTGCCGCGGTTCTGCCGCGGTCGCGGTGGAACCATGGCCAAACAGCTCCTCTGAATCTCCTTCTGTCTGCGAGCAGTCTTCACCGTGGTTCTGCCGCGGTCGCAGTGGAACCGCGGCAGAATCATTTCTCTGATTCTTCAACCTATTTTTGCGTGGTTCACTTGGGATATTTCACGGATGGCCTCTCATTTTTCAATTTTTGACTCCAAAAGTACTCCCTAGCCTTCCCTAGTCATATATAACTTGCAAGTCATGAAAAGCACTAATAAAAGCATTTTGTTATCACTTTTATTATCAAAACTATGCAAGAATGCGGTTATTTAGGGTCTGAATATAGTTAAATTCACCTATTATCATGTCCTCACCATCTGTGAGAGAATAGAAGAGTCAAGTTTCAAACTTTGAAAATAACAACTCTGCACGACAATGATGCAATCACCACGTCCAGATGTACTTGGATCTGCACACGAAGTGCAAAGTATAGTATTGAGTATAACCATCTCATGTACTCAATAAGTATTAAAGCTAATCTTGGGGTGAAAGCAGTGATGAGCTCAGAAGAAGACAGTCAGAAACAAATATTAATAACAACACAGGAATAATGATGACAGTAACAATAAGTAATTCAAAGGAATTATTATAATCAGCTCGTTTATATTACAGGAATTTAGATATGCTTCCGTGTATAACATCTAAAGCCCAACACTGATAAGTACAATTTATATACCAGATATCATGAGGAATGATACGTCTCTATGTCTACATGTCAATTGTGTATGTCAAATGAATGATTTCACAACGGTATTTCCAAGTTCTCTCACTCTCAGCGTACTCAAGGTCTTTCTCAGATGCCTACTCTATTACACACACACACAATCACTCAGCACTGTACCAATGCTTGACATTAATGCCCCTCACAAAAATATATATAAATATATCATTGAGCCTACACTCACTACTGGTATGTTAGACTTCGGAGGTGTGGATCTTGCCCAAGCGCTAATCAAAATCCAATATGACATGTTGTGGCGTGCACCCCGATCCACATAACAACAAAGCCAATATGGCCTGTTGCACGTGGCTCTAAGGCCTACCTCAAACATCAACCTCTCAAGTCTCAAGGGCTCTCAATCTCATATCACTCAGCCAACAGTACCACATATGGAAAACAGCAACAACATGCAATGCAACAATGAATGATGAACATAGATTGAATATGATATGTAAATGAAAAATCATGGCTGAGTGTATAATTACAGTTAAGTCGGATAGCCCAAAACAATAAAGATAGTATCATTAGAACTCAACTAAATAATCACGTAGCCTAAACATGATTTCTAACATAAATCATAGCTTAGATAATCAAATAAGTAGGGAGGAGCCCAGCGCCATTTCCTCCCCTTGAGGATTTTCTTGGACCTCTGGCTCAAACAACAGAGAATGTACAACCTTCCTCCATGAAAAGACTCTCCTCACTCTCACCTCCACACTCTCTTCACTCACCTCTCACACATACATAGATACAGGAATAATGAGAGAAAAACATAGGCTAAAAACGGACAAAAAGAGAGATAGAGAGAGGACGAAACACCATAAACTCTTTTTGGCCAAGAGCAACGTCTCTGCGGCTGGTCTTCTTCTTCTTTCTCAGAAAAAATGAAACACCATAAACTCACATCTTTTCAACACCAAAAACCATCCCCAAATTTCAGCCTAAAACACCTCTAAAATATCCCAAAAATAGCTGAAAACCAGATCTAAAATACCCCAAAATCTGCCCTAAAACTCACCTCCATAACAACCAATATTCATCTCCAAAGTTGCTGAGAAAATGCAGCAACTCTCCTCCCCAAACCATCCATGAAATTCACCTCCAAAACACCTTTAAACTAGCTCCAAAATAGCAATATCTTACAGCCGAACCCAGCTGGAAAATACAGTAATAAGCACCATTAAAACCATCGTAATTCTTCCCCAAGGTAGCGTGTAATTGGGTTTGAGCCAGATTCGATTTGACATCGAGGTTCGGCGTGGCTTTCAGTTGGCTGGACCGTGCGCTCTCAGCTTTGTCAGAGGCTCTTTTTTCTATATTTGTTGGAAGCTCTTGCAAACATTGAAAGCTAATCAAAAGATCCATTTTTAATCTATTGTTTTCAATATAATAGTAGATCTGTTGTGACTTTAAAAAAAATAAGTAAGGAGAAGAAGGATATAACAATATATGACAACAAAACAAGTATGGAAATCTTCTAAAAGTCAACTCGGATCATGATTACCCGGTGCACACCCACACTCCTGTCACCTAGCATGTGCGTCACCCCAAAACATCACAAATAACATAGTTCCCAGGGATAATTACCCTCAAATCCAAGTTTAGAAATGTTACTTGACTCATAATGCGCAAATCAATACTCCAAAAAGTCCTTGCCTCGTGAATCAGTCTTCGATCGACTCGAATCTAGTCAAAACAACTTAATACCATCAATAATAGCCATAGAAAACAATCCCAAATGATAAAGCTAAAGTCTTGAACCAAATCTGCAAAGTCAACCCAAAAAGTCAATCCTAGGACCACACCCCGGAACCCGACATAATTTATAAATTTCGAATACCCATTCAATTACAAATCCAACCATACTATTTTCGTCCAATTTTATCAACAAATCGACCCCCAAATTACCGAATCTCACTCTCCAACAACATAGTGTAAAATCCCCAAATTTCACTTCCGATTCTCATAAACTAGGTGTAATAATCAAAGGGTAATCAATATCTAACATCAAAAGTGATTAAACTTCACTTACCTCTTCAATTGCAGCAAAACGTCTCCCAAAAATTGCCCTTAGTCGAGCTCCACAAATCAAAAATGAAATAAAAAACCAAACCCTAATTTATATGCTCTGCCCATCAATTCTCACACCTGCGGCTCAATCCGTCACACTTGTGACGCCTCTTTCATGGTCAAAATTTTGCTTATGCGAAAACCACTTAAGTCCCAGGCACCTGTGGGACCGGTTCTGCGATCTACCCTTTACATCTGCGAATTCCCAGCTTTCGTCCAAATTCCGCTTCTACGGTCTAACTTCCATATCTACGGGCTCGCAGATGCGGCAACCACCTCACATCTACGATCTTACCCAATTCCAGCCTAGCCCCGATTCTAGCACTACAAAAAAAAACAGCATTTAACGATGGACAATATCTGTCGCTAAAGAGCTTTTTTTCGTCGTCAAGCCGGATTAGCGACTGCTTTTCCTATGTTGCTGATTTGCTCGTTGCTAAGCTCTTAGCGACTGAAAAATTGAATCCGTCACCAAATAGCGACGTTTTAGCGACAAATACTATCCATTGCTACATTTAGCGACAGAAATTTCGTCGCCATATTAGCAAATTGTGTCGCTAAATTCATAAAGCATTTCGTCGTTGGTATACTTTTGCGACGGAAAGTCGGTCGCTAATCCATCGCCAAATATTTTTAGAGTCATTTCATCTTTGCTTTTGGAGACAAAAATCGTCGGTTGCAATCTGTCGCTATATTATTTTATATATTTATTTTTGTTAAGAAAAATATCCGTCGCAATCTATCGCAATATCTTTCCCTTTTAGATCTTTTTTATTTATTATTTTAAATTTTCTCTGCTCATGCATTTTGAATGTAAATTATTAGATATCCTTAATAATAGGTAAAGATCATATAAATTAACATACTTCAAGGTCCAAAATGATATCAAAATGCATATAGCTATTACAATTAAGTTTGAATCATCTCTAAAACCAACAATAACTATGCGCTCTGTTAGTGCAGGAATCAAACGCATCGCTCTGTTAGTGCAGGAATCAAACGCATCATTAACTCATCCAGATTCCCTATTGATGTTGATTGAGTACTCGAAGGTGGTATTGATGATGAAGCATCTGATCCAGAAGAACCACGAAGATTCGGCTCATAATAGCATTTTGCTTGAGATCCAAGACCATATAATCTTCTCTTCTTTTCCCCTCTCGCGGCTTCATAATATGCTTTACATTGGTCAATATCAGATCGAGTTTGTGTTTGTTCCCATAATATTTCCTGATATCTTTCCTGTAAAAAAGTGTAATAAGTAGTAAAATTAAAACAGTCAAAAATGTTGAGCATTTAATTAACCAATGGAGAGGATGCAACTTTTCATATTTGCTGCTATATGCAAGGACAAAATTATGGGAGGATAAAAGTCCCAACAAAATATTATATGATACTATAATCATAATCTAATCTTTATCTACAACATCCTAATATTGGAAAATTAAGCTAGAACCTTCCAAGTTCCTGTTTTCTTCCTATTTGCAGGCTTATTCTGATTATCCACAGTCCTATCCTCGGTATTGAGATCTTCTTCTACCATTGCATAACAAAGAAGAAAAATAATACTTTATTGATTTGGTTTTTGTCACTCCAATAATTATCAGAAACAAGTCGTTAAAATTAATTTGGAGGGAGCCAAAAGATTTAGCTAATGGATCAACCCTTTGTTTTTCTTAGATAAAATATCTCAAAACTCCAAACCACTCTATTCTAAAGTTCATTCACATAACCAAAGATACGTTATTGTTGGTAGTATTAGATGCAATTTGGTTTTGGATGTACCAAACTCATTAGCTTTAAAAACAGCAAAAATGCAAAAGCCACTTACAAAACACTAATTTTGGAATCCACCTCAAGGAAGAAGTCCCATTTCAAATTGGATAGTAGTTACCAGATTAGATAAAAAAATATTGAAATTTTTATTAAATGCCACAAAGCAAACATGTTGATAGAGAGCAGCTTCACTATCTCTTTTTACATTGTAGTAAATAAGATTATAAAATATTGGACTTACTTTCACGATTCGAGCTTTCTCATCAAGAAAAGATTTTCCATCATGCCCATGTGTATGGACGTACAAATGTATTTCACTTGGTGTTGGGTCTCGACCCTTCTCAACAGCCTATACAAAAAATAATGTATTTTTCTTGTTTAGAGATGTTTCTATGCAGTAACAAAATTTAGAATTTTTTTATAGCTAATAAATGATGGAGAAACAACAATTTAAACTTTAAAATAAGTAACAGTGGCAACACTCAGCAGTAGTAGTAATTAGTTTTCTTCCTTTACATCTAAATAACATTGGCAGCAGTTATAGTCTATATTCTAAAATGACAGTCAAGTTAGATTAACAATTCATTCTTCCCCTTCGAAGAGTGATTTTCTTTGGAAACGACATTGAAGATTTTTGGAACATGGGGATGACTATTGTATTAGCAACAACAGAATAAAGCTTAATAAAATTCTACCTAAGGAACATGAGAAAGAAGCACAAAGGAAACATGTAGTAGTACAGAATATATAATAGCAATCGGTTATTAGAATAAGCAGAAAGATAACTAGTGATAAGGTAGTATGTGCAGAGTGATAGATCTACAACTTCTTCTTAATTTTTCACATATATTTACAAGTGAAACCCCTATATTCTCTGGTATTCAATAAGGAATATCGTCTTTCTCCGGAGGTCAAATAAATTACTACATCTTGTTCAAGTTTAAAATACTAATATTTTTTAATAAGTAGTAGTACTTAAACAAACACCACCCAACCCTCTTTTTTTAAAGTAAAAAAATCACACATACTTAATTGCAAGATACTTTAAAATAATTAATCAATCAACCTTGACCACCAGGTTTTTTCCTCTAACAAGTTATTGGCAAACACAAACTAGAATTCAGCTAAGAGAAACTCAATCAAAGCAAAGTAGTAAACACATTAGCATAGTATATTCTCCTTTTATGTGGAAGAAGAAAAATAAAGATGTGTACCACTACAGATTTCCAAACATTTCAATCAATGCTACTACCTTGAAAGGAAATATGGTAAATATATTTTTAAGGACATACAAAATAAGATAAATTTACTTGGTCCCTGTAAAAAACAGAACAACCAATTAGACATGAAAGTTCCAACGGAATGAGCACCATAACAATGTTGTAAATAAACATGAAGGTAGGTGCAGAGAAACATCAGCTGGGCGTCACATTCTTCAATAATAGACTGACTGGCTACTCACCTAGAACTGGTCGCACAGAGAGAGCTCTAGATACATATAGAGAAACATATACACACAGAGAGAGGGGAGAGATAGAAGTAGAGAGAGTTTACCTAAACTTGATTTAACTACTCGTACAAGCGACGACGATGTTAATTGAGAAGAAATAGAGCTTCACATATCATCACAAGCGGTGAAAGCACCCTATGAAACAAAAAACATAAATTAAATTTCTAATACAAAATTTATCAAAAGCTGTGTGAAGAAATTTTTTGTAGATCTGGGCAAAAAATTAAGAAGACAAGCAAGAGAAGATTAATTAGGCCACCAAAAGAATCTGTTAGTTTCATATATTAAACAAAACATCTATTAGACAAATATACTTGATAATATACACAAATTGGTGGCTTACCTATTTTGGTACCCAAAATTAGTACTAAGCATAAGAAAGAGAAGAAGAAACAAAGCCATCTACAAACTTTAGATTTACGTTGGCTACTAATTTTTGCGCTTGTTCTTGAAATACCTTACCCAGTTTATCTCCCAATTGATTTTTCTCTCCCTATGAAACAAAAAATACAAATTAAATTTCTAATACGAAATTTGTTTAAAGCTATGTAAAGAATTTTTTTGTAGATTTGGACAAAAAATTAAGAAGATAAGCAGAAGAAGATTAATTAAACTACCAAAGGAATCTACCAAAAAATTCTCGAAACCTTTAAATTCACGAAGATGGCGGTCTATAGAGCCATTTTCGTGTCAAAATTGACACAAAAATCGGATTGTTATAAGCTTTCATGATATAAAGAAACAACCAAAAGGATGAAACCACATCAGATGACAAAAATCTTTCCAACAAAAATCGAAAACATAATATTTTCTAAGCTACAATACTCCAATAACTGTAATATAAAACTCCAACAAAATACCAGTGTTCACTTGAAGTTTTAATTTTATCACATCTAAAGTTAAGAATAACCCAAAATCTGATTCTTATAAAGTTTCATAAAGTAACAATCAAAGACATGAAATCAATTCAACAAAAAAGTCCCAAAATACAAATTTTGCTAAGCTATATAAATAAATCTCCCAAAGAGATACTAGTTTCAAATAAATCTGATTTTTATCACAAATGATAACAAAAGATTAGTGCTAAGCTTATTGAAGAAGAAATAAAGCCATCTACAAACCTTAGATTCACATTGGCTAATGATTTTTGTTCTTGTTCTTGAAAACCCTCATCGTGTGTCTTCTACTGATTTTGCCCTCAGCCGCCTAGTTTTGCTCACTCGTGTGTTTCTGCTGTTTTAGAAGAGACTGATATTTTTACCAAATTTGTGCCCTAGGAAAAATAATAAAGTTGTCTTCAGCGATGGATTTAGCTATGGATAGGGTTCCGTCGCTAACAATAATATTACTGTTTATTAAAAAATACATTATCGACGAAAATTTCCGCAGCAAGGAGTTTTAAAATATTTTAATAAAAAAATTAAGGCTAGCGACGGATTTTCCGTTGCTAAATCCGTCGCTGAAGTAAAATAAATTTTGTCGCTCAGCTTTTATCGCTAAATCCGTAGGTAAATTGAGGGCGCCAATATTTAGCACCAACAATTAGCGACAACTTTCGATTTTGTCGCTATTTCGTCGCTATATTAGATGCTAACTATTTTTTTTTGCTTTTTTTGCAATGAAACTTTTATTCCGTAGCCAATCCGTCGCTAATTGTTGTTTTTTTTGTAGTGTACGACCATCTTCCACTTTGGCGGACTCACATCTGCGGATACCCGCCAGCACCTGCGGACTCGGCCTAGCCCATCCTTATCTGCACCTATGGTCCATATGCCGTTTTTGCGGCGTCGCACCTGCGGTAAATCCTTCGCGGGTGTGACTGCACCAAAACTCCCAAGCTTCAGCTATCCTTCAAAGTCCAAAAATGATCCGCCAATCACCTGAATCACACCTGAGGGCCCCGGGACCCCATCCAAACATATCAACAAGTCCTAACATACAATACGAACTTACTCGAAGCCTCAAATCACATCAAACAATAGCAACAACAACAATAAATCCAGTGTAATCCAATAAGTGAGATACATTAAAAAAACATCAAAATTACGAATCACACCCAAATTCAAGCCTAATAAAACTAATGAACTTCTGACTTCTAAAACTCATGCCGAATCATATCAAATCAACTCCAAATGATCTCAAATTTTGTACACTAGTCCCAAATGACACAACGGACCTATTACAACTCTCAGAACAAAATATCCGCACCTGATATCAATAAAGTCAACTCTCGGTCAAACCTCTCAACTTTTCAATCCTTCAACTTTTCAACTTTCGCCAAAAAATATCAAATCAACCTATGAACCCCAGATCAATATTCGAACATACACCTAAGTAAATCACCATACGTTGCTATTAAAATCATCAAAATAGCATTCCGAAGTCGTCTATACAAAAGTCAAATTCCGGTCAACTCTTTCAACTTAAGCTTTCAACCTTGGGACTAAGTGTCTCAATTCACTCTGAAACTCTTCCAAAAATCAATCCAACCATCATGGCATGTCACATAACAACAACTGAACATAGAAGAGGCAATAAATAAGGGAGCGGGGCTACAATACATAAAAATAATCGACCGGGTCGTTATAGATAAACATGTTCGGCTCATTAAATGTAAGGAGACGTGCATCCTTTCAAGTGTCAGAAATCATTTACGAACTTTTTCGCCAAGAAAAAGAATCTTATCTACTTTCCGATAACATCTAGTTTAGTCATCAAAAAATAGGAGTACTATCTATATGGGGTAAAAATTGATGAATGGCAGGCAAACATTCGTCAAGTTGCCACGTGTCAGTAAAGACATGTAAGGTATGAGGCGGCAAATAGCTGGCAACGTACGAGCATGTGACCAGTGTTCTGTGAGTTCTGAAGATATTGGAACTGGAGATAAAAGTTTGAAAGCGAGATATCAGTTGAAAATGCAGCATTCAAGGAGTGGTCATTACAAAGAATCTTTGCATTTATACTCAACCTTATGCAACTATCAAGAGAGGTTCATATTAAAGAAAAGCTTGATTTAGGAATCTTGTCTCTCCGAATTTAGCTATAAATAGAGGAATTTATACTCATTGTAGGCACAAAATGTATGAAAAAAGGTTAAACTTACTCTAGCTTTTTATTAACATCCTTTTTGCACAATACTTTGTTCTTGTTCTTGCTTCCAGAGAAGCTCACTTCACATGCAGGCTTGTATTTTTTTGAAGTATTCTTAATTAATTTACATTTGTTCTTTGTTGCTTTATATTTTTGGATCAATTTAATTCACGTGTCTATAAACTACGTTCCAAATTCAATTGTACTATTTTATGAATAAACATCAAGATATGTACCAATCAAGAATCAAAACAGACCACTGCTCAAGCTGTATATATAGTAGAAGACGAAAAAGAAGAACTTATACTTTTGACTGACCAACTTCAAGCTTTTTTTTTCCTACTCTTAGTAAATATTGTAACTCAATCTGACTTATTATATAATAGAGAGAGAGAAAATTATTGGTAAGGCATTGTATCAAAAGATTTGAGCGTCTAAGTTGCATAAGAAATTAGTTGATGAGTGAGTAAGAATTTCATTAATAAATCGTTCTTAAAACATCAAGGAGTTTTGAAGAGAGAACTCTTTTGCAGCCAAAGAGATTGAATTATGATTCACATTGAATCCGATCAATATAAAAACATTACTGCGTCATTTACTTTTCTTCTTCAATCATAATTCACCTATTCACTTAAATCACGGACAACTAACTAGTAAACTAGTCGGCTAAAGTTTCATAATTTTAAAAAAGTCAACAATTCGCCCCTCTTATTCTTTCATAGGCATGCTCAATACATAAAGTGGGACTCAAATATTCAAATCGCAAGGTTGGATTCTTATACTATATATAACTTAGTTAATATAATTAAAGTTTTCATAGCATTTTTCAGCACTGAAATGCCTCATGATCTATGCTGTTTGTACTTTAAATAATATAATTATTGGTGACTAATTTTTTTTTTCTTTTCTTCGCTCTTTTGTTGTGGTCAAGTGAAGAACTCTCCCATTAGAAAAGTTTGCTAGTCGTACAAGATTAGTTAGGTCTATTGTACTTTGGCCCTTCTACACAATATTCAATAAAGAGACAAAAACAAAAGGGGAAGACAAAATAAAAACAAAATATTGGTCCTACACTAGATTTCATTCTCTTTTTACGTTTTTTATTTACTTCGTCTGGCCCAATATTGACCCAATCAAAATTTAAACATAAAGAAAAAGAAAAACAAGGTATATCTTTTTAAGATAAGTTTCAAAGGAGACAATAGATTTAGGAGGAAAATACAAATGAACCTCTAGAGTAATTTCTCAAAACTTAAAGTATTTCTATATTAATAACATAAGGGTTGAAAGAAAGTGTAATTTTATTTTGGAATTATATTTATAGTCTAATGATCGCAATTTAAGTGCAAGAGTATCAATCATGTCACAAGCATTCTGCAGCTTGTACCAAACAGAGAAGTTTTATTTTGTGTCTCATCCAATCGACACTAGTTGTATGAGGCTCCTTTTTTGTCTCACAGATTTGTGGACCCCAATTTTACACTTATGGGTCCACAGAAATCTGGGTCCACAGATTTGTAAGACAAAAAGGAGTCTCATACAACTAATGTCAATTGTATGAGACACAAAATAAAATTTTCCTACCAAGCATGTCATGAATATAAATAGAATTCTGCAGCTTTTTTGGAGTCAACTTGGGAAATTAACAAAGGCATGAGTATCGAAAATTACAACGTCTTGGAAAAAAGGAAATTGACGAAAAAAATCTCAACAACTTTTAGACTAGTCCTTTGGTTAAATAAATATGTTCACACCTTTTTTTCCTGGAAAAATCAGTCAACCGTTAATAATTGTCAAAAAAGACATCCGCTTTTTTCTTGCGTTAGTTTCATGAAATCAAATTTATGCTGTTTGACTACTACTGTGGTTTATTTGCTTCACATAATCTTATTTGACAAAGAAATATGTCCTTTTAATCCTTTTGGAATATTTTTGTCAAGTTCATTATTCTGACTACGGATAGTACCAATTAAGTCAAAAAACTACAGCAATATAATAATTCTAAAAGTCATACATAGAATTATCAGTTCGTGTAACTGAGAAGTCATGAGTAACACTCCACTTGTTTTCCCTCTAAAGTCTTACCCCTGGCCTCTTATACCCCCAAAAGAACATTGTTTTTAAATATGAAAATGGTTATTAGTAATGGAATTTAAAGTGAAAACTAACCAATAAGCTAGTACTCATCTTTTTCGATGTGACATGATTTGATTGGAAAAGGAGTTTTAAGAAAAAACATAAAATTTTAAAATCTGTTGCCTTAAACACGTTATAATATTTGTGTGGCTATAAAACATTTTCACCAAAGATTAAATAAAAAGTATAAAGCTAAATTATTTACAAATATAAAATTGCTAAGCCGTATAAGGTAAGAAATTCACAAGTACGGATCTAATGGTCGCTCAATTACTAATTGAAAAGCAGATTATAATGAGATTCTTCAGTCCTTCAGTGGTCGTTGCATCAGTGATCTAGAGTATTATTTTTTAAATAAACTAATAAAAAAATAGTATCGCATAAATTGAGATTAAAAGAGTATATTTTTTGAGGGGAGGGTGTTTATGGGATAGAGGAAGATGTTTTTAGGGTAAGGGAGGGGATGTTGACTATGTAGCCGAAGAAAGGGATATTAGGCTATGCTTGGTCTCGGGACCAATGGCCCTATAAAGATAATTGGGCCACTTTATAAGTATTAAAGTGAAGAGTCCAATGCAAGAGAGAATCAAAATTCTAGTTGAAAGGAACTAAAAATAAGGGCGCCATTTGCAAAAGGAAATTTTATCTCCTATAGCAAATGTATAAACCATATTTATTATAAATTAAATTATTTTAAAATATTATTTTCTATTGTTACCTTTTATATTTTATAGCAAAATAAATATTTATTGTATATACTATCATTGAGGCATGAAATACACTATTTATGTTTTTCCTCTATCTTAGACAGCTGGACATACCTATTTTTAAGGTGGTTGTCGTTACTGTATTCATGAATACATGACGCGAATACATGTGAATACATGCACGTGCAGCTGGATTGCCATGATTTTAGGCGCTTTTTGCTACCGTATTCATGAATACAGCTGCGCGAATACATGTGAATACATGCGCGTACAACTGTACTGTCCTGATTTTAAGCACTTTTTGCTATTGTATTCATGAATACATGGAGTGAATACATGTTAATACATACGTGTACAATTTGAATACCATGATTTTTAGGCTAATACACTACCGTAATAACTGAATAGTAGCTATAGGAAGTAATTATGTATATGGTAGCTATAAAAATTAATAGCCACAAAACATTAGTGGTTTCTGAAAATTCCTCTTTTGTTTTTATCGAAAACGCATCTATGCTTAAAGCTCGAATTTGAAATATCTTATTAGAATGAAGAAGTATTCTGTTTAATGGTTTATAATTACGTATCAAAAGTTAGCGGCATCCAGTACCGATACTCTCCTTTAGATCCTAGTAAAAACCATATCTTTAGGGTACGCGCGTTGCGCGTGTATCACGTGTTAATGAGTATAGTTTTTTTTTAAAAAATACTGGGTAGAGATCGAGCGAGGTCGAAGGAAGCATGCTAAGTCGAATAACAAAAAGCCGAGATATCCATGACCGGATAGCGATCGTGGCGGAAATCTCGGTACGTATCAAGTCAAGACCGGACATTTTATCCAATCATGAGATTTCCTTCTGTATTTAGAATTGTACCATAAGTAGAATTCCTCTATTATATAAAGGGGGTTCTAATCATTTTGTAATCGTCATATTCACGTTACAAAAGCTATATATTCATTTTCACTTAAGCTCTTAAATTCTTGTTACTATGTTCATACATTCAGACGAGATATTCACTTAATTCGAGGGCAGTCTAGCTCAAGGATTAAAGCTATGCATTTTATTTGGTTTGCTTCATTTATATTTGCAGTTATTTCCATTGTCAATTTAAGTTTTCTCTCAATTTGTACTAAGCAAATCATGTGTCCTTAAAACCATAGTATAAATTCAATTGTTATCCATTTTTAGGGTAAACAGATTGGCGCCCACCATGGGGATAAAGATAATAGTGATTGCCTGGTACAAATTTTTGTAACACACACTATTATACGCTTGTTCTTTGAAGTATCTTTGATTACTGGATTAAAAGATGTCAAACTCTAAGTCAGCACCTCAACACATTGACGATGATCTCAGCCACCAAAGCAAGAATGAGAACATTGCACTAGTAAACATCGCACCCCCTGTTGGCCTCGATGGAGTTCCAGCTGTAACCCAATTGACGTCAGTTCATATGTAGTCATCAATGGGGATATGGTCGTTGATCCTGAAAGCAACATTCGTGAGGGTATCTGATAAGCTACTCAGAGTGCACATGGCGGTGAGGATGGTGGGATTAGCATGCGGGTAATCTTCGAAATGTTGCAGGCCCAACAGGCAGCAATAGCCAAGTTCCAAAATCAAAACCACATGCCGAGCAGGGTCGAACTCAAGTCGTCCCAAGAAGTTGTGCACAAGGTCGAATCGACTTGAGAAAATCGAATGAGAAGGAATCGGAGTCTAATCCCCCTATTATAAAAATGCTCGAAGAGTTGACAAAGCGAATTGAGACAAGGGAAAAGAAGATCGAGGAAAATGATAAGAAGGTGGAAACCTATAACTCTAGGGTCGACCAAATCCCGAGGGCACCCCCAATATTGAAAGGACTAGATTCTAAAAAGTTTGTACAAAAACGTTTTCCCCCTAGTGCGGCTCTGTAGCCAATCTCCAAGAAATTCTGTATGCCCCAGATTCCAAAGTATAACGAGACGACTGATCCAAATGAAAATGTTACCTCGTACACGTGCGTTATCAAAGGAAATGACTTGGAAGATGAGGAAATTTAATTTGTATTACTAAAGAAACTTGGGGAGACTCTATCAAAGGGTGCCATGATATGGTACCATAACTTACCCCCTAATTCTATTGATTCATTTTCTATGCTTGCAGATTCTTTTGTAAAGGTGCACGCCGAAGCCACTAAGGTTGTAACAAGAAAGTCGGATCTTTTCAAGGTAAGGCAAAAAGATAACGAGATGCTCAGGAAATTCGTATCTCGGTTCCAAACGGAGAGAATGGATTTGCCATCGGTCACCGATGATTGGGTTGTTCAAGCTTTCACTCAAGGTCTCAACATTCAGAGTTCCATGGATTCGCAGTTGTTGAAGAAAAACTTGATCGAGTATCCAGTTGTTATTTGGGCCAATGTACATAATCGATATCAAAAGAAGATCAGGGGCGAGGATGATCAAGTAGGGACACCTTCCGGGTCCATTTATCTAAACAGACCCGTGGATAGAATCAAGAGGGATATGGACCAAGAACAAAGGTCGAATAGAGATCGATATCAACAGTATAACGGAGACCGTAGAGGCAGCGAGTCTGGATGAAACTTTGCACGGAATGAGAGGAGAATTATCGAGGTCAAAGTTCATGGGGACTCATGAGCAAGGGTGGTTTTGACAGGGATGCTGGGCCCAAATAAGTGCCATAATTGTCGAAATATAACTTCAACGTAGATGCATCAGCCATCGTATCTAGCATCGGATGTATCAAGGTTACTAGATGGCCTCGACCTCTACAGACTGATGCGACCCATAGAAATCCCAACCAAATATGCAAGTATCATGGCACCCGTTGTCATAAAACAGAAGATTACGGGCAGCTAATGGAGGAAGTAGCTCGATTGTTCAACGAGGGGCACCTTTGGGAATTCATAAGCGATCGGGCCAAAAATCACTTCAAAAATAGAGATTCCAGTAGACAGCACGAGTAGGAAGAACCACTACACATGATTCATATGATCGTTGGAGGGGTCGATACACCTCAATGATAAGTATTAAAACGCACCAAGGTGTCGATCACAAGGGAGAACTCGGGACTACATACCGGAAGGAACCTTGTCTTTCAATGACGAGGATGTAGAAGGGATCGAACAACCTGTATGCGGTAAAACCGGGGGCCCGATTTCCCCGTCATTAGGTTGCCTCGCGGGCATGCTTCTCGAGGTTCAAAGCTGAGGGCGAGACCCACCCTCTGGAGCCGTCGGGTACCGGCCCCGGGGGGCAGTGCATACTAACGGCTATAATAGGGGAGAGGGTAGTTCCCAAGGCACACAACTGATATTGACAGAGCCCAATGCTATCTAGTTGCCCTATCCCTCTACCTTTATGATCAATGCATTTTGTACTATTCTAGGATTTTCCCTCCTATATAACGAGGATCCTTGGCACTTTGTAAACTCTGTTGCTCCAGCTATTCTACACGAAATATACAAAAACTCCTTCTTTTCTCTCTAACATATTCTTTCGACACTATTGCTATTGCTTATTATTTTCATACTCGCTCTTCATGTATTGCTTGTTATTGTCCATAAAGAGCCTCCTTAATTATATTCGAACTTATTTCCGATAGCTCGAGCCCGAGTCCAGGCATCGACCTCGAGGCCCCTCATCGGTCAGTCTGAGGCCAGAATAACTAACCCCTCGGTTCGATTATAATTCCATTTTAGCTCGCATTTTATCTTTATCTTCACATATCTAGCATCAACCTCTTTAACAACTAGCATAAAAATAGATCACATATTTTTAGAGTCCCATCAACAAATTTAATTGTTATTACCATTTTTACGGTAAACAGTTTGGCACCCACTGTGGGGCAAAAAATAATAGTGATTATTTTCTTGCTGGTTTTATTACACAATGCAAGTTGCCTTTCACATTTTTTCTTGTCCAAGATCTTAGATTTCAAGAACAAATGTCTGGCTCAATGAACAGAGTTGAGAACAACAACCTAGAAAACCACAAAGAGAAGGACATGACTACTCCAGATGTCGATACACCACCGAAAAACTTGACCCGGGCGAAAAGGGAGACTCTCCGACATGACGTCCATATGATTATTGGATGAACCAACGTCCCCAAAGGACCCATGTTCAAACGGACAAGAACGTCCACTACAGAAGAGGGACCAACCCGAAACTGCATGCCTGAAGACACCCTCGCATTCAGCAAGGAGGATTTTGAGGCTATGATAGAACTTCACAACGACGCACTGGTGATCTCGTTTATTTTAAACAATACCAGGATAAAACATGTGCTTTTAGATCCAGGCAGCTCGGCCAATATAATTAGATCAGAGGTAGTAGGACAACTGGGCTGCTCGATCAAGTCACCCCCATCCCTCGAGTCCTCCACAGCTTCAACATGACTGGTGAAGTAATGAAAGGAGAGATCACCCTCCTGATTGACACGTCCGGCGTGATTCAGAACACTGAGTTCCAAGTCATCGATGGGGACTGTAATGATCTGACTGGTCGTTTTGAGCAATTGCCCTCGGTTCGGTAGTTTGAGGCCAAGATCAGCTTCACATTATGTATATCGACATGTGTGCATGGTTGGATTCAGTTTTTGGAAGAATCGTAAACAAATTGGAAAGAAGGAATATAGTTTTGGAAGTTTAAGCGAAGAGAATTGGACTAGAATTTGACTTTTGAGTAAATGGATCTAGAATGAGTTTTGGATGATGTCAGTAGTTTCGTATAGTGATTTTGGACTTGTGCGTGTGTTCGAATTTGGGTTTGGAGGCCTGTAGGGTAATTTGTGGCATTCTGGTGAAAGTTGAAAAAGTTGAATTTTGAATAATGGAAAGGTTTGACCCATAGTTTTATTTTATGTTATCGAGGTCGGAATGCGATTCCAAAAGTTGGAACAACTTCGTTATGTCATTTGGGACTTGCCTGCAAAATTTGGTGTCGTTTGGAGTTGATTTGATAAGGTTCGGACGCACGGTTGCAATTCTAGAGGTTCTTGGAGTTCATAGTGATTTTAATGCATCTGGGCATCTGATTCGTGTTCTTAGAGATGTTTGAAGTGATTTGAGAGTGGGGCTAAGTTCATATGATGTTATGGGATGTGTTGGTACATTTGGTTGAGGTTCCGGGGGCCCCGGATGAGTTTCAGGGTGAATTTTGAGCGAGTCCAGGTATTTTGGTATTCTGAGATGGTTCTAGCACTTTTGGGTGTGCGGACCGCACCAAAAATATGCGGACCGCACTAAAATTTCGCTGACCTCAGTGCGGACCGCACATCAAGATGTTCTGCAGGATCGCTAGTACGACTTCAGAAGGTTATATCTTTTGATCTACAAGAAATTTTGAGATGATTCAAAAATAAAAGTTGTAGCTCATCGTGTCTAGTTTCCATAAAGTTAAAGAAAGCACATTGTGGACATATGTAGAGAAAGTTATGGCCAAAATACTAAAGCATGTCGCTGCAGTCAACATTCTCCGCGGTCAGCGGTGATGGACTTGGACCGCGGTCAGTGGTGGTTTTTGTGTGGTCAGCAGTGATGGAAATATGTGAGGTTCACTATAAATACGAGTTTTAGAGTTTCATTTCATATTTTGACCTAGAAAGCTTGGATCTAGGCAATATTTCGAAGGGTTTTCAAGAAATTCATTGGGGTAAGTGATTCTAACTCGGATTTAGCTAGAATACATGAATCTATCATTGAATTCATCATTTGATTCGTGATTTGGGATGGAATTTGTGAAAAATTGTGAGATCTTTTAAAAATATAAAAATGATGATTTGAAGGACCAAATGGTATCGGAATTGGATAATTTTTGTATTGGTGAACTCGTATCGGAATGGGTATTCGATTTTTGTAAATTTTGTCAGGTTCCAAGGTTTGGGCCTGGGTAGTTGACTTTTGTTGACTTTTTGCAGATTATATAAGAATCATAGTTTTATTAATTGGAATTATTTTTCTCTTGCATTGTTAGATGTATTCAAGTCGTTTTTGACTAGATTGAGCCGAGCATTGATGAATTGGTAAAGGAAAAGCTAAATTGAGTATTGAATTGCCGGATTGAGGTAAGTATCTTGCCTACCCTTATGTGGGGGACTTCCCCTTAGGAATTGAGTCTTCTATGCTAATTGTAGTCCATGCATGCGAGGTGACGAGTGTGTGCTCAGACTTATTTATGGAAAATTTGCCTCTAGAGTTCTTAGGTCCTTATGTGGAAAGTATCTCATTATGATTGGGTTTCTTAATTGCTTAAATTGCCTCTATATGCTCCATATCACGTTGTTAGATCTCCTTTAATTCTTACGTGCTACATAGACCCTTAATTGCCTTAATTGAAGTGATTGCCTTCCTTATTGTTTTGATACTTCTTGGTTGTGAGTTCCTCTATGACTTCGTATAAATATGTTACATGTCCAATTGTTGTGGTTACCGGTGTAGTTATCACGTGCTTATTATGTCTTGTTGTTTGTTGAGGTTATCGTGCTTCTTGGTTTTTCCGTGACTCTTATTATGTACATATTGTTTCCCTTGTCGGGATATTGTTGTTATACTATTGTTCCCTTGCCGGGAAGTTATTATTTACGATATTGTCTCCTGATAATAGGTGAATTTAACTATAATTAGGCCCTAAATAACCACCTTCTTGTATAGTTTGGATGATAAAAGTGATAACAAAATGCTCTTATTAGTGTTTTTCATGCTTTGCAGGTTATATATGACCAGAGAAGGCTATGGAGTACTTTTGGGATCAAATATGGAGAAAAAGAGGCCGATCGTAAAATTCCGTTAAGTAAACCACACGAAATAGCTCAAGTCAGAACTGAAAGAGGACTGCCGCGGTTCCACCGCGACCGCGGCAGAACTGCGGTAGAAGATGGCTGCAGACAAAGTGAGAATCAGAGAGCATGTTTGGCCGCGGTTTGACTGTGACCGCGGCAGAACCGCGGCAGAGGCGGAGAACTTCAGGGACTAAAGTTCAAAACATGGGATTTTTAGCCCAAAACCCTATTTTAAACATTAGACTTCGCCCAAGAGAGGCAAGTATTGATTTGGAGAGTATTTTGGCAAGGAAAAACAATTGTGAGAGATCACCCAAAACATCTTTCTTCTTTTCTTTGATTTTTCTTGCAAGTTTTATGATGAATATTGTTTTAGTTTGTTTACCCATAGTTGAGTAGCTAAATCCTTTGTCTAAGATTTTGATGGAACCTATTGGGAGATGAACTTCTTGTTTATGTGAATACAAATTGCTAGTCTCAATCTTTATTTGTTCAACTTTGTGCATGTTGTAGTTAATTAACAAGATCCTCAATTAGCTGTGCCTATTTAGTGTGCATAACTCGGGAGAGAGTGCATATTTAGGTTATTGTTGAACAACACCACTCCCAAAGTATAAGAGGGATCTATAACTGCGGGTTTAAAGGCGGGATTAGGGATAACGAAGCCTTGAGTGCAATCTAAAGTGAACCGTGTTAATTAGAGCTAGCTAGTGTATCTCGGGAGAGTGCATTGAGTATATTACTATGATTACTCGGGAGAGATTTACGGTAAGATGAGCGTTCATGATTGATAGAGAGGTGTTGGTCAATTTGTATGAAGCATAAACAGAAGGGATTCTATCAATATGGGAAGTCATTACCTTTGCGTTTTCTCATTATTGTTTACAACCTTAGCATCCTTAGTTTACAGCTGTTTATTTACTTGCAATTTTAGTTATTGAAGACACCATCAACTATGATTCAAACGTTTGGGGAAATTGGTTCTCAAGAGTTTAGTGGGTCTAAAGATAGTGATTGATAGGTTAACTCTCTGTGGATTCGACTCTGGGCAGAATACTCAGGTTATATTTGCAACGTCCGCATGGCCCTTTTTATAAGGCATAGTTGGGCGTGATCAAATATTGGCGCCGTGGCTGGGGAGTTAACGGAATTATCAATTACCATTGATAGAAATACAAAAATTCTTAGTGTAGTAAGTTTTCTTTACACCAAATTTTTGATTGAAATTTTTGACGGTTGTTGACGTGGTTGCACAGGTGTATGCCTAGAAACTCTACAAGGACTGGAGAACTACTTAAAGGACTCTCAGACCCCGAGAAAATATTCCGGATATTGAACCGTGCCAACAAAAGACTTCAACAACCTCATCAAACACACAAACCCAAAATTGACATGGGTGACGTAGACAACGTCAACGGAAATGTCAGAGATATGGCACCTCCTGTGCCTGAGGCTGCACTATATGACTGGGCACAACCCACAGCCGACAATCTGGCCACTGCCATTGTTGTGCCCACGATACAAGCTGAATCGTTCCAGATCACGAACAACATGCTGCACTTGCTGCAAAACAAGAGACTATTTTCTGGGACACCAACCGAAGATCCTCAGCAGCACTTGAAGAACTTCCTGTCGATTTGCAAAACTCAAAGGCAACCCAACGTAACTCTGGAAGCAATCAAGCTGTTATTATTTCCATTCTCGGTGACAGGAGCTACTTAGGTCTGGCTAAACTCACTCCCCATAAACTCTATAGAAACTTGGGATGAGTTAGTCAAGCAATTTCACATCAAGTTCCACCCGCCCAACAAAACAGCTCAACAAATTGATGAGATCGTGAGCTTTAAACAGAAACCAATGGAGACACTACATGAGACATGGAGCTGGTTTAAAGGAATGTTGGTTATATGCCCACACTATGGTATTCCAGATCAGATGTTGGGACAACGATTTTACATGGGACTGTCAGATAGCATGAAGAACATTGTAGATGCCTCAGCTGGTGGGGCATTTTTGAGTAAAATTTGGAGAGAAGGTCAGAGTCTGCTTGATAAAATGGCTCAGAATTCGTGGTGGACGACGAAGAATGCACCTATCACTCCAGTAGTGCACTCAGTGCCTTTTGACCCATCAAATTCCATGGCTGAAAATGTGGCGACCCTCTTGACACAGATGAGCATACTCACCAAAAAGGTGGAGGAATCAGGGCAGAAACAGCAAGTGCACATTGTAGATACTACCAATGGGGGCTTGTGCACATCTTGCATTAGTCATCCAATTGGTAATCCTTGGAATGCAGAACATGATCATCATTATCAACACCCTGAAGACATGAACTATGTGTCAAACCATGGAGGCCAGAGACAGGGCAATCAGAATTGGGGTCAGCAAACTCAGCAGCCATACAGACCACCTCAGCCACAGTACAACGCTAGAAGCATGGGAGGTATGAGACCTCCCAACAGTATGACACCTTATCCAAGGCCACAGGGGTACAACAATCAGCAGCAAGGGTATCCCCCACCTCAGCAACAGCATGGTGGAAGGAAAGAAGATGGGTTTACTAGACTTGAAGCAATGATGCAGCAGGTTATTGGGTCCAATGCAAAAATAAATGAAAGAGTAGATGCACATGACGCAGCAATCAAAAATATTTGAAGTGCAATTGGGCCAAATTTCAATGTCTTTGAACAATCGTCCTCAGGGGACATTACCTGCAGACACCCAGATTAATCCAAAAGATCAGGGCCCAAAGCAGTTGATGGCGGTGAGTCTCCGTAATGGTAGGGATCTAGATGTAGAACAAGAGAGAACTCGAGAAAATATACAGGCTGAGACATTTATTCCAGTGCCCATTGAGCTGGATGAGTCTACGATACTGACAGAGGTGACAGTCCAGCCTGCTCAGGAAGAAAAGAACATTCAGCAGGAGACCGAGAAAGTAGCTGAGCCAGTAGTTGAAATAGTAGCTGATAAAGAGAAGTCCCAAGTGATTGGGAAGAATAGACCTCCTGCACCCTTTCCACAGAGGCTGGCCAAGCATCAAAAGGAGGAGCATTATAAAAAGTTCTTTGAAATGCTCAAATAAATCTAGGTAAATATTCCACTGATTGAAGCTTTAAAGGAGATGCCTGGGTACGCAAAAATGATGAAGGACTTGATGTCCCGGAAATTTGATTTTCAAGACTTGGCTACGGTTACACTTACTCAGACCTGTAGTGCAGTGGTGACGAGACCTATTGCTGAAAAGCTGTCTGATCCAGGTAGCTTTACAATTCCATGCACTATTGGGAATTTCGCCTTTGCTAAGGCGCTCTGTGATTTAGGGGCCAGCATTAATCTTATGCCCCTGGCTATCTATAAAAGGTTGGGTATTGGGAGAGCTAGACCCATCTCCATATTGTTGCAGCTGGCCGACAGGACTGTGAAGCATCCATTCGGGATCCTTGATGATGTGCTTATTCAGGTGGGGAAATTTGTGTTCCCTGCAGATTTTATGATCTTGGATTGCAAAGTGGATAAGAGATTCCTATAATCTTAGGAAGACCATTCTTGGCCACGGGGAGAGCTCTGATTGACTGTGAGACTGGGGAGCTCAAAATGAGACTCAATGATGAGGAAATAACATTCAATGTGCAGAAGTCTATGAGGTGACCAAGCGAGTTCGCCAATTGCTCTCTTATTGATGCCGTGGATGTAATTGTAGAGTCTGATGATGAGGTGTTGACAATTGAGGACCCCCTTGCTGCATGTTTGATGAACTTAGATGAAGTGAATGGTGAGGATTTGGCGGAATGGGTGTTGGCATTGGAAGGTAGAGGGTTTTGGGAGAGAAATCTAGAGTTTGAGCCTTTGCACTTAGAAAAGAGAGAAACTCCTCCAGCTAAGCCATCCATTGAAGAACCACCAAAGCTAGAGTTAAAGCCATTGCCAGCCCACCTCAGGTATGAATTTCTGGGACCTGACTCCACATTACCTGTTTTTATCTCATCTAGTTTGTTAGATGTGCATGTTCAAAAACTTTTACAGGTACTAAAGGAGTGCAAAACTGTCATGGGGTGGACCATGGCAGATATTAGGGGGATCAGCCCCGCCTACTGCATGCACAAGATTCTGCTGGAAGAGGGGCACAAACCTTCCAGGGAACATCAGAGGAGGCTGAACCCCAACATGAAGGAAGTGGTGAAGAAGGAGGTGATAAATTGGTTGGATGCGGGAATTATTTTCCCAATCTCTGACAGCAGCTGGGTGGGCCCAGTGCAATGTGTTCCTAAAAATGGTGGCATGACGGTTGTGACAAATGACAGAAATGAATTGATCTCAACAAGTATCGTCACAGGCTGGAGAATTTGTATCGACTATCGAAAGTTGAATCTACCCACCCGGAATGACCACTTCCCATTTCCCTTCATTGATCAGATGTTGGACAGATTGGCAGGGAGGTCACACTTCTATTTTCTGGATGGGTACTCAGGGTACAATCAGATCTCCATTGCACCGGAGGACAGAGAGAATACCTCCTTCACATGCCCGTATGGCATTTACGCCTTTAGACGGATGCCCTTTGGCCTATGCAACGCACCTGCCACATTCCAACGGTGCATGATGGCCATATTCACTGACATGGTTGAGGACATAATGGAGGTGTTCATGGATGACTTCTCAGTGGTGGGGAATTCATTTGATGAGTGCCTGATAAATCTGACGCGTGTGCTGAAACGGTGCATCGAGACTAACTTGGTTCTGAACTGGGAGAAGTGCCATTTCATGGTACAATAAGGCATAGTCTTGGGGCACCGGGTGTCAAGCAAGGGAATAGAGGTAGATCGCGTGAAAGTTGATGTAATAGCAAAGCGCCTCAACCAACTTCAGTCAAAGCCGTCAGAAGCTTCCTTGGACATGCCGGTTTTTATCGGAGGTTCATAAAAGACTTCTCCAAAATCGCCAACCCTTTCTATAAGTTGTTAGAAAAAGATCACCCGTTTTCGTTTTCTGATGATTGCAGGGTAGCATTTGAGGAGTTGAAAAAGAGACTGGTCACAACACCCATCATTGTTGCCCCCAACTGGGAGCAACCGTTCGAACTAATGTGTGATGCCAGTGACTATGCAGTGGGAGCAGTGCTGGGCCAGCGGAAAGACAAACTGATGCACCCAATCTACTATGCTAGTAGAATGCTGAGTGGAGCCCAGTTGAACTACATTGTGACTGAAAAGGAGATGTTGGATGTAGTGTTCGCGTTTGACAAGTTCCGATCCTACCTGTGTTACAACCCATATCCACACGCGTTAGTTCATGCCATATATTAGTTAACATAATCCAAGAAGGAATTACCTTTGAGATGATAAGAAGTTAATCCTATTGGTCTTAAGTGATACAAGGGTTTATAAGGGTGATTAACAAGTATTAGAAGTTAAACGAATCAAGGATGTTGTAACTCGTATTTTCAGGTAAACCTAGAGGTTCTTAATACACTCAAGGTCATGTATTAAGGTGTTTGAATCATATAATATCTGTATCATACGTATTGAATTCAAACGAGTTATGGAACAAAAGTCGACAAACGTTGTCGCAACTTAGGTTCATAATTTTACTTAAACATTAGATTAAATGTTACTAAGCTTTTCTCCTAATTTACAAGGAATTACGGGGTGATCTACCCACAAAATTAAAGATATACGAGTCTAGTTTCCAACGCATTAAACCTTTTGTCAATACAATCTTGGAGTATAGAGATATTCATATTTTCGCAAGCCTGCGCAGATTGGTAGATGACAAGTAGGTGCATCATCTACTTGCCAAAATGATAGGACAACATTAAAAGACCTAAGTCCGCCAAGAGAGGACTTTTAAGGGGTTATGAACTCAGTTATTTCATCATATTTCAGACCCTCAAAACCAAAGTTAACCCCTGCAACTCCTCCCCAAAAATCCCACACAAACCCTAATCGATTTTTCCTCTCTTTCAAGTTCTATTTGAAGGTAAAACCTAGAGTTTGAAGAACCAAGGGAAGGGCTGAGTTATCCAACAAGTAAGGTAAGTTAATGTCATCTTTCATACATTTTTCTTTGTTGTGAATTCATGGTAATTCGTTCTATACATGTAAGAACTCACGGGACGGTGATCGGAAGCCGTGAGTTCGAGTTATTCACTTGTAGCGGACTGTTTTGTGGACTGTTTTGTGTTTCTATTGCGCTGCGAGTTTTACTACTATTTTGTGGAGTTTTGGAGGTAGAAGGGTGTGTAGTAACACCATATATATGTAGGGTTGTGGGATGATAGTGATTCGTAACATTTCCGTGTCGTTTGACATGACTACGATGGTCGTCGTATGTATGATGTAATTAGGTTGTGCGTGGACTGTTTTGGGAGGCTCAATATGTTTATTATTGATGTTTTTAGGCTGTTTGGTGATTTTTTGGAATGGTGTGAAGTCGTATATATAGGGTAGGTGCTGTCCGTTTCAACGTAAAATAGGTTGTGGTCGATACATAAGAGTTATGACGCTTAAATGATAACGATAGTATCGTTTCTCTTATTGTAGACTAAGGAGTTGTGACAATTGCATAGCTTGTGATTGGGGCAGTATATACAAGATATGTGAGGCTATCCCTTTTCTTCTTTGCACAACTCCGATTGTACATAATGTAATGAACGAGTTTCTAAAGATACTCTACTTTTAGAAGCTAGCAGTACTTACATTGCTTTCCCTCTTATGGAACGATTGATGTTAATGTTGCTTCTCTTATTCTTATGTTATCAATGTTGTTGGTACTTCCTTCTTCTTATAAGGTTCGTAATGAAGAGTTGGTCCTAATAACGTGTACAGAGGATACCGACCTTACGTCACTCCGAAAGGTTTAGAATGTGATTCCATGAGTCGAGCATGCATTATATATATGTATCTATTTTACTCTACCGAGCCGCGCTATAGTCGGCCGGGTACGGCACATATTGTGCAACCACTGATCAGTTGGGTTTTACCGAGCTCCACGTGGCCGGGTACGATTCTACCGAGCCTTATGATGACCGGGTACGTTTTTTACCGAGCCTATTATGGCTGGGTACGATATGATGATGATGATTCCCACAGAGGCGTATGTTTTAAAAGTTTATGTATACATACATATGTATCATGCATTTCATGCCAGTAGCCCTTAGAGGTACTAAGAAGTTCCAGGTTGTATATTCTCTATCCCTGGTTACATTACTGTTCGTATTTATGGTTCCCTGCCTTACATACTCAGTACTTTGTTGGTACTGACGTCCTTTTGTTTGTGGACGCTGCATGTCGTGCTGCAGGCCCTAATATACAGGCAGGTGCAGCTCCCCCACCACAGTAGGTTGTCCAGTTCTGCAGTGATTGGCGAGATCCCTTCTCTGGACTTGCCGTGGTCTTGGTATGCATTTTTGTTATAGACATTATGGGTATGTCGGGGCCCTGTTCCGGATATGTTGCAGCACTTATGTTCATTTAGAGGCTCATAGACAAGTGTCGACTCATGTATAGTTTGGTATGCTTTGTCGGCTGGGTTTTGTTGTATAGTCTTTCATGGTAGCGTGGGTGCTCGTACCTTATATGTAGTTTCTTTATTGTCTGGTCATCCCCTGCTATGTATGTTCATGCCATCATATTTTATTGCTGGTTGTCCATGATCCAGGTCTACCATTTATATTGATCTCATCAACCCTAAAAGATAATAAAAAAAGGTTAGATAAAATGTACGCTGGTGCTCGGCAAGTATGGTCGGGTGCTAGTCATGGCCCTCCAGTTTGGGTCGTGACAAACTTGGTATCAGAGCAAGTCTGTCCTAGGGATTGTCTATGAGCAGTGTCTAGTAGAGTTTTGATTATGGATGTGTAGCGCGCCATATTTATAATCAAGAGGATACATGACATCTAAGGTTATTACCTTCTTCCTGAATCTAGATCGTGCGTAGAGTTGAGTCGTAAGTGTTTGTCTCTAATATTCACCTTGTTTTCTTTCAGCGATGCCTTCGACTAGGAAGCAAACAGTTAGTAGACGGCTTGATACAGCTACGGGAGAGGGTACTAGTCACGTGCCCCAAGCCAGAGCAGGCCAAAGTGAGGCTCAGAGTGAGATGTCGTCTCATACCTCATCTACCCAGTCTCCTCTAGAGGAAATTAGGAGGCACCCAGCACCTCCAGTTCCTTTGTCTGGCACTACAGACCAGGATATGCGAAGTACTTTGCAGTTATTGACTAGCTTGGTAGCTGCTCAGGCTCAGAGGAAGAATACAGGTGCTGCTGATAAACTAGTTAGTACGAGAGTTCGTGATTTTATTAATTTAGACCCTCCAGTGTTTACCGGATCAGACCCCAAGGAGGACCCACAGACTTTTATTGACCAGGTTCATCGTACACTGCGAGTTATGCATGTTAGTGATACAGAGGCAGTAGAGTTGGCTTCTTATCGGCTACGAGATTTAGTGGTTCTCTGGTATGATAGTTGGGAGAGATCCAGGGGTTTGAACGCTCCTCCAGCTGTGTGGAAGTAATTTTTTGAGGCCTTTCTTCGTCACTACTTGCCAGTTGAGATACGACAAGCTAGAGCTGATAACTTCTTGAACCTTAGACAAGGTAATATGAGTGTGCGAGAGTACAGTATGGAGTTCGATTCTTTAGCAAGGTATGCTCCCCATATGGTGGCCGAGATGAGTGATAGGGTGCATTTGTTCGAGAACGGATTGGGACCACATCTGATAATTGAGTGCACGACAGCCTCTTTGGTGGAGGGCATGGATATTTCCCGTATTCAGGCTTATGCGCAGACCCTAGAGGATCGTAAACACCAGCAGAGGGCAGATAGGGAGCAGGATAGGGGCTAGCATAAGAGGGCAAGATTTGCAAGGTATTCTAATGACTTCAGAGGCAGCGTCAGGCCCCAATCTTCGAGGAGTTCGGCGCCACCTGTAGCTAGTGCTCCCCACGGTTTCAGAGGCCTCAATATGATCGATTTACCCATTCTGGTCCAGGTCAGAGTTCGCAGGCATCAGGCTCACAACATCATAGGGATACTAGTCAAACGAGACCCACAACACCATGTTGTGATCAGTGTGGCAAGGCCCACTTTGGACTGTGCCATCGAGGTTCTGATGCATGTTATTCATGCGGACAGCCTGGCCATATGATGCGGGATTGTCCTAACAAGGGAGGTGATGGTATGGCTCAGCCGACTGGATTTGTGTCTGCTTCTTCCTCATCAGTTCAACCTCCAACACGGGGTTTTCAGCAGTCGACAGGTCGTGGTAGAGGTAGAGGTGCAGTGCCGAGTGTGAGGGGTGGTCAAAATCGAACCTATGCTCTAGTAGGTCGACATGATCTCGAGTCATCTCCAGATGTTGTTACAAGTATATTATCTGTGTTTTCTTATGATGTATATGCGCAGATTTATCCGAGATCTACATTATCATATGTTGCACCCTTTGTGGCTAATAAGTTTGGCATTGAACCTGAATTGATAAGTAAACCCCTTGCGGTATCTACTCCGATAGGAGATTCTGTGATTGCTAGAAGGGTATATAGAGGTTGCACTGTGATGATTTGTAGTCGTCAAACCTCGGCAAATTTATTTGAGTTAGAAATGGTTGATTTTGATGTGATAATGGGAATGGACTGGTTGGCCTTATGCTATGCAAATGTTGACTGCCATACAAAGATGGTTAGGTTTCAATTTCCTGGTGAACCCATCATTGAATGGAAAGGGAATATTGCTACACCAAAAGGTAGGTTTATTTCCTATATTAAGGCAAGGAAAATGATCTCAAAAGGTTACATTTATCATTTCATTCACGTTAGGGATGCGGAGGCAAAACCGCCTACTTTACAATCAATCCCCGTGGTCAACGAATTCCTAGATGTTTTCCCAGATGAACTCCCAGGCCTTCCTTCTGAAAGGGAGATTGAGTTTAGCATTGATGTGTTGCCTGACACTCAGCCAATCTCTATCCCTCCATACAGAATGGCCCCGGCAGAGTTGCAAGAGTTGAAGGTGCAGTTGAAGGACTTGCTAGATAAGGGCTTCATTAGACCTAGAACTTCACCTTGGGGGTGCACCAGTCCTATTCGTGTGGAAGAAAGACGGGTCGTTACAGATGTGTATCGACTATCGACAGTTGAATAAGTCTACTATAAAGAACAAGTATCCACTTCCAAGAATTGATGACCTGTTTGACCAACTCCAGGGTGCCAAGTATTTCTCCAAGATTGATTTACGTTCAGGGTATCATCAGGTAAGGGTTAGGGAGAAGGATATTCCAAAGACGGCCTTCCGGACAAGATATGGGCACTTTGAGTTCTTGGTGATGTCGTTCGGGCTAACAAATGCCCCAGCAGCTTTTATGGATCTCATGAATACTATATTCAGGCCCTATCTTGATGTGTTCTTGATTGTATTCATTGATGACATTCTAGTATATTCTCGTTCGGAGGCGGAATATGCGGGCCACTTGCGGATAGTATTACAGACGCTTCAGGATCGTAAGTTATATGCTAAGCTCTCCAAATGTGAATTTTGGCTGAACTCAGTAGCGTTCCTTGGCCATGTGATATCTGATAAGGGTATTAGTGTCGACACTCAGAAGATCGATGCAGTAAAGAATTGGCCGAGACCTACAACACCATCAGAAGTCCGCAGCTTCCTAGGGCTAGCAGGATATTATAGGCGGTTTGTGGAAGGGTTTTCCTCTATATCATCACCATTGACTAAGTTAACACAGAAAGCTACCAAGTTCCAGTGGTCCGACACTTGTGAACGTAGTTTTCAGGAGCTGAAGAATCGATTGACATCCGCACCAGTGCTCACTCTTCCTGAAGGAACAGAAGGTTATGTGGTATATTGTGATGCCTCAGGTATAGGTTTGGGGTGCGTATTGATGCAGCGTGGGAAGGTGATTGCTTATGCATCAAGACAATTGAAGAAGCATGAAAAGAATTATCCAACCCATGATATGGAATTAGATGCAGTAATATATGCTTTGAAGATATGGCGGTACTACTTATATGGCATCCATGTTGACATATACACAGATCACAAGAGTTTACAATACATCTTCAAGTAGAAAGAGTTGAATTTGAGTCAGCGTAGGTGGCTTGAATTACTGAAAGACTACGACATCGAGATATTGTATCATCACGGTAAAGCCAATGTTGTGGCAGACGCTCTCAGCCGTAAATCAATGGGAAGCTTAGTACATATTGAGGTAGGTAGATGGGGGTTGACTAAAGAGCTTCATCAGCTAGCCAATATGAGAATCATATTGTTAGACTCTGATGACAGAGGTGTTACTGTACAGAATACACAAGAATCATCTTTGGTAGCCGAGGTAAAAGCACGACAATATGAAGATCCTATCTTAGTACGATTAAGAGAGAGCATTCAGCAGTGTAAAAGTATGGCTTTTGAGATCGGAAAAGATGGGGCACGGAGATACCAGGGCCGATTATGTGTGCCTAATGTGGCAGGGTTGCGAGAGAAGAGTATGAATGAGATTCATCAATCCCGATATTCCATCCATCCCGGCTCGACAAAGATGTATCATGATGTTAAGGAGCAGTATTGGTGGGATAACATGAAGAAGTCTATTGCAAAATTTGTAGCCCAGTGTCCCAATTGTCAACAAGTAAAGATAGAACATCAGAAACCCTGTGGATTGCTTCAGAATATAGATATTCCGACCTGGAAATGGGAGGTGATTAATATGGACTTCATTATTGGATTACCTCGCTCTTATCATAAGTTTGACTCCATCTGGGTGATAATTGATTGACTTACAAAATGTGCCCATCTTTTGCCAGTTAAGACAACTTACACGGCTGAAGATTATGCGAAGTTGTATATCAAGGAGATTGTTAGGCTTCGTGGCGTGCCGGTATCTATTATATCAGACCGAGGAGCTCAATTTATAGCTAACTTTTGGAGGTCTTTTCAGAAGGGTTTAGGCACACAAGTGAATCTCAGCACTGCATTTCATCCGCAGACTGACGGACAGGCTGAACGTACCATTCAGACACTGGAAGATATGCTACGAGCATGTGTTCTAGATTTTAAGGGAAATTGGGATGACCATCTTCCACTCATAGAATTCGCCTACAATAATAGCTACCATTCCAGTATTAAAATGGCCCCATATGAGGCACTATACGGAAGAAGATGTAGATCACCAGTTGGATCGCTCGAAGTCGGTGAAACAGAATTATATGGGCCAGATTTGATTCACCAAGCTATTGAGAAGGTGAAAGTGATACAGGAGCGATTGAGGATGGAACAAAGCAGGCAAAAATCTTATTTCGATGTCCGACGTCGTGATCTGGAGTTTGAGGTTGGTGATTGGGTTTTCCTGAGGATCTCACCAATGAAGGGTATTATGCGTTTTGGGAAGAAAGGTAAGCTGAGTTAAAGGTATATCGGGCCGTATAAAATTCTTCAACAGATTGGACATGTTGCTTATGAGTTAGAATTGCCATCCGAATTGGAATTTGTCCACCCGGTATTCCATGTATCTATGTTGAGGAAATGTATTGGAGACCCTTCTCGAGTCGTCCCTATCAAAGATGTACAGGTTACAGAGGACCTATCATATGAAGAAGTGCCAGTGGCTATATTAGATCGACAAGTCCGCAAGCTGAGAGCAAAAGATGTAGCTTCCGTCAAAGTATTGTGGAGGAACAAGAATATGGAAGAAATAACATGGGAAGCAGAAGAGGAGATGAAGTCTAAATACCCGTACCTATTCCAAAATGAAGATAACAAGGATGCTAGTGGAACACATGATACATTGGAAGGTGAAATGGCTCTATGAGGTAAGCAATAACTTGAGAATACTCTTCCTTAATACAAAATGGCGATATGTAGATAATGTACATATCCATAATGCTTTGCATACTCTTGTAAGGCTATACGTTGAGTTAAGCGCTTGCAAGTTTGTCCTCTATTTATCGGAGAAACTTGACCGGAATCCACGATGATTTAAACTCCCCATGAACCCTTACATTCGAGAACGAATGTTCCTAATGGGGGGAAGGGTGTTACAACCCATATCCACACGCGTTAGTTCATTCCATATATTAGTTAACATAAATCCAAGAAGGAATTACCTTTGAGATGATAAGAAGTTAATCCTATTGGTCTTAAGTGATACAAGGGTGTATAAGGGTGATTAACAAGTATTAGAAGTTAAACGAATCAAGGATGTTGTAACTCGTATTTTCAGGTAAACCTAGAGGTTCTTAATACACTCAAGGTCATGTATTAAGGTGTTTGAATCATATAATATCTGTATCATAAGTATTGAATTCAAACGAGTTATGAAACAAAAATCGACAAACGTTGTCGCAACTTAGGTTCATAATTTTACTTAAACATTAGGTTAAATGTTTCTAAGCTTTTCTACTAATTTCCAAGGAATTACGGGGTGATCTACCCACAAAATTAAATATCTACGAGTCTAGTTTCCAACGCATTAAACTGTTTGTTAATACGATCTAGGAGTATAGAGATATTCATATTTTCGCAAGCCTGCGCAGATTGGTAGATGACAAGTAGGTGCATCACCTACTTGCCAAAATGATAGGACAAAATTAAAAGACCTAAGTCGGCCAAGAGAGGACTTTTAAGGGGTTATGAACTCAGTTATTTCATCCATATTTCAGACCCTCAAAACCAAAGTTAACCCCTGCAACTCCTCCCCAAAAATCCCACACAAACCCTAATCGATTTTCCCTCTCTTTTAAGTTCTATTTGAAGGTAAAACCTAGAGTTTGAAGAACCAAGGGAAGGGCTGAGTTATCCAACAAGTAAGGTAAGTTAATACCATCTTTCATACATTTTTCTATGTTGTGAATTCATGGTAATTCGTTCTATACATGTAAGAACTCACGGGACGGTGATCGGAAGCTGTGAGTTCGAGTTATTCACTTGTAGCGGACTGTTTTGTGGATTGTTTTGTGTTGCTATTGGGCTGCATGTTTTACTACTATTTTGTGGAGTTTTGGAGGTGGAAGGGTGTGTAGGAACACCATATATATGTAGGGTTGTGGGCTGATAGTGATTCATAACATTTCCGGGTCGTTTGACACGACTACGGTGGTCGTCGTATGTATGATATAATTAGGTTGTGCGTGGACTATTTTGGGAGGATCAATATGTTTATTATTGATGTTGTTTGGGCTGTTTGGTGATTGTTTGGAATGGTGTGAAGTCATATATATAGGGGAGGTGCTGTCCGTTTCAACGTAAAATAGGTTGTGGTCGATACATAATAGTTATGACGCTTAAATGATAACGATAGTATCGTTTCTCTTATTGTAGACTAAGGAGTTGTGACAATTGCATAGCTTGTGATTGGGGAAGTATATACAAGGTATGTGAGGCTATCCCTTTTCTTTATTTTGCACGACTCCGATTGTACATAATGTAATGAACGAGCTTCCAAAGATACTCTACTCTTAGAAGCTAGCAGTACTTACATTGCTTTCCCTCTTATGGAACGATTGATGTTAATGTTGCTTCTCTTATTCTTATGTTATCAATGTTGTTGGTACTTTCTGATTCTTATAAGATTCGTAATGAAGAGTTGGTCCTAATAACGTGTACAGAGGATACCGACCTTACGTAACTCCGAAAGGTTTCGAATGTGATTCCATGAGTCGAGCATGCATTATATATATGTATCTATTTTACTCTATTGAGCTGCGCTATAGTCGGCCGGGTACGGCACATAATGTGCAACCACTGATCAGTTGGGTTTTACCGAGCTCCACATGGCCAGGTATGATTCTATCGAGCCTTATGAGGACCGGGTACATTTTTACCAAGCCTATTATGGCTGGGTACGATATGATGATGATGATACCCACAGAGGCGTATGTTTTAAAAGTTTATGTATACATACATATGTATCATGCATTTCATGTCAGTAGCCCTCAGAGGTACTCAGATGTTCCAGGTTGTATATTCTCTATCCCTGCTTACATTACTGTTCGTATTTATGGTTCCCTGCCTTACATACTCAGTACTTTATTTGTACTGACGTCCTTTTGTTTGTGGACGCTGCATGTCGTGCTGCAGGCCCTAATAGACAGGCAGGTGTAGCTCCCCCACCACAGTAGGTTGTCCAGTTCAATAGTGATTGGCGAGATCCCTTCTCCGGACTTGCCGTGGTCTTGGTATGCATTTTTATTATAGACATTATGGGTATGTCGGGGCCCTATTCCGGCTATGTTGCAGCACTTATGTTCATTTAGAGGCTCATAGACAAGTGTCGACTCATGTATCGTTTGGTATGCCTTGTCGGTTGGGTTTTGTTGTATAGTCTTTTATGGTAGCGTGGTAGCTTGTACCTTATATGTAGTTTATTGATTGTCTGGTCATCCCCTGCTATGTATGTTCATGCCATCATATTTTATTGCTGGTTTTCCATGATCCAGGTCTACCATTTATATTGATCTCGTCACCCCTAAAAGATAATAAAAAAGGTTAGATAAAATGTATGCTGGTTCTCGGCAAGTATAGTCGGGTGCTAGTCATGGCCCTCTAGTTTGGGTCGTGACAACCTGATAGGGTCCAAGGTAATTGTATCTACTGACCATGCAGCTCTCAGGTATTTAATAAAAAAGAAAGAATCTAAGTCGCGCCTGATTCGTTGGGTGTTTCTATTGCAAGAGTTCGATCTTGAGATTCGTGACCGTAAGGGCACTGAGAATCAAGTCACTGATCATCTATCACGACTTGAGGGAGCTGAAAATGTAGTTGAGGTTGAGGAAATACTGGAAACTTTTCCAGACGAGCAGCTGCTCGCCACCACTCATTAGAAAGCGCCATGGTATGCAGACTTTGCTAATTACCTGGCCAGTGGTATAGTTCCTCACGACCTTTCATCGGTCCAAAGGAAAAGATTTTTTCGTGAAAGCCGCCAGTATTACTGGGATGAACCTTATCTGTTTAGAATATGCCTTGATAATATGATCCGGAGATGCATCCCCGAGATAGAGCAATTTTCTGTTTTGCAGGCTTGTCGCGCATCAGCGTATGGTGGACACTTTGGAGGGGTTAGGACAGCGGCAAAGGTGCTAGAGGCTGGATTCTTCTGGCCGACAGTGTTTAAAGATGCGCACCTATGGGTGAAGGGCTGCACTGAATGTCAGCGGACCGGGAACATTTCCCGACGCCACGAGATGCCTATGAACCCAATTAAAGAGGTGGAAGTGTTTGACGTCTGGGGGATTGACTTCTTGGGTCCCTTCGTCAGCTCATATGACAATAAGTGCATTATTGTTGCTGTAGACTATGTGTCCAAATGGGTGGAAGCTGCGGCGTTACCCACTAATGATGCAAAAGTGGTGGTGGGATTTCTAAAGAAGAACATATTCACCCGCTTTGGGACACCACGAGCAATTATCAGTGATGGAGGCACTCATTTCTGCAACAGGGCCTTTGAAAAGTTGCTTGCTAAGTACAATGTGCGCCACAAGGTGGCTACTCCTTACCACCCGCAAACTAGTGGACAGGTTGAAGTGTCCAACAGAGAAATCAAGAGTGTGTTAACCAAAACTGTGAACGCCACAAGAACTGATTGGGCGAGGAAGCTAGATGATGCACTCTGGGCTTACAGAACTGCCTTCAAAACTCCAATTGGTATGTCACCATACAAGTTGGTGTTTGGGAAGGCCTGCCACCTGCCAGTGGAACTTGAACATAAAGCGTGGTGGGCATTGAAATAGTTGAACTTAGACATGGAAGTTGCGGGCACGTCAAGAGTCACTGAATTGCATGAGCTCGAGGAGTTCAGATATCTTGCTTTTGAGAGCACAAAATTGTACAAGGAGAGAATGAAGAGGCTGCACGACCAGAACATTGTTGAGAGAAATTTCAAACCCAGGGACATTGTATTGCTATACAACTCAAGACTACGTGTGTTCCCAGGTAAACTTAAGTCACGATGGTCTGGACCATTTAGAGTAGTTGAAGTTTTCCCTTCAGGAGCTATTGAGATTTCCACAGAGAATGACTCTCGTACATTCAGAGTCAATGGTCAAAGATTGAATCCATATGTGGGCATGAGCGAGAAAAAGGAAGTGTCTGAGTTGCACCTGACTGAACCACAGAGGTCGAGCGAGCCTTAAATGCGCTCATCCTGCGTCGTGCCACGACGTTAAATCAGGCGCTGCGTGGGAGGCAACCCACGAAATTGTTGTAAGTGTAACACATTATATGAAAAAAAAAATCAAAAAAATCAGACAACTGCCCAGACCGCGATTCCACTGCGACCGTGGTCAAACCGTGGTCAGAGACCCCCTCTGAACTTCGTTCACCGCATTTCCACCGCGACCACGGTAGAACCGCGGTGGAACCCCTCTCTGAACTTCATCTACTGCGGTTCAACCGCGACCGCGGCAGAACCGCGGCAGACCCCGTCGAGCCCAGGTATGCAGAAATTTTTTAATTCACCCCCCCTTTCTAATTCACCTAACCCTGCACCCACCCTAAAATAATTATTCCCCCTCCCTATTCAGAAACAAAACGCCCCCCTCCCCAAAAAAAAATAAAAATAAAACCCAAATCCTCTCTTCTCTTTCTCTCTCAAATCCCCCCCTCACTCCCAAAAAAAAACCGCCATTGTTATCTTCTTCACACCTCCTCTCACCACTACCCACCCCTTCCAACCTTAATCAAGTAAGTGTTCTCTTCTTTTTTATTCTATTTCTTCTTCTAATTAGTGTAATTTAGTCTAAACTAGTTTAGTTAAACCCTAGGTAGGAATAGTGTAGATTTTCTTTCAATTTTTGCTTCTTCTCTGTTTTTATTGTTGTATTTGCTTCTTATGGATTTGTTTGGTGCTAAAATGGTTGGGTCTTTCTTATACTTCGATTGTAGGGGTTGTTTAGATGATTTGGAGGCCTAGAAATAATTTTTGCGGTGTAGTTTGGTGGAGGGCCCTTTTTGGCCGAAAATTTGGGGCTTGTGGTGCTATTTTGAGGCATTTTGTGCCTATCCTAGGTTGTGGTGGTGTTTTATTTGGTGAATGGTGGTGTTATATTTAATGTGAATCTCTTGAGGGAGGAAGTGTGGGTTGTTGCATGCCAGAATTTGTAAGAAAGTTGTGGGGCCATTGTGGAGGTTGTAACCTGGAACACCTCACTAGTTGGGGGTTTGGTATAGTGTATGAATGGAATAAATGTGGGATATTATTTGGTTCCATCGGGTGGTGAAGTCTGAGTAACCATCCGGCTAGCGCATGTAGGATATATTTGATGGTTCTCTTGTATTCTTTGCAGGTCATATGGCTCGTAAAAAGCAAAAGAGATCGGCAAGCACGTCCCAACAGCCTACATATAATGCCTCACGGTTTGAATCAGAATTGGCAGAGGACGACTTTCATGCCAAGGCCTCAAAGAGCTTCATCCCTGAGATTCCGATTGAAAGGGCAGCCCTCCGTGCAGAAAAAGAGGAGATGTATGAGGAAATCCGGCGGAGGGAAATGGAGTTCTTATTTGATGAACCTGAAGCGGTGAACAGGATGCTTGTAAGAGAGTTCTACGCGAACTGCCCATCACATATGTTGCGGGAGGTGACTGTGCAGGGCAAATGGGTAGATGCCTCAATTGAAACTATTCAACAGGTGTTGCGGCTGCCCCGGTTTACTGGTGACGTCGACTATTACCAGGATGCACCAGGAGTCACTTGGGATATTATGACTGATGCACTCTGCGCAAGGGGGCAACCAATCTGGATACGTGACCATATCACACTGAACTCCAATTCATTCACCCATTTGGCTAAGTATTGGCTCACTGTCATTTGCAGTCGGTTCTTGCACTCAGGCAACACGACTGATGTGAACTTCCAAAGAGCCCTCTTGACGTGGTACTTCGTCACAAAGAAATATTTTGATGCGGCAAGACTTATTGGTGATGAAATGATCATACGGTCCCCGCTGAGGTCAAAGGGATTCTACTTGCCCTCCCTGGTGACTACATTGTGCCTGCTGAAGAATGTCCCAACAATCTTACTGATGGAGCGTTGCCCCTAAAGCAGCTTTCAAAGCTTCGGGCATCAGAGTGGGCAGGAGTGCACGCACCACCATTCAGATCGATGATGAGGATGATGACCCGGTTCCCATGGCACCATCCAGGAGATCCTATGACAGTGCTGGACTCTCTCGGCACCCCCATGTTGGGGCAGACTTATCCAGATCACAGTCCACCCAGCCTATGTTGCGTACTATGGAGTAAGAGGTCGCAGATCTCCGCACCTCGGTGGAGGGCCTACACACGCGTATGGATGCCATGTCTCAGCGGCAAGCCAGGTCTGAGAGCCGGTTTATGTCCTGGTTCCGTGCTTTGGGGAGAGCTTGCCATGTGGACCCCAGCACCATCTCCGACTCTGATTGAGGCTCAGGGAAGTCTTCTTACCCTTCTGCTCATTATTTTTTATATGACATGGGGACATGCCATAATTTTTAAGTGTGGAATGGGAGACTTGCTCGGGTAATGTATTGTAGTGTATATAGACATGGTGTATGTTGTAGTATTTGATTGGTGTTGTTGTGTATAATTGACTGTACTCACATTAGAAGTAACTGACTTGGCCCAACGACGGATACTTGTCGACGGGTTTCTTGAGGGTCAAAGTAGGATTTAAAAAAAAATGTAGAGGACTCTTCCTGAGGACGGACTACTTGGACAGTACTCTTGAGGGAAGTAGTCCATGTAGTTTCTTTATTTTATTTTATTTTTTCTTTTTTAGGTAGTGTAGTAATTTTCCCTTGGTTTTTCTTTTGACCACGGTTCTTTTCCAAGGGCTGTTGTTGAACCGGGTTAGGTAGATTTTTCGTTTGTAGTTTTAGGACCAAAATGGGTGAAGGCTAGAATGCAACCCTTGATATACACACCTGAGAATAACAAAAACGAACATGAGGGTGCGACGTCTAGGCTCGTTTGTAGACTCATAAATCTATGCATTAATTTTGCACATCCTGTCTTGCTTGAACGCTCGTATGAGTGTGTTGATAAACTGATTCAGAATGAGTTACATGCCAAGTGTGTGTGAGCTATTACTTGTATTCTGTGCTTGCATGTGATACTTAGAACTTGCCCTGTGTGTTTGCAAAGCGAAATAGAAGCTATTTGGTTTTAGAGATGATTGAGGCATTTCTTTGTGTAGCATGTATATTTGTGAATCCACCTGTATATATTGCCATAGGTTACCCCTTTGAGCCTGAAGCCTGTTCTTTGATAACCCTATAATGACCTATATCCCTATGTTTGAATAGTTTGACTGTTTGAACCTGTACCTCCTAGAAGCACTTGAATTACTAAAGAACATACAAAAGTCAAAGTGTGGGGTGGTAAGGAAGTAGGAAAAAGGGGAATCAGGAAAGAAATACTTGAATGGTGCAATGGATTTGTAAAAGTCTCAAAAAAAAAAAAAAATAAAAAAAACAGTTGCACCTAAAGAAAAGTGGGGGTCACCTATGAACTAAAATGTGGAAGAACAAGTGGGCTGAGCATGGAAATTGAAATAAAAGGAAGTGTGTAGTAAAAGTGCTTAGAGAGGTTAGTTACTATATCCAAATATATCCTACCCGTCCCTTAGCCTACATTACAACCAAATAAAGACCTCTTGATCTTTGACTGAATAGCTCGATTAGTAGAGTACTACACTAGGGGAAAGCTTATGGTGTGTCTGTGTGGCATGTGAATGTTCTTTGCTGAGAGTGAGTGAATTCTTCCTATCTTTGGTTCCTTGTTGCTTGAATTTTATGTGTGTGGAACTTCTCTTAGAATTATAATGTGAGGGCATGTGACTCAGGAAGAAAAAGTGAGTTTTCACCTCTGTTAGAGTAACTAGAGTGAGCATGAGTGTGTCATGGTGTTAGAGTCTTCATCTAAGGCATGACAGTTGCACTGCTTAGGTTGTTCCTTCATAATGGCGGGTGTGGCATAAAAAAATAAAAAAAATAAAATTGGGTAATGCATCGAATGATTAGGCCTAGAAGTGTGGTTTAACTTGCTCGAGGACGAGCAAAGGTGTAAGTGTGGGGTGTTGATAATAGGTGAATTTAACTATAATTAGACCCTAAATAACCACCTTCTTGTATAGTTTGGATGATAAAAGTGATAACAAAATGCTCTTATTAGTGTTTTTCATGCTTTGCAGGTTATATATGACCAGAGAAGGCTATGGAGTACTTTTGGGATCAAATATGGAGAAAAAGAGGCCGATCATAAAATTTCGTCAAGTAAACCACGCGAAACAGCTCAAGTCAGAACTGAAAGAGGACTGTCGCGGTTCCACCGCAACCGCGGTAGAAGATGGCTGCAGACAAAGTGAGAATTAGAGAGCATGTTTGGCCGCGGTTTGACCGCGACCGCGGCAGAACCGCGGCAGAGGCGGAGAACTTCAGGGACTAAAGTGCAAAACACGGGATTTTTAGCCCAAAACCCTATTTTAAACATTAGTCTTCGCCCAAGAGAGGCATGTATTGATTTGGAGAGTATTTTGGAAAGGAAAAACAATTGTGAGAGATCACCCAAAACATCTTTCTTCTTTTCTTTGATTTTTCTTGCAAGTTTTATGATGAATATTGTTTTAGTTTGTTTACCCATAGTTATGAGTAGCTAAATCCTTTGTCTAAGGTTTTGATGGAACCTATTGGGGGATGAACTTCTTGTTTATATGAATACAAATTGCTAGTCTCAATCTTTATTTGTTCAACTTTGTGCATGTTGTAGTTAATTTACAGGATCCTCAATTAGCTGTGCCTATTTAGTGTGCATAACTCGGGAGAGAGTGCATATTTAGGTTATTGTTGAACAACACCACTCCCAAAGTATAAGAGGGATCTATAACTGCGGGTTTAAAGGCGGGATTAGGGATAACGAAGCCTTGAGTGCAATCTAAAGTGAACCGTGTTAATTAGAGCTAGCTAGTGTATCTCGGGAGAGTGCATTGAGTATATTACTGTGATTACTCGGGAGAGATTTACGGTAAGATGAGCGTTCATGATTGATAGAGAGGTGTTGGTCAATTTGTATGAAGCATAAACAGAAGGGATTCCATCAATAGGGGAAGTCATTACCTTAGCGTTTTCTCATTATTGTTTACAACCTTAGCATCCTTAGTTTACAATTGTTTATTTACTTGCAATTTTAGTTATTGAAGACACCATAAACTGTGATTCAAACATTTGGGGAAATTGGTTCTCAAGAGTTTAGTGGGTCTAAAGATAGTGATTGATAGGTTAACTCTCTGTGGATTTGACTCTGGGCAGAATACTCAGGTTATATTTGCAACGTCCGTAGGGTCATTTTTATAAGACATAGTTGGGCGTGATCATCTCCCTTGCCGGGATGTTATTATTTATGATATTGTCTCCTTTGCTGGGATGTTATTGTTATACTTTTGTTCCCTTGCCACGATTCTTTTATGATTGATGATGATTTGTAAATGGGAGCGGGTTGCATGCCTGCAACAAGATATGTGAAATAGGGGCGGGTTGCACGCCTGCAACGAGATATATTAAATGGGATTGGGTTGCACGCATGTACGAGATATATGAAATAGAATCGGGTTGCATGCCTACAATGAGATATATGAAATGGGAGCGGGTTGTACGCCTACAACGAGATATATGAAATGGGAGCGAGTTGCATGCCTGCAACGAGATATATGAAATGGATCTACATTTCAACATCAAGGGGAGTCGGAGGAAAAACTTCAGATTTATAAAAGGTCTATTTAGTATGGGCGTCGTGGGTACGGTAGGACGGGGTGCTTCAGAGGAAATGTGGTGGTTTATGAGCTTCTGGACTGCATGGTTCATTCTAGGATTATCAGTATGTGGGGCTTTGATGGGAGTTATTGCATATAGACTGTCCGAAGAAATAAGTCAATTCAGTAGTGTTGGATCAGCATAGCAATGGAAGTAAATGGTCCTTTTGAATGGGAATTCTCTACTGGCATTTGTGGCAGCACTCTTGGATTGGACGGTTTGTGCGACTCGGCTTGAGTTGGGTGTCTATTATGGGCATAAGAATATGTGGTACACTGCGGTTTCTCCTGAATTGGTATCTGAAGCTAATAGAGTGTTGGTATCATTGGATACCATATGTGAAGAGTGTGCATTTTTGGAAAAGACCTTGAGTTTTGTTTGCATTGCGTGGCTGGTAGCATGGTGATTACTAGGTTCTGAGGCTTTCGAGGTTCATGTTTTGCTACGCGGCCGAAAATCTTATATGGGTGCTTAGACATGATGATGGAAGGTGAGTGATGTATCAGCCATTAGATCTACATAGTTGAGTACAGGTATGGAATTTTTAGTATTCCTGAGGTTTTTGAACTAGGTGTCCCTATATGTCGGCTATTTCTTGTTAGTGGATTGTGAAGAAATGTTGAGAATGGAGTAATTAATAGCATGTATTATTGATAGGTTGCTGTTGAATTTTGAAGAATATTTATCTAATTGGGAAGGATCAGGATTTGGTTTGGGCCTATTTGGAAGATCAGCGAGAATATGTAAATCGTATCAGGTCGAGTTTGTGTGCTCTTGTGAATTGTCATTATGGTTATGTTATCAGGTAGAGTGAATACTGTTTGCGCCCCTAGTCTATGTTATGTGCTACTCTTCTATGCTGTGTTAGGCGGTGAGGTTGTATGATTATTTCCCCCGCATGTTGTAATTTTGTTCAAGCCTTATGGCGATACATGTGAGATAGCCCTCATGATGTTGATTTGCTCATTGCACCTTATATGTGCTTACTTCTTTCCTATTTTATTATTTTTATTCATTGTTTGCATAGTTATACTTGTGCACAATGTTGTGCTTGATATCAGTATTCATATGATCAGTGGACTCGAGCATCTTGGCTTGATGAGTATTTGGGAGCGTGCTGCATGCTGCAATGGATTTTATATGAGATACCCTTTCCTTGTGTTTATTTGGGGTTCTGTTTTTCCTCTGTGGAACAATTTGATAAAAACTATATTTTTGTTGTTTCACATATTACACTTGTTAGAAAATTCTTCTACTTTGCTTTTCTTTATTTGTGTTACGTAATTGAGTTATTGCAGGTTCGGTGTACGAGCTGTGTAGTGTGAGAATTTGTGTGTTTGCATGATGAGTCATCAGTTGGGCTTCTTGTATTGGCCGAGATATGGTTCTTAGACGTGAGAGTGGTGCTATGGTATTGGGGGTGAGGAGTGTTTGGAAGTATGTGGGTGTTTTTGCTAAGATTTGGGTAATGGCCGTGGCGGGCGAGAGAGTTTCTTGACTTGTTGACTTCATAGGCGGCTATGAGTTCCCGCATGTTTCCTTATCATGGGAAGTGTTGTGGAAGTCCGGAATAAGGTTATATTCAATGTGAAGTATATTGCCGTCATCTAGGATGTTATTTGAGCAGTTATGGTGATCAGAGGTTATTGCTTTGAGTATGTAAGTTGTGTGGAACAACATGTGATTGTATTGTGGATTTGAATTTGTGGCTCGATTCAGCTTGTTTGGGTGTGTTCACTGTGATGACATGGAATTCGGATCCTATGATGAATTTCAGATGCTGAGGTTTGGGTACTATTCTAAGGTTATGGACTAAGGAGGAGATAAGACCTTCAATTAAGTGGCATTGTCAGTTTTGCATGGGTTGGGTGATGGGGTATCACCCCCGGGTGTATGTATGAGGAGCTCATGCAGTGGTTTGATGGCTTTGGAAAGACTTCGGGCACGTTCAAGGACAAACGTATGTTTAAGTGGAGGAGGATGTAACAATCTGACTGGTTGTTCTGAGCAATTGCGCTAGATTCGGCAGTTTGAGGTCAAGAGCAGCTTCACATTATGTATATCGACTTGTGTGCATGGTTGGATTCAGTTTTCGTATGAATCGGAGTTAATTGGAAAGAAGGAATATAGTTATGGAAGTTTAAGAAGAGAGAATTGGACCGGAATTTGACTTTTGAGTAAACAACTCTGGAATGTGTTTTGGACGATGTCAGTAGCTTCGTATGGTGATTTTGGACTTGGGCATGTATTCGAATTTGGGTTTGGAGGCCCGTAGGGTAATTTGTGGCATTCTGGTGAAGTTGGAAAAGTTAAAGTTTAGAAAATAGAGAGGGTTGACCCATAGTTCACTTTTATGTTCTCGAGGTCGGAATGTGATTCTGAAAGTTGGAACAACTCTGTTATGTCATTTGGGACTTGCCTGCAAAATTTGGTGTCGTTTGGAGTTGATTTGATTTGGTTCGGATGCATGGTTGCAATTCTAGAGGTTCTTGAAGTTCATAGTGATTTTCATGCGTCTTGGCATCTGATTCGTGGTCTTAGCGAAGTTTGAAGTGATTTGAGAGTGGGGCTAAGTTCGTATAATGTTATGGGATGTGTTGGTACATTTGGTTGAGGTTCTAGGGGCCCCGGATGAGTTTCAGGGTGAATTTTGAGCGAGTCCGGGTATTTCGGTACTCTGAGATGGTTCTGGCACTTTTGGGAGTGCGGACCGCACCAAAAATATGCGGACCGCACTAAAATTTCGCGGACCTCAGTGCGGACCGCACAATTTGGTGTGCGGCCGCACATCAAGATGTTCTACAGGATTGCTGGTCCAACTTTGGAAGGTTATATCTTTTGCTCTACAAGGAATTTTGAGATGATTCAAAAATGAAAGTTGTAGCCCTTCGTGTACAGTTTCCAAAAAAGTAAAGAAATCACAATTTAGGCATCTGTAGGGAACATTATGGCCAAAATACTAAAGCATGTCGCTGCAGTCAACATTATCCGCGATCAGTGGTGATGGACCTGGACCATGGTCAACGGTGGTTTTTGTGCGGTCAGCAGTGATGGAAATCTGGGAGGTGCACTATAAATACAAGTTTTAGAGTTTCATTTCATATTTTGACCTAGAAAGCACGGATCTAGGCGATATTTCGAAGGTTTTTCAAGAAATTCATCGGGGTAAGTGATTCTAACTCGGATTTAGCTAGAATACATGAATCTATCATTGAATTCATCATTTGATTCGTGATTTGGGATGGAATTTGGGAAAAATTGTGAGATCTTTTAAAAATGTAAAAATGATGATTTGAAGGACCAAATGGTATCGGAATTGGATAATTTTTGTATTGGTGAACTCGTATCGGAATGGGTATTCGATTTTTGTAAATTTTGTTGGGTTCCAAGGTGAGGGCCCGAGGAATTGACTTTTGTTGACTTTTTGCAGATTATATAAGAATCATAGTTTTGTTAATTTGAATTATTTTTCTCTTGCATTGTTAGATGTATTCAAGTCGTTTTTGACTAGATTGAGCCGAGCATTGATGAATTGGTAAAGGAAAAGCTAAATTGAGTATTGAATTGCCGGATTGAGGTAAGTATCTTGCCTAACCTTGTGTGGGGGACTTTCCCTTAGGAATTGAGTCTTCTATGCTAATTGTAGTCCATGCATGTGTGGTGACGAGTGTGTGCTCGGACTTATTTATGGAAAATTTGTCTCTAGGGTTCTTAGGTCCTTATGTGGAAAGTATCTCATTATGATTGGGTTTCTTAATTGCTTAAATTGCCTCTATATGCTCCATATCACGTTGTTAGATCTCCTTTAATTCTTACTTGTTACATAGACCCTTAATTGCCTTAATTGAAGTGATTGTCTTCCTTATTATTTTGATACTTCTTGATTGTGAGTTCCTCTATGACTTCGTATAAATATGTTACATGTCCAATTATTGTGGTTACCGGTGTAGTTATCACGTGCTTATTATGTCTTGTTGTTTGTTGAGGTTATCGTGCTTCTTCGTTTTTCCGTGACTCTTATTATGTACATATTGTTTCCCTTTCCGGGTTGTTATACTGTTGTTCCCTTACCGAGAAGTTATTATTTACTATATTGTCTCCCTTGCTAGGATGTTATTGTTTATGATATTGTCTCCCTTGCTGGGACGTTGTTGTTATACTCTTGTTCCCTTGCCGGGATTCTTTTATGATTGATGATGATTTGTAAATGGGAGCGGGTTGCATGCCTGCAATAAGATATGTGAAATAGGAGCGGGTTGCACGCTTTCAACGAGATATAAGAAATGGGATCGGGTTACACGCCTGCAACGAGATATATGAAATGGGATCGGGTTGCACGCCTGCAATGAGATATATGAAATGGAAGCGGGTTGTACGCCAACAACGAGATATATGAAATGGGAGCGGGTTGCACGCCTGCAACGAGATATATAAAATGGGAGCGGGTTGCACACCTTAAACGAGACATGAGAAATGGGATCGGGTTGCACGCCTGCAACGAGATATGAAATAAAAGTGAAATTCTGTGTTTGTTTTCCTTATCCTTGTTAGTAATTGGATTTTGGTGTCGTGCACCTTCGGTTTGCTATGTTTATTTGTTGTTACCAATTCAAGTATTCTAACTGTTCACATTCCTTTACCGATGTGATCCTTTGTGAAGGAACCTACCATGGTTTCAATACTCTGCCGTATTTATTTACATATTTTTCAATACTTCAAATTTCAATAATTGTTTCATCTTCAATTCATTTAGTTACTCAATTAAATTTCCTTAAACCGTCTGAGGTTGTATTTTACTTAAAAATGGATTTTCTACTAAGATAATTATTAAATTTCTTGTTAAAGGTAACATTTCATTCGATGTTGTACTTTAACTAAATGATACTTTTTTTATTTAAATGATTTCAAAAATATAACTTCATCTTTTCTTGCTGGGTTCCTAATTGGTTAGAAGTTGTACTCCACTTATGTTATGTAAATCAGACTCCTTGAACACCTTAATTGCATTGTTTATAGACTCTATGAACTGAGTAACATGAGAACGTTGTTGTATAAAGTGAGATAGAAATATGTGGGCATAAGGTGCCGAGTGTGCTAAAAGTTTGGTAATTGAGGTTATGATATGAGACATCGATCTTTGAGATGGATGTGAATTTTGCATCAGAAACGATATGAGTTATTGAGCTGGCATCGCCTTCCTTGTTTGAGTACATTTTCCTTTACTTGCCTGTGTTCCAGCTATGTTGGTGTTAATTTATTTGGTTATCTTCGTTTCCACCCGTGTTTCTCTTTATTGTTTCTACTGATTGTAGTTCGCTCTTTCCCTGCTGTTGATATTACTATGTCATTTTTAGATTGATAGTTTATTATCAAATCCTGTTCAATTTATTTGACCAGTATATGTCTGGATTGTTCCTCGTCACTACCCCACCGAGGTTAGTCTTGATACTTACTAGGCACCGCTGTGGTGTGCTCATACTACACTTCTTTACATTTTTGTGTACAGATATAGGTATTTGATCGGTAGTAGCTGTGTGGGTCGTTGCATTGGAGACTCAGGGTATGCCTGCTACAACGTTCGCAGGCCTTGGAGTCACCTTCATTTGTACTTATTTCCCTTTGTTCCTTTTTGTTTCGAAGCAGTGATGTATTTATTTTGTATAACTACTCTTAGAAAGGCTTGTGACTTGTACTACCGGTTTTGGGAATTGTAATTTTGTTCAGAGTAATTTAATTTCAAGTTAGTAAATATCAACATTATTTTAGTTTATGTTAGGCTTACCTAGTTTAGAGACTAGGTGCCATCACGACTCCTTCGGAGGGATTTTTGAGTCATGACAAGTTGGTATCAGAGCTCTAGTTTCATGGGTGCTACGAGTCACAAATAGGTTTAGTAGAGTCATACGGATCGGTACGTAGACGTTTATTCTTATCTTCGAGAGGCTACAAAACTGTTAGGAAATTCCCCTTCTTTCATTCCTTATCATGCGATATTAATTCAGCTCAAAGTATATAACTTATGTTTCTTTACATCCACTCGTGTATAATATTACACTCTCAGTGTTTGCCATGCGCCAGTGGTTCGTGATGCTACAGACGAGCTATGAAGGAGTCAGGGACGCTCAGGCATTGCCTCGACGTGTTGTCGAGACTGAAGATACATAGGTATTAAGAGACTATTCAGTTGTTTACATGGAGGCGCAACGGAAGCGTGGTGGGTCTTGATTGAGGATAGTTGGTGGTATTGGAGTACCTTATGATTTGTGTTGTATGATCTGTGAAGGTTAGCTCTGCGGATCATCAGATGTTATTTTCTATGGCTTCACGCCAAGTGGAGGAGTCCATTAGCGGCATTCGGATTGTATAGTCAGACTTGCATCAGTTTCGGCCTGAGGTATATATATGTGCGGTATTGGTAGGTTCCGAAAATTTGTATATGACTAAGGTCTGAGATATTGCACGAGATGATGTTGGGGCATACAATATTTCTATGTTATTAATGGATCTACATTTCAGCATCAAGGGGAGTCGAAGGAACAACTTCAAATTTATAGAAGGTCTATTTAGTATGGGCGTCGTGGGTGCGGTAGGACGGGGTGCTTCAGAGGAAATGTGGTGGTTTATGAGCTTCTGGACTACATGGTTCATGCTAGGGTTATCTGTATGTGGGGCTTTGAAAGGAATAATTGCATATCGACTGTTCGAAGAAATAAGTCAGTTCAGTAGTGTTGGATCAACATAGCAATGGAAGTAAATGGTCTTTTTGAATGGGATTTCTCTACTGGCATTTGTGGCAGCACTCCTAGATTGGACGGTTTGTGCGACTCGGCTTGAGTTGGGTGTCTATTATGGGCATAAGAATATATGGTACACTGCGGTTTCTCCTGAATTGGTATCTGAAGCTAATAGAGTGTTGGTATCATTGGATACCATATGTGAAGAGTGTGCATTTTTGGAAAAGACCTTGAGTTTTGTTTGCATTGCGTGGCTGGTAGCATGGTGATTACTAGGTTCTGAGGCTTTTGAGGTTCATGTTTTGCTACGCGGCCGAAAATCTTATATGGGTGCTTAGACATGATGATGGAAGGTGAGTGATGTATCAGCCATTAGATCTACATAGTTGAGTACAGGTATGGAATTTTTAGTATTCATGAGGTTTTTGAACTAGGTGTCCCTATATGTGGGCTATTTCTTGTTAGTGGATTGTGAAGAAATGTTGAGAATGGAGTAATTAATAGCATGTATTAAGGGGGTTGCTGTTGAATTTTGAAGAATATTTATCTAATTGGGAAGGATCAGGATTTGGTTTGGGCCTATTTGGAAGATCAGCGAGAATATGTAAATCGTATCAGGTCGAGTTTGTGTGCTCTTGTGAATTGTCATTATGGTTATGTTATCAGGTAGAGTGAATACTGTTTGCGCCCCTAGTCTATGTTATGTGCTACTCTTCTATGCTGTGTTAGGCGGTGATGTTGTAAGATTATTTCCCCCGCATGTTGTAATTCTGTTCAAGCCTTATGGCGATACATGTGAGATAGCTTTCATGCTGTTGATTTGCTCATTGCACCTTATATGTGCTTACTTCTCTCCTATTTTATTACTTCTATTTATTGTTCCCATAGTTATACTTGTGCACAATATTGTGCTTGATATCAGTATTCATATGATCAGTGGATCCGAGCATCTTGGCTTGATGAGTATTTGGGAGCGGGCTGCATGCCGCAATGGATGTTATATGAGATACCCTTTCCTTATGTTTATTTGGGGTTCTGTTTTTCCTCTGTAGAACAATTTGATAAAAACTATATTTTTGTTGTTGCACATGTTACACTTGTTAGAAAATTCTTCTACTTTGCTTTTCTTTATTTGTGTTATGTAATTGAGTTATTGCAGGTTCGGTGTACGAGCTGTGTAGTGTGAGAATTTGTGTGTTTCCATGATGAGTCATCAGTTGGGCTTCTTGTATTGGCCGATATATGGTTCTTAGACCTGAGAGTGGTGCTATGGTATTGGGGGTGAGGAGTGTTTAGAAGTATGTGGGTGTTTCTGCTAAGATTTGGGTATTGGCTCTGGCGGGCGAGAGGGTTTCTTGACTTGTTGACTTCATAGGTGGCTATGAGTTCTTGCATGTTTCCTTATCATGGGAAGTGTTGTGGAAGTCTAGAATAAGGTTGTATTCAATGTGAAGTATATTTCCAGCATCTAGGATGTTATTTGAGCAGCTATGGTGATCAGAGGTTATTGCTTCGAGTATGTGAGTTGTGTGGAACAACATGTAATTGTATTGTGGATTGGAATTTGTGGCTCGATTCAGCTTGTTTGGGTGTGTTCACTGTGATGGCATGGAATTCGGATCCTATGATGAATTTCAGATGTTGAGGTTTGGGTACTATTCTAAGGTTATGGACTATAGAGGAGATAAGACCTTCCATTAAGTGGCATTGTCAGTTCTGCATGGGTTGGGTGATGGGGAATCACCCGCGGGTGTATGTATGAGGAGCTCATGCAGTGGTTTAATGGCTTTGGAAAGACTCCGGGCACGTTCGAGGAAGAAAGTATGTTTAAGTGGAGAAGGATGTAACAATCTGACAGGTCGTTCTGAGCAATTGCGCTCGATTCGGCAGTTTGAGGTCAAGAGCAGCTTCACATTATGTATATCGACTTGTGTGCATGGTTGGATTCAGTTTTTGGATGAATTGGAGTTGAATTGGAAAGAAGGAATATAGTTCTCGAAGTTTAAGCAGAGAGAATTGGACCGGAATTTGACTTTTGGATGATGTCAGTAGCTTCGTATGGTGATTTTGGACTTGGGCGTGTATTCGAATTAGGGTTTGGAGGCCCGTAGGGTAATTTGTGGCATTCTGGTGAAAGTTGAAAAAGTTAAAGTTTAGAAAATAGAGAGGTTTGACCCATAGTTGACTTTTATGTTCTCGAGGCCGGAATGTGATTCCGAAAGTTAGAACAGCTCTATTATGTCATTTAGGACTTGCCTGCAAAATTTGGTGTCGTTTGGAGTTGATTTGATATGGTTCGGACGCGTGGTTGCAATTCTTGAGGTTCTTTAAGTTCATAGTGATTTTCATGCATCTGGGCATCTGATTCGTTGTCTTAGCGATGTTCGAAGTGATTTGAGATTGGGGCTAAGTTCGTATGATGTTATGGGATGTGTTGGTACATTAGGTTGAGGTTCCGGGGGCCCCAGATGAGTTTCAGAGTGAATTTTGAGCGAGTCCGGTATTTCGGTACTCTGAGATGGTTCTGGCACTTTTGGGAGTGCGGACCGCACTAAAAATTTTCGGACCTCAGTGCGGACCGCACAATTTGGTGTGCGGCCGCACATCAAGATGTTCTACATGATTGCTAGTCCAACTTCGAAAGGTTATATCTTTTGCTCTACAAGGAATTTTGAGATAATTCAAAAATGAAAGTTGTAGCCCTTCGTGTCTAGTTTCCAAAAAAGTAAAGATATCATAATTTGGGCATTTGTAGGGAACGTTACGGCCAAAATACTAAAGCATGTTGCTGCAGTCAACATTATTCGCGGTCAGTGGTGATGGACCTAGACCACAGTCAGCGGTGGTTTTTGTGCGGTCAACTGTGATGGAAATCTGGGAGGTGCACTATAAATACGAGTTTTAGAGTTTTATTTCATATTTTGACTTAGAGAGCTCGGATCTTGCCGATTTTTCAAAGGGTTTTCAAAAGATTCATCGGGTAAGTGATTCTAACTCGGATTTAGCTAGAATACATGAATCTATCATTGAATTCATCATTTAATTCGTGATTTGGGATGGAATTTGGGAAAAATTGTAAAATCTATCAAAAATGTAAAATGATGATTTAAATGATCAAATGGTATCGGAATTGGATAATTTTTGTATTGGTGAACTCGTATCGGAATGGGTATTCGATTTTTGTAAATTTTGTCGGGTTCCGAGGTGCGGGCCCTGGGAGTTGACTTTTGTTGACTTTTTGCAAATTGTATAAGAATCATAGTTTTGTTAATTGGAATGATTTTCTCGTGCATTGTTAGATGTATTCAAGTCGTTTTTGGATAGATTGAGCCGAGCATTGATGAATTGGTAAAGGAAAAGCTAAACTGAGTATTGAATTGGCCTAATTGAGGTAAATATCTTGCCTAACCTTGTGTAGGGAACTTCCCCTTAGGAATTGAGTCTTCTATGCTAATTGTAGTCCATGCATACGATGTGACGAGTGTGTGCTCGGACTTATTTATGGAAAATTTGCCTCTAGGGTTCTTAGGTCCTTATGTGGAAAGTATCTCGTTATGATTGGGTTTCCTAATTGCCTAAATTTGCTCTATATGCTCCATATCACGTTGTTAGCTCTCCTTTAATTCTTACGTGTTACATAGACCCTTAATTGCCTTAATTGAAGTGATTGCCTTCCTTATTGTTTTGATACTTATTGATTGTGAGTTCCTCTATGACTTCGCGCAAATATGTTACATGTCCAATTGTTGTGGTTACCGGTGTAGTTATCACGTGCTTATTATGTCTTGTTGTTTGTTGAGGTTATCATGCTTCTTGGTTTTTCCGTGACTCTTATTATGTACATATTATTTCCCTTGCCGGGATATTGTTGTTATGCTATTGTTCCCTTGACGGGATGTCACTCTTTCAGGATCAGGGACTTAGTCCTAAGGAAGGTCACTCTCAACACCCGAAACCCTAATGATGGAAATCTGGGCCAGAACTTGAAAGGACCGTACCGTATCCTCGAAATAGTCGGCAAGGGATCTTATAAGATCAGCACCATGGAGGGAGAACAGCTTCCGAGAAACTGGAATATATCGATGCTAAAATGGTGTTACTACTAGGGCATCCGATTGGAATATCCCCTAAATACCCTCGAGCAAGCGTTGCACTCTTTTCCTTCGACCGTATTTTGTCCCAAAGAGGGTTTTAATGGCAAGGTTTTTAACGAGGAAACACCTACATTCTATCTAAGGGGAATACAACAAGCGTTCGAGGCTTCCTTTGCAATCAATCCCGAATACTAAAGGACACCCCCCCCCTCGAAAGGTCACCCACTCGTTGAGGAAAATGATGTGCTGGGACAAACGGTTGAATGAACCGCGCCCGTATGAGCCTGACCCACGGCAACAAAATGACATGTACTTATGCCAAGAAATCAGAGAATGTCTTATGCCAAAGCACCTCATATTCCAAAGAAAACTCCACATTTTCTCAACAAAGATTCCTCCACCGAAAGCGCCTCCAGTACTCAGAGACTGGTGTCAATAACTCGGCACCTGCATGACCTCAAGGTCGGAATATCCGAAATCATAAGCCCTCGATGAGGCATGTCACACCTGCTTTTTGCGCGCCCACCCCGAGGGATAGATGCGCGAGGGAGTTTTTCCAATTTAAGTGACAAAATTCGAAATGGGATTATTTATTTAATTCAGAGTCGCCACTTGGGAAAGGTTTGACTTTTGGTGTCCCAAGTCACCTGTTTATCTTGAATCCCAAATCGAGGAAAATATTCGACTTTCCAAATGAAGTCTGCGAACCAGAAATTCTAAGTAAGGAATTCTGTTGACCCGAGGGAAGGTGTTAGGCACCCCCGAATCCCGTGGTTCTAGCACGATCGCTTGAATTGTTATAATGGCTAAATATCTGATTTAAATACATGTTATAACTTATGTGCTTTTATCAAATTTAAACCGCTTTATTATTTTTTTTAGACTTGCAACGCCGTGAAAATGCATCTCGAATCACGTCACATTCAATGCACTCGTAATTGTTAACACATTTCGACTCCGTTGAGATTTGAAGTTGGGTCACATAAATGCGCACCAGAATTTAAGAAAGTAATATTATTGAAATGCGCCAAAAGAGACTATCACGTTATTTTTGGGGAGGGTCATGAAATTCGCTAAATGACCCATCCCGGATTCTAAGTATTTAACATGTACATTTATGAGGGCCCCGCGGTTTGTGCATTTTTGTTTAGCGAGACTCATCTCATTTATTTTAAAGGTATCCTAAAGTGACTACATTTCCATTAATTTTTGTTTCTAAAAATAAGAGAGAGCAAGAGGAAGATCTTATTTAGTTACATGCTACAAGCACATCATTTTACATACTAGATTAAGACGAATGTTAACAGAAAAGAATATTACTTAAAATTTGAAATTATAAGTGAATACAAAAATTGACAAAATAATATATTCAAAGAAGATTAGTTATCCTATAACTAAGTTGACTCCGCACAATTATGTGAATAGACCAACAATTATTTTCGACTACTCAAAATAACATTAACCTTAATTCTTAGTGCTTATCCGAAAGTTTATTAGATCTAAACGTTAAATCGCCTTGCTAGATTCACGCCTTTTAGATTAAAGCTCTTAACCCTATAGCGTTTATTCGTACTCCCAAACCTGTAAAGCCTACCGATTCCCTAAAATTTCTAGCCGCTTCATTTAAGTGGTGAGTCAATGCTATTAATCATTAATCTACACTATTAGACCTACATTGAAACAGGGAATTCAAACAAGAGAGTTGACATATATTGCTGAATAATTGGTATTAACTAACACAATACGAAAATTTATGTAAGGTGCATGTTTCTTAAAAAACGAACCGAATCGGGCCATAGCAGACTTAAACAATCCAAAAGTCCGACAGGGTACATACTGACACCTATTAGATTATGCGTTATACCGCCTGTGTCAGCTAAGTTAAACCAAATTGCTAAATACATGGTATACGTCTATCAATATAACAACATACTACTTAACAGTCCACATTGGTTCAAATACGCCCCAATTTACACGAAATGAATACGATTAGCATGAGCCCAACAAATATGAACTAATTGAATCATTTTTATCCTATTGCTACATCTTAAACACAGATATTGTAAAAAAAACAGGTGGATGTTTCGTTTGTTGTTTATTTCAACAACTTCCAGTTCAAGCTTACATCAAACCATAGTTTCAGAGGTGTGTACCTGGAAATGTTTACAGTTGAAGAGAAAAGAAGTCAGCAAAGCAGCAGTGCAGCAGGACTAGCAAAACCAATAACCAATACAACAGCAGTGGCAGCAGCAAAGCAATAGTACAAGAATGGCAGAATCAAACCCCGATGGACAAACCAGAAACAACCCAATGAAACAATACCCAGTAACCAAAAAATCACAATCAGCAGACTCAGTTAGGACTAGGGGATACCAATGTCATTCAGACAGACAGAAATAGGTGAATCCGGACATAATAAAGGAAACAGTTTTCTGATTTTTTTTCAAACACTCAAGGAAGGACCCTAAGCTTGACAGAACAAATGGCAGATTAATGCTGATTTCCAAACAGAAAATGCTGAGGAAAGGCAAGGTTTTTAGTTTCAATCAAACAGCAGATATTCCTTTTCCTATCTCCCTCCCTGATTTCTGAATCCTCTCCTTTCTTAATTCAGAACTGTTTTCTGTCTAGTTTTTAGCTTCTGTCTGTCTCTCCTTTAACTAATGGAAACTCTTCTCTATTTATAGTCTAACATCAGACCATTTATAGCCTATTAAACAATTCAAAACCCCTATCACTCCTCTTGTTTTTCCACTCCCAGATAAAATAAAAGCCCCCTCCCATGATATTCCCCTGACAGCCTCTTTCTCATTATTATAAGGACTTATCTCTTATTATTTTAAACAGGTATGGGCAGCAAGAGTATGTCTTGACAGCACATGCTGTCCATTACACTGCAATGCACATGCTGCCCAAGTTTGAAAATGAGTAAACAATGCCATCAATTAAACTAAAATCTGAGACCTATCCTAGACTGCAGCTATAAATCAATCCTTAAATGTTTTTTGATTTAGCTAACAGTGACAATAAACAAACTAAGCTGATTCACAATGCTTCAGTAAATCAAAATAGCATGAGTCGAATTGCTATCATTCCAACTGAAACTAATTGACGACATATATCGACTCGACTATACTAATTATAACACAGGACAAGCAGTCGACCAAACAAACAACACAAAATAAGGCATAAACTGTTCTTGACAATTTTGCCCGATACAGGGGAAACCCAGGCATTATTGATTCGGCGATGTTAATCACATTGAAATAAGTATACTACTATGCAGATTCAACATAACAGAATAAACAATCGACAAAATAAAAGGTCTTATGGAGATGAAGAACAACTGACAACAGAAATCCCAAAATAAACAAACAAACCAAATAAACATGCCGATAAACTAAAACAAACGTTTAAAACAACAATGGAAAAGAACAAAGGAACTCACACTGAAAGCTTAACAACAGTCGACTCCCAGCTTTGACCGGATTTGACAATTTTGGGGTTGAACAGATCTTAATCAAGGTGTTCCCCACCGAGAACACTTCGATTAGGGTCTATTAGACCCCACCTTTCCATTTAAATCTAAACAGACCCCCAAAATTCTTGTATTCTAGGGTTTGAACCTTCAGATTTGGGGTTTTGGGATTTGTGGGTAGATTCGGACCAAACCAAGATTGTATTGGTCACGAGGAAGGTCAAGGGGATACCTGGTATAAATTTGGGGTAGGTCGGTGTAGATCGAGGTTCGGCTCAAATCTTCAAATGAAGATTCGAGATGGTGGGGGAAGATTCGAGACCAACGGCTAGTGGATCTGTGTTCAGGGGGTCGAGGTGGTCCTAGGGTGTTAAGATGGTGGTCACCGGCGTCCTTGCCGCCGGGTTTACGGTGAGGGGAAAGGGGGGCGGCGCTAGGGTTTCGTGGGGTTTGGGTCTGGTGAGGAAGACGACCTAAGGGCAAGGGGGGAGGGGTTGGCTTAGGGCACGGGGTGAAGGGGGAGGGTTTATATACAGGACGGGGGATTGGATCTCTGGCCGTTGGATCATTGGTGATCAACGGCCGTGATCTCTTGACTTAAAGAGACGACACCGTTTGGATTAATGACAGGACCCGAACTGGACCTTTGGATCTGTTTGACCAACGGTTCAGATGGGGGGTGCCAAAAAGGGCGTCGTTTCCTTTGTGTCTGGGGCCGGACTGGGTTAGTGAGTTTGGGCCTACTTTTTGGTCCAATTCACTGGCCCAATTCCGTTTTGACTTATTTTCTTTTTTCCTTCTTTTAATTTTGATTAAAAATAAAATTCCTATTAAATTGCAAAAATCAAAAATAAAATCACACAAATATTAATTAATACTCAAACAACAATTATCACTCACATTAAACATCCAATTAAGATAAAATCACTTAATGGCGAAAAATAGAATGAAAGATGCATATTTTGTGATTTTCCTTTTAAAACCAAATTATGGTTTTGATCAATTCCTAATAGTAGAACAAAATCCCATCTTTATGTGCGACATATATATTTTTTATATTTTCAATTTATAGAACTAAACAATCATAGATAAAAACTACAAAATGACCGGCAAATTTACAAAAATTATACACGAAGACAATTTATTGTTATTTTGATTTCTCTTGGAGTAATTGTCGTGTAAACAAAAATCACGTGCTCACAGCTGCCCCTCTTTGCTCGAAAAACACGAAGAGTTTTCGTGCAAAGATAAAGTGAGCGGGTATGAGCGATTTTGTCTGTTTGACTACTCCGTGTGAAGCACATTTTGAAAGATTTGACCGAATCTTTGCTTCAAAGATTTCCTACATATCCTGGGCTAAACAGGAATCAGGTCACTGTAGTTCGGGAAAACTTGGTAGCTGGGACTACCGTGGGATTGCCATGCTTGCTGTTACTGCTGTTGCTGTTGCCACTACTGCTTACCGACCGCCTTATTACAACCAAAGGAAATTGAAACTGAACTAACTATTTATGCTTGTCAACCGCTAGTTACAAGATTCCTATCTATAATTCTTTTGCCACTGGATCTTGGGTCTTAGATGATACTGCTTGTAGACTTCGATCCGAATCTTGATGCTTGCAAGTTGTAGGTGCTTGTTTATTTCTGCAGTATTGAGGGAAACGAGATTGGCGGAGCTCGGGAATTTGATCAAATTTGGAGCGATCCGCCCTTTGTTTGTTCCAATATCTCGGAACATCTTCTTTTTATCCTTTTCTTCTTATCTTTATTTTGGATTGAGACTCATCCTGTAGGTCGTTTCGATCCATGCGCCTCGAGGTCAGACCTGCTGAGACAAACAAAACAAACGAACGAAATTTTTCTGCCCCAGTTTCACTAGGAAAATTTCGTGAATTAATCGCCATAACAACTTACAGAATATGATGGGGATTGGAAAACTCTAGTCTACAGAACGCAACTCGGGGATTGGAGTCCTAATGTTGCCATAAGGTAAAAATGCTCAGTTCAGGGTCGGAGCCCTAATGCTGGCTAAATGAAAAATGCTCAGTTCAGGGTTGGAGCCCTAATGCTGGCTAAATGGAAAATGATCAGTTCAGGGTTGGAGCCCTAATGCTGGCTAAATGGAAGATGCTCAGTTCAGGGTTGGAGCCCTAATGCTGGCTAACAGAAAAAGTGCTCAGTTCAGGGTTGGAGCCCTAATGCTGGCTAACTGGAAAATCCTCAGTTCAGGGTTGGAGTCCTAATGCTGGCTAACAGAAAATTGCTCAGTTCAGGGTTGGAGCCCTAATGCTGGCTAAATGTAAAATGCCCAGTTCAGGGTTGGAGCCCTAATGCTGGCTAACAGAAAAGTGCTCAGTTCAGGGTTGGAGCCCTAATGATGGCTAAATGGAAAATGCTCAGTTCAGGGTTGGAGCCCTAATGCTGGCTAAATGAAAAATGCTCAGTTCAGGGTTGGAGCTCTAATGTTGGCTAAATAGAAAAATGCTCAGTTCAGGATTGGAGCCCTAATGCTGGCTAAATGGAAAATGCTCAGTTCAGGGTTGGAACCCTAATACTGGCTAACAGAAAAATGCTTAGTTCAGGGTTGGAGCCCTAATACTGGCTAACAGAAAAAATGCTCAGTTCAGAGTTAGAGCCCTAATGCCGGCTAAATGGAAGATGCTCAATTCAGGGTTGGAGCCATAATGCTGGCTAACAGAAAAATGCTCAGTTCAGGGTTGGAGCCCTAATGCTGGCTAACAGAAAAAGTGCTCAGTTCAGGGTTGGAGCCCTAATGCTGGCTAAATGGAAGATGCTCAATTCAGGGTTGGAGCCCTAATGCTGGCTAAATGGAAAATGCTCAGTTCAGGGTTGGAGCCCTAATGCTGGCTAACAGAAAAATGCTCAGTTCAGGGTTGGAGCCCTAATGCTGGCTAAATGGAAAATGATCAGTTCAGGGTTGGAGCCCTAATGCTGGCTAAATGGAAAATGCTCAGTTCAGGGTTGGAGCCCTAATGTTGGCTAAATGGAAAATGCTCAGTTCAGGGTTGGAGCCCTAATGCTGGCTAAATGGAAAATGCTCAGTTCAGGGTTGGAACCCTAATACTGGCTAACAGAAAAATGCTCAGTTCAGGGTTGGAGCCCTAATACTGGCTAACAGAAAAAATGCTCAGTTCAGGGTTAGAGCCCTAATGCCGGCTAAATGGAAGATGCTCAGTTCAGGGTTGGAGCCCTAATGCTGGCTAACAGAAAAATGCTCAGTTCAGGGTTGGAGCCCTAATACTGGCTAACAGAAAAAGTGCTCAGTTCAGGGTTGGAGCCCTAATGCTGGCTAAATGGAAGATGCTCAATTCAGGGTTGGAGCCCTAATGCTGGCTAAATGGAAAATGCTCAGTTCAGGGTTGGAGCCCTAATGCTGGCTAACAGAAAAATGCTCAGTTCAGGGTTGGAGCCCTAATGCTGGCTAAATGGAAAATGATCAGTTCAGGGTTGGAGCCCTAATGCTGGCTAAATGGAAGATGCTCAGTTCAGGGTTGGAGCCCTAATGCTGGCTAACAGAAAAAGTGCTCAGTTCAGGGTTGGAGCCCTAATGCTGGCTAAATGAAAAATGCTCAGTTCAGGGTTGGAGCCCTAATGCTGGCTAAATGGAAAATGCTCAGTTCAGGGTTGGAGCCCTAATGCTGGCTAACAGAAAAATGCTCAGTTCAGGGTTGGAGCCCTAATGCTGGCTAAATGGAAAATGATCAGTTCAGGGTTGGAGACCTAATGCTGACTAAATGGAAGATGCTCAGTTCAGGGTTGGAGCCCTAATGCTGGCTAACAGGAAAATGCTCAGTTCAGGGTTGGAGCCCTAATGTTGGCTAAATGGAAGATGCTTAGTTCAGGGTTGGAGCCCTAATGCTGGCTAACAGGAAAATGCTCAGTTCAGGGTTGGAGCCCTAATGCTGGCTAACAGAAAAATGCTCAGTTCAGGGTTGAAGCCCTAATGCTGGCTAACAGAAAAGTGCTCAGTTCAGGGTTAAAGCCCTAATGATGGCTAAAAGGAAGATGCTCAGTTCAGGGTTGAAGCCCTAATGCTGGCTAACAGGAAAATGCTCAGTTCAGGGTTGGAGCCCTAATGCTGGCTAAATGGAAAATGCTCAGTTCAGGGTTGGAGCCCTAATGCTGGCTAACAGAAAAATGCTCAGTTCAGGGTTGGAGCCCTAATGCTGGCTAAATGGAAAATGCTCAGTTCAGGGTTGGAGCCCTAATGCTGGCTAACAGAAAAATGCTCAGTTCAGGGTTGGAGCCCTAATGCTGGCTAACAGGAAAATGCCCAGTTCAGGGTTGGAGCCCTAATGCTCGCTAAATGGAAAATGCTCAGTTCAGGGTTGGAGCCCTAATGCTGGCTAAATGGAAAATGCCGGTGATTCTAAAGTGACCCTCTTTTTTTGAGTTTTCTTGTTTTAGTAAAATGTAAAAGAGAATTTTGGGGAAACTTCCTTTTGAGTGGATTCCTTTGCCGAGCCGTTTCTTGCACTCATGTATTTCTTTTTTTTTCGGTGGCAACCTGATTCTTGTATGGTTGCTCTGGGTCACACCTATTTTAATTTCCAAACAAAGAACAATTGTCAGTTCGGAAATGGCGGTTGGTTCGGTGACCTTGATTGTTCCAGTTGCTTTGTTGCGTCCTTATTTCTGTTGAGAAACTTTGCCATTGATTGGATTCACAGGCGAAACGCTTTGGACTACTCAGACTTGCGTTTCCAGATTTTGTGATGATTTGCCTTGTAAGGCTTTGGTTTTTTTTTCATCCCGTTCTGCTTGGGGATTTTCAGTGGGGATTTTTATTGGGGAGATTCTGTGGGGATTTGTACAAGGCAGACTCGTTGGGGATTAGCTGGGGCAGACTCTTTGGGGAATTTTTACAGAGGGAGGCTATGTGGGGATTTTTACAAAGGGAGGCCCTGTGGGGATTTGTACAAAGGAGTCTCTGTGGGGATTTTTTACAAAGCAGACTCGCTGGGGATTTGCTGGGGCAGACTCTTTGGGGAATATTTATAAAGGGAGGCCCTATGGGGATATGTACAAAGGGAAACCCTGTGGGGATTTGTCTCTCTCTTTTTTTTTATATTTTTATATGTGTATGGCTTTACTTTGAATGCAGCCAACATCATGATCCATCGGGTTTGGACAAACGTTCCACTGAAGCGGGGTGTTTTCTTCTTACGAAACGGAACTCCGTAAAACCGGTCCTGCTACCTATTCTTTCCGGTATATCTGGAACTTGGAGTTAAAAAATGGAAGGGATTCAAAGAAAAGTAAAACGAAGAAAGGAGAAAGCAAATTTTAGAAGAGAAGTGTCCCTTTCGGGACAAGAAAGACTTATCTGATGGAAACATGCTGACTTTAAATTGACATGACATACTTTTTGGACTGGATGCCTGACCTTTAATGAACTTGCATTTCCTCATGAACCAAAATGGATCTATGTTTCCAAACCGGTGGAACTTTGCCAAGACTTCCTGAGGTGGAGTCATCCTTTCGGCCGACAGCGCCCTTTGCGGGTTTTCGCTAGTTGACCTCTCTCATTTCTCTTCTTGTTGTCGCTTGATAGCACTCTTTGCGAGTTTTTACTAAACAAGCTCTCTCATTTTTGGTTTCTCTACTCCCATCGCCTCGCGGTGCCCGAAGGCTTTCACCGACAAGACTCTCTCGTTTTATTTCTCTCAATTCTGAATGTACCGGCCTCCAATCGTGATATCTCTTGGCTCCCCTAACTTTGGTAATTGATCCAAAAGACTTGTGCTTGGTAAAAAAATGATAGATGAAACTACGACTTCTAAGCCGTTTGGTGTGCCCCGGTTTAAATTTCAGGGTAAATGGGATTTTGTTTTTGGTGTGACTGAACCTCAGGGAGAGGCTGCCTACGTATCCTTTCGGAATCAAGTCAGACGTAGTTCAGGCCTCATCAATGTTTTTTTTGATAGGTAGCCAAAGAAATGTAACTGGCTCAAAGGGCTTGTAGAGAGAGTTGATAGTGTTTGGGGTAGTGGGAATAAAACCTTCGTCATTTCAAAATGTGTCAGGACCAACTGGAGTATAACTCAGACATAGTACCTTTTGACTGCATCTGCATTCACTGCTGTTTCAGGATCATTTCCTTCGATATCACCCAGATGCAACGCTCCTCTCGGCAATATCTTCCTGATGATGTATGGGCCTTTCCAATTTGGAGCAAATTTTCCTTTCGCTTCCTGGTGATGGGGTAGAATGCGCCTCAATACCAGTTGACCCACTTCAAAATTCCTGGGTCGGACTTTCTTGTTGTAAGCACGGGCCATTCTTCGTTGGTACAATTGCCCGTGACAAACCGTAGCCATTCGTTTCTCGTCAATCAAAGTCAACTGCTCCAATCGAGTCTTAACCCACTCGCTATCTTCAATTTCTGATTCGACAATGGTTCGAAACGAAGGAATTTCTACCTCTGCTGGTATCACAGCCACGGTCCCATAAACTAAAAGATAAGGGGTTGCTCCTACTGACGTGCATACCGTAGTGCGATATCCCAACAATGCAAAGGGTAACTGTTCATCCCACTGTCGGGAACTTTGGATCGTCTTCCTCAAAATCTTCTTGATGTTCTTGTTTGCTGCTTCCACAGCGCCATTGGCCTTGGGCCGATAAGGAGTGGAATTCCTATGCGTTATTTTGAACTGTTCGCATACATCCCCCATCAAGTGACTATTCAGGTTTGCCGCGTTGTCCGTGGTGATAGTTGCAGGAATACCAAAACGAAAAATAAGATTTGAATGCACAAAATCCACTACAGCCTTTTTAGTGACCGACATAAGAGTGACAGCTTCCACCCATTTTGTGAAGTAGTCGATAGCAACCAATATAAATCTGTGTCCATTTGAGGCCTTTGGCTCGATTGGACCAATGACGTCCATGCCCCAGGCAACAAATGGCCAAGGCGCAGACATGGGATGCAATTCCGTGGGAGGTGCATGAATCAAATCACTGTGCACCTGACACTGATGACACTTTCGAACGAAGCTGAAACAGTCCTTTTCCATAGTCATCCAGTAATAACCTGCTCGAAGGATTTTCTTTTCCAAAACATACCCGTTCATGTGGGGCCCGCACACTCCTACGTGTACTTCGTGCATGATCCTTCCCGCCTCCTCGGCGTCAACACATCTTAGCAGATTGAGGTCCGGGGTCCTTTAATACAATACCTCGCCGCTCAAAAAGAAACCTCCTGCATTTCGCCTGATAGTCCTCTTCTAATCTCCGGTAGAATGTTCGGGGTATTCTTGTGTCTTTAAGAACCTCTTGATATCATGGTACCATGGCGGTGTACTCGATCCTGCCTCGATTGCGTTGCAGTAACCGTGTCTTTCCCTGATTTGGATTTCCAAGGGATCGACGTGGGCGTTGCCTGGGTAGGGTAGCATTGAAGCCAAGGTAGCAAGTGCATCCGCTAGTTCATTATGACACCGCGGGATATACCTCAACTCTATTGTTTTAAAACGCTTGCCGAGGTCCTCCACGTGCTGTCGGTAAGGAATAAGCTTGATATCCCGAGTTTCCCATTCACCTTGGGCTTGCCGGATAATCAGGTCAGAATCTCCCATAATGATTAAATCTTCGACATCCTGATCGATCGCCATATGCATGCCCATGATGCAGGCTTCATACTCAGCTGTATTGTTCGTGCAAAAGAAACGTAGTCTAGCTGTAGCAGGATAATGCTGACCAGAGGGCGAGATCAAAATTGCCCTGATTCGTATACCTTTGGCATTTATGGCCCCATCAAAGAACATCTTCCAAACATGAACGTTTTCCGAGACTACTTCTACGGTGTTTATTTCTTCATCCGGAAAATAAGTACTCAACGGTTGGTATTCTTCATCAACCGGGTTTTCGGCCAAATGATCTGCTAACGCCTGGGCTTTCATTGTCGTGCGGGTGAAATAGACTATGTCAAATTCAGTGAGCAAGATTTGCCACTTGGCCAGTCTTCCAGTAGGCATTGGTTTCTGAAATATATACTTCAAAGGATCCAGCTTGCTTATGAGGTAAGTAGTGTGAGCTTGGAGATAATGTCTCAACTTCTGAGCAACCCACGTCAAAGCACAACACGTTCTTTCTAGCAGAGTGTACTTGGCCTCGTAGCCGGTGAATTTCTTGCTCAAGTAGTAGATCGCTTGTTCCTTCTTTCCGGTTATGTCATGTTGCCCGAGGACGCAACCGAAAGAATTTTCCAAGACTGTCAGATACAAGAACAGTGGTCTCTCTGGCTCTGGCAGGACCAAAACTGGGGGATTTGAAAGATATTCTTTTGATTTTGTCAAAAGCTTCTTGACACTCAGCCGTCCATTTGATCGCTGCATCTTTCCTCAATAGCTTAAATATGGGCTCACACGTGCTCGTGAGCTGGGCAATGAATCGACTGATATAGTTTAACCTGCCCAACAGACTCATCATGTCTTTCTTCGTTCTTGGGGGAGGTAAATATCTGATAGATTTTATCTTTGTTGGATCTAATTCGATACCTCTCCTGCTTACTATGAAACCCAAAAGCTTGCCCGATGGGACTCCGAAAGCGCATTTAGCTGGGTTCAGCTTCAAGTCGTACTTCCTCAGTCTCTCGAAGAATTTCCTCAAGTCTTGGATATGATTATCCTGCGTCCTGGACTTGACTATCACGTCGTCCACATACACCTCTATTTCTTGATGCATCATGTCATGAAAAATGGCAGTCATGGCCCTCATGTAAGTTGCCCTAGCATTCTTCAGACCAAACGGCATAACCCGATAACAATAAGTGCCCCAAGGTGTAGTGAAAGCAGTCTTCTCGGCGTCTTCTTCATCCATCAACACCTGATGATACCCAGCGTAACAATCTACGAAAGACTGTATCTCATGTTTGGCGCAATTCTCAACAAGGATGTGGATGTTGGGCAATGGGAAATTGTCTTTGGGACTCGCCCTATTCAAGTCTCGATAATCCACACATACCCGAGTCTTTCCATCTTTTTTCGGCACTGGAACTACATTCGCCAACCATGTGGTATACTGGACTACCCGAATCACTCCCGTTTTCAGCTGCTTGGTGATCTCTTCTTTAATTTTGTCACTGACATCAGTTTTGAACTTTCTTTGCTTTTGTTGAACTGGAGGACAGTCAGGGTGAATTGGCAATTTATGAACCACTAGATCAACACCTAATCCTGGCATGTCATCGTATGACCAAGCAAACATATCTTTAAATTCAAAAAGGAGTTGAATTATCGCGTCTCGCGTTTTCTCGTCCGTGTGAATGCTTATTTTGGTCTCTCGGACTTCTTCAGGAGTTCCCAAATTAACCAGTTCAGTGTCATTCAGATTCGTCTTAGGTTTATTCTCAAAGTGTTCCAATTCTCGGTTTATTTCCCTAAAAGCTTCTTCTTTGTCATATTCTGGTTCTTGGTTCATTATTTCACAATTAAATAGCCCGTTGTGATCTGGGCGTGAAGTCCGCAAGCATGTCATGTTATTTAAAGCAGCATTATTATAACTGAAAGAAAAGATAAAGGAAAAATAACAAAAATTAGAACAAAGGAAAAATGAGAAAACAATGATTTTTATTTTCTTGGAATTTGGAAGATAACAATGTTTATAACTCAGGAATTCAAAACAACAATTGAAGGGAAAAACATCCAAGTTATATCCTGGGGATAACTCGTGATGCAGGAAAGGTGGCAGGACAGGTCTACCCAGACTCCTGTCTAGTAGGGAATGGCGTGGCCTCCCAGTTTCGAAGCTTGGCGTTTGGCCCCACATATAGCATCTCAGCGGTGCTTGTGCCTTCTCCTGGTTGAACCATGTGAGCTTCGTAGAGCATTTCTCTCATTGCCCCACATATCTCCTCGATCTCTTCGGCCGTGAAAACCTCATCGTCTTCTTCTTCGGTGTATTTTGGTCCGACGAAAGTTTCATATAAATTCGGCAATGGCCGAGGCAGTTTCCAACCCTCATTTTTCCTCTTCTTTGCCCACTCTTCATCTTTTGGAGTGGGTTGAAAACCTATCCCAAAAAGTTTCTTGGTGGAAGGCAAGTTGATGGGTTCCGTTATTCCTTGCAATGTTCGTCCGAGCCCTTTCCCTGGCCTGAATCCATGCCGGAGCATCTTTTTAGCCACCATGATTGAGGCGTTAGACAAGAAAGGTTGGGGGCAAGGTCTTCCCTCTTCATACTGCTCTGCTAGCACAACTTCGAAAGCCTGATAAACCGTGTGCTCGCTCCCTTCCCTTGGTTCAAGATATGGGATGGATGGGTCCCGATAAATAGACTGTTCGTCTTCTCCGTGGACCACAATTTCCCGGTCTTCGTACTCAAACTTCACCATTTGGTGAAGAGTGGAAGGTACAGCCCCTGCCGCATGAATCCAAGGTCTGCCGAGGAGAAAATTGTAGGACGTATCCATGTCAAGCACCTGGAAAGTTATTTCAAACTCCACTGGTCCTATAGTCAACACCAAGTCTATTTCCCCGAGGGTGTCCCTCTTGACACCATCAAAAGCCCTTACGCAGACATTATTGGGGCGGATTCTTCTGGTCCCAATTTCCATTCTCTGTAGCGTGGAGAGCGGACAAATGTCAACACCTAAACCTCCATCCAACATTACCCGCTTGACGTAGTAGTCTTCGCATTTAACTGTCAGATGTAAGGCTTTGTTGTGAGCTGCTCCCTCTGGAGGTAAGTCGTTCTTGCTGAAAGAAACCTGGTTATCGGCGAAGAACCTCTCCGTCATTCGTTCCAGTTGTTCGACTGAGGTTTCAACTGGTACGTATGCTTCGTTCAGGGTCTTGAGCAAGATCTTTTGGTGTTCGGCCGACCTCATCAGCAGAGATAGCATGGACACTTGCTCGGGGCACTTGCGCAGTTGATCTACCACTTCGTAGTCTGGCATTTTCATCTTTTGGAAGAAAACTTCCGCTTCTTCAACGCTTACAGGCTTCTTTGGTGAGAAGAGTCTCCGTGTGGCATTATTTAACTCTTGAGTGTTTGAATACCTTCCAATGAAAGTATTTTCGGGAAGTTCTCCCGTGACTTCTCTACCTTTGTACGTAACCAACGTTCTTTGATAGTTCCACGGTACTGTGGACGGGTTTGTCATCGGCTTTTGTGGCACGCGTCCGATAACCACTAGCTCATTCAGCCGAGGTGGTTAAATCGTCCCCCGGACCACATAGGACCCTTTTGGTACGTACATTGGTTTTGCCCTTTTGACTTCGAAACTCTGCGGTTTCTTTGCTCGACCTCGTGGAACGTAAAGAACTTCATTCCTTACAGGCACCATCGTTACTGTCTTTTTCTCCACCTTCTCTTCGGGTTCGCCCTTGACAGTACTGACCTTCTTTTCCCCTTTCTCTAGCTTCGGGGTGGTTTTAGGCCTTTTCCCTACATCGACGATGGCGATTATAGCTTTTAAAGAAGGATCAAATTCTTTGTCCTCGCAGATCATTCCAATCAGCGGCCCGTTATTGTGAGCAGGCAACGGATTGTTAGTCACATTTGGGACCTCCTCGTCCCTTAGTACTATTTTCCCCTGCTCTATTAAATTCTCGACTACCCTTCTCAAAGCCCAGCAGTCATTTGTATCGTGCCCTTCCGCTCCTGAATGATAGGTGCACCTAACACCGGCTTTGTAAGTAGGTGATGCCGGATTGTGCCTTGTCTGAGGGACTGGCTGCAGGAAACCCAACTGGACTAGCTTTGGGAACAAAGTAGAATATGGTTCACCAATGGGTGTGAAAGTCCGTCTTCTAGGTGGTTCCTGAGGGCGGAAGTTATTTTGAGGAGGCTGTGGATTATAGTGGTTGCGGTAGGGACGCTGATTTCTGGGAGGTGGAGCTTGGCCTCGATTGGCTTGCTGTGGCGGATGGACATAGGGCTGGGTGTTCATGACCATGTAGGGTTGAGGAGCATATGTCACATTTTGGTGGGGGTAGTAGTGTTGTGGGGTTCTTTCTGGAAAACGGGGCCTGGGATTACAATTTTCCCTTGCTTCTGATGCTGCCATGGGCGTTTCTTCCTTTTTCTTTCCTCTTGCCATTCCTCCGGACCCGCTTTGGACGGCTTGGGAGGTTGCCCTTATGGCTGCCTGACTTAAGATTCTACCCGTTTTCAAACCGTTCTCCACTATCTCCCCGATCTTGATTGCTTCCGCGAAAGGCTTTCCCATGGCTGACATCATATTCTGGAAATAGTCTGATTCTTGAGCCTGGAGAAAAAGTAGTGACCATTTCTATCTCATCCATGGGAGGTTTTACCCTCGATGCCTGCTCGCGCCACTTAATAGCATATTCTCTGAAGCTTTCTGAAGGTTTCTTCTTCAAGTTTGACAGAGAATTTCGGTCTGGTGCAATGTCGATGTTATACTGGAATTGTCTCACAAAATCTCTGGCGAGATCATCCCATATATGCCATCGAGATATGTCTTGGTCCATATACCATTCTGAGGCTATCCCTACCAGACTTTCCGCGAAGTATGCCATTAGCAATTCCTTTTTTCTGCCGGCTCCCCGCAATTGGTTGCAATATTTCTTGAGATGAGCAATGGGGTCGCCGTGCCCGTCGTACTTCTCAAACTTTGGGTTTTTGAAACCCATGGGTAGGTGCACGTGAGGGAACATGCATAGATCGGTATAGGAGACACTCTTCTGTCCGCTTAAACCTTGCATGTTTTTCAAACTCTGCTCAAGGCTCCTCATTCTTTTTGTCATCTCATCTTGTTCAGCAGTTTTGGGGTTTTGATCCTGCCCAGGTGAAAACTCGCATTGAGGCTGTGGAGGATGAGTGCTGGTGGCGAACCGAGTTGGTTCCAGTGAGAAAGATGGTGCTTGGAATGTGAATAAGGATGAGTCGAAATTTGGCTTGTGTGTAGCGGGTTGCGCCACGATCGGACAGGGAGGTGCAGTGAATATGTTCGTAGCTACGTCTGTTGTTGACAACCGGGGATAAGAATCAGAGGGTGATCCAGCAGAGAAGGCCGAAATGGCTGGGTACCCGAATGGGGTAGCCGGATAGCTTATGGGGACGTTGGAAGTCCCACTTGTCCTGGAGAACAACTCAGGGAACCCAGGGATAACACTTGGCAGCTCTTTTCCGTTACTCCAGTCATCCAGCATTTCCAACATGCGGAGCCGCAGGATTCTATTTTCCTCCGCAGTTGCGGATTCGGGCGTGAGGACGGCCGAGATCGAACTCTCCTCGGAAACAGGAACTGTCGGCAACGGAATTTCTGAAGACATTTCTATGCTTCCCTTTGATCTTGTGAAGTAAGTGTGAGAACCCCCTCTTGACTTAACAACGGGTAATTGAACACTCCCTTTCGACCACGTGAAGTATGAATGTGAGGCCAGATTTTCACCAAACCAACCGCCTTTTCTAAAACCTGGAAGGACTCAACGACAAACGAACGGTTAGTTCGAAACAAATAACAGATAGGTAATCTCACGTTGGGGCATGATGCACCTATACAGTTAAGTGAATTCCTACATGTTTGCAACGAAAGCATGCGTCATTCCGGCTTCCTTTTAGGCTTCCCCTTTATTTTTTTATTTTTTTTATTATTATTATTTTTTTCATTTTTCTTTCTTTCTCTTTGTTCCCCTTTTTTATATTACTGTTTTCAATATTTGCAGTTAAAAAATGTGACCGGATCCGATGAGGATTGCCTACGTATCACGATGCCGCGTGAATCAGATCAGTACGTAGTTCGAAATAGATGAGTGTAAAAGAAGCACACATTTTATTACTGAAACGATCTATTAAAACCAGCATTTTTGAAAAAGGAAAAACAAACCTTGAAAATAAACATAGACTCAAACAGACTAATGCACCCTGATGCGAAAAGAGGGACAGAAGATGCTAAGATACAGACTCGACCTATGAATACATTAAGGTTTCGAAAATTGGTGCCCGCGGGGCATCGTTCGGCCTCGCCGCGGTCCTAGGTGTGAGATCCCTTTCAAGTTGTTCCAGCTCATGCATGGTCTGCTTGACATAACCCATCACTGCCGAGAGAACGGTAATGCTGGTCATGTTCTCACACCGTAGACACCGTCTGATGATGGCATGGGCAATGGTCCTGATCTTATCTTTGGTTTGCTTCTTCTCTATGAGCAGGCGTTTTATCTGATCACTACACGTCTTTAAAACCTGAGAATCCTGCATATGCTGATTCTTCAGTTGCCGTAATTCTACCTTCATCCGGGCCAACAAGTCGTAACAGTATCTGCTCTCAATTTGGAAATCCTCGGCCTGATTAACTGCTTTAACCTCAAGTGTAGCCATTTCTCTCTTCATTTCGGCAACAGTTTTCTCGTGGTCGCGTTTCAATTGATTCAAGTATCAGCGATGCTTATCTGCTCTTGTACCCCACTGCACCTTGAGCTCTGCCATGACGTTTTCAGACTCTTCTAAACCATCTCGCCATTCCCTGACTTCACTTTTCAGCCCTTTTATCAACTGCTCGTCTGATCGACTCCTTGGTTGTTCATCAAGATCCGATCTCAATTTCTGGATTTGGGTCCTAAGTTCTTCATTTTCTCGGGCCAATCTATTCTTTTCGACTCGATCGGTAGAAACTTGCACGTTGTGCTCATATTTCACACCTTCCACTTGTTGCTTCAACCTGCTGATTTCGGTACGATAGCCTCTTTCTTTTGCCAACCAATCCCACTGCTTTTGCGATGACTCGGCGAAATTCAGGATGTGGGGTCTTTTAGCCGGCCTTTCGTGTTCGATTTCTCTTCTATACCATGCAAGGTAACCTGGTGCCATTTCACTTTTGGCCCGATCCTGCACACAAGTATCTGCTTTCAAATATTGACATTCATTCCAGATCTGGCGGATTTTTGCTTCAGGAAATTGTCCGTCAGGGCTTATCTCAATTGTTTGAGCACTAAGATCTTCCTCGTGTGGTACTATCTGGTATCTTCCGAGTTGTCTCAAGACTCGGCAGGGCGCGTAAGGTTGAATGCTCTTAAGTCCCATCAGTAGGAAATGAGTTCTAGTTGCTGGCATATACATGACCTCATCAACAAGCAACCATCCGAGTGTCCACTGTATTTGGCTGGCAGTAAGAGCTTGAAAGAATGAAGTCCATGCCATAACTCCTTTGGGCAGACTGATCTCTTTGGTCCTCGTGTAAAACTCTTCTATGCAAGTTTTCTCCGAGGAACCATGGCTCAAAAGTTCGGAACGATGACAGAGATGTTCAGTCATCCATATTTATAGCAGCAAGTTACAACCTTCGAAGAAATTCCCCCCGGCTTTGCAGGCTGTGAGAGCTCGAAAGATATCGGATACCACCATAGGCGCGGGAGTACTATCATTTTGAGTGAGTAAAGTACTGACGACCCCGGATATCTTCAGATCAATATTTCCATCTCTTCTCGGAAATACCAGAAGGCCCAAAAATGTTATCATGAAAACCACTCGTCTATGTTTATCCCACTTCTGACGACTACCTTTGCTGCATAGCTTGTTAATCAGATTGTTGAATCCTCCTACATGACCATACCTGTCGTATATGAAGCATGGATTTCAAAAAACGGCGGCCAAATCTGGGTTGTGTACCGTCCTGGGGATTTTTAGTGAGTCTAGAAATCGATGCACCGTGACAGCTCTTGGGGAGACCAGGTATCTTTGCCTTAATGGAAGTTCAGCATTTCCGATGTACCCAACCATCTCCTCCAGAGTCGGGGTGAGTTAAAAATTGGAGAAGTGGAAAACATTGTGCGCTGGATCCCAGTAGGTGACCAAAGCTCTTATGATATCTCCCCGAGGCTGGATTTCCAGTAAACCCGTGAGACCTTTCAGATATTTCTTGACCTCATCTTGCCCTTCAGCACCTAGATCATTCCACCATAGTCGTAACTTGACAGGGATTTTAGTCATTATCGAAAAGTGTTCATTTTGCATTGTGCTCATCCTGCACATTTATTAAGGCGGCTTTAAGCAAAAATGATTTGACTCAAAAAAATATTTTGACTATTTTTTTCTAAAAAAAGAAGGGCAGATTTTCGAACACGGCCTTTCAGCACTTCGGGGATGAAGATTTTAAGGCTGTGAGGGTCAACCGACCAAAAATTCTAAAAGACGACCGATAGCGGCTGTTTTTGCAAAATCAGCCTTCCGCCGTCCCTTGCGGGAACATTTGGCTATTTTTCACAAAAACAATCACTTGATTTATTTATGACTCTTCTAGTAGTAATGAAAACAACATGGGGAGCATGGCCTCATAGAGCCTCGGGGACGAGGATTCTAAGGCCGTTGGGCAATTTGGTCAGAAAATAAACATGACCAATAATGGCCGTTCGTGCAAAGTCAACCTTCCGGCGTCCCTTTGGGGAACATTCGGCTATCCTTGACAAAACGACATCAACCGACTCATTCATGACGAAATTAAAATTCTAACATTCTGGCTATTTTGAAAAAGGGAAGTTGGACCCGATGAGGGTTGCCTACGTATCTCGCACCCTGTGAGAATCAAACCCGCGTAGTTCGGGTCAGATCAGAAACTACGGAAATATTTATGAATTTTAAACTTCTTTTCACTTTTTTTTTATTTTTGAAATTTCGAAAATATTTTAAAGAGATACTACAAATGAAACAACATTTTTTGAATTTTGAATTTTCCCCCCTTTTTTTTTTTTTTTACTTTTAAATAAATACCTTTTTTTTGGATTTTGAAAGTGATTAAAAGGAATATTTTTTATATGTTTTTTTTATAAATCAAACTAAAAGACAAATTTTGTTTTCATCATTTTTTTTTTCTTTTAAGAAAATTCCGGCGAGGTTTTGACACTACTTGGACATTGGTTTTATTTTTCCAAAAATAAGTAATTGTCTCCCTACGCTGCTATTTTTTCTTAAAGTTTTTTTTTTTTAGAAACCGGTCAGCATGTAGAACTGAAGCAAATAAATGCGCAAAACAAACGGGATGCAGCAGGATGGTCTTTTCATTTCAGGTTGCCTGTCCTAGACGGACCCACCCCCTGTGTTGAGACCCCTATGTCAAATGCAACATGATGCAAATAAGCGTTCCTACTAGGGATCCGGCATGAGGTTTCGTTATACTAGGTTTATAACCTGGGTATATGTTCTAGACTGTGTACCCGAGCGGACAGCTCGAGTCGAGGAGGGGGTTACGTACCGGGGACCCGCGAGATCGTCCGGCTTTGTAACTTGGCCGTCCTCTTTCTTATTCCAGGTATTGACACTAACAGAATAGGGAGTCTCGACCAGTGAGCTTCTCCCCGGAGGTAAGAAGAGAAGGGTTTCGGCACAGTTTATATACAGTTCAGATAATATCAAAGCGGTAAAAGACAACATTTAGCACGTTATGCCAAAACATGTAATAAAGATCAGATAATAAAGCCAAATATAACAATTATTCTAAGCTCGAATTCTTGAACCCTGAACCAGAGGTTCTGGGTAAAGTCCCCAGCAGAGTCGCCAGAGCTGTCACACCTCCTTTTTGTGCGCCTGCCCCGAGGGATAGATGCACGAGGGAGTTTTTCCAATTTAAGTGACAAAATTCGAAATGGGATTATTTATTTAATTCAGAGTCGCCACTTGGGAAAGGTTTGGCTTTTGGTGTCCCAAGTCACCGGTTTATCTTGAATCCCAAATCGAGGAAAATATTCGACTTTCCAAATGAAGTCTGCGAACCAGAAATTCTAAGTAAGGAATTCTGTTGACCCGATAGAAGGTGTTAGGCACCCCCGAATCCTGTGGTTCTAGCACGGTCGCTTGAATTGTTATAATGGCTAAATATCTTATTTAAATACATGTTATAACTTATGTGCTTTTATCAAATTTAAACCGCTTTATTATTATTATTTTTTTAGACTTGCAACGCCGTGAAAATGCATCTCGAATCACGTCACATTCAATGCACCCGTAATTGTTAACACATTTCGACTCCGTTGAGATTTGAAGTTGGGTCACATAAATGCGCACCCGAATTTAAGAAAGTAATATTATTGAAATGCGTCCAAATAGACTATCACGTTATTTTTGGGGAGGGTCATGCAAATTCGCTAAATGACACATCCCGGATTCTAAGTATTTAACATGTACATTTATGAGGGCCCCGCGGTTTGTGCATTTTTGTTTAGCGAGGCTCATCTCATTTATTTTAAAGGTATCCTAAAGTGACTACATTTCCATTAATTTTTGTTTCTAAAAATAAGAGAGAGCAAGAGGAAGATCTTATTTAGTTACATGCTACAAACACATCATTTTACATACTAGATTAAGACGAATGTTAACAGAAAAGAATATTACTTAAAATTTGAAATTATAAGTGAATACAAAAATCGACAAAATAATATATTCAAAGAAGATTAGTTATCCTGTAACTAAGTTGACTCCGCACAATTATGTGAATACACCAACAATTATTTTTGACTACTCAAAATAACACTAACCTTAATTCTTAGTGCTTATCCGAAAGTTTATTAGATCTAAACGATAAATCGTCTTGCTAGATTCACGTCTTTTAGATTAAAGCTCTTAACCCTATAGCGTTGATTCGTACTCCCAAACCTGTAAAGCCTACCGATTCCCTAAAATTGCTAGCCGCTTCATTTAAGTGGTGAGTCGATGCTATTAATCATTAATCTACACTATTAGACCTACATTGAAACAGGGAATTCAAACAAGAGAGTTGACATATATTGCTGAATAATTGGTATTAACTAACACAATACGAAAATTTATGTAAGGTGCATGTTTCTTAAAAAACGAACCGAACCGGGCCATAGCAGACTTAAACAATCCAAAAGTCCGACAGGGTACATACTGACGCCTATTAGATTATGCGTTATACCGCCTGTGTCAGATAAGTTAAACCAAATTGCTAAATACATGGTATACGTCTATCAATATAATAACATACTACTTAACAGTCCACATTGGTTCAAATACGCCCCAATTTACACAAAATGAATACGATTAGCATGAGCCCAAACAAATATGAACTAATTGAATCATTTTTATCATATTGCTACATCTTAAACACAGATATTGTAAAAAAAAACAGGTGGATGTTTCGTTTCTTGTTTATTTCAACTCAACTTCCAGTTCAAGCTTACATCAAACCATAGTTTCAGAGGTGTGTACCTGGAAATGTTTACAGTTGAAGAGAAAAGAAGTCAGCAAAGCAGCAGTGCAGCAGGACTAGCAAAACCAATAACCAATACAACAGCAGTGGCAGCAGCAAAGCAATAGTACAAGAATGGCAGAATCAAACCCCGATGGACAAACTAGAAACAACTCAATGAAACAATACCCAGTAACCAAACAATCACACTCAGCAGACTCGGTTAGGACTAGGGGATACCAATGTCATTCAGACAGACAGAAATAGGTGAATCCGGACACAATAAAGGAAACAATTTTCTGATTTTTTTTCAAACACTCAAGGAAGGACCCTAAGCTTGACAGAACAAATGGTAGATTAATGCTGATTTCCAAACAGAAAATGGTGAGGAAAGGCAAGGTTTTTAGTTTCAATCAAACAACATATATTCCTTTTCCTATCTCCCTCTCTGATTTCTGAATCCTCTCCTTTCTTAATTCAGAACTGTTTTCTGTCTAGTTTTTGGCTTCTGTCTGTCTCTCCTTTAACTAATGGAAACTCTTCTCTATTTATAGCCTAACATTAGACAATCTATATCCTGTTAAACAATTCAAAACCCCCATCACTCCTCTTGTTTTTCCACTCCCAGATAAAATAAAAGCCCCCTCCCATGATATTCCCCTGACAGCCTCTTTCTCATTATTATAAGGACTTATCTCTTATTATTTTAAACAGGTATGGGCAGCAGGAGTATGTCTTGACAGCACATGCTGTCCATTACACTGCAATGCACATGCTGCCCAAGTTTGAAAATGAGTAAACAATGCCATCAATTAAACTAAAATCTGAGACCTATCCTAGACTGCAGCTATAAATCAATCCTTAAATGTTTTTTGATTTAGCTAACAGTGACAATAAACAAACTAAGCTGATTCACAATGCTTCAGTAAATCAAAATAGCATGAGTCGAATTGCTATCATTCCAACTGAAACTAATTGACGACATATATCGACTCGACTATACTAATTATAACACAGGACAAGCAGTCGACCAAACAAACAACACAAAATAAGGCATAAACTGTTCTTGACAATTTTGCCAGATACAAGGGAAACCCAGGCATTATTAATTCGGCGATGTTAATCACATTGAAATATGTATACTACTATACAGATTCAACATAACAGAATAAACAATCGACAAAATAAAAGGTCTTATGGAGATGAAGAACAACTGACAACATAAATCCCAAAATAAACAAACAAACCAAATAAACATGCCGATAAACTAAAACAAACGTTTAAAACAACAATGGAAAAGAACAAAGGAACTCACTCTGAAAGCTTAACAACAGTTGACTCCCACCTTTGACCGGATTTGCCCATTTTAGGGTTGAACAGATCTTAATCAAGGTGTTCTCGACCGAGAACACTTCGATTAGGGTCTATTAGACCCCACCTTTCCATTTAAATCTAAACAGACCCCAAAATTTCTTGTATTCTAGGGTTTGAACCTTCAGATTTGGGGTTTTGGGATTTGTGGGTAGATTCGGACCAAACCAAGCTTGTATTGGTCACGAGGAAGGTCAAGGGGATACCTGGTATGAATTTGGGGTAGGTCGGTGTAGATCAAGGTGCGGCTCAAATCTTCAAATGAAGATTCGAGATGGTGGGGGAAGATTCGAGACCAACGGCTGGTGGATCTGTGTTCAGGGGGTCGAGGTGGTCCTAGGGTGTTAAGATGGTGGTCACCGGGGTCCTTGCCGCCGGGTTTACGGTGAGGGGAAAGAGGGGCGGCGCTAGGGTTTCGTGGGGTTTGGGTCTGGTGAAGACGACCTAAGGGAGAGGGGGGGTTTGGCTTATGGCGCAGGGTGAAGGGGAGGGTTTATATACAGGACGGGGGATTGGATCTCTGGCCGTTGGATCATTGGTGATCAACGGCCGTGATCTCTTGACTTAAAGAGACGACACCGTTTGGATTAATGACAGGACCAAACTGGACCGTTGGATCTGTTTGACCAACGGTTCAGATGGGGGTGCCAAAAATGGCGTCGTTTCCTTTGTGTCTGGGGCCGGATTGGGTTAGTGAGTTTGGGCCTACTTTTTGGTCCAATTCACTGGCCCAATTCCGTTTTGACTTATTTTCTTTTTCCTTCTTTTAATTTTGATTAAAAATAAAATTCCTATTAATTGCAAAATCAAAAATAAAATCACACAAATATTAATTAATACTCAAACAACAATTATCACTCACATTAAACATCCAATTAAGATAAAATCACTTAATGACGAAAAATAGAATAAAAGATGCATATTTTGTGATTTTCCTTTTAAAACCAAATTATGGTTTTGGTCAATTCCTAATAGTAGAACAAAATCCCATCTTTATGTGCGACATATATATTTTTTGTATTTTCAATTGATAGAACTAAACAATCATAGATAAAAACTACAAAATGACCGACAAATTTTGCAAAAATTATACACGAAGACAATTTATTGTTATTTTGATTTCTCTTGGAGTAATTTTCGTGTAAACAAACATCATGTACTCACAAGGCAATTTCGAGCTCTCGAGTAAATGCTCCCCAGCCAAAGAAAACTCGATGACTCGGAGACTGTCACCAATTCCCATTCGTTAAAAAATCCCAGGTCGTAAGACCCCAAGCGGGCAGACTCGATCTCAAAAAACTTGCACCAAGTATCAACAACTACACCTGTAAGACCTCAACAATATGGAAAAACCTATAAGACCTCAACGTCATGAAAATCTGTAAGACCTCAATAGCATGGAAAAACCTGTAAGACCTCAACGGCATGAAAACCTATAAGACCTTAACAGCATGAAAATACTGTAAGACCTTAAGCAAGGCATGAATCATACGTGTACCAAGTATTAACAAAACTGTAAGACCTCAACGACATGAAAATACTGTAAGACCTCAAGCAACGCATGAATCATACTTGTACCAACTATCAACAAAACTGTAAGACCTCAAGCAAGACATGAATCTTACTTGTACCAATTATCAACAAAACTGTAAGACCTCAAAAGGCATGAATTTTGTAAGACCTTACTATAGGCATAAACTCAATCCCGAAGTTTAGGCTATATGTCGCATTTGTAAGTCTCCCGAAAGGGCATACCCTCGATGTAGACGCCTAAACTACTACGCTCGGGATCAAACATGGCTCCAGCCAAACACAAATGACTACGGTCATACGGCTGTACCAACCAAATTAACGCAACTCGGGGATGCCCGACCGTCGCTACAAAATCATAGGCCATTACTTCAAATCTACTTTGAAAAGAACCGGTTAAACAGGCTACCGTCGACAGGAAAAAAAGCTTCGACCATGTTAGCTCCAAATCACAAGGCTTCGATCTACCCAGCCTATGAGCCAAACCTTCTGCGGTGCTCGAACATCGCCGCAAACGACTCGAAATCGAGGTTCTTCATGAACCGACGACGGGTCAGGCAAAATCATTTCAAAAAGTCCTTAACGAGAGGAAAAAAAAAGCCTACATATGCCTAAGGGCAAAGAGTAAGAGCCATTGTGGCTAGCCTAATGAGCCCTAGGGCCACACACACTAAAAGGTCGCAATGACCAAAAACGTAAGAGCCACTATCGCCAGCTTAAAATTTGAAAGCTTGAGGGTTAAAATGAGCTCGAGTCGTATCCCGATTCGGAGACCGGACCCAAAATAGTTAATTATACATGCCTAAGAGCAAAGCGTAAGAGCTATTGTCGCCAGCTTAATGAGCCTCAGGGCCACACATATAGAAGGTCGCTTTGACCCAAGGCATAAGAACCATTTTCGCCAACACAAATATAAAACTTGAGGGTCGATTGAGCTCGAGTCGAAACCCGACTCGGAGACTGAACCCAAAATAGTTAAAATACATATGCCCAAGGGTGAAGTGCAAGAACCATTGTTGTCCGCTCATGCAAATACAGAAGCTTGAGGGTCGAATTAGCTCGAGTCGAAGCCCGACTCGGAGACTAAACCAAAATAGTTGAGCAAAGCATAAGAGCTCTAACGCCAGCTTATACTAAATGTCGCATTGATCAGGCGCGTAAAAGCCCCCGAGATCTTCTAACGAGCCCCAGGTCCATGTCACGAATCTAAAGATTCTTGCCAACTCTAAAAACAGGATCACCCGGCCAAATTCTGGACAAAAAAAGTGAGTGGAAGAAGCAAAGCCACATGGTTTACTTTATACATATGCCAGTATGAAAGTACTATATACAAACAGGAAAATCAATAGGATCCTAATGCATTCTCGATCCTACATTCTCAATGGCTCCCCAAGGGTTGCACCCTGACAGCTGCGAGTCCACCGACGACCCCTTCTCAACGGCATCTTCCCTCTCTAGGGATCCACCCTCATTTTTTGCACCACTCGAGCTGTCATCTGGAACACCTATAACGATCTACTTTCGAGAATCCGGCAAGGCAAGATCTTCAGCTCGAGATAAATTCGGGCTATCCCCCTTGTACTTCCTCTCAACGCAAGCATTTGCGATAATAGCTTCCTCCATGTGCGAGGATACAAGTGCCTTGGCTTCAGCTTTGATCCGAGATAGTGCAACCACCAGCTCGGAATGAAAACCTTTGTACTTGTCACTATCCTCCTTCATATCCTGGAGCTGATGCTCGACTGAGGTTACCTTCCCAGGAGGGTGTCCCTCTCGGAAGTCATTTCCCTTATATACTGACTGAACTCGGAAATTTCAGCATCTCTGGCCCGAAGCTCCTCTCTCAGCAGGGCGTTTTCCTTCTCAAACTGCACAAATCAGGTCCGAGATGTTAAAAGCAATAGAATCTAAAAAAGATTCAAATAATAGTAAATGAGGGATGAGTAACATTCTCGGAAAGATAGGCTTTCTCACGCTCGCAACGATTCACCTCATTCTGGTACTAGGTGAAAGCCTGGTTGTAAAGTGCTTTAGCCTGAAGCCACGAAAAAGGACAAGTTAGAGAAACAAAGATCGGAGCAGCCAATAGCGACGGACGGGGTTAGATAAAATTACTCACTCGCAAAGTCTGCCCATCTCGCTAAAAATGAATGAAGCATCAACCTCAGGACCTCCCTGGAGAACGGTCGGCGATCTCTCGAGTGCATCTCCACCTTTGACTAGTGCCCCTACAACAAAGGGCTCTTCACGCAGTCCGTGTTGCACTCCATGAGGCGATAGGATCACTCCCTGAGGGGAATCAATAACGATCACAGAGTTGACAGATCAGCCAAAGCCTCCGTCCCTTGTTCATCCTGGACCCCAGAGCTGGGCCCATCCGAACTGCCTACCAAGGGCACCTCAACTCGGGGAAAATTCTGGCCACCAGCCAACTCGGGGGTAGTACTCGATACTCCATCTGTTGCCTCCCCACCACAAAGATGGGCCACAATGGCATCAGGCTCCAGTTCAGAAGCCTCTATCCCCACGACCCGAGGATCGGCAGAGTCTATACACTCCTCGGGAGACGTTGGGAAGCTGCTTTCCCCCCGCCTTGAACTTGAGGTTTTCCCTCCGTCTCCGAGGTCAGAGCTGTCGGGTCAACCTTGGATCTTTCCACCTTAACCCTCTTGAACTCCGACGGTCCGACCAGCAGACCCCCCTGCCTTCTCTTCTTCTCGCCAAGCACTAGGGCATCCCCATCAACGGGTGGTGCCTCCTTCGTCAAAGAGACTTCCCCAGACCTACATAAATGCAAAAGTTAAACACAAAGAATGAAGAACGCTACTAATAGCGATTTGCATCAAAGTGTGCGGATGCAGCAAGGTTCGGAGCTTACTATGATCTTTGGCTTCCCACCGGGCTTGGGATAAATCTTGCCACACTCGTTCGGCATATGGGCAAATCGAGTATAAGTGGCCGACCCAATGCTGGAGGTCTAAAATCGCACCGGGGTAGGTTGCTAAGGCTAAAAAAGAAGGAGAAATAGAGTTAGATGCTTGAAGAAATATCGTCAAAGAAATGCGAAGGAAGACTCGACAACACGTTTACTTATGTCCAACGTTCCATCTTTTGGGGAACGACATCTTTTCTGCCGGAATCAGGTCAGAAGTCTGCACTTGGATGAATCGGCTTACCCATCCCTCATTCCCGAGCTCCTCGATGCAGGCAAAAAGGGACCTCGGGGCTCGACAACGGAGTTTGATTAGGCCCCCGCGGAGGAGAGGGGGACTATACATCCTGATCAGGTGGTTGAGGATAAAGGGCATCTCCTCTATCATGTTTAAGTAATGCATGATCATATAAATAACGCGCTAGAACGAAGGATGAATTTGACCCAGGGTTACCTGATAACGTCTACAAAAGTCGAGAATCATGGGGTCGATCGGGGGAAAGGATGGCCACACCAACCCCAAGGTAAATGGATAGGTGTACACACTCAGAAAGCCAGCTTTATGAGCTATAATATCTTCTTCCCAAGAAGGAATCTCCACAAGCACGGTATCCCCCCAGCGGCTGTCAGCCCTCACTCTCCTGGCATCTGTTTCCGAGCTGATATACCGAGTCACGGGCTCACGATGCTCTGGCTTCGAGGAAGGTCTCTCAACCTTGAAATCGGAGGTCATCGCAAAAGATCCTGGGGCGCATTCCTCAGCACGAGGAGTTGTGGCCACTTCACCTTGAGAAAGAAGCAAAGAGGATGAGCCCGCAACCTCCTAGGAAGCAGAGGTGGACGTTTTTGCCATCCCTAGAAGATTCTGGAGGAAGAAAAATAGTTGTGTTCCTGAGAGAGAACGAGAGAAAAGGAAGAGCGAACCTTTTTAGGGATTTGGGCACGCAATAGGTTATAGAAAAGGAGAAGGGGAGTATTTATAAAAGCACTGTATGTACATTGAAGGAGGCCAAGAGGCAGCCAACTGCCATAGTCAATGCGGGAACCTGCAAGAGCAGCGTGCGTGTCATATCTTGGCACCTTGTGGCCATTGCCGATGACATAAACATCAAAGGAGGAAGAAATTCAAGGTCGTTTCTTATCACTTTCACTCTAAGAAATACAGAGACTATCTGTATGCGGTAAAACCGAGGGCCCGATTTCCCCATCAGTAGGTTGCCTCATGGACATGCTTCTCGAGGTTCGAAGCCAAGGGCGAGACCCACCCTCGGGAGCTGTCAGGTACCGGCCCCGGAGGGCAGTTCGTACTAACGGCTATAATAGGGGAGAGGGGAGTTCCCAAGGCATGCAACTGATATTGACAGAGCCCAATGCTATCTAGTTGTCCCATACCTCTACCTTTATGATCAATGCATTTTGTACTATGCTGGGATTTTCCCTCCTATATAAGGGGGATCCTTGGCACTTTGTAAACTCTGTTGCACTAGCTATTCTACACGAAATATACAAGAACTCCTTTTCTCTCTAACATTTTCTTTCGACACTATTGCTATTGCTTATTATTTTCATACTTGCTCTTTATGTATTGCTTGTTATTGGACATAAAGAGCCCCCTTTAATTATATTCTAACTATTAGCCCTCTCCCGATTATCCTCGATAGCTCGAGCCCGCGTCCAAGCATCGACTTCGAGGCCCCTCATCGGTCAGTCCGAGGCCAGAATAACTAACCCTTCGGTTCGATTATAATTCCATTTTAGCTCGCATTTTATCTTTATCTTCACATACCTAGCATCAACTGCTTTAACAACTAGCATAAAAATAGATCATGTATTTTTAGAGTCTCTTCAACAAATTTAATTGTTATTATCATTTTCACAGTAAACACAACCCCACAACGGCGCACTGGTAATATGTGTACTTTTGAATAAGACTCAAGTTAAACGTGTTTTGATTGATCCAGGTAGCTCGACCAACATAATTCAATCAAGGGTCGTAGAATAGCTCGGCCTACAGGATCAAGTTGTACTCGCAACCCGAATTCTAAGCGGCTTCAATATGGAATGTGAAACCACCAAAGGTGAAATAACTTTGCCAGTAAACTTGGTTGGGACTGTCCAAGAAATGAAGTTTCACGTGATCGAGGGCGATATGAGGTATAATGCCCTATTCAGGAGACCATGGATCCATAACATGAGGGCAGTGCCTTCGACCCTTCACCAAGTTCTAAAATTCCCAACTCTATAGGGAGTCAAAAAGGTTTTCGGGGAGTAACCCGCTGCCAAGGAAATTTTTTCCATTTATGAAGTGATACCAATATCGGCGCTCTCATCAACAAAAGGGTCAAGTTCGAAGGGAAAGCAAGAGGTTAAATAGCAACCACAGACACCAGGGCGACTATATGATACCTCGATCCTTTATAATCCCCGATGATTCTAATGCCACAAAATCAACGGTCAAATAGCTGGAACAAATCATACTAATCGAGCATCTGCTCGATCGAAAGGTATACCTGGGCACGGGGCTAACTCCCGAGCTCAGAAAAAAACTTATGCAATTTCTTAAAGCTAATATTGATTGTTTTTCCTGGTCCCATCTTGATATGACAGGAATCCCACCAGAGATCTCTACACATAAACTAAGCTTGGACACGAAGTTTTGCTCGATGAAACAAAAAAGGAGGCCTTAGTCAGAGGCAAAACACACTGTCATCAAAGATGAGGTAACCAAACTTCTCAAAATAGGATCTATCCGGGAAGTAAAATATACCGAATGATTAGAGAATGCAGTAGTATCCCTAAAAAGGGAAACAAACTTAGGATGTGTGTAGACTACAAAGACATAAATAAATCATGCCCCAAGGATTCTTTTCCTTTGCCTAACATCGATCGCATGATCGATGCTACGGCCGGCCACGAGATCCTTAGTTTTCTCGACGTCTATTCCAGGTACAACCAAATGCAAATGAACCCGAAAGACCAGGAAAAAACTTCGTTCATCACTAAGTATGGTACCTACTGTTATAATGTAATGCCGTTTGGACTAAAAAATGATGGTGCAACCTATCAACGCCTAGTAAACTGAATGTTCGAATAACAAATAGGGGAATCTATGAAAGTTTATATTGATGACATGCTAGTTAAGTCTCTGCGAGCAGATGACCATTTGAGGCATTTACAGGGAACTTTCAGTATACGGAAGAAATACAACATGAAGCTCAACCCGGAGAAGTATGCATTCGGGGTCGGGTCCGAAAAGTTTCTCGTATTCATGGTGTCGAATTGGGGAATCAAGATCAATCCCAATAAGATCAAAGCAACCGAAGATATCACGATAGTGGATAATGTGAAGTTTGTTCAAAGGCTAACCGGGTGCATTGCAGCCCTAGGTTGATTCATCTCGAGATTGTCGGATAAGAGTCATCGATTTTTCTGGTTGCTATAAAAGAAGAACAACTTCACATGGACTCCCGAATGTCAACAAGCTTTGGAGGAACTTAAGCGATACTTCTAGAGCCCACCACTGCTTCATACGCCAAGGGCAAACAAACAACTTTACTTATATCTGGCAGTATCAGAGATAGCGGTAAGTGGAGTCCTAATCTGAGAAGAACATGGTACGTAATTTTCTATCTATTATGTTAGTCGGACCCTAAGTGAGGCTGAAACTAGGTATCCTCATTTAGAAGAGTTAGCGCTCGCTTTGATAAGCGTCTCTAGGAAATTAAAACCATATTTTCAATGTCATTCCATATGTGTTGTAACAACTTATCCCCTTCGAAATATTTTGCATAAACCCAAACTTCTGGGTGATTGGCCAAATGGACCGTGGAACTTAGCGGGTACGATATTGAGTATCGGCCGCGAACAACCATCAATTCTCAAATCTTGGCTGAATTCATGGCTGATTTCACGCCAGCCCTAGTGCCCGATGTTGAAAGGTAAATATTAGTCAACGCGGGTACATCATCGGGGATTTGGACCCTCTTTATAGATGGTGCTTTGAATGTAAAGGGGTTAGGACTCAGTATCGTGTAGAAACTACCCACAGGTAACGTAGTTAGACAATCTATTAGAACTATAAAATTGACTAACAGCGAGGCCGAATATGAGGCCATGATTGTAGGTCTCAAACTAGCCAAAGGCTTGGGAGTAGAGGTGATCGAAGCCAAATGCGACTCCCTCCTCGCTGTGAATAAGGTTAACGAAACCTTTGAAGTTCTGGATGAACGAATGCAAAGATACTTGGACAAACTACAAGTAACTCTACACCAGTTCAAAGAATGGACTTTGCAACATGTGCCTCGAGATCAAAATAGAAAAGTTGATGCCCTCGTAAACCTAGGCTCATCAATTGAAGACAACGAACTCAATTCGAGGGCTATTGTACAACTCATGAGGTCAGTGGTCGAAGAAGGCCATGCCAAAATAAATTTCACAAGCCTGACTTAGGATTGGAGGAATAAGTACATAAAGTATTTGAAGAACGACATATTTCCTTCAGATCCAAAAGCAATTGAGGGCCCTGCGTACGAAGGCAGCCCGATTTAGCTTGTCCGAAGATGGAACCTTACTCAGAAGGATGTTCGACGATTCGCTAGCGTTATATCTGGGACCAGGTGATACCGAGTATGTTTTGAGGGAAGTCCATGAAGGCACATATGGGAACCACTCAGGAACCAAATCACATGTTCGAAAGGTATTCCGAGCCGGCTATTACTAGATTGATATGGAAAAAGATGTGAAGGAGTTTATGCAAAAATGTGATAAATGTCAAAGGCATGCTCCGATGATTCATCAATCTGGGGAGCTGTTGCATTCAGTTTTGTCTCCATGGTCGTTCATGAAGTAGGGGAGGGACATCGTCGGCCCTCTTCCGTCGTCACTAGGTAAGGCTCAATTTGTTTTATTTATGACTGACTATTTCTCTAAGTGGGTTGAAGCATAGGCCTACAAGAAGGTCAGGGAAAAAGAAGACATCTACTTAATTTGGGACCATCTCGTATGTCGATTCGGGATACTATCCAAATTGCATGTGACAACGGAAAATAGTTTGTCGACAACAAGGTGACCAAATTTCTAGAAGGCCTCAAGATCAAAAGGATCTTATCAACACCTTATCACCCTAGTGGAAATGGGCAAGCGAAATCATCACCCAGAACCATAATATAAAACCTCAAGAAAAGGTTGACCGACGCTAAAGGAAAATGGAGAGAAGTCCTGCCCGAAGTCTCGTATCGCACAACTTTGAAGTCCAGTGCTAGGGCTACCCCGTTCTCCTTGGTTTATGGCACCAAAGCTTTAATACCGGTCTAAGTTGGGGAGCAAGGCATTAGATTCTGATATGCGTCAAAGGAATCAAATGACAAAGCCATGAATACAAGCCTGGAACTATTGGATGAACGACGTGAAGCTTCCTTTGTTCGATCGGCTGCCCAGAAACAACGAACCGAGAGGTATTACAATCGGAGGGACAAACTTCGATACTTTAATGTCGGGGACTTGGTACTAAGGAAGGTAGCTGTCACGCTCCAAACCTGGGGTGGCGTGACTGGCACCCGGTGCCACACTGGCCCGAACGAACCATTGTACAACTTTTTTTTCTTGTGCAACTATCATGTGCCAATATGGCCACAACTCGTAATGCACGACTATAGGTGGGCCACAACTCTGTATCAATAAACTATCTTTCTTAAGAAGTCCATTAGTCACGAATTCCATCTTGATTCATTTTGGTTACAAATTTGTGATTATGAATATATTTCGTTCTAAATTTCCATTCCTTTATTTTTCATTTTCTTTTCTCTACTTTCATATAAGCCTTTAAAATTGTGAAGAATCTCGCACTAGCGTAAAAGATTCTTAACCTATAAATGATAAGAATGGAGATAAATAAGTTTAGTTTTAGTTACTGAAGTCCAATACGTAGGTTTATATATTGTTGAAATACATGTTTATACCACCTGCTAATCCTTTTTTTTCCCTTAATCTAGGCAGTGAGTTTAAGCTTTTCACCTGTCTTTATATTAAAGTTCGACTCTTAAATAGTGAGGACGTCGTTAGTATGAGATGAAAATGAAACAATGCAATAAGCTAATCCCATTTATGTTTATGCCGTGAGAAATGTTATGTTTGAGCTTTATTTACACTCTTTATCTCTTTAAAAGAATATTTTGACTAAATTACTTTTATCTTTTTCTTGATGAGTAATTAATGATATTGTTCCTGGAGTAATTGTATGACCCAAAATATAGATCAAACATGAAATAACGAATTCCGCATGTAAACCCAAATAACTTTGCGAATCCTGAAACATTTATAATTTCATGCACGTGCGTATGAATATCGTGTCATGCATAGGTATAGGTGTACATAATATCATCAGTCCTGTAAGGACATTCCATCTTATCATTTTGGCCACTGTGGGCAATATCATCATCATATACCAACTGATCAGGTGGTGGTGCGTATATAACGCCATAATCTTTTCCCATATCCCATATACATATATTTACATATATACGTGTATATAACGCCATCTGGTCATGGGCCAATGCACATGTATGAAATGCATGAAAAATACGTAATAATCTCAATATTTCTTCCGGATAAATTTTTTCCAACTGCGTATTATTTTGAGACACATGAGCAGGAAATAATAATATTTTTCATGGGGAATCAAGAAGTGGTGCGTATATAACGCCATAACCTTTTCCCATATCCCATATACATATATTTACATATATACGCGTATATAACGTCATTTGGTCATGGGTCAGTGTAAATGAATGCAATGCATAAGAAATATGTTAATAAAACTTTCTCGGAATGCCACAAAGATCAATATACCTTTCGGATAAACTTTATCAAAAATGTATTTTTCCGAGACCCATGAACAGAAGATATAATAATAATTCACATGAGGAATCAAAAATGTAGACACCCTAGTATTTCTATGAATATGGTCATTTATGAAAGTTGCGTATTTTGCTCGTTTTATTTGTATTATTTGAATCATGCCAAATAAAAAGAAAGAATAGTCTTAACATACCTTCAGCAGTAAATCATCACTTTTGGTCGACCCACCGTATCTTTCACTGCCTTAACCATTCAGAGCTAAATCTTCAAAACCATTTCATAAGCAAAATCATGGTTAAGGTCGTTCAGTTTTCCAGTGCAGAGACCCCACATTTAAAAGGTAATCACGATATCCCCCTTTACAAGGTAAATATTTGGGGTTATAACTTTTGCCTTCCCAATTAACTCTGGAGCTGTCTTATCTTTCATCCACATAACTTGGAGTTACAACAAGGACATGATAGAAGTAAGCAATTTGAGAGACTAGAGTTGACCGGAGTGATCTACTCCACCCCCACCATAAGATTATTTTCAGTAAAAGGTATTGTCAATATTTGAAACATATTTAAACTAGTTCAGCAACGATCAAACCATTACTCAAGCACAAGAAACAAGGTCAGTGACAACCAAACATTAAGAAAGTGAATGTATTTTTATCTGCCATCAACCCCAAGAACTCGGGTAATAGTGTTTTGCAATTAACAAAAGAAAACTAGACAACTGTGATCGGACCTTTATTATAAGTTCATTGCAAATGGCACTTGAAAACACTTTGAACATGTACATGAAAAAAAATTCAAGATTTGAAGCACAAATTCAAATTGCCACTCGTTTGAACCTTTGTTTTAAATTCAATTCAAATGGCACTTGAGAACATGTTCGTGCCGTCGATATATTTTGATAATTATCTACTTCATTTTGTTATATCGATTAATACTGTTCCTGTAACTTGGTCTTGCCATAATCATTTTTAAGTTGCCACCTTTTCAAAGTGACTAAGAGTCACTTGTTTGGAAAGTGAGGGGCTGGCACGTGGGGTGGGCAAGATTATTCAAACATTGAATTAATTAATTAGGTAATGACTCGTTATCCGATAATTAACTAATTACTCACATAATAAAAAATTATCCTAAATTACTTAAAATACTACTCACTTTTAATACACTTTATACACCTTATTATAATATACTTTACTATCGTGGTCATGTGGTACCATATAAAATTAATACATATATTATTATTTTATTAAAATCTCCATGTAAAAAAATGCGCATATTTTCTCAACTTATAATTTTCCTAATCATATACTCGAAAGTAGTAATATTAAGTACTATATAAAATCATATTTTTCAACCTTTTTACAAAAACATTCCACTCAATATAAATATCATACCAAAATGTATCTAACGGTATCAAGGTTGTTTTGACAACTTTATTACAATATTTAATGAATTTTATGTATTTTATGAATACTTCTTGATTCAGTTTACACAATTACTTATCAAGGATTGATCCAATCATGCATATATAAATTACGTGTATGTCTTAAAGCTGGCATGGAGGTAATAAATTTCTATTTTTATTATTTTGCTAACATCGTGAACAATGTAGGATCTATTTTTTTGAAAGTCTCAATTAAGAGGTCTTTAATTCAAGTTATTGTACTCCCTCCGTCTTATATTAACAGTCGTGGTAATTAAAAGTAATGTCTCAAATCCTCTGTAGAAAGTAGGGGATGTAACAGTAACGCTAAACACCCAAAATCCAAATGAAGGAATATTGGGTCCGAACTGGGAAGGGCCGTACCAGCTACTCGAAATCATAGGAAAAGGATCCAGTAAGCTCAGAACGATGGACGGAGCTCAGTATCGAATAATTGGAACTTAAATCATCTCAAACGATATTACTGCTGAGGTACAACCCCATTTTAATTCTTTCTATTTTTTGACTAACACTTGCGTATTATCAATAAGGAGCGGTATGAAGCCTTTAGGTTTGAAAGCACGCGATGCACTCTTTTTCCCGTGCAGCATTTTTGTCCCAAATAGGTTTTTTGGCAAGGCTTTTAACGAGGTAACAGTGGATCGTGCTACCTTAGAATTGAAGGTCGATCACAAATCGGTATCAAAGATTATGTTTGTAATATCCGAGATTTCTCTACAATCAACCTCGAATACTGGGGAGGAGGTTACCCTCGCATATTGAATTGTTCTAGCTCAATAGGTAGGATTTATTGTAAGGGACAAACGATCAAAATGAATCGTGCCCACATAGATTGCTCGAGCCTTGACATAAAACATGTACGCATGTATGATTATTTTTGACAAGAATAAAGAAAAGTACTTTCTTTGCAGCAATTTAATGTCTTGGAAAACTTTCCACTTTACAACCTTATGATTTTGATCTATTATGAAAATGAGCCCAAGGGCCGATTGCAATCGGAGCTTGGATAATCACTCCAACACTCGGGGACTGTCGTCCATAAAATAAACTCGAACCATAGAACATCGAGGGTGTCACGACCCTAACCCTGAACCCGGTCATGATGCGCCTCTCGTGAAGACAAGGCCAGCCAGACCAAAATAGAACACCTCATTTAAATAGTTAAATACCATAAATAGTTCTAAAACATGATATAATAACCATAATTTGTGAAAATAACGATAACAACAGTAGAAACCATCCCGACACAGCCCAAACCGGGGTGTCACAAGTCATGAGCAACTAATAAATCCGGATACCAGTCTACTAGATACAAAATCCGATACATGAGTTCAAGAACATGACAACAGTATGATAAGGGAGGCACGGGGGCTGCGGATACCAACAGCTACCTCGTGGTCTCCGAAAACATTGCCTGAACTGGGAAGATCAGCACTCAGGAGCGGACTCTGCGATGCTTGAACCTGCACACACGGTGCAGGGAGTAATGTAAGTACTCCGACCCAGTGAGTAATAAATATAAATAATGGCTGAAAGCAAGAAAACACGTAAAGGCACAAAGCAATTCTATATCAAGCAATAAAATCACTTAAAGCAGTAAATCCATGAAGAAGTCAAATGAAATTCCTTTAGACCAAGTAAAATAGGTAATTTAGCAGGTAAATAACAAGTAGAAATTCGCCCATCGGGCACAGTAACAATCACTCAAAATGGTATCAGCTCCTCGGGCTCTCTCTCAGTACAACATCAGCCCCTTGGGCTCACTCTCAGTACAGTATCAGCCCCTCGGGCTCACTCTCAAATCATGATGGGTACCCGCGCTCACTATGGGGGTGCAGACTCTAGAGGGGCCCTTTACGACCCAAGCTCTATATCAAGCCACCTCGTGGCGTATAAAAGTATCTCAGGCCTTCGGCCTCATATCACTCAGCATATCTTCACATATGTCCCTCGGCCTCACTCAGTCCAAAAATCATCACAAGCCCCTCGGGCATTAGTAAACAGTAGTTCTCAACCCAAAACATCATTTAGAAATATTGTTTAAGTTTCAAATATAAATAAAAGTGGTTGAGTTTTTAAAACAGTAAATATCAATAGGACTGAGTTCAAGTAATAAGTCAAACAGTGAGGAATTAGTGATAAAAATCCCCGGAGGGTTCAAATAGTTGGCACGAAGCCCAAATATGGCAATCAGCCCAAATGATGATGATAACAAATAAGTTTCAGTCAAATACACGGTAAAATCATCAATCGGGACGGCCCAAGTCACAATCCCCAATAGTAAATGACTCCACGCTCATCATCAGCGTGTGTCTCACCTCAGGACATCATTTACAATCATTACTCACCTCGAACCCGCTACAACTCTAGCTCGCGACACCTTTGCCCCTCGAATCGGGCTCCACGCGCGTCGAATCTATCCAAAATCAGAACGAATACATCACAATATGCTAAGGGAGCAAAGCCCAAGCAAAAACAATCGAAAAATATCAAAAATCCCAAATTAGCAAAACCCGAGCCCCGGGCTCACTTCTTGAAACTCTGAAATTTTTACAGTATTAGATTCCTTATCACCCCACGAGTTCATACATACCAAAAGTTCACATTTCCGACCTCAAATGGTCCTTCAAATCCCAATTCAAAAGTTCAAATTCCCAAGCCCTAGTTCTTCCATTTTTAGCTTAGTTCCATGAATTTTTAGGTGGATTTCACAATAATAATCAAGTATTGAGTTCAAAAATCTTACCTCTAGGTGATTCCCCTTGAATCCCTCTTCAATTTCCTTCAACAAGCTCTCAAAATGATCAACAATGGAGTAAATGAGCTTTAAAATCACGGATGAAACGAATTAAAACATTCTGTCCAGGGGTTTTTACCATCTTCGAACAAAAGCCCGCTTCGGCGGTACCGCATTTGCAGTCTAGCTTCTGCTTCTGCGGAAATCACTTAAGGGACCATATTCCGCATCTGCAGTCCATGAGCTGCATCTGCGACTCTGCAGGTGCGGTCCATATGCCGCATCTGCGGTCCCTGGATACTCTTCCCAAATCCGCTTCTGCGGGTCCCCTTCTGCATGTGCGGCACCGCACCTGCGGTCCTCAATCTGCAGGTGCGGAAATACCAGAAGCAGCAATCTTCTGAAATCTCTTAAGTCCAAAATCTTCCCCTTAACCATCTGAAGTCACCCCGAGGCCCCCGGTACCTCAACCAAAAGCACCGACATGACCTAATACCTTATTCAAACTTGTTCCAATCATCAAAACACCTCAAACAACATCAAATTACCCAAAACTCATCGTATTCAAGCCTGATTTTTTGAGAAATCTTCATAAATACATTTTCGATAAAAAACCCGACCAAACAACGTCCGAATGACCTGAAATTTTGCACACACATCCCAAATGACATAAAGAAGCTACTGCAACTCTCGGAATTCCATCCCGACCCTTATATCAAAATCTCACCTATTAACCGGAAATCGCCAAAATATCAATTTCGCCAATTCAAGCCTAATTCTACTCCGAACCTCCAAAACCAATTTCGATCACGCTCCTAATTCATAAATCACCTCCCGAAGCTAATCGAACCATCAGAACTCACATCCGATCCCTCTAACACATAAGTCAATATCCGCTTGACTTTTCCAACTTGAACATTCTCAAAAGAGACTAAGTGTCTCATTTCTTACCAAATCCACTTCGAACGCAACCTACTCAACTCGATCATATAAAACACGGATAACGAAGCATAATAAAGCAGAAATAGGGGAAACAGAGTGGTAACTCATGAGACGACTGGCTGGGTCGTCACATCCTCCCCAACTTAAACAAGCGTTCATCCTCGAACGAGGCAAGAAACATACCTGAAGCCTCAAATAGGTGAGGATATCTGCTCTGCATCTCCCACTCGGTCTCCCAGGTAGCCTCCTCCACAGGCCGACCTCTCCACTGCACTTTCACTGAAGCTATATCCTTTGACCTCAACTTCCGAACCTGACGACCCAAAATAGCTACTGGCTCCACATCATAGGTCAAATCATCATCCAACTGAACCGTGTTGAAGTCAAAAACATGAGATGGATCCCCAATATACTTCCAGAGCATAGAAACATGAAATACCGGATGCACACTCGACAAGCTGGGTGGAAAAACAAGCTCATAAGCCACCCTTTAATCTTCCGAAGCACCTCAAATGGCCCAATGAACCATGGACTCAACTTTCCTTGCTTCCCAAATCTCATAACACCCTTCATGGGTGAAACCTTCAGCAAAACCTTCTCACCAACCATGTAGGACACATCTCGAACCTTACGATCCGCATAACTCTTCTATCGCGACTGCTCTGTACGAAGTCTCTCCTGAATCACCTTTACTTTCTCTAAGGCATCCTGAACCAAATCTGTCCCCAATAGCCTAGCCTCACCGGGCTTGAACCAACCAACAGGAGATCTACACCACCTCCCATACAATGCCTCATATGAGCCATCTGAATACTCGATTGGTAGCTATTGTTGTAAGCAAACTCTGCAAGCGGTAGGAACCTATCCCATGAACCTACGAAATCAATAACACAAGCACGCAACATGTCCTCCAATATCTGAATAGTACGCTCGAACTGTCTGTCCGTCTGAGGATGAAAAGTTGTGCTCAACTCCACCTGAGTACCCAACTCTCGCTAAAAAGACTTCCAAAACTGGGAAGTAAACTGAGTACCCCGAAATAATAGAAACTGGAACACCATGCAGCCGAACAATCTCCCGAATGTATAACTTTGCTAACCGTTCTAAAGAATAGGTAGTACACACAAGAATGAAGTGCGCGTACTTGGTCAGCCGATCCACAATCACCCAAATAGCATCAAACTTCTTCAAAGTCCGTGGAAGTCCAACAACAAAGTCCATAGTGATCCTCTCCCACTTCCACTCAGGAATAATCATCTGCTGAAGCAAGCCACCTGGTCTCTAATGTTCATATTTCACCTACTAACAATTGAGACACCGAGCTACAAATCCCACAATATCTTTCTTCATTCTTCTCCACCAATAGTGCTGCCTCATATCTTGATACATCTTCGCGGCACCCGGATGAATGGAATACCGCGAGCCATGGGCCTCCTCTAGAATCAACTCCCGAAGCCCATCTACATTGGGCACACAAATCCGGCCCTGCATCCTCAACACCCCATCATCACCAATGGTCACATCTCTAGCATCATCATGCTGCACTTTGTCCTTAAGGACAAGCAAATACGGATCATCATATTGGTGCTCTCTAATGCGATCATATATGGATGACCGAGAAACCACACACGCCAACACCCGACTAGGCTCCGAAATATCAAACCTTACAAACTGATTGGCCAAGGCCTGAACATCAACTGCTAGGGGTCTCTCCCCAACTGGAATATATGCCAAACTCTCTATACTCACTGCCTTTCGACTCAAAGCATCGGCCACCACATTGGCCTTTCCCGGATGGTACAATATAGTGATATCATAATCCTTGAGCAACTCCAACCATCTTCGCTGCCTCAAATTAAGATCCTTTTTGCTTGAACAAATGCTGAAGACTACGATGATCGGTGAATACCTCACAAGATACGCCATACAAATAATGCCTCCAAATCTTCAATGCATGAACTGTGGCGGCCAATTTCAAATCATGAACAGGGTAGTTCTTCTTATGGGGCTTCAATTGACGAGAAGCATAAGCAATAACTCTACCCTCCTGCATCAATACACAACCAATCCCAACTCTCGAAGCATCACAATACACGGTATATGAACCTAAAGTTGATGGCAAAACCAATACTGGAGTTGTGGTCAACGCTGTCTTGAGCTTCTGAAAGCTCTCCTCACACTCGTCCAACCATACAAATGAAACACCCTTCTGAGTCAACTTGGTCAAGGGCGATGCGATAGATGAGAATCCCTGAACAACCCGGCGATAATAGCCTGCCAAACCAAGAAAGCTACGAATCTTTGTGGCTGAGGACGGTCTGGGCCAACTCTGAACCGCCTCTATCTTCTTTTGATCAACCTGAATACCCTCGTTGGACACCACGTGCCCCAAGAAAGCCACTGAACTGAGCCAAAACTTACACTTGGAGAATTTTGCATAAAGCTTCTCCTCTCTTAATCTCTGCAGCATAACTCTTAAATGCTCCGTGTGCTCCTCCTGACTACGCGAATACACTAGAATATCATCTATGAAGACTATGACGAATGAATCGAGATAAGGCCGGAACACGCTATTCATCAAATGCATGAACGCTACTGGGGCATTAGTTAGCCCGAAAAACATCACAAGGAATTCATAATGACCATATCTGGTCCTGAAAGCATTCTTAAAAATATCTTAATCCCTGATCTTCAACTAGTGATAGCCCAAACGGAAATCAATCTTGGAGAACACCCTTTCTCCCTGAAGTTGGTCAAATAAATCATCAATGTGAGGCAAAGGATACTTGTTCTTAATTGTTACCTTGTTCAATTGCCTATAATCAATGCACATTCTCATTGTGCCATCCTTCTTCTTCACAAACAGAACTGGCGCACCCCAAGGTGACACACTAGGCCGAATGAACCCCTTATCTAGGAGTTCCTGAAGTTGTTCTTTCAATTTCTTCAACTCCGCTGGTGGCATATGATACGGCAGAATAGAAATGGGTTGAGTGCCCGGCACTAGGTCAATACCAAAATCAATATCCCTATCCGGTGGCATGCCCGACAGGTCTGCAGGAAACACATCGGGAAAATCCCTCACAACTAGGACAGAATCAATACTAGGAGTCTCAGCTCCAACATCCCTCACAAATGCTAGATATGAAAGGCAAAGCTTCCCAACCATATGTTGGGCCTTCAAGAAAGAGATCACTCTACTAGGCATATAATCAGTCACACCACGCCACTCGATCCGCGACACAACCGGCATAGCCAAAGTGACTGTCTTAGCATGACAGTCTAGAATAGCACGACACGGAGATAACCAATCCATGCCCAAAATGACATCAAAATCCACCATGTTCAATAGCAATAGATCCACTCGGGTTTCCAAACCCCCAATAGTCACCACACATGACTGGTACACATGGTCTACAACAATAGTATCGCCCACCAGGGTAGATACATGAACATGTAAAGCAATAAACTCAAAGGGCGTACCCACTTAACGAGCAAAGTATGATGACACATAAGAAAAGGTGGAACCGGGATCAAATAATACAGAGGCATCTCTGTGGCAAATTGAGACAATACCTGTAATGACAGCATCTGAAGCAATAACATTGGGTCTAGCTGGAAGTGCATATAAACGAGCCTGGCCACCGCCTGATCGACCTTCCCCTCTGGGGAGACCCCTGGCTGCCTGACCTCCACCTCTAGCTGGCTGGGTGGATGGTGAAGTAACTGGAGCAGAAGTCAAGGGCTGACCCCTCTGCTGGGACAAACTAGCAACACAACGAGGACACTGCCTCCACACATGCCCAAACTCTCCACACTCAAAACAACTCCTAGGTGCTGGAGAAGGGGACTGAAGGGAACCCCTCGCACTAGAGTGACTAGCTGATGCACTCAGCACATAGAACCCTGAGCTAACGGGGCACGAGATGAACTCTGGGCTGGAAGAGCGCTGAGTGAAGGCTGACCCTGTTGTGACCCATGATAACCACGACCTGAAGATGCCCCACGATAACCTGGGCGGGCTGACTGAGCAGGCCTGAAAGAATGACCTCTACCATACTGGAACTGGCCCTTCGAAGGAGCACCACTATAACTGCCCGATCCTCGAGGCCTCTTATCCTCCCTCTCCTCTCAAGCCTGACGGCCAACGGTCTTAATCTCACGAGCGATATCAACCACCTCATCGAACGTAACAGCCAACACTCTCTCTGGTCATAAGAATACGGAGGTGATAGTTAAGGCCATCAACAAATCTCCTGATCCTCTCATGATCTGTCAGAACCATCCAGACGGCATGACGAGCCAACTCAGAAAACCTCGACTCATACTGTGACACAGTCATATCCCCCTGTCTCAACCACTCAAACTGTCTACGCAGCTCCTTTCTGCGAGACTGCGACACATACTTCACCAGGAAGAGAATGGAGAACTCATGCCAAGTAAGAGGCGCTGCTCCCACAGGCCTACGCCTCGCACCAAATGAAGGCAGCCCCAGAAAACTGAAAGGTAGTAAATGCCACACCACTAGACTCAAGAATCCCTGTTGTACGGAGTATCCGCTGACACTTATCTAGAAAACCCTAGGCATCCTCGCCCTCAGCACCACTGAATGACGGAGGCTGAAGTCTACCAAACCTCTCAAGATGACGTTGCTCATCATCCGGCATAACTGGCACAACAAACTCCAGAGCTAGTGCAACCAGCTGGGCTGGAGGTGCCCTCAACGTCTGCAGTCCCTGCACTACCTACTCAGGTGTGCGAGCAGCGGGGGTCTGATTGCCTCCCCCGGCCTGTGAAGTAGCTGTTGCTGCTGTGGCTGAAACTGCCTGAGCCAGGACAGTGCAAACTGATAAAATCTGTGCCAAGGCCTGCTGAAGACCCGGAATTACAATGGGCACAGTTGGTGCCTGAACTGGTGCTGCTGAAGCATCCATAGCTGGAGCCTGATCCGGAGCTAGGGCAGTTGGTAGATCTACAGGTGCTGCCCTCGCTACTCTACCTCTGCCATGACCGCGTCCACGGCCTCTGGTGGTCTCAGCTGGTGGCACTGGTGGTCGTCTACCTTGTCCGATAGCTCACATCCAAACCATCTGTGAGAGAATGGAATAACAGAAGTTTAGTACTCGGACCAACAAGTTCGCACGACAAGAGTTTCAAGAATATGAAGTTTTTCCTAAAGGTTCTGCATCCTCTCGAGGATAAATACAGACGTCTCCGTACCGATCCGCGAGATTCTACTAAACCTGCTCATGACTCGTGAGACATTTGTAACCTAGGCTCTGATACCAACTTGTCACGACCCTAACCCCGAACTCGGTCGTGATGGCGCCTCTCGTGAAGACAAGGCTAGCTAGACCAAAACAGAACACCTCATTGAAACAGTTAAATACCATAAATAGTTCTAAAAATGATATAATAACCATAATTTGCGGAAATAACGATAACAACAGTAGAAACTATCCCGACAAAGCCCAAACCGGGGTGTCACAAGTCATAAGCAACTAATAAATCCGGATACCAGTCTACTAGATACGAAATCCGATATAGAAGTTCAAGAACATGACAACAGTATGATAAGGGAGGCACAGGGGCTGCGGACGCCAACAGCTACCTCATGGTCTCCGAAAACACTGCCTGGACTAGGAAGATCAGCACTCAGGAGCGGACTCAGCGATGCCTGAATCTGCACAGACAGTGCAAAGAGTAATGTGAATACTCCGACCCAGTGAGTAATAAATATAAATAATGGCTGAAAGCAAGAAAACATGTAAAGGCACAAAGCAATTCTATATCAAGCAATAAAATCACTTAAAGCAGTAAATCCATGAAGAAGTCAAATGAAATTCCTTTAGACCAAGTAAAATAGGTAATTTAGCAGGTAAATAACAAGTAGAAATTCGCCCATCGGGCATAGTAACAATCACTCAGAACAGTATCAGCTCCTCGGGATCTCTCTCAGTACAATATCAGCCCCTTGGGCTCACTCTCAGTACAGTATCAGCCCATCAGGCTCACTCTCAAATTATGATGGGTACTCGCGCTCACTGTTGGGGTACAGACTTCGGAGGGGCCCCTTAAGGCCCAAGCGCTATATCAAGCCACCTCGTGGCGTATAAAAGTATTTCAGGCCCTTGGCCTCATATCACTCAGCATATCCTCACATATGGTCCTCGGCCTCACTCAATCCGAAAATCATCATAAGCCCCTCGGGCATTAGTAAAGCAATAGTTCTCAGCCTAAAACGTCATTTAGAAATATCGTTTAAGTTTCAAATATGAATAAAAGTGGATGAGTTTGTAAAACAGTAAATATCAACATGACTGAGTTCATGTAATAAGTCAAACAGTGAGGAATTAGTGATAAAAATCCCCGGAGGGCTCAAATAGTTGTCACGAAGCCCAAATATGGCAATCAACCCAAATCATGATGATAACAAATAAGTTCCAGTCAAATACGTGGTAAAATTATCAATCGGGACGGACCAAGTCACGATCCCCAATAGTAAACGACTCCACGCTCATCATCAGCGCGTGTCTCACCTCAATATAGCACTACAATGTGCAATCCGGGGTTTCATACCCTTAGGACATCATTTACAATCATTACTCACCTCGAACCGACTACAACTGTAGCTCGCAACACTTTACCCCTCGAATCGGCCTCCACGCGCGTTGAATCTATCTAAAATCAGAACGAATACATCACAATATGCTAAGGGAGCAAAACCCAAGCGAAAACAATCGAAAAATATCAAAAATCCCGAAATTAGCAAAACCCGAGCCCCGAGCCCACTTCTCGAAATTCAGAAATTTTTACAGCATTAGATTCCTTATCACCCCACGAGTTATATATATAAAAAGTTCTCAATTCCGACCTCAAATGGTCCTTCATATCCCAATTCAAAAGTTCAAAATCTCAAGCCCTAGTTCTTCCATTTTTAGCTTAGTTCCATGAAATTCTAGGTGTATTTCACAATAATAATCGAGTATTGAGTTCAAAAATCTTACCTCTAGGTGTTCCCCTTGATTCCCTCTTCAATTTCCTTCAACAAGCTCTCAAAATGATCAACAATGGAGTAAATGAGCTTCAAAATAGCGGATGAAACGAATTAAAACATTTTGCCCAGGGGTTTTTCGCATCTGCGAACAAAAGCCCGCTTCTGCGGTACCGCATTTGCGGTCTAGCTTCCGCTTTTGCGGAAATCACTTAAGGGACCATATTCCACATCTCCGGTCCACGAGCCGCATTTGTGACTCTACAGGTGCGATCCATATGCCGCATCTGCGGTCCCTGACTACTCTTCCCAATTCCGCTTCTGCGGCTCATCTTCTGCATGTGCGGCACCGCACCTGCGGTCCCCAATCCGCAGGTGCAGAAATACCAGAAGTAGCAATCTTTTGAAATCTCTTAAGTCCAAAATCTTCCTGTTAACCATCCGAAGTCACCCCGAGGCCCCTGGGACCTCAACCAAAAGCACCGACATGACCCAATACCTTATTCGAACTTCTTCCAATCATCAAAACTCCTCAAACAACATCAAACTACCCAAAATTCATCGAATTCAAGCCTAATTTTTTGAGAAATATTCTGAAATGTGTTTTTGATCAAAAACCCGCCTAAACTACGTCTGAATGACCTGAAATTTTGCACACACATCCCCAATGACATAACGAAGCTATTGCAACTCTCGTAATTCCATCCCGACCCTTATATCAAAATCTCACCTATTAACCGGAAATCGACAAAATATCAATTTCGCCAATTCAAGCCTAATTCTACTCCGAACCTCTAAAACCAATTCCGATCACGCTCCTAAGCAATCAATCATCTCCCGAAGCTAAACGAACCATCAGAACTCACATGTGAGCCCTCTAACATATAAGTCAACATCCGATTGACTTTTCCAACTTGAACCTTCTCAAAAGAGACTAAGTGTCATTTCTTACCAAATCCACTCCGAACGCAACCTACTCAACTCGATCATATAAAATACGGATAACGAAGCATAATAAAGCAGAAATGGAGAAAACATAGCGGTAACTCATGAGACGACTGGTCGGGTCATCACAGAGGGCATAAGACCTCTTAGGCAACCCTCGAATTTTAAAGTCCACGACCATACCCACTCGGGGGCTATTATCTTAGGTAAGCCTGGATAACTCGGGAAAGCAAGCTCACTGGGATACACCCGAACTCAAAGGCTATGGACAATTCAACACGATTCGGACATGTCTGAAATTTGTAACAAAAATAGGCCTTCGGAAAAAAAAATCTTTCACAACCGGTTCTAAAGGCTAACCTCGGCAAAATCTTAAACTTAAGATATTTTCGTGAATAAACTTCGGTAACATCAAACTGAGATAACACCTTAACTCAAGAAGGTAACAAAAGCAAAGTTTTGTTCGAACCCTCGAACAAAACCTCACTATCTCATGCTAATGCATTACAACCTTTGTGAACACGAATGATAAAACAAAGGAAAAGATTGTGAAAGCGGAAAAGGGTAGAAAGCCTTGTATATTATTTAAATGATCATATTACAAAGGCCAGATCAGCCAAATAAAAAATTTAAAAAGGCTTAAGGGCTACTTTCACTTCGAGTTCGAGAAATTATTCTCACTTGACTATAAAGCGTAAGGGATACCTTATTTTGAGCTCAAACAGGTCCTCACTCGACCATTAAGCTTAAGGACTACATAAAATCAATAATCGTTTGAGGTCCATCAATATAAAATGGCTGAGGGCAAGGCTTATTATCGGTCGTCACCATCCCAAACCTTGGATCCTTGAACACAACTTCATAATCTTATGTTATGGCATTTTGACCTTTACATGAAATAACAAAAAAGACAACAGATTCAGAAGCCATGGAAGCGGAAAAGTTTCATATATTCGTCATAATCTTTTTACAAAGGCTATATGTCATGATTAAGAGTTCTTTACAAGGGCCAATCGACCTCAAAATAAAAGCGGAAAATTACAAAGAGCATAAAGCCTAAACAACACAATCCTTATCGAAAGAAGTATTTTCATCCTCAGAGTCATCGCCATCACCAGATTTGCTTAAGTTCTCGGAGTCTTCCTTGGGAAAATCCAGATTCCAAGCCTTTGTTTCCTCTGCCCTAGAAATCTCGGTTTCAGCAGATATATCGAAGCTTTGATCACGGGCCCCCTCAAGGGCCTCCTTTAGATCTTGCCACCTTGCATCATCCATCATATTGTTGGCCTATGCTAGGGTGGCTTCAACATCATCCTTGTATTGGGTCGCATTAGCCTGAGCCATAATATTGGCCCCGACCACATATGGCCACCTCGAGCTATTTGGCCAAGTTGGCTAAATTGGAATGAAGCTCCTCGACCTTCTTTGCCTGAACCAAGGCATTCTCCCTTGCATCCCGAAGTTGAGACTCGGCCAACTCCAGCTCTGCTTTGATGACCTCTTTTTGTGAAGATAAGATGTCCCTACACCCTTTGAACTTTTTAGCCTAGGCTCGTACTTAATCTATTTGCCTTTGAAGGCCCTTGATCTATTCGAGCCTCTGTCGAACTTGCAGAATCGGATCATTTGTTGTTATCTCCAACTCATCTTCACTATCATGAAGCACTCGAAATACCTGCTCGGCCATCTCAGCATGCTCATCTCGAACCGTCACCAAATATGTCTAAAGCTTCTCACTAAGAAGCTTGTAGGTATCACATTTCTTAGTGAGGCCCTGAACCTTAGCCTTGCACTCCTCTCGGATTCGAAGGAAGGCCTCGTGATGCAGCACCAAAGCCTACAATCAAGGAAGAAAGTGCTAGTACCATCTACAATTCAAAGTTTTAAAAGGAATATAATAGAATGGTCCTCAAACTTACCCGATTCAGAGCATGTTGGGCCTCATTAAACAAGCAAGCAACTTCCACTTCATCCATCTTGGCGTAGTCCTCTTCAGTGACCAAGCATCGAAGATAGCTAGCCACACCTACAGGGATAAAAAAATTCGAGCATCCTCTAGGACCGAGATGATAAGTGACCTCTTATGCCTAGGATTGACGCTGAGGGCCATAAATTGATTGATCAGTTTAAAGCTCGAGGAAACCTCACTCGAGCCCTTCCTCGGTACATCCAAGTTACCCAGACTGGTGACATTTTCCATGGACACGGAAAATAGCCACGGAAAAGGTCTTCTGCTTCATGGACACCTTCATTATGGCAAGTCTACATCGGTAGAGCGTCCATGATCGTCGAACTAGAGAACAAAGGCAGCGAGTGGGAATCTCCAATCTTATACTTCTGAAGCACATGCGGTTCTATTTCTTTCCCTCCTTGCAAGTTTTTAATTATTCCTATTAGCACTAATATTTTTAGATGATAAGCAATAAGCCAACTCGATTCGGATAATAACTACATAGGCCCTTGGAAAATATAAATGAACCACCATATTTTCTATCCAAGGCCAAAATTTCATATGAAAAAAGGTTCCAGCACAGTCTTCATCTAGCAATCCTTCCCCTAACCCCTTTGTTTTCTTTACAGAGTGTAGGACTAAGGAGAAGAGCTGGACAAGCCATGTATCCTATTACACCAGTGTACAAGACTTTTCCTAAAGCTCAAACACTGCGTTGACTGACACCCAGTATCGAGTTCTAACATGAATGTGAGCACGCGATTTTTGCCCCACATAGGTTACTCCTACAGAATTCCAATAATAGGTTTCTTCTTTTAATTAATTGTTATTTTAGGGATTTTGTAGGATTTTTATTTAACTATTTGCATTTTTGTGCATGTTTAAGTTTTATTTAAATTATGAAAAATACCAAAAAAATATCATGCATTGCATTTAGGATTTGTTTTTGCATTTTTAGAATTAATTAGTAATTATTTGCTTTATAAAAGTTGAAAATCGCAAAAAATAGTTCATTTTTACATTTTTATCTTTTAACTTTTAGTTTATTGATTTTTCTTTTTAATCTAGAGTTAAGTATTGCTTATAATTTTTATAATTAATTAGTTTAATCTAACATTCTAGGTAATTTAGGAATTTTTAATTATTAGGCTTGTTTTTAATTAAAAAAAAGAAGAAGAAGAAAAGAAAAGGGGTTTAGAATTAAAAGAAATTGGGAAAAGGGGTCATTTTCAGAATTGGGCCATTATTCTTCTTATCCAGTTCGGCCCAAAAGTCCCCCTCCCCATACAAATTAATCCCAAAAAAAACCCCTTCTCCCATGGTACGCCCCAGCCCAAACCGGGCTGACCCACCAAATGACCCGCCCGTTTTGCCTTAAGTATAAAAACCCACTTATAACATTTTCCCCAATTCCCAAACCCTAGACCTAATAACAGAAGCGACGCCCCCCTCTACTGTCCTTCTTTTTCGCTTGAAACTCGCCTCAACTCGCCTGAGTGTTGAATGAGTTCACTCATTGGTCCCCCCTCCATGTCACCTTATCCTCAACGGATTTGTCAGAGGAGTACGAATTTTCTCTCCAGAATTGCACGATTCTCGTACAGAAGGACAATTGGTGGACGAATGGGAGCCGTGGATAGATGTAAATCGATTCACGCCCTCCATTTTTCCCAAAATTGTTCAAAAATTTGAAGATTTTCGGATATTTTGAGCAGAAGATTCGAGAATTTTCGAGGGTTATATATAGGAGGTAAGTTTTCTTTTTCAAGGTTTTGAGGAAAATAGAGAGAAAAATATAAAGAGAAAATCGGGAAAAATCTTCAGAGCCTAGTCGAAATTTCTAGGGTTTTAGCGACCGTTCTGCTTCAAGTTTTTTTTTTGAGTCTATTTCTCTGTTTTCAAAAGAAGATAAAAAAGATGGCTTGAGTTTTTGGCCCGCATTTGAGTTCATATTACCAAAAAAAAAATCCAGAAGCAAAACTTTCTAGCCTTATTTCGTTTTTCTTGATTTCTTGGTTCTAAAAGAAGGTTTTGGATCGAATTTCGAGTTTAAGTTTGTGGTTGGGTTCCGAAATTTTGTTATTTTGGATTTTCTGTCCAATTTTTGGTCGAGATTCGGATTTGCTCGGTTGGTCTGTGGAGTTGCTGTTTTTGTTGCTGAATCTCTCCTCCCATTTCAGAGCTTTCTTTTGATATTTTTCAGTTATTTTGCCAATAGGTATGTTCTCCTTAAAATACCTTCAGAACTTTTTTTTGGATGTGTAATTATGGATTTTGTTTTAGCCTATTCACTTGTAATTACTTGAATATGGGATTGTCTTTTAGTTCGTTTCTGTTGTTGCTATCAAAACTTATTGGGTTTGATTTATTTTCAGCATTGAACAGAGTGTTTGTAGCTTGATAAAAATGAGATTTTTGTTGGAACTTAGATATCTTTGTTTTGCTGGTGTTAATCTTTTGGTCTTGTTCTAGATAGCGTGAAAATGTTTGATTTGTTTCCCTTACTCTGTTGAATTTGGGTCATACGTGGTAAGTTTCAAACTAAGGTCAACTATTCTATTTTGATTCTTGTTCAAAGCTGTACGCCATTTAAAGCTTACTAAGAAATATTTATATAGTTGAAATCATGGTCAAAACATCAGTCTCTCTTTTTGGATCCACAAGTTCAAGCAAATGACCATGGGAGCAGTAAAAGAGTTAATTTGTTGAAAAAAGGTGAATTAATAAGGTTTGGTTAAATGGGTTAAAATTCCATGCTTTGAACATTACTAGGCTTGATTTTCTTTCTTAGCTTTTGTTTACCTTTTATTATACTCTGTTCTTTTTGTTTCTCTTAAAATATTCGTTCTTGTCGTATTCTTGTGTTAAGCTAAGTGTTAAGGACAGAAATAAAAGAATTGGGTTTTAACTTTAAAAGGAAAAAACGTTGGACAGGGAATGTCGTTTTCTTATGAATGGATGAGATGCTTGAGGATTACTCTGTTTTCTGGAAGCCTTCAAATGGAGTGAATGTAGGCCAATTGAATGGCACTTGCTGAAACTCCAAGTTTGAAAAGATAGAATTTATTTGTACAATTTTACTTTTAAAGTTGGGGTCTATGCAATTCATTATGGTATTCCGAAAGATTTGTACATAATGTTATGTTAACATAATTCATGATATTACTGATTAAGAGACAATTTTATAGACATTTGGTTGAACCTTTACTTGTTTGAATATTGGTCAAGCCATGGACAATAATTTACCTTTTGTCTCTTCCGTATGAATTCATGGACTCTTGCTTTAGGCATTTACAAAGTCAAGAATGTGAAAGTCATCCTGTTATTTTGCTTTCCATTCTCCTTGCTGGAAATTCAAAACACCTTTATACTTATGAAAGTGCAATTCGTTAATTTAGAATAAGCTTTACTGCATCATTGGTTCAAGCGAGCTTTATATTAAGCTTAATCTCTGCGCATTTATCCACGGGTCATTTCTATGAATTTCTGAGCTTGTCACATGATCCCAAATTAGCATTAGAATAACAACTCATGAATACTCGTAGTTTGCTTTAGGCTCGATTTAGACTAGTATTGTAATCATGTATACGTTCGCGTAACATAATTGCAAATTTAATTCTTAAAAAACTCGAGGTATGCATTAGCGCAACTTCAACGAAATTTTCTTAGTAAATAAATAAAGCGTTATTAATTGTGGACACGTTCGCGTGACATGGTTTTTGACGCGCCAAAAGTAAAGAGTATACGTACATGTAACTCAATTCTTTAATTACGAATAAATCAAGTTTTTTTACAAGCGGTAAAATATAATTGCACATAGATCTTAAAAATGAGTAGTTAAACAATTAAGACAAATATAAATTTCTAAGCGACCGTGCTAGAACCACGGAATCTGGGAATGCCTAACACCTTCTCCCAGGTTAACAGAATTCCTTACCTAGAATTTCTAGTTCACAGACTCTTTAAAAATAAAACTTCCTCGATTTGGGATTTAAAATAAACCGGTGACTTGGGACACCAAATAATTTATTCCAAGTGGAGAATCTGAATAATGTCACTTAAATTGGAAAAACTCCCTTATATACCCTCGGGGTGTGTAAAAAAAAGGAGGTGTGACAGCTCTGGCGACTCTGCTGGGGATCGAACCCAGAATCTCTGGTTCAGGGTTCAAGAATTCGAGCCTGTTAATGCAATTTTTATTTGGCTTTATTATTGATATTACTGTATTTTGTGGACTTAATGTGCTAATTGCCATTTACCGCTTTGATATTACTTGAACTATATTTAAATGTCTTCTTAAAAAGAAAGAAAGGAAAATGTATTTCAAAACGAGTGAGTCAAATATCATATTTTTATAACAAAACTGCCCGAACTACGCAGGTTTGATTCTCACCGGATGTGGGATACGTAGGCAACTCACATAAGGTTCGGCCTCATTTTACCAAATAATAAAATAAAAAGGTATTTTAGGGCTTTGGTCAAAACAATATGTCGACCCGGCTTCGGTTGTATTTAAGTCATTTCTCCGCGGAATAGCTTTAGATTACATTCCAATTGTCGAAAGGCTATTTTCGAGAGGAACAGGCAAAAGGTGTCTTTTCCAATAAAATACCTAGCCCCCGGCCTCAAAATTCGTTTGGAATTGTGAAGGGGGCACGTTTGCAAAAACGACCATTTCTTGCTGACATAGAAATAAAAGGGGGCCTTGTCCATTGATATTTTCTTAGGAAAAAAACTTTTTTTGCAAAGAAAGTCCACAAGAGTCAACCCTAACCTTGACCCTCCACAGGTACAAATGAATACCGTCAAAGAATCGTCGCAAATTGTCATAGAAAGGGCTCGGATGCAGGTACGTAAGTGGTGGGGTGATTTAGATGAAGATGGCCATGTTTGGGTAAAAGAGAAGTTGGGTCCCTTGGTAGACATCATGCACATCAAGCCACGAGAGGATTTAATTAAGGCTTTGGTAACCTTTTGGGATCCCGTTTCTCGGATTTTGAGCTCACACCCACTCTGGAAGAAATAACTGGGTATATTGATTTCGGCCAAGAGTTACGAAAGCAGTAGCTCATATTCCCCAGGGCTCCCTCAGTGCACAAATTCTTCGATCTTTTGAAAATTAGCAAATAAATGAGCAAGGACTATGTGATCAAAGGGAGTTGTGTGTTCTACTTCTTTTATTTCATGTTTGGACACTCGGCCGGGTTTGAAACACATGAGAAGGGGTTGAGTAACAAACAGGACAAGAGCATATGGCAAATTCATCGACGGTTTGCTTTCATCGTGGCATTTCTGGGAATCATGTTATTTCCGAATTCTGGGGTACAATAGACCTTTGTATGGCCAGAATCGCACAGGTCCTCATCAACAAAAAAGATCACACACTTGTCCCATTAGTGCTGGCGGACATTTATCGGGCATTAACCATGTGCAAATCTGGGGGTCAATTTTTCGAAGGCTGCAATATTCTTCTTCAGATGTGGATGATTGAACACCTTCGTCGTCATCCTAAGTTCATGATATATGCTTCAGACGGGAACAATTTCATCAAAAAGTATGAGGAAAGGGTGGAAGATTACAAACCACCGGAAGGGTTTGAAGCATGGGTTTCCTATTTGAGAAAATTGAGAGCAGATCAAATTGAATGGACCATAGGATGGCTCCCAAAAACAGAAATCATCTACATTACCCTTTCAAAGGGATACTTGATGATGATGGGAGCGAGAAGTATACAACCATATGTACCACAAAGAGTTCTGAGACAACTGGGAAGATATCAGGTGATACCCGAAGAGGCAGACCTAAGCACTCAAGTCATTGAACTACACCCAGAAGCAACGATACCCGAGACTTTAGTTCAAAGAGACTAGAATTGTTGTCGGTATCTAAAAAGTAACACCCAAGTGCCAGACCTAGCTAAGGGCGAAGTTGATCCCAAATATGCTGCTTGGTTTGAAAGGAGTTTTTATGTGTACAATGAGCCGGAGCCTGAGCCCAAACCTGTGAGGCCCGCCAAAAGGCCCCATGTTCAGGCTTTTTGATGACAAAATTCAGGAAAGTTTAGCCTGGGGGGAAAAGGAAAAGGAATATCAGGCCATCATCCATGATCTGCGAGAAGAGTTGAGAAATGTCACCTTCAACAATGATTTACAGGCACAAGAGGCCGAAGGTGAGAGGAGAAGATTGGTTCGAGAAAATGAAGCTCTCAGGGCCCAGGTTCGACAACTGAAAATAGCAGCCGAGAATCCGGGCCGAAGCAGGAAAGATGAAAGGCTCATTTATAACCTTACTCAAAAGGTGCGTGACTATGAAGATGACCTGCAGAAAGATGACTCTGAACTAGCAAAAGCACGAACGAGGTTAGCTAAAAATGCCGAAGGGCGTGCAGCTTTCATTCAATAGATGAAAGAAAGATATGAAAAGAGGTCAGAGGTTGGGAAAAGGCGATTGGCAACCTCGAAGGTGAAATGGCTAAACAAGCCAAAAATTTTAAGGCCAAGAGAGAACATTGTTACACCTTAATGGCACGGTTGGAAGAGGACTTACAGCGCTTGTAAGAGCAAAATCACGCTGCCACTCAGGTTTTAGAGGCTAGATCCCGTCAGATTGGTCGTTTGTTGCAAGAGAAGGGCATCATAAGAGAGAGGGTTCGAAGGATTGCTGACTACATCACCATGAAATGCAGTGCGTGTGAGGACATGACAAGATCCATGTTTTTCGCCACTGTAATGATCTTCGTCCGTCAGATAATGGAAGAACTCTATCGGCTCTAAGATGACATGGCAAGTAGGCCCGCTGCAAGACCGGTTGGTGTTCCTAGGGCAGGGTTGAAGGCGCTAATATTGTCTTGATTGTATTTTCTTCCTTTTTCCGAGTCTGCATTTTCATATTTCGAGTTTGTTTTAAGTTCCTAGAAAAGGCATGTCCTGAGTCTTAAAGTCCTAGAAAAGGTGTGTTTTGAGTTTTTTGTAATTCAGTAAAGTTGTATTAATGAAAAATTGAAAAAAAACCACAAAAATTGTTCTTTTATTTTTTTCATTTACTTCTTGAACTATGTTATGATCTAATTCGCGCGGCGTCGTGATACGTAGGCAATCCTCATCGGACCCGGTCATGTTTTTGTAAACAATTTAAATAAAAGAGGGAAAAACCATAAGAAAAACCAAAAAGAAAGAAAATAGAGTCAAAGAAAAATCAAAACAAGAAAAAGGAGAGAAAGGAAAGAGAAGAGAGGAAAATAAGAAATAACCGATGAGGCAAGAAGAGAAAATTGGGGAAAATAAGCAAAACTGGGATGAAACATGCAACTGTTGCGAAACATGTAGAAACACGTTTAACTGTATAGGTGCATCACACCCCAACGTGCGATTTCCTATGTGTTATTTGTTTCAAAATAACCAGTTGGTTGTCTACTGTCAAGTCCAGGTTCTATAGTAAGGTGTTTGGTTTTGTGGTAGTCTGGCTTCGCATCCATACTTCACGAGGTCGAAAGGTAGCATTGAAATTTCTTCAGAAATCACTCTTCCAACAGTTCCTATCACAGATGAAAGTCCGATCTAGGGCATCCCGACATCGGAATCGGCGGTTGACGAGGAAAACAGGTTACTGCGTCTCCGTATGATAGAAATGTGCGACGCCTGGTCAAACGAAAGAGAGCCACCAAGTGTAATCCTCGGATTTCCCGAGCTTTTTCCTAGGGTAGGTGGAACCTCCAATATCCCGATCAGTCACCCCAATACCCCACTCGGATATCCTACCATCTCGGCCCACTTTGTTGGAACACCTTCTGAGGTTCGCCCCCAGGTGTTAGCTTCAGGAGCGGCTTCAAATATTTTCACTGCTCCGCCATGCTCAGCTACTACACAACCTACGCTGCCCAGGCCCAGCCTTGATCCATCATCCTTCACCTTCCAAACACCATCTTTCCCACTGGAGCCTGCACAGTTTCCCACTTATACTTACTCTCAACCACCCCGATATGAGTTCTCTGCAGGGCAAGAAAAGATCACCAAAACTCCTGAGCAAGAAACGATTGCGAGAAAGATGAGGAGTATGGAACAGAGTCTCAAAAGCATACAAGGCTTGAGTGGACAAAAATGTTTATCCTATGATGACTTATGTATGTTCCCTCATGTGCATCTACCATTGGGATTCAAAACCCCAAAATTTGAGAAGTATGATGGGCACGATGATCCTATTGTTCATCTCAAGAGATATTGCAACCAGCTGCTCTAGAGCCGGTGGAAAGGAAGAACTCCTCATGGCCTATTTCGGAGAAAGTCTTGTTGGCATCGCATCTAAGTGGTACATGGACCAAGATATATCCCGCTGGCACATTTGGGATAATCTTGCTAGAGATTTCGTCAGACAGTTCCAGTACAACATTGACATTGCTCCAGATAGGAACTCATTGACAAACATGAAGAAGAAATCCTCGGAAAGCTTCTGAGAGTAAGCAGTTAAATGGCATGAGCAGGCCTCCAGGGTAAAACCTTCGATGGACGAGATTGAAATGGTCACAGTTTTTTCCAAGCCCAGGAAGCTGACTACTTCCAAAATATGATGTCCGCAATGGGTAAACCGTTCGCTGAAGCCATCAAGATTGTCAAAATGGTTGAAAATTGTTTGAAAACGGGTAGAATTCTAAGCCAATCCGCTATCAGAGCTACCTCCCAAGCCATTCAGGGTGGGTCTGGAGGAGTAGTGAAGGGCAAGAAAAAGGAAGAAACATCCATGGCAGCGTCGGGTGCAAGAAAACACCGTACTCCCAGATCCCTTTTCCCAGAAAGAACCCCCACCAAGACGTGGCCTATGCTCCTCAACCATACATGGTCATGAATGCTCAACCTTATGTCCGGCCACAACAACAAGCCAACCAAAACCAAGCTCCATTTCCTAGAAACCATCCTCCTTACCAAAATCACTACAACCTCCGGTCTCCACAAAACAATTTCCACCCTCGTGAACCACCCAAGAGGCTAAACTTCACACCCATCGGTGAATCCTATTCCATCTTATTCCCCAAACTTGTTCAGATGGGTTTGTTGCAAACCCTTCCCTAAACTAGATAAAACCCGGCATCACCCACTTACAGAGCTGGTACCCGATATGCCTATCACTTAGGGGCAGAAGGGCATGACACGGATGATTGCTAGACTCTGAAGAGAGCCGTGGAGAACTTGATAGAACAAAGGAAGATAGTTCTAAGGGATGAAGATATCCCAATGTGACTAACAACCCACTGCCGGCCCACAACAACGGGCCGATAATCGGAATGATTTGTGGTGATAAGGAATTTGACACGGCGTTGAAGGGCATCATTGTCATCGCTGATGTAGAAAAGAAATCAAAAGCTGCCCTGAAGCAAGACAAAGGGGAGAAAAAGAACAAAACCACCCATCCAAAGTCAAAGAAGAAAATTGAAGTTGAAACTGGGGCAAGGCCTCCCAAAGATGCTATTCTCTATGTCCCTCGAGGCTGCAAAAAAAAACAGATGACTTTGAGTCCTCCCAGGAGATTCGAGCTGAATAAGACAACCCAAATATATGTGCCCAAGGGAGCTTATGTAATGCGGGGGCCAATTAATCCACCAAGGTTGAGTGAGCCTGTGGTTATTGGCAGCGCACCATAGAAGCCCATGACATATCCTGCTGCTGTGCCATGGAATTACAACAAATTGGTGGTGACCTATAAGGGCAAAGAAATCTTAGGAGAAGCTCAAGAAAATAACAGTTGAAAAGTATTTCAATTTGGAAGAGGTGAACAATGCCACTAGAAAGCGCTTCCCATCTAAGAAGCCCGTGAGTACCGAAGAAGCAGAGGCCTTCTTTCAAAAGATGAAAATGGAAGATTATGAGGTGATCGACCAGCTTCGAAAATCTCCCGCACAAGTCTCCTTGCTATCTCTCTTGATGAACCCCACCGAACATCAAAAGGTGTTGATCAAGACCCGTAACGAAGCATATGTGCCTGTTGAAACTTTTGTAGAGCAGTTGGAGAGAATGGCAGAAACATTTTTCGCAATCAACCAGATCTCCTTCAGCAAAAATGGCTTACCCCCAGAAGCGGCTGCACATAACAAACCCCTGCACCTGACAGTCAAATGCGAAGGGTACTACGTGAAAAGGGTCATGTTGGACGGAGGCTCTAGGGTAGACATTTGCCCACTCTCAACTCTGCAGCGTATGAAAATCGGTACCGAAAGAATCCAACCCAACAATGTCTGTGTGTGTGTGCCTTCGATGGTATCAAAAGGGACACAATTGGGGAGATTGATCTAATTCTGACCATCGGCCTACTAGACTTTGAAGTAACCTTCCAGGTTCTAGACATGGACACATCCTACAACTTTCTTTTGGGGAGGCTGTGGATTCATGCAGCGGGGGTTGTACCCTATACTCTTAACTAGATGGTGAAGTTTGAGCATGAGGATCAAGAGATTGTGGTCCACGGGGAAGATGAGCAATCAATTTATCGGGACCCATCAGTCCCATGTATTGAAGCAAGAGAGGGGAGTGAGCACATAGTCTATTAGGCCTTTGAAATTGTGGTTGCAGACCAGTGCAAAGAAGGAGACCCTTGCCCCAAACCCTTCCTTTCTAATGCATCAATCATGATGGCCAAAGAAATGATCAGGCATGTCTACAAATCAGGGAAGGGTCTTGGGAAATCATCGCAAGGAATAGCTAAACCTATCACCCTGACCGCCAGTGAAAAGTTCTTTGGGGTAGGCTTCAGACCCACTCCAGCTGATGTACGATGGGCAGATAATAGAAAGAATGATGGTTGGGTCTTGCCTCAGCCGGTGCCGCATCTGTACAGAACATTTGTCAAGCCGAAATACAATGAAGAAGAGGAAGATGAGGCCTTTGCGGCCGAAGATATCGAAGAAATTTGTGGGGCCATGAGGAAGATACTGTATGAAGCCCACATGGTTCAACCAGGGGAAGGCTCAAGCACCGTTGAGGTGCTATATATGGGACCTAATGCCAAACTGCAGAATTGGAAGGCTATGCCATTCCCAATCAGGCAGGAGTCCCGGTAGACCTGTCCTGCCACTTTTTCTGCATCACGAGTTATTACAGGGTGTAACTCGGATGTTTTCTTTAGTTTCTTGTTTTTTAATTTCCAATGTAAACCCTGAAATGAAATCAATATTTCATCGTTCATCTTTCTTTATTCCTTCTGATTTTTGTTATTTTCTCTTTATTTCTTCTTTCAGTACTAATAATGCGGCTTTAAATAACATGACATACTTGCGGACTTCATGCCTAGATCCAAACACGCTGTCTAACTATGAAATAATAAACCAAGAACCAGACTATGATGAAGAAGAGGCTTTTAGGGAAATAAATCGAGAATTGGAGCAATTTGAAAATAAACCTAAGCCAAACTTAAATGATACTGAGCCGGTAAATTTGGGTAATTCGGAAGAGGTCCAAGAGACCATGATAAGTATTCACGCAAATGAAAGAACTAGGATTGCTTTGGTCCAACTTTTGTTTGAGTTCAAAGATGTTTTTGCTTGGTCATATGATGACATGCCAGGACTTAGTGTTGATTTGGTGGTACATAAGTTGCCAACTTACCCTGATTATCCCCCTGTTCAACAAAAGCAGAGAAAGTTTAAAAATGATATCAGTGACAAGATTAAAGAAGAGGTCACAAAACAGTTGAAAGCAGGGGTGATCCGAGTGGTTCGATACACCACTTGGTTAGCCAATGTAGTTGCAATTCCAAAGAAAGACAGGAAAACCCGAGTGTGTGTTGATTACAGGGATCTGAACAAAGCAAGTCCTAAGGACAATTTCCCTTTGCCAAACATCCACATCCTCGTTGACAACTTTGCCAAACATGAGATACAGTCTTTTGTGGATTGTTACGTTGGGTATCATCAAGTCCTAATAGATGAGGAAGCTGCAGAGAAGACAGCGTTTACAATACCTTAGGGAACCTATTGCTACAGGGTCATGCCTTTTGGTCTGAAGAATGCCGGGGCAACTTACATGAGATCCATGACCACCATTTTACATGATATGATGCACCAAGAGATAGAGGTGTACATGGATGACGTGATCATCAAGTCCAAGACTCAAGATGACCATGTGCGGGATTTGAGAAAATTCTTTGAGCGGCTGCGTAAATATGATCTGAAGCTGAATCCAGCCAAATGTGCATTCGGGGTTCCATCTGGCAAACTTTTGGGATTCATAGTCAGTCGGAGGTGCATCGAGTTAGACCCAACCAAGATAAATTCCATTCGAGATTTGCCTCCTCCAAGAACCAAGAAAGATGTTATGAGTTTCCTCAGAAGATTGAACTACATCAACCCGATTCATTGCCCAGTTGACATCCACATTTGAACCCATGTTCAAGATGTTAAAGAAATACCAGGCGAGTGCGAAGAAGCTTTTAACAAAATCAAAGAATACTTGTCAAACCCGCTAGTATTGGTCCTGCCTGAACCAGGAATGCCCCTTTTCTTATATCTGACAGTTTTGGAGAATTCTTTTGGATGTGTCCTCAGACAACATGACATGATCGGGAGGAAAGAACAGGCAATCTACTATTTCAGCAAAAAGTTCACAAGCTACGAGGCCAAATATACCTTGTTGGAAAGAACTTGCTGCACTTTAACTTGGGTTGCTCAGAAGCTGAGGCATTACCTGTTGGCCTACACCACCTACCTCATTACCAGGTTGGACCCTTTAAAGTACATATTTAGAAACCAATGCCCATTGGGAGGTTAGCAAAGTGGCAGATCTTTCTCACTGAATTTGACGTAGTCTATGTCACTCGCACGACAATGAAAGCCCAGGCATTAGCAGATCACTTGGATGAAAACCCAGTTGATGATGAATACCAATCTTTGAACACCTACTTCCCTGATGAAGAGGTAAATTTAGTTGAGGCAATATCCGAGGACACCAATGCTTGGAAAATATTCTTTGATGGAACGGTAAACACAAAAGGTGTTGGAATTGGGGTCATCTTGATCTCACCCAATGGTCAACATTATCCGGCCATAGCTAGGCTTCGGTTCTTCTGCACAAACAACACTGCCGAGTATGAATCTTGCATTATGGGTATGAACATGGCAATCGACCAAGATGTCGAAGAGCTAGTATCATGGGAGATTCAGATTTGATTATCTGACAAGCTCAAGGAGAATGGAAAACTCGAGATGTCAAGCTTATTCCTTATAAGCAACATGTGGAAGAACTTGGCAAACGATTCAAGTCGATAGAGTTCAGGTACATCCCTCGTTGCCACAATGAACTAGCTGATGCACTTGCCACTTTGGCCTCAATGCTGCCATACCCAAGCAATGCCCATATTGATCCCTTGGAAATCCAAATCAGGGAAATGCACGACTATTGTAATACGGTTGAGGCAGAACCAAATGTTCAGCCATGGTATCATGACATCAAAAGATTTTTGAAAACCAAAGAATACCCTGAGCAAGCCAGTGGAGACCAAAAGAGAACCATTAGACGGCACGCAAGTGGTTTCTTCTTAAGCGGCGATGTGTTGTACAAAAGGACTCCGGATCTCAACTTGATAAGATGTGTTGATGCCGAAGAGGCTGGAAGAATCATGTATGAAGTGCACGCAGGAGTGTGCAGACCCCACATGAATAGGTATGTTTTGGCAAAGAAAATCCTCCGAGCAGGCTACTACTGGATGACCATGGAAAGAGACTGCTTTAGTTTTGTTCGGAAGTGTCATCAGTGTCAAGTGCACGGTGATTTGATTCATGCACCTCCCACGGAATTGCATCCCATGTCAGCGCCCTGGCCATTCGTTGCCTGGGGCATGGACGTTATTGGGCCAATCAAGCCAAAAGCCCCGAATGGGTACAGATTAATATTGGTCGCCATCGACTATTTTACTAATAGGGTTGAAGCAATCACTCTCAAATCCGTCACCAAGAAAGTTGTGGTAGATTTTGTGCACTCCAATCTTATCTGTTGTTTCGGTATCCCTACAACTGTTATCACGGACAATGCTACAAACTTGAATAGTCATTTGATGGGAAATATATACGAACAATTCAAGATAATGCATCGGAATTCTACTCCCTATCGCACTAAAGCCAATGGTGTCGTCGAAGCAGCAAACAAAAACATCAAAAAGATTTTGAGAAAGATGATCCAAAGTTCCAGGCAGTAGCATGAAAAGCTACCCTTTGCATTGTTGGGCTATCGCACTACTGTGCGCACATCAATCGGAGCAACCCCGTATCTTTTAGTTTATGGCACTGAAGCCGTAATACCCGCAGAAGTCGAGATCCCTTCTCTCCGGATCATTGTTGAAGCTGAAATCGAAGACAGTGAGTGGGTCAAAACCTGTTTGGAACAGTTGACCCTGATTGACGAAAAGCGGATGGCCGCAGTTTGCCATGGGTAGTTGTATCAACAAAGAATGTCCTGTGCCTACAATAAGAAAGTGCGGCCTAGAAATTTTGAAGTGGGGCAACTCGTTCTAAGACGTATTCTCCCCCATCATTAGGAGGCAAAAGGGAAATTTTCTACCAATTGGAAAGGCCCATACATCATCAGAAAGATATTGCCCAGAGGAGCAGTGTACTTGGGAGACATTGAAGGAAATGATCCCGAAGCAGCTATAAATGCAGATGCAATCAAGAGGCACTATGTCTAATATTTCTGCAATGATAACATTGTCTGATTGGGATGACGAAGGCTTTCATTCTCGCTACCCCAAACACTCATTGGCTAACCCTTTTAAGCCGGTTACTTTTCCCCTCTTTGGAACACAAGGATGCGTGAAAAAAAAACAAAAAAACAAAAATGTTTTTCCTGAACTACGTTCAACTTGATTCTGAAAGGATACGTATGCAGCCTCTCTCTGGGGTTCAGTCACACTGAAACAAAAATCCAATTTCCCCCAAAAGTGAAATTGGGGAAGATGTTATCAATCGGCAAAAGGTTTTTCAAAATCGGAGAACGCGGTCGTTTGGATCTGGTGCAATCAAGATGAGAGAAATAAAATGAGAGAGTCTTATTGGTGAAAATCCACGGGCACCATAAGTCAATGGTGAGCAGAGAAATTGAAAACAAGAGAGTCTTGTTAGTGAAAACTCGGAAAAGAGCACTATAAGGCAATGGTGAGAAGAGAAATGAGAGAGGTCGATTGGCGAAAACCCAAAAATGGCGTCGTTGATCGAAAAGAAACAACCCCTCACCACCACTGGTATTGAAAGGGTCCTGGAAAGGTTCCTCGATTTAAAAAACACGGGTCGCAATGGGTTTATGAGAAGTTGGGATAGTTGTGCGGATCGGTAGTCTAGTCCAAGAAGCATGTCATGTCTATTTGAAGTCTGCATGTACCCCAGATAAGTCCATCCTTCCAACCCGAAAGGGACACTTCTCCTTTAAATTCATTTTCTTGTCCTTTGTTTACTTTTTCTTGAATCCCTTTCGGTCTAACTCTGTTCCGAAACTAATACAAAGAAAAGATGGCAAGATTAGTTTTACAGGGTTCTGCTTAATAAAATCCAAGTCCAAATAAAAGTACCCAGCCTCAGTAGGTGCATGAAGTCGATCCTGACTGGCCATGATAACTGATGCTTTGAAATCGGAGTTTATTGAAAATGAAAAAAAATCCCAAGTCAAAGCCCCTAGAGGCAGAATAAAATGAAAGGACCAAAGCCTATAAGCCGTCATGAGAAATTTTGAAAAGTTGAGCTCCTCGGTTTTAGGATAGAGATCAATCTTCAGAAAAGCCAGCAAGCAGCAGAGGTTCCAACCAAAAGAGTTGAGCCAAGATCAAGTGATCAAAAACGATGAAGGCCACAAAACCAACCACAGTTTCAAACTAACAATCGTTCTTTGTTTGAAAAGTTGAAACAGGTGCAACCCAAAGCAACCGTGCGAGAATCAGGTGCAACCGAAAGGGAAAAGATGCACAAGAGCTAGAAACAGCTTGCCGCAACAACCACTCCAAATAAGGGAAGTTCACTCCAAGTTTCTTTCCCGCATATTATTGAAAAATAAAAATTTAAAAAAACTATTAGCTTGGGACTCCCAACCTCAATCTTTTATGCTTTTACCGACATTAGGGCCTCCAATCCCTGAGTTGAGATTTTTTTTAGACATAGGGCCTCCATTCCCTAGTCGCCTTTTACCAACATTAGGGCTTCAATCCCTGAGTTGAGATTTTTTTTAGACATAGGGCCTCCATTCCCTAGCCGCCTTTTACCAACATTAGGGCTCCAATCCTTGAGTTGAGATTTTTTTAGACATAGGGCCTTCATTCCCTAGTCGCCTTTTACCAACATTAGGGCTCTAATCCATGAGTTGAGATTTTTTTAGATATAGGGCCTCCATTCCCTAATCGCTTTTACCAACATTAAGGCTCCAATCTCTGAGTTGAGATTTTTTTTAGACATAGGGCCTCCATTCCCTAGTCGCCTTTTACCAACATTAGGGCTCCAATCCCTGAAGTTGAGTTTTTAGACATAGGACCTCCATTCCTTAGTCGCCTTTTACCAACATTAGGGCTCCAATCCCTGAGCTGAGATTTTTTTAGACTAGGGCCTCCATTCCCTAGTCGTCTTTTACCAATATTAGGGCTCCAATCCCTGAGTTGAGATTTTTAGACATAGGGCCTCCATTCCCTAGTCGTCTTTTGCCAACATTAGGGCTCCAATCTCTGAGTTGAGATTTTAGACATAGGGCCTCCATTCCCTAGTCGCCTTTTGCCAACATTAGGGCTCCAATCCCTGAGTTGAGATTTTTAGATATAGGGCTCCATTCCCTAATCTCTTTCTCTTAAACAGACACAATTTATATTTTTATTGGTTTCAAAAAAAAAGGGAGAAATAATTTAGATTTTAGTTGCAAATAACTCACGAAATTTTTCTAGTGAAAACTGGGGCAGAAAAATTTCGTTCGTTTGTTTGTTTTGAGTGTCTGAGCAGGTTTCATCTCGAGGCACAATATTTGAGACGACCAAGAGAATGAGTCTCAATCCAAAATAAAGAAAATAAGAAAAAGAGCAAAAGCAATAAACTCAAAGTGCTGAAGTGGAGAAGGATGCGGACTACTCAAGATATGATTGAAGTCACAGGCTTCGCGTGTCCCACTTTGATCCACAGCTGAAGAAAGAACCAGCACCTACAGCTGACGAGCATCAAGATACAGATCGGAATCTGCAGCAAGAACCAGCCAAGACTCAATATCAAGCTTCAAGAGATTTATAGATAGGAATCTTGTAACTCGTAGTTGATAGGCGTAGCTAGTTTAGCTTTTTACTTTCCATTTTGGTATAATAAGGAGCTTAGCAAGCAGAAACAGCAGCAACATCAGTGAAATCACAGTTTCTCGGTAGTCCCAGCTACCAAAACTTCCAGAACTACACTGACCTGATTCCTTTATAGCCAAGGATATGTAGGCAACCTCTGAAGCAAGGTTCGGTCAAACCTTTTCTAAAAAAATTCTTCCCATGGTGTTTCAAACGGGCAAAAATCGCTCGTAATTGCTCATTTTATTTTTGCCCAAAAACCCTTTGTGTCTCCGAGCAAAGAGGGGCAGTTGTGAGCACGTGATTTTTGCCCCACATGGGTTACTCCTACAGAATTCCAATAATTAGGTTTCTTCTTATAATTATTTGTTATTTTAGGGATTTTTGTAGGATTTTTATTTAATTATTTGCATTTTTGTGCATGTTTAAGTTTTATTTAAATTATGAAAAATATCAAAAAATATCATGCATTGCATTTAGGATTTGTTTTTGCATTTTTAGAATTAATTAGTAATTATTTGCTTTATAAAAGTTGAAAATCACAAAAAATAGTTCATTTTTACATTTTTATCTTTTAACTTTTAGTTTATTGATTTTTCTTTTTAATCTAGAGTTAATTATTGTTTATAATTTTTATATTTAATTAGTTTAATCTCACATTCTAGGTAATTTAGGAATTTTTAATTATTAGGCTTGTATTTAATTAAAAAATTAAAAAGAAGAAGAAGAAAAGAAAAGTGGTTTAGAATTAAAAGAAATTGAAAAAAGGGGTCATTTTCAGAATTGGGCCATTATTCTTCTTATCCAGTTCGGCCCAAAAGTCCCCCTCCCCATACAAATTAATTGCAGCCCAAAAAGACCCATTCTCCCACGGTACGTCCCAGCCCAAACCGGGCTGACCCACCAAATGACCCGCCTGTTTTGCCCTAAGTATAAAAACCCACTTATAACATTTCCCCCAATTCCCAAACCCTAGACCTAATAACAGAAACATCACCCCCCTTTACTGTTCTTCTTCTTCGCTTGAAACTCGCCTCAACTCGCCTGAGTGTTGAACGAGTTCACTCATTGGTCCCCCAAGTCACCTTATCTTATCCTCAACGGATTTGTCAAAGGAGTACAAATTTTCTCTCCGGAATTGCACGATTCTCGTACAGAAGGACAATTGGTGGACGAATGGGAGCCGTGGATAGATGTAAATCGATCCACGCCCTCCATTTGTCCCAAAATCTTAAGATTTTCGGATATTTGAGCAGAAGATTCGAGAATTTTTTAGGGTTATATATAGGAGGTAAGTCTTCTTTTTCAAGGTTTTAAGGATAATAGAGAGAAAAATATTGAGAGAAAACCGGGAAAAATCTTCAGAGCCTAGTCGAAATTTCTAGGGTTTTAGCGACCGTTCTGCTTCAAGTTTTTTTTGAGTCTATTTCTCTGTTTTCAAAAGAAGATAAAAAAGATGGCTTGAGTTTTTGGCCCTCATTTGAGTTCATATTTCCAAAAAAAAAAAAAAAATTCAGAAGCAAAACTTTCTAGACTTATTTCGTTTTTCTTGATTTCTTTGTTCTAAAAGAAGGTTTTGGATCGAATTTCGAGTTTAAGTTTGTGGTTGGGTTCCGAACTTTAGTTATTTTGGATTTTCTGTCCAATTTTTGGTCGATATTTGGATTTGCTCGGTTGGTCTGTGGAGCTGTTGTTTTTGTTGCTGAATCTCTCCTCCCATTTCAGAGCTTTCTTTTGATATTTTTCAGCTATTTTGCCAATAGGTATGTTCTCCTTAAAATACCTTCAGAACTTTTTTTTAGATGTGTAATTCTGGATTTTGTTTTAGCCTATTCACTTGTTATTACTTGAATATGGGATTGTCTTTTAGTTCGTTTTTGTTGTTGCTATCAGAACTTATTAGGTTTGATTTATTTTCAGCATTGAACAGAGTGTTTGTAGCTTGATAAAAATGAGATTTTTGTTGGAAATTAGATCTCTTTGTTTACTGGTGTTTATCTTTTGGTCTTGTTCTAGATAGAGTGAAAATGTTTGATTAGTTTCCCTTACTCTGTTGAATTTGGGTCATACGTGGTAAGTTTCAAACTAAGGTCAACTATTCTATTTTGATTCTTGTTCAAAGCTGGACGACATTTAAAACTTACTAAGAAATATTTATGTAGTTGAAATCATGGTCAAAAAATCAGTCTCTCTTTGTGGATCCACAAATTCAAGCTAATGACCATGGGAGCAGTAAAAGAGTTAATTTGTTGAAAAAGGGTGAATTAATAAGGTTTGGTTAAATGAGTTAAAATTCCATGCTTCGAACGTTACTAGGCTTGATTTTCTTACTTAGCTTTTATTTACCTTTTATTTTACTCTGTTCTTTTTGTTTCTCTTAAAATATTCTTCCTTGTCGTATTCTTGTGTTAAGCTAAGTGTTAAGGACAGAAATAAAAGAATTGGGTTTTAACTTTAAAAGGAAAAAACATTGGACAGGGAATGTTGTTTTCTTATGAATGGATGAGATGTTTGAGGATTACTCTGTTTTCTGGAAGCCATCAAATGGAGTGAATGTAGGCTAATTGAATGGCACTTGCTGAAACTCCAAGTTTGAAATGATAGAATTTATTTGTTTAATTTTACTTTTAAAGTTGGGGTCTATGCAATTCATTATGGTATTCTGAAAGATTTGTACATAATATTATGTTAACATAATTCATGATATTACTGATTAAAAGCCAATTTTATAGATATTTGGTTGAACCTTTACTTGTTTGAATATTGGTCAAGCCATGGACAATAATTTATCTTTTGTCTCTTCTGTATGAATTCATGGACTCTTGCTTTAGGCATTAAAATACAAAGTCAAGAATGTGATTTTGCTTTCCATTCTCCTTGCTGGAAATTCAAAACACCTTTATACTTATGAAAGTGCAATTCGTTAATTTAGAATAAGCTTTACTGCATCATTGGTTCAAGCAAGCTTTATATTAAGCTTAATCTCTGTGCATTTATCCACGGGTCATTTCTATGAATTTCTGAGTTTGTCACATGATCCCAAATTAGCATTAGAATAACAACTCATGAATACTCGTAGTTTGCTTTAGGCTCGATTTAGACTAGTATTGTGATCATGTATACGTTCGCGTAACATAATTGCAAATTTAATTCTTAAAAGACTCGAGGTATGCATTAGCGCAACTTCAACCAAATTTTCTTAATAAATAAATAAAACATTATTAATTGTGGACACGTTCGCGTGATATGGTTTTTGACGCGCCAAAAGAAAAGAGTACACATACGCGTAACTCGATTCTTTAATTACGAATAAATCAAGTTTTTTTAAAAGCGGTAAAAGATAATTGCACATAGGTCTTAAAAATATGTTGTTAAACAATTAAGCCAAATATAAATTGTTAAGCGACCGTGCTAGAACCACGGAATTCGGGAATGCCTAACACCTTCTCCTGGGTTAACATAATTCCTTACCTAGAATTTCTGGTTCGCAAACACTTTAAAAATAAAACTTCCTCGATTTAGGATTTAAAATAAACCGGTGACTTGGGATACCAAATAATTTATTCTAAGTGGCGACTCTGATTAATTAATTAATCCCATTTCGAATAATGTCAGTTAAATTGGAAAAACTCTCTTATATACCCTCGGGGTGTGTAAAAAAAAAGGAGGTGTGACAATGAACACTCGAGAAGTGAAAGTCACAGTGAGAACATCTCAAAATATCAAAAGACCTGCAATTGGAAGATCTCAAGGGCAAGGGGAAGATTCACTATCAGAAGCAAGATTTCAAAAGACCCCGATATCTTGATGAAAACCTACATAGGTCTTTAGAAAAAAAAACTACCTCAAGAAGGACACAAATGAAAAGAAAACATGCGGTGATCTTTAGAAAAAAAGAAAGTCGTGAATTAAGTGTCGAATTAGCGTCGAATTAGCAAAGCAACATCTATTTTTTGTATAATTTGACGCTAAGTTGCGAAAGCACGTAAATATATTCGCACTTCAAAAAATAAAGAAGATGCAAAGTGTACAGCAAAATTTATGAATTTGTATTTACATAGTTATAAAAAAGGGGGAGGGGGTGGGGATGTACAAGAGAACTTTTAAGGAGAACTACGGGGACCTAAACTATGGCCTGGGGATTGGGAAGCGGAAGTAGAAGGGGCGTTTGGGTTAGCATTGGTTTTCGCCGAAGGGGCAGAGGAAGTAGTGTCAACCTTCCCCCTCTTCGGTCTTCATCATCAAGGCCATCATCATTTAATTCCATACTTAGCCCTTGTCTGTCAAGATAAGGAAGACCAAGTAGATGCCCAGGCTAAATTGAAAACTATCATCTTCTGTACGTCCACAAAGGCCTCTTGAGCAGACTTCCGATCTTTGTTATTGGCTAAAACGCTCAACTCAACTGACTCTTATTCAGATCTTATGCCATGAATCTTGGACTATAACTAAGAGAAATCCTCCCTCAGTCGTGCCTCTTTGCTCGTCTTCAAGGCTAGATATCCTTCGAGGGTTAGAATTCTTTTGAAAGCCCTGATCCACTCAGCTCAGAGGGTAGCCTCACTGGCTAAGAATTCTTTCTTCTGATCGGCATTTCACTCTACTACTTTTGTTTGCACTAGGAGGGCCTCCTTCTCAGTTGTGTGCTCCTAGATCACTTTTTGGACCTTCTCATTTTCAATCTTCAACATCTTATCATATCTTACCACCTCCCTTTCCATGGCCATATCGATTCGAACATTTTTCAGGGTCCTCTAGGATAGAGCACTAAGCTGTTTCAGAATACAAAAAGCAAGTAAGATATCTTTAACATGATAAGTACAAAAAGAGGGTCAGTATAGCTAACCTTAGCAGTCTTATGAGATATCTGAGTCACCGACGCCTCAACACTCATAAACTCTATTTTGGCCCATTCCTGCTAGTTCAGCAACTTTGCAAGTTGTGCAGCCACGGGCCTAGGGTTTGTGAAGACCCCCTCCTCCATAGGATAATAAAAACTTAACAACTTTCTGATTTCCAGCTGGTAGGCACGTAGAACCCACGATTAACCGAGCCTCAAAACTGTCCCTCGAATGGAACCTCACATCTGCAGGTGGGTTGGTAGCGATTGATTGATCCTTTGACTTTTAGGTAAGCGTAGTAGTCATCCCTCCTCGGGCCTTAAAACTACATGACGAGAGGCCTCCTTATCAAAATCGACCGTGATGGGATAGGATCAAATCAGCCTATCAGTATCATCCTCCTGAGCAAGTTGAGAACTGCCCTAGGGAACCTCTACTTCAGCCCTAGGGCATACTCTCCTTTGAAAGACTTGCCGCTTTCAGGTGACAACATGAAGGTAGGTTTCGTGGAAGTGTCGGCACCATCCCCCCGAGGTACTTAGGGAAGAAGTTCCCAAATTAACCTTGAGGCAGTGACCACAGAGGGGAGGCTAGCTAGGGCATGTAACTGAAAAAGGGACTCTCTTATGGAGTCTCACCCTTGCTAGGATTTTTTTCACATCAATGGAAAGAAAAGGGGATAAAATAAAGATTCCACAAGGAAAGAATTAAATTCATGATTATTGTGGTACAACACTTTAATACCACCGAGCTTACTAGAAATGGATTTCTAAATCCTCGAGTAGTTGGTTGAAACTTGTAGGATCTCAAATGCATATCCTTTAATGTTGGGCACTCTTTCGAGAGGCACAACGATGGCTGCAAAAACATTGAAAATTTAATAATTCAAGGTATATTACTGAATCATGATGACTTGAATTATGATTAAGATTCCACTTCCTAGGAATTGGTTATTATCGTTTGTGTAAAGAAATTTAGTACGAACTACCAAGTGCCTTTCGAAACACCGGTAGTAATAGTCGTCTCCATAGTCAGATATCAGAGCCTACAAGCCTCGCTGCAACATGTTAATTATGCCTCATCGATAAATCATGTGGGAGTAAAGGTGAAGGAGATGCTAAAAACTGAGGCTAACTCCAGCTTTTTCAGCTAGGTGGCGGAGACATAGAACCTCGGAATGCATCGAACAAATATAGAGTTTGATTTTTTATAAACAAGACATTTTAAAGAAAAGTAAGGAAGATGACAAAAACTCAGAGAAATTAAAACTTGAAAGCTCGAAAGAGATAAGTAGGTATCAATGGGACCTCCTTCCTCTTTTTATATTTGTCCATGCGGTATAAACTTTAGAGCCTCTTGGAACCAAATTTGACGAAAAATTTTATTTTGTCTCTCATACAACTGACACTAATTGTATGAGGTAATTTTTTTGTCTCACAATTTTGTGGACCCAAAAGTATAAGATTGGGGTCCACAAATTTATGAGATAAAAAGGAATCTAGTATAAGTTGTATAAGGCACAAAATAAAATTTCTCAAATTTGACTATGTGTCCAAAACATTAAGTGGTGGCTATGTCAAATGCTAGGTACTTGAAAGGATGCATGACAAGATTGGTGCATCTTTTTACTTCATCTTGCCCGAGAAGTATTGAATGTAATTCAAAAGGAATCTAGTTCGGACACGTGTTGTTCCAGCATGCAGCGGATGTCCCTATGGTCTTAAGGAGTTGACACCATTCGAATATCAACTTTTGCTTCATGGATAAGCTATCTGGGACTGTGATAAGTCCATTCAAGATCCGGAGAGGTATATCTGATACAGTTCAAATTTATAATTTGTTGTAAAAGGAAAAAAAAAGATGGAAGGCAAACTGATTTTAATATACTTAACGAGGTTCATTACAAAATGAGGAATGACCTCGAACAAAACAAACACAAGAGAAGAAAAGAAGAAAACTTGGCTAACAAAGTAGTGAATGTACTTAAACTCCTAGATACCACTATGGAACCCTCAATGGTTCCCACTCACCGACTGCAGATCTGAGATGAAGGCCCGAATGAAGGAGACCAGGAAGTTGATGGACTACTCCAAGTGGTCGAAGGGCTAGGGCGCAAGCTAGGAGGTTCTTCATGGTTGCCTTCCTCCGAGGGGTCGGTGTCGCACCCTTTTTTCTTGTGAAAGCGGGTTTGACATCGTGAAAACTTCTTTTTGAATGGGAGATAGATTATTAAAAGAGAAGAGTCGCCACCTAACAATTTTTAAGGTGCGCTAGGGCACCTATTATGCAGATAACTTTATTTGACTAGTCAACGTCACCAAAGATCGGGTAAGGGCTCAAATTACCTCAAAGAGAAGGTGTTAGACACTCTTCGAGGTCTACGACTGTGGGTCTCGGCCAAACTTAAGATCATGTGGATTATAATTAGGCTAAGTGATCAGATAAACAAAGGGAATATAAAGGTCAAAGAATTTTATTGCAACACGATTGGTACAGACCTTGATATGAATATAGGGATACAACTAGTTAGATCTAATAGCAACATGGGGGGAGGGTCCTATGTTTTTTAGCCTAAAGGATCTCCTCGTGCACATAAATAATACTTCGCAACTCCCTTGAGATAGGGAGTTACTCATATTATTCAGCGGGCACAGACTATCATTCCCTGCTACTCGATTACTATGTTAAAGTTATTTACCTGAAGCGTGCTAATTCAATTCTAAGTTGTACTTTATGTGTGCACTATCCGTCCCATTCCTATGGTCCAGGAGGTATTGGACATCTCCTTGGATAGTTCTTAACATTACTTAGGCTGCTCAGAAATGTCAAAACTAGGCGACATACAAAACACATATTGGACTTCAAATATGGGCAATTAAGGGCTCAAGTTTGCCTCCACACTTAAGCAACAGATGCACGCAAGGCAGGTTTTCATGTTAGTCAATTCAGAGTTTAGAACCTTAAGCTCTGTAGACATGATTTTTATATGACAATGCATTAAAACATACAAGCAGTTTCAGAGGCTAGACGCTGCTCAAAGACATAATTATACACGCTGATTATTGGGATTACAGATTTCCAGTTATTAAACTTGTTGTGTCTAGATGACTTGCGGAACAAGGAGTAATGAAAACTATTGGGAGAAGCCCAGAACTACTTATGCTTGCTACCAGTGGCATAAACAAGCAGTGAACAATGTTTGAGAGGTTCAACATTAATAATTATTAAGGCGAATAGTGATATCCTATAGACAGGATCTCAAACGATTAACATTTGGAACCAATTTTACTGTTATACTTAGCCCTATAGGCATGTTTTCTAGGTGAAGAGTGCAATACATTAGCAAATGAAGTGATCAAAATCCTATAGGCATGATTTCTAATAAATAGTGCGATACAATAGCAAATGAAGTAATCAGAATCCTGTAGGCATGATTTCTAGTGAATATGATGATGCAAATTGAAAGAAAATTCAATGATATTTATTTTCTATGGGCATGTTTTCTAGTAACATATAGCAGTAGGAATAATTGGGACATTTAAATTCATGTTCAGACAAGTAGTGCGAGTGTGTACTTCTCCTAATAAAATGATTTCTACAGTACACATATAGATCGAACGACATATATAGCAAATAAATCATTAAGTCCTATATGCATATTGTCTACCCTTTTTCATGCAAACATTAAGAACCTACCCATTCCCCACTTTTACTAACACCCAATTATTCATTACAAAATTATTACAGAACCAATGATAAAGTAATTACAAATATTATACAAATAATGACAGTAGGCCCACAGTAGCCCAAAAGAAATACCCAGCACTGTTTGGGCCTTCAGCAATTCTCACGTAGCATATCCAGATATCCAACAAGGAGCCATATTCATCAACATAACCCAGAATCCATAGAAGAGCTCAAAAACCAAATCACACAACCATAGATTAACCATATTGCCAAGCGTTGAATCACTTACACCAATCAGCTTACATATTCAGCAGATAAAAGGCAGAAAGGATTGAGTGTTAGGAATAATTCAGGTCTCAGTAGTAGAGGGAGTGACTAAAAGACCCCAAATCCTAGTGTGTCAGAGTTCACAAAGATCTCAAATGGACTCGAGCAGTGCTCACACTAGGTAGGTCAGTAGTAAGAGCCTTGGTGGCCTTGGCTTCAGCCGGTCAAGAATGAGAGGTTCAGTATAGCATAGGTAACAAATGAGAGAGAGAGGACAATGGTTGAGGGACAGAAGTTGAGGGGATACTCGTATAACTTAAAGTAGACATAGCAAGGTTGAGAACACAAAGCAACTAATTAAACATGTCACAAGACTTAAAATTAGGTTCATCAGGGGTTTAGAAGTAGGTTCAACACTTAGTAAAATAACAAATAGACAGCCACATATTGAAAGAGTTAGGGGAGAAAGAAGTTTGCAGGATAGTCAAAGATTATCATGTACAAATGCATAATACACATCGAAACCTAAAAGGTCCAAATTGTGCTAAGAATATATCCCAGTGTCATAAGGCAGACATATTAATTCTCATCAGGAACAAAACAACATTCAGACATGATAGGGGAACACACGTTGTGACCAGTCAAGTAATCACTGAAGGAACAGGGAATCAATTGAGCCAAAGACATGTTAAGGGACATATTAGCAGCAGGCAAGATCATAGATAAATAAATAAAAAGGTTTTAACCCAGATTAGAACACATTACATATGTAAGACAATCATTGTAGAGATTCAGAACAGAGTGGGAAAGTAAACTCATATCAAATTGAAAAGGTAGGCATTCAAACATTGACCAGTAGACTAATTAACTAAGGAAGGTCCAAGTTATGCTAGGGATTCATCATGAAACAGTTCAATCACGGTAGGGGAAACACAAGTTGAGTTATCTGTTCTAAAACCTCAAGTAATCACTAAAGGGGTATGGGATCAAGTGAACATGCTGAGGGACACTATAGCAGAGAAACAATTCGTAGTTAATAGTGAAAGTCTTAACTCAGGTTATTAAAGATGTAGGGCATTCATTATAGAGATTCAGGACAAAGCAGGTAAGAATATTCATGAATATCCAGGCACCAATACATTTAGCTAAATGAGCTTGGGAGGGTTCAGATTATCCCAATTAGCAACATTAGGGGAAATTTAATGCCAAAGAGACTTAAAACGAGTGTGAAGCTAACAAAATTGTGCATAAAAACCAAAAATACATTAAGCCATAGATTTCAGAAGTGAGAACACATGCAAATCAGAAACACATAAAATATGAAATTGCAAAAGGTCAAGCGACATACCAGCTAAACGGACAACAATAAAGAACAAAAGATCCACAAGAACCCAAAACCTCAATGCGTCAAAGTTCCCAAGAGCTTCAAAAGGACCCCGGGCAATGCTCACACCAAGACAAAGTTTGAACAATAGAGTCTTAGTGACCTTGGCTCTCATCCGGCCAAAAACAAAGTACAAAACAAGAGAATGAGGGAATCACAGAACAAAGCTCCAATGTTTAGTGAAAATATAGTTACTAAAGTCTGTCTCAAAGGGGAATGGGTAGGGGTTTAAATAGCAGTAAAATTGGACGAATAAAGAAGGAAACAAAGTAAATCAAACTTAAAATAAGGAAAGAAATCATGCAAAAATTGATATAGAATCAATTTAGGAGAGAAACGGGTAAACCCTAGTTCAAGAGGGAAAACACAAATCGAAAGAGATCTCAATGAAATCGGACTCACATAGCATGGTATTAGGTGTATATAGACGATATGATGCTCAAAATTAAAAGGTTCAAACAACTTTAGTTTGATCTCCGCAGATATCACTTGCCAAACTTAGGCAAGCACCTAAGTAAACCACAAATGGACAACTAGCAGCGAAAGGAGACCAATAAGGTAAGTGAATCAATGATTGATTTCATTTTAGAGCCGGATTTGGAGAGATTGAGAGATATTGCAGCTAGGGTTCGTGAAAGAGAAGAGAGTGGAGAGTGTTTGAGGGCAACTAGTGAAAAGAAATGGGGATTAGGGTTTGGGTGAGGGGATATTAGGAGAGTGGGGGAAATGTTATGAGTCGTTGAGCAATTTTGATCAATGGCTGGGGTTTTTTTGGGACTGGGTTGGGAATTGGGTCATTTGGAGTGTGCTTAGGGGTTATTAGGCTGATTTTGGTCCGAAAATTAGCTCAAAGTTTGGGCCAGCCTTTTAAATACACATAATTTGTCAAAAAATAATTTATAAAAATGATTCGTAAGTAAATAAAAATATTTGTATGCACTAAAACCATTTAAAATAATAATTTAGAATTATAAAAATATAAAATACTATTTTGACATAAATAATATATAAATAAAGACCGTTTGTGTATGAGTATAGGTTATATTTTTGCAAAATTGTGCAAATAGCTTTTAAAAATGCTAATGTAATTATATAAAATGAAGTAAAATATTTGAAACATATTACAGGTGCAACTAATAATTTTAGGTAACTAAGTTATCACAAAAATAATTTAAAGGAGTAATTAATAATTATTCAAGTAATTTAAATGCAGAAAAATCAATTTAAAAGCTCTAAACATTATGAAAAATTATAAAAAAAAATGCTTGTATTGATTTGTAAACTATATAATGATGCAAAATTAATGTATTGAAAGTATATATATTTTGAGAAAATATGAGAGCAAAATTGGACATCAACAGATGCCCCTCTTTACCGGGAATGATGAAAGAATTATCGGGTAAAGAAAATGATGACCAATTTTGGCCGAATTAAATGAGGGATGATATAATTTGAAACAATATGTGTCGAACCCTGGTTCCTGAATTGCCTACATATCCCTTGTATTACGGGAATCAAGCCGTCTGTAGTTCCGGATCGAACGGCGAACGAAATCGATGGGGTTGTTATAAGAATGATCGTATGTTTTGGAAAGGGTTCTTTTTGGTAGGATAGTATCAGATGAATTTATACGAAATCATGAATGTGAATTCGAAACATTACGGATGTATCACATAGCAAATATTTGAACGGTCATAGAGTAAAAGGCAGGAATTAATAGTGGCCGGTTAAGTTTGAAATAATCGCAGGATGTGAACGTTATGAACGGGAACCAGAGAAAAAATTGCTCCCATTAGGAGAATAGTTACCTCCTGGATTACCTACAAAACTTTAACATGGCGCATGCGAATATATACAGGTTATTGCGAGAATTTAGGCGTGATGAAAATTCCCTTTGGACCATGAAGGTTGTATTTAGACGAGAGGATAATGTCCTTAGACCACGACGTCCTGGGCCATGAATCGTGTGATAAGGATTCACAGGCCATGAAATTATGTCCTCTGGCCATGAGGATGGTGCCTCTGGACTATGATGCCTTTAAATAATGATGTGCACTTTTGAGAGATCCTCAGGACATGGAATGGTATCTCCCGGTTATGAGAATTATGCCTTCGGACTATGACGCCTTTGGACAAATTGGAGATGTTTCAGCCCATGAAATATAAAAGATATGATGCTTGATCATATGTGAAATAAGACAAGACAAGGCTTAGTCTTGTGTAAGATGAGGGCAGTGCTTAGCCTAGGTGAATAGATGATGGTACTAGGTCTTAGATAGCGTAATGGAGATAGTATTTAATCTAATGCAAGGAAGAGGCAATGCTTAACCTTATACAATTAGGGAGGCAATGCTTAGCCTCATGTAGGAATAAGAGACAATGCTCAGTCTCGATGCAAAGAAAGGTAGTACTTAGCCTTATGCATTTAGGGAGGCAATATTTAGCCTCATGCAAAGAGGAGACAATGCTTAGTCTCATGCAGGAAAAGGCAGTGCTTAGCCTTATGCAATTAGTGAGGCAATGCTTAGCCTCATGCAAAGAGGAGACAATGCTTAGTCTCATGCAGGGAAAGGCAGTGCTTAGCCTTATGCAATTAGGGAGGCAATGCTTAGCCTCATGCAAAGAGGGAGACAATGCTTAGTCTCATGCAGGGAAAGCCAGTGCTTAGACTTATGCAATTAGGAAGGCAATGCTTAGCCTCATGCAAAGAGGAGAAAATACTTAGTCTCATGCAGGGAAAGACAGTGCTTAGCCTTATGCGAATAGGGAGGCAATGCTTAGCCTCATGCAAGAAAACAATGAATGATAGTGAGAAAGTAAAGTATTTCTTAGCTGGAGATGTTTGCGCTAGATAATTTGTTGTCTTGAAAGTAGTGACTTGATGTGTCTATGGATATCGTTGTCTTATTTTTCCTGCATCCAAAGAAAAATTGTGAGTTTTGTGGGGAAGGTTGGTTCGTGCTTTCATTTTCCTGCTCTATCTTTGCTCCTGCCTTGAGATCCTATTTGAGTTACCCTAGGTAACATCTGGCTATCATAGAAATAAAGTTTTCAAAAAATATGCATGCATTTGATAAATATAGTTATTTGAAATGTAGTAGTATGGGATATCAAGTAATTTAGATGAGCCAATGACTGTGACATATTTTAGAGACATTGCGTCCTCCTTGCTTTAGAATTTTGAGGGTCCCCCTCAAAATTCTACCCCAGTTTAAATGCAACCTTTTGATTGTTCCGCGTATGACGAAGTTAGCTGAATTTGCTTTAGAATTTTTAGGGTCCTCCTCAAAATTCTGCCCAGTTTCTGATCATGGCAAAAATGAAGATTTTAATAAGACACACAAGGTTGTCTACGTATCTCCTCTTAAACAGGAATCAGGTCAAGCGTAGTTCAGATATATCAAATGAAGAAATGTAAACAATCCTAAACATAGTATCTCTTGACTGCGCCTACGTTGATAGATTTTTGCCAAATCTCTCTACCCATTTCTGCAAGTATAAGTGCTCATCCTATTCGTACTTGATAAACCATGTAGGTCTTGACAATTGGGTGATAATTTCCCTTTTGCTTCATCTTGATGCGGGAAAATTCACTTGAGCACCAACTGCCCCGGTGTGAATTACCTTGGTCTGACCTTTTTGTTGAAGCTCTTGCCATCGTGTTCTGGTAGAGTTGACCGTGACATACTACAATCATTCTCTTTCCATCAATGCGGACCAGTTGTTCATACCGGCTTTGTACCCATTCTACATCGCTGAGCTCAGCTTCTTGTATAATTCGTAGAGAAGGGATATCTACTTCGACAGAGATAACCGTTTCAATATCGTAAACCAATAAATAAGAAGCTGCCCCAATTGATGTGCGAACTGAGGTACGATATCCAAGCAAAGAAAATGGTAGCTTCTCATGCCATTGTTTGTAATTATCTACCATTTTCCTCAATATCTTCTTGATGTTTTTTGTTGGAAGCTTCTACAACTCCATTTATTTGTGGCCTATATGCTGTGGAATTCTTATGTTTGATCTTGAAATTTTCACACATGGCCTTAATTATATCACTGTTAAGATTGGCGGTGTTATTGGTGATGATTGACTCTGGTACCCCGAATCGTCAAACAATGTGATCCCAAACAAAATATGCAACGACCTTTTTAGTTACAACCTGGTAAGATGCGGCTTCAACCCATTTTCTGAAATAGTCTATGGCCACTGGAATGAACTGTCACAACCCAAACCGATGGGTCGTGATGGTCACCGCGTACCTTACTCAACCGAGCACCAACATAACGTATCTCTTCGTATCATACTATCATAGATAACTGAGCCAAAGAGGCTACCATGAAATAGGTAGAATACAACATTTAATACCAACTTATACATAAGACATATGGGCCTCTAAGACCAAAATAACCACTCGTATATTGAACATAGGCCGACAAGGCCATACAATCTTTTACGTACATGATATTTGTCTACAAGCCTCTAAGGATAGATAATTGCCATAAAGGTTGGAACAGAGCCCCGCCTTACTAAACAATACACATCTAAATCATACTGACCAAACGAGCAATTTCGGAGCAAATGGAGTGCACCAACATCTTCCGCTGAGCTGATCGCCTACTTGGAGGACTCTCGACCTATCTATCGAGACCTACGAGAATGAAACGCAGTGTCCCCAAGTAAAAGGGATGTCAGTACGAATAATGTACCGAGTATGTAAGGCACATAAATCAGTACATAACAGATATGGAAGAAATATAGAGTAAATGACTCAACCTATAAGTCTGGATAACTCTGTAAATCATGAAATACTTATAGTGTCATGCATATGCGTATGAATGTCATGTCGTGCATAGGTACATGTGTTCATAACATTATCAAGCCTCTGATGGCATCTCATCATATCATCTCGGCCACTGTGGGCAAATCTTCAACGTATACCAACTGATCAGGTGGTGGTGCGTATATAATGCCGTAACCTTTTCCCATATCCCATATACATATAATATACATATAAACCTGTATATAATTTCATCTGGTCATGGGTCAATGTACATGCATAGATGCATGAAATGCATAAGAAATACGTCAATAAGATTCTCGGTATGCCACAAAAATCAATATGCCTTTCGGATAAACTTTATCAAACACATATTTCTCAGAGACCCATGATTAGAAGATATAATAATAATTCACATGGGGAATCAAGAATATAGACACCCTAGTATTTCTGTGAATAGAGTCATTTATGGAAGTTGCGTATTTTGCTCGTTTCATTTGTATTATTTGGATCATGCCAAAACAAAGAAGGGCTAGCCTTAATATACCTGGAGTAGGGAAAAATTTGTATGATATTCTTGAAAAAGGTTGCACTGTACTCCTTTAGAACCGCAAAATTTTTACGGTGTTAAGATTCTAATAATTCTCGTTGGAATTTTTGTAGGAATTGGTGGCAAGAAGTTTTTGTTGAAACTTATGCGAATTGCTAAGATTGTAGCGGTTTTGAGAATGAACTTTGTTGAAAACTTATAAAAATTCACTTATGATCATAAGGAATTGTAAGAATTTTGTTTATAAGGTCTTGTATTCAAGATATATATAAAAATAAAGTATTTTGTAGTATTTTACCACCTAACCAAAATGACTAAGAGTCATTTGGTTAGGAATTGGCTTGCTGCCACGTTAAAGGTAAGGATCCTCAAACTTATCTAATTTTTTAATTAATTAATAATTTATTAATATCCCACTAACCAATAATTAATCAATTACCCATGTAATTGAGAATCATCTCCACTTACTTAAAATACTACTCACTTTTAACATACCTTATACCCCTTACTATCATGGTCATGTTGTACCTTGTATGCATTAGTCCATAAATATCGGGTATTAACGCTCGGCCTATATTTTATCCCAACATGCCAAACTTGGACGAAAATTCATTTTCTTTGACTTGATTCCCATCGCACCTTCACGAATTTAATCGTCACTTATTTGAAATAGCATAATCTTTATAATCTCCAAATAATCTTTTCCTTGGACTGATGTCCATTACCTTACGACAAATTCAACGTACAATACTATATGGTGCAACATCGTAGTAATTTAATACTGTGAAGCGTAACATCATCGTAATGTAATACTGCAAGGCATAACATCGTCGTAATATAATACTGCAGGATGTAACATCATCGTAATATAATATCGTGGGATGTAATATCGATGTAATATTGCAAGGCGTAACATCATTCCCCCCTTTGGAACATTCCTCCTTGAATGGTGACTGATGATCTTATCATTTTTATAACTTATAGCTCATGTGAATACCTTAATACTCTCATTGCCTTTTAGGCAGTTGTTCTTGTCACACCTCCTTTTTCTACCCCGAAAGGATATAAGGTAGTTTTTTTAATTTAAGTGACAATCGAAACGAGATTATTTATTTAGAATTTTGAGTCGCCACTTGGGATAATTTATGGTGTCTCAAGTCGTCGGTTTAAAATCCCCAATCAAGGAAGTTGACTCTTATTTATGGTATGCGAACAAAGAAATCATGGTAAGGAATTCAGTTAACCCGGGAGAAGGTGTTAGGCATTCCCGGGTTCCGTAGTTTTAGCACAGTCGCTTTGATCATACTTGGCTTAATCAAATTGTCTAATTACTCATTTTAGAACCTATGTGCATTTGCTTTTTTTAATTAAGAAATTATCTTAAAATAGGTCACGTGCACGTGCACCCATTTGTTTGGCACGTCAGAAATCATGTCACGCGAACGCGTCCACAATTAACGACGTTTTGTTATTACTAAGAAAGTTTTAGCCGAAGTTGCGCGAACGCATACCTCGATTTATTTTTGTAAAATCATAATTATGTCACGCGAACGTGTACACAATCACGATGATCGATTCAAAATGTGCCTAAAGCAAGCTATGAACGTGAAACCGTAATCAAAATGTGCCTAAAGAAACCGTAATCATGTCACGCGAACGTGTACATAATCATGATAATAAATTCAACGCGCGCCTAAAGGTTCGCATATGCAAGTGTGGTCGGCCTAAACATGCTCCTAACGGTTTTAAACACAGTAAAATGAAGCGACAAGCAAAATGATAAGCAACAATAATACAAGCTACATGTCTTCTAAGTCCAAAATTCATGTTTATCTAGCAGCTCAAAGTCTTTGGAATTATCAAGTCCAAATACCAAGGCCCCAATACTATTTTGAATCACTAACATTTCAATTAACCCCCAAGAGCACACATCACATTTTTCAAGATCAAATCTCCATGACATTTCGAACAACTCATTCTTTTTCTTTATTCTTTTTTTAAAATTATAATAATGATAACAAATAATAATTCAAACTAAACTAACTACGTGATCAATCCAGTAATGTCACCACAAGAAAATTTGATATCAAATTATGGAATCATAGCACACAAGAATAATCAAACCCAAATAACAAGAAAAAGTAAAGCAAACATGATATGGTCCATGAATGTATAAAGCAAATCTTCACAAATAATTAAAACACTAACATTAAGGAAAAGGAAGAGATGAACCTTCAATGGTCTTTAATGATCTCTTTTTGGAAATACAAGTAAAAGCCGGCGACTGGAGACCTCAATGGAAATTTTGAACTCCACTTTTGTCGTTGTCACGACCCCAAATACCCGGTCATGATGGCGCCTATCACATTACTAGGTAGGCCAACCCAAAAATTTATCACACCCCTTTTTCTTTTATAAAACTTTTTTCTAACACGGGTTTAAATACCAGTTTTCATAAGAAGTATTTAAAACAACTAGAAATGTGCGGAAATCAATAAAACATAAGACAACACAGCCCAAACATCTGGTGTCACGAGTCTAGAGCTACTACATACACAACCGGCTATCTAATACATCATAAGTCTAAAAATACAAAAAAGAACAAGATAGGAAGGAGGAAAGTAGGGCTGCGGACGCCATGCAGCTACCTTGCAATCTCTGGCAAACTCTGGATAAGCTGAGGACCCTCACTCTGTCGCTCGGGCACCTGGATCTGCACACAAGGTGCAGGAAGTAACGTGAGTACACCAACTCAGTAAGTAACTAAAGTAAATAAGGTCTGAAAGCAGTGACAAGCAGTTAAAATCATATAAAGGAGTAAACAACAGAATAACAGATCAAACTCCATAATTTAAAAACCAGTCTCGTCATAAAATCTTCAGTTTCAATTAGAATACTTGAAATCATTTACTTAGTAATTTTTCAACAGAGGCTTTATTTTAAAAGAAGAGTGAAATCAGTGAAATATCATAAATGGGCCCCTCGGGCAAGGTATCATTCAAAATATGGCCTCTCGGGCAGCCTCTCGGTCACTCGTGACTCAACTCTCGTCACTCAGTACACAATCTCAACACTCAGGCTCATTAATGTCTCATGATAATAATAATAATAACCATTGCGACGTGCAGCCCGATCCATAATTTATAGTCGACTACGCTCATTGGGGGTGTACAGACTCCGGAGGGGCTCCTACAGCCCAAGCGTCATATCGCTGCGGTGCGCAACCTGATCCAATATATATATTGTTGCGGCGTGCAACCCGATCCATATAAGTATCGCTGCGGCGTACAGCCCGATCCATAATACATATATATATATATATATAAATATCCTCACCATTAGGTTCTCAACCTCTCTCAGTCATTAACCTCACAGCCACTCGGGCTTAACAATATGAATCAGGGAACTCAGTCCGAACAGTTCTCACATTTTAAGAAGTCAATTGATAAACTAGTTTTAAATAATAAATAGGTAAAATATGACTGAGGATATGCTTTCAACAAATAGAGTGAGGAAAAACAGAATAAATGCCTCTAAGGGTCTCAACATGTCGGCACAAGGTACCAAACATGGCAGACAACCTATAATACAGTATAAATGACTAAGGTACGAAATATTATAAGATTCCAAATCAAATACACAACTTAATAGTCGCTACGGGATGGACCAAGTCACAATCCCTACCGGTGCACGCCCACACGCTCGTCACTTAGCATGTGTGTCACCGCATTTATAAAAACAGTTCAAATACTGGGGTTTTGTACCCTCAGTTCCAGATGTACAATGGTTACTTACCTCAAACCGGTGAAAATACTACTCCGCGATGCCTTTGCCCCTCGAATCAGCCTCCACTCGCATCAAATCTATCCAAAATCTAAATCACGGAGTCAAAATATGCTAAGGGAACGAAGCCCAAGCGAAAATAATCAAATAATACCAAAAATCTCGAAATTGCCAAAACCCGACCCCCGGGTCCACGTCGTATCAGAATTTGATAAAATTCACATCAATAGATTCCTTATCTCCCCACGAGTTCATACATATCAAAAGTTCTGAAATACGACCATAAATGGCCCTTCAAATCCTCAAGTCTAGGTCTCCAATACCAAGCCCTAGTTTTTCCCAATTTTGAACCCTTAAATTCCATTAATTATAGCTCAAATCCATGAAATAATACCATAGGAATGGGTTTTAGGTCTAAAATCCTTATCTAAATGAAGTCCCCTTGAATTCTCTCTTCAAAATCGCCAAACACTCCAGAACTCGCGTTTAAAAATGGTGAAACCCTCTGAAAATCATGAAGGAAGAAATATATGTATTCTGACCCATGCATTTTCGCACCTGCGGTCAATCCACCGCATCTGCGGTATCGTTTTTGCGATCCAAGCGCCGCTTCTACGGTTTTTCACTTCAACGCCCACTTCCGCTTCTGCAATCCCTTTCCCGCGCCAGCGCCATTGCAGATGCGGCTCCTCAGCTGCTTTTGCGGCTCCAGCCTTCCCAGGCCATTTCCGCTTCTGCGCCCCTCTTCTTCACATCTACGGCATCGCACCTGCATCCCCACTCTGCAGGTGCGGAAACACCAGAAGCAGAAAATCTGCAGATTCATCAAACTTCCAAACTCTCCGTCAACCATCCGAAATCACCCTGAGGCCCCCGGGACCTTGACCAAAAGCACAAACATGTCCCATAACCTTATTCAAACTTATACCAATCTTCAAAACTCATCGGCTCAACCAAAACTCATCGGATTCAAGACTAAGTTTCCAAAATCTTCTGAATTTCGCTTTTGATCAAAAACCCAACCAAACCTCGTCCGAATGACCTGAAATTTTGCACACTCATCCCAATTCACACAGCGGAACTACTGCAACTCTCGGAATTCCATTCCGACCCCTATATCAAAATCTCACCTACCAACCAGAAATCGCCAAAATACCAACTTTGCCAATTCAAGCCTAAATCTACTCCGAACCTCCAAGACCCATTCCGATCACGCTCTTAAGTCCCAAATCATCTCTCGGAGCTATCTGAACCATCAGAACTCACATCTGAGCCCTCTAACATATAAGTCAATATCCGGTTGACTTTTCAAACTTAAGCTTTCCTCAAAAGAGACTAAGTGTCTCAAACCATACCAAATCCTTTCCGAACCCAAGCCAACCAACTCGATCACATATAGAAACGATAGGCAAAGCAATAAGAAGCAGAAATGGGGGAAATGGAGTGGTAACTCATGAGACGACTGGATGGGTCGTCACATCCTCCCAAACTTAAGACAAACGTTCGTCCTCGAACGAGTCAAGAAACATACCTGAAACCTCAAACATGTGAGGATATCTGCTCCGCATCTCTCGCTCGGTCTCCCAGGTGGCCTCCTCCACGGGCCGACCTCTCCACTGCACTTTCACTGAAGCTATATCCTTTGACCTGAACTTTCGAACGTGATGACCCAAAATAGCTACTGGCTCCACATCATAAGTGAAATCATCATCTAACTGAACAATATTGAAATCTAGAACATGAGACAAATCCCCAATATACTTCCGGAGCATTGAAACATGGAATACCGGATGCACACTCAACAAGCTGGGTGGCAACGCAAGCTCATAAGCCACCTCCCCAATACTCGGAAGCACCTCAAAAGGCCCAATGAACCGAGGACTCAATTTACCTTTCTTCCCAAACCTTATAACACCCTTCATGGGTGAAACATTCAACAGAACCTTCTCGCCAACCATGTAGGACACATCCCGAAACTTCCTGCCAGCATAACTCTTCTGTCTCGACTGCACTGTACGAAGCCTCTCCTGAATCACTTTCACCTTGTCTAAAGCTTCATGCACCAAGTCTGTCCCAATAGCTTAGCCGCGCCTAGCTCAAACTAACCAACTGGAGATTTACACCGCCTCTAATACAAGGCCTCATATGGAGCCATCTGAATACTCGACTGGTAGTTGTTGTTATAAGCAAACTCTGCAAGCAGTAAAAACTGATCCTATGACCCTCCGAAATCAATGACACAAGCATGCAATATGTCCTCCAATATCTGAATAGTGCGCTTGGACTGCCCGTCCGTCTGAGGGTGAAAAGATGTGCTCAACTCCACTTGAGTACCCAACTCTCGCTGCACAGACCTCCAAAACTATGAAGTAAACTGAGTGCCCCTATCTGAGATGATTGAAGCTGGGACACCATGCAAATGAACAATCTCCCGGATATAGATTTCTGCCAACCGATTTGAAGAATAGGTAGTACACACAGGAATGAAGTGCGCGGACTTGATCAGCCGATCCACAATCACCCAAATAGCATCGAACTTCCTCAAAGTATGTGGGAGCCCAACATGGTTATCCGTTCCCACTTCCACTCTAGAACATCCATCCGTTGAAGCAAGCCACCGGGTCTCTGATGCTTATATTTCACCTGCTGACAATTGAGACACTGAGCTACAAATTCCACAATGTCTTTCTTCATTATCCAACACCAATAATGCTGTCTCAGATCCTAATACATCTTTACGGCACCCGGATAGATAGAATACCTCAAGTTGTGGGCCTCCTCCAGAATCAACTCCTGAAGCCTATCTACATTGGGAATACAAATCCGGCCATGTATCCTCAACACCCCATCATCACCAATAGTCACATCTCTGGCATCATCATGTTGAACTTTGTCCTTAAGGACAAGCAAATATAGATCATCATATTGGCGCTCTCTGACGTGATCATATAAGGAAGATCGAGAAACCACACAAGCCAATACCCGACTGGGCTCCGAAATATCTAACCTCACGAACCGATTGGCCAAGGCCTGAACATCAACTACAAGAGGTCTCTCCCCAACTGGAATATATGTCAAACTCCCCATACTTACTGCCTTTCAGCTCAAAGCATCGTCCATCACATTGGCCTTTCCCGGATGGTACAATATGGTAATATCATAATCCTTTACCAACTCCAACCACCTCCGCTGCATCAAATTGAGATCCTTCTGTTTGAACAAGTGCTGGAGGCTACAATGATCAGTAAACACCTCAGAAGACACACCATACAAGTAATGCCTCCAAATCTTCAACACGTAAACTATGGCAACCAACTCCAAATCATGAACGGGGTAGTTCTTATCATGGGGCTTTAACTGACAAGAAGCATAAGCAATAACTCTACCCTTCTTCATCAATACACAACCAACACCCACTCTCGAAGCATCACAATACACAGCATATGAACCTAATGCTGATGGCAAAACTAACACTAGAGCAGCGGTCAAAGCTGTCTTGAGCTTTTGAAAGCTCTCCTCACACTCGTTCGACCATACAAATAAAGCACCCTTATGAGTCAACTTGGTCAAGGGTGATGCGATAGATGAGAATCCTTGAACAAACCGGCGATAATAACCTGCCAAACCAAGAAATCTGCGAATCTATGTGGCTGAGGACGGTCTGGGCCAACTCTAAATTGTCTCTATCTTCCTCGGATCAACCTGAATACCCTTACTGGACACCACGTGCCCCAAGAAAACCACTGAACTGAGCCAAAACTTTGGAGAATTTTGCATAAAGCTTCTCCTCCCTCAATCTCTGCAACAAAACTCTCAAATGCTCTGCGTGCTCCTCCTGGCTACGCGAATACACCAGAATACATCAATGAAGACTATGATAAATGAGTCGAGATAAGGCCAGAACACGTTGTTCATCAAATGCATGAATGCTGCTGGGGCATTGGTCAGCCCAAAAGACATCACCAAGAACTTATAATGACCATATCGGGTCCTGAAAGTTGTCTTAAGAATATCTGAGTCCCTGATCTTCAACTGGTGATAACCCGAACGGAGATCAATCTTGGAGAACACTCTTGCTCCCTGAAGCTGGTCGAAAATCATTAATGCGAGGCAAGGGATACTTGTTCTTAATTGTTACCTTGTTAAATTGCCTATAATCAATGCACATCCTCATAGTGCCATCATTCTTCTTCACAAATAGAACCGGCACACCCCAAGGTGACACACTAGGCCGAATGAACCCCTTATCAAAGAGTTCCTGAAGCTACTCCTTTAACTCCTTCAACTTCGCTGGTGCCATACGATACGGCAGAATAAAAATGGGTTGAGTGCCCGGCACCAGGTCAATACCAAAATCAATATCTCTGTCCGGCGACGTGCTTGGCAGGTCTGTAGGAAACACATCAGGAAAATCCCTCACAATTGGAACAGAATCAATACTGGGAGTCTTAATACCGACATCCCTCACAAAGGCTAGATACGAAAGACAACCCTTCCCAACCATACACTAGGCTTTCAAGAATGAGATCATTTTACTGTGAACATATTCAGTCATACCTCGCCACTCAATCTGTGGCACACCTGGTATAACCAATGTGACTGTCTTGGCATGACAGTCCAGAATAGCACGACACGGAGATAGCCAATCCATGCCCAAAATGACATCGAAATCCACCATACACAATAATAAAAGATCCACTCGGGTCTCCAAACCCCCAATAGTCACCACATATGACCGGTACACACGGTCTACAATAACATTATCGCCCACCGGAGCAGATACATGAATAGGTGAAATAAGAGACTCACAAGGCGTGTCCAGATAATGGGCAAAGTACAATGACACATAAGAAAAGGTGGAACCAGTATCAAATAATACAGAGGCATCTCTGTGGCAGACTGAAACAGTACCTCAAATCACGACATCTGAAGTAGCAGCATCTGGTCTACCTGGGAGGGCATAAAAATGAGCTTGACCACCACCTTATCGACCTCTCCTTCTAGGGCGACCCCTAGCTGGCTGACCTCTACCCCTAGCTGGTTGGGTGGGTGGTGAAGTGACTAGAGCAAAAGTCGAGGGCTGACCCCTTTGCTGAGACGGACCATCATGAAGATGAGGACATTACCTAATCATATGCCCAAACTCTCCACACTCATAAAAACTCCCCGATGCTGGAGATGGGGACTGAAGGGAACCCCTGGCACCGGAATGACCAATAGAAGGACCTGGCATGGAAAAACCCTGAACCGATGGAGCACGGGATAAAATCTAGGCTGGAAGGGCACTGAGTGATGAATGGCCCTGATGAGAAATGTGAGGTTCATGACCCGATGATGCCCCACAATAACCTGGGCGAGCTGACTGAGCCTGTCTGAATGGACGACCTCTACCCTACTGGAACTGACCCCTCGAAGGAGCACTACTAAAGCTACCAGAACCCCAAGGCCTCTTGGCCTCCCTTTCCTCTCGCTCCTGGCGACGAACCGACTCAATCTCACGGACGATATCAACAACCTCCTCGAAAGTAGCACCTGTTATCATCTCTTGATCTGTGGGAACCAACCAGACTGCATGACGAGCTAACTCAGAGAACCGCATCTCATACTGTGTCATAGTCATCTCTCCCTAACGCAACTGCTCAAACTGCCTATGCAGCTCCTCTCAGCGAGACTGTGGCACATACTTCTCCAGAAAGAGAACAGAGAATTGCTACTAGGTAAGGGGTGTTGTACCAACAGTCCTACGCCTCTCATAAGCCTCCCACCAAGTAAAGGCAGCTCCAGAAAACTGAAAAGTAGTAAATGTTACACCGCTAGTCTCTAGAATACCCACTGTAGGTAGCATCCTCTAACACTTATCCAAGAAACCCTGGGCATCCTTACCTTCTGCACCACTGAAAGTCAGAGGCTGAAGTCTACCAAACCTCTCTAGTCGATGATACTCATCGTCCGGCATAACTAGTACCACATACTCCTGAGATGGTGCAACTAGTTGGGCTGGAGGTGCCTCCGGTGTCTGAAGTTCCTGCACAACTTGCTCAGGTGTGCGGGCAAAGGGAGTCTGGGTACCTCCCCAGGCCTAAGAAGTAGTTGCGGCTATAGTAACTGAGACCGCCTGAGCCAGACCGGTACACACTGATAAAATCTGAGATAAAGCCTCTTGAAGGCCTGAAATCACAATAGGCACAGCTGGTGCCTAAGCTGGTGCTGCTGTAGCGTCCACAACTGGGAACTGAACCTAAACTGGGGCAGCTGGTGGATCTACAGGTGCTGCTCTAGCTGCTCTGCCCCTACCACGGCCTCAACCGCGTCCTCGGCCTCTAGTGGCCCCAGTTGTTGGTACTGATGGTTGTCCATCTTGCCTGGTAGCACATGTCAGGGACGGAGGGAGAGTGCTACGTACGGGTTCGGACGAACCCATTAGCTTTTGTTTAGACCTTGGATTTGTATTTGGAAATCCATTAAATATGTATAAATACTCAATTGCGAACCCAGTAACTAACGAGTTACAGGTTCGATTGCAATTTTAGAACCCATAAACTTCAATTTCTAACTCCACCTCTGGCACGTGTCCTCACCATCTGTAAGAGAATGGATTAATAGAAGTTTAGTACTCGGATCAACAGATTCGCACGACAAAAATTTCAAGAATATGAAGTTTTACCTAAAGGTTCTGCAGCCTCCCGAGGATAAGTACAGACATCTCCGTACCAATCCGTGAGACTCTACTAAACCGGTTCATGACTCGCGAGACCTATATAACCTAGGCTCTGATACCAACTTGTCACGACCCCAAATACCCGGTCGTGATGGCGCCTATCACATTACTAGGCAAGCCAACCCAAACATTTATCACAGCCCTTTTTCTTTTATAATGCCTTTTTTCTATCATGGTTTTAAATACCAGTTTTCATAAGAAGTGTTTAAAACAACTAAAAATGTGCGGAAATCAATAAAACATAAGACAACACAGCCCAAACATATGGTGTCACAATTCTAGAGCCACTAAATACACAACGGACTGTCTAATACATCATAATTCTAAAAAGATAGAAAAGAACAAGATAAGAATGAGGAAAGCAGGGTTGTGGGTGCCATGCAGCTACCTTGCAAACTCTGGCAAACTCTGGATAAGCTGAGGACCCTCACTCTGCCGCTCGGGCACCTGGATTTACACACAAGGTGCAGGGAGTAACGTAAGTACGCCAAATTAGTAAGTAACTAAAGTAAATAAGGTCTGGAAGTAGTGACGAGCAGTTAAAATCATATAAAGGAGTAAACAACAGAATAACAGATCAAACTCCATAATTTAGAAACCAGTCTCATCATAAAATCTTTAGTTTCAATTGGAATACTTGAAATCATTTACTTAGTAATTTTTCAACAAAGGATTTATTTTAAAAGAAGAGTGAAATCAGTGAAAATATCATAAATGGTCCCCTTGGGCAAGGTATCACTTAAAATATGGCCTCTCGGGCAGCCTTTTAGTCACTCGTGACTCAGCTCTCATTACTTAGTATACAATCTCAGCACTCAGGCTCATTAATGTCTCATGATAATAATAATAACCATAATAACCGCTACGGCATGCAGCCCGATCCATAATTTAAAGTTGACTATGCTCACTGGGGTGTACAGACTCTGGAGGGGCTCCTACAGCCCAAGCGTCATATCGCTGAGCGCGCAGCCCGATCCAATATATATATTGCTGCGACGTGCAGCCCGATCCATATAAGTATCGCTACGGCGTGCAGCCCGATCCATAACACACACACACACACACACACACACACATATATATATATATATATATATATATATATATATATATATATATATATATATATATATATATATATCCTCACCATTAGGTTCTCAACCTCTCTTAGTCATTAACCTCACAATCACTCGGGCATAACAGTAGGAATTAGGGAACTCAGTCCGAATAGTTCTCACATTTTAAGAAGTAGAATGATAAGCCCGTTTTAAACAATAAATAGGTAAAACATGACTGGGGATATGCTTTCAACAAATAGAGTGAGGAAAAAACAGTAGAAATGCCCCTAAGGGTCTCAACAGGTCGGCACAAGGCCCCAAACATGGCATACAGCCTATAATATAGTATAAATGACTAAGTTACGGAATATTATAAGATTCCAAATCAAATACGCTGCTTAATAGCCGCTACGGGATGAACCAAGTCACAATCCCTACCGGTGTACGCCCACACGCTCGTCACCTAGCATGTGCGTCACAACATTTTTCAAAATAGTTCAAATACTGGGGTTTTGTACCCTCAGTTCCAGATTTACAATGGTTACTTACCTCAAACCGGTGAAAATACTACTCTGCGATGCCTTTGCCCCTCGAATCAGCCTCCACTCGCGTCGAATCTATCCAAAATCAGAATCACTGCGTCAAAATATGCTAAGGGAACAAAGCCCAAGAGAAAATAATCAAATAATACCAAAAATCTCGAAATTGCCAAAACCTGACCCCGGGACCACGTCTCAGAATTTGATAAAATTCACATCAATAGATTCCTTATCTCCCCACGAGTTCATACATATCAAAATTTCTGAAATCCGACCACAAATGGCTCTTCAAATCCTCAAGTCTAGGTCTCTAATACCAAGCCCTAGTTTTCCCCAATTTTTAACCTTAAATTCAATTAATTATAGCTCAAATCCATGAAATAATACCATAGGAACGAGTTTTAGGTCCAAAATCCTTACCTGAATGAAGTCCCCTTGAATTCTCTCTTCAAAATCGCCCAAAACCCCAGAATTCCCATTTAAAAATGGTGAAACTCTCTGAAAATAGAGAAGGAAGAAATATATACATTCTAACCCATGCATTATCGCACTTGTGGTCAATCCACCGCATCTGCGGTATCGCTTTTGCGGTCCAAGCATCGCTTCTACGATTTTTCACTTAAACGCCCACTTTCGCTTCTACGATCCCTTTCTCGAACCTGCGCCATCGCAGATGCGGCTCCTCATCCGCTTCTGTGGCTCCAGCCTTCCCAGGCCCTTTTCGCTTCTATGCCCCACTTCTTTGCATCTGCGGAATCGCACCTGCGGTCCCCACTCTATAGGTGCAGAAACACCAGAAGCAGAAAATCTACAGCTTCATCAAACTTCCAAACTCTCCGTCAACCATCCGAAATCACCCCGAGGCCCCGGGGACCTCGACCAAAAGCACAAACATGTCACATAACCTTATTCAAACTTATACCAATCTTCAAATCACCTCAAAAAAACATTGACTCAACCAAAACTCATCGGATTCAAGCCTAAGTTTCTAAAATCTTCCGAATTCCGCTTTTGATCAAAAACCCAACCAAACCTAGTCCAAATGACCTAATATTTTGCACACTCTTCCCAATTGACACAACGGAACTATTGCAACTCTCAGAATTCTATTCTAACCCATATATAAACATCTCACCTACCAACCAGAAATCGCCAAAATAACAACTTTGCCAATTCAAGCCTAAATCTACTCGAACCTCCAAAAACCTCCCGGAGCTATCTGAACCATCGAAACTCACATCCGAGCACTCTGACACATAAGTCAACATTCAGTTGACTTTTCAACTTAAGCTTTCCTCAAAAGAGACTAAGTGTCTCAAGCCATACCAAATCCTTTCTGAACCCGAGCCAACTAACCCGATCACATATAGAACCGATAGTCAAAACAATAAGAAGCAGAAACGGGAGAAACAGAGTTGTGACTCATGAGACGACTGGATGGGTCGTCACAGTCGCTGCTGTTTTTCAGCTCGTTCTCGGAGTCTTGTCAATCAAACTCTCAAAGTGGATCTTGTCTAGCGCATCGGAAGGGTTACTGAAGAGTTCGCAGAGAAAGATTTCTTTGTTACTATAGAAAGTGTTGATGATAAGACTCTACAGCTGGTTGATCTCTTCTTGGAAAGCAAACGACTCCTGTTCCGCCATTTTTCTATGACCTAAGGAGCTAATTGGAGGCGAAGGAAGACAATAGAGAGGAGATTCGAAGAGTAAGAGATCAAAGAGAAAGAGGCAGCTTTCTGTTTTTGTCCAAGCAAAGAGGCGATGGGTCTCCTGAGGCTCTCTCTTGAAGAAGACGTCCAACTACTGTCTGTGTTATGTTCTCTCTTAGGGTGTTTAGCGTGTCTAGGTTGTGTGTTGTGTGTGTTGAAGATGAAGAAGTCCAGGGTTTTCGTGGTTTTGGAGGTTAGTGGCTTAGGGTTCAGGTCTTCTTTTTGTTGGAGAAGAATATGAGGGGTCGTTCCTTGTGAGGGTGACGGATGTGCTTCAGGTCTTTGTGAAGGGTCTCCTAGGGTTCCTAGCAGTTGGAGGTGAATGGTGAAGAGAGTATGGGGTTTGTTGGTGTTTTTGTTTAGGAAGATGAAGAAGCTTAGCTTTCATCCATGGAAAACGACTGAAGCTTCAGGGTCTGTGTGTTGTGAAGGTGCTGAAGGTTAGGGCGTGTAGAGGAAGAATAAGCAATGTTGGGGGGGGGGGGGAACTTGAAGAGCGATCTTTAGGAGGGGTCTCCTTTTAGTTCTGTGGCTGACCTCCAAGTAGGGATTTCTAGGTTTTTCTTTTAATGTGGAGATGAAAGGGTCTTTAGGTCAGGGGGTATGGGCTTATGGGTTGGAGAAGAAAGAAATTGTCCTTGGCCAAATTTTTGGGCCAACTTTTGTCTAAAATGGCCCTCTCTTGGACCTTCTTTTGATTTTAAAGTCAAGACCATGTCCATCTTAAAATTAATTTGGTTTTTTCTTTTTTTCTAAAGAACAAATTAAAATACAACTGTTACTAATTCATTATAATGCAAAAATATTACAATTACACATTGAGGTAACAAATAAAACTATTTTTTATATTTTCAAATTTTATGAAAGGTAAATAAACTAAAATTAACAAGATAAAATATCAATTACCTAAGTAAAAGAAAATATTTTTGTAATTTTCATATTTATGATAAATTAAAGTAAAAGGGGCAAAACTAGTTAAACTAACTATATTAGACCTAAACTAAATATTTTACGTTAAAATGTGTAAAATCTTGGGGAGGGTCAAAAATTACATGTCTACAGCTGCCCCTCTTTGACTGGAAACGTGAAGAATTTTCAGACAAAGAACGACGAGAAAGGAGTATGTAACCGAGCCCTGGTATCTGAGCTGCCTACATATCCTTGGCTATAAAGGAATCAGGCCACATGTAGTTCATAAGCAGGAGCTGTGATGGTGTATACTGAGGTGGAGGGCTGATCGAGGTGCCGTTCCGTCAAGATTCCGGTCTACGGTCCTGTTATTACATCAAAATCAAAAAATGGAAAAGACTAACTAAGCATGTCAACTATGAGTTACAAGATTCCTATCTATAAGTCTTCTGAAGCTTGATCTTGAGTCTTGAAGGGCTCTTCATGCAGACTTTAGATTTGAACCTTGACACTTGCTAGCTGCAGGTGCTAGTTCATTCTTCTTTGGATCAGGACCGGACATGCAATGCTCATGATTTCAGCCATGTCTTGAGCAGTTCACATCTTTCTCTACTTCTGCATTTTGGATTCACTTCTTTTTATCTTTTTTTTGTTCTGGATTGTGACTAACTTCTGTTGATCATCTCGGACTGTTGACTCGCATTCTTGTCACGAGCTTCTGCTACTTCTAACTTGAATTGAATTCTGAAATGACTTCCCTTTTTCTTCAAGTGGGTGTCTGCTACTGACTTGAAACTTGAAATGTATTCCCTTATTTTCCAAGTGGGTGCCTGATGCTTAAACTCGAACTGAATTCCCTTGCTCCGCAGGTGGGTGCCTGTTACTGACTTGAAACTTGAAATGTATTCCCTTGTTTTCTAGGTGGGTGCCTGATGCTTAAACTTGAACTGAACTCCCTTGTTTTCCAGGTGGGCGCCTGATGCCAAAACTTGCAATGTACTCCCTTTGTTTTCCATGTGGGCGCCTGCTGCCAAAACTTGAACCGTATTCCCTTGTTTTCTAGGTGGACACCTGATGCTTCAACTTGAACTTGTTCTCCAGGTGGGCGCTTGATTGCCAAAACTTGAACTGAATTCCCTTGTTTTTTAGGTGGGTGCCTGATTCCCAAAACATAAACTGAATTCCCTTGGTTTCCAAGTGGGCGCCTGATGCCAAAACTTGAAATGTATTCCCTTGTTATCTAGGTGGGCGCCGACTGCCAAAACTTGAACTGTATTCCCTTGTTTTCCAGGTGGGTGTCTGATGCTAAAACTTGAACTGTATTCCCTTATTTTGCCTGATGCTTCAACTTGAAATGTATTCCCTTGTTTTCCAGGTGGGTGCCTGATGCCAATACTTGAAATGAATTCCCTTGTTTTTCAGGTGTGCGCCTTCCATTACAACAAAACAGACAAAACAAAAGAAACATTTCTTCCCTAGTTTGGTACCGGGAACATCTGTGAGTGTTAATTGAATCATGTTATCCAAAAGTGCTCTAAGAATTTAAAAACTAAATCTCATTATCCATGAGGGACCAGAAAACTAAAATTAAATCTCATCTTAAGCGTGAAAACTTGAAAGCTAAATTAAATTTCCTAAAGGTAAAACTTATGCTAAATCTCATTATCTATGAGGGTCCTAGAAACTTAAAACTAAATCTCATTATCCAGGAGGGTTCTGACAACTTAAAACTACATCCCATTATCCAGAAGGGTCCTGAGAACTTGAAATTAAATCCCATTATCCAGGAGGGTCCTGAGAAATCGAGAATGAACTTACCTGAGCCATGCTCTCTTCTTGGAGGATCTCTTGCAGAACAAACAAAATTCCTTGCCCCTGAACCATGCTTTCCTCATGGAGGGTTCCTGCAGATCGAACAAATTTTCTTTCCCCTTCTCAAACTGCCTTTGTGCTGACAAAATTTGGGCATGACACTTGAAAAATTCAAGCTTCCAAGCCTTGATTTGGACATAGCCTTCATCCCTGTTTCAAACAAATAAAACTTGTGAGTTTAAATATTGTGGTTGGTTTGTGGCCTTGACTTTGAGGATGACTGCTCCTTCACTTCCCATGATAACTTTGATTTCAACTCGAAAGACCTTGCTTATTTATTGACTAACCACTTTCTCTGTTACCCTTATCACAAAAAATACCTCTAATTTGTTTAAACCCAAGCCCTCTATCTGTTGCATTGTGCTCATGAATCGATACATACCGAACTTTTGTGTTTCACATGAATCCCAAAGCACGTCAATTGCCACCCACTCAGTGCACATACTATTCTTTCCTAACTTAAACCACTTTGATGTACTAGCTAGACTCCGATTTGTGCAATTGGAAAGCTGGTAGCAAATTTTGAAGTCATTTCTCACTTGTTTTGACCAAACAGACTTAGGAAGAGGAAGTAAACAAGACAAAAGGAACAGACAAGGACAATTGAAAGAGATGATTCCTAACAAGAAAACTATAAAGTAGAAACTTATCAGATGTGGATACCAACTCTAATGACCATGACATGCACCTTTGGATTAAGTGACCTGATCTGTCAAGCAAGTCTAATGTTCAACTCTCGTTGTACCTCTGAGTTGTGAAACTGGGCTTCCATGCTTCGATTATCCTATCTGATTCACGGTCCTTATTCGACTTGTAGTGCCCGAAGGGTTTTCACCATCAAGCCTCTCTCATTTTGTTCTTTCTCTCAACTTACCGTCGCCTTATGGTGCCTGTGAAGGTTTTCACCAATAAGACTCTCTTATTTTTTTTTCTGATTCTATAAATAACAAGGCATTAACCATGATAGAAATATCATATGCTCCTGGCATGTCTGACTCGGTGCTCTGAAAGATTATCTGGGAGGTCTTTTTTGGACTGTAATGTGGCTTTTGGTCAGGGTTAGAAAGAAAGTATATCATAAAGGCTCAAACTAACTAAGACAACGGGGTTAATTTATTTACAACTTTTGGAATCCATTCTAAAACTTTACCCCAATTTCTAAAACAATGGAATTTGATTCTTCTTTTTTTTCTTTTCCTTTTTGAGATGGAATTTCTAAGAAAGACTGCCCCACTCTCGACTTCGTGGGATTATGAAATATTTTATTTTGTATGACCGAACCGTAAGGCTGCCTACGTATCTTGTGGTGACAAGAATCAGGTCAAACGTAGTTCACAACGAATTCTTGTTTTGTTTTTTGTTGCTCTTTTTCTTTCTCTTTTTTTTTATTTTTTCTTTTTTTTTTCTATTTTCTCTTTTGTTTTTTTCTTTTGACTTTTCTTTTAGAATGAACTTTATAAAACAAAAATATGGGGACATGATTTTTTTTATGATTCTAACTTGATTCCAAAAGAGGGGTGGTCAAGAAAATTAGCGTAGGCTCAAAAGGGGTATCGAATGGTATAAACTGTTTGGGTAAATGAAAGAGGGCCTCCCAATCCCTGAAAATTCCAAGTATAACACATGCAACTTGAAAATAAAAAAGAAAAATCATGCACAACATTTCTTTTGCAGCTTCGACATTGATATCACTAATATGCCTTCTATTTTTTTTAGTGTCTTGTCAAGTACAGAACTCTCGTTGGGTTATTTCTTCTTCACAATGGATACCCTTCGTCTATTTGGAACAAAATCCCTTGGCTTTATCTTGTTACTTGAGATGCACTTGCACTGAAAGTTGCTCGCTTCACATTGTTAGGACTCACTCTCTTGTAACAAATACCAGTCATCCTCTTAACTTCCCAAACCATCTGCCCCAGTTTCACACAATTCGGGCTTTAAATGATCTCAAAATATCCAATCTTTACTTATTTCCCTCAAATGTCTCTATCACCTTCAAAATTGCTTCATTGCTTCATGATTAAACTAACTTTTAAGACCACGCCTAGAATTGTGCGTGCATATCATGTCACTAGAGCCAGCATGAAAATAACTATAAAAGGAGAAGGGAACTAAACAAAAAAATGACTAGAAATAACAAAAACTAGAAAATTGCATTAGACAGACGGTGAAAGGGTTTGAACAACGACACAAGCAAACTAAATTGGGGTTACAACCATAGAACAAACTAGATAACACTAAATGAGTTACTAAGACAAAAGGAACTAGGCAAAATAAAGGATATAAAGGTTTGAGTCACAAGACAATATCCGGATTACAACCCTAAAATAACCCGGACAATAGAAATGACAACAAAATAAACCACCAAGACTCCTCCCTGGCTAGCCAAGAAAGGAGCGTCTTTCCAATTACCAAGCTCGGCATCTTAGCCCCATTAGTTCCACATCAATATTACCAAGACCATTACCAATTTCAATCACATTGTCTTCACCAAGTGGCTCATTGACTCCTTTGACCAACCCTTCGTCATTGCAAACCATCCCAACAATTTGTGCATTGTCATGTACCTGTAGAGGATTAAGTGTGACACTTGGGTTATTACTTCCTTGGACCAGAATTATTCCTTCTTGAATCATTCTTTCTATTTTCCTTTTTAAAGCACGACAATCTTCAACATTGTGCCCTGGGCATTGGAATGGTATTCACACCTTTTAGCGGGGTCAAAGCTTCTCGCACGTGGGTCTATATAATTTAGAGGAATAGGTGCAATCATGTCGTAATCCTTTAATTTCTCAAACAAACTTGCATAGGACTCTCCTATTGGTGTAAATTATCTTTCAGCCTTTGTTCCCTTCTACACCCTTGGCTTGAATGTGGGTTATAAGGCACTTGAAAGATTTTGTAGGCTGGTGGGTATTCTGCGGTGCTCGTGCTCGCCTTTTGGAGTGACCCAGTGGTTGGACAGATGGTTGGACGTTGTTCAGAGGATAATACTGGGGTGGATTATGTGGAGCTCGGGGATATTCATGGGGTCAGTATTGAGGATGAAAGCATTTAGTAGGAATGCCCACTGGATCTTGTCGTTGGCGGGGCTAAGCAACATCTTTCCTATCAATCGAAGGACTGACCCAAGCAACTTGTTCATTCCATCTGAACCAAAACTCCCTAAAACATTCTTTGGGTTTATTTTCTATCTGAGATAGGGAGGAGCGGTATGGGATAATGTCTTCATTGTGTTGATAGTGCCGAACAAAATCTTGAGCCATGTCACCCATGTATGTCACTTACTGACATTTTGACGAGTATGCCATTCCAAGGCTGCCTCAGTCAGGCTCTAACTGAAATGCACCATCAACAGCTCATTTTTCCCGCCAACACCTCTCATTTCACTGCAATAACCCCTCAGATGGGCCATGGGATCTCCACGTCCGTCATACAAATCAAACTTTGGCATCTTAAACCTAATTGGCAGTTAGATGTTAGGAAACAAGCACAAGTCTTTGTAAGACACGCTCATCTGGCTCTCTGTCCCTTGCATGTTTCTTAAAAACTGCTATAAGATTTTCACCTTCCTGGATATCTTATCTTGCTCCACTGTCTTAGCACGCTTTTTAGTTTCATTGGGAGGCTCAAAATGAGGAGCGTGAGAGTATGGAACTAAGACCTTGAAAGTTTGTTCTAGAGCACAGTGTTGGGCATCGGGGATTTTAAACACAGCCTCGCTACAGGATCGAGGAAAAATAGCTGGTGGAGGAGGTACCAAAACATGAGTGGTCAAAGAAACGGGATATGAGGCAGTTTTGGCGGGTTGAGTGTGAAAAGGTTGTGGGGAGATATCAGCAGCACTGGGAATCTGGATTTGTGACAGTGGCATAATGGTGACAAGGTTTTCAGCGTAGTTAATGGGAAACAATGGTGTAGGACGCCCACTAATCCAGGCTTGGTATATTTTGGCCATCTGTCCTTTCAACCTTAAGACCTCTTCCTTCAACTCAGATTCTGACTCAACAATAACCTTAGACGGATCAATAACACTCGTGTCCAAGTCTTTGCTAGCCATGGCTACCTTGCCGTTTGACCTTGTGTTGTATGGATGAGTTACTTAAGAACCACAAACCAACCACCCTTTTGCTCAATGAAGATAACAAAAGGAACAAAATGGGGTCATCCTGTTAGCATTAGGGCATTTAACAGCTAAAAATATCATATTGCGTGCAATGCACCTAGCAACAATTAACGGTTCTAGAATGACTTCGAGGGTCACAAGGTCACTTGGCATCATCCCAATTTTGTTCATTTCAATCTTCTGTTTTCTTTCTTTTCTAACACTTCTTGGCTTGCTCATTTTCCTTCCTCTTTTTATTCTTCTAATTATCACTCTTTTCTTTCCTTTCGTTTCTCACATCCCATAATTTCATCTCTTTTTTTTCTTTTTTTCTTTTTTTTTTGAATTTTAAAAAATGATTCGATCAAACCCTATATAGGTTGCCTATGTATCATGATGCCACATGAATCAAATCTTTGCGTAGTTCGGGAAAAGTAATGGATAAATTAAACAAAAAATAAAAATCCTTTTTTTTGGATTTTTCATTTACAACTCTTTTTTATTTTCAAAAATAAAACAGGAAATACAATAACGGAAGACTTGACAAACTCAACTACACTACAACAAACTCTGACACCAACTAAAAGAATCAGTACTACTGAACATGACTATAAATTACAGGATAACACATAAAAATAAACAGACTCAAAACATAAAAAAATCTCCTTAAGCAACTCCTGGATGCAACTGTCCTGACTGGATGGTCCCGGGGTATCTGTCATACTCAATCTCCGGTAAGTAAATTCACACCTGTATGAAAAACTCAAACCAAATAGAGTTAAAGACTTAGAACACTATATGAGAGAATAACACTCCCTATTAGATACATACAAGACATGATTGAGGTTATTTTTGCAAAATGACTGATGTGGCCAAAAGGTGGCTAGGAGTGCAAACTCGACAAAAGTGACCTCTAAGGCATGGAAAAATTACTTTGCAGAAATGACCCATTTTATAGAAATGATCTGTGGACAAAATGGCTAAGCATGCAAATTTAACACAATAGATCTTAAACAGAGAGAACATCTTATTGTGGACTTAGAACTCTAAAACATGGGTCACTGAACCACTTTTGCAAAAATGACCCCATTTGCAACAATGGCTGATGTGGCCAAAAGCGGCTAGACACGTAAATTTGACAAGGATGGGCCTTAAAGTAAAAAGACACCTAATTGTGGATTGAAGACTCTCCAGACACAATTAAACAAATCACTTTGCGAAAATAGCTATATTTTGCAAAATGACCGATGTGGCCAAAAGTGGCTAGACATGCAAGATTTGGCTAAGACCCCGCGAAGCCAAGAACCTAAGACTCACCAGGAAGATCGGACTCTATGTGGGTTGCCTACATATCACGCCCCAAAAGACGAGAATCTGGTATGCGTAGTTCAGGACGATTGGATACGGGCGAGAATTAAGAAAAATAACTAATTTAGAGAAAAATATATTTTGTCTTTTTTGAAAAAGGATGAAACATGTAAACTCTTTTTATATTTTTTTTCCTTTTATTTGTGATTTTTTGATTTTTGGAAAATGATGGGAAAGTGCAAAATCTTTATGGATTTTTCATATTTTTTTGGTCTTTTTCTTAAAAAAATGTGAAAGAAAAACATAACTGGGACCTACTTGATTTATTATCACACTTCACCCTCTTTCCTTTCTCATTTACCCTCAGCCATTATTAGTTCTCCAAATGACTCTTTTACCCTTGAAAAAATGCAACATGTAGCACATAGGATGCATTAGGAATGTCTTTTATTTTTGGGTACACCTGCCCTAGACGGACCCAACCCCTGTGTTGAGTCCCCTAAGTCTAATGCACATGATGTAAGAAATGTTCCTACTAGGGATCTGGTATGAGGTTATGTTATTCTAAGTTTAAACTTGGGGTTGTGTTTTAGACCTGGCTTACCTGAGCGGACAACTCGAGCTGAGGTGGGGGCAACGTACCGGGAGCACGAAAGTCTACCCATCCTAGTTACTGACCCAGGCTCGTTCTATTTGGTATGAATTCTAACAAAAAAGTGAGTCATACATACGTGTGCACCATATTTTAGAAGACTTAGAAGGGAAGCGTAAAAAGACAGTTTAATACAATTCAAATAATATCAAAACAGTAAATAAGCGCCAATTAGCACATTAGGTCCACAAATACAGTAATATCAACAAACAATAAATCCAAGCATAGATCATATTAACAAGCTCAAATTTTTGAACCCTGAACCAGAAGTTATGGGTTCTTTTCCCCAGCAGAGTCGCCAGAGCTATCACACCTCCTTTTTTCTACCCCGAAAGGGTATAAGGGAGTTTTTTCAATTTAAGTGACAATCAAAACGAGATTATTTATATAAAAGTTAGAGTCGCCACTTGGAATAATTTATGGTGTCCCAAGTCACCGGTCTAAAATCCTGAATCGAGGAAGTTGACTCTTATTTATGGTCTGCGAACACAGAAATCCGAGTAAGAAATTCTGTTAACCCGAGAGAAGGTGTTAGACATTTCCGGGTTCCGTGGTTTTAGCACGGTCGCTTTGATCATACTTGGCTTAATCAAATTGTATAATTACTCATTTTAGAACCTATGTGTATTTGCCTTTTTTAATTAAGAAATTATCTTAAAACAGGTCACGCGCACGTGTACCCATTTGTTTGACGCGTCAGAAATCATGTCACGTGAACGTATCCACAATTAATGACGCTTTGTTATTATTAAGAAATTTTAGCCGACGTTGCACGAACACATACCTCAATTTTTTTTGTAAAATCATAATTATGTCACGCGAATGTGTACACAATCACGATGATAGATTCAAAACGCGCCTAAAGCAAGCTACGAATGTTCATTTTTAGAAATCGTAATTATGTCATGCAAACATGTACATAATCATAATAATAAATTCAAAGCATGCCTAGAGGTTCACCTAAGCAAGTATGGTGGGTCAAAACATGCTCCTAATGGTTTTAAACACAGTGAAATGAAGCGACAAGCAAAACGATAAGCACCAATAAAACAAGCTACATGTCTTCTAAGTCCAACATTCATGTTTATCTAGTAGCTCAAAGTCTTTGGAATTATCAAGTCCAAATACCAAGACCCCAATACTATTTTGAATCACTAACATTTCAATTAACGCCCAATAGCACACATCACATTTTTCACGATCAAATCTCCATGACATTTCGAATAACTCATTCTTTTTCTTTATTCTTTCTCTTTTTTTAAATTATAATAATGATAACAAATAATAATTCAAACCAAACTAACTACATGATCAGTCCAGTAATATCACCACAAGACAATTAGATATCAAATTATGGAATCATAGCACACAAGAATAATCAAACCCAAATAACAAGAAAAAGTAAAGCAAACATGATATGGTCCATGAATGTATAAAGAAAATCTTCACAAATAATTAAAACACTAACATTAAGGAGAAAGAAGAGATGAACCTTCAACGGTCTTTACCGATCTCTGTTTGGAAATACAAGTAAAAGCCGGCAACTGGAGCCCTCAAAGGAAATTTCGAACTCCACTTTTGTCGATGTTGTTTTTCAGCTCGTTCTCGGAGTCTTGTCAATCAAACTATCAAAGAGGATCTCGTCTAGCACATCGTAAGGGTTACTGAAGAGTTCACGGAGAAAGATTTCTTTGTTAATATAGAAAGTGTTGATGATAAGACTCTACAGTTGGTTGATCTCAGCATGGAAAGCAAACGACTCCTGCTCCGCCATTTTTCTGTGACCTAAGGAGTTGATTGGAGGTGAAGGAAGACAATAGAGAGGAGATTCGAAGAGTAAGCGATTAAAGAGAAAGAGGCAGCTTTCTGTTTTCTTCCAAGCAAAGAGACGATGGGTCTCCTGCGGCTCTCTCTTGAAGAAGACGTCCAGCTACTGTCTGTGTTAAGTTCTCTCTTATGGTGTTTAGGGTATCTAGGTTGTGTGCCGTGTGTGTTGAAGATGAAGAAGTTCAGGGTTGTCGTGGTTCTGGAGGTTAGTGGCTTAGGGTTCAAGTCTTCTTTTGGTTGAAGAAGAAAATGAGGGGTCGTTCCTTATGAGGGTGAAAGCTATGCTTCAGGTCTCTGTGAGGGGTCTCCTAGGGTTCCTAGCGGCTGCAAGTGAATGGTGAAGAGAGTTTGGGGTCTGTTGGTGTTTTTGTTTTTGGAAGATGAAGAAGCCTAGCTTCCATCCATGGAAAACGGCTGAAGCTTCATGGTCTGTGTGTTATGAAGGACCTGAAGGTTAGGGCGTGTAGAGGAAGAAGAAGCAACGCTAGGGGCAGGGGGTTCGAAGAAGACGATCTCCAGGGGGGGTCTTCTTTTAGTTCTGCGGCTGGCCTCCAAGTAGGGATTTCTAGGTTTTAAATTTTAATGTGGAGATGAAGGGGTCTTTAGGTTAGTGGGTATGGGCTTATGGGTTGGAGAAGAAAGAAATTGGGCTTGGCCAAATTCTTGGGCCAACTTTTGTCTAAGAATGGCCCTCTCTTGGACCTTCTTTTGATTTTAAAATCAAGACCATGTCCATCTTAAAATTAATTTGGTTTTTTCTTCTTTTCTAAAGAACAAATTAAAATACAACTATTACTAATTCATTATAATGCAAAAATATTAAAATTACACATTGAGGTAACAAATGAAACTATTTTTTGTATTTTTAAATTTTATGAAAGGTAAATAAATTGAAAGTAACAAGATAAAATATCAATTACCTAAATAAAAGAATTTTTTTTTGTAATTTTTATTTTTATGATAAAATTAAGTAAAAGGGGCAAAACTAGTTAAACTAACTATATTAGCCTAAACTAAATATTTTACGCTAAAATGTGTAAAATCTTGGGGAGGGTCAAAAAATTACATGTCTACAGTTCTGTGAATAAATCCAAAGGCCAGGGCATTCCTCCTTTTAGGCCTCTTTCCCACGCCATGACTTGTGATCGAATTCCTTCCAATATCATAACTGTTGCTACCTCTTACCATGCAGCCTCTATGATACTGACCTTGTCATTGTGCCTATGCAACTCTTCTCTCCTCTATCCTCCAGCTTTTAGCCAATCTCTAGGACTTACTTTGTAAACATATACAAGACTGAATAGGATGCCTCTCTGGCATTTATAGGTGTACTGAAGTTCTTCGCTCGGTACTTTATAGAACTTACGAATATGGCTATATCTTATTTCATAGACTTGGTTCCATTCGTATGACTTTACGGCATCTACATAGGTCATACTATACCATAATCCTTACTTCGATTTATCATTACTGAGGTCTACAACCAACTTCAGGTTACTCTCGTTGCTTATCCTTAAGACTGATGGTCTAATCTCATCTTATACTGTTGAACTTTTATCCATCAATTGTTGATTTACCTTAAGGTTGATCCATCATCTAAAAACGATAACTTGATCTCTTATGTAACACCACCGCTAGGGCTCGTGTCTCATCGGGGACATCCGAAGTAATTAGATTAATCCACCTAGGGGGTGATACTATATTTCCATAACCGTACTTTATGGCATCCCAATGTGGCTCACCTTATATGGGTATTTTAGCCCCTTACAATTCATGCAATACTCTTCAAGTCATTACTCAATTGAAGGCCCAAACGCCATCCTTTATCTATCACAATTACGCCTTTATTCCACTACCAAGGCAGCATTCCATCCCTTCTAAATGCTACTAGTCTTAGACTCCTTTGAATTCATTCTGGCTATACTGAGCCTCCTATAACTTAGAGAATCCATTATCTCTCTTATTTTCATGAGCTTAATCCCAAGGACTTATCCATTCTTGTCACCTTTTCACTCACTTTTTCTTATCCTTACTCTTGTATTCCAATAACCATGTCGCTCTACCATACTTTAGCTTGCGACCTACATATATCTATTCATACTTGTTCGCAACCTTCCCTCAACTTGCTTGCACTATAGATTTCCTTGGTTATTCTGGAATATTAAGCGAGACATCACATCATCTCTAACTCTTCTTTTACTCTCTAATTAGACCTTTCGGTACTAAGAATCCATAGGCTGGAAGGTATGCCACTAACGATGTTGCTATCATTCTTGGATACTAGATCCCCGTGCTTCTAGCCTTTTATCTTCAGTATGGACTATTCACAACCTTCTGCATTTAAGTATCCCGTACGTTGTTTACCTTTGCCCTTCTTACCTTAAAATCTTGCATCGTATCTTTTATATCTTTCATGGCCTCCCTTCCACATAGGTATGAGTCACATTCACAACTTGAAGTTCTATCATAATACTTACACCTCTGGGGCATACACAATTTGGTGGGAGCTTCATACTGACTTCTTATGAGGCTGGTACCTATTCTAACTGGATTTATCGTAGAGCCGTTATAGAATATGGTTGTTGTGCTATCTCTCTTGCACCTCTAATATCATGAGTGATTCTGCTATGTTCTCAATCATGATTCCTATAACTTCTGGGTCCAATATCGGATTCCAGATTTACTTCGTTAACGTAACTCTTTAGTTTCCTCATTCTCCTGATCGGCCTTTATGTTGGCTTAAATTATCTCCAGATCTGAGGTTCGTGGTATTAGTTATTTTGTTTAGCCTTTCATGGGCGCTGAGGAATATGCATGATACAATCAATTTAATACTTCGTTTATGACTTGGGCTCAATTCTTTCTTTTAACATATACCAGAATCTTCTACGGTTGTATATACTTTGTGTATAAAACTCTGAACCCTTAAGTGTGTTCATAACGTAACCAACTCTGGATCATTGATCGAATAATTTCTTTTGTTCCATCTTAGCTTTCTTTCAACGTAAGATTTCCTGGTCTTTCTACTTGCGTCCATACTTAGCTTATCTTATTGCCCACACATGCCAGAGTTTTCACGCAACTCATATGATCTCGAATATTACTTTTAGTTTTGCTTCCATTCATTAGCCTATTCCTTTGGATTGCTCACAATATTGTTGTGAGACTGTGGTTACACGACCATTTCCTCCTTAGGTCATTGTGCTTAGGTTGAAGTGTGTTTCCTTATTTCCTCGGCTAGTCTTTTGTTGTAGTACTTAGGGAGGACCCTCTGACTCTTGTAAAGATGTGAGCTTATTACATCGTATACCCGATAGAATTTTTGACGTTCTTCCTCGCCTCTAATTATCCGTAGTTACTTACCTCCATGCCCTTGTGCTTGTAGGGTTTCTTCTGAACTGATATTTCGACTGTCTTCCCAGTGACATTCTCTTTTATTTTCGTAATACTCATATAGTACCTTTTACTATCCCAACTCCTATCTGAATATTTCTCAAGGATCACAATGTCATATCTGCGAGACTCAATTCCCATGTTGGGGTTCACTATGTTTATCTTGCATGATCTGCTGATTTATCTGTAACTTCTTGTCTAGCCATGATTAGGCTATTCCTGAATCAACTACTAACTACTCGTTAACCCATTCTCATATCCATATTCCGCGTAATCTCTCTTGGGTTATTTCCTTTGGCTAACTTACCTCTTGCACTAGCTCCTTATTCATCAATAGCCTTCTGGGCAGGAACCTTTACTTCCTTTTTCTAACGTCGTGCTTGCATAACGTTATGGAATCATAGCATATCTGTAGGATTCAGATAAGTGCAATCTCATTCCTTTCTTATTTTTATCGCATTCTTCCTTTGTCATTCCATATTCCTCCCCTTTAGGCGAATACTAAGATTTGGAGCTACGACGACCTGCCTATAGATGTTTTCCTCTCCATATTTGGTGTCCTTTCGCATCATCAATGACCCTTACTCACCTTGCGACAATCCTTATGTACCAAGGATAACAAAATTCCTCACTCGCAATGGTGGCACTTAGTGTAACTGGCACATAAAGTCCCTTAAGCTTAACTTTGCTCACATTGCTTACTTTAGGAAAGCGTTTTCCTGAATGACCATCCTCTGAATTCGTCATGGATCTTCTTCTGTTGTCCATTCTGTTACTGCCGAAACACAATTTGAAATTCTCATGATGCTGACTATTATCAAATCACTCAGTTCCTAATTCATGTTTAGTTTATCATGTTCACCAGTCCATATTGATTTCCATTACTCTAGGGTCTAATTCTCTCTTCTGTTAATCGCGTTAGAGTCGCGAACTTATTTCTCAAAATGAGGATGTGACTGTATGGCCTACATCCTTTTTTTGTCTTAAGGCCCATCAGCCCTCGTCTCTTTCTTCATTTAACTATAGATTCTGTACTACTTGTCATATTTTGATCTACCGTTGTCATCCACGTATCATATCTTACTCATAATGCTTCATTAACTCTTTTCTTATTTCCCGCTAATATTTATGCATATAACTTTATTGTGAAAACTCGAACAAGACATATTTTTTCTGTTAGCTCCCTTTTGATCCATCCAATGGCTCTTTGGGTTGTTTAATGTTCTCGCTCTACTAGGGACGTGAGCCATACTAACGTAATATTTATCCCTTCTAGTCTTTCAGTGCCTATCTTCGGAATTTTTTTTATCACGCTAGTATTCTCATCTTATTGGAATATTCTAGAGTGCACCACCTAGGTGTCTCATAAGGAGATCTATTAGCACCTTTGTAATATCCTTCGGAAATTTCAACTAACGCAAATCATCCATTCTTCATTTTGGGTTACTCTAAACCCAGCCGGATCCTGATAACCTGTCATTTTCTTAAAACATATTTGTTAGCTCCCAAAGGGCATGATTGAGATAGGTGTGGCCGATTGTACGTACATCTATTACTGTTGAAGGTAATTCAAAATGCTTATATCTCCCTTCCTGAATGGTAAATAATGATAATCTTTATTAATTGTGTACCTTGTACCCTTCTTCACCTTGCTTCTTTTACTTGCTGCAACTTGTGTCTCACTTCCGATTCCGTTATTTCTTTTTACCGTAAGAGTGGATAAGTATTCTTTCCTAAAAGCTCCTTATCAAGAACTGTGTACCTTTTAGTACATGCATGATCTACTTAAGACCTTGCATTTACTCATAATAAGCAAGATGCAAAATCGAGTTCCTCTAATTCAACACTTCCACAGCTATATCTCTTATCGATCATCTTTCTGAACGTAGGCATCGTCTTATTACGAATAAAATAGAAGTTTGGAATTTGAATTCTTCTAACTGAGCTCTACCACACGATCTAGAGTAAGAAGAAAGAGTGACAGTCCTAAATGCCCTGTAGCCTCCTACTTATAAGTGTGGTGTACGACACACCCATAAACAAGACTCTACTAGACACGGCTTGTAGACTCCCTAGGATAGAACAGCTCTGATACCACTTCTGTCACGACCTAAGCCGATGGGCCGTGACGGGCACCGCGTACCTTACTCAACCGAGCACCAACATAACGTATCTTTTCGTATCATACTATCGTAGATAACTGAGCCAAAGAGGATGTCGTTAAATAGGTAGAATACAACATGTAATACCAACTTATACATAAGACATATGGGCCTCTAAGACCAAAATAACCACTCGTATATTGAACATAGGTCGATAAGGCCATATAATTTTTTACGTACATGACATCTGTCTACAAGCCTCTAAGGATACATAATTGCCATAAAGGTCGAGACAGAGCCCCTCCTTACCAAACAATACATATCTAAATCATACTGACCAAACAAGCAACTCCGGAGTAAATGGAGTGCACCAACATCTTCCGCTGAGCTGATCGCCTACTTGGAGGACTCTCGACCTATCTATCAAGACTTGCGGGAATGAAACGCAGCATCCCCAGGCAAAAAAGATGTCAGTATGAATAATGTACCGAGTATGTAAGGCACATAAATAAGTACATAACAGACATGGAAGAAATATAGAGTAAATGACTCAACCTGTAAGTTTGGATAACTCTGTAAATCATGAAATACTTATAGTGTCATGCATATGCGTATGAATGTCATGTCGTGCATAGGTACATGTGTTCATAACAATATCAAGCCTCCGAGGGCATCCCATCATATCATCTCGTCCACTGTGGGCAAATCATCAACGTATACCAGCTGATCACGTGGTGGTGCGTATATAACACTGTAACCTTTTCACATATCCCATATACATATATACGCATATATAACGCCATTTGGTCATGGGTCAATGTACATGTATAAATACATGAAATGCATAAGAAATACGTTAATAAGATTCTCTCGGTATACCATAAAATCAATATGCCTTTCGGATAAACTTTATCAAATACGTATTTTTCTGAGACCCGTGAACAGAAGATATAATAATAATCCACATGGGGAATTAAGAATATAGACACCCCTAGTATTTCTATGAATAGAGTCATTTATGGAAGTTGCGTATTTTGCTCATTTCATTTGTAGCCTTAACATACCCGGAGTAGGAAAAAATCTGTATGTTATTCTTGGAAAAAGTTGCATCATTCTCCTTTAGAACCGCAAAAGTTTTACGTTGTTAAGATTCTAATAATTCTCGTTGGATTTTTTGTAGGAATTGGTGGTTAGAAGTTTTTGTTGAAACTTATGAGAATTGCTAAGATTGTAGCGTTTTTGAGAATGAACTTTGTTGAAAACTTATAAGAATTCACTTTTAATCATATGAAATTGTAGGGATTTTGTTTATAAGGTCTTGTATTCAAGATATATATAAAAATGAAGCGTTTTGTAGTATTTTTCCACCTAACCAAAATGACTAAGAGTCATTTGGTTAGGAATTGGCTTGCTTCCACGTTAAAGGTAAGGATCCTCAAACTTATCCAATTTTTTTAATTAATTAATAATTTATTAATCTCTCACTAACTAATAATTAACCAATTACCCACATAATTGAGAATTATCTCCACTTATTTAAAATACTACTCACTTTTAACATACCTTATACACCTTACTATCATGGCTATGTGGTACCTTGTATGCATTAGTCCATAAATATCGGGTATTAATGCTCGGCCTGTATTTTATTCCAACACGCCAAACTTGGACAAAAATTTATTTTCTTTGACTTGCTTCCCATTTCACCTTCACGAATTTAATCATCACTTATTTGAAATAGCATAATCCTTATAATCTCCAAATAATCTTTTCCTTGGACTGATGTTCATTACCTTACGACAAATTCAACGTACAATACAACAGGGTGCAACATCGTCGTAACTTAATACTGCGAAGTGTAACATCATCGTAATGTAATACTGCAAGGCATAATATCATCGTAATATAATACTGCAGGACGTAACATCATCGTAATATAATACTACGTGACATAATATTGGGGGGCGTAACATGAACCTATGCCCGTTTGAAGCAGCATGTTTGATTGGACCGATGACATCGATGCCCCAAGCGGAGAAAGGCCAGGGTGCACTTGTTGTATTGAGTTCATTGGGTGGAACGTAGCATATCGGCATGTATTTGGAATTGGTGACACTTCTAGACATACTTGATGCAGTCTGTTTCCATAGTCCTCTAGAAATACCCAATTCTTAGTCTTTTCTTGGCCAAGACAAAACCATTCATGTGTGGCCCACAAGTTCTGGCATGTACTTCCTCGAGTAATATGGATGCTTCCTTGGCATCGACACAGCGTAGGAACCCCAGGTCGGGAGTCCTTCTGTACAAAATTCTTCTGCTTTGAAAGAAGTGGTTGGCTAACCTTCGGAGTGTGCGTTTCTGAGTTTGATTTGCATGCTCCGAGTACTCTCCTTTTGCCAAGTATTCTTTGATGTCGTGGAACCATGGATTTCCATCAATTTATTCTTCAACATGAGCACAATAAGCTGGGTTCTTATGAATTCCTATTGGGATAGGATCGATGAAATTCTTGTCTGGTTGTTGTATCATGGAAGATAAAGTGGCCAATGCATCTGCGAACGCATTCTGAATCCTCAGAACATGTTTGAATTCTTTCTTCATGAACTTCTTGATCAGATCTTGCACACAGTATAGATATGGTAATATCTTGGTGTTCTTTGTAGCCCATTCTCCTAAAACCTGATGCACCAAAAGGTTGGCATCTCCAATTACCAGCAATTCATGAACATTCATGTCAATGGAAAACATGAGTCCCAAGGTGCAAGCCTCATATTCTGCCATATTGTTGGTGCATGGAACCTTGAGTTTTGCAGATGCCGGATAGTGTTGGCCAACCAAGTTGGATACTTAACCACTCTGAGAACCTTGGCTTTGATTTGCTTAGTGACTTCCTCTTTTATTTTCAAACTCATATCTGGCTTGAATTTTCTGAGCTTCTATTTTATCGGTGGACATATGGGATCGGTAGGTAACTTGTGAGCCACTATGGATATGCTCAAACCAGTCATATCATCATAGGACCATGCAAAAATATCTGCATACTCTTTGAGTAACCGGATGTATTCTTCCTTCTCTGACGGTGATAGATGAATGCTTATATGTGTTTCCTTGGCTGTTTCAGAGTCTCCTAAGTTAACCGTCTCAGTCTCGTCTAAATTAGACTTAGGCTTGTTTTCAAAGTTTTCCACTTCTCTGGCAATTACCTCAAGTATTATATGATCTTCTAGATCCTCTGAATCATTATCTTTATGTTGCATTGTCTCATTACATGTCACAGTCGTAGGTTCATCGGGATAGGTAAAAATAATGTTGTATAGAAAATGTAAAGAATAATAAGAAATACTAAAAATAACAATGCATTAAATAAATCTTGAAAACGTCAAACAAGTACGGCTCGATGACTCGAGCAATTATTTCAAAACAAAATACATTAAAAACAAAATATTGAATATATCTTTAATGCTCATAAAATTGTTTTAAAAATAATTGATGCTAATTTCCAGGCTACCCAGGAACTCGACGGGCCCGCGATGGTGAGGCAATTCAGTTCTTGAGAACAACTCCTTTCTCCACAGTCTGAATAGTAAGGTCTTCCTCCTCCTCCTCCTCCTCCTCAACTATCGCACTGCAATCCATGTCTTCATCATCCAGAAACAACTTCCTTATGCCAGCTAAAGCTTCATCTTCTTCAGGCACCCACATCATGTCACTTGATGAAATGTCTGGTACAAATGTGGTACTGGTTATTCCAGTGGATACTAAGGACCACGCCATGGCGGAGACCAATCCTGGAACTCTTTCCAAGTGTATTCATACCCAAGCCCAAAAGTTGTACCATGACGCTTTAGTTGTACCGTTTTAGTTATCCCTTGGAGATTCTTGCCAAGACCCTTGCCAGGCTCGTACCCTTATCCATAGCAATATGCTTTCTATCTTTTTGCTCCACCATTTGTCCTTTCAATTGCATTGACGCGCTCAATATGATGGTATGTTTCTCCACCCAGCTTCCTCCTATTCTCGATGACTGAAACAATCTGATTGGTATAAATGTGATTACTCCCATCTCCATGGATGATCACCTCCAGATGGTTCCACTCAAACATCATAGCCTGATGTAGAATGGAAGCTAAGGCCCCAGCAGCATGTATCCAGGGTCGTCCCAACAATAGATTGTAGGTAGCAGATATATCCAGCACTCAACATCAAACCAGGTCAGGCCAATCTGTAGGCTCGGATTGACCTTCCCGATTGTGGCCCTCTGAGATCCATCAAACATGTTTCCTGCTCGTATCTCGTGCAGGCCTTTACCTAGTCTCTTCAAAGTAGTTAGTGGACTTATGTCGAAACTCGCACCCTCATCTATCAGGACCCTGGTGATGAATTTGTCCTCAAATTGCACTATGATATGTAGTGTCCTATTGTGACTTAGTCCTTCCGGTGGTAGCTCATCTTCATGAAAAGTGATTTTGTGCCTTTCCAATTTTTTCCCGACCAGGTTGGCCATTTTCCCACTAGTGATATTGGTCCGTACATAGGCTTCGCTCAGCACCTTTTTAAAGGCATTCCTATGTGTCTCGGAGTTTTGCAGCAATGATGAAATTGATATCTGAGCAGGAGTTTCGTTCAAATGGTCAACTTCAGAGTATTCTCTCACTTGCACTTTTCTCCAAAGGTCGTTAGGGACAGTTTCAATGACAGGCAGCTTAGATGCAGCTTCCTTGCTTGTTCCTCTTAAATGCTCGGGTGTATAAACCCTACCAGTTCTAGTCATGTGTTGTGCTGCACCTGTTTCTTCCATTTTCGCTTTTCCTTTCCTTTTTGCTTCTGCAACATAATCCCATGGTATACCATTAGACTTATAAGACGGCATAGGTGCTACCATCACGATGAAGGGTGTGGTCACATCAACTTCAAACAACGCTGGTGCGGCTACCTCAATCTCAATTGATGCCTGGGTTTGTACCACGATAGGCGTGAGAGTGACTGGAGATGTTTTAGGATTATCACCCTCCCAAATAAGTCCAATTAACCCTTTCGGATCCTATTCTTCATCAGTCACTATCACATTCACTCCCTTACCTCTATGATCGAGAAGAGGATTCTTACAAACATTGGGTGCAGCCTCCTTTGCCTGTATGGCTTTAGTGTTGATTAATATCTGAATCTTGTCCTTCAGAGTGCGACACTCATCAATGGTATGACCCTTCATGCCTGAGTGATAGGCACATGTCTTGTTTGGGTTAATCCACTTAGAAGAGCTTTCTATAACAACAACGGGAATGTGAGTGATGTAATCGGCAACCTTCAGTCTCTCGATTAGTTGGTCTATGGGTTCAGCAATCGGAGTGAATTGTCTGGGTGGTCTGTGGTAGAAACTTGGTCTCCGTTTTTTGTAATTTTGGTGGGTTGGTGGTGGCTAATGGTAATATGCGGATTGGGTATGATAAGTATGGTAGGTGGCAGTAGGTTGTTGGTATCTGGAGGGTGAAGGCTGGTGTGTGGGCGGAGGTGTTTGGTATGTGAGAGGAGAATTCGGACCTTGGGCTACCATTACTGCACCCACTTCTTTCTTCTTGGAGATACCTCCTGACTACAAAGCTTTATTTGTGGTCTGGAGTGCTTCGAAATTTTTTAGCATTCCGCTCTTGATCCCTTCTTCTATTCTCTCTCCCAATTTGATGATGTCAGAGAATTTATGGTTTTCAATAACCATCAACCTTTCATAGTATTGTGGGTCTTGAGATCTGGTAAAGAACTTATTCATCTATTCTTCTTCAACTGCTGGCCTTACTTTCGCAGCTTCAGATCTCCAGCGAGTAGCATAATCGTAGAAGGTTTCTGTTGGTTTCTTCTTAAGATTTTGAATGTAAAAAATGTCTGGTGCCTTTTCTGTGTTGAACCTAAATCGATCCATGAAATGTAACACCGCGCTCACCTAATTAACCCACTTCTTTGGGTTCTGACTGATGTACCAAGACAAAGCATCTCCAGTGAGGCTCCTCATAAATAGCTTCATACGAATTCGTTCATCTTTACCAACCCTTACAAGTTTGTCAAAATATGTTCTTAGATGCACTTTTGGATCACTGGTTCCATTGAAGATTCCGAACTTGGAGGTTTGTAACCCTCCATAAGTTCCACATCTGGTTGAATGCACGTCCTCATAATTTAAACCCCTGATGCCCTTGCCCTTGCCACCTTCAACACTCTGAACTCTACTAGTGAGCTTCATGAGTTCTTCCGCCATGTTCTTGATGAGCAGGTGCTTCTCAATGGATTTCAGTATATATAGGGTTTGTTGTAGGGTGTGGGGTAAATGTTTTCACATATATAGGATTGCTTTGGTGAACTCCGGGAATCTGGACATACTAGTGGTCATTGGTTTAGTTTTGGGGATTAGGAGTAGGTTGTGGTGCATTCTGAAGAGTATGGTAAGTGGTAGTTTGTGGGTACTGAGTTGGATGGTGATAGTGTTGTGGAGGAGTAAATACTGGTGGAGGGTTTTGGTTCTGAGGAGGCATGGTGTATTGATGTGGTGCAGGAGGCTTTGCCGGTGGATTTTGGTTATGTGTTCAGGAGGCTTTGGCGGTGGATTGTCCTTAAATCGTCCATCTTTCTTTCCCTTTACTTATGCCTTTAGGATCACTTGGTGAAAGAGGAGGTGGAGGACCTCTAGATATAGTGTGATATGCGGATGATGTCAGTATGCACAAACCAACCTTAGGGAATGGGAATAATCAAAAGAAAGAAAAACAAAAGGTAACCAAGTCGGTAAGAGATATTGAAAGAATGCTTGCAATATTGAACATGTTTTGCAAAATCATGTAATAATTCGCATCCTAATTTGGGGACCTCGCTGTGCCCGAGGTAGGGATAAGCGACATATAGACTTGGAAAAAATTGGTGCCAATAACTGTGTCATTTCATTAATGCGAAAATGAATCAAACCCTTACTAAAATGACCAGAATAAGAAAGTTACTAATGGCATTTGCCTTATTACAATCAAAATCTAAGAATAATCTAAAAATCAGTAAAACATCATTTCCCTAATCTACTTGGTCCCAGAAGGACCTTCCCCGTGCTTGGCTCTTTCGACTCCATCAATCAGGTTCCCCAGGTCGCGCATATCCAACAATAGGTAAGCCTTTGCTAGGTTCCCTCCATCATTGTCATCCGTGTTTTGACAGTCTGAAATCCTCTTTCTCATTTTTCTCTCAAGCTCCATCAATATTTGCTCCAGATATTCCAATCTCTCTATTAACTTGGTGGCAATTTCCCTCCATTCGTTGATTGCTTCCATATCCACTTTGTGTTGTTCCAGATGCCTTGCTTCAGACTAGAAGACCCTTTTGCGTAACCTTCTATCCTTGACCTGTACTTTAGCAGCGTCATCTATGATCTTGTTTTTTAGATTAATTCTCGGCTTGACATCTCCTACTATATTGTCTACCAACCATGATGGATAGAAGTACATATGGCCGGCATGATACCTGTCTGGCTCAATAGTATCCTTTTCCACAATGATCTGTTTATTCCACATATGATGTGCCTCGAACTTGAATGAAATAACGTTCCCTTTAAAATCTACTTTGTACTGGACCATGTTGGAAACCGGAGGTATAAAATGTTTTCTTCCCGCTTGTCTCATTACCCTTATAGGAGCATAAGGATAGATTTCCCTCAACCCGATCCGTACTAAATGAGTAGTTTCTCTTGACCTGATGATGAACTCAGTGCTAGGAAACCATTCAAATGTCCAATGCACCCGCTCGCCTATCAGATTGCTGAAGAAATGCACCCAACTCACAGCATTTCCCGGTTGTGCAAACTTGTCTGGGATAAATGTCATTCTCCTTGGATGATGGTAAGCTATGTAATCGTTTAATGGTCGTCGTAGAAGTTCTTGGCAATATTCTCCCCTCTAAAAATGTTCCAATAACCAAACTTGCAGTAACAGATTACAACCTTCGAAGTGCCCGAATCCCTACTTGCACCGATCTAGAGCGCGGTACATTCCAGCCAAGATCATGGGGATGATAGTATAGGTTTGTCCCTCGATGCCTTCCATTAGGGTCCTGGCGACCATGGTTATATGAGTGTGGATCCTTACCCCTTTCATCGGAAATATCAGCAACCCCAAGAAGCAGACAATGAACAAATAAACTCGACAGTGCGTCCAATCCAAGGAAGTAATGGCAAGTAAATCATGATGAAGGCGATATGACTTGTTGTGCCCATAACGCTCTTAAAGGAATTAAAATGGGATGTATGACTTCTTCAAACAAAGCAACTCATCATTTTTCTTGAAACCTAGCATTTTCAGAAAATCGTGAGGGGTGCGATTCTCTAGCACTAATAAACCTGGACTATCCCATTGCAGCTTAGTGAAGCTTCCTATTTCTTCTAGGAGAGGAGTAATTTCTATGTCACCAAAGCGGAAGACGGCCCTTTTCTCATCCCAAAACATAATGGCAGCATCAAACGATGCTCTATTCATCTGGATGTCTAGCAAGGGCGGTAAATTACCAAGGACCATTCTCACGTGATTCTTGTCTCTAGGCGCGAGATTTTTTCACCAATCAAGTAGCATAGGTGGGATGTTTTGGACCATGCCGAACCTGGGGACTTCGTGCTTCATTTTATGCAAACAAATAAGGTTAGCCCTCTCCCCCTCTAGATTTGACTATTTACACACTACTGATCAACATATTGGCATAGTTTCTCCAAGTAATGCACATAACATGATGGTGTCCATTGGGATTGTAGAAATCTCATCGGACATTGGACAAGGCTTATCTTAGCGGGCTATCACATTAACAACGTTCTAACCCGTACTAGGTTTGATATGATGCATGTACATTTGATATTGGAGTAAGGTTTTAGAATGGCCTAGACCGGTACTCTCAAGTGGGCAACTTGAGATGGAAAGACACGGAACCGTCGACTACACTGTTGATTGACTAGTCTACCGCAAATAAGCCTTTCCAATTTAAAAAGGGTAATTTTGAAAGAGCGCGGACACTCATCAAGTGCTGTTATGTTGATAATTGGCACTAGTGGAGTATGATGTAGAGCATGCTTTTATGAAGAGATAATAACACATTGTCAAGTATTTGCATGGTAAATATGTAAAAGCGGAAAACATAATATTAAGGTAAAACATGAAAGGCATAAGAGAAAGACAAGGGAAGAAGTTAGTTCGTGAAATATATGAGAATTTAATAAAGCAAGCAAGGGAATAGGGATGGGAGAGGCATGATATAGCAGTCTTTAAATAAATGAAGAGCAGTTAGAGCAAATAAGGGCGAACATGGAAAAGGATGTGCAGGTTATAACAATTTTAAGCAATAGAAATGGAGAAAGGAAGGGATGTGCATGTTATAATGGGTTTAAATAAGTAAAGGTGAACGGGAGAGGGATGTGCATGTAATAGCAAAATTTAAGAAATAAAGATGGAAAAGGAAGGTGCGTTTTATAACAAAGAAAATTAATTCACATAAGCCATGTTTATTATGGTAAGAGCCTAAGTATTCCCCAGTAGGGTCGCCATGCTGTCGCGCCCTATTTTCTCGCAAAAGCGGGTTTCGACGTCATGACAACTCCTTTTAGAATGGGATATAGAGTATTAAAAGATAAGAGTCGTCATCTAACATTTTCAAGGTGCTTTAGGGCATCTATTATGCAGATAACTCTATTTGACTAGTCAACGTCACCAAAGATTGGGTAAGGGCTCAAATTACCTCAAAGAGAAGGTTTTAGGCACTCTTCGAGGTCCAAAAATGTGGGTCCCGGCCGAACCTAAGATCATGAGGATTATAATTAGGCTAAGTTATCAATTAAACAAAGGGAATATAAAGGTCAAAGAATTTTATTGCAACACGATTGGTACAGACCTTGATATGAATATAGGGATACAGCCATTTAGATCTAATAGCAACATAGGGGGGCTAAGTCTTTTAGCCTAAAGGATCACCCCCGTTAAACATAAACAATACTTCGCAACTCCCTTGAGATAGGGAGTTAGTCATATTATTCAGCATGAACAGACTATCATTTCCTGCTACCCGATTACTAGTTAAAGTTATTTACCTAAAGCGCGCTAATTCAATTCTAAGTCGTGCTCTATGCGTGCACTATCAGTCCCATTCCTATGGTCCTGGAGGTATTGGACATCTACTTAGATGGTTCTAAACGTTACTTAGGCTGCTCAAAAATGTCAATACTAGACGACATACAAAACACATATTGGACTTCAAATATGGGCAGTTAAAGGCTCAAGTTTGCCTCTATACTTAAGCAACAAATGCACGCGAGGCAGGTTTTCATATTAGGCAGTTCAGATTTAAGAACCTTAAGCCCTGTAGAAATGATTTTTATGTGACAATGCATTAAAATATACAAGCAGTTTCTGAGGCTAGGCGCTGCTCATAGACAGGATTATACACGCTGATTATTGGGATTACAGATTTTCAGTTATTAAACATGTTGCGTCTAGATGACTTGCGCAACAAGGAATAATGGAAACTATTGGGAGAAACCCAGAATTACTTATGCTTGCTGCCAGCGGCATAAACAAGCAGTGAACAATGTTTGAGAGGTTCAACATTAACAATTATTAAGGCGAATAGTGATATCCTATAGACAAGATCTCTAACGATCAATACTTGGAACCAATTTTATTGTTATACTTTTCCTTATAGGCATGTTTTCTAGGTGAATAGTGCGATACAACAGCAAATGAAGTGATAAAAATCCTATAGACATGATTTATCGTGAACAGTGCGATACAGAAGCAAATGAAGTAATCAGAATCTTGTAGGCATGATTTCTAGTGAATATGCTGATGCGAATTGAAAGAAAATTTTGTGATATTTATTTTCTATAGGCAAGTTTTCTAGTAACACATAGCAGTAAGAATAATTGGGGCATTTGAATTCATGTTCCGACAAGTAGTGCGAGTGTGTGCTTCTCTTAATGACATCATTTCTACAATGCACATATAGATCGAACGGCAGATATAGCAAATAAATCATTGAGTCATATAGGCATATTGTCTACCCTTTTTCATGCAAACATTAAGAACCTACCCATTCCCCATTTTTATTAACACCCAATTATTCATTACAAAATTATTACAGAACCAATGACAAACTAATTACAAATATTGTATAGATAATGACAGTAGGCCAATAGCAGGCCCAAAAGAAATACCCAGTACTGTCTGGGCCTTCAACAATTCTCACGTAACACACCCAGATTTCCAACAAGGAGACATATTCATCAACACCACCCAGAATCCATAGAAGAGATCAAATCCAAATCACACAACCACAAATTAACCATATTGCCAAGTGTTGAATCACTTAAACCAACCAGCTTACATATTCAGTAGATAATAGGGAGAAAGAATTGAGTGTCAAGAATAGTTCAGATCTCAATAGTAGGGGGAGTGACTAAAGGACCCCAAATCCTAGTGTCTCAGAGTTCACAAGGGTCTCAAATGGACCCCAGCAGTGCTCACACTAGGGAGGTCAATAGTACGAGCCTTAGTGGCCTTGGATTTCAGCCGACCAAGAATGAGAGGTTCAGTATGGCATAGGTAACAAATGAGGGAGAGTGGACAATGGTTGAGAGACAGAAGTTGAGGGGATAATCTTATAACTTAAAGTAGACATAGCAAGGTTGAGAACACAAAGAAAACTAATCAAACAGGTAACAAGACTTAAAAGTAGGTTAAGCAGGGGTTTAGAAGCAGGGTCAACACTTAGTAAAATAACACATAGACAACAACGTATTGAAAGAGTTGGGGGGAAAACAAGTTTGCAGGATAGACAAAGATTATCATGCACAGATGCATAATACTAAACAAGTTGAAACCTAAAAAGTCTAATTTGTGCTAAGAATATATCCCAAAATCATAACACAGACATATTAATTCTCATTAGGAACAAAACAACATTTAGACATGATAGGGGAACACACATTGTGACCAATCAAGTAATCACAGAAGGAGCAGGGAATCAAATGAGCCAAAGACATGCTGAGGGACATATTAGCAGGGAAGCAAGATAATATATAAATAAATAAAAAAAAGGTCTTAACACAGATTAGAACACATTACATATGCAAGACAATCATTATGGAGATTCGGAACAGAGTGGGAAAGTAAACTCATATCAAATAGCAAAGGTAGGCATTAAAGCATTGACCAGTAGACTAATTAGCTAAGGAAGGTCCAAGTTATGCCAGGGATTCATCATGAAACAGTTCAATCATGGTAGGGGAAACACAAGTTGAGATATATGTTCTAAAAATTTAAGTAATCACTAAAGGGGTATGAGATCAAGTAAACATGTTGAGTGACACAATAGCAGGGAAACAAGTCATAGTTAACAATAAAGGTCAGGTTATTACAGATGTGAGGCATTCATTACAGAGATTCAAGACAAAGCAGGTAAGCATATTCATGAATATACAGGCACCAATACATTTAGCTAATCGAGCTTAGGAGGGTTCAGATTATCCCAGTTAGCACATTAAGAAAAAATAAATGCCAAAGAGACAAGTGTGAAGCTAACAAAATTGTGCATAAAAATAATCCAGAAACACATTAAGCCATAGATTTCGAAAGTGAGATTATATGCAAATCAGAGACACATAAAAAATGAAATTGCAAAAGGTCAAGAAACTTACCAGTTAAACGGACAACAATAAAGAACAAAAGATACACAAGAAGCCAAAACCTCAATGCTTCAAAGTTCCCAAGAGCAAAAAAAGAACCCCGGGCAATGCTCCACCAAGAGAAAGTTCGAACAATAAAGTCTCAGTGGCCTTAGCTTTCAGCCGGCCAAAAATAAAGTATAGAACAAGAAAATGAGGGAATCACAGAACAATGCTCCAATTTTAAGTGAAAATATAGTGACTAAAGTCTATCTCAAAGGGGAATGAGGAGGGGTTTATATAGCAGTAAAATTGGACAAACAAGGAAACAAAATAAATCAAACTTAAAATAAGGAAAGAAAGCGTGCAAAAATCAATTCAGAATCAATTTAGGAGAGAAACGGGTAAACCCTAGTTGAAGAGGGAAAACACAAATCGACAGAGATCTCACTGAAATCGGAATCACATAGCATGGGATTGAGTGTATATAGACGAGTTAATGCTCAAAATCAAAAGGTTCAAACCACTTTAATTCCATCTCAGAAGATATCGCTTGCCAAACATAGGCAAGCACCTAAGTAACACAACAAATGGACAACCAGCAGCGAAAGGAGAGCAATAAGGTAAGTGAATCAATGATTGATTCTATTTTAGAGCCGGATTTTGAAAGATAAATCGGCTAGGGTTCAAGAAAGAAAATAAATTGGAGAGTGTTTGAGGGCGACTGGTGTAAAGAAATGGGGATTAGGGTTTGGGTGAGGGGATATAAAGAGAGTGGGGTGAGGATTTTATCAAGCTAGGGTCGATTTATTTTCGCATTGGATTGGGGAATTGGGTAATTTGGAGTGGTCTTAGGGGTTATTGGGCTGATTTTGGTTTGAAAATTGGCTCAAAGTTTGGGCCAGCCTTTTAAATACACATAATTTATCAAAAACATATTTATAAAAATGATTAGTAAGTAAATAAAAATATTATTATGCGCTGAAATGATTAAAAATAATAATTTAATATTATAAAAATATAAAATACTATTTTGACACAAATAATATAAATAAAAAGCATTTGTGTATGAATATAGGCTATTTTTTTATCAAAATTGTGCAAATAGCTTTAAAATATTAATTTAATTATATGAAATAAAATAAAATATTTGAAACATATATTATAGGTGCAAATAATAATTTTAGGTAACTAAGTCATCACAAAAATAATTTAAAAGAGTAATAGATAATTATTCAAGTAATTTAAATGCAGGAAAATCAATTTAAAAACTCTAAAAATATGGAAAATTATAGAAAATGCTTGTATGGATTTGTAAACTACATAATGATGCAAAAATTGATGTTTTAAAAGTATATATATTTTGAAAAAATATGAGGGTAAAATTGGGTATCAATAGTAGGCAAGTTTTTCATTCCCCAAGAGTCCTCCTTCGAGGGAGACCGCATTGAGAATAAGTTTAGCTCATCCATGGCCCGCCTTGTTTTCACTATTTCTTCCCCCAGGTCAGGGATCCCTGCACAAACACCCTATAATGTAGAGAACTTGAACTCAAGGAAAATGATATTTTGCGCCAATCCAATTGAAGCTTCAGCCTATCAAGCTCTCGGGCAATGTTATCTCTTTCTCTTTGTAGCTTCGTCACTTCAGCCTGTTGAGCATCGCTGGCATCCTTCTACAACCCAAGAGTTTGCTCAAGGGACGATGCACGCAACTTGCCTGAACTGTTGTGCATGGTTCCAATCATCTTGATCTCCCTATTTAGCTCATTTAACTCATTATTAGCCAAATAGGCTAATAGTTGGTAAGTCTCTTTGTTCCAAAGTGCATCAAAACAGCGAGTTTCCCAGAACTTGGCATTCTGTTTCAACTCTTATATGGTTCTTTCATAAAACGAGAACCTTTTTAATATCTGAATCGAGATCAACTTTGCTTGTGCAAAAGTAATTTGACCTTAAATACAAGTTAAACAAAGAGAGCAAAAGGATAAAATATTGAATACATTATCCAAAGGGTGCAATGAAGCACATCATTTGCCAGTGTGGTTCCGAATTGGGCAGATAACTCCTACCTCTCCAAGGATCCTATCAATCCTTCCAGCCATATCGTCCCCTCTCCTGAGCGGTCCAGAAAATTAACAACCATCAGTATGTTGATCCAAATCAGACAGGTGCCAACGCTCATTGAAGAACTAGTAAGGGGAGGGGGCGCGGAACAGAAGGATGTAGTATGTGTGGGCGAACAGGTCCTTCGATAGGCTCGTCCATGGAAACACCTTTTCCCAATCCATGTAAGGGATTTCACTTCTAACTGGCTCTAAACCTAGGGAATCCAAACCCTAGTCCTCACCAACTCCTCTCACCGGCTAATAACTAAGGGACTCTGAGCCCTCATACTCCAACACAATGTGGATTGGTGATTCGGAGATGCTCAGTTCAAGGGGTAGCTTGGGAAAAGTATTGGATACCGTCAAGTCAAATAAAAAAATTCAACTTGTTCTTTTCTTTGGAAGGCCCGTCAGAGTGGAAACTAATGAGTCTTCTCTTCTTTTCAAAGCAGACAATTGCTTGACTCTTTTCCTGGCAGAGTCAATAGAAACTAGGAGCTTGATTAGCACTTCTGGAGCCGCCTTCTTAAGGAAATAAGCAAAACCACGTCAGAAAGAAAAATTCTACGAGCCCAATAGTCAAGGAGCAACCGGTTCAAATACTTTCTATGATCCTTAGCTCGCCACCCAAAACTTCTAACATAAACCTCCAAGATCTCCCCATTATCGGAGAGGTCGCCAGGATTTTTCAAACCTACTCCTCGATATTCGGGATGCTCTCCGTAGTTACCAATGTGGATGCAATCTGATCAGAAGGATGTATCCTAACGTTTGTCATTCCACGCCCCGAGATAGGCTTGTCCTTGGACAAAATCAACTCGTGAGTGGGGAGTTCGATGAATTAGTCGAACCAATCCTTATCATTTTATCCTTCGAGTCTATGAGAGTTCGGTTATCCCAACTAACCATCAAAATAATGTTTCCCATGAACGGCATGATGGAAAAGAAATGCGAAAGAGAGAACTGGACGTTAGTCACACTCACTAGGAAACAAAAGAACGCCATAAGCCTCCATACATTCGGCCCAACTTGGCCTAAGCACATGCTAAAATGGTAACACATGTCAAAAATCACGAGGTCTATCGGAGGTTCAAGCCCATAGGTGAATGAGTAAGTGTAGATAAAAGAGAAACAAGGCCTGTGGCTAGAAATTCTTTCGTTCTCCGAAGGAACGTGAAAGGTGACTTGGCCATCCCAATGACAATCACAAAGGATTAGGGAAATATATTCTTCACAAACAAGGGAGTATATGTTGTCGACATGAGAACTCCAAAATTATCCCAACACCTTATTCCATGCCTCAAACCCCCTCATAATCTAAACTTTTGGGAAGAACCTCTAGGATCAAAAACTTAGAGCGTTGCTTCCCCTTCCTGTCTTCGTCAGGTTTGGAAGCTTTCTTCTCAGAAGTGGTAGAAGATGAAGCTCTTACAGAAATAGCATGAATCAAAGTATGGGGTTTTATTGAAATGATTACGAAGCACCTCTAGCTATAGGCATTAAAGGTTGGTCAGCGCTGAAGAAGGGTCAAAATCTTGAGAATCCATGAGATTAGTAGAATAGAAGATGAGAAATGAAGGGTCAAGGGGAAAGTTAGTGATACAAGAAGGCAATGAAGAAGAGGATTTTCAGAGGAATTTTAAGTTAATTAGGAGGACCATAGCTAGGTATATATAGGCGAAAAACTTTTCCTTTCATAATCGCTAAAATCAAAAAGAGTTCCTATCATAGGTGATCATCATGACCCTGGGAACTATAAGAGATGAAGGAGTCAATGAGAGGCATCCACGTGTCTTAATACATTAAATATGGCCTGAGCATGGGTTACATCAATCTTAATGACAAAGTCCTATTGAAATTTTTTTCTTGCTAGAGAAGGATTCTAAGTAAGACTAACTCCCATAAAAAGACTAACACTTATCGAGCATTCATCGTCGAATTGCCTGACAAGTGGGGAGACTATTAGTATTGGTAAAATTTATCCTTTTCACGTGACAAAAGGGACCCAAGAATGGATATGGATGGCAGAAAATGTTACCGAGTTCGATAACCCTTTCTGTTTCAGAACCTTTGACTATTGGATGAATGTGCATTCGAAGAATGAATGTGCGCACTCGAAGACTCAGTCAACCGCGGTCGGAGATCGTGGATATTGGGCGTTAGACTGATGTGATTACCACTATCGAGGATTTCACTACTCACTACCTAATTTCTTGGTGTGATGTCCCAAAACTCGAAGCGGCAATGTTCTCCCCCCACTACTATAAAGACATCCTCCTTCTTCGAGAAGGGATCATCGAATAACAAAGAGAAAAAAATATTCATTAGAAAATTATCAACAATCTTCTTTATTTAACGTTGTCGTCAAGCTTTGCTCAACCATTGCAAAGTTCAATCACATTGTAGCTGATACGACCTATTAAAGCTCGTCCATAATAAGATTTTTCTTATTATTGCATTTATTTAATTTCATTCATTATCAGTTTTCTAGCTCGAAATCTAGATCGAACTGATTACTTACGGCCCTTAAATACAAATTTAATTATTTTTTCCAAAACCAAATTTTAGGTCAAACACCCTTCTCTAAGGCTCTTCTTCCAAATTCCTTTAAAAATACAAGGTTCAAATTGAAAATAAAAGTTTAACGCAACTTATCTAATGTAAACCAAGTATATGTTTTATATTATACATGTATATCCCTTTTTAGTCTAGTGAATGAAACATCTATCAATAAAAATACATTCGCTAAATAATCTCATTACGATTTAGTTCTCATATTATAATATCGTCGCTATAGTTCCAGTATAGCTTGTTCCCTAACCAAACGACCCCTTAGATTTTTAACCATTATGGGAATACCCCTTGGGAATAAAATTGGAATATGTAACTATTAAATAAAATAAAAGATCCTTTTAAATCTAAGATTATAAAGTATTAAAGCGAATTACAGTCTATTCGGTTTCACGTAAACTACCTCTGATTATTTAAGATCCTGATTTTTGTATAATTGGTTAAACTTATGTATTGATGAAGATATATCTAAAGGCAAACTTGATTTGTTTTAAGCAAACATAAGCTTACACATGCAAACTAAGCAACATTAATAATTGGTCATTCACAAACTTTTGGATCGGTAGACATGGGAAATCAAGTTTCAAAACCTTTTTATATAAATAACATGATTATTGGTTTATTTCAAAAGTATCAGATTTATTTACTTTTATAGCATATTTAAAATTTAAATATGATTTTCACAATAAATACTAAAGCACAAATTAAGGATCAGTTACCTAATTTACCAAAAAGCTAGTACCAAAAAAGAAGAGTTATAAACCCTTCCTCTTGCAATTCTCTCTTTCTATTTCCCAAACCCCTCCCCCATCCGTCCAATTTCATCACCATTTTTCATCCCTTTTCCAAAAGGAGATTCAACACACATATGTATTAAGACTTATTGTTTAAAGAGAAAGTTACACGCCTAAGCATTTTTTTAAAAATATTTAAGAAAATAATATCATTTGTTGTTTATTCCAAAAATGGCAGATTTTTTTACAATATTAGCATATGGTATAAATTATGCACACAATTAATGAGGCACAAATTATGGAATCAGTTACACTATTTCCTCTTATGTTATATCATAAATTCCGTCGGCTATCTCCTCTTGTTTTCTTCATTTCACTTGAAATATATTCTAATCTCACACACACACACACACACACACATTTATATATATATATATATATATATATATATATATATATATATATATATATATATATATATATATTATAGGTGTATAAATAGTATTTATATAGTATATTACTTGGACTGATTCCATTCTAAAATGTATTCTAAATATATTCTAATCATATTTACAGATGATTTAGTGCATAAGAAAAAGTTCATATATATTAAAAGATTAATGCATTCATCTTTTCCCATTTTTATCTTTTTGTATTAATATTTGCAATAGCAACTAGAATGGACGAAAATAAGCCACAAGTATAAGAAGATACTTTGTATATTCAGTTTTCTTTTTTAATTTTTTCAGGGTTTATGAAATATAATATAGATATATAGTTGTATAAATATTATTTATATAGTATACTACTTGGACTGATTCCATTCTAAAATGTATTCTAAATATATTCTAATCATATTTACAGATGATTTAGTGCATAAGAAAAAGTTCATATATATTAAAAGATTAATGCATTCATCTTTTCCCATTTTTATCTTTTTGTATTAATATTTGCAATAGCAACTAGAATGGACGAACATAAGCCACAAGTATAAGAAGATACTTTGTATATTCAGTTTTCTTTTTTAATTTTTTCAGGGTTTATGAAATATAATATAGATATATAGTTGTATAAATATTATTTATATAGTATACTACTTGGACTGATTCCATTCTAAAATGTATTCTAAATATATTCTAATCATACTTATAGATGATTTAGTGCATAAGAAAAAGTTCATATATATTAAAAGATTAATTCATTCATCTTTTCCCATTTTTATCTTGTTGTATTAATATTTGCAATAGCAACTAGAATGGACGAACATAAGCCGCAAGTATAAGAAGATACTTTGTATATTCAGTTTTCTTTTTTAATTTTTTCAGGGTTTATTAAATATAATATAGATATATCATTTATATACGATGTATTACAATAGTAATATACAAGTATATATTTTATATATAATAGTTATACAACAATAATATATTTTGTATAATGTAATATTTATACGATAAATATACGGCAGACTAAATCATAAAATTATTATATGCCCAAAATACATCATATATCACTACGAATATCCAAATAATTATCTATATGTATATATTAGTTATATACGATGTATATAATATAATAGTAATATACAAGTAGTATACTATATAAATAATATTTATACAACTATAATATATTCTATACTATATATATATACTTATTATTTTTAGGAGTATAAAAGGAATCAAATACAAAAGAAAATAAACATGTAAAGAAAACCTCCCATCATGTTCCCATATTTGAAAATCATCGCTTTTCTTCATTAAAAAAAGATAAATTAAAAGGGAAAAACCAAAAAGGAAATAGAAAATGAACAGTAATATGGTCTAATAGTTGTACAATCTTGTTCCCTATAAATCAGCTAAATGGAGTAACTTATCACATTAATTATTTTTTGGCAATTTTAGAACTTTCACTAAAAATAAGCAACGGAACATGGGAGGGATTGAGAGGTCCATTAATTAATTGATTATGTTTCTGTTAGAAATGTAGATAATTAGCTGCCACTTTTGTTAATTACTTATTCCTGCTAGGACTCTGAAAATTTTTCTTAAAAATTGACTAATTATTTTTTTACCGTTGGTAAGTAAAGTTTATTATAGACTAATTACTGTAACTGTCCCAACAAAAATTGCCTAGAGGGTAAATGATTAATGTACATTCTTTTTACAAAATTTTATAACCTGTGGAGATGTGGGAGTACAGAAACCGTCATCATGTTTTATATATCTCGCTTTGATTCTGGAAAATGAGATTCATAGATCTAGATAGAGTTTCAGGAAGAGTATGTGTACGTAGCCGATCACATTAGAGAGTTTCAGGAAATTGGTGTTCCAAGTGTGGGTGCAACTTCCACTGTCTTATTCTCCATTTTTTTTTCTCATTTATTCTTTAATTACTTGGTTTGGTAGTAAACATCCAAATATGATTCTTAAAAGAAATATAAAAATGCAATAAAACGCTTGTTTTAATGGTATTTCGCAGAATTAGTTGCTAGATCTCCACTTAGAGTTACATTAACCAGAATTAGAATAATTTCGAAAATTTAAGAGAATTGACAAGCTGCCAGAACACTTCCATCCATCATCAGAACAAGACTGCATTACTCATGTTCTTTGTTATTCACCTCACAAGTGGTATGAGCAAATACTCTGCATAGAAAAGCTGCCAGCCCAAAAAGAAAAATTTAAATGTATCGAATATACACAAACGAGGATGAACTAAATGAGCAAGGTAAGCCACATTGAGGATTAAAATTAAGGTGCAAAACTCTAAAGGCAGACTCAAGCCTAAACTTGTAGTGATATTGACAAAGTACTCTTCACCATTTTAGTGCAAAATATTCGTTATTGATGCTACAGTATGTGCCACTTGCTTTATGCATGATGACAATTACTTTGACATTATCAATCGCTAGTGTCTCCTCCTCTATACACGTTACAACTCTTTGAAAATTTAAAACAAACAAATATTTGCTGCCGCAGCAAATTTCTTTTCCCCCATCAATGCAAATGTTCTTCTCTTTCCTCAGTCGAGTTACGGAACAGTACTTATTACCGAGACTTGATCTTGAGAATAAGGCTGGTCAATATCCAATACTATACAATTTAACCACCTCATGTTGCTCCAAATTTTTATTTGGCTAACAGCATCAGATGGTTCTAATTAACATTACTTCCCAAGACCAAGTTTGGATAAGACGTCATATGAAAGGCTCTGCAGGTCGGTAATTGACAGCCGGCTACACTAATGACACTAGTAATTAACGCCAAATCACTTTCGATTTAGGGCAATTACAAAAACTCAACATGACAGAATATCGAGCTTCAATTTAATGTAAAAGAAATATTACAAGAATATAATTATCATATTTAAAATTGAAAAAGAACCAATATGAAGTTCAACCACAGGATCCTCTGGTGGATGTCATGTGAAACACCAAGTCAAGCGACTACATAAGTGCATACATATTTGTACTTGTCACATGTGTCTAAGCATGTTGCAATGAGAGATTAGCATTTGATAATTTTATTAAACTCGAGCAAGTGCAGGCAAATCAAAGGTAAACTGGTTTTACAACCAAACATATGGCATATGCAACAATACAGCCCGATGCACTAAGCTCCCGCAATGCGCGGGGGTCCAGGGAAGGGCCGAACCACAAGGGTCTATCGTACGCAGCCTTACCCTGCATTTCTGCAAGAGGCTGTTTCCACGGCTCGAACCCGTGACCTCCTGGTCACATGATATGCAACAATACAGCTAGATAAGATTATATTGACTTGCTTTACATGCTGAATGGGCCACAGTTTCGAGCTAATGTGCATTTTGCATGACTTGGTTGCATTATCCACAAAGCTAGAAGAGATCTTACCTTCCATATGAACATGTAAAAAGATGTTATTGCCGCTTTTCTACTGAAATCAATTGATTTGGCTCGAGTCCAAAGTAAAAGAGCCAAAGCAGCATGACCAACAACCTGATCATTGCAAAATAAGCATGAATGTCAGTGCAGGTCATTTGGAAACTCAAATGTTAAACAAGACCAACCTATAAAACTGTAATCAAACGTTGGTAAATCTCACTATTGCTTCAGTAATTTTGAAAAACTTTCTGATTTTCCTATTTTGATTAAATTATTTGTGGTGATAACTTATACTCTGATATCTCAAACAAAAACAGGAGCAAGGAACTGAAGCCCCAATCCACTGCCCCATTGAGGTTATCTGGAAGATGTAAATTCAGAGCTAAGAAAATGAAAGCAAGTAAAGTACGAAATAAAGTGGAAATTAGGAATAATAGCAGTATGGAGGAAAAAATGGAAGAAAAGCTATAACAGAGAAAAGACAAGATCTACCTTTTCTTTGCTCTCCTTGAAAATGGTGTCGAGGTTGCTTCTCCAATTTACAACCCACACTCCACTAAGACAGGAGAGCAAAAAAGGAAGATGCCCCCACAGGATATTGGAAAGGGGTGAGATGGAAAAAGAGAAATAGAAAGGTATGATGCAATAAGAACAGAAGGGTGAAATTTCACTATATTCTGTTGGAAGGATCTGGCAATAATCGTCTTTTTTTTTAATGAAGAAATGTAGAAATAATCCTCATTAATTGCTACAGCATGCACCCTTATTTCTTTTTCAAGTAAACAAATGAAATAACAGACTTCAGCCATTGCCGATAACTACGTGCTGAGAATGAGAGAAACTTTTCCTTTTCAACCCAACTAATAATCCATTTTCCCCTGCTTTTTCTGAAAGTTAAAAATCCAAAAGCTGAAAATTCGTGATACTGAATTGAAAATGCAGACAGATGAATGAAATGACTTCTAATTTGGGTATGCTAACCCTTTTATTTGGACTTTTGTGAAATATAAGCCACAGAAGGCAGATCAGATGTACCATCTTGCTGGGTAGGGAGGAAGTCTTTATGTATATTGAGTCATTACTGTTTCAGTAACAGCTTGTCTTTAGCGATTTGCCTACTTACAAAATTTCTTTTTCGATAACTAACAATCTCTCTATAAAGCAATTATACGAGTTCAAGGTGCATTACAGTAAAATATTTGCTCCAGATGTTGGAAGAAGTTGCACCCACTACAATGGCAACAAGATAAGCCATTTCGAGAAGAGATATACAAATCCAAAAGACCTGCCAAAAGTGTAATAAGTATAGTCAGGTAAAAAAGACGACAGAATAAAATAAAATAAATTCCTTAAGACCTTGGCTATACTTTTGGTACTTACCTTCTCTTGACCCAAGCGCACAGTAAAAGATTGAATTCCGAAAATCTTGTCACCAACAATATCAGGTATATCCTACAGTATCATGTGAAAATTGGATATGACTTTCTGTAGCTTCGATGTTTTGTAGATAACAAATGATCACATTTCAGGCTATGAAGCTAGAGAGAAATTAGTTTCGTAAATTTGTTATGTGTTTTACATTTTTGTCTTACGTCGATCTATACTTATAAAACAAAATTTCAGTTTTCCATTTATGATCTCTTTGAGTAACACCGTGTTATTCAACAACAACAACAACAACAATGTCAGTGTAATCTCACAAGTGGGTTCTGGGGAGGGTAGTGTGCACGCAGACCTTACCCCTACCTTGTGAAGGTAGAGAGACTATTTCCGAAAGACCCTTGGTTTAGAAAAATCATAGACACAATATAATTGGAAAGAAATAAATCAATGGAGAAGCCATGTAAGAAGAAGCAGTAACAAGACAACCAAAGCAAAAAAAGAAAAAAAGAAAAAAAAGAAAAAAGCCATAATATTCAGCATCATGACAGAAATCTGTTCTTTAGTGATGGAAGCAGCTCTCTTTTGTCAAAAGGGGAGTATCCAATAAGGATAATAAGTTCAACCAAGAAAGTAGCTGATGTCTGCATATCATTAATGCAGTGTTCTAGCCAGCTCTCAAGCGTTACATGCATTACCAGATGACTCAACTTGTGATCATGTCTGAATATATACAGCGACGCAATACAAATCGTTTTCAAGTTAACCGCCAGATACTAGGTAGTTCGAAGGAAGACTTCCTCCCACAATTTTAATTAGTTTCAGCCTATGTTGCGCGGACTCTCCAAAATGTAGCCGCACCCGTGTCAGATCCTTCAAAAATGCTCTACTTTTGGAGGATCCGATACGTATCCGGCCACATTTTCGGAGAATGCGAACAACATAGGTTTCAACTTTCATCCCATTAACCTGATACAAGGATGCCCTGTCCTTGAGATTCTGCCAGTTTTAAATAACTTGAGCTCAGATTACTTTTGTTGGAGGAGGTAGATTCTTGATTTTTACCCAGTTTGTTAATAAGTTGGCATCCCATTAACCTGATACAAGGATGCCCTGTCCTTGAGATTCTTCCAGTTTTAAATAACTTGAGCTCAGATTACTTTTGTTGGAGGAGGTAGATTCTTGATTTTTACCCAAATTGTTAATAAGTTGGTAGAGGATATAGCCGCTGCAGTGCTGATCTGAAGCTGTACACAAAACCCATGCCATGATAGTGGAGTTTACAAACTCCTGATTATGATAGGTATTAGGAGTCACTCCTTGTATTTAACAGTTTTCTTCCCCTTTTCTTTGATTAGCAAAGATTTAAACTTCCCCACATAACTCCTATGCAAAAGCTATATTTTGACTTTTGGAATTGGTAAATCCTTCCTGGGTGAGTTTAGTACCTGGAATTGTTGAATGATAAGGAATTATGTAGCTGTACTAAATTTAAATTATAGATGCAAAAGTCCTACTACAAAGAATTGGCTTGCGTAGCTCACAAAGGCACTCTTGCCAACAATTTGTTGGGCTTAACATTAACTCGAAAAACTTATACACTATAATAAATACATCTACTATAAATATTAACACTCTACACTCGTATAAGGATCAGCCTCCAATATTTTGAAGGAAAAAACAATAAAGATTTTAGCTAGAACACATTACAATACAACACAAGTTTTACAAGAGTTACTAGATGCTCTTCCAACTATTATAGAGGCTCCGTTATATAGGGAATGAAAAACTCCTACAACTTACACTAGTAAATTTACATAACAGTGGAATGAAAATACATGACAAGTTGTTTTCCACAATCCAAGTGGAGGAGATCACACATAAAGGACATTTTCACATAAAAACTTAATGATAGAATAGTAGTGAGGAATCTCTTATATTATAGAGATATATTAGGTAATGGACAAGACATAGGATAGAGTGTGAAATCTTTTCATGAGCTAGAGAACAAGACATGGGATAGATGTTTTTTATGGAAAGAGCTAGTGGACAAGGCATGGGATACTGGGATTTTTATGGAAAAGAAAACCAAGAGAGGGGAAAAACATGGAATAGTGGGAAGTTTTTGTCAAGACATGGCAAGACAAGAGATAGTGGTCTTATAAGTACTTTGGATTTTAGTGGGAAAAAATAGGATTTTAATGGATAATTTTGGTGAGGTTCAAATGGCTTAAGGTTGTAATGTCCTTCAATCCACCACTCTTCGCCATGCTTTTGTTTGAATTTTGCTTTATATCTCTATCTTATCTTTTCTGATCTTGTGAAATACCTTTTGCTATGTGATGGTTCCATATGATATACTTTTTTCTCTTTCCCCTTTTATTGGGGAACATTTGATGGTATATTTAATGTACCACCAAGACTTAAGGGTAAGTTCTATGGAGTGGTCGTTAGACTGACTATGTTGTATGGGGCGGAATATTGGCCAGTCAAGAACTTTCATGTTCAGAAGATGAAAGTAGTAGAGATGAGGAGACTGAGATGGATGTGTGGGCATACAAGAAGAGATTTGATTCGGAATGAGGATATTTGGGACAAGGTAGGAATGGCCTTCGTGATGGATAAGATGCGGGAAGCAAGGCTGAGATGGGTTGGACATGTGAAGAGGAAAAGCATAGATGCACCATTAAGGAGGTGTGAGAGGCTGGCAATAGTAGGGCTGAGGAGAGGTAGAGGCAGGATGAAGAAGTATTAGAGAGAGGTGATTAGACAGGACATGACACATATTTAGCTTGATGAGGACAATGACCCTTGATAGAAGGGCGTGGAGGTCGAGGATTAGGACATAAAGAGGTAGTCGAGCGTACGACTTTCTATCATCTTGCGATTGTCACCACTTTTCAATCTTGTAATTATAGTATCATTCGCCGAGGGTCTATTTGGAACCAGCCTCTCTACCCCAGGGTAGGGGTAAGGTCTGCGTATACACTACCCTCCCCAGACTCCACTAAGTGGGATTATAATGGGTTGTTGTTGTAATTATAGTATCATTCTCGTATATTCTTATTCTTAGATTTTTATTACTACCAATTGTTTTTATTACTTCGGTTTTCTTATTAACTTGTGATAAGTTGGTATTTTTTCCAACTTCTCTTATGCCTTTTAATAGAGTTATGCCCCAGTTGATGTGATTAATGGACTAATTATGTTTTGAATGATATAATTGCAGGCCATGGAGTTGGGTGAGAATTAAGATATTGAAAGTCATCAAATACTTGCAAGATAACCATCAAATTCAGGCCAAAACTGAAGAAGAAAGCTAAAGGAATAAAAGTCCATCCAACGTGGGCCACGCAAGTCACCCACGCATTTGGAGAACTTGGAGGCTAAAAGTTAGAGTTCTGGAAGTGGCCACGCATCCTGCGTGGACCACGCAGCTTGGTCACGCATCCTGCATGGGCCACACAGCTTAGCCACACACTGAGAGATGAAGAATAGAGCATTGAGCCGCGCATCTTGCATGGGCCACGCAACTTGGCCACGCCGGACCCGACGAGGATAAATTTGTCCAACTTTTCGAACGAGAATAAATGGTACTTTTTAGGTCTTTTCTGAGTAACTTTGACAAAGAGGACTATTGTATGAGCGGTTGTGAGTTTTCCTGAGGGTTAACAAGTGACATCACAGTTTCTCAATCATCTTCTCCATTACCATCAATGATAGGATTTCAAGATAATTTGATTATTTCTTCGAGCTAAATTCATTAGCTAGGTTTGTGAATCCAGAGTGGTGTTATGACTATGGGTTATTAATATAGATTCGTCTTTGATTAAATATTGTGTTATCTAATTGCTCCATAATTTCTTGCATGATTTGGTGGTTGCAAACACTAAATTAACGCCTATCACACTCAGTTCTAACTTGGAGAAGTGGAACCGAGTTTAGGTATAAAGCAATTAGCAAAGAATTGGGTGGATTAAGGAATTAATCTCATCTCAATTAATAGAACCAAACTAGGAATACGGAGATTCTTACTTGGGCATTAACAATTGTATTGCATAGAACTATAAATAGCTTGGAAAGGCATTTGTGAGTAAAAACCTCCTAGTGTTGGAAAATACTAAGTTGGTATTATAGATATTGTTGTCATAAAACATGTTTGACATTATCATGCACAGTAAAATCACCTCCAGAATATAGCTTGACATGACTTCAAGATCAGTGACCTGACAAAGTTGTCATGACTTTAGCAGGAGTAATACTCCTGCTCCAGATTGACATGTACTTACGTCAGTGTTTTCCAGGCTTGGACAGATCAACAGTTGGCAGCTTAGCATTAAGCTTCAGGATGAAGACGAAAATCATTTATGGCTAGTAGTTCTTAGTTCTTACAAACTTAATGTATAATTCTGAGCAACGATTGCATAGCTTTTAGCCAAAATTTACTGAAAGTGGCATTTATCAAAATGTATGGATGTACATCTAAGATCACATAAAATTGTTACTTGTTCAAGGCCATCATAACTTTTAACCCTTTGGATTAATCTTTTATCTTCCAGCTGTGTCTTAAGAGTGGATCAAGGTGTCACATTCATTTTCTTAGGATTTGTGATAGATGTCAATCACTATCGCTTGTATCATATCTTGCTATACATGACGCTCCCATTCCAGAACTCTGTTCTAGACATACATTCACTTTGGTTTCTTACTTGTGTCAAGAACTTCATGCTAGGGTGGTTAGTGTTGTTTGAGTTTTAGATGGGGTGAGGTACCTAACAGTTTTACCCGACTCTTTGAAAACAGCAGTTTTAAAACAAATCATTTTACATGGTTCGTACTATATAGTTGGCTATACACTAGTTAGATACATGATAGAGAAGTGAATTTGTCCGTGTAGTTTTTACTGTGAAAGCAAAGTAACAAATTTGACTCACTTTGTTTCTTCTTCTCAAAGAACATCTAGTCATCCATAGCAGCTATTTTCTTCTTATGTCATATAAAATAAGTCTCTTTCTCGTAGATATTAAAACAACTAATCAGGATTAGAGAGCATATATTTACCTTGAATAATGCTATAACAACTGAGAAAAAGCTCATGAATGCTGTTGCAAATATCAAAGGTCTTGAAAGGACAGCTGGTCTTCTGTACACATAAGTCTGAAAATTGAAATTACTTTTATCAAGAAATGAGAGAAGAGCACTATAAAGTTAAAGTTGATCCTGGTAGTCTATGACTTAAGCATATTTGATCTAGTTATTAGTTGACGCAAATATATATCTACAACAGACTAACAACTATTAATTGTTAATATTGAGCAGCTAAAAATCTGACGATTAAGAACAATACCCAACGACAAAGATATGAGTTTTCACATGAACTGGATCCTTTTCTTTTCCTCCTCTATTTTTAATTAAATGAAGTCGAACAATTACATAACAGATGCAAGGTGTTCGGTCCTTACCAATAACATCAAACATGTTCTGACAGCCATACTAGTTGAAATTTTAGGTCTTCATATGGTACAGTAAGCACTTTAACTATGCATTCTCTTTGAAGACAAAACAAAAAGATAACTGTAAATTGTAGAAATAGTAAAGACCTGAATATGCAAATAAAAGGCTATCTGAACTATCACTGCTCGTACAGCAAAGATGCACATTGCAGCAACCAAGGGAAATCTCTTCCATCTCAAAAGTGGCAGCTGAAAATGTAGCAGCATTTTGAAAAGCAACAATCAGAAACACTTCCTGAGATATCATACACAATTTACTGATCTTACAGCCATTCATACCATGGAAGTGAAATTATCCAAGTTAGAGAACTCTCTGGACAGCATCTAATTCACCACCCTCTCCTAAGCTTCATTTCTTACATATAACATTTATTGCAACCCACTTACTGTCATGCACTCTGGGAAAGCAATTATAATTAAATGTGGTGATGAGGTGATGAATATTCTCCCTTATTATTGCTTTCCCCTTTTTACCAGATTGTAACAATACAGCAACAGCTAATGAAACAAGTGACAAAAATACAGATCTGATATAATAATTTAAAGCAAAACTAAAGAGGAGAGACCGGATTATACTTATACAGTCTAAGCAACAATTTGCAGGAGGAATCTTCTAACACTCTTTGAAGGTAAAATATGATGGTAAAATCTGCAATAATTTTGCTATAAACTGGTTGCATTAGACATTATGCTGTAACTTGGACTCCTTTGTCCAAGATTATATAACATTCTTTCCGTTTTGAAATGACCCAAATAATTTGACACCATACACTACTTTAATAGCTTTACAATACTCAACAATACTTGAAACGATTCAAATTTTAAACTTCAATGTGATGTTTCCTCTATCGGACTAACTTCTCAACCACTATTTTATTAGCTTCTTCCACTACTACTGTGAGAATGCACGGTAGAAAAATCTTATTGATCTTCAATTTAATTATAATACAATGTGTCCTATTTATACAATACATATCATACTCCTATTCTATGTGGAACTAGGACTAATTCATATTATTTACATAATTATCTAGCACTCCCCCTCAAGCCGGTGCATACAAATCATATTTATCGAGCTTGTTACATATGTAACTAATACGAGGACCAATAACGGACTTGGTGAAAATATCTGCAAGCTGATCATTCGACTTCACAAACTCTGTAGCAATATCTCCTGAGAGTATCTTTTCTTTGACGAAGTGACAGTCAATCTCAATGTGTTTAGTTCTCTCATGGAACACCGGATTTGATGCAATATGAAGGGCAGCTTGATTATCACACACAAGTTCCATCTTTTTTATCTTACCAAATTTCAACTTATTAAGCAAAAGTCTGATCCAAACTAGCTCACATGTTGCCACAGTCATTGCTCAATATTCTACTTTCGCACTAGACCGAGCAACCACATTCTGTTTCTTGCTCTTCCAAGACACCAAATTACCTCCTACTAAAACACAATATCCAGACGTAGAACGTCTATCAGAAGGTGATCTTGCCCAGTCAGCATCTGATTACCCAATAATTTGCTCATGACCTCGATCTTCAAACAATAATCCTTTGCCTGGAGCTGATTTTATATATTAAAGAATACGGACAACTGCATCCCAATGACTATCACAGGGAGAATCCAGGAACTGACTTACCACACTCACAGGAAAGGAAATGTCAGGTCTAGTCACTATTAGGTAATTTAATTTACCAACCAGCCGCCTATACCTTGCAGGATCGCTAAGCGGCTCCCCCTGCCCTGGTAGAAGTTTAGAATTCGGATCCATAGGAGTGTCAACAGGCCTACAACCTATCATTCCTGTCTCATCAAGAATGTCTAAGGCATACTTCCGTTGTGAGATTACAATACTTGAGCTAGACTAATCAACCTCGATACCTAGAAAACACTTTAATCTGCCCAGATCTTTAGCCTGAAAGTGCTGAAAGAGATGCTTCTTCAACTTAGTAATATCATCCTGGTTATTGTCAGTAATAACAATATCATCAATTTAAACCACCAGCTAAAACACAGAGTGATCAGCTTCACTACGAGTCATGCCAAACTCCTGAATAATTGTGCTGAACTTACCAAATCAGGCTCGAGGGGACTGTTTCAAACCATATAGTGACTTGCGCAATCCGACATACAATGCCACTAGACTCCCCCTGAGCAACAAAACCAGGTGGTTGCTCCATATAAACCCCATCCTCAAGGTCACTGTGAAGAAAAGCATTCTTAATGTCCAACTGATAGAGATGCCCATGGCGAACAGCAGCCATGGATAGAAAAAGGCGGACTGATGCTATTTTAGCCACGGGAGAGAAAGTATCACTGTAATCGAGCCCAAATATTTGAGTATACCCTTTGGCAACAAGATGAGCCTTAAGTCGATCAACCTGGCCATCTGGACCAACTTTGACTGCATACACCCAACGACAACCAGCAATCGATTTACCCGAAGGAAGAGGAACAAGCTCCCAAGTACCACTCGTTTGTAAAGCAGACATCTCGTCAATCATATCTTGTTGCCACCCTGGATGAGACAGTGCTTCACTTGTAAACTGAGGGACGGAAACAAAGGACAAAGATGATACAAATGCACAATGGGCTGATGACAGACGATGGTAACTTAAACAGACATAATGAGGATTAGGATTAAGTGTGGACCATATACCTCTCCGTAGTGCAATCGGTTGACTAAGAGTAGACAAGTCCGTAGTATTAGCAGGGTCAGGTGCATGCCGTGAATCAGCTGGGCCTGATGCTGGGCGCGGACGACGATGATAAGTCGGGAGTAGTGGCACTGGAGAAGGTTGAACTGGACTAGGTGGTGGAACTGGAGCTATAGGTGGTGGAATTGGAGCTATAGGTGGTGGAACTGGAGATATAGGTGGTGGAACTGCCAACTGGAGCTGTAGGTGGTGAAGCTGCAGTAATAGAGAAAGATGAATGGGAGACAATGACTGAATCTCCAAAAGATGAAACTGGTAGCACCTTAAAAATATCTAAGTGATTACCTGGACTTGTGAAGTATGATTGCGTTTCAAAGAAGGTAACATCAGCAGACATAAGATATCGCCGGAGGTCAGGAGAATAGCATCGATATCTCTTTTGTGTTCTCGAGTAACCCAAAAATACGCACTTAAGAGCACGAGGAGCTAACTTATCTTTTCCTGGAATAAGTTTATGAACAAAACACGTGCTCCCAAAGACACGGGGTGGAGGAATGAACAAAGGTAAGTGGGGAAACAAGACAGAGAATGGAACTTGATTTTGGATAGCTGAAGATGGTATACGATTAATAAGATAACAAGATGTAAGAACTGCATCCTCCAAAAACACAATGGAACAAGAACTGCATCCCCCCAAAAACGCAATGGAACATGAGATTGTATGAGTAGGGTACGAGCTGTTTCAATAAGATGTCTATTCTTTCTTTCAGCTACCCATTTTGTTGGCATGTGTACAAATAAGATGTTTGATAAATAATCCCACGAGAGTTCATAAATTGCTGAAATGGGGAAGACAAATACTCTAGGACATTATCACTACAAAATGTGCGGATAGAAACCCCAAATTGATTTTGAATTCCAGCGTGGAAGGTCTGGAAAGTAGAAAATAACTCAGATCGATTTTTCATCAAAAATATCCAAGTGCACCTGGAATAATCATCAATGAAACTGACAAAGTAGCGTAATTCCAAGGGAGAACTAATCTGACTAGGACCCCAAACATCTGAATGGACTAAAGTAAAAGGTGACTCTGCTCGATTATCAAGACGCCGAGGGAAATGAAAGCGGGTATGCTTACCGAGCTGACATGACTCACACTCTAGAGTGAACAAGTGAGATAAGTGAGGTACCATTTTCTGAAGTTTTGACAAACTGGGATGTCCCAACCGTTTATGTAATAAATTTGGTGAATCAGTAACAAGACAAGTTGTTGAAGGAAGACAAGATGTGAGTCCATGTTATTTTGCAAGGATAAGGTAATAAAGTTCATATGATTCACGCCCGGTACCAATGATCCGCTCTGTACTGCGTTCCAGTATAAAAACAAGGTCATCAAGAAATAAAACCGAGCATTTAAGTGATTTAGCTAAGCGACTAACGGCTATGAGATTAAAAGGACTACCGGTAACATAAAGAACTGAATCTAAAGGTAAGGAAGGAAGTGGACTTGCTTCACCTATTCCAGTTCCCATGGTTTGAGACCCGATGGCCATTATGGCTGTTGGGAGAGATTGAGAGCATGAAATAGTAGTGAAAAGAGATTTGTTACACGAAATATGATCAGATGCACCTGAATCAATGACCCAAGACTCGGAGGTTGAAGATTGGGAGACACAAGTCACGCTACTATCTGTTTGAACAACGGAAGCTATCCCTAAAGATGTCTGTTTACATGTTTTGTACTAAAGGAACTCAATATAATCCGGTAAAGAAACCATCTGGATTGCATTGGATCCAACGGATTGTGAGTCAAAGGCTTCTGATACGAATGCCATTATAATGTTTATGCCGGAAAGAGCAAAAATTTTCTGGGAATTACTGTTCACGCCGAAAAATATAAAAGTGGTCAGAATTTGATTTAAATTAGATGGGTAGGCTCGGAATTGTGAGGAGAGCAAACTGTCCTGAAGAAGCTTCATGAAAAACATGAGCGGAAAGTAGCCCACGCGCCGGCGCATGGGTCGGAACCCTCGCCGTAAAAGTTTCTGTTGCCGGCACGTGGAGGCACGTGGCAGCTTTTCTGCCAGAGAAAATTTAAGGGGTTGGTCGCCGGAGGATGATCTACCTCATGGTGGTGTTGGTTTTTGCACAACACCGATAGAAAGTGACTTTCAATTAGATAGGCCTTAGGTCACCGGAAAAATTGCACGATGACTAAGTTCTTTCTTCCCGGTTACGCTAGAATGACGCACAGCGATCTTTTCTCACTAATGCTCTGATACCATGTAAAAATGCACGAGAGAAAAATCTTATTGATCTTCAATTTAATTATAATACAATGTGCCCTATTTATACAATTCATATCATACTCCTATTCTATATGGGACTAGGACTAATTCATAATATTTACATAATTATCTAACAACTACTAATATAGTAGAAGTTATATAACCATTTAAACTTCATGTCCAGTCAAGTACTGTTTTATAAAATGGAATAGAGGGAGTATAAACTAGAAGATACTATTTCTACTGGAAAAGACAGAGACTCGGAAGAAATACTTAAAAGAATAAGAGATGCCTGATGACCCAGTCACTTGTATATTTCATCAAATGCATTCACAAAAAATAGTAATGGATGTGAAGTAAAGATACATATTACGTGTTCAGGCTTTGGAAGCAAATTAGAGAGAAAAGATATTCTCTATTTGACTATAAACAAGATAATAGAGATGCACTATTTCCTACACAATCAGGGCCACAACATAGCTGATCATTTCTTTGATAAGAAGCATAGTTAGCTGATCATTATCCAAAGCTTTGTGGAAGTTATAGAATTCTCGACAAGTTATCTGGTTTCAAATTTACCTGCTAAAGAATCACTAAGAGGTAGAGAATTTATCAGTTATACAAGTCTGCCTGTGAGGACCAAATTACTACTGTGAAATGAAACTTCAAAGGCAGTCAAATTGACCCTTCGAAAACGTAGAAGGAAGAAAGGTCAATCACAGAACTATAGGACTATACAAGTTTACCTAGCAAAAAAATCCAAAGACTTAAGAACAAGCAGAAAACTTATTTTGTCACTGATACCAGAAGCCCAGCTTTACCCCTCATGAAAACACAAGCTCTTGGAACCAGTACAAGCTAATCAAATTCAAAGAGGAGAACTGTTAATCAGCAGTTCGGGAGGTCAATAAGATAATAAGTGGATAATAATATGAAGACTTACGAAAGGTATTGTAATACGTGATATCTACCGTGCATAATAGGAAATGCCACCATACCTAGTATTTTTTTTCCCCTATTTGTGGGATAATACAATAGAACCAGATCGTAATAAGGTGTTAAGTGGGCAACCTATCTGCTACATTATGTATAGTTTAATACAATCATGTTCCTCGCAACTCGATGTCAACCAGGGTAGGAAGTTTAAAAAAAATTGCCTACTGTGGAAAAAACTTTTAACCATCAAGATGGAATATACTAGAGCCTTTTATCTACCATAAAACAACTCTTAACTTTTTAATTTACCTGCAACATAGATAATTGCAAGGTCTTTCTAACTTAAGTTACCTACTAAAATCATGACAAGGAAAAACGAAAGAGAAACAGAAGAATAAGAAATGCTGCAACAATATTTTCTTTCCCTTTTAGATTAAAATGATTATTCATGATGTCAAGCTACTCTAAAAAGAACAATCTATATGAGAGAATAAATAAACTCATAATTTTGTTAACCAGTAATTAGCTGTCACAATGAGATGCAACTCACGTTGATTGAGTAGGCAGTTCCTAGTACAAAACTGATGAATAGAGCCCAAAATAAAGGCCAGGAACCAACGATCCATCCAAGCCAAAAACTCTGAAAAGGAGGAGTACGAGGTATTTCTGTAGTCAGGATACGTGTACAGGAATATCTATTGATGAAATTTAATGCTTTGGAAAACAGAAACTTGAAAAATAATAGAATTCTTGCAAGTTCATATGATATGCCACGACTCTTGCAATTAAGATAAGACGATTGTAGAGCAGTAACATAACATCAGCCAATGAAGAATAATTACCCAAGCCCCAAGAATTGAGCAACCAATATTTTTTTAAATTTTTATTTTTTCACACATTGCAACCCATATTTTGGTCTCAGTGACTAAGGATGATACATATCTAATAATGCAGATACACGAATAAGCTTCAAGCTTCATATTTAGAACCCCTTCTTCCTTTAGGCTCAAAAATTATATCACTTACGATTTCGTAACAGAAAAAGAGGAACACAAGATGACAATAGAAACCTGATGTTTTTCCGAGTTTTACAATTCTAATAAAGGGTAGAAATGAGGTCCATCAAAAAAGTACTCTGCGTTTAATCTATTTTACTTCTTATCTTCTCAGAAACTTCAAATAGAATTATAGAAATGCTGCTTTTAAGTATTCTATGACAGTAAAGCACATAAACATACAGCTAAAAGTAAAACCAATAGAACAAAATGTGAAGCTTACATGCCTAAAACAAACACTTGACCATTGTGTTAAGCAGGATATTTAAACTCTGATACTGCTTTAACAGCGAATCCCGTACCCGAACCCCAAAAGATTCTGAGGGACAATAGGGATTGCAATATTCACCAACCCTCACTACTTTCTAACTTTTCTTCTAATTCCATGAAGATTAGGCTGGGCAATCCTGAAGATAAATGTTTACCAAACATATGAATGACAGCAAATAAGAGCCAGAATACGTATTATTTGCAGTTCGAGAAGACAATTTTCTCCATGGTGGTTAAGTACAGATCTTTAAACTCACCAGAATGGCGAAAGACGACACGATAATTACTCCAGTCTGCAAAGAGTATTCCCCTGATGCCAATGGAAGATATGGCTTGTTTACCTGGGAAAAAAAAATATTAAAATTTCACATGCAGAAGTAGAAAAAGTTGCTGGAAAATTTTATATCAACAAAGAAAGAAAAACTAAATATACTCCCAGGAACTTTTCCTTGGAGAAAAAAACATAAACTGCAATCGTCCTTATCACGGACAGATTTCAGGAAAGATTTTATACTGCGTGAGGATTATAATGAAATGACAATTGATTAAAAGAGAATTGCTGTAGGGCCTTTTTCCCAGTAGTAAAACAATTACAGACTTTTGAGAGTTAGATAGTGTATATCTACTGGTTGACAAGCTAGATACTCAAATACCTTCATAAACATTGAGTAAAAAGAGCAGTATTCAGTGAGTTCTAAATGACTTCTCGTGTATCAATATGCTGCCAAAGACGAATCCAGGAATTACAATTAGTATTAGCCTATATAAACCCATGTACCCAGCACCCTCCCTAGCCCAAATATAAAATGACAGAACACAAACATGAAATGTGGCTTCTCGAATTAAGCCTTCATACTGATATCCGAAGCCTGCATGTTCTGCATTCAGAAATTAAATTCACGGAAACTAAATAGAAAAATACCTTGTCTATTTCAATATCAGACAACTGGTTTAAACCAACTATGTAAATATTCATGAATAGGGCAGCAACAATAGCCTGCAACAATATAGTGGATATCAAAATTTGTCATCCCAGATCACATCGTCCGTTGGACTTAAGAATGGTCTTTACCCACCTGTAACATCCCGGTAAAAAATAATGGAGAGAAATCAGAGAACTTCTCAACTGCAAGGAGAGAAACTGAAATTATGCTCAATGCCTGCTCAGAGAAAAGTAATGTAAGTCACTGTTCTAATACTTTTAATCTATCAAAATTCAAAAACAACTATATTCGATTGCATGCGTGTTTGCATAATTATGCCATGAAATTTCAAGCTTTGTCCATTAGGCAGATTCTCTGAAATTAACATCTTTCGACACCTTCTGAAATTAAAAACCTATTCCTCTAGCTACATCTAATGAAATTCATAGTAGTCAAAGTCCAAATATGCATTAATAAAAATTCAATTCTGGGCAAGGCATTGTTGGCTCCATAAATTAAAAGTGGTTAAGACTTATAATGACATAAATAAACACAAATGAATGATGGAGTTTACACAGATAGATAACGAAATAGTATGGCATATCAGATGACATGGAAACAATATAGGAGTTGTGGACCTAACTGTTCCTATTACGGTATGGGGCCGCGAGAACCTGTAGAAAGCATCCACTGCATCATGCACTGAGTTCCATGGACTCTTTGAAGGTTGAGATTCAAGAGGATGTTCAGAGGATGCATGCACCAAAAACCTCTCTTTAAGTTTTCGATCAGTGGGAATAATGCTTCCATAACTGCCTCCAACAAGCTCCTGCGTCATATACTGCCTTTGCAACTTCATAGAAGTGGAATCGTGCTTTCCTGGTCTCTTCCATGCTTTACACTTCAAAACTCGTAATATTGTGCGTGAACCTATTATGTCGCCATGTCGGAGGCATAGAGAGAAACATATTTCAGGGTATTAACAGAATCCAATCTATTTCTCCACTTGGTACTGCATACACATTACAGAAATTTCCTACTTCATAGATTCTAGCTTTTTCAAATCATAAGTGAACACTATACAGTGGAAACAATATACAAAAGCACATTGCATCATCCAAGAGCATAAGTCTTTTCCCAGTATCATCCCAGCAACTACTATCATATTTGCTTGTCTTGTCAAAAAAACAGCACCATATTATTCTTCTCTTGATTTACTATCACTTTTTCTGCCAGAGCTATGACTTCAGCACATAGAATGAACTCAAGATTGAACATATATTCAAATTAAAAGCAAAAGTAGGTGATTTCTTCCCGGCGGAAGCCAAAAACACTAGGTAAATTCTTCTCATCTGCCTAACCTTGAGGTGCAGAGTTAGCTGGTACCTGTGCTAGCAGGTACCGGTGGAATAGTCGAGGCGCGCGCAAAAGCTAGCCCAGACACCACCATCATTAAAAAAATAAAAGGAAAACTGCAAGAAACCCACCACCATCTAAAGTTGCAACACTCAAAAAATTACTGGAACTAATGAACACACAAAGAGCAGGTCCTTAATTAGAAATTGCAATGAGGACATAGACAAATTAATTAGCTATTGAGCCAGGAAAGAGATTCAAATTTTACATGCTTCAAGAAAATACAGATTTCCAACCACACAAAATCATCAAGAAGACTAAAAGACATTAAAAGAAATTCAACACCCAATGTGGAACTAAGAACTTCCAGAGCTTAGAGTCCAGCACTTAGAAACAAACTCAAGATTGAACATATTTTACAATTAAGAAGCAAAATATACAAGAAAACTACATCATGCAAAGCTGAAACACTCAAAAAGTCCAGAAATTCATGAACCCAGTAAGAAATGAGAATGGAGACATAAATAAAAAAATTAGCTAAAACCCCAGCAAAAGGATTCAAGTTTTAATAATGTGCATACTGGTTTTGAGTGGAGAGAACTCTGCTGCAAGTGGAACGGATGGTCTCTGAAACGACCTAATAAGCAAAGACTCCATTTTTTGATTTCTCAAAGGTACCCTAACTTTAACTACCTAATCGTAACTATCTTTAGCTTATTAGAAATCAAATTAATTTGAACTAGAACCTAGCCACCACGTTCTCTCTAGTGAAGTTAATGCATGTATTCTGCTAGTTTAGTTCGGTACACCTAATTTTCTCAGGTGGGTGCCTCAATATAAGCTTCTGAAAATGTGATGCTGGTAGCCATCCCTGTTTTGTCAGTTCAAAAATAAGTGATGAAACCAAAAAATAAAAAAGAGAATCTTGTCGGTTTGGTATTATTAGGAGGTAAATTACATTTTTTAGGACTCAAAATGACTTGGAGCTCAATCCTAATTGGTTAAAATTGACCTGAACTATTACAAAATTGAACCATTACCATTTTACCCTCCATTAAAAAGTGGCATGGTTTCTGTGTTGTTACAAAAGTGGCTCAAAATTACAATTTTGGACTAACGGACCTCATTTTGTGCAATTCTTTATATTTTGGCCCAAGGTCAAATTCTTGGCCATCTTCTTGTCAAAAATCTTGCATATATGTGGACCTTGTTGTAGACCCTTAACATGGTAGTAGGTCTCAAAATATCCATCCATATACATAATGAACGGGAATAAGTACTTTGCAGGAGCCGCCCAAATCTTAAGAAGTGGAGATCTCTCTTAAGCCATGAAAGATACTTGCAAGGACTGGAACTGTCAAGAAAAACTTTTCTTCATGAGCCATCAAAGTAGCAATTTTAAAAACACTAGCACAACTACAATCGATCTTATTGTTGGGCAACACAAATTTGCAAAACCAACATACAAGGAAAGACGTCAGATAAGTCTCAGCTCTAAGTGATTCCTCCACGTCAAGCTCGACAAAGGGGGTATTCTCCTTTGTTGGTTCATGGCAGGAAGCTCACGTCAATATTTTCGAAAGGATTATGATTCAACTTTGGCCTTGTAGTTCGATTCCTTGATGATTTTCGAGGAGGCTTGGCATACCTACCTGGACCTTGAAATCAAAACTCTACCCAATCATAAATGTAGACCACGTGAACATCATCCTTCGTGAGTTGTAGAACGCTGAAAACAAGTACATGCAGCTTCTTAGGAGGAAGGGTTTTCCTTGATTATTTGCTTGTATCTATTGCTTAGTTGAGGGGATAACTTTGTCGTGGAAGGATCCATGCACTGGAATGCCTCTTATTAATTGCAAGTCCCACAAAGAGATGGATAGTTCACCAATAGAGGTAGAAACTATGTTGTTAGATGGACACCAAAGCTCGCAAAAGGCATGAAGGACATTCTCATTATAGTCGTATGTGAACAATGAAGCAAAGATGACGTCATACACCTTGATAAAATCCAAAATATCCTTGTCGCAGGCGAGAACATCTTCTACCCACTCCTAATATTTGGACTATAGCTAACTCCACCAAAGCTGGAGGAGGAACACTCTAAGTGTTGAGACGTCCATCATGATCATGATGAGGAGGACTAGCAGACACGACCTTCTGATAAATTGAGGACTTGAAAAGTAGGACCTTCATACTGGTGGCTTTATCGGAAATTTGTCCAATATATCTTTCGTCTCTTTAGTCAACTATTTTGCAAGATCAAGAGAGGCGTCAAACGTCTTTCTAATAAGGGAAATAGCACCTATCACTGGAGGATAAACTCACATTATGCTTTTTCCTGCTTTTCGTCCTTGAGTTCACATTACTCTTTGAGTCGGATTTCATCTTTGTGGCTCATTTTCCAATACTCATACAATTAAGCATATTTCATCAGTTTTTGGGAATATAATTAAATACTTTTGGACTAAAACCAAAGTACAAAGGCGCTAATAAGTAGTCAAAATCTCCACTTATCAACTCCCCCAACATAAGCTTTATCTTGTCCTCAAGCAACTAAAACAATTTCCACCTCCACAAGTTAAGAGCTATTCCAGCTAGCCTAAGGTGCATCAATCACACATTAACTGGGACCAACAATTACCCACAACACTCGTGAATTATCAACAAGACATTGTTTTGAAGTTTTATGCACAAATAGTTCTAAAGTGGCACTTGAGCATCAAGAGTTGACTTTATTCATCAAGGAAGCTCGATATTTTATGTAGGTCATTGTGGATCCCAAACTCCTCCTCCTCTCCTCTCCGTTAGCATATCTCACTTAAGAATGTAGCACTCAATTCAAGGATTTGTGAAAAGTTCGCTAATCTCTCTCAAAAGAATGTCACAAGTACCATATGCTTGCCTCTCATATAAATCACCACTAATGCAAGTTCACTCGGCTTGAAATCACGTAGGGCTTTTTCGGAATGTAATGAAAACTTCTGGACTAAGGTAGGAAATGTTGGAATAGAACGGCTTCATCTTTCCTTAAGCACTTAATTTTCTCTTTTTGGCTCATGCTTAGCCGACTATTTGAGGCATTTTCTTTTTTCCTAGGGGAACTAGAGAGATTTAATATCACTCTTTCTTGGTCATGAAATTCATTATGATATTCCTTACATAATGAATAGGAATAAGTACTTTGCAATTGTCCAAATCTTGAGAAGTGGAGATCTCTCTCAAGCCATGACAGATACTTGCAAGGACTGGAACTGCCAAGAAAAACTTCTCTCCATGAGCCATCAAACTCGCAATTTTAAAGACACTAGCACAAATGCAATTGATCTTCTTGTTGGGCAACACAAATTTGCAAAACTAACATACAAGGAAAGCCGTTAGATAAGTCTCAGCTCTAAGTGACTCCTCCACGTCAAGCTCGACAAAGGGGGTATTCTCCTTGGTGGTTCATGGCAGGAAGCTCACATCAATATTTTCGAAATGATTATGATTCAACTTTGGCCTTGTAGTTCGATTCCTTGATGATTTTCGCAGAGGCTTGGCATACCTACCTGAACCTTGAAATCAAAACTCTACCCAATCATGAATGTAGACCTCGTGAACATCATCCTTCATGAGTTTGTAGAACGCCGAAAATAAGTACATGCAGCTTCTTAGGAGAAAGGGTTTTCCTTGATTGTCTACTTGAGTCTATTACTTCGTTGAGGGGATAACTTTGTTGTGGAAGGATCCATGCACTGGAAAGCCTCTTATTGATCGCAAGTACCACAAAGAGATGGATAGTTTACCAATAGAGGTAGAAACTATGTTGTTAGATGGACGCCAAAGCTTGCAAAAGGCATGAAGGACATTCTCATTATAGTTGTATGTGAACAATGAAGTAAATATGGCATCATACACCTTGATAAAATCCAAAGTCTCCTTGTCGCGGGCAAGAACAACTTCTACTCACTCCTAATATTTGGGCTATAGTGAACTTCACCAAATCTGAAGGAGGAACACTTATTGAGACGTCCATCATGATCATGATGAGGAGGACTAGTAGACGCGGCCTTGTGATAAATTGAGGACTTCAAAAGTAGGACCTTTATACTGGCCGCTTTACCCAAAATTCGTCCAATGTATCCTTAGTCTCTTTAGTCGACTATTATGCAAGATCAAGAGAGGCGTCAAGCGTCTTTATAATAAGGGAAAAACGCCTATCACCGGAGGATAAACTTTTAAAGCTTGGGCACTCCGATTCTGTTTGTTGCCTAGCAATCTCAACGTATAGGGATGGCATATCATTGTCAATAAAATGTATCTTTGTTGATGGAATTCATATCCTATATGCTGCTTCGAGAGTCTGCAAACAAAAAGGATTCAATAAAAATAGGCAAAATTGAAAGGGCCGGCATGTCAAAATTTCTTGCATAACTTCAAGAAAATATCCGGAAAGATTTAGGAATATTTGGATTATGAATTATATATATATTTTAGCTCAGGATGTTTAGTTTCCGGTACCGTAAATTGCTCGTGATTTCGGTATTCCTATATTAAAATATAAATATTTTGTTGAAGTCTCATAAAGATGAAAAGCCGAGCACAACAAAATATGAAGCAAGTTTAAGAAATTTACTTGGGATGGTACAAAGTGAATTTAGCTTAATATTTTTAATATATTGCACCACTATGAGGTTAGTTTAAAAAGAATCCAGCAGCTTGTATTTTCGAGATTCCTACAAAGAGATATGTATGTTTTTTATAGAATATGCAAAGCTGATAATTCCTAGCAGCTTCTGCAACAAAGGAAAAAAAAGTTAGTCACATAAAAAGGGATGACTCGAGAGCAGGTTTCAAAGGTAGTGATTAAATAAGGGAAAAGAAAAGAAGGGGGTAAAAGAGAGCATAATAAAAGGGATAAAGGCTGTCAAGGGACTTCTACAGCAAGACCTTCGAAGGAAGCCAAGAGCTAAGAAGTTCCAAGAATATGTGATGAACATGGTTGTATAACTTGTTTCTTATACTGAGTTATTAAGGGGTTGTTTATGGCTTGTTGTGCATGAATTTTTTTTAAAGGAAAAGAGCAATCCTAGTTGACCAAGGAAGTCTTATATAGAAGTTTTGGGGTGCTGCTAAATTAGAAAGACCAACGTTTGAGGAATTTCTTTGAACTAAAGGAAAACTAACTAACCTTGTCCTACATGGAATAGGTTTAAGGAAATTTTTTACCAAATTTGATGGTTTCGATTTTGGCCTATACAAAATAAATTTTGTCTTAATTGAACCACGTAGAATAAACTTGTTTTGGTCAAATATGAATTTAAAGATTAGTTGAACTGTCAACATGTGCTAAGATGATATCAATTAAAATTTTCACTTTGGTAATATAGTTAAAACCTGAGTTCGAATGTACGCAATAAGGTAAAGAAAATTAAATAAGAGAACCGTCCGGCAAGCTCAACAAATACCACCACAAAGCACAATGCTATAAATCCATCACATAAAAGAGAAACAAAACACATGAAATAAGCACAAATGATCATATTCCAACATAACTCTACTGTGATGCGTGACCCAATCCAAACACCAACCCACATGGAATACTGATCACGCCCAACTATGCCTTATAAAAAGGACACGCGGACGTTGCAAATATAATCTGAGTATTTCGCCCAGAGTCGAAACCCACAAGGAATTAACCTACCAATTACTCTTATCAGACTCACTAAATTCTACATAATCAACTTTCCAAACATTTTGAATAACAATTGAGGATATTTTTACTAACTATGACAGACTGCAATGATGTAAATAAATACTAACTATGGTTAAGTTGTAAACAATTAAGAGAAGGATCTAAGATAGTGATTTTCCCTATTGACGGAATCCCTTCCGGTTATGTTTCACATAGATTCACCTAATCGTCTCTATCAATCATGAGCACTCTTGTTACCGTAAATCTCTCCCGAGTAATCACGATAATTTACTAGACGCACTCTCCCGAGATACGCTAGCTGGCTTAGTTTGTTACAGCTCACTTTAGATTGCACCCAAGGCTTCGTTATCCCTAATCCCACCTTTAAACCCGCAGTTATAGATCCCTCTTATACTTTAGGAGTGATGTTGTTCAAAAACTACCTAAATATGCACTCTCTCTCGAGTTATGCACACTAAATAGGCATAGCTAATTGAGGATCCTATCAATTAACTACAACAAGAACATAGTTGAACAAATAGAGATTAAACCAGGCAAACTATATTAATATAACAAGAAGTTCATCCTTCAATAGGTTCCATCAAAACCCTAGACTAAATATTTAGCTACTCATAATCGTGTTCATAATTTTCCAAAGAAATTGCATAATTAAATTACAAAGCAAAGATAATGGAATGAAGAATTTGATGCCAATCTCCTCCGAAAATTGCTCCAAATGTTTTTTCCCTTCCGCAATAGCCTCCCTAGGTCTAAGATATGTCAAAAGTCTTCAAAATGGCATTTTTACATGTATTTATTCCAAGTAAGGTAGGACCCAGACGAAAAAACCCTTTCGTGCGCGAACTAGGCCTAGCTCTGTAAAATTTGAACAGCCGCGCCGCAGGCTGCGCCGCACCATGCGGCACGGTAGTGCATTTCATCTGCAGCCTCATATTTTCAATTCAAGCTCAACTTTACACTGCTGCGCCGCACCTTGCGGCGCCCCATGTGGCGCAGCAGTGCAATTTTCTCAGAGTGAACTTTTTTCGTCCTCTTTTAACATCCAGACTTGGTACACGACCTCCAAACACGATCCCGGCTTAATGCATTGGGCTTTTACTCAGACTTCAAAGCTCCAAATCGATCAATTTAGCTCCAAATTAACTTTTGAGCTCCGGATCGCTTCCTGCAAGGCATAAAACACGTACTAAGTGTAATTCACTATCATTTGAGCTCAAACGCACATAAAAATGCAATCATTGGAATGTAACACTGATCGCTGCCGACTCGACACTACACTATGGTAGGAAGAGCGGGTCGCAATAGCTTTTACCCGAATGAAGGTCCGGGATCGAATTTCCATAGGGAGCTAGTAGTGGAGTTGTATTTTCTGTCTAGCCTAGAGTTGTGGTTGTGCTTCTAATGTCACTTCAAACATTTTTTATGTTTTTATATTTATAACTACTATTATAAAACTACAGATTAAAGCTAGATTATGCTAGGAGAATATTGCTAATTTGTAATTAATGGGAAGAAAAACACTAGGGTTGTAGCGTCACCTAGGTGGCTAACGGACGGGTAGATGTTGCTAAGGATAGATTGACATATTTGGGGAATTATTCTATAACCATTGTACAATTGCACCCACTCTCACACCTCTCGGTAGAGAGAGTGATTTTGCCCCATTGACTCTATCAAGATCAAATGGGTAGGCTAATGAAACCAAGCAACTAGGGTTCAAGTAGGGTGATTACTCTCTCGAGATTTAACCCGTTAATTAGGACTACCCTTTCTCATGGGTCCATCCCAATTCCTTGTTGGGTCAATTTTTGGGGTCTTAGACTTTCTTTCTCAAGAAGAGTTAAACCCACTAAGCTTGAATAGTGTTTGCAACCACTAATTCTTGAATGAAAACATAAAATCAACCCATAAAGCAAACACCCAATATCAATCTAACCCTAGATGACAACACCCATCAATTACCCACACTAGGGTTGAGCCACAACCCTAGCTAGTGAGTTTAGCTACACATAATTAAAGAAGAAACTAAAGAAATAGATGAAGAACTATACATATTAATTAATTACTAAGAAAAAACTACAATAATCTATTGTTAATGAAAAACAATAAATGCCAAAAATGGCTACAATACCAAGCGCAGCTATTCTCTCGTTCTCAGGTCTGACCGTTTGCCCAGGAATAGTAAAATATTCTATTTATACTAAGCTGAAAAAACTGGACAAATATACCCCTATGGGGTCAGTGCTGGCCGCACAAAATGGACCCGGGCCGCACTGGTAACTGGCGCGGTCCACACAGACGTGACCGCGGACCGCGTGATCAAATGAACCCTCCTCTGAATCTTGTGAACGCGAACTGCACAAAGCATGAGTGCAGCCGCGGAGCCTTACCGCGGACCGCGTGTGTGTGATCGCGGCCGCGGGACCTTAAGTGTACCCTTCTCTGAATCTTATGAGCGCGGACCACACAAAGCAGGAGTGCGGCCGCGGAGCTTTACCGCGGACCGCGTTTGTGTGACCGCGGCCGCGTGACCTTAAGCCTAAAAATGTTGTGTCTCGGAACCTCCTAGTGCGGCCGTGGTCATTGTTACACGGTCCGCACTAGGCCCCTTTTTCTTCACTTCTCTTGGTCTTTGACACTTGAGCAGGTTTCACTCCTTTTTGAGCCGATCGTTGACATTTCGTCACTTTGTCGATCAAACCTGCAATCAAGCACAACTTGTGAGCATTTTAGGACTATTTTTGTATCAATTTATACTCAAAGCATAGGCAAGTAGGTGCATAAACACGTTAAAATCCTAACTTATCAACTCCCCCAAACATAAACCTTTGCTTGTCCTCAAGCAAACAAAATAAGACTCACCCCTTAAAAGAACATCCAAGTAATTCCAGCTATCCTAAAATAGCCTCAACAAGCATCAATTGGGACTAACAATTGCCCTCAATACGAATGCATCATTAACACAGTTAGAACTTTGAAAACTATGGATCAAGTGTGACATAAAAGCATCAAGAGTTGACACATTTCATCAAATAGCTTTTCTCACTTACTTTGGTCATTGTGGAACCCAAACTCCCACATCCTCAACTCTCCCTAAGCGAACCTCACCTTTTAAGTATTGACACACAAACCGTGGTTAATGGAATTTCACTCATCTCTCTCAAGAAGAAGGTCACAAGTCCGGCTCTAAGTACCATATGCTTGCCCCTTATGTAAGTATCCACTAATGTAGGCTCCCTTCAACTCAAGATCAAATAGGGTTTTTGTGGAGTCATTGTGAAGGCTTTTGGGTAAGGGTAGGACATATTTTTATTCAAGTGGGTTCAATCTTCCCTTAAGCACTTCTTTTGATTCATTTTGGCACAACTCTCTTGACTCTTTTTAGTATTTTACTTCTTTACAAGGGGTTAGAGAGACACATTGTCACTCTTTCTTATGCAATTCAAAACATTTCTCCTTTTTCTACTTTTTCCATACCTTTTTCACTTTTGTTTTCCTTGAATCCCTTTTTATTCTTGTTCATATTGGACTTTCTTGATTTTTCATTGCCTTTCTTTTCTTTTGATTTTGTACCACTTTGATTCCTTTCTTGTCTCCCCCCCAAACTTAGACATTTGTCATTACTCAAGGGAAGATTTGGGTACCAAGAGAGGGTAATCATTTAGAACGGGTATAGGCTTGTAGTATTAGTTCTTGAAAGAAAAAGGTTTAAGGCTCAAAAGGGTTAACTAGGGACCATCTCATTGGTAGGCTATGGAATTGTTCAACTTAACATTTGGATCAAGAAGAGCCTATAATTACTTCTCAAGTCAAATTTCACCTAGGATTTCGCCTCAACAAACATTCAGGGCAAGTTCTAGACCATTGGCTCGGGACTTGGACTCATATTTCGATTCCTCACCACACACGCTAGGGGATTGCTAAAGACATCGAGTCGAGGGCCCACAACGACCTTAGTTATGATTCGAGCACACAATGGTCCGAAAAGACCACATGATGATTGTTTGGTCAATGCAAGAGTCTCAAAGCCATGACTTTCACCATCTTGAACATAACATTATATCTTTGACCATGGGATCAAAGGAAAATATGCTAGGCCCAAGTGAAGCTTTGCTTGAGGTGTCTTTAACTACATTATCAAAACAAAAGCAAAATCAAAGAAATGAACTCAAATCCTTAAGAAGATTGTCACGCCATCTATCATTGGGAAGAGCGACCCGGTTCGCACAATACTCCACCCTTGGAAAGAACCGTGGCATTAAGAAAACCAAGGGCTTATTAAAAATGCCAAAATCAAAACAAGAGGCTATGAGCCTAACTACAAAGCTAAAAACTAAAATTTTGCGAAAATAAAAATAGAATGAATATGTACAATAGGGGAGTAGAATATACAATAGAGGATGAATATATATAGAAATGTAAAGTTATATACAGCCCAAAGTGAAAAAGAAACAAAATCAATAAAAGTAAACTAAGAATCTATATATACAGTCATCCAAATAAAAGTAGGGCGCACCCGCACGAATAAAAGTTGGCATTGTCCTCAATGCCAACTATCAAAATAAATATCAAAGCACAAGAAAGGATATAGGAGCTCCCTAAGCCTGGTCCATCTGCATGGGATCACCAGTGGTCCCCAAGTCCTCTGTATGTATGGGAACCTCAGACTGGTTCCCGATCTCCTGTTGCTGGGACTGGGGCCTGCTCCTGAACCGGCTGACTGATAGATGCATCACTGGAGTGGATCTCCTGTGGGTCTGCTAGCTCAATAACTGCACCAACTGAACTCGGGAGCTTCCTCTTCTTTCTTGGGGGCCTGGATGTCTGCTCCTGCTCCTACTGTGGCACTGGTGCTGCTGCTGGGGCTGGATCCCCGAATAACAAGTTTAAAGGCATCTTTTCTGCCAATAGCTTGTCCACATCAGTCCGTAGCACTCTCACCGACTCCTTGGATGCCCTTGACTTCCTCATCTTCTTGTGCTCTTTGGCAAGCTCCCTCAGAGCCTTGCCATGTGAATCCACCGCCATAGTCAAGGCGTCCTGTGTCCTCAGAATCTTCTCCTAATTTTCCAGGAGCTTTTTCAGTGTATCCTCAATAGACTGGGGAATCTGAGTAGTGGAAGGTACTGAATGTGCCTCAACTGTAGCAGACAATGTTGACAACTTGGATATCGCAGCTGACATCCAGTTGTTCAAACTGGCTAGAGTCCGGCTCAACTACTGGGCCGTGAAAGGGTGAGTTCGGGAAGAAGGGACCCCCGTGTCAGTTGAAGTACTAGGGCCAGCAGAAGAGGAAGGTCGTGGAGGCAACTCATCATCAGTAGTGACATCAGGCATGGTGGAAGGCTCTGTGGGTGGCTCAACAGACGATACAACCGCAACTGGCTCCTCAGACTGGCCAGCTGGGGTAGAGGCAGGCGGTTTGTAACTTTTGCCTTTGGGGTTGTCTGGCCTCTTGAAACTGTACCAGGAGAACGGGGCCATAGGTTTGACCTTGACATCAAACGGTCTCTTCTCTACTTCCAAGTCCCGGAAATACATAGTGAGGGTGCTAGGGAAAGGGTAGTTTCGATCATGCTCGACCCCTACTGCAGAAATGGTACGGGACATCACATTTCCCACATTGATCGGATAACCTGCCATAATAGAAGCAACAAGCACCGCCCGAGCAAGTGGAATAATCTGATCATGAGTAGTCGGGTCGAGCCGACTGCATACAAAGGTCAACCACCCTCTAGACTCGAAGTTGAAAGTTCTCCGAAGTATTTTAGCCCCTGCTTGTATCCATTCTAGAACCGTACCCGGGATTGCCAGGTATGAAGCTAACCATGGACGAACCTCTTCGCCCATTGCTAACTTCTCATTGTAAAGGGACTCATCTTCATCATTGAACCCCAAATACTCATTCAGTGCCTTCCCAGTGAAAACCACATTTTTGTTTCTCACTTTCGTCACTTTAGTGCCTTTCAAGATATGAGCCACATTGCTGTAAAACTCCTTGACCATATGCTCATTCGCCTTTAAGCAATTATCTTTAAAGAACTCCCAACCCACTGGAGCCTGAAACTGTCTATGCACATTGGGGTTTAGGGGAAGAAGGTCTTTGTCAATAAAGCTCCGCTCAAGAATCAACTTCCGTGACGACCACCATTCCGTAAATTTGTGGAACGCCACCTGGCTGACAAATCGATCCTCCCAAGCTTCAGGTTTTCTAGTTCTCTTAACACCCCCAACCTGGGGCACACCACTGTCCGGTACCTCATTATCACTGTGAGTCCCACCTTCTACACTCTCCCCAGATACTGAAGCTGTGGGGGAGGTGGAGTATTCACCACTACCTGTTACTGAGCCATCAGACGACTCAGAAGGTATACGTTATGGGGCTTAGGCAGTGTGTGAAGCTGGGACTGCAATAGCTGGCCCTGAATCAGAAGAGAGGTCCTGAGAGGGTGCATACTCACTTCCCGATTGGTCGTCTATAACAATTTGTCTCCTTGTTTTCAGTTTAGGTCGGGAAGTGAGTTGAACTTGTTTCCCTTTTCCTCCCCGGGAGGAGTCACCTCGGTCGGGCTGTTTAGTACCTCTTCCTCGCTGCTTTACCATTGTCTGCATGCAAACACATCTAACATTGTTAGTTGAAGCACAGGCAGTGAAATAAGTGATTGATTTGAAATTTCAGACAGTAAACTGAAAGTTGCAGACACTACGTAGAACCAGGCACCGTGGTCCGCACTATCAGGAGTGCGGCCGCGTTGGAGGCACCGCGGACCGCGCTATGGTGACCGCGGGCCACTTTGACCAAAATCTCAGAAGGTAGTCTTCTCTGAATCTCACACCGCGGTCCGCACTAAATGTGTTCGCGGACGCGGTGGTCCAACGCAGACCACACAAAAGTTACCGCGGCCGCGCTGGACACAAGAGGATCCTCAGACATACGAACATCGCGGACCGCATCGAAGTGCAGCGCGGACCGCGTTAGGGCACCGCAAGCCGCGCTAAGGCGACCACGGGCCACATTGGGTTAGGTTCAGGGACTAAGCTAGGGTTGCATGCTTTGTTCTATTTTTGCTCAAATTTTTACCCCTACTTTTCCCTAGTCAGATACCCAATCCTTAGTTATGTTAAACTAACATGGAAGCTACCCTAGACTAACAATTCAAAGAAAATTTTGAAGAAAAAGAAATTATAGACTACTGGCAAGCAATTAGAACAAAACTAAGAGAGTAATTAATCACAAATGCATGAAATGGTACCAGGATTGTGAAGAATGAAAGCAATCTATCCACACAAGCAAGAATCTCGGTCTTGGACGGGGAATGAACAGTAGTATTAGGGGTTTGGGCTAACAATTTGCAAAAAGTGTAAAATGAGACCCCTGGTCTCTATTTATAAAATCCCAGTAGGCCCCATACTTACCTACCAGCGCGGCCGCACAAATGTGACCGCGAACCGCGCTGGGTTTAATTGTGTGACCCCTCAGCATGAAATCTACGCGAACCACACAAACGTGGACCGCGGCTGCGTTAGACCACCGCGGACCACATTAACTTGACTGCGGCCGCGGTGAAGAAACTTCAGAGAGTCCCCCTTTTCCTTATGCCAGCACGGACCGCACAAAGTGCACCGCGGCCGCGCTGGAGCCTTCAAAGACTATGCTATTTTCAAACTTTGTTTTGCACTGCTTCAACACAATCCCTGCAATATCTCATAAACAGTTAGCTCAAAAATCCTAAGCTACAAAAATAAAAGACATGGGTTGCCTCCCAAGAAGCGCTTGATTTAATGTCGCGGCACGACGCATATTACCACCAATCACTTCAAATGGAGAATCACCACCACGTGGCTGCCATCGAACCTTCCAAGATAATGCTTGACCCGATGACCATTGACTCTGAAGACTTTACCATTTTTATTTTTTAGATCAAGAGCACCAAACGGGGTTACGAACACAACTTCAAATGGCCCACTCCACTTTGACTTGAGCTCACCCGGAAACAGACATAACCGGGAATTGAACAAGAGAACCAAATCTCCAATTTTGAACTCCTTGCCCCGAGCATATTTATCATGAAGGTACTTCATTTTGTCCTTGTACAAGGACGAGCTGGAGTAGGCATGGAATCTAAACTCATCGAGCTCATTAAGTTGTTTAACCCTCAGATTTGCAGCAATATCCCATTCTAAGTTCAACTTCCTCAAGGCCCACATAGCCTTGTGCTCCAATTCTACCGAAAGATGGCAAGCTTTCCCAAACACCAACCGGTACGGAGACATACCAATCAGAGTCTTGTAAGCTGTCCGATAGGCCCAAAGAGCATCATCCAATTTTTTTGACCAATCAGTCCTATTTGTATTGACCGTTTTAGACAAGATACTCTTAATTTCTCGGTTGGTGACTTCCACTTGACCGCTAGCTTGAGGATGATAGGGGGTGGTTACTTTGTGATTAACTCCATATTTGGCTAGCAATGAATCAAAAGCTTTGTTGCAAAAGTGAGATCCCCCGTCACTAATGATAGCACGGGGAGTGCCAAACCTCGTGAAGATACTCTTTTTAAGAAATGCCACAACACTCTGGGATTCATTGTTGGGCAAAACCACGGGTTCAACCCACTTAGAGACATAATCTACCGCCACCAGGATGTAAGTGTTTCCATAAGAGCACACGAAAGGCCCCATGAAGTCGATGCCCCAAACATAAAAAATATCTACCTCTAGAATTGTATTGAGGGGCATTTCATCCCTTTTTGAAATTCCACCGGCTCGTTGGAACTTATCACATCTTTTGACCACTTCACCGGCATCTTTAAACAAGGTAGGCCACTAAAATCCGCAACTAAGCACTTTAGAAGCCGTCCTCGCCCCGCCATGATGGCCACCATAGGGTGAGGAATGGCAAGCTTCCAAAATATCTAATTGCTCCTCCTCCGGGACACATCGTCGAATCACACCATCGGTGCAAATCTTAAACAAATAAGGCTCGTCCCAATAATAATCCAAACTATCCCACTTGAGCTTCTTCCTTTGGTTAGAAGAGAGCTCACACGGGATGATTCCGGTAACAAGATAATTTGCGACATCGGTGAACCATGACATTCCACTCATTGACACCGTAAGGAGTTGCTCGTTGGGAAATGTATCATTGATCTCAAGGCCATCACAAGGCCTCCCCTCCTCCTCCAAACGGGACAAATGGTCCGCCACTTGATTCTCACTACCCTTTCGGTCAACAATTTCTAAATCAAACTCTTGAAGAAGAAGGACCCATCTCATCAATCTTGCCTTTGAATCTTTCTTGGTCATCAAATACCTAAGGGCGGTATGATCGGTGTGCACAATAACTTTGGCCCCCATAAGGTAAGGATGGAACTTTTCCATAGCAAAAACAATAGCCAACAACTCCTTTTTGGTGACTGTGTAGTTCCTTTGAGCCTCATTCATGGTCTTGCTTGAGTAGTACACCGGATGGAACATCTTGTTGATCCTTTGGCCTAAAACTGCCCCCAACACAATGTCACTCGCGTCGCACATGAGCTCGAATGGCAAGCTCCAATTTGGTGCGGTGATGATGGGGGTAGTTGTCAATTTTTGTTTAAGGAGCTCAAAAGCCTCCATGCATTTCTCATCAAAATAAACTTGACATCTTTCTCTAGCAACTTGCACAGCGGGTTAACTACCTTATAAAAATCTTTGATGAACCTCCGCTAGAATCCCGCATGCCCAAGAAAACTCCTCACCCCTTTGACAGAAGTAGGGGGAGGAAGCCTTGAAATAACCTCGATCTTGGCCTTATCCACTTCAATTCCTCTCTTCGAGATCTTGTGACCCAACACTATACCTTCTTCTACCATAAAATGACACTTTTCCCAGTTTAGAACAAGGTTGGTATCTTCACACCGAGCCAACACTCTATCTAAATTTACCAAGCACTCCTAAAAAGAATCCCCAACCACGCTAAAATCATCCATGAAGACCTCCAAGATATCTTCCACCATGTCGGTGAAAATAGCCATCATGCCAGTTGGACATGTGAATGTCGTCTTCTCTTAGTCCTCCGGGGCAATAAGGATTTGATTGTACCCCGAGTAACCATCCAAAAAACAATAGAAAGCCCGTCCCGCAAGACGATCAAGCATTTGGTCAAGGAATGACAATGGAAAATGATCTTTTCTAGTCACCTTGTTCAGCTTCCGGTAATCCATGCAAACTCTCCAACCCGTCACTGTCCGAGTCAGAATAAGCTCATTGTTGTCGTTGGTCACCACAGTCATTCCACCCTTTTTCAGTACGCATTGCACCGGAGAAGTCCATGAACTGTCAGAAATAGGATAAACCACACCTGCGTCAAGCCACTTGATAACCTCTTTCTTTACCTCTTCTTGCATAGCCTCATTTAGTCTCCTTTGATGCTCAAGTGAAGGCCTCGCATCCTCCTCCAATATGATTTTATGCATGCAAAAGGCGAGGCTTATACCCCGAATATCAGCTAGAGTCCATCCGATTGCCCTTTTTCTCTTTTAAAGAATCGCTAAGGTGGCCTCAACCTACATGTTAGTAAGGCAAGAAGAAAGAATAACAGGTAAAGTAGCATTTGAACCTAAGAATTCATACCTGAGGTGTGGAGGAAGTGGCTTCAACTCTAACACCGGTGGCTCCTAAATCGATGGCTTTGTTGGTGGAGTTTTGCGATTTTCAAGATATAACGATAACCTTCTAGGCTCATAAGAATATGACCCCATGCCATGTAATGCATTCACGCACTCCACTATACTAGAATCATCATTGACATCCATGTTAAGAAGCACGACCTCAAGAGGATCTTCAACATTGATCATGGAACTTGTGTCATCCACTATCACGGCTGTGACAATGTCCACAAAAGAACACACCTTCCGTGCTATTGGGTTGTCTCATCGATTTGCAAACATGGAACACCACCTTCTCATCTCCCACTCGGAATGTCAATTCACCCGCTTCAACATCAACCAATGCCTTCCCCGTAGATAGGAAAGGTCTTCCAAGAATAATCGGCACTTCAAAATCCACCTCACAATCTAATATGACAAAGTCAGCCAGCAATATGAATTTATCAACACGGATAAGAACATCATCGATTATGCCCAAGGGTCACTTCATCGATCGATCCGCCATTTGAAGTCTCATTGAGGTAGGTCGAGGTTGCCCAATTCCCAAAGTCTTGAAGACCGAGTACGACATCAAATTAATACTAGCCCCCAAGTCATAAAGGGCCTTTGCAAAATCCGCACTTCCGATGGTGCAAGGGATAGTAAAAGCTCTGGGATCCTCAAGCTTGGGTGCCATTGAATGTACTATGACACTCACTTGATGAGTCATCTTAATTGTTTCACACTCCATCGACCTCTTCTTTGTAACCAAATCTTTCATGAACTTCGCATACCCTGGCATTTGCTCAAGTGCCTCAACCAAAGGGACATTGATTGTGAGGCTCTTCATCATATCAATGAATTTTTTGTATTGATTGTCACTCTTTTGCTTTGCTAACCGCTGAGGATAAGGTGGAGGTGGCCTAGGCAAAGGTGCCTTGGCTCATTGTACAACCGGCTTGGGCATGTCGATCACGTGTTTCCTAGACGGGTTTACGACATCTTGAGTCTCTACCTCGGCCTCATCATTAATATCAATCCGCACATCATTGTTCACATTTTTGATTAACCACATCATCAACACTCAAAGGTACATCATTATCCCGCAATTCAACATCTTCATCCATAACTTGCTTTTGTATCGAGGCATTCACATCACTGCCTCTCCCACTTCTTGTTGTAACTGCCATCACATGATTATTATTCCCACCCTTTGGATTCACCACCGTATCACTTGGTAGCGCACCCTTGGGACGAGTGTTCAATGCTTGAGAGATTTGAACTAATTGCACCTCCAAGTTCTGGATAAATGTGTTATGCGAGGCTAATTGGGCCTCAAAATCTTGGTTCTTTTTCATCATTTGCTCGAACATGCTTTCAATTCTCCCCATATCACTTCGAGACGAACTCGGACCTTGAGAAGGAAAGGGGGGGTGGATTATTCGTTTGTTGGTACATAGGGGGCCTTTGAAAACCTTGCCCCCGGTTGCCTTGGTTCCTGCTATTGTTCCACCTTCCTTGATTGTTGTTGTTGCCCCAATTATTGTTACTACCATTCCAATTTCCTTGGTTGCCTTGATTACCCCAATTGTTGTTTTGGTTGTTGTTATTCCAATTACCTCTGCCTTGTTGTTGATTGCCCCAGTTACCTTGAGGACACCATTGTTGATTTGAAGAGTTACCTCTATTCCCTTGATAGTTGTTGGCATATTGGACCTCTTTGCTTTGGTCATCATAGCACTTATTTGAATTGTCAATGCCCCCTTTTTCTAATGGGTCGAAATCGGGTATACTACATTGGGAGGACAACTCTATTCCCTTTCGAGAATTGGGTCTTTGGAATTGGAGAGTCGCCACCTAATGATTATAGTGCATTAGGACACTTTAAAAAAGGTTTGAGTTGGAAAACCAGAGTTCGGGTAAGGGCTAGAAATTATCTCGAGGGGAAGGTGTTAGGCACCCCTCAAGATCCACTAGTGTGGTCCCGACCATGTTACAATTGTGACTTTACAAGTAAACAATCAAGGCTCAAATAAGGACTCGCATATAACATTGCAATTAGGTTGAAAACTTTTGAAGGTAAGTAGAGAAGGCACAATTTAAAAAGATTTAAAGAATTTTACAAAAGAGATAAAGCAAGTAAAGGGAAAGGGGTCCTAGGTTTATGATTAATATGGATCACTTCAATGCAATACCCAGCAATCACTCCTCAAAAGAGGGGTCGCACGTGATATTAGCGCATCGGTCATCATCTCCATATCTACCCTTCCCACCCCGTTAAGGTATTAAAGCGCGGAATAGTATCGTTACTTATTGCATGCTATTACCCGTCCCAATCCTATCAGTCCCCGAGGCATATGGGACTACCAATCCTAAAGGGGAGGGAGTTAGGTCTTTTGCTAAAAAGGACAAAATTCTAAGGCGACATTCAAAACATATACAGCAAGTATTGGGAAAGCAAGTAAGCAGATATGGCTCAAATAAACCTCCTTAAATCAGAGAAAATCCTATAGTTTAGCATGTCTTACATGTACTAATTAGGTCTGAATTAAACTTAAACATTAAGGCAGGCTGATTTATCACATATTTTCAGATAAGAAGTCCGAATTAGGCCTGCCTGCTGGTTGTAATTATCAAAGACTGATGCAATTATAGAATTTTACCCTAAGGCTTGCCTAGGCGTTAAACAAAACCTATAGGCATTATATCTATCAATTTCAGGAAAAAACAAAGAGAGTAACCTGATTGCAGAAAAGATTTGTTAGTTACAAAAGCATAAGTTCTGCAGGTGTTTACGCGTTATTGCTACTGATTTTAGACGAATTGGCGATTCAAGTTTAGTTAACAACTCCTATAGACATGCTTTCTAGGTGTTACTGATTTGAGCACTGTTATTGCTTATGTAGGGATCCTATAGGCAGGTTGTCTACATGCAATTGATTAGTTATTTAAATCCTATAATAGGTTTGCCTAATGACGGATGCAGAATGCAGAAAGTCCTATAGGCATGGTGTCTATATGAAGATGCAGAATTTTAGAATCGACTTATAGGCATGGCATCTATTATGAAATTGCAGAAAACCCTATAGACATAGTATCTATATGAGAATGCAGAAAATCCTATAAACATGGTATCTATATGAGAATGTAGAAAATCTTATGGACATGGCATCTATGTGAGAATGTAGAAAATCTTATGGGCATGGTATCTATACGAGAATGCAGAGTTTCATTTATTTATAAAATGCAGAACTTTAGAAAATAGTAATCCCTATATGCATGATCTCTAGATGAGATGCAAAATTTTATAAATGATAACCCCTATAGGCATGATATCTACCCCTTGCATGCATAGTTCCACACCCTTTTCCACTAGCCGGCCCCAAATGTTTATTACAAGATTAATACAAACCAGAATAGATAAAAGTAAATTACATCAGAAATCAAAATTCCAACTACGGAGAACCTAATTCAGACCTCTAGTGTGACATGTGGAATAAACCAACTTCCAAAGATTAGATTTCCAAAGCCTTTCTTTTATTTGGGATATGTCAAAGTTCTTTGGAGCTTCAAGATCTCCAGGAAATGCTTACACCCCAAATATCATTTACAGGATCATAGTGCAGTGTGGAAGGGCCATCCCTCAAATGTCCAAGTTCAGAGGGAACTCAAGATCCCAAAGCAAGGCTCATAGGAGGGGGCAGAACTTAGAGGCTAGGAGTAAGTGTAAGTGCAATGGAGGGGAATTAGGGAAGGCCATGGCAGGTTGGTGGTCATGCCCAACAATTGGGATTCTGGCACACCCCTGACCAGCCTGTCAGCTTTAAAATTGGAGAGTTAGGACCTATTGAAGGTCAGGTTCAGCACTGGACAACAATTTGGATGCTGCCAGGCTATACCTTAACTCAGCACACATAGGGGAGTGGGGTATGTGGATTCATACTAGAAGCAGGATGTAATGAAAGAGAGAAAAGACTGATAAGAACAGTAGAAGGAAGCATGCTTGAGAACATCCTTTTAGAAGAGGCTTAAACAAAGTTCAGTAGAAGGAAAAAATAGTAAGAGCACTTAAGAACACGATAGAAGAATACAGTAGGTGAAACATACCAGAACATGGTAGAAGAAAATAGTAGAACATAGTAGAAAATCATACAAGAACATAGTGTAGAAAACACAATAGCAGAACATACAAGAACGGAATATAGAAAGCATGTTATAGGAACATACGTGGTAGAAGGAAAACATAAGAATACAGTAGAGGCAAATACACACAAAAGAAAAGGAGAAGAAAGTTAGATAAACACTTAAGCATTTTCAGAAAACCCTAGATGGTAAAAGAAAGGCTTTGGAAAGTAATTTTTGAAAGAAAAGTTAGGAAAATTGTTTGAACACTCAAGTAGAGAATAGATACACAACAGATCTAAAAGAAAATTGGAGAAAACCTCGAAGGGTTAGGGTTTCAGAAGGACCCTAGAAAAAGCTTTGAAAAGGTCACCGATGTGAGTCGCAAAGGTCAGAACCAGGCTCAAAACACCATGGTATGTCGGGGCAAGGCCGGCGATGACTCTGGAACCTTGAATCGGCAGAGGTCTGGGTACAAACCTTCGAGGTCTGGCCTCGATTCTTCAGGTATCAGGTATGTAAGAGCAAGGGGAGGTGAGTATAGGTCGTCCATGTTCTGAGAGACCATGGATTTAGGTGAGTCGGAGATTGAAGATGGTGGAGGCGATTAGGGTTTCAGGAATATTCGATAGCGTTTGAGAGAGATGAGGGTATTCAGAGGCGGCGTCATTGTGCAAATGGGGTTAGGGTTAGAGGGGTTAGGGAATTAAAAAAGGAAAGAACGAATCATGACCGTTGATCAAAATGATCAACGACCAGGAATAAAGGGGAAGCCGGACGGGTATGAAAATAGGTCAAGGGGTCGGGTAAAAATTGAGATTGGTTTGTTTCAATTTGGGCGGAATTGGGGATCAATTTGAGGCTAAAATTGAAATAATAATGGGCTATGTGTTAAATAGCCGATTTCCCACTTTTTATTTTATAAAAAATAGCTAAAATGATTTTAAAAATAAATTAAAAGTACTGAACTAATTAATAATATATAAATATTAATCGAAAAATGCTGGAAATGATTTTACAATTGTAAATGCTGTTAATCGTAAGATAGGCTATAATTGCAATTATATGCAATTCAACTTTGAAAAATACCAAATAAATTTGTAAAAATGTGCAAAAAATCTACTTAATCATATTTTGCTGTAACTATGAGAATGGAAATAAATTATTCACCAAAATGATAATTTTGGGAATAATTATTGGATTTTGCGCTGCTAAAATAGACAATAAATTGATTTTAAAAATCTTAAAAATTAGGGAAAAATACCAAAACTCTTGGGCATGCTTATATATGCATACACATGCTATTTTGAAATTATTTTGAGTATAAAAAATATTTAGGGGAAAAATTGGGTATCAACAGCTGCCCCTCTTTACCCGGGAAGGATGGAAGAGTTGTCGGGTAAAGATATGATGGTCAATTTTGACCGAGAGAAACAATTTGAAAAGTTTTGACCGAGCTCTGGCTCCTGAGCTGCCTACATATCTCTGGTTTTACAGGAATCAGGCCATATGTAGTTCTGGATCCATCGACGGAATATGCCGATGAAGATTTTCGAAAGGAACGGATATGATGTTTATGTTGCGAAAGGTGGTTGAAATCTAATAGACTGCGGGAACCGGAGCGGCATCGCTCCTGCTAAGACGGCCGTTGCCAGGTGGTGTACCTGCAAGTAAGCAATAAGAGCGTATATCGTGCGTAAATTTAAATGTGATGCAAGTTCCCATCAGACCATGAATGCTGTCTTTGGACGGTTAGGATGACGTCCTTGGACCATGACGTCCCGGGCTATGAAGAGCGTAAATAAAAATTCGCAGGCCAGGAAATGATGTTCTCGGGCCATGTAGATGGTTCCTTCGAACTATGATGCCTTTGAATATGATGGCGATCTTTCTGCCCATGAAATGCAAAAGGTGACGATCTTTCAGCCGGTACAGAATTTAAGTGAAGGTGGCGATGTTGCAGCCGTGCGAGAAAAGTAAAGAGGCAATATTTCAGCCATGCAGGATGGAGACAATGCTTAGTCTCGGAAGGCAGATAGAGTAGCCTTATGCAGAGGGAGACATGACTTAGTCTCGAAAGGCAGAAAAGTAGCCTTATGCAGATGATGATGGAGGTAGAGTTTAACCTCGGAAGGCAGAAAAGTAGCCTTATGCAAAAATGCAGATGGAGACAGAGCTTAGTCTCGAAAGGCAGATAAGTAGCCTTATGCAGATGATGATGGAGGTAGAGCATAACCTCGGAAGGCAGAAAAGTAGCCTTATGCAAAATGGAGACAGGGCTTAGTCTCAAAAGGCGGAAAAGTAGCCTTATGCAGATAATGATGGAGGTAGAGCTTAACCTCGGAAGGCAGAAAAGTAGCCTTATGCAAAATGCAGAGGGAGACAGAGCTTAGTCTCGAAAGGCAGAAAAGTAGCCTTATGCAGATGATGATGGAGGTAGAGCTTAACCTCGGAAGGCAGAAAAGTAGCCTTATGCAAAATGCAGATGGAGACAGAGCTTAGTCTCGAAAGGCAGATAAGTAGCCTTATGCAGATGATGATGGAGGTAGAGCTTAACCTCGGAAGGCAGAAAAGTAGCCTTATGCAAAATGCAGATGGAGATAGAGCTTAGTCTCGAAAGGTAGGTAAGGTAGCCTTATGCAATGCAAAAATGTAGATGGAGGTAGAGCTTAACCTCGAAAGGCAGAAAAGTGGCCTTATGCAATGCAGAGAAACAGAGCTTAGTCTCGAAAGGCAGATAAGTAGCCTTATGCAAATGATGATGGATGTAGAGCTTAACCTCGGAAGGCAGAAAAGTAGCCTTAAGCAAAATGCAGATGGAGACAGAGCTTAATCTCAAAAGGCAGAAGAGTAGCCTTATGCAGTGCAAGAATGTAAAAGGACGATTAGTAGTAAGATCTCTTAGCTGATAGCCGATTACGACAATATGACTGCTGGGGAGATTGTGTACGGATAGCAATTGCGGGCAAGTGATGATTCTGAGAAGTTGCATTCTTGGGAAAGTATGCATACATAAATATACTTAACAATACTGCAAGTCGAGTGCCTGCATCCAAAGAAAAATCGTGAGTTCTGTAAGGGGAAAAGGTTAGTTCGTCCTCCCCGGGCCTCTTGATGTTGTGTGTCATTGGGGTAGCGTCACTGAACAACAGCAATTCAGATAATAGTTATGCATGATTTAGTAAATATAACGTAAGTATATAATCGAAAATAGTTTTCTTTAGATGAACCAACGACTGCTACGTGGTTCAAGACATTGCAACCTCTTTTGCTCCGGAATTTTGAGGGTCCTCCTCAAAATTCTGCCCCAGTTTGCTGAGCGGACATTTCTGACGGCTGTGCTGAATGACTAAAAAATCATCTTCGGAATTTTGAGGGTCCTCCTCAAAAATTCTGCCCCAGTTTACTGGGCTGGCGCTTCTGGCGATGCATGGACTAAAATCAACTTTGGAATTTTGAGGGTCCTCCTCAAAATTTTGCCCCAGTTCCAATAGCGGGGAAAAATGGAATTTTTAATTAAATTGTGACCGAACCCATAGGGCTGCCTACGTATCCCCTTTTAAACGGGAATCAGGTCAGGCGTAGTTCAAATTACATCATAGAGGGAATCATAAGTGGTTACATATAATATCATTTTACTACATCTGAATTGATCGTCTTTGGCCAGAATTCTCCATCCATTTCTGCAAGAATAAGGGCTCCTCCGGTCAGAACCCGGTGAACCATGTACGGACCCTGCCAATTGGGAGAGAACTTCCCCTTGGCTTAATCTTGATGTGGGAATATTTTCTTCAACACCAGCTGCCCTAGTGTAAACTTCCTTGGCTTAGCTCTTTTATTGAAGGCTCTGGACATTCTGTTCTAATACAACTGACCGTGGCAAACTACATTCATCATTTTCCCATCTATAAGGGCTAACTGCTCGTAGCGACCTTTTACCCATTCTGCATCATCCAACTCTGCTTCTTGTATGATCCTTAAGGAGTGAATTTCTACTTTGGCGGGGATGACCGCCTCTGTACCATAAACCAGCATGTAGGGAGTTGCTCCGGTCGATGTGCCGACTGTGGTGCGATATCCTAATAAGGCGAATGATAATTTCTCATGCCATTGTTTGTGCATTTCGACCATCTTCCTTAGTATCTTCTTGATATTCTTGTTGGCTGCCTCCACAACTCCATTCATCTAAGGCCTGTAGGCTGTAGAGTTCTTGTGTTTGATCTTGAATGTTTCACACATTGCTTTCATCAAGTCACTGTTGAGATTGGAACCATTATCGGTGATGATTGATTCCGGAATTCCGAACCGACAAACAATGCGGTCGCGGACGAAATCTGCCACAACCTTCTTAGTGATCGCCTTGTATAATGATGCTTCGACCCATTTGGTAAAATAATCGATTGCCACTAAGATGAACCTGAGCCCATTTGATGGGGCAGGCTTAATAGGTCCAATAACATCCATTCCCCAACCGGCGAATGGCCATGGTGAGCTTGTTGCAGTAAGCTCGTTTGGAGGCACCTTTATCATATCTGCATGTATCTGACAGCGATGGCATTTGCGAACATACTAGATACAGTCTGTTTTCATAGTTATCCAAAAATACCCTGCCCAAAGTATCTTCTTTGCTAAGACAAAGCCATTCATGTGCGGCCCGCAGGTCCTTGCATGCACTTCGTCTAATAGCCTGGATACTTCTTTTGCTTCGACACACCTTAGTAAACCCAAATCGGGAGTCCTCCTGTACAGGATTCCTCCACTATGAAAGAAGTTGCTGGATAACCTACGAAGTGTGCGCTTCTGAGTAGCATTGGCAAGTTTTGGATATTCCCCTATTGTCAAGTACTCCTTGATGTCATGGAACCATGGCTTTCCATCCGCTTCTTCCTCAATGTGGGCACAATAAGCTGGCTGATCATGAATCTTTGCTGGGATGGGATCGATGAAATTTGTATCTGAATGCTGGATCATGGACGATAAAGTAGCTAATGCATCAGCAAACTCGTTCTGGACTCTAGGGACGTGCTGAAATTCTGTCTTTGTGAACCTTTTCCTCAACTCCTGTATGTGATGCAAGTAGGGAAGTATCTTAGAGTTCTTGGTTGGCCACTCTTCTCGAACCTGATGTATGAGCAAGTCTGAATCCCCGATCACTAGCAACTCCTGAACGTTCATGTCATTGGCCATTTTGAGCCCTAAGATGCAGGCTTCACATTCGACCATATTATTGGTGTAAGGGAACCTGAGCTTGGCGCATACCGGGTAGTGCTGACCGGTTTCTAATACTAGGACTGCTCCTATGCCAACTCCCTTAAAATTTGCAGCTCCATCGAAAAACAACCTCCAACCATCATAGGATTCTGCAATATCTTCTCCTATGAAAGATACCTCTTCATGGGGAAAATATGTTTTTACGGGCTCGTATTCTCAGTCCACCGGATTCTCGTCGAGATGATCCGCCAAGGCTTGCCCTTTGATTGCTTTCTGGGTCACGTAAACAATGTCGAATTCACTTAGCAGGATTTGCCACTTGGTGAGCTTGCCAGTGGGAATGGGTTTCTGGAAGATATACTTCAGAGGGTCCATTCTGGATATGAGATAAGTAGTGTAAGCACAGAAGTAATGCCTCAACTTCTGTGCGACCCAAGTAAGAGCAAAACAAGTGCATTCTAAAAGAGAATATCAGGCCTCGTATGGTGTGAACTTCTTACTGAGATAGTAGATGGCTTGCTCCTTTCTCCCTGTTTCATCGTGTTGTCCTAGAACACAACCGAATGCTCCATCTAATACCGCAAGGTAAAGCAATAGGGGTCTTCCTGGCTCAGGCGGAACCAAGACTGGTGGCGTTGACAGGTATTCCTTGATTCTGTCGAAGGCTTTCTGACAATCCTCAGTCCACTTGGTAGCAACATCCTTTTACAACATTTTGAAGATAGGTTCACAAATGACCGTGGATTGAGCTATGAACCGGCTGATATAGTTGAGTCTTCCCAGGAAACTCATCACATCCTTCTTGTTCTTTGGTGGCGGAAATTCTTGGATATCTTTGACCTTTGATAGATCCAATTCTATTCCTCGACGACTCACGATGAAACCCAATAATTTTCCAGCAGGAACCCCGAATGCACACTTGGCGGGATTCAGTTTCAGATTGTACCTCCTCAGTCTGTTGAAGAACTTTCTTAGGCCTTCCATGTGATCCCTGGATTTCTTGGATTTGATGATGACGTCATCCACATATACCTCGATCTCTTTGTGTATCATGTCATGAAAGATGGTAGTCATGGCTCTCATATAGGTGGCACCATCATTCTTCAAACCGAATGACATCATTTTGTAATAGTACATTCCCAATGGCGTGATGAAAGCCGTTTTCTCTGCATCTTCCTCATCCATCCATATCTAATGATACCCAGCGAAACAATCAATAAAAGACTGCAACTCATGCTTGGCGCAGTTGTCGATAAGAATGTGTATGTTAGGTAAGAGGAAGTCGTCTTTAGGACTTGCCTAGTTAATATCCCGGTAGTCAACACAAACTCTAACTTTCCCATCCTTTTTTGGCATTGGCACGATGTTGGCTAACCATGTCGGATACTCTACTACCCTGAGAACCTTGTCTTTGACTTGCTTGGTAACCTCTTCTTTGATTTTCAAACTCATGTCGGGTTTAAATTTCCTAAGCTTCTGCTTTACCGACGGACATGTTGGATCTGTTGGCAGTTTGTGAGCTACAATGGATATGCTGAGACCAGTCATATCATCATATGACCAGGCGAATATGTCTTCATATTCCTTTAGGAACTCCGTGTACTCTTTCTTTTCTGATGGTGACAGGTGAACACTGATGCACGTTTCTTTGACATTCTCTGTATCTCCCAGATTAACAACCTCAGTTTCGTCCAAGTTAGACTTAGGTCTATTCTCAAAATTCTCAACCTCTTTGACGACCTCTTTTGGTATATCATCCTCTTCTGAATCCATATCCGTTTGTTGCGTTCTCTCGTTGCAAGTCACAATCGTTGGTTCATCGCCAAGGCAAGTAATAGTAATGCTGTGTAAAATAAAGTGAATGATAGAAAAAAAAATAATAAGAGCGAGATATATAATAAACTGAAATGCTTCGATTGAATTCATAATTGTTTTGAACATCAAAGCTCTTTTCAAAATTAAAGACAATGCAGAAATAAAATCAGCTAGTAAAAAGTAAAAATGTGATGCATGATGCTTTTGTTTAGCCTTGCTACCCCGAAGCTTTCCGGGCCCTGGTGGTTTTGATTGAACAATTACTGAGGTGTTCTCCTCGGTTCACAGCTTGTATAGAAGGGCCTTCCTCCCCTTCCTCCTCAAAAATAACACAGCAGTCCATATCATCGTCCTCCAGGAACATATTCTTCATGGCTGCTAATGCTTCATCTTCCTCTGATCCATATATGATATCTGCCGGCTGGAAAGTCTGCTCCAGGCGAGGTATCAGATTCTCTAGTGGATAGTAGGGACCGCGCCATGGTGGCGACCCGTCATTGAACTCCTTCCAAGTGTATTCATACCCAAACCAAATGTAGTACCATGTTTCTTCAGCTTGATGGGTTTGGTGATTCCCTGGAGGTTTTTGCCGAGTCCCTTTCCAGGTTCGTACCCACACCAATTCAAGATACTTTCAATCTTGTTATCCTACCATTTATCCTTGTCTACAGCGTTGACCCTTTCAATGTGGTGGTATGTTTCTCCACCTATTTTCCTTCTGCCTCCAACCATTGGGATGGTCTGGCGACTGTATATGGGGTTGCTACCATCGCCATGAATAATCATAATATTGTCGATCCTGAGCTCGGACGAAGAATCTGTTCATTTGTTCCTCTTCTAAGGTTGGCCTGACCTTAACAACCTCTGATCTCCAATGAGTAGCATACTTGCGGAATGTCTTGGTAGGCTTCTTCTTCAAATTCTAGATGTAGAATACATCCGGTGCATTCTCTGTATTGAATCAGAACCTATCTATGAAATTTGATTCCATACCTACCCAGCTTGTCCATTTCTTGGGTTCATGGCTGATGTACCAGGATAAATCATCTCCCTTCAGACTTCTCATGAAGAGTTTCATACGGATTTTCTCATCCCTTCCGACTCCAACTAGCTTATCATAATATGTCCTCAAATGGACTCTAGGATCTCCCGTGCCATCGAACATTTCGAACTTGGGAGGTTTGTACCCCTCCAGAAGTTCAACATCTGGCTGAATGCAGAGGTCCTCATAATTCAGCCCCTCTATACCTCTGTTTCCTTCCATGCCCTGGACTCGGCTGGTTAACTTCTTGAGTTCTGCTGCCAAGTTTCTAATAAGAGAGTCCTTGTCATCAGACTCAGGTGCACTTGAGATTGGTCGAGTGTAGTGGGGTACAATATCTATGTAGATGGGAGTGTTCTGGAGGTGGTCGTTTGTGGTGTTTAGTGGTTCAGGAATGAGTAGTGGAGTGCTATTTGGAGTATGGCATGTGTTGCAGTGTTGAGCATGAGTGGGTTGCATCTGTATGTTGGGGTGTTCTGTGGAGGTGCGGGATTTTGAGCATTTGGAAAGTTGACATCAGGAGCGGTGAGAGTGAATGATAAATTTGCCAAGTTCCGAACTTGATCTAGTTCTTCTCGAAACTTCAATAGTTTCTGCTCAAGTTGGGCAGCAGTTTCCTTAGCAATCGGGGTACCTTGAGGAATCTCAGATCTTTCCTTTCTGGCACTTGAATCTTCCATTCTACTTTTGTTCTTATTCCGGATAGGACTCGGAGGAGGAGGGCCCTTGGATCTCGTACTGTATGATGATGGTGCCAGAATGCACGAACTAACCTTTGGGGAGGGGAATAAAAATAAAATAAAAACAAAAAGGTAACAAGTTAGCGCGGATTATGAGAAAAAATGTTGCAGTATTTAAACACATTGTGCAAGGATATAAATCGTGTCCTGATTTGGGTACCTCGTTGCGCCCGAGGTAGGCCTAACGACAAATTAATTTAGAGAACTTATAAGGCTAAATTCCTCATTTTATTGATAAAAAATAAGACGAATCCAAAATGACACTAAATAACGGAAAGTAAAATGTCACTAGTGGCCATCGGCTTAAAAGCGAAAAGAAAGACTCCTAACTACTTGGTCCCAGAAGGACCTTCTTCAGGTTAAATGTTCTCGTTGATCAAGTCCTCCAGCTCGTGCAGATTTTCCAGTAAAAATGCTATTGCCAGACGTTCTCCTTTGCCTTCCTCAGCATTTTGACAGTCGATGACTCTTTTCCTCACTTTTCCTTCCAATTCCAGCAGGCTATACTCTAGGTATTCTAGCTTCTCACTAGTCTTGGTGACTCTCTCTTTCCATTCGTTGATTTGGTTGCTCGATGGGAGGTTTCTCCACCAAGTCTGCAAGAGTGAAGGTATGTTTACCATACCAAAGTCAGGAACTTTGTCATTCATTTTCTACAAAACAAAAGGGTTAAGACTTCACCCCCACCGAACTCGACTATTTAATACCAATAATTAGCATAGCAAGCATTTAGTTCTCCAAATAAATGAACAGAACATGTAGGTGTCTGTTTGGGTTTCAGGGAAACCCGATGGACTTTGGACAAGGCTATCTTAATGAGTCATTATGCGGACAACATAACTGACTCGGTTAGGTTTGACCATGATGCATGTACAATTGAACAGAGTAAGGTTTCTATTGGGGTATTAGACAGGTACCCTTGAACGGACAACTCAAGAGGGAAAGGCATGGAATCGTCGACTGCACCGCTGATCGACTGGTTTTACCGCAAATACGCCTTTGCCGAATTTAAAGGTGATAATATTGGAAGAGCGCAACCACTCATTATAAGCGTTGCTATGGTATTGTGTAGCACGAGTGGAATATGATGTTGAAGAAATAGTTTACAAGAATGAAACAAATTGACATGTATTTCCACGTTCATAAGATAAATGATTACAATAATTGCAGTAATTACAACAATATTGAAATAAAGCAGTAAAGGAAAGCAGTTAAAGGAAAAAAAAGACATGAAGAGCCAAGTCAGTTTCGTAGTGAAAGAATAAAAGACAGTAAATAAAGCAATTAATGAGATAGTAAAGTCACAAGCAACATGCAATGGTAAAAGCCTAAAGAAGTCCCCAGCAGAGTCGCCATGCTATCGACGCCCCCTTTTTCTAATGGGTCGAAATCGGGGATACGACATTGGGAGGGCAACTCTATTCCCTTTCGAGAATTGGGTCTTTGGAATTGGAGAGTCGCTACCTAATGATTATAGTGCATTAGGACACTTAAGAAAGGTTTGAGTTGGAAAACCAGAGTTCGGGTAAGGGCTAGAAATTATCTCGAGGGGAAGGTGTTAGGCACCCCTTAAGATCCACTAGTGTGGTCCCGGCCATGTTACAATTGTGACTTTACAAGTAAACAATCAAGGCTCAAATAAGGACTCGCAAACATTGCAATTAGGTTGAAAACTTTTGAAGGTAAGTAGAGAAGGCAGAATTTAAAAAGATTTAAAGAGTTTTACAACAGAGATAAAGCAAGTAAAGGGAAGGGGGTCCTAGGTTTATGATTAATATGGATCACTTCAATGCAATACCCAGCAATCACTCCTCAAAAGAGGGGTCACACGTGATATTAACGTATCGGTCATCATCTCCATATCTACCCTTCCCACCCCGTTAAGGTATTAAAGCGCGGAATAGTATCGTTACTTATTGCATGCTATTACCCGTCCTAATTCTATCAGTCCCGGAGGCATATGGGACTACCAATCCTAAAGGGGAGGGAGTTGGGGCTTTTGCAGTTTTTTAAAAAGGACAAAATTCTAAGGCGACATTCAAAACATATACAGCAAGTATTGGGAAAGCAAGTAAGTAGATATGGCTCAAATAAACCTCCTTAAATCAGAGAAAATCATATAGTTTAGCATGTCTTACACGTACTGATTAGGTCAGAATTAAACTTAAACATTAAGGCAGGCTAATTTATCACATATTTTCAGATAAGAAGTCCGAATTAGGCCTGCCTGCTGGTTGTAATTATCAAAGACTGATGCAATTATAAAATTTTACCCTAAGGCTTGCCTAGGCGTTAAACAGAACCTATAGGCATGATATCTATCAATTTCAGGAAAAAACAAAGAGAGTAAACTGATTGCATAAAAGATTTGTTAGTTACAAAAGCATAAGTTCTGCAGGTGTTTACGCGTTATTGCTACTGATTTTAGACGAATTGGTGATTCAAGTTTAGTTAACAACTCCTATAGACATGCTTTCTAGGTGTTACTGATTTGAGCACTGTTATTGCTTATGCAGGGATCCTATAGGCAGGTTGTCTACATGAAATTGATTAGTTATTTAAATCCTATAATAGGTTTGCCTAATGACGGATGCAGAATGCAGAAAGTCCTATAGGCATGGTGTCTATATGAAGATGCAGAATTTTAGAATCGACTTATAGGCATGGCATCTATTATGAAATTGCAGAAAACCCTATAGACATAGTATCTATATGAGAATGCAGAAAATCCTATAAACATGGTATCTATATGAGAATGTAGAAAATCTTATGGACATGGCATCTATGTGAGAATGTAGAAAATCTTATGGGCATGGTATCTATACGAGAATGCAGAGTTTCATTTATTTATAAAATGCAGAACTTTAAAACATAGTAATTCCTATAGGCATGATCTCTAGATGAGATGCAGAATTTTATAAATGATAACCCCTATAGGCATGATATCTACCCCTTGCATGCATAGTTCCCCACCCTTTTCCACTAGCCGACCCCAAATGTTTATTACAAGATTATTACAAACCAGAATTGATAAAAGTAAATTACACCCGAAATCAAAATTCCAACCAAGGAGAACCTAATTCAGACTCCTAGTCTGACATGTGGAATAAACCAACTTCCAAAGATCAGATTTCCAAAGCCTTTCTTTTATTTGGGATGTGTCAAAGTTCCAAGGAGCTTCAAGAACTCCAGACAATGCTTACACCCCAAATATCATTTACAGGATCATAGTGCAGCGTGGAAGGGCCATCCCTCAAATGTCCAAGTTCAGAGGGAACTCAAGATCCCAAAGCAAGGCTCATAGGAGGGGGCAGAACTTAGAGGCTAGGAGTAAGTGTAAGTGCAATGGAGGGGAATTAGGGAAGGCCATGGTAGGTTGGTGGTCATGCCCAGCAATTGGGATTCTGGCACACCCCTGACCAGTCTGTCAGCTTTAAAATTGGAGAGTTAGGACCTATTGAAGGTCAGGTTCAGCCCTGGACAACAATTTGGATGCTGCCAGGCTATACCTTAACTCAGCACACATAGGGGAGTGGGGGTATGAGGATTCATACTAGAAGCAGGATGTAATGAAAGAGCAAGAAAAGGGGCATACCCAGCAATGAGACATACTGGCACACCTTCCAGCCTACTTAGAGGTTAGGGGGTCAAAAACTTAGGTCATGAACAACAATTCTTGTTGCAATGCCCCAAGTCCCCACTCACAAACACATAGGGGGGTAATGGGATAGGGAGCAATTATTCACAGAGAACAGAAGCAGACAGTAGCATATAGGCAACTTTAAGTCAAATGTTAAACTTTACAGAGAAACGAAAGTAGACATGGGTACTAGGACTTGTAAATAAACACATTGGGGTGATGCTGAAAATTAAGTTAGGACATACCAGTTTGGAAGAGACAAGTAAAGAGAAGCAATAGCCTTGTAAAAGCCAAAGTGCAGACAAGAAGCAAGAATACTATAAGTTCAGAAGAGAATTATGATTGTGTAGTTCTAAGAGTGTTCAATCGTGTGTGCTGTGTTAAAGAAAGGCACGTATTTATAGTGTAGAAAGCAAGCAAAAATAGGTAAGAGAATAGTTTAAAAATCAATTACACAAGGTTTCCCTTTAATTAAGGGATTCTGATTTCAAATGGGCAAAGCTAATTAAGGAAATAGATTAATCAAACACTTTTCAAAGCAGCACAAGAGGGGTAAATACATAGAGGTTTATTTAAGGACAAGGCTTGACGGTACACGGTTATGAAAAATTAAGGAAAGGAAATCAATTGACAGCCAAGCAATCATGAGTCAAAATTTTTGCATGAATGAACCAAGTCAGAAAGGGGGAAAGATTTTAACTTAAGGAAAATCAGTAACAATCAATTAGACCTATTAAAAGGGATTCTGAATCAATCACAAGTTGGAAAGCTCTTTTGAAGAAAGGTTCATCACATATAAAGAGCATACAGACACGTTAAGTATGAAAGAAAATTGTCATGGCATTGTAAAATTAGTGGAAAATCCAGTAACAGAGTTTAGAAGAGTTTATCAAAAGGTCAGAATTATATGAAACTTCGAAATTGATCTAAAAGAGTTGGGGGTTTTGAAATAAGAACCCCCGTTCGAGCAAACCATAAAGTAAAGATGAGAGGGCAAGCAGTTGAATCGAAACATGTTTAGAGGTTTCTGAAAAGAACTGAAACTTCTAACATGCTTCTCTCAGCAACAGAACTCATGAATAGCATGTAAATACAGTAGAAGAGTTCAAAGCAAACAGAGTAAAAAAACTAATTCGAAGCATGATGAGAAAAGACTGATAAGAACAGTAGAAAGAAGCATGCTTAAGAAGATACTTTTAGAAGAGGCTTAAACAAAGTTTAGTAGAAGGAAAAAATAGTAAGAGCACTTAAGAACACGATAGAAGAATACAGTAGGTGAAACATACCAGAGCATGGTAGAAGAAAATAGTAGAACATAATAGAAAAGCATACAAGGACATAGTATAGAAAACACAATAGCATAACATACAAGAACGGAATATAGAAAGCACGGTATAGGAACATACGTGGTAGAAGGAAAACATAAGAACACAGTAGAGGCAAATACACACAAAAGAAAAGGAGAAGAAAGTCAGATAAACACTTAAGCATTTTAAGAAAACCCTAGATGGTAAAAGAAAGGCTTTGGAAAGTAATTTTTGAAAGAAAAGTTAGGAAAATTGTTTGAACACTCAAGTAGAGAATAGATACACAACAGATCTAAAAGTAAATCGGAGAAAACCTCGAAGGGTTAGGGTTTCAGAAGAACCCTAGAAAAAGCTTTGAAAAGGTCACCGATCTGCGTCGGAGAGGTCAGAACCAGGCTCAAAACACCATGGTATGCCGGAGCAAGGCCAGCGATGACTCTGGAACCTTGAATCGGCAGAGGTCTAGGTGCAAACCTTCGAGGTTTGGCCTCGATTCTTCAGGTATCAGGTGTGTAAGAGCAAGGGGAGGTGAGTATAGGTCGTAGGCCTGAGAGGCCATGGATTCCGGTGAGTCGGAGGTTGAAGATGGTGGAGGCGATTAGGGTTTCAGGAACATTTGAGAGCGTTTGAGAGAGAGAAGGGTATTCAGAGGCGGCGTCATTGTGCAAATGGGGTTAGGGTTAGAGAGGTTAGGGGATTAAAAAAGGAAAGAACGAATCACGGCCGTTGATCAAAATGATCAACGACCAGGATTAAAAGGGAAGCCGGGCAGGTCTGAAAATGGGTCAAGGGGTCGGGTAAAAATTGAAATTGGGTTGTTCCAATTTGGGTGGAATTGGGGATCAATTTGAGGCTAAAATTGAAATAATAATGGGCTATGTGTTAAATAGCCAATTTCCCCTTTTTTATTTTATAAAAAATAGCTAAAATGATTTTAAAAATAAATTAAAAGCATTGAACTAATTAATAATATATAAATATTAATCAAAAAATGTTGGAAATGATTTTATAATTGTAAAATGCTGTTAATTGTAAGATAGGCTATAATTACAATTAGATGCAATTCAACTTTGAAAAATACCAAATAAATTTTTAAAAATATGAAAAAATCAACTTAATCATATTTTGGTGTAAATATGAGAATGGAAATAAATTATTTACCAAAATCATAATTTTGGGAATAATTATTGGATTTTGCACTACTAAAATAGACAATAAATTGATTTTAAAAATCTTAAAAATTAGGGAAAAATACCAAAACTCTTGGGCATGATTATATATGCATACACATGCTATTTTGAAAGTATTTTGAGTATAAAAAATATTTAGGGAAAAAATTGGGATCAACATGAATAACCACCAACATCATTGTTGTTGTCATATTGTTCACAATTACCTTGGGGTTGTTGTCCTCTTTGCCTCCTTTTCAACATAGAAACACCTTCCATTGCATTGACTTAGCGCAGGTTTTGGGCTTGTTCACTACTAGAAATCCGGAAAAAAGCGACCAAAATTTAGCGACCAAAGTTGGTCTGTGGGAAAAAGCGACCAAAGTTGGTCGCTAAACTAGCGAAAATAATAAAATAAATAAAACAAACAAAATAGCGACCAAGGTTGGTCGCTACTTGGTCGCTATATTAGTCAAAAATGTTGACTGAACTGGTCAGACTTTCTTGGTCAAATATTTACTGAGATTAGTGACCAATATTGGTCGCTAAAGTGGGACCCACATACAAAATTTTAATAATTATATTATTATTTTAAAAAAATTATAAAATATAAATATATATAATATAAAAATAGCGACCAAAGTTGGTCCCTAAAGGGTAGGAAGATACCGTCCAACTTTGGTCGCTTAAATGGGACCCAATTATACAATTTTAATAATTATATTATTAATTTAAATATTATATGAAATATAATTAAATCTGATTTAAATATAGCGACCAACTTTAGTCGCTAAACTAAATTCTTGAATAAATAACAACCAAAGTTGGTCTCTATTCAGGTCAACAATGGTCAAAATTAAAAATCACTTTTGCATTTACTATCTAAATAATATAAATGTAAGCCGTTAATACTTTTGTAATACAAGAGATGAATAGTACTACGAATCGTGCGTGTGTGTCTCTCTCTCTCTCTCTCTCTATATATATATATATGTGTGTGTGTGTGTGTGTGTGTATGTATATATTCAATCTGTAGCCTTTTCTTTTCAAAATTAATGTGTTGTCTTTTATTTAAAAGTAGTCTTGGGATTTACAAAAACTTCCTGAAGAAGTCTTGAAAGTACCTGTATGTGCTAGTACTATGCTAATTGACTGCAGGTACGTCCTGGACAGGTTAGGTAAATATATATATATACTTACGCTATATTATGCACTGAGTATAAGTCTATTAGCTAATATTATATCGAATATAACTTATATATATTGTAAGCACGTGATTTTTGCCCAATATGAGAATTACAAAATTGGTCTGTGGGAAAAAGCGACCAAAGTTTATGCACTGAGTATAAGTCTGTTAGGTAATATTATATCGAATATAGCTTACATATATAATATATATATACTTACGCTATACTATGCACTAAGTATAAGTGTATTAGGTAATACTGTATCGAATATAGCTTATATATATAATATATATACTTACGCTATACTATGCACTAAGTATAAGTGTATTAGATAATACTGTATCGAATATAGCTTATATATATATATATATATATATACATATACTTACGCTATACTATGTACTAAGTATAAGTGTATTAGGTAATACTGTATCGAATATAGCTTATATATATATATATATATATATATATATATAATATACTTACGCTATACTATGCACTAAGTATAAGTGTATTAGGTAATACTATATCGAATATAGCTTATGTATATATATATATATATATATATATATATATATATATATATATATATATATATATATACTTACGCTATACTATGCACTAAGTATAAGTGTATTAGGTAATACTGTATCGAATATATATATATATATATATATATATATATATATATATATATATATATATATACTTACGCTATACTATGCACTAAGTATAAGTGTATTAGGTAATACTATATCGAATATAGCTTATATATATATATATATATATATATATATATATATATATATATATATATATATATATATATACGCTATACTATGCACTGAGTATAAGTGTATTAGGTAATACTGTATCGAATATAGCTTATATATATAATATATATATACTTACGCTATACTATGCACTAAGTATAAGTGTATTAGGTAGTATTATATCGAATATAGCTTATATATATAATATATATATATACTTACGCTATACTATGCACTGAGTATAAGTGTATTAGGTCATACTGTATCGAATATAGCTTATATATATAATATATATATATACTTACGCTATACTATGCACTGAGTATAAGTGTATTAGGTCATACTGTATCGAATATAGCTTATATATATATAATATATATACTTACTCTATACTATTGTAACGACCCGACCGGTCGTTTTGAGCTCTGGCGCGTCATTCAGCAGTTTGAGGCCATGAGCGGCTTCATCTCAGGTATATTGACTTGTGTGTATGGTCAGAATTAAAATTCAGGAAGTTTGGAGTCAAATATAAATGGAAATTCTCATTTTGAAAGCTTAAAATTGAAGAAATGAACTAGAATTAGAATTTTGAGTAAACGACCTCGGAATTGGGATCTGAAAGTTCCAGCATGTTCGTATGATGATTTCGGACTTGGGCGTATTTCCGGATTTGTTTTTGGGTAACCCGTGAGCATTTCAGCGTATATTATGAAAGTTAGTACTTTAAAAGAATTTCATAAATTTGGGTTGGAAGGCATTTCAGTGTTATAGATGTCCGTTTGGGATTCCGAGTCTGGGAATAGCTCCGTATGGTGATTCTGGAGTTGGGAGCACGATCGGAAGTAAATTCGGATGTCCGGATGTCATTTTGAAGTCATTTGGCTAAATATAGAAATTTGAAGGTTTTTGAGAAAATTCGACCGGAAGTGGAAATTTTGATATCGGGGTCAGAATGCGGTTCCGAAAGATGGGGCAAGTCCGTAAAGTCGAATGTGACTTGTGTGCAAAATTTGAAGTCATTCCGGAATGATTTTGGTAAGGTTTGAGACACTTAGTCTCTTTTAAGGAAGCTTAAGTTGGAAAAGTCAACCGAATATTGACTTATGTGTTAGAGAGCTCGAAATGCGAATTTTATGGTTCTGATAGCTTCGTTAGGTTATTTGGGACTTAGGAGTGTGTCCGGAATATTTTTGTGATGACCGGTGTAGAATTAAGCTTGAATTGGCAAAGTTAGTATTTTGGCGAATTCCGGTTGATAGGTGAGATTTTGATCCGAGGATCGGAATGGAATTCCGAGAGTTGCTGTAGCTTCGTTATGTCATTTTGGACTTGTCTGCAAAATTTGAGGTCATTCGGACGTGGTTTGGTTGTGTTTTTGATCAAAAATGGAATTTGGAAGTTCGTGAGATTCGTAGGCTTGAATCCGATGATGATTTGATGTTTTGATGTTATTTTGGGTGTTTCGAAGGTTGGGACAAGTTTGAATGATATTGTGGGACATGTTGATATAATTGGTTAAGATCCCGAAGGCCTCGGGTGGATTTCGGAAGGTTAACGGAATGAAATTCGGACCAAAAAGAAAAGAAAAAGCTGCAGAAATTTCTGCTGCACTTTTCTGCAGAAGGTCTTTGGACTGCAATCGTGGAGCGTACTTTGGAGGCCTATATCTTTTGATCTACAAGGAATTTTGAGACTATTCAAAAACGAAAGTTGTAGCCCTTAGTATCTAGTTTCCAGAAATTTAAAGGAATCATAATTTGGACATTTGTATAGAAAGTTATGAATGATTAAAGATGACTGGTGGAACAGTTTCTCCAGAATTTTTCTGATTTCATGGAGCCGATTTAGAAGCTCATATCTCGGAATATATAAAGAGTTATATGGTGTACAACCTATCAAATTAAAGATCTTTGAGTCTAGTTTCTAAATCTTTAAACCATGTGTCATTTGGATATTTATACAAGACGTTATGGGTGTTTAAACAGAAGGTGTCCGACAAGGAACAATTTTAATAAGATGTACAACTTGTATAGCACAAGTGCAAGGTACAACTCGATGAAGCACGGGCAGATTTTTTTAAACACGGATTTGGCTTATTTCTTTCATTTCTTTCATTTGGCTTGGATTATTTTGGAGAGAATTTCAAGGGGGATTTCATCAAGCATCAAAGGTGAGTTGTTTCTACTTATTTCCAAGTTAAATACATGGATTAGAGCTGAAAACTCAAGTAATTTATGGACAGAAATGGTGGTTTAGAGCTCGAAACTTAAGAAACTTAAATGGTAATTTGAGGGGTCAAATGAACTCCGATTTTTGTGAATTTGGTATGTATAGACTCGTGGCGAGATAAGGGTCGTATTGATGTAAAAATTTCTGAATTTCGAGACATGGGCCCGGGGCTCGGGTTTTGCTAATTTCGGGATTTTCGACATTTTTCGAGTCTTTTTGATTGGGTTATATTCCCTAAGCCTATTGTAACATATTCCTTGTGGTTTTGACTAGATTTGACGCGCGAAGAGGTCGATTCAAGAGGAAAGGGCATTGCGGACTAGTCTACGGCCTGTTAGAGGTGAGTAATAGATGTAAATGTTGTTCTGAGGGTTTGAAACCCCGGACTTTCACATCGTAACGCTATATTGAGGCGTGACACGCACTCCATGGCGAGTGCGGGGTCAGATACTATTGGGGATTGTGACTTGGTCCATCCCGTGTGATGTTTATACTATACTGGTGATTGATACACATACTTCATTGATATTACTGGGCTTGATGCCATGTTTGGGGCCTTGTGCCGATTTGTAAAATCCTTCGAGGATTGATATTACTGCTTAGCATGATTTGCATATCATTTAATTTCAGTCCAAGGTTTTAAATGCTGTTTTGCAAACTCATCCATAATTCTAAGTGTTGAAAACTTAAATGATATTTTTAAATGTATTTCGGGCTGGAACTTCTGTTTTGTAAATGTCCAAGGGGCTTATTATATTATTTCCTGGACTGATTATAAAGTGACTTGAAACAGTGGTAACAATGACACTGTGTGATATATTTGAAATAGTGGTAACAATGACACTGGATGATATACTTGAACAGTGGTAACAATGGCACTGTATGATATAAATTGGTCAGGTAACAATGGCTGACCGGTCAGGTAACAATGACTGACCAAGATATTACGCTTGGGCTGTAGGAGCCCCTCCGGAGTCTGTACACACCCCCAGTGAGCGCCGTCGACGATAAATAAATATGGATGGCTCGGGCTGCACGCCACAGTGGGTACTGGAATGTACCATCATATGCATTGCATTGCATTCATGTATTTCTATTTATACCGTTATTTAGCTGCTCAGTTCCATATGTTGCTGTATATTTGGATTTTAGCTTACTTTGTGTATTTACTGGATTTTCTTATCTTCGGACTGTAGTTACTTTTATTACTCACTGGGTCGGAGTACTCACTTTACTCCCTGCACCTTGTGTGCAGATCCAGGGCAGTCTCAAGCTCAGTAGATCCAGTTGATCAGCAGATCCAGCTTCTGTGAGTATCGAGGTAGCTGCACGGCGTTCGCAGCCATTGATCTTCTCCCTCATATCCCATCTCTTTATTTCCGCATTATCAGACTTTGGATATACCATGTATTAGGATGATATTCTGTATTCTAGAGGCTCAGATTCGTGACACCGGGTCCTAGTGAGATTATATTGTGTATTTTGTTAAAATCTTCAGTACTTTAATCTTGCTTAATTGATACTTTTTTCCGCTATTTTTGATAAATTGGGTTAAGTGTTGAATAATGGTCGGGCTTGCCTAGTAGTGTGTTGGGCGCCATCACGACCGGGATTTGGGTCGTGACAAAGTTGGTATCAGAGCCTAGGTTATTTGGTCTCACGAGTCATTAGCCGGTTTAGTAGAGTCTCGCGGATCGGTACGGAGACATCTGTACTTAGCCTCGGGAGGCTGCAGAACCTTTAGGAAAACTTCACATTCTTGAATTCTTATCGTGCGTCCTCGATTCAGCTTGAAAAGAAACTTTTGAAATTCCTTCTGCGTGATCGTATGCACCAACGGGCGCTCAGTATCAGATGTGTCTCGATGGCTTTTGATTCCCCGATCGAGGGCCGAGGTGTAATCTCTGTGAGTTTGAAGTTAGACCACTCAGGAGGACTTGAGGCCAAATCTTTGCCAATGGCTTGAGCACCGAGGTGCTGATTTTGTGAGCAAGTGTTTTGAACTCATATGTTCATTATTGTCCTTGTTAGCCGGAATGTCGGTTGGATATCCACGTGATGAGTATGTTAGTGTTGCGAGGTGTATTTGTACGACTTAGTAGTGGCGAAGAAGCCTACTGGATAGTAGATGAACTGTTAAGTGATTCGTTTCTTATTGTGATTTGTTGAGTAGCTCGAGTTATGGGCGCGTGAAGAATATTTTTCGTGTCTCCTAGTTAGATAAGTCTGGGAGCTGAGATCGCTTCCGTAAATGTATTATGACGAAATCGTTGAGTCAAGGAGACCACCTCGAAGGTCGAAAATATTAAAGGAAGAATATGTTCCTACTTGATTGAATAGCCCAATAATGGAGGGTTGAAGGGTATTTTCTATGTGTTATGATTCAAATAGGTGCAACGCATGTCCATGTATCAATTTAGATTTATGTAATTGATATGCATTTTGATGCTTTGTCAAGTTGTGGATGTGTTGTTAGGATGGTTTTGGTGATTCTCTGGCAGGTGGATATGACCAATTATAAAGGAGGCTCGGCCGAAATTTTTGAAAAATTTAGGACTTAGTAAGTGGGCTTAGCTGTTGTGTGAGTAAATGCAAGAATTGCAGAAGAGTTAAAATTCCAGATGATTCGTGTTTCCACGAGCTTATGATGAAGTGAGTTTAATCTCACCATGATATTACGACAGCAATAGAGTATATGTATTGTGATCTATGGCTTCGAGCCAAGTTGGGGAGCTTGCTGTTGATTAGCTGATTGCACGGTTTATTACCTGCGTGAATTCTGGTTATTGGTGTATTGGTGGGTTATTGCAGCTACGGAAAAGGACCATGAGTGGTAATTTGAGTAAATGAATTGTTGGATGCATGCTATGGTTAGCCTTATTGGCTCATGTTCAGACTTGAGGGAAGATTCATGATTTATGCCTCGTATAGGTGCAGGCTTCGAGGGAAGTGATCCCTCTGGGTGCTTTATCGAGAGGGTATTCATATGTTATAAAATTCAGTAGAGTTGGTTGCATTCGGGGCCAAGTCAGAGCTGGGTGGCTCTCAATAGCGGTCCTGGTTAATTCAAGAGGTAAAGTGTGGTGCCTAATGATTTTGAGTCTATAAGTACGGTTAAGAGTCAAGCTTTTAAAGCAGCTTATGAAGAAAGGCACAGAATGTTCTATGATGTTTTGACTTGCGGTGTAGCATTTGAGAGACATGAAATGGTCATGGTATTTGAGACAGCATGGTCTCGTGATTTAAGGTCACTCGGGGTGAGTTTGGTTGAAATAAGTTAGGTGTTAAAGGGAGATATTATTATTTCTAAGGCAATCAAGGATAAATTGGAAGGAAGTAGATTGATTAGCCATAGTTGAGTTGGTATACTGGTGTCAGTGATCGGTTCGTCCAGCGTGATCGAGTTATGCATGTGAGGCTTGTCGGCCGCAGTGATTGATGTTATTCTGAAGCATGCTTTTGTTAGGGCCTATAATGAGTAGGCGGATCCCAGAAAGTGTTATGGTGGCTTGGACCACTACTTAGAGATTAGCATATTCGACGGTTATGAGAATTCGCCTGTATGTTGCTATAGTTCTCCTGAAGTGAGTTAAATGGAAGGTCTTATGTGATGAAGTATTAGCCTATCGTCGGTTCCAGAGTTGTGATGGAGAACGTGTCTATTGTATATCGGCACATGAGGTGCAGTGAGTGGTATGGAATTTGAAGTAAGGACCAAGGTCGCAGTTTGGTCAATGAATGTGATGTCAAGAGCTCGGATGAGCAGGAAAGGAGTTTCAGTGTTTAAGTAAGATGGGTATTGGCGTCACTATCACCTGAGATCGGTGTTCTGTGAGAAAGGCCTTGCATCCTGGTTAGGGATTCCTGATCGCTTTTTAGTGTTAGTGCAGCTGATGGTTTGAATGTGCGAACCCGTTAATTATTTCGGAAGATGGTGGAAGCTTGTCCCACAGGAAGATTGTATAAGTGTGACATGTAGTCACTTGATTAATTAGAAATTTAAACCAAGTATGAGGATTTTTGGTAATATCATCCATTTGAGAATTTTTGCCTGGAGGGAACTCTGCTTATTGGGTTATAGACCTGTGAAATATTATTGGCCTAGCTTGGCACGATCAGGAACGACTTGAGGTCGGGGGATAGATTTAAATGTGGAAGTGAGCCTTACGTCAGGCCAGTTGTGTTTATTTCAGCAATGCGCTCTTTATGGAAGGATAGTCGCGGTCTTATTTCGTGGTCAGATAATTCATGTAAAGATATATTGCGATGTATGAGTTGTGAGACGGCTTGGTAAATTCCTTATGTGTTGAGGTTCCGCTCAGCGGTGATGTTATATGAGCAGGATGGCTCTTGAGACTTAGATCATGTATCGCACCTCAGTTGTGCTTGAGTTGTAGCCTATAACTCTATATGTTTCCTTGGGAATGGTATTATGCACCTTAGTGTGTTTATGATCGATATTCGGTATTTGGATGTGGTGAGCTATTCAGCTCGACGTGTATCTCCTTATGTGAGTCCTATATGTGGATCGGGTGGCACACCGCCATGGGTATGTTGTTTGGATCGAGTTGCACGCCGCAACAGTGTGATGTTCAGTTCAGTGCCCATATTTGCTTTTGTGTGTTCTGTTTCCCTGTTTTTTGAGGAAGTCTATGTTAGTGTGCGAGTTGAGTAGTTCCTTCTAGAGTTCGCCTTCCTTTTGTATCGCGTTCGAATTGATAGCATACTGGCACATTGTGGCGCCTTGTGGGATTTTTGATTATGTCTGAGGTGGCTTATTGCCTGAGCAGTTCGTACTGGGTGAGACGAGGTTACTAGATTTGGGGTCAGTGCAAACTGATTATATGTAGTATATTATAGAGCAAAGATCATTCTTTGGTTTGGGACAAGGTAATGGAACTTGTCAGGAGTGTAGATCCAATGAATTGTTGATTCAGCAGTTGGTTGTGAATTTCGGCACATCTCTTTAGTCGTATCGGTGTTGGAAAAGAATATATAAAAAAAAAACTAGAGCAAGACCTGTGTAGATCATGAGATGCAATAGGAGCATCAGATTCGTGGAATTTCGACCATTATGTTTAAAGAATGTTATTGTGGTTCTATGAGTAAGTGATGCAAAGTGTGAATTCAACAAAATTATGTAGTCATGTTTGGGTACAGCGTGTGGAGATTGATATGGTGGTCGTAGGATGGAAACAGGCTTGGCAGGGAAATTCAGGATGTTGGAATTGGGCCTAATGGCTTATTTGCTTGAATAAATAAGTATATCTACAGAATTATCGAGCTAATGTGCTCAACGGAGTAGTGGTAGCATGGGAAGGTGCATGATGTGTTAAACAAGTGATTTTGGACTACTTCAGTGTAGTTCTCAGCACGTTCGAGGACGAACGTATGTTTAAGTGGGGGAGATTGTAATGACCCGACCGGTCGTTTTGAGCTCTAGCGCGTCATTCAGCAGTTTGAGGCCATGAGCGGCTTCATCTCAGGTATATTGACTTGTGTGTATGGTCAGAATTAAAATTCAGGAAGTTTGGAGTCAAATCTAAATGGAAATTCTCATTTTGAAAGCTTTAAATTGAAGAAATGAACTAGGATTAGAATTTTGAGTAAACGACCTCGGAATTGGGATCTGAAAGTTCCAGCATGTTCGTATGATGATTTAGGACTTGGGCGTATGATCGGATTTGGTTTTAGGTAACCCGTGAGCATTTCAGCGTATATTATGAAAGTTAGTACTTTAGAAGAATTTTATAAATTTGGGTTGGAAGGTATTTCAGTGTTATAGATGTCCGTTTGGGATTCCGAGTCTGGGAATAGCTCCGTATGGTGATTCTGGAGTTGGGAGCGCGATCGGAAGTGAATTCGGATGTCCGGAGGTCATTTTGAAGTCATTTGGCTAAATATAGAAATTTGAAGGTTTTTGAGAAAATTCGACCGGAAGTGGAAATTTTGATATCGGGGTCGGAATGCGGTTCCGAAAGATGGGGTAAGTCCGTAATGTCGAATGTGACTTGTGTGCAAAATTTGAAGTCATTCCGGAATGATTTTGGTAAGGTTTGAGACACTTAGTCTCTTTTAAGGAAGCTTAAGTTGGAAAAGTCAACCGAATATTGACTTATATGTTAGAGAGCTCGAAATACGAATTTTATGGTTCGGATAACTTCGTTAGGTGATTTGGGACTTAGGAGTGTGTCCGGAATATTTTTGTGATGACCGGTGTAGAATTAAGCTTGAATTGGCAAAGTTAGTATTTTGGCGAATTCTGGTTGATAGGTGAGATTTTGATCTGAGGGTCGGAATGGAATTCCGAGAGTTGCTGTAGATTCGTTATGTCATTTTGGACTTGTCTGCAAAATTTGAGGTCATTTGGACGTGGTTTGGTTGAGTTTTTGATCAAAAATGGAATTTGGAAGTTCGTGAGATTCATAGGCTTGAATCCGATGATGATTTGATGTTTTGATGTTATTTTGGGTGTTTCGAAGGTTGGGACAAGTTTGAATGATATTTTGGGACATGTTGATATAATTGGTTAAGGACCCGAGGGCCTCGGGTGGATTTCGGAAGGTTAACGGAATGAAATTCGGACCAAAAAGAAAAGAAAAAGCTGTAGAAATTTCTGCTGCAATTTTCTGCAGAAGGTCTTTGGACTGCAATCGTGGAGCGTACTTCGGAGGCCTATATCCTTTGATCTACAAGGAATTTTGAGATGAGTCAAAAACGAAAGTTGTAGACCTTAGTATCTAGTTTCCAGAAAACTAAAGAAATCGTAATTTGGACATTTGTAGAGAAAGTTATGATTGATTAAATATGACTGGTGGAGCAATTTCTCCAGAAATTTTCTGATTTCATGGAGCCGATTTAGAAGCTCATATCTCGGGATATATAAAGAGTTATATGGTGTACAACCTATCAAATTAAAGATCTTTGAGTCTAGTTTCTAAATCTTTAAACTGTTTGTCATTTGGATATATATACAAGACGGTATGGGTGTTTAAACAGAAGGTGTCCGACAAGGAACAATTTTAATAGGATGTACAACTTGTATAGCACAAGTGCAAGGTACAACTCGACGAAGCACGGGCAGATTTTTTTAAACACGGATTTGGCTTATTTCTTTCATTTCTTTCATTTGGCTTGGATTATTTTGGAGAGAATTTCAAGGGGGATTTCATCAAGCATCAAATGTGAGTTGTTTCTACTTATTTTCAAGTTAAATACATGGATTAGAGCTGAAAACTCAAGTAATTTATGGACAAAAATGGTGGTTTAGGGCTCGAAATTTAAGAGAATTAAATGATAATTTGAGGGGTCAAATGAACTCCGATTTTTGTGAATTTGGTATATATAGACTCGTGGCGAGATAAGGGTCGTATTGATGTAAAAATTTCTGAATTTCGAGACGTGGGCCCGGGGCTCGGGTTTTGCTAATTTCGGGATTTTCGACATTTTTCGAGTCTTTTCGATTGGGTTATATTTCCTTAGCCTATTGTAACATATTCGTTGTGGTTTTGACTATATTCGACGCGCGAAGAGGTCGATTCAAGAGGAAAGGGCATTGCGGACTAGTCTACGGCCGGTTAAAGGTGAGTAATAGATGTAAATGCTGTTCTAAGGGTTTGAAACCCCAGACTTTCACATCGTAACGCTATATTGAGGCGTCACACGCACTCCATGGCGAGTGCGGGGTCGGATACTATTGGGGATTGTGACTTGGTCCATCCCGTGTGATGTTTATGCTATACTGGTGATTGATACACATACTTCATTGATATTACTGGGCTTGATGCCATGTTTGGGGCCTTGTGCCGATTTGTAAAATCCTTCGAGGATTGATATTACTGCTTAGCATGATTTGCATATCATTTAATTTCAGTCCAAGGTTTTAAATGCTGTTTTGCAAACTCAGCCATAATTCTAAGTGTTGAAAACTTAAATGATATTTTTAAATGTATTCCGGGCTGGAACTTCTGTTTTGTAAATGCCCAAGGGGCTTATTATATTATTTCCTGGACTTGATTATAAAGTGACTTGAAACAGTGGTAACAATGACACTGTGTGATATACTTGAAACAGTGGTAACAATGACACTGGATGATATACTTGAACAGTGGTAACAATGGCACTGTATGATATAAATTGGTCAGGTAACAATGGCTGACCGGTCAGGTAACAATGACTGACCAAGATATTGCGCTTGGGCTGTAGGAGCCCCTCCGGAGTATGTACACACCCCCAGTGAGCGCCGTCGACGATAAATAAATATGGATGGCTCGGGCTGCACGCCGCAGTGGGTACTGGAATGTACCATCATATGCATTGCATTGCATTCATGTATTTCTATTTATACCGTTATTTAGCTGCTCAGTTCCATATGTTGCTGTATATTTGGATTTTAGCTTACTTTGTGTATTTACTGGATTTTCTTATCTTCGGACTGTAGTTACTTTTATTACTCACTGGGTCGGAGTACTCACTTTACTCCCTGCACCTTGTGTGCAGATCCAGGACAGTCTCAAGCTCAGTAGATCCAGTTGATCAGCAGATCCAGCTTCTGGGAGTATCGAGGTAGCTGCACGGCGTTCGCAGCCATTGATCTTCTCCCTCCTATCCTATCTCTTTATTTCCGCATTATCAGACTTTGGATATACCATGTATTAGGATGATATTCTGTATTCTAGAGGCTCAGAACGTGACACCGGGTCCTAGTGAGGTTATATTGTGTATTTTGTTAAAATCTTCAGTACTTTAATCTTGCTTAATTGATACTTTTTTCCGCTATTTTTGATAAATTGGGTTAAGTGTTGAATAATGGTCGGACTTGCCTAGTAGTGTGTTGGGCACCATCACGACCGGAATTTGGGTCGTGACAACTATGCACCAAGTATAAGTGTATTAGGTAATACTGTATCGAATATAGCTTATATATATGTCAATATATATATATATATATATACTATATATACTTACGCTATACTATGCACTAAGTATAAGTGTATTAGGTAGTATTATATCGAATATAGCTTATATATATATATATACTTACGCTATACTATGCACTGCGTATAAGTGTATTAGGTCATACTGTATCGAATATAGCTTATATATATAATATATATATACTTACGCTATACTATGCACTAAGTATAAGTGTATTAGGTAATACTGTATCGAATATAGCTTATATATATATATATATATATATATATATATATATATATATATATATATATATACTTACGCTATACTATGCACTAAGTATAAGTGTATTAGGTAATACTGTATATCGAATATATATATATATATATATATATATATATATATATATATATATATATATATATATATATATATATAGCTTAAATTGAATTAAAATCCTAAATTTATACTACATATGTACATAATTTTAAATTGTATTATATATAATCTATATATATATATATATATATATATATATATATATATATATATATATATATATATATATATATATATATATATATATATATTGAATTAAAATCCTAAATTTATACTACATATATATATAATTTTAAATTGAATTAAGAGTAATATAATTTTTTTAGAAATAGCGACCAACTTTGGTCGCTATTTCAAAAAATTCAAAACTGATTTACCTACCAAAATAGCGACCAATTGTTGTCGCTATTTTTAATTCCAGACTGTCAAAACCGGGATCTCCTCCCATTCTTTCTAAAAATTTCCCAAAATCTCTCTTTTCTCTCTCACACTCAAACCCCCCTTCCAACTCCCAGCACCAGAGGCCCCACCCACACCACCAACGACCACCGCCCAGCTGCCGCCGCCCCGTCGCCGTCGCCTCTGCCGCTGCTGCGTCTCTCTCCTTCTCCACCTCCTAAAAATTCTAGGTTAGAATTACAATTTATATCTTTTGTGTAAGCTTATAATGTTTTGTTTATTAGCTATGAATTAGTTTTAAATGACTAGTGTTTCAATTGATTATTTAACATTGTATTTTATAGAAACCTAGGGTTTAGGTTGTATTTATCATTATTTAACATTTTATAAAAATCTAGGGTTTATAGAAATGTTAACATTTTATTTAACATTGTATTTAACTTTATTTAACATTTTATAGAAATCTAGGATTTATAGAAATCTAGGGTTTAGGGTATGGGTTGAATTTTTAGGATATAATCATAACTTTTAGTTTATGTTTAAAGTAGTAAGATACAAATTGAGCTTTTAGGTATGAGTTGATGAACTTTTAGTTTTTAGTTTTTAGATTTTGTTCTTGTGAATTGAACTTGTAGGATATAAATTGAAATTTTAGGATATGAGTTGAATTTTTAGGATATGAATTGAAACTTTTAGGATATGAGTTGAACTTTTAGGAAATAAATTGAACCTTTAGCATATGTATTGAACCTTTAGGATATGACTTGAACTTTTAATTTATGTTTAAACTCGTAGGATATGAATATAACTTTTAGTTTTTAGGTTTTGTTCTTGTGAATTGAACTTGTAGGATATAAATTGAAATTTTAGGATATGAGTTGAATTTTTAGGATATGAATTGAAACTTTTAGGATATGAGTTGAACTTTTAGGAAATAAATTGAACCTTTAGCATATGTATTGAACCTTTAGGATATGACTTGAACTTTTAGGATATGTTTAAACTCGTAGGATATGAATATAACTTTTAGTTTTTAGGTTTGATATAAATTGAAGCTTTTATGTATGACTTAAATTTTTAGGATATGAATTGAAACTTTTAGGATATGAGTTGAACTTTTAGAAAATAAATTGAACCTTTAGCATATGTATTGAACCTTTAGGATATGACTTGACATTTTAGTTTATGTTTAAACTCGTAGGATATGAATATAACTTTCACTTTTTAGGTTTTGTTCTTGTGAATTGAACTTGTAGGATATAAGTTGAACCTTTAGGATGTGACTTGAACTTTTGTGGATATGAATTGAACCTTTAGGATATAAAATGGACTTTTAGTTTATGTTTAAACTCGTAGGATAAGAATTGATGAACTTTTAGTTTTTAGGTTTTGTTCTTGTGAATTGAACTTGTACGATATAAATTGATATTTTACGATATGACTTGAACTTTTTAGGATATAAGTTGAACCTTTAGGATATGACTTGAACTTTTGTGGATATGAATTGAAGGTTTAGGATATGAATTGAACTTTTAGTTTATGTTTTGGAATTTTAGATTGTCGGAGGATTATTAGAAGAGGTTGATGACGTTATTAGACATGCAATAGAACTTCCACCAAGAATAACTAAGACACGGTACCTGGCAAAGTGTGCCTTTAATTGTTCTTCTCATTAGCGACAATGATGATGAAAAGGCAATGACATGTGTTTCAAATAGTGATGGTGTAGGTAGGAATTTAGTATTTCCTAAGTAGATAAAAGAAGAGCTTATAGAGTAATTCTGTACTTCATTTTCCATGAGGAAAAGAAGTTTAATTGAGAGTGACAAGGTTGATGAAGACGGAATGTATTCCATTGGTCATGACAGTTCCCATAAAATAGGGATCATAAGACTCTATGATGACAGAGATTATAGGAAGTTTTGTTCTAAATTTTCTTTCAAGTCTGATCCGTACAAGCTTAATGTGATATTGGTGATATTTCTTCGGATTCAGACAATGATTTGACCGACAAAAGTATGGAAATGCTCTTAAAAAGAATTAAAGGTAAAATGTTTTCAGCATCCTTCTCTACCAAGAAAAACGTTTTACCTTTAATTCTTTTTAAGAGCATTTCCATACTTTTGTCGGTCAAATCATTGTCTGAATCCGAAGAAATATCACCAATATCATATTAAGCTTGTACGGATCAGACTTGGAAGAAAGTTTAGAACAAAACTTCCTATAATCTTTGTCATCATAGAGTCTTATGATCCCCACTTTATGGGAACTGCCATGACCAACAGAAAATATTCCGTCTTCATCAACGTTGTCACTATCAATCAAACTTCTTTTCCTCTTGGAAAGTGAAGTAGAGAATTTCTCTATAACCTCTTTTATCTACTTAGGAAATGTTAAATCCTACCTACACCATCACTATTTTGAAACACATGTCGTTGCCTTCTCATTATCATTGTAGCTATAGAGATCAACAATTGATCAAAGACACACCCTGTCAGGTACTGTATCCAAGTTATTCTCTGTATCCAAGTTCATCCCGAGTAATAGTACCACGAGGATAATCACCAAAGCCACCAGACAGCTTTATGATGCCAATGAAGCAAGATGAGCTATTCAATGAAACTCGTATTGTAAAGAAGAAGAAAGAGACTGATTCAGAAAGGAGGGTCGAGCCTCAACTATATACATGTACATTTTTTTACTTTTCATTAAGTATTTTGATTTATTTTTATATAAATTTTGAAATACTAATTCAATATATATAATTTTTCACATAGGTTCACTTCACATGCAGCTGACGTGGGGGAATTCATACGCAGTCAACCACCTAATGAATCGGGCGAGACAATCCAACTTTCGGACGAGGATGCTGAAAGAATACTCCTTGAGTACTTTATATACTTTGAACTAGACAAAAAAACTTAGTTCTATTGTGTTAGTTCTTTTTTGTTCGAATGGGCTTGTAATAAGCGTTAACTTAGTTTTGTTAGCTTAATGTGTTAGTTCTATTGATTGTTGCTTTTAATTGTTGTTGTTGTTGTTGTTGCTGGCATAAAATGCCTGTTTAGGATGTTTGGTAAGCTGGCAGGTGGTGTAGCTGCAAAAACAGGCAGTTTCTGCCAAAAATATACCAAGAAAAGCGACCAACTTTGGTCTCTATTTGGTCGCTTTTCACTATAAAAAAAATAATTTTCTGGGCAATAGCGACCAACCTTGGTCGCTACCTGCCCAGATTTCTATTAAAAAAAATACAATTTCTGGAAATATAACGACCAATGTTGGTCGCTTATCTTTAAAAAAAATAATTCAATTCTTGAATTTAGCGACCAAATTTGGTCTCTATTGTCCAGATTTTAAAATATAATATTTGGATTAGACACCAAAGTTGGTCGCTTTCTAATGATTAATGATAAATTAAAAATAACATATTTCATATGTAGAGACCAACTTTGGTCGCCAAATTTATATTATTAAATTAATATAGCGACCAAAGTTGGTCACTAAAGTCAAAATCAGAATATTTGACCCTTTTAACTTTGAGACCAAAGTTGGTCGCTAAATAGCGACCAACTTTGGTCCCTAAATAAAAGTGACCATCAATATAGCTACCAGGCGTGTTTGGTCGCTTTTTGGTAGCTTTTTGGGCCATAAGCGACCAACTTTGGTCGCTTTTTGTGGTCGCTTTTTTCCGGATTTCTAGTAGTGATTGCAATTGCTCCTTTGCCAATTGATTCATAGTTGTTGTAAGCTCGGCGATAGCTTGGCCATGATCGTGCAATTACTTGTGCAAATGGATGACCGTGGGGTCACCTTGGGGCACATTTGCTCGGCTTTTCCATGCCGAAGAGGTGTCGGCCATTTCATCAAGTACATCACATGCCTCTTGGTAAGAAAGTTTCATAAAGTTCCCTCCGGCCAATTGGTTCACAATGCATTGATTTGTGGTGTTGATGCCCCGATAAAAGGTTTGTTGAATCATAGCCTCGGTCATGTCGTTATTAGGGAACTCTTTCACCATTGTTCTATATCTTTCCCATATCTCATGCAAAGGTTCCGTTGGCTCTTGCTTGAAAGCTAGAATTTCATCCCGAAGAGCTGCCATATGACTTGGAGAGAAGAATTTGGCAATAAATTTGTTTGCCAATTCATCCCATGTTGTAATAGAATAATTGGGGAGCCTTTCTAACCAATCCAATGCTTTACCCCGGAGAGAAAACGGGAAAGCCTCAATCTCAACGCATCCTCGGACACGTTTGTCTGCTTGTTACCCCAATATGTATCCACGAATCCTTTCAAGTGCTTGTAGGTATTTTGATCGGAGGCACCCGTGAAATACCCTCTTTGCTCGAGCAAGGTCAGCATAACATTTGTGATTTGAAAGTTCCCCGCCCGGATTCGGGGAGGAACAATAGCATTGGCGTATCCTTGATTTGGTAGAACTCTGGGAGCCACTCTCGGCGGTGCCGGAGGAGGGTCTGCAATATTGTTGTTCTCATTTGCATTTACATTGATATGTCGGCCTCTCCGTGGAAGTTGATGTAAGATCTCATCTTGTTCTAGATCCTCTACCTCCTCCCCCGCTATCACATTTCCAAGAGGGTCATTTGCATTAAGAGCCATTGTACCTGATTGATCGACACAAATAAAATTAGTAAACAAGAAGGAAAGAGAAGTAAAACACAAAACTAACTAAACAGATAGTCAACATCGTAAGCTCCCCGAAAACGGCGCCAAAAAGTTGATCGCTGCCGACTCGACACTACACTATGGTAGGAAGAGCGGGTCGCAATAGCTTTTACCCGAATAAAGGTCCGGGATCGAATTTCCACAGGGAGCTAGTAGTGGAGTTGTATTTTTTGTCTAGCCTAGAGTTGCAGTTGTGCTTCTAATGTCACTTCAAACATCTTGTGAGTTTTTGTATTTATAACTTCTATTATAAAACTACAGATTAAAGCTAGATTATGCTAGGAGAATATTGCTAATTTGTAATTAATAGGAAGAACAACACTAGGGTTGTAGCGCCACCTAGGTGGCTAATGGACGGGTAGATGTTGCTAAGGATAGATTGACATATTTGGGGAATTATTCTATAACCGTTGCACAATTGCACCCACTCTCACACTCCTCGGTAGGGAGAGTGATTTTGCCCAATTGACTCTCTCGAGGTCAAATGGGTAGGCCAATGAAACCAAGCAACTAGGGTTCAAGTAGGGTGATTACTCTCTCGAGATTTAACTCGTTAATTGGGACTACCATTTCTCATGGGTCCATCCCAATTCCTTGTTGGGTCAATTTTTGGGGTCTTAGACTCTTTTTCTCAAGAAGAGTTAAACCCACTAAGCTTGAATAGTGTTTGCAACCACTAATTCTTGAATGAAAACATAAAATCAACCTAAATAGAAAACACCCAATATTAATCTAACCCTAGATGGCAACACCCATCATTTACCCACACTAAGGTTGAGCCACAACCCTAGCTAGCGAGTTTAGCTACACATAATTAAAGAAGAAACTGAAGAAATAGATGAAGAACTACACATATTAATTAATTACTAAGAAGAAACTACAATAATCTATTGTTAATGAAAAGCAATAAATGCCAAAAATGGCTACAACACCAAGCGCAACTATTCTCTCGTTCTCAGGTCTGACCGTCTGCCCAGGAATAGTAAAATGTTCTATTTATACTAAGCTAGAAAAACTGGACAAAAATACCCCATGTGGGGTCAGTGCGGGCCGCACAAAACAGGCCGCGGCCGCACTGGTAACTGGCGTGGTCTGCGCAGACGTGATCGCGGACCGCGTGATCAAATGAACCCTCCTCTGAATCTTGTGAACGCGGACCACACAAAGCATGAGTGCAGCCGCAGAGCCTTACCGCGGACCGCGTGTGTGTGTCCGCGACCGCGGGACCTTAAGTGTACCCTTCTCTGAATCTTATGAGCGCGGACCGCACAAAGTAGGAGCGCGGCCGCGGAGCTTTACCGCGGACCGCGTTTGTGTGACCGCGACCGCGTGACTTTAAGCCTGAAAATGCTATGTCTCTGAACCTCCTAGTGCGGCCGCGGTCATTGTTACGCAGTCCGCACTAGGCCCCTTTTTCTTCACTTCTCCTGGTCTTTGACACTTGAGCAGGTTTCACTCCTTTTTGAGCCGATCTTTGACATTTCGTCACTTTGTCGATCAAACCTGCAATCAAGCACAACTTGTGAGTATTTTAGGACTATTTTTGTATCAATTTATACTCAAAGCATAGGCAAGTAGGGGCATAAACACGTTAAAATCCTAACTTATCAAACACCACGGCTAAAATACGAGTTTCTAGCCTAACATCAACACCCCACACTTAGATAATTGCTCGTTCTCGAGCATTTGAACTACACTGCACCTAGGGACAGCCGTTCATCAAAAAACCTCCCTGATACACCATGCCAAGAATAATTAAAGTGGATTGAGCACCTTATCATAACATCCCACCCTCAAGCTTCGACTCAAAAGTACCATGCATTAGTCACTCGCCCACTTACTCTAACATAGAGGTTAATGACATTACCTTTCCCTCATGAATCAAGTGCCCTCACACAACAAAAGAGAGTAGTCTCACACAATAAAATTTAAGAATATTTAGGAACTCGAGATAGAAATAATTCACTCACTCTCAGAAATAACATTCATATGCCACAAAAGATGCACCACAGGCTTGCCCGTAGTGTACTAGTCTACTAATTAAGCCCATTCAATCTAAGATCAAGTAGGACTTTAATTGGTTGTAATGTAGGCTGCGGGACGGGTAGGATACATTTAGATATAAGAGTGACTACACCTCCCCAAGCACTTTAATACATATACTCTAACCTTCAAACCCCACTTATGTCAAACCAAAACTCCACTTTCACATCAATCTAGATTAACTCCCTACATCTTTAAGCACAATTACGTCCGGAGCCACCACTATCAAAGAATATATATATATATATATATATATATATATATATCATTCTTTCTTCTTCAACTATCTTTTTTTTCTTTTTCAATTCAAGTGGCTCTTACTTTTTTTTTCCAACATAATGCACCTTTCTCCTTATTTCATTAGTTCCACTCAAAAGCCCAACCAATCACCCCATACTTTAACTTTTACAAAGTTCATAACTATTCAAGTGCTCATGAGAGGTGAAAAGGTTCAAATATATGGTCAATTAAAACAATTGGGTAAGGCTTGTAATGTGGTTGCCAAAGAAACAGGATTATCGGCTCAAAGGGGTTAACTACGATACATCACAATTAGGCGGGTAAAATATGTATATATGGCTCAACAAAGAAATGCCTATATCACTTCCAAGACTGAACAAAACTACTATTTCGCTTTGCAAACACACGGGGCAAGTTCTAGGCATCAAATGTAACGCATAGAATAACACAAAACCTTACACACACATGGCACATAACTCACTCAGGATTGGACTAATCAAGACACTCTTAGTCAAAGCAGTTAAGAACAGTTTTAATCATACGATTTAAGGAACTTATTCAAGAGTCAAGAATTGAGCCTAGGTGTCACAACTAAGGCCGTTACCACTCTCAAGGCATATGTAATCAAGGGAAATTGCTCCTTCAACTTATTTTCCTAACTAAAGATTCTTAATTCCTAAAAAATAAAAAATAAAAACTACATCCGGTTCAAGCAAAACCCTTGGAAAAGAACCGCGGCACAAAGAAAAATCAAAGGGGAATTGTTACACTACCTAAAAGAAAAAATTAAAATAAAAGACATATTTTTGGATTTTCACATATATAATTTTTTTTCTTTTTGACTCATCTCCCTCAAGAAATCAGTCGATGATATCCATTATCGGGAAGAGTCGAACTACATACTTAATTACTAACTATTACAGGCCCGGTCGAATTCAGAATTATAATTTACAGACCAATTGTCTAAGAAAGCAAGAAACAAACAAAGGAAAGTACAAATACAATCAAATATGAGCACCCCACCCCACACTTAAGAGATTGCATTGTCCCCAATGCAAAGCAGTAAAATCAAGAGTGAAAAGGGGAATCCCTGAGGCCCAAGGCCTAATCATCAGCACCTCGAAGGTGTGCAAATACTCCTCATCATCTAAGGGAATGGAGTTCACATCTTCATCGGGTGTCAGTTGTCCTCCTCTCGCCAACCCCAACCACTGCTGAGTGATAGTAGAAAGGGGGTGATCTTGTTGCAACTCTTCCAAGTCAGCCTCCCCACGATTAGCCCGAAGGCGCAAGTTAGAAAACAGTAGCTGTAGAGTCTCCTCAATGCGGACCATCCTCTGGTCCAAGTTAACAGCCGCAGTAGGGGGTCGATCACCGCCGTAACATCAAAGGGCCTAATAGGGTAAGATACTGGAATAGTCCTGTCATAGTGGTACTCCTCCTCCACAAGGTGTGCACGCAACAATCGAGTGATCATACTCAGGTAATGTAGACGGCGAGCACCAAGTGGTCTCACTTTAGCCAAATTCTCAAGCATGATCTTACCAAGGTCGAACTACATCCGAGTCAACAGGGCATAAATCAAACACACCTTCAGTCGGGGTACATCAATGTCACTTCCTGTCGGCGTGATCTTGGCATTAATCAACCGCAACAGAACCCTGGCTGGCCGCTGGAAAGTTGCATTCTTCATATCTTTGCGGAATTTATTGGCATCTCGTGTCCATGAGGTAGAAGAGTCAGCACCACATAACAGGCGGCGAATAGACGGATAGTCTGGTCGATGGAGAAACCTCTGAAAGAGTTTGTAGGAATGCTCTATAAATCCCATAATCCGATTGATCACCCGGGAGGAGAATGGAATCACTTTACCTCTTACATGCACCTCGTAAACAGCATCCAGGCTGGCTTTAGGTTGCCAGTTAGCATAGAATTCTTTCACTAGGTTCACATTCATTGCATCACCTGGGCGGAACAGACTGTCGAAGCCCAAAGCCCGAATGTTGTTGTAGATTTCACCATATTTACGGGCCAACTTCCCATCGTCAATAGCAACTGCAGGATCCGGGTGGACTGACAGAACAAATGTCTGAAACCAGCGTCGAGCATGGGCGGGAACAGCCTGTATACCATATTTGCAAGCTGGCACCACATCCGCATCGGGTCAATGCGCTCCTCTTCCTCTTCTACTGGGGCAGGGGGAGGTGCCCGTCTCCCACCACGACAGCTGCTAGAAGCAACCTCCGACGAACTAGTGTTAGAGAGTTTGCTCGGGCGGCGTGACATTCTACCTGCGCAAGATGAATAATATTAGCCACAATACAAAAATCCAAAACAAAACCAAACGGGGTAACCACCCCACACTTATGTTACTTGCATATTCACAAGTAAAATGTATATCAGGGACCCAGACTACCCCGATGGAATACGCCACAAGCAATCAACAATCCCCCCAACCACCAACATAATAGTAAAACTACAAAATCACAGACTATACTAGTTAAACATATAAAATTAAGAAGCTAATCTAGTAACTACGAAGAGAAATAAAAGAAATTATACTAATGCACTACTAACCAACTTCACAATTTACAACACACCACTACACAATCAAAAAACATGAATTGAATATACAAAATAGCACCTAGCACACATTTTCTTATAGCAATTATTCTCCACTAAGCTACAATGTCACTTTCAAGGTCATTGAGGCATTTAGTCAAACACATGACATTCACCAAAGTTACCTCAAAATTTCAACTTTAATTCTACCAATATTACTACACAACCATACCAATCAACCATCCTACCATCACCACAATGTAACAATGGCACAAAGTGCTCCAAATTTGCATAAATACACCACTAATTTTCGGCCTTTATGGCACCTCCACACAACTTCATCATAAAAAGTTTCTATAGGCATCAAGACATGCTAAAAATCTTCCACAAGGATAAGCACAGTGAAAACCCAACAAGTTAAGCATCAATCATGGCCAAAGTAAGCAATTAAATTGAAAAAAAAAAGAATTAATTAGCATCAATACACTACCTAGGGTTTAGTTGAAGTTAACTATACTACTCATGGCACTAAATTTCTTAAGGAAAGGAGAAGAGAGTAGAGAACTTACCTTGAGGAGAATGGAAGGGATGGGATGTGTGTGTGGGGAGGAAATTTGAGAAGAAAAGAGAATGGGGGATTTGGGGGAAGGGCTTGGTCGTTTGGAAGGGGAGTGAAAGAGAAAAAAAAGAATAAGGGGTTGGGTTGGGGGTTGGAAGGGTCGCTGGTCAGAGAGTGTAAAGAAACTAAAAAAAATTTTTTTTTTTAAAAATGTGCACTGCCGCGTCGCAGGGTACGGTGCCCCTTTTGGCCTGGCGCGGCGCCCCATGCGGCGCGGTAGGCCATTTTTCATAGAGTTCGATTTATTTTCGACATTTAGCTTCCGGGTTGCACCCCTTCTCTATTATGTACTTATTTTATGTTCAATTCATGCTTGTACCTGCCCAATGAAGTCTCATAACTCCTAAATTCTAAGAATCCTAAACTACAATTATAGGTTAGTGAGGTTAACAATTGGGTTGCCTCCCAATAAGCGCCTGATTTAACGTCGCGGCACGACGCAGATAGGCGTATTTAAGGCTCGCTCGACCTCTGAGGTTCAGTCAGGAGGATCTCAGACACTTCTTTTGGTCCATTCTTGCCCACATATAGTTTCAATTTTTGCCCATTTACTCTAAATGTACGAGAATCTTTCTATGCAACAATCTCTACAGCACTTGAAGGGAATACTTCGACCACTCGAAATGGTCCAGACCATCGTGACCTGAGTTTTCCCGGAAATAGCCTTAATCGTGAGTTATAAAGCAACACCATATCTCTGGGATTGAAATTTTGCTCCACAATGTTCTTGTCATGCAACCTCTTCATTCTTTCCTTGTACAACCTTGTGCTCTCAAAAGCAAGATGTCTGAACTCATCGAGCTCATGCAATTCTGTGATTCTCGATGTGCCCGCAGCCTCGATGTCTAGATTCAGCTATTTCAGTGCCTACCAAGTTCTATGTTCGAGTTCCACTGGCAAGTGGCAGGCCTTTCCAAACACCAACTTGTATGGTGACATACCAATTGGGGTTTTAAAAGCAGTTTTATAGGCCCAGATTGCATCATCTAGCTTTTTCGCCCAATTAGTTCTTGTGGCATTCGCAGTCTTGGTTAGCACACTCTTTATCTCTCCGTTGGACACTTCAACCTGCCCACTAGTTTGCGGGTCATAAGGGGTAGCCACCTTGTGGCGTACATCATACTTTGCAAGCAACTTCTCGAAAGCTCTACTATAGAAGTGAGTGCCTCCGTCACTGATAATCGCTCTTGGTGTCCCAAATCTGGTGAAATATGTTCTTCTTCAAAAATCCCACCACCACTCTTGCATAATTAGTGGGCAATGCTGCAGCTTCTACCCATTTGGATATGTAATCCACAACAACAAGTATGTACTTATTGTCATAGGAGCTGACAAAGGGACCCATGAAGTCAATCCCTCAGACATCAAACAATTCTACCTCTTGAATTGGGTTCATGAGCATCTCATGGCACGGGAAATGTTCCCGGCCCGCTGACATTCATTGAATCCCTTCACCCATTAGTGCACATCTTTAAACACTGTTGGCCAAAAGAATCCGTCCTCAAGCACTTTTGCAGCTGTCCTGACCCCTCCAAAATGTCCTCCATACGGCGATGCGTGACAAGTCTGCAAAATAGAAGATTGTTCTATCTCAAGGACACACCTTCAGATCGTATTGTCAACACATATTCTAAACAGGTAAGGCTCATCCCAATAATACATGCGGCAGTCACGATAAAACTTTTCCTTTTGTACAGATGAAAGGTCATAGGGAACTATACCGCAGGCCAGGTAATTTGCAAAGTCTGCATACCATGGCGCTTCCTCAAGACTAGTAGCGAGCAGCTGCTCATCTAGAAAGGTTTCCAGAATATCTTCAACCTCAACTGCATTTTTATCTCCCTCAAGTCGTGATAGATGATCAGCGACTTGGTTCTCTGTGCCCTTACGATCACGAATTTCAAGGTCAAATTCTTGCAGCAGCAACACCCAACAAATCAGGCGTGGCTTAGACTCCTTCTTCTCAATCAAGTACCTGAGAGCTGCATGATCAGTGTATACAATTACCTTAGAACCAATCAGGTATGATCTGAACTTGTCGAAAGCAAACACCACAACCACCATCTCCTTCTCAGTCACAGTATAGTTCAGCTGGGCTCCTTTCAATTGTAATTGATAACACCGTTAATTCCCGGCAGCGGCGCCAAAATTTGATCATGCCCAACTATGCCTTATAAAAAGGACATGCAGACGTAGCAAATATAATCTGAGTATTTTGCCCTGAGTCGAACCCACAAGGAATTAACCTACCAATTACTCTTATCATACTCACTAAATTCTACGTAATCAACTTCCCAAACGTTTTGAATAACAATTGAAGATATTTTTACTAACTATGACAAACTGCAATAATGTAAATACAGACTAACTATGATTAAGTTGTAAACAATTAAGAGAAGGATCTAAGGTAGTGATTTCCCCTATTGACGGAATCCCTTCCGGTTATGTTTCACATAGATTCACCTAATCGTCTATATCAATCATGAGCACGCTTATTACCATAAATCTCTCCCGAGTAATTACGACAATTTACTAGACGCACTCTCCTGAGATATGCTAGCTGGCTTAGTTTGTTACAGCTTACTTTAGATTGCACCCAAGACTTCATTATCCCTAATCCCGCCTTTAAACCCGCAGTTATAGATCCCTCTTATACTTTGGGAGTGATTTTGTTCAGACAACTACCTAAATATGCACTCTCTCCCGAGTTATGCACACTAAATAGGCACAACTAATTGAGGATCCTATCAATTAACTACAACAATAACATAGTTGAACAAATAGAGATTAAACTAGGCAAACTATATTAACATAACAAGAAGTTCATCCTTCAATAGGTTCCATCAAAACCCTAGACTAAATAATTAGCTACTCATAATCGTGTTCATAATTTCCCAAATAAATTGCATAATTAAATTACAAAGCAAAGATGAAGGAATGAAGAATTTGATGCCAATCTCCTTTGAAAATTGCTCCAAACGTTTTCTCCCTTCTGCAATAGCCTCCCTGGGTCTAAGATATGTCAAAAGTCTTCAAAATGGCATTTTACATGTATTTATACCAAGTAGGGTCGGACCCAGATGACAAAACCCTTTCCTGCGCGAACTAGGCCTAGCTCTGTAAAATTTGCACAGCCGCGCCGCAGGTTGCGTGCGGCGCGATAGTGCATTTTATCTGCAGCCTCATATTTTCGATTCAAGCTCAACTTTACACTGCCGCGCCGCACCTTGCGGCGCCCCATGCGGTGCAGCAATGCAATTTTCTCAGAGTGAACTTTTTTCGTCCTCTTTTAACATCCAGACTTGGTACACGACCTCCAAACACGATCCCGGCTTAATGCATTGGGCTTTTACTCAGACTTCAAAGCTCCAAATCGATCAATTTAGCTCCAAATTAACTTTTGAGCTCCGGATCGCTTCCTGCAAGGCATAAAACACGTACTAAGTGTAATTCACTATCATTTGAGCTCAAACAGACATAAAAATGCAATCATTGGAATGTAATACCCCGGCTAAAACACGAGTTTCTAGCCTAACATCAAATACCTCGATCCGTGATGCTCAAAATCAATAACCATATGCATTCCGATAACAAACACATGAAGTGTATGACTACAACCATGGAGAAACAAATAGCACAATATACCACAGACAGAAAGATCATAACCAAGGCACAATCTATCATTCGATCACCCTAAGAACCATCTCACTCGAATGTCTCCACAAAGCCCAACAAAACTACATCATGCATGAAAATAGTGAACAATTTCATCATTCATCGTAGCATAGGGGAGTAACATATCAGCACACGAATAAGATTAACCCTAACCGATGACACACCCCTCAACCATAACTGTGCTAAGTAACAAATCCGACCCGATGTAGAATACACATTCTCATCAGGCCTACCAACAACTGCCAAATCAGTTTTGATCCTCCCGAAGTAGGTAAATAACCTCTAAAAAGTCCATAATAATCTATCCATAATACATCCAATCAATCGTCAACCTCTTAAAATACCTCCACATTCAGAACTAAGGAACAATCTGCCTCTGAAAAATCTCCTAGTCTTCAAATCCCTAGAATACAAGAATCTCCATATCCAATCCAAACTCTACTACTCAAATAATTGACACATCTCTCATACCTAATCAACTTACGAGACACACACCCATGAATCTTCTGTGCCACATAACCAAAAATCTAAACATCAGTAGTCAATAACCAGACGATTACTACAATACCAGTCAAGCACCCATAAGTCAAAACTCAATGCGTCTTCTGAAATACGCACCCTTCTCAAGTGATACCAGATAGTGGCAGCATTCTTCTAATCATCTAAAACTATCCATTCTATCTAAAAATCATGACATTCCCTTCAAAATTGAACCATAAACTTGTACATGCAAATCTCAATCCCGCACGTCGCACCGCATCTATCATGCCACCATACAAAAATATGAGAACCCCATTATCAACTCTAAATTACAAGCATGATACATATTCAATCGTCCAGAAACCTTCCACTTGACCCCATCTAGGAGAACATCACAACACACAACAAACTCTCTAGGCCTGTTGAAAACACCCACCCCAAGTCGTGGTCGAAATCATCGAGAACTCTTCGAAACCCATTAGCATAAAACCAAGCCATCAGAACTGAATCCCTCTAACTTCAACCAATCCACGTAGATTCCCAAACCTAAGAGTATTGCCACAAAACACCTATAAAGTCTTACCATACCAAAGGAACCGATCACTTCTATTACTATATTGATCCGACCCACTACCAAACTTTTATATTTCTTTGAGTTCCTCCCAACTCACCTTCAAGTTAAAACTTCTCCTTGCTAGTATACTACGATCCTTAACCCAAAAGTCACCACAAGAGACCCTGTCATGAAACCACGTCGTCCTAAGCCTCATAAGTCATTGTATTCCGCCTTAGACACCCAATCGTACCACAAACGAGGTACCCACTCTGAAGAGACTTTTTGTGAATCTGAAACTATTTCTCTACCTCTCTGATATTTCAATGTAGAATCAATAATGCTACAGAAATACATCAAGCCTCGACACCATCCAATGCAACTCTCAGACCTTAGCTATATACAAATTCGTGAAATCCTCAAATATCGCACACGAATCTTGAACCCATTAGAACCTTCTCAAGATTCATCCACTCTGCTCTAATCTCTTATACACTACCAAAATGAGCCGAATGACTAGTGCTCCATTAGAACACAAACACCTAAAAAGTAACCCTACTTCTCAGCAACCCAGTGAATCCTATATGCCCTGTAGCCCAGCATCGTCTGAGGCTCAATATCATAATCCATTGGGCGTGGTCACAGGCTCAATATCACAATCCATCCCGTGTGGTCACTTGCTCAATATCACAATTTGTCTAGCATTGTCACATGTTCAATATCGCTATCTGCCTGGCGTAGTCACATGCTCAATATCACAATCTGACCCGTGTGGTCATAGACTCAATATCACAATCCGCTCGGTGTGGTCACGAGATACCACTCCAATCCATATCACATAGAAATAAGATATGTAAGAATACATGCACATGATCAAAGAATATCAAATTTTATACTTTTGGACTAGTATAAGTGACATGATAAGGTGTATGCATGTGCAAAATATGTTATCATAACTCAAATCAGGCAAATACATCATAAAAAGTAGCAATTATCAGGTTCCATCAGGAGATTACCCTCTATATAACCTCAAACATGGCTCAAATAGCTCATAACACGAGTACAAATATAAGGATCATTACAACATAAAGCTTAGCAATTAACTCAAGGTATATCATAGCCTAAGCACTATCCGAGCATGAATAACACCCCGATGCACGCACATGGGCTCAATCCCTGCACATGTGCGCCACCCATAGCATATAGCTATCATAAATAACTCAGGAAACTAGTGTCATAACCAAGTTTAGGTAAGATACTTACCTCAAAAAAGCCAAATCAATACTTTAGAAGCGCTATTCCACGGGAATCGACCTCCGAAAGGCTCATAACTACCCAAAAGCAACTCAAAAATATCAAATAATGCCATAGGAATAAAACCCAAACGATAAAGGTCGAATCTTTAATAAAATGCTCAAAGTCAACCAAAAATTCCATTAGGGCCCCACCTTGAAACCCGAGACAAATCCCAAATTCTGACAACTCATTTGAATACAAGTCCAACCATACTAATTTCACTCAAATCCAACTCCAAATCGATGCTATCTCAAATATTCTCTTTGAAAAAATTCAAAAAAACCCCCAAATTTCTATTTTTTATTCATCACTCAAATGCCAAAACCAAATATGGAATCATATCAAATAATCAAATCCGCGTAAAAAATACTTACCCCAATCCAAATCATGATAATCGCCTCCAAAATTGTCTAAATCCGAGCTCCCAAACTCAAAATGAGACAAAATAACTCAACCCTCAAAATATATAAAATCTTCCTAGGGATGTCGCATCTGCGGAATTATAATGACCAGAACGGTCGTTTTGAGAATTAACGTCCCACTCGGTGGCTTAAGGTCTCGAGCATCTTTGTATTATGCATTATGACATGCGTGTGTGGTCGAGTTCAGTTTTTGAATGTTTCAAGATTGGTTTGGAAGGAAGGTTCTTGTTTTAGAAGCTTAAGCGGTTAGAGTTGACCAGCTCTTTACTTTTGTACAAACGACTCCAGAATATTGCTTTGATGATTCCAATAGTTTTGTATGGTGATTTTGAATTTAGGCATGCGCCCGGATTTGGATTTGGAAGTGTGTAGGTTAATTTGATGCATTTCGACAAAAAATTGGAAAAGTTAAAGTTTTGGAAGGTTGAGAGATTTGACTTGGAGTTGAATTTGTTAATATCAGGCTTGGATTGTGATTTCGAGAGTTGGATTAGCTCTGTTATATCATTTGGGACTTACATGCAAAATTTGAAGTTATTCCGGATTGATTTGATATGTTTCTGCGCGTATTGTAGTATTTGAAAGTTTAATAAATTCATCAAGTTTGAATAGAGGTGTGATTCATAGTTTCAGCAGTGTCTGATGTGATTTAAGGCCTCTAGTAGGTCCGCATTATATTATAGAACTTGTTGGTATAATCGGACGGGGCCCCGAGGGGCTCTGGTGAATTTCGGATGAGAATTGGATCGTTTCGGATCATTTTGGTTAAGGCTGGCTGGAAGGGGTTCTGGTGTGTTCGCATCTGTGGAGGGCAGGTCGCAGATGCGAGCCTGGTGATGCAACACTTTGGTCGCAAAAGCGAATTTGGACTGGAGGGCAAGAAGTTGCAGGTGCGGGGAGCTGAACACATTTGCGCAATCGCAGGTGCGGTCCTTGAGCGCATTGTAAGCACGTGATTTTTGCTTCACGAGAAGTCACTCCCAAAGGGAAACAAAAAATAATAGTGACAGATGACCCCGCAGTACAAATTTTTCATGACATGTATTGCTAGTCATTTGTGGGTCTGTCCATTTTTTGCATTTAATCATTATCAAACAAAATACAAAAATATGTGTCATTAAAAGAAAGTTCAAAATATATATATGCATCGTTCGTTCTAGGTTGTGATTTAACTTACTTAAACATTTTAATTTGGTATGATAATTACGTTGAAGTGCTACATTGTTATTTATTTTAATTTGTTTTATTATTTATTTTTGTTTTGTTATTTTTCATTTTTTTTCTTAAATTAGAAAACAAAAGAAAAAGAGTTGAAATCAATTTGGGCCCAAAAATAAGACAAAAACAGGCCCAAACCAGCACTCAAATCCGGTCCAAACCAGGCCTGCCCTGACCACCTCCCAAAACGACGCCGCATCATGCATCTGATCTGGGCCGTTCAAACTCTCGATCCAACGGCTCAGGACCTCTTTCAGCAACCCATGTTCAAACCCGACCCAATAACCAATCTGACCCAACCCCTCACTTAAACCAAACGACCCCGTTCAACTACCAAACGACCCCGTTTCATTTCTCACCATCAGATCCAAGCCGTTGAGATCGTCTGATCTAACGGCTCAGATCCGATCAACCTCCCCATATATAAACTCAGCCCTTTACCCCGCACCCCCTATCCGAACCCCACCCCTCACTCGTCTCCTTCCCCAACCTGAAACCCCCAAACCCTAGCAAGCCGCCCTAATTTCCCTTCCACCAAAACCCGGCGGCATGAACGCCGGTGGCCACCTCCCGAACACCCTAAGACCCCCTCACTCCCCTGAACACGAATCCACTAACCATGAACCTCGAATCACCTCCTGTTGTCTCGAATCTGGATTTGAAGATTCGAGACAAAACTCGATCTATACCAAACCTCACCATCTTTGTATCAGACACTCCCCTGACCTTCCTCGTGACCAAACCAAGCTTGGTTTGGTCCGAATCTACACACAGCTCCTAAAAAATCAGATCTGGAGATCCGAAACCTAGAATACTAATAGCCTTGGAATCCGGCCGGTTTTAACAAAGGTTTGAGGTCTAATAGACCTTAATCAAGGTGTTCTCATGTGAGAACACCCTGATTAAAGTTTGTTCGGCCTCAAGAGTTCGAAGTTGAGTCTGATTTGGGTCCGTTTTGATTTCAAACTTTTTCGGTAAGTTTCCTTTTCTCTTTGTTTGGTTCTAATTAAGTTGTCAGCATGCTTCATTATGTTTGTTTGTTATTTTGTTATTTTCATTCGGATTTCTTCCATCTCTGTCAAAGGCCTCTTATTTGGTCAGTTGTTTTCTGTTTGTGTTCTAAATGTACTCTGTGATATACACGTGCGTCAATTAGATTAGTCGTCAAATGAGTTAATTCATATAGGCCCCCCAGTAATTGAACAAAAGTTGTCTGATGCCCTTTAGGTCCCCGAACGTATTGTTTATATGAGCGACTGATTATTACCTGTTATAATTAGTGTAGTCGACCTGATAAATGTCGTCGATTAGTCTCATACGACTAAATGTTCAAATATTCTGAATGGGCCTGTATTGTGATTTGAATGTTGGGCATTACATATGAATGTTAGTTTGTAACTACATTGTAAACAATTAAAAAGCCAGGCTGGGGCAGTTCTGAAATCGAATGATCAAAGCCCAAAGTGCCCTGACGCTGCAATAGGCAGGGCAGTAATAATCAAGGTTAAACAGGGGTAATCTGGGGTTTGAAAAGGGCAGAAAAGGTTAGTTTAAATGAAGCTGACAAGTAGGGTACTAATTAAGATTAAACTAATACCAATGGGGAACAAGACACAAGGGTATGAGGTTTAAAATGAATAATAAAATGAGCCCATAACTCTTGATTAAACAAAACCAGGCGTGGGGAACCAATGGCTGGCATCAAGAGATGCTCAAGCATGGGTTTAACAGAGTATGGGCAGGCTGCAAGTTGCAGCATGAGGGCAGCTCAGCTGCACTGGGTCATTTGGCCTATAAATAGGTCCTTTGAGAACCTAGGGAAGGCTGGACTTTTAGTCTTCAGAAAAGGGAGAAAACAAAAGGTTGGAAAGCTTTTAGTTTGAAGAGAGGTCTAGTGAGTTTAAAGAAAAGACTGAAAACATAAGAGAGTTCCAGTAAATACTGTAGCCAAACACTGTCTAAAAGTTGGGTAAGGATTCATATTGGTCAAGCTGTCTTGGCCAGGTTTTGTTGTTTGCATTAACTGAGCTGCTTGGGATTGTCGAACTGTTGGTGTTGCTGCATTGAACACTCTGCTATCTCTGTTGTTTCCTTACTCTTTCCTGGGATTGCTGGTTTGGTATTCGACTATCTGCTAGTTCTTTGTTCTGGGAAACATTGCTGTTTGTCTGTGGGTTGTGGAAAACATTTGATTGTTGGTTTGTTGCTGTGCTGTTGCTGTGTATCTGCTGTTGCTGTGTTTACTGCATACTGCCCAGCTGATCATTCCTTTCTTCTTTGTCCTCTATACCAGGTACACAACCAATGCACTGTCAAAATGTAATTGGAAAAATGAGCATGAATCAAAATGAAAGATCCTGAAGAATGTCTCTTATACATAGATTGTTACATTAAATATTCATGTGATGTGTAATAGTTTTACATTTTGTTATGGATACTAGAGGTAGTCTTCATGCCTATAAATGTCAATGCATGGTAATCGGATGCTAGAATGTGTATATAGGTTGATGATGAGAGTATGCCCAAGGCAGTAGGTAGTATCTCATACTTAATTCAATAGTGTAGTATGAGCCTGTAATGTAGTCCAAGCATGAAATTTGTACACTGTAAATTAAGTTCTTTCCTTTTCCAATAAATTGCCATATATAACTCTTAAAACCATGTTTCAAGATAAAGAACACAAATTCAGGGCCTCAACCTCATGAAGGTCGAGCCCAGGTCGAAAACAGACCAGGCAGGCCCGCATTGAACGAGCAGTGGCCCAGGTCTGGCCAACCGCGCGTGGGCTGGATTTGGGCCCATGATTATTTGTTCGGCCGACTGTGCACGCAGCTTCGGTCCCGATTTTTTAAGCATTTCCGAATTCCGTTACAAACAACTTGCAAGCATGTAATTAATTAGGACTATCTACTGTTTTTCAATTGATAGAGACAAACACGGCAAGAAACGTAGTTGCTATAGGATATCCTTTTAAAACAAGAACGAGATGAGCCTCGATGAAAATAAACAAAACGCGCAGATGCGGGGCCCTTGTTAAATGTATATTATTGAAGCATTTAGTTTCCAGGACGGGTTGTTTAGCAAACCTTACAACCCTCCTAAAATAACTACACGTTAGTCTCTTTAGGATACGCTTTAATAAACCTTACCTTCTTAAACTCGGGTGCACATTTATGTGACCCAAATCCAAATCTCGACGGATTCGAAATGTATTTCTAATCACGGGTACATTGATTGTGACGTGGTTCGAGAGGCATGTCCATGACGTCGCGAATTCCTTTTAAAAGTAGAACGAGACGAGCCTCGTCAAACAAAAATATACACAGCCGCGGGGCCCTCTAACTGTATATATATTAAAACACTTAGAATTCGGGACAGTCCGTTTAGCGAATTTTTCGGCCTTACCCAAAACAACAATACGCTAGTTGCTTTAGGCACGTCTTAATAATTTATTCTCCTTAATTCGGGTGCACATTTATGTGACCCAAATCCAAATCTCAACCGAGTCGAAATATGTCAACAACCACGGGTGCATTGATGTGACGTGGTTCGAGGTATGTTTTCACGACGTTGCAATTCTTGATAAAATAACAGTAAATGACAAAAGCGGTTTAAAAGTTAAATTTTGCACATAAGTTCACACTTGTATAAAATCAGATAATCAAGCCGAATATAACAGTTGAGCGACCGTGCTAGAACCACGGAACTCGGGAATGCCTAACACCTTCTCCCGGGTTAACAGAATTCCTTATCCGGATTTCTGGCATGCAGACTGTAATATAGAGTCATTATTTTCCTCGCTTCGGGATTAAAATTGGTGACTTGGGACACCCTAAATCTCCCAAGTGGCGACTCTGAAATAAATAAATAAATCCCGTTTCGATTGTCCTTTAATTGGAAAAACTCCCTTGTACCCTCACGGGTGCGGAAGAAGGAGGTGTGACAGCTCTGGCGACTCTGCTGGGGATATCGACCCAGAACCACTGGTTCAGGGTTCAAGAATTCGAGCTTAGAATAATTGTTATATTTGGCTTTATTATCTGATCTTTATTACATGTTTTTGCATAATGTGCCAAATGTTGTTTTTACCGCTTTGATATTATCTGAACTGTATATAAACTGTGCCGAAACCCTTCTCTTCTTACCTCCGGGGAGAAGCTCGCTGGTCGAGACTCCCTATTCTGTTAGTGTCAATACCTAAAATAAGAAAGAGGTCGGACAAGTTACAAAGCCGGACGATCTCGCGGGTCCCCGGTACGTAGCCCCCTCCTCGACTCGAGTTGTCCGCTCGGGTACATAGTCTAGAACAAATACCCAGGTTACAAACCTAGAATAACTTGACTTCATGCCGGATCCCTAGTAGGAACGCTTATTTGCATCATGTTGCATTTGACTTAAGGGACTCAACACAGGGGTTGAGTCCGTCTAGAACAGGCAACCTGAAATGAAAAGACCACCCTGCTGCATCCCATTTGTTTTGCGCATTTATTTGCTTCAGTTCCGCATGCTGACCGGTTCCTAAAAATAAAAATAAAAATATAATAACAATAATAAATATCTTCTTTAGCCTTTATCTCTTTTCAAAATAATAAAAATACTTATTTCTAGGTTTATTTGATTTTTCTCTATTTATGATATGCCCGAACTACGCCGGTTTGATTCTCACCGGATGTGAGATACGTAGGCAACCCTCGTCGGGTTCAACCCCCATTTTTGCTAAAATAGCCAAAATTAATGAAAAAAAAATGCGTTTCAAACTTTAAAAAAAAAAAAGCCACCTTTGGGTCTTGTTTAGCATCTTGTCTAGTAGACCCACACAGCCTTAAGATCTTCGTCCCCGAAATGTTTAAAGGCCGTGTTCAAAACTTGATCCCTTTTGTAAAATATGTTGGGTCAAGTCATTTTTGTTAAAATCACCTTGATAAATGTGCAGGATGAGCACGATGCAAAATGAACATTTTTCAATAATGACCAAAATCCCTGCCAAGTTACGGCTATGGTGGAATGATCTAGGTGTTGAAGGACAAAATGAGGTTAAGAAATATCTGAAAGGTCTTGTGGGTCTGTTGGAAATCCAGCCTCGGGGAGATATCATAAGAGCTTTGGTTACCTATTGGGACCCGGCGCACAATGTTTTCCATTTCTCTGATTTTGAGCTCACCCCGACTTTGGAAGAAATGGCCGGATACATCAGGAATACTGAACTTCCCTTGAGGGAAAAATACTTGGTTGCCCCAAGAATCGTCACGGTACATCGGTTCCTAGATTCATTGAAAATACCTAGAACAGTCCACAACCCGGATCTGGCAGCCGGATTTTGTACTCCATGCTTCATATATGATAGGTACGGTCACGAGGGGGGATTCAATAATCCAGTCAACAAACTGTGCAACAAAGGAGTTCGTCAGAAGTGGGACAAGCACAGACGGGTAGCGTTCATGATGATGTTCCTGGGCCTTCTGGTATTTCCAAGGAAAGACGGAAACATTGATTTGAAGATATCCGGGGTCGTCAGCACTTTACTCACGCAAAGTGACAGTACTCTCGCACCTATGGTGGTGTCCGACATCTTTCGAGCTCTTACAGCTTGTAAAGCTGGGGGAGATTTCTTCGAAGGTTGTAACTTGCTCCTACAGATATGGATGTCCGAGCACCTCTGCCATCATTCCGAGATTTTGAGCCATGGTTCCCCGGAAAAGACCTGCATAGAAGAATCTTACACGAGAACCAAAGAGATCAGCTTGCCCAAAGGAGTCCTGGCATGGACCTCGTTCTTTCAAGCTCTTACTGCCAGCCAAATACAATGGACGTTGGGATGGTTGCCTGTTGATGAGATCCTGTATATGTCTGCAGCTAAAACTCATTTCTTACTAATGGGGCTTAAGAGAATTCAACCTTACGCACCATGCCGAGTTTTGAGACAGTTTGGAAGATGCCAGACAGTACCTCATGAGGAAGATCTTAGCACTCAAGCACTTGAGATAAGTCCCGACGGACAGTTTCCAGAAGCGAAAATCTGCCAAGTCTGGAGCGAGTGTCAATATTTTAAATCAGATACTTGCGTGCGGGATCGAGCCAAAGGGGAGACGGAGCCAGCTTACCTGGCATGGTATAGAAGGGAACTTGAGCATGAAAGGCAGGCTAAGAGACCCCACATCCTGAATTTCGCTGAAACATCGCAAAAACAATGGGATTGGCTAGCAAAAGAAAGAGGCTATTGCGCCGAAATCAGCAGGTTGAAACAACAAGTGGAAAGCTTGAAATATGAGCACAATGTGCAGGCTGCTGCCAATCTAGGAGAGCGGAACAGGTTAATTCAGGAAAACAAAATGCTCAGATCCCAGATCCAACAGATAAGGATGAATGCGGATGAACAGCCAAGGCGTCGATCAGACGAGCAGCTGATAAAAAGGCAAAAAGGTGAAATCAGGGAATGGCAAGATGGTTTGGAGAAATCCGAAAACGGCATAGCAGAGCTCAGGGCACAGTGGGATACACGAGTAGATAAGCATCGCCGATGCTTGAACCAAGTGAAACATGACCACGAGAAGACTGTTGCCAAAATAAAGAGAGAGATGGCTACACTTAAGTTTAAAGCAGTTAAGCGGGCCAGGGATTTCCAATTGGAGAGTAGATATTGTTACGACCTGTTGGCCCAAATGAAGACAGAAGTACGGCAGCTGAAGAATCAGCATATACAAGACTCACAGGTATTCAAGACGTACAGTGATCAGATAAGACACCTACTCATAGAGAAGAAACAAACCAGAGATAAGATCAGGGCCGTTGCCCATGCCATCGTCAGACGGTGTCGGCGGTGTGAAAACATGACCTGCGTTACCGTTCTCCCAGCAGTGATGGGTTATGTCAAACAGCCCATGCACGAGTTGGAGCAGCTCGAAAGAGATATCGCACCTAGAACCGCGAAAAGGCCGAACGATGCCGCGCGGATCCCTAAGTTGGAAAATTAACCTCTGGTCGAGTCTTGTTTTAGTTGAGCTTTGATGCTTTCCCATATGTTGTTTTCTATTTTTCTTTCAATCAAATAGGGTCAAAGAACCGTGGAGTCTGTACTGTTGCTATTTTGTTTGAAGTAATGTGTAATAGCAAATTTTGATAAATTAAGTGACTCCGGAAGAATTTCTATGTGTCTTTATTTTGAGGCAGAACTACGCCTGGTCTGATTCACGCGGGGACGTGATACGTAGGCAATCCCCATAAGATTCGACCGCTTTTAATAAAATAAAGAAAAGAAAATACAAATAAAATAAAACGCAGGGCTTCCCAAAATACTTTAAAGGGACGAACGAGCAAACCGGGATGACGCATGTTGTTTGAAGCAAAGCATGTAGAAACGGTTAACTGCCTAGGTGCATTACATCCTCTATGTGTTGCGATCAAATCTGTTAAAATCTAACGCTAACAAAGTTTGTTGTTGTCTGATCAGACAAGTTAGTCGTTAAAGAACTCTGGCAACACACTCCTACCAAACCAGATCCAAAGGACCGATAGCAACAAGCATGACTACTTCAGAGAATAGTAATGAGGAAGAAAGGCCGATGAGCCAATTGCTAAAAGAAGCGATGGAAAAGATTGAAAGGATGGGACTAGAGATGAATGCAATGCAGCTAGCCCTAGCCAAAACACAAAAGAGCCCTGAAACACTGGGACACATGCCAGAATACCCCCACTCTGGCCCTTCCACAAGCCGTCCAAATCCCCTTTATCATCAAGAAAGAAGCCCTCATGATTCCCAAGCTCCACCACCCTATCAACCTCTCCCAACATCCAATATTCCCATTTTTGTGGGACCGACCTCAGCCCCTTTGCAAAGAACGACCAGTGAGCCATTGTTTCAGGCTCACGATACACAATACTATCCCCCTGAGCCTACATTCCATGTACCCGAGCCTCAAGCTTACAATCCACATTTGGAAGTGCCGGCAGAGATTGAAAAGCCGGCTAAGGCCCCTGAACAGGATGAAGTGCTGAGAAAATTCAAAAGCCTGGAGCAGTCCTTCAGGAACTTGCACGGGTTAGGCAATCAAGTCAACGTAGCATACAAAGACCTGTGCCCTTTCCCAGACGTCCAACTCCTGGCTGGTTTTAAGATGCCTAAGTTTTATTTATATGAAGGGCACAGTGATCCCATGGCATATTTGCGGGGATTCTGTAGCAAAATGAGAGGGGCAGGCGGCAAGGATGAGCTGTTGATAGCTTATTTCGGCCAAAGTCTGAGTGGATCTGCACTAGAATGGTATACCAGGCAGGATTTCAGCAGGTGGTACACATGGGATGATCTGGCGCAGGCTTTTGCAGGTCATTTCCAGTACAATCTAGAGATAGTCCCTGACCGCCTCACATTATTGAGAACTGGGAAGAAACCAGGGGAAAGTTTTCGCGAGTTCGGGTTCCGCTGGAGAGAACAAGCAGCTAGAGTCGATCCTCCCATGAGAGAGGGAGAGATGGTGGACTATTTTTTACAGACATTGGATCCAACCTACTTTGGTCACTTGGTGACAATGGTTGGAAAATCTTTCAACGAGGTGGTCAAGATAGGGGTCATGATAGAAGAGGGTTTGAGGTCTGACAAGATCTTGAACTATTCGGCACTCAAGGCCACAACCCAGGCCATTCAAAACGGCACGAGAGGTGCGTTGAGAAGAAAGAAAGAAGAGGTTGCCACGATTGAGGCAGGCAGTTGGTCCAGGGCTGGCAGGCCACACTACAACCAACCCAGACCTCACAGGTCAGAATACCCATACAGCCCACCACAAAATTTCTATCCACCTCAAGAACCACATTGCTCCGTACACCAAGCCCAGGCATACACTCAGCCTTCGGTTCGCCCACAATGGCGCGCACCGGCCCCCCACAACACATACCCAGCTCCACATAATAACTACCCACCGCAAAACACCTACCCTCCACCAAGGGCATATAGAAACCCTTCAGGGATAGGCTTTTGGGGAAATCCAGATGCTAGGAATGACAGGTTGCGGAAGCAGAGAACCTTCACGGAGCTGGGAGAAACCTACACCGCTTTGTTCCACAAGCTGCGGCAATTGGGTTTGGTTAGTCCTGTCCAGACTCGAGAACCAAATCCCCCACCTCAGAATTTGGATCGATCAATCAGTTGTGAATACTGTTCAGGGATGCTCGGGCATGATACCGAGAAGTGCTGGAAATTAAGGCATGCCATACAAGATCTTATTGACACCAATAAGATCGAGGTCCAGACACCAGAAGCTCCTAACAACAATCAGAACCCACTGCCAGCGCACCACGAAACTCACATGATTGAGTTGGTGTGCGAAGGAGGAGAATTGAGAAAACCTTCACAAACAGTGATGATGATCCAAGCCGCCCCGAAAGAAGTCTCAACCAGTGGAGGAATGAGTGTACAGTCGCAGGGAGAAGGCATCAAGCCAGTAGTGATATTAGGAAAGAGCCCGTCCGCCATAACAAGCAAACCCGAGCCAAGCAAGTTGGTAGTACCAGTGATCCCGCCCACACCGACGGTCGTGTTGAAAGGGGTATGTAGAGAACGAGTGACCATAAAGCCTGTGGTCCAGCTGCCGATGATTGACAACAGGGCTGTGCCTTGGAAATATGAAAAGGCGGTGGTGTTGTACAAAGGAAAACAGGTGGAAGAAGTCAGTTGTGAAGCACAAGGGCTGACTCGATCAGGTCGATGTTTTGCTCCGGTGGAGCTAAGAAGGACCAACCCAGTTGCAACCAAGAAACCTGTGTCCGAAGAAGAGGCTGAAGAGTTCCTGAGGAAGATGAAAGTACATGACTATTCTGTGGTCGAACAGCTGAGAAAAACACCGGCCCAGATCTCATTGTTGTCGTTACTGATCCATTCTGAGGAGCATCGTCGGGCCCTGCTAAAGATATTGAACGAAGCTCATGTACCCAGTGAGATTGCTGTAAACCACCTGGAAACCATTGCCAGCAAGATTTTCGAGGTAAACAGGGTAACATTCTCAGATGATGACCTACCGGTGGAGGGTACAGAGCATAATAAGGCTCTATACCTAGCTGTCAAATGTGAAGACTCTGTGGTAACTCGAGTATTGGTGGATAATGGCTCAAGCGCCAATATTTGTCCATTATCCACTCTGGACCAGTTAAAGATCGACCGCGGAAGAATCCAAAAGAATAGCATCTGTGTCCGGGGGTTTGACGGAAACGGAACAGCCACTGTAGGGGATGTTGTACTTGAATTGACCATTGGTCCAGTCCTGTTTACCATAGAATTCCAGGTGTTAGATGCCACAGTTTCTTATAACCTGCTGTTAGGACGACCCTGGATTCATGCAGCCAAAGCGGTGCCTTCCACTCTACATCAGACGGTGAAGTTAGAGTGGGAAAGACAAGAGGTCGTGTTACACGGCGAGGATACAACGTGCACCATGGGCGGAACCATTGTACCTTTCATAGAGACTGCTGATGACAAAGGTCCTTGGGTCTACCAGATTTTCGATACAGGGTCGGCCAGCAAAATTTTTGAAGGAGAAATCGTCCTGCACCCTAGGGTAGCTGCCGCGACAGTCATGATGGTCTCGGAAATGCTGGGTAACGGATTTGTGCCAGGAAAAGGCCTGGGAGTCGAGCTTCAAGGGATTGTCCAACCTGTCTCCCTTCCTAAAAATCTGGAAACTTTCGGATTGGGGTTCAAACCAACCGCAGCAGATAGAAATCAAGCGCGAAAAATGAAGAAGAGGGTCTGGTTTCTGCCTAAACCAGTGCTGCGCCTCTCAAGGTCTTTCGTCAAAGCAAGTGCCAAGGGGCCACCGGTCCCAAAGATTCTAGGACCTTTGATCGGTATAAACGAAGACCTGAATCAGAGTTTTGAGAGGCTATTCGCGGATGTCAGTATGGTGGAAGCTGGAGAAGGTTCTAGCAGAGCAGAGCTGCAGTTTGTGGGGCCTGAGGCCAAGACCAACAATTGGACAGTTACTCCTCTTCCTGTCCGAGGGGAGTCTTGGTAGTAGGCTTTGATTTATGTTTTGTGTGTTTTGTTTTGTCCGGATTATTCAAGGGTGTAATCCAAATTTTTTTACTTTCGTTTTTGTAAAAGTGTGAACCCTTTTATCCTGCAATGTTTAATAAAGTTCTTTTCTTTTGTTCCATTTTAATTTTGTTTTGTTCTTTTTCTGAATAGTTCTCTTTTTACTGGTCCTAATGACATGGCATGCACAGCGGATCTTCGACCTAGTCTAATAAATCAATCTGAATCTGACTCAATGATGCAAGAGGTCGTTTGTGATGATGAATCTGAATGTGACGAAGGGGAAGCCTTCGAAGAGATAAACCGAGAACTGTGCCAATTTGAAGAGAAACCCAAGCCTAACCTAAATGACACTGAGGCTGTGAACCTAGGAGACGCTGATAACGTCCAAGAAACCAAAATTAGTATCCACATTGAGCCGAGTGTCAGAGAAGAATTGATCGAAACCCTCATGGAATTCAAAGATGTTTTTGCATGGTCATATGACGATATGCCTGGATTAAGCACCAATTTAGTGGTTCACAAATTGCCCACTGACCCGGCATACCCTCCGGTCAAGCAAAAACTAAGGAAATTTAAAACATAAATGAGTGTAAAAATCAAAGAAGAAGTGATTAAGCAGTTGCAAGCGAAGGTCATTCGGGTCACTCGATATCCCGAGTGGTTGGCCAATGTGGTACCAGTCCCAAAGAAGGATGGAAAAATCAGGGTGTGCGTCGACTACCGCAACTTCAACAAAGCAAGTCCCAAGGACAATTTTCCGTTACCCAACATTCATATCCTGATCGATAATTGCGCTGGGCGCGAGATCAGATCCTTTGTGGATTGCTATGCGGGTTATCATCAGATCCTAATGGATGAGGAGGATGCTGAGAAGACAGCATTTATTACGCCATGGGGAACCTACTGCTATCGAGTAATGCCATTCGGGTTAAAGAACGCCGGGGCAACGTACATGCGAGCAATGACTGCAGTGTTTCATGACATGATACACAAAGAAATCGAGGTGTACATCGATGATGTGATCATCAAATCTTGGCGTCAGGAGGACCATGTAGCATACCTAAGGAGATTTTTTCAAAGACTCCGGAGGTATGATATCAAGCTTAACCTGGCCAAATGCGCATTCGGGGTCCCGTCAGGAAAGTTGCTAGGATTCATCGTCAGTCGACGGGGGATTGAGCTAGACCCATCCAAAATTGAATCCATCTGAGATTTGCCACCGCCAAGGAACAAAACAGAGGTAATGAGTTTGCTGGGTAGACTCAATTACATCAGCAGGTTCATCGCTCAACTCACAGCGACTTGTGAACCCATATTTCGGCTGCTAAGAAAGGATGCTGCAGTAGGTTGGACGGCAGAATGTCAGGAGGCTTTCGACCAAATTAAAGGGTATCTGTCTAATCCACCCGTATTGGTCCCGCCTAAGCTCGGGAAGCCCTTAATTCTTTACCTGACGGTCTTGGAAAATTCATTTGGTTGTGTACTGGGGCAACATGATGACACAGGAAGGAAAGAGCAGGCCATCTACTATCTTAGCAAGAAATTCACAGTGCATGAGGTCAAGTACACTCAACTCGAGAAACATGCTGCGCCTTAACTTGGGTAGCTCAGAAGTTGAAGCACTACCTGTCTTCATATACTACTTACCTCATATCCCGTTTGGACCCATTGAAATATATCTTTCAGAAACCTATGCCCACGGGAAGGTTGGCAAAATGGCAAATTCTGCTCACAGAATTTGATATCGTCTATGTGACGAGGACGGTCATGAAAGCCCAGGCGCTGGCAGACCATTTGGCAGAGAATCCCGTTGATGAAAAATACGAGCCTTTAAGAACGTACTTTCCTAACGAGGAGGTAATGCATACAAAAGAGTTGGAATTGACTGAGGAACCAGGTTGGAAGCTTTTCTTCGATGGAGCTGCGAACGCAAAAGGGGTTGGAATAGGGGCAGTACTCATTTCTGAAACAGGACGGCATTATCCTGTTACAGCTCAACTACGCTTCTATTGCACCAACAATATGGCCGAATATGAGGCTTGCATTCTGGGTCTGCGCTTGGCTGCTGACATGGATGTCCAAGACGTCTTGGTCTTGGGAGACTCGGACCTCTTGGTACATCAAATTCAGGGTGAATGGGAAACACGAGATCTAAAACTCATACCATACCGACAATGCTTGCATGATCTGAGCAAGCAATTTCGATCGGTGAAGTTCAAACACATCCCGAGAGTTCACAATGAGGTTGCGGATGCCTTAGCCACCTTAGCATCAATGCTGCACCACCCTGACAAAATGTATGTCGATCCTCTACACATCCAGGTCCGTGATCAGCACGCCTACTGCAATGCCATAGAAGAAGAAGCAGACGGTGAACCCTGGTTTCATGATATCAAGGAATACCTCAGAATGGGGATATATCCAGAACATGCCTCTAGAGACCAAAAGAGAGCCCTTCGGCGTTTGTCGAATGGTTTCTTCCTCAGTGGAGGAGTATTGTACAAAAGAACCCCAGATTTGGGATTGTTGAGATGCATAGATGCTAGTAAAGCAACGACAATTATGGCAGAGGTACATGCTGGAGTTTGCGGGCCACACATGAGCGGATATATATGGGCAAGAAAGATCCTTCGAACAGGGTGTTATAGGCTCACCATGGAACACGACTGTATCACTTTTGTGAGGAAATGCCATCAGTGCCAGATACATGGAGATTTGATTCATTCTCCGCCAACAAAGTTGCATACGATGTCAGCACCCTGGCCGTTTGTGGCATGGGGCATGGATGTCATTGGGCCCATCGAGCCGGCAGCATCCAACGGTCATAGGTTCATCCTAGTGACCATTGACTACTTCACCAAATGGGTTGAGGCTAAAACCTTCAAATCAGTAACCAAGAAGGCAGTGGTGGACTTTGTTCACTCCCATATCATCTGCAGATTTGGGATCCCAAGAGTGATCATCACGGATAACGGTGCAAATCTTAATAGCAGCTTGATGAGAGAGGTATGCCAACAATTCAAGATTACACACTGCAATTCCACCCCATATCGTCCCAAGGCGAATGGAGCGGTCGAAGCAGCCAATAAGAATATCAAGAAGATACTGCGAAAAATGGTGGAAGGGTCCAGACAATGGCACGAGAGATTACCCTTTGCTTTGTTGGGTTACCGCACTACGGTCCGAACTTCCATAGGCACAACTCCTTATTTGTTGGTGTACGGAACTGAGGCCGTAATACCAGCGGAAGTCGAAATTCCGTCCCTCCGAATTGTCGCTGAAGTCGGGATTGATGATGATGAATGGGTCAAAGCTCGATTGGAACAGTTAAGCCTGATAGATAAGAAAAGATTGGCAGCAGTGTGCCATGGTCAGCTGTACCAGAAGAGAATGGCAAGAACATATAATAAGAAGGTGCGCCCCAGGAAGTTTGAAGTAGGGCAGCAGGTATTGAAAAAGATCCTCCCACATCAGGTCGAGGCAAAAGGCAAATTCGCCCCAAATTGGCAAGGGCCTTATATCGTGACCAGAGTATTGTCCTACGGTGCTTTGTGTTTGACAGATGCCGAGGGGAGATGTGTCGACATGGCTATCAATTCAGATGCAGTCAAGAGATATTATGCGTAATTTCTTTAATTATGGCAATTGTCGGTTTATTTGTTTGTATTTGGAATTTATTGGATAATGAGATGGCGGAGGCAATTCTTTCTTCTATCCAAACACTTTTTAACCCTTGTTTCCCCCTTTGAGCCTTAAGTAATTCTTTCATACCCCTCTTTTGGAATCACTAATGGAAAAGACATGAAAAAAAAGAGAGAAAAAGAAAAGAGAAAGAAAATGAAAAGAAGGAAAAGAAAAAAAAGGAAGATAAAATCACAAGAAATACAAAACCGTGGGAACTACGTTTGACCTGATTCCTCAAAGAGGATACGTAGGCGCCTCACGGCTCGGTCATAGTATGCATCATAGCGAATATAGGATGCATAATGTACATAGTGTGCATAATAGGCACAGCGTGCGTAACGCACATAGCGCAACATAAGTGTAAAATAAATAAATTCCCCAAGCAAGAAAACTGGGGCAGAAGTTATGTTTTAAATTCCAACAAAGGTTTGATTCCAAAAGTTGTAGCACATCACCCATCAAATTATTTTCATTTTTCATAGCCTTTCCTTAACTCCACACCAAAACCAACATCAACGTCCCAAAGATCTCCCGATCAATGTTCAAGAGATGTCGAGTCAGGCAAATAAGACCGAGAATAATACACCAATCCCCAGCAAAGAAGAGGATCGTAAGACTGGAAATGAATTGATAGTCAAAGGAATCTCCAGAAGAGAGGGTCGTATCTACAACGCCCCGATTCCTCGAAAGAAATAAAATGAGAGAGTCTCATCGGTGAAAACCTTCGCAGGCACCGAGAGGCGATGTAAGATGAGGGATATGAAATGAGAGAGTCTTATTAGTGAAAACCTTCACAGGCACCATAAGGCGCCGGGAGATGAGAGAAAAGAGAGAGTCTCATTAGTGAAAACCCCTCGAAGGGCACTATGAGGCGACAAGACGAATCAGCAAAAGCTACCACATTTGCAACAGAATGGACAGTCATTTATCATCCCCAGCAAGTCAGACCATCCGGCAAATCGATTGATACAAATAGACTGGGTCAGGAATCTATGGTGCACGTCGTGATCACAGGGACCAGTCAGGTCCTCCAGATAAGTTCTTCTGAGTTTCTTCTCCCCACCAAATATGGGTTCAGAAAGATTTTCTTCTTCTAGCTTTTATCTTTTCTTCCTAAAATTTGTCTTGAAAAGAATTTTTCAAAGCTTACTACCAGAAACCGGAGGGGAATTCATCCAATGCAGAATAATACAAACAGTCTTAGAAGCCGATCCCAGGCAACGCAGTGATCGTGCCCGACAATTTTGGAGGAAGTAAGCTCCTAAAGGGAGTGGTGTCGGGAGTTAAAAGCAGACTCCCACAACACGTGTTTAAAGAGAAAGCAGAAAAGGGGATTAATTGAGAGCCAATCCCCAACAGGCTAAGGGCCCCAACAGGCAACTTTGCCCACTAATCAATTGGGACAGGGAGCAAGAAAAGAGAAGAAAGGAAAAATCATCCGCCAGAAAGGCACCCTCTACCACCACGATAAAAACTAATTAAATCCCTTTGTCTGCTGCAGGAAAACAAAGGATTGATGATGGCAGCAAGATGCAACGCCAGGGAAGTCACCAAAAACCGGGGCAGAAAATTTTCTGCCGATTGTCGAAAATTTTCTCGGAAGAACGGGGAAGCAATTTTAATACATTTAAGTTCTAGGTCGCCCACCAGTATAATGCGGGAATACATTTAAGTTCTAGGTCGCCCACCAGTATAATGCGGGAATACATTTTAAGTTCTAGGTCACCCACCAGTATAATGCGGGAATACATTTAAGTTCTAGGTCGCCCACCAGTATAATGCGGGAATACATTTAAGTTCTAGGTCGCCCACCAGTATAATGCGGGAATACTTTTAAGTTCTAGGTCGCCCACCAGTATAATGCGGGAATACATTTAAGTTCTAGGTCGCCCACCAGTATAATGTGGGAATACATTTAAGTTCTAGGTCGCCCACCAGTATAATGCGGGAATACATTTAAGTTCTAGGTCGCCCACCAGTATAATGCGGGAATACTTTTAAGTTCTAGGTCGCCCACCAGTATAATGCGGGAATACTTTTAAGTTCTAGGTCGCCCACCAGTATAATGCGGGAATACATTTAAGTTCTAGGTCGCCCACCAGTATAATGCGGGAATACATTTAAGTTCTAGGTCACCCACCAGTATAATGCGGGAATACTTTTAAGTTCTAGGTCGCCCACCAGTATAATGCGGGAATACATTTAAGTTCTAGGTCTCCCACCAGTATAATGCGGGAATACTTTTAAGCTCTAGGTCGCCCACTAGTATAATGCGGGAATACTTTTAAGTTCTAGGTCGCCCACCAGTATAATGCGGGAATACATTTAAGTTCTAGGTCGCCCACCAGTATAATGCGGGAATACTTTTAAGTTCTAGGTCGCCCACCAGTATAATGCAGGAATACTTTTAAGTTCTAGGTCGCCCACCAGTATAATGCGGGAATACTTTTAAGTTCTAGGTCGCCCACCAGTATAATGCGGGAATACATTTAAGTTCTAGGTCGCCCACCAGTATAATGCGGGAATACATTTAAGTTCTAGGTCGCCCACCAGTATAATGCGGGAATACTTTTAAGTTCTAGGTCGCCCACCAGTATAATGCGGGAATACATTTAAGTTCTAGGTCGCCCACCAGTATAATGCGGGAATACTTTTAAGTTCTAGGTCGCCCACCAGTATAATGCGGGAATACATTTATGTTCTAGGTCGCCCACCAGTATAATGCGGGAATACTTTTATGTTCTAGGTCGCCCACCAGTATAATGCGGGAATACATTTAAGTTCTAGGTCGCCCACCAGTATAATGCGGGAATACATTTAAGTTCTAGGTCGCCCACCAGTATAATGCGGGAATACATTTAAGTTCTAGGTCGCCCACCAGTATAATGCGGGAATACTTTTAAGTTCTAGGTCGCCCACCAGTATAATGCGGGAATACTTTTAAGTTCTAGGTCGCCCACCAGTATAATGCGGGAATACATTTAAGTTCTAGGTCTCCCACCAGTATAATGCGGGAATACATTTAAGTTCTAGGTCGCCCACCAGTATAATGCGGGAATACATTTAGTTCTAGGTCGCCCACCAGTATAATGCGGGAATACTTTTAAGTTCTAGGTCGCCCACCAGTATAATGCGGGAATACATTTAAGTTCTAGGTCGCCCACCAGTATAATGCGGGAATACAGTTAAGTTCTAGGTCACCCACCAGTATAATGCGGGAATACTTTTAAGTTCTAGGTCGCCCACCAGTATAATGCGGGAATACATTTAAGTTCTAGGTCGCCCACCAGTATAATGCGGGAATACTTTTAAGTTCTAGGTCGCCCACCAGTATAATGCGGGAATACTTTTAAGTTCTAGGTCGCCCACCAGTATAATGCGGGAATACATTTATGTTCTAGGTCGCCCACCAGTATAATGCGGGAATACTTTTAAGTTCTAGGTCGCCCACCAGTATAATGCAGGAATACTTTTAAGTTCTAGGTCGCCCACCAGTATAATGCGGGAATACTTTTAAGTTCTAGGTCGCCCACCAGTATAATGCAGGAATACATTTAAGTTCTAGGTCGCCCACCAGTATAATGCGGGAATACATTTAAGTTCTATGTCGCCCACCAGTATAATGCGTGAATACTTTTAAGTTCTAGGTCGCCTACCAGTATAATGCGGGAATACATTTAAGTTCTAGGTCGCCCACCAGTATAATGCGGGAATACTTTTAAGTTCTAGGTCGCCCACCAGTATAATGCGGGAATACATTTATGTTCTAGGTCGCCCACCAGTATAATGCGGGAATACTTTTATGTTCTAGGTCGCCCACCAGTATAATGCGGGAATACATTTAAGTTCTAGGTCGCCCACCAGTATAATGCGGGAATACATTTAAGTTCTAGGTCGCCCACCAGTATAATGCGGGAATACATTTAAGTTCTAGGTCGCCCACCAGTATAATGCGGGAATACTTTTAAGTTCTAGGTCGCCCACCAGTATAATGCGGGAATACTTTTAAGTTCTAGGTCGCCCACCAGTATAATGCGGGAATACATTTAAGTTCTAGGTCTCCCACCAGTATAATGCGGGAATACATTTAAGTTCTAGGTCGCCCACCAGTATAATGCGGGAATACATTTAAGTTCTAGGTCGCCCACCAGTATAATGCGGGAATACTTTTAAGTTCTAGGTCGCCCACCAGTATAATGCGGGAATACTTTTAAGTTCTAGGTCGCCCACCAGTATAATGCGGGAATACTTTTTAGCTCTAGATTTTGGAATCAGTAACCCCACCTGAAGACGGAAGGTTACAACAGAGATCCCCAAGCAGGAAACAATAAAATCCCCCAACACCAAGAAGCAGAAGGCTGCAAAGGCAAGCGCGCTATTCAAAAGGAAAAAGGAACGCGTCTCAAAAGAAGCAGTTTGGGTACGTTATAGCATGCCCAACATAACAATTTTGATGAAAAGCCATACCACCAAGAAACAATGGAAAGGCTTGAAGAAGAGGGCATGTTCCCAGCGGATCAAGCGAAGTGATGAGAACTGGTATTCAAACGTCAGCGAAGGACCAACATCATCTCCCAAAGTCACAAGATAAAGGCATCGGAGGAAAGCGTTAGCCGACAAGAAAGCAAGGCAACAAGAACAAGTTGAAGAGGGATAAGATTTCATGATCCTCAGTCTAGCTTAGCTTCTTGTTTTTCCTTTTAGAGCAATGTAACAGGGAGATCGGTTGAGTAGTAGCATCCTATAGCAGCATACAACAGCGCACAACAGCAGCAAGCACTACAGTCACAGGGTAGTCCCAGCTACCAAAATTTCCCGAACTACATTGACCTGATTCCTGTTCAGCCCAGGATATGTAGGAAACCTCTGAAGCAAAGGTTCGGTCAAATCTTTTTCAAAAAATGCTTCGCACGGAGTATTCGGACGGGCAAAAATCGCTTGCTTTATCTTTGCGCGAAAACCCTTCGTGTCTTCGTGCAAAGAGGGGCAGCTGTAAGCACGTGATTTTTGCTTCACGAGCAATCACTCCCAAAGGGAAACAAAAAATAATAGTGACAGATGACCCCGCAGTACAAATTTTTCATGACATGTATTGCTAGTCATTTGTGGGTCTGTCCATTTTTTGCATTTAATCATTATCAAACAAAATACAAAAATATGTGTCATTAAAAGAAAGTTCAAAATATATATATGCATCGTTCGTTCTAGGTTGTGATTTAACTTACTTAAACATTTTAATTTGGTATGATAATTACGTTGAAGTGCTACATTGTTATTTGTTTTAATTTGTTTTATTATTTATTTTTGTTTTGTTATTTTTCATTTTTTTTCTTAAATTAGAAACCAAAAGAAAAAGAGTTGAAATCAATTTGGGCCCAAAAATAAGACAAAAACAGGCCCAAACCAGCACTCAAATCCGGTCCAAACCAGGCCTGCCCTGACCACCTCCCAAAACGACGCCGCATCATGCATCTGATCTGGGCCGTTCAAACTCTCGATCCAACGGCTCAGGACCTCTTTCAGCAACCCATGTTCAAACCCGACCCAATAACCAATCTGACCCAACCCCTCACTTAAACCAAACGACCCCGTTCAACTACCAAATGACCCCGTTTCATTTCTCACCATCAGATCCAAGCCGTTGAGATCGTCTGATCTAATGGCTCAGATCCGATCAACCTCCCCATATATAAACTCAGCCCTTTACCCCGCACCCCCTATCCGAACCCCACCCCTCACTCGTCTCCTTCCCCAACCTGAAACCCCCAAACCCTAGCAAGCCGCCCTAATTTCCCTTCCACCAAAACCCGACGGCATGAATGCCGGTGGCCACCTCCCGAACACCCTAAGACCCCCTCACTCCCCTGAACACGAATCCACTAACCATGAACCTCGAATCACCTCCTGTTGTCTCGAATCTGGATTTGAAGATTCGAGACAAAACTCGATCTATACCAAACCTCACCATCTTTGTATCAGACACTCCCCTGACCTTCCTCGTGACCAAACCAAGCTTGGTTTGGTCCGAATCTACACACAGCTCCTAAAAAATCAGATCTGGAGATCCGAAACCTAGAATACTAATAGCCTTGGAATCCGGCCGGTTTTAACAAAGGTTTGAGGTCTAATAGACCTTAATCAAGGTGTTCTCATGTGAGAACACCCTGATTAAAGTTTGTTCGGCCTCAAGAGTTCGAAGTTGAGTCTGATTTGGGTCCGTTTTGATTTCAAACTTTTTCGGTAAGTTTCCTTTTCTCTTTGTTTGGTTCTAATTAAGTTGTCAGCATGCTTCGTTATGTTTGTTTGTTATTTTGTTATTTTCATTCAGATTTCTTCCATCTCTGTCAAAGGCCTCTTATTTGGTCAGTTGTTTTATGTTTGTGTTCTAAATGTACTCTGTGATATACACGTGCGTCAATTAGATTAGTCGTCAAATGAGTTAATTCATATAGGCCCCCAAGTAATTGAACAAAAGTTGTCTGATGCCCTTTAGGTCCCCGAACGTATTGTTTATATGAGCGACTGATTATTACCTGTTATAATTAGTGTAGTCGACCTGATAAATGTCGTCGATTAGTCTCATAAGACTAAATGTTCAAATATTCTGAATGGGCCTGTATTGTGATTTGAATGTTGGGCATTACCTATGAATGTTAGTTTGTAACTACATTGTAAACAATTAAAAAGCCAGGCTGGGGCAGTTCTGAAATCGAATGATCAAAGCCCAAAGTGCCCTGATGCTGCAATAGGCAGGGCAGTAATAATCAAGGTTAAACAGGGGTAATCTGGGGTTTGAAAAGGGCAGAAAAGGTTAGTTTAAATGAAGCTGACAAGTAGGGTACTAATTAAGATTAAACTAATACCAATGGGGAACAAGACACAATGGGGTTTAAAATGAATAATAAAATGAGCCCATAACTCTTGATTAAACAAAACCAGGCGTGGGGAACCAATGGCTGGCATCAAGAGATGCTCAAGCATGGGTTTAACAGAGTATGGGCAGGCTGCAAGTTGCAGCATGAGGGCAGCTCAGCTGCACCGGGTCATTTGGCCTATAAATAGGTCCTTTGAGAACCTAGGGAAGGCTGGACTTTTAGTCTTCAGAAAAGGGAGAAAACAAAAGGTTGGAAAGCTTTTAGTTTGAAGAGAGGTCTAGTGAGTTTAAAGAAAAGACTGAAAACATAAGAGAGTTCCAGTAAATACTGTAGCCAAACACTGTCTAAAAGTTGGGTAAGGATTCATATTGGTCAAGCTGTCTTGGCCAGGTTTTGTTGTTTGCATTAACTGAGCTGCTTGGGATTGTCGAACTGTTGGTGTTGCTGCATTGAACACTCTGCTATCTCTGTTGTTTCCTTACTCTTTCCTGGGATTGCTGGTTTGGTATTCGACTATCTGCTAGTTCTTTGTTCTGGGAAACATTGCTGTTTGTCTGTGGGTTGTGGAAAACATTTGATTGTTGGTTTGTTGCTGTGCTGTTGCTGTGTATCTGCTGTTGCTGTGTTTACTGCATACTGCCCAGCTGATCATTCCTTTCTTCTTTGTCCTCTATACCAGGTACACAACCAATGCACTGTCAAAATGTAATTGGAAAAATGAGCATGAATCAAAATGAAAGATCCTGAAGAATGTCTCTTATACATAGATTGTTACATTAAATATTCATGTGATGTGTAATAGTTTTACATTTTGTTATGGATACTAGAGGTAGTCTTCATGCCTATAAATGTCAATGCATGGTAATCGGATGCTAGAATGTGTATATAGGTTGATGATGAGAGTATGCCCAAGGCAGTAGGTAGTATCTCATACTTAATTCAATAGTGTAGTATGAGCCTGTAATGTAGTCCAAGCATGAAATTTGTACACTGTAAATTAAGTTCTTTCCTTTTCCAATAAATTGCCATATATAACTCTTAAAACCATGTTTCAAGATAAAGAACACAAATTCAGGGCCTCAACCTCATGAAGGTCAAGCCCAGGTCGAAAACAGACCAGGCAGGCCCGCATCGAACGAGCAGTGGCCCAGGTCTGGCCAACCACGCGTGGGCTGGATTTGGGCCCATGATTATTTGTTCGGCCGACTGTGCACGCAGCTTCGGTCCCGATTTTTTAAGCATTTCCGAATTCCGTTACAAACAACTTGCAAGCATGTAATTAATTAGGACTATCTACTATTTTTCAATTGATAGAGACAAACACGGCAAGAAACGTAGTTGCTATAGGATATCCTTTTAAAACAAGAACGAGATGAGCCTCGATGAAAATAAACAAAACGCGCAGATGCGGGGCCCTTGTTTAATGTATATTATTGAAGCATTTAGTTTCCAGGACGGGTTGTTTAGCAAACCTCACAACCCTCCTAAAATAACTACACGTTAGTCTCTTTAGGATACGCTTTAATAAACCTTACCTTCTTAAACTCGGGTGCACATTTATGTGACCCAAATCCAAATCTCGACGGATTCGAAATGTATTTCTAATCATGGGTACATTGATTGTGACGTGGTTCGAGAGGCATGTCCATGACGTCACGAATTCCTTTTAAAAGTAGAACGAGACGAGCCTCGTCAAACAAAAATATACACAGCCGCGGGGCCCTCTAACTGTATATATATTAAAACACTTAGAATTCGGGACAGGCCGTTTAGCGAATTTTTCGGCCTTACCCAAAACAACAATACGCTAGTTGCTTTAGGCACGTCTTAATAATTTATTCTCCTTAATTCGGGTGCACATTTATGTTACCCAAATCCAAATCTCAACCGAGTCGAAATATGTCAACAACCACGGGTGCATTGATGTGACGTGGTTCGAGGTATGTTTTCACGACGTTGCAATTCTTGATAAAATAACAGTAAATGACAAAAGCGGTTTAAAAGTTAAATTTTGCACATAAGTTCACACTTGTATAAAATCAGATAATCAAGCCGAATATAACAGTTGAGCGACCGTTCTAGAACCACGGAACTCGGGAATGCCTAACACCTTCTCCCGGGTTAACAGAATTCCTTATCCGGATTTCTGGCATGCAGACTGTAATATAGAGTCATTATTTTCCTCACTTCGGGATTAAAATTGGTGACTTGGGACACCCTAAATCTCCCAAGTGGCGACTCTGAAATAAATAAATAAATCCCGTTTCGATTGTCCTTTAATTGGAAAAACTCCCTTGTACCCTCACGGGTGCGGAAGAAGGAGGTGTGACACGCATAAGCAGATTTTTCTGTTGCAGATGTGAGGGGTGCTGGGCCAAGGTATTTTCGTAGAAGCGTAAATTTTTGTCGCAAAAGCGACGTCGCAAAAGCGACGTCGCAGGTGCGGTGGGGGTGTCGCAGGTGCGAGCATGCTGGGTAGAAAGGTTATCATATCTTGACTTGTAGACCTAGAATTTGAGTGATTTTTGAGGGGTTCTTCATGTGTTGGATTTGGGTAAGTGTTGTTTATCCATATTTGATTTTATTTCATGATTTAATCTTTGTATTTATCATTAAATTAGTGGTTTGTGTTGGGAAAAAATGGGAATTTTTGTAAAAAACTTTCAAAATGTAAAATGAGGATCTGAAGGGCGATTTGAAATCAAAGTTTGATAATTTTGCTATGGTTGGACTCGTATTGGAGTGGGTGTTTGGATTTTATTAATTTTGTCGGGTTCCGAGATGCGAGCCTGAGGTTGACTTTTGGGTTGACTCCTTGGTTTTAATTAAAAAACCAAAGCTTTGTTACCTGAAATTATTTTGACTAGATTTGAGCCGACCCGAGGTTGTTTCACATGGGAAGATCATTTTAAAGTCTCGGTCTAGCTTCTTTGAGGTATGTATCTTGCCTAACTTTGTGTGGGGGAAACTACCCCTTAGGATTTGAGTCGTTTTTGCTATTTGTATAATGTGAAAGTCGTGTATGCGAGGTGACGAGTACGTACTCGGGATTGTATGTGGAAATCTATCGGTTTAGACTCTTAGGCATCCTTTATATATTTATTTGGAATTGTTAGCACATGCTATATCCTTTATTCGTCATATCCATTATCACATGCTTTATTTGAAGTTGTCGTTATATGTCGCGTTCTTTGCTTGCCGAGTTGTCCATATATGATTTATTTGGAGTTTTTACCACTTTAACCATTACATGATTTATTTTATTGTTGAGTTTCTCTTTATTAAGATTATTGTTACATGATATTCTTTGTTTCCGATTTATTATCATGCCTTTAGACGAAGTACTAGTTCTTGTCATCTATTTTAAAGGAGGTCTTGTTCTTTATTGGGTTTCTTTTCCATTCTTGTTGTTTTTATTGAGATTTTATATACGTTGTGTTGAGTCGTGTGCTATTTGTTGTGGAATTATCGATATCGTTGAATCTTTGGAAAGGTTGTGGCCTACGGGCACTTGTGATACGAGTGATATTTTGTGTTGTTTTCATGATAGCATGTGTGAATTGTTGTGTGTTTTGATTATTGTTATGCGGAGTATAAAGTTGGAATTTCACCATGGTTGTTAAACGAGGCATAAGGGTGGCATCTCATTGTTGTTGAATGTGCAGAGTGATACGGATGGCTATTGTGTTATTTTCCAGGCGGAGAGATAAGGGTGGCTATTACATGGAGTGATACGAGTGGCTATTACATGGAGTGATACGGGTGGCTATTATATGGAGTGATATGGGTGGCTATTATATGGAGTGATATGGGTGTCTATAGGAGAGATAAGGGTGGCTAATGATATTGTCAGGGCGGAATGATATGGGTGGCTATCAGAAAGATAAGGGTGGAAATGTCATGGATAATGTATGATGGTTTGGAGATATTGTGTTGGTGATTTTCGTGTGATGGTGTGATTTTCCTTGTGTTTGTCATACACCTTGCATGACTTGTTTTATGGTTTCGATGAACTATTCGATGTCCTTGATATTACTTGTTGTCTTGAGCTGCAGTAGTACACTCGCAAAAGCATACACTATAGCTTGCCACTTATACTAGCTCATGAGTACGGAACTTAACATTTATCGATCATGCCCATATGTTGTTGTTTTAGCTGTTTCCATGTTGATATTGTGAGCATGGGATCATACCGGGCAGATTGTGATTGTGAGCCTATGACCATGCCGGGTGGGTTGTGATTGTGAGCATATGTGACCACGCCGGGCGGATTGTGAGCTTGTGATAATGCCGGGTAGATCGTGATTGTGAGCCAGTGACTATGCTGGGCAGATTTTTATTGTGAGCCTGTGACTATGCCACTTTTAGCACATGAGTTGTCCGTGCGGTTATGATTCGAAATGTGGGCGCGCAGTGTCGTGAGTATATGATGGTGGGTTGATACCCGAGATTGTCACTATGATATGAGGTATCATGGAGTGATTTTATTGTGAAACTTGTGAAACACAGCTTGATTAGTTGGTTTTCTTTTGTGTTCCTTATTTGATTTGAATGATATATTACGGTGTTTTTATTACTTTACTGTTTATATCACTTGTTGATTTTTGTTTCCATTCATTGATTTCTGCTTTCCATTGTTAGTTTTATACTTTTATACTGCACATGTTATTTTGTCTAGTGAGTATGTTGACTTGTACCTCGTCACTACTCCACTGTGGTTAGTCTTGATACTTATTGGGTACCGACCATGGTGTACTTGTACTACACTTCTGCACATTTTTGTGCAGAGCTGAGTATTGGATATATCGGACACGGTAGAGTTAGCTTGTTGATCGCGATGATTCAAGGTAGAGCTACTTGGTCGTCGCAGTCCCTTGGAGTCTCTTCCTTACATTGTACTGTTAGTTTGCCATTTGAACAGTATTGTATTTCGATCTTTGAGATCATTCCATGTATTTTACTAGAGTTCGTGACTCTGTATCACCAATCTTGGGAAGTTATTATGATTATTGCCACCTAGGCTTATTTTGCTTTTGTTTCGGCACTTATATTAAAATATGTTTCAAGTTATCATTATTAAGAATTGGCTTAATCATTGTTAGTAGTCGACTTACCTAGTCTTAGAGACTAGGTGCCATTACAATATCCTACAGAGGAAAATTGGGGTCGTGACGAGTTGGTATCAGAGCTCTAGATTTATAGGTTTTATGAGTCACAAGCAAGTTTAGTAGAATCTTGCGGATCAGTACAGAGACGTCTGTACTTATCCTCGAGCGGCTACGAAACAATTAGGAAAATTCCACTTCCTTTATTCCTATCATGCAGATTTGTTGATTTCGAAGTTTAGGCCTTTGTATCTCTATTCTCTCACAGATGGAGAGGACATGTGCTACCGGGTCATCTGAGCAGACACATGTGCCTTTGCTAGAGCTGCGAGAGGACGAGGAGGATCACGCACCACAGCTATAGCACCTATGAAAGCAGTAGTAAAGAGCTGCCAGTAGCTTCGATTGGGGAACAGGCACGGAGGCTCCTATGGTTACCCTCAAACTTCAGGAGACTTTAGCCTAGTTCCTGACCATCTTTGGTACATTGGCTCAGGTAGGATTGATCCCCGTTTTAAAAGCTACTTCGCAGATTGGGGGAGGAGATTAGACTCCCATCGTCTATACTCCAGAGCAGCGGGCTCACATTGGTCAGGTTTTGGGTATGATGCCAGTACAACTTGTTATTCCAGCCCAGCTTGAGGTCAGGCCAGGGGCACCAGAGGAGGAGCAGAAAAGGATTGAGAGGTTTAAAAGGTATGGTGCACCTACTTTTAGTAGTACAGATACCGAGGATGTGCAAGGATTTCTAAAGAAGTGTCACCGTATTCTTTGCACCATGGGTATTGTGGAGGTGAGCGAAGTTGCTATTACTATATTCCAACTATCGGGGGTAGCGTATTAGTGGTGGTGGGTTTATGATGACGGTAGACCAGCCGATGCAACACTACCCACTTGGGCTCAGTTTTAGAGATGTCCTTGAGGGAGTTTGTTCCCCAGACCCTCCGGGATTCATGGCATGCAAAGTTTGAGCAGCTGCGTCGGGATACCATGGTGATGTTAGAGTATGCCATCAGGTTCAGTGAGTTATCCTGCCATGTACCTACTTTGGTTCATACAGTTAGAGAGCGGGTCCACAGATTCATTGAGGGGCTCAGTTATGATCTTAGATTTTGCTTGGCTCGGGAGTTGCAAACTGATACTCTATTTCAGCAGGTGATGGAAATTGCTAGGGTGTTAGAGCGTGTTCGAGTGAGGAAAGAGAGGCTAAGGAGACCAAAAGGTTTCGAAGTTTTGGAGGGTTTAGTGGATTCTACTATTTAGCTATAACTCATCATGGTGGAGGCTTAGGCAGTCAGACTGCCCAGTCTGCACTTCAAACTATCATGTTGCTCCAGTTAGTTCTTTTAGTGCACCACCAGCACGAGGTTGTTATTCCAGTTATTTGGTATAGACTCAGCATGAGTAGTTGTACCCATAGAGGGGTTGTTATGAGTGTGGTGATACTAGGCACATCATAAGAGATTGTCCCAGATTTGGGAGAGGCACATTTCATCAGAGCACTCAAACTACATTATCCATTCCAGTTGCTACTCCACCTGCACAACCAGTTAGGGGTGGAGGACAGGCGGGTAGAGCACGCCCTAGAGGGGGAGGCCTGGCCCGTTGATATATTTTCTATTGCATGACTGAGGTGCTACACCAGATGGTGTCGTTACATGTATGGTTTCGATTTGTTATAGAGGAGCACTATCCTTATTTTGATTCGATTCTGCTTATTGAGGTGAGTCCTCCTATCATGCTTCACATATAGGTGAGTTTCATAATTTTGTACTCTGCTTATGTGTTTACCCCTTTTGGGAGATTCTATGGTGGTATCCCCTGTCTATCATTTTGTTTTTGTTCACTATTGAGAACTATAAGACTAGAAGTGACTTTTTGTTACTCATTACGGTAGGTTTTGATGTGATTTCTGGATAGTTTGGTTACAATTTGTGATTTAGCTGTTCTACCAGTATGGGGGTTCAGTATGTGTTATGATTTTGTTTAGCCGAATTGAATTAGTGGAAGGTTTCAGTTGGTATGATGTGTATACTACTTGTGATTCAGAGCTAAGGATGGGATCCTCACATTTTCATGTGGTTTGATATGTTTGTACCAGGATACATGTCGTGGTGGAAGTTATATCAGGATGAGATCCTTGTGATTTAGTTCATGTTTTTTGATTCTCCCTTGTGAAATTGATTCTAGTATGGTACTGATAGGGAGTTTTGCCTTCCTGGCTTGTTTGATAGTTCTCTCATGTGTTTCTCTTTGCATATTTAGTCATATTCGCATTGTGCTTAATTGGGTTTTAGCTTGCAAGGTGTGTGGCCAGGTGGCGTTAGATGTGACTTGTCGATTTAGGTGAATAGTTATGAGGTCTTCATGTTTCTTGCATCGTCATTAGTATGTAAAGGTTTAGAACATGGTTCTAGCTAATATGAGGTTAATTGTCGGGTGCTGGAATTGATTGTGGGCAGTTATTGTGATCATAGATGTTGTTATAGGCATATGTGTGATGTGTTACGTCATGTTGTTACACCTGGTGGGTGTAGGCACAAGTTGTTACACCTGGTTAAGGCTGATACCGTGTGTTGATATGGGAATCGGGTCTTTTGGAATGATTGAATGGTGAGAAATTTGGTTGTAAGGTTTATTAGTGCGGATGGGAGAAATAATTCTCAACTGAGATGGGGTTGTCGGGCTTATATGGATTGGAGTGATGTGGGGTCACCCACGAGTATATGTATGGTGAGTACATTCAGTGATTTGATTACCTTGGGTTCTTGGCACATTCGAGGACGAACGTTTGTGTAAGAGGGGTAGAATGTAACAACCCGACCGGTTATTTTAAGAATTAATGTACCATTCGGTGGCTTAAGGTCTCGAGCAGCTTCGTATTATGTATTATGACTAGCGTGTGTTGTTGAGTTTGATTTTCGAATATTTCGGGATTGGTTTGGAAGGATGGTTCTTGTTTTAGAAGCTTAAGTAGTTAGAGTTTACCGAAGTTTGCCTTTTGTGTAAATGACTCCGGAATATTATTTTGATAATTCCAATAGCTTCGTATGGTGATTTTGAATTAGGCACATGTCCGGATTTGAATTTGGATGCCCGTAGGTTAATTTGATGCATTTCGGCAAAGAATTGAAAAAGTTGAAGTTTTGGAAGGTTGAGAGGTTTGACCGGGAGTTGAATTTGTTGATATCAGGCTCGGATTGCGATTTTGAGAGTTGGATTAGCTCTGTTATGTCATTTGGGACTTACATGCAAAATCTGAGGTTATTCCGGATTGATTTGCTATGTTTCGGCACGAATTGTAAAATTTGAAAATTTCATAAATTCATCAAGTTCGAATCGAGGTATGATTCATAGTTTTGACGTTGTCTGATGTGATTTGAGATCTCGAGTAGATCCACGTTATGTTATAGGAATTGTTGGTATAATCGGACGGGGTCCTGAGGGGCTCGGGTGAATTTCGGACGAGGTTCAGATCGTTTTGGATCATTTTGGTTAAGGCTAGTTGGCAGGGGTTCGGTGTGTCCGTATCTGCGGAGGGCTAGTCGTAGAAGCGAGCCCGCAGACATGGCACTTTGGTCGCAGAAGCGAATTTGGAATGGAGGGTGAGAAGCCGCAGGTGCGGGGAACTGAGCGTATCTGCGCAATCGTAGGTGCAGTCCCTGAGCGCAGAAGCGGATTTTTCTATCGCTGATGCGAGGGTTGCTGGGCCAAGATATTTTTGCAGAGGCATGAATTTTTGTCGCAAAAGCGACGTCACAGGTGCGAGCATGTTGGGCAGAAAGGTTATAATTCAAGGGTTTTCCATTTTTATCATATCTTGAGTTGTGGACTCAGATTGGAGCGATTTTTGTGAGGTTCTTCATGTGTTGGATTGGGATAAGTATTCTTTACCCGAATTTGATTATATTTCATGATTTAATCTTTGTTTTTATCATTAAATTAGTGGTTTGAGTTGGAAAAAAATAGGAGTTTTTGTAAAAACTTTCAAAATGTAAAATGAGGATTTGAAGTGGGTGATCAAATTTTTTGAATTTTGTCGGGTTCCGAGGTGCGGACCCGGGGTTGACTTTTTGGTTTTAATTAAAAACCGAAGCTTTATTATCTGTAATTGTTTCTTATGAATTTTATTTATGTTATGAAGTTATTTTGGCTAGATTTGAGCCGTCCAGAGATTGTGTCACACGAAAAGGTCATTTTAGAGTATCAATCTAGCTTCTTTGAGGTAAGTATCTTACCTAACTTTGTGTGGGGGAAACTACCCCTTAGGATTTGAATCGTTTGTACTATTTGTGTAATGTGAAAGCTGTGTACGCGAGGTGACGAGTACGTACTCGGGCTTATATGTGGAAATCTATCGGTTTAGACTCTTAGGCATCCTTTATGTATTTATTTGGAATTGTTAGCACATTTTATATCCTTTATTCGTCATGTCCATTATCACATGCTTTATTTGAAGTTGTCGTTACATGTCAAATTCTTTACTTGTCGAGTTGCCCTTATATGATTTATTTGGAGTTGTTACCACTCTAACTACTACATGATATCTTTTATTGTTGAGTTGCTTTTCGTTGAGATTATTGTTACATGATATTCCTTGTTGCTGGTTTATTCTCATGCCTTTAGATGAAGTACTAGTTCGTGTCATCACTTTTATTGTTAGCTTAATTTACAACCGCGGATCCGGAGTTGCCATTTCATGGAGATAATTTCACTATTGAGTTTATCCTTAAATAATTACTTGGAATTGAAGTGACCGAGAGTCATTAATCTATATTACTTGAAGTTGTGTTTAAAGGAGGTGTTGTTCCTTGTTGAGTTGCTTTTCCGTTCATATTGTTGTTATTGAGATTCTATATATATTGTGTTGAGCCAAGGGCTATTTGTTGTGAAAATTATCGATATCGTTGAATCTTTGGAAAGGTTGTGGCCTATGGACACCTGTGATACGAGTGATATGTTGTGTTGTTGTGATAGCACGTATGAATTTTCGTATGGTTTGATTGTTGTTATGCGGATTATAAGGGTAGCATTTCACCGTGGTTGTCATACGGAGCATAAGGGTGGAATCTCACTGTTGTTGAATGTACGGAGTGATACGTGTGGCTATTGTGTTATTGTCTGGGTGGAGTGATAAGTGTGGCTATTACACGGAATGATTCGAATAGCTATTACACGGAGTGATACAGGTGGCTATTATATGGAGTGATAGATAAGGATGGATAATGATATTGTTAGGATGGAGTGATACATGTGGCTATCAGAGAGATAAGGGTGACAATGTCAGGAATGATATGTGATTGTTTGGAGACATTGTGTTTGTGATTTTCGTGTGGTGATGTGATTTTCCTTGTGCTTTTCGTACATGTTGCGTGACTTGTTTTGTGGTCTTGATGAACTGTTCGATGTGCTTGATATTACTTGTTGACTTGGGCTGCAGTAGTACACTCGCACAAGAATACTCTGTAGCTTCCCACTTATACTAGCTCATGAGTATGAAACATGACATTTATCGATCATGCCTATGTGTTCTTGTATTATCTGTTTCTATGTTGATATTTTGAGCCCAATCATGCCGGGTGGATTGTGATTGTGAGCCTGTGACCATGCAGGGCGAATTGTGATTGTGTGTGTGTGACCATGCCAGGGGGATTATGACTGTAAGCCTGTGACTATGCCGGGTGGATTTTGATTGTGAGCCTGTGACTATGTCGTACAGATTGTGATTTTTGGCACGTGCATTGTTCGTGTTGTTGTGATTCAAGATGTGGGCACGGGGTGCCGTGAGTATATGATGGTGGGTTGTGACCCAGGACTTGTGACTATGATATGAGGTATCACAGAGTGATTTCGTTATGAAACTTGTAAAACACAACTTGATTAGTTGGTTGTCTTTTGTGTTCCTTATTTGGTTCAAACGATACTTAACGGCATGGGTGTTCATAAAAACCCGAAAAATTGAACCAAACCGAAAACCAAACCAAATCGACCAAAAAACCCGATACTTTTTGGTTTGGTTTGGTTTTGATTTTGAATTTTAAAAATCGATCAAATTTGGTTTGGTTTTGGTTTTAATTAGGAAAAACCAAAAAAAACCAAACCAAACTGCTTGTAGGAGTAGCTATTTCAAATTTATTATTACACCTATATATATGTATATTTTTATACGAAATTTCAAAAATTTAATGGTTTTAATAATTTGCACTTTTAGTATAGTTCTTTACCTTTACATTCTGGTTTGATTGGTTGTTTTATTTTGTTAAGTGTAAGATTCCATTTCGTGTTAATAATAAAATATTTTTAATTGAGTCCTTAAATTATTCATCACTATTTGATTCAATTATCATCAATATATCTTGGTAAATAATAAATTTCTCAAAGGGCAATTTATTTGATAGTGTTACGTTGAAAATGTGGTTGCCGGAAAATGTGTTTGGTAGTGTATGTCTTATATTTAAGAAAAAACCGGCAAATAACCGAAAAAATCGAAAAACCAATATAAACCGAATCGAGAAAAAACCGACTTAATTGGTTTGGTTTGGTTCTAATGTTTGAAAAACTGACTTACTTGGTTTGGTTTCTTTTTAGGGAAAAACTGATCCAAACCGAACCATAAACACCCCTACTTTACGGTGTTCTTATTACTATACTATTTATATCACTTGTTGATTCTTGTTTCCATTCACTGATTTCTGATTTTCATTGTTAGCTTTATACTTTTATACTGCACATGTTATTTTGTCTAGTGAGTGTCTTGACTTGTACCTCGTTACTACTCCATTGAAGTTAGTCTTGATACTTACTGGGTACCGACCATGATGAACTCATACTATACTTCTGCATATTTTTGTGTAGAACCAGGTATTGGAGATATCAGACCCGATAGAGTTAGTTTGTTGATCGCGAGGATTCAAGGTAAGAGCTGCTTGGTCATCGCAGTCCCTTAGAATCTCTTTCTTACATTGTATTGCCAGTTTGCCATTTGAACAATATTGTATTTCGATACTTGAGATCATTCCATGTATTTAACTAGAGTTCGTGACTCTTTATAACCAATCTTGGGAAGTTACTTTGATTATTGCCGCGTAGAATTATTCCACTTTTGTCTCGATACTTATATTAAACTATGTTTCAAGTTATTATTGTTAAGAATTGGCTTAATCGTTGTTAGTAATCGGCTTACCTAGTCTTAGAAACTAGGTGCCATCACGACATCCAATGGAGGAAAATTGAGGTCGTGACACGAAGCGCACATGCGGTAGCGAATCCTCTTCTGCGAGATGCTTCGTCTCAGCCCCCTTTTGCTTTTGCAACAATAATTGCACTTATGATCTCGCGCTTTTGTACTCAAGGAATTGATCCCGTTGACGTGCAGATGTTCCCATAACTCTGCTTCAATGGTCTTCTCATCTTCCAGACTAATTTTGCTTCTGCAACCACGAGCCCGCATCTGCGACCAATCCTTTGCTGATGCGGAAGCACCAGAACAAGAGAATTCTTCAACAGTGCAACATAACCCAAAATGAATTCGCAATGAATCTGAAACACACCCGAAGCCCTTGGACCTTGTCTAAATATACCAACCAATCCCAAAATATAATATGGAGCTACTCGAGGCCTCAAATAATGCAAAACAACATCAAAACTACGAATCGTCGACCAATATCAATCTCTTAAGTTTTTACACTTTAAACTTCGAACGAAGTGTCCAATTCAAGCCTAACCAATCCATAATCTAACCAAACTTTCTATACAAGTCCCTAATTACATAACGAACCTACTCCAACTCTCGGATCAACAATCCAAATCCAATAACATTGAAGTCAACCCCCCCCCCCCCGGTCAAACATATAAACTTTTCAAACCTTCAAATTGCCAACTTTCGCCAATTAGAGGCAAAAGCTTCTAGAAACATCCAAATGCAAATCTAGGCATACACCCAAGGAAAAATTTGTCACGACCCCAAACTGACCCGGTCGTGATGGCGCCTATCGTGAAACTAGGCCAGCCGACACCTTTCCAATTAAATCCATATTTCATTTAAAAACTTAAGTAAACCATTTTTCAACTGAAATCCGATAAAGATATAAAGATTAAACCAACAAAGCGGAAAAGTACAAGCCCGACCTCGGGTGTCACTAAGTCATGGGCAACGCTACAATAGTTCTGAAACAAGACAAGACCAAAACAGTCTGGAAATAACAACAAAGTACTAATAGGAAGTTAGATAAGGAGAAAGCGGAACTACGGTCGCTAGGCAGCTACCTCGCTATATCCGTGAAGTCCGCGACTGGAATAGTCAACAGCCGCTACCGTGCCCTGAAATACCTGGATCTGCACACAAGGTGCAGGGGTAACGTGAGTACACCAACTCAGTAAGTAACAAGTCCAAACTATGGACTGACAGGTAGTGACGAACCAAACCTCAATAGGTAATACAATTAAACTGCATAGAAAAGTAGACATGCTTGCAGTTCAAGTAAAAACTCAACAGTAAATAAATACTGTCTGAACAGTACGGAGTATAAAGCTCATGAGATCTCTATGCACCAATGCACAGATAGCATGATCAATGTTCCGTGTACCTCCTCTCACAAGTGCTCAACCACTCGGTACTGTATATGGCCATCCGGCCCAGGGAAGATCCATCCCAGAATATATACACATTGCTTACCACAGTTAACCAGTACCGAGGAAGGCCATTCCAGCCCTATGGAGAAGATCCATCTCCAGGTATAAATACTCCAGACAAGATCCATGTCCAGGGAAGATCCATCCCTCAATATCATCAACTGCGCTCATTGGGGGTCTGTTACGGACTCCAGAGGGGTTCCCACAAACCAAGCGCTATAATAAGCCAACGAAGTCATAATCAATATCTCGCTGCGGCGTGCAGCCCGATCCCATACTGTCACTCAATATCAGGCTCTCGGCCTCACTCTGTCATCACTCTCCAGTCTCACACACACGAGCTCCAAATGTCATGATACTAGAACGAACAATGATATGATGTGTCACATAATAATAATCGAGACTGAGGCATGATATAATATGCATGAACAAGACTGAGTATAGAATATCAATGAAACTAATGATATGACAACAAGAAACGACCTCTCGGGTCTCAACAGTATGACATGAAGCCTTAAAATGATAATTAGCATGATTTACAGCTCATTAAATTAATCACATAATTACAACACAGATATCAGCAAGAAAGAGTCACTAAGCGGTGCCATGGAATGATCCAGGCTGCGATTCTCAATGTGCACGCCCACACGCCCGTCACTTGGCATTTGCGTTACCTCAATAGCAATCATAGAACACATAGTTTGGGGTATTGAACCCTCAGAACCAAGTTTGGAAGCATTATTTATCTCAAATCAAGCCAAACTCTAGCCCGCGATGCCCTTGCCTCTCGATTCAGCCTCCAAATTCCCCAAATCTAACCAAAATCAGATTCATGCTGTCAATATAAGCTAAAGGAACAAAGCCCACGCGAAAATAATCACATTACATCAAAAATTCTGAAATTGGCCAAATCCAACCCCTGGGCCCACGTCTCAAAATTCAATAAAAATTACGTCACTAGGATCATTATCCTCCCATGAGTCTATAAAAACTAAGAACATCAAAATCGGACCTCAAATGGCCCCTCAAATCTTCAATAGAAACTCTCCAGTACCAAGCCCTAATTCTCCAATTGTAACCCTTAATTTCCAATAATTTCAAGCCTAATCAGTAAGATAATGCCATAGAATCGAGTATTGGGTTCAAAAATCTTACCTCCAAGCATTATCCCTTGAATACCTCTTCAAATCCTCTCAAAAAGCTCTAAACCCGTCTAAAAAATGGCGGAACAAGGCTGAAAATCGCGAAGGAAGGCTTATATAGTTTCTGCCCAGGTATTTCCGCACCTGCGGACCAATTATCGCATCAACGGTCCACACCCGCGGACAAATCTCCGCTTCTGCAGATTTTCACTTAAAAGCCCTTATCCGTACCTGCGATCAATCCACCGCACTTGCGGGCTCGTAGGTGCGCCTCAGCTTCCGCTTCTGCGATGCCCAACCGCATTTGCAGCCTTTCCTCGCTTCTGCGATCATCGCACATGCGGTTCCCTAACCACATGTGCGGTTATGACAGAACCAGCAGCTTCAACTGCATTCTCCAATTTCCAAACTTTTCGATAACCATCTAAAATCATCCCGAGGCCCCCGGGACCTCATCCAAAAACGTGAACAAGTCACATATTACTATTCAAACTTATTCCAACCTTCGGAACACTCAAAACAACATCTAAACACCAAATTACCCTCGGATTCAAGCCTAAGAATTCTAAAACTTCCAAATTCCGCAACCGATCCAAAAACCTATCAAACCTCTGAACTCAAAGTTTGCACACATATCAAAAATGACACAACGGACCTACCCCAATTCCCAAAATTCTATTCCGACCCTGATATCAAAATTTCCACTACCAACCGGAAAATGCCAAAACTCCAATTTCACCAATTCAAGCCTAAATCTACCACAGACCTCCAAAATACATTTCGATCACGCTCCTAAGTCCCAAATCACTCGACGAAGCTATCCGAACCATGATAATTCACACCCGAGACCTTTTACATATAAGTCAAACTCCAATGTCGCGCCCCCTTTTTCCTCGCGGAAGCCCGGGTTTTGACATTCATGAGGGAATACCTCGTTTACTTTTGGGAATTGGGTATTTGAAGAGTTGCCACCTAACGGATTATGGTGCATTAGGGCACAACTAGAGTAATTAACTTTTAGACTAGTTTGCATTACCATAGATTAGGGTAAGGGCTTGAAATAACCTTGAGGGGAAGGTGTTAGGCACCCCTCGCGGTCCACAATGGTGGGTCCCGACCCGAACTTAAACTATGTGAATTAGTCTTTTTACAAATAAACAATTTCAACATATGTTCTCAAATAAAGGCATGTTCTCACATTCTAAATACATGTATGATTCAGGTAATGGAAGCAAGGGAGAGGTTTGAACAACTTACACATATGTAAAGAAAATGAAGTTTATTTAAAACACATAGGAATTGGGATAGGGGGTCCTAGGTTGGTTAGCCTATAGGATCATACTCATACAATGCCCGGTAATCACTCCTCAATGAGGGGTTACACCTGACATTAGCGCGTAGTCATCATATCCTTACTACCCAATTCCCTCCCCTTGGTCATAGCCTAAAGCATTCTAGCAACCTTGAAAGATATCCTATGCGTGCACTACTCGTCCCTTCCTTGTGGCCATGGAGGTATTTAGGACCTCTAGTTTAGGTAGTTCTAGACCATCCTAAGGTATTTAAAGAAGAAAAATCTAGGCGTCAATTAAAACAGTTAGGACTGCATTAAAGAGAGAACAATTAAAGGGTCACATTTTTACCTCCACAAATAGAACAAGTAAGTGCACGTCTCAAACAACAGTTTTAGGTATTTAAGAGAAAACCTTAGAACATGATATCTAGGTGAGCACAGAGTATACAGTATTGGATTAGGACCAAAGTTTCAAAGACCTATTCAACTTGCCTACTAATTTTAGACCTGTTGAATATGAGCAGTCACAGATAACAGAACATAGTTTTACAGTTTCAGGATTTTTAATCGCCCTATGGGCTTTCCTAGGCGTATAATAGTGATGTACTATGAGCATGGTATCTAATTGTTGATCAGGAATGATGTAAAATATAAACAATTTTCAAACGGACAATCTTGATCCTATAGGCATGCTTTCTAGTAATATTATTTAATGCAATGTTGACGACTATTAAAGAAATGAGTAGGTTAGTTGATCTAATTCAGAACTTGCAGGCACGAGTTAAGCTGATTTCAAATCTAACTAAACTGGTTTTAGGTACAATAGGCATGATTTTTAATTGAACATAAGAAAAAGCAAGCAAAATTCATTTGACCAAAGCGAAATCCCTATAGGCATGATTTATATTACTGCTGATTTTAAATCTTATAGGCACGGTATCTAATTATTAAAAGCTGATTTTGATCTTATAGGCATGATGTGTAATTTATATAAAAGTAAAGCAAGTAGAATTCATTGAAAACAAAACATATCCTATAGGCATATTATCTAACAAACACATTTGAATCGAAATAGACCCTATAGGCATGTTATCTACCCAATTTTACCCACAGTATGTGACTACCCACACTTTTCCCTAATCACCCCAATGTTTGTTTACAATAATTATTACAGACCAAGAATTGAATATAAATTACATAAATATAATAGAAGTTAAGCTATAGGGAGCCTGAGGCAGGCCCAAAACAATCCTGATGTACCAAGCCTTCACTAGTCCCAAATGCCCAAAGTTCCATAGCCCAATTCATGTCTAGGTGTATCAGATTCCCTAAGGACCTCAAGGTTGTTGGGCAGCGCTCACACCCAGACCTTTCTTAAACAAGAACTGATTTATGTGCAGTGTGGAAGTGCCAGCCCTGATATGCCAGAGTTCAGAGAGACCTCAAGGGTCTCCATGCAGTACACATACCAGAGGGGCATGACTTAATGAACTAAGAGTAAATGAGAGAGCATAATGACTTGAAAGAGTTTGGTAAAGAGCAGCCAAAGGGCCTTAGTAGTAAAAGCTTTTCTGAAATCAGTACTAGTTAGGGTGGAAAATAGTTTGAGAAAACATGAAGAACATTTTTGAGATCAAAAAGCAAGTCACGTAGTTTCAGAAACATTTTGGGCAAGCAGATTCTTCATAGAGGGAGAGAAGGATTGGGGGACACATAGAATACAGCCTAGGGTATAAGCAAACAGATATACAAATAAGGTTGTGGAATTGACAAGTTAGTTACAAAGGTTACACTAAAGACATGTTGATAACACATAAGTCTTAGGCACACAATCAAAATACTTTGTAGGGCTAGATACCTTAACAGGATCTCGTTAGTCAAACTAGAATAGGTAAGACTTAAATGAACAAACTAGGCAGGCACTTCATGAAGCATTCGAAGTTTAGAAATACTAATCACATATAGAGCAAGCAGGATATAGACATGCTGGGTGAAACAGTAAACAAACAATGTAGCTTGGACATACTAGTGAACAAATAGGTTTCATGCAATTATCTAAAGGCTAGATCGGGCATGCTAAACCGTAAATAGATCCTTATGGGTAATTATACTAGTCATAGCTTTTAACAGAACAAAACTTCAATCATACTAAGTGATACAGTAGTTAGACAGTATAATCTAGGCATGCGGATTACATATTGAGCACATGATAGTAGAATGGTAAATAGAATTGGAAATCACAACTAATGAACTGCAACAGCAAAGAAAACACATAGTTCTAGAATGGGGATTGAATCAAGACACACCAGTTAAGGAGAGAATACAGAGTGTAGGGCAAAGATGGTGCAAATAGCCAGCCTTGGATTATATCTGGCTGATTAGTGAGAATTGCAAGCAACAGAAGAGAATAGAGAACTTTTGAGAGAGTGAGAGTATATATGAACTAGTGTTCGTGTTTAAGAATAAGAATGAGAGTATATATATAGTACTTAGGGAAATGAAGCAAATAAGGTAAAACAATGATCTAGAGTTCATAAATAAAGTAGGTAAATATAATCAATCAGTTAATTGGGGCTAATCCCCATTAATTGGCACAAACAGATCCGGGAAGGTCACATTAATACAAATAGAATCCATTACCAGCCCTGATTGGGGCTTAAATAAGGTAACAAATCATAAATTGACCATAAATTAATCAATCAGTTGGAATAAGGCAAATAACACTAATTACAATCCACAAATAAGGAAAGTAAGTAAAACCCCCAAAAGAATACTGACTTTAACGAGAAAATTTGGTTCAAAACCCTAATAGAAATCAATTTAGCCAAAAAATCCCAAAGAATACTGGTTTTAGCAGGAAAACTAGTTCAAATCCTTAATAGAAATCAATCAGTGCATTGGGTTGACAAAAATAAACAAATAATGGAGCAAAATTGAAGAAAATCCATTCAACAAACAGAAACATCTAGGTTTTCAGTATATACACGAGAATCAATCAAGATGGTAAAGAAACAATTAGTTTAAACACTGAAAAGTTAGAAAAAACCCTTTTGAAAAACACTTAGGACGAACCCTGATTTCAGAAGAAAGCAAATGGAATCGAAATAGTTAACCAAAATAGGAGGTCTTCAAGGAAAAATGACAGATAATACTCGAACCCTTTAAGATCTATAAAGATCTGAACGGATTCGAATAGTTGTAAAACTAGGGTTTTCAAAAACAGTTGAGATGAAAGAAACTTGATTAAAAGTCATAGATTCGAACTAAAAACGGAAGGAAATCAGTACTCACAAACAATGATGGACTTAGATAGGCCTATAAACAAACTTCGGACGAAGGAACAAGTTGAATCTCCTTGAGATTCTTTTAGGGATCTATGTAATCAACAACCAGAGGGTATAGAAGGCCGGTAGTGGTCGGAGAATACTCAGAATCTCCATAGACGAGAGTTTCTCACCGGTGACATCGATTAGGGTTAGGGTTAGGACTTGAGAGAATTTGAGAAAAGAGGGATCAGATGTCGGCGTGAGAGAGGAGAGGAAATGAAGGATTTGGGGGAGGTCATTAGCTTTAATTTAGGTAAGGGTGAATCTGGACCGTTGATCAAAATGATCAACGACCAGGATTTGGCAAGAAGTGGGTTGGGTAGGTACTGGGTTTGGGCTGGGTATATTTTGGGTCAAAATTGGGCTGAGTATTGGGTCAAATTTAGGATCATAATTGAATAGAAAATGGGGCCAGATTTTAAATAGCCAAGTTTAACAACTAAATAATTTATAAAAATAATAAATGAGTATCACAAAATGTATTTGTGCACTAAAATAATTTAAAATAGTTATTTAACATTTTAAAAATATAAAAGATTATTTTATGCATAAATATTGTAATTATATATTAGTATGGACTATTATTGCAAATATGTGCAATTTAGCTTGAAAAAATGTAAATGTAATTACAAAAAATACACTAAAATATTTAAACACTATGTTGGCATAAATAATGAATTTAGATGGCTAAATCATCACAAAAGTAGTATGAAGGATAATTATTGGATATTTATATAATAAAAAGAGGAGAAATAATTGATTTGGAGCCTTTAATACTATAGAAAAATTATAAAAATGCTTATGCATGCTTATAACTGCATATGTACTATTTTGAAAGTATATATATGTATTAAAAATATGTTAGGGAAAAATTGGGTATCAACAGCTGCCCCTCTTTACCCGGGAAGGATGAAAGAGTTTTCAGGTAAATAAATGATGGCCAATTTTGACCGAATGGGATATTTTTGAAAGATAGAGGCTGGACTTTGGTCTTTGAGTTGCCTACATATCCCTGGTTTCACAGGAATAAGGCCATGTTTAGTTCCGAATTCATTGACGGAATATACTGATGAAGTTATTACAAGAATGGATACGAGATGCAAGAGCGGTTATGGTGAACGGTTAAGTTTGAGATAGTTTGAAGGAACTGGAGCGAGGCCGCTCCTGCTAGGATAGCGGTTGCTTGCTGGTTACCTGCAGATAAAGAGATTCTACTGACACATATTTGTGCGAAATTTTTAAACATGATACAGATTCCCGTTGGACCATGAAAGTTGTCTTTAGACGGTTAAGGATGACGTCCTCAAACCATGATGTCCTGGGCCATGAATTGTTTAGTGAGGGATTCACAGGCCATGAAATAATGTTCCTGGGCCATGAAAATGGTGCCTCTGAACCATGACACCTTTGAATAATGATATGCAAATTTGAGAGATCCTCGGGCCATGGCATGGTGTCTTTCGGCTATGAGGATGATGCCTTTTAGACTATGACGCCTTTGGATAGGTTGACAATATTTCAGCCCATGAGATGCAATAATATGATGCTACCAAGACAAGGATTAGTCTTGTAAAGGGCAGAGCTTAGCCCAATCGAAAAACAAACAGATTGTACCAGAATAAATCGATATTTATGCAAGGAGGGACAACGCTTAGTCCCCATGCAAACGTGGAGGCAAGGATTAGCCTCATGCATATATGGAGGTAGGGATTAGCCACATGCAGACATGGAGGCAGGGATTAGGAATTAGCCTCATACAGATGTGGAGGCAGGGATTAGCCTCAAGCGAATATGGAGACAGGGATTAGCCTCAAGCAAATATAGAGGCGAGGGTTAACCTCATGCAAATATAGAGGCAAGGATTAGCCTCATTTAGATGTGGAGGCAGGGATTAGCCTCATGAAAATATGGAGGCAGAGATTAGCCTCATGCAGATGTGGAGGTAGGGATTAGCCTCATGCAGACGTGGAGGTAGGGACTAGCCTCATGCAGATGTGGAGGAAGGGACTAGCCTCATGCAAATGTGGAGGCAGGGATTAGCCTCATGCAAATATGGAGGCAGGGATTAGCCTCATGCAGGTATGGAGGCAAGGATGAGCCTCATGCAAATATCGAGGCAAGGATTAGCCTCATGTGAATATGCGGGACAGGGCTTAGCCTCATGCAAAGAGCGAGTAGCAAATAAGAGTAGTATATGTCTGAGCTAGAGATATATTCGGTATCTGATGGCCTGATTGATAGTAACCTTGTCACGTGTATATATTTGCGGATGCTATCGTTACATCAGTTGTGCCTGCGTTCAAAGAAAAATTGTAAGTTTTGTGAGGGGAGGTTGGTTCGTGCTTCTATCTACTGACCTTGCTTTATTCCGTTCAAGAGGCCTTTTCGAGTTTCCTTGGGTAACACCCGACTGTTACGGAAATAGGGTTTTCGAAAATATGCAATTATTGATAAAATAGAGTCATTTTAGAAACATATTGATATATCAAGTGATTTTTAGATGAACTAGTGACTGTAACACATTTTAGAGACATTGCAGCTTTCTCATGTTAGAATTTTAAGGGCCCCCCTCAAAATTCTACCCCAGTTTGGTGGATGATCATTTGGCTGTTTGCGGGTAATGAGCCGTGTTGAAACTTTTTCGAAATTTTGAGAATCCTTCTCAAAATTTTGCCCCAGTTTCTTAACTGATTTCTGACCGTCTAAGATATGTTGGCGTTGGCAAGAATTGCTCTGAAATTTTGAGGGAGGACCCTCAAAATTCCGCCCCAATTTTCGATCTTGGGAAAAAAAGATATTTTATTATGATATGACCGAACCCATAATGCTGCCTACTTATCCCATCTCAAACGGGAATCAGGTCAAGCGTAGTTCAGTTACATCGGATGAAGAAATGTAAATAGTCTAAGCATAGTTTTTTTTGACTGCGTCTAAATTGATTGGTTTTGGCCAAATTTCTCCATCCATTTCTGCAAGTATGAGTGCTCCTCCTGTCAGCACCCTGTGAACTATGTACAGACCTTGCCAGTTGGGAGCAAATTTCCCTTTGGCTTCATCTTGATGTGGGAAGAGCTTCTTCAGAACCAGCTGTCCTGGTGCAAATTGTCTTGGTTTGACTCTTTTGTTGAAAGTTTTGGACATCCTGTTCTGGTAAAGCTGACCGTGATATACTGCGTTTATCCCTTTTTCATCTATAAGGGCCAATTGTTAATAGCGGCTCCTTATCTATTCGGTATTGCTGAGTTCAGCTTCCTGTATGATTCTTAAAGAAGGAATCTCTACCTCGGCTGGGATGACAGCCTCGATACCATAAACCAGCATGTAGGGAGTTGCTCCGGTTGATGTGCAAACTGTAGTGCGGTACCCCAACAGAGCAAAAGAAAGCTTCTCGTGCCATTATTTGTGGTTTTCTACCATCTTCCTTAGTATCTTCTTGATGTTTTTGTTGGCGGCTGCTATGGCTCCATTCATCTGAGGTCTATAGGCTGTGGAATTCTTGTGTTTGATTTTGAAAGGTTCATACATGGCTTTCATCATATCACTATTGAGATTAGTAGCATTAGTAGTAACAATGGACTCGGGTACTCCGAATCGGCAAATAATACGATCTTTGACAAAGTCTGCGATGACCTTCTTGGTTACAGCTTTGTAAGATGCGACCTCTAATCAATGGCTACCAGAATAAACCTGTGCCCGTTAGAAGCAGTGGGCTCAATTGGACCAATAACATCCATTCCCCAGGCGGCAAATGGCCAAGGTGAACTTGTTGCATTGAGCTTATTTGGTGTCACTTTTATCATATCGGCATGCACTTGGCATTGGTAGCATTTGCGGACATACTGGACGCAGTCTATCTCCATGGTCATCCAAAAGTAACCGGCCTTGAATATCTTCTTGGCTAAGAAAAAAACCATTCATATGTGGGTCGCAGGTCCCAGCATGTATCTCCTCAAGTAGCTTAGAAGCCTCTTTTGCATCGACACATCTTAGCAGTCCCAAATCAGGAATTCTCCTATACAAATTTCCTCCGCTCTGGAAGAAGTGATTGAACAATCTCTGGAGTGTGCGTTTCTGAGTGTGGTTTGCATGCTCCGGATATTCTCCTTTCGCTAAATACTCCTTGATGTCATGGAACCTAGGTTTTCCATCTGTTTCTTCTTCAACATGAGCACAATAAGCTGGTTGATTATGGATTCTCACTAGGATGAGATCAATGAAATTCTTGTCCGGATGCTGTATATAGATGACAAGGTGGCCAATGCATCGGCAAACTCATTCTAAATTCTGGGCATATGTCAGAACTCTATCTTCATGAACCTCTTTCTCAATTCCTGCACATGGTGTAGATATGGCAATATCTTAGAATTCTTGGTGGCCCATTATCCTTGTACCTGGTGCACGAGCAAATCTGAATCACTGATTTCCAGCAGCTCATGGATATTCATATCGATTGCCATATTGAGTCCTAGTATGCAGGCTTTATATTCTGCCATTTTGTTGGTGTAGGAAAATCTGAGTTTAGCAGATACCGGATAATGTTGACCTGTTTCTAATACCAAAACTGCTCCAATGCCCACTCCTTTGAAATTTGCAGCTCCGTTAAAGAACATCCTCCAACCATCGTATGTTTCAGTAATGTCCTCTCCTACAAATGACACTTCTTCATCAGGAAAATATGTTTTCAAGGGTTCGTATTCTCCTCCTACTGGATTTTCAACAAGATGATCTGCTAGTGCTTGTCCTTTGACAGCCTTTTGAGTTACGTATACAATATCAAACTCACTCAACAATATCTGCCACTTGGCTAGCTTCCCAGTTGGCATGGGTTTCTGAAATATGTACTTCAAAGGGTCCATCCTAGATATGAGGTATGTAGTATAGGCACAGAAGTAATGCCTCAATTTCTGAGCTGTCCAGGTCAAAACACAGCAAGTGCGTTCCAGTAGAGAGTATCGTGCTTCGTAAGGTGTGAATTTCTTACTTAGGTAGTATATGGCTTGCTCCTTTCTCCCTGCCTCGTCATGTTGTCCCAGAATACATCCAAAGGCTCCATCCAATACAAATAGATAGAGTAGCAAAGGTCGTCTTGGTTCTGGTGCGACCAAAACTGGTGGTGTGGACAAGTACTCCCTGATCTTATCAAAAGCTTTCTGACAATCCTCGATCCAGCTTATCTCAGCATCTTTCCTCAGCATCTTGAAGATGGGTTCACATATGAATGTGGACTGTGCTATGAAGCGACTGATATAGTTGAGACTTCCTAGGAAGATCATCATGTCCTTTTTGCTCCTAGGTGGTGGTAACTCCTGAATAGCCTTGACTTTAGACTGATCTATCTCGATCCCTCGACGGCTGACGATGAATCCCAATAACTTTCCGGAGGGAACCCTGAATGCACACTTTGCAGGGTTCAGCTTCAGATTGTACCTCCTTAACCTGTCAAAGAACTTTCTCAAGTTTACTATGTGATATGTGTACCTCTTGGATTTGATACTGATGTCGTCCACATACACCTCTATTTCTTTGTGTATAATATCATGGAAGATAGTTTTCATGACTCTTATGTAGGTAGCCCTAGCATTCTTTATACCAAATGGCATCATCTTATAGCAGTATACCCCTCATGGTGTAATAAAGGCTGTTTTCTCTGCATCTTCTTCATCCATCCAGATCTAGTGATAACCTGTGAAGCAATCTACAAAGGATTGAAGTTCATGCTTGGTGTAGTTGTCGATTATGATGTGTATATTTGGCAGTGGGAAGTCATCCTTGGGACTTGCTCTGTTTAAATCCCGATAGTCAACATATACTTTGACTTTCCCATCTTTCTTCGGGACTAGCACAATGTTGGCTAACCAGGTTGGGTACTCAACAACCTTGAGGACTTTGTCTTTGATCTGCTTTGTAACTTCCTCCTTGATTTTCAGGCTCATATATGGTTTGAACTTTCTGAGTTTCTTCTTCGCTGGCGAACACATGGGATTAATGGGCAACTTGTGAGCCACTATGGACGTGCTTAGACCGGTCATGTCATCATATGACCATGCAAAAATGTCCTCATACTTTTTTAAGAAGTGGATGTACTCTTCTTTCTCTGTTGGTGATAAGTGAATGCTGATGCGAGGCTCCTTGATGGTCTCGGCGTCCCCCAAGTTTACTGCTTCGGTTTCATCCAGATTGGACTTAGGCTTATTCTCAAAGTTTTCAACCTCCCTGACAACTTTCTCGGGTATCTCGTCTTCTTAATCCAAATCACTATCCTTATATTTCGTTGCCTCATTACATGTCACAGTCACCGGTTCATCAGAAAAAGTAACAATAATGTTGTAGAAAGAAAAATCCGAAAGATAATAATAAATAATATAGAGCGATGGATTTGATTAATACTTAAAACATCCAAACGAGTACAGCTCGATGAAACAAGCATTTATTTTGAAAAAAGTGAATCTTAAAAACAAATTACTGAAAATCTTAAATGCTTAGAATGGATATAAAAATAAAATCTGCCAAGCTACCCAGGGACTCGGCTGGCCCGGGATGGTGTGGCGGTCTAGTTGCTTAGAAAGCTCCCTTCTCCACAGTCTGAATAGTGAGGCCTTCTTCCTCCTTCTCCTCAATTACTGCATTGTAGTCCATGCCTTCATCCTCCAAGAATAAGTGCTTCAAACTGGCTAATGCCTCTTCTTCTATGGTTCCCCATATTGTGTCAGCCTGGTGAAAAGTCTGATCCAGATGCGCCACTGGTTGCTCGAGATGGTAAAAAGGTCCGCTCTATGGAGGTGGCCAACCATCATACTCTTGCCATGTATACTGGTATCCAAGCCCAAAGGTAGTGCCATGACGCTTCAGCTATATCGGCTTAGTAATACCCTGGAAATTCTTCCCAAGCCCCTTGCCGGGTTCATACCCGGACCATGCCAGTATGCTTTCTATTTTGCTACTTCACCATTTGTCCTTTTCAACGGCATTGACACGTTCGATGTGATGATAGGTCTTTCCTCCTAACCTTCTTCTGTTTCCAATAACCGAGATGGTTTGACTAGTGTAAATAGGTTACTCCTATCTCCGTGAATGATCACTTCCTGATGGTTCCATTCAAATTTCATGGCTTTATGTAGTGTGGAAGCCACAGCCCCGGTGGCATGTATCCATGGTCGGCCCAACAGAAGATTGTATGAGGCTGATATGTCGAGCACTTAAAATTCAACGTCGAAGCAAGTTGGCCCCATCTGTACATAAAGATTAATTTCCCCAATCATTCCCCTTTGGGGCCCATCGAAAGCCTTCACATTCATGCTCCCTGCTCGTATTTCATGGAAACCTTTGCCCAGTCTTTTCAGAGTATCCAACGGACAAATGTTGAGGCTTGAACCTCCATCAATAAAGACCCTGGCAATGAACTTGTCTTCAAATTGCACTGTGATATGCAATGCTCTGTTATGATTCAACCCGTCAGGCGGTAACTCATCTTCGTGGAAGATTATCTTATGACTTTCCAACACTTGTCCTACCATATTGGCCATCTCTCCATAGGTGATATTGTTGGGCACGTAGGCTTGACTCAACACCTTCATCAAAGCCTTCTTACGTGCCTCTAAATTTTGCAATAGTGACAGTATGGATATGTGAGCTAGGGTTTTGTTCAAATGATCAATGACAGAATATTCCCTTGCTTGAACTTTCCTCCAAAGGTCATCTGGTCCTGTTTCAATGACAGGCTGCTTGGCAGAAGCATCCTTACTTAGTCCTCCCAAGTGTTCATGTGTATAGATTCTCCCGGTCCTGGTCATTTCTTGTGCAACATTAGATTCCTTCATCTTTGCCTTCCCTTTTTGCCTAGCCTCAGCAACATAATCCCAGGGTATTGCTTTTGAGTTGAAAGGAGGTGTGGTTGATACTGTCACCGTGAAAGGTGTCGCCACTTTCACTTCAAATGGAATAGGGGTGACCGCAGGTGGAGCTACCTCTACCTCAAATGGAACTGATGCAGTTATCTCAACTTTGAGCGATGACTGAGTCTGTACTACAATGGGAGTAAGTGTGACTGCAAGCTTAAAGTCATCGCCTTCTCAAATAATCCCAATTGACACCTTAGGATCCCATTCCTCATCCATTTCTATCACATGTATCCCGCCACCCCTATGATCACGGAGGGGGTTGTTGTGGACATTGGGTGCAACTTCTTTTGCCTGTATAACCTTATTGTCAATCAGCATCTGGATCTTATCTTTCAGTGTTCGGCACTCGTCAATGGTGTGCCCCTTCATACCGGAATGGTATGCACACGTTTTGTTTGGATTGACCCATTGGGATGGATTTTCTAATGCCACTGCAGGAACAAAAGTGAGTAACCTGTGGCTTTCAACCTCTCATACAACTGGTCGATGGGTTTAGCAATGGCGGTGTATTGTCTGGGTGGCTTGTGGTCAAAATTGGATCGTGGTCTTGGATAATTTGGGCTAGTTAGGGTGACTGGAAATGAGGCGGTTGGGAATTATAGGTATGATAGGCAGTGGCTGTTTGGGAATATCTGGGAGATGATGGTTGATATGTAGGTGGTGGTGCTTGATAGGTGGGCGGAGGTGTTTGATAGGTGAGTGGATATTTTGGGCCTTGAGCCACCATCACTGCTCCAACGTCCTTCTTCTTTGATATGCCGCTTGATTGCAATGCTTTATTTATGGCCTATAATGCCTCAAAATTCGTTACCATCCCGCTTTTGATGCCTTCCTCAATTCTTTCCCCAACCTTGATGATATCAGAGAATTTATGGTTTTCAATAACCATCAATCTTTTATAATACTACGGATCCTGTGCTTTGACGAAGAACTTGTTCATTTGTTCCTCGTCCAAAGATGGCCTGACCTTGGCCGCTTCCGACCTCCAACGAGTAGCATACTCGTGGAAGGTTTCGGTGGGTTTCTTCTTAAGATTCTGGATGTAGAAAACATCTGGTGCATTCTCTGTATTCAACCTGAACCGGTCCATGAAATCTGATGCCATACTTACCCAATTGGACCATTTTTTGGGATCTTGGTTGATGTACCAGGACAAAGCATCTTCAGTAAGACTCCTCATAAAGAGTTTCATCCGGATCTTTTTGTCTTTCCTGACCCCGATAAGCTTGTCACAATAGGTCCTCATCTGAACCCTAGGATCACCTGTACCGTCAAACATCTCGAATTTGGGAGGTTTGTATCCCTCTAGTAGTTCTACATCTGGATATATGCATAGGTCTTCATAGTTCAAACCTTCTATTCCCTTGCCACCTTCGACACCCTGAACTCGACTCATAAACTTCTTGAGCTCTTCAGCCATGTTTTTAATGAGCAGGTCCTTCTCGGAGGATTCTGGGGTATAGGAGATTGGTTGGATAAAGTGAGGCATGGTTTCCACGTATATGGGGTTGTTTTGGTGAGTGCCAGGTGACTGAGTGTAATGGTGGTCATTCGTAGAGTTTTAAAGATCAAGAATGGGTTCTGGTGTATTCTGGGGAGTATGATAAGTGGCGGTTGGTGGGTAATGAATTGGTTGATGATGGTGTTGTGGTGGAGTTAGTATTGGTAGGGGATTGAGATTTTGGGATGGGGTTGCGTATTGATGCGGTGCAGGAGGGTTTTGCGGATGTTGGTTTGGTGTGTTTTAGAAAGGTGTTGGGTTTTTTGTGTTTTGTTGGTTGATGTCGGGGACATTCAGGGTGAGTGATAAGTTTGCCAAGTTGTGGACCTGCTCAAGCTCTCTCTGTAGCTCTAATATCCTTTGTTCCAACCTCAAGACTAGATCATTTGGTGCCGGAGTACTCCGACCATCTAAAGTTTCTGCGTTCTCAGCATTATCCTTTTGAATACCACTTAAGTCATCCATTTTTGCTTTTCCTTTGCCTTTTGTATTACTTTGAGGAGAAGGAGGTGGAGGGCCTCTAGATCTGTTGTGATATAATGACGATGCTAGTATGAGCGAACCAACCTTAGGGGATGGGAATAAGAAATAAAAAAAACAAAAGGTAAACAAGTCAGTAAGGATTCTGAAATGTTTGCAGTATTTAAACACATATTGCGGGAATTTGAATTCGCGTCCTAATTTGGGAACCTCGTTGTGCCCGAGGTAGGCCTAGCGACAAATATATTTGGAGAAATTTAGTGCTAATAATTGCCTCATTTCATTAATGTAAAAGTAAACGAACCAAAACGAAACTAAATAAGATAATGTCACTAATGGCTCTTGGCCTTATTACATTTGAAAAACAAGTAAATCTAATCTATTTGGTCCCAGAAGGACCCTCTCTAGACTGGATTCTCTTGTCGATCAACTCTCCCAACTCGTGCAGGTTCAGCAACAGGAATGCCCTTGCAAGATGCCCTCCTTCATTTCCCTCAGCTTCCTGGTAGTTAGTGACTCTTTTTCTCATCTTCCCTTCTAACTCCATTAAACTGTACTACAGATATTCCAGCCTCTCGCTGGATTTTACAGTTCTTTCTTTCCACTCATTAATCATCTCTATATCAGCCTTATGTAGTGCCATATGCTCAGCTTCAGACTCTCGTACTCTTTTCCGCAGCTTGTTGTACTTCACCTCTGCCTCAGGAACCTCATCTATAACCCTGTTTCCTGGCCTAGCCCTCAGCTCAAAGACCCTAGTTATGTTGTCCTCCAACCACGAAGGGTAAAGGTATGAACGGCCCGCATGATATCGGTCTAGCTCAATAGTATCCTTCTCAGCAATAATCTTTAAGGTCCACATATGTTGCACTTCATTCTTATACGGGATGGCGTCACCTTGGAAATTGGCTCTGAAGTGGCACATTTTAGCGACCTGTGGTATGATTTGTCTCCTGCCTGCTTGTCTCATAACCCTGAGAGGAACATAAGGGTATATTCCCCTTAACCCAATCAACACCAAGTGTGGAAAATCCCTGGATCTGATGATGAATTCATCGGTAGGGAACCACTCGAACATCCACTGGACTTGATCCTCGGTAAAATATTTGAAAAGCTGTATGCATCCTACATCGTCCTTTGGCTGAGCAAACATGTCTGGAATGTAGTTCATTCTGTTGGGATGACGGAAGGCTATGTGATCATTCCACGGCCTTCGCAGAAATTCTTGATGGTATTGTCCCTTTTAGAGATGTTCTAACAACCAGACCTGTAGCAGCATGTTGCAACCCTCAAAGAACCTGAACCTCTTCTGACATCGCTCTAAAGCCCGGTACATGTCTGTAACGATCATAGGGATGATAGTGTATGTCTCCCCCTCGATCCCGTCCATCAGAGTTTTAGTTACCATGGTCAGTCTAGTATGGATTCTATCCCCTTGGATTGGGAATACCAGCATGCCTAAGAAACACATAATAAACACGAAGACCCTACGATGAATCCAACCTAAAGAAGTGATTGATAACTCATCGTCAAAAATACGGTAGAAGCTGCTATGACCGTATCTTTCATATAGGAGCTCAAAAGGTATGTAGGAGTCCTTTACGCATTTCAAGTTGTCATTTTTCTTCAGCCCTATCATCTTCAAAAATCCCCTAGTAGTGCAATTTTTAGGTGCCAACAGATTAGGATTATCCCAAGGCAACCCAGCAAATCCTCCTATTTCTTCTAGAAGGGGTGTCATTTCTATGTTCCCAAAATGGAACACAGCCCTTTCCTTGTCCCAAAACATAGTTGCAGCCTCGATCAACATTTTGTTGAGCTGAAGGTCCAACAGAGAAGGCAAGTTTCCTAAGACTCATTTCATATGATTTTGGTCACATGAAGGAAGATCCCTCCACCAATCTAGCAAGAGTGAGGGTGTGCTAACCATACCGAATCTGGGGACCTCATGCCTCATTTTCTGCAAAACAAAGAGAGTTAGGCCCTTTCCCCCTCCGGGTCCGTCTATTTATATAGTAATGGTTAGCATATTGGCACTTATTTCTCTAAATTAATGCACATAATCATGGTTACGTCCGTTGGGATTGTGGAAAACTCGATGGACTTTTGGACAAGGCTTGTCTTAAAGGGTTATTATGTGGACAACATATTAGTCCGGCTAGGTTTGACCATGATGCATGTACAATTTAATCAGAGTAAGGTTGCTATAGAGATCTAGACTGGGACCCTCAAGTGGACAACTTGAGGGGGAAAGGCACGGAACCGTCGAACGCACCGCTAATCGACTAGTTTTACCACAAATATGTCTTTTCAAATTTAAAGGGTGATAAATAGGAAGAGCGCAAACACTAATCAAGCGTTGCTATATGATTAGTTACGCACGAGTGGAGTATGATATTGAGCATAATTTATGCAACAATAAATAGCATGTTGTCAAGTATTTGTACGTAAGAAAATAATAAATGCAGTATTTAAATAATTGAAAGACAGTTACAGAAAAGAAAATAAAGAGACAAGTTAGTTTCAGGAATAAAAGAATCATAAATGCTTGAAATGAGAAAGTTAAATTCAAATAAGGGGAAAGGGTATGTGGGATAAAGCGTGCTTGGACTAATTAACAAAAATAAGTTTGTTATGGTAAGAGCCTAAAAATCTTCCCAGCAGAGTTGCCATGCTGTCGAGCCCCCTTTTTCCTTGCGGAAGCCCGGGTTTTGACATTCATGGGGGGATAACTCGTTTCCTTTTGGGAATTAGGTATTTGAAAAGTCGCCACCTAACGGATTATGGTGCGTTAGAGCACCTAGAGTAATTAACTCATGTGACTAGTTTGCATTTCCAGAGATTAGGGTAAGGGCTTGAAATAACCTTGAGGGGAAGGTGTTAGGCACCCCTCGCGGTCCACAATGGTGGGTCCCGACCCGAACTTAAACTATGTGAATTAGTCTTTTTACAAATAAACAATTTCAACATATGTTCTCAAATAAAGGCATGTTCTCACATTCTAAATACATGTATGATTCAGGTAGTGGAAGCAAGGGAGAGGTTTGAACAACTTACACATATGTAAAGAAAAGGAAGTTTATTTAAAACACATAGGAATTGGGATAGAGGGTCCTAGGTTGGTTAGCCTACAAGATCATATCCACACAATGCCCAGTAATCACTCCTCAATGAGTGGCTACATGTGACATTAGCGCGTCGTCATCATATCCTTACTTCCCAATTCCCTACGCTTGGTCATAGCCTAAAGCGTTCTAGCAACCTTGAAAGATATCCTATGCGTGCACTACCCGTCCCTTCCTTGTGGCCTTGGAGGTATTTAGTACCTCTAATTTAGGTAGTTCTAGACCATCCTAAGGTACTTAAAGGAGAAAAATCTAGGCATCAATCAAAACAGTTAGGACTGCATTAAAGAGAGAACAATTAAAGGCTCATATTTTTACCTCCACAAATAGAACAAGTAAGTGCACATCTCAAACAACAGTTTTAAGGTATTTAAGAGAAAACCTTAGAACATGATATCTAGGTGAGCAGAGAGTATACAACATTGGATTGGGACCAAAGTGTCAAAGACCTATTCAGCTTGCCTACTAATTTTAGACCTGTTGAATATGAGCAGTCACAGATAACAGAACATAGTTTTACAGTTGCATGATTTTTAGTCGCCCTATAGGCCTGCCTAGGCGTATAATAGTGATGTCTTATGAGCATGGTATCTAATCGTTGATCAGGAATGCAGTAAAACACTAAACAATTTTCAAACGGACAATCTAGATCCTATAGGCATGCTTTCTAGTAGTATTATTTAAAGTAGTGTTGACGACTATTAAAGAAATGAGTAGGTTAGTTGATCTAATTCAGAACTTGCAGGTACGAATTAAGCTGATTTCAAATCTAACTAAACTGGTTTTAGGTCCTATAGGCATGATTTCTAGTTGAACATAAGATGAAGCAAGCAGAAGTCATTTGACCAAAGCAAAATCCCTATAGGCAAGATTTCTATTACAACTGATTTTAAATCCTATAGGCACAATATCTAATTATTAAAAACTGATTTTGATCTTATAGACATGATGCCTAATTTATATAAAAGTAAAGCAAGCAGAATTCATTGAAACCAAAGCATATCCTATAGGCATATTATCTAACAAACACATTTGAATCGAAATAGACCCTATAGGCATGTTATCTACCCAGTTTTATCCACAGTATGTGACTACCCACCCTTTTATATTAATCACTCCAATGTTTGTTTACAATAATTATTACAGAACAAGAATTGAATATAAACTACATAAATAGAATAGAAGTTAAGCTATAGGGAGCCTGAAGTAGGCCCAAAACAATCCTGATGTACCAAGCCTTCACTAGTCTCAAATGCCCAAAGTTCCATAGCCCTATTCATGTCTAGGTGTGTTAGAGTTCCCTAAGGACCTCAAGGATCCCGGGCAGTGCTCACACCCAGACCTTTCTCAAACAAGAACTGATTTATGTGCAGTGTGGAAGTGCCAGCCCTGATATGCCAGAGTTCAAAGAGACCTCAAGGGTCTCTAAGCAGTACACATACCAAAGGGGCAGGACTTAGTGAACTAAGAGTAAGTGAGAGTGCATAATGACATGAAAGAGTTTGGTAAACAGCAGCCAAAGGGCCTTAGTAGTAAAATTTTTCTAAAATCAGTACTAGTTAGGGTGGAAAACAGTTTGAGAAAACATGAAGAATATTTTTGAGATCAGAAAGCAAGTCACACAGTTTCAGAAACATTCTGGGCAAGCAGATTCTTCATAGAGAGAGAGAAGGATTGGGGGACACATAGAATACAACCTAGGGTATAAGCAAATAGATATACAAATGAGGTTGTGGAATTGACAAGTTTGTTATAAAGATTACAGTAAAGACATGTTGATAACACATAAGTCTTACGAACATAATCAGAATACTTTGTAGGGATAGATACCTTAACAGGATCTCGTTAGTCAAACTAGAATAGGTAAGACTTAAATGAACAAACTAGGCAGGCACTTCATGAAGCATTCAAAGTTTAGAAATACTAATCACATATAGAGCAACCAGGATGTAGACATGCTGGGTGAGACAGTAAACAAACCATGTAGCTTGGACATACTAGTGAACAAATAGGTTTCATGCAATTATCTAAAGGCCAGATTGGGCATGCTAAATAGTAAACATATCCTTATGGGTAACTATACTAGTAATAGCTTTTAACAGAACAAAACTCCAATCATGCTAAGTGATACATTAGTTAGGCAGTATAATCTAGGCATGCTGATTACATATTGAGCACATGACAATAGAATGGTAAATAGAACTGGAAATCACAACTAAAGAACTGCAGCAACAAAGAAAAAACATAGTTCTGGAATGAGGATTGAATCAGGACATGGCAGTTAAGGAGAGAAAACAGAGTATAGGGCAGAGATGGTGCAAATAGCTAGCCTTGGCTTACAACCAGCTGGATTAGTGAGAATTGCAAGCAATAGAAGAGAATAGAGAGCTTTTGAGAGAGTGAGAGTATATATAAACCAATGTTCTTATTTAAAAATCAGAATGAGAGTGCATATATAGCACTTAGGGAGATAAAACAAATAAAGTAAAAAATTATCTAGAGTTCATAAATAAAGTAGGTAAATATAATCAATTAGTTAATTGGGGCTAATCCCCATTAGTTTGCACAAATAGATCCAGGAAGTTCACATTAATACAAAGGGAATCCATTACCAGCCCTGATTGGGGCTTAAATAAGGTAACAAATCATAAATTAACCATAAATTAATTAATCAGTCGGAATAAGACAAATGACACTAATTACAAGCCAAAAATAAGGAAAGTAAGTAAAACCCCAAAGAATATTGACTTTAACGGGAAAAATTAGTTCAAATCCCTAATAGAAATCAATTAAGCCAAAAAATCCCAAAGAATACTGGTTTTAACAGGAAAACTGGTTCAAATCCTTAATAGAAATCAATCAGTACATTAGGTTGACATAAATAAACAAATAACGGTGAAAAATTAAAGAAAATCCATGCAACAAACAGAAACATCTAGGTTTTAAGTATATACATGAGAATCAGTCAAGATGGTAAAGAAACAATTAGTTTAAACACTGAAAAGTTAGAAAAACCCTTTTTGAAAAACACTTAGGGCGAACCCTAATTTCAGAAGAAAGCAAATGAAATCGAAATAGTTAACCAAATAGGAGATCTTCAAGGGAAAATGACAGATAATACTCGAACCCTTTTATAACTACAAAGATCTGAATGGATTCGAGTAGTTATAAAACTAGGGTTTTCAAAAACAGCTGAGATGAAAGAAACTTGATTAAAATCCATAGATTCGAACTAAAAATGAAAGGAAATCAGTACTCACAAATAAGGATGTCCCTAGACAGGCCTATAAACAAACTTAGGACGAAGGAACAGGTTGAATCTCCTTGACATTCTTTTAGGGATCCATGTAATCAACAACCAAAGGGTATAGAAGGCTGGTACTGGTCGGAGAATACTTAGAATCTCCATAGACGAGAGTTTCTCATCGGTGACAGCGATTAGGGTTAGGGTTAGGAATTGAGAGCATTTGAGAGAAGAGGGATCAAATGTCGGCATGAGAGAGGAGAGGTAATGAAGGGTTTGGGGGAGGTAATTAGGTTTAATTTAGGTAAGGGTGAATCTGGACCGTTGATCAAAATGATCAAAGGCTAGGATTTGGCAAGAAGTGGGTCGGGTAGGTGCTGGGTTTGGGCTGGGTATATTTTGGGTTAAAGTTGGGCTGAGTATTGAGTCAAATTTAGGATCAGAATTGAATAGAAAATGGGGCCAGATTTTAAATAGCCAATTTTAACAACTAAATAATCTATAAAAAATAATAAATGAGTACCAAAAATGTCTTTGTGCACTACAATGATTTAAAATAGTTATTTAATATTTTAAAGATATAAAAGATCATTTTATGCATAAATAATGTAATTTTACATTAGTATGGGCTATTATTGCAAAGATGGGCAATTTAGCTTGAAAAAATGTAAATGTAATTACAAAAAAATGCACTAAAATATTTAAACACTATGTTGCCATAAATAATGAATTTAGATGGCTAAATCATCACAAAAGTAGTATGAAGGATAATTATTGGATATTTATATAATAAAAAAAGGAGAAATAAATTGATTTGGAGCCTTTAAAACTATAGAAAAATTATAAAAGTGCTTATGTATGCTTATAACTGCATATGTACAACTTTGAAAGTATATATATGTATTAAAATATGTGAGGGAAAAATTGGGTATCAACATTTTTCCAACTTACGCTTACTGAAAAGAGACTAAGTGTCTCATTCCTCTACACACCCACTCCGAACCCTAACCAAACAATGTGATACGATGATAGCTGAACAACATATAAAGAAGTAGAAATGGGGGAAACGGAGCAGTAATGCATGAAACAACCGGCCTTGTCATTACATTCTCCCCCTCTTAAACAAACGTTCATCCTCAAACGAGTCAAGAAACATACCTGAAGCCTCAAATAGGTGAGGATATCTGCTCCACATCTCCGGCTCGGTCTCCCAAGTGGCCTCCTCCACGGGCCGACCTCTCTACTACACTTTCACTGAAGCTATATCCTTTGATCTCAACTTTCGAAACTGACGCTCCAAAATAGCCACTGGCTCTACATCATAGGTCAAATCACCGTCTACCCGAACCGTGCTGAAATCCAAAACATGAGACAGATTGCCAATATACTTTCGGAGCATAGAAACATGAAATACCGGATGCACACTCGACATGCTAGGTGGCAAAGCCAGCTCATAAGCCACCTCCTCAATCCTCCGAAGCACCTCAAAAGGCCCAATGAACCGGGGACTCAATTTACCCTTCTTCCCAAATCTCATAACGCCCTTCATGGGTGAAACCTTCAGTAGAACCTTCTCCCCAACCATGTAAGACACATCACGAACCTTCCTGTCAGCATAACTATTTTGTCTTGACTACACTATACGAAGGTGCTCCTGAATCACCTTCAACTTGTCCAAAGAATCTTGCACCAAGTCTATACCCAAAAGCCTAGCCTCACCCGGCTCAAACCAACCAACTGGAGATCTACACCGTCTCCCATATAAAGCCTCATATGGAGCCATATGAATACTCGACTGATAACTGTTGTAATAAGCAAAATCCGCGAGTAGTAGAAACTGATCCCGCAAATCCCCAAAATCAATGACACAAGTGCGCAATATATCCTCCAATATCTGAATAGTGCACTCGGACTACCCGTTTGTCTGAGGGTGAAGAGCTGTGCTCAACTCAACCTGAGTACCCAAATCTCGTTGCACGACCAGCCAAAACTCCAAAGTAAATTGAGTACCTCTATCTGAAATGATAGAAATTTGGACGCCATGCAAGCGGACAATCTCTCGGATATAAATCTCTACTAATCGCTCTGAAGAATAGGTAGTACACACAGGAATGAAGTGCGCGGACTTGGTCAGCTGATCCACAATCACCCAAATAGCATCGAACTTCTTCAAAGTCCATGGGAGTCCAACTACATAGTGATCCGCTCCCACTTCCACTCTGAAATATCTATCTGCTGAAGCAAGCCACTCGGTCTCTGATGCTCATATTTCACCTGCTGACAATTGAGACACCGAGCTACAAATCCCATAATATCCTTCTTCATTCTCCTCCACCAATATTGCTGCCTCAAATCCTGATACATCTTTGCGGCACCCGAATGGATAAAATACCGCTAGCTATGGGCCTATTCCAGAATCAACTCCCGAAGCCCATCGACATTGGGCACATATATCTGGCCCTGCATCCTCAATACCCCATCATCACCAATAGTCATATCTCTGGCATCGTTGTGCTGAACTATGTCCTTAAGGACAAGCAAATGGGGATCATCATATTGGCGCTCTATTATGCGATCAAATAAGGAAGACCGAGAAACCATGCAAGCTAAGACCCGACTGGGCTCCGAAATATCCAACCTCACAAACCGATTGGCCAAGGCCTGAACATCAACTGCAAGAGGTGTCTCCCCAACAGGAATAAACACCAAACTGCCCATACTCACCGACTTCCAACTAAAGCCATTAGCCACTACATTGGCCATCCCCGGATGGTACAAGATAGTGATATCATAGTCCTTTAATAGCTCCAACCATCTCCGCTGCCTCAAGCTGAGATCCTTCTGCTTGAACAAGTGTTGCAGACTTCGATGATCAGTAAACACCACACAAGATATGCCACAGAGATAATGCCTCCAAATCTTCAATATGTGAATAATGGCAGCCAACTTTAAATTATGAACAAGGTAGTTTTTCTCATGGGGCTTCAACTGACGAGAAGAATAAGCAATCACTCTACCCTCTCGCATCAACACACACCCAATACCCACTCTCAAAGCATCATAATTCACTGTATATGAACCTGAAGTTGATGGCAATACTAACACACGAGCTATGGTCAAAGCAGTCTTGAACTTCTGAAAGCTCGCCTCACGATCATCCGACCACCTGAATGGAGCACCATTTTTAGTCAATTTGGTCAAGGGTGATGCAATAGATGAAAATCCCTGAACGAACCGGCGGTAATAACCCGCCAAACCAAGAAAGCTACGAATCTCTGTGGCTGAGGACGATCTGGGCCAACTCTGAACCGCTTCTATCTTCTTTGGATGAACCTGAATACCCTCACTGGACACCACGTGCCCCAAGAAAGCCACTGAACTTAGCCAAAATTCACATTTGGAAAACTCTACATAAAGCTTCTCCTTCCACAACCGCTGCAATACAACTCTCAAATGCTTGGCGTGCTCCTTCTAACTATGCGAGTACACCAGAATATTATCAATGAACATAATGACAAACGAGTCGAGATATGGACGAAACACGCTGTTCATCAAATGAATGAACACTGCTGGGGCATTGGTCAGTTCAAAAGACATCACAAGGAACTCATAATGACCATATTAGGTTTTGAAAGCTGTCTTAAGAATGTCTGAGTCCCTGATCTTCAACTGGTGATACCCTGAACGAACATCAATCTTGGAGAACACTCTCGCTCCCTAAAGCTGGTCAAATAAATCATCAATACGAGGCAAAGGATACTTGTTCTTGATTGTGACCTTGTCCAAATGCCTGTAATTAATGAACATCCTCATAGTGCCATTCTTCTTTTTTACAAATAGAACAGGCGCAATCCCACGGCAACACACTAGGCCGAATAAACCTCTTATCAAGGAGTTCGTGAAGCTACTCCTTCAACTCATTCAACTTCGGTGGTGCCATATGATTCGGTGGAATAGAAATGGGCTGAGTGCTCGGCACCAAATCAATACAAAAGTCAATATCCCTGTCCGGTGGCATGCCCGACAGGTCTGCAGGAAACACATTCGGAAAGTCCCTCACTACCAAAACTGAATCAACGGTAGGAGTCTCTGCACTAACATCCCTCACGAAGGCTAGATAAGAAAGATAACCCTTCCCAACCATCCGCTGGGCCTTCAAAAATGAAATCACTCTACTGGGAACATAACCAGTCGAACCTCGCCACTCAATCCGTGGCACACCCGGCATAGCCAACGTCACTGTCTTAGCATGACAGTCTAAAATAGCACGACACGGATATAACCAATCCATGCCCAATATTACATCAAAGTCCACCATACAAAGTAACAGAAGGTCCACTCGGGTATCCAAACCCCCAATAGTCACCACACAAGACCGATACATGCAGTCCAAAACAATAATATCACCCACCGGAGTAGATACACGAACAGATAGAACAAAAGACTCACGGGGCGTATCCAAATAACGAGCAAAATATGATGACACATATGAAAAAGTGGAACCAGGATCAAATAATACAAAGGCATCTCTGTGGCAGACTGAGACAATACCTGTAATCACAGCATCTGAAGCAATAACATCTGGTCTGGCTAGGAGGGCATAGAAACGGGCTTGACCACCACCTGATCGACCTCCCCCTCTAGGGCGACCCCTAGGTGACTGACCTCCACCCCGAGCTGACTGTGCAAGTGGGAAGTAACTGGTGCTGAAGTCGAAGGCTGACTCCTCTACTGGGATGAACCTCCTGTAAGACGGGGACATAACCTCTTGATATGACCCAAATCTCCACACTCAAATCAACCTCTCTCGGCAAATGGCGGTAGGGACTGAAGGGAGCCCCGTGCACTAGGATAACCACTACAAGAACCAGGCATAGATGAGCCCTAAAATGATGGTGCCTGAGTCCAACTCTGAGCTAAAAGGGGACTGAGAGATGAGTGACCCTGATGTGAACTGTGAGAACCGTGGCTAGATGATCCACCACGGTGGCCCGAACGGGCTGGCTGAGTATGTCTGAATGGACGGCCTCTGCCGTGCTAAAACTGACCTCCCGAAGGAACACCACCAAAACTACTAGATCGCCGAGGCCTCTTGGCCTCCCTCTCAACTCGCTCCTGGAGGCGAACCGACTCTATCTCTCAAGAAATGTCAACCACCTCCTCATAAGAAGTGGCAGACACCCTCTCTCTGGTCATAAGAATCCGTACCTGATAAGCGAGGCCATCCACGAATCTCCTGATCCTCTCCCTGTCTGTAGGAACCAACTAAATAGCATGATAGGCTAACTCAGAAAACCTCATCTCATAATGCGTCACAGTCATATCATCCTTATAGAACTGCTCGAACTGCCTGCACAACTCCTCTTTACGGGACTATGGCATATTCTTCTCCAGGAAGAGAGCAGAGAACTGTTGCCAGGTAAGGGGCGCTGCACCAACAGGCCTACGCCTCTCATAAGCCTTCCACCAAGTAAAGGCAACTCAAAAAACTGAAAAATAGTAAATGAGACCCCACTAGTCTCCAGAATGCCCACTGTACGTAGAATCCTCTGTCACTTGTCCAAGAAACCCTGGGCATCCTCGCCCTCTGTACCACTGAAAGTCGAGGCTGAAGTCTAACAAATCTTTCCAATCGACGCTGATCATCATCAGGCATAAATGGAACTACAAAACCCTAAGCAGGTGCAACTGGCTGGGCTGGTGGTGCCTCCGGTGTCTGCAGTCCCTGAACAACCTGCTTGGGTGTACGGGCAGTGGGAGTCAGAGTGCCTCCCCCGGCCTGAGAAGTAGCTGTTGTGGTAGAAACTGTAACTGCCTGAGCAAGGCTAGTGCACACGGTCAAGACCTAAGCCAAGGTATCCTAAAGACCCAGAATAATAATAGGCACAGCCAGTGCCTGAGCTGGTACTGCTAGAGCATCCCCCGCTAGAACTTGATCATGAATTGGGGCGGTTGGTGGATCTGTAGGTGCCACCCTAGCTGCTGTACGGGCTACACCCCTGCCCCTACCACGGCCTCGACCGCGTTTTCAGCCTCTAGTGGCCCCAATTGGTGGTACTAGTGGTCGTCCATCCTGACCGGTAGTATGTGTCCTCACCATCTGTGAGAGAATAGAATAACAGAAGTTTAGTTACCAGAATCAATAGATTCGTACGATAGGAATTCAAGAATGTGAAGTTTTTCCTAAAGGTTCTACAACCTCCCGAGGATAAGTGCAGACGTCTTCGTACCGATCCGTGAGACTATACTAAACCTACTCATAACCCGTGAGACCTATGTAACCTAGGCTCTGATACCAACTTGTCACGACCCTAAAACCGAACTGGTCGTGATGGCACCTATCTTGAAACTAGGCCAGCCGACACAAACCTCAAATCCAACAAGAGTTTCATAAAAGTCATTTTTAAGCCCTTAATTAACAAAAATCTCATAATATAAGTTTATATAACTAGTGCGGAAGAAAATAACACAAGCCCGACATCGGGTTGTCACAAGTCACGAGCAACTAAAACTCTGTCTAAGTACAATAAAATCTAACAGTCTGGAAGACAATAATAATAAAATCTAGGGAAGATATGAGGGAGAAGAACAAGGTTGTGAATGCCATGTAGCTACCTTGTCGACTCCAAGACCTGCTGAATGAACGATTAACACTCGCTATCAGGACCCACAACTCCTGGATCTGCACACAAGGTGCAAGGAGTAATGTGCGTACGCTAACTCAGTAAGTAATAAAAGTAAATGAAAGCTGAGCAGTAAGAAAATAGATAATTCCATGTCATAGCACCACAGAAAATGCAATATATTTCCAAAACTGTACCGAAATCAATTATCTCGTAAAACAAACTCAGTTTTAGTAAAACCTTTTCTTTAAAAAATGTCTTTTAATAGTTCAAAACAAGTGATGAAACAATGAGTAAAAATGATAGAAACGTAAACAGCCCCTCAAGTAAGACATGTACCATAAAACGCCCATCGGGCAAAATATCAATAGAACTAGCCTCTTGGGCTACCTCATAATCACTCGTAATCAGCCCCCCCGGGCAACAACTTGAATCAACAACAACCCCTCAGGCAAAATCAGATCACTCACACTGGGTACCCACACTCATTGGGGGTGTTCAAACTCCGGAGGTCCTCCTATAGCCTAAGCGCTATCATAAGCCATCTCGTGGCATAATAAATCAGGCCCTCGACCTCTCATATATCACAAATCAGTATAACATGCTGCGGCATGCAGCCCGATCCCATGATAACCTCACAACACAGGCCCTCGGCTGCACTCAATCAGAAATCTCTCAAGCCACTCGGGCTAATAGTAAAATAGGGTGCTCAACCCAAAATATTATTTATAGAATCAAGAAGGGGTAAAAAAAATCGAGTTATAAAATCAGTAAAGCATAGCATGACCGAGTGTAGATATTAAACCAAAACAGTAAGGAAACAGTCGTAAAAAGCCCCTAAGGGTCCAAACAGTTGGCACGAGACCCAAATACGGCATTCAGCCTAAAACATAGTAATACTTTCCAAAACACAATAGTATCAAATAGTTTTCAATCAAATACGCGACTTAATAGTCGTACGGGGTGGACCAAGTCACAACCCCCAACGGTGCACGCCCCCACGCTCGTCATCTAGTGTGTGCGTCACCTCAACGTAGTGAAACAATGTGAAATCCGAGATTTCATACCATCGGGACAACATTTACAATCATTACTTACATCAAACCGGACAAAACTCTAGTCCGCGATACCCTTGCATCTCGAATCGGCCTCCAAATGCTTCGAATCTAACCAAAATTAGTATATTATCATCAATATACACTAAAGGAACAAAGCCCAAGCAAAAATAATTAAATTAACTCAAAAATCCCGAAATTGGCTCAAACCCGGCCCCCGAGCCCACGTCTCGGAATCCGATAAAAATCACAAAACTTGAGAACCCATTCACTCACGAGTCTTACCATATCAAATTCACCAAAATCCGACATCAAATGGCCATCCAAATCCCCAAAATCAACTCTCCAATTTTCTTCCATTTTCTCCAATTTTCACCCCAAATTCCCAAATTAGATGAAAAAAATCAAGACATAATCAGGGATTTAACCAAATTTGAGTGAAGAGTACTTACCAAAATCAATCCTCTGAAAATCCCTTCAAAAATCACCTTTTCCTGAGCTCTCTAATGAATATTTAAAATTATGGACAAAACCCTCATTTTTGAACTTAAACATTCTGCCCAGATGTTTTCTTCTTCGCGAACGCGGTAGCTCTCTCGCGTTCGCGAAGCACAAGCTGCCTCAGACCAAGATTCCCTCCTTTACGAACGCGAAGACCAAACAGCTCGACCCTACATGAACGTGGAAGACCCCCCGCGAACGCGTAGCCTTAAACTCCTGCACCTTCGCGAATGCGAGACCTACATCGCGAACGCGAAGAACAACTCGACTGCCCCTCTCATTAACCCTTCGCGAACGCGAGAGCCCTCTTGCAAACACGAATTTGTCTGTCAACTTCCAAAAGCAAGAATTTGTCTGTTAACAACCCGAAACTCACCCGAGGCTTTCGGGACCTCAACCAAACATGCCAACACATCCCATAACATTATTCAAACTTATTCCAACCTTCGGAACACTCAAAACAACATCAAAACATCCAATCACCATCGGATTCAAGTCTAAGGATTTCCAAACTTTCGAATTCTGCAAACGATGCAAAAACCTATCAATTACCTTAAATTTTGCACACACGTCACAAATGACACAATGGACCTACTCCAATTTTCATAATTCCAATCCGATCTCGATATCAAGATTTCCAATGCCGACCGGAAAATGCCAAAATTCCAATTTTGCCAATTCATGCCTAAATCTACCACAGACCTCCAAAATACATTTCGATCATGCTCTTAAGTCCCAAATCACCTCACGGAGCTATCCAAACCATCAGAATTTATATCGAGACCTTCTACACATAAGTCAGCATCCAGTTGACTTTTTCAACTTAAGCTTACTCAAAAGAGACTAAGTGTCTCATTCCTCTACAAAACCATTCTGAACCCAAACCAACCAATATGATACAATGAAATACAGCTGAACAACACATAAAGAAGCAGAATTAGGAAAAATAGAGCGATAACTGATGAAACAATCGGCCAGGTTATTACATCCCCCCCCCTCTTAAACAAACGTTCGTCCTCAAACGAATCAAGAAACATACCTGGAACCTCAAATAGGTGAGGATATCTGCTCTGCATCTCCCTCTCGATCTCCCAGGTAGCCTCCTCCATGGGCCGACCTCTCCATTGCACTTTCACTAAAGCTATATCCTTTGATCTCAACCTTCGGACCTACCGCTCCAAAATAGCCATTGGCTCCACATCATAAGTCAAATCACTGTCTAACTGAACTGTGCTAAAATCCTAAACATGAGACGGATCGCGAATATACTTCCGGAGCATAGAGACATGAAATACCTGATGCACACTCAACAAGCTAGGTGGCAAAGCCAGCTCAAAATCCACCTCCCCAATCCTTCAAAGCACCTCAAAAGGCCAAATGAACCGAGGACTCAATTTACCCTTCTTCCCAAGTCTCACAACACCCTTCATGGGTGATACCTTCAGTAGAACCTTCTCCCTAACCATGTAGGACACATTACGAACCTTCTTGTCAGCATAACTCTTTTGTCTTGACTGTGCTGTACGAAACCGCTCCTGAATCACCTTCACCTTGTCCAAAGCATCCTGCACCAAGTCTGTACCCAAAATTCTAACCTCACCTGGCTCAAACCAACCTACTGGAGATCTACAACGTCTCCCATATAAAGCCTCCTATAGAACTATCTGAATTCACGACTGATAACTATTGTTATATGCAAACTCTGCAAGTGGTAGAAACGGATCCCATGAACCCCTAAAATCAATGACACAAGCGTGCAACATGTCCTCCAATATCTGAATAGTGCGCTCGGATTGCCCATCCGTCTGAGGGTGAAAAGATGTGCTCAACTCAACCTGAGTACCCAACTCTAGCTGGACGACCCTCCAAAACTGCGAAGTGAACTGAGTACCCCTATCTGAAATGATGGAAACTAGGACACCAGGCAAGCGAACAATCTCTCGGACATAAATCTCTGATAACCGCTCTAAAGAATAGGTAGTACACACAGGAATGAAGTGCGTAGACTTGGTCAGTCGATCCACAATCACCCAAATAGCAGCAAACTTCCTCAAAGTCCGTGGGAGTACAACTACAACATCTATAGTGATCTGCTCCCACTTCCACTCTGGAATATCTAACCGTTGAAGCAAGCCACCCGGTCTCTGATGCTCATATTTCACCTGCTGACAATTGAGACACTGAGCTACAAATCTCACAATGTCCTTCTTCATTCTTCTCCACTAATAATGCTGCCTCAAATCCTGATACATCTTCGCAGCACCCGGATGGATGGAATACCACGAGCTATTGGCCTCCTCTAGAATAAACTCCCGAAACCCATATACATTTGGCATACGTATCCGACCCTACATCCTCAATACCCCATCATCACTAATAGTCACTTATCTGGCATCATCATGCTGAACTTTGTCCTCAAGGACAAGCTAATGAGTATCATCATACTGGCATTCTCTGATGCGATCAAACAAGGAAGACCGAAAAACCACACAAGCTAAGACCCGACTAGGCTCCGAAATATCCAACCTCACGAACCGATTGGCCAAGGCCAGAACATCTACTGCAAGAGGTCTCTCCCTAACATGAACATATGCCAAGCTGCCCATACTCACCGCCTTCCTACTTAAAGCATTGGCCACTACATTGGCCTTCCAGGATGGTACAAGATAGTGATATCATAGTTCTTTAGCAGCTCGAACCATCTCCACTACCGCAAATTGAGATCCTTCTGCTTGAAGAAATGCTGGAGGCTATGATGATCAGTAAATACCTCACAAGACACACCATACAGATAATGCCTCCAAATCTTCAACGTGTGAACAATGGAAGCCAACAACAAATCAAGCACAGGGTAGTTCTTCTCAAGGGGCTTCAACTGGCGAGAAGCATAAGCAATCACTCTACCCTCCTACATCAACACACACCCAATACCAACTCTTTAAGCGTCACAATACACTGTATATGAACCTTAAACTGATGGAAAAACTAATATTGGAGCTGTGGTCAAGGCAGTCTTGAGCTTTTGAAAGCTCGCCTCACACTCATCCGACCACCTGAATGGAGCACCCTTTTGAGTAAATTTTGTCAAAGGTGATGCAATAGATAAAAATCCCTGAACGAACCGACAGTAATAACCCGTAAAACCAAGAAAGATGTGAATCTCTATGGCTGAGGACGGTCTGGGCTAGTTCTGAACCGCCTCTATCTTCTTTGGATCAACTTGAATACCCTCACTGGACACCACGTGCCCCAAGAAAGCCACTAAACTGAGCCAAAATTCACATTTTTAAAACTTTGCATAAAGCTTCTCCTCCCTCAACCGCTGTAATGCAACTCTTAAATAATCGGCGTGCTCCTCCTAACTACGCGAGTACACTAGAATATCATCAATGAACACAATAACAAGCGAGTCAAGATACGACCGAAACACACTATTCATCAAATGCGTGAACGCTGTCGGGGCATTGGTCAGCCCAAAAGACATCACAAGGAACTCAAAATGACTTTATCGGGACCTAAAAGTTGTCTTAAGAATGTTCGAGTCCCTGATATTCAACTGGTGATACCCTGAATGGAGATCAATCTTGGAGAACACTCTCGCTCCCTGAAGCTGGTCAAATAAATTATCAATACGAGGAAAATGATACTTGTTCTTGATTGTAACTTTGTTCAACTGCCTGTAATCAATTCACATCCTCATCAGGCCATCCTTCTTCTTCACAAATAAAACAGGCGCACCCCAAGGCGACACACTAGGCCGAATAAACCCCTTATCAAGTAGTTCCTGAAGCTACTCCTTAAACTCCCTCAACTCCGCTGGTGCCATACAATACAGTGGAATAGAAATGGACTGAGTGCCCGGCACCAAATGAATACCAAAATCAATATCCCTGTCTGGTGGCATGCCTGATAGGTGTGCATGAAACACATCCGGAAAGTCCCTCACTACCGAGACTGAATCAATGTATGTGTCTCTACACTGACATCCCTCACAAAAGCAAAGTAAGAAAAACAACCCTTCCCAATCATTCGCTGTGCCTTCAAAAATAAAATCACCTTACTGGGAACAAAATCAATCGAACCTCGCCACTCTATCCATAGCATACCCGGCATAGCCAACGTCACTGTCTTAGCATGACAATCCAAAATAGCACAACACAGAGATAACCAATCCATGCCCAATATAACAGAAGGTCCACTCGGGTCTCCAAACCCCCAATAGGCACCACACACGACCGATATACGTGGTCCACAATAATAGTGTCGCCCATCAGAGTAGATACACGAATAGATGAAATAAGAGACTCACGGGGAACATCCAAATAGCGAGCAAAATATGATGACACATATGAAAAAGTGGAACCAGGATCAAATAACACAGAGACATCTCTGTGGAAAACTAAGACAATACCTGTGATCACAACATCTAAAGCAATAACATCGGGTCTAGATGGGAGTGCACAGAAATGAGCCTGACCACCACCTGATCGACCTCCCACTCTAGGGAGACTCCTAGCTGATTATCCTCCACACCTATCTGGGTAGGTGGGTGGTGAAGTAACTGGTGTTGAAGTAGATGGCTTACTCCTCTGCTTAGATGAACCCCCAAGATGACGAGGACACTGTCTCCACATATGCCTCGACTCTCCATACTCATAACAACCCCCTGGTGTAGGAGACGGGGACTGAAGGGAACCCCTAGCACCTGGATGACTAGTAGAAGAACCTGGCATGGAAGAGCCCTGAACTAATGGAGCACGGGACGAACTGTGGACTGGAAGGGCACTGAGTGATGAATGGCCCTGAGGCGAGCTATCTGAGCATGCCTAAATGGATGGCCTCTACCGTGCTAAAACTGACCCCCATGAGGAGTACCACTGAATCCACCCTAACCACAAGGACTCTTAGCCTCCCTCTTAATCCTCTCCTGACCACGAACCATCTCAATCTATCGAGCTATGTCAACAACCTCATCAAAGGTAGCACCAAATACTCTCTTTCTGGTCATGAGCAGCCAAAGCTAAAAACCGAGGCCATCTATAAACCTCCTGATCCTCTCTCGGTATGTGGGAACCAACCAGACCGCATGACGAGCCAACTTGGAGAACCGCATCTCATACTGTGTAATAGACGTATCACCCTGACGAAGCTGCTTGAATTGCCTGCGCAGCCCCTCTTGGCAAGACTCAAGTACAAACTTATCTAGGAAGAGAATGGAGAACTGCTGCCAAGAAAGGGGTGCTGCGCCAACTGGCCTACGCCTCTCGTATGCCTCCCACCAACTAAGTGCAGCCTGGAAAACTGGTAAGTAGTGAATTAGACCTCACTGGTCTCCAGAATACCTGTAGTTCGAAGCATACTCTGACACTTATCTATGAGTCCTTGTGCATCCTCACCCTCAGCACCATTAAATGTCGGAGATTGAAGTCTATCAAACCTCTCCAATCTGCGATGCTCATCCTCTGGGATAACATGAGCTACATAGTCTTGAATAGCTGCAACTGGCTGGGCTGGAGGTGCCCCCGGTGTCTGAAGTCCTTGCACGATTTGCTCAGGTGTGCGAGCGGCGAGAGTCTGAGTGCCTCCCCCGGCCTGAGAAGAGTTTGTGGTCGTAGTAACTGAAACCGCCTGAGCCAGGCCAGAGCACACTGATAGAATCTGGGCCAGGGCCTCCTGAAGGCCTAGGATAACAATAGGCACAGCCGGTGCCTAAGCTGGTATTGCTGGAGCATCCGCACCTGGGACCTGATCCTGAATTGTGGCAGCTGGTGGATCTGCAGGTGCTGCCCTAACTGCTGTGCAGGCTATACCCCTGCCCCTACTACGGCCTCAATAGTATCCTCGGCCTTTAACGGCCCCAGCTGATAGTACTAGTGGTCGTCCATCCTGACCGGTAGCACGTGTCCTCATCATCTGTGAGAGAATAGAATAATAGAAGTTTGATTACTAGAATCAACATATTCACACGACATGAATTCAAGAATGTGAAGTTTTTACTAAAGGTTTTGCAGCCTCCCGAGGATAAGTACAGACATCTCCGTACCAATCCGCGAGACTCTACTAAACCTGCTCATGACTCGTGAGACCTATGTAACCTAGGCTCTGATACCAACTTGTCACTACCCTAAAACTAACCCGATTGTGATGGCGCCTATCGTGAAACTAGGCCAGCCGACACAAACCTCAAATCCTACAAGAGATTCATAAAAGTCATTTTCAGCCATTAATTAACAAAAATCTCATAATATAAGTTTATATAACCAGTGCGGAAGACAACAACACAAGCCCGACATCGGGTTGTCACAGGTCATGAGTAACTACAACTCTATCTATGTACAATAAAATCTAACCATCTAGAAGACAATACTAATAAAATCTAGGGAAGATATAAGGGAGAAGAACAGGGCTGCGAACGCCATACAACTACCTTGTCGATTCCAAGACCTGCTGAATGAATGATCAACACTCATTATCAGGACTCGAAAATCCTGGATCTGCACACAAGGTGAAAGGAGTAATGTGAGTACGCCAACTCAGTAAGTAATAAAAGTAAATGAATGCTGAGCAGTAAGAAAATAGATAATTCCACGTCATAGTACCACAACAAATACAATACATTTCAAAATCAGTACCAAAATCAATTATCTCATAAAACAAACTCAGTTTCAGTAACACCTTTTCTTTTAAAAACGTCTTTCAATAGTTTTAAACAAGTGATGAAACAGTGAGTAAAAATGATAGAAATGTAAGCAACCCCTCGAGCAAGACATGTACCATAAACTGCCCCTCGGGCAAAATATCAACAGAACCAGCCCCTCGGGATACCTTACAATCACTCGTAATAAGCCCTTCGGGAAACAACATGAATCAACAACAGACCTTTGGGCAAAATCACATCACTCACACTGGGTACCCGTGCTAACTGGGGGTGTTCAGACTCTGGAGGGGCTCCTATAGCCCAAGCGCTATCACAAGCCATCTCGTGGCATAATAAATGAGGCACTCGACTTCTCATGTATCACAAATCAGTACAACATGCTGTGGCATGCAACCCGATCCCATGATATCCTCACAACATGGGCCCTCGGCCTCACTCAGTCAGAAATCTCTCAAGCCACTCGAGCTAACAGTAAAATAGGGTGCTCAGCCCAAAATATCATTTATAGAATCAAGATGGGGTAAACAAAACCGGGTTATGAAATCAGTAAAACATAGCATGACTTAGTGTAGATATTAAACCAAAACAGTGAGAAAAAAATAGTAAAAGCCCCTAAGGGTCCAAGCAGTTGGCACGAGGCCCAAATATGGCATTCAGCCCAAAACATAGTAATACTTTCCAAAACACAATAGTATCAAATAGTGTTCAATCAAATACGCGACTTAATAGTCATACGGGGCGGACTAAGTCATAATCCTCAACGGTGCATGCCCCCACGCTCGTCATTCAGCATGTGTGTCACCTCAACATAATGAAACAATGTGAAATCCGGGGTTTCATACCCTCAGGACAATATTTAAAATCATTACTTACCTCAAACCGGACAAAACTGTAGGCCAGGATGCCCTTGCCTCTCGAATCGGCCTCCAAATGCTGTGAATCTCACCAAAATAAATATATTATCTTCAATATACGCTAAAGGAACTAAGCCCAAGCAAAAATAATCAAATTTACTCAAAAATCCCAAAATTGGCTCCAACCCGGCCCCTGAGCCCACATCTCGAAATCCGATAAAAATCACAAAACTGAAAAACCCATTCGCTCACGAGTCTACCCATATCAAATTCACCAAAATCCGACATCAAATGGCCATCCAAATCCCCAAAATCAACTCTCTAAGTTTCTTCAATTTTCCCCAAATTTCACCCCAATCCCAAATTAGATGATAAGAATCAAGACATAATCATGGGATTTAACCAAATTTGAGTGAAGAATACTTACCCCAATTAATCCCCAGAAAATCCTTTCCAAAATCGCCTTCTCCCGAGCTCTCTAATGAATTTTTGAAATTATGGGCCAAAACCCTAGTTTTTGAACTTAAACATTCTGCCCAGATGTATTCTTCTTCGCGAAGCACGGTAGATCCCTCGCGTTCGTGAAGCACAAGCTGCCTTAGACCAAGATTCCCTCCTTCGCAAACGCGAGGGACCACTTGCGAACGCGAAGACCAAATAGCTCGACCCTACATGAACGCGAAAAATCATTCGCGAACGTGTAGCCTTAAACTCCTGCACATTCGCGAACGCGAGGAAACACTCGGTTGCCCCTCTCATTAACCCTTCGCGAATGTGATAGCCCTCTCGCGAACGCGAAGAAGGATTCCTCTGCAACAAATACCAGAAAATCTGCCAACTTCCAAAACCAAAAATTTGTCTGTTAACCACCCGAAAATCACCCGAGGACCTCGAGACCTCAGCCAAATATGCCAACACATCCCATAACATCATTCAAACTTGTTCCAAACTTTGGAACACTTAAAACAATATCAAAACATTGAATCACCATCGGATTCAAGCTTAAGGATTTACAAACTTTCGAATTCCACAAACGATGCAAAAACCTATCAAACCTCATCCAAATTACCTGAAATTTTGCACACACGTCACAAATGACATAACAGACCTATTCCAATTTTCGAAATTCCAATCCGACCCCAATATCAAGATTTCCACTGCCAACTGGAAAATGCCAAAATTCCAATTTTGCGAATTCAAGCCTAAATCTACCACGGACCTCCAAAATACATTCCGATCATGCTCTTAAGTCCCAAATCACCTTAAAAAGCTATCCGAACCATAAAAATTCACATCCGAGGCCTTCTACACATAAGTCAACATCCGATTGACTTTTCTAACTTAAGCTTACTCAAAAGAGACTAAGTGTCTCATTCCTCTACAAAACCATCCAAACCCAAACCAACCAACACGATACAATGAAATACAGCTGAAAAACACATAAAGAAGCAGAAATGGACAAAATAGAGCGGTAGCTCATGAAATGACTAGCCGTGTCATTACACTCCTTCAGCCCAAGAGCTATCACAAATCAATATAACCGCTGCGGCGTGCAGCCCGATCCCATAATGGTCACTCATAATCAGGCTCTCAGCCTCACTCAGTCATCACTCTCTAGTCTCATCCACAGGCTCACAACGCCATGAAAACTAGCCCAGAACAATGATATGATGTGCCAATAAATAACAACGGAGACTGATATATGATATGAAATGCATGAATATGACTGAGTATAGAATATCAATGAATCAATGAAATGACAGCAAGAAACGACCACTAGGGGTCACAACAGTATCGGCGTAAAGATCTAATATGATTTATAGCTTATTTACCTTATCGCATAATGGAAACACGGATATTAACAAGAAATAGTGACTAAACTGTGCCATGGAATGAACCAGGTCACGATTCTCTCGATGCACGCCCGCACACCCGTCTTCCCATCACTTGGCATGTGCGACACCTCAATACTAACCACATAACATGTAGTTCGGGGTTTCAAACCCTCAGAACCAAGTTTGAAAGCGTTTCTTACCTCAAACCAAGCAAAATTCCTACTCCGCGATGCCTTTGCCTCTCAAATCGGCCTCCAAGTGTCCCGAATCTAGCCACAAGCAACACAATACGCTCAATATAGGCTAAAGGAACCAATTCCACAAGAAAAATGTCAAATTATAACCGAAATCCAAAATCGGCTCAAACCCGGCCTCCGATCCAACGTCTCTAAATCTGACAAAAGTCATAAAACCCGAAAGCCCATTCACTCACGAGTCTAACCATATTAAATTCATCAAAATCCAACATCATTTTCCCTTCCAAAACCCAACAATTCACTCTCAAATTTCCCAATCCCTAACCCCCGATTTTCACTTCAAAACCTCACTAATTAAGTGGGAAATCAACGGGAAAACACTATTGCTAAGGATAATTAGGCTCAAGAAACTTACCTCACTGTTAAACCTTGAATTCCCTTCAAAAATCTCTTCAAAATCTCCAAAGCCCGTGTTCAAAAATGTGAAAATTCGAAGAATTCCCGAAGTCCTCTATTTATACTTTCTGCCTAGCAAAACCGCACCTGCGGTACAAATTGCACATCTGCGGGTCCGCATCTGCGGACAAAGCTCCGCTTCTGTGGAAAAACACTTAAAGCGGTGCGATCACTTCTGCGACCAAAGAGTGCATCTACGATCATTGCGGGTATGGAAACAACCTCGCACCTGTGGCTCCATCTCCACTTGCGCCTAGCTGCGAGTCGTAGATGCAGAAATCTCTTCGAACCTGCGAACTTTTCCCAACTCCTTCTTGTCCGCATCTGCGGCTCTTCAGTAGCTCCTATGGGCTCCCTACCACAGGGGTGGAAACACCAGAACTAGCAGTTTCAACTGCATTTTTTCAACTTGAAACCTTCTGTTAACCATCAAGAATCACCCCGGGGCCCTCGGGACCTCAACCTAACATAACAACGTGTCCCATAACATCATACAGACTTAGTATAACTTTCAAATCACTCAAAACAACAGCAAAATGCCAAATTATACTTAGATTCAAGCTTAAGAACCTCTAAACTTTCGAATTCCACAAACGATGCTGAAATCCACCAAAACACGTTAGAATGACCTCAAATTTTTCATACAAGTCAGAAATGACACCACAAACCTACTCCAACTTCAGGAAATCCAATCCGACCCAGATATCAAAATTTCCACTGCCTACCAAAATCGCCAGAATTCCAACTTTCGCCAATTCAAGCTTAATTCTACTACGGACCTCTAAATCACATTTAAGACGTGCTCCTAAGCCCAAATCACCTAACGGAGCTAACGAAACTATCAAAATTCAAATTCGATATCGTTTACAAGTCAACATATGGTCAACTTTCCTAACTTAAACCTTCTCACAAGAGATTAAGTGTCTCAACTTACTCAAAAATCACTCCGGACCCGAACCAACTAACCCGGTAAGTCAAAATACAGCTGTAGAACATAAAAGAAGTAAGAAATGGGGGAACAACGCTGTAACTCTCGAAATGACTGGTCGGGTCATTACATCCTCCCGCTTTTAAACAATTGTTCGTCCTCGAACAAGACTAAAAACATACCTGGAGCCTCAAATAGGTGTGGGTATCTGCTCCGCATCTCCCGCTTGGTCTCCCAAATAGCCTCCTCCGCGGGTTGACCTCTCCACTACACTTTCATTGATGCTATATCCTTTGACCTCAACTTTCGAACCTGACGCCCCAAAATAGCCACCGGCTCCACATCATAAGTAATATCACCATCTAATCAAACCGTGCTGAAATCCAAAACATGAGACGGATAGCCAATATACTTTCAAGACATAGAAACATGAAGTATTGGATGCAGACCCGACAAGCTAGGTGGCAAAGCAAGCTCATAAGCCACCTCCCTGATCCCCTGAAGCGCCTCAAAAGGCCCAATAAATCGAGGACTCAACTTGCCCTTCTTCCCAAATCACTTAACACCCTTCATGGGTGAAACCTTCAGCAAAACCTTCTTCCCAACCATGTAAGACACATCATGGACTTTTCTGTCAGTATAACTCTTTTGTCTTGACTGCGCCGTACGAAGCCGCTCCTGAATCAATTTCACCTTGTCCAATGCATCCTGAACCAAGTCTGTACCCAACAACCTAGCTTTACCTGGCTCAAACCAACCCAGTAGAGATCTACACTGCCTCCCATATAAAGCCTCATACGGAGCCATCTGAATACTCGATCGATAACTGTTGTTGTGAGCAAACTCTGCGAGCGGTAGAAACTGGTCCCATGAACCACCAAAATCAATGACACACACACGTAACATGTCCTCCAATATTTAAATAGTGCCCTTAAACTCTTTGTCCGTCTGAGGATGAAATGTTGTGCTCAACTTAACTTGAGTGCCTAACACTCACGACACGACTCTCCAAAACTGTGATATAAACTGTGTGCCTCGGTCTAAAATGATGGAAACTAGCACACCGTGCAGGCGAACAATCTCTCTGATGTAACTCTCAGCCAATTGATCTGAAGAATAAGTAATACATATAAGAATGAAGTGCGCAGACTTGGTCAGCCGATCCACAATTACCCAAATAGCGTCAAACTTCCTCGAAGTCCGTAGGAGCCCAACTATGATATCCATGGTGACCCGCTCCTACTTCCACTATGGAATCTCTATCTGCTGAAGTAACCCACCCGGTCTTTGATGCTCATATTTCACCTGCTGATAGTTGAGACACCGAGCTACAAACCCAACTATATCTTTCTTCATTCTCCTCCACCAATAGAACTAACTCAAATCCTAGTAGATCTTCATGGCACCCAGATCGATGGAATACTGCAAGCTATGGTCCTCGTCTAGAATCAACTCCCAAAGACCTTCTATATTGGACACACATATCTGGCCCTACATCCTCAATACCTCATCGTCGCCAATAGTCACATCTCTAGCATCATCGTGCTGAACCCTGTCCTTGAGGACAAGTAAATGAGGATCATCATACTGGCACTCTCTGATGCGATCAAACAAGGAAGACCAATAAACCACAAAAGCTAGAACCATACTGGCCTCCGAAATATCCAATCTAACAAATCATTTGGCCAAAGTCTAAACATCAACTGCAAAAGGTCCCTCCCCAACAGGCAGGAATGCAAGATTACCCATACTCACTGTCTTCCCACTCAAGGCATCAGCCACAATATTAGCCTTTTCCAGATGGTACAAAATGGTAATATCATAGTCCTTTAGCAGCTCCAACCGTCTTCACTGCCTCAAATTTAGATCCTTCTGCTTGAAGAAGTGCTGGAGGCTACGATGATCAGTAAACACCTCATATTTACCGTGAAAATGGTAATAACAATGAAATTTGTTGATGGGACTTTAAAAATATGTGATTTATTTTGATGCTAGTTTGTTAAGCAGTTGATGCTATATATGTGAGACTTAGAAAAGAAATAAGAGTTAAGGATGAGGTGAAGATCAAACCATTATGCCAACAGTCGGGGCCTCGATCTCGTCGATTCGGGGCCTTGAGGTCGATCCTGGAGCTCGGCTACGAGCTATCAAAGGCAGTCGCTATGCGACTAACAGTTATAGTAAAATTAACGGATGCTCTTTATGGCCAATGATAATCAATAAATGAAGAACAAGTATAAAGATAATAAATGGAAGCAATAATATTGAGAGAATGTGCAAGAGAGTATATGAGAGAGCAAAGAGAATGTTCTTCTATATTTCTTGTGGAGCAGTTGGAGCAACAACAGAGAGTTTACAAAATATAAAGGACACCCTTTATATAGGAGGGGAATCCTAGCATAGTACAAAAGCATTAATTACAAAAATAGGGGGATGAGACAACTGGATGGCACCAGGATCTGCCAGTACTAGCTGCATACCTAGGGAACTCCCCATTCCCATCGTGACTGCGGCCAACATTGTCGTTAGGTCAGGCGCCAATGATCCTCGAGGGAGGGAGCTCGATCACAGCCTCGTATCCTCGAGATCTCGAGATGATTTCCTGAAATGCCTTAATGACGAGAAATTGCACCCTCCGATTTTGCCGTATACAGATAGTCTCCGCGTTTCTTAGAGTGAAATAATATGAAACAATTTTGAGCCTCTATTCTAAGGACATCACCACCATGACGTCAGCCTATCAGAGCATTAAATGCCATGCCCAAAAACCATGTAAGGGTCAGGTCACCATCAAACCCGACTATCGAGAAACTCACGAACCGCTATTGGCTTGTCCCTTCCGCTGCCCATGTGGTTCCTATAAATATATCAACCTTTTGATAATCCTTATTTTTCCACATGTTCAAATTCGTGAATCCAGACCAATATCCTTTTACATTCTTCCTTCTTACTTTCTTAGAGAAGAATTTACCATCGCAATGGCCAGAACTTCCAGGATGGTTCCTCGGCGGAACAAAGTCGCCTCTTCAACTCGGTCGTCTAAGGAGAAAACAATAGTGGTACCCACCCTAGGACAATGTACTCTCCTTGATCTTGACATATCTAAAGATTATACCATCGATAAACCCCTGCTACACCGGGCCGATGCGAACACGTGTCCTGGTACGTCAATGTCGTGATAGATGCAGGGACGGTACAAAGGGACTGCCGATGGAGGAAGGCAGTAGAGGTGGAGGTTCCCGGCCCTGATGAGAATATAATAGATTACAAAGCTAGTTTCCTCCACGTATATACTTATCCCTTTACTTTGGGTCCGGTCGATCCTTCCAGATCCCCTTTCTCGGAGATAGATCCGGTCATCCTCGACTTTTGCGATAAATATCAGGTGATGCTCTATCAAATCTATCCCTCTTTTTGGAGGATAGTCTTGATGCTTCGTTATTTCACCGACCAGGTTGGGGACGAGACCTTTACCCTGAATCACTTGATCAGGATATACATCCCCTGGTTCTATCGAGGCTTGATTAAACTTTGTCATCGGTCCAAGAAGTCATTTTTCTCGAGCACCGACGAGGAGAAAGATCGGGGATGGATGAGTAGGTTCGTCCGGGTTAAAACCTCGGACATCATTCTAGCCGGGAGGATGCCTTTCCCGGAGAGGTGGAACATGCAGCGTAAGCGGTTTTCCCTTCGAACATGTTTTGTGACTCTCTTTCCTTTCTTCCAAAAAATATTACCTCTTTTTATTTTTTGCAGCTGCCACTTGGTAACCTGAAGTTGTCTCGGATCTGCCAGGGTGGATTGTGTGGTTGGACAATAAGTTTCCTATCTCGTGCGATCTTGGAGTGACCTGGCCAAGATGCTGTGGGTGGCCAAGAACCATGGTAAAGTTTCTCTTGCTGCCTACATCTAAACCCTATGTTTTTTCCTGTACCTTCTTATGCTGATAAGTTTTGGCCGCTATGCTTGTGCAGGCCTTGGCAAGAATGTGCTGGTGAGACCACTCCCTGGAGGCGAGAGTAATAAAAGGAAAGGCAAGGAGGCTGCCGACCCTTCTGTGACAAAGAAACCTAAGCCATACAGGACTAGAACTACCATTGGGACCTCAGCTTCTACTTCCGATGCAAGCCTCAGTGTTGGGGGTGAAAATGATGATGAGAGCAGATACAGTTTGGAGGACTGAACGCGAGAGTCCCGCAGATACTCTGATCGAAAGCTGCTGAATAGGGGACGACTAACTCAGGTCGATCCCATGCAGTGGAGACCCTCGAGGAGGATGCTAACATGGGTCCCGATCCTGCGGCTAGATGTGGCACAGTTTCTGGTAGGGGGACCATTGCTGCCGGTCCCGAAGGATCTGGGCTCGAAGCTTTTCAGGAGCAGAACTGCCCTTCTTGGACATTGGTGACATAGGCAATTTCATTTTTGGCTCCCATTTCTTTTCAGGGGAGCTAAGGGATGATCAAGATACGAACGCTATCAAAGTCGGGGTACTCTCAAGGGGGGAGGCACGCCTGGTAATAGTTTTGACGATATTAGCGGGAACATCGATCTTGACGCTCCCGACTCTGTCAAGGCGGTCGAGAGCTTCATGCAATAGGTGATAGCTGCTTTAAGTATATTTATTTTAGCCTCGAGCATCTTTCCTCATTCTTTTAACTCTTCGGTTTTGCTGTAGTGCAAGAAGATGTATGATCATGCCCTCTTCAGGCTTAATGAGGAGCTTTCGTGCCGTGAGAAGGAGCTTAAGAAACTGTCCTCGAGGCTGCGAGAGTCGGAGGCTCGTTCTGCCCGGAAGGAGAAAGAGTTAGACAAGCTTCGGGCTACTTTGGAGGAACACTCCGAGAAAAAGCTATCCTCGTCGAGCAGGTATTTTGTTATGCATGAGTCTTTCTTTTGCTCCCGTAATTCGATACTGACTGGTTTACTTTTCCCTTTGTAGGTCGAGCAAAATGACTCGTAGATTGGACGACTGAATGTGGAGATCCTCGGGATGAGGTAACAAAATGAGGCAGTGACCTCGGAGTTTGCGTCGACCCATGATCTTCTCAAGGATGCTCGAAAGGAGATAGCTATGCGGTTGCGGCCAAGTAAGAGATCGAAGGAAATGTTGCTACATACATGAAGGACATAGCCATAGCACCTCAAATAGCCCACGACGTATCAATAAAGCCGAGCAGAAACTGGATCAAGCCACCGAACATTCTAGGGCAAAGGCGAGGAGAAAAACCTTGGAGGAGATCGAGGCTGGAGGTGTCGATCTGTCAGTGGGAATTGAGAAGGCCCGGGAGCTGTAGAGAAAGTTGGCACTTTTGATTATCCCAGATGAGGATCTCGAAGATGGTTCAGAGGATAGTGGCGAAGAAGAGTAGGCCTCGTGTCGCTTTTGCTTTTTTCCCTTTTTCCTTTTGTGCATATGTTCCCGGGGGATTGAGTCTTGTAAAGGTTCCCCTTGTAAATATATTTTTGGGAAATGCAAAAAGGGGTTTTTCTTCTGTCTTGTCTTTTCGTTCTTTTTACCTTGCTTCACATGTGGAGTTAACTTTTGACTTTTGGTGTTAGCTCTTCGAAAACCGTATTCAGAGCGACCGGGACCCCTAAATTGGGTCACACCCTGAAGTTAGATTGGCAGCTTCTTTAGGGACGACGCTAGTGATAGCGAGGAGCCCTCGAGGCCTCGCTGCTTCTCGAATTTCGCGGGACAGAAACATTCATGCAATCTGGTAAAGGGACACCGGGGTGATCCTGTTACTATATTTCCCTAGAAAAAGGGTGACGTTAATGCGACTAGAATTAATTGGCCCTCTGGGTAGGTGAGCAACCGCTGCCTTGCCCCTATATATTCATTCGTTTGCCTCTCAAGTGGAGATTCTTCTACTTTGAGTAACCATAGAACCTGGCACTTTGTACTAGGTCTCCCGTTGTTCCAACTCAAAGTCTTTGCTCAAATTTATATCTCCCCCTTCTCATTCTATCATAGCCATGACTGATACGTCGACATCCGCCCACTAAAGAGAGAGGGGTTCTGCCTACATCCCGCATTCAGTCGGTGGTACACCGCCAGTGCCCAGTGAGCGGGCCTCGAGGTGTCTTGCCTCGAGAAGAGATATTACGTTGGGGAAACCTCCCAATGTTCCAGGACATCGGGAGCATGCGTCGAGGTTCGTCTTATTAGTGGGAGAGTAAAACCTCGAGGTGATCATAAAATATTATGGATGGGGAGAAGGTGTGGTATTACAAGTACCTTCCTCCGAGGAGAGCATCATGACCTATGTTGATGGGTTTTTAAGCATGTACACACATACTTTTGCATTGGGTCCCCCCGACTAGGTCGTGCTTGAGTTCTGTTGGAGATATCGGGTTAGCTTGGCACAGGCTCACCCATTCCTTTGGAAGATAGTGCAGACGATAAGATATTTCGCCTACACGGCCGGTATTGAGTTTACCCTCAGTTATCTCATGAGGTTATATTGGCCGCTGCACTATCAATGTTTGATTGCTCTGCAGCACCGATCCACTCGGGCTCCCACCGTTAACAACGAAGAGGGCGAGGACCGTGGATGAATGAACCGGTTCATTCGAGCTCGTATGATCGATATCATTCCTGGAGAGTTCCTGCCCTTTCCTGAGAAATGGAACTTCACACATAAGTGCAACACCTGTTTTTTCATTATTTTGACTGGTGGCGGGCTCCGTAACGACATTTTTTTGTTTCACTTTTGTAGCGACTCCCTGGTTGCTGAATGAGGTACCTGATTTGACTGAGTGGTCTCGTAAGATGGCCGCTTGCTCGACTTATCATAGGCGCAGGTGGCAAGACCTCTCCAAAGGGAGGTGGGAGGTAGAGGATCATGGTAGGCGCTTCGTGGCTTGTTTCCCCAAAATGGTGTTTTTCTTTTCCGCATACTAACTTAGCTGCCGCAGGTATTGGAAATTTATCTTAGATGAGGCCATGCCCTCTAGAGAAGGAGGAGAGACTACTGACCTCGGGGTCGAGGGTCGATGATAAGCGGAAAGGATCCTCGGGGGTGTAAGGAGGTCAAAGTAGGGCGAGTCCCTCTTAGTGATTCGAGAGAGGTGATTCGACCGATCATTTGGTTTTGGAGGCTTCCGTTCTTGAGAGAACATTCCCCGTTTCTACTGATGGTGCTTCTAAGAGTGAGGGGCACGTGGTACCTTCTTCTTCTGACAAAGGCTCTTCGGGGGACACTAAGCCATCGAACATTGACTCGGACTTTGGTGGCTTGGCATTATGGTAAGTTTGTTAACCAGCATAGGAATATTCCAATTTCACACCCTTCCTTTCTCATTGAATTTTCTTTCGAAGGCCTTTGACAGGCTCAAATCCGAGCTACTTCGTTATGAGGTTCGGTTGCGGAGAACTTCGGATAGGGAGAAATCCCTTAAGCTTCTTTGTGTGAAAAACGAAAGCAAGCTGGTATCCCTACGGTGTGAGGCGGATCGAAGTCGGAGCCGTGAGAGCTGCCTCAAGAGACAGGTACCTTGTATTTCACGTTGACGTATGCTCTTTCTTTCACTTGCGGAGGTTAATGTTTCGATATTTCAGTTGGAGAGAAAAACGGAGGAGCTGGAGCGACTCTGGGGCGAAGTTGGCACGGTCAAACGTGAGTTCGATGAGCTGCAAGCCCATGTAGATGCTCAATTTGCAGACGAGGAGAGTTCTTTGGCTAAAGTTTCCACCCTGGAGATGCAAATCAGGACCGCTCGTGCGAGTGATTCCGTGCGGCCGAACATGATCGTAAAGCTCGAGTCTGAGATTTTGAAGGTGAAGGCCGAGGTGGTGAATGATTGGGCCAAGGTTGTGATAAGAAGCACTAGTGCAGATCAGAGGGCGACGGCCTATTTGAAGAGTGCTACCACTGCTAAGGTTGAGCTAAGGAGAACTCTTGGTCGTGTGAGCAGCAGTAAAGAGTACGCAAAGTGCAGATCTCGGAGGGAGACTCTCGAGGAAGTTCATGCCAGGCGTTTTAGTCTTTTGCAGGAGATTGAGCAAGCCAAGGCGGAGGAGTATGGTGCCAAGTTCTTTTTGTTCGATGCTGAAGATGGCGAGGACGGGGCCGTCAGGCTATAGTCCCCAAGGGGGACGTTTACTTTCTTCTTGTTCTTGTGTATATAGCTTTTGCAGTATGTTGTAAACAGAGCTTGTATTCCATTACCTGTATGTATAAGAGGGAAACCTCACGGTTTTGTATCTTCTGGGTTTCTATTTGCCAAGATTTTAGCTAGATCAATTCGATCCTTTGGGTTAGTAGGAGTCTTTAGATTCAATGATACGACCCTGGGGCTCATTAGGCTAGCCCGGGGGCTCTTACGCGCTTGGTCGATGTGACCTTTAGTATAAGCTGGCGGTTGAGCTCTTATGCTTTTGTTCAACCATTTTGGGTTTAGTCTCTGAGTTGGGCATTGAATCTTGCTTATTAGACCTTCGAATGACCAAAATTTAGGCTGGCGACAGTGGCTCTTGCACGTTTGGTCGATGCGACCTTTTAGTGTATGTGGGCTGGCGATAATGGCTCTTATGCCTTGGGCCGATGTGGCCTTTTAGTGTATGTGGGATGACGATAATGGCTCTTACTCTGTGGGCCGATGTGGCCTTTTAGTGAGGGCTAGCGACAATGGCTCTTATGCCATGGCTGATGCGGCCTTTTAGTGTGGGATGGCAATAATGGCTCTTACGCCTTGCTCTTAAGCATATTTAGTTAACTATTTTGGGTCCGGTCTCCGAATTGGTTATGACTCGAGCTCATTTGACCCTTAAGTTTTCAGATTTCAAGCTGGGGACAGTAGCTCTTACGCTTTTGGTCGATGCGACCTTTTGTGTCTGTGGCCCTAAGGCTCATTAGGCTGGCGACAATGGCTATCATGTGCTTGGTCGATGTGACCATTTATGTAGGCTTTATTTTTCCTCTCGTAAAGGGATTTTGAAGTAATTTTTGCCTGACCCATCATCGGTTCGGGAAGAACCTCCATTTTGGGTAATTTGCGGCGATGTTCGAGCCCTCGGGAGGTTCAGCTCGGGGGCTTAGTAGCTTGAAGCCTGTGATTTAGAGCTGACATGGTCGAAGCTCATTTGCCCATGCCAAGTGTAGCTTGTTTATTCGGTTCTTTTCGAAGTAGATTCAGAGTAATTGAAGGCCTGTGTGGGCTGGCGACAATGGCTCTTACCCCTTGTAGCGACGATCGGGCATCCTTGAGTCGTGTTAGTTTGGCTGGTACAGCCGTATGATCGGAGTCATTTGTGTTCGTCCGTAGCCTTTGAGTCCCGAGTGAGATAGTTTCGGCATCTATATTGAGGGTATGCCTTTTTAGGGGTCTTACAAGTTCGATATATAGTCGAAACTTTGAGATCGGGTTTATGGCTTTAGTAAGGTCTTACAAATTTTTCATGACTTTGAGGTCTTACAGTCTTGGATACTTGGTACAAGTATTGGTCATGCCTTGCTTGAGTACTTACAGATTTTTCATGCCGTTGAGGTCTTACAAATATAGTTGCTACCTTATGTAGGTCTTACAAGATCGAGCCTGCCCGCTCGGGGACTTACGACCTCGGGTTATGATAAGTCGATGGAGATGGCGCTTGATGGCAGTCCCTGAGTCGTCAAGGGTTTCTTGACTTGGGAGCCATTATTTGTAAACTTTGTATTGCCTCGTCGAGGGCCTACGATTTTGGAGATCCCGACCCTGAGGTCATGCGTTTTTGGAGATATCTGTGCTAGTCCACGAGTGTTTGGGGGCACTTTTGGCCTTGGAGATGTTTTGTGCTTTTCATGTTTCCTCATTAAGGGCTTATGAGTTTGGAGTTCTGACCCTGAGGTCATGCGGGTATCGAATTATTGACGTTAGTCTCCGAGTATTCGGTATATCTTTGATGGAGGAATTGTTTTAGCGAAAATGCTGAGTTTCCTTTGGAGTGTGAGATGCTTTGACAAAAGATATCCTTTGATTAATCGACACAAGTATACATAGTTTCGTTGTTGGTGGACTGACTATACAGGCACGGTTCGTTCGACCATTTGGCCTGATACATCATTTTACTAATGGGACCATGGGGGGATTCCCTCTAGTGTTCCGGGTTGATTACAAAAGAATCCTGGAATACTTGTCGAGTCTTCCTTAGGTAGCATGTGGATGTTGCCTCATTAAAAACCTTGCCGGTAAAAACCCTTGTCCAGATAAAAAACTCGGACGAAGGAAAAGAGTGCGACGGATGCTTTAAACCCTTAAGGTATTAGGGCTTGGTTAGTGCTTTGACTGCTTCGATCGTGCCTGCATAAGGGTTAGTGTGAAATATAAAATGAAAAGGGAGACGGCTAAACCTCAATGGCGATGGCGCTTTCGAACCTTGGAGATGGTCCCGCGGCTGCTATAATTTTTTTTGTCGATTTATCTCTTGGTCCCTCTGCTGGAGGGGACTTCGATGTTTCGGTTAGTGGCGACCATCTTAAAAGATCGTGTGGATGGCATGTTGTGGCTCATCTGCCTTGTCCCCTTTGGCTGTTTCCTTTTCTCGAGACTAATTTTTGGCTCGGTCGCTGAGGAATTTCTAAAGATGGCCGTTGTCGAGTAACCGGGCCACTTCCTCCCGGAGTTGCCGGCAATCTTCAGTCCTACGCCTGTGTATGTTGTGAAATTCGCATACTAAATTGTAGTTTCTTTACGAAGGATCCGATTGTATAGGTCTTGACCATCTGGCATCTCTGATCTTGCTGATGGCGAACACGATGTCTGATACGTCGACATTGAATTTTTATTCGGATAAATGAGGCGCCTCTGTTGTCCCTGCGTTCCTATCGAATCCAGCTCTGTTAATGAGTCCCTGAGGATTCTGTCCTTGGTCTATTCTTCGATTGTTGCGAGGTGGGTTGCGCCTCAGAGCATTCCTTCTGTCTTCGGTGTATGGTTTGTATTTTCTTTGTTTGGCTTTGGCTCCTTCGCCATGAGCCTGCTTGGATATACTGAGCCCGAGAGGTCTCCCAGCTGGTCATCTTCGACCTTAATTTTTGACTGGTATCGGTTATGGACGTCCGACTAGGTCACGGCGGGATATTTGACCGGATTATCTTTCAGCTATCTCGAAGCCACCGAGCTTCGTTCATTCAGGCCTTGAGTGAAGGCCTGCACCGCCTAGTCATTAGAGACCGGCGATAGTTCCATTCGTTCCATTTGTAAGCGAGACACGAACTCTCGCAGCATTTCATTTTCCCTTTGCTTGATCTTGCACACGTCAAATTTCCTCGTTACTACTTTGATGGCACCGGTATGTGCCTTTATGAAGGAATCTGCCAGCATGGCAAATGAGTCTATGGAGTTGGGAGCTAGGTTGTGATACCACATCATGGCCCCCTTCGAAAGTTTTTCCCCGAACTTCTTTAACAAGACAGACTCGATTTCGTCGTCCTTTATGTCATTGCCTGTTAGCGCACAGGTGTAGGCAGTAACATGTTCGTTGGAGTCTGAGGTCCCGTTGTACTTTGGGATTTTTGGCATTCTGAACTTCTTTGGGATGGGTTTGGGGGCCTCTTTCTCGGGGAACGGCCTTTATATGAACTTCTTCGAATCCATACCTTTCAGGACCGGGGGTGCGCCCGGAAATTGGTCGACCCTGGGGTTGTAGGTTTTGACCTTTTTGTCATTGGCTTCTATCATCTTATTGCCCAACTCGATCCTCCTAGTGAGGTCCTCAAGCATTTTTACGATGGAGGGATCGGTTATCGACCCATTGATGCCTAATCTCTCCGGTACCTGTTCAGCTGGGGGAGTTGTCCCCGGTGCTACCGTGCTAGGAGTTTTCTGGTGACTTTACAACTGAGCAATAGCTAGCTGTTGTGCCTGCAACATTTCAAAAATAACGTGAAGGCTAAATTCACGTTCTTCCCTGGTCGTGGTTTTCTGAGCTTCTTGTGGATCTCCCTGACGCACGCTCCTATCAGTATGCGAGCTTATATCGATGCGTTGGGCGTCGCGTGAGACCGTATCCACGGGGATTGGTTCAGTCACATTCCCAGGGTTTTGTGGTAGCATACCAACACCCGGAACATCCACACCGTTCTCCCCATGGTCCTCGAGAATGTTGTTTTCGTCTCCATTCACTGAGTTAGACATATTTACCTGAAATCGAAGATCTTGGACAAGAAAAAATGTGAAAGATAACTTGCGTTGTGTGATGAAACCAGCAAGAAAATAATCACTATTATTTTTATCCCCACGGTGGGCGCCAAACTGTTTACCGTGGAAATGGTAATAACAATTAAATTTGTTGATGGGACTTTAAAATACGTGATCTATTTTGATGCTAGTTTGTTAAGCAGTTAAGGCTATGTATGTGAGACTTAGAAACGAAATAAGAGTTAAGGATAAGGCAAATATTAAACCATTAGGCCAACAATCGGAGCCTCGAGCTCGTCGATTCGGGGCCTCGAGGTCGATCCCGGAGCTCGGCTAAGAGCTATCGAAGGTAGTCGCTATGCGACTAACAGTTATAGTAAAATTAACGGATGCTCTTTATGGCCAATGATAAGAAATAAATGAAGAACATGTATGAAGACAATAAATGGAAGCAATAATATTGAGAGAATGTGCCAGAGAGTATATGAGAGAGCAAAGCGAATCTTCTTCTATATTTCTTGTGGAGCAGTTGGAGCAACAACAGAGAGTTTACAAAATGTAAAGGATACCCTTTATATAGGAGGGGAATCCCAGCATAGTACAAAAGCATTAATTACAAAAATAGGGGGATAGGACAACTAGATGGCACCAGGCTCTGCCAATACTAGCTGCATGCCTAGGGAACTCCCCATTCCCATCATGACCGCGGCCAACATTGTCGTTAGGTCGGTCACCAACGATCCTCGAGGGAGGGAGCTCGATCACAGCCTCGCAGCCTTGAGATCTCGAGATGATTTCCTGAAATGCCTTAATGACTACAAATTGGACACTACGATTTTGCCGTATACACCTCATAAGACACACCATAGAGATAGTGCCTCCAAATATTCAACACGTGAACAATGGCCGTAAACTCCAAATCATTAACATGGTAGTTCTTCTCATGGGGATTCAACTGATGTGAAGCACAAGTAATCACTCTACCCTCCTACATCAAAACACACCCAATACCGATCTGGGAAGCATCACAATATATTGAATAAGAATTTGAAGTTGATGGCAGAACTAACACTGGAGCTATGGTCAAGGCAGTCTTGAGTTTTTGAAAGCTCGCCTCATAATCATCCGACCACCTAAAAGGAGAATGCTTTTGGGTCAATTTTTTCATGGTGATGAAATAGATGAGTAACCCTGAATGAATCGACGGTAATGGCCAGACAAACCAAGAAAGCTCTGAATCTCTATGGCTAAGGATGGTCTGGGCAAACTTCAGACTGCCTCTATCTTCTTCGGATCAACCTGAATACCCTCACTGGACACCACGTGCCCCATGAATGCCATTGAACTGAGCCAAAACTCTTACTTGGAGAACTTAGCATAAAGCCTCTCCTCCCTCAACCGTTACAACACAATCCGCAAATTCTGGGCATGCTTCTCCTGGCTTTGAGCGTACACCAGAATATCATCAATGACTACAATAACAAACGAGTCTAGATAAGGCTGGAACACACTATTCATCAAATACATGAATGCTACTAGGGCATTGGTCAGCCTAAAAGACATCACAAGGAACTCATAATGACCATATCGGGTCCTGAAAGTTGTCTTAAGAATGTCCGAGTCCCTAATCTTTAACTAGTGATACCCTGACCTCAAATCAATCTTGGAGAACACCCTCGCTCCCTAAAGCTGGTCAAATAAATCATTAATACGAGATAAGGGATACTTGTTCTTGATTGTGACTTTATTCAATTGCCTGTAATCAATGCACATTCTCATTGTGCCATCCTTCTTCTTCACAAATAAAACTGGGGCACACACTGGGCCGAATAAACCCTTCATCAAGAAGTTCTTAAAGTTGCTCCTTCAATTCCCTTAACTATGCTGGTTCCATACGATACGGTGGAATAGAAATAGGCTGAGTGCCCGGCACCAAATCAATATCGAAGTCAATATCCCTGTCCGACATCATGCCCGACAAGTCTGTAAGAAACACATCCGGAAAATCCCTCACCACCAAAACTGAATCAATAGTAGGAGTATCTGTACTGACATCCCTCACAAAGGCCAAATAATAAAGACAACCCTTCCCAACCATCAGTTGGGCCTTCAAGAATCAAATCACTCTACTGGGGACATAATCCAATGAACCTCGCCACTCAATTCGTGGCAATCCCGGCATAGCCAACGTCACCATCTTAGCGTGATAGTTCGAATAGCATGACACGGAGACAACCAGTCCATGCACAATATCACATCAAAGTAAACTATACTAAGCAGAAACATATCCACTCTAGTCTCTAGTCCCCCAATAGTCACTACACACGACTGATATACACAGCCCATAATAATAGTATCACCCACCGATGTAGCTACATGAACAGATGAAACAAGAGACTCACGGGGCATATCCAAATAATGAGAAAAATACAACGATACATATGGAAAAGTGGAACCAGGATCAAATGATACAGATGCATCCCTGTGGCAAACTGAGATAATACATGTGATCACAGCATCTGAAGCAATAACATCAGGTGTGGATAGAAATGGGCCTGAGTGCCACCTGATTGGCCTCCCACTCTAGGGTGACCCCAAGCTGACTGACCTCCACCCCGAGCTGGCTAGGCGGGTGGTAAAGTTACTGGTGCTGAAGTCGAAGGCTGACTCTTGTACTAAGATGAACCTCCGAAAAGGAGGGGAAAATACCTCTTGATATGACCTAGATCTCCACACTCAAAGCAACCTCACCCTGTAAATGGCGTTGGGGACTGAAGGGAGCCTCGAAAACAGAGATGACCGCTAGAAGGACTAGGCATAGATGAACCCTGAGTAGATGGTGCATGAGATGAACTATGACCTAGAAGGACACTCTGAGATGAGTGAACCTGCCAAGAACTGTGGCCAGATGACGCACCACAGTAAACTGGACGAGTCGTCTGAGCATGCCTGAAGGGACGACCGCTGTCGGGGTGAAACTAACCTCGAAAAGGAACACCACCAAAACTACCAGATTCCCGAGGCCTTTTGGCCTCCTTCTCAACTCTCTTCAAGCGGCAAACTGACTCTATCTCCTGAGCAATGTCAACCACCTCCTCAAAAGAAGCACGAGACACCCTCTCTCTGGTCATAAGAATCTGTAGCTAATATGCGAGGCCATCCACGAACCTCCTGATCCTCTCCTTGTCTGTGGGAACTGACATAATAGCATGACGGGCTGGCTCAAAAAATCTCATCTCGTACTGTGACACAATCATGTCATCCTGATGCAACTGATCAAACTATCTACGCAGCTCCTCTCTGCGAGACTGAGGCACATACTTCTCTAGGAAGAGAATAGAGAACTCTTTCCATTTAAGAGGCGCTGCACCAACCGACCTACACCTCTCATAATCCTCCCACCAAGTGAAGTCAGCTCCAGAGAACTGAATAGTAGTGAACGAGACCTCGCTGGTCTTCAAAATACCTGTTCTACGGAGAATCCTGACACTTATCAAGGAAACCCTGGGCATCCTCGTCCTCTGCCCCGCTGAATGTTGGAGGCTGAAGTCTACAAAACCTCTCCAATCTACACTGCTCATCATCAGGCATGGCAGGAACCACATAGTCCTGAGCAGCTGCAACCGACTGGGCTGGTGGTGCCCCTGGTGTCTGAAGTCCCTGTACCACCTGCTCAGGTGTGCGGGCGGCGGGAGTCTGAGCACCTCACCCTGGTTTGAGAAGTAGCTACTGCAGTCGGAATAGAGACTACCTGAGCAAGACTGGTGCACACAGTCAAAATCTGAGCTAGAACCTCTTGAAGGCCTGAGATAACAATAGGCATGGTTGGAGCCTGAGATGGTCTCGCTGGTGCATCTACAATCGGAACATGATCCTGAACTGGGGTAGCTGGTGGATCTGTAGGTTCCGCCCTAGGTGTTGTGCGGGTTGCACCCCTACCCCTACAATAGCCTCTACCGCGACCTCAGCCTCTAGCAGCCCCAACTGGTGGTACTGGTTGCTATCCGTCTTGCTCGATAACACGTGTCCTTTCCATCTGTGAGAGAATATAATAACAAAAGTTTAGTTACCAAAATCAACAGATTCGTATGACAAGAATTCAAGAATGTGAAGTTTTTCCTAAAGGTTCTGCAGCCTCTCAAAGATAAGTACATACGTCTCCATACGAATCTGTAAGACTCTACCAAACCCGCTCATGACTCGTGAGACCTATGTAACCTAGGGTCTTGTATACGGTAAAAATCAACAGTTTGATTTACGATCATCAAAGCACCTCGTATAGACTGTCCCTAGAAGGCTCGAAGCTCAACTCGGGGCTCCGACCCCGAGGGTTCCCAGTGATCAACCTCGAGGGTCCTCAATGATCGACCTCGAGGCAGCGTAAATAATGATCGGCCTCGAGGCAGTGTAAATAAGAGGCTATGGTAGATCGATGTACGGTTCCCAAGGCACGTGACTAGAGCTGACAAAGTATATTAGGCTTGTCCAAACCCATGTCATGGCATTAAATTGTTGTACCAGCCCCATATCTTTGTAATAAATGCATTTATACTATGTTGGGATTCCCACTTATATATAAAGGGGATCCTTGTCATTTTGTAGGGGGATCTGATACGCAATATTGAATATACAAGAACATTCTCTCTGCTCCCTAACTTAACATATTCTCTTTATCTCACTACTTACATTCATTGCTTACATTTATTGTGTTCTATTTATTGTTCTTCATTTATTTCTCATTATTGGTCATAAAGAGCCGACATCAAATTTATCATAACTATTAATCCTCCTTTGACTGCCCTTAGTGGGGCACCAAACTTGACCTCGAGGCCCCGTATACACAAGCTCGAGGCTCCGATTTCCAGTCATTCGGTTTGATTATTATATTATCTACAAGCTATTATCTTATTTTTTTTCTAATCTTTCACTTAGAATCTATTGCCTAACAACTAGCATAAAAATAGATCACATATTTTTAGAACCACAAAATCAAATCTAATTGTTATTACCATTTTCAAGGTAAACAGTTTGGCGCCCATCGTGGGGCTAAAAATAATAGTGATTATTTTCTTACTGGTTTAATACATAACGCAAGATATCTTTTATACTTTTTCTTGTCCAAGAATCTTTGATTTCAAGTCAAAATGTCTAACTTAGTAAATGCATATGAAAACAACGGTCTTGAGGACCATGGGGAGAATGGTGTAGCTGTTCCGGGTATTGGCGCACCGCCACTAAACCCTGGGGATACGCCAGAGCCAATCCCCACAGACATGGTCTCACGCGATACCCAATACGTTGATATAAGCTCCCACACTAACAGGAGCGTACGCCAAGGAGACCAACAAGAAGCTCAGAAAACCCCAGCTAGGGAAGAAAGGGAGGTTAGCCTTCACGTTATTTTTAAAATGTTACAGGCACAACAAATGGCAATTTCTCAGCTACAAAGCCACCAGAAAACTCCCAACACGGTAGCAATAGAAATGGCTCCCCAAGCCGAGTAGGCACCAAAAAGATCAAGCAACAACGGATCGGTAGCCGACCCCGCCATCATAAAGATTCTCGAGGACCTCACAAAGAGGATCGAGTCGGGCGAGAAGAAGATAGAAGCCAACGATAAGAAGGTGGAGACCTACAATTCTAGGGTCGATCAAATTCCGGGTGCACCCCCGATCTTGAGAGGTGTAGATTCGAAGAAGTTCGTACAAAAACCATTCCCACAGGAAGCGACCCCAAAACCCATTCTAATGAAGTTTCGAATGCCCGACCTTCCAAAGTACAATGGAACCTCAGACTCCAACGAGCACGTCACTACTTACACTTGTGCAGTGAAGGGCAACAACCTAAAGGACGACGAGATCGAATCCGTCCTACTAAAAAAGTTTGGAGAGACGCTTTCGAAAGGGGAGATGATGTGGTATCACAACCTGGCCCCAAACTCGATAGATTAATTTGCCATGCTGGCAGATTCCTTCATAAAGGCACATGCTGGTGCCATCAAGGTAGCTACAAGGAAATCCGACGTCCTCAAAATCAAGCAAAGGGAGAACGAGATGTTGCGAGAGTTCGTATCTCGCTTTCAAATGGAACAAATGGAACTACCACCAGTCTCCGACGACAGGGCAGTGTAGTTCTTCACTCAAGGTTTGAACGAACGAAGCTTGGTAGCTTCGAAACAACTGAAGCAGAACTTAGTTAAATATCCCGTCGTAACTTGGTCAGACGTCCACAACCGATACCAATCAAAGATTAGGGTCAAAGATGACCAACTAAGAGCCCCCTCAGGCTCGGTATATTAGCAGGCTTCTGGTAAAAGACCCAAAGCCAAACAAAGAAAGATACCAACCATACACTGAAGATAGAAGAAACACCCCGAGGCGCAACATACCCCGCAATGACTGAAGGATGGATCAAGGCCAGAATCCTCGGGAACTCGTTAACAGAGCTAGGTTCGATAGGTACACTGGGCCGATGGAGGCACCCCGCTTGTCAGAATACAACTTCAATGTTGATATTTCAGATATCGTATTCGCCATAAGTAAAATCAGAGACACCAGATGGCCAAGGCCTGTACAATTAGATACTTCATAAAGGAACCATAAATTAGTGTGTGTATTTCACGGCACACACGATCACAAGACCGAGGACTGCCGACAACTTCGGGAAGAAGTAGCCCGACTGCTCAGCAAAGGTCACCTCCTAGAATGCCTTAGCGATCGAGCCAAAAATCGGTTCCGAGAAAGAGATGCAACCAAGAAGAATGAAACAGATGAGCCATAACATGTTATCCACATGATCTTATGAGGCAACGATGATCCACAAAAACCCATGATTAGGAGAACAAAAATATCCATCACCAGGGAAAAGCGAACTCAAGGGTACATACCCGAGGATGCTCTCACCTTCAGCGACGAAGACATCGAGACCTTGTCTCAGCCTCATAACGATGCATTGGTAATCTCTTTTCTTGTGAATACATTTCAAATTAAACATGTACTTTTGGATCCTGGTAGCTTGGCCAATATTATCAGGTCGAGGGTGGTGGAGCAACTTGGACTGCTTGACCAAATCATGCTCGCCTCTCGAGTCCTCAACAAGTTCAACATGGCGAGCAAAACAACAAAAGGGGAAATCACCCTCCCGGTCAATGTGGCCGGCACTATCCAAAATACCAAATTCCATGTCATCGAAGGAGACATGAGGTACAACGCATTGCTCGAAAGGCCGTGGATACACTGCATGAGAGCAGTACCATCCACCCTCCATCAAATGATAAAATATTCGACAAAGGACGGGACAAAACCATCTACGGGCAACAACATGCAGCAAAAGAGATGTTCGCGGTGCACGATGTGGAACCGATGCCAATACCTCCACCGTCGAGGGAGCCAAAGGGTAAGCAAATAGTAAAATAGCAATAACAAGCTATATTATCAGCTACGCCCGACCAAACAAAGTAAAGGACCGTACCGCGTCTCTCAGAATAAACGATTGAAACATATCGAGGCCCGAAGCATCGTCAGCACTAAGGTATGATCATCTTTTTATTAATAGTTACATTTTATACTAACCTGAGTGCAGGTATCAGATAGAAATAGACGAAGCGCTTTCCAACTCGAAGGCATTAGGTTCCTGAAGCGTACGTTGCACTCTTTTCCTTCGATCGGGTTTTTATCCCAAAAAGGATTTTACCGGCAAGGTTTTTAATGAGGCAGCATCCATATGCTACCTAAGGAAGACTCAACAAGTATTCAAGGCTTCTCTTCAATCAGCCTCAAATACTGGGGGCATCCCCCCGGAAGGTCACCTCCTCGGAGAAGCCAAGACGTGCTAAATAGGGTCTCGATAGGAAAATGGTGTACCGGGCCAAACGGTCGAACGAACCGTGTTCGTATAGAATAACCGATCCCTTAACAGCAAAAACTTGTATACTTGTACCAAGTAGTCAAAGAGTACTTTCCCCTCCATCAAAGCTTTTTGCGTTTTAAAGGAGTTCGGTATTTTTTACAAAAGTGGCTCCAGAGCCAAAATTGTCCCAAACACTCGGGGACGGATGTAAAAAATTCGAAGTCGTATGACCTCCGGGTTGGAAGCTTTGAACTTGTAAACCCTCAATGAGACAACATCAAGGTTACAAAAATGGCTCCAGAAGCCAAGAACGCCCCGAACACTCGGGGACTGGGGTCAAAAACTCGAAACTGTATGACCCCTGGGTGGGAAGCTTCGAACTTGTAAACCCTCAATGAGGCAGCATCAAGGTTACAAAAATAGCTCAAGAAGCCAAGAACGCCCCGAACACTCGGGGACTGGCATCAAAAACTAGAAACCATATAACCCCCAAGTCGGAAGCTTCAAACTCGTAAGCCCTCAATGAGGCAACGTCAAGTCTACAAAAATGGCTCCAGGGCCAAGAAAACTTTCAATGTCCTGGGGACTGCCGAGGCCATAAGACCCCATATGGGAAACCTCAACCCCGTAAGACCTTTATAAGGCAACACCAAAGCTGGAATACCTCAAGCAAGGCATGAACCATACTTGTACCAAGTAACCAAAACTGTAAGACCTTTAGCAAGGCATATAAAAATTATAAGACCTTACAAAAAGGCATTACCCCAATCTTAAAGTTAAGGCTATATATTCGAACTTGTAAGACCCCTAAAAAGGCATACCCTGGATATAGACGCCAAAACTACTTCACTCGGGAACTAAAAGGCTATGGCCAAACATAAATGACTACGGTCATAAGGCTCCGGCCAAACTAACGCGACTCGAGGACATCCGACCATCGCTATAAAATCACAGGCCTTCAATTACTCGAAAGTACTTCGAAAAGAACCGGTTAAACAGGCTACCCTCGACATAGGCAAAAGAGCTTCGACCATGTCAGCTCCAAATTATAGGCTTCGAACACTCAGCCACTGAGCAAAACCTCCAGAGGTGCTCATCGCCACATAATAACTCACAATCGAGGTTTTTATCGAACCGTCGAAGACTCAGGAAAACACAATTTCAAAAAGTCCTTAACGAGGGAAAAATAAAGCCTATATTAGAGGTCGTACCGACTTGATGCATAAGAGCCACTGTCGCTAGCCCATATAAAGGGTCGTACCGACCCAATGCGTAAGAGCCATTATTGCCAACCCATATAAAAGGTCGTACTGACCCAACGCGTAAGAGCCACTGCCGCCAACCCATATAAAAGGTCGTACCGACCTAACGCGTAAGAGCCTAAGGGCTAGCTTTAAATTAATAAACTTAAGGGTCAATGAGCTCGAGTCAAAATTCGGCTCCCAGACCGAACCCGAAACAGTTAACTGAATATACCTAAAAGCTTAAGAGATCAAACACCAGCTTATGCTAACAGGTCATACCGACCAAATGCGTAAGAGCCTGTGAGCCGAGGGTTCCTTTTAACTCGAAGACTATTTCAATCTGGCTAATGACTGATGAATATCAAAGCAAATGGATGTGCATAAAAAATGAAACTGCAAGGCTTCCTCTTATATGTATATGTGAAAAAATACAAATCTCCATTTATAATGTTCTTTAAAAGCACTATACACAAAATCAGAAGAGAAAGGCCTAATCTGCATCCCCCTTGGGGACTATGGCCCGTCAGCCTCTTTCTCGCTATCTTTGACATCGGACAGAAGGAACTTAGCGTCATGTTTGTCCGCCTTTGCGTCCTCTATCTCTTCTGAGAGATCGAAGCCCCTAGCATGGATCTCCTCGATGGTTTCCCTCCGAGATTTACACCTAACATAGTCTTTGCTCCTACTCTCCTGGTCTAGGGCCCCTCTCAGCTCAGCTCGAGCATCGACAACATCTTGCAAATAGACGACCACTTTCTTATCAGCCTTGGTTCAGATCTCTTCGGCTTCAGCCCGAGCATCTATAACCTCGGCCTTCATCTTTAGAAGTTCAGAATCGAGCCTCGTAATCATGCTCGTTCGGACCGAGCTGTTTGCATGAGCATTCTGGAGTTGCACTTAGAGGGCGGAAACCTTGGCCAAAGCATTCCTCTTAGCCTCAACTTGGACATCTGCCTGAGCCTTTAGCTCATTACACTCATACTTAACCCAGCTAATTTCTCCCCAAAGTCATTCCAGCTCCTCCATTTTACTCTGCAGCTGAAATATCAGAATATTAATCTCCAAAAGCAGAAGCGGGGGCATACGTCGACTCAAAATAAAGGTTACCTGTCTTTCGAGATAGCTTTCATAATTCCGACTTAGATCCGCCTCATATCGCAAGTGGTCCAACTCATCTCCCCTCTTCTTACAAAGAAGGCTGAGGGATTTCTCCCCATCCAAAGCTTTTCACAACCTGGCTTCACAACAAAGCAGCTCGGACTTGAGCTTGTCAAAGGCTTGCGGAAAGGGAGCTCAATAAGAAAGGGAAGGCACGAAACTAAAAAAGCCTATACCGACTATCAAAACTCACCATGGAACTAAGCCGCTGAGCTTCGTCAAAAGTCAATCACACATTTACTGGCTTGGCCTCATCGGGCCCAGTAAAATTACTCCCGATGGGAGCACAGTTGCCCGATGCCCTACTCGATTCATTCGGCCCCTGGCCTCGAATTTCCCTTGAAGTACCTTCGGTAGGGGAAGAGGAATGCGGCAGGAAACCCTTGTCCCTCGAAGTACCTTCGATGTGAATGGAAGATAATGGCAAGAAAGGAACCATTTTTCAAAAAATAGAGGATTTGTAAGCCGCAGGTTCGGCCGACATGTCTCTTCTGAACCTCCAAGCAGGGCACGCCCCACTGCGAGCATCATCTCCCTTTGAAGGCTCCTTTCATTTTTTATCAATCCTCGGCCCCGAGGTTGGCAATCTTTCCTCCTCCTCTCGGGGACACATCCTCATCTCGAAAAATTCTCCAACACCTGCGGCGACAGAGTTAGTGCGCTAAAAAGAAAGTATATTTCTGAAAAAACAAGCCACTAAGCACCTACCATGATGTTTTGCCTCCCATCTCCCCTTGGACAGGTTTTTCCATTTACACTTATCATAAGTCGAGCAAGCTGCCAGCTTACGAGACCATTCAGCCAGGTCAGGAACCTCGTTCGGCAGCCAAGGGATCGCTAAAGAAAATAAAAAGGAAAACATCTTTACGGAGCCCGCCTCCACTATGGAGAAAAACGATAAAACACAAGTGTACCATTTACGTGTGAAATTCCATTTTTTAGGAAATGGCTGAATATTCCAGGGATAGTATCGACTGTTCGTGCTCGAACAATTCGGCTCATCCACCCTCAATCCTCATCTTCTTTGTCATTAATGGCAAGTGACCGGGTGGATCGACGTCGCAGAGTAATCAGTCCCCGGTAATGCAAAGGCCGGTATAACCTAATGAGATGACTAAGGGTGAATTCGAGCCCGACCTTATCCGCAAAGTACCTTTTCATCAGCACTATCTTCCAAAAGGATGGGTGAGCCTGCGCCAAGGTAACCTGATACCTTCTACAAAACTCGAGCACGACCCTATCGAGAGGGCCCAATGTAAGGTACGTATATACGTTCAAAAACCCCTCGACATGGGCCATAATGCTCTCCTCCGGGGAAGGTACCTGCAACACCACCTCTTCTCCCCATCCACAGTCTTTTTTGGCTATCTCGAGATACTCCTCCCCTATTGAGGAGATAAACCTCGACGCATGCTGCAGGTAGCCCAGAACATTGGGAGGTTTCTCTAATGTAAAGTCCCTCTTCGAGACAAAGAACCTCAATATTAGCTCACAGGATGTCGGTGGTGTACCGCCAATCGAGTGCGAAACTAGGGAAGAACCCTCCTCTTCTTGGCAGGAAGATGTGGGCACAGTAGCCATGGCTATGGTAAAACAAAGAAAGGGGAAATAGAAGACTTAGGTGAAAGTTTTGAGGTAGAGGGAAATTGGCGCAAGAAAGGAGAACCCTATAGAGAAGATAGTCTCCCAATATAGCAGTATCTTTAAATAAAGGGAAAACAAGTACATATATAGAGGAGGCGGCGACTATTCGCCTGATCTGGAGACCAGCGGAGTCTAACCACGTCAGTATCATTTTTTTTTTTGGGAAGCGCGCTGGAGGGGCCACCTCGGTCACTTCATAACCATGCCACATAAATGACATTGTCTTGCAAGCTCTCGGAAGTCATCAGATCCCGAGAATTCTCGCTATTATAGGCATTGGCCCTATAGAAACTATCGGCAATTTTGAGATGGTGCCCGATCTCAAAGGCCTCGACTGCTCCAAGTATATGCCCCAAAAGGCCAATATCAGAATTCGAAGGCAAAAACATTAAAACATAGAACGCGAAATACTCGAAGCAGAAAAATTGTTATATGTCCAAAAATACGTTTACAATGGGGGAGCATTTACAAAGCCTTTCCCCAAAGAAACTCTTGCACAAAAAGGAAAAAAGAGACTACCTAAGTCTACTCTTCACCCCCACTATCCTCGAAATCATCGTTGGAGCCCTCATCTAAAGTGGCTGAAAGAGTAGATTTTTCCTCCGAGGCTCGGGCTTCCTCGATCTTAGTTGAGAGATCGGCACCCTTATCACTAACTTCCCTAAGAGCCTTCCTCTTCGCTTTCGCATGAGCACAAGCAATGGCCCGAGTCAGCTTCTGCTTGGCCTACACTAATATCTCTCGAGCTCGTTCGTTCACAGTGGTGGCATCTTTCTTATACGGGGATGCCTTTTCTTCTGCCACAGACATAGTCGACGATAGTGTGGCAGCCTCCTCCTTGGCTCTCTGCAGAAGCTCCCGGGTCGACGATAGCTCCGTCCGTAGATGGTCCCTCTTCGAGGCCACGACCCCATTTTGTCCCCTTAAATCGAGGGCCTCTGCATCCTTAGGGACTGCCTCCTCTCGAAGTTGCTCCACGAGGGCATTATTTTGCCTGACCTGCAAGGGAAAAGAAAGTTGGTAAAACTCCAAGTTACAAGGACAGAGGGCAGGTTCACAAATACAGTATCACCTACTCGGCAAGGTTATCTTTTTCTCATCACACTCCTTCTAACCTCGCTCGGAGCCTACTCAGCTCCTCCTCCTTTCGGGCAGAAGAGGTCTCCAACTCCTTTAGCCCCGATGTGATATCCTCAACCTCCTTCCTACGACATATAAGCTCATCTCACAGCTTAGAGATAGCGTGATAATACAGTTTCTTGGCCTACAACAAAACAGAAGAGTCAGAAAAATAAGGAGAAATACTTAAAGCACGAAAGGTATACATAAAAAGGTTATCACCTGCTGTTGGAGCCTCTCTGTCTCCTCGATAGCATTGGGAGCGTCGAGATAAATGTCTTTACCAACACCATCGAGGAAGTTTTCAAGCATATCTCCCCCCTCGTGAGGTCCCCTCACATTGGTGACCTTTGGGTCCTGTGCATCCCTGAATTCTCCGGGTGAGAATCAAGGACCTAAATTAAGGCCACAAAGGTCATCGATATTGCCAAAGGGCAAATACAATTCCCGAAAAGCTCCGGGCCCAAACCCTTTGGAGTCAGCAGCAACGGGTTCCTCTACAAGGACTGTACCACGTCAAGTCAGGGACTCGGGGACCATATCAGCACACTCCTCGAGGGCCTCCATACCATGGGTTCGAGCCAAATCGATCATTCCCGATTTAGCAACCTTCGGCCCAACCACCTGCAGGGCATTTGTGCCTGACCTCACCCTTTGTATCAAAAGGTACTCATCATCATCGTCGTCTTCATCCCAAGTACTGGACTTGCTCTAGAAGCTAAAGCTAAGACCTTGGAAGCAGCTCGAGGCCTGCATGATTTGGGCTTCTTTGACTCAAGAGATTCAGCATCCACCCTTTTCTTTCTCTTCCTGCCCTTATCGGGCTTAGGGGTCTCTTCCTCGCCATCGGGAGGTGGTCTCATCAGCACTCCATCGCCAAGGCCTGCACAAGCATAATAATCAAAGCTTTTCCACGCGAAAAAGATAATTGAAACATGGTAGAGTCGACAACAAAAAGGCTTACCGTGATTCTTGGCCGTCCCCCACGTTTAGCCAAGTCGGGCCATGAACGCTCGAGATAAGGGAACGAAGTATCCAATTTCCTAATCCACCCCGACAAGTCCTGGACCACTTCAGTATACCAAATGGTAGATGCATAAACAAAGGGGAGATCATTTTTGGAGAAGAAGGTAAGAAGACAGTAAAGCATGTTCAAGGGAGAGGTACTTACGCTCCATATTTCACTCATCCAGGAATGGCATCCTTTTAGACGGGATGATGTCTGAGGTCCTCACTCGGACAAACCTGCTCATCTTCCCTCGATCCTTATTCTCATCAATGCTCGAGAAAAATGACTTCGTGGATCGAGGGTGAAGCTTGATCAGACCTCAAAAGAGACGAGGGCTATATAGTCTAATCAAGTGGTCAAGGGTGAAAGTCATGCCCACGACCTTGCTGGAGAAATATCGGAGCATATAGATTATTCTCTAGAAAGATGGATTCACTTTATACTTATGACAGAAGTCGAGAATAACCGGATCTATCACCGGAGAAGAGGGATTTGAAGAATCGACGGGGCCCAAAGTGAATGGGTATGTATATACATGAAGAAAGCCCGCCTTGTGATCTGTTATGCTCTCGTTAGAACTGGAAATCTCAACCAGCACTGTCCTCTCCCATCGATAGTCGTCCCACACTTTTTGTATATTAGTCACGACGCTAATATACCAGGACACGTGTTCGCATCGGGCTGATGTAGATGAGGGTTGTAAGCACGTGATTTTTGCTTCACGGACAATCGCTCCAAAAGAAAATAAAAATAGTGACAAATGGCTTCGCTGTACGATTTTTTGATCTTTCCGGACATGTGTTGTTAGTCATTTGTGGGTCTGTCCATTTTGCATCTAGTCATTATCAAACAAAAATACAAAAAATATATGTGTCGTTAAAAGAAAATTCAAAAATATACGTATGTATGCATCGTTCGTTCTAAGCTGTGATCTAACCATTTTCTTTATTTTTTATTTTTTATTTTTTATTTTTTTTTATTTTATTCCATTTATGTGTGTTTATTGTTGTAGGCGTTACACAATATGTGTGCAAGTTTATTTTAATTATGTACCTTATTTTAGGAATTTTTGGATTAATTGTTTGAAATAAAAAGGGAAAGAAAATCTGATTGGGCCCCAAAACGAGGCCCAAAACCAAAACATTGATCCACCCCAAGACGAGCCTGCCCAAGCACGGACTCAAACGACGTCGTATCGGCATCCCCATTTGAAGCCGTTGATCTGATTCAAAGGAACGGTCCAGATCAGGCTGTTCAACTCACCTGAAACGACGCCGTTTCAGGCAAATCAATCTGAGCCGTCCGTCCAGGCCAATCCAACGGCTTAGGACCTCTTTCAGCAACCCATTCTCACACCCGACCCAAATAACCGGTCTGACCCAACCCCTCACTTAAACCAAACGACCCCGTTTAACTACCAAACGACCCCGTCTCATTTCTCACCCTCAGATCCAAGCCGTTGAGATCATCTGATCTAACGGCTCAGATCCAATCCCATAGACCATATATAAACCTTCCCTTACACCCCACGCCCCCTATACCAGCACCCCATCCCTTCGTCCCCAAGATCAAACCTGAAACCCCAAACCCTAGCAAGCCGCCCTAGTCTCCCTCGCCATTAAAGCCGGCGGCACGAACGCCGGGGGCCACCTCCTGAACACCCTAAGACCACCGCACTCTCCTGAACATGGATCTACTATCCATTTGCCTCGAATCACTTTCGTTCGTCTCGAATCTTCATTTGAAGATTTGAGTCGAACCCGGACCTATGCCAAGTTACCCAATCTTCATACCAGACACTCCCCCGACCCTCCTCGTGACCAAACCAAGCTTGGTTTGGTCCGAATCTACACACAACTCCTAAAAAATCAGATCTGGAGATCCAAAACCTAGAACACTAATAGCCTTGGAATCCGGTCGGTCTTAACAAAGGTTTGAGGTTTAATGGATCTTAACCAAGGTGTTCTCATGTGAGAACACCCTGGTTAAAATTTGTTCGGCCTCAAAGGGTCAAAGCTAAGTCGAATTTGGGACAGTTTGGTTTAAACTCTTTCAGTAAGTTTTCTTTCTCTTTGTTTTAGTTTTGATTGAATGGTTAGCATGCTTTGTTGTGCCTGTTTGTTATTGTGTGATGTTTTCTTAATTTCTCCCGTCTCTGTCAAAGACCTTTTATTTGGTCGTTTGATTTTCTATGTGTGCTCTGATTATACTCTGTGATATACATGTTCGTCAATTAGATTAGTCGTCAAAAGAGTTTAATTCATATAGGTTCCCAGTGTTTGAACAAAGTTGTCTGAAGTTATTTAGGACTATATACGTGTTGTTTATATGAACGATTGATTGTTATGTGTTACGATTAATATAGTCGAGTCGATATATGTCATCAATTAGTTTCAGTCGTTAATGGTAACAACTTGATTCGTGTTGTTTATTTCTGCTGTGATCGTATTTGAATCCCATTAGGAACTGAATTGAATTGCCAATTGAGCTTGTTCAAATTGAATTAAAGAACATCTAGGGGGAGGGTTATAATGGCAGCTCAGACTTGGATTTTAAAATACGATGCCATGTTTATTTAGTTTAGACAGTCTGGGCAGCATGTGTATGGTTAGCTTTAGGGAATTAAAATAATTGGACAGCATGTGATGTCAGATTATATTCCTGCTGCCCATACTTTGGGTTAAATAAATAAGGGTCTAGGACACTTTAAAAAAAGAGGAGAGAGGGGCTGACAGGGATTTCATGGGAGTTTTGGTTATTTAAAATAAGTGGGTGGAAAAACAACGAAAAGGGGGGAATTTTGAGTTGTCAAAATAGACTGTTAAAGTATTAAGGTTAGGCTATAAAAGAGGGGGGCCTTCGATTAGAAAGGGGGAGGATTTTGGAGTCTTGAGGTTGGAATTTTTAGTCTTGAGAAAGGTTTTGTGAGTTTAAAGAAAAGACTGAAAATAGAAGAGAGTTTCAGTAAAACATTGTAACCAAACACTGTCTGAGAGTTATATAAGAGTTCATATTGGTCAAGCTGTCTTGGCCAAGTTCAGTTTTCTTTAGCACTGACTGAGCTGTTTCTGGTTGTTGAATTGGTAGTGTGGCTGCATTGAATACTCTGTTATTGCTGTTTATTTCATCACTCTTTCCTGGGATTTGCTCGTTTGGTACACAACTATCTGTTGGTTCTTTTGTTCTGGGAAATACTGCTGGTTGTCTGTGGACTGTAGAAAACACTTGTGGTTGTTGGTTGTTGCTGTGTGTCTGCTGCTGCTGTTGTTTGTGGCACACTACTCAACTGATTATTCCCTTTCTTCCTTTCCTTTCTATACCAGGTACACACCCAATACACTGTCAGATGTAGCTGGAAATTTGAGCATGAATGTAAATGAAAGACCTGAAGAATGTTTTTTTTATATACATAGTTTGTTACCTTAAATATCATGTAATGTAGAAAATTTTATGCTTGTTTTGGATGCTGGAGATAGCCTTCAGGCCTAATAACTGTCAATGAATGGTAGTTGAATGTTAGATTGTGTATATAGGATGGTGATAAGAGTATGCCCAAGGCAATAGGTTGTATCTCAGATTTAGTGCAATAGTGTAGTATAAGCATGTAATGTATGCCAAGCATGAAAATCGTACACTGTAAATTAATTTCTTTCCTTTCCAATAAATATTCCATATATAACTGCTAAAACCCTGTTTTTTTTTTAGATAAAGAACACGGTTTACAATCTCAACCCCACGAGGGTCGAGCCCGGGTCAAAACAGACCCGGCAGACTCGCATCGAACAAGCAGTGGCCCAGGTCTGGCCAATCACGCTTGGGCTGGATTTGGGCCCGTGGTTACTTGTTCGGCTGACTGTGCATGCAGCCCCGTTTCGGATTTTTAAGCCTTTCTGAATGTTGTTACAAACAACTTCAAACATGTAATTAATTAGGACTATCTACTGTTTTCAATTGATAGGGACAAACACGTCAAGAAACATAGTTGCTATAGGATATCCTTTTAAAATAAGAACGAGATGAGCCTCGACGGAAATAATCAAAACGCGCAGATGCGGGGCCCTTGTTAGATGTATATTATCGAAGCATTTAGTTTCCAGGACGGGTTGTTTAGCAAATCTCACAACCCTCCTAAAATAACAATACGTTAGACTCTTTAGGATGCGCCTTAATAAATCTTACCTTCTTAAACTCGGGTGCACATGTATGTGACCCAAATCCAATTCTCAACGGAGTCGAAATGTGTTTCTAATCACGGGTACATTGATTGTGACGTGGTTCGAGATGCATGTCCATGACGTTGCAAATTCATTTTTAAAAAATAAGAATGAGATGAGCCTCGCCAAATAAAAATACAAATTGCGGGGCCCTCAGTAAATATTTGCTTTAAAATGGTTTAGAATTCAGGATGGACCGTTTAGTAGAATTCCATGGTCCTACTCAAAAAATAAATACGCTAGTCGCTTTAGGCGCGCCTTTAATAATTTAATTTCCTCAAACTCGGGTGCGCATTGATGTGATCCAAATCCAAATCTCAACGGAGTCAAAGTGTGTCGACGACCACGGGTACATTGATTGTAACGCGGTCCGAGATACATTTTCACAACGTTGTAATTCTTGATAAAAACAGTAAACGATAAAAGCGGTTGAAAGTTAAATTTTGCACATAAGTTCACACAATTGTATAAAATCAGATAATCAAGCCGAATATAACAGTTGAGCGACCGTGCTAGAACCACGGAACTCGGGAATGCCTAACACCTTCTCTCGGGTTAACAGAATTCCTTATCCGGATTTCTGGTACGCAGACTGTAAGATAGAGTCATTATTTTCCTCGATTCGGGATTAAATTGGTGACTTGGGACACCCTAAATCTCCCAAGTGGCGACTCTGAAATAATTAAACCAATCCCGTTTCGATTGTCCTTTAATTGGAAAAAATTCCCCTTGCACCCCCTCGGGTGCGGAAAAAGGAGGTGTGACAGCTCTGGCGACTTTGCTGGGGAATTGTGAACCCAGAACCACTGGTTCAGGGTTCAAGAATTTGAGCTTCGAATAATTGTTATATTTGGCTTTATTATCTGATCTTTATTACACGTTTTTGCATAACGTGCTAAATGTTGTCTTTTACCGCTTTGATATTATCTGAACTGTATATAAACTGTGCCGAAACCTTTCTCTTCTTACCTCCGGGGAGAAGCTCGCTGGTCGAGACTCCCTATTCTGTTAGTGTCAATACCTGAAATAAGAAAGAGGTCGGACAAGTTACAAAGCCGGACGATCTCGCGGGTCCCCGGTACGTAGCCCCCTCCTCGACTCGAGTTGTCCGCTCGGGTACACAGTCTAGAACAAATACCCAGGTTACGAACCTAAAATAACTTGACTTCATGCCGGATCCCTAGTAGGAACGCTTATTTGCATCATGTTGCATTTGACTTAGGGGACTCAACACAGGGGTTGGGTCCGTCTAGGACAGGCAGCCTGAAACGAAAAAGACCACCCTGCTGCATCCTGTTTGTGTTGTGCATTTATTTGCTTCGGTTCCGCATGCTGACCGGTTCCTAAAAAATATATATATATATATATAATAACAATAATAAATATTTTCTTTAGCCTTTATCTCTTTTCAAAATAATAAAAATACTTATTTCTAGGTTTATTTGATTTTTCTCTATTTATGATATGCCCGAACTACGCCGGTTTGATTCTCACCGGATGTGAGATACGTAGGCAACCCTCGTCGGGTTCAACCCCCATTTTTGCTAAAATAGCCAAAATTAATGGAAAAAAAAAAATGCGTTTCAAACTTTTTTAAAAAAAAAAAAAAGAAAAGCCACCTTTGGGTCTTGTTTAGCATCTTGTCCAGTAGACTCACACAGCCTTAAGATCTTCGTCCCCGAAATGTTTAAAGGTCGTGTTCAAAACTTGATCCCTTCTGTAAAATATTTTGGGTCAAGTCATTTTTGTTAAAATCACCTTGATAAATGTGCAGGATGAGCACGATGCAAAATGAACATTTTTCAATAATGACCAAAATCCCTGCCAAGTTACGGCTATGGTGGAATGATCTAGGTGTTGAAGGACAAAATGAGGTTAAGAAATATCTGAAAGGTCTTGTGGGTCTGTTGGAAATCCAGCCTCGGGGAGATATCATAAGAGCTTTGGTTACCTATTGGGACCCGGCGCACAATGTTTTCCATTTCTCTGATTTTGAGCTCACCCCGACTTTGGAAGAAATGGCCGGATACATCGGGAATACTGAACTTCCCTTGAGGGAAAAATACTTGGTCGCCCCAAGAGTCGTCACGGTACATCGGTTCCTAGATTCATTGAAAATACCTAGAACAGTCCACAACCCGGATCTGGTAGCCGGATTTTGTACTCCATGCTTCATATATGATAGGTACGGTCACGAGGGGGGATTCAATAATCCAGTCAACAAACTGTGTAGCAAAGGTATTCGTCAGAAGCGGGACAAACACAGACGGGTAGCCTTCATGATGATATTCCTGGGCCTTCTGGTATTTCCAAGGAAAGACGGAAACATTGATTTGAAGATATCCGGGGTCGTCAGCACTTTACTCACGCAAAGTGACAGTACTCTCGCGCCTATGGTGGTGTCCGACATCTTTCGAGCTCTTACAGCTTGTAAAGCTGGGGGAGATTTCTTCGAAGGTTGTAACTTGCTCCTACAGATATGGATGTCCGAGCACCTCGGCCATCATTCCGAGATTTTGAGCCATGGTTCCCCGGAAAAGACCTGCATAGAAGAATCTTACACGAGAACCGAAGAGATCAACTTGCCCAAAGGAGTCCTGGCATGGACCTCGTTCTTTCAAGCTCTTACTGCCAGCCAAATACAATGGACGTTGGGATGGTTGCCTGTTGATGAGATCCTGTATATGTGTGCAGCTAAAACTCATTTCTTACTAATGGGGCTTAAGAGCATTCAACCTTATGCACCCTGCCGAGTTTTAAGACAGTTTGGAAGATGCCAGACAGTACCTCATGAGGAAGATCTTAGCACTCAAGCACTTGAGATAAGTCCCGACGGACAGTTTCCAGAAGCGAAAATCCGCCAAGTCTGGAGCGAGTGTCAATATTTGAAATCAGATACTTGCGTACGAGATCGAGCCAAAGGTGAGACGGCACCAGGTTACATCGCGTGGTATAGAAGGGAACTTGAGCATGAAAGGCCGGCTAAGAGACCCCACATCCTGAATTTCACTGAAACATCGCAAAAAAAATGGGATTGGCTAGCAAAAGAAAGAGGCTATTGCGCCGAAATCAGCAGGTTGAAACAACAAGTGGAAAGCTTGAAATATGAGCACAATGTGCAGGCTGCTGCCAATCTGGGAGAGCGGAACAGGTTAATTCAGGAAAACAAAATGCTCAGATCCCAGATCCAACAGATAAGGATGAATGCGGATGAACAGCCAAGGCGTCGATCAGACGAGCAGCTGATAAAAAGGCTAAAAGGTGAAATCAGGGAATGGCAAGATGGTTTGGAGAAATCCGAAAACGTCATAGCAGAGCTCAGGGCACAGTGGGATACACGAGTAGATAAGCATCGCCGATGCTTGAACCAAGTGAAACATGACCACGAGAAGACTGTTGCCAAAACAAAGAGAGAGATGGCTACACTTAAGTTTAAAGCAGTTAAGCGGGCCAGGGATTTCCAATTGGAGAGTAGATATTGTTACGACCTGTTGGCCCAAATGAAGACAGAAGTACGGCAGCTGAAGAATCAGCATATACAAGACTCACAGGTATTCAAGACGTACAGTGATCAGATAAGACACCTACTCATAGAGAAGAAACAAACCAGAGATAAGATCAGGGCCGTTGCCCATGCCATCGTCAGACGGTGTCGGCGGTGTGAAAACATGACCTGCGTTACCGTTCTCCCAGCAGTGATGGGTTATGTCAAACAGACCATGCACGAGTTGGAGCAGCTCGAAAGAGATCTCGCACCTAGAACCGCGAAAAGGCTGAACGATGCCGCGCGGATCCCTAAGTTGGAAAATTAACCTCTGGTCGAGTCTTGTTTTAGTTGAGCTTTGATGCTTTCCCATATGTTGTTTTCTATTTTTCTTTCAATCAAATAGGGTCAAAGAACCGTGAAGTCTGTACTGTTGCTATTTTGTTTGAAGTAATGTGTAATAGCAAATTTTGATAAATTAAGTGACTCCGGAAGAATTTCTATGTGTCTTTATTTTGAGGCAGAACTACGCCTGGTCTGATTCACGCGGGGACGTGATACGTAGGCAATCCCCATAAGATTCGACCGCTTTTAATAAAGAAAGAAAATAAAGTACATAATAAAATAAAACACAGAGTTCCCAAAATACTTTAAAAGGACGAACGAGCAAACCGGGATGACGCATGTTGTTTGAAGCAAAGCATGTAGGAACGGTTAACTGCATAGGTGCATTACATCCTCTATGTGTTATGGTCAAATCTGTTAAACTCTAACGCTAACGAAGTTTGTTATTGTCTGATTCAGACAAGTTAGTTGTTAAAGAACTCTGGCAACACACTCCTACCAAACCAGATCTAAAGGACCAGTAGCAAAAAGCATGACTACTTCAGAGAATAGTAATGAGGAAGAAAGGCCAATGAGCCAATTGCTAAAAGAAGCGATGGAAAAGATTGAAAGGATGGGACTAGAGATGAATGCAATGCAGCTAGCCCTAGCCAAAACACAAAAGAGCCCTGAGACACTGGGACACATGCCGGAATACCCTCACTCTGGCCCTTCCACAAGTCGTCCAAATCCCCTTTATCATCAAGAAAGAAGCCCTCGTGATTCCCAAGCTCTACCACCCCATCAACCTCTCCCAACACCCAATATTCCCATTTTTGTGGGACCAACATCGGCCCCTTTGCAAAGGACGACCAGTGAGCCATTGTTTCAGGCTCACGATACACAATACTATCCCCCTGAGCCTACATTTCATGCACCCGAGCCTCAAGCTTAGAATCCACATGTGGAAGTGCCGGCAGAGATTGAAAAGCCGGCTAAGGCCCCTGAACAGGATGAAGTGCTGAGAAAGTTCAAAAGCCTGGAGCAGTCCTTCAGGAACTTGCACGGGCTAGGCAATCAAGTCAGCGTAGCATACAAAGATCTGTGCCCTTTCCCAGACGTCCAACTCCCGGCTGGGTTCAAAATGCCTAAGTTTGATTTATATGAAGGGCACGGTGATCCCATGGCGCATTTGTGGGGATTCTGTAGCAAGATGAGAGGGGCAGGCGGCAAGGATGAGCTGTTGATAGCTTATTTCGGCCAAAGTTTGAGCGGATCTGCACTAGAATGGTATACCAGGCAGGATTCCAGCAAGTGGTACACGTGGGATGATCTGGCGCAGGCTTTTGCAGGTCATTTCCAGTACAATCTCGAGATAGTCCCTGACCGTCTCACATTATTGAGAACTGGGAAGAAACCCGGGGAAAGTTTTCGCGAGTTCGGGTTCCGCTGGAGAGAACAAGCAGCTAGAGTCGATCCTCCCATGAGAGAGAGGGAGATGGTGGACTATTTTTTACAGACACTAGATCCAACCTACTTTGGTCACTTGGTGGCAACGGTTGGAAAATCTTTCAACGAGGTGGTCAAGATAGGGGTCATGATAGAAGAGGGTTTGAGGTCTGACAAGATCTTGAACTATTCGGCACTCAAGGCCACAACCCAGGCCATTCAAAACGGCACGGGAGGTGCATTGAGAAGAAAGAAAGAAGAGGTTGCCACGATTGAGGCAGGCAGTTAGTCCAGGGCTGGCAGGCCACACTACAACCAAACCAGACCTCACAGGTCAGAATACCCATACAGCCCACCACAAAATTTCTATCCACCTCGAGAACCACATTGTTCCGTACACCAAGCCCAGGCATACACTCAGCCTCCGGTTCGCCCACAATGGCGTGCACCGGCCCCCCACAACACATACCCAGCTCCACACAATAACTACCCACCGCAAAACACCTACCCTCCACCAAGGGCATATAGAAACCCTTCAGGGATAGGCTTTCGGGGAAATCCAGATGCTAGGAATGACAGGTTGCGGAAGCAGAGAACCTTCACGGAGCTGGGAGAAACCTACACCGCTTTGTTCCACAAGCTGCGGCAATTGGGTTTGGTTAGTCCTGTCCAGACTCGAGAACCAAATCCCCCACCTCAGAATTTGGATCGATCAATCAGTTGTGAATACTGTTCAGGGATGCTCGGGCATGATACCGAGAAGTGCTGGAAATTAAGGCATGCCATACAAGATCTTATTGACACCAATAAGATCGAGGTCCAGACACCAGAAGCTCCTAACATCAACCAGAACCCACTGCCAGCGCACCACGAAACTCACATGATTGAGTTGGTGTGTGAAGGAGGAGAATTGAGAAAACCTTCACAAACAGTGATGATGATCCAAGCTGCCCTGAAAGAAGTCTCAACCAGTGGAGGAACGAGTGTACAGTCGCAGGGAGAAGGCATCAAGCCAGTAGTGATATTAGGAAAGAGCCCATCCGCCATAACAAGCAAACCCGAGCCAAGCAAGTTGGTAGTACCCGGGATCCCGCCCACACCGGCGGTCGTGTTGAAAGGGGTATGTAGAGAACGGGTGACCATAAAGCCTGTGGTCCAGCTGCCGATGATTGACAGTAGGGCTGTGCCTTGGAAATATGAAAAGGCAGTGGTGTTGTACAAAGGAAAACAGGTGGAATAAGTCAGTTGTAAAGCGCAAGGGCTGACTCGATCAGGTCGATGTTTTGCTCCGGTGGAGCTAAGAAGGACCAACCCAGTTGCAACCAAGAAACCTGTGTCCGAAGAAGAGGCTGAAGAGTTCCTGAGGAAGATGAAAGTACATGACTATTCTGTGGTCGAACAGCTGAGAAAAACACCGGCCCAGATCTCATTGTTGTCGTTACTGATCCATTCTGAGGAGCATCGTCGGGCCCTGTTGAAGATATTGAACGAGGCTCATGTACCCAGTGAGATTTCTGTAAACCACCTGGAAACCATTGCCAGCAAAATTTTCGAGGTGAACAGGGTAACATTCTCAGATGATGACCTGCCAGTGGAAGGTACGGAGCACAATAAAGCTCTATACCTAGCCTTCAAATGTGAAGACTCAGTGGTAACTCGAGTATTGGTGGATAACGGCTCAAGCGCCAACATTTGTCCATTATCCATTCTGGACCAGTTAAAGATCGACCGCGGAAGAATCCGCAAGAATAGCATCTGTGTCCGAGGGTTTGACGGAAACGGAACAGCCACTGTAGGGGATGTTGTACTGGAACTGACCATTGGTCCAGTCCTGTTTACCATGGAATTCCAGGTGTTAGATGCCACAGTTTCTTATAACCTGCTGTTAGGACGACCCTGGATTCATGCAGCCAAAGCGGTGCCTTCCACCCTACATCAGATGGTGAAGTTCGAGTGGGAAAGACAAGAGGTCGTGTTACACGGCGAGGATACAACGTGCACCATGGGCGGAACCATTGTACCTTTCATAGAGACCGCTGATGACAAAGGTCCTTGGGTCTACCAGATTTTCGATACAGGGTCGGCCAACAAAATTTCTGAAGGAGAAATCATCCCGCACCCTAGGGTGGCTGCCGCAACAGTCATGATGGTCTCGGAAATGCTGGGTAACGGATTTGTGCCGGGAAAAGGCCTGGGAGCCGAGCTTCAAGGGATTGTCCAACCTGTCTCCCTTCCTAAAAATCTGGAAACTTTCGGGTTGGGGTTCAAACCAACCGCGGCAGATAGGAAGCAAGCGCGAAAAATGAAGAAGAGGGTTTGGTTTCTGCCTAACCCAGTGCCACGCCTCTCAAGGTCTTTTGTCAAAGCGTGTGCCAAGGGGTCGCCGGTCCCAAAGATTCGAGGACCTTTGATCGGTATAAATGAAGACCTGAATCAGAGTTTTGAGAGGCTATTCGAGGATGTCAGTATGGTGGAAGCTGGAGAAGGTTCTAGCAGAGCAGAGATACAGTTTTTGGGGCCTGAGGCCAAGACCAACAATTGGACAGTTACTCCTCTTCCTGTCCGAGGGGAGTCTTGGTAGTAGGCTTTGATTTATGTTTTGTGTGTTTTGTTTTGTCCGGATTATTCAAGGGTGTAATCCAAATTTTACTTTCGTTTTGTAAAAGTGTGAACCCTTTTATCCCGTAAGCTTAATAAAGTTCTTTTCTTTTGTTCCATTTTAATTTTGTTTTGTTCTTTTTCTTTCTGAACAGTTCTCTTTTTACTGGTCCTATTGACATGGCATGCACAGCGGATTTTTGACCTAGTCTAATAAATCAATCTGAATCTGACTCAATGATGCAAGAGGTCGTTTGTGATGATGAATCTGAATGTGACGAAGGGGAAGCCTTCGAAGAGATAAACCGAGAACTGTGCCAATTTGAAGAGAAACCCAAGCCTAACCTAAATGACACTGAGGCTGTGAACCTAGAAGACGCTGATAACGTCCAAGAAACCAAAATTAGTATCCACATTGAGCCGAGTGTCAGAGAAGAATTGATCGAAACCCTCATGGAATTCAAAGATGTTTTTGCATGGTCATATGACGATATGCCTGGATTAAGCACCAATTTAGTGGTTCACAAATTGCCCACTGACCCGGCATACCCTCCGGTCAAGCAAAAACTAAGGAAATTTAAAACAGAAATGAGTGTAAAAACCAAAGAAGAGGTGATTAAGCAGTTGCAGGCAAAGGTCATTCGGGTCACTCGATATCCTGAGTGGTTGGCCAATGTGGTACCAGTCCCCAAAAAGGATGGAAAAATCAGGGTATGCGTCGACTACCGCAACCTCAACAAAGCAAGTCCCAAGGACAATTTTCCGTTACCCAACATTCATATCCTGATCGATAATTGCGCTGGGCGCGAGATCGGATCCTTTGTGGATTGCTATGCGGGTTATCATCAGATCCTAATGGACGAAGAGGATGCTGAGAAGATAGCGTTTATTACGCCATGGGGAACCTACTGCTATCGGGTAATGCCGTTCGGTTTAAAGAACGCCGGGGCAACGTACATGCGAGCGATGACTGCTGTGTTTCATGACATGATACACAAGGAAATCGAAGTGTACGTCGATGATGTGATCATCAAATCTTGGCATCAGGAGGACCATGTAGCAGACTTAAGGAGATTTTTCCAAAGACTCCGGAGGTATGATATCAAGCTTAACCCGTCCAAATGCGCATTCGGGGTTCCATCAGGAAAGTTGTTAGGATTCATCGTCAGTCGACGGGGGATTGAGTTAGACCCATCCAAAATTGAATCCATCCGAGATTTGCCACCGCCAAGGAACAAAACAGAGGTAATGAGTTTGCTGGGTAGACTCAATTACATCAGCAGGTTCATCGCTCAACTCACAGCGACTTGTGAACCCATATTTCGGCTGCTGAAAAAGGATGCTGCGGTAGGTTGGACGGCAGAGTGTCAGGAGGCTTTCGACCAAATCAAAGGGTATCTGTCTAATCCACCCGTATTGGTCCCGCCTAAGCCCGGGAAGCCCTTAATTCTTTACCTGACGGTCTTGGAAAATTCATTTGGTTGTGTACTGGGGCAACATGATGACACGGGAAGGAAGGAGCAGGCCATCTACTATCTTAGCAAGAAATTCACAGTACATGAGGTCAAGTACACCCAACTCGAGAAAACATGTTGCGCCCTAACTTGGGTAGCTCAGAAGTTGAAGCACTACCTGTCTTCATATACTACTTATCTCATATCCCGTTTGGACCCATTGAAATATATCTTTCAGAAACCTATGCCCACGGGAAGGTTGGCAAAATGGCAAATTCTGCTCACGGAGTTTGATATCGTCTATGTAATAAGGACGGCCATGAAAGCCCAGGCGCTGGCAGACCATTTGGCAGAAAATCCCGTTGATGAAAAATACGAGCCCTTAAGAACGTATTTTCCTGACGAAGAGGTAATGCATACAAATGAGTTGGAATTACCTGAGGAACCGGGTTGGAAGCTTTTCTTCGATGGAGCTGCAAACGCAAAAGGGGTTGGAATAGGAGCAGTACTCATTTCTGAAACAGGACGGCATTATCCTGTTACAGCTCAACTACGCTTCTATTGCACCAACAATATGGCCGAGTATGAGGTTTGCATTCTGGGTCTGCGCTTGGCTGCTGACATGGATGTCCAAGACGTCTTGGTCTTGGGAGACTCGGACCTCTTGGTACATCAAATTCAGGGTGAATGGGAAACACGAGATCTAAAGCTCATATCATACCGACAATGCTTGCATGATCTGAGCAAGCAATTTCGATCGGTGAAGTTCAAACACATCCCGAGAGTTCACAATGAGGTTGCGGATGCCTTGGCCACCTTAGCATCAATGTTGCACCACCCTGACAAAATGTATGTTGATCCTCTACACATCCAGGTCCGTGATCAGCACGCCTACTGCAATGCCATAGAAGAAGAGGCAGATGGCAAACCCTGGTTTCATGATATCAAGGAATACCTCAGAATGGGGATATATCCAGAACATGCCTCTGGAGACCAAAAGAGAGCCCTTCGGCGTTTGTCGAGTGGTTTCTTCTTCAGCGGAGGAGTATTGTACAAAAGAACCCCGGATTTGGGATTGTTGAGATGCATAGATGCCAATCAAGCAACGACGGTTATGGCAGAGGTACATGCTGGAGTTTGTGGGCCACACATGAGCGGATATGTATTGGCAAGAAAGATCCTTCGAACAGGGTGTTATTGGCTCACCATGGAACACGATTGCATCACATTTGTGAGGAAATGCCATCAATGCCAGATACATGGAGATTTGATTCATTCTCCGCCAACACAGTTACATACGATGTCAGCACCCTGGACGTTTGTGGCATGCGGCATGGATGTCATTGGGCCCATCGAGCCGGCAGCATCCAACGGTCATAGGTTCATTCTCGTGACCATTGATCACTTCACCAAATGGGTTGAGGCTAAAACCTTCAAATCAGTAACCAAGAAGGCAGTGGTGGACTTTGTTCACTCCCATATCATCTGCAGATTTGGGATCCCAAAAGTGATCATCACGGATAACGGTGCAAATCTTAATAGCAGCTTGATGAGAGAGGTATGCAAACAATTCAAGATTACACACCGCAATTCCACCCCATATCGTCCCAAGGCGAATGGAGCAGTCGAAGCAGCCAATAAGAATATCAAGAAGATACTGCGAAAAATGGTGGAAGGGTCCAGACAATGGCACGAGAAATTACCCTTTGCTTTGTTGGGTTTACCGCACTACCGTCCGAACTTCCACAGGCGCAACTCCTTATTTGTTGGTGTATGGAACTGAGGCCGTAATACCAGCGGAGGTCGAAATTCCGTCCCTCCGAATTGTCGCCGAAGCCGGGATTAATGATGATGAATGGGTCAAAGCTCGATTGGAACAGTTGAGCCTGATAGATGAGAAAAGATTGGCAGCAGTGTGCCATGGTCAACTGTACCAGAAGAGAATGGCAAGAACATATAATAAGAAGGTGCGCCCCAGGAAGTTTGAAGTAGGGCAGCAGGTGTTGAAGAAGATCCTCCCACATCAGGTCGAGGCAAAAGGCAAATTCGCCCCAAATTGGCAAGGGCCTTATATCGTGACCAGAGTATTGTCCAACGGTGCTTTGTGTTTGACAGATGTCGAAGGTAGATGTGTCGACATGGCTATTAATTCAGATGCAGTCAAGCGATATTATGCGTGATTTATTTAATTATGGCAATTTTTGGTTTATTTGTTTGTATTTGGCATTTATTGGATAATGAGATGACGGAGGCAATTCTTTCTTCTATCCAAACACTTTTTAACCCTTGTTTCCCCCTTTGAGCCTTAAGTTATTCTTTCATACCCCTCTTTTGGAATCACTAATGGAAAAGACATGGAAAAAAAAAAGAAAAGAAAGGAAAAGAAAAGAAAAAGAAAAAGAAAAGGAAAAGAAAATGAAAAGAAAGAAAAGAAAAATAAAGGAATATAAAACCGTGGGAACTACGTTTGACCTGATTCCTCAAAGAAGATACGTAGGCGCCTCACGGCTCGGTCATAGTATACATCATAGCGAATATAGGATGCATAATGTACATAGTGTGCATAATAGGCACAGCGTGCGTAACGCACATAGCGCAACATAAGTGTAAAAAATAAATTCCCCAAGCAAGAAAACTGGGGCAGAAGTTATGTTTTAAATTCCAACAAAGGTTTGATTCCAAAAGTTGTAGCACATCACCCATCAAATTATTTTCATTTTTCATAGCCTTTCTTTAACTCCACACCAAAACCAACATCAACGTCCCAAAGACCTCCCGATCAATGTTCAAGAGATGTCGAGTCAGGCAAATAAGACCGAGAATAATACACCGATCCCCAACAAAGAAGAGGATCGTAAGACTGGGAATGAATTGATGGTCAAAGGAATCTCCGGAAGAGAGGGTCGTATCTACAACGCCCCGATTCCTCGAAAGAAATAAAATGAGAGAGTCTTATCGGTGAAAACCTTCACAGGCACTGAGAGGTGATGTAAGATGAGGGATATGAAATGAGAGAGTCTTATCGGTGAAAACCTTCACGGGCACCGAGAGGCGATGTAAGATGAGGGATATGAAATGAGAGAGTCTTATTGGTAAAAACCTTCACAGGCACCATAAGGCGCCGAGAGATGAGAGAAAAGAGAGAGTCTCATTAGTGAAAACCCCTCGAAGGGCACTATGAGGCGACAAGACAGATCAACAAAAAACGACCACATTTGCAACGAAATGGACAGTCATTTATCATCCCCAGCAAGTCAGACCATCGGGCAAATCGATTGATACAAATAGACTGGGTCGGGAATCTATGGTGTACGTCATGATCACGGGGACCAATCATGTCCTCCAGATAAGTTCTTCTGAGTTTCTTCTCCCCACCAAATATGGGTTCAGGAAGATTTTCTCCCTCTAGCTTTTATTTTCTCTTCCTAAAATTTGTCTTGAAAAGAATTTTTCAAAGCTTACTACCAGAAACCGGAGGGGAATTCACCCAATGCAAGGATCGTGCCCGGCAATTTTGGAAGAAGTGAGCTCCTAAAGGGAGTGGTTTCGGGAGTTAAAAGCAGACTCCCATAGAATATGCTTCAAGAGAAAGCGGAAAGGGGGATTAATTGAAAGCCAATCCCCAGCAGGCTAGAGGCCCCCAGCAGGCAACTCTGCCCACTAATCAATTATGGGACATAGAGCAAGAAAAGTGAAGAAAGGAAAAATCATCCGCCAGAAAGGCACCCTCTACCACCACGATGAAAACTAATTAAATCCTTTTGTCTGCTACAGGAAAACAAAGGATTGATGATGGCAGCAAGATGCAACGCCAGGGAAGTCACCAAAACCGGGGCAGAAAATTTTCTGCCGATTGTCGAAAATTTTCTCGGAAGAACGGGGAAGCAATTTTAATACATTTAAGTTCTAGGTCGCCCACCAGTATAATGCGGGAATACATTTAAGTTCTAGGTCGCCCACCAGTATAATGCGGGAATACATTTAAGTTCTAGGTCGCCCACCAGTATAATGCGGGAATACATTTAAGTTCTAGGTCGCCCACCAGTATAATGCGGGAATACATTTAAGTTCTAGGTCACCCACCAGTATAATGCGGGAATACATTTAAGTTCTAGGTCGCCCACCAGTATAATGCGGGAATACTTTTAAGTTCTAGGTCGCCCACCAGTATAATGCGGGAATACATTTAAGTTCTAGGTCGCCCACCAGTATAATGCGGGAATACTTTTAAGTTCTAGGTCGCCCACCAGTATAATGCGGGAATACATTTAAGTTCTAGGTCGCCCACTCAGTATAATGCGGGAATACATTTAAGTTCTAGGTCGCCCACCAGTATAATGCTGGAATACATTTAAGTTCTAGGTCGCCCACCAGTATAATGCGGGAATACATTTAAGTTCTAGGTCGCCCACCAGTATAATGCGGGAATACATTTAAGTTCTAGGTCGCCCACCAGTATAATGCGGGAATACATTTAAGTTCTAGGTCGCCCACCAGTATAATGCGGGAATACATTTAAGTTCTAGGTCGCCCACCAGTATAATGCGGGAATATATTTAAGTTCTAGGTCGCCCACCAGTATAATGCGGGAATACATTTAAGTTCTAGGTCGCCCACCAGTATAATGCGGGAATACATTTAAGTTCTAGGTCGCCCACCAGTATAATGCGGGAATACATTTAAGTTCTAGGTCGCCCACCAGTATAATGCGGGAATACATTTAAGTTCTAGGTCGCCCACCAGTATAATGCGGGAATACATTTAAGTTTTAGGTTGCCCACCAGTATAATGCGGGAATACTTTTAAGTTCTAGGTCGCCCACCAGTATAATGCGGGAATACATTCAGCTCTAGATTTTGGAATCAGTCACCCCACCTGAAGACGGAAGGGTACAACAGAGATCCCCAAACAGGAAACAATAAAATCCCCAGCGCCAAGAAGCAGAAGTCTGCCAAAGCAGTGCACATTCAAAAGGAAGAAGGAACGCGTCTCAGAAGAAGCAGTTCGGAACGTTATAGCATGCCCAACATAACAATTTTGATGAAAAGCCATACCACCAAAGAAATAATTGAAAGGCATGAAGAAGAGGGCATGTTCCCAGCGGATCAAGCAAAGTGATGAAAACTGGCATTCAAACGTCAGCAAAGGACCAGCATCATCTCCCAAAGTCACAAGATAAAGGCATCGGAGGAAAGCGTTAGCCGACAAGAAAGCAAGGCAACAAGAACAAGTTGAAGATGGATAAGATTTCATGATCCTCAGTCTAGCTTAGCTTCTTGTTTTTCCTTTTAGAGCAATGTAACAGGGAGATCGGTTGAGCAGTAGCATCTTACAGCAGCATACAACAGCGCACAACAACAGCAAACACTACGGTCACACGGTAGTCCCAGCTACCAAAATTTCCCGAACTACATTGACCTGATTCCTGTTCAGCCCAGGATATGTAGGAAACCTTTCAAGCAAAGGTTCGGTCAAATCTTTTTCAAAAAATGCTTCACACGGAGTAATTCGGACGGGCAAAAATTGCTCGCTTTATCTTTGCGCGAAAACCCTTCGTGTCTTCGCGCAAAGAGGGGCAGCTGTAAGCATGTGATTTTTGCTTCACGGACAATCGCTCCAAAAGAAAATAAAAATAGTGACAAATGGCTTCGTTGTACAATTTTTTGATCTTTCCGGGACATGTGTTGTTAGTCATTTGTGGCTCTGTCCATTTTGCATCTAGTCATTATCAAACAAAAATACAAAAAATATATGTGTCGTTAAAAGAAAATTCAAAAATATACGTATGTAAGCATCGTTCGTTCTAAGCTGTGATCTAACCATTTTCTTTATTTTTTATTTTTTATTTTTTATTTTTATTTTTATTTTATTCCATTTATGTGTGTTTATTGTTGTAGGTGTTACACAATATGTGTGCAAGCTTATTTTAATTATGTACCTTATTTTAGGAATTTTTGGATTAATTGTTTGAAATAAAAAGGGAAAGGAAAATCTGATTGGGCCCCAAAACGAGGCCCAAAACCAAAACACTGATCCAGCCCAAGACGAGCCTGCCCAAGCACGGACTCAAACGACGTCGTATCGGCGTCCCCATTTGAAGTCGTTGATCTGATTCAAAGGAACGGTCCAGATCAGGCTGTTCAACTCACCTGAAACGACGTCGTTCCAGGCAAATCAATCTGAGTCGTCCGTCCAGGCCAATCCAACGGCTTAGGACCTCTTTCTGCAACCCATTCTCAAACCCGACCCAAATAACCGGTCTGACCCAACCCCTCACTTAAACCAAACGACCCCGTTTAACTACCAAACAACCCCGTCTCATTTCTCACCCTCAGATCCAAGCCGTTGAGATCATCTAATCTAACGGCTCAGATCCAATCCCATAGACCATATATAAACCTTCCCTTACACCCCACGCCCCCTATACCAACACCCCATCCCTTCGTCCCCAAGATCAAACCTGAAACCCCAAACCCTAGCAAGCCGCCCTAGTCTCCCTCGCCATTAAAGCCGGCGGCACGAACGCCGGGGGCCACCTCCTGAACACCCTAAGACCACCGCACTCTCCTGAACATGGATCTACTATCCATTTGCCTCGAATCACTTTCGTTCGTCTCGAATCTTCATTTGAAGATTTGAGTCGAACCCGGACCTATGCCAAGTTACCCAATCTTCATACCAGACACTCCCCTGACCCTCCTCGTGACCAAACCAAGCTTGGTTTGGTCCGAATCTACACACAACTCCTAAAAAATCAGATCTGGAGATCCGAAACCTAGAACACTAATAGCCTTGGAATCCGGCCGGTCTTAACAAAGGTTTGAGGTTTAATGGATCTTAACCAAGGTGTTCTCATGTGAGAACACCCTGGTTAAAATTTGTTCGGCCTCAAAGGGTCAAAGCTATGTCGAATTTGGGACAGTTTGGTTTAAACTCTTTCAGTAAGTTTTCTTTCTCTTTGTTTTAGTTTTGATTGAATGGTTAGCATGCTTTGTTGTGCCTGTTTGTTATTGTGTGATGTTTTCTTAATTTCTCCCGTCTCTGTCAAAGACCTTTTATTTGGTCGTTTGATTTTCTATGTGTGCTCTGATTATACTCTGTGATATACATGTTCGTCAATTAGATTAGTCGTCAAAAGAGTTTAATTCATATAGGTTCCTAGTGTTTGAACAAAGTTGTCTGAAGTTATTTAGGACTATATACATGTTGTTTATATGAATGATTGATTGTTATGTGTTACGATTAATATAGTCGAGTCGATATATGTCGTCAATTAGTTTCAGTCGTTAATGGTAACAACTTGATTCGTGATGTTTATTTCTGCTGTGATCGTATTTGAATCCCATTAGGAACTGAATTGAATTGCCAATTGAGCTTGTTCAAATTGAATTAAAGAACATCTATGGGGAGGGTTATAATGGCAGCTCAGACTTGGATTTTAAAATACGATGCCATGTTTATTTGGTTTAGACAGTCTGGGCAGCATGTGTATGGTTAGCTTTAGGGAATTAAAATAATTGGACAACATGTGATGTCAGATTATATTCCTGCTGCCCATACTTTGGGTTAAATAAATAAGGGTCTAGGACACTTTAACAAAAGAGGAGAGAGGGGCTGACAGGGATTTCATGGGAGTTTTGGTTATTTAAAATAAGTGGGTGGAAAAACAACGAAAAGGGGGGAATTTTGAGTTGTCAAAACAGACTGTTAAAGTATTAAGGTTAGGCTATAAAAGAGGGGGACCTTCGATTAGAAAGGGGGAGGATTTTGGAGTCTTGAGGTTGGAATTTTTAGTCTTGAGAAAGGTTTTGTGAGTTTAAAGAAAAGACTGAAAACAGAAGAGAGTTTCAGTAAAACATTGTAACCAAACACTGTCTGAGAGTTATATAAGAGTTCATATTGGTCAAGCTGTCTTGGCCAAGTTCAGTTTTCTTTAGCACTGACTGAGCTGTTTCTGGTTGTTGAATTGGTAGTGTGGCTGCATTGAATACTCTGTTATTGCTGTTTATTTCATCACTCTTTCCTGGGATTTGCTCGTTTGGTACACAACTATCTGTTGGTTCTTTTGTTCTGGGAAATACTGCTGGTTGTCTGTGGACTGTAGAAAACACTTGTGGTTGTTTGTTGTTGTTGTGTGTCTGCTGCTGCTGTTGTTTGTGGCACACTACTCAACTGATTATTCCCTTTCTTCCTTTCCTTTCTATACCAGGTACACACCCAATACACTGTCAGATGTAGCTGGAAATTTGAGCATGAATGTAAATGAAAGACCTGAAGAATGTTTTTTTTATATACATAGTTTGTTACCTTAAATATCATGTAATGTAGAAAATTTTATGCTTGTTTTGGATGCTGGAGATAGCCTTCAGGCCTAATAACTGTCAATGAATGGTAGTTGAATGTTAGATTGTGTATATAGGATGGTGATAAGAGTATGCCCAAAGCAATAGGTTGTATCTCAGATTTAGTGCAATAGTGTAGTATAAGTATGTAATGTATGCCAAGCATGAAAATCGTACACTGTAAATTAATTTCTTTCCTTTCCAATAAATATTCCATATATAACTGTTAAAACCTTTTTTTTTAGATAAAGAACACGGTTTACAATCTCAACCCCACGAGGGTCGAGCCCGGGTCAAAACAGACCCGGCAGGCTCGCATCGAACAAGCAGTGGCCCAGGTCTGGCCAATCACTCTTGGGCTGGATTTGGGCCCGTGGTTACTTGTTCGGCTGACTGTGCATGCAGCCCCGTTTCGGATTTTTAAGCCTTTCTGAATGTTGTTACAAACAACTTCAAACATGTAATTAATTAGGACTATCTACTGTTTTCAATTGATAGTGACAAACACGACAAGAAACGTAGTTGCTATAGGATATCCTTTTAAAATAAGAACGAGATGAGCCTCGACGAAAATAATCAAAACGTGCAGATGCGGGGCCCTTGTTAGATGTATATTATCGAAGCATTTAGTTTCCAGGACGGGTTGTTTAGCAAATCTCACAACCCTCCTAAAATAACAATACGTTAGACTCTTTAGGATGCGCCTTAATAAATCTTACCTTCTTAAACTCGGGTGCACATGTATGTGACCCAAATCCAATTCTCAACGGAGTCGAAATGTGTTTCTAATCACGGGTACATTGATTGTGACGTGGTTCGAGATGCGTGTCCATGACGTTGCAAATTCATTTTTAAAAAATAAGAATGAGATGAGCCTCGCCAAATAAAAATACAAATTGCGGGGCCCTCAGTAAATATTTGCTTTAAAATGGTTTAGAATTCAGGATGGAACGTTTAGTAGAATTCCATGGTCCTACTCAAAAAATAAATACGCTAGTCGCTTTAGGCGCGCCTTTAATAATTTAATTTCCTCAAACTCGGGTGCGCATTGATGTGATCCAAATCCAAATCTCAACGGAGTCAAAGTGTGTCGACGACCACGGGTACATTGATTGTAACGCGGTCCGAGATACATTTTCATAACGTTGTAATTCTTGATAAAAACAGTAAACGATAAAAGCGGTTGAAAGTTAAATTTTGCACATAAGTTCACACAATTGTATAAAATCAGATAATCAAGCCGAATATAACAGTTGAGCGACCGTGCTAGAACCACGGAACTCGGGAATGCCTAACACCTTCTCTCGGGTTAACAGAATTCCTTATCCGGATTTCTGGTACGCAGACTGTAATATAGAGTCATTATTTTCCTCGATTCGGGATTAAATTGGTGACTTGGGACACCCTAAATCTCCCAAGTGGCGACTCTGAAATAATTAAACAAATCCCGTTTTGATTGTCCTTTAATTGGAAAAAACTCCCCTTGCACCCCCTCGGGTGCGGAAAAAGGAGGTGTGACAAGGGTCTCTCGATAGAAAAATCATTCACAATATCGAACTCAGTAGGGGTACACTATTCAACGGTGGGTGCCACTTTGGGTTTGCCCTTGGATGTTCGAGACGAAGAGGCAACATCCTCTTTTCGAGGCAATGTTTTAGAAGTTCTAGCCATGGTGGTGGAAAGGCCTTTCTGATAAAGTAAGTGAGAAACCAAGAACGAAAGAAGGAAGAATGTGAAAGGGGATGGCCTTGGCTCAGAAATTTTGAATATGTTGTAAAAGTATGAATCATTAAACAATTGAGGTATTTATAGAAGCCATATGGGCAGCAGAAAGGACGAACCAATAGTTGTTCGTGGGCTTCTCAATAATCGTGTTGATAGTGACCCTTGTGCGGCTTTTTGAGTTATGGCATTTAATGCTCTGATAGGCTGACGTCATGATGATAGTGCCTAAGGAGTAGGAGTTCAAAACCGTTTCCTATCATTTTATTCTAGAAAATGTGGGGATTATCTGTATACGGTAAAAATCAGCAGTTCAATTTTGCGATCATCAAGGTGCCTCGTAGAGACTGCCCCCAAAAGGCTCAAATCTCAGCTCGGGGCTCCGACACTGAGGGTTCCCAGTGAACGACCTCGAGGGTCCTCAATGATCGACCTCGAGGCAGTGTAAACAACAATCGGCCTCGAGGCAGTGTAAATCAACTGCTACGGTAGATCGATGTGAGGTTCCCAAGGCACGTGACTAGAGCTAACAAAGTCTATTAGGCTAGTCCAAACCTGTATCATGGCATTAAATGGTTGTACCAGCCCCATATCTTTGTAATAAATGCATTTGTACTATATTGGGATCCCCCCTCATATATAAAGGAGATCATTGTCATTTTGTAGGGGGATCTGATACGCAATATTGAATATATAAGAACATTCTCTCTGCTCCCTAACTTAACATATTCTCTTGATCTCACTACTTACATTCATTGCTTACTTTTATTGTATTATATTTATTGTTCTTCATTTATTGCTCATTATTGGTCATAAAGAGCCGCCGTCAAAATTATCATAACTGTTAATCCTCCATCGACTGCCCTTATTCGGATACCCAACTCGACCTCGAGGCCCCGTATACACAAGCTCGAGGTTCCGATTTCCAGTCATTAGATTTGATTATTATACTATCTTCAAGCTATTATCTTATTTTTTTTCTAATCTTTCACTTAGCATCTATTGCCTAAAAACTAGCATAAAAATAGATCACATATTTTTAGAACCACAAAATCAAATCTAATTGTTATTACCATTTTCAAGGTAAATAGGTCTGATACCAACTTGTCACGACCAAAAACTCTACCCATCGTGATGGCGCCTATCGTGGAACTAGGCCAGCCTCAACTCAATAATCCAACACCGAAAAGTATTTTTTTAAACAATAAACACGGAAGCGATAATTCATTAAGGAACATTTTTTGAAAACATAATAAAATCCAAATTTCGATACAACTGCCCAAAACCGGGGTGTCACTAAGTTCATGAGCGTTTAGAGGAGAACATAGTCTATTACAATGTTTAAAGAAACAAACTGAAATACATCTGGAGATAAATATGGAGAGTCAAGGCCTACGAACACCGTGCAGATACCTCGATAGTCTCCTAAATCCTGATGCCTGGATCAACGATTGCCACTGGGACCAAAAGTGCCTGAATCTGCATACAAGGTGTAGAGGTTAACATAAGTACGCCAACTCAGTAAGTAACGAATCCAAACTATAGACTGAAAGGTAGTGACGAACTCAACCGCAACAGAAATAATAGAAATATATGTGCAAAAACGTAGGCATGCTTTCAATTTTATAGACAGCTGAAACAATAAGATAGAGCAGATACGAACAAGATAGAGAATATAACTCTGCTACATCTACATGCCAATGCACATGATGTATGTGATGCACCATGCTGAATATTTCATGTTCTCAAACTCTCAAATACTTATCCACTTAGTACTGTATATGGCTCATACGGCTCAGGGAAGACCTATCCCGGATTATATACATCTTTGACAACAGTCAATCAATACTAAGGAAGACCAATCCAGCCCTATGGAGAAGATCCATCTCCAGGTAATAATAATATCCTCACAACCACTCGGTACCGTATATGGCACACACGGCCCAGGGAAGATCCATCCCGGAATATATACATCATAGACCATCAATCTCCAGTACCAAGGACATAGGCCAATCCGTCCTCATGGAGAAGATCCATCTCCAATATTAATATTAATTGCGCTCACTGAAGTGTGTACAGACTTCGGAGGGGCTCCTTGAACCCAACCATTATCACAAATCAATATAACCGCTGCGGCGTGCAACCCGATCCCATAACTGTCACTCATAATTAGGCTCTCAACCTCACTAAGTCATCACTCTCCAGTCTCACCCACGGGCTCACAATGCCATAAAAACTAGCCCGGAACAATGATATGATGTGCCAATAAATAACAACTGAGACTGAGATATGATATGAAATGCATGAATATGATTGAGTGCAAAATATCAATGAATCGGTGATATGATAGAAAGAAATGACCAATAGGGGTCCCAACAGTATCGGCGTACAACCCTAACATGATATCTAGCATGATTTACAACTCATTTACTTTATCGCATAATGGAAACACGGATATCAACAAGAAAGAGTCACTAAATAGTGCCATGGAATGAACCAGGTCACGATTCTCATGGTGCACGCTCGCACACCCATCAGTTGGCATGTGCGTCACCTCAATACTAACCATATAACACGTGGTTCGGGGTTAATAACCCTCAGAATCAAGTTTGAAAGCTTTACTTACCTCAAATCAAGCAAAATTCCTACTCCACAATGCCTTTGCCTCTCAAATCGGCCTCCAAGCATCCCGAATCTAGCTACAAGCAACACAATACGTTCAATATAGGCTAAAGGAACAATTTCCTCAAGAAAAATACTAAATTATAACCGAAATTCGAAATCGGCTCAAATCCGGCCCCTGTGCCCACGTCTTGAAATCTGACAAAAGTCACAAAACCCGAAATCCCATTCATTCATGAGTCTAATCATATTAAATTCATCAAAATCCGATATCATTTGCCCTTCCAAAATCCCACAATTCACTATCCAAATTCCCAAACACTAACTCCCAATTTCACTTCAAAACCTCACTAATTAAGTGGGAAATCCACAAAAAAACACCATTGCTAAGGGTAGTTAGGGTCAAGAAACTTACCTCGGTGATAAACCTCGAATCCCCTTCAAAAATCTCTTCAAAATCTCCAAAGTCCGTGTTCAAAAATGTGAAAATAAGAAGAATTCCCGAAGTTCTCTATTTATATTTTCTGCCCAGCAAAACTGCACCTGCGGTACAAATTACGCATCTGTGGGTACGCATCTGCGGATGAAGCTCCGCTTTTATGGAAAAACACTTAAAGCACTGCGATCGCTTCTACGACTAAAGACCGCATCTGCAATCATCGCGGGTGCGGAAACTACCTCGCACTGCAGCTCCATCTCGCAGCTGCGCCTAGCTGCTCGCATCTACGACTCTCGCAGATGCGGGAATATCTTCGCACCTGCGGACTTTTCCCAACTCCTTCTTGGGTGCATCTGCGGTTCTTCAATCGCTCCTGCGGGTTCCCCACCGCAGGTGCGGAAACACCAGATGCAGCAGCTTCAGCTGCATTTCTTCAACTCCAAACCTTCCGTTAACCATCGAAAATCACCACGAGGCCCTCGGGACCTCAACCAAACATACCAACGTGTCTCATAACATCATACGGACTTAGTCGAACTTTCGAATCACTCAAAACAACATCGAAACGCCAAATTACACTCGGATTCAAGCCTAAAAACCTCTAAACTTTCGAATTCCACAAACGATGCCGAAACCCAACCAAACACGTCGGAATGACCTCAAATCTTGCAAGTCAGAAATGACACCAGGAACCTACTCCAACTTCTGGAAATCCAATCCGACCCCGATATCAAAATTTTCACTACCGACCAAAATCACCAAAATTCCAACTTTCACCAATTCAAGCCTAATTCTATTACGGACCTCCAAATCACATTCCTGACGTGATCCTAAGTTAAAAATCACCTAACGGAGCTAACGAAACCATCAAAATTCAAATCTGAGGTCGTTTAGACATAAGTCAACATCCGGTCAACTTCCCAGCTTAAACCCCTCATAAAAGACTAAGTGTCTCAACTCACTCCGGACCCGAACCAACTAACCCGGTAAGTCAAAATACAGCTTCAGAACACAAAAGAAGCAGAAAATAGAGGAACGAGGCTGTAACTCTAGAAACGACCGGCCGGGTCATTACATTTTAATTCTAGCACTTAATGATAAAAGTCTATAAAAAGAAAAGATAGAATTTGTACTCCTTTAAAAATATTTGTTTCTATATTTTCAGGTCCACTTCTAATGACACATATTTTTCCTTACATTATAAAAAGATATGTCATCTTATTTAATATTATTAACTAATGAATTATCAATGAAGAAAAATTAATGCAATTGTTTTTGTTATTCACAAGTTGATCAGGTTTAAATATATTTTCAACTTTTTCCCTCCTTAAATTTAACGTTAAGAAATTACCAAAATGTTCCCTATAAGTTCATGTGCTACAAATAAGCCTACTTATCATATGCTAAAAATATTTTATTATAAATTTTAAATTAGAATATGAGGAATAAACAACACACAAACACAAAGAAAAAGCAAATTGATGAAATATTGGTTATATTTTTACTCTTTTTTTCTTTGATGTTTAATTCGAACAAATTAAATTTAAAATTAGATGGTTAACTCGGAAATGCAATAATTTTTATTGAATAAAGATGCATATGAAATTCTTATTTTTGAATATATTATTTAAATGAATATGAATGGTTTTACAAAACAATTGGAGTAATACAGTTAAGGAAATATTTTTGTAATTAGGTGGTGGGCCCATGCTCAGCATGGACCATCCCTCGTCTAGTTAACTTAATAGAAGGGAGGAATATGGAGAAAAGTCCTTCCTGCATTGCTTCTTGATAGTAGCCTTCCAGGATTAGAATCGGCTCCCTTCTGTTAATTATTTGATAGACTTAGATTTTCTTTTTATCTCAACACTTTTTCTTATTACACCATCACTTTTTTCATGCACACTACAATACTTTCCTATACACAATCACTTTCTTGCTAATTTATAATCACAAATATGACAATAAATAATACACTTTAATAATATGATTTTAATATTAATTGCATATACTCCAACATTACTTGAAAAAAGGTTTAACATTTGTCAATGAAAATTAATATTTCAGTTGAAATGCTGCTCAAATAAGTTTATAATAGTTATCCGTATTTTAAGTGAAGTTAAGCATTGGCTAAATAAATACCTGCAAATATTAAACTTTATCACTTACAAATATTCTATCGTGATTTTATAAGAGCATTTGAGTACCTTCTGGATAAGATGGTTGAGCTTGCCTTTATGAGAAGGACAAACGAGGTTCCAATCAAAATTATAATATTGGACAAAGCAGTTCGCATTTATTTGGTCCCTGTTTAGCTGTTTTTCTACGTCTAACACATGGCAAAGCCTTTTCCATGTGCAACTTTGATCTACTGGCGTGTATGTGAATAGTTCACGATTTGTATTTTATGTGGTAATAGTTATGATCGAATACTTTGTTTTCAAATAACTATGTGATTTCTATGGTATATTTATGACTAGTTGAGCCTGTCCGAGCACTCGGGCCCCACAATTCTAATTATAATATTCATTCACTATAAGTACTCAAATATCTTTTATTCCTCTTAATAAAAAGGAAATTCTTCAACCTAGAAGTTTAGATATTATGTGACAAATTCTTTCCTACCTATTATGATTCATAGTATTTTCGAATTCTTTAAAAAAAATGAAATTTATGAAATGAAAAATTAAGAAACAATTGACGTCTACACATAATAACAACAATAACCAAGACTGAACTTCTTGCCAGAATAAATTTGAAAACAATATTACAAATCCTCAATATAGAAGTCAAAAATTTGAAAACAATATTGCAAATCCTTAATATTTAACCGCGTGTTACCAGAAGTTAAGCAAACATTGAAATAGTGAAGACCCATATCCTAGATATGAAATGGTGAAATAGTGAACCCTCTTTCTGCTCTTCACTCTTTCAGTGAAGCTCTTTGTTTTGGTGATTTTTTCCTGCAATCTCTCTTTGTTTGTAGATTTTGGCAGCTTCTAGATATAGCTCTGCTAAAATCTGTGAGATCTGCCATTGTTGAACGAGCTACAAGCTCAATTCTCTTCCTGTGAAATACAGAGCATATGAACGAGAGGGTGAAGAAGAGGAGAAAATATCTGAAAATGTTAACTTGCTCTATTCATTTACAATGTAATGTGTATATATACAGGTTTTACTCTACTAAGCTGGAATCATTAATTTACGGTTGTCACACTAGCTAACTAAGCTCCACTCACTAACTATAACGACCTTATCTAACTAATGGAAATGAACTAACTACTTCTTAACAGTAACACCTTGTAATAAGCTCCAATACTACCTTTGTTATAAACAAATTTACCGATATATACCGGACCACTTTTTTTGTAAGTGTGTGTGAGCCATTAAATTTATAATTGCGGTATACCAGATAATCATGTGATAAGCATAAATTTAGACGTACAGAGCACTATAAATTTTTTTTAAAAATCTAATGGTGAACTTTGCTTCTACTGATGCCAATTCATCACAAATACACTACCAACAGTGTAGGAGACAATATTGGTAAAGGTCATCTGATGTTAACTACAAATCTTTAATAAAAAATCGTCTATCAAATTCTGAAGAAAGGAAAAAGCAAAAAACATGTAGAGAATATGAAGCAAAAACCAGCTCTATGTCCTCACTTTTATTGCCGAGTGTTTACCCAAAAGCGACAATTAAATTTATAAGTCAGTTTTAAGAATATGCGGATTAATTCAATACAAATGATAAAATGCTTTAGATTAGACAAATAAAAGATGCGATAAAGTATCAAACCAACTGTGGGGGTGAACCCAGACTCAATAACAGCCTTAATGAAATGCCTGCCTTCACAATAACGAAGCACTGGTGAACAAAAGTAAGAATTTTAATAACAGAGAAAAACGAAAATATATTGCCTTAATGTGCGTGTTACAATTGCCCTATCGAATAGTCAGACTCCCTTTTATATAGTAGGGGAGTTTCACCCTAAGTACAATTCCATAAAATGTAAAAATCTTCCGTTCACTGAGCCTCTGCCGATACGTGCCGAGATTCACGCCGTGACACCCGGCTGGGCGCGGATATCACGGTCCTTAGTTGGTCGTGCTCGATTATCCGATAATGTCTTCCGAACTTCAGGGATTCGAATCGGTCCTAGGGCGTGACTCCGATTTCTCCAAGGGTAGGTGTTTTCCCGGACCTCGACTCGAGGAGCTTCTTGCCTCGATTCCAACTCCTCACATTTATATTTATGCCCTGTTTACTTCATCGAGAAACGAGGCGTCCAAAGGGCTCGGATACGCTCAGTTGATTAATAGAAAATGCCAGAACAGCAGTGAGGGTGCCTAAATTCCACAACCATAGTTGGTTATTGATCATGGCGCTATCTGCTACTTCAAAGGAACATATGCTGGGTAGATGCGGTACAGGTGGGAATCACTAGTAATTATAAGAAAACCTACTTTCCTGCAAGGAGACTGAGGAACTTCACAGAGTCCTACAAATGGCTAGCGAAGGCTTTTGAGGTAATACTATTGGAAAACCAAACTTGGGGGGCGCAAAATTGTCATGGTGTTGGAGTCGAACCACCTTCATTGGACTTGTGTAGAGAGAACATCACAGCTTTGGTTGATGAACCAGCTTGCCGCTTACCTTGTAGTTTGTGGCAGTTTTAGTTATGCAATATAGGTTAGTTTGCCGTTCAATTCTTGGCTCGGCTCACAATATGGTGAAATCTATCATATAGTCGTACTATTGGTCCCAATATTCCTCTCTTCTTACAATAGATAATGGTACCATTGGCTTCTTCTTTGAAAGAAATTCTTCTGGTTACACTCCACATAACATCATATGCATGAATACATTCTGCAGGCAATCTGTCCAAGAAATGACCACATTAAGCTCATCTTCCAGCACTTTGGTAGAAAATATTTATCAAGAAATCACATTAATCTATATTAAGGGCATTTATAATATTGCAAGTAAAGTGGATAAAAGACTAACTGTGATTTACTTGAACTTCCGTTTCAGAGATAAATGATATATCTTGGAGTAGTTGTCTTTCAGCTTTAACAATAGCTAGACTCAGACTCTTAAGCAAAATCCTTCCACATCAGGAGGTATAAGATTGTTTACCTCAAAAATATGAGTAACAATTAAACTTGATTTGTGGTTATAAAAATATGTGATTTAGTTCTATATCAACTTAATAATCAAGGAGTATAAAGTACAAATGAAAGAAATGAGTGAATCAATCTAGTGTTACTAAAGCAATATCGACCTCGAGCCCAGTGACCTCGAGATGGGTTAAGAGCAGTAAGACAAGAATAATAAAGCTAGAACAATAAAGCTAAAAGACAATTCTGATGAACAATGAGCGAGAAAAGTAGGATAATATATTCTTTGCCAATGATTAGATGATCTTACAAATGATTGGGGCTCCCCTTTATATAATAGGGGAAACCCTACATAAGGTACATTTCCATTTATAGTAAAGAATCTTATAGGGACAGCTGTATAACCGCCTAGTACAGATTTGTAATAATTCGTACAAACTCATTCCGGTATTTACGTCATGATCTTGGGGACGTGGAGGGAATCTTCTCCTTTTGTAACAAACTCATAACGGCACTATCTCGGAGTCGGTCGTACTTGGCTCCGATGTTCCTCGAGCACTTAGGTCTTCAAGACTCTTATTCTACCTTTGAGCTCGAGCTTTGTCTATATCAAACTTTTGTCCTCGATGCAACTTCTCGAGCCTACAAAATCGGAGGCATATGATTTTGACCGTATACAGATAGTCCCCGCGTTTCTTAGAATAAAATGATAAGAAATGATTTGACTCTCAACCCTTCAATACCTCGATCATGATGCCAATCTCGTGATGTCAACGACTGAAGTGATTGAAAGGTCGCATCTACACAGTTTCCAAGGTCATTAATTGGAGGCGACTGATGGTCGGCTATTGGGCTTCCCTAACACGCTTAAGCGACATATATAAATAGGCCAACTTTACAATTTTGCAAACTTTACTTCTCAAATCATTCTTGAAATCTCTTTAGCTCTTTCAACTTCTTTGAGTTCACTTTCTTCTCAATTTGCTATCACTACAACATCCACTCTTTCCCCTCTTTTAAATTTACAAACCGCCATGGCTAAAACATCTAAAAATGTTCCTTAAAAAGAAAAAGCCTCTTCGTCATCACAACCGGCTTTAAGTAAAACGGTGATGCCACCTCGTATCAAGGAGTGTATTCCCCTTCCGTGCTAAATAACATCAGATTTCAAGATTGATAAACCTGCGTCGACACCAGGCCGATGTGAGCCCATGTCCCGATATATATGCTTGATAATCGAAAGTGAGCTCGAGGAGGTGAAAAAGGACTACAACTAGAATAACAAAGATGTGGTAATCCCTTCCCCTAAAGAGGACATCACCAGTCATAAGGCAGGGTACTTAAGCGTGTATACCTACCCATTCACGCTGGGTCCTGTAGATCCATCTCTGGGTCCCATAGATCCAGTTATTCTTGATTTTTGCCAACAATACCAGGTGACACTTGGCCATATCTATCCTTCATTTTGGCTCATCGTCAATCTGATCAGATACTTCTCGAGCCAGGTCGAGGGGATGACTTTTACCCTCGACCATCTGATCAGGCTATACAACCCTTGTCTTTATCGAGGCATCCTGATAAAGCTGCAACACCGATCCATGAAATCTCTCTTCTCCAACATCAACAAGGACAAGGAATGAGGATGGATGAGCTGGTTTGTCTGAATCAGGACCTCCGACCTGATTCCTGCTGAGAGGATGCCATTGCCCGAGGAATCGAACATGAAACGTAAGTACAGGTTCATCGATAGTGAATTTATATTCTGCTTTCCCTACTCTTTCTCGACCTAATCCTTTTCTGATGGTGTAGTTGTTGTTTGGTTTCCCGGTGCGGTCCCAGACCTTGAGGGTTGGGTCCGAAAACTGGCCTCTACTTCTTCATACGCGGAGCACAACTGGCATGACCTGACCAAAGGTCGATTAGAGGCTAAAAACTGTGGTGAGTCTTCTTGTTTGCATACTTACGTTTCTTAGCAAAATACTTACTTTATCTTTATGCAAGCCTCGAAGACGTTGTTGCTATGCGGTCGCCCCCGCCCGGTGAAGAAGAGATCCCAAAGCCTTCCAAGGAAAAGAAAAGAAAGAGGGGGTCACCTACAAATTCCCCGAAGCCAAAGAAAAGCAAGGCTAGAAAGCCTAAGGCCGATACTGTGGTCCTGTCTCCGAAAATGGCCCAACGCCTTTGGGATGAGGATGAATAGGGGAAATATGATGACTGCCTATTGGTAGTTCGGAAAAGAGGAAGCACTAATGCTTCGAAGATTGCCGAACCAATGGTGGCTGATGCAGTTCATTCTCAAATTGAAGAAATCTCCGAGGGGAGTTCGAGCAAAGTCCCTGAGCCATCGGGCAGCAAAAGAACACCTCGTCTTAGAGGTCAGAGTGAGACCGAGGGGCCCGGTTCCGAGGCCCTTCAAAGACAGGATAACATCCCAAGTGAATCATTTGGGGTAATCAATGTGGATAATTCACCACAGGGCCTGGTGTTCTCGAGGACAATTCCGATATGCCCAGGCCATGAGGACTCCTGATATGGAAATGACCCATGAGGAGAGAGATATTTTTTGGGAGTGCCTTGAGGGGATCGAAGATGGCCCCGATCCTGATGCCTCATTTATTTTTGATGAGGCTGAAAACCTTCTCAAACACGTAAGTTTTATCTTTATAACTACGCTTCGAACTTAATTTTCACTTTCTAAGCCTAACTCCTTTTCTTTGTGAGAAGGCTGTATCGCTTCACCGACGAGCATTTGACAAATCTCGCACCGAGCTTGCCCGATGTGAAGCCAAACTAAAGAAGCTCATGGAAGAGAGGGACAACCTTAAGATCATCTACATTAAAAACAAAGGGGAGATCAGCGATCTTCGAGCCGAGTTGGCGAAGGCTGGTCGAGAACAGACCGAGCTTATTGAAAAGGTAATATAGCCTTTGAGGGTCTGTTATGCATTTACTTGATTTGGCGACTAACATTTCAACTTTGCAGGGCCAGCAAAAGGGCGAGCTAGTAGAGCAGCTTCGAGAGGAGCTCAAGATGCAAGAGGTTGAGACCCTAGGGTGGAAAAAACACATGGACCGTCTCGCCTCGGAGAAAGATACACTTCGGGAGCAGCTGACTTCAATTGAACGCCAACTTCAAGGTGTAAAGGAGGAAATCCTTGCCCGAAGTCGCAAAATCGAGGAGCTCGAAGCTAAATCTGCCGCTGAGATTGCAAAGGCCAAATCTGATGCAGAGGCATTGGTGTCTTCATATCGAGTTGACGCTGAAGCCACTAACACTCGGGCAAAAGAGATCTCTGTTGCGGCCGATGTTAAGTTATCATGTACTCTTGACCATGCCAGGCAGTAGTCCTAGATAGAAACCCTCGAGGAGGTGCGCGCTCGTGGCTTCGACCTCTCAGCCGATATTGAAAAAGCAAAGACTTTGGAGGAATAGGCTGCCACTTTGCTCTCTGATGATGAGGATTCAGCTAGTGGCTCCGAGAGTGGAGGAGATGAATATGAAGTCCCCGAGGAGGAGGTTCCCGAAGATGTGGCTCCCGAAGATGCAGCTCCCAAGGATGTGGCCTCGAAGTAGATTTAGGTTCCTTTATTTTGTTTTTGTGTTTTTGTGCAAGGGCCCCTTGTGGGCATTGTAAATATATTTTGTAAACGTCTCTTATAAATATAAAGAATCTCTTTGCTTCATCTTCGTTTTGTGTTAAATTCCGTTTCGTCTTCACTTGTGAAAAATTTGATTGTATAACTCTAATGATCAGTACGAATATTGGCTTGGACTCAAAACATAATAAACCCTTAGGTTTTTTATTGATAAATATAATACTTCTTAAGGTTTTTGTTAATCCTTGAGCTAAGCTTAAATTGATTTGATGCGAGCTCGAGATGTTGGGACTCTTGGGTCTGAGTTGAGTGAGAGCAAGGTCTCGAACCCTATATATTTTTGCCCTTACGCTATTTTAGGTCGGTCCTTAGGCTCTTTTAGGTCGGCCCTTAGGCTCTTTAAGTTGGGCCAATTCGGCCTCTAAAGTGGCTATAATTTTCCCCCTCTTTTTGGCTAAAAGACGTAGTGAAAATCTATCTATACCTTAGCATGTGTTTTTTGTACCCGTTGGGTTTTTCAAAGGTTCAACGGATCGAAACATTATTTGTAATTTGTTTGTGTAAACATAATCAAATACCTCTTGAGGTTTTTTTGAAGGCTGATGTTATCGAAGCCTTTAAATTGTTTGAGGTTTGATTTTATTGAAGCCCTTTATCGCTTGCTTTTGCCGAGGGTAGCCTGATTTAACTGGTTTGTTTAAAGTGTTTGAAGGCCTTTCATTTATGGCGGAAGTCGGACGTCTCCGATCCGCATTATTTTGGCCATAGCCTTTTTATATGACTATAATCTTTAATATGGTCGTAGCCTTCGGGTATGTCTCTTGGACTTGTTTCCTGATAACCTTTCGAACTTGTTCGAAAGGTTAGTCCCCGAGTATGATGACCTTGGCCTTTATATCGAGGGGATGCCTCTTTGAGGTCTTATGAATTGGAGTTTTTGATGACTCGGATGAGCTGACTATTGATGACAGTCCTCGAGTATTCGGGGTGTATTTGCGTTCTGGTCCTTGGGCCGTTTCTCGTAGAATTATAAGTGTAGAGCTCGTATGATAATAGACTTCTTTTGAGACACAAAGTGTTTTGAAATAGAAAGAGTGCTTCTTTGAATAATTGATACATGCGTACATATTTTGCCATTGGGGCTCGATTATACTATATGGACACGGTTCATCTGACCGTTTGGCCCATTACAAAGTTCTCCTATCGAGGCCCTCTTTGGCCTGAAGTATTTTTCTCAAAAATATAACTTTCGAGGGTGATGCACCCCAGTATTCGAGGTTGATTGAAAAGAAGCCTTGGATACTATTGAGTTCTCCTGAGGTAGCACATAGTTGTTGCTTCGTTAAAAACCTCGTAGGTAAAACCCATTTGGGACAAAATCCGATCTAAGAGAAAAAGAGTGCAACGCATGCTTTAAAACCTAAGGCCTTCGTGTAAAAAAGTGTCTTCAATAGCTTCGATCGAACACCTGTAATGGGTTAGTTTCAAATTCAAATGTACAAAAAGAGAAAGTCATGCCTTAGCAATAGTATGATTTGAGTAATGATACGTTCCAATTGCTTGACAGTTGTTCACCTTCCATTGTGCTAAGTTTGTAAGACCCTTTACCGATAACTCCGAGGACTCGGTACCGTCCTTCCCAATTCAGGCTAGTCTCCCTTCATTCAGGTCTCGAGTATTGAGAGTGACTTTTCGTAGAACTAAGTTCCTGATTCCAAAGTGTCGAAGGTTGGTTCTTCTATTGTAGTTTCTCTTGATTCTTTACTTCTGTGCGGCCATCCGAACAAGTGCTGCCTCTCGTTTTTCATCTAACAGCTCGAGATTAGTATTCATGGCCTCGTAATTTGACTCCTCCAATACGTGTCGAAACCTGGCACTGGGTTCCCCGACCTCGACAGGGATAAGGGCCTCGGAGCCATATACTAAAGAGAACGGAGTAGCCCCTTTGCTAGACTTCGATATTGTTCGATATGCCCAAAGAACCTCGGGTAGAACTTCTCTCCATTTTCCCTTCGCATCGTCCAATATTTTCTTTAGGTTTTGAATGATGGTTTTATTTGTTGACTCAGCCTGTCCTTTTCTAGTTGGTTGGTATGGTGTTGATACGATCATCTTTATCTTGTGCGCTTCGAGGAACCCTGTCACTTTGCTACTGATGAATTGCTTTCCATTGTTACATACAATCTCGTAAGGTATCCCGAACCGGCATATGATGTGGTCCTAGATGAAGTCAATAACTTCTTTTTCTCTAACCTTCTCGAAGGCCTGTGCTTCCACCCATTTGGAAAAATAATCATTCATAAACAAAATAAATTTAGCTTTACATGGGGCCGTTGGTAGAGGGACGACTATGTCCATTCCCTATTTCATGAAAGGCCACAAGGATAGGACCGAGTGGAGTTGTTCTCAGGGCTGATGGATCATCGGTGCAAACCGTTGGCACTTATCACACATTTTGACAAATTCCTTAGTATCTTTTTCCATATTGTCCCAGTAATACCTTGCTCTAATAATTTTGCAAATCAAAGACTCGGTGTCGGAGTGATTTTCACAAGTACCTTCGTGGATCTCTCGAAGAACATAATCGGTTTCCCCGGCCCTAAACATACCGGCAATGGCCCATCGAATGTTCTCCTGTACAATGTTCCATCTTTATCTAATGCAAACCTAGCAGCCTTGGTTCGTAAGGCCCTCGATTCTTTATGGTTCGACGGGAGTTTTCTATTTTTCAAATAATCGATATAATTATTCCTCTAGTCCCAAGTCAAACTTGTTGAATTTATCTCAGCATGACCCTCTTCAACCACAGACCTCGATAACTGGACGACAGTCCCTGGGACGATATCATCTTCTTCAACCGAGGATCCTAAATTAGCTAGTGCATCAGCCTCACTATTTTGCTCTCGAGGCACATGATCTAGAGTCCATTCCTTGAAGCGATGCAATGTTACCTGTAGTTTATCCAAGTATCATTGCATCCTATCCTCTCGAACTTCAAAATATTTGTTTACTTGGTTTACCACCAATAGTGAATCGCACTTGGCTTCAATGACTTCTACTCCCAAGCTCTTAGCTAGCTCGAGACCTGCAATCATGGCCTCATACTCGGCCACATTATTAGTCAACCTAGAAGTTTTGATGAATTGTCTAATGGTACTACCCGTAGGTGGCTTCAAGACAATGCCAAGCCCGGACCCTTTCACATTCAAGGCACCATCCGTGAAAAGGGTCCATACCCCCGATGATGTACCCGATCTTAGCAGGAGTTTTTTCTCCACTTCGGGTACGAGGGTCGGTGTACAATCGGCCACGAAGTCAACTAGGATTTGAGGCTTAATGGCGGTTCGGGGTTGATGTTCGATATCGTACCCGCTAAGTTCGACGGCCCATTTGGCTAACCGGCCATAGTTCAGGCTTATGCAAAACATTTTGAAGGGGGTAAGTGGTCAATACACATATGGGATGACATTAAAAATATGGTTTTAGCTTCTTAGATGCGCTTATCAATGCAAGTGCTAATTTTTCTAAGTGAGGGTATCTAGTTTCATCATATCCTAGAGTTCGGCTTACATAATAAATAGGGAATTGCGTACCTTGCTCTTCTCGAACTAGAACGCCACTTACCGCTATCTCGGACATTGCCAAATATAAGTAAAGTTTTTATCTACCTTCGGGGTGTAAAGCAAAGGTGGGCTCGATAAGTATCGCTTTAATTCTTCTAAGGCTTGTTAGCATTCCGGGGTCCACATGAAGTCTTTTTTCTTTTTGAGCAAGGAAAAGAACCTATGACTTCGATCTGATGACCTCGAAATGAATCAACCCAAAGCAGCTATTCACCATTTTACCCTTGACACAACCTTCACAATATCCACGACCGTGATATCTTCGATTGCCTTGATTTTATCGGGGTTAATTTCGATGCCCCGGTTCGACACCATGAAGCCGAGAAACTTACCAGTGCCGATTCCGAAGGAACATTTTTCTGGGTTAAGCTTCATGTTATACTTTCTCAAGATTTTGAATGTTTCTTGCAAATAAGTTAAATGGTCCTCTGCGTGCAGGGACTTAGCCAACATATCATCAATGTAAACTTCAATCGATTTACCTATCTGTTCCTCGAACATTTTGTTTAGTAGGAGTTGGTATTAAAAAACTAGTTTTAGAGACGGACAAATTTTGTAGCTAAATAGAGAAATTCGTCGCTAATATCATTTAACAATGGACTAGTGACAGTTTATCAAGAAATTCTGCTAGCTACGGGCGATTTAGCGACAGATTAGCGACGACGTTCATAGCTTATTCCAGCTTATTTTAATAGTGGTAGCTCCTTCATTTTTAGCCCGAAGGGCATTGCGTTGTAACAATAAGTTCCAAACTTAGTGATAAACGAGGTCTTTTCCTGATCCTCTGGGTTCATCTGAATTTGATTGTACCCGGAGTAGGCATCGAGAAAAGTTAGAATCTCGTGGCTAGCCATGGCATCGATCATATGATCGATGTTAGGCAGTGTAAAAGAGTCTTTAGGGCATGCTTTGTTCAAATCCTTGTAATCTACGCATTTTCTAAGCTCGTTTCCTTTTTTAGGAACTACAACTACGTTGGCTAACCATTCGGGATATTTTACCTCGCGAATAGACCCTATTTAAAGAAGTTTGGTTACCACGTCCTTTAAGAACGCGTGCTTCACCTCGGACTTGGGCCTCCTTTTTTACTTAACCGATTTGAACCTCGGGTCGAGGCTTAGCCGGTGTGTTGTTATTTCCGGTGAAATTCCTGTCATATTTAAATGGGACCAAGCAAAGCAATCCATATTATCAATAAGAAATTGAATGAGTTTTTTCCTAAGTTCGAGGGTTAATCCCATTCCTAGGTATACTTTCTTTCAGGCATGTATTCAATCAGTATGACCTGCTCCAGTTCCTCGACCTTTAACTTGGTTACATTGGACTCTTCGAGAATGACAAAAGTTCTAGGAGTAAGGAAATCCTCTTCTTCGTCTTTGATTACCTGTTGCTCCGATTATGTAGAGACTGGGAGAGGTGATTGCTATTTAGCCGTCTGCTTATCTTTGGTGTTCGATTTTTTCGAGGTCAGAGGCTCTGGTATCAGCGTCACTTCATCGACTGCACATTTCCTTTGAAGCATGTTGCTCTCCGTAAACCATTTTCACACCATCCTCTATTGGAACTTCATAATTTGATGAAGATTTGAAGGTACTGCCCGCATGTTGTGTATCCAACGTCTCCCGAGGAGTGCATTGTACCTCATGTTGCCTTCGATGACATGGAATTTTGTTTCTTTTATGGTCCCGGCTACATTTACTGGTAGGATTATCTCCCCCTTTGTTGTTTTGCTTGCCATGTTGAAGCCATTTAGAACCCGAGATGCAGGTATAATCTGACCCTGTAAGCCGAGTTGTTCTACGACCCTCGATCTTATTATGTTTGTTGAACTACCTAGATCCACTAGGACATATTTAACTTGAATTTTATTTAAAATAATAGAAATTACCAGGGCGTCATTGTGTGGTTGAGATATGCCTTTTGATTCCTCGTCAAAGATGATAGGACGTCCTTGGGCACATAGCTCCGAGTTCATTTTTCTCTTGTGATCGACACCTTGGTGCATTTGAATACAGGTCCTTGTGGGACATCGACACAGCCTAAGATCATATAGATTACATGTTGTGGTTCTTTCTGCTCATTTTTTCTTGCATCTCTCTCCCTGAAGTGGTTCTTTGCTCGATTGCTGAGAAATACTCGAAGGTGACCCTCATTGAACAACCGAGCTACCTCATCCCTTAACTACCTACAGTCTTCGGTTCTATGACATGTGCGCCATGATACTTACACATTAAGTTTGGATTCCTTTGAGAGGGATCAGTTTGTATAGGCCTTGGCCACCTGGTATCTTTGATCCTTCCAATAGCTGACACAATCCCTGATGCATCTACACTGAAATTATACTCCGACAATTGAGGTGCCTCCACTGGGTCTGTATGTTTATCGAACCCATTCTTACTCATGAGTACTCGAGTGCTTTGACCTCGATCGTTTCTCCGATCATTCTGAGGAGCATTACGACCCGAGCCGTTGTTTCTCCGATCGACATATGGTTGATACTGTTCTTTATTGGATCTTGATTCCTTGTCTGTAACCCTCGAGGGCTTAGCTGTCAACCTGTTAGGATGAACTGAGCCCTAGGGGGCTCCCAACTAGTCGTCCTCGACCATAATCTTTGATTGGTAACGGTTAAATACGTCTAACCACGTCACAGTTGGGTACTTGATCAGATTCTACTTTAATTATCGAGACGCAATCGAACTCATTTCATTCAAAATCTGCATAAAAGCTTGTACTGCCAAGTCATCCGAGATGGGTGGTAGTTCCATTCGCTCCATCTGAAACCTAGACACGAACTCTCTCAACATCTCGTCATACCTTTGTTTTATCTTGAAAATGTCTGATTTCCTCGTCGCCACCTTTATGGCCCCGACGTTTGCTTTCACGAAGCCGTCTGCTAACATAGCAAATGAAACGATAGTGTTCGGGAGCAAGTTATGGTACCAAATCATGGCTCATTTAGACAATGTTTCCCCAAACATTTTCAGCAATATTGATTCGATCTCGTCGTCATTCAAGTCATTTCCTTTGATCCCGCAAGTGTATGAAGTAATATGATCGTTAGGGTCAGTTGTCCCATTATATTTGGGTATATCGGGCATGCGAAACTTTTTGGGAATGGGCATCGGAGCTGCGCTTTGAGAGAATGGTTTTTGTATCAACTTTTTGGCATCTAAACCTTTCAAAACTGGGGGTGCCCCCGGTATTTGATCAACACAGGAGTTATAAGTCTCCACCTTTTTGTCATTGTCTTCAATTTTCTTTTCCCCGGACTCGATCCTCTTAGTGAGCTCTTCGAACATTCTCATAATAGTGGGGTCAGTCCCCAAGCAATTTTTGTTTGACCTCTCTGGTGTCGGTTCAGCACGTTGAGTGTTTTCTGGTTCAGCTATACTCGAAGTCTTATTCTGACCTTGAAGTTGAGCGATGGAAATTTGTTGGGCTTGAAACATCTCGAATATCACTTGGAGGATGACTCCCTCATTTTCTATTCCTTGTGTTTCTTGGCCACCAGGTCGGGCTTCCCTGCATACACTCCCTCCACGGTCTGTGCCTAAATCCCTGTTTAGAGCAATGTGTGAACTAACATCAACTAGTTCCATGTTTGACACTTCCCCAGGATTTGTTGGTGGTACACCGACCCCTATATTGTTGTTTTTCCATGAAATCCAAGACCTTCATTGTCATGAACAGGTGCGTTTTGTGAGCTAGACATGTTTCAGCCTGAGAATAAAAAATTCTTGATAAGAAAAAGTATAAAAATAATGTGTGTTATGAGAATCAGTAAAGAAATAATCACTTTTATCTTTAGCCCCACGGTGGGTGACAAACACTTTACCTCGAAAATACGAGTAACAATCTGTTGCTTCAAGAACTGGACAACTAATTGAGATGTGCATATGGATTTCATTGAATAACTGAGATGTGCATATGCATTTAAGTACCTATAGAGCCTCTTTAAAGTTCTTTTCCAAGTTCTATCACACTACCAATCAAATTTAAGATATCTACTTGCAATTCTATTTGTAGCACATTGCTACTAGTCTACTAGTAATTCTGGTTCAATTTTCAAAAGCAACAGATTTTATGGTTATGTTTACATTTATTTGTAGCTTGCTTTCGTTTTACTGTCGGAAAACATGTTAGGATAAAGAGTGTTTTACTTATTTATATGATTTTATGTTAGACAAAAAAGTCTAATTTTCAAAGTAACTGGTTCAAAGTGTTGGATAGAAAACATTACAGGTGATTGTATGTGTACAACTTCTGGTATACGACATTCATGTTTTGAAGTATGTATAAAACATTATCAATGTAGGCTATTTAAAGTAGGATTTAACTTACTAGTATGTCTGAATCCAGGATTACGTGTTGATCCTAACATGCTAGCTTTCAATACACGTTCACTTGGAGAGGCTTTCTCTGCACAACAAGCTGCTATGCAACTAATCAATCGTCTATCTACTAGGAGTAACAATCAAGGTCAGTACGTACTCCAAATGTTACACCCCTTCTTTTCTTTCTTCCTTCTTCTCCTCCTCCTCCTCATCCTTTTGTTGCTTTTCTACCACTGCTCTGTCTCTATTCTATTTTTTCAGAGGGAAGTTAGTAAGATGGCTAAGTTTAGTTAGTCTAATCATTTTTTAACTTTGCCTCCGACCCTTTGTCGTTGTGTAATTCTGTGGTTACCTTGACAACTCTTTGTTGTTGTATAGTTCTTTGTGTGTTGTTCAGGATATTATAATCTTGCCTATTTACTTGTACCAAGAAAGAAAATTTACCGAATGCATATGCTTCTGGGTTTCTTGTACTGGCAGCTACTCTCTATGCTATTTTGGGTGAGAATTTGGTCTGCAAAGATGCTAATAACTGAATGCATATGTTTCTGCAAAGCTACTAAAAGATAAAATATTTGCTAACGTTATTGAGTTAGTCTAAGTATGGTTCTTGTGCCACCTTTTTTATTAAAATGTTATTTTTAAGTTGTTTGGATTCCATCAATTTGGCATTGTTGTGACCTTTAGGTATTATGTTTGGAAATTATGGGTTGAAGTTGACAGATAAGCTGCTCTTATGTTCATTAGGCTTAATCCCAACTGCAGTAGGTTCATATCACAACAGTTTTTTTGTTGCTAAATGAAAATGTAAGTCCATAGTAAGCTGTAGCCGTGGAAGATGTAAGTCCATAGCAAGTTGTAGACGTGGAAGATAATGAATGACTATTGTGTTTGTCCATCTTATTGTAAGTTTTTAGCACGATGAAATAATTTATTACCTTATATTTGAAAAAATAGAATAGTACTAAATAAAATGAAACGAAGGAGAATCAAGGTCTGTCGGCGTCATAACAGCTACCTCAAAATCTCCAAGAAGGTACTATCACCAGATCTAGCAATCACCGCATCCATATATACTTGGATCTACACACGAATTGTAGAGTATAGTATGAGTACAACCAACCCAATATACTCAATAAGTAACAGGACTAACCTTGGGCTGAAAGCAGTGACGAGCTCAGAAGGATACAGTCAGAACCAAAATAATGACAACACATATATAGAAAAAAGAAATTGACAGTAATAACTCAGAGAAACTTCAATATACAGCTCGTTCACCGTACATAAATTTAGGCATGCTTTCAAGTTCAACAATTTAAGCCCAACACTGATAAAATATGCCAAGTACAACTAGCATGAGGAATGTTACTTCTCTATGCCTACATGTTAGATATGCATGTCAAATTTAACGTATCACAATGATATTCCCAGGTACTCAAACTCTCACAGTGCTTAACCTGTCTATCACACATTCCCACTCAAGATACACAATTACTCAACACTGTACGAGTGCCTGGTATCAATGCCCCTCACCAAAGCACGTGTACATAAATCAATGTGTCTGTGCTCATTGTTGGTATGTCAGACTCTGGAGGGGAGGATCCTGCCCAAGTACTAATATAAAGCCTATAAGGCCTGCTACGGTGTGCAGCCCAATCCACAATAATCAATAAGCCAATACAGCCTACTACGGTGTGCAGACCTATCCATAATAATAATAATAGTAATAAAGCTAATATGTCCTGCTGCGGCGTGCAATCGGATTCACAATATCACTCATAATCCATCTCTCAAGCCCCAACTCAGCCATCAATCTCTCTAGTCTTACGGGCTCACAAGTCTCATACCACTCAGCCCAAACAATGATAACATGATGTAACAGTAAATGATAAAAAGACTGAGATATGATATGCAAATGAATAAACATGAATGAGTACATAATTGCAGTTTAAGCAAATAACTCAATAGTAGAAATAACCTCAGTGGGTCCCTATAAAATAAACAGAACAAGCACATAGCCTAAACATGATTTCTAACATGAATCACACCTCAATTACTCTAACACGTAGGAATTACACGGATAAAATAAGACTAGATAACTACACAATACCACAGAACCAACTGAGTCATAATTACCACGGTGCACGCCCACACGGCCATCACCTAGCATGTGCGTCACCCCAACACCAACCATATAACACGTATTCCAGGAATTCATACCCTTAGTACCATGTTTAGAAGTATTACTTACCTCAAAGTGTGCAACTCAGTTCTCCAATAAACCCTTGTCTCGCAAATCTGCCTCCGAACGACTCAAATCTAGTCACAAACAACTTAATATAATTAATACAAGCTATAAGAATCGATTAAATATGATAAATCTAAGTTCAAAAAGTCAACCAACCACGGGCCTACGCCTCAGAACCTGACAAAATTCACAAAATCCGAACACCCATTCAATAACGAGTCCAACCATACCAAAATTATCCAATTCCGACCACAAATCAAATAAAAAATTCCCAAATCTTACTCTCAACTACATAAACCACAAATCCCCCAAATTTCACTTTAAAAACACATAATCAAGGTGTATAAATCAATGGGTATTCAAGCCGAGCTCCAGTGGTCAAAATATGAAATAATACCCTAACACAGGATTTAGGGTTCTTAAATCTGCCTAGGTCCTCCTTCGTGAACGCAGAAAATGTCCCGCGTTCGCGAAACATAAAAATCGTCAGCTACCAATTCCTTCTTCACGAACGTGACACCTCTATCATGATTGCGATGACTCCTTACCCAATGCCTAAGTGAACATGTCCCCTCTCGCTCGAACGCGAAGAGTTACATGCTCGGTGTCCAAACCGACCTCATCCTTCAACGCGAATGTGAGTCCCCTCTCGCGATTGCGATGCATAGAGCCACAGACCTTCGCGAACGCGTCCATCTTCTCGCGAACGCGATGTACAAACTTCACTTGTCACCCAAGGACATTTTGTGATCGCTAGACCTCCCCCGCGAATGCGTATTAGGAAACAAGATATAGCAACTTCAGCAGTTCAACAAGTCAAAAATGAACGGAACATGATCTGAATCACACCCGAGGCCGTCGGGACCCCATCCAAACATACTAACATGTCCTAAAACATGATACAAACTTAGTGGAAGGCTCAAATCATATAAAAAACATCAAAAACACAAATCGCACATTGATTCAAGCCTAATGAACTATTGAACGTCCAACTTCTTGAACCAATGCCGAAACACACCAAACCAGCTCTGATAGACCTCAAATTTTGTATACGAGTCATAAATGATACAACAGACCTATTCCAACTCCCGAACCTAAATCCGAGCCCGATATCAACAAAGTGAACTCTCGATAAAACTTCTCAACTTTCCAAACCTTCAACTTTCTAAATTTTGCCAATTCAGCCAAAACGACCTATGGACCTCCAAATCAATATCCGAACATATTCCTAAGTTAAAATTACCATACAAAGCTATCGGAACCATAAAAACTCCATTCTAGAGCCGTTGACTCATAAGTTAATATCCGGTCAACTCTTTCAACTTAAGCTTCCAACCTTGGGACTAAGTGTCCCAATTCATTAAAAAACATCCCTGGAACCAAACCAACCACCCCGACAAGTCACATAACCATAAATAAATAAGCAATAATTGGGGGAACGAGGATATAATACTCAAAATGACATGTCAGGTCGTTACATTCTCCCATTCTTAAACAAACGTTCGTCCTTGAACGGGTCTGGAATTATACCTAGAGTCTCAAATTGGTTTAAATAGCTACTTCGCATCTCCCGTTCGATCTCCCAAGTAGCCTCCTCAACTGGCTGGCCTCTCTACTAAACTTTCATTGAAGTTATATTCTTTGATCTCAACTTTCGAGCCTGCCGATCCAAAAGGGCCACCGACTCCACATCATAATTCAAATATCCATCTAACTAAACCGTGCTGAAATCCAAAACATGAGACAGATCACCGTAATACTTCTGAAACATGGAAACATGAAACACTAGGTGAACACTCGATAGACTAGGTGGCAATGCGAGATTGTAGGCCACCTCTCCAATCCTCTCAAGCACCTCAAATGGGCCAATATACCGAGAGCTCAACTTGCCCTTCTTCTCTAACCTAATCATACCCTTCATGGGCGATACTCTAAGCAATACATTCTCTCCTATCATATATGCAACAATACCAACCTTCAGATCGGTGTAACACTTCTGTCTAGGCTGTGTCGTGCGAACCCGATCCTAAATCAACTTGACCTTTTCCAAGGCATCCCGAACTAGATCCGTGTCCAAAAACCTAACCTCCCTAGGCTCAAAGCACCCAATTGGAGATCGACACAGCGTCCCATATAATGCTTCATAAGGAGCCATCTGAATACTCAATTGGTAGTTGTTGTTGTAGGCAAACTTTGCAAGCGGTAGAAACTAATCCCAAGAACCCCTAAAATCCATAACACAAGCACGTAGCATATCCTCCAATATATGAATGGTGCGCTCGGACTGTTCGTCCATCTAGGGTGGAATGATGTACTCAACTCAATCTCTATGCCCAACTCTCTATGCACTGATCTCCAAAACTAAAATGTGAATTACGGGCCCTGATCAGAAATAATAGACACCGGAACACCGTGCAGATAAACAATCTCGCGGATATATATCTCAGCCAACCACTCTGAAGAATAGGTAGTCACGACCAGAATGAAATATGTAGACTTAGTCAACCGGTCCACAATCATCCAAATAGCATCAAATTTCTACAAAGTCTGTGGGAGTCCAACAACTAAGTCCATGGTGATACGCTCCCATTTCCACTCAGGAATCTCAGGCCTCTAAAGCATACCGCCCGGACTTTGATGCTAATACTTCACCTGCTGACAGTGCAAGCACCGAGCCTTATACTCCACTATATATTTCTTCATTCTTCTCTGCTAATAGTTATGTCAAGTCTTGATACATCTTCGCGGCACCCGGATGAATAAAATACCGTGAACTGTAGGCCTCCTCAAGAATCAACTTACGCAACCCATACACATTGGGCACACAAATCCAACCCTGCATCCGAAACACCTCATCATCTCTAATAGAAACCTCCTTGGCATCACCATGTTGTACCGTGCCCTTAAGGACAAGAAATGGGAGTCGTTACATTGACGCTCTTTGATGTGATCACATAAAGAAGACTGAGAAACCACGCAAGCTAGAACTCATCTAGGCTCCAAAACATCTAATGTCACGAACTGATTGGCCAAGGCCTGAACATATGATGCAAGCGGTCTCTTACCAATAGGAATATATACAAGGCTACCCATACTTACTTCCTTTCTACTCAAGGCATCAACCACCACGTCGGCCTTCCCGAAATTATACAAAATAGTGATATAATAGTCTTTTAACAGCTCTAACCATCTCCGCTACCTCAAATTTAGATCCTTCTGCTTGAACAAGTGCTGTAGAATCTGATGATCTATAAATACCGCACAATACACATTGTACAGTTAATGCCTCCAAATATTTAATGCATGAACAATGGTTGCCAACTCTAAATCATAAATGGGGTAGTTCTTTACATGGGGCTTCAACTGACATGAAGCATAAGCAATCACCCTACCCTCCTGCATCAAGACACAGCCAATACCAATCCAAGAAGAATCACACTACAATGTATATGAACCCAACGCTGAAGGCAAAACGAGAACTAGAGCTGTGGTCAAGGCAATCTTGAGCATCTGAAAGCTCTCCTCACACTCATCCGACCACCTGAAAGGAGAACCCTTCTTGGTAAATCTAGTCAAATGTGCAACAATAGATGAGAAACCCTCCACTAAATGGCGATAATAACCACCAAACCAAGAAAACTTGGAATCTCAGTAGTTGAAGACGGTCTGGGCCAACTCTGAACTGCCTCAATCTTCTTCGGATCTACCTTGATCCCCTTACTAGACACCACGTGCTGCAAGAACGCCACCGAATCAAGCAAAAACTTACACTTGGAGAATTTAGCATAAATCTTCTTCTCCCTCAACGTCTGTAGTAGAATCCTCACATGCTGCACATGCTCCTCCGGGCTACATGAGTACACCAGCATATCATCAATAAATACTATGACAAAAGAATTAAGATATGGTTAGAATACACTGTTCATCAGATGCATAAATGATGCTGGGCATTGGTCAGCCCAAAAGACATCACAAGTAACTCGTAGTGATCATAGCGAGTCCTGAATGACGTCTTCATAATATTAGAATCCCGAATCTTCAGCTGGTGATACCTAGACCCCAAATCAATCTTTGAGAACACTCTATCTCCCTGAAGTTGGTCAAATAAGTCATCAATGTGTGGTAGTGGGTACTTGTTTTTAATTGTAACTTTGTCCATCTACCTATAATCAATGCACATCCTCAGAGTACCATCCTTCTGCTTCACAAACAGAACCGGTGCACCCCTAAGGCGACACAATAGGCCAAATGAATCCATTATCAAGAAGCTTCTGAAGTTGTTCTTTTAATTCCTTCAACTCTGTTGATGTTATACGATACAGAGGAATAGAAATAGGATGAGTGCCTGACACCAAGTCAATACCAAAATCATTATCCTTGTCGGGTGGTATGCTCAACAAATCTACAGGAAATACATTCAGAAAGTCTCTCACTACCGGAAAGGACACAACACTAACATCCCTCACAAAAGTCAAATATGCCAGACAACACTTCCCAGCAATCCCTTGGGCCTTCAAATATGAAATCACTCTAAGAGGAACATAGTCCAGAGAATCTCTCCACACTATCCTAGGTAATCCTAGCATCACCAGTGTCACGGTCTTAGTGTGACAATCCAGAATAGCATGACATAGGAATAACCAATCCATGCCTAGAATCAAGTCAAAATCAACCATACTAAGTAGTAAATGATCAACTCTCATCTCTAATACCACAATGGTCACAACACACAATCAATAGACACGATCTACAATAATAGAATCACCCACCGGTGTAGATATATGAACAAGTGTAACTAGGGAATCACGAGGTATATCAAAATAATGAGCAAAATACGATGATACATATGAGTAAGTGGAACCAGGGTCAAATAATATGAAAGCATCCCTGTGGAACAGTAAAACGATACATGTGATCACTGCGTCTAAAGCAACAACCTCTGGCCTGGTGAGAAAAGCATAGCATCAAGCCTGACCATCACCTGATCGGCCTCTCCCTTTAGGGCGACCTCGAGCTGCCTGAGTCCTAGCCCAAGTTGGTTGAGCAGGTGGTGAAGTAACTGGTGTGGAAGTCCTAGCCTAACCCCTCTGCTGAATTGGACCATACATAAGATAAGGACAATACCTCATCACATGCCTCAACTCTCCATACTCAAAGCAACTCTGATCCATCAATGGCGGAGGGACTGAATCAGACCCCAAGAACTAGAATTACCACTGATAAATAGGGATTTTAGCCTATCATTTGCTCTTTTTTACTTAGGTTTTGGGTAAAAAATGCGTGAAGGTATTCCCGAAAACTAACTTAATGTGCTTGCTTGCAGGGTTTTATTCAAAATAAGCCAAAGAAGCCATAATCAACTCATAAAGGAGTCAAACTTGAACAAATCCAAGACTGGGAAAAGAGCGCGGACCACAACATAAAAGTGTGGCCGCGTAAGGATCAATGCTGAGGTAGCCATAATTCGCGGACCACGAAATAGAGATTCAGAAAAGTGATTTTAGGCACAGGCATGGGCGCAGACAGCGATAGAAAGACGCGACCACTAAATTACTGGCGCGACCGCGATTAGAATTCTGCTGACAACGTGTGCTAAGGATCAGGACTTTGCAAGTTATGCAAAAATGAAGAAAGTGTTCTGCGTCAAGAATACGCGGCCGCGAAAAATCTCCCACGCAGACGCGATGAAAAATACGCGGTCCGCAAAATAAGTTCCTGCCTAGTCTCAGATGTAAATAAACACAGATCGCTCGCAATATTACGCAGTCGCGAAAGCAAGAGTGCGGCTGCGATCAGTATTACGCGGCCGCGAAACCTCCGTAGGGGCATTTTTGTCCGGAAATTTCAGCCTAGTATAAATAGATCTTTTTTCACATTTTTAGGTTAAGTTATGTTTTTGATGAGCACTGAGATGGCTAGGTTTTCAATATCAGGCAATTTTGTACAAGATTTATCTTATAACATTAGATTTTCATCTTTTAATTTAGTATTATGGATTTTATCTTCTCTTTATCTTTGATTGCTACTATTTTCATGAGTAGCTAAACCCATAGCTAGGGTTGTAACCCAACCCTAGTGTGGGTATTTGATGGGTCTTGAATTTTAGGGCTTGAATATGTATGGGTTAGTCAGTTTTAGCTTAGTTCTTGCTAGAACTATTGAATTAGTGATTGCAAAGACTGATTTATGCCTTTATGACTTAGTCTCTAGTAGAGAAACAGGGACTAAGTCTAGGAAAACTAGGATAACGAGAAATTGGAGTGAACTCAAGAAATTGATCGCCCCAATTAAAGGGTTAAACCTAGAGATAGTAATACCCGACTTGAGCTAAAATCCCTTGAATTGCATGAATACCCATTTGGACTTGAGAAAGCCAAATTAGGCAAAGTCACTCAAACTACTGAGAGGTATAGCCTGAGTACCCGAGTGTGATAGCTATATTACGACCCTAATTAATCACATTGTTTACCGTGAAAATGGTAACAACAATTAAATTTGTTAATGGGATTCTAAAAATACGTAATCTATTCTCGAGCTAGTTATTAGAGCAGTTGATGCTAAGAACATGTAGTATAATGATGAAATGCAAGCTAAAACAAGACAATAATCAAACCGAAGTGGCCTATTGCCCGGATGCAAAGACGGTCGATAAGGACCTCGAGGTGAGGATTCAAATCGAGTTCGAGCTATCGAGGGCAACCGAAATAGGATAACAATTAAGGATACGATCAAGCGAGGCTCTTTATGGCCAGTGTTGCGCAATATAGCATGAAACAAGTAAGAAGACAACAGATATTAAAACAGCCTCGGGCTAGTGAGAACAAGCAAAATAGGAGAAAAGAGAGAGAGAGAGATATTATTGCATTTGTGGAGAAAATGGAGCAACATCCGCCCTTTACAAAGTGGTATGGGTTCCCCTTATATAGGTAAGGGAACACGGTATGGTACAAATATGTGGAGATTAAACACAAAGTACGAAGATGGTATGGTTTGACGTGATGCCTCAGCAAAGGCTCTGGATAGCCCAGGCCTGTTAGACGTAGCCATGTGCCTTTGGGGCTTCCCCCTCCGTCATGGCTTCAGTCTTCATTTCCTCCGAGTTGGGCTCCATCGAGCCCTGAGGTCGGGAACTTAGTCGCGGCCTCCCACCCTCGAGGTCCCAAGGCATGTTTCCGAAATGTCCCGACAGCGAAAAATCAAGTCTTCTGATTTCGCCGCATATAAATAGTCTCCGCGTTTCCCATAATGAAGAGATGAGAAATGATTTTGACACTTGACTCCTTGAGCTTCTTTTCGGCGATGACGTACTGATGATGCGACTCCTGGCCTGAGCTTCACGGTGATTGGACATCCATGTGCTCGTGCTTTTCAACTTCATTCATTGCACTCCTGATTCTCGTTTATCAAGGTGAAGGTACCGCCGTTGGATCGATTTTCCATGGATGCATTAACTGCATCCGTTGGTCAGCCTTCCAAAGCCTAGATGACCGTGTTGTAATCTTTTATAAACGGTGGTGCCTTGGTTTTGCTTTTCCTATCCCAGTGCTTCCATTGGCTCGCTTGCCTTTCCCTTCTTATCATCTTCTTTCACCCCTGAACATCATGATAGGGGCTCTTGACCTTAAGGCCGTTTGGAGGAGTTTCCTTAGACTGTGTTGTGGCCTTCTGCCGGGGCTTCCCTTCATCGAACATAAACGTTCCATTCTGCTCTTATTGCGGTGGTCGATATGCTAGCTATTGTTGTTGCTGCTGGGCCGAGGTGATGATGAACATGGAGTCGGTTTAACCCTTATGTAGATAGCTGTTCGGATTATGTACCGCTGCTCACTCTCCTACCCCGGCCTGGTATGGAACTTCATCCCTATGGCTTTTTCTTTCCTAAGGGATAAAGTGGCACTACCGGCCGCTGAGGCTGGGGCCCGCCGAATCTTCAACCTTTGGCTTCGGTGGGCCATGTCTTTTTTCTATGCCTCCTCTGCGTCCCCTCCTTTTCCTTTTCTTCATCTTCTCCGGTGGGGATTCCTTGGGGGATTGAGCTGGGAACCTATGGGAGGTGGATATCAAAGGAGTCACCCTCAAGGATACATGCTCGAGGGTGCAGAGCCCAAGGATGCTGATACCGGAGATGGACTCTCGAGGGCGAACCGGGCACCGGGTTTCATCGCATGTACATCCTTCCGTTCCTCCGCTTTAGGCATAGACTCCTGTAGGCCTTTACAAGTTGTATGTAACGACCCCTCGAGGGCTGCTTGTACAGAAACTTTTATGAATAAGAATATACCCCGTTGATTTTTGCTTTCGAACTTTGCTTTGTTTCTGTATGCTCGCATTCCCTTTGGGGCCCTTGAATGCTTTCTTTTATTTGCTGGCTGCTGATATCGGTCTTGGGGATGGGCGTCCGTCCCGGTCCTCTACTGATCGGCATAGCTCGCATCCAAACCCATCATCGTACTTCAGACCAATCTTGGATTGATCTGATAGGTCCGGGCTATCGAGGCCCTCCGAGTTGCATAGAGATCATGCGTCGAATTCTGGGGCCTTCGGGAATGTTACCTTGGATGAAGGTCATCTTTGGGTACTCGGGGGCCCCTATTGATCTTGATGTAGATAACCCCTTTAGAATGTATAGGATAGACTTCTGCTAAGGAGTTTGCCTGTATTCGGGCGCTTCCTCGGACCTTCATGGAGCTTTCGCAATCGGAGTTTCCTGTGTTTATTCCTCTTTTCAGAAAGAGGGGATCACGAGATCAGGTACTTGCCTTGCGTCAAGTGTTGGCATTTAAAGCTTTCCAAAGTCCGACTTCTTCGGTCCGGGGATTCTTGACGTAGAGTGCTATCTCGAGCTCGGAGATAATATGAATGGCCCCTCGAGTCTTGACTCCTCATTGAAGTATGCTTTCTGGATCGGTATTGACCCGTCGATCTATATCGAGGCTGTTGTGTTCCCGGGTCCTACCTCGGGCAGGCGAATCGTCGCTTCTTATCGCATATATGTGGGGCGACTTCGGCTTTTTCGCAAGACTTCACTAATTTTAGATAGCCGCCTTTCTGATTTGGCACGAGGTACTTCATTTCTTTAGGCGCAAAGAGTGTTGGTGCGCGCACTTGCTTTGACCTGTTAGTTTCACCATAGTCATGGAAGCCACTTCGGGGCAGATCCAATAGGGGACGGGGGGTGCTGCTCCTAGTGCTCAGGAACCGAGGGAGTTCGCTCTGGAGATGGAGTCCTTGATAAGAGAGGAACACCTGGAGATGGCGAGGAGATACTACGGGTGGAGCAAGGGGATAACACTGCAGGTGCTTTCCCTAGATGAGGGCATTACAGACTCCACCAATGGATTCTTGAGCGTATACCTATACCCTTTCGCATTTGCCCCGCCCTAATAGGGTCGTGTTTGACTTTTGCTTGAAGTAACGGGTTACCCTTGCACATATGCATTCGTCGTTTTCGTGAACGACATTGATGATGAGGTTCTTCGCAGAGAAGGTCGGGCTTGAATTCACACTTGATCACCTTGTCAGGCTATATCGTCCCTTTCATCGTCGAGGCCTGCTAACTCTGAGATGTCGCTCGTCCATGCCCTTTGTTATTGATAATGAGGAAAGCGGGGATCGAGAGTGGTCCAGTTGGTTTATCCGAGTCCAGAAGATCGACATTATCGATGTGGAGTTTTTGCCATTTCCCGAAGGGTGGAATTATGCACGTGAGTGAGGCGTTTGGCGCTTTTTCAGATTTTGCCTATAGCGAAAATCAGCTGAGTAATAATGTTGTCTCCCTTGTTGCAGAAACTTCATGGACGCCGGGTGAAGTCCATGATCTGCCCGGCTGGGTCCGGAAGCTGGTGACCCATTCATCCTGTGACGAGCACAGGTGGCGAGCTGTACTACGTACCTGATGGGGAGCGTAGTACCAAGGTATGTGCGTATGCTGCCTTTGCCTTGCCTTCGTATACCCGAGGTAATATTTTCCCCTTCTATTTGTGATGGATTCGTCATTTGTAGATATCAGGCGATTCCTTAGGATGGGGCACCTACGGTGTGATGGAGCCTTTAGTGGTGCTGGTTGGGGTCACATTTTCGAGGAAGGGGCGTCGCCCAGGTTCGCTGCTCCCAGAGTGCCTGATTCCCGGCCGGCGGTTCCTTTGAGCGAATTCGCCGTGCCCGAGGTCGGTTCTTCTGGGGCCGCAGGGGCAAGATCAATAGGAGTGTGTTCCGACTTCGAGGAAGTCCGTCGGCTTCACTTTGTGGTGAGTTCATGTACAGTTTCCCTGTGCCCCGTGCCCTCCTCCCTCTGTTGAACCTTCCTTGTGCAGGCCTGTGATAGGCTTAGGTTTGAGTTGCTCCGTCAAGGGGCCAAGCTTCAGAAAATTCTAGATGAGGGCGAATCCCTCAAGCTCCTTAGCGAGGAGAAGGAAGTTGAGCTACAACATTGGCGATAAGAGGCACACTAGAGCTCAAACTATGAGAGTTATTTGATGGAGCAGGTAACTTTCTGTAGTGCGTGCTTAGCTCCTTTCTAACCTTAAGGCTAACCCCTTTTGCCGTATCAGTTGTAGAGAAAGGCGGAGGCCTTGGAGTACCTCAAAGGCGATGTCAACCGTGTTAGAGTTGCTTGCGGAAAGCTAAAACCTCAAGTGTAGGCTCAAACTTTGGAGGAGATCACTGCCTCGGCTAAGGTTCCTGCCTTCGAGGTCTAACTTCGTTTGACTCATGATAACGCCAAAGTTCAAGTGGATATGATTGGGAAACTCGAATCTGATCTCTCAAAAGTTAGAACTGAGATAATTGATGCCCGTGCAGAAGCGAGCCCTCGACCGGGGGAAGAGGATCAAGGATTATGCTCATTATAGATCTCGAAAAGAGGTACTCGAGGAGGTCGGTGCAAGGGGCTTCACCCTCTCGGAGGAATTGGCTCGAGCAAGGGCGAACGAGTGTGATGCTCGGTTATTTCTGATTGAGTTATAGAGGGAAAATTTGACAAGCTGTAGCCCTTTAGCGTAGAGTGTAGACTTTGCCATTTTGTTGCTTTAGATTTTGCCATTTTGTCGCTTTGCCTTTGATATACGTAGGGTATGCCTGTAGATGGAGAATGTTCTTTTTTTGCGTATGTAATATATAAGAAGAAACTTGAGGCTTTATTTCTTCTGTACCTTTTTTTCTCTTGTTGCTTTTGATTGGGCAGGCTGTTTTTGGTGTTTGGCGAGGTCCTCATAGGTCCAGAACAAATTAGATAGACTCAGGGGCTCTTAAGTGCGATCCTTGGCGTGAGCAGATGCTAGGGCCTCCGTGCTTGGCCCGGTTGTTTAGGCTTAGTCTCCAAGTCGGGCTCCGGCTCGAGCCTTCTTATCATCGAATTTTGTGTGCCCGTGCGGGCAAGTAGTAATCATTTTTATCTCTTTCCCTTGGGCATTTGTTGTTCCAACTATTTTGGGTCCAGTCTTCGAGTCGCATTGTGACTCGAGCTTCAATTGACCCTCAATCTCTTTCCTGCCTGCATGGGCGGATGATGATGGCCCTTTATACTGTGGGTCGAAGTGACCTTACGGGCGCGTGGCCCGGTGGTTTACTCGGCCGGCGATAGTTGCACTTATGCCATGCCCTTAGGCGTATTGCAGCTTTCGGGTCCAGTGTCCAAGTCGCATTGCGATTCGAGCTGTAATCGACCCTTAAATTTCCTCGATTTCCTGGCCGGCGATAGTCGCACTCATGCCCTTAGGCATATTGCAGTTTTTGGGTCTAGTCTCCGAGTCGCGTTGCGATTCGAGCTGTAATCGACCCTTAAATTTACTCGATTTCCTGGCTGGTGATATTGGCACTTGTACCATTTGGTCGTTGAGACCTTTCAGTATGTGGCCCAGAGGCTTGCATAGTTAGCTATTTTGGATCCGGTCTCCAAATCAGGTTACGATTCCAGCTCATTTTAGTCCTCAAGTTGTCAAAATATTTTAGCTGGTGACAATGGCTCTTACGCTGTTTGGTCGTAGAGACCTTTCAATATGAGGCCCATAGGCTTGCTTAGCTGGAGACAATGGCTCTTACGCTGTTTTTGCCCGTAGGCTTTTTTGTAGGCTTTGTTTCTGCTCGTTAAGATCTTTTTAGAGTATTTTTGCCTGACCCGTCGTCGGTTCCAGAGGAACCTCAATTTCAAGTCATTGTTGGCGATGTTTGGAGCACCTCGTATGGTTCATAGCTCGTAGGTTGAGTAGATCGACGCTCTTGCAGCGTGGAGCCGACGTGGTCAGAGCTCGTTTTTGCCTATTGAGGGAAGCCTGATTTAACCCGTTCTTTTCGAAGTATATTCGAAGTAGTGGCCTGCGATTTCTAGCGACAGTCGGGCGTCCCCGAGTCGCATTATTTTGGCTAGATCAGCCGTTTTGACTGTAGTGATGTGTGTTTGGCTGTAGCCATTTTTGATCCCAAGCGATAGTTTAACCGTCTACACCGAGGGTATGACCTTTAGGGATTCTTACAAATGCGATGTATAGCCTAAACTTTGGGGTTTTCATGCTTGTTGAGGTCTTACAGTTTGTCATTCCTATTGAGGTCTTACAATTTGTCATGCATATTGAGGTCTTACGGTTTGTATGATAAAGAATAGATCTAGTTATGTCGAGTCTGCCCGCTAGGGGTCTTATAGTTTTGGATTTTCCAGTGCTCGGCGATTGGCGACAGTCTCTGAGTCATCGAGTTTGTTTAAGCTTGAAGACCGCTTCTCGTGAACTCGGAGTTGCATTGTGAGGGATTTATGAGCTCGGGGTTCCGACCCTGGGGACGTGTGGGCGTTGAACCGTTTAAGTCTCCGAGTATCTCGGGACGTATTCAGAGGAGAGGCCTTTGCTGCAAATATGCCGAAATAGCCTTTTTCAAAGTATGAAATGACGAAAAGATATTCTTTATTGCTTGGCGTAAATATAGGCTGTAAATATATGTCGTCTCGTTGCTGTGAGCTCAGCCCGCGTAGGTGCGGCTCCTCTGATCATCTAATCTATTTACGTGACTCCGTTTTGAAAATTAGCCTGCCATTTATTGACCCTTCCGAGGGGACGATGTCCTTAAGAGAAAGTCATCGCACGTCATCTGACTGTAGAAGAAAGGCCCGCGATTTCGTCGGATCCTCTTCTGGGGGGTGTGCTGCTCTGCTAATAATCTTATTAGCGGAACCCTCTTTAGGTTGGAAGTCCGGTCGAGGGATTAGAGCAAGGTAGTCCCCACAGAGGCCTCAGATCTCTGAGTGGAGTTAGAACTTATGAATGCCTCGGTTGACTGCCTGCACATAGGCTAGCAAAAGAAAAGAAACAATAAGGGAGCGGAGTAGTTCTTCCCTGCTACGGGATGTGTAGGCGACGTTTCAGGGTCTGGTATGTTTCTGTTTTTTCGAGGCGCGAGCCCTTATTATAGCCTTCTGTTGTGTTCAACCAGGCTTGGCCGAAGATGTGGTTCTGCTCACCCTTTGATCCTTTTGAGGGCGGAGGCATTGATGCCGGTGATGGGTCATATGGTGAGGGATTTCCTCTTGTCGCGTGTAGCTCCTTGTCGAATACTTTAGTCCCACCTTTATCATGGAGTTTCATCCCTTTGGAGGAGTGTGGTCAAAGTCGCCTTCGGGCGATGTGCCCGTTATTATTTGAATGAAACATCTGTGTTTCGCAGGCTCGGCATTCCAGCCCGAGCTTAGGCGGGATGTATAGAGGGAGCGGCCTTCCTGATGGTTGTGGTGATCGGCATCTGGAATCCATCAAAGATTCGAGGTGTAGGAGTGATTTGGTTCGTTAGTCCGAACCACCCCATTAGCTTTGGCCTGACATCGTCAGTATAATTGATCAAATCATCTGCACTCATGAACACATGTTTTATTTGAAATAGGTCAAATAAGGGAGGGGGTTACCAATCGTGTTAATACGAGGCCGAGGCGAAGTCTCGCCGTCCCTTTCCTTGGATGCAAGGGTGTCCTTTGGGTATATTCCCCAGACCCATCTTTCCCCGGCGATGAGCCTTTTCACTCTACATTTTATGGATCTTTGAAGGGTGTCGTCTCCCCTTTACTGTCGTGGCAATACACCGTGGCTTGTCAGCTTCATTTTTCCCGATCTCCTTCCTCCCTTAGAGCTATATCCGAGCCTGACCGCTTGATGATACTTGGTGGCAATCTCTATTGAATAACACAGTTGTCGTTTTTTTGAGCCGGTGACCGCACGCACCTTGCGGTTCCTACGCCGGGCCATGGTTCTCTTGAAGGGTCTTGGTCGAATAGGTCTGAGACACCTGGCATTCCCGGTTTCGCTTATGGTGATCACGATGTTTGGTATAGCAACGCTGAAATCGTATTCGGCTGGGCGGGGTTTCCCTGCCAGCTGTGCCTTGTTGAATATGGTTCCATTGGAGGTTCTTCGAGAGTGCTGTCCTTGGGCTATTTCCCTATTGTTGTGAGGTAGGTTGCATCTCGAGTCGTTCCTTCCATTCGCATCGCATGGATAATACCTCCATCCATTTGGCAGTAGCTTCTTTGGCGGGAGTCTTCTTGGATATACTGAATCCGAGGAGGTTCCCGAATGGTTGTCCACGGCCCCGATTCGTGGCTGGTGCCGGGTGTGGGCATCCAACCAGACTTTGGCTGGGTATCTGATCAGGCTTCTCTTGAAATGTCCTAGAGTCGTTTGGCATGCTTCGTTCAGGCCTTTGGTGAAGGCCGGTGTTGCCCGATCGTTCGAAACTGGGAGCAATCTCATTCGTCCTATCAGGGAATGGGGTGCAGCTTCCCGCGGTATTTCATTTCTTCTTCGTTTGGCCTTAGGTGTATTGCGACATCTTGGTACTACTTTGATGGCATCGGCACATGCTTCCGCGGAGGACCACGCTGGTATGGTAAGCGAGTCTGTGAGGTCAGGTGCCAGGCGGTGGCAGCTGCATCATGGTTTCTTTCAAGAGAGTTTCTTCGAACATCCTCAATAAGACGGGCTCAAACTCATCATCTTGGAGGTCGCTGCCTTTGAATGAGCTCGTGTAAGTGGTGGTGCACCCGTAGGGATTTGAGGTCCTGTCGCACCTAGGGGGTTTCAGCGTTCCGGATTTTTGTGAAGCGAGTTCCGGGACCGTTTCCTTGGGAGACAGTTGCTGTAAGAACTTCCACGAACCTGATTCGATCCTTTTGAAGAGATTCCCAAGCATCCTCACTACGGCGGGGTCAGTTACCGATCCATCGTTACTTGATCTCTCGGGTACCAGCTCGGCGTAAGGAGGTGTCTCCGACGCTACTGCGTTGGAAATCTCCGGGCGACTTTGCAGCTGAGCGATAGCCAACTGCTGTGCCTGTAACATTTCAAAAATAACATGAAGATTAACTTCCAGTTCTACTCGGGCTGGGGTTTTTTTAGCTTCCTATCGGTCAATGCGCTGTATTCTGTCATCGGTGCGCGAGGCTTCGTCAACCTTTTGCGTGCCTTGCAAGCCCGCGTCCTCTTGAGTCGACCTAAATGCGTTATCGGAGTCCTGCGGTGTTGCACTAACCTCTGGAGTAGCCATACTATTTTCGCCGTGGTTTTTGGCGTAGTCATTCTCGATTTTGCTTACCGAGCTGGATATTAACCTGAAATCAAAAGATCTTGGGCAAGAAAAAGTGTTAAAGATAATGTGCGTTTGTGTGACGAAACTAGCAAGAAAATAATCACTATTATTTTTATCCCCACGGTGGGCGCCAAACTGTTTACCGTAAAAATGGTAAAAACAATTAAATTTGTTAATGAGATTCTAAAAATACGTGATCTATTCCCGAGCTAGTTGTTAGAGCAGTTGATGCTAAGAACGTATAGTATAATGATGAAATGCAAGTTAAAACGAGACTATAATCAAACCGAAGGGCCTGTTGCCCGAATGCAAAGCCGGTCGATAAGGACCTCGAGGTCGGGATTCGAACCGAGCTCGAGCTATCGGGGACAACTGGGAATAGGATAACAATTAAGGATACGATCAAGCGAGGCTCTTTATGTTTAGTGTTGTGCAACATAGCATGAAACAAGTAAGAAGACAATAGATATTAAAGCAGCCTCGGGCCAGTGAGAACAAGCAAAATAGGAGAAAAGAGAGAGAGATATTATTGCATTTGTGGAGAAAATGGAGCAACATCCGCCCTTTACAAAGAGGTATGGGTTCCCCTTATATAGGCGAGGGAACATGATACGGTACAAATATGTGGAGATTAAACACAAAGTACGGAGATGGGATGGTTTGACGTGATGCCTCAACATAGACTCTAGATAGGATGGGCCTGTCAGACGTAGCTATGTGCCTTGGGGGCTTCCCCCTCCGTCCTGGCTTTGGTCTTTGTTTCCTTAGAGCCGGGCTCCGACGATCCCCGAGGTCGGGAACTTGTACCAGGCCAGGATCGAATCCCAAGGCATGCTTATGAAATGTCCCGACAGTGAGAAATCAAGTCTTCTGATTTCGCCGCATACACACATTATTGCCCTAGATTCTTGCTACCCGTTAGATATATAACTAGGTTGAAGTCACTACCCTAGTCACTTTAAATATTTGAAAACAACAAATCAAAACATTGTACTTAGTTTCAAATACTGCATGCTATAGAATAAAAGTAGAAGTAAAAAACAAACCAACCATTTGTGGAAGTGCAATTAAGATCAAAACCCACATCTAGACTCAGATATAAACCTAACTCCAAAAAATTAACTCCCTGTGGATTCGATCCTGGCCTTTGTTAGGTAAAACTGCATCGACTATCCTTGCTACTCAATAGTAGTGTAGGCTTCGACTCGATCAATCACTAGTAGGACCTGGTACAGATGAACCTTGAACTGATGGAGCATAGGATGAACACTAAGCTGGGAGGGCATTGAAAGATGACTGACCTAGACGAGCACTGTATGAACCATGTCTAACTGATACACTCCGATGAGTCGGTCCATCTGAGCAGGCCTATTAGAATGACCTCTGCTGTGGTGGGACTATTCTCCAAATAAGGCACTACTGAAACAATCCAAACCTCGAGGCCTCTTGCCCTTCCTCTCCTCATGCTCCTAACTATAAGCTTGCTCTAGGCGTCTAGCAATACCAACCACCTTGTTAAACCTCGCACCCGGCGCAATCTCTCTAGTCATGATGAAACGTAATCCATAGCTGAGGCCATCAATGAACCCCCTATTCCTCTCCCTCTCTATGGGAACTAACCATACCGCATGATAAGCCAACTCTAAAATCTCATCTCATACTAGGTCACTCACATACCCTCCTAGAGTAGCTGCTCAAACAACCAACGCAACTCCTCTCTAGGAGTCTGTGGAACAAGTTTCTCTAAGAAGAGAACTGAGAACTCATGCAACGTAAGTGGTGTAGCACCTGCTGGCTTGCTCAACTCATTGTCCTCCCACCATCTGTAGGATGCCCCCGTCAACTGAAAATAGTAAATGAAACCTTACTGGTCTCCAAAATAACATGCAAAGGATCCACTAGAACATGTCTATAAAATCCTTAGCATCCTCTGACTCGGCTCCACTAAACTCTGGAGGCTTGAGTTTCACGACCCAAACCGAAGGGTGACGATGGGCACCCGGTGTCTTACTCAACCGAGTATAAGTGGAAAAGCACTATATCAGTGAACCATCTTTCTTAAAACATAAATACATATAGGCCGTCAAGGCTTCTGACATACTGTACAAAATGAACCTCTGTCTACAAAGCCTCTAAGAGTATTTGACATCAAATGGGATAGGGTACCGGCCTACCCATAAGTCTGTAGCAAAATTCTGACACGATGACTTATAGACTTGGCTGCACTCCGAATGAGTTGGAGTCTTACCGATCCTTCGCTGAATGCTAACCTCGTCTATTATGAGGGCTCGTCAAATTGATTTTCTATACCTACTGGCATGAATGTAGCGTCTCCAACAAAAAAAGTCAGTACGAATAATGTACCGAGTATGTTAAGGTAGATAAATAAGTATATAAAAGACATGGAAGAAACATGGAGTAAATGAGTCAACCTGTAAGTCTAGATAACTCCGTAAATTATGAAATATTTAGAGTGTCATACATATGCGTATGAATGTCATGTCTTGCATACGTACTTGTGTTCATAACATCATCAAACCTCTAAGGGCATCCCATCATATCATCTCGGCCACTATGGGCAAATCAGCAACATATACCAGCTGATCAGGCAATGATGTGTATATAATACCGTAACCTTTTCCCATATCCCATATACATATAATATATATATACGCATATATAATGCCATATGTTCATGGCTCAATGTACATGTATAAATGAATGCAATGCATGATAAGTACATCAATAAAATCTTTCATAATGTCATAAGACCATTATGTCTTTGAGTAATATTATGAAGTAAACTTTTTCAACTTATGTATTTTTTTGAGACCCATGAACAGAAGATGTAATAATAAGACACATAGAAATTCAAGAACATAGGCACCTCTAATACTTTATGAATAGAATCATTTATGAAAGTTGTGCATTTACTCGTTTCGTTTGTGTCGTATCGATCATGCCAAAAGGAAATAAGGGACATCCTTAACATACCTGAGCCGATTCTCTTGACAATCTATCTAACACAAGTCTTTTGCGAATAACACGTAATGGCGGATCAAAGTAGGGACAAATCCGTATGATATTCTTGAGAAAGATTGTACTATGCTCTCTTAGAATCGCATTTTCCGCTACTGTAGCAAGCCATCCGTTAGCAAGCCTATGTATTTCCCCTTGAGAAAGAGAATGCACAACTTTCCATCCGCTAGCAAGCCTAGCTCTCTTATAAGGGTTCATAAGAATTCCTTTGCAAGTGTCATGCGTTAGTAGCAGCCCATGATTTCCCTCTTAAATGATATATAACGATCTCTTATTTTTGAGATTTGTGGGCCCCACTTTTGAGATGACTTAGCCACCAATTCTTCTAAATATGCCAGATAGTCCATGAATGAAGAGTCATTGTTACCCATTTGTCTTGCTGCCACATTGAGGCTTATCCGAAAACCTTAATTAAATAGTTAATCTTTCACTAAAATCAATAATTACTCAGGTATCCACATAATTAAGAATTATCCCAAATTACTTAAAATACTACTCACTTTTAACACACTTTACACACTTTATTATCATGGTCATGTGGTACCTTGTAGGGTACTAGTCCATAAATACCAGGTATTATAGCTTGGACCGTATTTTATCCGAAATTATCAAATTTCGACGAATCTCATTTTCTTCGATTCGCTTACCCTCTCACCTTCACGAGTTTATTTATTTCTTGTTTGAAATAACATAATACTTATAATCTCCAAATAATCTTTTCCTTGGACTGATGTCAATTATCTTATGACAAATTCAGTGTGCAATATTACAGGGTACAACATCATCATAATTTAATATTGTGGAGCGTAACATCGATGTAATATTGCGGGGCGTAACATCATTTCCCCTTTTGGATCATTCATCCTTGAATGTTGACTAATGAATTTATCGGTCTCATAACCGGATGATTATTACAAATGGTTTTAACACTATCCTTGCCATTTAGGCAATTGTTCTGTGAATAAATCCAAAGTCTAGGACATTTCCACCTTTAAGTCTCTTTCTCATACCACGACCCGTGGTCGGAGATACCTAATATTTCCCTCATATTTTTAAAACATATATATATACTTTCAAAATAGTATACTTTTTTGGTCATGAAAGATTACTTAATATTACTTAGGGAGAATTACAGGGAGGGTGTATTGGGCACCATTGGTAGTACATAAGTAGGATCCCCGTAGGGATTTTGTGCTATACTATTACTATCTATCATACTAGGATCCACATGTGGATCGAGAAAAAAAACTAGAAATACTAGAAAAAGTAGAACTACTACAAGCAGTTGTTGGGGCGGAGGGGCAAAAGAGGTTTTGGGGTACATGGGGGAAGGGTGGGTTGTGTTCAACAAACTATTGGTAATGAGTCTCTACCTTGCTACTCCTGCTTGGTCTTCCATAACTTCTTTTTTAACAAAAGGTGGTGCCTTGTCAAAAAGATGTGTGCTGCCTCCATGGGTAGTTGTGAACCATATTTAGCTAGTGCATCAGCAACCATGTTGGCCTCCGTATAAGTGTGGCTAAGGATGGGATCACCCAGCTACCGTAGTAGCCACCTGCAATCATGAATTAAGTGAGTATACTGTGGGTTATCATGTTGTAGTAAGGTGATTACCTCTTCGGCGTCGATATTTATTTCTAGAGCTTCATAACCATATTGTAAAGAGAGTCGTAATCCATAGAGTAAGGCAGTGAGTTCCGTCTGGATGCTGTTTGCAAACCCAATGTTACCTAAGAATCCTAGTTGCCATTCACCAGTGGAGGAGCGGATAACCCCTCATATGCCATTGACACCTGGCTTTGTGGAGACCACTCCATCAGTGTTAAGTTTATAGAAGTTTGGTGCAGGAGGATTCCGTTTTATATAGAAAGGGATTAAAGGCTTGCGTGGTGGAGATTTATGTGTAAGAAAGTAAAATTCCGCAGCGTGATGAATTATTTGAGAGTGATTGAGAGGATCCTTACGATTATTAAAAATATTATGGTTGCGATTGAGCCAAATGCCCCATAGAATAAAAGGAAAGAGAGTGGTGAGTGGAATATTATGTGGGGTGGTTATGGGTTGATTTATAAGTGTGTGAATGTGTTCAAATATGTGGAGGTTTTGTTGGTTTAGATGATACGCATTGGTGCGGATGCCTAACTTTTCTCATATAAGGTGTGTGTGTGAGCATTCTAAAAACATGTGTGTTAAAAATTCAGGTTCAAGAGAGCAATGGTGGCTAATATCATTGGTTGTAATTTTTAGATGCGCTTAATCCCAAATTAGTGTATATGGTGATGCTTGGCACAAAGGCAAATATATGCTATGTATTTTATGGAGGAGCAATGGTGGTAGTTCAAACGCGATATTTGCAAGATCCCATTGAGTATGTGCTATATAGTGGCTCACAGTGTTGTGGGTTTCTGATTGCGGTAGGGGACCGGATATAAGTGATCAGAAACCCACAACACTGTGAGCCACTATATAGCACATACTCAATGGGATCTTGCAAATATCGCGTTTGAACTACCACCATCGCTCCTCCATAAAATACATAGCATATATTTGCCTTTGTTCCAAGCATCACCATATACACTAATTTGGGATTAACACATTCAGGTACATTCACTATTAAATCTTGTTATAATACACTAGTACCCACAAAAAACTACCCTTATAATTGGTTATGGAAACTCCATCTACCACCAAAATTAAAACTCTTTCTATGGCTATGTATCCATCAAAGAATACCCTCAAATACCTATTTAGCACATCTAAAAATTACAACCAATGATATTTGCCACCATTGCTCTCTTGAACCTGAATCTTTAACACACATGTTTTTAGATTGCTCACACACACCTTATATGAGAAAAGTTAGGCATCCGCACCAATGCGTATCATCTAAACCAACAAAACCTCCACATATTTGAACACATTCACACACTTATAAATCAACTCATAACCACCCCACATATCGCTAATGAATTATCGCTAATAAATTATAGGGGCACTAGGGGAGATCCAGTTGTCATGACAAGAATTTATGTGGTATCCATTAGCGATAATTCATTGGGTGCCTATTGTGTAGTAGCTCCAGCCTTTGATGTTGTTTTTCCATGTGAAGGATGCTTTCTTGGAGTTAAGTTAACTGGATAGAAGTACTGAGGCCCAGAGGGCCGATGGATTTTTAAATAATCGCCAAGCTAGGCTTGCGAGAAGCTCTTTATTTTTTACGGATAAGTTTTGTATTCCAAGACCTCCATTATACTTGGGCATGGTAATGTTGTACCATTTGAGTAGATGAAGTTGTTTCTTCTGTGAAGATGACCCCCAAAGAAAGGTTTTTTGGTAAGGGTCCAAAGATCGAATTATATTTTGTGGAACGAAAATATATTGCATGGTATGGTTTGGGAGGGAGTTGAGGGTCGAACGTATAAGTGTTCTTCGCCTGGCCATGGTTAGGCATTTGGTTATTTAGACTGAGAGTCTAGATTTGAAATTATCTAGAAGGTGCTGGAAATCTTATTTAGTAGCTTTTTGGGTAAATATAGGAAATCCAAGGTATTTGCCAAAGGAGCAACCTTCAGACATATTAAATGAACTAAGAACAAATTGTTTATTAACTAAGGAGCAATTACTAGAGAAGAAGATTTTTGACTTGGAAAAATTTATTTTTTGACCTGCCAGTTGCGTGAAATGGTTTAGGGTATCAATTATAGAGTGGCAGGAAGTACTAGTAATTTTAGAAGTGAGAGAGTTTTGGCCCTGGTTTGGCTATAGTGATGGGTGCCCATTGGTTGTAGTCTACTGCTTGGTCGATAGAGCAAGCAAGCATTTCCATGCATAATATAAAAAGGTAGGGTGAGAGTGGGTCACCTTGACGAATTCCTCTGGTGGGTTGGAAGTAGTCTGTAGGAGCACCATTAAAGAGTATGAAAATGGAGGGTGTGGTGATGCATGACATAATTAAGTTGATAATATTGTGAGGAAAGTTTAGGTAGATTAATGCTCGTTTAATAAAGACCACTCGAGGCGATCAAAAGCTTTTTCGAGGTCTAATTTATAGAGCATATGAGGAATTTTTCCTTTCATTCATCGAAATTTGTTAAGGATTTCCTGTACTATTATGGGATTATCAGAGGCTCTACGACCCTGTAGGAAGCTGGCTTGGGTTGGACTAACGATTTTTGGAAGGAATTTCTTAATACAGTTAACTAGGATTTTGTTGATAATCTTGTAAATCGTGTTGCATAAACTAATGGGTCTAAATTGGGTGAGTTGAGCAGTATTGCGTTGCGTAGGGATCAGGCAAAGGTAAGTTCGATTAATGTCTTTAAGAATGAACCCTTGATTGAATATTGTATGGCAAAAGGTGAGGACAGAGGGAGCTATTTTGTGCCAGTATGTTTGATAAAAAAAATGGGTGGAGACCATCAGGTCCCGGTGCTTTGAAGGGTTTGAAAGAGTGAATTGCTATAATTATTTCAAAGTCTTGAAGGGGACGGTTCAAAGAATTATTCTATTGCATGGACAGTGTATAATAGGTGTTGACGGGAAAGGTGCGAGGAGAGAATGTTTGGTCAGTGGTGAATAGGTTGGTAAAGTAGTTGATAAATTTATCGCGAATAGTTGCAATATCATAGCACCAGCTTCTTGCTAGGTATTTTATTGCAGTAATGTGATTACGTCTACGCCTAATTAAAGTGGATAAGTGAAAAAAATTTGTGTTGGCATCCCCCTCGTTGAGCCAGGTAACACGGGATTTGAGTTTCCATAAGTCTTCTTCTAATTTAAGAATGGTATTGTATTCTAAATGAGGTCATTCTCTAGATTTTGTAAAAATGAGCTAGTAGGGTAGTGAGCTAAGGATTGGAGTCCTGATAGTCTAGCTAATATATTTTTTTACGTTTAAAGATATTGCCAAAAGTATGGCGATTCCATGCTGTGACAGTATCAATAAAGCATCAAATGGCTTGCAGTAAATCGGTATTGTTAGCCCAGATGTGAGAGATCATTGGCCTAAGGTCCGGGTGTGAGGTCCAGATTGTTTCAAAGCAAAAAGGTTTCTTAGAGGGAGCTAAATTTTTATTTAAAGTTATGAGGAGTGGACACTATTTGGAATGAGTTCTAGGTAAGTGAGAGACTATTGCGTCAGGGACTAAGGCATTCCAGTCATAATTAACGAAGTATCTATCTAGGCGTTCCAAAATTATGCTACCATATTGTCGTTTATTTGACCACATATATCTACTTCCTTTAAACCCTAGATCAAGGAGACTACATTAGTTTATACAATCTAGAAATTTATTAGTTCTATTAAAATTGATACTTCTCCCGCCAAATTTTCCAGAGCTTCGAAGTATCTTATTAAAATCGCCTGCTAAGAGCCATGGGCCTTTGTAAGCATTATCTATGCATCGTAGATTATCCCAAAGGATAGTACAGTTATGTGAGTTAGGGCTAGCATAAATATCAGAAAACATCCATTTATGAGGTTGGGGAATTACCTGAAGCACGCAATGTATTTCTTGATGAGTGGTTGCTACTACTTCCACTTGGAGAACATCTTGTGTCCAAAATATAGCAATTCCACCCGAGTGGCCCTCAATTGGTACTTCTGCCATCTGGGTGAAGCGAAAGTCTTCCTTTATGAATTAGTGGTTTGCTAGGTAAGTTTCCACAAGAACCACCAGTGATTGGCGGTGATAATTAAGTATTGAACGAAAATTATGTCTAAATTCGGGTGACTGAGCACCCCCTACAATTCTATACAACAAAATTTATATTATTATGGTTAGGGGGTGTTGGAGGTGAGTCCTCTCTTGGGTTCATGCTCTGGTCGTTTGACTGTATCAATTGTGGGCGTAGAGATGGCGTTATTATTAGGACATACTTCCCCACATCCAGATTGATTGTGGGTCGGATTCTGATGGAGCACCTGACTAGGTTGTGAGGGCAGTTGAGAATGTATTTTTTTGCTAACTCTTCTTTGAGGACTAAGACATTTATGCCATTGAGCTTCACTGGTTTTGGACAAGTTTCTCTGAAGTTTATCATTGCTTGGGTAATTTCTTGGTGGAATACTGCATTTTATTCTTATTGACTGGGAGAGTATGGTGGTGACAGTTCTGGGGAGAGGGTCGTTAGGTCTGTCACCCCTGTTGGTAAGGAGGGAGCTATGGGTAGAGATGGTAGTAGGTAAGGTTGGATCCATGGGGGAGGAGGTGTTGTTGGAGTTGGTGGATAGAATGATAGGTTGATCGTATATATTGGTGGGGGAGCATTGTCCCAGTATGGAATGGGTAGAGGAGTTGGATTGTATAAAAAGAGGTTGGTCAGAGGGAGCATAGACCAGAGGTACTGGCCGTAGATGTCCGTCGCTAGGGTCATGCCCTATGATATTATCTGAGCAAGGTCGGAGGGGTTGTTCAAGAGTATTGTAACTTCTTGTTCATTCACAGTAAGTGTGAACATTAGTGCATGATTTTGAAGGCTGAGTTCCAACCAGGAGGAGGGGTCCTGTGGAGCTTGGGGTGTCTAGGCTGTGTAGTAAGGTGAGGTTGGATTCATTGTTAGGGTGTGTGTTATTGGTGGAGGGTGTGGTATGAGAACTGAGGAAGGGGAGGATGTTGGGGGTGGAAGGGGGGATTGCGTTTGTTGTTGTAGCATGCCGGAAGGCGAGGCATTTGGAGTTATGGATATGTTAGATTCTTGAGGTGTGGAGTGGGATATTATTTGGTTATTAGGTTTTATAAGTGTAGGAATGTTTGGATTGGGCGGTGAGTTATGAATTGGGCTTGAAGAAAACATTTTGCTATAGGGGTTGGTGTTTGTTGAAGGAGGTGATCGGGTTTCTTGGATTGCAATGTTGGCGTGTGGAAGTAGATTTTCAGAGAGATCATTGGCTTTGGTTTTGTTGAAGTAGGCTTGTAATTGATGTTCTATAGTAGGTCTTTGATGTGTCGTAGAGGTGGATGATGTGGATGCATGTGGGACGTGTAGGGTTGTATTAGTGGCAGTATTGGACAGGTGTTGGGGGTTGAATAGGGTAGTGAGATCGGTGGTGATATTGGAGAGAGTGTTCTGCTTATGATCTAGTGGGCTTGGGTCATTTTATTGGAGGTGAGTATGGTTACTTAGGGTATTGGACTGGCACAATTCATCTTTGTTATTGGGCTGGTCAGAAGTAGTGTCTTCTATAGTAAGGTGTTTATATTTATTATTACTTAGTAAATAGATAGGGGTAGTATTGTCATTTACAATCGGTTTAGAGTTAATGGCATTATGAGTTGTAGGGTTTTGGGACTTACCTGGACAGTGCTGTTTTGCCATCGGACTGTGGTGGCTCAAGCTTGATGGTCATGATGTCTCCAGTGGCTACCATTGCATAGGGGTTTTGGAGGAATGTTTTAGAGGAAAAGTGACTAATTTCCATTCATCTTTCTCTTGTATTATATCATGGGTGTTATTTTGTGTTTGGAGGTCTTTGTTTGTAGCAGGTGTATTGGTTGTTGTGGTAGGTGTTTTGGTCGTTGTTTGGCATGGTAGGGTATAAGTGCAGGAGGTTGCATTGTGACTTAACCTTCCACACATAATGCATAGTAGGTTGAGGCCCTCATATAGGATAGTCTGTTTATGGGTGCCAAGGTAAATATGGGTTTTTAAAGGTCTATCAATTGGCACTTCTACACAAATGCGGGCGTATTTCCCCCTCGTTGTGGATGATGTGCATGCATCTATCTTTAAAAGTTTGCCTATTTTGTTTCCCAGTTTTTAGAGTAATTTTAGGTCATAGAATTTTGTAGGCAGTTCCGATAGACGAAGCCAAATCGCAGAGTAATTGAGTTGAGCAGTGGATGCCAAGAATTTGGGCTCCCATCTCCTTACAGATAAAAAATGATTGAGAATGAACCATGGTCCATCATGTAATGCACGCATCATATTTTCCTCCTTTTAAAATTTAAGTAGGTAGAATTCAGATCCTAAGTCGATTAGGGGAACATTCTCTGTAGGTTTCCATTGTGCATAGATCTTTTGTTTAAGGAGTTGAGGACCTACTTTGAGACCAAATACTTTGACTATTACGGAATACTTCCAAGGGGAGTATAATCTAACCTTGTCAGATGAAGATAATGGAACAAAATTGTCATGCTCTGGAAAAATTTCACTTTCATCTCGAAGATCAAGTTCTGCACTTATGGAATGTGATTGGTGGAGGTTGTAAGAGATAGGTATTGACGAGAGTAGGGTGTGTAGGAATGAGTTTTTCACTGAGTTTGTGGGGGTATCATCAATATTCATGGTACTAAGATTAGGTGGGTCATTTAATGAGGAAGAAGGGACAGATTCAATTAGTTCATTGAATGAAGAGTGTGGTTGAGTGGGTGTAGAAACCATTCAGTAGAGTATCAAACTAGAGAGAGAGTTTTAGAGAGAAGAGAGAGCATTCTGCTTTTTCCTTTGTAGAAGACTTCTATGATCCAAAATAGTATACTTGCATCATCATTTAATTTATAAACCTATACATAATTTTTCATAATTTTAAAGGTTTTAAAATTAATTTCTTTCTGCATTTTTATTATATAAATACCCAATAATTATTCTTTAAATTATTTTTATGATGATTTAATCATACAAAACTATTATTTACACTAACATGTATGTTTTAAATATTTTACTGCATTTTTCATAATTACATTTGCATTTTTAGGCTAATTGCATATTTTTGCAATAATAGCATATATTCGTGTATAATTACATTATTTATGCAGAAAATAACTTTTTATATTTTTATAATTTTATGTTATTATTCTTAATCACTTTAGTGCATAAATAATATTTTTGCTATTTATTAATTATTTTTATAAATTAGTTTTGCTATATATTGGGTACTTAAATAATAGCCTAATTTTAAACCTATTTTCAGACCTAATACACCAGCCCAATACCCTATACACCATCCCAATACCCCATACACCAGCCCAATAACCCCAGCCCAAACCCGTCTAAATAAACTCGACCTAACCCCATTTTAATCTTGGCCGTTGATCTCTAAGATCAACGGTAACCTGACCCACCCCAAACCCTACCGTTCCATCTCAGACGCTGCCTTTTAATTCTCTCTCCTCTTCTTCTACGAACCCTAGCCACTATATATCTCAACCTCTCCAAATCCGACTCTAAAATGGAAGCAGTCATTGATTCACTTATCTTATCAATTTCCTCTCGCTACTGGTTGTTCGTCTGTGGTGTTACCTACTTGCTTGCCTAAACATGACAAGCAAATCTCATCAAAATCAAACCAAAATCTATTCAAATCCCTGATCTTTTTGCCATTATGCCTATATTCGTCTTGTGTTCTACTATGAGTACGAATATTTGTCTATTTTTGTTGATTCTTACTTACCCTAACCTAGGGTTTTCATCTCTTCAAATCGAACCAAAATAGGTTCGATTCTCTGATTTTGAGTGTTATTATGTCTATATCCATCCTATATTCTACTGTGTGTCCGATTTTTCTCAATATTTACTTTCCCTAAAAAACTAGGGTTTACCTATTTTTCCCCTAATCCGATTTTTATTGATTCTGCATGTTATTGCTTCTTTATTTCTGTTTGATTTTAAAGTATTTCCTTATTTACTTATTTAACTTCTACTACTATATAAATCCCTCCACATTCCCCTTTAAGACAGATTGGAATCATTAAAGTGTCTACTAAAATTAAAATCATTGCTCTTGGTTCTCTAATTCTCTTGTTCTATACTCTGGTTCTTGCCCGGCTGAAAGCCAAGGCCACTGAAATTCTGGATTCTTGCTCTTCGTTGATATTTAGAACACTGTGGACTTTTGTTCTTTCTTGTTTTTTCACTTAACTAGTGAGTTGTTGGGCTTTCGCCACTTCATTCCTACTTGCCTATTGTTTGCCTATGTTTTCACTTCGGGAGATTGTAGTTTTATTGTATTTATGGATTGTTCTTGTGTGCAATTCTGATTGTTTTACTTCAATTTTAGGTCTTTTTAACCTTTGACTTCATTATGTTAGTAATTTGAAACATGCCTAAACCTGATTTGAGTTAATTAGAGTCTTTTTAAGCTTATCTAGCCTATGTGTTGCAATTTACTGATGTTTAGGACCTCTTTGGTGTTTAATTTTGCTATTAATCCTATTACTTGAACATTCTTTACTTACATAATTCGTATCCCTTTTAATAGACTAGTTGATTGTGTTCAAAAGCATGAATGTATTCATTCACTATATGGCACAAACCTGTTTCTTATCCTATTCGGAATTTGTTGTGATAATATCTTGCCTATAAAGCATGTTTGATCTTGTTCCCTATTAGTATGCTTCTAGCATGTCTTGACTTCCCAATAGTTGCAATGACCTGTTCTCATCCTGTCTAAATTCTATTGCCAATTAATATGATTCTCTCTTATGATACTAGGACCTATACTCAGCATAATTTGAACCTCTTCCTTTCTATGAGTCTGTGTACACCAATCCTGCAAACCTGTTCTGTTCATGTGTGACTACTTATACATTAGGTGTACACAGACTCATAGAAAGGAAGAGGTTCAAATTATGCTGAGTATAGGTCCTAGTGTCATAAGAGAGAATCATATTAATTGGCAATAGAATTTAGACAGGATGAGAACAGGTCATTGCAACTACTGGGAAGTCAAGACATGATAGAAGCATACTAATAGGGAACAAGATCAAACATGCTATATAGGCAAGATATTATCACAACAAATTCCGAATAGGATAAGAAACAGGCTTGTGCCATATAGTGAATGAATACATTCATGCTTTTGAACACAATCAACTAGTCTATTAAAAGGGATACGAATTATGTAAGTAAAGCATGTTCAAGTAATAGGATTAATAGCAAAATTAAACACCAAACATGCATGTTCTGTACATTTGCATTTTTAGGCTAATTGCATATTTTTGCAATAATAGCATATATTCGTGTATAATTATATTATTTATGCAGAAAATAACTTTTTATATTTTTATAATTTTATGTTATTATTCTTAATCACTTTAGTGCATAAATAATATTTTTGCTATTTATTAATTATTTTTATAAATTATTTTTGCTATATATTAGGTACTTAAATAATTGCCTAATTTTAAACCTATTTTCAGACCTAATACACCATCCCAATACCCTATACACCATCCCAATACCCCATACACCAGCCCAATAACCCCAGCCCAAACCCGTCTAAATAAACTCGCCCTATCCCATTTTAATCGTGGCCGTTGATCTCTAAGATCAACGGTAACCTGACCCGCCCCAAACCCTACCGTTCCATCTCAGACGCTGCCTTTTAATTCTCTCTCCTCTTCTTCTACGAACGCTAGCCGCTGTATATCTCAACCTCTACAAATCCAGCTCTAAAATGGAAGCAGTCATTGATTCACTTACCTTATCGATTTCCTCTCGCTACTGGTTGTTCGTCTGTGGTGTTACGTAGTTGCTTGCCTAAACATGACAAGAAAATCTCATCAAAATCAAACCAAAATCTATTCAAATCCCTGATCTTTTTGCCATTATGCCTATATTCGTCTTGTGTTCTACTATGAGTACGAATATTTGTCTATTTTTGTTGATTCTTACTTACCCTAAACTAGGGTTTTCATATCTCTTCAAATCGAACCAAAATAGGTTCGATTCTCTGATTTTGAGTGTTATTATGTCTATATCCATCCTATATTCTACTGTGTGTCTGATTTTTCTCAATATTTACTTTCCTTAAAAAACTAGGGTTTACCTATTTTTTCCCTAATGCGATTTTTATTGATTCTGCATGTTATTGCTTCTTTATTTCTGTTTGATTTTAAAGTATTTCCTTATTTACTTGTTTAACTTCTACTACTATATAAACCCCTCCCCATTCCCCTTTAAGACAGATTGGAACCGTTAAAGTGTCTACTAAAATTAAAATCATTGCTCTTGGTTCTCTAATTCTCTTGTTCTATACTCTGGTTCTTGCCCGGCTGGAAGCCAAGGCCACTGAAATTCTGGGTTCTTGCTCTTCGTTGATATTTAGAACACTGTGGACTTTTGTTCTTTCTTGTTTTTTCACTTAACTAGTGAGTTGTTGGGCTTTCGCCACTTCATTCCTATTTGCCTGCTGTTTGCCTATGTTTTCACTTCGGGAGATTGTAGTTTTATTGTATTTATGGATTATTCTTATGTGCAATTCTGATTGTTTTACTTCAATTTTAGGTCTTTTTAACCTTTGACTTCATTATGTTAGTAATTTGAAACATGCATAAACCTGATTTGAGTTAATTAGAGTCTTTTCAAGCTTATCTAGCCTATGTGTTGCAATTTACTGATGTTTAGGACCTCTTTGGTGTTTAATTTTGCTATTAATCCTATTACTTGAACATGCTTTACTTACATAATTCGTATCCCTTTTAATAGACTAGTTGATTGTGTTCAAAAGCATGAATGTATTCATTCACTATATGGCACAAGCCTGCTTCTTATCCTATTCGGAATTTGTTGTGATAATATCTTGCCTATATAGCATGTTTGATCTTGTTCCCTATTAGTATGCTTCTAGCATGTCTTGACTGCCCAGTAGTTGCAATGACCTGTTCTCATCCTGTCTAAATTCTATTGCCAATTAATATGATTCTCTCTTATGACGCTAGGACCTATACTCAGCATAATTTGAACCTCCTCCTTTCTATGAGTCTGTGTACACCAATCCTACAAACCTGTTCTGTTCATGTGTGACTACTTATGCATTAGGTGTTAAACTTGTTTTTCTAAATCTTTGCTAAGTCTGTTCTTAAAACCTAAAGCATGTTCGATCATCTGCTTTATGTGTTCAACTCGACTATGTTTGTATCCCCCAGTGTTGTCCTTCAACCTTAGTTTACTCTCTTTCACTAGTTCATTGGGTTCCTTTGAGTTCTCATTCTTAGCCGGCTGAAAGCCAAGGCTACCTGGGTTCTATTACTAACCTCTCTAGTGCGAGCACTGCTCGGGTTCCAATTGAGACCCTTGTGAACTCTGACACACTAGTTTCTAAGGTTCCTTGGCACTTTGTCCTAACTGCTCTATTCTCCCCCCTTTTCACCTATTGAATAAATTGATTGGTTTGTGTAAATGGCTATTGATCAATTCTAGCTACTGGGTTTTGGCTATTTTATGTGTAAATGAAGATTGTTTTCTGGGTTTGATTGGCTATGATCCCTCGGCTATGGTGAAACCTGTATGGATACAAAATTGAAGGCCTGACTGGGCTCGGTATACTTTGGGCCTGTCTTAGGCCCACCACAGTTATTTTTGTAACTTTGTAATTTATTTCATTCATTGGGCCTATAATAATGCTGTAATAACAATTGGGGTATTAGTAAAATTGGGGGAAATGAGTCTATTCTAATGTTTGCATGAAACATGTAGAAATCCTGCCTATAAGTGTTTAATTTGTTCAAGCATATTCTGCTCCTCTGTGTTTGTTAGATAATCTGCCTATACGACTTGAGTATTTAACTCGTTCAACACATTTTGCTTCTGTATGTTTGTTAGATATCATGCATATAGGAAATAAAATGTCAATGGCGAATCTTTCAATTTGCATAATTGCGGCGTATCCATTAGACACCAATATTCATATAGAAATCATGCCTATAGGACTTTGATTGGCTAATTCACTGTTGTCATTATAATTTCTCACTTAGAAGGCATGCCTATAGGATCTAAGTACTAAAAAGGCAATTTCAATTACTATTCGTTAGAAATACTTTAAAGTGTTAAGATTTCAAACACGGTTTCATTGCTTAGCTCTATTACTATTAGAAAGCATGCCTATAGGATCAAACTGAGTAATTCTAAGTATTTCCAACGGTCGTCACTGCCAACTGCTGTGTAAATCATCTAGAAATCATGTCAATCGGCTACATCACTTGTAATCTGTAATTTCAATAATCAACATGCAATATCAAATTCCCTAAGCTGTGTAGTTGGTTAGAAATCACGTCTATGAGATTGCACCTTGCATCTGAAACTGCCTGCACGAGGTCACATAGAAACCATGTTTATAGGGCTTAATGGCTTTAAGGTGGCTCAATTTTGAAACTGTCTAACGCTTAATATGAGAATTTGTTCGCGTGCATTTGTTGTCTAAGTGTGGAGGCTAACTTGAGCCCATAATTGCTTTTACATGAAGTCCAACTTGTTTTGTGTGTCGCATAGTTTTATCATTTCGAGCATCCTAAGTTAAGTCTAGAACTATCAAAAATAGGGGTCCAAATGCCTCCTGGGCCGTAGGCATGGGACGGGTAGTGCACACATAAGACACGATTTAGAATCAATTAGTGCACTTTGGGTAACAACTTAAAGATAGTAATCGGGTAGCAGGAGATGATAGTCTGTGCCCGCTGAATAATACAAGTAACACCCCATCTTGAGGGAGTTACGAAGTATTATTTATGTTGCATAGGGTGATCCTTTAGGCTAAAAAATTTAGGACCCCCGTCTTGTCTTTAAATCAATTATTTGTGCTTAATAAAACTTCCCAAACATCTTGCTTTCTTTGCTTTTGTCTTTCTAATTCATATAATTCGAGTTCGGTCGGGACCCACAGTTGTGGACCTCGAAGAGTGCCTAACACATTCTCTTAGAGGTAATATGAACCATTACCCGATCTTTGGTGACGCAAACTGGTTAAATTAGAGTTATTTGCAAATAGGTGACCTAACACACCTCAAACCCGTTAGGTGGAGACTCTCTCTTTTAACACCTTCCTTAAAAGAGTTGTCACGTGTCAAAACCTGATTTCACGAGAAAAAGGGGCGCGACAACTGTTGCTACATTTGGTCATGCAGCCTGTATGACTTTTTCCTTGTAAGGGCGCCTATGCGATTCTTCTCTCCTTTTTCCTCCAGATTTTAGCCAATCTCTAGGCCTTACTTTGCAAACATGTACAAAGCTTGACAGGATATCCCTTTGGCCATCTATAGGTATACTAAAGTTCTTCTCTCGGTACTTTGTCGAGCTTCTAATCATAGATATATAAATCCAAGTCCTTCAATGCTTCCTTATTACTGTTCATCTAAAGGATGGAATCCTTATCTCCTCCCATGCGTTGGAACTTTATCTATCTATTATTGATTCACCTCAATATTGATCTACAATCTACTACTGATAACTTAAAACCTCTTACCTAATCACTAGGTCTCATGTTGCATCGTGGAACATTTTAAGTGATTTTCCTTATCCACTTGGGGCGATACGATACTCTACTTCTATAATCGTATTTCATAGCATCCCGTACCACTCAATGTAATACTATGGGGCATAACATTGAGCCTGCCGAACCGCTCTCTTATGCTCCTTATCACTCATAGGTTGGCCAACCTGGGCCCTAGTACTACAACTGGATGGGCTAGTAGTACCCCAGGCGTTTGGATTCCCTTATCTACCTGCTTTAGAGTACAGGCGGCGAAAGTCTAAGCACCTTCCCCGACCTGAGAAGTGGCTGGTGCAGCCGGAACTGAAACTGCCTGAGCAAGGCTATTGCATACAGTCAATATCTGGGCCAAAGGCTCCTGAAGGCCTGGAATCACAATGGGGACAGCTGGTTCCTGAGCTAGTCTCGCTGGCTCAACCACATCCGCTATTTGCTCTTCAACTGGAGCAACTAGTGGTTCCACAGGTGCTTCTCTACCTGCGATACGAGCCGCACCTCGGCCTCTAGCACGGCCCTGGCATCTCGCGGCCATAGCTAGTGGTACTGGTGGCAGTCCGCCTAATCCAGTCACACGTGTCCTCACTATCTATAAGAGAATAGAATAATAGAAGTTTAGTTTCCGAAATCAACAAATACGCATGACAAGAATACAAGAAAGTGAGCTTGATAGGATGTCCCTCTGGGCATTTATAGGTATACTAAAGTTCTTCGCTCGGTACTTTGTAGAACCTACGAATGTTGCTATATCTTATTTCATATACCCGGTTATCTATCCACATGACTTTTCTACCATAACTCTTACTTCAATTTATCGTTATTGAGGTTCGCTACCAAACTCCAGGTTACTCTCTTTGCTTCTCATCATAGATGTATAAATCCAACTCCTTCAATGCTTCCTCATTACTATTCATCCAAAGGATGGAATCCTTATCTCCTCTCATGTGGTCGAACTTTATCCATCTATTGTCGATTCACCTCAATATTGATCTACAATCTACTACTGATAACTTGAAACCTCTTACGTAATCACTAGGGCTCACATTGCATAGTGGAACATTTGAAGTTATTTTCCTGATCCACCTGGGGCGATACGATACTATACTTCCATAATCGTATTTCATAGCATTCCAACGTGATTCATCTTATGGGGGATATTCTAATCACGTGTCATTCGTGAAATCTTTTCTTCTTCTTTTTTTTTCTCTTCAAATCATTACTCAATTGAAGGCCCAAATTTTATCCCTTATTTATCATAATTACACCATCATTCTATTACCAGGGCAGCATTCCATCTCTTCTAAATGCTACTAGTCTTAGACTCTTTCGAGTTCATTCAGGCTATACTGAGCTTTCTATAACCTAGAGAAACCATCAGCTCTCTTGTTTTCATGGGCTTAATCCTGAGGATTTATCCATTCTCGTCACCTTCTCACTCGCCCTTTCTTATCCTTACTCTTGTCTTCCTAAAACCTTGTCGCTTTATCATACTTTAGATTGCGACCTACACATATCTATTTATACTACTCACAATATTCCTTCAACTTGATTGCATCATAGATTTCCTTGTGTTATTCTGTAATATCAAGCGAGACATCACATTGCCTCTAACTCTTCATTACTCTCTTAACTAGACCTCTCAGTACCTTGCAACCATGGGCTGGAAGGTATGCCACTGACAACGCTGCTATTATTCCTGGATACTGAATCCCAATGCTTCTAGCCTTCTATCTGAAGTATTAATTGTTCAAAACTTTTTGCATTTGAGTATCTGGTATGTTGTTCACCTTTACCTTACTTACCTTAAAATCTCGCATCAAATCTTCTATCTCTTTCATGACCTCCCTTCTACATATGTATAATTCACATCCACGACTTGAAGCTCTATTATAATACTTGCACCTTTGGTGCATATATAATCCAATAGGAGCTTCATACTAACTTCTCATGAGGCTAATACTCTTGTAACTGGATTTATCATAGAGTCGTTATAGAACATGGTTGTTGTACTATCTACCTTGTACCTATGATATCTAAGAGTAATCCTGCAATGTTCTTAATTACGAGGTCTATAGTTTTCTCGGTCCAATAATCGGACTCCTGACTTACTTAGTTGATGTAACTCTTTAGTTTCCTCTTCCCTCTGATCAACCTTTATGTAGGCTTAAGTTATCTTCTGATTTGTGGTTCATGGTATTAGTTATTAACAATTCAATCCATTGTCTATGACCTGGACTCAATTCCTTCTTTTAACTTATACCGGAGCTTCTACGGTTGTATGATTGTCAACATATATGCTACATGGATAATACTCCGAAATCCTAAGTGTGTTTATAACGTACCTAACTCTAGATCATTAATCGAATAATTTGTTTCGTTCCTTCTCAACTTTCTTTAAATGTAAGCAATTACTTTTCCTAGTCTTCTTGCTCCCTTGTTGCGTGCATACTTAGCTTTCCTTAGTGACCACACATATTGGAATTCCATACAACTCATATGATCTTGAATATCACTTCTGATTTTACTTCCCGTTCATTAGCCACAGTAGGTGCCACTTTCTTATGGAGTGCATACAATGTTGTTGTGAGACTGTTGTTAAAAGAACATTTCCTCTTTAGGTCACTAAGCTTAGGTTGAAGCCTTCTTCCTTACTTCCTTAGCAAGTATTTCGTTGTAGTACTTAGGGAGACCTTCTGTCTCTTGTAAAGTTTCAAGCTTGTTATATCTTTTACCCGACAGAATATTTTTGATATTCTTCTTCGCCTATAATTATCCTTAGTTACTTACCTCCATGCTCACGTGCTCGTAGGGTTATTTCTGAACTGAAATGCTGACAGTCTTCCCATTGGAACTCTCTTTTATTTTCGTAACACTCATATGGTACCTTTAACTACCCTAACTCCTATCTGAATATTTCTTAAGGATCACGATGCCATATCTGCGAGATTGAATTCCCCATGTTGTGGTTCACTATGTTTATCTTGCACGATCTGCTGATTCGTCTATAACCTCCTTTCTAGCCATAACTAGGCTCTTCCTAAATCAACTACCAACTACTCATTGGCCCATTATCATATCAATATTCCACGTAATCTTTCTTGGGTTATTTTTTTTGTCTTAACTTACCTTTCGCACTGTCTCCTTATTTATCAATAACCTCCCAGGCCTGAACCCTTACTTCCTTTCCTTGACGTCGTGTTTGCATAATATTCTAGAGTTATAGCATATCTATAGGATTTGAATAAGTGCAATCTCATCCCTTTCTCATTTTTATCTCATTCTTCCTTTACCATTCCATAATTACTACAACCACTTAATTCTAACTTAATGTTGCATCACTCTATATTCCCCCCTTTATGGGAGTACTAAGAGTTGGAGCCACGACGATCTACCTATAGATGTTTTACCTTTTCATTTTTTTCATCTTTTTACATCATCGATGACCCTTACTCGCCTTGAAGTAATCCTTCTATACCAAAGAAACCAAAATTCCTTACTCGTGAGGGTGACACTTAGTATAACTGGCACATAGAGTCCCTTAGGCTTAACTTTGCTCACATTGCTTGCTTTAGGGAAACATCTTCCTAAATGACCATTCTCTAAATTTCTCAATAACCTTCTTCAATTGTCCATTCTATTATCGCCGGACGAAATCTAAAATTCTCACGATACCGACTATTATCAAATCACCCAGTGCCTAATTTATGTTTCGTTTATCTTGTTCACCAGCCCATACTAATTTCTATTACTCTGGGCTCTAACTTTTCCTTCTGGTAGTCACGTTAGAGTCACAAACTTACTTCTTGAAATGAGGATATGACTTTATGGCCTATATTTTTTGATCTCTCAAGGCATGTCACCTCTCATTTTTTCCTTCACTTGACTGTAGACTCTATAATACTGTCATCTTTTTGATCTACTGTTGTCACTCATGTATTATATCTTACTCACAATGCTTCATTGACTCTCTTCTTATTTTCCTACTAACATTTCTGTTTATCACTTTATTTTGAAAACTCAAACAAGACATTCTTTTTCTTTTAACTTCCCTTGCTCCATCCCCTAGATCTTCGGGTTGCCTTACATTCTCTATATACTAGGGACGGGAGCCATACTAAGGTAATATTTATCCCTTCCAGGATTCCAATGATTGTCTTTGCAAAAAAATTGAACATTTTAGTATTCATATCTAGCTATAGTATTCTAGAGTGCAACATCTGGATGTCTCACAAGGAGACCTATTAGCACATTTGCAATATCCTTCGAAAATGTCAACTAACAGAAACAATCTATTCACCATTTTGGATCACTCTAATCCCAGCCAGATCCTGATATCCATCCTTCTCTTACACTACTCAATTAGCTTCCATAGGGCATAAATGAAATGGGTGTGGCCAATTGTACATACCTCTATCATTGTTGAAGGTAATTCAAAATGCTTATATCTCTCTTCTTGAATTGTAGATAATGATCATCTTCACTAACTGGGCACCTCGTACCCTTCTTCATCTTGCTTCTTTTACTTGTTGAAACTTGTACCTTCTGATTCTCTCGTTGCTTTTTACCATACGGGTGGATAGATATTCTTGCCTTAAGGCTCCTTATCAAGAAGCTTACATGTCTTAGTACACATATGGTCTGATGAAGACCTCACATTTACTGATCATAAGCATGATGCAAAATCGAGTCCCTTTGACTTAACTCCTTCACAGCCACATGCAATCTTTTGCCAACTATCTTTTAGATGTAGGTATCATCTTATTACGAATAAAACAAAATTTAGGAACTTGAATTCCTACGACTGAGCTCTACCACACGATCTAGAGTAAGAAGAAAAGTGATAGTCCTAAATGCCTTGTAGCCTCCTGCTTATAAGTATGGTGCTCAATATACCCATAAACAAGACTCTACTAGACACGACTTATAGACTCCCTAGGACAAAACTGCTCTGATACCACTTTTGTCACGACCTAAACCGAAGGATCATGACGGGCACCCGGTGCCTTATTGAACCGAGTACCAATGTAACATATCTTTCTTATCGTACTATCACTGATAACTAGGCCAACATGGCCACAACTCAAAATGTATAAATATAATTGGGAAAGCACTATATCAATTAACCATATTTCTTAAAACATAAATAGATATGGACCGTCAAGGCCTTTGACATACTGTACAAAATAAACCTCTATGTATAAAGCCTCTAAGAGTATCCGACATCAAATGGGATAGGGTACCGGCCTACCCATAAGTCTGTAGAAAAATTCTGATACGATGACTCATAGGCTTGGCTGCACTCCAAATGAGGTGGAGTATTACCGATCCTTCGTTCAATTCTAACCTCGTCCACTATGAGGGCTCATCAAACTAATTGTCTATACCTGGAGGCATGAATGTAGTGTCCCCAACAAAAGAACATCAATACGAATAATATACCGAGTATGTTAAGGTACATAAATAAGTATATAAAAGACATGGAAGAAACAAGGAGTAAATGACTCAACCTGTAAGTCTGGATAACTCGATAAATCATGAAATACTTATAGTGTCATGCATATGCATGTGAATGTCATGTCGTGCATATGTACATGTGTTCATAACATCATCAAGCCTCTGAGGGCATCCCATCATATTATCTTGGCCACTGTGGGCAAAATCATCAACGTATACCAGCTGACCAGGTGGTGGTGCGTATATAATATCATAACCTTTTCCCATATGCCATATAACCTATTCCTATATCCCATATATATATTTATACATATATATGCGTATATAACGCCATCTGGTCATGGGTCAATGTACATGTATAAATAAATGCAATGCATGAGAAGTACGTCAATAAAATCTCCCGGAATGTCATAAGATCATTATGCCTTTAAGTAATATCATGAAGTAAACTTTTTCAACTTACGTATTTTTCTGAGACCCATGAATAGAAGATGTAATAATAAGACACATGAAAATTTAAGAACATAGGCACCTCTAATACTTCTATGAATAGAATCATTTATGGAAGTTGTACATTTGCTCATTTCATTTGGGTCGAATAGATCATGCAAAAAGGAATGAAGGGATATCCTTAACATACCTAAGCCGATTCTCTTGACAATCCCTCAAACACACGTCTTTTGCGAAAAAACACGTGAGAGATAGAGGAGATACAACTTGTAACATCTGAGTGCCTCTGGGGGCTACTGACATGAAATGCATAATACATATATATACATAAACTTTTGAAAACATACGCCTCTGTGGGTATCATCATCATCATATCATACCCAGCCTCAAAGAGGACCCGACTATCATAAGGCTCGGTAGAATCGTACCCGGCCACGTGGAGCTCGTTAAACCCAACTGATCAGTGGTTGCACAATAGGTGCCTTACCCGGCCAACTATAGCATGGCTCGGTAGAGTAAAATAGATATTATATATAATGCATGCTAGACTTAGGGAATCACGTTCTAAACCTTTTGGAGTGACTTAAGGTCGTTGCACCTTCGATTAATATTATGGACATCCATACCCTCAATATGAACCTCAGTAAGATTCAAGGATCATACATACTTGCTTAGAATAACTTTATAAGGAAAGAAAAACATGGACAACCTTAGTTCCTAGGAGTAGATCCGTTATGAATTAGCGTATCGTTTATGTTCATGTCACTTTAGATCATGCCAAAAGAAAGAAGTAAGTGACTTAACATGTCTTAAACATGTTGAGTCCTTAATACCTTCCAAACAACTCTTCAAACAATTCGACTCAATCTATCATAGAATAAGGAGATTCAAAATCAGTATTGAGCCAAGGCTAAGTCTGTAACTTAAGCTAGTAGCTTGTTTACTTAAATTCGGGCAACTGTTGATACCCAATTTTTTTCTAAATATTTATTACACTCAAAATACTTTCAAAATAACATATATGTGCATACATAAGCATGACTAAGTATTTTTGTATTTTTCCCAAATTTTTAAAGACTTTCAAAACCAATTTATTGTCTATTTTAGCAGTGCAAAATTCAATAATTATTCCCAAAATTATCATTTTGGTGAATAATTTATTTATTTCTCATATTTACACCAAAATATAATTAAGGTGATTTTTGCATACTTTTACAAATTTATTTAGTATTTTTTAAAGCTGAATTGCATATAATTGCAATTATAGTCTATCTTACGATTAACAGCATTTTACAATTATAAAATCATTTCCAGCATTTTTAGATTAATATTTATATATTATTAATTAGTTCAGTGCTTTTAATTTATTTTTAAAATTATTTTAACTATTTCTATAAATAAAAAAATGGGAAAATTGGCTATTTAATATTTAGCCCATCTCTAATTCAATTACAACCCCCATTTACATTTCAATTTTAGCCTCCAATTAACCCAATTTTAACACTCAATTGGACCGGCCCAATTTAATTTAACCTGACCCCCTTAACTCATTCGCTAACCCGCCCGGCCTTTCTTTTAATCCAGGTCGTTGATCGTTTAGATCAACGGCCACAATCGTCCCTTACCATTTTAATTCACCTAACCCTACCCTAATCCCCCCATTTCATTCTGATAGTCGCCTTTGGATACCCCCCTCTCTCTCAAACGCTCTCGAATGTTCCTAAAACCCTAATCGTTTCCACCATCTTCAACCTCCGACTCACCGGAATCCATGGCCTCTCAGGCCATGGACGACCTATACTCAACTCCCCTCGCTCTTACATGCCTGATACCTGAGGAATCAAGGCCAGACCTCGAAGGTTTGCACCCAGACCTCTGCCGATTCAAGGTTCCAGAGTCATCGTCGGCCTTGCTCCGGCATATCATGGTGTTTTGAGCCTGGTTCTGACCTTTCCGACTCAGATCGGTGACCTTTTCAAAGATTTTTCTTGGGTTCTTCTGAAACCCTAACCCTTCGAGGTTTTCTCCAATTTTCTTATACATCTGTTGTGTATCTATGCTCTACTTGAGTGTTCAAACGATTTCCCCAACTTTTTTTTCAAAAATTACTTTCAAAATCACTTCTTTTTGATTTAGGGTTTTCTGAAAATGCTTAAAATGTTTCTCTGGTTTTTCTTTTCCTTTTCTTTGTGTGTAGTTGTCTCTACTATGTTCTTAGTTTTTTTTACCGCGCATGTTCTTCTACTGTGTTCTTATGTTTCCCTTTTATCATGCATGTTTTCCTACTGTGTTCTTATGTTTTCCGTCCTTTCTTCTACTGTGTTTTCTATGCTATGGTCTCACATGCTTTTTCAATATGTTTTGCTATATTCGGATATGCTTCGCCTAATGTACCCTTCTACCATGTTCTTAAGTGCTTACTGTTTTCTCTTCAACTTTACCTTGTTTTAAATTTCTTCTAAAAAGACATGCTTAAGCATGTTTTCTCTACTGTTTCTTCTACTCTCATTATACTTCGAATTAGTTTCTTCACTCTGTTTTCTTTGAACTTTCTACTATTTTTGCTTGTTTTCTCATGATTTTCCGAAAGAAATCTCTGAGCCTGCTTCAACTACTTGCCTCCTCATCTACGTATTTGACTCGAGGTGAAAACCCTAGAATTTGAGGGTTCTGCTGAAGTTTGATCGTGTGATTGAACTAGGGTTCTATTTGAGAACCCTTGACTCTTTCAGACTAATTTTTTAGTCTTTGAACTGAGTTAGGACCCCTTTTGTTTTCATACAATTCTGAACTTTTAAAATTCTTCTACACTAGATTCTTTCTACTGATTTCACAAGAGCATGACAATCTTTCTTTCCCGTGTCTGTATGTTTTTATGTGCGACGCATCTTTCTTCAAAAGGGTTTTCAAGCTAGTGATTGATTCAGAATTCCTGCTAAAAAGGTTTAATTGATTGTTTGCTGATTTTCCTTAAGTTAAAATCTTTCCCCTCCTTCTGACTTGGTTCATTTATACAAAATCTTCGACTTCTGATTTCTTGGCTGCTAATTGATTTTCTTTCCTTAAATGTTACAACCATGTACTGTCAAGACCCTATCCTTAAATAGCCTTTATGTATTTGCCCCTTTTGTGCTACTTTGAAAAGTTTTTAACCAAAATTCTTTCCTTAATTACCTTCTACCCATTTGAAATCAAATCCCTTAACTGAAGGGAAATTCTATGTGATTAATTGCAAGTTATTTTCTTACCTTTCTTACTTGCTTCTCTGCATTATAAAAGGTACTACCCTTCCACACTTTTAACACACTTACAATTCAATACTTTTACAACACATTTCGAATTGTACACTCTTACACACACACTCTCAATTATAATACACTTTCAATTCTCTACTCTCTTTTGAGATCTTTTGGTACTGCCTGCTTGCAATTTGGCTTACAAGACTTCTGCTTATTTATTTTTATTTGAAACTGGTATGTCCCTTGTTTAAATATTCTGCCTCACCCCCTATGTGTTTACTTCACATCTTCAAGCTTCTGGTTTACTTTATTGCTTATATGTTATAATTTGCGCTTCATATCCCCTTTCTTTGCTTCTGTTTTGGTTATGAATCCTCTTCCCCTATTCACTTCTATGTGTTGAGTTAAGCTCTTGGCCTGACAATATCCTAATTACTGTCCAAGCCTTGGCTTGATCCATAATGGATCCTAACTTTCAACGCTTGACTAGCAGGCTGGTCAGGGGTGTGCCAGCATCCCAATTGCTGGGCATGACCACTAGCCCATTTGTGCACTTACACCTATTCCTAGAATCTTAAGTTCTGCCCCTCTCTTTTGAGCCTTGCTTTAGGACCTTGAGTTCCCTCTGAACTTGGACATCTGAGAGCTGGCATTTCCACACTGCACTATGTTTTGATTCTGCAATGATATTTGGGGTTTAAGCATTGCCTGGAGTTCTTGAAGCTCCTTTGAACTTTGACACATCCCAAATAAGAGAAAGTTTTTGGAACTTGATCTTTGGAGTTGGTTTACTTCATGCTTCAGACAGAAGTCTGAATCAGGCTCTCCTTGGTTGGGATTTTTAGCTTTCTGATGTAATTTTATTTTACTTTTCTTTTATCAATTCTGGTTTGTAATAATCTTGTAATAAACATTTGGGGTCGGCTAGTGGAAAAGGGTGGGGAACTATGTATGCAAAGGGGTAGATATCATGCCTATAGGGGTTATCATTTATAAAATTCTGCATCTCATCTAGAGATCATGCCTATAGAGATTACTATTTTCTGAAGTTCTGGATTCTCATGTAGATACTATGTCTATAGAGTTTTCTGCAATTTCATAATAGATTCCATGCCTGTAAGTCGATTCTAAAATTCTGCATCTTCATATAGACACCATGCCTATAGGACTTTCTGTATTCTGCATATGTATCTATCATTAGGCAAACATGTATATAGGAAATAACAATCAGTATTTTAGATACCATGCCTATAGGACTTCTACACTTCTATAAATGTTTAAAATCAGTAACGCCTAGAAAGCATGCCTATAGGAGCTATCAACTAAATCAGAATCGTTCAACTCGCTTATAAGTCTAAAACTAGTAGTAATGTCGTTTAACATCTGCAGAACTTATGTGTTTTCTACAATCAGTAAGCCTTCTTTTAAAATTGTAGTAAGCATCGTTAGATATCATGCCTATAAGTTTCACCTAGGCAAGCCATAAGGTGAATTAGTTAGTTGAATCAGACTTCGTTAAATTCCAATCAGCAGGCAGGTCTGATTCGGATTTCTTACCTGAAATATGTAATAAATCATTCCGCCTCACGCATTTTTCTAAGTTTAATCAAATCATAACCAGTACATGCAAGACATGCTAAACAATCTGTTTTTAAGTGAGGAGACCTGTTTGAGCCTTTAACTGCTATTTGTTTTCCTTTAACTGCTTATGTGTTTTTGTTTGTCGCCTTAGACTTTTACCTTTTTTTCAACTCTGAAAAGCCCCAACTCCCTCCCCTTAAGGATTAGTAGTCTCAATGCCTCCAGGACTAACAGGATTGGGACGGGTACTATCATGCAATAAGTAGCGATACTATTCCGCGCTTAATACCTTAACGGGGTGGGAAGGGTAGATATGGATATGATGATCGGTGCGCTAATATCACGTGCGACCCCTCTTCTTAAGAGTGATTGATGGATATTGCATTGAAGTGATCCATATTAATCAAAAACCTAGGACCCTCTCTCTTTATTTGCTTTCATCTCTTCTGTAAAATTATTCAAATCTTTTTCATAAATTTCTGCCCTCTCTATTTACCTTCAAAAGTTTTCAACCTAATTGCAATGTTATATGCGAGTCCTTATTTGAGCCTTGATTGTTTACTTGTAAAGTCACAATTGTAGCATGGCCGGGAACCACACTACTGGATCTTGAGGGGTGCCTAACACCTTCCCCTCGAGATAATTTCTAGCCCTTACCCGAACTCTGGTTTTCCAACTCAAACCTTTCTTAAAGTGTCCTAATGCACTATAATCATTAGGTGGCGACTCTTCAAAATTCCTAAACCTAATTCTTGAAAGGGAATAGAGTTGTCCTCCCAATGTCGTATACCCTATTTCGACTCCACGTTATAAAAAGGGGGCGTCGACAGCATGGAAACTTTACTGGGGAGTTCTTTAGGCTTTTACCATTGCATGTTGCTTGTGACTTTACTATCTCATTAATTGCTTTATTCACTGTCTTTTATTCTTTCACTACGAAACTGACTTGGCTCTTCATGTCTTCTCTTTCCTTTAACTTACTTTCCTTTACTGCTTTATTTCAATACTGTTGTAATTACTGCAATTATTGTAATCATTTATCTTATGAACGTGGAAATACATGTCAATTTGTTTCATTCTTGTAAACTGCATCTTCAACATCATATTCCACTCGTGCCAAACAAATACCATAGCAACGCTTGTAATGAGTGGTTGCGCTCTTCCAATATTATCACCCTTTAAATTTGGCAAAGGCGTATTTGCGGTAAAACTAGTCGATCAACGGTGCAGTCGACGGTTCCGTGCCTTTCCCTCTTGAGTTGTCCGCTCAATGGTACCTGTCTAATACCCCAATAGAAACCTTACTCTGTTTAATTGTGCATGCATCATGGTCAAACCTAGTCGAGTCAGTTATGTTTTCCGCATAATGACTCATTAAGATAGCCTTGTACAAAGTCCATCGGGTTTCCCTGAAACCCAAACGGACAACTACATGTTTTGTGCATTTATTTGGAGAACAAAATGCTTGCTATGCTAATTATTGGTTTAAATAGTCGAGTCTGGTAGGGTAAAGGTCTAACAGTCTGTTTTGCAGAAAATGAGGCACGAAGTCCCCAGATTTGGCATGGTAACCAACATTCATCCTAGGCTGCTAAATTGGTGGAAAGACCTCCACTCCAGTGATCAGAAGCTCGTCCGCAAATACTTAGGGAATCTGCCTTCTCTTCTAGAAATCCAGCCTGACAACAAAATCATAGAGGCTGCAACTCTGTTCTGGGATAGTGACCGGTCTGTGTTCCGCTTTTGGGACGTTGAAATGACTCCTTTGCTCGAACAAATAGGAGGTTTAGCTGGTATTCCTTGGGAGACTCCGAGTTTGCTTATGCCAGAGAATCGCAAGGGTAGGGGTTTCTTTAAGATGATGGGACTGAAGAAGAATCCAGACTTGACCTATTTGAAAGACTCCTATATCTCATTCGACTATCTGTACGATAGGTACGGCCATAGCAAGTCATACCGCACCTACTCAGACGAATTTGCCCTCACCTCACTGGGGCATATTCACATAAGGGTCTTCGTATTCATGTTTTGTTTCCTGGGGATGATAGTGTTCCTTATGAAGAAGGCTAGGATCCACACCAGACTGGCCATGGTAACCAAGACTCTGATGGAAGGAATTGGCGGACAGCCTTTCAGTATAGTGCCCATGATCGTTGCTGAGATATACCGAGCCCTGGACAACTGTCAGCGAAAGGCCAATCATTTTGAGGGATGCAACTTATTACTTCAGCTCTGGCTCATGGAGCACCTCCAGAAAGGAGAATACCGGCAAGAGATCCTACGCAGAGACTGGGATGATCACATTGCCTTCCACCAGCCAAGGCATATGAATTACATGCCTAACATGTTTGCTCAGCCAGAGGACGCTAGAGGATGGGTGGAGCTATTTGAGAATCTGAAGGAAGACCAGGTACAGTGGATGGTCGAGTGGTTCCCTACGGAAGAATTCATTGTTCGATCCCGAGACGCACCATTTCTCATACTCATTGGTCTAAGAGGAACGTATCCCTATGTTCCCCTCCGGGCCATGAGGCAGGCTGGAAAAAGCAAATCATACCAAGGGTCGACAAAATGAGTCACTTTAGGGCTGATTTCCAGGACGATGATAGCCCTCACAAATGCCAAGCTCGGCACATGTGGCATTGCAAGCTCGTTTTGGGGAAAGAATCTATTGAGCCAGACAGGTATCACGCCGGTTGTGTGTCACACTATTCGGGTTGGTTGGAAGATAATCACAATGGTATGGGTCAGCCCGGGTTCATTTGAGGACACAGAATTATCGACGAGAAAGCTTAAGCGCGAGTTAAGTACAATCACCTGCGCAAGAGAATTCGAGAATGTGAAAGTGAGCATCGGGAAATACAAGAAGCCCATCAGAAGTTAATCGAGGAATGGAAGGATACGGCTGTCAGCGCCAACAAACGACTAGGGTATTTGGAGTGGGTTCTAGTGGAGCTAGAAGGAACGTTCCTCAAGAGGATTGAAGACTGTCAAAATGTTGAAAGGAATGCAAGCAGATATTTGGCCCAAGCTTATCTGCTGCTAGGACTGCGCGAGCTGGTGAAGCTGTTCGAGGGAGACAAAGATGCCGAATCTGGGGAAGGTCCTTCTGGGACCAAGTAGTTAGGAATCTTTTATTTTGCTTTAATGATGTAATAAGGTTGATGGCCACTAGTGACATTTTACTTTCTGTTATTTAGCGTCGTTTTGGATTCGTCTTATTTTTATCAATAAAATGAGGCATTTAGCATTATAAGTTCTCCAAATTAATTTGTCGCTAGGCCTACCTCGGGCACAATGAGGCACCCAAATTATGACACGATTTATATCCTTGCACAATGTGTTTAAATACTGCGACATTTTTCCTCATAATCTGCACTAACTTGTTACCTTTTTTGTTTTTCTTTTATTTTTTATTCCCCTCCCCAAAGGTTAGTTCGTGCATTCTGGCACCATCATCATACAGTACGAGATCCAAGGGCCCTCCACCTCCTCCTCCTCCGAGTCCTATCTGGAACAAGAACAAAAGTATAATGGAAGATGCAAGCGCCAGAAAGGAAAGAACTGAGATTCCTTAGGGTACCCCAGTTGCTAAGGAAACTGCTGCCCAACTTGAGCAGAAACTATTGAAGTTCCGAGAAAAACTGGATCAAGTTCGGAACTTGGCAAATTTATCATTCTCTCTCACCGCTCCTGATATCAACTTTCCAAATGCTCAAAATCCCGCATCTCCACAGAACACCCCACAACCACAAATGCAACCCACTCATGCTCAACACTGCAACACATGCCACACTCTAAACAATACTCCACTACTCATTCCTGAACTACTAAACACCACAAACGACCACCTCCACAACACTCCCATCTATGTAGATACCATACCCCACTACATTCAACCAATCTCCAGTGCACCTGAGTCTGATGACAAGGACTCTATTATCAGAAACTTCGCAGCAGAACTCAAGAAGTTGACCAGCCGAGTCCAGGGCATGGAAGGAAACAAAGGTATAGAGGGGCTAAATTATGAGGACCTCTGCATTCACCCAGATGTTGAACTTCCAGAGGGGTACAAACCTCCCAAGTTTGAAATATTCGATGGCACGGGAGATCCCAGAGTCCATTTGAGGACATATTGTGATAAGCTGGTTGGAGTCGGAAGGGATGAGAAAATCCATATGAAACTCTTCATGAGAAGTCTGAAGAGGGATGCTTTATCCTGGTACATCAGCCAGGACCCCAAGAAATGGACAAGCTGGGTAGGTATGGCATCAGATTTCATGGATAGGTTCTGATTCAATACAGAGAATGCACCGGATGTATTCTACATCCAGAATTTGAAGAAGAAGCCTACCGAGACATTCCGCGAGTATGCTACTCGTTGGAGATCAGAGGCTACTAAGGTCTGGTCGGCTTTAGAAGAGGAACAGATGAACAGATTCTTCGTCCGAGCCCAGGATCCACAATATTATGAGAGGTTGATGCTGATCAAGGGCCAGAAATTCTCCGATATCATCAAGCTAGGAGAAAGAATTGAGGAAGGCATTAAGAATGGTATGGTTACTAATCTTGAAGCATTGCAGGACACCAACAAGGCTTTACAGTCTGGTGGCACGTCCAAGAAGAAGGATGTGAGTGCCGTGATGGTCGCACAGGGAGCCAAATCACCACTAAAATACCACACTTACCCGTCACCTCCACTTACATATCAACCCGTCCCAAATTACCAAGCACCCGCACCCTCTTACCAAAATCCACCATCCGTTTACCAATCATCTCCACTTCTCACATATCAACCCACTTCACCCAGATACTCTCAACCTGCACCTGTTTACCAAGCTTATAATGCCCAACCCTCTCACTACCAATCACCTCCCACTCGCCAAAATTTCCCTAGACCTAGACCAAAAATTGACCGTAGACCTCCCAAACAATATACAGCCATCGCCGAACCAATTGACCAGCTGTATGAGAGACTTAAAGCTACTAGTTATGTCTCCCCTATCCCTGCCATAACTCTAGAAAATCCTTCCCAGTGGGTCAACCCTAATAAGACCTGTGCATACCACTCCGGCATGAAGAGACATACCATTGACGAGTGTCGCTCGTTGAATGACAAGATTCAAACTCTGATCGACAATAAGGTTATCGTAGCAAAGGAGCCTGCTCCTAATGTCTGCAACAACCCTCTTCCTGATCACAAAGGTGGAGACATTCACATGATCGAGATCGAAGATGACTGGGACCCCAAGGGGTCGATAGGATTGATTGCTGAGGGTGATGAGCCAAAGAAACCGGCAGTCACGCTTAACCCAATTGTTGTGCAGAACTAGCCCTCCAAGGGCGATGAAGTAAATATGTCTATACCTCTCGAATTTGAAGCACCTTCTTCTGCAAAGGCACCCGGACCAATTGAGGTTGAGTTTGGAGTACCGAAGGCACCTCTACCTTTCGAAGTTGTTGTGTTACCACCAAGGGTAACTATTCCTGTAGCAATGTCAGACATAGCACCGTTCCACTCAAATGCCATACCATGGGATTACACAGCTGAAGCAAGGAGAAAAGGGAAGACCAAGACGGGAGAAGCAATTGTTGCGCAGGGTATGACCAGAACAGGCAGGGTTTACACTCCAGAGCACCTAGCTGAGTCCAGTAAGCAAGCCTCTGGACAGACTATTGAAACTGGGCCCGATGATCTTTGGAGGAAAATACAAGCTAAGGAGTATTCGGTCATTGAGTAGTTGAACAAAACACCAGCACAGATCTCCATCCTAGCTCTTCTGCAGAGCTCTGACGCACACAAAAATGCCTTGATGAAGATATTGAGCGAAGCTTATGTGCCCAGCAACATAACTGAAGGCGAAATGGCAAATATGGTAGGGCAGGTATTGGAAAGCCACAAGATCACCTTCTACGAAGACGAGCTGCCGCCGGAAGGACTAAGTCACAATATGACCCTGCACATCACCGTGCAATGTGAGGATTACTTCATCACTAGAGTCTTGATCGACGGAGGCTCCAGCCTCAACATCTGTCCGTTGATAACTCTCAGAACATTGGGAAAGAGCCTGCATGAGATCAAAAATGGGGCCATCAATGTCAAGGCATTCGACGGGTCCCAAAGTTCCACTATTTGAGAGATTAGCCTATGCCTACATATGGGACCAACTTGGTTCGATGTTGACTTTCAAGTGATAGACGTCCCAGCATCCTACAACTTGCTGTTGGGATGGCCAAAGATCCACGTCGCTGGAGTTGTAGCATCGACCCTGCACCAAGCAGTAAAGTTCGAATGGAATCACCAAGAGGTGATTATTCATGGCGATGGTAGCAACCCCATATATAGTCGCCAGACCATCCCGATGATTGGAGGCAGAAGGGGAATAGGCGAAGAAACATACCACCACATTGAAAGGGTCAACGTTGTAGACAAAGATAAATGGTGGGATAGCAAGATTTAAAGTATCTTGAATTGGTGTGGGTATGAACCTGGAAAGGGACTCGGCAAAAACCTCAAGGGAATCACCAAACCCATTAAGCTGAAGAAACATGGTACTACATTTGGTTTGGGGTATGAATACACTTGGGAGGAGTTCAATCACTAGTCGCCACCATGGCGCGGTCCCTAATATCCACTGGAGTATCCGATACCTCGCCTGGAGCAGAATTTCCAGCCGGCAAACATCATATACGGATCAGAGGAAGATGAAGCATTAGCAGCCATGAAGAATTTGTTCCTGGAGGACGATGATATGGACTGCTGTGTTATTTTTTGAGGAGGAAGGGGAGGAAGGCCCTTCTATACAAGCTGTGAATCGAGGAGAACGCCTCAGCAATTGGTCAATCAGAACCACCAGGGCCCAGAAAGCTTCAGGGTAGCAAGGCTAAACAAAAGTACCATGCATCACATTTTTACTTTTTACTAGCTGATTTTATTACCACGTTGTCTTTTAATTTTGAAAAGAGCTCTGATATTCAAAACAATTATGAATTCAATCGAAGCATTTCAGTTTACTATATATCTCGCTCTTATTATTTTTTCTATTACTCACTTTATTTTACACAGCATTACTATTACTTGCCTTGACGATGAACCAACGATTGTGACTTGCAACGAGACAATGCAACAAACGGATATGGATTCAGAAAAGGATAATATACCAGAAGAGGTCGTCAGAGAGGTTGAGAATTTTGAGAATAGGCCTAAGTCTAACTTGGACGAAACTGAGGTCGTTAATCTGGGAGATACAGAGAATGTCAAAGAAACGCGTATCAGTGTTCACCCACCATCAGAAAAGAAAGAGTACACGAAGTTCTAAAAGGAATATGAAGACATATTCGCCTGGTCATATGATGATATGACTGGTCTCAGCACATCCATTGTAGCTCACAAACTGCCAATAGACCCAACATGTCCGCCGGTAAAGCAGAAGCTCAGGAGATTCAAACCTGACATGAGTTTGAAAATCAAAGAAGAGGTTACCAAGCAAGTCAAAGCCAAGGTTCTCAGGGTAGTAGAGTATCCGACATGGTTAGCCAACATCGTTCCAGTGCCAAAAAAGGATGGGAAAGTTAGAGTTTGCATTGACTATCGGGATCTTAACCGGGCCAGTCCTAAGGACGACTTCCCCTTGCCGAACATACACATTCTTATTGACAACAGCGCCAAGCATGAGTTGCAGTCTTTTATTGATTGTTTCGCTGGGTATCATCAGATATGTATGGATGAGGAAGATGTAGAGAAAACGGCTTTCATCACGCCGTGGGGAATGTACTGTTACAAAATGATGCCTTTCGGTTTGAAGAATGCTGGTGCCACCTATATGAGAGCCATGACTACCATCTTTCATGACATGATACACAAGGAGATCGAGGTATATGTGGATGACATCATCATCAAATCCAAGAAAGCCAGGGATCACATGGAAGACCTAAGAAACTTCTTCAACAGACTGAGGAGGTACAATCTGAAACTAAATCCCGCCAAGTGTGCATTCGGGGTTCCTGCTGGTAAATTATTGGGTTTCATCGTGAGTCATCGAGGAATAGAATTGGATCTATAAAAGGTCAAAGCTATCCAAGAATTACCGCCACCATAGAACAAGAAGGACGTGACGAGTTTCCTGGGGAGACTCAACTATATCAGCTGGTTCATAGCTCAGTCCACGGTCATTTGTGAGCCTATCTTCAAAATGTTGAAAAAGGACGCTGCTACCAAGTGGACTAATGATTGTCAGAAAGCTTTTGACAGAATTAAGGAATACCTGTCAACGCCGCCGGTCTTGGTTCCGCCTGAGCCAGGAAGACCCCTATTGCTTTACCTTGCGGTATTGGATGGAGCATTCGGTTGTGTTCTGGGACAACATGGTGAAACAGGGAAAAAGGAGCAAGCCATCTACTATCTCAGTAAGAAGTTCACACCGTACGAGGCCCGGTATTCTCTTTTAGAACGCACTTGTTGTGCTCTAACTTGGGTCGCGCAGAAGTTGAGGCATTACTTCTGTGCTTACACTACTTATCTCATATCCAGAATGGACCCTCTGAAGTATATCTTCCAGAAACCCATGCCCACTGTCAAGCTTGGAAAGTGGAAAATCCTTCTAAGTGAATTCGATATTGTTTATGTAACCCTGAAAGCAATCAAAGGGAAAGCCTTGGCGGATCATCTCGCCGAGAATCCTGTGGACGGAGAATACGAGCCCCTAAAAACGTATTTTCCCGATTAAGAGGTATCTTTCATATGCGAAGATATTGCAGAGTCCTATGATGGTTGGAGGTTGTTTTTCGACGGAGCTGCAAATTTCAAAGGAGTTGGAATAGGAGCAGTCCTAGTATCAGAAACTGGCTAGCACGACCCGGTATCCGCCAAGCTCACCCTTGCACCAATAATATGGCTGAATATGAAGCCTGCATCTTGGGGCTCAAAATGGCCATTGACATGAATGTTTAGGAGTTACTAGTGATTGGAGATTCAGACTTTCTCATATATCAGGTTCGAGGAGAGTGGGCAACCAAGAACTCTAAGATACTTCCCTACTTGCATCATATACAGGAGTTGAGGAAAAGGTTCACAAAGACAGAATTTCAGCACGTCCCTAGAGTCTAGAATGAGTTTGCTGATACATTAGCTACTTTATCGTCCATGATCCAGCATCCAGATACAAATTTCATTGATCCCATCCCAGTAAAGATTCATGATCAGCCAGCTTATTGTGCCCACGTTGAGGAAGAAGCGGATGGAAAACCATGGTTCCATGACATCAAGGAGTACTTGACAATAGGGGAATATCTAGAACTTGCCAACGCTACTCAGAAGCGCACACTTCGTAGGTTATCCAGCAACTTCTTTCACAGTGGAGGAATCATGTATATGAGGACTCCTGATTTAGGTTTACTAAGGTGTGTCGAAGCAAAAGAAGCATCCAGGCTATTGGACGAAGTGCATGCAGGGACCTGCGGGCCGCACATGAATGGTTTTGTCTTAGCAAAGAAGATACTCTGAGCAGGGTATTTTTGGATGACTATGGAAATAGACTATATCCAGTATGTTCGCAAATGCCATCGCTGTCAGATATATGCAGATATGATAAAGGTGCCTCCAAATGAGCTTACTGCAACAAGCTCACCATGGCCATTCGCCGCTTGGGGAATGGATGTTATCGGACCTATCGAGCCTGCCGCGTCAAATGGGCACAGGTTCATCTTAGTGGAAATCGATTATTTTACCAAATGGGTCGAAGCAGCATCATACAAGGTGGTCACTAAGAAGGTTGCGGCAGATTTCGTCCGCGACCGCATTGTTTGTCGGTTCAGAATTCCGGAATCAATCATCACCGATAATGGTTCCAATCTCAATAGCGACTTGATGAAAGCAATGTGTGAAACATTCAAGTTCAAACACAAGAACTCTACAGCCTACAGGCCTCAGATGAATGGAGCTGTGGAGGCAGCCAACAAGAATATCAAGAAGATACTAAGGAAGATGGTCGAAAGGCACAAACAATGGCATGAGAAATTATCATTCGCCTTATTCGGATACTGCACCATAGTCCGCACATCGACCGGAGCAACTCCCTACATGCTAGTTTATGGTACAGAGGCGGTCATCCCCGCCGAGGTAGAAATTCCCTTCTTAAGGATCATAAAAGAAGCAGAGTTGGATGATGCAGAATGGGTAAAAGGTCACTACGAGCAATTAGCTCTTATAGATGGGAAAAGGATGAATGCAGTTTGCCACGGTCAGTTGTATCATAACAGAATGTCCAGAGCCTTCAACAAAAGAGTTAAGCCAAGGAAGTTTACACCGGGGCAGCTGGTGTTGAAGAAAATCTTCCTACATCAAGATGAAGCCAAGGGGAATTTCTCTCCCAATTGGCAGGGTTTGTACATGGTTCACCGGGTTCTAACTGGAGGAGCCCTTATTTTTGCAGAAATGGATGGAGAAGTCTGGCCGAAGCCAATCAATTCAGATGCAGTGAAACGATATTGTGTGTAACCACTTATGATTCCCTTTATGATGTAATTTGAACTACGCCTGACCTAATTCCCATTTAAGAGGGGATACGTAGGCAGCCCTATGGGTTTGGTCACAATTTAATAAAAAATTCCATTTTCCCCCGCTATTGGAACTGGGGCAGAATTTTTGAGAAGGACCCTCAAAATTCCGAAGTTGATTTTAGTCCATGCATCGCCAGAAGCGCTAGCCCAGTAAACTGGGGCAGAATTTTGAGGAGGACCCTCAAAATTCCGAAGATGATTTTATTAGTCATTCAACACAACCGTCAGAAATGTCCGCTCAGCAAACTGGGGCAGAATTTTGAAGAGGACCCTCAAAATTCCGGATCGAAAGAGGTTGCAATTTATGGAACCACGTTGCAGTCATTTGTTCATCTAAAGAAAACTATTTTCGATTATACACTTACGTTATATTTACTAAATCATGCATAACTATTATCCGGATTGTTATTGTTTAGCGACGCTACCCCCAATGACACACAACGTCAAGAGCCAGGGGAAGATGAACTAACCTTTCCCCCTTACAGAACTCACGATTTTTCTTTGGATGCAGGCACTCAATTCGCAATATCATTATATATATTTATGCACTCACACTTTCCCAAGAATGCAACTTCTCAGAATCATCACTTGCCCGCAATTGCTATCCATACACAATCTCCCCAGCAGTAATATTGTCATAATCAGCTATCAGCTACGAGATCTTACTATTGATCGTCCTTTTACATTCTTGCACTGCATAAGACTACTTTTTTGCCTTTCGAGACTAAGCTTTGTCTCCATCTGCATATCTCTGCATTGCATAAGGCTACTTATCTGCCTTCCGAGACTAAGCATTGTCTCCATCCTGCATTTCTCTGCATTGCATAAGGCTACCTTTATGCCTTCCGAGACTAAGCATTGTCTGCATCCTGCATTTCTCTACATTGCATAAGGCTACCTTTCTGCTTTCCGAGACTAAACATTGTCTCCATCCTGCATTTCTCTGCATTGCATAAGGCTACTTTTCTGCCTTCTGAGACTAAGCATTGTCTCCATCCCGCATTTCTCTGCATTGCATAAGGCTACCTTTCTGCCTTCCGAGACTAAGCATTGTCTCCATCCTGCATTTCTCTGCATTGCATAAGGCTACTTTTCTGCCTTCCGAGACTAAGCATTGTCTCCATCCCGCATTTCTCTGTATTGCATAAGGCTACCTTTCTGCCTTTCGAGACTAAGCATTGTCTCCATCCTGCATTTTTCTGCATTTCTCTGCATTGCATAAGGCTACCTTTCTGCCTTTCGAGACTAAGCATTGTCTCCATCCTGCATTTCTCTGCATTTCTCTGCATTGCATAAGGCTACCTTTTTGCCTTCCGAGGTTAAGCTCTACCTCCATCCTGCATGGCTGAAATATCGCCACCTCATCTCTCTTGCATGGCTGAAATAGCGCAATTTTATTTTGCATCGGCTGAAAGATCGCCACCTTATCTTTCTTGTACGGCTGAAATACCGCCACCTTTTATTTACGTATTGCATCGGCTGAAAGATCGCCACCTTCTGCATTTCATGGGCTGAAAGATCGCCAAATTGTCCAAAGGCGTCATTGTTCGGAGGCACCATTTGTATAGCCCGAGAACGCCATGACATGGCCTGAGGACCCCATTTTATCTTTTGCATATCATTATTCAAAGGCATCATAGTTCGGAGGCATCATTCTCATAGCCCGAGAACGTCATTTCATAGCCTGCGAATCCTTTATCATACGCTTCATGGCCCAGGACATCATGGTCCAAGGACGTCATCCTAACCGTCCAAAGACAGCATTCATGGTCCGGTGGGAACTTGCATCACGTTTAAATTTAACGCATGATATGCACTCGTATTGCTTACTTACAGGTACACCGGCTGGCAATGGCCATCTCAGCAGGAGCGATCCCGCTCCGGATCCCGCAGCCCATCAGACTTCAACCATCCTTCTCAAGCCCGAATATCTCGTCCGTTATTTTAAAATCCCCATCGGCATATTCCGCCGATGGATCCTGAACTACATATGGCCTGATTCCTGTAAAACCAAGGATATGTAGGGAGCTCAGGAACCATGGCTCGGTCCAAACCTTTCAAATCGTTTCCTTCAGTCAAAATGGGCCATCATATCTTTACCCGACAACTCTTTCATCCTTCCCGGGTAAAGAGGGACAGCTGTTGATACCCAATTTTTTCCTAAATATTTTTTACACTCAAAATACTTTCAAAATAACATATATGTGCATACATAAGCATGCCCAAGTGTTTTGGTATTTTTCCCAAATTTTTAAAGATTTTTAAAACCAATTTATTGTCTATTTTAGCGATGCAAAATTCAATAATTATTCCCAAAATTATCATTTTGGTGAATAATTTATTTATTTCTCATATCTACACCTAAATATAGTTAATATAATTTTTGTATATTTTTACAAATTTATTTGATATTTTTTAAGCTAAATTGCATATAATTGCAATTATAGCCTGCTTTAAAATTAATAGCATTTTATAATTGTAAAATCATTTCAAGCATTTTTAGATTAATATTTGTATATTATTAATTAGTTCAGTGATTTTAATTTGTTTTTAAAAATCATTTTAACTATTTCTATAAATAAAAAAATGGGAAAATTGGCTATTTAATATTTAGCCCATCTCTATTTCAATTACAACCCCCATTTACATTTAAATTTTAGCCTCCAATTAACCCAATTTAAACACTCAATTGGACCGGCTTTCATTTAACCTGACCCCCTTAACCCATTCGCTAACCCGCCCGGCCTTTCTTTTAATCTAGGCCGTTGATCGTTTTGATCAACGACCACAATCGTCCCTTACCATTTTAATTCACCAAACCCTACCCTAATCCCCCCCATTTCATTCTGATAGCCGCCTTTGGATACCCCCCTCTCTCTCAAACGCTCTTGAATGTTCCTGAAACCCTAATCGTCTCCACCATCTTCAACCTCCGACTCACCGGAATCCATGGCCTCTCAGGCCATGGACGACCTATACTCACCTCCCCTCACTCTTACACGCCTGATACCTGAGGAATCGAGGCCAGACCTCGAAGGTTTGCACTAGACTTCTGTCGATTCAAGGTTCCAGAGTCATCACCAGCCTTGCTCCGGCATATCATGGTGTTTTGGGCCTGGTTCTGACCTCTCCGACTCAGATCGGTGACCTTTTCAAAGCTTTTTCTAGGGTTCTTCTGAAACCCTAACCCTTCGAGGTTTTCTCTGATTTTCTTTTAGATCTGTTGTGTATCTATGCTGTACTTGAGTGTTCAAATGATTTCCCCAACTTTTCTTTCAAAAATTACTTTCAAAATCACTTATTTAGGGTTTTCTGAAAATGCTTAAAATGTTTCTATGGTTTTTCTTTTCCTTTTCTTTGTGTGTAGTTGTCTCTACTATGTTCTTAGTTTTTTTTTACCACGCATGTTCTTCTACTGTGTTCTTATGTTTCCCTTTTATCATGCATGTTTTCCTACTGTGTTCTTATGTTTTCCGTCCTTTCTTCTACTGTGTTTTCTATGCTATGGTCTCACATGCTTTTTCAATATGTTTTGCTATATTCGGATATGCTTCACCTACTGTACCCTTCTACCATGTTCTTAAGTGCTTACTATTTTCTCTTCTACTTTACCTTGTTTTAAATTTCTTCTAAAAAGACATGCTTAAGCATGTTTTCTCTACTGTTTCTTCTACTCTCATTATACTTCGAATTAGTTTCTTCACTCTGTTTTCTTTGAACTTTCTACTATTTTTGCTTGTTTTCTAATGAGTTTCTGAAACAAATCTCTGAGCCTGCTTCAACCACTTGCCTCCTCATCTACGTATTTGACTCGAAGTGGAAACCCTAGAATTTGGGGGTTCTGCCGAAGTTTGATCGTGTGATTGAACTAGGGTTCTATTTGAGAACCCTTGACTCTTTCAGACTAATTTTTGAGTCTTTGAAGTGAGTTACGACCCCTTTTGTTTTCATACAATTCTGAACTTTTAAAAGTCTTCTACACTTGATTCTTTCTACTGATTTCACAAGAGCATGACAATCTTTCTTTCCCGTATCTGTATGCTTTTATGTGCGACGAATCTTTCTTCAAAAGGGTTTTCAAGCTAGTGATTGATTCAGAATTCCTGCTAAAAAGGTTTAATTGATTGTTTGCTGATTTTCTTTAAGTTAAAATCTTTCCCCTCCTTCTGACTTGGTTCATTTATACAAAATCTTCGACTTCTGATTTCTTGGCTGCTAATTGATTTTCTTTCCTTAAATGTTACAACCATGTACTGTCAAGACCCTATCCTTAAATAGCCTTTATGTATTTACCCCTTTTGTGCTACTTTGAAAAGTTTTTAACCAAAATTCTTTCCTTAATTACCTTCTACCCATTTGAAATCAAATCCCTTAACTGAAGGGAAATTCTATGTGATTGATTGCAAGTTATTTTCTTACCTTTCTTACTTGCTTCTCTGCATTATAAAAGGGACTACCCTTCCACACTTTTAACACACTTACAATTCAATACTTTTACAACACACTTCGAATTGTACACTCGTACACACACACTCTCAATTACAATACACTTTCAATTCTCTACTCTCTTTTGAGATCTTTTGGTACTGCCTGCTTGCAATTTGGCTTACAAGACTTCTGCTTATTTATTTTTCTTCGAAACGGGTATGTCCCTTATTTAAATATTTTGCCTCACCCCCTATGTGTTTACTTCACATCTTCAAGCTTCTGGTTTACTTTATTGCTTATATTTTGTAATTTGCGCTTCATATCCCCTTTCTTTGCTTCTGTTTCTGTTATGAATCCTCTACCCATATTCCATTCTATGTGCTGAGTTAAGCTCTTGGCTTGATAGTATCCTAATTATTGTCCCAGCCTTGGCTTGATTCACAATGGATCCTAACTCTCAACGCTTGACTAGCAGGCTGGTCAGGGGTGTGCCAGCATCCCCATTGCTGGGCATGACCACTAGTTTGCCCTGTCTCTCTCTGATTCCCTTCCCCCTTTGTGCACTTACACCTATTTCCTAGAATCTTAAGTTCTGCCCCTCTCTTTTGAGCCTTTCTTTGGGACCTTGAGTACCCTCTGAACTTGGACATCTGAGAGCTGCCATTTCCACACTGCACTATGTTCTGATTCTGCAATGATATTTGGGGTGTAAGCATTGCCTGGAGTTCTTGAAGCTCCTTGGAACTTTGACACATCCTAAATAAGAGAAAGGTTTTTGAACTTGATCTTTGGAGTTGGTTTACTTCATACTTTAGACAGAAGTCTGAATCATTCTCTCCTTGGTTGGAATTTTTAGCTTTCTGATGTAATTTTATTTTACTTTTCTTTTATCAATTCTGGTTTGTAATAATCTTGTAATAAACATTTGGGGTCGGCTAGTGGAAAAGGGTGGGGAACTATGTATGCAAAGGGGTAGATATCATGCCTATAGGGGTTATCATTTATAAAATTCTGCATCACATCTAAAGATCATGCCTATAGAGATTACTATTTTCCGAAGTTCTACATTTTATAAATCACTGAAACTCTGCATTCTCGTATAGATACCATGCCATAAGATTTTCTACATTCTCGCATAGATACCATGTCCATAAGATTTTCTGCTTTCTCATATAGATACCATGTTTATAGGGTTTTTTGTATTCTTATGTAGATACTATGTCTATAGGGTTTTCTGCAATTTCTTAATAGATGCCATGCCTGTATGTCGATTCTAAAATTCTGCATCGTCATATAGACACCATGCCTATAGGACTTTCTGTATTCTGCATATACATCTATCATTAGGCAAACGTGTATATAGGTTTAAATAACAATCAGTCTTTTAGATACCATGCCTATAGGACTTATGCACTTCTATAAACATTTACAATCAGTAACGCCTAGAAAGCATGCCTATAGGAGCTATCAACTAAATCAGAATCGTTCAACTCGCTTATAAGTCTAAAACTAGTAGTAATGTCGTTTAACATCTGCAGAACTTATGCGTTTTCTACAATCAGTAAGCCTTCTTTTAAAATCGGAGTAAGCATCGTTAGATATCATGCCTATAAGTTTCACCTAGGCAAGCCATAATGTGAATTAGTTAGTTGAATCAGACTTCGTTAAATTCCAATCAGCAGGCAGGTCTGATTCGGATTTTTTTATCTGAAATATGTAATAAATCAGTCTGCCTCACACATTTTTCTAAGTTTAATCAGACCATAACCAGTACATGCAAGACATGCTAAACAATTTGTCTTTAAGTGAGGAATCACAATGGGGATAGCTGGTGAGCCAACAACAAAAACCAGAGAAATCTATCAACATATAAATATCAATAACAGGACACCATATAACAACAACAAGTCACAACTACTTCACGACGAACGGCAAGCTCCGATAATGAAGTCATTCATCAACTTAACTTATAGACTTCTGACATTAACTTAATAGTATCATTAACATGATAATGAAGTCATTCATTAATTATTTCATCCTTATACCATATATTTATAACAAAGGAAACAATCCTCAACTCCAACTATCTTTAATTAGTAACTTTATTCACTAGTTCATGTCTACTCCATCCATTTAACTTAATCAACGTCAAGATAACCTTACGCAAAAGCAAGAACACAATACACATACCTCCTAAAGTAACTTCAAGTCAAAATCCAAGTTATATTCAGTTTACAACAACCCTCAATGGCAATACAACACCATAGAAGTGACTTAACCTAATCCAAGTATTATCTTGTAGTTTATCATCCTAACAACTTAACCAACATACAAGCAAGCTTAAGAACAATTAGTAGGATGCTATACTCACCTTAGACATTAGCAAAAACTTGGAATTTCAGCCAAACACAGTGCACAACAATCCTTAATAACAACACAGCCTCAAAGAGGTGTTGTCTTCACTAGAACTAAGTTTTGATGTTGAAATATAGTGTAATCACTTTAGAATCACTTCAAAACCTTGTGGTATCTGTTTAGAAGGGTTAGAAGAAGTTTGGAGACAAAGTTGAGTTGAAAATGAGTTAAAAATATGTATCCAAATCATTTATAAAGTAAAGTAGGTCGACCACCGCCTAAGTGGGTCCCATTGGGAGCTGCTTGCATGATCTCGCAAAAATATGAATATCTCTCTACTCCAATGTCGTATCGATGAACGGTTTAATACGTTACAAGATAGACTCAAAGATCTTCATTTTGGTAGGTAGATCACCCCATAATTCCAAGTATATTTTGAGAAAAGCTCAGGTACAATTTACCTAATTTTCAGCACATTATGAATGCAACTTGTGATGACCTTTGCCAACTTTTGTTCCACAACTTGCTTGACTTCAAAATGTAGCACACGACTATTATACGACTAAAATAACTCATATCATAACCTTCTTATCATGTTAATAACCATAATCTCACCCTAAGGTACATGTTATAACATTCCAAACTTGTCGACTTTTGACGAAACTTATTTTCTTCAATTGGTTTAGCTTCTAGGCTTTCCAACCCTCTTGGTACTCGTTATTCATGATCTTAAATATTTGTAACCTCCAAGGTAAAATGATTAACTTACATTATTTTCTTCCAAATATAATCTCATTTTTGAGCTTACATCAATGGCTTACGCCATACTCTCACGTATGAAAATGTGGGGTGTAACAGGAATCACAATGGGGATAGCTGGTTCCTGAGTTGGTTCCACCGGCTCAACCACATCTGGTATCTGCTCTTCAAATGGAGCAACTGGTGGCTCCAAAGGTGCTGCTCTACCTGCAGTACAAGCCGCACCTCGGCCTCTACCATGGCCCCAGCGTCTCGCGGCCGTAGCTAGTGGTATTGGCGATCGTCCGCCTGATCCAGTCACACGTGTCCTCACCACCTATGAGAGGATAGAATAATAGAAGTTTAGTTTCCGAAATCAACAAATACGCATGACAAGAATACAAGAAAGTAAAGTTTCCTAATGGTTCAATAGCCTCTAGAAGATAAGAACGGACGTCTCTGTACCGATCCGTAAGACTCTACTAAACCTGCTCATGACTCGTAAAACCTAAATAACCTAGTTCTCTAATACCAGCTTGTCACCATCCAAACTCAAAACTAGTCTTGATGGCTCCTAACACATTACTAGGCAAGCCGACAATCACATAACAACTACGCATTTGTATTAAAATTATGATTTAATAAGTTCAATAATGGAAAGTCTCATAGATAACTTATAAAAACAACTTTAACTCAACTACAACAATCCCAAAATCTTGGTGGCACCGAGTACATGAGCTACTAAGTGTCAACATAGTTTGGATCTCTGGTACAACTATTTGAGAATATAGAACAGTACTGAAATAAAATGAAAGGAAGGAGAGTCAAGGTATGTGGGCGTCATAGCAGCTATCTCGAGGTCTCCGAACATGTACTATCACCACTCTAGCAACCAATGCGTCCAGGTGTGCAGCAGATACACACGAAGTGCAGAGTGTAGTATGAGTACAACCAACCAAATGTACTCAATAAGTAACAAGACTAACATTGGGCTAAAACAGTGACGAGCTCAAAAAGATACAGTCAGAACTAAAATAATGACTACACAAATATAGCAAAGAGAATGATAGTAATAACTTAGAGAAACTTCCATATACAGCTCGTTCATAGTGCAAAAATTTAGGCATGCTTTCAAGTTCAACAATTTAAGCCCAACACTGATGAAATATGCCAAGTATAGCTAGCATGAGGAATGTTACATCTTTATGCCTACATGTCAGATATGCATTTCAGATGTAATGTATCACAATGATATTACCAGGTACTCAAATATATGCCAACATATATGCCTACATGTCAGATATGCCAAGTATAGCTAGCATGAGGAATGTTACATCTTTATGCCTACATGTCAGATATGCATTTCAGATATGCATCTCTCAGAGTGCTCAACCTGTCTATCTCATATTCCCACTCTCAACACACACAATCACTCAGCATTATACGGGTTAATGCCCCTCACCAAAGCACATATATATAAATTACTATGTCTTCCCTCACTACTGGTATGTCAGACTATGAAGCGGCGGATCCTCCCCAAGAGCTAATACAAAACCTATAAGGCCTGCTGCAGCGTGCAGTCCGATCCACAATAATCAATAAGCTAATAAAGCATGCTGCGACTTGCAGCCCAATCCGAAATAATAATAATAGTAATAAAGCCAATATGGCCTGCATCCCGATCCGTAATATCTCTCATAATCTGGATCTCAGGCCCCAACTCAATCATCAATCTCTCTAGTCGCACGGGCTCACAAATCTCATACCACTCAGCTCAAAAATGATAACATTCTGTAATCGTAAAAGATAAAAGAGACTGAGATATGATATGCAAATAAATAAACATGACTGAGTACATAATTACAGTTTAAGCAAATAACTCAGCAGTAGAAATAACCTCAGCGGGTCCCAACACAATAAGCACATAGCCTAAACATGATTTCTAACTTTCGCTAATTCAAGCGAAAATGACCTACGGACCTCCAAATCAATATTCAGACATACTCCTAAGTCCAAAATCACCATAGGAAGTTATCGGGACCATCAAACCTCTATTCCGGAGCCGTTTACTCATAAGTCAATATTCAATCAACTCTTTAAACTTATGCTTCCAACCTTAGGACTAAGTGTCCCAATTCATTTCGAAATATCCTCGGAACCAAACCAACAACCCTGACAAGTCAAATAACCAGAAATGAACATAAAATCATCAATAAATGGGGGGATGGATATATAATACTCAAAACGGCCGACCGGATCGTTACATTCAGGGTGTGGTTTGTCACTATTGTAAAAAAGTTGAAACTTGAAGGTTTCTTAAAGTTTTTAAGTTTGATTTGCACCTTGGTTCTTTTTTTGTGATATTTTCATATGTGTATTGAGCCCTTGGAAAATTCATATACGGTATTTGGGCATGTCGGGATGGTTTAGAGGGGTCCTGGTTAGCGGAAGTGAGCTTCAGAGTGTTCGAGAAAGATTTTAGATGCAAAAACTTGAAAATTGCAGCAACAATCATTTCAGCCTTTTTCCGCAATTGCACGCACTTTTGAGCACTTGTATATATAGCCCTATTTCATATTTAGAATTTATTTCACCATTTTTTGAGCTAGAGAGATCGGATTAAAGTAAGTTTTAAGGAGATTTTCATCTATTTCATCGGTGTAAGAATTTTAACTTGAATCTACGATTTCTACATGAATCTATCTTTGATTGTGCCTTAGAATCAAAAATTTCAAAGAGGAAAAAAATAATTTTGCCAAAATCAAGAAAGAGAATTTTGAGGTTTTGAACACCAATTCAAATTCAAATTTAAAAATAAATTATTTATTTGGACTTAGAAGGTCATAGATCATTGGTATTTGATCTTTGTCTCGGGTTTTGGCCATATGAGCCCGTGTTAATTTTTTGTTGACTTTTGATTTTTCAATGAAGATTAAATCTTTTTTCATGTGGGTTTGATTGGTATGGCGTTAGTTGACCCATTGAGTATTATTTGGCTAAATTGTGGATATTTGAAGGCCATAAAGAAAGGAAAAAGCATTATTGAAGGTTGACGCTTATTTAGAGAAGGTAAGTATCCTAGCTAATCTTGACTTGGTGAAACATTCCCCAAATAGATTTATGTGCTATATGCTATATATTTGAGGGTGACGTATATGCGAGGTGACGAGCGTATATGCGGGCATCATGTTCATTCTCGGGATAGAATCTTAGGCTTAATTATACCTTATTTTCTTACATGCCTTACTTGTTGCATATTATAATTGTGGTGTGATTATTTGAGAATCTTACTCATACTAAAATAATATCATAGGCATCCTTCATATGCTAGATTAATATTATGATTGTCGCGATCTCAAATTCCCACCTTAGGATGTCGTGATGGCACCTTGTTTCTAAGACTAGGTAAGCCTAACATACAATGAGAATTTAATAGAAATAACGACATAGGTATTAAATTAAACTGGTAACTAACACCATAAAACCAAAATGTACCAATAGTCATGCAAATTCCCAAAATCGATGGAACTGAGTCATGAGCTCTACTAAAATATACTGAGAATCTCTAATACAACATTGTTTGATAAGAAGATAAATAGTAGTAAAAGCAATAAAAGAAGGTGACTCCGAGGCCTGCGAGCATCAAGCAGGTATAACTTGAAGTCTCTGGAATATCTGGTCAAATCACTAGCGTCCGACACAAGTAGAAGTACCTGGATATGCACAAAAATGTGCAGAAGTGTAGCATGAGTACACCACAACAGTACCTAGTAAGTATCAAGCCTAACCTCGGTGGAGAAGTGACGAGACCAAGTCATGACACCTACTATACATAGAAACCTGAATAGAATGTTAACATAATCTGATGATGGAAAGCAAAGAAATAAATGACTATAGAATAGTACAATGATATAAGGCTAACAATGAAAATTAAAGCAATAAAGGGCAATAAAGAGTGAAAATATGATAGGAACAACAAGTGATCAAGTACCACGAACAATGAAGGAAAGATAATAACCGTTCAAATCAACAAGCCTCTTAAACATAGAATGTATAACAAGAATCACAACCGAAATACAACACCTCATATTCTCATTTCACAAGTCACAAGCTTCCTTATATCGTCGTGTGCTTTGCATTCATTTTAAAAATATTTTTTCGAAAATAGCTACTCGCGTCTTAGCCCCCTTATCTCACCGCGTGGCTCAAGTAATTTTCTTACTAGAAAAATGCGTAAAAATCCCATCTTATCTCACCGCATGCTTTTCAATGCCCACCCTTATACCACCGTATGTGTATCAATATCACAATACAATAATTAACTCGCACCACATATGCCCATATGCCACAACATTACCAAATCAACAATAATAATGTTACCATAACATATAGCTCACAGCTCAACCACAATGTGTACAAGAATCTCAATAACAACAAAGTGCATGAGAAACAACTTAACAAGGAAGGATGCCCCAATAATCAATACTTCAACCACAATGCGTTAATTACTTTCACAACTACAATCTCAATAACTCAAAAATGAAGGTATTCCCGTAAAATGGGCAATTTTCAATCCAAGTACGTAGCATAAGCTTAACAATGAAAGAGATAACATGAAGTTACAACTACGACTAAATGCATGAGAATAACTCAATAATGGAGAGGATATCATGTAACAACAACTATGATTAAATGCATGTAAGAGTAACTTTGACAATGAAAACTAGAACATATAATAACAACTTCATTTAAGGCATGTAAGAATAAAATTGACAACGCAAGATAGAAAAATCAATAATAACTTCAATTAAGTTCTTATAAGTAACCTACGAGTCTAATCGGGCCAAATAACACATATAAGTCCATGCATATACTCGTCAACTCGTGTACAAGTCTTCCACGCAATTTGAATAGTACAATTAACCCAAATCCTAAGGGGTAGTTTCTCTCACACAAAGTTACACAAGATACTTACCTCAAACAAGCTAAATCAATCCACTAATAAGCCCTTCTCGCGCAAATCCAACTCTGAACGGCTCGAATCTAGCCAAAATTACTTAATATCATAAATAAAAGCCATAGGAAGCAATTCCGGATAATAAAGATTCAATCATTAATAAAACTCAAAAAGTCAACCCCGGCCACACCGCGGAACCCGATCAAACTTACAAATTCTGAATACCCATTATGATACGAGTCCAACCATACCAAAATCACCCAATTACGACCTCAAATCGACCTTCAAATCCTCATTTTATACTCTAGGAATGTTTTTACATAAATCCTCATTTCACCAATTCAAATCACTAATTTATGATAAAAACAAAGATGAAATCATGGATAATGGACAAATCCAAGTCAAAAACACTTCCGATCCAAATTGTGAAAATCCCCTCCAAAATCCCTCAAAACCGAGCTCTCTAACTCAAAATGTGATATAATAACTTAAACCATCGAAGTAGAGTATTTTACAATCTACCCAGGTGCTATACATCGCAATCGCGAAGAACAAATCGCCCAGCTACCAAAACCTCTTATGCAAATGCGACATGCCAGTAGTGAACGCGATGACCATCCACTCAAAGATACGTGATTGTGGTCCAGTCCTCGCGATTGTGATAAATAAATGCATGCCACCCCTCAGCCTTACCTTCCTTTCACGCGAACGAGGCTCTCCACTCGCGTTCGCGTCGCATAACCTCCCTCAAGCTTCGCGAACGCGTCCCTCTATTCGTGAACGCGATGCACAAATCCCACCTACCACTAGATAGAGCTACCCGATCGCGACTCCTCTACGCGAAAGAAGGAAACCAGACACAAGCTAATAACAATCCAAAACGTAGAGAAAATGTCGGTAACCCATCCGAAACACACCTAAGACCCCCGAGACCCCGTCCAATCATACCAACCAATTCCAAAACACAACAAGAACCTACTCGAGGACTCAAACCACACAAAACAACATCAAAACCAAGAATCACACCACAATTCAAGCTTAATGAAACTAATGAACTTCCAACTTCTATAACTCATGTCGAACCATACCAATTCAACTCTAAATGATTTAGAATTTTGCACACTAGTCTCAAATGACACAACAGACCTATTCCAACTCCCGGAACAAAAATTTGAACCCGATATCCACAAAGTCAACTTTCATTCAAACCTCTCAACCTTCCATACCTTCAACTTTCTAACTTTCGACAAAAAGCATCAAATTAACCTACGGACCTTCGATCAACATCTAAACATAAGATTATGTCCAAAATAACCATACAAATCTATTAGAACCATCAAAACTCCATTCTATCGTCTACACACAAGTCAAACTCCGGTCAACTCTTTCAACTTAAGCTTCCAACTTTGAAACTAAGTGTCCCAATTCATCCCGAAACTTTCCCGAAACCAATCCAATCACCCCGGCAAGTCACTTAACACAATTGAACATAGAAGAGGCAATAAATAGGAAAACAAGGTTACAATATAAAAACAACATGTCCGGTCATTACATTCTCCCCCTCTTAAAATAAACGTTTGTCCTCTAACGAGTATAGAGACATACCCAAAGTGCTAAAAAGGTGAGGATATCGACTCCACATGTCTTGCTTGGTCTCCCAAGTTGCCTCCTCAACAGGTTGACCTCTCAATTGAACCTTTAATAAAGCAATGTTCTTTGACCTCAACTTCCGAACGTACCTGTCCATTATAGCCACTGGCTCCTCAACATGTGTCAAATCCATGTCCAATTGGACTGAGCAAAAATCTAATATATGAGATGGATCACTATAATACTTTTAGAGCATGGAAACATGGAAAATTAGGTGAAATGCCGATAAGCTAGGTGGCAATGTTATTCTGTAGGCCACCTCACAAACTCTCTCAAGTATCTCAAAAGGACCAATATACCTAGGGATCAGCTTACCCTTCTTCTCGAATCTCATCACGCCCTTCATGGGTGAACCTCTAAGCAAAACCATCTCTCCCACCATAAATGCAACATCACGAGCCTTCCGATCAACATAACTTTTCTGCCTAGGTTATGCTATACGAGCCGATCCTGAATCAAATTGACTTTCTCCAAGGCATCCCAAACAAAATTAGTGCCCAATATCCTAGCCTCCCCCGGCTCAATCCAACCAAGGAGAAAATGAATTGCCTCCCATTTAAGGCCATATAAGGAGCCATCTGAATACTCGATTGGTATTATATTGTAGGCAAACTCTGCAAGAGGTAAGAACTGATCCCATGAACCCCCGAAATCCATAGCACATGCATGTAGCATGTCCTATAAAATGTGAATGGTGAGCTCGCACTTCCCCTCTGTCTAAGGGTAAAATGATGTGCTCAAATCGATCAGTGTGCCTAACTCATGTTGCATACTTCTCCAGATATATATATCTAAGCCAGCAACTCTGAAGAGTAGGGAGTCATAACCGGAATGAAGTATGCAAACTAGGTTAGTCTATCCACAATAACCCACACTGCATAAAATTTCTTCAAGGTCCGGGGAGTCCAATAAAGAAATCCATGGTGATACACTCCCACTTCCACTCTGAAATCTCAAGTATCTAAACTAGACCGCTCGGCTTCTGATGCTTGTACTTCACCTGCTGCCAGTTCAAACACTAAGCCACATACTCCACTATTTGTTTTTTACTTTTTCTCCACCAGTAGTACCGCCTCAAATCCTGATACATCTTAGCGACACACGGATTAACGGAATACCACGAACTGTAGGCCTCCTCAAGAATCATCTCACGCAACCCATCTACATTAGGCACACAAATCTGGCCCTACATCTGCACAACCCATCATCTCTAATAGAAACCTCCTTAGCATGAATGTGCTGCACCGTATCCTTAAGGACAAGCAAATGGGGATCATCATACTGATGCACTCTAATGCGCTCATACAAAAAGACCGAGAAACCACACAAGCAAGAACCTGGCTAGGCTCCAAAATATCAAACCTCACGAACGATTGGCCAAAGCCCGAACATCCAATGCTAACAGTCTCTCCCTAACATGAATATATGCATGGCTACCCATACTCTCCGCCTTCCTACTCAAGGCATCGTCTACCATATTGGCCTTCCCGGGATGATATAAAATGGTGATATCATAGTCTTTCAACATCTTTAACTACCTCTGTTGCCTCAAATTCAAATCCTTTTCTCTTAAACAATTGATGTGAACTCCTATGATTTGTGAATACCTCACAAGACAAACCATAGAGATAGTGCCTCAAAATCTTCAATGTGTGGACAATGTCAGCCAACACTACATCATGTATTAGGTAGTTCTTCTTAAGGGGCTGCAATTGAAGTGAAGCATAAGCAATCATTCTACCCTCCTGCATCAATACACATCCAATGCCAATCTGTGAAGCATCACAATATATTGTGCATGAACCACATGCTGAAGGCAAGACTAGAACTAGAGCTGCAGTCAAGGCAGTCTTGAGGTTCTGAAAGCTCTCCTCACACTTGTTAGATCACCTGAGTGGGGCACCCTTCTGAGTCAATCTAGTCAAAGGAGCTGTGATGGATGAAAAACCCTCCATGAAACGGTGATAATACCCAGCCAAGCCTAGAAAACTCCAGATCTAAGCAGCGGTAGAAGGCCTGGGCCAACTCTATACTCCCTCCACCTTCTTCATATCAACCTTAATCCCCTCATTAGACACCAAATGACCCAAAGTTTCACCAAATCAAGCCAAAATTCACACTTGGAGAATTTTGCATATAATTTCTTCTTCCTCAAGGTCTATAGCACGATCCTTAGGTGTTGCTCATGATCCTACTGGCTGCGATAATACAACAATATGTTGTCTATGAACATGGTAATGAAAGAATCAAGATATGGCTGGAACACACTGTTCATCAAGTGCATAAATGTTGTTGGGCATTGGTCAGTCCAAATGACATTACCAAAAACTCATAGTGACCATACCGAGTCCTGAAAGTAATCTTTAGAATATCAGAATCTCGAGTCTTCAAATAATGTCACCCTGAACTCAAATCAATCTTCGAGAATACTTGAGCACCCTAAAGTTGGTCGAACAGATCATCAATATACGATAGTGGGTACTTGTTATTGATTGTAACTTTGTTCAGATGCATATAATAAATGCACATCCTCATAGAGTCATCTATCTTCTTCACAAATAAAATTAGAGTATCCTAATGTGAGACACTCGGTCGGACGAAACCCTTATCAAGTAACTCTTGAAGTTGTTCTTTTAATTCCTCAACTCCACTGGTGCCATATGATACGATGGAATAAAAATAGGATGAGTGCCCGACACCAGGTCAATACCAAAATCGATATCCCTATCGAGCGGCATGCCCGGTAGGTCAGCTAGAAACACATCTGGGAAATCTCTCACTACCACAACTGACTCAATAGTAGGAGTATCATTGCATCTCTCACAAAGGCTAGATATGCATCACACCCCTTCTTGGCCATTCGACGTGCCTTTAGAAAGGACACCACCTTGCTAGAAATATAGTGTAATGTACCCCTCCACTCCAACCGTGGAAACCTTAGCATAGCCAATGTCATAGTCTTGGCGTGACAGTCCAAAATAGCACGATAGGGAAAAACCAATCCATGACCAATAACACATCAAAGTCCACCATACTGAGTAGCGATAGATCAACTCTGATTTCATAACAACCAATAATGACCAAACATGACCGGTAAATACGATCTACAAAAATAGAATCTCCCACAGGTGTGGACACATATATAGGAGCACTCAAATAATCATGAGATATATCCAAATATAGAGCAAAGTAAGATGACACATATGAACAAGTGGAACCCGGATCAAATAAAATTAATTCCTCCCTATGGCGGACTAGAACAATACCTATGATAATAGCATCCGATGCAACAACCTCCGTCCTACCCAAAAAAGCATAGAAACAAGTCTGGCCTCCCCCTTTAGGGTGATCTCTACTTTCCTGACGTCCATCCCTAGCTGGCGGTTCATGTGAAGTGCCATCTAAAGCAGCAACCATAGTCTGTGAACCTTGTGGACCCTATGGGATGCATGGAGCATGTGTAGCCTGTGGAGGTGCACCCCTCCTAAATCTAGGACAGTCCCGAACCATATGACTGGTATCCCACACTCAAAACAAGCTCTTTGTGGGTGTGACTACTAAAACAGACTCTGGCCTGGTCGGCTAGACTGGTCGTCGAAGGCACCCCATGCAAGAGGTGAACTGGAAAGTGGTTGTGCATAATGCGCTATATGAGACCTTGGAAAAGCTAGAGCGCTGTGAGCAGCTGTGAGTGCTGAATGAACTAGTCGACTCACATAACCCCTGCCATGACAAGCTATAACTAGAGCACGGGCTCTACTAAATCCTCCAAAATCTCAAGGCCTCTTGGCCTCTCTGTCCTCCCTTTCCCAGCCAAGCATACCCTCTATCCTCCGAGCGATATCTACAACCTTCTAAAATAGAGTATCCGTTTCCAACTCTTGAGTCATTATGAATCTAAGACAATAATTAAGTCCCTCGATAAATCTACGAACTAGCTCTCTAACTGTAGAAACCAAAGCAAGTGCATGTTGGGACAACTCACTGAATCTGATGGCATACTCTGACACTGTTATAGTCCCCTGACCCAGCTGCTCAAACTCTGTATGCCATGCATCCTGAAGGGTCTAGGGAACAAACTCTTCAAAAACATATCTAAAAATTAAGTCCAAGTGAGTGAGGTTGCATCAGTTGGTCTACCTACCCCATAAGCCTACCATCACCTATATGCTGCTCTTGACAACTGGAATATAGTAAAGGCAACTCCGCTTACCTCCACATTACCCATGGTGTGGAGAATACGGTGTCACTTGTCTAGAAAACCCTGCACATCCTCAGTAACTGTGCCACTGAAAGTAGGAGAGTAATACTTCTTGAACCTCTGAAGTCTCCTCTGCTCTTCCTCATATGCCTCTGGCCTGACCTCACGCTGAACAGGAATAACGGGTTGCGCTGGCAAAACTCCCAAAACCTGATCAACATGGACCCACAGCTCTAGAGTACTGTCCGCGGGACCATGAACTCCTCCCCTAGCCTGAGATATAGCTGGTGCAACGGGGATTAATCCCGCCTGAGCAAAACTGCCAAACATACGGAGAAAGTGTGCTAGGGTCTCCTGAAGTCTGTTAGAGCTACTGGTTGCTCCTCAGTCGCTGCTCATACAGGTGCTCTAGTTGTGGCACGTGCCCCTCCTCGGTCTCAACCTCGGCCTCTCATGGCTCTACTAGGGGGCGTAGGTGTCTGATCATCTGATCTAATAGTGTGTGTCCTCACCATCTGTGAGAGAATAAAATGTCAAAGGTTCATATTTTGAGATTAACAAATCTGCACGATAAGGAATTAAAGAAGTGAAATTTCCTAATTGTTTTGTAGCCTCTCGAAAATAAGTACAGACGTCTCTGAACCAATATGCAAGACTCTACTAAACTTGCTTATGACTCGTAGCACCTATGAACCTAGAGCACTGATACCAACTTGTCACGACCCCAAATCCCCATCTTAGGATGTTGTGAGGGCACCTAGTCTCTAAGACTAGGTAAGCCTAACACACAATCATAATTTAATATAAATAATGACTAAAGTATTAAATTAAACTAATAACTAACACCATAAAACAAAAATGGAACAATAGTCATATAAATTCCCAAAGTAGGTGAAACTGAGTCAAGAAGGTATACCTTGAAGTCTCCAAATATCGCTGCTCACTGCCTTGCTACCTCCAACACCTGGATCTACACAAAAATGTGCATAAGTGTAGCATGAGTATACCATAACGGTACCTAGTAAGTACCAATCCTAACGTCGGTAGAGGGGTGACGGGGCCTTGTCATGACGCCTACTAGACATAGAAACGTGAATAGAATGTTAACATAATTTAATGACGGAAAGCAAAGAAATAAATGACAATAGAATAGTAGAATGATAAAAGGCTAAAAACGAAAATTAAGGCAATAAAGAGCAACAAAGAGTCAACATATGATAGGAACAACAAGTGATTAAGTACCGTAAAAATACAAGTAAAACAATGAAAGAAAGATAATAATCGTTCAAATCAACAAAGATAATAATCATCCAAATCAACAAGCCTTTTGAACATAGAATGTACAACAATAATCACAACCGAGGTACCACATCTTATATTCTCATTTCACAAGTCACAAATCACAATCTTCCCTATATCACCGTGTGAGCCTTGCATTTATTTTAAAAATATGTTTTCCGAAATAGATACACGTGTTTTAGTCCCCTTATCTTACCGCGTGGATTCAAGTAATTCCCTTACTAGCAACACGCGTATAAATTCAACCTTATACTACTACATGCATTTCAATACCACCCTTATACCACTGCGTGCATATCAATATCACAACACAATAATCAACTCGCACCACATGTGCGCATATGCCACAATCTTACCAAATCAACAATAACAATGTTACCACCACACATAGCCCACAAGCTTAATCATAATATGTACAAGAATCCCAATAATAACAAAATGAATGAGAAACAATTCAACAAGGAAGGATGTACAATCAACACTTCAACCATGTTAATAACTTTCACAACTACAACCTTAATAACTCAACAATAAAGGTATTCCCGTGAAATGGCAACTTCCAATCCAGGTACATAGCATAAGCTTAACAATGAAAGAGTAAACATGAAGTAATAACTACGACTAAATGCATGAGAACAACTCAACCATGAGGAGGATAGCATGTAACAACAACTACAATTAAATGCATATAAGAGTAAATTTGACATTGGATACTAGAACATGTAATAACAACTTCAATTAAGGCATGTAAGAATAAAATTGACAACACAAGATAGAACAAACAATAATAACTTCAATTAAGTTCTTATAAGTAACCTAAGAGTCTAAACCGGTCAAATAACACATATAAGCCCGTGTACACACTCATCACCTCGTGTACACATTTTCCACGTAATTCAAATAGTACAATCAATCCAAATCCTAATGGGTAGTCTCCTCTACACAAAGTTAGTTAAGATATTTACCTCAAACAAGCAAACTTTATCCACTAATAAGCCCTTCACGCGTAGATCCAACTTCGAACGGCTCGTATCTAGCAAAAATAACATAATATCATAAATAAAAGCCATAGGAATCAATTCTAGATAATAAAGATACAATCATTAATAAAAATCAAAAAGTCAACTCAAAAAGTCAATCCTGGGCTTGCACCGCGGAACCTGGTCAAACTAACAAATTTCGAACACCCATTCCGATATGTCTCCAATCATACCAAAATCATCTAATTTCGACCACAAATCGACCTTCAAATCCTAATTTTATACTTTAGGAAAGTTATTACAAAAATCCATAATTTCTCCAATTCAAATCACTAATTTAATGATAAAAATAAATATAGAATCATGAATAATGGACAAATTTGAGTACAAAACACTTACTGTGATCCAAATCATGAAAAATCCCTCCAAAATCGCCCAAAACCGAACTCTCTAACTCAAAATGTGATATAATAACTCAAACCCTCCAAATAGAGTACTATATAATCTACTCAGGTGCTATACATCGCGATCGTATAAATAGCTTCGCGATTGCAAAGAAAAAATCGCCCAGGTGCCAGAACCTCTTACACGAAGCCAACACGGGAGTTGCGGACGTGATGACTATTCACTCAAAGATACCCGATCACAGTCCAGTGCCTCGCGACTGCGATGAACAAATGCGTGCCACCCCTCATCCTTACCTTCCTTTTGTGCAAATGCGGCTTCCCGCTCGCGTTCGCGACGCACAACCTCCCTCAAGCTTTGCGAACACATCCCTTTGTTCACGAACGTGATGCATAAATCCCACCTACCACCAGATAGAGCTACGCGATTGTGAAGAAGGAAACCAGACACCAGCTGACAGCAATCCAAAACATAGAGAAATGGTCTGTAACCCATCCGAAACATACCCGAGGCCCCAGGATCTTATCCAATCACACCAACCAATTTCTAAACATAATATGAACCTACTCGAGCTCTAAAACCAAACAAAAAAATTAAAACCACGGATCACAACCTAATTCAAGCTTAATGAAACAAATGAACTTTCAACTTCTAAAACTCATGCCGAACCATATCAATTCAATTCTGAATGATCTCAAATTTTGCACACTAGTCCCAAATGACACAACGGATCTATTCCAACTCTCGAAACCAAAATCTAAACTCGATATCCACAAAGTCAAGTCTCAGTCAAATCTCTCAACCTTCAACTTTCTACTTTCGCCAAAAAGCATCAAATCAACCTACGGATCTCCGCATCAACATACAAACATACGCCTAAGTCAAAATCACCAATATGAAGCTATTGGAACCTTTAAAACTCTATTCCGGAGTCTTCTACACACAAGCGAAACTCCGGTCAACTCTTTCAACTTAAGCTTCCAACTTTGGAACTAAGTGTCCCAATTCACCCCGAAACTTTCTCGAAACCAATCCAACCATCCCGGAAAGTCACATAACCATAAATAAACATAGAAAAGGAAATAAATAGGGGAACGAGGCTATAATATACAAAACGATCGATCGGTTCGTTACAATGACTTTCATCTACTTGTCTTAAATGGTAGAAATTGCATAGTCATATGATGCTTCTTATATGCACTTTGTTCGCATATATACTTGATCCCATTATTTATTTGAGACTCTTGTATGCCGTTAGATAATAGGATGTATGGATTCACGTTCTTATTTTGGAGTATCAGTTAGAGCATGTGGATTTATGTTCCTATTTTGAGGTATTTAGTTAGGGTGTGTGGATTTACGCTCCTATTGAGGTATTAGTTAGAGCGTGTTTATTTACGTTCATGTTTGGCCTGTGGATAAGGATACATCCCTCTAGAGTCGCCCTCTCATGTTTCTCTCTTAGAACTGTATTATTTGTGCGAAATCTATGGGTTTTTTGTTTGTTTATGATACCAGTTGGTGCATTAGAGCATAGAGGTAAAAGCTTTATTAAAAATAATAAGGATATTTTTAGCTCAGTAGGTGAGCGGAGGATATTTTTATACCAAATCCAATAGGACTAGAGCAATTTTGTCCTTATGCATAGACAAAAAGAAAAGACAATGAAGTTAAAGGCAAGTCACGAATGAAAAAAATAACTGAAGAATCTGTAGCAAATTCTACATGAAATTCTTGGTCCCATAATTCCTCCTTTTGCCCACAAAATGGACACTACTTTAAAATCAAAATAAATTTACCTAGCTATATTATACTATAAAATTATTTAATTCTACTAGAGAGGTTAATTAAATTTTAATATATAAATATATTGATTACATAAAAATTAATGATAATTGAGTTCCTTAATAATAGGGCATTTAATAGGTTGTAACTGATATGCGCACCTAGTAACCGATACACACGCCTAAAGATATTCATCTTACCACATCACTCATCCAATCCACCCACTTGCTTAAACAACTAAACCAATTATTTAAGCAACTCAATAGTTTCTTAAACAACTCAATTAGTTGTTTAAAAAACTACTGAAGTTGTTTAAATAAATTGATCATTTCTTTAAACAACTACAGAAGGTGTTTAAATAAATTAATTATTTGTTTAAACAACTATTGATGTGGTTTAAGCAACTCAGTAAATTATTTAAGCAACTCAATTAGTTGTTTAATCAAATGCTAAAGTTTCTTAAATAATTACGTTGTCTCTTATATACGTGATTTGTGCATTTTTTAGAAACAGAAAATACTATTGATGTGTGTAGATCAGGGATTTTAAAAGGCAACAAACACCTCAAAGCAGTCTCCTTAGCCGGAATATATATAATATATAAGAAGGATATAATTAATTTTGGTAATTAGTGATATATAGTTAAATAGGGTAAATATAAATACTGTCTTAGGATGGAATGATGTACTCAACTCAACCCGTGTGCCTAACTCTCGCTGAACTGCTCTCCAAAACTGCGATGTGAACTGCATGTCCCTATATGAAATAATGGACACTGGCACATCGTGAAGGCGAATAATCTCGCGGATATAGATCTCAGCCAACCGCTCCGAAGAATAGGTAGTCAAAATTGGAATGAAATGCGCGAATATAATCAACCGGTCCACAATCACCCAAATAGCATCGAACTTCTTCAAAGTCCATGGGAGCCCAACTATGAATTCTGTGGTGATGCGCTCTCATTTCCACTCAGGAATGTCAAGCCTCTTAAGCAAACCGTCCGGCCTCTGATGCTCGTACTTCACCTCCTGACAATTCAAGCACCGAGCTACAAACTTCACTATATCTTTCTACATCCTCCTCCACCAATAGTGCTGCCTGAAGTCCTAGTACATCTTTGCGGCACCCAGATGAATAGAATATCGCAAACTGTGGGTCTCCTCAAGAATCAACTCACGTAGCCTATCCACATTGGGTACACAAATCCGACCCTGCATCTGCAACAACCCATCATCCCCAATAGAAACCTCCTTAGCATCAACGTAGTGAACCGTATCCTTAAGGACAAGCAAATAGGGGTCGTAGGACACTCTCTGATACGATTATATAAGGAAGACCGAGAAACCACACAAACTAGAACCCGACTAGGCTCCAAAACATCTAACCTCACGAACTGATTGGCCAAGGCCTGAACATCTGATGCAAGCAGTTTCTCACCAATAGGAATAAATGCTAGGCTACCCATACTCACCGCCTTTCTACACAAGGCATCGGCTACTACATTGGCCTTCCCGGGATGATATAAAATGGTAATATCATAATCCTTTAGTAGATCCAACCATCTTCGCTGCCTCAAATTTAGATCCTTTTATTCGAACAAGTGTTGAATACTCCGATGATCTGTAAATACCTTATAAGACACATTGTAGAGCTAATGCCTCCAAATCTTCAATGCATGAACGATGGCTGCCAACTCTAAATCATGAACGGGGTAGTTTTTATCATGAGGCTTCAACTGACATAAAGCATAAGCAATCATTGTACCCTCCTGCATTAAGACACACCCAATACCAATCCGAGAAGCATCACAATACACTTTATAAGAGCCTGAAGCTAAAGGCAAAACTAGAACTTGAGTTGTGGTCAAGGCAGTCTTGATCTTATGAAAGCTCTCCTCACATGCATACGATCACCTGACTGGAGCACCCTTCTGGGTCAACCTAGTCAAAGGCGCTGCAATGGACGACAAACCCTCCACGAAGTGACAATAATATCCAGCCAAGTAGAGAAAACTCTGAATCTTAATAGGTGAAGATGGTTTGGGCCAACTCTAAACCGCCTCAATCTTCTTCGGATCTACCTTAATTCCCTCACTAGACACCACGTGACCCAAGAACGCCACCAAACTGAGCCAAAACTCACACTTTGAACTTGGCATAAAGCTTCTCCTCCCTCAACCTATGTAGTACAATCCTAAGATGTTGTACATCCTCCTCCTAGATATGTGAGTACACTAGGATATCATCAATAAATAGTATGACAAATGAATCAAGATATGGCTGGAACACACTGTTCATCAGATGCATGAATGCTGCTGGGGCATTGGTCAGTCGAAAAGATATCACAAGGAACTCATATTGACCACAGCGGGTCCTAAATGCCATCTTCAGAATATCCAAGTCCTGAATCTTCAACTGGTGATACCCAAACCTCAAATCAATCTTAGAGAACACTCTAGCTCGCTGAAGCTGGCCAAATAAGTCTAATGCACGGCAAATTATACTTGTTCTTAATTGTAACTTTGTTCAACTACCTATAGTCAATGTACATCCTCACAGTACCATCCTTCTTATTCAAAATAGAATTTGTGCAACCCCAAGATGACACACTAGGCCTAATGAACCCCTTATCAAGAAGCTCCTGAAGCTACTCTTTTAATTCCTTCGACTCTACTGGTGTCATACGATACGGAGGAATAGAAATGGGCTGAGTGCCCGACACCAAGTCAATACCAAAATCAATATCCCTATCGGGTGGCATGCTTGACAAGTTTGCAGGAAACACATATGAAAAGTCTTGCACTACCGGAACAGAGTCAATAGTAGGAGTATCAGCACCAACATCCCTCACAAAAGCCAAATTTGACAAGCACCCCTTCCCAACCATCCGTTGATCCTTTAGATATGAAATCCCCCTACTAGAAACATAGTCTAGAGAACCTGTCCACTCAATACTACATAACCCCAACATCGCCAATGTCACGGTCTTAGTGTGACAATCCAGAATAGCATGACATAGGGGCAACCAATCCATACCCCGAATCACGTCAAAATCAACCATAATAAGTAATAAGAGATCAACTCCAGTCTCCAATCCCCCAATAGTTACCACACATGACTGATACATATGGTCCACAACAATAGAATCACCCACCAGCGTAGATACATGAACAAGCTAAACTAACTACTCATGGGGTATATCTAGATAATGAGAAAAATATGATGATACATATGAATAAGTTGAACCAGGGTCAAATAATATAGAAGCATCTATGTGGCATACTGAGACAATACATGTTATCACTATGGCTGAAGCAATAGCCTCTGGCCTGGCAGGGATAGCATAGCATCGAGCCCGACAGCCATATGATCGGCCTCCCTCTCTAGGGCAGCCTTTAGCTGCCTGAGCCCCACCTCGAGTTGGCTGGGCGAGTGGTGAAGTAATTGGTACAAAAGTCATAACCTGAACCCTCTGCTAAACTGGACCTCCAAAACGATGGGGACACTACCTCCACATATGCCCAAACTCCCCGCACTCAAAGCAACTCCGTGATGGTGGTAGAGACTAAATCGGACCCCAAGAACCAGAATAACTACTAGAAGAACCTGGCACAGATGAATCCTGAACTGACAGTCTTAGTAGGGAGGGCACTGGGAGATGTCTGACTCGGACGAGCATTGTATGCACCATGGCTAATTAATGCACCACGATGAACCAAACAAGCCATCTAATCGAGTTTATAAGGACGACCCCTGCTGTGATGGGACTACCCTCCAGAAGGAACACCACTGAAACCATCCAAACCATGATGCCTCTTGGCCTCCCTTTCCTCACGCTCCAGCCAACGGACCTGCTCTAGCTTCCTAATAATATCAACCACCTCGTCGAACCTAGCACCTGATGTAATCTTTCGAGTCATGACAAAGCACAGTACATAATTGAGGCCATCAATGAACCTCCTAATCCTCTCCCTCACTTCGGCAACCAACCAGATCCCATGACGGGCCAACTCTAAAAATCTTATCTCATACTGGGTCACGGACATACTCTTCTGCCATAGCTACTCAAATTGCATATGCAACTCCTCCCGGTGGGTCTATGGCACAAGCTTCTTCAAGAAGAGAACGGAGAACTCGTGCCATATAAGTTATGCAACACCGGCTAGCCTGCTCAACTCATAGCCCTCCCATCATCTAAAGGCTGCCCCCAATAGTTGAAAAGTAGTAAATGAGACTCCACTAGTCTCCAGAATACCTGCAGTGAGAAGAATCTGTTGGCACATGTCTAAGAAGTCCTGAGCATCCTCAGACTCAGCCCCACTGAATGATGGAGGCCAGAGCCTCCCAAACCTCTCTAGCCTCTTTTGCTCCTCGTTACTCATAGAGGGACCCACCTGGGCCTCCCCCGGCATGAGAAGTGACTGGTGCAACCTGAACTGAAACTGCCTGAGTAAGGCTAGTGCATACAGTCAATATTTGGGCCAAAGCCTCCTGAAGGCCTGGAATCACAATGCGTACAATTGGTGCCTGAGCTGGTCCCACTGGCTCAACCACATATGGGATCTTCTCCTGAGCTAGAGCAAATGGTAGCTCCACAGGTACTGCTCTGGCTGTTGTACAGCTGCACCTCGGCCTCTACTGCGACCTCGGGCTCTCGTGGCCCTAGCTGGTGGTACTGGTGGCCATCCACCCTATCCGATAACACTTGTCCTCACCATCTATAAGAGAATAGAATAGCAGAAGCTTAGTTTCCTTAATCAACAAATCCGCATGACAGGAATACAAGAAAGTGAAGTTTTACTAATGGTTCGGTAGCCCCTCGAAGATAATTATAGACGTCTCCCTACCGATCCGCAAGACTCTACTAAACCTGCTCATGACTCGTGAGACATATGTAACCTAGGCTCTGATACCAACTTGTCACGACCCAAAACTCAATATGTCGTGATGGCGCCTATCACAACACTAGGCAACCCGACAACCACAGATAACCACGTATTTTTAAATTGAAAACAAGATGAAACGGGTTTAACAGTGACAAATTCTCATAAATAACCGACAAGAAAATACTGCGACTCAATGCAAATACCCCAAAATCTAGGTGTCACTGAGTACATGAACTATAAGATGTCAACACAGTCAAACTACTAATAAAACTGTCTACAAAGATAGAACAATGCTAAATAACTAAAAGAAGAAAAGTTGAGGTCTGCGGACGTCAAAGCAGCTACCTCAAAAGTCTCCAAACAGATGATGCTCCAAATCTAGCAACCGCCGTGCCCAAAAGTACCTGGATCTGCACACAAAGTGCAAAGTGTAGTATGAGTACAACCGACTCAATGTACTCAATAAGTAGCAGGATTAACTTTGGGCTGAAAGCATTGACGAGCTCAGAAAGGTACAGTCCAAATCCAGATAATAACAACGTAGATATGTCAGGAAAATGGCAGTAGTAACTCAGAGAAAATCTCATAATCAATTTGTAGACAATTCAGAATTATAGACATGCTTTCAGGTATTTAACAGTCTGAGCTCAACACAGATAAAATATGCCGAGTATGACTAATATGGGTATGTTATATCTTGATATCTACCTGTCAAATATGCATGTCAACTGTAATGCAACACAATGATAAAGTCATATACTCATACTCTCGAAGTATTCATCCTCACTCAGCACACTCAATCACTCGGTACTCCCAATCACTCAACACTCTCAATTACTCATCACTCTCAATCACTCAGCACTCTCAATCACTCGGCACCTGTCTCGGTAGGTACCTACGCTCACTACTGGTATGTCAGACTCTAGAGGGGCGGATCTTTCCCAAGCGCTAATATAAGCCAATCATGACATGAATCAATAAAGCATGTTACGGCATGCAACCTGATCCTATAAGTATCACTCATAATCAGTCCCTCTGCCTCACTCAGTCCTCAATCTCTCCAGTCTCTCGGGCTCACAAATCTCATGACAATCAGCCCGAACAATGATAATATGATGTAACAATAAATGGCAACAGAGACTGAGATATGATATGCAAATGATAGATGCGACTGAGTACATAATTGTAATTTAAGCAAATAATTCAACAGCAGAAGTGACCTCCGTGGTTCCCAACAGAACAAGCATATAGTCTAAGCATAATTTCTAACATGGATTGAAGCTCAATTACTCTAACAAGCAGAAGTCTCATGAATAGCAACAACATTTGATAACTACACAGTACCATGGAAGCAACCGGGTCACAATTACCATGGTGCACGCCCACATGCCCGTCATTAGCATGTGCGACACCTCAATACCAACCACATAACACGTAGTTCGGGGATTCTTCAGTATCAATTCTATAAGTGTTACTTAACTCAAACCACGCAAACCTCTACTCCAACAAGTCCTTTACTCGCAAATCAGCCTCTGAACGACTCGAATCTAGCCACAAACAACTCAATACAATCAACACCAGCTATAGGAATCAATTCCATATGATAAAGCTAGATTCTTTAACAAAAGTCAAAAAGTCAATCCCGGGCCTACGTCTTAGAATCCGACAATTAACAAAATCCGAACATCCATTCAAGAACGAGTCTAACCATACCAAAATTACCTAACTCCAATCTCAACTCGACCTTTAAATCCTCAAATTAAAGTCTAAGAAGTTTCTACAATTTTTTCCAATTTTTCCAACCCAAAACACTATTTACATGGTAAAAAGAATGATAGATTCATGTATATTAACCAAATCTGAGTTAGAATCACTTACCCCAATCAATTCCTTGAAAATCTCTTCAAGAATCGCCCAAATCTGAGGTCTCTAGATCAAAATATGAGAAATGGGTTCAAACCCTTGATTTTGATATTTTAATAATCTGCCCAGTGATTACACATCGCGATCACGGATAACTCCACACGATCGCGAAGAACAAAATCCTCAGTGGCCAAAAATCCTTCTTCGCGAACGCACCCTCAACCTCGCGAACAAGGTGACCCAACTTTCATACCTAGGTGATCGCGGTCCTACTCTTGCGACCGCGAAGAACAATGCCTCTTAATCCCATACCTCACCTACCTTCTTCGCGGACGCGTTCATACACTCGCGTTCGCATAACACAGAATCTGAGAACTCCGTGATCGCGTCCACTATATCACGAACACATAGAACAAGTGCCCAGCTGCCAGAAAAGACTCTACGTGGTCACGAAAAAGGAAACAGAAGCACAGATATTAGCAATCCAACAAAGTCCAAAATGAGTCCGAACTTGATCCGAAATACACCCGAGCCCCCGAGACCTCTACAAATATACCAACAACTCCTAAAACATTATATGAACTTAGTCGATGCCTTAAATCACATCAAACAATATCAAAAATACGAATCGCACCCCAATTTATGCCGTAATGAAGCTAATGAATTTCCAACTTCTACAATCGATGTCGAAACCTATCAAATCAACTCCGATTGACCTCAAATTTTGCACACAAGTCATAAAATGACACAACAGGCCTATTCCAACTTCTGAAACCAAAATTCGAGCAAAGTAACCACAAATTCAACTCTCTGTCAAACTTCTTAACTCTCTAAACTTTTACTTTTCCAACTTTCGCCTATTCAAACCAAAATCATCTACGGACCTCCAAATCAATATCCGGATACACTTCTAAGTCCAAAATCATCCATCAAAACTTCATTCCAGAGTCATTTACACATAAGTCAACATCTAGTCAACTCTTTCAACTTAGGCTTCCAACCTTGGGACTAAATGTCCCAACTCATTCTGAAACATCTAGGGGTGGGCATCGGTCGGTTCGGTTCGGTTGTGAATGTTATCGGTTCGTCATATCGGTTTATAAATATGCTAAACTGATAACCAAACCAATAAGATATCAGCTATCGGGTATCAATTAATCGGTTATCGATTTTTATCCGTTCGGTTATCGATTTACCCGATAAGAATAATATATATCCAAAAAATTTATGTTTTTATTATAGAAATCGTGATCATAATGTTAAGATAAAAAAACTAAAATTTTGCTCTTGAGAAAAGAGAGATTAAATTTCAACTTTAGAAAAGAATACTTTCTTTGCATTTGAAATTTCCAATGATGATCTCAATTTTCAAAGTTATAAGTTAATAGGAGTAAGGAATAAGATATTCAATAATCTAATCTTACTAACTATCTCACTGCGGGCGAGCATAACTCACAGGAAAATAATAGAATCCTAATCTTATAAATACTAAAGAATCAGTGCAACAAAAGAAACAAATAGAAAAACTAAAAATCTAAACTTTAATTCTTTAAAGTTTAAAACTAAATCCTAACTGAAGAATTAAGATGAGAAATTCAGAAAAGTTTAAAACGTACTCTAAGGAGTAAGGTCTGAAGATGAAGAGTAACTGCCGAGAGAATTGAGAGAATGAAGCAATAACGTGGCTTTATATACATAGTGGGTAAAATTATAATTTTGTTAAAGATTATTGGGTTATCAGTTAAACCGTTAATAAAATTGGGCAAACCAAGACCCGAACCAATAACCCAATAATAAAAAAAATATTAAACCGTTATCGAACTATTTACCCAATAACCCGATATCGATAATACAATAGCATTTTATCGGTTCGAGCTATCGGTTATACCCGATATATGCCCAGCCCTAGAAACATCTCCGAAACCAAACCAACCAACCCGGCAAGTCACATAACAACAAACAAACACAGAATAAGTAATAAATGGGGGAACGTGGCTACGATACTCAAAACGACCTGCCGGGTCGTTACAATTAGCCGTTACTATTTTGTCCTGAAAATTTGAACTAAAAATCTTAGTATTCTAAAAAATTTAAATGAAAAATAAAAATTTAAAATATATTAGCTAATTCCTAAATAACTATCCTTTAGAGTGGCTATACGTTGTCATTCCAACAAAATAAGCTTTTTGGTGTTTGCACAATAAGCTTTTAAAACTAATTTTAATTGACTCCCGAAAATTAAAAATGGGAGACAATTTCCACTCCAAAATACATTCTTGGAAGCATCCCAGTAAAACCCCAACTTAACTTTGAAGTCAGTGTGTGGGTGTGGTAGAATCCGCTATCCCTCATAGATAGCTTCCCTCTCCTCCTCTCTCTCTCTCTGAGTCTATCATCAACTAATGTGCTGTAAAACATGAATTGAGAATAGCAGCAGCAGAATTCTCTATCTTGCAGCCATGGAAGGTTCTCTTTACCCAAATAGACCAATCTTGCCAGTCCAATCCACAAGGCCAACACCTTTACCTCCAAACCAGCGCCTCAAATTGAATCCCACATCCAATTCCCCTCTTCCACCTCTCAAACAACAGCAACAACAACATCCCCCTTCTTCTACTTCTTTCCCTCTTGATTCTCTTCTCCAACAGCTCCTTCATGTTTCCTCTAAAAATCCTCCAAGAACTATTAAATTTTCAAGAATTGGAAATACCCATTTGTCTTCTCTTCCTATTTCTTTGGAAAATCAAGAAAATGATGATACCCTTTTGGAGAATATGAGGGTTACTGTTCCAAAGTTGGAATCTTTTGGGGAGGATGATGATGGTTCGCTTGATTTTCTCCCTCTTAACTGTAAGTTAATGATTGATTCAATTCTTGAATGCCCTCTTTGTAATTTGAGCTCATTCTTTGATTCTGTAAAATTTGAGTTGCTTGAAGTTGATTTGATGAGTCTTTTAAAGGGGTTAGATGTTTTAGGTAAATGGGATAGTGCCATTCTGTTGTTTGAATGGGTTGTCTTGAATTTACATGTTGAAAATGATAAGCTAGATAGTCAAGTTATTGAATTTATGGTGAAGGTTTTGGGTAGGGAAAATCAGCATTTGGTGACTTCAAAACTGTTTGATGTTATTCCATTTGAGGATTACTCGCTTGATGTTCGAGCGTGGACGACTGTTCTACATGCTTATTCGCGTATTGGGAAGTATGACAAGGCAATTGCATTGTTTGAATATGTGAAGGAGAAAGGTTTATCTCCCACCTTGGTTACTTACAATGTTATGTTAGATGTTTATGGTAAAAAGAGTAGGTCTTGGAACAATATTTTAGTGCTTTTAGATGAAATGAGGAGTAACGGGCTTGAATTTGACGAGTTCACTTGTAGCACGGTGATAACTGCTTGTGGAAGGGAAGGGTTGTTGGAGGAAGCAAAAGAGTTTTTTGATGGGTTGAAGAAAAAGGGTTATGTTCCGGGAACGGTTGCTTACAATGCTTTACTCCAAGTGTTTGGTAAGGCTGGAATGTACTCAGAAGCTTTGAGCGTACTGAAAGAAATGGAGGAGAATAATTGCCCTCCTGATTCAGTGACCTATAACGAGCTGGTGGCAGCTTATGTGAGAGCTGGCTTCCTCGAAGAAGGAGCTGCTCTTATAGGCACAATGTCACAAAAGGGTGTAATGCCAAATGCTATTACTTATACTACAGTAATAGATGCCTATGGTAAGGCAGGGAAGGAGGATCAGGCCTTGAGCTTTTTCAAGCAAATGAAACAATCAGGTTGTGTTCCTAATGTTTGTACATATAATGCAATCCTTGGGATGCTGGGAAAGAAATCTCGAGTAGAAGAGATGATGGATATGATATCTGATATGAAATTAAATGGCTGTGCCCCAAACCGAATTACTTGGAACACAATGCTTGCGATGTGTGGAAATAGCGGAATGCAAAAATATGTAAATCGCGTTTTCCATGAGATGAAAAGCTGCGGTTTCGAGCCTGATAGAGACACATTTAATACTTTGATCCGTGCTTATGGCAGGTGTGATTCTGATTTTAATGCTGCAAAGATGTATGATGAGATGATTGAAGCAGGATTTACTCCATGTGTCACAACATACAACGCGCTTCTTAATGCCCTTGCTCGTCGAGGTGATTGGAGAGCAGCTGAATCTGTTTTCTCAGACATGAAAAGTAAAGGCTTTAAGCCCAGTGAAACTACTTACTCTTTGATGCTCCATTGCTATTCCAAAGGAGGGAACGTGAGAGGTGTGGAGAGAATCGCAAAGGAAATTTATGATGGTCATATCTTTCCTAGTTGGATGCTTTTGAGAACCCTCATTCTTGCAAATTTCAAGTGTAGATCTCTCATGGGTATGGAGAGAGCATTTCAGGAATTACAGAAAAATGGATACAGGCCAGATTTGGTCATATTTAACTCCATGCTTTCCATATTTGCAAGGAACAAGATGTATGAACGTGCTCACGAGATGCTGCATTTAATTAGGGAGAATGGTCTGCAGCCAGATCTTGTTACATATAATAGTTTAATGGATATGTATGCTAGAGCTGGTGAATGTTGGAAAGCTGAGGAACTCCTTAATCGACTGCAGAAGACTGGAGGAAAGCCAGACCTTGTATCATATAACACTGTCATTAAAGCATTCTGCAGACAAGGTCGTATGGAGGAGGCTGTAAGAATTTTCTCCCAGATGACGGATAAGGGAATTCGACCTTGCATTGTTACATATAATACATTTGTTGCTGGATTTGCAGCTCGAGGAATGTTCTCCGAGGTAAGTGAATTGATCAGTTATATGATCCAGCACGAGTGCAGACCAAATGAGCTAACATATAAGACTATTGTTGATGGTTACTGTAAAGCAAAAAGATACCAAGAAGCTATGGACTTTGTGTTGAATATTAGGGAAAAAGATACCACTTTTGATGAAGAATCCTTACAAAGATTTGCTTCTCGAGTTAGGGGAAATGTGGAGTCATGACTTAATAATTCCCTGTGCTACCTCACTCTTTAATAAATTGAGGTCCAAGTTTATTGGTAAACTTCCATTGAAGATTGGAAGAGAGAGAGAGAGAGGGAAGAACTGAGGAAAGTCCGAAAACTTCCTTAACTCGTTATTTTGCTTCTATTCCCTCCCTTCCTTTAGCTATCAACCACTGAAGTTGCAACAATTTGATGGGAAGGGCAACCCAAGATAACACACGATGATCTCCTTTTCTCATCCTAAGTTTTAACTTGCTTTATAGAGACTCCCAACATAGATATGAACGAAAGAACTACAACGTTATGATTGTTCCATCATCGACAGCTCTGTGTATAAAGTACTTTGCTATACAATTGAGGTGTCACTGCAAGTTTCTACAAGCTGGCACTAGACCAAGTTCTCAGGATGACTTGGATTTTGTAAGAGATATAGGGTTATGAAACCTGAAATTGAATATTGCAGCTTTCTTTTTGTACCATTTGTAGTTTCACTTTCACATGGATATAATAAATGTCATTGTATTGCTTCTGATAGACTGCTTTGTATATGCTTTGCAACATTCTTTGTTCATTCAATTTTAAGGTCTCCAATTTGCTTTAGTAACAATTAATCTTGCGAATTTCTCATCTATGGCATTTGGCTGGTAACAAGTACCAGTATATATTTTCTTCCAATTAAGCTACTCATGCTGCAAATACTTCAAGCACATCCGCAAAACGTGCTTATAAGTAAAAAGAACGATTGAATATCATCCCATAATTGCGTTATACAATTCAAAGTATCCAGCTATTAAAGAGTAAAAAGGAATTAACCAAAAAAAAAAAAAAAAACCAATGAAGCTTTTGATTTAATCGTTGAAATTCATTGCTAGAGTACACGATATTTCAATAAGCTTGCTTGATGAATGTTATTTATAGAAAATTAATATCGTTTGTGCAAGCGTTAATTAATTATAAACACTAAGGAAGGTGATTTGCGGACAGAACCAGAATGTATTGTCGCCATGAAAATGGTAAAAGAGAGTTTTCAATATTGAGAATAAAAGTTATGAACGATTGAACGTTTAGTTGACAGTGTTATTTCTGTATTATTTTAATACGTAAATCCTTATACTTATGAACAAGGTAGACTGCTTAGATAAGTAGGCTACTATCCGACTAGTAGGACATGCAGTTCTACTTCTGCCTTTTGCGAATGATGCAAAGTAAATGTACGGAAAATACTGGACCTTTGGATTCGGATCTCTGTCTTCGAATATAAAATCCTTATCTCTTCCGGTTTGCTTAATCTTAGCTAGCGTTTCGCCATAGATTTCCAAATTTATTTTGAAAAATCTGATTTGGGTGAAGTTTGGTTTGAAGATGAAAATGTGTTTGGACATGAGTTTTCAAAACATATTACTTACCCTAGAATTCGAATAACAATTAAACTTATATTGTGATTTTAAGGATATGCGATATTATCAAATACCAATTGATAAACAAGGAACTAAATAGATAAATTAGAGAGTGAAATAAGTCAAACCAATATGCAAGCCACATCTCGACCTCGAACTATGACAGTCTCGAGGTGGATTGTAAGAATAGCAAATTATAAGGCAACTCTGATGAACAGTAAGCAAGAAAGTGATGAACGTATATTTTCTTATCAGTGAACATTATCCTACAAATGAATGGGATCCCCCTTTATATAATAGGGGAGTCCTAAATAAGGTACACTTCTAATTACAGTAGGAAATCATATTTGACAGTTGTCTAACCGCTGAAGATCAATCCATTCCGAAATTTACGCCGTGATATCCGGCCCATTGCGGGTATCACACTCTTTCCGTTAATGAATCATAACGGTATCATCTCGAAGCATGCCTTCTTATAACATCGGTAAATGATATCGACCTCGACATTGGAAAGGAGCTTCGACCCCGAGCTCAGTGTCCTGGCCTTCCGGCGTGGTATCGCTTTTCCCATCGAAGAACAAAATCGGGTAGCTCCGATTTTCACCGTATACAGATAGTCCCCTCGTTTTTAAGAATAAAATGATAAGAAACGACTTGAGTCTCGATTTTCTGGAAGCCCCGCTAATGATATCATCCCCGTGATGTAAGCGCTCAAGGTGTCTGAAACATCCCGTCGGTTCGGTTCCCCAAAATATTAAATGCTTGTCAGTGACGGTCGGCCACTAGCACCACCTAACCATCGCCGTGAACCTATAAATATTTGAATCAAAACTTTACTTTTATCTTCACCAATTTCTCTAAGTTTCTTCCTCTCTCCATTTCTTCTCTTCCACCGCCTGTTGATTCGATCTTTTAGGGCCAAAACACCAAACTCCACATCTTTCCGCTTCATCCCATCTGAACCAATGGCGAAAACCTCCAAAACCGTCCCTCAAAAGGAGAAAACCTCTTCTTCTTCTTCTTGGCCAGCCGGTAACAAAATGCCGGTGGAGCCGGCCCTTCACGAGATTGTTCCAGGCCCTTGTGTCCTAAAAAACGACTTCAAAGTTGAGAACCCTTCATCGGTCTCTGGACGGTATTAACACGTATGAAGGTATATTTGCTCGATAATGGCTAAACAACTCGAAGCCGTGAAAGAAGACTGCAACTAGGGCCTCGAGGTCGTGGTACAGATCCCCCCGTGAAGAAAGCATCACAACTCACGTGGAGAGGTCTCTAAGTGTTTACACTTACCCCTTCACACTGGGTCCTCTTGACCCAGTCATCGTCGAATTTTGCAAGGTGTACCAGGTTACTCTCGGCCAGGTGCATTTCTCGTTCTGGCGCATAGTGATTATGCTCCGCTTCTTCTCTGGTAAGGCCAAGGGATTGGAATTCATCCTCAGCCACCTTATATGGCTGTATCGACCAAAAATTTATCGAGGATTAATCAAGCTTCAACGCTGATCAACAAAGTCCTTTTTTGCAAGCATCGACGAGGACAAGGACCGAGGTTGAATAAGCGGGTTCGTGCGGGTAGGGACATGCGACCTCATCCCCGAGGAGAAGTTGTAGTTCCCCGAGAAGTGGAACCCCAAACGTAAGTGTTAGCCATTAATCTTTGTGCTTTATGTTTTGCATTGTGTAACATTTTCACCTGTTATGCAGCAATTGCCTAGATGCCTCACGTGGTCCCCGACCTTGAAGACTGGGTTCGGAAGCTGGATGCAACTTTCTCCCATGCCGAGCGCTGCTGGCGTGACTTGGCAAGGGGTAGATAGGAGGCTAAAAACCATGGTAAGTTTACCCTGTATGCTTTCGTTGTCTTTTTCTGTAACATTTTCTTTTACATATACCTGAGTCCCTTTTACGTAGTCCTCAGAGACGTCGCTGAATTGAGGCCGCCCCCCCGGGGAAGAGGTGGTTCCCAAACCGGCCAAGGACAAGAAAAGGAGAAGGGGCCTTCCGCCACCCCGAAGCCTAAGAAGAGTAGGGCTCGTAAGCTGAAGGACGACTCTGCAGCTCTGTGTGCCGGTGTAGCCCAAAAGCTATGAGATGAGGAAGGGGAGGGGGAGGACGCCAGTTGTGAGCTAGTGTGTCAAAAGAGGGGAAGCGTCGAGGCTTCTAAGTTAACTGGGTCGATGATGGACGAGGAGACTCATCCTCGGACCGAAGGGATCTCGGAAGTTACTCCGAGCAAAGTCCCTAAGTCATCGGGGGCGGAAGAGATTTCCTGCCATGACGAAAAAACAACGAGTGTGCCCGACGGGTTCGGTAGTAGGGCTCTTCAGAAGGGAGAGAGTTCCTTAAGTGACTTGCATGGGGCAATCACTATCGATGATTCGCCACCCGGCCTTGAATTTTTCTGAAGGGCAGTTTCGGGAGGCTCGAGCAATGGAGACCCCTGATGTGGGAACGACCCATGATGGGGAAGACATGTTCTGCATCTATCTTGTGGGGGTCGATGATGTTTCCGACCTAGATGCATCAATGGTTTTTGACGAGGCCCATCGCATCCTAAACCATGTAAACTTCATTCCCTGTTATCACGTTTGATTTTATTTTCTTTTTGCTGACTTTTTTCCTTTCTACATAGGCTGTGATGCTTCACCGGGAAGCGTTCAACAAGTCCCAAGCCGAGCCGAGTCGGTGTGAGGCCGATCTCAAGAGACTTACCGAGGAAAGGGATGCCCTCAAATACCTCTATGTGAAGAAAGAATAGGAGATCAGGGACCTCCAAGCCGACTTGGCCCGGGCTCGTAAGGAAGAAGGTGAGCTAGATACGCAGGTAACAATCATTTTGAAAGAGTATGGTCTACTCGACCCAACTGTGGAGGGTAATACTTCAGTATCTCAGTTGCAGCAAAAACTGGAGAGGATCGAGCTGCTCCGAGGGGAGGTCGATCAAATCAAAGACGACTGCGATCGATGGAAGGAGAACATGGACCACCTTGTTGCAGAGAAAGAGGATGCCTTGGCCAAATTATCATTAGCCGAGGTCCAACTTCGGGGCATCAAAGAGAAAAGTTCGGCCCAGGCCAAAATGATTGAGGAGCTCGAAGCCGAGCTTGCTGAGGCCAAGGCAGAAGTCGGGGAGACAAAAACCTTGGTTGACAAGTCTATAGCCGTGTACTTGGCTGATGCTGAGGCTGCTCAAATGCAGCTAAGGGAAGCTTCCGATCGAGAGAGACGGAGAAATGACTTGGCAAGGTGCCAATCTCGGAGGGAGACCTCAAGGAAATCCACGCTCGAGGTTATGACCTCTCTAAGGAGATAACTCAAGCTAAGGCACTTAAAGCTGATGCTAGGTTGCTTCTCTCCTCCGATGATGATGATGACAACAAAAGCAGCCAAGACGGGTCCGATAACGATAAGGGGACCGACGGAGAAGCTGCTCCCGAGGGAGAAACCAGCCCCGGGCATAGTTAGGATATGTTTTTTCTTTTTTGTAAGACCTCTGTCGGTCTCATGCATATATCTTTCTTCAAATATATAAAAGAAAGTTTCTCTTGAACACCTTCCCGATATTTATAAACATGTTTTTTGCCTTGTAAAATTTTTAGCACAATCTTATGCTTTGAACGGTGTGTTTGAGGTTTTGTCTCGGGTGGTTTCCTCGAAGTCACCATTGTCGAGTTCGAATAAGGTTCGAACTTTAAAGCATAGACACTTAAGGGTTTGTTTCAGATAACGATGAGTCCCCGAGCCATAATTAAGTTATTGTTTATTTGGACTTGGGATAGTCGAACCCTTGGGTTCGGATGGAGTGAGAACAAGATCTCAAACTCTAAGTGTATTGGCCCTTAGGCTTCTTTAGATCGGGTCGATATGGCCTCTAAAAGATGGATACTATTCCCCTTATTTGGCTTAAAATACTTAGTGAAAATTTCTTTATGCCTTAGCATGTATTTTTTACCCATTGGGTTTTTTTAGGGTTCAATGTCGATTGAAACCCTTCTGCTTTTTGTGCCTTAGCACGTTTGTGTTAAGATAATTTGATACCTCTTAAGGTTTTTTGAGGGCTAATTTTAACGAAGCCATTTTGATTATTTGCCGAGGGTATCCTTTTTTTAACCTGTTTCTCAAAGAATTTGAAGGACTATTGTGATTGTGGGATTTGGACGTCTCCGAGCCGCATTACTTTGGCCGTAGCCTTTGGGTATGCCTCTTGGGCTTATTTCCCAATAACACTTTAAACTTGTTCGAAGTGTTAGCCCGCGAGAATGATGGCCTTGGACTAAAGATCGGGGGGTGCCTTTTTGAGGTCTTATGAATTCGAGCTTAGGTAACTCGAATATGTCGATAGTCCCTGAGTGTTCGAGGTATATTTTCGCTTGGCCCTTGAGCCATTTCTCAGAAAATCATAAGTACGAAGCTCGTATAGTAGAAAGTTTTATTTGAGACACAAAGTGTTTGATAATGAAATAATGCTTCTTGAAATAATTTATACATGCATACATGTTTTGCCATCGGGGCTTGACTAATCTATATGAACACGGTTCATTCGAACGTTTGGCCCATTACAAAGTTTCTCTATCAAGACCCTTTGATATGAAGTATTTTTCTCGAAAATATAACCACCGAGGGTGATGCCCCCCCAGTATTCGAGGTTGATTGAAAAGAAGCCTTGGATAGTGTTGAATTTTTCTTAGGTAGCACATAATTGTTGCCTCGTTAAAAACCTCGCCGGAAAAACCAATTTTGGATAAAAACCGATCTAAGGGAAAAAGAGTGCAACGCGCGCTTTAAAACCTAAGGTCTTCGTGTTGAAGAGTTTTCTCGACGTCTTCAATCGAACACCTACAATAAGTTAGTATCAAATACGAATGGAAAAGGGGGAAAGTCATACCTTAGCAATCATACCGTTTGAGGAGTGATACATTCCAATTGTTTGGTAATTGTTCTCCCTCCATTGTGCCAAGTTTGTAAGATCCCTTTCCGATGATACCGAGGATCCGATATGGTCCTTCCCAATTTGGGCCTAGTTTCCCTTCGTTTAGGTCTCGAGTATTGAGGGTGACTTTCCTTAGAACTAAGTCCCCGATTTCGAAATGGCGAAAGTTAGCTCTTCTATTATAATATCTCTCAATTCTTTGTTTTTGTGCAGCCACTCGAACAAGCGTAACTTCTCGTTTTTCATCCAAACATTCGAGGCTAGTATTCATAGCCTCGTGATTTGATTCTTCCATCGTATGTCGAAATCTGAAGCTAGGTTCCCCGACTTCGACCGGAATCAATGCCTAGGAGCCATATATTAAGGAGAACGGGGTTGTCCTCATACTGGACTTTGATGTTGTTTGATATGCCTAAAGGACCTCGGGTAGAATCTCTCTCCATTTTCCCTTAGCGCCATTTAATCTCTTCTTCAGATTCTGAATGATAGTTTTGTTCGTTGACTTGGCCTGTCCATTTCCACTTGGGTGATACGACATCTATAAGATCCTTTTTTATTTTATGTTCTTCGAGAAACCTCGTTACCTTGCTGCCGATGAATTGCTTTTCGTTGTCGCATACGATTTCGGCAGGTATCCCAAAGCGGCACATGATGTGATCCCAGATGAAGTCTATGACTTCGTTTTTGCTGACCTTCTCGAAGGCTTGTGCTTCCACACATTTTGAAAAATAGTCAGTCATAAACAAAATGAATTTAGCTTTACCTGGAGCCAATAGTAGAGGGCCGACGATATCCATCCTCCTTTTCATGAATAGCCATGGGGACAGGACTGAATGAAGTTGTTCTCCGGGCTGGTGGATCATCGGTGCAAACCTTTCATATTTATCGCATTTCCGAACAAACTCTTTAGTGTCTTTTTCCATGCTATCCCAGTAGCACCCTGCTTTAAAGATTTTGTGAATCAAAGATTCGGCGCCAGCGTGGTTCCCACAAGTGCCTTCATGGATCTCTCGTAAAACATAATCAATGTCCCTCGACCCTAGACATACTGCCAATGGTCCATCAAATGTCCTTCTGTATAATATTCCATCTTCATCCAATATGAATCAAGAAGCTTTGGTTTGTAGGGCCCTCGACTCTATAGGGTCCGATGGCAGTTTTCCGTTCTTCTTATATTCAACATATTTATTCCTCCAGTACCAGGTCAAGCTTGTAGAGTTTATCTAGGCATGACTCTTCTCGATCACAGATCTCGATAGTTGGACGACAGTCCCCGGGCTGATCTCATCTTCCTCGACCGATGACCTTAAATTTGCAAGTGCATCGGCATTATTGTTTTGTTCTTGAGGTACATGGTCTAGAGTCCACTCCTTGAAGCGGTGCAAATTTACCTACAGCTTGTCCAAATACCTTTGCATTCTATCCTCTCGAACCTCGAAGCTTTTGCTTACTTCGTTCACCACCAATAAAGAGTCACACTTGGCTTCAATGACTTCTGCCCCCAAGATTTTAGCTAGCTCGAGACCTTCAATCATGGCCTCGTACTCGGCCTCATTTTTAGTCAACCTAGAAGTTTTGATAGACCGTCTAATAGTGCTACCTGTGGGCTGCTTCAAAATGATGCCTAGCCCGGATCCCTTCACATTAGAAGGACCATCTATGAAAAGGGTCCATACCCTCTATGATGTGCCCGATTTTAACAAAAGTTCCTTTTCAACTTCAGGGATGAGGGATTACGTGAAATCGGCCATGAAGTTCGCTAAAATTTGAGACTTGATGGCTGTTCAGGGTTGATACTCGATATCGTACCCACTGAGTTCGACGCCCTATTTGGTCAATCGGCCCGATAATTCGGGCTTGGTGCAAAATATTACAAAGTGGGTAAGTGGTTAACACACATATGGGGTGGCACTGAAAGTATGGTTTTAACTTTCTAGAAGCACTTATCAGTGAAAATGCTAATTTCTCTAAGTGTGGATATCAAGTTTTTGCTTCTCCTAAGGTTCGAAGTACAAGTAAAGTTTTTCATCTACCTTTGGAGTGTGAAGCAGTGGTGGGCTCGATAGGTATCACTTTAGCTCCTCTAATACTTGTTGGCACTCCGGGTCCAGGTGAAATCACTCTTCTTTTTGAGCAAGGAGAAAAATCTGTGGCTTCGCTCTGACGACCTTGAGATGAATCGGCCTAAAGCAACTATCCGTCCAGTCAGCCTCTACACAGCTTTTACACTGTCCATGATGGTGATGTCTTTGATGACCTTGATTTTATCGGGGTTGATCTCAATCCCCCGGTTCGATACCATAAAGCCCTGGAATTTGCCCGAACCGACCCCGAAAGCACATTTCTCGGGGTTGAGCTTCATGTTATATTTCCTCAAAATCTCAAACATTTCTTGCAAATGAGTCAAATGGTCCTCTGCTCGCAGGGACTTAACTAATATGTCATCAATATAAACTACCATTGACTTACCTATTTGTTCTCCGAACATTTTATTCACTAGGCGTTGGTAAGTAGCTCCCGCATTTTTTAGCCCGAAGGGCATTACATTATAACAATATGTTCCGTACTTGGTGATAAATGAGGTCTTTTCCTGGTCTTTCGGGTTCATTTGAATTTGATTGTACCCGTAATAGGCATCGAGAAAGGTAAGGATCTCGTGGCCAGCCGTGGCGTCAATCATCCAATTGATATTAGGTAGTGGAAAAGAATCTTTGGGGCATTACTTATTTAAATCATTATAGTCTACACACATTCTAAGTTTGTTCCCTTTTTAGGGACTACAACTACATTGGCTAGCCATTCGGGATACTTTACCTCCCGAATGGACCCTATTTTGAGAAGTTTAGTTACCTTTTCCTTTATGAATGCGTGTTTTACCTCGGACTGGGGCTTTCTCTTTTGCTTCATCGGTTTTACCCTGGGGTCAAGGCTCAACTGATATATTGTTATCTCCGATGGGATCCCTGTCATGTCTAAATGGGACCGAGCAAAACAATCCATGTTATCCATAAGAAATTGAATAAGCTTTTTCCTGAGTTTGGGGGTTAACCCCGTTCCCAGGTATACCTTTCGCACAGGCAGGTACTCGATCAATATAACCTGTTCCAGCTCTCCGACCATTGATTTGGTGGCGTCGGAGTCTTCGGGAACAATAAAGGTTCGAGGGGTCAGAAAATCCTCCTTTTCCTCTACTATCTCCCGCTTTCCCGATTCGATCGAGGCTGGAGGCTGTGATTGTTATTTGGATTCCTGTTTACCTTTGATGCTCGACCTTTCCGAAGTTGATAGTGTTGATATTGGTGCTACCTCATCGACCCCAAATATTTCCTTTGCAGCATGTTGCTCCCCGTATACTATTTTTATGCCGTCTGTCGTCAAAAATTTCATTATTTGGTGGAGAGCGAGGGGACTGCCCTCATGTTGTGACTCAATCACATGGAATTTTGTATCTTGAATGGTTCCAGCCACACTCACCAGAAAAATAATCTCCCCTTTAATTGTTTCACTGCCCATGTTGAAGCCGTTTAAGACCCGGGTTGCGGACACGATTTGATCTTGTAGGACGAGTTTCTCCACGACCCTCGATCGGATTATCTTTGCTGAGCTACCTGGATTCACTAAAACACGCTTAACTTGAACTTTATTTAATAAGATAGAAATTACCAGAGCATCGTTGTGTGGCTGAGAAATGCCTTCTGCTTCTTCGTCATTGAATAATAAGGAGCCCTCAGGCACATAATCTGGGGTTCATTTTTCCCTAGTGATTGAAACCTTAGTGCGTTTGAATATGGGTCCTGTGGAACATCGGCCACACCGACGATCATATGAATGACATGCTGGGGTTCCTCCTGTTCATTTTTCCTATTAGCGTCCCTTTCTTTGAAATGATTCTTAGCGCGATAATTGAGGAACTCTCGAAGATGACCCTCATTGAATAGACAGGCTACCTCTTCCCTCAGCTTCCTTCAATCCTCGGTTTTGTGACCATGTGTTCCATGATACTTGCACATCAAATTTGGGTTTCTTTGGGAAGGATCGGTCTTTATGGGTCTGGGCCACCTAGTATCTTTGATCCTTCCGATTGCCGATACAATTCCTGAGGCGTCGATGCCAAAGTTATACTCCGATAACCAAGGTGCCTCAACGGGATCAACATGCTTATCAAAACCAGTTTTGCTCATAAGTCCCGGAGAATTCTTCCCTCGATCGCTTCTTCGATCATTCCGAGGTGGATTGCGTCCTGAACTATTTTTCCTTCGATCTATGGTATACGGTTGATATCTTTCTCTGTTCGACCTTGGCTCTCTGTCGATGTCCCTCTAGGTTTTAACTGCCAACCTGTTTGGATGTACTGAATCGGAAGGGGCTCCTAATTGGTCGTCCTCGACCCTAATCTTCGATTGATATCGATTGTGCATGTCTGCCCAAGTTACAGCCGTATACTCGATCAAATTTTGTTTCAACTGTCGTGATGCTATCAAACTCTGCTCGTTTAACCCTTGGGTGAAAGCTTGAACGCCCCAATCATCTGTGACCGGCGGCAACTCCATGCATTCCATTTGAAATCGGGATACGAACTCCCTCAGCATTTTGTTATCCCTTTGTCTTATCTTGAAAACGTCCGATTTTCTTGTTGCGACCTTTATGGCCCCGGCGTGTGCTTTTACTAAAGAATCTCCTAACATGGCAAATAAGTCGATAGAATTTGGTGGCAGGTTGTGATACCAAATCATTGCTCCCTTTGATAAAGTTTCCCCAAATTTGTTCAACAAAACGGACTCGATTTCATCGCCTTCTAAGTCATGTCCCTTTATTCCGCACGTGTACGAAGTGATGTGTTCATTAGGATCGGTGGTCCCGTTGTATATAGGTATATCAGGCATACAAAACTTCTTAGGAATGGGCTTCAGAGTCGTACTCTGAGGAAAAGGCTTTTTCACGAACCTTTTTGAATCCAAACCCTTTAAGATCGAGGGTTCCCTCGGTATCTGATCAACTTGGAAGTTGTATGTTTCCACTTTTTTATCATTATCTTCAAGTTTCTTCTCTCCCGACTTAGTTCTTTTGGTGAGCTCCTCGAGAATTTTCATAATTACAGGATCAGTCCCTAATCTGTTACCATTCGACCTCTCAAGCATTGGCTCGGTACGACAAGTGATTTCCGGTTCAACCACACTCAGAGTTCTGTGTTGACTTTGAAGCTGAGCAATAGCGGCCTGAAGAGCCTATAGAATCTGCGCACACTCCCTTTGGGGTCCACGCCTAAGTCTGTATTCAAAGCAATTTGCGAACTGACATCAACTGGATCAGCAACCAGTACTCCCCTAAGATTAACCGGTGGCACCCCGGCTCCTAGAGCAATTACATTGTCATTTTCCGTGTGAAATCTGAGACCATCGTCACCATGTACGGGTGCGTTTTGTGAGTTTGACCTGTTTTAACCTGAAAATAAAAATTCTTGACAAGAACAAGCATGAAATAATGTGTGTTATCAGAATCAGCACTGAACAATCACTATTATCCTTAGCCCCACAGTGGGCACCAAGCTGTTTACCCTAAAATTCGAGTAACAATTAAACTTATACTGTGGTTTTAAGGATATGCAATATTATCCAATACCAATTGATAAATAAGGAATTAAATAGATAAATTAGAGAGTGAAATAAGTCAAACCAGTATGCAAGCCATGTCTCAACCTTGATCTGTGACAGTCTCGAGGTGGGATAGTAAGAATAGTAAATTATAAGGCAACTCTGATGAACAGTAATATGAACGTATATTTTCTTATCAGTGAACAGTGTCCTACAAATGAATGGGATCCCCTTTATATAATATGGGAGTCCTAAATAAGGTACACTTCTAATTACAATAGGAAATAATATGTGACAGCTGTCTAACCGCTGAATATCAATCCATTCCGAAATTTACGCCGTGATCTCTGGCCCGTTGCGGGTATCACACTCTTTCCGTTAATGAATCATAATGGTATCATCTCAAAGCATGCCTTCTTCTGACCTCGGTAATTGATATCGTCCTAGAAATTGGAAAGGAGCTTCGATTCCGAGCTCAGCGTCCTGGCCTTCCGACGTGGTATCGATTTTTCCATCAAGAAAGAAATCGGGTAGCCCTGATTTCCACCATATTCACATATTTCACTTTTTAGTTTGAAAAAATATGAAACATGACTTATACCCACAAGTTCTAAAAACTATCACAAATATCTAACAATACCTTTATCAATAATATTCATTGTATTATCGCAAACTAAAGTCTTGAACATAAATAAATTTGGTACAAAATTATTATTATTATAATGAACTACATAATACACTATCAGATGACCGAAAAGACGAAGCAACATTTTTATAAAATAATAAATGGTGGGCTCTTTTATAAAAGACAAAAGTTTGGAGCAATTTTTAAAAAATATAATAGTAATATTTTGGGCCAAAACCAGCTCTTGAGCTGGTATTGGGATTTGAGTTTTGAGTTTTGGAAATTTGCCAAAATATGGATAAAATTTATGAACAAACATGTATTTTCCAAAAAAAAAAACAAATATATTTTGGCAAAATATATGGCCAAACGTGTCCTTAAATACCCCCACAAAAGAAAAATGATTTGGGAACCTTAGTGGGCGTTTGGACATATGAATTATAAAATTTCAAAAAAAGTGAAAACAAATTTCAAGTGAAAATGGTATTTGAAAATTAGAGTTGTATTTGGACATGAATATAATTTTGGATTGTTTTTGAAGTTTTGTGAGTGAAAATTTTGAAAAACAACTTTTTGGAGTTTTTCAAATTTTTAAAAAATTACAAAATTCATCTTCAAGTGAAAATTAAAAATTTTATGGCCAAATACTGATTTCGAAAAAATGTAAAATTTTTTCGAAAAAAGTGAAAAAATTCTTATGTCCAAATGGACTCTTAGTCTTTCTTACTCAAACCACAATTAAGAGAGAGAAAAAGCAAAAACACAGGTCAAAACAGGGGGTCTCAGAGAAGGAGTAGTCTAGTTTGAATTGTTTTTTTACTTCTGTAAATAAGTGATTATCAGATAAATAATTCAACAGAAAATGGTAACATTTTTCTCTATACTTTGAGAAATAAGTCATAACTACCCTCAATTTAGGTGATCATATTTATTTTCCCTTGCCATTATACTTTTGATGGCAAATGCCTCTTCCCTAGCCCTTTTGTTCTTGGTTAGGAATCATGGACATTCATTATTTGATAACTATTTATAATACTTTCTCCTGGATGTCCATATATAATGTGCCTCGTTAAAATCTTACTAAAAAAACTCATGGAAAAAAAATCCTAGTGAAGAAAAAAGAATACATATATCTTGTAATACACATTATTTGCTGCCTCGTTAAAAACCTTGTCCGGAAAACTAATGGGATAAAACCTTGGCTAAGAGAAAAGGAGTACAACACGTCTTTTGCTCTCCTTGATTGTCACAACCCAAAATCCCAACCTGTCATGATGGCGCCTAACACACTTGCCAGGCAAGCCGACAACCACATAACAACTAAACATTTGAATAAAACATGTTTTAATAAACTCAACAGCGGAAAATCCCATAAATATCTAATAAAAATAGCTGAAATGCTACTACAACTGCCTCAAAATCTGGTGTCAATGAATACATGACCACTACTAAGCATCAACATAAACCAATACTCTATTGTCTGGGTAATAGAACATTACTGAAGAAAATAAAGGAAAGAGAACAAGGTCTGCTGGCATCATAACAGCTACCTCAAAGTCTCCGAGCAGGTACTAGCATAGATGTAGCAATCACCACGTCCAGATGTACCTGGATCTACACATGAATTGTAGAGTGTAGTATGAGTACAACCGACCCCATGTACTCAATAATTAACAGAACTAACCTTGGGTTGAAAGTAGTGACGAGCTCAGAAGAAGACAGTCATAGTCCAATATAATGACAACACAAGTTAAATGATGACTAAAACAATAAACAACTCATAGAAATTATCAAAATCAGCTCGTTCATGTTACAAAAAGTTAACATGCGTTCAAGTTCAACAATTAAATCCCAATATTCACAGGAACATGTCAATTACAGCTAGCATAAGGAATGGACAGTTAAATCCCAAAACTGATAGGAACATGTCAATTACAGCTAGCATGAGGAATGATACATCTCTATGCCTATATGTCAGATATGCATGCCAAATGAACGATTTCATGGTAATATTCCCAAGTACTCACACTCTCAGAAATACTCAATCTGTCTGCCAAATGCCCACACAATCACTCATCACTGTACGGGTGCCTGGCATTAATGTTCCTCAATAAACCACGTGTATATATATCATTGTGCATGTGCTCTCTGCTGGTATGTCTGTAACGACCCGGCTGCTTGTTTTGAGAGTTAGATACCCGATCCCCTATTAACTGCTTTCCCTGTGTTTATTTCTACTATTTTTATTAGCCAGGATGATTCATTTTGAGTTTCGGAGTGTTTTGGGACACTAGTCCCTAAATGAGAGTTTAAGCCTTAGAATTTGGACCGTAGTCGGAACAGTGTGAAGACGACCCCATAATGGAATTTTGTCAGTTCTGTTAGCTCCGTTGAGTGATTTTTGGGCTTAGGGGCATGTCCGGATTGTGTTTTGGAGGTCTGTTACTTATTTAGGCTTGAAATACCGAAAGTTGAATTTTTGGAGTTTTCAGACTGGTAGTGAAATTTTGATATCAAGGTCGGAATCTAATTCCGTAAATTAGAATAGGTCCGTAGTGTTGAATATGACTTGTGGGCAAAATTTGGGGTCAATGGGACGTGGTTTGGTTGGTTTTGGCATCGGTTGTAGGATTTTGAAATTTCAAGTTCATTAAGTTTGGATTGGAGGGTGATTCGTGATTTTGGCATTGTTTGGTATGATTTGAGGGCTCGACTAAGTTCGTATGGTGTTTTAGGATTTATTGGTATGTTTGGTTGAGGTCCAGGGGCCTCGGGTGTGTTTCGGATGATCAACGGGTTATTTTTTAGACTTAGAAGGATAACAAATTTGCTGGTTTTTCTGTTGTAGACAATTGTTCTTAGCGTTCGCGAAGGCTGGCCTGTGGAAGCATCGCGAACGCGAGGAGTTGAGCGCATTCATAAAGAGGAAAGGCGGAGTAGCTGGGGACCCCAGGAAGTTGCTCTACGCATTCACGAGTATAGGGTCGCTTTCGCGAAGGTCCTGACAGCTGAAGCTACAAATTCGTGAGTGGACCCTCACGTTCGTGAAAGAGGAAATTTGGCCAGTGGGATTTTGTTCATCGCGTTCGCGAAGAAGAACGAATCTGGGCAGAATTTAAATTCCAAGATCGAGGGTTTGAGTTCATAACTCAAAAATTAGATTGAGAGCTCGGTAGGAGGCGAAATTTGGAGAGATTTTCGGAGGAAGTTTATGGGTAATGATTCCTAACTCCTTTTTGATTATATCTCATTAATCTAAACATGAATTCATCATCTAACTTCGGATTTGGGGTGAAAAATTAGGAAAAATTGAGAAAAGTTCTTGGGCCTAATTTTGGGATTTTGATCAAGATTTTGGTATCGAATTTGAGTGAATTTGGTATGGTTAGACTCGTGAGTGAATGAGTGTTCATAATTTATGTCTTTTACCCGATTCCGAGACGTGGTCCTGGGAAGGATTTTTGGCCGTTTTTCTATTTTCTTGTCGTTGCTTCGATTTCATTAGCTAAATTAGTTATTTGTAGTTGTATTTACATTGTGATATTGATTTGATTAGATTTGGGCCACTCAGAGTTGGATACTCGTGGCAAGAGCGTGATATCAGATTGATTTTGAGCTGGTTCGAGTTAAGTGACTTGCCTAACCTTGTGTGGGGGAACTCCCCATAGGATTTTGGTACTGTTGTTATATGAATACTATGTACGTGAGGTGACGAGTGCGTAGATGTGCTAATTGTTGAAAACCCCCGTTTTCATTAAGTAAATATCTATGTTTTCTTTTAACTGAGCAACATTAGTAAATGAAGCCTCCTATTTAGCTTAGGAAAGCATGCTTATGTGACATAACTGTCTTACCTGCTTTAACTGCTTACTTGAATTTTGTGTAGCACGTTTAGAGTAGAAATTTTCCTGTTTTCCTTATACGAACTTGAATAGAATTGTAGGATTATTTCTTGAGACTGTTGTGTATTTACTTTGGGACTACAGATCAATATTCCGGGAGATCCCCTCGCACATTTATGATTTGGAATATGGGACGATATCCCAGGAGATCCTCTACACATTTAAGTTTGGGACTACGGGACGTCATCTTGGGAGATCTCCTGTTTCTATCTATGTGTATTGAGTTATTTCTGTTTGTGGTTTCATTCTTATTGACTGTTAGCATTTAATTATACTGTCTCATTTCACATTATTTCACCTTGTAATATATATAACTAGTAGAGCCCTGACCTAATCTCGTCACTACTCGACCGAGTTTAGGCTTGGTACTTACTGGGTACTGCTGTGGTGTACTCATGCCCTTTCCTGTCCATGTTTTTCATGTGCAGATCCAGGTTCTTCTGCTCAGCCATACCATCCATGAGGCGAGGCAATTCAGAAACTTCAAGGTATATCTGCCGCGTCTGCAGACCTAGTAGTCCTTCTCTATTCTCCCTTCAGTTATAGGCTTTTCCCTGTATTTCATTAGTTATTAGACTTCTGGAGTTAGAAACCTTATGTATTTTTTCTTAGCTCGTGATTCATGAGATTCCGAGTTTTGGGAGTGTTATTATCTATATTTACCTTTTAGATGGCTAGTTTGTACTTTTAAATTCGTTTTTTCCGCAAATTGTTAGGCTTACCTAATCGTAGAGACTAGGTGCCATCACGACAGTTTACAGAGGGAGAATCTGGATCGTGAAAAGTTCGTATCAGAGCTCTAGGTTTATAGGAGTCATAAATCACGAGTTGGTTTATTAGAGTTTCATCAATTGGTACGGAGACGTCTGTACTTATCTTTGAGAGGCTATGTAGCTGTTAGGAAAATTCCACTTCATTTGATTTCCTTGTCGTGCGAGATTTTTGATATCAAAATTCTAAACATCTGTCTGCTATTATCTCACAGATAGTGAGGACACGTGCTACCAGAGATGACTAGGCACCCGCGCCTCCTGCTAGAGCCGCTAGAGGTCCGAACCGGGGTAGAGGCCGAGGACGCACACATGGAGTAGCTAGAGCACCAGCGCGAGCTGCTACATAGGATCCACCAACAAGCTCCAGCCGGATCCTAGGCACCTGATATGCTTACTGCTACTACTACTCCAGCTCTCTATGAGACTCTTGCACAGTTCATGAGCATGTACACCACTCTAGCTCAAGTAAGATTGATTCCCCTTGCTGCAGCCACATCTCACGCTGGGGAAGGAGTACAGACTCTCGTTGCTCGCACTCCAGAGCAGCGGGTTCAGGTTGATCAGATCGCAGAGGTTATACTGGTACCGCCTGTAGCCCCAGTTCAGCCCAAGGATAGGGTAGTAGCTTCAGAGGATGAGCAGTGGAGGATTGAGAGGTTCAAGACGTACAAGCCTCCTACATTCAGTGGTCTAGCATCAGATGATGCTCTAGGATTTCTGGAGGAGTGCTACTGTATCTGTCGACGCCCCCGTTTTCTACCTTTGGAGTCGAAATCGGGTGTACGATATTGGGAACGACAACTCTATTCCCTTTCGAGAATTGGGTTTTGATGTTTTTAAGAGTCGCCACCTAATGATTATAGTGCATTAGGACACTTTAAGAGAGGTTTGAGATGAAGAGACCAGAGATTAGGGTAAGGGCTAAAAATTATCTCGAGGGGAAGGTGTTAGGCACCCCTCAAGATCCACTAGTGTGGTTCCCGGCCATGTTACAATTGTGACTTTACAATTAAACAATCAAGGCTCAAATAAGGACTTGCATATAGCATTGCAATTAGGTTGAAAACTTTTGAAGGCAAGTAGAAAGGGCAGAAATTTATGAAAAAGGATTTGAATAGTTTTACAAGAAGAGATGAAATCAAATAAAGGGAAAGGGTCCTAGGTTTATGATTAATATGGATCACTTCAATGCAATATCCAGCAATCACTCCTCAGAAGAGGGGTCGTACGTGATATTAGCGCACCGGTCATCATATCCATATTCTACCCTTCCCACCCCGTTGAGGTATTAAAGCGCGGATGGTATCGTTACTTACTGCATTCTAGTACCCGTCCCAATCCTATCAATCCTGGAGGCATTTGGGACTACTAATCCTATAGGGAAAGAGAGTTTGGGGCCTTTTGAGAGTTTCAAAGGATAAAATACTAAGGCGACATTCAAAACACGTAATACAAGTATGGGAAAGCATGTAAGCATATAGGGCTCGAGTAAGCCTCCTTAAATCAAATAATGGCATATAGTTTAGCATGTCTTGCACGTACTTGTTTGGTCTGGCTAATTAAAGCAACAAGCAGACTGGTTCAACACATATTTTTAGACAAGAAGTCCGCATTAGGTTCGCTCGAATGCAGTTGCCTAAGACTGATCCAATTGATTAATCAACCTTTTGTCTATGTGTTGAATAGAACTACTGATTTCGAAAATAAACTGATAAAAGAGTTGCCAGTTTTTGACAGAGTAAAAATAAGGTTCAGAAAAGGTGCAGATTTACTATAGAAAATGTTTACCAACTTTGAAAAGGTTTATCAGATTTATCAGGAAAGAGATGGGTTTCAAAATGCGGACTGATTACAGGAAAAAGGTTTGCCAATTTTGTTAGGAAGAAACAAGTTTTCAGAAAAGGTATGCAGAAGACTACTAGTTTTATCAAACAAGACGAGTTTCAGAAAAGGTTTGCGAGTTTCAGAAATCTGATATGGCTTTAAATGAGTGAGACGGTTTATATCCATGATTCCCTATAGGCATGCTTTCTACAATTTTTTACTGATTTTAAAACTTTTCAGACCTTAATGGGAGTCGTATGAACATGATATCTACGTACAACTTTATTATTAAGCCTAACTGTTTGCCTAATGGCATTTACATAGAAATATAGGAATCTATAGGCATGATATCTACGTGTGGAGTTGCAGAAATCAGAAGTAACACCCCTATAGGCATGCTTTCTAACCATGTACATAAAAGTAAACACCCCTCCCTTCTTTACTAAATCCCCATGAGTTTAATATAAATTATTACAAACCAGTGAATCAGACTGAAATTAAAAGTACATCAGAAACTAACAGCTGCATCCAAGGAATCTAATTCAGACTTAGTGTCTAACCATATGAGATTGAACCACTTCTGAGATCAAGATTTCCAAAACCTTCTCTTATCTAGGGTGTTTCAGAGATTCAAGGAGTTTCAAGGACTCCAGGCAGTGCTTACACCCGAGATATCAATTAGAAAATTGAATTAAAGTGCAGTGTGGAAGAGCCAGCCCTCAGGTGTCCAAGTTCAGAGGGAGCTCATGGATCCCAAAGCAAGGCTCACAAGAGGAGGGTAGAACTTAAGATTCTAGGAATAGGTGTAAGTGCACAAGGGGGAAGGGAATCAAAGAGAGCTAGGGCCCAGCAATTGGGATGCTGGCACACCCCTGACCCGCCTGCTGGTCAAGCATTGAGAGTTAAGATCCATTGTGGATCAAGCCAAGGCCCGGACAATAATTAGGATACTGCCAGGCCAAGAACATAACTCAGTACATAGAAGGGAATAGGGGTAAGGATTCATAACAAAAATAGAAGCAAGGAAGAAGATATTTAACACAAATTACTGAACAGGAATAGTAAAAAAAAATCTGAAGCTGTAGAGTGAACACATAAGGGTGAGGCAGAAAATTAAATAAAGGACATACCAGTTTTAGAGAAAATAAGTAAGAAAACAGTATCCTTGAGAGAGCCAAGTTGCAAACAAAGTATTTCCAAAAGATCTCGAGCAAAGCCAAGTGTTGAATTCAAACAGTATTGTGATTAAGTAATCAGAAGTGTTTTTTTTTGAAAAGTATTGAATTGTTCGTTAAGCCTTGTTAAAGTGCAGAAAGGTCATGCCCCTTTTATAATGCAGAAAACAAGTGAGAAAAGGTAAGGAAATAACATTGAAATCAATCTCCCTTTAGTTAAGGGATTCTGATTTCAATGGGTAAAAGCCAATTAAGGAAAGCAGTTTTAATTAAAACCTTTTCAAAATAGCATAAAAGTGGTAAATATAGAGAAGTTATTAAAGGAAAGAATCTCATAGTACACGGCTTGGAAAAAATAAGGAAAGGGAATCAATCAAACAGCCAGGGAAATCAAAATTACAAGTTCAATTCGAATGAACCAAGTCAAGAAAAGGTAAAGGAGGTTCAATCAAAAAAAAAATCAGTAACAATCAATCAAACCCCCATTAAAGGATTTCAAAATCAATCAAAAACCTTTGAAGGCAAAGTCCTCATATATAGAACACACAGATATGTGAAAACCAGAGGGGCTTGTCAAATTATTTAGAAGAGATTTTAGCAAAGAAAGGTTCAGAATCATAAGCAAGAAGAGGTATAAGTCTAGTTTGCATACTCACAATGAGTCTGAGAGCCCAGGGTCCTGAAGTGGAACCCTAACTCGCACAGAAAAGATCAAAATGCCAGGAAATCCCCAAATCTTAGGGTTTCGAGTTGAGTCAGGCAATAGAGATGAGAAGGCAAGTAGTTGAAACAGGGTCAGTGGTTTCAGAGTTGAAACCTCTTGCATGCTTCTTTCATCAACAGAAACTCATGAGAAAAAATATGATAGCAAAGTAACATGTAGAACACAGTAGAAGCATTCAAAAGAGAAACACTGATGGGAATAGTAAAAGGAACATGCTTAAGAGATTTTTTCAGAAGAAACTTAAACAGGGCTTAATAGAAGAAAAATAAGGAAACTTAAGAACTTAGCAGGAAAATACAATAGGTGAAACATGCTGGAACATAGTAGAAGACGAAAAATATAAGAACAGAGTAGAAAAGCATATGAGAGCATAGTATGGAAAACATGGTAGAAGAACATACAAGCATGGAGTATATAAAACACAGTAAAAGAACATAAAAGAATGGAGTGTAAAAACTCAGTAAAAGAACATACAAGGTAGAAGGTAAACATAGAACAAAGTAGAGGCAAATACACATAAAAGAAAAGGAAAAGAAAGTCAGAGAAACACTTAAGCATTTTCAGAAAACCCTAGATCGGAAACGAAGCGGCTTTGAAAGTAATTTTTGAAAGAAAAGTTGGGCAAATCATTTGAACACTCAAGTAGAACATGAATACACAACAGATCTAAGAATATCGGAGAGAACCTCGAAGAGTTAGGGTTTTGGAAGAACCCTAGAATGAGAAAGGCTTGGAAGAAGGTCCGATCTTGAGTCGGAGAGGTCAAAAACAAGCTCAGAAGACCAAGAGCCACCGGAGCAAGGTCGGAGATGGCTTAGAATCTTCGAATCGGTGAAGGTCTGAGAGGACACCATCGAGGTCTGACCTCGAAACTTCGAACACCCAGGGTTTAATGGTGGAGGAAGGTGAGTACAGGCTATCCATGGCCTGAGAAGCCATGGATTCCGGTGAGATGGCGTTGGAAAATGGTAGAAGAGAACTAGGGTTTCACGAACCTTCGAGGGAACTTTGAGAGAGGAGAGTGTTTGAAGGCGGCTGAGAGAAAAGAATGAGGTAGGGTTAGGGGTATGGGCGAATTAAAAAAGGAAAGGGAAAATCTCGGCCGTTGATCAAAATGATCAACGACCTGGATTAAAAGAGAGCTGGGCAGGTCGGATAAACGGGTTGAGTGGTTAGGTTAAATTGGAATTGGGCCGGTCCAATTGGGTTTTAGAATTGGGTCAATTAGGGGGACCAATTTGGCTATGATAAATAGGCCAGATTTTAAATAGCCAGTTTTTCCCTTTTTATTTTTATAAAAAATAGTAAAAAAGATTTTAAAAACAAATTAAAAGCGCTGAATTATATAAAAACATATAAATATTAGTTTAAAAATATTGGAACCAATTTTATGATTATAAAATGCTATTTATCTTAAAGTAGGCTATAATTGCAATTACGCGCAATTTAGCTTTAAAAATAACAAATTAATTTGTAAAAATATGAAAAAATTACCTTAACTATATTTTGGTGTAAATATGCGAATAAAATAAATTATTCACCAAAATGATAATTTTGGGAATAATTATTGGATTTTGCGCTGCTAAAACAGACAATAAATTGGTTCTAAAGTCTTTAAAATTTTGGGAAAAACACCAAAACACTTGGGCATGCTTATGTATGCACGTATGCGTTATTTTAAAAGCATTTTTAGTATAAAAATGCATAGGAAAAAATTGGGTATCAACAGCTGCCCCTCTTTACCCGAGGAGGATGGAAGAGTCGTCGGGTAAAGATAAGATGGCCAATTTTGACCGGAAGTAATGTTTTGAAAGGAGTTTTGACCGAGCTCTGGTTCCTGAGTTGCCTACATATCCCTGATCTTACAGGAATCAGGCCATATGTAGTTCAGGGACCATTGACGGAATATGCCGATGGAGATTTGAAACGGACGAACGCGATGTTTAGATTGACAGAGGTTTCTGAAAATCGATAGGCTGTGGGAACCGGAGCGAGATCGCTCCTGCTGAGATGGCCGTTGCCAGTCGGTGTACCTGCAAGTAAGCAATTCGAGCGTATACCGTGCGTAAATTTAAACGTGATGCAAGTTCCCATCGGACCATGAATGTTGTCCTAGGACAGTTAGGATGACGTCCTCGGACCATGACGTCCTAGGCTATGGAGACTATAAATAAAAATTCGCAGGCCATGAAATGATGTTCTCAGGCCATGTAGATGGTGCCTCCGAATTATGATGCCTTTGAATAAGTTGGCGATCTTTCAGCCCATGAAATGCAGAAGGTGGCGATCTTTCAGCCGTTGCAAGACGTAAATAAAAGGTGGCGATATTTTAGCCATGTAAGAAACATAAGGTGGCGATCTTTCAGCTTTGTAGGATGGAGGTAGAGCTTAACCTCGGAAGGCAGAAAAGTAGCCTTATGCGAAATGCAGATGGAGACAATGCTTAGTCTCGAAAGGCAGATAAGGTAGCCTTATGCAATGCAAAAATGCAGATGGAGATAGAGCTTAACCTCGGAAGGCAGAAAAGTAGCCTTATGCAAATTGCAGATGGAGACAGGGCTTAGTTTCGAAAGGCAGATAAGCCTTATGCAATGCAAAAATGCAGATAGAGGTAGAGCTTAACCTCGGGAGGCAGAAAAGTAGCCCTATGCGAAATGCAGATGGAGACAAAGCTTAGTCTCGAAAGGCAGATAAGGCAGCCTTATGCAATGCAAAAATGCAGATAGAGGTAGAGCTTAACCTCGGAAGGCAGAAAAGTAGCCTTATGCAGATGATGATGGAGGTAGAGCTTAACCTCGGAAGGCAGAAAAATAGCCTTATGCAAAATGCAGATGGAGACAGAGCTTAGTCTTGAAAGGCAGATAAGTAGCCTTATGCAGATGATGATGGAGGTAGAGCTTAACCTCGGAAGGTAGAAAAGTAGCCTTATGCAAAATGCAGATGGAGACAGAGCTTAGTCTCGAAAGGCAGATAAGTAGCCTTATGCAATGCAAAAATGCAGATGGAGGTAGAGCTTTACCTCGGAAGGCAGAAAAGTAGCCTTATGTAATGCAGCAAATGTAAAAGGACAATTAGTAGCAAGATCTCTTAGCTGATAGCTGATTATGACAATATGACTGCTGGGGAGATTGTGTACGGACAGCAATCGCGGGAAAGTGTTGATTCTGAGAAGTTGCATTCCTGGGAAAGTGTGAGTGCATAAATATATCTAATGATATTGCAAATTGAGTGCCTGCATCCAAAGAAAAATCATGAGTTCTGTAAAGGGGAAAAGGTTAGTTCGTCTTCCCCAGGCTCTTGGCGTGGTGCGTCATTTGGGTAGCGTCGCTAAACAAAATCAATTCGGATATTAGTTATACATGATTTAGTGAATATAACGTAAATATATAATCGAAAATAGTTTTATTTAGATGAACCAACGATTGCGACGTGGTTCAAGACATTGCAACCTCTTTTGCTCCGAAATTTTGAGGGTTCTCCTCAAAATTCTGCCCCAGTTTGCTGAGCAGACATTTCTGACGGCTATGCCGAATGACTAAAAAATCAACTTTGGAATTTTGAGGGTCCTCCTCAAAATTCTGCCCCAGTTCCGAGGGGGGGGGATGGGGTTTTATTAAACTGTGACCGAACCCATAGGGCTGCCTACATATCCCCTCTTTAATGGGAATCAGGTCAGGCGTAGTTCAAATTACATCCTATAGGGAAAGTGTGAAGATTACACATAGTAACGTTTCACTACATCTGAGTTGATTGGCTTCGGCCAGACTTCTCCATCCATCTCTGCAAGAATAAGGGCTCCTCCAGTTAGAACCCGGTGAACCATGTACGGATCCTTCCAATTGGAAGAGAACTTCCCCTTGACTTCATCCTGATGTGGGAATATTTTCTTCAACACCAGCTGCCCCGGTGTAAACTTCCTTGGTTTAACTCTTTTGTTGAAGGCTCTGGACATTCTGTTCTGATACAACTGACCGTGGCAAACTGCATTCATCCTTTTCCTGTCTATAAGGGCCAACTGCTCGTAGCGACCTTTTACCTATTCTGCATCATCCAGCTCTGTTTCTTTTATGATCCTTAAGGAGGGAATTTCTACCTCGGCGGGGATGACCACCTCTGTACCATAAACCAGCATGTAGGGAGTTGCTCCGGTCGATGTGCGGACTATGGTGCGGTATCCCAATAAGGCGAATGATAATTTCTCATGCCATTGTTTGTGCCCTTCGACCATCTTCCTTAGTATCTTCTTGATATTCTTGTTGGCGACCTCCATAGCTCCATTCATCTGAGGCCTATAGGCTGTAGAGTTCTTGTGTTTGATTTTGAATGTTTCACACATTGCTTTCATCAAGTCGCTGTTGAGATTGGAATCATTATCAGTGATGATTGATTCCGGAATTCCGAACCGACAAACAATGGGGATGAAATCTGCCACAACCTTCTTGGTTACTGCTTTATATGATGTTGCTTCGACCCATTTGGTGAAGTAATCAATTGCCACTAGAATGAACCTATGCCCGTTTGATGCGGCAGGCTCGATTGGTCCAATAATATCCATTACCCAAGCGGCGAATGGCCATGGTGAGCTTGTTGCAGTAAGCTCGTTTGGAGGTACCTTTATCATATCTGCATGTATCTGACAGCGATGGCATTTGCGAACATACCGGATACAGTCTATTTCCATAGTCATCCAAAAATACCCTGCTCGGAGTATCTTCTTTGCTAAGACAAAACCATTCATGTGCAGCCCGCAGATCCCTACATGCACTTCGTCCAATAGCCTGGATGCTTCTTTTGCTTCGACACACCTCAGTAATCCCAAATCGGGAGTCCTCCTGCAGAGGGCCCCCCCTACCGTGAAAGAAATTGCTGGATAACCTACGAAGTGTGCGCTTCTGAGTAGCGTTGGCAAGTTCTAGATATTCCCCTATTGTCAAGCACTCCTTGATGTCCCGGAACCATGGTTTTCCATCCGCTTCTTCCTCAACGTGGGCGCAATAAGACGGCTGATCATGAATCTATACTGGGATGGGATCAATGAAATTTGTATCTGGATGCTGGATCATGGATGATAAAGTAGCTAATGCATCAACAAACTCGTTATGGACTCTGGGGACGTGCTGAAACTCTGTCTTTGTGAACCTTTTCCTCAGCTCTTGTATGTGATGCAAGTAGGGAAGTATCTTAGAGTTCTTGGTTGCCCACTCTTCTCAAACCTGATGTATGAGCAAATCTGAATCCCCGATCACTAGCAACTCCTGAACGTTCATGTCAATGGCCATTTTGAGCCCCAAGATGCAGGCTTCATATTCTGCCATATTGTTGGTGCAAGGGAACCTGAGCTTGGCGGATACCGGGTAGTGCTGACCGGTTTTTGATACTAAGACTGCTCCTATGCCAACTCCTTTGAAATTTGCAGCTCCATCGAAAAACAACCTCCAACTGTCATAGGATTCTACAATATCTTCTCCTATGAAAGATACCTCTTCATCGGGAAAATACGTTTTTAGGGGCTTGTATTCTCCGTCCACGGGATTCTCGGAGAGATGATCCTCCAAGGCTTGCCCTTTGATTGCTTTCTGGGTCACGTAAACAATGTCGAATTCACTTAGCAGGATTTGCCAATTGGAGAGCTTGCCAGTGGGCATGGGCTTCTGGAAGATATACTTCAGAGGGTCCATTCTGGATATGAGATAAGTAGTGTAAGCACAGAAGTAATGCCTCAACTTCTGTGCGACCCAAGTCAGAGCACAACAAGTGCGTTCTAAAAGAGAATACCGGGCCTCGTACAGTGTGAACTTCTTACTGAGATAGTAGATGGCTTGCTCCTTTCTCCCTGTTTCATCATGTTGTCCCAGAACACAACCGAATGCTCCATCCAATACTGTAAGGTAAAGAAATAAGGGTCTTCTTGGCTCAGGCAGAACCAAGACCGGTGGCATTGACAGGTATTTCTTAATTCTGTCAAAAACTTTCTGACAATCATCAGTCCATTTGGTAGCAGCGTCCTTTTTCAACATTTTGAAGATAGGTTCACAAATGACCGTGGACTGAGCTATGAACTGGCTAATATAGTTGAGTCTCCCCAGGAAACTCATCACATCCTTCTTGTTCTTTGGCGGTGGAAATTCTTGGATAGCTTTGACCTTTGATAGATCCAATTCTATTCCTCGACGACTCACGATGAAACCCAATAATTTACCAGCAGGAACCCCGAATGCACACTTGGCGGGATTCAATTTCAGATTGTACCTCCTCAGTCTGTTGAAGAACTTTCTTAAGTCTTCCATGTGATCCCTAGATTTCTTGGATTTGATGATGATTTCATCCACATATACCTCGATCTCCTTATGTATCATGTCATGAAAGATGGTAGTCATGCCTCTCATATAGGTGGCACCAGCATTCTTCAAACCGAACGACATCATTTTGTAACAGTACATTCCCCATGGCGTGATGAAAGCCGTTTTCTATGAATCTTCCTCATCCATCCATATCTGATGATACCCAGCGAAACAATCAACGAAATACTGCAACTCATGCTTGGCGCAGTTGTCAATTAGAATGTGTATGTTCGGCAAGGGGAAGTCGTCTTTGGGACTGGCCCGATTAAGATCCCGGTAGTTGACATAGAGTCTAACTTTTCCATCCTTTTTTGGCACTGGCATTATGTTGGCTAACCACGTCGGATACTCTACTACCCTGAGAACCTTGGCTTTGACTTGCTTGGTAACCTCTTCTTTGATTTTCAAACTCATGTCGGGTTTGAATTTCCTGAGCTTCTGCTTTGCCGGCGGACAGGTTGGATCCGTTGGCAGTTTGTGAGCTACAATGGATGTGCTGAGACCAGTCATATCATCATACGACCAGGCGAATAGGTCCTCATACTCCTTTAGGAACTCTGTGTACTCTTTCTTTTCTGATGGTGACAAGTGAACACTGATGCGCATTTCTTTGACATTCTCTGTATCTCCCAGATTAACGACCTCAGTTTCGTCCAAGTTAGACTTAGGCTTATTCTCAAAATTCTCAACCTCTCTGACGACCTCTTCTGGTATATCACCCTCTTCTGAATCCATATCCTCTTGTTACGTTGTCTCGTTGCAAGTCACAATCGTTGGTTCATCATCAAGGCAAGTAATAGTAATGCTGTGTAAAATAAAGTGAATGATAGAAAAAAAAAATAAGAGCGAGATATGATAAATTGAAATGCTTCGATTGAATTCGTAATTGTTTTGAATATCAGAGCTCTTTTCAAAATTAAAGACAATGTAGAAATAAAATCAGCTAGTAAAAAGTAAAAATGTGATGCATGGCGCTTTTGTTTAGACTTGCTACCCCGAAACTTTCCGGGCCCTGGTGGTTCTGATTGACCAATTGTTGAGGCGCTCTCCTCGGTTCATAGCTTGTATAGAAGGGCCTTCCTCCCCTTCCTCTTCGAAAACAACACAACAATCCATATCATCATCCTCCAGGAACAGATTCTTCATGGCTGCTAATGCTTCATCTTCCACTGATCCATATATGATGTCTTCCGGCTGGAAAGTCTGTTCCAGGTAAGGTATCGGATGCTCCAGTGGATAGTAAGGAATGCGCTATGGTGGCGACCAGTGATTGAACTCCTCCCTAGTGTATTCATATCCCAAACCAAATGTGGTACCATGTTTCCTCAGCTTGATGGGTTTGGTGATTCCCTGGAGGTTTTTGCCGAGTCCCTTTCCAGGTTCATACCCATACCAATTCAGGATACTTTCAATCTTGTTATCCCACCACCTATCTTTGTCCACAGTGTTGACCCTTTCAATGTGGTGGTATGTTTCTCCGTATTTTCCTTCTGCCCCCAACCATTGGGATGGTCTGGCGACTGTATATGGGGTTGCTACCACCGCCATGAATAATCACCTCTTGGTGATTCCATTCGAACTTCACTGCGTGATGCAGGGTTGATGCTACAGCTCCAGCGGCGTGGATCCATGGTCGCCCCAACAGCAAGTTGTAGGATGCTGGGACATCTATCACTTGAAAGTCAACGTCAAACCAAGTTAGTCCCATTTGCAGGCATAGACTAATCTCCCCAATAGTAGACCTTTGGGACCCATCAAAGGCTTTGACATTGATAGCTCTATCTTTGATCTCGTGCAGGCTCTTTCCCAATGTTCTGAGAGTTATGAACGGACAGATGTTGAGGTTGGAGCCTCCATCGATCAAGACTCTAGTGATGAAGTAATCCTCGCATTGCACGGTGATGTGCAGGGCCATGTTGTGACTCAGTCCTTCCGGCGGCAGCTCGTCTTCGTGGAAGGTGATCTTGTGGCTTTCCAATACCTGCCCTACCATATTTGTCATTTCGCCTCCAGTTATGTTGTTGGGCACATAAGCTTTGCTCAATATCTTCATCAAGGCATTTTTGTGTGCATCATAGCTCTGCAGAAGAGCTAGGATGGAGATCTGTGCTGGTGTTTTGTTCAACTGCTCGACGACTCAATACTCCTTAGCTTGTATTTTTCTCCAAAGATCATCGGGCCCAGTTTCAATAGTCCGTCCAGAGGCTTGCTTACTGGACTCAGCTAGGTGCTCTGGAGTGTAAATCCTGCATGTTCTGGTCATACCCTGCGCAACAATTGCTTCTCCCGTCTTGGTCTTCCCTTTCCTCCTTGCTTCAGCTATGTAATCCCATGGTATGGCATTTGAGTGGAACAGTGTTATGTCTGACATTGCTATAGGAATAGGTACCCTTGGTGGTAACACAACAACTTCGAAAGGTGTAGGTGCCTCCAGGACTCCAAACTCAACTTCAATTGGTCCAGGCGCCTTTGCAGAAGAAGGTGCTTCAAATTCGAGAGGTATAGACATGTTTACTTCATCACACTTGGAGGGCTGATTCTGCACAATGATTGGGTTAAGCGTGACCGCCGGTTTCTTTGGCTCATCACCCTCAGCAATTAATCTTATCGACCCCTTGGGGTCCCAGTCATCTTCGATCTCGATCATGTGAATGTCTCCAACTTTGTGATCAGGCAGAGGGTTGTTGCGGACATTAGGAGTAGGCTCCTTTGCTATGATAACCTTATTGTCGATCAGAGTTTGAATCTTGCCTTTCAACGAGCGGCACTCGTCAATGGTATGTCCCTTCATGCCGGAGTGGTACGCATAGGTCTTACTAGGGTTGACCCACTGGGAAGGATTTTCTGGAGTTATGGCAGGGATAGGGGAGACGTAACTAGAAGCTTTAAGTTTCTAATACAACTAGTCAATTGGCTCAAAATTTGGCCTGGGTCTAGGGAAATTTTGGCGAGTGGGAGGTGATTGGTAGTGAGAGGGTTGGGCATTATAAGCTTGGTAAACAGGTGTAGGTTGAGATTATCTGGATGAAGTGGGTTGATATGTGGGAGGTGGGGATGATTGGTAAACGGGTGGTGGATTTTGGTAAGAGAGTGCGGGTGCTTGGTAATTTGGGATAGGCTGATATGTAAGTGGAGGTGACGGGTAAGTGTGGTATTTTGGTGGTGATTTGGCTCCCTGTGCGACCATCATGGCACTCACGTCTTTATTCTTGGACATGCCACCAGACTGTAAAGCGTTGTTAGTGGCCTGCAGTGCTTCAAGATTTGTAACTATACCATTCTTAATGCCTTCCTCAATTCTTTCTCCCAGTTTGATGATATCGGAGAATTTCTGGCCTTCGATCAGCATCAACCTCTCATAATATTGTGGATCCTGAGCCCGGACGAAGAATCTGTTCATCTGTTCCTCTTCTAAAGCCGGTCTGACCTTAGCAGCCTCTGCTCTCCAACGAGTAGCATACTCGCGGAATGTCTCGGTAGGCTTCTTTTTCAAATTCTAGATGTAGAATACATCCGATGCGTTCTCTGTATTGCATCGGAACCTATCCATGAATTCTGATGCCATAACTACCCAGTTTGTCCATCTCTTGGGGTCCTGACTGATGTACCAGGATAAAGCATCCCCCTTCAGACTTCTCATGAAGAGTTTCATACGGATTTTCTCATCCCTTCCGACTCTAACTAGCTTATCACAATACGTCCTCAAGTGGACTCTGGTATCTCCTGTGCCATCAAACATTTCGAACTTGGGAGGTTTGCACCCCTCCGGAAGTTCAACGTCTGGATGAATGCAAAGGTCCTCATAATTCAGCCCCTCTATATCTTTGCTTCCTTCCATGCCCTGGACTCGGCTGGTCAATTTCTTGAGTTCTGCTGCTAAGTTTCTGATGAGAGAGTCCTTGTCATCAGACTCAGGTGCACTTGAGATTGGTTGGGTGTAGTGGGGTACAATATCTACGTAGATGGGAGTGTTGTGGAGGTGGTCGTTTGTGGTGTTCAGTGGTTCAGGAATGAGTAGTGGAGTGTTGTTTGGAGTGTGGCATGTGTTGCAGTGTTGAGCATGAGTGGGTTTTTTTTGTGGTTGTGGGTTGTTCTGTGGGGGTGCGGGATTTTGAGTATTTGGAAAGGTGACATCAGGAGCGGTGAGAGTGAATGATAAATTTTCCAAGTTCCGAACTTGATCCAGTTCTTCTTGGAACTTCAACAGTTTTTGCTCAAGTTGGGCAGTAGTTTCCTTAGCAACCGGGGTACCCTGAGGAATCTCAATTCTTTCGATTTCCTTTCTGGCACTTGAATCTCCCATCCTGCCTTTTTTCTTGTTCCGGATAGGACTCAGAGGAGGAGGAGGTGGAGGGCCCTTGTATCTCGTATTGTATGATGATGGTGCCAGAATGCACGAACTAACCTTTGGGGAGGGGAATAAAAAAAATAAAGAAAAACAAAAAAGGTAACAAGTTAGTGCGGATTATGAGAAGAAAATGTTGCAATATTTAAACACATTGTGCAAGAATATAAATTGCGTCCTAATTTGGGTGCCTCGTTGTGCCCGAGGTAGGCTTAACGACAAATTAATTTGGAGAACTTATAATGCTAAATGCCTCATTTTATTGATAAAAATAAGACGAATCCAAACGACACTAAATAACGGAAAGTAAAATGTCATTAGTGGCCATTGTCCTTATTACATCATTAAAGCAAAATAAAAGACTCCTAACTACTTGGTCCCAGAAGGTCCTTCCCCAGATTCGGCGTCTTTGTCTCCCTCGAACAGCTTCACCAGCTCGCGCAGTCCTAGCAGCAGATATGCTTGGGCCAAATGTCCACCTGCATTCCCTTCAGGATTTCGACAATCTTCAATCCTCTTGAGGAACTTTCCTTCTAGCTCCACTAGACCCCGCTCCAAGTACCCTAGTCGCTTTTTGGCGCTAACAGCCATATCCTTCCATTCCTCGATCAATTTCTGATGGGCTTACTATATTTCCCGATGCTCACTTTCACACTCTCGAATTCTCTTGCGCAGCTGATTGTACTTAACCCGTGCTTCAGCTTTCTCGTCGATGATTCTATGTCCGTGAACTAACCCGGGCTGACCCATACCATTGCGATTATCTTCCAACCAACCCGAATAGTACGGCACACAACCGTCGTGATACCTGTCTGGCTCAATAGTTTATTTCCCCAAAACGAGCTTGCAATGCCACATGTACTGAGCTTGGCATATGTGAGGGCTATCATTGTCCTGGAAATCAGCCCTAAAGTGACTCACTTTGTCGACCCTTGGTATGATTTGCTTTCTTCCTGCGTGCCTCATGGCCCAGAGGGGAACGTAAGGATAAGTTCCTCTTAGACCAATGAGTATGAGAAATGGTGCATCTCGGGATAGAACAATGAATTCTTCCGTAGGGAACCACTCAACCATCCACTGTACCTGGTCTTCTTTCAGATTCTCAAATAATTCCACCCATCCTCCGGCGTCCTCTGGCCGAGCGAACATATTGGGCATATAATTCATACGCCTTGGCTGGTGGAAGGCAATGTGATCATCCCAGTCTCTGCGTAGGATCTCCTGCCGGTATTCTCCTTTCTGGAGGTGCTCCATGAGCCAGAGCTGAAGTAATAAATTGCATCCCTCAAAATGAATGGCCTTTCCCTGACAGTTGTCCAGGGCTCGGTATATCTCAGCAACAATCATGGGCACTATACTGAAAGGCTGCCCGCCAATTCCTTCCATCAGAGTCTTAGTTACCATGGCCAGTCTGGTGTGGATCCTAGCCTTCTTCATAGGGAACACTAGCATCCCCATGAAGCAAAACATGAATATGAAGACCCTTCTGTGAATATGTCCCAGTGAGGTGAGGGCAAATTCGTCTGAGTAAGTGCGGTATGGCTTGCTATGGCCATATCTCTCGTACAGATAGTCGAATGGGATGTACGAGTCATTCAAACAGGTCAAGTCTGGGTTCTTCTTCAGTCCCATCATCTTAAGGAAACCCCTACCCTTACGATTCTCTGGTATAAGCAAACCCGGAGTCTCCCAAGGGATACCAGCTAAACCTCCTATTTCTTTGAGCAAAAGAGTCATTTCAAGGTCCCCGAAGTGGAACACGGACCTGTCACTATCCCAGAACAGTGTCGCAGCCTCTATGATTTTGTTGTCAGGCTGGATTTCTAGAAGAGAAGGTAGATCCCCTAAGTATTTGTGGACGAGCGTCTGATCACTGGAGTGTAGGTCTTCCCACCAATTTAGTAGCCTTGGATGAATGTTGGTTACCATGCCAAATCTGGGGACTTCGTGTCTCATTTTCTGCAAAACAAAGTGTTAGACCTTTACCCCACCAGACTCGACTATTTAAACCAATAATTAGCATAGCAAGCATTTAGTTCTCCAAATAAATGCACAGAACATGTAGGTGTCCGTTTGGGTTTCAGGGAAACCCGATGGACTTTGGACAAAGCTATCTTAATGAGTCATTATGCGGACAACATAACTGACTCGGCTAGGTTTGACCATGATGTATGCACAATTAAACAAAGTAGGGTTTCTATTGGGGTATTAGACAGGTACCCTTGAGCGGACAACTCAAGAGGGAAAGGCACGGAACCGTCGACTGCACCGCTGATCGACTGGTTTTACTGCAAATATGTCTTTGCCAAATTTAAAGGGTGATAATATCGGAAGAGCGCAATCACTCATTATAAGCGTTGCTATGGTATTTGTTTGACACGAGTGGAATATGATGTTGAAGATGCAGTTTACAAGAATGAAACAAATTGACATGTACTTCCACGTTCATAAGATAAATGATTACAATAATTGCAGTAATTACAACAGTATTAAAATAAAGCAGTAAAGGAAAGCGGTTAAAGGAAAGAAAAGACATGAAGAGCCAAGTCAGTTTCGCAATGAAAGAATAAAAGACAGTGAATAAAGCAATTAATGAGATAGTAAAGTCACAAGCAACATGCAATGGTAAAAGCCTAAATAACTCCCCACCAGAGTGGCCATGCTGTCGACGCCCCCGTTTTCTACCTTTGGAGTCGAAATCGGGTGTACGACATTGGGAACGACAACTCTATTCCCTTTCGAGAATTGGGTTTTGAAGTTTTGAAGAGTCGCCACCTAATGATTATAGTGCATTAGGACACTTTAAGAGAGGTTTGAGATGAAGAGACCAGAGATTAGGGTAAGGGCTAGAAATTATCTCGAGGGGAAGGTGTTAGGCACCCCTCAAGATCCACTAGTGTAGTTCCCGACCATGTTACAATTATGACTTTACAAGTAAACAATCAAGGCTCAAATAAGGACTTGCATATAGCATTGCAATTAGGTTGAAAATTTTAAGGCAAGTAGAAAGGGCAGAAATTTATGAAAAAGGAATTGAATAGTTTTACAAAAAGAGATGAAAGCAAATAAAGGGAAGGGGGTCCTAGGTTTATGATTAATATGGATCACTTCAATGCAATATCCAGCAATCACTCCTTAGAAGAGGGGTCACACGTGGTATTAGCGCACCGGTTATCATATCCATATTCTACCCTTCCTACCCCGTTGAGGTATTAAAGCGCGGATGGTATCGTTACTTACTGCATGCTAGTACCCGTCCCAATCCTATCAATCCTGGAGGCATTTGGGACTGCTAATCCTAAAGGGAAAGAGAGTTTGGGGCCTTTTGAGAGTTTGAAAAGATAAAATACTAAGGCGACATTCAAAACATATAATACAAGTATGGGAAAGCATGTAAGCAAATAGGGCTCGAGTAAGCCTCCTTAAATCAAATAAGGGCATATAGTTTAGCATGTCTTGCACGTACTGGTTTGGTCTGGACTAATTAAAGTGACAAGCGGACTGGTTCAACACATATTTTTAGACAAGAAGTCCGCATTAGGTTTGCTCGAATGCAGTTGCCTAAGACTGATCCAATTGATTAATCAACCTTTTGTCTATGTGTTGAATAGAACTACTGATTTCGAAAATAAACTGATAAAAGAGTTGCCAGTTTTTGACAGAGTAAAAATAAGGTTCAGAAAAGGTGTAGATTTACTATAGAAAACGTTTACCAACTTTGAAACGGTTTATCAGATTTATCAGGAAAGAGATGGGTTTCAAAATGCGGACTGATTACAGGAAAAAGGTTTGCCAATTTTGTCAGGAAGAAACGAGTTTTCAGAAAAGGTATGCAGAAGACTACTAGTTTTATCAAACAAGACGAGTTTCAGAAAAGGTTTGCGAGTTTTAGAAATCTGATATGGCTTTAAATAAGTGAGACGGTTTATATCCAAGATTCCATATAGGCATGCTTTCTACAAGTTTTTACTGATTTTAACACTTTTCAGACCTTAACGGGAGTCCTATGAACATGATATCTACGTACAACTTTATTATAAAGCCTAATTGTTTGCCTAATGGCATTTACATAGAAATATAGGACTCTATAGGCATGATATCTACGTGTGGAGTTGCAGAAATCAGAAGTAACACCCATATAGGCATGCTTTCTACCCTTGTGCATAAAAGTAAACACCCCTCCCTTCTTTACTAAATCCCCATGAGTTTAATACAAATTATTACAAACCAGTGAATCAGACTGAAAATAAAAGTACATTAGAAACTAACAGCTGCATCCGAGGAACCTAATTCGGACTTAGTGTCTAACCATATGAGATTGAACCACTTCTGAGATCAAGATTTCCAAAGCCTTCTCTTATCTAGGGTGTTTCAGATATCCAAGGAGTTTCAAGGACTCCAGGCAGTGCTTACACCCGAGATATCAATTAGAAAATTGAATTAAAGTGTAGTGTGGAAGAGCCAGCCCTCAGGTGTCCAAGTTTAGAGGGAGCTCATGGATCCCAAAGCAAGGCTCACAAGAGGGGGCAGAACTTAAGATTCTAGGAATAGGTGTAAGTGCACAAGGGGGAAGGGAATCAAAGAGAGCCTGGGCAAGCTAGTGGTCATGCCCAGCAATTGGGATGCTGACACACCCTTGACCAGCCTGCTGGTCAAGCATTGAGAGTTAGGATCCATTGTGGATCAAGCCAAGGCCCGGGCAATAATTAGGATACTGCTAGGACAAGAACTTAACTTAGTACATAGAAGGGAATAAGGGTAAGGATTCATAACAGAAATAGAAGCAATGAAGAAGATATTTAACACAAATTACTGAACAGGAACAATAAACAAAAATCTGAAGCTGTAGAGTGAACACATAAGGGTGAGGCAGAAAATTAAATAAAGGACATACCAGTTTTAGAGAAAATAAGTAAGAAAACAGTAGCCTTTAGAGAGCCAAGTTGCAAACAAAGTATTTCCAAAAGATCTCGAGCAAAGGCAAGTGTTGCATTCAAACAGTATTGTGATTAAATAATTAGAAAGTGTTTTTTTTTAAAAGTATTGAATTGTTCGTTAAGCCTTGTTAAAGTGCAGAAAGGTTGTGCCCCTTTTATAGTGCAGAAAACAAGTGAGAAAAGGTAATGAAATAATATTGAAATCAATCTCCATTTAGTTAAGGGATTCTGATTTCAATGGGTAAAAGCCAATTAAGGAAAACAGTTTTAATTAAAACCTTTTTAAAGTAGCATAAAAGGGGTAAATACAGAGAAGTTATTAAAGGAAAGAATCCCATAGTACACGGCTTGGAAAAAATAAGGAAAGGGAATCAATCAAACAACCAGGGAAATCAAAATTACAAGTTCAATTCGAATGAACCAAGTCAGGAAAAGGTAAAGGAGGTTCAATCAAAGAAAAATCAGTAACAATCAATCAAACCCCCATTAAAGGATTTCAAAATCAATCAAAAACCTTTGAAGGCAGAGTCCTCATATATAGAACACACAGATATGTGAAAACCAGAGGGGCTTGTCACATTATTTAGAAGAGAGTTTAGCAAAGAAAGGTTCAGAATCATAAGCAAGAAGAGGTATAAGTCAAGTTTGCAGACTTACAATGAGTCCGAGAGCCCAGGGTCCTGAAGTGGAACCCTAACTCGCACACAAAAGATCAAAATGCCAGGAAATCCCCAAATCTTAGGGTTTCGAGTTGAGTCAGGCAATAGAGATGAGAAGGCAAGTAGTTGAAACAGGGTCAGTGGTTTCAGAGTTGAAACCTCTTGCATGCTTCTTTCATCAACAGAAACTCATGAGAAAAAATATGATAGCAAAGTAACATGCAGAACACAATAGAAGCATTCAAAAAAGAAACACTGATGGGAATAGTAAAAGGAACATGCTTAAGAGATTTTTTCAGAAGAAACTTAAACAGGGCTTAATAGAAGAAAAATAAGGAAACATAAGAACTTAGCAGGAAAATACAATAGGTGAATTATGCTGGAACATTGTAGAAGACGAAAAATACAAGAACACAGTAGAAAAGCATATGAGAGCATAGTATGGAAAACATGGTAGAAGAACATACAAGCATGGAGTATATAAAGCACAGTAAAAGAACATACAAGAACGGAGTGTAAAAACTCAGTAAAAGAAAATACAAGGTAGAAGGAAAACATAGAACAAAGTAGAGGCAAATACACATAAAAGAAAAGGAAAAGAAAGTCAGAGAAACACTTAAGCATTTTCAGAAAACCCTAGATCGGAAACGAAGCAGCTTTGAAAGTAATTTTTGAAACAAAAGTTGGGGAAATCATTTGAACACTCAAGTAAAACAAGAATACACAACAGATCTAAGAAAACCGGAGAGAACCTCGAAGAGTTAGGGTTTCAGAAGAACCCTAGAATGAGAAAGGCTTGGAAGAAGGTCCGATCCTGAGTCGGAGAGGTCATAAACAGGCTCAGAAGACCAAGAGCCACCGGAGCAAGGTCGGAGATGGCCAAAATCTTCGAATCGGTGAAGGTCTGAGAGGACACCATCGAGGTCTGACCTCGAAACTTCGAACACCCAGGGTTTAATGGTGGAGGAAGGTGAGTACAGGCTATCCATGGCCTGAGAAGCCATGGATTCCGGTGAGATGGCGTTGGAAAATGGTAGAAGAGAACTAGGGTTTCAAGAATCTTCGAGATAACTTTGAGAGAGGAGAGTGTTTGAAGGCGGCTGAGAGAAAAGAATGAGGTAGGGTTAGGGTTATGGGCGAATTAAAAAAGGAAAGGGAAAATCTCAGCCGTTGATCAAAATGATCAACGACCTGGATTAAAAGAGAGCTGGGCAGGTCGGATAAACGGGTTGAGTGGTTAGGTTAAATTGGAATTGGGCCGGTCCAATTGGGTTTTAGAATTGGGTCAATTAGGGGGACCAATTTGGCTATGATAAATAGGCCAGATTTTAAATAGCCAGTTTTTCCCTTTTTATTTTTATAAAAAATAGTAAAAAAGATTTTAAAAACAAATTAAAAGCATTGAACTAATTAAAAACATATAAATATTAGTTTAAAAACATTTTTACAAATTTTATGATTATAAAATGCTATTTATCTTAAAGTAGGCTATAATTGCAATTACACGCAATTTAGCTTTAAAAATAACAAATAAATTTGTAAAAATATTCAAAAATTACATTAAATATATTTTGGTGTAAATACGCGAATAAAATAAATTATTCACCAAAATAATAATTTTGGGAATAATTATTGGATTTTGCGCTGCTTAAACAAACAATAAATTGGTTTTAAAGTCTTTAAAAATTTGGGAAAAACACCAAAACACTTGGGCATGCTTATGTATGCATGTGTGTGTTATTTTAAAAGAATTTTGAGTATAAAAATGCATAGGGAAAAATTGGGTATCAACAGTATCCTCCGCATTATGGGTATATCGGGATCGAGTGGGGTTTCTTTCACTGCCTTCCAGCTTCGAGGAGCAGCCTATCAATGGTGACATACTTTTGAGTTGGACAGTCTCGCTGAGCCAACTTCCCTTACATGGACCCAGTTTTTAGATATGTTATTGAGGGAGTATGTTCCTCAGAGCCTTAGGGACGCATGGCGCGCAGAGTTTGAGAATTTGTGCCAGGGTAATATGACTATTTCGGAGTATGCTGTCCATTTCACCGACTTGGCTAGACATGCACCGGCCTTGGTTTCTACAGTTTGTGAGAGTATTCACCGGTTTATTGAGGGACTCATTCCCAGCATCAGGTCTAGCACGGCCCGGGAGTTGGAGATGGATGTTGCTTATCAGCAGGTGGTGAGCATTGCTAGGAGAGTAGAGGGCATGCTTGCTCGGGATAGAGAGGAGAGAGAGGCCAAAAGGTCTCGAGAGTTGGGCTATTATTTTGGTGCCCGTGCTCCAGCTGTAGTTAGTCATGGTAGGGGTTATATGAGTCGCCCCGTTCATTCTGCTCTTCCAGCAGCTAGTGGTATTCCAGCTCATCCTAGACCTCAGGAGCCTTATTATGCACCTCCAGTATCTAGTGCACCTCCTGCACGGGGTTCTTTCAGTGGTCAGTCCAGCAGACTTGTCCCGAGCCAGTCACAACCACCACGCCCTCCCAAAGCTTGTTTTGAGTGTGGCGGCACCCGCCATATGGTGAGAAGACTTAGGAAGGTTACACCTCCACAACCTTCTCAACCACAGCGTGCTCCACCAGGTCCTCAGGCTATGATTACAGCACCAGCTGCCACCCCACCTGCTCAGCTAGCCCGAGGTAGAGGTCGGGGTGGTAGGGGTCATTCTAGAGGGGGAGGTCAGGCCAGATACTATGCCCTTCCTACCCGCACTGAGGTTGTTGCCTCCGATTCTGTCATCATAGGTATTTTTCTGGTTTGTTATAGGAATGCATCAGTTTTATACGATCTAGGCTCCACTTATTCTTATGTGTCCTCTTATTTTTCCATGCATTTGGGCGTATCTCGGGATTCCTTGAGTTCCCCTGTTTATGTTTATACTCCTATGGGAGATTCTCTTGTTGTAGACTGTGTTTATCGGTCGTGTTGGATTGCTCTTAGTGGTTTTGAGACCAGAACCGATTTATTACTGCTCAGCATGGTAGATTTTGATGTTATCTTGGGCATGGACAGAACCGATTTATTACTGCTCAGCATGGTAGATTTTGATGTTATCTTGGGCATGGACTGGTTGTCGCCCTATTATGCTATTCTTTATTATCATGCCAAGATCGTGATACTGGCTATGCTAGGTGTACCGCGAGTAAAGTGGAGGGGTACTTTAGATCACACTCCCAGTAGAGTTATTTCATTTCTTAAGGCTCAGCAAATGGTTGAGAAGGGGTGTGACGCGTATCTAGCCTATGTGAGAGATGTCAGTATTGATACCCCTACAGTTGATTTAGTCCAAGTAGTGAGGGATTTTCCTGATATGTTTCCAGCTGATCTTCCGGGTAGGCCACCCGACAGAGATATTGATTTCGGCATTAATTTGTTGCCGGGCACTCAGCCTATTTCTATTCTTCCTTATCGTATGGCTCTTCTTGAGTTGAAGGAGCAGTTACAAGAATTGCTTAACAAGGGCTTTATTCAGCCTAGTGTGTCACCCTGGGGTGCTCCTATCCTATTTGTGAATAAAAAGGATGGTTCTATGCATATATGCATTGATTATCGTCATTTGAACAAAGTTACAGTGAAGAACCGATATCATTTGCCTCGTATTGATGACTTATTTGATCAGTTCTAGGGTACTCGAGTGTTTTATAAGATTGACTTGCGTTCAGGTTATCATCAGTTGAAGATTTGAGAGCTAGATATCCCGAAGATTGCTTTTAGGACTCGGTATGGTCATTATGAGTTCCTTGTTATATCATTTGGCTTAACCAATGCCCCAACAACATTTATGCATTTGATGCACAGTGTATTACGACCATATATTGACTCGTTCATCATTGTCTTTATTGATGACATTCTGGTATACTCTCGGAGTCGGGAAGATCATGAGCAGTACCTGAGGACAGTGCTTCAGACTTTGAGAGAAAAGAAATTATATGCAATGTTCTTGAAATGTGAGTTCTGGTTGGATTCTGTGGCATTCATGGGTCACATGGTATCGAGTGAAGGGATCAAGGTGGATCCGAAGAAAGTGGAAGCAATGTAGAGTTGGCCCACACCATTCTCAGCTACAGAGATTCGTAGTTTTCTTGGCTTGGTGGGATACTACCGTCGATTTATTGAGGGATTTTCATCTATTGCAGCACCCATGACCAGGCTAACCTAAAAGGGTGCTCCGTTTAGGTAGACAGAAGAGTGTGAGGAGCGCTTTCAGATAGCTTTGACTACAGCCTCAGTATTGATATTGCCTGCAGGTTCGGGGTCTTATACTATTTATTATGATGCCTTGAGGATTGGTCTTGGGGCAGTATTGATGCAGGATGGTAGGGTGATTGCTTACGCGTCCCGACAGTTGAAAGTGCATGAGAAGAATTATCCTATCCATGATCTTGAGTTACCTGCTATTGTCTATGCCTTGAAGATCTGACGTCATTATTTGTATGGTGTTCCTCTTGAGATCTACACTATTCACTGGAGTTTGCAGCATCTGTTCAAGCAGAAGGGCCTTAATTTGCGTCAGAGAAGGTGTTAGAGCTGCGTAAGGATTATGACATCACTATATTGTACCATCTGGGAAAGGCCAAAGTGGTGGCCGATGCTTTGAGTCGCCGGGCAGAGAGTTTGGGGAGTTTATCTTATCTACCAGCAGTAGAGAGGCCTATGGCATTGGATGTTCAGGCCCTTGCCAGCCAGTTTGTGAGGTTGGATATTTCGGAGCCCAGTCGTGTGTGTGTAGTTTCTTGGTCTTCCTTGTTTGATCATATTAGAGAGTGTCAGTATGATGACCTACATTTGCTTGTCCTTAAGGACAAGATTTTGCATGGTGATGCCAGAGATGTGACCATTGGTGATGATAGGTTATTGAGGATGCAGGGTCGGATATGTGTACCCAATGTTGATGGGCTTCGGGAGTTGATTCTAGATGAGGCCCACAGTTCACGGTATTCCATCCATCCAGGTGCCACGAAGATGTACCAGGATTTGAGGTAGCACTATTGGTGGAGGCGGATGAAGAAAGATATAGTTGGGTATGTAGCTCGGTGCCTCAATTATCAGCAGGTGAAGTATGAGCACCAGAGACCGGGTGGCTTGTTTCAGCAGATAGAGATTCCGGAGTGGAAGTGGGAGCGGATCCCCATAGACTTCGTAATTGGACTCTCACAGACTTTGAGGAAGTTCGATGTCATTTGGGTGATTGTGGATCAGCTGACCAAGTCCGCACACTTCATTCCTGTGTGTACCACTTATTCTTTAGAGCAGTTGGCTGAGATTTATATCCGGAGATTTTTCGTCTGCATGGTATTCCAGTTTCCATCATTTCAGATAGAGGTACTCAGTTCACATCACAGTTCTGTAGGGCCGTACAACATGAGTTGGGTACTCGGGTGGAGTTAAGCACAACATTTCACCCCCAAACGGACGGACACTCCGAGCGCACTATTCAAATTCTTGAGGACATGCTCCGTGCGTGTGTGATGGAGTTTACAGGTTCTTAGGATTAGTTCTTGCTACTGGCGTTGTTTGCCTACAACAGTTATCAGTCCAGCATTCAGATGGCACCGTATGAGGCTCTGCATGGTAGGCGGTGTAGGTCCCTAGTGGGTTGGTTCGAGCCGGTCGAGGCCAGATTATTGGGCACAGACTTGGTTCAAAACACCTTGGAGAAGGTTAAGGTGATTTAGGATAGACTCCACACAGTCCAGTCTAGATAGAAGGATTATGCAGACCAAAAGGTTCGTGATGTTTCCTATATGGTTGGAGAGCGGGTCTTGCTTCGGGTTTCGCCTATGAAGGGCGTGATGAGATTTGGGAAAAAGGGCAAATTGAGCCCAAGGTTTGTTGGTCCCTTTGAGGTATTGAGACGTGTTGGGGAGGTTGCTTGTGGGCTTGCCTTACCTCCCAGTTTGGAAGGAGTTCATCCGGTATTTTATGTTTTGATGCTTTGGAGGTATCACGGCGATCCGTCGCACATGTTGGATTTCAGTTCAGTACAGCTGGACAAGGATCTATCTTATGTTGAGGAGCCAGTGGCTATATTGGACAGGCAGATTTGAAAGCTGAGATCAAAGAATATTGCATTAGTAAAGGTTCAGTGGCGGGGTCAGCCGGTCTAGGAGGTGACTTGGGAGACCGAGCAGGATATGCGCAGCCGTTACCCTCATCTTTTCACCACTTCAGGTATGTCTCTATGCATGTTCAAGGACAAACAAATGTTTTAAGAGGGGGAGGATGTAATGACCCGGCCAGTCGTTTCGAAAGATAGAGCCCCGATCCCCTATTAACTGCTTTCCCCGTGTTTATTTCTGCTATTTTTATTTGCTGGGATGATTCGTTTTGAGTTTCAGAGTGTTTTGGGACACTTAGTCCCTAAATGAGAGCTTAAGCCTTAGAATTTGGACCAAGACGTCTCCAGAATGGAATTTCGTCAGTTTCGTTAGCTCGTTGAGTGATTTTTGGGCTTAGGGGCGTGCTCGGATTGTGTTTTGGAGGTTCGTAGCTTATTTAGGCTTGAAATGCCGAAAGTTGAATTTTTGGAGTTTTCGGCCAGTAGTGAAATTTTGATATCGGGGTTGGAATCTTATTCCGGAAGTTGGAATAGGTCTGTAGTGTTGAATATGACTTGTGTGCAAAATTTGGGGTCAATCGGACATGGTTTGGTTGGTTTCGGCATCGGTTGTAGGATTTTGAAATTTCAAGTTCATTAAGTTTGGATTGGAGGGTGATTCATTATTTTAGTGTTGTTTGGTGTGATTTGAGGGTTTGACTAAGTTCATATGGGGTTTTAGGATTGGTTGGTATGTTTGGTTGAGGTCCCGGGGCCTCTGGTGTGTTTTGGATGCTCAACGGGTCATTTTTAGACTTAGAAGGATAGAAAATTTGCTGGTTTTTCTGTTGCAGACAATTGTTCTTTGCGTTCGCGAAGGCTAGCCTGTGGAAGCATCGCGAACGCGAGGAGCTGAGTGCGTTCCCGAAGAGGAAAGGCGGAGAAGCTGGGGACCCCAAAAAGTTTATCTACGCATTCGCGAGTATGGGGTCGCGTTTGCGAAGGTCCTAGCAGCTGAAGCTACGCGTTCGCGGAAGAGGTTATTTGGCTAGTGGGATTTTGTTCATCGCATTCACGATTGTGGTCTCGCATTCGCGAAGAAGAACGCATCTTGCAGAATTTAAATTCCAAAATCGAGGGTTTGAGTTCATAACTCAAAAATTGGATTGAGAGTTCAGTAGGAGGCGAAATTTGGAGAGATCTTCGGAGGAAGTTTATGGGTAATGATTCCTAACTTCTTTTTTATTATATCCCATTAATCTAAACATGAATTCATCATCTAACTTCGGATTTGGGTGAATAACTGGGGAAAATTGAGAAAAGTTCTTAGGCCTAATTTTGGTATTTTGATCTAGATTTTGGTATCGGATTTGAGTAAATTTGGTATGGTTAGACTCGTGAGTGAATGTGTGTTCACAATTTGTGACTTTTACCCGATTCTGATATGTGGGCCCGGGAAGGATTTTTGGGCATTTTTCTATTTTCTTGTCGTAGCTTCGATTTCATTCGCTAAATTAGTTGTTTGTAATTATATTTACATTACGATATTGATTTGATTTGGATACTCGTGGCAAGAGTGTGATATCAGATTGATTTTGAGATGGTTCAAGGTAAGTGGTTTACCTAACCTTGTGTGTGGGAACTCCCCTTAGGATTATGGTACTGTTGTTATATGAATGTTGTGTACATGAGGTGACGAGTGTGTACATGTTCAAATTGTTGAAAAACCCCATTTTCATTAAGTAAATATCTATGTTTTCTTTTAACTGAGCAACACTAGCATATGAAGCCTCATGTTTAGCTTAGGAAAACATGCTTATGTGACTTAACTGTCTTATCTGCTTTAACTGCTTACTTGGATTTTGTGTAGCATGTTTATAGTAGAAATTTTCGTATTTTCCTAATACGAACTTGAATAGAATTGTAGGATTCTTTCTTGAGACTATTGTATATTTACATTGGGACTACGGATCGATATTCCGAGAGATCCCCCTGCATGTTTACTTTGGGACTACGGATTGGTATTCCGGGAGATCCCCCCTGCATGTTTACTTTGGGACTACGGATCGGTATTCCAGGAGATCTCGCTGCACATTTATGATTTAGAATACGGGACGATATCCTGGGAGATCCTCTACACATTTACGTTTGGGACTACGGGACGTCATCCTGGGAGATCCCCTGTTGCTATATCTGTATATTGAGTTATTTCTTCCGTGATTTCATTCTTATTACCTATTAGCATTTAATTATATTGTCTCATTTCATATTATTTCATCTTGTTATATATATAACTAGTAGAGCCCTGACCTGATCTCGTCAATACTTGATCGAGGTTAAGCTTGACACTTACTAGGTACTGCTGGGGTGTACTCATGCCCTTTCCTGCACATGTTTTGCGTGTGCAGATCCAGGTTCTTCTGCTCAGCCATACCATCTATGAGGCGAGGCGATTCAGAGACTTCAAGGTATATCTGCCGCGTCCACAAACCTAGAAGTCCCTCTCTATTCTCCCTTCAATTATAGGCTTTTCCCGGTATTTCCTTTGTTATTAGACTTCTAGAGTTAGAAACCTTATGTATTTTTTCTTAGCTTATGATTCATGAGATTTCGAGTTTAGGGAGTGTTATTTTTGGTCGGGAGTGTTATTTTTTTGTATGCCGAGCGACATTTTAAACACTTTATCTATATTTACATGTTAGATGGCTAGTTTTTACTTTTAAATTCCTTTTTCTGCAAATTGTTAGGCTACGACTAGGTGTCTTCACAACGGTTCACCGAGGGAGAATTTGGGTCGTGACAATGTCAGACTCTAGAGGGGCGCATATTACCCAAGCGCTGACGTAAAGCCTATGAGGCCTGTTGCGACGTGCAGCTTGATCCACTATAATAAATAAGTCAATAAGGCCTATTGTGGCGTGTAGCCCGATCCACAATAACACTCACAACCCGACTCTTAGGTTCACATTAGTCATTAATTTCTCAAGTCTAGGGCTCACAAATCTTGTACCAATCAGCACAAATAATGATAACATGTAATGTAACAATGAGTAATAACAAAGACTGATATATGATATGTAAGTGAAGAATCATGACTGAGTACATAATTGCAGTTAAAGCACATAACTCTAAACAGCACAAATAACCTCATTAGGTCTCAACCGAGTAAGCATATAGCCTAAATATGATTTTGTAGCATGAATCACAGCTCAATTACTCTAACTAGTAGGAATTACACATATAAAACAAGACTTGATAGCAAATCAGTACAAAAATCAACCCGGTTCATGTTTACCACGGTGCACGCCCACACGACTGTCACCTAGCATGTGTGCCACCACAACACAACACAAATAACATGTTTTCTATGGATAAATACCCTCAATTCCAAGTTTAAAAATGTTACTTACCTCAAAGCGCGTAACTCAATGTTCCAACAAACCCTTGCCACACGTATCTTCCTCCGAACGACTCGAATCTAGCCAAAGCAACTTAATTCCATCAATAATAACTATAGGAAATAATTCCAAAAGATAAAGCTAAGGTCTTTAACCAAAATAAAAAAAGTCAACCCCGGGCTCGCACCCCGGAACCTGACAAAATTCATAAAATCCGAACACTCATTCAATTACGAGTCCAACCATACTAAATTCATCCATTTCCATCCATAAATCGACCTCCAAAATCCTCAATTTTCATTCTCTAATAACATAGTCTAAAATCCTCAAATTTTACTTCAAAATCACATAAACTAGATGTAATTTGGCTACTGATGAAGCTGTGGTTCAAGCCAATAAGAACTTTGTTTCAGAGAAACAGGGTAATTTGGCTACTGTTTCGAACCAAAATGGACCTCTGCTTCAGGGTGATGCAAGGCAATTGTTGAATGCAATAAGAGATGCCAATCAGTTGCAAGAAAATGACAATGTGACTCAAATGCAGGGAGTGGTCGATGACACTTCACATACTCAAAATAAGACGAAAGGTAAGGCTAGTGCTACAGGAACTATTGCGATCTTCACAGGTCAAAAGCCTACTGGAAATTTAGGAGGACAATGGAAAGAGGTGAAGGATAATCGTGTGAAGCCTGTGAATGCAGTCTCAAATTGTATGGTTGCTCAGATTGAGGAATTTGCTACAGGTTATAACTCAAGGTGTAATCGAGCTGATACATCTGCACAACTGGGTAAGGAAGAGGATGGTCTGGAAAAAACTGTCGCGTTGAATGCAAATGGGAAATCCGACGATCAGTAGATGATGGCTGCTAGTACATTAAGTACTGCAATTCGAAATAATGCAGAACTACCAGCTACACTAGTTGGTACATCTCACAATGCTGAAGCAGTTACACAAGCATCTCCCCTTGAGTTTGCTGTGAATATTGCATCAGATGGTGCAGCTGATGTTAATACTAATCCTAGGCAGCAGCAGTCCAATGCAAACAAGACTGGGCAGAAGCAGTCCAATGCAAACACGACTGGGCAGCAGCAATCTAATGCAAACATGACTGGAGCCAAAGTAATGGTAACTGATATACCTGCTATTTCGTTGGAGGACAGAAAGTTGCTGGATGCTTTGGGTAGTCCAAAACCACACAAAAGTGCATACTCATCATACTAAAAAATGACCGGACTGAAGCTGAATTTTTCAGTGACAAACAGACAGGAACCAAGTAGCGCAAAGACACTGAAGAGGCATGAACCATTGTGGATGGTTATACAAGATGAAGCTAATCAAAAACTTGAAGACAACTTACGCGTTGCCATCTCCGAAGAAGCAAAAGAGGATGACTTGATTGAATCTTGTCCGGAAAAGGCGGCTACAACTAGAGATTTCACTTCTAACAAAACTGAAAAAAAGAAGGTGACTCAAGAAATAACACTCAGGCAACTCCCAATAAGAGTTGCAAAGAAAAAAAGGGTTGCCACCTCCAAATCTACGAAGTCCAATAGATACGACAACAAATGAAAAACTTTGAAGATTATTTGAAGACAGTTAAATAGGATTTTAAGAACGTTCAAATTGAAGAACTCACAAGTTTGATAAATGAGGGGCAAGATTCTAATTTCTACATTGTCTTAGTTTATCATTTTCAAAGCATCATCACTTGTAATAGCCTCATAGAGTGTGTTATAAACTCTATGGCGATCATAGAGTACTTGGTACTTTCAAGTTCCTATTTTTTACATGCTTGCTAGAAGATGAGGCTTTCTCTTTGCCTCAATAGGATTTGTAAGGTAAGGTTTAGCACGGTTAGTGTTGCCTTGGTCCTATGTCTTTGGAAAAATATCCAAATGGCTATGAGATTATATGCCCTCGTGAGACGTTGCCGGCAGCTACACCATGAACCTCTACATGAGGCTGCCATCATAAGGCAATGTGAGGCGCAGAGGAGTGCTTATATATCCAAGGCATATGGGTAACAATACCGGTGCTATTGTCCCCCTTATTTATACTTTTACTAATTGTTGTATTTTTGTTTTTCTTTTATTAATAAAAAACTAGCCCTAGGCGCTTTCCTAGCTGATTACCAAAAAAAAAGATGTAATAATCAATGGGTAATCGATATTTATCCATAAAAGTGATGAATCTTCACTTACCTCTTCAATTGTTGCCAAAATCGCCCTTAGCCGAGCTCCACAAGTCCAAAATGAGAGAAATAACTCAAATCTTCGTTTTAATTTTTCTGCTCAGGCTTTTCGCACCTGCGCTCCCATCCACTGCACCTGCGGACAAACCATCATAGGTGTAGAATTTCATTAACTCCCTGACTATCCGCTTCTGTGGAAAAATACTTCGCACATGTGCTTAAGCCTCCGCTTCTGCTGTTCCAGACATTCCGTCCAAACTTCACTTCTGCGGTCCAATATGCGCTTCTGTGCATGCGAACCTATGCTCTCATCTCCGCATCTGTGGAAATCCATGCCTCATTTCCTCTTTGCTTCTGCGCTCCGCTTCCCGCACCTGTGAGTTTGCAGGTGCGAAAAATTCCTCGCACCTGTGCATCTTCCCAGCTCCAACCCCAAACTGCTTCTGCGACCCCGATGTCACTTCTACGGTCTTGCACCTACGACCAAAACCATGCAGGTGCGATTGCAGCAGACCTAAAGCCATAAGCATTTCCTTAAGTACAAATCTCAATATGAATCATTCTCGAAGCCTTCGGGACCCCATCCAAATATACCAACACATCCTAAAATATGATACAAACTTAGTCGATGCCTCAAATCGCATCAAACAATGTCAAAATCACGAATCGCACCTCAATTCATGCCTAATGAAACTAATGAACTTCCAACTTCTAAAACTAATGCTGAATTACATCAAACCAACTCCGAGTGACCTCAAATTTTTTACACACGTAATAAATGATACAACGGACCTATTCAAATTCCCAGAAAAAAAATCGGAGCTTGGAATAAACAAAGTCAACTCTCGGTCAAACCTCTCAATCTTCTAAATCTTCAACTTTTCAACTTTCACCAATTTAAGCCAAAATAACCTACGGAACTCCAAATCAATATTCGGACTTATGCCTAAGTCTAAAATAACCATACGAAATCTATCGGAACTATCAAAATTCGATTCCGGAGTCGTCTATACAAAAGTCAAACTCCGGTCAACTCTTTCAACTTAAGCTCCCAACCTTGGGACTAAGTGATCCAATTCACTCCGAAATATTCCCGGAACCAAACCAACACCCCGGCAAGTCACATAATCACAAATGAACATAGAAGAAGCGATAAATGGGGGAATGGAGCTACAATTCACAAAAAGACCGGCCGAGTTGTTACAGTGATAAAAACATTACTTGATATCTCAAAGATGACAAATTCAAATCTTGTGTTACAACTTCTCAATTGTTGAGATTTACAATGCCTTAGTGAACTATTCCTTAAATTATTAGTTGAATGAAATTGTTGAATATCTATTTTACCATTGTCTTGAAGATCATGTCTATAAAAGAACTCTGGTGAGATGTGCTTTATTCTGTCTCTTTCAATATACCTTCTTTTAATTGAGCTATGCAAGCATCATCGTCTTTAATATTATTGGAATCTTCTTTTTAAAAAGTCACACATCTCCTATGTATTAATTCACTTGATTTATAAGTTGCTAGTATCTTAGCATGAATTTGTAAAATATCATAATCTGGCAGTATCCTCACGTGCAAATAGATTGCTTAAAGAATAAACTTCAGGTAATGCCCTGCAGTTGCATAACCAACAAAACCTTTTCAATAATTATTAGGATAAGCAAATCTATATTAATAATTCCTTTTGCAATATTATACTAAACTTATTACAATATCTATACTAATCGTATTACAATATCTCCACATAGGAGTAAAATTATATATCGCTAGCATATTGTTATAAGTGAACTAAGTGAAATTATACTCATGGTTCTAACAAGGTACATAAGTGAACTAATTGCACTAAGATACAAAAATAAATCATATACATTATGATTGCTTTAGTCCATACAAGAATTTGCTGAAACTTTATTTAACAAATTGTTTTGAAAACTTTTATATGTTTCAGAATAATTTAAATCTTTCAAGGATTTTCACTATATGCATATCATTTTTTTCATGTATTACCAGACTAAAACCTGAAGGCGATTCCATCCACCATAGGAGATCATGTCTCCATATAATGAATGTTAGGACATTGATAAAAACTCTTGTGCCACCCGACTAGCTTTATACTTTCAGGTGTTGGGAGTATCCATCCAAAACTCATATTTTTTAAGTAAATTAAATTGATTCCATAATTTTCATTTGTCCAATCATTTATCTTTCCACATTCTATGACTGATTTGAGCTTAATATCCCGGGCATCATTTATTATATTGAGTGTCACATTATATCAAAGATATCATCGACAAACTTTTTACTTTGGTTCCATCACTACCCAATAAATACATAACTTATTGAGATCTATTTATCTCATTATTTTTAGATACCTGTGCCTCTCCCATGAGATTTTATGAAGTGTTAGGTCACGGGACTCTTCTGGAGCACTTGCCTAATTATTATGATCATTTGCTCATGTAATTCTTCAAGGAGTTTTATCTTTGGAATCAAATAGTTTAGCACGTTTCATGTATGTCATAGACTCTGTCCTTCAAGAATTTTTAATTCTGATTGGAGCATTTGCAGCTGAAATATTTTAATTTTCTTTGAGTCAGCAAACGAGTGTAGCAATTGTTTGCAATATTTTGCAAAATGAATTATCTTTTGAACTTCAAGTTCACATTTTTCTTGTAAAAGGATCTAGACAATTTATTTTACATATAACTTTTTATCTGCTTATCCCCCCCCCCACCCCCAATGTTGGAATCACCATTGTATATCTCTAGCCTTTTTTTGGGGACCCATCATTGTGTGTTCTGGTGGAGCAACTGAAATGTAGATCGCACATTCAAATTTTTTTAGATGAGAAATATTTCATTTTTACCCTTAAACAATCACGATTGGAAGAACTAATGATAACAAGTTAATACATACAAGTGCTATTACATGTTAAATAGCATATCTTGTATGAAATTTGGGAGCTTTATTGTAATGATCCAGCCGATTATTTTGTATATTTGATCCCTATTCCCCTATTTATTCTTTTATTACATTTATTTATTATTATATAATTTTTGGAGATGGCTGGCTTAGTTTCGAAAAGTTTTGGGAGTAAATTGGAACATTTAGTTTGTTTTTGGAAACTTAAGTTGCTAGAGTTAACCAAGATTTGAATTTTAAGTAAATGACATCAGAACCAAAATTTGATGGTTTCAATAGGTCTGTATGGTTATTATAGACTTAATCATATGTTCGGATTTGGATTTGGAGGTTCCTAGAGGGTTTTGACTCTAATTGCTAGAACTTGGCAATTTGAAGGCTTGGAGAGTTTATAGGTTTGATCCGGAGTTGATTTTAATGTTATCAGACTTCGGTTAGTGTTCTGAAACTTTGGATAGGTTCATTTAGTTGATTGAAACTTATGTAAAATTTCTGTTGTGATTCGTAATGTCTAAGTGTGAATCGTGCACATTGGATGAAGTTGGGATGTTTGAAACTTAAGAGAAGAATTTTGATCTTCAATTCTTTGTTTTGATGTTATTTATGGTGTTTCGTGCCCTTGGATAAGTTTGAATTAGGTATATGCACTTTTTGGTAGGATTTGATAGGGTCTCGGGGGTATTTTAGGGTGGTTTTAGAGCATTTTCTTATGCTTTGCAGTTGTTGGTTTTCTGATGCAGGTGATGCTTCGCGATTGGTGGAGGTGGTTCTCGCAATCGCGGAGGCGGGGGCTATCAAGTGAGCTTTTTCTCTTTGAATTCCTGTGCATGAGGTCGCATTCACAGAGGGCTAGGGGCAGGAGAATCACGTTCGCATCCATGGGGTTGCGTTCACGATGGTGTGGAGTCAGGGAGAGGTTTGGTCTTCGCGTTTACGGAGTGATGCCCACATTCGCGTAGGCTTGGCAGACTTAGGCATCACATTTGCGAGATGGTCTTCGCGTTTGCAAAGTGGAGAAAGATCTAGGGGGATGAGTTTGGCCTTCGCTAGTGATATGTATCGCTGGCAGACTATTTTAAGTTGGAATTTCGGGATTTTAGTCCATTGTCTCATATTTTGTGCCCTACACTTGGAGAGAGGCGATTTTTAAAGAAGATTTTCATATAAGACTAAGGGGTAAGTGATTTATACTCATTTTGTGGTTATATTTCAAGAATTTACATGGATTATTAACACCTAAAACATGAGATTTGGAATAGAATTCTAAGGTTTTTTGTCTACAATTTAAGAAAGTGTAATTTGGGAAATTGAGGGTTGATTTGGACTTGATTTTAGAATCTAATCATAAATTTAGACTCGTGGTGTTATGGGTAGCAGGGATCTATGCCTCAACTCAGATTTTGACTATTTGTGCCCGGGTTGACTTTCGTTGACTTTGGGATTTAATTAAATATTAAAGCTTTGTTGTTTGAAATTGATTCCTTAGCTTTGTTTGACGTTATTGAGTTGCATTTGACTAGATTCGAGTCGTGTGCAGGTTGATTTGAGAGGAAAATATGTTTTGGAAGGTTGAAGTTGTTACCGGGTGGAGGTAAGTCTCTTGTCTATCCTTATAAGCAGGAATTCTCCCTATAGATGATTTATTTGCTACTTGCTACCTTATTTAGGTGATTCATATATGCGAGGTGACGAGCGTATATGCATGGCTATGTTATGATAGCCGGTTAGAGTTAGGCTTAAATTATACCTTGTTGAGACTTTGTGAATTATTATCCATACTTTATTGATTTCATGACTACGTGATGAATCTTAATCATATTATATATCATGCTAGGACTATGACGTGTTGATTTGAATGTGACAAACTTCTTTCACCGTGTTGGGCTTTCTACTTTAGCCATATTCATGCAATTTCCTAAGTGGACTTATGATTAGTGATTATTGGCTCTTATTGCTCATGCTTGATATCATGATCGAACCTAAGAATATGAAATGAACATATTGATCTATTATGGAAAGTTGAATTACATGATTATCCATAGTCACTCTTATTCATGTAAATATTTATCCGTATTTTATTATTATATCTTGCTACGTCTTTATTACATTATCTCATATGAATATACATGAGTTGGAGAGTTAGATATTGAAGAAAGTTGAGGATTTTGGTACTAAAGACAATAGATATTGATTATGAATTTCAGTATTATTAATGGATCGGGTTGCATGCTGCAAAAATGCATGAATATGGATTTGTTCCTTCAGAGTCAAGTGATTACCTATATTACTTTAGGCCTATGAGCGCATGCACCCAGATTAGTGCTAGTTTAGACACTTGGCCAGTGTCGGGCATATGAATTGGTACTGTGAGGTATTGAGATTTAATAATGAGCATGCATATGCATTTTAGATTCGTGCAATAGCTCTCATATATACCTATTGATTGGTTTTTATCCTGATTTTGGAGGTAATTGAGATATTTGACTTTATATTGTCTTTTCTTTGCCTGAAAAATATGTCTAGAAATCAGATATTACCGTACCTTTTGCCTTGCACCTATTTGATGATATCATGCCTTAGCTATTGTTCTATTTTATGCTTTTATTTGCTTATCAAAAAGGTGATCGAGGCCAACCCTACACTACTATTGAGTAGCGAGAGAGGGTCGAAACAGCTTTTACCCGATTAAGGTCGGGATCGATTTCCACAGAGAGCTAGAAGTTGGAGTTGAGTTTCTATCTAATTGAGAGTTGTGTATGTGTTCCAAATTACACTTCTAAACATTTTTGGATTTTTGTTTTACTTCTAATTTTATCAAACTACAATGCTAAATTAAACTAGAATAAGCTAAGAGTAAACTATTGTGAGTTGTTCAAATGGTTAAAAGGCATTAGGGTAGTGACTTTCGCCTAGGTGGTCAATTGACGGATACTTGCGTCTAAGGCATGATTGACATATTTGGGGAGTATGATATAACCATTGCACGATTTTACCTACTCTACACCTCTCAGTGGTTTTAGTGATTTTGCCCGAGTTGACTTTCTCAAGACCAATTGGGTATGCAAATTTGCACAAGCAATCAAGGTTCAAGTCAGGTATTACTATCTCTAGGTTTAACCCTTTAATTGGGGCTATCAATCTCTTGAGTACGCCTCAATTCCTTGTTGGACCAATTTTAGAGACTTAGACTCTCTTTCTCAAGAAGAGCAAAAGTCAACTAAACACAAACTAGTGTTTGCAACCACCAATTCAGCAATTAAACTTGAAATTGGTCGAAATATCAAACACCCATAGTCAATCTAGCCCTAAAATACAAGACCCATCAATTACCCACACTAGGGTTGAGCCACAACCCCAGCTTATGGGTCTAGCTACTCAGAATTGAAGAAGAAAACAAAGAAATAGATGAAGAAAAACTCTTATTAATTAATTGCTAAGATAAACTAGAAGATTCAATGTTGAAATGAAGCTAAAATTGCTCAAAATAGCTAAAACTATCGAAGTCACGAGTGCAGCTCACTACAAAATCTATCTAATGACCTAAAATGGGAAAAGAAGCTATTTATACTAAGCTGAAAAATCTGGACAAAAATACCCCTGCGGGGCCAGTACGGACTGCACAAAATCACGTGCGGCTGCACTAGGGCTCTGAACTTGAAAATCCAACTCTCTGAACTAAGTCAATGCGGACCGCACAGAATCGAGTGCGACCGTGGTGGCTTCTTGTGCGGTTCGCATGAAATGGAGCGCGGACCGTATTGGCTTTAATCTCCAAACTTGCACTTCTCTGATCCTTGGTTCTGTGGACCGCACTAAATCGAGTGCGGCTGTAGTGACTCCAATGCGGATCACATTAAATCTCATGTGATTGCATTGCCTGTTGGCCTAGAAATCAACCTCTCTGAACCTCACTTGTGCGGACTGCACAGAATGGTGTGCGACTGCATTGGGCCTGTTTTGCGTGAGCTTTGTCTTGTCTTGGTACTTGTGCAAGTTTCACTCCTTTTTGAGCTGATCTTTGACATCTTATCACTTTGTTGATCAAACCTGCAATCAAGCATAACTTGTGAGCCTTTTGGGACTATTTTGTACAAAATTCTAATCAAAACATAAGCAAGAAGCAGTATAAAATGTATCAAAATCCCTAGTTATCAACTCTCCCAAACTTAAGCTTTTGCTTGTCCTCAAGCAAACAAAATTAGACCCACCCCTTAAGGGAAAATCCAAGAAAATTCAGCTGTCCTAAAGTGACCTCATCTAGCATCAATTGGGACTAACAATTTCCCTCAATACAAATGAATCATTAACAACATTTACCCTTTTAAACACCATGGATTAAGTGTGACACAAGAGCATCAAGCGTTGACTCAACACATCAAAGAACTTTTTGTATTACTTTGATCATCATGGAACCCAAACTCACACATCCTCTGCTCTCCCTAAGCAAACCTCACCTTTAGAATAGTAGCATTCAGAACGAGGTTAATGGAAAATCACTCACCTCTCTCAAGGAAAAGTCACAAGTCCAGCTCTAAGTACCATATGCTTGCCCTTATGTGAGTCACCATTAATATAAGTTTCATTCAACTCAAGATCATATAGGGCTTTTGTGGAGACATAGTGAAGGCTTTTGGTTTAGGGTAGGTAATGTTTGGTCTAAGTAGGTTCCATCTTTCCTTAAGCACTTCTTTTGTTTCATTTTGTACCTTTTTACCACTTTGTTTTCATCCTCGTCACTCCCCCCAAACTTATACCTTTTCCATGTGATAAAGGAAAGATCGGGTGCCAAGAGAGGGTATCTTTTAGAATGGGTAAAGGATTGTATCATGGTTCTTTGAAGGAAAAAGGTATAAGGTCAAAAGGGTTGACTAGGGATCTTATCAATGGTAGGTTATGGAAGTGTTCAAGCTATCATTTGGACCAAGGAGAGCCTATAATCATGTCTCAAGTCAAAATTCACTTAGGATTTCGCCTCTACAAACATTCAGGGCAAGTTCTAGACCAATGGCTCGGGACTTGGACTTGCAATGCGATTTCTCACCACACAAGCTACAGGATCACTAAAGACACAGAGTCGGGGGCCCACAACGACCTTAGATAAGATTTGAGCGCACAATGGTCCCGAAAAACCACTTGATGATTATCGGTCAACACAAGAGTCTCAAGGTCATGAATTTCACCATCCTAAACACAACAATTTGTTTTTGACCACAAGATCAAAGACAAATGTGCTAGGCCCAAGTGAAGCTATGCTTGAGGCACCCTTAAACACTAACTACTAAAAGCGAAAAGAAAGATGGACTCAAACCCTTAAGAATGTTGTCACACCATCCATCATTGGGAAGAGCCTCTCGGTTCACACAAACTCCACCTTTGGAAAGAACCGTGGCATTAAGAAAACCAAAGGCTTATTGCAAACGTTCAAGAAAGAAGCTACAAACATAAATAAGGAGCTACGGAAAGGAAAAATGCGGAAAGTAAAATGAATATTTACAAGAGGGGATTTAATCGAATATACAATAGATGGGATGAAAATGTACAATGTAACATAACTTTATATACAGATCCAAAGTAAAATAAAAGTACGAGAAATGTAATGAAATGTTAAAATTATATAGAAACCAAAGATGAAAAATAAAGAAAGCATAAAAACTGTCAAATATATAAAATAATCCAAATCCATAAAAGTAGGGCCTACCCCCTCAAATGAAAGCTGGCATTGTCCTCAATGCCAACTAAACCAAATAAGCACCAAAAAGAAAAGGGAAAAAGGATATAGAGACTCCCTATGGCTCGTCTATCTGTATGGGATCCTGAGTGGTCCCTGGGTCCTCAATATGCTCGGGAACCTCAGATTGGTTCCCTATGGCCTGTTTCTCTGCTGCTGGGACCTGTGCCTAGACCTGGACAGGCTTCTAAGGTGCATCTTGTGGCTGACTGGAGGAGGTCTTCGGTGGGTCTACCAACTGGATAACTGCATCGTCTGCTCGGGGAATCATCCTCTTCTTCTTGGGAGGCCTCTGGGACTGCTCAGGCTAGGGGATGAGCTGCTGGTACTGGGTCCTATAGCAATAATTCCAAAGGCAGATGATCTGCCTTCATCTTATCAACCTCAGCCCTCAGCTCCTTTACGGACTCCCTGGAAGCCCGCGTCTTCCTCAACTTCTTGTGCTCCTTAGCAAGCTCCTTGAGAGCCTTGCTGTGTGAATCAACAACATCTGTGAGCACTTTCTGGGTGTCAAGGATTTTCTTCTGGGTGGCCAGAATCTCTTTGAGGGCATCCTCGATAGACTACGAGACCTGCGGGGGCGGAGGTGCCGACTAAGATTCCAATGTAGTAGTGAGGATAAACAACTTGAATGAAGCTGTCTGCATCCAATTGTTAATGTTGAGAAGAGCCTGGCTTAGTCGGTATGCAGTCACTGGGTAGGCTCGGGAAGAGGGTATCTCGGGATCTGCTGAAGTAGATGGACCAGGAGGAATGTCTGCGGAGGTGGAGGCAGGCTGAGTAGGAGCCACTACCACAACTAGCTCTTCAGACTGGCCAGTTGGAGCAGTAGTTGTTCCCTTGAAGTTCTTGCTCTTTGCGTTGTCATCACCCTGCATACTATACCATGAAAACGGGGCCTTTGCTTTCACTTTGATATCAAATGGCCTCTTTTCAACTTTAAGGTCCCTGAAGTACATGGTCAAGAAGTTGGGGAAGGGGTAGTTTCTGTCACCCTCACTAACTACCTACGTAATTACCCGAGACATTACCTTCTCGACATTAATCGGGTACCCCGCCATGATCGATGCCACAAAAATTGCTCGATGAAGAGGGAGGGATTGTCATGAGTAGTGGGGTCCAATCTGCTGCACTCTAATGTTTCCCACCCCTTGGCTACGAAATTTAGACTTCTTCTCAAAATTTTCACTCCTGCATTTAGCCAATCGGGGGTGGTACCTGGGATTGCCAGATACTGTGCCAACCAGGGACGAACCTCTTCGCCCAATTCCATCTTTTCCATATACAGTGCCTCATCCTCCTCATCAAAGCCGAGGTAATCATTTATTATTTTCCGGTCAAAAAGCACCTTCAGATTTCGCACCTTGGTCACTTTTGTGCCCTTTTTGATGTGGGCAACATTGGTATAGAATTCCTTGTCCAGGTGTTCGTTTGCATCCTCACAATTGTTTAAGAAATACTCTCAGCCCACTCTCTCTCTAAAGTGCCTTCTCACATTTGGTTGTGAGGTAATAAGTCTCTATCAACAAAGCTACTCTTCGAGATCAACTTCCTCACCGGCCACCATTCCCTAAATTTGTGATAAGCTACCTCGCTTTCAAACTGGTCTTGCCACACCTCCGGGTTTCTAGTTCGTTTTACCCCGCCAACCTGGGGCTCACCCCCTTCTCCTACTATATCTTCTTCTCCTACTGTACCCTCTCCAGATAATGAAACTGTGGGAGAGGTGGAGTATTCATCCCCACTGCCTTCAGCTGAGCCCTCAGACAACCCAGAAGATACATTTACTGACGCTTGGGCAGTGGGGGAAGGTGGATGAGTATCTCTTAGCCTGTTCCTCTCTGGACAGACAGGGATGTATTCTGGCACAGTGTCTGAAGATATCTCCTGGGAGGGCTCGTCCTCACTCCCAGACATGTCAATGGCCCTATCAGCAGCTTTAATCATCTTCCTCATGTTTTTAATGTTTTGCCGGGCTTGAGGAGTCAGTCTTATCATTTTCTGTTTTCCTCCCCAGGAGGATTCACCTCAACCAGCTTATTTAGACCCCCCTTGCCTCTTTCTTTTACCATTGTCTGCAAACAACATCCATTAGGCTTGTTAGTATCAGTAGAAGTAATTAAGATCAGAGTTGCAGAAAAGAAAAGGTTGCAGGCAGTTGCAGATACTACACAATGCGGACCACACAAAATGTAGTGCGGCCGCACATATGCCAATGCGGACCGCACAAAATGGTAATGCGGTCCGCACAGAGGTGGGGTTCAGACTACCCACTCTCTCTATCCTGGCAATGCGGACCGCACAAAATGTAGTGCAACTGTACAAGGACCAATGCGGACTGCACAAAATGTAGTGTGGCCGCAGTCCCCAAAGATCAGATTACAGACACTCATCAATACGGTCCGCACAAAATGCCATTGCGGACCTCACTACGGCACCGCGAACCGCACAGAATCGATCGCGGTCCGCACTGAGTGCCCAGAAGCAACACTAACTTAGGGTTCAATGTATTTTGATTTTAAGTCCAATTTTACTCCTAAGAAAGGTTCCTATGTGTTTGCCCAGTATTTCTAACTACCTAATTCTCCTTTAATCAAGAAATTAACTAACCTAATTTTACCAAGTCAAAAGAAGTACGGGAAGAACAGAAGGGAAGCAAGAAAAATAATAATTAAGAAAATTAACAAAATTAAACAATTAAAAAGAAGTTAATGCTACCAGATGTGAGATGAACTGAAGGTAAACGAGTCCAAGCAGTTAATTACGAGCAAAAGGAAAGATGAACAATGCTTCTATGAGATCTGAGAGCAAAGGGTCAAAAAGTGTAAAGTGAGGACCTCAGGCCCTATTTATAGAAAAAGGACCTGGGGCCCAGCTTACCAACCAAATGCAGACTGCACAAAATGGACTGCATTCCGCACAACCCAATATTTTTTCAAGTTTGAGAAGGCAACCCACTGCGGTCCGCACAAAATGCCATGCGGCAGCAGTGGTCCACCGCGGACCGCACAAAATGTAATGCGGCCGCGGTGGCAAACTTTAGAGAGCTGGACTTTTCGTCCTTCATCAGTGCGGTCTGCACTAAATGTAGTGCGTCCGCATTGAAAACTTCAGAGACCTGAACACTTTTTCCACTATGTCCTGCACTGCATCAACACAATCCTGTAGCATCTCACAACCAGTTAGTCCAAAAATAACTCCTATACTACAATGAAAATCGAATAAAAACAAGAAGAAAAACACATGGGTTGCCTCCCAAGAAGCGCTTGATTTAACATCGTGGCACAACGCAGGTTATCATCACATCATTTGAGATGAAGAAGTGCCACCACGTGGCTGTCATCAATTTTTCCCAAGTAGTGCTTGACCATATGCCCATTCACTCTAAAAACTTCCCCACTTTTGTTCTTTAAATCAAGTGCACCAAACAGGGTCACACACACCATTTCAAAAGGTCCACTCCATTTTGACTTAAGCTTTCCCGGAAACAGACGTAACCGAGAGTTGAACAAGAGAACCAAATCACCCACTTTGAACTTCTTGCTACGACCATATTTATCATGAAGGTACTTCATCTTTTCCTTGTATAAGGAAGAACTGGAGTAGGCATGGAATCGGAATTCATCAAGTTCATTAAGCTGCTCCACACGAAGATTGGCTGCAACATCTATAAGCACGTGATTTTTGCCCTATATGAGAATTACTCCCAAAAATTCAAAATAAAATGATTTTCCTTGGTGTGCAATTTTGTGATATTTTGTGATATTTTGAATAATTATTTGTATTTTTCTATGCATGTTTATTTGTTAAATTAATAAAAATATACAAAAATATGTCACATTTTACATGTAGGATTTAATTCTACAATTGTTAGTAATTAAGTTTGTTTACAAAAAATGAAAATTACAAAAATAGGCATCTTTTGCATTTTTAGCATTTAATGTCCAAATATACAATTTTATGCTTAATTATTACTTAATTGTGCGTTAATTGTTATTGGTAGTTAATTTGCGCTTTCATAACTTAATTTAGTTCTTAATAATCATTTAAGTATTTTTATAATTTAGTTTTAGAAAAATAAAAGAAGAAAAGATAACAAAAATACAAAGAAAAATCGAATTGGGCCACTTCTTCAAATTTCAACCCCAGGCCCAAACAATTGTCCAATCTTCCCCACGACCCAGTCCACTTCATACCGGGTCGACCCGTTCCGCCCTATTAACCCAACATCCACTCTTCATTTTGGCCTAACACAAAGCAAAACACAAAAACAAAAACCCTAAAAACAAAAAGAACTCACCCGCCCCCATCCCTTCTCTTCTTCTTCACTTCTTCTCCAAAGCTCCAAGCACACAACCATGGTTGCCCTTACCTTATTCTTCATCTACTCAAAACAACCAACGTCACCACCATCCACGTCGACCTCCCCGTCTGCTTCGCCGCTGCTTTGCCGGAAAACCCTCAGCCAAAATGGAAGGAAAACCCATCGCCATGGATGCCATGTTTTGTGTGTTGCTACTACTTCATCTTCTTCAGCCTGCTCCAGCAGCGTCACTGCTGTTGCTCCGTCGTCTCTGAGCTTTGCCATCGTCGTCCATGGCGGTGCTGCCTTCCCGCCATTGACGCTGCTTCAAGCTCGAGTTTTCTGCTTGCTGCGTCGACCACCTTCCTCCTCCTCGACGAACAGCTGCTCTTCGTCCAGTTCGAACCAAACAGACCCATCATGCTACTGCTGTCATTGCCCTCGTCGACCACTCGTTTCCATGGCCAAACGACCTCCGTTACTGCTTCGTCCTCTTCGAGCTTGGGCATCACCATGGCCAAGCTGTCTTCACGCTACTGTTGCTGCCCTCATCTTCTTCGCACGAACAAACCAAGCGCACCTCCAGCTGCTTCTGTCTCATCACTACTGTTCCGGCGCCAACTAATTAGGTACGTATTCATCGTCATTTGTTCGAACTTTGGTCGAGGCTCGTCGAGTTCGTCGTTGGTTAGTCGATTGTTCGTCGTTTCGATCCGGTTAGTAGATTTTGAGTTTTTATTTTTGTCCGTATTTTGTTTTGATATTTCTCGAATCTAAATCGGCAAAATGTTTGTTTTGTTCATGTCTATCGTTTGAATTAATTTTTTTTAGTTTGTTCATGTGCTTTGTTAAATTAATTTTTCAGATTTCAAATGAAAGATTAATTAGTTGTTTTTCATCTTTGTATTATTGTTTAAATATTTGTTAGTTTGTTAGATTCAAATTGAAATTTAATTAATTATTTCTTCAATTTGTTTCATGTGTTGTTATGTATTTTCCAGAAATTATTAATGTTGTTTGAATCGTTTTAATCCGTCATGTTTGTTGTTTTTAGTTCATGTTCATCTTTGCTTGAAGTTCATGTTTAATCCAGTGGTTTAATGTGAGTTTTATATTTGTTTTGATTTGTTGATTTAGTTTGAATCATGTATTTTGTTGTTTGTATTGTTGTATCCTTGCTCATCCATTGATGGTCCAAATTAACCAGGATTGGTTCCCGATATGGTTAATTTATTTCCATTAATTTGGAGTTGTGTTTGTTCATCGTGTTCATGTGATTTGTTGTTGAAGATTGTTGAGAAATTGGTCATCTTGACTATATTTTGGTCAAGTTATGATTAATTGAGTGTTTAGAGCTGATGGGGATAATTTGGTAAATTGCATTGCATTCGGGGGTAGATTTGTAATTGCAATAAGGTCGGAGGGGTAGTTTGGTAATTGAACATTATTTTGATTCTTTATGTTAAGCATGGGGGACAAAATATAATGGGGTGTGGGAGATATAATTGTTTAACATAATGGGGGACAAAACATAATGTAGTGGAGGAGAATATTGCATTTGTTTAGGTAAGCATGGGGTACAAATTGTAATGGGTTGTGGTGGATGTATTTATTTAATGTAGGCATGGGGGACAAAGTTTAAAATAAAGAAAACATTAATTAGTGAGACAAAGCATGCCATTAAGGAATAATTTGGGGTTGGGAATTGAAGACTTGTCTTGCTATATATAGAGTCATTTCTTGACATTAAAGAAGGACTAGACTTAGAGAAAAAACTTAGACTAGAACTTGAAGATTAAGGGGGACTTAGAGATTATTGGGAGAATATTTTTGAGAGTAATACATTCTGGAAAATTTCAAGAGTGTTAGAGAGTAAAAGAGAAAGACAACTTGAACTTCTACTTGAATAAATTTCGTTTGTCTTTTCTCGAGTGTTATTGAAAATCAGTAAATTACTGCATCTTGTATCCGTCTCTCTTCTGTTTTGACTATAATTGCACTTTGGTATTGCTGAGTTTTCAATCCGTCGCTGGGTTATTCTACTGGTTCTTACTGGTCTGTGGTGTTGCTGGACCTGCTGTTGATGTGTTATTATTGCTGCGGACTTCTCCTTCTTTTGTTCTTGTACTGCCATTTCCAGGTACACATTTGTATACTCTCGGATTGAAGAGAAATGAAATATTAATCAGGCTTTGTTCCTGTTGAATCCCTCATGTTTAGATTTGTGTTTGAATATAATTTTCCTTTCTTATATAAAAATGTAGTTGATTGATTAAATGAGTAATGATGTCGCATATGTATAACTTCTTCATCTAATAATGTTAGTTTAAATTAATCAAAGAATAGTTAATCTGTTTTGATATTATGGTGTGTCAATCTCACGTTTTAGTATTATTGAATAATAGAATATAGAATGAAAGCAGTTTTTCTTTGTACAAACTCGGTCGCAATTTTCCATTCGCATTAGCCGTAAACTAGTAACTAATAAGTTACGTTTTAGCATGTAATTAATTAAGAGATTTTCTTTTATTTTAGAGATGAACTTAATAGAAAATATAGTCACTGTATGTTTATCCTTTTAAATAAAAATGAGACGAGCCTCGACAAACAAAAATGCACAAGCTGCGGGGCCCTCTAAATGTATATATTAAAATACTTAGAATTCGGGACAAGCCGTTTAGCGAATTTTACGGCCTTCCCAAAATAACAATACGCTAGTTGCTTTAGGCGCACCTTTAATAATTTAACCTTCTTAAACACGGGTGCACATTGATGTGACCCAAATCCAAATCTCAACGGAGTCAAAATGTGTTGACGATCACGGGTGCATTGATTGTGACGTGGTTCGAGATGCATTTTCACGACGTTGCAATTCTATAAAAATAAATGATAATAATAAAAGCGGTTTTTAACTTAATAAAAGCACATAAGTCACAACATGTATTTAAATCAGATATTTAGCCATTATAACAATTTAAGCGACCGTGCTAGAACCACGGGATTCGAGGGTGCCTAACACCTTCCCTCGGGTCAACAGAATTCCTTACTTAGAATTTCTGGTTCGCAGACTTCATTTGGAAAAGTCGAAATTTCCTCGATTTGGGATTCAAGATAAACCGGTGACTTGGGACACCAAAAACCAAACCTTTTCCCAAGTGGCGACTCTGAATCGAATAAATAATCCCATTTCGAATATTGTCACTTAAATTGGAAAAACTCCCTCGCGCATTTTACCCTTCGGGGCGCGCAAAAAGGAGGTGTGACAGCTCTGGCGACTCTGCTGGGGATAAGTTCCCAGAACCACTGGTTCAGGGTTCAAGAATTCGAGCTTAGAATAATTGTTATATTTGGCTTTATTATCTGATATTTATTACATGTTTTAACGTGCTAAATATTGTCTTTTACCGCTTTGATATTATCTGAACTGTATATAAACTGTGCCGAAACCTTTCTCTTCACCTCCGGGGAGAAGCTCGCTGGTCGAGGCTCCCTATTCTGTTAGTGTCAATACCTGAAATAAGAAAGAGGACGGATAAGTTACGAAGCCGGACGGCCTTTTGGTTCCCGGTAAGTTGCCCCTCCTCGACTTGAGTTATTCGCTCGAGTACACAGTCTAGAACATCTACCCAGGTTATAAACCTAGTATAACGAAACCTCATGCCGGATCCCTAGTAGGAACGCTTATCTGCATCATGTTGCATTTGACATAGGGGACTCAACACAGGGGTTGGGTCCGTCCAGGACAGGCAACCTGGAATGAAAAGACCATCCTGCTGCATCCCCTTTGTTCTGCGCATCTATTTGCTTAAGATCTGCATGTTGACCGGTTTCCGAAAAATTTTCAAAAAAAAAGAATAGCAGGGTAGGGAGATAATTACTTATTCTTTTGAAAAAAAAAACTAATGTCCAAGTAATGTCAAAACCTCACCGGAATTTTCTTTAAAAAAAATATATTAAAAAAAATGAAAACAAAGCTTGTCTTTCAGTTTGACTATTCCTTTTAATCACTTTCAAAATCCAAAATATATATAAATAAATAAAAAAATCAAAAAATTTATTGTTTCATTTGTAATACCTCTTTAAAAGATTTTCGAATTCAAAAAAAATGAAAAAAAAGGGAAGTTTAAAATGTATAAGTATTTCCTTGGTCTCTTTTCAAAAAATAAATAATAAAATAAAATAAAATAAAAAACATATAAAAAAATTCCAGAAAAAAATAGTTATTCTTCTTTTCTTTAAAGGATTTTATTTTTGTTTCCCCTATTTTGATCCTACCGAACTACGCGGGTCTGATTCTCACCGGATGTGAGATACGTAGGCAAACCTCATCGGTTTCGACCCCAATTTTAAAAAAATATCCAAAAATATTTTCCTTTAGTTCCTTCTTTATAAATCTTTCCTTAGAAAATGCAAAAATGAAATAAAAAATAATATAGAAGTTTTCTTTAAACTCAAATAAAAAAAAATAGTTTCCTTCTTTCTGAAGTCTTTCATACGAAAAATGAAATAAGAATTAAAAATCAGTAACAAAAATCCAAAAATACTCTTTTCTTTTTTAGTCTTCCTTTTGTAAATGTCCATAAAAAATAAATATTTGAAAAATTAATTCCAAAAAAATATTTTCGCTCTTCTTTAGAAGTGCTTTTGTAAATAAATAAAAACTCAGAAATTCCAAATCATTTTCTTAAAAGTCCCTCTTTCAAAATTTAAGAGGCAACATCATAAATCAAAAAATATATTCTTTCTTCCGTCGAAAAAGGTGAAATAAATGAAAAATCAACCAAACACATTTTTTTCTTTTCTTTTTTATAATATATATATATATATATATATATATATATATATATATATATATATATATATATATATATATATATATATTCCCCAAAGTTCAAGTCAAAAGCAAATAACTTTTTTAGAAGTCTTTCTTTAAAAAATAAAACAAAAATCAAAATAAATAAAAAATATCTTCTTTCTTCTTTTAAAGCATTTCTTTCAAAAATTCCAAAAAAAAAAGAGAGTTAGTTTACTTACTCCATTCACGATCGCCCGAACTACACGGGTTTGATTCTCACCGGATGTGAGATACGTAGGCAACCCTCATCGGGTTCAACCCCACCTTTTGCTAAAATAGCCAAAATCAATAAATAAATAAAAACGTGTCAAATTTTGCCATAAATAAGTTGGGTGGTGTCCAGCCTTCCCTTTTGCTAAAAATAGCCAAAAATATATGTCAAATTTTAAATCTGTCATAAATAAGTCAGGTGATGTTGTTTTGTCTTAAATAGCCGAATATTCCCGGAAGAGACGCCGGAAGGCTGACTTTGCATAAACAACCACCTTTGGGTCATTTTTTAAGGTTTGGTCCAGTTGACCCACACAGCCTTAAAATCTTCGTCACCGAGGCGTTGAAAGGCCGTGTTGGCAATATTGAGTTTTCTAATTTGAAAAACGATAAAAAGAGTCATAAATAAGTCAGGTGATGTTGTTTTGTCATAAATAGCCGAATGTTCCCGAAAGGGACGCCGGAAGGCTGACTTTGCATAAACAGCCACCTTTGGGTCATTTTTTAAGGTTTGGTCCAGTTGACCCAGACAGCCTTAAAATCTTCGTCACCGAGGCGTTGAAAGGCCGTGTTGGCAACATTGAGTTTTCTAATTTAAAAAAACGATAAAAAGAGTCATAAATAAGTCAGGTGATGCTGTTTTGTCATAAATAGCCGAATGTTCCCGAAAGGGACGCCGGAAGGTTGACTTTGCATAAACAACCACCTTTGGGTCATTTTTTAAGGTTTGGTCCAGTTGACCCAGACAGCCTTAAAATCTTCGTCACCGAGGCGTTGAAAGGCCGTGTTGGCAATATTGAGTTTTCTAATTTAAAAAAACGATAAAAAGAGTCATAAATAAGTCAGGTGATGTTGTTTTGTCATAAATAGCCGAATGTTCCCGAAAGGGACGCCGGAAGGTTGACTTTGCATAAACAGCCACCTTTGGGTCTTGTTTAGTATTTTTTGTCCAGTAGACCCACACAGCCTTAAAAACCTTCGCCCCGAGGCGCTGAAGGGCCGTGTTTGCAACACCAGGTTTTTATTGTAATTTGAAAAAAAAAACAATGAGTCAGCGGTCGGGTGAATACCGTTTGAATTTTGTCATAATAGGCCGAGCCACCTTCGGTCGCGTCTTAAACTGTTCTTGCCGAAGTAGCCTTAGAGTATCTTTCAGTTGTCGAAAGGTTATTTTCGTAAAAGAACGGACAAGTTTGTAAAATGATCCTCCCCGGCCTCAAAATTCATGTGAAATTTGGAAGGGGCCACGTTTGCAAAAAAATAACCGTTCGGTTGCATTTTGTGAGTGTTGAAACCCAATTTTTTATTATGAAGAAAAAAAATGTTTCATTACTTTTACCTTTCATTTGGCCCGAACTACGCAAAATCTGATTCATGCGGGGTCATGATACGTAGGCAGTCTCCATCGGATTCGATCATAGCTATAAAATAAATTGAGAAAAAAAAACAAACTGAAAGAAAAGGAAAAGGAAAATCGAGTGAAAAAGAAAATAGAAAAAAAACAAAAAGGAAAAAAGAAAAAAAAAAGAGTGCAAAAAATAAAAGAGCGGCAAAAACAAGATCAAGAGGGACTAAAGAGAGGCAAGAATAAAAGAAAAGAGGTACATAGTGAAGAGGGCTAGTTTAGGGTCGGGATGAAACATGCAACCCGATCAAACACATAGTAAAAGCGTTTAACTGTTTAGGTGCATTGCATCCCATCTTGCGATTTCCTATATGTTAAATGCTTCAAAACTAACAAGGTTGTGTGTGTGAGTAAATTAGCCAGGTTCTGTTCTGGTGATTGGTTTTGTTGGTATGCAGTGATGAGCAGCCTTGCACGCGGCCACAACATTATACACAAAACTGAGCTCCGCCTCCCAGAAACGCCCATCCTTACCAAGCTCCATATAGTCCCCCAATCAAATGTTCATCAGTACAATCCTCACCCAAGAGAGTCTTTCAAAAGGAATCAGTTCACCTCTATTGGTGAATCATACTCAGGCTTGTTCCAAAAGCTAGTCAGGCGAAGTCTGCTGCAGCCAGTGGCCCCAAATCGGCCAAACACCGAGTCACCCCTCCCCGCATCGAGCTGATACTAGATGTGAATACCACTCTGGAGCAGTGGGGCACGGTACAAAGGACTGTTGGTCATTGGACCCTCAAAATGGTAGTTGAAGATTTGATTGAAGCTGAAAGAATCGTTCCCCAGGACGAAAAGGTTCCTAATATGATGAACATTTCCCTGCCTACTGTCACAAATGGGCCAATAGACGGAATGATCTGTGAAGCTGAGGAATTTGATCCGGCACTGAAGGCTATTACAGCCATTGCCGAGACAGAAGAAAAGCCAAAAAATGATTGTCAAGCATGAAAGTTCCCCATCAGACGGGAGTCTCGGTAGCCTGTCTTGCTATCTTTTCTGCATCTGGATTATCTCAGGGTGTGATCCAGATGTTTTACTTTATTGTCTTACTTTCCGATGTAAACCCTTCTATCTTCAAAAAAAACAAAAAAAACAAAAAAAAAAAATCAAATGAAATTGATATTTCATTTTCCTGGAATGTCTCTTTTCTTAAATCTTGTCAATTTTCTCATTCTTTTAGTTTTGTTAAATGCAGATTTCAATAATATGACATGCTTGCGGACTTCATGCCCGGATCTTAAAACTCTGTCAGACCTCAAAATAATGAATCAAGAATTGGGTCGCCATGAAGAATAGCTTAAGGAAACAAGACAAAGAGTTGGAACAACTGAAGGAAAATTGATTCCCGAAATTGGAAAGGTCCATACATTACAACAAGAGTACTACCAGAAAGAGTGCGTTGTACTTGGGACACATCGAAGGAAATGTCCTTGAAATAACTGTCAATGCAAATGCAGTCAAAAGGTACTATGTTGGATCCTTTATATAATAAATCTTGTCCGTTTGAGATGACGAAGACTTTCATTCTCGCTACCCAAACACTATCAACCCTTTGCAAAACCCATTTGAGTTGGTTACTCTTCTTTGATTACCCTCTTTGGAACCTGAAAATATTATTGAAAATAAAATGAAAAAGAAAAATGAAAAAAGAAGAAGAAAGAATTGGAAAAATAAGAAAATATATATACAAAAAAAAAAGCCAAAAACAAAAGTGGTCTGAACTACGTCTGACTTGATTCCGAAAGGATACGTAGGCAACCTCTCCTTGGGGTTCAGTCACACCAAAACAAAAATCCAAGAAATCCCCCAAAAGTGAAACTGGGGCAGAAGTTATAACGATTCGGCAATGATCCGCCCAAAAGGTTCCAAAGTTGTAGTTCAACCCAAATTCTTTTTACCCCAAACCTTGTTCAAGTCCTTCTGATCAATCGGCAAAGCGGTTCAAAATGGGAGGATGGAGTTATTTGGACCTGATACAACAAAATGAGAAGAATAAAATGAGAGAGTCTTATTGGTGAAAACCCACACGGGCACCGTAAGGCGACGGTAAGCAGAGAAAATCAAATGAGAAGTCTTGTCAGTGAACACCCACACGGGCACTATAAGGAGATGGTAAGAAATGAAATGAAAACGCCAGCTTGTGAAAACCCGCAAAGGGCGCCCATGATCGAAAATGAGATCCTCACAACCACCGTCATCAACAGAGTCCTAGCAAGGTTCCTCGGTATTCAAAGCAAAGTTGTTATAAATTTTTGGGAGTCAGACGGTTTACACAGATCAGGCATCCAGTACAAAAGGCATGTCATGTTCATTGAAGTCCGCATGTACTCCGGATAAGTCCTTCTCTCCTTTCCCCGAAAGGGACACGTCTAGTTTTAAACTCTCTCTCCATTCAATTATTTGTTTCTCTTTGAATCCCTTTTGGTCTAACACTGTTCCAAAACCAAGACAAAGAAAGATTGGCAAGACTGATTTACAGGGCTTTCGTTTGATACACGCTAATGTGCAAAAGGCACCCAGCCTCAGCAGGTGCATCAAGTCGACCTCGACTGGCCATGGCGGCCGATGCTCAGGAATCAAAACTCTTGGAAGGAGAAAATCAAATTAAAGCGCCTATAAAGGCAATTGAAGTTGAAAGGGTTGAGTGTCACATGGCTAATCGCCCCAGCAAAGTCGAAGAAACCAAGGTACCCCCAAATGCTCTAAAATTGAAGTCGGAAGAAAGAAGACAGAAAAGAAAGGCCTACAAAGGCAAAATAAAGTTGGAAAGGTTAAGTCCCACGCGACTAGCCATTGCAGTTAGGTTTGAGGATCAAAAATCCTTGATGCTCCAAAAAAAAAACAATTGATTGAGCTTGAACTACGTTTGAGTTGATTCCGAAAGGATACGTAGGCAGCCTCTCTCTAAGGTTCAGTCACACCACCAATAAAATCACATTTACCCTGAAATTGAAACCGGGGCACGTCAAACGGTTTAAAAGTTGTAGTATCATCTACCTCTCTTTACCAAGCACAACCCTTCAGATCAATTACCAAAGGTAGCGGGAAGCCAAGAAACGTCACGAATGGAGACCGGCACACTCTAAATTGAGAGAAATAAAATGAGAGAGTCTCGACGGTGAAAACCTACGGGCACCGCGAGGTGACGGGAGTAGAGAAACCAAAATGAGAGAGCTTGTTTAGTAAAAAACTCGCAAAGAATGCTATCAAGCGACGACAGGAAGAGAAATGAGAGAGGTCGACTAGCGAAAACCCGCAAAGGGCGCTGTTGGCCTAAAAGATGACTCCGCCCCAGGAAGTCTCGGCAAAATTCCATCGGTTTGAAACACAGACCCATTTTGGTTCGGAAGGAAATGCAAGTTCATTGAAGGTCAGGCGTCCAGTCCAAAGAGCATGTCATGTCCATTTAAAGTCAGCATTGTCTTCCTCAGATAAGTCTTTTTCGTCCTGAAAGGGACACTTCTTTTCTGAAGTTTGCTTTCTCCTTTCTTTGTTTTTCTTCGATTCCCTCTCATTTTTTAACCCTGAGTTCCAGAAATACCGGAAAGGATAGGTGGCAGGTTTGGTTTCACGAAGGAAAACGCCTCGTTTCGTTGGTACGTTTGTCCAAACCTGATGAATCATGATGTTTGACTGCATTTAAAAAAAAAAAAAAAAGAGAGAGAGAGAAATTTCCCAGCAAGTCTGCCTTGTACAAATCCCCACAGAACTTCCCTTGTACAAATCCCCACAGAACTTCCCTTTGTACAAATCCCCACAGAGTCTCCCTTTGTAAAAATTCCCCAGCGAGCTTTCCCAACAAATCCTTGCAAGTCCGCTTTGCAACAAATCCCCGGCAAGTCCGCCTTGTACAAATCCCCACAGAGTATCCCCAGTAAAATCCCCGTTGAGGATCTCCAAGCAAAACGGGACACAAAAAGAGCCTTACAAGGCAAATCATCACGGAATTTGGAAATACAAGCCTGAGCAGTCCAAAAGGGTTTCGCCATTTGAATCCAATCAATGGCAGGATTTCTCAAAAGAAATAAGGACGCAACAAAGCAATGGGAACAATCAAGGTCACTGAACCAACCGCCATTTCCGAACTAACAATTGTTCTTTGTTTGAGAAGTTGAAACAGGTATAATCCAAGACAACCGTGCAAGAAGCAGGTGTCACCCAAAGAAGAAGGTACATCAGTACAAGAAACAGTTTGGCAATAAGGAATTTACTAGAAAGGTAAGTTTCCAAGTGATTCTCTTTTATCTTCTACTAAAACAAGAAAATTCAAAAAAAAGGTCAGTTAGTATCCTCGAACTTTGTCCCCAGCCAGTCAGCATTAGGGTTTTAAACCCTAAACTGAACTTTTCCATTTAGTTAGCATTAGGGTTTTAAACCCTAAACTGAGCTTTTTCCATTTAGTCAGCATTAGGGTTTTAAACCCTAAACCGAACTTTTTCCATTCAGTCAGCATTAGGGTTTTAAACCCTAAACTGAACTCTTTCCATTCAGTCAGCATTAGGGTTTTAAACCCTAAACTGAACTCTTTCCTTTAGTCAGCATTAGGGGTTTAAACCCTAAACTGAACTTTTTTCATTTAGTCAGCATTAGGGTTTTAAACCCTAAACTGAACTCTTTCCATTCAGTCAGCATTAGGGTTTTAAACCTTAAACTGAACTTTTTCCATTTAGTCAGCATTAGGGTTTTAAACCCTAAACTGAACTTTTTCCATTCAGTCAGCATTAGGGTTTTAAACCCTAAACTGAACTCTTTCCATTCAGTCAGCATTAGGGTTTTAAACCCTAATTGAACTTTTTCCATTTAGTCAGCATTAGGGTTTTAAACCCTAAACTGAACTCTTTCCATTCAGTCAGCATTAGGGTTTTAAACCCTAAACTGAACTCTTTCCTTTAGTCAGCATTAGGGTTTTAAACCCTAAACTGAACTCTTTCCATTCAGTCAGCATTAGGGTTTTAAACCCTAAACTGAACTCTTTCCTTTAGTCAGCATTAGGGTTTTAAACCCTAAACTGAACTTTTTCCATTTAGTCAGCATTAGGGTTTTAAACCCTAAACTGAACTCTTTCCATTCGGTCAGCATTAGGGTTTTAAACCCTAAACTGAACTCTTTCCTTTAGTCAGCATTAGTGTTTTAAACCCTAAACTGAACTTTTTCCATTCAGTCAGCATTAGGGTTTTAAACCCTAAACTGAACTCTTTCCTTTAGTAAGAATTAGGGTTTTAAACCCTAAACTGAACTTTTCCATTTAGTCAGCATTAGGGTTTTAAACCCTAAACTGAACTTTTTCCATTTAGTCAGCATTAGGGTTTTAAACCCTAAACTGAACTCTTTCCATTCAGTCAGCATTAGGGTTTTAAACCCTAAACTGAACTCTTTCCTTTAGTCAGCATTAGGGTTTTAAACCCTAAACTGAACTTTTTCTGTTGAGTCAGCATTAGGGTTTTAAACCCTAAACTGAACTTTTTCCATTTAGTCAGCATTAGGGTTTTAAACCCTAAACTGAATTTTTCCATTCAGTCAGCATTAGGGTTTTAAACTCTAAACTGAACTTTTCCTTTAGTCAGCATTAGGGTTTTAAACCCTAAAATGAACTTTTTCCATGTAGTCAGCATTAGGGTTTTAAACCCTAAACTGAACTCTTTTCCATTCAGTCAGTATTAGGGTTTTAAACCCTAAACTGAACTTTTCCTCTAGTCAACATTAGGGTTTTAAATCCTAAACTGAACTTTTCCTTTAGTCATCATTAGGGTTTAAACCCTAAACTGAACTCTTTTCCATTCAGTCAGCATTAGGGTTTTAAACCCTAAACTGAACTTTTCCTTTAGTCAGCATTAGGGTTTTAAACCCTAAACTGAACTTTTTCCTTTAGTCAACATTAGGGTTTTAAACCCTAAACTGAACTTTTCCTTTAGTCAGCATTAGGGTTTTAAACCCTAAACTGAACTTTTTCCTTTAGTCAGCATTAGGGTTTTAAACCCTAAACTGAACTTTTTTTATGTAGTCAGCATTAGGGTTTTAAACCCTAAACTGAACTCTTTTCCATTCAGTCAGCATTAGGGTTTAAACCCTAAACTGAACTTTTTCTTTAGTCAGCATTAGGGTTTTAAACCCTAAACTGAACTTTTTCCATGTAGTCAGCATTAGGGTTTTAAACTCTAAACTGAACTCTTTCCCATTCAGTCAGTATTAGGGTTTTAAACCCTAAATTGAACTTTTCCTTTAGTCAGCATTAGGGTTTTAAAACCCTAAAGTGAACTTTTCCATTCAGTCAGCATTAGGGTTTTAAACCCTAAACTGAACTTTTCCTTTAGTCAGCATTAGGGTTTTAAACCCTAAACTGAACTTTTTCCATGTAGTCAGCATTAGGGTTTTAAACCCTAAACTGAACTTTTTCCATGTAGTCAGTATTAGGGTTTTAAACCTAAAACTGAACTTTTTCCAGCCAGTCAGCATTAGGGTTTTAAACCCTAAACTGAACTTTTCCATTTAGTTAGCATTAGGGTTTTAAACCCTAAACTGAGCTTTTTCCATTTAGTCAGCATTAGGGTTTTAAACCCTAAACCGAACTTTTTCCATTCAGTCAGCATTAGGGTTTTAAACCCTAAACTGAACTCTTTCCATTCAGTCAGCATTAGGGTTTTAAACCCTAAACTGAACTCTTTCCTTTAGTCAGCATTAGGGGTTTAAACCCTAAACTGAACTTTTTTCATTTAGTCAGCATTAGGGTTTTAAACCCTAAACTGAACTCTTTCCATTCAGTCAGCATTAGGGTTTTAAACCCTAAACTGAACTTTTTCCATTCAGTCAGCATTAGGGTTTTAAACCCTAAACTGAACTCTTTCCATTCAGTCAGCATTAGGGTTTTAAACCCTAATTGAACTTTTTCCATTTAGTCAGCATTAGGGTTTTAAACCCTAAACTGAACTCTTTCCATTCAGTCAGCATTAGGGTTTTAAACCCTAAACTGAACTCTTTCCTTTAGTCAGCATTAGGGTTTTAAACCCTAAACTGAACTCTTTCCATTCAGTCAGCATTAGGGTTTTAAACCCTAAACTGAACTCTTTCCTTTAGTCAGCATTAGGGTTTTAAACCCTAAACTGAACTTTTTCCATTTAGTCAGCATTAGGGTTTTAAACCCTAAACTGAACTCTTTCCATTCAGTCAGCATTAGGGTTTTAAACCCTAAACTGAACTCTTTCCTTTAGTCGGCATTAGTGTTTTAAACCCTAAACTGAACTTTTTCCATTCAGTCAGCATTAGGGTTTTAAACCCTAAACTGAACTCTTTCCTTTAGTCAGAATTAGGGTTTTAAACCCTAAACTGAACTTTTTCCATTTAGTCAGCATTAGGGTTTTAAACCCTAAACTGAACTTTTTCCATTTAGTCAGCATTAGGGTTTTAAACCCTAAACTGAACTCTTTCCATTCAGTCAGCATTAGGGTTTTAAACCCTAAACTGAACTCTTTCCTTTAGTCAGCATTAGGGTTTTAAACCCTAAACTGAACTTTTTCTGTTGAGTCAGCATTAGGGTTTTAAACCCTAAACTGAACTTTTTCCATTTAGTCAGCATTAGGGTTTTAAACCCTAAACTGAATTTTTGCGTTCAGTCAGCATTAGGGTTTTAAACCCTAAACTGAACTTTTCCTTTAGTCAGCATTAGGGTTTTAAACCCTAAACTGAACTCTTTTCCATTCAGTCAGTATTAGGGTTTTAAACCCTAAACTGAACTTTTCCTCTAGTCAACATTAGGGTTTTAAACCCTAAACTGAACTTTTCCTTTAGTCAGCATTAGGGTTTTAAACCCTAAACTGAACTCTTTTCCATTCAGTCAGCATTAGGGTTTTAAACCCTAAACTGAACTTTTCCTTTAGTCAGCATTAGGGTTTTAAACCCTAAACTGAACTTTTTCCTTTAGTCAGCATTAGGGTTTTAAACCCTAAACTGAACTTTTCCTTTAGTCAGCATTAGGGTTTTAAACCCTAAACTAAACTTTTTTCCTTTAGTCAGCATTAGGGTTTTAAACCCTAAACTGAACTTTTTTTATGTAGTCAGCATTAGGGTTTTAAACCCTAAACTGAACTCTTTTCCATTCAGTCAGCATTAGGGTTTAAACCCTAAACTGAACTTTTTCTTTAGTCAGCATTAGGGTTTTAAACCCTAAACTGAACTTTTTCCATGTAGTCAGCATTAGGGTTTTAAACTCTAAACTGAACTCTTTCCCATTCAAGTCAGTATTAGGGTTTTAAACCCTAAATTGAACTTTTCCTTTAGTCAGCATTAGGGTTTTAAAACCCTAAAGTGAACTTTTCCATTCAGTCAGCATTAGGGTTTTAAACCCTAAACTGAACTTTTCCTTTAGTCAGCATTAGGGTTTTAAACCCTAAACTGAACTTTTTCCATGTAGTCAGCATTAGGGTTTTAAACCCTAAACTGAACTTTTTCCATGTAGTCAGTATTAGGGTTTTAAACCTAAAACTGAACTTTTTCCAGCCAGTCAGCATTAGGGTTTTAAACCCTAAACTGAACTTTTCCATTTAGTTAGTATTAGGGTTTTAAACCCTAAACTGAGCTTTTTCCATTTAGTCAGCATTAGGGTTTTAAACCCTAAACCGAACTTTTTCCATTCAGTCAGCATTAGGGTTTTAAACCCTAAACTGAACTCTTTCCATTCAGTCAGCATTAGGGTTTTAAACCCTAAACTGAACTCTTTCCTTTAGTCGGCATTAGTGTTTTAAACCCTAAACTGAACTTTTTCCATTCAGTCAGCATTAGGGTTTTAAACCCTAAACTAACTCTTTCCTTTAGTCAGAATTAGGGTTTTAAACCCTAAACTGAACTTTTTCCATTTAGTCAGCATTAGGGTTTTAAACCCTAAACTGAACTTTTTCCATTTAGTCAGCATTAGGGTTTTAAACCCTAAACTGAACTCTTTCCATTCAGTCAGCATTAGGGTTTTAAACCCTAAACTGAACTCTTTACTTTAGTCAGCATTAGGGTTTTAAACCTTAAACTGAACTTTTTCTGTTGAGTCAGCATTAGGGTTTTAAATCCTAAACTGAACTTTTTCCATTTAGTCAGCATTAGGGTTTTAAACCCTAAACTGAATTTTTGCATTCAGTCAGCATTAGGGTTTTAAACCCTAAACTGAACTTTTCCTTTAGTCAGCATTAGGGTTTTAAACCCTAAACTGAACTCTTTTCCATTCAGTCAGTATTAGGGTTTTAAACCCTAAACTGAACTTTTCCTCTAGTCAACATTAGGGTTTTAAACCCTAAACTAAACTTTTCCTTTAGTCAGCATTAGGGTTTTAAACCCTAAACTGAACTCTTTTCCATTCAGTCAGCATTAGGGTTTTAAACCCTAAACTGAACTTTTCCTTTAGTCAGCATTAGGGTTTTAAACCCTAAACTGAACTTTTTCCTTTAGTCAACATTAGGGTTTTAAACCCTAAACTGAACTTTTCCTTTAGTCAGCATTAGGGTTTTAAACCCTAAACTGAACTTTTTCCTTTAGTCAGCATTAGGGTTTTAAACCCTAAACTGAACTCTTTTCCATTCAGTCAGCATTAGGGTTTTAAACCCTAAACTGAACTTTTCCTTTAGTCAGCATTAGGGTTTTAAACCCTAAACTGAACTTTTTCCTTTAGTCAACATTAGGGTTTTAAACCCTAAACTGAACTTTTCCTTTAGTCAGCATTAGGGTTTTAAACCCTAAACTAAACTTTTTTCCTTTAGTCAGCATTAGGGTTTTAAACCCTAAACTGAACTTTTTTTATGTAGTCAGCATTAGGGTTTTAAACCCTAAACTGAACTCTTTTCCATTCAGTCAGCATTAGGGTTTAAACCCTAAACTGAACTTTTTCTTTAGTCAGCATTAGGGTTTTAAACCCTAAACTGAACTTTTTCCATGTAGTCAGCATTAGGGTTTTAAACTCTAAACTGAACTCTTTCCCATTCAGTCAGTATTAGGGTTTTAAACCCTAAATTGAACTTTTCCTTTAGTCAGCATTAGGGTTTTAAAACCCTAAAGTGAACTTTTCCATTCAGTCAGCATTAGGGTTTTAAACCCTAAACTGAACTTTTCCTTTAGTCAGCATTAGGGTTTTAAACCCTAAACTGAACTTTTTCCATGTAGTCAGCATTAGGGTTTTAAACCCTAAACTGAACTTTTTCCATGTAGTCAGTATTAGGGTTTTAAACCTAAAACTGAACTTTTTCCAGCCAGTCAGCATTAGGGTTTTAAACCCTAAACTGAACTTTTCCATTTAGTTAGCATTAGGGTTTTAAACCCTAAACTGAGCTTTTTCCATTTAGTCAGCATTAGGGTTTCAAACCCTAAACCGAACTTTTTCCATTCAGTCAGCATTAGGGTTTTAAACCCTAAACTGAACTCTTTCCATTCAGTCAGCATTAGGGTTTTAAACCCTAAACTGAACTCTTTCCTTTAGTCAGCATTAGGGGTTTAAACCCTAAACTGAACTTTTTTCATTTAGTCAGCATTAGGGTTTTAAACCCTAAACTGAACTCTTTCCATTCAGTCAGCATTAGGGTTTTAAACCTTAAACTGAACTTTTTCCATTTAGTCAGCATTAGGGTTTTAAACCCTAAACTGAACTTTTTCCATTCAGTCAGCATTAGGGTTTTAAACCCTAAACTGAACTCTTTCCATTCAGTCAGCATTAGGGTTTTAAACCCTAATTGAACTTTTTCCATTTAGTCAGCATTAGGGTTTTAAACCCTAAACTGAACTCTTTCCATTCAGTCAGCATTAGGGTTTTAAACCCTAAACTGAACTCTTTCCTTTAGTCAGCATTAGGGTTTTAAACCCTAAACTGAACTCTTTCCATTCAGTCAGCATTAGGGTTTTAAACCCTAAACTGAACTCTTTCCTTTAGTCAGCATTAGGGTTTTAAACCCTAAACTGAACTTTTTCCATTTAGTCAGCATTAGGGTTTTAAACCCTAAACTGAACTTTTTCCATTCAGTCAGCATTAGGGTTTTAAACCCTAAACTGAACTCTTTCCTTTAGTCAGCATTAGTGTTTTAAACCCTAAACTGAACTTTTTCCATTCAGTCAGCATTAGGGTTTTAAACCCTAAACTGAACTCTTTCCCGCAGTCAGAATTAGGGTTTTAAACCCTAAACTGAACTTTTTCCATTTAGTCAGCATTAGGGTTTTAAACCCTAAACTGAACTTTTTCCATTTAGTCAGCATTAGGGTTTTAAACCCTAAACTGAACTCTTTCCATTCAGTCAGCATTAGGGTTTTAAACCCTAAACTGAACTCTTTCCTTTAGTCAGCATTAGGGTTTTAAACCCTAAACTGAACTTTTTCTGTTGAGTCAGCATTAGGGTTTTAAACCCTAAACTGAACTTTTTCCATTTAGTCAGCATTAGGGTTTTAAACCCTAAACTGAATTTTTCCATTCAGTCAGCATTAGGGTTTTAAACCCTAAACTGAACTTTTCCTTTAGTCAGCATTAGGGTTTTAAACCCTAAAATGAACTTTTTCCATGTAGTCAGCATTAGGGTTTTAAACCCTAAACTGAACTCTTTTCCATTCAGTCAGTATTAGGGTTTTAAACCCTAAACTGAACTTTTCCTCTAGTCAACATTAGGGTTTTAAACCCTAAACTGAACTTTTCCTTTAGTCAGCATTAGGGTTTTAAACCCTAAACTGAACTCTTTTCCATTCAGTCAGCATTAGGGTTTTAAACCCTAAACTGAACTTTTCCTTTAGTCAGCATTAGGGTTTTAAACCCTAAACTGAACTTTTTCCTTTAGTCAGCATTAGGGTTTTAAACCCTAAACTGAACTTTTCCTTTAGTCAGCATTAGGGTTTTAAACCCTAAACTGAACTTTTTTTATGTAGTCAGCATTAGGGTTTTAAACCCTAAACTGAACTCTTTTCCATTCAGTCAGCATTAGGGTTTAAACCCTAAACTGAACTTTTTCTTTAGTCAGCATTAGGGTTTTAAACCCTAAACTGAACTTTTTCCATGTAGTCAGCATTAGGGTTTTAAACTCTAAACTGAACTCTTTCCCATTCAGTCAGTATTAGGGTTTTAAACCCTAAATTGAACTTTTCCTTTAGTCAGCATTAGGGTTTTAAAACCCTAAAGTGAACTTTTCCATTCAGTCAGCATTAGGGTTTTAAACCCTAAACTGAACTTTTCCTTTAGTCAGCATTAGGGTTTTAAACCCTAAACTGAACTTTTTCCATGTAGTCAGCATTAGGGTTTTAAACCCTAAACTGAACTTTTTCCATGTAGTCAGTATTAGGGTTTTAAACCTAAAACTGAACTTTTTCCAGCCAGTCAGCATTAGGGTTTTAAACCCTAAACTGAACTCTTTCCTTTAGTCAGCATTAGGGTTTTAAACCCTAAACTGAACTTTTTCCATTTAGTCAGCATTAGGGTTTTAAACCCTAAACTGAACTTTTCCATTTAGTCAGCATTAGGGTTTTAAACCCTAAACTGAACTCTTTCCTTTAGTCAGCATTAGGGTTTTAAACCCTAAACTGAACTTTTCCATTCAGTCAGCATTAGGGTTTTAAACCCTAAACTGAACTTTTCCTTTAGTCAGCATTAGGGTTTTAAACCCTAAACTGAACTTTTTCCATGTAGTCAGCACTAGGGTTTTAAACCCTAAACTGAACTTTTTCCTTTAGTCAGCATTAGGGTTTTAAACCCTAAACTGAACTTTTTCTTTGGTCAGCATTAGGGTTTTAAACCCTAAACTGAACTTTTTTCATGTAGTTAGCATTAGGGTTTTAAACCCTAAACTGAACTCTTTTCCATTCAGTCAGCATTAGGGTTTTAAACCATAAACTGAACTTTTCCTTTAGTCAGCATTAGGGTTTTAAACCCTAAACTGAACTTTTTCCATGTAGTCAGCATTAGGGTTTTAAACCCTAAACTGAACTCTTTTCCATTCAGTCAGTATTAGGGTTTTAAACCCTAAACTGAACTTTTCCTCTAGTCAGCATTAGGGTTTTAAACCCTAAACTGAATTTTTCCTTTAGTCAGCATTAGGGTTTTAAACCCTAAACTGAACTTTTCCTTTAGTCAGCATTAGGGTTTTAAACCCTAAACTGAACTTTTTCCTTTAGTCAGCATTAGGGTTTTAAACCCTAAACTGAACTTTTCCTTTAGTCAGCATTAGGGTTTTAAACCCTAAACTGAACTTTTTCCTTTAGTCAGCATTAGGGTTTTAAACCCTAAACTGAACTTTTCCTTTGGTCAGCATTAGGGTTTTAAACCCTAAACTGAACTCCTTTCCATTCAGTCAGCATTAGGGTTTTAAACCCTAAACTGAACTCTTCCCTTTAATCAGGATTAGGGTTTTAAACCCTAAACTGAACTCTTCCCTTTAGTCAGCATTAGGGTTTTAAACCCTAAACTGAATTCTTCCATTTAGTCAGCATTAGGGTTTTAAACCCTAAACTGAACTTTTCCCTTTAATCAGGATTAGGGTTTTAAACCCTAAACTGAACTTTTCCTCAGTCAGCATTAGGGCGTCAACCCTAAAACCGAGCTTCTGTCCATCCAGTCAGCATTAGGGCCCCAACCCTAAACTGAACTTTTCCCCAGTTGGTCAACATTAGAGTTTCAACTCTAAACTGAGCTTCTCCCCAGCTAGTCAGCATTAGGGCTCCAACCCTGAACTGAACTATTTCCATTCCGCCAGCCTTAGGGTTCCAACCCTAAACTGAGTATTCTTACCTTGTGGCAATATCGTTGATCCAATTCCTTCATCAATGCTATGAACTTCCTGGCAAATAACTCACGAAATTTTCCTAGTGAAATTGGGGTAGAAAATTTCGTTCGTTTGTTTTTTCCCCGCAGGTCTGACCTCGAGGCGCATGGATCGAGAAGACCCACGAGATGAGCCTCAACCCAGAATAAAAAAAAGAGAAGATGTTCCGAGATGCTTGAAAAAACGAAGGGCGGATCGCTCCGAGTTTCGATCAAGGCCCCAAGTTCTACCACTCCCGTCTCACTCAGTGTCGCAGAAATAAACAGGCACCTACAACTTGCAAGCATCAAGATTCGGATCGAAGTCTACAAGCAAAATCAGCTAAGACCCGAGATCAAGTTACAAAAGAATCATAGATAGGAATCTTGTAACTAGCAAGTGACAGGCATAAATAGTTAGTTTAGTTTCAATTTCCTTTGGTTGTAATAAGGCGGTCAGTAAAGCGGTGGTAGCAACAGCAACAACAGTAACAGCAAGCACTGCAGTCCCACGGTAGTCCCAGCTACCAAAACTTCCCGAACTACATTAACCTGATTCCCCTTTAGCCAGGGATATGTAGGAAACCTTTGAAGCAAAGGTTCGGTTAAATCTTTTTCAAAAAAAAAAATGCTTCACACGGAGTACTCGGATGGCAAAAATCGCTCATTTATCTTTGCGCGAAAACCCTTCGTGTCTTCGGGCAAAGAGGGGCAGCTGTAAGCACGTGATTTTTGCCCTATATGAGAATTACTCCCAAAAATTCAAAATAAAATGATTTTCCTTGGTGTGCAATTTTGTGATATTTTGTGATATTTTGAATAATTATTTGTATTTTTCTGTGCATGTTTATTTGTTAAATTAATAAAAATATACAAAAATATGTCGCATTTTGCATCTAGGATTTAATTCTACAATTGTTAGTAATTAAGTTTGTTTACAAAAAATGAAAATTACAAAAATAGGCATCTTTTGCATTTTTAGCATTTAATGTCCAAATATACAATTTTATGCTTAATTATTACTTAATTATGCGTTAATTGTTATTGGTAGTTAATTTGCGCTTTAATAACTTAATTTAGTTCTTAATAATCATTTAAGTATTTTTATAATTTAGTTTTAGAAAAATAAAAGAAGAAAAGATAACAAAAATACAAAGAAAAATCGGATTGGGCCACTTCTTCAAATTTCAACCCCAGGCCCAAACAATTGTCCAATCTTCCCCACGACCCAGTCCACTTCAGACCGGGTCGACCCGTTCCGCCCCATTAACCCATTAACCCAACACCCACTCTTCATTTTGGCCTAACACAAAGCAAAACACAAAAACAAAAACCCTAAAAAAACAAAAAGAACTCACCCGCCCCCATCCCTTCTCTTCTTCTTCACTTCTTCTCCAAAGCTCCAAGCATACAACCATGGCTGACCTTACCTTATTCTTCGTCTACTCAGAACAACCAACGTCACCACCATCCACGTCGACCTCCCCGTCTGCTTCGCCGCTGCTTCGCCAGAAAACCCTCGGCCAAAATGGAAGGAAAACCCATCGCCATGGATGCCATGTTTTGTGTGTTGCTACTGCTTCATCTTCTTCATCCTGCTCCAGCAGCGTCACTGCTGTTGCTCCGTCATCTCAGAGCTTTGCCATCGTCATCCATGGCGGTGCTGCCTTCCCTCCATTGACGCTGCTTCAAGCTCGAGTTTTCTGCTTGCTGCGTCGACCACCTTCCTCCTCCTCGACGAACAGCTGCTCTTCGTCCAGTTCGAACCAAAAGAACCCATCATGCTACTGCTGTCATTTCCCTCGTCGACCACTCATTTTCATGGCCAAACGACCTCCGTTACTGCATCGTCCTCTTCAAGCTTAGGCATCACCATGGCCAAGCTGTCTTCACGCTACTGTTGCTGCCCTCATCTTCTTCGCGCGAACAAACCAAGCGCACCTCCAGCTGCTTCTGTCTCATCACTACTGTTCCGGCGCCAACTAATTAGGTTCGTATTCATCGTCGTTTGTTCGAACTTTGGTCGAGGCTCGTCGAGTTTGTCGTTGGTTAGTCGATTGTTCGTCGTTTCGATCCGGTTAGTAGATTTTGAGTTTTTATTTTTGTCTGTATTTTGTTTTGATATTTCTCGAATCTAAAATCGGCAAAATGTTTGTTTTGTTCATGTCTATCATTTGAATTAATTTTTTTTTAGTTTGTTCATGTGCTTTGTTAAATTAATTTTTTAGATTTCAAATGAAAGATTAATTAGTTGTTTTTCATGTTTGTATTATTGTTTAAATATTTGTTAGTTTGTTAGATTCAAATTGAAATTTAATTAATTATTTCTTCAATTTGTTTCATGTGTTGTTATGTATTTTCCAGAAATTATTAATGTTGTTTGAATCGTTTTAATCCGTCATGTTTGTTGTTTTTAGTTCATGTTCATCTTTGCTTGAAGTTCATGTTTAATCCAGTGGTTTAATGTGAGTTTTATGTTTGTTTTGATTTGTTGATTTAGTTTGAATAATGTATTTTGTTGTTTGTATTGTTGTATCCTTGCTCATCCATTGATGGTCCAAATTAACCAGGATTGGTTTCCGATATGGTTAATTTATTTCCATTAATTTGGAGTTGTGTTTGTTCATCGTGTTCATGTGATTTGTTGTTGAAGATTGTTGAGAAATTGGTCATCTTGACTATATTTTGGTCAAGTTATGATTAATTGAGTGTTTAGAGCTGATGGGGGTAATTTGGTAAATTGCATTGCATTTGGGGGTAGATTTGTAATTGCAATAAGGTCGGAGGGGTAGTTTGGTAATTGAACATTATTTTGATTCTTTATGTTAAGCATGAGGGACAAAATATAATGGGGTGTGGGTGATATAATTGTTTAACATAATGGGGGACAAAACATAATGTAGTGGAGGAGAATATTGCATTTGTTTATGTAAGCATGGGGGACAAATTGTAATGGGTTGTGGTGGATGTATTTATTTAATGTAGGCATGGGGGATAAAGTTTAAAATAAAGAAAACATTAATAAGTGGGACAAAGCATGCCATTAAGGAATAATTTGGGGTTGGGAATTGAAGACTTGTCTTGCTATATATAGAGTCATTTCTTGACATTAAAGAAGGACTAGACTTAGAGAAAAAACTTAGACTAGAACTTGAAGATTAAGGGGGACTTAGAGATTATTGGGAGAATATTTTTGAGAGTAATACATTCTGGAAAATTTCAAGAGTGTTAGAGAGTAAAAGAGAAAGACAACTTGAACTTCTACTTGAATAAATTTCGTTTGTCTTTTCTCGAGTGTTATTGAAAATCAGTAAATTACTGCATCTTGTATCCGTCTCTCTTCTGTTTTGACTACAATTGCACTTTGGTATTGCTGAGTTTTCAATCCGTCGCTGGGTTATTCTACTGGTTCTTACTGGTCTGTGGTGTTGCTGGACCTGCTGTTGATGTGTTATTATTGCTGCTGACTTCTCCTTCTTTTGTTCTTGTACTGCCATTTCCAGGTACATATTTGTATACTCTCGGATTGAAGAGAAATGAAATATTAATCAGGCTTTGTTCCTGTTGAATCCCTCCTGTTTAGATTTGTGTTTGAATATAATTTTCCTTTCTTGTATAAAAATGTAGTTGATTGATTAAATGAGTAATGATGTCGCATATGTATAACTTCTTCATCTAATAATGTTAGTTTAAATTAATCAAAGAATAGTTAATCTATTTTGATATTATGGTGTGTCAATCTCACGTTTTAGTATTATTGAATAATAGAATATAGAATGAAAGCAGTTTTTCTTTGTACAAACTCGGTCGCAATTTTCCATTCGCATTAGCCGTAAACTAGTAACTAATAAGTTACGTTTTAGCATGTAATTAATTAAGAGATTTTCTTTTATTTTAGAGATGAACTTAATAGAAAATATAGTCACTGTAGGTTTATCCTTTTAAATAAAAATGAGACGAGCCTCGACAAACAAAAATGCACAAGCTGCGGGGCCCTCTAAATGTATATATTAAAATACTTAGAATTCGGGACAGGCCGTTTAGCGAATTTTACGGCCTTCCCAAAATAACAATACGCTAGTTGCTTTAGGCGCACCTTTAATAATTTAACCTTCTTAAACACGGGTGCACATTGATGTGACCCAAATCCAAATCTCAACGGAGTCAAAATGTGTTGACGATCACGGGTGCATTGATTGTGACGTGGTTCGAGATGCATTTTCACGACGTTGCAATTCTATAAAAATAAATGATAATAATAAAAGCGGTTTTAAACTTAATAAAAGCACATAAGTCACAACATGTATTTAAATCAGATATTTAGCCATTATAACAATTTAAGCGACCGTGCTAGAACCACGGGATTCGAGGGTGCCTAACACCTTCCCTCGGGTCAACAGAATTCCTTACTTAGAATTTCTGGTTCGCAGACTTCATTTGGAAAAGTCGAAAATTTCCTCGATTTGGGATTCAAGATAAACTGGTGACTTGGGACACCAAAAACCAAACCTTTCCCAAGTGGCGACTCTGAATCGAATAAATAATCTCATTTCGAATATTGTCACTTAAATTGGAAAAACTCCCTCGCGCATTTTACCCTTCGGGGCGCGCAAAAAGGAGGTGTGACAGCTCTGGCGACTCTGCTGGGGATAAGTTCCCAGAACCACTGGTTCAGGGTTCAAGAATTCGAGCTTAGAATAATTGTTATATTTGGCTTTATTATCGGATATTTATTACATGTTTTAACGTGCTAAATATTGTCTTTTACCGCTTTGATATTATCTGAACTGTATATAAACTAATGCCGAAACCTTTCTCTTCACCTCCGGGGAGAAGCTCGCTGGTCGAGGCTCCCTATTCTGTTAGTGTCAATACCTGAAATAAGAAAGAGGACGGATAAGTTACGAAGCCGGACGACCTTTTGGTTCCCGGTAAGTTGCCCCTCCTCGACTCGAGTTGTCCGCTCGAGTACACAGTCTAGAACATCTACCCAGGTTATAAACCTAGTATAACGAAACCTCATGCCGGATCCCTAGTAGGAACGCTTATCTGCATCATGTTGCATTTGACATAGGGGACTCAACACAGGGGTTGGGTCCGTCTAGGACAGGCAACCTGGAATGAAAAGACCATCCTGCTGCATCCCGTTTGTTCTGCGCATCTATTTGCTTCAGATCTGCATGTTGACCGGTTTCCGAAAAATTTTCAAAAAAAAGAATAGCAGGGTAGGGAGATAATTACTTATTCTTTTGGAAAAAAAAACCAATGTCCAAGTAATGTCAAAACCTCACCGGAATTTTCTTTAAAAAAATATATATAAAAAAAATGAAAACAAAGCTTGTCTTTCAGTTTGACTATTCCTTTTAATCACTTTCAAAATCCAAAATATATATATAAATAAAAAAAAAATCAAAAAATTTATTGTTTCATTTGTAGTACCTCTTTAAAAGATTTTCGAAATTTCAAAAAAAAAATGAAAAAAGGGAAGTTTAAAATGTATAAGTATTTCCTTGGTCTCTTTTCAAAAAATAAATAATAAAAAAAACATATAACAAAATTCCAGAAAAAAATAGTTATTCTTCTTTTCTTTAAAGGATTTTATTTTTGTTTCCCCTATTTTGATCCGATCGAACTACGCGGGTCTGATTCTCACCGGATGTGAGATACGTAGGCAAACCTCATCGGTTTCGACCCCAATTTTAAAAAAATATTCAAAAATATTTTCCTTTAGTTCCTTCTTTATAAATATTTCCTTATAAAATGCAAAAAATAAATAAAAAATAATATAGAAGTTTTCTTTAAACTCAAATAAAAAAAAATAGTTTCCTTCTTTCTGAAGTCTTTCATACGAAAAATGAAATAAGAATTAAAAATCAGCAACAAAAATCCAAAAATACTCTTTTCTTTTTTAGTCTTTCTTTTGTAAATGTCCATAAAAAATAAATATTTGAAAAATTAATTCCAAAAAAATATTTTCGCTCTTCTTTAGAAGTGCTTTTGTAAATAAATAAAAACTCAGAAATTCCAAATCATTTTCTTAAAAGTCCCTCTTTCAAAATTTAAGAGGCAACATCATAAATCAAAAAATATATTCTTTCTTCCGTCGAAAAAGGTGAAACAAATGAAAAATCAACCAAACACATTTTTTTTAAATTATATATATATATATATATATATATATATATATATATATATATATATATATATATATATATATATATATATATATATATATATATATTCCCCAAAGTTCAAGTCAAAAGCAAATAACTTTTTTAGAAGTCTTTCTTTAAAAAATAAAACAAAAATCAAAATAAAAAAAAATATCTTCTTTCTTCTTTTAAAGCATTTCTTTCGAAAATTCCAAAAAAAAAAGAGAGTTAGTTTACTTACTCCATTCACGATCGCCCGAACTACGCGGGTTTGATTCTCACCGGGTGTGAGATACGTAGGCAACCCTCATCGGGTCCAACCCCACCTTTTGCTAAAATAGCCAAAATCAATAAATAAATAAAAACGTGTCAAATTTTAAATTTTGCCATAAATAAGTTGGGTGGTGTCCAACCTTCCCTTTTGCTAAAAATAGCCAAAAATATATGTCAAATTTTAAATCTGTCATAAATAAGTCAGGTGATGTTGTTTTGTCATAAATAGCCGAATGTTCCCGAAAGGGACGCCGGAAGGCTGACTTTGCATAAACAGCCACCTTTGGGTCATTTTTTAAGGTTTGGTCCAGTTGACCCACACAGCCTTAAAATCTTCGTCACCGAGGCGTTGAAAGGCCGTGTTGGCAATATTGAGTTTTCTAATTTGAAAAACGATAAAAAGAGTCATAAATAAGTCAGGTGATGCTGTTTTGTCATAAATAGCCGAATGTTCCCGAAAGTGACGCCGGAAGGCTGACTTTGCATAAACAGCCACCTTTGGGTCATTTTTTAAGGTTTGGTCCAGTTGACCCACACAGCCTTAAAATCTTCGTCACCGAGGCGTTGAAAGGCCGTGTTGGCAATATTGAGTTTTCTAATTTAAAAAAATGATAAAAAGAGTCATAAATAAGTCAGGTGATGCTGTTTTGTCATAAATAGCCGAATGTTCCCGAAAGGGACGTCGGAAGGTTGACTTTGCATAAACAGCCACTTTTGGGTCTTGTTTAGTATTTTTTGTCCAGTAGACCCACACAGCCTTAAAAACCTTCGCCCCGAGGCGCTGAAGGGCCGTGTTTGCAACACCAGGTTTTTATTGTAATTTGAAAAAAAACAAACAAAAAAAAACGAAGAGTCAGCGGTCGGGTGAATACCGTTTGAATTTAGTCATAATAAGCCGAGCCAGCTTCGGTCACGTCTTAAACCGTTCTTGCCGAAGTAGCCTTAGAGTGTCTTTCAGTTGTCGAAAGGTTATTTTCGTAAAAGAACGGACAAGTTTGTAAAATGATCCTCCCCGGCCTCAAAATTCATGTGAAATTTGGAAGGGGCCACGTTTGCAAAAAAATAACCGTTCGGTTGCATTTTGTGAGTGTTGAAACCCAATTTTTTATTATGAAGAAAAAAAATGTTTCATTACTTTTACCTTTCATTTGGCCCGAACTACGCAAGATCTGATTCATGCGGGGTCATGATACGTAGGCAATCTCCATCGGATTCGATCATAGCTATAAAATAAATTGAGAAAAAAAAAACAAACTGAAAGAAAAGGAAAAAGAAAATCGAGTGAAAAAGAAAATAGAAAAAAAAACAAAAAGGAAAAAAGAAAAAAAAAGAGTGTAAAAAATAAAAGAGCAGCAAAAACAAGATCAAGAGGGACTAAAGAGAGGCAAGAATAAAAGAAAAGAGGTACATAGTGAAGAGGGCTAGTTTAGGGTCGGGATGAAACATGCAACTCGTTCAAACACATGGTAAAAGCGTTTAACTGTTTAGGTGCATTGCATCCCATCTTGCGATTTCCTATATGTTAAATGCTTCAAAACTAACAAGGTTGTGTGTGTGAGTAAATTAGCCAGGTTCTGTTCAGGTGATTGGTTTTGTTGGTATGCAGTGATGAGCAGCCTTGCACGCGGCCACAACATTATACACAAAACTGAGCTCCACCTCCCAGAAACGCCCATCCTTACCAAGCTCCATATAGTCCCCCAATCAAATGTTCATCAGTACAATCCTCACCCAAGAGAGTCTTTCAAAAGGAATCAGTTCACCTCTATTGGTGAATCATACTCAGGCTTGTTCCAAAAGCTAGTCAGGCGAAGTCTGCTGCAGCCAGTGGCCCCAAATCGGCCAAACACCGAGTCACCCCTCCCCGCATCGAGCTGATACTAGATGTGAATACCACTCTGGAGCAGTGGGGCACGGTACAAAGGACTGTTGGTCATTGGACCCTCAAAATGGTAGTTGAAGACTTGATTGAAGCTGAAAGAATCGTTCCCCGGGACGAAAAGGTTCCTAATATGATGAACATTCCCCTTCCTACTGTCACAAATGGGCCAATAGACGGAATGATCTGTGAAGCTGAGGAATTTGATCCGGCACTGAAGGCTATTGCAGCCATTGCCGAGACAGAAGAAAAGCCAAAAATGATTGTCAAGCCTGAAAGTTCCCCATCAGACGGGAGGCTCGGTAGCCTGTCTTGCTATCCTTTCTGCATCTGGATTATCTCAGGGTGTGATCCAGATGTTTTACTTTATTGTCTTACTTTTCTATCTATAAAAATTAAAAAAAACAAAACAAAAAAAAGAAAATCAAATGAAATTGATATTTCATTTTCCCGGAATGTCTCTTTTCTTAAATCTTGTCAATTTTCTCATTCTCTTTTAGTTCTGTTAAATGCAGATTTCAATAATATGACATGCTTGCGGACTTCATGCCCGGATCTTAAAACTCTGTCAGACCTCGAAATAATGAATCAAGAATTGGGTCGCCATGAAGAATAGCTTAAGGAAACAAGACAAAGAGTTGGAACAACTGAAGGAAAATTGATTCCCGAAATTGGAAAGGTCCATACATTACAACAAGAGTACTGCCAGAAAGAGTGCGTTGTACTTGGGACACATCGAAGGAAGTGTCCTTGAAATAACTGTCAATACAAATGCAGTCAAAAGGTACTATGTTGGATCCTTTATATAATAAAATCTTGTCCGTTTGAGATGACGAAGACTTTCATTCTCGCTACCCAAACACTATCAACCCTTTGCAAAACCCATTTGAGCTGGTTACTCTTCTTTGATTACCCTCTTTGGAACCGGAAAATATTATTGAAAATAAAATGAAAAAGAAAAATGAAAAAAGAAGAAGAAAGAATTTAAAAAATAAGAAAATATATATACAAAAAAAAAGCCAAAAACAAAAGTGGTCTGAACTACGTCTGACTTGATTCCGAAAGGATACGTAGGCAACCTCTCCTTGGGGTTCAGTCACACCAAAACAAAAATCCAAGAAATCCCCCAAAAGTGAAACTGGGGCAGAAGTTATAACGATTCGGCAATGATCCCGCCCAAAAGGTTCCAAAGTTGTAGTTCAACCCAAATTCTTTTTACCCCAAACCTTGTTTAAGTCCTTCTGATCAATCGGCAAAGCGGTTCAAAATTGGAGGATGGAGTTATTTGGACCTGATACAACAAAATGAGAAGAATAAAATGAGAGAGTCTTATTGGTGAAAACCCACACGGGCACCGTAAGGCGACGGTAAGCAGAGAAAATCAAATGAGAAGTCTTGTCAGTGAACACCCACACGGGCACTATAAGGAGATGGTAAGAAATGAAATGAAAACGCCAGCTCGTGAAAACCTGCAAAGGGCGCCCATGATCGAAAATGAGATCCTCACAACCACCGTCATCAACAGAGTCCTAGCAAGGTTCCTCGGTATTCAAAGCAAAGTTGTGATAAATTTTTGGGAGTCAGATGGTTTACACAGATCAGGCATCCAGTCCAAAAGGCATGTCATGTTTATTGAAGTCCGCATGTACTCCGGATAAGTCTTTCTCTCCTTTCCCCGAAAGGGACACTTCTAGTTTTAAACTCTCTCCATTCAATTATTTGTTTCTCTTTGAATCCCTTTTGGTCTAACACTGTTCCAAAACCAAGACAAAGAAAGATTGGCAAGACTGATTTACAGGACTTTCATCTGATACACGCTAATGTGCAAAAGGCACCCAGCCTCAGCAGGTGCATCAAGTCGACCTCGACTGGCCATGGCGGCCGATGCTCAGGAATCAAAACTCTTGGAAGGAGAAAATCAAATTAAAGCGCCTATAAAGGAAATTGAAGTTGAAAGGGTTGAGTGTCACATGGCTAATCGCCCCAGCAAAGTAGAAGAAACCATGGTACCCCCAAATGCTCAAAAATTGAAGTTGGAAGAAAGAAGACAGAAAAGAAAGGCCTACAAAGGCAAAATAAAGTTGGAAAGGTTAAGTCCCACGCGACTAGCCATTGCAGTTAGGTTTGAGGATCAAAAATCCCTGATGCTCCGAAAAAAAGAAAAAAAAAACAACAATTGATTGAGCCTGAACTACGTTTGACTTGATTCCGAAAGGATACGTAGGCAGCCTCTCTCTGAGGTTCAGTCACACCACCAATAAAATCCCATTTACCCTGAAATTGAAACCGGGGCACGTCAAACGGTTTAAAAGTCGTAGTATCATCTACCTCTCTTTACCAAGCACAACCCTTCAGATCAATTACCAAAGGTAGCAGGAAGCCAAGAAACGTCACGAATGGAGACCGGCACACTCTAAATTGAGAGAAATAAATTCAGAGAGTCTCGACGGTGAAAACCTACGGGCACCGCGAGGCGACGGGAGTAGAGAAACCAAAATGAGAGAGCTTGTTTAGTAAAAAACTCGCAAAGAATGCTATCAAGCGACGACAGGAAGAGAAATGAGAGAGGTCGACTAGTGAAAACCCGCAAAGGGCGCTGTTGGCCTAAAAGATGACTCTGCCCCAGGAAGTCTTGGCAAAATTCCATTGGTTTGAAACACAGACCCATTTTGGTTCGGAAGGAAATGCAAGTTCATTGAAGGTCAGGCGTCCAGTCCAAAGAGCATGTCATGTCCATTTAAAGTCAGCATTTTCTTCCTCAGATAAGTCTTTTTCGTCCCGAAAGGGACACTTCTTTTCTGAAGTTTGCTTTCTCCTTTCTTTGTTTTTCTTCGATTCCCTCTCATTTTTTAACCCTGAGTTCCAGAAATACCGGAAAGGATAGGTGGCAGGTTTGGTTTCACGAAGGAAAACGCCTCGTTTCGTTGGTACGTTTGTCCAAACCTGATGAATCATGATGTTTGACTGCATTTAAAAAAAAAAAAAAGAGAGAGAGAAATTTCCCAGCAAGTCTGCCTTGTACAAATCCCCACAGAACTTCCCTTGTACAAATCCCCACAGAACTTCCCTTTGTACAAATCCCCACAGAGCCTCCCTTTGTAAAAATTCCCCAGCGAGCTTTCCCAACAAATCCTTGCAAGTCCGCTTTGCAACAAATCCCCGGCAACTCCGCCTTGTACAAATCCCCACAGAGTATCCCCAGTAAAATCCCCGTTGAGGATCTCCAAGCAAAACGGGACACAAAAAGAGCCTTACAAGGCAAATCATCACGGAATTTGGAAATACAAGCCTGAGCAGTCCAAAAGGGTTTCGCCATTTGAATCCAATCAATGGCAGGATTTCTCAAAAGAAATAAGGACGCAACAAAGCAATGGGAACAATCAAGGTCACCGAACCAACCGCCATTTCCGAACTAATAATTGTTCTTTGTTTGAGAAGTTGAAACAGGTATAATCCAAGACAACCGTGCAAGAAGCAGGTGTCACCCAAAGAAGAAGGTACATCAGTACAAGAAACAGTTTGGCAATAAGGAATTCACTAGAAAGGTAAGTTTCCAAGTGATTCTCTTTTATCTTCTACTAAAACAAGAAAATTCAAAAAAAGAGGTCAGTTAGTATCCTCGAACTTTGTCCCCAGCCAGTCAGCATTAGGGTTTTAAACCCTAAACTGAACTTTTTCCATTCAGTCAGCATTAGGGTTTTAAACCCTAAACTGAACTTTTTCCATGTAGTCAGCATTAGGGTTTTAAACTCTAAACTGAACTCTTTCCCATTCAGTCAGTATTAGGGTTTTAAACCCTAAACTGAACTTTTCCTTTAGTCAGCATTAGGGTTTTAAAACCCTAAACTGAACTTTTCCATTCAGTCAGCATTAGGGTTTTAAACCCTAAACCGAACTTTTCCTTTAGTTAGCATTAGGGTTTTAAACCCTAAACTGAACTTTTTCCATGTAGTCAGCATTAGGGTTTTAAACCCTAAACTGAACTTTTTCCATGTAGTCAGTATTAGGGTTTTAAACCCTAAACTGAACTTTTCCTTTAGTCAGCATTAGGGTTTTAAAACCCTAAACTGAACTTTTCCATTCAGTCAGCATTAGGGTTTTAAACCCTAAACTGAACTCTTTTCATTCAGTCAGCATTAGGGTTTTAAACCCTAAACTGAACTTTTTCCATGTAGTCAGCATTAGGGTTTTAAACCCTAAACTGAACTTTTTCCATTCAGTCAGCATTAGGGTTTTAAACCCTAAACTGAACTTTTCCATTCAGTCAGCATTAGGGTTTTAAACCCTAAACTGAACTTTTTCCATGTAGTCAACATTAGGGTTTTAAACCCTAAACTGAACTCTTTCCATTCAGTCAGCATTAGTGTTTTAAACCCTAAACTGAACTCTTTCCTTTAGTCAGGATTAGGGTTTTAAACCCTAAACTGAACTTTTTCTCTTTAGCTAAACTGAACTTTTTCCATTTAGTCAGCATTAGGGTTTTAAACCCTAAACTGAACTTTTCCATTCAGTAAGCATTAGGTTTTTAAACCCTAAACTAAACTTTTCCTTTAGTGAGCATTAGGGTTTTAAACCCTAACTGAACTTTTTCCATGTAGTCAGCATTAGGATTTTAAACCCTAAACTGAACTCTTTTCCATTCAGTCAGTATTAGGGTTTTAAACCCTAAACTGAACTTTTCCTTTAGTCAGCATTAGGGTTTTAAACCCTAAACTGAACTTTTTCCATGTAGTCAGCATTAGAGTTTTAAACCCTAAACTGAACTTTTTCCATTCAGTCAGTATTAGGGTTTTAAACCCTAAACTGAACTTTTCCTTAAGTCAGCATTAGGGTTTTAAAACCCTAAACTAAACTTTTCCATTCAGTCAGCATTAGGGTTTTAAACCCTAAACTGAACTCTTTTCATTCAGTCAGCATTAGGGTTTTAAACCCTAAACTGAACTTTTTCCATGTAGTCAGCATTAGGGTTTTAAACCCTAAACTGAACTTTTTCCATTCAGTCAGCATTAGGGTTTTAAACCCTAAACTGAACTTTTCCATTCAGTCAGCATTAGGGTTTTAAACCCTAAACTGAACTTTTTCCATGTAGTCAGCATTAGGGTTTTAAACCCTAAACTGAACTTTTTCCATGTAGTCAGCATTAGGGTTTTAAACCCTAAACTGAACTCTTTCCATTCAGTCAGCATTAGTGTTTTAAACCCTAAACTGAACTCTTTCCTTTAGTCAGGATTAGGGTTTTAAACCCTAAACTGAACTTTTTCTCTTTAGCTAAAATGAACTTTTTCCATTTAGTCAGCATTAGGGTTTTAAACCCTAAACTGAACTTTTCCATTCAGTAAGCATTAGGTTTTTAAACCCTAAACTGAACTTTTCCTTTAGTCAGCATTAGGGTTTTAAACCCTAAACTGAACTTTTTCCATGTAGTCAGCATTAGGGTTTTAAACCCTAAACTGAACTCTTTTCCATTCAGTCAGTATTAGGGTTTTAAACCCTAAACTGAACTTTTCCTTTAGTCAGTATTAGGGTTTTAAACCCTAAACTGAACTCTTTTCCATTCAGTCAGCATTAGGGTTTTAAACCCTAAACTGAACTTTTCCTTTAGTCAGCATTAGGGTTTTAAACCCTAAACTGAACTTTTTCCTTTAGTCAGCATTAGGGTTTTAAACCCTAAACTGAACTTTTCCATTCAGTCAGCATTAGGGTTTTAAACCCTAAACTGAACTTTTTCCTTTAGTCAGCATTAGGGTTTTAAACCCTAAACTGAACTTTTTCCATTCAGTCAGCATTAGGGTTTTAAACCCTAAACTGAACTTTTTTCATGTAGTTAGCATTAGGGTTTTAAACCCTAAACTGAACTTTTCCTTTAGTCAGCATTAGGGTTTTAAACCCTAAACTGAATATTTTCCATGTAGTCAACATTAGGGTTTTAAACCCTAAACTGAACTTTTTCCATTCAGTCAGCATTAGGGTTTTAAACCCTAAACTGAACTTTTCCATTCAGTCAGCATTAAGGTTTTAAATCCTAAACTGAACTTTTTCCATGTAGTCAGCATTAGGGTTTTAAACCCTAAACTGAACTTTTTCCATGTAGTCAGCATTAGGGTTTTAAACCCTAAACTGAACTTTTCCTTTAGTCAGCATTAGGGTTTTAAAACCCTAAACTGAACTTTTCCATTCAGTCAGCATTAGGGTTTTAAACCCTAAACTGAACTCTTTTCATTCAGTCAGCATTAGGGTTTTAAACCCTAAACTGAACTTTTTCCATGTAGTCAGCATTAGGGTTTTAAACCCTAAACTGAACTTTTTCCATTCAGTCAGCATTAGGGTTTTAAACCCTAAACTGAACTTTTCCATTCAGTCAGCATTAGGGTTTTAAACCCTAAACTGAACTTTTTCCATGTAGTCAGCATTAGGGTTTTAAACCCTAAACTGAACTTTTTCCATGTAGTCAGCATTAGGGTTTTAAACCCTAAACTGAACTCTTTCCATTCAGTCACCATTAGTGTTTTAAACCCTAAACTGAACTCTTTCCTTTAGTCAGGATTAGGGTTTTAAACCCTAAACTGAACTTTTTCCATGTAGTTAGCATTAGGGTTTTAAACCCTAAACTGAAATCTTTTCCATTCAGTCAGCATTAGGGTTTTAAACCCTAAACTGAACTTTTCCTTTAGTCAGCATTAAGGTTTTAAATCCTAAACTGAACTTTTTCCTTTAGTCAGCATTAGGGTTTTAAACCCTAAACTGAACTTTTCCTTTAGTCAGCACTAGGGTTTTAAACCCTAAACTGAACTTTTTCCTTTAGTCAGCATTAGGGTTTTAAACCCTAAACTGAACTTTTTCTTTGGTCAGCATTAGGGTTTTAAACCCTAAACTGAACTTTTTTCATGTAGTCAGCATTAGGGTTTTAAACCCTAAACTGAACTCTTTTCCATTCAGTCAGCATTAGGGTTTTAAACCCTAAACTGAACTTTTCCTTTAGTCAGCATTAGGGTTTTAAACCCTAAACTGAACTTTTTCCATGTAGTCAGCATTAGGGTTTTAAACTCTAAACTGAACTTTTTCCATTCAGTCAGTATTAGGGTTTTAAACACTAAACTGAACTTTTCCTTTAGTCAGCATTAGGGTTTTAAAACCCTAAACTGAACTTTTCCATTCAGTCAGCATTAGGGTTTTAAACCCTAAACTGAACTTTTCCTTTAGTCAGGATTAGGGTTTTAAACCCTAAACTGAACTATTTCCATGTAGTCAGCATTAGGGTTTTAAACCCTAAACTGAACTTTTTCCATGTAGTCAGTATTAGTGTTTTAAACCCTAAACTGAACTTTTCCTTTAGTCAGCATTAGGGTTTTAAAACCCTAAACTGAACTTTTCCATTCAGTCAGCATTAGGGTTTTAAACCTTAAACTGAACTTTTCCTTTAGTCAACATTAGGGTTTTAAACCCTAAACTGAACTCTTTTCCATTTAGTCAGTATTAGAGTTTTAAACCCTAAACTGAACTTTTCCTCTAGTCAGCATTAGGGTTTTAAACCCTAAACTGAACTTTTCCTTTAGTCAGCATTAGGGTTTTAAACCCTAAACTGAACTCTTTTCCATTTAGTCAGCATTAGGGTTTTAAACCCTAAACTGAACTTTTTCTTTAGTCATCATTAGGGTTTTAAACCCTAAACTGATCTTTTTCCTTTAGTCAGCATTAGGGTTTTAAACCCTAAACTAAACTTTTCCTTTAGTCAGCATTAGGGTTTTAAACCCTAAACTGAACTTTTTCCATTTAGTCAGCATTAGGGTTTTAAACCCTAAACTGAACTTTTCCTTTCAGTCAGCATTAGAGTTTTAAACCCTAAACTGAACTTTTCCTTTTGTCAGCATTACGGTTTTAAACCCTAAACTGAACTTTTTCCATGTAGTCAGCATTAGGGTTTTAAACCCTAAACTGAACTCTTTTCCATTCAGTCAGTATTAGGGTTTTAAACCCTAAACTGAACTTTTCCTCTAGTCAGCATTAGGGTTTTAAACCCTAAACTGAATTTTTCCTTTAGTCAGCATTAGGGTTTTAAACCCTAAACTGAACTCTTTTCCATTCAGTCAGCATTAGTGTTTTAAACCCTAAACTGAATTTTTCCTTTAGTCAGCATTAGGGTTTTAAACCCTAAACTGAACTTTTTCCTTTAGTCGGCATTAGGGTTTTAAACCCTAAACTGAACTTTTCCTTTAGTCAGCACTAGGGTTTTAAACCCTAAACTGAACTTTTTTCATGTAGTCAGCATTAGGGTTTTAAACCCTAAACTGAACTCTTTTCCATTCAGTCAGTATTAGGGTTTTAAACACTAAACTGAACTTTTCCTTTAGTCAGCATTAGGGTTTTAAAACCCTAAACTGAACTTTTCCTTTAGTCAGCATTAGGGTTTTAAACCCTAAACTGAACTTTTCCTTTAGTCAGCACTAGGGTTTTAAACCCTAAACTGAACTTTTTCCATGTAGTCAGCATTAGGGTTTTAAACCCTAAACTGAACTTTTTCCATATAGTCAGTATTAGGGTTTTAAACCCTAAACTGAACTTTTCCTTTAGTCAGCATTAGGGTTTTAAAACCCTAAACTGAACTTTTCCATTCAGTCAACATTAGGGTTTTAAACCCTAAACTGAACTCTTTTCATTCAGTCAGCATTAGGGTTTTAAACCCTAAACTGAACTTTTTCCATGTAGTCAACATTAGGGTTTTAAACCCTAAACTGAACTTTTTCCATTCAGTCAGCATTAGGGTTTTAAACCCTAAACTGAACTTTTCCATTCAGTCAGCATTAGGGTTTTAAACCCTAAACTGAACTTTTTCCATGTAGTCAGCATTAGGGTTTTAAACCCTAAACTGAACTTTTTCCATGTAGTCAGCATTAGGGTTTTAAACCCTAAACTGAACTATTTCCATTCAGTCAGCATTAGTGTTTTAAACCCTAAACTGAACTCTTTCCTTTAGTCAAGATTAGGGTTTTAAACCCTAAACTGAACTTTTTCTCTTTAGTCAGCATTAGGGTTTTAAACCCTAAACTGCACTTTTTCTATTTAGTCATTATTAGGGTTTTAAACCCTAAACTGAACTTTTCCATTCAGTCAGCATTAGGTTTTTAAACCCTAAACTGAACTTTTCCTTTAGTCAGCATTAGAGTTTTAAACCCTAAACTGAACTTTTTCCATGTAGTCAGCATTAGGGTTTTAAACCCTAAACTGAACTCTTTTCCATTCAGTCAGCATTAGGGTTTTAAACCCTAAACTGAACTTTTCCTTTAGTCAGCATTAAGGTTTTAAATCCTAAACTGAACTTTTTCCTTTAGTCAGCATTAGGGTTTTAAACCCTAAACTGAACTTTTCCTTTAGTCAGCACTAGGGTTTTAAACCCTAAACTGAACTTTTTCCTTTAGTCAGCATTAGGGTTTTAAACCCTAAACTGAACTCTTTTCCATTCAGTCAGCATTAGGGTTTTAAACCCTAAACTGAACTTTTCCTTTAGTCAGCATTAGGGTTTTAAACCCTAAACTGAACTTTTTCCATGTAGTCAGCATTAGGGTTTTAAACCCTAAACTGAACTTTTTCCATATAGTCAGTATTAGGGTTTTAAACCCTAAACTGAACTTTTCCTTTAGTCAGCATTAGGGTTTTAAAACCCTAAACTGAACTTTTCCATTCAGTCAACATTAGGGTTTTAAACCCTAAACTGAACTCTTTTCATTCAGTCAGCATTAGGGTTTTAAACCCTAAACTGAACTTTTTCCATGTAGTCAACATTAGGGTTTTAAACCCTAAACTGAACTTTTTCCATTCAGTCAGCATTAGGGTTTTAAACCCTAAACTGAACTTTTCCATTCAGTCAGCATTAGGGTTTTAAACCCTAAACTGAACTTTTTCCATGTAGTCAGCATTAGGGTTTTAAACCCTAAACTGAACTTTTTCCATGTAGTCAGCATTAGGGTTTTAAACCCTAAACTGAACTATTTCCATTCAGTCAGCATTAGTATTTTAAACCCTAAACTGAACTCTTTCCTTTAGTCAAGATTAGGGTTTTAAACCCTAAACTGAACTTTTTCTCTTTAGTCAGCATTAGGGTTTTAAACCCTAAACTGCACTTTTTCCATTTAGTCATTATTAGGGTTTTAAACCCTAAACTGAACTTTTCCATTCAGTCAGCATTAGGTTTTTAAACCCTAAACTGAACTTTTCCTTTAGTCAGCATTAGAGTTTTAAACCCTAAACTGAACTTTTTCCATGTAGTCAGCATTAGGGTTTTAAACCCTAAACTGAACTTTTTCCATTCAGTCAGCATTAGGGTTTTAAACCCTAAACTGAACTTTTCCATTCAGTCAGTATTAGGGTTTTAAACCCTAAACTGAACTTTTTCCATGTAGTCAGCATTAGGGTTTTAAACCCTAAACTGAACTATTTCCATTCAGTCAGCATTAGTGTTTTAAACCCTAAACTGAACTCTTTCCTTTAGTCAGCATTAGGGTTTTAAACCCTAAACTGAACTTTTTCCATGTAGTCAGCATTAGGGTTTTAAACCCTAAACTGAACTATTTCCATTCAGTCAGCATTAGTGTTTTAAACCCTAAACTGAACTCTTTCCTTTAGTCAAGATTAGGGTTTTAAACCCTAAACTGAACTTTTTCTCTTTAGTCAGCATTAGGGTTTTAAACCCTAAACTGCACTTTTTCCATTTAGTCATTATTAGGGTTTTAAACCCTAAACTGAACTTTTCCATTCAGTCAGCATTAGGTTTTTAAACCCTAAACTGAACTTTTCCTTTAGTCAGCATTAGAGTTTTAAACCCTAAACTGAACTTTTTCCATGTAGTCAGCATTAGGGTTTTAAACCCTAAACTGAACTCTTTTCCATTCAGTCAGCATTAGGGTTTTAAACCTAAACTGAACTTTTCCTTTAGTCAGCATTAAGGTTTTAAATCCTAAACTGAACTTTTTCCTTTAGTCAGCATTAGGGTTTTAAACCCTAAACTGAACTTTTCCTTTAGTCAGCACTAGGGTTTTAAACCCTAAACTGAACTTTTTCCTTTAGTCAGCATTAGGGTTTTAAACCCTAAACTGAACTTTTTCTTTGGTCAGCATTAGGGTTTTAAACCCTAAACTGAACTTTTTTCCATGTAGTCAGCATTAGGGTTTTAAACCCTAAACTGAACTATTTCCATTCAGTCAGCATTAGTATTTTAAACCCTAAACTGAACTCTTTCCTTTAGTCAAGATTAGGGTTTTAAACCCTAAACTGAACTTTTTCTCTTTAGTCAGCATTAGGGTTTTAAACCCTAAACTGCACTTTTTCCATTTAGTCATTATTAGGGTTTTAAACCCTAAACTGAACTTTTCCATTCAGTCATCATTAGGTTTTTAAACCCTAAACTGAACTTTTCCTTTAGTCAGCATTAGAGTTTTAAACCCTAAACTGAACTTTTTTCATTTAGTTAGCATTAGGGTTTTAAACCCTAAACTGAACTCTTTTCCATTCAGTCAGCATTAGGGTTTTAAACCCTAAACTGAACTTTTCCTTTAGTCAGCATTAAGGTTTTAAATCCTAAACTGAACTTTTTCCTTTAGTCAGCATTAGGGTTTTAAACCCTAAACTGAACTTTTCCTTTAGTCAGCACTAGGGTTTTAAACCCTAAACTGAACTTTTTTCTTTAGTCAGCATTAGGGTTTTAAACCCTAAACTGAACTTTTTCTTTGGTCAGCATTAGGGTTTTAAACCCTAAACTGAACTTTTTTCATGTAGTCAGCATTAGGGTTTTAAACCCTAAACTGAACTCTTTTCCATTCAGTCAACATTAGGGTTTTAAACCCTAAACTGAACTTTTCCTTTAGTCAGCATTAGGGTTTTAAACCCTAAACTGAACTTTTTCCATGTAGTCAGCATTAGGGTTTTAAACTCTAAACTGAACTTTTTCCATTCAGTCAGTATTAGGGTTTTAAACACTAAACTGAACTTTTCCTTTAGTCAGCATTAGGGTTTTAAAACCCTAAACTGAACTTTTCCATTCGGTCAGCATTAGGGTTTTAAACCCTAAACTGAACTTTTCCTTTAGTCAGGATTAGGGTTTTAAACCCTAAACTGAACTATTTCCATGTAGTCAGCATTAGGGTTTTAAACCCTAAACTGAACTTTTTCCATGTAGTCAGTATTAGTGTTTTAAACCCTAAACTGAACTTTTCCTTTAGTCAGCATTAGGGTTTTAAAACCCTAAACTGAACTTTTCCATTCAGTCAGCATTAGGGTTTTAAACCTTAAACTGAACTTTTCCTTTAGTCAACATTAGGGTTTTAAACCCTAAACTGAACTCTTTTCCATTTAGTCAGTATTAGAGTTTTAAACCCTAAACTGAACTTTTTCTCTAGTCAGCATTAGGGTTTTAAACCCTAAACTGAACTTTTCCTTTAGTCAGCATTAGGGTTTTAAACCCTAAACTGAACTCTTTTCCATTTAGTCAGCATTAGGGTTTTAAACCCTAAACTGAACTTTTTCTTTAGTCATCATTAGGGTTTTAAACCCTAAACTGATCTTTTTCCTTTAGTCAGCATTAGGGTTTTAAACCCTAAACTAAACTTTTCCTTTAGTCAGCATTAGGGTTTTAAACCCTAAACTGAACTTTTTCCATTTAGTCAGCATTAGGGTTTTAAACCCTAAACTGAACTTTTCCTTTCAGTCAGCATTAGAGTTTTAAACCCTAAACTGAACTTTTCCTTTTGTCAGCATTACGGTTTTAAACCCTAAACTGAACTTTTTCCATGTAGTCAGCATTAGGGTTTTAAACCCTAAACTGAACTCTTTTCCATTCAGTCAGTATTAGGGTTTTAAACCCTAAACTGAACTTTTCCTCTAGTCAGCATTAGGGTTTTAAACCCTAAACTGAATTTTTCCTTTAGTCAGCATTAGGGTTTTAAACCCTAAACTGAACTCTTTTCCATTCAGTCAGCATTAGTGTTTTAAACCCTAAACTGAATTTTTCCTTTAGTCAGCATTAGGGTTTTAAACCCTAAACTGAACTTTTTCCTTTAGTCGGCATTAGGGTTTTAAACCCTAAACTGAACTTTTCCTTTAGTCAGCACTAGGGTTTTAAACCCTAAACTGAACTTTTTTCATGTAGTCGGCATTAGGGTTTTAAACCCTAAACTGAACTCTTTTCCATTCAGTCAGTATTAGGGTTTTAAACACTAAACTGAACTTTTCCTTTAGTCAGCATTAGGGTTTTAAAATCCTAAACTGAACTTTTCCATTCAGTCAGCATTAGGGTTTTAAACCCTAAACTGAACTTTTCCTTTAGTCAGTATTAGGGTTTGAAACCCTAAACTGAACTTTTTCCATGTAGTCAGCATTAGGGTTTTAAACCCTAAACTGAACTTTTTCCATATAGTCAGTATTAGGGTTTTAAACCCTAAACTGAACTTTTCCTTTAGTCAGCATTAGGGTTTTAAAACCCTAAACTGAACTTTTCCATTCAGTCAACATTAGGGTTTTAAACCCTAAACTGAACTCTTTTCATTCAGTCAGCATTAGGGTTTTAAACCCTAAACTGAACTTTTTCCATGTAGTCAACATTAGGGTTTTAAACCCTAAACTGAACTTTTTCCATTCAGTCAGCATTAGGGTTTTAAACCCTAAACTGAACTTTTCCATTCAGTCAGCATTAGGGTTTTAAACCCTAAACTGAACTTTTTCCATGTAGTCAGCATTAGGGTTTTAAACCCTAAACTGAACTTTTTCCATGTAGTCAGCATTAGGGTTTTAAACCCTAAACTGAACTATTTCCATTCAGTCAGCATTAGTGTTTTAAACCCTAAACTGAACTCTTTCCTTTAGTCAAGATTAGGGTTTTAAACCCTAAACTGAACTTTTTCTCTTTAGTCAGCATTAGGGTTTTAAACCCTAAACTGCACTTTTTCCATTTAGTCATTATTAGGGTTTTAAACCCTAAACTGAACTTTTCCATTCAGTCAGCATTAGGTTTTTAAACCCTAAACTGAACTTTTCCTTTAGTCAGCATTAGAGTTTTAAACCCTAAACTGAACTTTTTCCATGTAGTCAGCATTAGGGTTTTAAACCCTAAACTGAACTCTTTTCCATTCAGTCAGCATTAGGGTTTTAAACCCTAAACTGAACTTTTCCTTTAGTCAGCATTAAGGTTTTAAATCCTAAACTGAACTTTTTCCTTTAGTCAGCATTAGGGTTTTAAACCCTAAACTGAACTTTTCCTTTAGTCAGCACTAGGGTTTTAAACCCTAAACTGAACTTTTTTCCTTTAGTCAGCATTAGGGTTTTAAACCCTAAACTGAACTTTTTCTTTGGTCAGCATTAGGGTTTTAAACCCTAAACTGAACTTTTTTCATGTAGTCAGCATTAGGGTTTTAAACCCTAAACTGAACTCTTTTCCATTCAGTCAGCATTAGGGTTTTAAACCATAAACTGAACTTTTCCTTTAGTCAGCATTAGGGTTTTAAACCCTAAACTGAACTTTTTCCATGTAGTCAGCATTAGGGTTTTAAACCCTAAACTGAACTTTTTCCATGTAGTCAGTATTAGTGTTTTAAACCCTAAACTGAACTTTTCCTTTAGTCAGCATTAGGGTTTTAAAACCCTAAACTGAACTTTTCCATTCAGTCAGCATTAGGGTTTTAAACCCTAAACTGAACTTTTCCTTTAGTCAACATTAGGGTTTTAAACCCTAAACTGAACTCTTTTCCATTGTGTCAGTATTAGGGTTTTAAACCCTAAACTGAACTTTTCCTCTAGTCAGCATTAGGGTTTTAAACCCTAAACTGAACTTTTCCTTTACTCAGCATTAGGGTTTTAAACCCTAAACTGAACTCTTTTCCATTTAGTCAGCATTACGGTTTTAAACCCTAAACTGAACTTTTTCTTTAGTCATCATTAGGGTTTTAAACCCTAAACTGATCTTTTTCCTTTAGTCAGCATTAGGGTTTTAAACCCTAAACTAAACTTTTCCTTTAGTCAGCATTAGGCTTTTAAACCCTAAACTGAACTTTTTCCATTTAGTCAGCATTAGGGTTTTAAACCCTAAACTGAACTTTTCCTTTCAGTCAGCATTAGGGTTTTAAACCCTAAACTGAACTTTTCCTTCTGTCAGCATTACGGTTTTAAACCCTAAACTGAACTTTTTCCATTTAGTCAGCATTAGGGTTTTAAAACCCTAAACTGAACTTTTCCATTCAGTCAACATTAGGGTTTTAAACCCTAAACTGAACTCTTTTCATTCAGTCAGCATTAGGGTTTTAAACCCTAAACTGAACTTTTCCATTCAGTCAGCATTAGGGTTTTAAACCCTAAACTGAACTTTTTCCATGTAGTCAGCATTAGGGTTTTAAACCCTAAACTGAACTTTTTCCATGTAGTCAGCATTAGGGTTTTAAACCCTAAACTGAACTATTTCCATTCAGTCAGCATTAGTATTTTAAACCCTAAACTGAACTCTTTCCTTTAGTCAAGATTAGGGTTTTAAACCCTAAACTGAACTTTTTCTCTTTAGTCAGCATTAGGGTTTTAAACCCTAAACTGCACTTTTTCCATTTAGTCATTATTAGGGTTTTAAACCCTAAACTGAACTTTTCCATTCAGTCAGCATTAGGTTTTTAAACCCTAAACTGAACTTTTCCTTTAGTCAGCATTAGAGTTTTAAACCCTAAACTGAACTTTTTCCATGTAGTCAGCATTAGGGTTTTAAACCCTAAACTGAACTCTTTTCCATTCAGTCAGCATTAGGGTTTTAAACCCTAAACTGAACTTTTCCTTTAGTCAGCACTAGGGTTTTAAACCCTAAACTGAACTTTTTCCTTTAGTCAGCATTAGGGTTTTAAACCCTAAACTGAACTTTTTCTTTGGTCAGCATTAGGGTTTTAAACCCTAAACTGAACTTTTTTCATGTAGTCAGCATTAGGGTTTTAAACCCTAAACTGAACTCTTTTCCATTCAGTCAGCATTAGGGTTTTAAACCCTAAACTGAACTTTTCCTTTAGTCAGCATTAGGGTTTTAAACCCTAAACTGAACTTTTTCCATGTAGTCAGCATTAGGGTTTTAAACTCTAAACTGAACTTTTTCCATTCAGTCAGTATTAGGGTTTTAAACACTAAACTGAACTTTTCCTTTAGTCAGCATTAGGGTTTTAAAACCCTAAACTGAACTTTTCCATTCAGTCAGCATTAGGGTTTTAAACCCTAAACTGAACTTTTCCTTTAGTCAGGATTAGGGTTTTAAACCCTAAACTGAACTATTTCCATGTAGTCAGCATTAGGGTTTTAAACTCTAAACTGAACTTTTTCCATGTAGTCAGTATTAGTGTTTTAAACCCTAAACTGAACTTTTCCTTTAGTCAGCATTAGGGTTTTAAAACCCTAAACTGAACTTTTCCATTCAGTCAGCATTAGGGTTTTAAACCTTAAACTGAACTTTTCCTTTAGTCAACATTAGGGTTTTAAACCCTAAACTGAACTCTTTTCCATTTAGTCAGTATTAGAGTTTTAAACCCTAAACTGAACTTTTCCTCTAGTCAGCATTAGGGTTTTAAACCCTAAACTGAACTTTTCCTTTAGTCAGCATTAGGGTTTTAAACCCTAAACTGAACTCTTTTCCATTTAGTCAGCATTAGGGTTTTAAACCCTAAACTGAACTTTTTCTTTAGTCATCATTAGGGTTTTAAACCCTAAACTGATCTTTTTCCTTTAGTCAGCATTAGGGTTTTAAACCCTAAACTAAACTTTTCCTTTAGTCAGCATTAGGGTTTTAAACCCTAAACTGAACTTTTTCCATTTAGTCAGCATTAGGGTTTTAAACCCTAAACTGAACTTTTCCTTTCAGTCAGCATTAGGGTTTTAAACCCTAAACTGAACTTTTCCTTTTGTCAGCATTACTGTTTTAAACCCTAAACTGAACTTTTTCCATGTAGTCAGCATTAGGGTTTTAAACCCTAAACTGAATTCTTTTCCATTCAGTCAGTATTAGGGTTTTAAACCCTAAACTGAACTTTTCCTCTAGTCAGCATTAGGGTTTTAAACCCTAAACTGAATTTTTCCTTTAGTCAGCATTAGGGTTTTAAACCCTAAACAGAACTCTTTTCCATTCAGTCAGCATTAGTGTTTTAAACCCTAAACTGAATTTTTCCTTTAGTCAGCATTAGGGTTTTAAACCCTAAACTGAACTTTTTCCTTCAGTCGGCATTAGGGTTTTAAACCCTAAACTGAACTTTTCCTTTAGTCAGCACTAGGGTTTTAAACCCTAAACTGAACTTTTTTCATGTAGTCAGCATTAGGGTTTTAAACCCTAAACTGAACTCTTTTCCATTCAGTCAGTATTAGGGTTTTAAACACTAAACTGAACTTTTCCTTTAGTCAGCATTAGGGTTTTAAAACCCTAAACTGAACTTTTCCATTCAGTCAGCATTAGGGTTTTAAACCCTAAACTGAACTTTTCCTTTAGTCAGTATTAGGGTTTGAAACCCTAAACTGAACTTTTTCCATGTAGTCAGCATTAGGGTTTTAAACCCTAAACTGAACTTTTTCCATATAGTCAGTATTAGGGTTTTAAACCCTAAACTGAACTTTTCCTTTAGTCAGCATTAGGGTTTTAAAACCCTAAACTGAACTTTTCCATTCAGTCAACATTAGGGTTTTAAACCCTAAACTGAACTCTTTTCATTCAGTCAGCATTAGGGTTTTAAACCCTAAACTGAACTTTTTCCATGTAGTCAACATTAGGGTTTTAAACCCTAAACTGAACTTTTTCCATTCAGTCAGCATTAGGGTTTTAAACCCTAAACTGAACTTTTCCATTCAGTCAGCATTAGGGTTTTAAACCCTAAACTGAACTTTTTCCATGTAGTCAGCATTAGGGTTTTAAACCCTAAACTGAACTTTTTCCATGTAGTCAGCATTAGGGTTTTAAACCCTAAACTGAACTATTTCCATTCAGTCAGCATTAGTGTTTTAAACCCTAAACTGAACTCTTTCCTTTAGTCAAGATTAGGGTTTTAAACCCTAAACTGAACTTTTCTCTTTAGTCAGCATTAGGGTTTTAAACCCTAAACTGCACTTTTTCCATTTAGTCATTATTAGGGTTTTAAACCCTAAACTGAACTTTTCCATTCAGTCAGCATTAGGTTTTTAAACCCTAAACTGAACTTTTCCTTTAGTCAGTATTAGGGTTTTAAACCCTAAACTGAACTATTTCCATTCAGTCAGCATTAGTATTTTAAACCCTAAACTGAACTCTTTCCTTTAGTCAAGATTAGGGTTTTAAACCCTAAACTGAACTTTTTCTCTTTAGTCAGCATTAGGGTTTTAAACCCTAAACTGCACTTTTTCCATTTAGTCATTATTAGGGTTTTAAACCCTAAACTGAACTTTTCCATTCAGTCAGCATTAGGTTTTTAAACCCTAAACTGAACTTTTCCTTTAGTCAGCATTAGAGTTTTAAACCCTAAACTGAACTTTTTCCATGTAGTCAGCATTAGGGTTTTAAACCCTAAACTGAACTCTTTTCCATTCAGTCAGCATTAGGGTTTTAAACCCTAAACTGAACTTTTCCTTTAGTCAGCATTAAGGTTTTAAATCCTAAACTGAACTTTTTCCTTTAGTCAGCATTAGGGTTTTAAACCCTAAACTGAACTTTTCCTTTAGTCAGCACTAGGGTTTTAAACCCTAAACTGAACTTTTTCCTTTAGTCAGCATTAGGGTTTTAAACCCTAAACTGAACTTTTTCTTTGGTCAGCATTAGGGTTTTAAACCCTAAACTGAACTTTTTTCATGTAGTCAGCATTAGGGTTTTAAACCCTAAACTGAACTCTTTTCCATTCAGTCAGCATTAGGGTTTTAAACCCTAAACTGAACTTTTCCTTTAGTCAGCATTAGGGTTTTAAACCCTAAACTGAACTTTTTCCATGTAGTCAGCATTAGGGTTTTAAACTCTAAACTGAACTTTTTCCATTCAGTCAGTATTAGGGTTTTAAACACTAAACTGAACTTTTCCTTTAGTCAGCATTAGGGTTTTAAAACCCTAAACTGAACTTTTCCATTCAGTCAGCATTAGGGTTTTAAACCCTAAACTGAACTTTTCCTTTAGTCAGGATTAGGGTTTTAAACCCTAAACTGAACTATTTCCATGTAGTCAGCATTAGGGTTTTAAACCCTAAACTGAACTTTTTCCATGTAGTCAGTATTAGTGTTTTATACACTAAACTGAACTTTTCCTTTAGTCAGCATTAGGGTTTTAAAACCCTAAACTGAACTTTTCCATTCAGTCAGCATTAGGGTTTTAAACCTTAAACTGAACTTTTCCTTTAGTCAACATTAGGGTTTTAAACCCTAAACTGAACTCTTTTCCATTTAGTCAGTATTAGAGTTTTAAACCCTAAACTGAACTTTTCCTCTAGTCAGCATTAGGGTTTTAAACCCTAAACTGAACTTTTCCTTTAGTCAGCATTAGGGTTTTAAACCCTAAACTGAACTCTTTTCCATTTAGTCAGCATTAGGGTTTTAAACCCTAAACTGAACTTTTTCTTTAGTCATCATTAGGGTTTTAAACCCTAAACTGATCTTTTTCCTTTAGTCAGCATTAGGGTTTTAAACCCTAAACTAAACTTTTCCTTTAGTCAGCATTAGGGTTTTAAACCCTAAACTGAACTTTTTCCATTTAGTCAGCATTAGGGTTTTAAACCCTAAACTGAACTTTTCCTTTCAGTCAGCATTAGGGTTTTAAACCCTAAACTGAACTTTTCCTTTTGTCAGCATTACGGTTTTAAACCCTAAACTGAACTTTTTCCATGTAGTCAGCATTAGGGTTTTAAACCCTAAACTGAACTCTTTTCCATTCAGTCAGTATTAGGGTTTTAAACCCTAAACTGAACTTTTCCTCTAGTCAGCATTAGGGTTTTAAACCCTAAACTGAATTTTTCCTTTAGTCAGCATTAGGGTTTTAAACCCTAAACTGAACTCTTTTCCATTCAGTCAGCATTAGTGTTTTAAACCCTAAACTGAATTTTTCCTTTAGTCAGCATTAGGGTTTTAAACCCTAAACTGAACTTTTTCCTTTAGTCGGCATTAGGGTTTTAAACCCTAAACTGAACTTTTCCTTTAGTCAGCACTAGGGTTTTAAACCCTAAACTGAACTTTTTTCATGTAGTCAGCATTAGGGTTTTAAACCCTAAACTGAACTCTTTTCCATTCAGTCAGTATTAGGGTTTTAAACACTAAACTGAACTTTTCCTTTAGTCAGCATTAGGGTTTTAAAACCCTATACTGAACTTTTCCATTCAGTCAGCATTAGGGTTTTAAACCCTAAACTGAACTTTTCCTTTAGTCAGTATTAGGGTTTGAAACCCTAAACTGAACTTTTTCCATGTAGTCAGCATTAGGGTTTTAAACCCTAAACTGAACTTTTTCCATATAGTCAGTATTAGGGTTTTAAACCCTAAACTGAACTTTTCCTTTAGTCAGCATTAGGGTTTTAAAACCCTAAACTGAACTTTTCCATTCAGTCAACATTAGGGTTTTAAACCCTAAACTGAACTCTTTTCATTCAGTCAGCATTAGGGTTTTAAACCCTAAACTGAACTTTTTCCATGTAGTCAACATTAGGGTTTTAAACCCTAAACTGAACTTTTTCCATTCAGTCAGCATTAGGGTTTTAAACCCTAAACTGAACTTTTCCATTCAGTCAGCATTAGGGTTTTAAACCCTAAACTGAACTTTTTCCATGTAGTCAGCATTAGGGTTTTAAACCCTAAACTGAACTTTTTCCATGTAGTCAGCATTAGGGTTTTAAACCCTAAACTGAACTATTTCCATTCAGTCAGCATTAGTGTTTTAAACCCTAAACTGAACTCTTTCCTTTAGTCAAGATTAGGGTTTTAAACCCTAAACTGAACTTTTTCTCTTTAGTCAGCATTAGGGTTTTAAACCCTAAACTGCACTTTTTCCATTTAGTCATTATTAGGGTTTTAAACCCTAAACTGAACTTTTCCATTCAGTCAGCATTAGGTTTTTAAACCCTAAACTGAACTTTTCCTTTAGTCAGCATTAGAGTTTTAAACCCTAAACTGAACTTTTTCCATGTAGTCAGCATTAGGGTTTTAAACCCTAAACTGAACTCTTTTCCATTCAGTCAGCATTAGGGTTTTAAACCCTAAACTGAACTTTTCCTTTAGTCAGCATTAAGGTTTTAAATCCTAAACTGAACTTTTTCCTTTAGTCAGCATTAGGGTTTTAAACCCTAAACTGAACTTTTCCTTTAGTCAGCACTAGGGTTTTAAATCCTAAACTGAACTTTTTCCTTTAGTCAGCATTAGGGTTTTAAACCCTAAACTGAACTTTTTCTTTGGTCAGCATTAGGGTTTTAAACCCTAAACTGAACTTTTTTCATGTAGTCAGCATTAGGGTTTTAAACCCTAAACTGAACTCTTTTCCATTCAGTCAGCATTAGGATTTTAAACCCTAAACTGAACTTTTCCTTTAGTCAGCATTAGGGTTTTAAACCCTAAATTGAACTTTTTCCATGTAGTCAGCATTAGGGTTTTAAACTCTAAACTGAACTTTTTCCATTCAGTCAGTATTAGGGTTTTAAACACTAAACTGAACTTTTCCTTTAGTCAGCATTAGGGTTTTAAAACCCTAAACTGAACTTTTCCATTCGGTCAGCATTAGGGTTTTAAACCCTAAACTGAACTTTTCCTTTAGTCAGGATTAGGGTTTTAAACCCTAAACTGAACTATTTCCATGTAGTCAGCATTAGGGTTTTAAACCCTAAACTGAACTTTTTCCATGTAGTCAGTATTAGTGTTTTAAACCCTAAACTGAACTTTTCCTTTAGTCAGCATTAGGGTTTTAAAACCCTAAACTGAACTTTTCCATTTAGTCAGCATTAGGGTTTTAAACCCTAAACTGAACTTTTCCTTTAGTCAACATTAGGGTTTTAAACCCTAAACTGAACTCTTTTCCATTGTGTCAGTATTAGGGTTTTAAACCCTAAACTGAACTTTTCCTCTAGTCAGCATTAGGGTTTTAAACCCTAAACTGAACTTTTCCTTTACTCAGCATTAGGGTTTTAAACCCTAAACTGAACTCTTTTCCATTTAGTCAGCATTAGGGTTTTAAACCCTAAACTGAACTTTTTCTTTAGTCATCATTAGGGTTTTAAACCCTAAACTGATCTTTTTCCTTTAGTCAGCATTAGGGTTTTAAACCCTAAACTAAACTTTTCCTTTAGTCAGCATTAAGGTTTTAAACCCTAAACTGAACTTTTTCCATTTAGTCAGCATTAGGGTTTTAAACCCTAAACTGAACTTTTCCTTTCAGTCAGCATTAGGGTTTTAAACCCTAAACTGAACTTTTCCTTTTGTCAGCATTACGGTTTTAAACCCTAAACTGAACTTTTTCCATTTAGTCAGCATTAGGGTTTTAAAACCCTAAACTGAACTTTTCCATTCAGTCAACATTAGGGTTTTAAACCCTAAACTGAACTCTTTTCATTCAGTCAGCATTAGGGTTTTAAACCCTAAACTGAACTTTTTCCATGTAGTCAACATTAGGGTTTTAAACCCTAAACTGAACTTTTTCCATTCAGTCAGCATTAGGGTTTTAAACCCTAAACTGAACTTTTTCCTTTAGTCGGCATTAGGGTTTTAAACCCTAAACTGAACTTTTCCTTTAGTCAGCACTAGGGTTTTAAACCCTAAACTGAACTTTTTTCATGTAGTCAGCATTAGGGTTTTAAACCCTAAACTGAACTCTTTTCCATTCAGTCAGTATTAGGGTTTTAAACACTAAACTGAACTTTTCCTTTAGTCAGCATTAGGGTTTTAAAACCCTATACTGAACTTTTCCATTCAGTCAGCATTAGGGTTTTAAACCCTAAACTGAACTTTTCCTTTAGTCAGTATTAGGGTTTGAAACCCTAAACTGAACTTTTTCCATGTAGTCAGCATTAGGGTTTTAAACCCTAAACTGAACTTTTTCCATATAGTCAGTATTAGGGTTTTAAACCCTAAACTGAACTTTTCCTTTAGTCAGCATTAGGGTTTTAAAACCCTAAACTGAACTTTTCCATTCAGTCAACATTAGGGTTTTAAACCCTAAACTGAACTCTTTTCATTCAGTCAGCATTAGGGTTTTAAACCCTAAACTGAACTTTTTCCATGTAGTCAACATTAGGGTTTTAAACCCTAAACTGAACTTTTTCCATTCAGTCAGCATTAGGGTTTTAAACCCTAAACTGAACTTTTCCATTCAGTCAGCATTAGGGTTTTAAACCCTAAACTGAACTTTTTCCATGTAGTCAGCATTAGGGTTTTAAACCCTAAACTGAACTTTTTCCATGTAGTCAGCATTAGGGTTTTAAACCCTAAACTGAACTATTTCCATTCAGTCAGCATTAGTGTTTTAAACCCTAAACTGAACTCTTTCCTTTAGTCAAGATTAGGGTTTTAAACCCTAAACTGAACTTTTTCTCTTTAGTCAGCATTAGGGTTTTAAACCCTAAACTGCACTTTTTCCATTTAGTCATTATTAGGGTTTTAAACCCTAAACTGAACTTTTCCATTCAGTCAGCATTAGGTTTTTAAACCCTAAACTGAACTTTTCCTTTAGTCAGCATTAGAGTTTTAAACCCTAAACTGAACTTTTTCCATGTAGTCAGCATTAGGGTTTTAAACCCTAAACTGAACTCTTTTCCATTCAGTCAGCATTAGGGTTTTAAACCCTAAACTGAACTTTTCCTTTAGTCAGCATTAAGGTTTTAAATCCTAAACTGAACTTTTTCCTTTAGTCAGCATTAGGGTTTTAAACCCTAAACTGAACTTTTCCTTTAGTCAGCACTAGGGTTTTAAATCCTAAACTGAACTTTTTCCTTTAGTCAGCATTAGGGTTTTAAACCCTAAACTGAACTTTTTCTTTGGTCAGCATTAGGGTTTTAAACCCTAAACTGAACTTTTTTCATGTAGTCAGCATTAGGGTTTTAAACCCTAAACTGAACTCTTTTCCATTCAGTCAGCATTAGGGTTTTAAACCCTAAACTGAACTTTTCCTTTAGTCAGCATTAGGGTTTTAAACCCTAAACTGAACTTTTTCCATGTAGTCAGCATTAGGGTTTTAAACCCTAAACTGAACTCTTTTCATTCAGTCAGCATTAGGGTTTTAAACCCTAAACTGAACTTTTTCCATGTAGTCAACATTAGGGTTTTAAACCCTAAACTGAACTTTTTCCATTCAGTCAGCATTAGGGTTTTAAACCCTAAACTGAACTTTTCCATTCAGTCAGCATTAGGGTTTTAAACCCTAAACTGAACTTTTTCCATGTAGTCAGCATTAGGGTTTTAAACCCTAAACTGAACTTTTTCCATGTAGTCAGCATTAGAGTTTTAAACCCTAAACTGAACTATTTCCATTCAGTCAGCATTAGTGTTTTAAACCCTAAACTGAACTCTTTCCTTTAGTCAAGATTAGGGTTTTAAACCCTAAACTGAACTTTTTCTCTTTTGTCAGCATTAGGGTTTTAAACCCTAAACTGCACTTTTTCCATTTAGTCATTATTAGGGTTTTAAACCCTAAACTGAACTTTTCCATTCAGTCAGCATTAGGTTTTTAAACCCTAAACTGAACTTTTCCTTTAGTCAGCATTAGAGTTTTAAACCCTAAACTGAACTTTTTCCATGTAGTCAACATTAGGGTTTTAAACCCTAAACTGAACTCTTTTCCATTCAGTCAGCATTAGGGTTTTAAACCCTAAACTGAACTTTTCCTTTAGTCAGCATTAAGGTTTTAAATCCTAAACTGAACTTTTTCCTTTAGTCAGCATTAGGGTTTTAAACCCTAAACTGAACTTTTCCTTTAGTCAGCACTAGGGTTTTAAACCCTAAACTGAACTTTTTCCTTTAGTCAGCATTAGGGTTTTAAACCCTAAACTGAACTTTTTCTTTGGTCAGCATTAGGGTTTTAAACCCTAAACTGAACTTTTTTCATGTAGTCAGCATTAGGGTTTTAAACCCTAAACTGAACTCTTTTCCATTCAGTCAGCATTAGGGTTTTAAACCCTAAACTGAACTTTTCCTTTAGTCAGCATTAGGGTTTTAAACCCTAAACTGAACTTTTTCCATGTAGTCAGCATTAGGGTTTTAAACTCTAAACTGAACTTTTTCCATTCAGTCAGTATTAGGGTTTTAAACACTAAACTGAACTTTTCCTTTAGTCAGCATTAGGGTTTTAAAACCCTAAACTGAACTTTTCCATTCGGTCAGCATTAGGGTTTTAAACCCTAAACTGAACTTTTCCTTTAGTCAGGATTAGGGTTTTAAACCCTAAACTGAACTATTTCCATGTAGTCAGCATTAGGGTTTTAAACCCTAAACTGAACTTTTTCCATGTAGTCAGTATTAGTGTTTTAAACCCTAAACTGAACTTTTCCTTTAGTCAGCATTAGGGTTTTAAAACCCTAAACTGAACTTTTCCATTCAGTCAGCATTAGGGTTTTAAACCCTAAACTGAACTTTTCCTTTAGTCAACATTAGGGTTTTAAACCCTAAACTGAACTCTTTTCCATTGTGTCAGTATTAGGGTTTTAAACCCTAAACTGAACTTTTCCTCTAGTCAGCATTAGGGTTTTAAACCCTAAACTGAACTTTTCCTTTACTCAGCATTAGGGTTTTAAACCCTAAACTGAACTTTTCCTCTAGTCAGCATTAGGGTTTTAAACCCTAAACTGAACTTTTCCTTTACTCAGCATTAGGGTTTTAAACCCTAAACTGAACTCTTTTCCATTTAGTCAGCATTAGGGTTTTAAACCCTAAACTGAACTTTTTCTTTAGTCATCATTAGGGTTTTAAACCCTAAACTGATCTTTTTCCTTTAGTCAACATTAGGGTTTTAAACCCTAAACTGAACTCTTTTCCATTGTGTCAGTATTAGGGTTTTAAACCCTAAACTGAACTTTTCCTCTAGTCAGCATTAGGGTTTTAAACCCTAAACTGAACTTTTCCTTTACTCAGCATTAGGGTTTTAAACCCTAAACTGAACTCTTTTCCATTTAGTCAGCATTAGGGTTTTAAACCCTAAACTGAACTTTTTCTTTAGTCATCATTAGGGTTTTAAACCCTAAACTGATCTTTTTCCTTTAGTCAGCATTAGGGTTTTAAACCCTAAACTAAACTTTTCCTTTAGTCAGCATTAGGGTTTTAAACCCTAAACTGAACTTTTTCCATTTAGTCAGCATTAGGGTTTTAAACCCTAAACTGAACTTTTCCTTTCAGTCAGCATTAGGGTTTTAAACCCTAAACTGAACTTTTCCTTTTGTCAGCATTACGGTTTTAAACCCTAAACTGAACTTTTTCCATTTAGTCAGCATTAGGGTTTTAAAACCCTAAACTTGAACTTTTTCCATTCAGTCAGTATTAGGGTTTTAAACACTAAACTGAACTTTTCCTTTAGTCAGCATTAGGGTTTTAAAACCCTAAACTGAACTTTTCCATTCGGTCAGCATTAGGGTTTTAAACCCTAAACTGAACTTTTCCTTTAGTCAGGATTAGGGTTTTAAACCCTAAACTGAACTATTTCCATGTAGTCAGCATTAGGGTTTTAAACCCTAAACTGAACTTTTTCCATGTAGTCAGTATTAGTGTTTTAAACCCTAAACTGAACTTTTCCTTTAGTCAGCATTAGGGTTTTAAAACCCTAAACTAAACTTTTCCTTTAGTCAGCATTAGGGTTTTAAACCCTAAACTGAACTTTTTCCATTTAGTCAGCATTAGGGTTTTAAACCCTAAACTGAACTTTTCCTTTCAGTCAGCATTAGGGTTTTAAACCCTAAACTGAACTTTTCCTTTTGTCAGCATTACGGTTTTAAACCCTAAACTGAACTTTTTCCATTTAGTCAGCATTAGGGTTTTAAAACCCTAAACTGAACTTTTCCATTCAGTCAACATTAGGGTTTTAAACCCTAAACTGAACTCTTTTCATTCAGTCAGCATTAGGGTTTTAAACCCTAAACTGAACTTTTTCCATGTAGTCAACATTAGGGTTTTAAACCCTAAACTGAACTTTTTCCATTCAGTCAGCATTAGGGTTTTAAACCCTAAACTGAACTTTTCCATTCAGTCAGCATTAGGGTTTTAAACCCTAAACTGAACTTTTTCCATGTAGTCAGCATTAGGGTTTTAAACCCTAAACTGAACTTTTTCCATGTAGTCAGCATTAGAGTTTTAAACCCTAAACTGAACTATTTCCATTCAGTCAGCATTAGTGTTTTAAACCCTAAACTGAACTCTTTCCTTTAGTCAAGATTAGGGTTTTAAACCCTAAACTGAACTTTTTCTCTTTTGTCAGCATTAGGGTTTTAAACCCTAAACTGCACTTTTTCCATTTAGTCATTATTAGGGTTTTAAACCCTAAACTGAACTTTTCCATTCAGTCAGCATTAGGTTTTTAAACCCTAAACTGAACTTTTCCTTTAGTCAGCATTAGAGTTTTAAACCCTAAACTGAACTTTTTCCATGTAGTCAGCATTAGGGTTTTAAACCCTAAACTGAACTATTTTCCATTCAGTCAGCATTAGGGTTTTAAACCCTAAACTGAACTTTTCCTTTAGTCAGCATTAAGGTTTTAAATCCTAAACTGAACTTTTTCCTTTAGTCAGCATTAGGGTTTTAAACCCTAAACTGAACTTTTCCTTTAGTCAGCACTAGGGTTTTAAACCCTAAACTGAACTTTTTCCTTTAGTCAGCATTAGGGTTTTAAACCCTAAACTGAACTTTTTCTTTGGTCAGCATTAGGGTTTTAAACCCTAAACTGAACTTTTTTCATGTAGTCAGCATTAGGGTTTTAAACCCTAAACTGAACTCTTTTCCATTCAGTCAGCATTAGGGTTTTAAACCCTAAACTGAACTTTTCCTTTAGTCAGCATTAGGGTTTTAAACCCTAAACTGAACTTTTTCCATGTAGTCAGCATTAGGGTTTTAAACTCTAAACTGAACTTTTTCCATTCAGTCAGTATTAGGGTTTTAAACACTAAACTGAACTTTTCCTTTAGTCAGCATTAGGGTTTTAAAACCCTAAACTGAACTTTTCCATTCGGTCAGCATTAGGGTTTTAAACCCTAAACTGAACTTTTCCTTTAGTCAGGATTAGGGTTTTAAACCCTAAACTGAACTATTTCCATGTAGTCAGCATTAGGGTTTTAAACCCTAAACTGAACTTTTTCCATGTAGTCAGTATTAGTGTTTTAAACCCTAAACTGAACTTTTCCTTTAGTCAGCATTAGGGTTTTAAAACCCTAAACTGAACTTTTCCATTCAGTCAGCATTAGGGTTTTAAACCCTAAACTGAACTTTTCCTTTAGTCAACATTAGGGTTTTAAACCCTAAACTGAACTCTTTTCCATTGTGTCAGTATTAGGGTTTTAAACCCTAAACTGAACTTTTCCTCTAGTCAGCATTAGGGTTTTAAACCCTAAACTGAACTTTTCCTTTACTCAGCATTAGGGTTTTAAACCCTAAACTGAACTTTTCCTCTAGTCAGCATTAGGGTTTTAAACCCTAAACTGAACTTTTCCTTTACTCAGCATTAGGGTTTTAAACCCTAAACTGAACTCTTTTCCATTTAGTCAGCATTAGGGTTTTAAACCCTAAACTGAACTTTTTCTTTAGTCATCATTAGGGTTTTAAACCCTAAACTGATCTTTTTCCTTTAGTCAACATTAGGGTTTTAAACCCTAAACTGAACTCTTTTCCATTGTGTCAGTATTAGGGTTTTAAACCCTAAACTGAACTTTTCCTCTAGTCAGCATTAGGGTTTTAAACCCTAAACTGAACTTTTCCTTTACTCAGCATTAGGGTTTTAAACCCTAAACTGAACTCTTTTCCATTTAGTCAGCATTAGGGTTTTAAACCCTAAACTGAACTTTTTCTTTAGTCATCATTAGGGTTTTAAACCCTAAACTGATCTTTTTCCTTTAGTCAGCATTAGGGTTTTAAACCCTAAACTAAACTTTTCCTTTAGTCAGCATTAGGGTTTTAAACCCTAAACTGAACTTTTTCCATTTAGTCAGCATTAGGGTTTTAAACCCTAAACTGAATTTTTCCTTTCAGTCAGCATTAGGGTTTTAAACCCTAAACTGAACTTTTCCTTTTGTCAGCATTACGGTTTTAAACCCTAAACTGAACTTTTTCCATTTAGTCAGCATTAGGGTTTTAAACCCTAAACTGAACTCTTTTCCATTCAGTCAGTATTAGGTTTTAAACCCTAAACTGAACTTTTCCTCTAGTCAGCATTAGGGTTTTAAACCCTAAACTGAATTTTTCCTTTAGTCAGCATTAGGGTTTTAAACCCTAAACTGAACTCTTTTCCATTCAGTCAGCATTAGTGTTTTAAACCCTAAACTGAATTTTTCCTTTAGTCAGCATTAGGGTTTTAAACCCTAAACTGAACTTTTTCCTTTAGTCGGCATTAGGGTTTTAAACCCTAAACTGAACTTTTCCTTTAGTCAGCACTAGGGTTTTAAACCCTAAACTGAACTTTTTCCTTTAGTCAACATTAGGGTTTTAAACCCTAAACTGAACTTTTTCTTTGGTCAGCATTAGGGTTTTAAACCCTAAACTGAACTTTTTTCATGTAGTCAGCATTAGGGTTTTAAACCCTAAACTGAACTCTTTTCCATTCAGTCAGCATTAGGGTTTTAAACCCTAAACTGAACTTTTCCTTTAATCAGCATTAGGGTTTTAAACCCTAAACTGAACTTTTTCCATGTAGTCAGCATTAGGGTTTTAAACTCTAAACTGAACTTTTTCCATTCAGTCAGCATTAGGGTTTTAAACCCTAAACTGAACTTTTCATTTAGTCAGCATTAGGGTTTTAAAACCCTAAACTGAACTTTTCCATTCGGTCAGCATTAGGGTTTTAAACCCTAAACTGAACTTTTCCTTTAGTCAGGATTAGGGTTTTCAACCCTAAACTGAACTATTTCCATGTAGTCAGCATTAGGGTTTTAAACCCTAAACTGAACTTTTTCCATGTAGTCAGTATTAGTGTTTTAAACCCTAAACTGAACTTTTCCTTTAGTCAGCATTAGGGTTTTAAAACCCTAAACTGAACTTTTCCATTCAGTCAGCATTAGGGTTTTAAACCCTAAACTGAACTTTTCCTTTAGTCAACATTAGGGTTTTAAACCCTAAACTGAACTCTTTTCCATTGTGTCAGTATTAGGGTTTTAAACCCTAAACTGAACTTTTCCTCTAGTCAGCATTAGGGTTTTAAACCCTAAACTGAACTTTTCCTTTACTCAGCATTAGGGTTTTAAACCCTAAACTGAACTCTTTTCCATTTAGTCAGCATTAGGGTTTTAAACCCTAAACTGAACTTTTTCTTTAGTCATCATTAGGGTTTTAAACCCTAAACTGATCTTTTTCCTTTAGTCAGCATTAGGGTTTTAAACCCTAAACTAAACTTTTCCTTTAGTCAGCATTAGGGTTTTAAACCCTAAACTGAACTTTTTCCATTTAGTCAGCATTAGGGTTTTAAATCCTAAACTGAACTTTTCCTTTCAGTCAGCATTAGGTTTTTAAACCCTAAACTGAACTTTTCCTTTTGTCAGCATTACGGTTTTAAACCCTAAACTGAACTTTTTCCATTTAGTCAGCATTAGGGTTTTAAAACCCTAAACTGAACTTTTCCATTCAGTCAACATTAGGGTTTTAAACCCTAAACTAAACTCTTTTCATTCAGTCAGCATTAGGGTTTTAAACCCTAAACTGAACTTTTTCCATGTAGTCAACATTAGGGTTTTAAACCCTAAACTGAACTTTTTCCATTCAGTCAGCATTAGGGTTTTAAACCCTAAATTGAACTTTTCCATTCAGTCAGCATTAGGGTTTTAAACCCTAAACTGAACTTTTTCCATGTAGTCAGCATTAGGGTTTTAAACCCTAAACTGAACTTTTTCCATGTAGTCAGCATTAAGGTTTTAAACCCTAAACTGAACTATTTCCATTCAGTCAGCATTAGTGTTTTAAACCCTAAACTGAACTTTTTTCATGTAGTCAGCATTAGGGTTTTAAACCCTAAACTGAACTCTTTTCCATTCAGTCAGCATTAGAGTTTTAAACCCTAAACTGAACTTTTCATTTAGTCAGCATTAGGGTTTTAAAACCCTAAACTGAACTTTTCCATTCGGTCAGCATTAGGGTTTTAAACCCTAAACTGAACTTTTCCTTTAGTCAGGATTAGGGTTTTCAACCCTAAACTGAACTATTTCCATGTAGTCAGCATTAGGGTTTTAAACCCTAAACTGAACTTTTTCCATGTAGTCAGTATTAGTGTTTTAAACCCTAAACTGAACTTTTCCTTTAGTCAGCATTAGGGTTTTAAAACCCTAAACTGAACTTTTTCCATTCAGTGTCAGCATTAGGGTTTTAAACCCTAAACTGAACTTTTCCTTTAGTCAACATTAGGGTTTTAAACCCTAAACTGAACTCTTTTCCATTGTGTCAGTATTAGGGTTTTAAACCCTAAACTGAACTTTTCCTCTAGTCAGCATTAGGGTTTTAAACCCTAAACTGAACTTTTCCTTTACTCAGCATTAGGGTTTTAAACCCTAAACTGAACTCTTTTCCATTTAGTCAGCATTAGGGTTTTAAACCCTAAACTGAACTTTTTCTTTAGTCATCATTAGGGTTTTAAACCCTAAACTGATCTTTTTCCTTTAGTCAGCATTAGGGTTTTAAACCCTAAACTAAACTTTTCCTTTAGTCAGCATTAGGGTTTTAAACCCTAAACTGAACTTTTTCCATTTAGTCAGCATTAGGGTTTTAAATCCTAAACTGAACTTTTCCTTTCAGTCAGCATTAGGTTTTTAAACCCTAAACTGAACTTTTCCTTTTGTCAGCATTACGGTTTTAAACCCTAAACTGAACTTTTTCCATTTAGTCAGCATTAGGGTTTTAAAACCCTAAACTGAACTTTTCCATTCAGTCAACATTAGGGTTTTAAACCCTAAACTAAACTCTTTTCATTCAGTCAGCATTAGGGTTTTAAACCCTAAACTGAACTTTTTCCATGTAGTCAACATTAGGGTTTTAAACCCTAAACTGAACTTTTTCCATTCAGTCAGCATTAGGGTTTTAAACCCTAAATTGAACTTTTCCATTCAGTCAGCATTAGGGTTTTAAACCCTAAACTGAACTTTTTCCATGTAGTCAGCATTAGGGTTTTAAACCCTAAACTGAACTTTTTCCATGTAGTCAGCATTAGGGTTTTAAACCCTAAACTGAACTATTTCCATTCAGTCAGCATTAGTGTTTTAAACCCTAAACTGAACTCTTTCCTTTAGTCAAGATTAGGGTTTTAAACCCTAAACTGAACTTTTTCTCTTTAGTCAGCATTAGGGTTTTAAACCCTAAACTGCACTTTTTCCATTTAGTCATTATTAGGGTTTTAAACCCTAAACTGAACTTTTCCATTCAGTCAGCATTAGGTTTTTAAACCCTAAACTGAACTTTTCCTTTAGTCAGCATTAGAGTTTTAAACCCTAAACTGAACTTTTTCCATGTAGTCAGCATTAGGGTTTTAAACCCTAAACTGAACTCTTTTCCATTCAGTCAGCATTAGGGTTTTAAACCCTAAACTGAACTTTTCCTTTAGTCAGCATTAGGGTTTTAAACCCTAAACTGAACTTTTCCTTTAGTCAGCATTAGGGTTTTAAACCCTAAACTGAACTTTTCCATTTAGTCAGCATTAGGGTTTTAAAC